>NC_089980.1:109455168-118765168 GCF_036417845.1 Apteryx mantelli | reverse complement strand
AAATATCTTTGATGTTGTTACATCCTCACACCACATTTTCTTTTTTCTTGCCCATTCACTGGTGCTTCTTAGACCTGTGATCAACCGTTACATTTTGATGAGGTTTCAAAATACAGCAAAAAAACTTTTCTATTATCTGTAAGTGCATGATATTACACTTTTTATTTAGGTTTCCATGTCCTCGAGTCCCTCATGCACAATGTATCAATTCTGTACTGATGAATCCTCCCATCTTTGGACACTTCTGCTTTTTAATTTAAGATCATTAATGAAATTATTTGTCCCATTAGTACCAAAAAGAAAAAGAAGGACAGCACAAACTACATACTCAGATAACTCTGAGCCTTTTCTTGTCAATACTTATACAGAGATGTTTTACCTCCATTGTAAAGGGAGAGATGATGTTGAATGGGACATATGAAATCAATTATTTATTTAACATTTTTTGTGGAGAAAAACAGATCTAAAGCTAAAGCAACAGTTTTCACTGCCAACACCTAATATATTAGGGAGGCATTAATCTCAGAATAGAACATTTAACCCTGCTGACAAGAGACTTGATCTTCTTAACCACCTTTCATGGACCTTTAGGAGTAATTTGCAGATCTCTGGGGTTTGCCGTTGAAAATCACTCCTCCAGCAAATACTTCCAAATAGCAAGGTCAGCCAAACTGTCTGCAGAAAGGATCAAAACAAAAGAATCAAAGCCACAGAACAAGTACACAAGGCCGGTAAAAAGCAATAGAAGCAGGACAGAGCCAGACCATCAAAAATGCAGACACTCCTGTTCAGCATACATGCTGAAGAAAGAAACACAAAAGATAGAAACACTTTTGCCCAATATGAGAACTGTTCCAGGAAGAAGGACACACGTTAATGTGGAGACAGAGGATGCAAGTACTTCCAGGGGAAGTTACTCAGAAGCCATTTTGTTTTTCTGAGATTCGAATATTAGCACTTGCACTTATAATTCATTTTTGCATTAGGCTCTGAGAGGCTGAGCTCTGCCCGGTCTGAAAAAGTTGCACTTTTTACTACACAATTTTGGCTGCAAACAAAGAGAGCTTTCATCTTAAGTTAGCTTCAAATGGTCCTCCTTTTATGATGTGAAAAAAAGAAATGCTTAACCCTGAAGTGTCAAGCAGAAAGCTTCTCCAAAAAAATGAAATTCTATCTCCCAGTGAACATCTATTGTTATCAGAGTACAAGTGAGGACAATTTCAGAAAATAAGATGAATTTAAATACCAAAAGACAGGCCTGGAATACATACTTTCTGGAAGACGAGTTCATTCCTTGAGAAGGAAAAGGGAGATCTCTTTCAGCAATTGCATTTACTGTAGAACAGCTGAGTCAAAATATTTAAAATGAAGAGCAAAATCCTTATTTTATATATATACATATATATACATATATATAAATGTTTGAAAACAGGTATGGAATGATCTATTGAACTGCTTAGTTTTTTGTAGTCATACTAAATTTTATGACTTTTTATGGTTATGTTCCCTTTGGAATTGACTAGTATAAAAAAAGAATCCTTTTCAGGGCAGGTACGTAGGTAAATAAACAAGAAGCAATAGCAGAATTCATGGCAAAGGTTGCTTCTCTAATTGGACATGCTGATTCAAGTGATGCTGCTAGCAGGTGCTGTTATCTATAGATCAGGATCATGCAAACCATTACCATGGTGTGTCTTGTTTACACAAGATCAGAAGCTGTTTGAACAGAGGTGCTTAGCACCCTGGAAAATTACTGTTCTTACATGCTTCAGCTTGAAGATCCTTGCTAAACCTTTATTTTTCAAACTGCAATTTACATTCACCCACTATTTCTTGAAGGATCTGATACATGCAATTAAATTCTGATTACAAACAAATCCATAGATAAAAGGTAAAATATACATGCTACGTGTTATTATTAATAGTTCTCTACTGAATGTTTTGTTCTAAAATTGCCATTTGAACCCCCAAAACCTCACTGAAGAGAAGCCATGACATTTCTGAGCAGGACTCCCAAACGTGAGTGACAGGCTCTGAGTTGGCTTTGACGTGGATCTGCCTAGGCATCCTCCTCACAGTCAGCTCTCCAGTGAACACCAAAAAGATTTTAAAAACAAAAGGAGCAGGTTTTGAATAAAAGTCAAAGTCTAACTTTTTAAACAGGGAAGGGGCAGAGAAGCTATTGAAGACTGAAGAGAAATAAAGACTTGTACACATGTCCCGATGTGCTCCATGCAAGCACGTCCTTGTTTCCAAGCTAGTCAATGACTTTCTGAGTCACAAACTGAGCCCTTGCTTCGGCCCCTTGGTCTCCAGGAAGCTCCTGGCATCCCCACGAGATCCAGCCCTGAGCTCTCTGCCTGGACCTCCTTCACCGCTGGTTCCTGCAGCTTCCAGAGTTCACAAGATGGAGCAACCTTTCCACTGGGTTTCACCTCCTCCAATCTTTTCCTAAGAACTATAGCCGTAAACTTATAACAAACAAGTAAACTGGATGCCTTTAGAATGGACGCAGTTACTTAAAAACAGAAAATTGAATTAGGAATCACTCAAGCACCTTCTAATGTTCTGTTTTTAAATCTAAGACCTAAAAACACTGTGCATGGGAGAGACAGGGCAGGAAAAAGGGGGAAGAAGAAGGGATGAAAAAGAAAAGTCTGAAATGAAGACTTAATGATTCTGAGTGCTTTTAATTCTGGTGCCTCTGTGGAAATTACAAACTAAAATACTGAAGGAATGATATTTGTGATGATAACATGAATGATACTGAGATTTATTTCTGGCAATGAAGTTTGATTTTTAGGGCTAGTATTTTCTACTAAAATACCATTCTTTTTCTTATTTGTTTGTTTCTCAAAACAGTTCTGGATTACACTTTAACTAATTGAATTTTAATTAAATTATATTTCAGTATAATTGGAAATATACCATTTTGCTAACAGTTTCATAACTATTTTTTTTTAGGTAAAATGCATTCAGTGCATATTAATGGCAAAAATATTTTCTTTTTGGGGGGACAAAAGGCAAGAGTTAATGTTTCAGATTGAAATATGACATATCTTTACTACAAAATATTTTAAATCAATGAAACATTTCAAATTTAACTGAAAAATATTTTTAAATATTTTCTTTTTTGATAAAGCAAAAAAAAATAATTTCTGCTTTTCCTCTCTGTCACCCTTGTTACTTCCTATTAATCTTTTTTACTTCTTGTTCTGGTAGGAAAAGAAAAGGAAAATAAGGAGAATAAGATGAGAACTGACAATAAAACAAAACTAAAAAACAGAAAAAATCAACAGAAGCAATTTTCTAAAAATTGCCAGTTTTCTAAATTTTTTTCATTGACAATATATCTACTAGCTTAAGTTTCAAAGGATATGGCAAGGATATGTAATATAATTTCAGCTCATGTATTCAGCCATATTTTAAATATATCAACACTTCCAGTCAGAACTGGATGGGTATCATTTTGCTTTCCACTGGCTAAGGAAAAAAAAAAAAAAGGAAAGTGGCCTAATGACAACTAGAGGGACAGTAAGTATTTTTGAGAATATAATTACTGTCTGTGCAACTAAAGAAAATTTTACATTATGTTGATTTGCATGCAAAAGGAACCAGAATTGCTGCTGATTTTAGATTGCAGTGCTGGATTTTTTTCCTTCATTTGTTTCTTAAGAAGGCTGGCTATTTTGCTTAGTCTTATCTAAGCCTTGCCTCTCATAGGAATGTTTTACTCTTTGATGGGTCATTCCAAAACTGAAAGGCCAATAACAAGGTAGCACAGAAGACAGACATAAAATCTTGTAAGTTCATGAATAAGTTTTATTGAACACAAACACTTATTTTTAGAACATATCAGCTAATAAGATTTGGAAATCTTGGTTAAAATATAACAATGAAGATGCAACAACTTGAGTTTTGATTACATTTTGGCTAGAAACTCAAGCTTTTACAGAAGGCTAACTGATCCTCACTAATCTGAGTTGCAAATCAAGAACCTGACTGCACTGTCAGTCAGACTTGGTAATTCAGGGTTGCCCACCTGGCCACATTTTTGTTTGTTTTATTTTTAGTGCTTATTTATCTATATTTCCCTTAGTAGGGTAACTACTGCCTAAAACAACTTAATCCTAACCAGACACCACGTAACAAACAACAACAGAACATCAAAGATGACTAAAGGATAAAGAACAAACAGGGATTAGGCAATCCAAGAAACAATTAGAGGACGTCAAATTATCTCGAGGGAAAGAACAGGACTGGGCTAGCCCAGCCTGGCCGAACATTCCTATTGACTTTGACCAGCCAGGGAAACATGGGCGAGTTTAGGGAGGTCTGTTGACAGCCCAAATGCTGGGTGACCTATCTATAGCTGAACACACCCTCTCATCTCCGAGTGTCGGTTAGTATCTGACCTGAAGGTTTGAAGAACTATCTTTGTAGTTTATTATTTTTTAAAATTTATATTAAAAACTAGCTGTTCTTCTAAATGTGCTGTTAAAATATCACATTATTTCTGTTTTTTGACAATCTTCAGTTGTTAATCTAACTATTTTAAGTTGCTTTGGGCACCAACGATACCAAGCGCAACTTGGAAAGTATTAAACAGGTTTTCAGAGCTCTGGGGGTTGGTGGTCAGGGGTGTGGGGGCCCAGGTCATTTTCTCCTCGATCCTGCCAGTGAGGGGGAAGTCAGCCTCACCTCCATCCCTGGAAAGGTGATGGAGCAGCTCATCCTGGAGGCCATCTCTAAGCATGTGAAGGACAGGAAGGTGATCGGTAACAGTCAGAATGGCTTCACCAAGGGGAAATCATGCTTAACCAATCTGATAGCCTTCTCTGATGGAATGACTGGCTGGGTAGATGAGGGGAGAGCAGTGGATGTTGTCTGCCTTGACTTCAGCAAGGCTTTCCACACTGTCTTCCGTAACATCCTCATAGGTAAGCTCAGGAAGTGTGGGCTAGATGAGTGGACAGTGAGGTGGACTGAAAACTGGCTGAACAGCAGAGCTCAGAGGGTTGTGGTCAGCAGCACAGAGACTAGTTGGAGGCCTGTAGCTAGCGGTGTCCCCCAGGGGTCAGTACTGGGTCCAGTCTTGTTCAACTTCTTCATCAATGACCTGGATGAAGGGACAGAGTGCACCCTCAGCAAGTTTGCTGATGATCCCAAACTGGGAGGAGCGGTGGATACCCCAGAGGGCTGTGCTGCCATTCGGAGGGACCTGGACAGGCTGGAGAGATGGGCGGAGAGGAACCTCCTGAAGTTCAGCAAGGGGAAGGGCAGGGTCCTGCCGCAGGGAGGAAGAGCCCCACACGCCAGGACAAGTTGGGGGTTGACCTGCTGGAAAGCAGCTCTGCGGAGAAGGACCTGGGAGTGCTGGTGGACACCAAGTTAAGCATGAGGCAGCAATGTGCCCTTGTGGCCAAGAAGGCCAATGGTATCCTGGGGTGCATCAGGAAGAGTGTTGCCAGCGTGGAGGGAGGTGATCCTGCCCCTCTACTCAGCCCTGGGGAGGCCACATCTGGAGTACTGCGTCCAGTTCTGGGCTCCCCAGTGCAAGAGGGATGTGGCACTACTGGAGTAAGTCCAGCGAAGGGCTACACAGATGATTAGGGGACTGGAGCATCTCTCCTATGAGGAAAGGCTGAGAGAGCTGGGCCTGTTTAGCCTGGAGAAGAGAAGGCTGAGAGGAGATCTTATCAATGTGTACAAGTATCTGAAGGGAAGGTGTCAAGAGGATGGGGCCAGACTTTTTTCAGTGGTGTCCAAGTGACAGGACAAGGGGAATGGGCAGAAACTGAAATACAGGAAATTCTGTCTGAACATAAGAATAAAGCTTCTTCACTGTGAGGGTGACAGAGCACTGGCACAGGTTGCCCAGAGAGGTTGTGGAGTCTCCATCCTTGGAGATATTCCAAAGCCACCTGGACATAATCCTGGGCAAGGTGCTCTAGGTGACTCTGCTTGAGCAGGGGAATTGTACTAGATGACCTCCAGAGATCCCTTCCAACCTGTGATTCTGTGATTTTTCTCAAGAAGAAATAGTGCATTTCATTGGAAGCTGAGGCCATGATGACTAGATCAGGTCATTCCTGTCCCAGACTGTGAGAGACTCATGAAGTTGCTCACACCTCTGCTTGCTTCATTCTTGTGAGACATCTTGCCCAAACTAGTCACCTACAGTTAACAGGGAGAGAAGGGGATTGCCAAGGGCAAGTCAACTAATCACAAAATCATAGAAATGTTGGTTGGAAGGGATCTCTGAAGGTCATCTCAGCCAGTCTCCTGCTTGAAGGAGGACTATTGCCAACATGGTCTCAGATCAGCCATGGCTTTCTCTAGCCAAGTCTTGAGAAATCCTAAGAAAGGGGACTCCCCAGCTGCTCTGGGTAACCTGTACAAGTGCTGCACTTCCATCCTGGTGAATTTTTTTCCCTTATGTCCAATCAAAACTTTCCGAGATGCAGCTCACAACCATTGCACCTTGCTACATCATCTGCCACTACGAATAGTTTGGCTTTATTACTTTTGTAGTTTCTCTTTAAGGAATCATAGCTTACTGTTAGATCATACCATTGCCCTCATTTAACCATGTTAATCAAGCCCAGATCCCTCAACATCTCCTAACAGGTCATGTACTCTAGGCCCTTGGGCATCTCAATAGTCCTCCACTGGACTCCTTCCAGTTTCTCATCATCCCATTTGATCTGGAGAGCCCAAAACGGGACTTATTATTCAAGATATGACCTCACGTGCACCAAGTAGACGGGGAAAATAACTTCCCTTGATCTTCTGACTAAATTTCTCTTGATGAAGTTAGCTTTAGATGACTAAAGATAAGTGGGAAGAATACTGTTCTGAGAGCCAAACCCACAAATACGATGTCACGGCACAGTTTATCGGTGTGCTTCAGCTGCTTCCCGCAGGTGTGCCTCTGCTCGTCAGGGGTAGTCCAGGTTATTTTACCTCACAGTGAAGAGTGCTACCTCAATCTTAATGTGGGTAGGACCATTGATATGACCATAATTTATACCCTCACTTCTCAGTAACTTCTTATTTTGTCTGAATCTCTGATGGCCTCAGCACCTGGCAAGGCACCACAGGGCCGGGGGCTCCCGGGGCTGGTGGTGGAGGGGGCTGCTGGAGAGGCTGGTCTGGTCCTGGCCGCCACAGCACATCCCACCGCCCTGAAGGAGCAGGACCCCAGGGGCAGCTGGGGCAGCCTCAGCCCCAGAGGGTGGCAGGCACTGCCGTGGGGACAGGGATGGGGACGAGGACAGGCCATCCTCATGACTGCTGTCCTCGAGGTCCCCGCTGGACTCTTCCCAAGCCAGCCCCGTGCCTGGCAGCCAGCCCTGGGGATTGGGCACAGTCCTACTTCATTCGCTGTTTTTATTTATGTCTGTAAAACACGTGGGCTCGCGGCTCGGATGTCGGCTGCGGCCTCTGGGCACAGTTGTAATACCAGTAATACTCTGAAACCTCTTCCGGGTAAGATATTTCCTCAGTGTAGGCAAGGTATTAAACTAATAATGCCCAATTTCCCTTTATGCTGATATTAAGGAAAAGTAGTGTGTGGGAAACCAGCAGCTCGTTGGTTTGAGTACGCTTTCCTTCGGGAAAGTTTCTTTAGTGGAGTTTTCTTATTTTCCCTTCCAGTTACAGGCCAATTTTTCCACTAAATATGTCGGCTGGCTATTGAGCAAGGACCTGTGGTTTCCTATGTTTTAAGCAACTTGCCAAAGCAGTTCTTAATATTATTCTTCATTTTTATTTAATATTTGTTTTCTAGCATAACATTTAAACAGACAGAAGGATAAAAAACAGGTTTTCCCCTGGCACTATCTACTTTTCAGACTTGACTTCACAAGCCAATACAAATTGATGTGTTCCAACTTCCAGTGTGTTATCTGTGATTGTTGCGTGGTATCAAAAACCAGCAAATAGATCTAACTTTTAAATTCCATATCACACAATTATTCAAAAACAAAGCCAACAGATGTTTCATTAATTATCAGATGATGGATTAGCCAGGTCTAATTCCTATGACTACACCTAACAAATGCTGTCTTTGAAGGGGAGAGAACTACCACGTTAAAACACATTATCCAAAGAACAGAAATATTGGGCAAACGTAGTAAGTTACACTGGCTGATTTTATATATGGCAGATATCTTTCCTTTGGACATATATACAAATACCAGGTAGCCTGTCTGAAAGGAAACACTCAAAGAGACTGAGGTAGAGACCCTGTGCTTTTTTGCTAGTTTATATAGAACTGTCCCAGGACTTTCTTATAAAGAAACTAACAACATGAGTTTTGGTGCTCTGCAAGACCGGAGGCAATTAAAAGATAGCCTGGCACACTCCAAGGAGAAAGGTACACTTTTGTTTGTACTTGGAAGGAAACCTTTTTTATCACGTAACCAGTGAAGGAACACTTTTTACTTGAGATTCGTATCATACTCAGGAAAGGAGAATGGTAGTTTTTAAAGATACCAACAACATAACTTAACATAATCTACTTTTCTGGGCTAGCCGATGTCATAAGCTCTTGAACGCCAATGGTCAGGGAAGAAGCTTTACTGCCCCTGACTAATCTGACCATGCAGAAGCTTGCAGTGTTTCAAACAGTATGTACCTGAGCAGAAGGAACTCACACACTTCAAACACAAGCCTGTTTTGACAGTCAAAGAAAAGCTTATCAGCAAGCATTTATAATTTAAATAACTGACTTGGCTCGTTGCCTGAGTTTAACGCACCTGAAAACATGCCATCCACCTACACCATGACATTCATTTTGCATGTGTAGTAGAAATAAGAGGCAAATTTTATCCTTTCAAAATCAGTCTCAGTTTTGCTTCTGATGAAAGATGAAAAATCAGATGTGTTTAAGCTTTAGAGTTCTGTACTGGTATATTATAATAAAAACACTTTACTCACTTTAAATATATTTTTCTGGTGCTTTTTTATCAGTTTTTTGACAACCTGTTCTTCTTAACTGTTTTCATTACTGTTGACCAAAATTGGTCTGAAACAATAAGCTATGCCATGATTCTGTGTCTGCTGAAGTCAGTAAAAAAGCATTTTCGTCATTAGGTATCTGAATGAATGTCTGTATTATCCTAAGTACTAGATATTACCAATAAACCACAATCTCCTGATTATGAAAAAAACAACCAACCAAACAAAAAACCATGTGCAAAACACAATAAGTGAGTGTTTTGACACGCCTACAATGCCTGATTTTATATCCAGAGATAGAATGGTTACAGAGATATAAACTAAAATGAAGAGGATTTGAGCCTATATTTCTTATATCTGAAATTTTAGAAAAAAAAACCAAAGGATAAAAATATTAACCATTTGATTTTTAGAAAGTATTTTTTATTACTTCAGCAAACCAAAAGCTATTAAAGTAAATTACTGGTTTGGAATAAAACCAGCAAGTGGCAGTATTTGACAAAAATCTAGAGGTATGCAGGAAACTTTTAAAAGCAAATGGAACTTTACACTGTATATAACTATAAGGTAAGCACTTCTATGAGCATTCAGAAAGAAATGCCTCTCATTTTCAGCATAAATATCTTTATTTTAAGGTCAGATCCTCAACTGGAGAAATAGGAAACAGAAGGCAAATTCCTCATGGATATTTATATGTAAGGTCAACAAAAATGACCCTACACATTTTATAAAAATTCTTTTATAAAAACTGGCTAAGAATAGAAAGTTATATCAAAATTGTTTGGAAGTTTAATTTATTAGAATCCTTCCCTAACCCCAATTTAGCATAGCATGCACTCTATATCAATATCATTATACAGCTTTATAACATGCATTTTATAAAAGAAAAGAACATGTTGATAAACAAGATTTTCTGGAAAAAATGACTATAAATTTAAATCATAACAGAGGTTCCAAAAGCCAAAAATGATGACTAACATTATTGCAAAGTAAAATTTTTGGAGTGATGTATGTATTTGCAGCATTGAAAATATATGTAAGGACCAGAAGACAGAGAGTTAAACTACATTCACAGCAGAATAAGTTTCTCTCCACTCTTTAAAAACTACAGATTTATGAATACCATCGACAACCACACAGAAGAACTTGTCTTTGGGCCTGATTTTGTTCTTGGTGAAGTCACTGACCTGTTTCTCATTACTTTCAACTATAGTAGACCTGAATATTTTGTAGCTCCAGTTTGTCCAAGCCATACTTCTTAGTCTTGTTATTTTATTACAGGAAAAAAAAATGTTTATGGAGGAAAACAAGGAATAAGAAAAGATTTTGAAGTTGTCAAATCAAACAGTAAAAAACTTAGGAAAAACCATGTGCATTGCATTAAGATACCATCTTCAGTCACTAAATAAAAGATATTTTTCCACAAGATTCCTACTTTATTTAGTTCAAAGAATAAATCATAATCTGAGGATGAAACCTCTCTTATAATGCAGAAAGTTTCTGAATAACAGTTAAGAACAGTTGGACTTCTAATTACTAGATTAATTTACAACACAAAATAACGTAAATACTGCTCTTATGTAGCTTTAAATAAAATGCATTTCCTTTTTAACCCACTCTTTAAACATCTTCTTAAACTTCCCCTTTACTACTTGAAAAAGTCTCTTGGAAGCTTTTTCAGATCTTCATATTCACCCCTGAGAAGACTTTTCAATCTACCTATGTTTCTCTCTTCTCTTCCCTTCCAAACTAGCATTTTATAGATGCAAAACAAGATGTAGTTCTTGGCTTCAGAAGTGTAGTCTTGAATCTTTAATCAGTGCTCTGACAAGCAAGGAACCAACTGTCGTCTCAGCATCTCACTGAAAGTCAAGCTGATCTGCATTATATTTTAATTAGAAGCATCAATATTCTATCTAATGTCTAGTGCAGAGCTAATTGCGTGCCACCTCATACTCTACAAGATTCCACAGGGCATGAAAAAAGTCTAACTTAAATGAATTGCATGTCATTAATAATATATTAACCAAGGACCTGGAGGTTACATGTAGTTTAAAGTAAATGGAAGGAATGCTATATAATATGTTACAACTAAATTGCCTCATTAGAGTGAAAATATCTATGCACTTTTAATCTTGGTCTTGGAATTACATATGTATAGCATAGACATTGCCAATGCATAATACAATAGTCTGGCAAATCCAAAAATGCTAAAAACATCTCAGAGCTATTATAAATATATTTTCTTTTCAGAAAAAAAAAAACCCACCATCATAATTAAAGTACCAAACTGACATAAAATAAACTACTATCATGTTTTCCTACATCCTATGAATATCACAATTCAGTGACATTTCTATATTAGTGTGTTTAACTATCTAGCTCCAGATGATATAAACTATCACAGTTCTGCTGCTTTTACTATGTACGCTGCAGGAGGACAGATTTACAATAGCCAAGAGTTGCTCTAATATGAGCGACATTTCCAAGACAAGACCCTACTTATGCCAATACTTGCACTTTGAAGTTCAAAGGTGTGTGAACTTTTCTTGGACAAGGAAACAAATTTAATTTTCAGATTAAGACACCTGCATATTCAAGCACTGATTACAAATGCAGAGGAGGTTATACATCTAGCGACTGCATGCTGTACTGACTTTGAGGTGATTCACATTTTGACCTGTCTTCAGTAAAACTCTCACAAGTCTTTCTTTACTTCAGACTGGTATCCTCCACTATAAAATATAGCTGATGGTTTTTGGTGTATGAGCTTCTGAGCAACTTAGTCTGTTGAAATAGCAGACTAAGCTCAGCCCTGCAAAAGTATTTAGAAATGTACCTAATTTAGAAGTCACACTACTTTAGAAGTGTATCTTGTTCTTACTGTAAGAGTCCAGGAGCCTCTGACTACCCTAAGAAACTGTGCAATTTTACTGCTGTTTACTGGTTACTTATTACTACAGTAAGCTCTCCCTATCTCTAGACAAAGATGCAACCTGCAGGCTGCCAGTGAGCCAGCTTGCCACTCACCGGGAGGTGAAATGGGATATTTTAAAGGGCTTGGGACTTTTGACTAGAAAAAAGTGTCTATGTTTCCATTAACTAACTCTATTTTAAGATATAAGGAATCACATCTCACTTTAGAGAAGAGAGTCCCAGAAAAAACTTAGTCAAATAGTATTTCTGCAGAAAGTAAGCTACCGATAATGACCTATTACAGCTTATATTGATCCTGACACTGGCCCCATCAAAGATTTCTGGCACTCATAGCACACTTCAGGGCTTTGATTTCCTACACTAGGTGTTTGATGTAGTGAAAAAAAAAAAATCACTTCCTGACTCATATGCTAAAACAGAGAGTTTTTGCAGTGAGCTTCAGAGTAAGAATTGCGATAGTTAAATTGAGGCAAGAATAATCACTACATTTTTCCTTGAAGAAAAAAAGGAATATGGGCATCCCTATAGAAATGCCTTAGGTTATTTCTGAGGTGGAACTGGGGATGCCGACACCTATTATTTGTAAGAGAATATGTTTTTGCTACACTTAACAGGTTAGATGTGATCAGTGTTACTGTCATGATAGAAATGATTTGCCAATGTCTTCCCCTGGGAGAATCAAAGCCTTTCACTACAGAATTTGGATGGCTGTTTCAGAGCTGGAGAAAAGTATCTATCTACTTTGGGCCTGACACCATAAAGGAATGACAATATTTTTAAGGCAATATTAGAAACCTTCAGGGAAATCTAATTTTGTATTCTCACCACAGAATTTGTTTTGAGGAAGTGTTGAGATCTTGGGAGCAGAGGCTCCAAAAATTATTCTTGTAAGCACAGCTACGTTCCTGTGGTCTTCTTACACCTCCTTGGCAGCATACACACCTACCCGAACATGTCAACTGAATGTAATTCAGAGGAAATCTAACAGATTTTCCTGGTTCAGCAGCAAATATCACAGCACTAAGAGGGGGTAGTGTGGGGGGAGTCTTCCAGAGCAGGGTAGAAACGGGACTTGGTTGTATGGAGCCTGCTTCCTCCCGTAAGGACAGTTTGGGGGCACTGCTGTGGTCTGTGCCCCAGGGGAGCAGAAGCAAAGGGGGCAAGCGGGATTTGGCTGTGAGCAGTGCTTGCGGGGGGAATATTTGGGAATGGGGGCTGAGATTTTCTCTCCTTTCCCTTCCCTTCTCTTCTTCACTTCTTGCCTCCTCTTCTTTCTGCTCTTCTCGTCTCTTCTGCTCCCTTCCCTTCTTCTCTCTTTTCCCTTTTCTCTTCCCTTTTCCGTTCCTTTCTCTTTTCCCTTCTTCCCTTCCTCCTCTCCTCTCCTCTCCTCTGGTGCCTGCAGTCGCCTTCGGGGTGCCCTCGGGGCAGGGCTTTCCCCTTCCCCTCCGGGCCGGGGCAGAGAGCAGCAGCGGGGCGGCCGGGCAGGGCCGGGCCGGGGCGGGCCGGGCCGGCGGCGCAGAGCCGCGGAGCCGGCGCGGGGCGGCGCGGACCCCCGCGGCGGGGCGGGCGGCGCAGCCCGGCGGCGGCCGGGGCGGGCCCAGCGCCGTCCCCTCCTCCAGGCTGCGGGGGGACGGGATCGCCCCGCCGCCCAGCACAGCGGCAGCCGCGGCCGGGGAGCGGAGCGGGCGCGACGCGGACCGGCCGGAGCCCTGCCCTCTCCTCTCCTCTCCTGCCCTCTCCTCTCCTCTCCTCTCCTCTCCTCTCCTCTCCTCTCCTCCTCCCCCCCCGCCGTGCAGCATGGCCCGGTGCGAGGCGGCGGCCGCCCCCGGGCTCTGCCTCCTGCTGCTGCTGCTCTGCAGCGGGGGGCTCGTCCGCCCCGCGGCCGCGCAGCCCCCGCCGCCGCCGCCACAGCAGCAGCGCGGCAGCGTGTGGTGCCCCAGCCGCTGCCTCTGCTTCCGCACCACGGTGCGCTGCATGCACCTCATGCTGGAGGGCGTCCCCGCCGTGTCGCCCCAGACCACCATCCTGTGAGTGCGGGGCCGGGGCCGGGGGCGGGGACGGCGGCGCGGGAGCCGCGGCCTTTGTCTGAGCTCGGCGGCGCGGGGCCGGCGCCCCCCTGCGCGCCCCCCTGCGCGCCGCCGCTCCGTGCGCGGGGGCTGCGCGGGTGCGCGGCTCAGCCCGCGGCCGTGGCCCCCCGCGTTGCGGCAGCGCCGGGAGGGCCGGCGCCCCTCGGCGCGTCGGCTCGCCGGCCGCGGTGGGTCCGGCGCAGGGGCCGTGGCGCATCGGCGCGGGGCGGGCGCGCTGCGCTGCGCGGGGCGGGCGGCGCGGAGAGCGGCCCCGAGCAGGGTCCCGCGGGCCCGGCGCGCTCGTGCTGCAGGCGCCGGGCGCTGCTTTTCTGCCACTGAGCTGCTTGGCCCGCTCTCCGCAGGGCGAGGGCTTAGCTGGCTTCGATGGGACCGTGTCGGTAATAAAATTCCCTGTTGAACATGCTCAACGTTTAATTCATTCACATTGGTTTTACTGAAGCGGTTGCCTCTCTGTCCGTTTTTGCCCTTACGATAAACGGAAAAATCTGAACAAACATCGCGTGCCGCTTTGTTCCGAGGCTTACTGCGGGGAAGGGATTTGTTCCACTGACCCGCTTATATGTTACTTGGGATGAGACTCGCTCTTGGCAGCAGCCCTTGCGCACAGGCAGCCGCGGAAGCGGAGCAGAGCTTGGCCCTGGGAACTTTCTGCTGGGCCTCCTGCAACAAACTGACTTGTGACTTTGTCAGATATTTTCAAAAGGGATCTATAAGGCCTTGGTGTGTTTCAGCTTCCAAGTATTATTTAATGTGAAGAGTACAGTCATTTAACATTAACTGAGTCCCTCTTTGGCAAGAAATTCAGCCGTTTGGCAGAACGTGATTAGTTCTGAAGTAGTTGTAAACCTTTTTAGGGAACAATACAGGAAGTGGGTGGTTAATGTTTCTTATATTTGAAACAAAGTACATTTACAGAACACCTTTTGCACTGAGATTGCAGGAAACTCTGTAAAGCTAGTTTTGTGAATCATCTTAAATGTAAAACAAACAAACAAACAAACAAAAAACCCAAACACCAGCAATCTTCAGAATATGGAGTCAAGTCTTAATGGCTTGGTTTCATATCAGAGGTAGACGGGCCTGCAACAGCAAAATGTATTAGATTAAACCTAGCCAGGGTGGAGCTCCCCTTACCGTGGGTATTTATAATCTTGCAGTGAGTCAGAGGAAAATGTATGAACAATGCAAGCATTATACTTGTCTAACCCCATTAATATATCAAATTGTCTAGTGTCCCAAATGTGAATTATCATTCCCATATAATGCAAGCTACAGTGCAGCAGAAGTAAGGAAAAAGAAGTTAAAAACTTATTTTCAGCAGGACAATTCTCAAAATACACTTGTGGATGACCAGCATTCTTAAAACATAATGGTGGCCTTACTTTTTGTCTGGTAATAAATATATTCCTTTTTTTTTTTTTTTTTTTTTTTTTTGACGTGCTATATCACCTACTGACTAGGGGACAGTTATAAATAAATTAAAGACTTCAGTAGTACTCCTTCTATAAATAGGCAATTGTGCTACAGTTCTGCTGAATGGCTGTGAATGGGGAGGAGATGGACCACAAGATAATCGGGCAATATGAATCTCGGGGACAAAGAACAATGATAGAACTCATTCAGTAATCAGTAGTTTGAAGATACCAATTGAATATAAATAGCTAAGAGATAATGTTACTTACCTCTAGCTCTGGGATGTACATTAAGAATAATTATGTATTATTCTTACATTTGAAACCTCAGTCCTCAAGTCTAAGGTACTTACTGAATTACTTGGTGGTTTACCAATTATTTTTTTCTCCCTACTAAAATTTATTGAAGGACTCTACAGTTCTATGCAGCAAAATTATGCCTTATATAGGTGGCCCATCATCCACAGAGGGATTTCTACTTTCAGGAATAGTTTCTTTTTTAAGCAAGAAAATAATAAGCAGTTATTTTCTTTCCAGTTTGTCTGTCACAGTTTTTCTTTATTTTGGAGACTGTACATTAAAAACATTCTTTTTAGTGTTGGTGATGATAGCTAGATTTTTAGAAATAATGGATTACTTCCAATTAAATATCTTTCCCTTTTAAAACGTGGACATATGAAATCCTGCAGACTGTACTGCTGATGGGCTAAGCACATTTTTACTGGCATTGGTAAATTCCACATTGTCTGTTTTATTTCTTCCTTAAGATATGTATCGACTGTGCAAAGTGATTTGCTAAAAACATCATCTTAGGTTTTTCCTTGTTTAAAAGTATATGTTTATATTGTATTTTGCCAAGCAGCAGTACTGAAAAATGTCCCATTTTGGAAGCTGAGTTGACTTTGGTCTACTTCACATATAATTTATTATGTGGATGAAAACAGCGTGGGGCCACAACAGTGGGGCAGCCAAATGTTTTTCCCCACATATCAAAAATGTCGACTTCTAATCTCAGACTCCCTTCTGAGAACTGTTCACAGCATTACTAGTTGCTTACCTTGCCCGTGCTACTTCTGGCCATACATTTTCTCACTCACTACTTCCCCCACTTCCTGGTGCTCCCCCTTCCCTGCTGTAGACCGGATCCGTAGCTTGGGTCTCTTGGGCGCAGTGGATTCTGCCAGCACAGAAAGTGTTTGTGGAGCCGCACGTGAGCACAGGGTTTCACCCAAGGTGAGACTATTGCTCAGGGTCTCTGCGTGACACAGGCTGGCGGCGGGTCATGGTCGGCAGGCTCCTGAGCTTGCTGCCCTTGTGAACAGAGACCCACCTCCAAGGGGGCTTGCAAAGCCTCAGCTCCATCAGTCCTGTCCTGAAAGTTTTCTTCAAACCCACCTACAGGCCACACTGCCTACTGGCATGTACACAGACCAATACTAACATTTGTTCAAAGTTTGTGGGTGCTCTTTGATTTTTTGCTAGCCATACAAGTATAATTGAATTCCCTGCAGTTGGGTCTCAAAGACTGAATAAAAAGAGAACTGAACTTATTCTGTTGTAAACATGCGGTGTAAACAGGACTAAAACTGACAATTATTTGTCACGAAATAAAGTGGACTTGATTTACATGAACCACGGAATTCGAAGTATTGATGGGAAAATTGTATTTATAAGTAAGGCACCAGTAGTACTATTTGTCACACGTAATTATTGCTTTGACTCCCCTGTTTGTCTGTTATGAATAGTATATCTTTTCAATAAGTGAGTACCATTTTAAGTGATCAGAGCTTTATAGGACTTTTTTATATTGCAATCATTCCAGGAGAGCAGCTTTTGAAGGTAGTCACTGAAATTATATTGGAGGTAACCACATCAGTTCCTTATTACTGCTTTTGTTTACATGATACCAACAAATTTTACCAATTGGATAGTTTACAATAGCTACATTGTTGTTATTATTTTTTTTACTTCTGATTTGTAGTAAAAGTGTCAAGTGTCAGTCCAAAGGGAAAGGGAAGTGTTAGTTGTTTAATTCAGTTTCCAGACCACTGTATACCAAACACTTCACATTTTTCCATAGCTCCATGATAATTATGAATCTGATGTTGCACAGTCAGGAGACACTTTCCCGTATATGAACAATGCTAGTGAAAAGGATTATTCATGCTTTTCAAGAACATCTATCTTAATATACATATTTTTAAATTACTGAATTACACAAATCACACATCTGTTTGGAGTGCACATGAGTTACCAAAGAGGTGGGGTAATGGAAAGGAATCACAGAATGGTTGAGGTTGGAAGCGACCTCGAGATCATCTAGTCCAACCCCTCTGCTCAAGCAGGGTCACCTAGAGCACATGTCAGTGTTGATTTGTGTTAACATTATGCCTCTTGAGAGAGGCATTTAGGGAAAAGACGCATATAATACAGTGATACATATGAATTGTGTCAGTGCAAGAGTCTCTGGGCTGTCAGAAGAGAATGATGCCAGCTATTGGCAGGTCTGCTGTGTGTAGGTGATGCAGGGCCAGCTAGCAAACCAGCATCCCCTTCTCCTCTGAAAAATAGAAGATCCTGGGTTTTGATCAGATCTCTAAAACCCTTTTAGAAGACTTTCAGCAGATTAAGCAATTAAAACAGGAAATAAATAGACTTGGAGATTGTGAAGGACAAAGCATTTTGGTCTCAAATCAGGCCTGTGAGTAAGCTTGATCACTTAGTTGCGGAACATCAAAGTACCTATAAGAGGCAGTTGAGAGATATGACACTTATAAGATTCCATTTGAAACATGGAGATCTGTATATACTTAGGATTCAAAAAAGATGAATAGACACTGAAGCTTTACTTGAAGTTTTTGAGAATAACTGAATACAGGCACAGATCTTGACAGGCTCTTGGCTGGGCAGCAAACCACATTAGATGCCAATGATGATTTACTTGAATTACACAAAGTGGGGGTAAAGCATAAGTTTCTTTAAATAAAAATTATTTTAGTTCTTCCTTCATGGAAATTTTATGACCAAGTACAGAATTCAATCTGAAATTAAAACAGCTACCTTTTGGTGACTGTATGTAGGAGCCTATAGCTATGGGAGGTGTCTGAGCTTCCATTATAGTTCAAAGCAGCCTAGTCAATACAGTCAAAAGAGCCTGGAGCATGATTCTACTCACTCCAAAGGGGACACCCAGGACTCAATTCATTTGCTAGCTATAAGTATCTAGGACCATTTGCATTCCCTTACGGTATCCTTTCTAGCCTCCAACTGCCTCTCCAAAAAAAGCATATGTCTCCCATTAGTCCTGTATTGTATCTGCTAGCTCCCTCTCACATAGCCTAGGACATCTAAACCAAGAGCAGACACCATTGTTTGGGCAACTGAATCAAGCTCCTAGTGTGTGGGCAGCTTAATCATTCTCCAGCTTCGTATGGTGTTGACTACTCTTTTGTTGACAATAATGGGAGTTTAAACATCTGTGTGTAGATGTTGATAAGTATTTGTCTAAACAAAAGCTAAAAGCTGATATTTTCAGATATCAACAGAAAGAAACTGATTGCAAAAATCAGAGGCTAAGGAGTCAACACAGAAAGTAATTTACTTTAAAGTATGTTAACTGTTACTAAAGGAGAGAACTTCTACTGGCATACCCATTAGACCTTCTTCTCTGGGTACTAACAAATCAAGTGGATATTACAAAAAATACCACCCTCCTCCAGCAAAGCAGCTTTAGAGGATTTGTAGGATGTGAACCCTGCTAAAACCATTCCCAGGCAATCTGTGTGTACTGCCAATGGCATGAGCCAGGGCCAAAGAATGAACGTGTTAATGAGACATTTGCAGAGCTTGCAGAATGTGCTTGGTCATTAACACCACATGAAGGAGACAAAATGGCATGGAGTGGATACCGAGTTTGGCATTTACTGGAGGATATTAGAGAAAGTTTCTGAGGGATGCAGCAGAAGGCCCAAACAAGTATTCATTTCAAGAATATATCTGCAAGTCGCTAGATCCACTGGTGGGAAAGTATTTCTGTCATCTCAGCAGCAAGTCAACCCTCATCAAATTCTTTGTTGAAGAAGGAAAAAAATCTGGAGCAAAATCATACCCATCATTTCCTGCAAGTATCTCACTGTATATTTAACACACTTCCATCAGAAGAATATATTGTATTATATTACCATGAATAAATACAATTTTTGGCTTTCGTCTTTTTTACTAAGATGTATTTTTTACCAGGAAATGCATAACATTTGAGTGTTAGAACATTCAATATGTATTTATTTCCAGAAAGATGTCCAAAACCAAAGATCCATTTGACCTAATATATGTTCTCTGAGGATGGCTAACAGTGCTGCTTATAAACAAGCATAGAGCAAGCATATAGAGGTTCTTCCCTATAACTAACAGTTTGCAGCTTAGTGATTTCCTGAGCTACAGGTGATTTCAATATTTTAAATAATCCTTGATAGATTTCTCCTCTGTGAATTTGTTTAGCCTATTTTTCAACTGATTAACCCATTACTTACACCCATGGCAAGGAGTTCTACTAAATTGTCATCTTCTGTTGTTTTAAGCCTGCAACCTGCTAGCTTCATTTGATGTCCCCCTTATTCTTGTGTTGGAAGAGACAGTGAATACTGAATCCCTCTCCATCGTCTCTATGCCAGACATGACTTAATGACCCTTGATCCTAAGCTTCTTCATTCATCTCTTTTCAAAACTGAGAAGTCCTAGTCTTATCAGCATGGTGCTCCCTACCCTTCATCACCTGAACTGCCCCTTCCCTCTCTACTGTATTTTGAGGTGAAGAACTAGAAATTCCCACAGTATTTGCATGGACATGAGGTATGTGAGTTAACTGGGAATTTACAGAGCAACATGATGGTCTCTCTTTTCATTTTCTATTCCTTTCCTGATAATTTCCAACATAATAGTTCCTTTTTTTGAGCAGTTGTTTTCATGGAATCATCAAGTGATACTTAAGGTCATTTTCCTAAGTAGTAATCACTAGTTTTAGGCCCCATTTTATCTGTAGAGTTTAGATTGTTTCCTCCATGTGAATAACTTCGTGTTTATATATATTATATCTACATTTTAATAGCCACTCATGGAGTTTTAAAAGGTCCTTCTGCTGTTCTTCCTGGTAAGACTTTGTTTAAATAAACAAATACCGTCAGTAGAACTCTGTCATCTCACTACCCACTTCTTTTCCGCTTACAAGTAAATTGAACAGGGCAGATGCCATTACAGGTACCTGTGAAATTCAACTAGTGACCTCCCTCCACTATGAAAATTTAACATTTACTACTTACTAATATCTCTTTACACATTTATTTAGACTTTGTAGAGTATTTGCTTTCTAGGTGTTTCAAAAGATTGTCTTGCAATTCCCCAAGCTTTTGGAGCTTGGACTATGGTTAGTACAAGATTTTTTCATTCATTCTACTAAAACATTAAAAAAAAACACCATAAAGGTGATATAGTTCTGTGGGCCACTTAATGTTGGTGTCTAGACCCCCAGTTGAAAATCAGTGCTTTAAATAACTTTCTGCCTTGCTGATTTTGCTGACAGATAGCTCCAGTGCCTCTGCTGTTACTCAATTTTCCCAAAAAACAGCAAAATTAAAAGCGACAAGTTAGATCAGTTTTCATCATTACTTTTGGGAATTCATGGGCAGGAGGGACATTGAAGAGAATGAGAAATTTATGAGGAGCAGAGACAAACATGGGATTACTCACTGGAAAGTGTAAAAGTGGATACTTGGGCATGAGCGTACATATTCTTTCTGTCCTCCTTCCCAAAGAAGGCTGGTGGAAAAATAAGAGACATGCCTTTCGCTTGCATCATCAGGAAGGTCTGGATCTGCGACACAGGGAGAGGGGCGAGCGTCTAGTCTAACATTCTGGTAAACACACGCCTGAGAGAAAAATAATGACTCATAAATATTCCAGCCTCCTCATTTTTCCCAGTAGCTCTCCCAGGTGAGGTCAATGCTTGCTAAGAGATGAGAAGGGGATGTCACTGGCCAGCAGCAAATGCTAGCTCTCCATGGGTGTAAAGGGCCTGGCTTGTAAGGAAACTAAGTTTAACTTAAAAGGTTGAAAGTTTAGCAGAAAATAGGATGTATAGCGAATAAAGAAGAGAACAGAGTTTGGGGTAAAGGTTGAAGGAAGCTGTGGAAAGAAAGACCGCATAATATAGTGGAAGAAATTGCTATTGTTATGAAATGAAAAATAGCAGAGAACTATTTGGAAAATAACAAAAGAAGAGAAATAGTGCTTAATGTGTCACATTGCATCATGTTTCGTTCTTTGAGTTACAAAATGTTCTTTTACAGGAAGATTTTATTCTATATAATGAGTAAAGTGAAAATGCTAGATTAATGTTTTTGGGCTCTAATTCTATTTTGTACAATTGAAAATCAAATTGTCTGAATTTTCACCCATCTTGATTCATCTGTCACAATGGTATTTTTTCAACTATTTCATGTTGGATTCATATTACTGAGACCCTTTCAAAGCTTACAGTAGTTTGTTTACAGTATTATTCCCCATTCCATATTATCATTTTGTGATGGAATATTTTGAACATTGCACATCTGATCTTGCAAATGTGTGCTTATGCTTAGCTTTGTATACCCCAGTAATGCCCCAGCTTCTGACTCTTTCTGGACTTGGCCTTTTGCGAGACTCTTCCCAAAAAGTCAAACTAAGTGTTTGTAGGCTTATAGGCTCAGACTTAATTTACAGAAAAGATACATTTATAAAGGTGGCACTTAAAAATCAATATCACACATGCTAAATATTTATAGTTATTTATCTTTCCAGAGGACTTTATGTATGTGTTCATAAGTTCATATTTTAAGTATTTTGTGTATGTATGTGCATTTATATAATGCATACAGTATATACTATATATATATTTACTTTATATATGTATTTTTATATATAGAGAGAGAATGTCTCTGTGAGTGTGTGTGTGTATATATATACATATATATATATATATATACACACAGTAAAACTGAAATGACTGGGGTAAATTGTCTTTATTGTTTGTTCAATTTGGATTTGATGAAGAAAACCCCCCCTGAACCCTACAGGCTTTATTATTGCAAACATGGGCAGAGATTCAAGACAATCCAAAGAGGTGGTGCAATGAGGACTGCATGGGTTGGAATGGAATGGCTCGAATATTTCCTTGTGCTTCTTTTGCTTATCCAGCTGCCACATCTGATTTCTTTTTTGGTATGGAATCTTTACTATTGCTAATGAAAGCCAAGTGATACTTTTAAGAAGAAAATTGAATGAACATTTAAGTTATTGCAAATAACAAAAGTATTTTCAAACTTCTTGAGAGGAGACATGAGGGAAAGACTGGCATGGGCTCTCAGCTTCATGTCTATTCTGTATTTGCATATACTGGTTACTTGTAGCAAAGATTAGGACATTTAAGAGTACGTGCAGTGCCTGGCATAGACTCCAGATCCTTGTGAAAGCCTGTAGAATGAAAACTGCAAAGTTTGATACACTGTCTTGTTCTATCTTGGTGTTTCTGAGTTATACTAACCAAAACCATCAGCATATGTGTTTTAAATCCAAAATTAGTCTTCACGACTGTGACATTGCTCCCTTTTTTGGTGGGATCTGTTGTTGTTTGGACTTTCAGATCTTTTCTTTCCAATTGCCACTCCCCAGAACTTACTGAAACTTCTTGTTTCAACATTCTTTCCCCTTAAATCACCTGTTACAACATTCGGCTCATTGCCTGTCTAGTCTAAAAAAGGGAAAATAATATTATTTTGTACACATCATTACCTTAACAGTAATGACTATTTTTGTTGAGAAGAGTGATGCCAAGTGTCGCTTATATGCATAATATTAGCCAGACTGGTGGATTTAGTACCTATTTGTTAGCCATTTGGCTGCCAGTTTCCTTCTCAGGAGATGTAATATATAGTAAGTGAGTCAATGCTTGCTTTGACTTACCTCCAGGCAGTGTGAGCATCATAGCCATGGCAGTGTGAAATTCAGTGCAGTTTTTCAGACCCCTCAACAAGGCATTAAATTCGGAGCCTTGTAGCCTCTGTCCAAGATCCACTATGCTCTATAGAATGTAAATATTTTTTGTCTTTACATGGTTTTGATTGATTATGTTGAATATAAAACCTCACTCTTCGATGTCTTATGGTGGCTTCTATTTAATAACTGATTCAATACGTCTGTCTCCTATATCCTAATCCTTGCATTATGTCTGAATCAAAGTCTTATGTTCAGTGGTGGGTGATAACAGTTTTTTAATGGTCCAAAATTTTTTTTTGAAAATAGGTAAGACACAGCAATATGTGGTCAGTCTGCTGTGCCCTAGTGGACCATTCAAAAATCAACATAAATAAAAATAAATGCCTCATTATGTTGTTTGCGAAGGGAACGTAAAAAGCTGGAGCAGCAGTGTGATGGCGTAACAAGTAAAAAATGTAAAAAATACACAATGACTGGTTTGCTGCTGGGAGGCTGCCTATCAAAGCAAGATGGCTTTTGAGCAGTATTATGCCATACTCTAGTTTTAGGATAATAACTGTAATTTGGATTCAGGATAAAAGTTTTGGTTTGATGGTCTTTTGATAAAGTTTCTCTGGGAAATTTGAGAGATGGGAATATTTTAACTTATCTTTTAAAGATTCAAGCTACATCATAAATTGCTTATCTTTTATTCTGACTTAATTAGACTCAGATCTCTAAGCCAAGCTTAAAAAAGTGTAAGACTGCCCATGTAGGGAAAGAATCAGCTTATGTAAATCAATTAAAAATGTTAGATAGTTAGGTTTTTACGCATAGATAAAGAATGTTTTATGTATAGATTGAAGACACAGCTATCGGGAATGTAAATGATTGCTATCAGGCTCTCTGTGAAGACCTTTCTTAGTAGAGAAAGATCTCCTATGCTTTGTTTAGAGGAATTTTTAAAAACACAGGCTATTCTGTTTACTGAGTGCTCTGTCAGTAAGCTAAATCGCTTGAAATTTCTAATATTTTAATATATGCTGCAACAAGTTCCTTGACTCAGTAAAGGCAGTTTTGAGAACAGAAGTTTATAATAAAAGAATATTAGATAGCATTCAATGTTGATCTCTATACTGGTCATATCTGCCTAAAAGATCCATCAATAAATATAAGATACAGATATCGTTTGAAGAAATTTTGAGCTATGCCAAGCACTATTTTCAATGAATTTACAATATGAATAGCACTCAGAGAACAGATATAAGAGAGATTCAAACTTGCTTATAGCTTACATACTCAGGTACTGAATATATACATCGGTCAGTAATGTAAATCTGCAGTGCGTGTTTATAATCCCTTATCCATCAAAGCAAGAAACAAGAATTTTTCTTAATTCATTAGTTATGGTTTTGGACTCACCATTCAACAATATCAAGGTTAGTTTCAAGGCATTTTACCTTCAAACTTAGTTTGCCTTTTCAATATTGGTAAAATTTTGTATTCCAAGAATATACCAAACCAGTAATATCTGTGCAGTCCAGATATACAACAATATAGTTCTTCACGTAATAGTTTTCCATTAAGTTTCATTCACTTTTTCCTTTGACTCTCCAGGGGGAATTGTTTTCTAATAGGATTAGCATAAAGACAATATCTGTCTTGATGTTAGTTGTTATTTATGACAGAATTTGTATCCTGAGGTTATTTTTTTTTGCCATGACTACCTTCCCAAAACATTTTCTTGAAAATCAGACAAAATATATGTCATCTTTAATAATAAATAACATCTTCATCTGTTATATTAAGTAGAATTTACACTTATAGTATCCTTAAAAATTAAAATAATCTTTTATTTAGTTACTGGCTTTTCCAGTTGAGTTTGCTTTGAAAATGTCATTCTTTCTCTGAAGGCATATTTCATGCTTCAGGAACCATCTTCTGGACACTATAAACAAAAAGTTTGCTTGTAAAACAAGCAAATGATTGAGTTGGAATTTATTTACTTTATTTTTGAACTTTAAGCTTTGGAGATAAGTAAACATGATCACAGAGTCACAGAATGGTTGAAGTTGGAAGGGACCTCTGCAGATCATCTAGTCCAACCCCCCTGCTCAAGCAGGGTCACCTAGAGCACGTTGCACAGGATTGCATCCAGGCAGCTTTTGAATATCTCCAGAGAAGGAGACTCCACAACCTCTCTGGGCAACCTGTTCCAGTGCTCTGTCACCCTCACAGTGAAGAAGTTTTTCCTCATGTTCAGATGGAACTGCCTGTGTTTCAGTTTGTGGCTGTTGCCTCACGTCCTGTCACTGGGCACCACTGAAAAGAGTCTGGCTCCATCATCTTGACACCCCCCATTTAGATATTTGTATACATGATAATAGATAGATGCCCATAAAATAAATTCCCTTTAAGATCTGGGCACACTTGTAAGAAATTCCCAATAGCATAAGAACTTGGAAAAACTTTTGAGTGCCTGCTTGGATTTAAAAATTGCTTTTTTTTTCCTCTTGGTTGCTGTCTCTTTGGTTCCATAAATCCGGTGGTCTGGACTGCGTAGTGCTAAAGCTTCAGTGGGTGGGAAATGAAATGTCCGTTCAGTGCAGCTTGTCTTTAGCCCTATGGCTTGGATGTGCCTGTAGAGGAAAGGGATGTCAATTTGATCCTCCTCAAACTGCAGAGAAGGTAAAATATGTCTCCAGCTACACTATGAGTGTTTGTGTGCCATTAGTAGTTACTTAAAACCTGGACACTGTCATGTCCAGATGCATTTTTTAATGCCAGTGTGTTTTTTTGGTTGTGCTGACCTCAGTGGCGGGACACATGCGAAGGGTCCAGCCCTCTGAGACTTCAGAGCAAGGGTGTGAGTGGGCTGAGCCACCAGGGCAGGGGTTGCAGCCAAGATGCTACTGCCCCAGCACAACATCCAGCACCTTAGGAAACTTTACTGGTAGGAATTTAAGCTTTTAAAAGGCTAAGTGCTAGGTTGGTGGCTTGCACTCTTGAACCTCTTAAATTCCACTTAAGGTATCCAAGGAAATCCCAGCCTTAGACTGGAATTTGTATGCCTCTGGATTAGATGGCATATTTGTTCTTCTGACCAGTTTTACTACAATGGTAGTTTAACCATGGGTCCAGAGAATTTTTTTGCAGGGGTACTTGCAATTTGGAGAGTAATACTTAAAGGAGAGAACCTTTTTCACTGGCTTCTAAGGCATATGTGTGGCTGTGCTCTTAGTAGAGCAGAGTTCTAGTAGTTTATACGTTTCCAAAACATGTAAAAATGTATTTTTGAGTGGTAAAAAAGTTTTAAGAATCTGTAATTCATAGCTGAAAAATAATTAGTATATCTTTGTATTGAAATAGAGATTATTTTTAACGTTTGGCTGCAGATAGTAATCATAAATGTGATTCTGTTTGAGATGGCTATTTATATGGTATATTAAGAGAAAATAGACTAATGTGTTCAAGCAGCTGGTCTATTTAGTATGTTAATGCTAGTGAGTACCTACCTGATTTGTTTCATTTTTTTGCGTTGGAAACATTGACATCATTTTTTAATTTACAAAACAGATTATACCCCCTTTGCAGTTAAGAACCAAAACCACTTCTCTAGCTGAACCACGAGTGGTACTTAAATTTCTTTTGGCTGCTGGCTGCCAACAGTAGTTGCTCATTCCTGCCTTTGGTCTACTCAGTTCTTAAAGTTAGCTGAAAAATAATCAAGGAAAAAACATTTGGTTTTACTCTGAGTCATTTCCATGGTTTAGTGTAGTGTGATACTCCAGAAACACTTGTACTTGCACCAGTGAAAGGAGCAAGAAGCAGGAGGGAAAGAACAGTTTTGGTGGGTACCACCGCTGCAGGAAATGTATATTAACCATACCCTAAGGCTGTTCTCTTTGTCACTAAAACAGTCCTGCCCTCACGGGATGTGTTAAAAATAAGCCGAGTTTGTATTGCAACTTGAAGAGTCACATTCTGTGCAGAAAGAGGGATGGGGACCATAAATTCCAGTGCGGGGGGCTTATTTGCTGGAAAAGTCCCATTATGCTCTCCCTTGAAAACTACCTGCCACCAGCTCAGCTCTTTCAATCAGGTCTGCTGCTGTATCAGCCGAGAACAAAAGCAAAGACCATTTATACTTTTGGAAATATTTAGAATTTTGACTTTCCTGAATTCATTTTTAATTAAGACTGTTTTCTGTTCAGGTGTCATACTGGGTATTTATTATGTATGTGATTTAAACATCTGATTTTCTTAATATGCAGATTTGTGGTTAACTTTATCTTTTAGAGATATTTTCTTTTTAGTCTGCATGCTATTTTCTTTTTAGTCTTTTTGCAAGACTTACCAAATGTTCTAACTTTTCCCCTTTTGTTGCATATGCATGTGGTTGAAAGCATTCTTCTTTCAGTTTGAACACTAGTGAAGATTTATAGAGAGTCCAAGTGAAATGTAGTGTTTTTGTAGAAAGTATGTGAAGTTGCTGTCCCTGTGGCCCAAGTGGTATTTATGTTGTCTTAGTGATAGCTGATTTGTAACTGATAAGGAGTGATGAAAACAAGTTGAAAGATTTGTGTTCAAAATGGAAAAAACAGGTTAAATTCTAGTTCTTAAACATTAAAGCATTAAACTCTGAAGACTGAAGTAGTGTAGGATGTCTATTGTATCTGATTGTCTTCACTTACAGTCTGAAATGAACTTTTTTGTCTTAGGAATAAAATGTAAGTGTGTAAACTTTTTTTATTCTAACAGTGTTTTATTCTTCTTTCTGGTATTTTTTGCGCTTTTGTTAATATGACAAAATAATTACAGCGATATTCCAAAGTGCTTTTTAATTAATTGTTGACTTAATACTGGCAATATTAGAACTGCAAAGAAGAGGATACACAATTTAAGCCAAATAAATGTGATCTCCTGAGGCCACTGGAATTTAAAATAACTAACAAACACAGAGAAGACTAATAACACATCTTTGGATCTTTCAGACCCAGCTATACCATTTGCAGCAATCAAATTTTTCATTTTTTTAGCTGGGTGATCCAAATTCACTTTTCGCAGAGAAAGAAGACAAAAAATGTGAAGGGAGAAGACTTGTAGGCATTTTATTTAGTTCATTTTTTCTTTCATAATTTGAGGTAAAATGACACGGGTATTGGTAGATCCTATACAGTGTGCAAAGCACACTCTCTAGTAGGAGAGCCTGCGCACCGGCAGCGGGGCAGCTGCGCTCCCTGCAGCCCGCGCACCGCGCCGGCACTCCCAGTTCTTGTCCTGGCCACGGCGCTGGAGGCAGAGTGAGAGAAATGCTAGCTGCTCCCCTGCAGCAGGCTGCAAGAAGCCAGGCTGCAGCCAAATGATCAAGTACCTGAATCTTTGTTTTTACTTTCTAAGTCAATAGCGCTTTGAACATTAATAGTGGAATGTCCTTGATATCCCTTAAGAACAAGTACCCCAAGTACCCCAGTAATTTCTAACACCTCTGAGTGTGTTTGAATCTAATATGGCCATCACTATATAGAAATAGCTGAGAAATACATAACCGTTGGAAATATATGTTCTGTTAAAATCTGCCTAGTGGAGAGGGAAGACTGACACAGATTCATGATGAATAAAGGCTTTTGAGTCAAATTTAGATGATATTTTTAGATGCAGTAATTCCTTCGATTTTCCACATCCTTTGGCTTGATGTTGATTTTGTATTGCAAGATCTCTGTTTGAATCAAAGGAGAAAAAATGAACATTTTTTAGAAAGGTTATTGTGCATACTGACCATTATTTACTGGCAAAATCACTGGTAATGCAAGATCACTTCCGCTGCATCAGTGAAGCTGCCTGCCCTGAGAAAAGAAAAGTCCGTAAAAATGCAGTGATGGGGAAATCGCACTTCCATGCTAATTTATCAGTTTACCTCTGATAAATTTTTTTACTTCTTTCCCAGTTGTCCCGCATGGCCACGCGTTGAGCAGTGGGCCCTGCTGCTG
Source organism: Apteryx mantelli (assembly GCF_036417845.1). Taxonomy (NCBI): domain Eukaryota; kingdom Metazoa; phylum Chordata; class Aves; order Apterygiformes; family Apterygidae; genus Apteryx; species Apteryx mantelli. Next base: position 118,735,774 of record NC_089980.1, on the reverse strand, counting down.
CTCAGCGCTCAGTGCCGTGAGCCCTCCGCGCAAGCAGGCTGGGGGCAGCCAGCAGCGCTGGCCGGTGGCGCCCGCTGCCCTCGCAGATGGGTCGAGGGCTGGAGCGGGGCTGGTGTGTCTGAGTTGCGTGTGAAGGGCTCGCTGATACTCCACGACACGTACAAGTGACCATCAGAGTGCATATTTTCTTTTCATTAATTTCCATGCTCATTTGCTTGCACCTGCATCCTGTTTTACTGACAGGAAAGAAAGAACTAATCCTTCCCAGAACAAAATCAGAAAATTCTTTGCAAAGGATAGCCTTTGTGTGTATGTTTTCCTGCCTAGCCTTTTTTTTTTTTTGGGGGGGGGTAGGATTTTCATTTATTTTTCTTGATTAGTCTTTAAGAAGTACTGCAAAAAATTTCATGAATGAACTTTGATATTCCTCTGGAACTATTTTTAGAAAAATAATCAGTGGTACTTCTCACCTATAGCTGATTACTTCCAGTGAGTGCAATTTGAAGATAAATGCATTCAAGCTGCAAACAAATTCAGACTATCCCATTTTTAACAGTGAATAGAGTTAACTACCAGAATGACTTGCTTTTGGTTGTGCTTCATTTTTGGTCTTTTTGAATCACAGTTTTACATTTTGTCAAAGGCATGTTTCAGCTTAGTCAGAAATCATTGCTTTAGGACCAAAATTTCTCTACTGTTCTATGACCTGTCATACGTGGGAAGTCGAAGGATTATAATGATTCTTTCTGACTTTTAATTTCATCAGTCGTTCCTCTGAGAATTTCAATATTTTACGGATACAGAATTTAGACTTAAGCATCCATGTGAGACAGAAAAGTGCAGAAACATTATTACTTATTTTGCAAAGAGGTAAATAGGGGAAGAAGAGACTAATTTGTGATCATAGCATAAAAACAGTACTTCTGTATTTTTTTTTTCAAAGTAGTAACTTACATGACTATTAACTGTGAAACCAAAGTAAAATATTAATTGCATATCTTTCAGTGGTCCTTGGTGTACCCTAAACTGGTCAGTGTCTCTTTCTTGTTTCTTCTTTAACATCCTAAAGAGGAGAAACCTTTTTTTTTAATTGAAAAGTAGAGTTAAAACAATAACTATTGAGAAAGAAACTGAAAAGTTGTACCTCCAACTGTTTCTAATCCTCTAAAAATATTTCAATATCTCAGTACTCTTTACAGCACCAAGTGTGCCAATCATCAGTTCACTCTGTGCTTGATCCAAGACCTTACCACCGCATATTTGTGTGTTACCATAACACTCATACACAGCTGTCATGCCCCATTTTATTGGGCATGGCACAAACATAGGACAAAAAGGCAGGCCTCCCACAAGGATATTTCTGTCAAAAATAATCATTAATGAATCGTACGACAGTACTGTTGATAACCTTTTCATTGCTTGGTTTTAGAACTGAATCTTCCTGAGAGGAATAAAGACAGATTTCACGTTTTCGTGTTATTTCTCCAGGCTACACAGATAGCATTACATCTGTTTCAATTCTGCTCATCCTTTTATTTATTTTTTTGTTAAGATAGAATGAGAATTAGAAGCAATTATAATACAAAATCTCTAATTGCAAAACACTATTTTTTCTGTAATGGATGGACTTTAGAAAACTCTGAAGTAGCACAAACAGCCAAGATCATGCCAGGGTAGTATTTCCGTATGTAATTCTTGTAAATTAAGGCTACATGCCTAAAACTTTGAACCAGCAAACTCTACAGGAGTCTTATTAATGGCACTACATAGCTGGTTGGAAAAATTGGCAATGAAGACACTGGAGGGATCTAAAGACTTAGTAAGACAATACTATATTGCTTTTCATTGAGTTCACATTTAAATGTTTTCTTTCAACTGTAAAGGCAAAATAATTGTTAGTTAAACCAAATCCTTAGCTCTTGTTGAAGGCTCTGTCATAAGCTCTCCATTCACCAGAGAAAACACCTGATAAATGTATTTTTAAGACTTATAAACTTAAAACCCCTTCAACAAATATTACATATTTGTGCAAATCAGGTATTATTTAAATTAGAAAATTAATGTGTCAGCCACATTTAATTCTCGGTATTTTTGTAAGCATTATTTCATGATCAGGGTGAGTATTGCCAAATGCATTTGCATCCTGTTCTGTGGATTTTAGTAATTTTATGGTCCTACTCTTCACTTTTCTTAGTAAACTTAATGGTATAGCAAATATTATTGACAATGATATCCACGTACTTGTAAGAATTCTGTTTTAGTTTTCGCTCTAAAAGGACGGTACCTTTATTTATGTGCTAAGTGCAATGCACAGATAATAAAATGTCTCAATGTTAATTAGAGAAAATCACATTTTGTATATAACAGTTAGGTTGGGGAAGAATTCATCCAGAAAATGAATTGCCAAGAAAATGGGAAAGATATAGCTTTGTTTGTAAAAGACTCACTTAGGCTAAATCTTAAAATTAGATGAAAAAATTTTTTGTTTCCTCTGGTATTCCAGAAAAAGTTATGCTGCTTGTCATGAAGATTAATATAAGTAGTGATATAGTTGAAAGTGGGTTTTGGTTTTACTTTTTTAGAGTGGTGGACTTTTCTTTTTTTGTTCAACAAAGTGACACATTTTTTTACAGGGCAGTGGTTAAAGCAGCATTAAAGTGTCATTGACATCATCCAGTTACTGCACTGACTTGATTATATAACCTCTTTTGTGCAATTTTCATGCTCTGTTCTGTTTGAATGTTTTTACTATGCTGATGGCTGTTTTTCATTTCCTGCTGGGATGACCTTGAATAAAAAAAGAATAAGAATAAAGTAGACATAAGCAATGTAGTCTTGCTGGCATTTGCAGATCCTTTGTTCTGCATTGAGAAACATAGTAGTTTGGCATTTATATTATAGGTTATTTCTGCTGGGTAGTAATTAATCTTCTTCTGTTACAAAAAAATTACTTTTTTTTCTCTTATTTTGTTCTTTTGAATTACTTTACCCTTGGCAAAGTGATCCACTTATGACAATTCCTACTTTATTAAAATATCTGAAGAGAGCAAAACGAATGATCAATGCAATGGTCATTCTTATATAAAAAAGGCTATAAAATTACTCCCTCTTTCTTAAGAGGAAAAGAGATTAACTAGTTTTCATTTTTTTCCAGATTCACTGTTTATCCTGCAGCTGAAGGAATTGTCATTTGTTAGTTTTGGCATTTGTTATTGGCGCTAATCAACATTTCATGACTACCTTTATATATGAATAAGAGAATACATCATATTTTACACTCAACTCTTTTTTCAGACTTTTTATATCTCTGAGTGTCAGGGAGGATACAACGATGCATCTGTCCTTTGAAAGCTGTTTGTGTTATTCCTGTTGATTCTTATTAAATCAAAGCCACCACCTCCTTTTAATTTGTCAAATTATAGTAGTGCAGATTTTATCACCATACAGCTTACATTCACGCATGGGGGAAGAATTTCAACTTTAAATAGTTTTCACTGGCGCTTTTAAAAGTATCTACCTTGCAGGGTTGGGATGGGGGCTTGTTCTTTTATGGTCCACACTCTTAGCATGTGAGAGCCTTTCAGTTTTTAAGATACTTAGGAGATATTTCCATTTTGCTGCTGTGGGGATTTTGCTTAATTTGCACTGAGGAAATCTCTCTGATGTAGCAGGGAATTAAATTCAAGATCTTTCATGTCCTAAATTAATATCCAAAGTACTGTCTTGAAAAGCAGTAACGAGGTACTTACCTTCACTGCTAATAAAAAAAATCAAGATTTAATTTAATTTCACTGACAAATGTTGCAGCATTTTGCTTGTTAATGAAGATTGATTAATAAGTCATTAATGCGTCAACCTCATGTTTCTAACATCAGTATATCATACAACTATGTTGATTATATCCAAATTGCTTTTTTCTTTTCTAAAGCTAGGAGATACCTAAGTATTTTCAATTCGAAGTATAAAATCAGATGCTTTTGCTATGATAGGCTAATATAAATTCTTACCTTTTAAACCTGAGTTTAAGTGCTTTGTTCTGTTTTGTTAGTGTTAAATCCAATGCTTTTGCCTTTATTCTGTCTTGATAAATAATATTTTTGGAGAAACATAGCAGCCCCTCCTTTCCTTTGGAAGTTTCATGGGTTTTCTTTGTTTTGCTTTACTTACTCTAATTTTCATGTAGTGTTTGTTAGCAAGTATGAACATGATTTACATCCTACTATATCTAAGAATGGTACACTGGAAAATAATCCTTCAGAGCAAATCTAATAAGTGTAAGTGTAAAACAGTGTTTAGGTTGTTCTGTTGATAACATCTAACAGTATTAAGCAAAGAAACAATACATTTTCATTTTTGGACAGGAAAAACTTCTGAAAAATGTTGGAGGATCTTTGAAGGATTACAGTGATCTTGTACAATTCTGAATTATAGGTGATGTGGAACAGCAGATCTACCCACAAGTGATTTACTAAATAAGAGCATAGTCTCACGTCTCAGGATTAGTTAGGGTTAGTAGAAATAATGCTTGATTAGCCTAGCTTGATGGTAGTCGTCTTCAGCCTCAACAGTGGAACAGTAACTGATGAGTGTATTATTTAATATTTATTTTGTCATCTGAGAGGAATAGGGTGTATAATCTATTTCTGCATTGATCTCTGTTAAAATCGGCAAAGAGTTGTAAACAAAAGATGAGATTGCACATCATGCCTCAAATTTCACATTTTCATAACAGTAAGTTCCCCTCCCAAGCATTTTTTAATAATGGAACAAAAAAGTGTGCAAAGTAAACCTAATTATCTCCTTTTTATTATTTCGAGATTTTGCAGATGCCCGTACTTGGGAAGTATGTTGGTGATTCCAGCTGTTAAAGTTGGAAACTAAATGGAAACTAACTTAACTACTTTTTTATTAAAGATCTTAATATAAGGTCTTTGTGTCACGACCAGATTTTGTGACATGAATTAGAAATGACAAATGAAAAGCAATTTCCTATATACACTCAATACAGTATTTAAGGGATTTCTTTTGGTGTTGAAGATCCACAACTTGATAAATAGGCTGTCATCTTTTGAGGCGTGTGATGGTAGTACCTGACAGTGTGTTGTCAGCTCTGCTTTTAACCAGCTTGATTTTGAATGCTTCATGATTTTTGTCTTAGTTGAATGAACCAACAGAACCTTCAAAAGTCAAACGTGTGCAAAAAGGGATTTGGGTTAATATTTTTAGAGAAGAATACTAATTTAAAAGTATACCATGTATAATAATTTATAAAAATAATGAAATCGAAAGCCTTAATTCTTCCCCTTATGTGTCCTTTTCTGACAATAAGACCCCACCCCCCCAAAAAATTTAAACATCATGTATTTTTTTAAATATTATATTTTAATTACAGTGTATGGACTTCTCTGAGTAAAAAAAGTCCTTTCTCTAGCAGAGATTGCTGCATTTGGAATAGAGGAGGATACGAAACTTCTTGAATTGAATTTTCTTAAAAGATGCTGATGTTTAAGTTCATATATTTGGAAGCTGTATAATTCACTGTATATTCTGTTGCGTGATTTTCATATTCTGAGCATTTATAAATGCCTTTACGAATGTATGCCCTCATTTATTTTATAACATATTTTTTTGCAAACTTGCAATGGATTTATGCGTCCAAATGTTGCTTTTCTCTGTCTGAATAAGTAAGTGGGGAACTCAGTTTTCTGTATTGTACACTGTCAGTACGAACTTTGTTAGTGAGATAAATTGGTCATTTAGAATGCCAAGAACTGCCACTGCTATACTGGATTGTATGTGATAGTAACAGCTGCATATATTCTTTAATATTCATGTATTTAGGAATTTTCACTTTGTTTAATTAGGTAAAAATGTTGTTGCTATTTTTCACTATTAAAATGGAAATATTATTGGTTTCCTATTACTAAGAAAGGGCAGATTAAGAAGGTGGACTCATAGACAGATTTAGTTAAAAGAAAAAAAAAGAATTTAGCAGGAACAGAAGTTTTATTCATCAAGAGAAAAGGTTTCTGTAGCACAGCTCTTATTTGGTAACACAAGCTTTTTGTCACATACCAAAAAAAAACAACAACCCAAATAATTTGCGTTAAAGTATCACAAAGAAAATGTAAACCAGAGACAGAATTTCAGATAGGAAAAAATTTAGATAGCAAAAATCTTAAAATTAGATAATATTCATAGATTTTTGTCATATGAAATTTAGGCTTATTTATTTGTATTTATTTATATGCCGCACATGTAGATTATCTTAGAGATAATGGATTTACGTGAAAATCCCTTTACGGATGGGAGCCTGGGAAGCCTGCTGAGCAGGTGTTTGTAGGAGGCCTCTTGCCGTGCGCGGCGCGGTGTGTTGGTGCTGCGAGCAGAGCGGCAGGACCCGGCGCGTCCGCCTGCGCTGCAATGCGATCCTCGAGGGTGGCCAATTGCTAAATTGCTGGCGTGCTCCCTGGCACGTTCTTGGCCTTGGCACCCGAGCGCTATCCCAAAAGTTTCCTGGTTGGGCTCCACGCGCCAGCACAGACCAGATGTCACGGGGCCAGGAAAATAATCCTGAGTGTATTTAGTTTACTTGGCCTATCTAAATGTTGTTTTGTTTGTGTTATGCAGCGGAGACATAGTTCTTAAAAGTAGTGGATTTAGCTTCTGTAGAAGACTGTCTGATTGAAGCATATTTCTACAACTTAAATTATTAAGCTCTGGAAGGTCACAAGACGGAGGAAAACAGTAACTATTAGTATCTATGATGATTTTGCTAATAAACAGAAAGATAAGTTTTAGGGCTTTATATTGAAGGGAAAGTTGTTTTAGCTGTAGTGGCTCTCCTTTTTTAAAAATGTAAATGCATGTGGATGTGTTTGGGAAAGAAAGCTAAGAGATAACACTATAAAAAACATTTTGTGAGGTCAAGCTAAAGTTTTCTGAAGGAAGATATTTAGTATTATTTTGGTTCAATGCTGTTTGTACAGGACCACAAGCTAAGAGGATTTGATACAAGAAAATTGCAGTAGTGTACTTTTTCATAAAAATCTCATTGTGCTGTCTGTGTATAATTTTAAAGAGTAATTGCTTTCACTGTGAAATATGTTATAAAAGAAGCAAAAGCTGAATTACTAGTTAGGTACACCAAATTTTTTCTTGAAAAACTGAATGCATGGCATTTAATTTTGGATTTTTTTTAAGGCTAAAATTCTATGCCCTCCTTGTAAGTGTTTGGGGAGTTCTTATTGGTTGTTTCATTTATTATTTTCCTTTCGCTAATAAATGTTAGCTGATGAGGAAAGGGAAAACATGACAGTCAAAAAATTGGGGTAGAGTACCTCAATCTACTATTTTAATCTTTTGGTGCACTCTGTCCTGTCATGGGAAGTCATGATTGCTGCCCTGAAGCAGAACAGATAGCTGGTGTGCAGTCACTGTGCAAAAGCAAAAGGAGGGACAACCAGAAAAGGTGATGGAGAAATGAATAGATTGAAGCAGGGCAGGGAACAGGCTCTTGGGACTAAAGTCACGTGGTGACATGATATGGACAGGAAGTAGTTTGAAAAAAAGGGACAAGAAACCTTATAATGCTGGTTAACCATGCATTACTTCAGCAAATGTCTTAAGAAATTGGGATCATATTGGCCTTGCTTGAGCTCCCAGTATTTATTCTTCACTCTAGCACTGTCCTCACTTGTTTGGTCCTTCCTCAGCATCAGCGCGTCCTCGGGCTTGCGCACCCAGTGTTCCTGCTTTGCTCGGTGCTCTCATCTGCTGCCCCTGTGCTCCCTGAAATGGGATTCCCAAAGTCAGGCAGGGTATTCCCGTGGACACGTAGTCTCTAGTGGGGCAGGATGGCATTTCGGGCCTGACAAACAGTGCTTCTGTTTAGTATGACATTTGCTTTTTCTTCACAATGGTATGGCATTGGTGAGTGATGCTCATTTTTGTCATCTGCCGAAATCTTAATTGGTTTTCTGAAGAACTGAGAGCCGTCCAGTTGCTCCTTGTCTCATAACTGTGTTATTGAACTGAATTATTTCTGCTTCTTAGAGGTTTATAACTTAAGGAGTGCTTCTGATCTGAGACATCTTCCAGAATATTTGCAGCCACTCCAAACTTGCCAACATGTTCATATTTAATAAGCTTACTTTTCCTTCCACCATCCCTATCTTGAAATATTGAAGAATATCTTATGGCAGATTTCTGTACAATTCTACTTGATACTACCTTTCAGTTGGATAACTAATTTTTGCTTATTCTCTGTTTTTCCCCTATCAGTTGTATCATTGCTTTACAGAAATTTCCTCTAAAGCATTTCTCTGACTTGTTTACATGAATAGCCTGTATGAAAAGCCTTCAACTATGTATATGGCTAATGGCTGCTAATAATTACTCTATTTCCCTTACCTACCTAGCTTATTACCCTGTTGTACAGGGAAATTAAGATAATTTGACATAATTTCTTCTTGAGACATCTATAGTGGTTATGACAACAACTTTCATCTTCTATGTACAAATAACACACAAAATATAATTACAATAATTTAGAGAGCAAAAGAGGTTGTGCTCTTTATTTTGAACAGCATTTGTGATCTCTCTCTCACTTGTTAGTATGGGGGATTTGGGGCTGAAAACTTAATGTAAAAACTTTAAATTAATGCATAGCAAGACTATTTGTTGAATTAATATATAAGCTCCCCTTTGAAGGAATATACCAAAATCTTAATCCTCCATTAAAGTCAGATTAACAAACAAGTTGTTTGTTTTTCTCCAATTCTACTGTAATTTCGGTACTAATTTTAAACAAAAACATATAATAATTCTTTTTCAAAATGTATTTTGCCATCATAGCACTCTGTGAAACATTTTACTTACAGACACCAAATGCACCCAGCTCTAGGAAAAATGTGGCTGCTGTGTTCTGTATGGCTCTTTTTGAATACCGCTACATAGAATGAGAACAAATGGGTAGGCTTTCAAACATGATTTTTTCTATAGCCTTCACAAGTTAATATGAGAAAGGAAATAGTGTCAGGAGTTGGCATAAAATATCACCATCTACAGTAATAATAAAATCATAAATTATTTTGACTGGCATTGTGAATCCAGTTATCATAGTGAATTACTGCAGAATGGATTTGACGAATCAAAATGGTCTCATATTGATGCTGGCTCAGAGGACTGTCTCCTTACTTCATTTCATTCGTTAAAGTTAAGTATGTATTTAGCAGCTTTGCTTGATTATAGCCAATACTCTTGTACTGCATGTGGATGAATGTATATTCTTTTATAGCTAAAAAGAAAATGTACAGTGTGTCAATGTTTACCTTTGGTAAAGATTTATTTTCATTTATGGATTTTACAAACATATAAGTACATAAAAGATTTGAGAAGTCCCCTGATGTTTAGTAGCTGAATCTTACTAGTTGTAACAGTATTTTGAGGCTTTTGAAAAACTGAATTGAGCTCCTAAATCCGATTGAATATTGGATTTTTTGCACTTTGGAATGTTTTACTTGAAATTAAAAAATTTTTTTGAATTGCAATAAATTTTCAGATAATCTAGGAGAAGGTTACAGTGCATTGGCATGTATAGTCAATAGTGATTGGAGAGGGATCTTAACAAGAGACAAGCCGTGCTCATATATATATGCAGCATGCCACGCTTGTGTAGGGAGCCGTCTGACTATCAACATTTCAGCATCTGAGATTCATACAGTCTTAGGAGGACTTTTTTTCCTCAGAGAAATGCGTGTTTCATGTGTGGTGTGTATTTCATGTGTGAATGATGCACAAAACATGAGTCTCTTTATCTGTAACTAATTAATTTTTTTAGTTCAAGCTAAAACAGTTTGTGCTTCTAAATCTAGAGGCCCCCTGCTCAGCTGGGAGTTGAGCAATGGAGTAGCCCTGCGTATGTACAGGCTGTTTAACTACGCTACGCTGAAATAAGGGACAGCAGTTTGTGCCTCTCATTTATTCCAGTCACTGATCAGATTTTTTGGTGGAGTGTAATGCAAACACAACCAAACGCCAGGTGCTTTCCTTAGCGTGAACAAGAGGCCCCGTCTGACACCGCTTCTGTAGAAGAAGTCCTGGTGGGGCTGTTACTGCAGCTGGGCGGCTGCACCCTGCCTCGTGCACAGCCGCAGCCCGCCCGGGTCCCGCACGGGACCAGTGTACAGCAGCGCCTCTTTTGTTGGCTTTTCTGTATTTCCTGTGACTAAACACCAAATTCCAGAGAGATCTCCTGGTTACGTATTACCTGTTAATGCACAGTGCGGATTTATGTTTTGTTTAGGGCTGCTCTCTGGTGCCAAGGCTGACGTCGTGACGTGTTTATGCCCTACTTTTTGGAAGCAATTGATAAATGCGTGTTCTGAGAGTCATAGTGCAGTAAGTGCATGCGTAGCTCTTCAGATTTTCCTTACTTTCTGCTTCCCCCCCTTCTGCTTGCTTGCCACGGATGCCGAGAGGCGCTGGCGCACGCCTGTGACCCTGACGAAGGGCCGGGGATGGGCGGACCTGCCCCTCCGGCCCTTCCCAGCCCGGCGCCTGGGGCCTTGCTCCCTGCTGGCTGTCACGGCTCTGGCCACGCAGCACGCCGACTCGGTTTGCCAGTCAGGAGCAAGCTATTTATCTCTCTGGGGGTTTGCTGCTGGTCCGGATTAGCTGTTAAATCAGTTTTCTGAGCAGACGGGGAAACGTGAAAGCAAGGCCGAGCCCACCGCCAGCCTGCAGGGCTCGGGGCCTGGAGACGAGGAAGGCAGCGAGAGGTAGGCTGTGCTCCTGCCCTCCTTGGCAGCCCGAGCTGTTTCAGGCTCGCTAGGCTAGAAGACAAATCTGGCAAAAGAAGTGGAAACGTCTTCGCTGAAGCAGTTTGGCATCCGGTGGGCAGAGGCCAAGGTGGAGCCGAGTGAGGGTGCGGGACAAGGCCGCCGCAGCCAGCGCCGCGGTGCCCAGGGCCGCCCCGGTGGAGACGTGAGGTCAGAAAAGCTCTTCTCTCCCCCTGTCTCTCCCGAGAAACTGAAGAGTTTCCTTCTGCTTGGACTGAACATGGTAAAAGCATATGAAAAACTAAGGGAAAGTATGATTAATTAAGAAAATCATTTGCTTCCAGCAGCTGGATTTGAGGCTTTAAAAGCAGGCCAAGGTGTAAAGCATTTAAGCCTCGTTATCCAGAACAAAAGAATGGAGTGTCTTAGTCTTGAAAGCTGTCTCATTTTTCCTTTCTTCCTGATCCCTGCTTTCTTCATCTGTTCTAGTGTATTATTTCCAAATAGATGTCAAAATGCCAAGGCAATTCGATTTAGTGAGATGTGATTCGGGAGCCCGCTGGAAGACGGTTCCCTGAGGAAGTGAACATCCGTCACGAATACAGGTTCAACTCAGAGACCGGCATTGGTGCCACCTCCTGAGGCTGGATACGCTCTCTTTTGGTGAAACTTCTTGTTAAACTTGTTGCATAGGGTTTAGATTCGTTTTGCTTTCTCTCTTGGTCAAAAGCCATTGTTTACGGACAGAGGCAAGCATTCACACTGGTCACAAAAATTTGGGCTTAATTTGCTTTTTCATATGAAAAAATACATAGATTTTTCTAATGTGATTCTTCTTTCTTTATTCTACAGAGACCTAAGATTTAATAGGATTAAAGAAATCCAGCCTGGAGAGTTTAGACGGCTTAAAAACCTGAACACACTGTAAGTTATTTTTCAACCTAAAGTACTTTCCCTTTTTGATGTAATATGGTTAGTTTGATACTGTGCCAAATTTGCTTTCCTTTCATAGGTAAGTAGTCTCACAGATTTCAGCTGTAGTATTTACACAAGTGAAGGAAGCAAGATTTAGGCCCAAAGTGTTTGAAAGCAAGCAAAGCCAGGTATATGCCTATTACAGTAAAAAATCAAATTATTTACATCCTAATTTTCTTATTAACATTAGTTGATAAGAAATATGAAAAATACAGAACTTTATCATTTTTTCAAAATCATGTTAAATGACTTATGTGTAATATCACATATTAGATCATGCAGTTACAACAAAGTCGTTCAAAGATGTTCAAATGTGTTGCAGTTACAAACTATTTGACAAAATCTATTCCTAATGTTTCAAAGAAGTCCTATTCTAATGGGCTAGCCAGGACAATAGAAGAAGTTAGAAGACTTTGTTCTGGCTGAACTTCCTTTTATAGAGCTCTCTGATACCATACGTTTGTAAAGAGAAATCCATCTTTTGTAGAGATCTTTTTTACGCTCCCATAAGGCAAATAATGTGTATACAATCATTTTAACTTAGTATCTCAGTCTTTCCCTCAAACATGACTTTTGGAACAGATGCATGCATGTTTCTGTTCTCTTATGTATTTGCAGACATGAGAAAGAATTATTGATGTGGACAGTTGTTTTTCTTTTAAATATACATAACTGATGATTGCAAATTTGACTGCCTGTTTTCTAGAACACAAACAGGGTGTGAATTGAAATAAAATGCAGTGATATCAGTGAGTTTTGCATCATTATTATGTATTTGTCCTGCAAGCATATGAAAATAATTTATTGAGACATCTTGGTGTATAGTCACATCAGAGAATGATAGGACTTTCTCCCCGAAGTATATTGTCCAAATCTGTACTACCTAGGCATTTTCAGTGGCTATTCCTCTTCAGTCACCTTTCATCATACCTCTGTTTGTGCTCAGTCCCCAGTTCTGCATTTCAGTTTCTGTCAGATATCCACCCTCATGTTTTAGCTGTCCAAATCCCTGAGTTGAGCCCCGCAAGTCCCAAATAAAGACAGGATTCATTAGGTTTGGAATTTCATACATCCGTGCAATCAAGGATGGAGGCAAAGCTGTGAATACAGACAGTTGTGTTCATGCATGACGTAAAGGGTCCAGAATAGTACACGGAATATTGCTAAGAAACACTCTAGGGAAAGCCAGTTAGATCTACCTGTTAATAAGAAATCTTTGTTAATATCAATTTTATTGATTTCAACCCTCTGTTTAGACTTGGGACCAGGATTTTTTTCCTCCATTCTAACCTCAGATACCTGCAAAAAGTTAAACTATTTCAGCTTTTAGATGATTTTTTTTTTTTATTTCTGTCTAATCTTTATAGATTTCACATCTGAAAAGTACTAAGAAGCTGTAAGCATTTCACTTTCTGCCAACTGTTACTGTTAAGGAACAATTGTTGTTGTTGTTGTTTTGGTTTTCTTTTTAATGGTGCATTTATATCTGCTGTTACACATTTTGGCTTTTTTCCTACAGATCTTCTATGTTAAAATAAACAGTTGTTTATTTCTTTTTATAGGCTTCTAAACAACAATCAAATTAAAAGAATACCTAGTGGGGCATTTGAAGACCTTGAAAATCTGAAATATCTGTAAGTTAAATGAATTTGACCTTTTGTATCAAAATGTAATTGAACTTAACTTCTGAAATGGGAAAGTGTTTTAATCTGAAATTGTGTTTTAATCTGACTCACTGTTTCATGTCACAAACTGCTTTGAAAATTTGTGAAATTAAATTGCTAGGGGTGGAGGGAGACAGAATTGTGAATCTTTGTTTCTATAAATAGGTGGTTTGAGGTTTGCTAACACAAGACTGAGATATTTGTTTATAGGCTGCTGGTTTTAAAGGAGTTACTAGGTGCTATTTACCAAATTCAATTTGTAAAATAATTTAAAAAGGAGTATGTTGAAAGATTAGGAGGTCACCTTTTAAAAGGTTCGTTGAAATTTTCATACAGATACTTTTTTTAATTTGTATTTTGAAAAATGATTGAAGAGCAGTTAGTCCAAGATTTCTAGTTATATAAGCTTGGAATTAAAATAAACTTTTTAACTACCCCCGAATTGTTCACTGGATGCAGTATATGTTTATAAGAGAAAAATCAAGTCAAACTGAAAATAGAAAAAATATTTTTCATTAACCATAGGGTCTAGGTCTTAATGCAACCTGTACATTTTAAGAATAATTCTTCCCATTTTTAGCAAATGTGTCATTTGTCTTAACTACTCAAATAAACAACAGATATCCAAAAAGTTGTTTATCTATAAAAAAGACTCTATAGCTAAATAGTGAATAGTCGTGGATTCTCAACTCTAGTCTCTGGAGTCTATCTTGTGTAGTGTCATATGAGAAACTTTTATTGATTATTGTTAGAGTGGTGTACATAAAAAGAATGATCACTTTCTGATTTCACTGTTTTGGAAATAATTCAAAAATTTATTTTTCCGTCTAATTTTCAAGAATGTAACCTGGATAGATCTAAGGAGAGAAGAGATGGGAGGGAAATAAAATTCACATAGATTTGTGCAGATGTGCCACTTGGTTTTCAAAGCTGTATTTGATTACATTCCCTAGTCTCATTTTTATGTATATCATCTTTCAGTAATAAAATTGTTTACTCAGTATAAAACTGGAGGAAAGAGAATGTTGAACAGACTGTCCCCAATGAATTATTAAAGACCATACTGTATTTGTTACAGGACATGTTTGTATGGTGGAGCTGGTGTTTTGTAACCTTAGATGTAAAATAAGTAAAGTACTTTAGTCATCCTGAATTAGTACACCTTAACTACTTTACATAGTAACTGTACAGAAATGTTGTTAGATTCTTATTAGTTCTTTATTTCACGTGCTTGTTTTTATATAGCTGTATTAAAACTGAGATAATACTGAACTATACACACTGTTCAGTTCAATGAAAGAGTGAAAAGAGGTTACTGAACTACTACATATGTTTGTTTTCATGTATATGTGTTAATGTATATATAGATCCATATTACTAAGAGGAAGATTTTTTCCTTTTCCTCTTGTTCCCTGGAAATTTTGAATATAATATAGAAGCTAATTGTGGTAGTGGATTCAGTTGGAGAGAGCTCTTCTTTAAAACCATCCTCTCAGTTTTGATAAAATAGTCTTTAAAACCTTTTGCCTGTTTCAGTGGACTGTGCTATAAATGTCTGGAATTGTACAGCCTTAAAATTATGAAATTCCCAGTACTGGCAGATACTAATATAGGAGGCTCAAATGTACCAAATATGGTTGAGCTGCAGTGACAATTTCAGTTGAGTAAGCACAAGTTAAGTGTGTTCTGTGGAACAAAGGAAACAAAACTGGCCATTTTTTCCCAATAGGATCAGCTGAAATAGAAATTAGGGAGAATGAGATTGTTCTTTAATAAAAGCTAGAAATATTGTTCAGGATTTAATGTTATATAGACAAATGACCTGAAATGTTTCAGATTTGTTTACTGAGGATGGCCTAATCCTATGGATATTTGCAAATATAGCTTGTCCTGTTTCAGAGGATGACGTTATTAGTACATTATGCTACTCGCTGTTAAGGGAACTGAAGTACTGGATTGCAGTTGGTTCTGAAAATGTGTACTTTACTGAGTAATTTTAGAAAGCCTGTCTTTTCTCAGTGGCTTAGATTTAGCAAAATGTAAGTTTTATTGTATATAAAGAAACAAGGTCAGTGTCTGAGAGAGAGGGATATCAAGATCCGTTCCTGTATCTCTGCTGCACATCAATTTTTATGCTTTCAGACAAAACTTTCTCCTGCATATCTCACAGAAGCCCCAGAATTTTCAAATGATTCTTTGTATTGTTTGTATCTGAAATTGACTGTAGAGTTTTGTGAGATACTTTATCTTGTGAGATACTGTTTATCTTTAGAATTGTCTGGCTGGAGAACAAATATTGACAAAGATTAATGATCTTGCCACAATTTTCTGTACATTAAAAAAATTAATCATTGTAGAAGTTGGCGCTTAAATTATAAAAAGAAAATTATGCACATACGATTTTTGAAGATCATTTTTTATGATTTTTTTTTATTCTTTATATAATTGAAGTGTTGACAGTTCCATAAACAGTTTTGCATGGTTGCGCTGTTTGTGGTAATAATGTGTCTTTGAATTCCTACACTAAAAGTTGGACAGAAACAAATGTCATTATCATTGTTTTGCTGTGAAACTAAGAGGATGCTTTTTCTGTCTTTCTGTCTTCTTTCATGTACCTTAGAGTTGGCAATATGATTCTTTAGTAAAGACCAAAAAAGCATTAGTAGCTTGGACCTCAGATGCAATATATTTTCTGTGTGTTTATACTGTACCTTGGTAATTCAGTATAATTTTTTGGTGTTACATTCCCTGTTCTGCAAGGGATAATGTAAACACTGGTATCTAAAATAAATGTTAAAAGTCGTCTTCATATGAGCAAAATAATTGATAACATGTTTGTAATTTTTTGCTCCTGATATATCATGTGTATGTATATGTATACATGATATATGCAGTACACTATATATATTTTATTGGCTTCCTGTAAGTTGTTCAGTTAATTGACTTGTGGTGATAGTGCAGAAAGATGAGAAAGAAAAGCTCCCCAAACTTGTGATACAGATGCGTGCAGATTTGTGGAAAATTGGTAGGATAATCCTTTCTGATCCTGAAACTCAACAGTTTACTCTCCAGGACAGAAGATAACTGAAAGTTGAAGGTAGAGACATATTACAGGTATAACATGTAGGGTGTTATATGATCTGGAATCAGCAGTGGAAAAGTTGAAGTTAAAGTAAAAAGGAGAAGAAAGAATTTAGGGAGGAGATGTGGGGAAAATGTAAGTCTAATGTACAGTAGCAATTACAAAGAGCTTTCTGGATAAGAGAATGTGCTTGATAGCTACAGAGCAGTAAGCTAGAAGCCAGTTTGAAAGAAGTGCTGGAAATAAAAATGGAAAACTAAAATTATTTTGGCAGCAATATTGAGGCGTATTCACTTAGTAAGAAAAGAGGAGGTTAAGAATCACATGAGAAAACTGTGGTCAAAGGGAATCAAAACTGTTTTTTAGCAGTATAAAATATATCAGTTTTGGAAATGTAGCAAGATTTGATTTGCGTTTGGTAAATCGAGTGCTAGTGACAGAATATACATTGCAGGTTTACCAGATTGCTGAATTGTTGACCTTTCTTACCTCACAGTTCCTTATATCTTCTGCTTATATTACATTCTTTCTATGTAACCTTCTGCCATTGTTGCTGTTATGGTCATGCTACTTTTTCCTTTGAATACCTCCAGCAGTTCCCAATCTCATGTCTTTGCATTCTATCAGCTGTCTCCTTTATGTTTCTATATAAGTCTCTCTTTGCTATTTTTATTTACTTGTCATGTTTCACTCTACACTGTCTCATATTGCCATTACTTTTTACTTTTTTTCCTCTACCACACAAATACCTCTGTTGCCTACATGACTTTTTACAATCCTTAAAATTATCCTTATAAAGGACTTTTTTTTTTTTTTTAATTTAAGACTAATTGACCTACTTTTCTGACAACTGATTGCTTATTTGCCTGTTCATTTCCAAAACTGTATGACCAATACCTCTGGCCACACTTGGCTTTAATTACATTTCTGGAAAGTGCTAGTTCTTTGTGAACTCTACAGGAAAAAATTAATAGCAATTTTAGAAAATAATATAATGTCATATTAGAATATACCCCTTGTCATTTTAATCCACTGTTTATTCATCCTTTGAAAAATGCTAATGATTTAGGTGTGCTAACAGAGCTTTTAGGTAAGTCAAGTTACTTTGTCCTTAATTATACTTTAAATCAGTTTTCTGCTAATGTGACTAGGATAAATTGTGAGAATATTTTTGTTAAAGGTTGGCTCAGTATTTGTAAAGTTTCACTTTTTAGGCACAGCTGAATTTTAGAAAGATGAATATTTTCATGAGTTCTACTTAGTTGTGTTTTGTATTCTGTCATCTCTCTGTTCACTAGGTAAATATATATATATATATGTTTATTTATTTATATATATATTTTTTTCCAGTTAATATCATATCCAGTTCTCCCCTGGGAAGCATCTACACTACGCTAAATGAAAGTGTGGTGAACAATTCTGTCATAGGACATACCTTTTTTAGTCTTGGGGTTACTGGTAGTTTGTCTGTAGAAAGGGACAGTGATGGATGGAAGTCAGTGGCCTGTCCTGTAGCTGCTGCTTGAGAGGGTTCTCTGATCCACATGGAAAAAGCTGTAGTTTAAGGATGAATTTGAACTCATTTCTGTAGATTGAAAATTGAGAAGGGTTCAAATCTGCAGATACGCTGTGGATACTTAATTGAGTCTTTTTATCAAAAGCATCTGAAACCACCTTGTTCACGAGTCTGTTCAGAAGTTTAGCACTCAGAGGAAGAAGCCTTAATTTCCAAACTGCTAAGTTGAGTATATCCAAGGCTATTCAGTCTTTGAAATTTTCCAATAAGTGAGAAGAAATGGCGCGTTTAAAATTCTTGCTGGAGAAAAAGGTAGGAATTTAATATCATACAGACAAGAATATTAAGGAGAGACAAAGCAGTAATAACTGCTCAAAGCAGTAATAACCTCAAATAAATTGATGTATCTGAGTCTAAGAAAATACTTGACTACCTCTGAGTGGGTATTTTTTGAAAATGGAATAAAAACTAATTCTTCATCCAACATAAGCTTAATACATTTATTCTCCCACTTTTCAAATGCATTTCTAAGTTTTTTACAGTAATTTCACATGACATTATTTTTCTTTCAGTTTAAGTTGTTCAGATTTTTGATCATTTTAAAAACCTTAATTTTTTTATTTCCTAGTTGTTCTCATATTGGAGGAACTCTGCTTTTTGTTCAGATACATGCCTATATTAAGCAAGCACCCTGAGTCTGTATATATCAATATGTTGGGATTTCAGCAACCGATAAATTGAAAAACTTTACACTTAAGAGAAGGATGCTACTCCATATTGCCTTCCAAAGTTGTCATGCAGTGAACATGAGATGCCTACAGCCTTTTTCCTCAATAGGGTCTATTGTGAAATGTTGGGCTTTCTCAAGCCAGTGTGAAAACTGGCACCAATTCCAATAAGGCTGGTATTTTATCTGTGGTGTCAGAAGAAGTCTGCAATATTTCCAGTAAGTTACTGAAAACTATAATGATACGAAAGCCAAAAAGACTACTAATAAAATGCCTGCTAATAAAATGATATGTGGTCCAAAATGTCTTCATCCCTGTTTTGTAGAAACCATGCCTGATTAACTTAGTCCCAAATCATTTGCCAAATAATTGTGAAATAGTTAGGGAACCTGCAACCTAACCTAACACAAAAAGAGAATAACTGAAAAAGTCTTTTCTGTTGCTGCCTCCATGCAGAAATGGTCATCAGCTGAACTGTGTGATTTTTTTTCTCAAACTCTCTCTCACTAAACCATCATTACTGTAAAGAGCATGATAAACGTGAGCACATACACTGATCCATCCAGAAACTGGTGAATTTTATTTCTGTAAGAAAGGTATAGACAGCACATGTGAACATACTGATACCCTGCATGTGTTTATTCTGGTTATATTATGAGTATCAACAGGGATCCATCTTCTATACAGTGATAAAACAAATAAAATACTGTTTTTCTGATACAATAGCAGTATTGTGACTTGTATTTCTTTGTAAATATTTTAAAGGTAACACAGGAGAAGTTATAAAAATTCTCACTTTTTGTTCTCCAAATCCAGTAAAAAGAAAAATTCCTTTATAATTTGAAAATTTGTACCAGTGTTCAGATGAGATATTTTAATGAAAACAAGAGGCCAATGGCATCCCCGGTGTATTTTGGAAAAAGCAATTTGATGCAATTCTGTTTCTTTAAGTTGAATTCATTTTGACTTTTGGCAAGCCCATCAAGAAACTGAGGGGCAAAGAAACAGTAAGTAATAACAGTGAGAACTGGGAAGCTAAAGACAGCCTTAGGGCCTACAAGGCCCCAGATTTTTTTCCTAGCAGACATTTGGGATGAATTCTCAAGAACAAAGTATTTTTTGTGTATGTGTTTAGTTTTTGTTTTGTATTTTTTCCTAATATGTAGTTGAAAAGCTGTCTTCATGTGTCAACTTAATTCTTCTTTTCCACCTCCATGTACCTTTTGTTTGTGTACTAATATTACTGATTGTTTCTTGTTTCAGCTATTTGTACAAGAATGAAATCCAGTCAATTGACAGGCAAGCATTTAAAGGACTTGCCTCTCTAGAACAACTGTAAGTGCCTTTTCTCTTCTGTGCTGTCCTCTCCATGGTTCCCCTGCAGAGGAAAAGTGCACGCCTTGAACAGTGCCTTCTGCCTGCATGCTTTGCATGTCTGCACTGAATGGGTTGTTAGTCACATAGTCCTATAATCATTTGCATGTGAAAAAAATAAGAATGATCTCTGTGTCAAATTCCTCATTTCTATGTTTGTCTTTTATTTGTGATTTGCATTCCCGGTGCCCCTCTACATTACAAAATACCTTCGAAGAAGAAGCAAAATCGTGGAAAATGTTGAAAAGCAGTGTGTATTGCTAAGAGATAGATTCTAATTTCCTTTCTGTAGGTTTTGTAACACTGCAATTCCTTTGACTGCAGCAGTTATTTTGTTTTAAGACAGCATAGCTAAAGCTGAATTAGCTTCTTGAATTCAGAATAGATTTTAAAATTAAAATCTTACTGTTATTGATACATGTTAAAGTTAATGGAGCTGTTAGTCATTGCCATATACAGACATTTAAAAAGTAAGAAAATTCAATGTTTTTAAAGTAGATATTTCAGTAATCTGTCTTCTAAAAAGATTGATTAAAATCTTACTCCTTTTCCTGTGTAATGACTGAAGACTAATATCCATTGCAAATGAATGAAAAATACAGTCAATAGCATGACAAAAACTGATTGTATTGATTTCCATTAAGTTTAACTATATTTTGTTTTACAATTGGAAAGCCTCACTATACATTCATTATGGTAATGCTTAGAAAAATAGAAAATGCTATAAATACATTGATATTTCACAATCTAACTGCCAAATTAAAATACCAGAGTGAGTTCTGTAGCATATAAATTTGAGAGGGGGGCAACATCTTTCTTCCAGGCCTAATACAAATTTTGAAAACTCCTGACAGTTTTCAGTATATTACAACTTTTTATTACATGTATCAGCTTCTGTGTTACTCTAAGACTCTAGTGGACATTAGTGGACATAGTGTGTTGTGTATTTGAAATAAAACAACACTTGAGAAAGTGTACAGAATTATACAAGCTCATTTTAGAAGGAAATAGATGCCTTTTGAAGGAAGAGCTTCTATACAGAACATAAGTGATAATTGTAAAACATACATAAAATTGTCATTTGTTTCCTTAATGCCTTTCTCTTCCTCTTCCTCCTACTCTAGAAATGATTACTGCAGCATATTGACAGCAACTGGTAGGGCTTACTTGCATGATGATAGCAATTCTTATTTTCTATGTAGAATTTTAAATGTTGAGGTCCATTTATTGAATTATAATGCTTCCAAAATAATATTCTTCCACATGTCCCAAGCCTGATATGCTGCAAGTGGAAACAGGTGGACTTTTTTTCCTCTGCTCTGTTTCTTGCTTATGACTGAAAGACATAAATCACTTCAGAATATTAACACATTCTTTGTGTACTTTTCCACTAGGTCTCAGTTAAGCTTCTCTGGCCTGCAGTAGTATCACACAGTATCAACTTAAGCTCTAACTCGAAACATCAGTATTATTCCATATAAAATTAAGTTTAAACAAAATTTGAGTTTCATTTCTAGCCGTAAAGTATGGAAATGGAGCCTGACACAGCTGCTGTGCAGTGACTGCCCTTGAAGAGTTGCATCAGTTGCCACAAGCAGGGCATACAGCTGCTCCGAGCTGCCTCAGAGAATGACTATCCTGTTAGATATAAATTATAAAGCTTGGGGTTTTTGTTTTTTTGTTTTTTTTTTAAGAACCGTTTTCATAGGTAGATCTTAAAAAGAAGGCTCAGCAGATGAGAAAATACGAGCACAGGAAACCAGTGGCTGGCCTGGAAATAAATTGAATAGAGGATATTCATTAAGATTTGTAGTTTATGGAGAAATATAGGCATCTTACATATAAAAGTAGGGTCTGACTCTACAAGGTCTGTTTCATCTTCAGAGAGAGACTATGTTCACAAGACAAAAGTTACTCTCTGTGAATACATCCTAAGTGCTCTAACTTCAATTTAGGGCCATATCAGCTATTTAGTATGATGTGTCTGTGTTTGAAGCTTCTATGGCCTTGAGTTATTAAACACATTTTGCTACCTGGATTTGGTGACTTTCTCAAACATTTTTGTCATTACTCTGTATAGTTCCTAGAGGGAAAGTTATAGGTCAACCTCTAAAGGGAACATTTGATTCATAGTATTTTTTGTACTTGAATGAAACAGAATGAAACTGGTAGGTTGTTTTTTTTTTTTTTAACTTAACAGCATAACAAACACTTTTCCCTTTTTTTTTTTTTCCCATTATACCTGTTCTTGAGTTACAATAATGGGAGAGAAGCTGTAAATATAGTTTGCTTTAAGAGCACAGTTGCATGTATAAGGGACGAAAAAGAACAGCAGCAGCAAATAGTGCTGTTGCTGGGCAGCATCCTACTTTAACCTCTGTGACAGAATTCTTAACGCTGATGTAGTAGAAATATCTTTTTATTCTAAAATTTCTGCCAAGAGAATAAGATCTTTGAATCAGATTTTGAAACTCCTTGTACTAGAATAAATGCTGAAAAGCTTGGCAGCTTTAGATGCTCAAACAGACTGAGGACTTTAGCCACCTATGTTTCGTCAGCTAAATATTCAGTCATGGCAAATCATGAAAGGAATAAGTCAGGTGATTAAAAGCTGCCACTTACTACCAGTTCAGACCCTGCAGAAGACGTGTTTGGGGCTGGCAAATATGACACAAACTGCAGGGAACTTGCATTCTTTCAGAGCAGCAGCTAGAAGCCAGCCAGAGCACCCGCAGGCATCTAAAACTGCTTCTGTTTGCCTGGTCTAGGCAAGTGAATCCCACCTGCAATGTCACAAATACCTGGCTTGGGAAGCCACAGGCATTTTGTATTTGGATTCCAGAAACTGTGCTCTATATTTAGTGTATTTCAAGATGCATGTACTTGTTATGTGGCTTTTCTTCCAAGTAGCTACTATATTTTTGGGATCTCAGCTTAAGTACGTTTCATGTACTAGGGACAAAAAAGCTTTCTCTGCAGTCCTTGACTAATAGGAGCCCCAAATACTAATCAAATTATTAAGTTTTATCTCTGCACTTAATTTTAGTGGAATACTAATTATACATTTTCTTTTTCATATTAATGTATTAATTTTGCTCTTTATAAACTGTTATAAGAATTTTATTTAGTTTATGTACATATATACGTATATTTGGGAAAATGAATACATTATAACATGTTCTTTTACATACAGTGATGCAGTTTCTTATATTCATTTTATTTATTATCCTTAATCCAATTTTCCATAGCTTTGAAATGTTAATATAAAATTTTCAAATTTTTTGTTAGAAAGAGTTCCCGTTTGTTGCATTAATATATGTATGTGCATTTATGTACATTTAACACAGCAGAACCTGTGTGAGCACTTGATTAAAATCTCATTGCATTGCTAAAAATAACTATAGTAAGGAATAATGAATGAGAATAAAATAAAATAAAACAAAAAACAAAGGAGCCTTGAGAAGTGTAATATATCTCTATTATTCTAAAAAAAGATCAGCTAGGGTCAACCAACATAAATGACCGGAAACAGACATTTATCTAGCCTTATTTAAAAAGCCTTTAAAGAGAGGATTCCATAATCTCCTTAAGCATCCTGTTCCAGTACTTTAAATCATTATTGTTATGTCAAATCTAAATCTCCTTCCTTGTGGTTTAAGCCTGTTACTTCTTGTCATACCCCTGGGCATGGAAAGTTCTTTGATAAATGTAGGAAAAATCTGTTTGTTCATTCTCTTTCAAATAATCAAAATGCCAAACAAACTATTTAAGTACCTAGATTATACTCTACTAATGAATTTTGAGTACTTTTTTCAAAGACGGGGAGATATTATTAGAAATGAACAATAGGCATATATGTTAAAGGCAATCCTTAATAAAAATATTATGCTACAAAGATACAATCCTAAATTTAGTGCTGTAAAACAAGACAAATGCCACTAGGAGTGAATTTTACCTTACATATTCATACTCCAACGTTAAAAATAAGAAGGAGAAAATCTGTACTATGCTTATTTGATCAAATTTTTATCTTCCTCTAGATGTTTTTTTTTTTTCCTATAGCTATGTCCTTTCCTCTGCTTCCTACTTGACAACAAATTCTGAATCAAAAAAGGAGGATACAAGGGTCTCTTAAAATCATTTTTGCATGCTTTTTTGAAAATCTTTTTTATATCAACTTCATTACATTATACTACTATTTTTTTAAGAGCATGTAATATTCTGAACATACAAGATGTCTATATAGACATGCCAGTATGAGGTACTTCTTGAATATACTTTTTGGATGAATTTTCAGTCCAAGAAATTCTTATATTATTTACAGTCTTAAAAATTCTTAAAAAGCATTTATGTGGCTCATACAAGAAAAGGATGTAAGCAATAAACCTAAGTGATAACATATGATTAAAGCTCAGGTCATAGCACTAATAATTTTTTAATTATTATTATTATTATAGACTTATAATGCAATCTGGGTTCTTCTCCACTTTTTCTGAATTACACTTGCTGCTAATGATTTTGTTCACATATTTAACATCTTATTCTGTTCATAAGTTGCCTGAGAAATTAGAACTTTCTTGAGCTCATAGTTTAAAAACTCGCAAATCCCAACAAACTAATCATATCAAGCAGTTAAGAATATTTCACAGTTGGGCTTCATTATTTGATTTTTGAGCTGCTTTAGGCAGCATGGTTTCTGATGAGGTAAAATAACTTTTACAGTGTGCTTTAATGCCTGAATTACTGTTGTGATTATCTAGATTGTAAACAAGGCGAGATTTATAACAGAAGTATTGTTTAAATTAGATTGATTAGTATCGGTGGAAAAAACAGATGAGTTTTCAGGCACAATAAGCCATTCTTTACATCTGAAATTAAAGCAGTAGACTTGAATACTAACTAGCAGTTATGAGCTGGTGCTCCAGGTTTAATTAGGTATGCATCACTCAAACCGACTGAGATGTGCTCTCTCTTTCTCTGTCTTTGCTAATCTTGCCTCTGATCCATAGACTGAAAGAAGGGCTTGTGTGCCTGGAAGCTTGTTTTCCTCCATCCCTGGTAGCTGGTCTAGTAAGAGGTATTACTTGTACTTTCCTTGTCAATGCCAAAGAAATATGAGAAATCCTTAGGAAGATTAATTGTCTGAGAAGACAAGGAGACTACTTTTGCAAGGTACTCATGGTTGATAAAAATGCAAGAAGAATTCACTATATATATATATATATATATATGAATGTATGTATGTATGTGTGTGTGTATGTGTATATATATACATATATATGTATGTATATATATAAAAAACACCCCCGTTTGCTGCGCAAGAAGAAAGGATGCATGTAATTATTTCCAAAAAGAAAGCTTCTTCAGAAGTAATGAGCCCTAGTTGTGTCTGCTTTTCTCTATATGCTCTTTTCTCTCACTGCGGTGATCTCTGTGTTGATTTTTCCCCCTCCCAAACGTCCCCCAGGACTAGGGGCTGGGGACAAGAGAGAGGAGTGCTGCAGCTCTTTGGGAGCGGTGCTTGTGCTGGCTGCATGACTAGGTCTTGCCCAAAGGGGTAAATAATGCCTCAGTGCTGCTAGTCTTTTCCTCAGAGCTAGATCTAGCTGCAGTCTCCCTTCTCTCTGCTGTCAATTCTAATGAAACTTGCAGGAAGAAACTGCCTTTGAGACGTCTGTCTTTGAAATTTAGTTGAAATTGGCCCATAGTTTTGAAAAGGAGATGATGCAGACACAGCATGATTATGCATTTTTTGTTTCCTTATAAAAACAGGATCAGAATCTATTATTGTTATGATTTATCACAGAAATGGCCACAAATTGCCTTGGCAGTAAGCAGACTTAACACTTGGATGTGTCTGATTGCATTCGTGCTGATTTATTGGCTTTTTCTGTGCTCCCCATTGATTGCTTACTGACTTCGCTTACCGGCTTGCACTTTCTCCATGCTGTTAGTGGGGGAACTGGTAGCTTGCCAGGCACGTGCCTGGCTTCACAGCTGCACGCGCCTTCCAGAGCTGTGAATAACTGGTTTCTAAGGCAAGCGCCGCTTGCTCCTGCTCTCCTATGTCTCTGGCAACCATTTAGTTCAGGTCAGGGATCAGAATATGTGCAGTGTTTCAGTGCAAGGGAGTTCCTTTCTCCTTCTTACTTGTCATGTTGAAGGACTGATTTTCAGGAGATTTTTGGGTCTGGGATTTTCTCTTTGTTTTTAAATGATGGGCTTTTTTATTCTTCAACCCACTGTGTTTTTTATGTGTGCAAGTTCTTCTCCAGATGTTCCAGAATATAAGTCAAGAGGTATTGATCAAAAAGGAAACTTTAGGAGGTTTGGATACCTTTGGATATAATCAGGATCCAAAGTCTATAAATCATTTTCACAGTTCCTTGTGCAATTCTATCAATTACTTCTTGTTTTTTCTTCTGCAAAGTTACAGAATACTTACTCAACATAGTCAAGAGTGGTATGAGCCTGACTTTGCAATCCTTACCTATGAATAGCCCATTGTCACAGCAGTTATAGACTAATAATCTGTTTAATTATCTTGTTATCTCAAACTTTTTCAGTCTTACAGAATTAATAGCTGTATAAAATTAATGCCTTACATATGCATCAACAAACCTTCAAACAGAGCACAGCTGGGGTGTACACTGATCACGGGGAAGTCCTTTGTCTAAGAATAATTCAATCAAAATAAAGCTGTTTTATGTTACAATTTTTTTTTTTTTTGCCTATAGCTTTTGCAAGCTTTTGTACCTTTAAATGCCAGGATACATGGACTAGAGCAGATTACTCTTTGGAATCTTTTAAAATTTTTGCTCAATCTGATGGTACTAAAAACACTTGCCAACAGAAAATGCTATTCTACTGGAAATTTTAAATGTTTTCTAACCAACCTACAACATTTTCCTGTAAAAAAAAACCCCAAATTTTATTTTTTCATATATATTTATTCATATATACATACTAATAAAAAAAAGACTTGACAAGGTGTTCAAAGGACTGGTAGCTCCAAAATCTCCAAAATAATGGTCTTCAAGCAATTTTTTTTACATGTATATGTACACATGCCCACATGCTTATTAGATATACAGTGGTCTCTAAACTCTTCTTGTCAAGTCCTGTATCTCCCATATAAAAGCACAAGATTCAGATGATATCAGAAGAAAGTTATGTCACTACATCATTACCTTTCAGTCATTTAGATATGTTAACAACATCAAAATGCTTTGTAATATTTCAGCTTCATTAAATAAACTGTTTCAGTATTTTTCTTTTTGTTTAACTTATTTTCAGGTATCTGCACTTTAATCAAATAGAAACGTTGGAACCTGAATCCTTTACCCATCTTCCAAAACTTGAAAGGCTGTAAGTTTGTTTATCTTGGGGTAAGATACAGAAAAGACAGCTTGCTTCTTTGTTTGAATTAGATCAAATGTTTGAAACCAGAAAATAATATTCTTATCTTTCCTGTAGACAATTTTTAATCTAACATTATAATTGTAAATACTAAGTAGTCTTTGCCGAGGATACCTTGGTCAGGCCTGCCTTAGGCACATGCAGAAGTAAATGTTACTTGGGGTATATTCTTCTGTTACAAAACTTATGTGCCAAGGAGTTGTGATTTGTGTTTGACTAAAATATATGTTAGGAATTGAGAAGTAGAAGATTTACATTGTGACTTTTTAAATTGCTCCTTCAGATGCAAACCCCCTCTTTTTTGATTGCTTTGTCATTTTATGGCTTTTTTCTCACATGGACATATCAAATACACCTTGGAAGCCATGTGAAAAATAGCAGCCAATGAGTTAGTAAAGAAAGGTTCATTTTTTTTATTTTGTAAAATTAATTTCTCTTAAAGGAGTTTCAGAAGAATGTAAATGGAATGAGAGCATTACATTACATTATTACATGCATCTTTCTGTGCTTTTTAACAGATTTTTGCATAACAACAGAATAGCTCATTTGATTCCTGGAACATTTAGTCACTTAGAATCTATGAAGAGACTGTAAGTAAATTGAATTATTATTGAACTAAAAAAAAAAAAAAAATTAAAATAATCTCATTATGCTGTATCTCTTCTTGCAGTGTTTACCTTCCTTGACAATGCTTTTCATTGTGTAATTGTTCTAAATGTTACAGAATTTTTCTGAAGCTGAGCTCCAGTTGTTTACTTTATATAGATTCAGACCATTTGCTTCCTGTCCAACTGTCTTTAGTGACTAAGTCCTTTTGTTTGTTTCCTGTCTTGGAATTATTTGTAGTCTTACGGTCTTGTTCATTACGAATCCATTGTTTTGTAGACTAAATAATATACGCTGCTCCTTGATTTTTTTTTTTTTCTCTGTCTCTTACTGGACTATCCTTTTATGATCTCTTTCAGTAATTGATTATCTTGGTGTTTTCTTTGCTTGTTTTTCTTATCCTTATTTAAGTATAAATTTTTCAGAGGTGCTCAGTGGTTTAAGAACATAAGTATTATTTTCAAAAGCAACTCCACAGGTCAGTTCTTAAAATGCCATTCACTTGGAAAATTGGTATAGAGGCTTCTTAGTCCCACAGTGGCATTTGAAAAGTTTAACTTGAACTTCACAGAGTATTAGTAGTGCCATAATAAGGTTACTTTCAGAGGCTTTTCTGTCACGGACTTTGAATCTCCACTGATCTAGGATAAACGTTCATGATGAACTTTAAATTATCTAAGACTACCTCAGACTATCATTTCTAGCAGAGGCAGTCCTATCCTTATGTCTAGTCACACTTTCATACCCCCCTTTATGTGAGAACTGTTGAGCGTGTGCTGTGTGCAGTGAGTTATAACACTAACTCTACAAGGGAAAAAGATCATAAAGGTAATCACAGGAAGCTGTTCCTGTGGCAGTGCTGACTGAGGACAATTGAGCCAGTTGTGAAACTGTGCCTTTACTTGTGGAGGAAAGGAAGAACAAAAGAAATTTGGATGATGTATGCATCTTTCAGTCATAGCTGCTTCACTCATACAGCCTTAAAAGTCCTGTGGAACTGAAACAAACAAACAAAAACAGATGCTTCTGCACATAATGCTTTGGTAAAGTAAAATTTTAATTTTGACCATGGCTGGAAATGGGCTAAACTGGCCTGTGTCCTGCCCTGGTACAGCTCATCATTAAAGATCACATCATGACTCTCATGTTCAGGATTTAAATTCTACTGATAACGTCCAGTGTGCTAGGAGACATCTCTACAATAGCTTGTAATATATTTTTGTTTGTTCTTGCATATTTTTTGTGGGAGAGCAAAGAAGAAAAAAGATCAGGGAATTTACACAACAGGGAAAAAAATCAAAATGTAATAAAAGATAAAATGATTGGGGGTTCACTACCCCCAAAGATATAACAAGCTGAAATTCCATTGTCATATAACTTTATTTCCACTTAGATATGTTTAATACATAGGGACAGGTTTCTATAACATGACTTAAAGGTGTTTTTTTTTCCACAGGGCCCTCCACTACAAAGTCCAGTTCCCAACATAGTATCAGGGACCGTCACTACTGGAATGGAAGTCAAAAGAATTTATGGGTGCTCATTATCTCCAATAGGCAGGTGCTTTAGGAAGTTACTGGCCCACTGAATACAATGGGAGCTTAATGCTTAAATAATACTGTGGGTCTTTGTCTCAGTAGCTTAATCAGCAGAATGGAAAGTTTTAAAAATGTCCAGTTAGCTATGAAGTTACTATAGTAATAAGTTTTAAACAGAAAAAAAAACGCGGAGAAATGAAATATGTTCCTTACTTAAGCAAGGCTTGTATAACATCTAAATAAAATCTGGTTTATGCTCTAAATGCTGAGATTAAAAAAGAAATATTGAGCAGGTCCTTGCTGTGTTGAACATTGTTCTTCCTGTGCAGTGTGGAAAGACCTGCAGAAATAGTATGCAATGTTGTAATAAAGGCTTAATACTTGTGAGCAAGTGACCATCAACTATATTCAAAATAACTCTCTGTCTGTATTCACAGATAAAGGAGCTGGTGGTATTGCAGAATCATTTTGATCCTAAGAAAATAGTTCCAGCTTGCTAATAGGTATTGTGGCTGCATCTTGTTTTATGTAGGCGTTTAGATTCAAACGCTCTTCATTGTGACTGTGAAATCCTGTGGCTGGCAGAGCTGTTGAAGACATACGCGGAATCGGGTAACGCTCAAGCAGCAGCTACCTGTGAGTACCCGCGAAGGATCCAGGGAAGATCAGTGGCCACAATAACACCCGAAGAACTTAACTGTGGTGCGTTTGCCACTTAGTGCTGGCTTCTTTAATGTGTTAAACATATCCAAAGCATATTTTTTGTTAGAATTTGTACTTCTGTTCCCTTTGATAGCACTGGCTACTGCTGGTTAATACTGATTGTTTCTAGAAATTTCCTCACTATTCCCTTCTCAGTTTTTTGTTTTCTTTTGAAAGAATCATTTTTTCCCTTCAGCTTGTCTTCTATGCAACAAGGACGGTCATGTTTAAAATTTGTCACTGAGACAACATAGTAAACTAAACATGATTATCCAGAAAGGGCTTATTTTTCCTTTTTATATTTCAGATTTGACCACAAAAGGGCTGTAAACTAGGATCTTTGGCAGTTAAGTTAGTAGTAAGTTAATATTGTTTGGTGTCCTGTATTCCCTTTTGTACAAAGGAAATCGAAGAAAGAAACGTTATGGAATTGCTCCTAGTTTCACAGAACTTACCATTAAAACTCTTGTTGACATTATTGGAATCAGGGTTAGGTCACTGGATTTTTCTTTCCCCTCATCTATCTTTGTAAGAAATATTCTACGCAGAAACTGAAGTCCTCTGTCCCTGAAGGATTAATGGATTATCATTTTTATTATTCTTTTGTGCTTCTGTATTCCTTTAGCCTAGTAGTGTGCAGGCTGAGTCATGCAGCTTCCTATGCAGGCACTCCAAGGCTTTGGACCCTGACACCTCTCCTGTTACATAACCAAAAGGCAGGTTTCTCCCATCATGTGACGGCTGTTTTGCCTGTCCAACCGTGTGAAGATGCCAAGGGATAAAATAACTGAGTTGTCCTTTTGGTTATGTATTTCATAAACCTAATCACAAGAATTAGGACCGTAAGCATCTACAGGGTCCTTGAAAAAGATAGTAGAAGGGAATTCAGTATGAGAATAATTCACATGGCAAGCTACCAGCTCTCTCTCCACATCGAAGGATCCTGAATAAGGAAACTGCAGGAAGCAGGCTGGACAAATTATTCTGTAGGAGGTAGGTTAGGCACTGATCCTGATTGAGAGGAAGTTATTTTAAGTGGTGCTTGTGCTTGCTGCTTTAAAGTTTTTTCTTCATAAACAAACTGAGCCTTTGTTCAAATAAATAAAACAGTTACATTAGAACCTGATACAAATTTGCACAATCCATTTCCAGTCTGCTAAAAGGTCCTAAGAAATGATGGAGGAGGTCAGAAAGCCAGCAGTCACTTTTACATAGGGAAAAGTATGTTTAATCCTGATTAAGCATGTAAATATTTTAACTTAAAACATTTGTGAAAAATATTTTTCTGCCAGGTATATGGAAAACTTATTATTTACCATTCTTTAGTAGTTTTAAAACAAGTAAGAGTTTCTTATATATTTTATTGTTGATACAGAGAGGCCAAGAATTACATCAGAGCCTCAGGATGTGGATGTTACCTCAGGGAATACAGTGTACTTCACTTGCAGAGCTGAAGGCAATCCTAAACCAGAAATTATCTGGCTTCGAAATAAGTAAGTTTAAAAGAGGAAGAGAGAAATTTGATGTATGTAGGTTTGTCTGGATGTGTGTACATTTCTAGGTGCTTGCTGATACACATTAGATTCTAAAATATATGGAATACTAACATCAGAAACATATTATAATGAAAAGAAATGTATGGAGTAATAGTGACCCAGATCTATTTCATTTATAAATCTAAACTCTTAGAGCTGAAAACTTCATTAAGGTATCATTTTATGGCTATAATATGATTGGTAGGATTTTCAGCTGTAATTATACATACACAGTTGGATATACATGTAAAACTGTAGATCATTTGTATATAAGAATCAGGTAATACAATATAGACATTCTGCACATACAGAGTTTGTGAGTTTAGCTAGTGTTTGCATATTCTGCGTAGGTCTGGTCTGGGCAGAGTGATAGCTAGTTGTTTAAAGGAATCCAACTGGACAAGAGCTAGATTTCAAAGTAGGTCTTTCAGTTCAGCTCCACACCACTAAACTTTCCCCAGAAATGTAGCTTCATCCCACAACAAGGGAGGTATGTCATTTTCCGGACTGCCCAGACTAATACATTGAGGGCAGGCAAGCTTATATGTCATAGCATTATAGGGTAATTCAGGGTGGAAGGGAGCTCGGGAGGTCTCTACTTCAAAGCAGGGTCAGCAGTGAGATCAGACCAGGTTGCTCAGGGCTTTATCCACTCAGGTCTTGAAAACCTCCAAGGATGGAGAGTGCACAGCCTCTCTGGGGAACCTGCTCCACTGCTTGTTCTCACTGCTGAGGGGCTGGAGAGGGGACCTAAAAAAGACAGGTGTCTTTCAGGAGCCCACGGACCAGCCCTGTGCTGGGTGCCTGCTAGAGACCTGCCCAGAGCTCTGACTCCCTGCAGCAGTGCCAGGAATGGTGTGTCTTAGCTGGCTGCGTGGCAGCAGGTCGCCTCCCCTGAACTTACCTGAATTTATGATGGATACATAATTTCTGAATTTCACATTAGCTTAGTCAGATATAGACTTAATAATTCTTGTCTATAAATGGAGAAGTTGATCTAGAAAATGGATTTTCCCACATTTTATATTAGCAAATGAACTATTTCAAATTTTTACATACTGAAAAAAGAGAACGATGTAGAATCCTGGTTCTGCAGCTGTTGTGCTGATTTCAGTGAGAACTCCATGTGTAGCAAGAGTATAGACTTTATTATAGAGTTTGTAAAGTACAGAGCCTTAAACTTGGAGCGTATAATTATTTCATTAAAATTTTCTTTGGCTCATGCACTTTTTATAATAAACAAAGAAAACATGTATTCAGAATACACATATGAAAGAGTTTTAAGAAGAAATTTGAGCTTGGGGTGTGGAATTATTGACTCTGGCTTGTTTCCTGGCTGCATGAATGAGAGCAAAGCTCTTTGCAAGGTAGTTGAATGTGGCAAGATTTCAGTCAAAAGACATTGACCTGTTGAGCGGTATGTTGAATAGATCAGCAGTCACTCTGGATTTTGTACGTATGGGGTGAGATCCTCAACCCTACTCTGTGCTTTTTTCATCATGTAGTAAAGGTTGGAGTAAGAAACTGTTCCTTTCATAAAAAAAACTCTACTTAGATAGCATCACAGAAATGATGTGTCCGTGACATAGACTAAAGAATGGAACTTATGTTCCAAGCAAGTACAAATTATAACCAGGTTCGTTAGTGCTCCTTGAGCAATGCAGTCAGAGGAGGGCACAAAGATGGTTTTATAGCAATTAACCCCTCTCCTAGTAGAAAGTATCTTGAGTTTTGAACTTGCCCATTTCCAGCTGAAATATTCGAAATTGATTTGCCGGTTAGAACTGCTTGTATCCTTAAAAGAAAATAAGATTGGGTATGTGTATTTTGCTCTTTTAGTTTTTTTTCCCCCCTATAATCTTTTACTCATAAAAATATTGTGGCCTTCCATTTTGAAGATGTAATAGTTGCATAAGCAGAATAGGTTCATTTTTTGTTTTTCCATTGCTGCTTTTCTTTAGGAAAAAAAGCTAAAAATTCTATTTTTTTGTTTAGCACAGTAAAACTTAATTTTTGCAAATTGTTCTGGTTAATATATTT
The DNA here is from genome assembly GCF_036417845.1 of Apteryx mantelli. Classification (NCBI taxonomy): domain Eukaryota; kingdom Metazoa; phylum Chordata; class Aves; order Apterygiformes; family Apterygidae; genus Apteryx; species Apteryx mantelli. The sequence goes on along the minus strand of NC_089980.1, from coordinate 118,701,814 downwards.
AGGTTTTTATTATTTGACATTTTTCTGTGCTTGTGATTTAAAGGTTTAACTCCAGCAGATTACTTTTCTTCACAGTAATGAGCTCAGTATGAAAGAAGATTCTCGTCTGAACTTGCTGGATGATGGCACATTAATGATTCAGAATACTCAAGAAACAGACCAAGGCATTTACCAGTGCATGGCAAAAAATGTGGCTGGCGAAGTGAAAACTCAGGAAGTTACTCTTAGATACTTTGGGTCACCAGGTAAAGAATACAAAGTCTAAATTTCTTATTCAGATACAGAATTGTTTTGATAGTAAGATTACTAAACATCAGATTCATTGGCTCTTGTATGTTCTTTACATGTAGATTTCTTGTCCTTGGGCATCTTACTTAACAGGATTTTTAATATCCCTAGAACAAAAATGAAAGTCAACCGGTTAAATAATACTGTTTATTGTTTTAAGTAAATTTGATGATAGTCATGCGGATTATTTGTTGAAGTATATGAGGGATGGAAGAAGAGGCTGTTGCATTGTGATGTTGCTCAGTGCAATAATATTCTCTCTGTGTATTTGAAATCTATGAGCTCCAGTCACTCATGAAAGCTTTGGTACACACAAGGCAGCAGTGATTGCACAGGAAATTTGTAGGCTATGTATCTGTCTAGCCAGTGCTTCGTGTTTGCAAACACTAAATTCATGTCCAACACTGTGATTTTTTCAAATTCTAAATTTTGCTGTCAGTAAATTTTATTTTTACGCTCATCACCAGTTAAATTTAAAATGTCATTGCAGCTTACACACTTAGTTAAGAAATGCTACTAAAATGCAGTTTAATCAGTTTTTTCTTTTTCTGCACCTGGTAGCACTTACTAGTCAGTTTGTTTTCTGGGTCTCAGTGCCTCTGTTTCTGAAAAGGCCTTTATAAACATCAGCAGATGAAAAGAAAATGCTGTAAAATTGTTTTAAAAGGGATTTAAGAAAAATATCAGTGCAATGGATATACCTACAATTACAAGTACTAGGGTATATTCATAAATTACTTTAAACCAATTATATGAGTTTTTAATTTTATCTACTGATATTTTTAAATGTTTTCAGCTAGATAATGTTTAAAGTGAGACAGAGTGTGCAAGATTAGAAGTACCTTGGAACAAACCTATTAAAAAAATTAGATTTCCGAAACAATTGCAATATTTAGCCACATTAGTGTTATGCCAGCTAGGAGTCATATTTAGGCATGATTCTTTTCTCACAGCCCGGCCAAGTTTTGTGATTCATCCACAAAATACAGAGGTATTAGTTGGAGAAAGCGTTACTCTGGAATGCAGTGCAACTGGGCACCCTCAGCCACGAATTACATGGACCAAAGGTGACAGAACCCCTTTACCAAGTGACCCTCGCATTGCAATAACTCCTTCAGGAGGACTTTACATACAAAATGTGAAGCAGGAAGACAGTGGCGAGTATACTTGTTTTGCAACTAACAGCATAGATAATATCCATGCAACTGCATACATCATAGTCCAAGGTGAGTGACATCAAACTAGGCATGGCATGCTGTAAAACATTACTTCAAATTGCATGGCTTTTGTCTTTTTTCTGAACTGTCATGGCCAAATTGAAACCACAAGAATTTTTTTCTTTCAATTCTATGTAGTCCAAGAGAATTTTGCAGTATATATTTACTCAGAGTAGGATATTATATATTAATTCTCTGAAATTTTAATCTTTTGGATTATCCTCAGAAATAAATTATCCGTATTTTGAATTTTTTATTTCTGAAGTTTTGTTTGCCTGTGTGAATAAACCAGCAATGTATGTTTTTTGTGGAAATGAAATATGTTCTGTAACAATTAGCATTCCTAGAGATTAGAGTTTACGACTGGAGTATTTGCAGTGGAGTTTTAAGTCTAGATCTGTGTCACATCTCTTTTCTGGACACTTGGGCAAATGTGGCTACATTTGCTGCAGAGCTGCATGGAAACTATCACTCTTCCAACTGAGTCATTAGCCTAGCTTTTCTGCAAAATGGAAATGGAAATACTGTAACTTACTGTGATCACAATTATTTTGGCGTTGTTTGTCTGTAGGATGCATATAAAGTATTTCAAGAACAACATACTGAAAAACTTTCTCCAATATATGCTGAATATTTTTGCAAATGTTTCAAAGCTGGAACTTTATTTCCAAAAGCTTTTAAGTACCTTTTTAATTTTATTTTTGTCCTCATATTAATGTCTGTATTTTGCAAACAGTTTAGATTGTGAATGCTCTGTCAATCAATACGTTTTTTCAAGCTATACCAAACAACCTGTCTGTGTGGTTTGTTCATTTATCATTTGTTAATGAGTGATAGCGTTCTGAGAGCTGAACAAATTCCTGCTCACACTGATAATGCCATGATGTTACTGCAGAAGCTGTCCTGCACTCCACTCACTGTTCTCCTTTTGCATAAAGCAGAAAAAAAGCTGCTTAGGCTGGTTTTGACCACATTGCATTTTCTCTGTAATTTAGCTGAGAGTTTTGTGGGATGGTTGGTTGGTTGGTTTGTTTTGAGAAAGAGAACAAGGTGTTTTTCGCCTTCCTACTTGGTTTTACAGGTCTTACAATGCATCGTATTTTGGATCTATTGAAGTAGATTCTAGAGCTCTTAACTGACTTCAGGGTCATATTGTGCTAGGAGGTGTTCACATTTTGAAGAGACAAATCTGCCCATTTGTGATCTCTTACCTAAAGAGATTACAGTGTAAAAAAGCTATTAGGATCTCATTTCCCACGGATAGGAGCTGTTCAAGTCACACATAAAATTATATATAACTTCAGTCAGTCATGCATTTTTCATATGTTTTTAAATGGTTTATTTTCTCTTCTGTAGCTCTGCCTCAGTTTACTGTCACTCCTCAAGACAGAACAGTGATTGAGGGACAAACTGTTGACTTCCCTTGTGAAGCACAAGGCTATCCCCAGCCTGTTATTGCCTGGACGAAAGGAGGTAAGTTTGTTCTGTTTTTACTTTTAAACTAGTCAAATACTTTAGATTTTACTTTAGAATCACTCATGAATTGAAAGGGTGTATGTGTATATGTATTAAGTTGTTTTAGATGCTTCCATCTCTGTTGAAAAAGAGGGTTCCTCTTATTCTGCTTTGACTAGAAAATGCAAGATATCCAACAGTAGTTAGTTGCCCAAGTTCTTCATGTATTCAGTAAAAGGAGTCACTAAAATATATGTCTCCATAATAGATTCCTAATAATAAATGTTTAAGAAATGTGAGACAAATCACATGTGGCAATACCTATCACTGCCCACTTATTACAAAGTAAATCTAGCTGACAGTCATTAATAGGAGAACTAAAGTTAGGTGAGGTGAATCTGTCCTCTGTGCTCTCTTCAGAAGCCAGATTAGTCTAACTTGTAACTGGCCTCATTATAATTTCCATACAAGGCATTCCTTTCACTTAATCGGGATTGGCAGGAACCCTGGGATCCACTCCACTGACTGCTTTATCAGATTTGGCTGTGAAGGCATTAAGCCAAATACAGTGGCAAGATATACTGTAGTGGATGTTTTATCAATAAGTAGATATTCTGGTTGGATCAAATGAAATAGCTCTAGCAGGACAACCAACCGTTAAGAAATTATGAATTATGGTAGATAAAGCAGATTTTTAACAAACAGTTGATCATTTTGATGCTGGTAATGTCCCCGTTTCTCCCTGTACCAAGGTTGCTGAAAACCAAATCAAATGTCCAGAGAGGAATAGTAGGGTATACACACTGTTGTGCCTTTTATTTCATTTTATTATGTTATATTGCAGTTTTTAGGGCTAAATGTATTTTTCTGTTTTTCTCTAGATGGCCTAGGCAGATGTGTCTTATTATGTGGTAATATAACAATACCTGTTGGCATTCTTCTTATGGTGCTGTGTTGTTGGGATGCTTTATCATGCTCCTTAAATGAAAACATCTATTTCTACCACAAAAATAGAAGTGGAAAAGATCAGGAATATGTCTGTGTGCATATACTTACGTGTGTGTATGTTCATATTCTATAAAGTATGTAAAGGTTTTTAACTCTTCTTTTTTTTTGAGAGACTTCTGATTTTGTCAATGTTTTATCAAATTCTAAATTTTTCTGGATTTCCCTTTTTCTGAAATAGACTATTTTATTTTGTACTGTTATAAAAAGCAAATATTATTGTGTTTCAGGAGGCCAGCTGTCTGTTGACAGAAGACATTTAGTTCTGTCCTCTGGAACCTTAAGGATTTCCAGGGTTGCTCTACATGATCAGGGACAATATGAATGTCAAGCTGTCAATATTATAGGATCTCAACGAACTGTTGTATACCTGACGGTTCAGCCTAGAGGTATGTTCTCCATGTACATATTTACAGCTGCTGAAAAAGTCGGATTTAATCTTAGGCTAAAATACTCAGTAGTGTGCTTGATTTATTCTTTTCTTTTTGTAAAATGAAAAATTGTAATTAATAGCAATTAGATACTTTTAATGGCATCATACTATATGTGAATATAAAGTAGATAAAATTTATCTTTGTTTAGAGTTAGAAAAGCTTTTGAGACAGATCTTAAATAGTGCTTGCATTTTTCTTCTTATTTTTTGCTGAATGTTACAATAATTCCTAAGCTGTTGTTTTTGAATTATAAGGTATCTTATAATTCTTTTTATAAATTGAGGGTGTTGAACAATATACCCTGTTTATAATGAAAATCACTTGGAGACTTCTGCTGAGCATGATCTTTTTTTGATAAAAGCTTCTTAGAATAGGACTGTATCTTTTGTCATTTAGAAAACTTGCTATCCAGGGCAGTACTAACATTTCACATTTCTGATTCATTACTTCTGACTACATCTATTTTTAGCTTTGAGGTGTTTTTTAATACATAACATGTGTGGATGCTTATCAGTATTCATGCAGAGTACCATTCCTTTAAAGCAGTCTGTTTTCTGTGAAAGAGGTTCATCTGATTTGCTGTTTTTTGTAAAGAATGGAGGTTTACTTTACGGATGATTGCATTATCATCTTTAGGAAATTATTTTGTTTTCTGAAAATATTACCCTTTTTCTGCGTGCATGTTATTAGTAATTTCTTATAAAACTATATGCAGTTAATTAAATAATGCAGTTAACAAAATGTTTTGCTGGGCAGAACCAGAACCCTCTATTTTACAACAGCAGAATGACCTTTGCAATGAAATATCTATCCTTATACTTTAAATAAGCTAACACAGAAAAAAATCCACCCTATTGTTCTTATGTTTTTCTCCATATAAATTATAAATAAACTACTTTTAGGATTAAGTGGAATCATGTTAGTAGTTATACTTTAGTTAAACATTTAATTGAAAGCATTTCTTATTAGTGACCTCAGTTAAAACAATATTTCAATTAAAGGGGATCAAATAAGCTCCTTGAGCTTATTTTTTGGTCAAATATTTTCCATTGATTTCTGTTAGTTAAGAGTAATACTGGCCTTAAGGGAGATTAATTTGTCAAAGAATAGATTTTGTTTACCAATATGAAACTGTTGACTAAAATTCAGTAAAATTAATCTTGGTTTTATAAAATTTTATAGTCTTCTAGCTGAGTAAAACTTCACTGAACTTGAATAAAGTTTGATAAAATAAGTATTATATAACTCAGGTTGCAAAATCCAGCTGTCAAAAGGTAGGAAATACAAGACTGAAGGTTTCATATACATCTTGAAATTGGATCTCTCCATACATTCATTGCAATGTTATTTTCAGTTGTGTAAAAAAGGGAGAATGGGCTCTAAGAGAAGAATAACTAACAGAAGAACTCTAATAGAATTAGAAGCCTCTGGGCTTCCAATAGCAAGGACTGTTCACCTGAGGCATGTCTCATCAGTGTTTCTTTCTTCTTGGTCTCTGTGGCTAAACCTGTATTAATGTATTAAATGATCTGGGACCTGGTCACTGGTCCTTGGCCTGACATGGTTAGCATCCACAGAGCTAAACTTTCCTGTGTTCCACTGCCAGACGCCTGCATCCAGATTTCATATTTTAAATGGTTCCTAGCCCTTGATAACCCCCACACCCCACAAGCAGAAGAACTAGATGGGCCAAAGACCTGCCGAGGACCATACCAGCAATATAAATTACACCAGGGCTAGATTACTTTGGCTGTATAAATGTATGCTGTGTGGCCAAATACTTCACCATAAAAGCTTGATCCTCCTTTCCCCATGAAATACTGATATGTTACAGCAGAAATACAGTTCTTAAGATCTTTATAATCTGTTTTGTGTGTTCCTCATGATAATATTTGAGTGCTGGATATGAATGTGGATGTGAAAGGAAATTAGGATAAAAAAATGCATTACTTTTCTTTACACTGGTTTTAGGTAGCTGTGTACCCTTTTCTCAGAATACTTGAAATTGTAGGTCACGTTTTAATGTTTAAAGCCAAAGGTTCATTGATTTCAGATACATAGGAGTTCTGTGAATGCTTAGCACTTTAGCAAATCAGGCTGGGGCACTCACAGTTGGATGGGTTCCGGAAAGTTTTGCTTTTAGCGTCTAAGAAATTGCTGTTGTTACTTAAAAATATATACTTTGACAGAAGTTGATGGGATTTTTCATACTGATGACTTTGTTCAAATTTAGCTATTTAAAGAAATTTTAGGACTTTTAGTTAAAGAAACTTGGTGCTTTTGTGAACTACTAGCTCATATTGCTGGAACAGGATAATTAAAAAATCAGCCTGAAACAGACATCAGGCATAAGGAATTTTATCTCTAAAGTAAAGTTATAACCAACTAAAAGCTTGCAAACAAAACAAGCTTATAAACTGAGAAGCTGGGTAACTTAAAAGACTTCTTTTTGGATCTTTTCCATAAGTTGTATTTTGTACCTTTTCAATGTGTCATTTGTTTTTTTCAGTGACTCCTGTATTTGCCAGTGTTCCCAATGACATGACAGTAGAAGTTGGCACCAATGTTCAGATTCCATGCAGTGCTCAAGGAGAGCCGGAGCCAGTAATTACATGGAATAAGGTAATATATATTTGTTTAATTGCTTCAGAAGGGCAGTGACCTTTCCATCTCTCCATAACTGGCTATTTAAAGTGCAAATTGGCAGATTATTGCTTGTTCTGGTGTCTGAAAACATTACCTGAAGTTAGATCAGCAAATTTTCTGTAATACAAAATGTATGTGTGTAGATACCAAACCTGAATTATGTATGTATGTGTTGGTGCAAGACTTTGGAAACATTGCACAGACCAGCTTAAAATTCTTATCATAGACCTTAAAAGGTCTTCATATTTCTGTGACAGTTCTATGCAAATAGCTGATTAATGTTCACACTTCCAGTGACATTATAGGCATAAAGCAATAAAAAAATACTGTATTGACATTGATGAGTCCTTAGACACTGTTATGACTTCAGCCAGGAAGTGTTTTGGTGACTTTTTGGTAACCCATCTCCCTGTGGCAGTTTTTAAAAATGTTTCCTCTAATGGCAATACTGCAAATCACAGAGATGAAACTAATAGAAGTGAGAAATATCAGATAAGGCTTTCACTGTCATTGATTTCCATTGGTGCAACAATAGATAATTGCTTAGAGCAAGCTATTAGAAAAGTCAGAATTCACTGGGTGAATTAAAAATGGGTTGCTAATGTTGATCTTCAGTTTTTCTGATTATCATCTTCTCTTCAATTAGTGACCATTCTAAAATTTACCTTAAATTGCTGCTAAATGCATAGCACATGAAGAACTGATATATCTAGCTCTTTTCTGGGACATTTTTAAATTAATTAATTTTGAGTAAGCGAAAGTATATATGTCTGTAACGGGTGTTATCTCACTATTTTTGTAGCTAAAATTTTCTGTAGTGAGGGCCTACAATCATTAAAATACTTTCATTAATAGCAATTAATACTTTTTAAAGTAAATAAATTGTAGAATTTAGATCTATATGCAAATCATCCTGTTACAGTAGCAGTGTTTGGGATTTTATGTACATTTATCTATATCTATTTGACGATTACTTTGGTGTGCACAATATAAATACAAAATATAATGTAATTTCTTTCTGTTTACTAAGTCACTCTATGAGAAAAGACAGAAAGAAAACACAAATTCAAGTTAAAAAACAAAGAGTAGATATATAAGAATAACTAAACACTCTGCTTTGCTGCAGGATGGAGTACAGGTAACTGAAAGCGGAAAATTTCATGTTAGTCCAGAGGGATTTCTTACTATTCGTGATGTTGGAACAGCTGATGAAGGTCGATATGAATGTGTTGCCCGGAGTAGCATTGGATACTCCTCTGTCAGTATGGTGCTTAGTGTTAATGGTAAGGTTTATAAATCAGTAAGAGATACGAGTTAGATCATTAGTTTTATTCTAATTCTTTAATTGCTAAGATGCAAAAAGTTAGCTTCAGCATCAAATGCTGAATTCCTTCTTCTGCTACTTTATTTCTTCTTTTCCCATAATTCTCTCAATTTTTTCTTTTAGTTCAGGCAATTATCAGCATGCAGATGTGAGTAAGATAGGAATACATCAGCCAAAATATGTCTGAGACTTAAACTTCAAAGCAAACAATGCTTTGGGCTCTAGATAGTCATACTAGTCTCCTCTTGAGATATTATTTGAACCTATTAGAATTTACTAGTCAAATGAGTAGTCTAATCTTTAGCAATAACTTGACAAAAAGTCCTGTGAGATTTTTAAAAGGGAACTTACACCAATCAGTTGAAAACCAAGTTGCAACCAAAAGAAAGAATTTATAAAATTATAATGATCTTAAGAAGCTAAAGAAGAAAACAAAAAGAAAAGGAGAAAATATGAACTTATTCTAATTATTTCACAGTAATAATGACAAATAATAAGTATTAATAAATAATAACTTACACTTGTTTCTTTTAGTAGACTGTATCAATCTATCCCTTCTTCTATCAAAAATAAGTGCTTTGCTTCAATCTATAAATATGATTTCTGAGATAAAAGTTGCATGGCTTGGAATTTCTCAGTGAGAAAGTTTCATCTCTATTTATGAAGTCTGCAAATGTAAGAGTAGTCCATAAAAATTGAGCTAATCTTGGTTACTCTGGAGAAGCACGGAAAGAAACTTTTTTTTTTTTTCTTTAAACATTAATTGGATCTCAAAACAATAAGGGCTCTGAAAAGTGAAACATTGACATCAACTATAATCCCAATGAAATAAGTTTCATTGATTTAGTGCAGATGTCAACTGCTCTTTCTCATCTGCTGAGGTTAGCAAACTGCAAAGTTCTGATAGCTGAATTACAATATTCTGTATTTAATTGAAATCTGTTTTTTTTTTTTGTGAACTGTAACATCCATAAGCCTATAAAAGTGAAACTCCCCTTGATTTATCTGCACTCAGTCTAAAACTGTAAATGATATTTCTTATTAAAACAAGTGGTATATCTGATATTTTCTGTGTGGTTGCTATGTAAATGAAGTTATCAAGAGAGGCAAGAGTTATCAAGGAAGGAGGACAAATGGATAGATTATAAATATTGACATAGCCAGAAATGTCTAAAACAGCTTACATGTGAAGATTTCTTTTAAACAAAATTATAATATATTAAAATCTTTTCTTAATATTGAAATGGTGGGGGAGGTTTTGCAGATCAGGTTTAATAATGTTGTAAGGAGCTTTTCTTTTACCATTTTCTTCTGTCCTTAACTGTTGTTTTGTAAAAGTCTCTGGATTAAGTTTAAGGCAGGGTATAAGTGGAATACATTTACTTTGCTTAAAAAAAAAAATAAGGCTTTTTTTTAGAAACATATTGCCATTTTTCTCTCCCTTCCAAGAAAAAATGTAATTATTTGACATTTATCAGTCTAGAAACTGAACTACTCGTAGCAAATACTTCAAACAAAAATAAAGCGCTGCATAGTCAACCTCTGACCAAAGTTTATGATTCAACCCAACTGTGCCCAGTCAAACCCAATCACAAAGAGAGCTCTGCTGAGCACATACCTGAAGCAAACACTGAGATTACACCTATAGCAGGCAGTGCTAGGAAGGAAACCAGGCGCTGGATTTTTTTAATCTATAACGTTGCAGTGCTCAAAACAGTTCATGGCATGCAAGCCATGAAACAACTCTGAAACAACTGAAACTATGGAATAACTTGTAATTAACAGGGACCAAGGGCTACTGCAGCTGTGCATTGTGGAAAAGGTCACCCTGTTTCGGATGCCGAGAGAGTACGTTGTACCTGCAGCAGCTGGCCTTGGGGCAGTTGCAGCCTTACAGTGCCAAGGACCGTTTCCTTTGACAGTATAGATGGTCAATTTTGATTGCCCAGGTCCACACTCTCAAACTCATACAGACACAGCCTCAGCTGCCAGTTAAAAGGAATAATAAGATATTGCTTGGAAAAGAAAAAAATGTCATGGAAAAACTTGTAAACAACAGTTTTATGTCAGCTGCTTTTGTACAGCTGTTGATTTTAATCCAGTGTATTTGCTTTGGACTTTTTTCCTGCTTTAGCCTTCTTCCTGTCTAACTTTTCCAATCTAAACACTCTCTCTGGAAATTGTTAGCTGTTGCCCCTGGATCTGGTAGTTCTTGGTTTAGGGTAAAAGGAAGGTTATTAGCCTTAGATATGTTGTATAAACATCCAGCTGCAACTGAATACTTTATGAAAAGGCAGATGAATGGACCTATGCATTAGAGAGTTTTTAGTATTATGAAGAGTCATAAATAGCCTTTAAGCATGTGATTTTTAACCTAGTATTATAAAGCTAGAAAATATTAAAGTAGAAAAGTAGTGATCAAAATAAATAAAAGCTTTATAGCCCTTTAAAATTATTGTGTATTCTTTGCTAAAGTAAACTCAGAATAGGAGCAGTATTGATTAGCTATTTGGGAATGTATAGAATTCAGTGTTTTTTTGAATTATGCTTTTCTGTGTCTTATTCATTTTTGAAAAATCTCTTCAATTTACGTGATGTGTGTATATATGTGTGCTAAAAGGCAAAATTAAGTCTATAAATAAGTTGCTCTGATTGCAATGTCTTCCTGGTAACCCCTTAAATTCCTACACTGGTTTCAGGACTTAATTCAGTGCTAATTGAAATCAATGGGAATACATACATTGATTTCAGTGGATATAGATCAGGCTCTTGATCCCAACACTTGAAAGCTAATAACAGACCCTTAAAAACCCTTGCTAATCATTCATTTTTTTTCTCTGGTCATTTTTACTTGTAACTGTAGGACTAAATAACATATTTAAACCATCTTGGGCATTTATCCTCACATCATTTTGTTTTAGAATTATAAGCAAGCTGACTTCTTAACTGATATTAACAAGAGTCCTTAATTTTGCTACGCAGTAATGTGCTTTGATAGAATTCCAAAATGGTTAAGAATTTTATATTTGGAAGAACTAAAATTTAAAGAACGCGGTTTTACTTTGTGCGACTGAAATGAAGTTGTGTCTAGACTCTTTTTTTATAGAAGTATCTTTTTGCGTGTGGTGATTTTTTGCAATAATATATGAATTCCTGTTTCTGTAGTTCCTAATGTCAGTCGAAATGGAGATCCATTTGTACAAACATCAATTGTGGAAGCAATTGCAACTGTTGACAGAGCGATAAATTCAACACGAACACATCTGTTTGACAGGTATCCCCTTCTTTTTTTAATTGCAAAATTAAAATTAATTTTGAGTATACTAAAGAAATGGAACAATTAGTAAACAGGAAAACATTTTATTATTTAAATAACAATGTTATCATCTGGCTAGTTCTGGGAATACTAGCAGTTTAGCATGTAAAGACTCCTACTCTTTAAACACTAAGTTGCGGAGACCAAATTTTTGCCTGTCAAGATCTTTATTCATTGCTACAATTTTTCTGAGGAGACAGCATGTTTTAAAAGGATACTGAATGTTTAATTCCATGTTCTTTTATTAAATATATATATTTATTTCTTTTTGCCTTCCATTTTGAGATGAGTAACCAAGGTATGTTCTAATCATGTCAAGTTGCAGAATTTTAACAGTATATAGTGTTGTTATTTTGTAACGCCTGTGTACACTTACTGTCTTTTTTCAAATTATCTATTAGTCGTCCTCGCTCTCCAAATGATTTGCTAGCCTTATTTCGATACCCAAGAGATCCATACACTGTTGAACAAGCAAGAGCTGGGGAAATATTTGAAAGGACATTACAGCTTATTCAAGATCATGTACAAGATGGTCTAATGGTTGACCTGAATGGAACAAGTCAGTACACTTTTCTTATTTTTCTGTGTTGAAGTGTATTTGTCATCTTAAGTCATTATACTTCAAGAGATTAATTTTCAGAGTATGGGTCCCAACTGCAGAACCATTACATTGGAATCAGTGGAGTGTTTAACTTTTCAAAACTTTACCAAATATATGGTTGCCCAATTCAGTCTTTGGTTTGCACGTTGCTACACTGTGCTTTAACTCAATTTGTTTGACCTCTGCTAATAGAGTCTGTTTATTTTTCGTCATGTTGACATATTAGGGAAAAATTGATGTTCGGATTCTTCTGCTGGTCAAAGTTGGTGTATCCAAAGTGCATAATGCTTCCTGTCTGTTAACTGATTATATATTGATTCAAAATTCATTAGGACTGCTGTTTTTTTAGCAAAACAGGACTTTCTGTTATGTATGAAAAAGAATCAGTATTTTATTGCTATTTCTTTAAATAAAATCTTTTATTGCCTGCATGTCTTACCAAGGAGAAAAGATGATATAGCAAGAAAGTTTTGTGTACTTTACAAAACAAGGTTTCTGCATGTACCCCAACAGTATTCAAAGAATTTTTTGCCACTCATTCTTTAAGTACAGTATAAGATAGTTGCTTCCTTGGACTCTGTTCTGATGCAATAAGAAATACAGTTTTTGCTGCTTTTTATAAATAGCATAAAAATGTGAGATTCAATATTTCTACTTTTTGGTTATTGAACTCCAAGTTCAAGTTCATAAAGTCCAGCTGGAGAGTATAGAATTAATGGGTGTAAATATGTGTGTGGATATGCTTGAGACATAGGATTAAAGCATTTGGAAATAATGATGGAGTTTTAGGAGAGCTTTTGAGACTCGAAACATAGCCAAAAGCTACACTGAAAATCTAGAGGAAATATTTTTACTTACTATAGTTCTTTTGATGCTTATAATTGAGCATTTATTTTTACTTCCGAAAACTTTAACTCTGACCCTGAACTAGGCGAATATTTATAAGACCAAAGACTGTAAGCTTTGTGGAGTACTGTAATATCTGCTAGTAAAAGAAGCTTCCTACTCATTTTTAGAGCTGAGCAAATAATTTGTGACGAATAGTTTACCGCAAAAACTTATTCAAAATTCTTTGAAGGCTTGTTTTTTATCAGAGCGACCAGCTTTAATTTGGTTCTCTGATTAGATGCATATGTAAGCATATTGAATGTAATACTCACAAAGTGCAATGCAACAGTTGAGATCTATGACATCTGATGTGTAAGAATTGTTTAATTGCTTTTCACTAAGATTCATAATAGTAAAAGTAATTATTCTAAGGTTTACCAAAAAATAGCATAAATGCATACAAAAGCAACTTTCTGTGATATTGGAAATTCTGTTCACAACCAGAGCTTGCTTCTGAGATCTACAAAATCCATAGAAACTTGGCTTTTAGGGAAACTGGAATAGTAAAATAAATCTGTTTTTATTTAAACAACCTAATGCTCATTTTTTAATACTCATTCTTGTCCTTATTTGGTTATATTTCAAAATGTAAAGCCCAATGAAATGTGTTATTTACCACTTTTGCATTTGAAATATTTGCAAAACTTGTCAACTTTGTATTCAGACACTTTTTATGTAAAATATTGGAATATCCCAAAGAAGGATGATGAAGCCAAATTCTTCTCAGTTATGCCAGACAGTATAACAAGGTGAATGGCAGTAAATTGCTGCTTGGGAGGTTCATGTTGGATGCTAGGAAACACTTTCTCACTAGGAGCCTATGCAGCACTGGAACAACTTAGCCAGAAAGGTTGTGGAGCCTTAATCTTTGGAGTTTTTTGAGACTGCTAGACAAACATACAGCTGACTTGTGTTTAGGTGAGAGGTCCCTTTTAATCAATATTTCTATGAGCCTATGAACATCTTCCTTGCAGTTTGAAAAAATATAGTTAATATTATGTGAATTGAGCTAGCCAGCTTCTAGTATTAGGAATTCTTGGAGGCCGGCATTTTAGAAAGCAGAGCCAGAGTTAGTGCCTACAATGCATGCAGTAATTGAGGGTCTGAGACCTGATGTTTATAACAACCTTCACTCTGATCAGAAAGCCATCAAATATAATCTGTAGCTGAGAGGTCTCATCCCACATGAACTTTTTCTGAGCGGAGAAGCTGAGCCTTTTCTTTTAAGTTGATAATGAAGGCCATTCCATCCAAAAGTTTCACAGCTGAGTTTTGCTCACAACTTCATTTCAGAAGTGTGGGTGGAAACCAGGATAACCACAGCAGACATCTAAAGACTACATGAATATCAATCATAAGAAGAAAATTTCATGGTAAATGAAGATCACTTAAAAAGGGTGTTACTGAAAAGGAAACATGTTTTCCTGAGTGTAGTTTTAGAATTAAACTGCCCTAGTAATGAACATATTATTCTATAATATCAACAATATCCCCAAAGAGTGTATTGTGCCACATTACCCAGTGGCACTTATTGGTTTCGCTCTCTGGTTTGGTGTTCTATTTCGCAGTCTGGAGTATTCCATAAAATAATATGTGTATGTCTACAAGAACAGGTTAGTTTTGCACAAAGCAAGCACTAGGTCTCTAATATTTTTGTTTCCACTTGTAAACCGTTCCAGAGTACATATTTATCAGAAACTGAGTAAACACAGAACAGCATGGTGGAAGGAGCAGAGCATGATTCTAGTCCCCCTGCTGAACACATATTGTTGCTAAGCTGTTCTTTATCCTTTCCCAGCTGAGTTAAGGTGCTCAGCTATGAGCATTTCCAGTCCAGTTCAAGGCAAAGACAAAGAGAGGGCTTCAGCTGGCTTGTTTGAAATTGCCGTGGATTGTAACAATTGATAAAGTGCAGCAGTGTATCTAGGGCGTATTTATGTATTGAATATAGATAGGGCATGCCATAAATGACCTCAGGATTGAAAGGAGTATTTACTGACTGTGTGAAGCTAGTTTGCACCCACCTCTTGCAATATTGCATTCAGTTTGTTTTCTTGAGTGGTTACCATCAAGGTGGGAACCCCATGAGCCCGTGTAAACACAATACCACTATACACTCACCCATTTCCTTTTTCCCTTCTGCTCATTCAATTGTACTTCTGCCTGCAAGCTTTCCAGATCAAGAACCATGGCATGATGGTTCCTAGTTAGCTAAAAGCTGTGTCTACATTGTCAAATATTCTAGCCCCTGGGTTCTTCTCCTGGATCCTGGTACCTGGCTCATCCACACTGTATATGTTCATTAATTAAGTCAAGGCATGTCTACATTTTGGGTCAGCAGGGCCCACTAGAAATGAATCTCCCTGTTGTCCCCACTTACTGTGCTTTGGTTTGAGTTGTCATGTGTTCTCAAAGAATGTGGATTCTTTTAAAGTGAAAAATATGGTCCAGGACCGCGTTCAGTTCATGAGACCTGTGTAGAGCTTTTTGAAGTAAATCTGCTGCTGTCATACAATACATACAGTATGCATGTCTGTTTCTCAGCACAAAAGCTATCACTCTACAGACACATTTCTATTGCTGCACACTACTTGATAATGTAGATCAGCCTAAATCAATTATTTTTTTTTCTGAAATTAAGCCCAGGTGCATTTCTAAGGAAAATTCACTTTAAGAATCACTCCTAATAGACATTGTAGACAAGGCCCAGCCTGACTGGGTTCCTTTTACTGTTCATAGTCATCCAACACTGTACCAGCAGGCCTTTATAGTCTTCAGTCCTTCCACATGCTGTCATACCACTGCAGAGATCATGAAACACCTACCCTCAGTTTGAAACTATAAAAACACCACTCTAATGAGTTACAGTATATATTATTGGATCCCTCTGAACTGAGAAAAAACTGCAAGAAAGTGCTAAGTATGTCTTTGTCCTAGAGGTGAGCAGTATGAATCCCAGAGGAAACCTGTGTGGAGTGTTATGCAGACGCTAGTTTGCTTTAGACTGGACTATCCTGAGTAATGCATGAATTACTCCACACCACTTGGCCTAGAGATGACTCCTAAATTGCCTGTGGTGATTTTCTTTGACTTTTTTTTGTTTTTTTTTTTCTTACAATTCTGCAACTTTCACTGTAATAAAACAAAACAGAATAGTAATATATTTAGTAACTGTGTCTTTGATTTTCTCTCTTTTGGTTTCAGGTTATCATTATAATGACCTTGTATCCCCACAGTACTTGAACCTGATAGCTAATCTCTCAGGCTGTACAGCTCATCGACGAGTGAACAATTGCTCAGATATGTGCTTTCACCAGAAGTACAGGACACATGATGGAACTTGCAACAATCTGCAGCATCCAATGTGGGGTGCTTCTCTGACAGCCTTTGAACGTCTGTTAAAATCAGTCTATGAAAATGGATTTAATTTACCTCGTGGAATTGAACCCAAGAGACTCTCCAATGGATATGCACTCCCAATGCCTCGGTTGGTTTCAACTACTCTGATTGGAACTGAAACAATAACTCCTGATGATCAATATACTCACATGCTGATGCAGTGGGGTCAGTTTCTTGACCATGACCTTGACCTCACAGTTGCTGCACTAAGCGAGGCCAGATTTTCCGATGGTCAACACTGCAGTTCAGTTTGTACAAATGATCCTCCATGCTTTTCAATCATGATACCGCCAAATGATCCCAGAGTTAGAAATGGTGCACGCTGCATGTTTTTTGTACGCTCCAGCCCAGTTTGTGGAAGTGGCATGACATCTCTTCTAATGAATTCTGTGTACCCACGAGAACAAATCAACCAGCTTACTTCATATATTGATGCATCCAATGTGTATGGCAGTTCAGACCACGAAGCACTAGAAATCAGAGACTTGGCAAGTCAAAGGGGTCTTCTTAGACAGGGCATTGTACAGAGATCTGGCAAGCCTCTTCTTCCATTTGCTACTGGTCCACCAACAGAGTGTATGAGAGATGAGAATGAGAGTCCAATTCCTTGCTTTTTAGCTGGTGATCAGCGTTCTAATGAACAGTTGGGTCTTACCAGTATCCATACACTGTGGTTTAGAGAACACAACAGAATTGCCACAGAGTTACTGAAACTCAATCCACACTGGGATGGTGACACAATATATCATGAAACACGTAAAATTGTTGGTGCAGAAATGCAACACATAACATTTAGTCACTGGCTACCTAAGATCTTTGGAGAGGTAGGCATGAAGATGCTTGGAGAATATAAAGGTTATGATCCCAGTGTTAATTCTGGCATAACTAATGAGTTTGCAACTGCCGCTTTTAGGTTTGGTCACACACTCATTAATCCTTTTCTGTATCGGCTGGATGAAAATTTTGAACCTATTCCACAAGGCCCTCTACCTCTTCATAAGGCATTCTTCTCTCCATTTCGGATTGTAAATGAAGGAGGCATTGATCCACTTCTAAGGGGATTGTTTGGTGTTGCTGGTAAGATGCGTGTCCCATCACAATTACTCAATACAGAATTAACAGAAAGACTCTTCTCGATGGCACATACTGTGGCTTTAGATCTGGCAGCTATGAATATTCAGAGAGGCAGAGATCATGGAATTCCTCCCTACCATGATTTTAGAGTTTACTGTAATCTTTCTTCAGCTCAGACTTTTGAAGATCTGAAAAATGAAATTAAGAATCCTGAAATCAGGGAGAAACTTAGCAGGTGAGCCTAAGGTGAAGAAAAACAATTATCTACCTGTGCATGTTAAATTAGTAATTAAATGTCTTATCTAGAAGAAAATATTTGTTAGGAAAGGGGTAAAGTCATTTTTAAAGAAATTTCTGTTGATATCAGGAAACAGATGTGGAAAATTCCCATAGGCAGTTCATTTCTCCACTTCTAGATCTCTATGAACAACATGAAGTTAACACAGACTATGTTCATGAAAGTATTAATTTGAAATATCTGTTTTTATAAATATTATTAAATATGAATATTATTTTAGTATAAGGATGTATTTATTGCCAATCCCATGCAAGTATTTATAATTTCAGTTTCATCCATTGCATACACTCAATAAAAGTAGCAGGAATATAGCTGAACTTGGTTCACTGTGTTTTTTGTGTGTGCAGCTTTCACCACAAATAATCTGTCCTTCTTTAAAAGTATCAGTGTTTGAAAATAAGACTTCAGCTCACTGCCATCTCTAGATAATCTATACAAAATCAAATGCAGAGAAGGAGGCTCAGCTAGGGTAAAAGAAAAAGTGTACAGAGGAGCACGAAAGAGAAGCTATTGAAAAGGAAACATGTAAGAAATCAAAAGAGAGAGCTACTGGAAGAAAGGGAATTGTGAGGTAAAGTTGTAGACCTCCTGTGGTGCTGCTTAGATACACAGTCCACATTGCAGGGTTTCTTGCATATACCCCATAGGTTATCCACAAAAGATGTAGTAGTGTCACTGTCATTTATACTGTGAGTTATTCAAATCTCTTGCACTTAGTTTTACCATATCCTCGTTATTTTGTAAATATATATCATTTAAAACTAAATATTTGTCTTTTTCTTCTTACAGGTTGTATGGCTCACCACTGAACATAGATCTATTTCCCGCTCTAATGGTAGAAGACTTGGTTCCAGGAAGTCGCCTGGGGCCAACTTTGATGTGTTTGTTAAGCACACAGTTTAGGCGTATTAGGGATGGAGACAGGTAAACTGAAATACCATGAAAAACAGAAGTAATTTTAAATAGAGGCTGCTTAATAAGTTACAATGTCTTGTTTCAAAATCAAACCTAATTTTTCACTTTCATTTATGATTTTCATATAGCTTTGAAAAGATTAAGAGTGATGGTTTAAAACTATGTAAAAGGTTGTGATTATTTTTAAAATATGTTACTTTTTATGGTGTATATGCTGTGCTAAGCTCCATAAAGCACCACAGTCAACACATGCTGATTAAGCATGGCACTGGGAGCTAGAAATTCATGAGTTTTCTTTTACTACTTATTCAAGTCAGTTCACCACCAGCTCTACTTTTTTGCAAAGTGGATATTCCTCATTCACTTTCATTTGTATTTCATTTACAGTGGATAAAGGTTGAGGTGTGCAAGATTGGACTGTTGACCAGCTGTCTCTGTTGGCACTATATTGGTCTTTCTGAGGGAGCTGGATAAAAGCTCCAAGGAAGTCTGCAATTTGGATACCTATGGGCATGCTTCATTTTGCAGTCATAAATCACTTTAGAGACTCCACTGAAAATAAAGTTAAAAAAGGAACTTCTGAGCACTTGAATAGATGTCCCGAGCACCAGTTATCTCTTATCCAATAGTTAGTTATCTAACTATCAGTTATCTCCTGTCAAACTAGTACCAAGCAGCCAAATCTCGTCAGAGAAATGTTTATCCAATGAGACTGAATAGAGCAATAAAGTCTTGTTAATTTGGTCATTTGGAAGTATCATAGTTCCTGTAATGAGTATAGTCTTGTCTTTGATTCATCTTTGTAAAAAGAGGAAATAAATGTCCTCACAGTACTCGGCCAGTGTCAGGCTGTTCTGACGTGCTGGCTAATCTTGTCAGTCAGTGACTTGGTGTCCTCATCATATTAGGAAGTAGCTGCTTTACCTAGCAGATGTGTCAGAACTCCTTGTTCATTTAAAAAAATGACAGAAGGCTCCAACTATATTCCCCTATGACTATAAAATTTTCCATTCCAATCAATGAAAAATATTTAACCTAGCAAAATAAAGTTCTGGTGGATTTTGTCACTGTCACTTGATGCACTTACTTTTGAAGTTATAGGTTTGCTTACTCAGCTCTTGTAGCATTAGAAGTGGTGGTAGAGCATGCCGATCTGGAGACTTTCAAAGTTTGCTCCAAGATGCTATTTATTTTCTCAGCTCCTTAATATATCCAGGACATACATACCAAATCCATAGGCTTATATTAAAAAAAAATGACCAAATGTCCTTATCCAAGTAGGATTATTTCAATTCAGGCTGGATATTGCAGTTATGGAAAAAGCTATCAAGGATGTAGTGGGTTTACTGACATTTATTGTGGTTTGTTGGAAAGAACAGTGAGGTGAAGAGCGATAAAGCAATTCACCTAGTGGAAATGTGTCTCCACGGCTAGCAAAAAGAAGCTAGGATGACTAGCTTAGATTTTTAAGTTACTTTTTTTACATGTGAAGTTAGGAGAGACTAATCCCTTCCAACTACAGGAATGCATATACATAGTCATTTGAAGGGGAAAGAAAAGGTATTTAAAGAACTGAGCTTTAAAGAATCTCTTTGAGATGTGTAGTTTACTTGGATTCTATGATATTCTTCCTTTTTTCTCTTCCACTGTAGAGACTAAATTATTTTGTTGGCAAAGGAATTGTGGTTGGGACTTTTCCACCATCTGTACTACGAAGCATGGGTTGGCAAAGTATTAATCTCTGTATATGACCTCAATACATATTTCTGCACAAATGGTCTGTGCATAAAAAGTGCATTAAAAGCAGAAAATGTATACCAGGGAACCAAATTCGATAAATGATCTTAAATTACTTTACATGCAAGTTATGAGTAACTTCTCATTCTCCATTTCAATAGTACCTGGAATAAGAAAATGCTTATTGTTATTGTCACAGCACCCAGAACTCCTTTGATTAATTTCAGCACTCTCTATTCATTCAGAAGTCTGAAAATTAACATTTCCCTCATTTTATGTAATTTTATGAACTAAAATCCCAGTTTTTGTGTAACATGAGGATAAAAGACTGATGCTGATTAGTCCCATTCTAGTAAAAAAAAAAGTAGAGGAAGAATTAGGCAATTAGATTTCATTCAGTTTATCTAATATTATTTACTTTACATAAGTTATAAAATTGCTATGTAAGATAGTATAAAAGCTTTTTTGTTTCCGTAGTCAGTATTAAAGTCTTATTGTATGTTTCTTTGTAAAATAATTTTCTTGCATAAAATCTGTTTAAAAATTAAGCTGTGAAACATAAAACTGTACAGTTCATCTGCTTTGAAGTAGAGGGAGTAAAAGGAGAAGTATGAGTAGTTAGATGGTGACAACAAGTACCTACTTTTTTTTTTTCCTGAAACAACATTTAGGAGATATATGAAAACATTGAATATTTAGGAAATGGGATTCTGCTGTCAAAAATATACAGATGTTTTGAAGCGACATGTCAGCAAATAGTAAAATATTATTAGACATAATGAAAGCAACTCTCACTTTGAAAAACCTTTACAATGGACAGAGGATCAAAGCTGTCAACACCATTCAAAACAAATGTGTCCGTTCAGGGAAAATGAGTGATGTTTAAAGTGAGCCTAACTTCTTGTGAGGATGGAAATACATAGTTCAAAATTCCAAAATCTGTTTTTCTGGTGCCAGTGCTTGGGATTATATTATCCACTGTCCAATGTATGCATGAAAATGATGCAATAGATAGGTAAGATCAAATTTGTTGACCATTCTTCAAGGTTTAGTATAAAATTATTATTGTTTTTTTCATTAAGTTTAAAGAGCATCCTACTTACTTTTGGTTGAAATAGACCAAAACCTACTAGTTTTGCAATATAACTTTACATTTTTGTGATATATAAACAATATTGCAATAAGCAATTCCTCTATGTTAGAATAGCATAAAATGTTTTCAAATCCTGGACAATCACTTAAAATGTTTTATTATACAAGGGCTGGCTTGTTTTTTGTAGTAATGTATTATTTAAATTTTGTTTTGATAACAGGCTTTTTACTTTTTATGTATGAAAAGTAAAATATACTATTCCAAAAACACAGCATTTCCTACTTGAATTGAAATTTACCAAGCGTGTAATAAGAAGTCTATTGATTAGTGTAGATATTAAAATAGATTTAACCAAAAAAAACTATAGTAAATTTAACAATCTCAGTTATCTTAATAATAAAATTGGTGTAGACTAGCTGTTCTTCTAATCTCCTCAGCAATTCTATCAGGAGGTTGGAAAGTTTTCTGGAGAAAGACATGTATGGTAATTTAAGGCTTTACCTTAAGGGACCTTAAGAATGCAATTCAATTTCCTAAACTTGGTGGTCTAGTGCTAAGTGTCTAGTTTTAGATGTCCCAAGGTACCCAAGACATCCAGATAGGGCCAGGAGAGATGTCAAAGCATCTGAGGAAGACTCAGTCCCTTTTAGAATGGCAGCTGGAGGCAGTGGGAGTGTCTGAAGTGACATCAAACACTTATGTTGAGGCCTCTGAATCACTCCCTGAGTTACAATATGAAGTTCTCTGAGAATGGGGTGCAAAGAATGAATACAGCATTGTAAGATCTCTGGAGAACTACCCATATAATTGTTACTGTTTTTTCACTAGCTAATCTGTCTAAGAACTTGTCTTTTCTGTGAGATTACAGGTTATGGTATGAGAACCCAGGTGTGTTCACTCCTGCTCAGCTCACTCAGATCAAGCAGACATCTCTTGCCAGAGTTTTGTGCGACAATGGTGACAACATAACCAGGGTACAACGTGATGTCTTTAAGGTGGCTGAATTCCCAAATGGATATAGTAGCTGTGAGGATACTCCTAAATTGGACCTCAGGATGTGGCAAGATTGCTGTGAAGGTCTGTATACAGGCAGATTTGGGTGCATTTATGAATGCTTTATTTGTTGTATATTTATATTATTTTAATAAGATATTTAACTATGTTTTTCATGGTTACAAATTCAAATTTGGAGCATAGAACATTACTTTTTAACTTCCCAATAGAAGAAAATGGCGAGGACAATTCTCATTTACTGAAGTGTCTTCTTTGAGGAGCTGTCTATTCATCTGCCATTGTACCAAGGGTTAGTTTCTGTATCATTGCTGGTTAGCTGTGACGTTGAACCGTGCCAGCTTTTGAGATAACCATTTTATCTTCATTCATTGCAAAGCTATAGAAGAGAGAGGTAGAATAATGTCCCTTGTTTATTAATAAGAGGTCAAGATGTAAAACAGTTACCGCGATTGTTGTTTAATTAATGATCATGCCATATGTTATATTAAATAGACATATTCTAAACATAGCATAGATTTGAGCACTGAGAAGGTGCAGATAACTGCTTTTCTGTTGTCTTCCTTTTGTGGATAAATATTCATGTTCATTGTCATCTCCTTCAAAAGTTAGAACAGTGGGATTTTTTTTTTCTTCAGAACAGACTTTTTTCTTGAGAAACAGGGTTTAGATAGCACGCAAGAAGCAAAAGACACTGAGAAACCGATGATGCTTTGCAGCCAATATCTTGGCCTCTAACTCACTTCCCATACAGACTTTGTGCATGGCCTCTGTTTAGCCATCAGCATATCAGACTTCACAGCGTCTTTAACATAGTTAGAAGGTCCCTTCTTAAGAGAAGCTTGTGGGTCATAAAGGTTGGATGAATTCCATGATATGGAGTAGCATCAACAACAACATACTTCAGGGGCAAATGACATCTTCCTTTTGAGTTCTTCTTGGCATTAGTATTATCATCTTCTCTTGATGAAGCATGGGCATCATCTTCATGGCTGAAAAAGTGTAATCAGGAATTTCAGGAACTTCTCTGCAGAACTTTGATGATCTAGACATTGCAGTCAGGTGAATTGTTGACTGTAAATAACGTGCCCTTATCAGAGAGGATAATGGTACTGTCAGTTGATCATTATTAAAATCTTAGAATTTACTTAATAAGAACCTATCATTCAATACTATAGCTTGTGAAAATGTTGATGGAAGATATCTGGATATGAGATATTCTTCATCTCTTCTACTGTTGGTTTTCCTGGGTTCTCCTGACTAGCTGAATAGGCTAGTCAATATTCTATGAAAAAAAGTGCATGAATAAAGAACCAAAGTGGATTGTAGTTCTGAAAAAGAAGTCACACTCTTTTACTTGTGTCTTTATAACTGTCTTGATAAGATATAACTGTCCTTGGTCACAGAGAGAGTCCTCCTTTGGTGATATATCTCAGTATTTAAGGCATGAACTGATAGAAGAAGTCCCTTCAGCCTAGTATAGATATAGTTAATAATGAAGAATTTTTCTAACTGGTATGGTTTTACAATGAGAGCAAACTTAGGTATCCTTAGAAATGAAAAAAGCAGATAGAGATTTACTATTCAAACATGTTGCATTATTTAGCTTTAAAACTGATGACAGAGTCTGTGTGTTAGAGAATATTCCTATGTTAAAATTCTTGGGAGTTCATTCTTGTCATTCTAGTAGGAAGTGGTTCATATTTATGTAGCTTGAGCAGTCATACAAACAACATTATTCTTCACTCTAAAAGGGCAAAGTTTCTTCCAAATCCATTTTGGAAGAATGTTTTTTGATTCTCAAATGTATCTACCTGCCTTATGATTTTTGTGTCTATGTATAGAAATCTGATCTAAAAGCTGCCTATTTGTCATATATTGATTAATATTTTAAATATTAAAAAATATTTGCATTTCATGACAGAGACATCATTTTACAAATCTAGAATTCTTCCTTTGAAACTTCTGTCATCTCTCCTCCATAGAGGAAAAATTTATCTTAGAGACCTTACAGACATAATAATTTGATTAATGGAGATTTTATGCATTAAAGTAGTGGTAGCCATATGATTCACTAACTGTTCACCCACTTGGGTTCCAGAGTTATTAAAGAAAAATCTCTAAGGACCTGTTCCAAGCAGGCAGAATTATTGAGAGCTCAGTTTCACTCTATCAAATGACATATCTTCCACAGGGCATGTTAAAGGAAAATAAATCATTCTTTTAGAACTGAACTCTTAAGTCACAATAGAGGCCTCCTGTCACAATATATTGTGTATTTTCATTGTCTTGCTGGAGTTGGCATCTGGTGTCCATAGGGTTTTGTTGACATCATTACTGAAACAAACAAAAAATATATCCAACTGAGATGTCACAGCTATATTTCATGTTGTGACAGCAAGATCCAAATGATGTGTGCAGAAGGCCTCTTTTTATGCTAATTCTAGTAACTAAACCAAAGTGAGGGCACTGATCTTCACTGTCATCAGACTCAAAATTCCTGACCCAGAGGAACCTTCTCTACACATAAATAAGTTCAGGTTTGGGCCTATGTGCTGGCTGTCAGTAAAATTATTGCTTTTTATTCAAGGGAACAATGCATTCAAATTTGTGTGGACATAATTCTGTGGTTATATATAAAATAAAAACTGCCATAGTTGGTAAGACTAAAATTCATTTAGCCTAGTATCCTGTCTACTGCAGTGATCAGCAGTAGATAATCATGCTACTTAAATGACACAGAATAATCATTTCTCAAAAAACTTTATCAGTAGTAGTTTATCCCCCA
This sequence comes from Apteryx mantelli, assembly GCF_036417845.1. NCBI lineage: Eukaryota > Metazoa > Chordata > Aves > Apterygiformes > Apterygidae > Apteryx > Apteryx mantelli. Next base: position 118,676,325 of record NC_089980.1, on the reverse strand, counting down.
TAAAAAATTTAGGCTCATTTTCTTGCTGCATTTGCAAACTATTTTCGATGTTGACACATTTAAAATTTTTGTGCCAAGCTGTATATAAAATACTAAAAGGATTAAAAAGTTATTTCTACCAATTAAAGGTGACATGTTTAAGTTCTGTATTGTCTTGTCCAGTAAACAACTCTTTGAATAATAAATCACTGGATAACAAACTTCTTCCTTGGAAGACTTGGTTCAAAATGGTGGTTATACTGGGAGAAATGAATACTGGATACTGGGAGAAATGAATACTTAGCTTTTAATGAAATCTTGCATAATTTTTCCCACATATCATTTCATTCAGGTCTTGCTATAATATTTACCATTTTTTTAAGTTATTCAGATTTTTTAAAAAATACCTTTACCAGTTTTTTCCTCTCCAGATCAATGATAACAGCTTATAAACACTCTATTTATGGTTAAAGTATTGTCATTTTATTTACACAAGACAAAATCTTTCAGAATCTCTTCAGAATAACTCTAACATGTGCCAGAAGCATTAAGAGAAAATCAATTATCACTTTTCAAGTGTTCTACTGTAAATAAATTAGTCATATTCTACCAGTTCAGGATAAGTTCACTTTGCCACAACTCATGCAACTTGGTTGGCAGTTTCACAAATGCATTAGTTCCATCAGTTTGTAAAAACTGTAAAGCTATTCTGTGAAATTGTGTTGATTCTCTAAATGTTATGTTATCACTGAGCCTTCTAGAGCAGATGTTATGCTTGGAAGGTCTTTAGAGTATTGAGCCATTCAACAATTTAGCATGTATTTTCATTCGAGAGTGTTACTAGCAGAGAGGAGTACTGAATTCAATACCATTAGACAACTACCAGGCAAAAGAAGTAAATAACTAAAGTGCTTTAAGAAATTGCCTATCTGTATTCCCTTCTTCTCAACTCTTTTGAAGTCTGTGCAGAGGTCAATGAAGTAATTGAAATATGAATGGCTTGAACTTCTTTCTTGTGTGGATGAGTGGGAGAGATGGTGTGTCTATGGGAATCCAAGGTTAGGCAAGTCAGTTTAAAAAGTAGTTTCTTTCTCTGGCACTGAGGACTTACCATGAAGTGGAGTACATACAGAGTATACCTTAAAGAACATCAGTTACTTTAAGGAAAATAAACTATGTTTGTTTATTTGTTGTTTTCATGTATTTTTATATTTAGAAGAGAAACATTTAAAACATATTCCTTCTCCACAATTAAAGTACTTCTCATGATTGTATGATTAAAATTCTCCTAGACTGCACTAAGTTAAAATTTAGAAGGTAAGTATCAATACTATATCATTGCACTTTATATATGTTTAATAAGTGACACATGTGTTCAGCTGTTTTAGCTTCGTTAAAAAAATACATCTGTTTTTGTTATCCTTCCTGTTTTGTTCAAGTCAAAATACTTTTCCACATGAAAAACAGAATTACTTCTTAGTTACAAAAAGCTACTTCTTAGATTTCTTGAGTAAAGCCAATATTTATTTTTTTTAAAAAAGCAAAGCATTATTCCTTTTTATAATAACGATACCAGATTACCTTTAGATTTTAGTTAACAAATCATGTAACAGAATTACTTGTTTATGGTGAGGGGGAAAAACTCATGTGTTCCCCTGAGGTACACAGGATTTTCTTCTGGCTTTCTTGACTTTCTACCTTTCTTCTTTTGTCAGCAACAGTGAGGAATTACTGCAGCGTGTATGATTTGAGCAAAGAGCATCCAAACTTCACATTTTCCAAACAGGCAACTTTTGATGATTTTTTCAGGCTCTCTAGTGCAAAAGAATTGTTTAAGTACTCAGTGTAGCCTGCCATGACTACCGTTACTAGCTTTGTGTCTCAGTTCTGAACCTAAAACACAGAAATGATAAAGCTTTCCTCCTTCAAAGGTGTGAACAGGTTGACTCAAATGGAGCCGTAATTTTACTCCAAACATCTAAATTTGAAATGTTTTCCGTCATGTCTTTAAAAGTTTCACACAATTTCTTTTTATAAATCAAAACCAAAAATATATTTAATCTGTTGTTTTGTGTCAAACAATGACCCAGTAGGAAGTGATTCAAATGAGACACCAGTCATCTTCATAAGCATAAACAGATTTAGGAAGAAGGCCTGGCTTAACTGTTTGTCAGTTAGCTTTGATACATCTGCTGTACCAGATATTGTTCTTATGCAAATTATGATTAAACATACTTAAATCCCACTGAATTACATTAGAAGAATTAAGACACATACTTCATCTGAGTGCATTTATGCATAGTCTTCCAGTAGGATAGACTTACATTTATGAATATCTGTATTTTAAGACCAGGCCAACAATTATGTCATATATTTCTATACATTACTTCTGTATTGACCACATTAATCTCTTTGATTTAAGCACTGCTTTCAGAAAGGCATCCACTATTTCTTTTAATTATTCCAATTGTGCTTTATTCTAAATTATAATTTGTCTGGCTTTTACTTCTAGTATTATATTTTATTATGCTCTTCTCATATCTTCATTGAAAATACTAAATAACACTGAGCTAAGTACTGAATGCTGTGGAACACCTTACACATAATTTTAAAATGTTAACAACAATCTCGGTATAAGACTGCAAGAACTTTTGTGATAAAGAAAATTGTTCACTAGGAACTCTTCAAAATATCAGAATGACATCTTTTACCTCGTGTCGTGCCATATACCTCATATATGAGTGCTCAATACCTCTGAATGTTAGGTTTCTCTATTCAGTTTACTTTGTAGGTGCATTTTTAAAACCTTTTGGAAAAGAGAGGACTTTCTGAAGATGTGAACATGATTACAATATACAAATGAATTATTCTGACATCTGCAGTGTAGCAATACCTAGCTTCAGGAAGAAAATAGAAAAAGAAATACTAGGTTATTCTTAAACATTCAGCTTTTGTGCAAAAAATGAATTGGACTGGTTATAGCTAATTTGGGGAAAGTTTAAGTAGATTGAAAAAAAGAAGAAAATTGGGCTGATTTTAGTCATTTTTCAGTTCTACTAAGGTAGTCTCCATTTTAAAGAAGAAAACCTTTTTTGTTTTAGGCCTTATTACTGCTTGAGCATGCTATCCTGCACCTCTCAGCAGCAACAGTCCTCTTCCTAGTATCTGAAACTGAAACCAAGAACAAGAATTGTACATCTGGCTAATTAACACTTCTGAGTCTCTAAAACTAGAGAAACGTCAGGTCTGTATACTTGGAGGTGCCACTGAACATATGTTTCTCATATTTACCTAAGTCTAAGGTGATAAACCTTCCTAGGATTTCAATGCTTTGATTCCCAACACCAGCCTAGGAATAAAAAATAAATTAAAAAAAAGGCCAATTATGTTATTGTACACCAAAAAATCTTCAGTATGCTAGATGTCCTTCAGCAGGTATTAAACAAAGGGGGATAGCAGAAGGCAGCAGAATACAGCAATTGCTTCCAACAGAAATTATAATTTCTGTGTAATTTAGCAAAACTTTAAACAACAGATTGCTTTAAGAATAAATTCCTGTGGCCAAAACTACTACTTTCTCCTGTGACCCTTTAGAGTGTGATCCCTATTCACAGAATCACAGAATTGCTGAGGTTGGAAGGGACCTCTGCAGATCATCTAGTCCAACCCCCCTGCTCAAGCAGGGTCACCTAGAGCACGTTGCACAGGATTGCGTCCAGGCAGCTTTTGAATATCTCCAGAGAAGGAGACTCCACCACCTCTCGGGGCAACCTGTTCCAGTGCTCTGTCACCCTCACAGTGAAAAAGTTTTTCCTCATGTTCAGATGGAATTGTCTGTGTTTCAGTTTGTGCCCATTGCCTCGCGTCCTGTCACTGGGCACCACTGAAAAGAGTCTGGCTCCATCCTCTTGACACCCTTCCTGAAGATATTTGTATACATTGATAAGATCTCCTCTCAGCCTTCTCTTCTCCAAGCTAAACAGGCCAAGCTCTCTCAGCCTTTCCTCATAGGAGAGATGCTCCAGTCCCCTAATCATCTTTGTAGCCCTTTGCTGGACTTGCTCCAGTAGTGCCACATCCCTCTTGTACGGGGGAGCCCAGAACTGGACGCAGTACTCCAGATGTGGCCTCCCCAGGGCTGAGTAGAGGGGGAGAATCACCTCCCTCGACCTGCTGGCAACACTCTTCCTGATGCAGCCCAGGATACCATTGGCCTTCTTGGCCACAAGGGCACATTGCTGCCTCATGCTTAACTTGGTGTCCACCAGCACTCCCAGGTCCTTCTCAGCAGAGCTGCTTTCCAGCAGGTCAACCCCCAACCTGTACTGGTGCAGGGGGTTAGTCCTCCCTAGGCGTAGGACCCTGCACTTCCCTTTGTTGAACTTCATGGGGTTCCTCTCCGCCCACCTCTCCAGCCTGTCCAGGTCTCTCTGAATGGTAGCACAGCCCTCTGGCGTATCAGCCACTCCTCCCAGTTTTGTATCGTCAGCAAACTTGCTGAGGGTGCACTCTGTCCCTTCATCCAGGTCACTGATGAAGAAGTTGAACAAGACTGGACCCAGGACTGACCCCTGGGGGACACCGCTAGCTACAGGCCTCCAACTAGGCTCTGCACCGCTGATCACAACCCTCTGAGCTCTGCCATTCAGCCAGTTCTCAATCCACCTCACTGTCCACTCATCTAGCCCACACTTCCTGAGCTCATCTATCCACCTCACTGTCCACTCATCTAGCCCACACTTCCTGAGCTCATCTATGAGGATGTTCTCATCATATTAAATATAGAGGTATCTAAGGGTGATCATAAATGCCTCCGTGCCAAGCAGCATACAGATGCAGCAGTCTGTTCCTGTCTGAAAGAGCTCAGCTTTTAAACAGGCAACAAGACACTTGTGTGAGAAACAGCAGAACACACGAGAAGACCGAACAATATGTTGGCAGTAAATATAGTGTTAGTTCTTTGGTGGTGCTGTTGTTATAGGAGGAAGGTAATAAATTTGCTCAAGAAGAGGACAAGCTGCAAGGAAAGAAAAGGGAAGGAGAATTGTGTGGATAAATTGTCTCCGATAGTGATCTGTAGATACTTTTTATTCCCAGAATTGAAAATTAATCACTACTTTTTTTTTTTATCAGTAATACTTTAATTAATATTAAGCTGTGGACAAACTAAATTTCTTCCTAATAGGAAAATGATAATAGTCTTTTTTAAATAAATGTCCAATATAAAGTCTAAGATATGTATTTTTATATAATCACAGAGCAATCGATGGTACTATTTCAGTTTCATTTATATGAGACAAGAACCTTTACATTTGTTTCTCAAGTTCCTCAGTTCTTTTCTTGACTTTAAAGTTGTGCAGTAATTTTTGTTAATACCTTAGGTATTAGATCTAAATACTGCTGAATTACAAAATAGTGCTTTCTAAAATGTTCTTGTCTTTCAAAATAAATTTGTTCTGTTGCAAGTTAAGAGAAACATTAGGGAAAATGACATCTTCCTCTAGTTAGTTGCTTTTGTGACTCATTTTGCTAATACCGGACTTAACTGGGCTATGTCCGTGGGATTCTGTATTTAACTTTGCCTTCCATTTTCTCAGCAGTTTCTCTGCTTCTAATGGTTGAACACACTGTTGGTTTCTGCTGCAGCTTGGTCCGTTATAATTTTTTCTTTTTTAAACTTCTGTGAACAAAAATGAGAAAAATTGTATTTTCCAATTGTTTTCTCTCCGAAGTGCTGTTTCCAGTTTTGTTTTGTTTTTCTTTGCTTTCTTAAATGGGACTCCTTCCAAATGCTAATGATTTTTGGAAAGCTAAACAAAGCAAACTGAAAGAAAGACTTGCTTCATTCTGTGAAGACATCCTCTTGGGAATCTTAGGAGAGGAGTTTTGTCATGATTATTCTCAGGTTTGAGACGTCCTCTCAACACGGGAAAGTGTCTCAGGATATAAGTGACTGGTGATAGCTTCCGAATCCCTAAATTTTGGAAATGGAGCTGGTCAGCCAGTAACTGTGCTGTCTGCAAAGATTCTTCAGGATTTAATTAAAGATTCTCCTCCAAATGCCAAGTATAACAAATAATATTACCTGGAATAGATAAGGAAGCAACCTGCTGTTGTTTTTTTTTTTTAATAATAATATCGTGTTCCTCCATATATAACACTTAATTTCAAAAGAAGACAGTAATTAAAAGCCAGAGAAATAAGAGTGTGGAAATTTTAGAAGTGAAAAGAGCAGTTAAAATAGTACTGATATACTTGGGAAAATAATCTTTATTCCTTTGTTTCACCGTGAAGATCTGGTCTGTGAATAATCAAATTCTCTGCATCCAGCTGGCTTAAATGCTGTATCTCTGAGACACATTCAGCTGCTGTCAAACTGATTCCAGAGGGGATCAGATTGAATGTGTGAACCGCCTTTGTCAATACAAAAGATATTTGTAAAACCATATTAATATTGTAACTGCTGATTTATAGTTTAGTTGGTAAAGTGTAATTTCTTCTCTAATTTCAGACTGTAGAACTAGAGGACAGTTTAATGCATTTTCATATCACTTTCGGGGAAGACGTTCTCTTGATTACAGCTTTCAGGAGGACAAGCCTTTAAAGAAAATGAAAATGTCTAAAACAGTAAGGTGAGTTTTTTTTCCTCTTTTTTTTTTCTTTTAAGAAGTATAAAAAGTATTTCTTTTCAAATTAGAATGAAGCTGAATGACTTCTTTGTAAATGCACACTACTATTTTTCTAGTCTCTATCTTTTCAAATTTATGATTGAGGTATTTCATTCTGACACTTCCTCATATCCACTAACAGTAAAAATCACATTTTTTCAAGCTCAAATTTTTGTAAGACCTTTTTGTGTGTGACACAGTACAGTACTTCAGTTCTTCCTGTGTTTTTCAGGAGAAAAGTCTGTAATGAAGCTTAATTGTGGGGATTAGGAATCCCACAGTCCTGCTGTGCCTGCAGTATCCAAACTATGTTGAGAAATTATTTCCTTTTCTCCTCAGAGCTGCCAGGCCCTCATGTAGAAATAAGAGGGAGCCAAGTGTTGATTACAGCAGTAGGGTATTTGTACCATTTGATAGTGATACAGATTGCTTCTAGTACCAAAATACTCCAAGCAGGAATGGAGGACAGTAATGCAACAGAGAATGTCGTTTATAAATCCTTAATCCTCAAAATATTCTAGCAGGGAGGTAAATCACAATGTCAATCACAAATAAAAAACTGCGTGAAGTCCCTACCAGTTCTGGGGAATCAAAACTTATGTATGAATTAGTGGAAAAAATAGGTTCTGCTCAGACCAAACAGTTTTTGTGACGCTTAGGAAAAAATTAAACTGAAGATCCTTCATGATGATCAAATTTGACACCCTTTTGAATTATCCCTCTCTCCATGTATCATGCGTTCTTTTAGCAAATAAAATTATTATTACTTCTTATGTATTTGGTGTGTTGAGAAGAACACTGGTTTACATTCAGCCAGAGTCTACCTACTCCAGGCAAGGAAAGCAGCTAGCTAGATAAATAGGTATTTCAGTGAATTTATTTCAGCAATTTTAAATACTAATGAATGTTGTAACACCAAAGATAAACCAACATTATATTTCAATTCATTGAGAGCTGGAAACTGTCCTTAAGTAATAGAGCCTTTAGATGTTTGGGATAAGACGTATATCCTCTAATTTTAAATAAGAAAAGGCAACGGCTAAATCTAAGCTCCATTATAGACAGCAGAAAAAGAAAGGTTCCTTTCAAGGAACCTTAAATAAGGATGTTTCATTTGTCATTGCAAGTGAACTGTATTATTTGCATAATAGCTAAAGCTATTGCAACATCATTCATCAAACATTCAATTTTCATGCTCAATTTTGTATTTAAGTTGCATTCTTGGTTAGAAGAGTTCTTTCCGTTTCTTTTTTTTCTTATTTTCAATAACTAGAGCAGGTGGGGAAAATTAAACTATTTGTTACACAGTAACAGCTGGTTTACTTGAATTTTGGCATGTTGTGTGGCTTAGAGAAAGTGTGTGAAACTAAGTAGCTTGAACACCTGCCAATTAGTGCTGCTTTAATTTATGCAGAAAGATTGTAAATCATGAGTTCTATTTTGGGAGAGAGTACTTCTATGCCAGTTCATTCTTTGGGTATCACTTAGCCCTGAAGAAGACATACTAATAAATAGGAATGCTTGGTGACATGAATTTATAGATTTAAAGATCTTAATGATAAACACTTAATAATTAGTGTTATCCCTGTTTTTGAATGCATGCTTTTTTTAAGTCTTACCAAATAAAATGATCTTTTATGGGCAATTCCTATGATAGGCTTATATGTTTTTCCGCCAACAGATTGAACTGGTTAATACAATTTAGTCTTGTAGATCTCTATCAGAGATCAACTGGGCAGTGTAGTAGACAAAAGACTCTAGAGTATTATGTGTACTGTAATCTGTATTGATTTCAAACATGAATTGAATTGGACACAGGTGTCTGTCCATATGTAGAAGTATTTTTTCTCATTTATTTGTGAAAAAATGTTTTCCTTTTTAAAGATGGTTTTCTTTAAATATATGTTTTGCTGATGAATATTTAGAGGAAGAAACTGTAAAGTTGACGGCGAAATATGTTAACAAGTAACACTTTTTACTTTTGTCTGCTTTTGTGTTTAAAAGCTCAAGAGATTCATTGGTTCATTCACAGTGACTTTAGGGTGTTGCTTTAGAATATCACTGCTGGCAATTTTGTGTTTCCCCTGAGCAAAATACATATATTATTCTTCTCACTGGAAGAAATTTCCTGGCACTAGTGACATAACAGTAATCCATAACTTACCTGGCCTGAGCCTGTGATCAGCACTGGTGGGTCTGGTGTCCTGTCGTGATTCATACATTTGTTGCTCTTCTTTTACATTCTTGCTAAGTGTTCTAAAATATCTAGGCAGATAAAAATGTGTTAGATGAATATCCTGATTTGGTGTTCATTTGTTGTAGTTCTGTGAAACGGACTAAATATTTTCTTAATGCCACGTCAGCATCTGATGAAAACAGAAACATGCCCATAGTGAATGACTTCAAAGAGTTTGTTTTGGAAATGCAAAAAACTATTTCAAGCCTCAGAAACCAGGTAAAGTGCTGTAATGGATAGTTTCTAATTGTAGATTTAATATACAATGTTTTCATAATATCACTCCACTGATGTTCTTAATATTTAGACATCCACTGCAGCCAAAAAACACCATTTCAAACAAAATAGTACACAAAGCATAATGTGTTGTCATTCTTCATTTCTATATGCTTTTGAAATCATACTTAAACACCCTACAATTTCTAGATCTTCTTGACTTTGAACTTGAAGCCTTATGTAACCGTTCTAAACATGTAATTAGTCTTTTTGTGTGAATTTTTCTGTGGAGATAGTATTTTTTTTTTTCTTTATGTTTATGTGGATTTTAAGATCTGAAATGCATAGAATTTCTCTAAGTAAAACTGTGATTAAAATGTAAAGTTAATAAGTACTAATATGCCAGACTACAGCTGTAAATGTAGTTAAGATTCAGATTGTTTAAAGAAGACTTTTATGATGTGGCATAGAAAGCCTCTTTATTCAGAGTAACTCAGCCATAGTGGAATTTCATTTTAAAAATGTATACCATACAGGGCAGATAAATACAAAGTAGGACAAAATTTTTCCCTAGAACGCTTAAGTTCCTTCAGAGCAACTTCACTATTTAATTTATAGATATGAATCATATATTTATTTGTATAGTAGCTTGACTCCGTTTTTGCTGGCATTATTTAATCATTGCACTCATCAGCAGTTTTCCCATTTTGATAGTAGAAACACTATGGTAGGCCAAATTAAGACTTGTTACATTCCAGTTGGTTTTATATTTTTTTGAATGCAGAAAAGATGTAGGGATTGTTTAAAAATGTGTCAATCTAATTAGTGTTACCAAGAAGCACACAACCAGCAAGCTAAACTAAAGATATAAACCTTTTTCATGATTAGGGAGAAAATACAGATGATCTTTTATTTTACCTCCTTTTCATTTAGACATGTTGGTAAGTTTAGATTTGTCTTTCCATTCACGTCAGGTACAGTTTGCTCATCTTTGTATGCCCTAGATGTGTGTTGCAATGGCAGGAAAAAAATACCTTGTTAGTTTTCTTTTGCAAATGCTGTTTCCGTATGTATTAACTGTTTCTAGTCTTTTGAAAAACTAAGTAATCAGAAGGAAAAACCAAGAGCAGTATTTATCATGGATTGCATAGCACAGCAAAAAAAAATGCCTTACACAAATAAAAACTTTTCTTTGGTTCAGTGATTAACTTTTTATTAATGTTTTCAGATAAAAAAACTTGAATCACGCCTCAGTAAAACTGATTGCACTGATGAAAAGGGTAAATCATATTCCAGCAATGAAACGTGGAAAACAGACCCTTGCACTGTGTGTGAATGCAAAGTAAGTATGGTGAAATCCATTTCTGGGATATAAAATATATTAGGTTCTGCTTCAAAAACGGAGTTTCCAGTTTTGTGCTGCAAATTTCTGGGTAATAGTTTCTAATTCCTTTTTATGGATCATCAGTTGTTTGCTACAAAAACTGATAATATCCCAGTGTTGAAGAATCCAGCCTTTACATGCCTTTATTTTTTCCAGAGACTTTTTGAAAAGGTCTATAAAAAGCATTAAAATCAGTAAAAGCTCCTCTAGTTTAGTGCTAAGATTTCCTTTTTCTTTTATCACTGTGAAATTTTTAAAAATGTAGTTATCGGAAAGAAATGTCTGGGTACTTGGGATCCTGGAGTTTCATGGCTGAATGTTAGGTAAAATGTTATGTTGCTCCATTAAAGAAGGTATCATACAAAGACAATTCTAAATATCAGTTTATACCAAAATAAACTATGTGGAATTTATCTTAGTAGCCAAGATCTTAGAGAGAATGAGAATATATTCTTCAATAGTGTGAAAAACATGTTTCTTGTTTTGAAACTACAGCTAAATATGTTACATTTTTGTTACTTTTTTTCTGACATAGGTTGGTCAGATTACCTGTTTTGTAGAATCATGCCCACCAGCTGACTGCGAAGCACCTGAGAAGGTTAAAGGAGATTGCTGTCCAGTCTGCTTAAAACAAACTAGTAGTAAAAAGAAGAAACCATAAGTCTTCTTTTTAGGAATTTAGGGTGCATCCTCATCAAATCATATCAATGCCTGCTGATGGCAAAAACAGGTAACTACAGGCTTAAAATAATAGCAAGAAACCAAAAACCAAGATTTACATGACAACATTCTAATGGTGCTGTAACAGTGTAAGATAATGTATCATTTTATTTTCTGCCCATAAAGGTAATCACAATGCAAAAAGTATCGAAAGGGAAATAAGCAAACAGGTCAAAGTTAAATTTGTCTTAAGCTTCTCAGGTCAGACAAACTCAAACTGGTGCTACTTTAAAAGAACACTGTCAGGTAGTTTTAGGTATCCAAAATGACTTGGCTTAAGACTTATTTTACTCTAAAAAGAACACTTCTCAGCTATAAAAAATGAGGGACAGTAAAAGTTTACTCTCCTTCTTCAGTATCAGTCTGACTTGATGTTTAGCTCTTTGTTATTATTTAGTGAATGCAGGAAAAAGAAAAAGAAAAGATCACTGTGCCCAGAACAATGCCATGTAGTGCCAGTTTCCGCAAATCACCTATGCATGGACCTCCTGTTGAATCACACTACTAGTTCTGCATATGGACAAGGAAGGAAATAGAGAAAACTACATGGAGCATTTCAACATCCTTTCATTAATTCAAGGAGGATAGTTAATCATCATTTTCAAAAAAACCCTCTAGAATTAGTTGGGAAATATAAACAAACATAATTGGGAGTTTAAAAAAAACCCCAGCAGTTGAATGTATATTACAGATGTATTTGACAGTGTTCCTCACTTTAGGGAAAACACGTGACAGAGTAGCATTTGATCTTAAAATGAACATAATCTTTTTTGTCAAAACATATGTAATTACTTGCCAAGTTTTTTTGTTTCATTTATTTTAAATCATTGTAACATGACCATCCAGTCCCATTTGTAAGCATGCTTCTCTTGATCTCAGATCAGGTTGCATATATGTTTGGCCCTGTTTTGAAAATGTGAAAACATGTCACATGCCATTTTGTATACAAAGATACCTACTGATTCGTTGTACATATTGTCAATAGACATATGTTCCTGATTATATTGTGGCACTGTTTTGGGGGGGGGGGAAAAATCAAAATGAAGCATCATGATTAATCGTGGATTGACTACTTTTTCTGAGAAGGTATTTGATTTTTTTTAATTTTTTTTTTCCAGTTTCATCTAATGCATATATATTTTTACCTCAATATTTTTATCATTCATGTTAGAAGTGGTCTGCCAATGGATTTTATTTCCCATTTAATAAATGTTTATTGTTATAGAGTATATGTTTATGCTAGCATTTCAAAGTTTTGTACTTTTTGGAATACAAACTGCATATTTTTGACCAGGAATTATATATTATATTCAGTGAAGGACAACTATCATACCTCATTTTACAGGTTTTTTTGTGTTTATTCATAATTGATTTTCTCCCTAAATACTTAATATTTTAGAATTTATGGCTCAGTCCTTAAGTTCCAAGTCAGGTTTAACTAGAAACAGAGGTTTTTAGTTATTCAGTTCCCTGACTTCTGAATTTGTTGTTAGAATTTATGGAGCAGAGCTTTGGGTATCAAAGAAATCTGCACAAAATTAAACATTCATGTCTTAAACATTTCAAATTATATAAACAACCTGAATACTTAATTCTTGCATGGTAAATCAAACACCTGTCTAATAACTAACCTGTCACAACAATATGAGTTCCACTATAATATTTTGGCACATAATTTCTATGATTACTAACATTAATAATGTCTAATTTGGTAAGCCGATACCATGACACACATTCCAACTTTGGTGTATCTTTAAAGCTTACTACAGAAATTGTTTCATAGTATAGTAAGAGCAATATCTACATGTGAGTGGTGTTTTAAAGATATGTGGTATAGGTACATGTGAAACTGCAATTTATATTTTTAAGAATATTTTAATTGATTTTATATACAATGTCTTGATTTATGTAATTTTCTATTTTAATGCTCTTAGAAATTTTGTGTGGCAAGCATGTATGAGTATCATATGGTTTCTAGAGGTCATCATTCCTGTATTTCTTTGATACTCTGGTATTTTGCTGACTTTTGTTGTAAGTCCAGGCCACATGTCTCGTACTGTAAGTCCAACTCAGATGGAGCTCTCATTGACCTAAGCAGGAATTCCTCAAAGAGGAAGGAATGCAGAGCTAAACCAAATATAATTTAACTGTCTAAACAGTTATATAGATCAGTAATACATCCAGTTGGTTACCACTTACATTCTTTTATTCCAATTTTGTATTAAATAAACTTGCTCAAGATTTCAGTATATAGGAGAAGAGGGTTTCCATTTATACATTACAAAATGGTACCATATACCTGATTGTTCCTTTTCTCCAGCTTCCAGAATAAAGTGGGTTTTTTTTTCATTGTTCAGTGTTTATTCATATAGTATATAAAAAGAGCTAAAGAGTCTAGATATGCTTAAACAGGTTTAATACTGAGCTATCTTCCATTATCCATCTGATTACAAACCACTCAAGAAAAACAGGTTTTTATCCACAGTTTAAAATGTACTCAGTCATGGATTGTACTAATTCAGTTTTCTTGCAGTGTCTGCAGAATCAGCATTGATTTTAACATTTCTGAAACAGTGGCCAATGGCTAGATGACCATTTCCTCAGTATCCACTGTGAGAATATTGCTGTAATATGTTGCAAATTTTACATATTTATTTTCTTTTTTTAATGTTACCTAAAGCAAAGTCTTTGTTGTTTTTATTTTAATCAGTAAATTTACCAAAGAACTGTTTGCACTGTATAATGAATGCTTTTCAGTTAAAATAAAATGGGCCACATTTCCAAGTAAGCTTGGTTTCTTTTTGATACATACATTGTTTAGGTTAATACCTGAAGATTCCAGTATGTAGCTTTTTATGAAAGAACCATATTACTTATGATAATAGATCTTATGATAATATGATAGGATAATATGATAGGATAGTCATGATCGAGACTCCATCTCTGAAAACTAAATAATCAACTAATGAAATAAGTATATATTCACTGTTCTCTTCCAGGTGATAGGAAAAAATATGTGTAGGCTCAGAAAAGGATATTTAAAAGTACAATTATTTCTTAGCACAAAAACTTATTTGAAAGCTTTCTTACTGTTAAATATTTTTATCCCAAATAATTAGCAGAGAGATATCTCTTGATGGCAATGTTGTAATACTTACCCACTGCTTGCTCTTACGTGGTTTCCTCACATTACTCATCTCTTCAAATAGATCGTCATGAATTACCTTCCAGCTGCTTTAATGTGTTTGGTTCTACATTCATTTCTTTTCACAAATGGGTAGCCAGGTTCATGCAGTCCGTTGTCTGGAGTTGGATGCTGCTGGAATATTGAGACAGTGCAGACAACGCAGCAGGAGGTCCCATGGCTGGTATCTGCTCTCTGCTGATGCTTTTTATGTTTTGAGCTGCAGCAAGGAAGCAGAACTCTCACCTCCCAAGGTGGTAACCCAAGGAGAGCAAAAATAGAGCAGGATTAGGATGCTCTGCCAGTAACAGCAGTCCTGAACCACATCTGTTTGGTGCAGCTCTGAAATGAATCTCCTTTCCAAAAGAGATTCTTTTAATAACCTCCTCATGTTTCTCCATCACAGAACATGAACTACTGCTGGAGTCAGGATCAGCTACTCTCATCTTTTGGTGAGATATTAGGATCTCTAAGGCACTGGGTTGGTTCCTTTGCAAGCTCTGCCTGCAGATTGATCCATTTCTTCATGGCTTAACACAATACAAGCATATTGTGATACAATAGCCTTGCAGTTAATATAATTCTAGGTTTGTCTTACAGTAAAATGGAAGAAATTAAAAACGAAACCCAGGAGGTACGGTTAAGAATCATTTCAGGTTGCTGTTGACTATTTCTGCTTCAGGATAGTTGGCTTTGAATATTAAATAAAGCAAATCTAGAAAAGTAGAACTGCAGTAGATTCATCTCTGTGTTTTCCAGTATGCTGCTGAAATATCCCTTTTCTCTTCTGAAATGTTGACAAGTAGTATTCAATTGCCATCCTATTAAAAAAAAAAAAAAAAATCAGGGAAATCGGATTATTTTTGCTGCAAATTGAGGTAGGATTACTTTGACAAAGTACTGGCAAACATTTTCTAATAACTTAGGTGGGTAGTGCATGCTTCTCCTAACATACATACTGAGTTCCTAAGCCCAATCCAGTAATAATTAAACTTTTAAACTTCAACTCTTTTATTGTTTGGGGGGGTGGGGGGTGAGTTTTGTAATGCAGCTTGATACTGCAAAGAAAATCTTTTTGGTTTCACTGCAAGAATAAAGTAGAAGGAACCTTGAACAGAAGGTTTTATTTCAGTCTTTGTCTTATCTTTGTCTTAGTCCAAGCAAGACAGCGGCAAGGGTTACAGCTGGTTAGTTACCAAGAACTTTGCTAACTTCTATTAAAAAAAAAAAAACTTTGTTTTATAAAAACAATATTTCACTGCCATAGTGTCTGTCATTATATGAGCTAAAATCTTTTTCTAATTTTTTTTTTAAATCCCCTACAGATCACACACTTTTTTCTCCCTATATTCTTTATCAAATTAGTAATCTGTACAGTAGGATATTCAGGTATGTGAGGACTAGTCCATTGCTTTATTGTGGAAATTAGAATGAGGTAATAAAAACTGGTATTTTGGAGTAGTTTTATCAAAACTTCTGCATAGTGCTGTTGTAATTTCCCCCAAACAGACTGAATATTGTGTATATACAGGATAATACAATTATAAAATTTCCAGCAGAAAGACTGATTACTGCCTTCTCAAGGCCTCTCATCTAGGATGTGGGGTTCAGTTAATTATATTTCAAATTTAACTACACTATTTTTTTGTTATGTACAAGAAAAATGACATCTGATATATAACACAAAGCTTGTTATATGGCATATGTCAACAACAAATACCCATTCACACTACCCATATATCTGTATATGTCTCATTCACACTAAAAGTTTGTGTGAGGCTCCCAGTGGAAAGAAGCAATTAATAATTTACTAAAAATGTAATAAATTACTAGGTACTTTTTACTCAACCACGAATGGCTCAAGCACAGTAGTAAGGTATCCTGTAGACTAACAAAATAATCAGAAGATACTGTCCTTATCAGCTTTGCATTATGATGTACCTAAGCAGGAGACTGTACTGAGTCATGAAAAGGTGACTTTATTGTCTGCTAATACCATATTTCAAAGCGGACATCTTCGCAATAACAGACTGTTATTTCGCAGTTATCCTGGCTGCTCAATTCCATGCCATATTTCCTTTGCTCTCCTTTCTCCCACTTAGCCTGCTGTCGTGTAGGCGGGAAACTTCTGCACCTCCAGTATCCTTTTCTTTCCTGCCAAACACGCTTGCTCTCCACTGGGCAGTGCTGTGAATGGTCCTTTCACTGTGCTTTAGCACTCCAGCCTGCAAACAGACACAGCAGCGTACGAATCAGATATGTATAAGTTACAAGAGGCTCTGGACAGCTGTGTTTAGCTGAAAAGCTGTGAAATGAATATTTCTGTTTAGACTCAGAAATGGAACAGAACAGAAATTCGTCTGATAAAGGAGCAAACCTAATTGTTGCATTCAGTCAAGATGTTTGTGTCTATTTGATGCCTCCCTCAGTAATACAACTTTACATTCCCACAAGTCACATGCTTTAAAAATTTTGCTATGTTGCCAAACAAAATCACATTACCTACTTCTATCTTTATGAGATGTTGTCTGCTGTTAACCTGGCTCACAGCCATTCTTAGGATCAATGCAATAAGTGCTTCTTGTCTCTTTTTATAGAGATAAGCTTGAAAAACATACCCAGAGGGGAAAAAAAAACTGATCAGGAACTGTCCTGAGAAATGAAAAGGAAATATTGTTGAGTATTTTTGGTGGGGAGAATAAAGAAAAGATTTCAACATGTACTCTGAATTTTTTTCCTCTGAATTTTTTTCCTCAGAATCCGGTGGTTCATTAGGAATATAGATACTGATTAAATATACTAAAGCTATACCTATACTAGGTAGCAACAGGGAGTCCTCAGGCACCGTAAATCAATTTAACCTTCATCAGTTAAACTACGACCATGGTAATACGGTAGGCTTTTAGCTCCCTGCCCACCTGAGACATTGCCTGTTGTCTCTTTCATTGAAGATCACCTTTTCTTTTTTCTTCTCCATACTTTCATGACTGAGAGATATAAATATGAACTCAAGACTACAGGCCAAAAAGTTTGTTCTGGCAAATCATCTGCCCAAATCATCACAATGTCAGGCTGTAGCTGGTGAGTGAGACCAAAAAAGGATGCTTTTGAAAGAGGATTCAGAGTTCTTCCCTACAGTTCAAGACATTAGATGAAGGGACATATATGAGTTCCTATCCTTGTCTTGTGCTTAGGTGCCTGATTCAGCACTGTCTGTTATGAATTTCTATCATTTCAATTTCACGGTTTCAAGGCACTCTCAGAGTAGATGCTGACCTGAGCACTCGCTCTTTTCTAAAGTACTGTTGCTACAGAAAGTGATCATCTTGTTGCACATGGAAGGCACAGATTTATTTCCCTACTCTTCTAGGAAGTGTGACAGCTTTCATAATATAAAGAACAATTCCAATTATTGAAGGAATACTCGAGCTGTTTTAATCAAGGGTTTTCTCCCCCTCTCTGGGTGAGATTAAGTTATTTTTTCAAACTATGCTTTTATTTAAAACCTCAAAATACTGTCACAGAAAAAGAAAACTTTTTTAATGATGTTTTGTGGAAAGGGTCTTATTGAATACTGTGCAACCACATGTTGACCAGAGACATTGTGAAAATGGAATAAATGTTTTCTTTCAGCTGAGCTGGCTTGGCATCATTGCATGCAGCCTTACCGGTTGCCAGGCTATTCTCTTATATTGAGGGTATCTAAAGATTTCCATGGGATTATTAGGATTTTCTTTTATATCATCAGTCCAAGCAATAACAAACAATAGCTGCCTTAAGGTCAGAAAATAACAGATTTTCTTGTGCATGAAGATGTTAATGTGGTTTTTAAGACCTTCATCTTATGTTCTTTCCTTTTTTCTCTAGTGGAATGCTATTGTTATCCCAAATCTTACCTCACAAGCAGCTAATATTTTCCATTTGAACTTTAGTTGTATGCAGAAAGTGTGTCACCTTACTTGTTTAAGACCAAGGATTTTGCACATTGGAAGTGATAAAAAGGGTCATGGCTCCTACCTATTGCTTTAGGTTAATAGATTTTTAAAGCCAGAAGAAGTCACTGCAGTCTTGTCTAACATCTGCCTGGCACATTAAACTGAATTCACCCAGTGTTTCTTACATTAAGACAGTATCTTGTGTTTGAATAAGAGCATCTTGAAAAGACATGCAGTCTAAACTGAAAATTTAAAATGTAACTTCTGCATCAGCCTAGTGTAAATTGTAATAGTGAGTTAATTGTTCTCACAAAGAATGTGAATGTGCAGGTATTCAGCTGCTGTGCTGCTTGTCCTGTCCCTCAAGTTTCCCTTTTACATGCAAAATAGATCATGCTGCTGCTTCGCTGCTTCTTCTTCTTCTTCTTTTTTTTTAATTACAAGGTTTTATGGGTGTACATTCAGAGTTTAGGGTGACTGTCCTATTCATTACATCACACCAAGAGCTCATATTCAGCCAGATCCCAAAGCTGCTTTTAGTTATCTTATAGTCCCCAATTCTGTAAGCAGGAGTCACATTCTTTATTCCCCCATAATGATCTTGCATTTTACTATATTATAATGTTCAGATGAGCTCATTCTAGCAAGCAATCCAGATCTATCTGTAATTATTTTAATTTTCATTGAAGTCATTTACTTATGGTTTCAAATTATTTGATCTGGTATAGACGTTCTGGTGCAGCTACAGGTGAATCCCTGTCTGAAGTTCTTTGCAGCAAAATATCTGCCAAGTGTGTCTGATCACGCTTGAGAGAGCAGGAAAATAAAGGAAAAATAAAGGCCGAGCCCTTGCTTCCTTTCTGTAGTGTCAAATTGTAAAAGGAAAAGGCTGATGACAGTTGCTGTTGTTTCTCACCATCTGTTGCTGTTTATTTCAATCTTTATACCCTGTTTAAAAGTATGATAGCTTTGAGAGAAAGAGAGAATGGCTTTGATAGAAGAAAGATAGTAACATATCCTGTAGGTTGTGTGTTCCTGCTGATGATCTTGTCTCTTCTTTCCATTTTAGGCCACAAGCTTGTCTGTATTGCAGGCATAGTTGTGTCTTTAATTTAAATTAAATTAAAACACGAATAGCCTGCACTTGTGAAAAAGTAGAAAAACATGGCTGGAAAGTTACAAGTTTAAAGAGTCTGGACATTAAAGGGTTTGGTACATTAAAATATAGCTGTAGTCAACAGTTTTGCATATTTTAGTGTTGGATTTGCACCACTGGAAAATAAAATGCCTTGTTGGCCTATAGAGCAGGCCTGGCTTGCAGATGTGAGAACTTCCAATGCCAGTGAATTTCACCACAGTTCTGAAAAACTGTTCAGATGCAGATGAAGCCCTGAGTTCACTCAATCTGTGCTGTCTCTGTTGAGACTAACACTGCCAGTGCTGGTCATGGCGGGTTTTGTGATAGTTGTTTCTGAGTGAGTGAGTGGAAGGGACTAATTCTCTGGACCATGCAGAATTGCTGACATTGATATTGCTTCTTCCTTAGAAACACTGTAAGCCATCTTTCTAGTCTTCTAGAAGCACTGACATTAGCAGTAATCTTTGGCTACAATCACCTTAAAATCACTGAGTGTTTTGCTGACTGGCTGGATAACAGAAAAGTTGCGTGCATGTTGTTTGTTGTTGTTGTTGTTGTTGTTGTTGTTATTAATCACTACTTCAAATGGTCAGAATGAAAAGGTCATTTTACAATAGAGAAACAATGCAAATAAAACAGCAACTATCAAACATATCCTTTGTAAACCATTGAGTGGTTGACTGCTTATTACTCAAATGCAAACTATAGCGTTCGTCTCAGACTTTATAGCAAATGATATTGTTTTAGTTTCATTGATACGTGCAAAGCAAACAGGATAATTCTTTTCTGAAGAAAGTTTATGGCAATGACTGTGGCATCTCATTTCAGCTGTTTTAAAATTGTGTTCTTTAATTTTCCTATGGAATTATTGAAAATTTCAGCATTTTTGCTTTGGGATTTTAATAAGAATACCCTGCGAATGATATTCTAGTTTCTAAAATGACCATTATTTTTCTATTTTGCCTTCCCATCTTCATTCAGTCAGGGGATGTTTTTCATTCTGAAATCCTATGAAGACCTGTTACAGGGAATAAAAGGCAGGGCTGGAATCTTGTCTCCACTAAGCAGATGTGGTAGTATTATTGACCTCAGTAGGATCAGGATTTCACCCCAACTATTTTAATAATATTCTTGTAGTTCTAGATTTTGTGTTTTAAGAATGAGAAGGAATTTCTTTCCTCTGAAAAAGGTTTTTTTCTTTTATTGGGCTCTAGAGCACAAGAGATCAGTTTCAGTAATGTCAGTCCACCAAGGTCAGTAGGACAGTACTGAATAGTATATTTTTATCAGGAAAAAATATTAAGTATTATCCATAACATTCCAGCTCTGTCCCCTGACTCTTGCCTGTTTCACATGCGCCCATGTGAACTGTACATACAGAAAAGTGTACATCCAGAACTGTACATACAGAAAAGATGCAGTTGCAACTCAAGAAAACTGAAGTATCCCAAGAAACATTTATAACCAATTTCCTTATAAAACTTTCTTAATTAGATTGGTAGGCATAGTATGTAACTATAGGTTAAGGGCTGCATTTCATTGAAGGAATTTATTTTTCTGGAAAACTTCAGGTTTGACATTTTATAATCAAAGTCTTAGTGACATTATCCTGGAAAATATTTCTTAATTTTTTTAGAAGACCATGTATTATACAGGATCCATCCCTGTGAGTGCCCAGCTACAAGTGAAATTAAAATCCAAGTATAAAATAACTTTTCTTTATTTGGCCAGATTCCAGGAAATCATTCAGTCTTTAGAGAATATCTGTAACCTGCCTAGTAGATATACCAAATTATCCTGGGCAGTTTGCCAAACTGTCAAGATGATGGCTGCTATCTTGGATTTCAGTTAGCACGTTTTGGTCTACAGTGAAGATTCCCAAAGCTTACGCTGTTACATCAGTCTTGGCACAACACACCACGGAAACATGTACAAGATCATGACTTACATTAATACATTTTTTTCTCTCAGGCTGGGAATAAAAATTCTGGCAATCAGGCAGAAAAAACACACTTCCCTTTTGTCATGTAAACTTGAGAGCCAGTTAGTCAAAATGTCTTTACAGAATACATGAATTTCCTGCTGTAGATGAGAAGGAAACTTCCATTGAATATGGTACTCCTTTATTGCACATATTTTATTTTAATTATGAAATATTCATATGTTATTATATCAGAGCGATTTGTGACTGTAGTCATTATATATGAGAAGTTCATGTACTTGCTTATACAATGCATGTGATATTTGCTATCCCTGTCTAATGAGTTCTACAGTTCACCTGCCTCCCTCTTATATGACATGATGGGACCAAATAAGACAACAATTCACAGTTATTTTGAAGGAAGTATTTGGAAAAAGCACATGGAAGGAAGGGGATTGTTTGAGGTGGTTTAAATGGAATCAGTTTTGGAGGAGAAAAAGGGTTACAGAACATTGAGCGACTCTTTTAAATTCCTCAAAGTGTTGAATAATCTCTGAAATAAACTTCAGAGAATCCTCTTGCCTGACTTCCACTGATAGTGTTATGTGTAAAACCAGCCAACAGAAAATCAATGACAGAAATATAAATGCAAGTTAAACTGAATGAATTTGGACTAGGGTTCCATCTTGTTTTTCTTTACCAGGATTTGTGTATTTATGATCTGTGTATTTTCACCTCCAAAACTACTAACTGTAAAGTTCATGGTAAAGTTCACACTATGTGCAGACTGTGCAAAAATAGTAGATTGCATAATAAAGTGCTTTTTCTCAAAAACTGTAATATATCTAAATACATCATATCTGATTTTGTCTTTATGCTATCTTATTTCTTCATTAATATCTAGGAAGTTCCATTCTTTGTGAAAGGAATACCATGATGTAAGAAGCACATACAGTATTTAAAATGGCTTGTTTGGTGATAACTTGCTATTATTGCATTACTGAATTGTATACCCCTCTGCTGGTAATATTAACATGACAGTGCTATCCTGATTAAGAGTCTCATTCCTAGTATCTACTATTAACTTAAGTATTTTACATATAGGTCTGGATTTTAGTTGCCTACAGAGTAACTGGCTTTTCTCTTCCTTATTAAAATTCATTTTCTCTGAGTTGAAGGCACCACACATCTGTGTACTGAGAAGTAGAAATGGAGTTTGGGAGTATTCTACAGTCTGTATTTTATGTGTTTTATGTGAGTGATATAACTAAAATCTAACTTGGTTTTTAAATAATTTTATATCATGAAGTAAATAAAGGCTAGAGGTAGAATTAATTGTCCAATCTAGATTAGGAAAGAGAGAAAGCAGTTTTCAACTATTCCAGTAAAGCTATGAGTTAGCCCAAGAAGTTAATGGAATTTAGGGGAGGAGTTTTTACTGTTAAACACATCAAAACGCCTTGTGTTTTGCATGGGCAATTTAATAGGACTTGGCTGCTACATGCTTCTAGGGTTTGTTTATCTGAAATCCTCTAAAGAAGCCATCTGTACTGTTGGATGTTTAGGAAGGATGCCTGATTAACGTAATAGCTGCTGGCCCTCCTATCTCCAAGGATCCTGGGATTCTATATTGATACTTTTTATTATCTTGATTCTAAAAAATATTCTGATTGGACCAAACCAGAAGGAGGAAAAAACATGTCTCAACCATTGTCTGACTAAATCTTGAACAGCTTATTGAAGGCAGGATGGCCTTGAAGATAAGAAACAAGATGGTTTTATTCTTGGATTAGTTTTTGGCATGCTTGGGCAATATCCCCAGCAGAGAATTTATTTAAGCTCTGCACCACAAACATCTTGATGAAGTCATAGAGTTGCCCTTATTCACACACACACCTTGTGAAGAGCAGGTTGAGAGACAGGCTCACTGCTGCAGAATTCAAATTCTTTTGACTGAAGATGCATGTATCTTGATAAGCATGAATTGCATTTTCATTCCCTTTCCGCAAAAAGGGTTAACAGCTTTAATTCTGTTTAAGAGGTTGAAATTGAGATTTCCCTATAAAAAGTTCAGCAGAGATAAGACTAAACACAGCATTTGCTAGATACACTCTTATTCTTTGTTAGTCTTTAAATGCTTTATCATGCTTTAACTCATTTGTCTACTTATTTTTACTGAGAGGTTCATAAGATAATCAACAGCGCCATTATTGCACTGGAGCAAAACTTCTGACAATTAACTGCTTGATGTTGTAACATTAAAAGTAAATTTATATTAATACAAATCCCTAATAGGAAGAACAACCTTCTAGTCATCTAGATGCTGTTGACAGAAAATACTGTGTACAACAGAAGACACAGAATTAATATTAAATTTTTCAGCTGGTTGGAAATCTGTCTAAAGATGGCTGCTTTATGAGAAATACCACTATAATTATAGTCAGAGAAGTAAATGAGCTAAAAAACTCTTGGCATTGAAGGTGGAATACCAGGTAGGTGTTCCATTACTTACAATCCTGGACCCTCACAGTTTGCTTTTTCCACATATCCATAATAATACAAATTTTCTGTTCTTCAGGGGTGTTTTTAGGGCCCATGAGAAAAATTTGCCCTAATGCTGTGTAAGAGCAACTGTGTGGGAAGGACAGCTATTTGTGATTAATAATTGTTGTGTCTGTATATTTTTAAAACTGTCAGTGTAGCTGTTTTATTACAATTCAGTAAAAACAGTAATATTATGTTTACTGTGTTATAAAAATTAGCAATGTCAGAAATCTTACAACAGCATCACTTTGGGCAGCCAGAGAATTTATTGTTAGATTGGGATTAAGCACTGACCTCTTTTCCTTTGAGAATTTGCTTCAGATTTGGATTTTGATTATAAAGACCATGATTCTAGCAGCTCAACACAAGAACTTAGTGTCTTTCTATTCACATCACAGTTTACGTTTGTCAGGCTGTGTTCAAAGAGTCCAAGAAACAAGAATCTACATTTGCAGGAGACCAGGTTAAAGTGTTTTTTCTTTCCTTAGATGAAATTTGTCCTATAGGCATAACTAATAGTATGCAAGAATCTGGTAGTTATAGTCCAGTCCTGCTCAGCGAACATTTTAAATGTAAGTACCATGGCAAAATAAGCATGCTGTTATTGTGATGGATGTATGAGATAAAACCAATCCAACTTTTAAATCATCTCAAAAACTTCTTGACTAATCACTGTGCTGATCTACTTTTTCTAATGAGTGAAAGAGCAAGTATGAGAAAACATTTTCACATAGCTAGGCTTCCACAATTTCCATTTCCATGTTATACAGACCTCTACATAAGACATGTCTAAATGAAGCCCAACCCTAACCTGTGTCCTAATTTGCATTAGATATGGAGTAGTCCCGACAGGAATTCTTTTGACAAGACAACAGTCATTTTGCAAAAATATAAGCTCATAGAAACAAGGCCTGATTTTATTATTAACACAGGATAATCAATTCTACAGATAGGTATTGAAATCATCAGTAAGAGCTTACAAAAGATATGTGTCCCTAACTCTCACTGAGTCTTTGAAAATTAATAGACCTTTGCACATAGACAGCTGGCCTAAATCTGCTATTTAAGAAGAGGAGGGAAGAGGAGCATGAGGAAAGGCATTATCAGGTAAAGGCAAATATTCTTTCAAATAAATAGACAGTATATTTTGATGTAAATTACACTCATATCACCAGGTTTCCCTGTCTTGGCTGGTCTTTTCAAACGCAGGAGCACGCCTCTTTTTGATCATTGTTCATTGTGACTGGTTACGGTGTACTTTGACTTCTTGGCTTGTGGGTAAATAAGGGATCCAAATGCAAATGTGAAGATTCTAGAAATCCACAGAAGTCAGCACACCAGCTAGTTAATCAATAAGAAGAGTATCCAGAAGAAAGGCTCTCTTAAAATGGAAGAACTTTCCTAGATAAATATCTATCTTTCAGGTGCTCAGCTCCTGCAAAAAAAAAATTCCAAAGTCTGTCTCAGATATTAAGCTTAATATAATGCATAATGAGAGTTAAGATATTGAGACTGGGATTTACAAAAAAGAATATGCTGATTAGTGAGCAACCTAAACTAATCAAAAGGGACACACTGAGAACACAGGGTCGTGTATTAAATACCATCCCTGCCCCTTATATTCCATTCCCAAAGACATCCAAAGCACCATTACTTTTTCCAAGAAATAGCACTGAGCATACAGTTTAGCGATCCTTTTAAAACAACTACTTCTGTGAATTCACATTTTCCTTCATATAACTGAGAAAAGACATGCTACTGATAATTTTCAGCTACTTGCTAACACTTATTTTAAAACTCTACTGAGACTTTTTTTTTTTAGTACTTTTATAGTAATGTGATGACTTGTAAAGTGGCAGAGGAGTACTTGAGAAGCTGAGAACTAGGTATTGTCTAATATTAAATGTTCATGGCAGTCACATGAAGAAAATTCACAGCAAAATCCTGTAGAGACTTGAGAACACCTTTATCCTAAAGCTGGGCTGTTTTAACAGCAAGAAGAGCTGATTGTAAGCCAGGGTGGTGATGCTGACATGCTGCTGACTCCAAGGGATCAGGATTATGAAGCTCTGTCTACATTAGTAAATAAAACAACGATGGGCTCCATACCTGCACTTTACTGTTTTGATAGAGAGAGCCTACACACTTTGGTCCACGTCAGCTAGCACATTCTCAAAAATTAGCATGATCAGGCCAATTAGTTTTAAAGGATGGGAATTTTTAGGCATCTCTGAAGAATTAATGGACTTGATCCCTGCGATAAGCTGCAATTACCCAGTGCTGCTTGAAGACTACAATTGCATCTAATTACTACTTCAGATGACAATCCCTATTTGGATCTAACCCTTCAAACGGAGGGGAACATACTCATCTCACCTTATCAAAGAAAGATATAAAATGAAAAGTCAACGTATTTCAGTGAACTGGCAGTTTTAAAATATAATAAATTTTCTCAGATAACCTAAATGCTATTATATTAGTCCATTATCTCCAGAGGTACCTATTAATTGATATTTATTGACAAGTGCCTGAGATCTGTGGATTCTAGTCAAAATTTGTGGGATTTTTCCAATGGCTGCAAATCCCAGCCCTGCAGGTTTCTGTGCTCTTCCCTCCCTTGTGCACCCTTCAGCTTGCTTTTCTTTGCTGTGCTGTCTCCTTGGTTGCTTGCTCTTTTTTCTCTCCTTGCATCCTTAACTCCTCATCTTAGTCCTTCCACTCCTGTTAGCTTTTTATCCCAGTCCCCTCATCTCACCCCCACTTTGGCTCCAACTTGGGCTTAATTGGAAAAATTGAGTAAGCCAACAAGCCCCAGTAGAGCAATTTTGAGTCTAACATAAGCAGACATTTCCTGTAAACCTGATACCTGGATTATTTCCATGTTACAAAGATGACAAATGGCTCACTAAATAATAGACTTCATAAATACATTATCATTTCAATGAAATGTTTCATAGCATTTCTGAAAAGGCAGTAAGAAGTGGACTGTAGTGCCATTCTCTGCTGAGCCTCACAGCCAGACCTAGTTTTAGGTTCATGTAAGATACTGAAAAACAAACTGGGACATGATATCATCACCAGATGTTGGATATATAACTTGATGTATTTCTTGTAGTTAATGGGCTGAAGAGCTGTTTGAACTATTATTCCTTTTTGTGTAAAAGCAGCAATACATATGTTAGAAATTGCATTAGGACCTTTGGAATTTTCAAATGCAGCAATGCAGTTTTGCAGATGTAGCTAATTATATACTGCTAAATAATAAAGATTCAGACTTTTTGGGGAGTGGGGAAGGGAATATATTCTATATTTTATTTTCTTATTATAACTAAATGTATATTCTAGCTCTATTTGCAGTGGTAGGCTTGTAAAAGAAGCATTTTATTCAGTTTATTTTTTTAAGAAGTGGCAACTACCTCTATCTCCTTGATCCCTTTACACAGCACTTGCCATGTAAATGTCATGATATTTCAAAGTGACTGTGGTGAAGTGTTGGTCCTATGCAATGGCTAGCACACAAGAAAA
The DNA here is from genome assembly GCF_036417845.1 of Apteryx mantelli. Classification (NCBI taxonomy): domain Eukaryota; kingdom Metazoa; phylum Chordata; class Aves; order Apterygiformes; family Apterygidae; genus Apteryx; species Apteryx mantelli. Next base: position 118,648,875 of record NC_089980.1, on the reverse strand, counting down.
ATACAAGAATTTTATCAGCGATGCATAAATATTTGTTACAAAATCATATTTTAATCCTTGCCTTTTAGTCTCTAACAGGGAGAGACAAAACAATTTCTGCTTAACCTGATATTTTTTGATGATAGGTGCAGATTGTGTTCTTTGAAGTTTCATAGTTCCAAAGGAAAAAAAAAATAATTTCAGTGGAAGATATAGATCGAAAACCTAGTTCTCTAGAAATCTCTGTGTATATGCCTTGGAGTTGAGCTGTAGCATGTAAAGGAGCAGTGCTGTAAAACTGCAAACACATCTGGTTGGAGGGTTGTCTCTTTTGGAACATAATTCAAACACAGATATCATTTGTAGACCAGCAGCTTAGAGTGTTTAGTGAGGCAAGTAGTTTTTACATTTGCTGATGAAGTATGTATATCATGGACAAAATCTCTTTGTTTGACCAGTGTTTTTTTACTGAATATGCCTTTATTCCCAACAATAATTCAGAAACGCTGTAACTCATTTCCCTAATAGTGATGAAGTTTCAGGTCAGCCTGTGAAATAAATTCAGTCAATACCCAAGTATATCGTCATTTTAAAAGACTAAGTAAAAAGTTTTTTTCTGTCCACTTGAGAAATCCTTGTGTCATCTAGACAAAAATATTTATGTTTTTAATTCTCACCAACAAAAGGGAAGGGAAAGATCAGTCATTTGCTCAAATAGCTCTTCTCACCTGATTTCTGATCGGATATCATAAGGGAAACAATGCAACCTAGTGACGAGCAAGTGAAAAGTTAACAGGACTGAAAACACCTAGGTTATTCGTAGTTTATTAATGTAAAAAAGAAAAGGGAAGTTAGCCAGCAGGCTCAACTCTTGCAATCCGACTCCACAAATTAGGATAGCTTATTTGGATGATAAAGAACATTATACCTGTGCACTTCCAGTCTCAGTCCTCTGAAATAGTGTACATGGGATGCCTTGCTGCAGAAAGGTGATTTATTTAACCACAATCATGAAGATTTACTTCAAGACAGAAGAATAAGAGAGGAATCTGAAACAAAGAACTGGCACATGTATTTGATAAATGCTATACCTGGGACAGAACTAAGGGACACTATAGGTGTACTTGAAAGGCTTGAACTAAATTTCAGGCTTCTGTAGCAACTGTAGGGTCTGTAACAACTCATGGCCTCTGCATATAGGGAGATGTATTATATGCAATCATTAAGAAATGACAGCTACATAAGGAAAGCTCTGGCTTGAGCCAAATTTGGCCATTCTCCTTGTGGAGGCCGCCACTGCCTCTCTGAGGCCCTACAACTATGTTTAAGCAAATCAAGCCCTATGAGCCCTCTGCGGCGCAGTGGGACCTCATCTAGTGCTCCTGAACCCTAACTGGGGCTCTGCTCTAACTGCGAAGTAGCCATTGCCTAGATGAAGGCCATGCAATCTGCTCACAGGCTCAAGGTCAAGGCTCACATGCTTACTTTTTCAGCCAAGGGTCAGATGCCTGTTTTTCAAAGGAGGAAATAAGGAATGCAAGCTGTTTTGCCACAGATTATACTGAGGGGAAGCAAAGGAGGACTTCAGCAAATGATATGGCTGGCAACATTCATGTGTGTGAAGTTGATTGCCTGTTAATCTGGAGATTTGCAACAAGCAGAGCATCCCTCTGACTGCATAAAAGCCCATTCTCAGGGCTGCCATTTGGACTTGCCCACTTTTTGCAGGAATCTTTTGCTCTCAGCCTCAAGTGTTTACTTTTCCCAGTAGAAGAATTTAAGAACTTTAAAAAGAATCCCTGAATCTCCTCTAACTCCTGCTAAAGCTCCCTACTTTGCATTGAATTATACAATGTTTGAGGTTTTTCTCTCTTTAGTTTCAGGTTTGCAGGATAGGTCTGAGAAATACACTCCCAAATCTTTGATGTTCCCCCAAAACAGGACAATAGCCAAGCTACTGTGTGTTAATTTTAAGGCTTGAAAGTCTCCTGACATTTTTTTTTTCCTTGAAAGAAAGCAGCAATTATATGTTTAGTCATTTGTTTTGCAGTTTAAAAAATCAGAAATACTTTCTCTCATATTAACCAGACCGGTTTGCAGTCACTAGGGAGTCATTACAAAGCAGCTTTTCTCAGTATTTTACTTTCTTCCAGGTGGCTGAGAAAAATAATGCATCTGTTCCAAATCTCAGCAGACCCACACATTACGAATGTCACCAGAGCCCTAAAACAAACATGTTGTGTAAAACTGGAAATGTTTCAAGAGTTCCCACAATTATGAATTCATCTGCTATTCACTTGAGAAATATAAGAGCTTGGAACAGATTATCCTTTCTAAACAACCTATCTGTGGATAGATTTTCTCTTTTGTGTATGTGTGTATAAAGGGATAGGAAGGCAACACGATAGACAGCTGGGCTCAGCAGCCTCTGATGCTTAGGCAAGAAGGGTCAGAAGAGGTTCCCGGCAGCTCTAAGATCTATGACTGTGAATGAGCTAATAATTTACCAATCCCAGGTTTTATTCTTCTCCGGTGGTTTGAGTTGTAGTACCCGTTGATTTAAATTGTCAACAAAAGATACACGAGGAGAGAGTGAGTTCTCAAAGCAGATCCCTTCTGCCAGAATTAACTCCCTTGCTTACTTTATTGAAGCTATTTATGCATTATTTCATCAGGAATATCCCCCTTGTGACACACTTCATATTTTCAAAGAGGTCCTGGGAAATCTTTATGACCTCACTGTGGATATTTTAGCTTGTCTCTGCCTAGGACATAGCTGACATCATTCATGTTTCTTGTGACAGGAGATTTTATAACAGTTTTTTTAAAGGATTTTCAACAACATTTTCTCTCTATTTAAACAACAACCAAAAATATTACCCCTAAAAATACAAGGTGTTTTATTACAGTAACATCATTTTCATATGTTAGTTTTTTCCTAATCCTTCATTTTTACAGATAATGTATAAGCATTCTTATCTCTTCAGAAGTTACTATATTTTTAAATGTCTTGTTATTATTTTTGAGCAATAATACATAATAATACAAAATGATCATGTCAAATAATTGCCTTCTTAATTTAGTATTTTAAAATCTCACCCCTTGCCAAAGATCCTGAAATATATCTTTACTAATCAGTACAATTAAAAAAATGTTTTTAAGAAGTCTAAAAAAGACCTTTATGAACAAAAGGTAAAATATCTGTGAGGGATAAGACCTAACGGAAATGGCAAGATGTATGAGAAAGCAGAGAGAAAAGGGAAAAGAACAGAAACAGAGATTTGACTGTATAATAAGACTTAGGTTGTTGATACAGCCAAAGCATTTTATGACTTCTTTTTAAAGGTGATTGTGTAAATTATTTTAAGTCCCATACCTTGAACTGAAGCCAGCCTGTCTCTGTTTAGACTTTCTTGTTTTTAACTTATGCCTGTTTCCAATTTCTGTTTTATTGTAACCTATTTTCAGTCTTTCTGTATTTCTTTTCACTTATTTATACTCTTCATTAGTTCCCCTCTTACTTTTGGCCAGAAAGTGTGCAGTGGGGGAGAGCAGTGATCTGCCAGCTGCCTTGGGGTTTAAGGCTCTCCCTCAGTGCCTGAAGGAGTAAAGGAGTGAATAGTTTTTCACTTGGACAGCTGAACTGGAGGCCCAGCATAGGATGTTATGAATACTTGCAGTCTTCATATCGATTAATAATGAACTTTTCTAATCCAGGGATCTCACTCTTCCTCTTCCTTTGTCACGCTTTCCCAATGGTTTGTGCCTCTTGTTGCCTTCATAAACTCTGGAGAAAGAGCACAACTTTGAGAGCCCAGTGCTTTTTTGCTCTCTGATTAGTTATGTATTCATGTGAGTGAAGTGGCACTGTTCATTCCCTGGTGACCCTGGAGACTTAGGGACTTTCACTGAATTCATGAGGTATGCTGACAGACCTCCTGCTATTTGGGATGCCCTGGAGCATCCTGCTAAGAGGAGCAGAAGGTCAGTTTTGATAAAGAGGAAAGGAGACAAAAGTGACAAAGCAGCATGCTTCCTTGCTTTGAAGCTTTGTCTACATCTTCCATTGATCTTGCTGCTGCTGCTGCTGCTGCCGCCGCCGCCGCTGCTGCTGCTACTAGTGCGCTTTCATGGCCATAACCTTTCTGAGACTGCTGAGTACTCTGATGAGAAAGAAGGAGTACCAGCAAATAAGTAAATGCAGCAGAACTAAATGTAGGGGGTTTGGGCTCCCTATGACTTCAAAAATGAGCAATAATAACAAAAATATCAAAAAATTTGTTCCTTGTGATATGTGGGATGAGTTTTTATGTATGCATAAGAGATTAAAAGTTTAAATTCCAGATTTGGAGAACCAATTGGTACATACTGTTAATCTAGAAATAGCGTTTTTACCCAGTTGGACATGGACATGTCCTGGACATATCCTATATTTCATCTGAATTTTCTGCCTGAATGGAATATGAGGATTTCAAAGATTTGTGAATATGATTTGTGTTATGAGATGTAGCCACTAACTGTAGCCACTACAATGCAGGCTAGTAGTGCCTTGTGTGCATTGGTACTGCTGTATTGGACATATCATGTTTATTGTTCACTGCTAGCCCATGTTTTGGATCCACCTGACCTATTGAAAAGGTATGTCTCTGCTCAGAGAAGTCAACCTGTGCATCCTATATGGAATAGACTCCACATGTTCTGGATTTGTGTCCAACTCACTCCACTTGTGCTATAGAGCACACGTGCACATATTTCTGCCTAGGAAATACCAGTCAAAAACTACCTAGACTACAGTTTACCTAACCTGTGGTGAGAGAAGGGAACTCACAACTCTTCTGGTCTCAGAAGTTTTGGTGATTCAGTTGCAACTGTTGCTGAAACTTTGGAAGTGATATAGAGCAAGGAAGAATATACTTTTTTTATTTAACAAAACTAACGTGTTGGATTTATTCTTCCTCCTTTTCAAGCAGCGAGAGGGATATATTTCAAGGTGTAATGAGTGCTGAGAATGATGAGGTGAAGAATTTTCTGGATTTGTATTTAGAACAAGAGTTTCCTGGATGGGAGGCTTACAGTGGCTGTGACTCTTCTCGTGAGCTGCAGAAGAGAGCTGTTAGACCTTTAGAGTGGGATGCAGGAAAATCCCTTTAAGCAATCATCTATTTGGTAGAAAGGACTGTTTTGCTGGTTTGCTGAGCATTGGTGGGAATGCTCAGTTATTCAGACAGTGAATAAAATCAGGTATAATATTTATCTGGTTTTGAACTGCAGGAATTTTCCCGCGTAATACTTTGCTTTGCTAGTTGCTTTACTGTCTGACATATGCAGAATTACAAATTGTGTGCTTTAGTTCCCTGAAAAACTGTTGACTTTTACACTTATTAATATATTGCTTTATGCTAGTGACATTTTTGTATGTTTTGGAGTAGAGGTACATATTTTTAGAAACTTTATTTAACATATATGATTTTAAATGTTTGGTACAGATAATATGTTAAAATGAAAAGCCGTGTTATGAACTTCAATTACTATGCCAGGTGTCCATCTTCCCCAGTTAGTTCCTCCAATTCTCTGCTTAGCATTCACGCTCCAGACCGTCTTCCTTTCTCTGGTGCTCCTTGGGAACATTTCCTTCCTGTTCTCTGAGCTCCCTACAGCATAAGCAGCATGATTCTCTAACTTCAATATACCAAGCTGATCTTTTATACATCTAGTTATGAGCAGCTCATATTTTCCACTTGTAAAAATTTACATGAGATATTGCTATGACAAGAAATTCTAGGCTGCAGCTTATGAGCACTGATGGGAATGGTGCAGATATATTACCCAGTAATAGGTATTACTGCCCTGAAGTAAGGAAATCCCACTCATGCTTGGTGGGATTGGATGCACCAGTGGCTTGGACATACCTCTGAAGATGATTGCTGCTGAGTGCTGAGCAAAATGAGGAGTTGGCTGAGGGAGAAAGCAAGGATGTAGGAAATGAAGAAACAGCAGCATAGCCACCTACAGTGCTTTGGAAGTATTTGGAGACTTGCTACTCTGTAGTAATTTTACTGTGATCATTGTATTACTTAGAGCCATGGGACTTTGTTCAGAGGCTATCCGATTAGGAACCCTAGAAGAGGAGAGGTTAGTCTGTGGAAGCTTTGGCAGTAGCAGGGAAATATTCATTACAGCCTGAAACCTACTTCTGTACCTCAAGTCCCATCATAAAACCACAGAGCCTTGGGCCAGCTCTTTATTTTTCATCCCCTTTGTGACACTTGGATCTCTGTTTGCATACCTAAAGTTATAATCACAGTGTACGTTATTGCTGGTAGGCTGCAGAGATCATGCCTTTTCTTTGCTGTAGTCAGGAAGGATCTGTTTTTCTCATAACATTTTTTCCACTTGTCCTGAGAACAACTTATTGCTCCAGTGGTTACCATAGGGACTAGAAAGAGTTTCAGCATATTCTTCCACAGTGTTTTTGCAGGCTGCTCTAAGAGCCTGCACAATTCCAGTAGCATGACACCATGTTATCTTTGTTTATTTAAGACTTTATCTCCTCTCTTAAGGAAAAATGCATTCTGAATTCTGGACAAGTTTACAAGAAGCAACAAGTAGCACTGGCTATCTCATTAGATCATTTTTCTTCCATTTCTTCATCTATCTTTAAAGAAACATTAAAAAAAAGAAAAAAAAAACAACAACCAGAAAAAAACCCTCAACCCTTTCTGAAATTTCTGGATTCAAAAAGTAGAGATTGCCCTTAAGCTAATAGAATTCTAATTACTTTTGTGTACCTTATTTCATGTCTTTCTCTCATAGACCTACAAAACATACAGATGTCTTCAAGATTATAAGAAAGTTAACACAAAAGCCACTTCATTAGTGTTCTGGGAGTAATAGAACAAGAATCCTTCCTTGTTATTAGTCATTAAATCAAAGCTACATTATACAGGAATGTTATATTTATGTTCAAAACTTGGATTTCACTCAGCAAATGGCTTTAGGCCCAAGCTTTGGTGATTAAATTCGGTACTTAAAGTCTGGTTAAGGACTTTAATGAAAAAAAAAAAATACTTGACCCAGGGTTCACAGTTATTTCTGCCTTGTTTCACTGGAAAAGTGAGAGTTTTCTCAAAAGTACCCCAATGGAATGCAGTCCTGTTTATTTTTCAGTGCACCTAATCAACTACACATCAAGCGATTTGGGATGTCTCAGTGCTAGGGTGAAGATGCAAGTAGGGCTCTTTAAATCATCCTCTGGATGTACTGCAAAATTTCACAGAATCTAAAATCACTCAGCAATTTGGAGAATCTTACCCTATCTTCAACATAGTACCCTCTTTAGGTCGAAAACTGCTGCAAATTCTTTTGTATCTCAAGCTGTAAAACCTCTACCCTTAGCATCAGGATCTTCTGTTAAATGTTTTCCTTACACTTGGTAGGTATCAGTATTGTAATAAATGTTATTCTTATCCTTTTGGAAATACAGAGGGATTGAAAAAGAGAGAGAGAGAGGGGATTCTAGTCCAAATGTCACCCTTTTTCTGAAGCTCATCTTATCTGAATAACTATGAACTGTATGTCTCAAACCAGACATTCTCTGAAGCTGAGCTTCCCTGAGCGTTCTTTGTAAAGCCAACCCCATTTTCTTCTGCTGTGAAGGCAGGTGCTCGTATGCTATTTGTTTGATGATCAGGCCAAAACAGAAGAAATAGTGCTTCATTTCTGGACATGGTTCTGGACACTACAGTGGACAGAAATGTCCTATTTACAAGAAATAAGGAAGGAGTGCCTTCTCAGATACACTTAAAAAAGACATGCGGCTGTATACTGCACAGTGAATATCCAGATTTGCCGATTCACTCTCCAGGTTAATGAATTTTAACTCCGTGCTGCAGCGCGGTGCCATACTCACCTACCATAGCCTTTCCTGCTTGCATTTTCTGTTTGATTCTTACATTATATTTTGGATTGGAATATGTGGCATGCATTTGTGTGAAGAACTTCACATTTTCAATATTTGCTGGACTCTCAGCAGGAACTAAGTTGTGTGCTTAATCTGATAAGTCCCCACATCTCTGACTCTGTGAGCTGTTCGCACTATGAGGTTACGTGAGAATTCGTGCATACTTGGATGTGATGGGCTTCTAAAAATACTGTGCTCTAATGTACATGCATGCTGACAGCAGAAATGCCAGACATTCCTCACTACTCAAGAGTTTTATATTGAATGTGTGCACGTATGAAAAAGAAACCAGTTCTAGGAATTGAACCACCTCCCAGTAAGGCAGTATTTTCTAAGAATTGTTTTAGCAGAGTTTCTTCACTAATTGTCGATAGATTCTTTGTTTCAAATAATCTGCAGTTTTAATGCACAGTACAGATCTTCTACTGCCCTTGGCTATTCAGGCACTTGACTAATTGCGAAAAGAATCAAAGGAGTGACTGAGGGAAGGCTGCAGTCGAAGAAAATTTGCTATTGAAACAAAAATGAATCTGCTTCCCTGAAAGACTTTCCATGGACAAAAGGGTATTTGTTTTCTGTTTGGTACCCATGGCGGCATGACTTTCATTAGAAAGTTAGCAGGCCAAGGTTACAGCTGTGCTGGATTGCCAGCCAACTTTTGCAGCCAAATGGTCTAAAGTAATCCCTGAGAGCACAGCTGTCTCATAGTACAATGAGGTAAGGAACATATGATGAATAGCTAAGTCTGTGTGAGTGAAGTGGAGAAGGAGAAGAGATCACCAAGGCTATCACAGAATGCAAGTAATACAAATTATTCTGAGAACTTGTTGTCTTTTAAATGAGCTACACATCTGACAGTGCCTGAAAGAACAGATGGATCAAAACTAGGATGTCATATTCAACTCATCTTATCTGAAGCCAAGAGGGGAGGGGAAACATTTGTATTTCCAGCTTGAACGTCACTCCTATGCTTAGAGTTTCCAGTAAGATCCCAAAGCTAGAAGAGCCAATTTTCCATTTAAGATGCAGCCACATTCTCAGAAAACAATAATTCTCAGGAGATTTCATGAGATTTCTTCCAAAACCTCATAACTGTTAAAAAAAAAGGTTTTGGCACAGCTGGTTTTGCCACTAACCCAAATGGTAATTCTGGTAAGACTCCAAGCTTAAACTTTCAAGATTAAGCCAAGACCAAAGATTTTTCCCTCAGCCCATCTTTATTAGCAAACATATCTGTTATTTTTCTATTGCTGGAATTGTCTATTTTTGTATTCAATATTTTGGAGCAAATCAATGCATTTATTGAATTTGATCTTGCATGTTTAGAACTCTCAAGTGCTATGGGCAGTTAACTATTTTTACGTAGAAGTATCTTGAAGGACCCTGACACCTGTAAAGTTTCAGAAGAACAGAAAAATAACATACTCTTGACTTAACATATACCTTACTAATTTTAGAGTACCAACAGGTCCTACTGGCCCTGCCCAGCCTCTTTCTGGGCCCAGGACCCCATTTCATCTCAGCCTGGGACCGTCGGTCCCTGCCCAAACCATGTTATAGGTGTGCCTGGCCGCAGCCCTGACTCTGACCCCATCCATCTCCCGGATGGACTTTGGGCCCAAGTTGTAGCCTTGTCTCCAGCCCTGTCTCCAGCCCTGTCTCCTTTCACTCCTGGCTGGAGCCCCTGGATGGCTCCAGACCTGGTTCATCACTGGCCACGTTGGTGCTGTTGATGGACCCCGTTACCAGTCCCAGCTTTGCCCCATGTTTGGCCCTGTGGGACTGGCCCTGTCAGTGAGGGCACGGCCTATGCTGGGTCACCCTTGACCCATGGCCCTGAGGAAGAAGCTGGCCCTAACTGCTCCCTGACACCAGGTTTTCATCAGGGGATTTTTTTTTTTTTAGATAGGATCAAATTTTGTATGCAGCTCTGCAGCAACATTTAAACTCAGCTAGTAGTTACATTCTGATTCTTATTTTAAAGAAAGAAAGAGATGTCCTAGCTTCTTCATGAAATGATTTGCGTTTCTTGCCTCTGTTTCTGACTCAGGCATCTCTTTATGTGGTGTAAACATTCTTTGTACAAATGGAAACTGATATCCAGTATAGGGGAAAAAAACGTTACAAGATTGGACAGTCCTCAGCATTTGGCAGTAGCTCCACATTTCCAGAGAACCTGCTCCTGCCAAAAGTCTAGCTCATGAGGGTGAGCTAAGCAGTAATGATGGACTAACAGTCTGCATGGAATCTGCTCCTGATGCATGTGCATGGGAGAAGAAATTATATTGGCCAGAAGTATTCAGTAGGGATCTGCACCGGAAATGTCCTTGGGTCTTTCTTCCCTCCTCTCCATTACTCTTAGAGGCAAAAAAGATTCAGTCGTGCCAAGTATCCTGCAGGCCCTACTTACTGCTTGCCACAGTCTAATGAAAATGCTGCAATGTCTGCCTGCTTCCATCCACCCTGTGCTACCAGCAGTATAAACTACCTATGTTGTTAATAGAAATTGATGTGAATTTTTTACCTGTTGGCATGCATGTGAACACCCCTATTCCAAGCCGAATATTTAATTTATAGGCCAGGACACATGTACATGCTCTTACTTCACAGAGAGTTCTAGAAAATAAATCCCAGCTGTACAAAAACCTGTCTCTCCTATGGAAAGTCAGTGCTATCTTTGCTTGGAGGAAGGAAATATTCTCAAGTAATGTGCCATGCAGCACTTCTTCTGTAACACTACAGAAACCTCTCTAGATATACTCCTCCTGAAACATTCTCTATAATATTCCATAAATAGCAGTGAAAGCCATGCTAGAACCTCCCTCCTCTAGTTCATCTATTATTTGAGGACACCAAACTCAAGGCCTTGGCTCCAACCGTAAAGATCTTAAAGGGAATAGGAAAAAGCACTACCCAGGTGCTTTTTGAGAAAGGAGTCACCCTTTCCCTTGTCTGCAGCTGAAATGTCATCAAGTATCTGATTTGTCTCAGGCTTAAAAGTCAGAGAGAGACAATGTTATGCCAAAGGCTCCTCTTACCCCTTAGCAGAGCTGTAAAATATGTGCTGGTGCATGCATTTACACACTTGAGCACTGTCCTCTGCATTTGTCCTGCAGTTAGTGATATTGTCCTTGTTAGAATTTAGAATTGTAAGTGATCAAAAAGTCATAGGAAGTAGGGCTAGGAGGGAGGGAGGGCACATCAGGAGGTTGTCAGCCCTGCTTGGGCTAACTAACCTGACCTGCTGTTAATCTAACCTGATGACAATGATAAGATTCATCAGTCTATCCGGGCATTAGCTCTAGTACTCTTCTCCCAGTGGTGGGCATAGAGAAGATTTTATTCTTTTCCTTTCTATGGCTAATTTTCATATATATAATTGCAAATGATTGTCCTGGTGGACAAGTTGACCATGAGCCAGCAATGTGTCCTTGTGGCCAAGAAGGTCAATGGCATCCCGGGTTGCATTAGGAAGAGCATTGCCAGCAGGTTGAGGGAGGTGATCCTTCCCCTCTACTCAGCCCTGGTGAGACCATATCTGGAGTACTGTGTCCAGTGTGGGACTTCCCAATACAAGAGAGACATGGAGCTACTGGAGCAAGTTCAGTGGAGGGCAACTAAGATGATGACTGGGACTGTTCAGCCTGGAGAAGAGCAGACTGAGGGGGGAACTTATCAATGTGTATAAGTATCTGAACGGAGGGTGTAAAGAGGACGGGGCCAGATTCTTCTCAGTGGTGCCCAGAGATAGGACGCGAGGCAATGGGCACAAACAGAAATGCGGAAAGTTCCATCTGAACATGAGGAAAAACTACTGTGAGGGAGACAGAGCACTGGCACAGGTTGCCCAGAGAGGTTGTAGAGTCTCCTTCCTTGGAGATATTCAAAACCCATCTGGACACAATCTTGGGCAAGGTGTTCTAGGTGACCCTGCTCGAGCAGGGGGGCGTTGACAAGTTGATCTGCAGAGGTCTCTTCCAACCTCAACCATTATGTGATTCTGTGAAATTGCTTTCTCTTCTTAGCTCTACATAGACTAGCCAAATCCGTATCCCTCTAACCTCTCTTTATGGGGCATGTTTTTAAGATCTTTAGTCATTCTTATTGCTTATCTGAACTGACCCACGTTCTTCTTGATCTGCAGTGCCCAAAAATGGATACAGTGCTCCAGCTGAGGTCGTACCACTAAGCAGAATGAAAGAATAACTTCACGTGTTTTGCAGACAATACTATTGTTTATCTATCCCAGTATGGTATGTTCTGGGTTTTTTTTGTAACAGCATAATATTGAATCATATTCAACTTGTGACTCACTGTAGTTCACAGATTTTTTCTGTGGCACCAGAGGACATAATTATTCATCCTGTCATTATACAGCTGACTGCTCTTACTTATGTGCAGAACTTGACATTAATTCTTGCTGAATTGCATTGTATTCTTCTCCAGACAATTTCTCTAAAATTGCTCAGTCATTATTCTGTGAGCCGATTTTTAGAACGACTCTTGTTAGTGGAAAGTGGCTAATGCCACTGTCACTGATGCCTCACTACTGCAGGTAGCATTTGCAGTGTCAGTTCCATCATTCTGCATTAGGACAGCCCAGACATGGAAGGCACTGAAGGCACCTCCATGTAGATGTTTATTGTCAGATATTTACGGGTATCTTAAGTGTCTAAACTTCCATTGCAGTCAATACAGAGTTGTTCCATCATGATTTCTGAATACTTGAGGATTATTTTCTTAACCAGCCCATCAGCACAGTGGTTCCAGAGCACCATCTGAGAAGCCCTAGGCTGTTCCAGACATGCACAGCAATGACAGAGGGGTACAGGACCTCTGGGAGGTTCTGTGCCCTTCTGGATGACAACAGGAAGTCAAACAGGAAATCTTAGGACATCTCAAATGGCACTAGATGCCTCTGATAAACTGAATCAAGCCCTGTGCATTTACTGGTGGAGGAACTGAATTGCTCTCAGGCTCCACTGACTGCACAGATTGGATCTCCATACTATATAATTGAAGCTTAGCCTATCATACTGACAGATACTTAGGTGTCCTAATTGTAAATTTAAGACCTTATGTCCAAGCAGGAGGAGGAGAGCCATTGCTGAAAGGGGAACACTTGTTTTTATCCTCGCATAAGTGTGATATAAAGGATCTTCTCACACTCCTTCCCTCCTCAGAGAAGAGAAAATGGGCCGCTGGAAGTGAGAAGGGAAAGACAGGGATTTCACCAAAAGCCTGGGACCTGCTGTCTCAGTTTACAGACTTTCTCCTTGATATGGAGAAAAAATAAAATCCATAATGAAAGGTAACTTTGATTTTCCTGTGAGAAGTATTTGAAAGTGCAAGAGCTGATAGCACATATTTGGTGATGGATACACAATCTCAGCTTTGCTCAGTTGAGTTACTTGCCAAGGTCTAAACAATGACTGGAATTTTTCTTTCAAGTACAATGATCTTTTGAATTCTAAGATCAATGAGGTCTTCACTTGGCAAAGAACTCCAGGAATGCCCAGTGTTCCTTAAAAATTAAACATGTTAAGAAGTCCAGTTCTAACTCTTTCAGTATCTCTTTGGTGTTCTTTTTCAGAGAAAAGTCTTATGACATACAGTGGGAGCAAAAAAATGTGATTTCCTTTCAACACATGGAAATAGTACTGCAGTGACTCTTAGATTTTAATCCTTTGTGTTATTTTTTGTTCTAAAGGAGAAAAGAGGTTGGAATCCATTTCTGGCTTATTAATATCTCAAAAATTCTGTAATATTTTGGTGTCAGGATTGATGGCTCTAAACTCCATACTTTTCTATTGTTTTCAGGATGTCTCTTTGATGTAACTATTCACTCACTCAGTTCTTTGGACTCATTATAGAAATATCTTACTCCTGATCACTAACTTCAGAGAACATCCACAAAATGAATAATAGTATCTAGGTGTCCAGCATTTGCAAAGTTCATATAAAGAGATTAACTTTAAGCTTAGCTGATCACTCTCTATTTTATTTAGTATCACTCAGCCCAGTAATAAATTAATTTCACCTATCATCAAACCATTTTGACACACTCCTTAAAACCAAAGGAAAACTCATAATTTCTCCAAGTCAAAGCATGGCATTCACAGAAGCAATATTTTGTTCCAGGTCTGTGAGAATCTATCTTCTGTAAGGAAGTTTCTAGTCTGTCTGGGTGAGGTGTCTTGGCTGACCGTGCCTGATCCAGGGGCTAGAACCTACATCACAAAGAGGAAGTGATGGGCAACAGTGGCCAGAGATTCCCTAGGGGAGTGTGACCTTGAAGAAATGGGCCAACAGGTACATCATGAAGTTCAGTACAGACAAATGCAAAGTCCTGTGCCTAGGACAGAACAGCCCCACGCATTGGTATAGACTGGGGAGTGACGGGCAAGAGAGCAGCCCTGCAAAAAAGGACTTGGGAGTCCTGGTGGGCAGCAAATTGTACATGTGTCATCAATGTATCCTTGCAATGCAGGGCCACCACATACTGGTCAGCATTAGCCAGACTGTAGCCAGCAGGTCAAAAGAAGTGACTATTCCCCTCTGTTAAAGCTACAAGTGAAGTGTTGTGTCTAGTTTTGGGCCTCCTAGTACAAAAGAAAAATTAACAAACTGGAGCAAGTCCAGCAGACATCCACCAAGATAGATAGTGATCTGGAGCACATAAAGTATGAGAAGAGCCTGAGGGAGCTGGGTTTGTTCATCCTAGTGAAGAGAAGGCAAAGGGGAGATATGTAATTGCTGTCTTCAGCTACTTAAGGGGAAAAGACAGACCTACATGGTTCTTAGATATGGACAGTGAAAGAAGGAAACAGCCACAAACTGCAGCAAGGGAAATTCCAGCTGGATATGAGTACACAATCATCATTGTGAAAATGGTTAAGCATGGGAGCAGGTTGCCCAAAAACTCTGTGGGACCTTCATCCTTGAGACTTTCAAAACTCAACTGGGCAAGGCCCTGAGTAAGCTGACCTGGCTTGGAAGTTAGACCTGCTTTGATAAGAAAGTTGGACTGGGTGGGCTCCAGAGATACATTCCAACCAAAATTATTCTAAGATTCTCAACAACATGCACGTCCTCAAATCTAAACAATGATGGATTTTCATTTCTTTTATTTTGCTTTCACATCAGTTTTAATTAAGGGATGGAGGGACAGAAAAAAGAAAACAAGGGTAAGAAGCGTCAGTAACTGAAGGTATTCACTTTTTTTCATTGAGAAAACAAACAAAAGTCTAGGAAAACAACTGAAAATCACTTAATTCAAACTCCCTTAATTAAGATGAATAACATTTTTTATCAAGCATGTTTATCAAGTTGATGATGTATTTATTTATTACAGGGAGCTTTATTGTCATCCATGAACTGAGAAACTGACAGAGTGGGAGAAAGAGCAGCGGTTCACTGGCAGAACTGGGAACAAAATTTGCTTTCCCCAGTGCAGTGCTCAAAGCTTTGGACAACTTCGCCTGTTGCCTGTGGAGAGAGCTCTTTTTCAAACTGCCATTAGTTTTAATGGATACCCAGAACTAGGCGAACGCTGTGCCTGTTCCCGCTCAGACAAAACATAGCCAGCTTGCTAGATCATGTTAGGAAGCACTTCAGTGGAAAGTGTCTCCCATGATGTAACTTCCCTGAATTTCTTTGACTTAAATGGCATTCACATCATCTGAATGTGCCATATTCTAGTGAATGTCTGAACAAAGAAAGGGGAAAGTAAAAAAAGGAGTCTGTTTTTTTCTCCCAAGATCCCAGCATAAAGTAGAAATGTGAAGCAATATCCACCACAGGAAAAGGCTCTTCGGTTCCAGCTGCTCTATTACGACAGCTTGAGCCTTGAACGTTCTGTCTCCTAGTGAGCTTCTCTTTTTCCTGTGTTGTTTTCTCCTGCCTGAAAGTTAATTTGTTGGCTCCCTGTTCACTTCTGCCTTCCTTCAGACTTTTTTCACAGCCTGTTCTGTAGCTTTGCTCTCCTTACTGCTCTCATTTTTGGATCATGGCTGTGTGGACACTCTTGGCAGGTCATTATCATTAATCATGTGCCTACACCCAACCTGCTTTGCTGTAAAACCTTTCTGAGGAACACATACAGTGGGATTCCAGCTAGAAGCTGATTCATACCTTAAAGCCTGAGGACTTATATATCAAAGAAAACGTCTCTGAATCTTTTCTATCCTCTGGATATTTTTATTATTTGTATAAAAATCCAATATTTTTTGGAATATAGCTAAGCTATTTGGCTTCAATAATGTCATGTCTATATCTTGTGAAAATGTATCCATTCTTCACAGCCCATAAAACATATAGGAATATCTCACACCATAATGTAAATTAAAATTAACAAAATTCATGCACTGGAAACAAAGTTAAATACAGTGTTTAGATCAGAGAGAAATTCTGCTAAAATTGTGGGCTGGAAAGAAAGGAAGATCTGGATTACTCTGTTTAGCACAGGGTAAATGAACAACATTGGAGCAAATGTGGTGACTCAGTGTTGTTAAATAGAAGTAATAGTATCAGTCCCCAAAGGAAATGGCTTGTTTTTAATCTCCGTATTCAACTCCCACTTACAGCAATAACAGCTGCAAATGAAGATCCAGGGTAATATAAGATTGTATGTGGCTTAACACGACTGCTTCTTTACAAGAAGGATTGGAAGTATATGCACTGTGTGTAACAGAAATGTTCCTCATTCTAACAATATAGATCATATAATCATAGAATCACTTAAGGAAGATGGGATCCACAAATCAAACATATCAGAAGCGTATGCATTTGTGAGGGAAAACAGAGAAAAAGAAAAACAGTTGGTAAAATACAGTACTTCAGATTGTGTCAGATACACAACTGTGATAATTTTGGATGAGATCCATTCCACCTAAAACATTTATAGCAGTAAATTAAACAGTTCTAGAATCATTCCAGAAAGACAGTTTGGATGAAGACACCTTGCTTTGGAAGGGTAAGGCAATTTATTATTAATGACATGGGCTGTTTCATGCCAGGTTGCCTCAGTCCCAAAGAAAGTTCCTGGACATAGCTAACTTACTAGTATAGATATATACCTAAGGTCCATCTTTCTTCCCAAATTAGGATTTGAATTCCTAAAAACTATTTAAGTTTCAGACAGGAATCTTATCAGACTTAACTTCAAGGTGTCCTAAAATTCTTGGCATCAAAATCAGTTAGGCACATCCTAACGTAACTTGAAGTTCCCATGACACTTTAGGCACATTACATCCATCTGTAGAGGGGTCATTCTGCAGAGAGAAGCTTTGCATTTGTCCATGTTTCGATGCATATCGATAGCACTTATTTCTTGTATGACATCCTAGTGATTAAAGTGTTAATTCCAGAAGTGGGAGGCATAAGTTTCAGTGTGAAGATAGTGAACTCCTCTCACTAAAGGGGTTCATTCATATGCAAGTCATGAGTGTGGAGGAAAACATTTTTCATTTCCCCTCAAATCCACGGTGCAGTTCAGTATACAAACTTCTTGTTGTGCAAAAAAAAAAGGAGGTAAGAGGTACCTAAATCTTGCTGAGAGACTAGAGCTGGGATGACCCTAGGTTTTCAGATCTTGTTTCCTGAAAGGTGTGTATGTTTTACTTTAGACTATTAATAAAACATATGAAAACTTTTCATGAGCAGGTACCAGAACTCTGTCTCAGCTGATTGCTAGAGCAGCAGCACTGGAAAATGGTGCCTTCTCGTTTACTCACTCAGCACGAGTTCTGGCATACTTTGGTGCTCAGCATTTTGCCTTCAAAAAGGAATTTAAGATAAGGAGCTTCCCCCAGCTATTCCATGTTTTTCTGTTTAGAGGTTTCTCTTTTGAACAGAATTGAGCCAAGAACTCAGATTTCTTCTTTCCTGTTGAGTGTTAATCATTAAGCTATTAGGCCAGAGTGTGTACAGTGTGTCCACTGAACATACTTATGTGGCTTTATCAAGAAAAAGCCATGGATAGACTGGATCCTTGCTCTGTGTAATTTTAAAGGCAAATGTAGGCATCTAAATTACTCAAAGTGGATCAGCCTTAGGAGACAAATGGGCTTTGTGTATGTCTCTGGAGCTGAGCAGAAAGGCCCCCTACCTCTGTAGGTGTGGGGAGATCTCTCCATCCAGACTAGGGAACTCAGGCACTAATTCTGGATAGACAAAGTTCATGTTAGCGTATATTACACTTGAAACATTATTCAGATAGACTGTATCATGAGTTAATGAAATGCTCTGTTTATACTTACAAGACTGTCATTAAATGGGAACTGTCAGACTGAAAAAGTCAGCAGCTCCCCACCTAGAGCATCCTAAGCTTGAAAGAACAAGAGAAAACTACAAATTTCAGGGTTTCTGCATATTGTCCTTTAGAATGCTACCAGATTTGTTTTGTAGTGCTCTGAACTAACAAACAAACCAAGGGACATAAAGAAAGCAAGACAGATTAAAATAACTGAAAAACATTCAAGATCCATTCTGAACTAGACCTATTTTGTATTAAGGAAAGAGGCATGCTGAGGCTTATAAAAGTGTCTACAGGAAGATTATATTATCAAGTTATCAATATAAAAGCTGGGCAGAAAACTGGGTCTTATAGTATCAGGAGAAAGCACAGTTTGAAAATAGTCAAATAATGTGACTTTGCCCTGGGAACAGTTACAACTCATAGTGAAAAATGTGAGAGGTTGTTGGCTCAGAATCTGAGACATAATTCTCAATCCTTCTTTATTTGAGCTGACACAATAGGCTACATATTTATTAGGAAACTAAATGTGCCTGGGACTATCCTCTGGCATTTAGGCCAAGTGGCATGGGAGAGAATTTGTAGTATCTTAGCCACCAGAGCAGGGCGGCTGTGTGCAAACCAGCCTTCGAGAACAGTCCATGGTCTGCACTAACTCTCAGACCATACCTGGAGATTGTTTGGTAGAATGATTATTGACCCAGGGAAAAGGTGCCAGGGAACATTCTAAGAATTTAACATGTTCGAGTTTCAGTGCCCAGGAATGTTCCCTGGCACTGCTTGATTTATTAACATAAGCCTTCTGCTTTAGACACTTATGATGACACCTGAGATGCAACTAGCAAATGATGAGCTCTGAGCAAAATCAATGTAAAGTATCCATAGGAAAAAAATAACACAAAGGGATGGAGAAGGTGGTAGATGAGGAGAAATATGAAGACTGCAGTTAATTTTTTTTTTTTTGCTGGGTAAATAACTGACAAAATAGATCCTGATTAAATAATCTCATTTGACTTTAAAATTTTGCGACAAAGAATGGGACTATGCTTTTAGAACTATCATTCTGATGGCATTATGCCTAAACTTTCTGAAGCATTACTGTGCTTTGTTTCAAATGCAAACAATATTGGCCATCTCTTTCAGCCTTTTCTGTATCATTTTATGGACCTACCATTTCTATAGAATGATGGTCCAATACAATTTTAATTCTTATATACTGTAGTGTTATTTCTTATTGTCCTGATTGGTGCTGGAAAGCAATTTCTTTGTATCTCTTTGCTTCACATTTTCTAACTTCTAATTTATATTTGTTAGAATCAGTTGTCCCAATTTTCTATGCATTATAGACTTTGTTCTGTTATTTTTATAACCATCTTCTTGTTTTGTTTTGTTTTTTTTTTTAGCCAGACTTCTTTCTTGATTATAGGTTTATGACTTTTCAGGCATGTACTAAAATGTGCTTTACTGATTCCCAATTATCATATGATTTCTCTGCTTAAATCTCTGCTTTTTGCCAGCTGACTTGACTCATAATTATTTTCAGTTTTGGGAAACTTCTCTCTTCAAAGCACTATTTGCATATATTACTACTTTGGACTTTATTGTGATTGCTGTAGCAAGTGTAATAAAACTGTTATTATTTGTATGTACATTAACATTAATTTTTAACTATAAGATCAATTTCTCCTTATGTCTCAAAATGAGATTTTGCCTTGCTGTGTATATGCTCTTACTGCATGAGAGACCTGTTGTATAACATATTCTGAAATTCCACGGATGTTTACGTACTGGCAGCATCACTTTTTTGCATGTCATTCCCATTGGTTTCCTCATATTATAGATTTCTTTTCCTTGCTCATTAGGCTGATGTTTACAGAGCTGATCATCCTGTTCTATAGAATAAGTTGGAGATTTTCAAAACACAGAAAGTAATTCTCCATGTTGTACTTCACCTTTTATGGCATCGATCCTTAAACCTCTAAGATTATTTCTGGTGAAAAGAGTTACTTTGCCAAACAGTGCTTCCTATATGGGTTATACACCATTAATTTTAACATTCTAATCATGAATGTTTTCATTGCATATCCAAGACATCACTTCTGGCTGCAGGTAGGGAAAAAAACAGGACCTTAATTACATCTGGTGATGCTGTTCCACCAAAGTTTACCATGAAATTGAGTTTAGAATTATAATTTCTTCTGTTTTCATTTTACAGACAGGGAAGCTGAATATGTCTGCTTAATTATTTGGATTTCAAACTTCTTCATTTTAGAGCTGAGCCCTATTCCCATTACAGTGAGCGGTAGTCTCTCTGTTGACTTCATGACAGTTGTATTGTCACATATCAACTACAATTTTTTGTTTGTTTTCCAATTTTATTTTTGTACTTCCATATTTTTTGATATATAAGCAATGCTATTAAGTGCTATTGATTTGGAAATATTCACATCTATTATTTCTCAGTTCTGCTCTCAGTATTCTAAAAGACATATGAAAATAGACAGAGATAAAGGGAACTTGTTTGTACCCTTAAGAAATGGTTGACAATACAGAGAGGAATCAGAATGAAACCTCATGCACAATTTTATATTTACTTTTTTGGTAGCCTGTTGCAGCAAGTAATAGGAACATGAGTGTGAGCATATGTGCTCTATATCACCATAGTTATTACCTAAGTTAAGATAACATGGATGTTCTCTAATCTAGGGCAGCAATCGCATGCTATATAAAACTTTAAACAGTGCCTAGGGAAGAAAATAAAGCCTTGTCTAGGAAATTTCTCTGCCAAGTAAGGGCAAGTAGAAGAAATTTTTTGACACCTCTGTCTCTTGAGCTGGAAGAGAATAGGAAACTCCATTCCATCCCTTGGGCAGGGAAACAAGGGACATGTAGACAAAATCAATATATTTTCCTGTTTCTTTTGGCTCTGTGGAGGAAGCACAGTCCTCCAGAGTTTGTCCATTTTTGTTACATTCTTATTTTGATTAAAAATGGGATTGCCCATAGTTTTGATTGTATTTTTTATTCCTTTCCTACAGGGCCAGCAACATTACTGATTCTGCAGGATAAATATCAGATCCTGCCCTATAAAAAAACCAAGAGGCTGAAGGAATGCAAAAATCACAGGTGTTTTTGACTGATTTTAGCTTGCACTTTATGTTGCAATAAGAAAATATCATTAGCAATCCAATTTGGAAGTACTCCATACACATGAACAGGAGTCTTGCTGGCCAAAAGAACTCTTGAAGGAATTTTATTTAGATATGTAAAAAAATCAGAACCACCACCCAGGAGAAACTATAAACTAATTGGGAGCTATATTCATAGCCAGAACAGGAGAAATTAAGATAATAGATTTGTTCTCTTTATATATAAAGCTGGCTGTGCCCTGGAAAGTCCTAGCCTGCGAACTGTAATTCACTCCATAACGCCTGCTGAAGTGTTAGCTCCCATTCACATATTAATTCTTTGCAAATGTTTTTTGGTGCAAAGACTCAAAATGTTAAGCTTTGAAAAATGCTCAGACTTCAAGGCACAGTTTGTCTTTCCCTCTCATACGTATTCCAACTGGATGTTCTTTTTTTTGACTAAACAATGGGAAATACCTTTCTCAATGTGAGATTTACTGCTCACTACAAATATCTGACAGTTAACCTTGGCAGTCATTTTATTGCAGAAGGATGCAAGAAAAATTTGTGAAAGTTCTGGGACTCTGCTCATCTGGCAGCTAAAGGATTCCAGCAAAGCCTTTCTTGGCCTCATGCTGAGAGTGTGGAAGTTTTAATTGTCCATGTGAATACCCTGAACCAAAGAGGAACCTGAATATTGAGAGGGATTTGCCGATATATCAGCCTCAGAAATTATAGATGAGGGTTTAGCTATTCTTGTGTTTCATGCTATTTTTGTTGTCAAAATGTTTTCTACCCATTTGTTTTCATTGAATAATTACACTGCAGGGTTATTAGCACCAGTCAATAAGTCTTACCCATCCATTATTTCTCCCAAAATTCTATGTCTTAATGTAATAATATGATTTCCTGTTACTTCCTATGCAATTTCTAGCGACTTGCAACAAATGTATGAACTGACATACACTGATGTTACTGGCAGTTCTTCCATTCACCACAGTAGGGTATGGATCAGGCACATATTGGTAAATATAATTTTCTCAAGTAATTTGGGGGGAATTTTTTAAGAAATACACAAAACCAATCTCAACATTGGGAATTAATAATGTGTAGCAGTAAGCTTTTTAATAACATAAAGATGTAATGGAAGTGAACCTAATGATAATTCCACAGGGGTCAGTGGATAATGTTTTTTAAAGTTTTATTTTTTAATAGTATTTTTAATATCCTAACCTTATTCATTGAAGGCAGTTGATTTTCCACCTTTTGCACAGAAAGTCTGTGTAGACAAACTTAGTACAGCACTCCCATGATGCTATCCATCCATCCACAGACACTTTTGTCCTAGAAAACGTTTCTCCAGACGATGAATAGTCTGAAGTCAAGAAGAGGCTATGCACCTTGCAAGTAGAGACCCGAAGAGGTAAAACACTATTCTGTGGAAGAACAGCGGTTGTGCATGTAGTAGTAACATGAGTAGGGACAATACTTGGAGAATGACCAGATAGGTTAAGCTCTGTAATTCCTTTGACCATGAAAATTGGCATCACTCCCTCTGGGCGTCAGATGGTTTTGCCTGTGTTTCCAGGCACATTCAGGAATGCCCTGTCCTGCGTGTGAGGTGACAGCTCTGCTGCCTCCCCGTCATACCAATTCCAGTGTGAGAAGAAGAACCTGAAAAAAACAGTTCTGAGCTCTTGGACACAAGAGCTGTAGAACCTCTGTAACATTGCAAAAAGGTTCTTATGCTCATACTTGCAGTAAAGTAAAGTTTGTACCAGCTGAAGATCTACACCATATATTTTAAATGTCAGAAGTCTGTTACTTTTTGTGACTTTGGGCTTTAAACTCATTCTCTTTATGTAAGTCTAGCCGTGCAAGGCATAAAGGAAACCTAGCTAATGAGCTGAAGAATAAGGGGCTACGTTAATTACTTCCCATAGTAGACTTTTAGTGTTGTCAGAGAATCACAGGTTTGGTTTGGGAGTAAAGCAGAAATCAGTCTGACTGTGGGCCAATGCTAACTGGTTAATTTTGTCTACTCCTACCCTCTGGGTTTTTGCATTGATGAATTTATGTTATGTATGTCATAAATCAACATGAGAAGACAATAAATAGTTAATTAGCAAAAAAATCTGTGATCTATGAAAAGAATTGGTTCAATTTTATTTTACTGACAATTTGAAGAAATGGGCACCTAAGACTAGATGTCCTATAAAAAACAGACTTAACAGAGAGAGGAATCTATTTAAAAATCATCTATGGCTGTATTATAGGAAGTCAAACTAAAAACTGGTGAAACTGAACAACTAGCAGCAGAGATTTACTGAAAATGGAACAACTTAGAGTTACCTAGGGAACAAAGATACCTGCGTATTTCCGGATGCTTGACCATCTGCTATTTTTCTGCCTACCTGTATGATTTCAGATTTGAAACCTTTAACTGAATCACTGGGATTGGGATTTTAAAATTAGCACATTTTAGAGCTGCAGAACAAATTAACACTTACGTTAACACAATTGCACTAATGTTATTTACAATAACACACATTGCTGCTTAAATAGGAATGTGACAAGTATCTTAGAGGTATCGGAAGAGTAACTCTGTGTGAAGCAATGGTTCATCTGACATTATTCAATTTTTTTTATGAAAGATGAAGAGCTAAAATGTTATGGGATCAGCTTTAAATATAAATTAAATTCACAGCAGAAATAACCTCACTGAAATTATACATAGATACAATCAGTAGTAGTCCCTTGAATGCACAGTAATGCTAATCTGGAAGTTCTTTTCTTTTTACATTTAATTGCAAAAATAGAGCTTACACCTACAGAAAGTGGCTTGCATTCCTGCTGGTCTATACAGTAAAATTTTTGTGCAGACTTCTTGGCAAGAAATGTCTTTTTTCAATAAAAGATTGACACGGATAATACCTTTCAAATCTACTCCAAATATTTGCTGCCAAAGTGGCTTGAATCCAGCTATTTTGCAAGTAAATGTTTTTGAATGTTGCCAGAATTAACTCTGAAGTCTTCTCTCAGTAGCAGAGATACAGTGCAGACAAAACCATCAAAAATTTTAGCACATTGCCTCCTGTATACTTTGCTTTATGAGAAGATGATCTATTGCTAGATCTTCAGTCAGCATAAATCAGTCTAATCCAACCATGATGATTTTTTGCCAGCTCTGATCTAGTGTCTAGTCAATCCTTGGCCTGTCTGCTAAAACAACAGATAAGTTTGACAAGTTGGACCAACTAGCTTTATTTGTATGCTTATATTTCGATATAGTGAGAGAAATGTGGGCCTACAGTATGGATCCAAAATGAATTGTTTCTCCTTTACTTCAGTGTCCTGGATAAAGAATCTTTTCTGCTATGAACTGGATTCATTTCACTGTCCTCCTCCCTTGCACTTTTTCTTGCCTTTTCACCCAATTCATGCAACTCAAAACAGCAGTCTGTGTCATTGTTTGTTCTGGATCTTGACTCGGCTTCTGTAGAAGTCAAAGGCAAACTCCCACTGACTGCTGTGACAGGACATCAGTCACCAAAAGAAAGAAATTGGAGTACTAGTTCTTCACAGGGCCATAAAGGAGAAGATGATCACACAGAAACAGTAATCATTATGTAAGAGGGAATTTTTCTGGGAATGAAGCAGTCAGGATGCTTATCAGAGCTTTTGTCACATTGTGTTCTGGAGTAATCATGCTTTTCCATTGCAGAAATATTTTTATTAGCTGGGTTCTTGCCAAGTACGTGTTTTTGGTTTCGATATTACCTTGCAAATTTCCCTGGAAACATTTGTTACTCCAAACCGTGCCTGAATATTTATCTATTTCTCCAGTAAGTGTTAAAAAAAAAAAGCCTGTATTTACTAACATGAAAAAACATACTAACAGAAATAAAACAGAAAGCAATAAGGCATTTGGGATCTGATCGTCCAAAGCTTTCTCCAACAACTTTGATGATGTTACTCAGAAGAATTGAGTATACTTATTGCATATTGTACAATTTCAGCATTGGCCTCATCCTTTGAAACAAAGATTGGGAAAGACTGAGAGAGAGACTTTTTTGGTGAGTTCCAGAATTTAGATGTCTCAAACTTGGGTGCCACAAAGTTCAGATATCTTAAAACATAAAACTATTCTGCCATTATCAGAAGAATTTGCCTGTTGGGTAGAGACTTTGTCAAGATTTGAAGGAAATTCCTGGAAGAGCCACCCAAAGACCATTTCAAATGCTGATGTCAGGGAAAGGGAAAGTTTAAGGGGAAAAGAAGTGTGTTCTTCACTCCTCCTATTTAAGCAGATGTACTCCTTCTTAAGCAGATGTACTCCTTCTTAATCTTTTCCAGCCTGTCTCCCCTGATCTCCTGTCTGTGCTTCTCAATTGCCATATCTTTATTTCATTTCTGAAACTGCTGTGGACAGCATCACGTTTCTTGACAGCATGCTGGCCTGAGATGATATTTGTATTATCAGTGCTGCCAAAGAATTTGGATCCATTTGTCCTAGAGCATCAGTGTACAGTACTGGGCCATCCAGACAGCGTAAGCTGGTGGTCAGTTCCACCAATTTAAAGACTCAGCAGGTAAGACATTGCCACTGGTGAATGGACGTAGGCTGCATTTGCTATACTTGGGTGCCGTGGCATATAAGAAGCTATGCTTTTATTTGAGATTATACAAGACATTAAAATATGACTAAAACACAATGAAACAGAAAAATATCAGCATAATATCAGACTTTCTAGGGTTAAAAGCACACAAGATGGTTATTTTTGCATATTTATTAACCTAGCTGGCAACATTTAGATATCTGGTTTTCTTTTTCTGATTTCTGAGTTTTACAGCTTTGTGGAAAGCATATTTGTTCTCCACATCATCTCACACCCATAGTCAGTGGTAGAACCTGATAACTTCACCATGCAGTGATTATTTCCCATTCTTCCTGGGTAAATGTTTGCTTCTGACACAGAATTTTGCCACCTTCTCTAGCAAATCTTAATTTTTCCTTTGCTTCAGGCATCAGATAAAGGTGACTTCTGCACTTTGTGTCATGGAACTACTCCTTATTAGAGAGCTCTTCTCTAAGAAAAGATTTTTTCCTCATTCTGTTTCATCCTTTCTCTCAATAATTGACAGGCCTTTCAATATTTATTTCAATGGCTTCAGCTGGCTAAGAGGTGATGTACTACAGTTTGTCTTGAAATTGTATCTGGTCTTTCCACAGCCAGTCAGAAACTGGTAACAGATGTACTATAAATTCTCACTTCCACTTTGTTATTTTGGGATTACACATTTCTTTGCAGTTTTTTTTTTCTTGTTTCAGCTTAATCTCAGAATTTATCATCCTTTTTTTGTTGTTGTTTAATTTAGTTCCTTTTTACTTTAGCCCTCCATAAAGACACATATCTTTACATACAGGCATGCGCGTGTGTACAAATCCCTGTTTCCTTAGTATAGGCCAACATACTAAATGCAGAATTTTGCTATCTCTTTTTTCTCAAAGGATAAATTTTTATGAGCTTGTAGAATTTGGAGTGGAAAAGGGGCTGATATACAGTGCGTATGGGGAGTGAGTCTGAAATGATTTGGAAGACCAAACCTAAGCTGATGCTATGACGGTTCTTAGCCACTCACTGCTCAACAGTGTGACATGTATCTCCTCTAATTCCAGCTGTAAACAAATGGACTCTCAGATGAAGATTTTTGAGTGTCTTATTAATATTTCTTAAATGGTAGGAGAGGCTGTAAGATTTTCATTATAGATAGGAATGTTATTTCTTAATCCTGTTTTTACTGTTTTCATTGCATTTTTATCCTTTTAGTAATTTTTGTTTGAGTCAAATTGGAGCTTTTCATTTTTTTCAAAATTTATCCTGGGAAGATGGTATGACATAGCAACGTTAATGAATGGTGTCCTGTAGGGAAAGACTGAGATCTGTCTGAGATGTAAAGGGTTGACTTTGCAGTCATTCTGGACCATAAACTTAAAAAGGTGATTGTCCCATTATTTCTAGTAGGAATAATGTAGACAAAATAGGAATTGAAGATGTTTAGGTGGGTTTTGCTTTCTGAAACCAGTAGTTCTCATGAATGTGGGAGACATTCTGTGGTATGATTCACATATATTTTGTCAGAAACAGTCTCACGGTTTGAGGGATAATCTCATTTCACACAGTATGGTGGGGGGGGAAATTTTAAAGTACATTCAGTAAAATGACATTAACTACAGTGAATACACATATGCAAACAAACACAAAGTCCTGTGTGAACCAGTCCTCAGCTTCCTGTGGGAATGACATCTCCAATGGATTACATGTGAGCCCACTGAACATCAGTCAGGACGACAGCTGAGCAGGAAGCTATGCAGCAATGCAGGCTGCCGTCTGGTTGCGTATGTAATAGTGGTACCTGTACTTAGCCTGCTGTTGGGATAGAGACAGTAAAATTGGTACAAAAGATGGCAGTAAAAGGAGCCTGTTGTGTGATTCTTCCAGGCAGTTGTAACATTGCTGTCAAGGCGCTTCCTGAAACGTTTTCTCTTTATGACCTGTTTTATGGCTCAAGGACTTTTGCATTCAGTGTTAGAAACTGGTTATTTCCACACCTTATGTTTAGTGGATTACTTGACAACAAGGTAACTTCTTAGAACTAAAAACTCTTACTGTATAGGGCAAAGAGTGGAATTATAGAGTTATGTATACGAACAATATAATATGAAGCCCAGGACAGAGACCCAGTTCTAACTTGCTGGCCTTTCTTTGTGTGAGTATATATTCAGAATGCATTATTTTGCTTCATCAGAAATGGTCTATATTTAAGGATGGTATGTGAACAGATTAAAATACTCCTGGTCTTTGAACAACTCCGGCCTACTCTATGCAAATAAGAAGGAAATATAGAGGTGATATATAAAGCAGACTCCCTTTAGCTTCATTTCCTCAAAATTCCTGTCATTAAACGATGCCTTTAAGATCTGCACTTACAAGCAATTTGTTGATGTGAATATGGTAATAGTGATATAACTTACATTTCAAGGAGCAAGAAAAAGGTCCAAATAGGAATAGGAAAGTTTTAATTTAACTGTGTTTAGCTTTCCTTTCCAGATGAAGAGAATGACTATAAGAAGGAGTGAGTATAATATGTTGGTGAATTCAAGTGAGACTAACTTAGCAAGTCAAAGGTAGTTCAAAGAAAGTAATACTGAAACACCCAGGGGAAGATGAATTCTACTCTAATTTTGTCACTAAAGTTAGATTCATTTTATGCTCAAAGAATCTCGTAAACAAAACAGTGATACCAAAGTCTAAAACAATAAATCTTCTGATAATTAGTCATTTATTTCATAATGTTATAATTAAAACAGTAAATTAATATTTTACATTTGCTGGTGGTAAAAACAGTTGATCAAAGGTAGCAAGAATAGTTTGTAAAATTAATAGACAATCAGAAGTTTCTGAAAGCTTTTTAAGTGAAAAGTTGTTTTAGGGAAAGGAAAAGAACTTTTTCTCTCATTTTGACTTTACCCTATTGAAAAAAAAGACTAAAACAATCATGATTCTTGATTTATTTATTTATTTATTTTTAGCTGGAAGCAAAATATGTGACTAAAACTGATTGAAATTAAAGAAGAGAGAGTTCCAACAGAAATTTTCCAAATAAGTTGAGCTATGAATCTTCCGGCTTCTACTACTTTTTATAGTCATACTGTAGATGGAGCAGAATATAGAGCTCAGTGGAAAAGAGATTAATTGAAACAAAGACTTTGGTCATATACTGACCTGGCAAACCAGCCCCAAAGCTCCTGGAGACATTCATATGTCACGACCCTCTCCTTTCATAGTTACTTTTACACTTTTCAGACAGCGGAGTACGCTAGCCTTGAAGTGTTACTATGCCCACTTTTCCCAGCCAGTCCAGCTTTCCCCCGAAAGCCAAGCTGTGCCCATGCAACTATTAAAAAACAAAAGTCGCAAGGAAAACAGTTCTGTCTAGCCCTGAAGCACAGAAAAAAGCCTCATACCTTTCTGAGATTAGAAAAAATGTTATGCAAATGTTGTGCATTGCTAAAGACTATGACCTATTTAGTGGAGTGCATTATATTTTCTAGGAACAAGTTTACAGCTGTGAAAGAAACAGAAAAAATCCTCCAAGCATGTAGTTCAAAACCCAGGGGAGGAGGACAGGACCTGAAACCACGGCGGCCCTATGGGTGCCTTACTGTACCAGTTAGACATGAATATTTGGCATGTATAGCTTCTGCTTACAGTGACTCTGTGGAGGACACACTGACATGGTATCAGCTGCATATGCTCCTATACAATCTGTGCACGTGCAGGTTAGCACAACAAATCTCTGGTCCTGACTTTAGCAGCTGAATGTTACAATAGAGCAAAATATTTGTCATAATAACAGTGTCGCAGGTGGAGCTTTAAAGATGAAGACTCCCAGTCTCCATTATGCAGACACAAAATATAGAAATTATTTCTCTGTTCACTAGTAGAAAAAAAAACAGATTTTTTCTCTCCAATTTCTCTCTCTGTCTGCATTATAGTATAAAGAATTTTATAGCATCTAGTTACTGACATTTAACTTAAGGAGTTAAATTAGAAGTTATTCTTGGCAGGCCAATGGTGAAGGAGAGAGAAATCACCACAGAACCAGAATCACAGAACAGCTGAGGCTGGAAGGGACCTTTGGAGATCATCTAGACAACCCCCTCTGCAACCTAGAGCAGGTTGCCCAGGACTCTGTCTAGACAGCTTTTGGATAACTCCAAGAATGGAGACTCCACAGCCTCTCTGGGCAACTTGTTCCTGTGCTCAACCACCCTCACAGTAAAAAAAATATATTTTCTCATATTCAGATGGAACTGCCTGTGTTTCAGTTTGTGCCCGTTGCCTCTTGTCCTATTGCTGGGTACCACTGAGAAGAATCTGTCCCTGTCCTTTTATTCCCTCCCATCAGATACTTAGATGCATTGATAAGATCCCCCCTTCAGTCTTCTATTCTCCAGGCTGAACAGTCCCAGCTCTCTCAGCCCCTCCTCATATGAGAGATGCTCCAGTCCCTTCATCATCTTCACGGCCCTTCACTGGACCCGCTGCAGTAGCTCCATATCTCTCTGGTACATGAGCATGTGAGATAGAGCCTTTCTCTGAAGCTCTCTCATGTTTTTCTTGTCTTTCTGCAACTACCACAGCATCTTATTTCACATTATCTGAAGTGATCCCAGTGTTTGTCTGCAATCCTAAGGTTGTTTGACCCTGGCACGTGATTTGTGGATGTAGCAGAGAGTATGCCCACTGTCTCCTGCATTATAAGGAATCATCAGTAGACATTGTTAATGGATAGCTTGATAGCTGGGGAATGATTTGATATAATTTAATCTCAAATGAATGTCATTAGAGTGGACTGAACAGTATGTATGCTAACAGCTGGCGATTGTAAAATAATCATTTATGCTAAAATCTCCAGGATGTAGAAGAGAACAGAGCAGCTTGGCAGTATAAAATGTTATGTGTGAAGTACGAGGATTTCCTGCTAACATTATTTTTGGCCTTTTCTGCTTTGTACATTGAATCAGTGGCACTTCATTCAGTATGTATTTTTCTTGAATAACCTAAGAGAGAGTGGGCCAAATGGAAAACTCTTTAAAGGTCTTGTTGATTTAGTTTGGGAGTAAGTTATGTGATTTACTTCATACTCTATTCAAAGTCAAGTTGTCTCACAATTTTTATCAGTATTTTACGATGTGCCTTTCATTCAATGACCTTCTCATCTTGACTGAACCTCAGATTTATATATTGTACATAGACAGTATGGAGACTTTATATGTATTGTATGTATGTTCTTAAGGCACCTCAAATGTGATAAGAAAATTGACCTAAGCTCTTCTCTTAACTAAATATGTTATTCACCTTTCTGAATACCCACAGAGATGAGACTAATCCTGTATCTACCTTTAAAATACAAAAATATAAAAACTGTGCTGTAAACAAAGCTCTGCTCAATGCAGCAACATAATCTGTCTTCCGTTAGAACAATAATTTGGATTAGACTCAACTGCATCCCTTTTCCTTACCGTGAAAGGAAGAAGCTTTGAGACAAGCAGCACTGTAAAACTTCTGTTTGACACACTTGAAAAAAATGATTAAGGATATTATGTAAACATTGTGTTTCAGTGCTCTGCAGAGGAAGGAGCTCTCTGCTCCCATCTTTTGGTGAACAGCAGGAAATATACTGTTTTTGTCTGTACAGTATATTTACCTAGGGCTGCCTCTGGTCAGAAGCTCCAGGTCTTCTGAGTGGGTAGATCACACACATTAAGGGGTCCCTGTCACCATGAGCCCTTTTGCTCACTGATAGATAGAGAGACCTGGATTCTGCCTCCGAAGTATTTATAGCATATAGTTTTAGAAGTCACTCCAATCTTTAAAAAGGGCAAGAGGGAGGACACGGGTAACTACAGGCCGGTCAGCCTCACCTTGATCCCTGGAAAAGTGATAGAACAGCTCATGCTGGATACCATTTCCAGGCACATGAAGGACAATAAGGTGATGAGTAGTCAGCACGGCTTCCCAAAGGGGAAATCATGCTTAACCAGCCAGACTCTTTTCAGTGGTGTCCAAGTGACAAGACAAGAGGCAATGGGCACAAACTGAAACACAGGCAGTTCCATCCGAATATGAGAAAAAATATTTTTTTTACTGTGAGGGTGGTTGAGCCCTGGCACAGGTTGCCCAGAGAGGCTGTGGAGTCTCCATCCTTGGAGATATTCAAAAGCTGTCTGGACACTGTCTTGGGCAACCTAGGTGATCCTTCTTGAGCAGCTAAGTGAAAAAAAGGGGTAAAAAAGGTTTAAAAAAATCCAGTTAAATTTATCCTGGGTTCTGCATTTCTTTACAGATTTTCAAGAAAATTATAAAGATCTGACAACCTTAGCCTCTTTCGTAAAGTGAGCAATGAGATTTTAGAGGATTTTCAAAGATTTTCTCTGCTAGGTACTGTAAATTCTAAATCAACTTCAAGGAACAAATTGAATTTTTCTCATTATATTTGTTCTCACTGAGATAACGTAGTCAAAATTATTGAAGACACTTATCTATTTCTTATACACCCTTTTAATAAAAACAGATACGATGATTCTCTCAAATAGAGAGCAGTTTTCTTACAAGTGCCCCAGGATATCATAGATGCAATGTTATTTTGGGGGCTGAAATTGATGTAATTCACTTTACTCTTTCCTGCAACAGCCACTGATATAATATCTGAATAGTATACCTGGAGGAAAATTCTCCCAAGCTAGTAAATAGTATTTTCCACATGATGTCTCATCCTTAATCACTGCACAACTGGAAACAACTTCTGTGTGCAGATGCTTTGGTCTTCAGATAATGAACTGGACAAAATATTTCTCCACAGTGTTTTGGCTCATCTGTGTGATTGAATGGTCTTCATTCTACTTCATTCTACTTTTTCTCTTGGAGAACCATTCCCAAACCCTGCATTACTGTTTGAAATTCTGCCTCCCTGTCTCTGCATATAACATTACTGTTACCTAAAGTAAAGAAACAAAACAAGTCCTAACCCCAACGGACTGCAGTGAAACTGGAGCAAGGGAATGCTGAACCAGGCTCACAGTATTTAAAGTACAGCTGTGACGGAAATGAGGAAGGAAAGAGAAATGTGGGAGGATGAGTAACAAAATCAGAGAAGTGTATGGAAACTCTTGAATTTACTCAGGGGCATTCTCCACCTCGCAACAAAACATGTTGGTTAACTTTTTAAATTTCCAATCAATTATATAAACTCCTTTTCTGTCTCTTCCATTGTACCCCCTATTAGTTTATCCATGTGCCATTGACCTCTGTGCAAGAATCACAGTGCACCATTTGATGTAGCAAATGTAGATGTCTACAATCATTTATAAAACAACTTTAACCCTTAGCCAAGGGTCTGGTCAGTGATTTGATTCTTCTAATTAGTTAAACCTGTGGTAAACTGCTACATTTTCCCAAGCTAATCTTTTTTTCAGGAAAAGATTCTTTGAAATTGGCCTTGTTTTTTTAGCTCTCAAGCAGAGAATTCTCTGTTGCTATGTTCTCACAGGATGTTTCTCAGAAAACAAGTGTATTTATAGTAAATATGGGAAGACATGAATTTAGATTTCATTTGCCTTGTTGATGTGTGACAATATATAAGCACTAAAACTAATGTCTTCCAAAGCCACCCAGTTGTAATAAGCCTCATTTTTTGACAGAGACAGCCTACACCTTCTGAAAAGCAGACTCTTTAAATTTATCAAGTTAAGTCCCAGATATTAAGGAAAATAAAATTGTTATTTATGTCCGAAATATTGGTGTAAGAACCTAAAGAGAGCTAGATATAGCACCCAATAGTCACCACAATCAATTTGGTTAAGTATTTGTAGTCACATCTCAAATGAATTTTAATAGAGATTCTGGTTTAGGACATGTGGTGACTGGTAAATAAAAAGATAGTGTAAGTGAAATAAACAAACCCAGAAGTTTCCCTGGGCACTAATCATTTTCATAAAGAAATGAATTTAAATTTATATTTAGTAACAAAACCCTTTTTCACAGGCTAACAGCCTGAGAGCTGTGGGTCTAGAAACTTTGTTTGGACAATATTGTGTCCAGATGCTCTTTCCACAAATAAATGGAGTCCAGAGACTGAGGTTTTGAATTATGAACCCTGATGAGATGAGACATAAAGGCTGAAGGTCTAGTGCCTGAACCTAAGTTCCTCAGGAGACAAAATGCTGAATGAAGGTCTGCTGAAGGCAGATTCATACACCCCAATCTTTCCCAGCACCACTGTGTGGAATAATGTGTAGGAGGACTTCATGAACAAAGAGCATGAGGAGAGTAAGGTAGTATAGTAAGATCAATAGGGGTGTTACTGTGCAGCAACCAAACTCCTTTCTACAAGAATGAGGACAAATGGAAGAGCCTGCAGTAATATGCAAAAGATAGTAACAGTGCAATGGGAGTCTGGAGCCAAAATAGTAGGTGATGCTTAGTTGCATGTAACTGTTAAGGCCTTCTTTTGCATCTTGACTTAACAGGACAGGAAATCTTACAATCCACTTGTAATACAATTACAGAGACATTTGTTTTGTAAATATTTGTGAACTGTGTTTGAAGACACAGCAATTAGCACAGCCAGTTCTTACTTTTCCCCATATCCACTTGAAAGTAAACAGTCATGAACCTTTCCTCCCTTACTCCATCAAAAATGAATTGAAAAATAAAAGATGTTTATGTTTATAAAAGCAAACATAATGTTTATACTTTCAAAATAACAAAATGAGCATTTCAGAAGAAATATATTCTCCAGGGATACTCAACACCAGCTTATATTAAATTCTGTTTTTCTGTTGAAAATTATATCCCTTTGACAGAAAGGGCTGGCATTTTTAGTTACCTGCACTGTCTTTCCTTTAAGATCCTTGTTTGAAGTCAGGCAATCCTAAGAATGGCTGTGATAGCGTGAGTAGAGTGATAATGCAGGCACAGGGAAGCTTTCAATTATTTATCAAATACAGGAAACAATAGCTGCTCTCCCACTTTGTCTCCTTACATTTCTGCTGAAGAAATAGGCAGTGATAACTAACCACACTGCATGGGAGTTACTGCATTGCAGTCCTTTAGCCCCATGAAATCCTTGAGGAGTGGATTCTGAATTGCTGGAAGGTGCTCCCATATGAGCTGCTTTAAGACAATCAACATCTTCCATGTCTCAGCATAACTGGACTTTTTTTCAGCATATAAGATCACTAAGCAATGTGGAATAACTTATTAATTGGTGAATGGTATATTTCTCTTGCACAGCATATTTTTAAATCTGGCTTATTATAACAGACATAGAACCACTTCAAACCTGGCGCTGATGAAGCCTTTATAAAGGTGAATATGTAAAGGATGTATCTGAATTTACTCAGAGATTGTATTTTGTTTGTGATGTAAATCTCTGATTCAGACTGTGAAATTCTTCCAGCACAGAAATACATCATGCTTTAATCAATTTGAATGTATAACTTCAATTCACTTAATGTGACATACTTGGAAAATAGGATGTAGTCTTGATAGTGTTACATAAACATGCTATTTTGGAAGCTTGCTACACCTAAAAAGACTTAGCAAATCCATAAGCAGAAAAAAAGAGTGTTCTAAATTTCAAATATAACAGAAGAAGTCCACCAAATAAAGACCCCACACTGGACACAGTTACATGACGAAATAATATAGATTATGTAACCCTGGATGCTAGCTAGTCAATGAGCAGAAAGGTCCCTAAAACCTTTGCTTGCAGACTATAAGGAACTGAATAACAGCTAGCAGCTAGCAAACCAGCTAGTACTAGGAAAATACTGAGGGATCACCCCAATTTGCTGTGGGAACAGGGTTCATTCCTCGGAGCAGTGCATGCACACCACTGTCTATAGGAAGAATAGGGAACAGGTTACACTTCACTGAGGAACTGTTCTTGAGCAGAGTCCTTATGAAAAACACCCTGATTGCTTCCCCTGGACTAAGTAAAGTGTCGGAATGAAATGAAAAAATCCAGAATATCTGGAAAAAAAAAGGAAAGAATAGAATCAGTTTTTGATTCTGTGAATATGGAAAAAGAAGAAAACCTGGATTTTAAGGCAAAAGAAAAACTGAATGAAAAAGAATCAGGAATTTCACATACATTTTGGAATGTGAAATCCTTTTTGTTCCAGATTGGAAGAAAACATTGATATTTCCCAGTTTTGCACATATTGAACATTTCTGGCAGTTTATAATAACTACTGTTGAAAGGGAAATACTGAAAATTTTAATTTAACACAAATTTTCTATATATCTCATTTGAAAAACAGTGAGACAGAAAAACATATAAAAAAGAACTAGCCTGTAATGTGAATACATGTGCCTCAGACAGGCAACCTCAGGAAAAAAACAAGCCTCCTAAACAATGTCTAAGCAAAAATAGGGACACAATTTGCATCAACGTTTTGCAAGGTAGAGCTTTGTGCATTGCTCTTTGTCAGTAACCAAAAGGCAGAAAGGAGGAAGTATTTTGCTCTGTTGTAATAACCTGAAGGTAGCACAGAGGATGATGGATGTAGGACAGAAGAGTGTGGCAAAAGCACTAGGATGCTAATGTGTGTACATGTTATCAGTGTCAGCTAGAGTTGCAATATGTCCCTCCTTCATTACTCCTTTTCCTCCCTATAGACCCTTAGAAGATATTCCTTCTCTTCATATATGTCCTGGGGGTCCACTGACTTACTAAAAGGCTTTGCTGTGCTCTAAACTTAATGAAATCGCTGCAAAACAAACACAATGGCAGACAATAGACATTTCAGATTCTCAAACACCATCCAGGACCTGCCTGGATTCATTCTACTAAATTTTAGACATTTGTAATGTGAGTATCTGCCCTCAGACTAGTCAGGCTTAATTCACTTCACCATTGAGGAAGAGAAATCAACACTTTTGCAGTTTGTTTGAACTGACCTCATATGCATGTCTGTGCTGAGGTGAATCATGTTCTGGAAGTGACTTCTCTTCTTTGCCTGCAAAAGGAACCCAGGGTTACTAGCTTCGAGGTAAATGTATACCTCAGATATCTGAAGTTAAATGAAATGAATCTCATCAAGGTAGTCCTTTGTGAACAAACAGCTCATATATGTTATGTGCCATTTTGTTTTGCAGTGGTACAGCTAAGGGTTAGAGTATAAGAGGGCTTTAAAAACATTTGTTTCAAAACACTTTCCATTATAGCAAAGAAGGAAAATGTATGAGAGCAGTTGTAGTACCTACAGTGAATGCGAACTCTTCCATTCTTATGGGTCATTAGTTAAGTCAGCACATTTCTTCAAATTCTAACTAATAAGAACATTATGAATACCTTTGCAAATAACGCAAGCTCAATTTTGAATAGGAATGACATTGATAATTGAGTGCAGATGGTTTAGTTCTCTGGTTAACTAAAAAAAGGGGTAAATGAGAGTGACCTTATGGAAAAGAAATTACAACATCAGAATAAAGAAAATTATTGCTGTTCCTATGTAAATTAAACTGATTGACTGTAATGTGCTCTGCTAGGTATTTGTGTTTAGTCACAACTGGGTAAAGCCGTTCATTCAAGACCATCCAGCTCACCTAGCATTTCTAACGGCTGCTTGTCTGGCGACGTTAGACCTGGAAAGCACTCATAATATGTGTTTTGAGGAAGTTTCTTTATTTCTTTCACTTCACAGAATGTCCTTGCACCATCTGCAAGCCACTTTATTTACTGTTTTGATAATTTATTGAATTCCCCTCAAATGTATAGTTTGAATATTCATATTTCATATATTTTATAAAAAATCCTAAATAATAAGAATAAATTAGTAGGTTCCTTAGATATAAGACAACAAAACTAATAGCAATA
This sequence comes from Apteryx mantelli, assembly GCF_036417845.1. Lineage (NCBI taxonomy): Eukaryota > Metazoa > Chordata > Aves > Apterygiformes > Apterygidae > Apteryx > Apteryx mantelli. The sequence continues at coordinate 118,611,101 of NC_089980.1, read as the reverse complement.
ATTTAGAAGTCTGCCAGTTAATCCCACAAGAATAAATAAAGTATTTCACTTGTGTCCAGTTTTCTAAGCCCAGCACCTAGACTGAATTATTTTATTACGTATAAAATGATAATGGCTCAAGTGTAAAACCAAGATGTGATTTCAGTGACTTCAACTTCATTTTCTGTGATGGTGCTGGTCTGAGACACTGAGATGTTCTGGAATCACCCATTGACTGCAAGATGAAAGTCAAGCTTAGAGGCAGGCTGGCCAGCTTGCCTGGCTTCCTATGAGCTCACATGACTAAAATGCTTCAGCAAAAAATGGAGACAAAATGTCTGGGACTCTATTTTTAGGATCCCCAGCAAGCCCTCTATATGAGGATGACTAAAAACTCATAAGAATTCATTTCTCACCTCATTTTACCCTTTAGTCTTCTTTGGACTTTCACTGTACCAGATCAAGAAAAGGGTCTGATCAGGCACCTTGGCACCTGGTTGAACATATATGGGCAAATTCCTGCTGCCTAGGCTGGGCTTCTCCGCAGATGGACCTGGCCTGATGATTGAATTCGAGGTTCCCTTCTTTTGGTTCCACTTTTCCTTTTCCTTTTCTTTTCCTTCCATTTCCACTTTTGCTTCTGGCAGTTTAGAAAATAAAGCTCTATGAGTTGGAATCACTGGCCATAATGAGGATGTCTGCAAGGCAGATGTTTATACTAGTCATCTAAGTGTCCTTTGTCCTGGGACACAATTCATCTCATCCTAAAAGACATCTATAATAAGTCAGATTAATGTGTTTCTCTCTCTCCATTGACTGCCCATGTGGCTTGTGGGGAGTGGCTACATTTAAAGACTGGTCAAATAAGTATGTCATTTTAACACACTTATGTCTTTCCTGAACAGAGCTGAAGAAAAGAATGTGTGCTCAAGGCTCCTATTTCTGCACAGGAGAAAGCTAAGAAAATGTCTGTTGCACCCTGAAAGTCTTTTACTTAGTAGTTCTACTACTAGATGATAGAACTTTAGAGGTTGCAAAAAATACTGTAACTGCTTAAAAAAAAGTCCTCTGCTGTAGCAAGGAGCAACATATTCTAAAGAGATTGCTTGTCAGGAATGACTGACGACATGAAAAAAAAAAAGTCATAGAAAAATTAATGCTATGCACTGCCAAATAATGTGAATATATGGTTGTTATTTATTTCTCTGCTTTATACACTGAAATGTTTGCTTGTCTTCCTAGCACATGAATGGTATGTTCCAAGATTTTTATCTATTTTTTATCTTGAAGGCAGCTGAAATTGCCTCTCCAGATGTTATTAAATAACCAAAGCATGCTGTAATCAAGCAACCTAATTCCCTGGAAAGGGAAATAATTTCCTGTACCTTATTTACATATCTCTAATTTCTTATAAAGCTTGCAGAAGAGACTTATGACAATGGTAGCTGATGCTGTTTTCCACTTAAGAACAAATAGTTTGAATTCTCTGCTGCCATAACCCCATTTACTCCCATCAACCAGCCTCCTGGGAATCCTCTAAGAACAATTTGAGTAAGGGTGAGTTTGGCACTTTATACTATAAGGATTTAGCCATCCCACAGGAAGAGTATAAGAAGCCGGGTGGAAAATTGACATAACCTTTGCTTCTGTGAGCTTGAGAGCACAGGCAGAAATAAATGCATCTCTTCTAAGAGAACTGGTTGTGTGTTTGTTGTCTTAAATGCTAGCAGGATACACATGCCTTTAACTGGATAGTATAACCCTTGCACATTCCTCATTACCATTTTAAGTACAGCTTCCATTATATATTCTGAAGCTGTATCTTTTAGCAATAAAAAGAAATTTAACATTTAAAGCTAGTGGTCTTGAAACATTTACAGACTTGGACACTTTCAAGCAGTCCAGCTCAAAATTAAATTTGTTTTCAAAGAACTAAAATTTCAGAGTTTTTTAGTTTCTCCAGTCTTGCTCCACCCTATATTTTCTCTCCAAAACTGAACAGTACAAAGTTAAGCAGAACATAAACCAGACCATAAAATAAAAGCACATGTGATTCACTATCTAGCTGACACAGTAGCTTATTCTGGAACTCATCTTTTATAGCTTTATACTAACAGGCAAAATGTCATTTAGAGCAAAGGAGGGACGGTGACATTAAAGAAATTTTCTCTGCGTTATTGTTGTGAATGTATACATCCAGCTTAAGTTTTTTTTTACATTGTTCTGTGTTTGAAAATATAACCTCAAATTTTGACCTTCCCAGCGACAAAGAAGGAAGGAGAGGAAAACTAAGATAAAAAGAATACCCTGCAAAAAATCCTCCTTTTATGTCTCAAAGGGTCATAGGGCAGGTTCTGTAGCTTAACACCAGAGTATGAAATGTGAGAAGTTCCTCTCCTCTTTTTCCCTACGCATCATTAAAGGCCAAATCTAGCCTCAAAATTCATTCCCTTGAGATCCTTACAAGTTGGTTCTGTGATATCCTATTTCAAGAATTTCCCAGTTTTTCAAACAGCCTCATTAATGCTAGATGAAGTTCTGCAATAACTTCATAACTCAGTATGAAGTCCCCCAACATGTCCTGGGACTTAGTTTGTCTTGTTTTGTTGCTGCAAAATAACATGCAGATGGTTTATTATGTACAATCACTCCCAGTTCCCTTCTCTGACCTATGTCCTATGACATTAACATTAGACATTATAAACCTCAAGTGCATTAACATTTGAAAGTTTTCATCTTAGAAGTCATATAGTCTCAGTGAAAGACACTCATTAAAAATAACTCACACTCGCAACAACTAAACTTTCTCATTAATGTTCCTTAAAGGTCAGGGAAATGATGAAGGAAAAAATCTGTAGTAATACCTAATAGTACTTTTACTCCCAGTATTCCAAAGTATATTAAAAAGGTGATGTATGGAAACATTTGTACTTGGGGTGGTTTGCTGCAGAAAAAACGTATATATCACAGGAACTGAATTTTGAATAATTTGCTGGGATACACAGTGTATCTTCAGAATGTATCATTAGGTTCTCTTAAATGTGACAAAGGGGGCCCAGGCACCAAGGCAGACCTAAGCTACTATGGTACTACTCAAAATGAGTACTCAGAAATGTTGTAAAAAACAGTGATTTTTTTTTTATATAGATATCATGCAAGTTATTATAAAGCCATAAAAAGTTTCAAGTTAGAGGTCATGCTATCTGGAAGGGGAAATCGATAGAAGAACACCAATAACATTTCATGTTGTGCAGTATATTACTATGTTAGTGTATAACAACAATTCATTTTACTTCTTTAAAGAAGTAAATCAAAGTATATGCTGGGGATTTTAGGGTCACATTTGACTCATAGAAATCTATTAAGTGTTCAGCATGTCACAGACACCAAATGGTTAATGGCAATATGACTATTTAAGGAATCCCCTTAATTAATAGGAAAATAACTTTTCCTTAGGAGACATGCTTTGAGGTTGTATGAAGACACGTTTCAATAGTTCACTTACAACCCATGCGCTCTAGTAAAATGAAAATCTAGATAATGACTGCAACACAAGGAAGATGGGATCTTCTGAAGCATCATTCTGTCCAATGAAATAGATGCTAGAACACAGCTTCAGCTATGGGGCCAAAAGCAGAATCCAGAACAGTCATTAGGAATGGTGTTATGTCTTTTACCCGCTATGTGTTTTATTGTTTTGTCTTGCAAATGTTTCCAGAATTCTGTCACTAGGAACGCTCAATTTTACTCTGAAGGATAAATGAATCTTCTCATTTGCCTCTCAACCCTGACTGGTAATAAGCAGAATTTCTCAATGAAAAGCTGACTTACACAATTTGCTGTGTTTGTACGAGGAAATGGGGTATGTATAAAGACACACTTCCACAAGAGACAGAGAATAGACTTATTATTTCTCTGCAAGGCCCAGTAGCATAAATGCCACTCCAGTGAAAGCAACAGCCTTTGACAAGTAACATCTAGCATCACGGCATGCAAGCAGCCAAATGGTGTAAAAACAGCTTAAGAACCAAAGACTATACAAACTAGTCACAGCGGGTCTACTCAGAAAAGTGATTATCCCAGGAATCCCTTTCTTGCTGAACAGATCCATTCTTTAGTTCCACCCCACAACTGGAAAACTGCCATCGACTTCAGCTGGCTTTGAATAGGATGTAATGCATATTTAGGCCTATATGCTTATGCTAGTGACAACAGTAAATTCTTGATGCATATTACTCCTTTTAGCACTGCAGAGCCAACAAAGGGGTCTGAGCAAGGGAGCTGGATACTAGGCAGGCTTGTGCTTCATCAGCAGATCTGTCTCTTCCATTCTGATTGCCGTTTCCTTGCTGCTAGTGATGATTATAAGCCAGGAAAAATCACAGCCGTTGTTCTAAAAGCCCTTTTTAGCAGAGTAAATCTAATCCTATATCACTGGCAAGACAATTAACATGGAAGTATCTGTTGCTGATTTTGCAGCCTTACTTTTTAGAAGCTATCAAACAGAAAGCTCAGAAATAAGAATCTACATTAAAGACATCACCTGTACATCCTCTGCCTTAGGGGAAAAAAAGAAAGGAAAAAAAAAAAACCAGCTGTCATTATACTTGTTTTAATTTGCTCAGGATACACATCTGAGAAATGTTGAGAAGGATTCAGAATACTCTCCTAGGACTGGACTGTTTTTTTAAAATACACAATCCCCATTCACAACAGGCCCAAAATCTGCAAATTTCTTTTCATCATGATTTCACCTCACATAAAATTATTTATTCTAAATATATCATATCATGCTCCAGTGTACAGTTAGATTTTAGGGACACAGAAACGGCAGAAGGAGATTTGTGTGCTTGAGCAGAAAAGCAGGCCTTCCTCATCAGACAAAAGAAGATAAGGAAGAAGCAAAGGCTACTGCAATGCTGCCACTTACTGTCTAAACGGGAAAGGAGTCACTTTCTGCTTTCTAGTGCGTGATAATTAATCAGAGCATAAGCATCAAATTGTGTTAAAGTCAGGAGAACTCTAATGCCAGGAAAATTGCAGTTTTTGTCTCCCTTACGTATTGAGACCCTAAGGTCTTCAGAGCAGGAGTTGACTACTGCTGTGAGGTTTTGTGCAACTGGAGCAACGAACATGAGTGGGACTTACAAATACTATCCTAATACTAACATTCTAATCTAATAAAAAAGTTAAAGACTATAAAAAGGCATAAACACAGTCACAGTGTTACACTTGGCTATGCAGCCCTAAGTCATTTATGGTAATTGGTGGTTTAGTAATGCAGATAGAACTAGACAGTAAAATAGAGGAGCATTATATAGAAGAGTTAACTGATACTTCTGTGGGAGGGTGACGTACTGTAGAATAAGAGTAGCTCCAAATGGCAGTACTTCTATTCCTCTAAGGTCTTTAGATAATCAGTAGAGCTGTTCTGAAAATAAAATGTTGACAACTTGGAATAACTGCAGAATATAAACTACTTAACACCTATGTCTGCCTATGTTCTGCAGTGCCCTGGCTTTGTTTGCCCTTTCTGATGTGAGCAATTTATTGTGCAAAATGATTTTTGAACAGCTGGTGATGTTTGGAAATTTCCATTTTTGAGATTAGAAACTGAAAAACAAGAAGACTAAATCCTGCATCCACAAAGCACTTAACTTTCATTGAAATCGATTTAATTGATTTCAGTGCCTAAATACTTCTAAAAATATGAAATTTAAAGAGATCTGACAGAATCATAAGGGAATTGTATAGCAAGAGAAGGGTCTGAATATTAGCTTATGGAGTTCAAGACTGTCACTGAAATGGCCCACTGGCTGAATCAAGAATATTTCTTTAAATGTTAGTAGTCAATTCATATTACCTGTATATTGAATTCAACAATTTATTCTTGCACATGGCTCATTAAATTCTAATATTGGGGAGCTTTTAAACAATTTAGTTTAATTAAATAAACACACCTATCACATAAACTACTGAGACCAGACTTTATTATCAGTTAAACTTATTAAAGACTTAAAGCAGTAAATAGACCTAATGATGTAATAGAGCTTAGGGTCTATTTTACCATCAGTAGGTATGTGGAAGCTTAAATGACATTTATGGTAGTTGTACAGGCACAGAAAAGCAGAAAATACCCTTGCACTTTAACTGTATCAGTAACAAAATCTTTAAAGCTCTTTCACAATGAGTATTTCAGCTTCAGAAAAAGCTTCTCATACAAACAACCTGTTAAATAGGCTAAAATAACAATACAAACTTTACTTTTGGCAGATTTGTGGAAAATCTACATTTGTACTTGATTTATTCTGGAGCCAAAGACCTAAATGCATGTGTTTTCAGTTCTCATTTGTTTTATGACTAGTTCTTCCTATTTTTTGCTTCAAATCATAATCAGGTGGGGAGTATCTTATCTAACAGAGTAGTATTTTTGCATTATGTATGTAGTGTAAACAATGCATTTTTTCCGTCTATACGGGTTTGATGGTGCTTTTGAAAGATTTCTCTGATTTGCCTTCAGCCTCTCCATGCTGAGAGAATTTCTCCTTCAAAGAACTTTGCAGGAGAGAGAAAACGAGAAGGATGGAGCACCTACCAACCAGCTCTTCTGGACACCTGCTACAACTTGCCTCCCTCTCCGGTCAGACTTTTGCTTGTTTTAACTGATCCAGTCACAGGGTTTCATGCCCTTTTAAGCTCCATCAGTCTCTGGATGATGAGTGATTGCTGTTCTTAGCTTCAGGCATGCCCAGCTATTAATCCCCTGTCTGACAGCCTTGGGGGAGTGGGACTCTGGTGGTCAGTGTGTTGAGCTTCCCAGACCTTGGACGCCTTGCTTGGGCATGTTCCCATCAGGCACAACTTGGGACTGGCAGCTTTGGTTTCTAATTACACTCTGAGGACTGAACGGCATGACACTTGCTGTGTTTTGAGAGAAAACAGTGATCTAGTCATCTGGACCCAAAGTGCATGACTTCAGCACAAGAAATAGCTTGAAGCTGGGGCTGTTATGTCTATGTCAGCAAGTCACATGGTGTATTAAAAGCAGCTTTGTAGAGAGAGACCTGGTGCTAGGTACCTGATGGTCACACTTTACACATTTTGGGCAGATTTCAGACTACCTCTAGTTTGGTCCCATAGGCTGAATAATTCCTAGTGGTTGGAGCATGCTTTCAGGTTTGATTTCATTCAAAAGCAGCCCAGCTTGGGTGCTCTAAGACCAAAGCATGATAAGTAGAGCTGACTGGGAGAGTTCCTTCAAAAATGCACTTCTGATCTGAAGTAAGATGCTAGCGTGATTCTTACCTGTAATTCTTACCTGTGAATCCGGCAAGCATGGAGGACTTTAAACGTACTACTGAGTTAGGCTGCTGGTAACAGCCATTCAGTAAAAGCATCCCAGGTGACCTAGGCTTGCCTGCACAGCCTGGACCCAGCTGCCAGCTGCTGGGAACTTCATGCATAGGTGTCTCACTCCCTCTATATTCACAACATATAGAACAGGAGTACCCAAACCTGAACTGTGAAATTCACGTCTGCAGCCAGGAACCAACTTCAGTTATATGCTTCTCTGTCTAAACAGTTGGCCATTAGCTTTTAATCAAGGAATCTCTTGGGACCCTAGATTTGCAACCCTTCTTTAAATATCATGCTTTCAGCATCCTCTCCAATACTTCTTCATACCTTTTGTACTGTTTAAGTAAGCTCACTCATTCTTAGTGTATAATATTGATGCTGTGATATCAGTCCATGCAAATCCATGGACTAGAAGTGAAATAATCAAATGTACTTAAGACTGTACCACTAGTGTTGGTGAGGCCACTTTCCTCACACTACTCATTTTACTGGGTCTCCTGATGTCAAAAGACATGTTTGAAATACTTTCATCCATATTTTCTCTTTTCACATTTGCCTAAACCTTCTCTCTTGTGTTTTTTTCAGTCAATCAATTTATGCTGTTTCTATGCATGTAACTAATGCATCTAGAACCACTATTTGAATAGAATCTGGATATTTTCAAGCACATCTCTGGAAGGTGCATTTTAAATCTTGGAAAGCTTCATTTAAATTCTTCCTGTTTAAATATTGCATAAGTCTGACATGGCAACAACAGCCCTGTGACCTGCTGTGCTAATAGCCCAGGTCTTGTTACTCCAAAACTCCACCTTCCATGTCTGACCTTTGATTTTCGCAGCCGTGCCTCCCAGTCCTGCTCTCATACCCCTCTCACAGTGTTCTGGCAGCCAGAGCCAGCAGGAGGAGGAAGCAGCACCAGAAATCCTCCTGGGGGTGGGGATGGTGAGTTAAAGGACAGTGAAGATTTACTCAGTACCTTGCCTCTCAGGTTCCTATCCCTTCTAACATAGTCTTCTATCTTCAATTTTCCACTTGACTGCTTTGGGTAACCTCATTTCCCTCACTGGTTTCTCCACCTCTCCACATCTTATTATGCACATCTGGTCAGCCACCACTCTTGCTCTTGTTTTTGAAGGCTATAGGTGGTAGATTTGTGACTCCTGTGTACCTTTTCACTGCCAAAGTCAAAAAATAAGTGCTTGTTTCTTTATTGGTGAAAAATGCCATATGGAGAAGTATGTTTTAAGAACAGCAAGAGAAGGGATGGGGGAGATCATGAGCACTCGCAAGAAGGCACTGTGGTTTGGATGAGGGTATTACTCTGAAGTCAGAGATATGTTGTGCCATGAGCAATAGCCTGGATGGTGATTGCCTCTTGGGGCTTGTATTTTGCTGTTTGGTGTCCACCAAAAAAGAGCGAACCTGTGGAAAAGATGAAGGAATGAGACCTTTTGGTGAAATAGTATGTGTGTATGAATACATTTTCCACATATATACAGATTGTTGAGATCACTAAGGTGAGGGAATGGAGGAAGACAGGTAGGAAAGAAAATTTACTCATTAGACTATTAGGAGTGAGGTCTGCTGAAGTTTTGGAAGAAGCCTCCCTGGACTGGGATCTATTGTCTTGCAGTATGAAGGAAAATATGTCTGAAAAAAGTGTTCCTGTTTCGGGAATATTCAACTGCATTTGTACATAGAAATCCAATTACACATATTACACAAGTATTGTGGAAGATGATATATGATGAAGGGAATGTGGGGAGAGGTTGGAGAAATACATACTGAAACACATGGCGAATGTCACTGAGCAAATGCATATTGCTTTTTTGTGGCTCTTTTGTAGGGAAAATGTTATGTGAACTCGGGTGTACATTTATGGTGGTTATACTGTAGACCTGTATTTGTATTGAAATCTCAACCTTCTTTGAAGATCATCTGGTCTCCAACTACAGACACCATATTGCATTAGTATGTTTCTGTATTTTTGTTCTGTTGAAAACAGCAAAGAATCATCTTTCAGGCCTCATGCAAATAGGGAGAAAGAATATAATTTAGAATTTATTAACAGTTCCAATACGAACTGCAGCAAGGAGTCATTGAATGATTTTCAGAAGTTGTTGATGTGACTGGGGTGAAGTATGGATATCCTCTCCCCTTTCTAATAAAATAATGAATGAATTTCTTGAAATAAAGGTACTGTAGTGGATTTAAAGTGAAACTGTAAAATACTTAGTACTAATAGAGATGAAACAGTAAATCTTAATGAGCACCTGAACTGGGTGAAACTTTACAGCCTCTTCTATAGGAAACTCTAAGTAATATAATTAGGGATACCACAAGATACAGAGTTGGAGTGTTGAATCTCATGCCTTCTTCAAAATTCAGTAGCTATAGAAAGTTATTATTTTTGCAAGAAGTCAATCATGATACCAGCACACAGATTCAGATTCTATATCTCCTGAAATTTCAGCTAGCTAAAATTGTTAAAATCCTTTTTAAACATTGCTTTAGTCTCACTTTTATTAGTCATATTTTATAGTGGAGAGGAAATTCTGATTCAAATTTCTCTCTGCTAAATTTTTTTTCTGGTGTTTTTACTACAATACATTTATGACTAGATTTATGACTAAAACAAGTTTTCAGGAAATAAATATCCTTAGGGGCAAGTTAGAGGTAATTAAGAAAAGTTTTGCTCTTCTCAGGTACACACTGTGGGGTACTTTTTCATGGGTTTTCTGTTTTTTCACATTATTTGCAATCATGTAACCCTACATGGTCAGTAATTGTACTTGTGCAATCATGAATGGACAGTTGTACATCATCATTGATAATAAGCATTCCTAGTACAATATTTGAATCTACTATTTATGGTTAATGTTTGCAATTTTGATTACAGAGACTTGGAGATTGTATTATGGATAGGAAAAAAAGAGGTAACTTGAAAACATGATCATTAAAGCAAATGCATTTTTTTATGTATTCCTATTTTAAGAGATAAATTTAAAAGTTAGGATTTGCTTTCTGCTACAGACAAATTTTTTAATAAATAATGCTCTTTAGTGATGTTAACTACCATTTACTCCCACTTGTCTGGGTTTGACAAGCTTCAAAATATCCACTTATCATATAACAAAGCTCCCGCTCTGCTATTAACAGCATGGGAAATGTGCTTATAAGCACTTTATCAATCCCTGTAGTTAGAAGAGTCAGCAAAACCTACTCATTCATGTTTCTCATGAGCTTTTCCCCTCTCTTTCCCCCTCCTTTCTGACCATCTCAAACAAAAAGCTGGCTCTGTGTTTGCAGTGTACTGTGAACTGTTTCACTGCTGGTGATTAAAAACAAAGCAAGTCTAACTTTTGTGGGAATTTATAGTAATAGTGGTAATAAATCTACTACATGCCATCCACATGCTTCTCAAACCTCCTCATATAACCTCTGGTTTTTCTTCTGGGATAAAGAAGCACGGACTCTGCTAAATTTAACAACTTGAAAGAGGGAAAATCCCTCTGTCATGTCCTGTGTGTCCCCTGCCTCTCCCCCTTCCCCCCAGTGCTATCTTTATAACAGGAGATTAGGGGGTGAGAGGGTACTTCACCAAAGCATCCTGAACTCTACAGAGGCTGGGTGCTGTAGATGACACGAAGCTGTCTTTGCTATTGTCAGATGTAATAACAAGCTAAGGAAGGACTCATTAAAAGGAACCGAGGCAGAGTGTAGTTATCTATAACACTTGGTTAACCACTTAGTAAAATGTCTTCTGAGTGTTGTCATAGCTATTCTATGAATATATATATATGTATATATGAACAATTCTATCATAGAGCTAGTTTCACGACTATAAGTAGCAGAGAGAGTGCTAGCTAAATTCATCAGCCCTTCCAATTTGAGACTTTTGATAGAAGGCTGAAGTACTTAAGCTGAACACTTTTCATCAGAGAACATAACCTGATATAGTAAAGTGCAAAATTAAGCAGCAAATAGTCTCTGTTTCAGTCCTCCAAACTGGTCACCAGGGAATGGAAAATATGGGCTTTGTGTGCCAGCTGGCAGGCTTGATTGCCCAGCTTGGCAAAGGCGCTTTGTGCCAGTGGAGAGGGTAGAAGTCCATTTCCCCAGGAACTGTCTTTTCCTTTCCTCACAATCTCTCCCCATTCATTTAAAGTCTTTTCTATTCTGCAAGATAGCAAGCAGAAGTCCTACAGATAGCAAAACCTGTGAATTTTTCTTTGTGAAGTATTTTAAAATCTTGGATTTTTTTTTCACTTTAATTTGGGGTACAGTAAAATTTAAAAACTCTTGTAAACAGCCCTTCTAGACTGTGCACAGTGGCTCATTAGTTCCACAGCACAGCTTTCCCTCTGTTCTCGTTTCCTCTTCAAGGCACAGTTGCATTCAGTGATTAATTGATAGCAGTAATAAGTTGCTATCATCTATGCAATAGCCATGAGAGGGAGTTGAGAGTGCTTGCCAACGGGCTTCATCAGAGTTATTTTGGAAGGAATGAACTAAAGTTCCAGAACACTATTACTGAACAGCACAGATAACTGATGGGCAGAACAGTTCCAAAACACTATTTTGGATCATTTCAGCATAAAATTAGCTCTGGCTTTCACAGCTATGTGCTGCCACTAGAAATGTTGGCTCAGAAACTGGGATCTGTGCTCCAGTTTTAAGGGAGACTCTGCTTAACCTGATACAGACACTTTGGACCACCTCTTCTCCTTAGCAGAAGCGTCTCTGCAGACGTCCCTTTCACCATGGCCTGGTGCCAAACCTCTCTCCTATCCCAGCTCCTCTGTCGGGTATCTCCCTCAAATACCCTTGTTTCTAGACTTTTGCTCAGTCAGTCCACATTTTTGTCTCTGAGCTTCTGTAATTTCTTCCCACTTCAGCTCTCAGCTCCAGTCTCCCAATCCTCAGTCTCCCTGGTTTCTCTCATTGCCTCACATCCCAGTCTCCTAGACCAGTCAACCTTCTTGACTATTTGCCTTAAATGAGCTCTTCAGTCCTCTACCGGACTGCCCCACTCTGTTTCCTTTCCAGACACAGTACTGCCTTTCAAACATCTCCTCACTCACACACCTTGCCCCATATGCTTTGTTTTGGCCTTTCCTGTCCTGTTCTCCACATCAGTCTTCTCCCAAAGTCTTTTTGCTGTCTGAGCTGCCCCTTCCCCCTTCCTTCAAAACCAGCTGATATGACCTCTTACTCTCCCACATGCTTTTTTCCCCTGTTTCTCCAGCACCAGCTTCTCCTGCTTCCTCATTTCCTCCACTTGGCTCATGATCATTAGCCCCTGCAACGCTGCTGCTCCAAGAACTAGAGTTACCCATGACTAAGCCCCATTTCTGCAGCTCACGCAAGCACTGTTTAGAAAACTTCCTTGTGTGTATTCTCATTTTTGCTGCCAGCAAAAGCAGTGTCTGGAAGCCACAGCTGGAGAAGAAACAGAGGGGTGGTGCTGGGGAGCTTAGGAGATTTGGACTGGCTTCAAACTTCCTTCAATGAAGCATAGGGAGGCAGTTAATGGGGAAGCCTGGCACAGTGCCCATCTGCAGAGTCTGCCTGTGCTATACAGCTGGCCGTGTTCATTTGAACATTTTCTTTGGTTCAATTCACTACATGGCTTTTCTTTGCCAGGATTATCTCTTCAGTTGCTATAAACTTATGTAGCCTTGTTGAAGGTAATGTGATGATGCTGGTTTACAGCAAATAAGGATCTGGCCCTCCTCTTTTTTTTTGCCTTTGAATGGAACTAAAAATTGAAACTGAGTTTCACTTGGTGTCATGTCAAAACCCCAAGTTAGAAATAATTTTAGCATAAAACCTCAAAGTGGTCTGGGTGAATATGAAAAGGCTCATGAACTTTAGGAAATCTTTAAATGGGCTTGATTTCAGTTCTGTATATATAATTATCTCATGTGGTTCCCAGTGTCAGGTTTTACTGCAACAATTTTGCACTAATTAAATTTATCTCCAACTGGAAGAATACACATAAAAATGACATGGTGTATTCAGACTTAAGTATTTGTTAATCCTTATTCTGGGTCCTGTATCTTCAACAAACCGTTTGAAATTCTCAGTTTCACAGACTTCATGAAAGTTAAAGGCTAGATCTACATTGGGAAGTTAGGTTAAAGCCAAAAGAGGATTTAGGGATCTTGAAGTTAGGCAGTGTAGCAACTAAATTTTAAGCACTTTTCCCTGGAATGTGATCCAGAAAGAAGAGTTATGGTCTTCAGAGCATGGGAAGAGTTACATAATTTAAAATGGTAGTCCAAAAACCCTGTGCACCAAGTGGGGAGAGCTAGCCAACACAAATTGCCAAAGATGGATTATGATGGAAATTTTCCTCCCCCTGGAGTTTAAGCACAGAGTCAGGGCTCCAGGCAGGTATATTGACTAACTAAAGTATGTTTTAGAGTTAGCTTAATTATCTAGGAATAATTAAGACCTTTTTCTGGGTCGAGTTATGGACTGGATTCCCCTGATACACAAGCACTGTTGGCAAAAATTGTAGCTGGTTCTGTGTAACTTCTGTTTAGGAATCTGATTGCATGTTCTATGCCTATGATAGATTGACATCAAAGGATAATGCTTTTTAAAAGATGGATATGGAAATGGACCAAAAAGGTAGAGCAAGATGCTCATCTTTTGTATACCTATCTTGTAGCTAAACTCCTGATGCAGAAATGGGGTCACTTAGGGTCATTTAGTTTCACCTACTGCCTCAGTTAAAAAAAGGAATGTAAGCCACAAATTCTTTCCCCGACAAAGAGCATCTTGGATGTAAGACTGACATGAGGTAGTCAGACAGAAAGCGAATGGGTGCTGGCAGCCCGACTGGGTGGCTTAGTAGTTAGGATTCCTAGTGGAAAGGAAAGAGTCTTGGGCCCTATTTCCTGCACCATGAAATTCAATACTGCACATACTGTGTAAAATACAAGCAATGCTGAGTAGTTCTTGGTGTGCACAGAAATAGGACTCCAAGGATTTTTCAGTGATGACTGGACATCAGTGTGAGAATTTTTAAAGTGATATGTGAAGACATAACAGATGCCCAGACAAATGACTGCCCTAATGAACATACCACAAATATTTTCAATGTACTTCAAAGCAATGTAAAAACAAAACAATGAAACTCTTCAGACTACTTTTGGCCAAAAATTTATCGGGGAAAATCCCCTAGGCTACTAACAGAAACACCGAAGTTGAGATTTGTGTGTAGTCGTCTTAACGCAGCAGTGCACCTGGCATGAGTATGCTGCAGGCAATGTGAGTAATCTTCTTCCTCACACGGTCAAAAAAGAAAAAGAGGAACCATGAGATTCAAAGATTCAGAAGTTGGAAGGAAGCAGAACAGCCCAGCAAACCCATGTTGTTCCCAACACACAAACAAAGGCCGTAATAGAAGATGTTCTAGCATATCATTTAGAAAAATTACTTTCCCTTTTACCAATTTTTCCTGGAAATATGGTCATGCATCGATTATAGTAGAATGAGACAATATTCAACGGTTTCCAATTACTTCATTTTCTTCTTGTTCCAGTAAGATGTTTCTTGTTCCTTCACTGAAGCACTCTTGCCCTCCCAATTTACAAAATAAAATCTCTTCCTCAGACTGTTTATCTGGAAAGTGAAAAAACATTTTCTGCAGAGGTGCTTTGAAGAGTAAATATATAATGATAGTAAAGGACTTTGGAAAAAAATATTGTGAGCATGTTAATTATTTTCTCATCTAACCTCTCCTTAGTGTGATTGAAAGAAAAGCAAAACCAGATTGGTTGCTAAGGATTTTGATAAAAATGATCCTATTTACAGAGAATGCCTCCATTTATCTCTTCTTAGATGAAGGCAGAATCCTTACTCTCCTCTTAACTGCCTGCAGTCAAATTATTGCTGCATGTGTTGTTGCCTTTCTACATTTGCAAGCTGTTATATGAAGCAATGCTTTTCAGAGCAAGTCACTCCACACTAGCCAATGTTATCCTAGAAATGACTGATACGATCACTACATTTCATAGCTCGAAGGTTAAAAAAAAAAAAACAAACTTTCTAAGCTGTGTTTAAATGTATTTCTCTCACATGATTGCAGACACATCAGTAATGTTTCCAGACCACCAAGCTTCCTGAAGAAACCACTGAGTGCCAAAGTCTGCTTCCATTTATGCGAATGCTGAATTCTGCTATTATGCATGCCCATGGCCAAAGAATCAGGTTGTGAAAGAGTAATTAAGAACATCATTTCCCCAGAGTGAATTATGTGAGTGTTTTTGAAGGCAGATTTTGACTGTTTTACCATTGTTTTTTAAAAGTTCATTTCCCATGAAACTGCACTCAGACACTCTGTAGTAGGACTGTTTTGTAGCTACACCAAAACTTTTGTAAGGAATTTTGCTGTATGTAGACTGATATTATTCATTCCCATATTTTCACTGAAATGAAAATCTTAACATAGGATATATTCTCTCACTATAGATATTGTTCTGAATGCAGGAGAAATGTGATATTTCAGAACAATAAAATAAAAAGTTATATTTTTATGAAATTCTGGCAGGTTTAATGTTCAGCAAGAAAACAGCAAGAGGAGTAATCTGCAGCTGTACCTATAAAATATCTTTTCCTTGATAATGACATGCTAATATTAGTAATGCAGTGCTTTGAGATTTGTGGATAAAATGTGCTAAGTGACAATTGCTGTAACATATATTCTTCAGACACCGCTTCTGACCTGATGTTTCTTACTGCCTAACACCAGTATACTGATCCTACCCATAAAAAAACAATTACAACTTTGTCCAATAAGCACTGAGCAGCTACAGTCAAAAAAGACTCTTGAGTGTAAAGATATTTCCACATATTTCACCTTGTTCAATGTAGATAATTTTTAGTGGATAAGGAATACTGGCCATGCCATGATACTAAAAGTTATTTGGTTCTCTCTCTTTCCAAAATACACTTAAGATGGGATGGTACTCATTGTCCTAATGACTACAGTGACGATTTTCTGTAGCGCCCCAGTCCCCACATTCTGTTCAGTTAAATTTCTTTGTACGTGCCTTCCTTCCTGGAACTCCTTGGTACATCATCAGGAGGACTGCAGGATTCAGTGGGCTTTTTAATATGGGAATCTAGCTAGGAGACACAACTCTGAAACTTATTTAATTCCTAATTCATCCAAGTGGATGAAACATATGCTCAGAAATATATGCTAGTGCTCTATCAAACTGAAAAATCCTATGCCTCTAACCACATGGAGAAGCTGATTCCTCTGCATCTCAGTTCTTGGATTGTTAAGACAAAATTGCTGTCTAGGCAATTCTAGGTAAAGACAGCCACAAAGAGACATTTTAATTCCAAAAATTGAAGATGGCATTGTCATTTAACCTTTTAACTAGATAAATACAAGCTTAAATTGTACTGCCCTAGTTATGTGAAATGGCATGACATTTTCTTCCTTTTGGAAAAAAAAAAGAATTGTTTCAGTTCTTTCCAGAACAAAAATACTGTAATGTATAGTAATATCACCACCTTGTGGAGAAGAAATATGGCTTAGCTATGTACAACCCTTCTAATGTCTGTGAATATTCCTGGAACACCTATGTAGTCAATAGAGAGAACCAAAAACAATACCTAGTCAATGTTGCTGAAATTAAAAGTGAAAAAAATATTTTAACAGAAGATATAATTTGTATTGCAAATGACAAGGTACTGCAATAGACAGATATATCTTCTGATTTGTTCTTAACACTATTAACCCTGTAGACTTCATGCAACTGTTGTGCAGCTAATTGCAAACAGTATGGTTTAAGCCCTAAATAAAGGTGTTTAAAATTTATAAATATATTTGATGACTTTATAAAAGTATTATAAAAATGATGCATTTATAAATCTAAAAGTGATGCATAAATGTGTTTAATGCATTTAAGAGCTACTTTACACAGTGTTGCCAGCAATTCTGTTTTCTCCAACTGTCATTTTCATGGAAAACATTAAAATTAGGCTCTTCTGAGGAGCTGGACACCTGGCAGAGACAGAAACATACCCACCTTGTAAGAACAAGACCATCCTTTCTCCTCCTTAAGCTCTCATTTTTTGTTTTCCATATAACTTCCAGATTCTATCAAACATAAGGCAAGACCGGTATAGACAACAGTCTCATTCACTAGAGGCCTAACAGTCTATCCTGTGCACTGAATGACGCAGTATCCTGTGGAAAAAATAGTATATGCTTATGTTATTACAGACTGTTACTATACACAGGGTTTAGCAGCAGAATTGAAGTTTAACTCTAGAATTTCCTAATACTTTTGAATAAGTTCTGATGTTAATAATAGTCACTACAAGGGTTTCATGCTTATTTCCATAGATTTTATGTTACAGAGAAGGGTCAAAACATCCTGTTATCTGCTACTATAACACCACTGAAGTGCTGTAGGTCTTAGAAAAATAAGAAACTTTTTTACACCAGAAAGTGGGAGACACCTTCTAAAATATATACCTGTGAAGGGGTTTTGTACTCCTGACTAAGAAAATTCTGTATTACTACTTGAAGTGATATATTTTTTTCTCTGTCCTGGTACTCATGTAGGAAAAAAGGAGTCAATGTACTCCAGAAGAAGACTGTCAGGATGTAGTATATTTAAAACACACTTTAACAGCATTCTGTTAAATTTGTGCTTTTAAAGATGACTTTATAGCTTTAACTTGACATAAGTGAAGTGAATTATTTTTCTTGTCCTGCATTGGAACAAAACAACACAGAAGTCCTTGCACTCCTCAAAGATAACACAAAGGTGTTATCTAGAGTGCCCAGTTCTTTAATTTTAAATCTTTAACCTGGATGATTCAGTGCTTAAAAAGGCAGGCTCCAGGCTTTTGCAAGGCGATTCAGACAGTCTAATTTGGGGTCCTAGGCTTCCTATCTAGTTATGGAGGTCTTCAGAGAGGGTTTTCAGATAGCCTCAGTTAGGGGCATACTGTTATTATCCAGAAAGTCCCAAATGGGTGACCAGATAGCAGAACGACTCCTGTTTCATAATGGCACTTCTCACAGCTTAATTTCCAGACACCGATTACTCTACTGGGAGTAGGCACTTGCTGAAGAAGGAGAAATGAGCAGGATGGCTTATTTCACACAGTAGTAGAGCAGTTGCCCAGAAATCAGGAAGAGGCTTTAGGTTCACACTAGCCTGAGGATGCTTGCATCACAGTTTCAACTATTCAACAGCCAAAAAGCTGTCAGAAAAGTCAGGGCTGAGAGTGTTTTGCAATTCTGTTGAACATGGGCCTTTAACAGCACAAATTGCAATCAGAGCAAGAAAATAGGATAAAATGAGCCCAGCTCCTGGGACAAAGGGACTTTGCTAAGAGAGAGAAGTTCTAGTTTCTAGGTTTTTTTGCTCCTGATGTTGGTTGTTCTTGATGGCTCTTTTTTCTCAAGACAGTTCCCTGCTTAGGCAGCAGATCCCTTCATTTTCATTGTTTTTCTGACATAGTCTTGAGCAGTCTAATTATTACAGCTCATTCCCAATACTGATAGAGTTAATACAGATATGCACAAATTTTCTAGTATCTAACCCTTTCTCTGGTGTTATGCTTTACTCCTCAGGGTCCTAAGATCGTTGGCACCAATCTGTTTTGGTGTCTAAGAGTATTTAAGAGAATGGATTTGTCCAGACTCTCTCTGCTCAGACACTGTTTTGTTTGTTACTTTGGATGCAGTGTTACTCATGAGTGCTTTAGTCGCCAGACTAGAACACAGACTTGCTCACAATAATCAGGCCTTTACCCTTAGTAAAATACTAAGTTTGCAAAATCTAGAAGTGCTGAAGCTCAGAAGAGAAGCCTATCTCACTGTCCACCACTGTCTTGAAGCCAGCTCTGGGGACATGGCTTAACCCGACTTTGCTACCTCCTGGTGAGGATCCTCTCTATCATACTGCTTCAATCAAGTGCCTGTTTTCACTGAATCACAGATTTATTTAGGTCGGATGGTATTTCTGGGGGTCATCTAATCCAACCTCTTGCTCTGGGCAGTGCTACCCTTCAAGTTAGGTCAGGTTGCTCAGGGTCTTTTCTGACAATCTTCAGTTATGGAGATACCACAAGCTCTCCAGCAACCTGCTTCCATGCTTAACCACTTTCATGGTTAAATTTTCAAGCTTTCAATATTTTTCCTACTCTATATTAAGAAAAAGCCTAAGAGGTCTCAAAGTTCATTTGTTTATCTATGTTGTGAGGAAAATCAGAGGTGCCCTTCTGGTTTCCTCTGAGAAAACCTTCCCAACCCCATGTTTCTTCCTCTCCTTTGCCCAGTTTCTGCCCAGTGGTGCTGCAGTCATTCAGTCCTTCTTGAGCAGCATCAGCTGGGAGTTTCAGCCATTTAAAACTCTGCTTGGCTACAGCCTTCTTCAGCAAAATCCACTGGTGCACTGGTGCCTGTGGCAACTCCAGGAGTAAGCCCCTGGGCTGCTCTCCTGTGGGGGAATCCGTGCAGCCCCCTTGGTGAAGCGGCCTGGATAACAACGCATGACACAAGGCATGCACGTGACTGTCAGCTGAATTAAACAGTAACCAGGCATGTACCAGGAGACCTTTGACTCAAAGAAGGGAACACCTTCAAAGAAGTGAAAAAGAAGCATGAAAATTTGTACCCAGGGGAGAAAGATGTGGGAGCAGCACATGAGGCACAACCGAGCCTGACATTGCCGTGGGTCACCCTGCGGCATCTCAGCCTCCCCAGGCCAGCACGAGCTGCCTCCCCATGGACTGCCGAAAGCCACCAGCGCCTGCTGGGAAAGAGCCTTGGGAGTGCAATGGGACCTGCACTGTGGGGTCAGGAGCCACAGGGGTTGTTGTTTTGCTGTTATTGATCCTGAATGTGTAGTTCAGTGATGACCTCTGCATCATCAATAAATCAGTACATTGCTTTCACCCTGATTTGATTCAAATCATGTGAATTGAGCAATTTTCCCTGTGATACTCTGCCAATACATACCTCTCACATCCTGTGGCTGGAGATCCAGCAAGTGTCCCAGCTGCTATTTCAGGATCAGACTTTCTTGTGCAGAGGTGTGGTTCTGAACTTCAGATGTCCTTACCAGGCAAACATTTCACTTCAAGTGCACACTCCTGTGCAGAGTCACAATTTGAGTGAATCAACATTTTTTGATGAAAAAATTTCAGTCAAAGGATCCATAATCTGCTTGATTTTTCGTTTGGTTATGTGAGACATCAGCTTTAAATGCACTGCTTTTAAAAAGTAACCAAATCTATTTTTCATCAAATTAATATTATTTGAACCATTTTAAGATGCAGGCTTTTTTTTAATGGAAGTGGAATAAACCAGGCAAGAATTTAGATTTATATAGCACTGATACTAAGCTGGTCATATTGAAGTATTTTTTCAAGAGTGTATTCTCATGTGTGTGGCATCACTGAGGTCTCCTTAGGGATTTGTTCTCATTGAAGACCACATGCTTATGTCACAAGCTCGTTTTCCTCATTCTTTTTTACAGAAATGGAATTAGAAGTGGGAAATACAGAAAATAAATTAAAGAGCAGCAGAGTGACTGTGAGCTGAGGTTTTTATCAGCTTTATCATACTTATCAGGAATTAGGCTGAATTTATACCTGTGCAGAGAGCAAACACAAAGTCATGCACTACTTCAGGGATAAAAAAATGTCACCTCCTTGAAACGTCATGTTGTGAGTGGTAATTAAATGCTAAATTCACTCAAGCTTTCATATACATTCTTTATAGAACTTCATATAACTCAGTTTCAGGACTAATACCCGGAGAGTTTTGCTAACAGCAGTATAAATTAATTGAAGGTTTTGTCACTTTTTGAATAAAGTCATGCAGTTTTCTAATAGCTATTGAATAAAACTGATGGAATAATTTTGACAGTTTGTCTAAAAGGAGCCTTTCAAACACTGCAGCACTGCCTTGCTCTGCCATACGGACTTTAATGATTTCATCTCCTGAGGAGATGAATGTCTTATAAGGGTGGGCCAATGACAGCATTGATTTGTTTCTTACTCAATAGCAATAGCAATAATTGGAAATCTTTCTCTTCTCGCCAATAAAAACTGTTTTTTCCTCCTGGCATGGCAGAACTCTGCTAGTGTGATGGAGCAGAGACTGAAAGTCAATTTTTTTCCCCTGCAGGTGAGAAATGGGCTCACTTGTCTGGTGTCCTTGTCTCATGACTTTTCACTCCTGCACTTTTGGCTCTACAGCTATAAAAACAGTGGAGACAACTCCAAAACGTAGCAGTTAGGGCCTTTCCCCGGGAGAAGGTGGTAAGCCCTCTGACAAGGAAAAGAGTTTCCTCAAGGAAAAGAGGAAAAGAGCTGTCTTGTTCTGACTACTTCATTGTATCCTCGAGGAGGCTGGGCTGTTTGGGCTGCCAAGGGATGTTGGCATTTACAATTAAGTCAGTAAGAGAGGTAGACACCCTAAAGTAATTGTACTTTATAGCTGTCCTGAGGCATTCAGTGGTATAGCCCTTTCTCTGAGGACTGTGGAAAGAATTTAAGCATGTCCCTTCAGAAGACTAGATTACATTTCCCTGGTGGTGCTGTGTGCTCAGTATTCAGATACAGTTGCACCTCAATTAGGCACTTCAGTTAGTCACACTGGCTCTGAGGTAAACTTTCCACCTTTTTATCATGAGTATATTTCATTATCATTTCTCTTATGTGAAAATGAAAATATGTTCTTTCTGTCCATAGAGCACAGGGAGTCTGGTAATTTGCTGATGCAGATTGAAGCGGCTTCAGGGCTGCTCTATCTTGAACTGGCAGATCATGGCTTCCAAGACATGTGCTTCTGTCCAGGATCATTGGAGTGTGTTGTGTTGCAGCTGCCCCCTGGGAATCTGCAAGGAAAATCTTCTGCTAACGTTTTTATACCACTCCTGCATACAGAGGATTATTAAGACCATGTGGCTGATGGCAAGAAGTGCAAAGTTCTGCTTAGCATTTCCTGCCCAGAAGTATGTGTGAGTGCACGAGGTATAGCACAGCCAGAGTGTGCACCATGTCCAGGAAGCATTAGATATACCTTACAGGTGCTGTAACATTTTTTGCATCTGCAGCAACTCCAATGTGTCCAGACATATTGATGTGAAACGTTCAACAGATCAGGGTCAGATCTGTAAGACTCACTCTTTTTGGTCCTGTGATGGTGGTCTGAGGTTTCACAGTGGTCATATCTGATCTACAGACATTATGACCAGAGCATCTGCTGGGCTGAGAGATGTCTGGAAATTATGGACAAAGACTGAGCAACTACTTTGCCCTGACAAGATTTCTGGGAATGAAAAGTACTGTCCCTGCAAAATTGAAACGTATGTTAGCTCATCTCTTCGGTCAGACTGTATAAACCCCACTCTATGCTTTCAGTCATCTGTAGTACCTCTAAATTATATTCCTCTAAATCATACATCCCTTTTTACACTGCCTTTTAATGAAAATAGGCAGGTAGAAAAATTTTAATAAAAACTGTTGACATATCTTGGCACAGCTTCCACTTAGTGTATATTCTCACAATGCTCATGCAGCCTTCATGAACAAGTTGATTCATGATGCTCCCAGAAAAAGAATTAAAGGACTGTAACCTAATTAATATCACTGAACATTGTTGTGTAGACAGTAGGTCATCCCAGCTAAATCAAATTTTCATTATATGAATACAAATTTGACTTATGAAGGGTTTGAGAGAATATGTTAGGATATATTCTAGAAACTAAGGATGTCACTCACATATTGGGAAATATGTTCTGTTCATTGACTAGAAAAGGGACTTTGCATGATGATGGCGGATAATGAACTGGACAGGATTTTACAATGTAATGCAATTCTAAGACACCTGATAACACTCTCTAATCTAACTCTAACAAATGATTGAAACACAGTCTGTAAGTACCTACATGGGAAAGTGATTTCTGAGAGTATATGGATCATTAATCTTACAAACAAAGACATAAAAATATCCACTGCCTGTTAGCTAAATCTAAACAAGTTCAGAATAAAATAAGATGTACAAATTTTAATGGGAAAGCAACCGATTCACACTTCTTGCAAGGTAAAGTAGGCCCTCCTGTATGTGACCTCAAGTTTGGAAGTCACCCCAAGATCAGAAGTCTTTCCAATGCTCAGCAGAAGATATGGCCTATGCAGGAAATGCAAATGAAATGTTAGGACAGAGGGTTTTTGCAAAATTTCGGATTAGTAATGAGAGAAAATCTTATGCCAGAAATACTGCTATATATCTTAAAGTATACCAAAGTGATACTTTATTATTAAGATGAGTTATTATGAGTAACAATGAGACAGTTATTAATCAAAACTGTCTTGAAAGACAATGACAACGTACTCTTCATTCAATTCAATTATATGGGTATATATAACTGTACTTGCAACTGCTGGAAAAGTATACCATGTTATCAGCGACTGATCTGACTGACAGTCTGTGCCACCATCTGGCTATTATAATCCCTCCCCCCACCCCCAATAGAGATTAGGGGAAATACTGTTGCGTGGACGTCCACACGGCAGAGATGCAGGGGACCCCAGGTGGGACCATTATGTGTCGGTGCTGAGCCACTGGCGAGAGCCTGGCCCTGAGCCAGGCTGGGGCAAGTGCCACGTTTTGCCCTGGATGGACTGCGCTCATTCACTGGAGTGGTAACTGTGTGTGTGTGTGTGTGTTTGTGTGTGTGTGTGTGTGTGTGCGCGCGCAAAGCTTCTTCTGACACAGGCTATCCCTTGCTTGATCCACTTAATAGATTGAGTTTAGCCTGGTGTTAGTCTGGTGTTGCCTGTTATTTCCTTTCCCCCGTGACAGTAACAGGTAAGAAAACTCAGGTTTTAGCATAAAAAGCCTCTAGACAGACATTTATAGGAAAATGTGCACACTGCATCAAACTGTTTCCTTACAGAGCAGCAGGAACATCACAACTTTCATCAGTTGCGAACACAAAATATTTCACACCTCTCCAGTTTCATCTTTTGCATGGTATGAAACCCAGGATGTTGATAACGGGACGGAGCAGCGGTAGTCCTGTAGCAGAGGGGGTAGGTCATTGACAGGGAGTGAGTTTTGTGTCAGGGCATCACTGACTGTTTAGCAGCGCTTGTCAGGCATGACCCAGCTGCGGTGCGATGCTCTGCGAGCCCATATTGCCAACCCAGCTAGCCTGCCTTGTATCATCAGGGAATGGGAGAAGCCTGTGGCACTGCCCTGAAAATGAGGCAAATGCAGGCTTAAATTCACGGCAGTGTGAGACTGGAGCCAACTGCATGAGCCTGCCATATTTACAGCAGTCATTGAAAAGGGAGTCTGTGCCACTTTGTGGCTGAAATTTCCAGTCTTTCTCCAGACTGTGTTAGCGAGAGCGTAGCACCGTCAGCCATCCCTGGTTTCCCGGCTCGTCACAGCATTCAGCAGCACTTAGCAGGCTCCCTTTCACCATTGCTCCTCTACCTTAACAAGTTCGCACCACAAGCGGCCAGGCAAATGGGGCCTGTCTCCCCAGATGTGGTGTCCAGGTTCCCTCCGTGGTGCTCACAGACCTCTTCCACATCCCCCCAGATGCACGCTCTTCCCATTTTTCTCTGAAATCTCTTCTCTTTGTCAAATCAGTCTGGCTGTCATATGGATAATGGAGAAGCCACGGGAAAACTTAAGGGTACATGCACAGAGAATCAGTATGATCACAAAAACATCTTCATTGAAAGGAAACAGAGCAAATCTGGCTTTTCTCCTGAAATAAGAATATATAGAATTATTCACCACTGATTTCAAGTTCTCACAACTCATTATGAAGAAAAATGTGTTTTATTTACCATATGAAGACTGCTAAAGAACTCAAAAGCAGGTTTAGTTTTATTTTTCAGCTATAAATGCATGGCAGTGACTATAAACTCAAGCAATTCCTTTGAATAACCCCTGAACACACACACAAACACAAACACTCCCTACTGCCCCCCAAACCCACAAGGTATCTGGTTAGGGTAGTTTAAATTATTTTCTTGCAAAGTCATAGTCATCTTTTTATTTTAGCATGCTGGTCTAATAAAATGACATTTTGGTGATGGAAATAATCATCAATCAGTAGAAAATGTTACAAGTTTGAACTAGAATATGAAAACATTAGGAGAAAAAATGAGGCAAAAGAGCCAGGCTGAACTTTGCCAGGGTTTCTTGCCCCACATCACCTTCTTGATTTGAGGCATGAACTTGACTCACTGGACTATCCCTGTATTTTTCATGACCAAGGCAGCTGGCTACTTTCAGGAGAGCGGATATCCTGCTTCTCAGCAATGTCTAAAGTTGGTTATTTTGCTTGTTGACAATTCTGCTTTAAATATTAGAATTTTTTATTTCTATGTATGTCTTAATGTTTATATCTTTTCTAAAGGCCTGCTCAAATCTGAGTTGGCTATCTGTGTCCAAAACTGTCATGATAGTCTAATTTATGATATCATTGCTAGTAAGCATATTCTGCTGGGAAAACCTGGTAGTGGGTTATGAAATCATTATCTTCCTCAGCTAAATGCAATGCATCATAACTGTGAGAAGCATTAAAAAGATGCTATAAAAGATAAAGGCAGAAGAAAATTCAAACAGCAAAATGTACGCATAGACCCTGTACAGGTACCAAACCAAACCAAGTTCACAGCTTGGTAAGGCATTAGGAGGCCGTGTTCAAAGCCTGGAAACAATTGCCTTTTGGAATGACTGGATGTGATGCGCCACCAGAGGGGCGTCCGGGATTCTTTTGGATTCGGGGTTAGTTGCACTGAACTCGAGAGCGCATCATTTGTCAAGTGTGAGAATTTATTAGAGACAAGAGGTTATAACAAAGCTAAAAGTATAATATAGCTAGAAATATAACAGAACTGAAACTATATATATACATATCAGAGCTCTACAATTCAAGCATGGGTGCACGGTACAGTGACTGCTCTTGCCCCTTATGGGCCACCCCGCTGGTATAGTTTTTCTTGGTTTCTCTAACAACAGATGCCTGGTACAGTGACTGCTCTTGTCCTTTATGGGCCACCCTTCCAGTCTAATTTTCCCTGTTTTCTCCTCACCACGCTGTTGACATCAGGGGTGTCCCTGCTGACAGGTGGGTCCTTGGATCCACAGGGCAGCTGACCATGGGTCCAAGTCCACACAAGCCTATGTGACTCCCTTTTATACCCCGTCAGAACAACACCAGCCCACAGCCAATACCACTGCCACATGGCTCCAGTCAACAGCAGCGTGCACATCAGCAGATGACCTCATGCTCAGCGCACAGCCCTGCTCAGTGGGTAACAACGCGTCCATTAGCAGGTTGTGCTGTGGGGAATGGCTCCACAGGCCAAGATGTCTATGGTGTGGGTCTGTGGTGTCACTTCTCCTTTGTCTGGACTTGTCAGTGATGGGGTTGTTAGAGGGTGTGCCCCCAGGCTGCAGCAACCCCACAGTGTGGTGGATCTGGCTAACAAACCTGGGTTTGTTAACTCTTGGGGAGCGCCCCAGAGCAAATTCCTCTTCTATGGGCTGCACCATCTGGAGTCCCACACTTGCCTGTGTGGCGCTTGTCACTGGAACATGTTAAAGGGCTGCTCATATTTATGGCTGATAATGCTTAGTCATTCTAACAATGAACAGTGATGAAAACAAGTTTCATGCTCTTACATGACATATGAGATTTCAAACAATTTTGTTGCACATTGCAAGTCATGCTTCAAAACCCTAGGAAGTCAATACACAGACTCCAGTACATCATGCGTTGTAAGGAACTGGGTTGATTTTGCAGTACAAATATGTAGCATGACTGTATAGTGCCAGGATCATTGGCCTATAGAGCTGATACAAAAATTGTCATGCAGGTAGATTTTCAGTGGCATGAAGCAGGTTTGGCCAGGACCAGGGGCTATGGGATAATGATAATAAAAAGAGCCCATGGCCATGGCTTCCAGCAACTGGCTTCCCTGAGATCCAAATTCAATAGGGGCCAGGAACTCTACGCCTCTTTGAAAGTATTATGAGCCCAGGCTTCGTACAGCTGGGGGAGCACAGAGAAAGCTCTATTAAGATTAAACTCTGTGTGATTACACTTCCATTAAAAACTCACACTATGACATGATTTTTCTCGGTCTAACTTGTAGAATGCAATGTTATTTGTGTAACCTACAAGTTAGTTAGAGCACCCGGACTGTACTCATTTCCTCCTCAGCTACAGGACTTTTGACACAAGCAGTTTTTTATTTTGTAACTTCTAACATGACTTGCCCATGTTCTTTCTTTGTTCACTTCATTCTTGCAAACCAGCACTTCTGTCTCACACAAGCAAGTCGATGTGGAGCCCAGCAGGCACTCTCTGAGAAGAAATAGCTTAGCTGACAAACAGCTCCTCAAGTCACCAAAGGCACTGAAGGAGGTGGTGGGAGAAGGGAGGAGAAGATGGCACTTCGAATAACTCAAAATGGAGTCTGATCTTTTTACATCTCCTCAGCTTGGGTCAACAAGCAGCACAGTCATCCAGCCTCAGCTCTGCTAAATCCAGATATTTTAAAAGATAGAGGTGGGCCTATAAAAGCATATGGAAGGATTCTGTGAACTTAAAATGAGGAGTATCTATTGGTACAGTTTATAGGCTCCCAAGAGATACTAACTCAGCTGTGGCTAAGGCTCTATCAGCCCATTTAACTTCTAATTTGAGAAAGAA
This sequence comes from Apteryx mantelli, assembly GCF_036417845.1. NCBI lineage: Eukaryota > Metazoa > Chordata > Aves > Apterygiformes > Apterygidae > Apteryx > Apteryx mantelli. The sequence goes on along the minus strand of NC_089980.1, from coordinate 118,583,025 downwards.
AAATACAGTCAGTCACACCTGAAAGGCTGCAGATCCTAAGTACAAAACACAGCTGGTGAAGAAATAGAATAGCAATTTCAATCTTTGCCACCAGCACATATATCAGATACTGTGTCATGTATAAGTGGTAATAAATATAAATACAAAACAGAACTGTATGAGTACAGAGGCTCAGAGTCCCATTCCGCCCCAGAGAATCACTGTGTAGAATTTAGTCTCCCTAATGTATGTGTCATTTTCAGGTATTCACTGAAATCTTAGACTTTGGCCCCACTTTCAATGAGGATTTAAGTCCTGGCCAGCATACTTACCTGTACAATCAGTGGAGAGAAGTACCGCTGAAGACTTGCACAGGGATATGTCTCTGTCTGCTTTAGATGTATCCCTGTCTCCATTGACTTTGTGGGAAATTTGCACATTTCCAGGGACAGATTTAATCATCTTAAGTTAAATATTTACTACTCCAACTATGGGAGTATGGAAGGGGAGAAACCTTTAGGCACTCTTCCTTTCCTCCAAGACAGTCTCATATCCAGTGAAAGTATTTATAAAATACACATTCATTTCAGCTGCAAAGACATGCCTCTTCCCAACTAAATGTCCTGTCCATTAGGTCAAAGCCAAGCTTTCTGTCTTGTCTTATTGCCCTTGCATTTCTGGCTGCACAGTGGCTCAGCATCAAGATGGTGAATGATGTTTGATTTCTCATGCTTGATAATTTGATGGATAGGTCAGCTCAGTCATGGCCTGAAGTGGTGGTGATTTTCTGATTCTTACCTCACAGCCTAACTGGGATGATACAAACTTATCATTGATACTGCTCACAAAATGATATTAAGTATTCGCTAAGGTATAAAAGACTAATATCTTGCAGTATTTTAGAACAAGGAATGCTTTCTCTTCCTACCAAAGAAAGGATTCTGTCCTGGAAAAAAGCATCTCAGAAAGGTCTTAATGACAAGTAATTCAATGGAAGCTCCCAACATGCTGCTGTTTCAAAAGCAGCTGATGTGATACTAGGTTAAAATTTAATAGGACAGCAGTGACTAGACTTATCGACTTTACCTCTATATTCAGCATTTCTGGTGTTTAAAAAATGCTGAAAAACTTGGAGAGGTGCAAAAAAGTCACAGAAATCAATTAAGGACTAAAGAAAATACCTTGTGAATATTAAAGATCTCAACCTGTTTAAACAAAGAAGAAATTTGATCCGTGACTTATTTACCACGTCTTAATACCTCCATGAAGAAAAAAACATGCACCAGAGAAAGGGGTAACAAAAAGCAACAACTGAAATCTAAAGTCAGAGAACTTAAAATAAAGCACTATTAGCAGCTGGAATGGACTACTGGCAAAATTATGCATACTTCATCTCCCAGTGTCTTCAAATCATGACTAATTCCCAACCAGGGAAGCACAAGCAAATTACAGATGAGGTATTAAATGGAATTAAAGTTAAAATGCCATGCCATCCCCATTTAGAGACAGGAGAAGAACCAGAGGCACCAGATATAAGAACATGGCAGCAACCCTGGAGTGCAGAAAGAGAAAGGACAGCAACTATCCTGAAATGAGGATGGGCAAGTGGCTTAATCCAGGCAGACATAGAGTACCGGCTATTTTCTTATCTGATGTTCAGCTACAAAAGAGGTCAGAAACTCTTTCTCTAGAAGATAAGCTTTGATTAAACATAAATCATGGGTTTAAATGCAAGGGTAACTGCACAAAAATGAATGGTGTGTCATATGTAGGAAACCAGACCAGACTTTAATGCTTTTTAATTGTCTAAAACTTTATGGGTCATTAAGAGAATAGATGCTTATTATAAATTTCTCTCACTTTTATTCTATAAAGAACTGGTGATTTCCTTAAGATCTGGAAGAGATATAAAGATGATCTGACACTCTTGGAAGGACTTTATGATTGAAAAGACTATTGCAACTGGCTCAGCACTTTTTAAAAACCAGAAAAAGTGAAATATATGCCACATCTAGTCAGATAAAGATATAAATTATAGACAATCTGAAAATTTACAGACATCTCTGTTGCCCTGCCCACTTTACAGGAAGTCTCAGAGTGTTAACTGGCCTCTCAATTCATGAACCTTCTAGCCTTTAGCTAAAGTTATTGCAAAAAAGGAGCAAACTGTGGAGCAGCTGTTTTATCGTTCCAAATATACATTACATTACACATACCTTCAGGAATTGTTCCACTTATGAATCCATATTAGCCCACCAATATAGCTCTTACAGCTTCTCTTTAGCTCTGCCAATACTTTGCTGACAGTCAGGAGGTAAAGTTATTAACTGTGAAATCCGCTTGCCAGGAGCCATTATTCCATCAACTTACAAAATAGTCTTTCCATACATTGAGCTCCCCTCTTAAATTAAATAAGATTGTAATTCTAATTCCACCTGTTGTTTCTTAGATCAAACTCATGTACTGTCACAGGAGAAAGTATGAGGTGAATCACCTTAAGACTATAGTATATCATCAGAAGAAAAATGATTTGCTGAAACTGTTCAGAAGAATTCTTCTGGTGCAGACATTTTAGTGTGGAACACAAGGAAGACATTTATAAACTCCTATCCTGTTTGGGACTCCTCCCACCTCCACTCCTTCCTACCTTTTTCTTCACATGTCACAATTTTTCTTTGCAGAGTAGAATTAAAGGGCTAATCATAGTACAGAAAAAAAATTAGCACTTTATTTTATGCACTCTAATGCTTGGTCTGATTTGTGTAAATGCTATATTTCATACCACTTATGTATTAAGTAATAAAGAATTTTATACGTAGAATAAGTTACTTCTGGTCAACTAATATAATTTTAAAGTCTGGAGCATTTAGGTGGGGCAAGTAGATTCCCTGTATCCCACAGTCCAAATTGGTATAGATCAGTGCCAAAAATCCCAAAATTTAGGAAGATTATTTTTTACATCCCGATTGGGATTTATAGGAAAAGAAAAATAAAGGAAAAAAGTACTCAGGCAGTTAAAAAATGCCTTTATTAAAATACAGACAGTTTCAGCAGAGATTATACAGTTAACAAAAATTCTGAATATAAATGTATGCAATGAGGTATACAGTGAGTTTGTGTAATTACAAGAATCGGGGAGGGGGGGAGACACATAAATATGTAAACCAAACTGAAAGATGTTTTGTGATATAGTGCCATCTAGAGACAAAATATTTCCAGAAACTCAGAGAATACAGAAGACAAAAAGTTCTTTTTCTGTTCTACTTCTCCTCAGAGCAATAAACAAGGAAAAGTATCTATAAATGGAGAATCAGAGTTTGCCCTGTCTATGCTTTGTGCCAAACACACATAACCTAAAGCCAAACAGAAAGTTGCTGAGTTGCACAGAGCGGTACATGAGCTAATTAGTCTGGTAAAAATGCTGAATTTATTGGTTTAAATGTAATATGACTTTGAGGCTTGCTGGTTGGAATAAGTCCCTCTCAATTCATAGCGTGGACAGAGTGAGGTTAAGTCTGTCAGTGAAATAAAATAGATATTCTCCCTCCCTCTCTTTTAATGATCCCGTCTGGTGCTCATTATTGCAAGCCTCAAAGAGTGATAAAGGGAGGAAGGAGGGAGAGTCGGGCATGGAAGAAAAGAATCAGATGGCATTTTGTGAAGGATGTTGATAACAGTGCCCAGAATTTGGTGATGCAGCCAAGAAAGTCTCAATTCGGCAACGACCCCAGGTTAAGATAACCAACCCCTAGCTGTCCAGCTGGCGATAGGCAATAGTAATATTGGTGTTTTGAGGAAGATCTGCAGGCTAAATGGCAGCACAGGGTGCCTAGAGACTGACTGGATGTTTCTAGAAAATTTATTTGAAAGCCTGGTTAAAAGCAGGTGGAATTGTGGAGGATGGGCATAGGCGTCATGGCCTGTGCCAGGACATCTAGAGCAGGGGATACTGCAGAGAGAAGCAGGGACACATGGAAATTATAACATGTTCTTATATACAGAGGTGGTTGGGATTGTGTTACTGCACAGAGACTCTCTTTGAGGCACACTTGGCCTGGAGTGGTTATTAAAATATCTATTAGCAATGGCAGTCCTTGGAAATGTACAGGTGACTTCAAGGGCTGATCTGAGTTCCTGTGTATTCACACAATGTCCCTGGTCCGTACAGTTGGACATGGTGTAGTAGACAGGAATTTTGAGTCTTTTTCAATTTTAAGACCCCTAGAGATTTTAAAGGGTGCAGAGGCTGTTAGGAAGACCACAGGAAGGGACTGCTTTACAATATATATGAACTTGCTTTTTTCATCACTTCTGTGAAACCCTTCTAAGTAGTCCAGGAACCCCAGGTCTGCTGGCTGAAAATAATTACTCTGAAAAATGACTTCTCTTTGTGTCCTCTGCCATAAAGGTCTATCAAGGTGCCACTTCCTCTAATATCCTAGTCTCAGTAATTATGGCAGTAGCAGATTTTAATTTTTGGCTAGGAAAAGCTATTTTTCACTCTCATTTCTTATTTGGCCTTTTGACTGTTGAAGTCTTGCAGACAAGACATGACAAACTGCATCTAAATTCTGTGGAAATCCTCCAGTCTTTAACTTATATTAAATCAATATAGTTATTACAGAAGCACTAGCAACTTCAAAGATGTTTTTTTAAAGATGTAAGAAAACTACAAGAATACTTTTGCTCCTTGAATTTTTTTTCTTTTCAATTTTTAATCATTTATGCATGACTTTACCAAGAAACTTAATTTATGCCATATATGAATGTGATATATGAATAATTGCCTATGGAGGTGAAAGGGCAGAGCTGCAAGTTCCTAAAAGTAGTTAGTTATTTCCAAGAAAAACATAAACCATGCACAAAGCTCATTGCTGATGAATTTACAACGACATATCTCAGGATTTAAGTCTCAGATCTCTGTTTTGTTTCTAACATCTGATATAAGCTAACAGATGTTAGGTGAGGAGGTCAAGGCCAGTAGCCCAATGGGGCAAGGCTGCTGCAGCTTCGTGTTTCTGGGTCCAACCAGTAGCAAGGCTGAGCATGTATTCCCAGTTAAGTATCCTTCCCCACAATCCCCATACAGCATATATATGCATATATACATGGCTGGCCACACAGATCAACACGGACAGACAGTCTCAGCACTCACAGAAACACAAACAGCACCAACAGCCTCATCCTGTTCCCCTCTCTGGCCGATCAGGAGGCAGGTCCGTAGGGGGGCACATACATACGTGTGTGCAATGTGGATCCTGCCAGCAGCTGGGCTCAGACACTTGGTCCTCCCAGCAGCTGCCCCTGGATCCCCAGTCTCCCCGGCTGCTGGCACCTGGACACACGAGCCCCCGAGACTCACAGCCCTGCTCCAGGTGCTGGTACAGACCCCCTCACGCACACACACATGCATACATGCATGCATGCATATGCACGCACACACACACACAGTAGATCCCCACAGTAGCTGGCCTTGTATATACGGTCCATCGATTAGCTGGTCCTGGATCTTCACTCTTCCAGGTGCCTCACCCTTAGAGACTCACATATACACAAACACACACCCACACACACCAGACAGACATACACAGATGGGTCTCAGTCAGCTTCCAGCTCCCACAGTCTCTCTGGCGGTTGGCCTGGACTCCCTCGGTCTCTCTGGTAGCCAGCTGCCCCTGTGGTCTTGCTCTTAAAGACACAGGCACACTTCCTCCAGTGGTCTAGTCCTTAGAGTCACACACACACACACACACACACACACACACACAAAAAAGCGGGTCTCCCAGTTGATCCACCCACCCCGTACCATACAGTCCCTCTGGCAATGAGCCAGGACTTCTCCAGTCCCTGCAGTAGCCAACTCCCCTGTGGTCTTGCCCTTAGAGACACACACACACAGAAACAGGTCTCTCAGTGGACCCCCAGACCCAATGGTCTCCCCAGCAGTCAACCAGGACTCCCCTGCTCCCCCCGGTAGCCAGCTGCCCCTGCGGTCTCGCCTTGGAGACACACACACCCCTGACTCCCAGGTCACTGCACTTACTTGCCAGCCCGTCCAGCTTGATGTTCACTAGCGATCACACACTCACTCACAGACCCTCACTCGCTCCCGTCGCTGGCACCGCAGACACGGGACCCTCTGAGCCCTGGTCCCTCTTGGGTTGCTGACACGTGACATCACTCCTCTGGTCTCTCCAGTCGCTGGCACCACAGACATGGGGCCCTGTGACCCACGGTCTAACTCCAGCTGCTGGCATTCAGACCTCCACACACGTGCGCACACAGAATAGAGAGTCCCTGACCCATGAAAATAGTTAGAAAGGCATTTACTGAGAAGACAAGACAGACTGTGCTGACCAGGCACGGGGCATGGCTAGACAAGCATACCGACCAGCAGCTTGTTTACATGCTGCCGACCCTTTTTATCCCCTTGTCCCTCTGGTTTCCCACATTTGTTCCTCCCCAAATCACCTAGATCCCTCCTTTTCTCCACCTTTGGTTCCTCCCCTAAATATCCCATAATAAGCCTTGCACAATCCCAAAATGTTCTTCCCCTGCATCCCCCAAGTGTCCCATACCCGTAGGCATTGACCCCCCTCAGTCCAGAGGGTGCTCTGAAGATCTGCTCCCGTTGACTCATTGTGGTGGGTTTCACCCCTGGGCCCTGGGGCTGATGTCCTCCTGGGACAGACCTGGGAGGAGCTGGACAGGGTGTCCCTTCTCCAAGGAGGAAATCTGTGTTCCCCACTTGCAGTTATGCCTTGGTGCTCTGTTGTGCTTGGGGAGGTGAGCTTTGTACCACATAACCTAATAATAGATGCTTGTGCTAAATACTTCTTATGTTATATAAAATTATAAGGAGTCAAAAAAGACTACAATATTCTCAAATTAAAAAGCTAGAAAAGTTTGCATATAAAATATAAACAAGCAAAACAGAATGAGAAGAGACATGAAAGCAAAGGTTATCATCCATCAGTCAGAAAATAAGTAGCTTCAGTATTACAAATGAAGACTATTGGGATTTAACATGTGATAAAATACAGTTGAGCTTTACCCCTGTCCTTCCTGTAGATGGTACTGTAGCATAAAATATGCATTGCACCTTGCCTGCTAGTATTCAAATAGTCTAGCTGTGAATAATATACAAATTATTCTTGTACAAGTGTACAGGATTCCTATGCACATCATTGTGAGGGGCCATGTAAACATGTGAACCATTTATATATGGTTCATATATAAGCATAAGATTGCTAAAAAAAAAAAGAAATAATGCTAAATAAGTTGAATTCTTGCCATAATAAAAATATGCTGATATACTGTAGAATATGCCAGGCCAGAGCGAGGTTTAGAAAGACCTCAGGCATCTACTTGCTGAGAAGGATCAACCTCTTATTGTTTATTTTGATTGCTCTGCCTGGGACATAGTAAGGTGAGATTTCAGCCTAGTATTTTTCCTGAGGGAAAATCCCAGACACTTCCACCCTTCTTTGTTTCATACTGACTTCTTCCTTAATGTGAATTAACTTTATACAGTGCAAATACAGAGCAGTAGTAAAAATCAAGTTTGACACATATGGTACAAGCAATTCTTATTCCAGAGAAGTCTCCAAAGACATCAAGTTATGATGCCCTGCTTCAAGCTGAAAGAAAAACTGTATTTGTACAGGAGAAATGAGTGTCTCACTGAGATAGCTGCATGCTACAAGCTATTTCTGACCTCAGTGACATGACTGACTCCAGCAGAATGGAGTAAAGGAGGGCAGAATGTTATTCTATTATTTTCCATTCCCATGCAACAGTATCCTCCTGGTCTTGCAGGAGCTTGGAGCTTTAAGGTTTTAGAATTTTCTAGCTTTATTGCATATTGTTTGGAGCTAAAATGCTGTTCTTGTCTCTTTTAAACTGGCAAATGCTGATGCTTATGGCTCACTGTAGAAAAAAACCCACACCTCCACCTTCCTCCTCTTCTTTGTTTCAGCAGCAGTAACTGAAATGGTCATGTAAGCACCATCCTGGGAGGCTGCTCCCAGTCCTGAGGGCGGCAGAAGCCACACTACTCAGCTATAAAATATGACGGATGCTCCCGGCACACCAGTAACAGCAGTTTAAACGACCACCTGTGAGCAGAGTGAGCCATCAGCTCTTCTGCAAACCCCAAGCCCAGCTCTCCAGCTGGTGCAGGTCAGTCACGCTGTGAAAGGTGCTGCTTCAGGCAGCGAATTCTCCCTTTTCCCTGAGCCAATGCTGTGCTGAAACACAACTCCCTGCACAAACTCAGGATGAACAGAATGAGATTTCTTGCCTATGCCCTACCTAGCATTTCAGCTGAGAGGGCTAAGAAAGGCCCAGATTTTTGCCTTGCACACAAATGTTTACCACTTGGACATGGAACACTTTTTTTCTTGAAAAACGGTGGAGCTCTATCAGCATATGCCAACCTAGCATCAAGTCCACTGAACATGGTAATTGTGGGGCAAAGGTAACAATGAAAATTAAGTAAATAGCTAAATTCATTTGTCTTGGCAAAAGCAGATGATATCGCTGAATGCTGCAGAAATCAGAATGACTGAATATGGAATAGCCTAATTGCTCATAGCACTCAGTTTTATTCTGGATTTTGTTCAGCAACATACTGATATAAACAGATGATGTGAGCTTTGTATGAGTATTTTGTGCCCTTTTACTGAAAAATATAACTTGAATACTTCAGTGGAATACTAGGACTCAGCTAAATTCAAAAACTTCTTCTCTCATCCAAATATGTGTGCGTGAACCCAGACGTCTGCTCCCCACGTCACTTTGTGAAAAAATGGCTTTTCTTTCTTAAAAGCTGACTCATATTTTAGCAGCATTGCACACTGAAGCTTTGGATGCCCTGCTGCCAAGTGAAATCTACAGCTCTAAAGGATGACCTATGCTTGGCATGCATCTATCTGGGGAGAATCAAGTGCTTAAGCAGGTATCTACAGAGCGCAGGGAGCAAGGGGCTGTCTAATCTGGCTGGGAGCAAGTGCTGAGATGGTGGGTCTTCAACCTGAGAACTTTTTTAAGAATTTTCTTGAACAGCTTTGACTGATCCTTTTGTTTTTAGAAAGGAGGCCCAATCTTGCTTTCCTTCTCCTCTCAGTATCAGGTTTTCTAGAAAAAAAGGTTTTCGCTGCACTGTAGCGCTCATAATGCAATGCATGCTAATCGCTTTGTTGGAAACAGCTGTCTCTTGGGCCTCCTAGAATCACCCACAGCACATTTTAGGAAGCTCTCTCACATCACTGTATACTTTAGTCCACCCTTTCTAGACTTGGAGGCACCAGTATGCCTGTTTGGCAACTGAGACTGCTTCCTAGTCAAAAGAAGCAGTATATAAAGAGAAATGATGAGAGGAGAGATGAAGGGAAAGATAAAACATTGACAGGTTATGAAAATTCATATTAGAATGTAAACATATTGTATTTGGCAAAATATTATTTGAGTTGTTTATAAAAGAGGGTTGTCCATTTTTTTTTCTTTTTTTTTTCCCTACCGGTCTATGAGTTGTCAGTCACAGCTATTGCATTATTTGTTCAGGGAAAAATCCTGATCCTAATCTTCTGAGTGATGATGGGTATAGTGGAGCAGAAACAGTTGCAGAACCGCGTGAGTTTCTCCTGACCCATTTTGCCTCCACAGACACAGGGAACCCAGAAGCAAAATCCAGATTAGCCTCTATGTGCTGTTTTGAGACATACTTCTGCATGTACCTCCCCTGACTCCACTGCACCCTCTAGTCTTTCTGTGTGGACCGAGTAGATTAAAAGCAGTGGTATGAGGGCCTAAAAATATACAGTTTAACTAGGAATTTAATATTATGACTGATAAGCAGTAAGAGGTTAAACTAAGAATTGGGATGTCTGCAGCCCAAGGGACTAACAAAATTCTGTCCAAGCGGATATTCCAAGTGGAATTGTAAGGATAAGGATGAGCAAACTGGGAAATGTTCAGCTACAGCATTAGAGACTTATAACATGAGCTGAACACAGTGCTAGACGGACCGGGGCCTGCCTGTGAGCTAGCTATAAAGTAATTAACCAGTTAAAAAGTATATGATAAATGCATGATGCGATATATAAGGGAACTGATTAAGCATACATAAAAGGAGAGCTCTTGTTTGAACTCTTTAGCATCAGATCTCTGGACAGCTGTACCCCTGCTGTGTGCTGTTCGATCAGGGCTACACGGCATTGCTGTCTGTGAAGCTGCCCTGAGTCAAGGCACTGAGTGACAGTGCTACCGTCAAGCTGAACTGCCGGCTGAGTGAGCCTGGTCTGTAAAAGACGTAGGATTGAAAGGAAAGTTTGGAGTAATGAGCTGTGGATGGTCTGCGAGCACACCTGTTGACGAGGGCAGGATTTGGTCTCCTCTCTGGTGCTCAGGCAGCCGGCTGTCCCAGGCACCGTGTGCCAGTGGTGTGGAGCGGCAGCTGGCCAGCAGGAGGGAGGGACCCTGGGTGCATCTGCCAGGCATTTTCATCAAGCCTTTGATTCAGAACTTGAGAGTTCAGCTGCGTTCCCTGCCCTGAGCTTTTCGTTTTCTGAGCCTGGCTGCTGTCCCTCCCAGCCTCCTCCTCCCCTGCAGTGTTTTACAGGGTAGCGTTAGCATGGGCTAGAAACCCCCCAACGTTTGCCAGCTTCAAACAATTTGAAGAGTGTTCCTGCAGCAAGCATCAGGTATGCTCCTTCCCGTAAAGACTGCAACAGTAGTGGGCTGCATGATCGGAAAGAAAGTTCATTAAAGATGAAAATTTGGTAGCAGAAATTGTCAGTCACAATATAACCTTGAAGTTATTTGGCAAAACCGTTTGTCATTGATGAAATGCTTGTATCAATGAAAAGCTGTCACGGTAAACGTGAGTTAATCATAAGCTATTTGTGAGAAATAATTGATTTGTCTTTTCTGCTCCTGAATTTACAATCAGATTTCTGTTAATTGTCTTAGAACTATGTACAATAGTGAACACCTTCCAGGAATAATAACTTCTTTTTTTTTCAAAAAAATGAAAAACGCATTACTTTGAGTGACCGCTGAACAGGAATGAGAACTCCCAGCAATTTCAAAGGGAATTCTTTTTCTCAGTTATGTCATTGCTGTGGTCTCATTATTTTACCAATGCATAAAGCTTTAGCTTTACTATACATTGTTTTTCCTGACACATGTTTATAATAACTTATCGGCTCCAATACGCTTCTGAAGATTCAATATACTGATGTAAGCAGCTGCTTTGATCATATGCAGTTTATTTAAATAACCAAACTTAAATAAGGAAATAGATCAAGATATAGATAGGAGCTGAGAACATCCTCTCAGACACTGACCTGCTGTTTCTTGATGCTTTTAAAATCTCATTGAGACTACATCTGCATTATTAAAGTGCAAATGCTTGTACAAATCTGGCTCCTCTTTAAAATTTCTTCTCCTCCCACTCCCCAAATCCCTTTCTCCATTCCTTTTGTTCTGTCTGCAGAGCTACCCTTTCTACTCAGCCATTTCTCTTTTAAAAGCTTTTGTCTTCTAAAAGTGAATTTGAATCCCACTGATAGCCTTGAATAAATGCAGACCCTTAAAGCACTTTATCTTCTAGTCCACGGGCCAGATCCACAGCTAAGGTGGACCAACATAGCTGCATTGTCTTCAGTGAAACTAGGCTGGTGAACTACACTTGGGGATCTGGCCTTTTAATGGTCACCTACTTAATGCATCTAATATATCAAGAATAATATAATTTCTAGCATACCAAAAATAGTCCTGAGAAATACAGCTGTGTCATTTCTCCCATATGTTCAGATAAAGTCACAGTGTTTTCATTTGTATGCTTTCCTATAACTGCAGGAAAAGCAATGAATATCTTCTACTATAGAAGAACACTTGAATACAAATGAACATCATTACCATAAAAGAACTATGTAGTATTTTTAGCAGATTTTTAATTAAGACAAGAATTAATAGCATAGATAAAGTCTAGTTAATTTAAATAGTTCCTACCTCTGATAAGATACCTTATCAATTTAGTAGAATAACAGTGATCTGTTCTCTATATTTTTAGCCATTACAAGAGTAAAAGTGTTGTAATTAAACTGGATGGTATAAAATTAGTCCGAGTATATCTTTCCAGAAGATAGCTATATTAAAATTTCAATTAAAAAGTGAAATTCAGCAGAATTTTCTTGTTTTGAATTTCCATTCATTAATTTCACTGTTATTAATAGTTATTAATGTCTTATTGTAGTGTTAGTACTTCTAAACCACAGCACAATCCTCATATCTCACTTTTGTTTTGTGAATCTATACATTTTTTCTGAATTATATTTAAAACAACAGCATTTGGTTTAAAAGGACTCCTAGACTCAGAGCTTACAATATAAACCAAAATATGAGTCTTTCCAAATGTATGGCTAATGAGGCCCGACACAAGTGAAATTCAGCACTTGCATCATAATTCTGTGTTCTCAAGTACCAAGATTCACTGATTCATACATCACTTTTATTTTTAATGGATTAGGAGGACTGAGCACAAGTCCTCAACGATTATTTCTGAAACTTTGAAGAGCTGAGAAAAATGTAATGAATCAGCCAGTATGGCAGAGATATTCAAATTAAGTGCAGATACAGAGTATTGCAAGGGCCTATATATTTAGAATAAAAATTGTCTGAAGTAATTGATACTGATGTGCTTTAATTCAATAACAATTTATCATTTGAAAATTTTAATATATATATATTTATAGTTTGATTTTTCACAAGTTTTTCACCAAAATGTGCCATTGTATTTCCTGCATGTAGAGAGTCTTTAGGATGCAGACATGTCGGAATCATTCTTTTAAATAAATGTTTATAGTTTATATAAACCACCACATAACGATCACTTGGTGAGCCTAAAAATTCTTCATGAAAACACTAAATCAAAATGATAACAAATTCCTACAGCTTGGCAAGACTCTAATATGTTTTACATGCTTTCTGAAGTACATCACTTCCTTGGACTCTTTTAATGACTTGCATACTGGGTGACCCAACTAAAGTAAGTATTAACTTTGTATTTACTTTTTTTTTTAAAGAATGAAGTTGAGGGAAAAACAATTGAAATACTTTGCTATTTTGCATGTTCTTCCACTTAAGCAAGCATATTTAAATGGTAAAAAAGGAGGAACACAAAATATTTACAGCTACCAATCTCCTACCCATTTAATCAAGACTGGTCTGCCTGTACCTCAGATGGGGCACCAGCCTCACCTCAGTCCCTGGGAAAGTGATGGAGCAACTAATCTTGGATTTGCGAGTAGTCAGCATGGATTCACAAAGGGGAAATCATGCTTAATCAGCCTGAGAGCCTTCTATGATGAGGTGACTGGCTTGGTGGGCAAGGGGAGAGCAGTGGATATTGTTTCTCTCAACTTTAGTAAAACTTTTGACACTGTCTCCCATAGTGTCCTCACAAACAAGCTGATGAAGTATGTACTAGGCAAGTGGACAGTGAGATGGACTGAAAACTGGCTAAACTGCTGAACTCAGAGGGTTGTGATCAGTGGCTCAAAGTCCAGATGGAGGCCTGTAGATAGTGGCATACCCCAGCAGTTAATACTGGGTCCAATCCCGTTCAACTCCAGCACCTGGAGAGGAATAACCCCATGCACCAGTACAAGCTGGGAGCTGACCTGCTGGAAAGCAGCTCTGCGGAGAAGGACCTGGAAGTCCTGGTGGACAACAAGTTGACCATGAGCCTGCAAGGTGCCCTTGTGGCCAAGAAGGCCAATGGTATCCTGGGGTGCATTAGGAAGAGTGTTGCCAGCAGGTGGAGGGAGGTGATTCTCCCCCTCTACTCAGCTCTGGTGAGCCCACACCTGGAGTGCTGTGTCCAGTGTTGGGCTCCCCAGTACAAGAGAGAAATGGAGCTACTGGAGGAAGTCCGGTGAAGGGCCACTAAGATAATGAAGTGACTGGAGCATCAGACATACAAGGACAGACTGAGAGAGCTGAGATCGTTCAGCCTGGGGAAGAGAAGACTGAGGGGGGATCTTATCAGTGCATTTAAGTATCTGAAAGGAGGGTGTAAAGAGGATGGAGCCAGACTCTTTTCAGGGGTGCCCAGTGACAGGATGAGGGGCAATGGGCACAAACTGAAACACAGGCAGTTCCATCTGAACATGAGAAAAAACTTTTTCACTGTGAGGGTCACAGTGCAGTGGCACAGGTTGCCCAGAAAGGTTGTGGAGTCTCCATCCTTGGAGGTATTCCAAAGCCATCTGGACAGGGTCCTGGGCAATGTGCCCTAGGTGACCCTACTTGAGCAGGAGGTTTGGACTAGATGATCTCCAGAGGTCCTTTCCAACCTCAACTGTTCTGATTCTGTGATCTCTCTAGAGGTAAGGTGGTCCCAAACAAGGCACAGTGTCCCAAGTACAGCTTCACCAACATCAAGTAAAAGGGGATAATAACTATTCTCAGTCCTTCTAATGTATCCACTATGTGATTTGCATTATTTCTGGTGAGGGTGCAGTGTTCATACTACACTAGGCACCCACTGTACTCCAGCTTACAGCCCTTCAGCAGGTCTTCTACTCAGCTGGCCTGCTCACAGTCTGTGTCCGTGCAGGAGGTGGTTGTACCAGGGTGTAGGACGTCTCACTTCTTGTTGAATGTCATGAGCTTTCTCTTGGCTCAGTCCTCAAATGTATCGAGGTCCTTCTGGATTGAAGCTCTGCCATTTGTTGTGTCAGTCCTAATTTGGTATCATCTGCACATTTGCAGAAGGTGCACCTCGTGTCATCCATGTTGCTCATAATGAAGAGCAGCAGCCCCAGTAGTGACCCTTGGTGTACAGGTGTAATGTGAAGTAGCTGTCTGTCAGTCAGTCTTGTAGGAATCATCAGCTGTGTGAAAGCTTATGGGTGTATCTGTAGCATACTGTGCAGCTACTCCAGGAGTGCCAGCCACTGTCTCTACCTTGTGCTGTGTAGATATACCAGCTCATTTGGAGCTAAACTGAATATTTCTGTGTGGTGCTACATTTCATACTGTAGACTCTACAGAACATGTAATTGATTCTTCTTACTGCTAGAGACAAGAGTTCAAGACCAATTGAGCTTTCTTCTTTTTTAATATTACAGAAAGAGTTTAATGTCTTTTTAATCCCTGTGGTGCAGGTGAATTTGTCATTTCAACGTGCTAAATGGAGCTCATTAGAAGTTCCATGTTATCTTGTAATGCCTTACAGTAAATCTGTATTGTACGGCAGTACAGCTATTCTGTCTTACAATGCAGAAACAGGGCATTATTCAACCATGCCTTTGAAAATGCAGTGTGAATTTGAAGACAGAGAGCATGGAAAAAATCTGAAGGCTCAGTCTGGAAAATATCAATGCTACTACTTTAGACAGATTTTCAATAACCATTGGCAGTGACAACAGCTCAGACAGTTTGTTAATCTTTGTGATTCTAAATCCTTGCTGAATCTGTGTACTAGATAGCATTTATTTTCTGCTTCCTCCATGCTTTCACATTTCTATTCATTTGTATATCTTAGGAAAGTTATTTTTTCATGCATTCTGTTTTTTTTCCCTAATTGCTGCATTCACAAGAGAAAGCTATAGATTTTTTTATATGTGTATTTACAGATTTGTTGACTGTCTTCTGCCAATATTAAACATGTCCTCTTTCAAATGAAAAATTAATATGTAAAAAATCCATATTCTTAGCAGTGTGTGAAACTCCAAAAGAAGCTCAGAAAGGAGAAGTAGCAAGAAAAGACAAAGTTTCCTTAGAAGGCAGTAGGACAATATTTAAAATTAGCTCACCCAACAGCAATAAAAATGAGCTCTCTTTTCTGAAAATGTGGTCAAATTTGTCATAAATGTAAAAAAAAAAAAAGAATTTTTTTATAGAGAGCTATACACATGGGAAAGCTGAAAAGTCACCTTCAAACCTGTACAAAAAGATAGGCAGTGTCAAGGCACAGTGTCTTAACTATGAGTCATGTGCAGAGATCACTATGGATATAAATACCAGCAAAAATGACAGTCTGAAATATTGCTACACACTGGTGCAAGTGCAATTGTCCTGTTTTAATTTTCATTTCCTGACATATGCATCTATCTTGCTTATATATTCCTAATTTGGTTTTTGGACAAAGATTGCCAAAACCCAGAATCTCTAATATACCAAGTGGCTAGCATGTAAAAGAGGTAATTTGGATGAATAGAGAGAGCAAGGAAGCTATATTTCAAGTGGATGTGCTAATGGCTGAGCAGGAAGCATTTATAGATGGAATGAAATGCAGATAAATGAAATTGAGGGAGTACATTGGATCTTTATTTTTTTACTGAAGATTACTCTGGAGCTAGATAAAGAATAAACATGTTCACCTCTGTTTACCAAGAAATGAAGAGAACATCTTGGGACTTTCCAGATTAAATACGATTTACATTTGCAGTGGATATTATATCCCTGTTTAATTACTTCAAAACACTGGGAGACTAGATAGATTAAAATGTAACATACTTTGAATGATGATATTGATGGTGATACAGAACATTAAGAGTCTAAACACCAGATTAAAGTAGGATGGTATTAACTATGGAGGCACTTTGTTAAGAGAAATTCAAAACTATTTGCCAAGATTGTGTCTGGATACTGAATGCTCTCAAATTAATTTAATATATTCTTAATTTGTCCATTGTCTTTCAAAATGTTCTAAACCATTTACATGCTGAGTAAGTTATGATGATCCTAAAGAGAAGGAAAAGAAGTTTAAATAAATTTTTCACCTAAATCTTGGCTGAATTTCATGCACATGTAGAAAATGTTTTGCTGATTTGGACCCCCCAAAAATCTAATTTTCTAATTTTAGAGGGCTGAAACTGATGAATGACTGCACCAGCAAAATTGTCTTATGTCTCACAACTCACAAAAGGATTTTCATACTTTACAACCTCATCAGACAATGGTGATATTGGGAGCTAATTTGCTGCATGCATAGTGTTGCACAGTGCCTTAGGTGCCTTAGCCTTTGTGTTGCTAAGAGCCTTACATTTGCAGTTGCATAGCCAGCCTTCCACTGGCAGCTGGGTACCTGCCACCCCAGCTGTTGGACAGGGTTTCCCGGGGACTCAGGGACAGGATTTTCCCCTTGTTGGTCTTCAGCTCTTCTCTTGTGCTGTCATTCCCATGGCCTTGCCCTGGTAAAGCCAGTAGCATGGCTGTGGCAGGTTCTCGGGGGAAGCAACTGCCACTGGCAGGAGAATCACCCCATCTTTCTTCCCTTTTCCTACTGCTTGGTTGGAGCTTTTGGGGACCCAATAATACGGGTGCACAGAGCTTAGCAGCCTCGACCAATGCGTGCTCCAATCAGCACTAACAGCATCGTAAGCAGGAACCACCAACAGGGAGTTTGAGCAGGCTCCAATGACACCTGTGTAGTTACTGTGGGAAAAGTGTTATGGGAGGACCCTGCTGTGCTGGACAGGAGCTCAGGGGAGGCTTCTTTTCCCGCTGGCCACTGGGGAGAGTTTTCCCTTTCCCTTTTCTCTGTCTCTCCCTTTCCTTTGGTTTGTATTTTCCCCCCAAAAGTAACTTTCACTGTTGGAGTCAATATATGCCATCAGCTCTGAACCCTGTTGGCAAATTTTTGGTGCTTATGAACCTGTCTCAGCATCCACTATGTATCAATGGCTCTTTCTGCACCTTGCTAATATCCTCCTCTACTCATCTTTTCTTGCCTTGACTATTAAAAATGTCTTTTCTATATCTCACAAAGTCCATTTTCCTCAATTCAAGCAGACTATAGTTGTCACCTGCTTTTTCGTGTGTGCGCTAAAAACTATATATCATCATCCTCCTCCTATCTAATACAGTTTCAGTGGCTCCCTGCTAATTTGGGATTCAACTCAAAAAGCAGTCTGCAAGCAGAGTTTTACTCCTGTCTCCATCCAGTGTTCTACTGAGCTCCCTGGTCTCCATGGCTTACCTGCAATCCTCGTTTCTGTGGTACCTCATCTGGAAGGAAAGAGGAATTCATTTGATGTCTAGTTTCAAGGTGAAGTTGAATTTTGCTTAACAGAGTTCTCCAAGTTGTTTCTTTCACTGATTCAAGTGTTTTACACATTGTCAAAGGTATATTAACACCAAAAGACAATAATTTGCCAAAAACTCCTGAACAAAAGGTAAGCAAGGCGTGTAGGAAGTTCCCAATGCTTCTGCAGGCCTTCCAAATCTTCTTCACATACATTTTGTACACCCTTACCCTGAATTTGGGAACTGGATCACTCTATGTAAATACACCAGTCTGTAAAACCACTCACATTTTTGTCAAAGTATTTTTGGAGTTCCACTAAAAATTATTTTTGTCATGAAAACTTGGGCTGGATGTAGGATTTCACTGTGGAAATATTTTCTCTGGTGTTTTGGAGACATTATACTTTACTAGCTGGATCATTCAATGCAGTGGTTTGCGATGTCTTCAGCTCATGGCATTTTTTGCAGCTTTCTCTTGTGGGTAGATTGATTCCATCTTTTAATATGTTCAGTTCACCTGATCTACCAGCTGAATATGCCCTGTTAAAACAAACAAACAAACAAACAAACAAACAAACAAATATGTTGCACCTTTCAAGTTGACGGCAGACTAGGTGAGATATTCAGCATGAATTCTGTGTCATATAACTAACTATAACACAAAACCTAAAGAAATTCTTTAGCAAAAAGTTGAAATATATTATTTATAATGGCTTCCAAACATAAAAGGAGAAATTACACAAATAACTGGGGAATTTTTGTCTTAAGACCTCAAAATACTGAATGCATACTGAAGGCCTGTACCATCTATTAGGATATACTCTGAAACAGTGCCTAAAGATCCAGATTCTGCTGTCATCAGCCTATGATGACCACAGTAGTTTTATATCTCTCAACTATGGATGACAGCTGACAGATGGATAATAAAAGACAATCAATAAGGTTGAAGGTTCTTTCAACTTCAGCTTTTTTTTAGTTTAACACACAGAAAATAAAATTACCATTGTAACTTTTTCTAACCTTTAGCCACAAACTTCCAAAGTTGCAAGGTCAAACAGGGCAGTTAAAGTGGTAGCTATACCACAGATCTTTTAAATTTTCAGGGTGCTGTGGAAATGTCTGACTTCAAGCAGAGTTATCAGCCTGAAAAGACTCCCAATTTGAGCATTTTCTTTAAAAGCAGAATTCAAGACCTGAGCACAAGTATGTGTACATATACACATGCACTCACACATACCTACACATGTCCATTGTACATTTTTGTCCAGCTCTTATCTACAGAAACATTGTCGCAGAAAACAAACAAGCAAAAAAGATAACAATGGAAGTTGTATTGGCAGTTGCAGACTTTACAATGGAAGTTGCAGGCTTAATTTTCTGTTAAAACTAATTACTTTTGTTTTCCCAGTCTGGCAATTTAATGTGCACAAAGGGATCTCTGTATTTCTGTGAAAGTTCTGTGAGCTTGACAGCACTGAATGCAAGTGCTGGTGGAGGTCTTTATAGTTCAGTTTTCAGCCTTAGCTCTTTAAAACCCATCAGACTATATTTTTTACCAGTTAAATACAGCAATGGAGATGTTTTTAAAATACTTATTTAAAAATTCTAATCCTGAGAATTTTTCCATTTTTCAGCTCCCTCTGGCTAATCTACAACTATCTTGTCAGTGAGCACATGTGCACACATGCAGACACACACATACATGCAGACAAGGACATGCAGATTGAATGTTAACATTTTGCAGCTATTCCTCTTTTTAAAGTAATTTACTATACAACAGAAATCCTAAAAGTGGCAAAAATAGAGCTTTCCTTATTACAGAGACATATAGGTATTTCACCTCAAGTGAAAATATTCTCTTCTGAGTAGCTTTTAGGGGAGGAGTGAGAGTTTAAATCCTGTTCACTTTTCTGTACCTACAAATAATAATAAATTACAAAATAAAAAAAACAATAAAAAAAGATGGTGGCAGCGGTATTTATCTCCATGTAGTGTGAATTTAAGGCAGCGATTTAACATAATATTATTAGAAAATTCTGGCAAGGCGTTGTTAATTCATCATCTTTACAGTTCTCCTGTAGCAGGTTGGCTATTAAACATGCTGCCTGTAGAAGTCGGTCAAACATGTAAATTAGCTCAGTACAGATGTTACATTGCTCCTTGTCCCTGAATCATTTCAATAGAAATACACTGTCTACTGCATACAGGGCAGTCAGAGGACTTGGCTACATGAAGAGTAAAAAGATACCTTTATATGGGTGCCATATGAAGAATTCAGTTCATATAGTAGTCAGAATAGAGTCAAAATCATTTGCAAGCCCTGGCCATTGAGTCTGTGATCAAGACAGCTGGCTAAGGCACCTTGTATGTATTATTTTTTCAAGTGACCAATGTTTCTGAGATTTTATTACAGATAGTCTAAAACATAACTTGCTACTATTTCTCCCTCTATTGCAACTAAAATGGTTGGATTTCTTCTTAATTCTGCTAATTCAGCCTCACTGGATAGTAGTGCATAGCTTTAACAGTATCGAGCCTACGCTCGTGATCAGTGCAGTCTCCAGGGATGTCTTGGATGTAGCTGTGAGGCCCTTTGAAGTCCTGTTTTCTCTAACCTGTATGCTATTATCTAATAAGGGCCTATTCACAAAGGAAAAAGTAGGTCTCAACTGTTCTTTCAAGAAATGTCAGCGATGGAGCCCATGTTCTGAATCTTGCATGCATAAATGAATTTGCCTGCAGCCTTAAGATAGGAAATAAAGGTTGGGGGCTGGCTGGGCATGCTCTGTGCTCATGTATTTCCAAACTGCCTCATTTTAGGCAGCTCTGCTCTCTCTCCCTCCCTCTCTGTCTGTGTATTTGGTGAGGGAAGCTGAATGTCATTCTGATGCAAATCATTCACAGTAGAGAACCTAGCTGTTCATTTGCTGTATTTGATCTAACCCTTGGGCTTCTATGTTCTTTAAAAAATGTTTCCTGAAGAAAATAAACCAAGTGCTCTTGTAAAAATGATCAATAGTAAACAAAGCTTCACTGGGGGAGTAAGCACAGGAAATTCAAAAAGGTAAATTTCTGTTTTGTATGAAAGTCAAATTAGGAGACCAAACTTTATTCAGTGAATGACTTATCTATGAATGGCTTGGAGCTTTGCAAGAAATCAATTTTCAAACAATTTTTTTTTTCTTTGTATGATCTTTTGGACATTCTCTTTTGTAACTCAGGAGAATGAGGGCAGAAAGGTGAAATGTATGTGAATGTGCAATGTAGGTAAAACACAGGCAAAGCAAGGTAAGCTGATGCTGTAGCTAACATTAACTTACTGAACGAGCATTCTTCCTATTGTGTTTTATTAATGCTACTAATGTTTGAGTCATAATTTCAAAAAGTGAAAGTGATGAAGACAGGAGTTGCTGCAGAGACCAGGAAGCTATTTAGAATATATATATATATTTAATTCATTTTGTTCTTTTTCTTATGGATATCAGAAGGATAGCATCCTCATGTTATTCTGATATTGCAAAGAAGTGGGGCATGGGAAGGAGTGTAAGGACACAGCTCAGTGTGTGATGGATAAAAAGAGTGAAAATTGAATCTGGTATTACTCAGGGACAGGGAAGTAGCTTGGGTATCAAAAGCAGGGAGGCAGAGCCAGGTTTTCAAATGTGTTCAGCACTGCTGTGTAAGTCCATGCACTGTATGGCCCCAAAGGATCACATCTGTCATGCTTCACAAACTGTCAGTCTCCTTATTATAAATTCTTATTAACCATGTGAGTATGTCTCAGTAAAACTTTCCAAAGCATTAAGCCCATTGCTGCTCCTAAATTTCCAGTTTGCTGATTGTTTTCTGCCTCTCTAATTCATCCTTGCAGTTATGACAGAAGAACTTGGTTTGTTTTTTCCTTTTCCAAAACCAGAAAAATCTCATTTGTAGATTTACTAGTGGAGAAAGACTGCTGTAATTACTTATAGACCTGGTGATGCAAAAGAGTCCCACTGCTAATGCAGATTAGACTAGCAGTCTCCAAAGGGCTTCCAAAGTCTGCAGGAGGAGAAATGCTTTGTAGAGGTGTAATTAATCATTATTCATTTTGTTAAATAAATTTCACTCTGTGTCTATTAGGTTTTTGTAGTGAGAGGATAATTAAGTAACAAATTCTCTTAAACAAAAATTTCCACCTATTCAAGCTGCACCAGAAATTAACTTCAGATGTAAATAGCTTTCACAAGAGGTGTCTCAGTTGTTATATGTCATGTGGTCTTTACTGTAAAAGAGAGAAACATCAACTGAAAAAGATAGGGAAGATTCTATAAAAGAGCCACAAACCCCACACTTGTTCCAGTAAAATAAAATATTAATTGTGCTCTAGCATTTGTATGCACTGTAAAACAGCTTTTGCTTGGGATCTGCTTTCAAGCTGAGGTTCCCCTGCTGGCCCCCTCCTGAGCTATGTTGCAGAGGCATCGCAGCATGTCTGTGCCAGGCCACGGCCCCTCTTCATCCGGCCCCGGTCCCGATCTGCACACCTGACTCCCTGGCCTTGCCTTGGCCCATCCCTGGCCCCACGGCCCTGCCTGGCCATCGCGGGGCAGGGCCCCAGTCACCCTCAATGACCCCGACCCACGGGCGACCACCTGGCCCAGCCTCAGCCTGGCCCCGTAGTCACAGACATCAGGCTCTACACAGGCCCCTCTCCTTTATGTGTCTACACCTATGATGCTATGAACTTACAGACTAAATTCACCCTCAGACAGACAGCTAAAGTAGGTTAAAAGATCTCTGCCCCAGAAGAGCCCTCTGACTGTAAAGGGAGACTAAATTCAGCCCCAGGTAGAAACTGAAAATTAAGTGATGCAAAGCTCATTCTCCATGCTGACTTAGTATGTGGAATGCCGATGCATAGTAGAGTACGTCGTAGCTTGCAAGATTATACTGCCAGAATGCAACACCTGTGGGATATGAATTAAGCAAACCAACTGACCAGATTCATAGAAGGGGAACCAACTAACTTAAATCACTGAAATCACAAAAGTAGTATATATATATATGTATATATATATGGAGGTTTTGGTTCTAGTACCATCATATAAATTTGGAAGGAGACTAGATGTTATTCCACTTGTGAAAAACATAGTAGCATCTTTTATGACTAGAAATGGTTCAAAGACCTTGACTTCACGTCTCGTCATTTTTCTCTTTTATCTTAAGCTGAATCACTTATGATTCTGGTTTTATTCAGTGTGCCTTTAACCGCAAGAAGTCAAGGGCCATGTCTGCTAAGGAAAGATTTCTAAAGTTCCTGAGGAGAGAGGGACATAGTTTCTCACACGGGATGCTTTAATTTGTTCTTCCTATTGTTGTCAGGCTTTTTTTCATTGAAGGTATAAATAATCACTTGGTTTTCTGTTAAACATAAAGAGAATTGATACTAGAGTTTGCAATAATCCAAGAATAAACAAGTATAAAAACACCACAGGAGAGAAGACAAGAAGATCGCTCTGTATAATATGCTTGCTCGAATACTCCCTTGGTACTTACCTCAACTAAACAGAGAGATTCCCTCTATTTTAAAAGCATAATACATACCAGATAGAAGCCAGATATCACAAGCTCAGAAACAGGTCAAAGAGAACAGTACTACTTTACATGATAACAGCCCAAAGGCAGAATTTCTCCCATTGAAGAAAATGGCAGAATTTTACAGTGTGAGGACTTGTTCTCACTCCATGAGAAATAACTTCATTTAATGAGTTTATTTGAATAATATGTAAGAGGGATATCATGGAATAATTCATTCAGAAACAGTCAAAAATAGGTCAGAACAGATTACGAATAGCATCATTCTGAAACATAACAATTATTATCATTCCTCCTACTAAAATCTTACATAACTATCATTGTCACTTTGTCATATTTCTTACATTTTAGTTGAAATAAGATTCACATTTGAATTTAGGTAAGGGTAGAAGTAAGCATCAGCAATTATTTGTAGTTATAGCCAATGGGCTTTTTGTAGTCATTAACAGTTTGGCTACCTTAGCACCAACTCTGCCTCCAGACCTCAACTAATTTTGGAGGGGAGGTCAGTAGTCTGCATGTCTGGTATTCAGAGAGCATTTGCAGTAGATCAGAGTCCTTGACAAAAGTTTTAACATGGCTGTGTTAAAATACTAGAAGGCATCTATAGGGCCATTCTAGCTGGGAAATGATGTAAAAAAGCTGAGAGCTTTGTTTTTTTCTTAAAGCTGAAAACGGAAGGCTGAACCTTCCTGCACATTTGATCACAGGATGGAAAATGGTAAGAAAAAAAAAAGAAGAATATAGGCTGATATTTTGTTTTTGTCCAAGAAGTTAGTATTGTTTAGATACTTTCCAGCTGACATCTTGGTTACTTGTCATCCTGTGAAAAATGTCAAAAACTCCCTGAAGCATTGTGGAATACCTAAACCTTGAACCATATTTCTAAGTCTCTCCATTAACACAAGGGATCATGGGATTTTAATGACCAAAATGGGTCAGTGCATTTGATTTTTAGCTCAGCTAGTAGGGCACTAACCTCAGCCTGTACTTGTTTACCTTTACTAATATTTGGCTATACAGAGAATGGCAGTGTCCATTATTCATTATTCAAGGAGCTGAAAAAGGAAAGGAAATACAAAGCTTTTATTTCAGTTACATCAATGATTATTGAAGATGTGAGACTATGAGCACTCGTAATGTATAGTGCTCTGCCAGGCTGAATGACAGATAAATGCTGGGAAGAAATAACTGGGAAAATTACAGCTCATTTTGATTGTTGGCTGAAATCTCTCTTGCCACCTTTATGGGACTGATCAAATATTAACATTTCTTGTTTCTTCAAAAAATAACATTCACTCTTTCCCTTGTGGCCAAATCTCATTCAGCAGTCAAAGCAGAGAAAAGATAATTAATTACAATTAATATAGTATCCCCAAGAAACCATGACTGGACATAAAGGATAAGCACTCTACACTTTTATGATAAAAAGGCAGAGAAAGAGCTTACAGGCCACGTATATGATAAAAAAGCAAATGCCTGAAAAACATAGGAGGAGAATGGAAGGAGTGTGATAATCCTGACTGAGCACTGGCTGCCTACCGTTTTTCAAGCACTGCGCAGGTGGCTTGACAACACTGTTCTGCAAAGGCGCAGCACCTAAAATCATTCTTTGCGCCATGAACAGTGCAAAGCATCACTGTGAGGGAACGGTCGGCATCTGCCTCTGCCTCTTCACTGGCCTTTCAGCTGAGTTCAGCCCTGTGGTCTGGACTCCTTCCCCTTGAGTGTTTGCCCCTGCATCAGCCCTGTGGTAACAAGGTCTGCAAAGAGGCTGGATGTCTATGCTGTATCCACAGACCCAAGATTCACATTTACACAGGCTCTGCCATACTGGGTGTTAATACATATTCCAGCAGCCCATTGCAACAAATATACTCTGCTGTGCCAAGTGCCCGAGTATCTCACTTTCTCACTTTCTGTGTTGTCTTTTTGATGCAAGTATGACCAAGTGTAAACAGGCACATGGTGATAAAGTGACCAAGCTCTCCTGGAGGGCGGAATTTGTGCCCCTGCAGGGTTGGGTATGTGATATATCTTCAGCTGCCATCTGCATCCTAGCAAAACTGGCTTGTTATCTTGGGAGTGGGCAGACATCCATCAGCTCAGCAGATGTGTATGCTTCCAGTGCCATGTAGGGCACCATGTGAAATAAAGGTGACCTTCCAATCTGGGAAGTTTGATCAGCAGTTCATCTTGAATTTCAGTGTTTGAAGGATATATCACATGACCGACAGACTTCTGGAACTAGGTATGCCAAGGTTGTTTGCAGCTTGTGAACCAGGATGGGAAGAATAACAGTAAGAAGGTTAATTCCTCATTAGCTTTCCACCAAAAGCCCTACAGAAGATTTTTTTTAAAAAGGGTGATATTGGTAATTCAGCTGTTCTGAATTTTCGGTGCTCTTAACTTCCTATAAATGTACAAGGCTTTTCATAAGTATGCTGAAATGCTGAAAGCAACTGCTGTGAATACTCATAGAACTCATAATATAGTTTTGATTTTTTTCATTTAAACAGTCTGATAGAACGGGAAATGTTTGAAAAGAATATAATAGTTGCTAAGCATTGTCAAAAATTCTCCAATTTTACTTTAATCCATGCACTTTGTTTTGCTTTTACACATATCTATCATTATTGGAATAACATTTTGCTCTGAGTTTACTACAAAGGTAATTTAAAGTGCGTCAGTGTTTTGTTTCAGTCTTCTCTCTTTATTACTGTCTGAATACAGCTCAGGATTTATTTTCTTAATTAAGTATTTGCAAGGACATCAATCCACCTAGTCAAGAAAAAAAATTCAGAATGTCAGAGGGTTTTTTTTTGGTAAGACCTGAAAAGCACAGAATCCAGGGCTCCCATAGCAAAATTGTCTTAAAATAAAGGCAGCATTTCTTCTCATGGTTTTGACAAAGGTGTCAAAAGTCATGTTTTGTGTGACCTCAAGCCAGCTGATTTTCTTACCCCTGCAGGGTGCAGTGCTGAGAGTACCAACCGACTTTGAGGACTGAAGCACCTGCTGTGATGAGTCAGTACTTAGAGCATCCTACATTTTGCAGCACAGCAAAGAAAGTTTGTCCTATATTATACTTCTAGCAAAGCTTAAAGAAGTAAAATTTTTAGAATTTATGTTCCTTTGACATAGCATTAAAAGCATGCAGAAAAGTAAGCACATTTCTCCAAAGGTTACAATCTGTCACTGTCATAAAATTCAGAAGAAAAATTAAAGCCAATTAAAATTAAGAGGCTAATGACAAATTTGGGGGGCTCAATGACTCTGAGGGATTCTGAGCATAAATTCTATCCTTCTGGAGTAAAATGCACTGTAGAAATATGTCTTTCTAATAATACTTAAAGAGGACTACATTTACAGAAGACAAAAGATGGTATGTGTGTAATTACATATGCAAATCAAAAGGATTGTTTTCCTGGAGACTGAAAAAAGGAATTCAGGTAGGCTAAGCTCAGTTGAACTGTATTGAGTACTAACATTTTGACCAAACAATAAATTTTGGCATATTTTTATGTTCCTAACTGTGAAGATTGGCTTCAAAAAGCCAATCAGAGCTTGTGGCTTCCAAATTAGTGTCAGGAAAATGCACATAATTCAAAAAGATGTCAGAAAAAGCAGTCAGATAACATTGTGCAGGTTTATATAGATATCTCCTTCTTCATGAGAGATGACTCAGTGTCCCCAATGTTAGTCACGCTTATTCATATCTCCTGATCTTCTAAACAGGCTTCAATAACTTCATTTTGGAGATTGTAATGGGTCAGAAGGTATCCAGGAAAGCATGATTTGAGAGTGATACCCAGGGTCTTATTAAATCCCAGCTTCTATATACTGTCAACATTCTTAAGGTAGAAGTGTAAAAACAGGGACAAGTAGCAGGATCTAATTTAAAAACATGTATTGAAAGAAACTATTTGCCCATTTTTACCCAAAATGTTCACTGAATGTTTTCAATGGCATTTCAGTCTACTTCAATAGAGTAAGTATATGTTCAATGTTTCTTGGTGCATTCTACAGTGAGAAAGTGATATATATTTTCAGTAAAAAATAAAAGTCTTTGGTATTTCTAATATTTGGACTCTTCTAAGAAGAAATGCTACAATGGATCAAAAACTGAGAACTTCATGTCACCTGCTAGCTAACTATGCAAAGAAAAAACAAATAGGGCAAAAATTCTAATGGGAAGAAAAAGAATGTTTGCATGTGAAAAAAAAGAAGGTAAAAAAGTTGCTTAAACTTATCACTGGCTAAGAACTTTCCAACTTAATATTATCAAAAAACTAATCATGATGACTCCTAAAATGATGGAAACTAAAGAGCCTGTAGGAAATCTTTCGGAATCTGCAACATCAAAAAAGTACACAATACCTGTGGTACCATGTAGTATTTTTTATGCAATCATCCTGCCTGTATAGTAATTAAAAATTTGAAGATAAAGGTGCATTGTGTTTCCTTAGAAACATTCAGGATTGACATTAGACCATTGATCAAAGAGTTCGAGTACTAAAGAAGTAGATCACGATTGTCTCACCATTATTTTGTAATCTCTCTTTTCCTTTTTGTTATATACACAGGTAAGGTCTCTAAAGAAGGGACATTTGTCTAAGTAGGAATTGGTACAGAGCCTGCCCTTACTGGAAAAGGGCCTCTGGTCATGATCCCAATGCAAGTCAATATTAAATACTAAAATCACCCTGTCTGCATGACTTATTTATGTAATAATTGAGAGCTCAGGTTCTGCCGTGACCTCACACAGGGACCCAGGTAGAAGAATGAAAAAAACCCCACTAAGCCTACATACACACTGATGTTCAGTAGCACCTTCACATTGGGCTCGCAACAACATTTCTGCCTATCTGGACTGCTTGCTGGCAAGAGCAGCTGTTGTGTGCCCCAGGCTGGAGAGTGTTCTTGCTGAGATGTCATGCAATGTGGCCAGGTCTCAGCAGCCTTTGCCCGTCTCATCCACTTTTGTGGTAGTGTCAAACAACAAATGAGGGAAAAGACACATCCCAGCTTTACAGCCCTACTCTTATCTCCCAGCAGGCCAGCTAAGGAAGCCTGAACTCAACTTTTTATGGAATATATATAAATAAGAACATGCATTCCCAGTATCAGGCTTTGGGAGTGTAACTTCAGTTTGATTACAATGCTGCCATGGCCTGTCAGCTTAGGGAGAATGGTCCACTGCCCCTTGTGCCAACTGACCTTTTGCCAATTGACCCTTGGACCTCATGGCTAAAAATCATGATGGAGCCTGCTCTATTTCTTGAGAAAGGACAGGAAAGGAAAGGGGGAGATGTCTCAAAAACTGGAATCCTTATTCGGATTTTATTCAGTGCAGAAAGGAATCTTCCTATGGCTTCAGGACTTCATTCTTAACAATTAGTCTCTATAGTAACGAAATGCCTTTTGAAAGCTATTTGGCAGTTGTATTTCTTGTATACCACTATTTCTAAAATATATACTCAAAGAAAAAGAGAGAGAGAAGAGGTGAGAGCATGTGCACTGATATACTGTCAGTTTTGCTGACAGCTTTATTTTCAGTAGAGCTTTTAAATAGGGTAGGTAAATAAACATCGGTTGGCTGAAACTATTTGAGAGCACCTTTTCCCAGAATCCAGTGTTTAGAGCACCTTTTTACGAGATGCCATAAAGTCCATACCCAGAACAACAGACTACAGGGCCTCAGCATCACTCTTTCTTTTAAGCAGAATGAATCAAAATGTCTAATTTTCATTCTAACTACTCTGAAAATATCTTAAGTGGAACAGCATTATTATTTCTTGATAGATAGATTTTATTTCAGAGAAGAAACTACCTCTTAGTTTTCAGTTTGGTCTTTCGGAATGTACTTTGAGACCTATTGTTGGCGTATTACAGATAAACCTGACATCACTGCCTGCTGTGTATCTTGTCTTAGGTTATTCGGTCTTTGGGACTAACAGTTAAGGACCATTTATGAGTAGGAGTTTTCTGATCATGCTGGTGGGATTTGCAATAAACTGCCTTTAAACTGTTCTTTGCATTTTTACGTATACCCTAAGAATTGGTTAAAATGGCTATGCAAAAGGTTTATGTTTATTTCTCAAGTTATAGTAATAAAAAGCTATCAACAAAATTTAAAAATCAGCTGAAGATAAGAACAGATAGATACAGTGTAATCCTAAATCTAAAGGTTATCATGGAGGCCTAAGGGGAAAACTACTCGAGTAAAAACAGTAAATACAGTACAGGTTGACTTGTTATTAGCCACAGCCAAGTTAAATTGGGAGGAAAATCAAGTATCCAAAGGCTTAGTTCCTTAATGGCAAGGTTTCTAGAATGTTTAGACTAATCAGCTTCAGAAACATATAGGTTTTACAGGTGAAAGAACTTCACTTCATAGTTAGATGGACTTAATAGCCTTAAAAATAAGAGAGGGACCAGATATATATGAATATTTCTCTTGAAATAGGCAAGTAATTGTTAGCACTGTGGGAAACAGCATGGTAGAATGAATGAGATTCTCCTCCCAGCTTGAAGTGATGCTTGCTGCAGTCTGCAGAGTTGGAGGTGATATTAATCTGCTCATCAAGAGTACAGAAATGAAGAAAGACTCATTCACACTTACTCATCCTGATCTTTAATTTTAAACCTATTCACTCATTCATATTAACACCTTTTGATTAAATTGTGATACCTTTCATGCCAGAATGGAATCTTTGCTGCATTTTGAATGACAATGGGGGCAAAAGCCCACTATCGCTTTTTTGCCCACAGCATGGACAGGAGGAAGACAGAGGGCACTCACACCACATGATCTGGCCCCTTCAATATTTGTGATATTTAATGCACTTTGAACAATGAATTGCTCAGTTCTTTTTCTCTTCCTTTCTCACTATTATTTATATTATGGTGGCATTCAAAGGCCCCATTAAGGTTTCAGAAATTTAATACAATGGATAGATTTTTCATGTCATTTAATAAGTACAGACCAAACTGTGTTACTCACTAGAGTAGACAGATGTTTCCCATGAGCACCTTGGATAATCCTCTAATCCTTCAGTCACATAAACACACACTGGTCTGCTGGTTGAAAGCATTTTTAATACATTTTTTTCAAGTTTTTAATATATTTTGTATTTGTTTTATATGTTGTATTTGTAAATAGTGGCTAAATACATTTTAATTCATTTTAATTTGAGACCACGTCACAGAATTTGTAAAACAAATCTTATTTCCGTTGGTCTGAGGGTAAGAACATGTAATTATTTAATCATATGACACACTTTAACTTAAAATGCTTTTGCCCATTGGTTAAATCATCACAAATGATTACTTCTAGTCTGCTTCAGCTGTGAGGCAAAACATACACATTTTAAATATTTTCATTATGGAACAACATGACAGTTTTATCATGGTTTAGAGTGTGCGTAGATCAAAAGTTGGAACTTTTATGCTCAGCATTATTTTTTTTAGATCATGATTCAATCACTTGCACAAACCATGAACCAAAAGGTAGAGCAACTTTGGTCTGAAGCAACATAATAAATTCACTTACTCAATTAAGTTACCTTATGCAAATTTACATCTGAGTCAGAAACATTATCCAACTTTAGAAAAGAAAGTCTTGAGTCTAGTGATGAATTCCATCCATGAAAACACAAGTGAGGGTTTTATGGATGTGCAATAGTGAATGGTTAACATTACTAGAGCTCTTCAAAATTTTAAGAGCACTTTAGATTGGAATGTTCATAATAATGTGAAGTGCTCTCATGATTTTAAATCACTCTATACTGAAGATCCCCAAATTCTTATTACTGCCAAATTTCATCTGCTCATTTATTATAATCAGCATGTTAGTTTCAAAATTTGTTGCACTGCCTTCTTACCAAGATTCAAAACCTCGCTCCAAATACACAGTGAAATGTTATTCTTAAAAATGCAAAAACAATAATCAAGCAAACCATACTACCAATGACCTTGATAAAACTTTCAAGATCAGCTAATGTAGAAACCCAGAATAAGCTATCATCTTCTATAAATTTGTCAGAAATTTATCTAATATGGGAATAAAACAAACTAGAACACAGTTGGCTGTTGATTCTTCTGTCATTTGCTAATACTAGTATTATTGGGAGCAGTCCATTGCCAATTAACTAATTAAGTACTTCTTGCTCAATGCAAACAGTTTGAAAAATGATATTGAGACAGTTTAACTGGACATGAGCATGTTTAGGACCATGGTTTTACAAAGAAACGATAAAAAGACACTGCTAGAAACTTGTTCCCTTTCACCAAACCTAATGCATATCTGGGCTACAGTTCACACAATGATAACACTGGAAATTGGACTTGGCATTAATTCTTCGGTAGGTATGCCTCCGGTATCACTTTCTTACAAGGTTTCATCTTCAAGCATTGACCTGCGCTCATGGTACTTAGCTCAGGGGTACTCAAGGGGCCAGCACCGAGGTAAAGGATAGCTGCATCTGTACCCTTGCTTCTAAGAAGGGGATGATGTCTTTTAAAAGTTTCTTAATACAAATTATAGCTCTCATGTAATGGCTGTCACTTTGTAGTGACTTAAACAGTTGTTGACTGGTTAATGTCACAGTTTCAAATTGACCAGTCAATCTAAAAAGCATTTATGGCAGAGATACTGTAAGGCAAATCTCATTATTTCTGTTAAGATAGTGTAGGGGACAGCCAGAAAAATCACTCCCCAACTTTTGCCAGTCACTTGCCAGTGGAAGTTTTCTTCCACGGCTTAAGCTTTAAGAGGTAGCAGCTAGCAATGAAGTCAGAACTGGGTGTCACATGGCAGAGGTTGTTATGACTGACTCCAGAGATCATTGATACAGCAAATCAAGCATTAGCTTAAGCATGCAAGGCTAGGTCCATGGAGACAACACAACCCTCTAGCCACTGAGGTCTAAAGAAAGGCATTAGCCGTATATGCTAGCCATTCAGTGTGGCTGGGGTTGCTGTACCTGCACTGCTTTGCTTGAAATGTCAGGAAGCCAGTGAGGCTCTGAAAATCACATTTGGCTTGGCCCTGGGTAACAGTCCTTGGCACAGACCATAAGCACTTTCTGTTTCCTCCCTTGAAATACAAAATATGCCTTATATATGGAGCTAGAGTATTTAGGCCAGTGCAGCGTCCACATATGTAATCTCTCTTTGTTGCCGTCAGCACCACTGAGCTAATCTCTTTAGGTTAATCTGAAGGCAGGTTTTGTCTCTGGATTTGGAGCAGTCAAAAAATTTGACTATGGTTGAACAGCTAAAGGAATAAGCTGTAAATAAAGATAAGAAACACCTACAAAAAGGTATTTTTTCTCTGTTTCTGGCATTTTAGAAGATGAAAATCTAAATGACTATCCTGAATCTGAATGGTGATTCCTTTCTAGTTTTATCCCAGACTAAAGAAAGTCCATATACCAGCAAAAAATGCTCAGACAGTTATTACTGGTCCTAAAGCATAGATGGAAAGCTAACTGGATGTACAGATTATCGCTGAATAATTTTGCTTGTTTGTTTGCAAGAAGATAATTTTTCCTGGGGAATTATCATCCTGTGCTTTCTTTGTGCAAATAACAATAAGGGGCAGCCAGATTCCACATTTCATAACCAAGGTATTCACTTGAACAGTAAACAAGAAATGTGTTATCAGTGAGATTCAGAGTTTATTTATAGTTGTGTGGCATACAGCACTGAATTTGCAAGTCATGAACACTCTAAACTTTTTGTGCTTCTCCTGGAGACTTTGGCAAAAGTAGGTATTCAGCCACTTGAATTTGAATTGCAGGTTTTGATGGAGCTTTTGACAGATCTAGGCCTTATTTCCCCAGAACAGGTACTGCTTAGCATCAGTAGGCAACTACACTCGAAGTCCTCAGCCAAACTTTAAGACCCAGTAC
The DNA here is from genome assembly GCF_036417845.1 of Apteryx mantelli. Classification (NCBI taxonomy): domain Eukaryota; kingdom Metazoa; phylum Chordata; class Aves; order Apterygiformes; family Apterygidae; genus Apteryx; species Apteryx mantelli. Next base: position 118,549,513 of record NC_089980.1, on the reverse strand, counting down.
AGCTTCTAGGGATGCTGAAAAGCTGAGAAACAAGAAAGTGCATAAGTTATGCTGACCCTAACAGGGATAACAGTTTTGGAATGTAATCATAATAAGCTGTATAGGAGGAACTTAGCCAGGATGTAGATGCTGAGTTTAGATACTAACTAGGAGGACTCAGTCAGATTTGATCCTCACTTCATACTCACTGTCAGAAAATTTGTAGGGAATATAACAAATACCTAGTGGTTTATATAAGGTAGGAATGCAAAGTGAAAAGCTTACTTCTATGTCTGTATAACTTATTCAATACCTTCATTTACTTTGACAGAATGTGACTGCATTTTTATGCCTATGACTGTGTAAAGATTTTTAAAATATATTAACAGCTCTTCCATAAATCTCATTTTTACAATTTGCACAGCATTGTAAAACAGAACAGAGAAAATTTTAATGGACAGTAGGTTCACGAGCATTACCAATGCATGTTCTTCCATCTTCTGCCAGCTTGTAAGGATCAGTACAGAGACATTTGTAGCTGCCTTTAGTGTTAATGCATGTAGCAGAAGGAGAGCATGGTGGACTAATTTCATTTTCACATTCATTGGTGTCTGCAAAATGAATACACACCGATCAATAATTGTTACAAATTACAATTTACGGGGGGAGTTACTACATTTTTATATACACCTTCTACAGGTACTTTTAAGTGCTCTATATTATATACTTTCAGTATATTTTCATTGTATATTTTCAGTGTATATTTTCATTGATACTGCCAAAATTCCTTTTTGTTGTTGATGTTTAAAGCACACTACTTATTTATTTATGTATTTCTGTATAGTTGAAAATGATAAAAAAAAAAAGTGTTATTTTGGTAATCTGCCAAAAGCTAAAAATGGTGATTGACTGAATTTTCTAAAATGCAAACCATAAACTTTGGGACCTCTTCTTGTACATATCTATATGCTAAGACTCCCAGCACCTCTATGAACTTTCTTCATACTGTTCTCTATATAAATAATAAAAGTAATAAAACTGACACAGTTCAATGCACTTTGAGGCATGATTTTGTGATTCAAGGATTCAGGTTAGCTTTGGGAACAAATCTTATAACAATATTCTGTGATATCACTGCAAAAAATGGTTGTTTCTAGAAGCCATATAAATTCTGTGAAGTGACAGTATCCTGACAGAATGATGAGCAGAGGAACAATTACCCATGTGAAGATGTACAGAAGCATATTGTCCCTGAGGCCATTCAAGACCTTTCATTCTCACATTCTTACTATGCAATGAAATGGAAGTCAGTGTGGAGTGCAGGAAACGAAGTTCTCAGTGAGGGAAGAAATACAGCTTTTTTCAAATTTCTGCATCTTTCTTCTTTCTGTGTAATGTCTACTTACAGGACTTGATTCTGTTGCCTAAACATAGGTGTCTAGTGCCATTTCAGATGCTGCATGTGTCCTCCTGCCATTGCAGATAAATCCTGTACCATATCTGCTAATGTCTCAGACTCCTGATCTTGGAGGGCACTGCTCACTATCTGTTGGCAACCAGCTGAACCTTCAGTCTTCTCTTTTGGGTTATATTCCTTTCCTTTCCATCCCTACCACAATGTTTGATCTGCCTCTTCAATCTGAGTAGCTCTTTTTGACCAGTATTAGAAACTGACCCTGTAAGAAGGATTTACTGACTTAGCTTGGTCTTGTCACTCAGACCATTGAGGGAAATCCATCACTGGAAATGAGATCATACTTAATATTTTCTCGAATTTTAAGACAAAGCAGTGGGTGTGTCCAAAGGTAACCATCAACTGAAAGTCAAAAGAGTAATTGTGCATGGAGTAATGTTTAACTTCAGAACCATTAAGAAATACTACCTTTCCTAACATAAGAGACTAATGCGTTGTTTAGGATGAAGTTTCCTTGCTAAGTATTACTTGCTTCAAGACCACATTTCGGCCATTCTCTGGGAAGGAAAAACCTGCACAGTCTTTGTCTGCACTGTAATTCAAAAGTGCTCTTTTAGCTTGTGTAGACCCATAGTCCAGCTCTCTGTTAACTAGCCAGCTAACTAATTTTGCAATCACCAAATAGTGAGTGTCAGATCCTACCAGCCTACCCCACTGCCCAAGGGGAGCAGTACTTTAATCAGGCAAAGTAAACAGGGTTATCTAAGAAGCGTAAGATAACACTTAATATAAAGGAAGGTAGCACAGTCTAGAACTAAATGACTTCCTGAATCAATAGACATGATTTCTGTCAAAGCTAAAGTTAGCAAGCAGGAATTAACAGCTCTCAAATTCCTATGCTTTTGCCAGCAGGCCACTCTGTCTTTTCCAGAGCAGCATGTAATTTTGAAACCATCTGCAGAAATGCTAAGCTCTATCCTCCTGATTATATTGCTTGACTTATTCCTAATTTGCTGAACGTTTAAAAGAATGGGAACACATTGCACAGACATGCATGGAACAAAGTGCTTTCTACTGTAAAACTCAAGTAGCATCTGCGTAAGTGGGTTTTGATGGTTTTCTTTTAATAAAAGCGTTGCTTATTTAATATATGCAGCAGCTTGTTTTCCTATAGCAGATATACAGTCTTTTGTTTACATTACTGAACATATTAAAAGAAACTAGGACAAGGAATGATTCATTCATATAACTTATTTATTCAGTTGCTGCCAGAACATTAATCTATGGAAAGATTTTATTATAGTTCATTTAACAGCTTTATTTCTTTATATGGTATTCGTGTGGGTGGAATTCAGTGGATAAATAGGATTTGAATAAAGGAAAGAGCTGCAAATTTCATTTGACTTTTTCTATACCAGGTATAGAATTAGAATGAATAGCTTTCTATTGTGCTGTCACAGAAATACTGATAAGCAGACTTTATTGAGGATCAGCTGCAGCGCTTGCATTCAAATTAATTTTCCACCATCTATAATATATTCCTAAATATGGCCTTTTCAGGTTTCATTTTTTCTCACGTTCTTATAAAGCTGAGCAGTTTGAGTGTGTGTGTGTGTGTGTGTGTGTATATCTATATATCTATATATCTATATCTATATATATATCATTATACCCCCACACACTTGAAATATGAACGGAGAGAGAGTTCATCCTTCATAGCTGTGAACAGTGAAGGTCTAGTAATGAAATATTTGCCACATTCTCTTTCTCCCTATCCTCTTCCTTAAAACAGCAAAATAGGGGGAAAAAAAGAGAAAAGCTGAAAGAATAATTAAAATAACACAAAACCATCTTCCCCAAAATGTGCATAAGTGTTGAAATAAAATATCCCTTTACTGTTTTTTTTACTTGCTCTTCTTTTCTACCTGCAGAACTAATTCACTTCTGGGAAATCTTTTCACAGCTATTTTGGGGGGCAAGGGGAGTTAGAATTGAAATCATAAGTAATTTGCTTAATTTCACTTAAATTCAGTATTTTTTCTTCATGTGTGCTTATCTTATTAGGATGATACATGAACTACTGGGGCTGAACTCATTTTGTATCTAGAGCATCCATTGAAACAATGCTAGGAAAATGGCTTTTAATGACCATCTGTTCTGCTGTGAAGTGGCATGTAGGAAGAAGCAATGTATAATTCTGATTTGCTTGTTTTTTCTACTGGTTGTTAATTGGCTCATTTTTGCATAATTATTTAATTTCTAATGAGGTCTTCCTTTCAGCCTGCTTGCTGAATCAGAACGGGTAGTGATTGAGATAGCAAATCTGGAGCAAGGAAAGTTTCACATCATCATGGCATCATATCTATATACCACAGAAGGCTGGCTATCTTTTTATCTAATGAGCTACATTCATTTATATGCAGCACAAAGAAAAGGGACACTTAAACTGTACACTTCAAGAGAAAATAGGAAGGAGTTTGCTTTTGATGTGCTAGGCTCTAGCATTTAGAAAAATTAGAAATGAAAAAAAATATATAGAGATACCTATACAAACAGGAGCCTGAAAGTCCCATCCTTTACTTGTGCAGGTTAATTGTTCTTCTCCTTGTAGCTGAAACCCATATTGACATGAATAAATCACTGTAGATTTTCCAAATTCTGAACAGTATACAAAATCACCATTTTCTACACTCTTTGGTGTTCCACATGTTTCCTCTATAAATAAAAAAAGATTATATTATGAATTTTTAAAAATTACCAGCTTAACCCAAAAATGGATGCTGTTCTCCATTACTGCTATAAAATTAACTTCAGTGAAACTACTCGCTTCAAGATGATCAGGAATTTAATTTTTCCTTTCTGAACAAGGATTTATATAGAATATCTCAGGTTTGCCTGTATGATAATCCTTGTAAAAATAGCATTCATTTCTAACAGTATGTTCTATACAGTTCTTAGTTAATATCTTCTGCCTAAGAACTCCTGTCCCCGTTACCATAATGTCTGGGTATCTCACAATCCATTCATCTGTTATTAGAGTGAAGCTAGCAAATGCTTTCCTTTTTACCAAGCACGAAACTGAGAAAGAAGGAAAGAAAGACCTAGATCCCATTGGTAAGTGACAGAAATGCTAAAGACTGTGGCAGATCAGGAACTCAAGACCTGCCATAAGCGAGGTCAGTGCTCTAACTGCTGATTCCTTTCTGCCAGGAAAGATTGGTAATTACTGGATTACCTTCCTGATAGATTTCTTGCCAAGCTTCTAAATTCATCCCAGGTATATTGTCACAGTGCTTAAAATCCTCTGGAAACTTTCCAAGTTGAAAGGCATCTACTGGCACTTCAGAAATCCCTGTGTTTTCACAAATCACGCGGGACAAAGAATGTTTTCTGAGTTCATGCTTTTGAGCTTCTGTGAAAACATTATCATTTTCCCACCAAAATCTGGAAAGATTGATAGAAACATTTGGAAAAGATTAAATTCAAAGAGCTGAATCTTCTTACATTCACAGTACCCTGTTCTTAAGACCAAAACTAAGAATTTCACCAAAATGCAGTGGATACAATAATAATAAACATCACTCCATGTTCTGCAGATTTACACACCCAACTCGGAAGTCACAAAAGGGCTAGTGTGAGTGCTGGTCATCTCAGATGGTGTGTTAAGGTCAGTTAGTTAAAACCATTCACTATTCACACATATAAAATTGCTTTTCATTTATTACACATAGCCACAAAAAAGTTACAAACCTGAGAGACAATTTGAAAGTAAACTGTTTGTATTGGAAGCATAATTTTTGCACACCAGAATGCAGTGCGCATTTGTATCCACAATTCAAACTGGTTTAAGCATAAGTTACTGGAGAAATAGTGATAATAGATTTCCCCATACCGTAGCTTTTGAACTCTGTTTGCCATTACAGATTGTTGCTATAAAAGTACATATTGCTGAATGCTTCTTTGTTTAATATGGAGTCCCTCACTGAAGAATCGCATTTGTGCTATGACGGTCTATTTATTATATATTATATTAAATATATAAACGTACATACACACACATACATATAAATATAACAGGGCTTAGTGAGAAAGGGAGAGGAAACACTTGAAAGAAAAAAAGAAAAGATAAACAGGATATTGTAACTTTTATAACAATGAGAAGGCTGTTCTATTAAAGATCATATAAAGTGAGCGTATTTGGGTCAATTCTACAGTCATGTCGTGAATGGCAAAAGAATATTTCCAGAGAGTTTGACAGCACATCTGCATTAGTAAATTAAACAGTGGTAAGCACTGCTAAATTTTTAAAATAGTCCCCGCAGTACTCAGACCAATTAGCATTTTCCCGAATGCTAGACAGGATTTGGGAGGTAACTTGACCTGGGCCATTCCCATTAGTATGGACATGATCATACTGTACCAGTTGATCTCAGGTTTAATACAGGACTAGGGCAGGCATGATTTCCAAAATACTGGGGGCAACAAGGCAGGGAGTTTCAGGAAAGGTCTGTGGATTTTATGTTGATGTCCCTATGACAGTAAGGGAACAGCAGTGGTGAGCGTGTGTCCTGTGCAAAGCCTGCCTGAGAGCTGTCTGTCACGTTACTGCACATCCCTGGAGATGGTACCTTGCAGATCAGAAGTCTGATAATCTCGTTTGTGTTCTGGGGAACACAGAGGCTGCTGACGAGGGCCGGTGGTCTTGCCAGGGTAAATCGGACCCCTCTGCCAACAGAAGTGTACTTAGGGGCCCAAAGCCACTCAGTCATAAAACTCACCTCATATCTAGCAAAGTAAGCGCGTGCTGAATTTTGAGGAACTGACTTTAGGTTTAGGCAAATAATTACTTATGGCAGCACACTTCTGGGAGAAACATGTCCCACTTTGCCTACGTTGGGGAGGAGAGACTCTACCGGGACGAGGTGAATGCCCCATGTCTCAGGAGCACTGGGACAGGAAGTCCACATGAGACAGATGGGCTGGAGAGAGAAAGAAAAGATGACTTCCTCGTACCCCTTACCTACCCACAGTGTTCCCAAACGTCTCAGAGCATCCTGACATCGCACTGCTGGCTCCCAGGTTCTTCCCTTACTCAAACCCTGCAGACTGCTCTCCGCTCAGCTCTCCTACACCCTTCATTTCCTCTTTCGTCTAGTCTAAAACATATTCTACTTTGATCACAAAATTCAGTTTTACCTACAAGGCTGAGAAGATTTAAACAGATCATTATTTTTTAATCCTACACAGAAGCTAGGTGATTGCTCTAAGAAGGGTTGCTCCAACAGACACGTATCATGTCACTAAAATTTTACAGATGAATTTTACAGGGTTAGAGTAAAAAAAGAAAAAAAAATAGAGACACAACCCCTTGCACAATCTCTATGCAGAGAATGACAAGGTCAGCTTCAGAATTTTTGCCTGCATATTGCAAATCCTGAGATAAAACAAAGACTCAGAAAAAGAGAAGAGACAGAAAAAGAAAATAAAGGCTGATGGAACAGAAACAACTTGCATCAGATGATTTGGCTGAGGTTGAGAAGGGGCCTGGGTTTGGTATATTGGAAAAAGAAATCCCTTCATTTTTTGTTGGATTACTGACAAAAGATTTTATGGCTATCAGGATGGAGTTCAGTCAGTCAAAAATTCTGCTTACTCGCGATTTATGAACTTAAACAAATATCTTAGAAGAGATGTTTTGAAATCCCTACTTACTGGCATGCCAATTAGTATGTCAGGTTTCTAGTGCAGATATTGCTAAGTATTTAACAAGCCACTGCATTAAAAATGTTAGACTTTTCCATTTTTATTCTTACTGTGTGACAACTATAACATATTACATACTGAAGCAACCTTTCTTAAATAACTCCTTTCAATAGCCTTTACCAGAGAAGAATACCATTTCAAACTTAAGTTAGTTGACACAAACTTTATGGTATAGACTTGGGGATTCTTTCATTATTAGAAGTATTTTCACTGAATTTTAAGTCAACATGTTAAAGTACGCTTAAGTTTAATGCAAGTAGTATCACAAGATACTGCATAGTAGAAGCAAGGCTGGAGGGGATCTTGGTAGTACCATCAGCCTGCCCCAAGTAGGCTCAGGTATGCCTGTATGATTCAGAAGACTTTTAACAGTGTTTAAAACACAGTTGAGAGGAATGTTTGTTGTCTGTATGGTTTGTGCTATTAAGGTGCCATCTTCATGATTAACATCACTTTTTTCAGTTAGCTAATTAATTAACATTTTTTAAAGTTCAGATTTAAACTCTGTCTTGGATGTTTATTTACATAATGGTTTCTTTCCACAGCAGCAACAAGGAAAGGAACGTTAATGTAGGCGAGGATAAAAATCAGATGGACTTAAAACACCACTCCTAGGCTGGTGTGAGTAGTTTATAATTAGTTTTCTCATGAGACCCAAAATTACAGCCGATGTCAGAAATAAAAAAAAGTTGTTTTTATAATTATTTCCAGGAATAGAAGCAAGGTATAAATTGAATCTTGCACTGTTTTGGGACCTGAAAGCTGCGTTTCTCCTGTCCTCCCAGTGTGGAGCGTGGCACTGGCACAAGCTGCTGACAGCAGCTGTGTGGGGCTGGATGTGGGAGATCCTGCCCTGTGTTTGACGAGACCCTTCTGGGAGCCCCCTGAAGTGTTGGTTTCCCCAAGGCCAAGTGCCCGGTGTTTCTACCATCCCTTCTAGGAAGCCAAAGTTACAACTCTCTACCTATTCCATCTGACTTTGCTGTATTTGCTGTGATGTTCGGGTCCTTTCTGGGTAAGGATCCAGAGCCTAGCGCAGTCCTTATGGATTGAGTTGCTAAAATCTGCCCAGTGCTACCTCCATCCACACAGAAGTTTGTTGCTCCCTGGTGCAATTAGCTGCTTACATTGCCATCAGGGGTGCAAGGTTGGGCATCTCAGTAGCCTAGAAACAATCTCCCAGTCATCTGGAATTGGGACCATATGGAAACAAAAGAAGAATATGCAGATCAGCCAGCAAAGCTGGAGGAGCTAAAATAAAAATGAGAAAGTGGGAGGGAATAATTTGCTTAAAGAGTGCCTTTCCTTTTGCCTCATGTTGTCTGATGTAGAAAGTATTCTCACTTATCAGTAAAATTCCATTGCTTTACACAAACCGTTCAACAACAAGAATAAACTTACCGGTCGCCATCCCTTAGTGCTTTCATTTGCTTTCCAATTATACATGCAAACAGGGGACCAGTTCTAGCACCCGGAAGAAAGTCTTCTACCAGACCACCAAGCCAAACATCGATATTGTTAGGATTATGGTACAATTCCATGATTTTTTCAGTGACTTTCTGGTTATTTATTACTGTATTCAGGTCAGTTTCAGTTTCCAGTTTTGGTAAGCCACAGAATTCTCGCCAGTCATTATAACCTATAAATATTATGTTAAAAGGAAGATTAGACTCAACTGTTAAATGTGGTATTCAAAATGAATAAACTTACACACTGAATTCTGTCAGCCTTAATGACAGTCATGAAGAGTTACGTCTAAAAATAGGCCTATTAATATTGTTTAAATTGATTGGAGAAATGATGGCAGGATCTGAAACTTCAGGATATACAGATGCTACATCATTTTCATGAAGATAACCAAAGGTGTAAAACAATTTTCCTGTATTTTAGCAGTAAAACCATTGTGATAGAATTTTTTGAGATAATACAAACAGGAGCATGCACTGCATCTTAATTTGAGATTTCCAGAGCAGGAATGCGAGAGATGAAGTGCAGGCAAGAAGGAATGTGAAGGAAGTTAGTAACTTAAAGCACTTTACTAAGGAGAGTATGCTAGGACACGTCTAGCTCCCTGGAGAATGGACTTCTTTTATGTTTGGCTGTCAGTGGCATTAATTTCCCCCCTTCCTGCCAACAAAACTTCCATTTCTGGTCCTAAAGCCGGAACCTCTATTTCTAACCTTGTCCAGCTAGAAAGCTTTAAACTCCAGGCTAGAGCCAGACTTCTTTTCCACTGTCTGGGGCCAATGACTTTTATATTCCCAGCTGCAGAGTGGCACAGCTTTAACAGGAAAAATGGAAAGGGTTATCACCAAGAGAAGCAACACCCTCTGACAATCAGTCCTACCTCTGTGGGCAGGGCATCGGGCTCAGAGCATAGAAGGGCAGCCAGGTTTGTGCCTTATTCTACGCAGGCAAGCGGAGTGAGCCTGATCGGGCAGGGGGTCAGGATGTGAGGGGAAAAGGCAAAGCAAGAGGCTCTGCCTGCCATGCTGAGCGCTGCTGGCTCTGCTCTCAGGAGCTGTGACACGCTTACCAAAGGTTTTTAGACAGGATTGGGAACCAGCTGCATGTTTTAACAGCTGATGCAGTCACACTGGACTAAGCTTCAGCATAGTCTTCCTCTAACCCTGCAAACCCCTGCCCTGATGGGCTAACTCTCTGTGACCGTTAGTTCAACCTTACCTGGGCTGACTGAAGTAAGAATAAAGAAATAGAATAAGAATAAGGAAAAACAGCGCACAGCCATGTAACCATTCAAAGTGAGGTATACATCTAACTAGTGCCAGCTACCACTCCTGGAGACATTTCACTACCTTCCACTACCAGCACGCTAATGAGATGGTGTCTAGGTGGACCTCTCCCACTGACAGTGAGCAGCTGCTCTGGGCAGAAACCCCCGCTCCTCTGGACCTGGCTCCAGCAAGAACAAGCCTATGGTAGGTACATTGGGCAGACACAGATCCACTCAGTAATATCTTCCTTCCAGATTCCAGGTTTAAGAGATAATTTTAATTTCAGATATTGGGGAATATCTTCTTGCCATCAAAGTCAGAAATATTAGCTTCTTACTTTTTAAAAGAGACTTAATATACTTTTCTGGTTATATTACCAAAATTATTATTTAAGAGCTTACATTTACATCCCAAATATAAGCAGTGATAGCTCAGCTATTAGTTGGAAGAAAATAATAAAAAAAAAGTAATAGACCTGGGAGTCCATGATCACGGCCGCGCTGTAAATTTAATGATGCTAAATCAAGTGAGCCGTTATTGGACAACACAAACAGTTTTTCTGTTAACTCTTCATTTAGCAGTTGATCTTGCACTTGTTGTTTTGCTGAATGTGCTAGAAGACCCCGTAGTAAAGGATCCAAACCTCCTTTAAACACAAAAATAATATAATCTTACAGCATATTTGAAAATAAATCATTCTAACTTTCTTAACAAATGAGAATGCAAGGACGTTTCTATGTTTTTAAATGTTGGCCCCACAGGCTTTTACATTTGAACACATGCAAAAGTTTGCTCCAGGTTGAAACAGATGTAAAAATGCTATGAAAAGGCTCCATCTGCTTCTTAAGATGTCAGAAAATTTACAAACTGACAATATATTTATCCATAAAAGAGAGATATTATTAATCTTTTACCTACCACACTGGTTTAATCTGGTGAGTGATCTGTTCCTAGCAAATAACATCTGTCTGATTCAGAGAACTAGTTAACAAAAATGAATTGTTCCAATTCATGTTAATTATCTGGAACCTGTTCGACAACCTACATCAGTGATGCAATTAAACAAATTTTCCTAGTTTAACATCAATAGCTTTGAAAAATACTTTAATACTCTGGGGAAAAAAAAAGTCTAAATAAAACCATACCTTCTTTAATGAGCCTCCAGGGACTAAAGAAAACTTCATGCAAATGAAGATTTGGGAGTTCTGGATCATCTAAATACTGTGCATTCGACCTCTTTACTATTGGTTGAATTGTTGCATGACCAAAACGAAAAGCAGCTGTTGAAAATATGTTAGAAACTGTGGGATTTATTGTGGGATCATAACCTCTGTAAAGGCCAATATACTGATTAAAAGCATCTGGACCAATGATTTTGGGAATGTAATCTCTTAAAGTAATAATCTGAAAGAAAAGAAAAAGAAACATTTATCATTCAATATTTTTGTGGAATAATAATGCTTCCCATGTGCAAAACGAGTTTTTTTTCCCTCATCTGTCTCCAAGCATATGGCATGACTAACAGCAGTGTTAGATGGTAAATAATATTGTTCTCCCCTTTGCAGTAAGGAGGTGAATGACTCAAGAGAATCAGTGGCAGGGCTCAGCACATACCATAATCAGGCTCCTGCAAGCCTCTGCTCTAAGCACTAGACTGAAGCATCGCGGGCAGAGATTACCAGTATCGCCACCTCCATTCCAAGGGGGTAATCCAGCTCATAGGAGCTCACAGGAGCTGCTCTGAGATTTAAAACCTGGATTGCAATGGCATAAACTATAATGCCCTTAAAAATGACAATGAAAGCATGACTTACTATAAAATCTTTCATGAATGGTTGTTGATATCAACAGATTCTGTTTTCAGTCACATATTTGTAAGACAAATCCTCTCTACTGAAAATTAAAAATGACCAGGCTTTAAAATACTGGTGCCCACAATCCCTTGGCAGACATTCTATGCAGAGCTCAAGCCAATTTATAGGCTCCTAAAAAACATACTTCAAATATGAAAAAGCTGATAAATACCTTCTATCAAATGCTTTTATAAAATAACAGTATTGCAGGAACAGATGAAAAAAGCATGTAAGTAATACTGAACAAAACAGAGTAAAATGATACAACATACTGAATAAAATGAAAGTACGTTATAGATTAAAGAATACATTGAACTTAATCAAGCAGAAAGGGAAGGATATGAAGCACAGTGAATGCAACAAAATACATTATAGATTCAGTATAATATGCAATGAAACATACAGAAAAATGTAATTTGAGCTTGATATAGTGCATATTGAAAACTTAGCTGGCATAAAATGACCTTATCAGAAACTTGTTTCTTTATTTTAGGCACAATGCAGAGACAAGCAAGCCCCTGCAGAATTCATTCACTTTTCTCAGAGGACAGAGGTAACAGAGTTATTCCAGGTTAGGTCATTCAGTGAACAAAATACTTGAAAGATATTGGTTAGAATTCCTTTTACAGCTCCTTTAATACAGCATACAAAGAAAATCTAATAATTGCTGGAAATTAATACTGACACTGTCATTTGAAAAGCTAACCTTTTGTTACATTCATAAAGGTTTTGGCAAGACAACAGTTCTTTCTAGTTTTAGATTTAGAGTTAGTTTTTATGGACAAGATATAGCACACTTGGATTACTACAAATGGCTGAAATATTGACTTTACAAGCCTGATTCTTCACAACTTGGGGTGGTTGTGACCTGGAAGCATCAATGAGGCAGCTGTACCCACAAATCCAGGAAAAAGAAAAGGGACAAAAGGAAAGAAGCACTTTATTCACCTCACCATGGCAAGATGGATACAGAGGAATAGCAAAGGCTTTACATAGGACTAGCTCAGCTCTGGACACAAACATGTGACTATCGCTTTTTTTGCTCATTGTAAATGAAATCCCAAGCTAAGCAGCTCATAAAGGCCAGTTCCCCTGAAAGAAAGGGCATTTCAGATTTTCTATTTACTCCAGAGGCAAGATCTTCATTTCTCACTCCTTGGGGGGTGGGGGTGGAATTTTTAAAAGAAATTTAAAAGGGCAATGGGCCAAAGGGAGTCTTATGCCTGCCTTGTGCTAGAAGATGCTTATGTTTGATTAAAGGAAGAAATTTTGTAGAAACTTCTGATGACTAAATGAAGTTGTATCAAGTAGAGGTGGTTTTTAGAAAATACTGACTGAGATAATAAAGGAGAAGATGCTACTGCCAAAAAGAATCTGGAACCTGATGTGGAACCACATCAGAAGTACATCACAATGCAACACCTAATTTTTGTGTAGAAGTGGTAAGACTTCTGAATTTACTTTGCCTGAATTTGCCTGTACAAAGTCAAGAAAGGTCGACTGCAAGAAGTTCTCATAACTGATACTTTTACATAAGTTTTAAAGAAGGTGTAAACAGCTGACAAACATCACAATTATTTCTGTTAAAATTCTTTTGCATTCATTCCCTGCTCTGAGATAATGATTTGAAAGTTTTATTTCCTTTCACATTTGGCATAATAAGCATAATATTTTGTTTCAGCACAGTGTTTCTTCAACATTGAGTTTCATCTGTGGAAGCAAAAGAATGTTCTTGTCTAAAAATGCTTCACGAAAATCAGAGGCAGAAAGTGGTAGTATTATATAGAAAAGAAATCCCAAGCTATTGCAATGAACTACACTACCATTTATCACTTCCTTTGAGTCTAATTTTGAGAAAGAAGTTAAATTTTGGGTGTTTGCAACAGGATGAGGAATTTCTGGAATGTAGAACATAGTGGGCCTGCAAGGTATTCTCACGTGTCTGTGACATTAATGGGATTAGTGGATATCCAAGCTCCTCTTAGGAGATATTTGGCACCTCATAGCATCAACTCCAAGCACCATAAGATCCTCATGAAGAAATTCATTTTAATCCATATTGTCAATATTTCTACTGTCTGAAGAGAATCACTGATTCAAAGGTACAACTTGGTAAAAAATGATAAAAATTGGACACTGTCCTTGAGATGCATGTCATATGGTCAGTATTTGAATTACTTTAATAGTATGTATGACTAGATAATAAAAGAGGAATCAAGAGTATTTAAATATGCTAATTCAGTCAGTCATATCAGAGAAAACAAAATTCTAATTTCCTATCAAATCGGCCAATCACCGGCTAAGTACCCAGACAAAATCTGAGTGATACCAAAACTGTCAGAAAAGGCTTCCTACACATTTTATAGCATAGCCTGAATCATATGTGCACTGTGTATAGAAAGATAACTGAACCTTGACCTGCAAAAATACCAACAGGCAAGGTTAAACAGGTCATTTGTGCGAGAGGCAGTACCCTTCCCATTCAGCAGGTAGAAATACAGCAGGGCTCTCTCTGCGGGCACCTTGGCCGGGTTTGTCTCCAGAGTGGGACGCAACCCGCAGTCAGCCATGCATTAATAAATCTGAAATAGGTTACATAATTTCAGATTATTTCTGTGAGTTTTTCTGTTCTTGTTAAAACTTATTCCAAATTAAGTTATATGTATATGGTGTTAAAGATACAGAAATACATATTTCTTCCTCATCAGGCTCAGCAGACTACTTCCTCCTCAGGACTTTCCACATTAGCTTTGAATGGGGCAGAATGGGATAGAAAAATAAGATAAAAATAAGGGCGGAAAAGAGAATGTAAAAATACATGAACTATCACGAGAATAAGCAATTCCAAAAGTGCAGCTTGCCTTGGCCATTGGCCAGGGATAACTTAACTGCAAAGGAGTAGTATGTCATTGAATTATGGATGAGCCAATTAAATGAATCACCTGCATTTGAGAAAGAATGCAGAAATAATAGAAACCACCAAACATAGCAATGATGTTTAATACATTAAAGTGTTATGCATAGTTGGTTTGAAGTTCTCAGTGTACTCTATGAATATTAAAGGATTACAGATGATATCGAAGTTTGAAATACTTTCATAAAGACCGATCGCATAATAGCTCAAATTTTAATAAATAATGAGCACATTATTATACTTCAGTTTATAGCCCAGTCAATAACTCTTAACTTTTATAATTTTGTAGAGTTTAAGCTCTGAGAAGGGTTATTTAGTCCTCCAATTTCACAAACAAGTTTTATCCAAATTAGCAATGCTAAACCAAATAATTTTAGTTAGGTTAAAGGATGTTGGCCTTGCAAGAGACTCAACTGCAGCCAACACCTAAGACACTGGCCTTTGTGAGGGAGGGATAGAAGGTGCTCAGAGAGCACAAGCAGATGTAGAAGTAAATGAGAAAACTATATACATCCTAAAAATTGAGTGCAGTTGTCAGCTATAGGTGGGATCAACTGTCAGTAATGGTGTTATATCAGTGATGATTCTCTGAGCAGATACCATGATAAACCAAAGAGCATTTGATTCAGATTGATCTGCAGAACTGCTTCACTCTCTGACTTGTGCCACCTCATTTGGCTTTCGCAGTCTAAATGACAAATCAGAGCAAATAGGCTCTGCAAGTAACAGTACAAGTGTATGCAATTGCGTCCTGCAAGACTATGTATATATAAGATAGCAATGTTAAGGATAGTAGCAGTTTCATAGTGAGATTTTTTTTTCCTATTTTGCCTACATTTTTTAAATTTGTTTAAAGGAAAACAAATTTAAACTATTTTATTTCAGAGAGCTTAAAAGGAGGCGTCCTGACTCTCCTCATTCTGTTTTCTCAGGTCAAAACAGGCATAACTAAAACAAGGGATCAGTTTCATTTCAGTTAGTAAATAACAATGAAAACATTTCTTTTTGCATAAAACACTGGGTGAATCGGGACATGTATTTTTACTACAGCATACTGCAATGCTAATACTTCTATAGTTAAGCATGTGTGGTACACATAAAACACAGAGAGAATTAACCACTGTTGTGGTGTAGATAAACTATTACCTATCAGTGAAATATGCCCACAATTGTACAATTGCTGTAATGCCTACAACACCCCCAAAATCAGTTTTGTCCAGGGTATCAACAGACACTTATGTGTTTGGTAACTTTGTCAAGTTTTTATTATCAGACGCTTGTCACCAGAGCTATTTATACTACCAAAAAAGCATCTAGGAGGAAAAGTATCATCTAGAGAGGTATTTTTTCAGTTTCCTTTTTCTAGAAAGAAGGAAAGGCTTTTTGTTCAATTCTCTATAATTACACACCCACATGCAAAAATTGCACTTGAAAGCATTCATTCCAAAAAGAATTTTAGAAATGTATAGTGACTGAAACAAAATTTTTGAGTGGAAATCTAAAGTAACTTCGACTAGAGCTGTCATTAGTGTACTGGTTATCATACCACACTAATAGAGATACTCCAATTATATCTCTTGAATGAATGTTTCTGAACTAGCTAGATATAATTCAAATACATTTCTAATGAGCCACAGGCAAATTTCATTAGTGTGTGATACCGGTAGAGATAATGAGTCACCCAGATTCAGGCAGAGTATTGCACAAAGTATTTTCTCTCAGGTCACGATGTTACTGGACAGAAATCAGAAATATTTGAAAGCACAGAGGCCTACTTTTGGATTTGCTCTTTTCTTCTAACAAGTGCTAACAGCCATTCTGACCTGTCAACGCGATTATTTTAAAGCAAACAGCCCATTTACAGCAGAGGAGCTGACATGGTTAAAGTAAAGAAAAGAGAAAAAAAATTAAAGCCAAACATTTTAAAAGGACTGACTAAATAGAATTAAATGAAGTGTGTTACTTTTCTCTAAGTGCAAATAACAACATGTAAGAGAATGCAGGTGGTTTCTTAAAGGATATGTTCTGCATATTCTCCTGACTAAAAACTGTATTGGAAGAAAGGAAAAGAATTTTATCATAATAGTGAAATCTTCCTTCCCCACCCCAATTTTTCTTCCAAAAGAGCCTCCATTTGGTACCAAAAAAATCTGTTTCTAAGAATCAGAGAACATGTGAAAGTTCTCTATTCTCCAGTGTATCCTGATTCTGATATTGCTCACCTCGTATTATGGATTATGACAGGTAGACTCACTATGGTTATGTGAGCAAAGGCAATCTCAGCAAGCACCAAGCTCCTGGGGAGGACTGGAGGAGCAAGGTGAAGCGCAGGAGCCCTGGCAACCTACTCAGCGAAAAGGGACCGCCACTGGGGCCACCACAGAGAGCATGGACTGACCCCGGGCCTGGGTATGAAACCCACCAGGATGAGCCAACGAAAGAAACTCTGCCCCGAATGCCATGCAGACTAAAGGGGTGATTGCCGGCAGGGGTGTAGGGCTCATGATGGGACGCAGGGAGAAGAGCACCTGGGGGCTGTGCAGAACCTTGTATGGGATGTTTTAAGGGGATTTTGGAAATGTGTGAAACCTGATAGGAAATTAGGGAAAGGACTAAAAGGGGGGAAAGGGAAAGCCTGAGATGGACTGGGGAGGAACAAGCATGGGGAAACAGAAGGGAAAGGGGATGAAAGGTTTACACTGACACTACTCAGTATGCTCCTCTGACTGAGCCCTGTGCTCGGTGACAGCAGTTCATGCTGTATCCTTCTGAAACCCTATTGCTAACGACCTGCTGTGTGGGCGCGTGGCCGATTCTGAGTGTGTATGTGGTCACTGGTGGATTTCAAGCCAGGTTAGCTGATGAGCAGGGTAAGAAAGCTGAGGACCAGCAAAGAGACCGGGACCTGGAGCTGCAACAAAGAGAGCAGGACCCAGAGCCACAGGGGCTGGTGGGTGCCGGCAGCGGGAGGGGACGGGGATCTGCTCCTGGAGAGCCCCACGGGGTGGGTGTGCATATCCCACTAGCAAGCTTGGATCCTGATCTGAGAGGAAAACAGGGCCGGGCCGCCCGCGCGGCTTGTGGCTGTGTGAGTGCCGTGTGTGTTTGTGGGTGCCAGTAAAGGCACGGCTCTCGCAACGTGCTGATCCATGCAGCTGGCTCTGCGCATGCACGCGCACATGCTAATTGGGAATAAGTGCTCAGCCTTGTACTGGCTGGACCTGAGGAGAGGGAGCCGCATCACCCTCCCATCTATCAGGCTAGCGCTGGAGGAGTCCCCCTGGACCCTGCTGCTCCCAGAGCCGACTGCCTCCAACACTACGAGCAAGCAGAACACAGTGCTGGCAAAATGCTAAACAAATATTTTTGGGGATCAAATTCAGAATGCAGAGTGAGTTGGTTGCATAATCAGTGCTTACTGGACCTTTGTAGCTTGATAAATGTTTAAATTGAGATTTTTAACTTTCTCAGAATTCATCATCATACTTTAATAAATAAAAAAATCAGTGTGCTGCGTTAATTCTAAGATATGTTTGATTTAAAATACCACAGAGAACTAAAATTCTAAGAAGAATGACTATACTCTTTTTTACTACAAACTATACAAGAAGAATCTCATTGAATGTTTTCATTCTGGTTCAGTTATGATAGGGATAATCTGGATCACATGAAGGTCTAGGAACAGAAGCTGTCCACACTGAATATATGAACTTTAACTGTGAAGAAAAAAGAAGTTAGAGTTTGCATAACTATTTTTGGGGAAAAAATAGGAAAATACTGAGTAGAAATAGATTTTCCTGTTCACTGGTTTAATAATAACATTCGTATGGACTTTCTTTTCTCCTTTATTTTTTCCATATTGATTTCTCCCTCTCATGTATTGAGAGTAGCCTCTGGAGTTTATGCATTAACGTGGCATTGAGAATTCCACAGACATTTTTACACAGGAAGTTATTTGTTTATATAATACCTAAGAGAAAATAAACATCTTGAGCACTATGTAAATGCAGAGATGTTACTTTTTACTTGTTTCCTTTACCAAAAATGCTACAAAGAACTGCATCTGAAAAGGTCTCTTTAGACTTCAGTAGCCTGGATAGACATGGGAGAAGTCTGAAGAAAGATGAAGCAGAATAGAAATTGCTATAAAGATCAGAGCACTGAGATCTGGGATCTGAACAAACTATGGACAGGGAAGCTGCGTTCATGAAACTGGAGAACAAAATGGGCTCTTAACATGCCAAATTTATAGGTCAGAAATAGATGGCAAAGAAAAGATAACATGATCTCCAAAACCACTCACAGAAACATATTTGAAGTATTGTAAATGGTTCTGTTCTAAGATATTCACTACAAAATATTGATAAGCAAATACACAGCCAACCTGATGTAGAGCCCCGACAATTTTCCGTGCTTCTTGGTACACGGTCTCAGGGCTCCAGTGTCTGTTCATGGTTTTCAGGGCTTGGGCCAGGCGGTTGTGCTCTCTCAGCCACAAGGTGTGCATAGCTGCCAGGGAGGTGACCTCGCTCGATCGGCTGTCCCCAGCCAGAAAGCATTCAATCCTCTCACCTTCACTCGCATTAGAGTCTTGTGCACAGGGGGACGGGATCAGGTCTACAAAAGGCAGATATTCCCGACTGTTATCATAATATTTCAGGTTTACTCTAAGAAGGCCTTCTCTGCTTGTTAAATTCCTTAGCTTGTTTTCAGCAGCAGGCGTACTGCCATAGACAGTAGAAGCATCAAGAAAAGAGGTTAAGCCATTAATCTGTTGTCTTGGATTTAATGCTGATAGATTTCCAAAGACAATTCCATGGTCACCAGTGCCACATGCAGGAGATGAACGGTAAAAGGGCATGCAATCCATCCCGTTGGATAATGTATCATTCATGGTTACCTGTGGAATAAAAACAGATATCTTCTGAGGTGAAGGTAGCATAGCTGTGGATGTTAAGACTTGTTTAAATATTTCCATCCTCTGCTTCAGTTCGAGTTGCTCAGATCTCAACTACTATACTGACATTTTGTAAACTTGCAGAAATTTTTTTCTTTCTCCCTGAGGTTGAAGTAAAAAGAAGATTTAACCATATTTAAGCAAAGACAGAAGTAAAAAAAAAGCAAAACAAAACCCTAACTCTGTCATAAAAGTGAGTTAGTATAAGGCCTTTTGTATATTTCTATATGTGAATTAACCTAGCTTCACAATTAAAATTCATCATGGAATGTATCACAGCGAAGACATGCGAACATCTGGTCAAATTATGTTCTCCTGAATACCAAGTGAAGCAGCAGGTTTACATGCATATATAAAAATATAATGAAGAGTTTGTCTGTTTGCAGCAGCACTTTGTAAAATCTTTGTTTCAATACACAAATTTATCCCAGTTTCCTAAGGTAAAAAGGACATATGTAATTATTCACTCTGTCTGCTTTCTGACAGTCCCTCACCAATATTCCCCCCCACAATTTTACAGGGACAGCTGTCTTGCAAGTATCAAATGCTGACAATCTTTATAAAATAACAAAGGCTGCCTCAAGTTATCCTCAAATGAAAGATGGAAAGTCCTTTATCAGTTTGGTCCGCACACGACCAAGAGACT
Organism: Apteryx mantelli; assembly: GCF_036417845.1. Taxonomy (NCBI): domain Eukaryota; kingdom Metazoa; phylum Chordata; class Aves; order Apterygiformes; family Apterygidae; genus Apteryx; species Apteryx mantelli. The sequence continues at coordinate 118,529,252 of NC_089980.1, read as the reverse complement.
GAAGCCAAATGGTCATCAGCATTTGTGTGATGGCCTGCTAGTCAGCATGGATACAGGCTGAACCAGCCCGTAGGTTAGTCAGCTATCCCAAATAGAGGTAAAGGGTGTGGGACACTTGTGAGAGTGTTATGGAAAGGGATCTTGCATATAGGTAACAGTGTTAGGGGAGAACACAATCCAAACCAGAAAGCTAGAAATTTTGCCACAAGACTGAAAATACTATGTGAATAACTTAAGAGGTGTGGGGAGGTGAGCAGAGATATTGGAGGGGGAGAGAAAGTACAGTGGGAGGAAGGTTTTGTTCACATTGTAGGATATCCAAGAGGAAAGCTCAGATCAGCAAGACTATTTCAAAGAAAGGAGTTCATCACTAAACAGTCAGGTTTTGAAATGATTAAAACCTATCTGCATTCTCTAATGCTGATTTGACTTCATGAACTCTGTCTTTCTGAAAACCTTACTATTTCTAAATTCTAACAATACATCATTGTGTACCCACAATGAGACATAAAAATGTGTCCCTTCAAAGAGTTTAAAAAAGATTAACTTGAATTAAAAATGTTATAAAAATCATGTAGTCTGAGTTTCAGGGAATATAAATCTGGGGTTTTCTTATCCACTGATCAACATGAAATAGGTACAGTAACACTTACTAAAGCTGCTGAAATATCTCAGAAAAAAAATCCTCAAACATTTGACTAAGAGAATATGAATCTGTTTTGTACAGACACCTGATCTAATCCTTTTTCTTTGCATTTTGTCTGCTTGCTCTTCATTTTTGAAAATTCTTTGGCAGAAGTGACTGAATACTGCAGATGTTATATAAAATGATACAATTTCTTCTTCATACTTTTAACAGTTTAGCCTGTGAAGATAGAACAGTCATCAAACTGGGGTTAAAAAGACCAAGACAATTTAGGAATGGAATTCAAGAGCTTCATTTAATAACATCACTACTCCCTACATTATACCAAATAATATTTTCTTACTACTGAGAATGCATGGTAGTAGGGATTGGTACCAAGAAATCATTTAGGTTAAGAAAGGGTCTCATTTATTTTTCAAGTGTTGCTTGGTAAAGAAATTCTACAAATTTTTCTTCATTAGCTAGGCTTGAACAAATTTTGAAGGAAATACGTAGTTTATTTTGCTTTTTATTACTTTCACGTGTTGCTGAAATTAGTAATTTCTCTGCCTTGGGTTTTCTGTTCAGTGTTTCTCTTCATTATTAAGTCTCTTGCTGTAACTGTGGCTTCTTCCTCCCTTCAGCTGCTAATGTAAACAAAAAGCTCTTCTGTCATGAAGAATACAGTTTCTTCTGAACCTGGCAGACACAGAGTGTTGTGTTTGTTGGGTGCCTCCTGCTTCCAGTTATCAGGAAAGCCTGATGTTCTGGTATCACTGAGAAAAAATGTATATGCTGACTTTAAACTGTTAAACAAAGAAGCCCCAGAACAAAACATATCAACAGTGTATGAAGTTCATGGTGAACAATTTTTGGTTAACTGCCTCTGCAATTTTAATTCAAATCATCTTGTGCCCCAGTGGAGAAAAACAGCAATAATGAACATTAAGGTACTGGTGGAACAGCATATTGTAGTCCTTTCCCTTTTCATGGGATAAGCAGCATGCAGCCAGCAGCCGAATGTGCAAATGAGAGGTTTGTTATGTTATTATTCGGATGACATCAAAAATAACTTGAGAAGAAAAGACTTTTTTCTGCTCAAATGGGTATAGAACCACATTTTTCTCCAAAACTAATAAAGAATATTCATATCAATTTTTTCTTCACCTTGTATAATTTGAGAAGAAAAAAAAAACACAGCAAAAACCTCTTTGTCTATAATAGCTTTCCTGGTAGAGCTGCACATTGATTTAAACTGTTATTATATAGGCACAGTGGAACCTGCTTACGGGGGAATTCTTTTGATGTGTAGCAAAATGAAAAGCACTAATTGTTTTAGTGCTCGACAATGTCTAAACTGTTATTTCAGTTAAGAAAAGCCTTTGTTATTGTGAATTTGTTCTGTGGGAAATGGTCTCCTTGTAAAAAAATTATGACTACAGCCTTAAAAAATTAGTTGACGGTTTATGAAAGTTTGCCAGCAAGGAAAACAAAAATCTGTATTTGTGCACATGAAATTCAGAGAAGAGTCAATGGCTCCATCTGACAGTGAGTTGCTACCTCTGAAATACAGCAGAAAAAGGAGGGCATTCACTTCGGTAGTTGTTGAACACACACATTCTGATCCATCTGTAGCTTAGACAGTAACCTGTCATATTACATGCCATCTTTTGCAAATCACTTCACTTTTCTGTGCCTCTGTTTCTTTACCACCTTTTTGTATCTGAACTATTTTGACTGAAAGCTTTTCAGAATTGTATCTTACGATGGGTTTGTGCCTATCTTAATGTCAGCAATGTAATTAATAGTGAATAAAGACAGTAGCTCTCCCATGGAAGTCTTTCTAATGCTGTGTTATGTCTCAGCCCTAACCTGAAATAATCATCTGAGGAATGACAAACTATCTCAGCATCCCAGTTCTATGTCAGGCTGCTGTAAAAAAAGTACAAACTAAAGGTAGTGGGTTTTTTTCATTATTTTTTCATACTGTAGCATTCCAAAGAGATACAGAAATTGACTGTTCAGACCATACCAGAAGCCACAGGCTCAATGCAAGAATCACTGGGTGGAATTCTATAGCCTTTATTATGAAAATGGCCAGAATACAAAATCATAATGGTTCCTGCCAACCTATGAATCATTTACCTACACTTGTTATAAATATTAATACACTACTGCAACTTTCAACCCTCCATTGAATTGCACTGACTCAGAACATTCTCCAGACAGCTTCCAGTAGCCTAATAAGCTTCCTTTCCCCAGCAACCCCCCCCGAGAGGGCTTGCAGTGCTAAGCACCGTTGTCCTCTTCTGTGGATGAATTTTCCCTTGGGTGCTGCTGTTTTAGGAATACAGAAAGAGTGCAAACTGCAGCCTCTATGTTTACACTGATGAATAATATGCTATTAGCTTCACTGTCTTTGGAAACTAGACACAGTTTCTTTTTATATAAAATGAATGTAAAAAACTAACTGTGGCTGTTTTCCAAATATTTATTTAACAGGTAGAGATGAACAACTTTACCTACTTAAAATTTCAGGAGAAAATCAGTTCTATGGGGAATTATTATTAGCTCTTTGCTTCAGTGTTTGAAAAATAGTTCCTTTAGTCACACTAATAAACTACCACTTTTTTCTTTTTTTTTTAATACAATGTTTATTCTTTGTCTTTGACAAAAGCAGTCATGAAGTACTTAATATATAATATGATAAAAGCCAAAGAACATCCATCTTCATATGACCTTCTTTAAGCTATGAATAATGGAATAATAACAAAATGGAACTGACTCACAGGGCTGTGGTCAAGTAACGGATCCAGAAGTTGGGAAATTTATCTTAAACTTAAAGCATCATGTCTGAACTTCTTTATAGGGCTCCCTTGTAGCCATTCTGAGTATCAGACTCTTCTAAATCCCCATGGTAGCCCTGAAAACGTCTTGAGACCATTTCTGTGCTAGGCTATACTGCTGAGCAGGAGCAGCTCCTAGGCTAGATTCAAGGTTGGTTGTATTACATGTACTCATAGCTTGCTTTCAGATGCACCCTTGAAATTCACTCTGTAATGAACCTCTTTGCAACTCCAAGATAAAGACTGCAAATATGTCCTATATTTAGAGCAGTGAAGGATGCATTTATGTGTATATGCCATGGTAATCTATACAGCTTTATTCTCTCTGTATTGCAATGATGCTGCCACAGGAATGTTAGCCTTGGCATCCTTCTTAGAAGGTCCCTTAAATAGCCTGCTTTTTAAGCAGATGGGATTTCTAGGCAGCTTGAACTAGTCAGGATTCAATGACTAGACTGCTGTAATCCTTGTGATCCACATTTGATTCAAGTTATGGACAACAGAATGAATCTGTTTTTAATTTGAAAATCTATTGTGGGGTTTTTTTGCACTTAAAGATCAATACCAATCACTGTTTCAAAGAAGAAAATGTTATAAACACAAAATATGACTTTGAAGAATGCTGTAGTTTTATATCTCCAGTGTAATGAACAAACTCATTTTTTCTTAAATGGGATACAAGGCATGGCCACATTTTGTCATATGGTGGAGACACACTCCAACTCCCTCCTCACATTATGTGAAGCCTGTTGGACTTCTGCCCTAGCCTCTCACGATGTGACTTTGGGAATGGGAAAGTTTCCAAGGATACTGCTTAAGAGCATAAACAGTAAATAATTTCTTGTTCCAGATGGAAATTTGAGACAAATAGCACCCCAGAGATTTTTGTAAGGGCTATGGAAGAATCATTGTAATTGAAACTGTTGCGGCTAAACCAAGTTATCCAGTTGCTGTAATGTGTGATACTTCCAATGTGTCCTGAAAATATGATTCTTTAACAAGCCTGTGTTCTTTCTAAATGCTCTCAAGCCATGCTCAGCAATCCTTCAAAAGTCCATATCTCCTGGGTGAGAGATAATAAATTTACCTGTCTGTAGCAAAACTGCAAAAAGTCATTAGTTTCACTTAGCCATCTTTGTGCTTTTGATTCTCTAACCAAATGGAAGACGAGCCATCTTCCAACACAGGATCTGATTCAGTTCCCCCTACAGTTAGCAGAATATTTTCCTTTAAGTTTAATGGAAGTGGAATGAGGAATTTGCAGCAAAATGAGACTATGGATATGTTTATCAATTACACTTTGTTAGGGAAAATAATTTTTGATTATGACTGAATCTATACCATACTCTGGTTTCAACAAATACAGAAGCTGCTCAGTAATCAAGCTCCACCTTGATTTCCTACTAAGAAAAGTAATTTAATTTGCTCTGGACAGAAACTGGGGCATCAGCCCAAGGATGGAAATTGGCATGGTCTCTCTGCAGCACAAGGAGGTGGACAGGCTGCTGCTTTGAGAAAAAAAAACTTCCTGGTACCATAAAGAAGTGGTTTGATTTTGCTACTTGCTTTCTGTGTGAAAGAATGACTATACTGATAAATTATTCAGAGAAGAATATAGGATCCTGTATTTATACCAATTTATGTTTCTTCTAACCCAGTAACAAGCTTTGAATTCTTGTTTTCCATCTACTCAAAGCAAGGATGTGATATATATATATGTCTCAGCAACCCCCTGAAGAGTATTTTATACATATACTGAAAAGATGTCTCTTTTCAAAAGTTTTTATTAGCTGCTGGAAATATCTTTGCTTTTACTGAGTAAAGTTAAGATCCCTTCACTTTATCTAGCTGGCAATTTAGAAACAGAATTATTTGTGACTACTTGCCTATTTTCCTCAATGGAACTCAAAACCTTGAAGCATGAGAACAATAACATTTTTTTCTGGGGTAATAAGATTTCTCTGCAAAATAAAATTGAGAGATAGAAATGTATGATATTTGTACTAAATACCTTAGCTATATTTTATTTGCTCTACACATGGAGAAACTTATTTATTTCTACAAAACAATTTAGCTTCATTTAGTAGCTGCATTGGGTGGCAGTATTTCTATCACTTTCCTGCTTTATTATTTCTGGATGACTTATCAATTTTTTTTATAATTATTTCAGTGTATGTATATCACTAATGTATTTTACATTATTTACCCATCTAGAGACTGGAGTTTCTCTTGAACAAATGCTTTTAAAATCTTACCTGTATTGGAAAGCAAGGATTTTGATTTTCACACGTCATCTGGCACTCTGCTCCAGTTAGAAAGGTAGTTCTACTTGTGCTCTGAGGTGTGAATGCAATGTCATGATCTATATATTGTCCCCAGACCATAATAATATCAGAATATAGTTTGTCTTCAGTAACAGCCTCATTGGATGCATGAATAATTTTTCTTGTCACTTCACGAACCTGGGAAAAAAGAACTAATTTACCCTAAGTGCCAAGTAGTATTTACCTCTCACAAAATGATAAAACCCTAAAAAGGAGGGGGAGCAGTGATGAAAGCTATCTTTCTTTTCTTTGAGATACTTTATGTTGTGGAGTACTTTTAATGGTTTGCTTAAAAAACAAAAACAAAGAAAGCCTAATGCTCTGACAGGCTGATATTTCTGTTTAGAAGCTGAGGTATCAGTACCGTGAACAGATTCAAAAGATATTTCAGCTGAGTTTTTCTATATATTTGCCAAATGATCATCGTATCTTTGATCTGTTCTTTTTCACAGAATTTTGAAAAACATGTGTTTCTTTTAGACTGTCTAAAAGTTTTCTTTCTATTTATTCTGTTTTCTACTCATTTAACAAATGGAATCTGTTTGCAGGGCAACCTGAAATCAGTGGAGATACACAGAGGCTCCACACTGCTCCATGCATAAATGGAGCAGCTTATTCAGTCCAAGAGAAGACAGGCTAGGTTGCAAATAAATAGTAGCTGAAGCTCTGCTTCGTTTTCCCAGGCAGAGAGATGCTAGAACATATTTCAGGAGCCCTTCTGTGAACACAGAGATGTGGATGAGGGGCAGCATGAGGAGACATCTGCACTAAGTGGCCAACCTGCACTAATAACCAAACCAAAATCAGCGGTCAGTGCGTGCTGACAAGGGTATTGTTGTCATTCGCAGATTCCTCCTTCATGCTGCAAAATTCCCTCATATACAGCAGCTGCCTTAGAAGCCAAGCAGTTGAAAGGGCAGCACATATACTGAAGTAGAGTCACAGAGCCTGTCATAACTTGAAGGGATATATAATGAAAATATAATGGAAAATATAATGGAGAGGCCTGTATAAGAGCCAGGCCTAGAGCGCAGCTCCCAGAGCACAGCGAACAGAGGCAGCAGTTTGCGCAGCAGTGTTTGGGCTCTGACTAGAACTTGAGGATCTTGTTGGAAGTTGTGGGCTTTCTGAGGACCCCCGAGGAACTAGCAGGTGATTGCTGTGAACAGGAAAGGGGAAGCTAGGCAAGGACAACTGCAGGAGGCCTTGACTTCTCCTGGGAAAAGCTCGTGGGAAAAGCTCTAGCTAGGAGTGGCTGCTGCTAACGAGCTCTTGGTTGCCCCTGACCAGAAGGAGTTGGGGCCTTTGATCCTGGTGGCCCTTGATTAGGGTGAGTCAAGCACCCTGTGAGTCAGTGCTAGGGAGAGGCCTATATAAGAGCCAGGCCTAGAGCACAGCTCCCACAGCACAGTGAACAGATGAAGCAGTTCGCGCAGAAGGGCGCACGAAGGAACCTTTGTTTCTGTTCCCTGTGGTGTACGTTTCCTCAAGTATGGTTGTGACACGCCGCAGAGCACGTTCCCCAGTGGCTGTTGGAGTTGCTGTGTCAGAGGCTGGGACCCAGACCGACCCTCTGACAGTAGATGCAGCCCCACAGGTGTCAGGCTGCAGGGAGCGCTTGGGGCCTCTCCGGGAGGCCTGGGCTGGCAGCCAGCTCTCCTGCAGGAGGTGTGCTGCTGTTGGCGAGCTGTGTCGTCAGGTAAGGGAGTTACGGGAGGAGGTCAGTAGGCTGCGCAGCATCCGAGAAGATGAACAGGAGATAGACAGGGTATTCTCGGAGACTGTGCAGCTTTGGGAGTCCCAACCCCCCACAGCAGTGGAGTTGCCGGAGGGCTCTGTGCCGTGTGAAATGGTACATCATAACACTGTAGAAGAAGGCTGGAAGCTGGTCACTGCTCCTGGGGGGAGAAAGGCTCCTACTCCTCCTGAAGACCTGAAGCTGAAGAACAGGTTTAGTGCCCTCCAGGATGAGGAGGAGATGGGCATGGCTGCCAGGGAAGTACCTGCGACAACAGACCCTGTGCCCTGCCGGAACGCCCGGAAGAAGCGGCGGGTGATTGTTGTGGGGGACTCCCTGCTGCAGGGGACGGAGGCATCTATCTGCCGACCTGACCTCATGTCTAGAGAGGTCTGTGGCCTGCCGGGGGCTCATGTGAGAGATGTCATGCAAAGACTGCCTAGGCTCGTCCATTCTTCGGACTATTACCCACTGCTGCTCTTCCATGTGGGCGCCAATGACACCAAGGGCAAACTGGAGACCATCAAGCAGGATTTCAGAGCTCTGGGGATGGTGGTCAAGGGTCTGGAAGCCCAGGTCATCTTCTCCTCAATCCTGCCAGTGAGGGGGATGGATGAGAAGAGGAGGAGACGGACTTTCCAAGTTAATGACTGACTGCGCCGCTGGTGTTGGCAACAGGGTTTTGGTTTCTACAACCATGGGACCCTGTTTGAAGATCGACAACTGATGGCAAGAGATGGGATCCACCTCACGAGGCGGGGCACGCGGGTCTTTGCCAACAGGTTGGCCAACCTGGTAAGGAGGGCTTTAAACTAGGAAGGATGGGGGAAGGGGAGAGTTATAGTGACAGGGTAGCTGGCAAAAGACTGCTCAAGTCAGGATGCCTCCAGCAGGTGAATGCAGCCAGGGAAGTGCGCATGGGATGTGGCTATGGAGGATCCTCTTGTACCCCTCCTGGGAAACCTGCATGCTCGATCACCTCCCTGAAATGCCTGTACACCAATGCACGCAGCATGGGGAACAAACAGGAAGAACTAGAGATCTGTGTGCAGTCACAGGGCCATGATCTCATTGCCATTACAGAGACATGGTGGGATAGCTCGCATGACTGGAGTGCTGTCATGGATGGCTACGTGCTTTTTAGGAAAGACAGGCCAGGAAAGTGAGGTGGTGGAGTTGTTCTTTATGTGAGAGAGCAACTGGAATGTATTGAGCTGTGCCTAGGGGTGGATGAAGAGCGAGTCGAGAGCTTATGGGTAAGGATCAAAGGGCAGGCTAGCATGGGTGACACTGTTGTGGGTGTTTACTACAGGCCACCTGATCAGGAAGAGAAAGTCGATGAGGCCTTCTACAGACAGCTGGAAGTAGCCTCACGATCCCAGGCCCTGGTTCTCATGGGGGACTTCAACCACCCCGATATCTGCTGGAAAGACAACACAGCTAGGCACAAACAGTCCTGGAGGTTCCTGCAGAGCATTGGTGACAACTTCTTGACACAGGTGGTGGAGAAGCCAACAAGGAGAGGTGTGCTGCTGGACCTCGTACTAACAAACAAAGAAGGACTGGTGGAAGATGTGAAGGTCGGGGGCTGCCTTGGCTGCAGTGACCATGAGATGGTGGAGTTCAGGATCCTGCGAGGAAGAGGCAGGGCACTAAGTAGGATCGCAACCCTGGACTTCAGGAGAGCAAACTTTGGCCTCTTCAGGGACCTACTTGGAGGAATCCCATGGGTTCGGGCCCTAGAAGGAAGGGGCGTTCAAGAGAGCTGGTTAATATTCAAACATCACCTCCTCCAGGCTCAAGAGCGGTGCATCCCTGTAGGTAGGAAGTCAAGCAAAGGAGGCAGGAGACCTGCATGGATGAGCAAGGAGCTCCTGGCAAAACTCAGCCAGAAGAAGGAAGTCTACAGAAAGTGGAAAGGGGGACAGGCCACTTGGGAGGAATATAGGAACGTTGTCAGAGTATGCAGGGATGCGACGAGGAAGGCTAAGGCCCATTTGGAATTAAATCTGGCGAGAGATGTCAAGGACAACAAGAAGGGCTTCTTCAAATACATCAGTAGCAAGAGGAAGACTAGGGAAAATGTGGGGCCTTTGCTGAATGGGGTGGGTGCCCTGGTGACGAAGGATGCAGAGAAGGCAGAGTTACTGAATGCCTTCTTTGCTTCAGTCTTTACTGCTCAGGCCAGCCCTCAGGAACCCCAGATCCTGGAGGCAAGAGAGAGAGAGTCTGGAGAAAGGAAGACTTTCCCTTGGTGGAGGAGGAGTGGGTTAGAGATCATTTAAGCAAACTTGACACCCACAAATCCATGGGCCCTGATGGGATGCACCCACGAGTGCTGAGGGAGCTGGCGGATGTTATTGCTAAGCCACTCTCCATCATCTTTGAAAGGTCCTGGAGAACAGGAGAGGTGCCTGAAGACTGGAAGAAAGCCAATGTCACTCCAGTCTTCAAAAAGGGCAATAAGGAGGACCCAGGGAACTCCAGGCCAGTCAGCCTCACCTGCATCCCTGGAAAGGTGATGGAACAGCTCATCCTGGATGCCATCTCTAAGCATATGGAGGGAAAGATCAGGAGTAGTCAGCGTGGCTTCACCAAGGGGAAATCATGCTTAACCAATCTGATAGCCTTCTCTGATGGAATGACTGGCTGGGTAGATGAAGGGAGAGCAGTGGATGTTGTCTGCCTTGATTTCAGCAAGGCTTTTGACACTGTCTTCCATGACATCCTCATAGACAAGCTCAGGAAATGTGGTTTAGATGAGTGGACAGTGAGGTGGATTGAGAACTGGCTGAATGGCAGAGCTCAGAGGGTTGTGATCAGCAGCACAGTCTAGCTGGAGGCCTGTAGCTAGCGGTGTCCCCCAGGGGTCAGTCCTGGGTCCAGTCTTGTTCAACTTCTTCATCAATGACCTGGATGAAGGGACAGAGGGCACCCTCAGCAAGTTTGCTGATGATACAAAACTGGGAGGAGTGGCTGATACACCAGAGGGCTGTGCTGCCATTCAGAGAGACCTGGCCAGGCTGGAGAGGTGGGCGGAGAGGAACCTCCTGAAGTTCAACAAAGGCAAGTGCAGGGTCCTGCACCTAGGGAGGAACAACCCCATGCACCAATACAGGTTGGGGGTTGACCTGCTGGAAAGCAGCTCTGCTGAGGAGGACCTGGGAGTGCTGCTGGACACCAGGTTAAGCATGAGGCAGCAATGTGCCCTTGTGGCCAAGAAGGCCAATGGTCTCCTGGGGTGCATCAGGAAGAGTGTTGCCAGCGTGGAGGGAGGTGATCCTGCCCCTCTACTCAGCCCTGGGGAGGCCACATCTGCAGTACTGCATCCAGTTCTGTGCTCCCCAGTACAAGAGGGATGTGGCACTACTGGAGCAAGTCCAGCAAAGGGCTACAAAGATGATTAGGGGACTGGAGCATCTCTCTTATGAGGAAAGGCTGAGAGAGCTGGGCCTGTTTAGCCTGGAGAAGAGAAGGCTGAGAGGAGATCTTATCAACGTGTACAAGTATCTGAAGGGAGGGTGTCGAGAGGGTGGGACCAGACTCTTTTCAGTGGTGCCCAGCGACAGGACGCGAGGCAATGGGCACAAACTGAAACACAGACACTTCCATCTGAACATGAGGAAAAACTTCTTCACTGTGAGGGTGACAGAGCACTGGCACAGGTTGCCCAGAGAGGTTGTGGAGCCTCTTTCTCTGGAGATATTCAAAACGCGCCTGGATGCAATCCTGTGCAATGTGCTCTAGGTGACCCTGCTTGAGCAGGGGGTTTGGACTAGATGATCTGCAGAGGTCCCTTCCAACCTCAGCAATTCTGTGATAAGGCAAGAGCAGTTAGATAGACTTGGACAAGAGGCAACATGTGACTGTTTAGGAACATCAGGCTTTATACTGAAATAGTCAAGAGTGGAGATACATGGCACCATGGAGCTCATCAGAAATACAAATCCTTATATCAGCGTTTGAATAGCTTTGGTGATCACAAAACACAAAATTTCTTCTTGCTATTAGTAAGATTTTCTTATCACTGTTAATTAGTGCATCTACGCTGTGTTATAATACTGCTTTATAATAATCCTCACACATATCTCTTACCTTCACATTATTTGCATGTTGCTGTTTAAAGGAGATAGGTGGATAGCTGAAAGTACAAAAAAATCCTAATTTTGTAAATGAGGAAAACCAGCTAATAGAATATATGGCACCAGTTTTATCCTAGCTTACTTTAAAATGTAGCAGAAAATTTTCTGATATTATGCAACCAATATGATCAAATTCTGTGCAGTGAGAAGTTTTGGTTGAGTGTGTTTCACTTCACCAGCATACAACATAATGAATTTAGAAATAGGCAGTTTGTACCATCTGCTGTAAAGTTACACAGGTAAATGTAAGATTTTCATCTTTAAGCACTATATTGTGCAGCTCTGGAGACAATGGTAGTTAATTAGTAACAGGAGTTAAAAGTGACATTAACAGTAAATTCTTTCTCATCCTTATTAAATACATGATGGTTAAAACAACAAGACTTTGTGAATTCATTAAAAGTCATGTTGCAAAGCAGTGACAACAAACCACAAATAGCAAAACCAGCCCAAATCATTGCACATGGGGAATTTTTCATCCAGTTCCCTATGTAAATATTTTGTTCAAACTTCCCTTTACAGCAGTGTTGCTATTTTATAACTATATGAGCCTCTAAAATCCACAAATACTGCAGTGCCTTCTTAGATCAGTAACTTGGGTTATCTAAAAAATGAAATTATGGTTTAATAGTAATACTTGTTCAGCCGTATGCTAACCTAGAATGCAATGTTATACATCTACACACATGCATACATACATACATACATGTGCATGTGCTTTTATCTGCCTAGTATTTATTCAGGTAACACCCACAATGAGATGTTTTTCCCCAAAGTAAAGGCACCATTATTAAAACATAGAATCATAAAACATCTTTGAAAAGTCTAAGCTGGAAGGGACCTCTGGAGATCATCTGGTCCAAACTTCTGTTGAAAACATAGCCTTAAATTAGGTTATCCAGAATCCCTGTCAAGCTAAGTGTTGAATATTTCCAAAGAGGGATATTCCACCAGTTGTCTGGGCAGCCTATTCTAACATTTAACTTTTTTCACAGCAAAAAAAACCCAGAATTCTCATATGCAAACAGCATTTCCTCTGGAGTAACTTGTGACCAGTGTCTTTTCTCCCATCAATGTGCACCTTTGTGAAGACAGTACCTCCCTCTTCTCTATAATGACCTTTTAGGTACTGGGAAACTGTGACCAGATCTCCCCCCACTCGCCCCAACCCCTGAACCCTTTTTTCTCTAGGCTGAGCAATCATTACCCCTGATCTGTTGGCTGTCCTGTCACTGGTGCCACCAGGGCAAGGCATACTGCTGGCTCATGCTCAGTCTGCTCTCCACCAAGGTCCTTTTCAACAAAGCTGCTCCCCAGGCTGTCAGTCCCCTGTCTGCACTGCTGCTTGAGGTTACCCCAACCCATGTGCAGTGAATCTGTCACTATTTAGCTGACTGAACTTATGCTTAAGCAAAACTAATGGCTCCTTAACTGAATTAGACAGTTTTTTTTGTGGTTCGATATACTGATGTAAATGTGTGTATGGTGGCAGATATGGTTGTAGCCAAGTGTAAATGTTTCAGGTGACCTCGCGGTGCTGTGTCTCACCAGGGGCAGCTGGACTCCGTTGTACAGGGCACCAGGGTTCCATCCTCGGGGCTGGCCCAATTCATCTTCGTAGGACGGTGGGAGCCATCTAGCCAAGGCTGTGTTGGATGCTCCCCACTTAGGATGTTTTCTGGAAAGACAAAGAAAAGAAAAAAAATCCTCCATAAAATTCTGAATGGAAAATAATGAGCTGTCAGATGACAATATTCCCTTGTAATAAGATGTTTATATCTTTGAAAAGACATCAAATACTGGTCATCATGCCAATGTCAATCTGAGTCAAAATGAAGGCAAAGAAGAGTTAAATTACTAATGAAATACCATTATCTGACTTATATTTTTAATACAGGCTGGTTACCTTTGGGTATCTTTGAAACACTTGCCCATACAGTGATTCCTGACAGAGTCCTCCTTCTTTGGAAAATTGGATATATAACCAAGGGCTCTTGCTGGCATTTTTTAAGAGTCTTTTGTTTAGAACAATAGGAAATCAAGACTTAAGAAAATATAATGGAACCCTAGAAGGAAGGTGAAGAAAGCTTAAAAGAAAAATGGTTGTTAGTGATACAGAAGTAATGATTTAACAAGCTCTAAGGAGAAAGGACTGAAGAAAGTGGAACGCTGATTAATGTCACTGAAGTCAGTGGCATTGCTCCATCTGGTTACATCTATACTAATAAATTGGTACAGTTTTTGGATGGCATATGCACAAGCCGAAGTAGTGGCATGCATGTAACTATGCTTTTAAATTGTTAACACTAACCCAGTGTATTTTTTGCTCAGACCAGCTAGCATTCCTCTGAACAATGCCTGGCTGGGCCCATCTTGGGGTTAGTGTGTGCCAGCCTGCCGCTCTGCACTCAGTCGGTTTGGAAGAGGGTAGGAGAGTAACCTCTTCCAAAGGAAGGAGAGGGTTTAACCATAGAGACAAGAGTCAGGTCATGCCACTTGATTGGAGAGCCAGGGAATGGTCCTTGCCCCATTTTATTTATTAGCATAGCCACTGAGTCCTGGGCTTGACCCAATTAATTTTCCTTCTGTCATCATGAACATTTCTAATGCATTTTTTCTAATAAGAGATTTATTTTTTTACATGATCTGTTAAATATATTTCATAATTGCTAAATATACATTAATATTAAAAAGAATAAATAAAATTTTAGCAATGCACCCAGTTGATCAATACTGTAAAGTGAGACACAGAGAACTAGAAATGTCCCAGACAGTTAGCAGAACACATACATTGACACATGGGGATACTAAAGAGGGAACAATTATTTTAATACTCCATTGATCTCCACCACACCAAAGAGGCTCAATTTGTCAAGCTATATGGTACAGTAATACACTTAATTATCCACAATAATTCACACTTGAAGGTTGAAGTATGCCTTAATAAAACATTCAAATTAGTTGCAGTTGATTTGTCTTTATTGAAATTGCATAAAATACTGCACATAGTGTAGTGCTATTTCACTCAATTAAAAATAATGAAATGTTAATTTAACTACTTAACCAGTGATTTTTCTCCTGATTGCTTTTATATTTTAGCAGCTCACTAGAATGCTACTGTAGTAAAACTCTTCTCAGATGCCTTTTTATTATTACATAAAACATGCTAATGTCTTGGAATCTTGTATGAATTAAAAAAGGTTTTCATCCAGAGCAGTTGAAATAATGATTTCTGTGCCATAAACCTTATAAAATAGTCATATGTGATTACGATACATTCTGTTTATGGAAATTGGGACTTTACATTCACTTGTGAAATACTGGAATTACACAGCTGAGATTTTGTTTTGGCTCCCTTAGGAGGAACCTGAAGTTTTAAGATGCAGTTTACTATCTGGATTTATGTCTTTTAATGTTCTGCCTAGTTTCAGGATCTACTGGTAGAAAAAAAAAGCTGAATGAATGTGATATGATAATTAAACAATTGGAGTCTGTCATGTTTTCTACTGCTCTGAGCTGTCATGGACATAACTTCTGGAAAACATGGAAAACTTCTGAAACTTGCCACTAAAATAGTGAAGCAGTCACTCTAAAGGAAATACCCAAATTCCTTCTTATAACCAATGGATTCTGTCAGGATGTCATTCTGTCCCCAAGGTGAGCCACATGCAAACCCTTACTGCCTTGGATCTTAGGTTTTCAGACCAGGCATCACATCCTGGTCTGATGCAATGGCTAATGGCACAGCAATGAAACAGAAATGCTGCAGGTGAAATTCCTCCTAGGTTATCTTAACTGCCTAAATGTTAGGCATAAAAATCTATCTAGCTGTCTAAGCTCCCGCCCATCAAACCGGAGAGACAGATAATTCCTAAGTGCCATCCTATCATCTCATCCTATGTCTCACAAGTAGGAACAGCCAAAACAGCAAGCTTGCAGTAGATGTCTAACTGGTTTAGAAAGCTAAGATTAAGTGAGGTTAATTGCACTGTAAGATTCCTGTCCTTTAGCACCTGTAATTCCTTTATCTTCAAACCCCTCTCATTGCACTAAACACTAAAAACCACACAGATCAGTGCCACTTAGTTGAGATAAAAATGAAGAAAGAAAGCTATTTGGACATGTCTTATCTCCCAGCTTTCTTCATTAAAAAATAATGTTGTAAATATGTTTTGCTTATTATCCACACATATCCCTTTAGGCAGAAAGAAAAGCAAAATCTGTTGATATGTGTTACTAGTAAATCTGGATAATGATACTGTTGGGAATGCCTGATGTCATGTTGATATTCTCCACAGAAGAGCAAGTATATGCTATTCTTTTATGCCTTTGTTCTAAGAATATCACACTAAAACAAAATAATCTCAGGGCTGCTGAATAAATACCTTGTAATCTAGCTGATTTGTCCCAAATAAGTGAACTAATTAAACAAAGCATCAGTAAAGAAATTCTGTGCTTACTTTTAAATATATTTAACTAGATTCTTCTTATGGGTAAACAGCTAATTTCACTTTGAAATTTGTTTTTACATTTCACTTATGAAATACAGCATTTAGTTACTGACCTACCACAGAGCTGCGCATTCCTGCTGGGTGACTAAAATGACAAACACAACACGGATCCTGATATATCTTCTACCTGAAAGTGGCAGCTGTAAAGTAAGGAAAAAGTACAGACTGGTACTTCTTTGTTTAATGTTAGAAGTATTTGAAGCTCATTTACGTAGTAGAATATGTTGTTTGCATGATAATATAATGGAACTTTACTGATGTATCTCAGTAAAGCTTGAGGTATTTCAAAAGGCTCACAAAGATCTAAACTAAGTGAAGATCTGTCTTGCTAGTTTCAAAGTCTTTGTTTTTGGCTTTTTGCTGCCTTTGGCCTCTTGTAGGTGTTTAGTGCAAAAAGTCTAAAATACCACCAAATCCGAATGACAGCATTAAGCACTGATTTGGTGTAAGCATAGGATCATGCAAAGTAACACACAGTGACTAAAGACTATCCAGATTCAATGAATCATATTATCCTACCCAGTTTTAGGAACCAAGCTGAAATTCCTGCACACATCCTAGTATTACTATAGTCACTGAAGAGAAAAAGAGGTTTTCACTTACCCAATGCAGAGTCTATTTCTCTCTATGCCTGTAGAGAAAGACTACAGCAGCCAAGCCTGTAAATTAAGAGCCACAGCCTACGAGCCTAAATTCAACTGCATGAATCTTGACCAATGTGTTCAAGTCCTGATGGAGTTGTCAATTGCAAATATAATACCAGCTGCTCCTTCAGATTCTAGACAACTCTGCAAGTGCATAGCAGAATTTATGGATACTCACATAGTTAGATTTGTATCATTGATGCATATCAGGTTGTGCCCTTTCAACAAAGAGCTTATCAGACATGTTTCTTCCAAATCACTTGTGATGTAGCAGAACTGGCTGTTCTCATAAAAACAGACTGAGTGACTAATAAAACTGCAGAGTTTTACTACTGTTCAGTCACTGTGTTGCATAGTAGCTTAACCTGGGTAATGCTAATGACCTTCCGTTCACAACTCTACCCTTTCATTTGTAACAATGCTGTCTGCCTTTCACTTTGTGACCTTATGCCTATGTATCCAGAGGCTGCTAAGTATAAGTACCTTTTACCCTTGTATTTGAAAGTGCTCTTATCCTCATAGTCCTGCTCTGGAGGATTCCAGAAATATGGTTACATCTATTATGTTGGGTTTTGCAGGAAGCAATTGCCACTGATGTATGAACAGTTTTTTCCTTCCTCTTCACCCCTGCCTTTTTCACCCCTTGCTTCATAGTCTTTATTTTGTGATCTTATATTCGGGAGCCAGTAGATGGCAATAGTAAATAATAGTCATTTAGATAGCCAATAAGCAATAAATAATGCACATGCACAAAGTTTATCAGACCATTTCAACATCCACACCTGATCAAAGTGTGCTCCAATCAGAGCTATTAGCTTAATGAGTGAGACCCACCAGTAGGAGACTGAACAGATCTTTGGGAAACTATACAGTTACTTTGAAAAACATATTTGGGGGAAGCACCTGCGGCACTGGAGAAGACACTCAGAAGAGGGTGCTCATCTGGGGAGACCTCTACTGATCCTCATCCTAGCTGACCACTAGGGAGTTTTCCCTTTCCCTTTTCTCTGTCATTCCGTTTTTTTCCTTTTCTTTCCCTTTTCCACTGAAGATAAGCTTTAACATTAAGAGTTAATGTATT
This sequence comes from Apteryx mantelli, assembly GCF_036417845.1. NCBI lineage: Eukaryota > Metazoa > Chordata > Aves > Apterygiformes > Apterygidae > Apteryx > Apteryx mantelli. Next base: position 118,511,341 of record NC_089980.1, on the reverse strand, counting down.
ACACCATCTGTGGACCCTATAAATAAATATTTTTGTATGTAAGCCTTCGCATGATCTTTAGTTCAACAATGGTTTGTTTGAAATTGGTGAAAATCTCAAAAAATCATCTCAGTTCCCATAATATGCATAAAATCAACAAGTTTTCATTGCAAATGCAGATCAAAGTTGTGGAGCTCTTTTTGTTTGTTGGGGGTTTTTGTTTGTTTGGCATTTGCAGTTATTCTTCTGGAATCAACATTCTAAACTTGTTCTTTAACAGTCTCTCCACTTCCAGAAGGAAACTTGCATCTTTTCTGGCTGAGTAATTTTCAGTAGTGCTTTGGAAACCTATTCTTATCATCTACAGCTGGAAGTCAAACGCTGCTACAGAATGCAGCAGGAGACTATAGCAATTCAGTGCTTATGGAGATAAAATTAAATAACTGGTAATGCTAATAAATGTCACTGAACATTTCTGAGTTATGAGATTTTCCAACTTTTATGAGCATGCAAACTGTGAAGCTACAAGTAAATCACAGCTGTGACTTTTTTAATGGTCTTGTCAATAAACCAGAAGAAAGCCAATGTCACTCCAGTCTTCAAAAAGGACAAGAAGGAGGACCCAGGAAACTACAGGCCAGTCAGCCTCACCTGCATCCCTGGAAAGGTGATGGAACAGCTCATCCTGGATGCCATCTCTAAGCATATGGAGGGAAAGATCAGGAGTAGTCAGCGTGGCTTCACCAAGGGGAAATCATGCTTAACCAATCTGATAGCCTTCTCTGATGGAATGACTGGCTGGGTAGATGAAGGGAGAGCAGTGGATGTTGTCTGCCTTGATTTCAGCAAGGCTTTTGACACTGTCTTCCATGACATCCTCATAGACAAGCTCAGGAAATGTGGTTTAGATGAGTGGACAGTGAGGTGGATTGAGAACTGGCTGAATGGCAGAGCTCAGAGGGTTGTGATCAGCAGCACAGAGTCTAGCTGGAGGCCTGTAGCTAGCGGTGTCCCCCAGGGGTCAGTCCTGGGTCCAGTCTTGTTCAACTTCTTCATCAATGACCTGGATGAAGGGACAGAGGGCACCCTCAGCAAGTTTGCTGATGATACAAAACTGGGAGGAGTGGCTGATACACCAGAGGGCTGTGCTGCCATTCAGAGAGACCTGGCCAGGCTGGAGAGGTGGGCGGAGAGGAACCTCCTGAAGTTCAACAAAGGCAAGTGCAGGGTCCTGCACCTAGGGAGGAACAACCCCATGCAGCAGTACAGGTTGGGGGTTGACCTGCTGGAAAGCAGCTCTGCTGAGGAGGACCTGGAAGTGCTGCTGGACACCAAGTTAAGCATGAGGCAGCAATGTGCCCTTGTGGCCAAGAAGGCCAATGGTCTCCTGGGGTGCATCAGGAAGAGTGTTGCCAGCGTGGAGGGAGGTGATCCTGCCCCTCTACTCAGTCCTGGTGAGACCATGCCTGGAGTGCTGTGTCCAATTCTGGGCTCCCGAATACAAGAGAGACATGGCACTACTGGAGCAAGTCCAGCAAAGGGCTACAAAGATGATTAGGGGACTGGAGCATCTCTCTTATGAGGAAAGACTTAGAGAGCTGGGCCTGTTTAGCCTGGAGAAGAGAAGACTAAGAGGGGATCTTATGCAAATATCTGAAGGGAGGATGTCAAGAGGATGGGGCCAGACTCTTTTCAGTGGTGCCCAGCGACAGGACGCGAGGCAACGGGCACAAACTGAAACACAGACGCTTCCATCTGAACATGAGGAAAAACTTCTTCACTGTGAGGGTGACAGAGCACTGGCACAGGTTGCCCAGAGAGGTTGTGGAGTCTCCTTCTCTGGAGATATTCAAAACCCACCTGGATGCGATCCTGTGCAACATTCTCTAGGTGACCCTGCTTGAGCAGGGGGGTTTGGACTAGATGATCTGCAGAGGTCCCTTCCAACCTCAACCATTCTGTGATTCTGTGATAAAGAAACAAACCCTTGCTCAGCTACTCTAAAATTGACAAGTCCTACTGATTTCACTTTTCATTTGTAGGTCAACTGAGACAGGTGAGTGTTTCTACACTCTGCTCAGGGTTTGAAGGAAGGCTTATACAGATCTAGTTGTGTTTATTCAAATTGTTCAGATGTGTTTTGGCTCCAGTGAGATAAGGCTATAATATACAGACATTTTAGCATAATTTTGCTATATATAAAAAAAGGACCCAGAATTTTTAGATGTATGCTTGCTAAATGACAAGGCTGTGAGAAAATTTGCAACTGAGAATGTGCTTGATTTTCTTATTTCTCCTCATGAAGAAATTATACTTCCCCATTCAATATTATTTTACCCAATTTAATGAAGAATGAACATTGGGTTAGAATTCAGTCTGTCTAAATTATATAGAAAAAAGCATCTGCTGAATCAGTCCTCTCTAAATTTAAATTACATAATCTTAGAAATCTTATAGGCCTTCAAAGGGAGATTCTATCCACCAGAATTAGGGTACCGAAATTTAGATGGAGATACTCCTTCCCTGGAAGCTTTCAGTAGCATCAACATCTCTCATCACTAAGTACAGAAGGAACATAAGCCATCTATTTTGGATTATTGCTTTAATGGGCATATACAATGTAAGCATAAATGAGGTGTCTAAGTTAGCTGACTGTGGTCACACACCCATGTTTTCCAGAAAAAAGTAAACATAATTTTTAAGTTAAAAAAAAAAAATAAAGGGGGGGAGGATTTTCCTGGACACAATTCTTATTTTACATACCTGTTATTGCAGGCACCAGTGATGAGTCTATATTTATTAGCTAAGCAATTATTTGAACATTTTGGTGGCAACATATAAGGCAGACATCCAGAAATGTTAGCAATTGTGGTGAGCAGATCAGCTGATAAAAGATCTGAAAGAAAAACAAAACAAAACAAAACAAGCAACTTGCTCTTGTTATAGATGTTATTGTTACAGGTATTGTTACAGCTGTTACAGTAGAAAAGACAGTATTGTCAGCTGCAGCTAGAGCAAGCCCCCTCTGGTTTCTAGAAAAAAGCACTTAGTGAGAAGTGCTGCAGGCGGTAGGCTTAGGGACCTAGAAGAGATGCAGACTGAAAGGGAAGAACTGATATTATTATCTCATGAGTAGAGAATGAGAAGGAAGAAGACGTGTTTGGGACCAGAGGTCAATCTGCTCCCTTTTTACTGTTATGCGATTCCTCTCTGCTTCCTTCTCTCCCTGCATCCTGGTCGTGCCACTTACCTGGACTGTGCTTACAAGAAAAGTGTGACAAATGCTACTCAGGAACACAAGAGGGGAAAACGTGGCACTGGAAAGATGCAGGAGGTGCAAGAAGGGATAGTGGACTGTATAATAAAATGTGGTGTGGAAGAGGCATAGAATTATTAACTGGAATTTGCAGGATAGGGAAGAACAGAGTTGTACACCAATAACCAGTGTGTTATTCATGTCTTTGTAATATGATTGCAGACAGCTCTTCCAGTGAGCATTCTTCAGGTGAGGGACAAATTCACATTATTCTATGAGCTCTGGAGTTCTGGCACCCTCTCACACACACACACACGTAGGTAAACATGTGTCTGGCAGGTTGGAAATAGAGGGGCACATGAAAAGAAAGCAATATTCTTTCTGAAGTCAGCGAACTGAGTGTACTGAACTCACTCAGACTGACTGTAACCATGATGTCCTAAAACAGAAAGGTAGAGTCAGCACCTAACTCTTGCCCCCATCTCCTCACTGCCTACTGCAGGTCACCCAGTCCTACCACTTATCAGTCCTACCCATTGGTAGGACTCTGAACTAAGATAATTTGGTTCATTAATCAAGCCAAAAAAAGTAAGCCAGGAGAAAAAAATAAGTTCAAGAGTTGAATCAGCTCCAGAAGCATTCTGCTGAACAAATAGACCCTGTGCATGTAGGCGTGAGAAAGGAGGAGGATGAGCTGTTGGGCTGGCTCTTGTTTATGTACTGGGTACCTAGGCTAATTTTGTGGATGCAACTGCATTTCCATGTTAGTTCAGGTTCAAAGTCATGATCAGAGCCCTGTTCTCAAATTATCTATCATGTAAGTGTTGACTCACGTGTTTTCTATAAAATCAGTTTAGTGGTTCTTTACTTCATGTAAAGCTACTCCTTGTCATGGCATGTACAGTGTCCATTCATCTTCCATGAAAATTTTTTTGGTTTTGTTAATTAACAAGAATTTCATGCCTTTGTTCTGTGATTTAGGAGTTCTTCAAGTTCTTTTGAAACTGCACTAGCACAAAATCATTGTATCTCTCTCTCTCTGTGTGTGTGTGTGTGTGTGTGTGTGTGTATAAAACTGTGTGTACATATATAAATATAGTTATATAGATGTCTCATTAGCTTAGCATGCCAAAAGTTTCCTCAAGGGAAAAGAAAAGTAGATAATTGTAGACTCTTATGTTTTTCTACAGCAGTCTAAAAATTCCATCTCTTGAAAAAAGTTGTCATGTTTTAATACTAAGAAGAGAATACAAATTATAACTCTCTGGTTCATGTTGCTCTTAGCGATGGAATTAAATTACGAAAAAAATCAATGTCTTTCTGAATTTTTGAGCCTTCGAAACACCACAGACACTTGTTAAACTCATCTTGCAATAACAGTAACAGCAATTTTACTTAGACAATGATACATCACTGAACTTTCTAAAGTATCTCTCTCTCCCTCCAACATAAAAAAAAAAATTAAAACAGAAATAAAGGGGAAATAATGTATAACAGTAATACACTATGAAAATTAGTTTTGGAATTAAGAACTTTATTTTCTTAAAAGATAGGTATTCATAAGGCCATCTATGTCCAGAGGAAATGTATTTCAAAATGCCAGTGCCACAAAGTAAATGATAGATATTGTACTATTTTATCTGCAGACTCTAGGCCCCACAAGCACTAAAACCAAAGTGCTGGGGGAGAGAGATACTTCACTGTAAACGAGAAGTTTGCAGCACGGCGGATATGCAAGCTGATTTATAGACAATACGAATATATGTTGATGAGTTCAGAGGATGTCGGCAGCTCAGTGCTGCTCTGCTCAGCAACTCTGCAAATCTGCATTCCGGGGAAGTAACATGTTACAAAGTGACTATCTGCGGTGCTGTAAAGAACAAAACAGAGGTGTTCTGGCCCCAGGGCGTGGACATGAAACCTACTCCTGCCTAAGGTAAAATAAAATAAAAATGAAGCTAACCCAGCTTTAATCTAGAAGGCAACATTCAAACAAACAACAAGGGGTTTTGCCAATGTCAGTGTACTATATTTACCCATTGGATGAAAAGAACGTTTGCGCTTCTGGCAAACTTTTTGTTTCAGCACTTGAATTGACATTTCCATTCGTTCAGCTGCTTGGGAAATATCTTGACTCTCTTGTTCTGGAGATTTTGAGAAAGCCAGCAGCGAAGTAGGAGTTGCTATTCCCCTTCCTTGGATATTTCTATAGTTGAGACAAAATACAGATTTTTTAAACATATTGATTGCTGTATTTGTCTATGTTGGGTATATTCAGAGTTTAAGATAAATTTTGATTAGAGGACATGCTGGGAAACCAAAAAGAAAGACTACATAGTGATCTTGTTTTGCAGGCAGGTGGAAAATTCTGGAAATAAAGGAAGAGTGCCCTTCTGCTGAATATGCACAACAGGAGTAAACTTGTGAAGAGCAAATGGGAAGAGACAGAAACTGTTAGTGGACAGAGCCTGCAGCACAAACTGACTGGAAAGATCTTGTGCAGTATTGTCACAATATAGGAATTCCACTATGGCAACATCTAAATGAGTAGATTTTGCTTTTACTTGATATCTTCAATATCAAGGATGACTTCTGTTATTAAAGATGGATTCATCTCTTGCCTTAGCCACCTAATGGTCAAACAGCTGGTCTGCAGTCATCTGGATGCCATCTGCAGCCAATGAACGGAGATGTGACTCTGAAGTTAGGTAGAAATGGCTTCTTCTTGAAGACTGCCCAAGTACCTGACCAACTGGCTACCTGTATATGGACCTTCAGCACCCAGTTTAGTAGGACTTCATTAGCCTTAAGTTACATGGCCTTGCCTTTAAAATGGAAACTTCTTAAACAACTAAGGTTTGCTGAGATAACTTCTTTTCCACTTAAACATAAGAAAAAACCTTTTTACTGTGAGGGTGATCAAGCGCTGGAACAGGTTGCCCAAAGAGGTTGTGGAGTCTCTATCCTTGGAAAGAGTTAAAATCTGACTAGACACGATGCTGGGCAACCTGCTGACACTGACACTGAGCTGACACTGCTCTGAGCAGGGATGTTGGACTAGATGATCTCCAGAGGTCCCTCTAACTTCAACCATTCTGTGATTCACTATGTAGCATAGCACCAACTTATTAGTTATTATGCTGAGGAAATATGCACTATATCATTCTCATTTCACCATGTCCTGCCTCCTAAGCCTTCTGTACATGTACATGTGTTGGGGCCCTTGCAGTGCTTCACAACAATAATCTGTGAGGATCCCTGCGGCTATGTGAATTGTCCTTGAGCATTCCTAGACCATTACAGAAGGGGAAGATAAGTAGTGGTAAACAAGTAAAGGAGGGGGCTGATAAGCCCCTCCACGTGAACAGCAGCTTTGCACCGATCGTGTATTCGCTTTAGGCGCGTGAACAGAGACTGTAAACCAATCATATTAAGGCAAACGCCGCGTGCTTCATAGCAGCTAACCAATCATAGTGGCCAAGGCGCCGCGTGCCTGCATGCCACGACTGCACAAACATATATAAGATGGGCACATTGCTGAATAAAGTTGGAATTGAATCTGCATTCTGTGACTGCGTCTGATTCTTTCCCGCTACTCCCGCGGACCGCGACATCCATGTACTATTTTATATTTTTAGCCCAGATCCCTAAATGTGTTAAAGCAGAAATTAAAGAGGAACAGGGTAAAAATGTGAATGTGACAATGTAAGATTTCTTTTTGCTGAACATGGACCTTCTTGTCATGGTCCTTTTATTGGCAAAAAAGCCCTGAGATAAGCCCATCAGAGAGAACTTCCCCTTTAGCTGGAGGTACCAACTCCCAAACTGATTCCTACAGCTTAGAAAAAATACCCCACCCTCTTCTATTTGCAAACATGTCATAGGTTGCAGATGTCTTTATGGGCTTCTCTGCAGTGCAGATCTATTTAGATATAAGCCTTTCATGAAAATATTGTGCTGTCATATTCATTTAGGTTCACTTAAGCCACAGGACAAGTTTAAAATGGAAATAACATTTTGATTTGGGCAAAACAAACAGTTAAATACCTGTTTGCAAAATATGAGCATGCTTACATAAATAAAAAGCATAAAGTAAGAGAATATGACTACAAGGCTTTTTTTAGATGCAAAATTTGTCTGTAATTGATCCAAAAGAGTCTTGACCTACTCAGTTATTCTTTATACAGAAGCAATTCCATTCCTTTTATCAGCTTAACAAGTCTCGTAACTATGAAAAAGAGTTATCTTGCTCTTCAGTGCTGTGTTTTTCAGGTTTTCCATAGACAATTAGGAATTTGGCTGGGAATCTGGAGTGTTAACACTCCTAAACTGTGTCCCAGTTGCTAAGAAAAAAAGAGGATAAAACTAAATGAAAGAACTCAGGTTTGATATTTAATATCTATGTGAGGATAATATCAGTCATACATAATTTTTAAACATTTTCATAAGCATGTTCAAACATGTCTGTACAAATGGGTTAAAGAGAACATCTGTACAAATTAGCTAGAAGTTTAGTTAAACAAAACAAAACAAAACAAAACTTAAGGGCAAGGTCTATTCCATTCTGTCTAATCTTACAAATATTGTAACACTGGTTATTAGCTTGCCACTTTCTCCTCCCCCATAATTCAATGTACTCCGTATAGTCCCTTCCAGGCCCTGCCCACTCTCCTGAAGTTGAGCTCTGATGCTGGAAGGAGATGCTGGTGGCCTGTGTAAATTACAAAGTGTTTTGATATTTTGCAGCTCAGAAGTACCCATGAAGCTAATAGAATGACCTGCAATAGTACTGTTATTAAAAAGATGACATTAAGTATGAAGTGTCTTCAGCACTTGTTTAATAATTTGAATAATTTGAAGTCCTAGGATGGACCATGGTGTTTGGACAGAAGGTTCTATCTGTTTGCCAGATGCTCAATTACTGAGTCTCATTATAGAGAAAACAAAACAAAACAAAACAAAGTTAAACCTAAAACAAATTCTCCAGAGTTTCAGCCACATGTTCTTTTTCAGCTTCAGATATTTTGAATCTCAGAGATTACCTTCTGCCTTAAATTAAAATAAATTAATATATTTACAAAATGTATTGTTTAGAGATTTCTAACCTGAATTAATACCTGAGATACTTGTCATACCTCAAGAGATCTCTCAAAACAGTAATGTTCTGCAGAATATAAAGTGAAAATCATTTCGTCTTTCCTATTATGTGTATGTACTTGGACATTCTGCTTTAAGACCAGAGTGACACTGAGTAACTGATAATGCTCAGTGACTTTCTACACTGTAATTACTTATTTGGAGCATAGAGAATGTTTTGCATTTCCCTACACATATGAACCGTACCATAGATTGTTCTGTAGATGGTCCCTTCTGCAGATGGTCCTTTTGAGTTGATATAGATAGGGGCCAACAGCAGAAGCAACTATAATGGCAGATTTTACAATTTGCAGATGCCACTGGGTAAGTGTCACAATCTCACAGGTGACATATGGCTCTGAGGGCCATATCCAAACTGCCTAGAGTCCCCATTGGTATTGCCCCTGTAATACAAATAATACATTTTAATCATGATGCCATTGTGTTTCATCTACGCTGTATTAATACTATTATGACTGTTTATATTATAATGACAGACATGAACACCTTATCTTAAAAACAACTAACAAACTCAGAAGCTAATTGCTATAGCAGGCGGGTATGAGCAAACAGTCGGGAGAAGCGCTGGGCAAAGGTGAGACAGTCATGATGAGCACAACAAACTGTATGAAGTATATTGGGATCTATGTGATGTTAAAATCTGGGAAGTAATTATTAAGAAGCTGCATTTTCCTTGAAGATCATTATATTAAAAAAAAATCCAAATAATAAAACATGTTTAGTGCTTTGCCATTCACTTGCTCCAGCATTAAAAAAAAATAAACAACCAAGAACAAAAGCGAGGATATTAAACAGGTGAGGTAAAGAAACATATTTGTCCATTTTAATTACCATTCAAGTTCAGACTGAGGTCTCAGGTGAAATCCAGTTATGTTCACTCAGACAGTCTGCAGTTCAGACACCTAGATCATGAATTCAGCAAACATATTGTTGGACTACCATACTTGGGATGATTAAGAGTTTCCCAGCTCTAAACTCAAAAAGAAACTACCTTTTCATCTCAGAACTGCCTTTTCATTCTCAAAGACAGCACTGAGCTCATCTGTATTGCACTGTGGCTTCTTTCAACTATTTGTGAGCCAAAGTAAAATTATCTGAGTTTCCACAGTACTGTGACCTCCATAACTTCCAGAAGTTCAAATATGCAGTCACACACATTCCTTTCTTGTTTTTTAGCCTTTGTACTGATCAAAGCTTTAATTCAAGTATACAGTATTCTTTTTGTTACAAAGGAAAAAAAAAAAAGCCTTAGCAGCTTTAAATTGATGTGAAAATGCAAAAATATTTAACTTAAGGATTTAAGAACATTCTCTCCTCAATATAATATCAGACTAAACAATAGTTCAGTACTCTGTAAGTGGCCAGGAACTAGAGTCTAAGAGGTAAATGTAGAACACGTTTACCAGCATATATTAAAACAGTAAAAAGTCTCTCAGTAATATTCTTGAAACTCACTGCTGCACTTAACTGGGCCACAATGAATTGATTTACATAACAGCACACAATAGAAATATATTTTTCACTTCCACTAATGCTCATTTTCAAATTTACAGTCCAAATATTTTATGCCAGTTAACCTATGAGCAAGCGATATTCTGAGGAGAGTCAAACTCCTACCGCAGGCATTGGGCTCTTGCGGCTCTCATTGCACAGAGCAGAGAAGCATGCACTTCAGTGGTAGTATTCATGCACGTATTTAAATGCTGTGATGAAAATGCAAGCCTTTGGTCGTTTACAGGATTAAACCCAAACTGCAAAAGACATAAATAATTCTCAAATTGTCAGTACTAATAATGGTCTGTCTTTGAAAGACCCAAAGGTTAACAACAATTTCTGTCAGACCAAATACTTAATTTGGCAGTTTTAAATTGCTGATCTGATTTTCAACTGCTGTTGTTAAAAAAAGGGAAGGAAAGGGGAAGAGTAAAAGAGAAGAGAAGGGAAAGGATGGTCAAGGGAGAGGACAAAAGATGGGGAGGAGAAAAAGTATTTGCCTTTTCTGCAATAGTTATTACTGCAAGAGCTTTTTAAGAGAACCCAATAAAAGGCATGTTGGATAATGCCACTCTTCAGAGCCAATTTATCCACGCATACAGCACCTTGAAAGAAGTTCTAAGAGTCAGGCAATTTATCTGGAGTGAGCAAGTGGACTTAGTTTTATTCCTAATAAAATTGCAATGATCATCTCAGTAATACCTGCCATTTATCATCTTTAAGACATTGGGCAAATATTGACCAAATAATTGCCGTAATATCCTGTGAGGGAGTTAAATATTAGCATCTTCATTTTGCACATGAGGCAGCTGAGATACTGAAAGGTTGAGATCTACATTTTTAAATGTGACTGCCTCAGGACTGTCACCAAAGTGCTCACACTACAAAATTAAAGTGACCTCAGTTGCTAAGTACCAGGCAGTTCTTGCCTCGTTTTGTCCTCGCAGGGAGTTGCAGTCGTCTCTCCTGGAGCTCGGAGCTGCAACTCCGCTTGAAACACAGAGGTAAATCCTGTTTGCGTAATACCTTTAGGAAAGTGTGAGTAAAAGGATGGTGATTGCACCCAGTGAAAATTAGCTGATGTGCTCTGAATATAGCAGAAAAAACAATTTCGGACATCACAGAAATGTAGTCAGTTACCCAGCAAATAGACACATTTTTTTAGACTCGGTGCTAGCTGTCCTAGGCACTTTCATCACTCCTGGAAAGGGATCACTGTTGTCTTCTCTCATAGCATAACACAAGCACAAAGGACCTTTTCCTAAGTTGTTTCTTATCTACAGTTCAGGATAAATGATTTATTCTCTTCCTCTAATCCCCTCATTACATCTATTTGATTTGAGAAGGGGCAGTTGAAACTCACTTCAACAATACTTTTTTAAGGTAATAGGATTTTGACACAAATGTCATAGGAGTTGTTCCCATCTTGCTCTGCACTGAAGAAAACATATAATGCTTAATATATACTTAATGCTCAAAAGTACATAACTTTTGTAAAATTATAAACTTATGAGCCACATGTTCATGGAATCTGATGTCTTCCTGAGACGAGAAAATGATTCCTCTTTGTTGTCATATTTCTTATTTTTCTCACATTTTAAAACGGCATTTAAAGTAGTGATAATGCACCAGGTTATATTGGTTCAAATCAAAGAAATAAACTTGATATCAAACTTATCTGTTTTGAAAGCTTTTTGCTGACTAGATCCTTTACTTTTTTTTTTACCTTTTCAGTGTATATTGTACAGCGTAATCCACCAGATTAGAGCCCTTTTGGATAGCCGCAGTAATGCAGTTATCTTCAGTTTCTTCTTCACAGGAAACCAAACAAAAACAACAAAAAAAAGATGAATACATTATTTGATAACATATTCAAATATTTATATTTATAAAATTTCCAGGATTGGAATATTAAGGTATTTGTAATTTTTCCCCCACTAAAATGATCTCCATATTTTAACATTTCTGAAAATAATGTTCTGGTGTCTGACCTTTAGGAAAGATAAAGTAGCAGTAATAAATCGATTCTTCCATAATTCTGTAAGGCATGAAGAGTTAAGCTTTCCTTCCTTTTCTTCCAGTATAAGTCTAGCTAGGCTTATGTTATGCAGTACCATACCTAATAAGTGCAGCTGAAAAGTGCTGTGCCATGTGTCTGTGATTATGTTTTTTTCAGGCCTGATTTAGTGCCTCATACCAAATGCAACTGCATCATCTGACCTACTGGTGTTCATCAGTGCTAGGGATGTTTTATATTTATATACATATACATGCATGCATGCATGCATGCATACATACATATATACATACATACATATATACTTCAGGCTCTACTCCCTAGGTTTCATGTGCATTTTACATTAAACTGTCCCTGGTCTGAAAATAAAAGGTCCACAGCCTCCATGTCAGCTTCCAGTCAGGCTTTTATAAAATGATGCGAGTTCCAAAAAAAGTCCGGAAAACATTCTCATCCTGACAGTAGGGCCTATTTCTGAGCTGTAAAATCAACTGCCTCAGCCTGAGGATGGACCAGATGCCCAGGTCTACCATTACTTCTAAATTTCCAGGCATCTCTGGGGACTTGCAGAGAATGAACTTGTCTACTGGACCCACGGTGGAGCTTCATGTGTTGGCAAAGTGCCCAGTCCCCAGCACAAGTAAATGTGACTACGTGTGGCTAATGGAAATCGGACACGCAAGAAACTTTCACATCCACCATATAAGCACTTAAACACCAGGTTCCCTGGTTTGAGAAGTATGTAATGACCATGTGAGGATTTGATCATTGCAGATGGGCTTTACACATCCATCTTCTAAATGTAGGTGCAATTTAAGCAAACTAGATCCTACCCAAGCGCCTACATTTTAGGTGTCGCAGAGCATGACAGGCTTATCCAGGCTGCCGTGGTGCTGAGCACCACCATGGGTGCCTGCTCCAGTGCCAGCTCCAGGTTGCCTGCACTGCCCGTAAGGGTCCTGACATTCGGCATCTGCTCTGAAGCAAGCCAGCTCCATCACCCGGGCAGAAAACTCAGGGAAAAGGTAAACTTGGGCCCAAATCCGAGCCTTCCTTACAGGTAGTGTGAGCTGGCTTGAACCACATGAGGAGTTCAAATCTGTATTCAGGAATAGACAGAAATTTTAAGGCCTTCCTGGATCTGGTGCATGTGGCCAATGCATGAAAGCTATTTTCCTCCCATTTCCTATCCATGTTTGATGGGAAGGGATACCTGAACCTCATAACTGCATATTAGCTGTACTAATTTATTCCTCTAGTCTAGTTTATATTAAAGAAGTCAGTGGTATTTATGTTTAAAATCTAATAGTTTAATTTACATCTGTATTTCCTGGGATTGCCCCAGTTTATCAGCCAATAGGGCAGGGAGATGCACCTAGCATTCTGCTGGCAAATTTCTAGTCATGAATTCTCCTTTCAAAAATGAATAAATAGAAAACTTTCCTTTTGCACCAGGGATTTTTTTTTTTTTTAATAAGAATAAAATAATTCCCGTTAGAATTCTAGAGGATTTTCTTTCTGGAACCCATATTAATAGGACCTAAAACCCACTAGGTTTTGCCAGCTAATAAATTATTGCTATTGTTGCAGTTAGTCATGTAAAATGTAATTTTTCCCTCAGTTCAGGAGATCTTCAGATTTAAAATAACAAAAATTAATTTCAAATGCAGCTGATGATGAAGACTTGGAGAAATATTGCTTTCTCATTACTGTATTTGTTTAATGCACAGAAACTCAAAATATATTGCAACCTCTTAATTATAGGTTCCTAATGACTTGTGATCGATGTTTCAAATATACTATAATTAATATTATAGTCTTATATATCACTGAATACTTTTTTCTTCAGAAAATAAATCATAAATAGTAATAACTTGCTAACAATCAATAGCTGATCATTTATTACAGTATAATTTTAGGTGTAATATTTTAACTGGAGTCTGTGTTGCACTATTTCTGTGATGTGTCTTTTGAATCAGGTGCTCAGCTAAAGGGAAAATAATAAGTGTGATGAAGGATAATCTTTCCTAGGCAAGATTCTCCTTCACTCTATCAAAGATTTTCTCAGCATCTAAAAATAGGAATAGATCTTTCTCTCTTTCCCCTGTATTTGATAAAAAAACTTATATGATTCATTTAATGTTATCATTCAGATTTCTATTACATCTGAAACTGTATATAAAGAGAAGAAAGACTGCTCCTCATCTCTTAACAAGAGTCTCTGAAAATGTTTTTGAGTCTATATTAAAAAGCAAGATCGAACTTTATAGGCTGTACAACAGCTTGCTCTTTTAGAATTTTAATGTTGTAGGATTTTTAATTACTTTTATGGGTTTATCTCTGAGAAATATACTGTACTCAAAGCATTGTTGATCATGTGGTCTTGATTTATACTCTGATCTAAACCACAAGATCCATATGCTATACTTGAATTCCACTGGCTTCTTTCTTTTTTACTGAGAAGTATGATTTTGGTACTTACGTAGTATTTTCAAAAATGCAGTTTTATTATAAAAGATGCTGTAATAAAAAATATTTTATATTGTTCCAATCAGGCCAATGGGCGCTTACTGTAAATAAGAACCATATCTAGTCCATATATTATATTTATTTACAGCCCATACATATTCATTTTATATTCATATAAATTTATGAATATATTTATTCATTAACTAACATACGACATTACCTTGTTTTATTCCATGTCCTCTCAAACAATTCATATGAAAGCACCAAACAGAGAATCCACTATGGAAAACAGTTCTGATCTCCTGTTTCACAGTGATAGTCAGGAAAAGATTTCCTATCTGAAATAATAGCTCAGATGTTGGTTAATTTTTTTTTCTTTAATCTTGGATCTCATTTTATTTGTGATTAAACACTAACTTCAAGTGAAAACATTCCCAAGAATTTTCTCTTCTTAATTGTATCTACAGCTATATAATCAATTAAGGGGATGTGAAGATAGAAAAATCCTGGTTCTTCATTGTCTCTGCCCTATTTTACTTTGATTTCAGTCTTTGCAGAATTCTTTTCTTAGAATTTTGGTTCAATCTAGCATATCTACCATATTTCTAGTTTACTAGATCTCATTGATTTCAATTTAGCAGATGCAAATTAAATAGCCCAGGAGTCCAAGCTTCTGCTGCCTGAACACAGGCACTACTGCAAGTTGTGATGCTCCGAAATCTGCCCTGTATCCACAGAGGGCTGGCAGACGGCAGGCCGACGCAGACACGCATCCTTTGGGGCCTAAAGCAGGGTGCTGGGAAGGAGACCCTACGGCACCTGACTCAAGCCTAGGGGGACTAAATGCAATGACTGCCACCCCAGGAAAGAAATCGAGTAATGTTTGTAAACGTTACCTCTGATACATGAATGCCACTAAGAGAGTAAAAACACTCGTAGTCAAAGAATATATAATTCAGATATGTTAAACATACAAAGTTTTCCTTTCTGAAGTTATGAAGCTGCATTTTCAACAGGAAACACCCATGGAATAATTCTCACAGAAGGCAGATGATAGTATATTTTGCACAAAAAAAGAGATTAAGCTAAACTTCCATTGATAACCTGTCTACAGTTCCATTGCAGTGCATTTTCAGCTAAACAATAAAAGCTGAAAAAAATAATATGTATTTTATCTGCTACTTACCAAAGAGGCTATCTCTGTCTATCTGAAGGAAGGAGAAAAAAACGGCTGTGAAGGCTATAGCTGCTGAAATTCCCAAAATAATGAACACTCTCATCTACAAGAAAGAAGATATAATTGTTGACAAAATAAATTTATTGTCCTCCATATTAATAAAGAATAAATAATTTCCAGCATATGGTAAATTTGACTTTTAGATTAGATTTATTGTCACATGTTGTATATACGTTTGTGAAATTCAAAACATTAATTTGTAAAAATAATTTTAGCTCACTTTTTTTTTTTCTGGCTTATTACTTTTTCGATTTTCAGAAACTTCCAGCATTGGGAGCTACAGCACTTTTATAGCATATTATGTTCTGAAAATATTAGCAACGCTTAACCTAGATATTAAAATTCAGCAATAGTTTACTATCCATTTTGAACATTCCTGTGCATTAACATGATCAAACCCATCTATAGTCCGAACCATGTATGACTGTGGGATCACAATGAATATGCTTACAGGGCAATGAGAACTACATTTGCCATTTCATTGTGTCGGTTTTGTGGTGGTTATTACAGCAAAGCAAATATATTTAAACTCTCCAAGAGGTAACATTTTTCAAATGCGTTATGCCAACCAGAGTTTGAAAGATTTAAAATATTTTAAGCTCTATATTTTATCAACATAAAAAATTAACAAATCAATTCTAAAAATTCAGGGAAGCAATATTGCCCAGGAAACCGAATGTTGAAAACAACCCTTCCTTTTACATTTAACAAGTTAACATGATGAATTTCATCTAGAAAATGGCAATCAAAAGTTTCACAATCTGACCTTTTTTCTGTTGAGGAGATTATCTTCTGCAGTTCTGTACTTTATCAACGGCAGTAACTCTTCTGAAATATGAAAGTGAAGTACTTTCTAGGGGCCCAGCCTATAGTACCAGTTTTGCGCACTGGTACTCACTCAAGCTGTAAAAGTGCAAATGATTTCAAAATCTTTTTGGCATCAGTATGTTCACAATGCAGAAAGTGATGTAAAAGCTTGGTATGTTTCTTTTTTTGTCCTGCTAATGAACTGAGAGCTACCTGTGCAGTCATTTTAATATTTCTGACATCAGAATTTTTTTTAAGGATATGCAAAGAGAAGTGTTCACCTAAATAAAAAAAAATATTGCTATAGTATGTACTAAAGTACATTCTGGCTACAATTTTCACTAATTCTCTTCGTCAATACATCTGACCAAGGGAGCAACTTTTTTTCATATTTTTATTTGTTCTAGCATTAGTGCTTTACCAAAATGACCTACAAACTCTGCGGATGACCTGCAGGTTACCCAGCAACTTCTTTGCAGCACTTCTTGGTTTATTGTGTTTTCTTCTCTTGGATACTTTAATTTACACTTCTGAGCATATTTATTTTTATTTACTTTTTTTTACCCTTATTGCTTCTTTTGAAGTCAGTATTTTGACCTAAAGGCTTTAACTGGGTATTTTTTTCCAATTCCTTTACAGGTAGAGAAATCAAAATCAGACCTAAAATGGGGATTGAGGCTTCCCTCATTCCAACTCCGCTGGTCTCTACTGGCAAATCACAAGGTGGAGCCAAAGATTGGTGGTTTGGTCTCTGCAATGGGTGATAAGCAATGTAAGGGCTAGGCAGCAGGGCCATCGTGAAGCTTGTGGCTATGGTATATGGTGGTGAAGAAAACCTAAAAACACGTGAAATGATTGGTGATAAATCTCTATTATTAATCATCATCATCATCATCATTATAGAGTATAATAATAACAAACCAATCAAGGACTACCATCTATAATCCTGTTCCCTGCAAAGGTGAGCAGGCTTTTGTGAAAAGTGTGCAGACCAGAGGTAAGAGGACCCCTATTAAGCAAGTTGTTTATGTGCAACTTAGTTGGGGCCTTTCAAGAATGTAGACAAGGAGTTAAAACTACAATATTGCTCTAAGACAATTCTAAATTGTAAATCTTTTAAAGCTGGCTCCTCATATAACAAAATATAAAGAAGATTGACTTCTTCCATGTCGCAGCAAGTCGTTGAGAAAAGCAGATTCGTTCCAAATGGATCTGCTTTGAACTGTATCCTTTTGTATACTTCACAAGTATCATGGGTTACTTCTGAGACTTGAGGGGCTTTCTTAAAGTGGAAAACAGGTCTGATTTTCTTTGTTCTTTCATGGTCAAAAATCAAAGCATTCTCATGAAGTACAAGAAGAATTTACCTACGTCAAGGTTTGTTTAAATAAGAACCATAACCTTTGTTCACTGTTTGAGGTTGAAGTATTCATCAACAAAAGATTATAAATGGTAACAGGCAGTAAATTGCTCTGTGAGGGAATATTTGAATGGCAGCATATATTTTGAGTTTCTTTTCTCTGACTGTATAAATACAGTCTATATTATAACTTCTGATTTTTATTTAAGAGTCTAATTGCTTAACTCTCCCTTGAGACTCAAACATGGTTTTAGTTAGGAAGTATGGGAATCTTGATGACACTGGACCAATTTAAACAGATGAAATTTCTATTCCCATTCTCACTGGAACTCATTCATTATTCTGCTACTGGGATATACTGAAAGAGAATTAAGAGGGCAAAGTTTAATGGCTTAAGAACAACCTTGATTTTCTGAATCCAGGATTCATATATTGCCTACATAGTGCAAATAATTTGGATGAATATCTTGCTGACTGTGTCTTTTTTTTTTCTGGAGTTTATATTAGTTACCTAACTTCAGCCATTCTATCTGCAGAAAGTGTCAGCCCAACAGTAAAACTGCAATGCCTGTCTAAACATGAAATACAAGGCAAGTTTCAAGTACATAAAAAACATTCTTATATTAAACACCACAGGTAAGGAAAACAGCAGTAGACCTTAATGGTTAACAATATTAAAATTAAAGTTTTAAAATAAGTGGCTCATCCAATTTGTTATATTATTGCTATGTTTTTTCTTTTAAAGATTTTCCATCTGCACATGAAGAGCAGTACTATATCTGTTTCTGATCTTAAAAGGTAAAGACCTCTAAAGTAAATCTTTGAGTAGTCAATAAAGAGATAAAAAACAACAGAATCTGGGATTATTCACACATATGGATTTCTGCAATCCTACTCGGGTAGATATTCAGAGAAACTAGTTCTTATGTAAAATATGCTATTTCAACCAAAGCTTAATACAGGGAACAGACACATTTCTGTAATCTCGAAACTACTCTTACTCTTGCACTGTAACAGCCTGTAGCCCTACCAGGCTGTCTGAGGCATTATCGGTTCTTACAAGCATTGGATTAGAATGAGAGACCTCCAAGACAAATCTGTGCAGCTGCAGGAACTATTTTTAATAGCAGATTACACTATTTTGTAGCATTTAGTGGCAATCCTGGGCTCTGACATGGTGTGAAGGACATTTTTAATATAGATGCCTAATCTGGGATAGAAAAAAAATAGTCTCTGGTCTCTTCCAGCTATTAAAATTTATTGAACACTCTTTTACAAGAGGAGAGGCTAAAAGTGCACATAGCTATACGGTACTCCAATAGAAGTAATTTTGCTGCAGTTCCAGCTTAATATCATACAAATAATATCAGTTAATTTCATCCTAGTTAGTCCAGCAAAATGTCACCAAGTCAGAAGTGCAAGGAAGAGGTGGATGAAAGTAGTTTACAAGGAGAGACCAAATTAGCAGGATTTCTCCAACACCATGACTTCTAGTCACAGTAAGCATTTCTTTTTCCTAGAATGAATTTCATTTTATATGAAATATATATTTTGACATTATTCTCTTTAGTTAGAGAAGACCTTGTAGAGGTCTGTGAAACCATGAGTAGCATAAAGAAGGTGAATAGGTAATGATTATTTACTGTTTATTACAGTACAGAACTAAGAGACATGTGGGTGGCAGTCTGAAAACAAAAAAAAGGAGGTAATTATTTATACAGTTTTGGTGATAAAAGTTCAAGTGATTCATAAAAATATTTCAACAGTTTTGTGGAAGAAAAATATAGTCAAGAGCTATGGAATAAAAGACTTGCGTCAGGAAGTCTCTGAATCACAAAATGGCTAGGACTGGAATTTTACTTGTCCTTTTTTACAGTCTTCACTCAGCACCAACTGCTGGTTTCTGTCAGATGCAAAATACAAGGCTAAATGACTCTTAGGTCTAATTCTCTATGGCTTATGTGCAGACCTGAAGCTTGGCTTAATTGCTGTATGTAGGTGTTCTAAACTAAAGAATAGATAATAAATGAAAAAATACACTTACGTACAGTGGCTTAATAGTTCAGGTATGAGTCCTGTCTGTTTATATGAGAGTGAATAATATAATTTGGGGGAAAAGGGGAGGAGGAGGAGGAGGAGGAGGAGGAGTTATTTCATTTGGCTTGGGCTCTGTGATTAAACTGTTGTCATATAATTAAAAAATATAACCAAAAAAGGTCAGGAAATGAACTGAAGTAGGCCAGCAAATAACTAAATGTATGCCTATAGTAACTAAGAGCACCCAGAGTAGCAATGAGCATTATAAGCAAAGAAGGAAGAGAAGAGCTTCTGCAAGCAGCTCTGTCCTGCTCTGCACTGCTGCAAGAAGTAAACTCGAAGAAGGAATAGGCAATTTGCTGATGTGGAAGAGTGTGATGGACTGGCCTGTGACTGAATAAACTATTTATCCATCTGGATGACTGAATGTTCCAGGTTGTCCAGATGCTGTGCTTGTTCTCTAAAATACTTTCTCTGCCTTTGCCTTTCTTGAAGAACAAAGGCTGTCCTAAGATTGGGAAAATATATCTTCTATAAGAATAAGGATGCATTTTCCCAGCCTGACAACCTATTTCCTTAGGTTAAAGGCTTTGCCTTGAGCATGAGTAAGATTCATAGAATTTGGCAATTAAATATTAATGTTAATATTACTTTTTCAGGTAAGTTATTTTTTCTCAGAATCAGGTGGCATATAATATTAAAAAAAAGTCTGGAATTATTTAATTTCAATGACTATTAACTGAATCAATGCATAGAACATAATATTGTCTTGTTAAATGTTGATTTCAAACCAAATTAACATTATTCCTCATACAAGTAAACAATATTTAAGTCTCAAATTACAGCAAGTGTACCTATTAATTTTTTAAAATATACAATGGTTTATTATACCTTATAATAAATGCTGAACAAGAGTCTTTAAAGGTGGATTCTGCTGCAGAGGAGAGCACACTCAATTCTTCATGTCTTTGTTTATGCCAATCCAGCATATCACTGTTTGAAAACTCTGCCTTAAGTAGAGAGAAAATTATGACTTATGTAGAAGAATGTGGAATGGCTGAACATTTTTTACTGCTATAGGATGTCTGAAGTTTACTGGCTTGAATCACAAAAACTTTTCTTTTTAAAATGAGACGGAAAAACAACCTCTTGCTAAAGCACTGATTTCAGACCAAATTCAGCATTTTTGGACAGACCATTTTTAATGGCAAGTTCAAGGTTTCTGCCTGCTTACAATCTCTGGCCATCTTGCAGGCCCTACAGAGGTGTCACATAATGAAGATGATGGCACAGATTTAAGGATGCTGAGTAGATGCACCATATGTCATGCAGCCAAAAAGCTGATCAAGTACTAACAAAGTAACAAGCATGATCTTTGTAACTGAACAGGAATAAAAATTGATTTCAGAAAATAAAAAAAAATGATCATGTAATATAATTATGGCAGATGCATTTTAGTATTTTACTCGCAAACTGCAAATGAATGAGGCTATCAGTGTGGTTTGGGACAAATCTACAAGTGTATTTAAGAACATAGAGGGAGGGTTAGCAGATGCCAATACTGAGTGATTCACTGCCATGCTCAAAATGCTCATGCTTGGGGAATGTCCTTGTCTTGCTTTTGAAGAGCTTTGCAGTGAGTAAAATGCATGGATGTTTCACGTCAGAAGTTCATCTGATAATAGTAGGAACTGGACCACTGTCTTCCACCTCCTGCTTCCCAACACTAAGTTAGTTACGGCATAAAAACGAAGCACCAGCAATGCTTTCATTCTATACCCATCATTTGAAAGAAAGAAAAGAAGTGGCCCAGTCAAAGCCCTCAAGAAAAGGACATAGACACCAACAAAAGGCCAGGAGCTGAGAGTCCTGGTAGGAGGGAGAGGCTGCCTTGCAGTGAACAGCCCAGGTGCTATATCCTGAAGTGCGTTTTATGGTGTAGCTCTGTTCTCAGCAGTTCTTATTAGCTGGATGAGGTGACTTTGCATGATGGCATTTGTACATCCTGTTCTGAAAAGCCTTATTTTCTCTCTACGCTATGCAAAGAATCGGAGTACCTGGAATTTGCTGGGGTGGATAGCTTTCCCAAAATTAGGCATTAGAGTTGTCAAGACTGTGATGTTAAAGTCCCTCTGTGGGCACAAACGCTCCAATAACTTTGAGCAGCAGAGCTGGAATTCCTCACACTTAAATGCTTCCTATCGGTCTGCTTCAGTGGATTGCCTGGTAGGTTGCATTTTCCCAAGTGTGGCATTGGCTTTCCAAATTTATTATTTAATTTTTAATTAATTTTTTGATTCATTTAAAAATTAAGGTAATGGTAGCATAGTAAGAGATCCTTAGAGCGATGGAATTGTCAAGCAGTTTGGAGAAAGAGGCAATAAAGGGAACCAAACAGCCAGTGAAAAATTAGACTTTTATTCAGTAAGTCAAGCAATACAAGAATCTCTCAAGATGGCCACCAGCTCATTAGACGGATTGTTCACTAGGCACATCCTACATTATAAACACATTTTGTTAATTGAAAAACACATTTTAAATCTATGAGATGCTCTTGAACTATTTTCATCCAAGTTCATATTCACTCAAGCCAATGTGCATGCTCCTGAATTAATCTCCAAATTTTCATTAGTCTGTCACAAATCAGGAAAGTAAATGATCTGAAGAAGTTAAATGAAACATTCTTCACAAGCACTGATATTAAGAGGTCACACAGCAGCCAGTCTCTGCGACATTTAGTGTTCAAGTAAGCCTTACTGAGTAATAAAAACAGCCTGGCTATTTGACGTCATGTCATGTCAAGGTTCCACAAAACTAGAGGTGCTATTTTTAATGCACTGCTGAGTTTGAAGCAGTTTGTAGCTAGCTTGAAGTGCATTTCAGAAAACTCTCAGGCTGAACAAACAAGAGATGTTACAGCTTTCTCATTTATATTGAAGCATTCAGATGAAAAGGAGTATGAGAATTATCAAGCATGTAGCATTAAATAGTAAATAATAACAAGAATGAAAACAATTATTTAAATTAATATTAATGAAAATCAACGCTTTATAAAAGATTAAGCAGAGGTTACCAAATAATTGAAGGAACAGGAAAAAGAGGATTTAAATATCTATCCATCTATCTATAACTACACAGAGATAGTCACAACAAAAGTATTCATTTTTCACTTAAGCCTCCATATTTGAAATTATACAAAATAAAGAATAGATAATGTGGTAGACCAAGAAATCCAACAAAATGATTTTAATGCAGAGAAATATAAGGTAGTGTCTTTCAAAACAAATTATGTGGATTATCCAGACATGATGAGAGACTCTTGGAGATCTGTGATTCAGAAAAAAAAAAAAAAAAAGATATAAAGGAATTATCACAAAGTTCAACAGACCTTTCAGGGTAATGCCCTAGCAAGAGAAACTAATGTGTCTTCCCGAGACATGAAAGGAGAATTAGCAATAATAAGTGACCTGGTGTCTATGTAAGGAACTGACAACCCTATTACAGGCTCATTGTGTCCACTTCTGAGGTCTGGAGACTGTGAGTAAGTCTCAACAATGTGAAGCTTAAGGCAGCCAAACTGCTTGGTTTCATGAGAAAATGCTGAGAAGTGATGTTTGATGTTGCTGAGTATTTACACTTGGAAAAAGAACCTATAGTGAGGAACTCGGCAATTCTGCAGACAAAGGCATAACAAGATACAACAGCTGTGAGCTGCATTGTAGTTAAACAACCTCAGCCATGAAATAAAATGCAACTTCCAAGCAGAAAAAGCAATTAGAAATGGAAAGAGGTTATACGTGTGAACACTGAAGAAAGAGAAGAAGCAAAACAATTTGCACAGGGCACCAGGCCCCTTCGTATGCCTTTGTTCAGGGCTCTCGTGCAATTTGCCTGGGTACTGTGGTACCATCTCTGCACATGTGAAAGAAGAGGAATTGCTCCTCTTCCACCCCCCATCACATGTTGCAACAGTAGGACACCAAATTCATACCTCCTCCTCACCACTTGTCCCACAACCAGGCGCTAACACCTCCCGCTGCCCGTGCCATTGTCCCCAACTGGTGCTCCTGCACCCGTCCTCTACCCGGCTCTGCAGCACCTAGCAAGGAGCTATGTCTGGCGAGCCAGCACGTGATGACCAACTGGCTGACTGATTTTTTAACTGCCAGCTGAGTTCAGGGCATATAATGGTACAGAGGAATTTGGTTATTACAGTCAGTCTGGGACAAGGTCTTACCTGGCAGATCAGCTGATGTCTGCTCATGTGTAGAGGTAATATTGCTGTAAATCACCTGCACATTTTTGTATATTGCTATGTATACCAAAGTTAGAAAATCTCTAAGTCTGTTGTTCTAACAATGTATCCCTTATTTCTTTAGTCATGCAGCTGATCCCTGAAGCAAATGGGAGTGCTTTCTTAGCTGATAGAAAAAATGAGTCTATATGCTAGTCAGCTCAAAGGTGTTTAACAGTAAAATTGTTTGCTTTCCAACAGGATCATAGTCACCTTCAGAAATAATGAAATTTGTGTTAATGAGAAAAAAAGACCTGGGAGAAGTGTCCTTTGGTGGGAAACAACATTTGTAGATGTTTTTTGGTAGCACAGTGGCAACATGTACCCAAAGAAAGAGTTTTAACCTTATTCTTTCATTGCGCTGCTGAGTGCACTCCAAATATGCACTTACATTACCATAAGTGCTGTAAGTGTATAGTATGTTTTGTACCATGTAATTTTGCAGCATTGTGATACCCAGCTCTTTATTATAGTTTTTAGTAATATCTTCAAGGATGAAAGAGCTCCTTATTATCCAAAAGGCAAATATAGAAGACAGCCCTGGGAAGTTGGTAGCACCTCTCTGTTACATTCGCTATGTCAGAGGAACCAGACAAAGTGTTTTTCATTGGCGTATGGTGTCAACATTGTGCGGTAAAACACTTACACTAACGCTGCAGTCTGGCATGGAAAGCTGTTGCTGTACAGTAAATTAATAGGGGACAGTATAGCCTTCATCCATAATATTAGAAATCTCTTATCGTTCAAATCAGGGTAAGCATAGCTAAATTGCCTATAACCAACAGACCCTGGCCCATGCTAATTCCTCAGACATGGTTAGGGATTACTTAGTGGGCCATTAGCTGGCTTGGGCCAAAGTTATACCAGAGACCATTTTAATAATTTTACCACAGAGACAATCATACTTCACTACATACTGTGAATATTTCCTGATGCAGTTTAATTTACTAGTATTGAAGTAACAAAAGGGTCTTCAGTAATGAACTGAAAAAAAGGACATGCAAGGCCTTTCTAATCAACTTTTCAATATGATTGGATGTTCTCAACCTGTAAGACAGAAGTATCTCAAATTCTTGCATTGTGTCATGTAATATGCTGAATAACTTGTGCAGGTGTTCCTGATGGCCTGGGACAAAATGAACTTTCCAGAGCAATGTAAGGAGGATATGATTAATCAATTTGGTTTGTATGACCATTCATAAACAAGGACAAACTATATGACAGGACCAGTAGAAAGTTTGGGATGTGACAAAGATAATGTAATACCTTTGAAGGACCATGAATATGAAATTACTCCTATGCCAGCAGAGGAGAAATGTGGGTATTATTAAATAGAGTCTAAAGTCCTGTGTATAACTCATATAAATGTGACTATAATCTTCACATATCTTTTAAAACAAAATAATGTTATGGCATCAAGTAGCTTTTCTTAGTATACATAAATCTAGTACTGATGTTCATATTCTTTTCCTCCTGAAGCACAGAGAAGTTTAGATGTTTAACTTCTTCACAGTTACTGTCTAAGTTGCATAACACCTAAGTACCTGAACTTGCTTCAATAAAATGTCATCCCATTTACATGCCTATGCAACAGTGCAACTACCCAGCAGTATAACATAGTGTGACTGGGAGTATAACAGCCTGCGATTGGGAGGCAGTGCCCATTCTCACAGGTTATTTCTTCACAAGTCTGTCCATAATGAATGAACACAGTGGGCTGCCGGCCACTGTCGGACAGGTGTGAGGGCACAGAGGAGAGAAGTGTTTCTGGGAGGAAAGAAAGATTCTGACAAGTACCAAGGTTTCATCTCTATTTTCCAGAGAATTGTCAGGCAAAGAAAAACAGCTTTATTAGCTGAGTGACCAAAAAGGTCACTTTACACAATGTTACCAGCAATTTTGCCAGTGTTAGGTATTATACTGCTATATCAACATTAGCTAAATATGAGCAAAGATCTTATGGCATAGGAGGCATTTCTTGGGTGATAGGATGTACTTTCACTGTCAGAGAGAGAGACTAGCACAGGCCAGGAAAGGCAGATGCAAACAGGTTGGAATGAGGTAGAAGGCAGCCGCGAGAGCAAGATGTATCTTTTAAGAGGGGAACATGCAAAAAGTGGCAACAGTAATGGACAGAAAAAGGCATAACTTTCCTGGAGTTCTGCCCATGCTGGTAGCAGTAATTATATGGCAGGAGGAAGCTGCCAGCAGCTATGTTTGTTTTCTGTGCAACAACGAGGCTGTGGTATATGTAATTAGCAAGCAGATGGCTAGAGCCCCACAGGGACCTAAGTTCATGATGACTTTTGCGCTCCGCTGTTTATGCCATAATATTCTTTTTAAAACAGTGCATGTGCCGGGTCTGGGTAATGGTGCAGCAGATGTTTCGTCTTGGTTTCAGGGCAGCAGATGTTGGGAAGTTTCTCTTAAAGCCAGGAAGGAGACGTTCATGAAGCTATAAGTGTGCCAGTATGTACAACCTTGTATAGATGCACATGTATTTAGGTTTAGCTCCAAGAATGCTAGGGCCACATAGGTTCAACATGGAAGTTCAGGGAGCAGGATGGCTGCAGAAGAAGGTGGCCTTTTCTCTCCCCATGAGAGTACTCAGTATGGTACTGCATGGCTCACCTTATGCAGCACACTGGCTGGTTTGCTCAGTTTTCTAGGCAGATAATTAGATTACAGATCTGGAGGCCAGGCGCTATTTTAGAAGATGCTGGAAGGCAGTACAGGCACAATGCAGGGTTAGTTATGGGGAATCTCTTATAGCAATGGGAAGGGTCCTCCATTAAAGGTATTATTAGTAACATCCTATGTCTAGTAGTGTTGTTTTGTATGTTTCAGAGAATAAAATAGATAAGAACTGGCTGCCAAAGGACAGTTACTCAAAAGGCTTTTGGTATACTTAAATACAATTTTGGGGTGTTAAAGTTGTGACCTGCCATTTAAATCTGCTTCATGTGCCTGTGTTCCCCTGTCCTGTGTATGTAAGCCATTATGCTCAGGTGGTTCAGCTGTGGGTTCAGCACCCATGACAAACACTCTGCTTTTCCTCACCATTTCTGTTTAACCTTCCAATTACTTTCTTCTCTTTTCAGCTGTATTTTACCTCAAGTTCCTTTACTACCTCAAGTTTCATTTTTTTCTCCATGTTCCCCACATCATCCATAACTTTGAGGTACAACTGTCTCACCCTTTCCTTAAACTGAGTGCACCTCATCTCTCAGGTGAGTTGTATTAGAACCCAAATTATAATACAGTAGCTCTGAAAATAGACAAAATTGAAATATTCTGGTCAGGACATTAAAATAAAAGCCTCTTTGGAGGTCATTCCTTCCAACCTTGTTTTTTTTTCTAGAAACTTTCAGTGATTTTATGTTTGTAACATACTGTATCATCTGCAAGAGCAGGACAGATGTTTACTTCTGATGTCACTTTGGTCTGGCTTTATTCAGTGTTTTTTCCTATCTTGTTTGCATGTTCACCCACACCATCCTTCTCTCCGCAGTATGCTCAATGCAAAAAGTTGAAAGGGGAATCTCCCCTTTCCTCCTGGGCACGTAGCCCAGGGTTGCCAGCAAGGCAAACAGGTAAGGGTCCTCTTTGTTGCCCAGACAGAAACTTTCAAGAGAAATAATAAACTGTATTGTGACTTCAGAAACTATGAACAGAGAAACAAATAAAACTGCCCATCACCCTGAGACAGGGTGATCTGATAAAGCAACTTTCATGTATGGAAAACAAACTCCATTAGAGCCTCAGCATTGCTCGGATGCTCAGTCAAACATATAGACGTTTACTACTTCTTTTGTCAAGGCATCTTTGCTCCCTCACCTTCCTCACTTACCTATCTTTCACTGTCTTCACTCAGGTCTCTCTTGCTGAGCTCACATTTCTGCTTCCAGTTTTCTGACCCTTTCCCATGTCTCCCAACCTCTATTTGTGCCCCTCCTCTGTTTGTTTGTCTGCCTGCCTGTCTCTCTGTTTTCCCTCTCATTCTTTTCCTTATCCTACTTCTTCTCTGTGTCTGTTTTTATTATCACTTTGATATCTTAACCATTCTACTAATTTCCACCACAACTTTGGATCCAACACAGAATCACAGAATGGTTCAGGTTGGAAGGGACCTCTGGAGATCATCTAGTCCAAACCCCTGCTCAAGTGGGGTCACCTACAGCAGGTCGCCCAGGACCCTGTCTGGATAGCTTTTGAATAGCTCCAAGGATGGAGACTCCACAGCCTCTCTGGGCAACCTGTGGCAGTGCTCTGTCACCCTCACAGTAGTTTTTCCTCATGTTCAGATGGAACTGCCTGTGTTCCAGTTTGTGCCCGTTGCCTCGCGTCCTGTCGCTGGGCACTACTGAAAAGAGTCTGGCTCCATCTTCTTGACACCCTCCCATCAGATATTTATACACACTGGTAAGATCCTCCCTCAGTCTTCTCGCTAGGCTGAACAGTCCCAGCCTTTCCTCATGACTGGAAACTCCAGTTACTTCCTCATCTTAGTTGCCCTTACTGGACTCACTCCAGTACTTACATATCTCTCTCATACTAGGGAGGCCAGCACTGGACACAGCACTGCAGATATGGCCTCCACAGGGCTGAGTAGAGGGGAAGGATTGCCTCTCTTGACCTGCTGGCAGTGCTCTGCCTAATGCAACCCAGCTCTTGGCCTTCTTGGCCACAAGGATAGATTGTAGACTCATGGTCAGCTTTCTGTCCACCAGCACTCCCAGATCCCTCTCCGCAGAGCTGCTTTCCAGCAGGTCAACCCCCAACCTGTCCTGGTGCATGGGGTTATTCCTCCCTAGGTGCAGGACCCTGCACTTGCCTTTGTTGAACTTCAGGAGGTTCCTCTCTGCCCACCTCTCCAGCCTGTCCAGGTTCCTCTGAATGGCAGCACAGCCCTCTGGTGCATCAGCCACTCCTCCCAGTTTTGTATCATCAGCAAACCTGTTGAGAGTGCACTCTGCCCCTTCATCCAGGTCATTTATGAACATATTAAACAGTATTGGCCCCAGTATTGACCTCTGGGGTACACCAGAGTAGTTATTGGCCTCCAACTAGGCTTCACACCACTGATTACAACCCTCTGAGCTCTGCCATTCAGCCAGTTTTCAGTTCACCTCACTGTCCACTTACCTAGCACATACTTCATCTGCTTGCCTGTGAGGATGTTATGGGAGACTGTGAAAAGCCTTACTGAAATCAAGGTAGACAACAGCCACTGCTCTTCCATCATCTACCCAGCCAGTCATTCCATCAAGGAAGGCTATCAGATTGGTTAAGCATGATTTCCCCTTTGCAAATACATGCTGACTACTCCTGATCACCTTCTTGTCCTTCATGTGCCTGGTAATGATATCTAGGATTAGCTGCTCCAACAGGGAAGGTTTTAGGATGCTTTAAAGAACAAGAAGAGGTAATACTTCCTGCCAGTTCCACACATATACTTTAGGTAAAATTCTATAATTTGGTAGTGCTGTCAAACTTTTTGGTGTAAATCCCTTCCCTATGAAAGTCTAAAAAGTTCTGCAAATCTGAGCTTGTTGCAGCTTCTTGAGTGAGCTTTTAGGGTAGCAACCTCTATACCAGGCAGGCAGTAAGTATTTCATGTAATGTCACAGATATTAAACAAGCAGTTTTAAGTCCTTCCTGATCTACTTTTGACATCATCAAGTGAAATTCCCTCTCAGATGCACTAAAGCTGCATGATTAAACAAGGCTGCAAAGGAATAACAAAGTCAGAACACCTTTAAGGAGAAAAGGAAGGCAGCCTCTTCTCTTTAGGTAGTAAAAGATAAACCTATTCCATTTCTCAGTCAGGTGCAACACTACCAGTCCTGAGTTCATGGACTGCAATGAAGACTGAATATGACCTAGTTTAATATAAGGGAACTGTGAAGAAAAGTTCTCTTTTGGGGAGAAAATAGGAAGTTCAAAGCTAACAGAAATGTGTATAAAAGAGAATAATAACAAAAGAATTCTAATCAGCAGGAATTCTCCTCGTCTGTTGAACTGAGTATTGTAGGAAATAATTCAGCCCTGTAGTTCTAAGCATGAAAGTAAAACAAAGCATCTGAAATAGTTAATAGTATTTAGTGCAAACCAATTACCTCTGTTACCATGACAAATACAATTACTGCCACAGGGAAGTGAGAAAGTCCAATATGTCATTGCAAAATGCAATTTAAGCTGCATGTAAATGAGACCTTCCTCACATCTCCCCATCTTACAATACAAAGACACTGGACTAAGAGCAGAAGAATTGGTTGGAACCAGGACTGCAGCTCAGGTTTACACATTCCCCGGCAAACACCCTTCCTTCCGGGGTACGGAAGCTTGCACCTTAATGTGTGTTTACTTTCCCTCCCAAGGAAATCTGACACAACTTCAGTATGAGGCCAAGGAGCGCTGCCATCCACAGCAGCCTCTTGGTCTAGGGAGCTATGATGGTGAACCCAAGGGCTCAGGCACACACTGAGGCAAAGAGGAGTGATTGCCTAAAGAGTGCGCAGCTCCCTGGCTGCCTGCTCCCCCGTCCTCTCCTTCCTGCAGTGCTGCTGCTCAGAGCCTGGCACTGCCCCTTCAGGAACTGCTGAAGGTAAAACACCAGGCTGTGAGCAGAGATGTTAAAAAGAACATTTCCCACTTCTGGGTCCAGTGCTCTAACCAGTTAAATAATGGAGTCATTCTGCCTCCCCCACCTGGAAGTACATACTTAATAGAAATGGCAGCTGCCACTTCATTTCATGAAGAGCTGGCTCTGACTGCACTCTAAAAATGCACCATAGCATCTAGCCTTTCCCTGGACCAAGCATTCTTCCTCCTATATTTTTTGTCCTCTCTCTACATCAGCACATCAGCATACTTGGACATTTCAAATGTTAAGGAACTTTAAAAGATTTACAACCTTCAGATTTGGTGATAGACAAAACGTTTTCCCTTTGCTTGTTTTTTCAATCTCAACTTTCAGTTTAATTGCCTAAGTCTCACTTTGGATACCTATGCACTTTTGTGATACTAGCATATCTCTTGACTCAAAGACTGAGAGATGAGGTGACTTCGAAAAAATGTTTACTACTTGCAGATTGTCTTTGATCACATATTGGCATTACCTAAGAAAGAAAGCTCAGCTCCATTACTAGCACTCACTTTTCTTTTACATTTAAACTCAGGATTTATTGTTTATTCAGAATATATATTCTCTTCTTATTGAAAAAATTTTATTTCCTGTAGGAAGAATTTCTTTCTACAATTAACAGTCCCTACAGGTCAATGATTCCACTGTTAACAATATGGGTATCACCTACATGTTGGGAAATATAGCTGTTTTCTTCTCAGAGGCTAGATAGAGACTAGAAGATTTGAAAAAAAATGTATGTTTTGTAAGACATTTCTGAAGTTCTTTCTTCCAAAAATCTGCTTAATACAGTTGATAGTGCTAATCCTAATGCTTTGTACAATTCCAGTATATTTGTTTGGATGTGGATGGTCCCTACATTTTTCCTCTGTTAGTAAAGCCAAGGAAAAAATACACAAGAAATTTCAAATTGCAGATCTGAATTCTGCCCAGTTTTGAAGGACATTTTGCTGTTGGCATCTCTGGGTTCAGGATTTCACCACTGGTCTCTTAGTGCTGAATCAATTGCATACTGAGGTCCCTATGTCTCTCAGTAAATCTCAGCTGGCTGCATTGAAACCATGAGAAGTGGGAATACTTTAATTCCTTATTCCAGATTATATATAAAAGCCAGACCCTGACTCTGACTTGTCCTGATCCAAGACTGAGAGCACTTGCTTATATAGCCCTCCCTTCATACCTTGATTTCAATGGTCAAAACCCCACTCTGGCTGGAGGAAGCTGCAGTTGCCAGGTCCCATCTCTGGTTGATCTGGAGAAGAACTGCAGGGTGCATCCTGGATCACACCTAAGCTTAGTCACAGAAACTAGGTCAAGCCAATGACGACTTATTAAATGAAAGGTGAAATATGAATAAGTCCTTTACTGATCCAATTACAAAACTTTCATTCCAAAAAACATGAAAAGCACCAAATCTCTAATGATAAAATCTAAAACTTCAAATAGCTGGTAGCAAATCCCTTATATTTATTTTATAAATGGGGGGGGAAAAAAAGACACACTGATGAGCAATAAATTATTTATTCAAAAACATCTATACAAAATAACACTCTTGTAGATAAACACTTTTATATTTTTAAAGTGCATCTCTTCATTGCTACAATATTTGGTTTACTAATTTACACTGTACATTCATAATTTATAAAAAAAATAATTGGTGGAAATTTTTGCAGTTGGATGTTAATAACAGTGACAGGGAGCACATATTTCATTATAGAAATCACTTCTGAAGTGTATACATGTGAAAACTCTTCATATCCAGATGTAAAGACAACACAGTGACAATAGCAAGAGTATCACTAGAAAGTGGAATTACAGTATACTGTACTATAATAGGTTCTCTTGTTATAAAAGGTTATTTAAAAGTGCAAAATATATACACTCTGCCTTTGTGTTCCTTCCTAGTTTCATCTGGCTACTTATTAAATCCCTTTTTGACTTCCTGAACTACTACAATCGTGCAGATGTTGCAAGGCTGCATTTCAAAAAAAAAAAAGGAAAAAAAGCCACACACACAAATATGCTGCATTTCAGATTTTTTTCATTTACCAACCAAAATACACAAAACATGTAGCAAAATATATCATGAATACTGTTTTAGATATGAAACATTATGAACGTGAAAAATTCTTGCTAATTTGTCTTTGTCCATGAAGTAAAGGATTGCCTACATGTAGTTCCCTGTACAATCAACTAAGATGATCACATGTTTAATGCCTCATTCTGTTGCATATTATTTTGGCCCTCAGTACAACCTTCCACTATATTGAAATAAATCTGCAAGACGCAAAAAAAAAAAAAAAAAAGTAAAACCAAACAAACCACATTGCCACATAACCAAGAATAACAACATTCAAACAGGCCCTATGCAATTGTACAAAATTTTAATAGCTATTAGGTTTGTATATATTATGACTTCTTGAACATTTAAATGTATTTCTAGGAGAGATGTATACAAACAGTTGTGAGCTAGTGGATAAGATACGACATAAGATATAATAAGATATGGTTATTGGTTACTATAGACTACACTAAATAAAATATTGGCAGTGTTTCTTCTTAAAAAATAATCTCTGAGTTTATGTTGTGTAAACCTTTAACATTGAAAATCTTGTGCTAATTATCTGATGTAGATCACTTGGATATTTTTTTTTACTGTGCCAGAGATTTCAATATATTTGAACCTTCAAAATGTATGCCAGTTACTGAAAAAAAGATGATCTTTCCCTTTCAACAGAAAAAGATTTACAGGATGGAAATGTTAATGAATGACAGTTAGAGGAGAAACTTGAGTGTTAATATCACTACTGACTATTTAATTATAAAAGTCCCCAATTCTTAGGGAAAACCATCAACTTTCAAAGATATCAGTCTGGAAGTTATTTAAAACATTTCTTTCAAAGTGCCCACTGGATATTGTTATATCCTTTTCTATTTTGACTGAGAAAAAAAGACATTAAAAAGAATATCTGAAATATACACATTTTTTCAGTGAACAATAGTATGAAGCAATCAGTCTGTTCAAGAAACATTTTGCTATGTTGTGTTGTGGGCTGCTGATCAGAATGTGAGCAAACTCTAGACGCAGAGTCCCTACAGGCTGGTGACAGTCACACGCAGGAGAAAACCCCTAGTTTCATGAATAACCTCCACGTTCCAGTTACATAATGTCCTTTTACAAGTTTTCACCAAGAAGTGGGAAATTGCTTTTTACTTTGCAAACAAGACTGCATGACTGGGGGCACGGGGAGGCGATGGCTGCCTATTTCAAACTGATCAGTTTGGGAGGGAAATTCCCACAGCTGGAGTGAGTGGCTCTATTACAAATGGTGTTTGCCATCCACAGAGGTTAAATTTACTGCAGTATTTGAGATAGAAACTCCTGGAAGTGTTGATATAAAAGTACATGTGGTGGTGTTATTAATACAGCTTTTCAGGGAACAATATATATAACTACTTTTCTCAAAAACAGAGAAGTCAGTTAACTTTCCCTGGTCTTTACTTACCACTTTTAAGAAAAGTAATGTCTTATCTTCATTTTACTACTGTTAAGTGAAACCTGAGCACATTGTAAGAACTTTAATCTTCTTAATCTTAAAATCCCAAGTGATTTATGACCAAACTATATTATTAGTCATGTTCCTGCTGAAATAGCACCAGTTCTGAACTAATATATTGTGAAAGGTGCTAAAATATTTGAATTAAAATAAAAACACCAAACATATTACATAGCATTTCATACATTTTCTTGAATCTCCCAGTGGAGATTAAGGCAAATGCAGATTTGAGCATCTAACATTCTAAATTATTATTATTTTTTTAATAATCATGGTTTATATAAGTAATATTCAATCTTTTTACTGTAATGGAATAAAGATAATACAATAAACCTAAATAATTAATCCTTTATATACACTTGATGTTGTCAGGTCAAAGTAAAATTTTGAAACACCAGACATTTGGTATGTCACTACCGTGACCTATCATAAAGCTCCATTTGGATATAAATTCCCATTACCCTCTGTCTTTGAGAGACTTAAATACTGCAAAATATGTGCTGGAAATAAGAAATTCTGAAAAAATTACTTAACAGAACATAACTTTTGTTTTCCAAGGGGAATGAGTAGAGGCACTAGATCAGATATGAAAAAAATAACCAAACACATAGGTGCTGATATAATTGTACAAATACAGTCAATAGCAGAAAGATGACTAGTGAACAGCCATCTGCTGCTCTCCAGGACGATGTGAGTGCAAAGGAATGAGACAAGAAAGATTTATCCAGTCACCAGCAGTGATCTGAGCTCCTGGAGAATGGAATTTCATCCTCCAAGGGAATGCTAATAAAGCCCCCAAAATAGATGGAGGACATTATCATCAGGGAGCAGGATAATGAGATATGCAACCACATGCTTCAAGAAGAGGTACAGAAAGTGCTTGCATTTGCAAAGTGGCTCACTAGGACAAAAGAAAGATTTCACTTTCTCTCTTAGGTCCACTGTTTTATAATAATTGAACAGGATTTCTCCTCATGCTGTGTGATGTATTGCTGTGTAATTCGATCTTCCTAATCTTCACAGTTTTGTAACTGTGTACCCTGCCTACCCTGGCCAGCATACAGCTTCTCAGTACACGCTCAGCCTACTCCCAAGCATGAGCAATTTCGGTGTAGCTCACTAGTTTGCATTTTATTTTTCTTCTGTTCACATCTCATACTCTTCACTCCAGAGAGTCCTTGGCTTTTGCCATTTAAATATAATTTTCTTCCTCACTATTGAAGTCATATTTAAAATGACTTGTAAGTATCAATGGTCTAACTGACTGTGTGAGGAGTAGGGTATGTGGTCCACCACTTTGTTGCCAACATTGCACATGACTATGGCACAAGACAAGTCATTCAACAGACATAAAAGTTACCCGATGTATAAGAAGAGGTTAGAGGTACTTATCCTTGCTTTCAAAGTGCTTTGTGATCTACAGACTAGTGTCATGTGGATGCAGTTGTCTAATTTACAGTATGGTTTTACTTCAGTAAGTTTTGTCTTTCCGAGTGTAATCACATGTTGTAGTATGAATATTGCTTTATTACCAAAAAAAGTTTAGTACATAAATATTAAATGTTTGAAATAAAATGGCACGCCATTCCAAATTAGCTCATTTTTGAATAAAAAGTGAACATGGCACACAAGAGAAAATTGCACAAGTTTAGGACATGAACTAAATTAAATGTTTCATTCCATAACTCTTCCTTGTGAACAGACATCATTTTCAAAGCAAAGAAAACACTGGTGAGTACTGTGATCATCATGGTGATAAACAAGCCAAGGAAGCGCAGCCAAAGTTACAGGATAGTACGGAACTAAGGTGATAAGGGAGCACAAAGAGGAAGAGGAGAATCAGACATCTTTCATTTTCAGCACATCCTGAGAGTGAATTAGATTTTGCCCTGATATGTGGTGCTGGAATTTGTAACTGGAAGAGGGTATTTCTCCATGCCTGGCTGCTCACCTTGAAAGCACTGCCATTATTAAAGAGAGAACTTGGAAATATCTTTACAAGACAGGGCCTATTTTCTGGGATGACACACAACACTGGTTACTTCAGTCTTGCGTTCCTGTCAAGCTTTCACTGTAACAGCAACCAGTAGATTTCTATCAAATCATTACCACTCTGATATGCTTGGACTCACTCCTCTCCCAAAAGAGTGATGAAGTCGGGCACATGAGCATGGTTTCACCACAAAAACATGAAGCTAATAGGAAAACTGACAGGTTGAGAATTCCCATGTGTTGGATCCCAGTGCCTCAAATTTCAGCTGTCCAGGCTTAGGTAGATTGATTGCTGGCTGAAAGGAATTGCTAGATGCACAACAGTTGTCCTGGGATGCACCCAAATCTGTTTTGTTAATTCATCTCAATAAGCACACTTCCAAATTGCTCTTATAATTCATGTTAGGATATCAGAAAAATAAGAACAATAAGATTTGTGGAGGTAAATCAGTTCAATGGAAAAAAACAACATCTTTAAGTATAGACAACCCAAAAGAGTAAAATAAAAATTCAGATTAAGATATGTTTCCCTATGAAGGTTCATTCTCCTTTTCCTAGTAACAGCTGTGAATCATACCTTTGGTTCAGAGATTTGCATATAATTCCTAGCCTCCATTCCTTTCTCATCTCAGACTCCTTCTCCAGGAGACCTGTAATATGTTATTGATCAATATACAGTTTTAGTGAATACCTTCGGGAATCAGATGCTGTAGAAAAGTACACCGGACAAGGGGCTCTCCTGCAGAAAGTCTGTGCTTTACTTTAACTCTTCTCCTATTTTCACCAATACTTCTGCACTCTAGCAACCTGGTTGTGCTACAGAAAGTCATTGAATAAGTTATTGTGCCTTTTCCACTTCAAATGATTTGTTAATCAGATCATTTCCTGTTCAGCCCAAGCTCAGGCTTCCACTACTTACAGTTGTGCAGCCAGACAATTGAATTTGCCCTTTAAAAGCTATTACAGTGTCATCAAGTTTCCCTATTCCTCACCGAATTTCAGCAGAACGGTATTTACTGAAGTGATTCATTTTATGACACAGAACAAGGGACCCAAACGTCTGCTGAACACATTTTATTGCTTGGTAGTGAAATGACTCTGCATGCATGCGGAAGACTGGGGCTTAGGGCGTGCTTGCTTGCTAAAGCCTTGCTGAGGTAAACTGCCTGTAATCTTGTTCAGCTAACAGAGGCTTACTCGAATAAAAGCGTGACTGTCCAGAAATGATTTAGGAACTCTATATGCTGAGTGATAGGATGTCTTTCCCTCTAAAGACAGTTTTTCAGAATGTTTGCCCTGTTCTGTTTCATTTTTAATTCAAGGAAGGAAAGCATTTTTTCTTCTGTGTTTAAACATAAAAATTTCCCTTCCTCTCAAATAAAAATCTGAAACAAACTACAAATAAGCAACAGTGACTCTTTACTTTCTGACATGGCGTAGTGGACGTGCAGGATGTAGGCCTCAAGGAATAAAAGTGGTGATAACTGCGGATATGCTCACAAGGGAGTTAGGCATGAATTTAAAACAAGAAGCATTAACGAATGATGTGACTGAACAGTCAGATGATCTGAACGGCCTCTGATATTTGAAAACATTAGAGTATTACAGTTTAAAGGCTGACTTTCCTCCTCTGTATAAATATTTTGCAATGAGTACAAAATAAGTGACTTAGCTTGATATGAAGAAATCTCATCTTGAGGAAACAAAAAAAGAATAGCATTTAATAGGTTTGCAAAGTGTGTTTATATCCTTGTACTTCTTCCACTCATGATATAACTACTTCTGTTCGTTCTTGTCACACTAAGAATATTTTGCAGAAATTTCCTATATGCTTAATTTTGTTTCAAATCAACCACTGAAGCACACATACAGTGGGGCTAATCTATTTGACCCAAGAAGTCAAAGGATAGGTTCACAGATAAATAACCATAAGCAACCAAGCTATTACAGCTTAATAACTTCCACTCATCAGCTCAGGCACTGTAATCATCTGTAGGCATACTCCCAGCCTATTGCAAATATTAAGTGAAACTTGTTCAGTAAACAACTGTAAAGTGAATGTCCAAGTAGCTGATTGTATATTTAGCAATTTTAATTATTAGGTCAATTTAGAGAAATCTAAATAATCACTTATATGTCTTAATAGAAAGGCTAGATCTCTTTCCCACTGCAAGATCTGTTCATAGCTGGGGGGAGGGATGACCGTTATGGATTGGTGCTTCCCGAGCTGCCTCTGAATGAACCACTGAGAACATTTAACAGCCTGTAATCTGGTCTCATCTGTTGACACTAAATACAGTTCATAGAAGAACTACAATTTTGTCCTTATCTTACTATAGTTGCCTGCTATAAACCCTTTTTGCGGATGTGTTAAACATATCATCTCCTTGTTTTCTGCTTTTGTTAGCTGAAGGTTCCTCTCTGTTGGGAAATCCTATAAGCAGTCTGCAGACTAGAAATAGCACAGTGATTGAAATTGGATTTTACTGTCAGGTACTAGATTTCTGCTTTATAAAATCTTGGCTATGGCGATTTAAAATGAACGGGACAAGCAAGAGGTCCATCTACACAAGCATTCTGCATTTCTTGAAGAGCTGAATCAGTTTGGAAAACAATAGAAACCTTTTCAACACTTTTCGAGAAAGAGAATTTTATTCCACTTCTGTTAGTACTAGTTTAGAAAAGATATGCAAATGACCTAATAGTTGGCAGCAGATTCTAGGATCTAATAAAAATGTAAGCTTCCTTATGTAGGCAAAAGTTAGGATTTTTTCTTGATTTTTTTTTTCCTGCTCAGAGACTGTGAATAAAAGTATATTGGTTTATCAAAGAAACATTGGTGCAGAGAAACTAATACACATCTATAAAAAGTCCTGCTCTCTGCTAACCTAAACAATAGACTGCAATTTGTACAGAAAATATTTAGCACTGAATATGAAACAACCAGACCATCCATAGCTTCTAATAGCACCGTTAGAAGTGTTCAGTAAAACGTCATCCTTTTGTGCAGTCAAGACAGCGTGTTAAATGCTGCAAAAATAATCATTAACTGTGGTGAGGATTTTTAACTGCGTATTTGTCATGTTTCTTATACTTCTTCCTAATTATTTGATACTGATCATTCTGGATTATGTAAAACTGGATCATACACCAATATGGTAGTTCTTATGCTCATCTGCTTTGGATAATATATATATTATCCAAACTATACATATGTATATATAGAAAGAGAGTCTTTATATATATATTTTTATATATATATATATAAAAGTTCAGCTATATATATAAATATATATATATATAAATAAAATGAAACAACATGTTTGATACTGGGATGTTCTCTCTTTTTAATGCTAGGAAATGTTCCTAATATTTGCAATATTTAATGAAACATCCCTTCATTTGGTTCGAATTATATTTGGAGTTCAAACTAATTAAAGTACATCTGCACACACTTCTGGCAACTTCTAAAGTTTGAGATGGCAAAGAACATTGAACACAGACCTGTTCAACACAAATACTTGTGTTTCTTTCATAAATTTGAACTCCTAACATTTGAATTCAGAGGTGATCCTTTCGTGCTATAGAGACGCAATTAGTCCAATTTATCTCTAGAAAATGCTGGTTTTGCTTAAAGTTGCTTTTTGTTAAAAAAGGAATGTGGGAAAATGAACAGGATGGACAATACCATTAAAATATTCCAAGTCTTATTTTCTAATATTGTAGAAGTTGAAGAAGGCAAAAATAGTCAACAAAATTAAATAAAGAGAAACAAAAGTATCATTAGTAAAGCAAATTGTTCGAGAACAACTACAGATGTTTTTTCAGGCAGTTGAATTTTTTCAGACCAAGGAATGACAGTGTAACTATAAAAGAACAAGGTTGACTGATTTTTTGGAAAGGATTATGACAAATGAACACAGCATACAATTTTTCATAAAAATATCCAGAAAAAATATGAAGTGATATGATAAATCAAAGTATAGCACAGAAAAATATGCACAGACAAAACTGAAGCAATTATTTAATTAGCAAGCAACAGGGAAAAATGGAACCCAGCATTGCTGGGAAAAGAGTTTAACATATACTTTCAGTCAGCATACCTCTGCAGCAATGTTGGGAAAGTTTGTACAGCTGTGGATGGCAGAGAAAATACTGTTCTTATTAAAAAGAATATGGAAAATAAAAAAGAAAACAATAATGTCCATACCTTGCCTACTTGAATTGTTAGGAAAAAAACAGTCAGTTGTGTCAAACTAGTAGAATGCTTCTTCCAAAGGCAAGGAAGCTCAACAATTATGAGAGCAAAGAACCACTTGATGATGGATCGCAAAACTATTCAGACAGAGAAAGAAGAAAAACAAAAAACCTGCATGCCTAGATTAAGCAAAATCATAAGGGAGCATGCCATTAAATGGATTTACTACTAATGAAAAGCCATCTATTGTTGGTGGGATATATATTAACTAGCATGGGTAAATACATGCTATACTGTTGTGCCTACTACAACACCAGACAAGAAAGGAGTACGGTGCAAGATTTTCCAAGAGGAAAATCCATACAAGGAAAAGCTCTTAATGATTAAAGCAGAGAAGTGTAGTTCACATCAGTGTCTCATATGAACATTCAAAAACTATGGTTTATGGGGTAATTTGCTGATTACAACTGCAGACCTTTCCCTAAAGAATATAAAAACAGTGTTTGGAAAAAATACAAAGAGATTAAAAGGAAATGCAAAAAAATTTTGAGGGAATAGAAATGGTCAATGTGATAAGAAAAGACATCAAAAACATTGAGTCTTATAGAAATTATTTCTTGAGGATGAAAAAGATTGTAATGAAAAAAGGAGCATTTAAGAGTACTTTGAGATCTTGGTAAAACTCTAAAAACTTAAAGTGCAAAACAAAGATACAAGCAAACATAATTCAGGTACATAGTATGTCACTACAGCACATCAAATGCAGAATAAATTCAAGAAGTTTAATAGCAGTCCTGGGAAGAAGTGAATTCTGTATAAGTTAAAATGACCATGAACTCAGAATTTGGCTCTGTCATAAGATAAAATGTTCATTAGAAGACAGCATTTTTATTCTACAGTATGAAGTAAGAGTTAATAGTTTAAACTCCTCAATGCCTTGATCCAAAGGAAGGTGGAGGACAAATGAATTACAACTTTGATTATGAATCTGCTTCCTTTTCCTTTCATCCTGCTATCAATATTCCAGTGTTGGGGAGAAATAAATCAATAATAATGCTAATAATGATGAAAAAAACATCACTGGCTGCAACAAAGACCTGAAGCCCAAAAGTGTCCTTGACTTTCAATTTTGCAGCTGTTTTAACGTTACAAGGTTTCATATTTCTTCTCTCTGACTGCGTGCATTTCACTACTGGAATTCTAAGAAAGCACTAGCATATCTTAAATACCAAGGTATAATATGTGCTAGTAAGTTTTGGGGGCTTTCAGGGTAACCACTATGTTCTTAGTAACAGGCAAATAGGGAAAAATGAAACCTTTACTCCAAAAATTGTTCTTGGTAGTATTGAATATAGCTGGAGTGGAAGGCAAATGCGAACCATAGCATTTCTTGAAGTCTTGCTGTGAAACATTTAATAAACAATTTTTTTTCCTTTTTTATCGAATTCTAAAATAATCTGACTGAACACACTGGTTCAGTAAAACATTTCCATTTTTAAACGCAGGGAAAGTTTTATCTCTAAAGCCAATTAAATATTCATAGTAAATCAGCTGGAGAATATTTGTCCAGCTTCTGTGCAAAAAGAAAATAGTGAGCTGATTATGTACTCTGCTTATGGATGTTTTAGGGTATACTAAAGGGCAGTAATTTAGCTCGGTTCTGAATGTTGATTGAACAAAATGCTTAAAGACACAATAAAAGGTCTCTAATATTTATTTTATGAGCTTCATGTTCCAAAAGTCAATGTATCCCCTGGGACATAGAACCAGTCTACAAATTAATGCTATTTCTACTGTCTCATTTTAGAAATACTTTCTACTATGCATCAGCTAGTAAATGCTAGCTTGAAAAACAGGCTGATTTCCCCCCCCCCCAACATTTTAAGGAATTGAAAAATCTCTGATTTACACCCCATTCACTTCAGAATTTATTTTATTCTCATAATCCTCCAACTTTGCTCATGACTGCTAGTTTTTATTGTATTAGTATGTAAATCTGACACTAATGCTATCTACAGGAAATTGAGGTTCATGTCATCTCACCATTGACGCATAAAAGCTATGTTATACCCTAGGAGAATCTAGGCTATCAGCCAGTCAATGGCGAAAAATGCCTGTCTCTGCAGAAAGTGATTCAGTCCATTTGTCTTAGGTATCCATCTATACTACGAGAAAGTGAAACACTCTGGAACTGCCAGTTTCTTTCATATGATTACAGAGCTGAGACCAGTGACTAACACAGACTAAACACCTAATTTCTAAATGAATCCATTAATAAGTATCAAGTATGATATTTCTATCATACTTGAAGATTTAGGGACATGAAATAAACTTGGCAGCTTCCTAGCCTTGAAATATAACAGAAATAATGCTGTTCCAAGAACAATTTGTAGTATTGGGAAAGAAAAATAAAGTCCTTCTTACCTTTAATTTCCTTTCCCTGTTTGGTTGTCTGGCAGTCCTACAGATATATGACTATTCAGTCATGACCAACTAAGTGCGCACTCTAAGAGGGAAGAATGAAGCGCTCTCACAGATGTAACAGCACTAAAAATAATGTTAGATATATGAGAATTACATATCTTTTCAACTAAACATTCTTGTAAATCTGTTTGCTTTCTAGTAAAAAGAATTGATTTCTGGTAAAAAAAATTCATTCCCGGTAAAAAACCAAACATCAAACTAACAGAACCCCCTCCTACACCTACTCAAATGCCCTAGAAATTAAAAGCTTTTGACTTTGGGAAAACTGGGCCAAAAAGAAAGAACAATGCTTTCACTAGAAATTACCATTGCAGTGTTTCACAAGAGTAGAAGGCTTTTGCCTTGTTTTCTCAGTCTGCTGTGAAGGTAAGACCTATTGCACTCTCAGTTCTCCATGTATGTAGATTTACACCATGTTTCTTCACTGAAAAAGGAGACTGTGATATACTGTGGGAGTTGTAATCTACCTAAAGAGAAGACTAGAGGTACCTGCATTACGGCAACTCTTATGAGGCACTATGGCAGCCTTTCCAAATAAAAAACACAGCTTTCAGTCAAAATAGTTTGATTTTGATTTCTTACTGAAAAGTCAGCAGTTTTTCTGTAGGAATAAATCCTCTTACTGACAATGTTAGCAGCTGTGCACCAAGGGAATATTAGAAAAGAAAACATTTTTTCCCCCCTCTGGATTATTTTAAATTATATTCTTTTCTGTCATTTTTCGGTTTAAGTCCCATTTTAAGTCACTGGGAGTCCGTTCATCAACAGCAGTGGATTTTGGCTGAAGTCCCTGGAATTTAATAATTTCAAATGTAATGAAAAGATTTTTCTTGTAGAGTTTTTCTAGTTGAACCAGATTAAGATACATCTTCAATTTCATCTTGCATGCTACACAAATGCCCTTCATACTTTCTAATAAATCTACTACAAGGTCTTTTACTTCACAGAAGATAATCTATTCTCTACATGCTTCAGCACGGAAGAACCAAAATATTTTTGGAGCATGCGTTAAGAAATTAGATACATGATTATGTGAAATATTTTACATGATTTTCTTTGAAATAGTTTCCCTATTCATCAGCCATAACACAATGAATAGCAATTTAAAGTAACAGAACTACACTAAAAGAATGTCTCTATGCAGTGGTAAGAGTGATACATTTAGCCTGGATGCCTAAAAAGGTTTGCACAATTGCACTGCCTGTCTATTTGTCCTTCCTTCCCCCAATTCCACTTGTGAAACATTTTGGTTCCATTGCCAATGGACTGGAAAGAGCGACAGAAAGGTCAAAGATAATCTTATTCCCACAGGTTTAGTGAAATTCAGCAGGTGGTAGAGTCGGAGAGCCCTGACGGCAGGACGGGCAGAAGCCAGTGCGGCACCCTTGTCCACCTGGCAGCCACCGGCTGCCCCTGCTAAACCCACATCGCTCCGCATTGCCACCAGCACCGGCCTCTCTGCCCCGCTCCATCAGGGGAGCACAGAGGGAAGGCATCCCGTGCTAAGGTCCGTCCTCTTTGCCCTCAGAAGCAGATTGGAGCACACAGACTGACTACAT
This sequence comes from Apteryx mantelli, assembly GCF_036417845.1. Taxonomy (NCBI): domain Eukaryota; kingdom Metazoa; phylum Chordata; class Aves; order Apterygiformes; family Apterygidae; genus Apteryx; species Apteryx mantelli. The sequence continues at coordinate 118,466,798 of NC_089980.1, read as the reverse complement.
CGAACCAAAAATTAACCACAGTAGTTCGAGCTGCCACAGCACAGAAAATACATACTTCTATCTGTTGCATTAGCATGTTGCCACATGCATTTTGTGTGCAGGTAGCTCAGGGCCACACTCAGTGAAGTGAAGGTTGTGGTGAAGGCTGTCCAGGCAGATCTCTGCATGCAGGTTCACTTCTCCCCTCCTGCAGAGGGAGGGATACTCTCTCCTTAGCATCGTTACAGTATGTGCTGAGAAGCTTTAACATGTTTACAGTCCCAAACTTCCCTGCCCTAGATTGTTTTATCCAATAAAAAGCACAAAAAATGCATTGCCATTACACACGCCCCACTTCGAACATTGACACAGAGAACATATTCAGATGGGAATGGGGTGTTACAAAATCCTGACAGTAGATGAATTTATGGAAATATACTTAAAAAGGAATTCAGGCACTTCTAAATACTGTTTATGCCACTGAAAAGATTAGACTATATGTTAAAGGCTTCATGGAAAAGGCATTCCCTGTCTGAAGTTATGAATTAATCTAGTCCAGATATAAAACACGATTTTAGATTTAGGATTGTAAAGTTTGGCAGAGTTTAGTCCTTCCAAAAAACATGTCTTGTTAATGCCTCAGGTCTTCCGGCACAAGAGTAGAAATTACTTAGAAAGAATTACTGCTTTTTGGAGATCTTTTGAAAAAAATTAAGTCAGACTTGCAGAACTTGAGCTTTGGATGGATCAGCACAGCTTCAATACTGGAATTCTGTGTTTTATGACTATAAGGAAAAATAAATAATATAGGTCATATACAATGGGTGAAGTCATAATCTGAAGCTCTGTCTAAATTCATAAATTAAAATTGTCAGGGCTTGTTTTCTGTCCCTGAGGTCATCTGGCATGGTTTGGCCTTATCTATTCCATTAAACTCTCTTACGTTTTAAATGGGGTAGCACAACTAAACCACTTACTGGGAATAGATCTGAGCTGACTCTAGCTCATAAACTGTGCTCAGGCATTTTTCTGCAAATTTTAATTAGCACAGACCACAGAATGCCAGAAATTGTTTTAATAAATTAACAGCATGATTCAAGGCCAGTGCCCAAGCCCAAGTCATAGCACTGCTTAGTTTACAAGTCAATGATGTGTCTGTTCTGATTTAAATTGTTGGAGCAATCATTTACTTTAAGTCATTTTTGCAAATACTTTTAACAGTTTTGAGCTTAAATTAAAGACATAAAGATAATCTGGACATACAGAAGTCATCCTGTTTTTGCTATGTTTCTAGTTATGAGTGGTCTTACTTGGTTTTGTGATGGTGTACAATTTTCTAAATCTATGTTTTCATGCTTCTTTCCTCAGTTTTCTGTTTATGGCTCTGCTGTAGCCTCCTAGCCCTTATTTTGTTCTGGTACAACCTTCTGTCCCCTAGAAGAAATAAGGGAAAACTATACACAGGTGAATAATGAGGTAGTAAGACTAAAGCTTAATATATTACAATTACATAATAAAGTATATTATATTTTGTTTTCTGCTTTGATTAGTAATTTAATATTTGACATTCTAACTGCCCAGTCACCATAAAGCAGCTGCCATTCATGTGCGTCAGTGTTTGCCTTCTTAAGGTTGACTGTGGAAGGTATCCATCCACCATTAGTTATATTTATGATTTGGTAATCCTACTATTTTGATGTCTTCAGTGGGCTGAAAAATTGTGCAAATGCTAAAAACATTTGATTGGGCAAAATACATGGATGTTATATTGCGAAACCTCTGAAGCCGATGATAAGATAATACACTTTACTGATGTTAAAAAAAAAAAAGTAACAAAAGAGCATTAGCAACCAAACAAGTTCAAAGTGCAACATTTCCATGTATGAAGTACATGTTAACCTGTTAAAAGAACTACAAAGAAATACAAGGTCCTGTGGAAGTCCTATATAACAGCTGCATAACTAGCTGCTTGTTACATTTACCCAGTCTCTGCCAACTTCCTCAGAAGACTGGGTAAGATTTGGAATTTTTTCAGTGTTTAAAGGGTAGGAAAAAACAAGTGAATTAACAAGGTACTTCAGTTGCTTCATTAAAAATATGTTTGGAAAATTATTTCTAAAATACAACTTTAAAATCCAAAGCGGGAATTTATAAGACCTTATATTACATATACCTTATATCATAATACTGTTACAGAGACTGATTTACACAAATCAGAAGAAAGCTACTGTCTTGCAAAAATGGAAGAGAACTTAACTCACCAAAAGACTCTAACAGAATTTAGTAATTCCATGAGAAATATCCAGTTGCTTTTGTAAAAAAACTCTTTGATTTATTTTCTTTGAGCATTCACAAAGCTGTTCTAAGAGAAGGGGTAACAGGAAAGGGAAAACAGGATTATGAGCAGCAGAATGAGAAGTCCTCAGTAGAACTATAAATACAGTTTTGTATAAATATAACAGACTGAGAAAATTTAAAAGAGAAAATGAGAAATAATTTGCAAGAAAATGCATGTGTTATCAAATATAATCAGTAAGTTACAAGTAAGAAGAGAGAATGGGCACCGGAAAGAATTGTCAAAATGAAGGACTAGAGGTATCTTTATGGTTCCAGGCAAATTAAGAATTATTCTTTGCCAGAGAGATATTATTTTATGGCCCCCTAAAGTTAAGGCTATTAAAATTCAGAAGAGTCTTAATCATAACTTTTATATGCAATTAGCTTGTTATTGTCTTGTTTCATTCAACTCCCATGGACTTACTACATTTTTAATAATGTTCATTCTGAATTGCAGAACTTTTCTGTAGAAATGAAAGATTATTTAATAAACTAAGCTTACTCTCTGTTAAGCTTTTGTTCACAATATTTAGAAAGACGCATTATATTTTTACCACATAATATTTAAAACATTAGGTCTAGAGGCCTGAGTGTGTAGTCTTAGTTCAGTAGTAACTGGTGCAATTTTCCACTCAGTTACACTAGTTTCATGTTAATATTTAACTTCATATAACAGATAATAGCAGTACAACAAAGTAGAGGAGGAATTCCATCATTCTTCCACCTACAGTCTCTCTGTCATTTATAACTGTTCATGCTAATAACTGAAAATTGACTGTAAGAAAGCTATTCTGATTTTATTGCTATAATTTGTGAATCTTAAAAGCTCAGTAAATACAAAGAGTGGAAAAATGATTAAATGAGACATTTTGCATAAAAACATGTTCTATAAACATAATTAATGTAGTGTTTTTTGAAAAAAAAGAGATGATAGTTGTTAAAAATACCATGCTGTTTACAAATATTTAAATTTAATTAAAATATTTCTCATCTTTGCTAAATATTGTTTTAATAGAACTTAGCTCTCCTACTGTGTCTCCTTGCAAACAACATTAGAACTGCAAACAGTGTTCCCATGGTTAAGATGAATTCCTCTAAGGATCCGATGTATTGGTAGTGGAAATAGGTAATCCTTATGGTAGGAGCAGATCACTTGGTTTAGGCACTTTACTTCTCCCTAAGTTTTAGGTGGACAGAGAAGGATCCTTTTAATGTAAGTGCCTAAGGCCCCACTGCAGTCTGCCAGGAGAGCTACCTGGCTTAAGACTGCAAGAGGCTGATCTTCTCTGCCCAACTGTAAGCACCTAAGTTACAAGAACAGAAGCCTCACCTAAGGGCTTTTAAAAGCACCTACCTCTTTTCCTTAGTAAATAGTGAATTTAGGCTTTTGCTTTAGAACAATTCATTAGATTCCTAAAATTTGGAGAGAACTTTGATGAATGGGGTCCATACACACTATGATGAACTATCCATATACACTTGTCTGCTTTTTTTGCTTGCTGCCTCAAAATTGCACTAGAGAACAACTGTGACTTTTATCACAGAAATCTGGAATACTTGATATTAGGGGGATGATAGGGACTATCAGCCAAAATAAAATGTGTTTCTTTAATAATTTTTCAACAGCAGGAACCATTATAAGCAAGTGATTTCAGAAGGGAGATTAGGAATATGTCAAAAAAAGAGCCATAGTATTTCCTTAGTAAGCAGAAACCCCACTTAGCTTCTGTATAAGCATACTGAGTCAAGATTAGAACTGTAGAAAAAAATGGTAGATGGATGGGCCAGCAAAATCTTTATGTCTAGTTATGTTTACCTTACACCTAAAGCATCTACCTCTAAACAAAACAGTTATTAAAGAAGCTGTTCACAATCACACATAGGGTTATAACAGAGGATACTGTCAACTCAGTCTATGAATGAATAAATGAATGATTCGTGAAAGTTTTATCAATAAAAAGAAAAACTTAGGGCAAGTTTTCTAAAAGAGGATGCCTACAGTTAGGCTCCTTAGGGTGGGATCCTACGCATGCCTCTTCAGCTGATCTAACAAGATATTTTAATACACAATTAGTATTATCTTGTGCGTACTCTGAGATTACTTCATATGGTTAGAGTCAAGTGTGTGCTTAAGTCCTTTCCTCAATCAGAGATAGAGTACTTAGTGCTTTGCCAGAGCTAATTCTCAGGCCTTAAAATAACTGGATGGAGGAATTATTTTTTCAAATATAACAAAGCAAGATAGAAGTTAATTCCCATTGCAGTTTTTGTCAAAAATTAGCTCTTTTCCACAATATGATATAGAAGTTGTCTATGTGCCTCGAACTTTTCAAAATGGATTGAAACTTGAAATTTTGGTCACATACTTTGCAAATGTTGGTTCATGTTTCTATGTAGCATATGGGGTATATATGACCATGAGAACAGAAACTGAAGTGACACCACAAATATTATAGAGTGAATATTTGCTTTGAGTTTTAGATTAACGCCAAAGACAACAAACTGATTCAGTTTGACTTAATGTTTGTTAGCTCATCAGATTCAACAGCAATGAACAGTGTGAAAACTGTTAACACTACAGATAACACAACTATAGGCTTCTTATAAAATCACAAAGTTGCAATATTGTGCATGAAATAGCTACTTTCTTTAAGAAAATAATTATTTTTCATAAGCACGACAAATAATCTGATTTCAGTTACTGTACATATATTTCCTTGCAATACTCTGGCTGTCCATAAATACTGGATCCACAGATGCCACTTTTGCTGCTATAAAGGAGTGAATACAGTGTAAAACTGCTGTCAGATCCTGAAATTCAAGTTCCTGAAAGAGGAGGAAAGAGAAAGAAAAAAGAGAAAAAAGGGAATCATATTCAGGTTTATACACATTTTATGTAAACACAGAAAAGACTGGTCAGCAAACAACAATGGAATTTAAATGAAAATTTGAATCTCTATGGGAAAGTGTAAAGTTAAAAGTGTTATTCTTAAAAGATATATAACCTTACCTCTTTCACTAGTATGAGTATGTCATTTTAGTTTTCAATCTTTGTGCCGCTTTATTGTTGGACAATGAAAGCAGACTCAACTTGCAAGAATAAATATCCAACATATTTTAAAATATTTGAAGGAGTAAGGACAGTTGGGGCAGATGTGGTGCCAAGATACAGCCAGGAGGGGGGTGAGGAGGACACATACTTTGGCAGCCTCTTGGGAGTCAAATAATCAAACTGATAGGACAGAGGCAGGACAGAAGCTGAGGTAAAGACACACTACAGTCAACGTAGAGAAATAATGGCTGGATATGAAATTCATATGTCCTAATTCAGCAAGAAGGGCAGACTTACTCCCAACCAGTTCTCGAATCCCTTGACTTCTATAACTTGCATTTAATTACTTGTGCACAAATTACATCATTTCTTTTTCCCAGTTTTCCCAGACAGAAATGGGGTAATTTTTTGCAGAAATACAGCAAATATAGTGTAAAAAACATGTTTCATTTACATTATACTGTGATTTGTAAAGTCTGCACCTGGTAAGTATATTGTGTGGATATTTGGAAGAGTTTTTGGTTTGGAGAGAAGACATTTGCTTTCAATGGGAAATTTATTTAAAGGCATTGGTTACATTAGTTCATCATGGCACACTCTATATGCTTTCTTTTAAAAAGAAATCAAAGAACTGGACTTTTGTTTTTCCTATCAGAGTATTTTATGTTTATCTTCTAAACAAAATTGCTTCAAACAGTATATCTGGAATTCAAGGTTACTATTCAAGAAAAGCTAATCATCACACCAATTTGGGATCAAAGGCTATTTACTTGGCAGGAGTGGTTTTGCTACTAATAATGAATGTCTTAAACTGTTAACAGCTATTTATGGTGTTTCATTTTGTGACACTTTACATGCCCAGGCTGTACTCAAGGAATCAGTGACTGAAATTATTGGAAATACTCAGGAGGATAAGAGTTACCCACATGAGTAATGACTTCAGGATCAGGCCAAGCTTGCTAAGAAGCGCTTTTGGAAAACAAAGATACCTGTGCATATCTACTTCAGCCATAAAGAGTATGGTGCATTTATATGGCACCTTTGATCTTTCAGGGACCCAGAAGTCTGGAGTTACCATAGGTATTTTGAAATTGGACCAGGATGATAGAGGTCATCTTTACGTACTATAACCTACGACTTTTTTAACTACCACAAGTAATCAGAAACTCTGCTTTTCATCTTGTCCAGATTTACAGTGTTCATCAAAAGATGTTTGGCATTTGAGAGATTTATTTTTCCATCATGGGATATTTTTTTCCAATGTCTGTTACTATCCTATTTCCAACTCTCTTGTGATTAAGCACTCCCAGAGATAAATATCTTTTTGTTTCTTTTCAACGGCTTTATTTTATCGACTTTTTTCTTTGAGATGCTTAGTTTGATTCCCTTGGAAGCTACAGATAGCAAGACAGGTGTCCTTGTAAACATACTGATATTTGAACATACTGTGCAGTAAATAACAGCTATCTTTTTTATGCTATGGTGACAGATAGCTGTATTATTTTTAATAAATATTTTACATATCTCTTTTGTATGATAGAATCTTACTGTCTCCTCTTCTATGACAGTAAAGTATTATCAAAATGCTGGGTCACTGTATACATCCCCAAGGACAGTAGACAATGACTAACTCAGGCGTTGATACACAATAAATAATACTGTGATTTCATTACTGGAAATCAACTTGTGAGCAAGATTGGCAAGCCAGGATAACTTTCTTCAGGGAAAATCTTCAAATTAGATTAGCCATATCTCTTTGCTCCTGCTTGGCAGAATCCCCAGGGTAAACTAAATATACTTTGTATTGAAAAAGCTGTACCTGGCTCAGTAGAAATCAAAAATCCATTTGGATTTGTTAAGGCACATCTAGTAAACAGTGATACTGGACACAATATTTCAGTTTAAATATGGGACAAATTGCTTGATTTCCCCCTTAGACAAGCGCTAATCAGAGTTTTCACATGAAAGATGTGTTCAGCAAGAGTCTGAATAAAAAGAACTCACTGGGAATTATGAATGATTTTTAAAGAAACTGTTAAATCTTCCTTGATTAAAATTATCACAGACATAGGATCATTGCTGATTTTTTTGTACTATCTAGGCTGTAAATAGGAGAATGCAAATAATTGTGGATACTTATTCTGCCTCAACTATTGCAGAAAAAAAAATTGGTATTTGCCTTTCTACTATTCCTTTCTACTTTCTACTATTCTACATTTCAAGAAATAGTCAGGGGTCCTGGTGGAGTTGTGAAGAGAATAGGAAGTGCTTCATCAGGCACAAGTGGGAAATAAAGTAAAAAGGGGAGAGAAGGAGAAGATAACTTATCAGACTTAGCATTTGAGGGCTCTGCTTCATGCTGAAGATGAGACGCTGTACTGATTTTTTCAATCAATTGTGCACAGGTTCTTTACAACCTCAGGCACATGTAGTTTATTGTTTCAGTGATTTTATTTCCCACTAAGCACATTTATTATCCTCAGAGAAATGTAATTTCTCATTATTGTCTACTTTCTCCAACATAAGGTGGCAGTAAACAATATTACTATGCAGTAAGAGTGATAGAATGATATTCAACAGGCTCCCAAGATATGCTCTTCCCGAGGTGTAACAGGCATTACAAGTGCCTTTATCTTCTGTGAAACACCCAAGAAAGCTACAGGGAAAGGCCTGCTCAGACACTATAGCCTTGGGACAGAAAAAGTTTTGGCAACCAGCTGTCTTCCTTCTGGTGCTTGCTCAGTGCAGACAAAAGCCTTAGAAAACAATGCTTTCAGCCCCAAGTCCTGCAGAGCATACTTAAGTAGAGAGTTTTAGATGCATATAATAATCAATCCTGGGTGGCTCATGATCAGACAATCACATTTTAACTCTTTCCAGAATTTGGAAACACAAGAATTTCTCAATGAAACAGCTTGGAGACTTTGTTAACAGAAGTGAAGTGACTCTCCATTCCATTCAATAATTGTTCTCCAAAATTACTGACCAGTTTTCCTATAGCTTTCCAAGAAAAAACAGCTGAATTCAGGCATTATGCATAGCCATTTTTCATGCTATTACTTTAACTATTAAGTTAAAGTAATAAGTAATTTAAAACAACTTATTATAATGAGATATGTTATACAGCGTGCCTCTAGTTTTCCTTCTGTATAGTGGGTGAACATTTTAGTTTTTATAACTATCACAATAAAAATCACATATTCTTTTATCTGAAAGCAGCTAACTCAGGAGAATGGATTACAGAAACATGACAGAAAATTAAGGAAACTTATATGAGGTGTCCAGATCAGATTCAGGTCTTGGGAGACCGACTAATATTCATCTTTTGTTGCTTTTAACAGCAAAGCTCTGCTTTCAGGGTGTGTAAAACATTCCATGTATTTGCAATGCAATTCAAAGTGCTATCCAACTTCCCACTGCTCAGAAACTCTCACAGTCTCTAGTCAGCCGTGGCAACGTTATCATAATATCATATTCAGCAAGATGTTGTTACCTGTGTATATTTTATTGCAAAAAAGTTCATAAACCCTTAACATGATTTAAATGCTGCACTGGACATGCTTCTGCATTATCAAAATGTGAACTTTGTAGTCTCCTCTAGGACGGGATACAAAACTATAAGGACTCTTGGGAAAGGCAGGTGGATATTACAGCTTTATTAAAATAAGACAGAGCTGCTTATGTAGGGAAGAAGTATGTTTTGACAAGATTCCAGCCTGCTTTGTTAAAAAAAGAAAAGGCAGGGGGAGGAAAGAAAGGAAAAAGGAGTGAGAGAGAAAGGAGAGAGAAGTGGGGAGGGAGAGGGAGAGAGAGAAGAGAGAGGAGAAGGCGAGAGAGAGAGAGAGAGAGAGAGAGGCTGGTTCTCTCAGCAGCTCTAGATATTTTTTTGTCATGCTGCACCTCCATTTCTGTGGTAAGCTTATTGTTGTTCCTATGAATTGCATAAATGTGAAAAAGGTAAGAAAGGATATAATATACCTTAACTGGAATAAAACTATCCACTGTAGAAGTTCTCATTCTGAAATGTGTTAAACAGCTATGAATCCCTATGAATTTAATGGAAATTACAGACTGACACTTCCAAGATTATAAAATAATGGCAAATACAAAACACTCCTACACTCTAATAAAAACAATAGGACCATAAGCCGATATTACTGATGAGCTGAATGTACTATTTTTGTCATCCATGTCTAGTTAAAAAAGAAAAAAATAAAGTAACATTAAAGAAAAAGGCAAAACTCTCTCAACCTCTGCTCTTGCATGCTTGCTAGTCAACAGATTAAGAAATAATTACCCTAAAAGAAGAAAACTCTTTTGAGAACTTATAGCAAAGTGAACACTTAGGTAACGAGTAATAACTGGCATTCACTTGCTGAAGTATTCATTTGGGCCTCATACTCAAAATTAGATCTCATTGTGAAAGAAAAATGAAGAATAAAATGTTGGTGAAAATCCTTTGAGGAATTTAAGCCCAGATAATCTTTATTATGATTTTTTTTTGCATAATAAACAAACCACTTATTCTATTTTGATTGACAGATATGGAGCATGTATGGAAATACGTTTCTAAATATATTTTATTGAATAGATGCATACTGTAAATAAATACAAATTAATATAAACACTGTCAGAAAAATCTAGTGCTATTATGTAACTTTCATTGTTCAAGTTTTCTGAAACTGAAATGAAGTACACACTTATATTTTTCAGTAGAATACAACCCTTAATCTAAAACAGTATATCAGCTTATATTAGTGTATCAGCTTAGGATGCCATAGTCCTACAGTAAGTTAGTGCCACAGGGTGCAGCACGTACACTATGTCCTGCAAGGAAGACAAAGCTTTGCTGTGTCACAGCTCCCCTATCACCATTTAGCTCCATCCTCTACCATCTCAGACCCACCACATTAGCAACTCATTGACGTGACACTGCTGAACATTCAACACACTGACCAAATGCCCCAAAGAGCTGAGAAAAGAGTCCTTTACAAACCTGCTCATTTCTATACACCAGCTTTATTCACATCTAATCTATATCTGTTTATCAAGACAAACAATCAGAGGCAACCTAACACAGACTGCAGGCAGGACTTCAGGCTGCCCTGACAATGTGAGGTGAATAATCATAGAAAGATACAAGAAGATCAAAGGTAAGGATGTCTCAGGCCTGGCGACAGTCCTTTCCAACACACCTTTTGTGGATTCCTCATTGCTTCTGTTAGAGTTTGGAGTGTGGAACAAAACTGGAGAAGCCCCACCTGTGTGCATGAGAGAGCTTGTCTAACCTGATGAGATTTACCTTTTGAATATTAATTTTCTGCTATTATTTCTATCTAATATAACTTATATATAGTTGAAAGAGGAGCAGTATTGCTAAAACTGTGTTTTAAGTGAAGACAGGCTTTATTTTCTCCAGTTAACACTGCAGGTCCCTCAATTTGGAGGATTATTTTCAAGAGGGATGCTAGTTTGGGAAGCTGTTATAGAGCAGGGTAGCCAAATGGGTGGCTCATGTAAGTACTCTACAGGCAGTTTACCAGTTGATTCACTTTCCAGCGCTCTCATGTCTTCGATATTTCATATATGGCATACTGCTTTACAAGACCGAGTGTCAGGTTATGTTAGGTTATTTGTGGGGGTGAGCAATCATGTGGGACCATATGAAGAGAGGAGCAGAGCCCTGGAGGTGTCCTGTGCAAGGCTCAATTAGGGGTGGCCCACGATGGTGGTATCAGAGGACTAGGGTTCCCTCTGTGGCCTCACACATCGGAAGCACTCACAGATCCAGCTGATCACAGTAATATTTGACCAGAGGATCAAAAGTATGAGTAAGGCTGTGGTGCTTGCTGTCTGAGGGATATCTGATGTCCATGCTGACTGCCTTTACAATCCTGATGGTGGCTCACCAGAGGCAGATGTTGGGAAATGGAGAGTCACATATATCCAAAGCAGAAATTGGAGTGCAGATTTGTGTGGGCTGAGGATACAGCTTGTTCAGAGGACTGGTATTGTGCTAGCGGATACAGCTTGCAGGCAGCTTACAACAGAGAAAGGGGAAGAGGACTAGGGTTTTAGCTTGGAAATGTGGATTTGGTAGGAAGATAGGAACTGCCTCCTGGTTTGGGGAAATGCAGGTGCTGCATAGTCAGGTGACATGAGGTGGATATATCTCTTAGCAATAGACCATCTGGAACACTTTTTTTAGGGTAGAAATTCGGTTTCTTCAGTTTTAGAATGTAATGAGAATTTCTCCTAGAAAATAACACCGATGCCACTTCTTTCAAATGAATGCATTGCTCCCATAATCTATGTTTCATTTGATACTCTATTTCTCTCCATACCCAGCCAGGCAGACCACTGGGTAACTAATCATGTCATGCACTCTGTGTCATCTAACTCCACCCTTCTGCTTGTTTGCCCCATCTGTGATTGATGTTTTTACTTTAATTAAGGTTCTCAGTACATTTCTATATGTATTTAGAAGAATTTGTGTGTGTCTAATATTTCACTAATCAGGGCTATTTCAGTTTACTGTATATCTCCTAATAAGTGGATTAAGTACAACAAAGGCATTAGAAGAAAGACAGCAAGAGAAGAACATAAAAGATTGTATTAAAGCAGTGGGAGGACGAGACTGCAAAACTGTCAGCTGGTACTGAGAATATGAAATATGTACACATTGCACTGATTGGCATCACTACATATGCATTGCCAAGTAAGAAAAATGCTTGCTCTTTTCTGTCCACCCACCTAAAAGAGCTGAATTTATTATGTACCATAAAAAGCTTGCTTGCACAGGCCCATTGCACCACTACCACACAACACTTAATTTTATCGATTACTCCGAGAGCTGTTGGATCACCATTTGAACAAGTCACGAGCCTGCATAATACGACAGGTAGACACTGTAGACACTGATAGATAGCGTTATTGTGCCCTGTGTATTCCATGGCTTCTTTAAGGACATTGGCAAGCCTCATTGTTTATTAGTTGTTGACAAAACTACAAATATTACTACTATATCCTTCAGCACATTATTTCAGTCCTTCAGATTAAAACGATAATCAGACTTTTTGGAAAAAAAAGAACAGATAAAGATAGCTAAGATTTTAAGTCTCGTCAGCAGAAATCATCAAAACAGCAGAAGAAAATCTTGAATTTCTGCTATTTTTTTTGACAGTTCTAAATCTCAACAAGTATGCCAGGGCTTGGAACTGATCGTTGCCATATCATGGTTAAGAAGAGCAAATGTATTAGTAGCTCACAGCTTGTTAAGATTGTCGCAAATATGCAAAGATAAATTATCAGCAATGGAATGAGGCATGAAAGCTTGTTCAGCTATAAACTTTTAGTTGGCCTCCTGTTTGTGTCTGTCGTTTGCACAAACAACAGAATGATAAGCTAAAATTGTGCTTTTACCTTGCAAGTGTAACAACCAGTTCCATGATGCCAACAGTCTGTGACAAATGAATTGCAACTCTATCTATAAATTGTACTTAAATTTTTAATACTTGTTCTACAGGGATCTGGAAGAGTCAGACAGCTCTTCACTTCCAGCTTCAGTGATTCTAAATGTCACTGTCTCCTGTTAAATCTGTAACACTTTTAAATGTTGCACTGGCGGATGCAAACTTTGTTAACGCACAAGAAATTCATTTGAAAAGTTGTTCCAGAGATGCTTGTCTAGGAGCAGCCAACTAAATTAATCTCTTCCAGCAAATATTAACATAAATTTCAAACAGCAATCAGACTGTCCAATCCTGCCACACAGGCAAAGTCTTAACTCTTATCCACCATCATCTTGTGAATCACTACCAAGCTCTCAAGATGTTCAATAGTAAACTGCCAGATGTCAGCAACAAAAGACCCATGTTAATAGAAATGCAGAAGGGTTTGAGTACTAGATTAGAGATAAATGTTGCTCTAAAGAGACAGCTTTGCTTGTACTCTCTTTAACTTGCCATATCTCTCAACAGTACTAATGTGGAATAAATATTCTGTCAGACAAATACAGTGAAATCTAACAAAAGCAACCCAATTGCTGACATGTCCTTGACCATGCTGCTGAAGTTTTAAAGAGAATGGGATTTGCTGCAAAACTATGCTGAAGAGTTTAATTGCAAAAGCATACCATGATGAATACTCTCTGAAAATACAAGTGTTGAGGTCTGAAGTCAGTGAACAAAGGAAACTGTATGTACTAAGATAAATATACAAGGTTCTCAAGTTATATGCCTAACAGACAGGAACTGTATGGGACAAAATGTAGCTGAAGCTTTGTTATGGCTCACAATAATCAAGTGACACCATGATTTCTCTTAGTGGATCATTCTACTGAACATTATGTTATAGTAGTATAAGCAGAACACAAAGAGCTGTCTTCAGGCTTGCCATTGCTCCTGTTTCCCACCAAAAATAAATTGGTCTTGTGCTGAAAGTAGCATTGCCTTAATTTTAATTGCTAGTGACAATTATTGAAAATAATATTTTTCATATCTAAAAAGTACACCATTTGCAAAAATGTCAAATCATTAATGCTGAGAATTCTTTTTATAAGGTCATCCACATTGTTTTGTTTCAAAATAGTAGGAAGATATGCAGAAGAATAAAAATTCTGAGTCTCTTTTCTTTGTTCTTTCCTTGATGAAATATTTGAGACCAAGTTAGTAAAAAAGGAAATTTAGTGAAGAAGGAGAAATAAGCTCTCTTTACCTTTGCAGTGTGAATGAATTGCAAAAATATAATACCATCTTTTCTACAGAGTGAAAAAGAAAAGGATTAAAAAACTGGGAAGAAAAGGAAAATGCTCATATGGCTCAATTAAAAAGAATCTTACATTCCAGGTAATTACTCCTTAACTGGGGCAGATAAATTATCAATATAATCCTAGAAGTATTAATTTTGGTTAAAAAGAAGAAGAAAAACCCTAAATCTTGAAAACTCAGTATACATGTCATGTAGGCTAAGAATACCTACTATTATTAAGATTACTTGTCACTTCTCAGTATGGGATCCTGCATTCAGGTACATAAGCTATGTACAACTTTGCCAAATTTTGAATATTTTGGTTGATATTTACCATATCACCTTTCTGCAAAAGATTACTTTTGTAAATAAAATTTCAGCCAAAACAGTTTAATCATTCCTGAGAAGATGTGTGGGGAAAATCTATTATTTTGCCCATATTGAAAAGCTCTCATGACATTTGCTTTGAAAAACTCTAGTATCCTCAGGTTTCTCGGGGAGACTCTGAAATTTGGCAGGGGGACGAGGTTTGTATCAGGACGTCATTTTTTACTATTCCTGTGAAATTTGCCCACATTTGTTAATTGGGAAATATAGCTGGCAAAGATAAAATTTTCACTGAGCATGCTCCAGCTTCAGACTTCAACCATGTAGAAATTAAAGGGGTATGAACCTGGAGCAGGGAAATTCAGGCATGTTATACCCCTCCATTTTGCAAGCAACTGATTGAAACTACTTTTATATTTTCTCTTTTAATCACTGTTTGTGTACCTTATAGTAACTTAATTTAGGCAGTATTTACCAACATTATTTATAAGAATGTTATGTGGGACTATGCCTAAGCCAAAACAGATCACACCTATTGTTTCTCTCTAGAGCAGTTATCCTGTTAAAAATGGAAAGGGAGCAATTTTGATATAATCTCTTCCCAACAATCTCTCCCATTTTCTGGAATCTTACACATCAGTCTGGACTTTTCAAACATGACTTCTACCAGCTTCTAAATACTGCCAAAACTAACATTAAAAATATTTTAACCACCTATCTTCTATATTCTGACTCATGTTTGTAACTGCACCAAAAAAACATGAATAGGCAGCTCCAGCTCAAAGAATTCCATCTCTTTATTCAAGGAAAACAGTCTTGCACAATCCTTACAAACTCCACACTAACATCATGGTCCCAAAATGCTTCATAACTAACCACTGTCTTCCCCCTCTCAAAACAACCACAGAGGCACCCCTTCATAAAGATCTATTCATGTGCTAAGTTGCAAACACATAATTTTTTCAGTATGTTTTTAAAAACATTAAGTCTGATTTCCTACAGGAATGAAGCGATGAAATCACATATGTGTGCATGTGTGCAATTTTTGCTTCATTTGTCAAAGAGGTGGACACCTTGAAGAAACTGAACTTGTAGAAGCATGGTGGAAGTTGCTGGCTAGCTTTGAGAGGTCCTGTTACCACCACACGCCAAGGCAAAGGCAGGGAGAGCATCGTCCTTTTCTGTTCTGACCAGCAGCTGGGGGCAGCTGCTCCCTGGCCACCCATCAAACAAGGGTTATCTAACCAGTTAATACACACATACCTCCAAACCAGCTAAAAAAAGTGCTTTCTATTTTCCCACTGTCAGCATGGACAAAAATATGCCATGACTTGAGAGTAGGATGGTTTCATTGCACTAACTTTTGGGGGATTTCAAGGATTTGGGGTAGAGACATCACTGGAAGTATTAAAGGTACAGTAAGTTTGGGAAAGTACTGAAGTGGGAAACTATGAGGGGAAGCTGTAGGGAATATGAGGGACCTTAAGGAGACACAAATATTAGGAATCTAGGCCTTATTAGTTCCTTTGAGCAGAAAACCACTTATTTTAAAAGGAAAAAATGCTTTTTCTTCATCTAAAACAGAAATGTACAGTAAGAAGCACTTTGCTCAAATTTACAGGAGAAAAATATCTCTAGCTAGTCACCAAGACACAGAAATAGAATTCCCAAATGTGATTCCCCCCCCTCCCCCCAAGAATTTATAAGCATGTAAAATTAGACTTAAACAGGTAAATTCTTTTGCAGATTAACTCTCCTGTTTACTGCCAAGTGAACAGGCTAAGTCATCCTTATCGAGCTTTATTTCACATGCAGTGGCTCATTTACTCAGGAGAAATGAAACTTCTGCTATTTGATGACATTTCCTGTTTCTCATTATTGGCTGCACTTCACCCTACAGCACCACCTGCCTTTATAAAATCTTTCTTTCAGTACGATAAACTGAGGTAGATATTGTACAACACTGCGGGTATCATTGCTGTTTATTTCCTGACCACTCTAATTCTGAAGTCTAAGAAGTAATACCATTTACAACTATGGTAGGCATACACCGAATCTGGAGTGGGGAGGCTGCAAAGCTTTATCCCCAGTCCCACTTAACGCGATATCCTAATGGGTACACTGCACAGAGCAGAGCCAGTGGTGAAAGTACAGTCACTGAAATCTTGATAAATACTCAGCTACATAGTATCCCTCTGACCTTTAATGAGCTTTCCCTCTGTTCTTCGAACATTTGCAATGACATGTACATTTAGGTAAATGTCTAGTTATTGGTCTGTATGAATCCACATAGTTCATAACCATGTACCATCTCCCTTTTGAAAATTTCAAAGTACCATACAAAAATTCACAAAAACTTTGCGAATTATGGATGTATTTTCATTAGAGCTATGCAAAAGAATACTATTCAATGTTTTGCTAAATCAGCACTTCTGGACAAAAATTGCTGAAAAATTATTATTAGAGCTCATTTTTATCTTTATTTTACAAATAACAAAATAATTGAATTTTCATAAAAAATAAAAATTACAATTTTTCTATCTGGAAAGCAAAATTTAAGGAGAAACAATTAAAAACATAATTACAATGAATGGAAAATACAGGGTTTTTTAAAATAATCTTATTGCTTATCACAAGAGTTAAAGGAATGATTCTGTATTAAAGCAACAGAAAGGGGCCATAGCCAATTATCACACATGGGTTATCTAACCATTCAGTACACGGATCCAGGGATTCATATTCAGGTTTTTACACTAGGACAATCTTCCTGTCTGACATTGAACAAGTTACTTGAACTCTGTGCAACAAATGATCATGTATAACATGATGATAGTAGTTCTTTTTTTATCTCCAAGGAGTACTGTGAGGATGACTTGGAAATGATCTGCTCCTATGGTCAGGTTATTATAGTACTCTGTATTTTATAGTAGATACTATCTTTTGCAGCAGAGCCAAATAATAACTTAGGTTAAGTTTGCTGATGAAATACTGAAAACTTTTATGACAAGGAGACACCACAAAACACTAACCTTTTAAACCAAAAAAGCCATTTTCCTCTGGAAAAAGAATTCAGACAAACTTTACAATTATATCTATAAATAATGGATGGAAAACACAGTCACATAATCAATACCTTCTGGAATAGTGTACTAGTATAGATATACAAAGGAAGACACATTGCATTTGTTGTATCTCTATGATAAACAGAAAAGGTCAGAGATTTTCTTCACACAACTTTTTTTAAATATTAGAAAAGACAGGTAATACCAGTTCTGCCTTTGTGTGTGGTCACTAGAGCAAATTATCAGCTTGCAAGTGGCAAGTGACTTTAACTGTGAAACCCCAGGAAAGAATGTTTGGGAATATTCATAGCTCTTAAGATTTTTTGCTTGCTTGTTTCCACTGACTTTTGTTCCACTAGATCCCAGCTGAACCTCATTTAGCTTCCTCTTCTCTATCATATCTCATTCTTCTCATTCCTTTGAAAACTGTGTGACTGCACATTTCCCTTTTCATTTCCTCATATTTTCTTGAATCTTTCTCCAAGCTTCTTTATTCATTAGTGATCTCAGCCTTGATATTCCATTTATCGAAGTTTTATCCCATCCCCTAGACGATACATACAACAGCATCAAACTGGGGATCACAGGACAGAATCTGAGCCCAGATGCAAGTGTTACAGCTACACCTACAGATAATGATTCAAACTGGAATCCTGAATTAGAAACTGCTGAAATTCAGTTCGGAATTTGAATTCTAAGTTCCACAACTTTCTCTGATGTTTTCTAGAGGGAAAAAACCAGACACTAGAAATACCTCACATATAGTAGTGCCTGTATGTCATCACAGCTTAATGCCAGATCCTGCACAGCGCTGAGCACTCTTAACTCACAGTAGAACCAATAGATTTCAGGACATTCTTGGCCTTTTGGAAGATTATTTCCTTTTCTAAGGCAATAAATGCTATACCATATTTTATTTTATCAGCAAATTGTAAACATCTATCTTTGTGCTTAGAAATTTGTCTACTATATGGCAGCTTTAAAAATACATTTTGCATTTAAATAGCCTTCTTTTTCCATTATCCTTTTTAAAATCAGTTTTTAGATATTATATCTTTTACAGGTTGACTACACAACTTTACAGAAATGATCTTTCCGAAATAATAAAATGCCGTTTATCATAACACAATGCAGTAACAGACTTGTATAAATAGTGCAACAAATCTATAGACACTACACCACTTTTATTTGTTGTGGAGTTTCTAGAGAAAAGGGAAAAAAAAGATAATCTGTGATCTGCAGTTCACTATGTGTGTGTGCGGCAGGAAATGGAAATTTTGATGTCTTGATAGTAATTCCATTTCATTTGCTACCAAACTGAGAAAGCATATGCTGCCTACCTTTGTCTCAATTTGTTTGGTGTCTAGATTCTGAAAAAGCAGCTTTACTCTTGTTTTCCCGTCATCTGAAGATCCTTTCAGCTGAGAGAATTTAAACCTCCACAGCACATTCTAAAGAGAAAGAAATTTGATTAAGGACTCTGTTACACAATGTCACCTAGAACTATAGATAACTGATAGATGTT
This sequence comes from Apteryx mantelli, assembly GCF_036417845.1. Taxonomy (NCBI): domain Eukaryota; kingdom Metazoa; phylum Chordata; class Aves; order Apterygiformes; family Apterygidae; genus Apteryx; species Apteryx mantelli. The sequence continues at coordinate 118,447,768 of NC_089980.1, read as the reverse complement.
GACGTATTAAAATAAAGCTTTAAGCCAGTTGCACAGCAAATAAAATTAATGGTTCTGTATCATATGTGAGAGAAAAAGATACAGTATTAATATTCACTAACTAATTATCTAGAAATTCTCTGATATGTAGATGTTTCACTTGTGTATCTGAAATAATATCAACATCTATGGCAAAAGCTTAATTCTAGAATGAACCATGAGGATATTTGTATCAGTTTCAGTTTGAACACAATTCCATACAATATCTTAATCTCTCATGTTTCAGCGGGCTCATCTGCATAGCATAGGTAATAATACCCTATACAGGTGTTGCAAAGTTGAATTCACTGACGTGTGTAAAGTGGTTTGAAATGTGCTATGGAAACGTGAAATTGTTATTTTTTAATGTGGTCTTGCAAACTACAAAAAATATGTTCTCTGTTATACAGCTGTTTGCAAATACATAAGAATTCTAGGGTATGACCAAACCTAGCTCTCTTACGGGCTTACATATGTGGTCTTACTACTAGGCAAATCCTAGATCAAAAGGATGTTTTAATAGTTATGAGGGTGCTTTTTAAAAACAAACCCTGGGAAATTATTTTTGAAACCACTTTCATTTTCTGTATTTATTTGAATGTTTTCTATTCATCACCTTTAAAGGTATAACAAGTTCAAAAAAACAAACTAACAACTTGCATCCAGATTTCCTGCTGAAGTTTCCTTAATGTCCTGTAATGTTAATGAAAATCTGATGCACATGTTGAGATGTGAATCACTCCCTGGACACTACTGAGGAAACATGATTTAAATGCTTTGAAAGCTATTTCAAAAGCACACATAAAACAGGCAGAAAATTTTTGATATGTTCCATTTTTCACTTTGCCTCACTGCAAAATATTCTCCTTATGTAGACTGGCTCTATACCTTCACTTGGAAGTAGCAGACTTTCTCCCTGTGAATTTGTCCAATATTCTGTAGATAACGCTGATTGGATTTGGGGTAGAATAGCTGCTCTGTGAGTCACATGCAATTATAGAAAGAAGGAATACCAGTCCTCTCTAAGTGAGTTGAGACTATTTCCACCATCTGATAAGGTTGATATTCTGGGGAGTTTTGAACTATTCTCTGTAAATTAGACTACTGCCATATATAGTTGGTAAATTCAAGAAAGAATGTGCTGGCTTATTCCTAATTTAGAACATAGTTAGCTTGGAAGAGAGCAGGAGCCCTGCTTCCCTCAAATTAATAGTTTGGGAAGTTATTTCTTCACATTGTTGCTATTACACTATATACCTTGATGCTAATGCTAATGATTAAATATTCACTCATCACATATGCTAATTGTGATTAAAATCCCACCATTCTGAGTGCTACAGCAATGCAGAAAAGAAGAATATCTGACTGAGAGATGTTTAAAATGAGAAAGGTAACAAATGTTGGGATATTACAGAGTTTGTCTCATTGGGCAATAATTTTGTCTTTGTAGTGGATATTGCACCACTTGAACAAATGTCAACTGATAAACACAACAATGTATATTTAGCGTGAGGAAAGCCTCATGAATTTAAAATATTCTGTTATGGTTTTTACAACCCTACTAATACTTTGTAATGCCTTATTAAAAAAAAAAAAAAAAGTCTTACAGGAGGCAAAAAAAGCTTGATTCCATCTCCTGGTTCCCAGCAGACACAAACCCAGTTGGCTTCTTAGATTTCCTAATTTAAAAGATGAAAAAAATCAACTATGCTATGGCATTGTGATGGTGCTTAAATTTTACATTCGTGAATAGAGTTTAACTGGGTCCAGAGGGCCTAATTAGACCACCTGAAAGGTATTCAAAGCTTAAATGGGTTTGGATCTAAATAGAATAGATGAATGTTCTATACAGTGTAACTGCTGAGGATTGAGAGGAAACAAGGACCTAGGAACAATTTAGCAATAATGTGCATTGCTGGAGTGATCATCTCTCCCAACAGTTGACAGTGTGTGAAAAACAGAAGAAGCAGATGGCTCTGGAAGGCAGAAGAAAATGAACACTTTGAGATTCCTTTATTTTAGGTGAGCTGCTGGAGGCACAGAATAGTGAAGGTGAACCAATTAAGGCAGCTAGGTACAAGAAAGCCTCTATGATCACATACAAAGCAGCTGCAGGTGACAAGGGTAGCTCTGCGATATGCCCCAAATGGTAAAAGCTGCATGAGTTAAAGTTATGATGACCCTGGAACAGTCAACTCCAGCTGGCAATTATGGGCAGTAAGAAAGAATTGTGCAAGTTGCCCATTACTGCCTCATTCAGAGGCTTGAGGATGCACACGACATCTCCATCTCTCACACAAATGTACAATAAGTGTATATAGGTCTTCAAAATTTTTACATTTTAATCTATTTAACTTTATTCTGTATTTTTCCTTTAGGTAAGCAACAAGGATTGATCTAAATCCTCCTGATCACTGAGAGTGAAGGTAGGCACTTTGGGTCAAAGTCCTACTCTTCCTGTACATAAAATCTTGGTTCTATTGAATGCAGCAGGAAAAGGTTTTTAATTCTGGCTTATTTTCTGATCTTTTGAAAATGAATATCAATAGACAAGTTTATAATCCTAAAAGTAGGAGTACACTCAATCAACCTACACATTTAAAAGAAACATTCTCTATAGTCTAAACCAATGAGATTGCATGTAGCTTTAGGTATAGAAAGTAAAATGTGATATGCAGAGCACAGTTTGAGAAAGCAGTATCACCTTAAGGCAGAGAAAAGTATGCAAAGATGTTTCTTGGGATTTTACCTTCCTTAATGGGATAGCAAATGCAATGTAAAGTCTAAGTTTTCAAATGCCAGTGGTCTTGGTCATTATTTTGCTTCACAAAGATTTCAAGAAACATGCATTTTGGATGACAAAAAAAACCACTAGATTCTTTGTCAATATTTTAAAATGCAGTATATTTCCTCTTTATGTAAAATGACTTACTCAATTTCTTTCATAGACACTTGAAAGAAGAGAAAGCTTTCATTTTTGAGTAAAAGATGATATTTTTTGGGAAAGACCTTCTGCTGTATAGCTTTATTAAGGTAGAAACATTTATTATGTGTAAATTTAATTTTACTTACAAATATAGAAATTCATTTAAAATAGCTTAAAATATCATTTAAAATTATATTTAAAATGGTAGATTTCTAGATATTGTTTGGAAATTGGTATATGTCATAAACCATCCACAACAGGCATTTTAGATGCAGCCAATCTGTTTTGCAGGATAAGAGAATTTAATCATATAGACTATGACTGAAGCACATTGGCCGTGGCTCTGTCTAGTATGGACATAGCCTAGCTTTCCTATGACGGAAGAATAATTAATCTTATCTTGTATCTGTGGCTTCAAAACAAACTGAATCAGATGACACTTCAAGATTTTATAAAGATTACTAATCATGAAAAAAATAAAGTATTTCAGATACTAAGAAATCAAGTTCTGTGCTAAATATTAACTTTCTTTCCTTTTATTACTTGAGAAGAAAATGAGCTGTTTTATATCCTCTTCCAAAATCACTCTTCACATGCTACAGTACAAATAGATTATCCCTTTCTAGTCTCAAATTGGCTGCATTTCAGTGGTGCCACATAAATAAAAATTGCAGTATTTTAGGGGAAGAAATACTACATATAAATGAAAAAAAACCACTTTTATTATTATTCCTGGAATTATCAGTCAAGGGGAGTTATGTCTTCTGCTCCTTTTCCTCTTACCTTTGTTTTACTGTCAAAACAGGTAAATCCAAGAGCAAAGTCAACTGTGAAGCACAGAGTATCCCCTTGCCAACTGCACACATATGTTTTAGACTGGAAAAAAAGCATGAATTTTGAGAGAACAGCCATCAGTTTCATTTATCATATAAGAATAATGTATACATTTTTTTGAGCATGAGAAGACACTCAGCTGGCAACACTACTATTGCTTTATATTATTGCATTTTAAATTAATAAAAGCTTTGACAGTAATGTAGTATCAGATCAGTTAGCTAGAGATTAACTGGAGGTCTTTTTTATATCAAGAGTCCCTAATTCTCAAAATAAATAACATATTCTTGGAAACCATCCTTTACAAAATGCAATGTAGAACAAACAATGCCAAACCTGACCATTTCAAAGCTTTCAGAAAACTGCTTACACCTGACCTACTAATGGTTTAGCACATCATTTTCAACAAATGTGCGAGTAACATTGTCTAAATATCTGGTGATTACAATCTAATTATGAAAGAATTATTAAGTAACCCTTATTAACCCTTCTTTCTTATTCAAACTTTGAAGACAGTCTTTTTGCAACATTTTCATGTGTAAACTTGGGTGACATGCCACTGCACTACTTTTGATTAATGCCAGCTAATACAATAATTTAATACTTAGAGCTAACTAGCACTAATTAACCAGTACTGCTACTTGCTAGACAGTACTATATATATGCCAATTCTTTGATCTCTTTTTAGGTTAAAAAAAAAAAAATTCTATTTAAACTTCAGAAAAAGCTTTACAAAAAAAGTCAATGAAAATTCTCCTTTACATGCATTTTTAAGACTAGCTAACCCGAATGTATGTTGCATTCTGAAAGCAAGAGAGAAAATTTCAGGTACCAATAGAGTATGAAATGGTTTGATGATACTTAAGTCAATGGCAAAAATCCCACTGACTGTGGGAGAATGGTTAAGCGAGAGAGGGCATGCTTTCTTAGAAGTGAGCAATCCTGCCTTCATGATGAAGGGAGGATCCCACGGCTATGTGAACTGTCCTTGAGCATTCCTAGACCATTACAGAAGGGGAAGGCAAGTAGTGGTAAACAAGTAAAGGAGGGGGCCGACAAGCCCCTCCACAGGAACAGCAACTTTGCACCAATCGTGTATTCGCCTTAGGCGCGTGAACAGACTGTAAACCAATCATACAGCTATTGCTAGTGCATGCTTATTGCTTGTCTATATATACTCTGTGTAAGCTCTAATAAAGGGAGAACGACCATACTCATATTGAGACTCATCGTTACTCCGGGTCCGTCCCCCCACTCCGACAACTGACCTCTGTATGAGTAGAGATAAGGTCCTGCTCTCAGCCCTTCCCCACTGAAGTCTACAAGCCATTTTTAAAATGCTTAATATATCCTCGTGTTTTATGAAAGCTTTGGGTTTGTTGTTGTTTTTTCCCAAGAGAGCATCACACTGTCATCTTACCCTTACACACTTGTTAATTAGAATTTTCGTACCAGGATAGTCTCTTTGAATGCCTAAAAATCGTTTTAACACAAGAATGGCCAGGAGGAGATTGAAAGCATTAATAAGCTTGCTTAAGTTATTGAAGGTTTTCCACTTAATTATTTTTTTAAAGATATTTTTAGTATAATATAAAAATTTAGTATTTAGTATCTCTGAAGGTTTTCACTATTCAAAAAAATTTAGAGTTATATCAACATAAACATTTCTGAGTTACACATATAACATTTTATATAGATTTTTGAAAGGGCTTGGAATGAAATTCACTTATTCACAGACTAGTATTATAATCAGTCGAACAATGACAGAGTTGTAAATTATTTCTGAATAAACTATTTTACTCACTGGTGTTCAAAGATCGTATTTTTGTCATTTTAAAATATTTCAGTGATTGATACTCAATTATAGCGTTTTTAAATATCCCCACATTTTATATGGTAATTAAAATGCAGCATTAAGCACCAGTCATAACTTATTCTCCATTATTTTCCAATTAAAAAGGTTATACTAACTGAGCTCTGACTCAGCAAAGCAATTTTAAAAAATCAAAATAAATTAGATCCCCCAATGAGTAAGCATCTAATTACATAGCTACAAATGGTGAATACTAAAATGAACTATTCACAAATAATTAAGCCTGGAGTATTTTATGAATATTCAATATTTGCAAATAATGTAAATGGTTTGGAAATTATTTGCAAATAAATACTAAAGACAAACAGAATATGTTGCATTTTCAGCATGATAAATATTGCAAATAGATGTAATCAAGATTTATACTTACAAAAGACTAATAGCTTTTTTAACAACAGATATAGTTTGTGTTTTGCCATATAAAGTAGAGATAACAACTGTTATTAAATTTAAAAGCCTGCTTATGGCATATGTTCCATGACTCAACCTCTCAAATGCCTCCATAAGATAGACTCCCATCCCCACTCATTCAGACTAGTACAGACCACTGTCCCTTTCCATTCTTGACTTTGGCAATAAGCTTCCTTTACACTTGCAATTATGGGATCACCCCTGGGTATCTACAGCAATTGTCTGCATGGAAGTTTAATATTAGCAGTCCAGGTTTGGATGTCTTTTAATGCAATTTTGGAGAAAAAAATGTCAACAGTACTGCATATTAGCCAGCTCTCTGAGGTGTCCAACTTGAGGACTCACAGTTTAAGCAACAGAGAGGAAAAGAATGGATTATTTAAAAAGTAAATAATCTTCCTTACTTTCAAGAAATTAGATTTTCTGGGCTTAAATCTAATGCTGGCTTGTTACAAAAAACTTGGGTAAGTACAGGTAAATGAGGATCTGCAAAGTCTCAGCCTTAAGATATGCATTAAAATATTTTCCTGACATACAGCAATAGTCTAACACTCACATTAATTTACATAAATGCAGTTACACAGATCATATAGATAAGGAAATTCAAAACAATTGCAAGTGTGGTACAGTGACAATGTTTGATTGACACTGCTGCAGACTAGAGCAAATATTTTTCCAGTTTTAATCTTAGTGGCTCTGAAAGGTAGTAGGGATGTAGACTCAGAGTGCACTACTGATGAGATTTTTTAGCCAAAGTATTAAGAATTTAGCTGTTAAAAGGAAGGGGTTATGCCTAAACTGCATCAGATCAGATTAGAAAATTAGCATATATTTCCCAGATCAATTATTTAATGTTTTCAAAGTCCTTTGATAGTGAAATGATCTGTAGAATTATTATTTGTAATAAAAGATGATTACAAAAGTCTTATCTCTGTATTTATTCAGGTACCACTATCTCAATACATATACCTTTAACTCTTGAAAATATCATTAAGATGACAATATCACCGGCTAAATAGAGGGAGAACTGTGTTTCCGACTCATGCATAAAAGGAATCTTTTATACGCAGACCTCCTGTGCCATGAAATTGCTACTTCTCTTCAGCAAATCACTGAAACAAAACTGAGATGTTTGTACAAGAACACCTGGGGTCTATGACTCCTGGGGGAGAGTGAGGAGAAGCCTGGGTAGAGTACAGTTTCATACTGCAGGAGGAGTTAGGAAGAAGAAAGGGTCCTGGAAGCTAAATGATGGGAAAGCAGGTCCTGTATCTACAGGCAGGAGGTGAAGAAGAGGTTTCAGCCATATAACAAGATCACCTAGATAGCAGGTCTTCACCCCCATCCATGAAACTCTTTGCACATCCATAGAAGCATTATACTACAGTTTACTAATGTTTTGATGCTAGGAGAACTCGGTACTTTTTTTTTTCTTCTTTTTTTCCTAGACACATCACCAGAGAGTCAATTACTATCTTCCATGACAAGTGCACACCTGCTGGTATCTGCAGGTGGTAATTAGCATTGAAGATGTGGGTCAGGTACCTCCTAATGGTAAAAAGCAGAAATGCTTTTTTCATGGTCATGTTCCATGAGTTTTTACATTAGCGAGGGGACCAGGGACAGGTTGCTTCAATTCTCTTAAACAAAGACTGATGTAGGATTTTGAGTAACAATTAGAAGAGCTTTTTCAAAAATGCTTGACAGCAGGCCAATTAATTTCAAAACTATTTTTTATGATCATCAGTATGATCATCTTTCCTTCAGAAGGAGGGAATGTATTTGTGAACAGATCTGTTAACATAATGAGGAGGGCTTTAAATTTGGTTCATTGGGGGGGGGGGGATGACACACACCTAAGTCCAGTGGTAAGGAAACACTGAAAACGGAGAATGAACATGTGAGAAGAGGCTACCAGAGGGACTTTCACATCCACTTAGAAAGCAGGGCATTCAGCAGTATACCTCAAGTGCCTGTGCAACAATGAATGAAGCTTGGGAAAAAAAGAATTATCAGCTCATGTCAGTGGACTCCAACATGACTGGAATTACAGAGATGTAGTGGGTAATATGCACAGTTGCATATATTCTGTTGAGCAGGAACTTTAATGTTTTTGATCAGACAAAGTACAGCAAAAATTACAGCTCTTTTGTTCCAAATAAAAACAAATTTGGCACCTACATTACTTTGCATGTTCACTTCCCCCAAAGCCGTTGGAAAAACAGATAATATTGCTATACTTTATTGCTTAAATTACACAGTCCCCTTGCTACTCTGTCAACTACTTAATATATGTATACACATATTTGCACTAAGAGGTACTGTACTTATTTATTACATGTATGGGGGAAAATAGATACTATTTTTCAATATACTCATGTTATACAGTTCCGCACATATTTACTTTATAAAAATAAATAATAAAAAATAACCAGACAACAAAGAATTTTGTCAGGAACCATAACGTATATGGTACACATATTGTACATCTTTCTTACGTCATTTGAAGTTAAAATATATGCTATGTCTCTGAGTGGAAGTTAATCTGTCACCGATCTGCTAACTGCTAAAATCTTAACACAACTTTGCTTACAACACGGGAGTGTTTGCATTCAAATTAAGTTAGAATTAATTTCTTAAAGTAATTAATAAATTTTGAGAATAATTATTGTTTTCCAGGGACAAGTCATCCCAATTCCATGCAAAATAAACAATACAGTTGATGAGAACAAATTTTACTTGCTCAGTAAAAACAGTATCTACTTCATGTATTATTAAATAGCCATTAGTACTTGTTCTGGTGTTTTTCCTTGTTTATAGTTAACTACCAATAAAAATATACACAAACCATAACAACAGTTACTACAGGAACAGCTGTAGCTTTAATGTGTTTTATGCAAATCTTAAGTGATAACCAAAACCTATTAAATCTATTAATGGCAAAGTTCTCTTGAACTATTCAAGATTTGCCTGTTTTTACTTAATGTCCAGATAAGAACTTAACTATATAGGCTGAACTAAAAGGTATTTGACTTTTTAATAAAGTCTGTGATTTCATAAAGACTTAAAAAATTGAGCTTTATGCACAAGAGGGGGACGGTGGAATTTTAAGGGACTACATGTGTATGAAGTGTTTTGTTTATCATTCTCTATTAGATTGGACACTAACATAATCATTGAATTTAATTATAAGAGTTTTCCCTAGAAATAGTCAACAATTCAATGATATTAACAGAAAATTCCAGTGTTCCCAGTTTGAACTGGTAACATTTTGGTATCATACAAACATCACTGATATTTGTATCACCCAGGTTCTAAGACCAAGCAATATATTATATTTTAGTATTTTCTTTAGACATTTAATATTTTCTTTAGTCTTTCTGCATTTGGAATTATGAAAACTATAAAAATGGGAGGAAGTTTGTGGAAATTGTCAGAGGAACCTGAAGGCCTGACACAGAAAAGAACCTAAATGAGGGGTTCTTTTCATATGCTTTAGATGCAAAATAAAGCACAACAGAATTTAAAATACAGTGAGGGTTAGAAAAAATAGAAATTGGTACAAACTGCTGACAGTTTGTACCACATATTCTTGCATTAAGGAGACAGACTTTATAGAACCACAAGTAAAAGAACATAATATATGACATGTCAATGCCCTTGTCTTTTTCTTTTTTCCATTTGTTAGGCAGTTATTATACCCTACAAGGGTGAGGTTTCAGAATAAATTCCAAAGTATTTATCAATACATAGAGTTTGTTAAAAGCCTTAATATGGGACAGGATAGGCCAAGAATAAGCCTTTCTGAAAGTCTACTTTTAGCATACCAAAACTCTGAGGAGGAAGTGAAAATGATGATAAGAGCATACAGTTGTTATGATTGTGCAGAAAAATGTATCTCAGCCCACATCTAGTACACTCTAGAGAATATACTAGGAAGCATACAAAATTAAAACCCTTAATCCTGAAGAGAGTCTACAACATTTTCTTCAACAGTATTTTTTTATATAGAATTACTAGTGCTGAACAGAAGTGCTTTTTAAACTTTCTGAAATTCCAAAATAATTGATTTAAAAATGCATATATTTTGGTTTTCTGGTATGTGAAAAATTCTGAATGATATTTTCAGATATCAGGTGTATGCCTGTCCCAGATAACTTTGCAAAGGTATCAGTGAAATAATTTGTGTACCTGCGCATGAATATACAGTATCTTCACTTAAAAAATGTGGCATACCCACTCATGTAGTCATACCTTTAAGAAATTCATCATGTCACAATTAAAAAGTTACAGAACTGTGATCATCATGTGATCATAGTGTTAACTGTGATCACAGTGTTAAAGAACTGTGACAGATAGACTAGGACTGCATGGACTTGAAGCCTGGAACCAAATGTTTCTCTACAGGGAATTCTGTTTCTATAGGAAAACTGTGTCACAGTCTCAGCTAGAACTGAGCTACTTGGCAAGACTAGTCAACAATGCAGATATGGTTACCTACTCATGGCTATTGCATTCTCTCTGTAAAGAGAACCTAAGGCTAGTGTAAAGCCAACAGAAGAAAAAAGACTTGCTATCTCCTCTGCTAGACAGGCAGACTATGGATCAAATTGTTAGTAGAAGGCAATGAGAGAAATGGAAGTAGGAGGACAAAATCAAAGGCCAGGTAGCTTAGTGGGAGTATTCCTCTAACAGTGAAAATTCAAATGGCATGATTAAGCTTAAGCTTAGGTTGGGAAAAGCTTTTGCTTCCTCATCTCTGCGCCTGAGCAACAGTTTCATGGATTCGTAGCAACTATTTTTCCAGAAGGAAAACCAAAGTACAACAGTGTACTGTTTAATGTTTTCCTATCTCTAGATTGTCCTAAGCATATTTTCACATATCTGAAGCAGATTCACAGAGCAATCAGGCTGGCAACATTCACGTCAGTAGAATTTTACTGACTTACTCTAGCAAAGGCACTGACTTGTTTTCAAAAAAGTTCTTTATTATATAATAGAGGGTTCTTCTTTTCCAGTGATTTATAAAAGCTGGAATGATGCTACTACAGATTTTGCAGTTGAGAAAGGATTTAATTAGAAATATCAACAAGAGACATTCCCAAGTACTATATTCAGTTCTGGATCAAGGCTCCTTGGACTAGAGTTTTCTTTTGTACTTGATTCTTACAAAAAAATCACAGAGAGGGAATAATAGAGAACTATAAACTTTTAAAAATAGAAAATAAGATGGCAAAATTTTAAGATTAATTTTCTCTATAAATCTGACATTCCATTTGAGTAACTTTCTTACAGCTTTAGTAGTTTCATACTTATGCAAGTCTATAATATTATCTGAAAAATAACAAAAACACACTCAAACCATGTAGTTCTTACCTAAAGCTTTGGATTTATAAATAAATATATTTATAATATATGCAACAATTTAGATTTATCCTTTTGACTTAGATCATTTGTTATTTTAAGAATATACTAGGATTTTTAGAAATATTGGTGTACCTTCATGAAAATCAACATTTTATATTAATCATGTTTTAAATATGAGTACATAAACTACAGAATATATAAGCAAGATTTTGTTTAATAGTATAAATGCATAAAATTTCTTGTCTGTTTTACAACATTAATAAGTGCACTGCTTGATTCTTCCTCTGTATCCCATTTGCTGAATTATTAATTGTTTTTACAAATGTTAAACACATACAATTAATCTGTATAGTTCTAATGATCTGACTTTTGGTTGGGGAACTTTTCTTGCATTCGCATGAAAATTAATTAAAATTTAATGGTGTTTCTAAAGATGACCAGTTAAATTGGAATGGTAGTAAGCTTCCCGTACATAATTAAAACAATCTAAAACGTAATTGTGTAATTAAACTGAGTGCTTCTGGTAACAAACTGATAAGTATCTTTTAACGAGCCTATAAATCTAACCTAATCTAACTGCTATTTAACATCTCACCTGAATTTAAAGAGGATATTCAGTTTGTCTATTTGTTTGCTTCATAAATTAAAATGCAGTATGTTCTAAAATTAGCATATGTTGGTCTTTCCATTATTAAAGGGTTCCTATGTATAATTTTGCTTCATGTATGCTTTTGTCATCATCACAGAACATAAAATTAAGATAATGTTGACAACTTGATTGAACATTTTTGTATTGTAAATATATTATTTAATGCTCACAAGCATCACATTCATCAGTCCTGTTTTATTCATCTTCTTAGTTTACCATGAAGAATTAATAGATTCATAAGCTAGAAATGACAATTACTTCTTATTCAGACTGCTTAATTTCTGCTAAATTTTACTTATGTAGGGGAACATTTCTTGATGAAACTCAGAAGGTGATTCACACTCCTATTTCTCAAGCACCACTTAATTCCTAAAGATGCCTAGAAACAATCAATGTGTTTGTTTTGACTGCAGAGCTGCTTAGACACCCAAAGTCTTCTGAGTTCTTGGAAGTCCTAGGTTAGCTGTGATACAAAGATGAGTAGGGAGATACCTGTTCTCTGCCTCTGAGTCCCCCAGTGGGGACTTTGTGTCTTAGGTCTATTCTGACTACCTCTAACTTGTGTCGTATTAAGATCAATTCAAGATGCCCTTGGAGAATGGCTAGAAAACACCTTTTGTGGAGGAAGGAGAACCAAGAACTAAACTCATTCATGAAAAGGCTGTTGAAGTTGTTTGGAGAAGAGAAGGCTGAGAGGAGATCTTATCAATGTGTACAAGTATCTGAAGGGAGGGTGTCGAGAGGATGGGACCAGACTCTTTTCAGTGGTGCCGAGCGACAGGACGCGAGGCAATGGGCACAAACTGAAACACAGACACTTCCATCTTAACATGAGGAAAAGCTTTTTCACTGTGAGGGTGACAGAGCACTGGAACAAGTTGCCCAGAGCGGTGGTGGAGTCTCCTTCTCTGGAGATATTCAAAACGCACCTGGATGCAATCCTGTGCAATGTGCTCTAGGTGACCCTGCTTGAGCAGGGGGGTTGGACTAGATGATCTCCAGAGGTCCCTTCCAACCTCAGTGATTCTGTGATTCTGTGATTCTGTGAAATCAGATGCAGCCAACCTATTCACTTCTGTATGTTTTTGATCAGTTCTAGTGAACCCTTTCAGGACATTTTTAATAGAAATATACATGCAAAATTAAATAATACTTCAGAACAAACAGTGAGCAGCTGTAGGAATGAGGAAATTGTACAGATTATTGTCTGAGTTGCAAAGGACAGATGAAAAGAAAGTATTATATGGATATGTTTTATACAGAAAATTTTAAAACGATAAATATTTACTGGGAAATCAAGAAGTGAAAAACAAAACATGAGCACAGTATGGATTCTGAAAGGATTTATACAATTAACAATGGATATTTCATGGAAAATAATCTCATCTTTCTCCGACCCAGATATTATGATGGGGTTGGAAATGAAATAAACTGATGAACTGGTAAAATCTATGACAAGATATTAAAGAGGAAATTTAGAAAGACTCATAGAAGAGAAGATGTCAAAGACACCCAGGACTAGATACTCAATCAGCGATAGTCATCAAGCAAAACAAGAAAGAGAAACAATGCTGAGGAAAGGATATTGTACAAACCATTTCTTTAAAATTATTACTTTTTTTTTTTAATCACTAATCAAGTGATTGTAGACTCTTCAGAAATTTTGTATAGATCATCCTGAAGAACATTCAGTGGATGGAGGGAAATGCTAAAGTCTGGAATGAGAAGATGAGGAACTCAGGATCCTGTGAGATATGTTAATTTCAGCTCTGTCATCTTTCCTAACTGTGGAACATTGTTTACGATCACAGATGAAAAACAGGGATTGGCAGGACACACCAGTATTGAAAAGTAATTCATTGCTGCTGACAAAACAGAAAAGGAATGGATTAATTGCATTTGTTTTAACTATTCTTGTTTCTTTTATAGCAATTTTAATTATAGTGTTTTATCAGCATAATATTTCTGAAATGAAAATTGAAAGCTTCATATGACAATCCTATAGAAACTCATTTCTATGATATATAAGTGTATGCACACTTATATCCCAACATAAGTATTCTTGTATTTACCCAGGAACAGACATAATCGGCATCCTATTATGAGTTACAATGAGCCAATCTGGCTTATATGTTCAGCATCAAGAATCTCACTATAACAAATTGTTGCTAACTCCTAGGCAAATAAATGTAAAAAAATGTATAAGAAAAAATAAATCCAAGAAAGCAGATCCATGTTAACTGAATTATATAGGGCAAAACCATAGGATAATTGCATCATACTTCTATGTTTATTACACCTTATTTCTGAATTTCCAATTTACATAACAATTTTCTATGATGCAAGTGAAACAAATTATTACATATCATTTGTAAAAAATATTTACTATTGTGTTATTTTTAATGTATATCCCTGACAGTAAGAATTTGTTCCAGAAACAGGAAATTTTACTGCTGATATCCCTCTCAGCTCTGTGCATTCATATCACCATTCTCAACAAATATATATTACTTTTTGATTTCCGGAGTTTATTTGTCTGTCAAGATCAATTTTTGACTTACAGAATGAAGCTGGCTAGAAGTTGGCTTGAAGTGTTTACCTTTTTGCCAGAGAAGATAATCTTGCGGCAGTTCTCAGTTCTTCTACTGTGACTGGAGTCCAACCTCTGACCTCTTTTATTGTATGCAGTAACTCACATTAAACAATGTGTTTTTCTGCCCAACAAACGGTTAATGGAACTAAATTGTCCAGCTCTTTGGACTGGAAGCTGCTTGCAGGATCTGCAACAGTACTGGGAGCACAAAGGGAATCCTTTCTTTCATGTTTAAAAGTTGCTAGATAGCTGAAGAGAGTATGTTACCACGTATCCTCACTATATGCCAGCTGCACGTTTTTCAGACACTTAAAGTAGATGACTTTCTCCCTGCGTGTTTTGTATGGTCTCTGGAAAGCTCTTCCATACTGTAACTCTTTTGCTTCCCAAATGCTATGGCCATATCCTACTCTGTCTTCCTACAGGTCAAGACTGAAGTATCCAAAGATCCAAATCATCCTATCTAAATGTTTCTGCATTAATTTAACAATCGTATCCAGTGCTTTGGAAAGAATAGTTTGAGGAGAAGGCAGAATACTGAGGAAGTAACTAAAAATAGACAATGCTGAAAAGACATCGAGTAAAACTGCACTGGTCAAAGAAGTAGCATGATATCTGGAAAAGAAACATTACACTTTTACTTTAAAATGGTTTTGAAGACTATCTACACTGTAAAAAAATAAAATAAAAAAATAAGAACAATGACTTTGAGCATCATGAATTGGTCTTGCCGCAATTTAGAGCATTACAGATGAGACAGAGAGGCTTGCGGGGATTTGTGGAAGATGACTGACTTTCCGGTTGTGATTGAGAGGAGTTAATTCCCTATCTTCAGCCATTGCAATGCTTTTATCACCAACCTCATGAAAATACTTTTGAAGAACGCTTTTCTGCCTTTGGACTGCCTTCCTGCATTTTTAATGCCCCATAAGCCCAAATTATGTTATAAACAATTACAATATATTTTCCGTGAAGAAAATATAAATATTTCTAGCACATGCATTTAACGTAAGTTTGCTTGCTATCATTATTTCTAAATAGATTCATTTCATTAGGTTCACTGAATTTCACAGTTCTTGGTATGGTCCTCTTGTAAGCATCTGCAGCTTTGAAACATGGCTTTAAGACAGCTGAAAGGAGAATCATGTGAGGGGAAATTTTTCTTGCTTTACTGCATTCTTTCTGCCACTTAACACTGCTACCATTTTCAGAATAAACAAACATATATAAAAATCAAGTAAGATGTGATAGAAGGATAGAAATTTCTGTGGAATACAGTTCCAAACACAAAACCAAACACAAAGAACACGTACAGGATAAGATTAACAACAACTTCGTCAAATACAGGATCCTAATGAGCCTCAGAAGTAAATAGAACCAATCCACATTTAAAAAAGAATGGCTGAAACAGTGCAGTGCAATCCCACACCTGACATGAATCTGTCCCAATCATTCAGGAATAAAAATGAATTTCCCACTGCAATTATGGTCCCTATCCAAAAGAAAGAATTCTTATGGACAGACTAACCTACAGTTGACAATCTTTAATCTTCTGGATGCTGAAAGGTCAGTCCCCTTTATATGGCTAGAAATATTCTGTGTAATGTTAAATTGCAGACCTCATTCATGCTACTCCTGATATACTTCTGAAAAGATGGACATGAAAAGCAGCATTTATGGTTTGAAGGAAGAAAGGAAATAATGGAATCAGAAAGATTTTTCACTGCTGGAGAGTGACCACAGCACTCTGTACCCTACTGGCATAGTGGTTTAGAGCAAACTTGAATGTATGAAACTGACTGACAGAAAATTAAGATATGGGAACACACACATAGAAACTTAAGCATTGCGACCAGAATTTTAATTGAATGCCTCAGCTGGAGGCTTCAGATAGGCTGAACCATGACTGGAAGAAATATTAATATCTTTTGTGCTATACTGGGTTAGCAGATTGTTGAATTCAAATGACAAAGATCATTGCACAAGTGAATAATTGTTCCTTAATTTTGAGATTGTTAGAATGTAACAGAACATGAGGTTTTGAGATTTAAGAATAAACACTTCAGAAAATAATGTCTTTTAAATCAGCTACTGAATCATTTGATCCCCACTCTTCTTATACTTTAATTGTATATTATCTATTTTTCATATGGATGATGAATAGGATAATTACGTGGTTGGTCAAACAGATACATCACTATTTCTTGAAGAGTGTGTGTGAGAAATCCTTTACACATACTCAGTATGCATTACTAATCCCTCCCTGAAGCCTAGAAATTTTTCAGGAAGAATCAATTTTTACTGAAGTACTGCATTACTTCTTAGAAGTGCAGGAACAACAACATTGCCATTACAAAATCTTTTTTGTTATCCTATCAGTCCAAAGAGACACTTAAAACTGTTCTAAGTGAGCACCCGGAAATCTCCTGAGAATTGCAAATATATATAAACTTAGAAAAGCTGGTTCAACAGTCCTGCTGGGACTCCCACTCCTCACAAGCTGTGCTAATGCAATAATGAGCCAGTGCTTTGGCTAGCATAAACATCTTCAGGAGGCCCCTGCAAACCAGCACATACCAGATCAAGCTTGCATTTGTGCTAAATTGTGTGAATAGATTTTGAAATGGAGAAGGCTTATACTCTTAACCCATACGTTCACGTACTACTGATCCAGTTCAGTTGGGAGTACAGATAAAGATGTTCAACAATAACTTGCTTATGTATAGCAGTGATATATAGTATAAATGTGCTTTAAGTTACAACTTAACTCAAAATCTGCTCTGTCTTCATACCACAAAATATCTCCTTTAGGATAAAATATCTCCTTTAGGATAAGCACAATCATTCTCTGGGTTTCATTCACTGACTCTCATTGGAGCTTAGACACCACAATGCTAATAGACACCCACTTGTAGACAACTATACTAGGAATCTACATCTTAAATTTCATATCACCTAATGGGAAATGCATCCTCTGGTCTGAGAAAAGAACTGGCTTGAGAGAATTTTACTATCCAGTAAATAGTGATAGTCTGCTGTTTAATTTTGAGAATTTAAAAATTAATACGACAAAATTTATCACAGTGCTTTTACACTGATTTTTCAAATTCTCCCAGTGTTAATATAGTCATTCCTAATTTACAATTAACAATGTAAGAGCAAAATCTTTCTTTCTTCTTTGAAAATAGAACCATTATGTAAAACATAATAAATTTATATTTTGCAAGTGGCAAATAAGCTTTATGGAGCAAAATGTCTAAGATGGCCTGAAGAAATTCCACAGAAATTGTTTTCCAGTTGCAGAATGTATTAATTTCCAGTTTTTTGTAATCAAAGTAAATTTATACATTATTACTTCTAATTTTCAAACTGTCATAATATGTTCATAGAGTGTTATCACACAGTCATAGACAGACAAATATTTATGTGATGATGAAGCTTTCAGAAGCCTTTGATGTATTAAAGTATATTCAGATCCTTACTCATAGTGCATATTAATCTGATACAATTATTAAGCATATGAAGTAACTTTGCTAAAATTTGTTACAGAATATTTTACTGATGAAATGGCTCCAGGATTTAAATTATTCATTACTTACCCCTGTTCTTTGAACTTCCAAGAAAATTGCTCTTTGAAATGATTTCTCCCACACTGCCAACTCACTGCCAAGCTCTACATTGAAATAATGACTCTTGCCTTGTCCAACCATAACACTGAAACAATATGGCCTCTGGTCTTCAAGATCATAGTCTTGATGAATACCTAAATACAAGTTTGCTTGTAGCCAGCAATCATCAGCAAGCCAGAGCTGAAAGACATGTTTCAGTATGTGAATCTTCATCTAGCAAAAACAAGCAGTTAAGGCAACATTGTCTTCTGTAAATGACAGATACTCAGATAATTATGTTGTTATATCAACAATTATCTTGAAGCAATGTTTTGAGAATTAAGTAACATTTGCAAAGACAACTTTTCTTTTACTTTTTATTCATTTTAACCTGTATCGTACTATCTGAGCTACTTCTGTAGTTCCAAAATACTGTCAAAGTAATCTAAGCAATACATACATTGTAATTAAAAAGGAGTTTATAGTAATGAAGGTGAGGAGGAAGGGATGATTAGGAGGATGACCAGGGAGGATGACTAAGGTCAGAGAACTAAACCTACTAATGAAAGAGGAAAAGAAGGATTTTGGAGAGATACTGGTGATACATTTGGGACACAGCATATGGGAGTGCATCAGAACTTCTAAGAAAGCCACTATCTGTGTAGCAGACTGAATACCATTGTTTTTCCAGAGGAACGTGGGAGAATTTTCTTAAAAATTCATCCATGATTCCAGGTCATGACTAAAAGGTCCACACTATTATGCTGAAGAGAGAGGAACACCTATTAGCAGGTGTCTTGATAATACATGGAACTATATTTTATATCCTTCCAGTCCTGGTTACCCCCTTTTCCAGTTATCCTGTATCAACCATTTGGAAGTAAATTACTAATTTTTGTTTTAAAAATGAACCTGAATTCAAACTTCTAAGCAAAATTCTAAGCAAAACAGTGCATTACCTACTTTATAAAAATGGACCATTTAAAATAGCAAAAATCACAGCTATGTCAGATACCTGTTCCAAGTAAAGCAATTCCCTCTAATTGAAATATTTTAACTTTTGAATTTATAATATATATTCTTTTTATGTTTTTTTATAATAGGTTGTTAATAGCACTCCTTTGAACTAATATATTTATGAAAAAATCAGCAGGAAATAGCCCCTCACAGTCAGCGGAGTTGTATCTGAGAAATTTGACTGACCACATACCTAGTTTAAGTTGCACAGTTAATCAAGGAACTGATTAGTGTGATTTTGTGACATATAAAAAAAAAAAGAAAGAAACTTTTAAAGTTGAAATAAAACAAAAGACTGCTCCACACAGTAACAAATGGTTCTACGAAAAAATTACTTTTGAAACAGACTTAAATGAATGGTATCTTATTTAAAGTGTTTCCCAAACACTAAAGTCAGATTTGTAAGATTGAAAGATTGATTTTCTTTTTCTTGAAGCACTTTTAATGAGCCCATTTCATTTTACAATTTTGGTCCAGTCATAGATTACTCAGCAGAAAGGAACTTCTTTTAAGCTCAAAGAAATGGTATTTTGTTTACAATCAAGTGGACGGAAATTCCTGACTTGCTTGAATGCAATTCAAGGGCTCTGCACCAGTCTTACAGCAGAGTACAAGTACTCCACTGTAGTTGGATTCCAGTCTGCTAAACACCTGGGAATGCAGTAATTTATTAACAATCCAATAGTTATTCTGGAAATGACAACATGAGCTTACAAAAGTCTCTTAGTAGCTGCCAGTGTGCCCTGCAACTACAAGGGAAGTGAAGTGAGACCCTGCCATCACCTTCAGGCAAACAAGAACTTCCACATTACTCTTTTATAACTAAAATATATCCCTGTAACACAAGGTTGTGTAAATGAAAACACACTCTTACAAGAAACTTTCTTTATGTTTCAATTTATCATTGATTAGCACAAAAATTGAGAAAAACAAAACTAAATTAAAAAGCCACTCTCTCCAGCTGCTTATAGATTTAGATATCTTCACCAGTTGAATTTTCAAATTATATATTTTTTAATTTCTATGTATCAGATAGAGCTCTTTCCCATCTCCATTTCTCTTTGATGAAACAGGGAAGAGAATAGTGAAAGAACAAAAGGGAATTTGCAAAGAGAATTCCATTTTTTATGCTCTAATGTCACCTGTAAAGAGAATTTTGTTTCTGGGTTCAGTCAGCCGGATCTGTGGTAAAAGCAGATGCTGGACTGGACACAGGTGGCTTTGAAAAGATCAGAATGCAGCTTTGTACCCAAGTTCTAGAATCTTGTAGTCAGAATAAGCATTTTAAAGATTTTGCATTCATTTTTCCAGGATGTATAGTAGTCTATCATAGCCTACCAAAGTCTGGACCTGCAACTCATGCATATGAAAACAAACAAATAACCAAAAAACAACTGGGATCTGAATATCTACATGTAACCTACAATGATGAATATAAAATAAATGCTTAAAAGTTTAGGGTCCTGTGTCCTTCCTGTTCTAGATGAACACACAACCACCTTCACAGCAGAGCAGTGAAGGTTCCCTTTTCAGTAACAAAAAGCAAAGGAAAAAACTTCACTGCTAGCACATTCTCCTCCATGTACTGCTCTCACATTCACAAACAGGACCAAACTTCTTCTATGGGAACTGAAAATTTTGCTTGTGCTGGTGAACTACTGAGTAACATAAAGCTGGCGTATCTAACCTTATGCAATTTACTCAAACCTAAGCTGTGCTGTGTGCTGTGGGTGTTTTAGGAGGCGCCTCAGAGGCGGCATGTAATACCACCAGAGTACACTGCATTTCATTGTCAAAAATGGCCCTGCAGCTGCTCTAGGAGAGAACGGTCCTGGGGCAGTTCAAACAAATTTTCCCACACATTTTTGGACTAATGAAATGGAAGCTGAGCAGAGATTCTCCTATGTTCCCAAGTGTCACCTGCTTTTCAGCAGCCATGGTATAAGTATTAAGTAAGTATTAAGCCTACATCTGCTTCAAGACTCAGTAATGCTCACCCTGGCTCTTACACTAATATATACATATTTTTACTTTGATTGAATATGAAAATGTGATGTGTGGAAACACTATGTATTACAAGAAAATGAAATGTTTTTTAAGGCAGATGACTGATTTTTAAAAAGTATCTAATGTTCTTGCCTCTGAACAATACAGATTTTCCATAACAGTTCCAGTAAATATGGAGTATGAGTTAAGGTGTAGGGGGAAAAATATGAGATAAATGAGATCAGATTTTCAATCATCTGGCTGTTACCACTAAATGTGCATGTATATTCAAGTGTAAGAATGTGAAATATGAATATTCATTCACATATTTGCACATGTATGCTTGTGTTTGCACGTGTGTATATGTATATGTATGTATGTAAACACACACACAAACCTAAAATATAGCAAGTGTTTTGTGTTAAAATCTAATTTCCATATTGAATTCTTATTTTCCATTTTTAACTCTTCTGTCATAATCAACACATGTGAGAAGCTTACAATCAGATGTGTAACAAGTGACCTTGCCTTAAGAACCATCTTTTTTAAGAACCAAAATGATACAATATTCTCCACTATGTCCTTACAGTAGTTCTAACTAGCTTCTGAAAATCTTTAAAAACGCTCTCCCAAAACTGCAGTCTTTACAACACAAATTCCACTTTTAGTCTGCAATGTAGAAGCTTTAATTTCTTAAGAATTTTGTCCACCTTTATTGATTCACACAATTTCCTTCATTTGTCATATATACTAAAGAATCAACAGAAAAGAGATTTAAGTGTTGAGTTTAAGCTTTTGTAATTTAGTTAATATATTCATGAAGATTTGGAATTAAGCATTCATTTATCAAAATGTCAAGAACATTAAGAGTTGAATCATGGGTAGTTTATTTCCCACTTCTTTTTCTTAATGAAAAGGTACCACAGAATTTACTTTAAGCAAATTCTTGTGATGTCCTTGAAATTAACCTTACGAGAATATTCAAGGAAGGACTGAGTATGAAATCAGTAGTAACATTTATAGGAGAGAAAACAAAAACAATGCCCACTATATAGCAAACCCTTCTCAAAAGGCATAACAAGTATCTACTTTGTTGCTGCCCAATTTATTTATCTGGAAAATACAAGTTTTAATAAAAGTTTAAGGAAACAGAATCAATAACTTGGGACAGAGCCTCTGCCCTTTGCTGCAGTGATGGGCACTGAAGGAATCTCCTCACTCTGGCTGAAGGGCTGGAACTGCTGAACTTTTCATTTACAACAGCAAAATTGACAACTGACATCAGTAGAGGCTCCTTTAGCTGTCAACTAAAGGGAATGACACCTCCTTAAACTGCAGATGTCAGCATGTGTTTAAGAACTATTTTTGTAGTTTTCTGTCAGCTTGTGTATTCATTGCTCTGTAGGCTATAACTTGATCATATTTTCAAGTTTGTTCTTTTCTTCTTTTTTTTTTTTTTTAGTCATTATCCACAAAACAAGTGTAGGAAGTATGCTCAGGTTGTTGAAAGCCAGTTTGGAACAAATAGTTTGACTGGTCAAGATGTTGTACATATCCATACCTGTCACCCCAGTCTTTAAAGAATTTGGTCATTTACTGCAACAGAGAACTCCATTCTGAGCCGGGCAAAAACGGGGGATTGAATGTTATTGTCAGCTCTCTGAAAGATATATTTTTTGATCTTTTCCTTCTGTAACTTGTCCTGAATAATAACTGTGTTGCATCAGAGAAGCATCCATAACTAGCACTCCCTTACAGTAATGGAACTTAAGTCAGCCAGCTACTGTTCTCCTTCTGCAGTTACGTACAGATAACAGACCAACCTGTCTTCTCTGTAACATTAGCACATGGTCAAAGGAAGAACAGCAAGGAAAGGGTCAGCAGCTGGTCAGAATTGTTTTCAGTTGGTCTGGAATTTTTCAACGAAATAGCGTTTCATGAAAAAAAGACTGAATTATTGAAAATCTTTTTTTCTGGGAATTTGCTCATTTTTATTTTCTAGGAAATATCTCTTATTTAGAATGGCATTTCTTGATGTAATTCTAACAGCAAGTAGCCTAGTAGTTAAAGTACTCTCACAGAATATGAAAGAGATAAGTACAAGTTTTTTCCAGCTAACTTCCGATTTGGATGGCCACAAACTGGTACCATTACTGTCCTTCTGGACATCAACCTGTATAAACTTCATAGCTTGCAAATACAGTGAAGGAAAGTATAATTTCACAGTTAGAGTGCAGTCCAGGGACTCAGGTGAATTATAGTCTTCTTCTGGCTCTACTTTCAGTCTTCTGGGACTCTACAAGCATACTTTTAATATACCTATGCTTGGGTTTTCCTGTCTAAAAGGATGATGATCAAGTTATTTCTCTCAGCTGTAAAGCAGTTTCCGATTAGCTGGTAAAGAACTAGTTAATCTATCTGATGGAACTTATCATAAAAATATCTTTCACAAGTCAATTCTATAAACAGACTGCTAATGTTTTGCCAAAAAATCATTCCTCAGGACAAGCTAAAGAGAGAAAACATGACTATGTCTCTAGATTGTGCAAAAAAAAAAAAAAAACTACAATACATGAATGCACCGTGTTGTCCTTTGCAAGGTAAAACCAGTTAGTGTTAGTAAATTACTCACAATCTAACAAGGATAGAATTTCATACTCCTTATTACGCAAATTAAATAAAAGTACCTTTACATAGATCAAAATTACAAAGAAAGCATTTTTTTGTCACAGTCACCTAAAAATCTGACTCACTGAAGAGAAATGCAATATACAGCTTCATTATGACTGTTTGTTTCATTCATAATTCACATGGCTGGCTGTAATACTGAAAAATGGCTTCAATATGGAAGTATTTTAGTAAGTTGCTCACTTGGAACCTAATCCATTTGCCATAGTCTCTTATACTTAAATAAATAATGCAGCAGCTGCTATTTAAGAATAGGCTTTATAACAACAGATAAACTACTTGAATGTTAGCTACTACCAGTTAAGATTAACTTGAGATCATCATTAACCTGAAGAGGTAAACTCTCTTTACTAAACAGTATAATTGTAATTTTTGGGAAACCTACCTTGTGAATTTTAAATAGAACCTCACAGAGGTTATAGATTTTTTCAGCTCGTACCCAGTCCAGTGTGCTTACCTATAATATCAAAAGAAAATATTAAAAACATATTTTTCTTTACATTTTTAATTAAAATTATGAAAAGATGAAAAATTCAAAAGATGATTATTCCAAAGATTATTCTACTGGATACTATAAAAAGATTCAAACGTTACTATACTTAATATCCAGCATTTAAAAAAGACTGCCAAATATCATTTCATTTTTAAAGAAACAGAACCTACAGGATTCTTACTAAAATTAAAACACATTTAAATAATTACATTTTTTCTATTATTACTTCAGCATGATGGAAACCTGTTTGTAATCTCTGTGGTGAGGTACATAACCATATTTATTTTACAAAATGCTAACACACAGAACTTTCTCAAGTTCCGAGTCATTCAAATGCACTCCTCAATTTAATAAAAATCTTAAATCAGTAGACCAAGACGTGATCCTAAATTCAGCTTTGAGTTCACATACACTAGAACATGAAAACCTTAATTTTATATTAAAAATGAAAAAGGACTATATGTTTACAATATCTGACATTAGAAAGAATGTCAGCTGTGTGCATATATTTCTTAATACTAAAAACAAACTGAATTTTTTGTTTTCTTTTGATTTTGTTACCTGTTGACATTAACGACTGCTATAGTTTGATAGTTAGAATGATATTTGAAGTTTTTCTCTCTAATGTCTAGGTCATAGTATAATGCAATAATCATCTGCTTTATTTTAAAAATAGGATCTAGCCTATGCAGTTCAAGAAAAAACATATGAACCTCTAAGTATAAAAAAGACAAGGCAAACACACATTATTTTCTTTATATTATTTAGAGCAAAGTCCTGGCTTTTTCTTGGTGAATGCACAGGTATGGCTGTTCAGATATATGGAGAATGTGATTAAACTGAACTCTGAAGCTTTTAGCATGGAAATAAATGTCCCATGTTTTGGTGTTTATATAGCAACATGGATGTTTTAAAACATTAGGGAAAATACAGCATTGGCCCTACCCCTACCACCACCATCACCACTTCCCCCACCCCCCAAAAAAAAAAAGAAGAAAGAAGAGAAATTAAATCAAATTATTTAGACAAAGCAAAATTTGGCTGTAAATCATCTGGGTTCTGTGGATGAAACTTAACCAGGAAAGAAAAGTGAAATCCAATTACTAAATTATTTTAATTGTATTCACACTAGCACAAAGTTCACCTATAATACCTGAATCTTGTTTCTGATACTGTTGTATGAAAATCAATATGATATTTATTAGTTTTAAGTTGGATTTCCAAATCTTCATAAATCCTAAACCATGAAACAAAACTCAAGAGGTAAATAAAACCACCACAAAACTCAGGAGAAGACTGTGGTGATTTTTATCAGTGACTAAAAGTTATTGCACCTGAATGCTGTTTGAAGAGTCATGTGAACCTGCTGTTCTAGTTTCTGTCTAATCTTATATGCTCTTATGTCCACTGCAATAGGAACTAATGGACATTATTGCCACATATCCATCACAGCTATGAGTTTAAAAGCAGTGTTCCAGAATTTACCTAAAATCTTTCTTCCTAGCATGCAAAGCATCTCACTTAAATGTAGATATCAGACGTTTCTAATATTAACAATCTAATCTAATTCTTCATAAATCTAATTTTAATTCCCTCATGTTTGGGAAAGAAAAAAAAAAAACACAACAAGACAGTGGTTTCTCCAAGCCATCTTACATCCTTGCCATAGGATTTATGAACAGTCTGTGGAAACGCTTTTTATTTTCTGTCACTGGATGTAGAAGTTGATAACTACTTTAGATTAGATACGTAGCTTTTAGAAAACTAAATTTAGGTGAGATGAATCACATATTACAAATGTGACTGAAGACCTCTGGAAGTGAAAGCTGTATCACCACATCTTCTCATGATGTAAAGGGACTCATTCCAGGATTGTCCATTTGACAGTGTTTATATTTTAAAAATTAAATAAAAAAATCACCTAAATATAATTCATACTGTAAAATATGTTAAAGTATTTTATATGCATATTCCTTCTGTAATATTATAGGCATTGTTTCATCATAAATTAAAGCTCAAGACATTACTTAATGCTAACTTTAAAAGTATTTACTACTCCCTTAAAGGAACTTCATCAAATTTAAATCTAATGTCAGCTGCTTTAGGAAACTTATTCGAAGCAATTTCAGATATTACACTTGTCCTCCCATCACTTTATAAAGTGCAGTAATTGCTGGAGTCGCACATTACTGATTTTAAAAATTCTGTTACTCTTTTCTTTCTAGTGAGGTGCAGTCAATATTTTATTTGAATTTTGATTTTTAATTATTGTTAGGAGTTGGCAATAACACAAGATTAGAGGCAACTGGAACTGAGGAATTATGGCAGATTCATAAGGGAATACTATATATTCAAACATGCTGACATTGGGCTAAGTACTGCAGGTGTTTCCTTGATCCTTATTTAAAGGGAAGACTTTTTTACTTTGATAGTTGTTTTGAAAATAAACTAATTAAAGATAACAGGTTCTGGCCCATTATTTTTGACTCTCAAAAGATCTTAATGCTTCTTGTAAAATACGATTTATAGCAGAGTGATTGCTAGTTCATTATTTGGTCTTCAATTTCTGGAAGGAAAAAAATTCTTTTCATTCTCAGTTAAAAGTATGAGAATCCTCCATTCCTATTAGTGGCTAGACAAGACAAAAAAGCAGAAGCAACTGCTTAATTTGCTCTTTATGAAAGTGAACTTAGTGACAGAGGGTATAACTTAAAAAGCTGTCCAGACTACTGAATTTTCATTTGCTCCTACCTTCTGTTCTGATTCCTGAAGATTAATTTAAACTGCTAGGGTTCTTTGCTACTATTAACGATGCTGCCATGGACAATGGTAACACTGCTGAGCCATTAAATTCACTATGAAAACTTCAGAATTCTCCCCATTATCCTGTGGATCTCTTTCATCCTCTGACTCTCTGTAACCTCTTATGACTTTTTGAGCAGAGATAGCAAGGGATGATAGATCACAATCAACACTTATATAAGCCAAGTCTTTCTTTTACCATGTATATCAAGGGAAAACTATCATACTTAGAACCAAGAGTGAAACAGTCGGAATATCATAGTGTGCAAGGTCATCAGGAGAACACAAACGACATTTTGAGGGATTTTAAGGAAGGGAAACAAACATAATACAAAGAGATGTTGAAATACAAAGGGGCAGTTGACATTATTTATAGTTTTCTCCTTAGAACTAGGATGTCTAAATTTAAAATGTTATTGTTATAGTCTGCATTGCTTTAAAAATATCACAAGTGATCATATATTTCTAGTCAATGAGAAAAGCTGGAAAGAATCAGAAGAGTTCACAAAAAGTGCAATACACTTCATTTGTTTTAAAGGATGTCTCAATTTATCATGGGCATATCCATCATAACACATTTAATAAATAGGTCTAAGATAAATGAGGTATTGAAATATATTCCTTAAGCAATAAAGAAGTTTTCCTCATTATTGTCTTTTGGAATTGTTCCTCTAAATATTCCCTACATTGCAATATTTCAGAATTATTTTAAAATGACAAGATATTTACTTTTTAATAAAGCATTTGACAAAATATCTCAAAAAGTTATATTCAGAATGTGTCAATTAAGACTGAGACATACTTTCATTCATGTGAATTTAGGTCTGGCAAAGAGTAAAAAATAGTGTGAAAATATATGAAAATACCTAGTAGCATTCAGTCAGCTTCCACCTAACTCTTGTTTAATACATGAATTTATAACTAAGTCTAGCTGAATGCTATTATTCACAACAATATGGTGAAAGTCTAATTATACAGTATTAGAAAGAATTACACTCTTGAGCATTTTTCAGGTGTATAGCCAACTCCCTAGCTAACTCAATGCATTACCTGGTGAAAAACTGTAAAGGTTATTGAATACAGGTTTTGCAGATATTTGGTTATATTCATTCCTTCAGAAAGAGTGTAAAATAACACATTCATAAACTGGCAGATGATGCTGAGCTCAGATGAAAGGCTGCAGGAACACCCACAGGGACACAGGGATAATACAAATGAACTAAGATATAACCTGAAGTTACAATTCTAAATCCATAATGAGATACTGGAATAACAGACTTGAGTTTCAAAAATGCTAAGTGTGTAACAGGTACTTTTTACTTCAGTGCAAGTTTCTGTGAGCTCCTCATGTTTCTAATAAAGGCATTCTAATGGATTTAAGAAACTAAACTACACTATTCAAGCCTTCTTGTTTTAAGTATTTAGACCAAGTAATCCCAACATCAGTTCAGAAGAATGCTCATATTCAGAATATGCTTAACTCTAAACAGGCACACAATTAATAGATTTTTCTTAAAAGCACAGTTAAGATTTTAGAATAAGAGAGAGAAAACAACAAAATTAAAATCATTTTGACACATGCATACAGTACATATGCATGCAGGCGTCAAACAGCAAACTGAGCAACAGTTATTTCTTAGAAGAGAATTCTGCAATGATACCCAACAAAACAGACTTTTATGCTTATTCAGAGATAACACTAAAGGATTACACTATAGACATAGAACAAAAAGAAGCAAATACAGTCAATATAATTTCGGGATGTATATAAGGGAGTATCACAATTTATTAAAAATTGTAGCATGACTATACCTAGACCTAATCTAAAACTCACTGAAGTCAAAGGGAACATACTCTTTGACTTCTGTGAACACTGAATCTAATTCCAGAAATTTACAGTACCTAAATAATATTAACAAATTTGGATATATTTAAAGAATAAAACTTAGGGACAAAATGCAAATGACTTTAATACCTATCTCTGGAATACAGAGGAGCTTCATTATCTGACAATTAAGTAGAATTATCCAGTCAATCTAAAAATATTAAAAAGGTAAAGACAAAAAGATGAAATACTTCTAGGTCAATAGTATTCACTTCACTGGCTTTTTCACGAAAGGGGAAAAAACCAACTCAGTAAAAATTTCAAAAATTATTTAAAAACATTACAAAGGAAAAAATATATCAAGAAATGTTTCTGATGTGAACAGTGATATAACAGTAGAAGCCTAAAGAAGTCTAAAACAACCTGAACTAGATGCTACAAAACACACAATAAAGAGTAGTCAGATCCAAGCAAAGATGTGAACTAAAGAAATAAGGATTTATATGTAGAGTTAGAAAGTGAACTGAAAGCATCCATGGTTAAGGCTATGCACTGCAACTCAATTCCTATTATGTTACATTGGCAATGTATATAGCATACAATTACAATTGCAAATACTTACCACTTAAAAAGCAGTGCACTTCTATATCAGAGTACTATTCATGTACTACTTAAATTACTCATACTTTTCTTCTCTATAATTTTTTTTCAAAGGTAAAAGACTGATAAAATAGAGTATATTAGCTTCATAACTATTTCTATTGCTTTCACAATACTGTTGCATTTATTCTTTTTGTTAAAACTGTAAGGAGAATAGACAGCAAACTGTCTTAAGTCACTTCAGTGCTATTTATTTAATCATCTCGAAAAACATATTAAAAAGTACCACAACAGCTCCAAAGATATGGTTACTTTAAAACTGGAACCTAAAAATGATATTAAACTATGAGGAAGAGGAAGACAGGAAAAACAAAACAGTACAACCTCCCCACAATATAGCACTTATTCTATGAATATAAAACATTTTTTCTGGAAATTTTCAATTAAATCTCAACTAGTCTGTTATTAAATGAATGTTTTTGCATATTTTGTTCACTGAATAATGTCTTCCCAATTTCTTCTAAGATATGAATTCAGAACATTTACAAGATTTGAAAACTGACAGAAATTTATCAGATGCTTTCAGAATGTAATAAAATAAAGCTTGCATAGTAACATAGCCATAAAAATAAATTTTTATTTGTGATACAGTGTTTTTTGTATTTTATAGTTTTAAAACTGTATCATAATTTTAAACTGTAAATATGGCAATCTGAATTAAATCTGTAAATCTGTTAAATACAGTCAGATAAGCTACTTCAGGGATGCAGGAAGAACATTCTTTGTCAAACAGTCTTCCTGTTTGAGCTTCATTGGGCGAATTATGATCAATGATCTGATCTAGGAGTTTTTTTGGATCTTGGTAAGGTCAAAAAAGAGTCTATGTTCTGTTTCAGAGACACCTATGTTGGCTGGGAAAGAAAAGAAAAGAAAAGAAAAGAAAAGAAAAGAAAAGAAAAGAAAAGAAAAGAAAAGAAAAGAGAAAAGAAAAGAGAAACTTTCCCTGGCATTCCTCTTGGCTTTTGTGAAAAGCTCAGAAAAGTCCTTTCTCACTACCTAACAAATACATCCACTCCATTTCTCTTCACCATTAACACTCTACACTATTCCATCTAGTTTCTATTTGTAGACTACTAGCAAATTTTATACCAATACCTTTGTGAACTTGGGTTGTGGGTTATTACCAATACTATCCTTTTATATTTCCCTGTCCTGTAGCTACCCTATATCTGTTCTCTCATACTTACATTTCAGGTTTTCTGGAGAAGAGATCTTTTGGTCGAACCTTCTCTGAACAGCAACAAAACTCTGAAATATTGGTCCATGACTGTAATTGCTAAGAACTACAGTAACAAAATAAGCAATAATATATTCTGCTCCAGCTATTTTGCCAATTTCAAGTTACAAGTCACTCAAATTTTCATCCAAAACTGAATCTGTGCCTCAGTTTTGAAATTTTGCATTGTTTTATCAAACTTTTTTAATCAGTCATTAATGACTTGAAAGTTGTTAAATACTTCTAATAAGAAAAAAATCCTCACAGGCAGCAACTATCAGTGATACTTATTCAGGAAAATCATATGAAAATTAAAGGGGAGTCCAGTGACCACTGATGAGCAGAAGCTGAAATAACAGGTTAATGGCAGATAACAAAGACAATCACAGAATTGGTAATCTAACACAGGATATGGTTCTAGATGTGCTATTATATATAATAGTCTATGATTAATGTACTTACCTAAATGAGAGATGGATAGCCTGATTCCTCTAGACAAATGTAACTCTTTCTAAAACATCTGCTGGTTTGTCTCCTGAGGGCCATCACTGTTGTCATATCACGTAATATTCATATTCACTTTCCACTTTGCTAGTTGTTTCAGCAGAGGTGATCATCTGCCAAACTCAAACTGACTGTTTTTTTGCCTTGAAGAATTTCTTGTCTTGAAGTTACTGAACGTCTACATCATGCAGCAAATTTGAGACTGATTTGAGAACAGGCTGTAGCTTGCTGATTATGCATTAGTTCTTAGATGTCTAATATATTGCCTTAAGATCAAAATGAATGCTACAGAGAAGGAATTATTTTAACTTATATATGCCTGTTATAACCACTATATTTTTTTCATTTGCACATCTATATAACCTAGAAATAAATTTTGAGGATGGAGTCTTCATAAAAATTTCAAAATAAAGACTTGATTTTTAATATAGTTATTTAAGAATTTTTAATTTTTAAATCAAATTATGTACATGCTGAGTTAACAAGAAGGTCTTTTCTTCACCATTGGTCATGTTTATATTCTTGGGAAAAATTTCCACTCTCTTAAAAAACTAGCTTCTTCAGAAATAAAGTATTATCTTACAAAAAAGAAAATCTCCCAGAATTCCTTGGATATAATTGGACTAAAATATTTTTACAGTAAATACAATTATAAGTGGAAACAGCATAATAACAGCTTATAGAACACACTTTGTAATCACATCTGTTTGCTGTTTTATTTATATACCGTAACATCTGGAGGGCAATAACTCAGACTCCATCAGCTGCAATAAAAATGAATGCATTTTTAGCCCTTAATTATCCCCTAGAGCCAGCCATGATTACAGAATAATTGACAAATCTTACATTGGCAATGACTCAAAGAGTTGTTTCCCCTTGAGTTATCTGTTCTGTAATATTTACGGCACCTACCATATCTTTATCCATTTTCCATAATGGCAATCTAAAATCTAATTTCACTAAATCTGCCAAGTTTTGTCCCGATACTGTTGCATAAAAAAAGAAGCCCAGTAAAACACTTCTTAGGCAGAGCAGACTGCAATACAGACATTTTAGATATTCTAGTCTCAGCATTCAAGCTGCAACTTCACCATAAACTCACTGGCTTTATTCAGTAATGATCTTGATCCAGACCGATTTACATATTGTAAAGTGGGTGAATGAGAATTCTGTTACAGAGTGTATAATTAACTAACTAGATTGACATAAAAACAACAGAGGAAATTTTTTAAATGAATGGAGTAAACACAGGCAGTAGATCTGTGCTTACACCTTATAAACACAAATTGCTCATTCTTTGGTCAGTCTCACATTATAGGTCAGTGCCTGCTGCAGCCATTCCCAAGCAACTGCTTTTTGAACTTTCACAGTCCAAGCTATTTAAACTCTGAGAACATAGTCATCTCAGTCAGCGTGTCTTTTCAAACTACAGCAAAGATGCATTTCTAGGGCCAGAGAAGATTCTGAGGAGGAAAGTATGCAGAAGTCATGTAAATTTTCCTTCTACTTAAAACAGGAAAACAGGAGATTATTTTGATGGCTGTACAGCACCTGATGACACAAAAAATGACTTTTTAATACTACATTGCTAAATTTGATACTAAACTGAATTATCTCTTCGCCAAGACCAAGATTACGGATATTAAATCTATGGTGGGAAATGTCATAGGTTATGACCTATAAGTCATAGGTATATAAAAGACATATTTTGATTATTATTGTTAGGTCCGAATGTAAAAGTGTTTCAACCCATCACCCATTTCTGTATATAAAACTCTTCTGCATATAGATACACCTATGTACACCAAATATATGCGACTATGTTTCATTCCATTATGAACAGGTGCCGGGCTTTGTATCTGTACATACATATCTCTGTGTAAATGTAGAACCTCTCATCAACTCATGGTGACAAATCATGCAAATTAAATGATATGCACAACTGAAAACAGAAAAGTTGAAAATGTGCCCATTATAGTCAAACAACAACAAGCCTATGAGCTTTTTCCAGCATGGAAGATGTTAAATAACACCTCTTCCTGGAGAGGACAGAAGATATCATAAAGCCTTTTAGAAAACAGCTTGTTCCTCATCATGGAGCTAGAAAACTCCCTGGTCTACACATCACAGTTGAGTTTTCTAGCCCTTTTTTGTTGTTACTCTGGTAAGCAGCTCTGTTCTTGGTATTTGTTCTTACTGGGAAGCTTCTACATTTTTGGAAGCACCATCTGAGAAACTGCTTAAACAGAAGATAAATAGAACACTACTCTCTATAGTAGTTTCTCTGAAATTGCAAAATCCATACTTGATCTGTACTTTTCTTGAATTTTGCCCATTGGTAGCTGTATATTGTTTATTCTTTTGAAAGTTAGAAACTGTATTCACCCCCATATGATCTCTTATACACAAAGAAATAAAGTAAAAATTGTATCAGATGTTTTTATAAGCAGTTATAAGTTATGGATAAGGTCATTACAACTAGCTATATGACTTGTACATCATCTATGTCATGTACACTACAGTGCTGCATTGTGAATATCATAGCATCAGAGAAACATGTCTGAAATAAAACGTAATGGCAAACATCTAAAGATCACACAAGATAACAGCATTAATATTTTTGTGCTAGAACAGTCCATTTGTTATATTTCACTTAATGTAGTAAAAAAAAAATCTGTGGGGATAATGATAAGAGCAGCATAATTAAGTATCACTAAAAGTAGTGTAAGGCTTCTTATGGGGACTTATGTTTGAAGCTACAAAGTTATTCATGCTTGGACATGCAATATAGAACCAGTTTCAGGATGCCACAAGGGCCGGGGGCTCCCCAGGGCTGGTACCGGCAGGGGCTGCTGGCAGGACAGGGCTGGACTTGGCCTGACTCTCAGGGCCTGTTTCCCCGCCCGAGCAGGGCCCTGGGGGCAGCGGGGACAGCCCCAGCCAGCTTGTGGCTCGAGATCCAGGTTTGAATTCTCAATGTGTGTGGTTGCTGGAAACTGCCAATTTCCTTTTTTTTCTTTTTTTTTTAATAAAAAACTGATAAAACATCTGTGGTGTGATTAAATATCAGGAAAACTGGTCAATGGGTTTTAGGATTTATGTGTTCTGTCTTTGATATTGTACACTTAAGTGCATCTGATTACTGGGATGACATAACACAGTGACCAAAGGGGTCACCTTTGTTCATTTTTTTTTGAAAAGCCATTGTTTCTACAAATGCTTTGCACAGAAACACTGTAGAGTGTAGTAGATACTGACAAATAAGATGGTAAAAATGCTAACAAACATTTATCCTCACTTGCCTGTTCTTAGTAGAATATGATAAATGAATATGCTGAATATGATAAATTAAGTAGTTTATCCTCAATTAGTATCGTGTAGGTGGATAGTTTTAATTATATCAAAAATTTTCCTTCAAAAACAGGTCTGAACATCATGATTGAAATTCATAAAGGTAAAGCAACATGAATATTTGGTGTGCTATTTATTTGCCTAATTTTTTTTGTTTTGTTTTGCATTGTAATTGGATTCTAGTAACTGGATAAGATTTTAGTTCCTCAACTTAACATATAAACATGAATATTCTTTTGCAGAGAAAAATAAAACTTTTTCCAGATGTGTTCTCTCATGTTAAGAAAAGTATTAGTTGGTCATTTAAATATGTTAGAAGTTAATAGGAATCACTGCGTTTAGAATTTCAGTCTAGAGAAAGAGAATGTTTTTGATTGTTTCTGTTCATGAATAAGGTTGAAAGAGTAAGTACTTCACAAAGGCATGTTGGTGGTACACATATAAAAGATCAGATTTGCTTTTTCTTCAGCTGAAGAAATCAGTGGACTGACCACTTACTGATCAAGAATTAAGAAATCTGTTTAGCTGCAAATGTATTTTAATTCTACATTTTGTTCTTTGTGATGTATTTAAAGCAATGGCTCTCTGAAGGGAGAAAGAAAGCATAAAAAAGTTTCCATGTGTTATTTATAGGTCACTTTTAAGAGTTTAGAATTCTCCAGTTGATTTCTGTTCCATTCTTTTAAATTAATTTTTAGTGTTTTACAGTAGTATAAGTCATCTGTTATGAAATACAATTCTAGTTATTAGCTATGGAAATAATCAAAGCAGGATGTTGTCACTCACTCAAACTGTACATTTAGGATTGGATTCTCTGTAATAGTTCAATCACTAGCCTGTATGCAAAATTCGCAACTTTAGTATGGGTGGTGTATTTCATGATGTGAATATCTTGTCTTTAAGAAAACAGAGTAACTACCAAGTCATTATACTTGGAAAAATGCCTCAGAATAAATTTAAGGTAAGAAATTTTGGCTATAACCATCCAGAAAAGAATCTGAACATAACAATTTAAAAAAGTAAAACAGATGTTCCCTATTAAAAATTTCTTAAGATATCCAGATACGGTAGGATTTTCAGAGGACCTTGAAAGAGGTTAGATATCTAAAGATTATTGATATACAGTAGCATCTATGGATTTAACGGCTTTTGAAATCTCAGTTGACAACTCTACTTGGTAGGAAAAAATAAACCCAGACATAACAAACAGGTTTCCATCTACACTTAAATCCTCCCCCAAAATATATATATATAATTTTTTTTACCGGTGGAGTGCTGAAAATGTAGAAGGATGAACCCTTCAGTGCCAGAAACTTGAATTTGTAGAGCTGAGATGAATCAGTTGCTTCAAGTCTCTCATTTACCCATCCCATATGTATGACCTGTAAAACAAAGTCATTGAAAATTAAAGCTCATTTTTCCAGTGAGGCATAAGATAGACCTGAATAGGTCAAATCTTTCCACAGGGAAGAGTGTCTTAGATTTGGATGTATCATCCTCTGCTTCTAAACTGCCTTTTCACTGCTATCACACTCTTAAAGCTTTTAACCATTCCAGTGTGTCAAAAGTCCTTCAGGAGACATAATCCATATTGTACAGGTTTTCTGAATCCTGATCCTATTCCAGGCAGCAAAGCTACATCCATTCTGGTATGCTGTGTGTCTGCCTCAGCCATGGAGGAAAGGTGGAATTTAATATGTAAAAACTAAGCATAGTTATTATGGTAAAATCAGGTGTTCTTATACAGTTAAGCCAACCATATTAGAAGGTTACAAAGATAATCACCTTTTAAAAAGTCACCTATATATGTTTCAGCAGACTCTCATTTTAGCCAGCAGAAAAACTAGGTGTACTAAAATAGTACAGCCAGTGCTCTAGATTCTACTTTACCTTTAGGACAGTCAAAAGCTGGACACACTAGAACAACCGTGACATATACTTCTTAAGAGAGACATCTGAATAAGTCACAAGATTTATCTGAAAAAAACTCTGTATGCTCACCTTTGCCATTGTTAACAAAGTGTCTTTGTCACATTGATTCTTTCTTTATATACCTTTTTTTGGATAAACTTCATCACATGAGAGGGATAGGTGCTTTATGTTGTAGTAAAATGAAATGTCAGTTTCACTCATTACACAACTTTGCTCTAACAGTATTATAACATGTCCCTTTACATTATAGATCAGGTAATTTTAAGAAAATATAAAATTCAGAAGTAAGACTGTATGCTTCCTTTCTGAGGTAAATGCAAATAAAAGAAGCAATAATGCCATAGTGTGGTATTGGAATATCATGAATGTAGCTGCTCATGGAAAACAACAACCTTAATGTATGCAAAATGAAGCCTTGAATGTCTAAGAGGAACCTTGAAACAGCCACCTAACTCTAGAGTGATCCACTGATCTGAAAACACAGCTATTGCTGATAAACTTGCTCTTTTTCAGTTAAGGCTACGCTCTGAAAAGTGCTGGGTTATGTAGGAGCACAAGGGCCATGGCACTTATGAATATTCTCAGCCCACAGAGCTCTGCTGAAAGTCAGTGGAAATATAGCCTGAAGATGGTATTAATTAAATTGCATGAAAACTTCAGCATTTGTTCTATGACAAGATTCGGGGAAAAAAGTGGCCATCTCAGAAATGCTTTTCTCTTCAAAGCTTTGTGTGCATGTGTGTAGTTACTACCATAAGATCCCTAAAGTGGAAACAACAGATAGAGAGAATAGTTTCCTGTAGAGATACAGTCACACTCTTACATCATGAAAATTTCACATATTGTTTTCTAGTTTTTGTAATCTGATGTATCAGTTCTGTCTCTCATCAATCAATTTATTTAGAAATATAATAAATAAATATATTGAGGCAGACACTGTTTTGCTATACTTTTCCACTGAGCTCCAGCATTAACATTTTAAAGTGTTAAGAAACATCACAATAAATATCTTAGATTTTCCAGTTCTCGCTTTGCTATTATGTAAATTAAATAAGTGTCACCAAACTATTGCTTCCATACTAGTCAGCAAAGCTTTAGAAACAGAATGTTCAGGCACTTCACTACTTTAATGAAAAATACCATACTGTAGTTAGTAATCTACTACAAACTATACTATACATTGCTTTTATCAGTGTGGTAATAAACTAATAAATAATTCAGAAAAAAAACAACAATGTCCAAATCTGGGGACCTAAACAATACAATACTCTCCTTTATATTCACAAAGTTATGTTTGCTTACTTGCAAATGTACGCAGCTCAGTAACCTATAACAATTTTTAAGTCTTTACTAAAAAAGTAATTTACTGATGAAATTAGTAGATTGATAAGCAAAGGATACAGCTTGCTATTATGTTCATAGTGATAATAATGATAATAATAATAATTTATTCTTACAGTAGCATTCACCAAAGAATTTCAGAAATCTCCACAATGGCAAATGGCAAAATTAACACACACATAAAGTCTGCAGCTTGCCCAGGTCATTAATCAAACATCACACATTAAATTAAATACATCCTGAAAAAAAAAAAAACCCAAAACACTACATATCTTGTAGCAAACCATAGATGTTCATTTAATATGTTAAAACAAGGAAAATATGAAATTCTCATTCAAAACCTTGGGATGGTTGGTATCAGAACACTGGAATCCCATTTCTGGTTTTCCACATCTTTCCTATGTGACTTTAGATGTGTCAATCAGTCTCTTCAAGATTGTGTTTTCACTTCTAAATATGTCTATGATTTTGTGTGACTGACAGGAATTTTTTTACTTCTATGTATCTAGTTGATGTATCAGTAGGTTGGCCTGCAAGCATTGGCCTTACCTACCAACAGTGGTGTAAAAGACAAGCATACTTTCATTTCATTAAGATATTAAATTTACAAAAAGCGTATTTGAATTTCTTTAACGTAAGTTTTTTTTGTTTTGTTTTGTTTTTAGTGAAATATGCTTTATGCCAAAGTTTACCATCTGTGAAATGGGGATAATTTCCCTTACTTGCTTTCTAGAATTCATATGAAGGCTGTACCACTAGTGTATTCTTATCTGTGACTGCAAGATGAGCTAGAAGTACCAAATATTATAGCTGTGATTTAGTGCATCACTTAATCTTCTGGATAATTCTCTTAAGTATGTATTTAACTACAAGCAGAGATTACATTTTCCGATCAGCTGCATTGGTTTGGGCTTCATTTACTTTTTCATTGATTGGGCTTGTATTCTAAGTGTTTTACTAAAATGGAAATATACTATTATTTTTTTTGTAGTCACATGATACTGTGACCAGACTACTTGTGGTAGGTCAGAATCAAAAGGCTTGGTTTCAAGTATATCCTCCTCCACACCACAAGCAGATTTCTAACTATTAGCACCTATAAACTCATTGACAGTCTGCCTTGGTATGCTGGAATCTCTTTCAACCCCAGACCAAAAAAACCAAAATTATACAAAAACACATTCACTGGACTAGATTTTGGGGGGACTGTGAAACCCTTTTGGAGAGTATGGTCTTTCTGTTAACTAATAACTGCAACTTTGTAATATCACTCATTTAATTTCTTATTGAAACAGGTATATGGATTGTCATGAGGTCATCTATTTGTTCCATTTCTTCAAAGACTACAGAAAAAACAAAACAGCAATACTTCAATTACACTTCAAATACATTGGACAGAATATTACTCTGCTTGACTGAAATGAGTAGCCAAATTAAAAAATCCAATTCCAGAAACAAAGGATTTAACATCATCAAAGCAAACAGTCTTAGAATCCTGAAAATTTTTTGTTTGTTTCTATATTTGATGATAATTCCCAAGAAATGTCGAAACTGATTAACAGTTTTTTGGTTTCCATTTTTTTTAAAGCCACTGCTTAGCTTCAGATTGTCAGTATGTGAAGAAGGAAAAATCAAGGAAAAATAAATCTGAGAGAAAAAAAAAGCCATAAAGAAGAGAGTACAACAAATTTATAATCAACTATAAAGACACAAAATGCTTAAAAAGTAAAGAAAGAAAATAGAAGAATTTTATCAGAATCAGTGTTTAATTAACATATGCAAATAAAATTATGCATATTTTATTAAAAAAATGAAAAAAGACCTAACATTTGTTTACTTTCTCTCCATCTCTCCTTCTTATTGACTGGTTTATTTAATGGTCATTTAGACCACGTGAATGGGTAAAAGAATAATTATTCAGTTCAACAGAAGTCTGTATGGAAAAAAACCCCCACAAAACAACCAAATATTGGCACTCAATAATAAGCTGCTTGTGGTTGATAAGTATGCTAGGGAGATTTTGATTAGACCAAAACCTCCCATTTGAAGTTTTGAGGAGTGCTGACTTGGCATAACACTACAAACTACCCCATTTTTAGCACTGCTTTTAGCACTCCTTTCCTATACTGCCTAATCAATTTCTGACTGCTATTTGCAACTGCATGGAAAATTGCCCATTCATCATTGCTCTGTTATTAATCTCCTAAAGTCTTCCAATATACTTTACAAAAGTTCCTGTAGGAACAAAATGAGCAATGGCACTCATTATGGGGTGATAATGTGTCACGAACAAAATGTAATCCAATGATAGCAGATGAATGAACATTCTTATTTGCACTTACTGTTTTCCTACAGCAATAGAGCATCTAAATGACTAGAAACTTAACGTGTTACATTTAATAAAGTCATCAGTACGTTTTGTATGTAGTACTGTTACTTAAATAGTTATGAAAAGCAAATGAAGCAAAACACTCAAGGGGAAAATAGTTAAAGAAAATCAAGTAGATCTCTGACATACGAAAGGTCAGAACAGATGGGATTGAATGCTCATTTAGTTAAAGAGGGAGAAGAACCTACAACAGAAGTCAGCTTTGACTGCAAGTCAAAAACTAATGTTGTACCATAAAGCACCATGGAACAATGCAAAAATAAGAAAGCTAAGAGAAGTATATATTGCTTTAGTTTTAGCTTTAGTCCTTTTTCTGGTCTTTTCCAAAGCAAGTGGCAGACTGCATATTCTAACCAGTATTTGGGGCGGAGGGGAAACTAATAGATTTTTCTGTATCTTTGTGACCTGCAGGCCTCTCACATACATAATTATTATGACAATAATAAATGCCAGAAGATCTGATGCATTACATTGATGCCTTCCATTCTATTTAATTGAATTCATTTCTGTCAGAATGACATATTTAACATTTATTTAAAATAACATATTTTAGGGATGAAACTACAGAGGAATTTAGAAATGATGATACTCAATATTTTTACATGCTTCAACCCCAGAGGGAATTTTATAAGTCCAAGCTAGACACAACTTGAACACCACAAATAGCAACATGTCCACATTAACCCACAGGAAACCATGAAGATGGGTATGTGTCTGACTTCATTCATCTTCCCAGGAGCTGGCTGCCTATGTCAAATTTGGATTCAGAGTCCTTTGGTTAGTGAGTACTGTTTCTATTACAAGGCTGATGTTAAAACTGGGGCTGATGTTACCCCCTTTTTTTCATAATAGCCTACTGGTAATTTCATAATAGCCTTCTCTTTCAAGTTGGTATCTAAAACCTAAAACTCTCTCTTGAGAACAGTTATCAATAAGTTGCCTTTGAAAAAAAATCCTTTTCTGAATGCAGCAGGAAGTGATACACCTATGTTTGCCTTTTATACAGTAGCTCAGTGTAATGCCCAACCTACTGGCCAAAGTGGCACAGTTGCCCACCATGTGCTATGAATGCCTGTAGCATACACGTAGATCAGTGTCCATGGCTAAATGTCAGATATATTTCGCTGGAGCAGGTGCAACCAAAATTAAAAAAGGGTGCACACCTGTACTAAGTCAAGAATATCCAGCTCTCAGCTTCTTGTCCAGAAATGGTATGTCAAAACAGTTATTACAGCCTATATACAGCCTTTTGATGACATCTGACAGCCTTTTAGAAAAGAAGATTCAAACAGAATCATAGAATAATTTATGTTGACAGGGACCTCTGGAGCTCATCTAATCCAACCTCCTGCTTGAAGCAGTACCAGTGTAGATTAGGTTACTCAGGGACTTATCCAAATGAGTTTTTAGTATCAACACAAATAACATAACACAATTTTTATATATATATATATATATTTGAATATCCATCAAAGACGAAGATTCTACAACCTGCCTGGGTAATCTGCTCCAATGTTTGACCAAATTACCAAAAGTTTCAATATTTAAACATATTCAGATGTTCTTCTTTTGGGAGACCATATCTGATGTAATGGTTAGTGATCTGGGCAGGAAGAGGTCTGAACTGCTTTATCAAATCTGGAGATCATGATAACTGGCTATCAGCAAAACAAGATTCAGATTCTTTAAATGCTTTAAATCTTATGGATACTCTTCCTTTCAGTTCAATCTATAGAATATGTTTTTGAAATCAAACCTAAATTGTTTTGTCTTGACCTCTTATCTTTTTCCTTTGTAATTTTCCCCACAGCTCCTCTTGCTAATTCTTTCAGTCACTGTGTTTCTGTTTGTCACTTTCATGGAATCACTCCACAGCATATGTCCTGCAATAACTTAGAACTAATTTAGAATTAATTGCAGTCTAATCTGAATCTTATTGTTATTTTTACCTAATTAGATGTACTTCTTTATTCATGCTGTACAGTTGTTCCTCTTTTCCCTTCCAAAGCAACATTCATATCTCAACAGCTGATGGTCAAACCTTACTTAACTATTGTGATTCTTGTTCTTCCATATTAGTAGAAGCCCTGTTCTTTTACATATTCTTGTATTTTTTTAAAT
This sequence comes from Apteryx mantelli, assembly GCF_036417845.1. Classification (NCBI taxonomy): domain Eukaryota; kingdom Metazoa; phylum Chordata; class Aves; order Apterygiformes; family Apterygidae; genus Apteryx; species Apteryx mantelli. The sequence goes on along the minus strand of NC_089980.1, from coordinate 118,405,164 downwards.
CAGTGGGACTACTTGCGCAGCAGGAACTCAAACTAAGTAACAGTGGAAAACTCAGGTCCTTAGTTACTGTTTTCTTAAATTTCTGTTTAGTTTTTTATCAAAATTACAACCACCATAAAGTGAGCTTAAAAAACTTCTCCTCAGCAAATAAAGACTCAAATTGTTTCTTCTGCTGTTCTGGAAAATTAAAAAAATATCAATCTATAGCTGTTGCAAAAAGGTCTTCAAAAAATAAAATTCAGTCTGAAAATTAACTCCCAGCTTCCTTCTGCATGTTATTTCCTAATCAATCACATGATAATTCTGCTTAAAAATATGTTAACATAATTTTGATTGGAGAATCTTCCTGAAGGAGAAGGACTGATGTCATAGTGTGAATCCAGTGAAATCACTGCTCTGTAAAACTGAGTGGAAAAGCAATTCGTTCTAAAAGCTGTGAAGAGGAGCTCCCTGGGCAGAAGACTATATCCTCTAGATTCCTTCTCATAACCATAAGGCAGAAACTAACAAAGAAAATTGAGAGATAAAATAGAACTAGAAAAACTACAGAAAATGACAATATGGATGTCCAGACATAAAGACAAGAAATCTATACAGTAGGTCAGCACTCAGCTTGGAGAGCAGAAATTGAAAAGAGAGCAGGGAGAGGTCTGAATGGTACAGAAACAGAGAATAAAGAACAATCATTAACAATCTTTTATATTCTAAGAGCTTATGGAAGCTCAATGAAATTATCAGGAAGACAGCTTAATCACAGAACATGATTTTTCACCAAAACCAGAATTACATTGTTCCAGTCACTGTCAGAGAAACCATAAATGCAACTGACAGCTGGAAGCTATGGTCAAAATATTAGGGTAAGAAACACTGTTTAAATACTGTGTTTCATATACTTAGTTCTTCAACAGGAACTACTGGTAAGTCTTTGAGACAGGATTCCTTAGTCTGACCCATTCTAGAGTTTCTAGAATCAAATGTTTTGAAGTCTTCCAACTTTAAAAAAGTAAACTAATACAAACTATTTCATTAACACAAATATTTTCCATTCTAAAGAGAGAAAAATGGAACATACAAACACCATGACACACTGTGAAATGTGTTTGTTTTAGAGTACACAGTGAGATTTTTGAAACATGTTCAGAAATGCAACAAGAATAATCAGAATGTATTGATTTGTTCCATCAGGTTTGACAAATTTCTTAACGTTATTATCTACAGTTTCTTCATCTTCAAAATCAGTATAATAGTAATAGTTATTTATGTCACAGAGGAATTCATAGTAACTATCTGATTAGAGGTTCAACTGTTTAGGTACTTTGAAGTGGTGCTTATTTGTTCCAACAACTTTTATTTTCAGTGAAAGCACTGAGGTCCCAAAAAAATCTCCAAAGCAGATCAAGAGAATTTCATTAAGAATTGCATAACTGACATCGCATATAAATAAAGTAAGAGCAATCACAAAGGAAGATTTCAATTCTATCTTTAAGTGGTTGCATTATGTTCAAAGGAGTTTAGTCCTGCTCTGTTTCTAGATGTGTAAGTCTTAAAACTATAGTCTGCAAGAATCTAACTTTTGCAGAATAACAGTTTGGAGAAACTAAATTTATCAGTATATGATATACTTATAAAACGTTTTTCTCTAATTTAAGAAAATGAAAAAGAGAAATTTATCTTATAAGAGTATACGCAGTGTTTGAATCTGCAGCATGAAGCTAGAGTTCATGGCATGCCTGAGGCAGGAGTTCTACTATGAAGAACAGGGGGAAAACCCCTCACATTTGAGAAGTTCCTTATTCAGAATTAGGTTTATATAATCACCGAAAACAGAGACGGAAAAAGGCTTCTGAGAAATTGTTTAAAACCCTCTCTGAAATGCAGGACTCGTGATACTTATTTTATTTTTAAAAGATGTTTTTTTAACCTCTTAAGGACCTCCGGGAATGGAGACTCCATAATTTCTCCCAACAATCTACTCCAGCACTTTATCAGCTTTACCAGAGATGAAGTCTATTCTTCATGTCTAACATGAGTCATCTGTGCTATAATTACAGTTCAAGACTTTTTTTTGCCCTCTCCATTAAAGACTCAAATTGCTTCATCCTTAGAGTAGAGGAAATAGAAACTCCTTCAGTCCATAACTGGAGCAAAAATTCCATGAATCATAACATGTAGTTTGTGTAGCATCATTCCTTGCTTCTTTCCACATGTCGTTCTCTGATCAACCACATAAAAACATTTATTTTCTTCCACTCTGCAATGTCGAGTTACCATTTCTGAAGACTTCTTTCATATCCCCCTCTCTGTTTTCTCTTCTTTAAGTTACAAAACTCAATTTCTTTCAACCTTTCCACAGAGGCCATGGAAAGCCTTTGGTCAAAATCTTTTCCGTAGCATAGTGCACAAAATTAGATGGAACACTTTGCATGTTTTGCAGTGTACACTCTCCTATATCTAACATAGAGCCCAGAATGCTTGCCTCTTTATCAAAAGTCTCATAGGAGACATTGTAGTTATAGTATGCAGCTCTGGCCTGAGGTTAAACTGACAAGGTAACAATGTGAGAAACTGCTGGACATTGCACACAATGTACAGGAAAAAGTGGCTGGCCAACTCCAGGCTAGCACTGCTAAACTAATAAAACAATAATGGGATAAACTGGCAGGCAAAATATATGACAGGGAAGCATCAGGAACTCCCCTTGGGTGAAGAATATCAGAAGAAAGAGAGGTGCTGGCTTACTGAGGGTGTGGAGGATCAGTGACTACGGCCGAAATAATCAAAAAAGAATGTAAAAATGAGAAAAAATAGGGATCAATGAGGAAAGATTAAACAAAGGGGGGGGGTGCTTATTTGGAAGGGAGAAAAAGGGAGAAAAGGGAATTTAAGGTAAACCATATGACTGGGACTTTTGAGGGGTCCCTGCTAATCAGCCCTGTGCCTGACTACCACAGCCTGGTATAATAATAAACCTGTTGTTTTTCTGACAAAACCTTGTGTGTCTGTAGCACTACGATGCCCTCGCTAATGCTAGCAAGACGACAGAGGATGGACCAAACTGCCGAACAGAGTTTATGGCCCCAAATACTTTTTGGAAGAACAAGTAGCTTCCCCAGCCTCTCACAAATATTTGTTGATTATTCCTGCTTATGTGCTGTACCAGAACTGGCTTCTATCCTGTTTTTCAGACTCATTCTTCAATATGCCAAGATCATTCTTATGTCTAATGCTGTCTTTTACAGCTTCATGTCTACGAAACTAGTGCACATACTTTTGCTAATGCATCGGAAGGAAAATATTCAAGCGAATTAGATCCAGGAGAGACCTTTTCAGGACTCCATCAACATATCATTTAGTTTTAAAAGTGAACCATTTACACCTATTCTTGGATTATCCAACAAAGTTTGTACCAGGAAATCTGGACAAAATTTTTTTACAATACTCTCATGTCAAGAAGTGTTAAAAGCTTTACTGAAGTCAAGATATGTCAGCAACTGCTTCTCACCCATCCACAAGATGGGTTATCTTACCACAGAAGGAAATTAGAATAGATATTCACTACTTATTCTTGACAAATCCTTCATGGCTGCCACTCATCTGCTTGTTATCTTTCAGCTGTATACAAATGTTCTGCTTATTTATTTCAGATTTCTTTCTAGGGTTTGAAGTTAATCGACTAGTCTCTTAATTCTCCAGTCTCTCTTTCTTTTCAATAACAGCCACTGTGTTTGCCCTTTCCTAGTCTTTTGATCTATCAGCTGGCAGTCATAAATCCTCTGAGATATCTTGATAATAGCTCTGAGATTACTCTGACCATTTTTTCACTTCACAAGTCATTGAAAGCATAAGTAGCACCAAAACTTTCCCTCATTTTGTAATCTGAGATCTTGCCATATTTTGCTAGTATTACTTGCAATAACCATCTGTTGCAGTTGACCTTTTTAGTGAAGGCTGATCTCTGATAAACTGAGTAAAGGCAAATATTTTCCTTTGTTGTCTTCTTGCTATTAATGAACTTGCAGGGTAATTTTTTGTTACCTATATATCTCTTGCTGGTCACATCTTAATCTGTGTCCTGGCCTTTCAGGTACATGCTCTTCTTTTATAATCATTGTATCTAGAATTTAATTGTATCTAGAATTTTTCTGTATGATTTCCTCTGGAGGTCAATGGAAAGCCCATGATTTAGGCAAGCAAGTGACTCCACTTCTTTACTGAAGATATATGTCAGAAACAAAACAAAAGAATGATTCAAACCCCAGTTAATTCAATTAGTACGTTACTGTGCCCTTTGTAGGCCTTGACTCAGGTTGCAAAGGCCAGTGAACAGTTCTGGAGTAGTGTCAGCAGATTCAAAAGCATGTTATGGATTGGTGATACTGTACCAGAAACACAAATGTAAAACTTTGGTATAACATAGTGGAAGTTTCACAAGTGTAGGGCTGCAGATAAGAATATCTGTGCACCACCATGCAGAAGTCTGGTAAAAGACACAACTAAAGCAAGGTTCCAAATTCATGAAATTCCCCTCATGCTCTAAATCACTGACTGTTATAAATACTGAAATCCATATGATCACTACAAAAGAGCAAACGGAATATACATATGCAAACAATGATGGGGAAAGAGTTCACCTTTTCCTCCAACTGCAAAAAATCAAAACAAACAAGGAAAGACATTGTAGGAAACACTGAAAATCTGTTTTATAGCATATAAAGTAAAATTATACATAGTATTGATTAATATCCGATGATCAGTTTCCTAATACTGAGAAGAAAAGGTATTGCTTTAGTGGGAGATGGGAAATGCTCATACAGTCTTAAAAAAACAACAACCCTGCAATTATTTTTTCTGTACAGAAAGAATCACCTAATTTACTGTTTCATAAAAAATATGCAGCAATCCAGTAGTGCTTTTCTTTTTGAAAACTGAGTCACAAATCTAACTGCTTATTGATAACAGAATTAAGTGCTTTCAAGTCTCTAGAGCACTGTAACAAATTATATCAAACAGAATCAAAAGTTACAATGTTTGGACAATGGCAGCTGTAAACATCCTCCATACTCAATAAAATAATGTACAACCTAGCTCAAACTCCCTGTCTCTTTGCAGAGCACCAATCTGCTCTAAAAGTACCCAATGCCTAGGTACCTGATGTTTCCAATCATCTGAGGTCTACACAGGTTACATATAGTGTCAGGGCTTCAGCAGTGGTACTTATTTGCATACACCTGTCAAATTTTTATAATTAGTCCTTGACAGAGACTAACTAGCATGACATGGTCTGGGATAGCTAGCAGTCTCCAAAAAATTCCCAAGAACAGTTTGGGATTTAAGCACTAGCAAAAATGAAATTCCAATAGTTCAAATACCTCCCAGTTTAAATGCTTCCTTCGGAGGGAGAAGAAACGTTAGTAGTATGAATGTAGCCAGACTATGCCAATTAGCTTGACGACCTGGTACTGTTTAATTTAACATTATAAATATAGTCATAATAATTACAATTGTTGCTACCATTACCTCTGCTACTACCTCTTCCTAACTTTGGATCTTATACGCAAGGCAAAGTGCAAACTCTTTGTTTAATGTTTTCTTTGGGCAATGAGACCCAGAAATACAGCTGTTTTAGACCTGAAAACCATTAGTTCTATCCCTTTACTCTACAATTTGCTTAGCTATATGCCCATGGAATTCATCTTGTTCTGCATTTCCAGAATAAGATTTCCAGTTAAACCAGTCAAGGACAATATGAAAGGAAAGCAAGAAACCCAGGTTTAAGAAACTAATTTTGTATTTGTTGATGCCAAATCCTAGTATGTTACAGACCTATGAAAAACAGAATCTAAATAGAACCTGTCCTGATCCGATCTCACCCCTTTTTGAAAGATTAGTTTGGATTCTGAAGGCAATGAAGAAAACTCATGGCAACTGACACAGTAATGAAACTCAAAGGCTCTATTTAATTCATCAGGAATGTCCATACTCAAAAAGAAGGATAAATCTGCAACTATCACAAAATTTACTTAAGGAAGCTCTTCAAATTACCTCTGTTCACTCAAGCTTATCTTTTCTCTGTCTTTTAAATCAATTATAACAAGATCAATTCAGGTTTGTAAACACATTATGTAAGTGACATTAGTCTTGCCTTAAATTTGCCATTCCAGAAATTTATGTTCTAATTGCATCTTTCCTTCCTTTCATGTTCTGAAGGTAAAAAGGGTGATTGATTTGTACTGCTTAACTTTAGGGACCTACCTTAGATGATAAGTTAAGAGGCTACTGGGGTCTTCTTAGGACCCCAGTATAGTCAAAGCAGAAGGAGAGGCTCATAAAGGATCATTTAAAACACTGGTTGGTATTAAGTTCCACATTTGAATAACACTCTGGAAAAGAATATTTTTCTGCCCTAACTGGCTAGTTTATAGAGACTAACCTGTTAACTTGGGAAATCAAATTAGGCATCTAATGTTGGGTCGTATGACTGTCCCCAATATTTACAAATTGAGGAAGAACACTTCTTCCTTTTTTTAAAGTATCACATTACATGTACAAAAATTGAGATAAATAAAGTTTAAGAGAATAGAATCAATCATTTGCAAAGTCATCCATTACCACAAAAAAGCTCATTCTTGTATCATCTTCATTCACCTTATAACTCTCAGCACCTTGAACCAAAGCCTTTAAATGCAACTCTACAGGCTGTCTGTATCAACGAAGAGTGCTTCTAATGCTCCTGTGCTTAATTTAAGAAAGAGCTTCTTAAAAGCAGACATTTTAATGTCAATTATTACTTCTGTCTTTAATAAAATAGAAGTTGGAATACCATTTTCAGCTTTTCATGTGAATGCTACAGTATAGCAAATATGGCATTTCTTTGATTTCAGTACCCCTGCAGCTCCAAAAAAGAGATAGACCCAAGAACATTAAATACATTTTGGAACATATTATTAATTACACTAGTAGTTATACTATACTGCAGGTAGGTAAGCAATTACAGGGAACAATTGTCATTTATCATTATTCTTCATTTCTTTAACTTATAGATAATATATCATTAAATTTAAAATGTGATTCAGATGCTATGAAAATAGTTACTAAAGTACTTGTAGTAAGGAGTTCATCCAACAACATATATCCAAATTCAATATCTTTTCCCTTACCATTCATAATCACCTGTTTTTCATATCAGTCTGATTAACAATGAGAAGGAATAATTAAATGCTCCCTTCTTATGTAGGTATTTATTTTGTTTTAGGGATAACTTTTGGGTATCTACTATGCATAGAATTAAAGTTTATAGTAGTTCTTCAGGTGTACTTTTTTTTTTTTTTCTCTCCAAAATGCGGACATAAATATAACAAAATAAAGCAGTTTTCTGGGTAAGAAAATGTAAATGGTTAGATATTTTTAATAACTTCTAGAAAAGTCTATAAATGTCCAAGTATGTTTTTCAGATAAGATGACAAAATGGTGATACATGAAAGAATATACAAGCTGTGTAATTAATAACAAATATTTAAACATTTATTTGATGTCAATATAAAATACTTCTAGACTCAGTCTTTTAATTCTGTAGTAAAAATCTATAATAAATTTCTATAGTAAAGCAGTAAGTAGTAAAAGAAAACCTGGCTAATTTTCACTTTTTTAATCTGCAAATGCAGCATTCTTGGAAACAGACAAGGATTGGGCTCTTTTTTCCTGTTCAGCACCAGATTGATGCAAGGATAGCAAATAAATGTAAAGTTCATTAGTTTTATGATATAAAATTCAATTTATTTCCCAGAATTATAGAATTAGCCTGTAAATATATATATATATATATATATTTTACAAAGTAAATGGAAAAAAAAAAACAAAAAAACTTTGCAATGCCACAGTAAGTAAGAAGGCTTTCCAGTGCAGTAAATTCATTGGGTCTTCAGGATATTTGGCTAGCTAGAGGTGCAGCAATGTTTCATCAGGCTCCCTAAGCTCCAAAAGCCCCAGACAAATGGTCACTGCAAACATGTAGTCTGCACAGCATGACACATCCAAAGGAGACTGTATTTGCAATATATTCCTGGGCTATCTGTGCATAATAATGTGATATATATAAAAAGTTACATCAATTTGCCAGACTCGCTGCAGCTATAGGCATACAAGCATACAGTATGTTTTCCAAGTCATATTTGTAAGTTACACTGTCTCCCTCTTTTACCTTAGATCATGGCTCCATCTAACCCAGTGATATAGACTTCTTTTTTTAGTTTTCCTTTGTTTTTATTTTTTAAATCTAAAATGGGGGGTTCTACTCATTACTGTTGATTAGTGAGAATCTGCTGTGTTAACTATGATATTTCAGAATTTAAAACAGATTTTGCAAATGTGGTTTTAGAATTTGCAAACTGACTATATGTCTGTATGTAAGCTCTACAAATTTTGCAACTTAAAGAAATGACAAGAATTAGAAAAATCAATAATTTTTGTTCTGGCAATGATGAATACATTTGGATAGTACAATTAAATTCTTACCTGGTCTGAGGGAGAACAGCATTTATTTGCCATTTTCATCTATAGAACAGATATAGAAAAATACTCAGAGTTATTAATATTCTGATGCTAAGAGTTACTATGAGGCAATTAGCATTGACATAGTTAATGCACACTGGTATTAGTACTTTAAAATTATACTGATAAGAAATTATACATTTTCAGTGCAGACATACTAGATTATAATTATACTAAGCCTAGAAAACAAAGGACTCAAAAGACAGGAAACCTTTCATCAGAGTTTTCAGGAAATCCTTCATAAAGTATTGGCTTTATGAATTGTACTTTACCACTGTGAAAATATTATACTGTACTGTAGATATGTCATTTAGATCTCAGTTAACAATTGCTTAAGCAGATCTGCAAATTAGGCATGTGCTCAAGTACTTTGTGAAATGAAGGACGTAGCATATAAGACAGATGAAGGGAATTTTGTTTAGGATTTCCTTTTGTTCAATATAAAGTTAGATATCTTCCTTTTTGCTCACTGTTTAGTCAATGAAGAGGTGTGCTGATTTTGTTTTTTCTTTGACAGTCATAATTGGCATAGATGACTGCTGAACAAACCCTGACAAACCCTTCTTTAAAGTGAAACACTTCTTAAAGTGAAATATTAGTAACAATGAACTAAAGATATGGGATTTAGACAAGAAAAGATTGAATGACTACAAGGAAAGACTCCCCTGTATTTAGATAGAACCTGCAAACAGTCACACAGCTGATGAGTCCTTCCAAACAATCTTATCATCACAAAGCATTTCCCCTCATTTTATAAAAAAATGAAAAGCTTGTGATAACAGACTAAAAGCTACAATTATACACAGGAAAAGATACAGTCACTGGAAAAGAGCAGAAGAAATCCAAGGCTATCACCAGTATCCTAGCAAGAGCAAGAGCAATTTGCAAGACGAAATCTGTGGGTAAACCTCAAAGGCAGAGCATGACTGTAAGAGGCCAACACGCCTTGCACTACGCTAACACCACCAGCCTCAGGTCTTGCTGGGCTTTGTCTGGACCTGCTTTGGCATGTCTGGAGCTGTGTTACAGCTTGTTTAGCCATAATAATTATCTAAAGAGCATGAGACTCTTTTTTTTTTATAGCAAACTGCAGTTGTGGGGTGTAATGTTATATATATACATTTGTATATATTTGTAACTAATCAATAGCAATAACAAGTGCTTATTCTGTATAGAACCACCCTAAACAAAATGACCTTAGAATGAAATGCAACATAGAGGAATACAGGATGATAGCAAGAGCCTTAAGGTACACATGGAGGATGACAGAAAGGCCCCAGGGCTATAAGAACTTGTCAGTCATCCGTAACCCACAGTGGGCCATAAGGTGTCTTTTTCCCCACTAAGTTTTGCAACCCACTTGAACTGAATTGTGTATTTGAACCGTGCAGGTGTGCCAGTTGAGGCCCTGGGTGATAAGGTGGCCAAAGCTGACTTGTCGGGAGCCTGGGGCAGCTGCCAGGCCTGGCTATCACCCTGGCGAGGCATCTGATGGTGCGCAGGAAGGGTCCGCCAGCCCCTTGCAGGGGCCCTGCCACCCCAGAGGAGGAGTGGGGCCACCACAACAGAGGCAGGTCACAGCCCTGCAGGCACAGACATCTGCACCGTAGCTCAGGCAAAGACCAAGGATGAGCGATCCCAACATGCGGCTTCCAAGCAAAGGGGGAGCACCCAGCAAGGCTTCTCCCAGCTCTCTCCCACAGCTCTTCTCACAGCAGCCTCATCCCCGGCTGCACACCTGCACAGTGTCAGCACTGGCCTTGAGCACATGCGGCCAAATCCCTGGGAGGGGGGGTGGCAGAGGTCGTTGGCACTCTCAGGGCCTTGACAGTAACAAAGTGGTGGGAACCCAAGAAACCTTGTCTGTAACTTGCATGCTACAGATTGGTGACAAGCCCAGTGTTACAGAAGGAAGCAGTCTTCATCAATCTGATTTGGGGGATTGGTAGTGGGCTTAATGTTGTGCATTTGAAAAGACATAACAAAAAGGCATCTGAAATACTTTAACATCACCGGGAATACCATCACGCCCTGCCTATCTTCAGCTCCAGCCATTCTCCAATGCTTCAGAGAAATATATACACAAGAAGTAACTACTCAGAAACCAAGGCATGCACACAGAAAATATTATTTTCTTGCAGGTGACCACAGACACACTAAATTATAAGATCACTATAATATAATACAGTGCAAATAAACAGAATAAGCAGTGATCCTGTCTCCTTTCACCCTGCTTTCCAGTCAAATCAAACTACTTTAAGTTCTCTTTATAAAAGGAAGAAATTCTGTTAGCCGACTTTTTACCTTACTATGTTCAGATGTGCCTGTGAAAAAGTGTGTGAGACTGGCCATGCATAATCTCTGGCGAATGAGAGAAAAGTAATGTGAAGAGCATCCTCATGAACAGCATCGCTTCCAGTTGGTAAGGGCAATAAGGAAGAATGCTTTGGATTCCGCTCTTCACCACAGAGCCTTAACTCATTCTCTATTCAAAGCAGGGATGGTTACAGCCCTGATATAAGTGGGGGAAGAGGAAAGATCTCCTTCTGCATCACATGATGCCCCTATGTCACTGGACTGAGGAGAGGGAAGTACGCACTCTCCACATTGCACATCACCATATGTTCCCTACATCCCTCCACAGCTGGTGCATTGTGGCAGGAATACAAATGGAATTTGCTACACCTTGTTGGGAATGCATGAGTTTTCAGCACTGCAGTACAGTAATGGGTGTTTGGGACAGCAGGGGAGCTAAAACCAAAAATCTGGATCTACAAAGAGTGCAGTGGCTGAGTCAGATAACTAGAACTGTTAAACAATTGTAATTAATATATTGTGTTTTAAATGAATGCATAGGTATCTGCAGGAGGCAGGAAGAGAATGGGGTTGCTGTGACTCAGAACTCTCATTTAAACCTAAATACCTCCCAGGCTGGGATTTACCTCACTTAACATTGGCAATTCAAAAAAAAAAAAAAAAGTTATACATTTAATAGATCAATATTCTCTTTCTAATCAGCAGAGACATATGAAGACCTTGACAGCTGTCTATTTCTCTTTTCACACAGTAAGAGGATCCTATTTGATTGGCTAAATTTAGGTGACAGGATTCCTACCCTTACTGACTACCCTTTACAATCTCAGTGGTTTGATCTGAGGTACTTCCAAATGGGAATTCCTGAGTTTAAAAACAAAAAGAAGCAGCAGAAAAGATATGTTATCTTGTGGTACTACCCCCTAGACAACAATAGAATGATTTGTATAATCATTGAGCAGTAAGATTTGTATAACGCTTCCTACAGGTTACGGACACACAACTGATTTCATTTTGATCTACATGCACCTCATATATTGGTTTGTAAAGAAAGAAAGACCTGCTCCTCTTTCCTTTTTATATGAATGTTCAAAGCTCATATTTCATAAATCTCTCCCTACTCAAACTGAAATTTCACTCCACTGTTTTAGATATACATGTACATAAGCATACATGTACGTAAACGTAAAAGAAAATGTTTAAGCCATACAACACATGGAAATTAAATCAGCTGTCAAAAGCATATATATGATTTAGGATTAATATCCTTGTTTTGACACCAAATTTTAAGTTTCTATCATCCTCCAGTGAGCTGCTGGAATGATTTAAAAATATCATAAATAATGGTTAAAGTGGAACAACTGCATCTTTTTATTCCTTATCTGTTTATGAACGGCTCATTTATTAAATTTGTTACTAAATTTGAAAAACACAACGCCTTCAGAACACACCGCAAAAAAGAGAAAACCTTGAGAGAGCTATAAATATAAGAAATAAGTTTCTATGATGCAAATGAACTGGCAACATCAACTTTAGGTGTTTCTACCTATCATGTCTATATTAATGTTTGGTGTTATGTGTGAAAGAAAATAATTAAAGCCCATGACACAAGCTAAAAATGTTTAATAGATAGCTATCTGAATGGTGTACAACAGAGGGGGGATTCTAAATTATTCCAAAGAACTGTCTCCTAAAAACACCTCCTGCACAGCGCTGTCACTTCCCCCGCAAAGAACCTTCTAACTAAACAAATCAAACAGTAGCAGTGAGAAGCACATGTGGATCAAGTTGCTGCCTATGATTTTTGATTCATTATGGCAGCTTCACTGCCAGTTTCTGTTCCTTTTCTTCCCTCAGTGTCTTTAGCTGTACCTTCTTCTGTGAGAAAAGGGCTGTAAGAAGAAATAGATGGAAGGTGCTTACTCATCTCTGTTTTCTTCCTCCTCCAAAGGTAAATGTGAAGATCTTGGAGCACACTGAGGAGACTGAGGATTGAATCACAAAGGAAGAGGATAGGGAAGTTTCTCTTTGGTAGAAAAGTATGCAAAAAATAAGAGTATGGACAGAATGGTGAATAATGGGGGGCATGGATCTTTAGAAAAAATCTGTATTGCTTGTAAAGATGACAGTTACTGGGAGGCTTTCCTAGCTCAGCATTGCAAGGCAAATATCAGGAAGGCAGGCTGAGAAGACATGCTTACATCTTTCTCCATGTTGCTATATTCCCTGTGCTTCTCTGTCTTATAGGAACTAACTTTCTCCAGGCTAATACCAGAATCATTATTTCATCTACAGAGTAACACTTTCTAGCTATGCTAACATTCAGTGGTAGTTATCCTTAGGCAATGACAACTTCTCACATCTTCACTATTGAAAGACGACTCCTCCCTTTCACTTGATCCCCTGTGAGCTTGCCTTTGCATAGAAGTTAGATGTTTCAGTACTTCAAAAGAGTAGACCAGCATTAGCAAAAGTGACAGATTGTGGCAGAGTTATTTTTGTATTGCTTACATTAGGATTGTCTTCTGGCATCAGCAGGGGATCTGGCAGAGAGCTGCCAACTGTTGAAAGGGCAAAGTGGCAAAGGATTATGATGTAGGAAAGATAGGGTGCGTTGTAAGAGAACAATTCACCTGCATCAGGAGCTCTTCAAGAACTAAACGTCAAAATGAAATTATTCAAATGGTATGCAAACATGTATGACAAAGAATGTATATAGAAGAGGCACAGATAGGCACAGGTAAAGTAAGAATGACTAAGGTGCAGGAAGAGTTGCTAAAATCAAGAAGCATAAACATAAACATAGAAAATCTAAAAATATATAGAAGCAAAAGTGAGTTTTTATAAGCTCACTTATGGTCAGGTGAAAAGGCTGAAATTCTTGATGCCGATAGTCTTAGTGACAAGGTCCATTGTGATCACGTATCTAACAGAATTCATTTATCTACAGACATGACAGCATAGGGCAGAACAGAAAATGAATAGGTTAAATATTTAGAGAAGCCAATGAACTCAGTGTTCACCTGAACTCATGAAATTAACCCTTGAGAAGTTAGGAAATTAGCTGAACCCTAATCCCTAACCCTAACCCTAATCTTTGAATCCTGATTATCTTCAGGGACTCCTGGAGAATGGTTGAAATTTTACAGGACTAAAGAAGGGCAAATACAGGAAAAAAAGTCTGAGGAATTACAGATACAAAGCCTAACTTCAACTTCAATAAGATGATCAAAGAAAAATACTGACCATTTGTGAGATGATAATAATGTAATAAAAAGCATTCTGAATGGATTTTCAAGAAGTCTAATGTAAAGGCCTTGCCCTAAGCACTGTGCATATGAAATAGACCCTTGGCTCTCTCAGAGTCAGGGAGCCTTCTTTTACTGCAAACTTTTACTGAAATTGCATTCCAGCCTCACATTCCTGATCTTAAAAAAGGTTTGCAATAAAATGGTTTCTCATTGACTTTTACATCTGTTGTTCTGATGATTAGTAATTAGTTAAAATAGCACTGTGGCCAGATCTGTTCAGTTATTCCAAAGGCTGCACATCTGTCACAGCCTGTTAAGCACTAAATCCAAGTAAAGATTTTACTCACTTTAATATGATCTGTATAGAGATTACTCTCTACCTGACCTAAAACATGTGAATTTATCACTGCTGTTAACAAAGCTTGATGAAACCCCTCCCAAAGAGGAAGACACAAGATGCAGTATTTTGTTTACACAATTCTATATTGTGATAGATAACTGAAAAATGAAGATCAGTAAAAGTACTCAGCAGATAACAAAATATTCTTGCAGACAGGTCACAACACAGTGAGGATACTATGTCAGGACACATGCTACCACACACGTTGCGTTCCAAAGAACCAGACCAGAACCCTACCAGTAATAAAATATATTAATAAATACCCTGCTTGTATTTATAGCCACTTTTTATTGTCATATTCAGCTACATACTTGGAATGGCTTTAACTCATGGGAATTTTTTAGAAAGAAAAAGAATTGTGATTAGGAACTAGGAAGTGGAATTGCTCTAAAAATATTACAGTGAACTGCTTTCCACTATTCACACAGCAGGCAATTATGAACATTCTTGAATAATGTATATTATTTTCCTAGATTTATCAAATAGAAACAATAACCTCTAAACGAGGTAACTTTACCTAAATAGTGCCTAGAAGGGAATATTTATAAAGGATACATCATAAGCAAATATATTGATTTTGTCAAAGATCTCCTTAAATAATTTCAGATTAAAAAAAAAGAATTAATTTAATAGAAGAACTACTGTGATCAAATATATGATTCCAAGTAACTTTTGAAGACCAAAAAAGTCAAATTATTATCTAGTTTGATCAAAGATTGATCAAACCTGATACAAATTCTACACAATATAATCTGAATAACTAAGCATCAATTAACCTGGAGTACAAATTAAAGATATTTATTCTACCAGATCCTGGTTTATAGAAGATGTTTCAGTCTTAACACATCTAAAGAAAGAGATTAAAAATTTGCCCAGGTAATTCTCTCAGGGCAAACTGTGCTTGTATTTTTTTCATCGTTGATTTCTACCAGCTCATAAAGACTGGTATATATTTTCAATAGTGTACATTATTAAGTTGCCTATTTGACTTTATGTTTCATTCCAGAATCTTCAATAGTTTCCAGCTGTTCTTTCTTGGAATAATAACCTGTTGTCCAAATAATGATTTTCTGTTTCTCCAGGGTTTATTTAGTACCTCTGTTTTCAATAACAAATGCTACTTTTGAATTTACAGGAGTAATTTACACTGGCACAAGCACCTTTATACCTGTAGGCAAAAAGATGGAACATAAGACTTTAAATAAACCAATTCCTAGACAAGTTAGAGAGGTAAAAAATACTGCCTCCCAATGAGCCCCTATAAGTTACACTTCACTAGTTACAAAATTTCCACATCCCTACTTCAAAATCAACAAATGCTAATTTCTGAATCCATGTTTTAAGCACACTAATTTCGAGAATGTAAAAGTGATATAATTGGCCCTATCCAAAGCTCTGTGAAATGACTAGAAAGGGTGAATATTTTGCCTTAAAAGAATCTTTAAAATGATAAAGGCAACCTGAATTTCTATTGTTCTCTGTTTTACAATAGTACTGCAAGTCTTGAAAACTTCAGGACTGTTTTGATTTACCAGAAACCCTGTCTCTTCTCTTTTCCTTCTTCTTTTCCTCCCAATACACACACATTTGTTTTATATCTTGTATCTTAAATGTGAATTATTTTCTGTCTTTGGAAATTAGAAATAATTTTAAGACAGCATAGACAAAAAATATGCAGAAAGTAACATACATTTTGAAGTGTCAAATCACTGATGTTAGTTGATATTGCTCTCAGCCAGTCAGCACTCTCCTGGGCTGTATATAACTGAAGTATCCCAGTACTAACTCCATCGAGTGCCAGCACTTCAAATGCATTAGATCTGCAGTAAGAAGAAACATATCCATAAAGGAAGATAGTCAGTTTTCTGAAACTGCCCAATATTTTTCAGGGTTCAAGTGATCTTTACAATCTTTGACAAGTTTGGGGTTTTGACTTTACAAAGCAAAGGAAAGGCAAAAGAAAGAAAGATAATAATGGACAGTATCAGGAGCAATACATACAATAAAAACTTTCTCTGTACCGGTATCTGTACGCCCTGATCATTTGCTAGGGTATAGATATATGTTTATAATTACTGAACTTAGTGTAGCAGACTAAGGACATATGCATTAGATTTTTGTGAACAACTATAACAAATCTTGAAACCAAAAAGACTTTTTTTCTGCATTTGATGCATTTTGGTTTCATATACTAAGGATGTATAAGTTGCAAAGAATTGACTTCCCTAGTTTTAACTTCTTGGATTCCTATAATTTTTTATATAAAATTCTAAGCAATGCTTCCTTTAGGCTCCTTTATGACATAGAATATCTGAAGAATATAAGAATATACTTAAAATTTTCTTTAAAGAATCTTTCAGCATAAGGCCCTTTTTCTTAATAGCATCTACACATGCTAATTTCTAATTGCATTTATTCACTTTTTATGCATCTTTTATATAACAACTTTATTCTGAAAATGCCAGTGCTTTCCTCACTACTTGCAGTAAGTTAGGCACCATCCACATACCTCTGAAATCCCACACATCTGGATGATGGAATGGGGTATCATTATGCATTTTAACTATTAGATTTTTTGGTAGGAACAACAGAAAATTAAGCAGTGGCATGGAAGTGCACTGGTTTAGGTATCTTTAAAATATGTAACATATTATTTTCAGCAACAGAACTTCAGAAAGCTCAAATACTCCTATAAAAGACAATTCTAAATAGTTGAAAGATTGTGTATATGTTTCTTTTGTATATCATTTGGAAAAAATTGCTGCTCTCTGCAATATTTGTAGAGCAGATTATTTATATTTATATGTCATATTGGTTTCTTTTCAGAACTAACCTAGAAGAAAATAAGATACTGACTCAAGAATAGTGCTCTACGAAGTTGCAGGGTTTCCCTGGGATCCTCTGATCTAAGGTCAAGTCCAGTAATGTTTAGTTTATGATATATGTCAAAATGGGCATCCAAAGTGACACTTGGAGGTTACAAGGCATGTTTACTCATGACCTACTGAAAAAATAATTAACCTAATATTTGTCATTCATAGGGAGTTTGACGGTGCACATGAAGACTCAAATCTATATACTTGCTCAAAATGGTATTATAAAATTCCCATCAAATACAATATTCACAAGACAGTATCCCTATGCATATATATATATATATATATATACACACACCCCTCTGAGATAGGAAAGTTCTATTACTATCTGTGTAGACAGTGGAGCATGGAAAGAGACTGAATCTGATGTCACGAAGTTAAGCCATTCAGAATGCCTACTTTAAACATCAAATTTAAATATCAAAGTTAAGATATATTTAAGTGAAGCAGGAAACAGTAAATGTCCTCCACTGAATCCATAGAATGCCTAGGATTCTAACTCATTCAGAGTAGATGCATAAATGAATGCAATGTGAATGCCCTATTCAAGTGGCACAAAGTTATACAAGTGGCTGATGAAAGATCACAGAAATAAACTCTTAGGCTAACAACTAATGCACTAAACAATCAAGATAGAAACAAAACAAAACAAATTTTATTATAAAAATGAACTAATCTTTTATTGTTTGAAAGCATGATGCTGGCAATACTTCAGATGACACTACAAACTCCAGTTGTCACATCCTTTTCCTTATTAAAATATGGTGATCAGTTATAAAAGCCAGTTGACAGATTCAAACAAACATGTCTAGAGTTCTGAATGCTTCAGTCACAGGCTATTTGCACAGAACCAAAGAACAGGGTGCGAAGGATCCCAAAAGTCCTCTAGTCCAACCTGCTGGCTAACAGGTTTACATTACAAATCTCTTTTCCACAAGAGGACCAAAACTGGACACAGTATTCTAGATGCAGGTATTTGAGATGTGGCCTCACAAATGCAAAGCAGAAAGGAATAATCACTTCCTTTGACCTGTAGACCCTTTTATTACCAATACAGCCCCATTTGTGTTAGCCTTCACCACTGAAAGTGCTTAAAGCTGATCTCTGCTCAGTGTACCGTCCATTAGGATCCCCAAGCCCTTTTGCAGAACTGTTCCCTACCAGTTATCGCTGCATAGGCTTATTCTGACCCAGGTGCAGGACTTTGCATTTGTCTTTGCTGACCTTCATGAGATTCCTGTTGGCTCATTCTTTACCTTTCTGAGGTCTTTCTTGCTGGCAGTCTTACCCTCAAGCATGTCTACTGCTCCTCCCAATTTGATGCCATCCATGGACTTGATGAGGATGTACTCTGTCCAGCTGAGCAGATTACCAATGATGTTAAATATTACTGGCCCCACTACAGGCAACTGAGGCATAATACTTGTAAACAGCCACCAGATAAACTTTGAACCATCAACCACTGCCCTTTGAGCCCAACAGTCTAGCCAGAATTTCATCCATCTTGTAGTCCACTCATCTAGTCCATTCTCCCCAATTTGGCTACAAGGATGCTACAGGAGACTGCACAAAGTCTTCCAAAAGTCAAGGTAAATAACATCCACTGCTCTCCCCTCATCTACAGAGACAGTTGTTTCATCATATGAAACAATCTGGGTGGACAGGCGCAGTCCTGTCCCCCCAGAGTCTCTGCGAAGAACCTGGCAATCTCCTGTTCATCCTCCATGATGCTATGCAGCTGCTCTTCTCCTTCATCTCCTCTTCAACTGATAGCTCAACCACCTCCTCCGCTGACCCCATTCCTGGTCTCCAGCCAATGTGCCCCTGCAGCCTGTGACCAGGATGGCTGCATCCTCCCTCAGGAGCTCTCTCTGGTTCAAGGCCTCTGATGGGCCACAGGTGGTCACACTGCTTGGTGGTGACTTTAGCAGAAAGCTGGTTTTACCAGAAAGCAGTCCCCTTTGAAGCAAGTGACTGAAATGAAACAGAAAAGGAACAAGCAAAGTTTACAGATGCCAGCCAGTAAGTCTGTGCTGGTAATACAGTGGTTTTGTTCTCAACATACTCAACTTTATTATGATTATTTCTTGCCTTTAATTACAGTAGTTTCCCTCTACAAATCACATAACATATTGTTCTGTTTTACTCTGTAGTCTGAAAAGTATAATATATATACGGCAAAAAGTAAAAACAAATATCGAAGCTAAAAATAAAAGCTAAGTAGAAAACTACTGAATGCCTAATTTTTTTCTTTTCTTTTTATATGAAGTAATCAATAAATAATGCAAGCACAACGACAGCATTGAAATTCAGGAGAAAATAAATCCTGGAGGCTTAAAGATCATGCCTTTCTCCATTTCTTCAAAGCATGGGGGTGGGAATGGGGGGAAATGCACCAGTATGCACCTACTCCTTTTATCTGTTTTCTATTGAATACTGAAAAACAGGTTTGAGAGATCTCAAGATGCTATGTAGTCATCTCATCACCACAAAATATGATAAGATACATCTTTTTTGGCTATTTTTTTCCTCTGCCCATTGAAAGACACAGCTAGAGGAAATTCCCATCTCTTCTACTTTTCCTGTTACTGTACCAATTATTGCAAATAGAACCAGAAATGAAAGGACTGCAGTTCTTAAAGCCTGGTAATATTTAGAAACAGCAGGCAACGAATATTGACTACAACATACAACTTATACACAACTATATAGAAGGTAAACATGCTTCAAATGTTTCTGAGACTCTTTAAATGCCCCCGTCACCAAAAAACACCCCCCAAAAAGAAAAAAAAAAAGAAAACAGAAATGTAAGCAGTTACTTTTCTGAGGAAGATTGTGTGCTGGTGCTTTACTCTCAGTATCATTTCAAATACAGACGGGATGATATTATCAAGAATTTTACATAATTATTTTAACTGACTACCAAAGCTCATGAAACTCATCTCTGAGTCAAGTAAAAGATAAAGTCCTTCCAAATACAGAACTCTCCACTTTAATAGATGCATCAACTTTATGGAATTTTTCCCACTTTGATATGATTGAAAGCATTCTTCACCACAAAGCAGCAATCACTGAATGTATCATGTATAACTAGTCTTACTGAGAAAGTATCATTTAAACTCCCAGGCTGAGAAAACTGAAGGCCCTTTTCTCATCTTGAAAGACTGGAGATGCATGATTTTCTCCAATGTAGCCTGTTCAAAGACAGCATCATTGTGGCTGTGAAGTGACAATCATCTGGAGCCAGCCATCATTCTCCAACATTTAAAATATCTTATCTCTTCCTCAGGTGTGGAAGAAGGATAACAAACATTAATTGTTAGGTATGTGTTTCATGCATTAAATGTAAGAGATCATTTTTGCTGATGTGTGACTTCTATGGGGAAAAGTACAAACACTTCAGATGCAGAAAAAATTCTGATGAAAATAGTCTCCTTTTAATATTTCATATTGTGTTGTTAGTTTCTACAGCTTTCTCTCACTCTACATTTCTGTAGCTGGACACTACTGAATCTGGCCATATTATCTTTAACTGGACATTGCACGAGTGTGAATAAGAATTTTAGAATGTTTGCTTTTCCTAAACTTTAGGGATTCGGGCCACATTGCCCTTATGTTTCTTTGATATTATTTCCAGCCTTTTACCTGTAACTTTTTTTTGTTGTTGTTTCTTGTAAGCATAACCACTCAGGAGCATGTGGCACAGTTTTATATACTCAGTCTATTTATATCCCACTTTCATGGTGAAATGATGGATGAATCTGCATCCTGGTCTGTTTTGGGGTTTGTTAATTACATTAATTTCTTTTAATAAAATAACACTGTTTTAGTGAAAATGGCAGTCAGAATAACAGATAGGCATCGATAGACTTAAATTCGCTTCCTGACTTTGACACTTCTTGGCAATTAATAATAATTAACACTAATAAAACTTAAAATGGCCACTGTGAGTTTTGCCATATAGAGCCATTAGCTATTAGAGAGGTGTTAAGCAAAAGGACTTTTATAAGAGAAAATGCCTTCTCAGTGCCAACTGAAATGGGAAAAGCTAAATTTCTACTTTTTTAGAAGCTAAGGATTTCAGCAAAAGCTATTTTAAGATTTTCAGTTTCTGTGGCATGTGAAACAGTCTGTTCTTTAGATTTATCTCAAAGTTATATAGTATTTCCTTAATAAAAGTCTAGATGCCTGTCTGACAGCAGCAGCTGTTTTATCCAAAGAAGTTTACTAACATGTTCTTACAGACAGACACACTCAATCAGCTTTACATCTTCCCAGGTCCTAACTCAGTCTTCCTCCCTGTTTGTACATGTTTTCATGACGGGCTTCAAATTTTCTTGTGTTTCTTACAGCATTTTCTATTGGCTTATCTACATTACTGTATGGCACTCTTGCTAGAATTTCTATTTCTATTTAGGCTGAAGTTTTATGGATTATGGGTGGATATGAATGGAAATTCCCAAGAAAGTATTCTCTGAATCTTTATCTCTTTGAAATTTAAGAAATGAGGGGCTTTAGTACTTGTAGATTTTATATAGCCTCATATTTTCAAATAATGATCAAGTTACTCATACAATTGGGCTATTAGCAGAAACTATGGAGCTAAAAATATATCAAGCTATTAAGCACAAACTTGGATTGCATTTCATGTTTGTTTTAGCTGAACATTTTGCTTCCCAAGCCGTAACTTTGATTTATTTTGTATTAAACTTGGAGTAGTAGAGTAAGATAAGTGAAGTGACACAAAGATTATGCTTCTACAGAAATGTTCTTAGCTGATTTGCCAGTAGAAGCAACTCCCAGCTGTATTCCATCAGATTTGTAATAATACGTGCAGAAAGAAAGGAGAGTGAGGAGATGGGACAGTTTTAGCATTGATCGGGTCTCTTATCCTGCTCTTCATGAAGTCATACAAATAGTTACACTGGCACTATGAACAGGACAGAGTAGGACAGAAAACAAGCAGCTGAAGGAGAAACAAGAGAGTGGAATGCAGATATGAGATAATTTAATTGGCTTTGCTGCAGGGAGAAAAGTCTGTGGAATTATAGTCTGTCACACTCAGCATGCTTTATTTGTATGGAAATAACAGATGAAAGAAAGAGGTGGAGGAGTTTTGCTGGAAAACAGGAGCAGCTTTAATTACTGAAAGCTATATGCAATATCACTGTGCTACTGTCCTCTCTTGAGTGCAGCATGTCTAGTAGGACCGGTCACTGTGGTAGGCTGGAGAACAGGGTGTATGTGTACTTGTGAGCAAGTGTTTTATAATTTCAGCATAATTATAGTTAGGAATAATCCAAGTGAGATGCATTTCACCCAATTTAGCTATGTAAAGTTCTATTGTCTATGTATATGGATGAGAGGCAACAAACAGAAGTTAGAACATGGCAAATTACAATTAGACAATAGGATTTTTATTTTTATTTTTTTGCCATGGAGGTGATCAAATACTGACACAGGTGCCAGTATCAAATACTGCCACCGTGTGGCTGTGGACTCTTTATCCTGGGAAGTGTCTGAGACTTGACAGAGCACGGCCCCGAGCCATATGAATCACAGAATCACAGAATGGTTGAGGTTGGAAGGGACCTCTGGAGATCATCTAGTCCAACCCCCCTGATCAAGCAGGGTCACCTAGAACACGTTGCACAGGACCTTGTCCGGATGGCCTTTGAATATCTCCAGAGAAGGAGACTCCACAACCTCTCTGGGCAACCTCTTCCAGTGCTCTGTCACCCTCACCGTGAAAAAGTTTTTCCTCATGTTCAGATGGAATTGTCTGTTTTTCAGTTTGTGCCTGTTGCCTCGCGTCCTGTCGCTAAGCACCACTGAAAAGAGTCTGGCTCCATCCTCTTGGCACCCTCCCCTCAGATACTTACATGCATCGATAAGATCCCCCCCGAACCTTCTCTTCTCCAGGCTAAACAGGCCCTGCTCTCTCAGTCTTTCCTCATCTGAGAGAGATGCTCCAGTCCCCTAATCATCTTTGTAGCCCTACGCTGGACTTGCTCCAGTGGTGCCACAACCCTCTTGTATTGGGGAGCCCAGAACTGGACACAGTACTGCAGATGTGGCCTCCCCAGGGCTGAGTAGAGGGGGAGAATCACCTCCCTCCACCTGCTGGCAACACTCTTCCTGATGCACCCCAGGAGACCATTGGCCTTCTTGGCCACAAGGGCACATTGCTGCCTCATGCTTAACTTGGTGTCCACCAGCACTCCCAGGTCCTTCTCCGCAGAGCTGCTTTCCAGCAGGTCAACCCCCAACCTGTACTGGTGCATGGGGTTATTCCTCCCTAGGTGCAGGACCCTGCACTTGCCTTTGTTGAACTTCAGGAGGTTCCTCTCCGCCCACCTCTCCAGCCTGTCCAGGTCTCTCTGAATGGCAGCACAGCCCTCTGGGGTATTGGCCACTCCTCCCAGTTTTGTATCATCAGCAAACTTGATGAGGGTGCACTGTTCCTTCATCCAGGTCATTGATGAAGAAGTTGAACAAGACTGGACCCAGGACTGACCCCTGGGGGACACCGCTAGCTACAGGCCTCCAACTGGACTCTGCACCGCTGATCACAACTCTCTGAGCTCTGCCATTCAGCCAGTTCTCAAGCCACCTCACTGTCCACTCATCTAAACCACATTTCCTGAGCTTGTCTCTGAGGATGTCATGGAAGACAGTGTCAAAAGCCTTGCTGAGGTCAAGGCAGACAACATCCACTGCTCTCTCCTCATCTACCCAGCCAGTCATTCCATCATAGAAGGCTATCAGATTGGTTAGGCATGATTTCCCCTTGGTGAAGCCATGCTGACTACTCCTGATCACCTTCTTGTCCTCCACATGCTTGGAGACGGCCTCCAGGATGAGCTGCTCCATTGCCTTTCCAGGGATGGAGGTGAGGCTGACTGGCCTGTAGTTCCCTGGGTCCTCCCTCTTGCCCTTTTGGAAGACTGGGGTGACATTAGTGACATATGATCCCATTAGACCTGCTCTGAGCAAGGAGTTGGACTAGATGATGTCCAGGACCCCTCCAACCTAAATTATTCTATGATTCTATAAGCAAGGCATGCTAAACTCAGGAAAAATTTTGTTTTATCATAAGTAGGTGCACAAGATAGGTCAGGTGAATCATTCTCTGGAGATTCTTATTTCTCTCCATTAACTCTAAGATGAGTCCGGGGATTCAGCACATTTGTAGATGAGCAACTATTTCATGTTACAGTCAGACAAGAGCAATCTCACCTATTAAGTTCCAAATCCATAAAGATTTTAAGAATGTGAATAGTCCCATGGAATTTAGTTGGAATGTTGGTTTGCCTTACATTATCGACATGCAGATCTTTGTAGAAACAGAGCATAATCACGTTAACTCATCTTAGAAAATACAAGAAAATATTACTAAATATGAATTTAAAATGACAAAGAAAAAAAGCAGACAAGATTGTTTTCATTCATCTTATTGAATGAATTGTCAAAATAAATACAAGCAAAGGTAAAAAAAAGAAACCCTTCAGCTGTAATTTTGAGAAGTCTTAATGCAAGTATTTGTATTTTCTTTTAATCACTTGGATGATACAGAGGCATGTTATTTTCTAATTGGTCTTTCAGCACAATGGGAGTGTGTGGGAGATGTGAAAATTTTAAATAATAAGCCATCCTACTACCTTCCTTGTAGGAAAACTGGATTTATCTTAATGATGCCTTTACAGATGACTTGACAGGTCAATAGCTTCAGTCTCATATATAATATATAGGTGTCCCTAGTTATTTCCTGACATATAAGATGGCTAATAAAATCTTCATTTAGATAACAATTATTGGATTGCTCTGCCATTGTAATGCTCGTTCAGAATCAGGTTCAGTTTCCTCTCATGCTCTGTAAGCCTTTTGGCAAGAGGACAGTCTATAACCCATGGCAACTGAATTGTATTAATCAGTGTCATGAATACAGAGAACATCAGGTACATTTTGTTTAAATTATATGCAAAGGATTACTTCTTCAAGATTTTTCAGCTCTCCACATGATTTAAATATATAGTTTATATGGTATATGAAATTCAGACGTGTTTGTTAGGGAAGAATGGATGTTCATGTGCATGACATACTTAGCAATGTGGTAGATTTCTTTGAAGTCTAGAAACCCTCTGCTTTCAGAAGGAAGAGCAATATAGCTTGCTTTTATATTTTTATTATTATTATTAATAACAATAAGCTAACATAGTGCAAATCAGATTTTTTCAATAACACATCTCTGAAAACAGTCACTTCTTGAACAAACAGGTATTTTGAAAAACAAAAGCAATAAAGCTCAGTAATGAGCACCACGACTACTCACTTCAACATATTCAGCTCACTCCAGACTTATTTTTTTCCTATTTTGATGCCAAAGTAAGTGGAAAGCAAGCAGGTCTGCCACTGAAATCCAAGGCTATTTATCCAGAGACATTTATTGAAGACATCTGGGGGCAGGGTCTTTCTGAAATAATCCTAGTGGATTAGAATTTAGTATGTTGTCAGCAATCAGAAGAAAAGGCAAAATAAGTCTCACCACCTCCAGAAAGAAAAAAAAAAAGTAATAATTCTTTGACCTCCGTGGTAATATTAATATGAACAATCCTCTGACAGTATTAATCTGTTTATCTTTTGGGGGGGATAGGAAGGAGATTTCTTTTGCCTTTTCTTCTGCTTGCTAACAATATGCCACACTGTGATCCATGATTCTGTCTTCTAAGGAATGCTATTTACTAGAAGAAGCACAAATGAAGAGGTGTGCAACATGCAACCTTTGGGGATAAGGGGAAGTGGTTCCTGAATACATGGATTCTGAAAAGAATGAGGATGCTTCATTTTTGCTTGTGGCACACTTAATTGCAGTACAGACTTCAAAGCTAGAATTCAGCTAAATATTGCAAGGGTGAAGATTCAAAAAATAAGCCAGCTCACTCCTCTTGCTATGCTGCCTTCATGCTGCTGAACAAATTAAAGGGATATATATGAGCTGTAAAGAGCATGTAAATACACTGCTCTATACTGCAAAGAAGCAGCAATTTCCTTAATTTTCATGTCACTGATTTTTTGATACACTTTTAGACTGCAAACATCTGGCATCCTAAAGGATGTCTAATTTCTGACTTAGACATTCTACTTCACTTGCTGCATAAGGAACAGGTAATAAAATGCTCCCTATCTGAGAATCAGTACTCAGTACTGATCTCTAATTCCGTGTGGCACAGTTCCTGTCTAGCTTTTCTTTCCTGCCTATATCTTGATTTTTCTCTGAGTTAGCAGCTCATTTTAGTCAAGGGTATGTCTCTCCGTGGAGAGATCTGCAGAATGCCTAGCCACTTCTTGGATATCTCTGTGTTTATATTCTGCTGAGCAGATCTTATTCTGTAGCCTGCATTTACTTGATTCCTGACAACTGATTTCCAAAATATCTTGCTGCTTGAGCAGAACTGTGACAAACTATAAGTCTTCCTTAAGGATCAAACTGCCCTGTTACAATAGTTACAATCCCTAATGCCATGTCCCTGCACTTTGTACTGTTAGGTTGCATCCCGTTTCCATTAGTTCCTTTTTTTTAAGATATAGTGCTCCTTTTCTGTACTGATGATACTGATTCTGTGTCACCAGTGAGCTTGATTAGTGTAATTCTATGATGTTCTGCATCAGCAGCGGCCAAATTAGTCCTTAAGGCACTCTATTAATAATATCTCTCTAAATCAACACTTTCTTTTTCATTACAAATTGCCCTCATCTTTTCCTTTTGTTACTCTCTGCCATGGTTTCCTACCCTACTGGCCCCTTTGCTGGAGTTAGATTCCAGTTTGGCTGTGGTATTTTTCATTTACATACTCATTCTTTGTTCAATTGATACACCTTCCTTATCTCAAAACGGTTTGCTTCATTTCTTACTGTCCTATTTACTTGCCTAATTAAAGGCATTTTGTTAACCCACTGAAGTGTTAAAATGGGAAATAGATGACTTAAGAAAGATTCTCTCTCTTAAAAACCCAGTAAGCCAATTATAAAAACAAAACAAAACAAAAAACACAATACAATGCAATAATTACAATGACCAGAAAATCAAGAAATAGAAAATAACACCAAAACCTAATTAAGCTGTTTTTTTAATTGGGATAATAGCTACACGGGATCATAGCTGCTGTGCCTACATTACTTCCAGTCCACTCATTTCTTAAATTTAGTTTCCATCTGCTTCCAAATGAGGGTTTTTTTTTCCCCCAGTCTCTAAATTCATAATGTTCCAGAGGTTACAGATATACAATATTCACTTCTTAAAGCTCTGGTCAATGCAGCAAATAAAGGTGATTATGTAGTACTATCAGCAACTGCTAAAAGAATAAAAATACTTATCTACACATTTTTCTAAGGTTTTAGACATTCTCTAAGAAAACTGAAAGGCTATAGATTAATAGAACTATTTTCTCCCTCTTTTATGTAACTACAAACTTGTGAAGTGCATACTTTGGGTGAGAAAGACTTATTGATCTCAGTATTTCACTGTCAAACTTACTTATATTACAATTAGTGACCAACTCTATCCCTAATGTTTCCATCACCAAGTAGCAATTAATATTCACAGGAACAGAGTTTTCACGGCATATATTACTGTAATATTTACACAGAAAACAGGGCATTTAAGACACTGATGGATTGATGAGAACTTTAGGATGATAAAAGTGGTGGTGCTGTATTATAAAAGCAAGCAAATAAAAAAGTTATTGATTTAGTAAGTTACCAAAAAGAGTACACTAATCTACATGCTACATAGAAATATTCAGATAAACTCCAATCATATCAACAATCTGAAATACACTAATTAGGGGTGACTTGGGTAGTTATTATTTCTTGCCCATACTCATACTCTCTCAAGATATAGCTAGAAAAATCCTGCACTGAGAAGAGAAGAGATATCTACTACATTTCTTATCTTTCCTTTAGGTATCCTGGGACCATTTTTCTTCCGTTTTTGTTTTGTAACAAAAACGTGTTTGTGTGGGGCAAACACACTTCATGGACTTGACCTTTGCAGTATTTTTAATCATTCCTCTTTGAGTATAAAGAAGGAAAAAATTTCTTCCCATTCTCTCTGGTTTCTGTTAATACCTCTGGTGCTGACGAAATCTAATATATATGAAAAAATGTACTCTTTGACACTAAGTCAAAAGACTGAAGACTTCATGAGGAAAATCAAATGAAAAATCAAGTGAAATGAAAAGTCAAAGGTAAATCCTTTTCTTTATAGTGAAGAAAAGAATAACAATCAAACAGATACAGGTTTTCCTGGCCATCTGATGACACAAGAGCTAAAAGTATGCATTATCTTGCCAAAGTTACTGGAAAGCTCAGAAGAAGTACCAAGCTTTTTAAAACATGTAGTTTAACCACAAAGGAAATGATATAACCTAATTAGATTAGATTAGATTAGACCTGATCTAATACCACACTAAAGTTATATTATAGTCTAACAGACAACTCTAGCTTATAAAATGTTTCTAATCCAAAAAAATGGTCAAAGACATTCAGCAAGACACTGACATGCTATACATTGACATACTCAATATTTTTTTAAAGTAAAAGCAACAAAAAGATGGCCTTCAGTAACATATCAGACTCTGTTTGACCTTATGACAGGCAATCTCTTTTTTGTTCATAAGATTGTCTGAAGGCTGGAGATTATTTACGATACTAGAAAAAGAAAGCTGAAAATTATGAAGGACAAGAAAAGAAAAGTGCATGAGGTCATGTAAACTGACTGACAGCAGTTTTCCACATCAGAACAGCAAGAATAGTTGGGCTTAAAGATACTACACATATACTGTACAAAACTATATATTAAAACAAGCCACAGCAATTAAGCAATTGATTTTAATAACAAAAAAATGCTAAGTCTGCTGTGGCTATCTGCAAGAATTTCAGAGGTGAAAAAGCTGGTTTTCCAGCGGGGAAAGAAGGACTGGAAGAAAGCAGTGTGTGTTATGTGGCTGAGTGGATAGACAGCAAGATAATCACACAGGCTTTAATAATCTTTCCCAAACCATAACATTTTGCACAGTTGCAAGCAAATTCCTAAAGCCATCAGGACATAGATCATTCTGATACAAAGAATGATACAGATCATTCTTTCTCAGTTTAATTGATGTAGAGGGCAGGGGAAAAGGCCCTTCATACAGTTCACCCAGTAGAAGAGAAAGCACACAGCTGTGTATGTGATACTACAGAAAACAGTTCCAATAGTTCAATGATACGGACTTAAAAACAAGAGTGGCTGTTCCAGTGCCAGTGCACGTTCTTAAGATCAACTGAGATAATCCTATATATTATCCTGAGGATAATATATAAAGAAGTATATAGAAAGAAATATATAAAGAAGCATTACAGCAAAACAAAGCCATGACAGAGAACAGGAGGGATTCAGAAAGTAGCAAGGATGACATATAGATTAATAAACTCATTTAATAGTGAAAAAGCAGGCATACTGTTTACCTAATTTATGCAGACAGACTCTAAATAAATATTCAGAGAATGGCAAAAAAAGCAAATTAGTCAGCTAGACCCATGATATATTCAAGGAAATTGGCATGGACTCATTCAAATGAATTTAGACTGATGGCTGAAATGTGAAAGTGAGTCGAGATATGCAGATATGGTTGAAAGAAGGGATTTTATCCAGACTGATGTTACCATTTATCCTTAGAGTTGTTTATAGGTTTCATTTCATGCAAGGCAGACATTTGATTATATAAAGTAAGTACTGAAGACAAATGCTGGAATTTATGCTTATACAAACATGGAGAAATGTAAAAGAAAGAGTAATACGTGGGATAATAGTAAGAATATCAGCATGTATTTCAGAGGAGGAGAGAACAGGTAAGAGCAGTCTGGTACCCCTCATAAGAATACAGCATTGGTAAGAACATGTGAATGGCCTCATCAGCAATTACTCTCATGGTATTCCTTTAATGCTCTTGTGGATATTCCTGTAGGATTACCAAAAATAAAAAGCAGCAGGGTGCGTATCAGTAGAACTGAAGTATTATGTGATAGTGACAGGCTCTATGGAATGATTCCAACTTCCTGTAGTGTTTAAAAGAAAGAGCAAAAGAACAGCAATAGTGGAATGCTGTGTACAGAAAGTATATACTGGAGCCAGATGCATCACAAGAGACTGCATCTGTCCAAGGCTGAGGCTGAAAGCACTAGGCTTCTTATTCCTTCCATGAAAAATACTTATAACAGAAGGTGTTTTATTTCAAGGCAATCTCAAAATGCACACATTGCTGACATTTTCTGAATTGGAATCCATTTGGATTGCTCCAATTAACGCACAGAGTGCACAGGAGTGAAACTTTCTAACTAGCAGGGTGATAACTGAACTCAGTCGTTTAAATGTTTTAACTTCTTCCCACTTATCCTTTAAGTGCAATAACACTGATCATAAGAGTTGATGCCTAAACATGCATGCAGAGATTTGTTTATTCAACCCACAGGAGAACTTCTAAGCCTTGTTTTGATATATTTATTTTGGAATGGATAGAGGCCTGTTATAGATTTGGAAGAGTGACCATGCAAACTTGCCAGCTGAAGGAGGGAGAAAGAAAGTGGCGGAGAAAGTGATGAGAGACTTAGTAAAGAATAGAATTAACAGTTAACACAAAGACTGGGGAAGAACCTAAAACTCTTCTGGACAGATTATTATTATTTGATTTGTAATGCTTTAACGCAAAGTCTGGGAGAGGAGCTGACAGCTACTTCAGGTGACAGTATATACTTTTGCTTTCACATCTTTTTGTTAGTCCAGCAAAATCAGCTCTTCTATTCTATTCCACAGCTGCTTTATAAACCATTGCTTAGGTCTCTGAGATGCAAAAAGATTCTATGATCAAAAATACAACTTTCTGTACCCTGTACTTTGTAAAACTCTGTTACAGTCAATATTTGTTTCTATATGACAATGGTATGTTGCATAGTCACAAGAACTGTGCAGTATGTCATTTTTTTTTAAAAAAGGTGTTAACTAACAATATCAGAACTTGGGAATATGGAATATAGGCGTATTCTATTATAGAGATATGGAGTGAAATGTAATACCTTAAAAACTAATTCAAGTAAAGCCAAGCTTAACCTCTGCACTATCTGCTGATGGTAACTGAACTCCCAAGATAAAACCGATTATGGAAACATATTTTATGGAGCTATGTTTACTATACTTTTTTACTTTGTCATTGGTAATCACCAAACATACCATTAATTTCAAGAGAAGATGACCAGCATATATATATATATTTTATAATAAGAACTAAAGACTTTCATAAGGCAAAGAATTCTTGCATAGCCAACACTCCATAGCAAAGTATTAGGTCCAGCTAGCTAACCCAGTGCTTCCCTTTTTAGATTACAAACCTTAATTTATCTGTTCCAGCTTTGTACCTCGAGATTCGAGCCATCAACAGAGGAACTGATAAGGTGTCTAGCCAGCGCTTCTCGTATTTTGGTTCATTAGCTATGGGTGAAGAAGGTGATGGTGGAGCCTGTACAAAATAAATGAGAATCAGTAAGCACAGTCTATCAGACAACATAGTGCATAAAGCATAAATATGCATTTCTGGCTGTGCTTGTCCTGGAAGTGAATAATATATAGCAACAGAAGTATTCAAGAAGCTCAGGATCTAGTAGAAAGGATTTAAAAAAAAAGCATTTGTGTAAGAAAAGAGCACTGGCCATCTTGATACTATGCTTGTGATTTAATTTCAGTATTTCAGTAATTTTAATTTCAGTATATATATGCAAAGACTACAGTAGTCATGCAGAATACTGGTTTCTTATTTATTCATTGTGACTTTTATCCATAGTGTTATTTAATAACAGATTGCAAATCCTGAATTTCATGTTATCACTAACTATATAAGGACTGATGAATTTAAAAATTTTATCTTTGAAGTTTTCCTCCAAATATTTTTTCTAGTAAAGATTGCTGGCATTATTTAAGCAGTAAAAGATGTCCAGATCTCAGAACAGTGAAAATATGTACTTGTATGACGTACTCAGTTCATGTTATGAGAACAAACAAAAGAAAATAACATTAAATTAAATGTGTGTAAATGCCATTGCAAATTAAGTTAGGGGAATTAGACTGGACATACTGTCATCGATAAAAGGGTCTAGCCAAACCTAAAGTAGAGAGTATACAGAGATTGTTCAGCCTCCTAATATATATTGCCTCTTATGTATCACAGCTAATTATTTAATTAGTTCATGAAGGCACCACAGAATGAAACATGATTAAAAGTATTTTTTAGATTGTTAAAGGTGTCATAGAACCACTAACACTAATATATATATGTAGTGGTATATATATATATGTAGTTTGTTCTTTATGACATAATGTCCAGAGGTTTACACCATTTGTAAAAACAGAGGTTTACATCAGTGAAAGTACAGAAATATGTCCAAATTTAGAAAGAAATGGTGGCAACTGGTTTTGGTTGCAATTGATTTGAAAATTGTGTTTACAGGCAAAAATCAATTAAATTAGAAACAGCTGAGTAACTGCTGGAATTCATTGTTCAGAGTACCACTCAGGATTTATGATCATGATTATGTACTGCAAAATGATTATTAAATGGGAACAATAGAACAGCAAGGAGCTTCTTACTAAGTGCATAAAAATAAAAACTTGGAAAGTTTTCATTGGTACTTTTATCTCCTCACTATCATGACATCTGAGCATTGCACTCTTTTATAAAGATAGCAATACTATTTACAGAGAAGCAGCTGAGACAGATTCAGAGACATAACTATTAAGGTCAAAACTAGGCATCGATGTTCTCTATCTCTGAACCAAAATTATTTATTCCAGGTTGTAGAGAGAATTTCCTAGTACAGAATGTAGTTGAAAGCTGGCTATTTTAAAAAAGGTCACAAATATGCACTGAGTAGTACTTACAAAAGTAAATAAACTACAGGATGACCTAGCTTCAGCTCTGTTAAGCCCTGGTGTTCAAAAGCCATAAAACTTACTCAAAATAAAGAACATTCTGAGAATTGTTTTATTTCTAGTTCTTTTTCTTGATCATAAGCTTTTAGGGTTAACATTTTTTCCTAAAGCTCTTACAGTCAGCAAGGGCTGATCATTCTATTTATTTCTTTAAATAAATCAGAACAGTGAGTTTCATATTCTAACAGGACAACTGAGAGTTAGTGACTGAGGAACGCCTTCCAGTAAATGAAAAATTTGTAATGAAATTGCCAGAATTGGTAATACTAAAATATCTCTTAGGCTTCAAACCGTTTGGGGAAAAGAATTTTATTTAGAGTATTTCCAAGTTCCTAGGAAAATCCAGCTTTCATCTGATTGAGATCTCCTGGTGTTGTTGCAGTATGAATATTTAATAATAAAGTTCATAGACTAATTCTATTCCATACAATTAGCCTCAAAAGGCTAAGGTGTCTCCAGAGCTTTGCATAAATTTTATAAGATCATAGTGAAGAATCTGTTGCATATTTTTGAATTCTGTACAAATGATTTTGTGACATAACCTCATGCAATCCGAAGTAGAAAATGATCAACACAATCTAAAGTGCCTGTCTGGAAACTGAAATGTTTAAGAATAAAGCTGAAGGTAGTTTATTACAGTCAAACATAAATGCTTGAATACAATCACTGAATTTATATCCAGGAATCAGAAAGTAAAGAAGCCACAATTTCTGAAGCATCCTCACCTATTTTTCCCATCCTCTCCACTCTCTAGATATGGATCAGATCTAGATAATTTAAAGATAAAAGTCTGTCTTTTTCTCGTGAACTGTAAGTTGTACTTTTTTAGCAGACTGCTAAACAATATCCTGTAAAATTTTAGGCAACTTAAGAGCATTTGGCAGATAAGAATTCATGGGGAAGTCACTCTCACAGTGTAATGTTTCCATTTGCTACCTTCCACTGCAGTCAAATGCTTTAGTAGGATACCAGTGCAAAGAATAAATATCTCAGTGTAAGCAAAGAACAGAATTTTAGAAAATCCACATCGCATTCCTTCATTAGATTCACGAATTGAAAGAAAACAAATAACCAAAAACAGCTGGTCAAAATCTATTAATGATACTACAGTAGGAGAAATATTATTATAGTTGATGTAAACTCTAAGGAAAATTTGGCTTCCACAGACAATTTCTGTTTTTTGATATTTGAGAAACACATTAGAAAGAGTAATAGCTTTTCCAGTTCTGGACTACTTATAGCTGTGGAATATGTACTGCATGATCTGGTCTGTAACGACAAGGAATAGGGAAAGGATACAAAGGGGTCAAGCTGGTGACATTCTCAAATGTCTACTTCATACTGAAACATATTTTAGTACCCAGTTTATGGTAGAGCACAAAGTAGAGACTGACCCCTCTTTATCTTCTTAAGGGAAAAAGAGGGCATACACATGGCCATAGGCTACCACACAAAAAGTAAACTCTATCATAGGACCAACAGTTCATTTTGTTCAGTTTGTCCTATAACCTATTACATTTCAATTTGAGACTCATCCTTTGATTTATCCCCTTCAAAATTAGTGAACACATGGATAGACATAACAAACTGGGGAAGAATCAAGTCAACACAGCTTTTGCACACAGAGATCATGTCTCACAAATCTTTCAGAGTTGTTCAAACCAGTCAATTAATATGAGAGAACCAGTTGGTAAGGCACACTTGGGTTTCCAAAAATCATTTGTCCCACACAAAAGGTTCTCAGCTAATTTGCTATGAAATAAGGCAAGATAAATACAGATAAATAATTAGCTAAAATATAGCAAAATACAGCAAACAAAACACAGCAATTAATATCCATTTTTCACTGTGGAGGGGCATTATCATACTCCCACAGACAACTGTGGCCAAACCTATGCATATTGACGAACAAACTGGACAAGGTGGTGAACACTGGACTGACCCAGTTTACTAAGCACACCAAGCAATGAAGAACAATAACAAGAAAATCAAAATGAATATAGTTGCAGAAGAATCTCATGATATTCAATATTTCTCCAGTTGAGAGATAAAATGACAAAGTTAATGTAAATAAATGCACTTGACAAAAGACAATATTAACTTTCCATATGCTGTGGTGGGATATGAACAGGTGATTACTACTCAGCAAAAAGATCGTGCTGTTGTGGGAAAAACAAATGTTGAAAGGCATGGAATGGCTTCCATGCAAATAATGAGTAAGTAGACAAAGATTCATTAGACTAGAAAAGAAACAGTTGAGGGGGGTGTATGGCAAAGATTTATAAAGGAACAAAAATACAGAGAAAGTGTCTAGGAAACAATGGTTCACTGGGTCTTTTAATAGAAGAAGCAGAGATATCAAATAGAGGTAAAATGCAGCAGGATAAAAACAATGTATGTCTCTACATAACATAGAGTGAGGCTGTGAAACTTTTATCCACAAAGCTGTAGAGGCTAAAAGTTTATATGTGATCAAGAAATACAAATATATGGAATCAAAATCCAAATAGGGCTGCTAAACGCAAAGACACAAACTCTGGCTCAGGAAGTGTGTGAGAAATCACTGGAGGTGTAGAGAATATACCATAGAAATAACGCTATATATTTCCTCTGTTCTTGTACTCTGTCGAAAGCACGTGTTGAAGGACAAAGTCCAGTGTGCTGAGCTGGCTGCCCTTCAAGCCTTCTGTCTATGAAACAGCTGCTGCTCATGTTGCAACTCTCCACATCGCCCCTCCAAAGCACTAAAAATTTGGCTGTTTAGGGATCACCTCTGCAATCACATCTTTTATTCTCTGGTCCATTTCACACCTTTGGCTTTCTGCTGAGACCGCCAACAATGTTGCCAATTAATGCCAATTTGTTTGTAACACCTGTCCATTAGGAAATGGATTGAGCACAAAAATCTCATTTTTGACAGAACATTGAACAAGAATCAGTTTGTAATGACACATAATCACTACCCACCTGGGACAGATGTGAACTGTTGACCTGGAGGAGGGAACGATTCTGTATCCCATTAGCAATCACTGACCTATGAAGGACAATTTAGACGAGAGCTTTGTTGTTTTTTTAAACATATTCTATAACAACTCATTATGGGTCAACCAAGAAGTCTTTCCATAGGTAGAATAAAATGTCCTCTGTTAAGTGGGAGACCTAATTAGATACATCTCTATAATCAAGCTTCCACTCTCAGAACAGAGGAAGGTAGAAAATAGGATTGCAGCTGGCTGTGGCTGTCAACTTTTCATCTTGTTGTGATGTATGATTTGCAGAGCTTTAAACTGCCACTGATTCTGAATCTCTACAAAGAAAATATCATGTCATTGGAGGAAAGCACTTCTGAATCTTCCCTAGCAATTTAATTTGCAATTTCTCTTACCGCTGCCTCTTGAAAGCAGACACAGTGATTTTCTATGTTGACACAGCTCTTTCTTTAAACACAGGTTCCAAACAGGTTGAAGCTGAGTTAAGCCAGTTTGGGGGCCAAAAAATACTCAGGGTCATGCTACTCAGCATGCCTAAGCTTGCACTTAAATATGCTTTTTACTTTGTACTGCAAATACAATCTGGTTTGCAGGAAGGCAGGTCTTGCAAAGTCTTCATAGTGGAAGAAGATGAAGGACTATACCTGGAATAGCAAGGTATCTATTGCAAGCATTGTCATGGCACAATTAGGCAAAGAAAAAGAGGCAACAATAATTGGTAGGGTTTATTCTTAGAAGACTAAACTGACTAGCATCAAGCATTTGTACCCTTTAAAGAAGCTATCTTTTTTTCTTTACTACCGTGATGCCTTGCTCTGCTGTCACCAGCTTTGAGAAAGAAGGAGAAGGCAGAACCTTCTTTTTACCAATATCTGAGCTTCCAATGGTCTCTTGCAGTGTAGGACAGCAAAGATGATGGCACAAGTCAAGGATTCAAGGCTTTCTCATTCCAAGTAATGCAATCTTACTCTTGGTGGCAAATTTTAATTGAAAAAGGGTTCTAGGAACCTTCCACTTTCTGGAATGCTTCTATTTCCAGATATTCCTGATAACTGAATAACCTCCTGTTACAACCTCCTGTTTTGATAGGCTCTAGCAAACTGGAGATATTTGAAGCTATTTCTGCTGCTCTTGCAGAATCCTACTGGAAGGATGTGGGCCAGAAATAGCTAAGAAGATGTGATTCTTTTGGGGGTACTCTGCCTTCCTTGTCACTTCTTCTCAACCTGCTAATGTGTTTGGCTGGTATTGGTTTGTTCCTCCTACCAATGATGTTTCTCCACTGGGGATGGATAAAGGCATAAACTGATGTCCCAAAATGTGCTTTTTGGATATACCCAGCGTTTACTACTCAGTAAATATTTCAATGGAATATGAAACAAAACAATGAAAGCAATGTTCAAAAATAAAAATACAGGTTTAAAAATTTAATAAGTTGGGTTTAAAAATTTATCATGTGTAAGAAGATTTATTTTACATAATGTGACCTGTTATTAATGTAACCAGTGCAAATGATTTCACAAAAGGCTTATTTGAGTTCTGTAAGATTTTTATCTTCTATCAAAACCCCTCAATTTTTGCAATTACTTGCTAACTTCCATGTTTGCAGGTTTCAAAAGACTGGCAAGATATACACTTACAACATCTTTCAAGGAAACTTGGATCAAATACATACAGATCACTGAATTCTTATATTGAAACTTAACTTTCAATTAAGTTATTGTTTTGGTGAAGATTGAAAGGTAAAACTATCTAAAAGGAAATGAATAAGAATAAGAATCAAATGGGATACCCATTAGGAAAAATTACAGCCTAATTTTTGTGAGTTCCTCTTTCCTTCTGTAAGATCTTTACTGATCATTTAAAATTCATCCATTTTTTGTTTTAGAGAATTTATCTTTCAAAGTATATTATTAAACTCTTGAACCTGTTCTGTAAAAGTGTTTTTTCTATCGAGAACATGCATATGGAAGAGCATGACTAATACTAGATTATTGCCTGTTGTTGACACTGGATAAAATAAGAGGTTATGAGGACAGTATTATTTATCTTCTAAAGCATTTTTTTGCTATTTACTCTTTAGTAAGCATTGCTGAAAAGTTCTGAACAGAAAAACAAATCTTTCTCTATAAAATATGTGTATGAAAATGTTAGCAACATTAATACAATATTTTATAATACAACATTTGAAATTAATAAACTGAAACTTTAAACCATACAGAAAGTATAAACTTTAACTCTGAGGTTGAAATGCTAAAAAGTGCCCTATTGTTCTATATTTTCATTTCCTTAAGCTATAACTGAAAACATTGGACAATCAGTTTTGATGGATTTTAGTAAAACTTTGAGTGTAGTAAATATTAACTTTCTTGCATCTTTTTGGTACAAACTAGAGTTTGTACCTCCATTACTCTGTTTGAACCTCCATTACTAGATATATTAGAGCATACTGAAAAGAAAGCCCTCAATGTAATATGGTTTTCAAAGCAGGCTGATTTGTCTTACAGTTAATTTGGAGGAAGGGCTTTAGAGTCTTATAATTTCCAAAGAAATTGTACAAGTCTTTGAATATGCTCAAGTACATTAGTTCTGATTAGTAAAACTGTGTTCAGGGTTTGTTCAATGTAGACTAATAACTAAAATTGGAGGTGGAGTGGCAGAGAACTTGAGAAGTTGGAAAGCTCATCCTGTATAGTCTAAAAGCCTCAGAACCAGCCAATACCCTGTGAAGTTGCACCACTCTAAACAAGGCTATAATTTCATGTAATTTTCACTTCTTAAAGCCTGCACATTCTAGCATCATTGTCAAAAGAATGCAGCACTTCCACCCCACACACAAACATTATTTGTACAATTATGTGAAGAAGTTTTTGCCAGCTAGTTTTAACTTGGATCAATTCCCCAGTCCAGTTCACTACAGAAGCATGAAAAGGTACACAGGAGGCACAGATGAGAATTACTAGTTTAGGGGATAGGTAGAATTTCTTTCACTACTATTGCTGGTGAATGCAAACTTAAATGTACACAAAGCTATGGCCTTAGCATGCAGTCTCATGATCAGCTTAAGCTGATATAAAATCATGCTGGTGCTGATGGCAGTGATTCTAACCTTCTGGTCTTTGCCCCAGTCATATTTCCTTGTTACATTTCTTGCAACAGCACCAGCAACCACACAATTCACAATGAATTGAATGAACTCTCTATAGCTTTCAGTCAGGTCAATGACTGAAATATACGTATATACATATATATGTATATATGTATACCCATATATATAGGTAGGATTAGTTTCCAGTGGAACAGTGAACTGATCTGGCCAATGTATGGCTGAACATTACTGATTCTTGGGAGAGAGAGGAAACAGAGGCTGGGGACAAGCTGGAGAAGAAAATAAGACTGTTCCATTTAGTATTAGCAGAGTCTTACAGTAGCTTATATTAATCATGGAACAGCAAAATTACAAATGTTCAACATGGAGCAGTGACATGACTTGAAACTTCTGCATTGCCCAGCTAATGAAACACACTATTGAGATAGCCACTGTAAACAGGAGTCAATTAGAGTGTTAGACTAGTCTCAGAATTAATTTAATGATGATATCAAAATACTTATGCATTCCTTTGATGCAGCATCAATTCAGCAGAGGGTTGGTGTTTATTTATTTTTAATGGAATGCTTAGATGCAGGTGCACAGTTCTGTGACAGCTTTAAAACGATAGTAATTATGTGGTAAAGCATGCATCACCAAATCTTTTAATAGATAAAGGCTTCTATATAGGAAAGAAGCTCTTCCAGATGAAATAACAATTTGGACAAGTAATTTGATGTCTTTAAAATTCAGTGAAAGCAGCAACTTTTAATTACACAGCTCTATTCTACGTTATTTTAATCGGTAGACATTGTTTAATTAAATGGGAAGGTGAAACAGCATGTGAAAATATTGCCCCCTCTCTTTCTGTCACAGAAAAAAAAATTGATTTGATTCTAAGGCTGTCTCATATGTATGCTTTTGAAATTTAATAGCTGCTCTCACAGACTTTTAATGTTTTTTAATTTAATGGCTGCTCTTGCAGACACTGAACGAACACCTATAATGTGGTGTTTACATGAGAGTCATAGCAGTACGTGTTAGGGGCTTATGCTGCCCTGTTCACTGCAGTAGCTGTGAGTTTAAATCAGTCGGATTAGTATTTCTGTTACTGGTGAGGAGCAAATTACAAACCTTTCAATTATATAAATTTATCCAGAAGTGATTTACAATGGAAATATTAATGAATATTTCATTACAGTTGTGCTGCCAGGTACCATTACATTATTATTTTTTAATGACTTAATAAGGTACAAGCCTGACTAAGATATTTTTTGAGAATAGATATGGACTATTTGACAGAATCTTGCACCTTTTTCTTTAATTTGTTTCCCCCGGGCTAGTATCTAATTGGTTCCTGAGTAACCTCAATGACCTTACCTGGAATGCTTTTCTAGATATATTCTTTTCTGGGGGGAGATGGGGACGGTGGCAGGGAAACAGAGTAATTTATATTAAATTTCAGCACAAAAAGCAGAAAGTAATTGTGCCTCTCCTCAAATTTTAACTGCAGTCAGAAATCAAAACATGTCACAGGTATATAAGGAATGTTACAGGTATATAAGGAAAAGAACAATAAGGAAAATAATGTTGAGATTAATACGAAATTATAGTATAAATGTGAGTATATCCAAACTTCAGCTATTGCAGACAGTTTTGGGGAGCTTTTCACATCCTCAAATGAGGAGTACTGTCCCTGCACAGAGAAAGTAGCTCATGGATAGGCAAAGTTTTATAATTCCACACAGTCTGAGGAACTGCACATCCTTAGGGACTTGAGGAATAACACTGGATGGAACCTTGTGGGAGAACCTGTTGCCTCTTTTTTATTACTTCTGCACAGGCCATTTACAGCGTATATCTGAACAGCTGGAGATCTCCAGCAAACCTTGGAACCACCTCTGCTGTGTCTTTCACTCATATTCAGATGCAAGCCATCACTATCTGCTTCTCTATTTCCATGCTGATCATTATCAGGGCTTGGTATTTAGAACAATAATCTACACTAAGTGGGGCAACAATAGGTGGATCTTTCTAATATATATTAAAAAAATGCTTCCTTTTTACTTCTTCTAAATAACACTTCAGCTTCCTCATTTACTCTGCAATCCCATGAATCCTACCACATGTAAGTATTTTCTGCTTACCAAGAGCTTCTGATGCTCCCTGCCAAGACACTTGAAAGGCTGCTGTCCCTATTGTTCACCACACTGCCAACGGCTGAGAAATTGTCAGTAGTTTGTTTGTTTACTCTTAAAACAGAGTTTCAACTTTATGATTTCTCTTTATAATCTAGTTTGGACCTGAAGTGGTCCATTTTGCAATTTTCTAGTCATAGGCAGGAGAACAGATATTGACAGAAAAGAGAGATGATTTTATCCAAAAATCTAATGTAAATGTCATTCGTCCAGAGCTCTCCTCCTAGACTCCTGCATATCTTAGGCCAGACAGAAGACCATCATTCTGTAATGTAATACCTACTCCATAGAACTCCTTTAACTATCTGTGCAAAACTAAACTACTCAATACAACCAGTGGAACCTACAGGGCAATACAACTTACTATAACATGGATTCCTAGTGACCAGTCAGACAAGTTGCTCCCTAGGATCCATCAATTAGGCAAACCAACTCAAAATATTTTAATTGTAAATGAAATTTATAAAAAAGGAAAAGTACAAGGGTAAAGAAAATAACCCTAGCTATATGAGAAAGAATAAAAAACTAAGTAATAAACTAAGCTTTGTTTATCTTCTAAGCCATTTCCTTTGTGCTACTGATGAAAAGTAAAATAAAAAAAAATATGAAAACAACTTATTCACAACAAGAAAGAGCTGTTTATGGGAAAAATACATAGAAATAATAAATGAAACCAGAATAGCTACAAAATACAACTCTAATTATTGTTTTCTGCTTGGTATATTAGTTCCATAGTTCCACTGCCGCACTTTTTTGTTATGCTTATGGCTAGAAGTCTCAACAAAGACTACACAAAGCCAGAATCTTTTATGTGACCTTTCTTGGTCTGATTTATTTTCCAGTGGAAACAGAACAAGGCCAGCCCTACTTAAAAAATGTAAAGCTTCCTCCTGGACAGTATGTGAACATCAGATCAATTTCCAGAGTTTTAACTGAATTTTTTTTTACTAGTATTAGATATCATAAAATAATAAATATTGCTCAGTGTTTACTTATTTAGCAGCTAATAAGACTTTTGCAATTCTGTATTTCCTTTCACCAGACTTTGCTAAGGCTCTAAGTTTAAAAAAAAAAATCATAAAACCATGTTTGAGTTAAACTTCAATGGGAAATTAAAAAGTGTTTAATTTCTGCTCAGAAGAAATGACAAACAACAATCAGTTTCAATACCAGAAGAAATATGTCTGGTGAAAGGATTAACAGTGACAGTGGGGATCAATATAACTAAAAGGTAAGACTTAAAGGTACCATTTACTCACTTCAGTAATGTCAGAGTGAAAGTCCCAATCAACTCTAATCTGAATTAGAGACATACAGTATTTTTGAACACCTAAATCTAAACTAAACAATTTTCTTACTCAATATCAAAATAATTTCATATACAATTTGGTATTAGTAGAGTAGGAGGGCATTAATTAATCGTCTTCTTCCAGCCTATTTTTCTACTGCTACTATTCCTGAAAGGTGTAATCAGAACAGAAAATTCAGATTACTTTTCCCTGTATGCAGAAAAGAGACAGCCATTTCAAATTTATTCATGAAGTAAAAGGAGTGCACTTATTTGCAGTGTATTTATCTCATTTCATATAGGTCCTCAGCCCAGCAGCAGTCCAAAATATTTAAGTGTACCTAGCTATGCTCATCTATTGCAACATTTTTCTTTTCTGTTCAGCAGATATTGATGATTACTTTCAGGACAGTAACCAGCACTGCCCCTCTAAGTAAGGGAGCTATTCTTTGTATTTGTTACATTTTATGCACATACATTACTAAATGATGCAGTGTAAATTGGAAGTCAATTTAAAGCTTCGAGATCTATACCTATAATGCTTTCATTCTCGGTGAGAAAATCATGGACTTTCTCATCAAGAAATGGCTGAGTCTACTGGTATCACATGCTAAACCATTCTAATAGAAAAAGTATTGATCTGAAATCTTGAAACTTCTTCAAAGTGAGCTACAGGATGGTAAAAATGGAGAATAAAATAAAACTTCAGAATGATATATAGTGTGTTTATACTGACTTGGAA
The DNA here is from genome assembly GCF_036417845.1 of Apteryx mantelli. NCBI lineage: Eukaryota > Metazoa > Chordata > Aves > Apterygiformes > Apterygidae > Apteryx > Apteryx mantelli. The sequence goes on along the minus strand of NC_089980.1, from coordinate 118,361,453 downwards.
GATGCCATATAAGCAATCAAAAAATAAAACCATTGAAGCTTTTAGATGTACGGCAGCACTTGGATCTCAATTCAATATAGCCTTTTCTCTCTGTATTGGGGTATCCATCCCCTTTCTTGGAGCCTTTTCCTTTTTTGCCTTTTATGGGCTTGACTGAGCCATACCTTTCTCTTACTCTGAAACCAGGATCTTGCATACTCTATTAAATATTTAGCATCCTACAGGTCCCATCAACCATTGGACATCTGTATTTTTTCTTTTTTATAAGCTGTAGCAGGTGATGAAGTAGACAATGTCTTTCTTTATGCAGAACATTTTAATTTAATAGATGAAACAAAGTAACTAAGGAAAAAAGATTTTAAAGCAATTTAGAAAATCCTAAATGCTTATTTAGTTTCATCTAACCAACCAAACTCATCATACACTTTACCAAAATTTACTTGGAGTTCTTAAATTACATGAACACACAGAAAATCATGGTCTACTTTGGTCTTAGTTCGCTTATCAGAGTACCACTTTTAGACCATTTACCTTATCTCAGGGAAGCTGGATTTTCAAACAAATGAAAAACAACTACATTCTCCCCATGTGTCTGGCAACTATCCTATTGAATAATAATAATTCAATGGTATTTTTGTCATACCTTCGCTATAAGTCTTTATTAAAAGTTTTTCAGGCTTTTGCTTTTTCTCCAGTGGGCCGGCCTGGAAATCTACATCTGGACAGCAAGAATATCCATATTGTATTTTCCCCATTGTTTTGTAGTTAGAATCATTGAGGTACATGACCTGTAATCTCTAGCCTTGAGACCAGATCCTCCTTTAGTACTAAGGACTGAACCTTTTTTGTTCCCCTCTGAGATTTCACATTGTATTCAATAAACCACATATCATATACAGCTGAATGTAGCTGTCACTACCAATCCCTATAGCATTTGTCACAGTGCCAAAGCACAAAATAATTAGACATAAAGAGGGCACTTCGGCTCATTTCTTTATGCTCCAGAAAGTATATAGATACTGTGATTTTTGGGGAGTCACTACTGAGGTAATGGTTCATTGAAAGGCTTTTCTGTTTTGATGTATGCACTACTGAAATCCCTGTCTGTTGGTTAAAGTGCTCTACTGCATACTGCTCAAATATTGTAGGAAGGCTGTATATAAATCCTGAAGATGATATCACATACCACATATAACAGACCCTGCACAGTAACACTCATAAAGGTATGTCAAACAGAAGACTGAAAGCTAGCACCAGAACTGAAAATGGTATGCTAGGCAGAAACAGCTTTATGTTAACATGACTAGACTACTTTCTATGTGATACAAGTCAGTATTTCCACAGCATTTTCCATTGTGTCACGTGAGTGTTACAGCCTGGCATAGCATTAGCTCAAGTATCTGTGTATTATTGTTTTTCAGAACAGACATGCTGAATGACAGCTTGTAAAACTGGCAAAACAGTAATTCCTTTTCTCTCATTTCTATCCTTTCCTTTGCACTGCATGCTTTTTGGAGCAGCATTTGCACCCATTAATATATGTGCATTGTCTAATACAGCATTGATCTGACTGTGGTTAGGAAGGTAGAAACAACTGTAGTAAAAACTCACAAGATGTAACAGATTATTCAGGTGAGTCAGATCTCCGCTACCAAGGTGAAATTAAAGGGGTTTAAATATCCTTAGCCTTAAAGAAACCAGGCCCCACTGTCTGAGGAAACAGTAGTCCTGCTCTTTCTTTCCCATAAGAATGAAAACATATAATTAAAAAAAAGAGAAGCATCCTCTAGCTGGTAGTTGAAACACATTCATAACCTCTTTTGAAGTTCTGATCACAGCTCAGTCACAGCTTAGTTTGACCATATACTTTCCGTGGGCTATCTCAAAATCTAGTCATTTCTGTTTAGAATATTTAGAACCTTTCTTTTTCATATCAGAGTAAGAACTTGGTAATTTTTCATATTGTTTCATATGAAGGGATATCATGGCATTTCTTCCAGGCTAGATAAAACGTAGATTGTTTCGCTTTCTTTCACTTCTAAGGCATAGTGTCTGTTGCTTAGGCATAGCTCCTCATGCGAGCTTACGTCAAACTTCAGAAAAAGAGAGTAAGTGCTGTATAAAAACAAATTAGTTTGTAAGTATTCTCCTTTTTTTGCTTTCTGTTTTTCTGTCTATATTTCAAGCTTACTCACAGTCTTTTGTGTGCTGCCTTGGAAACTGCAATTCTAAATTAATCTGTTAGAAGTTTAAACATCTCCAGCCACTTATTTATACGTTTATAATGTGTAGAATTCAAAATGTGCAATTTCCAAAGTGCAGCCATAATAATTTTTGTAAGTTACTATGAAACATTCATGTTAGCACTTAAAATGCATTAATTTACTAAAACATGCTAATGCAATCACATGCAAACATCTGACCATAGCCCTCTTCTTATAACATATGCTCTTTGCAAAATGGATTGTTTGCAGAGCACTTGGTACACAGGCATTCTTCAGGCACTGCAGAATGATGCGCCCTCACGACTGACTGTGGTTCTTTGGTAAGACAACAACACAACCTAAAGGAAATAATTAATTGCAAACAAATAAATATGAAACTTTCTGTATCTAGCCTCAGTTTGGACTCTGGGCCCTAAGGTATCACAGCACAAAGGAATCTCAGAATTTTGATCAGATGAAAACCAGCCTTAAGGATTAGTTTACAGAGACACTGCTCAGAAAAGTGCAAAGCTGTGGGAGAAGTCTATGGCAGGCAGTGGACAGTGATATCTTTTGCTGAGTCAAAAAAAAAAAAAAAAAAAAAGGAGAAAGAGTAGCAGCAGCCTGCACTCCATTCTCTGGATATACTTTCTGTAAATGTAGTATCCAAGTGAAAAGACTACAGTTGCAATTAGTTAGGAGCTAAAGGAGTTGTCACCATGAAGGTCTCTCCTTGTATAGCTACTATTACCATCTTCAATCTTAATTTTAAACCTACTAAGACAACCTATCTTCTTTGGCTTTACCAACTGGTCTTTTTCCTTCAAAAAAAGACCCCTCATGATGTTATGTATGCTTCAGTCACAGATGTTTGCTGAAGAGGAAAGAACCAATTATCTTCCAGATTAAAGAACTGAATTTTTTCCCCTAAGTCTGCTTTCCCATTTAATTTCTTTCTCTTTTTCTCGCTTTCTTTCCTGTCATGAACGTTTGCTTCAGTAATTCAATCTTTACATTCTTTTCAGAATTCCACGTGTAAGTCAGCATCTTTAGCTGTATTAAATTCAATAAAATATGTCAAAAGTTAACATGAACTCATATCCCCCAGTACAGTGACCCAGTCTTACTGTGGTCACTCTTACAAACTTCTCAGAATAAGAACCTAGTAATTCAAGAGCCCGTGTTGGTTACTTTGTAAATCCAGAATCTTACAGCATATGCACCTAAATAAATAAATAAATAAAAATCCTTCGGATAGTCCTATATTAACATTCTGAAGCTCAGAATGGAAAGCAAACTTACACAGCTTACATCATGTTTTTATTACTAAGTTGCTTACCGTGTTAGTTGAGTTTCCATTTAAATGTAAGCCACTGTCAAAAAGAGGTGATGAAGCTCCACTGCTGTGATCACTAGATGGTCCAGGGGAACCTGAAATCAGATCATGAAAGATAACTGTTTATGTTAATATATTATATTACATTAAATATATTTTTTTTTTGCAGACAATAGCTATTTCAGCTGAAAAAGGATAACACAATAAGAACTTTCAATATAAACCACCAAATCAAAAGAGAAGTACTGCTTGCATTTTAGAATGACAGCCAATAAAATGTGTCTGATCATATGCTACACTTTATATGTCCAGAAAGATAAAAGCAGCTGGACGTCATTATATAGAGACTGTGCTCAGGGGAACTTCTAATATGCTTGACTGTTAGCAGAATTAAGTCTTTTTTGAACTGAGAATGATATATTTAAAACCAAGTAAGTAATTTAGTTACACAAATCGCATTAATTTAATGAATACATTTCTTATTCACTATTGAAAGTCTCACCCTACAGTATAACCGTTGACTGTATTTATAGACAAAGCTAATAAGAACCTCTCAGGCAAGCACTAACTGTACACATATGTACACTTTATTAATGGATATATCTTTTTGTTACAAGTGTCAATTATTTTAAAGTATGAGGTACCTTTTGAAACTGAGAGATTAAAAGCAAGGAGTCATTTTGCACCATTATAGTCTCAAAAATTATCTCTGAGATAACTCTTTCTTTAACAGTTATGCGTTATGATCCTACTTTAGCAGTTAATGTGACTCTAGGTTAGCTTAATGCATCTGTATGTAATAACCTATTTTTATAATGGAAACAGCACAAAGTCACATCATTGTACAATTTTTCTTAAATGTATAATCTTAACATATAGCTCCAATAATATACTTCATACAATTACCATCAGACAGGACTTGATCTTATCAATGAAGTACATAAAATCAATTTTACAGCATTATATTCATCATCACTGAAAACTCTTTTTTCTATCTGAAGAAGTCACCTGAAATTGCCTGTAAATCATTTCACATTAATAGGTTTTTCAAGTCTAACATCACAAAAGTCAAAAAGTCATTCTTGGCCATATATTTTCATATATATTTATTCCACATATCTGAAGGATTTAGCAAAATGGAAGTTAGTTCAACAAAAGCTCATTCTCTCCATAACAAATCTCTGTCAGTTCAGTGCCAAGGTCTCAAAATAATACCCTGAGTTCTGAAGTTTCAGCATGTTTTCATTTGCAGTCATTTCTGTATGCCTTTAAATGATATCAGCAAGAGGCATTTATAATGGTTTTATATCTCTGATGGCCATAGAAGCTGGCTGATTGTTGTTCATTTAATAAACCATACTTTCACATTTATTTTACAAAACATTTAGATATTTAGATAGCATAGGTATGGTTTGCTTATATCTGTCTAACCCAAGCACCAATTGTAGTAACTAACTATAACATTTTATGGATAGTTTCACATATATGAACACAAAAATCTATGTTTGCACTGGTAGATGATCATAACCTGCTGGAAATAATTTCTACATTCTTTATAAAAATATTTAAATAAAATAGTTGACATTAAACTCTCCACTGAAGAGTGCTATTTGGGGACCCTGTTACCTCCTGCAGTACACAACCATGACAAGTCCATTAGTCAGCCAGATTCTTAAAATTGAACTATCCCATCTCTTCTGCTAATTGAATACATGAATTTTAGAGATTTCCAAATCTCTAAATCCAGGTTTTACTAGAATACAAAGCATTACATTAGAATAAATTATTTTTTTTAAATAGAGAAAACTGACATCTTCTGCATGGTAAAACTTAGAATGAAAGGATAAATAACACATTTCCCTCCTACTACAGTGTCCTTACAGATTTGCTTTCCAGTTCAGCAGTTTTCTGTCATTGTCTGAGTCACAACAAACTCTACATAGCCTCTCTCAGTCTCTGTCACCTCCCAGACTTGACTTGCAATCAAGTTCACAAGTCTTTTAGTCTGGTCCCTGCTTATTGTGCCTCACATGCTCACGGACTATTTACTCATGGCTGCATTCAGCATTTTAGAAACTGCCCCTGTGTATGCTCAAATGCTTTCATGGAAGGTGCTGTTCTCTCATCTCTCTAAGCAGCTCCACCTGCCTCCCTGCATGGCAGCCCAAAAGCAAACAAGTAGTCTTTTTTCCCTGCTCTCAGAACAAAACAAAAGACAAAAAGACAGTAAACACACAACACAATATACTAACATGAAATAGAACTTCTACTATCTGCTACTATAGTCTTTGCCCAAGTAGATGAGACCAAATGAGCTAGGTACCAGTCCAACCCTGGAACAGTAGTTCAAGAAAGACTATCTAAACAAAGTATATATGTAAAATAAAACATCTGCTATAGGTAACTCTCCTTTCCATGACTACAGTACAATATCCTGATGGATATTCATGCCAGATACCACGTATTTGGTACGTTGTGAGGTTTTCAGCACCCTTTTATCACCTAGCTCTCGTCTTACCCCACACAAATTGCAGTTAGACAGCCAACCTATGAGAAATGTGAATGCAGACTATGACAGGCTGTATCTGTTTAATGTGTTTATTCTCAGTTGTGTCATTTTTTACTCTTTTAAGAAGGCTAGGTTAGGAAGGATTCTCTGGTTGAGGAGAAGATTGATCTTTACTCGAGCAACAGCTGAGTATACTCAGAGAAAGAAACTTGGCCTGCAAGTTGAGAAGGAGTCAGAGAAAGAGATCTAGCAACAATATAGGAGTTTGCAGTTCATGAAGAGACTGGAACACTCCTGAGGCTGCCAAGAAGCAGAGAGACAGAACTCAGAGATGAGAGAAAGGGTCACAGGGAACTTTGCAGAGTTAGCAGTAACTCAGGAAATCACTGAGTTAGATGAAACTAATTCTGAAAGCAAGAACTCATTTGCAGTTGTACAGGTGTGAGTTGTTTATAAATCTTTTTCCCTTCTGTTCTTTCTGACTGAATCACTGATATTTTTCAACTTAAAAAGTTAGGCACTCTACTTTTTATTTTAATATGACCTGGATTCTATTTTTAAGTTTCTAGACCTAGAAGGTCACCAGAGAGTCCCAGATGGCTGTTTATTTCAATCAGTGAATTACACTAAACATCTAAGCAAAACAAACAAACAAAAACAAGTAAAGCAGGCGAGCAGATCTGTGCCGTCAGCAAGTTTTTATTCTTTATAATACTACGATTTGTCTTATTATCAAAACTGCTGAATTATACTGGGGATCTCTGGTATTAATAAATCTCATATATCTGACTTGCTAATTATGTCATAGACAACCTCCAATAGACAAAACTGAAAAAAGTCCGTTCCAGTCAAACCACAAAAAAAAATTGAAGGAAAAGCTTCCAATAATTTTTTTAATTACACTACAAGCCTTGCAATTTCAGAATATTCTGGTAATTTTGTCTAACTATCAGAAAGAGAAATTTCTTAAGAGAGTGTGATTGACAATAAAATGCTCTGAGGAATCTTTCCAGCAGCAGTGAACCTTATCTAAAAGGGCCCTACAGGGCCCTTAATGCTCTGTTCAACTCTGGAATGGGTAATGGACTCAGCTCCATCTACAGCAAAGAATCCTAATAACTAATCCACTAACAACTTTCTGACCCAGTTCCAAAAAGGGAAATTTTTGTTTCCAGGAACACAGATCTGTCCTCTTGCTCGCCCACAGTGACCTTAGAGCAAACCACAGGCTATGAGGAATCATCCTACTCATGGAGCAAGACAACCCAATGAGCAGAGAGTTATTGACGCTACTGACACTACAAATCGTTTCCCCTTCAAGAACACAAAACCTGTCTGGTGGAGGACCTCATCCACAGCCCACCACTCCTTAGCTGGCCTACTTTATTATCCTGCAGAAGATTCTGAAACCTGGTGCCCTGCCTCAACGTGGGGTGGCCACCAGGGCACATAGCTGTATGTCTTGGAGAAGATAACATGTCAGGAGCTCCTGGAATCCATGGAAAGGCAAAAGACACAACTTCAGTTACTTACCAGCATTTTATTTCCAAATTCAAAACCAAAAAAGTGCACCCAGTCAACAAGAGAAAATTAAGTGTCCTACTTTCCCCAAATATATATATTTTTAATTTTATTAAAAAAAAGCCTTCTTCCCACAAGAATCAAGGTCTTCCTGTCCTAATTTATATTAGCAGGTGCCATGGCTACAATTCCTACCAGCCAACTATTGTGGATCCAGGGAGGGGTAGATTGTGATACCATCAGCTCTATCAATGGAAGCACCTAGTCCTGTTCCCTTCACTCCTCCCTCAAGGCTGGAGCCACATGGAAGAGCATTTGGGGTCTCAGACCAAAGATTTACTGATTCAGCTACTGCTTTATCTTCTGTGAACAATCCCACAGGATGGACTAGCTCTTCCTGATGGTTTCTGCTGGAGGGGTCCAGCTGCTACTGCTGTTTCCCCTGAGGATAGCATTGCTAGCACCCCAGCACCTTCCAGTCCTACAAAATTATGCTGGGGCATGATAGATGAGGGATCTTTCCTCATCTATCTGTGCTTGAGGAACATGACCTCAATAGCATAAGCAGTGGATGGTCTGCTGTTGGAGGATTCACGGTGAGAGGTTTGGGGCAACCCATGAGAAGGTGAGACAGAAGTGTCTCCCTCGGCTGTTTCTGTAGAGACAATGACAGCAAATTCATCAATCTCTATTTCTGTTTAAAGGTACACAATATATTGGTAGCCAGACCCAATCTGCCAAGCACAAATTTCTCCTTACAGCACAAATTTTGCAACTTAAATACATGGATGCGTAAAGTGAGTTCAGCAGGTGCAGCTAAACTAGTAAAGAAAATAGTGTCAGTGCCTGTTCTTTGGCACTGAAACCAACTGGCATTGTCTGGCCATATCCATCTCTCTTACCCTCCAAAACAGGGTGGCTGTAACCAGACTATTGGGAATCGCTGGCCCATGCTAACTTCTGATCCAGGCCTGGTAGTTGTTTAAGAAAGAAATATTTGGTCTAGGCCAAGCTATGCCAAGTATCCTCTAATATTTTAATAATATTGCTGATCAAATTCCTGTGCCAAAGAATATTTGCTGACACCATACTGTTATGGACAATCATAATATTCTAGTACGGTCCAGAAGTCCCAGGCTGCTGTGAAAGAGAAAGAGATCTCTACCAACACTGGCACACCATCACTGGGTAGGACCTGCCCCAAACGAAGAAACAAGCAGTCCTTGTCTCATTCTTAAGCACCAGTTAGTCAGTACCCTTGCCTAAACCCGTACCAAATCCTGTATTAGTTGTTCATTACCCATGAAACGGGGAAGCAACCAGAGAAAGGTGTTGAGAACTGTAGGCAGGTATTTCCCTGTTGTGACATCTTGTGCCTTTGCTAGCCCACTGCATGAGATAGTGTAAGGAAGGAAGAACTATGAAAAGTAATCAGGGGAGGCAAATGTTACTCATGAGGATGTACTTAAAAGAAATAGTAATAACACCGGTTTATGGGAAGAGACAATACAGTTGCATTCAAAAGGAAAACACCACAGTACTAAAACTGCCAATGTGGTAGCTAGTCTGACTGAATGCTTGGAGGTAGGGGACTATATGCCTGAGTCTTCTGGGATGCCAGGAAAGGCCGAGATACTTCAGTTATGCATGTATACACTTCAAATTTGCCTGCAGTGTGAGTTGGGATGTACTTTATTGATTAGTATAATTGTTAATTAGCCTGTTATATGTGTCACTGATGCTTCATGACTGCAATTCCCCTTTGTGTATGGGTTTCTGAAAAGTTCTTCCCAACACAGAGTGCTTTGTCCCACTTCTGCTCATCTCCATAATGTCAGTGTGTACTCCTAAAGCAATCTATTTTCCATGATTCTCCGAGTCCTTATTTTCTTCCCACTCACCACTAGAATGAGTACTTGTATCAAGTCCAAACATCATCTTGTTCTTTGAGTTTGGTTTCAGCCTATACTGGATGGCTGCACAGACCACCTCAGAGACAAGCAGGTAAGCTCTGTGCTGAAGTCAATGTCTAGTTCAGAAGAAGGGCCATTTCTTTAATTCCTCAGCTGCCTGATCATACTGAAAGAGTCCTTTTGTTGAGCTTGTAGTATAGGACCCCAGATATGGGATCATGCACTGGAGTGGGTAGGATAGTATAATGCTTGCCAAAGATTTCTTCATGTTTGCTGTAAGGGAGGCAGGTCTAATAAACTGCACCAAATTAGCTTTTTGTATCCAACATGTCTCTTTCAGTTTCTTTCAGTTAAGCATTGCTTCTCTGTTGTGCTTCCTGATATTCTGTGAAAACTTGTTTAAAATAGCACTATGTTACTGCCAGGAAAACTTGCCAAAGAGAGTGGAGTAGCAACCCCTTTACCACCCATCACAGATATTCACTACGGCTCTCTTGTCCCTTTTTCCCTTCACCCTCCTATACTGTTATGCAATGCCTGATGGTCCTCCTTGCAGCACAACATTGGTGCAGAGACAGAAACAAGACAGTCCAGGAGAGAGCGCTTTTTCTTCATTGTTCAGATGAGGGTGATATATGTATACTGAAAGACATGAGAGGTTGTGGTGAAGTACAACAGGCTGCAAATCCATGCACAACATCTTGTGAGGACTGTAACTGAACCAGAATGATGAGCCTGTGGTGTTCAGAAAATCTGCAGTGGAACAGCTATACTGCCTTAACAAAATGTGTGCACCAGCCTAGCACTCTACACCCTCCATACCTGGGCTTTCTCAGAAAGAACATTTAGGACGTTGCCCACATCAAAAAACAGGCAGTGTGGAGACTGGCAAAGTAGGACTTTAGACCCAAACTGAGAGTGTTCCAATGTAAATGAACTCTTCATGTAGACGTATATATTATCAAATTACTCGGAGACTGAATTCCAACTTCAGCCTGAATTCCCTGTCTCTATGGAAATTCTATCTTGTCTTCATGATGCTTGTACTCTGGCTGTAGCCAAAAGCAAGACAGTAGGTTTGCTTGCTATGGAAATTCCATCTGAGCTTTGAATCCCAACCTTACTGACATGCCCAAGAATAGACTGGTATTCTGCATGTTCATGCTACCAGGATTTTGACTGAAATTCCATCAGCAACATGCCCTATACCCACAGAAGGCTAGATGATGTATATGCATACAACACCACAGTTACAGTAGTCCTCCTGTTTCAAACAGGTCTTCCTTGAATAACAGTAACCAGGGCCAGATTCCAAATAGTGCTAGCTAGCTGCAGGCCCTGAAGCAGGTCCTTTAAAATAGAATGATGGTTTTTGTAAGGTGAAAATTCCTACTTCAAATGTTGAGTGTTGATTTACCTACAGAAGTTTTGCACCACATTTGGTCACCTGCAGATTTAAGATGATCTGGTGTCCCTGTTAATTGCTACTTCTTGGAAGGAGTGCCATGATCTGAGCCTCCCAGCTAGGAATGGGTGTAGGGCCTCCTGGTGTGAAAGGCAAAGCAGAAGTCAAGTAAGTCTCATCTCTTTCATGATGTATCTGGGCTCAGCCAAGGGGACATCAATATTCCTCAACCTGCATGTGCTCCTGGTGAAGGTGGCAGGTCATTCATGTAGACTATTAGAGAGTCCGAGGGTGTATGTGATGTCAATCAACAAGAGGAGATAAAAATATTAATAGGATTTGCTGCTATAGGTGCCACAAGAATGTATGGGAAAGCTAGTGGGCCTCACTTCCTTCCTGCCAGAGACCACGATGGTGCAACCGTCATTAACTACAGAAGAATATGGCCAACAGTACAGATACTACTCATAAGAGCCTACTAGCTTGGCAAAATCATACCTAAGCTTGGGCACAGTTATCAAAGGTATTACAGACAGTAGACTCTAGCTGTCTGATGACCTAGGATAGAAAAGTAGGAAGAAGAAAACTAAAGTCTCATTATAAGGAACATTGAACAGACAAAGATATCTCAGGGTAGGATTTCTTTGAATTTCATGAATTTATATTCCATTTTCAAATGGAAATGATAAGCTATAAGAAGTGAAATAAAGGTTTTAAGATGAAAGGTATAGTTCACCTTAGAAGAGGCCTGGCAACTTTGCTTATAACAGGTGTAAGAATCTAGATGAAATGACAGACACTCATTTTTCTAACCACAAGAGGCAGATCTTGGCAAATCTTGATCTGTTCAAATCAACAAAAAGCAAGTACACAGTTGAACACTACTTACATAAAAACCCAAACAACAGACACATTTTAAATCTGTTTTGCTACATTTAGAAAGAGAATCATATGTAAGACAAAATGGTGCTAAAGTATTTGGTCTGATTCCGTTAGCTGATATTATGCACATTTTTCTACTTGCAACATGATCTAGATTTCATGTATCTTCATTATTTGTAAGTATTTGCTAACCAGAAGAACAGAAAATTTCCTTCATCTGCATTGCTCATAAACAGTCTACTATTCCTACAGTTTGACTACATGTGGCACATCATAATTCTGCTTGATAAAATGATCAAAATATCAAAATAATTTATTACATATACACAACTAATGTCATGCATTTGTTTTGTGTGTAAGTGTACTGCTATTTTTCTAGATTGTTCTGAGTAAAAAAAACCCATAACTTTCACTGTGAATGTAGGATTCAAATGTTTATAAACACTACTTTATTGTATTCAGCCAACCCTGATGTGGAAAAACTTTCAGAAAGCATCCAAGATTGTATTGCATTTTAGTGAGTTTTCAGGTTCATTTTGAATAAACTATATACAGAAGCAATCATGCAGTAGACATTAGATTCTTACAAGTTAAGTGATAAAGTACATAAATAATTTTCTATTTCTTGCTGTAAAACACTCAAGGATTGAATTCCTATTTCTGTTGGTGTCTCCTTATTATGAGATATACTGCAAAGAGGAAAACAAATTACTCCTATCCATTAATTTCCCCTTACCTAATGGGAGTTTTAAAAATGATGGAGCTTCCCTGAGGTACTGAACGGTGATGGTAACTTCATCGCCAGCATTTCGCAGTAGGTGTACCTGTCAGTATGACAAATAACAGCTACTTTAAACCAAAGAACCACCAGTCATGGAAAGCACATTAGTTACAATGAAATCTACATCTCTGTTGATCTGTAAGAAATTCAATATGAATATTTCTGACTGGAAATGAAGAATGTCTTGAGGGTCAAGCCACATCAATAAAAGATGTGAGTAGGCAAGACCACAGGAACAATATGAAGAAATAATTTGGTGGGCACTCTGACTTTATATACCTGCTGAACATAGCCTCTAGAAACTGGGATAGGATACTAGGGATATATATGTTTATGTCTATATATGTGTATATATATTTGCGTGTGTGTGTGTGTGTGTGTGTATATGTATATATACATATAGATATGTGTATGTGTATATATGTGTGTGTGTATATATTAATTGTATGTGTATACACATACATAATATTAATATATATTAATACATAATATATATTTTATATCTATTTCTGAAGTGTTTGGCTTGGTTCAGTTAGTTGATACATTAAGCACATTTCTCTATTTCAAATACAGTCTTGATTTCTTTGAGTGTCTTCATTATCTGTAAGTATTTGCTAAGCAGAAGAAGTGAATATATATATACATACACATTCATTAGATACACACATTATATATATACATAATAGACATCTGTGTATTAAAACCATCAGAATTTAATTAAAGGTATAGCACACTATTGCATAAGGATAAAAAAAAAAAAAGGAGAGAAAAAGTGAGACGAAACCATCCTTCCCATATAGTAAGGACGTAGGCAGATGCAAATGTAAGTGAAGTGAAACAACACTTTAAATTGAAATAGTATATATTTTGTGACCTAGACCAGCTACTTTGCACAAAATGCTCAGAAACTCATGAAACTCAGGTGAACTCCCCCAAACCTCTGCTGGAAAGTAATGTTTTAATATTTGGGTACTTATATAGACCTATTATCACATGATATTTGGATGCTCCAGCAATATTTGAAATTAATTTCCCTGAAAGTAGTTCTCTTAGGAAAACATTCATGATAGATTAAATAGCAGCTAAAAAAAAATAGTACTTGTCTTACAGGTCTTCACTAATATTTTGCCATGTACAGCTGAGCTACATAACTTACATATATATACATATAGAGGTTACACTTGCTTTGTTCAGAAGCTAAAACAGACACTCAGAGTAATTATATTGAACCACCTGAATGATATTGAATCATATGTGAATACACTGTTCAGATATATACACTCATCTATTTCATACACAGGTATATATATATTTATAGACATAAACTGATCTAGAGATGAAAAGCAGCTATGATAAAAAATGAAGAAACTGTTGGTACATCCTTGTATGTTAGGCTGCATTTACTTATCAGTCTCAGGCTGATAAATGTGGCTTCCCAAACTTCATTAATATCCACAATAGAATGTGAAATGAATTGACGTTCTCCTTCTAGGCCAGTCACACCACCTAATCACTTTGCACTATTTATGCTAATCTGCATTGTAATGGAGCCTTCAAAACTATATCAAATGCTTTTAAATTTGACAAATGCATTTATAAGACAAAAAGAGTAAATCAATTTTTTGCCATGCTCTAATGATAGAATCGCTGATTTGTTGATTCATTGATCAAAACAGCTTAATTAGAAACAATTTCTACTTATGCATGTACGAAGTTAACAAATAATGAATTACTTTTTGCCTTTAAAATAAACAGTCATTCATTATGAAATTTTAAGTATTTCAAACTGCAGATGTTACATATGTCTTATAACCATATCACCTATTGCTTGGTCTCTAAAAAGTTAAAGATTCCAAACTATCAGGACATATGGCTTTCTGTATACTAGTAAACACTGCAAAATAACGTTCCTGGGCACTAGAACTTATTTGTCTATTCTGTTAAATTTTTGGAATGGCCCTGGTGTGGTTTCAGCCCAGGTCATTAGCCATCTCCCCCAAAATTCCCAGACATAATTCATACATGGGTTTATTCAAAGATTGTGCTTAAACTTTTTATCCTGTTTTGGAGGAAAAGATCATGGAGGCAGGTCATCCTGTATCAGTTGGCCTCAGCCCCAGAGAACAGTCCTGGACCCATTTAATTTACGAGTGCAGGTATAGCTGAAACAACAATTGCAATGGTCATTGCAATGTTCAGGTGTCAAGAAAAACTGCTTGTTTACATCAAAAAGTACCTGAAGAAACGAGGATTTCTGAACATATCATCAGCATAGCTATCAAAAATACAAAGGAAGAGTGGGATTCCCAAAAGGAGAACAAGAAGAGAAAAGGACATCCAACTATATTCCCTCCAAAGAAATCATGCTGTCAGAAAGTCATCTGAAGGGTCAGAGTTAGCAAGATATAAAAAGATCCTGTCACAGAATGCTCCTGTATCTTGTGACATCATTTTCCTTATCACTGTGTGGTAACTATCAACAATAATGACTTTAGTGCGCACTCAGTATAGCAACATCAGTACTTTGTAAAATACAATACACAAATTAAAAAACCACAATATTATAATATATTGTCATGGTACTGTATTGAAATATGTAATGGAAAAAATATGAATCAAATAAAATTACTGTAATACCAAGAACTCACCTAACCAGTTACAACTGGGATTTCAGAAAAGCTCCTAACAGGAATCATTTTCATTCTTCGATTTTGGAATAACATGGAAGAATTTTAACTCACTAATAGATACAACCATTTTGAAGTAATCTTTCAAATACAGCACAAGAACTATGTTTACTCTTATTTGATTCAAATAATGTTTACACAACAAGGTGTAAACTGACTTTTGTAAAAAAGTCAAGAGATGAGAGGAGACAGCATGATATACATACTGCTTAAGGTATTTTTGGAAGACCTTTGTAAAACACTATCTAGACAAATTAAATGCAAAAAATTGTATGGAACAAAACAAAACTGCTGCAAAGAGTGATATATACTTTTTAATTTTGCATGATTTTTAAAAGGGAAGAACTAAAATATTTAAGTTTTAGTTTAAAATTACCAAACAGTAATGCATTGAAAGATGCTAGTGCTGTATCTTACCCTTCCATAGCTACTTTATATTCTTAGGTAATGTCCAAAGAGGAAGTAGTATGGAACCACACATACCAAGAAAAAAAAATCAATTTCAGTGCTCACAAGAAGGAATTAACGGTGCAGAAAGTCATTAAATAATGTATACTCTGAGGTGCTGAAGCTTTTAACACAAATCCAATACAAAAAGACAAATCCCGTAGCTCTGGAGTAACACTCACCATTGCACTGTTGCCTTTCTGTAGTAATAATACAAAAAGAGAATTTAAAAAAGGAATAGTTTTTTTTTTAATACTAGATCAAATACATTTACTGCAGCTAACTGTGTATATGTATACACTTTCTTAGGTGTTCATAAGTATGGAAGACAAAACGGCATCAAAGAAAATGTTTACTTTCCATGCTGGCTCTAATTTGTGGATTTTGCATATCTCTTAAGTGCATTTATCAAGACAGGCTTCATTATGTTTCTCTTTCTTCACATCCCTTTCTCAAGACTATAACACGGATAATGTAAAAAATATAAATAGGACCCTCTAGATCTGACTACAGAGTTTGCAGAACAAAATATGACTGAGATTTTGGCAAAACTGAATGACCCTTGTTGCCTCACCTTTACTATTAAGTTCCATTTTAGGGAAATCCTATATACTTATGTTCAGACAGTTCAGTCAGTAGCACGATTCATAGTTATGCGCTTTTCCCTAACTGCAAATGTCATTTAAGCAAATCTTATGCTTACAGATGGTATTGCTTATCTTGGGGTGTTACTGATCCGCACCCTGGATTACACAGATAGAATAGGATGTTAGTTTCCTGTTAGTGAAACATATTCTCATTCTCTCTCAAATGTACAGTTTTACTTCTGGAGTAAGACAAACCAAACATTTTGCTTTCATGTTGAGCACAACAGCACAGCTGAAAGTTACTGCTTGATAATACTTCCTTTTTCTTACATCATAGCATTCTCATCCTTATAGATGAGCTGGGCAGTAACTGCAGTTCTAAATACAACTCTGAAAACTGTCTGAATTGTGGACAAAACTCTAAATTGGGATATGCTATTACCATGTGGTTGTCCTTCAGTGATAATAACACATAAGCAAATTTACTCACACACACATAAAACTGTTCAGTAATTGAACCTGTAAGTATAAATTTTTTCATGCTAAATATCCATTGAACACTCCACAGTTTTGTGGTCCATTTGTTTATTTTAGGAGACAAATTTATTCGTCAATATTCTTCTAAATTAATTCCTGCTAAGCATGTGGGTCAAACTGAATTCAAAATCAGACCAATGGTAACACCAGCTGTGGGGGGATGCTCCCAGCTTCCCCCCCCCCCCCCCCATACACATTTGGTGCCAGTTACAAGTAGCCTGAATTCCTGTGTTTTACACTCCAAAAGGGAGGATGTCAAGACTTTGAGATAAGGCCTGCTTGGGTGCCTGGAGCTTGAGAAACAAAAGCCTCCTCTCACTGCTGGGGCAGTAAATTGCTGTGGTCAGGACTGTCTCCTCCTCATCAGGACCCTGAGAGGTAACACCTGCTTTCATGGCTGGGGCCCCTTTGTGGACTGGAATTAACTCCTTCTTAGCCCAGCTATGGGATCCCTCCTTGGGACCCCCACTGCAAGAGTAAAGCAGTCATTCATAGTCACTCAAACTCCTTTCTTCAGTGCTGGGGAATGTGCAAGGCAGCTAGCCTGCCATTGGGGGTGTTTGTCCACCCCCCCTCAACCCATGACTGTGGGTGCGATGGTCATAAAAACGATGGAGGAGAGTTGAACCCTGCAGCAGCCAAGAGCCAGGGACTGCACCTGCATGAAGAGAACTGTAACTGGCCTAGCAACTCCACCTCCACCTTCCCCCAAAGGGTATAAATAGGTTGGCCCTGGAGGCCATCTTTGTCTCTTTGTGGGTGGCAGTGGGTCTGCCAACTTGTGGAACCCCTTGGGACAGGGATGCCCTGCTGCAGTTACTTCCCTGGGATTGAGTGTATGTATGTTGGCCGCTGAGGCAACGCGTGGGTAAGATCGATCGGTTTGCCGAAATTGGTTTGCCTAGTTCATTAGTTTGGGTATTTAGAGTTGGTATAAATTAGCTATCTTTTTCTGCTTACTAAGTAGCTACTGTTAGCATAACTTTTAGTGTAATTAGAAATAAGTATTGCAGTTGAGCTGAGTTTCTGTTAATATGAATTCTTGCTTTGTACCATTGCAGCTTCTGTAGTAAATTTTGGTCTTTGAAACAAGTTGTGGAGTCATGCAGTAAATCTCCTCTCCCCCTCCTCCCCTCCTTTGCGCCACACGAAACCCACACAGTCTGGGAGTGTAAGACAGTCGGTCGTCCTGCGACACCAGCTTTAATGATGATGTTCCACGTCAATACAGCCTGCATTCTTCTGAAGTTCTGGTGCCTTGCATTTACCATTGCTTGCTCTAGACCTTCAATCATGCCTGATTATTAATATTCACACTGCTCAGAGATTTAGACAGGGTTTTGGCTGTTTGAATGAGGTCTGTCTTATTATAGATCAGAACTGTAACAACAATTAAAATTGAAATGGAACATTTCTTTGATGAATGAATTCACCTATATGGTCTTTTAGTTAAGATCTATTCTGTGAGCAGAGGTCACATCATTTAACTTTAGCCATCTAAAAGATTCACTTCTGAAGTAGTTGTCAATATTTTCTCTAGAAACCAGTAGAGATCTTAGGGTAAAAAGGAATCATCAGCTGCAGGTGACTAGCTCTGAATAAAGAAAGAGCCTGGATGATTACCTTGGAGGTAGACAAATAGATTTTAAATGCCTGAAGTTAGATAAAATCCCATCTCCCATCTATAGATGAAAACTTGCATTAAACACCTAACTTTTTGACATGTAAAGTAAAAAGAGGTGAATCTCATGGTGAGTGTCTGATCCTGAAACATTCATCCTGAAATGAAACACAGGAAATGCACATGAAATACAAGTCTCGGGCTTGACAAGTACCTGAGCGGGAAAGATTATGTAGGTCTTTGCAGTGCAGCAGGCAAAAACCAACAAGTTGTAGTCAGTCATAGGAAGAGTATTAGATCATAACATATAACAGTAAAGAAAAAAAAAAAAGAACTCTTAGGATTAAAAAGCTAAAAGTTAAAAAAAATCTTTAAACCCTCAAAATGCAAAAGGAAACAATAGTACTTAATACTTAAAACGTATCCTAAACTAAAACATGTTTGGAAGTTGTTTGGAGACTAGACAGTTCAAGCAATAATAATGACACAGCAGACTGCTGTTACTGACAATATCCATAGGTAAAAGATTTTACTCTCATCTCTCTTCTGAAACTGAAAACCCTCAAGCAACAAAGAATCACATAGCTGACCAGCATCAGACACGTATGGGCATGCACACACACACACACATATATAAATATATATAAATTATGAATAAAAATACAGAGAATAATGTTGAATTTAGCAAGGATGCTATTAATGATCACCTCCAAAGGGAAATGAATTACACTCAGAGGTATGGCAGGACTGCAGCCACAGGAAAGTTAACAGCAAGCGTACAGTTCCAAAGCAGAAAGATGGCTCTTTTTGGGAACAAAGAGATTTTTTTAACAAGCTAGTAAATACAACATATTTTTATTATTATAGAGAAGTAAAACATTATTAAATTATGAGTCTCATGCAAAGTTCTTATTTAAAAACAGCACTTGCATACAATTCCAAATAAACAATAATAATACTGATTCATGTACTCTGAACCGGGCTTGCTACGAAGTTACTAATCGGAGAGAGGAGACTGGGAAATCTTACTGATTGGAAAATCTTACAGCTTCCCTGAATACAGCAGGTGAATGCAGCCAGGGAAGTGCGCATGGGATGTGGCTATGGAGGACCCTCTTTTACCCCTCCTGGGAAACCTGCATGCTCGATCACCTCCCTGAAATGCCTGTACACCAATGCACGCAGCTTGGGGAACAAACAGGAAGAACCAGAGATATGTGTGCGGTCGCAGGGCCATGATCTCATTGCCATTACAGAGACATGGTGGGATAGCTCGCATGACTGGAGTGCTGTCATGGATGGCTACGTGCTTTTTAGGAAAGACAGGCCAGGAAAGGGAGGTGGTGGAGTTGCTCTTTATGTGAGAGAGCAACTGGAATGTATTGAGCTGTGCCTAGGGGTGGATGAAGAGCGAGTCGAGAGCTTATGGGTAAGGATCAAAGGGCAGGCTAGCATGGGTGACACTGTTGTGGGTGTTTACTACAGGCCACCTGATCAGGATGAGGAAGTTGATGAGGCCTTCTACAGACAGCTGGAAGTAGCCTCACGATCCCAGGCCCTGGTTCTCATGGGGGACTTCAACCACCCCGATATCTGCTGGAAAGACAACACAGCTAGGCACAAACAGTCCTGGAGGTTCCTGCAGAGCATTGGTGACAACTTCTTGACACAGGTGGTGGAGGAGCCAACAAGGAGAGGTGTGCTGCTGGACCTCGTACTAACAAACAAAGAAGGACTGGTGGAAGATGTGAAGGTTGGGGGCTGCCTTGGCTGCAGTGACCATGAGATGGTGGAGTTCAGGATCCTGCGAGGAAGAGGCAGGGCACCAAGTAGGATCGCAACCCTGGACTTCAGGAGAGCAAACTTTGGCCTCTTCAGGGACCTACTTGGAGGAATCCCATGGGTTCGGGCCCTAGAAGGAAGGGGCGTTCAAGAGAGCTGGTTAATATTCAAACATCACTTCCTCCAGGCTCAACAGCGGTGCATCCGTATGAGTAGGAAGTCAAGCAAAGGAGGCAGGAGACCTGCATGGATGAGCAAGGAGCTCCTGGCAAAACTCAAGCAGAAGAAGGAAGTCTACAGAAAGTGGAAAGGGGGACAGGCCACTTGGGAGGAATATAGGAACGTTGTCAGAGTATGCAGAGATGCGACGAGGAAGGCTAAGGCCCGTTTGGAATTAAATCTGGCGAGAGATGTCAAGGACAGCAAGAAGGGCTTCTTCAAATACATCAGTAGCAAGAGGAAGACTAGGGAAAATGTGGGCCCTTTGCTGAATGGGGTGGGTGCCCTGGTGACAAGGATGCAGAGAAGGCAGAGTTACTGAATGCCTTCTTTGCTTCAGTCTTTACTGCTCAGGCCAGCCCTCAGGAACCCCAGACCCTGGAGGCAAGAGAGAAAGTCTGGAGAAAGGAAGACTTTCCCTTGGTGGAGGAGGAGTGGGTTAGAGATCATTTAAGCAAACCTGACACCCACAAATCCATGGGCCCTGATGGGATGCACCCGCGAGTGCTGAGGGAGCTGGCGGATGTCACTGCTAAGCCACTCTCCATCATCTTTGAAAGGTCCTGGAGAACAGGAGAGGTGCCTGAAGACTGAAAGAAAGCCAATGTCACCCCAGTCTTCCAAAAGGGCAAGAAGGAGGACCCAGGGAGCTCCAGGCCAGTCAGCCTCACCTCCATCCCTGGAAAGGTGATGGAGCAGCTCATCCTGGAGGCCATCTCCAAGCATGTGGAGGACAAGAAGGTGATCAGGAGTAGTCAGCATGGCTTCACCAAGGGGAAATCATGCTGAACCAATCTGATAGCCTTCTATGATGGAATGACTGCCTGGGTAGATGAGGGGAGAGCAGTGGATGTTGTCTACCTAGACTTCAGCAAGGCTTTTGACACTGTCTCCCAGAACATCCTCATAGACAAGCTCAGGAAGTGTGGGTTAGATGAGTGTACAGTGAGGTGGATTGAGAACTGGCTGAATGGCAGAGCTCAGAGAGTTGTGATCAGTGGCACAGAGTCTAGCTGGAGGCCTGTAGCTAGCGGTGTCCCCCAGGGGTCAGGACTGGGTCCAGTCTTGTTCAACTTCTTCATCAGTGACCTGGATGAAGGGACAGAGGGCACCCTCAGCAAGTTTGCTGATGATACAAAACTGGGAGGAGTGGCCGATACGCCAGAGGGCTGTGCTGCCATTCAAAGAGACTTGGACAGGCTGGAGAGGTGGGCAGAGAGGAACCTCCTGAAGTTCAACAAAGGCAAGTGCAGGGTCCTGCACCTGGGGAGGAACAACCCCATGCACCAGGACAGGTTGGGGGTTGACCTGCTGGAAAGCAGCTCTGCTGAGGAGGACCTGGGAGTGCTGGTGGACACCAAGTTAAGCATGAGGCAGCAATGTGCCCTTGTGGCCAAGAAGGCCAATGGTCTCCTGGGGTGCATCAGGAAGAGTGTTGCCAGCAGGTGGAGGGAGGTGATTCTCCCCTCTACTCAGCCCTGGGGAGGCCACATCTGGAGTACTGCGTCCAGTTCTGGGCTCCCCAGTACAAGAGGGATGTGGCACTACTGGAGCAAGTCCAGCGAAGGGCCACAAAGATGATTAGGGGACTGGAGCATCTCTCTTATGAGGAAAGGCTGAGAGAGCTTGGCCTGTTTAGCTTGGAGAAGAGAAGGCTGAGAGGAGATCTTATCAACGTGTACAAGTATCTGAAGGGAGGGTGTCGAGAGGATGGGACCAGACTCTTTTCAGTGGTGCCAAGCGACAGGATGCGAGGCAATGGGCACAAACTGAAACACAGACACTTCCATCTTAACATGAGGAAAAACTTTTTCACTGTGAGGGTGACAGAGCACTGGAACAGGTTGCCCCGAGAGGTGGTGGAGTCTCCATCTCTGGAGATATTCAAAACGTGCCTGGATGCAATCCTGTGCAATGTGCTCTAGGTGACCCTGCTTGAGCAGGGGGGTTGGACTAGATGATCTGCAGAGGTCCCTTCCAACCTCAGTGATTCTGTGATTCTGTGATATGGATTTTATATCTCAGAAAAGACTACAGGAAGAGGAAAAAAAAATCTTAGATATTCAGTCAACAGTTCTCCAACTTGGGCTGCACTTGTATTCTATCATATATATCTCATACAAGTAAGAAACCTGACTGAGACAGATGTCGGTGAGCAGGAAAACATTTAGACCTGGTGAATGAACCTTCTAGTACACCATAAGCTCTGCACCCAGATCACACTATTGCTCCTCTCCCTACCATAATCTGGGAACTTTCTCAGCACCTTCTTGTGCTTCAGTAGGTGTTCACAGCAAACTGCTGTTCACAGCAAACTTCCACCACAGCCCCTAAGGCACAAGTCCCTCTATGGCTGCAGGAATACCAAAACCTATCAATTATAACACAACCCCACCATACAACCCACTGTACAAGCCCCATGCAGTGAAGCCTTAAACTGTTTGTTTGTTGAAGAACCAGATATAAATTTAGAGGCAGAAGTTATCAACTTAATTGGAGACAAAACATGCAGAAAAGTAAAGGAGAAAAGAGCCTGAATCTTCACCCATATCTTCTTCCTATCTGAAATTTTTCCTCCTGTTTACTATACTCACTTGGATTTGCTACCATTCATATTTTGCAAATCAGTCCCTTTGGCCTGCATAAATATCTGAGAAGATACTAGTATGGTTGGTGAAAGTGCAACAGCAACTGGTATGTGTCCCAGATTGGGGCTCCCCAGACTGGGGACTTGCTGTCCCTGAAACAGCAGAGAATCTATGCATCTTCCAATTCAAAAATAAAACATGCTATTCTGTGAGAAACTAAATGCTGTTTATTATCACTTTAAAAACTCCCCCTCCCCATTACCTACTTATGAAGACAATGCAACTTATGGAAGTTTTCACAGATTTAAAATATACCGCAAATTCTCTTTGTTCACTTAATTAACACTTTTCTCCTATTTCTGCCTACAAATAAAGTAAAAGATGTTTTTTAACCACAAAACTTGATTATCCATTTAAACAAATAACACTGTTTCTGAATAGTATAATTAACAAGAACTAAAGACAAAAAGGAAATTATTTTAATTTTTTTTCACAATTTTGTACATTATTTTTCCTTCTTTTAAGTACACACTCTAGTCTTTGCTTACACAAATGTATGGCATATAAAATAAGTTGCTATGTATTCTGGACTGGAAAATACAATCAGAGCCAGTTCAGCTGTTCTCTGAAGCAAAGGAAGTTTGAAGAAAATCACTTAAGGCTAACTATTAACTGAAGCATGAAGATTCATCCCTGTGAAAATAACTGCCATCCTTCAAAAACTCCAAGAATATCAGAGCCCTACAGTGACTTCTCTCTGAAACTTCAGGTCAGTCTCAACTGTTATTTTTGTGCTATAATTGAAAAGAGTTCAAAGCCACATAACTCATAATTTTAGAATAAGCAGTATGTTTTATAGCTCAAATATTGCTATGTATTACTTGTCAAAAGAAAGAATTTGCACATGTATCAGAAAATCACAACAGACAGAAATAGCTAAATTACCAAAAAACCATCATGTAATTCCTAGCTGAAAATTTAAATCATTACTAATATATCTGGTATGTCAGAAACACCATAGTATCACTATCGTATCAATGTGCCATTTTCACTTCAAACAGATATACACACCTCTCACTGAGCTTGACTGGAAATGCATATGTTTACGTGGAATAAGACTTTGTAAAAATAAAAATATTTCAATCCCAAATACAGACCTTTAAGCCCAAAAATTGGACCAAAGCCCATAGGTTCAGATTCTTCAAGTATATTCAAAAATCTTTCTATTTGATAGTTAAATGGCTGTGTTTCTGTAAAAGAAAATACAAACTCCAATCAGCATAGATTGATCCAAAAAGAGTAAGTGCAGGTTTTCATGTAGCCTTACAGTTCCAATTTTCTTTGGTAGTATTTGTTTGTATTCATAACATACCTGCAAGTACTCAGCAAAGAACTATAACTGACCAGAAGTGCCTCTGAATAGAGAGGAAACTTTCACCATTGTCCACTAGCAATGGTATGAAACGATGATGAAGGCAATTTCAGCTGAACAATGGCCAATTTTAATGAAGATTGTCTTGTGCCACTGAGTGCAAAAGCTAAACTAGAAGCTACTGAAGTGATCCAAATCAGAAGGTCATATGCTGCATTCTCTGACTTAGAAATTGTTGACAATTTGGGCACTGTTTCATTTTCTTGTTTACATGGAACTCTAACAGCAATCCCATTTTTTTGTTCTTTATCACTAGTACAATTTATTAAAACTCTTTTGTAGGTCTTTCAGAATTTATGAAATGAAAAAGGCTAAATGTTATAGGAAGAGATATAGATGCCTGAGTCTGGAAGTAAAACTTTTTTTTTTAAATATTATTTTTTTTACCCTTAGAAAGTACTGCTTTAAAAGGTAGCTGTCCAGGTCTACTGTCTATGTGCTTTATCTAAGTGCTACATTTTGTGTCCGTAATTTAACAAAGACTTAAATTCTACTTATAGCTCCTTTGTGCCAGGAAGCTGAATTCTTCTATTGGTTTTAATTATAATAATTTGGCTTTTGTGTTCAAAGATTATGCATATCATAAATTTTTGTAATAACAGAGTACTTGCTGCTTTTCTCACGCACGGAATTAAGCGATTGTGAAATAGCTGGTGGTAAAATAACAATACTGAAATCTAGAACTATTGCATTGTGGATGCTTTCTTAACATGTTTAGCGCTTGAAAATAAGTCCATTTCCAAGAATATATTACAGAAATCATGTAATATTTTTAAGTATACAACTAATATAGATACCATATGGTGTTACTCTATTTTTTAAATCTTTTTCTTGATTTTTTTTTTTTTTTATTCTTTACAAAAGAACTCTAGAGGTACAAAAGGGTGCAATTTCAAATGGCAAAAATGTGTGTTAAAGTATGTGAGTTTTATCATTTGTATGTTAAAGATGCTGGAGACTGATGGCATATTAGAACTTAATTCTTAATGAGGAATGCTGACAGATGCATCCAGTGATGAAATAACTCCATTTCTTATGGCATCTGGTAAACAGCAATGATGAATTGTGTATCCCACAATATTTTTCAGTAGTACTGTAATTTGCTTATTTTACATAGTTTTATTTTTATGTAGTGCTGGGATACAGAATGCCTATGGCATATTAGCACCTGGAGAAATGAAACTAAACTCATATCTTTCACATCTAAGGTAAAAATTATTGCTAAATTATTTGCCTTACAGTCAGATAGGAGGGTGGTTGTTCTGCTGTGACCAAATCCCCAGGAAAATATCCCAGAAAAGTTCTAAAGAGTAACTGAAAGAATACTATTTTATAGCCTAGGAAAACTATGAACACCAGGACTTCATTCTGCACTCAAATTAGCATTCTTGTTATTAATGTAAATTTTTTCTCTCTCTCTTTCTGTTACTGCCTACCAAAATAGCAGCAGCTAATTTTCTAAAATACATGGTAAGTCTTAACTAAGGAAAGCTCCTATGTTAAACCCTTCAATAAATGCTACTAAAAAAAAGGGTTCATCTACTTCTTTCAGTTCCTGCTTGGGTTCTTTTATGAATGCAGCCATTCTGCAGCTATCTACTCACCATAAGAGGTATTTGCTGTCCACATACTGAACCCGATTAAAGCACTGTTTTGAGACTGATCTGGGACGACGACAAAAGAACTCTTTGAGAACTACCAAGATGAAGTTCTGAAAATAAAATCTTCAGAAGCTTGTTACCTTTTTTTTTTTCTGTCTAGTCCTAGAAATAGACTAAAAAGTTTTAACTAAACAGAGACTTGTTGAATGTTTCAAGGTTAAAGAGTTCCTCCATGTAATCTTATTTATAGAAAGGTTGAAATTTCTCTTATGTCTGAAAATCCCATTTTGTTTAAAGTTCACTTATAAATGCTTTGGCAAGCTCCATGCTTGCTTTGGCTGACTCAAAAAGTAAACCTTCTAATAATGGGAATACCTCGTAGTGAGAGTTTGGCATTATTTCAGCAGGGGTTCCAGGAGTGCAGCTTCCCTTCATTAACACACTCAGGGCTGAAGGATTCTGTCCACGTTGTTTCTTTGTGTCTGTGTGTAACTGGAGATAACCTCTTAGCCTGGAGCACACCCAAATCTTAGCAGCCACTCAGTATTTGGCCACTTTTTTTCATGCCCCATATAGCCCATTTAGAGAAATAAAACCAACAGCAACATATAGGGAAGAGAATATGGCATCACAAATTAAATAAATTGCATTTCATACACAGAAACTAGTCATGGAAAAGACGATAGACAAAAACCTCTACATTTCTTCTTCAATATTCAGTGACAACTTAGATCAGTGTTGGAAATCAGCTAGAGTAAGAAAAGTACAGTCTACCAAAGGTTTTGCCTTTACTGTTTTAAACACTATTTTTTTGGGGGGGAGGGGGGACTATATAAGCAGAAAATTCAGAAAATGCTAAGACTATCTTCAAAAGTTTAAATGCATTTCACGTAAAGACTCTGAAAAAAAAGGGAGACTCAGTGGATCCTCCTAAGTCATTTCACAGCATAGCCTTGCCAAGTTGTTCTAGATAATCTCCATCATTTTTCCCTTCCTCTCTCTTCAGGTCTCATGAGCAGAAAAGATACAGAGAAGGGAAGTAGTAGTGTGGAGAGTCAAGGTTGTGAAAGTACGTACCTTAATTGTTTGCTCTACAAGCTTTGATTAATTAAGTTCTTTAAAAAAAGAGAGAGAGAGAGAGAGAGAAGGAAGCCACTTTAACTCTAGGTTAGTCAATTGCATATTGTAAGTTTTTATATTTTTTCTCTTTTTCTTTAATAGCTGCTTAACTGACATCAATGAAGGCACTAACAAAAGCCCTAACAAAAAAAATCACTGAGGAAGATTTTCAACCTTTTCCTACTGCACTTCCTTTTCTTCCCTTTCTGACATTTTCCTGAGACATATTTGTAGTCTCACCGGAACACAGAGTTTGATTATTCTATTCCATATTTCTTTAGGTTTCCCATGACAAAATATACAACCTCACAAAAATGCACACACACTTTTTCTCTATATGTTCAATATAATCTTTTCAGAGATTCATTTATTTCCACTCTACTGCATTTGCATTACTTGAACACATGGCAATTCCAGGAAATAGACTGTGAATTGTAACACAACATTCAGGTGATTTAACACAGTACTGCTAAGTTTCTGTGCAATAACACATACTTTTTTTTACTTGCATTAATATAGTAGGATTTAATTCCAACAAAACTTTGCAATAACGTATATACAATATTTCAGAAATTGTGTACAATTTTATTGTCTCTTTTTATTGGTAATTGTTCATTTAAAAATGCTTCTTAAAAGCATCCACCTCTTCTTTCAGTACATCAGGAAAAAAAAAAAAGAGGAGGAACAGATTGCTTTTGTCAGAATGTCTGAGCAAGGCAGCAACATCTATATGGAAGTAATGGATATGTAGGACCATCTTAGGAATAACCACATCCTTTCTTCCTTTTTTTTTTTTCTTAATACTTATTTGACCAGTTTTTGACTGAATTTCATGTGGAAAAGGGGACATGGGAGGAAAAGGGATAGGGAATACAGAAGCACAATTTCATTTAGATGGAAACCATTTATAACATCACTTCTAAACTCTCCATACAAAAAAGCAAATTAATTTACTAAAATGAAGATGTCTAAAAATAATTTTGCAAAGTATTGATAAAATGGGAGATCCACGCAGCTGAAATGAAGAACCGGTGCCACAACATGCAAAGGCATCAGATAATCTACATGTGACCTGAGAAACTCTTAGTTACTGGTTCTTCTGGACTTGGAGGAATTACCTCCCAGTATTAGCAGAATATTTCTTATATTTTGATAGAATTCTGAAATTGCAGTATAAGAGCCTAACTATTAAAGTGAAATGTACAGTGTACTGTTGAAAAAATACTCATCTTGGCAGCATTAAGATAGAACTTCAAAGAAACAAAAGAGGTGCACAGTTTTCATATGTAGTAAAATATTTGTCTTTTCCTTCATTTATTTGATCAAACTCTCATACTATACTCGCCATATTTCAAATAACATGTTGTTGCTGACATCATAACATTTTCTCTGTTGGGCAAAAGAGCATGTTTAAAATGAAAAGCTCCCCACAGGAGAAACTGTAAAGCTTGGAGAAATAACTTGAAGATAAAAGGTCAGTGTCAGTCTCAAGTCAGAAATACATGTACGTCTGTAAGTGTATCTATACATTTTAATGTAGCAAGTATATGTTCAATCTAACAAAACAAAAAACATTTCACTTGCAGCTATAATCTGTACTGCTCATTATTTCCTGCAGGAATCTTCAGGTATTTAACCCTCTATTGGTATTGAATAAAAACTTTACTTTTATTTTCTCCAAATTTCACATGACTGCTGCCTCAAATATAGCTGAATTATATGTTAAAATTTAGCATGTAGTTAAATCTACAGAAAATAACACTGTAGTTTTCACACTGCAAATAAATTAGTATCTTAAATTGTTTAAAGGTAGCAGTAGATTTTAATAAATGACTCTAATAACTGGATATGTCAATAAAAATTACTTATTAATATGATTATGAGGCACTGCTACACAGTAAAATTAGTAAATGAATGGTTTATTATAAAAATGTTTTTATTATTTCACTTACATATCAAAAAGATGAATTTATCAATCTGTCAAGGTATTTGATAATTCTCTTTCTACTATTTTACTGATTTTATTAATTTATTACTATAATTCTACTTATATGTTTTTTATTATCTTTGATGTGAAGTATCTGCTAAGCAGTTAACCACTATGCACCTTTTAAGGCATGTATCTAGTTCTTTCTAGTTGGCCTTTTTCTTTCTGATTTTATGTAGATACAAACTCAAGGATATATTCTGTTCCACTTGTAATAGAATTTAAGAAGACTCTGTGCAAAGAACTTTAGTTCTAAAACAATTTACAAAGAATGGATGATGAAATAAGGGATGAGTGAAACAAAAATTTCAATATCTTAAGGAAGAAGAGCAATTTTCAAATGTTTCCCTTGTGTCCTTAATGAATCAACCTATTCAAGTCCAAGTACATCATCCTCTGCCAGACAAGCCAGTAACACATTAAACTATTACAATAAATAGCTGAAAGAGTTCAAGGATCTGACAAAGACACTTGATGACTACTGACTAAAAGCAGTTGAAATTCTGAAAATCTAAAACAAGCCCCGTTGAATGGATTCTCTGTTTTAAAGAAGTACTTATTTATTGATTCACTTCTGTGACATTACTCATATACTTAAAATAAGAAATATCCCTAAGCAT
Organism: Apteryx mantelli; assembly: GCF_036417845.1. Lineage (NCBI taxonomy): Eukaryota > Metazoa > Chordata > Aves > Apterygiformes > Apterygidae > Apteryx > Apteryx mantelli. Next base: position 118,331,675 of record NC_089980.1, on the reverse strand, counting down.
TTTCCTGGATCGGTGAGCAAGATTTCAATTAAATTACCATTTGTGTGAAATACCAAAATTATGTTAAAACACACTAATTTAATATGAAAATATATGAAGAAAATATATGAAGAAAAAATGTGTAGTACCTTGTTCTGCATTTTATATTCTTAGATGCTCAATTCTGTCTTTTCTAGTTAATGGAAAAAAACAGTTTATTGTCTTGAAATGGGATTCATCTCAATTAAACTTGCATCTGAACTAGTCATGTAGGTTTTTGTTTACGGTGGATACAAATAGGCATTTCTAGTGAATAATTCATTTCACTCTAGGGTAGTGCTCACTTTGGTGACAGTGCGATGTGTTCCCAAACAAAGCAGACAAACCTCAGTAAAATCTTTCTGCATCATGCTTCCCTCCTCCACTACGCGCAGAGAGCACTTACGCTAACACCTAGCCCACACTACACCACGCCAGAAGAGGACGTGTACTGTGCAATAGCCTTTAGTGCAGATTTCCCCGCGTTTCCCTCAAAGTCACAGAGAACATCATAGACAACTTGGGCTATTCACAAAAAGTGGTGTGTAGAAGAAAGATGATCCTGACAACCCAGCTGTCCAGAAATTCGTACATAAGATGAGTGGCAAGAATTTATTGTCTGTGTGCTTGAATGCTACTTTGTAAGATTAAGTTGAACAAAGTAGATAATTTTTTGTTAAAAAACACTCAATTTTATAGGCCTCGAAAATCCCCCATCTCAATTATCTCTTTTCCAGAGTAAAGTTCTAGCTGCCTTTTATTTATTCACTGTTCAGAAAATGTCCCACATCTTTGACCATGCTGCTTCATGCCTTGCTGCTATCTTTTAAACTCTTTGAAACTGAGGGAACCAGAAATGCTGTCAATATTGAAGATACAGAGCCACCTTGGATGCTTTGTGGTGTAATTCTGTTTTTAGTTCTGTTTTCTGCTCCTTTCTTAAAAAATCCCAACATTTGATTAACTTTTCTGATTACTAAAAGCTTGAGATTTTATTCCAAAGCTTTGGTGGTCACTTCACAACCTATCATTTCACATGTGAAGTTAGCACTGTTTTCTTCTATGTGTACCACTTAACTTTTACACACATAGATTTCATCACTGAGTTTTTTACCCAGTCACTCCTCATCCTTACCAACCTGAATAATTCTACTGAATCAGCAAACTGTCACCTCACATTTCATTTCCTTTCACAGTTCATTGTGAATGAAGCAAAGATGTGGTGGTATCCCTTCACTGTGAACATTGACCAAATAGTTTTTCCCTCTGCTTCCCATCTTTTAATCAATTATTTCAAGCAAGAATTGTCATTCTTATCCACTGGTTAGTTAGTTTACTTAAAAGCATGTTTGAGACAAGGATTTTGTTGAGAGCGTTTTGGAAAGCCAAGCAGACTATATTAATCAAATTTCGTTTATGGACATGCTTACCAATTCCCAACAAAGCCTAGTAGGTTCCTGAGACATACTGACTCTTTGCCAGCAAATCATTTTTATCTATGTGTTTGTTAATTCTATTTTTTTGCTACTTGCTAATAATTTGCTTAGTTCAGACACCAGGCTCACCAGACTGTGGTTTTCCAGATCACCTTTTGCATTTTTTACTAACACATATTTGTCACCTCTCAGTCCTCAAATACCAAGATACTTTAGACACTGTCTTTTCATAAACAGCAATTTCTTATGGGCCAAAATGCAAATACAAAATATAATAATCATTTTTATAGTATAGTAAATGTTACTGTGTAATCTCAAATAAATGATCGTTATGGCTACATTTATATTAGTAAAATAAACATATCAGGACACAAACCCAAACACTAAGACATAACTTTCTACACAGTTAAATTGTTAGCACAGAGCCTGGCATGGCTGTGAGCTAGACTACCTAGCTCTTTCTTAAAGTTCTAGCACGGACTGGGTTAGCCTGGGCTGATGGCCATTATCAACAGGCATTTTGGAGATGGGCATCCAGTTTTTGGAGAGGTAAGTTTAGCTATATGAACATAAGTCATGCTGCACCAGTTAACCTCAGTGACGGTTCAGTGGCCTATTTGGTGTACTACAATAGATGCAGTCCACAGCTCTGCGCTGATTCATCACACTGAACTGTTAAACTGCCTCCAAGCTTCAGCATGAGTGACTGCAAACCTCCCCATCAACAACATCTGAAAATAAAATACCTACAAGCATTGCTGAAGTTTTCTGCAGACACCACGCTCTCTGGGAAAAAAAAGTCTTTACTTAGAGTTAGTATTTCTTACTGCTCCTTAAAATAGGGAGTAATTAGGGTAAATTCAAGACAGCCTCCCCCTTCCCTGTGGCAGTAAAGGGCCAGCACATCCTTTTATGGCTCACCCTTAAAAAGAGCCATTTATTCACCACTACAGGAGTGGTCTTTCATTATGATACCCAAAATAATTTATTTTATTTTATTTTGACCTGATCAAGGAAATGCTTGATCCAGTAACTCTCTAGAATAACCTCTGATCAGACATATGGTAAATGTATGATTTGACCAATGTAGATAATATTGGGATGTTTATGAATAGTTTGCCCTACAGCAGTATGGCAGAGCTTATAAAAATAAGGACTTTGGTTCATTGTTTTGGACATAACTCTCTCTGACAATGATCTGAAATAGTCCCCAAATTAAATATAAATTAACATACTGGGAGTTTGTCCCACGGGCTGTCTGTCCATGTTCCTCATATCCTAATAACACATAGACAGCACTGGAGGAACCGGTTCTATGTTGTAGAAATATTTCTCGGTTGACATAGGCTACTCAGAAAAATATCTGATTCTTTTGAAATCTTTTGATTTCTGTTAAACAGTGAAGCATTACTAGAAGAAGGAAAAAACATTAAAGATTTTGACTTTAAAATTTTAAAAGGAGTAAAAAATATGTATTCAGTTTTTATTTTAATAAACACGCAATGCAAAGGATTGATGCATATGAAACAGCATTTTGCATGCTGAAAGGATATTTTGGGGCAAAGGTAGAACAGACATTTTATTAGAAGAACTGACTGTTCCATTTGTGTTGTATTGGGTGATAATCTGATTAGCCATCAGGGAAACAAAATATATTTTCCTCTCAAATGATCAATACAGAAACTAGATTAATCTCTATTAAAATTGTCTGTATTCACAGTCTCTCCATGCCAATATACTATTTCTAAAAATGAATTTATTTTTCAAGGAAAATAATTTATTTTCAATTCTTCACAGTCTGTTGCATTTCCTACTGTAAAAGCATCATTTTACTCGATTCTGATTTCCAGTTTTCTATGTTTTCATCTACACTCTTTTCAAACATTACCTACAGCAACTCATCCAGAATTTTATCCATATCCATGATGTCCTTAAGTTTGTTGTGATCTAAAAATTCAAAGATCTATTTTCTAATAATATGAAATGGAAATAGGCAATCCCCCACACAGATTGCAATAAATCTAAAATTAAATTTACATGAATCTTTTTGTTTTTTATTATTATTATATTTGAATCTGTTGCTAACATATATCATTCAGAGAAACTACCATATGCAATAATTAAAATAGTTAAGCACATGCTTCATTCCCATATATCTCAACTGGACTGAACACTGGTTTATCTGATGACCTAATAAAGAATATTTTTCTGAGTCAGGCCTAGGACAGGCTGAATACAAAATACAACACAAAAAATACAGTCTGGGCTACTGCAGCTCCCCTTTGTGCTTGTGTATCAGCCAAAATTTGGACACACAGTTATTTTAAGTATTCTGTCTGCTTGCCCTCTGATGTTTGGTTGGTGCATATGAGTGAAATAAAACAAAGAATGGAAGAATTATGGGATAGGATATTTGCTAGAAGTTAGATGAAAAGGATAAAGAAACAACAATGCAAGGCTGAAGAAAAGTACAAAATAAGGTGCAAAAAAAAGTCAAATTGTATTAGAAAATAAAGCCATCAAGACAAGCTCTCAGAAGGGTAGGAACTACCACAAGTTGTTTGCAAGTCTGCAGCAGCTTGAAGAACTGTGGAGAAAAGCAAATTCTAATGTTCAGTAGTGTGAAACAGGAAAGCTGTGACTGTTACTGACAGCCCAGCTAGTTGTTTAGGTTCCGGGGAAGCTAGGGTCTTTTAACCTTGCTGAAAGTGCAAGGGTCAAAAAACAAAACTATATGTTTGGTGCAACCACGATCAGACATCTGCATAACCATCTCCACAGTACAAGCTGGGAGGCTGGTAAATAGTAGATAGAACAAATTGGCCTCCTTTCCCACTACTCCCAGATCTTGTAGCTTCCTCTCCCAAGGTATTCACCCTTGGTGGCTCTGGAATACTTAACACCTGTCAGCCAAACTGACAGGAGATTACACATAATCTTCCATTTAATGAAGTGCAGGTTATCTAAGTTAGTGTCTACGCAGCACACTTCCTCACCTACTCTAAGACTGAACCAGCAGGTATTCTAAAATAGAAGAAATGAAGAACAAAAGGGGAAAAAAAATTAAATACCACTTTTTAGTGCTACAATAAAAAGATTAAAAAACAAACAAACAAACAAACAAACCAAAAAACTAAAAGCAGAGACTGTGTTCTTGAATCTGCCCCTCAATAGCTTATCACTGTGGCGGGCACTAGTGAAAGAATTCAGTGTCTCTACCATTACTACCAGCATCCTTGTAGTAGTCCTTTGGATCACACACTACAATTCATCATCTTGAATTAGGTGTTTACAGATGACATCTTCATCTCCCAGGATGTGAACAGGAAGAAGTATGTTCAAACTATGCTGGGGGATGACTTTTCAGAAGCCTCCTCTTGAAGGAGATCACTGAATATGATCATGGTGCCAAAGGAAATAAAGCAAGCCAGAAGAATGACTCAATAATCCTGTGACAGGCATTCTCCCATTGAGTAACTATTTTGTATGATGTTAACAATGCTAAGTGTAAAATGCAACCCAACATGAACTGAGACTACCCAAGCCTCATTGCTGAGTGCCTTTTGAACGGAATTCATGGATTACTTCTCACCTGACTTAGGCACATAGAAAATAGGGAACTCTTTATGGAGACAGAAGATGCAGGTGTGATTCCCTAAAGGTTAGATGGCTCCTCAAACCCTAACCTCCTGCTTTTTGAATTGGATAATTACTCTTAATCACTAGGCTATTATATTAATAGCTTCAGAAGCAGCAACACTATGTTCTCCAGTGGTGTTTCTAGGTGCCCAAAGCTACTGTATTGTATGCAAAACCCAAAGCTGTTAGTTTATGAGTTCTCTGAACCCTAAACAGATCTTAGGAGTGGGGTTTCCTCTTTCAAATATATGAAAAATCTCACATAGGAAAGAAGCACTGAGAAAGCAAATATTGATGCAGTTCTGGATGTATGCAGTACCAGAAATTTAAACACATCTACATTCATCAGAAAAAATGACACAGGCACCCACAGACTCTCAAGAACTTAAGTTGAAGTCTTTTTTTTTTTTTTTTTTAATTAAATGGATCACTCACACACATTCCTAAATTCCATATGAAATCTACTTTAGCTGTTTATGTGACAGGTTTGTGTACATGCATGTGCATTCTGGGACTGTGTAGTTCAATGAACATGAGATAAGAAATATTAACCCCCTGATAGGTAGCAGACAAGGGCGTCATTGGCATATTCCATCTACAAATAGTGGCTACTGACAAACAAGGGATTCCTACAGCTGCAAGCTAAGGAACATTAGCTGCACACTTTTTGAAGCATTTCTTCTCAATTACAAAGTCATATACCATATTCAAATATGGAAATCTTTATTGTGGGTGAGAAAACTCAACTGTTACTTCAGGGAAATGCAACTTAGATAAAAATAAGAAATAAAACATCCTCCATTCTTTCAGAAACTTCGGCAGTAGCCTACCTAATCTCATACCCTATAGAATCAGTCCCTTCTTAAACTACTTGACCCCCTTATCAAACCCCACTCTGATTTTGATAACAGACTGTGGTTGTAGAAATGTCTCTTTGCAGATCTGTCTCCAGGCCCATTGAGATCTCTCCCTTCTGGAGCTTCTTTCAGTCATATGGCCTGCAGTTGTTCCAAAATGTTTTGTTTAGTGATTCTCATTGAATTCCCATGCACAGTGCAAAGAGTAGTTTTACAAATTTCTCTATCATTCCTCACCACTGAAAATAGCTGAGTTACACTGGCAGTTCTTGAGTGTTTCTTGGTACTGAAAAACAGTCCTTAAGGGATGTAACTTACAGTTTTGTGAGGAATAGCTTTCAGAAGGTTTAGAGTTTTGTATGTGCAATAACAATACAAGCAGCAGGAGGGCAGTTCACCAATATAAAACAGACCTGACTCAGTGCTTTACTGAGATTCTGTCTGTTATTATTTTAGAGATTCAGCCTGACTGTATTAATCAGCACTAAGAAATGGACTGCAAGATCATGTAGCTGCACTTTATTTTGACCTAGAGAGATCACCTCCAGGTAATAAAAGCAAGTTTAGTTTCTTTGCCCATATAATTTCTGCCTTGCTGATAAGACTGTCAAAACCCATGTCATTTATGATTGCTACAGATGCTATTCTGAGACACACTTGTCAGTGAATCAACTGATACTGCCAATAAACACACAACAGGTGGTAAGAACTTTTATCTATAATGCCTTTTACTGCATGCCAGAAAAGCAGTGCACATGGACAGAATATGAACTGGCTTTATTTTGGGTGAGAAAATTCAGCCATTATTTCAAGAAAATGCAACATACATAAAAACAAGGAATAAAACATCCTCCATTCTCTTAGGAGCCAGCAATCTACCTAATCTCATAGTGTGTAAAATCATTCCCTGCATACAGTCAATCTGATAAATGAACTAAATTGATATAAAACTAAACAATGTTAAATGCAGGAGAAAACAAACATTGTCATGATTTGTGCTTCAAAACCAGATGAAATAATCAGAACAGTAAAAGAAAAAAGAATAAACATAGTATTGACCCCCATTTTTCTTTAAATCAGTGAGAATGGCATGTGTCCATTCCCTTTAAGCAACAAAATTCAATAAATTTTTCATAATTATAGGACTAAGGTAGTAATCCTTGTCTAATGCCTTGCCTCTTATGCCAGCACAGGGAACAGATGCGATGAGAATGTATTACTACTAGGAGCCATTCAGATATTCTCAGACAAGAGCTGGTGATTTGTTTCAGTAGCTTCCAAAATCCACAGGTTCTCTCTGCTCTGTGCACTGCCTACTCCCATCTCAGTCATCTCCTCTCCTCTGTGCATGTCAATACATTAGTTTGAGGGTTTAAGTGCAAGTGATTCTTAAACTGCAGTAAAGTATGAATTGGAGGAGAAAGTATAAGAAATACTGTCAGAATCAATACCTTAGGCCAGCCAGATAACATGTGTTGGTAAAAACATTCTGGAAATTCAGCTAGCAACTTCTGGCTTATCTCTTGTCTAAACTCCAATAGGTAATATGAAGTAGCAACTGCACAACCTGCAAGTGCATTCCACAGCATGCTGTGGACAATCTTTTCTAGAGAAGGGGACTTTTCACAGTGTTGCAGCTCCCCTGTAATCCACACACACCAGTTTTCACAAGAAAACCACGATACAGCAACATGTGCCTTATTCTCACCCCAATTTGAAGTTGAGATCTTTGTATGTTTTCTGTATTCCTTTCCTTCTTGCTTCAACATTTACATTTAGTCTTATTAGGTACAAAGTTTTATATTATGGTTATTTATTATCTCTATCCCTATAACATCTGGCAGTATAAGGTTGGAGTTAGGATGTGTACAATATGTGCACTCAGACTTGAAGGTAGGAAGTGAATCTTAGTCCTACAGATACAATCTAAAAGAATCTTCAGAAAAGAAGAAAAATCTGCAACCAATGTTTAAGTACATTTCTTACATTTTAGGACACTATTCATCAGATTTGGGGAAAGCTTCTTTCTTTTAAAGAAAGTTTCTTTCTTTTAAACTTCCCACAAATCTGATGAATAGTGTCTTAAAATGACATAGAGAATAAGCTGAAATTGGAACGGGGTTATCACCACTGCTTTCTCTATTCCTCCCATTATTGCCTCAGCATTTAGACACAGTCTAAATATAATGTTAAATGTTAATGTTATGTACTATTGTTATGTACTATCTATATTTCTGTAACACTTGAAAACTCCTAACACAAAACAGGTACACTGTGATAAGCACTACAGCCCACAACAACAATAATTATATAACTATAACTATAACTCTCTCTCTATACATACACACACACACATGAATGTAGGTGTATATACACATATATAAATTATATATAATATTATACATATATATACACATGTGTGTGTGCACACACACACATATATATGTGTGTGTGTGTATATATATGTGTGTGCACATATCTGTGTGTGTGTATATAACCTGCAAAACTTGAGTCCCTTTTAATCGTACTGAAGGCAATGGATATCAAAGATTTTAAATACCTGAGTAGACACATGACACTCACCTCACATAATCTAATTTTTCAATGTTGTGCTTACAATCAGTTAAAACAGATTCTTTACTACAGTAATTCAATCCTTGTTCCTGCAATGCTAAAAAGCTGAGAATTTTTGTACTATTTAAATGTATTACCAAAGTACCTAAACCCTTTAGGACCACCTACAATCCCAGTGGATCAGGAACTATAACAAAGTCATACTCCATAAAGATTATACTTCTGTGCATAAATAAATAAATAATGTTACAAACACATACACACATACACACACACACATATATGTATATAAAGACTATTCAATATATTTGCTTTCCCTGAGAGACTGAAATTGTGAATACCCCCAGGACTGTTGAGTACTTGTGGCAGCATCCCTAAGAAGGCTATGTATGTTTTTCATATGTTTAACATTAATTCTTAAATAGTGAAGCTCTTTTAATTTTTTATTTGCATTCTATTTTTTATGGCAAGTAGTAGAGTGTACAGTTTACAGAAAGAAAAAAATCATCATATGTTCATTGGTGAAACTGATAAAGTTCATATTCTGGGAAGAGCAGTTGGACTCCACTGAACAGAATGGACATAACCTACCAAGATTTGGCATTTTTGCCTTATTTTCTGCTTTGAAAAATTTATTTTTTCTAAGGAATGTAAAAACTATAGTAAATGATAATGGAGACTGGACTCTGGAATAGTACGTTTGTGCCACAAGTGCATGTATCTTATTCTGAAGAACAGTCACAAAAAGGTACCCATAAAGAAACTATAAATAATGTGAACAGCCAAAATAAAGCTCTTCTTAATGTTCACACATATGACAGACCTGGCTAAAGCATTTTGTCTTTACAGTGAAAAAATAAATTGATATGGTACAAAACTAGAGAAAAAACAGTGTGGACATGATATTCTGCATGTTATCAAAAAATCAAAGTAGAATGACTTACCACTTCTTCATGGGTAGCACTTTCTACATTAATACCATTAACCTAAAAGCAGATATGATAGAGAGAAAATTATTTGCAATGTGTAAGTTAGCTAATGAAATAAACATAAAGCCAAGTATGAAACAAATGGGTCTGCAGAACAAGCAGATGTTTACTGACCTGTATTATTGCATCTCCTATGAATAACATTCCCGTTTGGTCAGCTGTGGGATTACAAAAGGAGTACATTTTAACTGAAAAAGGTACTGAAAAATAATGCTATATTGCCTTTCAGCACTTGGTTTAGCATGCTGTTTGTAACAGTCATCTGAAACTGCTTTGCTTGTGAAAATACCAATGACATAGCAATCAGTCACCATCCTGTAAAGCTAATAGATTCCTTCCAATTTTAAGCAAATTAAGAGAGTTACTTTCCATGCACAAAGAGCTTACTTAATATGGAGCACAAGTGTAATTTCTCACTAATAAAAGATTTCATTAAATGGAAAGTGTAATTCACACTTTTCATTAGTCTTCTACAAAAGGAAAACAGGAATTTCAAAAACTACTTAGCAACTCCTTCCCCCCTCCCCCCCAACAAATTTACAGGGACTGCTATAATTAAAGAGGTTGTGCCTAGACTATAATACCACTCTTTAATGTGAACTTTGAGTTAGCTTTGTTCCTGAGAGTAACATAATACATTATTTCAGTCTGTAATTTGCATGTGTCCTGCCTTACAGAATTAATGGGAATAATTCAATGAAACTGCAAAGAAAAATAATTCTGTATAGGTAAAAACAATGACATTTCCTGAGGTGTACTTACTGATTTTTAAATTTTGTAATTTTTAGTGGAATTTGAGGACATTTACCTCTTGGAATTTAGTACTTAATTAAAAGCAAGGCTCTGATCCTGCCAAGATTGATGTGGTTAAATTAAGTATATGAACAGTCATATATATGATTGTATAGGATAGGAGAGTGGATAGGATTGAAATTCTAGCTGAGGTATGAGAGGATAAAGTCAAAGGGTGCAGGAGGCATGCTGTGCCCACTATATGAGATTGAGCAATGAAGAGAGAAATATTTTCTATGTTTGTATGAGCAATGATGAAGCACAACAGAAATGGGTCAGCAACCGAAGCAGCTGTTGTTGACACTCCTTACATCTATGCTATATGGGTTTCAGAAGTTTTGTTTCAGACTAGTTAGTCTGGTCTCCTGGACTGAATGGTCCCACAGCCCAGGTGAGGCAAAGCTGCCTAAGGAAAGCTATCACACAAACCTTCGCTTTCTGGGATGTTGGCCCCTAAGCGGCCCATCCAGAGACGCACCAGCATGCTGCTGTTTGTGTCACACAGTGACGTACTCCTGATGCCAGTAGTAGCTATAATGGGCCACATCAGCAGAAGCAGGCCTTACTTACAAGTGATACAATGGTACCTGCTATTTGAACCTCCTTACAGCGCAGAACTTCAACTTCAGTTGAACAAACGTGTAATACCAGGAGAGTAAGGTTTCAGCCTGGTCCAGGAGGACACCCTTAATGAAGCAATCCTGGCCCTCTTGGATATTATTCGGTCTATGTGGGGGTGGTGGCAGAACCCATGCTCCAAATCACTGCAGCAAGGCAGCTGTATTTATACATTCTGCAATGACTGCCACTCAACTAACCTACAGGCCTCCGATACGATGAGGATGGAATGCAGCAGGCAGTGTTGTTTCCTTGAGGCCCTGTCTTGTTGGCTATTCTGGGAGGCCAAAGCAGCTGATGTCACCATTGGAAAGAATTTAGCTGGAAATGGTGACAACTGAAAAAAGAAGTACAATAAAAGAAAGGTGGGGGCACAAGGAGTTTGAAAAAAAGTTCTGAAAACAACAGAAGGGCCGCAAAAAGGGAAAGCCTACTGAGCCAGGAGAGGTTTGGGTGGAAGGTGAGTTCCTGGTGGAAGAGCGAATCATGAAGAGCCAGAGGCCGGTAGATGTAACCGTCCTCCTAGCTGTTGACCTAGCCATGACCCACTGCCTAAATTTGGTGCAGCACAGCTGTATAATCTTGACTCAGACTTCTGCGAAAACTGCTACATTTTGAGAAAGAGCTATAATAAAATATGTAGACCAGTGTCATGCAAATAAGAAAGGTAAAATTACAGACACAGGTAAGATTGTTCAGATGAGGCTAGTTTGCAGCTACAGATAGAAGGGGAAAAACACTGACATGAAAAGGTATAAAATCTCAAGGAAGAAACTGGGGACCGGGGAACTGGAAGATGGAAACTCATCAACACTGGAGATCAAATCTCTTCCAGGGAGCAATGGAGGCTGAACCTTCCCCACCTGGCTGATGAATTCCAGGCCAGCAAAGACTCACTAGGTATTCCACACGGGCGATGAGTACTGCAATATCAATGTATCATGTACATTAGCCAATACATATTACAGCTTAAGAGCACAAAGCATTTATATCTTTCTTGCAAAGTCTCTGCGCAGACTTGTGTGTGCCCAGACAAAGTAACTGAGAGAAGGTGGGTTATATGGTTGATACCAAATGCTCTGTGATCTGAAACAAAGCATTGAAAACGGGGACAATAAGGAGATTTGCTCCAAAAATGCAATATTGCTCCAAACTAAAACAATAATGTAGAAACCTCCATGGCTGCTGTAATGGTACTAGCTGTCATCATAGCTAGTGATGGTACTCTGGCAAACCATCCTTGAATATCTTATTTTGATTTCAGCCAATGGTCTATAATTTAAAATCAAACATGATTTCTAACAAAAGTATTTTGCCCAAATCAAATTGAGAGGACATGCCATAAGATGCAGAAGTCATATTATAGGTTACAAGTGTATTAGAAATTGATGTTGTCTGTAAGACTAAACAGATACTACCCCCTTAAAACAAATAATTTTGTCAACTAGGTGAATGCCAGGTCTAAGGGAAATATTCACTTTCTCACAAAAATGTGTAAATCTACAAAAAAAATTGACAAGAAGCTGTGGTTCAGGGAATTAACCTAGTTGCTACTAAAGTAAGAGAGAAAAAGAAAGAGAGAAAAAGACAGTTCTGTTTCTCTAGGACATATTTTAAATATTGAAGACAAGTGGATATATCATTTAAGACTTTACTGATGTTTTCATTGGAATTACATGCTCTCTACACAACAAAAACATTTTTAACTTCAAGTAAAATGTTTCAAATTATGTGGAGCTTTGTCTCCCACTTAGCATCCTCTACACAAAGGTGTCTATGAAGAGCTGCTCTGTAACTATGATTCATTATCTGTAAAATTAATTAGTATTGAAAAGTAGAAACCTGATAAAGAATTTTGGGGTACAAAGTGGTATGTAACCTTATTTAGAGAAATAGTAAATGCAACTTCTCCGGAATTCATGAAGTTTCACTTGAAATAATATATAATTTTGTACCAATACCAATAATTTTAGTAGTTTTGACCTGAGCATGGCCAAAAAAAAAAAAAAAAAAAAGAATTTCAAAAGAAAATAAGCACAAAGTAGTTAGGAGCAGAAATGTACCAGGCTTTAAAAGAACATTAAATGTATGCTGCAGCAATTAGTGTTAGAACACTTTTAGTCTTCATCTTAATTATCTTTTTTAAAAAAAAAAAAGCTTAAAAAGTACATTGATAAAATTCACAAATGATACTGCAGTAGGAAGAAGGCATCTGGGAAGTCCAAAGGAAATGAAGTAGATGAAATGATATGAAATTAACCAAATAAAAATTTCCTACTTTTAAGAATGTATCAGATTTGAAACACTTTCCCAAAAGCAAGTTGCCCATCATTCAAGTCACTTAAAAAATTCAGAAAGAGTCATGGACTATGTGAAATTATTTTCCACTTGATGAGAAGGGAAAGGAAGCAGAAGTAATTTTTTCTAGCTTTACCTTGTTTGCGTTTCATATTCATTAGGGCTGAAGGAGAGCTGTATTAAATTTTCTAAAATTTGCAAGGTTGTGAAACTGTAAATTTTACAGAACAGATGCTAGGGAAATCCTGACTTACCACATGTTAATTCATGCAAAAATCAGACTTCCTATATACAGATTTGAGTCTATAAATAATTTGATGTGCATATTTTCCTACAGGTTGGCCACAATAAACATTTCCATTTATTTTTTCAAAAACTGTTAAATTTCTGAATTACACAGGAAATATACAAAGCACTAAGTTCTCTGACACTATTGGTTTTATGCAAAAACATGATCAGTTTTAAGCATATGATTAGCTTCATTGACTTCACAGACCTCTCAACCCATAGGCTTAACTTTAAATATAAGTATTCACTGCATGAGGAAAATGAAAATCATTAATTAAGAAATGAGATGAAATAAAACAAAAAGACTGCAGAAATAAAGCTGTACAGATGTATTTTTCCCTCCTCTCCCATGAACTGGACAAAGTTTCCATCATGACTGTAAAGATACACTTGGTGCCATTTGTTTTATTACTATTTTTTAAAGACAAACAATTTGACATTTCTAATCAGTATTTTAAAGAGGAACTTTCTTACATCAGACATCGAAAACTACCTTGTTAGAGAACCTTTCCATGTGGAACTGTGGAGTATGTTAAATTCCATTTCTTTGTTTAAAGCAAAAAAAATTGTCCAAAGTTCTATTCTTGAATATGAGGTTTCCTCAGCTTAGTCTTCCTCCTTTTTGTGTGTGTGCAGTTTATCATATAAAGAAAAGCTGTAACTCACTCAATAATAAAATACATTTCAAAACACCATGCCATTATTCTAAAGCATGGGGTTGCCCACACTGTAGTAAGTAAACAACTGATGGTACATGGGAGATTTTAGGACTTGTTTCCTCACTTCTCTCAGTGCCTGTGGAGCAGGCAGAAAAAGATGGCTTCATGTTCTTGAAGTACTGTGTCTGGCTACACACCCACTTAGGAATTCACTTGTGGACCCTATGTGTACACAAGCCTGAAGTCTGACACGCTGCAGGAATCAACTCAATGTGAGACATGCACAGGAGAAGTGAGGTGAGACAAGTACTGGATACAGCAGTAGGTCAAGTCAGGATGTAGCATGGAGACCTTTGGAGACACCTTTGGAGAGATGATTATAGGTCTTATGTGAATGAAGGAGTGGGATATTCAGCAGTGATACAGAAAATACCACTACCCTCCTCAACATCCCTGAATGCCTTAATGGCAGAACGAATCTCCTGACGACTCACAGCAGATTAGTGAACAAAACTGCTACTCTAAGTGAATAGGTTATAGAACTGTTAAAAAACTAATGCCATCTTGCCAAACAACATTTTAGCTGGTACTCTTATAGCTGCATATGCTCTTGTATCTGCAAAGTTAACTCAAGATAAAACTGGCTTGGCCTTGAAGATCAGAAGATTTTTGAACTTGGACTATGTAAAGAACAACATGAACTATAACAGTGTGCAGATAACATGAAGACACCAGCAAAGACTCTACCCACCATACAAGCATTTGAGCGAACCTGGCATATGTCATATTCATGTGTATACAACTGACACCAAGAATTGTCTACAACACCTTTGTCATAGATATGTGCTAGCAATTGCAAACTTCAGATTTTCTTCAACAAAAGAAGTACTACTAAAGTCAGTCTTTTTCCGTTCTATTCACTGCATTGGGCAGGCAGGGTCTGCACACAATAGAAGGCTGTGTTTTTCTTGTAACACTAGGAAGGTTGGTAAAGTCAGGTCACAGGGCTGGGATCCTAGCTGGATAGAGACTAAATATGTGCATGAGTCAAAATACAACTACTAATGTTGCTGCTCATAGTAGTAGTAATATGGGAAATTTGGGGAAACCATGATTTATACCAAAAAACTTGGCACTCCTGTGTTTGCAAGTGAAAGGTATTATTTTGTTACTAATTAAACGTGCAATTATTACAACAGGAGAATCTGCGGGAGCATACCAAAAATGTTAAATCATTTGAAGAAATTAATGCAATTAATAAGTGTGATTTAGTGCCACTCTGGTGATCAGAAAGCCGAGAGCACAAATGTAGGCTTTGTATTCCAACTATGGATTGCTTAATTTTACTTTCTGTTTCCCTCCTCCTCTTCACTGGCACGTAATTCAAAATAGAGTTTTATAGCTCTTATTTATTTACTGTCTCAAGATTACTGCAGTACTAAGAAGCTACACAAACAGAAGCTAAACATACAGAGGCAACTTGAAGGCAAACACAGGAATCCGTAAAAGCATGAGAAAGACTTACCTGATGTAACATTGCCAAGAAAAAGGGGAGAAAACTATATCTAAACACAGCAAGTTTTGACCTTACATTACCATAAATTAAATCTGGGTAGTAAGCCTTTTGCCTTATCACAGTAGCCTGTAATTGCATCAGATTCCAAAAGCTAAACAGGATTAGGCTGGCTGAATACTTGGATAAGGATCCCATAAAATAACTGCTGCTGCAAAAAGTGATGCTTTTTGAGTCAGTAAGTTTTGCTCAAGCCCTGAATTTATTGTTAAACTATTGCCTTACTGTGACGGTAAGCAAAAACATACTTCAGAAGAAGCTATGCTATTTGATATAAGACTGTTGAACACTGGAGTTCATTTGTTTCCAATAAATTATGTGGAATTTGAGATGATTTATCTCTTTTTACAATGATAGAAATATTTGTTTCAATATTCTACTCAAATTCCATGCTAGCTAGTGACCTTAATTTTTGCCTTTATTTCACTGAGAATACCAATATTGTGATTTTCTTCATTTCTTGTAAACTATTGCTAAATAAATTGATATTTTTTACTGAAAAGGTAACAGCTGTTGCTCTGAGAAAGATATTTAACTCAGAAGAACTACACATATTCCTGGGTTATGAAATACACTGTGGAATCCTTGAGTACTGCTGTTACTATCAAAGGAACATTTGCAAAGGTGCATACAGAAATATATTTAGTATTCTAATAATAAGCATATTTGTTCAAAATGCAACTAATTTAACATGGCATTAACATATTAAGGAAGTATTTGTTGTAAATAAAGATATCCTGGATGAAAACAGGATTTAGTATAAACTATAGTTTGATTTCCAGACGTTGATTCTTTTCAGAATTATTCCTCATACTCTATGCAACCCATCTCATTTTCTAGGTCTTTTTTGCTGTGAGAAACCTAAGCACTGTTTTTCTAATTCCCAGTGCCTAGAATGCGATGGGAGCTACAGTGAGATGGGAACTGTATTCACACACACACACAAAAAAAAAAAACAGGCCTCATGAGGAGCAAACAGAATCTCACACTGAGAGCAAACAGATTTTCATAGCAGTTTTTGAGAAAGACTTACAAGGGAAATTAAGTATAATAATACTTCCAAATTAAACATGGATAGCAGAATCTCACCCAGAAAAATGTAACTGAGTCAGATTCCACCGTGGGGAGGGGAAAAAAAAAAAAGAAAAAAAGAAATGGTGGACACTTCTAACCATATATACTTCAGATTGCTAAGGTCATATTTACCATGGTCCTGTAACAAAAATGATTTTCTCTGTTCCACTATTATTACCATTTTTCTTCCCTATTCTGCTTTATTCATCTCTAGCTCTGTTTATCTCTGTGATTTCCCATCCCTTTTTCTACTCATTTTCAGTTTGAGAATCCCTCATGGGCTGTTCTCTCATCCCATTCTCCACTCCATGGAAGGATCAGCAAGTATGTAATTAGTTCTGATACTTAAGACCATCTAAGCTATTTTATGAGATCTTTTACAGAAATAGGCAGCTTAAGGGGAGATTTTACAGTTAGCTCATGTTTTCAAAGTCTGCTTTATTGCTGTGAATTGCTAGAACTTTCTTTTTTTCAAATGAAAAGTCTTAATTATAAAAAAAATCAGAAAACATCAAACAGGAAAATGTAACAGGGATGAATCTGTTTTGCAGATGGGTATTTGACATTGGCTTTGCTTTTTCACTGTTTCCTTTCAGATGATACAAGCAAAAAAGCAGGTTTTCAGAATAAATTGTTTATTAGAACATTCTACTAATAAAAGTGTTTTTCCCTATATGGCTGGCACTGAATCCAGCTTGAAAGGAAAACTACTGCAACAACAAATTTATAATATTTTTCACTGCAAACTATATTAATGGAACAAATGTAGTTTTCTTATAAACAAATATTGCTTTGTATTTTATATAAGCCAAAAAATAAAAGGAGGCAAATGGGTAAGTGCAATTAGCAATCGCAAAAACATACCAACAGGCATCAAGGAAAAGCATGAACAGGAGAAAATTCTTTCCTTAAGCTTAAAAAAATTAAAAAACACAAACCTTCTCCTGCCCTGCCATGACTTTTAGAAGGCAGATGATATTATAGCTGTTCTCTGTGTCTCTTGCCAATTTCAAAAAATACCATTTTGATACTAATTGCCTAATAACTCTGAGAGCCTATATTACTGCCAAAATTTGCCATTTTTTTCTGACCTGGTGTGGACAACAACTGTTACGCATATCAAAACATAGAAGACATCTGGATAAGTCCTGGGGATGACTCCTTTTTTTAAAAAACTAAATGTTCTTTGTATATCAAAAGATATAACAGGAAAAGCTTTAAAGTTCAGTTAAATTTCTGTCCATCTATCTCTTAGCACTGAGTAAAAGAAAAATTATTAAAGGCTTTTGTATGGTTTTCTTGTTGCAAGTGGGTTTGTGACATCAGCTGCATAGACAGTTTATTCGATGATCTGTGTGAAGTGTCAACACACACTGTGATAAAATAGACTCACTTTAGACCTACTTTAGGAAACAAGAGGAGAAAAATGCAAATAATTTGAACTTCCTGCAGAAGTCCAGGTATTTGTATGTCTCATCATAAGATTCTTAAGCCAAACTACTAGCAATGTGATTCTTTCAGTGATTTCCAAGCAAATAATATTTCAATGTGAAGTCAGTGAAGAAAAACTAAGACACACAAAGTTACCTTTTTAGTTAAGGGAAGGGGTTTAATGTAATTCAGATTATCTTGTATTTGTTGCCTGCAAAGAGAGCCCATATGAATGTTATCATGGATGAGCTGATGAACAGTAAAGTTTCATCTCACTGTAATTCATGTGTCTCACCCAATAGTGTTGAGTGGGATAACTTGTGAATGTGTGATTATGTGAATAAATTTGTACTAGAGGAAAATATTTTCAGTTTTACACACATTTAGTAAATCAGTTCTTCCTCATTTGACTTTGCCTTTATAGAAAAATATCAATACTGAAAGTTAAGAAACATAAAATTGGAACTTTAGTCATGGAAGTACTTAAAACTTCACTTTTTCAAGGAAACACATGGCACCTAAAACGGGGTAATGAGAAACGCAGCATCTATTTTTTTTAATCTATCTTTAGAAAATTTGAAAATGCTACGTCACTACTGTTATTTATTATTTGAAATACATGCCTAATGACAGCGAATAAGTTCATTACTTTTGAAAATAAAAATACTCATCTATTGTATAAGGACAGAATTAAGTAACAATAAGCAAGTAGCAAAATCAACAGTTACAGTTGCGAGTAAGCTACGTTTATTCTTAAACAACAACAAAAAAGTTCTACCAGCCAAGAATAATCAGGACCCCATTAAAAGTCAGTGCAAAGCTACTTTAATTGATAAAAATGCAACATTTCTAGGAATATGGTTAATAGTATCAGAAGGTCTTTATATGTTACTCAGTATAAACCTGATAATATTTTATGAATGATTACAATAATTTTCAGGTGAAAATAGTTGTATGCATTTTAAAATTAATTAATCACTTGGTGAATAAATTGTTTGAGGAATGCAGTAAAATGTAAAGGAAGATGAATCTGCTCACATAATTGCAATATTCTAAGGTGTAAGGTTAGCTATAATAGACATATGATTAATAACACAGGTAAAAGGCTTACCGAGCTGAATAGCATAATATAAAGTCAGACAAGTTATGAATATGTAACATTTTATACAGAAATAAATTAAAGGCAGATCTGCTATCTTCAATCTTTTCTTCTAAAATACGTAACTCAGTTTCCATTACATACCATTACAGAATGCAAAAAAACGTTGTAAAAGCTGTAGAGATGAAAATTGGAAAACATATTTGATAAACTGAGGTGATGTCAGAAATAGCAGAAGTATATACATTAAATGACTCATAAGGAAAGAAGAGATATATTTCCTAAAATAGCCTAAAAAGTCTTTAATTCATAAATCAGTACAAGAAAGATAACAACAGCGAAAAGAACAAAAATAGAACTTTTCTGAAATTGCCAAAGGATGTTATTAAATTTCTCATATTCCATATGACACTATCTCCCAGCAGAAGGATCATTACATTTGCTCTTTCCATCAAATATACTGTACGATTCTTGATTGTGCTTCTGCCCCAAAATATCTGAATGAATTTTCTTCTGAATATAATCAGTATCTTTCAATGCACTGTGAATCTGTATTACAGACCAGAGAATGCCTTCTGTCCATCTGCTTGCTTTTCCAGCTTCCACACTAAAGCATTATGGTAAAAGCAAGCTCCAAACTCAAAGTCCAAAATGCCATCCATCTTCACAAAGATTTCAGGTGGTTCTCTCCTGAACAAATGATCTGAGTGAACATGTATGATCTAGGTCTCTAATCTGCCTGCATGGAATAATTATAATTTTTTTCTTCTACATGGACTGTAGTGGTAATAAATTCAAATAGTAACTTCTAACTCTATTTGATTAGATTTCTGAAATTGATAAAGGAACTACGTTCAGCCAGAGGTAGGTAGAAGAAAGAAGAGAAAATTTTCATATCAGTGGTATCCTAAGGCAGTGGTTTATTCACTGAACTGTTACATGGAAGAGACGATAATTAAAACAATATATTGCATTTTGATACCTTTCTGTATTAAGATTAAAGTATGTGAATGATAACTGTAATACTACAAGTGCACTGAAATTACAGGTTATGATTTTCAGATTTAATATTGACCTTTTGTTTCATAAACTGCAAAATGCACCTTCCAAAGCGAATATTGATTATGAAGTACCTATAGAACTAAGGTACAATTTCCAGAAACATCTTCACAGAATCACAGAATGGTTGAGGTTGCAAGGAACCTCTGGAGATCATCTAGTCCAACCCCTCTGCTCATGCAAGGTCACCTAGAACACGTTGCACAGGACCCTGTCCACATGGCTTTTGTATATCTCCAAGGAAGGAGACTCCACAACCTCTCCGGGCAACCTGTGCCAGTGCTCTGTCACCCTCACAGTAAAAAAATTTCCTTATGTTCAGATGGAACTGCCTGTGTTTCAGTTTGTGCCTGCTGTCTCTCGTCCTATCACTGGGCACCACGGAAAAGAGTCTGGCTCCATCCTCTTGGCACCCTCCCCTCAGATACTTACATGCATCGATAAGATCCCCCCCTGAACCTTCTCTTCTCCAGGCTAAACAGGCCCTGCTCTCTCAGCCTTTCCTCATAAGAGAGATGCTCCAGTCCCCGAATCATCTTTGTGGCCCTTCGCTGGACTTGCTCCAGTGGTGCCACATCCCTCTTGTATTGGGGAGCCCAGAACTGGACGCAGTACTGCAGATGTGGCCTCCCCAGGGCTGAGTAGAGGGGGAGAATCACCTCCCTCCACCTGCTGGCAACACTCTTCCTGATGCACCCCAGGATGCCATTGGCCTTCTTGGCCACAAGGGCACATTGCTGCCTCATGGTCAACTTGGTGTCCACCAGCACTCCCAGGTCCTTCTCAGCAGAGCTGCTTTCCAGCAGGTCAACCCCCAATCTGTACTGGTGCATGGGGTTATTCCTCCCTAGGTGCAGGACCCTACACTTCCCTTTATCGAACTTCAGGAGGTTCCCGTCAGCCCATTTCTCCAGCCTGTCCAGGTCCCTCTGAATGGTAGCACAGCCCTCAGGTGTCATTCACACACACACACACACACACACACACACACACACACACACACATATGTATATCAATATATAAAGCCTCATTTCAGGAAAGTAAGTAAGTGACTGTGTAAGTCTAGAACTGGTCAGCTAATTCACAGTTTCTGGTTTTTTAGCCAAATCAAAAGAACTGAAAAAAAATTTCAAATCAATCTAAAATGTGCATGCTTTGGTTTTCTCTGTAAAAATGTGTTTTGAATTCATCAAGCTCTTAAATACTATAAAAAGAAAATTAAAGCAAATTCCACAGCAAAACATAATTTCCAAGTGAAACTTACAAATATTTTATTCCATTTTTTTCTTTGCTTGGGGAATTATTTATAAATATTTTTAATGCAAACAAATATTTCCAATATCTTCTTAAAAACATTATGTATTAGAAACATTTCTCAGATCTGCTTTTAAGTATATGCCTGTTCACTTAAGCGAACAACTAAAAATTAAGCTTGTGCATCCTTTTACTCAAAGAATTCTTTAGTTACCTCAATAAGTGAAGTCCCTTGCTTCAGCACTTAACCCTCAAAACAAATCCCATTACTATAAGTTACTCCAGAGCCTCAACTGTAGAATTCATTTATCCATACACTTTTCATCAAACATATAGTGACTCCATATCATTGGAACTTAAGTATGTGCTTAATTATTATCTTGAATAAAAATATTTTCTTCAATCGGAGATCAAACTACTTGCCTCTTCTTGTTGACTGCTCTTAAACAGTTCCTAGAGATGTTCTTTCTATCAACAGATAATGAGGTCCCTGTTGGGGCCTGCCTAGTCTCAAAGATGCAATATTAAAAAAGAAAAAAATCCAAAATGCTAAGAATGTTCTACTCGGTCCTATCAAACTAAACTTAGTGCTGAAGGCGTGGATCTAAGAGCGAGAACACTGAGTAGATGCTATTTTCAGATACTTTATATAAATAAATAATATATAAACATATATTTTACCTGCTTGGTCTTTAAATATTTTTGATACGACGACAGGCACTTTGTGCTCAGCACCACCCTGCAAAAGATGTGTATTAATCATGAGATCTCAATTAAGACTGGAGTGAACTATTTATACTGCAAATTAAAAGAAAAACAAACAAGAAGTTATTCATACCTTTATGCTTAAGCCCAAGCCACCAACTGGTTGTCTACGAAGTGTAACAGTTCTGTGCTTTAAAAAATTGCAGAAAAAACAAATTTAGGTGAAAATATGATATCTGAACAAGCATATAAAATGTCTTTGACTTTTTTTTTTTAACTTTAAAAAAGTTACTTCTCAAAGGTACCCTAGAATCTGGGTGATCAAGTTCAGTACTGAAGTATGATTCAAGACTGACTTTATAGGCACTCATTTAATTCCTTACCATCAAGGTCTTTCGCACTGAGAGCAGAACTCTTCTATATTGTGAATTCTGCACATAGATTTTTAATGTTTTTTTTCTATTGCTGAAGTGATATTCTTCCTAGATAGAAATTTTTACATGCTTTTGCTTTGTTTTGACAAATGTTTTCATGAGAAAAGTATATGAAGAGATCTGAGATGCATATTTTTACAGCTGAATTATTTTCTCTAGATGCTCATTTTTCAATTGCAAATACCAATGTTTTCTAATCCATATCTTCAGGCCTATGTGAATTTTTTTGCAGGATATGCTAAAAAACTTTTTGTGACAATCTGCTTCTCATGATTACTTTCTTGCATTTTCTGCTGAATTGCATAAATATTTATCAATATTTTTTATAGTAACCTATCATATGTTTACTAGTATATTGAATTTGACATTTCATTCATGCGTACCTCTCAGTGCCTGACACCATAATAATGGAACACATATCTTTACTTCATCTGTTGACAGTAATTATAGAGCTGAGCAGGACTTTTTTAGCAACATGTGAACAATACTGCATATAATGTCATCTCCCAGCACCTAGAACAGTAACTACTGAACATTTAAGGTAAAATATTTTTCTTATTATTCTGTATATCAGAAATCCTATATGAGATTACTTTTATATGTAAATTTCTGACTGGGCATTTTATGATTTCATCAATTCAGATAAATGTGAATTTTGATCTTCAACAGTTAAGCCCATACTCATACTTTAACAAGTTATTTTTTCTAACACTCAACTTAGCAGACTTATGATGATATTGACTTGGGGGAAAGGTCAAGTCATACATTACAAGTATTACAAGTCATTACAAAGAGTAAGTCATACATTTCAGTTTGACTTTAAGAGGGTAAAAACTAAAGCATATAGTTAAAACAAGCTAAGAATACTTCCTTGCATTTTTAAAATTTATCTTTTCTGTGCCCATGAATATTATATCACTACAGTCTTTGCTAAAAATGGAAAACTATTATATCATGACATATGATAAATGATTTATATCAAAGGTGTGTATGATTCAATCTCAGACCATATAATTCAGTTTTAGTGAAGTATGTGCTATTTCAGATTATTTCATTGATTCTTTCAATATTTTGAATTGAATCAAAACTTTTAATCAAAATAATCATATGTACTGAGAAAGCTCAGATCCAATCTGAGTGAGAATACATGATTTCTATGTTTAAAATCATTGACTCATTCCCAAGGGCCATTTTTCTATGACATAAATCCTACCCGCTTATTTAATTTTTTTTGTTTCCTTGCACCTATATTTATTCCCTCTAAAAAATTATCCCAATATAACTCATTGTATAGGAATGATGAAATAAATTCTTTCACAGTTTAGATCACTTGAGCATTATTTGGCAATAAATGTACATACACTGCAAGGATAGCTTTTGCATTTTTAAAATAAAAAAAAGACAAGCAAAATATTGTTTATTGGCATTTTCTCCATTCAACTATAACTAATACACGTATTTTATACAGTTGACAGATAAATTTCAACTGATAATACTAATTATATTATTGAGTTTATAGCCCTGCAAAACATTCTATTTGCATAATAGTTTGTTGCAATTTTGATATATTTTCATAGCTTATAGCATAGCTCATTATGTAGCTTCAAATACTATTAAAACATACTTTGACAGAAGTTATTACACATGTACCTTTTTTTTTTTTTAAATAACAGACTTTTAAGTTAGAACTACATGTAAAAAAATGCAAAAGAACCCTCTACATGTAAAGATATTCAAACTTCCAAGTCAAATACCAAAAGCTGGACAGTGTCATAATCAAGATCATTTAAACAAACTCATTTCAACTGTAGGCATAAATATGTCTTATGAGACAGTATTGCGATTCCATGTTCATATATCATTCATTATGACCATAACTAATGGTCATACAAGACCAAATCCTGCTTCTGATTTTCACGAAAGATAGATTTTTGTTATTGATTTTCAATTTTCCAAAAACTGAAGAGTGTATAATTGCAGAACAGAAGAAAGCTAAAACTCGGTCAATATTTAAAACATATAAATAGTGCATGGGCCTTCATTATATCACAGGAGCTTAAAGGTCAGATGATCATAAATCTGTCAACCAACCACCTGTGCCATTACAGAATAGCAGTCAACCCAGTTCACAAAAATTTAAAGGAGAATAATTTTATGGAAAACAGCTTTTCAAGTTAAATTAATACTTGCTATGAAATTTCCAATTTTAGTGACAGTTACCAATGCTGTAATAACCCACATAAGGCACCAATCTGACACCAAACAAAGACTTAATGAAAAAAAATAAAACTATGCAAAATAATATGGCATATTTTAAATGCATTTAAATTGGCTAACTAAAAGATTACAAATCAAAATTTAATTAAGATAAAGTCATCATTAAGTGGATATGCTTCTGGTAGGGTAGTGACATTCCCTGGATTATTAAAAAAGTTCAAAAAAATTAGTGATTTGAAAGAAAATCTAAATTAATTGCAATAATGTTTGCAGGTGACACAAAGTGAGAAGTAATGATGAACAGGACAAATTCTGGGTGCACAGCAATTTTGATGATTTGTTCAATTAGAAGTAAATTACAATACATATTTTAATACTAACAAATAAAAGATAAATTCTTCTTGTAACAAGGAAAACAACTCCCATAAATAAACAGAGCAGAGCACTCTATCTGCAAAAAGGTGATTTTGCAAAAAGACATGAGTTCTACTGAGTATGAGAAAAATCTGCGTTCCTACACAAGACCACAGCCAAAAGCACTAGTGTAATCCTACATCATAAGGACAGTACTAAGTAGGAGTAGGGACACAAAATTATTTCTGCACCTGGCAGTGGTGCACACACTTGAAAGAATACAGCAAGTTCCGATAAGCTCATTTTTAAAATGATACATACAAATTGGAGAGGCAGCAAAGAAGAACCACAAGAACGCCAAACAGCTTGAGAGATTTGTCTTGTAGTGAAACAGATACCAGGACTTGAACCTATTTAGCTTTTTTAAGCATATTTCAGGGATGGTCAAGCACAGTTTTAAGCAACCTCCTTGGCAGAAGAAGAGCGAATCTTATGGACAAACATAGCGCAAATTTCAGTGACACGAAGTTGAAAATGGACACATTCAGACTACAGGCCCAAAACAACATTTTAAACCTTCCTCCTAGGATAAACCAAAATTAGAATTTAAAATAGTGAACATTTTTTTAACAATAAGATGGCCTTTAGACCTTAAAATAAAATGATATTTCTTTTTTACCTTTATTTAAACCATGATCTATCATGTTATTTCATGAACACAGATTTAATTCAGTTCTAAATGTAGATTTATTAAAATCATCATGGGATTTTTATGGTACTATCCGCTATAATATCTGGGCTCACCCGTATAAATGAAATTAGTTAAACCTATCACAAGTAGCCTCATCCTACAGAGTAAGAAATGGAGGCACCTAAAGATTAAAGTACAATTAATTCTGTGTTACTGATGTAAAATGCCTAAATACTGTTTTTTCTAAGTATTTAATATTTGTATGAACGTTATCTGTTTAAAGAAGAAGATGAAGGCAGAATCCATGCAAGATGATGAGAGTTATCAAATTTACTGTGTTAGTATCATATGTCTGAGTACCCTCCCCACGGAAAGACAGCATATATACACGGTTCATTGAGAAGACTTCCAGGAACATCGTGCAGCAGGATCCACAAGTCTAGTCTTGTGACAGGATGCAACACGTTGGTGATGTGGGAAGTAATTCCACTGGTAGTTCACCCAGTGGAGGATGGCCATATATTTTCTTGCTGTGAGAATCTCTTTCTTAAAGTTGAGATCCTAGAGAGTTGAAATGGTGGTAGATGAGCATCAGGCAAACAGATAGGTTTTTGACTCCAGGAAAAAGACTCCAGAAAGTCTGAATAGTCAAGTGCAAGGTGATACATCTCACAGGAATCTTGTTCAGTCCAGAAAAAAACAGGAAGGAGTCTAAGTTTGATCTACATGGGTACCAACAACATAGGGAAATGCAGAAAATAAGTCCTACAGACAAAAACTAGATTGCAAGGAAGGAAATTGGAGACCTGTACTTCTATAGTAAGATTCTCCAAAACACTTCCAATATTCCCCACAGGACTGAGGAGACAGACAAGGCTTTAATGCCTTCCTGAGAAGATAACTCAAGTAATATGGATTAAGGTTCATCAGAAACTGAACGAATTTTTGAACTAAAGGGAGCCTGTTCAGGAGGCACAGACTTCGTCTGGACTGTAAATAGCCAAAGCTGCTAGTACTTAAAACTCAGGAAGGCTGTAAGGGCTTAAACTGTAGGGCTGGGAAAGAAGTACAGAAGAGCATTATTGTGGACTATGCTTGTATTATGGATATAAACAGAGAAATTCTGTATCCTCAAGTGAAGGGTTTTTGGACAGGTAGAAAAAGACTGTAATGCCAGGATGCAAACTATATATATATAGGAAAGGTAAAATAGACTGCATAAACAGCAGAGTAAATGCTCTGTGAGAAAAAAGAGCTTAGACTCAAAGAAAACTAACAAACTAACTACCTCATCAAATAAAACAGAATCTCCATGGATTCCAAGCTAAACACAAGCAAGACTCTATATTACAATGCTAAGAGTCCACTAGGTTGACAACAGTAACTGAGGTGTGCAAAAGGTGATGAAAATGAGAAATATAACACTGATGACAGATTTAAATTAGTCTCATGTAGATCAGACAAATATCACACCAGGATATAATGCAGTCAATAAAATGTAGGTGTCTATCAGTGACTGCTTCATGGAGCAGCTGCTTATGGAGCTCACAAGATTAGATGCAATACCTGCTCTAGTCTTGAATACCACAAAGGATCTAATTAAGATTTTTACAGCAGAAAAGCTACTCTGTAGCAGTAACCACTATGTACTTTAGATTCAACATCTGCGAGAGCAGCAAGTCCAAAAATTCCACTGCGATTGTGATCCCAAAAGAGGAATTACGCAAAAGTAGGGAAATTTGCTAAAAAGGAACATAAAGACAAAGTTAAGAATCACAGAATCACAGAATCACTGAGGTTGGAAGGGACCTCTGCAGATCATCTAGTCCAAACCCCCTGCTCAAGCAGGGTCACCTAGAGCACATTGCACAGGATTGCATCTAGGCGGGTTTTGAATATCTCCAGAGAAGGAGACTCCACAACCTCTCTGCGCAACCTGTTCCAGTGCTCTGTCACCCTCACAGTGAAAAAGTTTTTCCTCATGTTAAGATGGAAGTGTCTGTGTTTCAGTTTGTGCCCGTTGCCTCGCGTCCTGTCACTGGGCACCACTGAAAAGAGTCTGGCTCCATCCTCTTGACACCCTCCCTTCAGATACTTGTACACGTTGATAAGATCTCCTCTCAGCCTTCTCTTCTCCAGGCTAAACAGGCCCTGCTCTCTCAGTCTTTCCTCATAAGAGAGATGCTCCAGTCCCCTAATCATCTTTGTGGCCCTTCGCTGGACTTGCTCCAGTGGTGCCACATCCCTCTTGTATTGGGGAGCCCAGAACTGGACGCAGTACTCCAGATGTGGCCTCCCCAGGGCTGAGTAGAGGGGGAGAATCACCTCCCTCCACCTGCTGGCAACACTCTTCCTGATGCACCCCAGGATGCCATTGGCCTTCTTGGCCACAAGGGCACATTGCTGCCTCATGGTCAACTTGGTGTCCACCAGCACTCCCAGGTCCTTCTCCACTGAGCTGCTTTCCAGCAGGTCAACCCCCAACCTGTACTGGTGCATAGAGTTATTCCTCCCTAGGTGCAGGACCCTGCACTTGCCTTTGTTGAACTTCAGGAGGTTCCTCTCCGCCCACCTCTCCAGCCTGGCCAGGTCTCTCTGAATGGCAGCACAGCCCTCTGGTGTATCGGCCACTCCTCCCAGTTTTGTATCATCAGCAAACTTGCTGAGGGTGCACTCTGTCCCTTCATCCAGGTCATTGATGAAGAAGTTGAACAAGACTGGACCCAGGACTGACCCCTGGGGGACACCGCTAGCTACAGGCCTCCAACTGGACTCTGCACCGCTGATCACAACCCTCTGAGCTCTGCCATTCAGCCAGTTCTCAATCCACCTCACTGTACACTCATCTAACCCACACTTCCTGAGCTTGTCTGTGAGGATGTTATGGGAGACAGTGTGGAAAGCCTTGCTGAAGTCTAGGTAGACAACAGCCACTGCTCTCCCCTCATCTACCCAGGCAGTCATTCCATCAGAGAAGGCTATCAGATTGGTTAAGCATGATTTCCCCTTGGTGAAGCCATGCTGACTACTCCTGATCACCTTCTTGTCCTCCACATGCTTGGAGACGGCCTCCAGGATGAGCTGCTCCATCACCTTTCCAGGGATGGAGGTGAGGCTGACTGGCCTGGAGCTCCCTGGGTCCTCCTTCTTGCCCTTTTGGAAGACTGGGGTGACATTGGCTTTCTTCCAGTCCTCAGGAACCTCTCCTGTTCTCCATGACCTTTCAAAGATGATGGAGAGTGGCTTAGCAGTGACATCCGCCAGCTCCCTCAGCACTCGCGGGTGCATCCCATCAGGGCCCATGGATTTGTGGGTGTCAGGTTTGCTTAAATGATCTCTAACCCACTCCTCCTCCACCAAGGGAAAGTCTTCCTTTCTCCAGACTTTCTCTCTTGCCTCCAGGGTCTGGGGTTCCTGAGGGCTGGCCTGAGCAGTAAAGACTGAAGCAAAGAAGGCATTCAGTAACTCTGCCTTCTCTGCATCCTTGTCACCAGGGCACCCACCCCATTCAGCAAAGGGCCCACATTTTCCCTAGTCTTCCTCTTGCTACTGATGTATTTGAAGAAGCCCTTCTTGCTGTCCTTGACATCTCTCGCCAGATTTAATTCCAAACGGGCCTTAGCCTTCCTCGTCGCATCTCTGCATACTCTGACAACGTTCCTATATTCCTCCCAAGTGGCCTGTCCCCCTTTCCACTTTCTGTAGACTTCCTTCTTCTGCTTGAGTTTTGCCAGGAGCTCCTTGCTCATCCATGCAGGTCTCCTGCCTCCTTTGCTTAACTTCCTACCTACAGGGATGCACCGCTCTTGAGCCTGGAGGAGGTGATGTTTGAATATTAACCAGCTCTCTTGAACACCCCTTCCTTCTAGGGCCCGAACCCATGGGATTCCTCCAAGAAGGTCCCTGAAGAGGCCAAAGTTTGCTATCCTAAACTCCAGGGTTGCGATCCTACTTAGTGCCTTGCTGCCTCCTCGCAGGATCCTGAACTCCACCATCTCATGGTCACTGCAGCCAAGGCTGCCCCCAGCCTTCACATCTTCCACCAGTTCTTCTTTGTTTGTTAGTACGAGGTCCAGCAGCACACCTCTCCTTGTTGGCTTCTCCACCACCTGTGTCAAGAAGTTGTCATCAATGCTCTGCAGGAACCTCCGGGACTGTTTGTGCCTAGCTGTGTTGTCTTTCCAGCAGATATCGGGGTGGTTGAAGTCCCCCATGAGAACCAGGGCCTGGGATCGTGAGGGTACTTCCAGTTGTTTGTAGAAGATCTCACCTACTTCCTCTTCCTGATCAGGTGGCCTGTAGCAAACACCCCAGCAGTGTCACCCATGTTAGTCTGCCCTTTGATCCTTACCCATAAGCTCTCGACTCGCTCTTCATCCACCCCTAGGCACAGCTCAATACATTCCAGTTGCTCTCTCACATAAAGAGCAACCCCACCACCTCGCTTTCCTGGCCTGTCTTTCCTAAAAAGCACGCAGCCATCCATGACAGCACTCCAGTCTTGTGAGCTATCCCACCATGTCTCTGTAATGGCAATGAGACCATGGCCCTGCGACCACAGGGAATATTAAATGTTCACAGGCAGTGTGAAGACTACTTAAGGGTAGTGAAAACTACTTAAGGTTACCATGCTGGAAACAGAGCCATTGAATGTGGCTTAACAAAACTTAACAAAGAGAAAATGAAAGCAGTATGGCTAAGCAGCAGGATAAGAGCGGTTGTCAGATGTAAGGAGTGGACATCATATTGAAATAAAGACAAAAGAAAGAAACATAAGCAAATGAAATATAAAAACAGAATTAGGCAGCGGAAGTAAAGAGAGTTCAAAGAACAACTGACAAAAAGAATCAAAGAAGAATCAAAGAATCAAAAAGAATAAAAAATAATAGTAAATATTCAAATATATCAGGAGCAGGAGGTCTGCCAAAGAAACTGCAAGGCCAATTTATGATCAAGATATAAAAGGAGTACTGAGAGAAAATAAAGCTGCTGGAGGGAAGATAAATGAACACTTTTCATTAGGGCTTACTGTGACAGAAAATAGAAACGTTCCTCCAATACTCCTTGTGGCACAAATCATGTATGGATCTGTATGATTTTAAAATCACTTTAGGAGCAAATTGACTACATAACAGTAGCAAATCACCAGGGTCAGATAGTGAGATTATCTTCACTGCTTATACCTGAGACAAAAAGGATGAGTGAACTTGGAATATCTGCAGAAGGTTCTCATGAAATAGTAATTAAAAAATAGCAGATAAAAGATAATAGCAGGTAAATATTAATGAGAGAGATTATTTTTTCCCACATAAATTACTTATATATAAAATTAGGATTGTTTCTAAATCACTCGTTTCTATAAAGGAGTCAGACCTTGAGGTTAAAATAGATGGTTCCACGACAACATCAGTTCAGTGTCAGTAGTGGTCAGAAAAACAGATCAAATTTTAGAAAGTCTAAGCAAAAGAACAGAAATAAAATATATAAATAAATATATATGTGAATGTGTGTGTATATATGTATGTATATATAGGTTTACATATATATAAATTATACAACTGTAAAAATCCAAAGTTCACCCATCCTTGAATTATGTATACCAGTTTGGTCCCCTCATGTAAAACTGGTGGAAAAGGTTCAGAGAAGGCCAATAAGGATGATGGAAGGAAAAAACAGCTTCTGTACAAGGAATAACAGAATAGCCTATAACTCCTCAGCCAGGAAAAGAGACAGACTGGGGATCAGGAGGGTCTTACAAAACCACAAGTGGTATGGAAGACAGTGAATAGGAATCAGTTTTTAGTGTCTTTTCCAATACATGAATTAGGAGGCATCAAATGATACTGTTAGGTGCTAGGCTGAGAATAAACAAAAACGGGTTATTCTTTGTGCAGTGAGTAGCAGATCTATAGAGTTTGATGAGAAAAAAAATGTTGGATGCTGAAAATCTACATGGGTTCAAGCGGAGACTGGACAAGTACATGGAAAATAATTCTGTTAAGGGCTAATACAAACCATATTTTGCTCAAAAAAACCCTGAATAACTTGGGAAAGTGTCAAGAAGTGACATCTGATGCAGTTCAGTACTTGTGTTGCTTTCAACAACCAGTAGCTCTCCAAAGCTTTAAGAGCAAAAGCAGTACCAATAATATATTCTTTAATTAAGTCTGTATTTTTTTGCTTACACGTAGTCCCAGAAGGTTTTAGAAGCCCTTGGAGAGACAATTTCAGAGAGAGACAATTTCAGGAGAGCTCTAGATTGAAATAGCACATATAACTGAATAGATGGGGGAGCTTAAAAGATCTCAGTCATCAATATTAAAACAGAGAACATCAAGGCAGAAACTCTCAAGAACTTCAAGAATGACGCTAGATGAGAATATTTTGAAAAACAAATGCAATGCAAACTTGAAAACATAAACACCAAATAAAAGAGCAAGAGATCAATAACTAAAGAGACTAGTTGGTAAATGGAGGTGTAAAGTGAAGGCTGTAACAATTTCCATTGCCACTGAAACTAGCTTTTAATACTAGCTACTTTTCAATAAGTTTTTAATCCACTTTTGAATCTTTCTATGCCAGGAAAAATATGAATGACCATCCTCACTTTAAGTATATTTCCCTACAAAGAAATTATAAACTCTGACTCACAGACCTAACTCCTGAGAATGATATAGCTGAAAACATCCAATAGTTTTAATAAAGTTTCTAAAAGAACATCTAGACTTGCCTTATGATACTTTTTAAATGTAATTTGGGGAACTATGTGGTCAGACACCTGTCTTTTAGTTATGAGATAGCTCTTGGCATAGGTGACCTATTACATTCTTTTAAAACACAATGGTTTGACAGAAAAATTTCTCTCTGGAAAAGTCTTTTATATATTTGTATCCATCCACATGCAGTGATGTGAATGGACCTTAAGGGGCAATGTCAGAAGCCAATTATAGTTCTAATTTTTGGTAGTGCTTGCTGTCTGTCGTTGAAGAATCACAGAATTCAGTTTAGTGTTTTGCAGCAGGATTTGACATCCACCTGTCAATGTCCACCCATTACGTCATCATTACCAGATTGTCAACATCCAGCACTGGCAGTCGAGGAAGGGGATCCTTCATTATGAAGAATATTCTATTTGTACCTTAATGAACAAGGAGAGAGGTTTCACGAGGAGGTACTTGAAGCTTTCCACACAATTTGATATAAAGGGATATATTTGGGAGAAGATTCAATATGTATCACATATCCTTTTTCTGTACAAGTCTGCTAGAAAAGTTTAACAAATGCATGTATTACTTCCAACCATCAAACTCAAGCACATCTTAGAAAATGCTGCAACATTCTGAAATAGCTCTTTCTTCAGATCTTGTTAAAACAAAATGAAGGTCACCAACACTTTATTTTCATATGTTTACTGATTAAATGGAAAAGAGTAAAAATAATGATCCTAGGTGGCTATAAAACTAATATACACAAACATACACACTTGGAAATTTGAGTTCTTTCTAAAAATGTAAGCTCATACGGCAAAGAAAGACCTTCTCCTAGAAAAAGAGAAACAATTATTTAAACAACTGTTCATCATGAATTGTGGAAAAAATAGTGGACATTTTACTATCTATTTTGTATCCGAAATAAATCATAACAAGGCTAGGAGATGCCAGCCAGCAGTCATGACTGTGTGGCAGCTGGCATGGGTTGGGCCTGGTTGTACTACAGTTAGAAAGAAGCAGACAAGAATAAGTGAGTAATTTTAGGGTAAACAACCTGTTTATCACAGTGAAAGTGGCGAAGGTGCCATCGCCACAGTGCACAGAACCTTCCAGAAGAGCAGTGCCCCCCTTCCCTGGCAACAGCCAATTGCCAGGCGCCACGGCAATTTGAGCCAATCAGAACCAGGCATTCTCTGCCCAGTCCCATAACCGAGGGCGCTGGGGTTGCCAGGGGGACCCAGCAGAGCGCCCCAGGGCTCGCAGCGGGGGGGGCCCGGCTGGCCGCACACTGCACTGCCAGGACACTGTGCTGGCCCCTGGTGTCCTCCAGGGCCACCAGGTCTGCCCTGCCATGGGACAGGGAGGTTGTGGGAGAAACCATGACATTGGCACACCCAATGTCCTCCTGCGGCCTCCCCCACTGTAAGGCTGCTGTGTCACTTGTCCATATATCTGTGACTAACGTGCTTTGGTACCTGAGCCCATCTAGCCTCTGCATTGCCGGTTCCATCTCAAACCACGACACACTATTACCTTAACAGCAAACTGACAATTCCTTAAGCAAGCTAAGTGGCTAAACAGCAAGCTAGGAAAATGCAAGCAAGGAAATCATTCACTGCTGCATTGTTCATAGTAGTTCAAAGTCCTTGTTGTTTTTATTAGATAAAGAAACTTTATTCCCAGTACTGTGGTTGTGTCAGTCCTTTACTGGAAAGAATAACCTCAAAAGGCCATCTTAGATGTTGAAAGTAAGGCACCAAATTTTCTCCAAGTCACACAGTAGGGTGATGATACAAAACGAAAGCCAGTCTTAATCAATAATGCAGAATTTACCAGCCAATCCCTTGGGAAATATTCAGGGGAAAGGAAGAAGCGGAACAAGAAGGTACAATATGAAGAGTTAAAACAAGTCTGTAACCTGTCCCACATGGATGCAAGGAAAGAAATAGCATGATACAAAAAGGGATAAGAAGATGAAGATACTTAAGATACCAGCCAAATCTTTTCTTATTGCTGAAGCTGCCACAAGGAAGTTATAAGATAAAAAATGATTGAAGAGACAGATGCTGCGAGAATGTAAGACCCAGTAAAATGTATCAGCAAATGCAGACATCCAGAGGAGAACAAGAATATGTAAAATCCTTCAGTGGGGAGATCACTGCAGATAAGGATTTTCTCAGCTCACACCTTCCACCTGTCCAGTCCCAGAGCTTCCTCAGCATATTGCCCTACATATATTTAATATTCTGCCATATATTGAGATTTCCACTTACACTCACATAACCCTCACTGCTCACTGATTAGCAGCACACTTCCACTTCCCACTGGTTGCAGTGGTCAGTCTGCCCTTTGCCCAACTCTCTTCCTAGAAATAAGGATTTTAAACTGCAGAAGGGACTGCATTTGCCAAAATTCTATCAAGGTGGAAGGCAGAAGAAAAACCATGCCTGGGAGAAAGAATGTATGTGACAGCTGTAAGTAGAGATGGTACTGGATTATGACTTATCACTGACTAATATAGGCATCCATGATAAGGCCTGCAGACTTCACATATCATTCAGCATTTCAGAAGAATTGCTATGACAATACCTAGGATTGGAATAGAGAGGTTCCTTGTTCCAGTACTTTGTAGTCCAGGATCAAAGAACAATTAATTAAATGCCAAGAAGCACTGAGTTTTGATTGTTTCCTTACTGACTACCATTACTACTTATGTGTCCCACAGCCTTTATGAAAGACCATGAGTATACACGAATCTTAAGAAACCAGTGAAGGTTTCACCTAAATTTCACAGTTAGTCACTTAGAATGAATCTGCCACATTTATGTATTTCCACAGGTTGTTAATACAGCTCTCTCTGGAACTGTAACCACCAGCACCTTACCATTAACCAGATAAACTGTTATATAATGAAATGAAAACTAATGTAAAGGCTTTTCCATGTATTGGGAGAGGTTGCCAATCAAGGAAGTATTTTACAAATAGAATTTGTTACACTGTTGGTTGTTAACATGTTTAGCCTTCAGGAAAAGCTTTTTGCTCAAAGGGTGTCTGTATAAATTTTAGCCCTAAATCCATGTCATTTTTAAAATACTGTTTTATAGCCTTAGAAATAGTTCTACAGTCTTAAAAAGACACTGTAATTTGCCATGAAGTGGAATGAATTAAGGAGAAAATGGAAATATAAGTCAAGAAACCTCAATAAAGAGAGAGAAAGGCATGCAGTAATCCTCCATGGCAACATGTGATGCCTCATTCTCCAGTGCCATGAAGAGGAGGTAAGCTGTAATAAAAGAGAAGTAAACAGAAAGCAAGAGAATACTGTGAATATAAGAGATAGTTGGAACTTTTAACACAGGATTTTTGTACAGGATGTCATCTTTACCCCAAAGGAACAGGAAAATAATGCAGCTATAAAAATTGACTGAGGCATGCCAGGACCAGTGCAGTTTGTATAGAGGCAAAGCAGATCTCACATGCAAGCTGAGATCTGGGACAGCTGTAGATGATCCTTACTAAGTATAATATAATAAGACATTTTGATCGGTTTATCTTGTTATAACTGTTTCCATTACTGTAGGTCAAAGTCTTAGTTCATTTTTTGATAGAGTAAAATGAAGTCACTCATTCTATTTTTAAAGCCTGCCAACCTAAAGGAGGATTATAAAGAAAACTGAATGAAGATTATTCTCAGAGGTGCACAATAAAAAGATGAGAGGCAACAGTCACAATTGGCAACAAAGGAAATTCCAGTTGAGCATAATGGGAAGTAATTTCACAGTGAAAGTGGTCAAGTACTAGAACAGGCTGCCCTGGTGAGAAATGGTGGAATCTCCATCCTTGCAGATATTACAAACTTGAGGGGACAAGGCTCTGAGCAACCTGACCAAACTTGGAAGCTATCCCTGCTTGAACTAAGGGGTTGAACTAGATGACTCCAGAGATCCCTTTCAATCTAAATTATCCTGTAATCTATTCTAATAAAGATGACTCTGACAAACCATAGTGTAGTTCATTCTCCAGGGTGAACTCCATATTATAGATGTCTAAGTGACAGTATTGGTATAAGTATTGGTATAAGTTCACAAGAATCTTCAGGAACTCCTTCACTGAGTTGTAAAATGTTTAATCTGGGACAGGAGCTATCTTTGGCAGGTGATAAGAGAGGACCTGGGACTTGGACTGATCCCAGACTGTGAGAGTGACAATATAAATAAAGGCTGTGTAGATCATCTACAAATCTGGATTTTCAGAGCTGTTATTTGTTATTACATGTATGGGCCCAGTGGCAAGATATAATTATATTTCTTTTCCCATTAAGAATAAGCTGATTTATTTCAAGTAAAAAGACATCCTATAACAAGAGTTATAGCTAAATCCTTCCAGAACACAGCTGTTCTTTAGTTGAATAATTTCATTGGCATTTGCTGTTACCTGTTGGCAGGTGTGAAGGCAAAGATGAACAACAGAGGCTGCATCCATTGGTTTCCTGTTCCACAACTAAAAATGCTTGTTTCCACACAGTCAGATATTCTGCATCTAGCTACTGAAGATTTTTAACTGTTGCACAATCTTTCACAATATATACAGTAACAATTTACCAATCTTGACAGTCTTGTCATGGCTCCATTACAACAATAGATTAATTTAAATTTTAATAAAGGGTGCATACATCTGCCTGTTTGCCTGGTTAACAACACATAAATATTGATGCTGTACTGCTCTCTTTTCTACCTTGTTGGTAAGAGCACTTAACCTCAGCTAGATTCTGACCCTACCTAAGGGAGAGGTTTTTTTTTTTTCAGGGATATCCACAGTGTCCCTTTTATTCTTTTCCTCTGTACATTTATTACTATTTTTGTCTAGGCTACTTACTTTTTTGCCTTTAATAATAAACCAAAGTGAGGGGGGTTTTTTTGTCATGCTGATGAATACTCATATTTATTATTTATTTTGTGACGTAAACTTTTAATTGTTCTCAAAGTGACAGCAACAGGAGCTTATGATCTTTAATAATATATCCTAAGGGATTATTTGATATCTGTCTTCTGAATATCTAGGTCAGCTCCCAGAATATGGAAAACAAATAACAAAAGGTTAAATAATGTATTTCCTCCATATAAAATATCTTATTTTCAAAAGGAAAAGTCTTTCTTTAATTACTAGCTTGATACTTCCAAATAAATAAAAATGTTAATTATTAGCTCTTATGGAAAAATGAGCACTGGGCAAACAGTAACATTAGTAATTACCTAGATAGAAACATACTTGGGTTATAAACAAACTTTTAATGCAACCCATTCTCTAGAGGTTTGCTAAAAGAACGTTCTTTTATGTTCTTATTAGCATCTGAGTTATAAAGAAAAAAAAGTCATAGCAGTCTCATCAGGGATTTAAACAGTACTTTCAGATGCTTGTTTCTATTTTTTTGGATCAACAAAACAACCCGTCTTGCTATTTTTTGTCCCTATTCACCTACCTTATTTCAACGTGGCAAACTCCAGCTAAGACAAGACTTATGAAACTGGATTTTGTACCAGGATGTGAAGCTTTTGTCATTCCTCCCATAAGCCTCTAAAGAGTCCTCTTCCAATTAACAAGCCAAGAGCCCGCATCAGAAACCTATTTGTCCTACCACCTATCAAGTCAGAGACAATTCAGCTCTATGCGAGGGACTGATTAATAGTGATAAAAAGCTAAATGCATTTTTTTTCTTACTTTGCAAGTGGACTTAGCAAGGAAAAGACACAGAAATGTAATATAAAGGAAAAGAAAAAACAATGTTTATGAAAAGTGGAGAGGCATAAAACTGGACTGACAGCAGGAGGACTAAGATAGCAATATATAGGGAGTGAGGCACTAGCAATTTATAGGAAATTACTTTTAACAAGTGGAGGACCCAAAGTTATAGAAATATCACACCTTAGTAAAGCGCATCATATTATGAAAGTATAGAAACAAATGCTTCCCTTTAACTAATAATGGATTCTTTGCCTAGCTGTCACACAACTAATTTGCTTTTGTGAGTACTGTTAAACTATTCATCTTGAAAAAAAAAACTATTTTAAATACTTAGAAAATAATTAAAAATATTTAATTTCAACATACAAATTCTGTCAATATTTTCAAATTTTGCTTCTATGAATGATTCTCCCATACATTCTCCTTTTTCTCTGAACTAAGTTAGGAAGACTTGTTTGGAGTGCTTGGACTTTCCAAGTCTGAATGACTGAAACATTTTGTTGGAAGGAACACATATTTAATAATATATATAGACAATCAAATAATATATAATCAAACA
Organism: Apteryx mantelli; assembly: GCF_036417845.1. Lineage (NCBI taxonomy): Eukaryota > Metazoa > Chordata > Aves > Apterygiformes > Apterygidae > Apteryx > Apteryx mantelli. Next base: position 118,292,605 of record NC_089980.1, on the reverse strand, counting down.
CTGAGAACATATTCTTTCCCACCGTGGTTCCACTTCTGGAAGGATTTTTATGCATATTTTAAAGCCATCTTTTCTACTGTGAAGAATCTGGTATCTAAATGCAAAGACAACTCTTCCTTTACCTATTTCTTCTATACCCACCTTGAATTCCACAAACCACATTCCTCTCCCTTATCATTCTACATCCAAGTCAAATGACTAGTGAAATGGGCTAGTGAAATGGGATGAACTGCCATCAAATTACAGAACACCAGCTCTATATTTTCTTGTGAACAGGCAAACAGCTTTCTCAGTGCTTAAAAATGTATGGCAGATGGCAAAATATGAAACAAGTAAAGGTCAAGATGATGCTAATAAAAGTAATTTACTATTAGTAGTATTTTACAGTGAGAGGACCTGCCTTTTATCTGTACAATCAGTGTGAGATCCTTATGGAACAATCTGTGTTGCTGAAAGTCCAACCCACCCCAGTGGCTTGTGTAGTCCTCTGTATTGCGCAAGATCAACGAATTGGTCAGCCCCAGGGAGGCTGGAAGTATATGAGAAAGAACCGATAGAGGAGCAGAACAGATAACATGGAATGATTTCCACAAAACTGGATAGAGAATTAAGTACTGTCACAAGTAGAAACAGAACTTTCTTTTTCAGTATTTTCCCATTCACATATTTCACTTACAAAAAGCAACTCTAAAAGCAAAAGGGTTTTTTTTTCCTCCTACATATTTGAGATGATTACATAAAGAAAGCAAATGAGTTATTTCTATTTTTGTTATAAAGGAAATAGTGTGATGAATGGCTGTGTGCAAAATACAGATTAACTATGAATAATAAATAACAAAGGCAAAGTATAGAAAGAAGGAGAATAAATCAGTAAGACAATGTGATTGTCTATGATTGCTATAGAATTGTCTTTCGGGTTACAATTTTCTATTACTATATTGAATTATGTATAGTCATATAGAGGACAGAAGCAAAATTATTTTCTTGATACACTTAAAAGTAAAACATTTATCTCTTCTGAATTTATCTTCAGAATTTTAGAATTACCAAAGAGAGTGCTTGAGGACTACCAGCTATTAATTCTGCCTTTGAGTTCCTATATACTGGTAATTTATATTCTGTAAAAACTAAAATGTTCATCTTAACATTACAGTCAATTGGCGTTTATTTTGAAAGCTAATGCTCCAAAAGTTTCTATTTGGTTCAAAGTAAACCAAAGCAAATATTGCCATGAAGCCTTGATTTAATCCATTTTTCTCATTTGACAACAGAAATGTGGATTCATGTGGATTGAAGACAACACTTTCAAGAAGGGACAACTTGAGGAGATCTTGAAAAGGACATGGAAAAGCAACAGATAAGAGCTTCGTAATTTAAAGTTTAGAGTCTTCAGCAATGAAACCTATGAAAAACTTAAGGAAAACGTAAGGATAATTTAGGAATATTGTAAACAACCAAACATTTAAAGATTAAGATTTTCAAAACAACTCAGTTTTTCAATTTAGAATTTTTATTATATAAATTCAATGCATTTGTTAAAAAAAAACAACAAAAAAAAACAATTAAAACACCAATTATAGCAATATGGAGAAAAATAGTGAGAAAAATGTTATCTTGTCCACTAAGGGAAACAAGGAACAACAGTTCAACTGTAACATCAAAATAACATGTTCAGATGAGAATTAAATGAATTTGGAAGAGTATAAAACTATAGGCTCTAGTATAGGCAACTGGACAGGTTGAGGAAGACCCAGTTGTTTGTGTATGATCACCTGATGTTTCAGTGTTTTCCTGGAAAGGTCATCTTGGCAGAATTACCCACATTGCCTACCAACAATATAATGAGGAAGAATTCCTTTTTAATGAATTTCATATCTAGAGCCACATAGTATTTTGCAACTCAAACCTAGATTGCCATCTGAACTGTATTTGAAAATCCCTCACTTCTACGCATTAATGCTACTTCTATATCCTGGAAAAGCTGTTTCCTTCCTGACATAGTCCCAGGCTATGCCCTCATTTCTAGGCTTACCTACTTTTAATTGTCACTGGTCATGAAATACAACCTAGGATCTTCATTTCGTACACAGTGGCTAAATATCAGAGCTCTGGTACTCTGCAATGACTCTTACTTTCCAGAACTTTTTTCAAAATCCTACTTCTTATCTTAAAATCTCAAGTATTATCAGAGCCTGTTTTCTCATCCTGTCTTTCTCCAGGAAATACTACTTAGGGGACACGTAAAATGTAGTAGTAAGGTGCATCAGGCTTGCTTTCTTTGCTCAGTGAAGGATGATCAATACAGATACAGATTTGATACATTTTGTTTTTCTCAGATGCAACTAGCCTGTGCTGAGTCAGTCAAGAAGTAGCTCAGAATTAAGTAGGAGAGAATTTCAGTTCTTTTTCTGTGAAAGAAAGTGTATACACAAGGCATCTAGATACCACCAAGACCAGGGTGATCATGTATGCTTATAGGTACAGACACCATGAATTGCAGTCAAACAACATTTTACTATGGCTTTTGTAACCACAATTTGCATACAACTTATCAGTGCTACCAACAGACAATGTCTCTAGTTAAAATCTGCAGCATTTCATGCTTCTCAGTGAAGTGGAAAGTATATGCAAGCTGATGATTTTTGGCTGAGGCTTATATTTATTTCAGCAAACCAACCAGAATGTGACCTGCCTTTCACTTCACTAAATGGCCTTCCACTAGTTGCCCACTGATGCAGTCTTTTTGCACATTTTTAAAAGCAAGTCATGTTCCATTGAATTACACAGACAAGGTTTGAAACTAGTATATAATGTTTCTAACTTTTAAAAGCTGTTTGTTTTTGCATGACATTAAACCAAAAATATAGATATTTACTGTGGCAGAAATGAACGTATGTGTGTGTTACATAAGCAGGCTTGCTCTCTCTCGCTTTCACACGCACACACAGGCACACATACATATATATGTGTGTGTGTGTATGTATGTATGTATATACAGATACCCCTATATACTGGCTCTATACCTATATATGGCTCTTAATCCTCAGCAGGATATCATAAACTTACATGATGTCTCTTAGTGCTAGATTTTATGTTCAGATGAAATGTGCAATATAACAAGTAGACAGAAGGCTCCCTCTTTGCCCTCTCTCTGAAAAGGTTGCCATGCATTGTTCATTCTAGCAAATACCAGCACAGTCATGAAATTTATTTTACTCACTAAATTTGCAATATCTACACTTAGTTTTAAGAGGAACACTGTTCATATGAGGAAATAAAAGATACTGTTTGGAGATGTCCAAAACACCGACACCACTGTTGTACTCCTTATACAAAATGCCTCCAGATTTTCTAGTAGCAATATTAAATGGTGATACAGAAGACTTTTCTATAGCCTAGGGACACCACATACTTTAGAAAAACTTTGTAACTGAATTTGGAAAAAAAAAAAGAACACCATACATATGCTGGCACTGAGTAAGCCCCATCTGTGCCCAAAAAAGAATTAAAATGAAGGAAGTAAGTATCTGTCAAGTGTTCTTCCAGCCAGCTCTTTGCCCTTAAACAGACAATTGTCAATACTTGATACACGAATAAAGAAAAGGCCTTATTGTATTCGTTTACTCTTAAAATGCTTTCAGTTGGAAATACAGCTTTTTCTTGTTTTTTTGGTTTTTGGTTTTTTTTTCATTTAATAACCTAACAATATTTGGTGGAAGAATACTGTAGCCTCAATATTTATAGATTTTTAATTTCTTGTAACGTCATGTCAGAATAAAGGACACATAGCATCTTGTAGGTAAAAAATAAGTTTTTGCCTACAAGAATGCAAATATGCACAAAAGAAAATATTGATCATTACATATTTTCTATTACCCAATAACATCTCTTGCATTCCAATAGCATAATCTGATCACTGTAGAAGACATTAAAATATACAGTCAAAAACACAGAGATCTAGAAGCACTTACATTTGCACTGTGATCACTTCCACTAACACAGACGACATCTTGTTTTTGAATTGTTAATACCTCTTTTGTAAGCTTCAGTCTGATGTCGTAGGCATTTTCAGATACTTCATCATACAACAATGCAATACCAGTTTTAGTCTGTGAAAACAAGGCACAGAAATAGAAACAGATTTTAATTATGTGAACACTTCATGATGAGAAATAATAACCTCTATCCCATTCAGTACACAAAATGCGTATAAATAAGCATTCTTTATAAAAAGTGGAAAACTGGTCTGCTTTTTAGGCTTCAAATGGATTAAACATAAAAAGCTTCTTCTGTACTATAAAAAGACAGCTAAATGGTCTTTGAAGTAGGTATTAATATATAAAAAAATATTGTCCATTGTACTGTTCAAGAAGGGATTTTTTTGCTGTAGCAAATTCTGTTTATTTTTAATCATACAACTTTGAATTTGTATGAGAAGCAGAATGTATGCACATATATATGTATGTATGCACACGTACTTCTCAGTTTCAACAAGAGGTGGAGAAGTGTAATATTGTTACTGACTCAAAGTTGTTTCTTCCACTGTCTAATAAATGTCACCTTTAACATACAGAGTTCCATTATCCTACAAAACTGTTTTCATGCAGTAAACCACACAAATGTACACGCTGCAAACATACAGGTGTTACAGGTTTCAATTTGCTTAAGTCAAATGGACATATATTTCTGAAGTTACATCATACCATATTAAATAGTAAAGTCTATTGGTCGTCAAGTATTTTTGTATTAAAAAAAGGTAAAATCTAAAAGATAGCTTGTAGCCAGAAGAAATGATTATCCTCAGAGTTTTCTACATGACTAATAGAAAAGAAAATCTGTTTTGACTTTTGCTTTACTTACATATGCACAGATTTCCTACTAAACTGGAATTCAGAATGCTATAGTTATTTGTTAAAATAAGCAGGCTAGTATAATTTCAGAAATTTACAGTTGTTGCACAGAAGAGAAAGATTAAAGCACCTGTTCTGAGAACAGATGATCATATTTGAGAGTAATATTTGCTTATTAATTTATAATGTCTATAATACTACCATCAGACCACTGTGCACTTTTCTCTGTGCAAGTGAAGAAATCAGTCACAACTTAAGGTTTAGCTACAGTGTTGTGGTGTTTTTTTTTTTTTTAAGACTGTTTTAAATCAAGTCATTCACCTATGTATTTTGTTTTTATTTTGTTAAATAGCAGACTGTGTAAAGAACAGAATAATGGAATTAAAGAAGAAACATGCCCTGTGCACTGAATGGATGCTCCTCAACTGATTTAAAAGTAAAATAAAAAAGGGCACATAACCTTTATAACAATATTTTCATCACTATAAAGATTAAGCAGAGAGCTCTTTGGTGATTGTTAGTAAAACCTTTTGGTCTTTAAAGGCAGGATAAGTTCAAGCTTAAGGCACTTATATTTAGATGTCATGTAGCTCTATGCAGAAAGAAAGTGCCAAAGCATCCATTATAGTCCACGGAAATGGAAAACAGCCTAGACTGCAATTCAGTTTACCCTTACATAGCAGTTGCTCAGTTGAATTGCTCATTAGGTTCTCATTAGTGCCCCATGTAGGCCACTGCTGCCATTTAAGACACTTTAGGATATCCAAGACAATCTATACATGTATGGGGCCATATGGGAAACCCAGGTCCTTCTAGCTGGAGGCTTGGCCGGATCTCCATGATTATAATGAGATACAGACACCTAACATGCTAGTAGACATCTACCTGTAGATATTTTAAGCTTGAAATTAATCTCACCATGATGGTTTACAAAGTAGAAATTCACATCTAGGACAGCCATTTGGATTCTGTAAAGCCAGTGGTGAGAAATAAACACTTCTGGAGCATGATTTATCTGATCTCTTCTATACACCCATCTAGAATGAAACAAATTGCATCATAGCTCTCTACTTCAACTTAGAAAATAAATATAAATGACAACCCAGACACAGGTGTCTAATTCTGGACAGATGAATCTTGTCCCTAGTGTTTGCTAGGAATGCCTAAAGGAAAAAAAAAGTTCAGTGGGGGTGTAAACTTTGATTGTTCTCATTTGTTTGTAAACTGTCATTACTTTATATTCCCAAAGTTTCAATATTTTAAAATTTCTAGTATGATCGGGTGATTTATCAATACAATTTTATAAATGGCAGGATATGAAAACTGTGTCAACACCATCTGCTTAACAGCTATGCTATGTAAGGGCAAATATTTTCAAATAGTAGAACTGCCTTGCAGAATCACCTTACCCACATTTTGCTCCCATTCAAAGGTTCTGCATCACTGTTTCACCCAGCCTGGCAATCATTGTTACTTTTGCTGATATGCCAGATTATGCTTTACAGAAACATCTTGAGAGAACAGAACACTTTATATAATCTAAAATCAGAACATTCTACTGGCTAGCAATTGTTACACGTTTAGAAGTAACACAATGAAAAAAAAACCTGAAACTTTTATTTGTAACAGCCCATCAAATAATGAATGAAACGTAGAGAAAGTGATTAAATATTTTAGCATTTTCTATCACACTATTTAAACTGAAAGTCTCACTGAAGTTCATCTATTCCTATTAAAAAGAATACTTACTTCACAATTCATCTAACTTTCAGTGTGATCTAAGATGGCATGCAGCAATACCCTATTTGCTTTTAGAATCAATAAGACAAATCTAGATTTCTCTCAGCCTTTCAATTATGCCTTTTTAGATCATTATAAATGGCTGTGAATTAGAATTCAGAACATTCACTTGTTCCCTCTTTGTATTAAAGAGGTGTTACAAGCAACTCTACGTTCATTAGGCAAATTCCAGTATGGACAAAGTGCTTCTTCAAACAGGAATATTCTAATGGAAATTTAGTTTTTGCATGTATTTACAACATTTAAACTGTGCTGGGTTTGTCTTGATTTCCCTTTTAAAAAGTTTCTTTATAAAGTAACTGTTCCAATAACTGGTATCAGAAAGTGAGATTTGAAGAGTAGAAATATCTCCTAAAAACAACATAGTAATGTTGGAGACTATACACCAAATCTGCATGTGCTTTGTAATAAAAGAATGCACAAAGTGCCTAGAGAGTTGCATCTCAAAAGGATTTAGGTGTTTATAGTGAGAAGTAAGGGAATATGTGTTTAAATTCATTTGGGCAGATGAGGAAATTAAATGTTGGTCGCTATACCAATACATACCATACTGATAAGTTTTCTAGACACTGGCCTCAGGAAAAGAAAAGGGGTGTGTGTGTGTATGTGTGTGCAGAGAGAGGAAGAGAAAAGGGAGAACAGTAGCATACACATCACACTAGTGACATTTAAGAAACCTTAGTCACTATTCTGTCTTTTAAAGAAGAAACACTGAGGCTTATTTTCTTGAGCAAGCTCAAAAACTGTCAATACCACACAGAACAAAACAGCACTTTCTAGAGGGAGCTAGAATTGTAGATGCATCCTTTTATCAGACTTTTATTGTTCACTACTCAGGGCAGGTCCTCTGTCAGTGTACTTGCTTTAGAGCGCTCCCTGTTCAGCATAATATTTTGGGACCCTACTCAAACTATCATAATTCTTTCAGTGCACTGTATCTGCAGCCTAAGCGTCACAGCTGTGAATTGTGTTTCAGGACATCTATAGGCCAAACTTTGGTCTTAATGGCATAAGTATTTGTCTTCATTACTCTACGTTTAATGTTGAAAAAGCTTGCAAAAAACTAGGCAGACATAAAGTGTAAAAGTGGTGTTGAGGTGTATTAAGTCTTCTTTTATAGAAACTATTTACTTGTTTACATATAATTGTTTCTCAAATGTAATACTGAATTAGAGCAATGGTTTTTAGGCTTTTCATGCTAGTAACTACTTGACATTAAAAAAAAAAAGTTTAAAACTCTTTTACATAGATTTAGATTGTAGAAGTTCTCAGTAACTCAAAACTTCTCTCTCCTCTTCCCTCTGCCTAAATGGCTTTTATCATTTGTGGTCAGTATTGTGGCCAACTGAATGGAGCGTCAGTGTCTTCAGACCTGTATGAAAATTTAGCCTCTGGAGTTTCCCTTACTGTATCTAAAAAATACACTACTCTAGTGCACTGAGTCACACTGGTCCTCCAGCAAAAATTACCATTTGCTGATTTTCATCCCTAATAAATATATTTATAGCTTTGATAGCACAGCAGTTTGATTTTCAACTGCTAAAAATACATTTCTAAATAAGCTTTCTTCATTTGTACATAAAATTCTTTTAGCATCATATTTGAACTTAAATTTAACTTTTTAAAGTGAAATTACACATTATAAATAAAAATATTTTAACAATAATTCTTATATCTCAGAAACAGTGATTAAATGCTTTAATCCAATTTTGAAGGTTTTCCTGAAAACTTAACTATGTTGAAATTCTATATCTGTGGTTTACTGATGTTTGGGAGGACATGTGAGAAGCGGAGTCAATAATTTTTATCCTATGTCACTTTAAATTAAGCAGAGAGAGAACTTTAGGTTCGCTGTCTGCCCCACAGTCAGCAGTCTAACCACTAAGTTAAGGAAGACTTAAATTTACTCTCTCATAACTGTTCTGATATATTTTATATACAATTTCTACTATTGTGATCAAAAGACAAAGGAAGGCATTTTCTCAGAACAGGACAGAATTCAAATTTGAAATGATCTTGACTAATACAAAAAAGATTTTAAAAAATGGGATGAAGCACCACAGAAAAAAGTGGAAGGCATTACACTCTAGGAAGAATAATCAATTGCATGTAATTGGGAAAACTTGTACCATTTCTTCAAGAAAGAAAACAGGTAATACTGAGAATCAACAGCAAAATATAAGTGTCACTATCTTGTTGCAATAAAGGCAAACAAAAATCATTTCTGTGGCTCTACTTTTGGTTCTCTCCAACTGATTTGCTTCCCTCCCCGCAACAAAAGACAGTGCCCAAAAGTGAACATAGCACTCCAGCTTTGTAGTACAAAATGTTCCTTAACAGTGCTGAATATGAGGGAAGATTATTTCATGTCCATGAAGTAATCCATTACCACAGGTTGCATTTAATACATCCCAGTAAATTGTTTCTTTTTATACAATATTATGACAGTGCTGATTCATGGCTACACTAGAGAAAAGAGATAATGAACTGAAAAGAGTCAAGAACAAAACAAAAATTAAAAATGATCAGAGATTTGGAAAATGGACTCTATAAGTAATTCTGCATGAATTAGGGTTGTTTACCTTAAAGACAGAACAGGAGAGATGATGACAGTTTTCAAGTACTTCAGAGCATATTACAAAGACAAATGGAACAATCCAATAAGAAAAAAAAAATCTCCTTTCTTTAGCATATTCCTATTGCAAGTAAACTGAAGTCCTCGGATTGCTGGGACAGATTATGGATTTTCATCACTGAGGGATTCTGAGAGGAAACTGAACAAGCATCTGTCCAAATGGTACAGGTACTAATCCTCTTACATGGCAAAAATCCTGGACAGAATGATTTCTTTCAGATTTATTTGTCTATGATACTAATATTTAGAGTTATGACTTCTTGCATATGACTGGAATTGTGCATCCTTGAAGAATTCTGACTGGCTTTGAAAGGGTATCTGCATTGAAAACTTGTTGCTGATACAGGGGAGACATGAAAAATAACTAGAACACCTAAGAAGACCTAAGATAGATGACCAGAAGATAATTCCAGGCTTAAGAGGCCTTGAGTGAGAACATAAATACAGGCTTTTTGATAGACCAACATGGAATAAAAGGATAAGGACAGCAGATATGTAGGGATTATAATGATAATGAAGTCCTTAGATTGTTTGGATAGGTTATGGTTCCCTAATACTAGCGGTTTCTGAGAACAAGTTACAAAACCATCTGTAAAAATGCTAACCGTTGGATGCCAAAATGGTATAGGATTTTCCCAAATCTCAAAGAGTATTTCAAAACTGCTGTAGATCTGGAGATAAAATGCCATTTTACAATCACAGAATAATTCAGGTTGAAAGGGAATTTGGGAGGTTTGAAGCCCAATCTCCTGCTCAAATCAGGGTCAACTATGAGATCAGACCAGGCTGAAAACTTCTATAAGGATGGAGACTACACAGCCTCTCTGGGCAACCCACTCCACTGCTTGGCTGTCCTCATGAGGAAAAAGCTTCCCCTTATATCAGGTCTGAACCTCTCTCTTTTCAATTTATGCATATTGTCTCTCATCCTCCCACCATGCACAACTGAGTAGAGCCTGGCTCTGTCTTCTTGATACCTCTTGTAGATACAGGGGGACTGCTATTAGCTGCCCTGAAGCCATCTCTTCTCCAGGCTGAACCAGCCCAGCTCTCTAGCATCTCCTCATGGAGGATGTACTCCAGCCCCCAACGATCTTGGTGACCTTCTGCTGAAATTCCTCCAGTTTATTAACATCTTTCTTGTACTAGGGGATCCAAAACAGGACTGTTCCTATCAGTCCATTTCTCTGTCCTGGGTCTTTGAATGGCATACGGACTGTACCCTCCAATTTGGCGCCATCTGCAAATTTGACAAGCAAGTTCTCCATGACCTCCTCCAGGTTTTTGATAAAGATATTAAACAGGACAGGTCTCAGGATAGACCCCTGAGGAACTCCACCTGCCATAGGCATACAGGTAGAGTACAACCATTAACCACTACACTCCAAGCAGTTTTTACCCATCTACTTGTCCACCCACCTATCTGGACTAAATTCCTCAAAGTCAGAGGCTACAGCAATAGAGTAGCCCCTAGTAGAGTATTTATTTTCTTGTGACAAAAAAACATTATAATAAAATCAATAATTATAATAATAATAATGTTAATAATAAAGCCATTAGTCTGTTTTTTTTTCTTTAACACAAGAATGCACAATGAAGATGGTAATCTAACTTGAAAAAAATCCAGAAAAAAATCATTACCACTTCTCTTAGTCACTATATCCACAAGAGGTACAAAACTCAGAAGATGATACAGAAGTGCCTGAATGAATTATCAGGTTTGGTACCAGAAGGGTTTTTGCTTATATTGCAGCAATAGGAATAACAATTACAATATGTTATGACAAAGTGCCTAGACATTATGGTCTCTTTATAGAGAGTTTTAAACATCAAGAAAGAAGTTATCATGCAAGAAGTTGAACCTAGGATTAAGAGCACACATTCAACAATAATAGTTATTTCTTATTAGGTAATAAAAGGAAAAAGCCAGGATCTCTTGGAAATTTCCTTTTTTTTAAAATCCACTGTATTATGGAAATGCATACTAAATATTGCTAAAAATATTCATGAGGAATCATCTACTATTTGAATGGCAACAAACATTGTGAGGTTACCCTTCTTCCTCTTTTTTAACTGAATAAAGGAAAGTGAAAAACTTAGTTGTAGCAGTATATATTGATACAGAGAAGGCAGTAAATCAGAGACCCATTACGGTCATCAGATATGAACTATATGAAATATTCCACCTTGCCATGACTCCTGCTGGTTAATACAACATTTGTTGTAAAACTTCAGACATGAGACTAAAATTCAAAGCTGTTCCAAAACACGGGTGCTCTGTCAGAGAGTACCAGTGGGTTCTGGTGGAGGTTTTCTTCTGAGCTCCTATCCCCTCCCAGTCAAGGACTTAATCAGGCTGGGTTATTAACAGGAAATACTGTAGATGGGGAAAACAGGAGGGAGCTCAAATTTCCGATGCCCTTCTGCTCTAAACTCCTACTGCTCACCATCACCAGTGCCATAACTGTCCAGTTTCCACGTACAGAGGAGCGCGGCAGTGCCTTTACATGCTAGGCCCAGAGATGCTGCCAGGAGCCCTTCCTGCTTACCCAACCGCAGAGTCCAAAGGCCAGGGCTGTGCTGGACACTCCTGCACACTCCACCTTGTGCTTTGGGCTGAGGACCATGCCCCCGGCCTCTCCCCGCACACAAACATAGCTCACTGCTAGCTGCTTCTGCCTCTGCAAGTGAGCACAGCAACTGCAGTGGCGACCCCAGCACCAGCATCTTGTGCTGCCCCTTGCACAAGAAGTGGCTGCCTGCCCCAGCAATTCAGTCCTTCGGCCTTCGCCTGTGGCTGGGGCAGGACTACTCCCTTCCCCTAGAGCTGTTCTCAGCTTGAACCTCCACCCTCCATCCAGAAGCTGCCCTTTTTCCCAGCCAGCCCCCTTTACTTTGCCTTTACATCCATGAAAAACAGCAAGGTAGCACTGGAAGCCCATGGGTTTACAGCCTGCTGTGTAGACAGAGGAAGAGCACTGTCAATGTGACTTCACCAAAGGTGAGTTGTAACAGGCAGCCGTGATGTAAGAACTTACTTGACTGAACAAGGCAGAACTGCCCGCAGCACAACCCTGCCTAAAAACTGCAACCTATATGAAAAGGCAAACTCCCATGTAACTCAATGATACAGTGTGTGGGTGTGCACTGTGAGATATAGCTTAAAAACTGCACCCATTATGATAATAAGTATTCTGAAAACTAGAATGACATTCTACTGGAATAAATCCTGAGAGAAAAATACATCAATATGGTCTTTGAAAGAACAACACATATTTGTCATAGAAAATGTATTTTCCTCTATGTGATGATTAGCGCTCTTGCAAAACTCAGAATTGTAACTGTTTTGCCTAGATAAAAGCATTTAATAGCATAAAAAAGATGAGGAATTTAAAATGCTAATTCTGTCAATGACTTGTACAAGAGCACCACATTTACGTAAACTTCAACATAACTGAGTTCAGCATATGTTGAAACGTTTTGTTAGACCAAATGTGATATGAGGACTAAGCACCTACTTGCCTGAGCCACAGAAAATGTTCACTCCCTCATAATCATCTAGGAAAAGAAGTAACAAATGCATCATTCATATGTCATTCACTAAATTAATAATTTGGCCAGCCACAGAGCATACAGCATTTGTTAATACATATATCTCGCAAATATTGTCACTGATAAGCTTTAATCACTAACTATGCAATGCTGCACAGGAATTCAGGAGTATTAGCTGTGCTTACACTTAATCATTGATTTTAATTTTCCCTTTTAAGTATAGTTTTAACACACGCATACAGTTGTAAAGCTGAATTTAATAATTAAGATGGGTAATAAGAAGGTTTGACTGGTCAAACATTACTTGTACTGTAAACCCAAGCAGAACACTATAAATAATATTTGCAATATAACCTTGCTTTCTTCAATTAGAAACTTTTCTTAAACTTAGCAGAACATATCAAACGTAGCAGCTCTAAGTACAAGTGAATATTCTCATTAGTACTTCTATTAAGAATTTTTATACAGAAAGAATGACAGAAAAAATAGTGTGGATGACGTTTTAAACACATTGCTTGTTTTTATTTTGCTTTACAATTTCCTAATAAAATTATTGGAAGAATAGATCTATATAATCTAGAAAGAAAAGTAAATATTTTGAACCAGCCTTAAACTTGAACTGCAGAGGACTCTAGAATGCGTTCTGTCAGCAAAAGCAAAAATCTGAAATCATATTTGTATTACCTAATTCTACTAATTCCCTCCTCCCCCCAAACTAAAGTGAAGCAAGAGTCTACTTTGTCACTACCATGAAGTAGACTGAAGGGTAGTATTATTTTCATCCCTGAAAAACTAACCAAAACAAAATAAATTGTGAATTTTATTCCAGTCTGAAAACAACTGCCAATGTTAATTTTTGATAGCAGATTACTTTTAATATCACAAAGTCAACAGTAACTTCTAATCTAGAATAATATACAACCAAACTGACTTAGCAGCTGCCTTACTTCTATCTAAGATGTATTTGAAAAGTCTCTTGTTTCAGCTGCTATTTAAAACAAACAAACAAACCCTCAAGTCAAACCCACCAAAAATTAATCAAAAAAAAGAAAACTGCTTGGTAGCCTAATCAGTAAGTAGCTAGTAAGAGTATTTATTCTTCACTTATTTCCTTTTTTTAATCCTCTCAAGCAGTTCAAGTATAAGACTAGATTATGTATTTTGATTAGCTGTTACACCATTTAATAGAGTTCAGTCATTATGAATGTCAGTGGTGAAGGACACAAATTCCTGACAGCCCATTTTTAAACAGGTGATTCATATTCATGCTAAAGCTAGTGGAATTTATCTGATGGGCATTAATGATTCCGAGTAAGTCAATTAAGACTAAAGGTATTGAATCACAATATATTGCAAATTTTCAATGCAAGATATTTAATAGGTAGTTATATGATTTTTATAAGAATCTGAATTAGAAGCAAAAATGTTCAGAACAGATATTTAATAAAAAAAAGATTACAATTTTCCCCAAAGTACAGATTATAATATATGAAATACGCATCTTGAAAATTACTATTTTTCAAAAAGATTTTTCTTATTTTTGTGTATCTGCATTTATAAATGTTTATTGTGGAGTAACATTTTACTACATACAGTTAAAGGGTATATTAATGTTAAAAGTTTTTAGAATATTTTAATTGCAGCATTGCCATATTATTTTCTTCAGGACATAGTTTTTTTCTATATATTTAAGTAGCATATAGAAATCTACAAGAAAGACTAAAAGCTCAAGCTAACAGATGTTTGAAAAGATGCTCAAAATACATAATTAAAAAATCTATTTTATTGCTTACATCACAGTCTGTCTACCGAAAGCTCTGTTCAAAATAGCCTTAGGGGCAGAATGTTGGGATTTTCTGTTAATGACATTAGTCTTGCAAGAAAAGTGATTAACAGCTGGCTCTCAATCTGTGTGATCTTAATCATTAGAAAGGAAGCAGTAATGTCTTGTTTAATTACTGCAAGCACAGTGTGTCACCAGCTAATTAGATATGATTGATTATTGTCATCCTCATGCACCTCTCAAAAGATCAGAAACAAATATTTGAATCCTGTAATGCATATGTAGAAAATGAACTTTCAGAACCTCATTTTGGATAAAAATTGCCTGTTTAAAAATACAAATTCTAATCAGTGCTAAATAATAGTACCACACAGTTGAATATATTAGAACATAGTCCGTATCCCAGAAAATAGTCAGGGCATAAACTTTTATTTTGATTTAAATAATATCTTTAAGTAAATTGATTGTTTATTACTATATTTCATTTTTTCAGGGAACTGGTCAGTAGGACAGAACTAGCTAGCCTAAGAATATAAAGATACTCCTATGCAGCAGACAGTTACTAGTTAAACAAGAAAGAAAAATTTTCACACTTGAAACTTGAAATACTTAGCAAAAGTTTCAAAAGTTCTTGACGACCAAAAGGACGTCAAGAACATTCTCTTTGAAGATTATTTAAGAAACAGCTAAGAGATTATCTGAAAATTTATTTGATCAATTCTACTATTGGTACCATTCAGCCTACCCTGACAGGTAGGCTGTTCCTGTTCATATATCAACATGTAAACACAAAGAACATATTCCCCTAATATGTACAACTGGGAGTATAATTCATCAAAAGAGACTCGCTCTGTTTTCTTAATCTAGAATAACCAAGTATGACCATACATAAAGGTATCATGTTTTTGTAATGAAATAACTGGCTTTGTTTCATTTGACAAATCTTCCCACTCTTGCTATCCTTCCCCTTTACCCTGATACAACTCTACCACATTCATTCTTTTTCTAGCTTTCCCATCAAGTTTTTTTCCATTCTTCTAAACTGTGACGAGTTGTTCTGCCAGAACCAACTAAACAAAGCTACATCTAACTGCTTAATTTCTGAATAAGGTGTGTGTAAATATTTCTGGCTTCTTTCTAAGTTTAAAATGACAAAATTAAATTCTATAGTTTCATCATCCTACTGTGAATACTGCTATGGCAAAGAAATTCATGTCATTATTACAGTAAGAATTTTTCCTGCTGTGTTGTCTTCTACTACTATCGGACTTTCACAGCAAGATTTAGGTAAAGATTTATCACAAGAATACAATGGGAGTTAAAAAAAGTTTCTGAGCATTAAACCAAGTCCAGGAAAAAATTTTAATTTCATCTGTAGTTATTGTTTTTACAGGCCACTTGCTCAGATAAACCCAGACGTCGGAAATTAAAATCCTTTTAACCACACATTTGGCTACTAGCCTGGAAAGTAAGGAGAGAGTCCAGCTTCATGTTTTATCCAAAGGCTTAATGGCATATTTAAGTTGATCCTCTGTTACACTTTATTCTTCTTCTTCTTTTAGTCTTGGTTGCAAATTTCAAATATAACTGTGATGATCAGTAACTTTTTAATACTTTCTATATTTGACAGACAGAATACTAATTAAATGTGTCAAATGGGTTGAAATACTGAGAGTATTTCAGATAAATCTGGGAGGGGATGGATGAAGACTTATCAATATGAAAACAAACATTTTAAGTCCTGAAATTAATAAAAAAAACAGGATTAGAAACATTAAAGAGGAGAAAGGCATAAACTACTTTTAAAAAAGAAAGAAAGAAAAAAAAAAACTCTACTTTGAAATTATGAGCCTCTATAGGAAACACAGTGGAATTGGCAGTAAATGGCTAAGTAGGATAGGAGTCAGGAAAAAGCTGAGAAGTTTCTAAGTTATACTTCTTAGCAATCTCATATTCAAGAGCAGAGATGAGAGCAGTACCTAGACAGCCAATATTAAATAGTGGAGAAGAGTCTCCATTAAAAAGTGATTGTGCTAGGTCATGCTAGGAAAAAGATGAGAGAAGCAGTTTGTTTACAGCTAAAATACATGGAAAAACAAAATTTCCTGTAACAAGAGTTTCATAGTTTCATTCTGTTCTTAATAGAGGTTTCTTAGGAATAATGTGAATATAAAAAATTCCAAAAGATATATTTGCATATAGAATTTGTAAATAGTTGATTACTATGTTGTAAGCTTCACAAAGAATGGCCTTTTTCAGAAGTGTGTACAATTTGAACCGATGAGTTTCTGAACTTGCTGGGACTGCTCCACAGTATTTAAGTATTAAATCATTGTATGAGGTAATGGTAAGCACACATAAAGATGAGCTAGTCCCAACTGAGTCTTTTGCAACAAAGAAGTCTTTAAAAAAACAACTATTATAACTATTATAAAAATAACTATTATAAAAAAAGAGCATTCACAAAATGAAGAAGCTGGTAAAATATCTGAAAATATCAGAGATGGGAAAACAAAAATTCTCAGCGCAGAGTAGAAAAAAAGAATACTTAAGATCACCTCAGGACAAAAACTATAAATAAACAGAAAAATGAATAAATTAACATGTTCAAGAAGTTAAACAAGCATCCTTCAGAAACTGTAAGCTTACCCTAATAAAATCAAACATTAAAATTGGAAATCTAAGAGGTTTTCTAAAGGTTTTCTGGAATACCCAGGAATAGAGAAAAAAATGCAGATAACGTGAGTTTTGAAAACTAAGTGATTTCTTTGAATCAGATTTCTTCAGAAAGATGAAGAATATCTGTCCTAAGTGACTTTTTATGGGCAACAAAAAATGTAGTCAGAGGTGGCAACTGTATGTTTGCCTATACTTTTAAAAGCAATATATAATCTGGTGTGAATAAATATTTGTCCAGAACTCAAAGAGATTTCTATTTTTAAAGCACACACTGTCTCATTAGCATCAAGATGACTGAGCAAGAAGACTAAGGCTAAAAAAATATTCCAGAAATGGTGCTAAGTCTGATTCTGGCAGTTGAATATAAAAGTTATTTCACGTCTCTTTCTCAGCTTCAAGAACTGGCTGATATATAGCCAGTCTAGTCGACAGGTTCTGATACACAGCCAATATAACCATTTGGCTTATGCTTATTCAGACACATTTATATACATATACTTGTGTACCAACTCACAAAAATAAAGCTGTTAGGAACTGATCAAATAAATCTTCAAGCAATATTAAGTACAAAAGCATTCAAAGGTAAACCAATTGACAAAAGATTTGGACACTTCAAGGGTTTTGACAAAACGCTTCCTAAAAGATATGCTTCAGAGTATAATAAATTTACAGTGGAAGTTGCTTTTTATTCATAAATGTCCCTCCAATGTCATCTAACACTCACAATTATTAGCCATAGGGCACTGGACTAGCACAATTCTCCACTGATACTTCATGGAAACCCTTCACTCCAAGATGCTGCGAGTAAGGGAGTATATCTACCTCACATACTGCTGCAGTTCAACGCATGTGTCATGGAACAGAACAAACAACAACCCACATTCAAACACAGTTTTGTAAAAACAAATGCAAAAGCTCAGATAAGTTGATTCAGAATTGTATTTAGAATTTTATTTATAAACAGGCTTCTCTTCAAATGGCAGATCTTGCCTAAGCTGATACCTTGTGGACAGGAATTCTGGGATTCAGTTTTGCGAGAGAAAAAAAGCCACAAGAAAGGAAAATGTTAAAGCCCTGAGAATATGAATTCTTTTTAAAATTTTTGTTAGTCTTGAGCAAGTCAAACCATCTTTGTTATTTTTTCATATTTTTAAGAGTTAAATCATATCAACTGCAGGAAGCGTTTTCAATCTTTAGGTGTCTATTTTAAAAATCATAGGGTAACTAAATGCATCAACACCTTTTTTTTGTTTTCTTTTTTTTTTTTTTTTAAGCAAAGTCACAAGAAAGTTGTTTCCTGTCATGTTTACAAGAATCCTTATGGAAGATTATAGAAAAGTCAGGCTTCTAGTCATTCCTAGGAAAGCTGGCAAAGCAAAGACATGATGGATAAGATATTACAGTATATCACTGCAAAAATACTCAGCATTATTCAGCACAAAGGCAGTCCACCTATATAGATGACAGATTTCATTGATGAAGAGTGTGTATTTGCTATAAAAACCTCTGGGAATTAATTTCCAAAATACACTTTCCTTAAGCATTCCCTGAATCAAGGTTATTATGTACTACTCATGTCAATGGTGCACAGGCAAGAAAAGGGCCCACAGAATAAAATGAGGGTTTGTTGTTGGCCTTTGGGCCTTTTTTCTTCCTAACAACCTTGGCAGACCACTACAGACAACCAACGTTGCCTATATGTTCTACTTTCCACTGCCTCCCAAAACATGCAAAAACTTGGAATTAAAAATTCATTTAGTCAGCAATTTGCTTTAAGTTATCGCTCTTTTAAAGCACTATGCAGTTGGAAGTAACATAGTTATTTAAGCTGTTTTCTGAACATAGTCATATCACTTAAGTTACTGAAAGTTTTCCCAGTTACCTTAATTAAAGTGTTTTACAGGGTTTTGATAACAGCATCAGCAGCACCATAAAATCATACCAGTACCATAGCAGAAGTACTGCCAGATTCTCCTAATGATATTTCACGGTGGAGATGTCAAAGGAGATAATGTCTATGTATGTACAAATCTCTGATGATGGGGGCCTGAATACAAAAGCCTGTGTTGTGTATATATATTTGAAGCACATTTATGAAAGGCTTTTGCTGGAAAAAGGTATATACTCCTAAGTAAAATATTAACAGTTGCATATTTTTATGCAAGTATAAGAGTCAGCTTTGCAGGGCAAGAGACAGCAGTGTGTCCTTTGTGAAGGAAACCAGGAGAGTACAGGTACGGATGTGGAGAGAGGGGTATTTGCTTGGCATAACATTGCATTTTGAGAGAAGTGCAAGAGAAGAATATAGACTTTAAAATAAGAAAAAAAGAAATAACAACAAGAGGAATTAACAGTAGCAGCAGGGAAAAAGATAAAAAAGCAAAGAAAAGGAATAGGGAGGGAAAAATGAAAAAAAAAGATAATTAAAAAATATGCATACAGAAAGAGTAGTTGCCCATCAACAAACATGTCCTTCTTTTTTGCAGCACAGCGATTCTAACTGTGAGAACTTGACATATTAACTATGCACAGAGTTGGTATAAAAATCTACGTGAAAAATGGAAACTGAGAATTTACAAAAGCTGCACTTAGTGATAGTGCTATCCAAAACAATTGTAAGGATAGCTGAAAAATAAGCTCAGAAAACACAGCTCATGTGTACAGTGGCTCCTGCCCAAGGTATATCATTGCTTCTTCCAGTGTCAGAAAGTTCATTTGGATGACCGTTAATGTAAATTGTGCCACCACTTTCTACAACTTCCTTTTCAACATGTGCTGGGACACAGATGCACAAAAACTAACCTAAGGATCACTGTTACAGTTTATCATTGATTATTTAACTCTATTTATCTCTGACATGATTACATTATTAAGTATGTGCTTTTTATACCCCTCTTACACACTAAGCCATACTTTCCATTACCACTATTCTACACCACAGAAAAATAATACACTTTTCTATACACGTTAAAAGTTGAAACAGTGAGAATATTCTCCCGCAGCCTTTTTGTAAACATTTATTTCTGGTTTGACTTGTTGGTTGCAGATCTAAGTATTATTACACCTGAAAAATTTCTGTGCTTTTCTTTTTGCTGATCTTTGCCTTAGTGTATAAGGCATTGAAGATTTTCTGATTAGAGGGGTCAGTACAGGGCACCTCCCATGCTCCTGCTTAGATTTTCTTCATTTCATAAATGTCAAAGGCTTACTTTTGGCTTCGTTATCTTCTTTTGCTTTTCATGCTATAGGGACACACATATTTTTTTTTCCTAGACAATTCTTATTGATTTTAATGGGCCATTAAAAATCCCAGGAATAATCTTAAACTCCCTCCTTTACTTGTATCTAAAACCAATCTATCATTTTCCTCTTACAAAAAAGAAATAGCATTCTGGCACAAATGAATGCACGTTCCACAAAATCCTAGGGATTTAATTTTAGTCCCAGTGAAGTCAGTGAAGTCAATGAAGTCAATGGAAAATTCTCAGTCAAGTCAGGCTTTCATTGTAAAAATAATTAATTTAAATTTTGTCACAAATGTCAGCTTTAAAATTGTCATATTTATAGCACAGTTTTTGCAATAACTATAAAAATTCATGCAGAAGGACATCTTTCAGGATTCTACCAATTTTCTTAACTGAAATCAATCTGAACCACTTAGTCAACTGATATAAAGACTCTGTAACTTATGCTGGTTTTCATACTTCATTAACAATTCCTTCATGTTCCTGAACAAGTAAAGGGTGTATTACCAAACTATAAAGGTGATTTCATCGAGTAGCTCAGAACACCTAGTACTTCCAATTCCTGAATCTAAAGAAAGAAAAAGATAGATATTAATTTCTGGCTAGTTGAAGAGACTTATTATATATAGTAAATAGAAAAATTTTAACCCGCATGAAACCTGTGAATGAAAAAATGCAAATGCAACCTCATAATTTAATTTGAAAATAATAATATAAAGAATCCAAGTTGTATTATTTTAAATTTGACTGTTTTTCAAGTCAATCTCAGAATATCAACACTTGTTGAAAAAAGAACAAAGAAACAAGCTGTAACTGTGTAAAAAAGGTGAATTTTAAACATAAGACTATATCAGACAGTACAGAAAATTTTTAAAAATAACAGATAATAAATGGAATAAATTTCAATTGAGATGTTCAAAGCAAAGTTATGATAGAAAAACAAGAAAGAAAAAACTTTAAAAATACTGAATAATCTACTTTAAAATAAGCAGAAAATCTATGTTGGTAACCCTCTTATCTGTTTCTCTACTTCTGTTACTTTTGGGGAATGATCAATTAATAAAATGAATGCAATGTACTTTTTGTGATCTGATTACAGGAAACATGGAATTGATAATCATGTTCATCTTACTGCTATCAAAAGCACCTATTTTTCTGATACTGTTAACTTAATAGAAAACACAGGAGAACTCTCGGACAGAATCACAGAACTGTTGAGTTATTCTGCTATGGCTGAAAGGTAAATGAATTAAAATGATCCAGTCAAATTAATAAATCCAGAACATGATGTATTAAATTGATACAGCCACATGAAAGGCTATGAAAAAATATATTTATTCTCTTAGATCTTTACTGCTCTAGTTTAAATAATAATCTACAAAATAACAGTGGTATAGACATCATGTAAATATATGGGCAGCGAAGTGGAGAATAGAGTATAACGTTTTGAGGTCTGATGCTTTATTTAATGCATAACTTAAAGATTAGCTATTACAAGAAGGTAAGTTGCACAGGCTAGTTTACCCTGCTGTTTTTTGTTTGTTTGTTTGTTTGTTTTTTGTTTTTTTGTTTTTACCAAGAGCACCATGCTGCTACCATTTCACTGTATCAGTCACTTTAGTCCTTTGTGTCTGGACAGTTGTCTAACTGCATTATGTGAGACAGGAATTCCCATGTTTGAAAACAGTTCTCCTGCTCAGCTTTAAATTTCAGTTTCCACATTCTTAAACTGAAGACAATACACGCGTTAGAGAATTTTTTAAAGTTTTAATTCTTTTGAAAGTACTGCAAACCCCTCCAGAAATAATACAGTTGTAAAGATGTTTTTGTTCTTATTTTATTTCTAAAAGTTACTTCTAAATTCATAAATTGACTGCCAGTCTGTAAGTGAAAGGCATTTTTCCTCCATGTTATACTACTGTATAACTGCGCAGAAATCTTGCTTTCTTCCAAGAGTCATAAAATTGGAGAAGATAATGGATATGATGGATAGATAACTGGCATGCTCTGATGTGGCTCCATCTACTCTCCTATGAGCTGAAGAATTAACCAACTGGCAAAACAGCCCTAAAGAGTCTTTTACAGTAAGTAATAGTTAAGATTGTCAGGTAAGATAATGGAAACAGCAGTTGACAACCAGGTATTATTGAACGTAAGAATAGATTGAACCCAGTAGTTTATCCCTGAAGATCCTGAGGACTGTGGGTCCGTGCTGAGCAGCCTAATTCCCTTCCCCTACCCCACTGGCAGGAAAAGAATGCTCTAGACTGCATCCAGATTTTTCATAGAGTGTATGCAATTAACTGAGTGACTGAAAAACGATTTAAGGAGTCAGACACATAATAGAAATCTGTTCAAGTTAAAATTGAGTAAAATTCTGAAGGGGGGGGGGGACCCAGCCTATGTGGAAGATGAAGGGGACTCAGATTCCTAAGTAGTTGCTCTGACCCACATGGCTGACAAACTAGGAACAGACACTTCGATCTTTGGTGCTGGGTCTTCCTGTGAAAGTTTGATCATAGAATTTATGGGAACATGTTGTGTATGTAAGGGTATTCTCTCATTCACTAAAATTCAGGTTTTGGAAACTGGCCTGAGGCAGAACCTAGAACAGCTTATTTACTGTTAGACAGCAGCTTCAAAACAGCTGACTGATAAAATTGTAGGTTCCTAGATTACAAAGACAACCTAAGCTGCACCAAAATGGTATTCATAATGTCAGTGGCATTTACCTGATGAACCATCTGCCCATCTGACAGAAATTTACTTACATTTTTTAAGAAGGGCTTTCAACATCTATGAGTACATTTGACTGAAGGTTGGAACAATGATAAGAACGAGCTAGAAATTATTTTAAAAAATCATAGCACGTTTTCATTAGTATATGTCATATAAAATAGAGACCTTAGTTAAATAAAACCTTATTGAAATTGTAATTACAATATTAGTTTTTCATTTTCCATTAAATGTGTTCCACATATCTTAGGACTGGAACGATTAATGGTTTCTGAACAGCTTTGGTGCCCTTACAGTCAAAGGTAATATGAACAGAATCTTTCAAAGTCCAGGAGGTAAAAAAGGGATTAATAATCATCCTGCCAAGTGTATTTAGATATTGTATGTTGCACCGTAATAACTTTAACCTTAATTACAGACCAAAAGTCCTTTATATTCTGTCTATATAGAAGGTAAAAAGATCACATAGACCAAATTCATCCCATCAAATTTTAGATAGTTTGCTGAAACACCTAAGATAAGAACATAGTTATACTAAACTCCCTGAGATTTCAGTTCCAAAGGACTCTTAGAGATTAATCACCCTCTGAAGGTGATTCTCATTCAGCTAAAGACAGAGCCCAAGCCAGTAACCCAACAGCAAAATGGTTTAATGGTAATTTTGGTGAAACACATTCCAGATATAAAGGGGTTGAATTTCAGGAAAGTTCATATTTCTGTTAAGGTGCCTTTTTTTTTTTTTTTAAACATGTCTGTTCAAAAATAAAAATTTGAAAAATATAGCTTGAAAATATACTATTTGAGGGAAACAGAAGCTGATACTATGATCTGATGAAAGGCAAGAGCCAACCTCATTATTAAGCAAGAGGAAACGGGTAAGACAGGAACAGGCACTGAACAATGAGAAAAGTCGTCTGTGTTTGGCATAATACAAAAAGGAAGATACAGCAAAGAACTCAGAATGTAGTTTCAATACTTAAAAAAAAATACTACTTATAAACTTGTATATCAGAATACTCCTTTGAGAGCTAGATTAGGTTAGTAAACTGGGTATTTAGTTCAGTCATACTCTGGTGGATAAACTTAATTCAGAAATTCTCACTCCTGGAAATTTTTTTGGCCCTTCACCACACTTGCTTATAGAGTTGTTGTTTGTTTGTTTTTTTTTACCCTGATTCATTTTAGCAATTCATTTAAAAGTGAAGCTTCAAACAGTTACATTTCCCTAGCTAAGGGATACTATGTCTTATGGACGTACGCTTTGGGATTAATGATCCCAAATTAGAACTCTTAACATACAGCAAAGGCAAGGAAAAAAGAAAAAAAAGATCACTGCGAAAAAAAATTAATAGTATTTACTGTTTTCATACCTTCTCACAAATTGTTTTATATCATCAGCAGAAATTAGGCAAAATAATAACCAAACAAGCAGTATATGACATTTGTCAGTTTTTACCCACTCTGAGGGATGTCTGTACAGTTAGAACATTAGAAAGAAACTATCAGAATAATCAAACACGTTTAGAAAAGAATTAATTTATCTGAAGGCCTGCCAATCAGATGTTAATTTATGAACTGCAGTTTTACATACCTCTTGATGCTCTCAGTTAGCTCTACTGTTAGCACCTCTTTCTACTGCTTGAAAGAAATGAGATCTTTATAAAACACTATACAATTCTAATTTTGGTATTGAATTTACTTATATGACTTCCAACAAACTTAATGACACCCAGAGATGGAGAAATGATAAAGGCAGATGTGATAAGCTGTTCTAAATAAAAATGGATATTCCCTGAGAGGCAAGTTTTCTCTTAAATGAAATTTGCTTTGATTCGATACTCAGAAAAGCAGCAAGTTTCTGGCTTGACAAACTCCCATAATTCATCCTTTCCTGCTTTCACTAACATCTCTTTACCAAAGCCTTTCTTTCCTTTGAAAAAAGGCTTCTGCACAGCTACTTGCATCTACTCCAACCTAAGTTACCTCAGTTTCTTTTTTTTTATCACAAAATATCACTGTGATATTATGAAGAGGGACTTTGCTTTTTGGGCAATCTTCTTTGCCCAGTGTCTGTACAGGATGTTGCTTAAGAAAGGATACAGCTATTTGCCTTTCAACATTTCCATGTCTATGACTTAGTTGTCTTCATGTTAAACTAGAGATAACTCATATTTCAGAAGTGCAAAAAGTACAAAGTTTTTTTTGTTTTTTTTTTATCAGGACATTAGTTTTGGAAACTGTGTCTTGTTTATAACGGAAAAGCATTTGAAATTATTATATGGAAAGAAATAAAAGTATGATCATTCTTCTGAATATTTACATCTGTACATGAATAATTCAGAAATAAAACCCTTCTGATTATAGTTTAAATTACTTCAGTTATTTGTATAATTGGCACTGAATTCCAAAATAAGAGTGCCAAAACAGAGTATAAGCAGACACACTCCTAATCTAAAAAAAAATTTTTCTTTGTAATGCTGAACTTCCGGCACCATTTTCCCTGCAGTACTCATACTGCCTAAAGTTAGATACTTTCTTACTGCCTTCCCCCCCCACTCCCTGCCCCCAGGGGAAAACAATATACTTTTGGGTTATTGTTTGATATCTGCATTCTTCCTTTTCCTTAGACCCTTTTTATAATCTTGTTCTCATACATCTTGAGATAGGGAGTAATTTGGCAAGGAATAAAATAAGCAGTGAGAGAGGGGAAAAAAGAAAAAGATACCTAAATCCCTATTAGAACAACAACACAGCCTACAACCAGAGCAGACTCATTTCTTGACAGTCAAAGAGATTGGAAGAAACAGTCTGTATGGGACTAAAAAGCCAATTTATTAATTTTTATTTATTTTCTATGTAAAGATAGAAAATGAGTAAGTATATCATAAGGAAAGGTCTTAAAAGTAATGTGGGAGACATTTTCTTAGTACTTACAGCTAATGTTCACATTTGTCCAACTGGAGTTCAGTACAAGGTGGGCAGGAAGAAAGTAATGGGCTAAAAGACATACTCATTCATACTGATGTGCATTAAACACCATTCGGGTATTAACTAACACATTTTTATTCAAACACTGCATAAAGTGAACTTTGTGTATACGCGTATTTCCAGTGGAGTTAATTGTACTTACTTTTTATGCCATGCTTGTCTGTCGGAGCTCTGCTGAATCAGGGCATACCGCTGCCCTCGCTCCAGAACTGACAGCTTGTTTGGAAAGTATTAATGATACAGCGATGGGGTGCCCACTCAGAGAAAGAGTAACCCTCCACAAGTTGGCAAATCCACCCTCACAGCACAGAGAAGGTTAGAGCGTATCTGCTTGGAATCAGTCAATTTAAGCTGATTATTTTAAAGACATTTGCATGAGAAAAAAATAAATGATTGTAATGAATAACATATACATAGACATGAATTGTATCCTTTTAAACTACATGATTTGGAATGTGCATTTCATTAGTGCCAAAACACTTCTTAAATCTGACATTTGAAAGACTCCAAATTTAGAAAAATGAAAAAATATATTCCTCGGTGTTCTATATTCTGTTTGCAGATTTTTAAAGAGGTTGTGCAAGACCAGCAGTAGGATTAGGCCTTTACATTTGCATTTTCTTCACATTTTCTGTTTTAGGATAGCATTATTACTGCTTTCCAAAATGAGACATGAGTAACAGTATATTTGATGAAACAGGTGGACAGGTTGCTTAGCTTAATTACTTGTCTCATGTATTATTATGCATGACACCTCACTGCTATCTGGTAGAAAGGCCAACAACAGCTGAAAGATGTGTAACACTAACATCTGCAAGCAGTACAGTCAAAATTCATGAAAATGAAATTAACAAATCTCTGCTAATTTCATTAATCTTCTATTATATTTGTTCTGTCTGGATCCACTTTGCTAGTTACACTAGTTTTATGTGTGTTTATGACAGAAGCCCATAGCAGTAAGGAACCAGTTATGACCTGTTAATCTGTAACAAACAACTAGCTCTTGTTTGTATAATAAAATTTAAATATTCATTATTTAATATTCATCTTTGTAACTTATAAGAAGTTTATCATTACACATATAAGGAACACTTTTGTACCTTTGCTATAGTGGAAAGACTGTAAACAAAACAAAAAATTAGGTAAGCAAACTGCCTAATTTTTCTAAAATGTTTCTGGTTACCAACAAAAAAGTCACTTTATTAATTCAAAATTATTGTAAAAATTAATTATTAATGAATAATTTATTATTATAGGCTCTGCAAGTATATTTTGTCCATTTCTTAAAACATCAGAATCCAATGTTAAAATACAATGGGATGGCTAAACTATTTATGGAAAAAAAGAGAACTTATGACTCATCAGAGAATCCCAGAATCCCAGAATGGTTGAGGTTGGAAGGGACCTCTGGAGATCATCTAGTCCAACCCTCCTGCTCAAGCAGGGTCACCTAGAGCACATTGCACAGGATCGCATCCAGGCGGGTTTTGAATATCTCCAGAGAAGGAGACTCCATAACCTCTCTGGGCAACCTGTGTCAGTGTTCTGTCCCATTCTTGTACAAAATACAAATTAAATATGAGTTCATTGAATTTCTCT
Source organism: Apteryx mantelli (assembly GCF_036417845.1). Classification (NCBI taxonomy): domain Eukaryota; kingdom Metazoa; phylum Chordata; class Aves; order Apterygiformes; family Apterygidae; genus Apteryx; species Apteryx mantelli. The sequence goes on along the minus strand of NC_089980.1, from coordinate 118,264,738 downwards.
TCACAACGTTCCAAAACTACAGTGCTAAAAAAAAAATCATCATCATAATAATGTAAATGCGGTCAAAACTCCCCTGCATAGGTGAATCTTACCCATCCAGGTAAAAGTGAGGTATCTTTCAAGTACTTCCTCTTTGTCTTCAGAATCACAAACTACTGATAGCACAGGTTTCATGTAGGCATATAACAACGACTAAAGAACAGAGAGAGATTATCCTATATGCAGTTTCTTCTGTATGACCCAGAGAATAGGCAACACAGACAGAAATACAGAACATACAGTTCAAACTAAGGGTAGCTTCTAACATTTCAGTATATCCTTCATTTTGGTGTTGACCTTGAGTGACATCCAGGGCATTTGAATTATACTCCAATATGCAATTTCTCCATGTATGAAGGCATTTCTGTATTTAGTCCCACTGTCTGTCAACACCTCTGTAATTACTTTTACACAGCACTCTGGTAGCCAGCAAGACAGCTAGCAGTGACAACCTAAAAATGAACTGTTCACACACTGCAACTCTTTGTGGCAAAGCAGGGAAGACAAGATAGACTCCAAGCATAAATTCACAAACTGAAATGAATGGTTGCAGAATGGGAAGAAGAAAGTCACCTCAAAACACCTATACAATACATCGCTCAAGAGTTATTTCATCCTCTGTCTCTCCCCCTATATAACCACTTCTTGGCAGCATATCAGTGTAGTTATTGTCCTGGTACAAAGACTTCATTCCTCTGATGAAACTTTGTAGGTTTTCATGAGGGACTGGACCAAAGCCCAGCCCTGATGTGCAAAAAGACAGTGAAGACTCAGTATACTTGCTGCCTGGACACCCGAATTTTTCACAGCAGTGCCATGGATTTATCTCAGTAGTGTTAATTACAACATAACAGTGGCTTGGTGGAGTGGGTCAGGCTGGGAGTACTGCCGAAGTGCAGCCCAGCTGAAATCGTCCGACTACTCATCCATGTAGGCACAGCAATTTTGCAGGCGAGACGCGGGAGCAGCGCATGAGGCACAACACGGGCTGATGCCGCCGTGAGTCGCCCCGCAGCGTGGCAGCCTCCACGCAGCACCTGCCAGCGAGCGCTCACCAGGGCTGCAGCAGGACCCAGACCACGGGGTGCCAGCCAGCCGGCGGGTGCGGGAACCTCAGGCACTGCGGCACCGGGCGCCCGCTGCTCCCACCACACGCGTGCGCGTGTGGCAGCACATAGCGGGTGTTTGGAAATCTGTAGGTATCTACTAACATTTTGGTATGTGTCTACCAGCATGGTTCATCTCTTGTATTGCTGTTATTGATCCTGAATCAGACAGTTTACTCATTGTGGGTTAATTACATATTGTTAATAAATAAAAACCAGCTTCAATCCTGGTTCCATTTAAATGATGTGTGCAAGCAGTTTTTCCCTGCAACACCTCTCCCAGGAATGGAAGAGCTAAAGCTCAATCTCTGCCAGCTCAGACCAGCTGATACTGAAAGGGTAAGGATGGCCAAAAATGAGTTGACCTTGTCTCTGCTCAAACACTCAGGAGCAAACTATGCTTAGGAAAGAACAAGATTTATACTAGACAACAAACCCTGTAAAAACACATGAACAAGTTAACTGCCAGCAAGCTATGTCAGGGTGTTTAGAGCAAATGTGCCATAAATTTGCATACAACTCCAGGGATTGTCCATAAAGCTGTAATCTAACAGAGAGAAAAAATACTCGAATAAGAGAGGGGAAAGACTGTGCAAGGATGACCAATGATAAAATGTGAGAAAATGGTAGACTACCACCACAATAATGTTTCACTGCCTAACATTAGAATTATTTGTTTTTACAGAAATACATCAATTTATCATTCTAGCTTCTTGTTATAATGTATATCTTACATTTAGACATTACTGCAACTGAGTTTATGGTTTAATAGAAATTTAACTATACATGGGAAAATTATTACAACAGCAATATTCTCTAGGTAGATGATCATGTAAAAAAAAGGATTTGTCAACTGCTATAAATTTTTTCTTAGTTGTTAGAAAATGCTTTCTTTAACATTTATTTGCTACTCAGCCAAGATTTTCTTTAATCCCAAAGAGTAGAGTATTTCCGAAAATGAGAGGAGGGGCAATAGCACTGTTTCATTGGTGAATTAGGCATACTCAGAGGCTATAGCAGTATCACTAATGTCAGAACCAAGCCTAAAGAGCTGCCTTTACAGAACTTTATAATAAGATCAGAAATGAATGAGGGCACAGTCAAGAGAGGTTAAGAGAGCAAAAAAATGAAATGACTAACATAAGGAAGAACATAAGATTAAAGGCTATCATGTCTGACTAGGTATTAAATATATATATAAAAAAAGATTTCTAACAAACAGAAAAAACTATACAGGAATTATCAGAAAACAGACTTTCTTAAGTACCAAAATTTGATTAAAAAAAGAAACTATAATGAAGACAGGCTTTAAAAATTATGACAACGCCCACTCAGCATTATAACATAAGGTAAGACACCTCAAGGCCACTGACATCAACTTTTAACAAATCATAGAATAGCAGGAAAATTCCAAAAGACTTTAAATAAAGCACATCATTGTCACCCTTAGATAGGCAAGGGGGATACCCCAGATAACTATAAGCTGATTAGCAAAATGTTATATACCGTTAAAGTTAAGTTCCAAGAGCAAGAAAGCTGCCGTTGCTGGTTTTATACATCCAATAACCTCCTAAACAGTCGTCTCACGTTCTCAGCTCACACTTTTCTCCCTTTCCAGCAAATCCCGGCCCTCCTTACGTCCCACTAACACTTCTAACTTTGGGCTGAGCAAGTGGCTGAACCCAGTAGTAGATGCACCAGTGCGTCCACCAGAACAAGCACCAACCAGCCAGACCGTCAGGCCGAACAGTCACATAAAGGCACTTTACTTCCCCTAGTAAGGCACTGATTTGGTTTCTCTCCTCTAACAAGTTAAATCTTTATACACTCTCTTAGAATTTATTATTCTGTAGAGCTCTGTTCTTTTGGCTGTATTTGTTTGAAATTAGCTATTAGATTAAAAAGTCATGAAGGAAAACCAGCAGGGAGAGGGAAGGCGGATGAATGGGCAGACTGTACTGAAAACTGGCACGTTCACATATACCTCATAAGTAGGTTAAAAACAAACACTACCAAAAGAGCTTTTAAGAAATGGAGAACAGAATTAGTTAAATGATTAATAAGTAAAAGTCATTACTGGGGAATTATAATTGAATGGTGTGATTTTTAATGAGTTTTGAGGAGATACAGTTATATATCCAAGAAAATGTACTGCATAATGGAGAAAGTACTTTGGGAAGAAGCAAATTATAATGGATATACACTATCCAATGCAACACACCTAAAAGAAATCTTTGATATAATGAGTAACTGCAGATAAGTATTATAATGTCCATGTGTAGCATTTGCAAAGCCTAAAATACTCCATTAACTTGTGGTGTGAAGTGTTAAAAAGGACATTAAAAAAAATGGGGAAAGCAGGAAAAAGTCATAAAAATGGCATTCCTTCAAGAACTTAAGAATGGGAAAACATTTTATGAGAAACTTCTGGAGTTTAATCTATTAATCAAAATAAATTTAGAGATCTCTTGACTATTTTGCCTAAGTATCTTTAGGGGTGAGAGGAATAGCAAAACAAATGGCTGAAAGTCAAATGCAAGGAAGTTAAAGAATGTTTAACAGTAACATATAACTCAAACATGCAGACATCAAGTGAATTTGTTTCAGTTCATTTAACATTGTTATTTATAAAATACTATTTTAATACCCTAGCAAGGTTGTGGTTCAGACAGACAAGATGACACAGTAGTTATATAGATTATTCATAGGAATACATGAACTAGATCACTATAATGTACTGCAGTCCAGATTTATGATGGCTCCTTATAAGCAGAATTTAATGCAGACTATTTCAGCTTGATACCATAATGTTTTTCTAATAACATCCTTAAATAACATGCTATTTCTGCTTAAGTCACTACAGTGACTTTATTTAAAAGCCATACTCTCTCAAGTGTAACTCATTATCTTTCAGTCATACTTCTTAGTTATAAAGCATCTTGCTGATTTCTTTATAGAGCAAATATATCCGCAATGTTGTGTTTTTCCAGGAACATTATTAATTCTTTGTAACCTCATACTGGTTACATGAAATACATAAAACAGAAGTTCATGAGCTACCTTTATACATATCTTAAGTTAATATTCCAATACCATTCAAGACTCAGTAATTAGTTATCACTAAAAGCTTTGATTTAATATACTTGAGAGATGATGTTTAAGCAAAGTATTCAGCATATAGTTCCACTTTTTCTCTGACCTAATATGTAAAGGCTTTTATTTCTTGTAAAATTCCTGGGAGAGCAAAGTTCCTGGAATTCCAGTTCAAAGTTCCAGTATCACATATTCACATTAAAAGGATCTGATAAATAGCCAGGACTTCCAAAATAGATGTCCCTCATTTTTTCTGTATTTCTGATGGTCCTTCTTCCACTCCCAATGCTCACTTTAAAAATTACAAACTTCCAATTTGATGCCCAGAAATCTTCCAGAAATCCGCTAATTTGATTTTTTTTCCTGTTTCTACCTTTTACTTTTGCAAAGCTCTGCATATTTTCTCTCTTCATCTATCTATTTAAAACTGATTCAAGGAATAAAAGGCGCAGCTAAAAAAAAGATGGTTTCACTGAGAAAGAAAAATTACAAAATTTCAGAAATCTGTGGATGATGAAGGTGATTTCACCATGAATGCAAAAAACATCACATTTATAATGTGATCACTATGTAAAAGTGAAAGCACCAGGCATAAACAGGAACAATAAACAGCAACAAAAGAATGTTAAAAAGATGAAATTTGATTATGACTGACAATAAACCTATGGATTTTAACATTGCATCAGAAAGCATATTATAAAAATCTGGTGCACAAGATTAAAAATATTAGGAAAGACTGAATATTATATGAAGCCTTCATCATCCACTGCATGAAGATTCTGCTTGATATAGTATGGCTCATATTAAAAATATAGTCTAAGTAGTAGAAAAAAAATTGCATGCTTTGAAATGAGTAACGAATAGGCTTTATGGATTGTCCAAACAGACATTTTGATGGTATGTCTAATTTCCCCAAGCTTAATTAATCCAACAGCTAGAATCGGAGAGGATTTTTTTCATATTGCCTCAAACTATCTCTCTCCAAAATAATATGGTAAGAGGAAAGACTAGAAAAGATAAATTGTTTCTTAATTGGAACAAATATTTTCATCATGTTTTACGATTCACTGTGATATAAAGTTTGAGAACATCATAAACGGAGGAGTTGGCTAAGAAGTATATAGCTTCACTTCCTTGCTGAGCACTATTTAAAACTGTACAGAGATATCTAGCAAGGGTTAATTCAGTTTGATTCCACACGCTCAGTTCTGTCTACACATAATCCTGATAAAGCAGAATCATTATTTTCCTCTTTGGAGTCAAACTCAGTCTTATTTCAAAAGATTTGTCTGCTCTTACTCTGGGCTTGCATTTTGGTGACTGCAAACACAGGCTCTGAACTTTCAGAAACACCTGCTACTTTAACTGGATTAGAGATTTAAAAGAGATACTCTTCTATATTGTACGCATGTCTGATAGATACTAGGAAAGTGAATGCCTTCTTTTAAGATCTAAACAATATTGAACACTAGAAAGGAATAGAAGAAACCACCTAAAGTGAGCTGAGGAAACAGTGGTCTCCCTTGGGAAATTTGAACTCTCTTCCTGTAACACAGGCAGTTTAATTGTTTTTTTTTAATGAAGACTTTATGCTTGCACTTTCTTTAGATGACTGCAGATATGCAACGATACAAATCTGGGATACCACGCTGACTAGCATTATATGATAAAGAAGCCACAGTTAAAAAAAAAAAAAAGAAAAAAAAATCAAAAGCTCAGGAGTAGGATATTTATGACTGAAAAAAAATGTTGACTTAGACTGTCAATATTTCAGCAATATTTCAATAAATATCCCTATGGAGTGCTTTACAATTGCTACATTTTACATTTTGTGAATTGCTTATGCAAACATCAAATATACCATTTTCAGCATGAATTCCACCTTTCTTTATTTTCTACCTGTTCCTTTTCCTTCAATATACCTTTATTGTTTCTATAACAGTCACTAGAAAATAAGATAATGTTTGAAAAATATTATCTACTAACTTTTATTTTTTCTCTTCTGTCCAGCTCTGTAATGAAGAATAAACGTTATGGGCAAGTTTTCAAACTGAGTACATCTACAATTTGAAAGATGGTCCCCACCAGAGAATGCCAATTATAAAATATGTCAAACTTTGACGAGGTTGACAACTGTCATTTTCAATAAGAGGTATTTAAAATGTATATTACTTGTACAACATATTGAAAATGCAAGCTGCATTTTTAGAAACTAAAACTGAAATAAGGATTGAATTTTTAAATGATGGTAAAGTGCACTACTGTGGCCAATATGCATATTCAGGGATGAAGAAAAGTAGCAACTGAAGGGGACAGACACATAATTCCTAAAACTCACGCACATTCATTATTATTTGCAAGACAGACAGGAAACAAAAGATAGCTGTGCCAAACTATTTTAATATTGTTGAGATCTGTTAGCAAATGATTCGTTTCCTTTAAATGCAAATGAACTTTCACTGAATACCTTCCCTTAGGAAGAAGGAAAAATAAGAACACTGCTTTGTCACAGAATTTGAGCATTACTATAATTTATATATATACACTTCTATAAAGTATAAAGAGGATATGGGAAACCATATCTTCATAATATTATGCTTTTACAGCCAAAAGTCCCTCCAGATCACATTATGTGTTTCATAGAAGTTATGTTTATCCTGCTAGATGCATTATAGTGAATATGGACTAAGGAAACTTGCATCTGGGAAGGACAACAAAAGGCAAAAAAATGAGTTAGGCCCTTGGAAGGCTAATGTCCACAGTTTATCTTCAAATGTTCCCAGATCACATCCATTAGCTTCATGGCATTTCAAATTGAAAATTTTTAGCCAAAAAAAGGCTTTCTTCACTGACCAACTTCATGTGTAGTCAAGCATAACCTCAGATCTATCACTGCTCAGAAAAAAAGAGCTAAGCACTTTGGACTTTATTCAATTTATTCTGTTATTATAGCTACATAGCTAGTAGTTGTATTCACATGGTATATGCTGGTTTAACCAACTAGGATATTATAAATAAATTCCAAAGAGACAGGTCAGATAAAGTTACCTATTACCAAAAGCAACATTAAGAGTTTGTGGCATTGAAGGAATTTAGTCTGGAAGAATTATTATTAGGTTAATTTAATAATGTCTTTTCAAGAAGTAGCTTGACATACTTAGAATGAATCATTAGAAAAAGCAAGAGAGTAATTCAACATACATGGAGGCGGTTTTTAGTTCTGCTGTACCTTTATGTACATAAAGAAAAATACTAGTAATGTAACATAGTATCCCAGTATCCCAGTATGAGACCAATTACATATTAATAATAATATGAAGAATACTTGATATAGTATACAGTGGACCATAACAGGATATCATATTTCTCTCAACTGATAGATTTGTAAAAGATCACAATGAATTAAAAAGTCATCCGCAAAACACGACTAAGACATTGCAGCAGAAAGAGAGAACAAACACTTTATTGACAATATATCAGCTCTAAAATTATCAACACTGAAATTATCAGCACTCTTTTCTTCATTAATTTTCCTCCTTCCAAAATATTTTTTTTGATCCCACAGTTTCATACTATGCATGATAACAGCTCAATAAAACCCTTGTGAATGGCTGCCTGTATTCCAACCATCTGTACTTATTTATAGCTATATTTAAAAGTTGTAATGGAGTTATTTTAAGAAATTGTAACTGTAAGCTAGCTGTCACATTGCTTGGGCACGTGAAATATTGTCACCATTTTGTACTTGTTTTATTTCCTTTTTATACTGTGCAAGTTCCCCATTTGGGAGAAACGAAAGAACTTGTTAACCTTAATAGTCCTCATATTCAATGTTAATTAGTCTTATGGTATTCATTTGGATAATCAAATTTTTAACTGAACACACTTTAAAGGTAACATGCTCCCATAATTCCCCATCTGGCCAGACCAGTTTGGAAACTACTACTGTAAGAATTGCACTCGGAGCTTCCTCTTCTTTAGTACTGCATTACAATGGGATCCAGTCTTCATAAGGGCATCTTGGCAGTGCTGAAACACAGGGCTTCATAACATTTTAAAAAATAATTATCCACTGTACCAATGTACAAAAAAATTCAGCATACTGTCTTTTTATAATACAGGATAGATGTGACTCAGTATGATGTGTATGATAAAACTGCGCTCACATGATACTCAGGTGCATGAATAGGTGGTATTATCTGCATGATTGTTCAAAAACAGACTTCTAGATTGAAAATGAATTATTCCTTTAAGTCACAAAAGTATATATATGGAAAAGCTGGCCTCTGATACTCTTATACACTGATCTTGAGTCTATCTCCATTGCTAAACTATTGAATAGATTCAAAAGCATTAAGAAAAGCATTTTCATAGAAATAAGATATTTTACTAATATTATAAATAGGAATTATAATAAAAACTTAGACAAACACTGAAAGGAGAATAATGTACTTCTCTGTAAAGTGTACTAAAACTGACCAAAACACCCTTACATTAAATATATTGCAAAGGATCTAAAAGACCATATTAAATATTTGATATAAGCCAATAACGAAAAAAAACCCTTCAATATGTAATATAGATCTGTGCACTTTTATGATGCTAAAAAAAATAAAAATAAAAAGAAAGACTGAAAACCTGGTACCAGCAGACTCTTTATATTATAAATTTTTCAGTAACTGATGAGACTAATGAGTTCTAAGGTCCAATATATTTTTTCTAAGTGTAGTTAATGCTGCATGCTTCAGAATAAGGTGAGAATCTTTAATTATGTTAGATTGTTTCACAAGGTTTGCATTTTCAAAATGAAGTATCACCTAAACTGAGAACAAGCTATCATTAGCACTAATAATACACAAATACAGCAATATGATGCTGCGCATACAGAAAAGTTGGTCTAATGTGATCACTGTACACTCTACTGAAAATCAAGATTATTTTTATCCTGTGCGTTTGTGTGTTTTACAGTAATGCCTGACATTACAGCTCAAAATGTTACTGTGACAGAGTCCACATAAATGCATAGATAATGGTTTCTGCCCTGGAAAACATGCTATTGCAACAGCAGTAAAGCTGAAAGAAAACAAAATGCAAACCAGGACTAATTAATGAATTATTAATTTTCTGTCAAAAGCTTCAAGTACATCTCCTAAATTATACTACCTCTTCCAACCACATCTCCGGTCTCACAATGGAACGAGGACATGGGAAGTCTTTAATTTATTCATCCACGTAGCCAAATGAAAACCAGCCAGAATCTTCTGAGAAACAAGACTACTGGATTGAAGCATTAAAAAGTATAACTTGCAAATTATAAATTGTAAAGTCTCATTCTGCCACTACCACATTAGATATCCCATCTATCTCGACTGCTTCATACCTGAACAGAAAAAAAAGGAATTTCTTTTTATTACAATTGTCCCTTTCCAGTCATGATCTGAGAGCTGCTATTCTCAGCATGTGAAAACATGCAAAAAAGCTAGATAGGAGTCTACAGTTTAGCAGCTCCTCTATAGTAGTTTGCTCACTGACATACTATTATCCCCAAGTAAATATAATATATTTACATATATAAATATAATATATGTTATGAAAAGAGGTCCATTCAACTGTCCATTCATCATGACATAGGAGGATGGACGGGGGGAGGTACTGTTGAATAATTCATCCCTTCTAAGAACACATACATTATGCACCTTCAAGATTAAAAAAAAAAAAAAAAAAAGGCATATTCCATTGTAAACAGCTGGTTATATAATAACAGTTATTACTTCAGTATGAAATAATATTGAAAACCAACAGCATTTCTGAGTTCATAGTTACATAGCATAAGTAGAATCACAGATTTTGTTTAGAACGTACATCTCTGCAAATGATAATTAAGAGACCTATTTTTGACATACAGGTGTGAATGCAGGTGTATGCACTCTGTAAAGCCCCTCTCCTGCTGTATATGTTCATATGGGCTCCAAAAGAGTACCTAGCCTAGGCAGGAATGTGGTATTCAACACTGGCTGGGTCGGTCAGCAAATTACCTGGTTTGGAGCTAATACCGCGAGGCTCCATCCCCCTAATTAGCACCAGAGAGAAGCAGCAGCGATCTGCCTGACGGACGAGACTGCGAGCAGCCAGGGAGCTGCCGGACAGGCAGGAAATCAGCACACTTCAGACTGGAGGCGAAACGAGGTAGAGGTTCTGCACCACTAATTTATATAAAACATATACATAACTGTGAAGCTTTTATAAGAACTACTTCTAGTTGTACAATCCAACAATACAAAATGTGAGTTTTTTCTGAATACGCGTGATAAATAACACTACGCTCCCTATCTATATGAGAATTGTACCCAAAATAGCTTTGATTTTTCTTTTGGTAACTGTCTATTGCAAAGCTTCATTTAAAAAAAAATACAATCTAAAAACAAAATTTCACTTTATAGCTTTATCTTAAAATTTCTTTGCATTTCACTAAAGGCTTCTTACCAATCCTTAAAGCAAACAATGTGCAGAATTTTTTTTTTGTGTGCACAGAGTGCACTAAGGGTCCTGTATGTAGCAAGTCATTAGGCTGTTAAAAAATTACTGTGTGTTTTTGTTTTTGTTTTTTTTTTGAACTCTGTTACCTTTCACTCTTGCTGTGAAATCCTGGCACTGCTATCGTCAATGGCAATATTCTCACTGAGCTAGGATTTTGCATTTAGCGCTTACTTTGTTGGCTTTTTCATTATTACTGTTCTTAAATGATATAGCTTGTGTCACGGCTTCTTTTTATAAGAATTCTGCCTATCTGTGTGCACTTAACAGGTTTTCTTTTTTCCTATTACAATGAGGTTATAGTGTTAGGAAAGTCCCAAACCATTCTTAACACATAGTAAGAATCAAAATTAAAGATATTGGAAAGGTAAACTTATAAAGGCTTGCAAAAGCCTGAGTAATATTTAATTTAAAAAGTATTTTTGAATTATTTCAGTTATAGGTGGAACCCTTAGACATGCTGGATGTCTGTTTTGGCATTTCTAAAAGAACCAGTAAGGACTGGATATTTTACAAGACTACCCAGAATACACATATCGATCTATTTGTTTACATATTATTTATGTACATATCTATGTGTGTATGCATATACTTCCTCAATAGAATATCTTTTCTGAAGACATTGAAGTGAATTAGTGAAAAGCTTTGGACCAGAGTGTGATCTTTCTACCTGTCTATCTGTAGCAGATGTCAGCCTTCTGGAGTTCAGAACTTCTTTAATTTGGAATAAAGATGTAACACAGAAGTTAAATAGGAGTTCTGGTGGAATGTATACACAAAAAAAATCTTTTGAAAGTTGTGAATAGTTGGTATGCCAAAAGTATTGAATCAAGAAAGCACTTCTCTTTTTTCCTGTTATCTTCTATTTCCTTTTCTGTTCTCCTGTCGTCCTTCATAATTGCCCTCTTTCAGCTTTACATAGTCCGATTCTCTTGTCATTTTACACTTTTGTTTGCTTGCTGGTTTTGTCCCTGCTGGACAGAATACGACTGACATACTTCTAGAGATGAATTTCCTCCATTCTATTTCATGCAGTCTTTTTGCTTTTCTTGTCTTTGTTTTTCTACTGTTTCTCAGTTTTCATACTCTTATATTGTATGATCCCTACTTTCTCTCAGAATTTCTCTCAGATTTACAAACTTTTTTGCTCCAATATGTCATTTCTGCTATCTTTTGACTTATCCACTGTTTTGAAATAGCTGCATCCTTTCCAAGTTTAGCACATGCAGTTACATAGCCAGTAATCTATTACAACGAAATTTTTGTCCTACTTTAGCCCACATTAATTTCTCTGTATAAAAAGATTATTAGGCCCAGACCCCTATTTCTGTCTTGGAGTGTTTAATTTACTGAAGCTAACTGAGATTTAGGTAGTAGCTGGATGGTAAACAGCTAATGATTTCACTTGTGCAATTACAGGCACTGCAAAGTTTTCACAAAATGTTTATCTAAAGACTTGGCAAAGAATATGAAACATAAAGGATTATATATCTATATTCAGATACTCTCAGTAGAGAACACATGAACTCTACAAAAGCAGTGCTTCTTCTTAAAGGAGACAGGATAAGGAGGTAACTAAGTAGGACACTATTTGGTTTTTAATTTAGAGGTATGTGTTGGGTATCCCAATGAACTCGGTAGATTATTGTTTCCTGAAGGAAATGTGGCTCTTAACAATAATATATATAGCTAGTACTTTCTACAAAATTGCACATTCACCAAAAAAAAAAAAAAAAACTGACAGAAAATTTCCATTTAGAACAGAGGAAAAGAGCTGTTTTGGCAGGGTTTTTCTGTAATGTCTAACTAACTTACACAGGAGAGAGTGGCACTAAGCAGTGATTCAAGTTGTGTTCCCAAGATCTGCAAGGAATATATATATTTTTTAAATACAGAACATTTTTTTCCCCAAGTACTTTTTGTAACTGGTTGGTATTTTAAAATACCATTTAAAGAACAGGCAGTCTTTTTCTTTGTGGAACTGACTTTGCACTTAATTGTATTGAGGGAGATTAGGTTAGCACACGAGTTCAGCAGAGGCCACCAGGATGGTCGGGGGAGGAGAGCCTGGAGGAGTTGGGCTTGTGCATCCTGGAGGAGAGACAGCTTTGGGGAGACCAACAGCAGCCCCTCAGTGCCTGCGGGGTTGGTATCAAGAAAACAGAGCCAGGCTTTTCGCAGTGGTGCATGGCAGGAGGACGAGAAACAACAAGTAGAAACTGGAGCAAGACTGGACATAAGGCAAAACTTTTTCCGCATGAGGACAGCCAAAGAGTGGAGCAGGTTGCCCAGAGAGCTTGCGCAGTCTCCATGCTTGGAGGTTTTCAAGAACCAATGGGTAAAGTCCTGAGCAGCCTGGTCTGATCTCACAGCTGACCCTGCTTTGAGCAGGAGGTTAGACTAGAGGCCTCCTGAGGTCTCTTCCAACCTGAACTATCCTATTAAGCTATGAAAATTTTAAGAAAGCACTATTCTAGATTTGTGGGTGAAAATATACTAACTCCCTCCCTTTCCAAAAACCTGTTTAATATAGAAACGTTCTGCAAAGTTTGTTGATTATTTTAGAGCATTCTGGTTTTGAAGAATTATCATTTTATCTATGCATCTTGAAACTAATCTGTCACTAATTTGATTTCTGTGGCATGTAGAACTTTGACATTATCCTAGAAAATAAACTAGTCAAGCATCGCTTCAGTGCAGTGAGTTCTCCACAGTATAGCAGGTGCTCAGAGGTATCCTTAAGTTTAATACTGTATCTGAAGCTTTTCTGTAAGTGAGCACTAAGGATGACAGCAGCTGTGCAGTTGCAAAATGTTCTAGTTAGCCACAGTCTTGATTTTAAGCTCAAACAGTAGGCTCAGGGAGTGTAACAGCACTTGTCTCACAGTACTCGTACGATGCTGGGACATGGTGAACATGCAGAATTCCCAGAGCTGAAAGCAGTAGTAAAGCAAAAGCACTGCTTCACTCTCCTCTGTCACACTATTTGTGAGTAGCCCTTAACCCTGCTGTGAGCATCGCTGGTAAGCCTTCCCCTTCCTGTTGCCTCTAAAGAGTGAGGTTCAAACCGTGTTTTTCATTTTCTTCTTTAACTCAAGTTGCAATGGCCTTACTGGATCTATGGCAGGTGACAAAAACATACAGCTGCCTAAGGACGGAATCTGCTAAAAACTGTTTTCCTTCATACCATAGCACTACAGAGAGGCATAGTTCACCTAGCAGAGCAAAAGCAGGTCTAAGTCATTTCTCAGGGCCTTTAAAAATACTGAATCAGTACACACCCTTTTGCAATTATTTTTCCCCTTTTGAAAGAAATGTTTCACTAAGTTCTAGCAAGATGTTTTCCTTAATTCCTGTAAAAAGCAAGCACAACGCTCTATTCAGCAGTAACTACCCATCTACAACCCACTTCGCTGAAAGCCAGAGTACGCAGATTCACCACGGGAAGTGCTCATTCTAATATAGTGATATTATCAGCCCACCCCAGCTACAACAATGGCTTTTAGTTTCTGAATAGCCATTATGTCCTCCTTTTTTATCCAAGCCCAACATCTAATTATAGAGAACTATTAGCTCCCACCTCAAACCTTCTTCCGCTGAGCAAAAAAGCCACATACTACTTCGTTGTCTCTCATGAGACAGGCTCTTCTTTACCTTAATAATTACAGTAGCTCATCTTGTACCTATTTTATTTTGAATTCTTCTTTCCAAAATATATGGTTAAAATAGAACAGTACTCCTGGTATGTTTGTACAATGGTATTTATGATCTCCAGTCTCTATGGCACATAACTCATCTGAAACACTCAAAAATCATATTTGGCTTTTTCTGGACAAATTCTACTACTGTCTCTCAATCATCCTGCAACTGTTAATATAGCTAAATCTTTCTCCACCTTTGCCTTTGCAATTTCTGAGTTCCAATCTTATAGCGGAAGTGAGTGTGTGTGTGTGTGTGTGTCTGGATATATATATATTTAAAATCATGAATGACTTTGAAGTATTAAATTTCATCCTATTGCATTCCATGGCTCATCAAGACTGTTTATGATATTCTTATCCTCCCAGGTATAGATTTAATACCATTTAACCGTCAATCATCTGTAACTTTGCTGATTTCATTGGCAGATTCCAAAGTTCTCCTCCCTAGTTCATTAATGAATGCAGTAGTTTCAAGATCAATATTAAAAATATGTTGCATCAGCAGAGTACTTAACCTTTCAGCCCACTCATGTCTTCTGCACAGCTAGTGTCTTAGCATTCTTACAATTCTTTTAAACTGTAAATCCAATTACAAACTCTTCCACCTTAATTTTTCCATACGGCATATTTCCAAAAGCACTCTTCGAGAGCCAACACACACGCTCCATAGATCTATCAATATAAGTGCTTTGACAGAAAGTAGGTGCCAAAACATTAACCTACATAATACAAACCTCTTATAAATAAATCTGTAGCATGTATATGCAAACAGACTTATTCTACTGTATATATTTCATAACAAAATCAGTTAATATAGGTATTCCCATGCCTATATTAATTCCTATACCTGACTAAAATGTACAGAAAAAATTGAACTGATCTCCCATCCGAGCAGATACCAGACTGGTGAGCCACAGTGCCTGAAGCCTACTTCTTTGGCAAGACAACTGGCACTATATATATGTGTGTGTATATATGTGTGTATATATATATGTATGTATGTGTATACACACACACACACACACACGTATATTTTTTAAATGGGATTTGACATTTAATAATAAATTATTTTACATTTCTATTTTTTAAAAATACCTCTGAACTATTGTTTTCTGGGTAGTTCAGAAAAGTACTGACAAGTACAAAAATGAAAAACTGAAATCTGAAAACTAAATTTATAGCAGGCTGAAAACACTCTTTAGCTGGAAAATGACTTTAACTTGCTACATTTAGCATACAAAAACAAAATGGGTGTCTTTAATACAAATGCTTATTCAGAGTAAATGTACTGAAGCAAAACAGAATCCAAGCCCATCAAAATTGCATAACTTCTCCTTTAAACCTTCTGTTTTAACTCATCTTTGCCCTTTAGAATGTTTTTCATTCCTGCATACATCTTTGAACTACCTCAAGTTGAATTTCTGACAATTTGAATCTCTCAGTTTTAAATTAATCACTTGCCTCTGATTAACCATTCCAGCTTTGGGTCTTGGCCTCACAATTTATACAGCCACTGAAACAAAAGCCAAAGAAATTCCTTGGGGAATCTCTCTGGATTCACCTGACTTGGAATCCATTTACAACCTGACTTCTTGTCAGTCTACTCTGATTGTATGTGCTATCTTTGTCAGGCAGATAACGTACCGAACAAAGCTTTTAAAATAGAACAATCCAAAAATTACACATTTATACAGAAGAGGGGATATAACATTGCTACAGTGTTGCGAGGGATATCTCAGTCAGACTGTAAGACTCAGAATCTAGCTACTTAAAGTTCCTTGGAAACAATGCTCTCAGAAAGGGTGCCAAAAGCACATACTATAAAAGTGTCTGTGATAGATTATGAGGGGGTGGACTTCATTTTTATATATTTAAGTATATATATATATATACATATATATATATATATGAAGCCACTGACAATTTTGTAATGACAATCTGTCACTTCTTTAAATGTGTGCTATGTCTCACTTAAGTCTAAACTTCTTAGTCCATTGATATAAGCTAGGGTGATATAAGAACAAATCTTTCAGACTTACTATGATGAAACATGAAGAACTTAAAAAAACAGATGAAGACACTCACTTATTCTTTGCAAGGTCCATTACATCAGCCAGCAATAAGATAATCAGTTTGTTGATACTGAAGTTTTTTATGATAAAAAGATTAATATGTTCAGCATCCCTAATACTGCTATAGCTTTTTTTATTCTTCCCAATAACCCTACATATATCGGCACTGACTGATAAAAAGTCGGTAATTGTACAGAGGCATATATTTTCTCATTGCCTCAAACAAGTTAGAATGTTTTTTGCTTTGAGCTCAGGTATCCACACAATTTACCACTGTGCATTAGCCAAAACAGTTAAATAAAACATGTCAATCAGCTAACATTGTTGAATCTGACATGGAGTAACTTACTGACGCATCTGAGACTTTTATAAGGCGTCTATAATGCCGATTCAGTAGAACTACCCAAATGCACAGAACTTGCCAGAGCAGAACTTTATTTGCTAATTATGGACTAAAATGTACCTAACCACATTAACCTATGAACAGAAGACACAGACAGAACAAGGTCCTTTCACTCAAAGTATATAAAGACAATTTGCTACAGTTAAGCACAATGCGATCTCTTATTCATATGGGAGAGGAAGGGGGCCTGGCAGCTGAGATGATTTGTTGCGTGTATTTTTCTGATGAGGAAGAAAGCTTGCTTCTTGGCTTGTTGAAGTATGTGGACCTAAGTCACAGAGACCCACATGGAGACACCAAAACCTTCTTCAATGATTATTATTAGTGGTAGCTGACCGAACTCTCCCACAAACAATTTATGATGTATGATAAGGTCAGTTACCATTTTCATAGTAGAAATGCAAGTAAAATATTTGTATTCCAAGTTGACAAAGAACGGAAAAGCCAAAACATTTTTTGTTACGATATAAACACAGAGGTCTGAAAAACAAAAAATCTCATCGCGTCTTTGAGTCCTCAGAAAAAGAAAGTTTATACATTTCACCTTTACTTTTAATACTGAGAATTCTAATACTGTGAATTGTTTGTTTGATTTTCAAAGCTCAAAAGAGAAGCAGCTTTTTTGGTTTTCAGCAGTCACATGGGGGGAAAAAACTAACCCACAATCATAGTACCTTAATTATTAAGGCTTCTTACAGCTTCTTAGCTGTTAATCATAAGTCAAAGTATGATCCATTATGAGCAATCCATCCTTTTAGCATTCACTTAACCAAAGGTTATAGATATTTGGCTGATGAAGAGACCTATCCGGAAAAAAAATCCTATTAATTTAAGAGAGAGAAAGCTCAAAACATGCAATATTGTTGATCTATGATATAAAAAGTCACAGCTGTTATATTTTCCCTTGAATTTTAAATAAGAATTCAACATCTAGTCCACTATTTCATTTAATTATCATCTAAAAATATTCCCTAAAGAATGCTAAGCAACAAAATAATTATATAGCAAACTCCGTAAAGCCTAATTTTACTTTTTCTGTTTGCTAGCTTCCCCCCTCCCCTCACTCCCCCCCCCTCACTTTATTCAAAGGTTATCTTCATACACAAAACAGGCAATAATTTTAATCTCCCTGTATACTTCAACACTATTGAAGCAAAAATACAGTTTGTTAGAAACAAGATATATCTCCATCAAAGCAGTTAGCAGAAACCTGTTCAGGATCAATTAGAAATTTCATAGAATCAACTCTTTTTCCCTTTTATTTTTCTCTTACTCTATTTTACATGAGAGTCAGTGAGTATCTGTGGCAATTCTAGAGTTGGCAAGGAATTCATTTTCTCACTGTTTACTTAGCAAGGTGTGAACCCCTGAGCTAGGTCTACTCTCTTCTCCACCCCACCATGTGCATGTAGAATGGTTCTTCATGTGTAATGACACGTCATTGCCAATGTTTTGGCAGCCACGAAACTTTAAGTTGAAAGACTTAGCCAACACTTTCACTGTGTGAGCCTCTCAATTATTTTTAAAATAATTTCCTCAGTGTTTTAATTAAAGTGCTAAAACTATATTTGGAAGGTAGATTACACTTCAAAACCTTGAGCAATGAAAGCAATGCTCTGAAACATACTGGAGGCAATTCAGCATAGACTACTGCAAAAAAACCAAACATTAGATCAAATGTACAAAAATAAAATGGGAAGATGGACCAAGCAACACATCTGTAGAAAAGGACTTGAGATTATCAGGGCCACTGAAAACATTTACCAGGCCTCACTCATGCCTTTTCCCTTCTGCTTCTTATACTTCAAATTGCAAAACTTATGCAAGCTGAAAAGGGTAAAAGCACACTGGAAGGAGTTTGGGGCAGATTAGAAGGAAGGAGGAGACAAGGACAGTGTCTGAATGTATTAGATCACTGAGAATGGATAACAAAAAAGAAGAAACAATTCCCAAGTAATGGGTGTGGTTTATGCACATTTTTTACGATTTTTGGTTCATCTCTGTGTGGTTTACCCATGCAAATTGTGACTTGAAATTCAAAGAACTCTGCATGAATCAATTTAATATGGTACACAATAGTTTAGGAAATTAGGATATGGAATTTGCATCATGGCATAGCATATGATACCATGCAAGTATTATCCAGAGCACCCCGAACTTTCTAGTTCTTCAGTTTGGCACAAAAGGGAACTGAATCACTAAGGACACCCCATTACTGAAATTAATGAATTCCTATGCAGAAGAGCAGAACCTGTTGTGGGTCCTAGGTCTGAGATAAAAGATGTTTCTTCCACGCAGTCCTGTTTGGTATGTAGTCAGCAATAAATGCTGTAATACACAGGTATAATTATCTGTAACATCCTAAAACTGCTGGTATCACTGCTATTTAAAATTATCATCACCAGGTCAAAAGTCATAAATTATCAGGATTTTGTAATCCAGTTTCTAGTATTTCATTTAGTTCATCCAAGTGAAGGCAAATGATTTTAAAGGTTTTCTCCCATTCTGAGTATTTTCTTAGTTATACATGTTTGGAAAGCTTTGTTCCAGCACAGGAATTAATGGACCAGTAAGAATTAAAATTCATGGAACAAAATGCTTATTCTTTTCTAATCCCAGCACCTAACAGAGGAGAAAAATCAACTGTATTTCACTAACAGGTGTAGTTATCAGAGTCTTCTTGATTAACAAATCCAACATTTAAACCGTTAATAATTTCAGAAACTTACAGCTGATTAACTTGTTTGGAGCCAACAGTTTCCACTTACTAAGAGAGAACTGCAGTGCAATAGAAAAGAAAAACCACTGTAATTAACACAGAGCAAATCACTAAAAACTTAACTGTTACACTAGACACAGAAACTATACTGAAAGATTCTGCTCTTTGACCACAAACTGAATGTGTCCGTTGTCACTAAAGGGCTAATTTTAACTCAAGTCACAGTCTAGTCCTGAGGTATGCACTGGTTTAAGAGTTTCCAGGAATAAAGGCATGCATTTCCTCCACAAATTCATATCTACACAAGATGTAAATACAGCAACAGGGCATATAAACTGTTCCTTTTCCAAGATTTCATCTTCTCCCTTAAGTTGATACCTTACAAATTGCCGCAGTTTACACATCCTTGCAAAGCAGAACTATTTTGACTCTATATCCCCATTCATATCCCTTTTGAAATAAAATGAGCAAGATTAGTGTAAAGAAAGGCAAGTTCATTATGCTTACAGAGTATGTTATCATCCACATGTAACTGAACCTCATTACTTTTTTCTCTAATTAATTCCTTCTTAATACACATTCATCAAATAGTCTAATCAAGTAATTTGTTGTTCTTTGGAAAGACAGAAGAAAAAAGGAGTTAATATTCTGTATTATTAGTTCTTGGCCTACAATTCCATTCTGCTGAGGGGAGGCAATGGAAAATACAGATCAACTCAAAACATTGTTGAGTGTACTATGAATTTAGCAGGACATTTAAGAAGCCCAGTTCCATTTAATGTCTCTGTTTATGAAGTTTGCCTCTAAAGCAGACAGTACAATAGGAACCATGGCAACTGCTCAACTACAGCAAAACAGGTATTCTAAATAATCAAATTGTATGCAGCTTATACTTTTACTTTCAAATATATAAATAATAAAAATATGTAACTTCATACAATATATGTTTTCCTGTAGTTTCCATTAATGCTAAAGACTCAGGCAGTTTTCTAAATCTTCTGAACTAGACACAAGAAACAAAGTGCCAATGAACTTATGAAAATCTTCACTACAAGGCATGCTAAACAAGTTAAATTAGGTTCTTCGCTTTACCAATATCATGCACAACACAGCCAAGAACACCCCAAACGACAATGAGCGAAGAAGCCCATCTCCTTCTACCAGCAGAAGCCCGCGGTTCAGCCAGCACACCATGCCCTTCCTTTCCACTGCCCCGGTCATTTGCATTAGAAGTTGCAATCGATAAGGGAGTTACGGCAGTCGCCACCTCCAATGGGATCTGGGACTGGGGGATCCCTCCTGCCCGGGCGCTGGAGCCCAGCCCAGTGTGGGGGGTCTCTCTGTCCCAGACCGATGGATGCAGCTGCTGCTCTCCCATTTGCAGGTTCAACCAGTAGCGAGGCAAATAAAATACAAAGATTCGAGGGATTTTCAGTGCCAGAGGTATCATCAACTTCAGATGAAACAAGAGAACTTCTCACAACACAGAACTGTTTTTCAATAGATTATTTTCCTGTGTTATTAGTGACCAGCTGTTTAAATGAATTCTGTCTTGAAGCATTTCATCTTTAAATCTTTTGAGACTTAAAAATGAAGATTTTGTTCTTTTTTTTTTTTTTTAATGAGGGAGAAGGACAAAAAGGCAACAGTGGTCTTTTCCTATTTTTAAAATTAAATTACTCAGTATCAGTAACATTTCTAATTTTGATTATTTATCTCTGAATAGTGCTGTCTAAGTATATAATTGATAGAAACCAGCAAATCATGAGTTTTATAAAACTCATGAAAATAGTTATTCAGCATAATGAAGGACTGGAAGCAATCCTCATGATTACATACTATCAGACATGAAATATTTCCTCACTAGATACACACTTGAAGCAGGAATGGTGTACTGTAAATAATTTATTTTAAAATACATGCAGTCTACCCTAAGAAGCTTTCAGCCTAAGTATACCTACACAGTAATGTAAGTAGACAAAAGGAACAACATAGTACATACACTGATTTAGCATCGAACTCTTGTCCAGTAATTATACATATAAATTTATGCTATATACAAACACCTGTGAGATAGAACTCAATATAAATCTATATCAAAACACACATGCCTCTGAAAATGCAAATTATACTTAAAAAGAGGAGAACCTACTTTTACAATCCCAAATTCAGTACAGAATCAAAGCCTACATACTCTTAAAACACCATACGAATAAACCTGTACACAAATATACACTGAAGGAAGAATAATTTATCACTTAATTCTTCGTTTAAGAGGCTTCAGATATTTCAATGCTCAAAATGATTTTATTCAATACTTCTTAGTTAAGTTGAATGATAAATGACCAGTAAGACATTGAAATGTATGGCCACAATCAACCTACCTCTTGAATCTGCTTATGACCTTTGCTTTTTAATTTACAGTACTTTGAATACAAAATATCCTGAGTTATTCTATTTCTAAATACTCTTATCTATTTTCACTTCCCTCACTTAACATTTCTACTCTATCTTAAGGAGTCTCTTATGTAAGTTATCAAACTCAGTTTTCACTCACATTATCATAAAAATCTACAACATAATCTTTGAGTATTATTACAAGAATGTGCATCTGCCATCATTTCACCACTAAAAATTTCCATTATACATCAGCTATTATGTTACTAGGCAGAACTTGGATGGTAAATCAATATATGATACACTACTAATAACACATCTATAGCACAAGAACTTTAATGGCTAGCAGTTAGGCAGAGTACCAGGTATATTCTTATACTTGTGAATGGAAATCAAACTTCTGTTAAAGGAAGGTAGTATTTCATGTTAAGTAGTCATTGCTTGTGCTTCTTTCTGAAGCAACATAAATGACTATTCTATTGCCAGTGTAATAAAGACCATTTCTTTTATCAAGAACATCATCATAACTGATGAGATGTTTTCTGTTCCAGGCATAGCATTCCCGCTAATTACATATAAGACAATTAGGCTATTTCTACAAGTGCAAGTGTTAATTTTTCTACTCATTTTCCAAGCTGGCCAGACAGCAGCCACCCCAGTTCAGGTGACATTTGCCTACTTTACTAAAGTGCTGTACTCACACAACCTTTCAGCAAACTGGAAACTATTCTTTGCTAATGAAATGACTGCTTCCATACTGAAGATAGTCTGTCTCTTGCTGGCACAGACTACAGATAATAGGAACATACATTTATACCCATCTGCTAAATGTAGCTTTCTAACAAAGAAAATCATTGGTCTGTGTTCACAAAGCAAGTGGCTTGGAGAGCTTGGATTTTAACTTATGTGTCACCTTCAATTTTATTCATTTTTCTTCCTAACATTGCATTCTCTCATGGAGACCAATATGCAAGCTTCCTCCTAGACTTTGTGTTTGATAACAATATTCTGAAGGAGGAAGACAAAAAGAATCAGATATTGATCAGAAGGTAAAAAAACCCACATCTTAGTTCTATACTGCAACCTGCTGAGCTAGCAAGACATACACAATTGGGAAAAAAAAAAAAAAAAAAAAAGCATTTCACTGCAACAGTTTTTTTTCAGTTCTGTCCAGTTACTTTCACAGTACTCATTCATCTGTTAAGACACCCAGAGCCAATAAGAACAACAAGTAAAATACACTTTAGGAATAAATTTGATTGCTTTTTTTTCCAATGCTTCCTTCTGTGTACTCATGTAAGGAAAAGCTTATTTCTTATAAAGTTTATGGAGTTCTCTGCATTCACATGCTTCACCTTTCTGTCATTTATTCCAACGAGACTATGAGCTTTAAAGATGAAGAACTGGGTAGCTGATAGAACAGTAGAGCAATTCTGATGTACAGGGTTTCTATTTCTGTTTAGAGGAACAGAATGTTCCTTTCTGAATCATATCATGGATCTTTATGTATCCCTTTAATTTGTTAAGGGAATAATTCTTGAGAATACTCTTCTCCAGAGTGGTGGAGATACCACCCTCGGTGGGGGAAAGGAGGGAATTAATTTCAGATCATTTCTAACCCAAGTATAGATACAACATACATATATATGGCAGTGTTAATAAGCAAAGGGGATGAGTTTTTCAACTACATTTTCTCAGTCAGGATAATGTAATGTAATCTAAATACCATGTCAAGAAATCTGTCTAGAATATCTGACTCTTATAACTGTCTTCATCTATACTTATCCAAGGCTAGAAAACTCATAATGAACGCTATTTTGGATGTGCTAGCTTGCATTATTATGGTATTTTTTTAGTTATGATAAATGCAATTATGACTAACACATAGGTTACAATGATGTAATCCTATGAATAATCTTTTATGCTCTTTTTCCTTGTCCAGCTAGAGCTTAGATTTTGCAGGTGACCAAATAAATTTATTTCCTTTATAAAGATTTGGAAAGACAAAGTGACTACATTACATTTGGGAAGTATGGAGGAAATGATCTAGGCAAGGATGGCACCTTATTCTGGCCCCATTGATAATGCATAGGTTCAGGACAATTTTTGAAGGCAATAAAGACCAGAGTAAACAGAAAATATGATAAAATACATTATAGCAAAAGTACCTTATACCAAGCTAATTTGATATCTACCATGTCATTCTAGGTGAGAAGTATTTGGCATATCCAGTCTGCCTAGACATCAGTAAAACAAAAGATATATATATATATATATATAAAGTAGGAGACAGGCAATTAATAGAGAATATAATGACATACTGCACTGCATAGAGAAGGTATCAAACTAGAGGAAGGTTACTTGTGGAATTCCCCAAAGGGCAGTTTTGTGCCAAACCTATCTAACACTGAATTTATCATTTATAATGTGGGAGTATTTTAAGGAGAACTGGTATGACACAAAGGTGGGAGATACTGCCAGTACAAGAAAGGCTTCAAATACAAACGGCAATGACTACATTTCCTTAAGGATATAGTCAAAAATTGCTAATATATTCAAGACTATGAATGTCAAGACTAGAAACATTATAAATGAGGTTTTCTTAGTTGGAAAAGAAGGAATGCTACACAGAGTTGCTCTGAACCATCAGCATAATACAACCAGAGGATAGGCAAATGACAAGTTAGTTATCTTCCATAGAGGTAGACTTCTGTCAGTGATATGGAGCACACCAAGGGAATTTCAAACTGAAATACTATGTACAATTCTACTCATTTGTGTTCTAGGAAGATTAAATTAAAGATATGAAGTTATAAGGAAAGAGAATATATTTTTAGAGGCTAAAAAAAGAATTTGTTCAGCAGACCATGACAAGGGAGAGGAAGAGAATATGATTGTTGTCAATGCTTCTCAGGTTGAGGGAACATCCAAGAAGTTGGAGAGCTAGTGAAGCTGAAGGCAGCAATCTCATCAGAACAAACAGATTATACAAAATAGCATAACTATATTACAAGATATGATAATCAGAGAAGTGAAATTTAATAGCAGTTTTGTTCTGTTTTTTTTTGGAATCACTGGAAGAAATAAAAAAAAGTTTTAAAAAAATAGTTTAATATGTTTACTTAGAAGTGTAATAACATAAGTAGCAGCAATAGAAGAGGACTCAGTGACCAGAAAGTTTTGTTCTGTTCTATGTTCCTACCTATTAGAACGTAAATGTTTCTGTAATTATTGTCAACTTCCATTAAAAAAAAGGCTTTATAAGCCCTGGTAGAGAATTGTTCTGCCTCTAGTACACAGAAATATCTCACCAATTCCACTACCTGTCTGCGAACACAGGAGTCAGCTGGGCAGAACAGCATAAGACTGGGGACTTTGATGGATTAACTTAAGTTTTTATTCTACCAGGACTTGTTTGATGAGTTCTTCAGTTTCAGCATTATTTTCTCATATGAATGGTGAGAACTGATTTCAGAGGGAAAATATAGGAATATATATTCCTACTTCCATCATCTTCTCTGACCTAAATGCAATCACAATACACCATTCTTAAGAAATCACTTTTTAAAATAAAGAAAGAACATCTGTTAATAGACAGAAGTGTCATTTTTGACATAATTTTTTGATAGTGAAATGTTAATGGAATATTATATAGAGGCAAAGATTAGACATAACAGTCAGCAATGCTGAAGATGCTAATTTTAAAAAGAATTAAACATATTATGGAATAGTTGAGAACTATTTACTAGAGACTTATAAACAAGTATAATTTATTAGCCTTTATTTTGAGCTTAAAAGAAGAAAAATAGAGAAAAAAATTGAATTCATATTTATGGAAGCTAGAACTGAAATAAAGCCAATATAGTCCAAGCTTCCTTCATGTATTCAAATCTAATTAATAAAATATCACAAATTACTTTAAGTATTACTTTAATTATTTATTTTCTATATATTGTAGCACTTTAAAACATCTGATCTTAGATATATACTTTTCAAATGCTAGTCTTAGAGATAACATAGACCTTCTAAAGTGTACCATACCTCTCTTGCTCGCTAATTGACTTCTGTGTATGATCTTAAATAGGACAGAGGCATCTTATCACTGATTCTTATTCATGCATACTACAAACAGCAAAATATTTCACCTCCACACTCAACCTAAAAAATTTAGAAAATTACAGTAAAGTCAAAGAAATGAAAAACAAAACCCCACTTGACCTCAAAAGAACAAGGATTTTGTTCAAAATTCAGCAAGGCCTTTAGAGCAACATCATTAAAATTTCTTAATTGATTTTTTTCTATATTAAAAAAATATTTTTTTATATATTAAAAGTGTACAAAAGTAACCCCATTAAATTAAATCTGGGCAAGTGACAGATTCACTACAAGTAGCTAGAAAGACTAAAGCTCTTTGCTCCACAGAAATTGTTTTACATTTCTCTTTTGCTTGGGGACATACTACTGAATTGATATGAAACTATAAATACAAAAAAAAAAGTTGCTTTTGATCAATTTTATTTTATTCTTATTGTGGTTTTCACAGTGGAGATAATAGGAATGACAGCCTGAAACCACTGAGAATGCTAAAAAAGGAATTAAGAGAAAACAATAGAGTAATGGAGTACAATAGAGTAAAAAATGTAATTTAATGGATCAAAAATTTGTTTTTATACTTTCTAGACTTGAATGGACAACAGACAAATTTACACCATTTCATTCTGCAATAAAATCTATACTTTTACTCTTTTGGGGGAAAAATGTATCTTTTATTCTGCCAGTTATTGCCAATCACAATGCTGCAACACTCCAGTGACATCAAAGTCAATATCCCTTAAGAAATTTTAGATGTCATATTTGAAAATGAAAGCCTAACTGACAAGAAAATAAAACATAAAGGCACTACAGGCTAAATTTACTATGAAAGATTGAGACATTCTTAACTGTATCACACCATGCATTGTCATTTTTCATTTGAGACAAAAATAATTAGCAGTAACCACCTCTCAAATGGAGAAGAAAGAATACACTACCCATAAAGTTCTGCTAAATAGCTTCAGTCCTCTTTGTACTTCAGCAATCTTCCTTAAATCTTGGAAAGTGTTTGAGAACTGCAGGAGTTTAGTATCCAATGGCTGGCAAACAGCCATTTTTGCCCTCTTTTCTGAGTGGCAAAGTGCTTAGACATAGCTCAGACTCAGGCTAATGCAATTTAAAAGGATGTGGAAAACAACAGCAGTGAAAGCAGGCACGACAAAAAGACAATGTAGAATGTGATCAGAAGAAGTTTTTGACTTTGTTAAGAAAAAAGAGAAAGAAAAACTAGACAATACCAGTAAAGTGTGGTTCCTTAAGCATTGTTACCTTTTCCCCTACTTCTGCTCCAGCGCAACACTTATTTTACCTTTTTGAATTTAATTTTCATTTGAAATTTTATTTCACAGTAATTCAAATGTTTCAGATGTTAACTCTCATCTTTTTTTCTGGTAAAGTCAATAGTCATTCACTGATACTAATATATTATGATACTATCATGTTATCATATTATCATCTTACTGATATTGTTAATTTACAAGTTAAAATCTCCATTAACAAACCTTCTCTCTATTGAAAAGCTACAGAAAAGAACTATGAAATAAAAAAGACATGTTGCATAACTTGAACATAAGAAATTTCTCTATCATTTCTGTCTGATAAAACATCCAACACAATATTCAAGGACATTTCAGGTGTAAAAATCTTAGCCAACTTGAAAGATAACATTCAGATTATTCTTTAACAAGATGAAAGATAAGAGTAATTTGACAAGTACTTTGGTCAGACCGTTTATCAAATATTTAGGTTTTAAATACATTACATGTGTAATAACTTCTACAATTACCACAGCTACTTAACAGACTATCACTTCAATATGCGAAAAGAAGGATAAAATTTTCTTTCTCTGTTCAGCTATAAGTATATATATTTGTAGGTACACATGCTCACATATACACATTCCAAATACTCTCTGTGACATATGAATATTCATATTCAAATGACAGGGATGCAGGTAGAGAAATGTGTTAAGAAATAAGAGGCTCAAAGATATGGAAGGAGATCATATATAGAGGTATAAATATACTGAAACTGCTATGCTTCCATTAGCAAATGTCGTCTACTAAGCCTACATTATTTATTTCTACAAGAGGAAAAAAGCCTCAGGTCCTGAAGTTAATAAATACAAATGCACACTGAACCATTAAAGCCTCCCCTTGATAAGTTCCTTTGAGGAGAAAAGGGGGAAATAGCCAGAAACTTAAAATCATGGAAAAAACAGAGAAAAAACAAAGAATAAAAGATAGTAAGGACTAACATATAGTAAATATAAACAAATAAAAATAATTATGTATAATATAAATAAAATATAGTATTTATAATATAAATGTTTTGCCTGGCTATGAAACTAAACATAAAACAATTGGAAAAAAATAATTATTCAGGTAAATTCAATTAATTCAATTAGTTAGACAATCCATAAAAGTCCTTATATTATTTGCATATGGTTCTCTTTCTCAAACATGATTTTTTTTTTAGAAAACTAATTTAATTACACTTTACTCCAAAATAATTTAATTAAACCTGACAGAGACACCAGCTCAAAATCTTTACCAACTAAGTCATAATTGAAATGATCATTTACTTTACAGTATAATAATTTCCCAACATTATACTGAAAGGGTGTCCAACACGGTGCAAATTCATTTCTATGCTGATTTTCTCTGCCAAAAATATGTAAGTGATAAAGATATGCCAATTAATCAGATGATTGCCTTATAAAAAGCCCCTGGATCAGTTTTGAACAGAAATGAATACAAGCAGTTTTGCCAAAAAGTGGCTGGTATTAGTTTCTATATTTACTCTTTCGTGAAGCTATATGTATTGAGCTGGAAAAGAACTGATGCGCCATCTCCTCCAATTTTATGCTTGTATTGAAATTAATGTATGTGAAATGTTTTTGACTGCATTATCTAAAGTGTTGTATCAATACCTCTGGACACCAAACTTCAGATCACTCTCTGGCCCCTATTTCCCAAGCATCTTCTATACCATAAGTCATATAAGATAAACCACACCAGCCTTATTTTGAAAACTTTCTTGAACTTCTGATTGTGTATGTGTGTGTGTGTATACAAACATGCATATATATATATATATATATATATAAAATGTATATACCCACACCCATACACACACATACAAAAAACAGTGCATTCACATCTTCAGTCATATGTGTAATTCTAGTTTCTGTATCTCATGGAAGGTATAGTGGAGTTAAAGAAGTATAGAGCTAAAACAGCCTAGGGAATAGAGCAGCTGCCTTTCAAAGAATATTAAAGAATTTGGAATTCCTGAAAAATGGAAGGCTTGGAAGAATATGAGCAAGGTTTACAAGATCATGAAGGCAGTGGATAAAATGAATACAAAACCTTCTTCCCCCCAAAGGATTTTCACAGGGGTCATTCAACCAACTTTGTACACTTAGGGGTAAAGTAAGAAGTAGGAAACACTCTGGTTGTATATGCATTCCCATTATCTATGGAAAAGGTAGGCCACCTCACACAGAAATCTACATATCACATCCTGATCTCAATATATTCTCAGACTATCCTATCTGATTACTTTTTAATCTCAGGGAAGTATTCTCTCTAGGGCTTTATCTTAGGGCATTACTGAAACAGGAGACATAAGAAGAGTCGTCTTCTTGTCCAAACCTCTGCAAAGATGAAGGCCTGAGAGAGCTTATGTAGTCACTACATCTTAAATTGCTTCATAATCTAATTTTACAACATTCAAAAGCCTCCTGACAGTAGGAAATAGCAAAGGTGCCAGTTTCTTTGCTGTGGGTTGAGAAAAATTCAAAGTTGATGGGATCAATATAACACACGAAAGGCAACGAAAGCAAAATATTTGGAAGAGATGAAAAAAGTTCTTCCTGTGCTCCAAAGTATTCAGTAAGGGAAATAGCTCCATTAAAAACATGAGACTTCATATTGACAATTATTCTGGAAAAGCCAAGTAAAAATCTATGAGAGCTGACTAACCTAAAAGCTATCCACAGATGCCTTTGAAAATAAGCAACAATGCAAGACCAATACTATCATCACTGGTGAAGAATATCATTTTTCAAGTCATGATTAGTATGTGAGATAAAATCTGTGAGGTATATATTTTTCTGCAGTAGTCACTTTGAGAAATAAATATCTCTCTAGACTGAAGATGACTTTAAACAGGAAAAAGATTTCTGAACTTTTTGCATGATACCATTAGGAATGAACAGATTCAGCAGTGAAGACGCTCATTAAATAAAGTTTATGCTAATGTATTATTATTTCAGCACCACTGCATGACAGAGACAGTGAATAAAAAATTGCTATCTGTCCGTGGTCTATCCCTTCCTTAAAATTCATTTTTACTATTTGGGTTTGTCCTTAGAAGATACATTGTAATGACAAACTATCAATCATTTTTCAGCTTGAGGTAATATGATTACTTAGATTTTTGCTCCTATTTGTAGTCCAGTTCAGAATGTCTCTACAGGAACTACAGGTTATGGTAATTATGTCATTAGTAAGATCAAAATATTCTTCCTTTTCTAAAATCAAAGAGCAATTTAGATTTCTGAAAATGTTCAAAGCACAAATCACTTTCCTTCCTCAGTGAATGTTCCAGCCCTGGAGGATACTGTTAACATCCCCAGTTATTCCATTCACAAGATAAAGACGTTAGGCAGTCATTATATTCTCCCTGAAGTTTCAACTGACTAGTTGCATACTATGTGTGCTGTGTATTATGTATGTTATCCTCCTAAAAAAATATTTATGGTATCATTAACTCAGACAAACACACAAAATACTTCTTTTCTGATTACCGTAAAGCACACTATGCACAACATGTATAATAAATGTAGCTATAAAATACTTAGGGTACAAGGACCTTTTACTCACACTAGCATTCAACCTGTATTAGCAAGGAGTGATATTGTATTCCCCCACTGAGCTAACTACTGTAGTAAAGGCCAGTAAGAATTAGGCACCGACTAAACTTAAAGATGAAGCAGAGAAAGGTTAGCACAAAACTGATTGCCAAGCTCCACTCTGTTATTATTAATGCAAGACTGTAAGGGTTATAAAGAAGTTTCTCAGTACCCAGTAGCAGCACCCATCCTGGCCCAATATCAGAATTTCACTACGAGCATACAGAAGAGCATACTGGAGGGCCCATAAGGAAGATCGCGGTGTATAATAAACATTTTCACTACACTTGACTTCATGAAAGAGACACTAATCATGCCATGCAGAAATTACCTGCAAGGATTTCCATCTCTCCTTGCAAGTGAACTATTAGCAAGCAAACCATTGCCACATGATCCATCTTCACTTGAAATGTATGCGATTCTATCTCTTTTCTAGTCTTTATGCTACCACGTATAATCAATCAAAGAAATGAGGAAAATTACCAACAGATTACCAATACCCTACGTCTTATTTATGGTGTCAAATATCCATACTCACTAACATCCCAACAATAGTAAGTCACATAATTGTTGGAAATATTTGGAGCATAAATACGGGTACATAAATGCTATCTTTCAACTACAAGACTGCTGTCACACACAGAAAACCTCAGTACCAGTAAGCTCACAGGGCCATGGTCTATTCTTCAATACAGGCATTTATAGCCTTTATCGAATAGAAAGCTATGATGCTACTAAGAGATATGACAAAACAAGGAAAGCACTTAGGATTAGAATTTTGTGAGTATGACCTCTTTGTTAAACCAGCAGCTTTAGGTGAACTCTCCCACTCATTCTCTATCTCCCCCCTTCTCTTTTTTATTGAAATATCTGATTACCATCTTGTCTGTTTTCTTCTTGTTCAAATTCCCTCCCTCCTTACTGCATCTTCCATTTCCACTTCCACGTCCTGCCAGGTTCTTGTCCACTCCACTGTACACTTTCTTACATCTTCAACTACCAGTTACGTATCGTCCCCCTGACTAGTCCTACTGGACAATCCAGTACAGATTCACCACTCTGTCTACTACTTGTTTTAATAATACAATCGCTTCATTTGTTCAGGCTCACCTGCAGTGCCTTTGGTTAGCTCTGACGCAGCTTGCTCCAGAACTGAAACAGTTCATTTCACCCATGCAGATGGACCACATTACCATGAGGACAGAAGTCACAGAAAGATCAGAGCTTGAACAACCCAGTACTGTGGTCTGTTCCAGTGTCTTTCAGTGTAATTATCACAAGTTATCATTATTTATATTACCTTTAGGTAGCAAGAAAGAAGATATAGGCAAATTAAGACCACACCTGCATGTGTGCAAAAGGCAAAGACTCTGAGGCAGGTAAAGCTTTCAAATCAAGATTTTCCACATTTATGTGTCTATTCATTGTATGTTATTTTCATTAATTAACTGTACAGAGCCCAAAGCTTTGCAAAGCATACACCAGTCACAAAACTACAGTAAAAAGCAAGGTACTCCAAACAAAATAAACAAAAAAAATCCCCATTCAGATTTACAATGATGCTTCAGATGAAAGGAAGTGTGGGATCAAGAGAGAATTCAGGGGGAAAGATAAGGGGGCACAAAGGAAAAACAGTACGTGGCAGACAAAACACACCACCCTTTTGCAACATGAGTAACAAACTAGCTGGTGAAGGCCAGACAGCTTGTCCCAGCTGCACGGCGGAGAAGGGAGCAATATGGGGGTATCACGGTCCACCCCGACCACAAAGGGTTGCATCCCGAAAAAATAATTGCTGCTCACAGACTAACTGTTGACCTATAGTACCCCCAGCCTCATTATCCCTGCTTACCATATTAAAAATCACGCCCTTTGCTGCATAATGATATGTAAATAAGGGGGGCATACCCCCAACAACCACGCAAATGGCAATCTGGCCAATGAAGTATGTCTGCCGCGCGTCCACATCCCACCTTCAGCAACTATAAAACAGAGGATAGCTCACTAAAGTTTTTTGGAAGGGAAGAAAACTGAACTCCCGACCTGTTCACCGGAGATTGCTGACGAGCGAGCCTCCTTCTCCCTCCCCCAAACAGGGACGCCGCTTCGGTAAGACTTGCGCCTCCGACAAACGTCGGATGTTACCCGGGAAAATATATTATTATTGAAAGCGCTTAAATGTTAGTTTGAGCTCATAGAAAGAAAATTTGTAGCAGCAAGTGCATTTATCAAGGCAATTCGAACCTGTTGTATCTGTCGCTTTAATAAAATCTTATTCTTTCTACTTTGCGAAACTGACCCAGGGAAAGTCCTCAAACAGGGGGGCTCTGGCAGGCAAACGTAAATTATAAAGATAAGGAAGGGCCTTCCGTCCCTCCCTTTCACACGACAGGAAGGCTTTTGTCCAAGAGAAGTACAGGTTTCTTGACACGAAGTATTATTAATAGAAGTTGAACTCGCACATTTTCCCCCCGCTCTCCCCGTTCTGACTACCTAAATTGAAAAGCAATCTAGCATTCACAAACGTTCTTCTCTTCCCCCCAAATCTTGAGAGACCTTGATGTACGGCTGCTGTGGCATCTAGATTTAACAGCTAATTTTCAGGGGCAGGTAACTAGTCCAATCACTCACAATCCACAAAAGAATAGACCAAATACCAAGCTACAATTTCCTGAAGTAGCAATAATGACAAGACAGTGCTTACATAAATAGCAGTACAGTACAGAATACCAGAGTGATCAATTCTGCATACTTGATTTTGAAGAAAAGAGGTACCTGTGCCACTCAGTGTGGTTTGCTTCAGGCTTATGTAAATGAATCTAGAGGCAACCGCACCTATTGCCTGTTAGCTATGACAAACTTTGATTTGTCAGAATGTCAAATTCTTACATGATATATACTATGTACTTAGTGGTATTGTAAAGACAATTTTTAATCTGTTATATGAACATATTTCTGCTGACTTCAGTGGAATTGCAGAATTAAGAAAATTTGGCTCACTAACATCACAAGATCTCTGAGAAAAAGTAAAAAGATATGAAATTGCTTTTTTTAAAAAAAAACTAATTTAATTGGATAAACCCTCAAATACCTTATTAATTTGAACTCACTGTCTGTATCTAGTTGCAAAACAGAACAATACTTATATGCAATACTTATATACTTGAGAGAACATCATAACGACACTTCCCTCCTATTTACTTTCAAACTAAAGTTCACCTCTACAGGCAAAATAATTGTTGACCTTTAGAGGAGATCTACTACCCCTTTAGAAAGGACATATTTCAAGTTCTTTTTTCATTTTCTAATTACTACAACATTTTGCATAAAAACTATGTAGATCAGCACCAATTATCGCATCAGTCATGGTGATTAGCTGATAAAGTGGGTTATTCAGTCCAAACCTCTTTAATCAAACAGCACTTTTTCTTAAGAGTGCAAAAAATAAAACCAGCATTTTCTGGGAACTTGGATTTAGACATTTTGGATGAATATCAGCCATCTATGGAAGTCAGAATATAAAAGTTGTTTACACTGAGTAAAGACTATGTGAGAGATCAATGTTACTATATCCTAAATAGTGTTATTCGCTGGTATGTTTTCTCTTATGCTGTCTGCTCCAGGGAAGCAAAGAATTAATTCAAGCCTGAGTGACATCACATGCTTCTCCTGAGAAACAGATAAGTCTGAAATGAATAAAAACTATGAACTCGGGGGTAATTCCTGCTAAAGGTCCAAACTAAGTCAAAAGGGGCAGATATTTTTCACCTGCTCCTGTGCTGTGGGATGCCTTGGGATTCAACATTCTAGATTAAGATTAGAGTAAAAAGGAGCATACAAGTACTTTGTTTCAACCCACTAATCCTCTAGCTAATCTAATCCTCTAACTTTTTAAACAACTAAATAACATTCCAGAGAGAAAGGCTGTTTTCAAGCCATCAACAGCATTCTCAAGAAGGGTGCAACTTTTCTGTAATTGTTTTCTTCTGAAAACCACCGCACCAGTATTTCAGACTGGCTTTTTTATTTTTCTGACTATCAACTTTTCAGGAGATCTTAATGTAATCAGAAACACATCATAAATTATATATTAACAAAATCTGTTTAGCACAAAAAGTCTACAAACATGTATTCAATAAATAATATGACTAAATATCAATTTAGAACCTACTAGGAAAAGAAATATTATTTTAAAGGTGTAATCAAATTTTTCAGATGGATACAATAAGTTTTAGAAGCATATAATATGAATTTATATCCCTCTCAGGTACCTTCTCATATCACAAGTCTTCTGTTCAGGGAGACAAATAATGTAACGATGGAAAATTTCTATTTCTATTATAATATAAAGATTCATTATACTCATTAGGGATATCACTCAAACAATTTAAGACAGGTTAACATAAATACTACAGTCCTGACATCTCCCTAAGCAGAGAGAGTACAAGTCATTAGGGATCACCCAACTCTCCTCCCAAAGCAAGCTAGGGTGTACACAATAGGATCAAAAAGCCAATAAACTGAATGGAGCCAGGATCCTTCTTGGTCACTGAGGCCAACAGGTAGGGAACAGCTCCGCTCCATAATGTTAATCTCCTTTGCCATCAAGAAGAGAAGGACTATGCACAAATTGCTTACTGGGAATAGTCCCTGTCCCAGCTAACTCCCAACCCATGCCCAGGAGCCTATGCCAAAACCAAGCTGAGATCATTCTAACAGACTGACAGAGAAGGTGGCTGAATTCACTGCCCAGAAACATTGCCTAGGCTGGTTTACTTCACTACAACAGATGTAGTCAACGAGGCAAAAAGATTATATGCTGTGAGAATCTGCACAGTATTTAAGCAGTTTGGTTGGCAGTTATTTGTTTTCATTATTGCCGTTATTCTTCTCTACTACCGTGTGGGTTTGCTTTCTATTTGTCAATCCATATGGCTTTTCTACTGTAACATATAATCCCACATGCAACTCCTGATGGAGGGAATTTTCAAAACAAACCAAGTTTAGTTTGTACATGTCCTACTAAAATTGTATCTTGATCTTACTACAGTAATAAAGATAATAGTTAATGAGGGTTTTTTTTTTCCACTCTGCAAAAATTCTTCACAAAGTAAAATTTATGAAAAAATTTGCTTAGATAAAAAAGTTTAGAAATTTGGATTTTTAGCTCTTCCCCAACACAGAATATTTTTTCTGCTTTTCTCTTTTTTGTTCTGTTCTTTTAAAAAAAACTTTAAACTTTTAAAAACTTTAAAAACTCTTTAAAACCATAACATTTTAATAACCATAGAGATTTTAATTTCATTTACAGGTTTTTTTCCCCCTTAAAAAGCATATCAAATATCAAACTATAAGATGTTACTGGAATTTAAATATTTGCTTACATTTACCAAATACATCTTCCTAAAGGCCCTCAATAAATGCCTTATAAAGACAGACTCCTTATAAAGGCAGATTCAACAAATTTCAAAGCATTAAAACTGAAGAGGGCAAATGAATAAAGACAGGAATTTTCGAATGCATATGTTTATATTCCCACTTGAGTTCAGCAATTGCATTCACAAAAATATACTGGTATGTAGTTAAAAAAAGGGATGTGAACAGACAGGTCAATAATCATGCATTCTTATATGAAATCACATGATACAGAAAACATCAGCTGAGCATTTATAAATCAAATTGGGAAAAAAGTCAGGCCTGTATAATACTGCTCTTCCTTTCATCTTCTCCTGTCCTCTTCACCTTTTCATCTGGAAGCAAAAAAATAATTTAGACCAGTCTATCTTTTGAACTCTTAGTGCAAGATCTTCTTTCTCCTTGCATGTCCACCTATCATAGCAAAACATCTTTCCTCTAATAAAATGAGTTTAATCAAAATTAAAAAGCAAATATACTTCTATTTTTCCTTGTTTAGTTCTTCATATATATATATATATTTTTTTACTTGGAAATATTAAAAGGCATTCTTTCCTCCACGGTTACAATCTAACTGAAATAGACTTTGGCATCACACAGATGCTAGGGAAAGATCAAAGCAAATACTGAGACTAGGGCTATCCCTTAATTAAAAATAAATCCTCCCAAACTTTCACTTTCCTCACTACATGCAAAAACCTCTCCCTTTGCCAAGAAAAGTCCCAAGCGTTATTCCAAGCCAACAGTCTACAAGCAAGTGCCATTCCCTGCAAAAACACGGCAAAGAAAATCACCTTATTCATTCCTGGGATTTGACTTCACTGACAGATATGAAACAAACTCAGTCACACAAGTTCAATCTTTTCATACTGCTTAGTTGCTTTTCCAGTTCTCCCACAGGATTGCTCCTACTAAACCCTAGATCTTCCCCTTTTGCTTATATGTATGTTTGGTCATTTGCATTACTTAATAAATCACCAAAACCTTAATATTTGCCCAGAAAAATCTACAATTCCTTAAAGAATGCAAACCAAACCTTTTGCTACCTCTGTACCAGTGAACTAACCTGTTCCAAGGGCCTTTCTCCAACTCAGAAGGCCAAAGGGCATGGTCTGGCTACATCCGTTCCATTAAAACCTCTTGGTCTCCAAAGAGAAAAAGGCATATCCAAAGCACCTAGTATAAAGGGTCTTTGGCCAATGGTTAACTCTTAAACTGGGAATTGTTTGGATGAACAGCCTAGATAAAACACTAACAGGATATAGACAATCTACAGAGACATAGATCTTCAGTCTAAGCCCCAGCACTGTTTAATAGTATAGCTAATCTAGATGTAGACTGTTGTTACACTTTCACATTGATAAGCAGTTGTGCAAATACATTATTAAATCATATCAGTACATCAGCAAGTAGCTCATTTTTCCATATATGCATATGCATAAATGCATATAAACCTCCAAACTGCAAAGAAAAATAAAAAACAGGTTAATATCTTCAGGACTTCTAGATCAAGATTCAAAGCTTAAGACTTTTATTATAAACTCACTTTCAGAATACTCTGAATCTATTACCTTTTGGGCAAAAATATCTTCATTAATGACCAGAACAATGGGACAGAGTGCACCATCAGCAAGTTTGCAGATGATGCAAAACTCCAAGGAGTGGCTGATACAGTAGGTGGGTGTGCTGACATTCAGAGGGACCTCAGCAGCCTTGACAAATGGGCAAACAGAAACTGCATGAAGTTCAACACAGAGAAATGCCAAGTCAGGCACCAGTACAGGCTGGGGGCTGACCAGCTGGAAAGCAGCTCTGCAGAGAGACCTGAGGGCCTTGGTGGGCAACAAGCTGAACATGAGTGTGCCCTCACAGCAAAGAAGGCCAACAGTATCCTGGGCTGCATTAGGAAGCGTGTCACTGGCAGGTCAAGGCAGGTGACCCTTCCCTTCTACTCAGCACTGGTGACACATTTGGAGTGCTGTGTCCAGTGCTGGCCTCCCCAGTACAAGAGAAAGATGGACACATGGAGCAAGTCCACAAAGATGATGAAGTGACTGGAGCATCTGACACACAAGGAGAGGCTGAGAGAGCTGGGACTGTTCAGCCTGAAGAAAAGAACGCTCAAGGGGATCTTATCAGTATGTATAAATATCTGTTGGGAGGGAGTAAAGAAGATGGAGCCAGTTCCTTCTCAGTGGCATCCAGTGACAGGATGAGAGACAATCAACACAAATTGAAACATAATAAATTCCATCTAAACATAAAAATCTTTTACTGATCAAGCACTGGAACAGGTTGCCCAGAGAGGTGGTGGAGTCTCTATCTTTGGAGATCCTCAAAACCCGACTTGACACTGTCCTGAGCACCCTGTTCTAGTTGACCCCGCTTTGAGCAGGGGGCTGGACTAGACAATCTTCAGATGTCCCTTCCAATCTCAACTACTCTGTGAAAATTTTCTTAAATTTGGTATCCATCTAGAGGAAAGCTGTTTAGAAAGGGTGTCAGGGTGTCAGAAAAGTTTACCTGTGTTTCAAAGGGAGTTTAAATTTTAATTTTCTTCTTTTCATAAGTGAATGTGTATGAGTACCAAAACATTAGGATAAAAATTGAAAGCTGTAAAAAAAATGATTGCCATAAATTTGTCTCCTCAGAGGAATGATCTAGGGTTTTCTAAAACAGATTACAACATCTGTTTTTGCAGAAGCAGACATTCTGAAAGTATTTTTGAGGTAAGTGAAGATTTTATGAAGGCATACAGATATGTTCATCTAACTTTGGAATCAGTGTGGCCATTGCCTCAGCTTCTTCAGAGTTATTAAAATACAAATCAGATGATGCCAGGTATCAGCATGCACTGGATAAGCTAATTTTGACAGTATCAGGAAGTGCAAAAAATTTAAAATGAGATAATCCCTATAATTCACTAACTACGAAAAATGCTCCCATAGAAATCAATTTTTGGATAGAGCTTTATAACCTTTACATGAATTTTTTAGAATTAATTTTTGAATTCTATGTATTTTCATTATTTTTTAAAATTCAACAAAATTCAAAGATGTAAGGCCCAAACTGATTTGGTCAGGGGCAATGGAGGAAAGAATTTGCTGTGCAGAATTACAAGCAATGATATTAACTCAAAAGAACAGAGTCTGACATGCAAACCCTAAGTCCACAGAGCTTATAGTAAGAAAGAAACATTTTACCAGTAGCCCAACATTAATGTGGTACAACCGGACAGTAAGCAAGAAACTACAGTGTCATTTTTATTTATTTTCTTTGCTTACAAAGTGTAACTCTAACAAGAGTTAAAAAATACTTAGTTCCATATAACAGGAGTTTAGAAATACTTACTTCCATATTATAAAACCTATTAGATCAGTTCATTACTTGAGATACTTAAGAGAAAGTGGCAGTAATGAGGTTTCGGGGCACTTTCTTTGAAAGGAACAAATACGGATTAACATTACTTTCATGCATGTTCCTCAATCTATTGTCTGTCAAATCTTAAAGAACAAGTGAAGCCCTAGATGGCTGGCTTCATAATTTTACTAAAGAGACATCCAACAGAAAAACATCCAAATACTCATTTCATCCCTAGTTCTGAGAGACCCTATCTCATCTAATACAAAAGACATTACAGGTTAAAAGAACCACACACTTTAATGTTAAAGTACATGACATAACAATGTTACAGAAGACCCTTTAACATGATGTATTACGGTGCATCTCTTACATGACCTTCAACTCTATTAAAAGGCCTCTGTATGTCTGTGTTTCTAACGCTGGTAACAAGTCTCAGTATACAAACATGAAACGATAACTAAAACACTGAAAGTAGTTTTTTCACTCTCTGGGATGCATCAGGTGTAGCCAGAGAAGGCAGTTCACTTTTATACGTTCTTTCCTCCTTGCCAGAGAAAGCACACATAGAAATGCATATTTCCTCAAGAGGCACCAAAAAAACATTGGAAAGGCTACAACAGGACCATTATCTAAAAGAAAAGCAAATTAAATGTGCTCCAAACATTGAATTCTGCTTAGTTTTAAAATAGGGTTCGAACCACAAAACAACAATGGCCTGCAATAAGATCTGCTTTTCTAATTTTTCATTTTTAATTGGTAAGAGTAGAATTTACTTTCCAGCAAGATTCAAAAGTTCCAGGATTTGGGCCATACTAAAAGCTAATTAGTATTGGTGCTAACTGATTGGTATTAGTATTGAAGCTAATAGCTAATTAGGATTGAAGCTAGTTCACTTTTTTCACTAGAAAGCAGCCTTCTCATTTTCAAAGTTTAGGGGTTCATTTTGAGAGATCAGATTTTTTGTACATGAATTATGCTAAAATAATCACAGTGACCCTGCTCCTGAATATCAGATTTCTAAGATGTTTAATCCAAATGGATCAAGATAAAAGTGGACATTTAATAACTACAGAAATATACTATTATTAGGTATTTTAATTTTAATGCATTTTTAGGCAACAAAATACTTTGAAATAGGAATATTTCCTTAGAGATGAAACCTTATTTGTATGAAATAGATAATTTATACAAACGCGTACATGGATTTTCAGACTTAAGATCTGGTGTACGTGGGTGCATTTTCACAGCAATACAAAAAGCATACTTCTGATTCTGAACACAGAACAAATACTCCTTTCAAATTTCAAGCCCATCCTTCAAAACACAGAAATCTAAGATTTTTGTTAATAAATTGGCTGCTACATTTTTATCGTTCAAAAATAATGAAAAGTAAATACCATTTCCTTAAAGATACTTGAGAAATGATTGGTCATTTAAAAATTATATGTCAAACCAGAGTAAATAAACCTGATCAACATGGAAATTTCAGTTCAAACCATTATACTTTGCAAATTGTAAGAAACTGAGACAAACATACAATGGAAAGCATCAAACTAGCTTATCAAGAGGTAGTTCTATCAATAATTAGGAGTGTATCCCTTAAAACCAGAGATAGTTAGGGGCATACAGAATGATAGAAACATATCTGTATGTAAAAAAAAAAAAAAAAAATTTGCTCCAAAGAATTACAGGATAAACAAGTTGAGAGAGTAGGGATAAGATTAAGTTTAAGACACCTAAATTCAGATATCTTCATATCATGCTAAGAACTCAGTTCAGTTGCCTAAACATAGGTACCCTTATGCACTTGGGAAGTCGCACTGTAACAGCTCTGTCACACAGTTGGAGGTTCTGACACACGACCTCAGAATATATGTCCACGTTTGAAAGAGCAGACAGAGGCCAGACAGAAAACCCAGCGTGTTTCAAGCAGTACTAGATGTCTAGGTTGAATCACGCCAAGCATCAGCACTGAATAAAATGGGAATTTAGATACCCATTGCCTGATCCAGTTGTTGAAGCATATGCAATCTGATGTCATATGGCAGCACACATGAACTCCAGCCCCCATTACAGAAGGACACAGAGTCTCTGTCACACCTTCTGGCCCCTCTGTGGATATCTCAAATGACATTAGATACCTATTTTTAGTCTTTTAGATATACTTTTAGGCAGGAAACACTCCTGAAGACTTCTAAATCCAAACTGAATCTTACCCTGCTTATTTTTATAGTGCTGAATACTGCATAAAAGCAGTTCCCTCTTTCAAATTCAGTAAAGCATATAAGGACTTGTGAAAAAGCACTAGGTGGATAATGAATTAAATACCATTTCTCTGATCTCTTTGATGTACACATATTTTGCTGAATACCTTAGATTTGCTAATAATAATGACTGAGCAAGTTTTAAAGCAACTCACCTAATGAGCAAGATGCCATCTGTCTTATGTTCCACTTTCTTTTGCAGATAACCAGAGAGACTGAAAGATATCAGTAAATACTGTTCAAAGTTCAGAAAACATTGTAGAATGGAAAGAGGGAGGAAGTAAACATTAAAAGAAAATGGTCCCAGTTATGCAACTTTGATCTTAGCAAAAATAAAAGACTGTAACAAAGGATTAACTTGTTTCTGCATAAGTAGGCAATTTAGCAACAGAAAGATCAGCATAATTTTCTCTGCAGTCACAGACTGTGGCTGGAGTATGTTTTCCCAAAACTAGATGATGTTGTCATCTAATGAGAGCAACCTGCTGTCCATCTTATACCTGTGGTCCCTGAGCTACCTGGTTATTAAGAAGCATACAAATATGTAAAGTGAAGGAAAGATTTTTCTTTTCTCTCCTGTAAGGTATACTTGCTCTCCTCAGTGTCAAAAAAAAAAAAAAAATTATGGCAGGACAATTACCTGCAGAGTCCATCTGGGCTACTAAGATAAGAGAATTCGCAACACATTTCTGACTTTTAACAATTGAAATAATTATTTGAACAGAACAGTACTATTTTTACAGTCTCTGGCACAAAAGATTTGATCAATAAAAAATAAAGTATTTAAGATGAATGAAATCCCTGCCTAAATACAACTTAATAAAATCTCTACAAAGATATGCAATTGATAATTAGATCAGAGTCTGCCATACAGGGACTCTGCTTGGTTTTTTTATTGATTTGTAACTGTAAAATTCAGTCTAAACATACTTCTTTTATAGCTCTATTCACAACTTTTTCCTTTGAAAATCATGCTCAGGCTAGGAATGCAAAGGTAATAGGCAGTCTCGGCTGCAGTGACCATGAGATGGTGGAGTTCAGGACCTTAAGAGGAGGAAGTAAGGAAAAAGCAGGATCAAAACCCTGGACTTCAGGAGAGCAGACTCTGGCCTCTTCAGGGACCTGCTTGGAAGAATCCCATGGGTTATGCCACCATTGTGCCCTCACAGCAAAGAAGGCCAACAGTATCCTGGGCTGCATTAGGAAGCGTGTCACTGGCAGGTCAAGGCAGGTGACCCTTCCCTTCTACTCAGCACTGGTGACACATTTGGAGTGCTGTGTCCAGTGCTGGCCTCCCCAGTACAAGAGGGACATGGACATACGGAGCAAGTCCAGAAAAAGACCACAAAGATGATAAAGTGACTGGAGCATCTGACACACAAGGAGAGGCTGAGAGAGCTGGGACCGTTCAGCCTGGAGAAAAGAACACTCGGGGGATCTTATCAATATGTATAAATATCTGTTGGGAGGGAGTAAAGAAGATGGAGCCAGTTCCTCCTCAGTGGCATCCAGTGACAGGACGAGAGGCCTCACTTTACTGTGAAGGTAGTCAAGGTTGGCAGTCTGGGAACAGGTTGCCCAGAGAGGTTGTGGAGTCACCATCCTTGGAGATGCACAAAACCTGACTGGACACAGTCCTGGGCAACCTGTTCTAGTTGACCCTGCTTTGAGGAGAGGGGGGTTGACCTAGACGATCTCCAGAGGTCCCTTCAAACCTCAACGGTTTTGTGATTCTATGATGCATGTTATTATGTAGGCGTTTATACTATCTGTCACTACTTCATTATGCATAAGCTAGAAGCAGAGTTTATTCAGAGCTAGGAAGCATGATTTTTTTCTGTAGGACCTCCAACATTTTGAGGTGGAACACATAATTTTCATATTCACCATGAATATTTCGTTAGTTTTTACATGAATTATTCACTTAAATATTTTGCTGGGACATGTAGTCTAAGCCTTTCTGAAAAAAAAAAATCATAACACCAGAAATGAACTCTACAGTTACTGCTTTTGAAATCCTTCGTTATATTGACTTTAAAAGACTTTGGAAATTTATAACTGCATGGAGCATTTGCTCTTTCATATATAACCATTTTTATATGCAAATCTCCTGGAAACAATATAGACAAATCTATAAACTGATGAAATGAATAA
This sequence comes from Apteryx mantelli, assembly GCF_036417845.1. Taxonomy (NCBI): domain Eukaryota; kingdom Metazoa; phylum Chordata; class Aves; order Apterygiformes; family Apterygidae; genus Apteryx; species Apteryx mantelli. The sequence goes on along the minus strand of NC_089980.1, from coordinate 118,220,468 downwards.
ATGGCTAGTTTAGAAATTTTTTATCAGACATCACTATACTAGCTACAAACAGTGAGGAAATAACTAGCAGATCTTTCATGTTGAACAACATTTATTTCATACAGTATTAGAAATACATAATTTAGAAGTTCCAGAAAACAAGCTACAAGTCAAACATTTCCAAAACAATTCTTACAGATTTTATTGGAATTCACAAAAATATATGTTCTTAGCATGCAATCCAATAATTGCAAGCATGTTTAAAATGACTATAAACTCAGTATGTTATAGGGACCTGTCATTTTAATGGAAAAGGGCTTAATATCAACCAATCGTTAGAAGCTGAAACCCGCATTTGAGTCAGGTATATGGTAGAAATGATGACAATTAAGTCTTAAAAAAGGGATGACTTTTTCCATAGCATATCCATTCTAATAAACCACCACCAAGACCAGGGCATGGACACAAGTCACCCATACTAACTAGGTGTTAGTTTACTCCTTGGAGGAGCCTGGCTTGTGCTAACTAGCATTTTCCTGGACAATGCCCCAGCACAGATCAGAAGACAGTGTAGGCCAATGACTATAACGGGCAGTATGTGTTAGGCCATCGACTTCTGAGAGGGAAAGAAAGTTGCTTCAAAGTGAGATACGGCATGTAACTTGCCCGCAGATAATATCCTCACAACATTCGCTCTCCTTCCCTTTCCTCCCTGCTTTTTTGTCTCTCATTAGTCTCACTTGCACCTCACAATCCTGGAAAGTTCAGCCACCGTTATATCCCCCATACAACTGCATCAACCATAAGCATGATACAGAAAGTATTGTGTACTATGTTTCATTTTTAATAGAAATTTTAAGTAAAATTTAATAATTACTTGCCTACTGACCATTTTCTAAATTCATTCAGTATTTGGAAAAATTGTATGAAGTACTTGCTATTTCAAAAAAAAAAACAAAAACAAAAACATGAAATACCAGGAACACTACCCTTTCAAGTACTTCAAAGTCAGCTGGAATTATGATCTTTAGTATGGTGTATAACTTATATGTTTATATTTTAGCATTTACATGAAATGTTTACTAAGATTATGTTCCTTATTTATAATGTGTTTTTAGGCAACAATCATATATCAAAAGAGAGTATAAAATCTTACTACAACATATTAAGTACATCATGCTCAGATCTTATAAAAATGCAAATACTGTTTGCTGAAATCTAATCTTAAAATATCAACATGAACAATTTATTTTGTAGAGACAGAACAGGACTCAAAGTTAAAAAAAATCAGAATACTAGTCAAAACATAACTCGCATTTTTAACTGCTCCCAAAGTTTTCTTCAAAAATATATTAATTAATAAATAATTAATAAATGTCAAATATTCCAAAGCCACTATAGAGTTGGACTGCTGAACGTTTTACATACTCAGTTAGCAACGATGTTGCTTAAAACTGGGACTGAGAATGACATATTCTGGCCTCATTTGCAAGTAATATCTTACTCAGGAGAATTTCACTCATATACCCTGGACAACCCAAAACACGTTACATTACAAATTCCCCCATCAGTCTTAGTCTTTTAAAAGAGGTCCTTTTGAATTAATATCTGCTTCTGATAAAAAACGGAATGATAGCGGTAACAGCAATTGAAGCAAAGTATGAAAGTCTTCCTTGTCTACATATTATCTGGTCAAGACATGTGGAAAGAGTTGCCATTCTAACATATCATTCTCCATTCACTATACCACCTAAACATATGCTGCTGTCTAATTCTATAGGACCCATCCCTTTCCCATCATCATCTGGTATATCTTACTTAATATTCAGCTCTCTGAGTATAATAGCACTTTACATATTTTTCCATAAGCTTCAGCCTGCACTGTAGGTCCAGAAGACAGAAAAGCCTTCTCACTTTGCTACAGGGATTACAAAACCTGAAAGCCCAATATTTTTTTTGTGAGAATGAACCTCAGAAAACAGTTTGTAAGCATGTTTATAAGTACTTCTAAGAGCGTGCTATGAACACCTTTAGCTAAGAGAGCTAAGAGAAAGAAATGTTACCCAGAGAAGAATGTAGTCAAGAAATAATCTACACAGTATAGTTTTATTGAGAGTAGTTGAATAAAGTAGAAGAGAAATGGGCACAATTCAGGGGAAAACACTCACTTAGGCACACTTACATCTGTCCTGGGTACTTGGCCAAGGGACTGGCGCATCAGGGCTTCCCATGCTGGTGGCTCCCAGAGCTCCAACCCAGTGCCCACTGCAACCATTGTCCATCTCACCACCCTGCTGCCCTCTTACTGCTGTCAGGCCCAGCCAGGCCTCCTTGCGTTGGGCCCTGCTCTCCTACCCCGTAAACCAGTTGCCAGTTCAACTCCCTCTTCTGCTCTCTGCTGAGCACATTCCAGCCTTGGCCAGGTCTCACTCACTCCTCCTCATTCATATTGGGAGCTGCAATATGTATTTCAGCCTAAATGATAAGAGAAGAAATTATTTCGCTGAGGCTGATAATCCACTGAGGTAGAGCACTACATCCTAGTGTCACCAACCTTAATTCGGTCAGATTTCTCTCATAGATTTCCACATGAAATCTAACAATTGAAGGGAATAGATTAGTCTGTAGTATACAATCTGCGTTAGATTAAGCATACAAAGAGCATGGGACTTCTTTCTCAGAGGACTTCTTCCCCACCAGGCTCGGGAAGCCTGGCTGTCCCTGTGCACATCCTGCACCCCTGCCTGCACGTTCTCTGCTGTGAGGAGGAGCGTAGAAGAGCCTGATCCCATAGTACTCTGCTGGCAAGGGCAGGCTCCTAGAAGAGTGACAAACAGCTGTTCATGCTTTAGCTGAGAAAAGTCTAAACCCCATATTCCCTAATTTACTGTTCGGAGGTTCTTATTCCCTTAGGCAGAAGGAAGCCTTTTCCTCCTTTTCCCTCATAAGGTAAAAGATAGGGAAAGAGGAGTATCCGAAGTGAAAGATGTTAAAGGATAGTAAAAAGGGAGTGCTGGCTTACTGGGGTCACTGACTGAACTACAAAGGTAACCATGTCAGAAACAACAAATAAGGGTACAAAGGCAACAAAACTGGGGCCAGTGAGGAAAAGGTAAATGGAAACAGGTTGTTTGATTGGGAGGGGAAAAGAGGTAAAGGGAATATAGGGTAAAGCAAAACTGTGTTCAGAGCTGATCGGGAGTCCCTGCTTATCAGCCCCGTGCCTGTTCAATGCAGCCTGGGGCCGGACAATAAACCTGCTCCTGTGACCACTCTGCATGTGTCTGACTGGCTTCTGCAGTCGATGGGTCCTTGACTGTTTCCCTAATGTCAACAGTGGGACACCTTTAAGGAGACAGAGGACTTAGTGTAACAATGATGACTTTCTGGCTCATTGTTTCCGGGGGAAGTGTCAAGGCCACAAGAGATTTCTAGTGTCAGGAATTAGGTCTGGCCCCTGCCTCAGTTTCCCATCTAGCATGGCTCGCCAGACTGCTACTGTGCAGGAGCATCAGTGTTTGTGACCCTGAGGTGTCCCAACCCTTCCAGCTAAGTCAGAGCCTATCCCCTCGGAGCGACACCATCCATTCCAGGCTCTCCTCACAGTCTGTCCTGCTCACATCCTCATCTATCCCCACTTTCCAGCATTGCCAGCAGTGGCTGCTTCTCCTCATAAGAGAGCCTGAGCCCCTAGCTTGTGACAAAACCAGATCTTCCACCTCTACCTGAAACAGTCAGGCCTTCTCTACTCAGTCTTTATATATTTACTTTGCTCAACCCTTTTGCTGGCCTTAGCTGGAATGAGCAGCAGCTGACTTTAAAACAGCAGCTAACACCCTCTGCCATCAGCCCTGCCCAAGACTTCATCCAAGAGGGGAGAGCCGGGCTGGATTACATTACAAATGTCCAGGTACCCAAACATCAATCCCACCCTGTCCTGGGAGGAAGCATGAGTTTTTAATCAGTGATGGGAGCACACTTGAGGCATGCTTTAGAGCAGCTTACTGCCCCTTAAAGGATGGAGTTTGGCTTCCCAGCTTGCTAACTGCTGTGCACGACTGTCCTGCACAGATGTTCTGACCGCTCAGCAAGCTCACGTGCTCTATTTTCACCGCAAACTGCTTTGCAAGGTGGAGAGTGCAGTCAGCTCTCAGAGCAGGAGTGACATTGCAGAGTTCTGTGCTCTGGGCACTCTCCATCTACTCTGCTGTCTCCCGTCCCGAATATGGCTGCGGTCCAAAAACTATGTCTGGACTCATGAATTAAATGTGCCAGGACTTTTTTCTGGCCTGGAGCCCTGCTGACAAAGAACAGTCTGTGTCCTTACCATTACGCTCCTCCTGTGTCCCAAACACAGGTGCCTCAGCCAGACTGCTCTGGCTCTTGCTAATCCCTGACTCTATCTGAGGATGGTTTGGGCCAAACAGTACTAGGATTCATGCTAACAACGTCCTAGTGCAGACGGTAAAGTGAAATGCTCAGCCCTGGAATAGTTACTAGCATAGCAAGACCCTGTATCTTTGCACTGGAGCAAGGAGAAGTGTATACGATTTGGCAAGACATCAAGACACAGCCTCTGCATACACTATTTAATTTAACAAGAGCAAAGCTGAAATGTACCTTATTTGAAAAAGTTGTTACCATTGACTTTCATGCTGTCTGATGCTTTTGTTATGGCACTTTTATTAGCGAGTCACTATTAAAAAAAAAGTAAGAAAAAAGGCAGAACTTTTCAAGCTCTTCCATACAGAGCTTTGGAAGGATATTACACATCCAGGCACTATGGCATCACCAGCTGAACAACTGTGTTCTCCTGCCCCACCTCACAGAACCAAGAGCTTAGAAGCTGTAAGAGGAAGTTGCAAGACCCTCACTGTGACGCAGAAAAGACATCAGAGTTCACCCACGTGCAAAAAGCTTCATGCAGTCTTCAGTCTTGTGGCATCTAGAAAATATCCACAATGACAAAACTGCTGGGATTTCTGCAATAGTGCAGGAAATATGATTTTGTCACTGCTAGAAAAGGTCATAGGCTTTGCACTGACCTGACAGTGCTAGGTTTCAGCACTTGCAAGGGCTTGGGTTTGTCTGGGCCAGGGATGATTTGAGCTTGTTTTAGCTGTGGTTACAGTTGTCTAGCAGTCAGGTGATTACTGCCTCACTTGTTCAGTTTAGCTCTGGAAACACCATTACAGTAATGGTGTAAAAAAACTTGACAGAGTCAGTCTCTGCAGTGGCCAGACCTTCCCTGGGCACGGTTATGGGTTAACATGGGCCAGGTACCTCCTTAAAGTCACTCACTGGCCTCTCAACTTCCCCAGTCTTCCCAAGGCAGTCATTCCCATGGGAAGCAGAGGGTATGGCCAGTTTCTGCACTGTGGCAGAAGTGAAATGTTCCCCTCTAATGTGGCTGCATGTGTAGCAGACCACTCAGAAGAACAGGCCAGGAGACAGGAAGCTCATCTCCAGAGCAGGACTTGTCCCCAGAGCAGATGCTCTGCAAAGCAGAGAAATTGGGTATATGCATCATTCCCCTGAAACGTCCCCCATCTCTCCCTCAGCTGTGGCTCTGGTAGCCACTGACAGGAGAGAAATACCATCTAACCCTCATTCCATTCGTAGCCTGTGCCAGCTACGATGTGCCACTTAGGCCCAGCTCCGCTCACACCCTTGGGGCAGCTGAAAGGAGGATCCAGTTCATTGACAGACACTTGGCCAGATCCCTGATCTCATCACAAGTCAGAGAAGGAGACGGGCATAAAAAGCATGGGGAAGCAGCTTGGGGAATGAAAGTGCCTAAAACCTGAGGGACAATGACATTGCTGGCACTGACTCCCTCCAGAGGGATGTAAAAGGGGCATCACAGGAAACGACCTGGCCACCACAGAGCAGTCTGCATAAATCTCATGAGACACATTTTTCATCTTTGACAAGCCAGATTTGCCTTGCTTCAAGTACATTGTACACCAGGTACATCCTTGGGTCCATGCAAAGTTTCCTGACACACTGACCTTTCCCATCTTTTCCAGGCACACACTTTCCCCTCCCTAGATACGTCTCTCCCATACCCTCACAGTATCCACCCTCCCAGCCATGCAGTTAGAAGTGGCAGAGGGCCATCTGGGGAACAGGACCTAGCTTCAGAAAGCAGAGCTCTCAAAGCCTGTGGGGGTCTCTGGAAGACAGTAGTAAGCACCCGTCAGTTAGTCGCTAAGTTGAAGTACCTGTGCCATTCAAGTCAGTGGGGCTTGAAGTCTCACTTTGTTGGGGATATGGGAGGAAACAGGCTGTGGGGGCAGGCAGGCTGCTGGATAAGAGGTCCTGCCAATGCCCATGGAAAGGCAATGAGAAAGAACTTGTCAAGACATCTGGGCCAAGAACCTCCTGGGGGAGGAGAAGGGGCGGTTTGAGTTTGGCCAGCTAATACTGCGAGCTGCGAGTTTGTGACCTGAGAGTACCAAAACCAGCCCTGACCCTCCACTGCATCAAACTACACAGTTTGCCTGTCAAGCCCCAGCCATTTCACTGAAGGGCGGCTGCTCCGCTGCACACAAGGACCAGCTCTGTCCTCTTAACCTGCAGCCAGAAGTGCAAGAGGAACAAAGCATCCTCAGTGACCCTCAGAGCCAGGTGCTCCTACCACTTGCCTAGTCACTAGGCACCTTATCTGGAAAGAAAATTACCCAACAGAAGCATGCTCCAGAATCTCTTTAGGGAGAGGCAGGTATATTTTTCAGGCCCTCTGAGGCCTCCTTTGTAGCCGCTTAGCTCTTGTTCCTCCAAACAATCCAAGCTCCTGGATCCAGCTTCTTGGATCAAAAGACTACTTTATTACAGTGCCTGTCTTAAACATCCAAACCAGGTAGTCTGAATTAGACCCAAAGTATTAAAATGCATGCCCTAAGAACCATGTAGCATTAAAAATGCTTAATATAGAAACATGCAAATTTCTATGAATTATTTTCCAAATAGCCAATTTAATCTTCAATTGATTAAAATTAGAGGAAAAACTCTCAAAAGCAAACAATACACTAGTATGTGAACATTCTTTTTTTCTAAAGTGTGTTTCCAAATTGTCTTTGTTTTTTTGGAACTCAATCCTGGTTTGTATGCTAACAAAAAAAGGGTTTCACAAAACTAACTTAAGTCTTTAAAAGTTATGGAATACATACTTGCTTTTCTACTTTAATCTTAGGTTCACACTGCTAATGAATATGGAAAGATCCTTTCTGCATGTACACTGAATGGGAAGACAAAACTACAATTTTAACTAAATACTCCATCTGACATAAATTGAGAGTGCAAGACTGTTTAAATTTATCCAAAGAGTGACCATTATCTCAATTTACATCCACAGAGTTAAGATTCACAGCAGTAAACAACTTCATATTTTCCAGCACTGTAAGCTTCACCCATGTTTTGTACTTCACAGAAGATTAACTAGTTGCAGTATTGGAAAATTTTAATTTGGAAATATACTTCCTACATTAATTTACTACTAAGCAGAGCTGTTGAATTAAACAGTCAGGGACAGGCCAATTAGCTTTTGCAAAGAGTTAGATACACAGGAAAAATAAACCAGAATAGCGATTTCTGTTGCATGTTTGCCGAAAATAAAAGTTTGAAACAGAAGTTAAACAATGATGGACTGGCAAATCTCACCTTATTAATGAAACTGAACATATTTGCAAATAAAAATCCAACAAATCTTAATTCTGATTTAAAATATACTTTCTACTTTTAAATCTTTTTTTTTTAATGAATTTCAGTTAAAATTATTTGGTAACAGCTGAAATACCATCTGCATCTCTTTTCCTAATAAAATTCATGATATAACTGAGTAAAGCAAGTTTTAGAGAAGAAAACTGCAACAAGTAATGATGCTACATAATAGTTTTGTTTTTTTTTTCTTTGAGACATCAGATTTTCTTTCTAAAACCATCTGTTTTAAGAGAGACAGAGGCTGAACATAATTTATGGTTCTATGACCTGTGGGCATAAGACTTTCTAGCACAATCAAGCTATAATTAACAAGGGTTTATTCTGTATCATGCTCAGTTAAAATCTGTTCTCTTGTTAAAATTAATTTTGTCTCAGAGCAAGTAGATATTGTTCCACTGAAGATTTTTCCATATGCATTTGTGCAAACACCTGATATCAGTTCGCAACATAAGTAACAACCTGCAGTAAGAACTAAGACTTTTTTCATTACTCCTGGCTGGTATATAGTCACAAGTATGGAGGCATAAATAATTTGACAATTTTGAATGATTTGCATTGTTTGGAATAGCTGAAACTGGAGAACAATCCCCAAATGTAATAAAGGATAACTTATTAATAATTTAGCTAAAAAATAAAAAAAACCCCACTGTTACAGTCCTAAGGAGTATTTTTTTAAAGATAGAAATCCTACTGACTAATCAATTAAAAAAAAAAAAGCATAAGAAATACACCTTAGTAACAGTCCTGCATACTGCCACATTCTACAGACTAAAACATAACATGAAAGCAACATTGGTGATACATCCATAAACACCCATGCAGACATTCTTCATCCCTTTAAGAGCATCAGTACGTCATATCAATGTATGAACTCAACAAAAAATGTGTCCACCTGACACAGACAAGGCCTTTGAATGTCATCTTCACATGAAAACAATAAAGCAGCTTACAGTTGTGTTGAGACAAAGGGAGCAGAAGGCAAACTAAAAACCTACAATAAATTCCTCATATTTTTTCACTGCATTTTGCTTTTCTGAATGTTTTCAGTTTTGAAGACATCAACTCACAAACACATTTTGTATCTAATCCTGCAACATACAGAAAAAAAAAATTCAACTGACTGTAGTGGCAGCAAAGCCTACTTACAGCCCTGCAGGATAACGTGTTATTGCAAACATGTTCATGAGCAAACTCTGCTGAGTATCTTCTTAAAGATCAGAAAACAGTTAAAATGCAACATGTCAGTCAGGTAGGATCTGTTTGATTTTAATGACTGCTCTGTTGGAATATATCCCAGAGAATCAATTTAATAATTATGGAGTATAACATAAGTACTTAACTGAGACAAGATTTCCAAAACCACGCTGTAAACATCAGAAGCCTGATTTTGAATGTAGGCACCTTAAAAATACATATTTTGTATTACAGTCAAAAATGGTGCTAAGGAATCAGCAGTTGATACTTAGGCTCTCAGTGGAATAGGACAGAGATACTTGAGCTAACCTGGATCTCAGAAGCAGCATAAATTTGTTAGAGTGGCTCCACAAAGGCTAAAATACTGTGTTTCTCAAAAAGGATAATTAGCAGGATGCTGATACACCTCTACTCCTCCAGGGCCTGAAATACCTCATTCAGAACTAGATCAGGTATCTCTTCAGCAAATTCTCTCCTGTTCCAACAAAAATTCTTCATAAGTGGAGTCCAGAACAGCTTTACTTTGCTAAACCAAGATGCTGGAACATGTTGGCATTTTAACATTCACAAATAAATATGAAAGATTATCCCATCCCTGAAGCTTGAAAATTTTCAACCTTCATATTTCCTTTTCTTACCTTCAGCTACACTGAGCCTTTTGATCCCAGAGAAAAAGGAAAAGAGCCCTTAGTCTGTAATATACTATACATACAATTCTTTGTTGGTGGAAGTAAGTGCCTTGCCCTTAAGTAAACAGAATTATACTAACAAGTATTCAGATAAAAATATTTTTCTCCTGCAAGCAACCACCACACAAATAGCACACATTTTTCTACTTAGCAAGTGATATCTTTATCTATCCCCAGTCACCTATCTTATCTACTTTTCACTATCATTTTTCTTTCTCTTCACCTTTACCTCCACTCATCTATATATTTTTATCAGACATCCAGCTGAAAATTCAAATAACCACTTTCCTCAGAATCATTGAAAATCATCTTATCCACTGGATTTACTGATTTTTCTCTTACCTACAAGATCTTCTCTGTCCTTACTCTGTGTGTAGAGTAACTGTGTCTATAATCAACTTTGCAATGTATCTTTTGTTACTTGTTTAAATAAACCATGTCAAGCCAGCAAAAAAAATCTTTTCACTGACTACAATTTGCTTAGATCAGGTTTGCCCAAATATAATCCAGCTGCTTTATCAGGACTAATATAACTGTAAGGTGTTCAGATAAAAAGAAACAAGTACTGAAGTCACTAATGTCATACTGGAGGCCAGTATCTCCTCCCCGTCATGCCATACAAAACTATGCACATTTCGTATTTGTCTAAACCTGCCATACTGAATAATGACTTAATCCAGTCATCATGAAAGAGTATCCTGTTCACAGTGCTTTAATCCTCTTCTCCGATTTATATGACTGAGCTCATTTTTGAGAATTCTGGGAGATAGTATTCACTGTTCCATTGATTTTGTGTGGTATATAATTTGATACATTTGCATAATGAAGCTCCCATTTAGAGTTTCTTTCTAAGTACATATTCTTCTTGTATATGTTCTTTAATGTCCTTTTTTAAGGGAAGGAAATCTATGCAAGGCAAGAGAAGAAAAATTCTTCATTTGGAAAAGAAAAGTACAGCGTATCAGCTTAACACCTTTTTTCATAACATTCTGCTTATTCTATGTATTTATAGCTACACTATTATTATTCTCTCTATACATATATTCTCTTATATTAGCCACCAATTCCTTTTATGCGATATAATGCAGTGTTAAATATACTCTGTAAAATGCTGAGTACTTCTCAGCTTTATTTTGCAGCCAGCAATAGTTGAAGGAATTAGCACATTGCTGTATCTGGCTCAGTTTATTACATTCAGAAATCCTAGAATATTAATAGGCTAATACAAATTTGCTCTTCTTTCAACAGTTTTAACTGTTTTCAGAACAGGAATGCAAATCAAAATAGAATTTACATATTAAATAAGACAGTTTTCATTAGTATTGCTTTAAGGCTAAAAAGAGAAAATGAAACTCTTCATGATGAAAGGCTAACCGTTGCAGGTCCCACTGGCCATCCATTATATGGCTGCAAGCTAAAAAGCATATAACTTGTTCATACCTTGAAAAGATTGGACACAGGATAAGAGTCATGAACTTAGGCATACAATGAGATTTTCACTCAGGGTAAAAGAGATGAGAGAAAAGATCAATCAGGTTTTCTTACCAGAGAATGTATTTTACATAAAAAGAAAAAAATTTCATCAGTCAAAAACACTGTAATTACTTTGGGCAATATCGTTCAACAACTGACACTAAAAATCTCTAAATTTCAATCATCTCATTCTTTCAAAGTCAAGCTGAAAATTACATTTTGAACACAGACAGATGATCCTCAAAGATTCAGATTCAAATCCCAAGAACAGTTCAAGAATGTATTTTCCTTGCAGTCATGTTCAGTGTCATTTTGAGGCTGCTCTCTCAGCTACTTCAATACTATGTATATTCACAACTGTCCCATGCGATGCTGAAAGGCAAAAGGCAACATCTTGGTTCTCCCACCTCTATTAGAACTTTCTTAACACAAAGGTTTTCCCAAGCTAAAAGAAAAAAAAATAATCTTATTCTGATATTTACAAAAAGCCTGCACACCTGAAACTCTGAAGAGATACAGAATACTTATATGAACAAGATTAACTGAATTTTGCCCTAACCTTTATTTCAACTTCCTGCCTGTTCAGGCAGCAGGGTTACAAGTATGTATGTAAAAGATGTATTCTTTCTTATACCACTTGCCTTTGTAATCAGCTGCCCTTTAAAAATAATGAAACTTTGATAACTGACACTTTTGAAAAGTTCCCTAGACTGTGAAAGTTATGAAGTAAAAATAATATATAAAGAAACCACCATACTGTTAAACCCTTTCCATCATCCTTCCTGTTGCAGAGAAGGATAAGATTTTAAACATGGCCCCACGGATATGAACAACATTTGGAAACACACAAAAAATAGTATGCAAGTATCTTTCTATCCTTCTTCCACCTAAAACACAATAATTATATAGTAAGATTCTCACAGTTCTCTTTCTTTCTGAGGTTCTTGGTACCCAAATTCCTTCTCTCTAGCATGTTAGAAGTATTCTATTTAAATATTATTGTTTTCCTTTCATTCAGATCTACAAATAACATTAAAGCTTTCCAAACTCCTTTTTCATTGGAGAAATATAAACATCTCATCTTATCCTTTACAGTCCCATTTTTTTTCCTTCACACGTCACTTAGGCTTCGGTCTAGCCTTCCTCTCCACTCAGCTCTGCCAGGAGCACCAGCAACAATATACTGTTTGTGTCCAACAACACAAAGCAATTTCTATATATTTTGTTATAGTACTCACAATGTACAAAAAGGTCTTTCTGAGCAAAGTCACTTTCCTCTCTCAATGACCAAGAATATTCAACTAGTTTTATATTACTGAAATCACTCTGTGGACGTGAAATCAACTGTGAGACCCTTCACTAATTTAAAACACTGTTGGCCCCCATGAGTATTTAAAAGGACCACAACAATAAGGCTAAGTGATTCTAATGACAAGTGAAAGAGAAACCATCATTCTATTTGGGGGAAAAAAGAAGAAGCAAGCAGCAGAGTGACAAACCATACCTTAGCCTACATTTCAAGCTGGAAATGAATGCAATCGGTAGGCAAAAGGCTTAAGGTAGGAAGCAAGAACAATCATAAATTGCTCTGGCCATACTTTTTTCATAACTCTTTTTGGTCATATTGAGTTGTGCCATCAAGTGGTTTACTGCAAGGGTGGTCAAACATTGGAATTGGTTACCCAGAGAAGTTGTGCATTCTCCATCCTTGAAGATATTCAAGATCCAGCTGGACACAGCTCTGAGCAACCTGCTCTGGTTGACCCTGCTTTGTTTGAGCAGTGGGGTTGGACTAGGCGATCTCCAGAGATGCCTTCCAGCCTCAACTGCTCTAAGAACTGACACATCCTAAACCATGGCCTGACTGAAAGACCTCACTGGGATCCCCATTAACTCTCATGGGCTTTAGCTCAAGGACCTGTGAAGAGCTCCTGAGATACTTCTTTTTTTTCTTCCTACAACACTTCTACTTCCTTAGACTTTATACTGTCCTTTCCTCCCTTGTCTTCTTAAAAGGTTTAACTTATGGGCCACAATGATTTTAAAATAACTACTTTCATTATTATATGATCAGCAATTTTTTCCATACTAGAATTTAAGTCCTAATCTGTGAATATATCATTTGTCAGTGAAAAATCAAATGTTTATGTGTTTTGCAAATAAAGAAACTAAATGTAAGAAAAGGTAACAAAATTAAAAACAAAAATGGTAACAATATTAAAAACAAAAACAGAGCTGAGATAGTGAAATGAAGAAGTTGCTGTATACACATAAGCATCTAGTATCCTGGTTCAAACTCAAACAAGAACTGCACAATGGACTGGCAGATATGTATAGAACATTTTTTTCCTTGAACTAAAGAAATAGTATTGCCTAGAACAACATTTCAGAACATTTCATTCTGCTTCTGTTTCTTAAGAGAATGCTTTCTAATCAGAAGTTACTCTAACTCAGACTTTAGTGTGGAGTTGTCAAAAATGTAGCCTCGTTTCATTTTTAGAGCAATTAATTTGTATAATATGCACACATTTCAATAATTCGTAGTTGAGATTTCCCAATGCAAACTGAAATAGCTACTGGATTGACTCAAAAATTCTGAAAAATCACAGGGTAATATGTTAGTTTACTTCACACATGACCAGGATCTCTTATTTTTAATTATTTAAGATTATATTCTGCAGTTGCATACGTGTGATGATCTGTCTTAAAAATGTTGAAAACTGAGTAGCAGAAAAGAGCAGCACTGCTTTGAAATCTTTACTTAGAAGGAATGAGGATACTGAATTTTGTATCTGAATTATATGGTGGGCACATGACAAAGGCAAATTAGCAATTGTCTGCCACATGAGAGTATTCTCATAATTAACAAATTAAACAGAGACCACATGTTCCCTCCTCAACACTGAAAAGAGACTGCTTTCCTGATTGTACTTTATTTCTCATTGAATTTTAGACATGCTCAATTGTCATTTTAAAAAGTAAAGCTTCAAATAAAACTTGAGCATGTCAGTATCAAGAGTGCATACTGAGCATACTAGTTCAATATAATCCAGGCAGAAAAAGAAAACAACAACAAAAAATTATATTTAGAGAATTTGATAAAGTCAGAAGGGTTTTTGCAAGCAATATTTAGCGAAAATGATAATTTTATAAAGGACTCTGGAGATTCTCACAGCAATGCACAAAAATGTGTTAAAAGGTTTTTTGCGTCCAAGCCCAATGGAGTTCTAGCACAGATCCAAACACGGCAGCCAAGCTTCCTATTTGGAACTGCCATGTCTAGCCAAACAGCCAACTTTCTTTCCCTTATGCCAAGTCAGAAACCATCTTGAGAACATCTGTATATTTCTATTCTTTCTGAATATTTAAATCCAATAGTTATTGGAGTCAAGAGGAAGACTTCTACTAATGATACACTGGCACTAGATCAGGTTTGCAATGTTGAGTTTCTTTACGCATCAGCAGTTTTAAAACCAAATCCTATTGTTAAACACAATGATTTGTGAAAATTAGAACATTTGGTGTTCCATCTTCTTCTTTTTCTCTTTGTAGCTCATGACATAGTAAAAGAGCCACCTGTCAAAAGGGAGTAGGCAAATTAGAGGCGTATATTACTAGTGAAAATTAAAAAAAAATACAATTCTAACTTTGGTGACATGAATTCTGTTTAGTTGCATGGTAGATTAAGCCTTTTATCTAAAACTTTTGGAGGATTTAACCTTAAATGTACAGAAGACAGATCAGAATGTGCACCAATGCTATGTTTTAATGAACTGAAGAGTTTAAAAGGGACATTTTTAAATTCAGAACACATAATAAAACATTCACCACACCCCCATCAAGCTACAGTATTGTGCTTAGTTAGATTTTATATAAAGTACAGCTCAGCACATCCAAGCTGCCATTCAGAAAAGAATGAATATAATGATAGAAAATCTATTTGCAGTTTTTGCTGTCAGATTCAGTGGTGTTTGTGAACACCTTAGCAAAAGTTTGTTTCAGTCTCCTTTCTTTCTTCGTTTGGTTAACTTGACTGTTATTGTACTCTATGCATGAAAACACTAAGAGCTCTCTTCATAAACAATGATAGAGCATTACAGATATTTTAAATCTCAAAATTAAAAATTAACAAAACATTTAAATAAACATTAATCAAATTTCTATAAATCTCCCCGTTTTACTCTAAATTAACTTTTCCATCTTATAAAAAACCCTCTTCTCCATACATTTTGGTCTTACTTGCTTTGTTTACTCACTTGTTGAATACCTCTACTTCTGCCCTAAGATTCTGCAAATAGGATCTATGTAGCTGAAATCCATGAGACTTTAGAAGAAAGAAATTGTAAAACTGTCACTGTACTGCAGAAATATTGGCCTAATATTTAGATGTATTGAACAACTAAGTTACAGATATTTCAGGTTCTTATAAAATTACAATTTAAGTTCTGGATCATTTTACATCTATGAAATTCTATCCATCAGGATGGAATTACATCTTATTTCCTGTTCCAATAAGATGCAGATTTCCTATTCCATTCTGTTTATAAAGTGTTCTTCATGGAATTGGTGATATCTATTGTTTGCATATGCAAGCAACTGTGGTGAATTTACACTAATTAATTTTCCTCTGGTTTTGCTCTATTCATTTTTAAGTTCTCAATCTACACCTCCAACCCAAATGCATATATTTTTCTATCTGTATTCAAATTTTACTTTTTAAAGAAAGGGAGAACACTTCATGGAAAAAAAATGCTTTATTTTTTCATTCACTAAAGTAAATGGCTCAGCTTCTCCAAATTGCAGTAGGGCAAGAACATTTATGAGGACAAATATAAGTATATGCAAATATATAGGTATATTATGTACCTTAGCATCAATTTTAACTAAAAATAAACCGGGGGGGGGGGGAACGTGTACAATACATTCAACTCAAATGCTGCATTTCCTATTTACAATTGCACGTACAAATATGTGGGGATTTTTCTAATTAAAGCTTGGAGATAGACAGAATAGGTTTTTCCCATTTAACTGTAGCCTTTAAAAAATGGGAGTACTTGAGTTGCAAAATGCTGCTAAACACGTTTTCCCTTTCTTCTATAAAAATAGAGTTTAATAGGAACTATGTAAATAAAGCTGAACTCTGCACTTCAGACACCATTTAACTTAAGTGCTCTTGGAGTTGTCCAAGCTAAAAACTGAACTGTCTAATGCGAAAAAAGATATGACATGAGTTTCATGTCATTAGATAAATTGAGTTGTCAAAGTTACACGTCAGTCACAAAGAACAGAACAAAAAACCCTCTAAACCTTCTCTTCTAGCTCAAAATGTAATGGTTTCATGAAGCTTCATGTGATTTACCACAGAAGCTGCCTCTGCTAATTTTAATTCTCCATTAAAGAGAAGAAAGAAAAATTGTAAACAGACAGGAAAAGGTCTTCCTTTCCAGAAAGAAGGAGCAAAACTGACAAGAAGTGACAGAAAATAGTTGTTTGTCATGTCATCCTCCTAATATAGCTGGACGGAAAAGAAAAAATCTTGGTCTTCCTTGTTTGAATAAAATCTTAGTTTTTAAAAGCTTGCAAAAAGCTTTTCAAAACCTGTTTGAAGGTGTACATTTTAACTAAAATAGGTTTAGAAATAGAAAAAACACTAAAAAAAAAGAACTGGTTCCTACACCAAAAATATCATGAGAAGCTACTCCTGACATTCTGAACATGTTGTAAGGTAGTATCTCAGTGTGTAATCACTTAGGAAATTCTCTGGCAAATAGTCAACAGGCAGAATCAAAAATAAAATAGAGGACCCGAAAATAGTTTTTTGAGTCATGTTGAAAATGTTCTCCCTGTTTACATATTTGAAAGACCTCAGATCTAACGCTAGAAAGTAATTAGGAGAAAATCAGACTATCTATACTAATTTTGCAGCATTGTCCTACTGGTATGCTAACAGGGATGAACAGAGTATATCATCCTTAGCAGGAACATTACTAACTTCTATGAAACTAAGATCAGCCCCAGGTAGCAACTCACATACATATCAGCTTTTCTTTATAAGACCTTCATTCGCTGTATTTTTTTTCAGCTCATGAGTTATCTAGTACCTCTGTCAATGTGGGACCAGGAACTATTTCATACATTCTGCCCTTCTTCCACCTCTGTAAGAACTGTATTGATCTCAGAACAGATGAGCAATGAATTAGGTTATGCAGCTTTTTAACAGCCTATGTAGTCAAAACCAAGTTTTTATCAAATTATCCCAAAATATTTCTTTATGAAAAACATTAATAGCATGAATATAATTTTTGTCTATAAAATATGCATTTTCCTATTTTATCATTTTATAAATATTAATCAACATAAAAATGCTGTTTAGTACAAGCATGTAGGGTATGACAACTTTAGATACATATTAACTAAACATTAAGTTTCACTATGATTTTATTGTTCTGTTCTCCCAAAATGCATTGTGATTTTTTTTCAAAAACTAATTTAAATATAAAAGAAAGCCTCTTTAAAGTATTCTTCATTACAGAGATTTCAATATGTGTTTCTAAATGAAACAGAACACTATCTTATTAAAATATAACAGAATATTTCCACAACTAAGTTATTTTTAGTCACAATATGGTCTCAAAGGATTTCCAAAACTATTGTACATAATCATAAAATGTTAGTCTTTCATTGGATTAGCAAGAAAAGCCTGAGTGACAGCCACAATAATATAGCATTACAGAAACTGAAGCATTCATACGTTTCATCTTCTTGGAAAAGTAAGACTGACCAATCAAAAATTAATTTAAAATTTTTCTATTTTAAGCTGATTAAGAGTTTCATATCAGGAATGCTCAGTTATTTCTCAGTCTATGCAACATCAGAAGGACAGTTCATTAGTCAAAAACTCTTCTGATTTAAAGGAGAAAAAAGAAAGGTAAGTTAATAATGAAGATACTGTCCTCCTGAACACTCCATAAAAGTACAAATGGGTTACACTTTAGCTATCATACACATAAAGTACTTTTGCACATAAACCCCTTTCGCACAATGCGTAATTGTTTTACAGTCTTGAAAGCACTACAGACAATAGGCTTCTGAGGCAAAGTACTGTTTGCTAATTGTGTAGGTATCTAGACAAAGGAGGAGATGGGCATGACTGCCTGCCACTGAGAAGTCAGACATGAACTTTCTCTGCTGTGCTCCAAAACAACCTACCACAAGCAAACTGCAAGCAAGAAACAGTACAGGTATAGTCAGCTCAGTGCTGTTCACATATATCAAAAGTAGAATGTATTTGTGGTTCTGTGCAAAAACTAACAACTCTATGTTAAAATTTGCCTTTGACAAGAACAAAGCCTGTGCTGAATAAAGAAGTTAACTCACACTTCTCTTCAGTATCAAGAACATACCGTTACCAAGAGACAAGACTTACACTTTCTTGAAAGTGAAAAGATTTATTTATCTTGCACAACTATCATCAGATTTAATTATTAAAAGCTATTTTGCATGATTTTCAGACACAAAAGATTGGTAAGCAGGTAGGAATTGCTGTTCTCTCATTAGAGCTAATTGATTTGACTGTTCTGTGCAAGGAACCGGGTGTGCATTATCCCAAATATTTTAACAGAAAGTATGTGCAAGGAATACTGGAAGTTTCAATAGTACAAGAGACTATTTGACTTGCATATTTTGATTCTCTTGTTATAAAAATCAATTCACTCAATTCCACTTAAATCAAGATTGCACAGATTATGCATTAATTTTTCCCACCACTCATCTTTTTTTAATCAAATATCTATGGCTACTGTATCTCAGTCACATGTTCTGATAAGACATACAAAATCCTTGAGAGGAGGGCAACAAAGGTTAACTACATAAATCTTTTTTTGATGTCTGTAATGGCAGCCAATAATTTATTCTCCACATTCATCTCGATCACAAGTTCCAGAGTGCTGTAAGTTCAATTTTACAAGTAATGTCATCTTAGGTACAAGATATTATTTTTAATGTTTATTCTTTCTTTAATTTTCTTTTGAATGAAAACTTCTTTTAAGTTTTTCATGTTAATATCACACTAGAGAGGCTAATCCTAAAGGATAAGAGATTTTTTATTCCAAATCCCTATTTTCAGTCATATTTTTTTTCAAATCATTCTCTGCACACAATCACCTCTGGAATCTGAAAGGAAAGAGAAGCAGCATAATAGCAGAAATACTAAAAGCACTAATACTGATACTAACCTACTGATGATGTAAAATGGATGGTTACCACCAGTAAGAAGCTAATGTCTTTGGGAGCTGATATAAAAGGTATGGTATACAACTCAATAGGACACAGTGCAAGACAAAACAGTGGGGGAAAACAAAAAATATCTCCTTTAAGTTTAGGACTTATTCACTGGAATCAAAGGACAAGAAAGACCCAGTTGTGAAAGGCAGTCAAAGAGCACTGCAAGTTGTAATATTATATGAATGCAAGTAACAAAAACCAAATACCATTCTGTAATATCAGACAAGGATGAAAGACAGATGAGGAAACACTGGTGAGACATCATCTGCCTCACACTTAACTTTGGCTATATTCAAAAAAAATGAAGTCAGATTATAACAGGTATTGTCAGAGGCCAATACTCGCTGACCAGGCTCTTTTAGATATTCCACACGTGGAGGGGGTAATGTTTTATATGAAAGTTCTGCTCTATTGAGCATTCTTGCAGCAGTGCAGCCAAACGTGCTTTTCTGATCTGCACAGTTACATAAAGTACTCCAGAATTCTTCTGAATCTTTAGTATATCCAAACATGGGCAACTGAGACATCCAAAAAAGCGAGTGTGAGAATTCAGTGGTGTAACTAATTGATTTAGAAACAGGATGACCTGACAAATTTGATTTGCAAGTTTATTTTCAGAAGGCACTGAAGTGAGTTAGCATGCAGAGAATTATGACAATCCTATCTGCCTGAAGCTTCATTTAAAACTAGCTGCAATTACAACAATCCTATCTGCCAGAAGCTTCATTTAAAGCTAGCTGCATGGTATTTTACATATAAGAGCTTTAGCTATCAAATTTTTCTCAGTGACCAAATCTCAGTTTTTAATCTTCACACAGCAGGAATCCTGTTTCCAAACATGTACTGGGGCTGAAAAAGTAACTCGCTACTAGTGCGATAAAAATTAAATAAAAGAAAGTTTCATCAATAACTAGCTTTCAGAACTAACTACTTAACTGTTTATCAATATAGCATTTATTAAATTTGTACTTTAAGTGAGGAAAGCACTTTTGCAAAGGTGATCTCATAATCTTCAGAGGTTGAAGGAAATAAACATTCTCCCTAAAACTGTAACAACCCCTTTTTCACTGCTTCACAGCAGGAGGCAATAGATGCTGAACTTTCCTACCATTCTGCTTTTTCCTTCTTGAACTTCAAGCAACTATCAGGTTGCCCCTGTGAAATCAAATAAAGCACTGGATGAGCTAACAGTGCATACAAATATAACAATGCATATATAAATAGAGCCCACATCTACTAAAAAATGGTTCAGTGAAGAATGCAAAACCAAAATGTGTCATTTTATAGGTCCCCCCCCCCATTAAAGAAAGTGTACATATTCTTGACAGTGATTCAGGAAAAGAAAAGGCGTTATTCTTCTGTTTGTTTGTTTAAAAGACTAACACTACTAAAGTTGGAAACACAGCATATTCATGGTTGCCAGCCATGGCAATTAACCTCTAATATTTAATAGAAAAAATATTAATAAAAAGAATATAAATGCATGAGTTAAAGGAAACTATCTCAGATAGTAAGATGTGTATAAATTCTTTTCAGTATTTTTTTAGGGAACACTTATTTGAGGAAAATATTATGAAACTGGTAAGCTCTTCTGAATTAGAATGATAATAAAGAATATTCTTTAAGAGATGTGTCATTTAAGATTATGAATAACAAAATAACTATTTCTTCAATCACACCTTAGACCTGTTAAAAAACAGACTGTAGAAACTGCAAGTATTATAAAGCTTGCATGTGAATGCCTTAACATGTTAGCAGTAACACCACAGAGGACTGACAAACAAGGGCAAAATGTAAAGTGAATGAGGAAGTTTAAATAAAGTAGTAAGCAGAATAGAGAACAACTTAAGACTGGAGAAAAGAAATGCTGAAGGGGGACCACGTATCACCAGATCAAAGCATTCAGAAAGCTCAATCATGAAACAAATCCAGAACGTTGAATTCAGTGAGAAAGAAGATACAAGGATTACTGCAAAATAATGAGAAGTTGGACAGAAAGAAGGCACCGAAGAAGCTACCACCACCTCCAATGTGTTGTCAGGGCTCTGAGTGCACCGAGAGGCTCTGCCACCTCTCGTCACCTCCCGGGGTTTGGCCACATGCTCAAGGCCAACGCTGTGGGGATGAGGCTGCTGGCAGAAGAGCTGTGGGAGAGGTCTGGGAGAAGCCTTGCTGGTGGCTCCCCCTCCGCTCGGGAGCTGCAGGTCAGCTCAGACACTCGGCCTGGATCCTTGCCTGAGCTATGGTGCCGGTATGCCCTTGCCCAACCACATACCTTGCTGACCCTGATGCTGACCCACTCAGGGCTTCTTGGCTTGACTATACTTATATTCACAATGTTTTGTCAAAACACTGTAAATTAATACTTAATTATCTCAGGATTTAAGACAGACATGATATATGATGCATCTCCACATAACCTCAGGAACATGAGACGTGGAACATGTCAGGTGTCTCCTCTCTTATCACCCAGAAAAGTGGTAAGAGCCATAGGGCCCTTAGAAAAATCACTGCAGTGCCACTCTACTGCTGCACAGAGTAAAAAGGGTTTATTTTTCCAGTGGAGAGTTGCTTCCATAGTTTTTTCAAGGGTCAAGAAAGTCTGCTGAGATCCAGAATGTACAGCTGCAGAATTCTCCATGTTTTGGCTGACAGCAAGATAAAGGCCAAAAAAGCCCCCGGATTCTGGCATGGCTAGAAGAGATTCCTTAATTGCTACAATCCTTTTGGATCAATATTTTTTTCTCTATATAAAAATTATTATGCTTTATGAAGCACTTTTGCAGAACATGTATAAAAGCTTTGTAGGCTACAGGTGTCTGCAGTTTGCGTTTTGGGTACCCCAACCATGAGTCGCTGAATCATTCCTTCACCTACACTTAAAGTACACATGCAGCTTGAGCTTTTGGTCACACCTCATTTGGAAAAAACATCTTTTGGTGACATCTACAACTTCTGTCCTTGTTGCTTTCTTCCATAGAAATGTAGCAAGAAGGCCAGCACATTATAAGCTGAAGGAGTATGTGGCCAGGAACAGGAACCCTCCATGTTTTGGTGGTAATGAGCTGCAGTATCTCATGGAAGCATCCTCAGACACCTAATGCAATATGTGTCCACAGGACATTTTTTGAAGAACAGGTGAAAAGAGCTGCAGCAGTATGTGGTCAAGATGAGAGGTACTAGTAAGGCTATTTCTGGCAGCTCAAGAGGAATCCTGCAAGGGCAAGAGGAAACAGCTGGCCAATGAAGTTTGCAATAAGCACCAGTAATAGAGGAAAATCTGACAGTTAAGTGGAAGAAGCTGGCTGCATATCACCTTAAGCCAGGTAGAATTTTGTCCAACTTAGGAGTACATGACTGAGACAGAAAAAAGTGTCATAATTGTACTTTCTATTTAAATTTCTTGAGACATGCATGACATGTAAACATTGCTTTAACAGATGTTGTTATTTTTGTAAAAATTGTTCTCTCTTCTTTGTCTTAACATTCCCCCCAATAAAGTACAGCTCCCAAATGACTGAGCGAGTATCAAACCATTCCTATTCCATGACATGAATAATAAAATTAATCTATGAATATACATTTACTCCATTTAATCACATCAAACTGAGCTATGTGTATTATGAAATGAAAACGGCTCCAGGGAAACACAGTTTTAAAAAGTGCCTTGCTTCTTTCTGATAGCCTACAGCATGTGCAATTACCCAGCAACTCATTAAGGACAGAAAACGAACAGAAAAAGGTTAAATCTTGCTTCAGTTTCCTGACTGCATTCCTAAGAAATTATTTTGACATATCAACCTTTACTTTGTCTCCTTCCATGGTTGCTACCTAATTGTGTTAGTAAGACTCGCAACTATGCTGTAAATAATTACAAAACACAAGCAATGCAAATGTCCCTTAGAGATACTTCCAATTTTATAAATGAAACTAATGTGTTGTAGATATGTTAAGGAGACTCAGTCCTCAGACACTAAGTCAGCTTTAATTGTTTATGTAGGGTTTTAGTAACACTTTGAAGTTAGAGAGCAACTCTTTGATCTTTAAAAGCTTAAATGAGATATTCAAGTGTATATCCTCAAACCTTCAGGTAATCTGAATTAAGACTCAAAATGAAGGACTGATCCACGTTTTAAGTGAATCATTTTAAGATGACACTGGCTAACTGATTAGGTCTCAAAAACTGTCATTCTTAAAGAGAAATAAATCCAAAGAAACATGTATCCCAGAAAATGTTTTTGTAACATTCTGATATAGACACCTCATTCTGTAACATACTGGACAACCCAAAGAGAAGCATTTTCATTTCTTATTGAAGCCTATACATACTAAAAAATATTAAACTATTCACATGGCAGAAAAACTTAACTTTACCTTTGTTCTTAGAATTATACTCACAGCTAAAAAAAGGCAGTATTTCAAAATTGCACCAGTGCATTTCATATAAACGTAGAAAATTCCACTGGAACACTGGGAAGTAACATTTGAGTCCTAGTGATTTTTTTTTCTGTACGTAATGGTAGTTTCATTATCACTACATTTAGTTCTAAAAGGAATAGATTTCTTCCCCTCCTTCCCCTTTCACTTTTATAATTATGTCCCCTCCCCCCGCCTTTTTAATGATTACACCAGCTACATCTGGGTTTGAAAAAGAAAAAAACAAACAAAGTGAAAGGATACAGTACAGTAGTTCATGTATTTCAGTAATATCACCTGATACTCTTGCTTCAGAATGACAACATATGAATACAGATGGACCAGTCTATTTAAACACTTGTTTTGTAGGCTCAAGGAAGCACGCACAAACATCTGGATTTACAGACAGACCATAGATTAAGTCTGTAAACAATCTCAATACAGAAAAGCTGAGCCTAACTCAGTGTCCTGTCATCAATGAACTCTTAAATCCTGGGGAGCCCAAGGTCCCTCTTCGGGGCAAACAAGGGAGAGGAATGAGTTAGCTTGCCAGACATTCACAAGCTGAGCATAGGATATGCCCAAAAGTACTAAGAAAAATACTGAGGAAAAAAGTCTTTTCAAGAGGATGGACAGATACACACACACACGCACCCCAAGCTGAGGATTCAAAGCTGCTAACCCTCTCCCGCAGAGACTCGAGCAGCAAAACTCTATTCAGTCAAACAATGAGATCAAGTCTGCTGCCTTACGCTGAAGAACAGAAAAATGATAAAAGCATTCATCTGATTTGAACCTTCTTATAGGTGGTAGAATCCCACAATGCTATAAAAAAGTTAAAAAGTTTGGAAGAAAGGAGTGACATAGCATGACAAGAGGGTAGGGTCTATGCAAACACCCAGCTCAGGATGCATTCTCAGTATTTAATAGCCTTCACTGGATGAGCATCACCAGGTAGTTTCTCAGGTGCATTTAATATACCTTTGTCTACTTAACCACATTCCTTGCTTGTAATCTCTTTTACGTGCAACACGTGGGACAGTAATCCTGAAATCCTCAATTTAGTGTCATCATACAGCCACCAGTTGACACTTATTTGTGCTACAGATGCCTTACATGCTCAGCACAGGCTGTGGACTATTGCTTTTAATCATACCATGGCTACAGAGCCATGCTAATATAGACTGTACCCTACAAAGATTAGTTATAATCCCTTTCCTATTTGTCACTTGTTGCAAAAGTCTGGAGGAATACTTTCAATTTTTCCTCTACCGTAGCTAGTTTCTTACTTTCTTCTCTTTATTTTAATATTAGTCTTATAAGCCTGACAAGAAATAGAAAAATATTTCAGTTCAGTGTTAAACCAAGTTTCATTGATCATAGGAGGATTTGAAAAAAGCGTAAATGCTTAGTGGAAAAGAAAGCTGTATTATCTATTACAAGAACCAATATTCATACTTACACATAGCTGGTTTAAAAATATCATTAATTTTAAAATAAAGACTGCATAGTCTAACCACACAGAATAAAATAACCAATTATTTTACTGTTCAACCAACAGTGACATGCAACTTCTTGAACTCTTTAGCACTGTCATTTCCTGGATATCTACACTGCTAGCTGACAGTCAAACACTTCAGTCACACAGAATACTTGTGACTTCAGATTGAAGACTTCTGTATTATATCTGTTATGGTCCTAAGGAATATCCGTGAATTCAGTGCAAATGTGGATGACATCTTTGAATCACAAGACAGCCTTAAAAAAATAAGTCTGAAAAGAACATACAAAGCATGTAGTGCAGCCTCTGTTCATCTCAGTGGGATGGTAGTTAGTAATATCACATCACAAGAGGGATGTGGCACTAGTGGAGCAAGTCCAGCGAAGGGCCACAAAGATGATTAGGGGACTGGAGCATCTCTCTTATGAGGAAAGGCTGAGAGAGCTGGGCCTGTTTAGCTTGGAGAAGAGAAGGCTGAGAGGAGATCTTATCAATGTGTACAAGTATCTGAAGGGAGGGTGTCGAGAGGATGGAGCCAGACTCTTTTCAGTGGTGCCCAGCGACAGGACGCAAGGAAATGGGCACAAACTGAAACACAGACACTTCCATCTGAACATGAGGAAAAACTTCTTCACTGTGAGGGTGACAGCGCACTGGAACAGGTTGCCCAGAGAGGTGGTGGAGTCTCCTTCTCTGGAGATATTCAAAACGCGCCTGGATGCAATCCTGTGCAATGTGCTCTAGGTGACCCTGCTTGAGCAGGGAGGTTGGACTAGATGATCTGCAGAGGTCCCTTCCAACCTCAGCAATTCTGTGATTCTGTGATTATTAGGTTTCAGAATGAATTTGCTACTAGAAACTGTAAAGATAAAACAGAAAACAAATTACATGTTACATCACTGTCCTCGGTTGCGATGCCAGCTCTGGGCTACCATGAAAACCAAATACAACCCTTGTTGCCCAAACTTTTCCTACTTTTCCTCATTTGCCATCTCACAACCTATTTCATGATGAACTTGTGAATTTTCAATTCAAAGTGTTAGTGTCTACAGAAACAGCTTGAAATCAGATGCAAGACCAGAACAGACATACTACATTATTTGCATATTTCAGTCAACAGAAACTTCCATTTTTAAAATGAAAAAAACCCCAAAACGTACAGATGGCTTTCTTCTGGGTTTTGGTCACACTTCCTACAGAATACAGGAGATTTACAATCAGAAATATTCCTTCTGTATGGAGACACAAAGAGAAAGCATTCCTTATTTAATTCCTTATCTCCAACCACCGTTCTCATGTTCTCAGACCCTTTACACAAACAGCACAAATGTATCAGAAAGAAAACTCTGATGGCAGAGTTGACAACTATTTTATAATGTCACGTAGCATACTTGAAAGAGAATCAGAATCAATTAATTTCATTTGTTCTTACTGACAGAACAAGTAGCAACACTTCAAGCTGCAGTAATGTAACATTAGCATCCCTACCAGAGGAAAAAATTACTCACCAGATCATTAAACAAACTGCCTAGTGAAGTTACAGACTCATTATCACTTGAAACATGACACCTATCAGAGGAGCCAGAAATAATAAATCTGTCTTGCCAAAACGGTAATGGGTTGTCCATAAATTTCAGGAGAGAGACATTCTAAAAATGAAGTAGTTTGATTAGATTACAAAAATTACTTGTTATTACAATCTGCATTATTCTGTTCAGTCAGTAATAATGAACAGGCAAAGTGCTATTGTAAACAGCCTCCTCAAAGATTACTAGACTGGCAGTGGATTTATTAAGGCTTTTCTTTGTAAACCTTCCTTTCTTTCCTTACTATTTTGAAATTCATAACTTCAGAGAACATCTATAATATGGTTTGGGGCAGAAAATAACATCACTTCAGTTATATTTTTTTGCATATATTTGCTCTACATGTAAACAAGATCAATCCTGTTTGTATGCCGTTTACTCCACTCCGTACCTTATCTGAGGAAAAACACCAGCTGGTACGGGAGTAAACATGGCCTTGGGCAACAGCTTCAGCCGGGGAAGCAGGCCAGGTGCCACCGCGCGTCGCTGTGCAGCAAAAACCCCGTGTCGGGCAGCAGCAGGAGTGGGCAGCTGCCGAAGGGAAGGACCCTTGACCCCTGCCACCAAAATGCCTCTGTTTTTAAAGAAATAAGCCCTTTCCAAAGTGTTACATTAGAACTGAGATTTTACATTC
This sequence comes from Apteryx mantelli, assembly GCF_036417845.1. Classification (NCBI taxonomy): domain Eukaryota; kingdom Metazoa; phylum Chordata; class Aves; order Apterygiformes; family Apterygidae; genus Apteryx; species Apteryx mantelli. The sequence continues at coordinate 118,192,991 of NC_089980.1, read as the reverse complement.
TGTTCTTTTTTTCTCTGAACTTTAAAATAAGTTCTGCCCACAATGACCTCCTGGTTGTGAAAATTAAGCTGTTTCGCTAGAAGCGTGCTAACCTCCTTCTGCCCGACTCCAACGTTGCAGTATGGGCCAGACCCCGTTTAAACGAGGTCCTAAGCAGAGTTCTGCCACGCTGGGAAGATGTTTCCTGTATGCTTCAGTGATTTAGGTAAACAATATAAAAATCTAGTAGAATCAAAGTAAGTACTACTTAGTACTAAGTTTAGTGGTATGCATATGTTAATACAGAGGGAAAGAAATTAGCTGGGACCGTAACCAGAAAAGAAGTGACTACGGCAGTGGCAATCGTGCACTGCCTACCTTGCAAGCACTGCCTTAGCAAGGCTTAGGAGAGGCAACACTAGGACTGATAAATAACCCTAAACTCTTGACTTTTATTACACAGACCTTGGGCCACACACTCAATGGCTTTCATAGACAAAAGGCAGAGATACCTGCATCAAGGCTTCAATAGCAGACTCCTCACAAACAAAAAGATGATTGGCAGCTTGGCAAAGAATCAGTCTTGGTAGAGAATCAAACCTGGTCCAACAGATCACCTTTTTCAGTTTCAAGGACAGTTCAGTTTATCAGAGAAGCATTTTGAAGAGACCATGAAAAGGAAATAAGTCAAAAAAATTAAAAGATAAAATCTTTTCATAGGAAACTACTAACTGTTAAAATAACAAGCAAAGTTATAAAGACTGACAATTTGCAAGGTTCTTTTTTCTTCTTAGATATTAAAGTTAATTAAAATTGGTGAAGTCACAGAGTCATTTGTGACCTAGCCTAAATGTAATATAATCTCATCTGAAAAGCATGAAATTACTCTGCCTATATCTATTACTTTACTTCTTGATATCTATTATAGCCATTCAATAACCCAGTTACTATAAATTACAGTGAAGAAGGTCCACGCAATAGCCAAAATATAAAAGATTTGTGACATTGTCTGCACTATATTAACGAACCTGAAGTAACTTATTAGGTAAAATAAACTGGTGAAAAAAAAAATTGCTTTGACTTCACAGAATCACAGAATCGCTGAGGTTGGAAGGGACCTCTGCAGATCATCTAGTCCAAACCCCCTGCTCAAGCAGGGTCACCTAGAGCACATTGCACAGGATTGCATCCAGGCGCGTTTTGAGTATCTCCAGAGAAGGAGACTCCACAACCTCTCTGGGCAACCTGTTCCAGTGCTCTGTCACCCTCACAGTGAAGAAGTTTTTCCTCATGTTCAGATGGAACTGTCTGTGTTTCAGTTTGTGCCCGTTGCCTCGCGTCCTGTCACTGGGCACCACTGAAAAGAGTCTGGTCCCATCCTCTCGACACCCTCCCTTCAGATACTTATACACATTGATAAGATCTCCTCTCAGCCTTCTCTTCTCCAGGCTAAACAGGCCCAGCTCTCTCAGCCTTTCCTCATAAGAGAGATGCTCCAGTCCCCTAATCATCTTTGTAGCCCTTTGCTGGACTCTCTCCAGTAGTGCCACATCCCTCTTGTACTGGGGAGCCCAGAACTGGACTCAGTACTCCAGATGTGGCCTCACCAGGGCTGAGTAGAGAGGCAGGATCACCTCCCTCCACGCTGGCAACACTCTTCCTGATGCACCCCAGGAGACCATTGGCCTTCTTGGCCACAAGGGCACATTGCTGCCTCATGCTTAACTTGGTGTCCACCAGCACTCCCAGGTCCTTCTCCGCAGAGCTGCTTTCCAGCAGGTCAACCCCCAACCTGTCCTGGTGCATGGGGTTGTTCCTCCCCAGGTGCAGGACCCTGCACTTGCCTTTGTTGAACTTCAGGAGGTTCCTCTCCGCCCACCTCTCCAGCCTGTCCAGGTCTCTCTGAATGGTAGCACAGCCCTCTGGTGTATCAGCCACTCCTCCCAGGTTTGTTTCGTCAGCAAACTTGCTGAGGGTGCCCTCTGTCCCTTCATCCAGGTCATTGATGAAGAAGTTGAACAAGACTGGACCCAGGACTGACCCCTGGGGGACACCGCTAGCTACAGGCCTCCAACTAGACTCTGTGCCACTGACCACAACCCTCTGAGCTCTGCCATTCAGCCAGTTCTTAATCCACCTCACTGTCCACTCATCTAACCCACACTTCCTGAGCTTGTCTATGAGGATGCTATGGGAGACAGTGTGGAAAGCCTTGCTGAAGTCTAGGTAGACAACAGCCACTGCTCTCCCCTCATCTACCCAGCCAGTCATTCCATCAGAGAAGGCTATCAGATTGGTTAAGCATGATTTCCCCTTGGTGAAGCCATGCTGACTACTCCTGATCACCTTCTTGTCCTCCACATGCTTGGAGATGGCCTCCAGGATGAGCTGCTCCATCACCTTTCCAGGGATGGAGGTGAGGCTGACTGGCCTGGAGCTCCCTGGGTCCTCCTTCTTGCCCTTTTGGAAGACTGGGGTGACATTGGCTTTCTTTCAGTCTTCAGGCACCTCTCCTGTTCTCCAGGACCTTTCAAAGATGATGGAGAGTGGCTTAGCAGTGACATCCGCCAGCTCCCTCAGCACTCGTGGGTGCATCCCATCAGGGCCCATGGATTTGTGGGTGTCAGGTTTGCTTAAATGATCTCTAACCCACTCCTCCTCCACCAAGGGAAAGTCTTCCTTCCTCCAGACTCTCTCTCTTGCCTCCAGGGTCTGGAGTTCCTGAGGGCTGGCCTGAGCAGTAAAGACTGAAGCAAAGAAGGCATTCAGTAACTCTGCCTTCTCTGCATCCTTCGTCACCAGGGCACCCACCCCATTCAGCAAAGGCCCCACATTTTCCCTAGTCTTCCTCTTGCTACTGATGTATTTGAAGAAGCCCTTCTTGCTGTCCTTGACATCTCTAGCCAGATTTAATTCCAAACGGGCCTTAGCCTTCCTCGTTGCATCCCTGCATACTCTGACAACGTTCCTATATTCCTCCCAAGTGGCCTGTCCCCCTTTCCACTTTCTGTAGACTTCCTTCTTCTGCTTGAGTTTTGCCAGGAGCTCCTTGCTCATCCATGCAGGTCTCCTGCCTCCTTTGCTTGACTTCCTACCTACAGGGATGCACTGCTCTTGAGCCTGGAGGAGGTGATGTTTGAATATTAACCAGCTCTCTTGGACCCCCCTTCCTTCTAGGGCCCTCACCCATGGGATTCCTCCAAGAAGGTCCCTGAAGAGGCCAAAGTTTGCTCTCCTGAAGTCCAGGGTTGCGATCTTACTTGGTGCCCTGCCTCTTCCTCGCAGGATCCTGAACTCCACCATCTCATGGTCACTGCAGCCAAGGCTGCCCCCGACCTTCACATCTTCCACCAGTCCTTCTTTGTTTGTTAGTACGAGGTCCAGCAGCACACCTCTCCTTGTTGGCTTCTCCACCACCTGTGTCAAGAAGTTGTCACCAATGCTCTGCAGGAACCTCCGGGACTGTTTGTGCCTAGCTGTGTTGTCTTTCCAGCAGATATCAGGGTGGTTGAAGTCCCCCATGAGAACCAGGGCCTGGGATCGTGAGGCTACTTCCAGCTGTCTGTAGAAGGCCTCATCGACTTTCTCTTCCTGATCACGTGGCCTGTAGTAAACACCCACAACAGTGTCACCCATGCTAGCCTGCCCTTTGATCCTTACCCATAAGCTCTCGACTCGCTCTTCATCCACCCCTAGGCACAGCTCAATACATTCCAGTTGCTCTCTCACATAAAGAGCAACTCCACCACCTCCCTTTCCTGGCCTGTCTTTCCTAAAAAGCACGTAGCCATCCATGACAGCACTCCAGTCATGCGAGCTATCCCACCATGTCTCTGGAATGGCAATGAGATCATGGCCCTGCGACTGCACACAGATCTCTAGTTCTTCCTGTTTGTTCCCCATGCTGCGTGCATTGGTGTACAGGCATTTCAGGGAGGTGATCGAGCATGCAGGTTTCCCAGGAGGGGTACTTACTTCCCTTAATGCAATATCTGAAAGTGTTTGATTTGCTGCAGAATAAAAAAAATCTGTGAATATATACACAGCTACCATTTTCAAATCTATGAATCAAAATATATATTGAATCTAAGCTAAAATCTGCTTTTAATGGAGTTTGGAAGGTGCTAATTTTGATATTAGTAAATAGGCTTCCAGCACTCTTGGACACTGGCTGAACAAATTTCTGATTGCAGTTACAAAAATGTTCATTTGTGCAAAGCTCCATTTTCTGGTGCCCAACATAGAAGTACTTCATCTAATACTCAAGGATATAGAGGCAGCGTTAAGCTTCTCATGCAGCATTAAAAATGCACATGCTATGGGAGAACCTAATCTTGGAAGTTCCACAGCGCAAAAGGTTTGACTGAAAGTATGGATGATGGAGGGACAGTATGGGAAGAACTGTTTCATTTTCCAAGCCCTTTCAAACAAATAATGAGAAAAGAGAGAAGAAAAGAGAGAAGAAAAGAGAGAAGAAAAGAGAGAAGAAAAGAGAGAAGAAAAGAGAGAAGAAAAGAGAGAAGAAAAGAGAGAAGAAAAGAGAGAAGAAAAGAGAGAAGAAAAGAGAGAAGAAAAGAGAGAAGAAAAGAGAGAAGAAAAGAGAGAAGAAAAGAGAGAAGAAAAGAGAGAAGAAAAGAGAGAAGAAAAGAGAGAAGAAAAGAGAGAAGAAAAGAGAGAAGAAAAGAGAGAAGAAAAGAGAGAAGAAAAGAGAGAAGAAAAGAGAGAAGAAAAGAGAGAAGAAAAGAGAGAAGAAAAGAGAGAAGAAAAGAGAGAAGAAAAGAGAGAAGAAAAGAGAGAAGAAAAGAGAGAAGAAAAGAGAGAAGAAAAGAGAGAAGAAAAGAGAGAAGAAAAGAGAGAAGAAAAGAGAGAAGAAAAGAGAGAAGAAAAGAGAGAAGAAAAGAGAGAAGAAAAGAGAGAAGAAAAGAGAGAAGAAAAGAGAGAAGAAAAGAGAGAAGAAAAGAGAGAAGAAAAGAGAGAAGAAAAGAGAGAAGAAAAGAGAGAAGAAAAGAGAGAAGAAAAGAGAGAAGAAAAGAGAGAAGAAAAGAGAGAAGAAAAGAGAGAAGAAAAGAGAGAAGAAAAGAGAGAAGAAAAGAGAGAAGAAAAGAGAGAAGAAAAGAGAGAAGAAAAGAGAGAAGAAAAGAGAGAAGAAAAGAGAGAAGAAAAGAGAGAAGAAAAGAGAGAAGAAAAGAGAGAAGAAAAGAGAGAAGAAAAGAGAGAAGAAAAGAGAGAAGAAAAGAGAGAAGAAAAGAGAGAAGAAAAGAGAGAAGAAAAGAGAGAAGAAAAGAGAGAAGAAAAGAGAGAAGAAAAGAGAGAAGAAAAGAGAGAAGAAAAGAGAGAAGAAAAGAGAGAAGAAAAGAGAGAAGAAAAGAGAGAAGAAAAGAGAGAAGAAAAGAGAGAAGAAAAGAGAGAAGAAAAGAGAGAAGAAAAGAGAGAAGAAAAGAGAGAAGAAAAGAGAGAAGAAAAGAGAGAAGAAAAGAGAGAAGAAAAGAGAGAAGAAAAGAGAGAAGAAAAGAGAGAAGAAAAGAGAGAAGAAAAGAGAGAAGAAAAGAAGACTAGCTGAAAAGCCTAACTTGGAGTATGAGCCTGTATCCTCCATAGTGAGTTTAGAAAAATCACTAGCTGTTACACAAAGTTAGAGAAATGTTAGTAAGAAACAACATTTGTACATATGCTGAATTTTACACACCAGGTTAGGAGAATGCAAGGCTCAACTGAGTAGGTCAGAGAGTCTGATCTGAACCTCATGCCAGTGCCATTCTCAGCAAGTCAGGACCAGCATTCTCATCTACAAGTAGAAGCTCTAAAACCCCGTCCCCTCATCCCCCCCCCCCGAAAAAAAACAAAAACTAAACAGCAGTATCATTCTTCCTGATACAGAGAGAACCAAAAATATTAAAATAACAAAGGAGTTCCTGAAGGCAATTGCAAATAGGAAATCCTAAAACCATACTAAAAAAGTTAAGATCAACCGATATTTATTTGATAGGATTTACAAAAGATAAGCACTTCACAGAACATTTAAAACAGGCCTGTGAAAGAGTCAAGATTTTTTTGTTTGGTTGGTTTATTTACTGATTAATGAAAAATAGTGATCGCAAATAACTTTTCACTATATATTTCATAATATATATGGAACTAATCAGTTTCATAAAACTAGTATCCAATCAAAATAAAACCTCCAGATGTGCTAGGTATTAATTATCATTTGTAACAATAAAAGATGTATTTTATTTTTCCTTTCCAAAATCATAGGTAATTTCAAGCAAAAATATGAACTGCACAACATTTTTTTAAAAAGTAACATTTTAAATTTTGTTTTCTTTATTTAATTCTATACTTTGGACTAAATAGCACAAAAAATAAACTGGTTCCACACATTTCTTCAAGATATTTACATGCAGCCTTCATATGCATCACAAATGAAATCTATGCTTCAGGGAGCAGAACATGATATCGGACCTCAATTTCTTCACTTAAGTTCTTTATAAATGCAAAGTACAATCTGGCTCTGTAACTCTCCAGAACTACTGAATAGTAAGACAAGCAGGAAAGAAACAAAATATGCACATGCACACTCATACACAAGGGAAAATAAGACACAGGCATAACTCTCAGATAATTAGTTTAAAAAATCCATACTGAAATAGTACAAATACTGTACTGACTTACAAACTGTGCAATCTCACTGAAGTTAATGTGTCCCAGGGAATTACATATTATTTGCACAGCATCCAATGGATCTAGAGTAAATGTCACAGAAGTGTATTAATCCTCGTGGAATGACATGCATTAAAAGAATGGAAATGAGACAAGAAATAATTAAGCTTTAGTTGTTAATGTTGTGAAGTAACTCCTGACATTATTTACTCTATTTGATTTCTATCCAGCATTTCATAAAGCTAAGAGATTTGTTTTGTATTTTGCTGCTTGAGATAAGTAATATAATTCAGTTATATCTACAAATGAATTCAGACCACATTTGCAGAAGAAAAAAAAAATGTTTTGCTGAAAATACTAACATATGTCTCACTTCTTGTTTTTCCTACTATTTCTTGACTGCATTTTGCTCACTCCTTTTCTTTCCTTCCACACCTTTTCATATTTAAGTCAATTAATTTTCATCTTTTTTAATGCATATAATTTTTCTCCACGTTCATGAATCAGGTTTGTTGTTGTTTTTCTGTCCTGATTAAAAAAAAAAAAAAAGCTGAGCTTTCCGACTTATATTCAGCTGGGTCATGATATGAGTACTTTTATGATGATGAAAATCTTGGACAGCACTACACATATATCATCCACCAATTTAAAAGATCTGATATTAAGTAGTTAAAAACAGTAACAGTAAAGCTGGGTTTGAATTTGAAATGTAGTTCTGCCTATCCCCAGTAATACTTCTTTAATAAATTTTGCTTACTATAAGTTGTAATAAATTCAGTACAGAATGCTGGCATTTTCAAGGTTTTAATAAATGAATTATGTAGAATAGCATCATACATTACATGTTATAGAAAAAAGAAAAACCTGTAAAAGCATAACATCAGCTCTCAAAAGTCTCCTAAAAATTACTTTCTTTCATCCCATTAATATATACTGATAAAGTTAGATCTTTGTATTAGGAAGATAAAATATTCTTCATTTCTGTATAATAATACATTCTCAGCAAGTCAGGATCAGTGTTCTGATGGTTCACATCTAGAATTAGAATCTCTAAAACCTACTCGCTCCCCCTCTCCCCTGCCAAAAATCTAATAATACACATTTAATGTGGTATTTCTGGACTAATGGCCAGCTATGCCATTTTATTTTGCGACTTTCCCACATTTTCATTCATTCTGCCCAAATTTATTTTATTTTCAGCAACTTTGAAGCAGCAAGAGCCTTAATGTGGCATGACTTTTTTTTCTCCACTGACCAAATACAACTTTATTACATTAATTAGTACATTATCTGAAAGAGAAGTACAGTGTTCTAACTCTGTAATTCCATCTAGGCTTACTTATTTTTCAGTTGTTAAAGGCACGACATAGAATCTAATCAGAACCATTCAGGTAAGAAGGGAGGGACCTGTGGAAGTCTCCAGTCCAGGCTCCTGCCCAAACCAGGCTAAGCTACAGGATCACACCAGGTTATGCATCATTTTATGCAGTCTGGTATTGAAAATCTCTGAGGATGGAGACAACACGTCTCTGTGCTTGAGCTCAGGGCTGCCAACCAGAAGAACCCAGACAGGGTGCGGGAATGCAACAAAAACCTCATGAAATTCAGCAAGGACAAATGCCAACTCATCCCCTGGGAAGGAAGGGCCCCTGGAAACAATATAGGCTGGGGTCTGACTGCCCAGGGAGGCAGCACTGCTGAATAGTATCTGGGGGTCCTGGTAGACAGCAAGATCCTTATGGTGAAAAGGTTTTTCCTTATATCCCAACAGAAATTGCCTTGTTTCAGTTTATGTCTGTTGTCACTTGTCCTCCCACCATAGATCAGTATGAAGAGCCTGGATCTGTCTTCTCATTATCATCCTTATAGGCAGAGCAGCACTACTGTTAGGTTTCCTCAAAGCCATCTCTTCTCCAGGCTGTACAAGCCCAGCTCCCTCAACATCTCCTCGCAGGGCAAGCGCTCCAGACCCCAACCAGTGGGCAACCTGGTGGCATTCCACTGAACTTAATTCAGTTTATCAATGTCTTTCTGGTATTGGGAGACCCAAAACTGGATGCAGTATTCCAGATGTGATCTAACAAGTGCCAAGGAAGGGGGATTATCCACTCCCTCAGTCTGCTGTTTGTGCTCCTGCTAATACAGCCCAGGATGCTGTTGGCCTTCTCCATTACAAGGGCACACTTCTGGCTCATGATCAGCTTACTGCCCACCAGGACCCTCAGGGCCTCTTCAGCAGGGGTGCCACCCAGGCAGACAGGCCCCGGCCCTGGTGCCAGTGGCTCCTCCTCCCCAGATGCAAGACTTGGCATTTGTCCTTGTTGAATTTCATAAGGTTCTTGTTGTTCCAGCCCTCCCACTGCCTAGGCCCCTCTGTTTGGCAGCCTTCAAGAGTCCAATCAATAGGTCCACATAGTTTGATGTCATCTGCAAACCTGATTACCATCACCCCATCCAGGTCTTTGAGGATGTAAAACAGGACAAGTCTCAGGGCAGACCCTTGTGGAACTCCACCTGCCACAGGCATCCAGGTGGAGTTTGACCCATAACCACAACCCCCAAGCCCAGACATCCAGAACAATCTGAATTTTCAACCATCTGGTTGTCCTCCCAGTGTACGTATGACCTTGGATACAAGTATATTGTGGAATACAGTTCAAAAGCATTGCTCAAGTCGAGGTAAATTACATTCACTGCTCTCTCCTTGTCCACAAGCTCTCACCCTGCCTGTTTGTTCCACAAGAGAGCTACTTACATTTAAGCCGCTGCTTCATATAGAAGGTGACCCTCCCTGTCCCATCGTCCCATCCTGTCCCTCCTGAAGAGCATCCATCCAACCCAGCACTTCAATGTGACGGAGTGCAACTACCCCCCCCCCATCTCAGGCCCAAAGTGTGGTGGAGCACAACCCCCCCTACCTCCCTTATCTCAGGCCTCAGCTGACCACAAATAACTGACAGCGCCCAGGGCTGACCAGGAGGAACTAGGTGATACCGATTGCAACTGGTGAGGCCAGAAATGGGCATGAGATCAGCAGAAAGGTGTATTTTCCCCAACACGGCATGAGGTCAGCAAAAAAGGTATATCTCCACACCAAATATTGTATGACCATGAGTCAAACTCTGTGCCCCTAAATAGCGCTGCAGCCTAGAGCCCATTGAGCTCTCCTGCATGGCAGCGGGCTGCATGGCGGTGAATCTCCCCTTGAGTTGGGATGCCTCTCAAGGTTGCTCTCCTGGAATTAAGAGAACCTCTGACAACAAACCATTGGAGTGGTAAGAAACTGAGACTCGGGCAATAACAAAAATGCAGTAAGATTCACTTGCTATGACTACACTGTATAGCCATCTTCAAGAAATCTGTTTGCAATAAACCCAGAGATAATAATAATAATAACCAATAACCTCACCCCCTGCCCCCGCAACATTCAGTCATGCAAGCTGTCCCACCTTGTGTCTGTACTCCAACAATGTTGTAGTTTTGTGACCATGTATAGAGCTCTTGCTCCTCCTGCATGTGCCAGGGCCTTTTTATAGCAGTGTTATGAGTTTTAATATCTGAGTTGGAACATGCATAAATATGGTGGCACTACTGCAATGTTTCCCATGGGAAAGAATTTCCTCTAGCAGTTCAGGGAGTGACAATTGTCCTAGTGGCTCAGGAACATGCAAGGATTTCTTTGAATTTCTTTGAACAAATGAATTGCAGATTCAGTACAGAAGTTACTTGTTCTATTTTTGGCACTGGAAATACTTTTCTGGTTCCTGTACTACACTGGCAAAAAAAAAAAAAGGACTGCAGATTTGCCTAAAACAGCTTCACAGTTATCACTAAGTGAATTTTCTATACTGTTTTCATTTTGCCTTGTGAGGGAACAAAACCCTCACTAGTCACTGGGACTCGTTAGAACAGGTCTATTTTTCACTTTTAATTTAATTTGAAAAAAATTATTTTAATAGCAATTTTGAAAACTAGTCAACTGTATTAAAAACAAGCTTTGTATTTTTAAGAAGTACATGCTTTTAATATTTGAGCAAAGACTTTAGAGATCAATTTCTAACTTAAAAAGGTTAATGTTACAACCTTTGATTAAGAATTCTGGTACAATTTCTGATCTGAGAATAGACTACAGTTCATTTAGCAAGGCAGAGGTTTATTTTAACAGAACATACATGAGATCTGGGCACAAATATCACTGCCCTAACAATGACCATAGGAATAACCTGTTCCTTCAATTAGATAGCTTCTTCACACTCAGATGAACAGGGATCATAATAATCCTTTCTTGCAGACCTCTGTAGTTCAGACAAATTTAAAGATTGTACTTAAGTTTATGATTAAACATAAACTGTAGTAAAAACTAGCCATGAAACTCAAGTAACAGAAATGAGAAAAACTCGTCATTTTATTCCCTATTACATACCAATACACAAAAGCAATGCATATCACCAGCTCTACATTTTGTGTATATGCCATCTTTCTGCAACTTTTCTAAAAATCAGACTTTCAAGGGCTAAAACACTTAGGCAATTTATGCCACTAAGATACTTTACATTAGTAAGTCCAAGGTCTTTCCAAACTGTCCCTCCATTCTGGTTGGAGAGATGGCCAGATCTTACAGAATTCACCATTACAAAAGCAACTGCATGATGCAAAATATGTCACAGCAAGGCAGAGTATAATTGCCTTTGTTTATACTTATGAAGATGCATTAAGATAAATACCTTACATGACTGAGATCCAAAAGTTTCCTTCATCAAGAAGATAAATGTCATGGCCAAAATGGTTTTTAATCTATACTGAAAATATCTCTATATGAGGCTTTCTTTATTCACCTTCAAAAAATAATTTTAGTAGTGAAAAGCCTCTAGACAAGAAGGGAGAGATTGATGAACATTTCATAATCCTCAAAACTGTACTCTTCTACAGATCTTCTCCTTTAGAGGAGAAGACACCGAATGGTGAATCAAGCGATTCAACTTTTGACAGATGGCCTTCATCTCCCTCTATTTCTTCATTTTCTTCTTTTTAGAAATAACTACTAGAATTACAATGGGACGGAAGGAAAAACACTTTCACTGTGAAAATGCATGTGAACAGATTGCTCAGATGAGTTTGTGCATCTCTATGGATGGAAATTTCACAACTTCACTAGTCAAAGCCCTGAGTCACCTAATCTAACTTTGAACATGAGCTCTGGGAATCATGGCCTCACACTCAAGCTAGATATTGCTAATATCTTACTTTTAAAGAGGCTCACTCTCCCAGCTCCAACTGAAATTTAGCTTCAGCCTGGCAAAGGCAAAAAATATATAAATATACACATACATAAACATGTGTGTCTCAATGCTGCTCTACATATATTTATGACATACCATTCCTGAAAGGTTTTTGATTCCTGAATCAAGAATTCCTCAGTTTGTTTTGATGCAGAAAATTAAAGAGAAAATTAAACAGAATAATTCTCCAGCACAATTCATTAAATAAACTGAATATCAATTAATAATCCTATTCCTCCCAAACACCCCTTCACCCAAGGAAGCAAGAGTGGTTTGGATCTGTGGACTTGGTTGTTGTGCTTCGTTCTGAATACTCTTTATCAGATGTTATACAGAAATCACACAAGAAGCTCCCAACTGAAATATTGAAACCGATATCACTGCTATAAAAAAGAACTAATGGTTAATTAAGTAATTAAACATCTTCATGACAAATTTAATTGAGAACCTGTAGCACCCACAATAAGGTGGGTCCACAGAACAGTGTTCACTCTGTGATGATATTAAGGGATTTTGCTCTCAAAACAGCTGGAAATCTGGATGCTAAAGAACAACAGTGTAACAGGGTTAAGCACATAGAACAACATTCTATCAGAAAGAAACAGCTACAAAAACACTGCTAGCAATTCCTCAGAAAAGAAATTGGAGTCAATCACCTATTTCATGCTTCAGGATGTATAATTACAAGTACCTTATGACTAACACTTACAGTAACCCTGCTCAATTCAGCAAACTGACCAGGCCACAGCTGGAATGTTGTAATCAATTTTAAAGACAGATATGGGTCAATTAAAGAAGGTCATAGGGCAGCAAAGAAAATGTATGATTGACAGAGCCAGGAGATGATTGGTGCTTCTTGTACTACAGAGGAACAAAAGAGTTCAAGTTAACAGTCTTCAAATGCACAGAAAGCTGCTACAAAGAGCAAACATCCTACTGCAGAGACCATCTTACTGCAGAGACCAGACAAAGTAACAGTAGGCTTGTATTGCAGTAAGAAGAGAGTCAAGTCAAATGAGTGAAGAACTGCAGATTATTCAAGCTCCATCTGATCCTGATCAACTTTGGACTGCCAGGTGCCAAGGAGCAGCAAGAGTGGGCTGCTCCACAAGGGAAGGTGAGCAGGGAGCCCAGGGTGGCAGTGAGGCAGGCAGGGGCAGTGTCCATATTGACCAGCAGTGCAGTCTCACAGTATCTGAGCAATAAAAGGAGAGCAAAATGCCAGCCAAAGTACAATATCAAAAGAGACAGTGTAGCCATAAATGTTTATAAAAAGACACAGGTAATGCATGAAAGTGAGACATGCCAATTCTTGTCACACTTGACCAAATCAAAAAGTCCTCTCTCCCTCCATTGAGCTGGTCTATAATCAAAAAACTTCTTGTCATGTACTTCTTTCACTACCATTATAATAAAGTTATTGGCAGACTGATAGTCAAAATAGTAGCAAGACCTGGCAGCCTGCAACAGGAACTGGGAATAACTGAGAATTTAGTCATTAGGGCACTAGGAATTGCAGTCACATTTATAAAGGATATATATTGCTCTTTGTGGGCAGAAAAAGCCCTACCTTACTGTTAGGTTGTTTTCTTTGTTGGTGCTTTGTTGGTTCAAGGATGCTGTAAACCAGAATTACAGGGTCTGCAATATTCTTTTTAAAAGGAATTTTTTGTAAAGTCTAATCTTCCTCCATGCTTTATTTCCTAACTTTTCCTGATGAATTGATAAGAATAATAATTTCCCCTTCGGAAAAAGAGTGTGTTTTGCATGCCTCAAAGACTACCCATGTATATTGCCTGGAATACTCTTCACCAATTTGCTTTGCCTCACTTCTAAAAGAACCTAGTAACAACAATTATTCTGCAGTCCATAAAGGAAAACAGAAAAACAAGAGGCAGAGGTCATGTGCCTGCCCTCTCAGAGTTACATTAATTGAGGGAATATTTTCCTTCACACTTCTTATAGCACATCTGAGAATAATACTCAAAATCAGACTCTTTCAAAGATAAGAAAATTGGGAAGGAGTGGAAAGGAGGAAGAAGAGAATGAGCTGTCAACATTTATTCCTGGAGCCTGATCTACAGTGCTACTATTGATTTTAAAGCCTAGAGATTCTAAGGAGAAGTGAGGGGTGTGGAAAGAGGTGCAGAAGAGACAGTGTAGATGTAGGTGGGAAAGGAAACCAGTAGCTACACTGTACGCTATTGGATAAAAACTGTACATACAACATACAATTGTACACTATTGGGTAAAAAAAGGGGAGACAAAAAGCAGATAAGAAGAAGGTGCCTCTTTTAATCAGAGTTGGAAGAATGAAATTTGCTGAGGCTATGTCCACGCAGACTAGTAATGCATTGCAAGACAAATAGCTCTGTAGAGCAAAACTGTTTTTGTCAAGGATCCAACATTCATACTATGGGCATTTTGGGGAGGTTTTATGTTAGAGTTGCTATAGTATGGTCCCATGGACTCAACCCTCATTAGCGGCTGCAATTAATTCGGTGCATTCCTGCAACACCTTTCAGTTTGGTTCTACCTGAAAGAAATTCAGACTGGATGCTTCTGCATTAGCACATTTGTTCGGGCCAGGACTACACTTTTTGAAGCAAATCTGCCTCCAGTCATCCCTACTCCTCACACTTCGTTTTGCATTGTCACGTGGTCTGAAAGCATGCAAAATGGATTCTTTTCAGATGAATGAACCCAAGCTGGAGATAGACTAAAAGGGCACACCCGAAGAGCCCGAGTCACTAATAGGCATTCAGTCCACAGGATCAGACTAGAGCTAATCTGAAATAAGCCCCCCAGAAATTTGTACAGGGTGAAGGCTGAGACCTGTCTTATTCTGCTGACCTACTCGTATTCAGGTGCACTACTTACCAATGTAGACACACCTTTGGTGCACTCCAAACCACTTTGCAACACAAACTGAAGGACAGTAAATAAGGATGATAGCGAGATTCACTTTAAAATCATGTTCTTAATCCAAACTTAAATTCTAATGCACATGTCCTATGACAAAGTAAGAATATTTGTAACAGAATATTTTCCATTGCTGTTTTATGCTTTGCTCTGCATGCTACACCATTCAGTATATTAACGTTTGTTCTGGAGAAAGTTTGGTTTCAGTTCTTCACTCAGCTCACTGGTAGTAGACTCCCCTGAATAAAAAAAGTCAGCAAATTTCCAACGCTTTTGAGCCCGTCAGGTTAACACCACTGACAAACAGGAGAGCTACAGCAGAGAAGATGAGTCTAATCAGTTACATCTGTACTAGCAAATAAAACAGCTAGCACTGCACAGCTCATATCAGCATATCTAAACCCTCTTGCCCTCCTTCCTCAAGGACATGGATGCCACAATCATGGGGTCCATGGGAATGGTCCTCCGTCTATACAAACTCCCAAGTCACAGTCTGGACATTGTCTGAGATACTAATTAGCCCAGGACAGTACTACGCTAAGCAAAATACTAGCTCTTTGACAGTATGGTCAAATGCATATCAGTGCTTGAAGCCATGCCATGGCCCAGTTAGTGTAGTAGGTAGCCAGCAATTCCTACTTACAGAAGGTAAAGATACCAAAGTCTATTTTCAAAAGGGTACAATCTGAATGGAATATTATGCTGCTTCTATAGTCGATACTTGACCACATTCAGCAAAACTCCCACACCTCAAGCTACGGGTACATCTCTGAATCATAGGTTATCCTGTAACACCAGTGCATAGATTAGAAAATTGTGGAAAACTAAGGCAAGGTGTTACATCCCAGTTAACTGAAACAATGTCACGTTAAAAGTATCTGAAGAGCTCATTAGTGCAAGTACCTTAATTTCATGTAGAATATGAAATTAGTTCCACAAGACATTTGGTCTGTAAATATCAAGCAAGCTGATGAGTGACTTTTTAGATGGCTATTTCCAATTAGCATATTTAAATTTGTATTCTGTGTGATAATGTTTAAGACAACAATTTTCCATGATATTTAAGAAAACTTTTTAATGTTTCTTGCAGATTATACATAGAGAACATAGACTACTGTTTGGATTGTTCTTTTGAGAGACATCCAATTAAACATAAAATAGAGAATTAGGTCTCAATGAGCAGAAGCCTTTCTAAAGAAACATCAACAATACGTGTAAAAGCAGAGTTTATAGTCAGACAAACCAGATAAGAGAAACACTGTCACTTTCTCTAAATAATATTCCCTCATCTTTCATTATAGAGAATGTTTTGATTACATAATTTAAATGGAATCGGTCCCTTCTCCCTAGGACAAGAATTTTTTGATTTATTTTGATAATATTCGCTTGACTGAAATAGAGACTATTGCCAAGGTTTTACAGAAATAATTGTAAAATAATGATGTTCTGCAAAAGAGTTCACTTCTTACCACTTATAAGTTCCTACCAAAAGGAATTTATACAACTACACTATATTCATCTCACACCATAGCAAGAGATTAGTGAGTTTGTTTTATTTTTATTTATTTTACTGCTGCTAGATATGCTTGGCTAAGTCGTAACTTATGTAGAGCTGCATAGTCTGCAGCTAATTTTCAAAATCTAAAAATATTTTTATAGTTCTCCCAGAGCAGACATCACTAACACTAATTGCTTAAAAATTATCCATGAAGCACTCTTTGCACTTTTTTGTGGCACTCGGCAGTGAATCATACATTGGACTAACAGAAGGGAAACTTTATAAATTTTAAAAGATAAAGTCTTCATTTTCTGCCATAAATTGATGAAGCAAGATGTTTTTGTGGAACAGAATTAGATTGACCCTGGTCAAATTAAAATGACACTAGAATTATGAGAATTAGAGAGTCAACTCAAGCAGGTTTACTACATTTAATTATATTTAGATATGAAACCTTCAGCCCATAGACATTAAGTTAACCTTACTGACATTTACAAAAGTCTGTCAAACTGATGGAAGTTGGAGAAGAGACAGAGCTAGCAGAGGCTAAAATATGGATTCTCACCCCTTCTGTCAGCTCCACTCCCTTTAATAACTAGCCTGAAGTCTTTCCTTCTGCAGTGTTTATGTTCTTCAGAAAGTATGTTTCTCCTCTGTTCATTTTGAACAGCTGAACAACGTCAATGTTCAGTTAATGAGAAACCCTGAAACTTTTTTTTTTTTTGAGGAGGTGAGGGAAAGACTAAAAAGAAGAAAGCAGCAGAGAGCAGGGAAGAACAGAAGCAGAGGGGTATATAAGTAGTTTGCTTGCCCCGTTTTCTCCACTCCAAACTAGTCATACAATAAACTAAAAAATGAACAGGTGATAAAAATCAAAACCAAGTCTGTTTATTAATCATGATTTTTTTTCCTGACTTGGAGTCCATACAAAACTAGACATTCTATTCTCTCTCCTGACATCTGAAGGACATATTCTGGAGGGTATTCATCACAGATGGTCCCAACTGCCACAAGTTTACTCTTGAAAATCATTGCAAAGCTAATTTTTGTTTTCTTAGTTCAATCACTGGTAGTAAAAGACAGGAAAAGGAAGCATTCTTCCAAGCTAGGGTTTACATAATCAAGAGAGAGCTCCTTGGGGTTCTGTGTATAAATCAACTCCAAACTGTTTCATTTCATTAATTCTCCTCAGTAGACAGTTGTCATAATACTTTGCCAATTCAGACTTCAGACTCACTTCCTGGAGCACCTCCCATTTTAAGCCACTGATCCCCAAGAGTACTTAATTACTTCAAAGCTAAGACTTCCTTCTTGCTGGAATCAGTATTGTTCCTGAAACGATTATCTTGCTTTTGAAAGTTCTTTGAGACCAACCCATCCCACCTATCCCCATCTCCAGCCTTGACTGCTTAAATTAAGTTGTGATGGTGCCATGTTTTTATTAATGCTCCATTTAACAGGAAAAAAAAAAAAACAGCTATTAAACTTCTGGAAGTCTAACTTCTCTGAAGAAATTAAAAACTGAAAATGGAAGGTATACCAGATAGGTTTAAGCCTCAACTTTTGAAACTTCTTAAGTAAAAGGATGATGTGTATCTGGTTTCACTTGACTGGGAACAAAGATGTATAACTCTAAAGAATAAATACTTTGCTCCATATTAAATTTCTGTCATCCTTCCCTTAGAGAGGACACTATATGATAAATAAGTAATTCGACCTTAAATTGGTGTCAGTGGGTAATTTTGGCTATGGTAGATCTCAGTAATTTTCTAATGTAAAATGAACATGGAGTTTATCTTAGGTATATCAAGAAAAATGTAGGTTTATGTGAAGTTAGATACGGTGGGTCAAATAATATCTATTACCTATATAGGTAATAGGTTATAATAGGTTATCTGAAGACTGAGATGGTGTGCATTTAAAGTATGACAACCTTGAAGGAAATAATTTTTATATACAGTAAGAGTAAAAATTCCTTGCCTTACAAACTGTAAATGGAAATACTCACAGAAGTAACTTTGTGGTAAGCATTTGGCAGAGGTATTATATAATTAGCTCATATACAATAAAGTTCTTGTAAGAAAACAGTATATTAAAAAAAAGTTTGTTTGTTTTTTCATTTTTGACATATTAAAAGTACAGATACACACAGGCATGCATATTTGTTCCAGCAGAACCAAAGGTTCCTTTAATGATCATTAAACCCCAAATAACAGATTTGGTGATTTTAGTACTGTAGAGTAGCTCTTCAAAGCGCACTAAAAAGTCTAATCACTTTTATGTAATGTCATTTTTGTCTTATTACTTAAAACAGACTATTCTGTTTATCACACCTCCAGTATATGCGCCATATGATGCACCAGATGTTTTAGTAATTAATTCATCTTTTAAATGAAAATTATAATAAATAGTTGTATAAAAGAGTGTGTTGACGCAACTGATGAATACACTGACAGTTCAAAACTATAAACAGAACAGATTTTATAAAAAGCAGCAGCTACATCACTAAACAAGACTGTCAGACTGAACTGTCAATATATGTTTATTTATGCTTTAACTGTATTCTAAAAATGAGCACATATCATGGCTTACTGTATGTCGTTATAATGCTGTTCAGTCATGGCTCATGAAGGGTGGCAGAAGAACATCTAAATGCTACATTTATTGAAAAGCTGCATAAAACAACAGGATATATTGACAAAAACAGGGGAAAAGACTTACCATAGAAAATTAGATTATAATTTCTATTTGAAGAGAGTAGAATATTTTATTAGGACAGAAGAAACTTGCATTTTATTAACACAACCACACTTACGAGTAATTCCTTAAGCCTTTCTAAAACATGACTTAGTAGTGTTAAATGGGATTTGTATGGAAAGAAATGTGCCTATGAATTTCCTTGAACCACCTGGGTTTTAGTTACAGCCAATGAAACAAATGAAAAATATATCTCTTTGCCTGTTGATTGAACAGCCTTTAGGCAGAGGGGAGATGGCAAAAATGCTTGTGATGAATAGTTTCCAGTTATGAATACGTCCTCATGACATCCAACATGAGATCAGTTCTTCTCACATTTTCCTCAAATAAACTTAATCATCTTACATACATTTAAAACAGAAGAAGACAGCTTCTATAGCTGGATAAAAAATAAATATTCATGACTACCTCTCATGTTATATAAGTTGTTTTTGAATGTGCATGCTCATTCTTCTGCATTTTTTACATTATATAGTATAGAAGCTATATTATACAAAATATATCCATATTTTTGGTGATTAAGTTAAATGAACAAGTATTTTTCAAATAAGTCAGGATCCATTATTCCATTATTGGAGAGGACAGGATAGTGCACAATTTACTCAAGCCCCCCTCCCCCCCCCAAAAAAAATCTAGTTGAGATATGGAAGAAAACCTTTATACTGAAAAACATTCTCCATGTAATCTTCAGGGAACTTTCATCCCTAGGAGTAATGTTTTTGTTTGTTATATTTCCTGAATACAGGAAAACAAAACTATTGAAAAACAATTTATTCAGTCCAAATTAAAAACAAAAACCAAAAACCTCTTGTATTCAGCTTCTTCACTGATAAAGTAGGAACAATAATGCTCACCCCCTTTACAGCCTACTCTGAAACTCAGGGTACTACTATCTGTAAATTGCTCAGTTTACAGGTAGATGTTAACAACTATTAATAGTAT
The DNA here is from genome assembly GCF_036417845.1 of Apteryx mantelli. Taxonomy (NCBI): domain Eukaryota; kingdom Metazoa; phylum Chordata; class Aves; order Apterygiformes; family Apterygidae; genus Apteryx; species Apteryx mantelli. Next base: position 118,172,957 of record NC_089980.1, on the reverse strand, counting down.
GAATCAGAATAATAGCACTGAGGGAGCACTATCCACCAGCACACCTAGCGTAACCAACACACTGTTTTTCCACTGGCTATGTGAATACAGTTCATCACAAAATACAGGCTGAGGTTCTTCGAACCCCATTTGAACTTCAGCTAATTAGAGAAAAATAAGTCTATTTGTTCTGTTACCCCTCCTGCAAAACTGGGCATAAAAAGGGAACCCCCATGAAAAGGTACAATCACCAAAATTCCATACTGTGACAAGAAAGAATATTCAAGTGCTGAAGATAAAGATCCAACACCAAAAGGCTTTGATTCCATCTCTGTTTGGATAAGACTGCTTCTGTGGTCCTGAGCAAGTTAACTAACCCCTCTCTGCTACAGCTCTACATTAGTAAAATGGGGAAGTCTGTACTACTTTTAATCAAAGAAGTGCTATGAGACCCAGCTGCCCAAACTCTGAGAAGTATGTGTAGAGTGCTGATGACAACTGCCTATGAACAAAAGCTATTCTGGATGTCCTTTACATAGCAGACTGCATTAAATAGGATGCATCTGTTCACATGGAAAATTTCTCCTCAGTTTCCATGCATCTGATGACTTAGAAGTCTCATATAAACTGTGCAAAGGCAAAAATCCCAAAACAACAGACATATCCAATAGTGTAGGTTGATCAAGGTAAAGGGAAGCATTATATGACTATTGGTTTTAAGGCATCATATATGGTGTGAGCATGTACTATGCCTCTTCACACATGGTACAAAACAACTGAGTTTTTGCATTGATTTTTCTGCCCAAAACTTCTCGAAATACTAGAAATGCATTTTGTCCTTACTACAATCTGAACATCACAAGGAGATGATAAATGAGATAATATTGATTAAATTGTGCTAAAGGGTTCCAGCTTTTCAAGGTTATATCCTTTAGAGAGTTTGCAAATCTCATTACAGAAATCTGCCTGCTGATATACATCAATAAAGAGTGGCAGAAGGATTCTAGCATGACAGCTTTCACTGACAAGTCACACCGTTCTTCACATAGAAAGTTTAGAACAACTAGGTACAGAGGAATTCAAACCAAGAGAGTCAGCTTGCCTTTTCTAAAGAAAACAGTCCAAAAAAAAAAAAAATCAGATCATACCTGGATTAAATGAGTGTGTCCATAATAAAGTACAAGCTGGGACCTCAGTTATTCTTAATTGCCAGTTTTGTAAATAATATGATGGATGAATAAATCCACTGAAACCATTCTAGGTATTTTACTTCAACATGGATACAGTTTTTACAGTAAATGAATCTTAACTTCGGATCAAGATCAACATCAGCCTTTGTTTTTGGCAAGAAAAAAAAGTAAATGAAACTGCAAACAAAAAAAGCAAGTACAATAATCTGCTAAATTCCCCTTGAGTTATGCATTCATTCATAACTAGGCATTTTTGTTAGCTATCTGCTTTTGAAAACCTACATTGCTTAGAATTTCACTCAGAAACATCAGAAAATAAAGTTATAATGCTGGAAAGCACCTGGGGGTCCCGGTGGACAGCAGGCTGAACATGAGTTGGCAGTGCACCCTGGCAGCCATCAAGGCTAACAGCATCCTGCGCTATAGCAACAGAAGCCTAAGCGGTATAACAATAATAATCACTTCCCTTACTTGGCACCCATTAGACCACACTCAGAATACACCATTCAGGTTTGGGCCCCCCAGTACCAGAAATACATTGGCAAACCGGAGCTGGTCAAATGGATGGCCACCAAAATAGACAGGGGGCTGGAGCACCTGCCCTGCGAGGAGAGGCTGAGGGAGCTGGCTTGTTCAACCTGGACAAGAGACAGTTTTGCGGGGGGGCTAACAGCAGCTCCCCAGTTCACTACAAGGATGGTTAAACAGTGGAGCATGTTGCCCCAAAAGGTTGTGCAGTCCCCATCCTTGGAGGTTTTCAAGACCCAATGGGAAAAGCTCTGGGCAACCTAGGCTGAATTCAACACCACCACCACTTTCAGAAGCTTAGACTCACTGACCTCCCAAGGCCTCTTCCAGCCTGAATGAGTCTGATTTTTGTACACTGTCCTTATTATCATGATGCCACTGACAAGCAACATTAGGTGTCAATGTTGTAGGAACATGGTCATGCATTGTTCCTTCTGCTGAGCTCTGCTACCATTTCTATGCTTGACTGTCCCTGCACTCCCAAGTGAAAGTACTTCTATTTATATTCATCACATAACATCTTTGAAACATAAAAAAAAAGGTGCTTACAATATAAAACACAAATCTGAAGTGTAAAGAGAATACCAACGCTGTTCTTTTTCTGACATCAGACACTGTTTTTAGAGCAGTAGGTGGGCAAAAGTCTTATTTCCATTGAGATATTAAAGCCATAACCTTGAATATGATTTTTATCACTTTGATAACTGTTTTCATGGAGATATGTATAGGTAAATGAAGGATTCTGATTTTATTTTTGAGGAGAGGGAAGCTGAGTGAAGAAATGTGAATATATTTGCGTATTCTGATGATTAGTGAGTGGTGAATGTCTTCAATAGGATCTTGAAACTATTAGTTTCCCAGATTTTTAGGAAAAAAAACATGTTTCCAGACTTTGTGAGAAGTCAACAAAACTCGCACTAGAAAGCAATTATTAGGTTTTACACAATGGAATACATGGACACCCCGCTCCCTATCATAAAGCTGCACCATCTGGTTTCTGTTCACATCAAGACAAAAATTTCTGAAGTCAGATTTTGGCCACCAAAAGGTTTCAACAGAAAATTAGCATTTGGAGGAAAAGCTATAATTAAATAAGTATACCCTATTTATTTGTATTGAAGTGTAGACAGATCTTGGAAATAATCTCAAAATCAGTGTCATTTAAGTCAATAGTGTTGATATAAGTTTTAGTAAAAAACATAGGAAAGTTGAAGGTAGCAGTGCTTCTTATAGTGCACATACAGTATGACTGAGTGCAGTCTAAGGCTATGAAAGTACTGGCATGGAATATTAATGGTGGGCATCTTTAAAAAAAATGGCAAGATTAAATTTTGACTATGTAAATATGGACGGGGAAAGGCAAGATACCGATGTTTGTGGTAACATGACACCTAGTGTTCACTGTCAGGAAGTTTCTTTATTGCTGGGTGCCATATTTTGACAAAACATCAATTCCCCAGGCCTTGCTTTAAAACATATATATAATATATAATTATATATTCATATTTGCATCCCCATCCAAATGTCTAAATTACAGAGACATAGTGACAAAACAGGAGGAATGGAACAGAAAATCTGCATGTGCTACATTTTCGCTTCTAATTCAGACCACAGTTTGGGTAACTCTAAAATAGAGCACCATATAAAAAAGTAGCCTTCTTCCGTTGGGTTTCTGCTGAATAAAAAGTCTGTAGTCTCCGATAACTTCCACACACAGTCAGGGAAAGCTAATAGAAAACTGGGTCTACTAGTTGTCATGTATAACACACAAAACAGTTTCAAGAGAATTGCCACTATTCTAAAAAAATAGTGACAAAGGTTTAGTTCTACATAACAATGAGCTATCGCTTTATTTCTTCACCCTAAAAAACTGGCATATCAACAATAAGATTGGCTGTAAGGTTATCATTCATACTTCCAGCAACACAATGAAAACCACAGTATCTAATGCATCCTAAATCAATGAGATTATAAAATTCATGTAAAATCATGGTGCATGCATGCTGACATAGCAGGTAGCAATCCCCTACAGGATTTGACTTCCTGAATATTTCTGGTAGACAAGGAGGGGAAGAATAGTACAAAAAATCTGGAATGAAAGTTTACAACAGATACAAGAAACACAGGCTGCTTTCTGAAATGAGCCCAGTAACAACATGTGTCTGATCCAGAACGAAACAAGTATCAGAAATTACACTAAGAAGATACTGGCAAAATACTAGAGACAAGGTCTGACTGAAACTTCAGTTCTATAGAACAGAATATAAACAACTAAACTAAACTTCAAGAAGTTTGTAGGTCTACTATAAGAAACATCCTTAAAAGGACTTTTTGTATTAAAAATACAAGAATATAAAACACATTCAAATCTATCATGCCAACTTAAATTTGAAAGTATACTGAGTTACTTTTCAAGAAGTAGTATTTAATTGTCATTCTTCTGAAGAGAGAGGAAGAAAAAAATACATGTACCTTTGAGTATTAAGACTGCCTAGCTACCAGAATCCCAAGCAATGAATTGGAGTCAGCATGCAATATTTACTAGTTAAATGGTAACTAGTGTTAATATGGCTCTATCTTATTTCTGAGAAAAATTTGCAGAGCCATAGTCAATACTCTATGATATTAAAATACACATTTAATTTTAGCAAGGTAAGCAGACACAGATTCCTACAGTGTTAGGTAATTAAAGAACTTGTAAGTCAAGCACGTATCACACTTATTCATAAAACACAGCCTTATTTTTTAAGATGTTATGAGCATACTTCTGTGCAGAAGTTGAGAAGCCCAGGAAGCCAGACACTTATGAATGCACCTAAATAAATATCTGCCATAAGATGTCCCTGTTGAACTTAAAAGTCTACATGACTTTTTTTTTTTTAAAAAAAAGATTACATATATGCATTTTTTTAACCATGTAGCCCTACTTAAAATACTCTGGAAAGTGAGGCTAGGTTGTTCTTTATTTAAAGCAGACAGCTTGTTAAAGCTTTTGACTCACAGCACTATTCTCCATTTAGGGTCCATGTAAACCGTATGGTCACAAGCCTTTGGTTCCTAACATTCTTGTCCAAAAGGATAGCTAGACATTCATTAAGGGTCCAGTTCTGCTCCAACTAGTATCTGAGGCAGAAGTCTAGTATCAATAGGAACACGATGTGGTATTGGCCTTAAATGTATACTTTTAACACAACTACAAGAATACTAGTCATAATTTTCACCTAATGATAGTGATTAATCTTCACCTTTAACACTGAAATATTCTAAACTGCTACGCAACCTACTCAGCTGCTAAAATTTTAGGTAATTGCTGCACAGATTATTTTCACAGTCCAGGAACAAGGCTTACAAATTAAAAGCTGCGGAACAGCCTTAAAACACAGAAGAGTCTACACTAGGTTTAATTCTATTATTCACTTTTGAATTATAAAAATTTTAAAAACCAAAAGGTCAATGTTTTTGTCTCTTCACGAACAGTCAAAACAAAGATGCAAATATACACTATATATAGTCTATATACAATCATATAAATTTAAAAGCCTCCAAGAACAAGGCAACAGTTTGTTTCCAAAGATTTGAGGGCAGTTGTTGTGCATGCTTATCATTTCAGGTATCCTCTACATCTTTTGTGTCTACACTTTTATCTTGCCAAATATTTACTCTCAATGTTAAGATTATAGAAGCTCACACACGTTATGAATCTACTGTCAGAGGAACATCTTTAAGTCATCCTTTATGTAGTTCAAAAGGAGATGCCTTCTAAATAATGCTACAGATAAAATGTTAGGAGGATAACAGTTTTCCTTTAAAAATTCCAAAGCTATAATCATAGAAATAGTCAGCTCCAATAACTAGACAGGGAAAAAAATGGGATGTTTACTTTAGCACCAATAAAATATTTTATAATAAATGCAATGAATAAGTTTTTAGACTGAAGAAGACTGCAATTATACCTTACCAAAATTAAGTTATTTTATATCTTAAGAATAGTGGCACCTTAAACCACAAAGACTGTAATTATTCTAAAAGGTACACAAACCAAGGGCATACTAGATTGCGTTAATTTAATAAATTGGGGACAGTTGAGAACAACCATCAGAGGGCATCATTTATAAATAAATTTTCAAATATGCTGTCATGAAAAGTAGCAAGTATTTTCCAACTCCCTCATTTAGCCATTTCTTTTAAAGCATGTAAGATGTTGAATACGTTGAAATATCACATCGCATGTTCGTCAGAATGGAATTTCAGCTGCGTTAGAGACAGCGTGATTTCATATTATCCCTAGGATGAGCACTGATAAGTCTAATGTTGCACAACCTAACAGTAAAACTTATCCTGAAGCGCGGTGCGCGTGGTCCCCAAACAGCACGTGCGCCCTGCCATTATTCAGCAACTCTTCCCCAAGTGTAAATCCCCACGGGGATGCAGAGCTGCAGCATCCCTTGCAAAGGCGACGCTGCTTCCCCCCGCACACCACCACCACCACCACCTCTTCCTCTTCCTCTTCCTCCTCCTCCTCCCCCCCCCCCCCCGGCGCCGGGACACTGCCGGCGGCCGCAGGCGCTCGCCCCGCGCCGGAGCCACCGGCCCCGGCCCGCCCCCGCCCCACGCGGCGCCCGGCCCCGGCTCAGCGCCCTTGCCGCTGCGGGCCTGCCGCGGGGCTCCCGCTTTCCCGCCAGCCCGGGACCCCCGCCGGGCGGCGGGCGGCGGCGGCGGCAGCTCCGCGGCCGCCAGCGCGCGGCCCCCGGGGCGGCCAGCCGCGACGCCGCCGCCCTGGCTCCCGCGACGGCCCCGCCGGCCCCGGCTGCCGACTCCCCGCCGCAGCCCCGGCACCGGCCCCATCCTCGCCGGAGCCCCGGCCCCGGCCCGCGCGGGCGGTCTCCCGGCGGGGGGCTCCCACGCCCGGCGCCTCCCGCCCGCCCTCACACAGGCACCTCCCTGCGGGCAGCGCCGCTGGGGCGCCCGGCCCGGCCCGGCCCGGCCGCAGGAGTCGGTCCCGGGACGGGCTGCGGCGGCGCGGCCCGCAGCGCGGGGTACTTGCCCAGGTGGGGACGAGGAGGCTGCCCGGGCGCTCGAGCTGTGCGGGAGGAGGCTGCTTCCCCGCCACGCTCATCTCCTCCCCTGCAGCGGGGTTGGTCCTCGCGGAACGGGCGGCTCAGCCGGTCGCACTGGCTCAGGCATTTAATCCCAGCCCCCGAGCGGCGGCGTCCCGGCTCCGCGGGGGCAGGCGCTGCCGGCGGCGCGGGGCTGCCCGCCCGCGCACCGCTCCGCGCGCGGCTCCGCGCTCTGCCCCGCGGGGCAGCAGCGGCACGGCGGGGGGCGGCTTGCCGGAGGCTCCGAGCCGGGGAGGGGAGAGGACGGCAGCGGAGTCGCGCTCGCTATTTAACTTCGCTCTTCTCCTGGGGGAAGGCGCCGCCGCTCTCGCTCCCCTCCCCTCTGCGGTCTCATCCCGACAGCCGGGCTCCGGGTGCTGCCAGGAGCGCTGCCGCGCCCCTCCCCAGCCGGGCTCCGCTCCGCTCCGCTCGGTTCGGTTCGGCTCGGCTCGGCTCGGCTCGGCCGCCCCCGCCGCTCCCCGGGCTGCCCGCGCCGCCGCCCGCGCCGCCGCCGCCCGTGCCCGCCGCACGGAGCGCCCCGAGCAAGGGTTGCTTTGGCGGCCGCCCCCCAGGCCGGACTGGAGAAGCCTGCTGGGCAGTGGGAACTTCTGCTCGACGAAAACAGGCATTTGGCGCTTGGAGGCTGCAGCTGCGCTGCGGCGGGGCCCTGGCTGCGGGAGCAGGCAGGTACCCACAGGCTACGCTGCGGGCCCCGAGGTTGCCTGCGGGCCATCCCAGGCGTCTGGGAGTCGAAGTCGGGAGCCACGGCCACACGTGGCCTTCCTCCGGAGCAAGGCCCTCTCAAAAACATGAGAGGGCTGACCTCCCACCATATGCTTCTTCTTAGTCTTGGCACAGAATAACCCAAGGTCAGTCCATCTTTTAGCAGGAAAGTCCCCACCCCCAAACAGTCCCTTGAATTTTTGCTCTTTGGTTGATCTATGGCCTCCACCCAGGTGTTTCCAGCTTCCAAGTTTCTAGCTGTGGCCCAGAATCTATGGCCATCAGCTTTGGAGAATCTTCTTGTAGACCTATACTGAAAACACTGAGGCTAATACTGAGAAGAAGAGAGGCGATCTGATCCCTGACACACTAATCTATTAGTAGATGTATTTTTTTTTTCCCCAAGGGGAAAAAAAGGTGAAAGCTCTTAGCTTTTCCCATCAGTGTACTTCACAAGATCACTGTGGTTCACATACATACCCTGTTGTTTTCTTATCTAAATGTAATTTGAAAAGGCACCTCTACTCTCTTTTGAAGCCTCTGTCTTGTCATGCAAGCGTGAGAAGCTACCATACAAATATATAACATATAAATACATAACAAAAAAGAGTGAGTAGAACTGGCCAGACTTTTTCTAAAGTTAATTTTAAATTTTTATAATTAAATTTCACTGATTAGCAGGATCATTTTTTGCAAAAGCTTCTGTAAAAGCAGCACAATAGTTAAGAAGAAAGATGTGTATTGTCTTCTACTCGGCAGTAACTCCTTACACAGTTGGTCCCCCTTTTAAACACTGCCCACCATTGTATTTCACGCTAGCATGAACTCCTCTCTCCCCAGCATCCCATATCCAAAAATATCTGTCTTCTCCTTAAAGCTGCATATTATCACAACCAAATGCTGCATAACACCTCTGTATACTTGTTCCTCTTTCCACATGCCAGAGTCCCATGGAAGACGGGGAGATACGGACAAGAGGGGCAGTTTGCTCTGAGCAGTTGCAGGGTTTCAGTTTTCCTCCAGCTGTGTTCAGAGACCTTTGGCTGTGCCTGATTTTTTTTCCCCCATACCCTGAGGCTTTGAGTTTACTAAGAAAGTAGTCAGTGTCCTTTCTCCTGAAGGGATGGAATTTGTACTCAAGGCAATCTGTCCCAGCCCATCCTGTGCATGAAAAAGCTGTTTATCTCACTCCCTGCCTGAACAAAAGTGTGTGACAACATGCTGGCAGTGTGAAATACGAGAGAATGTGGGTCCAGGCCACAAGCCAGCATGACCACACAAACCTGTGTGCAGGTCAGCACGCAGAGTGTGCTGACACTGACAGGTGTGAGTCTTTCTGTCTAACCTTAAAGATAGTCAAGGAAAAGCAAAGCCACATAGGTGAGCTGCAACCTGCCTGGAGACCAGTTGCCCCAGGCACTGAGAGCTGGGAAGTCAAAGGAAGCAGCAAATACTGGCTTGATACTCCGGAAAAACATCTCAGCTTATCCCCTTTGCAATTGTGCTTTACAGAGGTCACAGACAATTCTAATGCACCAAAAATGTTTTGTAGGCATGTTTTTGCTGAAGAATGAGGTGTGAATATGGAATTGGTTGTTTATGTAAATATGCTAAGAGAATTAAGGAAGGTTGGAGATACTAAAGTTTTGCTGCCATGAAGAAGTGGTGGGTAGCTGCTAGCATGGTTAGTAGTCTTGCTCTAACTACAAACGTGTTAGCACGTCCAACTTTTCTTGAATGGTTCTTTATGCTGTTCTTTTGTAAATACGGTGCATAACTGGCAATTAAGAAGTGGAGATGCAAGTTAGTGTAAATAAAAATGAATGGCATAGTTGTATTATAATGTATAAGGGATATATATGGGAGATGACTGACAGAGATAAGGAGAAAGTACTTAATTTTCAGAATGTTTCTATTTATCTATAAAATGTACTTTTTAATTTAAATATCTTTGTCAATTATATATAATAAGCCATGCACACAATATATACCTTCCTGAGAAGCTTGTCTTAACACTGTTTTCAGACAAATGATTTATGTAATTGAGTGAAAACTGGACAGCATCAGATAGCTAAGGAACTATTAATGTTTAGTTCAGTTTGGATTTACTGAGTACACTTCACAAAATTATACTCTTCTATGGTGTTGCTGTACTGAAAGTTAGTGGGTATGATTTGGGAGAGCATTAGGAAGAAATTAAATAATTGTTTTATATGTAATTTGAGCTAGGACAATTTGTGATAGTCTGCAAAATTAATTTCAACTAATAAATTTGTTTTCAAGGCACAATCAGTTTTAACAGCTTAATGAAACTATGTCTTTTATAGGAGTTGATGCCTTATTCTGTGTCCTGTTAGTGAAAAGCTTATATTCATTTTTCCATTTCTTCTGTCTGTAATTTTCAGTTTCTCTGCAGTCCTGATCCTGTATAATCTTTTTTTTGCCATTCTTGAAATACAACAAATGGATGTTGACTGTCAAGTAGCTATTTAAGTGATGACAGTTCTTATTTTTTCTGGATTACATTAAATCCTGTATTTTGGAGTAAGCCAATTATTTGCAAATATCCAGCCCTTAAGATTTAATAAAAAAATTGAAAATATAAACAAGATAGTCTTTAAAGAAAGTTGTAAGTCAAAAGAAAAATATGTTTTGATAAAGTACCATGATTTTAAGTCAAACTCATGATTTTGGGTTATTAGATTAGATAGGCCCACACAGTTTCTTTAAGATTTGACTTAGCTGAAAATAGGAAAATTTCAATTTGTGCACAGAGTCTAAATAAAATCTTCATTCATGAAAACACACATGGACTGCTGATTTAGGAAGGTATCAATTTATAGGCTTGTCTGTATTTCTTTCTGTTTTCATGCATATGTTTGCATTCACATGTGCGCACGCACGCACGCACGCACACACACACACACACACACGATATTTTGCTTGCAGAATGGAAACTGAACACTGTTACCATGAAAACAATAAATAAATTATTTTACTCAGCCACATAGATGTCAAGGTTAAAGGTTTGTTAAAGAGAAGTGGATGAAAGAGTAAAATTACATTTTCAAGGAATGTTGATATGACCTATTCAGACATTACAAACATTCCTCTGTCTACACCAAAACATTCACACAGCTATTGAAGTCAGATTGTCTTAAAATAAGCTCCAAAACTTGCAGACGCTCCAGTTTTAGTTTTCATGTGTTAATATTTGCAATAGTCATCAGAATAAAAGGCCCTTCTTTATAATTTAATTGCTTTCTGAACTTCTTTATACTTAATATTTTACTACAAAAATAAACACTCCATTTAATTTTTTGTTCTGGGAAAAGAGTGAAGCTGTGGTGAAGTAACCCTGGTTTTCTAGGGAATACCGCTTAGAAGCTTCTGACTTGGATGTCACATATAAAACAAGGTAAAAATTCCAGAGGTCCCAAGGAAACTGCAGCCTGTATTGGTGAGGACACTGTCATTTAGGCGCCAGTATCCCCCAGTTTAGGAGAAGGGGTAAGAAGAACGTTAGTACACTGAAAATCAACATTAAGCCCCTATTTCAGTCTACTCTCCACTTGCCACTTCTTTTTTATGTGTAAAACCTCTTGAGTAAGGGCAGATTACAGGGAATAGCAGCTTGACTATCCATCAGAGCACAATAATGTGCCAGAGGTTGCCTAAAATATACAATGATAAATCACTGAAATGCCACAGGTAGATACATTTTTTTCCTTCAAAAGACAAACTTCCTTGCTCTTATAAATCTTCATTGAGTACCTCTGTAACCTGCTGTCCCAATATTTTTCTCAGTTCATTGAGTAGGGTAAGAAGCTGTGACTATACATACAGCAGTAGTGAAATGAAAAGAGGCAGTAAAATTATCAATTTCATTTTCAAATGAAAGCAAGTTGCTGCTGTACTTAAAACAAACAGAAACTTTACCCAAGCAAAAGTTCCCTGAGAATAGGTGATTAAAATAAATGCCACGTGCTTTTCAGCAGCCTGGGTGAGCAGCAGGTGAGAGCGATGGTAAGGAAGTTTGCTGAAACATCGCTCCCTGCTCCTGACCGCCTTATTCAAGTGCAGGCATACCTTGCCAGGGCACCCCACCACCAAAGTCAAAGACCTGCTAAGGCAAACTGATACTAATTTCACTGTCACTATTGAAGGCATGACTGCATTAGCAAAATGTTGAGTATCCTGAGCAATTCAAGGCTGCAGTTCATCATTGCTACCCTGAGCAGGTTATTATGAATGACCATCCAAGCTGGATATCTGAACAACTGGATATCTGAAAGAGGTATTCCCAGCGGATGCTTATAGAGGGATATTGGAGTGTTCAGTGCCTATTCTTACTCCAATAGCTGACAATTTTGATAACACTGAAGACAGCAGTGTAGACTTCCATGGTTCATCACCAACTGAGGAAAGAATCAGATAGTATGTGGCAAGCAAGTGGCTAAAATGCAGGCGTTCTGAGCATTGAGGAATTTAGCATGGTTTTAGCACTATTTTTTGAAGCAGTTGATAAACAAAGTGCTTGTTCTTAAGCACTCTTCTTTACTTCCCTGTCCTTGAAATTTGCATTGTATTACCAAGCGGAGGAGCTGATGTTCTGCAAACTGTAGTATTTTGTGTGTGCTGTTTCTGTCAAATTTATGCCAAAATGCAACAAGGAATACAGTATCATGTGGCCAAAGAAAGCACAAACAAATATTCAGCTTGTGAGAGGGGGAATAGCAGAGTTCTGGAAACCTACTTCTATCACTCTTTCTCAGTTTTATCCAGTGATTGCTTAGTACCAAAATAATTACCAGTTCTGAGAGGAGGAACCGGGAGCCGGAAATCCCTCCTTCTTGGGAAGCACCTATGTCACTGTGATAGCGTGTGATGCTCCTTTCTCTCCGGCTCCTGCTCTCACATTTGTTAGCCGCTGTATAAGGCTCACTGTGAGCCATTTGTCATACTACATCATTTGTGTGTTTATATCCATTGTTTATGTTTCAAAAGTATTTGACCAAAATCTGATCATCTGAATGTCCATTAGTAACCAAGATGCATTTAATTAAGAAAGAAAATTTGTTTCAGAAAAAGGGAATTTGATTGTAAGTAAAGGTGCTGGTAAGTTTTAATCAACAAACAGAGGCAATGCTATGTGGATTGACTGACTAATAAATAAATCAGATAGATAGAAAGTTCTGGGTATATAATTCACTGCATACCTCTGCCAAAAAATTCCGTAGCCTTGTATGTTGAATAATTTCTGTACTAAAGGCCATGATTTTTATGGATTTGTTGACTTGCTTGTGAACAACTCATAAGCAGAATTATGAGTTAAATGCATTTCTTGAATTGTTCGAGTGGCTGCATTACTACGCTATGCCTTTTTGAACCAGTTGTCAGCTCACTTTGGAAGAGAAGTGGCTGCAGCTTCATTTGAAACAGACATGCTTGGTTAAAAAAGTAGAAGTGGACAATTTGCAGAAAGGAAGAATTTTACTACTGGTTTTATTGCTTGAAAAATGCCAGGAGAGTTTATATTTAATAGTTCCCATGTAAAATAGAATAGGAAATAAAAGAGAATGTTCATTGCAGTGATAATAGCCTTTTTCTACTCATCTTTCTATAAAAGTACAAAAATTTGCTATGTGCTCTGGCACCACAAAATATTACTTTTTTTAAACTAGTTTTTCTTTAGCTTTTAAGGTCTGAAGTTTGAAAAAATATTTGTATTCTGATATAGGGAAAAAATAATAAGAGCTATACTAAATTTTCATACCCATTTTTTTCCCAAAGAAATTTAGCCATCTTTACCAAGTTATTTGTAGTTTTATTTTATTTTTCCATTACTCAGTCATGTTAATAGAATGGACAAACAAAATATTTGGTACATTTATATCCTGCCTTTACACAAGAATTATATGCAAAGATTTAGTGAATCTAAACAAAGGCAGCCAGTATTTTGTATACACCTTTGTACTGCACGCAGCTGGCCACAGGTTTTGTACTGAACAACTTTAACTGCAGGACTTCTCTGGAATTGCCTTGGGTTGTCATGAACTTGTTTAGCTGTAACAGCAAAACTGCCTAAGAGTCAAGGGACTATTGCTCAAATTATCTTTGCTTAACACCGACTCTGCAATTGTATGGTTTAGCCAAGTACGGTAACAGTCTGAAAAAATTAAGTGGTCATTGTGTAACTAACCTCAAGGGCAATAAGAAAAGACAGAATGGTCAGACAGACTGTTTGGGAGTGTATAAAAATAACCCTAAGCAGACCCAAGACCAGAGACAAAAGCAACATCAAACTTCTGTCCCAGCAGAGGACTCGGGGCACTGGCTACTCACTACAAACCTTCCTCTTCCAAAGTAAGGCTGGCAGTTTCGATTTTAGGATCCAGAAGGTCATGGGAAGGGTAACTACATGACACTACTACAAGATACTACTATAACACCACAAGAAAAGGTTAGATTGTAGAAAGACAGTATATAACAATTTAAAGTATAAAATTAATGGGGATTAGCAATAATTGGATAATTTGGACTACATGTGTTAGTATCATTATAACTGGATTAATAATATGTCTTTGTTGTATTAGACTGCCAAGACACTAATTAGACTACTAATAAATTCATGGCTCTGCATATAACGAGCATACTGTCGAGCCAACATAAATTGCATGTGGTTTAATGCAACAAACTGATGGAGTATGAAAGCAACATAGGCAAACCTTTAAGGATTTGCTGAAAATTTGAGAGAAAGAAAGCAGAAAGAGAGCTTTGGGGAGGCTCTGTTTCACTGGTGAGGAGAGATAATCAGAAGAATTCCCTTTAAATGTCCTTGGCAAGGAACAGAGTCCTCTTCCTCACTGGAGGAGAGGAGGTTTGAGTTTATAGAGAGGGCAAAAAGCTCAAAGGATTAAAAAAAACCCATATATATATAGCTCAGTAGAGAGGATAAACCTGCTAATGGATCTGTGTGTACCAAGGAGCTAATAAAGCTTAAGGGAATAACCACCCTTACCAATCTAAGGAAGAGGGAATCTTGCTGGATCAGCATTTCTGAAGTATATGAGGAAACTTCTAGGAGATTCACTCTCTCTCTCTCTCTCTCTCTCTCTGTCTCCCTCTCTCCCTCACACACACGCACACGCATGCACACACACACACACACTCACATCTCTGTTGAGTCCTGATTTTGGGGGACTTTTTTTTTTCTTTTTTTTTTTTGAGAAGAGGCTTTTCTCTAAAGTAAGGTAAAGAAAAAAAAGTTGGCATACTTACAAGGGAGTTAAGAAAAAACAGTCAGATCTCCCCTCATAACCCTCCTTTATTAAATTACTCAGCAGTAAAATGAGAAGCTTGCCTGCTTTGCTCTCTTAATGCTCACCCGTCTTTCCCCATACACCATTTTGAAAGAAATGACCAAGAAGTCGTCTGTTGTTCAGTGGGGACCAAACCCTGGTGACCAGGACTCGTTGCAAAACTCCATCAGAAGCTGGCCAAGGGCTGGCGAGAGTGCCTTCCTCGGGAGCAGGGTGGTGATGGCTCCGACCTGGCCTCTCCTCTGGATCCTCCCTACAGCACATGTATTTGCTGAGAATCCACACCTCCATATGCCTCTCGTCAGTGAATATCCCCATGACAGTACACAGTGGAGCCTTGTAGCAAATGAAAAGTCAGAGTAAAAATATTATTGTGAGGGGAGCCCATCTTAGTTCCCCTAGAATCTAAGAACCATGTTAATCCAAATGATGATAAAATATTCAAAGACTTTGTGTGGGGAAAATCAGGAACTCTGTACTATACAGCTGCACCTGCAGAGGAACACATTATCAAGTTCATTTTTTCCCTACTCCCTAAGGACAGAGACTCCCTTAATGATACGAGAAGTTTGGCACTGTACTAGCAGCCAATATGGGTAGTAACCCAGTTGTGATATGTTCTTGTTATCCAAATATATACTCCATGAAGTTAGCAGTTTTCCTCTTAATCTAGTCTAGTGAAACTATGCCTCACTGGCCACTGCTTGAAGAAACTAAAATGTCTTCCACTGATATTATTTGGGAACGTATGTGTGGATCTACCAAAATAATTTTGCATGCCAGCAAGATGGTCGTGTTTTAGTTGCATTAGAAGTAGCATATGACCCAACGTTATGCCAAATGGTCTTATTGAAGTGGAGACAGTTGTTCAAACAGAACTGTATAAAGCAGAAATAACTCTTACAACAAATCAGGGAGAAGAAAGGACCCTCTCAAATCCACAATATTTTATATGAGATGTTCTTCTCAGCCTTTTACCGTTTCAAGTAAAGGACCTATATCCAATATGCTAGCATTACACACATATCCTGTATGAAGGATGTAAAAGCATGTGGGCATTTTAGGTCCCAAGTGGGATCTAAATGGTAGAGGCAGGGCTTAGATACAGTTTTCAGTGGATCTGGCATCACAGCAGAAGTTCTAAATTCAATTAATATAAAAAATCTTGTCAATAATCTTGTTACTTGCTTTTTCTCCCCAACTTTCTATGATTTCCTTTCCCAAACTGGCAAATTCAATAAAAGATTTGTTCCATTCTGTTTCTGCAGCTTTCCTTAGCAATTTTTAATGTACTGAAAGACAATAGATAAAACTAGCCACTGATTCAATTGCTACTCTTTCTGTCAGAGGTGAGCTGTTTACTCTGAATTCTTATTAATATATATGTCCAAGGGAGTTTGTGGTAAACTTCAGTGAGAGCAAGATCCAGCTGTCTGTGTCATATTTCATCTAAAAATGCTGATCAAGTCAGTGATATCTTTTCCATAGACTCATCTGTAAATTTTATTAAGAAAGGGACAATTAACTTAGCTGAAATAACCTGAGTATAATTATTATTTGATATTTTACATATATTTTAATTGATCCGTCATGACACCAAATTCTTCTAAGTGCAATGATCATCTACTTTTGAGGCTTCTTACCAAATGGAAGTCTTCTATTTTGGAAGCCAGTTGGGATTTGTGGAGGTAAATGAGTCTGAAATTCAATCCAATTTAATATATATGGGTTGGCCATATAAGATATAGAGACAGTTAGAGAACTGAAAAATTCCGAACTCACCAAGGGTATATTACAGAAGTCATCATCAATGCTTTGTGTAAGAGCATCATTTGAGCAAGAAATAATTAATATAAATACAGTTCTTTTTGCCTTAGAATGTATCTACTGAAGAGTGGAAAGGGATCATACAGATGGCTGCTTATATATTAAACAGAAAATATTGCTTCATTACTGTTGACAGCACTTTTATTTTTCCTTTGTCTACCTGCTCCTATGATTCTTCATTCTGTTTATTTTTTTCTTACTTTTCTTTTGAAAGGCAAGTATTCTATTTTAGGTTCCATAAATTAACAAACTGTTTTAGTCTTCTATTGCAAAAATTAAAAATAAATGCAGTGGTATGTTTACTTGCATTATCATTGTAATGGATATAGAAAGGAAAGTGTTTTTCAAATGCATGGGTGTGTTCTGGAACCCTGAAAATATTGCTATTTATTGTCCCAGAGAAAAACAGTGTCAAAATAGAAGAACTTCAATTAAGAATGAAATTTCATAGTATTATTTTCAATTAATTCTAGAACTCTAAAAACAATCTGGTATGCTAAATAGTTCAAGAAAATATACCCAGAGACTCAGACTGTATAGAGCAAGGATGTTCTTTAAGTGAAAACAGGCAAAATGAAGTTCTGTTCTATGCCTCTACCAAGATGAACAAGAAAAGAGTCTCCAATTCAGGTAGAAAATCACATTTCATTTGGAACTGAAATTTTTATCTGTCAAGTATAAGACTGCAGTGTCTGTCACTTGTCACTCATAGACAGTGGTCAGTTCACAGCAGAATCCTTCTAGGGAAAAAAAAAGAAAACTCAATATGTGGAAAAGAAAATAAAAGAGGTTTGTATTAAAAAAAGGGTGCACACAGTCCCAACAAAGTTTCTGGCTAAATCTATGATGATATATTTAAACAGGATTCTGAAATTTCAAGGAGGCTAAGAAAATAACTTTGCAGTGCAGGGAAAGCTAAAAAAAAGGATGGTGGTGAAATCCTCTCATTTAAAAAAGAGAAGTGCCATTGACTTCTTAAGTATCTTGTCAACAAATTACTTATTTTCTCTATTTTCCCATTTTCCCTCTATAAAATGATGTTAATTATACTTCTTTTCATTGAAGGAGTGTTATTGTGATAAATAAACCAAGAATTTTGAGGAATAAAACTAACTTTGGGACATAGTCAATAGAATTAGGTCAAGACACTTATTACAGTAACTAATGAAAAAATTAATCTGCTGTGAGGCAGATAGTGCTTGCCATTTACATTTGTGGGAGAAAAAGAGAAAATCTATGGTAGGCTATGTAAAGAGAAAAGACATTAGCTCAGGCTATTTAAAATTTAGGAATGACAAAATAATGTTAAGTATGATGAATTATTGGGTAAAGTCATATGAATCATTTGGAAGTGAAGGATCAACCTATTTACACTGGACATGTATCATGTATATGTACCTATTTTGGAAGGAAAGGTTTTGCAAAGTGAGGAAGCCTTTTCAGTTTTAATGTCCTTTTTATATGAAACCATATGCCACAGTGGGAGTGATCTGGTGATAGCACTTTAAGAAATTTTCAGCTCCATCCTTGTGCCAAACCAATTTTGTTTGTATTGCTGTAAACCACATCCATGAATGAATCAATGTTAAAAATTGCCTATTAAAGGAGACGAAGCTGCTAGGTGGTAGGATAGGATAGAGAACTCCTGAAGCCAGCATTGCTGGTAAAGCCAACATAAATTGCAACTTGAAACAAATTATTTTAGTATTAAAGCAGGAGAGGACTTTTGCATCCCAGGAAACATATCTGAAATGCTGTAAGCAAGCAAGCAAACAAACAAAAATATCCCCTAATGTTCCCTCACTCCTTGAATTTACTATATAGCTAGGTCTACACTAGTGTTAATGTAATTAGTATGGTGCAATAATATGATGCAGAAATGAAGAACAAGTATGAGGAGCTGATGTCTACATAATACATGTTTCAAGGAAACTAATTCTTATCTGGTCTCATGAACTGAATGCTTTTCAGCAGTTGGAGTGGATCTTTCAATTTTGTTACAACCAAAAGGATGTTCATCCAAAAGCAGTTTAAGTATTCTGACACCACTTCCCAGGGTAAACCAAAGCATGGTAAGTGGGATCAGTCAGAAGATTCACTTCAAAAGTCAATCCAAACAAAATCTCTAATGTAGATATGTCTCTTTTATTCCATCTGTCTTCTGAGAAAGAATCAAAAGACCTTGCAGTTTGCTTTTCTCTAAGATGGAAGGAAGATCCACAAAAACAAGTCCACATGGTGAACAGCACAGCAGTGTGAACTAACAGGTCATGTTGAATATAATCCCAGTGCAAAGACCCTTGATAAATATGGAATACATTAGTAAAACTCTAGACTTGGATGAATCTGAATTACAAACTGGAAACTCAGGTTTGCGGAATAAACAGCTCTGGTCTTGGATAGGGAGAGAATGGCAGAGTGGAGAGGTCCAGCCTTCTGTCCTCTCAGAATTAGGGTATTTGACCATAGGCATCTCCAGTCTTGCAAACCAGCTTGCGTTTCATAGGAAGAGTGAGTTGGACTGATTCTGTTACCCAAGGGTTATAAATATTGGGCAGTTTAATGAAAATGTCTGAGGCTAATAGAATTTATTGTGTAGTGACTATTAACCATGTAATAGAAAAAGCCTTTGAAAAATCTTGCTACTCTGTTCTTTAGTACTTGCATCTTGTGTTTGGTTATATACAAGTTTAAACAAGCTTATATGATACCACAATGAATGAGACAGACATAATTACTTTGAACAAGTGATAAGTCACCTCCGAGACAACTGTCTCTATAACTACTTCTCCATGTCTCTGCAGTACACATAGGGTACAGATTAGGCAACTATCTGTCCAGGTTGATTTAGCAGAATTTACATGAACCACACATTTATTTGTAGTGAGTCAGTCATCTGCACTTTTAAGAATTTATTCATCTAATGCAGTAATTCATCAACACTTTTTCCTGTCACTGGGATTTTCTTAATTTATTTGTGTAACTGCCAACATCAAAGATTACTACTGGAATAAAAGATCATCCCATTTCATAGCAAAAAGAATTAAAACGTCAAAGTTTACTAGCGGTTCAGTAGATTCATATGTTAATTTTTAGTGCCTGACAGAAATGCCTCACTAGGTCAGAATTCTGAAGTTTTTCTGGAAAGCAACAGTTTGCCTTACAGAAATGTAGAATAATCAGTGGTTTCATAATTAATCTATTAGGTAAACATTTTTTCCAAAAGAGTTGATGTCAGCCTATGCCAAATGATTTGATATACTCAAAAAGCATTTGTTTAGTTTTAAAATACAGAGAACTATTAAATACGGAATAAATCTTTGGTCTCAAAAGTTTGTTCTTTATAGCGTAACAATGGGACTCAGTGTATCCTTAAAGGAAGTTCAAGACACAAAATCAGGACATTCTCTTTCCTGAGAATTCTGAATAAATACCAGCCCAGGCTGCCTTTTCCTTTAATGTAAAGAAATCTAGCATAGTCAAGTTCATTTCTCCATTGTCTCATGTAGCAGCAGCTTTCCTCCTACTTTCAACAAATGCAGTATGTAAGACTGGTTTATGAGGTTTTACCCCGCTTATATTTCAGGGTCACTTAAACCCAAGAGTTTCAAAGAAAAGCAAGATTTTTTTATCATATTAACTAGCATAGCTGAATAATCACCTTAAGCAAGTTACTTATGCTAGTTAGGTAGGTATTTTGGATAGAGACACTGTTCAAGCTAGCTTCCATTGCCTGGCTTGATGGCGAATAGAATTCTAGCACCTCCAAGGACTTTTTCTTCTCCATCCCCTGGGAATGCATGGCACATTGTCTTTAGCAGGTAGAATCATAACTATAATTTTAGCAGCGTGTGAAACTGGCACTCAAAAAGAGGCACAGAATGTGTGTGCAATCCCCGTGCCTTGCAGCCTTTTGCTCCACAGAACGCCTTTTAAAAGACATCGTCATGCTGTTTGTAGGGGAGATGGGAAGAGGAAAACACTGTGTTTCTTTCCTTTTTACATGCCAAGTTGCCTCTGCTTCTGCTGCTACTGAGAATGCTTTATCATTTGGCAGCATAATAACATCTTTCTCAGTTTTATAACAAGCAGAGATGCTTAAAGATGAATGCAGTATCAGTCAATGACAAGAATTTTAGGCCTCTATCTGCAGACTCGCAGTCATTTTAAATCTGCCTCATTTAGTAGATTTAGAATTAGTTAAAATCTTGTAGAACCAGTCACTCTAATTAAAAATCATTTCTCTTTTTCTCTACCTTCTACCTGCTCTCTAGTGTAGCAAACTTTTTTTTGTGAAAAGATTTGCAAGAAATTTATTTTTCCCCATTGGTACACAGAGGCTCAAGTAAACAGCAGCTGTAATATCTAACCTTCTATGCACAGATTCCCCAGGGAAGCCTAAATTAAACTGAAAAATCCAGCCCCTTTATATTTAGATCCCTCAAAGTACAGAGATATGCTGAGAGTCAATCAAGATCAAAATATTTAAATAAAATTATTTTAAATTGAAAGTTAAACAAAAAAGTAAAATCAGGGGATTTTCTTACATTTTCAGAATTTGCAATATCTTTCAGAAAGGTCTGCAGAAGATCAATTTTTAATTGATGAAGCAATAGTAACTTCTATAATCAAGGCTTCAATATAATCTCAAGCACATCTTTCACTTGCCCATCACTTGCCTTAACTTCAGTCTTTGAGGAACAGTTTTCTAGACCTAATCTCTTCCCACAGGTTTGTTCTTTCTCTTCAAACAATTTTGGAACACTGTAAAAAAGAAGAGTGAAACATGTTTCCCTCACAGTAAAAAAAAAAAGTCACAATTTTTTTTAACAGCACCACTCCCACTGCTGCAGGCATCAAATGCTGAAACTTGGCATGGAAAGAGCTCTTGCTGTGGAAAAGTGCCTCTGACTGTCCTAGTAAACATTTGTTTTGAGTTGACCAAGTTGTGAGAGTTCACGCATCACATACCGGGCATATACAATAAGTTTGCAATATATGAAGGTAATCTCAAATGCCGCATAATGAAATGTATTCTGCAGGTGCCCAGATCTGAGGAAAAGTTTCAGCAGGAGTCCTGATGTTGGCAGCATTTATCAGAGAAAATCCATCTACTGCAATGCAGACTGAGGTCTGCAGCAACTGAGTCAAAAGCTCCTTTTTTTCTTCTTTCCAGGGAACATCAAAATTTGCACAGCCCTTGTTCAGCTATATTTCCCTCCTGCATAATTTGGGTGGTCTGCAGAGGAGAACAGTTGTCTTGGCCCTCTGCTCAGTGGAAATATTTTCTGTGCTTATGGCACAGGGAGCCTGGGGCCTCTAGAAGAGGCCTCCCAGCGTGCCGGCCATCTGCAGGTATCCCCGCAGAGGGCAATGCTGGACACCTTTGGATGACTAGATTGGGTCCACATATTCCTCCTCTCTTATTTTAAGAAATTCACCTGAAGTCTCTGCCTAAGCATGGGCTTCCTTCAAAACTACATGTATACTGTGATGCCAAGTGTGCTCCTGAGTCCATACTTAAAATACAGTGTAGTGGCATTACATACAAAGGTAGGGACAGAAAATAATGTGCAGAAAATAATAACTCATGAGAGTTTTTCATTAGTGAGGGTTTCCTCTCAATAGTTTTATCTGTCAAGAATTCTATTTCAAAACTTTTCATTCTTTGACATATCTTGGTTGGAATTAATTTTTAATGTGCAACGTGTCATAAAAGGGTTGAAATCATTTCAAGCAAAACCATACAAAAAATTCAAGTAACTGTTTGAATGTGTGACTTGTTAGAAATATTTTAAATGTGTTCTTACTGTTCTTACAGGGAAGTGTTTAAAATGAATGTGGTTTAGAATGAATGAGAACATTTTTAGACATGAAATGTACTAGAAAAATGGAAGACCTTTAATGTGGAAGTGATTGAAAATTTTTGAGCTGAATACTCACCCAAAAATTCTGCATGTCAATTTTGAATAATCTGCTGATATTTACCGCATCCTATAATGATGAAGTTTTTATTCAACTCTAAGTACAGAGACTTTCCAAATTGTAACTTAGACCAGCCTCTATATTTTGATGTTGTTCTATATTATTTGTATTATGCTGGTGTATAGAAGGTCCAGATTTCTATATACATGTTTACTACATATCGTATGGGAAAATGCCTCTCTTTAAACCTAAAGAAAAGGCAGACAGACTTGGGAGGAAAAGTGCTGGCAGACAGAACTTGCAAAAGGCTTTTAATTTACTAGGATAAAAGTCCGTTAACATTATAAGGCTTACACAGTTTTGGAAATTAGAGACCTGGCAATTACCCTAAGGTTATACAGAAGGGATAAAAGAGTTTGAAGTGTATCCAAGTCTTCTAACACACACTAAAGTGATGATTTGACTAGAAAACTATTAACAAATTTCATATATTTTCTAAAAAATCACAGTCAGAAATCCAGATGTCATTAGAGGTATGACATTACCCAAAGGTAATGGGATACTATCCCTATCTCACTTTTTCTTGCCCACATGACCTGTAGAAGTCGCAAAGATCTTGTATCGAAGATATTACGGGTCAGTCCCTCAACATAGCTAGAATCCTCTGGTGGCAACTAAACCAGGTTTATGACAACTTTATACACCCAGAGTGGAAAAACAAACAAACAAACAAGCAAAAAAAAAAAAAACAGCCATAATATTTCTGAGGTATAATCCAGATCTGTAACAAACGATGATGACCACTAGCCAGTTGGTAAAAGATCTGGGGCTCTTTGCTGTTCTTTTTCCTGCTCGAGAGCAAATTAATCCAAGGTTTTTGCATTTTTGTAGTATTGTTTGGTCTGTATTAGCACACATATACACTTTTATATTAATCAGTTATTGAACTGAGAAGCTCATAAGCACCAACCTTTTGAGGCATCTGTGCTGATATACTGAGGGGTGGTTTTAAGAGGAAACTGTCAATGAAAATAGCTCTAGAGAGGTTCAGGCAAAGATGAAACCCTCTTAATATTGGAGGCATCAGCTCCTCCATAAATAAAATACATCAGAAACGTAACAAAAGTTGTAAAACACTGTGATTAGAAGTTCTTGCTAAACTCCCAAACCCATTATAACAGAATATATCAATAGATAAGGAGAATGTTATGAAATTAATATAAAAAGTAATTTAAGGAAGTGATTTAAATACAGTATCAGTTTTAAAAAAGGACAAAGTCTAATATTTCAATGAGTTTCACGTAAAGAAACAGTTTCATGTAAAAACAATCATTGCACATAAAGAAAACAGACAAGCGGAAGCAATAAACAAATCATCAAAATAACCCAACAAGAGTAATCATAATACATTATCAATGTGAATTCATTTTAATCTCAGTATCTCAACAAAGTGATGCCTTTACTCACACAGGGATAGGTGCCATGCAAGAGATTATTGCTTTTTGTCACCCTGGCTCACAGTCAGAACAGGGGATGCTACAATAATGTTCAGAATACTACAAGGTTGAAGATAGGAAAAAAGAATGAGGAAAGTGAGATTAGCACTGTGAAGAATCTGCATTTTTTTGTTTTATAGCAGTGATGCAGCAAGAGGAAGCAAGAAATCCCCAGAGAATATGCCAAGAAGAGGAAAACAGAATGAAATAGGAAAGATGAGATATAGTTCCTGCTGCTCAGTGACCAGACTATATTTGTGATCCCATGAAAGTAAACAGGTGCGTAGGTGACCTTTGGGGAAAAGAGCTAATGGAACACACAAGCAGCAGACAGAGGAGTGTGAAGAGATTAAGAATGTTGGGATTGTAAATTAAATCTTTTGGTGTTACTTTAAGCATGACTAGGAAATGACAATATTTTTTGAGATAATTTGTTCAAATATTTGGAATTCAAGAACTCTTAAATGCAATGAAAAAAATGCACATTTCAGAGAGTACATTACTGTTTTGTCTGTTTATTTTTACATGTGACTGCTGCTTGTGAGTATTCTTAGGACTGCAGCAGACCCACCAGTCATTGAATTTAGTTTCCTTTTGCTGTAGTTGATATAGTCAGTAAAATCACATAGTCAGTTTCATTTAAAGAAATTGTATTTAAAGGAATGGAGAGCCTGAAAAAGACAGCAAACTTGATAGGCTTGTAAGAAATACACATGCAGTAGCTCCCAGTTCTTTTCAAAATGGTTAGTTGTTCTCTACCTTCTCTGTGCCCAGATTTTTCTCATCTCTTATTGGTCCTTGTCCAAGGAAAAATTTGTCACAGAGTTAGTTTTAAGTATCAGAATGGAACCACTGAGTAGTAAAATAGAAGTGCTACTTAGTACAAATGTGTATTATTACACCTGAAACAGAATAAACAGGGTGAAGTTTTATAGTCCCTGATATACAGGATGTAAAGCTATGTAATTTCATGACACCTTCTAATTTTATGTTCCACTGGAACTACTAAGAGATGTAAATTTCAGCATCAGTGTAAAATGCTTGAAGGTTCAAAGCCTATTCAATATTCAAAGATGAATATAGCCGCGATGTAAATGTTTCACTTGATATTTTTGACTACACTAATGGTTGTATTGTATTTTTTATTAGTCGGAAGAATTCTAGAACCCATGGATGCAGTCATTTTTTTAAAATTTAACCAAAATATTGTTCTTTAAGCTCATTTACTGGGGATTACGTACCACTAGGTGGTCTGGGGTGCTCAGTATTTCTATTTTTAGAGAATTAATTGTTTCACAATAGGAGTCGTCTTTAACAAAATTTTTCCTTTGTTCTTTATCAGTATGCAGAGTGAAATGCTAAATCTTCTAAAATAAGTAACTCCCTGAGAAGTAATTTTTGGATGTAATGCTTATATGTGTGGTATACACACACCTCCACTGTGGAGAAAGTAACCTGACTGAAAGGGATTTACATGCTATTTTGACATCAGTATACTAAGGTTTCATTCCGCTTCACGCATCTACAAGTTTGGCATCTAGTTCAGGAGAAAAAGACATGATAAGTGCCAAAGACATGCGACTCATTAGAAGTTCATATGTTTCTCTGGTGATTTCAGAGAGTTGGGATGGTTCTGTTCTCTTTGAGGGAGCTAAAGGCAGCTTGGATGAACTGTTGTAAACTCCCTTTTCCCTGACTGGAGAACAAGTCAGGGGAAAACACAGATTACAACCAAAATTTCTTAGAACATCTTTTATTCATTAAGCTGTTATTAATAAAACCAAGCCGTTCATATTAATATAGCAGGTAGCTCTTCACACAGCGCATGCACTTCTTCACCCATGCAGTCTGCTTGCTCGCTTGCGTGCTCGCTCACGGTTGCCCACCCAGCTGGCGCACAGCAGGGGCCAACCCCAGCCATGTGCTCAGAGGCAGGGAGTTACGAGTTATTCCATAGCAGGTATCAGAAAATAGCCCAAGCAATTAAAAAATACCTCACAATCATAAAAATCTCTCTCATGGAAGAAAGGTGGAAACCTACACTTTTCTGTTTGTGTATACAATGTACACACATACTACCATCTATTTATTATCAAAATAAATGCCTGATCCAAGCTAGATCTATGGTGGCATCTTTCACAGTCAGTATTATATCCATAGTATGTAAGGTGATGGATTCACCAACCACAGTCTATATCAGCTGGCCAGAACTCATTTTTCCTCCAAAATCTGTGTAGCAGTTATAATGTTTTTCTATAAGGATTCTTTGGAATGCTTATAGCATGAATGCTGAGTCCTGAGTACCAATAGATTTTCTCTACAGATCTGTTCCTCACTTGCTTATGCAGACACAACCGATATGATGTGTTTAAAATCATTCTCTTTTTCAAAATGTTTAGATTTTTAACAATCAAATTGTGATTTATTTTCCATCATTACCGGAATTGGAATCCATGTTTTGCAAATATTACACACTGGATTACTTGTTTAACAGCTGTTTTTTTAGGTCACTAAAAAAAACTAATGTGAGATAATGGAAATAATAATCCAGAAGTAGAATGAAATTATTTCTTCAGCATAAACAAATTTATACAAATCATGTAGCATAGGTCTGACATTTCTTGAATATATTTTCATAAAGACTTTCAGATTCTGATGTTTTTTCTTTGTCATGTGCTTTAGCGCATTTTTGTTTGTCAATAAACTTTTTGACAATACCACTGGTTACAGATGTATTTTCTTGATCTCACTAATTTATTTGCTGTGAGATTGTCTTCCTTCATGCTATTTTTAGGCTTTAAATTTCTTTCTTTTAATTTACTGTCATTTAGTTTTTCCCCTTTACTGCATTTTTGTTTTCTATCCTTATGTTTTCTCGCTGTATATATTTTGCTTTCTAACTCCATGAGCTCTTGAGATGCCTACTTTAGAATTCCTGTCACTAATGTTATACAGTTTAACTAAGCTACGTCTGAGCTATTCATATGGACTCCTTCTATAGTCAATGGAAAGAAATAGTAATTTCTAAGGTGCAGTTTATTTCTTCTTAAAACAGGCATTTAGAAGAAATCAGAAGAATTATGATTTTAAGATTAGCTATTGCTTTGACATTGGCTACATGAGGAACTTAGGGGACGATCTCAGAAGTCTGGCATGCATACACCTAGAATTAGATGAGATAGAGCCAACACACAAAGTCACCTGAACAATTTCTATAAAAAAATGCTATTGATAGCTGCTGATGCATCTGAAATCATTTCTACTGTTCATAAATTCTCTTGATTACAGCTGCTGCCGCCTTTATGCAGAGTGCTGTTGTTCTAGGCAGCATTGCTTTCTCTGTGCAGAAGGCGTATGCTTTGCTTCTTTATATTCTGTTCTAGTCTGAACATTTTAACAGTTTTAGTTACAGCAGTTCTATCTAACAGGAGAACACCACTGAAGAAGTGTTTTATTCCACATCTTGTGTATTAATTGTCTCTTACTGAAAAGGCTAAGCTGTTAGTATTTGTGCATTTGCTGGAAAAAATGTCTGTGTGGGAGCCTGATTCTCTCTTTTGCAACATACTCTTTCTTTGCCTTGCCAGTACATGTAATCCAATTTGAGTGAATGCTGTAGCTTTTAATTCACCACGGTATAGTGAACTTAAATCAACCTCTTCTAATGTCATTCTCTTAGTCTTAAACTACTGAGGCTCATTGTAATCTGGTCCCAAATTAGGGATCTGTATCATCAGTATCTGTTTTAAATATTTCAGATGTTTCTTACCTCTTTCTGTTTTATCAGATGAAAGTGAGATCTTTCAAAAGCTTTATTCTTGTTAGGAACATAATGATCTGCAAACTTCTGTGGCACAGTCCGATAAATTGTTCTTCCTGGCTTAATTGAAGATAGTTAAATGTCTCAGAGCAAGCAATTTATTTTTTTAAAGTATATTATTGCTTTTTTTGTGACTCCTCTCACCTTCATGAAGAGATCAATTTTTTTTTCAAGTCTTTATTTCAGCTGCATTCCCAGTACTGTATTTGAATTTTAAGTTGCTTCCACACTGTAATTGCCTTGTCTTCTGTGCCAAGGTTTCAAGATACTTTCTTCTGTTTCTGCCCTTTCCACTTTTGCTATGGGTAATGCACTCACATCATACTTACTGCAGTTTTCATTGGTGTTTATAACTAAAATAGTACTGTAATGTACAAACAGTCAAGCTACAAACATGAAGAAAGAGTTTTTAAAATGGAGAGACAAGATCTGTGGACCATGTCTTTGCATACTACATCTTGTGTAAACCAGAAAATTAATTCTAACAGGCCATTCTAATACTTTGGCTATATATTGCTTCCTCAGGTCCCTGAGGCTGCAAGTTTACTTTTCTAAAACCCATTATCCTTATTTTCTATGCACTATTAAACAAAAATACTGATTGTTATGTATCTATGGATTATAAATACTTGAGGGATTATTTCTCCAGCACAATGAAATGAAAATACTTTAATTTGGGAAATACAGTAGCTGTATGTTTTAAGCAGCTCCAAAGTTATTAAGCCATTTTATTTTACTTCAGAGGGACAATGTTCTGAGCTCACTAATGGCCTTATACTATTTTACGAGAAAATTAAAGTTGTAAGTATTGGTAAGCCTGCATGCCTAGTGCTATTTTAGTTATTGTTTTATGATCATGTTGGAAATAATTAATTGGCTGAAGTACAATTAAAATCTTATCTTTAAAAACGTGAACATGTTATGTGGAAAGTACATAATGCTATAAAATAATCTCTCTCCAAAAATTATATGCTTTACTTTGTTTTACTTTAGAGTTGTGTCTGAGAGATTCCTCTGGTTTCCAGTCAACATACATAGATTTTTAAATAAATCAGTACTATATTTTAAAGCCATGTTTCAAGTTTTCTTGCATTTAATTATCGGCTGTGTTTATTCCAGTCCTTATAAGCTTAAAGAATCACAGTAGTTCAGATGATGGCTGAAATCTGTTAGACTTCTGATAGCACTCTATATAGACCCTCTGGCTATATCTATACTATCAAATTAAATGTGCCAGAGACCGTTCTCTGGCACTGAGGCTGTTAGCAAACAACAATTAAACTTTTCAACCTCCAAACTATAGGGAAGGGAGGTGGGAGACACACTATATCCAAAACACCAGAGAATTCTTGGGAGACTTATTACATGACCTGGACCAAGACCATGCCAAAATCTGATAGTGTTGACTCTTCACTAAGATCCAGTGTCCAGGCATGTTTTCTGATGCCAGTATAGATGCAACCTGTGAATCCAGAGTCAGGAGTCTAAGAAGGAATTAATACTGCTGTAAATATATTGGGTTCTTTCCTGACTTTTAGGAAGTATATACATCAGTCTCTGTTAGTTTCTGTTTAACCTACTGCCATATGGGCATACAACATAGCAATGGTTTGTTGTAGCTGAGTCTAGTATTTTCAGAGATTCTACATAACTTTTCCAGAACTCCCCTGATCCTTGCTTATAGAAGGCAACTTTGGCTGAGTTATAGGCTTTCTAAAGGAGCTATAGATGGCAGGATAGCATCTGCTTTCAGAAATCTCTGCTATATGCAATGGTTGTACATACTGTACATGTAACTCTTGTTTACTAGAAGGAAATAACTCAAATGTTTCAACACCTCGTATAGTCTCTTGCCAAGAATTAAGTCAGAAGCAAGTATTAAAATCTCTAAAAATAGGCATTTAAATGGAAAGAGTGAAATAATTCTCATCATAATGATGCAAATATCACTTAAACAGCAGCAGTTTGTGTACTTTTTAGCTGGTGGGCATTACCACTGAGGGCTCCTGGGCAGTGCAGTCTACTTCTTGCACTGTGTACTTCTTCTGGCATGTTGCGGTGCTGGGCTTGGTGCTGGCACGTGTGCCATCCATGCTTAGCAAGGAAGGAAAATAAAACTCTGCAAGATGTTATTGAGGGTGATAATGTTCCCGTGGGGATGGACCCCACTATTGCCCAGGTAAGAACTGCCCTTGCACTTAAGTGAATTTCTAAAGAACAATCATGGAGGTTCTAGTGGTATACAACATTTTGTAGTAACATATACAATTAACCTCCACTTATGAAACAAAATAAATGGTAAGAAAAGCAGCTATTTCTGCTCTTAGATTACCTTTTTTCTTCCTTCTGTTAGGTCAAAATTATTAGTAGTGATGAGTTCTGGAAACAGAGGAGAGTACTGAGGGAAACCTCTGGGAATTGTTCGCACAACTTACATTGTAACTTATTTCACCTCTTCAAACATACTGTCATTTTGCATGTCTGTCTAACAGGTGATATCAGCCTGCTTCCGGCAATGTAACTGCTTTACCTGCAGCATAAAAACATTAAAACTTTTTAGGCTTATCCATTGCAACTAATGTTAAGCTGCAGTTACTCTTGGGAGACCAACTATAGAATAAGTATCTAGTTTGAAACTATCCTAACTCTAAAGAACTCTAGAAGAATGATTCTGAATGGGCTTTTTGGGGAACGACTCTCTAACATGTACGCCTTTGATGGACAGGCTAATAGCTCTGCTGCGGTAATGTCAGTCCAACAATTTAAACACCAAATTTTAAATATATATATATATGTACATATATGTACACATATGTATATATTTAAGGAGCTTTTAGTTCTCTCAGATAAGCAGCGGCATTTATTCAGCTTCTTGTCTGATAGATGTGTATTTCCTAAGCAGACCCAACAGCTGGGCTCTCAAGAAGAGTAACACTGTAATTAATGTTATTTATAGAGAAATATTAACCAGCAACTCCTTTCAGTCAATGGCTTTGACTAATTTTTGCAAGCATCTCTTTTTTCAGCAATGGGATTTTCTTTAAAAGAGCTATGTGAAGGCAGCACATTTTCAAGCTATAGAGCTCACAGCTGAACACTTAAACCTGAAGCTACAGCTCAGAAATATGGGTGGAAGGAGAGTCCTACCTATTACTAGTTATCTACAAATAAAGCACATGAGAAATATCTTTCACACTTTTTATTAAAGCAGCAGAAATACAAGAAAGCAGCAAATATGTGGAAAGAAATGGGAAAGATTCTTAACAGACATTGAAAAGATAACACTTTATTGCAGATCAGTTGTTCATGATCTGTCTCCAAGCCTCACACTGTCTTGTCCTCCTGTTTTCCTGTTTGCTGCTCCTTCACTTCTCCCACCCTAGCCTATGTGCTTTGCCCCTTTCTTTCCCTGTCTGCAGACCACTGTCACAGCTATCCCATTCTCTGCTTAGCTGACATGTCTATTCTTATTCCTATTACATGTGAAGCTGTCACATTAAATTCAGATTAGAAGCATGACTTTCATTTGAGATGGTTTTATGGTTTAGCTATACTTTTTCTTGGAAGTTTTGTTTGTTTGTTTGTTTATAAATTGTTGCAATATAGAAAGCCAAATACAATAATTGAAAGAGATTAAATGAAATGTTAGATCACATTTTAAGATTGACATACTCATGTTCCATAAAGGCAAGACTGACAGCTGCTTTTGGTCATCATTTTAAAAGCAAGCCTGTTTTTTTTTTCCCCTCTATTCAACTATATTGTAATCCATAAATATATTCCATACATTCCAGTATTGCTTATTTTTAGTGACAGTTTAAAGAAAGTAACTTCCTATCTTATTGCTTATGGAGTCCTCCTTTTTATCATGACAAAAAACACAAGCCAAATGACTACAACACCTCAATTAAAATGTGAATTGATTATCTGTGTCACTGCTCTGTGAAGGAGTAGAACAGAGCAAAGCCATACTCATGTCTGAGCAAATAAATCCTGAACAACAGATACCTAAATATCTCATAACAACCTTGTATTGAGGAAAGCAGTCATCTATGTTTCTTCTTAGAAGAGATGAACATCTCATGTTGAAAAACACTGTGGGATTATATAGGACATAGATCTATAGGCATTCCCAAGCCAGCAGTATGGGTGCAAGGCTCACAGGTCGAAAAGCACAGTGGACTTCACCCAACATGTGGTCTTGCATTCACCATAAAGAACGAGGACAGTCAGGGACAACTTTGCCTTTTCAGCATAATTAATTGGTGGGTTGAATGAAATGCAAAGAATCACTTATCTGACTTTGTTTTCAAAATCATTGCAGCTTTCATCAGTTCTGGCTTTTCACAGGCATGTGGGTTCACTGGCTGATCCCGTAAACTAGGCCAAAGTGGTTTCTATTTTTTGCTGAAAGAAGAAACAGTCTCCAAACTTGCCAGTGGCTGCAATAGTTAAATGTAGGTTCATGCTCAGAAGCTAATTCATAAAATGTATTTGAACTCAGACAAGTTTTTTCAACCTTTATTTAGCTTCAGACTTGAAGAAGGACTCAGGTCTTAAGCCTTGTTTTTTTTCAACTGTATCATTTGGTTGAATAGCAACATATTCTCTTCTCTGACCATTGTAACTAGCCAAAACCCAATATTGTTGAAAATTACGGAATTTCAATAAAAAATTCCAAAATATGCATTTCCATTTTTTTTACAAAACACTTTCCATTTTTTTTCGCCACCTTTTATTAAGAATCTCAGAAGTTAAGTATGGAAATAATCACATTTTTTACCTCTCTAAAAATATAGAGAGTGGAAATAATCTTTGTAGAAGTTATATCAAAGTTGCATTGTGTCTACAGAGACAATTCTATTGCCTTAATGTGAGCATCCATAGCACTATGCTGCATATACTGGTGCCATTTCCCAGTGATCATTTGTTATAATGAATTGGTTACTTGTTTCCAGTTCACAGCAGAAGATGAAAGGACTTTCGCTGGGCAAGGATGGTTGCAGGTAATTAATACACCTAGCACCCTTTTCCTCTGAAGTCTCCTTCCTTCATGGATCACTAGAAAAGATTGAGGAGCTTCACTGGTGTGTATGATGCCTGACCATGCTGTGTGGGGTCCCACAAACAAGGTCTCACCATAGCTGCCGTCTAGCGCTGAGAACGTGGGCCCCAGCCCATCGCCTTTGCTGTGCTCTACAGCAAGGGGAGAAGAGCTGTGAATAGACATATCAATGCCAGCTGAACCTCACTTGAAATATACTGTAGGTTTACCACAAAATTAATTCATTAGCTGGGATTCATGACCAGAGTGCACATGGGTATATCCTTGAATGATTAATAGTATAACGACTGCACTGCAACCACTCAGAGGGCATTAAAACCTATACAGATTAAACACATTACTGCTAAGCAAAATACTGGTTGTTCCTCTAAGATCTAAGCAAGCTGCTTCAGCTCTTCCCCATTTATGGATATATGGACCATAAGGATCATAACTTAAAGGAGGCTCATTTTCTACCTTTCTCTTCTTGACCCCACTTATCTGTCACTATGGAAAGTACTTGAAATGCCTCACTATAATGAATCAAATATCTGGGAAGTTCTTATTTGGAGCAGCAGGAAAGCATAACTCAAATAGACTAAGCAAAATCATAATATGGAAGAGAAAATTTGGATATTAAAGATTAAGTATTTAACACTGAAGGAGATCAGCTTTGAAAAAGGATTGTGTTCAGAATATTTTCTTGTCTTTTATACCTTTTGTGCCTGCTGGCCATGTTTGTGCACATATAGAAATGTATATGTCCATGTCAAGAAGTTTGTACAAAACTAGATGTTCACAAATAGAGCTATAGGGGATAGGGAGGGGGGGAAGGAAAGAAAACATAGGATGGCTTACGTTCAATATTATCGATTTTGGTTTTAAAATAAAAAAAATGATAAGTTACATTGATAAAAGCGTAACTTCCAAAATTGCTAGAATGATCGTGTCTTAGGCTGGAAAAAATGTTGGAAATCACATCCCTGCAGGATGGAAATCTGTGGGCCAAATCTGCCTGGAAATATATTGAAAATAACACCAAATCTTTATTTTTTCTTTTTCCCTATATGCTGTTCTAATTTTAATATAATAAAATTAAATATTTCTGAGTCTTCAGTGACTCAGAATAAACATGTAGCTGAAAGGCTACTCCTGCATTCATCTCAGAGGTGTATTAACTTTGAAAACAAATACTGACAGATTCATTGCTGATATTGTTTATGTATATAGTTTGATTCCATCAAAACTGCATAATTACTAAATGTTGAGAATCACTTAAAAGCATATTTCAAGTTGATGAAATGGAACATACAAATCTGTTTTAAATGACTGTCACTTAGTATTGAATTATTTTGTCTTAAGCCTGATAGGATTGTATTTTCTATTGTATTTTAGTAGAAAAGTCTCTGAATATCTGAAATTTTGTTGATCATCGTACCTAGAATTGATAGTTGTTATGAGTAGTCAAAGGGAAGAAGGAACTGCTAGAAAGGTGTCTCTGAGCACCTACTGCAAGTAACTATAGAAAGCAAAGGCAGAGGAGATTATAGGAACTGCCATAGCCTCATTTCCTGAAAGAACAAGCTTTATACAATCATGGTGCAAATATATAAGTGTTTCTCTACCTTTCTTCCTCAATTTTTGATACATTGGTCTATTGAAATTGTAATTAAAAATAACAAACGAATGGATTTTACATGGCATAGAGAAAAGAGACCATACTACTGCCATAACTGAAGGAATCTCTTCAATTTATTAGACATCAGTGAATCTGATGCCTTATAATGCCCCAACCATGATCGATACTTCTGCCTAAGTTCACAGTTAACCAGCAGACACAAATCTAAAGGAAATCAAATCTGACTGGTTCCAGTGTGTACCAAATTATTTGTTTCTATTTTAAGAACAATAGAAAAAAGTAACAGCTGTTGTTAGAACCTGGGACTATGAGTTTGAAGAATGGGTCTGTCGCATTGAAGTAAAATCTAATATTTTGGGAAAGAGTATAAGAACTATGTGATATCTATAGCTTTATAAACCTTCCTGCCATTGCACAATTCTCTTAAAATTTATAATGTTTTTAACTGCTTTATTTTACCTGCTACTTTTCTATCCAGCTTGATAGCAAATAAATGTTGTTGCCCACATTATTCCTGTGGGTGGATTTACTTAGTAAACTCTGTACAGTTATTTAAGAGGAAAGCCACTGTAATTGGGAAAAAGTATTGTTATCACTATCTAAGTGTTAGCTGTTTCATATTAAGCATAAAGTGGTACCATGTCCCAGGAGAAATCTTCCTGCACTTATCAGCTGTGCCAGACTTTCTGATTCTGGTGCATGTCAGAAGTACATAACAAACCACACAAAGAGCAGCACTAATTAATTAATTAAAGCCGAATCAATTCTAAATATTTGCAGCTCTGGATATTTCTGCATGAAAGCCTTGAACAATGCTTCAGTGACTTTATTTTGCGCAACAGTTGCCAGTGCAACCTCCACCATTAACTAAAATTTTATTCACCATAGAACTTTCATTCTTGTATATCCTAAAAAAATATGTATGAAAATGAAGCTACTGATGAGTTGTTGAGAAGCTCATGTTTGCTACCGATGATAACTGAAAGCAGGAATACAACATCTGGTTACTATCCCTTTTCATGTAACCAAATTAAATTTCTGGACATTTCAATTACAACTTGCTTAGGCATGACATTAAATTTTCTATGTTCTGCAGTATGTCACCAAAATGAGTGACATCTCCAGATCATTAGGTTTCATTTAAAATAAAATTTCAGGAGTGTAAAAGCTGTATTGCACTACCATCTATACAAATATCAATATCCATTACAAAGACACAAGATATTTAAATGGAGGTCTTTAGCATATGTTAATTAAAATAATACAAATAACTTCTACTGTACTTTTAAACCATGACAGCTTTATCTGAGTAAAATTGTCAGTGCAAGGCCTTTACAAAGCAATAAAACAGTAAAAAAAAGAAAAAAAATAACTTTGACATATATTTTGGAGTATTTATTTAAATTAAAATTGAATTCTCAGTGTCTGCAGCTTTTTGAAAAGCTGACTGAATCTTGAGCCAACCTTATTCGTGGTGAAGGAAAATGACGGAGAGTGTTTGATAGAATCATAGAATAATTTAAGGGACCTCTGAATATCATCTAGCATGAGGTCCTGCTCAAAGCAGAATCAATCAGAGCAAATTGCTCAAGGCCTTGTCCTCTTGAGGTTTGGTATCTCCAGCTTTGGAGATACCACAACATTTCTGGGCAATCTATTCCAGTGTTAAACTACCCTCAGGATCAAGAAATTTTTCCTTATACCTAGTCAAAATTTCCCTTGTTACAACTTCTAACAAGGGATTTGCCCCTTGACCTATTGCTGCATGCCTCCAAGAAGTATCTGGCTCTTTGCTGTGTATCCTCGCATCAGTTAGATGAAGATCACCCCTGTTCACAAAGAGATTTATTCACTCTTGTATTGCATTAACTGTGACTTTCTTAGAGTTTTATTTTGTATTTGTAGGGTGGTTTCTTGGCCTTTGTTGGTATCCTTGTGTCTAAATCTGAGGTATTTTGGATTTTGCTGCTC
Source organism: Apteryx mantelli (assembly GCF_036417845.1). NCBI lineage: Eukaryota > Metazoa > Chordata > Aves > Apterygiformes > Apterygidae > Apteryx > Apteryx mantelli. Next base: position 118,136,397 of record NC_089980.1, on the reverse strand, counting down.
ACATGTCACTCATCCTGTAAGTGATGAAGGCAAATGAGTCTTTCAAATACCTTCTCAAGAAGCAAGGATTCTTAACTGGGGCAGGGAAATGGTTAGCCCTTTCAGAACAGTGTATTATCACTTTAGTCTACTTGAATCCAAACAAAGAGCCAATGCTAAATAAGCCTACAAGTAAAAAGTAGTCTGCATTGGAAGGCTACAACTGGAGAAAAAATAGACTAGAGTATAAGGGAGAAATATGGGAGAACTAGGTATCACTTAAAAATGAAAAAAGAGAGTGGTGTCACCTCACCAAAAATAGCTATTAGTCAGTCAGCCACAGCCAGAAATATCTCCTGATACCTCTTGGTGGAAAGTTCTAATAGTGCTTTTTAAAGATATATATGGCTAAGGACTCTTTTTAGACCCAATAACCTTCTATATATGATCCTGTTCCTCAGTAGTGATAGCTTACTAGGGATAATTCTGTTTTTAAGACATACTCCTGTCTGATAATAAGCGTACTTACAGCATGATAAGAAAAGCATTGTAAGCATTTAAGAAAAGCTTTATATATCTATGGGTCAAAAGGAATTCTTAATACAAGTAAGAAACTAAACAAACATATACGCACACATTGTACAATGAAAATAACATGAAATTTGAAACTGTTTTAGAAATAAGTAAGGAAGTAAGTAAGGCATTAGACTTACAGGCAGTGTGTCATAATTCTTCTTCTTTTCTACATCTACTCAGGACTGATTTTGCACATAAGACTTCTCTTCCCCAGAAGTCTTTTAGTTGCTGCAGCCATGCAGCCTGTGCATGTCTGTGCACTTGAGCCTGTTGCTAATGTCTGAACATTCACTGATTTAGTAGTTATAGATATATCCCAGGAATCAGGGCTGTCAGGCTGTCTTCCTGGAATAACTCAGATATAATGTCCACCAAAGATGGACAAAAATCTAAAATCCACAGTGCACTTGAAAATAAAAAATGCCGTTAAATTTCCATTACCACCATCTCAGTGGTAACAGGTCCACTTCAAATAGATGCATGATTCATGAAAATGAGTTATTAATTATAAAGGACTGTCTCAAAATGCACTTAGCAGATGTCATCACAATTATTTAAGTGCCACTTCAAAGTGAGTAACATCAGCAGTGTAATTATCCCAAGGGAAAAACAAACAAACTCTTTCTATGTTAATCTAAGAAGTACCTTGTATTGAACTTTGTAGAGCCTGACTGCTGGGTTATAAGACTGATCTTCCATTAACCTTTGTGTAGATAGATCCTTGATTAATGCTCCCAGATGCTACACATTACTCTAAGAAATCTGCATCCTGGAAACGTTTCCCAGGAGCAGAAAGAAGATGGAAAATTAGTCAAAATTCACTCATTCTGAATATTTGGAAAACATCATTGTACTTCCATGTGGTACATTTACTGTTTTAATATAAGGAACTTGATCTAATAAACAAATTATATCTAATAACTTTAGTGCATGATCTGCAATGATTAGACATCACATCACTGACATTGGCATTTATTTTGTGCAGAAGCTGGTAATGAATAAGATCCTGTCTAGACTCTCTGAGGTATCGTAGTAGACCAGAAAGCTGAACCTGCCGCAGTTCTGGATTGTTTTGATTGAAAGCAAGTAATGGTTTCCTCTTTGTCATTTCTATTGGAGTGGTGGTAAAATCCTTCCCTATCTCTAGATCTGGAGGACAACCCTTTCCTTGACACTGTAGTCTCACACTGACAGTGATATAACGTTGACTGTATCCTGCTTACTAACTAAATGATGCATTAAGGACTTTTTAGATAGTGGGTCAAATGGCTGGAGGCTGAACATCTGTCCCCATTATGAAATTCAGTGTTTCTTCTCCTTAAGTATGTCAACATTGTCTTGTGCTAAAGAAGGATACATGGAAATTAATGGGTTTTTTTGGCAGGGGGGAGAAGGAGGTCAACATCTTGTTTTATAGCTGAACCTGTTTCTGGAGGCAGAGAGCAGTATCAGATAACTACTAAATAAGATACAAAATGTTTCAGTGTATTGGATATTCCAGTAAACTCCAAATTGTCTATTAACGACTTTCCAACAAACGGTGGGAAAATGCACCTTAGTGAACGTCTTACTGTTAACACTGTATGAAGAAAATAGATGATTAAAGCAGACATAGTTACTGAACTTTAACTGAATTTTTAGGGTTGGGAAAGACACGGCTCATTTCACACTTTGTACTTCAATATCATCTCAAAAGTGTTTGGAAAGCTGTGATTTGTTTTCTTTCAACTGTTTTTGCAATATGTTATTTTTCGGCAATCCTGTCCATCATAAGGTTGTTCAGATATACAGTAAATACTCCTTTATAATTATAGACAATTGTGTCTAGTATTCCTCCAAAAGTTGACTTCAGTTAGATGGATCTGCTTTTGATTAATGACTTTATAGATGTAACAGTCTTGCTGTGAGATCAGTCTTTGTTATCATATCTAGATCACCAGAGAGATTACTTGGTTCAATGATCACAGTTCTTCTTATTCAGCATTTTCAATTTCTGAATATTTAAATTCTGGGCTGTCAGTCTCACAGTTGTGTGCAGTATTGCTTTTGTCATCTTCACTTTGGATGCACAAACAGCAATGTAAGTCTGCAATGCATTTTGAAGACAGAGGACTGTTTGAGAACCGCTTAAGAACTGAATTATAGTGTAAGAAGACAAAGCCTTTTAAAGATTAGATGAGCAGCTGGTCTCTGGATGTGTACTAGCTACAGCCCAGAAGCCACATAATTGCTCTTGGTTAGCCCTAAGACTGATACTAAGCTTCTGCAGCCAAAATTACATAATGGCAATGAAGGGACCCTGTCATCCATTTTCTTCGTTGCAATGTTTCTCATTTGTGTATCGGTACAAGTTATACATAACAAGCACTTTCTTCTTTGTCTTTTCAAGAAGTTTGTTTTCCTTCTGAATGTTTATGCATTTGAATCTAAAGGGACCAAAAGTTTTCACTGTGAATGTGCTGTTTCTATAATATATAATCCCTGATATCTTGCCTCACCCATGATCTGACCGTGTCCAGAACTTGAGTATGATGGTAGATCTCAAAAGTCCTAAGGAAATAATTCCATTAAGTCCTGAAATAATCTGAATTTGGTATTTGGGTTTACTGAAGTTCTGTGAACTGTTCACATCTGTGCTTGCTTATGAGAATGTCTACTAGCACTTTCTGCTTCACAGCTTAGTTCTATACTTACACTGCCTATGCTTCAAAACTGTCATAAAAACCTGTGTCATTGTAAATTGCCCCCAAATTTATCAAAATTGCATAAAGAAGAATACAAGTAGCAGAAGTATAAATGAAACTGATACTGTAGCATCTAAGGTACATGTTGATGGGAATCTTGGAATTTCATGTGGAAGGGGGAGACATTAAGTTTGGGCTTAACATACCTCTGTGTGTACATGTTCATGGCTACAGGCACGCTAGATGCTTGACTCACTTGCTCTCATAAAACTCCTAGTGCAATTTGAGATGCCCTACAGTTTTCTGCTTGGTTTTCAGCTCAGAAAAGCTCAGATCTACTCTAGTTCCCATGTTGTATCTACTAGCCATGTGTGGATGGCTCAGATTTTCCAATGCTGTATCAAATGGCACTAGACACTTCTATTTACATATCCAAATCAATCCAATGAGGCTGAGAATGTATCTTAGTGAATGAAGTTCTAGCCAATCCAGTCAATGGAGTCTTGAGAGTAATTCAATTTACTGTCTAAAGAAGATACTTTGTGACTGGTCAGATTATTTACTGTACAGGGTCATTGTTTTGTACTGGCTCGACTCAGGGGCTTAAACATAGAGGCTTAATTCAGCTGCTTAAACATATGCATCTGGTCCCAATTGTGATGCTCAAAAGTTGCCCATCTAGCTTTCAGATGCTGCTTAGAAAGGACATAGGTTTTTTGCAAGCTGTAAGTGTCAGATCTGCCAATACCATGCAGATGTTTCCTTCCATCCCTGGCACTTCTTAAATGGCGCTAGCTGCCAAATGAACTTGTCATGAACTCGTGATGTCCACTGGATGGGTATAATAGGAGCTTAGAGTCATATTGCACAGATGAACAGCTATGTGTAAACACGTAAATTTAAGTGTCTTAATTTCACACTGTGTCCCACTCTCTCAGCAGAAAAGAACTCCACTAAGCCACACAATATACTTGACTCATATTTTTCAATCTCTGAATGTATCATTCAGAGATTCATGAATCATTTACCATTCCAGCTGATGGTTTCTGAAGAATTAAAAGTGAACCAGAAGCATTTTGCCCAGTGTAAATGATCTGTTATTGAATAATGACAATCCTATTCCTTTTCTTGATTCTTTCATATGAGTATATTATATAAAGATTCTTTAAAGAAGTAGCAAAAGTTATTTTTAGTCCATTAGGCTCAGATTATAATGCCAGGTGTAATTAGCCAATTCTTTTTACTGGTTGCAAGAATTTTATAAGCACAGTTTATACATGGTGAAAATTCAGATCTTCATACATACAAATGCAGAAATATTTGATTCAAGTGCACAGATTATGAGACAACTAAGATACCTGCTAATGGGATATTGATTCTTAACACATCCAAAGATCCTGCAATATATGGAAGATATTCAGAGAATTGCTTCTGACACCAGGTTGCTTAAGAAGAAAATTGTAGGATATGATGACATTGTTTTGATAGAGGATGAGCACTAGCCTTGCCTGTACTCAAAGCCAGGAGCCAGCTCTGAACCAGTAAGCGGGTAGATGCATTAGTGAAGTAATGAATCCAAGAAAATAAAACCTGAAAACCTGTTTCTCAGGGTGGATTAGTTATCTCATGCTCAGACACTAATCAGCCTCTAATTTCAAGCTGAACCTTGACTGGCTGGTTCAAAGAATGACAGCTTGCTTCTGTTGTAATGCAATTTTAGTGATGTACCAGTGATATTCCTGCAACTCATAGTCATAATGACAAGTAGTTACCAAAATATTATGTATCTGTATATCATATAATGCACCACTATTTTTGTGAAATGAACTATCAGTGACCCTTGAGCAAGGATGTACATGTGGATAGATTGGGCTAATCAAACATTAGTTATGTCATCAGCAAGTCACATCGTAAAGGCTATTGAAAAACAGGACTACAGAAGGGAACCCAAAGAGTACAAGAACAAGATAATAGCAAAGACTATGGAAATACAAGCACAGGATAACACCCAGAAGCCCTAAAGTTGTATATGTAAATCACAGATGATCAATTAATAATCACTTAAAGAAAAAAAAAGAAAAGAAAAAAGAGAGACTTTGAGAGTTGGGTAGGACCAGTTTTAGGGCACAACTTGAACATGTACAGAATTGTGTAACAACCTATTGCAGCTGCCCAGCATAGGTAGAGCCATTTTATATTGTATATAAGACAACTAATTGTACAGGTGCCTCACTTCACAGCTGGATATGCAGAACTGATCACTTTGGTATCCTGCATTGCTATATATGTAAGCATATTTATTATAATTAAAGGGAAATATATATTTTATTGGTTCTGTTTGGCTGACAACCCACCCTAGAGGCTTGATTGTAAATCAGACGCTACACCTGTACTTTATTATACAGATACACCCTTAGATTTGACAGTATGGGTGAATTTGAAAAACTGTCAAGAGACAGTGTTATGCTGAAAGTCAAAGAATAAAACCACATCTGTAGATGAATGATAACATTGTTTTTCCTTCTATTCTAGTAGGAATGGTACTGGCTATTCTTCAGCAAATGGAAATGTAGAAGAGGTGCTGAAGCATGATAATCAAATAGTATACTGAACACATGCTGTTTAAAAACTAATAATTAGGATATGGACAATATAAAAATAACCGGTCTGTATTCATCCCATTACACAGAAAGAAAATGCTTCTTTTTTAATAGTGGACTTTGGCATGTTGAAAAGTGAGAAAGCCACAAGAAAGTGAGACTTGGCATAGGAAATTCTGCTTAGCTTTGCAACAAAAGCTATTAATAAAATTGAGTTGCCTCTAGTGCTGCTTCACTGCATGAGTAAAGGTCTCTAATCTAATGACAAACCATATACTAGCAAACTTAGCCTGCAGGCTGAACATGGCAACACCACTGTATGCTAAATTTCTTTTCATTCAGTCCATTTATAAGATTAGTCCGTGTAACGGATTAGGCCACATGGTGTCACAACTGTTTCCCACTTTCTTTAAAGTATCTTTTTTCTCCCTTTTTCTTTTTTATATTTGGTTATTCAGAAGTTGTAACATATAATTTTTAACTACTTAAGATGTGCAATGTAATTTAAAGCTGCTATACTGAAATATAGTACACAGCTTAAAAATTGCTTTAAAAATAAAGATCCACTTTACAGTCTGGAAAAAAAAAAATCTCTGGCTAAGTGCTGTTTATCCATGCTGAGGCAAATTCCCCTGATTTATAAATCCAAAGATCTTTCTTGATCCATTGCTAATTCTGTGAGCTGTGGCCAATTAATAAACAATATATAAAAATTGGTCATATACAAATAAATGATATATAAATGACAGTAGATACCCTGAACTCTTCATAAAGGATTATTTTTAGTAAAGAATGTGTGAAGGATGGCTACTGTGCTCAGATGTTTCAGTTCTCTAGTCTTGTCACAGAGAGGTCAAAACTTGTGTACTCACTAGAAGTGTTTTGTATTGATGAATGGAAAGTTCAGACTGAATAGGAAGATAGCACAGAGAAATCCAAACCTGAACCTATCATGAAGGGCTGTATGTTTTCTTCGGGAAATGAATAGAAATAAATGCATTTTATAAGTAAAATGTGGAAGAGATGGTAAGAGCATTAATAACGTTGAATGAAATGAGTTTTCCATTGATGGCAGCCTGAGCCTGAAGACTAATGTCTTTTCAGATTATTCATTTATTATTTGTTTTAAATGGCCCAGTATAGAATCTGTTTGTATTTAGGTAATGTATAAGCATACAGAATCAGGAAACTTCTCTCACTTGCAAAGTTAGTGACAATGCCAGGGGCAATTGCTCTCCTTTTGGAGGTGCAAAGCACTGGCAAAGGTCAATGCTTCCCAGTATATTAACTCAACTGTATTTTTTTTTTTTTTTCAGCTAAATCCTTAAGGGAAGTAAAAGTGCAGCATGATGCTCGAATACATCCTGGGTATAGCAGGATCTTCATTCTGATAAGGAGTATATAGTACTACCACAATACAAATAATAACAAATAATACAGCCTTATGATATATTTCTTTAAGAGATGCCAAAGTACAAGTGGAAAATTACATTCTCTGGATACAAGTCATTGATTTTACTTGCCAGAAATTGCACAAAGAGATAATGCTTTTTGAATTGCTCAAAAGTTTGCAAGTGTGCTTTCTATAGAGGCAGGAATAAACAAGCCAGGTGCATCATTTTCTGTAGCAATTCAAGTAAAAACTAATTAAAATATTTCAGTAACATTTATCTTGAAGGAAAAATGAACCAGCCTCATGTGTGTGTCAAGAACATATTACCTATAAAAGCATAAGCAGTTGCAAACTCTAATCCTACCACAAAGATTCACACAGCAATGCACAAAGTTTATACCTTTACTGTGTAAAGTTGCACAAAGAAAAAAATGTCTCCCTCAAAACCTGTTTCTTATAAAGTGAAGGAAAATAGAGTCACATTGCTGAAATTTCCACACTCTTTTGAAATGCAGCACCATTTCTAGAAGAAATTTGCAAGTACAGACCTAAATTCATGCAGGGGTTTGTATAGGTCTCTAATTTCAGGCTTGTAATTAGTCTTTCTGAGTCAATATGTCTGTGTGCATGCAGGAAGTTAGTAACTATATTTAGGTATCTTGCTGAATTGGGGTCACATAACAGCAATCTTCTGGAACCCGAGCTTTGTCAGAGCTTAGCTAGGAACTCTGTAAGAGTTGCTATTGCTGCTGCAGCTGACAGAGACGACTTAGAAATTGAAAAATCATTAATGAAAGCTGAACTTTTTTTTTAAATAAAATTGAACAAAATCCCTAAGGCAGATAACTGTGGAAACTTTCATGAAACAAGGAGAGTTGAAGACATGATTCTGTTTCATCACCAAGGACAGCAGTAAAACTATAAGCCTTATGCTGGTATGGCATAGCATAATACATTAAAAAGAATTCTAATATCTTCTTCTCTTTCATCTTTTTTTCATGTTTTCAAAGATAAGCACTGTGAGATTAATATTAGAATGACAGGGACACTGAACTGGAAATTCGTCGGGGGTTTAAAATACCAAGTTTCAGGATTTACTGAAGGTATGGGGAAAATAAAACAGGAAACATGGCATATTCAGTGCAGTAGAGCAGTGAGCTACTGATATATTGCCATTTGGGTTGAAATAATAGGCAACATTAAATAGAAATTAAGAATAAAAAAAGGCCTACTAAAGGCCTTTTTTGGTGCGTAGGAATTCTAGGAATCTTTACACCCTTAGAAAAATTAAAACAGCAATAACAATGGAGCCTTTAATAAAATCAGAAAATTAAGTAATCTTTGATTAAGTAGGTTTGCCTTTTTCCATAGATTGTACTAGTTTGGTTTTCTGCAAAGTTTCTTAAAATCTTTTCATGGAAAGAGGCTATTTTAGAAGTAGTCATAGAAAAAAAGAAAAAGACCAAGAACACTGGATAGTAGAGTGTTACCTTAATGTGTATCACTGCTCTTTCCCTTACAGAATATTGTCTCTTAACCATAACTTAACAAACATCAGAAATTTTGGGTTGCCAGAGTGAAGGTAGAGCAAAGCACAGTGAGAACCAGTGGAAAAGCTGGTACTGCCCGTCAGAAAACAACCTGCAGGTAACTCATCTTATCTCACCAACACCTCACCTTCTGCTCATCGTTCTAAATTTTTCAATAATTTATGGCATTCCATCTGTCCTTGCTGCTGACTTACACTGTTTATAATACATATATGAGTATAAATATGCACACGTGTATTTAAGAATGTTGTTCCTGGGGTCCCTTAGTACCAATCTCTTGTAACTGAAGCTTTGTAGGTTCTCAGGTAGGAACTTTCTAAGAGTCCTATTGCTGCTGCAGCTGGGAGTAGGTGACAAGGAAAACAAAAATAATTAATACAAGCTGAGCATGTGTATATTTTGTGAATATATTCTGAATGTGTATATGCACATGTATATAAATATATACACACATATATACATGCTTACAAATTGTGATAGTGTCTGAATAGACAAATATAATACTGAGGGGAACACACTTTTCATTAAGTTTTTACATTTCTACTACAATTATTCAAGTGTCATTAGTGCAGCTAGCTTAATTATTCACTGGAAACAAATTCTTAGCTGAACTTAGTCTTTTTTTCCCTGTTTATAAAGAATATGCAAACCTACTCTTTCTTTCTGGCTGATGAGTTCATTATTCACACGTACAAGATGAATAATTTCTCAAAAATATTCCAGCTATGTATTCGTTGCAAACTATTTACATTGACTACTCAGTGAGTGTGGTATGTCTCACAAATCAATATATTTTGTCTCTTTAATTGCATGACTGGAACTTTTTAAAAATAGAGAATGATGAATGGCAAATAGTGAAGGAAAACAAAACACATCTAGAGTGAATTTTTAATATATCCTTAATCATGCTTAATTTTGTAATGCTTTAAGGATTTATGAATATTTTCATGAATATATAAGTAGTCATAAATGACAAGTAATATGACCTAGCATATAACAGTAGAATGTTTTTTTTTCAGGATAATATTAGTGAATTGGTTCTTTCTGCATTTGACCAAATCCAATATACATATAGAACTTAAATATTCAGACCCTCAGGCAAAAACTATTAAAATTATGGTGAACTGTATCATCTGAGCAAACTTTAGCATGATAATCTAAGACTACTTTTTGTATTACAGATATTTACAATGCTCTAATGTTTCACTTTTTAAAACTTCATAATTTACAGCACGAGAAGACTTTTCTAAGGCATCTTTAACTGACATATCTGACCATCATAAAATCTTCATTTAAAAAGTTGATGAAAAAATAGTTTTGGTATGCTTGCTGTTACTAATGCTTTTTTTTTTTCCTTTTTCTTTTTTAATGCAAATTGCTGGACTATAGAAGATGACACCTCACAGCTATTCTTGAATTGCTGGAACCAAAAATATCACTGCTTCCAAAGATGGAATGAAATAACAAAGAAGGAAAAGTGTATATTCGTACAATTCGGTTCAAAGATTCAGTCTATGCATTGCAAGCTCTCCATGGAATAGTCTCTAGCAACTTCAGAGATCATCTCTCTTTCTTTTCAGCCATAGCTGCTGGCATAAGCGGAGAGGTCAGCCAGTACTGAGAGGTTCATGAACTTCTGGAGCAGAATTTTCATTGAGGACAGAAGCTGATGCTCACTGATGCAGGAGATATGAATCATACGGAGTTCAATATTTCCTATAAGAAAAACAACTTTTATTTGTTTTACTTATTTTCCCTTAATAATTTCCTGTCTGCAGCAATCTATCTGTGTTTTCTTTAGTACGGGGAACAAAAAGAGAAACACCATTATAGATATTACTCTACTTAAATAGTTGGGAAGCAGTTAAATACTGTGAGGATGACAGTCTCATGAATAATTACACAGATAATTAGTTATACTTTTATGTGTCTGACAGAGATCAAATTTTTTCAATTAGTGTGATTTTTTTTTCCTTTAGAAAAAAACACTACCACGTTCCCTTCTGAGTGTTGCAGTTTGAAGGGGTGGTCTTCAAATCTTGAATCCACATTAGCAGAGCATTTGGCCTCAGAAAAAAAGTATTAATGGAAGGCTGTCAAGCTATGAACCATCTGCTAAGTTCAAATAAAAATGATCACAAAGATACTAAAAGGAGAATCAGGGATGCAAAAATACATTAAACATTGAATTCCAGAGTGCTTTTCAGCTAATAGTAAATTGTTCTTCAAATCTGTTTACAGGAGACTGAAGATAAAAAAGAAAATTGGTCCACTGATGTTATAGCTGAACAAGGATATAAGGGATAAAAGAATGGCAGATTTGCTGAACTAGTGCTTTACTTATGTCTTTTCAGAGGAAAATGAGGATTGAGCATAAACAAAAACAGGGATCATATTTCTTGATATAACCAAGAACAGAGGTACTAGATACAGAGTGGATAATAATAGAAATTGTGTCAGATCTAAGACAGATGACTTTGCAATTAGTAGCTTATTAGTTTTCTTTCTGTATATGCATTATATTTGTACATATATTTTGTCTTTTATCTGTCACTATCCTTGAAAGGCTTCATTAATTTAAATTTAATGAAGATTTACACCTTGAAAGAAGAGAACAGTTAAATTAAAATGTTATAAGCAAAATACAAACAAGATATCCTAATGATATCTTTAATATTTAAAATTGAACAGGCAATAATGTCTTCCTACTAACTGGGTAAATGAGGAAAAGGGGTATTAGTCCTCTCTAAAAAGAGTACATACTTTCAGATATAGGAAATAATCACTATATAATTCTTTCTATATCTTCTTCACTGTCTTTTCCCAAATTATTTTTTTATTTCTTCTTGGCTAAAATGAATCATGAAAAATATATTCTTGGTTGGGGAATAGTGTCCTAAAAGTCAGTCCAGGCTTGCTGAAGAAAAATCACTACAAGTACACAAGCAAAAAGAGTGTTTCAGCTCCTTCATCTCATAGAAAAGTTTAAAAAAAGGTAAAGAAGTATCTAGACCCAAACCAGAGCTACTTGCACAGTGTAATAAGACATGTATGTACTTGTACTATACTTACTGAGAGTAACACTTTATTTTTTAATACTGTAGAATGATGGCACTGATCTGATTGTTCAGAACATGTTATGGTATGTTGTATATAACATGTCATGTAACGTTAGATTAAAAGTGTCAAAAATAAATGGATAGATTTAAGAATATTTGCCTGAGCTGAGCTTCTCAAATAATTTGTTAATATGATTCTGAAACAGTAAGGTGCTTAAATGTGTCTTTAGTAATGTTAAACATATGTTTAATTGCTTTGCTGAAAAAGGGTTAAGACACTTTTTCTATTGTTTTGTGTAGCTGTAACAACAACTTCTTTCTTAAAGTTAATGTTAAACTTTTTCTCTTCTTTTATAAAAGTTTTACTGTGACTCATAAATTAAATCTGGCTGGTATAACATTTGAAAAGTAATCCAAACTCTATAACAAGTGCTAATATTTCTACAAATAGATCTCTTTGTCCTTTACATTAAAAAAAAAAAAAAAAAGACCTCTCATTTACAATCCACACAGACATAGTTATTTCAAAAGTACTGTATCATTTTCTACATTCACATGCCAAAATAAAGTCTGACAGGAAGCATATCTTTATGTAGGCATGCTTTAATGTTCTCGTAATTTAACCAATATCAATCATCTTTCAATTTTGTAATACAAATCAAGAGGTTCAGTAAAACAAATAACTTCTGTTACCTGGAAGATGCATGATGTTGTCTGCAAACTGTAAGGTCGGTCTAGAAGATTCTGAAAATTCAATGGCCATTTGTGTCTGGATAATACTGGGGGGCCAAAAAAGGGTGTGCTACATGCTAGAATTGGTCACAGATCCTGGCACAGACCTATGACCTTGCCCAGATGAAAATTGGATACCCTCTGTTGTATATTTAATTTAGAAGACTCTTTGGTTCCCTAAAAAGTATTCATAATGAAAGTTCAGAACCATCAGAAGACAGTTATATAAAAATGACAATGCTAAGTCATGCTAAAAGCCCATCTATACAGATTTTCACAGTGATCAGTTGCAGATACCTAGGGATGAGCATAAGAATGATAAAAGAATATAGTGGCATTTATCAAGAATATTTTTCTAGCATTCATTGATACGGAGTTCAGGGATTCCTGAGGCAGAGATGTTAACTTCATATTTAATAGTCCTCTCTGTTTAGTTTTTTTTATTCCATCAGCTTGTCCAATCATATATTGGACATATCAGGGCTAAATTTTGCAGATGTCGATGGCTGGCTGAAGCCTGGATCTGACCTCAGAGGCTTGGAACCAGGGCTTTGCCCTCTGTGCTGGGATTTATCCCTGTCCTGTGGTCACGCTGATGTAGCGATATCTGTGGGGATGTTGCAAGGTTGTGCCAGATGGGAACTCTAAATAGAGTGGAGCAAGGGATCACAGTGTACAAGCAGACGTGCGTAAGGGTTAGTGGAGGGCTATTAGGGCTTGTTGGGCAGCAACAAGAATTTAAGGACAAGTGACAGTGTAAAATATATGTGCTTATACTGTTCTGGAAGTAAAGAACCTAGAGTGTGGATGTGAATACTGACGTTTGAAGTGTGTTTTATGGGGTGCTATTCTGGAGGCAACTTTTAGAAGAGTAAGAAAGCAATTTTGATGTGTGAGCAACCTGTTCTGCAGAACCCAAACTATTGGTAAATGTTTCATGCTTCACAAAGAAGAGAAATGCTGCTTTAGAATATGTTTTTTTTCCTATTCACTAGGACTGAGTAGCTGCTGTTTTGTTTTTTTCTTCGTAGTTTCTAGGCTCTTGAAAATCACAAACAAACAAACAAGAATAAATGATTGACATCTTAGAGAATCTAGCTAGATTAAATGTAGAAAATTAATCTTTTTTTTTCCTTATAAAACAGAACAAATGAATTTCTGTTGAGCGTAATCTCAAAGATTATTCTGAAGAAATGACATTACACTAGTACAGGATAGTTTACGGCTTGATGCTTTTAGCTTCAAGGCACAGAATCATTAGATCTGGGCTGTAAGGGCAAAGTTTGAAAGGAGGAGGGTTGAAAAATACTTTCAGAAGCCTGTATATCACAACAGCTCCACAGCAGATTAGTTCATGATGGAAACATCTGGATTTCCCCTGTGTTCCTTGTTTTTTCGGCCTGCCACAGAGCATTACCTCCTACTGAGCTACACCATTCCTGTTTTCCCTGTCTGTACATCTATTTCTGCACCTAAGCTTTCCCAGGGAAGCTGCCAAGGAGCTTGTAGGTGTCTCTTAGCCAGCAGAGCATGTAATATACAGGTATGACCATGACAGAGCCCTCTGTAACTGGTGCTCTGCCTTCGATGTACATCTTGAGTAGAGTGCAAATAATCATCCTGGTATGCCATCTGTCTTCACATCTTCTTCCCCTTTCTATAGCTTGGGTTTTTGATTGCCCATGCCACATTTGGCCCTTGATGTTCAACTACTCCAAGTGAAAACTGGACTCATGGTAGGATTTGATTTTATGGGGAAATTGCAATTTATTTGGATAGAGATGTTGATAAGGAGAACAGTTCTATGCTGTTTTTCACCTTCTAAAATGGCAGTTATGAATGCATGGAGCTAATGCATGGTGGTTTCACCCTCTCTCCTCCAATAAAAGATATGAGCCTTATTATGTATATGTGAAGTTTCTGTAAATAAACATAGAAAAAACTGTGGTCCTAAGGTGAATGTAGTTCTGCTCCCAGTAGGTTTTACACCAGTAAAATCAGAGTGGCTTCACAGAGTCACTCCAAATTTATTTTTCTGTAGCTGAGATCAAAAGAAAGGCCTAAAGTTATCAATTACAGTTGCAAATTAGAATAAAGATAAACCATAGAGAGCAATTGCATTACTATAGAATAGCTGAGATAAATTATACAGAATCTTATGAGAATTAATAATTTGTTTCATGCTCAAAGAGCCATCAAGACTTTATGAAAATATAATATACAATAAAACATAAATAGTCATAGAAGTTTCAAAGAGAAAAAAAGGCATAAAAACTTTGAATAATGATGAAGGCTCTTAAAAATCAGGTATAATGAGCACTTAAAATTTTGGATACTTTTCCAGCTTATCTGAATTTCTTGAAGTCTGAGACCTGGCTGAACATACAGTAAAATAATTTTCTATGATTTCTCATTTATTTTTTGTAGAAGAGTCTTAATAAACTAGTAATAATAATATTTTGGAGGGGCTTTTTGGTTTTGTTTTTTGAGTATGTTTATGGGACTGTCAGGATAAATCAGGGCTTTAGAAAGAAGGGCTTTAGATTTACATTTAAATACTGACACATACAATGAACTTAGAATACCCTAGACACCACTAAAGCTTGCCAGCACTGACCACCTTGTAATATTTACAACAGGCCTATGGCTGAACAATGGGGTTGGAATAAAAATATTTCCTTTCAAACTACTTTGAATCTTCTGATATATGTTTTATTATAGCTAGGAAATTAAAACCGAAGAGCTGTGTCATGTCAGGTATGACTGTATGGTGAAAATTTTTGGTAAATATTGACTTTCCAAATTATATACTTTGTTTATCTGAGGAAGAGATCTTCAGTAAATGAAATATGACTTTCATTCTGGTCTTGTATTCAAGGCGGTTTTAGTAAAAGAGTGTACAAAAGGAGTTTAAGCTCCCTTAACAGACAGGATCAAACCTTGTTTTAAATTAAGCACAGGGTTTAGATGCAGGGTTATGGAATTCCAGTGGCTCTTTTCCATTGACTTACTGTGCCACTTTGAGAAAACACCTGATTTTCCATTCTGCTGCAGACTCTTCAGTGGAGTTAGATTTAAATGGGACAGAAAGGATTTTCACACCTCCTTCCCCACAAGTCCACCAATTCCTTCTATGGTTCTTCAATGTTCAGCGTACAGTATTTCATATTGTTTCCAGTTCCTAAAACCTGTTCACTGGGTGCAAGGAGCCAGGGAAACCCTGCAACAGTGCTGAGCTGGGAAATTGTTTTCCTCCCATCAGCACCCACCTGTTAATGGACAACATTTATGTGATTCTACATTATGACAGTACTCTGTCTTAGAATGTAGTTCATGGGAAGAGGAAAACTTTTGGTCCTCTACAGACATTGGGCTACTTCTAACCCAATATAATTATTAATGATGGAGCTCACTGAATGCATCCAGTTTGGTCAGGCTTTTTCAGGGTTTTGGGGTTTTGTGTGTGCCTGAGTGCCTGCGTGCCTGCCTTCCTTTCTTCCTTCCTTCCTTCCTTCCTTTCTCCCTCCTGCCCTCCCTTCCTCCCTTCCTCCCTTCCCTCTTACTCTCTCTCTTTATCTCTCTCTTTCTGCCTCTCTTTCCCTTTCTTGGAAAATCATAATTTTAACATGTGGAGTGTCCTTCCTTGAAGATATCTAAAACCCAACTGGAAACAGCCCTAGGCAACCTGCTCTAGCTGACCCTGCTTTGAGCAAAGGGTTGGACTAGACAATCTTCTGAGGTCCCTTCCAGCCTCAATAGTTCTGTGATTCTGTGTAAGCAGACCTACATCTATTTTATATATATTATAGATATATTGTGAAACCTGGCATTACTATGCCATTTTATTGCACCACTACTGGGAAAGAGAGTCTTCTACAGGAGATAATGCCCCAAGCAACTTTTTTACTGATGAGATTAATAATGATTAAGTTCAAATGCTGCAACACAGGCCCTTGTTTCATGCACCTCCGTTCCCAACCACTCAGTAAGCTGGAGACAGAGCGTCCTTTGGCTGTTTTCCCTTCTGGGAACTTTATTTAAGAAGAAATTTCTTTCTTTCTCTGTTTGGTGAAAGCCTCCACCTTTTAGACCTTTGAGCCACTTTGGACCTACATTAGTTCTATTTCCTGAGATATATATATATTTTTTTTTGGGGGGGGGGGGGGAGTCAAAGGATTCATCTTTAAATCTGTGATGTCATGGGATATCTAAAGACCAAGGTTCCAGGTTGGTGCCATGGGGCTCAGAAGATGGTTTCACCTCCTCTTCTGCTGACTAGGTTGTGGCAGAAGAGGGTACTAAAGACACCTGCAGGAGTAGCTCCCTGATGACACTGACCTTAGGAAGAATGGTCTTCCTGTCACCTTCCAGGGTATTCTCCAAAACCTTGGAGAAACATGAGGTAACAAAAGAGAGTGATTCTATGGATATGAGTTTCAGCAGAGAAATTTAAAGCCAAGAAGACTCAGAATACCTCTGCCTTACCCACCCTGTAGCATATAGGAAAACCTCTTTCTTCTTACAAAAACTGGTCGCTCTGGGAAGCAACTACTGCTTGTAACTACTTCAGGAAACTGTCTTAAATGTGAGAATAAGTAACCATTCCATAAAGTGATATGTATTACTCTGTAGTTTAGAAGTAAACATAGAGACTTGCTAGTGAAAATAGTTTTATGTATTCTTTTGCATTAATATTTCCAATGACTCCAAACAAAGAGATCTACCTATAATTTTCATCTACTAAAGAAATAGCTGATATTTTAGTCATTTCATGAAATGTCTCATTTTACAGTTTGACTGAAACATATATAGGACTTCTGAAAGACACCTTCTATGGAACTATCCTTTACGGCTCCAAACTTTTTTTGATAAAATTTGCTGATGACTTTCTCCAATCAAAACACTTTACCAGGAGTGGAACTTTGGAAAATTACCTTGAAATTAATTCTGTAGATTTTAATCTCAGGCCTCTTCCCATAGTTTTCAAGATAGGAATCCCATCTAAATTTGTAGTCTAAATTGTTTTGAAAAGGTATGAAGTATACTATTAACTCTCTGTCTTTGGAAATGATTTTTTAATTATATGAATTGCAATTTATTGTTAACAATATTTTCTAGTAATGTAGTTTTAATTTCACAAGATTGATACATTGCTGGATAATTCATTTTTTGCTATCACCTATGAAGACAAAAGTCAAACAAGTCTGATGGAAAAAAGAATTATTCATATTTATGAGCTTTTAAGTGATTTAGATTCTGTGAATGATTTCAGGACCCATAGTGAATGCATTAAAATATTTTAATTCTGAAACCATTGCCAAAGAAAGGTACTAATTTCATTTGATATAAGAGATGAACTATCCTTGATAACACACGAAAATAACTTTCATGACATTATTTTTCATAGATAATATACTGCATAAGCTGGAACAGATTTTTGTCTAAAATGATTAAATCAGTTTATTTATTTTATATCTTATCATTGATTTTGACAAAATTATTAAAAATATTCATTTTTACTTTTACAATAACCTTTATTCTGTATAAGCAAAGTCTACAAACGTTTATTTCTGGTTCTATTTCTTTGAAGAAATATAAACTTGAAGAAGGAAGAGGAGTGACAAAATGTGTTTAAAGCAAAGCTAATGCCCCATCGCTAGAAGCTCTGCCTTTCTTTAATAACCAAATGTTATGGTATATCTGCTGAGAATAAATCACACAGCTGCTCAGTTCTGGACAGTAATCTTTCCTGACAGTACAACATTAATACTTTCATTCTTAACTTTCAAAAACAAATACTCTCAAAATTATGTTCTCGTCCTGCAGAAGCTGAAAGAAATGCTGTTTCCAGTCCAGTGCAAGTAGTTTTGCACTATTTTCATAACAGATAATGCCTATGAACATACAGTTCACCTTGCACATCAAGGACAGTGATAGTGGAAAGATGAGGAAAATGGATAAAAATGTGTAAATGGTCTCTATTCAGTGAGAATTGCATCATGTGAATTTTAAATGTTCAGTGTCCACTTTCAGTTGAAATCCAGTAGTACTTTGCCTTCAATGAGATTATGAAGGTAAAGGCTAATAAAGAAATGTCTGCAGAAAAATAACTTTGTGTATTTATTATGATGGTGTGCAAGATGGTTTTTTTCACCATTTTTTTTTTAAAAGAATCAGCCACTATTGAAAAAGGCAATACAGACATCAAAATTAAATTTATTGTTACTGTGAGGATTTAAAAGGATTTTTGTCTGAAGATAGGATTAAAAACTCTCTGTAATTACCAAATCTTAGCTGTTATTTTATTTTAATTGGTTTTTGGGCTACATTGAAAGATGAACACTTTCTTCTCTTTCAATGCTCCTAATGAGCAGAAATTTTCAAAGTCTCACCCTGCACAGACGACAACTGAAGACAAACTGAATAGTTATAACTTATTTCTCATCACTTCCATGATGATTGCAGTTAGTGCCTGCAGTGAATATAAGACTAAATATGGATTATTTAGGGGGATCTTCTACCAGACAGATTGTGCAATATTTGAACATCTAAAATCCATGCACTGTGTGAGGAGCAGTTTTAATCCATGCACTGTGTGAGGATTGATTTTCGGGTCCGTGGAGGGTGATCTCACCTCTATTCCCTTTTCTGATCCACGTGTATCCCTTTGCCCCCATGCACTTGCTTTCCAAGATCTAAGAGCTCTCCTGCAGCCAAACCATCCTGAGAAGGGCTCTCTCATCAGCTGCAGCCTTGAAACTGATTAAGTAATATTTCTTAAGGGGACTTTTTATTATTAAGCACAACTATTTATATTTTGGTAAGTGGGAATGCTATGTAAACCTTATGTGATATCCAGACAAATGTCACTTTGCCTGCTCACTGTATGTTGGAGGCTGGAGGACTCCAAGTGTGTCTGCCTTCATGTAGCTACCTAGGTCAATACTGAATGGATCCAGAGAAATCAAAAATTCTGGTAATGGCAACAGACTCCCCAATGATTGGGATTATTCTGCCACCTTCAGCACTGAGTGAGATCATGAATCAAGTGAACCAGGTAGAAAAAGACTGTTTTTTAATAAAAGTAGAAAAGGAACTGGAGAATATAGATGATGAGGAGATACGGCAGTCTACCCTAATATATACAGTGAGATATGGCTGTTTACCCTTGCTGAGAGGCATTTTCCCATAGTTTGGCTTGGGCAAACTGATCAGGATAATAAATGCTTCTCTGGGAAAGTGTTACCTGCCATACTGCTATTCACTTCTGGTTATCTTGTTTTAGTTAGAAAGGCAAAGTCTCCATCAAAAACACTTTGGAGAAAAGTGTGGAGCCACAGAACATGACCCATAAATGTCCAGTCTAGAGTGAGAGGAGTTAGAAGTTCACCCCTTCAAAGAAGCAATGTCCGTCTTCCACAGTTTGCTCAGAGGTATTATATGAAGGCTAAGATCCTTAGCAAAAGATTTCAGCACAGTCTGTCACTATATGTCTATATCCTCAATTATACAGTGAATATACACCAGAAGGGACTGTCCTGAGAAGCTTACAGTCAAAGTATAAGACAAAAGATGAATATGGATACAACAGACAGATATTACACAGGATAATAAGGCATATGATGCCTTTCCATGCTCAGCACTTTATACCTTTCTCATACAGAGATATTAAAAAATACTGCAATTTATTTCTTTTTTAAAAAGCTTGTTGACAAGACTAACCAAGTCCCTTTTAATGTAATATAGTGTGGTAACCCCTGCTCATACAGGCATTCCACTGCTACAGCTGGAGCAGGTTTCACAATTGAAATTGTACTGCTCTCACTTCAGTACTTCTGGCATCCTAATTACCAGTTCAGCTAGTGCTGTTCAACAGGAAAGCTTGTTATGGCTTGCAAAAATGTGAAGTTGGTAACAAAAGAAACCAAATGTAAGGATATGCTGCTTAAATTCAGTATGTCACTTAACATTTTTGTCTCCTTCAACTATCTATAAAATCTAATAGAATTAAAGATCAAGTTAGATAGAAGTTACATTCTTGATACATGAGCCTCTCTTACTGCATAATATTAAATATTTCATAACTCAATAGAATAATCTCCATCTGAGAGAGAGAACTTTCTCTGTGTCATACTAGCATGGTTCAAGGAGCATATAAGGGAGACAAAGGAAGAGCAGTTGACTGATGAAAAGAAATGTCAGCTGGGATAGGCAGTATATACAACAGCTGATAGTGCTTTAAGACCATTGACTTAAATTGCTCGTATGTGCAGAGGTGCTATTTCAGATCTTACTATCCTCAGGGAAGTGAAGGATGTGTGATAGGTGTTAAACGTAAGAAAGTATTTCTCTGCTTTTGTTAATAAAGCTTCTAGGGGAATGAGTATTGATTAGCCATGTAAGTGTCTTCTCTGGAAACCATGAAAGCAGCTGGATCAGGAGTTTGATTCAGAGTTGGTAGCCTGTGGTTGCTATTGCTATTGCTCTTGTGGGACAGAAGTACAAAGTTATCATGATTAATCTTTACAGAGATGCAGTCCTACCACCTCCTTCATTAGGACAAAACAGAACATTAAGCATGTGGTGAATTGTGCAGTACTAATGACAAAGTGTGTGATACCATGATTTAAAGGAAAGGAAGAATGCCTGGTGACAAAGCTAAAATTAAAGCCATAGCAGAGGATGCCCATCTGGTCACAAGGAGTAACCTACCCTGTACAGGTGTGGTCTCTGCCACTGTTGCCTCTGCCATCAGCTCCTGTAACTATTATACAGCTAGGAGAGATGCTGAGGAAATGGGAGAAGGAAAGGTGCCCATTGGCTGACAGCTCCTTTCATCATCTGCTTCCTTCCCAACATTTCTCCCTCTTACTGCCACAAAGGAAATCGTGAAGAAAATGCAGGGGCCAGTCCTGTTTGATTCAGGTATCAAGTCCACTGCAGAACACTTCCAGGCAACAACAGGTAAGTTGCTGGGGAACAATTTCTGAAACTGGAGATACCGGCTGAGACCCTTTCACCACATACCTCTACCCTAAATCTTGGCAAAGTCTGCCAAATCACATTGTCGGTACTCCGATCCACTGCACATTTCTGCCCTATTGTCCTCCTGGTATAGGGCAGAGCAGGAAAAGGGGAGCTGTACACAGATGACTGACAAACAAAAAATCGCTAAGAGTGGGAAGCAAAAGGCTTCTTTAGCAGAGTGAATAAGGGCAGTCAGGAAGTGGTAAGAAATAGATGGAGAGATGTAGGCAATGAAATATGTGGAACCTAGTTTTGAAGATAGGACATTTGAAAGCAAGGAAATCAGTGAAAAGGTCACACCTAAATAACAGTCTGACTGATGAGTTTATGGGATTATAAACTCACAGTGACAAGGGTATTGTATTTTATTTACAGTATTTTAATTTTTATTTACAGTATTTTAACGCTAAGGAGCAATGTTATTAGGCTAAGGAATGCAATATTACAATATCCAATAATTGCTGTTTTTATCTTGAAAATCTGTATTTCCTTCATTCCTGCACACTTATCTGCCTACTTTTGAAACACTCAGTTAAAGCAACAGTACACATCTGCTTAACCTTTTTTGTTCCTTTATTAACAAAACTAATGATTAACAATTAAGTCCAATAATTACCAAATTTTCAGATCTTTTCTTTGAATTGAGCAGGGTTCTGGGAATTCTCTTTCTTTTCTGGAGAACTGAAAGATCAATGTGACATATGCAAAGATGTCTCTGTGCCTTGAAGAAGAGATCCCCTTCTGCTGTCTTAGGTTAATATGCCACAGTACAAAAATCGGAAATGATTAACAGTTAGATTCTGGAACAATAAAATGGCATCTTAGCTCGCAAAGGACAATTACCCCTTAACCAATCTTATTTCAAAGACAGAGGAAATTACCTAAAGTAAGTAAATAATCCCTTCAGATAGAGGAAGCATAAATGTGCTATAAACACATACACCTCACATAGAAAATCCAAGTCAGTCTGCATTCCATGGTGATATAGCAGTCCATAGATGAATGCTACAGAAGCAGAACAGACTTGGCTACAGGCGAATGAAGCCTGGCATGCAGTGCCATTGGAAAGGGCTAGCTGAGAGGTAGCAGTAGATAACTGATTGAACCTGAACTCCCTGTATGATGCCAGAGCTCAGAGGACTAATAAGAGCCTTAGCTAAGTAAACAGGAGAATATAAGGAAGAAACAGGTGGTGTTACCTTTTTCAATGACATCAGTGAAGCCATGACTGCATCCAGTACTGGGGTCTAAAGCTGAAGTCTAAAGCTCAAGAGATTTTTGAAAATTAAAAAGGGTTAAAAATAACTAGATGAAGGAATATGAAAAAAGTGTTGAGAAAGAGAAAGAAAGAGAGAGAGGCATAAGATGCTCAGTTCAAAAGTTAGCATGTGACTTTATTATGGACTGAAAACATTCACTTACAAAAAGACCCTGTTGATAATAAATTCTCAGGTCTACAGAGCAATTAGGCAGGGATCAAAGTGA
This sequence comes from Apteryx mantelli, assembly GCF_036417845.1. Taxonomy (NCBI): domain Eukaryota; kingdom Metazoa; phylum Chordata; class Aves; order Apterygiformes; family Apterygidae; genus Apteryx; species Apteryx mantelli. Next base: position 118,113,312 of record NC_089980.1, on the reverse strand, counting down.
TTAGGCAGGAATCTAAAAATTATGTCGGTTAAGGGAATAAGACAGGAATAGACCATAAATATTGGACTGGTTCTCCCTGAGTGATATCTCCTATTGCATCTGCCAGAGACCAAACATTGGGCTAGAAGGACAGCCTGTGTGAGTCAGTAGGATGTTTCCTGTGTTTACATGTTCTTTAATCTGAAAAAAGGCTTTTCACAAGAGATAACAGTTGGATGATAAAACAAGACAATACTAGAAAAATAAGGCATAGTTTATCATGCGGATGATAATAAAAACATCCTGTCCCAGAGGGGAGATTTTATAGAGATTTCTTTTATTGTGATTACAAGCCATGGATCCATCTGTGAAACTGACCCAGCACTCAAGTGACAGTGGCTTAAAAAAAAAACAAAACTTCAGGTTTAACTATGGTATGGTAAGAGTTCATGTGTATTCTTTTAGGCTGTGGCAAATGAAATTAAATTACCCTTACTTATTGTTGCTTTGCACACTATTAAAAGGTAGAACTCTAGTAGAACTATAGTCATTTCTAACTTGATTAGATATGGATGTTTTTTGATGAAACACATATGAAATAAGCATCAGTTTGGATAGGATAATAGTTCATGCCTGTGTTGGAAAAAAATGTGTTTTCTCCTACTTAGTTTAATGATTAAATACTAATGAAAAGAACTTCCATTTTCTTAAACAAACTATTTTGTGTTTAAAGCTATTTTCATTCAGCTCTGTAATGCTCTTTGTCATCACATCACATATCTTTACCAATGAGATGTCCTCAGTGATAGATGCTCTAGCTGTTAAGTGCTGCAGTAAAGCTGGGAAAGTACTGCTTTGTTTTGCTTTTTGTTCTGGCAGTACTTTTCAGATTTGTAATGTGTTTTCTTAAAATTGTGGGTTTAGTTCATATCTACCAATTACATCATTGAACTAAATCACACAAATCCCTGACAAACAAGGACTCTCCCCTCATCTAGCTCTGGGACTTTTCACTGCTAATACTGTGAGCAGTTATGTAGAGCAGTTATCTTCAATTAGTTAAAGCCAAAGGGAAATAAAGTTCACTATACAGGGACTTCAAAGATCTACAGCTGTAGCAGTGAGATCCATTAATCTACATGACGTCTAAATACCATGCAAGCAAGGATTATAAAAGCTAATCTTGTTGACATAAATCTTTAATATTCGAAGCGCACTGCCAGAATGCCTTTGCCATTTGATTAGTGTTTGTTATAAGTAAAGAGAATTTGTTATGTGGAGTACATAAACTGGGCAATAATGTCAAGTAGCGGTAGCAATGATTTACAGGCTGAAAAAATTACTGAGGTATTGAAGGTATGGTCTATTAAGATACCAAATGAGTTGGTAGCATTCTGCTAAGGTCAATGAAAAGAGTCAATATATATAGAAACAAGCTAATTAGTGGAACTGATGAAAGTGTCAATGAAATCAGTGGGTATGTAATATATTACAGATGCAAAGCACCATATTGTTTAATAATGTTTTGTATTATTTAAGTGGGCTCACTCTGTATTACTCATGTTATATTGTGTTGTCATTATTAACCGATAGGCAGAAATAGGTTCATCAAACTGTGTTATTCAGTGAAAAGTAATGTAGATACTAATTATACAAATCAGGGCACATCCAACATGGAAAAAACATAATGAAACACCACTGTGATGGTGACCCAGTTCCCAATGAGATGTTAAAAAGCTGAGATTGTACGTGCACAGACAGCTACCACCTTCAGTAAGAAATATGTGCAAAAAGTGGGGATCTTCACCATGGAGTTGGGGGTGTGTCCTGGCAGATATCAATTTTAATTAGATTTTAGTGCATCTTTAGTGCATTTCTTTACTGACCACGACTTTTAGCCCCTGCTGCAGTATAAATACTAGTAACACAACTTTTACAAATGATGACAGTAATGTGGGCTAATATGCTAAGGTGCCATCAGTATATGTCTATGGTTGCAGAATAAAAGGAATGCCAAAACTGAAAAGATGCTTTACTATATCTGCACATGCCAGTACTCATTAAAAGAGAGTTCAGCATTGTCAGTCTTCCTGATTGTGGCGAAATGCCTTGCCTTGTTCTGTCTTTAGCTAGAGAAACAGTTCTGAAGTGCTCCCTTTAATAAATGCCTTAGTAAAGCAGATATAAGAAAGTTTGCCTAAATATTACAGTCATGGGCAAGTTAGAAGAATGCATGGCATTCTGAATGCTAACAGTCTTACTTTTCACATCTTTTGTAAAACTGAATCTGCTGTGAGAAAGTTCTTTGGGAACCATAGAATAAATGAACAGGCTGGAACTGAGAGTTCAGGTCATGGTCATTTCAATGAATTTGTCTGCTTATGTTGTTGTTGGTTAGCACACATGATTGGCTATTTCCAGTGACGACCATTTGATTCAAACTAGTTTGTTTAGATTGGACGAGTTCCTATTAGCACTTGGAAAGAATTCTTATTTGAATGAATATATATATATTTGTAGATTAGAAGTTCATAAATTTTTGCATGTATGGTGAACAGTTGCCTTTTAGTGTCTTTTTTCTTCCTTAGTATTACTCAATGTCCAACAGGCATTTAGTTGGATCAATTTTTGTTTTTAATAAAATCTTGATCAAATCTTAAAATCTTAATCAAATATTGTTTCTTAGAATTACTTTATGCTTTATGCTGTTTAGCGTCTGCTGTTAATTTACTTTGTATTTGTGCGAAAAAATAATTTAAAAAGGATAATTAAGCTTTTCCACAGTAAACATTTCAGTTTAGTCAACTAATGCAGAGGTGATCTGCATACACTCTTCAACATGACTGAAAATCAAAACATGACATGGCCCCCCAGGCTTATTCACTTTACATCTAGGTTTCGGCAGTACTGAGCATTAACAATTATATATCAAATGTACGCAGGCTGTGGTTGCTCAGTATCACATATAATCAATCTCAATGTCATAATATATCATTGCCTATGGATATATCATAAAAAGGGCCGTAAAATTAATTATATGGACCTCCTGTTTCTTTGAATATGCTTAGTTTCTTTTGAAACCCCCAAATGCCTTTCTTTTTAATCTATTATACCACAACTTATTTTTAGCTACTTGCCCAATAGGTTCAAATACTTTGTATTTCAGACTCTCACGATCTTCCCACCGTTTGTTTGTGAAATTGGGAAACTTAAATGTAAACAAATTATCTGGGAATTTTTTCCATTGTATTTTTATTTCTGAAAGACCTTCAGACACTAAAAATTTTAGAATATTTTAGCTTTTCTAGAAGCCCAAATGTCCTATTTCATTGTTTATACTTGGTAATAACAGACACTCTACACCTTGTTTCTAAGCTATTTTATCCTTTTCTAAACTGTGGTGGCCACATCCTCAAACATATATGGAAAAACTTCAAACTCTTTATATGTGGAGATGTATTGCCTATAAGCAAATGATTGTATATGGTATCTTTGGAGAACACTAGGACAATATAATAAATATAATAGTATTTCTGATTGGTGGGTTGTGGTTTGTTTGTTTTTTTTTTTTTTTGAAGCTACAAACATTTAGGTAAGTATAAACAACTAGGATAACTCTAGGCCCATTACAGACATAGCATTAGTGAATGCAAAGGAGTCCATTCACCAGTGTTTGTTATTATGTTCTTCCTAAAGACAAAAAGATTTTCAGAAGAAAAAATTTCCTGTATGAACCCAACATTCCCGAAAATAAAGCAACGACTCTCTGTATATCCAAATGACATCATTACAGATTGATGATCTTACTACAACAACCACACTTAGAAAATCTTTTCTTGATAGGTTTTGAGGCTGAAATGGGTAAGATATTTAACTATAATCAGACGAATTATTCCATAGGCTTGGATAGAATCACTTGAGTGTTAAAAACTATCCTTCTGAGATTTGCTGAACTGCAGCCTTAATTGAAGTTAATAAATAAGAAAAAAATCTCACTGAAGTGATAAGTTTTGCTATTAAGTTGACTGTAACTGAACTGATAACACTAATTATGCTGCCTCCTTTTACTCTGAAGTACTATTCATGATTCAAATATATTTTAAATGCTTAAATGTGCTTATATGTGTGTTACTCACAAGGTGACTTGGAGGAAGTTGCATGCTTCCTTGGCAAAGAAATAAAATGATGCAAAACTGTTAATTTGCCTAACATAAATTGAGTATTTGGTGTGCATAAACAGTATAATATCCCTCACCCTTACTCAGTCTTGGATCTTCAGAGATTCTTAATAAATGGCTATTAGTATTGTAAATGAGGATTCTTGGTTATGCATCTTCATTGTTTAAGATATTCTGTAGGAGTGGGTCCATAGGTTTTTAGATCTCATTTTTATTGCTAATAGGAAGCATAAATATCATGCTAGAATTTTAAAGCTCAAGTCTTCCAGCTTTGAGATGCTAAAGTACTGATAACGCTATATTCAGGTAATAATGTGAAACCGCCTGAAATACATTAACTGATGTGTTTTGAAAAGCGTATGTGATTTCCAAATAAAAAGTTGACTTTGTGCAACTTGAAGGTGATATGGAGTTTATTAGAGAATTTAGTATGGGATAGTAGAGGAAGTGGGAACATATTATTCAGAACAGGCAAATACGGAGTTTTTAAATTCAGATCCTACAGATGTAATTCATTATTATAATGTGTGATTTTGAATGCTCTGTGGGTATGTTTGCTAGTTCTTCAGACATAATTTATACAGTCTCCTTATGCTTTTTTGTTTTCTCCTCATAGGTTACACTTCTTTCCTCACTAAGAGTCAAAACGCAACACAGAATAATTTATACTGCAATGCCAAAGACATTTCACTGCTATAACAGCATACAACTTTTGCCATCAGTTGAATGTGTAGAATGCTCCTTATATGATTTAATGAGCCCCTCTGCCTCTGGGTCCCATAGAGTTTTCCTCAACTGGCTGCTGATTAAAGCTATGCTGGTTGAATGAGGAAAAAACCCCAGAAAATGAAAACCAATTAATTATAATAATGTATTAATTTTGGCTTTCAGATTGTGCAAAAACTGCTTGGAATACTTTCCTGGTTGTTAATAATCCTTAATAGAACAGATGGAATTCTCCAGCCTGAGCAGAAGTTGCAAAAGAGTCTCCAAGGTGTACGATGTGTCATTTGGTCCACACCTGGCAGAATAAGCCTGAATAAATCTAAAAAAGAAGGATGCTGAGGGACTTTGATTGTGTTCCTGAGATATTCCCTGTATAACATGCATTGTGCTGCTAATTTTCTGACTTGGAAACACCAGCAAAGAACTATATTGGGAGTTTTAAATTTTAAGCATTAAAATATTAAAGAGGTAGCATGTTGAGACACAAAACTAAAAAAAAAAAAGAAAAAAAGTAGGAAATCTCCATCTAAACTGCAGCTTTAATTCACTCTAAAGACTAATACCCACAATCACTCTAAAGGCCAGCTGCATGATTAAAATTGCTAGCCCAGACCTTAGTAATTAGCTGAAATTGTTTTAATATTGAAATTATAAAACAATTTTTTGCAAATTCAGACACTTCTGAAAGTTATGACCTCTAAAACTTCCTAGATTATAATCCACCAATGAATATAAACCCATATTCTCCAAGAAACTTTGGAAGGTATCTGGCTTGTTAGGTACCTAAATGTTGCCTAGATGTCATTGGTACTATAACCACTATGAAGCTCCTTTTTAAATATTTAGGCACCTAACTTCCCTAGGCAGCCATATTTCAGTGTCCAACCCCGTAAGCACATAAACTTTCACTTGGGGGCATCCACAAAAGCTTTTTGGAGATCTAGCTCTGAGATCATGAAGTGAGATTCTCATAATAGGTATTTCCACTCCTATGTGGGCTTAGGAAAGCTTGCCACGTATTTTAATGTTCACTTGATAATGAGATCTTTCATGTAATATTAGAGAAGCTGAGGTTCAAATCTTTGCTATATAAACTTACTTAGGTCTTCCATATTCCAACAAACTGGTCTCCTGACCACAAGGATATTGGCTATTGGTGGATCTTAGTATTTCCCTTTAAGCCACTCCCAAAATATATCAGCAGCTACACATGTATTGAACCAAACAAAGAGCCTAAGACTCATGGGTGACCTAAGTGCTGTAGCCATATTAACCAGTGGCTGTCATAATCCATAAGAAACATCTGACATTAGGTACAAGGATTTAGATAGAATTTTTTTATGAGTAACTCAGCCTACTACTGGTTAGGGCATCTTGTGTCCAGTTCTGCGACGTGATATATTAAAATTCAGATCTCTGCTCCATGAAAACAATTAACTATGCAAAATAGAATAAGTCCAACAGACTCAACAGAAAGACTCACTTGCCATCTTCTCAGGAGGATCATGAGCTCAGGCCTCTCCTACAAGCTCAGGTCACACTGACATTGCCACTGTGGAAAGGGAGGCCCTAATACCATTCCCTGAGGCACTGGTATATGGCCACTCCCAAATGGAAGGGGAACAGAGAAGAGCTACTGTAACCAATCTATGGGAAAAGAAAGGTTAAAATGTGAGAGGAAATCAAAAGATCTTCTAGGAAAATAAAACTTGTCTTGAATGAAGGGTTAACAGCAGGAAGACAAAAGAGCTACTTCAAATAAGCAAAAAATCTTGGCATGAAAGCAAAGAAGTGACATTATTAAGGTCAAAATTAGATAGTTTCTAATCTTCAAAGCTACGGAGCAGCCTTCTAATGAAAGAGGGAAAAATTCCTCATTTCTTTTAAAACAGGGATTCCCTTTCATCTAAGGAGTATAAGGCTACCTGTTCTAGGAGTGAATGGGATTCTGTGACTGAGATGGTCCTTTCCAGTCTTGTAAGAATACTAAGATCAATGAGTTATTACGTATTCTCAGGCAATTTCTCTTTCTCTCTGTCATTTTCCCTTTTTTTCCTCAGCATAGTGGTGACTGCTTTGAGGACCTTTCAGACAGATCAGCATCCTTCTGAGGGTGTTGAGGAAAGGCAGTCACCTCTCAGGAGAAGACATATTCTAACCTGGGTCCACCAACTTCATTAGTCCCAAATCATATCTCTCTTCTGCACATTCTTCATTAGCTGGAGTAAACTGCAGCTAGTGCTGAGGATCCCTTTTTCCCTTCGTCTGTACTATGAGGAGGCTGGACACTTAGCTTGGTTACTGGAAAGTAAGCAGCATAGTGACAGTTTTGCTATTGCCATGCTCAATACAGCAATGGCTTAACACTTCTGAGGATTTAAAAAATATTTTACAGGGGAATTATTTAAGTACCTCTGACACTGGATGTTTGCAAAGGTCTCCATGCATGATGAAATGGGCAGTATTGAGCTCTGTAAGCATCTTCTCTTGTCCCTTGTCAGAAACAGGATCTTGCATCAGATGAACATTTAGGTTGTCCTTTCTAGTGTCCTTAAAATTTTTAAGGACTCCTGAATATTTTCCTTATAGTTTCAGTCATAATTATAGTCCAAGTTTGTTTAGTTAGAAATAATTAAAAAGGATGATTTTATACTATGAATAAAAGTTTAACAAAATGAAGTTCTGGAAAACCTTTTAATGGTCTAGACATTTCACTGAACCTGAAACAGTGTATCTTGTTCTTGGATAAAGTAGTTTTTCTTCACCAGTCAACCATTCAAAATGTCTTAATAATGCATTAAAATATATTCACGGCTGAAAACCTGCTTTAGTTTCAGGTATGTGACTAGTAACAGCTGATATCTTTTGCCTGAGAAATCAAGGTTTATAATGAAAATGTTAATGAGTCCTTACCTATAGCAGAACAAATTGGAAAGTCAGCTATTATGGAAAGCGAAGGCAAAATACCATACATGAGTAAGCTTTATGTTTGTTGAATACTTCTCTGATAAGTCATAGAGGCTTGCAAAAAAAAGGGATTTGAAAACATTTGCTGTACGCAGAAAGTAAAAAGAAAAAAGTTTGCTTATGCAGAATTATTCTGAAGAAATATCACGAGCTCTAGGGGGTACAAAACAATAACTGACAGACCAGCTTTGTAAATCTGCCTCTAACGGCTATAGATGAAAACCTATTAAGTTATCTAGAGTAGCCTTGTATCTTGTAATACAGGTCTGGCTGTGAAGATGCGAGTCCTGTTAGTTTAAAATCTTAGAAGGGAGACATGGTTTGGAAAATCTCGGCATACCTGTTCCCGCTGTACAAGCTTTGAAATGCAAGACCTGTCAGTGGGAATCTGTGTAGCTTCCCGTAGGAAGGAAAGGCTGAAAATTAATAGTCTGTCATAGTGCTGTTCAGCCATTAAAACCTCTGAAAGAGCCATGTGCTCACACTGCTCTCCTCCTTCTTGCCCAGACTTGCCTATTTCCCATGGATACTTAGAGCCTCTGCAAGATCCATTGGAGCAGAAAGTGATTATTTTCACCTGTTGTCCGCTTCTGTGCAATTCAGTTAGAATCTGTGTATCTAAATCTGTGTTGCAAAGGAATGACTGAGTCCTGGGAAATATGTCTAGGTCTAGGAAACCTACTCTGGAAACATCTTCCCTAGATTAAAAGTAACTACAATATTTATTAAAAACAATATTTACAAGTAATGTTGAAGGAAACTCAAAGCTGTCATGAGTTAACAGGTTTTTCACATATTATTCTGTGAATTTGGGAGCTTAACTTCTCTGCAGACAAAATAATTATCAGCAATTTCTTTAATACAATGTACCTAACCAAGGAAGTTTCTCTTTTAAATGTGTTAAGGAGAGAAATTGATCCTATTCAAAATATGATGAAAAATAATGAATTGCATATAATTGTTATATCTCCCTTGAGCATTAAAATACTGGAAAGGGAGGAATCTAGTTTCAAAGGTGAGATAGGAAGAGAAAACTGGTAAACTAATTTACAAGAAGTGTCATTAGGTTTCACATTCTTTAAGTTCAAGAGCTTTCACAAAAACATTCTGGTATCATGAATCAAAAGAAAGAGGAGAAGAAGGAAGGACACAAAGGACTCTGAAGCATTTTCTGATACTATACAATCTTTTCTGCAATAATACAATTTGTAATGTAGCATATCAAAATGAATATGCTTTCTTAAAGAAATTCTGATTAACTCTCCTTAAAATATCAAGTAGCCTGAGGGATGGAAATAAAAGTGATAGCAGTTACCAAGTTCTGCTTCATAAAATAAAACTATTCGCAGGAGATACTAAAGGTGTAACAGCTTAAAACATTTTCAGTTTCACATGACCCTTTGTCTTTTAAATAAAAGATGTTCTTCTTTAGAAGCCTACTGCCCTGTATGGTCATATATGGTGTTTTAAAATAACAATTTTACTTCAGTTACACCTGAAGAATTTGTTTCCCCAATAATATGAAAAGAAAATAACTTTTTTTTTATATATATATCCAGAGTTGTTTCATACACTAAGAATATTGCCAGAGTATACTGGTAGTGCAGCTTCATCTTCCAGAAGGAGCTAGTAAAAAGGCGCTGGGAGGCAAGGAGGAAACAGCAGCAGCCAGAGACTGTCGGAGGAGGCATTGCGGGAGGTTTATAGGGGAAGCAGTTTTGACAATCGTCCAGCGAAATACAGCGAATGGAGCAGGAATAGAAGAAATGTCACCCTGCCACTGGCCTGTTACCTGACCTCACGTACTCTGTGTCTCTCTGGAGATGTGTCTTCCTTGTCTAGCTTACGTGTAAGAGAAATTATGTAAATTCCTCAAGATGCTTTGTGTAGCTTGTTCTGTGCTCTAAGCACAATGGTCCTCTAATCTCCAAGGGGATTTTGACCTTATTCTGTTGTTTAATGATTTGGGGCAAATGACCTAGGCTACCCAGAGTCTCTGTACCTTATATGCGAAATAGAAATATCTTCCTACTCTTCAGGTAGTAGAAGGGTAAAGTAATGAAATAATCCAACTCAGTGAGAACATACCTCTGTACACACAGAAATGTAGGTAGGAAGGAAGATTTCTTTTCAGCTGATACCTCATGCCCATACTCTAGAATAGTGACAATCTAAGCCAGTCTGGTTGTCTTTGGTGTAATTTGTCAATGACTTCTTTCAGATTTTAAGTAAAACAAATAGTTTCCAGATCAAGTTTAGAATGTGGAAGAAAACTTAACTTTGAAAAAAATAACGTTCTCATTTGTCAGATATGTTGTGGCATCGTACCTTGATAGGTTTTTCTTCATGCCACAGTGCAGAGCTGTCTGACAAAGAAAAAGGAAGGTTGTATGAGGAACATTTATTTTCGTAGACATATGCTTACCTGCTCCAGTCAGTTGAAATAAAAATAGATTTTAAAGCAATAGCATATGTTTGCAAATTGGTCAGCAAATAATAATGCTGTATATCTCTCAGTAAAAGACCTCAAGAGGTTTTGAACTTCACATGACAGTTCTGAAGCAGGTATTTTGATATTCTTTTTGCTGATAGATAAGTGGAGCTCAGGGGTTTTCAAACCCATCAATTTCAGGGTCTCAACTGAAAAATGCTGAAGCATTTGAAAGCTGTGCAGCTACAGACAGGAAGGAAATGCTGGCTTACATTTCTTCTTAAAGGAAAACAAACAGGAGGAAAATTGAGATCTTTTAACATTCTCCTCCTTTATTCATAAATTATTCCCAGTCTAACAGATGGTTCACACTCCACTTTGGAAAAAATATGCATATGTTTAGAGTTTGATATATAAAAATACCCTGTTCAAATTAGGGACTTTGAAAACTATATTTGAAATATTTTGCAGAAATAATTGTCATTATAGTGTTTAGAGCAAAATACCTGCTGCCTTCAAAGGAACAAAATCTCAAAAGTAAAAATCTATCAAAATACATATACATATATATCATTAAAAAAATTATTATAAATTATGTAAAAGTTTATACCTTAACCTTTTACGGGAAAAAAAGACTTTCAAAATCTGGAGGAAAGGAAGAGCAGAAAAATATTTTACAAGCAACTAACACAAACTATAAAAAGAATACTAATTATATAATAAACTATTAATTTAACAGAAAATGTAATCTGCCAAACTAGATGACAAGCTCTGGAAAATATAGAGGTTCTTTGACAAATTTGTGCAAGGGCTTCACTTTTAGTCATTCGTTAGCTTCCTTTGAACTACACAGATTGTATAAATTTCTTTACACAGGTGGGCTCCCGCTATCCTGTAGCTGGACCTGCTGTGGGATATGTAGATGTTTTAAAGAAAGTGAAAATGCACCTGCTTTTTGATATCTAGTAATTGTATTTACAGTGCTCTCCTTTCTCACAGGAGAAAGACACATAGCTTAGCACCCTTAAATATAAAAAATAAAATAAAATAAAATCGTTAGGCTGTGGTTTTTGAGTATAACAAATATGTCAGAATCCAAAATGGCACAGTTTCACTTCTTGGCAGCTCCTTATATAGCCTTGTTCTGACTCACTTTTCTGTATAATTCTTCCTTTAATACATCTGTATCAGACCTCTTATTTTTCTTTCTAAACTGAACAGTATTGCTTCTGTTATTTTTTAGAATTGCCCCTCTCTGTGGTTCTTATCATAGCAAATAATTTCTCTTACCATTACCAGAAAGCACCAGTAAGTAGAAAGAATTATTAACCATCATCTCAGACCCACAAGCCCTGTTGTAAAGATTCACAGAAAAATGCTCTTAGTGGTCTGAAAGCAACAAGTGGAGGTTTCACATCACTGCTGCAATTACCTTTCACCAAGGGGAAAGATACAGTGTCCATGCATCACTGAATGTAGATTCAATGTATTTCTATTACAAGGAACAAGAACTTTATTATTCCTACTGCTATAAATTGATGAGACAAAAAAAAGAGCTATTGAAATGCTGCTTTCTAAAATGAACCCCTAGGTCGTTATGAAATAAGAATCTCTTTCACTGTTTCTGCCAATCAGTGTCAGCAGACTGTTAAACATAATTGCCGCTTTTTTGCATGTGTGTTGACATTTATTATTTCCCACCTGATAAAACAGGCTCCTTTCCTCTGGAGATTAATGGTCCTCACAGAGTTTACATCAATGTAATGTTAAGGCAAATGATAAATGTTTCTGTTTTTCTTTACAAGGTGCTACATTTTTGATAGCACAATTGGATGACCCCCTTGAATAAATTCCTTCATACATGAACTTTGAAACTCTGTATGTTTGAAATAATTTCAGTAGGAAGGCAAGGCATCCTTTCCCATTGAAAATTACATCAAGTCAGGATATCAGTTTCTCTTAAAAGAATATCATTTTTTTCCCCTGTGATGGGCCTCATTTTACAATATAGTTCTGTAGAGTTCTGTACCCTCATTAAAAGTCATCTATACGATACATCTTTTTAGCAAGACAATATATAAAAGCATAATGATGACTTCATTTGCTACAGCCCCATTTCCTGTCCTCTAAACTGGCCAATCATATGTCCTAAAAGTTACAGAATCACAGAATGGTTGAGGTTGGAAGGGACCTCTGGAGATCATCTAGTCCAACCCCCCTGATCAAGCAGGGTCACCTAGAGCACATTGCACAGGATTGCATCCAGGCGCGTTTTGAATATCTCCAGAGAAGGAGACTCCACCACCTCTCGGGGCAACCTGTTCCAGTGCTCTGTCACCCTCACAGTGAAAAAGTTTTTCCTCATGTTCAGATGGAAGCGTCTGTGTTTCAGTTTGTGCCCATTGCCTCGCGTCCTGTCGCTCGGCACCACTGAAAAGAGTCTGGTCCCATCCTCTCGACACCCTGCCTTCAGATACTTGTACACGTTGATAAGATCTCCTCTCAGCCTTCTCTTCTCCAGTCTAAACAGGCCCAGCTCTCTCAGCCTTTCCTCATAAGAGAGATGCTCCAGTCCCCTAATCATCTTTGTAGCCCTTCGCTGGACTTGCTCCAGTAGTGCCATGTGTCTCTTGTACTGGGGAGCCCAGAACTGGACACAGTACTGCAGATGTGGCCTCCCCAGGGCTGAGTAGAGGGGGAGAATCACCTCCCTCCACCTGCTGGCAACACTCTTCCTGATGCACCCCAGGAGACCATTGGCCTTCTTGGCCACAAGGGCACATTGCTGCCTCATGCTTAACTTGGTGTCCACCAGCACTCCCAGGTCCTTCTCCGCAGAGCTGCTTTCCAGCAGGTCAACCCCCAACCTGTCCTGGTGCATGGGGTTGTTCCTCCCTAGGTGCAGGACCCTGCACTTGCCTTTGTTGAACTTCAGGAGGTTCCTCTCCGCCCACCTCTCCAGCCTGTCCAGGTCCCTCTGAATGGCAGCACAGCCCTCTGGTGTATCCGCCACTCCTCCCAGGTTTGTATCGTCAGCAAACTTGCTGAGGGTGCACTCTGTCCCTTCATCCAGGTCATTGATGAAGAAGTTGAACAAGACTGGACCCAGGACTGACCCCTGGGGGACACCGCTAGCTACAGGCCTCCAACTGGACTCTGCACCGCTGATCACAACTCTCTGAGCTCTGCCATTCAGCCAGTTCTCAAGCCACCTCACTGTACACTCATCTAACCCACACTTCCTGAGCTTGTCTATGAGTGTTATGGGAGACAGTGTGGAAAGCCTTGCTGAAGTCAAGGTAGACAACAGCCACTGCTCTCCCCTCATCTACCCAGCTAGTCATTCCATCATAGAAGGCTATCAGGTTGGCTAAGCATGATTTCCTCTTTGTGAAGCCATACTGACTGCTCCTGATCACCTTCTTGTCCTTCATGTGCTTGGAAGTGGTATCCAGCAGCAGCTGCTCCATCACCTTGCCAGGCATTGAGGGGAGACTGACTGGCCTGGAGCTCCCTGCATCCGTCCTCCTTCTTGCCCTTTTGAAAGATTGGGGTGATACTGGCTTTCTTTCAGTCCTCAGGCACCTCTCCTGTTCTTCATGACCTTTCAAAGATGATGGAGAGTGGCTCAGCAATGACATCCGCCAGCTCCCTCAGCACTTGTGGGTGCATCCCATCAGGGCCCATGGACTTGTCGATGTCCAGTTTGCCTAAATGATCTCTAACCCTATCTTCCTCCACCAAGGGAAAGTCTTCTTTTCTCCAGACTTTCTCCCTGGTCTCCAGGGTCCTGGATTCCTGAGGGCTTAGCAGTAAAGACTGATGCAAAGAAGGCAGCCAGTATCTCTGCCTTCTCTGTATCCTTCGTCACCGGGGCCCCTGCCCCATTCAGCAGTGAGCCCACATTTTCCCTAGTCTTCCTTTTGTTACTGATGTATTTAAAGAAGCCCTTCTCGCTGTCCTTGACATCCCTTGACAGATTAAACTCCAAACAGGCCTTGGCCTTCCTAGTCCCATCCCTGCATACTCAGATGACGTCCCTATATTCCTCCCAGGTTTCCTGTCCCTGCTTCCATCTTCTGTACACTTTCTTCTTCTGTTTAAGTTTTGCCAGAAGCTCCTTGTTCATCCATGCAGGTCTCCCGCCACCCTTTTCTCAACTTCTTGCTCATTAGGATGCACCATTCTTGAAATTGGAGGAGGTGATCCTTGAATATCAACCAGCTCTCTTGGACCCCTCTTCCTTCTAGAGTCCTATCCCATGGGATTCTTCCAAAAAGGTCCCTGAAGAGACTAAAGTTTGCTCTCCTGAAGTCCAGGGTTGTGATCCTGTTTTTGCCCCTCTTCCTCCTTGCAGGATCCTGAACTCCATTATCTCGTGGTCACTGCAGCCAAGGCTGCCCCCAGCCTTTACATCTCCAACCAGTCCCTTCCACCTGTGTCAGAAAGTTGTCATCAATACATCCCAGGAGCCTTCTGGATTGCTTGTGCCTGGCTGCGTTACTCCTCCAGCAGAAATCAGGGTGGTTGAAGTCCCCCACGAGAACCAGGGTCTGTGATCATGAGGGTACTTCCAGTTGTTTGTAGAAGATCTCACCTACTTCCTCTTCCTGATCAGGTGGCCTGTAGCAAACACCCCAGCAGTGTCACCCATGTTAGTCTGCCCCTTAATCCTTACACATAAGATCATAGCCCTGGAACTGCACAAATATCTAATTCCTCCTGTTTACTCCTTATGCTGCATGCATTGGTGTACAGGAACTTCGGAAAGGTATCCGAAAATGCTGATATCCCAGAAGGGGTGCAAGAGGTTTCCCCATAGTCTTGTAGGTACTTCCCTAGCTGCATGCAATTGCCTGAGGTATCCCCACTTGAGCTCTGTTTTGCTGACTGCATGGTCTCTACAACTCCCCCCTTCCCCCGTCTTTCCTAGTTTAAAGCCCTCCTTACCAGGCTGGCCAGCCTGTTGGCAAAGATGCATGTGCCCTGTTTAGTGAGGTGGATCCCAACTCTCCCAATCAGTTGTCAATCTTCAAACAGGGTCCCATGGTCACAGAAACCAAAATCCTGTTGCTGACACCAACTGAGCAGCCAGTTGTATATCTGGAGTTATCCGTCTATTCCTCCTCCTCTCCTTCCCCCTCACCAGCAGGATCAAGGAGAAAATGACCTGGGCCCCCACACTCCTGACAGAATCACAGAATCACAGAATCACTGAGGTTGGAAGGGACCTCTGGAGATCATCTAGTCCAACCCCCCTGCTCAAGCAGGGTCACCTAGAGCACATTGCACAGGATTGCATCCAGGTGCATTTTGAATATCTCCAGAGAAGGAGACTCCACCACCTCTCGGGGCAACCTGTTCCAGTGCTCTGTCACCCTCACAGTGAAAAAGTTTTTCCTCATGTTAAGATGGAAGTGTCTGTGTTTCAGTTTGTGCCCGTTGCCTCGCGTCCTGTCGCTCGGCACCACTGAAAAGAGTCTGGTCCCATCCTCTCGACACCCTCCCTTCAGATACTTGTACATGTTAATAAGATCTCCTCTCAGCCTTCTCTTCTCCAAGCTAAACAGGCCAAGCTCTCTCAGCCTTTCCTCATAAGAGAGATGTTCCAGTCCCCTCATCATCTTTGTGGCCCTTCGCTGGACTTGCTCCAGTAGTGCCATGTGTCTCTTGTACTGGGGAGCCCAGAACTGGACACAGTACTGCAGATGTGGCCTCCCCAGGGCTGAGTAGAGGGGGAGAATCACCTCCCTCCACCTGCTGGCAACACTCTTCCTGATGCACCCCAGGAGACCATTGGCCTTCTTGGCCACAAGGGCACATTGCTGCCTCATGCTTAACTTGGTGTCCACCAGCACTCCCAGGTCCTTCTCCGCAGAGCTGCTTTCCAGCAGGTCAACCCCCAACCTGTACTGGTGCATGGGGTTGTTCCTCCCCAGGTGCAGGACCCTGCACTTGCCTTTGTTGAACTTCAGGAGGTTCCTCTCTGCCCACCTCTCCAGCCTGGCCAGGTCTCTCTGAATGGCAGCACAGCCCTCTGGTGTATCCGCCACTCCTCCCAGGTTTGTATCGTCAGCAAACTTGCTGAGGGTGCACTCTGTTCCTTCATCCAGGTCATTGATGAAGAAGTTGAACAAGACTGGACCCAGGACTGACCCCTGGGGGACACCGCTAGCTACAGGCCTCCAACTGGACTCTGCACCGCTGATCACAACCCTCTGAGCTCTGCCATTCAGCCAGTTCTCAAGCCACCTCACTGTACACTCATCTAAACCACACTTCCTGAGCTTACCTATGAGGATATTACGGGAGACAGTGTGGAAAGCCTTGCTGAAGTCAAGGTAGACAACAGCCACTGCTCTCTCCTCATCTACCCAACCTGTCATTCCATCAGAGAAGGCTATCAGATTGGTTCAGCATGATTTCCCCTTGGTGAAGCCATGCTGACTACTCCTGATCACCTTCTTGTCCTCCACATGCTTGGAGATGGCCTCCAGCATGAGATGCTCCATCACCTTTCCAGGGATGCAGGTGAGGCTGACTGGCCTGTAGTTCCCTGGGTCCTCCTTCTTGTGCTTTTTGAAGACTGGGGTGACACTGGCTTTCTTCCAGTCCTCAGGCACCTCTCCTGTCCTCCATGACCTTTCAAAGATGATGGAGAGTGGCTTAGCAATAATGTCCGCCAGCTCCCTCAGCACTTGTGGGTGCATCCCATCAGGGCCCATGGATTTGTGGGTGTCAGGTTTGCTTAAATGATCTCTAACCCACTCCTCCTCCACCAAGGGAAAGTCTTCCTTCCTCCAGACTCTCTCTCTTGCCTCCAGGGTCTGGGATTCCTGAGGGCTGGCCTGAGCAGTAAAGACTGAAGCAAAGAAGGCACTCAGTAACTCTGCCTTCTCTGCATCCTTCGTCACCAGGGCACCCACCCCATTCAGCAAAGGCCCCACATTTTCCCTAGTCTTCCTCTTGCTGCTGATGTATTTGAAGAAGCCCTTCTTGCTGTCCTTGACATCTCTCGCCAGATTTAATTCCAAACGGGCCTTAGCCTTCCTCGTCGCATCCCTGCATACTCTGACAACATTCCTATATTCCTCCCAAGTGGCCTGTCCCCCTTTCCACTTTCTGTATACTTCCTTCTTCTGGTTGCGTTTTGCCAGGAGCTCCTTGCTCATCCATGCAGGTCTCCTGCCTCCTTTGCTTGACTTCCTACTCGTAGGGATGCACCGCTCTTGAGCCTGGAGGAAGTGATGTTTGAATATTAACCAGCTCTCTTGGAATGAATCTTTCTGTTGGCATAGCTACTTCAGCATTTTGGGGAAATGCAATTTCTCTTTTCCAGGTGAAATGAGGCCAATTTCTTCTCGTTTTGAATTACCAAGATCAGGCTGAACTGTGATGAGAATTTCACAAATGTTTGACTATTTTGAAAACTTTTCTCGTTGTTTTAGGGGGGTTCTGCTTAAAATAGGATGTATGTGTTTATATATACTTTTATAAATAATATTATTTAAATACAAATATTTTCCAGGCTGAATAGCCTGTGCAGCAGACACACCAGTGCTTTGTGATTGATATTGCTTGGTTATGACAGTGAATGGCAAATGGGGATTTAGACATGCAGCTTCTGTTATTGCCACAGAGAATTGTATGTCATATTCTAACACACTGTCCTGAAGGATAATCTCCAAGAATCAGATGTTCTCTCTCAAGATTGGTTTATAATAGAATTGACTTTCATACCTAGCTTGAACAAAAAAAAGCAGAGACTACTTGGCAGCAAAAAAAAAAAAAAAAAAAGCATATAAATGATTAAGAGGGTCTCCTCTTAGGTTAATTTGATTACTTCAGTTATTCAACTATTTTTCCAGTGGTTATTTTTACTTTTTGTTTCTGTCTCTCCACTATACCTCTAGGTCTTCTGTTGTATCCTAGCTTCACAGTGGATGTTCCTACCATCCATTTAAGTGCAACAGATAACATCTGAAATATAATTATCTTCCCCTGGCATCTGCCTGTCTGAAAAGTATGTTTGGGAAAAAGTTCAGAGAAGGGCAGGCAAAGCTTTTAGGAAGTTAGAGGAATAGATCTGATAAGCAATGATGAAAAAGAGAAAATGTACACAAGAAACAAGTATTTTACAAATATTTCAAAATATAAACAGCTAGATAATGTTAAGAAGCATTTAAGGTATTTGACAGACACAGAATTCTGTTCTCATTCTAGAGTTTCCGTAAGCTGCCTGTGGAATGGCAGATTAGTATTGGAGGATTCTTTCTTGCAAGCACAGAAAGCTAAGAATGTTTGTTTTGTAAAGCATGTAAGGTTTATCTTTGGTACAAGTTTTAGTTTGAATTCAATATGCTTGAGTGACTGCACCCAAGCTAGGCTATATACACTACCTCCACGAGCAACCTACACAATTGACTATACTAGCAGCAGTTGCAAAGTGAACCACAGTTTCTTTGTTGCATTATTTGCAGTTCTGCTATAATCTAATCCTTTCTGCCAGCCTACCTGGTCTGACGTTAGGGAATCACTTTACAAGTGCTAGAGAAAGTTGTGTGGGAATGGGGGTTAGGGCAGAGGAAGCCCTGCTGCAGTTCCTTGAGTTACCTATGCAGTGAGGACAGCCCTTCAGGGGCATTTCACAGAAAACTAAACCACCAAATAACAAAGAACATTTTATCGCCTAGTTTAGCTTGATCTGTCCTAGTGAATGTGTGTGCAAACTCTCCCGGCAAAGAAAAAAAGAAGTGGACAAATCTGAAAGCAGAATAAGAAAATAAATTAATTCCATTAAGGTTATTAAAGCCAATTAAATTTAATTTGAGATAATTACAGACAAAAACGTTTAGCACTCTATAAAACTGATTCATCCGTCGCCAGAAACACAAAACTGAGTTTAGACAAAAGGCTAGTGCAGTAAATTAATAAAATGAATATAAAAGAGTCATGAAACATATATAGGTCAGAGCCCAAGGGCTACCCCAGCCCTGCCTGTCCCTGCCCCCCCCGGCCTCCCCCCCCAGCCCCAGCCCCGGCCCCATGCAAGCGCAGCCCATGGCCATCGGTCACTGCCCTGCGACACCGCAGCGGTGCCGGCTCCAGCCCTGCCACAGTCCTGCCCCGGCCCGGACACGAGACCCCCGGCCCCTGCCCGGCCCCGCAGCGGTGCCTGACGCCCCCTGGGGCTGGGGCTGCCCCGGCTCCCCCGGGGCCCTGCTCCCTCGGGATGGGGGGACGGGCCCTGGCGGCCAGACCCGGCACGGCGCGGCCCCACCGCAGCCCCCGGCCCCACCAGCCCCAGGGCACAAAGAGCAAGCTACAGTATAAGACTTCAAAACCAAATAACTAGGAGTTCATTCTTCTGCATTGCAACCTTATGAAAACTTTTCTGTGTTGCTTAATACCCTCATCCAGAGAAACATGAGAATATCTGTCAGGAATAAATACCAGACCTGCCACCATAGTCACATGCTCTGTCTTCTGTAGGCCATATTTCCCAAGTACGTGCAGATTCTCTCATCATCCACAAATTCTTATAATGTTAGTATACAACTGTTAGCACAATAGTAAACAGTTCCACTGTTCATCTAGCTAAGAATTTGGGGGATAAAACTGACTTCTGAAATACTTGCATCTTTCATTGAGCTGTTGCAATTCTGCTGTTAGAGGGTATGAATGTGTGAAAAGGACTTAAATTCCATGTTTAACACAGTATAATACAATTTTACAATACAATACAAACAATTTATTGCTTAATATGATAAAATACAGCAGTGCCAGAAAACTTAATGATCAGTTGAGCTATAGAGGTCTGGTTCTTTTGATGGGTCAACACCAAGGATTCATTAGTTGTTTGCATTCAAAGCTGGACGTATGATTATAAAAGCAAAATTGTTCATTACCAGCAGTATCTGCCAGTGTCAACAGATCACTTTGGTTTATGGTTAGAAGCACTACCCTGTGTTTCTAATCAGTACTTTTAATACATTTTAATACAGCAAAGGAACTCTGCAGGTTGCTTGTCAAGACCAGACCAGCTTCTCTGAAAACCTGTTCACACTGCAAATAACGATAAGTAACGATCTACTACAATCACTTATTCCTGTGGATGGACATTTGGGTACTTCTCATCTAACCTGTCTTCAGATATCTACTACAGAGATACTGTACTACCTGTGACCTACCTACCCTATGATCCCTTTATAATTAGTAGAAAGAAATAAATACTCTGGAGCGTGATTCATATGACCTACTTTAGACATCTACTTCAGGATGAGATGAGTTGCACTCTAGAGGTGTCATTCTGTCCTTTGATTACAAAGAGAGTTTTAGATCACTAGTCGTGTGTACAAAGAGATGTCTAGATTTGGTCAAAGGAATCTCACCATCAGTGACATGACTGAATGGGGTCCAAGCCAGGCGAGCTGTCTCTGAACAGCACAGAACTGGCAGTAACAGAACTACAAACCATAAATGACCTTGAGACACCCTGTTATTCTATTCCAATGTAAAAGGACACTGATATATTTACAGCATTGGCTATGTTTTAAACTATTTCTGCAGATTAAAAAAGGGTATATGAAATGTATTGCAGAGTATAATCCACCTTTTTTCTTTGATCATATTCCCAACAGCGCTGCACTCATAAATCATACAGATGTTTTATTATGTACTGGTTTAATATAGTAACTATTTTTATTCTTGTCAACTTATTTTTTTTTCCTTTTAATGAGTGTTGCAAAGTTTTTTGATGTTGTTTATGATGGCTTGCGGCTCTACATGCCATTCCACATATTTCAAACTTTTCATTGTCTAATACCCTGTTGAATGCAAAATACATTTTATTCTGTACAATTACAGTTTGCACTGAGTACATATTACAACCAATTACTCCTCATTACAGTGTAGCTGTCTATTTATGTCACACCTCATTACTGTGTCTTAGAGTCAGAACTCTGGTACTCATGAGTTCAAAATATTTGAACACAAAGTAAGAAACCTGCATATCAACAGTCTTTTATTTTTAGTATGCTATTTTCATCAGACTGACATTTTAAAAGACATTGACTCTAGGACCTTGACTTGCCCACTCTTGGATATTTAGATGCTACTTTTATGAAATAAAGTATTATGTTTCCTGAAATTTTATGCAGTTAGCTTGTGGTGTCGGGAAAATCATTCATCACACTAAGTCTAATAAGACTTTTAGAGGATAGAGAATAAGAACCAAAAGAATCCTAATCATGTTAAAAACATACTGTTTTGCATTTTATACACTTTATATACTTTTTTTCTGGTCATGCCCAAGAATACCCCAACTGGACTACTGCTGTGCAATTAGTCAGCTGTGGGAGGACCCAAGCAGAGCATAAGGGTATCAGCAATAGCACTTACAGTGGTTTTAGACACCTGATTCAAAGGAACTAAGATCCCACTAGTCTACTTAGTTATTTTCACTGAAAAAGCTAAATTGTACTAGCATCTGTATCCTCTTGAGAAGTCTGGGTTTCACAAAGAAGGTATCCTCTCACCCAAATACCCTAAAAGAGCAGCTGCAGAAGCTGTTCTCAGAGTATGCTTAAAAAGAAGGGGTTAGTATCACTGTAATCTATACAACACAAACTGACTGGGAAACAGGACAGGAAAAGATAATACTAGCCTCAAGTTTTGCTAGAGTGCTAGCATTTAAGCAGGAGCATTAATGCATTAAAGCATTTACCCAGAAAGGAAAAGTTCTTTTCTGGGTTTGAAGACATTTAAACACATGCCTCTCATTAGAGCGTTAGGTTGTGCAGGTTAGGTCAAGTGGGAGGCCCAGCATCTCTCCTATTGAAATGGGGCAAAAGAACACAACACAGGAAGGAAATCAAGCAAAAAAGAATCTGGCTTTTTTTTTGGGGGGGGGGGGGTCAAATGGGTAGAGTATCTAAACCAACAGAAGGGACTAGATCTGGGTTCATTAACTATTCATTAACAGTACCACATAACACTAGGACATTTATTTTACTTTCATGTATTGTGACTGCAGAAGTGGTTTCTTTAGAGTTAGGCACCACCCAACTCTACGGTAAAGTAGGTTAATATTGCTTTAAAGTCTTCCTTTTTATTTTCAGCTGTAAAGCACATGTGACAGAAAGATCACTTAACACTGCTTTCTCTGCTGAAAATTAAACTGTAATTTCAAAACTTGCTTACTGAATACACAACTTACCCAAACGGAATTGCAGCATGTTAGTCCTAAGTATGACATAATAAAGCAATGGTAAAAACGGGCAGTGGTAAAGGCTTTGCTGTTTCTGATATGCTGTGCTGCTCCGGAAAAGCAGCAGGTATTGTAAGAGCTGGAGCATCCTTTACCGTGTGAAAGGAACTCTGGTGGCAATGCTCTCTCCTTCAGCATAGTAGAACTGAACACAATTCCGTATTGGATTTTAGAATAGTTTCATAACCTTATTTAATTCTATAGAATGTGATTACTTTTATCCCAATTCAAGTTTATCATTTGGGAAATGAAAGGAGAGGAAGAGGGACTGAAGTTTTATGTAACTACAGAATATGAGCAGGAAATAACTTTTTCACCAGGCAGCTTTAGCCTCACTTCTGATAACTATCCAGGGACAATTTTTGACTGGGCTTTCTCACTGTTCCTGCTGTATACTTCATAGGTCCAGCTGAAAACTCAGCTCTTTTAACAAACCAAAATATGCTGGCAATCCAGCCATGAGGTAAAGTATTCTTAACCTGGTTAAATCCTCTCTAAGTTACCGTACAAAACTGTAGCTGATAAAACTGTTTCATTTACAAAGGATAAGTATTTCTGCTGATGAATTTTCTAACAGAAACTTAAAATAAAATGTAGATTTTTATCTACTTGCTCCTAGACTAATCACTATGATGCCCGAGTGCCTTGAATACTCTGAATAATTAATCTGTTCCTCTATTAATTGTAATCAGGACTATCTTCTGTTTCACTTTCTAATGTAGAATGGCTTTAATCTGCTCTTTCATTTTTGCTTCTTACTTCTTTGTTCTGCTTTTGAGTTTTTTTATTGTTATTCGAAAAGAAGAAAGGGAGGATAATTTTCAATTTAAATATAAATGCTTAATAGATTAATTATAAAAATATTTAATTGTGGTTTACTGCTGTCTTCTGAATGTGCACAGTAACTTTGCAAAATAATTGCTATATATCAATAAGCCAATGTGTATAAATAATGGATTTTAATATAGCATATTTATTAATACATATATTTATTCTAACTTCATTCCCAGTATCTTATTGAAAATAAGTATGCATTAATGCATTGCGATCATTTCTAAGGCAACTCAGTTCAATGGTACATCTTTGTATTTTAGATTACTTAATTTCTAGCCGTCTAGCTACTTATTACTACATTGTACAGTTTAACGTTTGGAAACCAGATTTAGTTTAGGCTTTCTCGATATTTTCTGCTTCATTTAACTCTACAGTCATAGAAAAAATAATAGCTTGTTTCAGTTGCTGTGAGGGAGAGCATGGGGTTAAATGTGTGGAAGAAAACAGAGATGCATGAACTCTTCAGCGTATGCATTAAGCTAAACCTACAGAAATCATAAAAATTGTGACACAGGTTAAATATATTAATCACTCGTGTTTATGAGTATGTGTGTATGAGTAAATGTATAAACATGAACATGTATGTACAAGTGATATAGATGCTACATGTATAGATGTAAGTTAAGGAAGAAATTCATGACTGGAGGTCTGAACCAAAGAATCTCAGTGCAGTCACTGTCTATTGATTAGCTCGTTATTGATTACTACACTTTGCCAGAGTGATTCTGGCAATTTTCCATCTGAGGGAAAAATGTTCTTCCACATAATTCACTGGTGGAAGTAAGTAGATATTTACTTCATTATCCACCCTGTGAATAAAAGACACATATACAGAAATATTAGCTCTTCTGAAAGTTTTTGCAGTAAATTATTTTTCTCTAGAGCTTTCATCTCCAACACTTAACATCATCAGCTTATGATGATGAGAGCAGAAAAAAGTCAGATTAAAATATCAGAAAATCAAGCTGCACGAAGCACAGGGGCTTGATGCTGCCAGCAATAAAACTCTACACAGAACATATGTAGCAGCTGGAAAATTTTGGAACTAGTAAGTTGTGACTTATAGGTTTCTGACCTTAGTTTCTGTTTTAGCTAAAGGGAATAGTGGCAAGATTCTCCCTTCCCTCTGGCTCAGGACAGGAGCTATATTGCTGTTTGTGTTGGAAGGTATCCCACCCTGAGGTATCTCAGCAAAGGAGAAGCAAGTGGAAGTGTTAGCCTCAAAGCACTAAAAATAGCACTTTTAAGTGTCAAAAGAAAAAGCACTTGTGGAAGATGAGAGAAGAAACAAGCACTGAATATATCAGTCACAGCGTATAGTCAAGAGTACACGCTTGTTCAGTGTGAATGGAAGCTTGTTCCTTGAATGGAAAGCAAGGATGTAACTGTATTTTACATTACTGTCACTGAGCTGGATATCGTACGTCTATGACTAGTAACACATTTTTGACTTCTTCATGTTTCACAGAATCACAGAATCACAGAATCGCTGAGGTTGGAAGGGACCTCTGGAGATCATCTAGTCCAACCCCCCTGATCAAGCAGGGTCACCTAGAGCACATTGCACAGGATTGCATCCAGGCGCGTTTTGAATATCTCCAGAGAAGGAGACTCCACCACCTCTCGGGGCAACCTGTTCCAGTGCTCTGTCACCCTCACAGTGAAAAAGTTTTTCCTCATGTTCAGATGGAAGTGTCTGTGTTTCAGTTTGTGCCCATTGCCTCGCGTCCTGTCGCTCGGCACCACTGAAAAGAGTCTGGTCCCATCCTCTCGACACCCTCCCTTCAGATACTTGTACACGTTGATAAGATCCCCTCTCAGCCTTCTCTTCTCCAAGCTAAACAGGCCCAGCTCTCTCAGTCTTTCCTCATAAGAGAGATGCTCCAGTCCCCTAATCATCTTTGTAGCCCTTCGCTGGACTTGCTCCAGTAGTGCCATGTGTCTCTTGTACTGGGGAGCCCAGAACTGGACACAGTACTGCAGATGTGGCCTCCCCAGGGCTGAGTAGAGGGGGAGAATCACCTCCCTCCACCTGCTGGCAACACTCTTCCTGATGCACCCCAGGAGACCATTGGCCTTCTTGGCCACAAGGGCACATTGCTGCCTCATGCTTAACTTGGTGTCCACCAGCACTCCGCAGAGCTGCTTTCCAGCAGGTCAACCCCCAACCTGTACTGGTGCATGGGGTTGTTCCTCCCTAGGTGCAGGACCCTGCACTTGCCTTTGTTGAACTTCAGGAGGTTCCTCTCTGCCCACCTCTCCAGCCTGTCCAGGTCTCTCTGAATGGCAGCACAGCCCTCTGGCGTATCAGCCACTCTTCCCAGGTTTGTATCGTCAGCAAACTTGCTGAGGGTGCACTCTGTTCCTTCATCCAGGTCATTGATGAAGAAGTTGAACAAGACTGGACCCAGGACTGACCCCTGGGGGACACCGCTAGCTACAGGCCTCCAACTGGACTCTGCACCGCTGATCACAACCCTCTGAGCTCTGCCATTCAGCCAGTTCTCAAGCCACCTCACTGTCCACTCATCTAACCCACACTTCCTGAGCTTGTCTATGAGGATGCTATGGGAGACAGTGTGGAAAGCCTTGCTGAAGTCTAGGTAGACAACAGCCACTGCTCTCTCCTCATCTACCCAACCTGTCATTCCATCAGAGAAGGCTATCAGATTGGTTCAGCATGATTTCCCCTTGGTGAAGCCATGCTGACTACTCCTGATCACCTTCTTGTCCTCCACATGCTTGGAGATGGCCTCCAGCATGAGATGCTCCATCACCTTTCCAGGGATGCAGGTGAGGCTGACTGGCCTGTAGTTCCCTGGGTCCTCCTTCTTGTGCTTTTTGAAGACTGGGGTGACACTGGCTTTCTTCCAGTCCTCAGGCACTTCTCCTGTCCTCCATGACCTTTCAAAGATGATGGAGAGTGGCTTAGCAATAATGTCCGCCAGCTCCCTCAGCACTCGTGGGTGCATCCCATCAGGGCCCATGGATTTGTGGGTGTCAGGTTTGCTTAAATGATCTCTAACCCACTCCTCCTCCACCAAGGGAAAGTCTTCCTTCCTCCAGACTCTCTCTCTTGCCTCCAGGGTCTGGGGTTCCTGAGGGCTGGCCTGAGCAGTAAAGACTGAAGCAAAGAAGGCACTCAGTAACTCTGCCTTCTCTGCATCCTTCATCACCAGGGCACCCACCCCATTCAGCAAAGGGCCCACATTTTCCCTAGTCTTCCTCTTGCTGCTGATGTATTTGAAGAAGCCCTTCTTGCTGTCCTTGACATCTCTCGCCAGATTTAATTCCAAACGGGCCTTAGCCTTCCTCGTCGCATCCCTGCATACTCTGACAACGTTCCTATATTCCTCCCAAGTGGCCTGTCCCCCTTTCCACTTTCTGTATACTTCCTTCTTCTGGTTGCGTTTTGCCAGGAGCTCCTTGCTCATCCATGCAGGTCTCCTGCCTCCTTTGCTTGACTTCCTACTCATAGGGATGCACCGCTGTTGAGCCTGGAGGAGGTGATGTTTGAATATTAACCAGCTCTCTTGAACACCCCTTCCTTCTAGGGCCCTCACCCATGGGATTCCTCCAAGAAGGTCCCTGAAGAGGCCAAAGTTTGCTCTCCTAAACTCCAGGGTTGCGATCCTACTTAGTGCCTTGCTGCCTCCTCGCAGGATCCTGAACTCCACCATCTCATGGTCACTGCAACCAAGGCAGCCCCCGACCTTCACATCTTCCACCAGTCCTTCTTTGTTTGTTAGTACGAGGTCCAGCAGCACACCTCTCCTTGTTGGCTCCTCCACCACCTGTGTCAAGAAGTTGTCACCAATGCTCTGCAGGAACCTCCAGGACTGTTTGTGCCTAGCTGTGTTGTCTTTCCAGCAGATATCAGGGTGGTTGAAGTCCCCCATGAGAACCAGGGCCTGGGATCGTGAGGCTACTTCCAGCTGTCTGTAGAAGGCCACATCGACTTCCTCATCCTGATCAGGTGGCCTGTAGTAAACACCCACAACAGTGTCACCCATGCTAACCTGCCCTTTAATCCTTACCCATAAGCTCTCGACTCGCTCTTCATCCTCCCCTAGGCACAGCTCAATACATTCCAGTTGCTCTCTCACATAAAGAGCAACTCCACCACCTCCCTTTCCTGGCCTGTCTTTCCTAAAAAGCACGTAGCCATCCATGACAGCACTCCAGTCATGCGAGCTATCCCACCATGTCTCTGTAATGGCAGTGAGATCATGGCCCTGCGACCGCACACACATCTCTAGCTCTTCCTGTTTGTTCCCCAAGCTGCGTGCATTGGTGTACATTTCAGAGAGGTGATCGAGCATGCAGGTTTCCCAGGAGGGATACCAGAGGATCCTCCATAGCCACATCCCATGCGCACTTCCCTGGCTGCATTCACCTGTTGGAGGCATCCTGACTTGAGCAGTTTTTTGCCAACTACCCTGGCACTATAACTCTCCCCTTCCCCCATCTTTCCTAGTTTAAAGCCCTCCTTACCAGGTTGGCCAACCTGTTGGCAAAGACCCGCGTGCCCCGCCTCGTGAGGTGGATCCCATCTCTTGCCATCAGTTGTCGATCTTCAAACAGGGTCCCATGGTCGTAGAAACCAAAACCCTGTTGCCAACACCAGCGGCGCAGCCAGTCGTTAACTTGGAAAGTCCGTCTCCTCCTCCTCTCATCCATCCCCCTCACTGGCAGGATTGAGGAGAAGATGACCTGGGCTTCCAGACCCTTGACCACCATCCCCAGAACTCTGAAATCCTGCTTGATGGTCTCCAGTTTGCCCTTGGTGTCATTGGCGCCCACATGGAAGAGCAGCAGTGGGTAATAGTCCGAAGAATGGATGAGCCTAGGCAGTCTTTGCATGACATCTCTCACATGAGCCCCTGGCAGGCCACAAACCTCTCTAGACATGAGGTCTGGTCGGCAGATAGATGCCTCCGTCCCCTGCAGCAGGGAGTCCCCCACAACAATCACCCACCGCTTCTTCCGGGTGTGCCGGCAGGGCACAGGGTCTGTTGTCGCAGGTACTTCCCTGGCAGCCATGCCCATCTCCTCCTCATCCTGGAGGGCACTAAACCTGTTCTTCAGCTTCAGGTCTTCAGGAGGAGTAGGAGCCTTTCTCCTCCCACGAGCAGTGACCAGTTTCCAGCCTTCTTCTGCGATGTTATAATGTACCGTTTCACACGGCACAGAGCCCTCTGGCAACTCCACTGCTGTGGGGGGTTGGGACTCCCGAAGCTGCACAGTCTCCGAGAATACCCTGTCTATCTCCTGCTCTGCTTCCCGGATGCTGCGCAGCCTACTGACCTCCTCCCGTAACTCCCTTACCTGACGACACAGCTCGTCAACAGCAGCACACCTCCTGCAGGAGAGCTGGCTGCCAGCCCAGGCCTCCCGGAGAGGCCCCAAGCGCTCCCTGCAGCCTGACACCTGTGGGGCTGCATCTACTGTCAGAGGGTCGGTCTGGGTCCCAGCCTCTGACACAGCAACTCCAACAGCCACTGGGGAACGTGCTCTGCGGCGTGTCACAACCATACTTGAGGAAGCGTACACCACAGGGAACAGAAACGAAGGTCCCTTCGCACGTCCCTTCTGCGCGAACTGCTGCCCATACTGCTGCGTCTGTTCGCTGCCTCTGTTCGCTGCGCTCAGCTGCCTTACTTTCTCTTCTCATTTTCCTTTTAAGTTTGTTCTTTTCCAACTGATTTAATTTTTATATTCTGTCTTATGTTTCTCATTATATGTTCATTTGTGGGTTTTTCCTGGTCTTTCCTAGTTGATCTCTCAGGTGTTCTGCATTCAGCTATCTTAGGAAAGGATGGAGGTGCTGCGTCTCCCAGGAGCCAGTAAACAGAACATTAATAGCTGTCTCAGGCAATGCTGCATGGTTCATATTTTCATCCAGAATAACAATTTTACGCTCACCACTGCACGTAAAGCTGTATCACAGAGACAGATCTGACATCTCTCCAGCATAAAGGCTTAAACTTACAACAATAAGAAGATGCATAGCATCATTGTCCTTAATATTAATCTGCTCAGCATTCTCGGAGTACACAAAGCACCTGTTTCTGAGTATATGAGCACCATGTACTGTTCCCTCGGAGTGCTAAGATGAGTAGATGGGGAGACAAGTCAGAGAAAGCTCTGGGCAAAAGAACTGCGGTAAAATAGACACAAAGAAAGAGCAAAAAGAAAATGGGGAAAAATGCTTGTTCTGGTAAGGTCCCCAGTTCAGTTTCGGGAAAAAAAACACAAAGACTCTAGTGATGATGTTTTGTCACGTACACCTTGTGGAGTCACTGCCCAAAATAACTTGTTTCCTTTGGACTCAGTTCTGTCTCTGTTACTCAAAATGAGAAAAACATTTTGGGTAAGTCATTCTTCTGGAGGTACGAAAGAAAAAGATTTCATCAGAAAAACAAGGTGACTAAGAATCATTCTTGATGTACTACTTGCTAGTTTCATGACAAAACGTTTTTACTTGGTAAACTACTTTGATAATTTAATGTTTCAAAAACAAAAAAGAATACATGCTCTTCACCTAGTAGTGTAAACATGAATTCTGTCATTTCTACTTTGTTTTATTTTGGCATGCTCTTAACACTTCCCCTACCTGCCTGAAGGCCCAGCAGACTGCTAACAAAATTAGATTTTTACACTACTTACATTTCTGTTCATTAACAAGGTCAGCACAAACTTTTTTTTGGGGGGTTAGAAAAAAACACTTGCTTTATAATCAAGATTATAAAACTCTATTATTACTGTGAACAAACTTTCAAGACAAAGGAAATACAAACTATTACTATTTAATATCTTTCTGAGGTTGAATTTTGTTCCTGAAGCATAGCAGTGTTTGTGTTTGTATAGGTAAAAAGTACTTTTCTAAAAAAAAGAAAAAAAACATATTTGTCATATTCTAGCTACAGTAGAGTTGTTAAAATGCATCCCATAGGTGTGGAAGAATGGTTAGGCGAGAGAGGGCATGATCTGATTGGGATGAGCAATCCCGTCTTCATGGTAAGGGAGGGAATCTAGGCCAAGGCAAGCGATCCTTGAAGCGGCCTTGAGCACTACAAAAGAAGGTATTCACAAAACTGGTAAACAGGTCTAGACGGAACTAGGTTCCATAAATGTCGACGGACCCCTCCGCATGGACAGCAACCCTGCACCAATCATATATCCGCTCTAGGCGCGTGAACAAGGGCTGTAAGCCAATCATATAGTTATCGCTAGCACATGCTTATTGCCTGTCTATATATACTCTGTAAAAGCTTGAATAAAGAGAGAACGATCATACTCATATTGAGACTCCGTTGTTACTCCGGGTCCGCCTCCCACTCCGGCATCCTCCGACACATAGGTGTCCAAAAGGCTTTTCAGCCACAGTAAGTTAACTTGACTGAGATTTTTTATGCTGGTGTGGCATCTTCAAGAAGAGTAGGAGACATTTCTCCTCATGCCTTTACAGAACAATGTCAAGTGAGCTTCAGAGCACTTTCTGTTTTTTTTTTTCTTCTTAAGTGTATTTTGGGTCTTTATTTATCTCTCCGTTAAGTTCATATGACAAGGAAGTTCCAAAAGTTTTCCACAGAATATTCATGACCATATCTATGCTCTTGTACAGTTATGATTACAGATATCATTGCATTTTACAGATTCCATACCTTCACCACAGTGTGACACTGTAGTATTAATTTATCTTCAAGCTTTTAGTCTGGCCTATTTAGTGACCCCATTTCCTACTCTTCCACTCTTCTCCTCTCACCTATTTGATTTTGGCTCCTCCTCTTTTCTATTCCTCACAGGAGGAGAGTGAAAGGAGGAAAAGAGCTCTCCTGCTTTCATCTTTCTGCCAAAGGAGATAAGCTCCTTTGATGAAGGGAATAGCTTCTAGTGTAAACCTTGCTGAAGATATCTTGTATATTCAATATATTCTTATTTTTCTCCCTCTGCATTTTTAGTGTTAACATACATTTTTGTCTTATTGTCCTCCAAACCATTTCCCCTCCCTTGTCTTGCCTTGCTTTCCCTTGCCTTCCCTTCCTTGTGCTCAAAACCAACAAAAAGTGTTGACAAAAACTTCCTGTCAAATCTGTTTTTTTGTTTGTTTATTTGTTTGTTTTTTAGGATTTCATATGTATACATACAGTTTATGCTCTTCTCCTTGCAACAAGTTTTACAGAAAAATGCTACTGTTGTGTTTTTTCTCAATGTGGTTGAATACAAGGGGTGTGTTTAACTCAGTGTAAAAATCTGCATGCAAAAATCTTCATGTAATATCCCATCATGAGAAATAGATACCCAAACAGATATAGAATTTGTACTGATAAAATTCAGTAGTATTAACAGCATGGTCTCTAGGCAGATCAGTTATCAAGGAGTAAAGCTTTATAGTCCAAATACTAAAATAACATTATCTATCATCTGAAAATCTTCTAGTAGCATGTTTTTTTACTTATGCAAGTATTTTAGCAAGTATTTTACTTATGCTAATGTTTAATTATTTTCATTGTTACCTACTGTAACACATTTGATGTTCTCATTTATATTGAATTTTGAATTCTTTTGAGGCTAATTTACTGTTCAATTCCACTGATTAAGACATAGAATCTTCATAGGAATATACTGTCTTTGTTACATTTATTGGTATTGAGTAATTTTCATGCCAATTGATGCAGTGTATTAACATCTAAGGTGGATTTTATGGCATAATTTATTATGGTACTTATGGCATAATCTTTTATGAAAATCACAGACTTGATAGTAGTGACATAGCATTTTATATGATTAAAAGAGTGAACCTCCATCTCTAAGAATTCAAAATGTGAGCTAAAATGTGAAAATTTCAGTTTTTAATCACTGAGTCTGCTAATAAATTTGATAATTTTAATAAAATACTGTCAAATAATTATTTTCTTGTGCTGTTAAAACACTTGCAGTGCAAGCAGGATTATACCGACTTTCAAAATGGTCTTGAAGATCCGTAGTCAGGAAAAATAGAGCTACAGTTGTGACTTTGAAACAATGTTATATCAAGAATACCCTAGAAAGCCCAAGAAAGTTTATTTTCTAGGCCAGATCTTTTAAAGGCCTTCAGTTTACACAGAAACTGTTATCAACATAAATGATAACTTCTGTTGGCTCTTTATACAGGACAAGAGGTTAATATATGAACTGTACACTGACAAGTCCCTTATCAACAGATTCACTTCTTCAGAACCTTACCCATGGAAACAGCTTTAACTGAACTGAAAAATTATATACAGCTATTTGAAACCAGTTTGGGAACCAAAAAGAGTGTGACAAGTTTTACAAAATTATGACTTTCAATGTTATGACTACCACAAAGACTCTTTTTTCTTCCACATGTTTCAAAGAAATAATGTTGATGATATTTATTATGGAAACTGAAGTGTCTGATGTTCCTAAGAGCCATTTATAGTGCAATCACATGTCTAGTTTAAAGAAGATTCATCCTCATTCTCCACTGCAGGAGAACCATATTAATCATGTCATAGAATAGCCTAACGTGACAAGAAAGATAAAAATAAGTAAATACATATACTATAATTCAAGCTACCCATTTAAATCATGGCCATCACAAATGATGCTAGATTTATCAGAAAAAACAGAAATAATGTACTGAATTTATAATTCAAAATGTTATTTTTATAAAGCTTATCAGGTACTTGTAATCATAACAGACAATTAGAACAAAACAGGCTACCATAGCTTTTTCATAGAGCATTCACTGAGTGTAATGAATCCATCTTTGGAACAGATGTGATAAATATAAATTCAATAAAGCTCAATGACCCTGTTTTTACTATTTCCATGATACATCATAAAAAGCTCCGTGATATATCAGAAAAATAGTCTCTCTCCAGTGTTTGAACAAAAAGTGGAATGATCCTACAGTATGAGAAGAAAAATATTCCAGACAAGATTACTTAAAATAATTCTCTAGAAGAGAATATTTAAAAGATAATGTAACTGTTCCAACATTTTATTCTAAAGATCACAGATATGTTCCTTAAATGAGTTTTACAGATAAAAGTGAAGGAAATCATGTATAGATAATATACATGACATGTCAAAGGATCTATTGCTACAGATAAGATACAGATAAGTATTCTGTAAAACTGTATTATGCAATTTTCCATAAAATGTTTTTATTCAGAGTAGCCCATCTACTTAACAAATCATTATTAAAAGTGGACAGATATCAGCATGCAGAATTATTAACCACTATTACCACTTGATACTACCACTAGTAGTAGTAATGGTATGCATGTATTTATATGTCTTCAGACCACCACCAAGCTTTACCTGTTGTGACAGACAGTCATGCAAACACAAATTAAGTACAGTCTCTAGTTATTAGAGTTTTACATACCACAAGCCTGAGATTGAATAGCAGATAATTCTTGCTTCAAAGGGGCAAGACGAGAGGTAAGAGGAAGAGAATTGTGCTAACTATGCATAACAGTGACAAGACAGAGACCTGATTTAATATGTCATCCTCCCTCCCTCACCCCAAACAAAATATCACTGTTAGATATGACTAATATAGCAGCTACAGCTCTAGTGCAATAAAGATGGGACATCACATGTGAAAGAACAATTCTCAGCTGTTAACCATACTCACAATTTCCCAGTTGTTAAATCTTCTTCAGACTGTATATTTGTGTCTACCTATAGCGGAGATGAGATTTGAGAAAGTGAGTTTCAGTGAAGTGGGAGATTTGAAGACTATGCCTGGGAAGTTTTCTTATAAAAATGGAATAACTGGAGAGAGAGTATGAAAATGCTCATCAGAGAAATTAGCATTATACTTTAGCATGACTTTAAGAAAAAGCAAGAATCAATGCTGTCCTGCAAATTAAGAAAAGCAAGGAAAGATACAACCTGGGTTTCAGATAGTAGGGAATATTGCTAAATGATTTAAAGACAGCACAATTAACCAAAATATGAGAAACCATGATGATCTTTCAAGGAGCATTTTGGAAGATTTATGCAAGAAAAGTTTGGAAGAGTCAAGAGCATGAATAGGCAAGACATAAAATAGTCCAGGCTTGGACTTCTTTTCAGTAATGTGGAAACAGAGAAGAAAGGCCAGATTCTAGAGTCCTCACACTTATAAATTTAGACATACTTTGCATGACTTTTCAAAGGAGATGGACAAGCACAAGGTTAAGTCAAGAGATGAATTTTGAATATAAGGTCAGGTTGGTATTGTTCCTTCTAACAGGATATATAAAGGAGTTTGAGGAAAAGAGCAAGAATTCAGAAACAGTCAATGTGACTTTCCATATGGTCTTCAGTAGAGTAGGCCCAACTGATGTAGAAATTAGAAACATATTTGTTATTACATGTGTTGTAGCACATTGTGATCTTAATTTTTAACTGTTATTTGCATTTAAAGCTTTCATGTTAATGATCTGACTTGATAAAGTTCAGCTTTTTGGGGAACTATTCAATCTCAATAGCCTCATCTTCCAAATCATATATGATATAATTTTATTATAATGAAATCTTAAATATAATATAAATATAATCAAATATAAATATAATAAATTTAATAAATTAAATATAACATAAATCTTAAATTCCCCATTTACAAAATACAGAAGACAATTATGCTGTAAATTCTAGCTATTAAAAGGACTAAGCATCTAAACAACAACTAAAGAATATTAATACATCCCTGTACATTCTCTGAGGATCTGTTTCATTCCCATGAATCTGGAGAGTGGTAAAACCAGCCCACAGAGATGGTCTAAAATTGCACTTGAAACCTTGAAAAGGATTTGTCTGCACAGTTCACTTCCTTTAGATTTGCTTTATTCGCATGGAAGAGAATGTTAGATTTGTCAGATTCATTTTAAATCTGCTTAAAAGCTAGATAAGCTTAAAATGAAAATATGTTTTGATTGAGAAAAAAGGTTAAATTTATAAATATTTTATAATATTATAAAATTGGGGAGTTTAGAGAAAGGAAAAATTAACCAAAACAATGTGAATTTTTGTTATCCTTGGTTACTGGATTTCTCTGTAGCTGTTCCGAGTTTCCATGAACTTAAGCTATCTTGAGGTGCTATCAGTTTAAGAGCACTCTTATGTTCCTGATTCTAGGGCAGCTTAGGTTTGGCAAGCTTTTCCTCATATTGCATCTTCTCCTTCCTTTCTCCGAGGTAGAATCATCCCTCTCTCTCTCACAACTGTCTTCAATACTACCTTCTTGGTTCCTTTATCATAGACTAATGTAACTTTCAGCAAACTGGAAATACAGCCCGTATGGAACTTTTGTCCTTCTTGCGGACTTCTCAAAATGTACCCTCCTGTTGTGCCCATTAATTACTGCTTTGCTTTGAACTTTAATGAGCATAAGTTTTGATCTCTGTGTGTACCTCTTTCCAAAATCATAGTTTCTGGCTTGTTTTGAAACTCTCAGAAAGACCACCAATGATGTGTCACTAAAAAGTCTGGAATTGAGAGTATTTTTCCAGTCCTAATTCCTACCTTTTAATAATTCTAGGAATTCCTACTATTGTCCTATCTACGTAAAATGTATCCATGGCTATCTTAAATACCAACTTTACAAGTTCTTGTTGGGATAAATAATATTTTAAGTATAGAAATGCGAAAATGTAGTTTTTAATAAAAAGGCCTTTTTTGTTACACTGAAAACTATTTTAGGATCCTCTGAATTAATAATAATATATTATAAAAGTGACTACAAATTTTTATCAATTTTGCCTGTTCCAATGTTCGACCTAAAAAAATTCCTTAACTTCCAAATTGAAACATTGCGAAACTCATAAAGCTGAAGTAGGAACCTGAATAACTACACAAAAGCTAAAAAGCTAGTTATTTTTGGCTTCTCTCATGGCCCATTATTTCAAATGGTAGTGGAAAATCACACACTACTACAATAATCAGATGACCCTAAAGAAGGCAATATATGCCTTTTTCTAATCAAGTTCTCATTAAAACTAATAGGACAAAAAATACATATATCCTTTGAACCCCAGCTATCACATTTGTTCAAGAAGGTGCTGAACAAA
This sequence comes from Apteryx mantelli, assembly GCF_036417845.1. Lineage (NCBI taxonomy): Eukaryota > Metazoa > Chordata > Aves > Apterygiformes > Apterygidae > Apteryx > Apteryx mantelli. Next base: position 118,076,859 of record NC_089980.1, on the reverse strand, counting down.
CAGTTCACATTGATACAAAAACACAAGCAGATTGACATCCACTTTGCAGTTCTGATGCATTAAAACTATAAAAGCAGGCTTGTTTCTTCAGGGCACAGCATCAGGAATTTTAAAAATTCCCTTCAATGAAAAAGTTACCCTTTATATGCTAATTGACTCGATTGAAAGAACAACTGAGTTGCTGAAAATATGAATAAAACAGGAGAATTGGGGGAGGGGGCAGGAATCATAAGTGGCTTTGTGAAAAGGAAGAATAAAATAGCTGACAATAAAGAAGGAAATGTTACCCAGTTCTCATTAGAAAACTTTTCTCTCAGCTACTCCTGGCTTGAAGGAGGGTATCCAATGGAAGAAAAGAAGATTAGTTTTTGTCACCTCACTAATCATGTCTGACAGACTAGTTTGTCAACACAAAATGTGAAATAGTAAACATTTTAAGGCTTATAAACAACTTATAAATGCAGCTGCAAATCATCTTTCTCTCTGAGGGAGTTCAATTTCTTGTTGTATTTATGTTTCCATTTTTCTTTCACACTACAATTTAAGTTTACCTACACCATATCTATTGCTATAGCAAATAGATCAGTCTTGGGCAGCATTTTAAGTGTTAGCAACTATTTTGAAATATATCATATTTTTCTGGGCCTTGAGATGTCTAATATCCCATGGATCTAGGCAGTTTTCCCATCTCACATGACTTTCTAAGATTTCAAAACTTTCTTGTCCCTCCTATGAAAGTAAACTATGATGAGTAAAAGGTTTTCACTAAAAGAGTAAAAGGTTTTCACTAAAACAATGGAAGAGAAAAGTGATGGGGAGTATTGAAAGAATTCACCTCATGGTAGTGGTAGTTTGGTTATTCGTCTGAGACGTGGGAGACCCCAGATCAAATCCTTTCCCTGTCCATCTCCAACTGCATAGGGGAATGGGCTCATTGTCAGGCCACTGACTGATAACACCAACAGTCTCGCACACTGCAATTTCTCCAGTCTCCATTAAAAATTACTCGGCCGCATGGATGGAGTCTTAAATATCATCACTTTTATTAGAGGCAGAGTGAGCTTCTGTGACCCACTGAATATCTAACTATTATGTTCACATGATAGAACATTTCCAAAACTACTGAGAGAGAGAGAGAGAGAGAGAGAGAGAGAAACCCTATTGTGAAAAGAATATGCTGCTTCGATGTCCTTGACTGGGTCCAATCTGGGTCTTCAATATACTTCTCTGATTTGCTGGATAGAGACCTAACCATTAAGCTAGTAATTATTTGGGTGCTTCCCTTTGTCATTTGGATGATAAAATCTATCCTAGATCTGAGAAATCTTTCCTTGCTTGATTGCTGATGAACCTGCCACATTTTGAAAATGTTTTCATTTTGCCAGATCAGCATTTTATGACAAAAACTGGCTAGTCAAAAATTTCATGGCAAGCTGTAAATGGAATACAACATAGTGCAAATGTACAACATTTTTCATTTAGCACTGCTGTAAGAATGAATGTTTAAAAGCTCCCTATTGTATTTTAATAGTCTTCATTTTTAGAAATGCTAAGAGGAAAATTCTACCAGAGCTAATGCTGAAGAGGAGTATAAAACACCCTGCTTATTCAGAGTATCCAGCTTGTCTTTGATCCTTAGATTGACTCTTTATTGAGATGATAATGGTGGAAGGGTTACACTGGGGAGATTTAAGGGCTGGAGCTTCTTAGCAATTGACCACTCCTGGCATCTGTGAGAGGTGAGGTACTCAGCACTTTCAGAATGAAGATTTTTAAAACATAAGATGTTTTTAAAAAGATACTTAAAAAAGTATGTTTACACCAGCTGGCATAGTTTCACAGACACCAGTAGAGCTGTAATAATTGACAGAATAAAAATATGACCAAGACATGTGGTTGCTATTGCATAAACTTGAGACCAGATTTACACAGGACAGCAGAATGGTCCCATGCAGAGGGTAATCTTAGGATAGTATCCCAGCCATGTCTCTGGAATATTGATCCTCTTTCCCCCTAAAAGCCCCAGGACCATGTCTCTGCACTCCTCCCACTAGCAGTCCCCCTCTTCCACCATTTTGTGCTTCTCTACTCGCATGCACAGGTTGTCCTCACTTGTTGCTGACTTGCCCACACCTGGTTCATTGCTGCTGAGCGATGCTGGACACATCCTCTGTGTTGTGGTGTTTTTGAGAAAATTCCAAGAGTGAACTATGTATTTTTATGGAAAATGATGCTACCTATAGAACCAGAGTCCAGAGAAGGGTATCCAGTTGCTCCATGCCAATGACTTATTTCGCTCCCATTTCCTTCATTGGGAGCATGATTGAAACTAAACAGAAATGGTGCAAGCTTACAAGCAATCCAAAAAAAAGAAAAAAAAAAGGATTGCATATGCTTTTGGGTCCTTCCATACCTTGTTCAGGTCTAGTATATCAGTACAAGCATTGTCACTGGTTTGCCTGAGTTTGCTAGACCGTCCTGCATAGAGGCAGCTATCTGTCAGAAATGTGGGTGGGCAACTACAGAGTATCATCTGATTGTCATTAGATTTTTATATTATACATACAGATTATGCTTTAGATTACTGCAATGATATTCAAACACTGCAGATGGATATTCTGGAAATGACAAAAAACAGGATGGGTGTCCATTCCTGAATCACTTGGAATGGACAGCTGATGTGTAAACACTTGTTTCATTTCCTGGTGTGGGGGAAGAGACTTCCAGCCCCCTGTACTTTCAGCCTTTTGTTACAAAGTTGCAGTTTCTTAGACATGTTGAGCAGAATGAAATCTTGTATTTTTCCCAAATTCAGACAAAACAAGTTTCATTATTGCCAACACTCACAAAAAAATTGCTACATAAACAATATGTATAGCCCCAGATCCCAGAAGTCAGAGATCACATGAAATATGCAATTTATGAAATGTGAATTATTATCTATGTGGTTGCAGAAAAATGGCTGAAACTACCTTCCCTTTAGGCCTTTAACAGAAGTTAAATAAAAGCTGAAAGTGAAAGTGAATTATATATATTAAACCCTGAAGATTCATAAGCAAATTTCATATCTTCAAAGGTGTAATTCATGTGTTTCACTGAAACTAGTATTATTGATGTTTACACAAAGATACTCAAAAAATATCCCTGTCATGATAAAATATTAATTCCTTTTAAAAAAAAGATTTGGTTTATTGCTAAGACATTTTATGCAAGGGGAGAGCTGCAAAAATATCTCAGACCATTAACTCCTGTCTAATTATAATTAATTATTGTATTACACTAGAGTAGGTATGCAATAACACCTTGATACTCTGCTATATTGGGCATTCCAAACACACACCTAAATTGCAAGAAACAGCCCTTGTCTGGAAGAGATTAGGATCTAAACAACCTAAGAAAACAGAGGGAAACAGAGGGCCAGATGGATGAAGATCTTGTACAAAGTCATGTAGCAGAGAGACACCAGGCCAGCAACCTGAATCCCAGAATGATAAATCTTCCACAAGCATGTCACCTGATCATATCTGTGAAAAAAATTTTAAGGAACCTTTTCTGGGTTTGAAGTATTTCCATTGTGAACAGATCAATAAAAGTTGCTCCATTAATCCAAACAGATGAATTGGAGAAAATGTAAAGCTGTGAATGTCTTTTTTCACCTGCAACTTGTTGGAGGTTGTGGGGCCTTTCTGGGGACCCTCTGAGAGCCTAGAGGGTTTTTGCTGCTGACAGGTAAGGAGAGCTAGACAAGGACAGCTACAGGAGGCCTTTACCTCTCCTGGGAAGCTCCAGCTAGTTGTTGCTGCTGCTAATGAGTTCTGTTAGTTGCCCCTGATCAGAGGGAGTTGGAACCTTTGTTCCAACTGACTGCTGATTAGGGTGGGTCAACCACCTTGTTAGTCAGAGCTAGGGAGAGGCTGTATAAGAGCCAGGCCCAGAGTGCAACCAACAGATGCAGCAGTTTGTGCAGCAGTGTGTAAGGAAGGGACCCACCTCTCCAGTCATGGTAGTATACGCTTCCTCAGATATGGTTATGACACACCACAGGGAGTGTTCCCCAGTAGCTGTTGGAGTCTCTGTGTCTGCTATGTTGGAAGCTTCCACCCAGACAGACCTTTTGACAGTGGATGCAGCTCTGCAGGTCTTGGGCTGCAGAGAGTGCCTGGGGTCTCTCTGTGAGGCCTGGGCTGGCAGTCGACTTTTCTGCAGAAGGTGTGCTATTGTTGATGAGTTTTGTTGCCAGGTAAAGGAGTTATGGGAAGAAGTAAATAGGCTGCATAGCATCTGAGTAGACGAGTGAGAGATAGATTAGGATATTCTGAGAGACCCTACAGCTTCAAGAGTCTCAAAACCCCATAGCAGTGGAGATGCATGCAGGCTCTGTGCCATGTGGAGCAGTAAGTCATAACTCTGTAGAAGACAAAGGCTGAAAACTGGTCACTCTTCTTATGACGAGAAAGGCTTTTGCTCCTTCTGAAGCCTTGCAGTTGATGAACAGGTTCAGTGCCCTCCAAGCTGAAGAGGAGCTGGGCATGGCTTCAAGGGAAACAACTGAACCATGCAGGAACACCTGGATGCAGTGGCAAGTGATTACTGTGGATGACTCCCTGCTGCAGGGGACAGAGACACCCAACCACCAGCCTGACCTCTTGTCTAGAGAGGTTTGTTGCCTGCTAGGGACTCAGATCTGAGATGTCATGGAAAGTCTGCCAAAGCTTATACACCCCTCTGACTATTGCCTCTTGATGCTCTTCCACATGGTCACCAATGATACAGCCAAGGTCAACTTGGAAAGAATCAAATGAGATTACAGAGCTTTGGGGATGGTGGATTGAGAACTGGCTGAATGGCAGAGCTCAGAGAGTTGCGATCAGCGGTGCAGAGTCCAGTTGGAGGCCTGTAGCTAGCGGTGTCCCCCAGGGGTCAGTCCTGGGTCCAGTCTTGTTCAACTTCTTCATCAATGACCTGGATGAAGGGACAGAGTGCACCCTCAGCAAGTTTGCTGACGATACAAACCTGGGAGGAGTGGCGGATACACCAGAGGGCTGTGCTGCCATTCAGAGAGACCTGGACAGGCTGGAGAGGTGGGCAGAGAGGAACCTCCTGAAGTTCAACAAAGGCAAGTGCAGGGTCCTGCACCTAGGGAGGAACAACCCCATGCACCAGGACAGGTTGGGGGTTGACCTGCTGGAAAGCAGCTCTGCGGAGAAGGACCTGGGAGTGCTGGTGGACACCAAGTTAAGCATGAGGCAGCAATGTGCCCTTGTGGCCAAGAAGGCCAATGGTCTCCTGGGGTGCATCAGGAAGAGTGTTGCCAGCAGGTGGAGGGAGGTGATTCTCCCCCTCTACTCAGCCCTGGGGAGGCCACATCTGCAGTACTGTGTCCAGTTCTGGGCTCCCCAGTACAAGAGACACATGGCACTACTGGAGCAAGTCCAGCGAAGGGCCACAAAGATGATGAGGGGACTGGAACATCTCTCTTATGAGGAAAGGCTGAGAGAGCTTGGCCTGTTTAGCTTGGAGAAGAGAAGGCTGAGAGGAGATCTTATTAACATGTACAAGTATCTGAAGGGAGGGTGTCGAGAGGATGGGACCAGACTCTTTTCAGTGGTGCCGAGCGACAGGACGCGAGGCAACGGGCACAAACTGAAACACAGACACTTCCATCTTAACATGAGGAAAAACTTTTTCACTGTGAGGGTGACAGAGCACTGGAACAGGTTGCCCCGAGAGGTGGTGGAGTCTCCTTCTCTGGAGATATTCAAAATGCACCTGGATGCAATCCTGTGCAATGTGCTCTAGGTGACCCTGCTTGAGCAGGGGGGTTGGACTAGATGATCTCCAGAGGTCCCTTCCAACCTCAGTGATTCTGTGATTCTGTGATTCTGTCAGGAGTGTGGGGGCCCAGGTCATTTTCTCCTTGATCCTGCTGGTGAGGGGGAAGGAGAGGAGGAGGAATAGACGGATAACTCCAGATATACAACTGGCTGCTCAGTTGGTGTCAGCAACAGGATTTTGGTTTCTGTGACCATGGGACCCTGTTTGAAGATTGACAACTGATTGGGAGAGTTGGGATCCACCTCACTAAACAGGGCACATGCATCTTTGCCAACAGGCTGGCCAGCCTGGTAAGGAGGGCTTTAAACTAGGAAAGACGGGGGAAGGGGGGAGTTGTAGAGACCATGCAGTCAGCAAAACAGAGCTCAAGTGGGGATACCTCAGGCAATTGCATGCAGCTAGGGAAGTACCTACAAGACTATGGGGAAACCTCTTGCACCCCTTCTGGGATATCAGCATTTTCGGATACCTTTCCGAAGTTCCTGTACACCAATGCATGCAGCATAAGGAGTAAACAGGAGGAATTAGATATTTGTGCAGTTCCAGGGCTATGATCTTATGTGTAAGGATTAAGGGGCAGACTAACATGGGTGACACTGCTGGGGTGTTTGCTACAGGCCACCTGATCAGGAAGAGGAAGTAGGTGAGATCTTCTACAAACAACTGGAAGTACCCTCATGATCACAGACCCTGGTTCTCGTGGGGGACTTCAACCACCCTGATTTCTGCTGGAGGAGTAACGCAGCCAGGCACAAGCAATCCAGAAGGCTCCTGGGATGTATTGATGACAACTTTCTGACACAGGTGGAAGGGACTGGTTGGAGATGTAAAGGCTGGGGGCAGCCTTGGCTGCAGTGACCACGAGATAATGGAGTTCAGGATCCTGCAAGGAGGAAGAGGGGCAAAAACAGGATCACAACCCTGGACTTCAGGAGAGCAAACTTTAGTCTCTTCAGGGACCTTTTTGGAAGAATCCCATGGGATAGGACTCTAGAAGGAAGAGGGGTCCAAGAGAGCTGGTTGATATTCAAGGATCACCTCCTCCAATTTCAAGAATGGTGCATCCTAATGAGCAAGAAGTTGAGAAAAGGGTGGCGGGAGACCTGCATGGATGAACAAGGAGCTTCTGGCAAAACTTAAACAGAAGAAGAAAGTGTACAGAAGATGGAAGCAGGGACAGGAAACCTGGGAGGAATATAGGGACGTCATCTGAGTATGCAGGGATGGGACTAGGAAGGCCAAGGCCTGTTTGGAGTTTAATCTGTCAAGGGATGTCAAGGACAGCGAGAAGGGCTTCTTTAAATACATCAGTAACAAAAGGAAGACTAGGGAAAATGTGGGCTCACTGCTGAATGGGGCAGGGGCCCCGGTGACGAAGGATACAGAGAAGGCAGAGATACTGGCTGCCTTCTTTGCATCAGTCTTTACTGCTAAGCCCTCAGGAATCCAGGACCCTGGAGACCAGGGAGAAAGTCTGGAGAAAAGAAGACTTTCCCTTGGTGGAGGAAGATAGGGTTAGAGATCATTTAGGCAAACTGGACATCGACAAGTCCATGGGCCCTGATGGGATGCACCCACAAGTGCTGAGGGAGCTGGCGGATGTCATTGCTGAGCCACTCTCCATCATCTTTGAAAGGTCATGAAGAACAGGAGAGGTGCCTGAGGACTGAAAGAAAGCCAGTATCACCCCAATCTTTCAAAAGGGCAAGAAGGAGGACGGATGCAGGGAGCTCCAGGCCAGTCAGTCTCCCCTCAATGCCTGGCAAGGTGATGGAGCAGCTGCTGCTGGATACCACTTCCAAGCACATGAAGGACAAGAAGGTGATCAGGAGCAGTCAGTATGGCTTCACAAAGAGGAAATCATGCTTAGCCAACCTGATAGCCTTCTATGATGGAATGACTAGCTGGGTAGATGAGGGGAGAGCAGTGGCTGTTGTCTACCTTGACTTCAGCAAGGCTTTCCACACTGTCTCCCATAACACTCATAGACAAGCTCAGGAAGTGTGGGTTAGATGAGTGTACAGTGAGGTGGCTTGAGAACTGGCTGAATGGCAGAGCTCAGAGAGTTGTGATCAGCGGTGCAGAGTCCAGTTGGAGGCCTGTAGCTAGCGGTGTCCCCCAGGGGTCAGTCCTGGGTCCAGTCTTGTTCAACTTCTTCATCAATGACCTGGATGAAGGGACAGAGTGCACCCTCAGCAAGTTTGCTGACGATACAAACCTGGGAGGAGTGGCGGATACACCAGAGGGCTGTGCTGCCATTCAGAGGGACCTGGACAGGCTGGAGAGGTGGGCGGAGAGGAACCTCCTGAAGTTCAACAAAGGCAAGTGCAGGGTCCTGCACCTAGGGAGGAACAACCCCATGCACCAGGACAGGTTGGGGGTTGACCTGCTGGAAAGCAGCTCTGCGGAGAAGGACCTGGGAGTGCTGGTGGACACCAAGTTAAGCATGAGGCAGCAATGTGCCCTTGTGGCCAAGAAGGCCAATGGTCTCCTGGGGTGCATCAGGAAGAGTGTTGCCAGCAGGTGGAGGGAGGTGATTCTCCCCCTCTACTCAGCCCTGGGGAGGCCACATCTGCAGTACTGCGTCCAGTTCTGGGCTCCCCAGTACAAGAGACACATGGCACTACTGGAGCAAGTCCAGCGAAGGGCTACAAAGATGATTAGGGGACTGGAGCATCTCTCTTATGAGGAAAGGCTGAGAGAGCTGGGCCTGTTTAGACTGGAGAAGAGAAGGCTGAGAGGAGATCTTATCAACGTGTACAAGTATCTGAAGGCAGGGTGTCGAGAGGATGGGACCAGACTCTTTTCAGTGGTGCCGAGCGACAGGACGCGAGGCAATGGGCACAAACTGAAACACAGACGCTTCCATCTGAACATGAGGAAAAACTTTTTCACTGTGAGGGTGACAGAGCACTGGAACAGGTTGCCCCGAGAGGTGGTGGAGTCTCCTTCTCTGGAGATATTCAAAACGCGCCTGGATGCAATCCTGTGCAATGTGCTCTAGGTGACCCTGCTTGATCAGGGGGGTTGGACTAGATGATCTCCAGAGGTCCCTTCCAACCTCAGTGATTCTGTGATTCTGTGATTTTTGGTGAAGGACAAGTGTAGCATTCTGGTCTAATCTAGTTTAGTTAATTCTCTATGAGTACTATCAAGGTAGTTACAGTACTGTCCTCACCTCCATCCTTTTGCTGGCTGCTGTCGAGGTCAGCAGGCTTCAGTTTTGGCTTAGTAGGTATTCTAACCTTGGTCCCTATTTAGGACTCACCATACTACTTTGGAGTTTCTGGTCAAACTCGGTTTGGTGGCTTCTTGTGGTGCATTACCAACTGCTAAGAGGATTTGGCACAATAGTACTATCTCAGAGACTGGTTTCTAGAAATTCCTTTTCAGCCACGTCTGTATTGGTTGACTCTCTCTTATTCAAAGGACTTGTAGAACATAATGCTCCAAATACAATATTTAATATTCAGTACATGCTCTCTGACTGTGTTTTTGGGTGTTGATGAGATTAGCAGCTAAACTTAGGCATCTCATCTAACTTAGTCATACTTAGTCATATTTCCTATGCTCACTTTAGAGACAGATACCTCCAGAGGGCAATTAATTTCATCCAAAAATTGTGTTTCACTGAACTCCACCCTCCCCCACCAATGACTAATTTAGACTATATGTGTAACTTTTAAATTGCTGAAATCTATTTTAGGTGAAAAGAGTTCTTTCAAGTGCTTCAAGCAAATGAAGTTAGCATTTAGAGACAGAGATAGAGACAGAAAAGCTATCAGGACTTTGCTTTCATTTGCAAAAGATTCTCTTTCCAGAAAGTTTGGAAAAGTGGCATTGCTCCTTTGCAACCACCTAGCCGAATAGTTTCATGAGATCTCTGAGAACTCCCCTCTGTGGCCTTTGAGAATATCAGAAAATGTACAGAGGCAGTCAACTGCAAAACAACCCCCCCCCCACCCCCAGAAGTGGTCTCTTGTTTTTTACAAATTATAGAAAACTATAGGAGAGAGAGAGGAAGTTATTTAGTACTTTTCCTCTATTATTATACTGCCATACAAGAAATATGAGTTTCAAAGCTATGCCTGTTACAGTCTGTGAGGGAGAGAAAGAGAGTGTCCTATTATGGCAGTCCACACCATCTGATCTGGACAGATATTCAGGTTCAAGCTACTGCACCCACAGAAGGAAGTACATCAATGCCACTTCAAAAACTGAAGGTTAGAAAGACGAAAGGAAACCAACAAAGTCAATGAAAACTGGATGAAAGTGATACTGTACATCAGTTGGATGACTAGGGATGGCATAGTGCCAAATATTCTGTTTAGGACTGTGAACTGATACATCCTTACAGAACATTCAAGAGAATCTAGAAATTTTCTTTACTAGTCATGTCAAATTAATATTCACAATTAGAGATATAGTTCATATCTTTGCCTGGTGAGCACTGGCACAGAAAGATTCTGATATCAAAAACTCTCCATTTCTCAAAAGCAGTAAGAAAAGATGCACAGATTTTCAAGGACAGTTTTCTTTTAATGAGAATATATGCTCAAAATTATTTGTTTAAAGAATGTTTGCTTACTGGACAATGAAACTCAAAGTTAGGTTTACCCAGGAAGAACATCTTCTGACAAATTCTAAGAATTAATGGAAGTGAAGAGAAATCAGACATCTACTAAGTGCTTCAGGTAGTAAAGAGGCACCCAAAATGGAGCCTGGATTCGTATGTTGCCAGAAATATGAATTGTCAGTTTTGTTTTGATTGATTACAAAAGGTTTGTGAGGCTGAGATTACTGAAATATCTGAGCAAGGATGACTGAGAGTCCATTCTTCCACTGAGACATCTTTTGGCAGAGGTAGCTGACTAGTTTATTCTGAACTTTTGCTGATGAAGAGCTACCAGAGCATTGAAATTCTGAATATAAGGGCCCCAGAAGAGTTTTCACCTGCAAAGAAGCAATATACACAAATTCCTTGCTTCATCCTTCCCTCATGTCCTGCTTATAGAAATGAAAAGTGTTGTATAATTCTTAGACAGGTCAAGGCCAGAAAAGTTTTCTGCTTTTGATAGGAAGAAGCAGTTTGTGTGACAGATACATTATTTGATTATATGTTATTTTATATATATATATATATATATAATTATTATTACCCCTCTATCCCATAAAAGGTATTTGCAAAGTTGCTCTAGAAAGTTCTTCTGAAATGCATCTGGATGCAACTGGTGGATATGTTTCTGGGGGACAGGGAAATGGATGTTACACCACTGACATACCTCCTTCCTTTTTAGAAGATTATCTTTTGACACATAACAGCTTTTTCACTTCTTATTTTTTATTAAGAGGGAATGAGTGGGCAACAGAGAGAAAAATATGCCTGTTCGCCTTTTCCTTTGTTCACTTCGTGCTTCAGTTTCATGTGGAATATTGTGGAGGGATAAAATATTGAACCCTCGCTAAAATCAACCAAGCATGCTCTGAGGGAGAAGTTTCCAGAGGTCAATGCTGGACAGCAAGAGGAGACATGGCAAACAGGAAGTTTGCAGCACCAAAAAAGATGGTGAGGAATATGGGGAACAGCAACAAGAGATACAAAGAGAGAGAGACAGGGCTAGGCCACCGAGAGGAGTGATACTTTTCCCAGGGAGCCAAAAGGAACTTGTATAGAAGTTTTTTACATCTCAGAAAGCTTCTGAAAGACTATTGGGCTGAGAGCTAGAGTTGAGGAAGGGATCTACCCTGCAAGGACATGGTGAGTGGGAGGAAACTTATTCACAGGCTGTTTTACTTCTGTTGTATCTCACTCTGAGTTTTTTTCTGTTACAAAAATCTATGGTTCTTTTTAGTGCTCTAATCAAGCCTAGCTTTAAGGGCTTCTTTTGGTGTTGCAAGTCTTCTCATTTTAAGAAAACAAGTACAGGACAATCTGCCTTAAAACTGAATCAGGGTTTCACTGGAGTATCATAAGAACATGGATGGTAGGAATTGTGAGTAAATTCATTTTTCCTTACCCTAAAGGATGACTTTGAACATCCCTGACAAAATCTGAGGTGAAGTCCAGCATACAGGATTTCAAAAGTATGCAAAATAGTGCTTTGCAGTAATTTGGAACAGTCTCTTCCTAAAATCTGAGTATGAAAGTTTGATATAATACATCTAAGCAGAGGAAAATCTCTAGTGATGAATGAAAGTTCTTGTATTTGTATAGGAGCAATGAAAATTGTTCCTATGAAATTCATTGCATGGGTCAATACGAGAACCTCTTTCCTAAGACTGACCTTGAGACTCATCAAAGACAACTGAGATGTATGACTTGCGTGACTTGCAGTGTAGAATTTCTTTAAATTAACTAATCATCAAAGATAAACACATAGTTCTTATGTTTTGAATTGAAAACTAACATAAATATATCTATAGTGACACAAAGATCAACATTCATCCGGTTGTATTCTGATGTAGTTTATATCTGCAGGATGGGAGAAGAAATTAAAACTTGTTTGAAAACCTTAATACTGAAAATTCACAGATTCATGTCCTGCACTGTTTGTTAAAAAAAAAAAAAGTTTTTTTCTTTTATATGAAACAGAAACAAAGGGGAAAAGGAGAGAATTTTGAGTAAGGAAGGGATTAAGAAAAGAGTGGGAGTTGGCAAAATATCTCATTAGCAAATCAATGTATAAAGTGTGTGTAAGGGGGTTATTTTTGTAACCATTAACTGCATCTTGCCTGCGTAATTAAGCAGAGAAGGTCATTTTCAAGAATATGGTAATTTTAGTGGGAATTGTGATAGTGCCACAAATTTAGAAAAAAAAAATGCCCTGTATCCCTTAAATGCTTTGATTCTCCAAATCCAGTCATTTTAAATGAGCTGGCACATCCCCTTTGCTACACATGGAGTTAATATATAAGCAGGCAAGTATTTACAGTGTCTCCAAAGATTCAGTTGAAATATTAGCATCTTTTATATTTGAGGAAAATAATTATTTTTTTTCACCTGAGTTACTGCTTTAATAGCAATAAGCAAAACTTTTTACTTTATAGCTTTCAATTGACCAGACCATTTGCTTTCTTCTCAGCTACAGCCAACATGATTTATCCCATACTACATTTGGATTATCTCCTTATTGTCCGCTTTCTCTCTTCTTTATCATTTCAAGAAGCCTGTAACATCGTCACCAGGAATGTGCTGACACCCACCATATCCTATCCCAGCTGTGCTGGGACAAACTTCAAGCAGTTCTATTTGGATTAACATCAATAGATTCATATACTTATTCAGATTTCTCCAAACCTTTTAATAGTCTTCTCTCTTCTTTCTCCCTCCCACAATGTCTGAGCTCTCCAGTGGGGCAGGTGGAAGTCAAAAAATCTAACTTCAGGAATCCAGGACAAGACCTGGTTCCCGCCAAATCTCTGCCAGGGAAGGAGAAGGATGCAGCTCTGGAGGCCAGTTAAGGGCAGAACACCACTTCAGTCATCTGCATTGCCTTCTGAAGGAGCTCATTGCTCTCTGTTGACTATAGATGGAGACTGGCCTTAAGCACAAAGGTTAGATGCCAAAAGACAGGCAGCATTAATGCTCCTTAGGAGGAGTTGCAGACTGCCTTCTACAACTCTGTGTCCTGTGCTATAAGCCCCCAACCCACTGCGAGTTATCTGCAGGTCCTGTGGGTTCCAGGACTGTCCAGTTACTGACCCCAATTTTGTACTAATGCTGTTTTTCTTAGTGTCTGTGAGGTCCTTAGAATTTCAGTTCCCCTAGTTAAGTACCTTAAATGGGAAATTTGATTAAATTAAGGCCATTTGCCTTTCCTTTTTCTCTGCCTTTCGCTTTTGCTAATGACATGTCACCTTTGAAACTTCACATGCATAAGCTCCCACGGACAGATCTTCCAGCTGATGTAACTGGAGTAGCTCTGTTGGATTTAGTGGAGTTGTTTCAATTTATGAGAATTGAGGCTCCCATGGAGCACTTTTCTGTGGGCACTCTGAGTTTTCAAATATCCTTTTCTCAGCCATTTGCAAAGTTAAAACCAGGCTTGATCTGGTCATGGACCTGAAGGCTCTGCTAGGTTGGGATTAGCCATTTATTTAGGTTCTGTTGCTGCCCCAGTCAGCACTTCACTTGTGTTCTTTTTAGAGACCCGCCATATCTCTGCCACGCTCCTCTTCACACCTGTTTCCCCTGAAACCTTACATCTTGAAACCTCTCAGCTCACTGATGTCTTTAATACACTGGAGAAGGAAAGAAAATATGAACACAATTTCATTGAGAATACTTTCTTACTTGCAAATTCTTGAAGTTACCTCTGCGGCCTTGTTTTGAATTGTCTGAAGAGATGACAAGAAAAAGATATATGAGATTTTAAAAGCTATCTAGGATCATTAAGACATTCAGTACTCATTAAAATTAATGGCAGTTGTGCCTTAATCTTACAGTCATTTCTGAAAATCACAACCATACGTACTTTTAAGGTTCATTGCCCAGAGCTGCTTTTGTGTTGTGGTCTGAATATACATTTCTTCCCTGTATCCACCCCCAATTACAGCCATAAATAATAGATAGATTGCTTTACTGCATACATTATTTTTGTATCAATTGACAGGTTCCCAGATTCACAAATTACTTTCATATAACTTAAGATATCTGATTTATTCATACTCTTTTCAGAAATAGCAAGCATATTTTTCTATTCACCAGAGGATCGGAAACTGCTGGAGAATTTGTATACTGCATATTTGCATATCTGCTGATCCCCATTGCATTCTACCTTAACTAATAATAAAGATTCCTTTATTTTATTTTATTTTATTTTATTTTATTTTATTTCATTTCATTTCATTTCATTTCATTTCATTTCATTTTAATTTTTATTTTGTTCATGTTTGCCTCTTTTTTTCTTCATATTAACGCAGTAGTTGATTTACATTTTAAAAGCAAGTTTCCTTTTGACATTCTCTATGGGAATAGAAGAATTCTTTTTGTATTTCTGAGCTGTATTTTCTTTGCAGGCAGATAAATGGCAAATGTGGAGAAACTGGAAAAAAAGAAAAGGCAATGACTTTGATTTGTTTTGCAGTTTCTACAGCCCCCCCCCCAAAAAAAAAGGGGGGGGGTTGATCTCTTTGTTCCAGTAAAAGGATTCAGTGCCTTTCAGTAAACACATTGGTACCTTATGGGAAGGCATAATACTGTATAACACTCAGACTAGGTCTTTTCCTGAGTGCTCCAGAGTGCTTTGCAAAAACACCTTAGGATTATCAACAGTTACAATGTTTCCTGTATGTTTGCTTATGCTTTCTATCGCTTGGTATAGAGGCTTTTAAAAATAATCCATTTAGGGCCAAATCTAGCAATTTATATGCAAAAAAAGACCACACAATTTGTTTCTTAGCAATCACAACAATGGCTAAGTGTGCTAGGGATGATGTGTAATGATAGCGATAGTGTTAGCTCGTTATTATGTTGCCCTTTCCCATTCCTCTCCTCAGACTTCTTCCCATTATGTTCACACATTGTCTCAGACTGTAAGCTCTTCGGGACAGCAAGGGTCTTTTAATGTAGGATATAGCATGAAGTACAATGGGGTTGTGGGGGGGGGGAGATATCAGGTAAATGCTAGTTGCTGTCTGAGTAAAAGCAACAAAGAACGTGTTCCTGGTGGAAGTGCAGATCATCAGGTTTGTTTTTATTCCCAGAGGTAGTTCTAGCTATGTATATTCCTAGTGCTTTGAATGCTTTTCTTTCCTTACCTTTCTGGTTTAGGATCAATGAGAAGCTTTTACTTTTTGCTTTTATTTAAATGTAATTTTAAATTATAGCTCTAAGCGCCTAACACTGATTTTTTTTAAAAGGTATTACAAATTGAATGCCTAAGCATGAACTTGGCTTTCCCCTGTGTTGCAGTGGTTTCTTGAGATCTTGCAAATAGACCTGGATTCCATTATGATTTTTATATACATATATACATATATATATATATATACACACACACACACAAAAGATCTTGTGTCATCTTTTTATTTAAATTGAATAAGCTTTACAGAACTGACACTGTCTAAAAATACTTAAATTTTTAGATAATTTAATTAAACTACATGTGTTACCTCATCTTCTATGCCTCCTGCTAGGAGGGTAAAAATGCTGGAATTGAATCTGTGTCCAAGAAAGTTAAAGAAAAGACTCCAATTAACATCAGCGACCTTTGAATCAGACTTGAAAAGCTACATGTGTTGTTGGCATGAATGGTTAAAGGCTTTCTTCACTGTATAGTATTGGCCTGTAAAATCTGTGTACCTCTGAGTTCTGGATGAACTTCATTTTCAGAGCCCTATTTGTGAAAGGCCTGCCTCTGACTTCAGTGGGATCACACAAGAGCACAGCAGTTAATTTGGGGTAAACCCTGCAACCCTGAATCTTTGTACCACTGTGTACCTTTCAGATTTTTTTCCTGTATCCTGTAAATACTCTTCTGATCTCCCTGGTAATAAACTCTGTAGTATTTGTGACTTTGGAGCTGCTCTGTTTTCTATTATCTAGTTTCCTAAACTGACAAGCTGGATACAGAAAGGGTATAACAATTAATGTATGTGCTATAGTCCTACTGAATATTACTGCAAAGGCTTTCACAAATGTGAAGTAGATGGAGCTGTAAAAATGGGCCATTTTTGCAGACTTATAGGTGGAAGGGAGCTCAGAAGGTGTCTAGTCCAACCTCCTGCTCAAAGCAGGGTCGGCTGTGAGATCAGACCAAGTTGCTTCCTCCAGTTGGTTCTTGAAAACCTTCAAGGATGGAGATGGCCCAGTCTCTCTGGGCCCCTGCTCTGCTCTGGACTGTCCTCATGGGGAAAAAAAGCTCTTTTTTATACCCAGTCTGAACTTGTTTCAACTTGTGCTTGTTGTCTTTTTTCCTGATGACCTCTTTGCAGGTGCTGGGGGGCTGCTATAAGGCCCCCCCAAAGCTTTCTCTTCTCCGGGTTGAGTCATTTTTATTAGATGTCGTCCACTTCCTCACCCTGATTGGGTGGGCTGTAACACACTCCCCCCACACCACCACGCTCACTGGCCTCTCCTCTGATTCTCACCCACAAGCTCTCACCCAGCTTGTCCTGTACATGAGCTCCATACATCTGAGCTGCTCCTTCACAGAGATGGCAACCATTGCCCCATCGTTTTCTTCCCATCTGGTCTTTCCTGAAGAGCTTGTATATATCTATCAGCACTCCAGTCGAGTGAGCTGTCCCATTTCATCCCAGCTACTACTCTATTCACTGTCTGTTTGCTGTATTCTGGGAGCTGTGCTCTTGCCCACTGGTTATATACTCCCAGGCAGCAAGTGAATAGGTGCTTGACACTGCCTGATCAGCAGATAGGCACTCCCTAAGCAGTGTTGGCAATATTATGAAATGTGATAGTGCTCTGGGGATACAGTCCAATAGTGGCTTGCTGAAGTAAGTGGGAATAAGCAGTGAATGTATGGAACCAAACTTGTTTTTACTTGTGGTTGGTGCTCTGTTTTCCAGAAGCCAGAGGCCACTGCGCTAATCCCATGAGATGGATGATTCTTAAAACGTGTATTTCCATTAGTTTGTGTCAGTGCAATTGTGTCCTTAAAAAGTTAATTCTTTAAGATTTATTTTCCACATTGAATACAGTATGTTGATGTAATTAAAGCCCAGCTAGTGTTTTCCTTAGTAGGCAACAGAGTTTTGGAATGTATATTTGTCAAGAAGGCCATTAGAGAATGTTCTACTGTTTCATGGTGTTGTATATCACATGGCATGCCAGCAGATAATTTGAGCTGTCACAGACTCTGTACTCCTTTCAGAAGCAGATGGACAAGATGCTCAAATTCTGTAATTCTTGATGCCTATCTTTTAGCTACAGGGAATGAGAATACTTGCTATTGCCAGGAAAATATTTTTTTTTTTTCCTTACAGCTGGCTTATTATACTTATTTGAAAAATAGATAGTACTATTGGATTTTAAAATTAATTGTCCAAAATATTATACTTTAATATAAAAAGGGGAAAAGCCTTCAAATCATGTAGTAGCAGAAAACTATACTGAACAGAGAATAATCAATCAGCTTGAATCCTCAGCAGTCTTCAAGGTCTTTTAGTGCAAACCACACTCATTAATTAGATACTATATATCCTATGTCCACAATTTATTGAAATTTAAACTTTCACTGGACCTGAACTGCAGAAATGAGGGGTGTAATATTATCGCCAGATATGAGCTAAATGTGTTTCTTATTTGATTACAATTTGCAAAGCAGGAGAGGCTTTCAAAGGCTAAGTTCTACATTCTCTGCCCACCTGCACCTCTGTAGATTTGACATCAGTGAAACTCGTATACTAGTACCCCTATGCAACTGAGAAGACTAAGACCCTACAGTGAACAATAAGCAGTTTACCACAATCTGATTAAGACACAGCATTAGCATCTAGAAGGGCATACCAAAAATGATGCTACTGCATGGTTTTTCTAGGTGTCAGGTTGTTCAAACAGTCCACCATCTGGACTTTCTAACAATACCAGACAGAGATGCAGCTTGAGGAACACTGACAGCATGATTTTCATAACACCTTTTCAAGGAACATTATGTACCTCCTATAGGCCTTTGCTCATTTTATCTATACCAGTTCAGTTTGCCACTTTAGTTTAATCAAGAACTCCTCTGACAGTTTGTGTGCAGGTGATGATAAGTGTTGCACAGATACCTGAATGTGGAATAGGATAAGACATACAACAATTCTGGCTAGAGTGTTTTTTAAGTAAGCTGTGGAGAAGCTATGTTTTTAAGCTGTGGAGAAGGGATAGTGCATGTGTTATACAGAGGCAAGACCACCCTTGGTAACATTCTGACTCAGATATACACCACTGATGCATAATTCCTTCCTTGCTATTTCGCTGAGTTTCATTTAATGCTAGCAATAATTTATTACTAGCCTATAGATGCTGGTTGGGACCAGAATTTCTACCCAAATGTTTCATTTCCCAGACTTCAATACTACATCATCCCCCTCCATGGGACTAATAACCATTCCCCCAGAGGGGATAATATTTTCTGGCTGTTTCTTTTCAGTGGGATAGACCAACTAAATCTTTTTCTGTTTTTCCTTTTTTCTTTGCAAGCTGGAGAAAATGGTTTCGTTCAATGTGGGAAAAAAAAATAGCAGCCTTTGATGTCTCTTATTATATGGCTTTTAAATACTGAAAATGAAATTAGAGAGGTTTTTATAACAGCCAGTATAGGGACTATGGCTGAATGGTAGATAAAGGTTCAGTTATAACCTCCTTCACCCAAAGGTAAAGCCAGCTGAAGCCAGGTCCCTCCCTCATCTTTACTTGCCTAGATGCTGGCACATAATTTTTCAGCTTCTTCACTGTGCATCTTTTTTCCTAAAAAAATCCAGCTCTGCATCAAGGAAAACAACATGTACTGTCTTTGAACAGTACATATGACACATGTTGCTTAAACTAGTGTTTACTGATCCTGTCAAAGTGACATCAGCAGGAGATGAGTTATTCATGTGAGTGAATTTGCCTCATGAGAAGATAGTAATACTGTTATACCTTTTTAAAGTAGCTCTGAGCCTCCTAGAGCAAGGGATCTCATCCTGTCATGCATTACTTCTAAATGACATTAAAAGCTATCCTTTTTCCTTGACTCAGTAGCTGAGCATTTCCTTCTAAAGCTACACATATGATGGCAAAGACCTGGGAGCAACTGCTGCTGCAGTGCCACGCAATTTCTCCCAACAGTGGTGACATGAGAGTAAACTTACTTTTGAAATCTCCTTCACAGAGATTTGCTCTTTTGTCTTAAACTGTTTTCCAGTTCAGTTTAGAATATTATATTAGATTCACTACCAAAACACATACACTATTCCTTTCAAGCTACGATTGAAAGATGTAAACAATAAGCAACAAATTCAGCTGTGAATTGGAGAATGAGGGATGCACATTAAGGGTAATCCTGTTTTTTCATATTTTAATAAGGTTATGTCAGTTTTAAATATAATGTAATCTCATGTTTAAATATAACCATGTTACTTGGGGGTCAGTTACTGGTTTTAGAGTTGTGTAATTTAGAAAGTTTTTGTTAAATATGAGTACAAAGACCAACGAAAACAAATGTAATGTTTTGCTAGTCTGTTCTTGTTCCTATCTGGAGAAATCCATCCACAAGAAACATGCTGTGGCTGAAGTGAAGGTAAGAACTGAAATACCTTCGAGATAAGCTTGAGATAACAAAAAGATGGGATAATGATTTCCAGCTTAGATAGAGGTGGGCTTTCACAGCACTCAGCAGGAGCTGGAAATCAGTAGGGGCTGCATTTTGTAGAGTCTACTTGACTCTGTGAGAGGCCAGGACTCCTGCTGAATTTTGAACTCTTTCACTGCCTCCTTGAGCTCTTAAAGCTCCTGATAATTCAGAACTAACTTGGAATTGCTGTGCAGGAGCCCTTCTCTTTTAAAGAGGGAACAGACTGAACCTGGCAGGTTCCTGCAGGGAGGGGTTCAGAGTAGAGTCCTCCCTCCTGAAAAAGCCAAGGTATGAATGCCCATCTTTTAAAAGCATCTCAGGGAAGTGTAATGGCACATCTCCTCAGACATCTCCATTAGGCTACAAGTACATTTAACACAGGTGTCTCCATTAGGTTACAAGCTACCCAGGCTACAAGTACATTTAACAGAAATTCTTGTATGCAGAACTGAATGTAGCCTTGATGTCAATGGCAGGACTGCACAGTAGTATGGACAATCTTTTGCATTACCTGAAGTTAGCAGCAGATGCTGAAGAAAGAGACTAAGTCCCCCTAAAATACCCTTCCCCCCCAAGTCTTTCACTCCCTCCAGTAAATCTGTGCCTGGAATAAGTAGATATTTTCACCTCGCTTTAACAAATGGCTTCTTCAGTTTATGTTAGGAAAGTTTTTAAATGAATTGAAATGCATCACCCTTCGTATGGAATGAACTGTCCAAATATGTGTTTTACACCTGTTCAGTCTAAAAATGATTTAAGGTTAAACCACTTGAAACCAGATGAAGTCAGACTCATGTGAAAAGCTAGATGCCTCTACAGCTGTCTCTGCCAATGGTGTTCTCTGATTTGTCACAATGGGGTGAGATAAGAGAGGAGTCAGAGGTGCCAGTGGGCAAGCTCTAGCTGATGACTCTTGTGTGCATTTCTTAAATTAAAGCACAGCAGGCCAGTACTCCAGCTTATTTAATTTAGAATAGTATATCTATCCTAGCAGTTGCTAAATGGATTGTCTCTGAGGCCAAATAACCCTTGCTCATCTGACACGTTCTTGCTTTTGGGCATTCTGCCTTTTGCTCAGAATCTCCTCTTACTACTCTTCCAACAGCTTGGTGGAATTTAACTTGACAAAGGTGATTATAGAAAAGAAAACTAAGCTTCCTAGGGACATCACATGCATGATGCGTCATCTTCACTTGGTGAATGAAGCCAAATGTACTTTCAAAATGGTACTGTAACATTTCCTGAAAAAGGCTCCTAAGGACATACAGCTTTGGCATTTCTGCAATGTAGTTAAAAAATGCTACACAAAGATTATTTTCTTATTTCTTACTTCATTAGAAATAAATGCTTGTCATGCATTCTCCCGCAGTTTAAAATCTGAGGGCCAAACTCAGATTCCAGTAAAGTCAGTGGGAAAACTACTGACCATGCTATGTAAATGAGTAAGAATACAGCCCTAAGGATCTGTGGAAGATAATGTGAATTCTCTCATGGATTACAGTAGACTAGCATTTAGCTTGATGTGATCTCTGCAGCTTCAGAGAACTGTAGTCACAACTCAGGAGGGGACTCAAAAGAACCATCAAAACAAAGGCAACTTATGTCTGTCAGTTGTAAAAGGCTGCAAAACTGCACATCTTTTATTTTGGAGTTGAGAGAAAAATGCTACCTTCTGGACAGATCTCACCTATGAACTTTCTGTTTACCATTTCGTGACTTTGTAAGTAGTATTTTGTAGTAAAAGATTGATCTGAAAGGTACTGCCTGCAGTATGCAAGAACCCTTAACTGTTAATGTGGAAATTTAGGCTATGCAGCATTTCCAGAGGTCATCAGGACATAACAGAATTGGACCCAAGAACTCCATAGGGCACATCTTAAGCCTTAGGTTTTAGAATTTATGAACACAGATTTTATGATCAGAATGAAATTAGTTTTGCTTACTTATAACTGTACTAGTGGTCATTGAAGTCAGATGAAAACCTAAATGAACTTAGTAAAGCAAAAGAGCACTAATGTGCTAACATCATTAAGGAGAGAAATTTCTAAATTCCAGAGAAAATGTCAGCTGAGCATTTTGGCTCCAATATTGATTTTCTCAACCTTTGCTTTCTTTGCTAGCTTATACAAACTTTGGAATAACTGCTACTAGTGACTTTATCTTGCTTCTATACTTTTAATTAGAAACATATCTCAATCCCACAATATCTGGAAAAATCAGAAACTGGAGGAGTTTACTAGCCAAACCTAATTTTATTTTCTATTAGTTCTTGAATTAGACAGACCAAATTTCAGGCACACTTGAACTGAAATCCCACAAAACATGAATGTGGATTTTTCCACCTCTCCATCACAGCTGATCTTAAAAAATATATACTTAACTAAGTATATGGTGAAAGAAAGAGATGAACGTTTTCATTGGAAAATTGAAAAAAAATAAAGAGAAAGTCTGGAAAAAGGCAATGATTTCAGCTTTAGTGCAAAAGGTCAAGAGCCCTTCTGGTTGGTATGTACTAACAGCTGCTTCTTTCTGATCATAACAGTGTGATTTATGTACAATCTAATTTGTAATATTACTCCATTTCTGACTGGCCAAATTACTACAGAAAAAAGCTTCACTTGCTGTCATTTACATTATGAGATAGATTTTCATTCTCAGCAAAAGGATTAAACAGATACAGAAAATGTCTGATTTTTCTCACCCATACAGGTCACCCTTTGAAGTAGAGCATATGGTAGGCTATGAAGGAGGAGTTGTACAACTTTTGATGCTCTACTCCACTGTGGACAGAGAGCAGCTCTTCAGTGTAGGTCTTCTAGATTTGCTCTACAAAACACACAGCTTTTTAAAAATGTTGAAACATCTAATGGAAGATCTATTTACATATAAAAATTTTAATACAGCCTCTTTATACTTCCTGAGAGAATCTTCATTGCTCAGTACAGCCTCTAGCTGCGCAATCACTGTTTTTCCTGATCTACAGATTTTTGCTTTCATATTGCTCTAAGACTCAATACTTCAAAAAGGTTTTTGTCTTCTTAATAGCCCTTTAAAAAATTCTGTCTTTTTCTGATAAAGATATATAAGCATTTAAGATATATAGCGTTTGTTGCTTGCAAAAATGTCTTTAATTAATTTATGACAAAGTGCTGTTATATTCAAGTATTCCAAAAAAGTCAAGGTGAAAATAAAGTGTTAAAAGATGCTTCCAAGACAGTGTATATTCATTTAATTAAAAATACATACATTTTATACTTGTGTGTTTACAGATATTTAGCCTAAATGTGTATTTTATTAAATATAAAAAACCCACAAAATATCAAATTTGAAACTATGAAATTGCTTGTTTTTGTTTTGTTTTGAGGAAAAAAGTAATGTTTGTATTGCTTTAATAAACACACTATTAATTTAGTATTGGTTAAACTCTTTCCCTCTGGCATTGGCAATAAGGCTAGACAAAATTACCTCTTTAATTTTCTTAAGATGCTTTTACTGCATGTTGTTATACAAAAGACCTATTTGCAAAGCAGTAATTTATCTGCTTTAATTTTAATATTTTATATATGGGATTTTATAGCTTGTGAAAATCAAGCAGGCAGAATTCAGGACTTACAAAAAGCATGAATATTAGTGCCACCAAAAATTCAGGCAGGAAGAAAAAAAAACAAGTATGCTAATTAGCCCCCTTATCTACACACTATAAAATGTAATATATAGTCCAAAGCCTGCATTTTGCCATGTCTTTCTTATGCTTAAGACTGTATGCGAAGAGTATTTGTGGCACTGAGTATTTTTAAGCCCCTTCCACAGGAAAGGGTGGTTTTTTGAATAGTGACATGGTATGATTGCCCCATACTCTGGTACAATGCAAACCAGCAAACCATTGGCAAACCACTAATACTCACCCTTACTTTTTGCTACCTTCATGCCCAGTACTTGAGTTCTCCAGCCTTAAATTTGATGCAGTTACCTTTGAGATCTTCAGCTATTTAGGACTCAATCCCATGAAGACTATGCCTGTGTGGGACTTCACACTGCATTTACAGAGAATTTAGTTTAAACTTCTGTTAAAAATTCAGTGTTGTCTTAATGTCTCAGTGTTAAGTTTACAAATCTCTGAGAAAATTCAGGGAAGAAAAGATTTGGTCTTTCCAATAATTCACACAAGGAATAAATTCTTTCAGGATTTGCTTTACAAATCTTTTAAAAATGGCACGTTATTCCAAAACATTGTATTTTGGATTAGTAGATGATAATTTTTTCCCAGATGCAATGATATTTAAGCAGCAGTACATTCTTGTGATTATGATGGGTATGGATATAGCAAAACACAGTTTGTACAGGAAGGTGAGTTTTTTTGGTTTGGTTTTTTTTTTGTTTGTTTTTGTTTTTTTTGTATTAAAGGGCTGTGTGCTCAAAATCTTGTCTTTTTTTTTTCCTATCTGTAACAGGTGGTTTGACGACCTATGTAAGAGGATGTAACTTCTACTTACAAATCTTGCTTTGAATAATGCTAAAGCTCTTAAGCCTTATTCAGACTGTTGGAATGAACAAAGTAACCACAGGGATAAACTGGGCTCACTCAGCCTAATATTTCTTGTGCTAGAAACTCAGGCTGATACCCTTCACATCTGCTTCAACCATCAAGATTGGCATAATGAGGCTCATAGCTCTCTCCAGTTATGTGGGTGGTCTCTGAGCTACACAAAGCCAAAATTACAGTTAAGTGCTGAATTCAGCACCGGAAAGCAGCTGGAAGTGTGCACAAGTACTGGGAAACACACAAGTGCCAAGAAAAGTTATACACATTTTATCTTGTGTTTAAAAGACAAACAGGCCCTGTTAGTGATTTTAGGATTTTTCTAATGCAGCCACAGAGGATGACAATCAATAATACTACCTTGGTAAGTAAAATAAAGTATCCTCCAATAAATGCATCTGATTAGTGCAGATCTGCACTTTTGACTATGCCTGTGCTGTTTTTGTTTTTGCAAATATTTAAGTGATACATTTTTATTCACAAGAACTTCACAGAGTCATAAGATAATTCAGGGTGGAAGGGACCTCAGAAGGTCTCTAGTCTAGCCTCTGTCTCAAAGCAGGGTGAGCAGTGAGATCAGATCCAGCCAAGTCTTGAAAACTCCCAAGGATGCACAGCCTCTCTGGGTAACCTGCTCCACTGCTGAACTGTCCTCATGGAGAAAATGTTTTTCATTATGTTCCACTGGAAACTCTGCTGTACAAATCTGCACTTGTTGCCATGCATCACTGTGAAGAGTTTGGCTTTGTCTGCCTGATGACTCCTTTGTAGGTCCTGGGAGGCTACTGTTAGGTCCCCCCAAAGCCATCTCTTCTCTAGGCTCTTCTCTAGCCCAGCTCCCTCAGCCTCTCCTCACAGGGCAAGTGCTCCAGTCCCCGACCATCTTGGTGACCTATGCTGAATTCACTCCCAGTTTATCAGTTTTTTTCTTGTATTGGGGGGTCCAAAACTGGACATAGTATTCTAGACATCTTGATCTACTGGCTGTGCTCCTGTTAATACAGCCCAATATGTTGTTGACCTTCTCTGCTGCCAGGGCACACTCCTGGCTCATGCTCAGCTCACTGCCCTTCAGGACTCTCAGGGCCTCTTTGGCAGAGCTGTCTTCCAGGCAAACAGGCCACAGCCTGTATCGTTTCCAGGGCTTTTTCCTTCCCAAGTGCATGACCTGGCATTAGGCATCACTGAATTTTACAAGGTTCCTGCTGACCATTTTCCTGTAGCCTCTCTAGGTCCTTCTGGGTGGCAGCCCTGCTGTCAAGATTATCACGTCACCACCTGGAATGGTGTCATCTGAAAACCTGATGAGACTGCACTCCATTGCCTCCTCTTGGTCATTGACGGTATTAAACAGGACAGGTCCCAGGATGGACCCAATTCCAGTTGGGACCCAGCTGTGGCCTCTGGGTAGAGTATGACCCATTAACCAGTATCCTCTGAGCCCAACCATCCAAACAGTTTTTTACCCATCTAGTCCAGCCATCCAGATCATAATGTCCTAACTTGGATACAAGAATATTGTCAGACACAGTGTCAAAACCTTGCTAAAGTCCAGGTAAATGGCATCTACTGCTCTCCCTTTGTCCACAAATATAGTCATTTTTTTCACAGAAGGCAATGGGGTTGGTCATCCATGATTTACCCTCACTAAATCCATGCTGACTATTCCCAGTCAACTTTTTCTCCTTCATGTGCCCAAAAATGTTTGATAAGAGGATTCAAACCATGATTTCCCCAGGGTCCGAAGGGCCAAAGTAAGGGCCTATAGTTCTCTGGATCATCCTTTCTCTCTTTTTTTGAAGATGAGTGCAACATTTGCTTTTATTCCCTGATGTCTATGATTTTTTCAAAGATGATAGTGACCTTGCAAGGACATCAGCCCATTTTCTCAGCACCCTTGGATACAGCCTGTTGGGTCCCATGAGCTTGTATGGGTTGAGTTCTCTTGAAATGTTCCACTGATCATGGAGGCCTGAGAGACCTCATAGGTGATGGCTGAGGCAAAGGTGGCATTGAGTACCTCAGCCTTGTTTATGACCACTGTCACAGAATCACCTAACCCGTTCAGCAATGATCCCACATTTTACAACATTTGTTTAGCCTTTTACTACTAATGTAGAGGTAGAAGACCTTCTTGTTGCCCTTGATGTTCCTTGAAAGCCTCAGCTCTAGGTGAGCCTTGGCTTTTCACCATTTCCTCACTTAACTGTGGGTCATAATCTTTCTCCCCTCATTCCTAGTTTAAAGCTCTCCCCACCAGATTGGCCAGTCTGCTGGCAAAGATGCTTTTTCCTAGCTTCATTAGGTGGCATTTGTCTCTCCCCGGCAGTCCTTGATTATCAAGGAAGTCCCGTGGTCCTAAAAGCCCAATTGCTGTCTATGGTACCAATGGCATAATCAGGTATTGACCCACAGGATTCATCCACTCCTCCCCAGATTTTTGCCCCTCATCAAGAGGACTGAGGAGACACTACCTAGACCCTCATGCCCTTCACCCTCACCTTCCTCACTCATCTCAGGATGTTGAACTCCACTACTTCAAGCTCATCTCTGTCAGTGGTCAGACCAGAAAGTAGAACCCTTGGGTAGCTTTCAAAGGAGCGATGTTGAACCTGGAAGGTATCTCATCTGCCTAAAATTGTGGGCCCAAACTTCAGCAGACAGGCTGTCTTTCTAGAGGCATTTGTGAGTAGCTTTTGCTACACCTGCATGTGGAATTTAGCCATTGAAGGGCAGATTAGGTATATCACCTGTACAGATTGGATCCTCCTATTGTTGAGTTGAAAGCAGTTCTCTCATCACATTAGCTTTTCAGAGTTTTGGAAAAAACATGTCCTATCTCTTGCTGAGATAAACCAGAAACCTGTTATTTTACTTCTATAAAAAGTGGAACCAAACTGGAAGGCTGAAAGTCTCCCAAGGGAGAACATACATGTCCAGAGCCAGACCAGCCTCTGCAGACTTTGTAAAACCAGCTTAGAAAGGTCCTTCTGTTTACTCCACCACTACCTAGTTCTGCTCAGCAAGCAGTTAACAACACAGAAGAATGAAAAATGAAAAAAGCCTCAAGCAAATCTAAAAGTACATTTCTAAACCAAAAATGCTACTCCAAGTAGAACCTTTGCCCTGATAAATAAGAAGCTGCAAAAAAAGTACTAGTGTTATTAATTTATGCGTCAGCCACTTAAATTTTGTGGTGAGGGGCGATAACGTCAATGGGACAGGATAAGAGTCTACACACAATTATTGACTCTCAGATGACTTTAGAGTCACTGTAACTCATTTTATAAGTGTGGTAACTTGCTAAGGCCCTATAACTCAATGATTTGTCTGTGCTCATGGTTAAATAGAGCTTTGTTTGTGGGGAAATCTGAACATCATATTCCTTTAGCACACATTCTCTTTATTCTCTTTCTTTTTGGCATGGAAACACTGGCTTAGAATGATTTAGAAGAATTTTTAACTCACCATCTTAGAAAAAAAACCCACAGTAATCTTAAAAAGCATCCATTATTTTATCCATTTAAATAAAACATAGAAGGCAGAATAACATATAGTGAAAGAGAGTAGTGATCAGGGGTTAGGGGTAATAAAGAGCAGGCAAACAGAACAAAGCTGTTGATAAGGGAAAAAATAGCAAATATAATGTCAAAACGAAAGACTACTTGGCATCAGTATAAACCCTTTTCTAGAGAACAGCTCACCTCTGTCAGTCTGCCCACATTGAAGAAATAAAAATGAAGTTTCCAATACATGGTAAGTGCTTTGATAAAAGGCAGCAGGCCAGCAATTACACCTGATTATGAAAGTGAATATTTAAAAATGACATTAAAAATATTAAAGAAAGGCAGTTTGATGGCACAGATGGAAAAAAAACATTCTACCTATGCTTTAAGAATCTGAAGCTATGAGAGAATGTATCTTAAAGGAACAGATGAATTTCAAGAACTGCACTCAGGCATCTATTTTTCATTTAAATGTCAGTTTCATACATTCACTCCAGTGCAGTGGATAAAATATTTGTTTTTACTTTTCGAGACTGGTGAGTCAAATATACCTAATTCCATACCTTGATAGACATCATTCCTTGATAGAAATTATTCCAGTATTTGTCTCTGTCAAGAGTCTTCCTGAACATCGACTGTAATTCAATTTCCCATTTATTTTTATGATATAAAAAGTAGGCAATATGTCCTGTTAAGGCAGCAAGCAGGTGCCTAAGCCACTGACTAGACCCTGGTCTTTGGTTAAGCTCACTGAACAGGAATGAGAAACGACTGGAAATGACATGAAAAATTGCTGGACGTGACAGATAACAATGCGAGAAGCTGACAAAAGTTACAGGCAGTGCCGTGAGGGATAGCTGAATTTCACAGATGGTTAAGAAACAGTTATACGAGAAACAGCTGAACTTCTCAGATATTTGAAGGGGACCTGCCGAGTAGCAGACTCTCTCCCATGACCTCCCTGTCCTGTGGCGGGGCAGACCGGGCAGCCCTGGAGGACACCGGGGGCCAGTGCAGTGTCCTGGCAGTGCGGTGCAGGGCCAGGCTCCCACCACCACCACCACCGCCG
The DNA here is from genome assembly GCF_036417845.1 of Apteryx mantelli. Lineage (NCBI taxonomy): Eukaryota > Metazoa > Chordata > Aves > Apterygiformes > Apterygidae > Apteryx > Apteryx mantelli. The sequence goes on along the minus strand of NC_089980.1, from coordinate 118,047,627 downwards.
CCGCCGCCGCCGCCCCGCCGCCAGCCCTCGGGCGCTCCCGCTCCTCCGCGGGGGCTCTGCTGGGTCCCCCTGGCAACCCCAGCTCCCTCGGTTATGGGATTGGGCAGAGAATGTCTGGTTCTGATTGGCTCAAATTGCCGTGGTGCCTGGTGATTGGCTGTTGCTGGGGGCAGGGCTGCCCTTCTGGAAGGTTCTGCGCACTGTGGCAACCACACCACCATTAACAGTTTAGTTACAGGGAAGCCATCTGAGGGTAAACAAAGTTTAACCGGTCTCAATGCGTCAATCTGCCACAGCATCTCTTCAACCACTTTCAAACATATACCATTTCTGCAGCTGACCTGAAAGGCAAAAGTGGACACAAACACATGTGGTGAACCACTGGCTGCTATCTGGACAGAGAGGAATTTCTTCATTCTTTTATTGATAGAGAAGTGTTAAAATTTCATCTGAAAGTGTTAAGAGCAATGCACATGGATTCAAGTCTATGAACTCCCATTTAGATACTGGCTGTCACATGAAGTTGTTTCCACATATGGTTTTAGAGTATGTGTCTCCTTAAGGCTTTAAAAGGGGGCATAATTATAGGAATAATGGCATTCCCTATTTCTTTCAAGGTTAGCTGACTGACCAAGGAGTTACTTTGGTGCCTCCCCAGGCTCTCCTCCTGTCGGTGGGACCTCGCTGTGCTTGTCGACCTCCCAGTGCTCAGAAACTGCTGCACACTCCCTCGCATGCAGCGCCTGCCTGCGGAGCCAGTTGGATGTGCTGCCAGTTGGGTTGTAGGGCGTGATTAACTTTTGCCTCCCTTTCCCAGTCCTGCTGTGAGTGCCAGGACTGTGGCATCTGATGATTGCATTAAGCCCAGCAATATTAGGGGTAGATACTGAGCACTTGTGGCAGAGAAGTGTCCCCTTGTAACACAAGTAAAACCAGCTCTTAGAGCTGGGAACCAGCAAAGAAGGACCAAGTAAGCAAATGATTCCTGTTTTTCCAGGACTGTTCTTTTCAGCATCCAGTTGGTGGACTGATGCTGTCTAACTTGGATTGGAGGGAACGTGACATGGGTGAGCACAACACGGGAGGAAAGGGGCTGAGACTAGGATGTTAGTGCACAGTTGTTTTAACTGTATTGTTCATGAGGTGTTTCTGTACTGAGGAGATAATTTGGACTGAGAGTGTTAGGATCACTGTAAGAACACTTGAACTCATAGCTGCTTGTTGTATTTTGCATTGGACTGTTAAAACAGGAACGGGATTGAGACCAAATCATTCACTCCACGCATCAGATATGCTCCCTTTGACCCTGTCGAGCGAGTGAAGAGTTAACAGGACTGAAAAAGTCTGCCAACTGATATGCTCAAGGCTGCAGACTAGAAGAGCTAACGACTAAAGAACTCTGCTGTCTGGCAAGGCCAAGGAATCTGCATGGACCTGCAGGGAGGGAAGAAGCAATACGGAGGTGGTGTGGTCTTGCCTCGCTAGCAGGGTCCTTCCAAGCAGACAAACAGTCCTGTTGTTATGAAACTCGCAGAGGTCAGCCAAAGCAGTGTTTGCCCAGAGTCCCAGCTGTATAAAAAGAGACTTGGCAGCTAAGAAAGTTTGAGCAGGGACGGGAACGTGACCTGACCATCCTCTCCGACTGGACCGTGAGTACTCCCCTCCCTCCCCTTTTCCTGGGATGCTGGGTTAAGGTAACTTCTCGAGGTTGAGAGCCCTCTCACTAAGAAAGTGAACAAGAAGGCTTTCAAGTAGGGATAAGCAGTGTTTCCAATTACTAGTGCAGTAACTGACGGTTTCGGGTTATCCTTTCTAAATCAGTAATCGATGATTTCGGGCTATCCTTTCTGAATCAATAATCAATGATTTCGGGCTATCCTTTTTCAAGCTATCCTCTCTAAACTAGTAATCACAATATTTTAATGGATGTTACTAACCTAAGAGCTTGCGTGAGGAAGTAAACATAGTTTTTTTTATTACGTTACTGTCTCAGTCGTTACTATCAAACCTTCGTAGCGTGACAGACCCCTAAGGAGATTTGAAGGGTAATAGCCTTGTCCTTCCTCTGTGGACTGAGCAATTCTGCCCTCTTCCTGCTCGCTGTTCCCTCTTTCTGGGCCCAGAGGGTATCGGCATTGCTGATGTTCTTCATGGCAGTGAGGAAACTCAACCAGTCCAAGGTAAAGAAGCATACCTTTTTTTCCACCCCTGCTGCCATCAATCAGCTCCTACAGCAATGTGCCCTGACAGCTCTTCTGGAAGTCCTTCCCAGCCCCTGAGCTGCCACTTCCTGAGGTAGTCATACCTAGGGCCAGGGGGGGTCCTGACAGAGGCAAGATGCTTCCTGCTTAACCAGTGCTCTCTGTGCATGCATAGGGGACATGTGAGAGGAAAAGCAGGTGGAAGCAGAAGGAAGGAGCCCAGAGGTGAGCAGCCCTTATCCCAGAGCTGTGTAGCCCTACCCACTGCCCCTGGAGATGAACCTCTGCTCCAGCTGGTGCTCTGCAGAGGGGCTGCCCTCACTTTATCTCTCTCTGCCTTCTCTTCCAACAGCCTCTTTCCTCCCCAAGGAAGACATGGGGGATTCTGCACAGAGCCAGGAGGCAGCATAAGCGGAGCCCTTCCCTGCAGGTGGAAGTCCCCTCTAGGATGCCCTGGCTGAGGAACCCCACTAACATGTTCCTCTGCCCTATTGCCCTGGGGAGCCTCAGAGTGGGTGAGAGCAGGATGTGACACAGAGCCAGAGACCTGGGCATGGCCCTGATCAGCTGAGGAGGCCAAGGAAGGGATAGGGATGGGGTCATGACCCATTGGCCCTTGGGGAGGGGCAAGGTAAATCTTGGGGATGCCCAAGAGATGCCCAATGCCTGCTGCTCATACGTGTGTGCTCAGAGCCTACTGGTGGACCCTTGGCTCTGGGGCCCTTCTCTGCCTTGAGCCCAGATCACTTTGGGGCTGCCTGCCCCAGGGATTCCTGCTCTGGGAGCTCTGGAGTCCCTCCTCACTTCCTTTCTCCCAGGTTAAGCAGAGGGACACTGCCCACTATCCAGTTTCCTGCAGAATGTGGAGAGATGCTACTGCTTCTTTCCTGTACAACTGCAGCCCCTCAAGTCCTGCTAGTGGCTTCCACCCGACACCTGCAGAAATGCTGGGTGAGGCAGTTGTCTCCCCAGCCCCACCATCATCTCCACCACACAGGTAGATCCATGTCTATTTTGGTCCCAACCAGATGGTGTACCTAAGCAAGGAAAGCCATGAGGTGCTGGACTGCTGCCCACACCACCATGAGCACAGCCAACCTCCCCTTCCAGTGCAGCCTGGGGCTGGAAAGCTCTCTTGTGGTCTCTGCTTTGCTCAAGGTACAGTGTGTTATGAGGTGCTGGTCCAGGCTGAAAAAAAAATAAGTAGTGAAGAGCAGCTCCAGGCAAGAGGACCCAGCTTAGGAAAGCAGAGGGCTTGGCACCCATAGGCACCTTTGGACAAGAGCAGCAGCACCTGCCACTCACTTGCCAGGCTGAGGTACAAGTGTCCTTCAGTTCCATGGTGTTGGGTGTGCAGGAAACAGGTATAGTACAACTAAGTGTGAGAGCTTATGCAAGAGGTGGCTGTCAGTCATTCACAAAACTCAACCTGAACCAAATTGACTTGACCTGCTCCTGCTCACTGCTGACACAATTTCACTCTCCCTCAGTCTCCTCCCCACAGCCCCACAAACACCTTGACGTGGGTGTCTTGGAGGCCTGCCCAGGATCACTGGTGTGCAAAACAGAAGACAGACAGTGTCAGCAACTTGTCATAATGTTCCTAGAGTTGGTCTTGCGTGGTGATGACCTCTTGTTCGTGGAGAGATCTGCTCCATCCTTTAGAGCCATCAGCTGACAAGAGCTGGTGTTTGGCCTCCAAATCTTGTTTACTTCAGCTTCCCTCAACTTCAGGCCAGGTTGCTACCTGCTTTTCCTTCTTTGGGACATATGCTTGAGGTATCTGTCTCTGGTATGGTTCCTGGGCAGGGGACTTTCAGGAGGAGGAATGGCAGAGGGGAGATGCTGCAACCTTTCTGCCATCCTCCCATTGGGATGGGATGCAGGATTGTCTGTGCTGTGGCCCTGCACCTGCAGCCTTGGGGATGGAGAGTTTTGGGAAACTCCAGTTGGAAGTATCCCCCCTTCCTGCTCCTTCACTCCCAGCCACGAAGCCTCTGAAGCCATCACTGATCTGATGTGACCTTGTTCTTCCTGTCCAGGCACTTGTCAGTGGAGTGTGCCACAGAGCTGCCTTCTGCCCCTGAAGCCCCATGGAATGGGTCTTCCCCGCTCACCAGCTGCCCTGGACAGGGGTGTGGGCAGCTCAGGGAGCAAGAGGTGCCTCCCCCCACATAGAAGGCAAAGGGAACAGACTCTTCAAGGTGAAAAGCACAGTCGGTCTCCCTCAGAGGTGGGGTGAGACTGCAAAGCTCTGTAGTATGTGCCTTTGTGTCCAACCTGCTGGCTGATGTCCTGGCTGTGGCTCCAGCCCCAAATCCACAAGGCTTTGGAAAGTCTGGATGATGATATGATGGTAACAGTGAAATGTTTGAAGGGCTGGGCTGGGGCACAGTGCCGGGCTGGGGCACAGTGCCTTCTCTGTTTCCTGATGTAAAGGGGTTCTCAGCACAGTAACATTACTGAAGGGAGAGCGATTACTTCTCCCTCCTGGAAAATCTTCCCCTAAGCACTATATAGTAGAACCCTCCAGGAGGTTTTTGCAGTGACAGGGCTGGCATCTTAATCTAGCTGTAGTAATTTTATTTTGGACAGTTTCCTTGGCACTGCCTCCTTAGCTCAAATTCACACCTTCTACTTGCTTCTCTGATCAGATAACAGAACAATTCACTCCTCTTTTTAACCTTCTCAACTGCTCCTACTAAGAATGAAAAGAGCTACCATTCCCTTCATTCTGCTTTTTTGCTGTCTCTCTATTGTGATAACTGTACAATTTTATTTCTTTACCGTATTTGGAATCTCATTTAAATTCCTCACTTTGGGAGTCATATAATTATATCAGAATCTTGGCTTTCATTTACAAAAAAAAAAAAAAAGCAAAATTTTCTCTCTCTTATGGTCACATAAGCAATCCTGAAGGGATCAAGATAGCCTAAAGTGTTATATGACCAAAAAGAGTAATTCGTTTAAAGTGTTATGAACTTAACATCTGATTTTTCAAGGAATGACTCTTGACTTTCAAATGCTCAGAGCTGCCAATACTGTAAATGTCTGATCAGTCATATAAACTAAAAATATAGGATGTTTTATGGACATTTTGTAAGCTATTAATCCCTGAGACAAATATTATTTGTTTGATATTTCAGCTCAGGCCATTAGCTACAGAAGCAGACACAAATCACCATATGACTCAGGTCATGCCTACAGTTAATTTTAGTGTGTGTGTGTGTGTGTGTGTGTGTGTGTGTGTATGTGTGTGTGTGTGTTCAGAGTAGATACTGTGATAGCAGCAATCAGTGAATATAAGCATTCCCCAGCTGACCTGTCAGTGTCAGGATGTCCTGTCCTGCTTTCAGGTATCTGATCCGTTCCTCCACAAAAGGTGTGAGTGCATGCGTAATTGACAGCAAATGTGGCATTTTGACAAGATGTGAGACATGCCTGCCTTCCATATCTGAGCTGCAGTTGAGTGCCTTGTGTGAAAAACAACAAATATCTTAAACTTCTGATACTAGTCAAAGCTAGTTCAGTTAGGTCTAACAGGCTTGGAATAAAACCACGAAAAACAGACCAGATGATACATTTCAATTTTGATTCTGTTCTCATCAAAAATCTTTCAAGAAGGGTAGAAAGATGTACAATAGAGGAGAATGAAAGAAGGCACAGATATCCTCAGGCAAACTGTCTAATTTAGAAAGTACACAAATAATGTAAAGTCACATTTTTATAAAGTTTGGCCCATTTTTATTGTAGTTTTGTATTCATAATGCTGAAGTTCTCATCCAGTTCTTCAGAGCACTCCGTGATAGCACAAATGCTGTCCTGTGCCTGTGTAAATTTTAATCAGGTATTTAGCTCTGCATCAGCTTGACAAGTACTATGTCTGAATTAAAACAGGTAAATAACTTGTCAAAAATGACCTAAAACACAATACATTTTAATATAGGACATTTATGTCTGATTGATACCGCACCTAAATTAATTATTTTTTAAACATGATAGTACGGACTAGCTAATTTCCAGCCATCACCATCCTTACTGAATATATATATGCCAAAGCCATCTCTTTTTTTCATTATATTGAGAACGCTTGATAAAATAATACACCTCATTCTCTTATTGCAGGCAGAAGTAAATACTTTTCCCTAGGCTCATCAAATTTATTTCTGCATATCTATCATTTTCATTCCAATTACAAGTACCATTTAAATGAAGAACTATCTAATACTGAAAACTAAATTTGAAAGGATTGTAAAAAAAATGTGGTTTAAACACAGAAACTTTTTTTTGTTAGACTCACTCTCATTAGCGGAAGGCAGCAGCTCTACCTTTTCGGCTTGTTCCTATCCTTCTGTTTGTTTTCGTTAAATCTGGCAAACCCACTGTAACAGACAGTGCGAATACATGACCCCTTCCCTGCTTCCTCCACTGTATTGAACAGGCCTATCACCAAGCACATGCACAGCACCTCGCAGACTCATCTGTGCAACGACAGCTACTTCCATAGCTAAATGAAGAGGAGCAGTCTTTCTGGCTGACTTGCAGAAATAGTGCTCTGTCACCAAGTTTCCTCTTTTATGTTTCATTGGAAAATGTTTTCATTTTTGCTAATGACTATTTTGCTTTTGGTTTAAAGAGAATTTTTTTGCAGAAGCCACTGAACTCTGAATACTTATGAAGATTCACAGTCTGTGTTCTCTTTTGGACCATAAATACTGATAGGTGATAAAAAGGGCTAAAAATACCCATATATTATCAACTATTGCCTTCATACCTATTACACAATGGAAACTGCAAAAAAATGCTTGGCACTTTTCAGGAGACCCCTTCTTCCCTCTCTTCCTCTCCCCCTCCACAAATATTTAATTGCAATTTTCAATTAAAACTTCTCCTAATGAACACCTGAATTTCATACATATCTTTAGCACTATCCAAATGTGTTCTTATTTTACAGTTAGGCAGGTGAACATAAGCTATCATTGACAATGACTTTTAGTTCATTTCATGGCTAAAGTAGTGCAGAGTGTCTGAGTGACCTACTAGCTGATAAAAGATAGGTGTTGTCTATCCTCCTGCATTATAACAGAATTGACTTGGTTCATTTTAGAACACATCTGTCAGATGGGTGACTTGATAGCACTTGCATATCTAGTGAAATTGTTTCTAAATTCTATTTGTTCGGTTGTTTTGCTGCCTGGCACACTAATATGGATTTTTTTATTTTTTATTTTTTCCTGAAAGTGTGTAACCTAAATGCAGCTGGTGATAGCTTTATCTCACTGTTTCTGTTCTTGGCTATTCTCAGCTACAAAAGTATCTGACCCTTGTTAAAGAATCCCTGTAACACTCCTTTCTGTGTTTGCGGGCAGTTATTTGCTTCTCTATTGTCTCTCCTTTTTTAGACTGGATATATCAGTTCTTCTCATCTTTCCTCACTGCTCTTATTTGATAGATCATTTTATAGCATCCCTACCCCAGTTACAGTTGTCTCACATGAACAGATTTTAGACTTATAGCCCTGAGCTAGAGAAGATGGAATATGCTTCTGCTACCATAGAAAAGGGTAAAATATTTTTAAAATCGCTTTAAAATGCAAAAGTGAATGTACTGTTGGACTCCATTTTTTCTTGGTGCTGGAATCTGACTGCCCATTACTAGTTAAAAATCACAGAGTGATACTTGAAACTTTGTAGAACTAACTATGACCACATGGCAGACATGTAACTTCACTCACCAGTTCTGTGCAACAATAATCAGGCATCAGCAGCTTTGAACTCTTGGCATAGCTACATTCACTTGCCATCTGCCAGCTACTAGGATATAAGATAATGAACATGCTTTTAAGTGGACTAAAAGAGTCAAGAATATTAAACAGAATGTGAGAGTAAGACTAAAGAAAAACCATAACATTAAAAAACATATTTTTATTGCTCTCTACTTCTAAACTCCTTGCATTTATCTTGATCCAGAGAAGTTCTTATGGCTGTTCTTACCCATATAAAAATAATGCCAGTCAAATGTATAAGACTATTAATTTGTCCGTATTTTGAAAAGACCAGGCCACTCTCCATCATCTTTGAAAGGTCATGAAGAACAGGAGAGGTGCCTGAGGACTGGAAGAAAGCCAGTGTCACCCCAGTCTTCCAAAAGGACAAGAAGGAGGACCCAGGGAACTACAGGCCAGTCAGCCTCACCTGCATCCCTGGAAAGGTGATGGAGCAGCTCATGCTGGAGGCCATCTCCAAGCATGTGGAGGACAAGAAGGTGATCAGGAGTAGTCAGCATGGCTTCACCAAGGGGAAATCATGCTGAACCAATCTGATAGCCTTCTCTGATGGAATGACAGGTTGGGTAGATGAGGGGAGAGCAGTGGATGTTGTCTACCTTGACTTCAGCAAGGCTTTCCACACTGTCTCCCGTAATATCCTCATAGGTAAGCTCAGGAAGTGTGGTTTAGATGAGTGTACAGTGAGGTGGCTTGAGAACTGGCTGAATGGCAGAGCTCAGAGAGTTGTGATCAGCGGTGCAGAGTCCAGTTGGAGGCCTGTAGCTAGCGGTGTCCCCCAGGGGTCAGTCCTGGGTCCAGTCTTGTTCAACTTCTTCATCAATGACCTGGATGAAGGGACAGAGTGCACCCTCAGCAAGTTTGCTGACGATACAAACCTGGGAGGAGTGGCGGATACACCAGAGGGCTGTGCTGCCATTCAGAGAGACCTGGACAGGCTGGAGAGGTGGGCAGAGAGGAACCTCCTGAAGTTCAACAAAGGCAAGTGCAGGGTCCTGCACCTAGGGAGGAACAACCCCATGCACCAGGACAGGTTGGGGGTTGACCTGCTGGAAAGCAGCTCTGCGGAGAAGGACCTGGGAGTGCTGGTGGACACCAAGTTAAGCATGAGGCAGCAATGTGCCCTTGTGGCCAAGAAGGCCAATGGTATCCTGGGGTGCATCAGGAAGAGTGTTGCCAGCAGGTGGAGGGAGGTGATTCTCCCCCTCTACTCAGCCCTGGTGAAGCCACATCTGGAGTACTGCGTCCAGTTCTGGGCTCCCCAGTACAAGAGACACATGGCACTACTGGAGCAAGTCCAGCGAAGGGCTACAAAGATGATTAGGGGACTGGAGCATCTCTCTTATGAGGAAAGACTGAGAGAGCTGGGCCTGTTTAGCCTGGAGAAGAGAAGGCTGAGAGGAGATCTTATCAATGTATACAGATATCTGAAGGGAGGGTGTCGAGAGGATGGGACCAGACTCTTCTCAGTGGTGCCGAGTGACAGGACGAGAGGAAACGGGTACAAACTGAAACACAGACAATTCCATCTTAACATGAGGAAAAACTTTTTCACTGTGAGGGTGACAGAGCACTGGAACAGGTTGCCCCGAGAGGTTGCGGAGTCTCCTTCTCTGGAGATATTCAAAACCCGCCTGGATGCAATCCTGTGCAACGTGTTCTAGGTGACCCTGCCTGAGCAGGGGAGTTGGACTAGATGATCTGCAGAGGTCCTTTCCAACCTCAGCGATTCTGTGATTCTGTGATTCTGTGACTACATACTGAGCCATAGTCTCTTGGTAGAATCAAACTTTATTTTTTCCACACAAAATGTTGCATAGTTAAAAAAAAAAAAAAACAGAAAGACCTAGCTAATGATAACCTTCATGAAATTTTGCAAGTAAGCAGGGTTATATTTTTGACTTGGATTCTAAAATGAGAGGAATGGTCAATAAATGTGCATGGGGATGAGAAAGGAGCAGGGATACAGGGCCAGAATATTAACTTTGGGGAAAATTATTTTCTCTCAAAATGAAAGTAACTCATGCAAGGAGAGGATGTCTAAGAGGATTCCCACAGGAGTCATCAGGGGATTTCAAGATCTGGATTAGAAAGAATAAACTGAACTCATTTTTTAAGATAATATTGGTCTTTCAATCTGTAAGACAAACAACAAATTTTCCTCACAGTTTAGCTGCCATACATAGTTTTAGCACTTTTCATTTTTATGTGGAATTAATTTGCATATGGTCTTATATACAGTACAAAGAGAAAAAAATCTTGTTATGATGTATTTTAAATTTCTTTAAGATTTGTTGTTGTTTTTTGGAATATATATGATTACGAAAATCTTTCCAGAATAATATGCAAGTTTTTCATTTTACATGAAAACTAGAACATAAAAAAAGAAAAGCTTTTATTGCTGATTATTTCTCTTGTTTCAATCTTACTAAGGATGTATTTAAACAATAATTTTGCTGTGCTAGAGAAATGACATTTAACCTTGTTAATTACTAGGGAAAAGAAGCTTTATTATGTAGTTCAACTATTGAAATGTTATTTCAGGTGATAATTGCATAGACTGTGGACAGTGAGTTGAACAAAACTCTTTTTAATTATAATGAGGAAAGCTATTAAGCCATTTTTCTATTTGAATGGGAGCTTTGCTTTCCTGGTATTTAAAGGTCTTTATTACAGGTTTCTTTTTATAGAAAAGTTTGTGCTACACCACAGGAATACAGCAAGTGGTTTAAAATGTGATTCTTTCAAATGTGTTATTTATTTTTTGCAAAGCTTGTAATTTTCTTGCTGACGTACCCTATTATGACTTCTGCATAATCATTATAAAATAACTACATATACACCCCTTTCCAGATTTTAAGAAATTGACTCAATATCTAGATTTTCTTTATATGAGATTTAATATCAAATTCAATTTTAGAAAAAAAAATGCAGGGAAGAGATAGTGTCATGCCCTCCCTTACAGACTTCAGAAAATTATGTGTGTCTAGAACATAAATATATTTATTAGCAGGTGCTTGAAATTTTTATTTTGAAATAGTTTATTGTTATTCTAAGAGTCCATTTTTGCATGGGGGCAAGTCTGCTTTAAAACTTCAAACAGTGTGAGAGTGCTTGTTGTGTTTGATAAAAAATTGGCACAATCAAAATACTTTATTCTATGCCATGCAGTGACACCTTTTGAAGAATCTGTGTGTCTTTGACTATCGTACAGTTTGGGTTTTTTTGTTTTTTAGAACTTCAGAGTACTGAAAGCAAGTATTTTATACAATCCTGTATAAAATTATGACATCATGGGGCTAGAAATGCTATGCAATAAACAAATGCAGGGGTGTTTCTGTGCATCATATCCTCAATTAACACAGATCCAGAAAATACAGCTTATGAGCCTTATTTAATACAATGATTCTCAGGCACCAGATTTTGTCCTCATTTTTCAGAAAGCCTAGGGAAATTTTGCATATTGGCAATGCTTCTGTTTTGCTTAGCATATTACAGCTTTGTCCTCCCATGAAGTCAGTGGTGCACTAGGCAGGAGTAGATTTCCACCCACACGGAGTTTATGGAACTATCCGTGTGACTGCTGCAGTAATTCAGTATTACCTCCATGAATATATTGCCTCATGAGGAGAGAAGACAGCACAGAAGAGGCTAGGGGGAAGTAAGCAAGAGAAAAAGGATTTCAAGGCAGCTCTGAAAATGTCCAAAGGAAAAAAAAAAAGTTTAAGTAAAAAAGTTTAAGAAAAAAAAAGAAAAAGTGCATAGCAATCCTTCAGAATCACATCTCCCCCTCTTTATGTTATTAACAGCCAGAATTAGATCATATTAGAATGAAAGACAGCAATATACTTAGAGATCTGTTTACCCAACGTTGAGATTTAGGATCTAGTTTAGTTACTATGAGACCAGTTTTATATTAAAATGAAAAAAAAAAGAAAAAAAAGGCAAAGAAAACAAGCAAACAATCAAAAAACCCAAGCTGGAAAAGTCTATATTGTCTATTTTATCTTACTCTGTTTATTTACTCTATTTAAAGTGGTGGATTTAAAAGGGGACAAATTTGGTAAAGCAAGAATGTCTTTTTGGTTGTCCTTTTCACATGTATAATAAAGGCCATTAAGAATGCTTACATTTTTCCCCCATTGATAAAGTTCCCAGGATCCAGGCCTGTAGAAATCCCGCAAGGGTCTACGTGAAGCTGTACATATGCCCTCCTTATCTGCACTGATTTTGATGCGTAGTCCAGCTGCAGCTCAAATCCATAGCTATCTTCTGTATCGTGGTCAGTGACTTCAATAGTATTCCTGCAGGGTTTTACCATAGCAAGCCCAAATGTTTTGAAACCATGTACTGTACATATCTAAATCCCATTGATTGCAATATTTTGGAAATCTGAGAGACATGCCCCATCTCTATTGTCTTAACTTGCAACATTAGCGTGTTCTGTAGTAAAAAGAATTTCTCCACAGGAGTGGAATTAAAAACATTTTTTTCCCACTAAGCTAAGCCGTTGTGGAATGGCTGCCACATGCAAGTCCATGATCTGTATGAAGCAAATCTATGGCAAGGGCATTGAATTTTCAAGAATAGAAGGGTTCAAATTACATCTAACATGTAGGTACCCAAAGGAGGAACTGAGTTACCTTAAACCAATCGTTGTACAACTAGACCTCAGCACAGGATGTAGGATAACATATCTCTTCCAGTAGAGTACTATAACCAGAAGACTATCTAATTATGCTCTTTTTTTGAGGTCTAATGAAGTCTGGATTCTTCTCTTCACAGGAGTTACTTCCTCACAGCTTTCAATAAGGAGTGAAGGAGGTGAGGTGGAGGGACAATATCCAATTTCATCTTGCCTAGCTTAGTTTCTTTGTCACAGGCTCTAGTAGTCATCTTTGATGGACAAATGAGTTAGCAATAAATACTTAATTTCTTGTGGATGCCCTGTCAATCTTCCTGTCAAAGTTTTAATTTGGGACACATTTCACTGTTTTATATGGTTCCACAGACCATGTTTGGACCCCTCAATATGGACTATTTTTTCTTCTTCTTCTTTCTATTTCTTCTTCCTCTGTATTCTAAATCAGAACATCCCTTTTTCAAAACAACAGACACAGATCCCAGATTTGAAAAAGAGAAAACACCAGGCTGTGCCTCCTGAGGAGTGCTTGCCAGAGTCCCTCAATCAAATGCCAGAGTGTCAAAAAGTGATGAGACTTTAGACAGAAACCCATGATCAATATTTCCAATGGCTAACTTAACTAGGTCTCCTGCCAATATGTCAGCTGTTCTGTGTAGTCAGTCTTCCAATTGCGTGTTGGAGCACCTTAATAGGCAACCAGTCCTAGTGCCACAAAAAAAAAAAAAAAAAAAAAAAAACCACTGAAAAGCTTGTATTTCTGTTTTGTGAAATCATATTTCTGACCTATTCCTTGTACAGTTACATATATATGCAGAGTAGCAAAAGTTCTGAATCATTTCTCAGTCACTGACATTTCCAGGAGAAAGGTGTTTTCTTAAATAATCTTTATCATTAAAAAATATTTTTAGAGTATTACTGTAGAACTATACATGCCTCACAGTCCAATTATAAACACCTTCAAGACTTTCTGTGCATAAACAAGCTCATAAAAGGGAGAAGTAGTTACTGACTAAATCTTGTAGATAACAATTTGATTAAGTATTGTTTATTCATTTAGCATTTTATCAGACATTATAAGGAGAGAGGCCAAACTATATAAAGTTTTTTAATATTTATGATAAAATCAGTTACTGAATTTAATAAAACAGATGATATATTAATTATAGGCTAGTCTTTGATTCCAAGTCTGAATGTATCTTTGCAGTGAAAGAAGTAGTTGTATGACGTATCTACTTCCCTTTGAATTCCACAAGGGGAACCTAATGACTAATTCTTGCTATATCACTTTTGGCCCAAAACCTAGTTCAGATTTATCCCCTTCTGCAACAGACTCCCCCATTGCCTGAGCCAAGATGTAACTGTGATCCAGTCATGTTTCTTTCCCTGGGATGCCTTCTGATACTTATGCCACTTAATTGCCTGTAATGTATGGCAATGATCTATGAGCAAGGAGTCAAATTTTATTTCAGACTCCCTAGAAATCTCTTTGCTATTTTTTCTGCCAGATTCTTCTAATAGTGTTTTGCTCTATGGGTCAAGGGCAATGATGGACTCCTTCCAAGTACAGATTAGATAGCATCTTCCCATCTGTCTATGAAACACAATATGCAGTGCCTCCTGTAAATTACATCACCACCATTTCTTTTCTTGTGTATTAAAATGGCAATAACACAGCTCATTAGAAACTGGACATACTTTTCTACATTTTCTGTGAATAGAAGACCAATTGTCTCTCCCTAACTCCCAACTTCTCTTCTTATTTTGTTGAATTAAAATAATATTTTCTTGCCCTCTGTTCTGCCTACTTTATTCCTGCCCATCCCTACTTCTACTATTTGGCTCTAAACCTGTTGTGATATATGTAAAGCAAAGATCCAGTCTGCATGCTCCTTCTTTATCTATTTAAAATTGCGATATTATAAATATTCTTCACTCCCAATACATCCGTAGTGTGCACATTCTTTGCTTAGCACACAGTGTGTCATCTGTATGGGTATTTTTTATGTGCACTGCTTAGATATTCAGCAATCCTCTGGGGAAAAAAAAAATTAGGAGAACAGTTTTGGGGTGCAATTCATTATGTCAATATCTTTGTGTGAAACATCTACCTGTCCATCCTGCACAAATGAAAATACTGAAATCCATTTAAAGAGCCCTTCTTAATAGTTATGTTCTGTGACAGTCTTTTATTAAAGCATGTGGAGAAATGAGAGATGAATAGTGTCAGCAAGGGAGATGAATGTCAAAATTTTAAGGTACACTGGTTTAGGAAAAATTCAAGATTTCCAAGACCACTTGTGTGTTTTATAGACTTTTGATGAATTTTCATCTCACATTTTACAATGATACTTTCGTTAGTAGAGCCTCAGGACTTACAACAAAGTTTCAATGTTTCCAAAATATATATGTATTATTTTTGAAAAGTGTTGCTTTTTGGAGTGATTATAGGCTGAAACTTATGGTACTGTTTGTTTCTGTTTAACTCCCAGAGCCTGGACTCAAGCTACTAAATGGAATATTAGTTAAGAACAGAATGCTTTTTGGAATTGCCAGAAAGACAGACTTGAAAATGGAACCTCCCAATTTTTGCGACAGTTAGAGGTAAAAAAAATAAAAATAAAAAAAAATAAAAAAACTCCTAAACTCATCTTTAAAGTATTGTTATTTTCTGCAGACATGACTGGTTTTTAGACTCTTTTGCACTAATTATTGAACTCATAAAGTTGGCAATACTGGACTGTCTCACAAATTTTTTTTAAAAGAAATGTCTTATAGCATTTTAAAGAAATAGCTCAAAACATCAGAGTTTAGAATACAGAGAAAAGTATTTTCTGGGTCCTGAGGATTCTTCTTGGAGTCTTACTTCTTCCTGCTCAGTAGAAGTAAGAAAAAGGACTGAAATAAAATCACAGTTTAGATTTCAATGTTGTCTTGTGAATACATTTTAGCAAAATTTATCCACCTCCACAAAGCACTGGAGAAGATTTATGTCAGAATTATATAGACCTGTTGTTAAAATTATGAAACTTGAAATCTCATAGAGTCACATGCCCTAATAGATTTAACACTTATAACCCTTTTAGAATGACACAAAATAGCATCATTATTATACAATTATATAATCTACACTTAAGATTTTTCTTAAAATAGTTTTCTAGGGCAAGATCTGTAATTTATTAAGATTTTATTCAAATATCTCCCATAGTAACTGGATTAGCAATGCGTAAAATAAATTACTACTTAATCTTATTGCCATTGTAAACTTTTGACATACTTGCAAACTGTTATATATTTACATATGCATATACTTACATATACCATTTTAATTGCTATAATACAGTATTTTGTGTGTTTTAATATAAAACATACATATAAATCCATCTATCAGCCAACACATGTCAGGAGTACTTATAAATCAAATCCACAGTGACACTTTGATACCATGGTATGGCATATGTTCGGTTTTGGAACTTTACAAATGGATTTTACTCTGTATGCTTGTTAATGACACATAATTGCATTCACTCCCACAGATTAACAAAGTAGTACACTGTAAACCAGCATTTTGACACCTGCTTAGGTCTTGGCAATTTTTTTAATGACTGAAATGCATTTATGTGAAATTTTAAAAATGTTGATTGGGTAGAATTGCCTATACAGTCTTTCAGTTTTGGTCTACTTTTCTCTTTCTACACATTTCCAAATTTGCTAATTGTTGTAGTTTTGAGACTGTTTGTTTTTCTGTAGTTGAATTTGATTCACCTTGGTGTTTATGGTATGCCAGTACAGCATGCAGTACTTTCAAGTGTTCTGCTATTAAGGGCAAGTAACTCTAACAGTTGTGCCTTAATTATCATATTTATAGAGACAAAATAAAGTTTTCTCGTAACTTATAAATACATAGAATATCAGAAATTGCAAGATGAATCTCAGTATGCAATTTACATTAACAAACTAAAAAATCTTTCCTATGTCAAATGCAGGGCAGAGTTTTCCTAGTAAATGACTGCTTCAGTAGTAAATTAGAACCAGCAATCCATACAGCAGCACAACTCCTCCTCGTTCTTTGGTCTCTGTCTTGTTTGTACAAAAGTATATTAGTATTTGCTTGTTTATGTCTGCCATTTTAGACATCTTACATGTTTCATGCTAGTGACCTGTGGAGGAAAAAGGATGAGCAGGGAGGCACTGCGGGGCGGAACATGGGAAGGTTGTAACGGGCGGAGCACTGCTGCCGGAGAAGAAGGCGGGGCTTTACAGCATTATAATAGAGTAGGACACGCTTCATTAAACGCCATTTTGCCACTCCTCATATTGGTGTCTGTGTGGTGATGGTCCGGGGCCTGGGGAGAAGGCCCCGTGCCTCCTCGGTAAGAACGAGAACGGTAACAAGTGGTGACCCCGACGTGATACCGAGGAGGCGGCTCGGCCGGCGTAGGCACCGGGAGCGTGAGGAAGGGATCCGGATCCGGAACTATGGAGGCCATATGTAAGGTAGTGATGGCCTGCGCCAAGGAATGGCGGGCGCCGCTGAAGGCGGGCGCGATACGAGCGTGTGTAGGGAGGCTCGTAAAGGAGGGAGCGATTACTTCTCCTATGGAGATTCTGCGGGAGGAACTGTGGCTGCAATGCACAGCAGCGCTGGCGGAGTTCCCGATGAACGGGGGATCCGCGAGGGAGTTAAAGGTGTGGGGGCTGATAAGAATGCTCCTGCGGAGAGCGAGGGAGGAACGGGAGACGTGGAAGGCGGCTAGAGAGGCACTTAGAGGGAGTGGGATACGCGTGGGGTCGGCGGAGATAGAGGGAGCGGCGGAGGAGACGGCGCCAGAGGGGGAAGAGGAGCGGGTCGAAGAGCAAGGGGAGGAACAACGGGACGGAGGTTTGGTGATGCCAGCCGGGCTGGGAGAAGAGGCTTCGCGTGCCCCTCCACCACACTACCCCTGGGACGAGTTGCGACAGGCAGACAGAGCAGGACAACCTTGCCCTGTCGCGCCCAGTGAGCCCGAGGGGGAAGGAGAAAGGGGGGAGAATGAGCGAGGGAATGAGCGAGAGAATGAGCGAGGGAATGAGCGAGAGAATGAGCGAGGGAATGAGCGAGAGAATGAGCGAGAGAATGAGCGAGAGAATGAGCGAGGGAGAATACGAACACCGAATGAGTGGCTCACCGGGGCACTCATGGTACCTGATAAGAGCTGGAATCAGGGCGAGTCAGCGGCCAAAGATGGCGCCGGGGACAGAGAAAGAGGGCGGAGGAGAGTCACCTTCGATAGTACAAGACGAGCCAGTGGGAGGGAACGGGTGAGCGAGGATGAGATGGACAGCCTTACAAGGCGGTTTCAAGAAGTCTATCGGGGGGGGAGCGCGAGGGAGGCGTGAGAGCGGAGGAGGTGGAGAAGGATGTGGAGATAGGGCTAGAGCAGGCGCTGCGGCTCCTGCGGAGGCTGGAGAGAGAAGTACAAAAACAACAGCGGATGCTGCAGCGACTGGCCGACACACGATCCCAGGACGATTCCAGTGGCGAAAAGCCCCGAGCCGAGTTATACCTGCCAGATTGGCAACTATCAGCTGGGGCAGTGACGTTACGAGGTCTTAAACTCACGGCACCCCCTGAAACGCCGTCGGCGCTGCCGGTACGCCTGGCGCCCGGAGGGCTCATAGAATGGACGCCCATCGACCCGAAGGCAGTGAACCATCTATCAAAGTGTATTGCGGAGCAGGGCCTGAGACACCGGGACACACAAGCGGCACTAGACACGGTGTTCTCAGCATCCCTGACCCCCTCCGACTGCCGAATGCTAGCACGCGCAGTACTGGCTCCCTCCCAAGTTCTCCTATACAAGGACATGTGGGTTGGCCGATTGCATCAGGAATTGACACTGGGAACTCGCGATCCGAATCATCCACTTTACGGGTCGACCCTGAACCGCCTGAAGGGGAGTGATAATGCCATGACCACTTCGCAACAGCAGGCCGCCTTACTGACGGCCGGTGAAATACGAGCCATCACAACGGCAGCGCGCGCGGCGTATGAAGACTTAGCGCGCGTGGTGACAAAGACGGACCCATGGGTGGCAGTAAAGCAGAAGCTGACAGAGTCGTTCTCTGCCTTCTGCGATCGACTCTATGCCGCCATTGAGAGCGCTGAAGTCCCTGAAGCGGTGAAGGCGTCACTGATGCTCGAGTGCCTGAAGAATCAGGCCAATGACGACATAAAAGAGATCATTCGCCGAGCCCCGAGGGACCTGGGGCCTACCCAGTTAATGAAGTACGTGCTGGAAGAACAGAACCGGTTGCCCGTGAGAGAGATCCGAACCGTTGTCGCCACAGCCATGGCGGCACAGGCCGCGGTCGTACGATCAAAGACATGCTTCGGATGCGGCCAGCTTGGCCTCATCAAGGCGGCCTGTCCGAAGGCGCGTCAGGGTCCGAGCACCAACCATGCCCCGCAGATAACATGCTGGGCCTGCGGCAGGCCGGGGCACCGGGCACGGGAGTGTCGCCGCATGGCGCTGGGAAACGGGAGGTGGGGAGGCCAGTCGGGGACCCCTCCCCGCCCCCAAAGAAAAGCCCCGGCCACCATGTATACCCAAGAGGAGAGGGGGAGCTCGACCGGCGAGAACCCGGAACAGTGGCCCTAGTACTAGACTGCAACCACCGGCCTGGGGCCATGGTCACCCTGGAGAACCCCTGGGCCTATCCCCAGAACACACAGCTAAAGATGTTGGTGGATACTGGGGCTGATGTCACGTGCATCCCTCTCCGCATGTGGCCGAAAAACTGGCCGACGGACCAGGGAGGAAGTCTCACCGGGGTGGGAGGCAACGCGAAGGCGTACCGCTCGCGGTTCGCATTGAAACTCACCCTGCATGATCCTGACGCAAAACAGCATGGCGCGCCAACACAAGCGACAATCACACCTTATGTCACCGAAATTGCTGACCCAGTACTGGGCCGGGATGCGCTCAGCCAACTCAACATCAAGATCAAAAATTTTTGATGGGGGCCACTGGGACCGCCGCTAGTGAGATCAGGGCTATACCCTTAAAATGGAAAAGTGACGACCCGATATGGACTGACCAGTGGCCCCTGACTTCAGAAAAATTGGAAGCGGCGCAGAAGATAGTGGCTCGCGAACTGGAGCAAGGGCACCTAGAGCCCAGCAATAGCCCTTGGAACTCTCCGATTTTCGTGATCCTGAAAAAGACTAAGGACAGCTACCGGCTATTACATGACCTGAGACGGATCAATCAACAGATATGTGACTTTGGACAGTTACAACCGGGACTGCCGGTACTGACGGCACTTCCTGAGAATTGGCCGACTATGGCAGTAGACATCAAAGATTGCTTCTTTTCTATCCCGCTGCACTCACGGGATAGGGAGAGATTCGCATTCACAGTCCCATCGGTGAATAAGCAGGAGCCGGCGCGGCGCTACCAATGGACAGTGCTCCCACAGGGCATGAAGAACTCACCTGCAATTTGCCAACGCATTGTAGCCGATGCAATAGCCCCGGTACGAACACAACATGCGGCGGGGGTCATGATCCACTACGTGGATGATATCTTGATGGCAGCACCCAGCGCAGAAGGGCTGCAGGAAATGGCAGCCGACCTGAGGCGGTGCTTGGCTGCAGCCTCGCTGGTGATAAACGAAGCAAAGGTCCAGAAGGGACCAGGCATTAAGTTCCTAGGGGCGGAGATTGGACACTCGCAGATAAAGCCGCTGCCTATAACTTTGAACCCAGACGTCCGCACCCTACATGACGCTCAGGCGCTAGTGGGGAGCCTCCAGTGGCTCCAGAATATGGTGCCCATAACACCGAGCCAGATGCAACCGCTGTACGAAATGCTGAAGGGCAGGAACCCATGGGAGGAGAAGCGACTGACCGCAGAGGCCAAGGAGACTCTGAAGAACATCTCTGAGATGCTGAGCCACCCATCGGTGCAGCGCTGGGACCCTGCTGATAAGATCACGCTCTACCCAGTGCTGAACCGGCAAGGTGGCATGGCTGTGCTCAGACAAGGACAACCAGAGCGGATGCGAGTGATCTGGTGGGTCACGCCCACGCGGCCGGCTGGAGCGTTTGTGCCGCATTCCAGCCTCTTAGCACGAATGATCACTAAGGGGCGGAAGACATGTATCTCTGCATTCGCACGTGAACCGGACGCGATTGCCCTGCCTTTCCAGAAGGGCACCGATGCACAGACAGAGACCTTCGCCGCGGCGATGGCAATGGCCATGGAAGGATTTCCAGGAGAAATCCAGCACCTCCCACACCTCCAGCCGTTGAGGCACCTGGACATCATAGAGGTTGGCGGGCCTGCTCGAGTGCTTCCTACTCCGAAACCGGGAAACACTGTTTTCACGGATGCCTCCTCAAAGACCCAGACAGCGGCCGTCGCCTGGCAGGAGAATGGAGAATGGAAGGAGGCCACCTTTCGAGCGGCAGACGTCAGTGTTCAGTACCTTGAAGCCAAGGCCGTAGAGATGGCCTTGAGAATGTTCCCTGATGACCACCTGAATATCACCACAGATTCCATCTTCACGTACAACCTGGTGAGGCAAATGGCCACGCAGGGTTGGGCGGGCACGCCGATCGCCACAATGCTAGAAGACGCCTTGCAGGCGCGGACTGGCACGGTTTGTATTACGCATGTCCGGAGCCACAGCAAAATACCGGGCTACTATCAAGAAGGCAACGCGGAAGCCGATAAGGCGGCCGGCAGAGTGATGACCCTGCGGGAGGCCAGGGACCTCCATGAGTGGCTGCACGTCGGAGCCAAAGCCCTGGCCAAGACTTGCCACATCCCCATCTCTGAAGCCAGAGGCGTGGTCGCCACGTGCCCGTACTGCTGCAGGCGGCCTTTGCAGGAGGGAGGGACGAACATCCGAGGCCTGATGGCGAACCAAGTCTGGCAGACCGACTTTACCTTATGTCAGAGGCTCCGACCAGATCCCTGGCTGGCAGTCACGGTGGACACATACAGCGGCATGATCGTAGCCACGCAGCACAGGAAAACCACAAGCCGAGCGGCCCAAAAGCACTGGGCGTACGCTATAGCTGTGCTGGGGCTACCTCAGACCATCAAAACCGATAATGGATCCGCATTCACATCGGCGAGCACCGAAGGGTGGGCGCAGCGATGGGGAATCAAAATAATCCACGGCATACCGTACAATAGCACGGGGCAGGCCATAGTCGAGAGAGCCAACAGAACTCTTAAACAGAAAATTGATGTGTTGGGAGAGGGGGAGGGCATCCCCGAGCACTCAGTCATCCCCAGAGAGAAACAAACTGAAATTTTACAAAAAGCACTGTACGCCCTAAACCATCACCTCCGAGGGGAGAATAGTCATGAACCGGTAGCAAAGCATTGGGGAGGGATGAGCCCAACGGAGGGTCCCGAGGTGCAGGTCAAGAATCCCGCGACGGGGGAATGGGAGACCGGGTGGAGACTACTAACGCAGGGCAGAGGTTATGCTGCGGTCGCGAGCGCGGAAGGGGGCCCGGAGGCCGCGAGGTGGGTCCCCACACGCTGGGTAAAGCCGCTTTTACGCAAAATAGAAGCTCATCGAAACAGCTCTGACACCTGAACTATAGGCTGTGCTACCAGCGGACTGCCCCCGTCTTCGGAAGGTGCATTGGGCCCGCCCCTATTGCTTTTAATGGTCGAGGTTATATATGTGTCTCTGCAGATCGTGGTCCAGTGAAGGTACCCAGCAAGAACGTGAAGCCTGTCTTGACTCGCTATGACTCATCTACTGAACAAGACGGCGAAGATCCTGATTCTGGGGATACTGTTCCCAGTGGTAATGGCTCTCTACCAGATTGAGCCCAGGCAAAATATGTGGGTTACCTGGGCGAACAGGACAGGGCAACACGCTTTCTGTTTGTCTCTAGCTTCCGCTACCCAACCTTTTAGAACCTGTTTAATAGGGGTCCCCAGCTATAGTGTCAACAGCTTCCAGGAGTACAGCACGGGAAGCTGCAGTGGCAGTCTGTCGACTGCTAGCTGCAGTGCCACCCTCATTGCAGGCCTAAACAGAACGCTGCCATGGGACCCACAGGAGTTAAACCTGTTGGGGTCCATGAGAATTGGAAACACATCAGGCAATTGGTCTCAAACATGTATATATTTTGGGGGACGCCTGCACCCTTACCGGTTATTTAACTGGACAGGGTGGACGAACGTCACTCCAACAGCAGTCTATTATGATTATCAAAACTGTGATTCCTTCTGTGGCACCAATGGCACCAGCCGCCAGGGGCTGGGAGCCTTTGGGGCTGAGGCCACAAAAGGGCACTTAATTTGGAACAATGGTACCCCAAAGGCCTTGCCACCAGACGTCTTTTTGATATGTGGTGACCGGGCCTGGCAGGGAATTCCAAAAAGGGTAATGGGTGGTCCATGTTATCTTGGTAAGCTGACATTACTAGCACCCGATCAAAATTGGTGGAAACATATCACGGAGAATGAGACCGCCGTCCGCAGTAAACGAGCAGCCATAGGGCTCTCACCTGAGTGTAATGATCAAGTTTCCCTCCGCAGTCCCACTGAAAGAGTGTTTTTGGCCTTCTTCGTGCCTGGAGCAGCGGCAGGCAACGCTCTGAACCAGATCGGCCGGTTAGCTTGCTGGGCTGAGAAGCAGGCTAACGTCACCACTGAGATAATAGCGAGCCTATTAGAGGATCAAGGTAGTTTGCGACATGCTATTCTGCAGAATAGAGCTGCAATTGATTATTTGCTACTAGCCCAAGGCCATGGTTGTGAGGATTTTGAAGGTATGTGTTGCATGAATTTGTCTAATCATGGTGAATCAATTCACAAACAATTGCAGTGGTTGAAGGAACATGCCAGCAAAATCCGTCAGAACCATGGGTTTTTAGATGAATGGCTAACTAACCTGGTTGGCAATCTACCACCGTGGCTAACAGGACTGCTCGCTGAAGGCTTGCGCATTTTGTTAATCCTCATAGTTATAGCCTTATGCCTGTGTATAGTACTGAGCTGTGTTAAGACAGCCTTGCTGAAAGTAGCAGGCCGCGTCTGGATTGCTCGACAACAAGAAGGAGAAATTCTGGAGGAATGGCTGGGCTTTGGGGGGGGGAATATAGTCTGTTGGAAATGAGCAATCCCGCCTATGCCTTTAAGGTTTTCCCTGAACGACGAAGACAAGGACACCGCCTGCGTTAAGAAGCGGAAGAAGGGGAGGCAGCACACAGCTCCGCTCACGAAGCTACTAATGCAAGGAACCACCCGATGGCGGTCCCGTCGAGACACGCCGCACTTCCGCGTGTTTTGTTGCGTCCCGCTCGATATAACGAAACAACGTTGATGGGAGAGGGGGAGATGTGGAGGAAAAAGGATGAGCAGGGAGGCACTGTGGGGCGGAACATGGGAAGGTTGTAACGGGCGGAGCACTGCTGCCGGAAAAGAAGGCGGGGCTTTACAGCTTTATAATAGAGTAGGACACGCTTCATTAAACGCCATTTTGCCACTCCTCATATTGGTGTCTGTGTGGTGATGGTCCGGGGCCTGGGGAGAAGGCCCCGTGCCTCCTCGGTAAGAACGAGAACGGTAACAGTGACCACAATGTATTTTCACTAGATGTAACTCATATTAACTACTGGTTTAAAATTCTCAAGTTTAAAATCTGTTAAATGCAAGAACAGCTCTGTCTTAGTATCTCTGTGATGAAGACAAGACTGCTACTCAGCCAGGCTTTCAGAATTTGTTTTCTAGATCCCTAGCTGTGATGTATTTTGGTGATACCTCTAATAGTATGATTTATAAACAACAAAACATTACAGTGATTCTTGGCACATTTTATAGATATTCACTGAGACAGAGCACAGCCTTGTTTGATGCATAATTCTGAATGTCATATTGCTGCAGAGGGCATGGAATATTGATAGCTATATGCCATGAAAGACAGTATCAGCAGCAGGTTCATCACAGCTTGGTATTTTATCAGATCAACTTTATTGCCTTATATCTATTTGCTATTTTTAAGAGGGTAATGGGGGATATAACTGTATTTCATGATGAAAGAACTTGTATTAGTCACCTTCTTTCTTCTGGCAGGAATAATCTCAGAAATAAAGCATCATCCTTTTTAAGCTGGGTTACGTGAAAGGTCTTTTTTTAGCTAACTTAAAGAATCAAGTATGAATAAACTGCTCCTGAAAATTCTGGAAAATTAAAAATATTATCCTTACAAAGCTTTTATAAAATTTTTGACTAACATCAGCAATTACCCTTAGATATTCTATAATGTTTGCAGGTGATAGTGAGAATGGCTAAAAAAATGGGTATTGTGACAAAACTACTCACAATCATTGTTTGGAAGCATTTATCTACCACAGTAAGAAGTCTGGTATAAAACTTTAGAACAGCATTCAATGTGTGTATCATGATAATAATACTTAAGGAGATTTGGGATTTATTATAGGGAACTGAGGATTTGTTACATAATTCAGATAGCAAGCAATGAACTATATGAAGCACATGAAGCTGTTCATGATTTAGATGAGTATTCAAAACCTTCCATAAATGGATTCCAACTGGGTTCTATGAATAATCTCTGCTGCAGTTGTGATGGAATGAATTAAAGTAATAGGCATGATAAGTTCTCCCTGTTTTAATCATTTCATTGGCATTTATTTCTCCCCACCCCTGTCTTGCTTTATCTTGAATATCTATTACAAGACTGAAACATGGCATTCAATCTCAGATGTTCCTACTGACTCTAAGAGTCAGCTTGGAGAATCACCATGAGAAAAGGAATCTTTTCTTAAATGCACTTTCTTAATGCCATCATTACCAAGAGCAACATTTGAGAGTGTGGAGGGGTTTTCCCCTCAGATAATAAACAGACATATTTCATGTCTGTAGATGAATTGTATTTTAACTGATAAGACTTATGACATTTTCATCTAATAATGAACAAGATGACCCTTAACTTATTTACATGACTTAGCTAAACTCAAGGAGCTGAAATGCCCAATCCACTGAGTGCACAGAACTTCACTGCAAGTTACACATCTTGTCACAGCATCAGGGGGTGTTGACAAATTTATCTTCACGGCTCTTCAGTTGGTTACTTCTGACAAACAGCTAAAATATTCCCTTGACTATACTCCAGATATAAGAAATATTTTAAACTTGCAGACAAAGCAGTTAGAACATCTGTAGATTGATTATTCAATTTGATCCTATTTAATGTATTTCAGAACTCACACTGAGTCAATATTTCACACCAATTTTTTGATACACAAACAGATCTCTGTCCACTGAGTACTGGTTCTGAATAATGCATTTGCTAATGCAGACTACACTGCAGAGAGAAGGATTTGATGCTTTCCATCTTACACAGACTGTAGTAGCTGAGAAAACGAAACTTAAAAAAAATCATCCAGTTTAGAGCAACCGTAGGGATTTAGGGCAATTATTGACTTCCTTCACTTCTAATAAAATTAATATGAGAGATCTTTTAATTCACTTTATTTTAAATAACTACAAATTCAGTCTGGGTTAAAAAAAACAAACTCCTGATACAGGGTTAAAAAACAATTTCATTTAAAAATTACACATTATAAATCAGAACATAAAGGTCATCACAGTTTCAGACCATTAACATTTAAGAAGCATTTGCACCATTTTCCCACAAAATGTATTGATTTCCCCTAAAAGAAAACAAAAATAACTCCTCCCAGCAAAACAGATGTAATCAACCAGCCAACTGTTTCATGCCCTATCCTTATGAGCAACTCCTCCATTTATATATATATATATATTATATATTTATATATATAATTTCTTTGCTCTGTTTTTAAGAGATTGCTGGAACAGAAATGGAGCGTGTTCTGTTAGCTGAGAGAGAAGTTGTTCCACAGGTTTGCCAAGAAAGAGCTTTGGGTTTATTTGCCTTCCCCAGGCAGGAGTGCTGCCTGAACAGTAACTGGAGTGGATCAAATTATTGATATGTGTAAATCAGCATAATTTCACTGACATCAGTTATTTGCTCCAGCTGAAGTTCTTACTCGAAATATGTTCCCAAAATGACTTTCATTCTATTCATTTGGGTAGGGAAGGCAAAATGTATAAAAGCTAAGTTACCTGAAGGCAGTGATCTAAGGAGGCTAGAGCAGGGAGGTAGATGGTGATGGTGCCAGGAAAAGTGTAAGAATCAGGACAGGAGGCTGGGCATGTTCTCAGGGGATTAAACTATTCTCATTACTAAGCCAATCAACACAGACCATGCATTCTACTCATTTGTTTTATGCTTGGTGTAATATTATCAGACTGAAAACCAAGTGACTTTTATAAACCAAGGAGTATAAAATAATTGAACAGAAATGCACTGTTATGTCTGATTTCTTAATTAAGACAATTCCTTTAAAAGGTCCCCACTGTGTTTTCAATTATTTTTAACAGGAGAGAATATTTCATTCAGAATTACATTATTAAACACATTATGAATTACAGTAATAACATTAAAATATTTTAAAAGCTGTAGGAAGTGTCCCATAGGGTTAGAAAATTAATCATTTTTTACAGAGTGAAATAGAATGAGAAGACAGTTTTATAGCAAACTGAAACCACATCACCAAAAGCCATAACAAACAAATAAACAAATAAAGAATTTGCCGACATTATTAGAGAAGGAAGCTACGGTTTTGCAATCAGTTAAACAGAGGTTTGATGTTAAGCACATAAATAATCCCACTGAGTAATTTGAACAACTCGCATGCTGAAAGTGAAGCCCAAGTGTAATTACAAGCCTGGGACCTATGTTTTTCACTAGTCAACTTAAGCATAGTACTTTAATAATGCTAAACTAAATATTGTCTATGTATCCAGATGACTTTAAATAGCCATAAATTAATAATGGGATGTGGCACATTCAGATGAGTGTTTGAAATACTTAAGCACACAGTCCGATGTCTGACAAGCAATTAAGTACAAAACACAGTATGTAAGAAGAGAATATAAGAAAGAATGCTAGGAGAAAAAAAACCCAAAAGGGACATAAATATTCTCCTGTTAAGGTAAAATTACATATTAGACTAAAGAGAAATTTAGGAATTATCATAACAGCCCCATCCCAGGAGCATCTGGGGCTTGGGGCCACTACACTAAGACTGTAGCATCAAAGAGAGAGCTTATTTTTATTGTCTCAGTTGCAGCAAGCATTGAAAGTAACTCAGTTTGGAAAGCCTTATTCAAATACAAATTCCCTTTGATTTTAATGACAGTTTCGCCTAAGGAAATAGCATGAAGGAGATAAAAATAAACAGGACCAAACAGTGTCATAACCATGTCTCATGTCCCACCTGAAATCAGACATAGAACTGGATGCTGCTGCCCCTTTGAGCTGGTATAGCTGAAACAAACAGGTAGGCAAAAGAGTTTCTTTGTGGGTTATGCAGTAACCCATCGGGGATCTCACTGAGAAGCAGCAGGGAGATGGTGAGGACAGCACGGCTCTTGGAGCTCTCCAGTCTCCAGTGCAAACTCTGAATACAGACTGCTATGGGACTGCGGGCTGCAAGTTAAGCCCTCCCCCTACCCCCCACTCCATCTCTCTCTTTTCCAGTCTCTCTTAGTTCACACCAGGGAGTCAGTTGCTCTTCTTCTCCATTTTATGTAATTTTTTACTTCACTGAGCTGAAAGAGAAAGAACAGTGGCTGTAAGAAAACTCCTGGGAATGTCCTCACTGTCACCACCGAATTTCACTGTGACAGTGTTGACTGAATTAAAGTGGGAGGAAAGAAGTATACAGACAGGCCTTTGGGGATAATAGCTGCAGACACACTCGGAATGATGCAGGGATCTTCCCTATCCATACTCGGACTCTTTTGACTTTAACTTCCTTCATACCTCTTCCAGTCTGTTCCACAAGAATCCAGCTTCTGTCCTCTAGGAAGTGCAAATGAAGGGACCAATTGAAGGCACTGCTCAGAGAGCCCAGTAAGAAGAGAGATTCTTCCTCCCTATTCCCGTCTCTGCTCCTTTGTACTGCAGTTCTATTGGCAGGGACAGTCTGACACAGAATCAGCAATTCTATTATATTACTTTCTCCAGCTGTTTACACACTTTCAAAAGCCTGTGCAGGGCCTTTCCTGGATCCCCGGCTATTTCCATCAACATCCTGAGCTATAAAATATACAGGCTCAATGCCTGCACCACTTTTAATCAGCTACTTTGAACTGTTAGTTCTGGTACACACATAGAGGCTCTAAACTTTCCTTGTTACACAGTTTTTAAATCACTGCACAGAAAAAGTCATTGTTTCTTACTTTTGGGAATTTGACCCTCAGTTTATCTGTGTGAATAACAAAGTGAAGAATTCTTTCAGGCTGTCAGCAGCAGTATCTGTCACTAACTTCCCACACATCCCTTAATGGCTCAAGTAATTCCTGATGGAGCTCTTTGTTGTTTTTTATATTTAAATAGCCTTTCACAATTTATATTTAATTCTCTTGCAACACTGTTTATTATTTTCATTCCCAATTTTGCCTATCTGCTCTACTCATGTATCTGTTGACATAAACATGGAAGAATCATGGGCATAACATCCAAAAATGTAATAACTAAAAATATTTTAAAAAGAAAAAAAGTAATGCAGCAAAGAATCAAACTTTGTATCTCTCTGATTTTTATCTAGATACTTAGGCATTCTGTGTTGACCATAATGAATGAAAAAACAGTCCACACAAATTAAAGCCCTCTGAAACAATCATATTTTTCAGTCCATTTTAGACTAGTTTATAGAGAAACTTTCATAGATTCTACAAAGCCTTGCAGAAGCCCGTCTTCTGTGCTTGGCTTCAGTTCAGAAACCTTTAATAGTTTCCTGGGTTGCAACAAACTCTACACATCCCCCATCTGTGAAAACAGTGCATATCTTTTCATCCCGTCCGTGGACTGGCTCCTTACCCTTCTGCAATGTTTTCCAGTCTTTGCTTGCTCAGCGAGTTCCCTCCTGGCTGCCAGCCTGCCCTCCAGAAATTTCTCACATTTCATCTCAGGGAACGGTCAGTCGCCTTGTACGAATTTCACTTGCCCAGGGTGCCCCAGCCAAGACATAGCAAACTAACATCCCTCTCTCCCCATTGCCTGTACCCCTTTAAAGGAAGATAATATAAAGAAATCCACAAACAAATACAACAGTGTCTATGACAACACTATCCATGTACTTTTAATGTTTTTTCAACACCACCAATTTGTAATTTTTATCTCTTTGGATAGAACTATTAAATTATATACTGACTCGATGATAGTTTCTAGATTCCCCCTTTTTTCAGTAGTTATGACAAATTTTTTCCATTAGTTCTACGTAGATATTTGCTCAGTGGCTGGTAACACTTACTAATTTCTGATCTGTTCCTTGTTCTTACCTGAAAAAGTTCTTTATATCAGATCATGATGTTTATTGGAATATTTGTCCCTAACTTACCTCATGGATGGAAGAACTATAAGCGAGAGAGCAAAGCATGGTATGAAAGCAAAAAGAGTCTTCTTGTTGCATCAATAATAATGTGATGAGACAGTAACATTTTCTATTTGTAGACTCTGGTTCTTATGATTATACAACTAACTGTGTTTTTTGTTCTGACTTTTTCACGGCAATTTCTCATTATTCTGAGTAATATTTGAAGGAACAGAGCAGGATCTGTTCCAACCCCCCCCACCCAACACACACATTTGTACAGTCTCAAGAACAATAGATACTTAGGATATCTGTTTTAAAATTAACAGTGGCATTTAGGGAGTAAGTCTTCAAAACACTAAAATTATCCTTTCCTGTTATTTAAACTTTACATATCTGACTATGGGTAGTTAAATGCACTCCTCCTGTCTGCTGCTCAGAATGTTTAACAGGAAAAAGAAGGACCCCAGCCATTTGGAAGATTTACTACTGGGAAAGAAAGGTTCAAAAGAAGCAAAACATTTCTTTATCAGCAGTACATGGTTTCAAACTGAGTATGTCTAACTGCTTTACCATTGCTTGGATTTCCTAGACTTGATCTCTGGCCAGCTCTACTCTTATAATATTTTTTGCCATTGAAGTGTAAAAAGTAGTTAGTAGCTAAAAATAGTTAATAAGTTAAAATCAGTTTATCTTTCACGGGAAGCAGTAATTCACTTTAGTTTTCTGTCACCCAGTTAAAATCCTTGACAGCCATCCAGAGGCCATCAAAAACATCTTCTGTCTTGCACCTACTACCCCATCTATTTTGTCCTGTGCATTTTTCTTTTTGGAAGCCATAGACTTGGAAGTTGCATATGTTTACATCTTTTTGTATAAAAGACCAGATTCAGCACTGTGTTATGGCTGCTTTTTATTCTGTTCTGACAAAGGAGAATAGTTTTAAAATTAATCTGGTTTGTTGGACTTAAAACATGCTGATTAGTCTGCAAGAATGCATACATTCATTTTGCATGCTTACAAAATTTATATCTATTCAGGAATATAAATCTGAATCTTATAAAAAATAATTTGGATGCAGTAATAGAAAAGAAAAGGTGAGAAAGGATATGTTGTTGTAGGGTGAATAACTGATGTTATTTAATTTCTCTTAAAAATCCCCCAATAATGTTTTTTGATGCCAGAGACAGTATACAATATATACCATATATAATGGTGAGATCTGATACTCATTGGAAACAACCCACATAACCACAAATGAATGTATAGTTTTTTTAATGTATAAAAGATTTTACGCTGCAAGCTGAAAAATAATAATAATCATTTATTGATTGAAATTTGTTTTTGGAACCCAGGCTGGGATATGCCAGTTGAAAAATCTGTATATTTTTTAGGCTGACTGCAATATATTTCTGTCATGCTCTTTTATTATTCACATTAGTTCTACTGAAATCATTGTCTGGGGAGAAAATACACATACATGAAAAATTCTTTTGTGATTTTTCAGTATGTAAATCATGTGCATTATCCAACTCTTGTGGCCATTCAAAGACAGATAGATGCTGTCTGTTCAGTTCTATTCAGAGTTAGAGTAATTTTGTCATATTACTGCAGAGAGAGAATAGAAATGGAATACAATTATGTCTGACAGGCTTTTTAAAGGCATTGAGGCACCTAAGTGAGAAGGTTAGTTACTTGCTTCCACTCTGCCTGAGCCCAAGGAAGGGAAAGAGCTGAGTTCCTCCCAGGAGTCATGATACCGGGGGTATTAGGCAATCAGGTTCCCAGTTTAGACAGGATGAATTCAGGGACCGCATTATGAATGTATGTCAGTGTTACACATAACCACTTTCTGTGGCTTTCTGTCTAATGCGCGCCTTTACCATTTAGTGTATCTTAGCCAGCTTAGCTCAATCAATGCATTATTAAGCATAAGCAATTCAGATATCAGGTTGGAACTTGGTATGTCAGATTAATGATCTGCTTTTGTTAGCGCTAATACTGTTGTACAGTTTGACACTCACTCTTGTCCTGAAGTACTACTTTAGGATAAGTATAAACTTCTTTTTTAAATTCTTGATTCTCTCTCCAACAGTAGATTATGCTTTAGCTTTTTTACTAACAGTATCTTTTCATTAACTGGATGGGAGACTGATAGTATCACTTCGGATTTTAGATAATTCCTAATTTGTATCCTCGCTACCCATATGCATGGAGTTTTTTTCTTACATTTTTAAATTCTTTAATTATTTTCCTCTTGAAACAAATGTGTTTTGATACATGTTGATCTCAACATCTAAAAATCTATTTCCATCATCTACTTTCAATATTTTCTTTAGCATGAAGACACACTAAGTAAACAGGATGAAACCATCTGGTAAATATATTCCTTTTTTTTTTTTTCCCCAGGAGCTTTCAACAGAAATATCCGTGCCTATAGAGATCTGGCTTTAATTCTAGTTAGTATGTATAAATGAGTTTGGTCATGGCAGCCCATCCAATTCGTTTTTAAACTCCATCATATCACTATTACAGTGGCTGATGTAACAAGCAATCTTTTATTAATGGTATTTGGGAGTACCATAGATAGGGTTTTGCAAATGAAGATTGGCATGGATTACAAGAAGTATACAGGTGCAGTGGAATAAGTCTGCATTGTTCCCCTGTAAATATGTTCCAATTTTTTTTCAGAATAAGTTTTAAATCAGGCAAAAAACATGGAAAACAAGGAAATAATGAGAAGAAATTAAAATTTTTTCATGTTGTAATGATTACCTTTTGTAAGGGCACATATTCTTTTTTGCTGATAATTAAATGAAATAAACATTATGAAGTTCTCTCAAAAAGGAATGTTGGAGGCCTGTGGAGGGCTGTTTTATTCTGAGGTTAGCTAGGTAACAGAGTGCACAGAAAGGAAGGCTGGAATTACTATCTTGCTAACTGTTACTTGCTAGTTGCTGTGCAATCTGAAGGGCAGCTTTGCTAATGTATCGTAAGCAACACAAATTGAAACGGACATGCCAGCTTTAATTCAACTTATATGGGTATGCATACTGGAATTTCTAGAACTGTTTAATTTGTGTCACTTTCTCCCAAAAAAAGGTCTTAAAGAGCTGTTGTTAATAAAATGGAGAAGGCAGTGACAAAATGAAAAATATGAAAGATGAGAAATATTTTTTAATTCCTCTTTTTAATGTCAGTTTGTTACAGATAAGAAAGATGCTTAAATAAATTGTCCTTAATTTCAGCATTTAAGAAAATGCTTTAGTCTTTGTTTACTGTCAATATGGAGAAATGGGCTTTCAGAAGGCTTTTTGTCTCCTCCTAGGATAGTTACCTTATGTTGATCATATAAAATGCCTAACTTTTAGGTAGGTAAAATTAGGCAAGATGAATTGTATTCATTTTTTTGGAAAATAATACTTTACTTGCTTGTTCTCAGTTGTTTTATTTATTAAATGCACTATATAGACTAGTTGAACAAGCTCTTAAAAAAGTCTTCTTTCACTGATAACTAAAAGAAACGACGTTTTAAGAGAGTATCTATATTTATCACTAGCTTCAATTAAAGAATTTGGATCACAGTTTTAACATTTAAAATTCTGGATTTGTTACAATATTGTTTATGATTTATTTTAAATAATATGAGAAAAATATATGTTTATATATTTATTGCAAGGTTGCCTGTTAAGAGTATTTGAGGTAAGATGCTTTCATCCATATGAACTGTGAGCAGCGCTTACTAGATTTTGATTTTGGGAACTACTCATCTCCAAGCTGTAATTGTGTTAGCTATTTTTGTGCTAGTGAAGAAGCAACATTTTAGAAGCTGGTTTATATTTAGAGAGGATTTTTGATGGCTCCCATGGTCCAAATCTTAATGTCCACCCATGCTAAAAGACTTGAATAGCTAAAAGATTTTACTTTTGTTCTTTCACTACTACTTTTGCACTGAGATAAAGAAATCTTCACTAATGTATTGTGGAGAAATCACTGATATCCAGTTTATGTATAAAATTGTTATAGAAAAAAAGAGTAAAACAGAAAAGATGGAAAAAAAAAACAGTATCATAGCTTAGCCAATAGTAAATAATACCTTACACAGAAAATTTGAAGAAAAAGAACCAGCTGAACAGCTTGAGAGTAACTTTTTAAGCTGAATATGCTGAATTGTCATCTATTCAGCTCAGAGTTTTAATCAGCTCTGGAAAAACTAATAGAAGTTTGCAATGGACGAATTTAGGACAAAAAAAGAAAGAAAAATTAGGGGAAGATTAGACATAGGGGGAATGGTGATGTGGTCAAAACAGTATGCCAAAGGAAGCATAGAAAAAAGTCTGTATGTGCCAAGAGAAAGGGAAAAGAAACACTGTGGAAGCACAGAGAAGTCTGAAGGTCAGATATTTTTACTGATTAGTAATCAGAAATACCCATTTTTGTTAATGCAGATTTCTACTTAGAAGTGCTACTGCTCACTGTAGTTACAGATTGTTGATGTGTGAGATCACCTAACATTCCTATACCATGGCACACAGTATTGGTAAAATAGACAGCCAAGGTCATCTTTACAACTCCCTGAACAATATTTATGAAATCCCCCGAACTGTGCATTATTCAGCAAGATTCTGAAACTTTTTTAAGTCGTTGAAATACAAAATCCTTCCTGCAGCCTTTTGAATGAGAAGGTTTAGCACCTTCCCTGCTTTGAAACTGAGACTTGACATTTTGGCAGGTGTTTGCCTCGATATCGGAGATATCTGCACTGGTGAAAATGTAATTAAAATGTACTACAGTTCTAAGCCTCTGAACAATCTTAGTTCACATAAGCATAGTAGTTATCATTTGGATATTGGCTGGAATTCAGATTCTCTGGTGATTTTACCTGTATTGCCTATGCATAGCTAAAATAAAATACTGGAACAAAGAAACAAATTAGAGCATAAAGTACCAAAAGTGAATAACTAGCAGTGGAGAGAGAAATGATGCTCTCAGTAGGTGGTTTGATAGAAATGAGCAGAGCAGAATCACAGGACAGGCTCGAGTGACAATAGGGAGTAGATTCATGAATGTTTTAATAAACATTAATCCTATGCATTTATTTAAATATCTAGAGTACTCTTGTAAAGCTCCATTCAAAAATCAAAAGGTGTGTGTAATATAATCATGTTTACAGTGCATACACAGAGACACTCTGAAATGAACACAGAGAAGGGTGCATGGTTTACTCTCTGATTTCTGTCACAATTTTTATTTTATTTTTCTAGTGCTGTGGTAAATCACTTCTGTAGCAAAGTTATAAGTAGTATCTCAAAATATTTTTCCATGGTATTGATAAGAAGCTACTTGAGATATTTCCTGTCTAATTTTGGCATCTTGCTAAAATTTGAGTATAAATAAAATGGAAAAGATGCAAAGAATAATTTAAGAAATATATTTAAAATTTACACATGTGGAAGACTTTATCTACAGGGAAGAATAATCAGTTAACTTCAATAATAATTTAATTGCATGTAGACAGAAAATCAAATATTTTTGCTACCCATTCCATTGAAGAAGTTGGCAAAGAAAACAATGGGTGCAGTTAAGAATTAAATCTTGGAAGGGAGGAAAAGAAGTAGGAGGAAGATTCCATAAAAAGTTCAGATTGCAATATAACATTTTCAGGGAGGACAGTTACAACCATCAGAGTGATGGATATGAGATGAGTGGAGTAACTAGTTAGAGCAAAAAGCAGATGAAAGGGGAATATTAAGGAAAAGATTTAGATCTCTTTAAGGAAAAAAAATAAAAAGGATGGAGTTTTATAGGAGAGTGAAGACTCAGGGTCTTGTCTGTCGCTAAGTAGAAAAACCCATTTATATTAATGAGGACTTCAGCTTAAAAATCGATGGCATTGTTTTGCACATGGTAAGAATTGTTCAAGTCCCATCAATAGGAAGGAACAAAAAGAGGTTAGAGTATCATGCAAGAGGTTACTCTAGATCCATTCTCTCAGCCCTTTCCAAAGTCTAGTTTCAAAGTCCCCTCACCATCAAACCATAAAGAAATGGAGTGTATCATAAATCTCTGCAGATGTTTGCTATCCCTCCTCAAGTCTATTGCTCTCACATTCAGAATTTGTGCTCTAGACAACCTGCAACTCTTACAGAATTTCCAGGCGTGATCTATGAATTCTTTTCTTCCCATCGCTTTTGCAAAATCTCAAAATGATAGAATAATTTAGACTGGGAGGGCCCCAGGAGGTCATCAAGTCCAACACCCTGCTCACTTTACTATCTTTATACTTGGATTCAGGCTATCATTACAAAATACAGTGACAGTCATGCAAAAATAGTCCATAATCAGTTACATCAAATTTCCTGAGCACTATTGGGTACACCCAAAGACACTGTAAAATTTCACCCTAATGTGCAAAGTATTAAGCTTGAAACTCAGGTCAATTTAAAACTAACTTTAGTATTTGACTGACTATACTACAAAATTAGATTTGATTCTGGAGCTAAATAATTAAATTCTTAATATTTCATTATTCCTCTGTTTATATAGATGTGCATCACCCTTATCTACTTGACCTTGGTCCAGAGAAAGCAAAAAGCCTAATATGTTTTATCTGACTATATTTCAGTTTCCTATCCTTTGGGCTGGGGGGAAGATTGGTTTTATTCCTTCTTCTTATATATTGCCTACTGTGTCAGTTGTGGTGGAGGGTAGTATTACTTCAAGTCTCTTACTGCTCTGAAATTTGAGGTATTACCAGGTAAGCAGTTACTGTGCATGTGCTTGCAAACAGAATTCAGTTGGTATTGCCTTCCTCTATGCAGATCATCCTGGTCTCCCACTGTCTGCTGCTGCTTGCTTGTCTGCCCAGCTGGAGGAGGCTAGAGGTCTTGGCAGTAAGTCAGAAAATGAAGCTTCTAAAACACAATACTGTTTAATGTCCTCTTAACTGAGTAAAGCTAAAAATATATATACCTATATATATTAGAATTTTGCCTACTAGACTGCACAGTTTTACTTCCTCCCACCCATGACAGTGAAGTCACCATATTAATAGTTGCAAAATTACAGTTTTTCTGTCTCGTGCTTTCCTTGTTAGACAGGTGTCTCATAATTTATTTAGAACTTATTGTGCTAGAAACTTTCCTTAGAGATTTTGCAGTTGTATAGAAAGAATTTGATTTAGGATGCAAGGCTGAGCTTATTAGAGTTACACTCTTCGAGAAATCTGCAAGACTGATTACAAGCTCCTTGAGTGGCCTTCATCAATTTAACAAATATTAAAAGGCCAGCAGAGGGAATCTGAAAAAAATTTCCTAAAGCAGCAGGTTCACTTCTTTGTGCTGGATAAAACATTAAACTGGTTGGCATGAAATAAAACAGTGTCTTTTTTTAATAAATTTTCTGGCAGGAACACTGTAAACATGTATTAAATACCTTCTTTCCTGAAATCCTCTGTTATTTCATCATTCTAGGATGCTAGGATTGCTTGGAGCAATGATTGTGAATAACAAAACTGTTTTGAAATTTGCTTCTGTCATAAAGCAAAAACACATAATCTATAAATACAAATACAAACAAATCTCTGAACCTTTTTCTTTTCTTTTGCTGAAGTCATATTACAGAAAGTATAAGAATTTGTATTGTTACTTGACTGATATTTTTGTGAATACAATTTCCAAAGAAGGAAAAATCTGCATGGATGACACACATTTCCTGAATATCCCTAGGAAGACAGAGAAGAATGACTATAAGATCTAATTTTTAGAAATATTGTTTTTTCTAAGCATTTTAAAGTTTTCATAAAGTTCTTAATGATAAAGTTTAATGTTAGAGCTGACAGATTCATTCAAAACTAATCAACCAATAGTTAATATTTCAAAGTATGAATACACAATATTCTCTTTGAATCACTCATGAATAGAGAAGAATTAATTGCTAAATTTATTCTGAAAAATAATTTTGAATTAGTAAAATATAGAAAAAAATTGTAATCTATGGGTAGACATTTGAAGTACAGCCAAAATGGGGAAATTAATCAAATACATTATTTGTTTTGAATTATTCACCCAGTTGTACAAATTATACAGTGAAATCACAACCATTTTTAATATTGTAATGTTATCAACAGGTGGTGAGTTTTCATGTTAATTCGTAGTAGTAAAGTAATTTTTCATTTTTAGAAGACATAATGTAAAAAGTTGTGGGAGAATTGAAAACAGAATTTTCAGCCAACATGGAAAAGAGAAAACAGTCATGCTATACATTTAAAATAGCATATGCACTATTCTGCATATTGTGTATATGCACAACATGTCAACAAAAACTACATTTCTTACATGGAATGTTACCTTTTGGAGAGAAATGAGCAAGCCAAAATTGGGGGAGGAGGAGTGCTGGTAGTATTTTGTATAAATTGATCCAAAGGGTGAAGGAGAAATAATAAAAAACCTGCCACAGAGATACTGTAATGACCCATTCAGGAATCCAATAATAAGAGTGGTCAGTGCTCCTCCTATTCTGCTGGACTTTCATTCTCTTGCATATGGTGTAGGACACAGCAAAAAGGCGATATAGCTATACATATTTTCTCAGACAAAGTAAAGCCTGCCTTGCAGACACTTTTATCAGATTCCCTGTACTGTCTTTCATGCTACCTGTGCAATAAAAGGCCTTCCCAAATTAGTCCACTACCTTTTACTTTACTGAATAGCTCTTCCTTTTGCTATGACATCTTTAGAATAGATCAGGTGCCCAGTTTAGTTCAATTACTCATTTAAATAATAGCTTTTCAGAGACAGATTTTGTTATTTCTCATTTGAGAATGTTTTTGATATTTTGGAAGTATCATCTGGTAAAATACAGATAATTTCTTTACAACATTCCACCAGTCTATCATCTCTTTTTTACTGATAAGTAACTGAGGCACAGAGAGATTAAGCACAAGACACAAGCTGCCAAGTTATGAATGAGGCAGAATTAAGTGCCCATACAGAAAACAATGATTCATATGGACTTTGCCTAAAGCATCAGAAGTCATCAGGTGCCTGCACATCCTGAAAATCCCTAAAACACTTGAACCTGCTCCGAAGCATGCTGTCCAAGACATCTAGGCATCTCCTATATAAGCTCTATTAAAGTCCAGAGCTCCTCCAACAAAATGACATAGAGCTTGCCACTTTTCCACTTTTTGCATAACAGCAGAGTAGATGGAACATCCACCTAGAAAGCAGGAATTCTGCACCGCAAATCCCATGACGTTGGAGATGTTTGATTTCAGAGTTTCCTTTTCCCAAAACAGTGGCTTAATTATCAGACTGCAGGCCAGTCTGCTGATGCTGGTTAATAACATCATCAGTGACCTGGATGGTGGGATGATGCACACCCTCAGCAAGCTTGTGCATGGCAATAAACTGGAGCGAATGGTTGATATACTGAAGGCCAAGTCTACAACTGGAGGAATGAGCCAAGAGGAAATTCATGAAGTTCAAATATGAAGTCTTGCACTTGGGATGGAATTACCCCCTTCCTCGATACAGACTGGGAACTTACTGACTGGGAAAAGGACCTGGGGATCTTGGTGGACAACATGTTGTCAGTGGTATGACCTTGCAGTGCTGAAGACCAATTGCATGCTGAACTTCACTGCTGTAGGCATAGCCAATAGGTCAAGGCAAAGGATTAATCCCCTTTATTCAATGCTTGTGAGACTGCATTTGGGATGCTTTGTCCAGTTTTGCTCCAGCAGAAAAGCTATTGACAAAGCAGAACAAGCCTAGCAAAGGGCCACTAAGACAGTTAGGAGCCTGGAGCATGTTACATGAGAGGAGATTGAGGGAACAGGGTTTGTTTAGCCTTGAGAAGATTAGGGTAAAGGAGGATTTAATTACTGTCTTCCACTGCCTGAGGGGGGAGGTACAGAAAAGACCAAGCTATATTCTTGGAGGTACACAGTGAAAGAACAAGAGGAAATAGGAATCCAAAAGGAATCCAGTCCCTGAGATCAGGGAGTAAAATTCAGTCCTGTCCATGTTTAATTTCCAGCTAAACTGTTGGTGATTGCAGTAATGTTCTATTACTCATAGCCACCTGTTCTTAATCAGAAATATCTTTCATTAGTTTGGAAAAAGATAGATTCCCTTTGAGGACATCATATGAAAATGAGTTATCATTCTAGCTCCTGAAAGTCATAGATTTATATCAAAGAGCATTTGTATTTCACTGTGAAAAGAAAAATGTGAAAATTAAAGTGTTATGTTCTACTTTATTTCCTGGTCTGGAGAAAGAAAAAGGAAATAGAGTAAAATATAACACTTTAATTTTCCCATTTTTTCTTTCACAGGAAAATAGATTATTCTTGACATTGAGAGAATGAAATTCACATTATGAACTTACTTCACAGAAACAGCATCTGAAAGAGTAGCAAATTCATGCTGAAACTTGCTTTAACTTGGATTTGTCCAGAATCAATACATTGAAATGCAGATGAGGACAGGCAGCAACTAAAAGTACATACACTCTACTTTCTGTGTACTTGTAATAAAATCACACAGAAGACAATGTAATTGAAGAAAAAGGACAGTAATAGTTGAACTCATCAGAGTGTCTCTACTTGTATTTCTCTGAATTATTCTGTATTCTCCTTATGTATTGCCAGACTGATATGTTTAATGAAAAAGCTGAAACAATAACTACAGTATAAGTGTGGAAACAACTCCTTGACTGGGCATCAGAAAGGCAGAGACTTCACTTTTTCTGTTATTTTGCAAATGGTTACCCACTGAATTGCAGGAGTGCATCCAGTGGTCAAGACAGAGCCACAAATCTAGACAAAGAGATGTACACATAACTTCAAGCAGTCAAGGAACAAGTTGGAGATCCTCCATTGCAAAACATAAGCAATCCTGTCTCACCATTATGTATGAAACTTACAGGTGTACAAAATGCTTCCTTTGAAACAGATTTAGAAAGAAGGCTGGAGGTCTGTATGTCTACTTACTGTGCAGGAGTGGCTTGGTGATTATGAAGAGATGCAAATATGGTAAGTATTTCATTATCAGAGAGCCAGTTTATGGATAAACATTTGCACGTCCCTGCACAGAATGCCCTATAGTGTTGTTATTCTGAGAATTTTCAAATGAAGCCATTCATTTAAATACACAATGTGCTACCTAACCTTCCCTCAGGGTGAAATTCACCTTCTGCAGAGGACTTGCACAGGACTATGCATTACTGAATTCATGTTAATGCTCTGTTTTTTTGAATTGAAGTTGGAGCTAAATGGTGCATAGACCTTTGCACTGGTCTCATATAAAAGAAGAATTTCACACATCATCAAAAAGAATCTCTGAAAAATCTGTCGAGCATTTTGGAAGTATCTGCAGAATTCTTCAGTTAAATGACCACAAAGAAGTGTTTTATCCAAAATCATTACAAGTTCTACATATTTTTTTCTTTCTTTTTTGTCCCGTTTATCACTTCTCTGTTGGTTAAACAAAGAGGATCACCTCACAGTAATCATCTGCTTGAAAGGATTGCATGGATAAAGAAAAAGATGGAGAAAAGTAGCAATCCCATACAGAATTCGAGACATAGGAGGATAATCCTGGATGAGTGGTTAAAAACATACATTGTCTTTTAAGTTGAAATACAGAGTGAATTTTCTAAGGGAATTCGGTTGTTTGAATCTCCTGGGTATGAGACCTAATAGATAAGAAAAGATAGGAAAGGAATGGAATAGAAATTTTGGCTGAAAACTTGACTCTCTGAGCTATAGAACTGCTTGGTGATTTTTTCAGGATATATGTAATACTATCAATACATTATGTAGCTATCATAATGTGGACTGAATTCTCTTATCACTTCCAGCAGTATAATGCTTGTATTGGTTGCCATTATTATTGTCATTATTACTATTATTATTATTTGTTTGCTGTTATTTGTTTATAGTAAGACTTCTGTGTCTTACTTGTCTGTGTCAAACCTTGTTGTACTGTACACTCTGGAAACAAGTAATGTATTTTAAATATTACCACATACATAAATTTTGTGGCTTAACCTATAGATGTGTTTTGTCTGGGGCTAGAAAGCATCAGGATAGAATATAAACACTCATCTCTATTGCCTGATTTAACCAAGAAAGGAAGTGCTTACAAATGAACTCCAAAGAAGTAACAGATGAACAACCAGCTATTCAAGGTAAACAGAAATAATGAGTTCCCCCGTCACTATGTTAAAGTCTGTTTAAGGAAAATTTTCATTAAGTCATGCTGGTTACAGAGTTACTTACTCATTCATATTGAGAAAGCATGGGGCAGGAGGGGGGAAGAATGTCAGAAAATCCATCTTTTCCCCATTTACGATTCAAGGACTCTGGTGAATGTTTGGGGGTTTTGGTGGTGGTGGTGGAGATTGTTTTGAAGCTGATCTCGATTTTTTTGTTTGCTTTTTTTTTTTCATTGCTGCTTTTGCCTTGTTTTTTTTTTTCCTTTTTCCATTAGAAGTGATGGTGGTGCTACTAGGAACTATATTGAATCACACTTTGCTCTGTTTTGCATGCTGCCAATAACCCCAGCTAGTAAGGAAATGGTTGCTATTGTTGCTGCTGTCCAGGTTATGTGTATGTGAATCTCTGCTTCTGCCATTGTTTTACTGAGGAAGTTATTCCCTAAATGACTCATGCTAGCAGATCCATGAGAGAATCCTTGCATGTGCAGCAGGTAGACAGCATGTGGAGGCTCAAGCCTTGGCAGTCAAACCATCAAATTGGCTGAAAATACTGTGATAGCTACTACATTTAACTT
The DNA here is from genome assembly GCF_036417845.1 of Apteryx mantelli. Lineage (NCBI taxonomy): Eukaryota > Metazoa > Chordata > Aves > Apterygiformes > Apterygidae > Apteryx > Apteryx mantelli. Next base: position 118,004,756 of record NC_089980.1, on the reverse strand, counting down.
CACAAACTCCTATGGCGATTAAATGTCCAGTCTTGGCAACAGATTAGAAGACTAAGGAATTTATACAGTTATTGGAGCTAGCTAAAAGTTTATTGCCAGCCTAATGAAAATTAGACATCCTGTTAAGATGCCTGTCTGTAATTCCTTCAGTCAAGCTACCAGCACCTTTCTTCGCAGTTACTGTGACAACTTTTTCAATGGTCTCGTCAGTCTTGCCCTATGTTGCAAAGTCTGTGTCTTTGATCATATCCTGTCTCCATTCATCCCTCCACCAGCTCCCTTTGTCTTGCAGAAATGAACTATTTGTCTTTACTTCCCTGGTCCTTCACGATTTACTCCCGGGCAAATTAGCCTTCCACTCAGTACCAAATGGTCATTTCCTGCCTTCAGTCACTAGCTGATGCTAGCCTCTCCCAACCACTTGTTACACTTTCAAACAAACACCTCTGTAAATTCTTCTAGATATTGGCAAAGTTACTTCATTATCTTGTTTAAATACACCCCACATCTGCTTTTTGTTAATTAGGCTTTTGGTCTGCTGAGATTACAGACTCTCAAGTTAAATATAGATAATGTTTAGGGACAGTGTAAACAAGTTCAGGTTCTGCCCTGATTCAAAGCTGACCGTATGTGAAGCAGACCAAAGGTTGTTTAGCCTGTAAGTACGGAACTTTCTTTAACCTAATAAGCTCTGCTAAGAATCAGGGTGTGTTGCTTAGGTAGAGCATGATATGCATTTAGCTGTATTTGTTCCTTAATGGATCTAAGACATGCAAGAGTTTGTTTCTGTCTTTACTCTGCCCGTAAACCTATTACTGTATTTACTCTGCCTATAAACCACTTTCTCCATGTTAAATTCTGCTGTTTTTTGTCCTTAGATTGCAATTGTCTTTGCCCTTAGATTGTAACTAGCTGGAGCAGAAATCATGTTTTTGTTTTTGCCTGGTGTTTGTATAGGAAGTGAAGCTACAGGGCTTGGCTCCTTAGCTCTGATTCCTAGGGATTCTAGCTGTACAAGTTCAGAATAAATCACATCATGCTGATTATTAATAATAAGATAAAAACAATTTGGTATCCATAGAACTTTTGAATAGATATTTAAGTGAGCATTTGTGCAACCTCAGTGCTTTTCTGATTCTGGTAGGCATCGAGTCTCCTCGAGTAGAAATAAAAATGTTGGAGAAAAATGCTGTGAAATTGCATCACTGTGACTAAAGGAAAGTAGCCTGAGCTTTTCAGTGCCAAGTCTCGAGTGCCTGTTTGGGGCACCTTTCCAGAGTACACACAAAAATATAATGTGCTCTTCCTGTCATGTGGGCAGACTGATAGATAATGTATGGCCAAATATTTGAGTGTGCCCAGGCACATTAAGATAAGCTCAACAGCTGTGAAACTTCACATAGGGATGAGAATAGCTTTTAGTCCCAGTATGAGGCAACACTAGAAGATAATGGACAGAATCAATTTATGGCTTAGATGGATAGACAGCACGTCAGCTTGATCATTATCAAGAGCTCAAGCATTATCTGGTACTTCAAATCCAAACTCACAAAATCTATGGACAGTTCCAGAGGTACACTTGATACTGACAGGGGGCTGCTGCTAAATATGTCTACAGCACACAAAAAAACAAACAGATTTTAGTACCAGCTCTGAATTAAAACAAAAACAGAAGCAGAGCAAGTCATTCTTTAGGTTAGCTTTCCTGTGGCACTTGGAGTCATTGCATATACATATTCTTTGCCTACTACAACTGTAACTCAGAGAAAATAGCACAACATTGACAAAGGTTACATACATATTGAGCAAATGCTAACCTTTTGCATTAATATTCTGGCTGAAGTCTAGATTGCCAGGTAATTTAAGTGTTAGCAAAATTTAACTGGACCCAGAGCATTGTAAAAAGAAACTGTATCAGTACTCAAATCAGATCTTATTACAGATACACTTAGAAATGATTAAATTTGCAAGCCTGATTGCAGACTCATTCTTGTAACTTTAAAGTTATTTCTTTAAATAGGAACATGTGAGAAAGATTCTTGAAAAAAGTACCTGAAGAGATGAGATGTGGTTGTTATATGACAACTTACCCAGGAGTACCACAGACACATAGTAAATAGTGTTCTCTCCTGCCATCTGTGCAGGTGTATAATCCTACCAACATTTGTATCTGTCCTAAGGCAGCAACATTTTCGCTGAGAACAGAGAGGAATCTCTGGACATTTTTCTTTTCTTTACTGTGGTGTATTTTCTGAGATAGGTTAGGCTGCTCACGTCATTGTCCAGTTGAATTTTGAATATCTCCAAGGATGGGGATTCCACAGCCCCTCTTGGCAACCTGCTCCAATATTTGACCATTTGCATGGTGAAGTCTTTCCTTATATCTAATCAGGTTTTCTCATCTTCCAACTTGTGTCTTTTGCCTCTTGTCCTTGCTGTGCACCTTTGAGCAAAGACTAGCTCCACTTCCTTTACCTCCCATTAGGTAGTTGAAGACAGCAATAAGCCCTCCTTTTCTCTTCCTCAGTCTGAACAATTCAAATTCTCTTAGCCTCTCCTGTTTCTTCATGTGCTCCAGCCACCCAGGACTTGTGTATATAAATTGGAGCACATTGCATAGAAGAATGTGGCTTAAGATGACTATATGTCTGTCTGGGTAAACCTGGGCAGAAATACAGGCACTTGTCCTGTTCACAGGAAGGTGCTGCACAGGCAGAAAATGTGCATATAATGACTACTATGTATTTGCAGGGATTTCACAATAAATGAAGAAGAACAGGGTGAATTTACTGCAAATATGCAGATCAACCAGTAAGTGCAATGGCCATTTGCCCTGGATTTCTGAGTGCCATGCCGCACATTCAAAACTTTTACTACTGTAAATGGGATGCCTGGCATTCAGAAATCCTAAACAGACATACTACATTAAGCAGGATCAATAGGAGAGCTAAATTCACTTAGTTCCACTCTAGAATGTCTTCACCTGACACCTATCATTACTCTAGATGATTAAAACTGGAAGGATTAGTGCGTAACAATAGCACATACATTATAGTTTTTCTTATTTCAGTGCAGAACCCTCATAAGAATTACATTCTTCTAGGTAATGATCTAATTTGCCAGAATTTGTCTATATTTGCTTTATATATTGACATTTGCAATTTGGGTATGTTGCTTTAGTATGATAAGATCTTTTTTTCTATTGTGTGCATAATACATCTAATCAGAGAACAGACATCAGGTGAGTGGACAGACAAACAGGTGAGTGGAAATGTGGCAAACAAATTGTCATAATGAGGAACTTACATAAATTGATTGAATGGCAGCAATATTTATGATACATTTTAATGCCCAGAGATATGTTAACATACATCTTTGCCAAAAAAAAAAAAAAAAAAATCTTTCCATTCACTTATTCTCTAAACTTTTCAAATTCAGGAAAAAAAAAGTTAAGAAGTGAATTTTCAGAGAAGTAACACTTTCTTTTCCTCTGATATAACAATTTCCTCTCATATTACTGTAGATATTGCTATAGTATCAACTGAATCCCATTCTAGTGCTTCTATTGCTTTGGTTCTTGTGATGAACCAACCTTTGTATCCCACATGAGAAACCTAAACTTGGTTCTTTTTCTGCATTCTCATATACACTTTTGGGGGGAAGTCACCTCACCCAGTCCCAACAGGAACCTTGCTCTTGCATGACATGAGAGACATATCTATACTACAATTTACTTTTCAGGTGCATTTCTTCCAGCTTTCTTGGACCTGTCTACATGGGCAGCAGGGTTAGTGGAGGGACCAGCCAGCATATTTGTCCCCATATAGTCACCACAAAGAGGTACTTAGAGCTATGTCCTTTAGTCCATGCTATGATCTATTTTGGATAACATATCCTTTCAGCATTCTGTCCTTTCCTGAAGCCCATCAGATTCTATTAGGGTTCTGGGTTAAGGCAAAATCTCTGCTTACCTCTACTTTTTAGCTTGTAGTTTTGTCAGTGGTGATGTCATTTTACCCCTTGTTTTTACAGCAGCTGCCCTTTATGTTGCCTCTCTCTCCCTTCATTCAGGTGGATGAATGAAGAAAAATAACAACAGCTATCATCAAGTAGCCATGGAGGTTGGAATGGGGAAGAGAAAGATTCATATGTTCTTGTCTGCAAATATGTTTCTGTAAATACAGCCTATTAGAAGGCAAAGGCAGATGGGAACTATTTAATGCTGACAGCACCCTGAGTGCTCTGCTAAGCCTTTCCAGACATTCATCTCAATGTGTGCCCAATTGCTACTACTAAATGGAAGTCCTAATCCACCCCAAAGGTTACAATCATAAATTCCATATGAAACTAGAAAATATAAATTGACAAAGATATAATCCTCAGTCCTTTCAGAAAGGGCCAGGATTACTCGGCAGAGCTGGTCAATTTTTATGTTTTGAAACTTTTAACTAAATATTCTAAATGATTTAGAAACCATCTTGCCAGCTGAAGCTCTTGTGTTCATTGCTGGGCAATGACCCAACTGTCATGACTATAGAGTCCATTATTGCAGCACAATCCAAGGCTAGATGCCAATTCTAGATTTATTGCAAAAGGGAGTTTTTTCCTTTCCAGAGAGATCCACTAATAATGATAATTCTGTTGTTTTCTTCAGGTATAAACTAAAAGCCCCGTAATCACTACACTAAACATAATTGATTTTTATTATTTCAATACACATTGAGTAAAAATAATTTTCCAGTTAATTATTATCAATGTTCATCCTTTTCTCCTATAAATGTAAGATTTCCCTAAATAAATTTCCTCTGTCATTACCAAAAATAATTATACATATAAAATTTTCCAGACTGCTTGCTAAATTACTAACAAAGTCAGTAAGCAGTTTGACTTAGATGAAATTTATTCTTTGCATATTTTCCTATATACCTATAATTTAATAACTATATGTTGTTGTGGAGGGTCATGACAGGGTTAAACTGGTGGAAAGTTGCAAGCAGCAAGCAACAGGAGCCTCAGACAAACATACCCAAGGACACCGGTGCAGGTGGGAATGATACATCCTGAGAAAGCACAGATAAACTAGCAGAAGCCAGCGGGAACCAAGGTTAAGGGCAAGACAGCCCTTCCAAACAAGTAGCAGAGTACAAGGCATGACCGCTGCGTGCGTGATCGGTGCAATGATTGGCTACCTGTGACATAATCTGCATGGTGATTGGCCTAGCAAAGTGTGTCTGTGAAACCGCTGAAGCAGCTAACTTTTTAAATATGCTCAGAAATAAACAATAAATGTCTCTGGACACAAACCCCCCTGAGTCCGTGCCATTCATCCGCCACATGTTGTTTTAACAGACTACATGGAATAAACATGAACTACATACGAGTATTATATTATGTCAAAACCTGACAGATTAACTGTCAGTCCCTCAGGTAAGAACATATGAAAGTACTCAAATTATGATTCAACTGTATATCTAGAAAAAGAATTTGTCCTTTTGGATGTGCATCTTCTTGAGTTATTTCAATTGTTAAACTTATTTTGTCAACATCTTAGCTCTTGACAATTTTATTATTAACCAGGCTGTAATATCATGCTTAAAAGATCCTGTTAGTTAATCCCAAATCTAGTTTTCTCCACATCTAGCCTAAGTCAAGACTTAGTAATAATTTATATACAGTTATTCCTTCTAGATGTTTTTATCTAATGTAAGAACATAAGGATGGATGTACTGGGCCAGAAAAAAGGTTCATATCAGTCAGTCTTCTGTCGCTGAGAATGGGCAGTGCTGGACACTAAGGGAATAACATAAGAACAAGGAAGGTTTGCAGAGATACCTTTTCTGAAAATGCTCTCAGCCTCCAGTGATGTACAGTTCTGTGACCTCCGAAGCCAGAGATGATCTTTAGATATTTAATAACTTTCTCTCATATATTTCTCTAATCACTTTATCAACCAATTTAAGCTGTAGCGATGCTTTCCACAGATTACCTACATGTTTTATGAAAAATACCTCTTCTGTTCTGAACATCTCACTTGTTAATTATTTACTAAGACTTTCTCCCCCTACCCTGCCACCTTGGTTTCTTTATTGGAAAATATGATAATCTATCATTCTTTGTTCACCTGCTTTATGCTACTCAAGATTTCATAAGCTGCTACCATATCTCACTTCTGTTAGTTTTTTTTTTTCCAGCCTGAGAGTCTTAGTTTATGTAGTTATTTCCTATACAAAAGCTATTCTATGTATTTGATCCTTCTTTCCTCTCCCTGAAACTTTTCTGTTTTTATTATAACTTTTTTGAGATGGGAACTAGAACTGTACACAGTGTTCAAATTGTGGGCACCATGGATTTCTACAGAAGCGGAGGGTTTGGATTCTTGCTTTGTTTTGTTTTCTTTGACTATTTTTGACTTTTCACTCTTCCTCTTTTTTTCACTATTTCTCTCCTAATAATCCATGACATTTGGCAGGGACTACTGAGTGCTGAACTCGCATTTTATAGAATTACCAATTATAATCCCAATCCCTTCGTTCCTGAGATCTCAGCACCATCACTGTGTTAATGAGGTTACTCTTTTTTCTCCATGCACATCATTTTGCATTTAATCTACACTATATTTTTCTATTATTTCCTCCATCAGTCATTGTGTCAATTTTCTAAAGTCTTCTTCCCAGCAAGCTCTCATCTTTACTAGCCTCAGAAGCTTAGTATACTCAGGAAACAGATTCAGCCCTCTCTCCAGATTATCTATGAATCTGTTCAATGGTGCATGTTCTATTTTTCTCTGTCAACCATAAAGCGAGACTGAAATGGATATCTTAGAAAACTGCGTTTGAATTACATGCTATGTCTTCACAAGCCCTCTTTTACCTTTAGAAATTCCAGGAAATCGTAAGTGAATTGTGAAATGGTCTATTTCAGGCCTGAACAACAATCAGCTTTCATTAACATTGACTTAGTTCTGTGTTCAGTTTAATATTTTTGACTATGCTGAAATAGTCATTCTAAGGACAGAGTATAAAGGTTCTTAGTACTTTGTCTTCAGCTGCATATTTAATATCTATTCTAGATAGACGCTTTCAAAACAGAATAACTAATTTTATCATTTTATTTCCTTTAGCGTGATCTCTTCCACTTTCACTTGGTGAGGTCTCATCTTGGTTTTCTACAGCCATGGCAAGGGTTGTACAGACAGGGAAGAGTCCCATGGGCTCCTGGCTGCAGTAGAGCACCGGTAATGCTGCCAGTGAAAAGAAGAACTAATTTGTGGCAGTGATTGGAAGGCAGTGCAAATGCACTAAAAATAGGGCATGAAAGGAAAAGCAAGCCAAAATACTAGACATGCATAGAGCACCAAAATGCTACATTTCTGATTCTGATCATTCCACATGAAGTTGATGTGCTATGTTTGGGTCAGGTATTATGAGTCAAGAAAAAAACTACATTTCTGCTAATAATTTCATTCATTTTGTTTTTAATCATGCACTAGTAAGCAGCAAAATATAAACATTTTTCCACAATCGAGTCTGAGGTTTTAGTTGTCTTCCTCATGAATTTCCGGAAAACTTGGTTCTGAAGACATCAGAGAAGGACTACTCCTGGCTCATTCATACAGAAACAATAGTCAGATTACAGAATGAAAATATTTTTCATGCAAAGACATTTGATTTCATAGAGATTTAAACATGGTATATTTTCTCTTAATAAAAGTCAAGCTCTTAAGAAAAAAAACCCACATATTTTCATTTTCCTTCACAGAATGCCCTTAAAAGGCAAATCAAAATCTTAAATTTATGAACTTATAACTTAACTACTCTTCTGAATATACAGATTGCTTTCAAAATATGAGTTACTAGAAATTGAGCATAATTCATATCTTATTCTCATCAGAACAAACATCCCCAAAACATGTAATGGTTAGGGCAATAGAAATCTGCAGATACATCTGGATACATTTATGAAGATCATCATGAAATTGTGCAAAAAGATTTTATCTAAAGTCTTTTACATTCTTTATCAGTTTTTTATATTTATGCATTTTATATTAATGTTTTCTAATGCATTTTCCACTGGGTTTATGATACAATGTTGACAGATATTTAAAATTAATGTGTAACTACAGACACAAAATCCTGTGAGGAAAGAGAAACAATTCATGAGTTGATTGCAGATCTGGAAGCCAAACCCAGACCTTACCTTCTTAATCAGTCATGTCAAGTCTCATTCCTGGAAGTAAGCTTCATCTGCTTGGATCACATATTGGATGAAAGAAAAAGGGGGCAGAAGAAACAGTAGAAAGTGAACCAGGAGTGGGAAGTACGATCTTGCACCTGCACCCCAGTTACTGTCCATGAGGACACAAGCAGGAAGAGTGTCCCATAATGACTGGTCTTAGAGAGACAGAGCATAGAATTTATTTTATCTGGACATACTCTCTAAGAGTTAGGCATCCAAGTCGATGAACTATGCTACCTTTCTAGTCAATGGAGAAACTGAGACATATTCTGAGGAAACTTCACCCCATCCCAAGATAAATTTGTACTGGGAGTGGACTAAATCACCCTCTGTCTTTTTTATCTGTCTATTTTATATTTTTATTTAGGCCTAAAAAATTAGCTTTAATTAAGCATTTAAATTTTATAAAGTTAAAATTAGTCAAGATAAATCCTGTTGAGAATGTGAAGGACATGCTTGTCCCAAGTTCTCACAGTGGAAAATAGACAAAATGGACAGAACAGATAAAAATGAATAAATGAGTGTCAAAACCCAGAATTCAATTCTGAATTCACAAACCTGATCCTTTTTATCGAGTATCACAGCTACCCTGAAGTGCTATCCTCTTTCTATAAATTTACTAACCTGTGTCCTTCCATCAGTTGTGCAAATCTTACAAATATGAACCCTGTCACTGGTGCACACATGACCAAAAAGTCTGAAACAGAAGTAGATGTTTCTGGGCTTGTGTTTGTGTGGCATAAAACACAAGCAATTGACATGCAGCAAGTGTCTTACAGAAATTTCTCATACTGCACACTTCACAGTCATAGTAATTCAGAGTTCTTGGTTGTTTCATGCTTTCCATCTGTGTGCAGTTTGTAGCACTGATTGTAACAAGATCCTTGTCCTAAAGCAACACTCATTTACTTATGACAGCAGAAATATGTGTGAGCTTTTTGTTCTAAATACTCTTTTACTGAAAATCTTGGGGGGGTAAATCAGCAACTTTAGCATCATGAGGTAAACCCCAAATATCTTATAAATCTAAAAGAAACTGCTTAACTTAAGGAGAAAATTCTTCTCCAAATAATCTGCTGTTTAAACAACAACGTGATTTGGCTTTGACTTGGATGTGTGAGTTGACTGAAAAGATGTTGAAGGGTGGAAGGGCATGGAGATAGCCACGTGAAAGAAAAAGATGAAAGAAAGCATGTTAAAGAAAAAAGGGCATTGTTTCAATAGCCAACTCATTCAACTTGCATTTAATCTGATCTTTACAGTGTTTTCCCAACCAGATGATTAGCATCATTTTAAGCCACTTTGCTAATGGCATTTCTTTTTTAATCTGTAAGTACAGAGGGTCACAACACAAGTGCAGACCCAGGATCCTCTATCCCTTAACTATGAGGACTTGGACAAAACTCAAGGTCTTGCCATATAATTTTCAATGGAAGAAGAATCTAAGGGCATGAGTCAGGTGTTTATTTGGTGCAACAACATTTATTTAAAGAGAATTTATTTAAAGAGTTCTGTTTCCTTGGTTGTCATGACAAATGCTTGGGATATTGTTACCAGTTGTCAGAAAGGACATGGGAAGAGGCCTTTTGAAACTGGTCGTGGATAAATTAAACTAAGGGTGGTTACTCTCTTCCTTGTTACCTGTGTCTTTGAAATTTCCAGTACATGTAACAGATTTTATGAACAAACGCTTCATTTGTTCTTATTTTAATCTAATTTCTGAAAAAAAGAGATTGTAAGGTACCTGTGGGTAAACCTAACCAATAAGGCTCTCATTTCTTTAAGGTGATGGCTTTGTTCTGAACAGGCTTTTGGAGCACTTTTTCAGTGGCCAGGATTGACATGCATCATTTTCAGGGCATCCAATGGGTAACTCTATGCCCTTCCACTTAACCAAATGAGCTGCTTAGAAAGCCACTGACAGAGAGGTTAGGGAAGAAGGAGATTCTTTTGCTAGCTAGTATAAGCAGAAAACCTTTCTAGCATGTGATAGAACAGTAGCGAAGTTCTTAGGGAGCTTGTAATACTTACCTTTTAAAGAAACGAAATGAAACAAAACAAAACAGCAGTTTCCTTGTTTAGAAATTAAAAACTGTCTTTCCAAACAGTCCTGTACTCAAAGGAACATTCTTACTCCCAAGACCAAACTCGCACTGCTTATCTCTTGGCTTGCTTTCTGGTTCATCCCGTGTATACTCAGATAGTCATCCACAGTCAAAACAATGCCAAAGCCATCACAATTGCAAGACATCTCAGAGGAAACCTCTCAGACTACATGGCTGAGCTTTCATTCAGACTTTGCTGTGGTGGTCTGTACCTTGGGAAGTGACTTCTATTGTTCCAGCTATGATTAAATAAAGATTCATTTAATTGCTTCTCAATTTAGTATAAAGGCAGAGGAAGAAACACTCCTGTATGTAAGATTTGGATTTATCCATTAACAGTGTAAGGCGTGCTTGCTTGAAGAATGATACCTTCCAGCATAACAATTACATTCTAGGAGTGAAGGCATAAGGTGTCAGTCAAAGAGGATTTAAGGTTTTCAATTGCTTACATAACACTATCAAACTGACATAAAAAAAAAAAATCTACAGACATTTACTAATGAGAAAATTGCAACTCATGCAAAAAAATAGCCTAAATGACTATTTTAATTATGCATTAGATAAATTCTCTTTCTTCTGCCAACATGGTTCCTCAACCCCACAATGAAAATGTAGAGGATGTTAGATTTCCAGAACCCAGTGAACTCCTCAGAAATGGGCTGATGAAGAAGCGGATGCCACTTGAGAGATTTCAAGTTCTGCTCCTGGCAGAGAGGATCTGAACACTTGAGATCCTGTCACCAGACACTCAGTGTTAAGAATGACATTCATAATGTGGGTATATACCCTCCCCTTTAGTTTCACTAGAGCACAATTGCCATCTTTTGCCAGGTTATCTAACTGGAAAAACTACATTTATTAGCACTTGTATGATACTTTCCATCAGTAAAATTCAAGAAACTTAAAAAAAGTGAAATTTGGGGCCGTTTTAAAAATCTTTGAGCTGTCTTAAAACAAAAACAAAACATGAAAACCCTTGGAATTGTGAACACTGAATTGCTCAGAGATCACAACAAATTCTAATGGCCCTAATTCAGTGCCCCCAAAATCTTCCCAATAAAAGGCACAGGGAGATTTGTTCCTACAGAAGAGTTTCATTAATCATTTTAGTCACCTGAGAGGCCAGTGGAGTGGCAGATGCTAGTGGTGAATTGCAGAATTTGAAGGTTCCCTCTATTCCCCAGGGAAGAGCAGAGAAGAGAGAGGTGCAGCAGTTGCACTCCTTTCATTAGCTGGCTGTAATACTAATTTGCTGTGTCTGGCCTTTTTGTAACTTCTCAGAGAGGCGGAAGGGAGCTCACACATTCCTCACCATTCTGCTTTGCGCCTGCTTAAGGGCTGGAACAATCAGGGCTTACATTTGAATCCAGTTGCTTCTATAACAAATGTTGCATCATGTAAAGGAGAAGATTATTTACATGTTTTGTTGCTGGGCCTACTGCTCTGGAGGAGAATTGGACTGATAACTCTGAAATGTAGCATCTGTATATTGCTGCATATAGGCATAAAGTAAACAGTATTAACCAATGCAACATAAAACTATTTTGTCTGCAGGCAATACAGCACCAGAAAAATTTTGCGCAGCAGTGAGGCAGTGATGGTGAGAGAGATGGACAAGTTTAATGCAGCTTTCTCTTCAAAACATTTTGCTCCTACATCATCAGATACTGCATTGCACTATTAGCTCTTTGATCAAGGCCGGTCTTCCTGCCTTTTGCTCGTAGGAGTTTTCTGATGCTTTATCTATTCTGCTTACGCACCTTCATGGCCAGAGTGCGCAACACAGATTACCGATAGATTGTTTATCTTTCACAGAAGGTAAAAAGATGATTATCTGTATGAAATAATATTTAATAAATGTTTAATAGGATGTATAGGCATTTTTACTTTCAACTGAAGCATGCTAAACTGGCTTACTTAAAATTAGAAAGTAGAGAGTGAATTAGCAATTCGGTGTCTGAATTAATATGTAAAGAACCAACCAGCTAGAAAAGTTGTCACCTATTTTTCTACATAAGTAAGCCATTGAAGGTTCCTGCAGAGCATTGGTGACAACTTCTTGACACAGGTGGTGGAGAAGCCAACAAGGAGAGGTGTGCTGCTGGACCTCGTACTAACAAAGAAGGACTGGTGGAAGATGTGAAGGTCGGGGGCAGCCTTGGCTGCAGTGACCATGAGATGGTGGAGTTCAGGATCCTGCGAGGAGGCAGCAGGGCACTAAGTAGGATCGCAACCCTGGAGTTTAGGAGAGCAAACTTTGGCCTCTTCAGGGACCTTCTTGGAGGAATCCCATGGGTGAGGGCCCTAGAAGGAAGGGGCGTTCAAGAGAGCTGGTTAATATTCAAGCATCACCTCCTCCAGGCTCAAGAGCGGTGCATCCCTATGAGTAAGAAGACAAGCAAAGGAGGTAGGAGACCTGCATGGATGAGCAAGGAGCTCCTGGCAAAACTCAAGCAGAAGAAGGAAGTCTACAGAAAGTGGAAAGGGGGACAGGCCACTTGGGAGGAATATAGGAACGTTGTCAGAGTATGCAGGGATGTGACGAGGAAGGCTAAGGCCCGTCTGGAATTAAATCTGGCGAGAGATGTCAAGGACAGCAAGAAGGGCTTCTTCAAATATATCAGTAGCAAGAGGAAGACTAGGGAAAATGTGGGGCCTTTGCTGAATGGGGTGGGTGCCCTGGTGATGAAGGATGCAGAGAAGGCAGAGTTACTGAGTGCCTTCTTTGCTTCAGTCTTTACTGCTCAGGCCAGCCCTCAGGAACCCCAGACCCTGGAGGCAAGAGAGAGAGTCTGGAGGAAGGAAGACTTTCCCTTGGTGGAGGAGGAGTGGGTTAGAGATCATTTAAGCAAACTTGACACCCACAGATCCATGGGCCCTGATGGGATGCACCCACGAGTGCTGAGGGAGCTGGTGGATGTCATTGCTAAGCCACTCTCCATCATCTTTGAAAGGTCATGAAGAACAGGAGAGGTGCCTGAAGACTGGAAGAAAGCCAGTGTCACCCCAGTCTTCAAAAAGGGCAAGAAGGAGGACGGATGCAGGGAGCTCCAGGCCAGTCAGCCTCACCTCCATCCCTGGAAAGGTGATGGAGCAGCTCATGCTGGAGGCCATCTCCAAGCATGTGGAGGACAAGAAGGTGATCAGGAGTAGTCAGCATGGCTTCACCAAGGGGAAATCATGCCGAACCAATCTGATAGCCTTCTCTGATGGAATGACAGGTTGGGTAGATGAGGGGAGAGCAGTGGATGTTGTCTACCTTGACTTCAGCAAGGCTTTCCACACTGTCTTCCATGATATCCTCATAGACAAGCTCAGGAAGTGTGGGTTAGATGAGTGGACAGTGAGGTGGCTTGAGAACTGGCTGAATGGCAGAGCTCAGAGAGTTGTGATCAGCGGTGCAGAGTCCAGTTGGAGGCCTGTAGCTAGCGGTGTCCCCCAGGGGTCAGTCCTGGGTCCAGTCTTGTTCAACTTCTTCATCAATGACCTGGATGAAGGGACAGAGTGCACCCTCAGCAAGTTTGCTGACGATACAAACCTGGGAAGAGTGGCTGATACGCCAGAGGGCTGTGCTGCCATTCAGAGAGACCTGGCCAGGCTGGAGAGGTGGGCAGAGAGGAACCTCCTGAAGTTCAACAAAGGCAAGTGCAGGGTCCTGCACCTAGGGAGGAACAACCCCATGCACCAGTACAGGTTGGGGGTTGACCTGCTGGAAAGCAGCTCTGCGGAGAAGGACCTGGGAGTGCTGGTGGACACCAAGTTAAGCATGAGGCAGCAATGTGCCCTTGTGGCCAAGAAGGCCAATGGTCTCCTGGGGTGCATCAGGAAGAGTGTTGCCAGCAGGTGGAGGGAGGTGATTCTCCCCCTCTACTCAGCCCTGGGGAGGCCACATCTGCAGTACTGCGTCCAGTTCTGGGCTCCCCAGTACAAGAGGGATGTGGCACTACTGGAGCAAGTCCAGCGAAGGGCTACAAAGATCATTAGGGGACTGGAGCATCTCTCTTATGAGGAAAGACTGAGAGAGCTGGGCCTGTTTAGACTGGAGAAGAGAAGGCTGAGAGGAGATCTTATCAACGTGTACAAGTATCTGAAGGGAGGGTGTCGAGAGGATGGGACCAGACTCTTTTCAGTGGTGCCCAGTGACAGGACGCGAGGCAACAGGCACAAACTGAAACACAGACAATTCCATCTGAACATGAGGAAAAACTTTTTCACTGTGAGGGTGACAGAGCACTGGAACAGGTTGCGCAGAGAGGTGGTGGAGTCTCCTTCTCTGGAGATATTCAAAACGCGCCTGGATGCAATCCTGTGCAATGTGCTCTAGGTGACCCTGCTTGATCAGGGGGGTTGGACTAGATGATCTCCAGAGGTCCCTTCCAACCTCAGCGATTCTGTGATTCTGTGAAGGATGTGTGATAAATATTTCTTAACATTCCTATCTAAAAAGACTTTATTATAGCATATTTTAAGTCTAAGACTCTGAGCCCATTTTTAATGATTTTAAGAGAGTGTTACACAGAAATTCATATCTAAATGATTTATCTTAATGCCTGACAGAGGCAGACTGTTAATCCTCTGAAAGCAAATAAAATATGTTTATGTATGTGTATGTATTAGGTAGTCATTTTCAGGGAAATGGAAATTCAAATCTCACTGAATTTTACTTCCTTCCCTTTTTCAGTCATGTCTCTCTGTTTCATATTCAAGAACACTCTTTGGTTACTGAAAAATAACGGTGCCCCTATTCTACTGTTTTCACTCTCAAGGGTGCATGAAGTATATCTCACAATAGCATATAGATACATTGTTTCCCTTCTATAGCATGGTAAGACAGCTCCTAAATTTCTCAGTTTAAATATAAATAGAATTTTAACTTGAGCAAGACAAAAGAATACTTAACACATGTTCTATTCTTTTGGTATGAAATTACGTATATCTGAAACTCTATATTATAGTCACATTCAAAACGTATTATTATAAATGCACTGTGTATAATAACAAGTGAAATTTCTGTTATCCTTTTCCCAGTGCTGATTTGCATCTTCTGCACAACACATGACATAGAATATCACGAAGAAACAAAATGGAATATCAAGAAATGTAACACCTTTATTATTTATTTACTGTGCAATTATTTTCAATAGTATTATGAGTGACCTAGTGCTGATCACTCTGTTTTTTTTTTCTTTAGGAAATCCATGAAAAGAATCACTGAAGTAAATGATATTTCTCCAAGGCTGACCATCCCCTTTCTAAACTTTCCACATTGGAAATATGCACCTTAGACTGGAAGTATCTATATGCCTGCACTCATTGTATAAAATTATTGTAATTTACAGAGAAAGTAAATGTAGAAGTTCCCATGAAGACTTATCTATCTTTCTGCATAGAAATACTGTTTGTATAACTGCCTGAAAGTCATGTAAGCTGTGATCACTACAAGCCCCATTTAAATCAAAAGAAACTTTGAAACCTTGGATAATGAAACCTATTATTATGAAGGTGCACTACGAAGGTGCACTCAGGGATTTACGCTGTGCACTTTGCCAACTCAAACTATGAATGCAAGTTTTCCTGAAATTGTCACTAATGCTCTGAAAGAAAGCTTCATAATTTTGGAGTACTCAAAGTCTTTGTTTGTCTATGAAGTCTTTGAAACTTGTTTTGTTTGTTTTGTTTGCTGTCATTGTTGTTTTGTGAATGAGAGAGATCAGGGTGTTAGATTTTATCTTCATTATTATTAAATGCAACTAATCATTGCCTCTCTAAAGACATCTTTTCCAAGTTGCCTTTGAGATATTTAATGGACTGCGATAAAAACAAGAATCAGATGATTCAAAATGTTTCTCAAGCATTTTTTTTCTTCTCAAAAAATGTATTATTTTTTTAAAGAGTTAAATTTCTTCTGAAATGGTCCAGTCATCCTTGATTACAGTAGATGCCAAAAATAAAAGAATCAGTTACCAAAATATTTTAGAGCTGGTGCCTCTATTATGTTTCTGAGCAAGTGATATAATGGTTATTTCTAAAGGAACCACTAGATGCAGCTATTCAGATTTTAAGATCTTCAGGATTTTTTAACATACATACATACATATACACACACACACACACACACACACACACACACACACACACACACACGTTATCTATCCTAACTGGTCCATAAGGCACTAAGTACTACAATAAAATAAAATAAATAGTGACAACTTGGATTTCATATAGGGAAACAAAATGTGTATGTTTTATTTTCTATTTTGTTATTGTGTTGTTATTATTTTACAATATATTTGAAAAGGAGAAAATTCATGTCTTCATAATACAATAATTGAGAGCTTTCTAAAATGTTTAGAATCAGCTGACACATAAACATATCTACACTGGAAAGGGATATGGCAGAAAATGTTTCTGGGTGAAAACTATCAGTGTTGAAAAAGGGTGGTAATATAAATATGATTTTTACAGAAAACCTGTCACCAAATACACATAGAAAATGGCAGAAAAGAGTAAATTAGAGGGAGATAGAAAGGGAATATGTGAAGTTGTCAGGTAATCATGTAAATCTCAATAGAGGTTTATACATAACCACTGTTTTAAACTATTGAAAATATGTCATTTGCAGTTAGAAGAAAGAGGCATTTTGGAAATGACAGAGTTTCAACACTGTGTATAATAACATTTATATAATCTTATACTATATCCCTCGCACTAGGAAGAACACTAAATAGTAGGGCAGAAACAATGCAGCAAACTACTGAAGTATATTTCATAGACTGAGCATTCCACCCAAGTCAGTAGTAAAATTATCACTTTAATACTTTGCAAATAAGTTGATGAATCTTCCCCAGCTGAAAAATGTATGTACAAACAATAGTTACCTGTAAGGCTTTTATATGAGAAGGAGAAAATTATGGGTTCACCAGGATAGTAGTCTCTGTTCTCAAAGTATTTTATGATTTGTATTGTAAAATATAGTACTAAGAAGTAGGTGGTTAGTAGATAGTTTTTGTGCAAAATTTTACAAAGAGATACCACCTTGCTCAATTACTTATGACTTCTGATCGGTATTTATTAATGAGAATTGTTGTTCTACCACAACATAACACCAAAACAGGTTTCTCCCTCTTGCCTAATTGAGCAGAGCTAAAAGAACACTCCATTAGAAAACTGAGAATTTGTGTTTAGAAGGTTTAACAACTTACACCTTCAACAGAACAAGTGTTAGAAAACTTTCACATTACAGGTATCCTTGAAGAGTAAAAAGATGGGAAACTGCTAAGGAAAACAGGTACCTCAGAAAGGGTTGCTGGTAATGCCTAAAGTTGATATTTCTCTTTGTTTTAGATACTCTGCATACTGATGTGTATTAATGGACAGAAATAAAGAGGATCTTTAGGTAAGAGAAGACTATAGGCTTCTTAGGTATCTGTGATTTTTATAGTATATGGGTAATACATTCTCACAATGCTCTTGACTAAATTCTAATAAGAATACTTGCACTCTACAAAGCTAGAGTTAGGTTGACAAACTATAATATTTGTATCTAAGCATCCTTTACTATTAATTGGTAGTAGTTAGTAAGCATTATTTTCTATTTCACTGATTACTTGTTTACCTAGTTACTTGTCCATAGCCACAAAAACTTTCCACTACAGGACTGAAGCTTTTTGTCAGTTTGCAAGCATTCCACATACCATATTATTTATCATTCCACAAAGCAGATCTTTTTCCAGTGGTAAACCCCTTTTATACATTGTGCTACTACCACCAAAAAGCAGGAATGAATCTCCAAAGCAATTATTTTATGAGCTTTCCTTCCAGCAATCAGTTCTGGGAACATTTTTTACTAAATATAAGTAAACTATATCTGAGCCTCCTACTAATTCATCCTTTTATATTGTTGCACTATTTATATTACATTTACATTGGTGTCTCACTGATCACTGGTATAGGGCAGATACAGGAGAGCATATTGCTCTTTCCTTCAGGCTTGCTAGGAAGCTTAGGAAGATATGATTCATGTTTACCTGTTTTCTCCTTTTTCTCCTCACCAGATTTCTGCTGGTGATAATGAGCTAAACAACAACCTTCTGCTTGTTTTCAAAAATCTTTTCATCTTCTTTGAGATTTGGGAAAGTTTCTACCCATAGGCTTTGATTGGGCAGAGAAGAACATAGATGTCAAATATGCAGACAGGCAAATTTAAAGAAAATCAGCAGAGCCCTGGAAGCAGAGTTGGCAGCTTGACCACTTTGAATGTTTCCTGGGGCAGATGGAGGAGTTTGGTGGGATAGATTGTTTACATACATTTAATTTCCAGGATGGACTCTCACAGCATGATTTGTAGGCATTCCTACCCAGAGTATTAGCCCTTGCAGCTTCAGTATTTCTGGAGAGCCAGAGCTCAGGCTCTGCAACTCAAACTGTGAGTTAACTGGTGATTCTTATATGTAAAAGACATGCTGACACATTTGAATTATTAGAGCAGGATGTATTGGCTCTGCAGGCAAAGACACTCAGTTCAGTAGATGCTTTACTGGGTCAGCCCTAAGTGCACTAATCCGTTCAGTCAATTGGTCTTCATATAAGAAATAGAAACTAAAAGTGTAAAATCATAACACCTTGTAAAAAGACAAATGCAGCTACTTATTTCAACAAACACTGTGCCTCCTGTTTATCTCACAATGTAAATCCCACTTTTTCAAAGTACATTTTAAATGTTGTAAAATAAGATGATAGTGATGTAAATTTATCTCATTACATTTTGGACTGAAACAAAATTGAAGAGACAACTTTTTAGCTCAGCCCTAATGTTTATTGCAGCTAAGCTTTATACAATCATTTCATAGAGCATCATAGTGGTAGCAAATATAGGAAAGAAGAAACAGTGAGGAAAAAAGTGAGTGTATCTTGCTTTTTAGAGACTTAAAAATACATTTTTTTTTTTTAAATTCTTCTGAATGGGCACTTTGAAATAAAAATCTGATGGGGGAATGGGGAAAAGGGAAGGGAGGAATGCCTGAGAGTTACTGTACATTATGTTCCTTTCTTATCTGTATTGTTCTTGTCACCTGCTAAATGACTGTCATATCTAAATACTACCATCATATTGTGAGGATTTTTTTCTCTGTGAGGACAAAGTAGTACAGAAGATGATGCAACCTGCAGCGAGGTCAATTACTGGATACCTTACAAAATTCAGTGTAGTTATATATCATCATTTGTTTTGATTTATTTGGCTGCAGAATAAGCAACATAATGCAAAGTCCACTAATGAGCTACCAATATGGCAACAAACAACATACATTAATGAGTTAGGGTGGGATTCATCTTTCCTAATTTAAGCATATAAAAGTTAGACATTGAAGACTTTACAGTCAGTAAAGAAAAATGGGCGTCTCCATAGGGTGATTCATCTCATCCTAACATGTGTCTAGATTATGCTGCATGAATTGTGTTTCAGAGAAGCTTATTTTTTTCACTGATTTTAAAGGGATCCAAGGGTGCCTAGCCGAGATTCAGATGTCTAACCTTTGAATACCAAAGGGAAGGTGAGGTTATTTCCACCTATTATACATTCAGTAGGAAAAGGCTGTCATACACTGAAACAGTATACAGTCACTCAGATAGTTAAACCCTTCACCTTTCAGAAGATGAAGAGAGCAATAAGCAAAGTACCAGGACTTCTCAAGGTAGCATATTAGGATATCTGAATTTTTGTTTTGACCTTTCATGGCATAATATATTTTGTCAGTGCATAAGGTAGTCATTTTCTTATTTGTCATATCATTAAAATGATACTGTATGTGCTTTCAGATTTAAATTCTCATGGCTTTGGCTTCACTGACACTCCAGGGTACTTTAGGCTAAGGCTAAGGCATTAAATGAATGATAAATTTTCTTTGGAAGGATCCTGCTCTTACTTCCTCAAAACAAAAATTGTCTATATTAAAACTTTGCATTAAGTGTAAGCTAATGTATGTATTTAACCTTATACTCTTTATATATATATATATTTCTATCTATATCTGTATCTACTTTTTTATAGCTTGCCGTATACTTTAGCATTTTCACTTGATTACGAGGGATCCTTTTACCATTCTAAACTTTTACACAATTAGTAGAAACTCCTGTTGAGGTGATGAGTCCAAAACCAGACACAGAATTATAGATATGAGCCATTGCAACTTTGTACAATTCTGGTGAACATCATGTTCCTATTTCCATCATTGGTAACACAAATCTTTACAGCTGAACCTACCACTGAGGGTAACACAACCACATCTTAGATGTGGTCTAAGAAATGAACTGAAACCATCAATTTAGGATATGAAAAGATGGTTAAAATGATTTGAATGATTCAAAGCTGTATCCTAAAGTTGAAAGTCCCATGTATCCCATTATAAATCCTTTGATACATTCCAGTGTCTGTTGTTATTCTAGCAGATAAATGTGTTCCACAAATTATATTGGAGTCACAAAGACTGCACAGCAATGAAAAAAAACAAACAAAAAAATGGCACTGCTAGAGGATTTTGGAACATTGTTAGGAAAGGTAAGAATTTGGAAAGAAAGGCTAGACACTTTAACAGGAACCAAAAGTGGCTCATACATAAACAAAAACATGGTCAATGAAGATAATAATGGCATCATGTTTTAAGTGACTTATGAGTATTTTTCATATCAAAGCCATGTGGTGCAATTGACAATAAAAGAAGGATTAAAAGAAAATAGCTCAAACCTATGGGATAACTGTAGGATTTAAAAGAAATCAGAGAGGCAGGAACATTTCACAAAGGATAAAGCATCAAACCTAAGAAAGGCAAAAACAAGGAATAGAGAAAAAGTCTTTTAAAAATGTATTTCAATGCATGAAACATCAAAACACTGTCTCTTTGCACCTTGTCAAGAAGTGCTTGATTGAGTTTTACACAGTGGGCACATAAGAATTTGTTTTCTAGAGAATAATGCTTTGAGTAGTATGTATTAGAAAAAACCTTTTAAGCTTAAACATCACAGCATTAACTTTGTAATTGACATCTATGTTTATTAGGAACTTGTGGAGGAAAGAGAAAAACAGCACTTCCAACTCCTTTTTAGTTTCAAATGTTGTAACCTTTAATTCTCTAGATTTTCTAAGTTGGGATTTGCTGTATTTTTATGTTCACCTATCAAATCAAAATGTTTTGTTTACTAAAATGATTTAAATCAAGATAAGAGACCAAAATCCTTTATTCCAATCTAGGTCTCAAGTATTTGCACTATGATTTTCAGTTGTAGATAAAAACTTTATAGGAGGTTTCTTTTAGGAGGTTTGATTGGATCACCTCTAAACAGCATTGACATAAGAATTATCAAACCCTTACGGTAATAGCAAATTTACTAGTCTAGGGACAGTGAAAGGTGTAGACAGTTCAGATACTGGGTCTATCTCAAAGCTCAGTTTAAATCAATATAAAGGCTTGTGTTGACTCTAATGGGTTTTGGATCAGACCTTATCCAGACTTCTCACAGCTTAGTAATGTGATAAACCTCAGAAAAAACTTAAACTTTCTTTCTTTTTCTGTACCTTCACGTATCTCCCAGCTTACTTGAAAAATGTCACCTAGTCTTTTTACAACCTGAATGCAACTCATTGATCACTAGATCAATGTAGTAGGAGTGAGTCTACAAGTACTGTTTCCACAAAGTCCAGCATGACCTGAAAGGGTCAGTTGTTTCTAACAAAGTTCTTATGGCCACCTGGTTATAAGGCTGTAAAATGATCAGAAAAGATGATTTATACAGCTTAGTATAATCACTTTCTAGGTATATAACAATTAAACGAGCAGCTGCCTACTCTTTTTCTATTTTTCTTGTCATCCATTATTAAAATAGACACAGGATTTGCTAGTAGCTTCCTATAATATCATATCAGATTTCCCAAAGGGACTATTGCAGTATGCAAGCTATATCACCCAAATATTAAAATAAACATATGAAAACTCTTCCCAAGAGCATATTTTCCATAATGAATATTGCCTTAGATACAATATAGAGAAGAGGGAAGCAAAAGAGAAGCTCTTTTTGCTTGTTATTCAGAAAGAAAGAAAAAAAAAAGCATATTATATAACCTGATGGGATATTATCCTGCCTCTTCCAGCTATTTTGCAGTGAATAGTATAATAGAAGTATTCCCTTCATGTGCTATTTACTGCCCAACAAACTTCATTTTACTTACCTCTTCCATTTTCCTTCTGCTTTGGCTAGAGAGTATGTAGTGTACAGCTGGGGCCATCTACTACTTTATGTTTGTACAGTACTTGACTGTACAAGGAATCACGTAATGTTTGCTGTTGCCTTGTGAGCTTCATTGCATACATTTGTTCAGCTACAGGGCTGAAGTGCTCAAATGAGACAGACAAAGGTACAACTACATTGTTCAACCCTGACAAGCCTGACATGCTTCTGTGCCTGTCTAGGCAAAGAATGGTAACGTGCCCATTTATTTTGAAGAGCTGGGGGCACGTACAGCTTATAGGTGTCCGCAGAGTTAAATGACAGCTGAATGGAAGCAATAGAACTGCAATCCATTACTTCAATTTCACTGATCCCTTTATATGGATTAACTTCCAACTTATGTGCCTTAACCTCTTTGTGTTCTTCACTAGTAAGGCATGAAGTATGGTTATCCTGTGGAAAGCTCATTTAACAAAATGAAGATCAAACCTTTGCGTCAACCTAGAAGTGCTACTCAAAACAAGCATTAATCATCTTCAGAGAGCAGTCATCTAGAGCATTTTCATGTGGATTTACTCCTCTAATTAAGACACCTAATTGAGATATCTCACTTAAGAGGAACATCATTAGGCTAGTCCCCCTCTGTAGTCAGTGAAGAGAGATAGGCGACACAACTGGGTAATCCACATCAATCAAATTAGTGATTTGAAACAGGGCCTTGTCTCTGAGAGGACTATCAATCAGAATGGAATGTATTTTTCGTTAAAATCAACTGTACAATGGACTATCTTCCATATCAGTAAACTGAATACATTCACAGGTGTTTTATTACTTTAGGATTAAAAGATATGACAAGAAAAAATCATTATTTCACAATATATGCCAGCAAACAATTTCTTGCTGTGAATTATGCTTATATTTAAGTAGAGATGATAGCTGATTCTGAGATTCAGTTGGATGAAAACAGATTTTATTTCAAATCATAATCCTTCTGTGTAAATTTAAAGTATTTCTTATAACTCATCACCAAGTGAAATAATTTGGGCCAGGTGTATCTGAAATATCACCAGAAGTGCACTCAAAATATGAAATCTATGTAACCTTCTATAAAAAAAGGGTTTTCTAAAACAAACATTGCCTATCTGAGATTCAGCTGTATCCCTGCTTTCATTTGAATGAACTCCACAGGTTCCTCTGGTACAGGCAATGAAGAAAGTTACCTGTTTACATTAAAATGTTTGTCACAGGGTCTCAGAAGGACAAAATGTGGGAGAAGTTGTCATTTAACCTAATTGCCCCAGTCGCAGCTTCACTACATGTGGATACATATCATATTGGTCTCTATGTGATTCTAACAGAAATGAATTATAAATCTAGAAAAATCATTTTGCCTTTCGTATTTCATAAATTGTCACATATGGAATTCTATAAATATTTTACTAAAGCTGAAACACAAGCCAGACTGAGGAAGGCATGTCCCAAAGAAAGTATATGATAGACAACTTATTAAAAATACTTTTTGGAGAACAAGGAAGGATGTCACTTGCCCCGATGCAAAATCATGTAGTGACCCACAGTAGAAAAAAATGATAGGGACTTTCATAAATAGGAGAAGTAAGCAAGGATTCTAACTTGCCTTTTTAACTTGGGAAACATAAAAAGAAACTCATTTTCAGAAGCAAGAAGATTCCATCTTATGGAAAATGGAACCCCCCAGATCAATCTAAACACAAGGAGGAAGACCCTAACTAAATTCTAAATTAGTCAGGGAAGCACTTAGATATAATCTTAATAGTGAATATTGTTATTTTATTTCTTGTGTCTTTGTTCTGTTACTGCAAAACAGACTTTTTTATGAACATATTATTTTATCCTTAAATCTTGTTTAGTGAAACTCAGCACCTCTGAGAACTCAGTCCATCTTAATAGCTACAACAGTCTCTAAAACCACTCATGCCTGGTTGCAAGGTAATATATATATAATTCAGGGAAAATAAAAGGCATGACTTTGTGACATCCTATAAACTTATTTAGAGCCTAATGCTGGGTCTGACACAAAGCAATGTCATGTAGTGACTTGTGATAATCAGCCTGACTAGAAGGACTAGCAACAGCTGGAAAAGCTCTCTGCCTTTGGAGTATGGCAAAGGAGAGGCAAATGCTTGAAGCCTCTAGATCTAATGGAATTTGTCAGACCTTTTTTTCACATTTTGAAAATTAGGTGCTGTATCTGATTATCTATCTAGGAATTCAGACACAGTGCTACAGGACAATTTTTCACTATTTAACTTGTTTAAAATAGATATTTATTTTTGCAAGTGATCTTCCTGGAAATCCTGAATTATTCCTTCAGAATACAGCCTTGAATTTTCCTCATGCTGGATCCACTGTTGTCACCCTCCTGTTCTGGACAAAATAACCAGACTGAGGTTCTCTGGATGGAGAAATTTTGATTTTTTAGGTTTTTTTAAACATTTGGGAAGGTGATCATACCCATCCAACTGAACCCAAGATTTTTTCACACAAAATAGAACAGTAAACTAGATTGTATGCTACAAAGAGATGTTTTAAACTCTTGATATGTGTTTGCAGGATGAGTCACATGTTCTTACATCTTGTCTTGGGCTTTTCCTTCTGTATAGTTTCTAATCTGTTGCTATGAAAATAAACATAAAAATGTATGTCCGCTATTTCCTCCTGTTTAGTGTTTTTCCTATTAAGTGTATCCATACAGAAAAGACTCATGGTACAGAAAGTGCAGACTTGCTTACTATGCTACACAAAAAAACTATATTTAAAAATACTTATGAAGTCACTCATTATGGAACACTTCCAGATAAATAGCCATCTTTGTAGAGGTATTAGGGCAACTGAAGCTGATACTTATTTTTGTTATATCCTGGGAGATTCTTTTATCAGAAATCATTTCTAGTAACTCAATTAACATTTTGCTATGTCATATTTTGGTCTTTAATTACAGATTTTTTACAGCATATGTAAAGCAAAATCTTGGACTCCAAAGACGGAATTCAGCTGGTTTTAGGCATTTATTAAAAATAAAAATAAAAATAAAATCCTGTCACACAGGTGTTAATTATCAATGAAAAACTATGATGAGCACAGATAAGTTGTAACCTGATAAAACTCAGATGTATAAAAATAAATAATCAATGGACATGTACAATGTAGCATAAAATATTGATAATGAAAAAGTACTAAACAGATTGTTGGATTAATACAAGAACATAATTTTAACAAAGAATGCTCTTTCAATGTTCTTTACACTAGTTTGACTGAGTATGTCATTGGAGTTATATTATTGTGAAAAAGCACCAATGAGAATGAAATACAACATCAAAGTTGTATGGCACAATGGAACTCTTTAAAGTCACTATTTGATATCTTTTAAATCTTTCCCCTTTTCCTTCTCTCTCTGTTCCCTCTCCACATTTCTACATTTCTTGGATTTGGCTATAGGACACATGAGGATTATTTTTTTTCTCCCTGTTGTTCAGCATTTCACTGGGAATTCTTGTGAAGATTAAAAACTCACTCTACAGTTTATTGTATACCTGGAAGGTATACAAGTGCATTACCTGACAAAATTACCTGTGAACAGGGTAACAAAAACTCAGAAGATTCATTCCATAAGTCTTACACCTAAGAAAAATATTTGGACATTGACTATGACAAAAAAATTAACTGCTGCAAGTGAAATAACCCTGTTAGCCAACAGTTATTAAAAAAAATGAATCAGAATTCTTGTATAGAACAAACTGTGGAGAGCCATGACAGGGTTAAACTGGTGGAAAGTTGCAAGCAGCAAGCAACAGGAGCCTCAGACAAACATACCCAAGGACACCGGTGCAGGTGGGAACGATACATCCTGAGAAAGTACAGATAAACTAGCAGAAGCCAGCGGGAACCAAGGTTAAGGGCAAGACAGCCCTTCCAAACAAGTAGCAGAGTACAAGGCATGACCGCTGCGTGCGTGATCGGTGCAATGATTGGCTACCTGTGACATAATCTGCATGGTGATTGGCCTAGCAAAGTGTGTCTGTGAAACCGCTGAAGCAGCTAACTTTTTAAATATGCTCAGAAATAAACAATAAATGTCTCTGGACACAAACCCCCCTGAGTCCGTGCCATTCATCCGCCACACAAACATTTAGTAGTAGTGGAAAATACAGTATTTGTAGTACATATACAGATTTTCTTACAGCATTTGATACTGTATCTCACAAAATTTAACTTAAATTAATTCAAAAGTTGGATAGGGATGCTGTTACTGCATTGACTGATAAAAGAATATTAAAAAATCCACTCTGTGCCAGAGTGAGAAGTGGTATTAGGTGTGTGAGAAGGCAGTATTAGATGTGATTTCATTTAAAATCTCAACCTCCTAATATAAAACAGAGTAAATGGTACATTGAAAGAATATAATTTATGGATTCACAGGACCAGATTCCGCTGCATTGACACATACAACTTCATTGCAGACAGTGTCCATACCCAAGGACACAGATGTCTGGCTCTTGCATTTTCTGGTGACAACCTCCTGTACAGCTCAGACCACAGAATACCACCCATAAGTTCCTGCACAATTTAGCAGCTTCTAGCTGAGCTCTCTCTAGAGACACAGCTGGATGATGCTAAATTGGGAGGACAGTAAAACAGAGAAATCAAAGAACTGGAAGATTAGGAAAATGAACAAAAAGATGGAAAAAATTAATACTAAAACAATAAGATAAAAATGATTGGAAACAGATGATAGTTCCTACCTACAGATCCAAGTTGCTTGACTTGCAGAAGTTCTAAATATTTCAGTTTTTGTGACTTCTCAAGTCTATGTTTTATCTTTATGCTTTTTTCTTTTGAAGGTTTTACTGAATCAGATGTCCCTTATTTTCACTGAAAGACAACATTTGTTTTCTTTCTTCCTAGTATCAAAATTTCCTCATATACAAATTTCCACAGACAACTAAAGGACAGTATTTCAACCAAGCAAACTTCTATTTAAGATAACTAGAAAATAAAAGTCTTCACTGATGGCAGACTACTCCAGATCAGACATAGTTTGTCAGGTTTTGACTCAAGGTAATTTGAAACTGTGATGCATCTAGGAAACCAGGAAAAGCAGACAGCTAGTAGGCAAATGGGTCTGGAATTCCTGCTTCTCAGGGACAATGAGATGATGGGACAGCAGGTCCTGTATGGATCTTTCTCTCTGGGAGCATGAGAAAAAGACCAAGATCTAATAAGCTTGGGAAAGAATGATCTTAGGTTTTCTGTTGGAGAAAAGTGAAATGAAATGTAGAAACAAGATAGAAAGAAAACTTTTAAATGTGGGAGAGAAGCTGGGTCTGGTTAGAAGGAACAGTCAAAAGAGGCTGGGAGAAGAAGACTGAGACAGCACCAGTGAAGAAATCTGATATGTGGGAAGTAGTACTTTTGGAAGGATCCACAAAGAGCCAATTACAACTGACTGTTGCTCTTCTAGATTAATTTATACAGTCCAGACCTGAAAAAACTCAGATAGTGAATAAAGTGGACAGCTTGGGTGACTGCTGACAATGGACAGGAAAATGGGTGATGGCTGTGTGTATTGCCCCGTGCACTGCAGGAGAACTTGTAGAATCTAATGAGGTGGAGGCAGGAGGAGTCATTTTCTTTTAGATGGCTTTACCTATATTAAAGTTTTCATTAAGGTAGAAAGTAATCAAGCTCTTGAAAGACCTAATTAATTAAGGGTTCCAGTATTTGTATAATGGAAATAGATGCAGGATAGGCACCTTCAGTATCAGTGGAGACAGCTGCTGGAAGCAATCCATCCTGCCAGTCACACCACACACTAAATGAGATGTAAGGCATTGGAAATGCTTATATCTTCCACTGACAATAGAAGAAAATGAGATTACTGACTGAGACTTAAGAATTAACTAAATGTTAGTTGATATGAATCTCATCATTAAAATGGTGTTTATGAAGTTAACACAAAACATTTTAAGATGCTTTCCAGGTTAGGCTCTGATAATTCTGTATTCAGTTACCCTTATGTATCTGTTAATGCTGAAGCAATATAAATGTAATGCCTAACCAATAGGATAAGGTGTTCTGGCATACAAGGGTACACATGACTATATTGGTCAAAAAGGAACATACAACTGTACGTTTTTAGAAGAAAAATGAAACTGTACAAAAAATTGGCTGTTTTCACTAAATCAGATGTCTGTTATTCATCATTTTTCTGACAAATCAAAGGAATAAGTAGTGAAAGAAGAAGTTAGAGGTTCTGCATTGCTAGAATGTTTATGTGATTTTAGCAATGTGTTAAAGATTACAACTTGCTTTTTTCCTGTTGCACAGTCACGGTGTTTTGTACCACAAACAAAATAACTCTCCTCTGGCTATGAAAATGCTGAACTTGATAAAATAATAGGAAATACTTACTTTGTCTACCTTTTTTGTAATAATCCAAACTTCAAACTTGAAGGGGAGGTGGGAACAGTGCTCAGCCTTGCCTGCCCACCTTTCAGGCATGACACTGTGGCAGAAACTCCAGATACATAGTAACTCAAGACATTATGTACTCTGCGTAGGTACTATTTAGTTTGAAACTTCTGCAAGTGCAAGTCAGGCAAAAAAAAAAAAAAAAAAAAAAATCGGTCACCTTAGTTTTAGGAAAGTAAATATAAAGAGAATAACACCCATGAGGATGCTGGGATTCATTATTTTGAGCTTATCAATCATCAAACTCTTACCTCCCCCAGAGGAAATTATCTGAGAGACGCTCATTTAGCTAAATTAAACTGCTGTGCCAGCTAACAGGACAATCAAAGCCTGGACAGACTAGAAAACTTGACCAATGCTTCTTATTCATCTTGATGAAGATGATGGAGTCTTGCAACGTGAACTGCACAAATAAATATTGGGTTACAGCATTTTGTCCTGGGCTAAGTGAGCTACAAATCTCCCCAATATGGTTCAACAATTAAGAGTGTGAGAATTTGAGGCATCCATAAATGTAGCTTCTTACCTGAAAACTCTTGGTAGAATTAAATTAGTTCTATTCTCCATACTAAAACAAATAAAATGATGCTAAGTTCTGCCTTCAAGATAAGGAAGGCTCATAACTGAAATATGTTTTATCTACAAAGTGATTATTTCTCCTATTATCTATAGTAAACCAGGAATGCAGCTCTAGGATTCTCTTCTTCTGAAATATGAATTAGAAAACGTAGCAGATGAAACCAACACATTTTCTTCTTCTTTTTATTTTTAGTGATTTGGGGTTCTTTGTTTGTTTCCATTCTTCTTGAATGAATGTTCTTCCTAGTAATGTTCAGCATCTACTGGAATTGTTATTAACTTATAGTAATTATTTGCATTATTCAAAATAGCATAACAAAAACTCGTAGAAGGCAACATGAAATGAAAAACCATACCTCTACCATATTCCTTAAGAATTCAGTGGATTTCAACATCGCAAAAGACCTGTAGATTCATAGTAAGATTGGTGATTAGAATCTTTTCTTTTTCTTCCTGTAGCTAACGATTTGTTTAAATATATTGATTCTGATAGGTTTACTGAAAACAACAACAAATACAATACACTTATTTGTTCATCTATGAATGATTCAGTGAAGCATTTTATGACACACAAAGCTCCAACTGAAAACAGTGAAAATAATCTCTGAATTATTTTAAATTTAAGCTTAAACAGGCAACTGCCAAATGCAAATAGACCATTTAACCAAAAATGTCTACATGTATATTGGGAGCAGAGATCAGAAATCTATGGAATGATTAAATACTATTATCCTGTATGTGGAACAGAAATTATTAAAATCAGTGCTATGATATGTGGTTAAATTAGCTAAAAAACAAACTTATTCTTTATTCTTACATGTTTCCAGTTTCATGGGACAGTACAAATACATTTACTTGGAGATATTGTAATGATAGTACCATAGTATGTTTCCTACCCTAAATCATAAGTACACTGTTCTTAGAAGTGGTCTTTAAGTACCTGACCTGAGTGGAAATGACCTGAAATAGAAACAAACTTAAGCATTGATTTTCTTTTATTTATTTATTTAAATTCTAGAACAACAGTTAGTTTCAGTAAAAAGGTAAACAAGAGGATGTTAATAGGGAATGACTGACTGTCTTCATTACCTCTAAGACTCCCTAAATTACAAAGGAAACAGCAGGTGACAGCAGGGTATTTTGGAGAAATATATTATGCTCTGTGAACAATTTACATTCTATATGACTAAGTAGAAGTGCAGTAGGTCCTAACAGTTGACATGCATTTCTGGGGCTTTGGAGATATTTTGAATGAATGATAGGGCAAGTATTGTTGATTAGAACATGGGGGTCTTTCTCTTGCACAGCATTATGCTTAACAGTCCTCACAGTCCAGATTTCACACTGCTGTGGGAAAACATAATCCCAGTGAAATTATATCTTCCTCTATGAGTAGAAAATTTTCTACTGGTACAACTCTGATGGTAAACAGTGGCTAAATGGTACCCTAGAATGAGTTGTTGAAGTCATAAGATTTTTAACTTTTAGTGTTGGCACTGAAAAGGAATTAAAGGAGTCAGATGCTGTAATAACTTTCCCCTGAAGACCAACTCAACCTAAAAGGTTGAAAGTAGGTGATATGTGGCTTTCAGGCCAGGAGAATTATCAGCCCTTTGAGGGCAGCCTTATTGTTCCTTTGTGTCTTAAGGCTGAGACATCAGGAAGACTAATGGCTATTCTACCAGTGATATCTGTGACTAAATGGAAAAAATACACACAGTAGAAAGTTTTGCAGATATTGAGGATTTGAGCCCATGTTTTGTTGTTGTTGTTGTTGTTGTTGTTATTTGTTTGCTATTCTGATGATTTTCTGCAGAAACTTCTCAACACAGAGCTTTACTTTTCCAGAGTGACCAGGCTGATCTTGCCTTTTCTACATCCCACCTCAAAGGTCACTGTGAGGCTATCTTCAGATCATACTGTTGTTATAAAATTAGTTACCAGAACAGTCAAATGATAGAGAATGTAATAACTGTTTCCTTGAGTACCTATACATAATGCATAAGGGGAAAAAAATGGATTATCACAGAGAACTTCATTCTGACTGGGAAGTCTGCACTGAAGATCATCTTGATCACAAAAGTAACAACTAATTTAGGTAAAAAAGGCTATAGCTTGTTGTAAGTCAAAAGAACAACATAGGGTATATACTCACACACACACACACACACACACACACACACATGCAGGCACGCAGACAAATGTCTCTATCTATCTATCTACATAGGTAACTTATGAAATGTCTATATTACATTATGTTTTAAAAGAGGCAGTTTCACAAACTTGAGAACAATTGTGAGCACAATTAACCAAACAAAAAAACCCTGCAACCAGTAAGGTAAATGGACAGCATACTGCTGATTCTGGAATACTTCATCTAGTTTGGGGATTCATGAATGCAGAAACCTTTTGATCACCTGCAAAGGTTTCAGAGAAGAGCTATGTAACTGCTAAAAATATAGAGAATCAGGCTCTGCAATGAAATATTCTAGGAGCTCTCTTCATTAAATTTATCAAAGAGCTGTATGTACACTACATATTGATAAGAAATGAAAAAAGGAAAGGTATAATGAGAGCAGAATCACTGGAAAATGAAAGAAGACAAATTAGGATGAGCAATAAGGAGGAGGCTTTTCTTAGCAATTAGGATACTTACCCATTGAAAAACTACACAGAGTTTTAGTGGGATCACCTTCAGCAACAATTTTTCAGCTCAGTTTGGAAATTTTTCTGTTATGTTGTACTTGAAATGGGAAATAATCCAGGAAACTCCCCTGACATGTTTTACAGAAGAAATTAGACTTGGCAGATCACAACAGCCCTTGCTGTCTTTATAATCTATGAAGCTATAAAGCATTATTAAAGTGCTGATATCTGTTTATCATTATCTTTTTTTTTAATTGTTTGAAGCTCTAGGCATGCATATCTAAGTGTCTTCAAATCTGTCACTTTCAGAAGAACAAATTGCAGGAAGATTTCTCGTATGCTAGGTACCACTGTTCACTCTCTCCACAGAAATGAATAATGATAACTTATACAAGGTAAATTTCACTATTTTCATTACATATCCTGTAAGACAGGATGTGGGATTTGATAGGCAAGTGCTCTGATCCAGAATGGCAAATCCAATCTTCCTAGATTCTTTTACTTATTTATTTTATTAAAGGGGTAACCAAACTGCCATTTAAAAAGAAAATCAGCAAATGTCATTCCCTCCCTCAGTGCATAGATGATATTCTTTGATGCAGCTTTAAACAGGATCCTTAGTGCACCACTGTGCAGGTAACATCAAAGGAGATTTAAAATAAAAGCACTAGATCAGTTTTATTTACTTTTTTTTTTCTTTCTTGTTCATACAGACAGGAGCTTTGTTGTCCACTTTAAGTTACGAAAGAGAAGAAGAGCTACTTATGATAAGAAAACAAGAACTTGACTCAGCATCTCCTCCTTTTTTCTTAAAAGATTACGGTACAGCCTGGAGTATCATTATAATGAGTCATGTTACAGTTAAGGGAATAATGTCTCATCTCCTACCTGTAAATCTCAGACGGGTAAAAGTATTTTTTATGTCTGTAAGTTACCAGGTACCATTCTTGAAGGAAATCCGGCTTGCCCCGTGTCAGAGCAATATACATTTAGACTAAAAAGTAGAAAACTCTCCTTGCTCTGCTAGTACATTTGGTCTTTCTATTTATATTAACAAAATTTTTCTCTAGTGCTGAATGGGTCAGCAAAAAAGGCTAGGCTACACCACAGAGATATTTTTCTTCCACATGAACATAAACTAGTATAGAAAACAATAATGGGAATAAAATAGGTTGGGGAACATGAGCAACAGATTTTTATGGACCTTTGCCATTAAGCCTTGAACCAAGTGTTGAAAGGGCTGAGCTTGTCATTCCAGCTCAGAAATAGCTTAACGGGGTGATGACTTTACCTCTCTATGCACCACCAGCAAGTATTGGATCACTGCAACCAGTACTGGAGTTTGTACTTTTAAAATGCTCACAAACAAACAAACAGCCAAAGGAGTGAGAGCTGAAAATGAAGATCAAAAGGGTTCCATTCATTCAGATTATCAGGATAAAAAAGTGACTTGATTAGGGAATGAAAGTTATTTCACAAAGTGGAAATATCATATACTAAAGGACAATAATTTATTTAGAAAGCTGTAATAAGAATATGGAAGACAGACAAATTCAAATAAAAAATTACGTGTTCATTTTTAATGGCAATGAGCCACTGGAACAAACTATCAAATGAAATGGAGGATTCTTTCCATGCTCAGAGTTTCAGGATTTTTAGAGGATACTTGAAGTTGATGGTTTATAAAGCTAGAATATGCCAATAGGGTCACCTTGTGCCTAATATCAACAATAGGAATGCCTTGCACTAATTCCTCTTTGGAACAGATCATAGTTTAATTAAAAATATATATATTCATATTTCTTGTGATGTAAGGTAACTGTTGTAAATCCCTACAGTTTTCAGGCAGTCTATCCCACATCTGTTCTATAGTAAGTAGGTCTAGAGTTTCCACATAAAGTCCTACTGTCAATCTGTTTTTTTTTTCCTCTCTTTAAAAACAAAACAAAACGAAAACAAAATAGTAGAAGAGTTATGAAAAGCAGCTTGCTGGATAGTGTCATTTTAATTTTGGTATGACTTCAAGTAATGGGCAAGCAAGATGACAAAAGCAGAATATAGATTTGTGGAAGCAAGATTGGACTGCTGTGGGTCTTGCCACAACTTAGATGTCCATGGTAGCCCAGTTATACCTGGTACATACAAGTGAGAAGAAATGTAAGCATCTTTCTGTTTTGGGATGTCTGAATACAGCTGGATGCCCAGAAGGTGCAGATTTATTGCAATTTTCTGGAGTGTATGTGGGCAGGACAGAGTGATGGGGCTGTTACTGAGATGAATTGCTGGCAAACACTTAGACATCTTACATAGCACTAGATGCCTGCTTTTAGTAGATGAATCACATACTTCACTCCAACAATGAGAAAATTGGTTATTTAGAAAAATTCCTACCTGTTTGTCCCCTTCGATAAAACAAAGACCTACTTTTTGAAAGGACAGAGAATACAATGTAACAATGTAACAGTATAGACAACTACATGCTGGTGCTTGTTCTCTAATATTTAATATAGAGGTAAAGATGTGCCTATCAAATCAGCTGACAGTCCAGCTTCTGTTGCCTCCTTTTGGCTGCTTGAAAGGGATATGTAGCTTTGGCTGAGGCTGGACAATCAAGGAAGCAGAAGAGGAGATCATGGCTCTGAGTTTGTGCACTTATGCCGGAGCAGCCAGAGATTCCTCATGGCTGTTGTTCTCCCTTCTCAGGATCTCCTGAGGGCTCTTTCAGGTAAAGTAACCCTCTCACCATTTGTCCTCTCATGTTTGTAAATGAGTGGGCCTACTGTATTTTCTGTGGTGTGAAATTTTTAAAAGGGTAAGAGAAAGGAAGGGTATGGTTGATCACTTTGGGCCAAGCAGCCCAGATTAGCTGGGCTAATTACTAATTACTGTCTGGGCTAATTACATTAGCATTACTAGACTTGAGCATCATTTCCTGGCACTTCCTGTAGTACTTCCAAATTTGCCTCAGAAACAATTAGGAAATCTTTCACAATTGGTCCTTTTTATCATTTCTTTTTTTTTTTCTTTTTGATTTTGTCTTTGTATAAGTCACAAGCTCTCAGATCGGTATTCTCCTTCTTCAGTATATGAAGACATATCTAGCAAGCACTGGTCCAACTGCCTTTAAAGTAAATCAAGGGCTCCTTTTGATATCCTGGCTGCTGGATGGGGAAGTAAATGCCTACTTAAATTACCTTTCTTTTTTTTTGTCTGAAGCTTTATCAGTATTCTTAAGTTCCTTCAAATAAGTATAAGCAAGTTTCAGAACTGTCTCCATTTCTAACCTGAAAAGTAATAGGTAATTAATGACTTTTCTCATAAATTAAAGTTCTGCTAGGGGCTGGAACAGATTACCATGAGGAACACTAGGGAAGTAAATGAACAAATTTATTTAAGCAGTGTAACAAATGGTTTATGAATATGATTGTTTCTTCTCTTTAGGATTAAAACGTCGGGTTTTATTTTTCTTAGTATACAAATGACTCTAAGTAAAATTTTTCTACTATGGTTTTCCATTCACATTCATCCACTTCTAGGAGAGGAGAGGAAAGATTACTTAAAAAATAATTGAAACTTCTGAGTTTGACAGAAGATGTTAATCAAGAAAGTCTCTTCTCTTCCCCCCTTTTACATCAGAGAGATTAATTTTTAGTAGCTAAATATGTCACCAATATTAAATGTCCAATTCTGCCTTCCACTACTAGTTTACATACAGGTGATGCAGAAAACACTATGCCAGGAAATGATCTGACAGAAAAAAGGTGTTTGAGGAAAAGATTCTCTTTAGTTTCAAAAATATATATCATATCAACTTTATATGCAGACTGACAAAGGCATAGAAAACTAAAAAGAATCAATGTTAGGTGTCCAACTTGTAGATATCTACAGCTGAGATAATGATCTGGAATTACAGAATCACAGAATCACAAAATCACAGAATGTTTGAAGTTGGAAGGGACCTCTGGAGATCATCTAGTCCAACCCCCCTGATCAAGCAGGGTCACCTAGAGCACATTGCACAGGATTGCATCCAGGCGCGTTTTGAATATCTCCAGAGAAGGAGACTCCACAACCTCTCTGCGCAACCTGTTCCAGTGCTCTGTCACCCTCACAGTGAAAAAGTTTTTCCTCATGTTCAGATGGAATTGTCTGTGTTTCAGTTTGTGCCTGTTGCCTCGCGTCCTGTCACTGGGCACCACTGAAAAGAGTCTGGTCCCATCCTCTCGACACCCTCCCTTCAGATACTTGTACACATTGATAAGATCTCCTCTCAGCCTTCTCTTCTCCAGTCTAAACAGGCCCAGCTCTCTCAGCCTTTCCTCATAAGAGAGATGCTCCAGTCCCCTAATCATCTTTGCAGCCCTTCGCTGGACTTGCTCCAGTAGTGCCACATCCCTCTTGTACTGGGGAGCCCAGAACTGGACGCAGTACTGCAGATGTGGCCTCCCCAGGGCTGAGTAGAGGGGGAGAATCACCTCCCTCCACCTGCTGGCAACACTCTTCCTGATGCACCCCAGGAGACCATTGGCCTTCTTGGCCACAAGGGCACTTGCTGCCTCATGCTTAACTTGGTGTCCACCAGCACTCCCAGGTCCTTCTCAGCAGAGAAGCTGCTTTCCAGCAGGTCAACCCCCAACCTGTACTGGTGCATGGGGTTGTTCCTCCCCAGGTGCAGGACCCTGCACTTGCCTTTGTTGAACTTCAGGAGGTTCCTCTCTGCCCACCTCTCCAGCCTGGCCAGGTCTCTCTGAATGGCAGCACAGCCCTCTGGCGTATCAGCCACTCTTCCCAGGTTTGTATCGTCAGCAAACTTGCTGAGGGTGCACTCTGTTCCTTCATCCAGGTCATTGATGAAGAAGTTGAACAAGACTGGACCCAGGACTGACCCCTGGGGGACACCGCTAGCTACAGGCCTCCAACTGGACTCTGCACCGCTGATCACAACTCTTTGAGCTCTGCCATTCAGCCAGTTCTCAAGCCACCTCACTGTCCACTCATCTAACCCACACTTCCTGAGCTTGTCTATGAGGATATCATGGAAGACAGTGTGGAAAGCCTTGCTGAAGTCAAGGTAGACAACATCCACTGCTCTCCCCTCATCTACCCAACCTGTCATTCCATCAGAGAAGGCTATCAGATTGGTTCGGCATGATTTCCCCTTGGTGAAGCCATGCTGACTACTCCTGATCACCTTCTTGTCCTCCACATGCTTGGAGATGGCCTCCAGCATGAGCTGCTCCATCACCTTTCCAGGGATGGAGGTGAGGCTGACTGGCCTGTAGTTCCCTGGGTCCTCCTTCTTGCCCTTTTGGAAGACTGGGGTGACATTGGCTTTCTTCCAGTCCTCAGGCACCTCTCCTGTTCTCCAGGACCTTTCAAAGATGATGGAGAGTGGCTTAGCAATGACATCCACCAGCTCCCTCAGCACTCGTGGGTGCATCCCATCAGGGCCCATGGATCTGTGGGTGTCAAGTTTGCTTAAATGATCTCTAACCCACTCCTCCTCCACCAAGGGAAAGTCTTCCTTCCTCCAGACTCTCTCTCTTGCCTCCAGGGTCTGGGGTTCCTGAGGGCTGGCCTGAGCAGTAAAGACTGAAGCAAAGAAGGAATTCAGTAACTCTGCCTTCTCTGCATCCTTCGTCACCAGGGCACCCACCCCATTCAGCAAAGGCCCCACATTTTCCCTAGTCTTCCTCTTGCTGCTGATGTATTTGAAGAAGCCCTTCTTGCTGTCCTTGACATCTCTCGCCAGATTTAATTCCAGACGGGCCTTAGCCTTCCTCGTCACATCCCTGCATACTCTGACAACGTTCCTATATTCCTCCCAAGTGGCCTGTCCCCCTTTCCACTTTCTGTAGACTTCCTTCTTCTGCTTGAGTTTTGCCAGGAGCTCCTTGCTCATCCATGCAGGTCTCCTACCTCCTTTGCTTGTCTTCTTACTCATAGGGATGCACCGCTCTTGAGCCTGGAGGAGGTGATGTTTGAATATTAACCAGCTCTCTTGAACACCCCTTCCTTCTAGGGCCCTCACCCATGGGATTCCTCCAAGAAGGTCCCTGAAGAGGCCAAAGTTTGCTCTCCTAAACTCCAGGGTTGCGATCCTACTTAGTGCCCTGCTGCCTCCTCGCAGGATCCTGAACTCCACCATCTCATGGTCACTGCAGCCAAGGCTGCCCCCAGCCTTCACATCTTCCACCAGTCCTTCTTTGTTTGTTAGTACGAGGTCCAGCAGCACACCTCTCCTTGTTGGCTCCTCCACCACCTGTGTCAAGAAGTTATCATCAGTGCTCTGCAGGAACCTCCAGGACTGTTTGTGCCTAGCTGTGTTGTCTTTCCAGCAGATATCAGGGTGGTTGAAGTCCCCCAGGAGAACCAGGGCCTGGGATCGTGAGGCTGCTTCCAGCTGTCTGTAGAAGGCCTCATCGACTTCCTCATCCTGATCAGGTGGCCTGTAGTAAACACCCATAACAGAATTCCTGTATAGTCAGTTGAGAGGAAGTTGTAGGACTGTTACGGTGCGAGTCATCCTATTTTGTTGTTGTTGTTGTTGACATCTACCTTATAACAACAGGAATTTTACCCTGAAATGGCATATTTTCCTGTGT
Source organism: Apteryx mantelli (assembly GCF_036417845.1). Classification (NCBI taxonomy): domain Eukaryota; kingdom Metazoa; phylum Chordata; class Aves; order Apterygiformes; family Apterygidae; genus Apteryx; species Apteryx mantelli. The sequence continues at coordinate 117,965,857 of NC_089980.1, read as the reverse complement.
TCACTCTAAAGGAGCCTAGATCACTAGCTGGAATTGAGATGTCTACCTGATGGCTCCCTGCCCATCACCGAATCCCAGTCCAAAAATCCATTTTTTTTTCTCACCCACATTATTTAAATTGTGTCTGTTTTCTTGTCTTCAAATATATTTCCTGTAAAAGCAACAGATAACATTGTACATAGATAATGGTCCTAGGTCATTTTGTAGCATTGGGGAAAAAAAAAAAAAAAAGGTATTATTAAGATGGGAAGATCCAAAGTAGCAAAACCCAAAGTAGCAAAATCCATTTTTCCTTTTCATTTTTTGACTCCTTTACTTTGCACCTGTAACATTCCTTTAACACAATTATTGAAAAATAAACATAGGCAAATATTCTTTCTCTAAATGCAATAGAAAAATATTTTTCATTTCACATATTATACTCTCCCTTAACATAAGGAATGATATACTAATATAAATAAGAGAAAGGGGTCCTCAGTACTCCACATTTACACCAGCATTTTTGTTCCGAGCATTAGTGCAGTTTTGAAGGGAATGCACAGATGTCTCTACTGTTTGTTGGTTTGGTTCACGGAGCAACTGATGCACACAAAGTGCATCTTAAAAAACAAGCATGGTGGGGACATTCTGTTCAGGAAACCTCTTTACATCTAGCCTAAAACAAAACCCTTGGAAGACATATAATGTAGGGCCTGAGCTCTACAGGCTTCAATTTCCTGATACACTCCTACTGCACTGAATTATTTGCTCATGTGGACATACCTGTATCTATCAGGGGTAAATTTAAAATATGGCGTTTTTTGTTTATCTGATTGGTTTGTTTATTTTTTTAAAGTAAGGAATACCACTATAGTGATTTTGCAGAATTATTCTGGCAAGTTGCCATAGTGATAAATTGTATTACAACAGATTTTTCAGCAGTTTGTATCTGAGGAAGATTAAATATTATCCTCTTGCAAACTCTGCAGGGAGTCTGGCTGACACTATGGAAGAATTTATACTCACAGAAAGAATATGTTGGTTACAGAGTTTTACAGCTTCGGAATAGTATGCTGCTTTAAACTTTGGGCTTAGATGTTTTCAGTCTAGTTTATGATACTTAAGATGAAACATTTAGTATTTTGAATAACAGATGCATGTACAGAACAGTGTAGGTTGCCTGTTTTCATACACTGATAACACCACTGGCAGCAGGTTTGCCTGGTGTATAGAAACAGACGAGGTAATCAGTTTCACATGCTCAAGAAGTTTTCAGGGTGCATAGATACCTTTCCAGATGCATTTATTTCCAGCCATTCTAAAAAATGAGAAATTTCATGTCATGTAATAATGATTAATGCAGACTAATGCTGCTAAACTCTGTATATCTACTTACAATATCTACTGACATGGCAAATGCTCTCTTTATATTGAAAAAATCATGGTTGCCTCGTTCATAGTTCATTAGTATTAAATTTTGCTTGTCTTGTCTTAGCTAATTCTTTAACTGCTAATATTAGGGATGACAGAGGAAAGAGCTTACGTCTCAGGGAAGTTAAAACTTGGAACAAAACAACAAAGCAATTCAGCCATGCATAGATCTTTTTTCAAATACCAGCATTCAGCAGGTGCCACAAAGATGCTTCAAACAATGTCATCCATGAGCACTTTCAGATGACCTTATTGGCAAGAGTGGCTGTACAGTACTAAAAAAACCTTAATTCCTTTTTTTCAGGCAGTTTATCTGACATTCAAATTTGCAAATATGGCCTGACTGATCTGAGTTAGATTTGGACATTAGTTGATTTCTGGGCCATTTACTGTTTCCAGTAATCAATGGAAGCTTTACTTTAGAGTGATTTTTTTTTCTTTAGGGAACATTTTTGGGAGATACAGGGCTGAGGACCTGTAGACTTACATTTAAATCTTGTACAAGAACAGCTCACTATGATACTTTATTATATCTTCTGTATTTCCTATAAAAATCATTAATGATAACAAGTATAATGATTTCTCAGAGAACACTGTATAACAATTCATAAGAAATGCCTTCTGAGAATAAATATTATAAATAGCAAGTTTATCTGTATAAGTAAGAAAAAAAATTAACAAAGCACCAGAAAAACACAAAAGGTGACATTACTATATGAATATATATCTGAGTGCTTCTTGCTAATTCATTGCTTTGCACTGCACGGAGCAAGCAATTTGAAAGAGAGTAAAGAACAATTCCAGAATAATTTGTCAGAGGTAAAATAGAGTGAAATGCCACATCTTTGTGAAACAGACATCCATAAGGGCTTTTATAGTTACTTCCTCATTTACTAATCAGTCCAGAATAATGTCACCCCCACTGAAAATAGGATAACCTAGTAAAAAATTAAACAAGCAAAACATATTTTTGTCTTTTATTATTGCAGCTGCTACAGCAAATGCCTGTTTCTGAATTGACATGGAATGAGTGGACATTGTCTTCTGCAAAACATTAAATACAGTTGAAGATAGAACATAAACAGTTGTGAAAAGTGTCTTTATCCATTTGACTTTACTCATATGTAAGGCAGTTTAGAATGGAGAGTTAAAACCCCCCAGCTATATAGCTACTTTGGGCAGAAATTTTTATTTTCTTCATAATTTTCACAGGAAACATTCTGGAAAAATGTAATTCTTGGGAATATAGATCATTTTGTCATCTTTCCTCTATTTAATATGAAATATGTTTTGTCAATGCCTAAATCAGTTCATCTACTTTATGAAAAAAGCTTGCCTGTCCACAGATCTTCCCTAGCTCCCTTTCAAAATTTACAACACCAAAATAGCTAAATCTCTTTTTTCCAGGGTCTTTTACAGTTTGCCTAAGCCTCCGGTTTACAGAAAACTCAGAACAGACACTTTGTTCCATCTCCTGAAGAGCAGACTTTGCAGAGCTCATGGTATGGAGGGCTGAAAAAAAGGAGGAAGAAACATTTTACATACAGAGATTCTTCTTCAACTTCTGTGTTATAATTAATTGCCATTTTATCAGCTAAGTATCTAAGAGGCATAGAGTATTGAAGAATCCTGATCAAAATAACCTGCTCCTCTTCTTTCTTCTTGGCTTAGGACCCTATTACTGAAAACATAATGCCTGTGGGAGACAAGAATGGAAAAAAAAAGTCTCTAAAAATGTCTCTCTCTTTTTTTAATTCTTCCTTCCACATTGGCTTCACTATATGTTTTACACACGACTTCAACAGCAACAGTTACAGATATTTGGAAAGGGATTCACCTACACCTCCAACATCCACCATGTAGACACCTATGGTGAATCATGCTGAGTCCCATTACAAGCAATGGAGGAACAGAAATATCTCAAGGATGATTCAGCTGAGGTATGTTAGACTTCTCTTTTGGGATAAGCAGAATTGCCCCTGGTAGTATCTGTTCCTTTCTATTCACTACACACTTTGTAGTCTATACAAAAGGGATACAGATAATTAGATTAGATGCAGAGGTGTGTGTTACAAATGTATAAATTTAAGATTAGTCTTCCTCCTGCTACCACTGTTTGTACTTAATAAAGGTAAAGGGTCAATTTGGAGAGAGGGCCCTATCCTATTTCTGAATTGCAGGAGAGAACACAAGAGCAGAACAGTCTGTGTGGGAGGAAGGGCTAAATGTGCTGGCTGAGATTATGCTGCTGCTGCATACTTCAATTTTCTGCTCACAAGTCACAAACTCTTCATCTGGTGACCTTTTAGAAAGTGTTTGTTATTATTTTGAAGATGGCATAGATACTAAAAGTTTAAATATAAAGGAGATTATTAACGTCATTATCTTGCAGTGGTTTGGAGAGAATACAACAAGCAATGAGAAAAACAGAAGTAGATGATGTGGGAAATGTTGCATAGTGTTTTCTTTTTTATTAGCTCGTGCTGATCATTATGTGAATTTTCTATATAACAGACTATTCAAAAGTTACTTTAAAGCAGACAGGGATCCTTATGCAGTCATAACTCCCTAGCCAAATACCATTAGTTCCAGCTTTCATACAGAATTCCTTCCTTGGGACTATTAAAAAGCAGTAATTCCCTATTCATAAACCCTTAGAAAATGTATATAATAAGCAATAATAATAAGGGATGGGAAAACAAATGAGCAATATATCTAAATGAATGACAAATAATACATTTTTTTTTCTGGGTCTACTTAGAGTTCTGAATATACCAGACAGACAAAGAAGCTCTGTCACCATTCTTCCTCCCATTCTCTAGCAGAAGGAAGCAGAGTACTTCTTACCTTCTGGGACTTCAGGGTTTATGCCTATATAATTATATACTCCAAGTTTATGGTTTATGAACTCAATGTATCGAGTTGAAAGAAGAAAATGTGTAAGAAATCAGGAATAAGCAATGTCAGAAGAAACATTATCTGAAAGAGCTAGAAGGGTGAGCTTAGAAAAGGGGTATTGATTTCAATAAACTCGAGAGCCAAAGTTAAATCTGGGTATTTTGGCAAATACAGGAATAGAATATAGGATTACTGACTTCAGAATATACCCTCCTTCTCTATATCATCTAATGCACCTGCTTGTGAGTAAATATGATTTTAGCTATTTAAAAGTAACATGAATAGGTTTTCCTTTTCTTGAATCCAGCAAATGGCTAAATATTAGGAGTAAAACCTTTATTTTAACCAGAAAGTTCATGACTTTGAAAGACAGAAAAGTGAACTAATGTTACTGTATTCCTGGTGTGACTCTTTGGTTTCGAGTGCAAAACAAAATGACATCCTCCTGGACAGCAGATATGTTATCCTATTCAGTAAACCCCTTATGGTATTTCAGCTTAAACGGGATGAAGTATGCTCTTGTTCTGTTTTAAATATTGTCAAGCTTTGATTATAAGCCTAAACTGCTAATTAATAAATGTATGTTGAAATTTTAGGTTGAAAAGCCACCCTTTGATTTTGTTAGAGAATACAATAAATTTGACTGACATTGTACTGGGGAGGTGGGAAGAAGCAATGAAGTGTTTATAATCTGTTGCACAGCCTTCAAAAATCATAGACAGGACTTTTAATGTGTGTCACTGACTGGGAGTTTAATCTATTTCATCTGTCTTGCATGTATTAGAGTACAACCGAGGAATTTTTATTTTTAACTGAAGCCAAATATGGTCTCAAAAGAGTAGCCCAGAAATATCTTGCAGTGGAAAATATTCTCATAACCTTTAATTGCAGTAATTAGGGTTCAGTGAGGAAATTAATTATAGCTGGCTTTATGAGATGAGACAGAAGAACTACCATTGTTTGTAGTATTAATCTTGACCTCACCCCAAAAAGTTTCCAGAAATAGAATCAGAGTATAATAACATTTGCAATATACTGATAACATGCAATGTCCATTTGCATTTTCCCTTAAGACTGTTTCTATTCCATTTTAAAGATCATTAAACAGACCAATGTTTTTCAAACATATATTCTTGTTTATTACCATTAATTATTAAAGTAGAATCAATCATATTTTTTTCTTGTTTGAACAGATGTTCAGTTTGAACATCAGTGCTCCTTGCAGGGCTGGGACATCTACTGAGCTCATCAGAACCATTTTGATTTCCACACCTGAAAGTGATCTGATCATAATAGACACAGTCTCCTGATTTTCAAGCTGTTTTTTTCTCCTGATTTTCCTGCTTTCAGGATGAGGCAGCATCCCTGCTTAAGTCAGCACCTTAATCAGTTATATCATGCGAAGCTGCTATATAATCCATTCTGCACATAGTGCCTGTGTATATTTTGGTCTAATGTGTCAATAAAGGTTTCTGAGGTGTTTGTGTAGGAATTTGTGCAGTATTTCTGGCCAGAAGATGCTGAAACCTTTTTTACATTTTATATAATGGCTTAGTTGTTAGTCTAAACTGGCAATCCTGCAATGAACTCGAGTAGTGGATATACAGAGAGGGAGGAAGTGTGATACAGATATAGATTACTTGAAACTTGCAATCAACTAATGTAACTACCAGAGGGAAACTGATATATGTAACTGAGGGTACCCCAAAAGAGTGAACAATTTTCTCTAAGCTGAGGGCTCTGATACTGGGATCATTGAGCTGAGTTCAGTCTGCTCTTACCTGTAGACGTCTTCATTACTGTGGGCCAAATTCACAAAGTAATGTAAATACATATGTTCCAGTGCAGATTCCTAAGCCAAGATTTAGGCATCACTGAGCTCCTTGAAACTCCCTGCTCATAAACTGCCTGTATCTGATGTCTTAAGGGTACATACAAAGGTATGAGACACCCAACTTCTGTACAAAATCTATGTTGAGTTATTCAAATAATCTAAATTCCACTTAGATGTATTTATATTACTTTCAGGAGGTGTGAATGCCTACATTTCTGGTGTTGAATGAAAACACAGCTACTCAAGCCTTCACATTCATGCATTATTCAGTTTGAAGCCCCAGCAACTTAAAAATTAAGCTTTAATTTGTCCATAATACCTCTGGTAGTGGTTTATAAAGTGTTTTTGTTATTGTTGTTGTTTTTGTTTTTGTTGCAGGTAGGGGAGGAGGACATCCATTTGTTAAGTCAGAAATATCAACTTCAGTTGTCAGGAAAGTGTTTTGGGTAGGAAGAACACACACTTTCTCTACCCTTCCAGGACAAAAGATTATAACCGGGCTGGGTAAGAAGGGAAAAAACATAAGTGTTTGGGACAGCAGGGATAAGAGAGAGGTCTGGAAAATGCAGTCAGAAACCAAGGAGTTTGTTGGTAGGAAAAAAAAGACCTTTGGGATATAACCTGGTGTGCAAGTTTCCAAAATATAGCTTCCTGCAAATCAAAGTATCTCATTGGCACCTATTAGTCCACAGGAAAAATAAGATTCAGGTTTCACCATTAGTATTATGTATTTATTGACCAAAGGAAGAATTTCTCCCCAACTCCCAAATTCTCAGGTTGGTAATATCAGTCTCTGCTCTTGCAGCTGTTCATACAAAGTGCTTAGATATATGCCCAGAGACAGGACATCAGTTCCCCAGATGAGCACTCCGGCCAGCTCCAGCAGACCATACTGATGCTCACTCTTTCCTAAGCTTGGTGAGCGCCGCAGTGATGCACCCAGTCCCGCTACACATGCTGCGAATCATGGGCTTTGGGAAAGAGCATGCTGCCCTGCCCTTAGCCTCTGATAACAGGGGAAAAGTGTGGCTTACTCTGCTCTGCCCTATTAGATGCCTCTCCTCAGCATTTTCTACTGACTAGTCATTTTTCCATCTGTTTTCTTTTTTTTTGTTTACTTGTTTCCCATACACTATAGGAGCCTGACCAGCAAACTGAAGGCAGATTTCTTTGGGTAACCAGAGTGTCCAAATGTCTGCTACTGAAACATCTAGCAGTGTGACACTGGTTCTGTTGCAGAAATGCTTTTAATTTATGATTTCTCTTAGTTTCCCCTCTTTTACAAAAGAATAGAATTACAATAACTATAATAAAAAGTAATTCATACATGAAAATGAGGACAATGCTAGAAATGGCTTTTTAGCTGAAAGAAATAAAATGTCTTGCTCTAAATGCATTTTGTTTCCCTATTCTGGTGTGATGAAAGATAAAAGAATCCTTTGTATAGACTCATGCCTGAACTGATAATTTATTTTTTGCAATATTTTTTATTACACAGTTTATTTAAACCAAGAAGCCTTAAAAATAGAGATGCTGTCTAACAGTTCAAACCTGCAAAATACAGACTGTCGACTAAAGACTGCTCAATTTCTATTGACTTCAAAGAGAACTGAAGTCTCTCAGCCTCACACTGGTTCCTTGCTTCCTATGTACAGAATTTTAAAGCTATCTAGACATCTAATTCCCATGAGAACAATGAAACCTAAATAGCTTTGTGGATCCGGACTTTAGGCTAAAGTCCAGTTCCAGCTTATGATTAATAAGAACACTGCACCTCCCCTTTGGAAAAAAAACAACAACAATAAAAACCAACCAAATAAAAAAAAATTACAGATCTCTGTCATAAAGTACATGTTTCAGATTGTCTATTCTCTAATCACTATTAAAAAAAACACTATAAAAAATACTTTCCTGTTTTTAAGAAAAAGCCACAGCTGGAATCTCACCATAGGTTTTCTTGCTGTATGTGCTTAAGATACACTTTAATGATGAAATTACTGCATAACAGCATTGAAATGTAGCTTGAGTTACTTTCCCATCAAATATTACAGAATTAAATTGTTCTGGGAATAATGAAAATGTGATCTTCAGCATTCTTGAGTTTTCAAGTACAGATGCTTTTAGAAACAACTGATGCACAAACAATCCCATCTGAATTATTGTATAGTAAGTTATTGTAATAGACACTCTAAGCCCATTAAAGTCAATGGAGATCCATCTGGGATGAATTTGGCCTATTCTGCAAATGATTTCAATTTCCTAAAATTTATATTGTTTGACAGGCTTTACATAACTTCTAACATTATTACATTTCTTGCCTAAGGGATATAAGTAGGTTTAATGGTTTGCTTCTTTTGAAGAGAAATGATACAATAGGTGATTGCTCTTTTCCCTTAATGGTCTTCCTTTTCTAAATAGCCTTAATTTATAAATTTTGTTCCTTAGATTTTTTTAAGTAAAAATTCTTTAAATATAATGCAACAAAAACAGAAAAAACAGCTATTATTTAATACAGCGAAATGCCTTCTGTTCAGGGAGTATGTCAAAGGAAAGTAAACATTATTTTTTAGCATAGAATTTCATAAAAACTTCCTTTTTCTAAAAAGGAAATGGATTTTCATTATCATCATGAAATACTTTATAGAATCTCTTGGTTTTGGCTGGATATTTGTTCACTCACTTACTCTTCTATATTTTTTTGCCTTCTTGTTCTGAGCCTGACATCTGTATTTTTGTTTCTACATTCCAGAATTTTACTTGAATGAAAAACAAACAAACAAACAAAAACCCCTATAGGCTCCTATTGCAAGCCAGGCCAGAGAAATTGTATCTCCTCCAGGGTCGTGTGAGGAGAGTAAGAAAGTAAAATCAACATAAGTCTTTTACCAGTCCCATGTTTTGGAGATTGCTCTCTCCTTCTCCCCTCTTCTCCAGCTATTCCTGCCCATACATCCAGGCTTAGAAACAAGGAACCATGGAGAAAACTGGAGTGTAAACGCACTGCAAATGCTGCACGTGCTCATCAATGTTGCTATGAAGTATATTGCTGACAGTTTATCCTTCTCTCATTGGTGGTTAAGCCATCCCAGGTTATTGCCTCAAGAAGAGCTCAAAAACTACTAACATTTTGTGCTTACGTCCGCTGCAGTAGCTTGCTTTTTCCCATTAACACAGCCTGGCTCAGTCAGAGGAAAGATTCCTCCTAGCAGCCATCAGATTTCAGCTAGACCTTAGTTCAGTACTGTGATATCGAGAACCTCCACCTTAGTTTTATACCAGCTCTACTGTGAGTACTGGTATAGAATCAGAAAGTCATCACCAAATAACTGTTCTACTCCAAGCAGAAGTTAATTACTTAATAGGTGCAGAGGACTCTCTGATGTCCTACTACTTTTCATCTCCTTTAAACAGACCTTCAAAAATTAGATAAACGCAAACTTTTCATAAGTATAGTCCCAAGTCAAATAAGGTTCATTTTATATTTCAGTGGGAAAAGAATTTACCCTTGTTGTCTTCTTCTTCTTCTTCTTCTTCTTCTTCTTCTTTTTTTTTTTTTAGATCAAATATATAGTATTACTGGACATGAAAATTAACTTAGAGCTGTGGCTTACATACTGGTCCATTCTGCTATTTATAAAACAGGACACAATTTAATAAAGTTTGTGCAGGAAGGAAAGTAAAGTAAAATCTAATTTCCTGGCTAAATTCATGTGCTATACTGTTTTACTTCTCTGCCTTTTCATGAGACAATTTGGAAAACTGACATAGAAGGTAGGAAGACCAGGAATATGCCTGTTTCTGACAAACCCTTGTTTTTTCAGGCAGGAAATCACCTGAAGAAAATATCACATCTTGCCTGAACAGTTCCAATTATGCACTGAGTGGTGTAGAAAGTAGTGATTTCAATTGAACTGCACATATGACTAAAGATAAGTATGTGCACAGCATTGGAGGACTAGACTTAGAAGTTTCCAGTTGCCAAAGCAAAGAAGTACTTACAGCTTGGAGATGGCATTTTATTTCCAGTATATCTATCATTTGTAGGTGAAAAAATGTTGTTCCCTCAGTGAAACAGTGCATGGAATAATTGACTATAATCAATATGTTTGTTGCTTTAAGTTGAAAAGAAAAATTTACAAAACTGTTATCTTTCTAAAAAGAAATCCTTGAAATGGATGCTTTCCTTTAGGGTTATGTGGAGCGCACACTAAAATAAAGCAGATTCCAGAATATCTTTCTTGTGCTGATGAGCCTGTTGCAATAGACAATGGCATATTAGCTGTCCTAAATGCAGGGCAATATCATACCTAGGGCTACAATTTCTGAGGCAATATTTATATAGATTAGAAATTTTCATGATACATTTGGCTAGCTGAAATTTAAAGTGATATTTCATTAATTATGACAAGGCTGACATTTCCATAACCATTTGTTTGTTTGTTTGCTTCCTTTTCCAGGCTCTGGCTGTTACTGGGTAAAAATTGAAGAAAGTGGAAGACACATGATCTAGGGCAACTTAGTTTCTTGGCTATTGGAAATGAAAAATATATGTGGCTAGATCTAATCTGTAGGGATATTTTTGTTTTTCAGAGTACAAAACTGTCATGTATAATCAGTGTCTGAATCAGGGGCTATTCTTTCTTTGTAAAGGTAGAATAACTTAGAAATGCGACTTCCTTAATATCCCTTATTTCTCTGCCCTGGGCAGGCACTTATGGTTCAATGGGAACTGGAGCAGGAGGGAGTCTAAGTTCAAATTATCTAGGCTTTCTGCTTTCTAAAGTAGCAGACTTGTCTTCCTTCACAGAGCTGAACTGAAGTCAACTCTGGCCCTTTTATGGTTCCTGAAGGTGTTTTTCTCTGAGCATCTAGTCCTGAAATGTGTTCAGTGTACACCCACTGGCTGAAGACAAATACCCCAAGACTGGTAATGCTCTGCTGTTTGCATGCAGATCTTTGAAACCTGATGATTTTTTTTTCTTCAGTGAAACAGCTGATAATGGGAGACAAGGGAAAAAAGAGGAGCAGTGGCAGTTACTATCTTGAGAAAATGATCAGAAATGAACTCATCATATAGATGAAAAACAGTGCAGAAAACTTAATTGCTGAAAGCCTAAGACAGAAATGAAAAAAAAAAAAAGAAAGAAAAGACTGATATTCAGGGACTAAATCCTGATAATCCAATATTTCCTCTAAACTGTGGCCCATCTGTGAAGAGTGAAAAAAAAAAGTTATAAAATTATTAAGAAAGTGCTGTTGGGATGAGAAAGAGAAGAGATCAAAATTGGAAAGCATCTCTTAACAATAAAGTATCTTTGATTTCTCATTCTTGTTAATTCCTGAGCATGGTTTTAGTGAAGAAAGAGGCTGGATAAAGATGCCAAGGTTCATCACAGTCTGGGAGAATCTGAGGGCGGATTCTTCCAGGAGACTTCATGAGAGCAGTTACCCTGGCAGTACTTAATGAGCAATCAGCCCTATCTTTTCCGCCCTCATTTTCCATTGACATGGTCAATATTTGAAATGTGAGGAAAAGGTTGAAGATTTGGAGGGGAAATAGTGTGGAGGTAATCAGGCTTTAATTGCACAGCTGCCTTACACTGTGGAAAACTAATTTGCAGGGAGTATATTTAGCTTTACAGTTTGTGAAACAGAAAACAGGCAGAAACAACCAGGATTAAATGAGAGCTGCACGGCCACAAAATACCTCACGTAACACGAGCATATGCTGTATTGGCCAACCCCACTGGTGGGGAGAGCCTAAAATTCCCCTAATCTCCCCTTTCTTCTGGCAAATTTGTTCTGATACATTATGGTTTATCATTAATATTCAGTTTTGTGTTTAGGCTGTCACAGATGCTAAATAGGTATTTTGAAGTGTTGTGTGGGCAATATGTACATGTGTATAATGCAGAGGTTGATGGGGAAAGCAGAAGAATTCAGCCCAAATGCAACTGGTCTAAGGTTTTGATCTTTGATCACTTCTACACTGAAGGCACAGGATACGAATAGGAATAACCAACCCTTTCTAGATCTAAAGTTCCACAAATTACATAAGCCAACTGCCTAAGACAGTGCATTTACTGAAATTGCTAACACCTTGGTTAAAACCTACATAGGTCAGGTTGCACTGATTGTACCTTAATCAGATTCTAACAAGAATTCAAAACAAGAACTCAGTCCAGTTTTGATATTTTCTTTCCTGGCATCAACTAATTCCATATGTTTGTGCCTCATAAACATATACAATATGTTTAAACATATACAGTCCCTAAGGATTCAAGTTAAGAGGAGGCTTGCTCAAGGCAGTTTGTCGGATAAGTTACTTTAGACACAAAATAGCAGAAGCAATTTTCTCTTTAAACAGAGGTGCCTACAAGCTCGTTATCCACAACTTCATGAAAAAAACTTCCTCTCCCAAAAAATAATAATAAAAAAAAATCACATGTCTATTTCAGTTTAATTCAGAATTTGTGCTGTTTTCATCTCTCTGGTCTCCTCTAATCATTTACAATGGCTCCAGTGATGATCCAGCTCCAGGTCAGTCCTTGTCATGCTGATACTATCAGTGACACTGACCTATCTTGTCCTCACAAACCATCTAATTTTCTCAAAGAACTGAGCAGGTTCAAAGGGGCAGCACCAATTACATGTACTCAAGACAGTAAAAAAAAGAGCAGTATGCCTCATTTCGCATACAGTGAGTATCCAGAGAACTAATAGTCATATTGCATAAATAGGAAATTCAGTGTATTTATAGATGGGAAAATAATAAACTGTCATGAACCAGGGTGCTTTCTGAGCAGGAGACTTCTGCATGCTGTCATTGTAACTGAATACATGCTGAGACTATTTGCAATTTCCAAGTCAGGATCCATCAACCAAACTCTTAAACTCTAATGTGGGTAGTAATTTCAATGAAATAGTCTTTTGGTAATACATTCTCTTGTAACGGTGTACTTCCTTTATTTGAGCTTTTCTAATTTTGAAGCTGGAAAGATGGAAAGAAAAATTTTGTAACTGATAAGAATTCTGTAGATTTTTTGTGAATTAAAATGCAAATATGTAGCATCTCTGATGAAAACTGTGCAACAAATAACACATGAAAAGTGACTCATTCCTCTCTGTTCTTTAAACTCTGTTCTTGTCCATGACTGTTTAATATGCTCTGTGCATCTAAGACAACTGCAGCTTTTGAAAAGGATGCAGATTTTGAGAATCAGCTCCTTCCTGTTAATCATGTTGAGTCAGAAACACAGGCAGACTGGAACCTAGATAACTTTTCACCACTGGCTTTTTTATAAATTGGGGGGTTATATTCTTTTGCCTGCAGTTACCAAAAGGAGCCGCAAAGAGGAGGGGAGCTGTGTTCATAACCTGTGCCGTTGTGGCCTGCCTGTGTGAGTCCCGGGCGAGTGTGTGAATTCCCGAGCCCCTGGAGAGTGTGTCCTGGCCATGCCTGAGGCAGTCCTTTTAACCCAACAATGTTGATGGTCAGCAAACTTGCTTGATAGCTGACTTCAGATCCCTCTGAATGGAGCACAGGCCTAACCCTAAGCTTTAGCCAGCATTAAGAGTGTGGTGTCGATTTTTTTTAAGCATTCCCCACAGCCATTCATCATTTTTATTATTTAGGTATTTTTCCCATCTGATTTGTTCATAAATGTTTTCTCTGCAAAAATGGCTATTTTAAAGTATGTTAGAGATCTAATACATATTTTTCTCATTTAGACTGTATACTCTCTGCCAGTAGAAAATCATAACCACTCAAAGTATAACAACTATTCATTTTTCATTCTCTGATCAGTTCTTTTCCTCAATAAAAATAATGCTTAATATAAACATCCCTCCAAGGGTTGCTGTCACATGCAGTTGTCCTACAGGGACATCTGTAAGGTGGAAGTTGATATCATGCTCCCAATTTATCTGCTCCTATTTTCTTACTGTCAGCATTTAAATCTAAATAGACAAAACTGAAGGAAAATAAATGCTATTAGCTCCATGTATTTTAACACTGTGAACTAAAAAAGAATAAGCTGCGTGGGGGTCTTGGGAAAAGGCCTGGACGTGGGACATGGGACCATCCTCTCATACAACGCATTCCTCAAACATGACTGATGAGGGTAGTCGTGCTAAACTTTTCAGATGGAGGTCTTGAGTTGGAAAATAGTTTTATAATCGTAAAGCTCATTTTTCACTAAATATGAAGCATCCAGCTGCATTTACAACAAAATTCATACAGGTGGCAGACCAAGTGCATTAGTATTTAAAACCATTCCTCAGTCTACTCTATAAAGCCTTCAGTCTGATACAGTATTATGAAGGGCCTTATACATTCCTATGTTTCATGGTATACACCTCCCCCCCCCCCCCGAAAGTTAAATACCTTCCTCCCCCACATCTGGACTATACTGAATATATGTCCGGTATCCATGTATTTCCAAGTCACAAGCACCTTATATTGAGTGCCAGTTGGGAGGTAAAGCTCTGAATCATTTCAGTGCCTAAGTCGCTCATTTCAAAAACCAAGGAGACATGAATCGTCTTTTAAACTACAGAAGAAATAACAAGAGCCTGCTTTTTTATGAAGACATCAGTGGTTAGTGTACAAACTAAGGTGTCTCAGATCCTGAGTTTATTCTGAATACAATAAAAAGGAATTTCAGTATTCCTTTGCCACAAAGGTGTCCACAATTCTCAAATCTCTCCTGTTGAGTTTGCTCCATGGAATAGTTATATGGTTACTAGTAAAATGGGAGAAAACATATATAAGCTAATGGTCAATGAACTCACATAAGGGAGGTGATTCCTAGTCTCTGACCTGTACTTCACTCCATATTTTTCCTTTTATCTTAAGAATTTACTGGAGTATTGACAAATCTAACAGTTACTTCTGCTAAGAATATGTCTTAATCATCAGGCTAAGAATCAAGCTCTCTTCATCTCTTTGACTATTTAAGGATTTAAATATTTAATGGCATTAAATGAACAACTTCTACATGGAAAATCAAGAAGTGATACATTAAGGGCCTAGTTCTGGCATACTCCTAAGAAGAAACATAAGTTCAAATTCTCCCAAGCAGAAGCAGGACTTGATTTCAGCTCTCCAGTGTCTTAGAGGCTATTTTACAAGCTGTGATCTGGGATATTACCAAATTAAGCCGTAACACTCAGGGGTATGTGATGCCTATAAAATGAATCTAGGTAGAGTTTAGCTGGAATGAAGGAAAGGAACCTCATTTTCAGATGAAAACTGTGTTTCATCTAAAAAATAAGGTTATATGTTTGTTTGCTTGTTTATTATTTTAAGGGTCTATGAGCTTTTGCCACTTTGAGATAGGTATCTCTGATACTTATATCTGGAGAAGAGGCCTGGAAGTTGATTTCCTGCAGGTATAAAAAGCATGAAAGATCTGGGGAATTCAGTCCTGGAATGAGGATAGCTAGTCAATCTTCCTTCAATAATGTTGAAATTCTTGCAAATTTTAGGCATGTTTAGCAGGGAACAGACAAAACAGTTACATTCACCAGCACTGCGGCATCCTCAGAGATATCAATATATTATAAATTCTGAAAAAAAATATTTTGCGTGTTCATTTCAATTCAGATTTCAAACCTTTTAAATGTGAGGTTTCCAACCTTTTGTCAGTCAGATCTAATCATCGGTTCAGGCAGAAACGAAGTGGATCTGTAACTGAGACTCTGAAAATTGTCAATATTCAAGTAGCCTAATTCAGAGATAATTTATATTAGCTGGACTTTTCCCAATAGCCTTTTTGGGCTTTACATCAGGGCCTTAAAGAAAGGTTCAACAAGCTAGCAGCATTACAGTCAGCAAACAAGAAAGACCTGACAGAAAGCTAAAAAAAAAAAAGAAAAGAAAAGTGAAAGAATTGCACCCTAGGATTATGCTTGAAAAATGCTTGAAAAATAGTGGGAGAATAGCCTCTCTTTTATAAAAATTCCAGTTTGTCTGCTTGGATAATTATACAATCCAGCATCTGTGAAGTTTTGCCTTTAAGCTCATGAAAGCTATATACTCACAGGCAGTCATTTATGTGCAAGTGAAGTGTTCGTAATGATATAACTCTGCATCTCTGAGAGCGAGTAAAACCCGAGTCAGAATCTAACTCAAACTAAAACCCTTTGTCACTGCTTGGCAGTGTAGGGGAGCTAGAATGGGCAAACCCCACCTCCTTGAATTCTTTGACTAGCTATTTGAATTCAACAGTAAATTTCAGTACAACCGTAACATTTCTGTTTTGTGTTTGCTTTCAGTATTCTTTGAACTAATTGAGGCTTACTGGCATAAGTACAAAAGCGAGAATTAAGTTCACAGGCTTGAAAGTTCAAACAATCCAGTATAAGCCATACTAACAATTTCATGAGAACCAATAAATAAAACAGAGCAAATTTCTAATATACTACTTACATTACACTATTCACAGAGAACGTTTGTCAAAAAAAAAAATCAGTCATTTGGAGACTGCAAACTTTGCCACCAGCACAAAGACAGAATTTGACTAAATTTTGGTAATTTGATTAAATATTTAACAACATTTTGCCTCCTGTGACTGAAGAGGCCCAATAGAAATTTGACTTCATGACAGAAATGGCTGACAGCTTCTTTTCTCACCAATTTCTTAGTAATTGTTCTTCATGGTGATTGTTTTGGACAAAGTTGGAGAGGTCGGCATACCGTAATTCATTTCTTGTATTTCACTTTAACTCCCTATCACCAACAAGTAAGTTAGTAATTCAGATTTTTATTCTTCCAACTGCCCCCAAACCATTTTAGCTGCTTTTGATACCTTTAGTATGTGAAAATAAAAAAGTGAGTGGTGTTTAAACACTGTGGAAAAAAAATAATTTTATTATTGAACTTAATTGATAATACATCTTGTAAGCATTTCCACTATTTCATTGTCCCAATAATTTCATCTTTATACAAAATCTTTATAAAAACTCAGACAGACTGTACAGTTGTACCTGAAATGACACTTTTTTTCTGTTGGAAAAAAATGAGATAGGGCCAGCATGGGTTTCCAAACACATTTTGCGAAATTGCAGAGAAAAATCACACAGAAATCTAAAAAAAGCAGACTGCCAGCCTCCTAATCGCTCTTAAGACACTGATTCTTGTTAATTGCAGTGCTAAGTACTATTTTAAAGTTTTAATACACAATGTATTGTTCTTGTCTCCATTATTTTTCTATATATACTTAAAATTCAGCCAAATATTTGTGACCATGAAAAAGCCACTGGGATTGAGAACTGCATTTGTGATACAGATTTTTACAAACAGTGTATTTTTTAGTTTGTATACAAACACGCACAAATACATGTGCGGGTAAGCACATACACACATACACATGCACACAAACAGGCACTGTAGAGCAGGCTTCTCAGATAATTTCCCAATACATATTGCCTCCACAATTAAGAATGCAGCATATTAATATGCAAAATACATTTTATATGGAAGGAAATGAAAAGGCCAGAATAAATAGATAAACTGAATAAATAAATAAAAACACAATGAATAATAAATAATAGGTACAAATAACAGTGGTTCAGCTGACAAACAGAATAGTTTTGTTTACACTGTTCCAAACCATTCCATTACAAAATTGCCTCTCTTTACTTTTTTCCACTTGTGGCTTAAATCCAAATTCGGATATGATGCTTTATCTTAAATAGCCTTTACCATCGTCATATAACTGCTTAGGTAAAAGTAAAGTCAATTAAATTACAAATTAATTTATCAGATTTATCACTTTAAACCTAAAAGACTTCTTGTTGTGCAGTATGTTCTCACAGACATAAACAAGATGAAAAACAAAGTCAGTAGTAATAACAAAATATGCAAACAATTTCACACATACTCTCAGCTTGCCAGAAATATGATAAGTGGCAGGCCTCAGAATGTCTCGGTGGGGGAACAACTTTAAAATACCAGATTTCCATCCCCTTTTTATCTATCTCCCATATATTCACTGCCTAACTATTTTTGGTACAAAACTCCACAGCTAATTCAGAGTACCATACTTGACTGATTCAATGTGACTGTGCTTATATTGCACCACCCAAACTTTTCTTATCTTTCTAGGTGTAAACCAGGCATGCAGAGTCCAATGGCTATACGTCAATACATCTTAGTGGCAGTTGTCAAATCAACTTTTTAATTAATCATAGCGGCTTGAAATGTCATAAAGTTTATTACTGTATTTCTACTAGCAAACAGATACTGTACTGTGTTCCACTAACTAACAAAATCTCTAAGCCTTTCAAAAATCTAATACTCCCTTAATGGTTATAATAAAACTGCTTAATCAACTTAAACTACTTAGTGACTTCCAAAAATTTTCCCACCCTCGGGCGCTTGCCCACTACCCAGCTTCCTCTAAAGCTTCATCCTCTTTGGTGGGAGAAGCTCAGTAGCTCCTTCAGCTCCTTCATTAACAGTGCCTGAGAAGATTGCCTTTATACTTCCATAGCTCTCCAGTCTTTTGATGGTGTGCGGCAGGCAGCTCCCTTTGGCAATGTTTCATAACTGTCACAAAAAGAGGTGACTGCTCCAGGCTGAAAAGAGCAGGAATGTTTGTTTTTGTTTTCCTCAGAAGGGAAAGATAGTCTTGTAGGTTATGATATCTTTGGACTGAAGGAATATCCGATGAAGAATCACAGAATCGCTAAGGTTGGAAGGGACCTCTGGAGATCATCTAGTCCAACCCCCCTGATCAAGCAGGGTCACCTAGAGCACATTGCACAGGATTGCATCCAGGCGTGTTTTGAATATCTCCAGAGAAGGAGACTCCACAACCTCTCTGCGCAACCTGTTCCAGTGCTCTGTCACCCTCACAGTGAAAAAGTTTTTCCTCATGTTCAGATGGAAGCATCTGTGTTTCAGTTTGTGCCCATTGCCTCGCGTCCTGTCGCTCGGCACCACTGAAAAGAGTCTGGTCCCATCCTCTCGACACCCTCCCTTCAGATACTTGTACACGTTGATAAGATCTCCTCTCAGCCTTCTCTTCTCCAGGCTAAACAGGCCCAGCTCTCTCAGCCTTTCCTCATAAGAGAGATGCCCCAGTCCCCTAATCATCTTTGTAGCCCTTTGCTGGACTTGCTCCAGTAGTGCCATGTGTCTCTTGTACTGGGGAGCCCAGAACTGGATGCAGTACTGCAGATGTGGCCTCACCAGGGCTGAGGAGAGGGGGAGAATCACCTCCCTCCACCTGCTGGCAACGCTCTTCCTGATGCACCCCAGGAGACCATTGGCCTTCTTGGCCACAAGGGCACATTGCTGCCTCATGCTTAACTTGGTGTCCACCAGCACTCCCAGGTCCTTCTCCGCAGAGCTGCTTTCCAGCAGGTCAACCCCCAACCTGTACTGGTGCATGGGGTTGTTCCTCCCCAGGTGCAGGACCCTGCACTTGCCTTTGTTGAACTTCAGGAGGTTCCTCTCTGCCCACCTCTCCAGCCTGGCCAGGTCTCTCTGAATGGCAGCACAGCCCTCTGGCATATCAGCCACTCCTCCCAGGTTTGTATCGTCAGCAAACTTGCTGAGGGTGCACTCTGTTCCTTCATCCAGGTCATTGATGAAGAAGTTGAACAAGACTGGACCCAGGACTGACCCCTGGGGGACACCGCTAGCTACAGGCCTCCAAGTAGACTCTGCACCGCTGATCACAACTCTCTGAGCTCTGCCATTCAGCCAGTTCTCAAGCCACCTCACTGTCCACTCATCTAACCCACACTTCCTGAGCTTGTCTATGAGGATGCTATGGGAGACAGTGTCAAAAGCCTTGCTGAAGTCTAGGTAGACAACAGCCACTTCTCTCCCCTCATCTACCTAACCTGTCATTCCATCAGAGAAGGCTATCAGATTGGTTAGGCATGATTTCCCCTTGGTGAAGCCATGCTGACTACTCCTGATCACCTTCTTGTCCTCCACATGCTTGGAGATGGCTTCCAGGATGAGCTGCTCCATCACCTTTCCAGGGATGGAGGTGAGGCTGACTGGCCTCGAGTTCCCTGGGTCCTCCTTCTTGCCCTTTTGGAAGACTGGGGTGACACTGGCTTTCTTCCAGTCTTCAGGCACCTCTCCTGTCCTCCAGGACCTTTCAAAGATGATGGAGAGTGGCTTAGCAATAATGTCCGCCAGCTCCCTCAGCACTCGTGGGTGCATCCCATCAGGGCCCATGGATTTGTGGGTGTCAGGTTTGCTTAAATGATCTCTAACCCACTCCTCCTCCACCAAGGGAAAGTCTTCCTTCCTCCAGACTCTCTCTCTTGCCTCCAGGGTCTGGGGTTCCTGAGGGCTGGCCTGAGCAGTAAAGACTGAAGCAAAGAAGGCACTCAGTAACTCTGCCTTCTCTGCATCCTTCGTCACCAGGGCACCCACCCCATTCAGCAAAGGCCCCACATTTTCCCTAGTCTTCCTCTTGCTGCTGATGTATTTGAAGAAGCCCTTCTTGCTGTCCTTGACATCTCTCGCCAGATTTAATTCCAGACGGGCCTTAGCCTTCCTCGTCACGTCCCTGCATACTCTGACAACGTTCCTATATTCCTCCCAAGTGGCCTGTCCCCCTTTCCACTTTCTGTAGACTTCCTTCTTCTGCTTGAGTTTTGCCAGGAGCTCCTTGCTCATCCATGCAGGTCTCCTACCTCCTTTGCTTGTCTTCTTACTCATAGGGATGCACCGCTCTTGAGCCTGGAGGAGGTGATGTTTGAATATTAACCAGCTCTCTTGAACACCCCTTCCTTCTAGGGCCCTCACCCATGGGATTCCTCCAAGTAGGTCCCTGAAGAGGCCAAAGTTTGCTCTCCTAAACTCCAGGGTTGCGATCTTACTTGGTGCCCTGCCTCTTCCTCGCAGGATCCTGAACTCCACCATCTCATGGTCACTGCAGCCAAGGCTGCCCCCGACCTTCACATCTTCCACCAGTCCTTCTTTGTTTGTTAGTACGAGGTCCAGCAGCACACCTCTCCTTGTTGGCTCCTCCACCACCTGTGTCAAGAAGTTGTCACCAATGCTCTGCAGGAACCTCCAGGACTGTTTGTGCCTAGCTGTGTTGTCTTTCCAGCAGATATCAGGGTGGTTGAAGTCCCCCATGAGAACCAGGGCCTGGGATCGTGAGGCTGCTTCCAGCTGTCTGTAGAAGGCCTCATCGACTTCCTCTTCCTGATCAGGTGGCCTGTAGTAAACACCCACAACAGTGTCACCCATGCTAGCCTGCCCTTTAATCCTTACCCATAAGCTCTTGACTCGCTCTTCATCCACCCCTAGGCACAGCTCAATACATTCCAGTTGCTCTCTCACATAAAGAGCAACTCCGCCACCTCCCTTTCCTGGCCTGTCTTTCCTAAAAAGCACGTAGCCATCCATGACAGCACTCCAGTCATGCGAGCTATCCCACCATGTCTCTGTAATGGCAGTGAGATCATGGCCCTGCGACTGCACACAGATCTCTAGTTCTTCCTGTTTGTTCCCCAAGCTGTGTGCATTGGTGTACAGGCATTTCAGGGAGGTGATCGAGCATGCAGGTTTCCCAGGAGGGGTAAAAGAGGGTCCTCCATAGCCACATCCTATGCACACTTCCCTGGCTGCATTCACCTGTTGGAGGCATCCTGACTTGAGCAGTTTTTTGCCAACTACCCTGGCACTATAACTCTCCCCTTCCCCCATCTTTCCTAGTTTAAAGCCCTCCTTACCAGGTTGGCCAACCTGTTGGCAAAGACCCGCATGCCCCGCCTCGTGAGGTGGATCCCATCTCTTGCCATCAGTTGTCGATCTTCAAACAGGGTCCCATGGTCGTAGAAACCAAAACCCTGTTGCCAACACCAGCGGCGCAGCCAGTCGTTAACCTGGAAAGTCCGTCTCCTCCTCCTCTCATCCATCCCCCTCACTAGCAGGATTGAGGAGAAGATGACCTGGGCTCCCAGACCCTGGACCACCATCCCCAGAGCTCTGAAATCCTGCTTGATGGTCTCCAGTTTGCCCTTGGTGTCATTAGCACCCACATGGAAGAGCAGCAGTGGGTAATAGTCCGAAGCATGGACGAGCCTCGGCAGTCTTTGCATGACATCTCTCACATGAGCCCCTGGCAGGCCACAAACCTCTCTAGACATGAGGTCAGGTCAGCAGATAGATGCCTTCGTCCCCTGCAGCAGGGAGTCCCCCACAACAATCACCCACTGCTTTTTCCGGGCGTTCCGGCAGGGCACAGGGTCTGTTGTCGCAGGTACTTCCCTGGCAGCCATGCCCATCTCCTCCTCATCCTGGAGGGCACTAAACCTGTTCTTCAGCTTCAGGTCTTCAGGAGGAGTAGGAGCCTTTCTCCCCCCACGAGCAGTGACCAGTTTCCAGCCTTCTTCTACGATGTTATAATGTACCGTTTCACACGGCACAGAGCCCTCCGGCAACTCCACTGCTGTGGGGGGTTGGGACTCCTGGAGCTGCACAGTCTCCGAGAATACCCTGTCTATCTCCTGCTCTGCTTCCTGGATGCTGCGCAGCCTACTGACCTCCTCCCGTAACTCCCTTACCTGACGACACAGCTCGCCAACAGCAGCACACCTCCTGCAGGAGAGCTGGCTGCCAGCCCAGGCCTCCCGGAGAGGCCCCAAGCGCTCCCTGCAGCCTGACACCTGTGGGGCTGCATCTACTGTCAGAGGGTTGGTCTGGGTCCCAGCCTCTGACACAGCAACTCCAACAGCCACTGGGGAACGCACTGTGCGGTGTGTCACGACCATACTTAAGGAAGCGTACACCACAGGGAACAGAAACAAAGGTACCTTCATGCATCCCTTCTGCACAAACTGCTGTCTCTGTTTGCTGCACTCTAGGCCTGGCTCTTATATAGGCCTCTCCCTAGCACTGACTCACAGGGTGCTTGACCGCCCAATCAAGGGCCACTGGGATCAAAGGCCCCAACTCCCTCTGGTCAGGGGCAACCCAGAGAGCTCGTTAGCAGCAGCCACTCCTAGCTAGAGCTTTTCCCACGAGCTTTTTCCAGGAGAAGTCAAGGCCTCCTGCAGTTGTCCTTGCCTAGCTTCCCCTTTCCTGTTCACAGCAATCACCTTCTAGGTCCTCGGGGGTCCTCAGAAAGCCCACAACTTCCAACAAGGAAGGCCTTCTATCATTTTCTAGGTATGTATATTATATGCTAGGTATCTATGTATCTGCTAATTTGCTGTTTTAATTTATATTTTAATCTCTTTTCAGTTGAGCAAAGATTTAAAGACCTGCTTTCCATTAGAAATTGTATACACTGTAGGGGAACTGGAGGGATCTTGCAAAATGCATTAAGACTCTCAGGAGTTTAACAGGGATCAAAGATATTTATAAATTATCAAGTGCTCTATTATATAATTTATGAATATTAAGAAAGCAAAAGCTGAATTAAATTGCCCCCCCTCTGGAAGCTGAGAAAGCTATTTTGTGGCCACCACAGCAGCTAGGATTTGGACTAAGTAGAGACACTGACCGTTAGAAAGGAGCTGTCAGATAGGTAAATGCTAGTGATTCAACACATTCAACATTTTCCTCCCTTCATTAAAAGATACATGGCAAAAACCAAACATCTTTTCACCAGTGGGTGGTGGGATATTCCAAAAAGTTTCTTGAAAATGCAAGGTTAACCTGAAGGGAATGTAGCTGTTGGATTGGGGAAGATGACAACAATACCTTAGATAAAGCCTTGTTCCATTTTTTTCAACCAAAATTTCTCCTTTTTGTCATTCAGTTGTTCAAAAAGGGAAGGAATGGGCATACAACTTCCTGGTAAGTCAAAAAAAAAAAAAACTGAAACAGTATTGTACAATTTTTCCTCACATTGTTATAATAGTCTTCAGTTCTTATGTATCATTCCTCATCATGACATGTGTATGTCAAAGGACACCACAAAGCTGGTATCATTACTTTCCTTTAAAGAAAAAAGAGACTTTATCAGTGTTCCCCTTCAGGCTAGCCAAGAATTGAACAAAGGGCCTTTAAAGCCCTCCCTAGCAGCCTAGCTAATAGGTATATTGTTTCTTTTGGAAGGAAATTGAGTAAAATCCCATGGAAGCTGATGGAAGACCTTGTTCCTCAAGCATATAAATAGAATTCATCATTTAGATGAAGTTGTTTTAAAGACCTTCTAGGTTCTTAATAGAGGTTGTTGGAAATAGTCAAGAATTTCATCAGAAAGACAATATTCATGAAAGCTAACTTAAGCTTAACAGGGCTTCCATAGTCAATAGGGAGGCAGTTACTCCAAAGAGTGATTTGAGGTGTCAGCCTCATTTAGCTGCTCTGAGCTGACCTCAGGAGTGCTCATCTCTTTCCTTTGACTACAAAAAGCCTAGGGAAGTTATCATAATGAGTGTAACACCCATTCACTCAATCTGAAATGTTTTACTTGAAACACTTTGGGCTTGACAAACCTGACTTGTGGCCTGGGCTCCAATAAGGCTGGGGGCAGAAGAAGGGGCAGCATCCAGTTCTCCAGAGTAACATTAGCTGCCGTGTAGGACCACATTGATTTGACTGGTTTGACGAATAGGCAAGAAAACAATAGCTTGTCAGTCCACAGCACAGACCCCTGGCTCAAAGTAACTGGTAATAGCAGGATGCTGCATTTCCATTTCAGTCATCCTCCACAAAGAAATTAAGCATGGATTTTGCAGTGCTTTTTTACCACCCTGCAATCAGCCAGAAGAACACAGAATCAGGAGTCCTTCTCCTAAAGATAATCACTTCTATTCTTGTATCTCTAATGATGTGTCTTTCTCTGTTGGTGACAGAGTTAATTTTTGCCCCACTCCCTGTCCCAGACTCTTCTTAGTTTATTTGTATCTTGCCTGTCTGCTAATGCTAACCTTATCTCAGTTCTCCTACAAGGCTTTTGCTGTCATCCTAATGCCCATCCCATTCTCCCTTCAGTAGTGTCTCTGCTAAAAGCAATGTGAAAAAAACTGCCTTCATGCACTTGAAGAAAGTTGCTTCATATATACTTTGCCTGTTTCTGTTCCTGCTATCCTAATCTCTGTCTAGGTACTAGTTTGTGTTCAGATTGTGATGTTTTTTTCAGAAATTAGACTGTTCTTTCTTGAAGAACTGAAAAGAACATCCAGAGTGTTCATGTAAACATTTATTTAGAATCATCTAAAATGTATTTATATGAAAGGTTTAGAGCCCTGAATTCCTGTTGAAGATGAAATCATTCATCATGTCTTGTTGTCACCGAAATCGGGAGAAAAACTCCTTAACACCAATGTAGCATTAAGAAGCAGGCATTCTCTATATTAGGGCGCCGGGTACACGGGGCATAGCTCCACCCAACGTGCACACCTTGTGTCGCATCCTCTAAAGTTTATATTGCTCTATCATATACATATGCATTAAAGTTCCAGGAATGATTATACATATTCATTCTATTTCTTAGAATTAATTACTACATTTACATAATCATTACGCATGCAGTCTGAGTCTCTGGGGGTCTTCTGTGGGGGTCTCTGGTGGTCTCTGGTGGTGTCAGAAGAGGTGTCACTCAGCGTCTTGCCATGAACTTTGCTCTACTTTTCCATACATGGTCTCAACTTGGCCTGCTTCCTTGTTTGAGAAAAACTGTTTCAGTCCTAATGTTGGCTCCAACTGGCTTCTGCTGGTTTATCTGCACTTTCTCAGGATGTATGGGTCGCAGCTGCACCTGTGTCCTTGGGTATGTTTGTCTGAGGCTCCTGTTGAGACTTCTTCTTGTCCGAGCTGGCAACAGTTCCCACAATCCCCCCCCCCCCCCTTTTGAGACTCTTTCCTGCCTGGGGCCTTTGGTAACATTGTGAAATATGTTGACCCCATCTGGGCTCTTCTTTTGATTTTAGGGAGAATTTCAAAATATTCCAGGAGACTTTATGTTATATGCCCATGAATGAATCTTTTACCATCTTAGTTTGGTGCTAAAAAGTCTTATTTCTCTAAGAAAACAAGAAGATTTTAAAACAGTATTTCTATTAAAATGTACTCTATTTTAATTATGTTTATGCACATTGCATCAAAATAACCCTGATACATCAAAGTTACTGTAAACTACTTATAAATGTAAGCTCCAGTTCTACAAAGATTTATGCAAGGGTTTTATTTCATATGCTCTAAGCAGTACTGTTTACCTCTCAGTGAGACTGGACAAACTGTGTAAAGGTAAGCACGTATGTAGTTCTTTATGGATTTGGAACCAAAGGCAAGAAAAAAGGCTTTGACCTTCCTGGATCCTGAAGTCTCTTCAATGCTTAGTGTCCTGGTTGCTTCAGTTCAACCTCCCTTCAATTTTAGAGTGAACTCTCTGAATTTGAAATAGCTTGGGGTTCAGGAGTATTTGTAAAAGCTAGCACTTCAAAACCCCTGCCCACAAAAAAGCACTTTTCTTCTCTTAGCTTATTTTGAAGACTTAGTATCAAATAGTGTCACATTTGTAAATCTGACTTAACTCAGTGGAATTACTCTGGCTTTCTACTAGGATGACAGAAGGAAAAATTTCAGCCCTCTGCTTTATTCATCTACCCTGTACTCTTAACAAAATAAACATACTAGAAGCTACCAGTCTACTTCCACACCCATATTTACTACCCTGAATGTAGTACTTTTTATGCACACACAAGATATTTCTGTCATTTTATGACAGAATGAAAGTCATATTGGAGCTCTACATTCGCTTCCTCCAGCATAAATCGAAACTGTCTCTTTTCAATCAAATGCAGTGCATGAATTGTTATGGAGATCAAAAAAGCTTCATTTCAGTGATAAACTAAAATCATGTTATCATGAGACCATGGTTTTGATTTTGCAGAAGTCATTAGATCAGGAGACAATTATCCTGCAGGAAAAAAAGAGGTCAGTATAATTTCTAAGAAGGCAAACAAAGGGCACTATTTGAAGTCCATTTGTTTTATACATAATTGATATCTGACAGTAGAAATTTGTCACTGTTAGATGGTGTTCTACACATAAACTTGGCCTAAAAGAGCAATGGGAATTTACACTGGATAATCTATGTAAAATATTGCTTGTAGGTAATCATGGACACCCATTATTTTTCAAGATATTTTCCCTTCTATCCTTCTATCTTTATAACTAATATTATTTTTATGTGAGCATTCATAGAAGATAAGAGCCGCAACTTCCATAACTGCTTTCATGAACTGGAAGCCACCAACAGATGAAAATACTTTGAATGGAATAAGAATTAAACAAGAATGGACAGGGATGTAAGTTCAGTTTATAAGGTCTGTTTTAAAGTTTCTATATAACTTAAATGTCCTAGTATGTGTGGAATTAGCAATATGTATGCATATCCTGCCATTTCAATGTATATCACATATCTCCAAGGCCAGGAACTGTTGGAAATTGTTAAATTTTCCTGGCTCCCATTAAAATAGAGGAAAATTTAATGGCCCCATCTTAGGCAGAGGGTTGGCATTAAGAGTATAGAAATTCTCAAAATGGGAAGAGAAAGAAATCAAGCGTTAACAAAAGATCTTAAAAAAACAGAAAACAAAAGCAAACAAACAAACAAAAAAATTGAAAGGAGCCTGAAAAAAAGTTCACCAGAAAAGAGTGGGAGATGCTTCTGACATGATTTGGACAGGAATAGAGTAAATTAATACTCCCTTTTGGACAACATGGCCTCCTCTGACCCCCTTTGTCAGAGCGTATATGCCCAGTTGTTACCACAGGTGTTGCTTTTTTGACCCCAGACCCTCTGATTAGGATTCTTAATCCAGGAGGTCCTCTGATTTTGATGAGACTGGCTTATGTGTTTTTCCAGAGTCCTGGAGCAATCCTTCCTGCAAGGAAATCCTGGTCATCCCTTTTAGCACCTGTCACGCTGTCATGCTATGAAGGTTCGATAGCAACGACTGAGACAGTAATATAATAATAATAAAAAAGATGTTTATTTCCTCACACAAGTTCTTGGATTAGTAACATCCATTAAAATAATGCGATTACTAATTTAGGAAGGATAACACAAAACCATCAGTTACTGATTTAGAAAGGATAACCTGAAACCGTCGATTACTGCGTTATTAATTGGAAGGACTGCTTATCCCTACTTGAAAGCTTTCTTGTTCACTCTCCTAGTGAGAGGGCTCTCAACCTCGAGGAGTTACCTTAACCCAGCGTCCCAGGAAAAGGGGAGGGGGGGGATACTCACGGTCCAGCCGGAGAGGATGATCAGGTCACGTTCCCGTCCCTGCTCAAACTCTCCTAGCTCCCAAGTCTCTTTTTATACGGCTGGGGCTCTGGGCAAACACTGCTTTTGCTGACTTTTAGCAAGTTTCGCAATCACAGGACTGTCTGTTTGTCTGCTTGGGAGGACCCTGCTAGCGAGGCAAGACCACAACACCTCCGTATTGCTTCTTCCCTCCCCGGGGGTCCGTGCAGATTCCAGGTGGCAGACCTCTTCAGTCTTGTTAATGCTGCCATTCCGCAGCCTTGCGCATATCAATCCTTGCGCATATCGGTTGGTAGACGACTTTAGTCCTGTTAAGTCCTCTGTTCAGCAGCTTTGTGCACGTCAGCTCTTGTGCTATCAGTTCTTCTGCGTATCAATTGACAAACTTCAGTCCTGTTAACTCTTCACTCGCCCGTCAGTCCACCCCGTGACCAGAGTCACAGCCGTACACCCCCCCCTTTTTTGCCCCTCAAGGACAATCATGGGTTTGATCTTGTTGTTGCAAAGGCAAGTAGCCTGTTTTTAAAGCATTTACCTTAGCAAAGATTGTGCGTAATATTAAAGCTTTCAAGCAGACAAAAGCAATACATATAATGATTATCATGAGTACAATTATTATGACAGTTTGTAAGCCCGACGCGAGCCAAGCTGATACAGACAGTCCGAAATTTTGGAACAATTTTTGCAGCCAATTAAACCTGTTATCATTATGCTGTTTAATGCCCAAAGCTAGGTGTTTAAGGTTTGTGATCTCCCCTTCAATCAGGGTCGAATGGTCACTCAGGTTGAAGCAGCACATGCCTTTGAATTCTTCGCATCCATGGTTGTGTCATAAAAGAAGATAGTCAACTGCCGCTCTGTTTTCTAATACACCGGCATGCAAGGCTTGCACATCTCTAAGCATTGCTGATAAGGCAGCAGAAGTGGTGTTGATAGTTTTAGCTAAAGAACATGCAATCTTTTTTATAGCTTGATAGTTCATAGCAACTCCCACCCCAGGTGTAAGGAATGCTGCAGCTGAGATTTGTGATGCTGAGAATAAGATTACTTCTGAATTACATTCAGGGTTGAGGGATGAGGCCTCCCTCCTCTTTCGTGTTTGATTCCCAGCTATTTCCTTTATCTCTTGTTTGCTTGGCATATAGATGCTCAAGCGACCTATGGTACAGGGGCCACCAGTAGCATTGGCTGGAATGTAGGAGTAAGCTTTTACCCCGCATAGCCAAAACATTCCTGTAGGGAGCACAATATGTGCATAGTTAAAGGTTACATTGGTTGTTTGATTACATTTAAGAGGAGGCCCATCTTCCGTAAAATTGTGGCACGGTCGGGTTTTGCTGGTACAATTTACCATCATAGCACACTCAACTGCAGGAAACATTCCTTTCACCTTAATTTCTATCATTGCTTTGTTATACTGTGTTGTGGCGGAACCCCATCAAGACATCTGATTAAACGTATTAGTTACTTTGAAATTTGCTAGTATTGCCTTGTTTTGCACTGTCTCTAGGGGTGTAGGGAACCCAATAGTGCAAGTGGTGTAAATTTGGGCCGCCGAAGTTCCTCCTTCTAGACAAAAGTGAGTGGTATTTAGTATTTCTCTAGCTAACTTTTCCCAAATATTGACATTGCTGCCCCATGGGTTTGAGATCAATGTTGTCACCAGGGCCGTCTGGAGTAGGAACACAAGTCTCCACATGGTATCCTGTAAGAGAACACATTTAGGTTTTCCTCGAGGCAGGGTGCCTCGGAATAAGTGGTTAATAATCAGGAATTATCCACCGAGAACTGATTCGATGGGTTTTTTCTGTGGCATCAAGTGCTTCCCATGCAAGGGGTCCTCGGGGTTTAGACAATGTTAACGGGACTACTCCAATTTGTGGTAGTTTTACCATCACAGGCTGTCCTGGTTTACCACGTGCAGGATCAATGTCAGAATTATCCTTAACGATGCCCGTATCGATAGGGCAAAAGGCCTGGGTTCTGGGACTACCAAATGTTCCCCATCGATTATTAAGTAGATGCACAGCATGGTTAATGCGTAGCTCCCAACTCGCTTTTTCTACTTGAGCATATCTTTTAAGTAAGCCATTGGCCCTTTCCACCATCCCGTTTGCTTGGGGATAGTAGGGGGTGTGGAATGTCCAACTAATCCCTTCTTGTGTCGCCCAGTCCTGTACTACGCGGGCTGTAAAGTGAGTCCCATTATCGCTTTGTATTTCCTTTGGTACCGGTAATACACTGAACCATTCTTGTAATACCTTAATGGTAGTTTCTCCATTCGCAGTTCTGACAGCTGTCGCTCGGAGGAGACGGGAGACCACCTCGACTCCCACTAATATATATTTTCTCCCACTTGATGGTTTAAGAGGCCCTATATAATCAATCTGCCAGGTTTGCCATAATTGTTTTCTATTACTGATATGTAGTGGGGCTTGCTGTTCTGGATGATCCCTTTTTAATCTTAGTTGGCACTGAGGACAGGCTGTTATGATTCGTCGTGCAGTTGTTATATCTATGGGCCATCCTCGAGCTATACTTTCTTTTACTAAATCCTTTTCCCCTGAATGTCCTCGCTGTACATGTAGCCATTCTCCTATTCTGTCCCACTCTACTTCGCTTACTGTTACTCCTCTTACCCTCGACAACTTGTCAACTATCCCGTTCCATTTAGCTGCCAGACTTCCGTCTGAGCTGTGGGCTTTCACCCACCCTATTGCAATAGACCGTTTCCTTCCTTCTTCCAACAACTCTTCCCAGTCTGCTTGCTGCCATACTGGGCACCTATTTATTTGCCATTTATTACATTCCCAGAATCCTATCCAGTCTGTGGCCCCCTTGAATACTGCATATGAATCGGTATACACTGTTGTTGCTCCATTTCTTATGGCAAGTCGGACAGCCTTGAGTTCTCCTACTTGGGCGCTGCCATCGCCTTCTTCTATTATCGTATGGCCTGTGCTTATTTCTAAGGCAACTGCTTTGTATTGCCACCCCGTGGCTATCCTATGTGAAGAGGCATCGGTGAACCATACCCCATTTAGGTCAGACTTTTCAGTGAGTGGTTCAGCTACTGCAATGGGAGATCTTGGGTAGCTTGGTACTGTTTCTGGTACAAGGCTAGTTAGGGGTAATTGGTATTTGGTTATCTTTACTGGTCCCTCCTCTATTTCCAGGCTATCTTGGATTCCTGATAGATATGCATACCATTTACGAACTGTTTGTCTCTGGGCTATACCTTCAGGGGGTGGTGTTCCTCGTTTCACAGCATCTAAAATGTGGAAGGGCCCTCTTAAGATTACTTTCTGTTGGGTCGCTATTTTTTCGGTGGCCTTCACAGCCCTTACCATGGCTAAGATTCCTTTTTCCCATTCACTATATCTTTGTTCTGCCTCCTTGAAAGCAGTGGATTCAAATAAAATTGGCCGTTTAGGTTCACTTGTTGGTGATTGGAAGATGGCACAATAAGTTGCATGTGTGCTAAACCCCCACTCTACATCAAGAGGGTTCCTGGGATGCATGGGACCTAGTCTTTGATACTGATTCATTGCTTGCATTATTTGCATTAATGCTTGTTCATGGGTGTTGTCCCATTCCCATTTGCTATTCTTTCGCATAAGGTTATAAAGAGGTCTGGCGATTATCGAGAATCCTGGGACATGCTTTCTCCAATATCCCAACGTACCCATAATTTGTTGCAACTCCTTTTTACAAGTTGGGTTTTTGGATTTTTCTAAAGTCTCGAGCACCCTTTCAGGGATTGCTTCTGCTCCTGCTATCCATTTGGCGCCTAGGAAGGTCACTGTTTGGGCAGGTCCTTGACATTTCTCTTGTGGTATCTTTAGCCCTATCTCAGTCAGTTTTTCCCAAATTAAGTGGGCTTCTTGTCGCACTGCCTCCTTTTCAGGTCCCCCTATTAGTATATCATCTATATATTGATAGACTTTTACTCCAGGGGTTGTACCAAGCGAATCTAAGACTTTTGCTAATGCGTTATGAGCGATGGTGGGGGAGTGTTTGTATCCCTGGGGCAGCCGAGTGAAGGTATATTGAATGCCTTCCCAGGTGAAAGCAAATTTGTCTTTATCTTCTTTTATTAGCGGGACCATGAAGAACATATCTTTTACATCTAGTGTGGCCATCCAGGGGTGGGCTGCAGTCCTAAGCTGACTCACCAGTTCTGCTATATTGGGGACCGCAGCCGTGAGGGGAGCAGTATTAGCATTCAATCGGCGATAATCTACTGTTAATCGCCATTCTCCATTTGGTTTTTTGACAGGCCACACCGGGGAGTTATAGGGGGAGTGGGTGCGTTCTATTATCCCTTGCTCTTCTAGGTCTCTAATGACTTTGCTTATCCCGGATCGTGCAGCAGATGCTAAAGGGTATTGTTTAACATTAGTTATCTTACTAGGCGGCAGCGCGGGGGAGGTTTGCAAAAGCTTGATGTTAGCTGTTCCAAAGCTCCACCGGGTACCGTTTGGGAGTATCCAGTTTCTTCCTCGTAAAACATCAAACCCTAAAATGTTGTCATTTCCCTTTGGGTTTATTACTACCTCAAATTTGGTAAGACGTTTGTCTCCCGGGAGCCAGGCACAAAGTTTTGCCAAAGGACAAGATTCAGCAATTCCTGTAACTCCCTTTATAAAAATTGATCGTCTAGATGGTTTGATATTTAACCTATTGGCTGTCTGTTTGTCCAAAACACTTATCTGTGCACCAGTATCAATTAAAAAAGAAACTTTGTGTTTTCTAGGTCCTACCGGAATCACAATCCGGGGTTCTAAACTTTCAGGCCGCTGCGCTATTGATAGTACTCGGGTCGGTTGGCCTGATTTTCGACCAGCGCTACCTAGTTTTTTAGATCATGCAACTCTTCTCGTAACTCTGAGAAAGGGTTACTAGGCTTAGATTCTTGTTTACTATCTTGTGAGCCAGGTGGGGCGGATGGCAGAGTCACCCTTTTCACTTGTTCCAGTTTGCTCACTATCTGTTCTATGTCTTCTGTTTTCTGATTATGCAGCATGGATCGTGGAACACCTAATGCCAGGGCATGTCGCCACAGTCTATTTCGTTTCTCCCTGTCTTCTTGTTTAGTTCCCATTTCCTTGTTGTGCCGCCTGGGGGGGGAATGTCCTCTCCTCGGGGCATATGAGGCAGTAGCCTGTCTAATGCGCTTTTCCCGTGGTTTGGTATCCATCCCCATCTCTTGCGCAGTTCGATGCACTTCTAACAAGGTATCCGCCCATGTCGGTATTGGCATGGGGGGGTCATTGAGGTTATTATGATTGTGTGCCTCTGCAGCTACAATGCGATCTCGTATTGCTTGTAGCTTCAGCTTTAACACTGTAGGCAATCCCCGTATTAAAGGCGTTAAGCTGTTTGGTCTTACTGGGGCTTGCATGGGGACATCGTAGGCTCCCCTTTCATGTATCTGTTGTACGCAAGCTGCCTTTTGTATGGCTCCTGTAAGCTCACTATGGGTATTTATACCTATTCTCAAAGGTTCTCCTCTGTTCCTCGGGTCTTGTCCTCCTGCCCAGTAGGCTACTCGGGAGGTGAGGGAGCGATTCCCAACTCTACCCGTCAGGAAAACTCCTGGTCCCCAATATCCTGATGCCTCCTCTTCACTTAGTATTATGCGATCACCTCCTGTTAAGGATACCCGCCACAAATACTCAGTTTCTGTTTCTGTAGGTTGCCTGCAGTATTTCTCTTGCAGTTTTCCCATCTCATCTCCCGAGTAAGGGGTAGTTCTAACTGTGGTTCTAGCATTACCCCCATGGGGTTCTGTCGCAGTTTCGGTTTTTACAACTGGCCGCACATCCAGAGGTGAGGGTTCTGGAGGGTACAAATCACCATCGTCCTCTGAACTACTGCTGTTTCCCCATATATCTCCGTCCCAGTCGTCCGGGTCCTCCACCAACATTTTTCTAATCTGAGCTGCTGTGGGGGGCTTCCTTGCTGTTGAAAGGACGAGTTCTAACTTGTTTTGTAATTTCTGATTTCGCTCTTTCTCTAATTTCAATTTTCTTTCAAGATCTACACACTCCTGCACCTTTTCTTGTAACTGTTCCTTAGTTTTTTGATGGGTCCGATTGGCTTGTTGGGCTGCCAGTAAACAGGCCCCTAAGATGGCACATATACCACCTTTTCCTTTCCCATCTCTTTGGTTACCTCTGACTTCCTCTATCCTACACACAACAGAGGCTTCATTTTCCCAATTATCATTTGCCCAGTCAATCCCAGGGCTTGAGGGTCCGCTTCCGTGCCTTCTCAATAACTCACGCAGTGACATAGTTCAAAAATATTTCTATCCGGTTACCCCAGCTTATGTATCCACTAAGTCTGTATCCTATCCTATCCTTATCCTATCCTGCCGACTACGCCAAAAACTGTCACGCTGTCATGCTATGAAGGTTCGATAGCAACGACTGAGACAGTAATATAATAATAATAAAAAAGATGTTTATTTCCTCACACAAGTTCTTGGATTAGTAACATCCATTAAAATAATGCGATTACTAATTTAGGAAGGATAACACAAAACCATCAGTTACTGATTTAGAAAGGATAACCTGAAACCGTCGATTACTGCGTTATTAATTGGAAGGACTGCTTATCCCTACTTGAAAGCTTTCTTGTTCACTCTCCTAGTGAGAGGGCTCTCAACCTCGAGGAGTTACCTTAACCCAGCGTCCCAGGAAAAGGGGAGGGGGGGGATACTCACGGTCCAGCCGGAGAGGATGATCAGGTCACGTTCCCGTCCCTGCTCAAACTCTCCTAGCTCCCAAGTCTCTTTTTATACGGCTGGGGCTCTGGGCAAACACTGCTTTTGCTGACTTTTAGCAAGTTTCGCAATCACAGGACTGTCTGTTTGTCTGCTTGGGAGGACCCTGCTAGCGAGGCAAGACCACAACACCTCCGTATTGCTTCTTCCCTCCCCGGGGGTCCGTGCAGATTCCAGGTGGCAGACCTCTTCAGTCTTGTTAATGCTGCCATTCCGCAGCCTTGCGCATATCAATCCTTGCGCATATCGGTTGGTAGACGACTTTAGTCCTGTTAAGTCCTCTGTTCAGCAGCTTTGTGCACGTCAGCTCTTGTGCTATCAGTTCTTCTGCGTATCAATTGACAAACTTCAGTCCTGTTAACTCTTCACTCGCCCGTCAGCACCTTGTATCTGAATCCCATTTACGGCTTGTGCTTGAGTGCTATTGAAGAATATGACCCATAATTAGTGACATTTAGACCAGCAGTGTGACAGCAAGGCCAGAGGTATTTGCTCTGTACTTCCTATAGAGAAACTGGAAATTATATGTCATCCTTCCCTTTGGTCACTGACATTTTCAAAATGTTTATGACTAATAAAAGGAAAACTTCTGCACCGAAAGACGGGAAAGAATATAAGCTAATTCAGTCTAATGTGTGTTCAGATCACCACTGAAAAATTTGGACCTCGCACTTCTGAAGGCTGAGGAGTAAAAACACATTTCTCTAGTGTGTCTGCTAAGCTGAAATCCATTCAATTGCTTTGTGTAGATGATGTTTTCATCAGTTTTGCTGCTGACAATATTGTGAAGAATGAAAGTTCTAGGAATGAGACTGAAGAGTGTCTTTTCACTGAGCAGTTAACTGCAAAAGAGTTGCTGAACCACACTGGGTAGGGTGCACCAGCAGGCAGTCCTGGGACCTGCACTTCTAAGTCATTTCACACCAGACAGACTTCCCTGGAATCCATAGAAGGATTTCCTCCAAACCTGTTCTTATTTTTGTGAGAGTTTCTGGTATCCAAGGTGCTTCAGATTAAACATGCTTAGCTCACTGAACCAGCATTTTTCAGCACACTTAGTTTGTCAGAAAATTTTTGAACAACTTCAAGTTCAACACCTTGTACATAGTGTTCAGTATTTGGAAAGGACAAATGCACAGATGGGAACCTTTTGCATAAAGGGACTTGCCTTTTTTTCTGAAAAAAGTACAATGCAAGTTTATGGTATACTAGAAATCCTAATTACCAAAAAAAAACCCTTCTGAGTTTCTAAAACCAGAGAAATCATCAAGTAGCTCTGCTTATGTATGCCTTTAGTAACTAAGTGACTTTAGCTGCAAAAGAATTGTTTGGTTAAAATTATAGAAACTGATCTAGCACTGAATTCTTCTCTATAGGCAGTGTAAAATCCATTTGAAATCCTCCAGACATAAAGATGTATGATTTTATAAATAATAGCCATTTTTTACAGTTGTTAATGACATGGATCAAAACCTAAATAACCATTTTTTTTCCTAAGAATTAGCTCTAGAAAAAACAGCTGGAGGGAATACATCATTAACCAGTCAGGTAGCCTGGCCATGAAAACAACTTAGACTTAAGTATTTTTTCACCCATGGGAGTAATTATCTTTTCATAGAAAAAATAGTGCAAAAATAATCCATTTGCTCTTTTAAAGTGTAAGTCCATTACATATTTTTAGATGTGCTCAAAAACCCACTAAATCAGAGAGTTTTGCAATTCAAGGGAAAATAAATCTCTCAAGGGTTAGTGATAAGCAAGTGTTTTGATATTTTATTAAACTGGGCCATTTTGCCAGCACTTTATCAGATTGATGCGCTCTGGTTTGATCCTATCCCTGTGAGCTTGAGTGGATGAGAATGAAACCTTGTAAGAGAAACCCATATCACCACCAACTGCAGTTAGAATTCAGATCCCACTGCAATTGCACGTAAGCAACAACCATCATAGCTGACAAGCACCGACCCCTGAGATTTCAGCCCTTTCCCAGTCTTGTTCCATATCGACAACCAACTGTGTGTTGCTATGACTTAAGAATCCCCTGAGCTGAGGAATATCCCCACTATCATTTAGGTACCCTTAAATCTTTTGGTGGGATGTTTGGCAGTGCAAGAATGTTTTGTGAACCACTCCAACCCTGGGAGAGGGATCCTTAGTGGCTTGCTTCTCCTATAAAAACACCTCTGCATCAGACAGACAGTCAAGTAAAAACAGAGAAATAATCTTTAGCAATCCTTGGACTAACTGAGATAAAGCACTGCAGTGGTTAGAGACAGAGGTATATATATGGGGCAGGGGGAGGGGGGAGGGAAAGAGCGATAGTTATACTTTAGGTTGTCTATCTGTGTCACTCAGCTAACAAGCTGTAACAACGCTGACCTGATTTACCGGCTGAAATCTAGTTGTATAGCAAGATCCACGTGTTGGGTATTGCTTTTTTTGAAGGCAATCTAGACTGCAGGATGCATCTGTCTCTATACAGCCATTTGCTTTTTGCAGGTTACATTCAGGGTCAGACATTTATCCTTGCTTCTCCAAGACTGTCTTGTAATTCATCACTTAATCAGGATGTCAGTTTGTAACATTGTGCCTATAGCATTATTGACTTCCCCTGCGCAACTTTAGAAGTACTAATGCCTCTGCCTAGACAATAAATAGAAAGTGCTAACATCTTTCCCAGTATTTAAGTTGAAGGAAATCATTGACTTGTGACTCTTCCAACCAGGCTCAGTTTTTTGGCAAACAAACTTTTGTTTATTTAAACATATAATTCATATGAAAATACCTTGATAATCACACTTTGTAAAACCATGCGTAAGGAAAAACTACATGCAGTTCATTAGACCATGTTGGAGACTGAACACAATACTGAAAAAACCCTTTTGGGGGTGGTGATAGTCTTGGGGTGAGTGCCTGTAACTCTGGCTTTGAGGTATATGACAACACTATAGACTTTTGTGTAGTCCATAAGCATAAAAAATTAGGCTTAGAATATTATTTTCATAAATAGAACAAGCCTGGACAGTATTAATTCACTCTCTCAGAGCTTATATGAGTTCACTTCTTAGAGAACACTACCAGCACTTTAAGTAGTACTAATAAGATTCCTTAGGATCACTTTGAAATAAGGTTAATTTATGAGGTCTTTCTTTGGCATGTTCTGGGCCGGTAATGTCCTTGGACTTCTGAATTTTGCCTGTCATCTGCCCCCTGCCCCAAATCTAGATTTCAGAAATGTTATAAAAAAGCTATTTTAATATGAGTTTTTTAATATAAAACCTCAGATTTCATTCCTGCAGGTTGATACAGAAATGAAATATAAACATAAAGCAAAATTAGTTTATTTAACTGATCAGTTTCTTGTAGGAATAATCCTTAAAAACATAAGGTGAGGTACACCAAATCTGCTATTTCAACCAATGTGTTAAAAAAGAAAAAAACTGGCAGAAGTTTAAGTCTAGTGAACCCTGAAGCTAGAAGAAAATCTTAAGCATGACTCCTTTGATATTTTTAGAATGCTGCCCCTGAGCTAGCAGCTGTGGAGGGCAGGGCTCCCCCTGCTCGGGCAGCTGGCACCACGGGGTCTGCAGCCACCAGTGCCGTCTCAGCCCCTCTGCCGTGCAGCTCCTGTTCTTGGGGCACAGGGAGGTGACGCTCCACAGCCTAAGAGGCAGCATGGTCCAGCCAACCAAAGAAAGAACCAAGAACAAGAAAATGATCCCAATCCTGACAGAGGCTTCATCTGTCACAACTGACAGGTCACATTAGGAAACTGGAACACCTAAATTTAGCAATCTTAACTGCAGAGACAGTGCGAGAGCTGCACACGCCAAGCAGCTCTACAAAGTAGGTCACTATTCACAAGTACAGCTATGCACAGGCAATTGTAGAGGTACTGGAATAATTTTTGTGTTGCGGAATAATTTTTGTGTTGCATTCTGTGTGTCTGTCCTGCAAGGGTAACACTTCCACAAAGTTTGTGACAATTAAAAAAATGAATGTTTCTGAAGTGCTATGTAGGTGCAAAAATCCACTGTAATTACTACAAAGCCTTCAGTGTCTGGGGACCTAGAAACTTCAGCGGCTCCAGCTGTCTTCAGCATCATCTCCTGCAAAGCTTTTCCAAATGCTGGCAAAATCTGACCACCTTTGCAGAAGCTGCTGGATACTGCTGTGGATGGTACCAGAGTTTTAGGAGAGGGGAAGGAAGATCAGTCTATCCCGACAAACACTGCAGAGCTGTTATCATCTCTGTAGTTACATCCCCGATCCCCAGTAAAATGCAGCTCTGGACCTCAGCCTTAGCATACAAGCAGACAAACACAATTTATAAAAACAATCTCTTTGGCCTTTGTTATACATAACAGCAAAACATGAGCTCATTGTCCCTCTTTAATACATTTCCCATAATTGCTATATTGTGCAGAATGGAAATACAGTTCTCTGAAGTCTGTATAAAATCCATGCAATTATAATTTTAAAAGTATAAAGCATTCATTTACAAAATATTCTGTTAATGTTCTCCTTTTTGCAGGAGTAAGTGGGATGCTTACACAATGTGCTACTTGGAACAAAATGACCATCCAAATGAAAACAGCTGTCACCAGACACCTCATACAATAAACTTGAGTTGTTCTCAGTATAAATATTTTTGAAGAGAAAAATATTAGAAATATATAAATACTGATATATGCACAAACATGTACATACAGCCTGTAGACTTGTTTAATGAAGAGTATTTATAATTTGGAAAAATCTTCTTTCATAATGAAAATTGCTTTCTTAAAATCCTGAAAAGTTTGATAGATATGTATTTTAAAATGTGTTGCAAAAATCTGTCTATTTCAAAGAGTGGATAGAAGTTAAATAGACTTCAGAAAGGCATTTTGCTTCAAATATATATATGCATTTCAAGAAACCCATCATTTTGGAATAAACTCAGCATTACTTTTTGTAACTGACTTAGAATCTGTTCATAAAGCAGTTCTTTATTAGTTTCTGAATTTTCTCTTCAGAGGTTGAGATTAGTTATAATTTCTAAATGTTTGCTGAAGAACAACAATTTGATTATGACACGAGTATAATTCATCACTGATTTTACTTGAAAATAAAAGCAGATTGCTGGTGATAGTGACAAGAAACTCCTAAAACAGCAATAGAGGAAGGGTTACTGCGCAGAACACCTTATTGTCTAAAATCAGTTGTCAAAAAGATATTCTGCCTTAGATTGCTCTGCCATTGCTTGCAAAATGTTATTACTGTTTTACTGTGTTATACTTCTGAAGATGAAGTTAGTGGAGGAGGAACTGTGCATAAAGAAGTGAATTTGATCAAAAATCATTGTGGTGATTCCGAGGTTTTACTGGATAAATTCCCATCTGCTCAGGTCTCCTTGAGGAATACTAGCACCATTGACCATAATGTGCAGAGACATACTAGGACAGGGATTGAAAAAAAAGAAATAAATCTTAAAATCTTAACTGTCTTGTTAATGAGGCTTTTTTGATAATAATTAGATAATTTGGGCTATTAGTGCCATTGTAATTGGACTAACAATAATAACTGCTTTTTGTATTTTGATTAGACGACTAAGAAATCCTTGGCCTGTTTATGTGATGTGTTTCTTTGCTGCATATATACTATGTGAGATGCAGTGCAACAACAATCAAGATCTTTGTATCTTTTGCAGCTTAGTTATTTGGGTAAAGATGCATCATCATCAAGGCATGGAAATATCAATGTATTTTTTGGCCTAGTTCAATGCCCTATCAAGTTTCTGGAATTTAATTCAATGGGAGAAAAATGAAATAATTGTTCACTGCAGTGAGTAGTGTCCTGAGAGCTGGCAATCCATGCATTTGTCTGCAAAAAAGCTAATTTACCAAGACATGTAAAGGAAGAATTGCAAATAAAGGATGACTATTTAGATATGCTGGATGTGCTGACAGTGCTAACAGTTTGGTACCTTCCCAACATTCAAAGATTTTTTAACCACATGCTTGCAAATAATGAAGAATCTCCATAATAAAGATATATATTTTTTTCATTATGGAATGAAGTTATTGAAATTACTATTATTGGAACATTTTAAAGTATTTAATGAAATTATTTTCTAATTTCATCAAACATAAAAAGATGTTTGTAGCAAAATATGTTAAATGGCTAATATACACTATCTCCCACACTGATTGGTTCAAGTCTTGATAATTAAGAGGTCAAGCACAAAGACCAAAGCTACACAAAAGAACACTTAATAGAGACAAGCACAAAGAGTGGTCATCGACTTTGCTCTGTGGAGGCCACTCAAATAAATCAGAATACAAGGCTCAAAAGGAAAGAGACAGACGATTAGAAACACAAATCCGCAGAAAGACGAGCTGAGGTTTTTATTGATGTTAGAGGCCACTGGAAGCTCTGTAGCTTCCAGTGTCTTTAGGTAAGGCATCTGTTTGCACAAGTCTACAGTGCTCTGTGCAAGAAGAAAAAACAAGCAGCACAAAAAGTATAACCTTAAATCACACAGCAACTGACTAACTCTTGGTGCCAGTCAAGAACCGAGATGTTCTTAGCGTAATAATAAAAACTGTTCTAACCTGGATCCAGTTGTCTACTCTCCAAAGTTCCAGCAATAGCATTTTATTGACAACTCATTGCCCTCAAGAACTCCTTTTTTGCTGCATACTGGAATTGTGTCTGTCTTTTTTGCTAAGCAATTCCCAGTTGCCTGTGTTGTAAAGCTTTGTGTTGAAAGCAAACTGGGAAGAGAAAGAAGGAGAGAAT
This sequence comes from Apteryx mantelli, assembly GCF_036417845.1. Taxonomy (NCBI): domain Eukaryota; kingdom Metazoa; phylum Chordata; class Aves; order Apterygiformes; family Apterygidae; genus Apteryx; species Apteryx mantelli. The sequence goes on along the minus strand of NC_089980.1, from coordinate 117,923,931 downwards.
ACAGCGAAAGAAAAACCTAAATAGGGAAGGCAATAGCAGGTAGACAGAGCTGGGAAAGAATGAGTGAATAACATATATTTTGCAACAATATTTTCTTTAAAAATTAATTAGATCATATCTCAGGAGACATGCAATTTTGTTGAAGAAATTTAATGCAGAATAAAATCATCCTCTAATGTTAAAACAATTAATGGTTTAGAAAATTTCTCAAAATTACACCAGCATTGATACTTCTTTTCAAACTACGTGCAGAGGATTGTGTTTAATCAGAAGCATAAATATTAAGTTACTATTAATAGCTTTTAATGTTTTAAAAACAAACGATTCTTTCAGGGTATATTACATCCCAGTAGACTGTGCTGAGAAGTGAAATCACACGAAACTGCAAGAGACATCATGTCTTGTTCCAACACCGGTGAGAAAAAGAAATGGAATTCAATTAGATGTCTTCTGTCGGAGTCTCCAGTGATAAATCAGACTTTGCTTATTAATCCACAGTCCGCAACATAATCTGGTTAGAAAAAAAGGCTATATGTTCCAAAGAACAGATGACAGTTCTAGCTCTATATGTGGGAATAGCTCCCTGGAAATTCTCTGTTCACACATGCTGTGAGCAGAATCTGTCCAAAAAAGTTGTTTCCAGGAAAAGTACACACAGAAGCACCACTGCTGGGATCAGTTTCTTGCCTCACTTGCTCATTAATTCATGAAACTGTGAAAAGAACTCACTCTGCAGTATCTAGAAGAAAGTTTTTCACATGGTGGCCTAAATCTTCCCTCCATTTTTTGGCTCTTGGTAGGACGTCCACTCTGCCTATCCAGCAAGTACTCTGAGCTTTTGAAAATATTTTGTGCTTATGTCAGAGCTAGAGTAATATCTTTCAGACTGGGCGCACTGAGAGGCAATGACCAGATGTCACCAGCTGTGAGCCAAGTGCTTAGGAATGCGGGATTTATCCCTGTGTCCTGTGGCTGCCTCCTGGCCCTTATGCCCAGATTTCCCTGAAGCGAAGGAAATGGTGCATGGTCATGTCTTGTCCTGCAGTGGAGTTTGCAGGCAGGCACACTACCAAACTACACCCTGGAATTACCCTCAGATTTTCAATATAGATATACCATATAAGACTCATATCAGAACAATAAAATGACTATTGATTCGGTCCCTCATCCAGATATGGAAAGCTCAGGGTCAATTGCCTGTATTGCCTGATTTGGGGCAGGGGCTTTTATTCCCATCTTTTGGGATGCAAGATACCATATCCAAGAAGTACAGAAGATGCCAGAAGATCTTTGTATTGTAATGAGGGTCTGAAATAAATGGTTGAAGAACACAGTCAAAGCAAATGCTTGTGACTGAACTAGTCTAACAAGAGACCAGCAGTAGTCTGACTAGCAATAAGCAGACCTCCAGCATGGAATACAGAATAATGACATTTAAAGGACAATGAAGAGCCAGAGCAATGGAGCCGGTGGTTTCAGAACAAGAATGTTTCCATTTCAAGACCATAGGACTGGTATGCTATCTTTGCAAAGCTCCAAGTCAGAGATGTCAGCTCTGGTTTCCTCAATATCAGCCAGGTATTTCCTGATTTTCTTCCAGCACTCTTGCCTCAAAATATTCATCCTTATGCAAAATTGTATCATTACATGCAATACAATCTTTTTCTTTTTCTTATTTGATGCTCAAGAAGAAAGCAAAAAAAAAAAAAAAACCACCTCTCTGGCACCAATGGTGCAAACAGCTGACTAAAGATTATACTTGCATATGCATGCACTAGGGAGGCAGAAAAACAGGTGTTTGATTTGTGTCAATGGGATACCACTCTATGTGAGGAAAATGGGTGTTTCCAGGGGTAAAAGGTCAAATAAATTGCAGAGGTGACATCCTGTCCCAAGTGTGCAATAGGCTTCCTAGTTTCAACAAGAAAAAGTTTGTTTGTTTGTTTCACAGTCTTGCAGCATTAAATTTAGGCATTTACATTTTAACTATGACCCAGTTTAATACTGTGACATACACATTCTCTTTCTCTTTTAAAACATTTCTTACTTTTGTTTTCACACAACATTTGCAATCCAGTCCTTGTGCTCAGGACCATTTCTAAATGAAACAACTTGTTAAATTCTCTTATTCACAGATTAGGTTGACCATGTCCCAGCTGCTGATTGGTAAGGACAAAGAAAGGCATAGGAGAGTTAGAAAAGGTACAGAAAAAGGCAACTAAAATAGTAGAGGGCATAGAGTTACTGTCTTATGAGGAAAGACAGGAAAAATTTGATTCTTCATGTTGGAAAGGATAAGCCTGAGTGGTGTGTGATCCAGGTTTATAAAAGCATGAGACAGTGAATTTGAATGTATAACTGCTGTTCACAAAATCTTTAAATAGAATAATTAGGGGACATCCATTGAAACTGATAGCATACCAGTTTAAATCAAATTTAAAAGCTATTCTTCCCTCATTGAGTATTGAACCGCTAGGATTTGTTGGCACTGGAGTCTGAGAAAGCAGATTGTATCTGCAGATTCATAAAGAAATTAGAAATATCATGGATAATAGGCCCCTAAACAAATACTAAAGGATATACCTTTTAACACTTCTGGTTTAATAACTGTGGATGCAGAGAAATATGAAGTGAATTAACAGAAGACAATGGCCAGGCTTGTCTGCTTGCATCATCTTGTTTTGCCATTTTGGGAAACAGAATATTGGGCTGTATAGATCCTCTTGACCCATAAGGACATTTCTTATGTCCCTTTTACAGTGAAATAGATTAGTAGAGAATATCAGTAGATCAGTAGAAGAAATGTGACACTGATTAGACATACTGATGCCTGATAAAATCCCATATCACCTTATTATGTTTCTAGACTGAAATATTTGAACTGAAGTTGATTTTGTAGTTGATTTTGATAAAGTCATTTTTAATTTATTAAGCTAATAAGCCACTAAAAATATAAATAATGCATTTATAATGTGCTTGCTTGAAGAATGTTTCAACTATACTGCAATAATTCACTGAGCTCTTGATCACTCCGGTCTTATGTCTAGCAAAACATTTACCACAGTTAAACCAGAAATAAAAGAATCAGACAAGTTTATATAATCATCACAACAAATATACTTCCCATTTCATCACTCTAAGGAAAGATATACATTCCAGCATCAGCATGAATAGATTCAGGCTTAACCAGAAAGATCTTCATTTGTATTGACATCCTTCCTTTGGTGAACAAACATTCTTCCTCTACAAGTCCAAAGGTCTTTACATCTTAAAAAAAAATATATATGTATATATTATATATAGATAAGGTCATATTGGACCTCAGTTATAGCTATTTATTTCTACTGACACTCATTTCATATAAATGAAAAGAAAACCTGTTTTGTTGGCATTGTTCAATGCTGGCTACAAAGATGACAGACTAGCTAAGAATAATGAAAATAAACACTTAGGTTCCCATAAAACTCTGGGGTCATCACAAGGGGTTCTGGAGAGTATTAAAAATCTTTTAAGCTGTTTTAATTAGAAAATAGACCTATTATCCCCCAAATCCTGCACACATATAGGGTAGTGTAGCACTCTCATTCAGTCTCTCTCATTATACTGAACCACTAGATTTGTGTGTATTTATTGTTTTTTTCTACACAATAGCATGCATATAGCTGGTATGTTCTCCAGAAAGAAGAATCCTGCCAAGCTAAGTTTGCTTTTCAGTGTTGTTAGATGATATCGGAGAAAGAAGAAAGGAGAGTCAAATGGGCTGTGAAACTAAAGAACTGGGAGAAATGCTGTTAGACAGGAGGTAGCACTGGTGAGCAGCCATGAAAAGACTACTTTGTCCAGGCTAGATTGAAGAGCTTGTTTGAGGAGGCTGTTAAAAGTGTGTAAGACACTAGTGATAGATAAGAAAAAAACAGCAAACAGTGAAAGCAGTAATGAGGTGATAGCAATCAGAGTGCAGAGCATGTGAATAGAGAGAATGGAAGTAGAGGTGTGGGCAGGCTCAGTATCAACAGAAATTCCAAGGGGGAATATAAAATGCTTGAAATCACATACCATAAGGCAGGGAGCTGGATGGAAGGCTGTGGCTGTAGGGGCAGGGGACAAAGTAATCGCTAGAGTGGTGCATTGATAGACAGGAAAGAAGAGAGTTGCTTTAGAGACGAGGAGTGCCAAGGTGAAAAATGACATGTGCTGATGGTAATACAGGAGAAACAAATGGGGCGGTGTTGCTCGTTTCAGGGAGAGAAGGATGGAGACAGAGGCACTGCACATCCACCAGTGACAGCCTGCTCCCCTGCACAGGTCATTTCTCTGCACTGACATCTCAGTGCAGGACAGGGACATCCAGAAAACAAAGAAGGGCCAGTGGCAAACAGCCTTGGAGCTTGGGGCAGAGTCTGAACTGATGTGCCTTGGTTAAGTTCTGGCCAATAGAGGCAAAATGTGGCTGAGTAGGTTACAAAACAAGATGAAAAAAATAGAAAAAAGGAGCACATAGGCAGCAAATGAATTTCAGAGAAAAACTAAAAACTAATCTTAAAAAATTTCTGTGGAGCTATTACTGCTTTTGGAAAAGACTAGTGCTGCTGTGTTTGGAAGTGAAAGCATGTCTGGGATATGGAAATTAATTTCTCCTTCACATCAGCTGTGTCTGCACAGAACCTCACCTGTTTCTCCCCTTCCATCAACTGCATTTCACTGCATTTGGCCTTTGCAAGGGAAAACTATGCCATCCACTAGGACCTCAGGCTAAGACTCACAGCCTAACAGGTTTGCAAAGGGACCCTGACTTTATTCATTAACTTGCTTGACTTTTTCATTTTATTTTTGTAAAAACTCTATTTTGTCAGAAAATCTATATTTAAAATGAAAAGGAGAGAATCCTGAAAACTCCCATGACAGTGTACTGTTAAAACTTCAACCGTAAAAATATTTCTGTTGTAAATGGCATTATGTTACCAGGTGTGTACTGCAGTACTCTAAAACACATTCTGTAGTTAGTCTGGTTAATAATTTTTAATCTATTTTGTTTTGTAATCAAATTATTCTATAGCTCTTCCTAAGAATCTGTTTGTCAAGTTTATCTTTTCGTGTCTATATCACCTGTGAACCTACTAGCTGGAGGTCTGTGAGAGGACCAGCTTCTTTTTGCAAGACTTATGACTAGGCTGTAGCTTTCTGACAACTGGGGAGAAAATGAAGGGTGCATTTAGGCATGGAAAAAGCACATCATCTTGTGGAAATAAATGAAGAAAAGGCAGTTTAAAAGTAAGAGATAATGTCCCTATGCAAATCTTATATTTATTCCTAAATTTTAGCTGTTGCTAATTCATCATGAATAAATAGTGTCTAGAACATTATTTTTATTCTGTATGCATTTTGAAGTGTGTCTCACTGGTACCAAAGAAAATGTTTAGTGCTACTGACAGGAGTCAACAAAGTTGCTGGTTTCTCAAACAATTAAGAAATTTAATTTCACCACCCTTTTTCTACCATCCTTTTCCTTATGAATCATTAAGACATTTTTGTGTAAAACAGAACCACAGCATCATCAGTAAATTCAAGGAGAAAGTAATAAAAATGTAACACCTTATGTGAATTAGAGTATGTGAAATGAAAAAGAAAGTACCACTTATAGTGTTTAGGACACATATGATGTTCTAATGGCACCAAACAGGAAAAGCCTGCCACTAATGACTATATAATTGTATCATTTAAGCACTTTACAGCTATCTTTAGGAAGATATAAAACTTTAACATGTGGAAGGTCATGCTGTGACAAAGAAATCAAGCTAGCAGCAGGAATATCACTTTTATGCCACCGGTACCTACCAGTCACATAATAGGGATCTAACAGGTACACGTCAGTCTACTCTGTCACACTTCTTTGAACAGTCAATAGCTGAACTGATTTTTTTTAGCCTTCCTCATTATTTTCTACTTCTGACAAGCCAGCAGAAGTGAAAAAAAAATCAAGTAAGGATTCCTGAATCTGCCTAGATTTTAAATTTCACAGTAAAAAATCTGTATTTTTTACTATTAGTTTCACCCTTATTGTCTGTCTGCAGTTGAAATGGAGATAAGGGCTGATTAAACAGAGTTTGGTGATTGTAGTGTTGGCTGAAAATTACAAAACTAGTTTACTTTGGCCCCTCACTGGCTGAAAGGATAGAAGGATGCTCTCCAGACTTATATTGAAAGGGCATATATAAATATATTTTGGATGACTTTGCCTTTCAGGTACCTGTTCTGTGCCAGACTTGATCTTCACATGAGTTTTTCCCCTGTCTGATGGGAAAAAACTATTGCAGAACTGTGCAGCTTTTGCAACAAGTTATTTAATGAGGAAATGGCTCCCTATAGCCTGGTTCTGATATAATTTCTGCCTGCATAAATGAGGAGCATCTGCACCGAAGCCAGAGTAAAACTGGTGTCAACTGTCATCAGCAATGGGCACTACAACTTAAATTTCAAAACCAATGGTGCCCACAAAGTTAAGGAGCTTTCCTTTGGCCAGCAGAGGCAACTTTTTTAGTTGTATTAGCTCTCTGACAGGGAATGAAGAGTAAATAACAGTCAAGAGTGTGACCAAAACTATTAGACTTCATCATATAATATCAAATTAATATTTTAATCCACCCATTTTTCCGTGGGATTCTTGTTTCAATACTTATTCAGCAAATACTTGTTTGTGATAATCTACCCAGACCAAACATCAGAGGAAGAGCGAGGTGTAAGATGGGGCCTACCTCTCCTTATATCACTCACTCAGTGATATATGACATAGCAGTCTGTAAAATTTTAAGGCTCTGTTCCTTTCTGTCAAGGAAACGTATAGATTTAGCTTCATTCTTCCCTTCCAGCAGGTCAAATTCCACTATGTACTTTGGCTGGTTGGTACATTAATTCAGCTATTTTGCTGTGAGATTGTATCTTGCAATATATACCAATATATGCATTGGTATATATCTTCTTCCTGGGAGTCTTTTCAGACCTATCAGTGCTCCTCTGGGCTGGGAGGTCAAAATCCTTCCAGAGTTATGAGAAACCTCTGTCCAAATTCAGTCAACATTATCCATTCACCAGAAGACTCCTGTCCAAAATGTTCATGTCTTTCCACTGTCTTGGATCGCTCTTGTTTGCATCACAGTAGACTTTTCCTTCAGTTTGGAATTGCCATCTGCTCTGCCAGCTAAGCTGATGCATTTTTAGGACCCTTTCTGGGCAATCCAGATGCACATTTCTCAGGTTTAGATTGGCTTCTGTTTCTCAATATTGTGTTGAAAGCTTCATTGTTCCCAGGATGAGAACATTATTGATGTTGCACTGATTTGGGGTATGTCTGAGGAAGATGAAATAGCTCATAGTAAACTTCATTTCTCCGTAGTGAAATGTCCTGCATTTAACCTGTCCCTATTCTTAGATGTATTCATGGGGAAAATGATACATGTATTATACTCATGTTTGAAAAAAGTATTATCTTACAGGGCTTTTTATTTCAAGCTAATATTGGGATTATTGTCTGTATGCCCAGTTGCTCTTGAACTATGCTTTGCATTAGAGTGGTAATGACCAGTCTGGTTATATGTATAGCTCTATTTCTCCTGGTTTCTATTAACCGAATGTCAGCACCTGAAATAACTACTAACGCAAGACCAGAATCAGTCATTTGTGAATGCATACTGCCATAACCATTCCTCCCTGGGAAGCCGTATTGCACTATAACCTACCTCAGTGGGGATCTGAAGGGGTTCTAGATCTCTTTACCCTTCACCCCTCATCCTCCTCTTGGAGAAGTGAAGGCTGATGAAACTTGAAATAAAGGTGCTCCCCTGCCCCTTCCTCAGTAATGGCTGTGCCAGGCCATAATCAGGGCACCCAGCAGAATTGCGTGAATTGCAAGGAGATAAAAATCAACTTACTAGATGCAACAGATCAAAACGGACCAAAACAAACCAGGACTCATGAGTATTATGACACTACCACTGTCCTCTGTCTGTATTAAGATGAACAGGAGGTGATTTGTCCTGAGATGCCATCATATGCTGCATCTGATTGCAGGCGGTGCTGAGATCACCAAAGTTACTCCAGCAATTAATGTGACTCTGACAAAGAGAAGATTTAATGTGGAACTGGAGATATCTTCACCACATAAGAACCCCATTTGCCATTGAGGTAACTAGCCTCATTTTCTTTGAAAGGCTCTTTAGAATATAAGCATTTTTATAATATCTCCCTAAATTCAATTCAATTACAAATAGTATAAGTTTATATACTTTTTTTCCCTCGTCATGTTGATTGGTCTACAATGATCTTGTCTAGTTATTTATCTTCATGGCTCACACTGAAAAAATATGATATTATCAGCCACTACCAGACAAAAATTAATAAGGAGCATTAAAAATACGTCCATAAATAATGTTATGTGCACCCAAAGCATTATCTGACAGTAAAGTATCTCTTATTATAGAAAACTCTCACAAATAAAGGCCATGAAAAAGATAAAATCTGGTACACAAATTCTCACCTAATGATATTAACACACATAGACCAAAAATAAATATGCTTTGAACAACACCAGATTATTTTTCTATAAATGAAAAAGTGACATGTAGATGACAATATCTCAACTTTTCCTATCCACTGTTAGTACTGTTAGAAAGACATGATTTGTTATGTAACAACATCTGAGGAATATGAGATGGGTTTATATATTATACAAACAAAGCCACCTAATGGCTTTAGCTAGCTATTAACTAACTAATAGCTCTATTAGAGTTAGTTCTTTAGTCAGTATTTACATTTAAAATGGTAGTTTATTAATACTTTGGTAGTTAATAATCTCTCCTCAAGCCTGTCTAGGTGATTCTTCAATCAGAAGAATGAAGATGCTGAAAGATTGAGGAGCTGCATTAAGTCAGCACAAAAGGACAAAATTTCCAGGTGCTACCACTGCATCTTTATTTTCTGGAGAGACTGGACTGAAAGAAAGGGCATGGCTCTCCAGCCTCTAAACTGATTCATAAGGTCACCAGACATGGCAGAACTTCTCTTCATTAATTGAGAAGGTATGAAGAAAGAGGTCGAAAAGGTCACCTCCCCATAAAGGTTAAATTTGCCTGCTCTTTAAATTATCTATTATGTTGAATTCTTCATAATGCCAACAATTCTGTAGGAATTTTCTTACTCTACAAAATGAATTCCTGTGAATATCTCTAAGCTACTGCAAAAGTCATCCTTTTTATATAGGCTGCTTGAAATATTAGGAGTTTAGAACTCAGCCAGATTAGTCTTTTCCATCCATGTTTTGCAGACTGTAACAGTACAATCTTGCACAGATATATCATATGACTTTGATTCTGAATGCATAATCTGATTTTAGTGTTTGAGAGTTGATATGGTAATCATCACTTCATCAGCTTGAGACAATAAAAACATTACAGGCAGAGCCATCTCATTCGTATTCTACATCACGTTTCAGAAATAATAACATGTGGAAGCTACCACATGAGTATGCAGGAGACAATTTCTAAGGAGGAAAGAATAAACACTTTTTCTAAAAGAGCTGACTGGGAAGATTTCTGTTCTGCTGATGTCTGTTTTCAGTACTAGAGATATGAAGAGCTTGGCACAGTACTACTGTCAGTATTCAACAAGGGAGAACAGCATAGTCGGATTACCCAAAGATTTGCAGTGTAATATCATTTTAGACAGAACAACTGGAAATTAATAAATAACTAAAGGATAGAAGAGATTTTGTGGAAAATAAAACTTGACAAAGAAATCTGAATACATAGTTTGAGATTATTACTTTGAAAAAAAGTAAAAATAGTCAGACATTTGAAAAATATTGACTTAATAAAACATGGCATTATGATGAAGAATTGGCATTATACACCCCGTTTAAGAATAGATTATACGATCTCCAAATGTAATTGTGAATGTCACAGTCACATCAATATGAAAAAGGAGAATTTCAAGAGGGCTGTTCTTAGCCTTGATTCTATTCAACATTGTCTTCAGTGATATGGAAACTAATATAAAAATTTCTGCTGAGGTATGGATGATAAAGACTGTTATAATGATAAAAAGGATGAATATGAGGCTATTACATTTGTATAAGTACTGTGGCAAGCTGAACCTTTTGGTAAACAGAATTCATTCAAATTTGTTTTAGCATCACTATCTATGACTGTTTTAGGTCCAGGAAGGAACAAAAAATATATATATATATATACACACATCTGCATATGTATGTATATGTAGATGGGCATTCATACATATATGCACAAGCAGAAGCATACACCTGTCTTGGGCCTGCCCACAGAATAAATCACTGTAGCTTGTAATATGCTGAGGACTGAGGAATAAGAGTAAGAGTTATCCTATTTGAATTATCCCACAGTGGAAAAAAAGAACTGATGTATAAATGTGGTATTAGTGAGTAGATTGGGTAGTTCACTTTATATATATCTCAGTGCAGCTTATACCAGAATTCTGTGTCCACTTGTGATGAATTTAAAAGTATCAGACTTAGCACTTGAAATACACTGACTTTATATAGGGAGAAAGTGGTAGATCAGTACATAGCTCTTTCCTGAGTTTCATTCTGATTCATCACTCCTTCAATTACGTCCTCACCCTCAGTACTTGAATTCTTCATTGTTTATAAGGAGCAGGTGGAAGGGTTTTTTGTATGGTATTGTCTAAACTAGGCACCCACATCATTTCAGGAAACAAATAAAAATACATAATAACATCAAAACATGATAGCAGGAAATAATTTATGTACTAAACTAGTCTGGCAAATGCCTCTATAAGGGAATCTACAGAAAAGAAAATGCTTCATTCTGAACCTTCCTCCTGAAGTAAACACGTGCTGAGGGACCTGCCACTCCAAAAAAGACTTTCTAGACTTTCATTTTCCTGACTCTCCTGAAACATTAGTAGACCAAACTGATGATAGTTGAACTTTCTACTAAATATCCACTTTCAAATGTAAACTGAAAGGCTTGTCTTACTCTAGTAATGTCTCTATTTGCTGTCTCACAAATCTTAACTTGGACTGGACAATCTGAAGAAATGGGAGTCTTCTAAAAGTGAAGCCAATACCACTTATCTTGTTTTCACAAAACTACATACTATAACTGGTACAAAGGGACAGCATGGCCAATACTTTTGTGCTGCAGTCCAGTATGAAAGTGTATCCCTTGAAAAAGCAAGTGCGAGGAAAAATTTCTTCAGTGACCAATAAGCTCATTTTCGTCTTATCAAAGCACACAACTCTTTCTTGCATTTCATTTTGCGAAAATTATCACTGATTCAACAAAGTATGTAAGTACATTTCCATCCTCAGCACTTGAATTCCTACGTGTGTAAAGCTAGGCCTGCTTTAATGCTTTTCGGACTCACAGTTAAAAAAAAAAAGCTTTTTATTGGTGCCTCATCTCAGTAAACTTCTAAAATTTTGCTGGTAGATATATATGGAAAAACAACCCATGAACTAGCACAGTCCTGCAGATCCCCAGCTGAAGCTAAAGCCACAAAAGCCCTGGAGCAATATTCTCACTTTTGATACAGTTATGAACGCAAGTCGCTGGTGTAGAGCTGTAGAATCTGATCATTAAATGTACAAAAAACCTACTAAGGAAGCTGTTAGTTTAGACAGGGGCTATATAATGGGAAGAATCATGCAGAGATATGCTGACACTAACTAAAATTAAGGGCCTGCAGTTCAAGTGATTCAAGCAAGACTTTCTGAAAACTATGCACACAGACTGTTTCAAAAGGTCCATTGGCAGGTGGAATGCACATGATAAATGCACAGTCAGGATAATTGTTGGTATATGTTTCTGTTTGCCAAATAAGTATACTTAGCAAATTAGCAAACAATCAACAAACGTACAAAGCAGTGTTTAAATGTAGTCTATAAAGCATGTCACAGTGAGTGACTCTGGAATTCCAGCTGCTGGCAAGTAGGCACTAGACATTATTTGTCTAAATTGATGCAAGTGTTTTGCTGCTTGCCAAACTGCCTGAACAAAGGAACTTGGGTTCTCTGGCTTCCTTTATGAAAAAATCTGGTACTGAGTCAAGTTTTTCACTGGTGGAAGAGAAAGATTTTGGAAGAAAAGCCAAGTTCTCAACAGAGTATGGTAAGGTCAAGTCTGTTGGTACCTTGTGAAAACAATTAACGGATGCCTACTCTTTATTTCAGGCAGACCAGTGTCTGTATGATCACATCTTTACAATACCGTGTGCCGGACTGCTTCCAAAAAAGTGTGTATTGCTTATAGATATGCTGTACTACTGTCAGTCTAGCTTGGGTCAGTACTAGTGGAGGAATCTCTACACCATTTAAACATACATTCAAGTCTAGTTGGGGTGAGGGGAAAATACAAAAGGGAGACAGAGATTTTATCATCTATCAGGGAATCTTCTGTGATTTAGAAGACACAGTTTGAAGTTCATTTAATATTTTTCCCTAAGCACTTTAAGTAGCTTCTGGTGCCCTGTTCTCCTTACCACAGAAATTTTTCTTTTCATAAATCATATACTAAATCCTTGGAATTTGGAAAGTTTCCTTTAGGTGGCAGGCCATCTCAAAGTTAGGTGTTATATTGGTCAGTCTGAGAACCTGGACTTTAGTGTCTGAGTCATTAACTGTCATTGAAAGCAATATCCAAATCTGATATATCAGTGAGGAGTAAAACAAAAGAAAAACAAACAGAAGAATATGTAATAATTCTGCCAACTAAAGTGACAAGTACCCCATCCTTGGCATTACAAATAGCAATTTGGTTTCAGTATCTTAATCAAATCTGAATCCAACACAGAATATTTGAAACTGAACAGGTAGTGTCAGCATTTTAAATGGAATAAGATCTGCTGTCTGAGTGTACCAGGATGAGTTAGAAAGCCAAAAAGCATCTAGAGTTGAATGCGGTGAGGGCTGTGAAGGGTATTCTACAGGTGTATCAGCAGCACAAGGAAGACTAGTGCCCACTAATGAATGGGGCAGGGAACCCAGTGACAAAGGGCATAGAAAAGGCAGAGGTACTGAGTACTGAATGCCTTCTTTGCCTTGGTCTTTACTGGTAAGATTTCCTTCAGCAATCCCAGACCCTGAGACCAGTGAGAAAGTCTGTATTGATGAAGATTTGTTGTAGGAGGATCAAGGTTACAGAACATTTAACCAAACTGGACATACACAAGTCCATGGGACACGATGGGATGCACTTGCAAGTGTGAGTGTCAATGTGAGTGCTGGACAATGTCACTGTGAAATCACTTTCAATTATCTTTGAACGGTGTGATTGATACACCAGGTGGTTGCACTGCCATTCAGAGGGACCTTGACAGGCTGGAGAGGTGGGCTGACAGGAATCTCCTGAAGTTCAACAAAGAGACATGCCAAGTCTGTACCTGGGGAAGAATAACCCCATGCACTAGTACATGCTGGGGACTGATCTGCTGGAAAGCAGCTCTGCAGAGAAAGACCTAGGGAGTCCTGGTGGACAACAGGTTGACCATGAGCCAGCAATGTGCCTCTGTGGCCAAGAAGACCAATGGTATCCTGGGGTGCATTAGGAAGAATGTTGCCAGCAGATTGAGGGAGGTGATCCTCCCCCTCTACTCAGTCCTGGTGAGGCCACATTTGGAGTGCTGTGTGCAGTGCTGGGCTACCCAGCGCAAAAGAGAAAGGGACATACTGGAGCAAGTCCGGCAAAGGGCCACAAAGATGATGAAGGGACCAGAGCATCTAACATACAAGGAGAGGCTGAGAGGGTTGTGATTGTTCAGCCTGGAGAGAAGGCTGCAGGGGGATTTTATCCATGTTTATAAATACGTGATGGAGAAAGTATAGAAGACAGAGCCAGACTTTTCTCAGTAGTGGCCAATGACAGGACGAGAGGTAACGGGCACAAATTGAAACACAGGGAATTCTGTTTAAACATAAAAAATACATATATACTGTGAGGATGGTCAAGCATGGGGACAGATTGCCCAGAGAGGCTGCAGAATCTCCATCCTTGGAGATATTCAAAAGCCATCCGGAGAGGGTCCTGGGAAACCTGCTGTAGATGACCCTTCATTGAGCAGGGAGTTGGATAGACGATCTCCAGAGGTCCTTTCCAACCTCAGCTATTCTGTGATTCTGTGTTTTAAAGATTTGCATTACCAATCACAGTCATAATCAGCACGTTGTCTCTAGCACAGTCAATTAAAAATTATCATTTGATTTCCCAGATCAAACCAGACTACGATTCAAATACTATATTGTTGAACTTATGGGTTTTATGGTAGTACCCAGCAATTACCTGAAAAAATATTACTAACTACAGTAATGGCAAAAATGAGCTAAAGTAAAACTAAGGGATTAGGGCAAAGTGCTCATTAATCGGTCTAGCAGTGGGATTGGAGTTGTTGCTAGCACTGGATGGACTGGATCTGGAAGTAATGTAGACATGGTAAGCAAGATTAACTAGCATAAACTGTAACCCAAGCTATAGTAGGCTACACTGTGCCCCCTAAATGTAGTAACTTGCTTCTATATACCTCAAAGGTCTCTGAGGTATAAAATGCAGAGTATAATCTCAGGTATGTATGCTCTTTTACAGAGTACAGTTACTTCAGTATGAAATCCAAAATAATCAGAGGGAAAAATAACCATTGCACACCATCTACAGACAACCTGTTCAAACAAAGAGGTGCCTATAGACAGCCAAATAATTAAGTTCTTGCTCTGAGGCCATAGCAACATGTCTTCAGCCCTCTGAGAACATAGACTTCTCCTTTTTTTCTTTAAACATGTGGCAATCTCTGGTGTTTTGAGAACAGGCTGGAGCTTGCTGGTCACCAACACATTATAGTGAAATCATGCTGGAGCTTTGTGAGGGTCATCAGGTGGTTAGACTCAATTCCTTCTTTACATTGGCAGAATCTAAACTGCATTTCTGTACTCCAGAGCTGCACCAAAATGCAGGCTTTTGAAGGACATAGATAGAACAGAATAATGCTTCTTCCTTCACTTCTTGAATTTGAGCCACTACACAGAGCAGAAATAAAGACTCACTAATTTAAATGAGAGACAGAAAGACCACAATTCAATAATTCAATGGTCAGAGCAGGATCTCAGGTTCCAATTTCTTCTCTGAGTGGCCAATTTATATATAAAGTGGGATCAGCTAGTATACAAACAGTCCTTGAAAAAGAGGCAGGCATCCAATACTATCAAAGTCAAGACACTTCTAGACATAGAGGGAAGCACATTTTTAAGTGCCTGAGAAAATTTGCTGAGGTGATTATGCAGTTTAGGCACTCTAAGGTGACAAATAAATAGAAGTTTTCAGGATTGTCATTTTCAGTTGGGGTTCATGAATACAAACTAAGCCTGATTTTAGTTCCCCATGTTTTTTTCAGACCTGGACAGGAGTCATTGCAGTGAGAGTTCTGTTCATAAAGTACTTGCAGCTACTGGCTAGGTTACAGACTGAAACTGTTTATGGACAATCTGCAATTCACAGCAATAGCAAGTCCACATAATAAAAACACAGAAGGTGTTAAGTTATATAATCAACATGAAAAGACTATTTTAAATACTTCTTTTTTTGGCAAAGAATCTGGCTGATAAATAATAACCACAGCATAGAGGAAGAAGCATGAAAAGCAGGAATAGCAGTAGATGCAAAACTAATGGACACTTTTCTACACAAAAATCAAAACCAAAATGTGAACAATAAGCCTGTTTTATTTTGCATCATGAAAAAAAAGGATTTAAATTTTACTTTTAACCTGGTCTGTCAAAGTTTGCATGTGTTGCTGTAATATTTCCAGTTTGAGTATTTTCTTAGGTTAGAATTTTCAGAAAGGCCTAAAGGCTCTTGAGATAGAGGTTAGTTGGATTTAGGTGTCTAAGCACTTTGAAAAGAACATTAGGTTCCTCTCTATAATCTTTAGTTACACTTGAAAAATATTTTCACCCAAAGTGAATTGATGGGGTGTTAAAGAAATGTAGAGCAGAGCTGAATCTTGCAGGCTTCCTGCCCACAAACTCATCTTTTGCTCTCTTGTAGCCAAAATCCCTGGACTAAATTCAGTGCTGATATATAAAATTGAGTAAAAGGATCGGAAAATTAGGTGGCAAAACAATGCATAATCTTCACCGATTTGGCACTCAGTAGACATATGTGTTCAGTAACTTACATAGCAAGGGAGTAGAATGAATTATACTGGGAAAGAAATTCAATTAGAAAGCATTAAAAGATAAATCAGTCAGGTTCTCCATCCATTTTAGGTTGTATTCAGCCACCCTGACTTCTTGTGTAATAATTCAAAATCATTATTATTTATATTCATTAGACTACAGGACTGCAACCTCCTAATGGCAGTAGCTCACATGCCCTACCCTGACTCTGCCTCACTGTTCCATTCTCTTTACTTTACATTGACTCCCCACCTTTTTTACCTTTCTTGCTCTACAACTGTTCCTCAGATGTTTGCAGTCGGCTTTTTTTTCCTGATGCATATTGTGGGGGGATGCTCCCAGCTTTCCATCCCCTGCTCCCCCCCCCCCCCCCCATACACATTTGGTACCACTTACAAGCAGTCTGAATTCCTGCGTTTTGCACTCTAAAAGGGAGAATGTGAAGACTTTGAGATAAGGCCTGCTTGGGTGCCTGGAGCTTGAGAAACAAAAGCCTCCTCTCACTGCCGGGGCAGTGTTAATTGCTGTGGTCAGGACTGTCTCCTCCTCATCAGGACCTTGAGAGGTAACACCTGCTTTAATGGCTGGGGCCCCTTTGTGGACTGGAATTAACTCCTTCTTAGCCCAGCTATGGGATCCCTCCTTGGGACCCCCACTGCAAGAGTAAAGCAGTCAGTCACTCAAACTCCTTTCTTCAGTGCTGGGGAATGTGCAAGGCAGCTAGCCTGCCATTGGGGGTGTTTGTCCACCCCCCCACACCCCGTGACTGTGGGTGTGATCATCATAACAATGATAGAGGAGAGTTGAACCCTGCAGCAGCCAAGAGCCAGGGACTGCGCCTGCATGAAGAGAATTGTAACTGGCCTAGCGACTCCACCTCCACCTTCCCCTGAAGAGTATAAATAGGTTGGCCCTGGAGGCCATCTTTGGCTCTTTGTGGGTGGCAGTGGGTTTGCCAACTTGTGGAACCCTTTGGGATGGGGATGCCCTCCTGCAGTTGCTTCCCTGGGATTGAGTGTATGTTGGTCGCTGAGGCAACGTGTGGGTAAGATCAATCAGAATTGGTTTGCCTAGTTCATTAGTTTGGGTATTTACAGTTGGTATAAATTAGCTATCCTTTTTTGTTTACTAAGTAGTTACTGTTAGCATAACTTTTAGTGTAATTAGAAATAAGTATTGTAGTTGAGCTGAGTTTCTGTTAATATGAATTCTTGCTTTGTACCATTGCAGCTTCTGTAGTAAATTTTGATCTTTGAAATGAGTTGTGGAGTCATGCAGTAAATCTCCTCTCCCCCTCCTCCTCTCCCTTGTGCCACACAAAACCCCCACGGTCTGGGACTGTAAGGTAGTTGGTTGTCCTGTGACACTTATCAACCATTTAAATAGAAACTTCATCTTAAATGCATGACTAGTTCCAACATAATCAAAGATGTTGTTCTCAGAAACAAATCATCTGCTAAACTAGGCCATAAATAGTACAGTGTAAAAAAGCATCTTTGTTTTTGCAAGATACATTGTGCTGTGATTTTCAGTTACATTTACTAAATCATCTTTATTGATTTCTCTAGAGTGTCGCCAACTTACATCAACTGATAATTTGTCCCATAATCTGTCTTCATTTCCACTTTGGTTCTCTCCCTTCTTAGTCTTAGGGTTTTTCTTTCCAATGCTTATGTATCGCTAGGACATTGATATGGAAATGTGGACAATAGATATTTTAAATCACAATATATCTGTGAAACCTCAACAGTAGAGCTGTAACAGAGCCAATTTGTCAATAAACTGCTGAAGAGGAGAGTAAGAGAAGACTTTCACTCTTAATTTGATTTATACAATATTCACTTTTCATGAAAAGACCACAGTGAAATATTTTTGAGGCACAGCCAAAAGGTTATCACATTTATGGTTTATCAAGCACCTTTAATCTCAAAGGGCCACAAATGTCCTGTGGATAACTGACAACTCTATTTTACACTTTGTAACTGAATATTGAATGGTAAAGGGAAAAAAAATCAATGAAAACATAAAATGAACTAGGTTTCCAAAGAATTCTTTGAAGGTTGTGTTTTAAACAACTGAAATATTCATATGATACTGAGTAACCTTGAAGTTGGTACCTTCACTAAGAATAATTAAGATTTGCACATTTTAGTATGAATAGAAATTTCATTAAAGGTCATTTTAAATGGAAAGAAAGTTATCTGGATGATGAAGTTTATATGCCTTTTGGTATTGACATGCTTTGGCAAATCATACAGCCTTTTTGCTGACTATCATAGATTTTCAGACTGCTTTCCATTAGCACAATATCTGATCAATGTTTATTATTATAGTATTAGTGAACCTACTTTACCTTGCACTGTGTACATTTGTGTACACCAATAATCAAGTTCTTGAAACATGATCTATGAGAGACTGCAAGAAGGACAGTTCTTTAAGGGAAAAATGTTACATGGAATAATTATCAAATGTTTTAAAAGCCTTTGGAAATAGCTTTTATCCAAAGCAGATAAAAATAAAAGGATTTAATTGCAAAAGGAAAGATTTAAGTTAGGCATTATGAAATATTATCAAAAGAACAGAATAATTAAGCTTTGGAAAAGATTGTCTAAGGATGTTGTAAATTTCGTTAGAGGTTTGAGAAAGTGTCTGTTTAATAAACAAATATTACATCTCCCTGAATAACAGGTCACACACTTGTCTACACCATCTCCCTCAAGGGTAAATTGCATGTGGAAAATGTTGCCTTCCTATCAGTGGAGCTGCTGCAGTGCTGATTTCCTAAATGTAGCAGAAATGTAGGAATTTATGCTGATTAAGCTAAAATCTATATTTCTGCCATCTGTACCTGAAGAAAACAAACTGGGTGGAATGCTCCCATAACCCTGGAGTAACATAGCTGTGAATCAAGTCCCAACTACATCCTAAATAAGTCAAGTGGAATTTGTCAGATACTTCATTGAGCCATAGCTCATAAATTTCTTTTTTGGCCTTTCTTTCCCAACCTGGTTCTGTTCTTCACTTAACCTTATGCAAATATTTCAATTTATTTTCCAGCTAATGAACAGCTAGGATGTTGTAATTCTTTCTTTGGATTTATTTGATGTTTCATAAGAAACCTATCTTATTTTCAAGCTAAAATTGTCATATAGGGTACATAATCATCTTTTATTAACAATATTTAAATACAATTTTTAATATTTTATACCTTAAAGATAAAGACAGTAAATGTTAGGCAGATATAATGATAGATCAAGAAGTCTCTGTAACATTTCATATTTATTTAATATTTCTTTCTTATTAGAGGAAACTGACTATTTTCAAAATAGCAGAAGAGAATAAACTAAGCTTACTAAATCAGCAGGTGACTCTAAATTGGAAGAATCTGCAAATTTAGATGTAGAATTCAAAATGTTCTTGTCAAATTAAAAAAAAGTTTGAAAAACATAACAGGAAAAGAATAGTTGAAGCTGAGTAGAAACTGAGAAATAGTGCTGGGGTACAATAACCAACTGTACAAACAGAAAATGGATAGCAAATGGCATGTGAGGGTGAGATTGTTCTGAAGGAAAGAATCTAGAACAGTTATAATGAACTGTAAAATACTAACCATCATGAAAAATTAAATATAATAATAACAATATCATGTTGTTAAAAAACAAATTGCTAACACCAGCTGTGAGGTATAAATAAAGGTATTGTATGCAAAACTTGTGAAGTAAATATTTCTATTTAGCATTGGTAAGTTCTCAGTGGGCATACTGTTTACTTATGAACAACTTATTTCTAAGAAGAAACTGCCAAATTGCAAAATTTCTGGAGGAAAGAAACAAGAATGATTAGGAGCCTAGAAAATATATCTGAGAAAGCACTAAAAGAAGATTGCTTTGGTTTACATATGATACATAAAAAGTTGTTCAGAGAAGAAAGTAACACAATATTTTGCATGTCCCACTTTTCCTAATTGAGTCAAAAATTTGAGAAAATATTCTAATGGTAATTACTGCAGTAGATTTCCTAGGAGAACTGTTGAATGTATTTTTTAAAGAGTAAGTTAAACAAGCATGTCTCTATTCTACATGCCTTAAGTTCGCTTAAAAAGAGAAAACTTGTAGTCATGTTATTGGGCATGGGTTCTTATTTCATTTTAACACGAATACCAAGTTTTGAAGACATGTCAGCACTATGGTCTTGTGGAGGTGAAGGCTAACTGCAAACTGGGCTGCACTGGCAAAACTTGCTAGCTGGGAGGTCTATTCTCCCCATTAGGCCACATCTGGAAGACTGCGTCCAGTTTAGGGTCCCCAGTACAAGAGAGAGATTGACATGCTGGAGGGAGGCCAGTGGAGGTCCCTTAATATGGTTAGGGGTCTGGTGCATATGATATACAAGGAGAGGCTGGGCGAGCTGGGTTTCTTCTTCAGAAGAGAAGACTGAGGCTGGACCTAACTTCTGTCTTTCACTGCTTGAAAGGGGATTAGGCAGAAGATGGGGGCCGACTCCTTTCAGAGGTGACAGGTGAAAGGACAAGGTGCACTAGTCACAAGTTGCAGCAAGGAAAATTGCACCTGGGTGTGAGGAAAACATTCCTCACCATGGGAGTGGTGAAGCCCTGCAGCAGGTTACCCAGACAGACTGTGGAATATCCATCCTTGGATGCTTTCAAAACTCAGCTAGATGAGTCCTTGAGGAACGTGGTTTGGCTTTGAGGTAAACTCTGCTTAGAAATGACCTGCAGAGGTTCCTTCCTCCCAGCTTACAATTTTCTCTAGTTCTATGCACTCTTTTCCATTGCATTTTGTTTTAACAAGCCAAGAAGCTGCATTAGTTTGTCACAAATACTTATATTTCTCTTTCAGTAAAACAGCCAAACTTTCTATGACTAATACTTGTCTTACTATTGGTACTAGTGTTTTTCCTTTTTCTATACCCAATTGTGTGAACAAGTGTCTAGGAATAACTGGTGTTTTCATCATGATAATGAAAATCTACACAACCAGATATCACAATATCTACACAACTATGAAAACAAACAAGCAAACAGAAGCCTGTCTGCAGTTCTGACAAACAGCTGTATTCATTTTACAAGGCCTTCTTATGGTGTGCAATGGTAGAGAATTTTAAGTTAAAAAGATTGAGGAAGGAATCATAAATCTTCTTATTTTTAAACACAACAGCAAAAGATATTCTGAAAGAAAATATATTCATGTATTCTGTACTTAATAACAACAATGTATTAGAAATGATGAACTGGATAATACCAATCAATGAAAAATGGAATATAATAACAATAACGATAACAATATCATGCTGTTAAAAAAAAAAAAAACAGCTAACACTAGCTGTGATGTGTAAGTGGAATGGAAAGGACTGCGTGGGTCAGTAAGTCCAGTCTCCTGTTATTTTAGACATTGCATTGAATAGTAATTCATAAAACTTCCAAGGGTCTGTCCCAAAACTGTTAAGTTTTTGTTTCAGTTTAGTTCTCTGTCCTCAGAATTCCAACCTAAAGCTTTGCTGGACTTGTGCCTAGACTGCAAAGTACATTGCAGCTGTAGATGAGTTAAAATATGATATGCATCTTAATCTCAGTTTGATATTACTCTATCAATATTGAGAGAGTTTAGCTTTGGATAAATTTGTCTAGTCTCTCCACTTATTACAAAATAAGGGACAAACTGTGATTATAGTTTGAGGCTGCTCTGCGAGGCAGTGGGAGGAACTCACAGAATCTTATATCAATATTATAATTATGATACTAGCACATCACAGAAACGGCAGGTAAAAATTTGATTTAAAATTCCATGGGAAGCCATCACAGAGAGGAAATTGCCAATGTGATCAAGGTCTATATTTTTGAGCAGATACCCTGCAGCATTATGCAGTAGTCAGATTAGACTCTGCACAACAGACTTTATGCTCTGATATACTATATTGTTAAGGTTAAGGTGAGGTTAAAAAAAAATGAGGCTAGATCATTATCTTCAAGCACGAGATATATAAGGCATTTATGTATTGTAATCCCTAAGAGTCTCAGTACTGACCAGCATTCCTTGGTCCACTAAAAGCATAGATTAAAAAGATGATCCCTAACTGAGATTTTCTGGTATAAGATAATATATCCCTAGTGATACAGAAAAGAGCACCAGGGATGATATTCAGCTCATGACTCAGATGCCTATTTATGTGAAGATGTCTGTAGACACATCATGCATCTTGGGTCCCATCCAGGACTCAGTAGCCTAAACATAGGTATCTAGTATAATTTTAGATAATAAAAATAGTAAAATAACCCATTATATTAGTGGAGTATTCCACCTTGGGCTCCAGTTGCTGTTCTAGAATGGAATGGGTCTCCTGTAAAACCTGTGTCATATCTACAGCTGATGTCCTGAATATCCTGAAATTTAACAAAATACCAGTGTTTAGACAACTGAACTGTGAACAAGGTGTATACTCTAGGTTTAGATAGATTGTTTTCTATGCCCTATTGACTGTATTGACAAAGATCATGAGTCAGTTCCCCAAATATAGGTGCCTAATGTCATATGAGACACCACAGGGCCAGCTGTGTCTGGCCTTCACCAGCCAGATCTTTCTAGCACAACTGGATCAGAGGTGAGCATGGGATGGCGGCAGTGTCATTCAAGACTTCTGCAGAGCCTGGCACCCCAAGCAAGACATGACATTACGTGACACTGTGCTCAAACGCACTCCCCCCCCCCTCCCCCGCCATCAGTTACAGGCACCAGAAGTCCTGGCGTTTGAGAAGTCTCTGGGAGTGCAAAAGAGCAGAGCAGTGCCTGCTTCTCTGTAGGTTCCCAGGGAGGATGGCCTTGGCGTAAAGACTGGACACTTGTACAAAGGGGATTGATTTCTCTTCAGGGTCTGCTTTTTCCACAGCCTTCCTGCACATTCTTGCACTATGCAGTTCCACCGCACCAAAGCATCCATGCTACTGCTCGGCCTCCCCGCGGCAGGAGAAAGGGCAATTCCTTCGCAGGCTGCCCAAGGCCTGCAAGGTCGGTTCAGCTGCACGAGCACTGCCCTGCAGGCAGGCAGGTAGCTGGGGCACAAGGCAGGGCTTTGTGGGCCAAAAGCAGCTCAGCCGGCAAACCCCATCGAAGCCCACTTTCACCTAAGGTCAAGAAGCAAGCCTGCAATTTCCAAAGCAGCCAGGCTCCTCTCCAGACTCCAGGCAATCCACTGATGTCCTTCTGCAAGAGGCAAACATCGTCTTCATGAAGAACGGCTCCTGAAAAGCCTCCTTCCTTTCTCACTTAACGAAAGGCTGCAGAAAGTTTGGCTGGGGGGAGCTGAATACAGCCCCTTTGCCCAGGGTCACCCTGTGCAGTGTGCTGTGGTGCAGGGTCTCCCAAGCCTGCAACATCCAAGCTGGGGCCCCAGCAATGCAGCCCAGCTGAGCAAGGGTGGTGCCAGGCTCCCCGCCAGCCCAGCCGCCTCTCAGCACCCTGTCTGTCGCACACCAGCTCCAGGGCCTGTGTCCTGAGTCTCCCGCAACAGGCAAGGCAGAGCCTCGGTTTCCACATCTCCATAAAAACTGCTGCCCAAACCCTGCCTGGAGAGCAGCTCGCGTCTCTGACAAAGGCTGCGTTAACGAGGAGGCAGAGCTCTTTGCAGCCCCCCGCATGAGGGCACAAACAAGGCTTAGGCCAGCGGGACCGTGTTTTTGGTAACCGGGCACATGTAAGCCTCCCCTTTGTCCCACCTCCTCCTCGCCCCTTGCGTTGTCCATGCCTTCTTTTGTATTGTAAGGTGTCCTTCAGGAGGAAGAGAACTCATGTCTGGGGCTGGCTGCAGCAGATGCCACATGCACATCTTTGGGTACTAAGCAGGGATGCCTTCACACTTGCTTCACCTTCAATAAGCTCATCTCACCGCCTGAAAGCCCACAGCCAGGGAGCATGCCAGAAAGCCAGGAGACTCTCACGACAATAAGAAAGCAGGCGGTTCCTGCTCCAAGGTATCTGAAGAGAGCCACGACAGCCCTGACAGGAGACAAGCCCTTGCTCTGCAGCTTTCAAATGTGCAAGTTTGGGGCAGAGACAAAAGTGGCCGGAGTGGCTGATACCCCCGCGGGTTGTGCTGCCATTCAGAGGGACCTTGACAGGCTGGAGAGCTGGCCAGAGAGGAACCTCCTCAGGTTCAACAACGGCAAGTGCCCAGTCCTGCCCCTGGGGAGGAATAAGCCCAGACACCAGGACAGGCTGGGGGCCAACGGGCTGCAAAGCAGCTTGGCAGAGAAGGCCCTGCGGGTGCTGGTGCACAACCAGTTGACCATGCGGCAGCAGCATGCCCTTGCGGCAAAGGCGGCCAGTGGTCTCCTGGGCTGCATTAGGAAGGGTGTTGCCAGCAGGGGAGGGGGAGGGAGGTGCTCCTTCGCCTCTGCTCAGCCTTGTCCAAGAGCCCCGTGGAGCGCTGGCTCCAGCTCTGGGCTCGCCAGCCCAAGAGACACATGGAGCTACTGGAACGTGTGCGGGCGAGGGCTGCTAAAATGCCGAAGGCACTGAAGCCTCTGTGCTCTGAGGAAAGGCTGCGAGAGCTGGGACTGTTTTGCGGAGGGAAGAGAAGGAGGAAGTGGGGATCTTTTCAGTGCACATCATTATGTGAAGGGAGGGTGTAAAGAAGACAGAGCCAGCCTCCTCTGCCTGGTGCCCGAGCGGCAATGGGCACAAGCAGAAACACAGGCATGGCAATGGTGCGGCAGCAGAGGTGCCGGCGGCCGGGAGACTCCCCTTTGCTCCTGCGCCGCACCCACACGCGGGGCTGCCCCGCGGCCGCGCCGGCGCATCACAATGTGCCGCAGTGGCATCGCAGTGGCCACAGCCACGGCCACCAGCGGGTGCCCATTGCGGCACCGTGCCATTGCAGGGCAGCACGGGCAGAGGCAGCTCTCAGCCCGGCGCTACTGCTCGGCAAAGGGACACGCGTGCAGCTTCGCGCAGGTCTGTCCGGCCACAGCGCCATGGGACAGGTGAACTGCTGTGGTGCCCGGGGCGCTCCCGGCCCCGCTGCCCGCTCGCAGGCAGGGCCCAGGCCCCCTGGCCGTGGGGCTCCTGGCGCCCGCCTCAGGCTCTGGAGCAGGGCGGCCTCCCGGTCCCTGGCGCCGCTCGGCGCCTTCGTGTCGACCAGGAGCCCCCAGCTGCTCCTCAGCCAGCGTGCGCAGGTGACCCGGCACCAGCGCACCCAGCACCTCCTGCTCTTCGTGCACGCCATCGCCAGCTTCAAGTAAGGCTGTGCATCCCCGCCCTCCTTCCTCCCTGCCCAAGGCTCTGCCCCGGCAAATGGCTCTCCCAGAGCGGGAGGACGGCTGCGCTTGCGCCCACCGCGCACGCCCGCGCTCCCTGCCTGCTCTTCCTCCCCGCAGATGCGGCTCCACCTTCCGGCTGAAGCACCGGGTGCGCCTCAGCGAGCTGTGGGTGCTGTGCCGCGAGGAGGCGGTGGCGGCGGCCAGGCCAGAGGACGAGGAGGAGGTCTTTGGCCTCAAGAGCAGCCAGAGCCTCATCCTCGTCTGGCCCACGGGCCTCTGCGTGGTCACTTTTGGGTGAGTCGGGGGCACACGTCCCAGGGCCGGCACGTGTGCCCGTCCTGCACCCCGGGGCTCGGCCCTGTCCCGGGCACTCTGCCTGCGCGGGCCAGAGCCCTTTGGGGCCCGTGTGTGTCCGGAGGAGGAGCAGCAGCAGCGTGGGCTGAGGCTGTTTGTGCCTTGTGCTGCAGGTCGCAGGAGGTGAAGCAGCTCTGGCTGGACGCCATCCTCAGGTCAGGCCTGCTGGGGGATTCAAGCTGCCGGTGGCGCCAGGGTGGAGGGTGGGGAGTGCTGCCGATGGAGCTGCCTGCAGAAGTGCCCACATGGCGGTGGGGCAAAGGTGCACCCACTGCCACGTGGAGCTCCTGGCGGAGCAGCAGGAGTGGCTTTGCCTCGTGCTTGCGAACGAGCAGCAAGCCCCGGGAGCTGTCAGCACAGCTCGCGGCCTGCAGGTGTGGGGACCCTGAGGAGCCACTACTGTGTGTCTCCAAGAGGAGGAGGCCCATGGAGAGCAGGAGCCAGGGCATGAGAGAGCTTGTGCTCCCAGCCGGCGCTGCTGCAGGCTGTGCGGGCTGCGGGGCCCTTGGCAGCGCTGGGCTGGCTGGCAGGAGAGAGAGCAGCCAGGGCTGGGGCTGACAGAGCTTTTCGTGCGCCCTTCCCTGTGCACAGGCAGAGCCAAGGAGGCCCGGGAGCCAGAGTCACCCGCCTGCCCTCCCTGCGGCTCCTCACCAAGGTGGTTGGCTTCTATGGGCCCGTAAGTGTCCGCGTGGCCTTCACTCCTCCCTGAGAGCCGCTGGCTTTCCAAATGCGACCATGCGACAGGTTTCTCACGGAGGCTCTTTGTTCTCTCGCCCAGGAGGCGTCGCTGACTGCCAGGACCGTGGAGGCACTGATTTTGGCAGAGGTGAGCAGGGGCTGCCTTTGCCCGGCCCTTGCTGGCTGTGGCCAGGCGGTATCTCAGCACAGCGGGGGCGGCTCTGCCGGGTGTGCAAAGGGAGCAAAGTCCCCGCGCCGGGGGAGAGCATGGCAGTCCCTGCGCAGCTGGAGCAACTCGCTCAAGGCCCTTGCTGCTCGTGGCGGCTCGCTAAGCTGAAGCCCTTTCTTGCAGGCTGAAGCCAAGAAATGCCCCCGGGTGGAGCCTTCAGCCACTGAAGAGGCACTTTGCCACTTGGCTGGTGAGTGCAGAAAAGAAAGAGAGGAGCTGCCTGCTTGCACCCCGCTTGCCAACTGGCGCTTCTGCAAGGCTGCCTGTCCCACCACCAGCGGTGACACGCCGGTGCACATCAGCCCTGTGGGCAGCCGCAGCTGCTCTTCTTTTCTCTCCCCGTGCAAAAGCTCGGTGCCTGTAAACACTCTGGAGGAGACCCTGCAGCACATGGCGCTGCACACAGACAAAAGGCACGCGAGGTGGCTGCGCCTGATTTTCTAAAGCCATGTTTGCTTTTCTTTTGCTCGCAGCAGATGGAGGGAAGAAGGTGGTGATCTCGTGGCCGCTGGCTTGGAGAGGAACCTCTGCCCCCGGGGAGTGCCCGGGGCAGCTAGGCTCTGGCCCCCAGGTGGCTCTCTTTGGGCAGCCTCTGGCCCTCATCTGTGGGCAAGGTGATGCCCTGCCCCAACCAGTACAGGTAAGCAAGCCTGGGGAGAGAGGTCTCCTGCAGGGAGGACTCCACTGCACTCCCTGGACTTCACCAGTCCCAGATGAGGGTGGATTGGGGGACAGTCAGGGTACTGCCAGGATACCCTACGTGCAACAAGAACGACATACTAAGCCGAGTCAAGCAGAGTGCAGTGCCAAGTGCAAAGCTGTCTGTTGCCGCCTGCAGGAGCTCCTGGCTGTCCTCGATGAGAAAGGACCGGCCACTGAGGGCATTTTCAGGAAAGCTGCCAGCGAGAAGGCCCGCAGGGAGCTGAAAGAAGAGCTCGACAGAGGTGGGAACGTGGATCTGGCGAGCAAACCCGTGCACCTGCTGGCAGTGGTGCTGAAGGTGAGTTCTGCTGACTTGTAGCTGGGAGAGCACAGGGCCAATCTGCATGGGCCCATGCCAGTGCCGAGATTGGCCTCGGAGGGACTCCAGGCTAAAACCCGCCTGAAGCCACACTCAGAGGATCAGGCTCAGGACACCTGGGCATTTTCCTTTGCCACGGGCGGGATTTTCAGTTCTGGCAGCTGCACCTTTGAGAGCAGGTAGCTCAAAGCTGGCTGCCTCCTAGTGAGCCCAAGTCCCAGGGATGCTGCCTCTCTGCTCCCTGCTAGTGTGCAGAGCCTCACCTAAGGGCCTTGGCCTTGCAGGACTTCCTGAGAAACATCCCCTGCAGACTCCTCATGGCCGACCTCTATGCCGAGTGGCTGCTAGCACTGGAGAAGCCCAGCCTGCAGGAGAAAATTGCCAAACTGAGAGAGTAAGTTTTGCCACTGGTCCCACCGCTCGGGCTCAAACTAAGAAGCAGTGGCCCCTGCAGCCTGCACTCCTGTTCCTGTTTGTTTGCGTTCCCGCAGGGTGGCTGGCAAACTGCCTCGAGCAAACCGCCTCTTGCTCCAGCACTTGCTCTCTGTGCTCCACCATATCAGCGAAAATGCAGAGAGCAACCGCATGGATGCCAGCAACCTGGCAATCTGCGTGGGGCCAAACTTGCTCAGCCCCGACATGGACAACATGCTCCCGCTCGCCCTGCAGAAAGAGAGCAATGACAAGGTCTGTTGAATTCAGCCCCTCGCTCCCCCCCGAGCTGAGGCTAAGGCTGTCTTGCTTGTAGCGGGCCGCAGGAGGCTCTGAGCTACGGAGCTACAGCTGTGGCTACAGAAACATGCCTCAGGAGCACGAAAGGCTGCTCAAGATGTTTGCAGCCCCTCGCGCTGAACTCTGGGGCTTTCTGTGTGCAGGTGACACTCTTGGTGGAGCTCCTCATTGACAACTGTGCGGCAGTATTTGGGGATGACATTAGCTTGCCGTTCAGGCCCTCGACCGAGGAGTCACTGGAGCACACAGACAGCTTCTGCGCAGGTATGAGCAGGGACTGCTGCTTGTCCCGGCCAGGGCTGCTGGATCACATTCTGTAACCAGATAGCAGAAGACATCTGTGGAAATGCGAAGAGGTGCAGGGGGTTCCAGAGGGTATTGCAGGGTTTCCCTAGTGGAAGGCTTCTCAGTACCTGAATGCGTCGGAACAAAGGTTTTGCCTTTGCACCTGCCAGGGGGGCATGGCGCCCCAGGGAAAGTGCCCTGGCATCTTCCGATGGCCTCTAAAAGCTACCTGACAGGCTCTTTCTCCTCACAGAACAGCCAGGTGCTGCTCAGCAGAACTGTGCTGCCTGCAACAGCCCCGAGCCTGGAGCTGAAGGCAGCCCCACCACCTCTGACCTGCAGCAGCCCAAAGGGGCGAGCGCTTTTGTCAGCAGCAGCTATCCAGCCTGCCTCTCTGGCCCTTCGCTGACTAACTGGAAGAAGGAGATGAGCAGCATGCACAGGAGCTTCTCAGAGGCAGACCTGTCCTACCAGAACAGCAACCTGGAAGGCAGGAGAAGGGAGCCGGAGGTAACCAAAAGTGAGGAGCATCTTCCCATTCAGCAGACAAAGTACAGCTTGGAGAAGAGGGCACTGGAAACAAGGCCTTGCCATCCTGCAGTCACACTTACCAGATGGCACTCTCTCCCCCAAACCTCCTCCGGCTGCTCCCTGCAGAGCTCCTTTTCTCGTCTGGTGGCTCGGTCTTCACCAGCTCTGCACTAGTTCCACTCCCGAGCCCCCCAAAAAGCTTTCTAAAGAAGACCCAGGCTTTTCCCAAGAAGACCCAGGCTTTTCCCATCAAGCCCAGAGAGGACAGCAGCACACCCAGCAGACACATCCGAAAGCACTCCAGGGCGTTCTCTTTTGCAAACCGCAGCAAAGCGCTCAAAAAAAGTCCCACATTCTGGAGGCCTAGAAGACAGGCGGTTTCTGAGAGATAGCTCCTCAAGCAAAGACAATCAGTTGTCCTGCAGGATTGTCCAGCAAAAGAGGCCCGACGAGAACAAGCCCTTGCTGGTGTTGTATCAGCAAAGGCCCCATTTCAGCTCAGCGGAGGATGTGTTTAGAGAGGTGGGTGGAGCAGAGGAATCCAGGAAGACCGCTTGCTTAGGAAGAGCCTACTAAGACCTGCCTGACCACTCAGGTTCCCTGCTACAGTTCCAACCATGAGATGCACAGAGACAAGGCAGGACGCTCTGCCAGGCTGCTTATGCACCAGCCATGCACAGGACACAGCAGAGGCTGGCTCCAAGGCATCTGCTCAGGCACAGAGTTTCTGCCCTGAAGGCTTTGGGGGTGGAAAGTGCACCCTGCAAGGTTCCTCTTGGAAGAAACTCCGCTGTGAGTTTCCCAGTGACCCCTTATCGGAGCTTATTGAGCGGGAGACTTGTCTGAGTCCTGTCAAGAGGTGACATTGCGGGGCACCCGTTGGAAAGGAGAATGGAAAACGGTGCCAGCCTCTCTATGAGCAGAGGTCCCAAACATTCCTGCCCCTTGGGATCCCAAAGAATTGCAAACCTTATAAGGACGGTTGGGGTTTGGAGGTCCCCCTTTCCGGCATTCAGGAGTCTAGCCAGACCTCTGCATGATTTGCTGAAGGGAAACTCAGCGTGGAAGCAGGAGCAAAAGCCTCAGGAGGCCTTAAAGGCTTCAAAAGATGACATGGCTGCGCACAAATCGATGGGGCACGCCCAGCCTAAATGCCCGTTTACGCTACGTATAGACAGAAGTGATAAGGGCTGTGGGTGGGCATTCTCCGGCTATGTGTGCCGACTCTCATTTACCAACCGATTGGGACTGCTAAGCGGTTTCCCCCTGCCGTGGGGGTAGGACAGAAGACTCCTGTGCAGCAATGGGCTTTGTACAGCCATTGACAGGTGACAAGGGATGGGACGAATGAAGGAAAGAGTTTATCGGAGAGTGCAGAGACCAAGGACCAAGTCCAGAAGTGACATTCCTCAGCAGCCGATGGGTAGGAGCACGGAAAACGGTGCCAGAATCTCTGAGCAGAGGTCCCAAACATTCCCGCCCCTTTGGATCCGAAAGAATTGTGAGCTTGACGAGGAACCTTGGCGCCTTGGAGACCACCCTTCTGTGGCGTCAGTATTCTAGCCAGACCTCTGCCTGTTTTGCTGAAGACCAACTCTGCGTGGAACTGCGAACCAAACCCCCAGCAGTATTAAACTCTTTCAAAGATGAAAAGTTGCCTTCCTCATCTCTGACAACCACCCTCCCTCCCTATGTCACCGAAATCGGGAGTAAAACTCCTTAACACCAATATAGCATTAACAAGCAGGCATTCTCTTTATTATGGTGCCAGATGCATGGGGGACTGTTCCGCCCAACGTGCATGCCGTATGTTGCATTACCCAAGGCTTATATTGCTCTGTTACATACATATGCATTAAATTTCCTGGAATGATTATACATATTCATTCTATTTCCTGGAACTAATTATCATATTTACATTGTCATTACGCATGCGGTCTGAGTCTCCGGGGGGCTTCTATGGGGGTCTCTGATGGTCCCTGGTGGTCTCTGGTGGTCCCTAGTGGTTGCTGAAGAGGTGCCTCTTAGTGTCTTTCCATGAACCTTGAGCTCCTTTTCCAGATATGGTCTCGGCTTGACTCATCTCTCTGTTTGAGAAAGCTGTCTCGTTCCTTATCCTGGTTTCTTCTGGTTTATCTGTACTCCTTCAGGATGTGATGTACCAGTCACAGTCCTTGGGTGCATCCTTGTCTGAGGCCCCTGGTAACAGTTCCCCTGTTCCCCCCCTTTGAGACTTCTTGTCTGAGGCCCTTGGTAACATGAAGAGCCCTAATATATGAAATACTTGTATGGGCTTGACAGATATGAATAGGATTGATGGTATACCTATGCCCTTTGGTACTCTAAGATGGCTAAAACAGTACTAGATGCCTATTTTTAGGGACTGAATTGATCTCTAGGTGTCTTAGTCTGTACATTTAATCCCACCTCAGCATCAAGTGAGGATATCAGTCCGTCAGCATGGTAATCATTGATTTTGACTAATAGTGACCAATCCTTTGTTAAAATTTCAAGTAGGGATAATGACAAAATTCACTTATCCAGTTATGCAAGAGTATAGTCTTAATGACAAGTTCAGCAACATTTCCAAGTCAGAGTCTGAACTAACTGTTTCTGGATCTGTGTTTTCAGCCAAAGGAGGCTACACTACACCTTTAACTCATCAAGATGTTCCCCTCCTCACTAGTGCCAACACTTCATTGACAAGCTGATCTCTTCCATGC
Organism: Apteryx mantelli; assembly: GCF_036417845.1. NCBI lineage: Eukaryota > Metazoa > Chordata > Aves > Apterygiformes > Apterygidae > Apteryx > Apteryx mantelli. The sequence goes on along the minus strand of NC_089980.1, from coordinate 117,891,897 downwards.
TATGGGTCATCCTAATGGCCCTGGTATGGCTGTATGTGGTGAAGGATAGATGGAGACATGTATCATTTGCAAAACAATGGTAAAAGTCTATATGGAAATACAGTTTCCAAACAGTAACCATATCTTGCATCCCTCCAGAAAGGATGCAGGACATTTAGCCTCTTAGCTTACACTTCCTTCAGGTGAGAGTATCATTTAGTGGGTTTGCAATTCAAATGCTGAGGAGTTTCAAGGAAATGAAAACAGTTGGCTGTTCTCCTCCACAGAATTTTGGAATTAAACTTATCTGTTTAAATTTATATGAAGAAACTTACATACAATCTAGTTGTCTAGCTCCTGTTAGAATAACCATTTGAACAAAAGACCCCAGGGGCTGATTCATCTTCTCCCAAGATCTAAAAGAGCACAGTTCTCTAGAGATGGGTATTTCTTCCATTGACTATACTGGCATCTAAACACCTAGCTTAGATATAGATATCAACACGAGAGATTGAAATTAGATAAGATGAATTCAGCTGTAAGAATCCAGATTTTGTCACATCTAGCATGTTAGTGTAGATTGAACTTTGGGTAGCTTGTTGAACTCATTTTGTACTTCCTTGAAAGAAGTAGAATAAAACAGGACAAAGTTGGCTGGAACTGATGTGTGAATGGTGACTTCTTAAGAATTAGTTGCTACATTTTTGAAAGTGGTAGAGAAAACAGGATATTTTGTTCAGGATTAGAAATAGTTGCTCAATGACTCTTCACCAGTCAGGAACACTGTCAGCCTTAGGCTCAAAGCTAGATTTGTAATGATAAACAATTACAAATATTTTGTAATAAACTAAATAGGAATCCAGAATGATAAAAAGGTTGTGTTTGCCAAGACACACACATATTCTTTTGTGAAAAAAATGGTGCTTTTCGGCTAGGATGCTTAGTCACATTTTGTTGCTGTTTGTCAACTGTGATAAACAGGGTGAAATAAATCCTGATAATTTTACTTTGTCTGGATTCATGCCAACATTTTCCTTGCTATTCCTCGGTTTCATCATGGAATTCATATTAAAACAGTCACAACGGGTACAACTGAGAAAAATAGAGAACTCTTGATTGAGAAATTGATTGAGAAATTTTAATTCACTTAGCAAATTTCATTATATTTGTCTCCCACCTGGGTTAAGCTTACAAGTAGGATAATTCACAACAACTGTAAACTAAAAAAATCAAAAAAATATTATTCTACAATATAACTAAAAAAGTGTTATTTAGCTATACTTCTGTAACCTAAGAATATTGCAGAATATTATCAGAAATTGTAGTCAGGAGCTATGAAGAATGGAATTGTATCTCAAGAAATATAAATGCCTCTTAAATAAGAATTTGCAATAATTAATATATTTGGAATTCTTATTAGTTTCCTTCTGGTTTCCAAGGTCAAATCATAGCCTGGGGTTTATTTTTTCTTTTTATTCTGCTAATGATGAAGTTAACTTTTACAGTTCACCAGCAGCTTCTGGGAGCTGGAGATTTACAAACACAAACGATCATTGCATAACTCACAATATAGCTCTCCTGCCGCACTGCTGCAGTGATTAATTAGTATCACTTGCATAAAATTGCAAAGCACTCATAATTGCTTAGTAAAATACAGAAATCTTACTTAGACTTGCTTCATGGACAGAGATTCTAGAAGTGAGATGTAGCTGACTTTTCAACCCCTGCTAAGAAAGGCAGTGAAGGCAGACTTTTTTACCTTAATATTCCCTTTATTATAGAGAGAACTATGTTGTTAAAAATAGTCTAAGCACCAGGATTGTATGTAAAGCTGTTTTCCACTTTTCAAGTAAATCTAGTAGTATTAACGTTCATTTGGCTTAACACTGGGGAAAGGTGAGGATTTGGTAGTGTCTTGCACAATGGGTGAAACAGTAGGCTTAACCTGGAAGCGTCTTGGATATCAATTACTGGGGCTCAGGCAGTATTCAAAAATAAGCCTATTAGGCTTTGTCATGCAGGATCAGATCTTGGATGGTATAATTCCTGCAGGTGTCTATATAAATAACTTCACTTTGATTATAGGACTATACAAAGGTTTCAAACAGGGAACACTGAACAAATGTATGAATTTTAAACTGAACAGCAGTTTTAGCTTCTCTACACTGTTTACTGATCTAAGCTTTTCCAGGCTTTTAATCTTCAAAGAGCTAAATTTCAATCAAAGCCTAAATTGCAGGTCTTTCAAAAAGACCATACTAACTCCTCTCCAGAAAACAAGTCCTCATTTCCAACAGTGACATAAGACAATTTTTGTTAAAACAGAAAATAAAAGTAAAAAAAAAAAAGATAATTTAATTCTTTTATTAGAAAATATAGAAGAGGAGGAAACTGTGAGGGTATCAAAAGTATTCATCATGCATCATTCCATTCATCACCCATGAAAAACAAGGTATATTCACAGTGCAGGTTTCAATATAAAGTGTAGTTTAGATACAGCTGCCTAAGAGAGTAATGCTGTCTGAGATACCTGACAGTGTCCACCTGGCTCCCAGCTGCCTCTCCAGAAGGGTAAGGGTCCCTTGGATGCCTGTGTGAAATCTGCAAGTCCCTGGCGTGTCTCAGATAACCTTGGTCATCACAAACAGCACTGGCTGCCTACTTACACAACTGAATGTCATTTTAAGTGCTGTGAGGTGACTGACCTTGCCTCCTGCCACAGCTTCCAGAAGGCTCTAGGTCTCCCTGACTCCCACATCACATCTTTGAACCTAATCAGATTGTTTTCAGCTTTTCATGGATACTTTTATCCAACCTAAGATACCACTGATGAGTAAGATGAATGACTCTTTAGGTCCTGTCGGTGGCATTGACTAGTTTTCCACTGACCCTAATGAAAGCTTGGTGTCTACCTCACTTTTAGACATTCACATTTAAATGTTTTGATACAGAGCTGAATCCTTCCATAACAGCCTCCAGGCCTCATAATGAAGCAGTATTATAGGCCAATAGAACTTGGCTAAGAATGGCTAAGGCTAATCAAATAGTACTTAGAGGTGCTATTCAAATTAGGAAACCGTTGTACTTGTTTAACGCACAGGGTCCACAGTCTGCATTAAAATAAAGCATCAAGCATTGTGGAAAACTAGCATGCTATTTTGCTAAAAAAGACAGTGCAGTTAAGACCCCATTCCTTCCATGCTAATATCCTGCTTGCATTGTCCAAGTCTACTGTAGCAAGTGATCCAGAACTATTTGACAGAAACTAGCACGTGTTAGAAAATATTTGTAAGCCTGAGAATTGCTTATCTTTTACCCAAAATTTCAGGGAAGTGTGTTAGTCATGATGACACCTTTATCTAGAAGAATTTCTTGGAAAAGCTAATGAGTGGGAAAAAAGCACAGGAATACAGAGAGATGGAAAGCAATACAGAAAACACATAAAGGCAAGTGACAGGGACTCTATCCCAGGAAGCAAATTACTTTTCAGCTTAATTCAGAGCAGTGAGGTGAATGTGGAATTCTATAGTGAAACAATTAAGAAAACTTAGATTTGGTAAATACAAGTTCAGGTCCTCACTCCAGTAACAGTAGAAGGAGAATAAAGGACAAGCAAATTAACATAGCTCATAATCTGTTAGGGAAGTCATATAAGGAAAATGTTGTTCAGCAACAAGGAGTTGAAACAACTATGTTACAGGTGTCTGCCCTAACTAGGAGGATGTTGTCTAATGTTTTGCTTTTACAGCCATTGCACAGTATGTATACATATATGTAAATAAATTATTGTATACTACAGCAAAAATACCATCTATCATAAATCAGCCTTCAGCAATACCCTTTCTCTGGAACTACTACACACTCTTTGGCGCAGTTATGCTCAGATTTTTCATATATTTCTGGAACCTATAAAATATTTAATATTATGGGGAGCTACTGGACTCTCAAGTATGCTATTGGATATATCTCAGGCCATAAAATTTCATACAGGTAACTGTACCATGGTGTCAATTACTTAGGTAATAACTTGACTAAATCATAACATAATCTTAGATAAATAATAGAAAGACATCTCATCTTGATTTGAGGACCCTGAGAAATAACAAATCCACCAAACCCTTAGATATAATATTTCATGATTATTTATCCTTAATATTAGTAATTTCTCAGATGAATTTGCTTTGCTCCCATTTTTAAACATCAGGTATTTTTCAACCTTTGTACATTCCACTGGAAAGCACTGTAGTATGACATATTTTCCCCACATGAAGCTACTTGCAGGCTGCAAGAAGTCCTTGTAAAACCTTTTTTGCTAAACTAAGCAGTGTCATTAATTTTCTTGCTAATATTTAATTAATACTAGATGTATTATATATTTTATTCAACCATTGAATTTGTTTTTCAAAAACACATTTTTTGAAGTAGTCCAACAAACCATATCCGATATATACCGCTTAGCTGTGTACTGCTCCTTAGTCTGTAAGTTTACCTATACTCCTTCCTCAGTGCATATCTTTCTTTTTGTCTATATTGTAATGCATTTCACTGAAAGGTATGTGTTCTGCCAAATAATTAGATCGCCTTGCCCTCATTATTTTTGTTGCTCCACTTAATTTGGAGTAACCCACAAACTTCGTCAGAGTGATTTTATTTTACTTTTTTTTGTGCACTGATTCAGATATTTAATAGAGTCAGTCTAAGTATTTATTTCTGAAGAACCTAAATCTAAATGACTATTTGCTAATGACTCCTAACTGTCCATTATTTTTTTGAGAGCTGCCAATTAGCAGCCTCTTAATCCACTTAAGAAATTCTCTGTTGATAGCACAGTGTAAATTTTTAAATCAGAAGTGATTTCAAAGCTGCAACAAGAATCAAGTATGAGACACTACTACAAATGTTAATGATTATAATAAATTCTGTATTATGAATAAGAAAGTCATGATTAATATTAAAATGCATTTTAAAGTAATTTTATGCATGACAGTATTATCCCATAATAGTTTTATAGTTCATACATAAAGATAAATGACACTTCTTTTACTACTTCTAATGATAAACATACACTAAAATTATTACAGGATACCCTGACTAAGAAACAGACTGTCATTCACCAGTACAGCAGAAATTGTCTCCCTGAATCAAGAAAGAAAGCCTGTATCATGTTTAAAGTATATTTCACTAACATTAGATTATTTTATTTACCACTTCTTTTAAACAACATTCTTCCTCCAGGATACATCTATTTTGTGCTATTTATGTTTTAAATAACATTAATTTAATTTGTATTTATCCATAGAAAAAGAACTATTTTAAATACTATCCCTTGCAGTATTTTTAAAAGCAACAGGCTCCGACCATTTTTTCTGTAAAGGAGTCAATGCTTTCTTTCAGTCTGCCAGCTGTGATACAAACATTAAAAAGTTCTGGCATTAAAGAACACCTAAGACAGAAGTAGCTTCTCTGTTAAATACAACTAAAATATTTTACACGTAACCAAGGATTTCTTGAACAGCCTTTGGATGTCCACAGTCAATGTGGACATTGCTCCTTACTTCAACTTTACTCAGATCTTAAGCTAATAACAGAGTTCATAAAATATTGACATTTCAGATGAACACAACTCTTCCTGAAAAACAAATTTAAATCTTAGTAGTGTATGTTTACTGCTTGCAAGACACCAGCACTAAATTTAATGAAGTTGGTGATTTTGTTGGTGTTTGTAACTACTTCATCTTTTAAAACTGTTGTTTTTTTAAAAAAATGTTTTTTCTTGTTATTAATAAAGTGGGGTTATCATCACTGAATTTTTGGTAGCAAAAATAGTAATCAGCACACATTGAAAATGAAAACTACTGCCTTTGAGTAGAAATAATTCTGCAATATATATGAAAAATGAGTCCTTCACCTACTCCAGAAAAAAAATTGCATCCAAAAATAAAAAGAGGGCAGGATGGATATCTATGGTAGCTAGGAATGTCCCTGCATGGGTTGTGAATGTGATTCAGTCTATTCCATCTCCTGTATACACAGATGTGATCTGTGATTAGATTAATATTAGCACTGGGATTGTTTTGAATGCTACTTACCTGAGTGGCAGGCAAATACAGAGTGTAGAAACATCTCTGCATTATGTCTATTCATTAGATTCTTCTACAGCAGTTCAAGGCAAATTATTTCTCAAAAGCCTTCAATAATAGATATCACTGGCCATAAGATGAAAGATATTAACACGAAATGTACATATTAGTACACTAATAATGCCAACTGAGGGAATCTTAGCCTTGCTGCTTCTTTCTTTCCCCTCATAGTCTCTCTTTTCTGGAGTTCCACCTTACAGAGAGCCACTTTTTTGCCCCAGGCCCAATGGAATTAATGGAAAGACTCACACTAACATCAAGGAGCTTTTGAAGGATTCTTAAATCCTTTTGTTCTTCCCTGGAGGAGGGCAATCTTGATCTCATCTTCTTGATGCCCAGAGAAATCAACTACACCACAAGTCAGTCAAAATGAGGAGAAAAGCACAAAAGAGGTCCTCCTGTAGAGTCTGTTGTGTTTGGAAGAGGAGTGGGGTAGAGAGTGAAGAATTATTTTGTAAATAGTATCTTTAATTAAGATGAGAGGCAATGGGCACAGACTGAAACACAGGAAATTCCATTTAAAGATAAGAAAACACTTTTTTACTGTGAGGGTGGTCAAACACTGGAACAGGTTGCCTAGAGAGGCTCTGGAATTGCTGTCCTAGGAGATGTTCAAAACCTGACTGGATGTGGTCCTGGGCAGCCTGCTGTAGCTGACCCTGCTTGAGCAGGGGGATTGGACTAGATGATTTCCAGAGGCCACTTGTAGCCCCAACTATGCCACTATTCTGTAAGGAGATCAAATGCCTTAAGACTCTTCACAACCTCTTTCAAACACTCCACATAAAATAAAAATTCCAAAACACACCGTGCTCTTCAGTGGCAGCTGCAATTATGTCAAGGTGCTAAACAAACGGTTTTCACTAGCTGTTTTCCCTCAATTGCAGAACTTTTATGTGGCAAACAGCTGGTGCAATACCAAAAGATGTTGCTGTATTATATTCTTTAGAGTCCTCTAGGTACCATTTCTACCCATTCTAGATGCACTTCCTCACACAGAGATCCTTACATGCATCCTTACAGGATATGACTGTTATTGCCAAATATTCCTTAGGAGTAAGGATATGGAAAAGACACAAAGACAACTTGTTTTGTTCTTTGTATGCAACTGAATGATCTGCACTCATAAACCTACATATTTTGATAACAATTGCTATAATTTTCATTCTTCTTCTTTCCCTTATCAGAGCTCATATTTCTAACACACTTCCTCCATGTCGTCCTGCCTTACTCTCTGCAGACTCTCAGACATCCAAATATGTTTGTTTGAGGTTGGGATAATTGACTTGTGGTATAAGGAAACATGACTTGTACTTATTGTTTCTTATGATTAAACAAAATTCCTACTAAAGCACAATACTTAAAAAGAGATATGAAAATTACACAGTGTATTTATCATACAAAGTTAACAAATTGCCCCCAAAAGCAAAATGTTTCTAATAATAAAATTTCAGTACTTCCAAACTTTATGGCATAAAGCAAACATAAATGTGAATCATACTAATTACTAACCATAGCAGTCTGGAGGTATCACTATGTAGTCAATTCTGTCTGCAAACACACATGTGGCTTCCGCACTGTTTGAATTATATAAATTATCTTCATTTCTATATGCAGCATGAGTTCAAAGTTAATTGCCTGTGACATTATCAAAGGCAAGGACAAGTGCATATTATCTGCTGTAGCAAGGAAAGAAGTTTTTAAAGAAACAAGAAGAATAACTCTTTTGTATTATAATTCATATTCCAAACAGAAAAAATACTAATTTATATGCTCCACCACCAGAGACAAACTCATTGAAATGAGCTGTAACAGAAACTGATTTAGGGTTATCAGAGAATAAAGCTGAAAATATCCTAATACAAAATAAAGACATTTAATTTACTGACTTGGAAAATGCAACTGTGGTCCCCACAGTTTCTAGGCATTTTTCCATCCTAATTGGGGGAGTTAGAAATGATACAGGTTTCATCATTTCCCTGTGGCAATTAACATCCGATTAAAAGAATAAATATACCATGGACTCAGAAAAGAATAAAAAAGCAACAGAGAAGGAAACTTAAGGCTATTAAAGGATAAATCAAATCTTAACACTTAAAAATATCTTAATAATATTTCTTTTAGGAGATGATTTTAAGATTAACCAACCTTCTAATTCCCTGTGCATCATAAGCTGTACAAAAACCAAAGCAAAGAAACCATGAAAGCCTCCCACTCCTTTCTAAGTATAAAGCATGGTATATGACTTGTGAATGTGCATGAGAGAATGTTTCAGAAAAAAATAGGTAACTTAATTGGCTGAAGCCCATAAAGCTGGAAAATAATGTGTGAAGTAGGCTGATGAAAACAGAAAGAGAGAAGCTCCACTTCTGTTTATTCAGTTAACAATGTATAGTTGTTGTGACTGCTTAAATATTATATCTATCAACATATTCCTGAGTTACACGCATAATTGTTTTTGGCGCAATATATTTGTCTCACTGTTGCTAGTGACAAAATTCCCATTCAGCACAAAGAGCCCTGGACTTCAAATTAAGTTTTACTATGGTCTAAGTCGTGCCACTTAGCCATAACCCATAGCAACAAATGCAAATTTCACAGTGTTCAGAGAGTAGAAAGCAACAGTACAGACTACTTGCCTTATAGTTCCCAAAACCTGGTACCTGCAGTTGTTCCAGGCTGTTGTGGTGTTCATTCATACTGGGCACTATTTTAGCCAGTGCAGCAAAGACTGAACCGGCTATGTCTAGGACCACATAAATGTTAGGTAAATAATTGAAGACCACATCCAAAACAAAGTCTATCTCAACACCTAAAAAGCAAATTATGAGGAATCCTGTTGATCAATACTAACTGCCTACTTAGCCAAAGTCTAAGTTGTTGCTAATGTTGCATTATATAAAGTACTTAAAGAGGACACTTAAACATCCAGATTAGGTTTATGAGTCATCCTCTGAAACTTCAATGCTTAAACTCCCTTTAGCTGGGTGTGACAGGGACAGATAGGAAACTAATACATACTTGTGTACATGGTCAGAAACAACCTGGGCCAGTAACCATTAAGTAACATGTTCAGAAATAATGACATGTTGTGTTCATTCTTGTATTCTAGAAGTTTTAAATATTTCATATAAAAGTTCTCTCAGCTTCTATTTCCCACTCAACAACAGTTTTTAGCCAGAATGGATAATTGGCAGCCAGCAGGGCAAAGCTGATCTGTGGAGCAGTTTCTTGCAGTCAACGGCCTTTGCCATAGGTTATGCATATGAGAGGGTTTTCTGAAGAGTCCCCTAATAATCTGCAGTGCTTAAAAATGAGTACTATTACTACCATCTTCATTCAGCTGGTAATACAGGTATCAGATCTGGCCTCCAACTGCTGAAATTAGAGGTCCAAATAACCTGCATTAAGAAAAGCATATATAAAGACAACATTGGAATAAATCCTCCTCATTTAGAGATTTTTGTTGGAGCAGCAAAATTAAGGACTCTTCTGACCTAATTGCATAAAGATTTAAATAAAATCTAGATAAGCCTTTTCCTGAACTATCAGGGACTCTAGTTTATCCTAAAAATACTTGCTCATTTTGTGCATGCTCATTTTGTTATGACTCCCAAAATATTTATTAGATACTTAATCTAATTTTAAAATATTTATCTTTTGCTAGTCAATTCCTTTTCAAATTGCAGAATTTCAGGGACTCTTCCTTGTTTTAGGATGCTTCCTGATTCCTCCTTTTGAATGTACAAATCTCAAAAGCATGCTAGAGCTTAAAAAATTTGAAAATTTTGAAAAATTGCATTTTATAAGCTTCTCTTAAATGAAAGCAGAACTGCTTTAGTTTCTTTAAATTATTACCTGAATTTTCTGAAGTCTCAATTATAAAAAAAAAAGTGTTCTTGCAGCTCACCATCACTGGAAAACATAAAATAAAGGAGGGTCTATTGAACCAAAACCAAATTATTTATTTTAGTTGCTTGTTAGAATGCTAGAAAAATTCACTGAAAGTTAAATTTCACTGTAAAACATACATTATTTGAAAGAACTTTTTATTTAAAAAAAAAGAAAAATGACAACGTCCTATACTAGATGTCTCACAGTGCAGCTTCATGGCATATGAGAGAGTTTACAAGCTAATCTCACACATGACAATGCAAAAGCAACTGTCAGGGGGCAGAGATAAATTGTAGAATAGCCTTTGTCATTTATTCAAAGTGGGTTTTCATCTATATTTTGCCACCAAGTTAATGTGCCTTTAGAAGTATACTGACCTGATTCCTAAATCTGTTTTCTGAAGTCTTCTATAACCTGATTTTCTTTGGAAGGTTTGGATTATTCTTCTGGACATGTCTGTATGTTTCATTTATAGTTCTATTTAATCTGCTCTTCTACTGCCTAAATTCCCTGCTGCGTACAAGTTCCTATCATTCACAAATCTCAACAACTCATTGTCATCCACCTCTTCCTGATCTTTACTAAATGCATGTATTTTAGTCATTAATACTTTTCTTTGAGAATCTCAAACTAGCTGGAAGAAGAGGGACAACAGTCACATAATATTGCCATATTGCAACTCACTGTCTGACAAATAAATAGAAAAGATGCAGACAGCCAAAAGGGTTTAATGGCATCAAATCTGTAGAGGTGGGAACAATTGTGAATAAAGTAACTTTCTCTATATAAGTCATGTTCTAAATTTGGTACTGTGAGTGGGAGAAAGCTACTGACATCTCTTACAATCCTTGAAAAATCTAAGATTATATAATGTATGCATGTGTGCCACTGAAGACTATTTGTTGAGGACCTATCATAAAACTGAAAGAAAAAAAAGCCCTGCAGTGACCACAAGAGTGATTATGGCCAAAAAAGACAAGGCAAGGCAATGCAAGGCCATGAAAGGCAAAGAACGGAAAGATGAGAGAAAAGAGATAATGTGAGGGCGAACATCTCCATTCTTTAATTTTACTTTCTGGTTTTGGCCTAAAGAAATGCGTTGCTCAATTCCAATATGTGCTGAAGTGCCCACTTTACAATTAACCTCCTCTCCCCACTCCATTCCCCTGACAAACACAGCACTCTGCAAAAGCTCTGTAGGATGTTGCAAATGTCAAATAAGGGGGGGGGGGGAATAGGAGAGGTTTCCAGGAAGTGTTTTCTCTTAAGATCTCTAAACTTTTAAGGCCACATTGTGAACAGCAGTAGCTGTAAGAGACAATTCCCTCAGTGTGACAAATAGCTGTAGGTGTCAGGGATTATTATTATTTTTTTTTGGGGGGGGGGGCATTTCTCATGTCTCCCTGCCTTATAGATAATTGTCTGTTTTCCCCATAGCAACCAGAAAAAAAAATGGATTTAGGAACAAGCTACTTGTCTGAGGCAAAGCCCCTTCTGCTTTTTAGGTTTTTTTTGACTTACTAGTTTTGGTAAATGACTCATGGTGTTTTAGATGAACGTCACAGTAAAATGGGCTATGGTATGAGTCTGCCAGCATCACCTTTTATGCCTCCTCCTCCACCTTTTCTTGTAGGACATGTAGACACTGTGTGCCATGTTCTTCTGTTTGGGGTGAGAGTGTGCATTTTGACAGCCAATACTTTGTGAATCCCCTAAAACATAAAAAAGAAATACCCACTGAAGTGAATTCTTTCATTCACAGGGTAAGATGTATTCTCTGTCATGTTAGTCACTACTCTATTTGAGCTTAAAATGTTCTCAATTTGATATTGATATTGATATATTGAGAGCGTAGCGAACAGACGCAGCGAACAGACGCAGCAGTTTGCGCAGCAGTTTGTGCAGAAGGGTACACGAAGGGACCTTCGTTTCTGTTCCCTGTGGTGTACGTTTCCTCAAGTATGGTTGTGACACGCCGCAGAGCACGTTCCCCAGTGGCTGTTGGAGTTGCTGTGTCAGAGGCTGGGACCCAGACCGACCCTCTGACAGTAGATGCAGCCCCACAGGTGTCAGGCTGCAGGGAGCGCTTGGGGCCTCTCCGGGAGGCCTGGGCTGGCAGCCAGCTCTCCTGCAGGAGGTGTGCTGCTGTTGGCGAGCTGTGTCGTCAGGTAAGGGAGTTACGGGAGGAGGTCAGTAGGCTGCGCAGCATCCGGGAAGCAGAGCAGGAGATAGACAGGGTATTCTCGGAGACTGTGCAGCTTCGGGAGTCCCAACCCCCCCACAGCAGTGGAGTTGCCAGAGGGCTCTGTGCCCTGTGAAACGGTACATCATAACACTGTAGAAGAAGGCTGGAAGCTGGTCACTGCTCGTGGGAGGAGAAAGGCTCCTACTCCTCCCGAAGATCTGAAGCTGAAGAACAGGTTTAGTGCCCTCCAGGATGAGGAGGAGATGGGCATGGCTGCCAGGGAAGTACCTGCGACAACAGACCCTGTGCCCTGCCGGAACGCCCGGAAGAAGCGGTGGGTGATTGTTGTGGGGGACTCCCTGCTGCAGGGGACGGAGGCATCTATCTGCCGACCTGACCTCATGTCTAGAGAGGTTTGTGGCCTGCCGGGGGCTCATGTGAGAGATGTCATGCAAAGACTGCCAAGGCTCGTCCATGCTTCGGACTATTACCCACTGCTGCTCTTCCATGTGGGTGCTAATGACACCAAGGGCAAACTGGAGACCATCAAGCAGGATTTCAGAGCTCTGGGGATGGTGGTCAAGGGTCTGGGAGCCCAGGTCATCTTCTCCTCAATCCTGCCAGTAAGGGGGATGGATGAGAGGAGGAGGAGACGGACTTTCCAAGTTAACGACTGACTGCGCCGCTGGTGTTGGCAACAGGGTTTTGGTTTCTATGACCATGGGACACTGTTTGAAGATCGACAACTGATGGCGAGAGATGGGATCCACCTCACGAGGCGGGGCACGCGGGTCTTTGCCAACAGGTTGGCCAACCTGGTAAGGAGGGCTTTAAACTAGGAAAGATGGGGGAAGGGGAGAGTTATAGTGCCAGGGTAGTTGGCAAAAGACTGCTCAAGTCAGGATGCCTCCAACAGGTGAATGCAGCCAGGGAAGTGCGCGTGGGATGTGGCTATGGAGGACCCTCTTTTACCCCTCCTGGGAAACCTGCATGCTTGATCACCTCCCTGAAATGCCTGTACACCAATGCACGCAGCATGGGGAACAAACAGGAAGAACTAGAGATCTGTGTGTGGTTGCAGAGCCATGATCTCATTGCCATTACAGAGACATGGTGGGATAGCTCACATGACTGGAGTGCTGTCATGGATGGCTACGTGCTTTTTAGGAAAGACAGGCCAGGAAAGCGAGGTGGCGGAGTTGCTCTTTATGTGAGAGAGCAACTGGAATGTATTGAGCTGTGCCTAGGGGTGGATGAAGAGCGAGTCGAGAGCTTATGGGTAAGGATTAAAGGGCAGGCTAGCATGGGTGACACTGTTGTGGGTGTTTACTACAGGCCACCTGATCAGGATGAGGAAGTTGATGAGGCCTTCTACAGACAGCTGGAAGCAGCCTCACAATCCCAGGCCCTGGTTCTCCTGGGGGACTTCAACCACCCTGATATCTGCTGGAAAGACAACACAGCTAGGCACAAACAGTCCTGGAGGTTCCTGCAGAGCACTGATGATAACTTCTTGACACAGGTGGTGGAGGAGCCAACAAGGAGAGGTGTGCTGCTGGACCTCGTACTAACAAACAAAGAAGGACTGGTGGAAGATGTGAAGGCTGGGGGCAGCCTTGGCTGCAGTGACCATGAGATGGTGGAGTTCAGGATCCTGCGAGGAGGCAGCAGGGCACTAAGTAGGATCGCAACCCTGGAGTTTAGGAGAGCAAACTTTGGCCTCTTCAGGGACCTTCTTGGAGGAATCCCATGGGTGAGGGCCCTAGAAGGAAGGGGTGTTCAAGAGAGCTGGTTAATATTCAAACATCACCTCCTCCAGGCTCAACAGCGGTGCATCCCTATGAGTAAGAAGACAAGCAAAGGAAGCAGGAGACCTGCATGGATGAGCAAGGAGCTCCTGGCAAAACGCAAGCAGAAGAAGGAAGTCTACAGAAAGTGGAAAGGGGGACAGGCCACTTGGGAGGAATATAGGAACTTTGTCAGAGTATGCAGGGATGCGATGAGGAAGGCTAAGGCCCATTTGGAATTAAATCTGGCGAGAGATGTCAAGGACAGCAAGAAGGGCTTCTTCAAATACATCAGTAGCAAGAGGAAGACTAGGGAAAATGTGGGGCCTTTGCTGAATGGGGTGGGTGCCCTGGTGACGAAGGATGCAGAGAAGGCAGAGCTACTGAATGCCTTCTTTGCTTCAGTCTTTACTGCTCAGGCCAGCCCTCAGGAACTCCAGATCCTGGAGGCAAGAGAGAAAGTCTGGAGGAAGGAAGACTTTCCCTTGGTGGAGGAGGAGTGGGTTAGAGATCATTTAAGCAAACTTGACACCCACAGATCCATGGGCCCTGATGGGATGCACCCACGAGTGCTGAGGGAGCTGGTGGATGTCATTGCTAAGCCACTCTCCATCATCTTTGAAAGGTCCTGGAGAACAGGAGAGGTGCCTGAAGACTGGAAGAAAGCCAATGTCACCCCAGTCTTCCAAAAGGGCAAGAAGGAGGACCCAGGGAACTACAGGCCAGTCAGCCTTGCCTGCATCCCTGGAAAGGTGATGGAGCAGCTCATGCTGGAGGCCATCTCCAAGCATGTGGAGGACAAGAAGGTGATCAGGAGTAGTCAGCATGGCTTCACCAAGGGGAAATCATGCTGAACCAATCTGATAGCCTTCTCTGATGGAATGACAGGTTGGGTAGATGAGGGGAGAGCAGTGGATGTTGTCTACCTTGACTTCAGCAAGGCTTTCCACACTGTCTCCCCTGACATCCTCAGAGACAAGCTCAGGAAGTGTGGGCTAGATGAGAGGACAGTGAGGTGGCTTGAGAAGTGGCTGAATGGCAGAGCTCAGAGAGTTGTGATCAGTGGCATTAAGTCTAGGTAAATGCCTGTAGCTAGCGGTGTCCCTCAGGTCTCAAGGCTGGCTCCAATCCTGTTCCACTTGTTCATCAATGACCTGGATGAAGGGACAGAGTGCACCCTCAGCAAGTTTGCTGATGATACAAACCTGGGAGGAGTGGCTGATACACCAGAGGGCTGTGCTGCCATTCAGAGGGATCTCGACAGGTTGGAGAGATGGTCAGAGAGGAACCTCATGCAGTTCAATAAAGGGAAGTCCTGCACGTAGGGAGGAATAACCTCATGCACCAGTACAGGTTGGGGGTTGACCTGCTGGAAAGCAGCTCTGCGGAGAAGGACCTGGGAGTGCTGGTGGACACCAAGTTGACCATGAGGCAGCAATGTGCCCTTGTGGCCAAGAAGGCCAATGGTATCCTGGGGTGCATTAGGCAGAGCATTGCCAGCAGGATGAGGGAGGTGATTCTCCCCCTCTCCTCAGCCCTGGTGAGGCCACATCTGCAGTACTGTGTCCAATTCTGGGCTCCCCAGTAGAAGAGACACATGGCACTACTGGAGCAAGTCCAGCGAAGGGCTACTAAGATGATGAGGGGACTGGAGCATCTCTCTTATGAGGAAAGACTGAGAGCTGGGCCTGTTTAGCCTAGAGAAGAGAAGGCTGAGAGGAGACCTTATCAATGTATACAGATATCTGAAGGGAGGGTGTCAAGAGGATGGAGCCAGACTCTTTTCAGTGGTGCCCAGTGACAGGACGTGAGGCAACGGGCACAAACTGAAACACAGACGCTTCCATCTGAACATGAGGAAAAACTTTTTCACTGTGAGGGTGACAGAGCACTGGCACAGGTTGTGCAGAGAGGTTGTGGAGTCTCCTTCTCTGGAGATATTCAAAACCCGCCTGGACGCGATCCTGTGCAACATGCTCTAGGTGACCCTGCTTGAGCAGGGGGGTTGGACTAGATGATCTCCAGAGGTACCTTCCAACCTCAGTGATTCTGTGATTCTGTGATTCTGTGATATGTTACTCATTACCCAGACATTAACTTTCAACCAAGAAAGTATTTTAAAATGCACAGTTAATACCAGTGAGGCATTAGGTGAACTAATTAATCATTTAAATTATCATTTATTAGCTTATTTAATTACTTCCTTCTGAATACTTGGAGCGTAGTCCAAACATTACAAATGTAGGTGCACTTAGGTAGTTAAACACTGTGATGCAGATCAGTCCATGTATAGCAGCCCTCACCACCACAGTATCTGAGCACTGAGTAGTCTAACAGTTTGAGTTTACTACAAGAGTGGCATTAGCCTGCTTTCTCCTCTCTGTCATAGTAGGGGTATTTTTATTCCCCGGTGTGCCGAGTGGTAACAGCACTGTGTCTGGGGCAGCGAGAGACAGCAGCGGCATAAGTCCCTCCGTGTGGTGGCAGCAGTAGGGACAGTATCTGCAGCTGGGATGGGGCCTCTGCGCCAGATGTATCCCAGTTGCTAGGGGTAGCTGCTGCAGAAACCTGGATCTAGGAGATGGCTCCTTTCATGAACCTGAATCCCAGGGGATCGATGACTAAACCCCCTACCTATTACATGGGCAAAAGGCCACATCCACCCCCAATCTGAGGTATTAACCTCCTGAAACCTTTCTGAGGTAGGAAATCACTGTTAGTCTATCACACATGAAAAGCAAGCAACTTACGGAAGGTGACTTATGTCACTGTGGCAGAGCAGGGACCTGAACCTGGGATGCATCTGTACTGCCAAAGGGCACAGTGACCCAGGATAGTCAAGTAAAACAGAATACCTGAGTCTGCTCCATATAAAGCTTAGTATCCTCTAAAGTGGCACAAGAACATTCATATCGTATAGCTCTTGGCTTGAGTCTTCTTTGGGCCACATATGGTGCCCCAATATAATAAATAAATACTAAAGTAATATATAATATAATAAAACATTTGATGGGAGAAGGGTCAGTTCAAAGCTCTACAGCTAAGATGAGATTTTTTCAAAGTGGGAAAAGTGGTATTTTTATACCAAAAAGCAAACGGTATCTGTTTTCTGTCCAATGATTGGCATGAGGACACATGGGAGTGCCTTGCTGGGATGGCAGATGGAGCCAAGCCTGGCAAAGTGGCATCCGTACTTGCTGTAGGGAACAGTTCCTGGAACAATCTCTCTCCAGGATCATACCTTTGTTTATCTCAGAGGGAACAAGTTGGTTCACTCCCAAGCAAACTCTAAGTGCAAAATAACAGACACAAAAATGATGGGACTGTACTCTGGGAGCAAAACACAGAGCAAAGTTTTATGGCAACATAGATATACCCTGAGTCTTCTTACATCCTCAGCTCAGGAATTAGCTGTAGTCTATCCTTCATTGTAAAATGTATCTCTGTTTCAGATAATTGCAGTTGTGTAATTTGGTGATTTGAATACAGTTTTGAGAATCAGAATCCAAGAAAAAAAGAATAGAAGAAAATAGCTACATCCCTATTAGGGCAACAAAAGTCATGGAATTTGGCATGTTGACAAACATACACTGATCAGTGTATTGACAAAACAAAAGGAGAGACAAGGTATTACTGCCTGATTGAAGAATGCAATAAAAGTATTTAACTCACTAGAAGGGATCAAGATTAATATCTGAGTTCATAAATTATGGATACAAATATATAATCTATATGTATAACATTTTCAGCTTGATCTTATGAATATACCTAAATGTTGGCTGTTATTTCCTTGCACTGAAGTCATGAAAGAAGCCACAAACAGGCTTGAAACCACTGTGCTTGGCAAACATTGATGAGGACCCAGATCTGCTTCTGTATGTTTAAAATATAATTGAAAATCTGTTTCTGTAACTGTAACAAATTGTTTTCTTTCTATCCCTACCCTTTTCCTTCCTACTGTTTGTGATTTAAAAGTAAAAATATATGCTAAGGAATTTAGCACAGGATAGTATATTTCACTGGCATGGATTGGAGCAAAGGGCTACTTAGAGAGAATGAGGATAAAAAGGGTTGCATGCACATGCACAACTTATTTGCACAAAAGGAATATTGTTCTAGGAGGCACAGGATTAGAATATAAGTAGACTATTCATTAGATAATTTCAGAAAATATATATATACTGGCAAGAAGTATGATAAATGTTTTATTGATTAAATAATGCACATTCTAGCATGCCACACAGGTAATAACTTGTTATGCAATACCAAAGTTTCAGAGCAGTATAATAAATTATACCAAATATGCCTACTGTAGTGTTCTTATAGCTGTTCATCTTCCTCTCAAACATTCATAGTAGGTCTCATGAAAACCAAGATTCAGGTGTCAACAAACCTTTAGTGTGATAATACCCTGCCAAGCTAAGCTTTACAAGACTTGTGTTCCCTGTGTTTCTTAGTTTGAACAAGAGATGTTACATCTGCACTGGATGTTTTAGTTTGGATCTGGTGTGCCCTTTGCAGCAAACTTCTCAGTTGTTCCCCTTTACTTTGCTCTGCTTCAGGTCATGGAGCAACCTCAGAGTTCATGGACTGGCTTCCCGCCAGGTGCACCTAACCCGGGAGAAGAACTCTAGGCATGTCTGTCTGTCTCCTAACCTCTGGGTCAGTCCACAGGACTATTCAAGGCCAACTGGAGTGAAAATGCCTGAAATGCAGTGTCAATATCAGGTTCTTGGCACCAACTGTATCACTGTCAAATATATTCCCATTGTCATAAAGGAGTTGTCATAAAGGAGGAATACACTCTTATCACCTGTTACTCCTGAATGGAAACTGATGCATCCCGTGAACATCCACAGCTTGCAAGGAACCGTCCTGCAGTGGTTAACCAACAACAGCTTTCCTGCTTCTCAGCTTCCACCAGACCCATCAGCTTCCCTGTCACCGCAGAGTCGACGCTGCTCAGAAGAATCTAGCATTTTTATGACTGCTCAACAAGCAGCCCATGTAAATGAAATTCACCTTCACCTCCACAACACAAAGAATTCACATTTCACAGATTGCTCAAAGGAGCTGTACAAAAACTAACATACAAAGGATGTATTTTACATCACCTGTCTAAATATTTAGGAAATATTATACCAGCTTCTGAGAGTCTTCATTAATGGGACTTTTTTGTAATACGTGCCTTCAGCAAAAAAGAATAATTAAGATATTTTTCCCTTGTTAGGCCCCTTATCTGAATTTCCCCTATTTTATTAACTTTTTCAGTCTTTACTTGTTATAGAAAGACAGTAATTATATAATACTATCTTTAGAAAATCCTATTTTGCATTTTCTATCATGTCTTTTTGGTAATTAGATAAAAACAAATAACATCCCAATTTATTCTGGAAGTAAAGGAGATATTTCTTCAAAATTCAAGTACTATAATTTTTTTAAATGAGATTATTTTGTTTTGAAACATGGAAGTCTGTGTTTTATAACTCAAAGTCACTGTTATTCTTTTGAACGTCTACACACTAGAATGTTGCCAAAGCACATCCGGCCTGTTGATCGCTACGCCATCCATGTTCTTCCTTGCTGTTAGGAAAGATGCCAATCAGAGCAATAGCTATACACTTTTAAGGAGAAATTGTGAAGCTCAGAGGTTATTTTTTTGTCCACTTTCCCACAGAAAAGGTTTCATGAAGACATTGATATATCCTGGAAATAAACTAGGAGGGTAGTGAGTAAATCCACTAAACATCTTAGATAGTAAAATAAATATGAGGGTAGGCAAAGGGAGATAGAAATTATGATATTTCACAGAGATTTAATGGAGAATTGCTGAGACACTTCACTGGAATGTTTTTTAAAAGGATATGACTTGCTTAGGAAGGACAAGAAGGGGAAAAAGAAGCAGGTTTTGCTTTTGTATAAAGACTGTGTTTACTTCTCTTGACATCAAGAATATACATGGAGAGACATTTGTTGAAAATCTTTTGGTAATGACTAAAGACAGAAATGCAATAGAGTTATAGATGGGCTTGCTGTGAAACCAGGAAGGTCAGATTCATGAGGTTTTCTTATGAGCAGCCAGCAGAATCACTAAATGAGTGAGACTTGGTAGCAATAGAAGATTTTCCCACTTTTGGAACAGGAATAAGCAGGACAACTTCTACCCAGAAATCTCTTGAAATGTGTTGGTGGCTGTTTTTTCATACAGAAACAGAGAAAGGAAATAGAAGGAAAAAATGAATAAGAGATCACTGAGTAAGAATTGATGGTAAACTTCATAGGAAGCTATTGTAAAAATGTGGATAAGGCAAGAAATATGGATAAAGTGGGCTTAAATTGCAGTAAGAAGGGTTGTGGAAAAACTTTCTAGTGGGAATAGATGTGAGGTTCTGAAATGGATTTTATTTAGAGGTTATTTAAGAACAAACTGAACAAACATTTAGTGAGGAGGACAGAGATTCAGTTAACGTTGCCTTCTAATAGGGAAAATGACTAGATAAACTTTTGAGATCACTTTTATCCTTAGCCTATACTCTTCTTGAAGTCATCCTTGCAATAAGCCTTTATAGTAGCCAAGTAAGCTAAACAAATCAAGTACTCTTTTAAGGCTAGAGTGAGACAGTCCTCTCCTGATTGGGTTTATTTGGTATATATTTTTTTAACTTTTTGCCATTTACTTTTTGACATGATTAGCTGTATTAGCCAGGAGTTATGGAGTGGACTCTTTTGATCTCTTTTGCTGAAACTATTTCACTTTATGGGGCTAAATATTCACTACTTCATTGACTTGAACCCAGGCAAGAATCTTAAACATTTGCTGAAGAGTCTATTCCTTGTTGTTTTTTTCTCTGGCCCCTGAGCATTCAGACAGTTAAATATTAATAATCAGTGATCTGCTTCAGTTTACTCAGTTTACTCTCTATTCCTTAATTAATAAATTGTTCACAAAGCTTTGGCTTTATAGATGAAAAAAGAAGACTGGACTGGGTCCATTTGCACAAATGAATGAAGACAGTTTTAAATGCTCCAGAGAACATTTGTTTGTTGTAATGTTCTGTATTTAAAAACATGATTTCCATCATTGATTCAATAGAATAAGTAAGTTCCTTTAAGAAGTGATATACACTAAGGAGGGGATTCATCCGACCTATTTCAGCTGCTTTAGCATTTGGGCACCTAATCAAAAGTAATAATCTAGACTCTGTAGGCAATGGAGAGATTCAGCTACCTGTGTGTGTGTGTGTGTGTGTGTGTGTGTGTCCGTGTCTGTGTGTGTGTGTGTGTCCGTGTCTGTGTGTGTATGTGAATTTACCCCATTCTGAGGTGCAGGTCCTCTGGATGTGCTCATGTTCCATCAAGTAGAGTCTAGATGAACAGGTTAGATTAGCGGTTTCACTTTTACCATTTCAAGAGAGCTTTACTTCAAATGAGGTTTGCTAATTGAAGTAAAATCAACAAAGGTATGTCTCATTTAAAGGACAGTCTTGAATCTGGCAGGCAGATTTCTTTGTGGGGTGGGTGCATTTGTGTTTTTGTGTGCATTTGTGTGCAATGGAATACTCAAAATTAATAGTAATATTTCCTGCTACATGAATAGAACCTGTGCAGTATTTCTGGAATTCATGTGGTAAATTCAGAGGAAGGTATATCAGAATGCTAAACTGAAACAATATATTTGAGCAGACCATTTTATACTTTTTCTTTGTTTAAAAATGGAAAATTATTAATCATTTCCATCATTAGAAGAACATGTTTTTTAGGTTTTTTTTTACATAGGAAAAAAAAAATCATTAAAGAGCAGCAGAATTATTTGTACTGTATATCAGAAAATTTAGGATTATTAATTTATTGCCTGGGGAACTATTATGTAAGATGCATATAAAATGGACTCCCAGTTCTTATGACAGCATTTAATTAGCAGTTTCAACAGGCACTGTTCAATTATTAGAATTTATTTGAAATGTAACTCAGTCAACAGCTCTGTGTTTAAATTGTCAGCAGAATTAATTCCAGTGAAATTTACTGGTATTTTCATTCTCAAGATCTATGACTTGCCATTTTATTCTAGACAAGAAGTGAAATATTGGAATTCTATCTCTGGTGTATTATTGTACACTTCAAGCACTCATTTATACTGGGTGCAGCATCCTCAGATACACAGAAGTCACAGAACGTAGAAGTGGACTGTGATGTAGGATAATTCTGGTACAATTTGGAAATAAATCCTAAAGCCACTCTGACCTTTCACTGTCTCTTGTTTCTCCTAGGGATATTTGCTGGTTTATCAAAGTCTCTACAAATATATATTTTGAATATCTCAGAGTAGGAAGCTATATTATCGTATTTTTAATAAATATGACTGATTGTAGTAGTTAATAGCATGTAGTAGTTATTAGCACATCATCCATTTAAAACTAGTGGGCATTTTGTTGCTGGTTGAGAGGGTTGAAGATGTGTTCCAAAATGTTTTGGCCAAGGTCAAAAAAGCATCTATAACATTTCCAAAATATGATGTAAGTGTTCTGATATTTATCCTTTAATTATATTATCTTTCAATTACTGAACCATCAGAAATAATAAAAAAAAAACCTACCAAAAATATAAAACTTCTAGGTAATTAAAAAAATGTTTGAATTTATTTCCTTTCATAAATGTTTCTCAAAAAGTGTGAGGACTCTGAAAGTGTATGGAAATACTTCTGTTTCAATTCTAAAGGCATATAGAGAAAGTTCATCTTTTACATGCACAGAAATTATATGCTAGAGCATTTTTGATGAAAATTAAAGTATTTTGTAAAAAACAACATTCTCTTAAGCCTATTTAAATGTGCTGGAATAGCCACCTGTTGACCGAATGTTGTGGAATGTTAAGATCCCTTCTATTTACCACTCTGTGAACTTTTCGCTATCTGTTAAGAATTCATGATATTACTTTTTAAAATCCATTTTTCTCTCTATCCTCCTGCCATTGAAACTCAGTCTTTGTATTTGCTATGAGTTTGCATCTTAAGGACATGAAATTGCAAGACAAGCATTTCTAGTGAAAATAAACTGCAATCTTGTTTCATGAATACTTAAAAAAAAGTAATCAAGCAGGCAGGAGTTCTACTGGGACCTTAGACTAAAAATAAGTAATAACTTGTCCCAACACAAACCAATTTTATGTTGAAAACAAAGCCACTTTTTTTTCTTCTATCATCATCTCTTTTTAAACAAGTCTGTTTTAAAGTTAGAATTGCTTCTTGACTGTGAATTGGAATATTTACTGCTCATCTAGAATCTGAAAGTGAATCTTGTATACACAGAACTCAAGATATTTAGCATGCTTCTGTTCCAAAACAGATTTAAATAAGCCTCAATATATTTCAAATAAGATAATCTCATCTAAAATCTGAATTTGCTTTGAATCAAATATTGAGATTCATGAGTTGGTATAGTGAAAGCAATTAATTAACTCCTTTATTTCGCTGCTAAAAGAATAGGTAAGAACATTATTTTTGCTTTTAAATTTGTACTCTGATGTGACTTTTTGAGTCAGATTTGACAATAACAGAAGTGGATAAAATAGCCAATAAATTAAATTTAATGAGTTGAAGCACAGTGCTATGTTTTATTAATAGATGTCAGTCTGACAAAGTGAATAACATCAACATACTTAATCTTCTCAGTTATTACTCTTGTTTTCTCCTGTTTTGCATACTGTAAAAACAATGAATGTGGTCAATAAAACCAGGAGGGAGTGAACAGACAGTATCATAAACACAATAAAAATGGGACTTTGATTTAATAGCATGAATTCACAATAAGATTGCACATTCTATAAGCTACTAGGTATTCAAAGTTATGCATGCACCTAAAGCTTTTGCAAATCTTTTTGATAGTTTTTTTAAAATGCCAAAATAAACTTAAGAATTTGACTTGCAGGCCTTATTTGGGCAAAATTCCTAGTATCTTGTGTGAAGCTATTAATAAGCCTGTGGCAGCCACTTTAATTAAGTGATTATACTTACAAGCATTAGAATAGACAGCTGGGAAAAAAGTCATCTCAAGTGAGAAACCATAAAAAATGTTGGATGGATACAGAAAAAACTGTAACAATTGAATTTAGTAACTATTCTAAAGTCTTTCCATAATTAAATTCTTGTATGAATCAAGGAAAAGAAATATATTCCTCTGTTTCAAATATTTTTCACGCACAAAGCTGGTCATTCCCTGGACAAAAGTGAGAGTGAGCAGAATGCAATAAAACAATTGTCATCTACAACCAGAAAGTTTCAGTGAAGAAAGAGCATAGACTTTTTTTTTTCCTTTGGAAAATACCAAAATTGCCAAACTTAAATGTCCAACAGAAACATGCTGATATAACTGCTAACTTTTCTGTCCCCAGTCCTTCATTTTTGTGTCCATCAGGGTGATTCCTCTTAGGCTTAGGTGTGAAAGTTTTTTGTTTTCTTTATTCCATATTCATATTTTTCATGGAGTTAATTTCAATTAGCCCAAGCTGAATTCATTCAGTGGCATCCATAGGACTCCCAGACACTTCAGGAGCCATTCTGAAAGCTATATTGAGGTTAGTGTGCAAACCTACAGAATACCAGCTCTCACTGGTCCATCTCAAGCCTCTTGCAAAGCCACCTGACTATCACTGCATCCGATATTTAACTGCTCCATGGCCCCCATTCACATTCTGCAAAGATTCTTTATAAATACTCTAGGTTTAGTAATATAAAGAAGATGCAGATATAGTGAAAAGCAACAAACACTTTGTACATACTCCTCTTCAAGTCTGTGCTCATGTCTTTGGTGATTTCTGAGGCTCCCAGTACTGTGTAAAGTGGGTAGACTTTCCTGTCCTACTTCTGCCTGCAGTTCTGCATACAAGAACCTTAAACAATATTCCTGTTACCTCCATCAACTGACCACTTAGGAATAATATCTGTGTTTCTCTTCCCTCCATCAAATGACTCACTTATTAACTCTGTTGCAATGGCAAGAGTCAGATCCTCAAGTCTCAGGTAGAAGGATCATCAAACTTGACTACATTTCAACTTCTGTCTTAACTGAGGTCAGATACACCTGTATGAAACACCTCTCTCGCTTCAAATTAGCATGATAGTTATAGAAGAAAAATGGAAAGACAGGGAAAGATGAGGCTGAAATACTTTTTTTTTTTTTAATCAGATCAGCATCTAGACATTCCATTGCAACAATATAAAATCCTATTATTATAAAATCCTATTTTTAAAGAGCAGCAGATCATTCTGAAAAGAATCAAGATTCTTCTCTTGGCATAAAACTCGTCTGAAGGTATTTCAAAAGCTATTAAAAAATCCCCCAAATAATGTTAAAGCATTTGTCAACATACAAGCTGCTAATGTTGCTTTATTCTATCAAATTATTTTGGTCCCTTTCTGTTTTTCATACTGCAGGATAAAAACATTTCAATGTACAATTTACTTAAAATGAACTACTTGAGTTGATGTGGAATATGTACCCTTCATTATTCAGTGAAATCTTACATTATTAGATCTCAAATATCTTAATCTTTTCTTCTCAACATAGCAAAATAGCAAGAAAATCTGCAACTATCACCATGTTTCAACACATTTCTTTAGAAGAACACAAGAAAGAATTCTCTTGATTAGGAAATAGTTTATATCTAACAATACAGGAAGTATAAAATTTTTGATATATGAATTGGAAAAAAATATTTCAGATGAAACTGCACCCATTTTACAACTGAGCAATCAAAAAATCCATAAAAAAAAAGCATTTCTCAGCCTGAAACAAAAGTATGAGTTATAATTGATAAAAACACTGCAATGGCTGTTGACATGTCTCTCTTCCACTGATACATGCTACCTAAAAGATGATGAAATAAGTAGCATTACTAGACTGGAAGATTCAGATGGGGAAAGTGGACAATGTTTCTACTCATTGAAATCCTGATTTAACAATCAGTGAAAATGTCAATATTTAAACAAAATGATTCACTTTTAAAAACAATTTTCTTTTTGTGATTCTTAATCCAGTGTTGAATAGGAGGAAAGACTTCTTTCACAATCTTCTAGATACTCTAAGCAGTAACGTTTCTATGATAGGTGTGTCTCACCTTGGAGGTAATCTGAATGAAGATAATTCATCTGTGGTAAGACCTGAATGGTCAGATGTAGTTTTGTAAGTCAAAACCAAAGGTAACACTGCCTATCAGTCCAGTTCTGGATTCACAGACTAATTAAAACAGTGAAAGCTCCAGGTAGCTCCCATTCGGATACCATAGTAGATACAGATATAGTAGGTATTGAGCTGTGAGGTAAGAAATATGTAAAGAAGAAATGTTAATTAGATGAAATCAGAAAGAAAAAGAAGACAATTTGGAGATGCTGAAACCAAAAGGGTGTTGGGGACTCCATACAGAAGTGTAGCAACACGTCAACCAGAAAGGCTTAATTTACTGTGCAAGGTGAAAAGGCTCATTCTGCATGGTGCAAGGCTGTCTATACCATTAAGTTAGACAGGGCCACAATGGGGGCCTTACCACCTTCATCTGAGTGCCAAAACCTGATCTTAGCTCAAATCGTAGAGATTAATGAGATTAACTCTAATCCTCTTCAGACCAGAGACATAAAAATACTTAATTTCCAACTGATTCCAGACAGCGTTTCATGTGTGTAGGTGAGTCTACCTAAAATCTGTAGGGAACTTGGTGGAGTTGCTCAGTCAGTCTGGAATTTCCACTGTTGATCTGTATATGAATCAATTTATGTGAAAAAAGAAGTGACCTCTTTGGAAGGAACCTACATGAGAATTTGGGAAATAGGTGTTTCACTTCTTCTTTCCATCAGTGGGTAACTCAATTTCATACAAAGAAAGATCAAAACCACTTATAAACATTTCCCCTCCTGGTCCTCTTCCAGTGAAAAGTATTATGGCTTGCTCATATGGATTCACTGATTTATTACCACACAAGTGTTTTTGTTTTTTTTAAGAGAAAGTGTGAGAATGCCAAATATTTTTCAGACCAGACAGTAATCAAAGTTTTATTGTGTGTGGCTTCTGAGGATCAGTGGTTTCTTTGTACTGCAAAGTAGCTGCACAAAGGAAAACACTGGCAACAGGAACGGCATATGTGCATGGTGTTTGAAACTGCACAGGAAGGAAAATCCAAAAGAGTTGTTTGGCATTTTCTAATATATCCTTTCTGAAAGTACTACATTTCTGTGAGCGTGATTACTGAACATAGCATCCTGTCTTACCAAGCTATGAATTTCTTAGCATATATTCAGAAGCCAAAGGCATTGGCTCCCACCTACCAAAACAGCATATTATCAGGACTCAGAAAAAAAAAAAAAAAAAAGATTAATCATTTGAATGCCCTTAAGCTATGCTCTGTTTTTGTGTTTTGAAAGCTTTCCATATGTCATGTAATGCTTTCCAAATCATCCCATCACTCCATGGCTAGAATAATAAAGCATTCATGCATATCAAAAACAGTAAATATGTAAGTAAGCTTGCACATTATCCTAAGGGAGAGAAGGATCTGCAGGTTTGGTAACTGTGAGTTTGTATGCTTTTCAAAATTAGCAAGTAAAATTATGGAAGCATCTGGAAGATGCTATGGTTATTAGCATGTCCATCTCTGTAAGAGCAAGGCATTTGCTTCTTGTATCTATTGCCAAAAACATAGGAATGCTGGCATCTGGATCTATTCTTGATGCTTTCCTTTGGATCTCTATAGAAACCCTACAGAAGCTCTGCTGGAGCTCTGGTGGGGATTCCACATGTGTGTGACAAGGCAAGAGAACAGCTGGGCATCTGCAAGAAGCACACCAACTAGGTCTGATGTTCAGGCGCTAGGTACACTAAGGAAACAAACAGTCCAAGTATGTCGCCATTTCCATAGATCTTCCTTTTGGTTTGGATTACATATTTGACAGGAAAACTATCTTTCTGGTATTTTAGGATATCTTTTTCATTGAACATAAGCAATGTATATTGACTTCAGTGAGGCTTCTTGTGGAACATGGTATTACACAAAGCATGTAACAGTTTCAGTATCACTGACTCACTTTTATTTGCATCTTCAAATATAAAAAACCTATATTTTAAATCAGAAGTATCCCTGCTTAATATACTCTAAGGTATAGGGTACTCTAAGATACTGGCAAATTTTCTCACACAAGAGATTTCCAAACTCCCTCTCTCAACTTGTTCTGGATACACACATTCATATTTAGATTTCAATCAGTGGCTGTAGAATTTTTTATTTGCTTATTATACGGTAGAATTTGGAACAAGAAATCTTATTCTCGTGCTATCATAGGTCTCTCAAGAAAGCACATCAGACTGTAGAATTAAGTTAACTTTCTTCCCCTTCCCCCTCCCCATTTCCTAAAATCACCTCGTTTATATTAGTACAATAGTTTTCTAACTGTTTTCACCATTTGATTGATATAAATTCTTGGGGTGGATTTGGTTCCTGAGTTTAGCCATGAGCAATAGAGATATCTACATCTGGCTTGGTCAAACTACACGTTCTTTAGTCAATGGATAGACACTACTAGTGCACAGTCCTGAAGTCCTATTTCAGACGTCAAAAACATTTTTCTTCCTAGAGGGCACCAACTTGATAAGTTCAGATATCTACATTTCATCAAAGGAATCTTAGGATAAAATTTTATTAGTATCTATGGTATTCAAGGTAGTTAGATGGAATTTATAATGCTAAGTCCTTCAGAATGTTTTGGAAATTTCAATCCACAGTCACTGAAATTGCACTGACTCCTGAATGGTGCACATTCCTAAGTCGATACAAAACGCAGTGGTGTCTTTAAAGTCCAAGTATTTTATTTAAGACACCTGTTTAATTTGATGTTTGGCTGAACAAGAAACAAAGGAGCAGGTACAGGCAATATACACAGAAAAAAGTTTAGACTTTAATCAGTCCGTAGCAAGAGAGAGTGGTGAATTTATCAGGTGATCAGGGGAACATTTAAAGCATGCCCAAAGAGCAGCTGTAGATACTATTATTCTTAAACAATGAAATAAACAAAAATAGTCCTTTATATCAACATATTTATAGAGTTTGCTTCAAAATAAATTGTCATTTTCAGCCTGTGTTACGTTACACCGGTGAATAAAGTTTGCAAGGGCAAGTTATTATCATATAGTTTATTAGATGCAATCAAGTGTACAAGCAGAAGGGACATCCTGATGAGAAGTCATAAGTCTTGAGAAATTACTGTCATTGTCCATGTAACTGAGGTCATGCCTAGAGAGAGGCTTGGATTAATGATCTGTCACTTTCTGTAAACACACATTTCAAATACCATGAACCATCTAGGACTGCATGACAATTACTTTAAATAGAGAATGCATTTAATATTTGTTGGTATTACAGCTATAAATATCAATGAGTTGGTTAAAAAATATCTGCTTCTGAAAGACTTACCTTTTTACATACAGTACATTCCCCTGTTAAATCATTAACTTCCCCTGTTAAATCATTAACTATTATTTATCCTTAGAAAATACATAGCAGCAGCAATGGTACAGAATCACAAAAGCTATTACAAGTATATTTCTTGATGACTCATTGGTTTGCCAAGTCATCAAAACCTACGCTGTTGTGTTTGTCCTTCAGCTCCCAGGGCAAGAGCCAATGAAGTCAAGGAAATTTATTCAGTGGCTTCAGTGGGAGGTCGATTGAGCTTCCTGCTCTTCATGAGAGGTATAAAATCTTCTGTGTAAAATCTCTCTGAATTGCTCCCTGATTATATTGAATTCTATGCTCTATTTAAATATACTGTGGTTGTAATATTGATATACACTAATTCAGCATCGTTTCTAAGTAAGATTTAGCTTTTGTATGAATGCTGCATGACAAAAAGTCTCAAATTTTTAATCTATCCTAGTGTAACCTATTCTGGTATCTCGGTGAGAATCAACTCAATCTCCAGGAGCCTGTTTCCTTTTCTGTAAAGGCAGAACAATAAAAAGTAAATTTCTGCCATTGGTTGTTGATGGCACGAAGGCCTGGTTTTGATGAAAGAAGGGACTTTTTGAAATCATAAACAGCATTGAAGCCTAGCCAATAACAGGGAAAAGCAAGTGACTTTATCTGAGTTCCCCTAAGAACCATATCTTTTACAAGCTTTTTGTCCCAGGCTTGGAAATAAAGAGAATTTCACTGTTTAGGAAGAGTCAGCAAGAAATTCAGAATAAATCCCAAGAAGATAGCAATTCATAATCCAATACTATATTAGCTGAGGGGTCCCAGTGCCTAGGAAGTTTTCAGTATGGTCATGTCATTAGTCTTCTAAAAGTGGTAAGTAAATTATCCAAGCTATCCAATCCTAACTTTCATGATATCTCATATGATACAGCAGGGGGTCACTTCATGATGAGAAGAACCATTTCTGTCACAGTAAGCAGTCATCCTGTGAGATGCAGTCCAGCTTGGATGGCCAGTTCAGAAACCCAGCCCATACAGAAATGCGGGAAACAAAGTCAGACTCCTAAACAGTACTGAAAAAAGATACCAAAATTCAAATGTTTTTTCTTTTAACCTTTTGGAGAGGAAAGAAGAAGTAAATTTCACAAAATATTAATTTAATTTACAATTTCCTGTCAGAAATAATTTTGCAGAATTACTTTTAATAATCTTCAGAAATATATAATGCTTGAGATACTTTTGATTGATTACTAATAAGAGGAATACAATAGTAACTTGAGAATACAAGTTTGTGTAAGAAAGTTATAGCACAACATGGAGAGGAGAAGAATAATGAGACTGAATCTCGTGGAGATTCAGATTTGCCTTTTCTCCTTCTTGCTATGTAGTAGACAGTTAATACTTACATGGTGCTGCACTTGTAATGTAGCAGTTGTTATTGAATATATTTTTAACTGTAACCAAGAAAAAAATCTATATTTTATGCCAGAAATACTATTAGGCTGTTATGGACAATAAAAGGAATAGCTTGACTTATTGCAACAGGTGAATAGTTCGTATATTCAGCTCTCAGGATGCCAGTCACTCTACATTTAGAAAAGTCAGACTTGCTTGTCAGTTTGCAGCAATACTGCCTGCTGCACTGAAATGTGCTCAGAATAAACTCTGGTGGAAGAATAGCTTAAATTTCTTTTTTTTCTCTTTCAAAAACACAAATAGAGTGGAGCTGTTTAGGATTTTGCTGATTAATATGCCCATTCCTTTGTCTTCCCTCTTTGAGACTCATGCAGTTTTCAACCCAGCTCTGGAACCTGCTTTTCTGAATAAAGAAAAATATAATTCCAGGGTCTTTGGCTGGATAGGCCAAATCTGTCAGTGTGAGGTTGAAGTGTTACAAGTTTATGCCGGAGAAGGCATAAAGTAGCTGGTTGTGAGGACATTAAAAGACATGCTTCACAAACAGACCAATAAGGGGACAAATTCATTCTAAAATCTAGATTTAATTCATTGACTTGTGGGAGGTGAATTATTTATGTTTCTGAGTCAAGCTAGAAGTAGTATTGTTACAAAGCAGTTTAAAGATATTTTACACCCTAATTCTGACATGCAGTCCTCAGACTAAGAACAAGTGGGATAAAAAGAAAAAGCAGTCCTCCTAAGACCACAGAAGTAGTCATGTATGTTCTAGTGAGTTTGAAAATGCTGTTTGAAAAATCTACAAAAACCCTGTCCTTACCTTGGCTCTGACTCCCCGTGGCCCCAGCTCGGCACATACATGCCTGTGGGAGCATGGCTGCACAAGGGGCTGCCTTTTCAGGAGAGAACATTTTGCAGTCTATCCTTTCCTTTGGCAGCCCATTTACAGCCTCATTTTAAATGGAGCACTAGGCTTTTTTTCTCCCTCAGCCCTAAACATAACCATAACGCCAGGCATGATCTTAGGCTTAACTGTAAACACCTATCCATATCACAGATTTTAAAGGTCTCAGCATGGAAATCTTTTTGCAGCTTAAGCCGCCCCTTGGCAGCCAACATCTTCGCAGCTGTAGACTCTGTCTCCTAACTTTAATCCCTGGCATGGGCTGAACCTGTTCTGTGGACCCTGAGCCACATCCAAGACAAAAAAGATCTCATGGGAGAACTTTTTTTGCAGCCTAAGCCTTCCTGTGGTAGCCCCTTTGCATCTCCACTCCAGCTGGGACTCTTGGCTTGTTTTCTCTCCTAATCCTAATTCTAACCCCAAAGCTAACCATAAACCTCAATGTTCACCTGAGACAAAGCCACCACCCATTTCCAGGTGTAAATGTTCTCAGTGGGGATTTCTTCTTGTTGCCTACCATTCCTTTGGCAGCCCCTTCTTTACCCAACGCCGACAGGAACTCTAGGCTTTGATTTGTTCCTTACCCTAACCCCAAAACTTAAGCCTTAGCTGAGCCTTTACCAGGGGTCACCATCTGTTGGCCAAATGAAAATGTTCTCAGGGGAAAATTATTTTGTATCCTAAACTTTCCTTTGGAAGCAGCTTTGCAGCACCATTCTAGATGCACCTTCAGTATTTGCGCCTCTCCTATCCTAACCCTAGACATGTGCCAAGCCTTGGCTGAGGACCCCCAACCCTGGCCCAGATTAAACATTCCTCAGGGGACAGTACTTCGTCCAACCTACCCTCCTTTGGCAGCCCCTTTGCAGCTCCACTCCAGATGGTACGCTGACCTTTGTCTCTCTCCTACTCCGAATTCTTACTGCAGCCCTAATTCTTTGCCTGGGCTGAGCCCTGAAGATGTGCTCCCAAGCCTAGTCCAGATGAAAAAGTTCTCATGGGACTTTTTTTTTGTAGCTAACCCCTTCCTTTGGTACCCCCTTTACAGCTTCCAACTGCCCTAAGGCTGTGGCTGATTTTCTTGGGCTAAGTCTCAGAAAAGTGCAAGACTGAGTTTTAGGGTCAGAAATAGGTTTGGTTGAGAAAAATCCTAGAGTTTCTGTCATATATGTACATATATTTATACATTTATGTGCATATCCATATGTTTATATTTAAGTCATACATATATAGCTTATATGCACATATACATACACATGTTCATACACATATATATTCATATACATATGTATACATGAGCTAAAATGCTCAGTAACATTACAAGGCTGAGTCCCAGGAATTTATAACACTGCATGAACAGTTGTTCCCTGTTATAACATTTTATTTATTTGGTTCATTAATTTTACATATTCTGGATTACTACTGAGTGAGAGAGGGTAAAGGGAGGAGGTGGTATATTTGGCTATGGGCACTATTTTCATGACAAGGTAAAGGAGACAACATTTACTCTTAAACTGTGTCTTGTTAGACATTATTGTCAGTTTAGCTTTTTTTCTTTTTTTCCACTAGAAGAGTTGAAATACAGGAACCAAAATTTTTTAGATCAACCGAGACATTTATGTGAACTGATGCCATAGCAGTAAGTAATAACACTGACAAATTCACTGATGTATGTGGGAGGAACACACTGCAGAAGTACTAATAAAGACTTTTCTCCTGTATCTGTACCTGAGCAAGTGATAATTCTGTCCCAGTCAGTCTCAGGAGAATCAGGCAGGATGGTTCTAAAAAACATGAAGAGTAAGGTAGCGTGTGTGAATGACAGAAAACTCATGGGTTTTGAATACCTTATTTGCCTGGGTTTGTTAGCTGCCTACGAATAAATTGCTACTGATTCAGTTACTAACTAACTGGCATGAATGTGGTTCACGCAAAAATAAATCCAAAAATATAATTCCCTTTTCAGAGAGATACCTACGGCATAAAATGAACAGAGCATGTTTCAGCATAAAAGGTACAAGAGGTACTAGACAAGCTACAATGCATTACTGAGAGCAACAATTTCAAGGTGCGAAGATTATTGGGAAAAATAGAATCATGCAAAAATATTGTAATTGGTTTATAAAAATATCCCATAAAATCTATATTCCAATTCCACACAGATGCTTGTAGAAAAGTGTAAAAGCAAACTGTTAAAATACAGAACACACAAAAAAGAAAACAGAGGAAATGCAAAGAACTTTACAATTTTATCCACAAAATTGGTGCTGATTTTGTTGGGATTTCCAGGATTTACTACTCTAAATAGCCATAATAACATCTGATATAAATGGCTTTAATTCTGTAGACCCCAGTCTCTACCACCACTTACTAACCTTACTAAGTCAGCTGAGTCTTTGTGTCCGTGATGCTGGGCAGCAGTTCAGATCATTAAGGTCATAGTTGCTCCAGGACAGCACATGACCCATATATACTTGTTCAACTTCATTGTTCAACATTGACAGTAAATTCTTGACACTTTCATACTTGTTCATACTTGTTTCCTGTGAGCATTTGATTTTTATTTGCTGCAGTACTCAGAAGGACCAAATTTTAAGATGAGAGATACAAATTTTCCAAAATTAAATTTCAAACTGCATTTTCCGTGACCATATTCATAGGTCACATTTAATGCTTATACCTGGCTAGTTGAAGATGAAACTGATTGTATTATATGAATGCAATATGTGGACTGGCCCATTAAATATCACCTGAGTTTCTTTGAAAACACCCACTAGAAGTTGTGCTGAACATAGCGGTGACCGGGCTGAAGGGGATGGGAACAGCTCCTCTGACTAGGCTAAGAACAGTAAGAATGGGGAGGAGAACTTCAGTAAGAGAAACTTTCCAAAGTTTCTAAATGCTGTTATGAGGAAAATGATACAGCTCTTTTGAGTCTAGTCTTTCCCTGAGTTGTACAGCACTACTACGATTAGACAATAAAGTTTAATTATTCACTATTTCTGAGGTTTACAACTGTTCCCATTTCAAAATCCTTATTTGTTTACTATTAGCTTACTTTGAAACCTAGAGTAACTATTGGCAAATTTTGAATTTTGACTTACAAATATAGCACTTGGTTATGAAGAAACTTTACAAAATAGAGAAAAGAATGAATCTTTTTTTCCTGACAGGTCTTGGAATGCTCATAAAGACAAAAATAGATTGGGGTGTATTACTAGTCATATACATATAATGCAATAAAAGATGTGATTTCAGCAAACAGAGAGTTAACATTAACTATCTGTATTAGTGCTATATTAGTGCTGGTAGTGTGGCAATAGTAGATTATATTATATATATACGATATACAATATATGATATGATTGATATGATATGATATGATATGATCTATTCTATTCTATTCTATTCTATTCTATACATATATATACATATATATAGAGAAAGATAATATGTGGCCATAACTCTCAGTGAAGCAGAGAACAGTCTACCAGATCTGTGGCTGGCATCAGACAAGATTCAGCTAGTGATTAACATATTTAGGCTTGAAATTAGAAGTTTCTGCACAGCAAAGCTTTAAGATTCCGAGGGTTCATAAAGCCTCCTAGCTTTTAAGAGGAGCTCAATTAGTTTCTGAAACTCTGCTATGGTGTCCTTTGAACAGAAAGTGCATGACTGATTATCCAAGGTGGTGACTTCTGCTCTTACATTCCTGTACCCCACAGACCAAATATTCTACAGAAAAATACTCAAACAATTTTTAAGGAAAAAGAGACATACTTTCCTGTATCTTGAAGCTGGCATATTTTATATTAGTAGATTTTATAAACATGATATTGAAGAAGGAAATGTGAATTAAGAGTGATGGAGTAGCATAACCACAGTATCTTTGCTCAGTATTCAATAACTGCCTTTTTCTTGGGCCCTGTTTTGACCATCTGCAAAACAGGAATAATGCTACTGAATGCCTTTATAAAAGTTTTCAGTTTTAATGCTAAAAATCATTAAAGAAGAGTCTTCAGCCTGTCTGACTTGCTCCATCACTTCTCATGTGATGTTGCTTGGTGGAGTGATAACAGTTCTCACTCCACTAACCAACATCACATGAAAAGTGATTGAACACATCAAAGAGACCAAAGACTTACCTTTTCAAATATTGAACAGTTTTTCAGTGTTTTCATTTAATCTCACTTTCTGCCAGATACAAGCAGGATGCCTTAGAAGGAAAGATTAAAAAAGCAAAGATTAATATTTTAGGAAAATTTGTTTTAGTATTTTCAGACATTGATTGATCTTCTGTGTGAAGACTTAGCTAGCTCAATACAATTGAGGAACTTGAACTACAAGTCTGAACTTGGTAATGAACCCTAAGAACTCTTAGAAAGTTGTCTCCTCTGTGAGTTCATCTTGGCTCCACTGAGGTAGCTGGCATATTCCTCTTGACACCAACAATATAATATTAGTTGTTTAAAAAGAGAAAAAAAAAATCAAAGAATTGATACTCTTATAGAAAGTAGCTCAGTACTGAGTAGTTTCTGCTTCCAAATCATCACCATAGGCACATGTGCAAGCTGGTGCAGGTAAAAGACAATGTTAGAACAGCTTTTGGAATACCGACATCACTTTGGAAAATCATTTTTTAATCATTTGTTACTGCAATTTAATAAATCTTGGTCAAGCACCTTATATATATATATATATATCTTTAAATATTGGTAATATAAATCTGCAATGAATGTTTTTACAAGGTGCTAAAAACAAACCTTACAGACACTAGATAAATTCTACATATGCCAAAACAGCTCTATTATGTCCCTCGTAGACTAGCATGCCCAGTGATCTATTCTAAAAATTGCCTTGTTTTTAAAAGCAGCATAACCTGAGCATTTTCACCTGAGGGTTTTGGGAATTATATACAATGCAACAAAAAAGAAAAAAATGTAGAATTTCATCCATTCTGATTTACCTTTTTAAAGGAGGCTATCTGATGGATTTTTTTTTTTCCCCCAGTGGTAAAGGAAAGGAGAAAGTCAAACCATCAGTAACGAATGCCAGAATTAGATGCTGATGATTTTTTGGTTCCATTTTGTATGCTTGATGATGGCATTGTGCAAGTTCAAAATAAAAGCCTGAAAGAAGATACAACAAATCCAGTGCCATTATCTCATGCAGCACATGCCTAAAGTCATAGATACCTGCTGCCCCTGATTCATTTACTGCCAGATAAAGCCGAGGTAACAGAGCAAATGTCAGGGTAGAGTGCTATCCCCAGTTTCTATTTCCTTTGCTTACACTTTAACCAAAAAGCACCTAGATCATCACCAGAATTTGCGCAAGCAAGATGGGAGCAGATAGATGAATCCATGTGAACAATGACCAGAAGTGGGATCCATCATGTTCTGGATCCCCAATGGGGAGGAGACAGAAGCCAACAACACCAGTGAGTTGCCCTGTGGGCCACAGGGACTCTTCAAAAACAGTTGTAATTAACCCCCCAGAAACCAGCTCCACAGATCTCCCTCTCCCTCCACCTGAACAACTTTGTATATATCTTGTTGCTCTCAACAGCGCAGATTTGCAGTTTGGAAAGTCAGAAAGATTGTCCACATCTACAACAGCCACAATTGCTTAAGTGGCAGAAATATTCATGGAGAAGTAGGGGAGCAAGTACCTTTAATGTGTCTTGCATCACTCTGTTCACACTCATCAGCACCTACTTATAGTCATTTATTAAACATCCTTTACATTAATTATGTTCAATAATTTGAGAAATGACTATGCTATAACTGGTTGATGGAATCAAAATACTGTTTTCTCCCCCTATACATTCCTAATAGAAAGAGAATACCCAGAAATACTAGATGTTTTTAAAGTATTCCATAGACAACCCTATTGTGAAGGGTTGCTCAAGAGTAGGATTAAGTTCCTTACTGAACAGAAAGATGTTTAAATCAAGATCAACAGATTACTTAGGCTCTTAATTCTTTTTAGACACATAATTTGTTATAGGTTTTAAAGGAGTTTAAATGTCTAGAAAGAGTTTGAAGCCTGAAGTATCTGTCCTCCTAAACACTTTCCTAAATTGTGCCCTCTGTTATTTACACAGAATTACTCTGGGTTGCATTTAGAGATGTTGATTTTACTAAATGTTTTTGAATGAAACAAAAATTTCAAGCTGTCTTTAATACACTATTAAAATTCAGTTTAATTTGATATACAAATTATTTGCTCTATGGTAGGAAATAAACATTCTAAATAACTGGCAAGCAAAATAAAACAAAACAAAAAACCTTCTTTCTTATCATCTGAGTATTATCAACGCTCCTGGGAAATACGTTTTGTTTATGTGCAAGAACTAACTGGACTGAGCTACAGAGCATGAATGTGACAGATAAGAGGAAGTTGTCATAAATGTGGGAACTTCACAAAAGAGGGTCTTTTTTATTTCACAGAAAAATTCTGTAGGCCTTTAAAACATGCTGCTCTGTTATAATGTTATAATGATAGGCAAATCTGTCATCACTTATTCAGCCTGTCCCTTGGCTCTGGCAAGCATCCTTCATGCTGTTTTAAGAAAAAACAGTCCCCAAATCAGCTGTCTTGCACGTCATGTTCAGTCTACCAAAGCACCAAGTCTAATTTTAGGCTTCTTCTACAATAATAGAGCCAATGGAGAAAGATATGCTCCCCCTCACAAGTACCCCTAAGGGCAATTCATTTCACTTGCCTATTTTAGAAAGAGATAAAACTCACTCTGGGAATCCAGCTTCCCTCAACTGATTATAGAGAAAGTAAAATAAAGTCCATAGAGCATAGATCTAACTTTTCGATAGTTAAGTGAAAGTGATCCTCCACCCTAAGTATATACAGATTATGGAATTACAGAAGAGATTTATTAAGAGTCTAGGATGCAAGCACTGTACTCCCAGTAGCATCCTTTTATCATCTGTCATTTGCAACTCTTAATCAGTAGTTAATAAGCCATGAGCCTCACGTAAGGTTATTATGACTGAAGAAGGGTTGAAAATAAATAAAGGAAAATTGCAAGCAAGCTCTATAGGCAAATAAGAGTCAGTCAGTCTGTGGTCAGTGGACCACATGGGCTTTGTAAAGCATCTGGAAATAGTCTACAAAATGATTACAAAAAACAACATGCCTGAAGATGTTGTCAGAAGCCAGTTCCTGATAGCGGATGTCTGTTATTGCACATTAACAGAGCAATGGCAAATCATCAGACACTGGTGACAAGGTGGGTCTTGCCTGAGGTTTGGTGTTCCTTCGGATGAAAAAAAATATGAAAGAAAAAATATTCCAAAGTGCTCTCCATGTAAAAAGAGCTGTCATTAAAACAGTGACTATATCAGGAAACCTCAGTCAGAAACACCATGAAAAATGAACCGTCTTCTTGGTTTTAACAATAGTGTCTAAGATAATGCTGCGAAATGGTTTGTGTCAGCGGACATGCTAGCTCTACAGCTGTAGTGCTTATGCTCTTATGGGCCATATTTTTGGTTCATTGGTTTCAATTCTGGATGTTTCTTAGAAAAACATGCTCATTTTTTAAAATCCTCTAATCCTACATTATTTTCTTTTTCTTAAAATGACTGCTGTAATCCTATCACCTTTAATCACATTAGCACTTAAAAGTGCCCAAACTAGTCTTGAATTAATATGTTCTTGGGTCTTATTACAATTTTAGCAGATATCACAACAGTAAATAATTAAATGGTAATATTATTGTGAAAACTTGAATGCAGAGAAATGAGTACAAACTTAATGGTATATGCCAGCAAAGGGCTTAAGAAGCCTTCAGTTCAATAGTGTATGTTTCCATTCCTGTGTAAGAAAGCTGAAATGGGAATAGAAATCACAAATTTTAGCATCATTTCATATTGATTTATTCCTTATTCACAGTAGTGTGTATTTTCCTTTGAAGTAGAAACATACACAGAAACATATATAGTTTATTCATTAGCTGCTCAAATAACAGCTCCTATTTCTGAACCTTGAAAGTCTGATCCCATGACTTTCTTGCATAAAACACAGCAATTCCTTTAACATACTCTAGATTTGTGAGTTTTAAAAGTCTATCAGGACAGAAGATAAAACAATTAAATCTGATAACTTTTCAAAGTTTAAGGTAAATTGCAGTAACAAGTGCCAGCTAGCTGGGGCTGAGCCTCTGTATCTGAACTATATCCTTACTGATGAAGATCAAAAAAAAAAAAAAAAATCCTGAAAGTTTGGGTTTTCTTCAGATAAGATATGTTTTCATTTACATATTGGAGACCACTTCACAGAGAATATTGGTAATGTCACGTAGTTTTTTCTTCCTTAAATGAAAAAGTTACATTTATTTTCTGCAATATTGCAGAAAATGCATCAAATCTAAATCTAAAATGTTGGTTGTTTGCCTTATATCATAAGACAAAATTCACAGTATATTCCCTAAATGTTACTTCAAACATCAGTTTATCTTCTCTATTTATGGATTCAGAATTCAATATGATCAAGCTACCACAGTTTAAAGTTATTACCCTTCACTTTTTCTGCATACCATGACATCAGTAGGTTAAGTCTGTCCATTTAAGCCTGATGTTGAAGTCAAGAAAGATGCCTGAGGCATTTTAACAACTAGTCACTGCCAAGAGAAGGAGATCTCACATCTATCCCTTACTATCACAAGTAAGAGATTACTGTGCTCTTCTCCTGTACAACCATAACTGTGTGGTTTTACTTTTCACCAAACAGGATTTCGGGTACTTATTAGGTGCCTCTCTGAGCCAGTTCAAATCAATGATCCAGCAAAAATTAATGCAGTAAAAAAAAAAAATCTGTCAGATGACTTGAATTGACTCACAGAAGGTTTCAGCTGGCACCAGACTGGCACAGGGTGGCACATTGGGAGCATGTAGTTTGGTCTTCTTTAAAGAAGATTCATGCAAATGTGCTTCCCTTTTACTTGGAGAATGCTACAAACATATGTGTGATCAAATACAGCCATTTAGCTGGCAGGTGTTTTATTGTTTTGAAATAAGCAAACCCAAAAGATTCAGTTACTAAAATTTTTAACTATTTGCTGTATAGATTAAATTATATTTTTAAAATCTGGACTCTCTTTTCCACTCATTTACTTACAATTTATTTCACCTGAGCATCTTAATAAATTCAATTATTCCTACAACCTGGTTGTTATTAAAAACAGAATCTAATAAAAGCTAGTCTAAAGAAATGAGCATTATTACTTTCAGCAACATTATTATAGCAAGATATTCACATGGTTGTGTGAGGAATTGTGGTCCTTGGTTTCCTTTTGACTGCTCTCCTGTAAATAGCTGTCTTGCTTTCCATGGAATAAGCTGAGTGAATGCTCTCAGATGAAATTGGGGCTTGCATATTCAGGCTGAATATCTGAGAAAAGGTACTTTCCACAAGAAGTTTCAGAGTACCCTTTTGTGTGCTGCTGAAACAGCATTTATGATGAATGCGTGAGCAAAATGCATTCCTTTGACAAGTGCCTTTGACAAGTGCATCCAAAAAAAGGACAGAATTTAATGACACATGAAATAACACTTCAACAAGCATCAGGACTGTCCTGAGATTTGTGTTAGATTTCACATGAGCAATCATATGCTGAAACTGGAGGTTAGCTGCAAACTGTATAATTACCAGTTTCAAGCATCATTTTTTATTTTTATTTTTTAGGTTTTTGGCCATGAATTGATGTGAAGGAACACAATGGAGGACGGGACAAGACAAGACGGGACAGGACAGGATAGGATCAGAAGAAAAGGGAAGGGAAGGGAAGGGAGGAAATAGAAAGAATAAAGGGAAAATATGATTCAGTGACAATCAGAATAGGCAGACATTCAAGGAATTATCGATGAGAAACTCAGCAACACATCGTCTTGCAAGGAGATACTTGCTAGAGTCCTAAGATGAAGTATGATCAAGATAATAGCATAAGGAAAAACCTCCTTTGCAAGGAAGAAATATAAAATGGGTAATGGATAGAACTGTGGAGAGGAGGAGATGGTGTGGGCTAGGCTTTCTAAAGCTTTGCCAAAACATCTGTTTTGACAGACTTTGGCAATACAGCAGTAATATTCCTTTAATAGTCTTCTTCAGAATATTCTGTTTACAGGAACTTTCCACATTTGAAAACATATTTCCATTCCAAATCTGATTAGAACTGCAAAAGAGAATCCTAAGTTTGTACCAGATCTTTAACAAATGCATTTATGCTTATAGGAATGCCTCAGACTGGACATGTCTAGTATGTTATCACAATGCTTTCCTTTTTAATTTCTAAAAATACTCTTCTTGGAATAAGTTGGACACATTTCTTGAAATTAGCCCTATATAAGGTTTTTACATTTTTAAATATAGAGAGCATAAGAACTAGAATTTGCAATATGAAAGAATTCAGGCACTTCAACATATTTCTCATATGACTTGTAGCTGGAGTAGAGAACATCCCCATCAGCTGATGCTTAAATACCACGTTAGGCTGCAAATTTAGTCCGTAATCTATTGATAGTTCTGCTAGTGCTCCAGAATTATGGGGATGAATATGATATGAAAACATGAATCTAGAGACAGTCTTATTTAGCAAATATTTATTATGTCTATATTTTTACTTTTGCTTTGTAAATGATTTCATTTTTTAAACAATTTTTAATACTGAAATAGGAAAGACTTTGATTTCTCATTACATATGTTAAACCTGTTAAGGGAATGGTGTGCTGAAGTACTGAAATTTCATTGATATGTTTTCAGGTTTGCCCCTGGCTAGAAATACTACTTGCTTTGAAGCCAAATAACAAGTCAAACATCTAAATAGAAAGGATAACATTATTATTTCTTATTGTAAGAAAAATATTATGATTTCTCTTCTGGGTTACTTTGGAGGAATGGTTAAGCGAGAGAGGGCATGATCTGATTGGGATGAGCAATCCCGTCTTCAGGGTAGGGGAAGGAATGTAGGCCAAGGCAAGCGCTCCTTGCAGCGGCCTTGAGCACTACAAAAGAAGGTATTCACAAAACTGGTAAACAAGTCTAGACGGAACTAGGTTCCATAAATGTCGACGGAGCGTGGACAGCAGCCTTGCACCAATCATATATCCGCTTTATGCGCGTGGACAGAAACTGTAACCAATCATGTAACTATTGCTAGCGCATGCGTATTGCTTGTCGATATATATACTTTGTGTAAGCTCTAATAAAG
This sequence comes from Apteryx mantelli, assembly GCF_036417845.1. Lineage (NCBI taxonomy): Eukaryota > Metazoa > Chordata > Aves > Apterygiformes > Apterygidae > Apteryx > Apteryx mantelli. The sequence continues at coordinate 117,848,912 of NC_089980.1, read as the reverse complement.
GGAGAACGACCATACTCATATTGAGACTCCGGCGTCCTCCGACAGGTTACCAAAAGCATCTTTAAAATATCTGTGTTAAATATCTTTATGTTTAAACTTAGAGCAATAATAAGAACAGTTGATGGTCATATAACACATTCCAGCCAAAAATATCAGTACGTTTTACAAACTAATTAAAAATTGTATTTGCAAGATCGCTTCCCCATCACTGAAATCTTGACAATTCTAGGGTGAAAATCAGCAACCTTTACAACAAAAACATGCAAAACAACATGTTCAGGGTAGAAAACTATAAATTCTGTATCCCCTTGAAACTTTAGTGGAAATTTAGACAGGCACAATGCATAAATTCTAGTGGAAATTAGCAAGAACATTAACTGAATGCTGAAAAAAAAATCTTCATCATTTCATGTTCAGAAAAGATAAAGATATCTAAAAGAATCAACATGTATATCTATTTTGTATTCAGGGTCACTAACCATTTAAACTAGAGCAATCTATGCATTGCATCTTGGTCTAAAACTGGATTGAGCAGATATGAAGGTATCTGAGGACTTCAGATATTCTCAGAATTGCTTCAGAGCAGTAGGGCTCAGCCAAGGCTTTTGATAATTCTTATCTTGTCCTAGACACCAATTCTACTTTATCTTTCCTTTTAAGAGTAGTAAACTTACTACAATTGTGAAGAATGATTTGCCAACGTTCTTAAAAAACCTCACAATATTCTCGTCTGGGCAGTTTCTAACCAGTCTTGTCAGCCTGTCCCAGCAAGAACTGGAGCAGGAACAGGAGCCTGTATGGAACGAGTGGACAGTTTCACTCTGATGTGCTGGAGTTACTTCACATGCAAACATTAGTTCTTATAGTTGGCTTAAGATCACTTTTTTATTTAACGTGATAATTTTGTGTAATCATAGATAGACCAGTAAGATCCGAAGAATAAGTGTTTGCAAGCGTATGTGTGGCAAATACCCCTGGAGATGATGTGAGTCAATATCAAAACCCCAGAATAAGGGATTGCTTTCAAGCCAGTAATCCTAAATATAAGGAATAAGAGATATTTCACAAGAAAACGCTTTACTTTGTTTTGTTTTTCTGAGACATTTTTCATCTGCCACATTTCCCCTCTCTCAGATTATGTGCTATCCCAATGACATCAAAAATCATTGCTATCACATTTATTTTACCTGTACAAAAAATGTTCTTCTTAAGAATTAATACAGTTTACAACCAGTATTTATTTTTCACATATATTTTTAATTTAAGGTTAAAGTGAGTTAGTTTAGTATTAAGTCATAATATCATAAATAAAATTCTAATTTCATTTAACCTTAATTTAGAGCCTCCTTTTTTTCCTTCTTCAAAATAATTGTGTCATATTTCCTTGTCATTACCTTAGTAATTTCCTCCACTGCTTGATTTAGAAAATGGTATTCAGGAGAGCATTAGAGGATGAATGTGCTAAGATATAATAATTCTGTTTATTGTTTTACAGCTTACAGGGAACAATTTGTTTTATGAAGCAGTACAGAAGAAAACAGGCATTATGCTGGAAATTAAAGGTCTGTCAGTGGGCTGCACAATTCTCTTCTGAATTTAAGATTAATCAAATACTTTAAAAAAAAATCAAAGTAAATGTCAGAATCAGAGGGCTGAAATTAAAGAATATAGAATAACTATTACAAGCATAGCTAAGACAAAATAATGTAAAATATTATCCTAGATAATAATATCTAAAAAGTAATCTTCTCCTCTTCATGTCCAGGATCCCGCATAAACAGATATCGATACAATAAAGATGATATTTTGGTGGATACTTAATTACTGTGGGTTTAGAACTGAGGATGTTGCTTTCCTCTCATGTATATTAAACTGCTTACAGTTTCCAAATAAATAAATAATAGACCTTATTTATGTGAAAAATTTTAATTTCTGATAGGCCTCTAGACCTTTCTTTTCCCTAGAGAAACAGCAAGGAATACGAATGTTTTAGAGTGAAAAGGCACAGGCTGAAATCTTGTAAAAATTGTCAGCTGTTTATGCAAAAGTGAGACACCACAAAGGAGATTTTTCTCCTATCAAATTATTCTCCCCATTAGTCCATGGTTGACCTATTGACTGTTGTGGAATTTAAGCATTTTTTCACAGAAAAGAACCAGACCTGAAAGTGATTATAAGGTTTCTTTAAATTTGTATTTTGGTAGAAGAGTAATGTTTACTAGAAGAGGAGGAGGAAGAGAGTTAAAAATAGTGAACATGAAAAGAATCAAAGAAAAGTGGTCTTCTTGCAAAGTTCTCCTTCTTTTTCTACTTTTCTTTCCATATCTTAGTCTTTACATGTATGTCTTTCTCTTTTCCTTTCTTTGCAATCTGTAGCTTCACATTCCAGCTCTTCCCCCTTTCTCTCCTACACAGTTTTGCATAGCCTTGCAACATTTGTAGTTCAACTTACTTTTCCCCTTCTATTTAGCTCTTTTGTATTTCCAAGAACAGCATAAAAATGTAAGTGTTTATATGGCCCATGTCTCCTGTAGTTCATCCTTTTCTTGTAAGAATTGGTGAGTCCAACCAGCCTAGCATGACCTTCCCTTTAAGCAGAGAGAAAGTGACTCCTTACTGTTTTCTCCTGCTCAAACAGATGCAGATGCCCAATCTTCTTCTTCCTTGGCTGGGGCTTTTAATTGCTTATAATTCTTTACTGTCTCCAGGTTCTGGTTAAAAATACATACAAAATTTTCCCAGTACTCTGAAAAGTTACATGCTCCACTTGGTAAACTACGTAATACTGTACGGTGACAGACAAGACTAAATCAAAGGCCCTGCATACATGGATATTAAAATATTTTACTGAAACTACAGAGGAAAGAAGGATATTCAAGTCATTGAATACATTCTTCAAAGAGTCTTAAGCAGCAGAGAGCTGTGCATAGAATACAGGCAAACAGAAAGGGAGGAAATCAGATGGTGTATTGACGTGCATTGATTAGAAACTCTTTCACTGAGTTTCTAAAGATATCTTAGATATTCATTTGAGAAATGAGGGATGGTTTTAGCTCAGCATGTGTTTTCATTATATGTATCAGACTTACTGAGAACAAATTCTCACTGTGAATTACCATTCAAGCATCTCAGTTCTCTATATACACGTACTTCCGAATTTGCATTTCAACAGTATGTGAGGATGAATTATAGGAAATCTATTTTGGATAACATACTCAAGCTTTGAGGGAGAAAATCTTTTCTAGAGTGACAAACCTTTTATTATTTTTGTCTATTTTGTGCTAGCCATTTTGCAGACAAAAGACAAGGAGCTTACTGTCAGAAGCAATTCACTGTGCAGAGAAAACAAGCAACCAAAAAAGTTAAAGAATAAGCATTATGTTAACAATAAATTGTTACAATTTGTTTATGTGTACATTTCAATGGATGCTGTTGTGTCTGTATGAATGTGTGTGTATTTGTGTGTATACTTGCCTACATTTTATGAAATACATTTTTAAGTAAAACAACAGAGATGAATTTTTAGAAGGGATTTAAAAGTGTCTAGTAGCACATCTAAGAGGAACTGATAAGGATTACCTAGCAAAGAGTAGGCCCAGAAAGAAGTTTTAATAGTTCTGTTCTCTTTACCTGTCTATTTGAATTGGCAAGAGAACACAAAGTTTGCATGGCGTCAACTAATCTCTCAAAATACGAGAACAGTATGAACAAAAGGGAAGGGGAGCAGGTGACTGACTGCAATTCTACATCTGTCATCTGCTTGTGATATTATTGCCTATAAGTCATCTTTAAAACACCTACAGAAAATAGCATGGGAAATTGGAGTTACGCTTGCTTATCTCCATTCATTTATTTCCAACTTGTCCAGCAAGGTAGTGCTGGGTGATTGTTCTTCCTTTTCATCTGAGTTTCAGGTAATTCATTTCTGTTGAGCTATTTCTTTTTTATTTATTTAAAATAGTTCCTTCTTACTTTAGTAATAAAATGATCATAGTTAATAATTGTGATCATGGTGTCTTACGAACAGCCCACATAAATTAGCAAGAAATCTCATCCCTGATTTGGCATTAAGGCAGACAGCTCTTAAGAATTGGAGAGCATCCATGATTTCTCTAAATTGACACTCTTTGGCAATTTTTAGATAAAATTTCTTCATGCTTCACACTTGGAAATGTACTTTCTGCTACCCACCCTCCCTAGTGCTCTTTGAGGTTGGTTTAAGCTACATTATCTCTTGTTTTCACTATTATACATTGCACAATTTAGTAGTCCACAAACATTGCTATCCTTTGCTCGCTAGTCTGTGTTTAAAGGGTTGCTGGCCCTATACTCATTCTTTTTGATCAAGTAACCGCTTTCAAAGAAACACTATCATTTTTCAGGCCAAGGATCTGTACACACATCAAGGTGATTACAATGCGCACTGGAGCTCAGGGTGTTCAAGGCTTCTGACACTAGCAGCAGGCCCATAATCTTTATACTAAAAGTAGAAAAACGGATGACTGGTGGGTGGGTATCAATAACCCTGAAGGCATCGCTAATTTTCTTGTAGGAAAAAACGAGAACCAAAATCACTGGCAAACCTATAAAACTTGCTTTCCATATTTTTCTGGGTCTTTGACTGAGTCTGAAGTACCACATATTTTTCATTGAATTTTTACTTCTTTTTTCAGCTGTCTCAGAGAAATATATGAAGATATGCAAAATATGCCATTCACTGAACTGCAAAGCAGATCTGAGTTATGCTGCACTTCCGTGAACAGTTTCAGGTGAGCTTTGACTTTATCCTAAACAACTAACGTGTGTATCTCTCTCTTCCACTCTATCTGGTGTTCACCAAAGTGAAATCTCTCCTTTATTTCAATAGGTACTAAATCTAGCACTAAGCAAAAGTTTCATACTTAAAGTATGAAACTATTTGCTCAAAAACATTTCCAGGTTGATTTTTTCAGCATGTAAGTCATTTATACCCGTTATCCCATAGTGATTTTCCTACAGTGATTTGCACTGGAACTTTGTACTAAATAACTAGCTGCTATATATTCATGCTTCCTTCTACCCACATTATTTTTTCTAGTCGCCCTATTTGAGACTGAAAAAGATGATAAATATTTAATATATGCCAAAAAATGGTATATTCAGGTATGAAAGTGTGACAGATGTGAGTTATTTTTTACACAAGAATAAATCATTCTGCCCTTTAACTGCCACGCTGTCAGCTTCACCTGTGTAATTTGGAGTGAACACTTCCTAATTTTCATAAAATGGCAGATTTCAGGTCCACAGCCCTCTTTGTGAATAATTGCTGGCTTCAGGAAAGCCAACACTCCCCTTTCATAAAGATCTTTAATACCTGTGGGAATTAATTCCATTTTATATTTATATATTTATAAACCTCCACACCCACTTCTTAAAGTCTAAATAATTATTAATCCAGTCCATGAAAGGTAAAAAATGCAAGAACCGAGACTTTTCTAGCACAATTTTTAGTTACACCAGATGTTATAAAAGTCTCATCCTTATATCATGTCTTTCAGCAACATGCTACAATCAACTAAACATAGTTACCAAGGCATCCAACTCTGTCTTTAAGCACCCAAGTATCTTAACAAATCTGACATTAATGTTAAATTTGTATTCACTCTGCTGGCTTCAGCTGAATTTAACCAAGGAAAAACCATGCTTCTTTTTCTTCACCTCTCAAATATGATATGACTGCATCACAGGATATTGCATAGCTTAATTCTGTTCATTCATTACTTTCATGAAAGGCTTAGAGATTCTCAAATGAAAGATACTTGAAAAGTGGGATTTTTCTTCACATCATAACAGAATTGTAAGGATATGTGTAAGGTGAAAGATACATGAATACCTGAAATGTAAGGACATCTGGTTTGTGAGGATATCTGATTCATGGCTATTCAACACACAAAGCAAAGACAAGAGACAGGAAAAGTAATAAATTAAAAGCCAAGATACATAAACCCTAACAAATAGGAGATAATGAAGACAATAACAACAAAAAAAGAAGTGTCAGGTCACTGATTGATGAACATTGGAGGATCCACTCAGGTATGGCCTTGGGGAGGATCAGCTGGTACTTTGGTAAGAAAAAGAACATGATTATCATGAGTCTCATGGGAAAGACAAAACTTATTAAGGGGTATTTAAGGGGACTTGTGGGATTGTTTAAAACTTACTATAGGATGTTTTAGGGGGATTGTGGGAATGTGTGTAATCTTAGGGGCAGAAACAAAGGTTGGCAATAGGAGGGGTCAAGGCAGATCAGGGAGGAAAAACATGGGAAAATGGAGAGAAGATAGATGAAGTAGTCTGGCTGCATGTAATCAGGCTGCTTAGACGCTACTCTTGCCCAGCTGAGCCTTGTGCCTGGTCACTGTGATCTGTCCTATCTTCTTATTAAATTCTATTCCTAACTATTTTCTGTGTGACCTTGCTCTGTATTCTCTGAGTGTTTGGATGTGGGATTCACTGGTGAACTTCAAGCTGGACTAGCCAGCAGTAAGTAGGAGACCGGAAGCTCTAAAGACCCATGGTCAGAGCTGGAGATCGGACAAATTGGGCGCAAGGCCTAGGCATGGGTCCTGGGCAGACTCACAGCCCAACCTGGAGTTTAAGGGGCTGGCCAGCCTGGGAGGGACTACGAGTCACGGGTGTGTGTACATCTGCCACAAGTAACTGCCATCCAGGCCAGCAGGAGAGGGGAAGGGGACCGGCAGTCCATGCTGCTCATGTCTGTGTGAGTGCTCTTGGTGTTTCTGCGGGTGGTGGTAAAGGCACTGCTGCCTGTACGGATCCGTGAGGGCAGCTGTGTGTGTACTGTGAGGGTGCATACCTGCATCATTGAGATTCGTGCTTACCCAAAGTAAACTCAGCCTTTTTGCCCTTTTTTCTGTCTTCCACACTATCTGTTCCCACCCTGAGAGCTACAGTATGGTAGCCCACTACACCACCCCCACATCTATCACTAAGATCACCTGCGGCTGCCACTTCTAAAACCCATATTCTCACTCCTCGGACTGCCCCAAGCTCTGCTTCCTCTGCTGATTTCCCTTCCTCCCACACTTGTTCTCTGGATGGGGTAACCCAATGGCAAATATATGTATGACTTCTGCAAGACTTAAATGTCTGTGAGGCATTTTAAACTTATCTCCTGTTTTTCAGAAAATGCTGGACACAGACTGAATTAAATTCAGCAGTTTTATTTTATTTTCTCACTAGAGGAAACAAATTGCATATACAGACATATTTTCTTTCCCCAGAAAGAATAAATGTTGAGCAAAAGACTATGCTTCACATTTGTATGGAAAGAGGTCACTAGGGAATTTGCTCCTCTGAGAGCAGTAAGACAGGCTGAATAATGTTCTTTCCTATATGTCCATTCCAGATAATATAATGACTCTGCAATCAACTGTCAGAAAACCTTGCCTTTAAAAACTTATTTATCTGCCCAGGAAACCTCCAGCCACATAGAGAGACCCCTATAATGAAATGTATGGCAGATTAGAGTTTTGTATTCCTAGCTGACCTGTTCTCTCTGGGGACACTGGTTGAACAAGGTGACCTATACCTTGCAGGCAGGCATTAGGATTAGCAAATGAATAGTAGGATTATTTGTTTTATCTCTCTACACTGTGCATAAAGAATAAGGTCACCAAACAAACTATAAACAGTCTCACATTCCTGTATATGCCAATGACTTCACAAATTTGTATTTTGATTTTTTAGTGGCCCATTGTAGTAGGTTCAAAATGCATGTAGAACAGTTTGCTGCCACTACAGCCAGCTTTGGGTTAAATAGTGTAAGAGGAAAAGCAGAGATGTATTAACTAATTCCCTGGAAACATGTATTCTGAATCCTACTTACCCAAAAGTATAGGTGAACTTTCAAGATCTCAAAAATCCACTTGTGGTAGTTCCCAACAGAGGAGTCTTCCACATTCAGATAGCTAGCCTTTGGTAGGCTTTTAGCAGGTTTACAGAATAAGAACAAGATCAGCCTGGCATCTGTAGTGTGCAAGCTTCTGTAGGTAACCATGTTGGTTGCACACAACATTTACTGCTGCATTATGCATCCCATCTGCCCTTTCTTTAATTACATAGGATGCAGTCTCTCTCCTAAAGAAACTGCTAAAATACAGCAGTTTGCACAAACTGCTTCAGATTAGTTTTGTAATTCTAATATATCTTTTCTTTAAAAAACAATGCATTGCAGTGCAACAGTGATATAACATGCTGTGTTATCTTTTAGGTTACCTAAAAACCTCCTGAAACACATCATCTGTGTAACAGAGCAAGCATCAGTCAGTGCGTAACGCACTGGCAGTGTCAGCCATGACATCAGTGCCATCAACTTTTGAAGAAAGTGCTGCTCTGTACATCTACCATCCAGTCTAGTCCTGCTGACTATGTAAATAAATGTATTCCCTTAAGGCAGAGTTAAAATAAGTTACTTTAAAATAAGAACAACTGAGTTTTTAGGAGAGCTTTAATCTAAACTGATTTTAGGCATTTATTACTTAGGCATCTAGCCTTCAAGCTGCATATCATGGCTCCCTTAGTAATTAGTGGATAGATATCTCTGGAGGCTGGACCGGACTTTCTAAGAATGGTGTCTAGGACAAGTGTGAAGAATCAGGCATTGAAAGTGCCTTTCTCGCCCTATTGATTCTAACAGAGAAACCAAACAACAGACATAGATAAGACAAATGCCTTCTAAGTGCTTGAAATTAGATTATATCAATTTTATTTCTAAGATTCTAAGAATTTGATTTAAAAATTAGGACCATTGTTGTTATTTTCTACTAAACTTTGGAATAACAAGGAAACGCCAGAAGGTTGCAAAACTAATTTTATAGCAATATTGAAAAAGAATTTCAGAAAAAGATTTCAGAAAACCTAGATCGACTAACATATGATCAGTCTAAGGAAAAGATTATAAAGATTTGATTGATGAAATATTGATTCATTTATAAATTGATACAAATTAAGCATGCATTTAGCAATTATAAACTGATAAATAAGGGAGAATAACTAGTGTAAGCAAATACAGTTTTATGGGAGACAGGGTCTCTCCAAATAAACCTTGTTTCATTCTTTGATGTTATTGCAAATTGCTTTCAAGGTAATTGCATAAATGTAATACACACAGAATTTCTTTTAGTGGTTGACTAAGTACCACCCAAATGCTTGATAAAAAATATCCTGAAACAATATAAATAGTACACAAATTAAGCATATAACTGACAGATGCTGTTAAAAGTAACTATCAGTTGCCAACCATCATTGAATGGGTATAGTTCTGGGGGTTCTGTGAAGGTGATGCTATTTAGCATTGTGACTGCTATTTTGCCAGTAAATACAAAAATATTGGCAATGAAATTTGGAGACAATACAGTTTGACAGACAAACAAATTGTAAGAGCAGAAAGTTTAATAGAGTGATCTAGGTTGCTTGGAAAGTTGGACTCATGCTAACAAATTCATTTGAATACAGACAAATGCAAAACTATCTAGATCTGCTGGTTTTCCCCCAGAAGACAAATAATCTTACCTATCATGAACTGCCTAAAATGTAGGTTTCTGCGCTATGTTAGGGTTTGCAGGCAATGGAGCTTGCAGACAGTTTAGCCATTCCACTTATCTCAGCACTGGATTATTCAGCTTCTGTAGGTAACCATCTCTGTCTGTTCATTACAGAAGGAACTCAAATGACTTAGACATGAGAATTAACTTTTAAAAGGCTAAGGGGAAGCTAGGCAAGGACAACTGCAGGAGGCCTTGACTTCTCCTGGGAAAAGCTCGTGGGAAAAGCTCTAGCTAGGAGTGGCTGCTGCTAATGAGCTCTTGGTTGCCCCTGACCAGAGGGAGTTGGGGCCTTTGATCCCAGTGGCCCTTGATTAGGGTGAGTCAAGCACCCTGTGAGTCAGTGCTAGGGAGAGGCCTATATAAGAGCCAGGCCTAGAGCACAGCTCCCACAGCACAGCAAACAGAGGCAGCAGTTTGCGCAGAAGGGCACACGAAGGAACCTTTGTTTCTGTTCCCTGTGGTGTACGTTTCCTCAAGTATGGTTGTGACACGCCGCAGAGCACGTTCCCCAGTGGCTGTTGGAGTTGCTGTGTCAGAGGCTGGGACCCAGACCGACCCTCTGACAGTAGATGCAGCCCCACAGGTGTCAGGCTGCAGGGAGCGCTTGGGGCCTCTCCGGGAGGCCTGGGCTGGCAGCCAGCTCTCCTGCAGGAGGTGTGCTGCTGTTGGCGAGCTGTGTCGTCAGGTAAGGGAGTTACGGGAGGAGGTCAGTAGGCTGCGCAGCATCCGGGAAGCAGAGCAGGAGATAGACAGGGTATTCTCGGAGACTGTGCAGCTTCGGGAGTCCCAACCCCCCACAGCAGTGGAGTTGCCGGAGGGCTCTGTGCCGTGTGAAACGGTACATTATAACATCGTAGAAGAAGGCTGGAAACTGGTCACTGCTCGTGGGGGGAGAAAGGCTCCTACTCCTCCTGAAGACCTGAAGCTGAAGAACAGGTTTAGTGCCCTCCAGGATGAGGAGGAGATGGGCATGGCTGCCAGGGAAGTACCTGTGACAACAGACCCTGTGCCCTGCCGGAACGCCCGGAAGAAGCGGTGGGTGATTGTTGTGGGGGACTCCCTGCTGCAGGGGACGGAGGCACCAATCTGCTGACCTGACCTCATGTCTAGAGAGGTTTGTGGCCTGCCGGGGGCTCGTGTGAGAGATGTCATGCAAAAACTGCCAGGGCTTGTCCACGCTTCGGACTATTACCCACTGCTGCTCTTCCATGTGGGCGCTAATGACACCAAGGGCAAACTGGAGACCATCAAGCAGGATTTCAGAGCTCTGGGGATGGTGGTCAAGGGTCTGGGAGCCCAGGTCATCTTCTCCTCAATCCTGCCAGTGAGGGGCATGGATGAGAGGAGGAGGAGACGGACTTTCCAGGTTAACGACTGGCTGCGCCGCTGGTGTTGGCAACAGGGTTTTGGTTTCTACGACCATGGGACCCTGTTTGAAGATTGACAACTGATGGTGAGAGATGGGATCCACCTCACTGAGCAGGGCACGTGTGTCTTTGCCAACAGGTTGGCCAACCTGGTAAGGAGGGATTTAAAGTAGGAAAGACAGGGAAAGGAGAGAGTTATAGTGCCAGGGTAGTTAGCAAAAGACTGCTCAAGTCAGGATGCCTGCAGCAGGTGAATGCAGCCAGGGAAGTGTGCATGGGATGTGGCTATGGAGGATCCTCTTGTATCCCTCCTGGGAAACCTGCATCCTCGATCAGCTCTCTGAAATGCCTGTACACCAATGCACGCAGCTTGGGGAACAAACAGGAAGAACTAGAGATCTGTGTGCAGTCGCAGGGCCATGATCTCATTGCCATTACAGAGACATGGTGGGATAGCTTGCATGACTGGAGTGCTGTCATGGATGGCTACGTGCTTTTTAGGAAAGACAGGCCAGGAAAGCGAGGTGGTGGAGTTGCTCTTTATGTGAGAGAGCAACTGGAATGTATTGAGCTGTGCCTAGGGGTGGATGAAGAGCGAGTCGAGAGCTTGTGGGTAAGGATTAAAGGGCAGGCTAGCATGGGTGACACTGTTGTGGGTGTTTACTACAGGCCACCTGATCAGGATGAGGAAGTCGATGAGGCCTTCTACAGACAGCTGGAAGCAGCCTCACGATCCCAGGCCCTGGTTCTCATGGGGGACTTCAACCACCCTGATATCTGCTGGAAAGACAACACAGCTAGGCACAAACAGTCCTGGAGGTTCCTGCAGAGCATTGGTGACAACTTCTTGACACAGGTGGTGGAGGAGCCAACAAGGAGAGGTGTGCTGCTGGACCTCGTACTAACAAACAAGGAAGGACTGGTGGAAGATGTGAAGGCTGGGGGCAGCCTTGGCTGCAGTGACCATGAGATGGTGGAGTTCAGGATCCTGCGAGGAGGCAGCAGGGCACCAAGTAAGATCGCAACCCTGGAGTTTAGGAGAGCAAACTTTGGCCTCTTCAGGGACCTACTTGGAGGAATCCCATGGGTTAGGGCCTGTATGGGAAAGTGCGGAAGAATGTCGAGGAGATAGGCGATGGAAGCTAGCCGGACCGTTCCGTGGGAAAAGGAGCATCAACAGGACATGTTGACCCATAGCCATGTAGCTGGGCCTATGCCAGTGTGGTGTGCACCTGGGCTTTGACTCGAGATTAGCGATGAGCTCAATGTGCCCACTGCGCATGTGTGTAGTACACAAAACCCACACATAGTGCCCCCCCCGGTGTTCCTCGCCATGGACCGACGCTCAGCGGTGCCAGGGACTCTCCTGCTCCTTTATTGCCTCGATCGGGAAATCGCTGGGGAACCCCCGTTCAGACGCAGAGGTAATAAACGCTCAGCATTGACCTTAGTGTGCCTTGTGTTTGTGTATCTGTTCCTGCCGCGAGTCCAGGCGTTGCCCCCGCCGGACCCTTACAACTGGCATAGTCGGCAGGATACACAAACGACAATGCCGTGGCCAAGGAGAGCAAAGGGGGAGGGCGAGAGCCACGGAGGGACTGCTCGCCTGCGGCTGCCAGGATGGCCCCAGACTGAGCGGTGGGGGCCGGTAGCTGCATTGCTTGCCACTCTGGCAGTCCCCCAGGACTGGCCAGAGTTGGCACAGGGGGAAAATGTTACCCCAAAGGCGGCTGAATCTGCTTTACAGGCTATGCCCTTCCGTGCTGCTTCGGAAGCAGCTCGGAAGCTCGCCGGACAATTAGGGTGGGCACTGTTGACGGGCATTCGAGCCTTAGATAATGAGGTATCATCTTTGCAGCAACGAGTAAAAGATCTGGAGAAGGAGAATGGAGATTTGCGTGATGCGAGGGCGGTAGCACAAGAGTTGATCACGAGCCAAGCTGAAAAAAGTCAGGAATTAACCCATAGGGTAGAGCGATTAGCTTTACGAATGGCTAACAAGCACCGTGTGCGCTATGGTAAAGCCCCAGCTACAGTTGCACAGGTGAGAGCAATAATAACTAGACCTTCCTGGGACCCGGAGGAGTGGGATGGTAATATTTGGAGTACTTCATCTGACTCAGAGATTGAATTCCGATTAGAAGGAGAATCGGCTACTCCCCAGGTCCGACCTCTTGTGCAACTGAAGGGGGAGAGGCAAGTAGACGGGAATACAGTGGAGCAATCTAGGACGTATACCCCGAAGGAATTGCGTGAGTGTTTAACTGCTTTCCAGCAGCAGCATGGGGAGTCTTTGTTAGCCTGGTTAGTGAGAGCATGGGATGCAGGTGCCGGATCGCTTAGTCTCGTAAGAGAGGAGCTGAATTTAATGAGCCCCTTATCAACCGATGCTCAAGTTCAGTATTATCTTACCCAATTAACTGCTCCGCAGGACGGGGCAGGAAATATTATTGTAGCTCCAACATTATATCAATGGTTATGTGCTGCTGTGGTAGGTGCTTATCCGTCCACCGATGAGTTAGCCGCCACAGTGGGAGCGTGGTATACTTTGGAGGAAGGGATCAACGTGTTGCGGCAGCTAGGGGTAGTGGTCGGATTAGCAGATGGAGAAGGACCGGACGGTGTGGAAATAACGTGGCAGATGAAGACCCAGTTATTAAGGGGGGCTCCAAGTGCCTTAAAGCCCTTACTATTTGGCATAGTAATGCCTGCAACTGGAACAGTGGGGGCTTTAATACACAATATAAGGGATTTGACACTTGTTGGTGAACCAGATACTAAGCAAGCGAGAGCAGTTCAGAATTCCAAAGGAAGAAAATTGGCAGGGACTACTAAATTGAGTGGAAAGGTAACGAGGCAGCAGATGTGGACTGATTTGCTGCAGGCAGGGGTATTATGTGATGAGATAAATGGTCTTTCTACTGCTGACTTATTCAAGTGGTGGCAGCGGCTACCTGCTAATCAGCAATATTGAACACAGCCTACCGCCCCCCCTGCTCCAGCCACAGCGTGGAAGCTGCCGGCCAAAAGACAATGAGGGGGAGGCAGGTCCCCTGCAATACGAGCGTCAGTTACGGCTTGCCATCGGGGGACCGATGCCCTTATGTACCCTTGCGAATTCACTGGCGCTCTGGAGGAGAAATTGCTGTGCTTGCTTTAGTAGATACTGGAGCAGAAGCTGCTGTACTACATATGTGGGTAGTGGCCTTCCCCGGAGCTACCGCACTATGTGGGTTGGGAGGATCAGCCACCCCGGCGAGACAGGCTGTAGTTACGTTAGCAATTGGCAAAACCTCCCCATTTTCTGCCACTGTTTTATTAGCACCAATTCATGAGTATATCTTGGGGATCGATGTGCTACTGGGCAGAGATATTCAGACCCTGCAAGGATTGTTCTCCTTTGGAAAAAGTTCTGTGTTACCGCAGTTGCGATCCATTACTTTGATTAGAGGGTATCCAAAATGGGACCCAGTGGATCTACCGGTTCCCCCCGCTGCAGTGCAAGTGAAGCAATACAGAATTCCTGGTGGGGAACAGGAGATTCAGGAAACTATAGATGCTTTATTGCATACCCAAATAATACGCCCTGCCCTGTTGGCTTTCAATAGTCCTATTTGGCCTGTTCGGAAGCCTGATGGCTCATGGCATATGACTGTGGATTATAGGGAGCTAAATAAAGTCGCCCCACCATTAGCAGCCGTAGTACCTGACATGGTAACTCTGCTGGAAGGCATAGGGAAACATCTGCAAGAATAGAAAGCTGTCATTGATTTGGCAAATGCATTCCTCTATTGCTATATCCCCGCAATTGCAAGACCAATTTGCGTTTACATGGGATAATAAGCAATATACGTTTCAAGTCCTTCCTCAGGGCTATAAACATAGCCCCACTATTTGCCACCAGATGATCTCAGCTGATCTTCCCCCCCCACTTACAGAGTGTACCATCCATCATTATATCGATGATATTTTGATAATGGGACCTTCTGAAGAACAAGTCCGTGAGCAGTTATCATTGCTGGTACAGACCCTACAGGAGCGGGGGTGGGCTGTAAACCCTAAGAAGGCACAGGGGCCGGACATCAGTGTGCAATTCTTAGGGATAGTCTGGAGGGAGCAGACAAAAGCTGTCCCTGAGAAAGTGCGCAATACCATTCAACAGTACCCTGTTCCCACTACTGTGAGACAACTACAAGCTTTTTTGGGCCTTTTGGGGTTCTGGAGGACCTTTATACCCCACTTAGCATATTTAATGCGGCCGCTACAGCGTTTGACCAAAAAAAGTAGCCAGTGGCAATGGACTAAAGAACATCAGCAAGCCTTTGACCTGTGCAAGGAGGCGGTGGTCCAACATTGCGAACTATTCACTCCATATGAGGGACGACCTTTCGAGCTGGAGGTAACGGTCATGGGGGATATGGTGTCTTGGGGGTTGTGGCAGCAATGTGCCCACGCAAGGCGGGAACCTATAGGTTTCTGGTCCCGTTCCCTGCAAGGGGCCACAGCAAATTATACACCTCTAGAAAAACAGCTCTTGGCTGTGGTGTGGGCTTTGCAGGATACCGAACGAGTTACAGGACGTGACCTGGTGACCGTACACACCCCCATCCCCATTCAGGCATGGGTGACAGATGATAACATCAGGGCCCATGTGGGGGTGGCCCAAGCTGTAACTCAGTGGAAATGGAAACACTATTTACAAGCCCGGTTTAAGGCAGGGAGAAAGGACATGAGCATCCCGCATGCAACCTTGTTAGGGGAGGTACATTTTGAGCACATGCCTCTATTGTCAGAGCCAGAGGGGCTGCCCCCCCTTGCTCCCCCAATAGAGCCATCGCCTGTCCAAGAGGCCCCTCCTTTTGAGATGTTATCTCCTGAGCAACGAGAGTGGGCCTGGTTTTCTGATGGCAGTGCAGTGTATTCCTGGGCAGGAGAGCGAGTGTGGCGCTCTGTAGCATATAATCCTGCCACAGATACTATCTGTTTTGCCTCAGGAACGGGATACTCAAGTCAGTGGGCTGAACTAAAGGCTGCAGCTATAGCTCTCGATGAGGGAGATGCACGCTACCTCTATACGGATAGCTGGGTAGTATACAAGGGTCTGCGAACCTGGTTACCAACATGGGCCGCTGCACAGTGGCAGATACGTGATAAGGAACTCTGGGGGAGCCCCTTGTGGGAAAGGATTTGGGACATTGTGCAAACTAAAGCTGTGTCTGTGCGACATGTCGATGCCCATCAGAAGCAGGAGACCCTCGAAACTCAGCATAATACAGCAGTCGACCAGATGGCGACTCCCTCAGAGTTAAAGCAAGCTTGGCAAGCGCATGAACGATCAGGGCATCGTGGCCACATCACAGCTCAGGCTTGGGATCTATCACGAGGCCATCCCATGTTAGCCTTGCATTGGTATAAGACAGCCCGTGCTAACTGTCCCGTTTGTATGAAGATAACAAAAGTGCCTTTCACCAGCACATACGGTCGCATCAAGCGAGGTGAACAACCCTTTGCGACCTGGCAGGTAGATTATGTAGGCCCGTTACCCCCCCTCACAGGGGCGAAAGTATATATTGACTGCTGCAGACACTTACACAGGCCTTATGTATGCATATCCTACCTCCCATGCGAATCAATCCTCTACTGTACGGGGCTTAGAGCAGCTCATGTATACTTATGGTATACCAAAAGAAATACAGAGTGACCAAGATACCCACTTTGCAGGCCATGTAGTACAAGAATGGGCAAAGGACTTGGGGATCACCTGGGTCTTGCATATACCATACCACCCTCAAGCTAGTGGATTAATAGAGAGAATGAATGGCCTGCTAAAAGAACAAATTCGAAAGCTTACCACCACGCAAACCTTAAGGGGGTGGATGAGCATGCTCCCACAAGTGCTGTTTATGCTTAACAACAGGCGTGTTGGAATGCTTACTCCCTATGAGCGAGTACAAGCCAAACCGACTCTAGCAACTCCTGCTCGGATATCCGTAATGGAAGGGGGAATTGCCCCCTGCATACTCGCCTCCGGGGAGGTAGAATTCTATACACTGGAGCAACTCACGATTACTGAACAAAGGGTTATAAGCTTACATTTAAGACTTGGCTGCCCTTCACAGTGTGTATGGCTGTTTACACCTTTGATACCTGTCCAAATAGCCCCACTCTTATTGACCTCTTCTCAAGATTTATCTTTCCAGGTATCCGTATCCACGCCAGTGAATATTGCACAGGGAGCACCGATACTGCGAGGAATTCTGATCCACAGTGCCGGAGTGCCTCAAGTTCAGCAAACACCCTCAACACACTCTTTAGCCAGTGTGTGGATACTAACTCCTCAAAAGGAAAAGCGGCCTGGCACTGTTCTAGCAGATGGTCCAGGAGCCACTGCTCTAGTTCTTCCTGATGGTGATACTATGCCTTTCTATCTTCCCATCAACAGGTTATCACGCCGGCATCTGTAAACTACTGTTGAGATGTTGCCTCTTGTTGACCACGACAGATGCCGTTAATCTACAAGACCATCCAGCTTCCCATGTAAATACATGGTTTTGGCTCACACAAAGATCAGCTAAACTCTCTGCTTTCTGTATTGCAGGAGGACGATCAGTGGATGATGTCTTAACTACGTGTTACATAGGTGCACCAGCTCCACTCATGGTACTACAGAGTTATATACAAAAAAAAAAAGGGTATTTCTGTTACTCCCATGAATTTATACAATTTGGGTATTGTTTCCCAAAAGATGACACCTTGGACTTACTCTTTTTGTATAGCTAACATGTCTAAAGCATATATTTGCTTTCGCTTTGTAAATGCTACCTCTGTTCTGCGGTATGTAACCAATACACAGTTAATTTGTAATGACACTATAAATATTGCTTATGCATCTGCTCACATTATACTACCCTTAGGTTGGTTCCTTCTGTGTGTCACTACAGCATATACATATGTGCCAGCCAACGCCACAGGTGGCCCATGCACTGTAGATTGTGTTACTTTAAGCATCCTTCCCTTTATGATGGAGCGGCGAAGGACCCCGTGACATATCCTAGATGCCATTTGTAACCTCCATGTAAGTTTATTTTCTCATGCGGAAGCCCTAGGCCTATTGCTAAGCCTAGTTGGGATCCCGGGGGTGGTGGCGCATGATTGTAAATGGTTAGAGCATGTTGTCTGTGCTTTAGCTCAAGGCTTAAATTGGACATCTAGAGCCATTGCCTCTTTTAAATAAAGAGTTGGGAGCAGTACGGCAAGAAACACTGCAAGACC
Organism: Apteryx mantelli; assembly: GCF_036417845.1. Lineage (NCBI taxonomy): Eukaryota > Metazoa > Chordata > Aves > Apterygiformes > Apterygidae > Apteryx > Apteryx mantelli. The sequence goes on along the minus strand of NC_089980.1, from coordinate 117,830,665 downwards.
ATCTAGTGATTGACTATCTCCTACTGTGTTACAACCATGGATGTCCTGACTTTGCCGGGATGTGCTGCTTTACCATCACTGAAGAATCAGCATCTACTGAGACTGATATCAGCCACTTACAGAACATTATCCAACATACCTGGCAGAATGGCGGAGATGCCTGGCTGGCTAATTGGTTTGGCTCCCTAAGGGGATGGCCGGGCCACCTCATACAAGGAGAACTCTTGTTTATCTTTCGCATTATATTATGTTATGTTTTGATTTCATTACTTTGTAAATTCCCTTGCCCTCATACCACACGCCCTTCTGAAGACTGGAATGGCCTGTAACTAGCTTTCCATCGCGGGGGTGGAGTGTATGGGAAAGTGCGGAAGAATGTCGAGGAGATAGGCGATGGAAGCTAGCCAGACCGTTCCGTGGGAAAAGGAGCATCAACAGGACATGTTGACCCATAGCCATGTAGCTGGGCCTATGCCAGTGTGGTGTGCACCTGGGCTTTGACTCGAGATTAGCGATGAGCTCAATGTGCCCACTGCGCATGTGTGTAGTACACAAAACCCACACATAGTGCCCCCCCCGGTGTTCCTCGCCATGGACCGACGCTCAGCGGTGCCAGGGACTCTCCCGCTCCTTTATTGCCTCGATCGGGAAATTGCTGGGGAACCCCCGTTCAGACGCAGAGGTAATAAACGCTCAGCATTGACCTTAGTGTGCCTTGTGTTTGTGTATCTGTTTCTGCCGCGAGTCCAGGCGTCGCCCCCGCCGGACCCTTACAGGGCCCTAGAAGGAAGGGGTGTTCAAGAGAGCTGGTTAATATTCAAACATCACTTCCTCCAGGCTCAAGAGCGGTGCATCCCTACGAGTAGGAAGTCAAGCAAAGGAGGCAGGAGACCTGCATGGATGAGCAAGGAGCTCCTGGCAAAACGCAAGCAGAAGAAGGAAGTCTACAGAAAGTGGAAAGGGGGACAGGCCACTTGGGAGGAATATAGGAACCTTGTCAGAGTATGCAGGGATGTGACGAGGAAGGCTAAGGCCCGTTTGGAATTAAATCTGGCGAGAGATGTCAAGGACAACAAGAAGGGCTTCTTCAAATACATCAGTAGCAAGAGGAAGACTAGGGAAAATGTGGGGCCTTTGCTGAATGGGGTGGGTGCCCTGGTGACGAAGGATGCAGAGAAGGCAGAGTTACTGAATGCCTTCTTTGCTTCAGTCTTTACTGCTCAGGCTAGCCCTCAGGAACCCCAGACCCTGGAGGCAAGAGAGAGAGTCTGGAGGAAGGAAGACTTTCCCTTGGTGGAGGAGGAGTGGGTTAGAGATCATTTAAGCAAACTTGACACCCACAAATCCATGGGCCCTGATGGGATGCACCCACGAGTGCTGAGGGAGCTGGTGGATGTCATTGCTAAGCCACTCTCCATCATCTTTGAAAGGTCATGGAGGACAGGAGAGGTGCCTGAGGACTGGAAGAAAGCCAATGTCACCCCAGTCTTCCAAAAGGGCAAGAAGGAGGACCCAGGGAGCTACAGGCCAGTCAGCCTCACCTCCATCCCTGGAAAGGTGATGGAGCAGCTCATCCTGGAGGCCATCTCCAAGCATGTGGAGGACAAGAAGGTGATCAGGAGTAGTCAGCATGGCTTCACCAAGGGGAAATCATGCTGAACCAATCTGATAGCCTTCTCTGATGGAATGACTAGCTGGGTAGATGAGGGGAGAGCAGTGGATGTTGTCTACCTTGACTTCAGCCAGGCTTTTGACACTGTATTCCATGACATCCTCATAGACAAGCTCAGGAAGTGTGGGCTAGATGAGTGGACAGTGAGGTGGCTTGAGAACTGGCTGAATGGCAGAGCTCAGAGAGCTGTGATCAGTGGCGCAGAGTCTACTTGGAGGCCTGTAGCTAGCAGTGTCCCCTAGGGGTCAGTCCTGGGTCCAGTCTTGTTCAACTTCTTCATCAATGACCTGGATGAAGGGACAGAGTGCACCCTCCACAAGTTTGCTGACGATACAAACCTGGGAGGAGTGGTGGATACACGAGAGGGCTGTGCTGCCATTCAGAGGGACCCCAACAGACTGGAGAGGTGGGCGGAGAGGAACCTCATGAAGTTCAACAAAGGCAAGTGCAGGGTCCTGCACCTGGGGAGGAACAACCCCATGCACCAATACAGGTTGGGGGTTGACCTGCTGGAAAGCAGCAGCTCTGCGGAGAAGGACCTGGGAGTGCTGGTGGACACCAAGTTAAGCATGAGGCAGCAATGTGCCCTTGTGGCCAAGAAGGCCAATGGTATCCTGGGGTGCATCAGGAAGAGTGTTGCCAGCAGGTGGAGGGAGGTGATTCTCCCCCTCTCCTCAGCCCTGCTGAGGCCACATCTGGAGTACTGCGTCCAGTTCTGGGCTCCCCAGTACAAGAGGGATGTGGCACTACTGGAGCAAGTCCAGCGAAGGGCTGCAAAGATGATTAGGGGACTGGAACATCTCTCTTATGAGGAAAGACTGAGAGATGTGGGCCTGTTTAGCTTGGAGAAGAGAAGGCTGAGAGGAGATCTTATCAACGTGTACAAGTATCTGAAGGGAGGGTGTCGAGAGGATGGAGCCAGACTCTTTTCAGTGGTGCCCAGTGACAGGACACGAGGCAACGGGCACAAACTGAAACACAGATGCTTCCATCTGAACATGAGGAAAAACTTTTTCACTGTGAGGGTGACAGAGCACTGGAACAGGTTGCGCAGAGAGGTGGTGGAGTCTCCTTCTCTGGAGATATTCAAAACGCGCCTGGATGCAATCCTGTGCAATGTGCTCTAGGTGACCCTGCTTGAGCAGGGGGGTTGGACTAGATGATCTCCAGAGGTCCCTTCCAACCTCAGCCATTCTGTGATTCTGTAAAGCTAAGTGAGAGGAAATGCTGTCCACAGTAGATGAGAAGGAAAGGAAGCCTATTTTTCTTGAAAGAAAACAATCTAGAGATCATGGAGAACAGTGCAAACCTGTAATTAATGTGACTCTGCTCATACAGAGTGGAAAGAATTAGGGGGATAGTCTTCATTTTATACACAGTGTTGATAAGATCAGTATAACAGATTGCTACCAACAGATCCTCCTTAAACAATTTAGAGCTATAAAACCTAAAAAACTATTCAAAGGCTCAGTATGCATGGGGTCTAAGGGTCAAAGGTCAGTATACACCAGGACATCATCAACTGAAATCTTAAGGGTCTCTGTGGAGCTCCTACCCACATTTAAATGTGTTTCACAAACACTGAAGAAGACCAAAATATTCATCTACTATCATGGCCTGATTGTCCCAAGTGTATATTTCCTTTTCTACACTGATGCTATTTACACGTTAAACTCTGTAAAAATATACAGTTTTTTATGCAATTCCTGAGGTTTTCCAGAAAGAAATTACAAACACAGAACATTCATCATGTGAAATTAGTATTCATAAAGTTCACCAGTCAGTTTGAAAGATCTTGATTTATGACAACAAATTCTATCTCTTGAGCTCCTGAACTAATTGACATAAATAGTCATCATCCTTTGGATGAACAAGCCAGTAAAAAGGAAAAGATACAAAACATCTGTGTTTCACAGTTTTTTTTTTTTTGGGGGGGGGGCAGGGGAAATATTAAGAATCAAATATCTTGGGTTCTATTTCAGCTATTTCACTCTGCTTTCCTCAGCTCCATACTTTTTCCATGCTCTGTTCTACTCCTTGAGTTTTCTCCTGACAAGTGGCTCTCTATTTTGTGAAAACAGTTCTATTATGTATTTCCTGGATAAAGCCCATAACTTTAATTCCAGTATCACCATATTCAATCCCAAAACAGATCACTAGCTCATAAAATTTGCCACTGTAATCTATCTTATTAATGCCTCCTTTTTTGACCCCTAAACATTAGTTGGAGACATGAAACTTCAGACAACCTACACCAGAGATTAGACTTTCACAGAAAGAGATTAAAAACAAAAATTACTAAAAATCTAAAAATGCATTATCATGAATAAATAACAGTAAAATTCATATGTGACATAGACCATTGTTCATGTAATACAGTGATGTGAAATACATCAATAATTATGTGGATATTAAATGAAATGTGTTTTCAAGCAGAGAGGAAAGAAGGAAAAGTAAACCTACAGAAAAGCTTGACTGATCTAAGGCTGCTCCAATTTTGGAAAGGTAGCCACGTCTTTGATAACAGGTGAGATTGAGGTTGAATCAGAACAAAAAATGCTAAGTGATACTACTGGAAGATGAAGAACTGGAAAATGACTGAAGCTGAGTAGTGTTAGAAAGTGGACATGAGAGAATATCAAAAATATAATAAAATAAAAATCTGAGTCAGACTGACCTCAAAGCTATCCTTGAGCAAAGAGTTGTATATGTTGTAGTAATCAGCGTAAACCAAATTAAGGCAAAGGCAATGGATTACCTAGTTTTTCAGGAATGTCTGGTAAGCAGCAAGAGCAAAGCAGATGGAAAAATTACCATTGTTATTGAATTTCTGAATTTCTTATTACATACTACCTTCCCACAGGATAGCAGGATTATCTAGTTGAGCACTAGTATGTAAGTCAATGCATTGCTGAAGTCATTGTTAATTTAGTAAATACTAAAAACATAGCTGATCATAAAAAAGTAAGACTCATGGTTTAAGTGCTGAGTTTAGCCCCACTGAAAAAGCTTGTGATGATAACGGTTTTTAAAAAGTGCCATTTGCAGTAATATGCGAAAAAATCACTGATTACTGAATTAATGTCTCATCAGCTTCTTGAAGTTGAGGGTTTTGGAGAGTTAAATCAAAAACATAACTGAGGAAAAGGAGAATGAGGAATATACAAGTTTTCATCTGAGTTCCAAAAAGAAAAAAGAAAAAAAAATACACACTTTTCCCTTTTCTTAAGGCAGAGGTGGGCAGGACAGCTGGATAAACTCTTTGTTCTGAGAATCTGAGAATCATAGAGAAATTACCAGAGTAGGTCTGCTTATGCGACATTGGAGAAGAAAAGAAAATGTAAGCCTTCATCTTATATCTGGAGAGCACATCAGGCAGTGAAGAGGTACACCTTGTATTGGAGTGCTAAAGCAATAGATGTCTGAGTAATAGGAAGAATTGAACAGCAGAGTTTTAATCTCTCCTGTAAAGGACAGGAGGAGTAAAATGCCTGTGGCATATGGGAAGAGTGATCTAAGGCAGAAGGAGGTAGAGCTTAAGAGAGAGGGTGGATTTCAGGCAGGCAAAATTGGGAATCCTCTAGGGTGACTTGACCCCCCCCGGGAGGAGAGAGAAGGGCTGTGCAACCACTGCTAGATCTCTCACGCACCCCACGTGCACGTTGTGCTGGTCCCTGGACAACAGTAGTCCATGCAAGGCCGTAAAACTGGTTTATTCCAGTAGCACCAGGAAGCTGGAAGTCCCCCCACCCCTCCTGACTGCCAGATAAACTAATCCTCTGTGCTCATCAGCACCTTGAAAGTGTTTTATCACAACACGTTTTTCTACAAGTGGAGACATACTAGCTCTGCAACCCCCGGCTAATTAGTGGACCAGCCGGGAAATGTATGTGTGGCTCAGCCCAACCTTTGGATATTTAAAGATCAAAAGTCGCCTCAAAGAGTTCAAAAGGGGCGCAACGGATCTGAGCTGACCTTAATCCACATATTCCTTCCAGCGGTTTAGGACACTCAGTGTCATGACAGTGAATATATAGAGACTGGCAATAGAGCAAAGGATATTCTTAAGTGGTATTTCATATTAGTATTCTAGTATGATCAATTATATTACAGCTATAATCAAATAAAGTTTTTACCCTTGTCTATACCCTGTGTTGTAGGCATGATCCTCAAAAACAGCCTGTATCGCTCAGTGGGAGCAGGCACTGTGGGATGGCTTGAAGCCCCGCCAGGGGTTTGATCATGCAGTTTAGCAGTACTGGGGAGGATGGAGCGAGCGGGCACAGGAAAGCCAGGGGGAGCTTTAGGGCAGGAACACTGAGAACGGGACAGGCATCTGGATGAGGAGACCCTGGGGTTGTGTGGTACCACCCTGTGCACTTCTGCACCGTGTCCCTGAATCCTGTCGTAACGCACACCCGGCCCCGCACTGGATGCTGGGTGCTCTCTTCTCCCTTTTGCTGCTGTGGGCACTGGGATCTTATGCAAATGACTTTTTGTGTGCTATTTTTTACATAGGCCTTTACAAAGTGAAAAGCGATCACGAAAGATTTCTTTCTTACAGGAAGGAGCAAAACCTGGAGATTTTGTGAAAAACAAAGCACAAATGAAAGACTTTCTTTTAACACAGCAAAATCAATCAAACCCTCAAGTGAGCTGAGTCAGAGTAAAAGGAAGTTCTGCTCAGTCTAAACTTTTGGGCTTCTTTTAGCGCTCTCAGTCTTATGAATCACTCATCTTACTAACATGACAGGTTATGGAGCTCCTACAGAGCTGTATGTTGATTATAGCTGAGCGTAAAGAGAATAACATTTTCAGGTGTGTACAAGTCTCATTGATTTCAAAGAAATGAATGTTTGAAAAGGTCAAAATCCCCTGAAAGTGGGATTCAGGTTTCTGAATCACTTAGACATTTTCATAAGAAACCAAATACAGAAAATATGTCACCCTCATTCCTGTTGATTAAAAACTTAGGATTCTAGTTCCATTCTTGAAAGCACTTAGGCACTTTTATTAAGTTCCTTTCTAAACTATGAGCATATGTTCAGTTTACAACTCTGCAAGGTGTACATGTTCCCATTACCACCTGTACTGGATTTGGATATAAATATTTATTACAATTTAATCTCTACTGAGAGCATCATTCACAAAACTGTAGATGAAGAAAAGTCAAGCTGACAGGACACAGATGAATGCTAATATGTTTGAACTTTTGCTAGCAGTAGTCAGTTTGATATTAACACAGTCCCTTTTTTTGTCATGCTCAGTATATTGAAAAGTTATTTTAACTGTCCAAGTCTGTTATAACATCACCAGCCATAATCCATTCCAGAATCTGAGGAAAAGTGGTTGACTTTTTCCCCCCTCAGTCATCTTCATTGTCTGCCTAGTCTGAAGAAGACAAAATTCTTTTCCGTTACCATGGGTTTCATAAAACATTGATACAGTAATAATTGTCACGTATCACACAAGTGCTGTTGGTATTTAAGGGAGTTTAGTTTGACACTCATGCCACTGATGAATGAAGAAGAAATTTGCAGAGACTGCTATCATGTGTTCTTCATCAGACAGCTAAAACAGCATGAATAAACATGATTTAAAATAATGCATTTTATATTACTGAATGCACTGCTCTGGCTGGTATTAAGGTGAGTGTCTGGGGAAATATGAGAGTGTTTAACAATTATGTTGTAATGTAACTTTCACAACTGCTCCACTATGATTCTGTCCCATCTGATTTCCTTTCTGTTATCAACAGTGGCAGTGATGCCCACTAAAATTCCTTCTACTTTCAGTGCTTGCTAGTTCTTCCATTAGCTACCGTAAGAGCCTGGAGATCCCTGAGAATTTGCATCCACCTTTTTCACTACTTGCTGAGGATTAATAAAGCAGATATGCCTTGCAAAAGCTATAAAACACATGTACTGCCATACCTTCATGCTTTTATCCACTCATCACATTTTTGGTAATATAACATTCAATATACATTTGAATATAATCAGGTACACACAAAAATAATGCAAAATCTCCTTAATTATTATTTTAAACCCATGACACTAGAACAAGTTTGCCAGAGAGGCTATGGAGTCTCCACCCTCAGAGGTACTCAAAACCCATCTGTACATGGTCCTGGGCAGCCTTCTGCAGCTGACCCTGCTTGAGCAGGGGTGTTGGACCAGATGATCTCTAGAAGTCCCTGCCAGCCTCAGTTATTTTGTGATTCTATTCAGGAATTTAGGGATTTTAGATGAAAGCAGTACACACTGCAGTCAGAATATGGAGACTGGAAATCTTTTCTTTCAAAAGTTCTCAGAATAAGTCACTAGTCTCCTCCTAAAATGCATGAAATCTTGAGGTGGCAAGATGTCACTCAAAGAAAGCATATTAGATTAAAAAAAAAAAAAGCAGTAGTAGCTTAATGCATAAAACCAAAATTTTAAAATAAAAAATAAATTCATGTATAAGTGGATAAAAGAAAAATATTTCAAATGTCACAAGATTTATTTAATTTATTAATGCAAGTGCACTGTCCTGAAAGTTAAAAGTGGCCTTTACCTTGAAAGGGCAAAAGTTGTGTTTAGCCAAGTGCATCACATCATAAGTAAGCAATAAACCACCATAGACATGAATAACAAATGAAGCCCATCAGTTATTTCATTCAGATAATAATTGTAAGCAGAGCACCTAATAAATAAGAAGTCAATTAGAAGTCAGGGTGCTTTAAAAAGATTAAACAAATCTACAGTCTTTGACTAAAATACATGATCAATTTACTTAAAAATAATGCTTGATCAGTCAGCATTGAGATTAATCAGACAATTGTATAGGGGAAAATATCAGCTAAGAAATCATAATTGAACAACAAAAAGCAATTAAAGGGAAGAGTAACGAGGTATAGCTAGTGTTTTTTCCTACAGTATGCAGGCAATTGCTACTATGACTGAAATAAGCAAATTATTTCCCAGGACACAGACAGGTAGACAAAAAGAATTTGACTAAATGGAGCAACAACTTAAAACTTATTTAATTAACTTACTAACTTATTAATTCATTAACTGCACTGTATTAAAGCAACACCTTTTATCTACCAAAAATCCAGCAAAAATGTGAGGTGATTTCATCTGTCCTAATTGCATATTTATAATAAGTACTTTAATATGATAAAGCCCTAGCTTTAGAGTTAGAAACATGCAAACAGAAAACTTTGGAGAGGCAAAACTAAGGCTACAGTGGAGTTAGTTAAACCATTCTGGGATGCCCAAGAACCCTGAAGGCCAACTGGCATGTGTCCGCACACATTCATACATTAAACTCTCTTGCTGTCCAGACCAAGGTGGCCATATAGAAATTGTGTCTTCAGAATAGGTTCTAGCTTTTGTTATGTTCAGAGCTGCAGCTAAGGACTGTGTGGGAGAGAATGAGCTAGTCTGGGCTAAAACCATTCCCGGGGACATTATAATAGTTATAACATTATAGCAGCGGGGCAGTATAAACCATTTGTTCTGGGAATGGTTCCTAAAGAAACTGATGACATTTCTGAGGTCTGTGTGTAGTTCCCACTGCTGCTCATTTCACTTTGTGACCTCAATTAAAGTGCTCGAGGGGGGCTAATCTCACCAACTTGAAGTCTTTGCTCTAGCCTAATGGTCTGGGCTCCTATAAGTGATGCCTTTGGGAAGCAAATTATCTCATCTTAAGACAACTGGAATCAATCACCACCTATTTACCCTCATTATCTATAGAGCAAGAGTAGGCAAGCAGCTTATGCATGGGGTCTGTTAGGAGTTTAGGTGGAAATATATCCCAGCTTCAATCTCATTTTCCCAAATGCTAATGATGAGGTAAGTTCAGTGAGATGTGAAGATTCAGTGAGAAGACAGTGAACATTGTACAAACATGACATAAATATGAATCTGTGCTACATATACAGATGAATAAATGGCTTATAAAGTTTCAAGATACTGAAATGGCTCATAATGCACAATGCTAAGTACTATAGAAAACTGCAAGACAAATTGACTCATGGGCCAAGCTGGAGCTCTTTAACTGGGTGCTGTGTGAACCAGCAAACTTAATAACTTATATTTTGTAAGTTTATTATATCACTTCCACTCTTGAAATGGTTTTAAAAGATCAGATAACAATATAAGATGGAGAGAACTTTCTAGTAAGAAATTGGGTGCCAAATCTCACTTTTTTCTGTGCTGAAGCACAGAAGAGCCATTTATTAAAAGCATTTATGACTGAGCTGCTGGCAATAAGAAAGGCCTTAGATTTGATGGCCTGAAAGGTCTCCTGCATTCATATGTTCCTAACTAAGATTTTATATATGTTAATATACATGGAGTTCTGCTGCTTCTCTTTTCTTCTCCCACTTGATCTATTTTAATATTAATATTTGATTATACACAGAAATTACCTATAGTTATTTAATTGTAGGACTTCATCAGAAGTAACAATCAGATAAATGTGAGTGAATTATATGATCAGTCTACACTTAAGTCTAAAATAAAATTACAATTAAAATTCAGGGAACAATGTTGTTCAATCAAATGCAGGTGTTGAAGAGCAGTCTGTCAGTTATATGTGCTTGTAATGATGAAGGCAGGTGTATTTTGGTAATAATTTTGTGATTAATTAACATCCCTGTTTTTTATTGAATGGAATAATATGAAACTGGCATCAGTTACTTACCAAGATAGAAATAATTTTTCATCACTGAGTTTTTTCAGGACCCACAGGTTCCAGGTTTGTAAAGGAAGTTAGCTGCTTTTGCCCTTAACTGTTTTTTTGTGGTAGACCTATTACGTCCTAGTATTCCTCACTTAGGTCCTCCTGACTTTAACTGTATGTGTGGTAAGTCTGTTGTGTCCAAGATTGACTTCAGTGGAACTCTGTGGCATAAATCTACACTGTCTGCAAAAAGACACCCTGAGTTGTCCTCAGGACCAAACTTGCTTTCAACAAATGCTTTGAACATGGTGACAGACGTAGCAGAACTCCGTTCTTTTGTACCTGTGTACCCAGGAACAGCCAGTGGCACGATGTGCACTGACCAGCCCAGACAGCTACCTATAAGCTGCCTTTCTTTCTGTTCTCAAGATAATCTCTTTTAAAATGCTGAGCATAGATTTACTCAAGTGATGTCATTTGCATAATTTTATCTTGAAATAACAAGATCTTTAGGACAAAGATCATTGTAGCTTTGTGAATGTACATCACCTAGCACAGTAAGTCCTGATCTTATTTTATCAAGTATTTATATTGTGTAATCATTTTAAGGTTGAGATTTTGACAAGGAAAAAATCACTTTACCTGCAAAGAAGAAGGTAAAAATACTTGGACAAATGGCATCTGATAAACTAATATCATAATTTAACACATTTGTGTGCTACCTTTAAATTCAATAGTGAAAAAGTGAAGCCATACATAGTAAAATTTTTAAATGTAAAATTCTTAGAAATGTGTTAATTCTGATATAGTACAAATGTCATAGACTTTCCATTTTGAAAATAGTGTCTTGATCACTGCTATGTTACTTTTGGAAAAGGTGTGTGTTGGGGGGTATTTTTGTACCCATTTTCTAAGATGACAAGGACACCATACAAAATAATCAAGATGACTATAGAAGACAGTCAGAGGACTGGAACAGAGAACTCTGTAGTAAGTTAAACCACCCTGCCATCAGGGAGAGCCAAGAAAGAAAAAATACTACTCTTATGCTTTGCAGTTTTATTCCCTAGTTAGGATCTGAACCACTACTTACCAAAATCTTTGAAAATACTTCTGTAAGTTTTGCTTGCCATCCACGCATCCCCTTTGTTTGCCATCCTGGTCCATCACTTCACTTGATTGTTGATCATCATATCCCTCTCCCATTGTTCCTAGTTGAGAGCTCTGCTCACCAGGTTGGCCATCCTGCTGGCAAACATGCTTTTTCCTCACTGAGTCAGGTGGATCCCATCTCTTCCTAGCAGTCCTCAGTCCTTAAAGAGTATCGCATGGCTGTAAAAGCCAAATCCCTGTTGTCAATACTATCTGTGCAACCAGTTGTTGACCCAGAAGATCCATCCACTCCTCCTCAAGCCCTTCCCCCTCACTAGCGGGATCAAGGAGAAGACCACCAGGGCCTCAATGCCATAGACCATCACTCCGAGTCACATAGTCACACCTGACACATTCCAGGTCTCCCCTGCCCATACTTTTGGTGCCCATGTGGAAGAGTACTGGAGGATAATAGTCCAAGGGCCATACACACCTCAGCAGTGTCTCCACAGTATCTCATATCCAATGCCCTAGCAAGCAACAAACCTGCAAACCTCCTGCAGGTTGGGTTGACAGCTGTGGGCCTCTGTTCCCTAAAGCAGGGGATCATCCAGTGCTGCTACTCACCACTTCCTCCTGGTACTGCTGTGGGTTCAGGAACTACCAGTATAGATGCTTCGTTGGATAGAGCTCCCAGCCCCTCATCTGCTATGAAGTCATTGAATTTATTGTGTAGTTCCAGTTCTGTAGGTGGAGCAGGAACTGTCCTTCTGCTGACAGAAATCATAGCTTCCAGCCTTTGCCATCATGGGAGTCTCCATTTCTCAACTGGAAAAGCTCGGACCATCCCTGTGTCTCCTTTGGTTTCTTGTATAGTCAATGAAAATGATATACCTGCCTTCAACACAGATATCTACACTCCCTAGGTGTCAAAACAGTGCATCCATAGGGAGGAATTCTGCACACAGGGATGCCTGTATCATTACATTACATTATCATTACATCATTACCCATATCATTACATTAAGGCTGGCCTTGTCCTCAGATTCCTCCCTGGTGAGGAATAAACAAACCGGGGTCAGCTTGTAGGTTTGGTCCCTCTAGGAACCTGATCCTGAAGCAAGGAGAGTCCCTGATCGGTGGCTAAGGGACAGAGCAAAGTTCCAGCCTGATTTATCCTATGATTCTGTGATAATTTGCTGATAAATCCAATTGTTTGTTGCCAATAAAAGAGCAAGAGTGGAGAGTCCCTGAGGCTAAGGCAAAAGTTGAAACAGTCAGGTGTTCTGTATACATGTACCATGTTCTTTCTACTCATCTTCAAACAAGGACTCTAGGCATATTGCCTCACATGTGCTTCACTCCATGTCTAGACAGCTGAATACCTTCCCAAAGACTATTGCAGATGTTTAACAAAAAACAAAATCTGGGAACTTGGAAAGAACTGCTTTTAAAATTAGTCTCTGCTCTACACTGTTGATATCATTTACCTGGTTTAGATAAACATGCAACACAGAAAAGACTCATTGGACTTTTTCTGTATTTCTTCTGACTTCAACACTTATATAAAACCCAATGTCTTCAGCCACACATTGCACAAATCAGCCAGTGTCCCAAGAGCCACACGCAGCACAAATCCCACCTGCCCTTCTGAGTGGCTGATGACACTGCCACACAAGCAGCTGGGACGCTCAGCATGCTGAGGTGCACCCGTACTGTGAGTCAGCCCTCTCCACTGAGGAGGATCACTGGGGCCATCAATGGCGAATGGATCTCGCGCACAGCCTGTCTCAGAGCTGTGTAGGTGCCCCCTGCTTCACAGTGTTTGCTGCAGTTGGTAGTTCCACCCAAGAGTCAGGACAGCAGGCCTGAGTGTCTGGGTTGTTGGCTTTTTTTTTTTTTTTTTTTCATTTTTGAATAGTAAAGTGTAAAATCTGGGGTTTACACTTGGTCTAGATGTTTCAGCTTCATACTGACAGAAGACTGTCTCAGACAACATGTGAGACACCAACAACAGCACTGTATGGCAGTTGCTGCAATGGGAACATATTTATATGGTGACTTCAGAGTAGGTAGATTTGTTTTTCTGAAAAACAAATGTTATATAATGTGTCTTAAACCTCTTAGCTGTCTGGGCTACGTTCCCAGACCTTTACAGCAAACAGGCCACCTGCTGGAAGGCAAAAAGCAACAAAATTCCCACCCAGTAGGGGTGGTAATGATGAGCTGCTATATGTCAGTATCACTCACTTGCGTCAAGGAAACCACAAAGCAGAAGCACATAAGCTATTTAACAAATAATTAAAATTGCTGAAAGAATACCATTATTAAGACAAAAGCTGCTAAGTCAGACAGTCTCTCAAAGGTCTTAGAACCCCCTGAGTATTCCTTAGTATGTCAAATAATTAACACCAAGTATAAGCCTTGCTGCATGACAAAAACAAATGAAGTGTAAAAATACTGAAGGAAAAATAATATGCCTATATTTCTTTTTTCTTGACAGGTGCAATATTATTTTGAAAAGCTGAAAGTTAGCTATTCAGGAGAGATAAAAAAAAATTAAAGATTTAGTCCCTCAGAAGCTTAATCTCACCAGCAGAATACATGGTCCCAGTTTTAGCTTCCACATAGTAAAGCTGACTTAATTCTAAGCATAAGCAGGATCATTGCGATTACCTACAAAGAATTCAACCAAGCGATTCCTGCCTTGTTTCATAGTTACAAAGTAAGGGATGTTTATGGCAGCATTAGTAATCAAGTAATAAGTTGATTGTGTTTATTTCAGCAAATGATTATTTTATCTTTTGAAATAACTACTGAAACTATTAAAGTCTAATTTCCAGGTTTATCTCCCAACATATATGTGGCTCACCCAGAAATGTCAAATTGCTGATGTCTAACAATATAAAATATTTTAATTAGCATATAAGTATAAACTAATAGAGATATTATTGGCTATTTTTAATCAAAGACAGATGAAGTTTTCCTTGCTTGTGAGTCTATTGCCCTTCATTCTTTTGGCCAGCAATAAGGCACAATACACTAAACACACAATAGTTGTGTGAACATACAATTACAAGCTACTTTCTTCAGAGAGCTCCTAAAACCTTGTTTAACCCAATAGGAACCACTGCTGTGTGTGCAGCTACAGAAGATTTAGGTTAGAACTTGGTCTTTTCAGACCCCAACCCTGCCTTACAAATAACACTAAGTCTACGGTATTTAAAGCAATTAGAAATGTCCTTGCAACTGAGAGTTATTCCCATCAGTCACTGAACAGTCAGGTGGACTAATCAGCATTTACCTGTAAAAATGTGCTGATTTTGCAGGTGTTATGGTAGAGGCCATAAACCTTTACTTCTGTAACTGATATACAGTATGCAACTTCAAGTACTACTCTGATGCAGCTGGGAAGTGGGCCTCTGACAGTGGGGTATCTCTACCTGTTTTACCTTCACCTTGTGGTGACTGAAGTCAGCAATAACCAACCTATATTTTAAGAAGTTGAAATACTTCCAATAACATAGAGTCAACGCTTCTAATGATGAAGAGGTGTGCCTTTGAAGTAAGCTCTGGCTCCTCCAGCTTGTCATGGGACCTACACACACACAAAAAAAAAAAAAAAAAAAAAGTTTTCCCCCACTTTGCATTTTCTTCAGAAATCCTTGAATTTATATTTTATTTTTGTAAGTAAAAACTTGACATGCTGCTTCTAATCAAAATCCCTAAATAACTGTCAAGTGAAGGCTTCATTTATTCCAACCAAACTATAACAAAGCATCGGGCAAAGTAATGTGTTGATCACTCAGGTCCTTAGAAGCAGATTTAGGTCACTAATGATAAGCAGTTGGACCCTCTGACCACTTAAAGCTGTGATTACACAGCGAGTTATGTGAGCAGTCTCATCTCTGATTCCTGCTAAAGCTTCACTAGCACCTGATAGATGAGTCCTGATTCTCTATCCTGAAGTGCTGGCTTGTATCATTTATTTTCACATTGCTGGTATGTACAGAGCTGACTTGCAACATGTTTACAGTGGAGCTCTTTTACAGTTAACTTGGTTCTTAAGTCAAGGTGACATAAATGAATATTTCAAAGTTCCTCAATATTTGCTGCATAACCCCATATAAGCAAATTATAGTTTATCAGTCCAGTTCCACTGTTTACAGTGATGGATCAATGGAACAAAATGCAAGCTAATATTTTTATTTATTTCTCTTATACTTTGTTTAGGCTCAAATGAATGAGAAGTAGTTTTTTTTATTCTGTTATACAAAAAACATACAGATATTGTTGATCACTCAAGTTTGACAATTCCTAATTACACTTCTTTGACTTTATACGGAATTTTGTCCCATTTCTGTTGCTGTAACTAAACACTACATACAAGGTATTTGACCATATGGCAGATTTGCTTAATTAAATTCCCCTGAAGAAATAAAATATACTTAATAAGAAGATGGTTTACAATTTTTTTCCTTCATCTTAGAGCAGCCCTTTTACAGGTAATTAGCCTTTTGCTGTCAAATAGTTTGCATATTAGCTAGATCCAGAGGGTTCCCTTGAAATGAGAAGCATTTTGTAATAAAAAGTGACCCCTCCTTGCAGATTATGCAGTATATCTCAGACTGATTGTCCTTTCATATTAACTAATTCTTCTCCCCTGAGATGTTTTTAAGGATCTCATGATAGATAGAGTTCAATAAATTATTTTTTTTTACATGATTATTGAGAAAATTAACTCTTAAGATACTTTCTATGCATTACGCTGGTCTTCCCTATCTAAAGAATTATAAGAAATAAAACTTTCTCAGGTTTGTCTCATACTGTAGCTCTTTCCATGTTTCAGCAGTCATTTTATGCTATGTCCACTAGACTTGACCATGACAGTTCAGTCATGAGCTCATGAATATCTTATATGGACTTGATGTAGATACAGTCTTTAAATAAAAAATAAATAAATTTCAGTTTTCAAATAAATTGTCCTGATTGCTTATTCTTTATTCACCATCTTCTCTCTGTCTGAATTAACAAGTGCACTTATGGCATGCAGGTCACTGACAGAGAGTGATAGTCAGGAGGTGCAAGAAAATTGTTTCTCATACTACCATTTAGGGAATGGCAGGGCAGGTAAGTCAGTGCTATGTCTGGGTTTAAAAACAGTGAAGCTCCTGATGGAGAAGGGAGAGATCAAGCCAGATAGCTTAAGGCTTATTCTGTTCTTGAATAGCCTCATTTCTCCAGGGAAGTAGAGGTGTCAGGGATGGTGTCATTTACAAAGGAAGAGCACTGCCTCACTTATTTCAGCCCTAACCTTGTGATTATTTAAAATTAACTCCTCCCGTCCAGTTAAAAATTTCTCTAATGCTTCAGAGGATGAGCAATTCTGATTTCTGAGGAACTTTTCCCTTCACCAGGTGTTCTTGTGTAGCAAATAGGAACTCATTGGTCTTTACCCAGATTATTCAGTATCTATTACTGAACCGCTGTATGAAATCAGTTAATGCATACAAATCTGCATTTTCCCCTATGCATAATGAATATATGTACACATTTAAAGTAAAAATCTTGCTTATATTTAAGTAGGAGACTACAAACACAGAACACACGATTAATTTGGAAATAGAATAGAGATAGAGACATTTTTCTGGGATTTTCTTTGTGGCTTTTTTCCTTCCTCTCTCAGGACCACCACCACCAGAAGAGGAGGATGTTTGCTCTTTTTTGTCAAAGGATGGCTCTCCTGAGGAGAGCATTCTGGTATCCAGTCTTGAGTCTGTGCTGTGCCTCCTTGTCAGGAGAATGGAAAAGGAGCTATACCACATCGCAGTTCCTCAGGAAGGGCTACAGCTGCTTGGCTATTTCCTCAGTGGTAAGTACCTCTTTCGGCCTGGCACTGTATGAGGGACCAGTCCTGCCAATGTGGCTTGAGTTCCCAGATTGTATTCAGACTTCTTTAGGAAGACAGCTTTGGATTTCAGAATCTGAATCTACATAAATCCTGATTTAGATCTGTCTCTTGAGTTTCACTTGTAAAACAAACAGAACGCATACTTCACGGGCAATGTATTACCTGTGTAATAGCTGTGTAATACTTCCATATGCAGTTTTAGCTTACATAATGTAAACTATTGCAGTTCAGTATAGAAGTGGTTGTATGTGAATGTATATGCTATTTATTTAAGTTAGGCAATATGTTTTTTAGTAAAAATATACATTTTGTAAGAAATATAGACTCTGAACTCAAATTTCTTTCAACTGTCCTCACACACTCCGTTGTAGTTTAGTCAGTGATACTGTATACAGCAAATTCAGTGGTAAAAGGAAAAAGTTAAGTATTTCTATAATATTCCTGCTTCTGCTTCTGCTACAATAAGCAGGAGCTTGCTTTTCCTTTCTCTTGATTGGGATCAGATAAAGTGTGCTGTTTTTCAGCTTCTGTTCCCCCCTGCTCCCTATAGGAAGTGTTCTGCAATAAAAATTCATTATCTGCTTAATACACACAGAGAATTCTTGTAGCATTTTATCTAGCTCAATGGTGTGTGGCTTCCTGTATGTTTTATATTTTAATCAAACAAAGCAACTGAAAAGAAAACTTAAATAAAAATTGGAGGGGGGAAGAGCAGGATGAAAGTGGTTCCCTGAGATACAAATTTCCCAAAATGGGTCTCTGTTATTATTCTTACTCAGAAGAATGTAAGGGGTCAGATTCTGTCAGGTATTTTCTCCTTTTATTAGGTTATATCTTGTTGTATTATACATAGCAGGCAACCACAAACTATATCATATAAACCTAGTTTCAGTGGTTATGTTAAATCTGTTTTATAGTGCTGGGTGACACAGTAATTGTCATGGCCTGGTAATAAGCCTAAATCTGATCATTCATCTTTCATTAAAAAAAGTTGAAATACTCCCTCAAAACAGCTTTCAAAAAACAAACAAAAAATTTTCAAATTAATTACAATTTATGTAATAATTTGAATAAATTTGGACTTTTTTACAAAATACTTGTCTCATTTTGACAGAAATAGTTCCAGCTTTCAGTTTCTGTCCATTCACATCTCTGTCTGGAAAGAGCAAAAAAACTTATTTCAATAGTTTTCATTTTTTAACTCAGGAAAAGGGAAAAGCTTAATAGGTCAAAGTTCCTTTTGGTCACTGAGACAATTATTTTTAAAAGAATAAAAAGACTCTTATCTTTCAAAAGCTTACACTTTTATAAATGTGTATATTCTGTGTATCCCTACAGACTTTATCAGGATTATTCAAAGTGCATAAAATAAGCCATTTCAGAAATAGAATCTTGTCTATCTTACATGCTATCATTCTTTAATAATTTACCTATTATAGAATCATCCCCCTGCATTTTCCCAGAAACAGTTGTTCAACATAAAAGGTTGTAGTCAACACTCGGCTGTCTCAGCTTCCACTTTGATTATATGGAAATTCACTGTGGAATATCCACTGGAATGTGCTTTTAACATGTGAGGTCCTGATTCTTGTTTTCTTTCTCTAAATTCATAAACATCTACAGGCAGACATTGGTATGAAAACAAAGTTAAATTAAAGAAGTAAAGGATCAAGCCCACGCTTTAATTCTGAAGCACTTCCATGGAGAATCCAAATTCTTTTTAGTTTCACTGATGTTTCATTATCCTTAGCAGCCTCTTCACAAAGCTGTTCCTCTGGATAGCTCAGACCATTTTCTCACCTGTACCAAAATACTGCAGCTTTAGTTGGGATGTGGATCTGTGTTTCTTGAAAGAACAAAATTTCTGTGTTTAAAATACAAAATGATGTGCAGAGATCAAGCCTATTCCCAGGCTTCGGACCTGGCTGGTGGACGACAGTATTGCTAACCTGTCTTTGGGGACCCCTGTGCTGGGGCTGAAGAAGGCAAATGTGGAACTGGAAGACCATAGACCTCATCGCAACTAATTTTTCAGTTCCCATTCCCGCTTGTACTCCACGATGGAAGAAACACAGCATTGGCTGGGGCAGTGGTGGGACAGCAGTGGTGGCCAAGGCCACCCCAGCTCTCACGCGGGCCTTTTCGTGCTGAGCCGCCGGCATACCTCCCGCCTCACTCCCTCCTCTTTCACTGGTACCAATGGGCAGCAGCCAACTCACACTGTGCTGAGCTAGAAGGGGCTGTGACCCCATCTCCCCAGGATACTAGGTTGGTTTATTTTCAAATATTATTTAAAAAATATGTTAGAGTACCCTGTGTACCACTAGGGATAACCATACTTGTTTGGGTGCTTTGGTTGTCTGTTCAAACAAGCATTTGTATTCAGTCAGCTATTCCTTTCAGCCAAGAACCTCCCTATCTGCAAGGGTTTCTGCCACAAAAATCCTGAAAAAAAATTCTCCCCTCTTAATTAAGTTACCCAAACAAGGTGTTTTAGCCCCTTCTGCCCTACATGGCATTCAAATCCTACGCTATTGACTTTACCCTTTTATAAGCACAGTTTCTGACTGACAGCACAACTGCCAACTTATTGTCTTTCAAACATTTCTCCTGCTTAGATTTGTCCCTTGTCACACTTTTCCTACCTCTAAGCTGTCACCACCTTCCCCTAAGCTACACCTGGGAGAAGAGGAGAAAATTAATTGTGTCATTTTCACATAACATCCTTCTATCATCATAACCCTGGAAATGTTAGCTCCTTACAATTAGGGTGAGTTTGCTTAGGTATAACTTCATTTATTTAGATAGAACTATTTCTGATTGACACATGCAGATATGCGAAGAGAATCTTGCCCTACGTCTTTGTCATTGTGAGTTATTTCAAATGTAAGAACATTATTTACTACTTCAGTCAAATAAGAATAAATATAAATAGACATATATTGCTACTGTCACTTCTCCTCCGAAAAACAGAATTAATGAGCTCTGACCAGACAGTTTTGGCTGATTTTAGGTTGTGTTGCTAGGGTTTTTTGGAACATGGACATAGCTTTTTATTGAAAGAAAATATTTTGTCTAGCTAAGTTTTAAATTTGCTTTAAGACTTCATCTGTGGGTTACTTCTTGGATAAAAGTGAAATGGCAAGAAACTTTTGTGCTGTAAAAAACTTTCTTTTGAATTCTATTTTGTTTTGCTAGAAAATTCATTCTTTTCAAAACTGACCTCTGAACTAGCAAAGGCTCTTTCCTGATGGTCCCCTACTGTGACTGGATCCATTCAATTTTGGAGGGCTCTCTGAGACTATGGAGTTCTCCTTTCTTGCATTCCAAAGCCTGCTATAGGAGAAAGAAAACACACCTTATGTGCAAAGGCAGAAATTTATTAAGTGTAGTTGAAATCTTAACAGTTTAATCAAAGAATTGCTATTATTCAAGATCTAGTTTTTACAGAAAAAGAAAAAAATAGGTAAATAAAGGGAACACAACTACAAAAAAGTCTCAATAATAAAAATACAGTTAAAATTGTTATATTCAGACCTATCTGTAGCTGCCTCTTGCTCTGGTGTTATCCTCACCCTTCCACTGTTTCTGTAGTTGATAGATGGTAGTTGGTCTTGGCCCAGGGTAGCTGTGGGGTTTAAAACTCATCAGCATCCATAGCCCTTCACCGGAAGGAATATGATTTTGATGGTGATGGTTTCTTCCTCCTCACACTGAAGTCCACTTGGGACTATTTCTATGTACTTCACAAAATCACAAAATAGCTGAGGTTGGAAGGCACCTCTCAAGATTATCTGGTCCACCCCAAGCTCAAGCAGGGTCAGCTAGTGCAAGTTGCCCAGGACCATGTCCAGTCAGGTTTTGAATATCTCCAAAGATGGAGACTCCACAACCTCTCTCGGCAACCTGTTCCTGTGCTCAGTCACTCTCACAGTAAAGATTTTTATGTTTAAATGGAATTTCCTGTGTTTCAATTTGTGCCTATTGCCTCTTGTCCTGTCACTAGGCACCACTGAGAAGGGTCTGGCTCCATCTTCCTTATGCTCTTCCATCAGATATTTATATACATTGATAAGATCTGTCCTGAGCCTTCTCTTCTCAAGGCTAAACAGTCATGGTCAACTTGTTGTCCACCAGGATCCTGTGATGCACCACCAGAGGGGCATCTGGGATTCTTTTGGATTCCAGGGTTAGTTGCACTGAACTCAAGACCATCATTTGTCAAGTGTGAGAATTTATTAGAGATAAGAGATTATAACAAAGCTAACAGTATAGCAAAGCTGGAAATAGAACAGAACTGAAAATATATATACATATCAGCGCTCTACAGTTCAATCACAGGTGCATGGTACAGCCTCTGCTCTTGCCCCTTATGGGCTACCCTTCCAGTATATTTTTTCTTGGATTCTCCTTACCATGCAGTTGACATCAGGGGCATCCCCCCACTGACGGGTGGGTCCTCGGGTCTGCAGGCCAGTTGACAGTGGGTCCAAGTCTACACAGGCTTATGTGGCTGACTCCTTTTTATACCCAGTCAGAACAACGCTAGTCCACAGTGATACCAAGGGCGCATGGCTCCAGTCAATAGCACCGTGCACATCAGCAGGTGACCTCGTGCTCAGCCCACAGCCCTGCTCAGTGGGTAACCACGTGCTCATTAACAGGTTGTTCTGCAGGGAACAGCTCCACAGCTCTGAGATGTCTATGGTGTGGGTGTGCAGTGTCACTTCCCCTTTGTCTGGACTTGTCAATGATGGGGTTGTTAGAGGGTGTGCCCCCAGGCTACAGCAACCCCACAGCATGGTGGCTCCAGCCATGGTTCACCCAGGGTTCATTAACTCTTGGGGAGCACCCCAGAGAAATCCCTGTTCTATGGGCTGCACCATCTGGAGTCCCACACTTGCTTGTGTGGTGCCTGTCAGACCCCCAGTTCCTTCTCTGCAAAGTTGTTTTCCAGCAGATCGCTGCCCCCACCCCAACTCCCCCCAGCCTGTGCTGGTGCCTAGGTTATTCCTTCCCAGATACAGGACTTTGCTCTTCCCTTTACTGAACTTCGTGAGGTTCCTCTCTGCCCATCAGGTGCAGCAGAGTATGCCCCCTTGTCAGTTTCTCAGTCACCTGTATCAGGGAGTTGTCATCAATGCACTGCAGTAACCTCCTGGATTCGTTGTGCCCTTCTGTGTTATCCCTCCAGCAGATATCAGGGTTGTTAAAGTCCCCCATGAGGACCAGGGCCCGTGAATGTGAAGCTTCTTCCAGCTGTCTGAAGAAGACCTCATATACTTCTTCCTGATCAGCCAGTCTATAGCAGACACTCAGTAACATATTGCCTGTGCTGGTCTGCCCATTAATCCTGGCCCATCGCCAGCTCTCAGCTGGCCCATCACCACCCCCAGGCAGAGCTCCATGCATTTCTGCTGCCCTCTCACATAAAGGGCTACTCCTTCTCCTCACCATCTTTGTCTGGCCTCTCTTCCTGGCTTTAGCCTCTTCTTCCTAAAGAGCCTGTATCCATCCTTTGCAGCACTCCAGTCATGTGAGCTCTCCCACCATGTCTCCGTGATCCCGATGAGACTGTAGCCCTGTCACTGCACACAGACCTCTAATTCCTCTTGTCTGTTCCCCAAGCTGGGTGCATTAGTGCACAGGCACTTCAAAGAGGCACCCTGAGAGCTTCCCCCATAATGTGACCCTATAGGCACTTCCTTATTTACATATATACACTTGTGGCTATTCCACTTCAGTCCTGCTTGTTGACTCCAAGGTCCCTTCTGTTTATATTACCCCAGACCCTTTGGTTGCCAACACTGTCCACCACTTCCTCACTTGACCATTGGTCATTCTATCCCAACCCTGTCATTCCCAGCTAAAGCCCTCCTTACCAGGTTGGCCAGCCTATTGGCAAAGATACTTTTGCCCCAACTTTGTCAGGTGCTTCTCATATTTCCTAACTTGCTTTATACCTTTTTCTTTCTTCACTGGTCTGCAATGCCACATCACATCTGAATTTGCCATATATGGAGTGTCATGTATTTTGCCCAGGTCCCAAGTCTGCATTTTTGCAAAGGAACACTGGTGAGCTGTTCATAGGCCTGGGGTCTTCAGGATCCTCCTGTGCCCTGCTGTTATCATCCCATGCCTGGGCTCTCCTACACTGAATCCTTTTCCATGTGCTTGTGCCTGTGTTCCCACTTCCAAGGACTCTGCTGTAGTACCGTACCTGTATTCGTCATCACATAACACTAGGTTCATAAATATTTCCTTCGACACAGAATAGCTACTTCCTACTAGCATTTATTAAAAAAAATGGTTATATCCCTCACTTATACAAAGCTATGCAAAAGTAAAACAAATTAGGCAATAGCAAATTGTTATTAGGAAACTGCTGTTACAGATAAACAAGCTAAAATAAAGCTCCAGGCAGGTCAAGACAAGTCCACACAATAAGCCTGACAAGCCTTAGCCCTGAGGCCTTGCAAAATTCGCACAAAGCATGTCAGTTCTTGAATGTAGCTTTCTGCCAGGGAAAAAAAAAAAAAGATTCCCTACCAATTTAATACTTTGCAATATAGTATGAAAAAGCATTATAGCATGAACCACAAAAAATACCTTTAAATCAGTGCTTGACTACACAAGCCTCTCAACATAAATCAAAGAGATCTTGTTAACTAACCAAAAAAAAAAAGCTAGCAAGTGTTAAGTTTATATAGTATCAAATATATCGGTTGTATTCTGGTTTTATCTTATGCATAAGAAAACACAGCCAACAAAGACATTCAATCTAATCTTGGTCAGCCGAGGACAAACTCAGGAAATCACTTTTTAATCATAAAATTAGGTATGTTATGAAAGGGATAGGCAACCAATACAGAGCATAATCTGAGAATCAACCCAATCCTCCTGATTTCAGCAAGTCAGCTATGAACAGAACCAAGTAACCTCCATTAAATAATCTAAAGGGCCATTTGACTTTATCATAAAAGACAGGAAACCCAGAATAATTAAAATAAAGCAGTATAATGCAGTTTAACAATTCACTTTGATTTCTGAACTATCACAGTATATCTACATCTGTAATAAGTACTTCATTTATGAGCTTTAGATAAATGTGTTAAGTTCATTATAGATTCACTTAATAAAATAATGGTTTCATGATGTGCTCATATTTTTTATGGAATATGATAAATGATCACAGAAACCAGATGTGGTGTCACTTTTACAGTTTCTGTCATTGAAAAAAAGGAATGGAAAAGTTCTGTGTGATCATATTTATCATTTAATTTCAGCACTATTTAAAAAAGACATATTGGACAAAACTGAAAAATGTGTCAAAGTTAGCTAATATGTCTGTGTTCTTGAGCCTAGACAATGTAGGTAAAATTCAGAGAAGAGAGCATCAAAATTTAACATTTCAGAATAAAGGATGTAAGTGAAATAAATTTCAGTTTTGGCACATGTATAATGATTTTTTTCTGACAGTCATCTTACCTTGTTACAATTAGGATGGAATGAAAAAATTAAAAACTATATTTTTTTTCATACAAATACTATTTTTTTAAATGGTGTGGGGGGGGGAGACGGAGCTGTTATGAAAAGTATAAACCTTCTTCAATTTTTTTTTTTTACAAAATGGAAGTTTTCCCATCACTGTTTTTGCAAATTTTACAGAAACAAAAGTATTATTGAAAAGGTTATTTTTTTTCCAGTTAACAGGAACTGAACTGCCAGTGTTGCATTTCTGAACTCTAATCTTAGCAAATATATTTTAGAAGAACTTCAGAAATCTTTCAGCTCTTTAATTAAAAAAAATGCAAAAAAAAAAAAATACCGACCACTTCCAAACAATAATAACTTCATTTCCATTATATAAATCAGTGAACCAATTCTTGGCTTAACTTACACAATTTTATTTGCTTATTCTATGTAAAGGAAAATACTTAGTACCTACTACAACTTTAAAAAATGGAATCTCTTAGACATTAGAGTGAATGGTAAGTTCTTTCCAGTGCTTCTTAATTTTCAGTTGTAAAAGGCTCAGAAATGTGTTTTGTTAGCTGTTTGTAATTATATACTTGAGTACGGAAAGGAATATTTAGGTTCCGATTTTGTAGGTCTTTTTCCTTACATAACCAGATTCTGGACTGATGGTGATGGAAGGTGGATGGCCGTGTCATCTAGGCTGCTGTAATGATTTTGTGTGATCTCAGTAACTGGCCAGGTGGATACATTCTGCTGGTCACTTCTTGATTATGCTCAGAGGTTTCATCTCAAAGATTAGCCTAGCAGTCTTTTTTTCTCCTTTTTGTTTTTGAGGACAATTTGGTATAGTTTCTCAGCACTAAGGGCAGTTCCTCAATAGCTGTTAGTCTAGTTGTTAGCTAAGTTACCGAGCTCTCAATCTCAACCAAAAATAACTGCAATTTCCTATTTCACTGCCTTATCTGCCATTCTTCTTTCTCTTACCTCTGTATAGGTTGCACTAGCTGACTTATGTTGCTTCAGTCTTTATATCTCAGAGAAAAAAATTTGTATTCTTATACGAAAAAAATCGAAGTAAAAGACTGCTGTGCTGAAATGTTCTTACTACTCCCCCTGCTTTCATGAAGGTGGTTTAGTATACAAAAATACTCAGAAATTGGCTAAAATCTGTCACAGGGAAGAACTGTTCAGTTCATGTAGTTAAGAACAAATGAGGATCAAGGTGATTTATTGATTAATCAATGATACATAATTAATTGGCAGTGTACTGTACATTCAGAATCAATACCAGCAATATGACAGCTAAACTACAATACTAGATGCTTGCAAAATGTTAAGAAATGCCTATACATTTCTGAACACCTTTCTTTAAATAAACCTCCCAGATTCTAATGGCACTCAAGCGTGCACCCCACCCCCCACCCCCCCGCTGCTGCAGTGCCTGTGGTTCCTGACCGCCTGGTGCAAAGGACCCCCCAAGGTGTCGCCAGCACCCCGCAGTGTGGGTCCCACTGCAGCCCCTGAGCTTGCTCCCCAGCTGTGTGCTGCGGGGCGACCCATGGCAGTGTCAGCCCTGCTGCTGTTTCCACTACAAGCTCTCTCCTCCTGATGCAAATCTTCAGGCCTCTTTTATACTTCTTTTCAAGCAAGCCAACGGTGGCAACGCTGGCATTTCTACAAAGTCTTTTTATATTTCAGAAAAATATTATATTTGCTCTTAAATATCTCTCATAGTTCTCCTAAAAAAGTAGTTATTGCTTTTGCAGTTCATACAGAACAAGTACCAGAAACACTGTAAACAAAGGAGCAATGCTCTGCATCTCAGGCTTTCATGATACTACTGCTTCTATCCCAATGTCCAAAATAGACTTTCTTGCTCCATAGAGCATTAGTGGATTTAACCCTTATAGCTGTTTTTATAAAAGTGCTTAATGCTCTTTGTTATAGCCATTTGGCTCCTGACTTTGTATAAAAAGGCAAATCTGATTTTTATTGTAGAGGGTAAAACTTCGGTGTATGAAACATAGAAAAGAAGGGAACACATTACATGCTGAAAAACAACCCTGAGAAATCAGAAGATACCCTGTTATGAGCAAACAAAACTGTCAGTGTCATAATCCCTACTTCTCTTGACTAACAATTAGTTAGCACGTGTCCAGGTAAAGTCAGGAACTTCTAGCAGTTGGGTTGTGCTCCTATGTATTGCGTGTTTTACCACTCTTTTGCATTTTAACATTAAATTATTTTCAGAAATTCTTCTTTTTAGCATCTTTTAAAATGTATTAGTAACACTAATTCTGATACTGTCGAGTTCTGTGAGTTTTGTGGCTGATGATAAATTTACTGGCATATTTATGCCTCCTGGAGTGTTTGTTAATTATATTGAACTAAACAATAAAATGAATGGATTACTGAGAGTAGGTATATACAATAGAAAAAAAAGTGGCTTGTACAAAGTTCTTCCATTTATTCCATGAATGTATTTTTTTCCAGCTCAAAGTTCTCATTCTTCTGGATCAAAATTTAAGAGAAGGTGCTACTGAGCTTTTTAGGTAAACCAATGCAGTCCGATCTCACCATATTGCAGGGAAGAATTTCTTTACAATAGGTATACTCTGATGAACTATATTTCCTCATAAAGAAGCTAGAGATTTTTTAGGAAGAAATCAAATTATTTGGAGATACGTTGGTACTGAACTGTCCTATAGCTGACTGGAAATCACAGAAAATAAAGGCTTCTATTACAAAGAATATGCATCAGTGTCTGTATGTACATTATTTACACATTCTTAAGAGTTAGCAAGTCATGTAAGTCTCATAGAAGGGTTGATGTATCTGATACAATCTTTCTTTGCAGAAAGTGAGAGACACAGTGACCAAATTTTAGAAGATTAAGCAGACAGAAAAAATAATGAAATAACAAAGTAAATACATAAACCCCTTACAAAACCCAGGACCAAAAACTATTGCACTTAAGAGGGAATGAAAGAAATGGTGAAATAAGATGTCTCTCTAATGAACTATACAACAATCCCTAGGATACTTAAATTTCCCTAAAATTAGAGAAGGGATCAAAAGTTGTTTTGTTAATATAGTTTTGAACTGGTTTCTCAAAAAGCTGGAATAGCTACTGGTTTTACCACAGACTGTTTGGATCATCCTAAAAATTTGTATGATCTCTGCAAGAATTAGTTCCCCCCAAAGCAAAAAAAAAAAAAAAGAAAAAAAGAAAGAAAGCAAAAAGGAAAAAAAAGAGGATATTTCTTTCAAGGAGGGGATATTTTCCCAAACAAGTGCTTGAAGATAAGTTCACTATTTGGTGGACATTTAGGAACTATAGATAATAGCCCTATAATGATACGTGGTACTACACTAGCTGATTTCTGGATTCAGCTGTCTCAGACAAATTCATCCAGCCTTGCTGAACAGATCAGTGCTACTGAATCTAGGAGATACAGAGCGATGGTGCTGTTTCAAGTTTGGTATTTAATGAAACACAAAATGTTTGCTGGCTTCTAAGGGTTGTCAGGCCCTGCTCATCCAACATGTGAAAACCATTTTGCTTGACAGTTGCAAATCCAAAGGTTGCATTCATTTTTATTATCAATACTTGCATTATCCTGTTCATGATTAAATAACTATCGTTCCAATTTAGTTTGTTTTTCAGCTTCCTCCTTTTCATCACCAAACAGCGGTAGCATACAAGGGGTTCTGTGACTTCTGTTTCACAAGATGAATTGGTTCTTTCTTCAGAAAAAGTTGAACAACTTATTTTTTTACATTGTCAAGGAAACCATGTAGGACAATTCTTCCAAAGATTTTTATTTTTTGTCTCAAACTTTTCTTATCTGCTCTCAACACTTCAACCTTTCTAATGTTATTACTTCTTCAGCATGATTGTGAACTCCACTTCTGGTTTTGTCATTGACTAATCACGTTGTTCACGTATTAGTCAGTTAGCTGCTTTTTTTCTGAAATGGTTTTTTAACCAATGTAAATCTGTAAGAGTAATAAAAAAATCACCTTCATAAATCTGTGAATATTAAAGGTGTGAAAGGCAGAAATATTATTATTACTATTACTATTATTATTATCCTGAAAACATAATTTTTGTAAAGTATCTTCTTAAAAAAGCAGTCTGAATCAGGAATGAGGCCCTACACTTTATTGTTTAAATTCCTGGGATTTTTTTTTCCTTGGTATCAAGAGAGAGTTAAATGTTATGGGATTTGCTGTCCAAATCCATGCTCCTACTTACTTGCCTACTGCATGAGAGTGTGAGAAACTGGTCAAGAAGATGTGTGTGCAGAAATTCTGACTTCATTATTTTGGCCCATATTTCTTACTGGAGTAAATGAGAGCATACAATTTCAGCAAACATTTGTCCATTTGCACCAGGAGAAAACACAAACCCCATTTTTTAACAGGGAAAAATGGAATGATTTTGAAGGATAATGAAAAATGATTCTAAATACTTTTAGAATTCATATTAATATAAAATGTCTTCTCTCTGAAAAAACCTTTGAATCAAAACCTCACACTTCAAATATTTTTGCTCTGTAGTTCATTTTTAATCAAGTCTAGTTTGGATTTAGAAGATTTATTGGCTTTAGTCAGTTTAGAAAAGTCATATCCCTCTATTATTATCTCTGGGTTGAAAACATTCCCTTTTGTCTCCATTAGGCTTATACCCAATTGCTCACATTTTTCCTCACTGGCAGTAATTGTTTCCTGCAGAGAGGCCAGCTGTTAGGACATCATATCATTGATCTAATCTGTCGTATTCAATGACTTCTAGAAAGTTTAATCACTTCTAAGGCCTACAATGAGGAGGTGTCTAAAGATAACTTTGCGTGTATAGGACGAGAGGCTTTTAGTGGTAAGCCTGCTGTTTATTCTTGTTTTCAGCAGTCTCCAAAATACTGCTGTTACACAAAAAGCCTGTGAAGAAAAGAACCCTTATGTTTCAATCTGTAATAGCACTGATTTTTTGTTGTGCTCATAGAATTTTATACTTTTCTGCATTTTATTCTCAGGAAAGTGTTCACTCTTTTGCTAGTGAATGTAAATCTTTCAAGGTTTGCTGAGGTCAGGCAGCCAAACTGTAACTTATTTTATGGTGTGGAGTCAAAAACCTGGAGTGATGCCCAATTTTACATATTTTCAACCTCAAACTGGATGCACATGGAAAAATCTTGGATTTTAGTTGCTTTGAAATTCAAAAATCAGATAATTAATTTACACTTAATATTGTTCTTCTCTCATCCTTAAATAATGAGTCTGTTGCTAATGTTGAAAGCAGAAACTTGACTGATGGCCAAATTTTCATCTTTGGGAGAGTGGTTCCTAAAAATATTGACTGTAAAATATTTTGAAAGCTTTTAGATTTAAAAATCTAATGCAAACACGAATGTTATTGTTATTACTATTAAGTATATTTATGTGTCACTAGTTTTTCTACTGTGATGATATAAGATTAGAAGTTTATATAAAATGTCATATCTTAACCTTTATGACATTAAGAGTTGACATGATGTTCACTTAATATTCTTCACTCGTGCTGTTGGAGACCTAAGGCAGCTTGTCATCCAAGGTGTATTAACCAGCCTGACAGAGACTATAGGGATATTTTGACACATGTCAAATCAGGGTAATAGCTATATTACCCAGGCAGCATAAGGAGATGATTATGAAATTCCACCGTACTGCAAACCTGTCACCATCTGGAATAGAAACTGAATTTTTATGGAAAAGTTGTTTTTGTGTTTGTAAATACAAATATCTTGTAAGAAGATATTACTTATAAGTCAGTCTAGATATATCGATATTTGGGATAATAGAATTTTAGAGTAAATAAATTTGATGCCTTGCACGAATGGTATTAGTCCTTAGAAAAAGGAAGAATCTTTGTTGGATAATTTTCCTGAATTTGGGGTGAGGGATGAGTATACTAAACTCTTTTGCCTTAAGTATTTTGAAGGAATTGTATATGCAATTGCTAAAACCTTCTGGAGTCCAGTTTTAAGCAGAGGTAGAAGCCCCAACATGTGAAATGGGGGCTTCTTACCTATGCAGACAATACTGCTGTAGCAAGTGGCTATTCAGATGTGGTTTAGTAATAAGAAAAATTCACCATGTCATATGAGCAACCTAAACGGGGCCAAGACACAAGCCCAAGAGCTGCCACCTGGTCTCCCATGCTGTCACAGTCCCCACAGGGGGCCACGTGAATGCCAGGGGCACTGCAGGACACTATGGCCCTATACAGTCTGCTTCTTGGGGTGCCGCAGACCTGCTACCTTCACCCTGTCTGCAGCCTTGCTGCCCTCCTAGCGATGCCTGGGGCACGAGGGCATCCACCCGAGAGCAGACAGCACAACAGCACTCAGTCATTCACACCAAAGAGACCGAGTCACTTTGCTGCGAAAATGGAGGGAGAAGGTGTTAAATCCTGGTGGAAAGGAGCTTCCTTTGAGATATTTTTGCTTTGTAGCTCAGATCACTGATGCTGCATATGCTGCTATAAAGATGGATGGACACCATGAAAGGCATTTTCAGAGAAAGGGGCTAACTTCTCCCAAATCACATCTCACATATGCAAATGCATTTGTACGAGCTTTAATCACAGTCCTGTCTGTAACATCACTGTAACATATACTTGCAAAACACATACTTAACATATATTTGCAAAAATACAAAGTGAGAAATCTAGGTGTTCAATCTTTAACATTTCTGCATATGTCCGAGTCTGGAGAATTTGTATTTAAAACTGCCATTTTCTCTAAGAATATTATCTCACTTTCTCATGCAGGCGTGAATTAACTAGGGGAAGAAAGGAGGAAAAGTTGGCTGTAATATATATTCCTGTATCATGTGATACAGCAGTAACACACAGCTAAGCACTTTACACTGGGGTTGCATGCACCCCTGCATACTGCCTAATTTCTAAAAAATTCTATAATTTCCATATGCTACCTGTGGTGTCCTTGTTAAAATTCCTGGGAGAAAAAACTCTTCTCCTGCATTATTACATTGGTATGCAATGATAATTACTGAAATGACAGAATGGAGTAGAGATGGATTGCAGGGTGGGCAGGCTGGAGATTGTCTCTAAGGTAATATCAAGTATGAGGTATGGAAGACAGATTCTTTGAGCCAGAACTAGTTGGACTTCTTATTTATGGTATTTTGTTTTTTGATTGTCACTTCAGTTGTTAAAACAAAATAGCTGATGATTTTTTTTCAGGAATGAAAAATTTCAACAACCTCTCTCTCACTCTTTCTCTGAGTTTTATGTAGAATACAAGATACCCAATAGTGTTACTTTGTCCACATTGCTAAAATGAACATCACATTCTTCTGTTCCAGTAATTATTATGTTAGCATAATGTTAGCAAATGTAATCTGCCAAGTTGCTGTTCCCTATAGTGCTTTGAAAATACTGCTTATATAAAGAACGCAAAATAATTTGCATTTAAGATTACTGTCAGTAAATCCGTTCATTAGCAGAACTTTAGAATTATTTATTTAGGGCCAGACTGTATAGCCTTTACCCAGGAGGATATGGAGGTTATCACAGTAGCTAATATAGAGTGTAGGTGCAAATCTGACCCCAAATAAAAGATTTAATGTAGTAAACAACAAAGATTTACTAGGAGTAAACTCAAAAGCAAATTATTGAGCTACTCACATGAATAAGTGGCATTCAGCCTGAGCGAGTAGGAAACTCTGACCCCTTTAAGTGTTAGCATGGTGGCAAAGAGCTAAGTAAACAATATAAATCAGTGAACCATAGCCACAATTACTGGGAGAAAATTGATTTTTAAAAATGCTGAAAATAAATCTTAATAGCTATGTATGCCACTGAATTTAGCAAATTTCTTCAATAGAATAAATTGATAAATGTAGTCCATTTCACCGCCAGATGTCACTGAAATTATTTCAGGATCTATAAGCAAGAGTGGTGTATGCATAATCACATGTTGTCACAAATTTGGCAGCTATTCTCATCTTTGTTTCACTGCATTGCACGGTTCCCATTTGTCATTTAGTGTCTCAAAGCCTCAAGCACGAGCCATTAGAGTGCTTCAGCTAACATGCCACTACAACAGTTTAAATGAAGATCAGAACTCACTTTCTAAATGGAGTCCTTAGAGACAGACAAGTAAGATTACTCATAAATGCCTAACAGAGGTGATTAACAGGTATATTTCCAAGATGCAGCTCTTCAAATTAGACCCCAAAAGCACAAAAATGTTCACATCTTTATCAATTAAGCCAACTGAACTATTAAAGCTCTCTCTTGAAATGAATGCAAGTCCATTTAAGGATGATTATTTCCCCTTTCTTTCATTCTACTTTCTATTTAACTTGTCATTAAAGTCTTTTATGTCTCTGATTAGTTTTGAACCCATTAATTACAGGGCAGTACACTGAAAGGAACTGTCTTTGTAAATGAGTAGTTAGAGCTTTTTCTTTTAAGGAACAATCTGAAATGAAAAGATAAAAGATGTATCTGGGTGTAGTTATCTTAATTTCTCTAGGGACACTGTTAAAATAAAACAGCAAAAGTTTCCATGCTCTTCTTTTTAAGACTGCACAATGTTTTAGGGCTATGATGTTTTAGTCCATAGTTTGCAATATTGTCCACGAGAACTGAGTTAAATAAACACGTTATGATTTACTGGAGGAGAAGAATGCCTTGTTTGTGATTTTAAAACTGACAAACTCTCATGTATATCCTTAAAACAGATTTCAAGCAGATCTCACTCCTGTGCCTATTGACACATTCACACATACCACTTTACCATTTTTCTGTCCTGTGTGTCTTGCTCTGCAGGGATGACTGCAGAGCATTGCCATACTACAGTGTTTCAGCAGATGGTGAATTATGTTTTTTTTTTTCTCTCTCCTACTACTGATCATGATATTACTCCTACAAATTGCACAGAAGGCTATGCTAACATTATTATGTTTATGTCATGTACCCTCCTTCCCTCCTGCATCATTTTATTTCACTCATCCTTCTCTCTTACCATTAGACTAAACTCATCAACAGTCATCATAAGCTTGTTCAGTACTTTGAATGCTAGGAAACACTGACCTCTGAAATTTCTAGGTGATTCTGCAAAATATGTATATAAAAAAGGCACAGAAATATGTAAAAGAGAATAAAAGTTACAAAGCCAAGCACTGAGTATTTAGAGAGTAACAGTTATAAGGTGCAACTCTTATACAATCTGCTTGCACACTTGCTTTATGATACTGTCTTTAATATAGAGTCATATACTCCTCCACTTTTTTTCTACTTAAAAATACTAGTCAAAATTACAAACTGTGTACTTCTCTTAATTATAAGGAAGTTAGACCTACATACCATTCTCAGCATCTTTTACATAAAAAAGAAGAAATAGTAGACTTTGTCTTTCAGCCAAGCTGAATTTACAGATTTGTTGCCATTGCTCTCATGTCTATTTCTAGTACTTTTGAAACATATTACACAGTGACACTGGACTTTGTTCTGAATTTATGTGTACTAAACATAGTTTTAAGTGGAGGTACTCCTTAATTACTGTGGTGTCTATATATAAATGATATCATTTCTCTTATTTTTTCTTTATTCTTTTGCAAAACATCAATATAAAAATATTGTTTATGCCTTAAGTGCAAAATATGCACTAAACAAATAAAAATAAATATAAATAAAATAATTATGAGTCAAAAGACTATTGCCATGTTCCAAGCGTTGTTTGTGTTTATATCAGGCAGACAAATAAAATGATGCATAGCTTCATTAATCATAGAAATAACTGTTCTGATTTTTTAAGAACTTTAAAAATCAGACTTGATGTTCACCATTTCTCCTCTTATTTTTTGCCTTTTTCTCAACTTAGTAGAGTTTTGTGCTTACCTAAGCCTTGCTCTGTTTTGCAGAAATCAGATATGTTATAGACTTGCAGTGGAAAACTCTGCAAAGGAAATTGTACATTAGGGAAAAAACATATTTAAATTGAATTATTACATGCTGGTTTTTTATATACGTGTGTGTGTGTGTACGTATACACAGATGCATATATGTGTGTGTATATAATTCTAAGTTCAAACAGTGCCATAGATAAATAGAGAATGAATAAAGTATGGAAACATTATGAAGAGTTAACACGTCTGAAAAAGAGAAGAGCATTTAAAACTGTTGTTCAAAAATTAGAGTTAAGATTTTGTGGCACAGTAAATAATATCTCTTTCACAGAAACAAATCATTAATGCTTTGGAGAGAGCTAGGGCTAATACTCTAGTCTGTTTCCATTCAAGGAAAATGTTACGCTCCAGGTGGTTCAATAATGCAATTATAACCTTGTAGGTACACGGAAGAACAGGGAATTAAATAGGCGAGTAATTACTGGATCAGGACCTCAGAGGTACCGAATAGCCCCACTTTGGGGGCTTTGGGGGCTGCTTTCTCATCAGAAACTCAGTAGCTCTCAGGGTTTGGCTAAGAAAGAGTGCAGATGAAGTGACTGCTATAGAATAAATAAAGTCAGGCAGAAGAAAAATCATACATATAATCAATAAACAACAAATACAAATGTATTTTCTGCACTTTACCACCAAACTGGTGCATTTGGATAAAAGACTTCAGAGTTTCTTCAGTTCATCATTCCCGGGAACTAAGATCTCAATCCTGCAGGTGTGCAGCCATAGCTAGAGGGAAGTGACAGCAAAGCATCTGCCAAGAATGCTAAATGCCTGGTAAAAATAATCCAGTTTGCTCAATCACCACGAGGATCTACAGTTTATATCTACTCTATTTAAAGTGACAGAGGTTCCCTTTATTGGTGTACTCATGATGCATGTTCCACGCCATCATGGATGTCATACCTTGAGGGACGTTTATGCACATGACTTCACTTTCCTCGTAAACCAGTCCCTTGGGGAAATTCCTGCCCCCTTATGAGCACCTTTTATAAAAGAGAGAGTTTCTGCCACCTCTCATCACCTCAAAAGTGTCACCAGCAGGTCGAGGGAGGTGATCCTTCCCCTCTACTCAGCACCACTGAGGCCACACCTGGAGTGCTGTGTCCAGTTCTGGGCTCCCTGGTATGAGACAGACATGGAGCTACTGAAGCAAGTCCAGCAAAGGGTCACTAAGATGATAAAGGGACTGGAGCATCTGACATATGAGGAGAGGATGAGAGAGCTGGGACTTAGCTTGGAGAAGAGAAGGCTCAGGGGGATCTTATCAATGTGTATAAATATCTGATGCGGGGGAGTACAGAAAATGGAGCCAGACTCTTCTCAGTGGTGCCCAGTGACAGGGCGTGAAGCAATGGGCACAAAACGAAACATGGGAGGATCCACTTAAAAATAAGATTAAATTTTTTTACTGTGAGGTTAGTCAAACACTGGAACAGGTTGTCCAGAAATGTTGATGGTGTCTCCATCCTTGGAAATATTTAAACCCAGATGGGACATGGCCCTGAGCAGTCTTCTCTAGCTGACCCTGCTTTGAGCAGGGGAGTTGGACCAGACAATTTCCAGAGGCCCCTTCCAGCCACAACAATTCTGTGATTCCATGTTTCAAAAAGTTCTCTTTTGCTTTGTAGATAGACCTATTTATCTCCTTGAAATGTGAAATAACCCTCAGTATAAATAGTGTATCCAGCCCTTTAAGTACCTGTGAAGAAGATTAATGAACTATTTGGTAGGATGGTAATATGCAGTGCTCAAAGTAGAGGAAAAAGGGTGGGTTGGTACAATTGAAACAGAAGCTACAGTTCAAATCATGTAGCAGCTTTTGTCTCTGGAGGCACTGAACAGGAGTTGCACTTGGTGGCTTGCACTGAAGGAAGGTACCACCAGTCAGCTTCTCCCCTTTCCTGCTCAGTTCCTGTGATCTCCATGGAGCAAGCTGCTTCACACAGAAAGTGTCTTGCCCGTGTGGGTGTCCATGGCTCATTAGGTCCCTGTCAGTGGGAATGCAATGGAGCTGGGAAGGGGATGTCGAGCCTGCTGCCACAGAGTTAGAGGACTGGGCAGGAAGAACGGAAGCAACACTACTGAGGTCTCATCCATACTGTCTTTTAGGAGCAGTCCTAGTGGGAACATCATCTCTTGATGTATTGTAACAGAAAAAACAAAAAAAGTCATGAAGGCAAAACTGCCTTTGTGGCACAGCATCTTAAGTACGTACATTTTTTCTTGGAAAAGGGTCTTTTTTTCTTCTAAAAATGGAAAAAAAGTGAAATTCTCTACCTACTCATGATGCCACTTTATATGGCATCATTACCATTGTCTCTGAAGAACTCAGATTTTTAATATCTTTACATAAAAATGTATTTATCTTCAATGCTATAAATAATTTTATTCTTCTTACATTATCCTCCCTCTTAATTTTCTTTTGCACTCCCACTCCCAGTACTCATCTACATAGTTCATTTGACAGTTTTTCCTGATGTCATTATTTCACTATCCTCATACATAGCTCATTTGTGTGGTATGACTTCAAGGTCTTATCTGTGAGACTCATACCCATTCCTCATTAAATATCACTCATAGCTAGTGTGTTGCCTACAGAGAAATTAACACTCTTCAAAGCATTAATATTAGAAGTTTAATACTAGATCTCAATACATCTGTTCCCAATAGACAAACAGGAAAAGGTTAGACAATCTACCCTTCACCACAAAATTCTCAAGCAGCAAATACCTGTTCTCGAATAATAAATACCAAGTAGACATGAACTAGTACTAAATAATAGACAGCAGCAGCAGAGGAAATGAGATTCAGACCTGTATTGGGTCAGCCAGATCTTATGGTAATGCCTGAATTTATCTTATCTCCCACTGTAAGGAAGACCATTGGATTTTTGACCTTAGTATATGATACTGTGTATGTAATTATGCAAAATTTAAGGTTGTGTTCTATGAACAAACTGTTAGCTATAACAATGAGAAATAATAGGAAACAAATTCTTTCGTATACGTGTAATTCCATAAACATCTCATTTACAAAGATGTAAAAGAAGAGGTTCAGACTCAGTTTTTTTAAAACTTGCCCTTGAGATTGTAAGGAATTTCAGTTATATTGTAAGGAATTTCAGTTATATAGTTTTGTGATGGGAATTTGTTGTCACATGAAACTCTTCAAGTATAACTGAAGCAAAAATATGGACTTCTGCCTCTAATTCACAAGTTCATTAAATTTCCACTTTTACTAAAATATAAGGCTGGTGAGATCATTTTTTAACTCTATATTATATAAAGACAGATTCTAGCTTTTTTTTTTTTTTTTGCCTTCAGAGCTTTTAAAATTGACCATAGTCTTCTCCCAGCCAAAGCAAGCCAAAACACCCCCCACCTAACCCTTCTTTGCTCTCACGCCTTTTAGCATCCTGTTTATTCATATTTGCTCCTGATGCCCAATAGAAAATAACTGAAGTGTTGTCTTGCATTGATCTTCCTATAAATCTAAGCATTTGGAGCTGCCTTTTTCCATTGTTGCTCTGGGGGGGTACATTACTGCTCTGGCACTTTCAACACTTAAGGCAGGCTTTGTCTGACTGCCTGGGCTAGCTGTCTGGATCCCCCTTACAGTCAGTTGAAGAGGTGTCTGCAGGGCATACTTCATTTCGTTCTAAAAATCAGATGAATTGTACTCTAGAAATGTTTATCTCCCTCCATTCGTTATAAAGGAAGTTCGGAAAACTGCCTCTGAAGTATACTGTCTATAGTGTGGACATTTAAAGGCAGGAATCCTACTCAAAGTACCTGGCCTAGTCTTTAAAAAAGAAAAAAAAAATCACACACACAAAAATCAGTGCCACTCCTGTTGGGTCACTTCCTTTTAGTTCACCTTTCAACTCAGTACCAGTGGCTCACTCTAGGCAATCACTAATGAGGTCAAATATATACTATACAGGCAGTTATGGAATTATTATGAGCTGTGAATGACACTAAATGGATCACCTGCAATGCTGGGCTATTTACACTACTCATCATATTTCGAGCTTTAGCTTAAGGACATGTCTCCTTTTGGTCTTGACATTTTTATGTTTGACAGTACCTTTTTATTAGTAGTGCCATAGTATATTTGTTGAGTGTTTTTGTGGTCATTATTATTATACAAAGCACTAAATGAACTTACAGCCAAACCTGAAGATAAGGTTCCTGCCTCAGCCACACAATATATATAATACATCATATGCTGGACTTCTCTGCCTCTCTAAAATAACCGCATGAACATCTTTACTTTTTTCAGACAATAAAATTGGGAATTATCAACTGACAGGATGGTACCAGCAATGCTACAAAGATCTCTGGGTAGAATGTACCTTTTGCAGCATTAATTTTTATGTGCATTTAATCTTCAACTCCCTGTCATTGATGCTGCAATAACAGAGCCAGAGTGTACCTTCTGACAGTATCACAACATACTAAATGAAAAGCTGTGTCCAAGGTAAAGTTATATAAGGTTGAAAGGAAATGAAAGGACCATATACCTTCAATTACATTTTCATTGAGTCTATTTTCTGAGCTCCAAATCCTGCTTTCTTAGAAATTCAGGCAACTAAGTCAATTAATGCTAAGGTCAAAGCAATGTTTATTTCAGTCCAGCAACTTTCTGGAGCAATATTAAAGAAACTGTCACATATTTTTATCAATCCATCTTTTTGTCTGCCAGTAAAGATATTAATATAATTCAATCATGAACCAGAAGTAGCCTGTAGCCTTTGATATCTCTCTGTAATAGTTGAAATAGATGGCCTAGAAGATGTATTCATGGGGTACAGGGATTACTGTCACGAAAATGTGCTCTTTTTCAGATTTTGCATCTATTTTTTTTTTCCTCCAGTTTTTCTCTCTACTTCTAGCACACTGAGGAGCCAGTTCAGTAGTTCCTGGTGGGGATTATTTCAGTGCTTGCTGTTTGGAATGCAGGCAGTGACAGGAAAGGTTGATGGATTTTTCCCCATGGTGCTGAACGATTTTGAATTTTACTACTCTCTGCAATTTTCTCCAAACCAACTGACATTAGAAAATGAGGGGGAAAAAAATTAGTTTATTCTATAAAAGAAAAATTTGTGGAAAATATAAAGTTCAGTTTGTATTAAATGTGGGTAAAGGAGGATATGGGATGGATACAGGAGGAAAATGTCACTGAAATGAGCAGTACCTGAAAGTAATGAATTTGTGAGGCTTTATAATAGTCAGTATTATCAAAAGAAAAACCAAAGATATATTATTTCATTTTGTTCACCTTTCTATTTATCATAATAAAAGCACAACACAGATATAACCCACCTAAGAAAACTAGCCAAAGGATCACCACTTTACAAAACCAGTAAAGGCAAGGCACAAACACTGTATATTTCTATTTGTTTAGGGAAATTTTCAATTTCTGAATTCCATATATTCTAAATTGATATCTTATCAAAATGGACTGAATCTTTGTGAACCTCAATAGTCGGTTTTCACTGAATTGCATATACTTATTTTATTCAATTTAATTACACAGCTTTATATACAGTCTGTGGAGAATATTATTTCATTACATTCCAAAGAAAACCCACAAACATGAACGCACTCAAAGTCTGCAGCACACACACCAAAGAGTGACTAATTGATTTGAGAGGTTTTGTTCTAGGTGGCATCAAACGATCGGGGTATTTGAGAAACAGCAGTAAACCCTGCCTTACTGTCCGTTAGAGACTCCAGTCCTAACACTAGCTTGGCCTCTTCTGTCTAGTCTTTCATTAATTCTAATCTGGAAGCTAAAGCAAGCCCCAGCACTGATAAGAGATTCGTAGCCTCCATGCCAGTGGCCTCTGCTTACCCACTCCCAAACTTAGCAGCAGCTGTCAGAACCAGATTCATGCAGCCCTGCTGGCTTACAGGCTATACCCCGGACCAACACAAACTGTAACTCTAACCACAGTTTAGCAAACCTTTCTAGACTCATTCCAAATACCTCTCCATCAGTCCCTGGTGGGTTAGACTCTAGACCTAACTTTAGCTCTGTTTTTTTGTGTTTCCTTCTACTCAGATTCACGACAAACTCAGTAGCTTTAAATTAAATGTTTCTCTGGCAGACTCAACCCTAATGATACTGGAATGGTTCCTGTTTGGTCAAATCCTATTGCTAATCTTAATCTTGACACTGGCCTGGTAGACTGTAAATTACCAGTCCTATCACAACCTTTTCCAGGCTCAGCTCAGATCAGAACAGTCTGAACTCTAAATCATTTTTCCCTGTTGAAAAAACTTTTAATCCTTGCCACTGGGCCACTGCCACAAAAAGCTGTCACTTCAACCTCTTCTCTAATTCTGTTTTGTGGAGCTCTGCCATCCCTTTCATCACCTGATCAGCTGCTAATGAACACAGTCATAACTGACACTCATCACTCTTACAGCCAGACTTACGGTCACACCACCAAAGATCACGCTGTCCAGTAGTAGCTGTAATTTTATGTCAGAGGATCCTGATGACTTCATTCCCTCTCCAGGACCAGACCTGGTCTAATCCCTTCCAGTCCTAAACCTACCAATCTGAAAGTTCACAATTTTAGCTCAAGAACCTGATAAAGACCCCTGTTTATTATCATAGTCCCAACAGGTGGTCCTTGAACCCTTCCCCTCCAAACCAGAAATCTTCATCACCTGCTGATTTTAGCTATTTTAGCTATTGAGCTAAATGCTAACTAGGCAGATAAGCCTCGGCTAGCCTTGGCAATACCGGTAGTTTAGGAGCACATTCAAACTCCACCCTTAACTCTAGACAGGTGGAACTTCACAGACCAAGCCATAATTTTCCTTCAGCCTTACTCCAGAGCAGCTACCCTTTACTGGATGAACCCTAGTCCTAGGCCTCACCCTAGACAGTGGCTCCACTTTCATTGAACAACCCGTAAATGCAAACCAGTGCCTCATCAG
This sequence comes from Apteryx mantelli, assembly GCF_036417845.1. NCBI lineage: Eukaryota > Metazoa > Chordata > Aves > Apterygiformes > Apterygidae > Apteryx > Apteryx mantelli. The sequence continues at coordinate 117,788,910 of NC_089980.1, read as the reverse complement.
TCAGAGCTAATGGCCCTTGGCTAGGACCTATCCATCTATGTCCCATCACTAGAGTGAGCTGCTTCTAAAGCAACATACAGATACCTCTCTCCAAGATGCCCATATTCTGAGTACCATCAAGGCAGAAATGTCTTTATGTAACCCAAACTGAGGAATGTGAAAGTCAAATATATGATTTGTAATGCTGTTTTTGTTAGCCATGCAGTTAGCTGTAGATGACTTTATGCTTGCTGCTCAACTTGGCAGCTGCTCTGATTCCCTGTGCAAAGTCTGTCATGCACTGTACAGGAAGCCTGACCATTCTGGACTCCAAGTTCTACCTGGCTGGATGCCTAAATCCTTTACTGGGGTTCACTTACAGCCATATAATGTAGAAATGACTTATTATGCTCATATTTTAACCATGAAGTATGGGTGCCTTTTTATGCACAACTATTAACTAGGCATAGAAACAAACATCATTACATCATGAGTTTACATGTTATACATTAAAGCTGTTTTACAGAGTTCTTTCATGGCAGATGAGTTCCTACTGGTACTTCTGAGAAATTGTATTCAGAATAAAACTGTAGTGATCTCATATTATTGCTGAGAATCCTTCCTTCTGGCCTAATGGAATTAATTTTGTATGCTTATTAGGATCAAAGTCATTCTTTTCTTTCCATTCTAATATTGGCTAAAACTGTAGAGTAAAATCTTGGTAATGGCCTTTTTCCTACTGGTTCTGACAGCATGAATATAATAGCAATAGATTACAGTCTAATTGATGTGTTATGGAAGTGTCACTACTTTTACTTTAATCATAGGTTATTAGGTTCAAAGATGTGGCTCTGGAAGTACTTCAGTATAATTTTTCTGGATTTGTTCTGTGGGGTAACTGATGGTCTCCATGTGACAGTATTGATATCCTTTCATGTGATCCTTCTCCCACACTCATATCAGACATAATTAGTTGTCAGCATCATGAAAGTCACTCTTAGTTCTTTCATTAGTATTTCTTTTGGGGATGGTGGTACCAACACCTCTTGCCAGAGCAGCATTGCTTCTTTATACATAGCTGATGAGGAATGTCCCTGCAGAGTAATTTCTTTCTCTCCAACATCCTTTTGTTTTAAGGGATTTAACTTTTTCCTTGAATTTTCCATACTGAGAGAGTTTTCTCAGTCAATATGGGAAAACAGGAAAATTAAGAAAGAAAATACAGGTAGGTCACACTGGGTGTGATCTTCATGTTTTCTTAAGAAAACAAGAAAAATCAGGGTTAAAAAATAACCGGAAATTATCTGAAGTAATGAAATAGAGGGAAAGTGCTATTTGTTCCTCCAGAGATTCTGTGCAGTTGAAAAATGCAACATTTTAGAAAACACCTAGAGAATAACGAAAATGCATATCTATCCTAAAATGTTGGAGAATATTTTATATGAGTAATACCACTGAGGTGCTCACCCTTAGTTTGTCAGCTTAACTCCCCCTATAGTTCATGGAAAGAGATAAAATGCACCAAAAAGCAATTCACCAACCTGTCTTAAATATTTGTTTTAGGCTGAGATAAAACACAGTCAGGACACACTACTTACCGTCTCTATTCTCTGACTTAGGAGCCTTGAATTCTAGACTGCTCACCTTGACCCTTACAAGAGGAGGCAGACAAAATGAATCCCACCAGCCTAAGGCTGCATGGACTAGTACCAACCAGTTCCCAAGAAATGCACTTCAGCTGAATCATTCTTGGTAGATACACGTTTGATACAACTAATATCTTCGCAATTAATGAAATACAGTGAGCCTTCTCTTTCATTGCAGGAAAACTTTCAGGGTTGAAGCAATGAAAGCAGGAAAAGAATAAAGTATGTAGTGTAACATTTATATTAAATAAAAACCACCAGAAACTTTTGGAGAAAAAGACATAGCAAAAAGATATTTAGGAAAATATTCGATGACTTCCCATTCAAATTCAAATTTCTAAAATATGAAGTCATGCTGTCTTTAACCTTTCAATTTCATGTCCATCTATCTAAAAACCTAAAAATTTCTGTGCTTTTAAAAGCACAAAATGGATTTTTTAGTCTCCGAAATAATTAATATTTGATCCCAGTTACAAGCAAGAGGATAAGCTCTAATAAATATGTAAATTTCATAAAGCACTGTTATTCCTTCTGAATCTTGGCAGAGTGAAGAGGCTAAAAGATAGATTGTGGTACGAAGTGATTTAAGAAAGTTATTTTATTGTATAAATACAAGGGACAATGTGTGCCAAATTTAGTATCAAAAAAAGTTTCTAAAAATGATTGAAACAGCCTGAATATCAATACTTGTCAGCTCCTTTTTTAACTCAAATCTGATTCTGCTTAATTGATTTTCCATAAATTCAGTTTTATGATTAAGAGTATCTCCAGTTTAAGTAGATTAAAGCATTTCATACATTTTCCATGCATCAGTTAAATTCTCTATATTTTATACAGAACTATCTCTTCAACATTATTGATTTTTTCTTCTAATTACATAGGAGCATATTACACTGATCTCTTTTGTTTGACTGAGGTATCACATTCTAGAACTTTGACTGCCTGAAAAATATTATATTAATGAAACATTTAATGAATCAAAATACTTTTTTCTTATCTGGCTGCATTAAAAAAGAACAGTTATAGAATTAAGAAAGACTAGCTGAATAATGTCTTAACTCCCTACAGGGCTAGCAATTTCTGGGACTATGGAGCCTGTCTAGACTGTATACCTTTCCCTAAAGCTTTCAAAAATAAAAAATATTAAAAAAACACATTATTTCTCCTCTCAGTTTAGGTCTTCAGAACCGTATAAGCCAATCACACCTGTTCAATTAAACTATTTTAATAAGGTGAGAAAAGTAACATCAGAAAAATTAACACAAAATGAATTAGGTCCAGGTATGCCTGGGGGAGAACCTCCATAGAAATAGCAAGCTGGTTAAGCAGGTTGCCAATTAAGCCATGTCTGAATGGAGTAGGTACATATCACTCTGAATAAGAGCATTAGTCTTGTATCTGATGTCTGTTCTGCCACCATGCATGCGTTTTACTGAGAACTCACCACGAGCTGGAGGTTTAGCAAATTGTCTAACACCTTTTAAAAGTGATACATATACAACTTTATACATCTTCTTGTGATTTATAGTATATAGAAACTTAAAGTCTTTTGATGGTTGTAGTAAAGTATATGATGCCTGATTTGGAAGAAGGGAACGAATCTGAAATACCATCAAGGTGTGAAGCGGGACACCTGGATGCTACATTTGTACAGAATTTGGGCTGGAAACCTGTATGAGCATGTCTCAGAGGAGAAACACAGGAAAAGATATAGATCCTCAGAGGGTTTCCTGGCAGAATATTTACCTCATGAAATGCGGATTGCTCATCCCTCCGGCCAGTATTTACAACAACAATTATGAGTGAAATATATAAGAGTATATATTGGAAGAGTAACTTGCTAATTTTTTTAATATTTTATTTCACTATGTCATCTATTGTTTCCAACTCTAATACCTATCATTCTAAAATAGTATTTAAGATCTTGATAATCAGCCTACATTTTTTCATTGCTTTGAAAGAAGTTTAGCAATAACCAACCTGAAAATGATAAACTAAGGATATATGCTCTCTGGCGTGATAATACGGTGATAAAGCTTTCTCTGTTCCCCTGCAGTCCAGAGCAGGGTGCGCAGGCTGCCTTGCACCATGGGCCAGGGGTTTGCACACCATCAGTCTGGGGAGGGCCCCGAGGGTGGGCCCAGCTTGCCGGCTCCTGCCTGGTGGGACGGCTGCCTGCTGACCGACAACCCCCTTTCCTGCAGAGAGCAGGCAGCAGCAGCCGCGCACAGCCCAGCGGATGCCCAGAGTCCTCACCAAAGCCATCCTTGGCTGATGATATTCTCAGTAGACCTTTATTACCCCACATGTGTGTTACAGAGTTTCCGGGAGAATATAGCAGTGTTTTGTGCTGCAATACGCCCAAACAGTTGCCAAAGAGGTTATTCGTCCTCCAGAGCAAAGGGCGAGAAATGTGGGAAGGTCCCTGGGGATTAACCAGCATCTGAATAATACAGTTGGCAAACTCATTTAGAAGTGGAGTCCTAGCACTAACCCATGTCTCCAGCTGTCCCAGCAAACTTCGATTTAAAATTTTCCTTAAAGTAGTTGAGAAGGTCTTGTGAGCAGACAGGAAGGACATCAGGGCTAACACCAGTGTGTGAGATTGCGCTGGCCATCTCTCTTTCCGTGAGCAAAATAGTAAACATCAAAATCTCTGTCAGTCCAGAGTTCCCCAGCTCTGCCGTTGCCTTGGCCAAACACTCTTACAGAGCACAGTCTAGAATCTTCTGCTCCCTCCTGTAGCTTTTATGATTGGTGAAAATACTTTTCCACCACAAGATCTCCTTTGATTTTGTTAAAAAGTTTACAGCTTTTGAATATTTTGTTCTGATTTAATGAATCTTATTCTTTTGGAAGATGTGATTCTATTCAGGACTCCATTTTGAAGACAATTCCTTATAGAATAGAAAATTATGATCCTGAGAATCAACAGATTTATGCTTTTCATCCTTGTTTTCACCTTTTGTATACTCCAGAGATAATAAGATCATCTATAGAAATTGTTTTGGAATTTAATCTAACTGTCTCTTCTAAACTGGTCCATATACTCTTCAAAGGCTTTTTTCCCTTAATTTGGTAAATTATGTTTGAATTACAGTATTTTCTGATATTCCTTTTTTCCTATTACTTTTAAGATCAGTCTAATAACATCTATTTTATTTCAGTGTAATAATAAAAATCCTCTCAATCTGAGAGAAAGAAAGAATGAAAATATACGAAGCTACTGACTCCTGCTTGGTTTCTTATTTTTCAGGTTCTTCAGCTAGGTGTGATCACATTTATCCCTGAACACTGAAGAAGGAACCTGTCTCAGCCTTTGTGCGTAATGTTGGCTCTACAGGACTTGTGGCCAGCAAAGACGGACCAGCAAAGACGAAATCCACACTGTCTCATGGCCAGAAGACCAGGAGAAAGTTCACGGCTGCCTGTAACCTCCAGAATAAAGTATGACATTCCTCATGCACAGATGTTTGAGAAAATGTAACTGGTCTTTCAGTTATGGAGCATTACACACTTTAAAATTGATAAGCTGATAGAAATGTGCTGCTATAATGGACTGGGACACACACACTATAGAGTCAGAGGTTCTTTACATACATTTGTGGGTGCTGAAAGTTGTAAATGATCCTTGGAGATAGTAGAACAAGTTCATTCAATGAAAGTGGAACAGCTACTTTCAGAGAATCTGTTTTTTTCATTGAAGAACAAAATCTGGAACGGCAAAAGCTATCACTGAAATCAGTAAGTGCTCAGAAATCTGAAGAATTAAGTAAGGACTGGTGATCTTCCTAGCCCCAGTATAAACAAAGCTATATCTTCACAGGAGTGTGCAGCATATCCATATTTATGATTTGTTAATTTGTAATTAGTTTCCAAAACAATTTTACATGCATTGTCAAATACATCTTTGATTTACAGTGTGTACCAGCTAGGCAGTCAGCTGCATAATACAGTTTGTCCACAATGTTCATGCATAAATAATCACTGTCGGTAATTTTAAATTAATTTTGAAAAGCAGACTGTGAAAATCAGTTGCTATACAGATTAATGTTATTTTAGTCATTCCATTTCATGAGCATACATACCTTTTCCAAATAGTATTGGTCGGGTAATGACATATCTAATATTAACCTTCACTACATCGTGCATGCAAAAAGAGGTGTTGCTATGGTACACAGCAGTCATGTAGGGCTCCCTTCTCTGACACCAATGTAATTTAGATAATTTCTCCACGGATATAAATTCGAGTTAGTCTACTTTATGGCAACAAAGTTACACTGACATGCAACTAGATTACGTAAAATCATGGCTGTGACAAATAAAAGGAGATCCTAGTTTAATTTCCACATTTAAAATGTTTTGGGCTTTGAAGGAATATTCCATGTTTTTAAAAAATTGACAAATTCAACTTAATTTTTGGTGTTGATTACACTATCACCTGAATATGAACAGAAATGATTGCCACTTCAAGGTGTAATCAAACATCTGTAGGTTTTTTGAATGAATTTCTAACAATATTCTGCCCTAAAATTAGAGAGGCTGTTGAGTTTTCTACATTTCTTCATTTATGAAGATTAAATTTTCAAACAATGTAAAGGTTTAGACATGCAGCTAATGGAGGATTCATAGACAAATCCCTTATACAACTTGGAAAAATTTTTACCTGTCTTAATTTTCTTACAGATGTAACAACAAAAGAGATGAGCATAAGCATACAGATACATAGAAATGTAAAGAAAGGGACAAGTGGCCAACGGAGAAAAGGGAAAGACTGTGGTCAAGGCAAAAAAATCTGTGAGTAGAAAGTGGTCTTACTCATTCATCAGGAAAATGAACATTTGCTATAGTGACAACTGCATTAAACACGCTCCTTATTATACTGCTGTACAAATAAGCGCACACAGCATCTATCACAAAGGGCATGAAAGCCCTAAAAAGGGAACTGGTTCTCTGAAGCATGACTAGCTAGTAAATGACTTTCAGCAGCTTAGGCTGTGAAAGCTGATTCCCTGGATTTTTAGACAACTTTACACCTGATCATCTTGCTGAATGAAAAAGTGCATAGTCTCAAAAATTCCTCTTCCCAGAGAAAGGTAGAAGACTTTGAAAGCCTGACACAGCAAAGCACTTTATCCTTTTGAAGGAGGAGTTGCAGAAAAGACATAGAAAATATCAGCAGAATCCACTAGTTTTTGAAACCATCCATTTCTGGTATATATTTTCCCTCCTTCCAACATTATAGTGCAGCTGACTCTAATCGCAAACTGAAAAGGTGAATGGGACAAAAAATTCAACATCAGTATGAATACAAAGTCAAATTTTTTGACATTTAAGTATGAAAAACTGTTCAAATAGACTTGAGTATTGCATTTTTGTACCTAATTAGTATGATATGCATATATTTTTCAGGCGGCATCTTATGGTCAAACTATCAAAACCAGGCAAATATTTGTTAGTCATCTAATTCTGAGTTGGTTCTATAAGCAGCCTTCATAGTCACTAGGAAGAAATAGGACTTGTGGTGTCCTCATAAGACAGAAACTATCTATTCCTCTGCAACTTTTAGCCATCTAAGGCCAGGACACATACAGCTCTGTCACTTTTTCTAAGTGTATTTGGTTTCTTGAAGTATTTAAGGCTGGTTACCAGCAGGTGGTATATTAGGAACAGATTAAAAATCTCAGAACATTCTCTTTATGTGAACAGAAGACGAGAAGAGTTTTCCTAGGTCACAGAAGGCAGTTTCCAGCCTAGCTCATCACCAAGCATAAATTTACCAAAATCTGGTTTAGCTTTATACAGGTCAGTTCCTCCTCTTCTGCTGCTTGGAAGCTGTTCCAGATTTCAATCCCATGAGCATTAGAAACAATCTCCTAATTTATAGCCTGTACCAGGCTACATCTCTATAAACAATGTGCTGAGGACTCAATCCTTTAGTCAGAGAATATACCAATTTACAATTCCACCAATTGACTGTTTTTAAAAACAAGGACTGTGGTAGGCATTGGAGGCATTGCATCTCAACTCTCCTATTACTGCAGACTTCCAGAATCTTTTCTGTCAATCTCTGTCTGCATGACATTATGATTGCAATACGTATGAGTGAGCTTATCTCCACTTTTCTAAAAATACCATCCTTTTTTTCTCCTGAAAGAAATGTATGTAAAAATGTTATTGACTTCTGATTTGATATTTACAGCATTTCTGTCTCTAAATTATCTTCCCTTGGAAAACTGATTAATGAAATGGCATAAGAATATTAAGTAGTCCTAACTGTCTTTTTACAAAAAAATAAATTAAAAAAAAACAAAAAAACCCAAAAAATCAAAAAAGCCCTATCGTTACTTGAAGCATGTCAGAGTTTGCTTTTAATATTTATCATTTTATTTGTGTAAACAAGAATACTTGCTATTGAATTTATCACTGTACCCTATCTTAAACTCTCACTCTTGGAACAGAAACTTATGAAAACTTTCATCAGCTTATGTATCATAATTCTCCCTAGAAAGAACATTCTCCTGTTGTTTACTTTTTAACCTGGTCCGTAATTCTGGTATATGCTGGGCAATCCTCTCCTTCTGTGCCAGGTCATGACTATATGATTATCTGGGGACATGCTTGCTTAGATGGTCTTCCCCCCTTCTTTTTATTCTGATTATTAAAGTCTTTAACTATTATCATTTCCAAAGCATAATTCACATAATTAGTTCCGTAGTGCCACTGAACAAGCATTTCCTCCTCAAGAGAGGAAATTCAGCTATCAAAACCTATTCTGAAAGACTTGCTTTGGAAAGGTCTGGATTTATTCCACATTGTGTTTCCCCTTACTTCAGCACCATAATTTTGTTTAAAGATAAAGCCTGAGAGAACCAAGGATCATTGAGTTGTTAATTATTCACAGTTATATGCTGTTAGAAGCAATGCAGATTCACAGAAGCTCAAACTGGCGTAAGTTTGGACAGAAGTTTAGGAGCTCAGGAACCACCAGACTAGACTCATAGCATCTTCCTGGAATACAGTTTAAGTCTCTTTCAAAATGTGTTTTAGAAAAGTGTGCTATATATATCTAATGACTTGTGTAAACCCATTAATATTTATCCTTAACAATGATATTTTTATGTTAAAATACTTCATAAATATGTGCCAAGAAAATCTAATATTCCTCCTGAGTAAGCACTTTTATTTATTTTAATATTTTCCTTCACATATAAGAAAACTAAACCAGGGTTTAGAAAATCTGGCCAAGGCTATGGGAACATTGGCAGTCAGGAACTCTTGAGTCTTAGAGCAGTGTTTAAACTACTGAGCCACAAACTGCATGTTTCATTTAGGCTGCTGAACAAATCCCAGAAATTTGTTGCTTAGAATTATTGTCTTGGACTAGACTTGAACCAAGGCTTGTGAGCAGTGTGTTGCCCAAAAGACAACCAGAAGAGATTTAACAAGGTATAACTGAGGTCGAGAGAGAAAAAGCAAAGTGCAACATAGAGCAAAAGTTATTTAATTAACAGTGTTGTCTGTGGGCCAGAAAATAATGGACATCATTGGATAAGAAGCTGAATTCTGTTTTATCAAAGATCTTACACTTATTCCTTTGTAGAATGGAAGTGATCTGTGAAAGACCAATGCTTGGAAATCTCAGTTTTACTGAAAAGACTGTGTTGAAGTGGTCCAAAAATATTTTTCTCTTCTATGAAATTTTCTTCTGCAAATGTAAATGTGATTAGAAAATATCACCATGTTCTCCATTCCTCTCTAAGGACCAGGTTTCAGAGTCAATTTCATCTTTCCTGGGAAAAGCCTCATGGGAAACTGAAGTATTTCAACTTTTTTGACCAAAGGGTTTCAAACCACCCCGCTATCAATACCTTCCACCACATTTTTCACAAAATTAAAAGAAATACACCTCATTGTATTATTTGTAAGCAGACTTTCTATTGCATATTCTGTTCACAGGAAAACAGAACCATTCAATTTCATAATCTTTATAACTGAAGTATCCACCAGGAAAATGCAGAAAATGCTATTGCCAGTCTTCCACTAATTAATCATATGAGGATTTTGTGGGTAATTTGGTGAGATATATGCCTGATTTTTATTTATTTTTTTTCGGGAAGAGAGCTACATGTGCGAGAGGCAGCCTCTTGCTCTCCCTTGCTATGTTCTGTGCTGCACAATGTCAGTCAGTTTTGCTCATTGACTTTGACAGTATCAGTTCACAATCACTGGCACAGCAGATTATTTTTTTAGCTGCAGTGTCCCATGTTGTAGAGTTAATGCCACACAGCTGAAGATTTGCTTTTAGCATGTCTGGTTAACAATCCATTGCTGACCTCTCAGCTCTTCACACTTTTTAAAATAAGAAAATAGCTCTGAGCAACCATTTTTCTGAGATAAGCATCAGATACTTGGACCAGTGTAGCTCAGCCCTGGAGGAACACTGCCTCACTACTGCTTGGGATCTTATTGTGCCTTACATTTTAACACCATTGAGGGCAGAAAGACAACTCACATGGAACTGGCTGGAAGGCTTGATGTGAAAAGTGTTAAATTGTCCACGTATTGCAACCATACAGAAGAATGGTAACAACAACCACACAGCGCTCATTAACATTCGTTTGAATGATGAATGCATGACTTCATCATCAAGTGAGCTGGTGAGACAGGATGCTGCCAAACTTGCAGAGCTTGTCTACAGATTTCAGTACCATATTGCCAGTACACATGACTGATGGGACAAGCTTTCTACCTGAGAGCAGCTGGAGCAGGATATCTGTTTTGCTTATGCTGAGGTTCAGGCTGAGGTGGTCAGTGGTGCAAACAAAACAGCCAGTAATGAGCTCTGCACCCAGTGTCATGGGGGCAGCCATATGCAGGTAGGGGTCAGCAACGCTGTCGCCTTTAGGTCAGCTCAAAGTCTCTGCAGGTTGAACAAGTCACTGTTTACACTGAAGAAAGTGGAATCACATTAGCATTGTACCTAAATGTACTTGCTCATGCCATTTTGAGTGGTGGAACAATGCAGCCTTGCTGGGGACCATGTGTGACAGTGAAAGACTCTGGCACTGTTCCTTGGTTGAAGACTGTTGCAACCATACCATTGTGAAATGGGTGAACAGCCTGCAAGTTTATCTGGATAGCTGAATTTGTGAAGCTGTCTTCAATAAAGCCTCACAGTTAGTTATATTATGGTCTTGGTATCAAAAGCTTTCTTTGGTCAACAAAGATCACATACAAATACTGCTTTTGTTCTATTCATTTATCTTGAATCTTCCTGGCTTTAAAAATTACATGAACCATGCCTTGAGACTGGCTTTCTGAGCCTCCCTTTCAGTCTCAAGCCTGTAGAGCCCTATCACAGCAAAGATTTCCCCAGCAACTGACAGAAATAATGTATCTCAGTCATTATCAAGCCATAAGTGATTTCTGTTTGTAGAGGTAGGGGACTGGGTGTATCCCTGAGCTACTGTGGACTCTTGTTTACCAAACATTGGTGAAGAGCTGCATTCATTTGTGATTAGGTCGCCACCAGGTTTGTTTATTTTGGCAGAAATGTTATCAGTACTTAATCTTGCACTGTGACATCTGTTTCATGGTTTCAAAGGTCTCCAGTACAGTTGATGGTACTGCAGTTTGCTGCCCATTCGTTTTTAGCTGTCCTTCCATCAAAGATGGGAGATGGACAATTGCATAAACTGTCAGAATATTTCTGCCAGGAACTCCTTTCACTCCTTAACAGTATTTGACCATCTTCACTGTGGAATGGCACAACACCAGTGGGGTTTTAGGGACATATACTACTTTCAAGAATTCAGGGAACTATTTGACATTTTTATTTGGCAGTTTCTTGAATCTCCTCCCTGTGCATCGCTTACCTTCCAGGACAGGAAACTTTTCTTATACTTCCTGTTGAACTGTGCGGGGAAAAGTTTTATAAAAATCTTTTATCCCAATCTTATGAAGCACACATAACAGTGAACAAATCAACCTGCCAGTTCCATCAAACCTCTTCTGATAGCCATCTTTGACACAACAGAGGTTCTTTGCTGTGGTATTCTATAGTGCATCTTTGAGACCTTTCACTTTCTATGATTTTGTATTTGAACATAAGCAATAACAAGCTTACTATCCAACTCCTTTCTTTTCGTGACTGCCATGTTGAATGACACAGCATTTAGTATTTTAGTGTTAATTTCCACTCTGTTGTGCAGGCATCAGACAGCTCAGGATATTGCACTGCTCACTATTTGACAATCTGACCAGTAATCTGTACCAAATGTGGCCTGAGAAAACTTGACAGCACAAATAGCAAAGTACTTTACTATGACACTGTCAACAGAATGCCATCACTGTGATCATAAATTGTTGTCTCATGCTTTGCCAATTTGCTAGAAAACCGAATACTACCAGCTGCCAATTTTCAGCTCATAAAGTTAGCAGCAGTGTCACTGAAGTTTTTCTGATCAATATAGATGTGGGACCTTTCACCAAGTCACTGCAATATATTCATGAATTTTTCAGTTTGTGGAATTAATTGAGTCACATTCATTAAGTAGAAGTGTGACATTGTCACTGGACAGGTGCTAATAGTGATGCCTGGTGAGGGTATAAAAAAACTATTTTGCAAGTTATCAGCTGGTATTTAAATGCTCTCATTGTAAATCCAGTGTAATCCTCCCCCTTTGATCACTTGTATTTGGGCCTCTTTTATCACAACAAAGTAGTTATATATTGGCCAATACATACAGTAGAGAGTTAGGACTAATGAGCTACTAGGCTAAGCATTAATATACTCACTGCTTCTGATTAGATGGTAGATGAGGGTTTGCTGGCCAGACAGCTGTCTGTCAGAGGGAACAGGATCACCCTCTGTTGCTCTTTGGAATAGGCTGAACCTTGATGTTACAGAGTTTCAGTTTTCAGACTCTCCACTTTTCTCTACTCAGGGTTTTAGACCTCATGTCAGCACTTTTTTTTTCTTGTATCCTTGATCTGTTAATTATTACTGCCTAAACAACTACACTTGTATTAATGTTCTTCCTTTTCTTTTCTTGTACGGCTTTGGTGTGTACACCTTCTCATATCTTGACAACACTTCTCTCAGTAAAACTGGGCCAAGGTCACACAACTGTGCTGTTCCAAACTTGGTGACAGATCTCAACAGTTCCTGGACCGAGGAATACAGAACCCCTTCCTGTTGGCCTTTTTATCATAAATGCTTGTTATTAGGGTCTGGCATCTGGCTTGAGCCCCCATTTACACCTCTGCCTACTGAGCTGCAGACATCAGCAGGGCAAAAGTCTTCTGAGCAACAGTGTTCATGCCGAGATCCACTCTTGTCTCTGCTACCACGTTCTTTCAGGGATCTGCTGCTGTGCATCAAGGGCCTCAAGCAGTAATATCTTCTGCTTTATTTAATAAGCCAGCTATATCACTGGTATAATTAGTACCAGTTGTAACATTTGAGGAACTAATACAAGCTGAAGCATTGTATTGAAAATGATGTTAACTATCGCAAAGTGGTTATAAAAAGCTTTTCAATAGTCACAAGTGGCTGCAAACTGCATTACACCTAATGCTTAAGGTATTATTGTTCATGCACTTCGTGTAACAATTAAGGTATCTTTTGATTGTTCTGCAACTCTGATAATCCAACTGCAATTCTGGCAGTGTGAGATATTAAAAGGACACTAGAATACAGTATGAAGTAGTGAGAATCTCTCTATCTTAAGCATATGCAAATCTAGCTTTGAAACTACATATCATGCAGTTACGCATACATTAACATACCACAAATTAAGGTAATATGCTACACAGCTTATTATGACAACAATGAAGCTTACTCCAGATTTCTCTTTGTTTTCTCACTTGCTTTTCCAGTAGAAATACAGCCCATTCCAACATTTTCCAGCTGTAATTCACCAGCTGGGTGAATTTAGCTAAGACCTGCTCTGTCAGTATGTTCTGAATCCAGTTATGGACCAAGAAGTGGTGCACCCCTTTCATGTTCCTTGTTAGTCTCAAGAAGTCTTTAGATATTCCAGGTGCAGTTCAGTGTGAGATTAAATTTACTTGGCTAGTGTAGGTAACTAAATATGACCTAATTGTTAAACATCCCATTATAGTCCATGAAGATCTAGTTGACATTGTCTATGAAGCTTGGAGAGCTATTTAACTAAGCAACCAGGGAGATGAATGTATAGGAAAGTGTGGGAGAGAGTCCACATACCACATTTATTTATATCAGTAACTTAAAAGGTGAGAAATTTGGTATAGTATCTTTAAGAGCAGCAGAGATCGTTAGAGATTAGCATTAATTTTTCACACTGCATTTTCCATACCTCACTGTGACAGCTATACCAGCTGCTCCTGGGGAATGCTGAGAAAGCAGAGGGCAAGGGGCAGGGGAGTAAAAATTAGAGGAAAAAAAAGCAAAGAAACAAAACAGTCTACAGATTACACACCAAACCAGTTTTACTTTTAAAGATAAAATGACTGGTTCTTGATTTTTTATCTTGTGTGAAATCTTCTTGCCAAATGTGTTAGCAGAAGAAAGGGCTTAGCTCAATTTTCTGGGAATATCTCTCAAATTAACACACAGGCATATTGTCAGCTCGCCAGGAAATGCCATTTTGCCTTTCCTCTTAAATATCAAGCCTGTGTAAGAAAGTTTTATCCATGAGAAAAAAAACTCATGCATGAGAGCAACATTTTCAGGGAAGTGCAGGGAGAAAAAAGGAACTGATTGTACTTATGATCTTGAAAGACAATATTCATGACATTGTGGCAGTAGTCCTCTGCTCTATTTTCTTCATAAGCCAGTGTGAGAATATTTGATACAAAGACATTCCTTTCAAGTGCTTTCTTTGTACAATCTTTATGAGCAATTAGTGAAGTACCACAGTTGTGTGATCTGACTTACGAGTTTTTATTTTGTTCCTTCTTTGGTAAATTCAATGGTAGCTGACTATTCTTTCCCCTAAGATCTTCAGCTCGGAAGTCACATTCATCTCTATTGGGTCTAATTTACAGCTCTCTCCTTCCAGTTCTACACTGATTTAGCTCCATAGATTTTGCATTAATAGACACCTGGAAAGAAATTAGGACTTGCCACCTGAACTGTTCTTGACTGAACTGAACAAGCGAAGAGAAGCAAGAGAAGAATTTGAAGACACTAAATTTTAAAACGTATTCAGAGAAGTGGATACAGAAGTAAATGCTGAAGACTTTTTTATAAACTAATCAAGAAAATAAAATATATTTATTTTTTATCTTTATCAAGGAATATTGCTAAACTGAATTTGAATATTGAATTGAATATTGAAAAAATGGATGTGAAGACAGATTTTAGGGTGAAGGTTTTTACCTTATGCAGAAATATATTTTCACAGCTTAGATAACATTTTTTTTTCGCTGAACACAATAGCCTGAGTGAAAGTAAAGCTTGAATTCTGGCTTCTGATTCAGCAGAATCTCTAACAAGTAACCCCTACTGTTAACAAACATCTTTACATGATATATCTGTTTACCAGCTTTGAAAGAGATGTCACCAGTCTCAGCTGGTTTGACTTTAATTAAAATAATTTATGTGTTTGTGGTAGAACTTCTTCTGTTTCTCGAGGAAAGCAGGAGAGGCAGCTGCAAAAACTGCTATTATATTCCAAACAATTTGTATGGAAAAGAGGAGCAACCTATTTCATACTTAAAATGTGTTAAAAATAAATCTCATTTACACTGATTAAAGGGACTGTTCAACTGCTGGGACATTCAGTAACAAAGGAACACAATGGATGCTGCCTGGCCTTGCAACAGTAGTGTTACCATGCCCTTCTGTCTATTGGTTTCTTGTGGTAGTAATATAAACAGTCACTTCATTGTATTTATGTAGTCTCCTGAAAGAAATGAAGAGACAGATGAATAAAAATTAATAGATTTATCAAAATATGGTATGGAAGCAATGAGATACAATCCCTTTTGTTTGGACTAAGGAGATTTTTTTTTTTTTAAGTTTCAGAAACACTGGCTTCTATTATCTTGTTTTACCTTTCAAAATATGGAATCCAGCCATTGCATTAAGTTCATTTATTTGGAAACTTAATCTCCTAAAACAGTATTTACTGGGAAATTATTCATGTATATATACACATTATACCTATTTTAATCTCACTTAACCAAACTCTCTTGTTTTAATTAATTTTTTTCTTGATTTGATATATGATATACTTTGAATATGCTTGGTATTGCAGTAGTCTAACAGTCTCATTGATGTAAAGCATAAAGAAATCAAGGGAAATGTAGGCAGTATATGAATAAGCTCAATGAGTCTATTAGAACGCTGAGTGTTTAAAAAGGCTCCTGTAATGTGGACCGGTACAGAATGACACAAGTGTAGATCTCTGCAGTTTTAAAAGGGGCCTTTCTCTAATTTTTCATAGCAACTGAATATATAAGTAATATAAAGTTAACACTTCTCCTGCAAAATTGATACTTATACTTAATCTGTATCAACTCCAAATGAGAGCAGAATCCTAGGATTTTTATCTTTTGGATGTTGCGTTTCTACTAAAACATATAAGTAATTTATAAATAAGGAAAAAAGATGAACAGATACAAGACTGGGGATATTACCATCATCTTGAAATTAGGCAAACTGAGTTTCTTGATTTATATAAATTAAAAAAAAAAATCTTCAAATTAATCCTAACTTTGCTATCACCAGACACTTTGCCAGTTTCTTTCCCCACTCAGAGGCAGCTTCGGGCGTAAGCAAAGCAGGCGTGTTTTGGAAAGCAGCAGCTTACCAGCGGTAGCCAAAAGGCCATGGTCTCGTGCTTCCTTTGCCTGTGTTGGAGGAGGCAGTGGCCAGCCTTTGGAGTGGCGTTGACTTAGAAACCCCAGCTTCAGCTTGCTGAGGTTTCTGCTGATGGTGCTGTTGCAGATGGGACCAGGGGGAATTAGGCAGATTCAGAGGAGGGTCCATAACAGGACCCGCTATTGCCTGCCCCATTCACTGGCAGCAGCACAGACTAGAGCTCTGTACCTGCCTGACCTTCCCCTTTCCCCTTGTTCAGAGCAGCCCGACTCTCTCCCCTTCTTGACAACAATCCGTGCAGTGAGGGACCTCACTGACCTATCTCAGCCACCTCAACATTTTACTGACCCCCCAACTTCTCTCTCCCATGCTAAACCCCTTGAAATTGCAGTGAACCATCCCAGAAAGTTTCCCATCCAGCCCTGTTCTAAAATTTCACTGACCTATCCCCAATTCCCTTCCACTCCTCCTCTCCGACTCCAAATCTGCTATACTATAGCTGCATAATTGAATTGCTCTGAATAATTTTTTTTTTGCCTTCTCTGTGCAGAAAATTTCAATTTGGCCTCCCTCCTGGGAAGTCTTGAACTGACTCTGTTTGGCATTTTATAATCTAGCAAACAAGCCCTTCAAGTCTGAACACTAACTAGCAATGTCTTTCCTAGAGTATCTCTTGCAAGGAAATCCAAAGAATTTATTCTGGAAGAAATGAGCTGAAAGACAATCTACTCGTTGCAAACAGCTATGATGTTTTGTCCTTAAATTTTGGAAGGGATGAAAGAAAAGGGCAGAGGTGAAGATCTAGCTTATAACTCTTTAGAAATTCTTTTACTCTTGGAACTCATTTCATATTACAAACCATTGAGGAGAAGGAAATAACTTCTATAACTGAAAGACTAAAATAAAAATTAAAAAAAAAAACCCAAAAACAACAACAACAAAAAAAGCAGTATGACCAGGCATGGGCTGTGGCCAGATATGCTCACAGCCTTGGCCTTCCGCCTGCAATGAGGAGTGCTCTGGCCACACAGAAACATCAAACAAGGGCTCGGGAAAAAAAGTATTCAGCTTTTGCCTCTAGCAATCATTGCAGGACTACCCAGAATGCAGAGTTACTTTGTACAATTAGAACAATTACAAATGTAATATTTAATACAAATGGTCTTCTACTCAAAAGGATTTCAATAGCAAATTCTCTGAATGTGATAACTAAATGCTTCTTAGATCTGGAGATCAGAAAAAGATTGAATATAAAGGGGAGATAATTTCATATTTATCTACAGTAAATTACTTACACCTTTCCATGAAGCACCTGATAATATTTAGCCAATATTAAACATAATGCCAGAGTAATTGGACAACGGGTTTGATATAGTGTGACAGTTTTCTTTGCCTAATTACAATAACAAAGCCAAGACTTAGTTTAACCATCTGTTGCCTCATTTCAAATGCACAAGTCCAGATCTATGAGTGATTTGTAAAACATTTTGAGAAGGAATTTTCATTCTATACTTTGAGATTTGTTCTTAAGAACCATGTAAACAATTCTTTTCAAGTCATTTCCTTGTCTTGTAGTATCTAAACTGGAAGCAACTGTCATGTATGTCAGCCTTAATTCATATTTACAAAACCCAGTTTTGGAGCACATTTCTTATTCTGTCATCACATTTCTCCTTCCTCTAGTGTGAAAGATCTGAACATCAGCTAATAATCTTAAGGAAATGGTTAGACTTCTGCAAAACCAAAACCTTCTGATATATTGTCTAGTTGTATAAACCAACAACCAAATATGGTTCCTTAATGATAAACATTTTGGAGAGTAATTCTTGAAACTTAGATATTTGCAGACAAATACAATCTTTTCACAACAAATACATAATAGGAGTTTGAGTGTAAGAATGGGTCTAGCACATCAGGTCAAAGCTCTGTTTAGCTCTATTTATCTAGCAAAAAGCATTTGTCTAAGATGTAAGAACAAGATGGTCAGATAATGAACCAAATACATTATATCTAATGAAGAACATGAAGAAACCAAGCCCTTGAAACAACAAAAAAAAAACTTTAATATTTTGCTTTGAATTTGTAATGGAATTTTGGTAACCTTAATTTTCAGAGGCTGGTTGCTTGTGATTACCCTTTTTATTTTAAGTACTTTCTATGAATATAATATACTGAATAATTACAAGAAAATTCTTGGAGCACAGCAAAATTAATCAGAAGCTAAGAGCCTTTGTAGATTCTATTTTGGAAGTCTAGAAACTTCCTATCCATTTCCTGTGAATTCTAATGCATTTTATTTGAAGTAAAACCAGAAAACTCCAATTCACTACAGGGGAGGGCATTTAAAAGTTACAAATAGACTATCAGATGAAATGTTTACAGCTCTGAGCATACTAGAGTGAGCTTCCCTTTTGTGATTAAAATATGGTAACTGAAATACTGTGACCTATAAAACATAATGCATTGTGTTAATTAAGAACTTAAATATCAAAAGAATATTTCAGCAACTGAATAAGACAAGATTGGCAGATTGTTTCGATGAACAATGTACAATTGTTTCCCTGAAGGCACACTCCATTTAACTAGAAACTCTTGTATGAAATAAATTTTATCTGCATTACTACTTATTCTTTTGTAATCAGAAGACTCATACTTTCATATTAGAAATGAAAACTGAGACACAAAGACTTTCTCTTCTATTTAAGAATTTAAATAAGGATCTATCAGATATCATTAAATTCCACCTTACAAGAAACTAAACTTTTTACAAGTCCTCCAAGTTTTGTGACGTTAAAGTACAATTAAAAGCAATATACCAAAAAGAAAAAGTGCTTTTAATATAATATTTTATTTCCTAATTCATACTAGCACAAATACTTATCCTTACCTAACCAATCTAAAAGTAAATTTATTTTTTCCCTAAACAGAACCTTTCTATTCTGAGAAAGTACAGTTTAGAGGTAAAGTATTAGTATACAACAAGATATTACATATTCTATAAAAAGGGGAAAAGGTCTATTTCCTTAGGATCTTATCACCTGGTGTTAATAAAATCAGTTAGGTAAAGTTTTGCCCTATGGTTATTACTCAGTCTCCTCTGGATTTTCTCAGTACTACATGCAGCTTTTCACTTAACAATGTGGCACCGATTAAAGTAATGAAATTGTCACTATCTTGCATATTTTGTTTTCACATTGTTCACTTTTCAGATTTTCTGTAGATACTGAGAAATTTTCTTTGTTGTCTTCATAGGGATAGTTTAAAATGATTTAGAATCCAATAATGTATGTATACAACTTCTATTATTCCAACATGCATTGCTTTACGGACTTGTCAAAAATTTACAGCAAACATTTTTAATGGAAATATGTGAATATGTCAGTATGAAACTAACTGTATCTGCATTCTGTGGAAAATTTAAGATTTGTTTTTATAAGCTAAACAATCCATTTGACCAAAAGTCATATTTACATCTGTAATTCTCTTGTATTTATTAAAAATGAGTGTCATATGCTCTTTTGTTGAGCTAACTTCTTGTAGTTGCCTCTTAGCTAGTCTCGTATCCATGCCAATACTTTGTCTCTGGGCCCTAGACTACTTAGTTTCCATATTTGCCTCTTGTGTCAGGTTTTGTCAAAGTCTTTTTGACAATCCTAATAAATTAGCCACAGTATTTGCATACATTTGATAGGAATGTCAATCATTCCTCTTATTTATCTATTTTCTTTTTAAATAGTTGGTTTACAATCAATACACAGAAAAGCAAATCCTCAACTAGTGTGAATCATCACAGTCTCCAATAATTAAAAAGCAAATTGCTAAAATAGAAAGAATAATTGACACTTACCGAAAGTATGCAAATAGTATCACTAACTTACACCATCCCTATCAATTTTTGAAAATTAGAACTACTATGCAAAATTTACCATACATGGAAACATGTATAAATCAATCTTTTTTTTCTAAGTAAAATGTGCAATATTATCAAATAGTCTTAATCCTTGTGACATCTCTGGAATAACAATTTCTGCCACTGTGACAAAATCTATAATTTTTAACCATATTTTTTAGACTTTCTGCTTAAGCCAGATAATATTCTTATTTTTGCAAGCTTCTTTTATCAGCACATTTACAGATTAAGTTATGAAATTTTATTTAATTTAAACACACATAGTTTATCCTCTTTAGAAATCATGCTATTTTTTTAAAAAAGAAGTTAAAGAACACCCAGCTGAACAATTTGAAATCTAAGTGGTTGGCTGGCCATTTTCCTATGTTTTTAGCATATTTTCTGCAAGCCGTGAATGTACCAGTGAGAGTCTTGTTTCCACAGCTGATTTCTGAGTTCCCGCTCTGCTTTAAGTAGATCTCTATATGGTCCTTGACATCAAGGATATGTTCTTTGTTTTCTCTGTTATCCCCCAAATTGCTTTTGCCCAGCTCCCAAGGTTGCACCCCTGTCATGATCAGTAACTGGCCATTGCTGAGCTGCTTACAGTTCTGGGGCCTCCTTTATCATCTTGGGACTGTACTCCTCTATGCTACATTTTATTTGAGGGCCATAGGTAGTTCACTGCACACAGAATAGCTACTTGCTATTGGTACCTATTAGTGACAGAAATGTATATAGCAATAGGCATTACACCACACAATAGTACAAAGCTAAGCAAATGCTAGATCATATTAGATAAGTGTTGCCTGGTGGTTATCAGCTAAGTGAGCTAAAGCAAAGGTCCAGGTGAGCCAAGGCAAGTCTTGAACCCATTATAATGCAAATCCTGTGGATGCCATGAGCAGGGGCAGCCCCATATTCATGGGGCTATGCATCTGCAGACACCCACCTCAGCCCAGGAGGCAGAACTGGTCCATGTCTTACCCTGAGCTGCTTGCTGGGGCTAATGCTGGGAGGAAGCAGGGCTGCTGAGCCATCAGAAGCAGGACATCTCCTGGTGGGTCTTCTAGGTAGGAAGCATGTGCCTCCTACCTGGAAAGCTGGTGCATGGATGTCAGGTCACCATGCCCAGGAGCCATGGGGCTGTTTGAGTTGGCCTCCTGCCCATCAGCAAGTGCATGGTGTGTGCTGGCACACACCCCTCCAGGTAAATGGGTTCAGCTGGTGCACTGGTGAGTCTCAGAGCTTTGGCTGAAATGCTTAGTCGTTTTCAATTTTGGAATAATATCGGGGGGAGAAGGAGGAGGGGAGCAGGCAAAAACGTGGAGGTATCACAGAGGAGGTAATGGGCATGGATGCTGGTGAATGTCATTACCATAAGGATCAAGGAGGTAGAGGAGCAATGATTTCAGGAAGGAATATAGAATCAAGGGGTGGGCTGCAGTATGGAGAGAAGTAGGAAATAAGAAAAGGCTCAAAAGAATATTTCTATTTTTTTTTTTTTCATAGAGTCATTCTTGGAAACAGAACAGTTTCAGCTGAAGCTTTCCAACATGGATGTAAGCAGAGCAAAGATAAACACCTGCAATGCAACATTTCAGTGCATGCTGCCTACACCTTGCAAAATTATAAATTGCTGAAAACAAAAGGTTTGCGCTGTCTCAATAATTAATATGACTATTATCTGAACAGGGGGTGTTGCCAGACTCATTCATTTACACAGAGCATATTTCACTGCTCTTTACAGATTCTGTTTGGCTTGAACTATTAGAATAAGGACAGACTAAATCAGATGTTCCGTTTATAATAAAAAGAGTCAGTAAGCAAAACTTCCAAGCAATTTCAGTATCAACTGAAGTTAAATGGTACTGTAGAGCCTATCTTTTTCAAATGATCTTTTTTACCTGCACTGACTTAACCTAATTTTTAAAAAAAATTTGTAAGATAATTAAAATTATGATGTAAGAGTTAAAATATTTTTAGTGTGTTCCCCATAAGTATTTATGTATATTTTATATGTCAGTAGGTCCAGTTAATATATATACATTACTGAATTCTAAATATCTTGAAAAGATTTTTCTACTCCACAGAAACCTATTATATCATTTTCCCTGTTATCGCAGGACTATTTGTTCTATTCCCTGATGTTTATATGTTTGTGTGTGTGGTTCTTTATTTTTTTTTTCCCTAAACTAGCGCTTCGAGCACTTTTCCTTCTTTCACTGTTGTTGTGCTTGCCTTTACTGAAGGATTACAAAACTTCTTATCATCATCTTGCAATAATAAAAAGAAAATGCAGTAAACTTTCACTCCAAGCTGTGGGTGTTTATCTTCTGACCCCAAAATAAACACCAAACATTTGACAGTTTTTAGATATCTGTGGGGAGAAAAGGAGACTTGATATGATATTGGCCCTGTGTTAAGCCAGTCAAATCAGGAAATGCCTCTCCCTATTTCTGGAGCCAATTTTCCACCTTTCAATCCATCTCACCTAACCTCTGCAGCAGAGGAAACACTAAATGTAGTATTTGGTCAGTTGATTTGCTTTTTCTGTCTGAAAGAGACCATTCAAAAAACTGCAGCCTTTCAAAATAAGCCAGTACCGTAGAGGTAGTATTGATCCTTTTGGGGTCATCAAAATTTCATGACTGGAAGGTGAGAAAACTTCTTTTTCATATTTTTCAAACATGGACAAGTTTCCACAGTTGCAGTCCCTCTTTATTTCGATTCATTGAATGGATGACTGAAGGCTGATCAATATGAAATATTCCAGAAATCCCAGAGAAACTTTTTTTTTCCCACATAAAACTGCTTTGAAAAGGAGTAGAGAGATTACAAGTCAGTAAACTGACAATACAGAAACTCAGCAGCATGAGAGATTTTTTGTCAGGAATTTTCTCATATGTATGGTAAGTAATTTGCATATAAGGCACACTAGACAAAATCTAGGTTTATAAGACCTGCTTAACTTTCTGTCACTTTCTTAATGTCGGTACTTCAGTTTGGGTTATATGAATAGCTTTCTGAGAGTTTAAGCCATATTTAGAAGAAGATATTGAATAGAGAGTAGTTGTTTTACATTTCATTAAAAACTCTTGCTTGGATTCTTGGTTCTCTGGTACTGACAATTTCCATTTCACGTGGGAAGCATATTTATACATTGCAGTCCAGAGTGTCATGACATTATTTCGCACTACAGAAAAGGAAACATGGCTTGAAGAGTGTCTACACCAGATTGCATGGAACTGTAGTACTGTTTCTCTTTTTCTCTGCTGCATATTTTGTGGTGAGTAAATATCTGGCTTCTGTAGAGTTCAAATTCCAGTATTAAGGAACAATAAAATCCAGTTCTTTTTTTTAAGAGGAGCATCACAGAGCTAGAGATGATCAAATAAGATACAGGTAGAGGGGAAAAAGCAAACAAAAAGTAATCCTGCTTTGTAAGAAATATAGATATCTCATTTCATATACAGTACTGCAGCCACTGTTGTGTCAAACGACACAGTCAACTTAGATTGTTCTTCAATTCTCAGTTTTGAGAAAACAGAGATATTGTCCCTGAGAGACACACTGGTGAACTTCATAGCAGACAAAATGCACAATCTGTGCATTTGAAAATGTGCAATCACAGAAGGACTGTGAATGATAATGAAGCATATGATGCATTGCTGCTTTACACATGGAAGAGAAATGAGGAAATGAAGTAAAAAGTTATCATTATGATAAGAAAAAGCTTTGCATGTGGTTTTCCCAAGTGTAAAGGCCTACATTACAGAAAAGTGTACTTCTATTCCTGAATGTTGTATCTCTGATTCATGCAATTACCTCTGAGGCAGCTCAGCACATGAGATGGGCTTAGGGGTTCCCTGTAATTTAGAGCATACTCAGGAGCACACCTGTCCTCTGTGCAGACAGAGCCAAAATTTTGTGTCACTTCCATTCACCACATCTGCTTTTGTAGCAATATCACATATCCAACATCAGAAAGACAAGGTGATTTAGCATACTTCTAAGAAGCGGTTTAAATCACTGGCCAGAAGGAATTCTTAGGCAATCCAAACTTATTTGCAGTTCAGGTCATCTACAATATGGACAGCAGATGCCAGATACTCCCAGGACCTGCATGGCACGGTTACATATCAGAGTTTTGGAGTTGTCCAATACTTTCAAATAAACCGTTCTTTATGCTTTCATTGAAGCATTCCTGGAATGAAGTTGTAAGTCCATCAGAGTTGTTCTTAACAACTGAAATCATAATCTGTAGAATCTATAGAATCATAATCTGTTCTTCAGCTTCAGTTGCTATTTCGTTTGTATGACGGATCATCCATATATTATTTATTGTATTGCTTACTTTTGCCTTGGGTAAGCTACATTATTTTAACAATGCTTTTGAAAAATCCCTGCATTATAGAAATTACAAGGTACTTGGAGTAAAGTTTCATGATTGTCAGCTCCTCCAGAGGTATCAACCATTATAGTTATAAACTTGACCCAAACAAAACTTCAGAATACAAACAGGAACATGCATCCCTTTGTACTCTCAAATGAGTACATCAGACAAAAACAGGTACAGCCACTGGAAAGCAAAACAAAACAAAACATAACATTGCAGCATAAAATTATTTTTGCCTATGACAGGCGCAGATTTTGTGTCATAAACTGAAAGACCCTAAGAATTATAATGAAGCTGCAGAACATCTGGAAAAATAGGTGAGAGCTGGTTTAGCTCCAATCTTGAATACAGTTAAAAAGGTACCCTTCTAGCTTTTATCTCACAGCTCATTGGTAATTAAACACAAAACCTGTCTTTATATTTAATACCAATATTAAAAGAGTAAAGGAGATAATCCACCAAAAATAACAGCTTTTGTCTGATAAAATCAAAACTGTCTTGAGTGTTTTTTTTCTAATGAAAAGTGAATCAGTGGTTCCTGGCTGTGCTGTGTGTCAGTACAGTGGAGCCCTCATTAGACTCTTATTAGTTGTTTATATATTATGAAGCACTTTCAGACTGCATCTTCTGCCAGTGTATTTTCACAGTTATAAAAAATAGTCTCTCATATTAAATTTATATACTGAAGAATCATGACCATACTCAATACAGAAAATACAATAAAGAGATTCAAATACATCAAATACTCTTTTTCTAGCTGAATTAAAAACAGAATGAGGCTCTCCATTTGAGATCACATTTATTTCAGTGAATCAGTCCAGAGAAATGAGTTGCTAATTGTGAAGAAAAGAACAGATAAATAACAAAGGTCCACCCCATAAGGAACATGGAAAAGAAAGGGAGAATTGCCAGGGGGGAAATTGCCCTATTAATGTCCGTGGAATTGTGACTATTACTTCTGTAGACGTGCTCCCGTGAGTGCTCGGTGTTGAAAAGAATTTGCCTTACACTGACATCCTTCTAAAGCTATGATACTTGAAGAAAATCCTCCAAAAAAAAACCCCAAAACCAAAAAACTGCGAACAATTCTACTTCATTTTAACTGTATCTGAAGAGAGAGAAAGAAGGAAGGAGGCAACATAAGTTTGCTTTAGCACTAAGTTTTAAGTTAATAATTAGTAACATTGTTTTGAGCTGTTACATGTTATGTTTTATTCAACAGTTCATAATTTTTTTAGAGGTACAATAATCCGTAACACTGACGACAGCTAGGATAAACACAGTATCATCTCTTGGTTAGGGATACATTTATTACAAACAAGTCTGTACTGTGGATCCCTTTTCCCCAAACTATTTTGACACTGAGCATAAAGTGTTGAAATAAATGACGCCCAAAGCATTGACATGTAAACTCTTTGTGCTTCATGCATAATTTATTTATTTCAATGATTCATATTTCACCGGGCATACTTCTAATACAGGGAAGGAAAAAGAGAGACTGAGACAGTGAAGCTAAAAAAATTGCAGAAATAAGCAAGTACTTTGAAGACTTAAAATGCTTAGGAATAGGTATTTGAAGGTAATGGGCAGGAGCTTATCTTTAAAAATGGCTCATTTACATGGAAGCCTAGTTAAGGCTTCTCTCTCTCGTTATCTTGGATTATAATTTCTCTCACCATAATTTTTCTCTTTGTTCTTTAATTATCTTGTCTATTAACTGTGCTTATGGAAAGCCATGATCAACTGATTCCAGTCAAGAGCCTCTGTCATTAATTCAAGGACTTTTCCCAGTGCTAGAGTCAGGCTAAAGTTATGTGTTTTCTTTGCTTTCTTCTTTTAAAGCGCCTAGAAATCAGGAGAAAAAAAACAAATTACCATGACAAAGTTTGTAGGGAAAGGTGATTTTAATTGATGATAGAGTTGGAAAAGTGCACACATTTTGTAGCACAGAAGTTTGAATATAAAAACAAATTTTAAACAGTAGTCAAGTTTCAACAGAATTTTATAAATGTTTTACTCTAAGTTATTTTAACTTTAATACAAATAGTCTTGTTATTTTAAATTTATTCTTTGCCTGTTTAACGTACCCAGAGGCAGAGAGTTATCTTTTTCTATCATGTTTAAATCAATGGGTCACCTTGTACCTAAAGAAATACCATTTTAAACAGTATAAAAATATTTTTTATGTAATGGCTATTTCATCTTGACCCTAGATGGAAAGGAAACATGACAAATGTTTAGAGAAATCTCAAATTGCACCTGGCACATACATTAATATTCAACATTCTAACTAGAGTCCTGAAATATGGTTAGGTCAAAAGAGGCTGCAGTCTAATCAAATAAGGGTAACATTAAATGAATCATAAATCGTTCCTATAATTGAAAAGGTAGAGGAACAAGAATAAAACCTCTTGTTCTAATTTCTAATTCAATGTTCCTCATGATCTTTCTAAATGAATGTGATGCCAATGAAAGACTTAACTTGTAATTCAGGTCTGAGCTACAGGTAGAAATTTTCTGCTGTTAGCATTGTAAGTCGACCAGTAATAATTGCTTTGGAGGATATTACACTATATTCCTACTTACCATGATTACATAGCAATCTGCTGAGAACTTTTCTAGGTAGCATACTAGAACTGGTCTGAACCCCTTATCCTTCTACTCAGAAGGCAATCCTACTTCCCTGCTTGTGAAAAGAATCAATTTTTTTTGTTTCACCTCCATCTTTTTCCATCTTTCCAAGCACATAAGCATAGACAACATTTAAATTTGGCTAGACAGGTCCGTATTCTGCCCTGATTTTCACCCTAGCTGATCTAATGGAGAGTGCACTGAACATAAATCCAAGAATCTGACCAGTATTACCTATTTGTATGTCTATAACATTTACTTAAAACTGTGAAAAAACAACCAAGTATCAGCAGGAATAAAAAAAAATTAAAGCATCTCATTATACAGATCTGACTTTATTTTGCTTTTGTTCCAAATAGAAGCAAGGTTATCAAACAGCCTCTTATTGTGTACTTGCACAGAAGTCATTCCAGGCAAGAACTCTTTTTTTTTTAATTAACATTTTTATTATGTCAGACTTGAGTAAACGCAGGCATTTCAACAGACAAGAAAATTACAAGTGCCCCAGATTCTGCTACGTTATTGTGTCTCAGAAGAATGCTGCAGTTTATGCCAGTATAAAGAAGAAAGGTGACTGTAATGTATGCTACTATTTGAAACAAGTGAGAATTGTCTCTGGTGAAGCAAGTTCCAGCATAAAGCTCCAAAACAGCATTTATACTTATAACAATGAAAAATACATAGTCCCCCGTCCCCCCAAAAAATATATATATAGCATCTATTTCCTGTCTTTACCAAATGTTCCTTCCTGAACATCTCTTGCTTATTTTCTTTTAACACCCCTGCTTTAGATATGGTAGACAAAGATTGTGAAGACACTGACATTT
The DNA here is from genome assembly GCF_036417845.1 of Apteryx mantelli. NCBI lineage: Eukaryota > Metazoa > Chordata > Aves > Apterygiformes > Apterygidae > Apteryx > Apteryx mantelli. The sequence continues at coordinate 117,760,724 of NC_089980.1, read as the reverse complement.
AAAAAGTTTGAGCCTCTGATACTCATTTAACCATGTCAGGGAGAGATGCTTGCAAATTTGCAGCCAGATTTAGACTGTTATAGCAACATTTCTGCTATACTTAAACTGAATAGCTATTGTATAGCCTCTAAAATTTAAGCACATACTTAGATTGTCTTGATATTTGCTGTATCTCATGAGGAATGATGTATGAGTTATTTCAGCCAAAGACCTTTGGTTGACAGATATATATACTGAGTGAAACTATACATTGAGTGAAAACATCATGTTCAATTCTTTTTCCATACCAGGTTTTGATATATGATTTTAACCATTTCCTGACTGATCTTAGTTATTCAGAGTAATAGCAGATTATACAATGTGCAGGTTGCTCCTTTGGTAACTGATGCTGACAATGAAAGATACAAGATTCATTACAGATAAAGTTTTGAAGTTTGTTTTCAGTCAACACAAGAGCAAAATATACTCTGTAAACCCATGCAAAAAGTTTGCAGGCAGTCTTTACAAGAGCTGAGTAGCTCAAGGTGACATGCTGATCTCTTTGTACCTGTGTTATGCCTATGTGCTGTAGGTTTGCATTACACCCTCTGTTCTCAGAACACAGATCCTGCTGCTTGCTCTCTAGCCATGGTTTGGTAGGAGATCCTTTTAGAAAGTTGCTGAGACTCCGTATATCACTTCAAGGTTTTTTTATTTTTTTGCTTTAGAAGTACTGACAAAGAAAGTGGCATTAATTAAACAGACCACAGACTCCAGTAACTGTTTTAACATAATACTATACTCCTTTTTCTGAATGTTGGAAAAGGATATGAGCAAGCAAGAAACAAGAGATTACGTGATTTGCCTGCTTGCAATTTTCTCCGACTAATGGGCCACAATGCTAGAACACACATACTACAGCTCTGCTCTTACAAGTGCCATCCAAATTTTACACAGATGCATAAATCAATGAACACAATATTTTAATTAATATAAAGATTCAAGGAGAAGTCAACTTCCACTGCTGGCCTCCATCTTTACACGCCTTAAAGGAGCATAAAGCTGTCCCAGGCTGCTTGCAGCAGCAACTGTATGTTCCTCTTCTGTACGAGCAGCTGCAAGCCACATATAAGCAAACTGCCTAGTAGTCACATCCCATCATTTTACTGTTACTTTATGGTGTTAGCCATCCTGAGTTCTCTCCAGGGTTGGAGAGGGACAATCACCTTTTCCTCAGCACAAGAGTGACTTATTTGCTCAGTCCACTGTAAGATCCAGTCAAATACTATGGTCCCTCAACTTTATAAAGAGCATGAGGGAGAAAGCACCATTGCAATAGCAATGACAACAGGCACTGGAAGAAGAATTCCTAAGCGGGGAGTCAAAACACTTTCAGCAGGGGCACATCCAGCATGAACTGCATCTCCCTCAAAAATCATCGATTCGAAGCAGTGGCTGCCATCCTGCACCGTTAGCTGTACGAATGGGCAATGTGCCCTCGTGCTGAACTCTATTGATCTGCACAAAGCTTAGGACAGACACAGCTGTGCATTTGAATAGACCATGAGGCAGAGCAAACGAGGCTTCATAGACAAAAATCAATTTGTTATGTTTTTTTTTTTAAAAAATGGGAGGGCAGAACATAAACCCTCACATTTCAAGTTTTAAACAAATCCCTAAGTAACAGGGATTAGAATGAAGACCACTTTACAGGTGCACACAGGGAATTCTGGGATGTTCCTCTGCAGTGTTTGATACAGACCATAGCTGGGAGTGAAAGCAACCCTACTAACCCTGATCTAGTCCAGCAATTCCCATCTTCATAAAGGAATGCAACCATCAGTACTGCTGAAGCAGACAGCTTTTAAATCAGCCCAGACTTACATTAGGCAATAATTAAAGACAGAAAGAAAATAAGTATCACCTCAGTAGAGCTTTTCAATAGAGTAATAGATATATTTTAAAATAGAATTTAGGATAGACACAAAAGCAAAAACCCTGCTCCTGCAAGAGAGGGTCTTGATTATATGTCTCTTCCAAGAAATGACATATCTTACAGCCATTCGTCACCCTTTTTTTTCTTCTTCTTCTTTTTTTTTTTTTAACCATAGTTAGGCATTATTTTACCACCTGGATATTCCTCCACGCTCTCCTGTCCAATTAGAGAAAAGGTCAGTCTGAAATAAGTATAAGTTAAGTTTATAAGGGCTGACAGAAAGACAGTAGGGGATGGCATGAATGCAATCATATTAATACTGGGTAATGCTTTTCTGCACATTAGCAATTCAGCTGTTGTGCTCAGAATGAGAATTAAAATAAAAACTGTGAACTTGTGGCAGTAAAAAGGTAAAACAGTACATCCACTGGTGCAGAAGGAAAGTGCAAAAGTAGCATACTGGAACAATATTCAATAATATTACCACAAGTAATAATACATGAGGAAAACAGTTGTTAGCATACCCAGCAATACACTGAAGCTATGACCCAGCAGGAAGGGATGATGTTTCTCTGCAGATTTCTAAAGACAGCATTGATTCACCCACTGATGTGCTTTTGTTCTCTCACTCTCGTGCTGTCAAGCTCCCATTGCACATGCCTTCTGCCTCATTTAGGTTCACTCCAAGTTCTTTTATCCCCCTAGGGGGCTGTCATTGCTAGGATTGCAAGTCCAGTCCATTTCATTTCTTGGTCAGCTATAATCAGTGAAGTAAAGCAAGAGCAAGACAATGATCAGAACTGCCCCATGGTTATTACTCTTTGTTTTTTGACAAGTGGTTGAAAGCACATGGAAAAGCAACATTTGTACCTGCATGAATGCTCCCATCCTGACAGTAGGTTTTTTTCATTTGTTTTGTTTTGTTTTGTTCCCCCCCACACCCCCAGCAAGACAGGAATCTACTGTAATTTGGGGTCCAGTTACTCCAAAAAACATGAGAGGAGTGGTACAAGACTCTCCCTGTATTATGCCTAATAGTTGAAATCATAGTCTCTACTCCCCACAGACTGCATCTGCGTTTTGTGATCTCTTCTACAGAGCAACATAATAAAAGAACATAGAAACACCATACCAGGTCAGGATATTTATTTTTTAGCCGCATATCATGTTTGCAGAATTGGCCACAGTGGATATTAGGGAAAGATTATGAGAATTTTTTATTTCTATAATATCTTGAGCCGGTGAGTTCTACCGTTAACTATGTTATATGGAAAAGTTCTGCTTTTAATTTATTTAAATTTACTGCCTAATAATATCTGTTTTTCCCTCTATCTATTTTCTGAGGAAAAAATGAAACTCATTCCTTCTTATCTCTTATTCCTCCTCTTCTATACCTCTCATGACAATAACTTCTATTATTCCCCCCCTCAGTTTTCTCTTTTCCAAGCTGAAGAATACCAGCTTATTTAGTTTTCCTCACACCCCCCTCCCACACTTCTAAAAATTCTCTTCAGCTTTCCCTAAGCCATCTCAAGTTCTAGTGTAACCTTTCAGAGGCTAGAACTGCAAGCAACAGAGAGATGTAGGCCTTTCATGTTTTAAACAGTGGCATAATATATATGATTTGATCCCTCTCTGTTTCCTAATGACTCCTATCATTCTCTTTGCTGTTTTAATCAACATGGGACATTAATCTGATCTTTTCACAGAACTCTCCATCATGACTCCAAGGTTTCCTTCCTAAGTGGTGAAACTAAATGCTGCCCTTGTCATTTGGCATGTCCTAGTACGGTTGATTTATCCCATGTACTGAACTTACTAAGTCTGAATTTTACATGCTGCCTCAGTATCTAACCAGTCGGTAATATGAGATTCTTCTGCAACTTTTTACAGGCCTAGGGACAACTTCTGAGTTAGCAAAGGCAGCACAATTAGAGGGATTACATTTCTAAAGCACTTTCCCAGCACCCTATTGATGGATCATTACAGTTTACTATGTGAATGAAGAAGAGGGAAGGACAAACAACTAACTTTAGTTCTACTTATATATATTACAGCGGGTATGTCCAGCTCTATATGGACAACTTTCCATGAATTGTTATGCAACTAGTCCTCTAAAAATGCAGCATTTTTAAACACTTTTCATACATTCATGCTTAGAAAGAATTTTTTGGAGCTGAATAATCTAGCTCTGCCCTAGAAATAGATTTGAAGTTACCTCATTTAAAGATGATCAAACCAAGTTGTCTTCTGTCACCCATTTGAGAGAGACATCTATAATTGAGGCAGAACCAGTCATGAGGCTCCGTATTTTTGGAGGGACTTGAGGTTTAGTCAGAGAAAATCATGGGTAGATTATAGTGAGCTAGTACAGCAGCACAAGCCTAAGAAAAATACATTTTGGCAACAGTTTTATTTGTAGCTATCATCATGTCGGTAGACACACTTCTAAACTGCATAAGCATAAATCCTTAAGGCATGAGTAGCTCATGATCCCAAAGCACATCTCATAGGAAATGGATTGTGAAAGATGTTCCCGTGTTGCCACAAGCACAGGAATTAAAAAAAAAAAAAAAAAAGGAAAGAAAGAAGAGAAAAGAAGAAGAAAAGTGAAGCTCCAGGGAAAGCAAAATACATTGCTCAGAGTATGTTACAGTCATGCTATTGCCCAGGGCCAGCAACAGCCGGAAAGCACAGGTGTAGTGTCCAGCACTGTTACTGTTACCTGTGGACAGAAATCCCATAAAAGCAGCAGCTCCTTCCTCCCCTGCACATTTGGGCAAACAAGGCTCCAACATGCATTTCATCAGCTCTTTGACAGCACCTGCTTGTACAGAGGGGAATGACAGCATCAAGTTAAAATGCCTAAACTTTTTACCCAGAAATCCCTAAAACATTGAGGGCTGCATATTAGCTCCAAGTGGGTGGAACAGTGACTTGTCAAATAAAAAGGAGACAGGAAGAGATCATGGACAGAACTTTATTCAAAGGTCTCCTATGACATTGGTCTTATGCTGTGGAAAACTTTGCAAAGAGGTGACACTAACATATGGTGGAGAGCATATGGTTTTTTGCAAATGCAACAAAGAACCTGATAAGTCTTGTGATTTGCTTCTCCTTTTTTAACTCCCTCACTGCAACACCAATCCAGATGAAGTCATTAAATTTATGTTAAGTGACAGAACCTCAGGAATGATCCTGCTATTACTGCCTTGGGGACTGCAGATCAGACTACCTAAGTGCACTCAATATGTCTGTACTAACTATATCACACCACAGTGTAACCTTCCTAAAACATGAGAAATGTTCACAGAATGAGTGAATGCACAAAGTGCAGAATGGCAGCATCTGAGCAAATGTAACATTTCACTTGGAAAGATGAAATACGGTTTAGCATAATCTACTTAAAAGTCTCATACAGTGGTATAGAAAAAAAAGAAATAGCAGGAGTCTGAGAACCCCATTCTGCTTATAAATATAATGGGAAGGAAATATTTCATAATGCTTCCACCAGTGATACTACAAGATGGACATTCTTTAGAAATGATGCAGCAGAAATTAGTAGCCATAGTAATCTGTAAGGTTGATATGTATGTATTTAAATGAATATCAAGGTCCAGGAAAGAGGTTTTGATTCCTCTGACTGAACTAAAGATGAATAAAATGACTTGTGAGTGTAGACATCAAGTCATTTAACTAAAAGAGACATTTAATTAAATATCAAAGATTTTTTTTTAAATAAAGAAAATTGTGGTTTTTTTGCCCACAGTAACTTTCTGCTCTGCACCCGAAAATCATCAAAAATATTGACAAAAATGCCTGATAAAACTAATGATAAATAAATTTACAGCTGAGCCATGGATCTGGAAAATATCTTTCAGAAGTAGATGTTCCATAGCAACTAAAATATTCCAATCAAAATTTGGTAATAGAAAAGGATGTATAATGGGAGAGCTGGAAGTAGAGGGCTTCATTAGACACATGAATGATGACAGATGTTAAGAACAAAGCATATGGCTGGGCATATTCCGTATTGGAACCTAGAAGGAGATGGTTTGGGATCATCTGGGATAGTTTCCTTTCAAAGTCTGCCTTTCTCAGTTGCTGGGAACTTTTGACTTCTTTAGCCACAAACTTAACCTCTACACCCAGGTTTCACCTTATTCAGGTAATTTCAAAGGCAGCAACATCCTAGGATTTGTGTGTTCAGCGGTTTGATCCCAAAGGCTGGCATCTATAGCTCTCCTTTTATAAAATACAAATCTTAACTCCAGATACCATGCACTTGCTACTTGTTTACATGGCTTGTGCATACACTCTGACCCTGCCTATAGCACAAATATTTCATAGCTAGCTCAGTTAAACTACAAGCATCTTGATTTTTTCTGGTTCCAGCCTTTATTTACTCAAGTCTGTCAATAAACTTAGTTTTTAGCTCCCGTGCAGAGACCATAACCTGAAGCTCTCTCTCTAAGTAGCATGCAGTGGTCACGTCTACCCAGCCAGGCCCATCCCAGCAACTGAACTGGCACTAGAGCAGGCCTGGCGGATTTTAAAGTAACCTAGCAAAGTGTTTGCTCAGGCATACTGCTGCTAGCACAAGGAAATGTTACATTTTATTCTATGTATATGAAAAAGAGGGTTTCAATTACAGTGCAGTTACAATATTTTGCATTATACTTATTTAAGGGTCAATCCACAAAATCTCTGATGTATCTTAGTGCAATTTAAATAGAATAAGGTACGTAAGTCAAAGTGAAAGGACCATGAGATGCATAAAGGGTAGACACTGCGTCTTCAGTGTCAGTTGTTTCACTTTACAGATCCTTTCCCACTGGGTTGCACTATTTGCTCTAGCACTATTTGCTGCATACAGCTTAAGTGGCTTTGAAGGTCTTCACCCAGTATGCACTGACAGTCCTGGGTATGGTACAAAGCAGAGCAGAGCACAACCACTGTCATTCAAATCAGGCCTGACAGAGAAGGTTTGTACTATCTGCCTTTCGTGTAATAGCTCATTGCCAGGAATTGTAGGTTCCACTTAGCTGGACAGAAGCAACCCATATTTCCTTCCTCTTATGCCTGGCCATGGGGAAATTCCCTAATCCTTCTACAAAGTTAAAACTCTGATCAGCCATGAATCACAGAAAGAGACTGAGAAACCACAAAGACGAGTGCAGTGGTGGTCCTGTGAGCAGTCATCCTCCAGGAAGGGATGGGGTCCTAGTTCTGGTTCTTGCTCCAGGTAGTTACACCTAGCAAACTCCTCACAACACAAGTCTGGAGAAGGAGCGTCTCAGAATTCAAAGGTCCTGTAAAATTAAAAGTTAGCAACACTTCATGTAGTTAGAGCACTGTGACATCAATAAGCTCCACACATACCAGGCTATATACATATCCAAAAAGAAGTGATCTTGGCAACAGTTTTTGTTTACAGCAGTTTTCACTAGCTTATAAACAGAACCTCCTCCTACAGAGAGACCATTCCAGACCCTTAAAGAAAAACATAAGTTTAAAGAAGTGCACAGTAAAGAACAGAGATTTCTGATGAGGTTTACAGAAGCACACATTTCAGATGTGGATCACTCTCACAAAAAATTATGTAGCTGACATCTGGTCTACAGCATAATATGACAAGTCAGTGAAAGACTCAGGAGAGAAAGAAACATAAGTACATTCACTGTTAGCATAGAGGATTTGGTGGTGAAAGAAGGTAAAAGGGAACAGAGTTAAACAGAGTTAAACAGAGACAGAGACAGAAAACAAGAAAACAGCAACAAATGCCAATTTCTGTAGGGGCGTGTGAGGTTTTGCCATTGTCTCTGCAAAGAGCCCATATTTTCAGAGACCTCATTAGCATGGCCCCAGTTTGACAGGCAGGCTGACTGGAATATTCCTCAAAGAAGGCTGGTGATCTAGGACGTTTGGACATAATAGAAAGGGAGAATGTTTATGAAAAGACCAAAGATATGTGTGAAGCTAGTTACAGAAGACTGGCTATAAAATAAACAGGCTAGTTTGAAACACAGTTTTAATAAGTAAAAAAGACATCATACGAGGTTAAATATAAATTAGGGCTTTTTAAAAGCAAAAAAAAATGCACTCCTAACAACAGATAGGAAGTGATGCAGTTGGGAATAGCCTACCCAGAGTTACAATTATAATTGCAATGAAGAAAATGAGATTGATTTACTGAGAAAGTTCTTCATACTGTCAACGCAATTGTTTCCTAAAATAATGAAGGTACAAGAGGGTGAAGCTACTAATGGCCATAAGACTGCCCAGAGGAGCAATAAGCCTATAATCTGTACACAAAGGTTTCAGTACACGTTTATGTTTGGAAACCCTATTACGCTACAGAAAGAACACAGTTAATTCTTTATTCTTTGAATTTTTCCAGATTTCTTATAAGGAAGAGAAAAACAAAAAATTAAGTGCACGTGTATGTTAAGAAAGCCATTAGCAACACAGTGTCACTTTACAGTCATTTTTTGTTGGAAAGGTACTTTGAAAACTCTGCTTGCAAATTACTACATTACACTAGTATATAAGAAATTATACTGTGATAGGATTTCCTGGCTGCTTGAATATTTAATCTTAAGAAGCTGAATCTAACAATAAGTTTGCATTTTCAACTGCATTTTGTCAAACTTTCTATTCCTTACTGTCTTGTTCACCTATGGCTACTTAAAATCTTTTAAAATATTTTAAATCACTATCTGAATCACTTTTAAATCACTAAATCACTATTAGAAGTATAGGTTGAGACTGAGTTTGAGACTAAGACACCTAAATGTAGGTGTTTGTGCTCCCATTATGATCAGTGAAGATGTGAACCTTGATTCAACTGGTGCTTCATGTCATCCAACAAACCTAAGGCTATTCACTATATTTCACAGGGCTTGCAGAGAAGATGCAGCTATGTGGATACTTTCTGGGTCAGCACTTGGAGGCCAGAAAGAATTCCCTAAATCATCTCAACTGGCAACAGCTACCTATATGTGAGCAAAGGAACTGAATCCCTAATCAATGTATCCTATTGAATGAATCAGCTGTCAGCCGTTAAGTATCTACTTTAGATGAGCTAAACTGTTCTGTAAGCTCCGCTAGTGCTGTAGGTTTAGATACTTCATGCCTATAGATACTTAATGTAAGCATTGAGGCCATGCCTCAGTTGCCTACAGGCATCTTGCAGCATCTGAGTTACCTTAGAATGTGAAAGACATCCTCAGGGATATGCCTATAGACACAGGGCCTATAGACAAACCCTTCCTTTCTGGAGAGGCTGTTGGAGGTCAGGCAAGATACCCCAGAACTGTGTTTTAGTCCAAACAGAAAATTTTCAAGGAAAGAAAATCCTCTAAAGAAGTCTGTCCTTCAGGAAGATCTGCAAATCTGTTTGCTTTGTAGCTCACTTTTACAATCATACAAAGCATGAGTAATTTCTTACTAATTCTTCTTTCCCTAGTTTCCCAAGTTTGGAGAAGTACTGACCAGGATGTAGATGCTTTTTAAGAATATTTATTTTATTAATGTACAATGAGACAATATTATTCTTGTTTCCAATCACTGGTATTCTTTGTTCTCTTATTCTTTCTTCTATTTCTGCATTTTCTGGGCTTATCAATGACTTTTTGTCACTGTTTTCAAAGACTCAGGTTTTAAGGACAGAAAGGACCATTAAATCATTTGATTTCATCTCTTGGAGAGAAAAGACTATAGAATTTCACTCAGTCACCCTTGCTGAACTAAGTCAACAGCCTTAACACAAAAGCATGCCAGCAGAGTGGTTTTTAGCTTTGATTTGAAGACATCATGGGATTAAAAACTACTGCTGCCCTTAGCAGTTTGTTCCACAGGAGACTATTCATCTTAATGGTGAAAATGCATGCCTTCTTTTTCATTTGAATCAGCTTATTTTGTCATCAGTGATTTTACATTCGCTTTTAGTCATTGACTAAACAATTTAATGCTAAGGAACCCTACCAGTTGAGCATCTATGCAGCTATGATTCCCTGCTGGCAGATCATTTTTCAGTTCTAGCAAGCTAGTTAGTTCTTAACCCATTTAAAAATGTTCTTTACTGATACTTCATAATGCTTACTTTTGCAGTTAAGATGTTGTATGTGACTAACAAAGCACCTAAGTAGATTGCTTTTTTTGCAGTTATTTTAATGAATTCCACTTCTAATGATAGGAAAGAATGAAATCATGCTTCTTTGACAAGGCTTATTTTCCATAATATTATGTTGACTGGTTTTAATTACTTTTCCATCCTTTTATTTTCAGCCTGGTTTCCTAAGGAAACGAGACACTCTAGGTGTTTGCTTGTTTTTTGATCAGTGTCTCCTAAGAAACCATGAGGTCACTGGCAATTTCAAATGAATTTGGCAGGGTGCTAGAGATCTCAAAGGTTTCATGTTTCTGTTAAAATAAAATGGTAGAATAAAAGGATGAGAACATTTTAAGGCCCTCGGTCTACCACAAGAGCTTTACTTTTATTAGGTATCAGTCAACCCTCACAGGTTCTCAAGTCTTGGCTTTCAGGAATACAGACTTTATTGTTTCTGTTGCTCATGGAACTAGCTGCTTGTTTGTTGAATTCAATTTCAGCTATTCCTTTTTGTCTTGAATTCATGCCTGGACAACCAACCAATAATTAATTGGGTCACAGCTTGGAGCCCAATTTAGTTACTGACTAGAGGATTCTTCAAGAACTCTAGAATACCTCTGATGATAATACCTCTGAGGTATTTAAAATTAATATCTTTTAACCATGGAATCATGGAATCACATAGTTTGGAAGGAGCCTCCAAAGATCATCTAGCCCAAACTCCTGTTCAAAGTAGATCAAATTTGACCAGGTGTTTTAAGGCCTTGTCCGGTTAAATTTTGCATATCTCCAGGAATCAATATCCCACTTCCTGTCTGGGCAGCCTTCTGTGGTGTTTGACCACCTTCATGGTAACAATTTGTTTCCTTACACTGAGTTGGAATTTCCTAAGTTGAACCTTGTGCCTATTGCCTCTCAAATTTTCCTTGTACACCTCTGAGAAGAGTCTGGTTCCACCTTCTCTACATCCTCCCAATAGGCTACAGTAACTTACATGATGTTGATCATGATGTCTTTAGATTCTTTCATCTGTTTTTTCACATTTATAATTTACTTTATTAATTTAATAAATAATTTAATATTAATTACTAATGACTTCACATTTTATATTTGTAAGATACTGTAATAATACTTGCCATTACTTCCTCAGCTAAGTGGGAAAATTGGATGACTTGAAAGCCAAAGTCATCATACTGTGAATTGTAGTAGAATAAGCTTGTTTTAGATAAGTCCCCATTTTCATTTGTATTTTTCTGTCTTTGTGATCCTACAAAACTATCATGACTACTGATTTTGATAAGAGACTCCCAGACCTTTTAGCAGTCTCTTGTGAGCTGGACTTCTCAGCCAAATTCATGATTTTCTTCTCAAAGGTGTATTATTTATGGCTACTGGGTGAATGGAACTTTTAACTCAATTCTCATTCCCTTTGGCTGCTTTTTATTTGTGTGAATGTCATGTAGTAAGGAAGTAAAGAACACAGGAAACGAGTATAAAGAAAAGAAAAATTATAGAGGAAGCATCAGCCAGCCTGATTTGCTAGCAGCTTCAGGCCAAAAAAGATAACCTATCAGCCCTTTCATCATTGTGCTAATAATAATAAGAGAGAGTTCACACATATAGTCTTTGTTGTTGTACACCTTGAAAAAAAGCCAAACCAAGAGGAGAAATTATTACAATAATTATGAGAATGTTAAGAGGGCTTTAGGGCACTTTCTCCCTCCACTTTTTACTCTTCACAATTTGTGAAGGTTTTGTTTTGGTTTGCTTTTTACATTTTTAGCTGTAAAAGGAGTATAAGAATCTAAGGAGTTATATCCTGTATCAGCAGGTTCATATTTTTATGTCCCATCAAGGATCCAAACATATGGCAAAATATTGTTCTGGTCAGAACTGAGAAATACACCTTCTGATGTGGATTTTTTTTCACGATTATTAACATTTCCAGAGATGCAAGAAGTAAACTGCCATGATAGACACCACTAATTGCCTGGAACATATATTTCGAACAATACTGTAAGGAGTTTCATGCCTTTTCTGTAAACCATTGGTCACTTTTAATGTGACAGAAGTCGCAAGAAGGAGATGGATGCTTTCATCTCGAGTTATTTTCTCCACTCTTCTTTTTTCTTCTTTTTTTTTTTTTCCAGTTGGTTTCTCTCTTAATTTCTGTGTAGATTTTTGAATTTCCCAGAAATCATTTTCAAAGCCACTGAGACATTACAGGAGAACCTTTGGCCTGTCAGCTAGGTAATAACAGTTGCCCTGTTTTAAACAGAAACTGATGTTCTGATTCCATTGAATACATCTGTACTATGAGTCCAGACCTATCCAAATCCATATAATATGCACAAGTCTGGAGACAATCCCAGCTCAGCTATCACCAAAACCTTCATCTCCTAGTTACTGATATCAACCTAAGAACTATTCAGGAAGGATTCTGGGGTGTCTTTAAAATCTCTAGGCATTCTTTTGCCCTAAACAAATTAACTGCAAAACAGCCACTTCGGGATCCGAAAATTGCACACACACACCCCCCCCACACACACACACGCACACACGCACACACACACAAATGCACCCCATCCTAACTCACTCCTGACCTTACTCTACCGGGGACGTTGGGACAGAAGCTCAGCATCTGCCAAGTCAGGGCAGTTTCAGGGTTGATGGCTCTGTCCAAGCTGTTGGGAATGGTGGCTATATCCTTCCCAAGACCCAGACCTCTAAAACGGGAGCAGAAAGAAAACAGCTTGGTATAAATCAGTCTTAGTTAAGCACTAGATCCCTCTTTCTCTTCAAACGTCATGTAAAAAAAAGATCAAAGGCTGAGCTTGTTTAGACAATGAAGCAAGAGGCTGGTTCCTGCTATTCCAGAGAGAGGATGTCAGCAAAATGAGAAACTTGTCACCGACCTTCAGCCTTGTTCCAGTGATTGCACTGATGGGAGGAACGCAAAGCCGTTCTGAAGCATCCTGAAAAATGCTCTCCTTATTGCAGTCACTAACAATGAGGCTAAAAACACATTGAGATCACAGGCACAGGATGTTGAAGATATCCTTGATGTGCAATTGTGTGCAATGTTTAGAGTTACCAGAGAGCTCCTGAATAATGGCTTCAGAAACCATGCATCTAGCTCTCAGTCTGATGAAAACAAATAAGTAACTGTTAGTCCTACGATGAATGTACACTCAGCTATCACATTTTGATAATGCTTAGTGAATGTGAACACACAGTTCTGCTTGATTTTGCTTTCAAAAATAAACTCTTTAGATAGATCCATTTTTCATTATTTGGGATTTTTCTCATGAAAAGGAACAGATGAGGTAAGAGAATTTAATAGGACAGATCAGCTTGCTGAGAAATTTCCTTTCAACTGATTATGGTGAGGATCCATAATGTTACAACAGTGAGTCTCATGCTGCCATATACTTTTTCTGAATTTCCTGGCTGCAAATATCACATCTCTGTGGACAGACTGGTAAGTGTCCCAGCTATCTGAGACTACTCTCTCATATAAGTATTCTGCTAAAAAAATTCAGGAAACTCTGACCCATCTAGGTATAGATAGGAGATATTGACCACAAACTTTGACCTCAAAGCTTTGGTTTCGCTGGCAGAAACACTTGCATTTAGCCCTTTGAACACTGGTGCTGAGAAAAATCGGAAGAAAAATTTATACATGCATAAATGGAAAAGTGGAGTCAGCTTTTCTCCATTACTATGCCACATAAAAAAATATAATAACAAGCTTTGGGTTTTTTTGTATTGTTTAATGGTTAGGTCATTATAGCGTATACTTATATGCTAATATTTAGAAAAATTAGCAAAGAACATCCATAACTTCCTAGGCAAACAACATCAGCACATGTATATCATAGTGGCTGTAAGCAAAGAAGCATAGTTAAGATTCATTTGAGATGTAGTTAGAAATAACTATCAAAAGAAGAATCCTGCAGCCTCAAATCACCTGAGGTCAGAAATGCCACATGGCTTCTGTTGATCAATAACATTGCTGATTAATTATGTAACTGAGTAATTATGATATTGCTTCCCTAGAATTCACGTGTGCTCTGTTAAATAAACCTCTGCCAACAGATGGGTGATGGACCCATCCCTCTTTAAGCTAAAAGGGTTTCATCAAGTGTCTTAATTAGCAGGGAAAAAATGTCAATCCACTTGCCAAAAATCAACTCTTTTTTCATTAGAAGTTTTTTAGAAATTTACAGCCATAGAGATATGTTGGTCCACTACTGTTTGGACCTAGTCGGTGTTTGTTTTTTTTCACTTTTGTTCACAATTTTTTATGCTGCTTGAAGGAAACCAAGCAATGTGGAACTGCAAAAGGAAGGAGGCTCTCTGGAGAGCCACAGACCCTGCAGGGCTAGGCTAAGGCAGAGAAGGTTCAAGAGACTTCAAGGTATAACAGACAAAAAAGAGGTGACACAGAGCTGGAAACCTGAACTTCATTCAAATAGATTTTAGGTATATCTATACTAGTCAAATAAACAGTGCTAAGACACAGACCTGAACTCTGAATAAACAGGGCAGTTTGGATTCAGTCTGGTTTTGTAGGCAAAGACAGTCTGTTAACATGAATATGGGGTCTTCCAAGACAACTCATTATTTTGAGCTTCTATATTATTTACATTTTTATTCTAATAAATAATTCTAATAATTTTTATTCTAATAAATATTCTAATAATTATTCTAATAAAATCTGGCTTTGCTGAATTCTTTGAAGAACTCATTAAAAGAAGGGGATCTGGGCTGATCTACTTCCACCATCTGACTCATAGTTTGTTAAAAGACCCAATGCAGATTCAATCACTTTGTGAAAACATTTGATATTATAGCAGCATAGGCCTACATCTCCCCAGCCTTAGTCCTTCCACTAAGCTTCCTTTTTTTTTTTTTTTTTCATTGCATGTAGCTGAGTCAAGCCACATATCTTTGCAGTTTGTTGTTTCTGGAGATTTGAAGGGTCACTGAGAATTTTTCTGTGTATCAGAGAGAAACATCTCTGTCATCTGAACTGTCAACAGCCAATGTCTATGTCTGTTATCCTGATATATCCAATTCCCATGTTGATGAGACAGCAAACACATCTTAAAGATCTGCCCACAGCCCCCTACATTGCCACCTTCAGAGGTGTGTTTCTTGAGAAGGACCTGCAGCTGCATTAGAAATTGGCAACTTTGTTAATATCAGGACGCTTGACAGCTGATCTACAAGAACATGGCATGTCATGACAAAAAGGTTTAGAAAAAAACAGTTTTGGTAAGTCCAGCAATTGTCTCTAAGCACAGCCTCAGTTACACGGAAATCAGGTAAGTCCTTTTGCCTCATGATAATTAAGGCAGTCTTGCCTTACTTGAGTAGTTTTATATATCACACCATGTTAAAATATTGTGTTTATTATGCAGAGTTGATAATTATTACAAAAGTGAAGAAGTCACTCACCATTTGAATTTTGTTTCCCAGTGACACAACTCCATTTGTTGTACATCTTGAACACTGAAATGTGAAAAATTATTAGTTTATATGTGCTAGCTGATCTTACAACGCTGTCTAGATAAATTTCTCTGTTTTCTGCCTGGAGTCAGAAAACTCACAGCAAGTGGACTAATTCTTATCAGAGTGAAACAGATATTTCCTTTGAAAAGCGTATTTCATCACATGGTCATTGATAAGGAAACTTTCAGGAAGGTTTTCATTTGGAGAAAAGTGTTGAGAATATAGTAAATTTTATGACACATTCTTGTTTTTCTCTTAAGTTTTCCAAGCCATAAAAAAGTTATATGGCATCAAAGTTTGTAAGACCTCCTTTGGTGGTACAAATATCACTACAATTGTAATGTTAAACTTGTAGGTAACAACTTGCACTACCAATTTGCAAATAAACAGTGCTATGAATAAGTATTCTGGCAGTTTTACTGTCCTGTGCTAGATCTGTGGCTGCCTGTATTAGAGTGCCAGCCTACTTGATGTCCATCTTGCTCATCCACCTCCATTCAACTGAATAATAAATCAGAAGGAGAATGAAAATAAGACAAAATAGTGCTTTCTTCATACCCTCAGGTCACTGACTAGTTGTATGCACAGTTCATGGCAGTCTCCCTTCAATGTTTCCATGTCCCAGCTGGGGAATTCCTATGGCTGTAGATGTCTGGTATGCTGAACTGCTTGTGGGAGGTTCATCAAATAACAGCCCAAACCTACAAAGAAAGCCAAAGGGAGCTTCAGAGCTCATTTAGCTCAGCCTCCTGCTGAGCAACATGTATAAGCAAGAAAACATAGTACCAGCCAGAGCTGGTATTGTACTAGGATTTCTGGTATGATAGCAAAGGGGGATTCAGCATTTCCACTTGTTTAAGTAAACTTGCGATGACTATTGTCCCTTAACTGTAGGAGACTGCAGATAGATCCTAGATTCCAGGTTCAATCAGTGTACAAGAACTCTGTCCCTTGCTTACAGTATGGTATAAAATTAAAAGCTCACTAGGAATCAACTCCTGTTTTTCCTCTGTGAGAGAGACTGCCACAGTTAGGAAGTCCTTCAATGGGTTCTGCAAGCAGATCACTGAGTTAATACTGAGCATGTGGTGAACACAAGTAGACCGAAGGACTGTAGCTGGCGCTTCATTTCTGCCTTCTTGAAACAGATGCAGGCTTCTGTCTCCTCCATTCTGGACCAATAGCACCTTTCCAAGCAGGTTGCTTGCTGGTGGCTTCCCTACCTGGTTCCCCTAAAAAATGTTTCATCCATGAATTTTTCAGTCTTTTTCTTTATTTTGGTTTCATTTCTGAGAGACACAAGGCATAGCAGGCCTTTTATTTTTCTGTTTATCTGTTTATCTGTTTATGTCCATTTACGTGTCCCCACACTAGGTGACTGACAGAAAGTTAGAATTTTGTGAAAATGAAAAACTGGATAGATAAAAAAGAGCCTGTAGGATTCCCATTTGAGGGAGAGGTTGCAGTGTGAGTTCCTACTCTATTGGACAACAGAAAGTTCATAAGGTAAATGCAAGACACAAATCAATAAAACATGAGGGTTTTTTTGATCCAGTGTTTATGGAACTACCTGTCTGACCCATCCTAACACCGAAGTACATTCTGGTGGGTGCCCAGTGTAGGGTTCACCAAGGTTATCAGGTACTGGTAACACAAAACTTGCTAAGGCATTGACTTATATATGCAGTTTTATCAGGGTAGTAGAAAAGAAATCTACTGGGTGCAGAATGACTGAGGAAGGGCCAGAAGGAGAACAGGACAGTCAGAAAACAAAGATACAGCTGCAATGTGACAAACAAGTTGTTTTGTTTTCACCATAATATAAAAGGATGAAGGCCTGATGATGACTGCTATAGTTTTAGATGATATCATTGTGTTTTGCCAACAACCTTGTCACTAGTATATACCCCTTAACTCCCACCCTGATAATCACTAGGCTAAATGTGTTGGAGCTGTGCTTGTTTGCAATAAATCTTAGCCAATTAAGAAATCTATGGTTATTCTTCAAGGCAAGTCAGAATGTTGAAATCTCTTGACTATAACTTTGCTAGCATCACAACACTCAAGATTTTACCCTGAAATATCAATAACTCTCAACAATGGGAACAGCAACAACAAGGAGAATGACACTGATTATTGACTACAGTGACCACTAACAACCTGGCTGATACTAGTAATTCTAATTGTTGATTCAATAAATGGCAGACTGCCCCCCTCATAAGGTTGCAATGTTTAATGACAGGGAATTATGAAATCTCCTCCCCACTCTTTAACAATCTCCCAGAGATGGATAAATTATGAGCAGAGTGAAATGAAGAAAGGCACTCCATAAGAGTTTTAAAAACAGACTAGGGCAACCTGGATGGGAATTCAAAAATAGAATTAGTTGTTTTAAAAAATAATAAGAGTAAAAAAAGTAGGATGATGCAGATGATGGGGACAGTTCTCTATAGAAAGCTGATTTAGTCATCAATGTTAGAAGAGTATATCATAAAAATAGGAAAAGGAGTCAGAGAAAGCACTACAAGTCTTGGAGAACTGCAAATCTCAAGCTCTAGCAAGCAGCAAGCTGCCCACACATGATAAATTACATGACGGGCAGGAATAGAACAAGAGGCTAGAATAGGTTGTTGAAAATTTAATATAACTCAAAGAACCACTCTCCATTAACATAACATCCAACATGTAAAAGTAGACATGGGGAAAGATAGCTCTAGCTACCTAAAAAGTGAGATCTTGGATAATTGGGCAAAAAAACTTTTGCAAGTCTGGATATCCTAAGGGTGCTCTGCAATAAACGATGGGGAAATAAGCATAATGGCATTCATGCTGGTCAGTGGTAGTCTCAGACACACATCCCAGATTTCAAGTGAGACAACACCTTACAATTCAGGGCTAGGGGGAAAAACTTTCTGTTCTTGATGTATTGCAGTGTCACAGTTAGTAAGTATTGCAAGGTGGTATGTGAGAAGTTCAACATGAAAGTTAAACATCAGCAGACTTGGAACAAATGCAGCTGGCCATTGCCATGCTCAATCCATCTATACTGCGTGTGCCCTACTCATGGTAAAACAATGGGTATATCTGAGAACCCTGCTTGTCCTGGCATCCTTTGAAGCTCATGCTGAAGGACAAGCAGGAATGTAGTTTTATATAAAACAACATGGACAATAATCAAGTTTTGGCCTGAGCATTGGTGGGGCATATACTTAGTCCATAGCACAGAAACAGGCCTAGAAGCCTTAAATGAGCTCTACCACCATCTAGAGAACTTACATTATGACAAGCCTCAGGTCTTAAAGCTATCGTAAAACATGACAATGCCACAGTCAGATAAAAGGATATAGCTGAGATGTCCTAACAGCAGGGTGGCCCAAAACTGTCTGAGGAGCCTGGGCAACCACCAACAGTCAATATCCTGTCAAGTCAGATGAGGATCTGAAAGGTATCAGTACTAATACTCCAATCACACTACTCTCACATTCAGGATCTCACAAAATTTCTCTCTTATTTTAGACAGAACCGTAACCCCATATTCTTGCCTTTTTAGTAATTAATCAATACCTTGGAAGACAAAATCTCAGTTATTTTTTAACCCAAGGTGTCCTTGCCATATTCCCTCTTTCTTAGGCATGTTAACTACAAGATACCTCTACCAATTTAATGTGCAGGCTGGAGTTAGCAAGTTCTGCTGGCAAAACAAACAAGGATGAAGACTTTCAGCATATTCTTACAAGGGAAGGAAATTCTCAGGAAAGCACAGCCACAACATAAAACTTTCTTCATGCTCTTTGCTACATATCTGGTTTTAAGCAATAAAAGCAATAAAGCTTCATATTTGATGAATACCTTTCAACCAAGGATTTCAAAGTTCTGCACTAAACTAGATAAGTACAAATATTTGCATTTAGGATGGAAGTGTATCTAGCTGCTGTGAGAAAAATAGAACATATGAGCTCAGCACAAGTGTAAATTCTAACTATTTTTATTTTAAATAATTTTGATAAAAATAACTTCCAACTTCTTAAGATACAAAAATCTAACAGATAAGTAAGAGTAACCCTATTCTAAAATGAAGAAGAGTCAAAAGTGACTGCCTGAACTGCAGTGAAGGAAGGATAGTCCATTATATGTCAAAGTTACCCTGAATAACTCTGATCCCATAACTGGTTGTCATTATGCTCTCTTCTGCAAAAGGTATTTTTATGACTTTTGAATCTTCCCATTTTATAAGAATGCCAGAGTTGAGTCCAACACCTTTTGACTTAGACAGAAAAGACTCTGCCAATGTCTTTAAAACTTTATTACAAATATACTCAACATATGTTTGTGGAAGTTGCTGTCCACAAAAGTATGCATTATGCAGCTACAGATGTTTTGAGAAACCTGCTAGCCTAAACCATATTTTCTTCCATACTGGTGTCAGCTATATGTGTTGCTAACGTCTTTTCAGTTTGTTTGGCTTTTGGCAGAGAATGAACTTCTAAATCTGATTGATCAAGGACATTAAAGAGAGGTGGGGACACATGGCCAAGAGTACTGGGGTAGAGTGGGAATACCCCTTTCTGCAGCAGCTTGAAGTTAGATTAGCTTAAAATGACCCTGAAAACTTATCCATAGATGACACATTGTATCTTGAACTACCTGTATTCAAACACAAAACTAGAGGTAGAAACATTGTGGATACCAGTAATCCTTTAAAAGTACCTAGAAAAAATTCACAGTGTACAGGGATAAAGTAATGGTCTCTTCTTTCACCAATGGCTGTGTTAATGGACTGCAGGCTGGATTTAAAAGCCCACAGTTATGCAGCCTGCGGCAAGGATGCAGGAGGAGAACTACCATATACTAAACAATCTATTTTTATAATCATTTGTGAATTGGCAGATGAGTATTGACAAGGTTAAGAATTACAAGTTACCCAAGAGTAACTATGTCAGCCAAACAGTGAAGAAACAGAAGCTATCATGAAGAAAGTGATATTTGTAACAAGCTGACATTAGACAAGCCCTGTACAAACAGTTGACCAAAAACATGTCTGTCCTGCTGACTTGCTGTTGACCCAACACTTGGGGTTTCAATGCTGAGTTTTCAGTAAACACAACAAAAAGAGGATGCTACTAGGGGAATGAAGCAAAAAGGAGGCAGTAGTACCGAGGAACACTGTGAGGACAGAATAGGAACCTGAATATTTTGTTTGCCCAAGGCTATTGAAATAGCTGCTGCTGGCCCTCTTACAAGCACTAACCACACAAAGAGTTGTCTGAAACCAGTTGTCATGTTGTGGCAAGAGTTTTTAGTCTAGACTCAAGGTGTTTGGAGGGGACAAGACAAGGAAAAGAACATGGATATCTGCTTAGCTATTGGTACAAGATAAAGCACTCTTTGTGCATATATCTGTCAAAAAATAAGGCTAGATATCACAGAATCACAGAATCACAGAATCACTGAGGTTGGAAGGGACCTCTGGAGATCATCTAGTCCAACCCCCCTGCTCAAGCAGGGTCACCTAGAGCACATTGCACAGGATTGCATCCAGGCGCATTTTGAATATCTCCAGAGAAGGAGACTCCACCACCTCTCGGGGCAACCTGTTCCAGTGCTCTGTCACCCTCACAGTGAAAAAGTTTTTCCTCATGTTAAGATGGAAGTGTTAAGACTCAGAAGTGTCTCATCCATCCCTCTCTCTCGCTCATATGACCAGGAAGTGAAGTGCTATTACAATTCCTTATCTTCTTTCCTGCACCATTTCAGGAATATAACTTAGCTGTGCCTCCAACTCCAGTTGACCTGCCCCAGAAAGGACAGAGATCATCTTGGGACAGGGATCTGGGATGACCTAGCAGTGCTAGTGTCAAACCAGAAAGGGAAAGGGGATGGAAATGTTTTCCCCACACATCAAAGTGAGAGGACAGACATGCTTAAAGAGCAAACATACTTTCCTGTTGTTGAGTTTAAAAATGTTTTCCTGATCAAATTTGATTGGCTTTTCTAGATAAGAGGCTGTTGGTAAAAAAGGAGACCTGAAAGCCTGTCCACATATGACACCACTTCAGGGCCTACTTGACCCAATAGGAAACTAAAAGACAAGAGAAAACACTTAATCCAGTCTAGACTGGCACATATCAGAAGGAGTACAGTCAACATGCATAAAGACAAACCTGTCATTCTACTAGAATCAACTATAATTAGGCACAAAACCCCAGAAACCAGCTACACTTATTTTTGAGAATAAAATAATGCTGAGGGCCTCTTCAGCCTATGAGCTGGAACAGATTATTAAAATAAGGTCAGGAGACATAATCAAAAAACACATCCTGTCCTATAAACCCTCAAGGAAGCTGAGAATCAAAGCATCCCTGCTAGAGTCTGCAACACTGAGGAAAGAAAAATGAAGACAGGTAGTCCTCTATGCCTACAATTCCAAGTTTTGAATCCAGTTATGTCTATTGTCATAATGTTGACAAGTATGTCAATTTTTTATAGTATACTGTTAAAAGCTGTGAGTGTCTGAAACAAGGATTACAGAAAAAGTGGGGAAAAAGGTGAAGGGGGAATAAAATAGCTTTGGAGATCTTGGTGAATCCACAGAGGACCACAGCCCCAGCAAATCTTTCTCTGCCCAAGCTGTGCAGCTAACTGCAGGTACCTGCTACTGATATTGAGGCCGCAGATGATGGCCCTTTTGACCTAGTCAGTGAGCCACAGTCACGGTCTACTAGTGTGATGTCATTAGAGGTAGAAATGCTGAAGGTTTTTTACCCAAGATATGCCAGTCTCCAAAAGGGAGCCTGTGGTCCTCCTGTTATATCACAGTAAAAGCTCTTACACCTTTGCTGCCTTGACTATCCAGTCACCTATGCACTCATGCCTGCAGTGCAGGCATTTGCAGAAAGCTATAAAGTCTTCCTGGAGGCATTGCTGTCTGCCTGACATGCTGTTCCTCCTTTTCACTTTCCTTTTCATATGTCCTATATGGCTCAGATTAAGTTACTCCAGACCCTCCTAGATAAAGCTAGCTGATACCAGATGGCAGTGGAAGATAAAAGAGTCCTCCTAGTTCTTTGTTTTCAGTCTGAATGAATTTTATAGAAAAAACCTGCTATTCTTCACTGACCTAGACATTATGATGGAGGACCTTGTGAATGCTGGGCAGCTAAAGTTTGCCTTTGTGGCCAAATTCATGCACGTGAGCAACGTGTGCCCATAAGAGGCTATGTTGCAAGTGTGCTGTTCCAAGGGGAAGCTGATATCTGCAATGAGGGCTGATAAGAGTATTTGAGGTTATACAGAGAAAGCACTAGGCAAGAGGGGCAGTACTTTTTGTCGCTTTCATTGTGGTAGCGGAGAATGACATGGACAGTTAATGTGAAGGAAGTGGTGAGATGTGCTGTTATCTGTCTGGACAGGTGAATCCCAGGGCTGGGTACCTCCAAACATGGAATGGCAATTTGCAGAAGGTGTCAGGTGGGAACAAAAAAGTGGTAATGATGTGCACAGACTTGAGAGATGAAAGAATATATTTAGCAGTGACCTACAGAGCCTTTAGCTTTCAGACATGATCCTGAGTTTAGTAAATGATGTGCATGAAAATTCATGAGCACAGATTGCTCTGATGCCTAAGCATAACAACACAGCATTTGGATAGATAGAAGACTAAAGACTGGGAGGAGATGAGGGAAAGCTTGCATATGTTGTGGGGCAGAGGGGGGAAATAAAAACCCTTTTCATCGTTTTCCATGTAAGAATTAAGGAAAAGGATCTATTTGGAATTTCATGACTGAGCAAAACAGAGTATGTTTTGCTTATTCATACATCTATTACTTAGTGGAAGACAGTTTTCAGAGCACTTTCAACCTGCAAGATAACTGATTGAGGCTTTGAAATCAGCCATAGGCTGGTATTGTATCCCCCAAACCCCAAGAGTAACTGTTTCTCTAATCTAATTCACAGCACTGAGTATTGTTATATCACCACTACTGCCAGCTTTTGGGGGCAATATGTGAATTCCATCAGGATGAGAAAGAATTCTGCCTTAAATGAAAAACAGGGATCAGCACAAGCAGCTTTACATTGTTTCTCAACTTGTATGCTTACTGGCTTAGGAGATGGCAATTGCTTTTGTGTGACTTTGATACAGAAGAAATTCTGCTTCTGAATAAGGCAGTCTTGAGACAAAGCTGCCCTTTTCAGCAATAACTTTCACTTGGGACCATTTTTGGCAACCACAGCACCTGCAGTTTCTCTGTTGGTGCAGCATGAAATCTAGCCTGATAACTTCCTTTTAATGTTATCTCTAAAACCCATGCCACTACTTACTAATTAAAAAATAGAAAAAGTTGGTGGCAGAAAAAATTAGAAAGGAGAAAAAAAGGGAAACAGTATAAGTAGAAGAGAACAGAGGGAATAAATAAAAATAACAATAGCTATCATTTTCCCCTTCTCTTTTTAGAGCATTTTGTCTGCTTACAATTTTTTCAGTTATATGGATATACTTCCCGTCTCTCCTCAATTTCAGCATTATTAGTTGGATTACACAAACAGAATACACTTCTTCCTTCTTACAGGGAGGCATTAGCCTGTAGGTTCAGGTTGCATCCAGCTCCCTTTATAAAGCTCTATTCAGCAGTCCTATGAATTTGGCAAGGAAGATTGGTCTGATGTGAAAATGGGTACGATTACTATGAAGGCTCAGGAGAGAAGCTCCAAAAAGTTTGAAGAAGAACTGTCAAATGTTTTCTGCAATGAGCCACTGGAACTTATTGGAAGGAAGAGAAACATGTAAGAAATTCCCTTCAAGCAAGATGTTGCAGCAGGGCATGACACCAGACATAGTACTTCTTCAAGAAATTGTCTCAAAAAATCTTAAAGTCAAATTTTAAGTTGAAGACACTAATACTTACCTTCCTGGTAAAGTGTTTTGCAGTGGATGAACAAAAAAGCCACGTGTTCAAAACTCCATACCACATGTAATGAATAGGGGGAAACAAGTCAAACACTTGAGGTGCTTGCCAGGAGAGAATTCCAGTAGATCTCTACAAGCAATACAGGTGAAGCCATGTAGACATTATAAATTTGAGAGGTCATCAAAAACACAGTTCCCTTTTTACAGATTTCTATATATCTCAGTCATTTTTTCTCCAAAACTCTATCTCAAAGCAAGGACTCATTCACTTCCTCCAGCAAAAGAATGTAAGGTTTGTACCTGCTGCTACAACACAAGTGAAAAATACTTTTCTAACCAGTCTTATCCTGAAACTCTTTCCTAGGCTCTCTCAACTTCTTTTTGACAATTCACTGTCTGGCTCTAAAGCTTTGGCTTTCACCCTGGTCTTTTCAGAGATACAAGGCAGGTTCATCTGACTTAGAGGTTTGTTCTATCTGAATCGGTCATATTAGCCACCCATTAGAGCCTAATAGAGAGCTATATTAGTCATCTACTTTAGGATGACACACACTGTGTCATGGAAGATCCTATTTCTCCCTACTGACTATAAGCTAGCTAGAAGATGAATATATCTCCAGTGTAGCCATCTCTCTCTGGTTGGATGGTTTCATCTCCCCATTCCTCCCAGAAAGAGGGGGAACAGGTCAAATCAGTAGAGTAATTTTGACCAAGTATCCTTCAAATGCACTCTCATATGAAACTATTTTATTGTTGATATGCCACTAATTTATATGCAAGCCTACTTTTTCAGTTATCTTTTAGTATTCGATATTTAGGACTGTAGCGCATGGCTGTCTCTGGGCATTTATATCCTATAGTTTATAAATTTGCCAAATACTACAAAAATCATGTTGTTTAGAATAACCACCCAACACTCAGCCTGCTCTACTCCTTAACTGCTTGCAAGAGATGAGTTTACAGCTTGCTCAGAAACATAACAGATCTAGGCATGGGTTAACACTTAGGGTGGCACCCAGAAAGAGAGAGAAGTGAGCCTCAAATCAGAGAACACCCCTTATCTACAAAGCTACATGGGGAGGAAGGAGAGATGGAGGAGGGACAGAGAAACCTGGCTTGAGTGTGTCTGCCCCCCTTAAATGGAGTTGTAGGGAATGATCTCTCAGTAACTGTATTCCAAATCTTTGACCTTTACTGATGTGAAATAACTTCCTAAATTCTCACTGAAAATTAACACGGACAATGTAAATTAGTCTGAGGTGCCCCAGTCTGCAGTGCAACTCAAAAGCAGATACAGCACTGTGTATTAGCTCAGCCTCTGAACGTTCTCAAACCTGGCACCATGCAAAGCCCATTATAACACTTGCACCTTGAGATCACAGAAATGCAGGTGGCACAGTCTGTAAGGAAAAGGACAGGGGTCACTCCTCATAAGGAAGAAAGCTGTGCAGCCAAATCTGTTACCAGGCCATCCTGATGTAGCAGCTTCTCCAAGTTGCCTGCATGTTTTACAAAAAGCATTCACTTCCTTAACACATTATGCCACAATAAGATCTGCCAATTCTTCTGACTGCTTCCTCCACTCTAATTATCTTTGACTCTACTGGATTAAATCCCAGCAATTTATCTCATCCAAGCTCATCAAGGCACTAGGTACTTTGTTCTAATAACCATAATTTAAATGACATGCTACTATTTTTTATACTTTAAAAACTACTGTTAATAAATTTGTTTTTACAAAGGATACTGACTGCTGAAGAAAAATTCTAGCACATCAATTTGTTCACATTTTATGCCCCTTGTTTTCCTACTAATATCAATTTATCTTTGTCTATATAAATATTTCCTAAATAGGAAGTATTTTAGTTACAGATTCAGAGAATTAACTGCATTCTTTCCAACAGAGGATGATGAGTACATTAACCTAATATACTAATTCTGTAGGGACAGGGAAAATATTTGTTCTATACTTGTATAATACCTAAAACAACAGAATCCTGGTCTATTGAACCCCAGAAATCTCACAAATTATGCAGAAATGAGTTGGCCTCCATTCAAGGCATGTAAAAATGATTGCTGAACTTCCTGGAGCACACTTTCCTTGCAATGTAGGCCCTGCTAACCCTATCTAGAATAATCTAATTGGTTTCTGTATCAAAATGGTGGCATTTCTAGAGCTGTTCAAAGGTGCAGCTCTGAATTGCAAAGTAAGTTTAGGTTGCTTGACAGCCCACCAGAGCTGGGGAGCAACTCAGCAGGACTCTTCCAGTGAAAACTTGATCCTACTTGAGTCCTACTTTATATAGCTACGTATTTGCCTTAAATCTATCACTTGCGAAAAAAAACAGCAGGATAAAATGCTTGGTAGACCCTGAAAACAGGTAGAAAGATAGAAGAGATCAAATTTGGGTTGTAACGGTCTTGGTGTTATGGCCTTTTAACTTCTGTATCAATAAGAATGTTTTATGCACTATTATACACCTTAATAATTTTTCTATAACTTCAAAATATTAATTGCCTTTTCATTTTCTGTTCTACTTGTTTTGTTCTGTTGTCTAGTTGTGTAGAATTACCAAAGAAAAGCATCCACATATAAATATTGAAGATCAGAGGGGATCAGCGATCTCTAAGAATTTATTTTGCTCAAGACACAAGATTAATATCATTATTACCTAACAAAGGCATAAAATATTCACAGGTTATTGTGACTTGAACCAGTGATTAGCTCCCTACATTATCTGAGGCAATGAGATAATGTGCTTAAAATACTAAATGCTGAGCACTGTGTGTGTGCAAGGGTATCCCATTTAGAAATGCAATGTTAGTTATGCAAACAGAAATATCTAGTGTTTTAAAGTATACATTCCTAACATAAGCTAGGATAATTTGTTCATGGTTTATAAAAGAAATGACAAACACCAAATAAACAAGATTGACACTTTTCTGTATTTTACAGATTTCGTATGTAACCAGATTTCACCTGATGTTACTTTCAGGTTATCTCCGTTACCCATATTCACAACAACAGTCATCACAGAATTTTATTTTATCATGAAGCAGCTAGATCATATCACATACAGGGCACAATGTATGTATATGCTGAGGCATTCACAATGTGAAGAAAAACACCATTTTTAAAACTGAAACCAAGATACTGCTTTTCTGGTGCTCTTTTAAAGAGCAAAGTATTCACTGTAGGCTTAGGTTAAAAAAATAGTGCCAGTAAAGATAAATTGCTCCTCTTGCTTCTCAGTTACAAATCTGATCGGGCAGGTAGATACTGAATAATTACACTTGAAAATCCTATCAATCAGGGAAGACACTCTGACTGAAAGATTAGATTATCTATTTAATACCAGATTAATACCTTTATCCCCAATGAATAGCTGCTGGAGTTTTCTGTTACTGTAAAAATGTCAGATACTTTACACGTTCTGTGGGCAGTGCCCTTTCACAATTTATTTATCTGTATATAATCACTTTGCATCACACATTTGACTTGTCTGAGGCAATTTCATGGATTTTATGTAAAGAGAATGCAATTGGTGAGCTGGACTATGGCTCTATTATCACAATGCTATGGCAGGGAGCAGAGAGGTGAATTGCCTTGGAGGCAGTTGCTGGAGACATATTTCCGATAGAGAACAGAGGTTAGCAACATATTTCTGTGGGTCCTTGGAAAGACCTGCTGATTCTCAAATCTGTATTCATGAAAGGGAATCAAGACATAGCACATCTCCTTTCTGCACGCAAAATGGATGCTTCAGGCTATGACAGCCTCTCTCCTTGACACAAAAGAAGTCAGCTTCCTCCGGTAGAAAGAAACCTAACAGAAGTGGAGATATTGTATTTGCACCTTCTCACATTAGCCCAGGCTTTACCTAGCTTTGGTAATCACAAAGAAAGGGAGAATAAAATAAAAACTTCAAAATTATTTCTGTTTATACTGTGCTCATGCTTGGGCCATACTTCTGTCAGTCAAGAGGAAAAGATGCAACAAGAAATAGAAAAAACACAAGAAAAGACTAACTACCATAGCAAGTAAACAAAAGAGTAACAAGGACAGATTGTTCAGGCTTAAGATCCTGAGGCATCTAGCTTTTAAGAAGCATTAGTTGCCATGGACCACTGATGGTTTGGACTTCAATTCTCAGCAGGGTTTTTTGGTGAGAAAACAGATCCTGTGGCTGTTTTGTTCTTTTTTTACCATGTGCATAATAGGCTAGAGTGAGTGCTCAGAGTGTGTTCTCTTGTTCTTCTTTCCCAGATGGTGAATCTAATATAGGTTTGTTTTGCCGAAGTCACTGTATATGATTAACAGTATACAGAAACACAGCTGTGCAAAAGAATGACACTGCTAACACCTTCACAAAAAGCTTATAATCACTGATTAAGACATATAACAATATTCCGTTAATGATAAGGCCATGGATTCTATCTGTTTTAGGACGTTTATATGTCCATTGTCATAGCAGATGAACACCTCATTTTGAATATGTGAATGGAACGATCACCTAGATTGAGTTGATGTTTACTTCATGAGACACCAAAAATACATACTCAGCACATATCACAGTACAAAACACAACTGTATCTCTAGATATGTAATAAAAGACCACAAACTAGAGCTACAAAGTGTCATGTAAAGAGAGCATGGCTGCTTAAGGGTCTTGCATTGTTTTATGTTCACACAACAGCAAGAAGTCTGTTAGACAAAATTCTCCAATGGTGGGTCTTGGAAATGGCTCACTTCTCACACTAAAGAGGAAGGCAGTAATAAAAACATAACAAAATACCAATCTAGCCTTGGGAAAAAAATTTCTACTGTGGTAGTTATTTTAATTTTGAGCTAAGGAATCAAAAATATTGGTCAATCACCAGAAAGTTTTTAATAAGACAAAGGGACCTGCTGATTTTCTGTATTTTCTTTCAACATATAGCCAACCTGCAGTGCTTCATAGGAATACAAAACAAAACAATTCCCCCCCACACACACACACCAATTCAGGAGCCAAGTTATACATAAAGAGGGAAAAATGATTGCATAATACTATTTTGCAGGAACTAAAATTCCACTGTATGTATGCAACATGTGGGATGTGTCTATACCAGCAAATTAAACAGTACCAAAGCACTGGAACTTGATTAGGTTGTTAAATTATTAGAATGATGCCTATCATGGTTTGGCTCAGATCAGCTACACTCTCCTAAAAGGTTTTCTAGGTGTGGTTCAGGTATAAGCTCAAACCTGAGACCATTCCCAACAGGCAGTTTGGAAGTGGCCACCCTGTTACACAGAATCACAGAAAGGTTAAGGCTGGAAGGGACCTCTGGAGATTGTCTAGTCCAACCCCCCTGCTCAAAGTAGGGTCACCTAGGAAAGGCTGCCCAGGATCGTGTCCAGCCAGGTTTTGAATATCTCCAAGGATGGAGAGTGCAGAAGCTCTCTGGGCAACCTGTGTCAGTGCTGAGTCACCCTCACAATAATAAGATTTTTCTTACATTTAAACAGAATTTTCTGTTTCAGTTTGTGCCTGTTGCCTCTTGTCTTATCACTGGGTACCACGAAAAAGACTCTGGCCTCATCCTCTTTACACACTCCCTTCAGATATTTTTGTGCACTGATATGATCCGCCCTGAGCCTTTTCTTTCCCAGGCTAAACAGGCCCAGCTCTCTCAGCCCCTCCTCATCTGAGAGATGCTTCAGTTCCTCCCTCATCTTAGTGGCCCTTCACTAGACTCCCTCCAGTAGCTCCATCTTTCTCTTATACTTGGGAGCCCAGAACTGGACACAGTATTGCAGCTGTGGTCTTCCCAGGGCTGAGTAGAGGGGAAGGATCACCTCCCTTGACCTGCTGGCAATGCTCTTCCTGATGCAGCCCAATTTTGAAGATGAGAGACATTAGTTGCACGCTTTTGGCCAAGACTGCCCTAACGCGCTTCAGAAACAGAACATGGGCCTGGCATTGTTTAGTTTACCATGTATCTATAACCATCAAATATTTCTTTGCATTTCTTTTGCTGTTTGTCTCCAAAATTATACTAAAGGAATAAGAAGTTACCAAATAAAAAGTTAAAAATAACAGAGGAACTCTAAGGAATGTTAAGGGTTTCAGAGCTCCTATTAAGTAAATGCCATTGCATGCCATAGACACAGAAGATAAATAAAAAAAATAGTTTTGGCTCCCAGTCACAACGAGTCTGATTGAGAAAGCCAAGGTCTGTGGAAGTTATTTGCTCAATGCTATTTAGCTTTTTGGAAGAACAGCTGTTTCAATACCATTTAAAGGTTCGGTACACAGATCGTAGCTACCTCTCAAAACTAAATGTGAGAAGACTGTCTGTTTTAATGCGATAAGATGTTGCCAATGATTTGGCAAACGACATTACTTTGGTCTGAAAAAAAAACATCTAGCATGTTGTACTTCACCTTGTTATCTCATATGTCTTCAGCAATGCTTTAATCAGTTCCCATATTGCTCTGCTAAGTCCATGTAAGAATCAAACAAATTAAATGACCTTTAATCTTTAGAGTAAAATTGTTTATTATGAGTTCAGAACTTTACCTTTCATTCCTACTGGTTATCTACATTTTTTTTTCCTCAACAGAGACAGAAGATTCAGAGAGTCTTAGATGTAAATTACACTGCAATTTACAGTCACAGAGTTTGTAAGATAATATGGGATTTAAATTACTGAGAAACTCATCTAGCACAAACAAAATCAATTAAAATGGCTAAAATTGAGAGGCCTCTAGGAACTTAATGAAGGAATCAGAAAAGAGAATTTCAAAATGGAACTGAGAACATAGTTCTTACTTTTTATGGAATCTTTTCCACATATGTGAGAGAGTCAATATTTTCTAAATCTGTTTTCCCTAGGGCAGGATCTGGGAATGTGCCTCAGACACAGACAGCTTTAACATGAAAAACTCTCTAACAAGCAGATCTTGAAAAAAATATGCTTTGAGTGGCTAAGAAGCCAGGCAAAGGGAAAATAGGGTGGGTCTAAGGGACAATCCACCAAAAAACATGCATTCATGTTAAGTAATAAAAAAGACTGCAAACAGGAATCTGACTGAATTCTTCTCACTCCCAGGAACACAGAAACCTGAAACAGGGCTGCACGCTAGATACCTCTTCCCATTGAGATCTAGACTTCTCTGCTAAGCATAAGTACCTAATGAAGATAAGAACATTCTTTTTTACACCTAAGGAAAGAGATAGCTGGAGATGTTCACAAAAACTAATTTGACCCTATTGAGGCAGATCTTCCTAGGTTCCCTCTGTCGGCAGTGATAAGAAATAAGCTGTCTCAAAGGGTGATTTATCACAGAAACCTAACATAACTATTCTATGTATATAGAGTTTATTAACTGAAAAATGGAGGTAATTTCATTCGATGCCTCAGTTGCCATAGACCGCCTCTGCTATGCCAAGAACTTATGGAGTTACAGACTCCTCACACAGCATCACCAAGACACTTACTGTGGAAAAAGTCAAGGCATACCCTTCAGGACCACCTTTGGTAAGACTCTATGATGAAAATGTGTCTGTCCCATTTGTGGATACCAGGTGGGGAAGGCACCTACTCCCTGGCCACGCATCTCCAAAGCAGCCCCGGCATGAGAGAGACTTTGTTCCAGCATGCTCTGCATGAGGTGACCAACAGAAACCATCACAGTATCCTCTGTCATATCACTAAGGGTAGGGGAATTCCCTTGCAGGAACCTGCAGGCACCTGGCCATGTGAAGTATACACTAAATGGTGTAGTACCAAGACCAAACTACAGCAGAATAGCCCACCTGGTTAAGCACAATACTGAGGACACTGAGCATTAATATCCAAACCAGCATTTTCAAAAAGGTGCTGGTTGGCAGAGGAGGTCTGAATTTAATAAAAGTTGTTCTCATAATGTCAGTCTATTCTTGGATTAAGTCAGACAGGTTCTTCATAAAGCAGAATTCATTAGTAGTCTTTATGAATAATCTTTTACACAACAAACTTGTAGTCATAGCATTTACCCAGGATGCAGGAGATTGGGTTCTAGGCTACCTTCACTCTAAAGATATTCAAACCCATACCTTCTGCATCAATTGCCTTATCTACTGTTAATACATTTCACATTAGACAATCACTGAATAAAAACAGTCCAAGCAGGATGGATCAGAACCCACCTCTCCCACCAGCTGAATTCACTGAGCTCTAGAGTCAGATTTAATTGTTGGCCCCATCCCTCTTTCATTAGCTAGACATTAATGTGTCCAAAAGAATGTGCAAAAGATTAAAGCTACTGCAGACATGCAGATCAACTCCATTTCCAAGGGCAGTAATTTCAGTGAGTTTGAGATATGCCAAATTAATGTGCATTTGATGAAAAGTTACTCTATATATGAACAGTGGTCATGTGTCCAGGAGCTCTACATCTTCAGCAAGGTGGACTACTACAGACCTGGTGGATATGGCTTACAGAAGCATGTTGCTAAATCACAGCAAAAATTAAAATTCTATCTGCATAAAACAGATTTTAAGAGCGCTATGAAAAGAGGTAACAAAGATTTATCAGCACCATATTTCTTTCAGATCTGATATTCAATCTAAAGATCTATTGGCTGAAACTTTACAATATACTATACTCTGTTTTGTTATCATACTTTGCATGTAAACTCTTGGGGGAAAAAAAAAAGCTCTTTTTTTCTAAGCATACAAGAAAAATTCTAAAGCTCTCCTCAACAGAATATCAGATAATCTGTCTTAATGAAAGAGATGGGAACCTTTCCAAGACACAACTGCCATTCATATTGTAAAATTAAAAGGAAGGAAAAAAAAATCAATACAGATCCCATAGATCTGCTGTAGAGATAAGTAGATCATCCCACCTTCAATCACACAGCTTTTAAATAAGGCTGGTTGTATTATCCAGCACCTACAGGAACAGGATGCTTATTTCAAAAAAGTGAGAATGGGAAACAGAAGTATAGACTACAGAAAATTTGCCTGGCAAATTAGAGCTTCAAAGCTCCAAACAAATGCATTCATTTAAAATATTTCTGAGCCTTTCTGTAAGTTGGGTAAAAAATTATCTCCATTTACAAGTGGAGATTCTGCAGCACAGGAGGGTTAATAATTTTCCCCCAAAAAACAAGAGTAAGCCAAAGTGCTGCATAGTCCCTACTAGAACAGGCAGAATGGGCTCTCTAGCGCAATGGCTGTGAGCAGGTTAAGGTGATATATTTAAATTCTGTCAGAGTATAGATGTATTGCCAGTCTGCCAGGACAACATTAAAACCTGCATTCTAGAAATACTTACACATATGTTCTCATATGACAATGAAAAAATAGCAGGGAAACTGTTTTCCACTTAATAATGATTGAGAACTATAAATGATGGGATCAGCTCCTTGCAGAACACATACACACACAGCTTTTTCCACAGACAGAAGAGCAAAAGCTAGAGCCTTACAAGCTGCAGAAAATATCTGTCTTCAATTTATTTCACTACATCATAAAGAGCTCTCCAAAATGCAATCAATTGTTCTCAAGATAAAATGTTTGAGTGATCTTTTTATATCCTGTACTCTTAGTTATATCTTGCGCTCCCAGCAGTGCAGAGTAATCATCTGCAAAATTTTGGCAAAAAAATGTCGAATATGTTGAAAAATGGAAAAATCACAAATAAGAAGCTGACCATAGCCATTTGTACTCATCCAAGCTCTGTTGTTTTTCTCGTTCATTAATCAAATCCACATTTCAGAGGTTTGTTCTCTTTTCTTTTCCTCCCTTTCTTCTTCCCTTTGTGAGTTTTTTTCTTTTCCTTTTTTTTTAGCTGTTATTGAGTATTGCTCATCTAAAGGAAACACTATGCAGAATCAGTACATTCAGCCAGTTTATTTTGCATATAGCAGACAGAGCAAACTCTCCTCACCAGAAGTTTCACAACAAACTGAAAGAGTGCTCAGGAGTGTCTCCACAAATGGGAATGACGCAATCATCAGATCTGGTAGTTAGGTATTTCTTTGATGTGTATTGGATGGTGCACCTCACAGCATCCATTTTCTTGCCTGTCCCAAATATATGTAGTAAAAAGGTCATAAGCTTCTTGAGAAATGGTTTAATAAGATGTGAAAATGATAATATAAAATATGCACTTTGTTAATAACAGCACTGTTTATAGATGATTAGATTCAGAAGAAAGCAGTAAGCTGTGTCTGTGCATCACACGATATGATTTTAAGTTAGCTTACACAAGTAAAAATAAGAGTTCCTTAACACAAGAAAACATTGCATGATTACTTGGTTATATATATCTGGTACAGTAAAAAATGGAACCGGTAGAATTTTAAACCTAAATAAAAGTTTTATAGTAGCTTTTTAAAGAATAAGATTACTTAAATAATTCTAGACCAGAAAAAAGTTTCTTGACCAGAAGCTGTAACGATGGGGATATCTCTACAGTAAAAGTATAGCATCATGAGAATCATTAAATATTGTCAGGTTCAACACTGTTTGAGAAATCCCGGCTAACCTGGACATTTACAGTTGAAATGGAAATTTCTATGAAATAACCATACTGATATAAAAAAAGGGTGGAAGACCCAACTACATCTCATTTTAATATCTCAGATAATCTTAGTGACTCCCCAAGATAATGCACTTTATGTGGGCAATGAAATTCATAAATTAATCTTTTAGATGACATGTTCATCTTCTGTTTTATCTACCCTTAATATTCATCTATTCACTTTGTATCTTGCAGAACTAAAATGTTTCAAGTTTTAGTTTCTTCATTTAATGGATTCTGGTCAAGAAACTCTTTATCACTTACCTGTCAATACATTACTGGCTTCTTTTCTAATGCAAGTCTTGTTTCTCATTAAACCTAGTTCAATATCACAGGCAGCTCTATCACAGAAGCTGATACAATTTCTCTAGTTCCCTTTATACAATTCATTTGAAATTTACTATTTTGTACCTTGAAAGACAAACTATTCAGTGTCTTTCTCTAGAATGAATTTCATGTTTTATCACTCTCACCTGTTTTAAACCATGTAACCTTCTGAAAGATCATTTTGCACAAAAGTTGGCAAAATGGCCCCTTTTAAGGAAGATGGCTGATAATAAAAAAGGTTATAAATTTCAGGTGTTTTATTAAAAACTTACTTTGTCATTGGTTGCACTATTTTGCATACAAACTTTTTCTTTTAAAAAGGATGTAAATTTAATTCTAGTTCCTCTGAATCTCTTTAAGGTTGGTTAGTATTAAATATTCCATCACTAAATACTATTTCACTAATATTCTCTGATGGCAGAAATCTTTATTGCCTGCCTTATGAGGACAACAACCATTAACCTTAAAAATCTAGCTTAGCTATTTGATGAAGTATTATAAGTTTCTTAAGATGATAATAAGCTTTTTATTCCCTCCAGACATCAAAGGACCTGGGAAACTACAGGCCAGTCAGCCTCACCTGCATCCCTGCAAAGGTGATGGAGCAGCTCATCCTGGAGGCCATCTCCAAGCATGTGGAGGACAAGAAGGTGATCAGGAGTAGTCAGCATGGCTTCACCAAGGAGAAATCATGCTGAACCAATCTGATAGCCTTCTCTGATGGAACGACTGCCTGGGTAGATGAGGGGAGAGCAGTGGATGTTGTCTACCTTGACTTCAGCAAGGTTTTTGACACTGTCTCCCATGACATCCTCATAGACAAGCTCAGGAAGTGTGGGCTGGATGAGTGGACAGTGAGGTGGATTGAGAACTGGCTGAATGGCAGAGCTCAGAGAGTTGTGATCAGTGGCGCAGAGTCTAGTTGGAGGCCTGTAGCTAGCAGTGTCCCCCAGGGGTCAGTACTGGGTCCAGTCTTGTTCAACTTCTTCATCAATGACCTGGATGAAGGGACAGAGTGCACCCCCAGCAAGTTTGCTGATGATACAAACCTGGGAAGAGTGGCGGATACACCAGAGGGCTGTGCTGCCATTCAGAGAGACCTGGACAGGCAGAAGAGGTGGGCGGAGAGGAACCTCCTGAAGTTCAACAAAGGCAAGTGCAGGGTCCTGCACCTGGGGAGGAATAACCCCAGGCACCAGGACAGGTTGGGGGTTGACCTGCTGGAAAGCAGCAGCTCTGCTGAGAAGGACCTGGGAGTGCTGGTGGACACCAAGTTGACCATGAGCCTGCAGTGTGCCCTTGAGGCCAAGAAGGCCAATGGTATCCTGCGGTGCATTAGGCAGGGTGTTGCCAGCAGGTGGAGGGAGGTGATCCTTCCCCTGTACTCAGCCCTGCTGAGGCCACATCTGGAGTACTGCGTCCAGTTCTGGGCTCCCCAGTACAAGAGGGATGTGGCACTACTGGAGCAAGTCCAGCAAAGGGCTACAAAGATGGTTAGGGGACTGGAGCATCTCTCTTGTGAGGAAAGGCTGAGAGAGCTGGGCCTGTTTAGCTTGGAGAAGACTTGAGAGGAGATCTTAGCAATGTATACAGATATCTGAAGGGAGGATGTCAAGAGGATGGGGCCAGACTCTTTTCAGTGGTGTCCAGTGACAGGACAAGAGGCAACGGGCACAAACTGAAACACAGACAATTCCATCTGAATATGAGAAAAAACTTCTTCACTGTGAGGGTGACAGAGCACTGGAACAGGTTGCCCCGAGAGGTTGTGGAGTCTCCTTCTCTGGAGATATTCAAAACGCGCCTGGACACGATCCTGTGCAATGATGTGCTCTAGGTGACCCTGCCTGAGCAGGGGGGTTGGACTAGATGATCTCCAGAGGTCCCTTCCAACCTCAACCATTCTGTGATTCTGTGATTCTGTTTAATACAGGCTGTCAGCTTTATGATTCTACATGGTAGATGTAGAATCTGTTTGTGCAGATTATGTTTGTGCAGATGACTGTACTTGAAGAAATATACACACACACGCACTCAGGGTTGCTTTAAAATGCAATGGAGAGAAATAACATTTCATGGAAATATTCATTCTGTAAAGACAATCACCTACCTTGGACCATGTTCACAAAAGTTAAATAAAAACTTAAATCAAAAACTTCTTTTGTGCTCTTTTATATAATTTCTGTTCAATTTGTGTAACAGCAAAATTCTAAGACTTCATTTAAAATGACAGAGTCAGACTAGTATGGGATTAAACTCTATGGGGGATGAAAGCATTCTTCACTTTCATCTGATTCCTGAAACCTGAAGCACAGAGTGATTTCAAATGACAGGCTTTCAAGTGAACATGAGAAAGGAAAATGAAACATTGCCTGAAGAAAAGCAGAAATCTTCTTTGTGAGAAAGTTCAGCTATTGCTAAGCTTAATAAGAGATATAACTCAATTAGTAACAGAAAAAAGAATGAAGTAAGCACATACAGTATGTGATTCAATAATATATGGTGGTCCTTAATTGCACTCCTCTTGAAGACAATGGTAAAAATTCCCTTGGCTTTATGGCAATAGAACAACCACTCTTGTGTTCAATACAAAAATAAAATGGATGACTTATATTGTCCTATATTAAAACCAAGCTGAGAACATAACTGACTTTGTATAAATTTTTTCATCTATCTCCTGTGTCATAGGCCTCTGTTAGTTTTTAACCATTTCTCTGTTTAATGTCCCGATAAAAGGCATCAGAATGGTACTATAGATTAGTTGTTGGTGACCAGCAATATAATTTCCAACACGCAGTTTGAAGGATGTGCCGACACATTCCAGTTTTCATCAAGGCTATCCACTTTCCTATTTCAGGTATTCCTTGCTTATGAATCACCACTGATCTCAGCAGCTCCCATAGCTTCTAACTTCTCTGTTCACAAAGCTATGAGAAGTTACCTGGCCTGAGATCATCTTCCATTTTGGTTATAGAAAAAGTAATCTTAAGCGAAGTTGTAAGAGCTAGATTGCAATATAGCAGCCTCTTTCATAGGGCATGGCACATACAGCAGAAAGACGATTCATTCCTGTTGTGTCTGTGGTCCTGACATAACATTCTAAGTGATCTACACACTGGAAAATGCTAGTAATGATTTGGCTTACAACTAATAAAGTATGAGATAATCTGTACCTACAGCAGATGTATTCATTTAAACAAATTTGTGTTAGCAGCATGACTTGCAAAGTGTAGGGCTAGAATCGGTCTCCACGTACTCCATACAGAGAATTTTTTTGAAAAATAAATGTCTCCTCAGTAGCCGACAATGAAGTGATTTTGGACTGAAGTTCATTGCCATTACAAACAAATGGCGTGATGTCCCGAAGCCAGGAAAGCCTGCTACTAAATAACAGCCATTAGCAAACCACCTAGCCATTTTCACTCAGTTCAAACAGGCCTAGCATGAGCTACAAAAATCATGCAGAATCCTGATATCAACTCACAAAAGTCATCTCTGCAAGATAATATCACCTCTGATTGCACTGCTGAACCATAACAGGCTTATTCAAATGGCTACTTTTTCCTATTTCTTAAATCCAACCAAGGTATCATGCATTTTTAAATGTATTTTTGATTGACACTAGAGAGTTAACTACTCAAACCTAAACAGTCTGTCAGGCTGAATGTGCTTATTTCATTTGAAAAGACTGATATTATTCAAACATTTAATCAAACAATTCAATCACATAGCCAAGATCTTTCAAAAGTGTCCTGGAAAACATCCATAAATGCTTGAAGCCCAAGGAAAAACACATTTAAAAACTATATGCTGGTGAATGAGTGAGAAAAATTACTTTATTCCAGATAAGCTTTTCTTATATCAATCTTTTTCTCATGTAATTCAAAATTAATAAAATTACACCACACACAGAATTTACATGGTTTTACTTATTAACTATTCAATAAAATGTGACTGCTTATAAAGAAGAGGGGTTTTTTTAGGAGCTCTGCCGGATTAGTTTACATAGTACAATGTAGAACCATATAAAGGTAAACATAATTCTATATGAAGTGGTTTCGGTATAGGAAGCTATGAATCTGGATTCACAGCCACCCAGTCTAATTTTCCCAAATGTTTCCTTATCACTTAGACAAATTAGCCTGAAAAGCACACCGCATTCCCACAGGCATATGGCTTTCAGCACCCACACTAGTTCATTCAGATTTACCCTCAATGCCTCTACACTCCCCATGGCGGTGCACAGGCATTCCAGAAACAAATTTTGACATGATCCAAAGAGTGCAGAGTACCAGAGTACATCTATCGATTTTGTTAGGCTTCCACTCCAGTCTGTTATTATAATACAGAAATATTTCAGGTACTAAAAGTCTCATCAGTAATGCAGGGGATAAAAAATACAAACTTGAAACCTTAAGGTTAGTGAGAATAAATGGTTAAGTGTTTCAAGCAAAAGAAGAAACATTATTTAATCAAGCTAGAGCATCCATCTTGACAGAATACACAGAAAAATGGCTCATCAATGGAAAACCTATCAGACAGATTCAAGACCGGGTCCTTAGAGCTGACAGACATACAGTATTATGCTCAGAAAGAACAACTCAGTGCTGAGAGCAATGATGAGTTCTGCAATTTCTCAAGGTGTCACAGACAGACTTGCAGAGCTTACTCCTTGTCATGGGTGGCTTTAATGCTAAATTAGAATTCTACAGCTAGGTGACGAAAGAACAATGGGGAGCCACAATCAAACAGTCATTAACCAAAATGCTGAGAAACTAATCGTGCCTAGTTTCCAGCCTTGCTTTTGCAAGTGCTCTGTCTCACAAAGACACACACAAAGACAGACAGACTTGCCAGGTGGCAGAACAACCAGACTGAGGATCTCTCTACTAATGCAAGATTCAGACCACCTGCCTAAAATGTAAGGACATACTAGGCAATACACATCAATAGCTTCAGTGATCCCATTACCATGCAATCCTTCATGCCAAGCAAAATCTTTAACAAACTAAAGAACAGACCTGATGCATTATCAGAAGCAGCAAAGAGTGGTGTGAAATACTGTGGGCAGCAATCAGCAAAAATGTAATTTAAACCACAGCAAATGCAGCTGGATATCAACATAGATGAACACCAGACGCATAAGCTAAGAAATATAGCATCTCATTCATGAAGGAAAGCAACCCAAGGGAAAATCTTGAATCCCAAGACTAGTAAAATATTAGAATGACAAAAATAACAGTACAGTAAAGAGATTAAACAGTACTCTTTGAAATTCCATCTGAAGATGTCAATTTTATCAAGGCCATTTACAGATATGTGAAGTCCTCTGCAATGATTAACAACTATGCAACAGGTTCGTGCAACAGACTTTTGGTCTGTTGTCTGCTGTTGTCATAAATGGGATAATAACAAAATCATCACCATCACAACATAAAAACTGGCTTAAAAAATAGAGCAGGCAGCGCTCAAAATAGCTGCACCGAGAAAACTACATGACAAGGAGAAGGCAAAAAATTACTGCTATAGAATTCATCTATCTCAACAGCAACATATTAGCCAAAAGAAAGGAAGAGCTCAATAAGAAGTGACAGGAGAAACTGTAAGCAAAGATATACAAAACAAATCTGAAAATTTTTAAACGTAATCTTGAAACCTCAAATTTAATCTCATTGTTTACATGCACCTATGTGAGCTGGAAAACTAACATTAGAGATGAAATCAGAGACTTTTAACTGCAAATTGCTATAAAAAGATGTGGGTGCAGGACAGAGAGGCTTTGGCACTGAGAACGAGCTGAGAAATTACCAATTAGATGGTTGTCTGCATCAGAAAGTGGGACTGGAATTATCTGAGGCATACATACTGGATGCTTGACACGAAAGAGCCCCCAGTGAAACTTGGTAAATGGAAACTAGGTGGTATGAAGGGGAAAAAAGACAAAAGAAACCTTAAGAAAGGCCATTAGCAGAGATGGCACAGTAGTCAATCTCAGCTCTAGAGAGAAGACAGGAGCAGTAGGAAATGACACAGAGGAATGGAAGAGAGTCATGTGTCAGTGCTGGCACCAGACACACCTAGTACAATGAGCAATTCATTACCTGTCAGCATTCAGGTAACAATCTTCGTGTCTGCCAAGTTTTTTATATAATATGAAACAGCAGTGAGAATCAACTAGTATGTTTGTGGCTCAAAATTTCAGTAAGAGACTATGTTTCACAAACTTTTTTTTTTTCAGGTTTTCATATGAAATGTAACATGACATGTTAAATCAAAATGCATCCATCAGATCAGAGCACGCTTAATTATGAGCACTGGCATTACGTGACGTTCTTTTCTCTGACCCAATGTAATTGTCACAATCTGTAACTTGTCATGCAAAACATTTCAAACAAATGTGTTTGTAAACAAAAGACTTAATAATTCACTATTATTCAGACAGCTGGGTATGCTAGGGGAAGCTTTCTTAACGTGAAAATAAACAGTTTGGTGGTAATTGATAAATAATTTAAGTACAAATCTCACCTTGATCGCTCAGCTACCAGGTGCAGAGAATTAGCTTCAGACTAAAAAAACACATGGTCGTCCCAAGCAGAGATTTGGGGACCTTATAGAGGGAACTGTTCTCATCTCCTCTTTTAGGAGGAACAGTGTCTATTCTCACTTTAACAGCCTAGTGCAGGCTGTGAATATATTTACATGCATATGCTAACCCTGAGTGCATTTGCTTGCTCTGATGACGTCTTCAGTAATTTTAATCAGATAACTATTTAGGGGGGATACAGTTTCATTTTAAACTTTAGCCATTTGTGAGCCAGTCTTTTTTTAACAAAATCTAGATGTATTGATCTCCATTCATTGTATAATGTATCATCAGTTCCATTTGTTAAGACAGATAAAAGGAAATTAGTACCAAAGAAAGAAGATGCATATTTGCTCATTTACTTTCTTTTCATCAGATAATTTACTACTGTAAAACTGCCCTAAGTTTTATGAAATCTGGGAACCGTTAATGGCTTTAAGACATAAACCTAGAGCTGCTACATATCAATAGAAAATCAAAGAGGTCAGCTGCAACTATTTAAAAAAAAAGCTCTGTCCTTCTGTCCTCTCTCTCCACTCCTGCAAGTATTACGTTTTTTCCAATCCATCTACTCAGTAACTCTCAGATGCATCAGATATATGACACAGCAGCACGTACATTGTGCAGCATATGTAGGAGGTCGCTGGCATTTAAAGTGCTGTCAGTAGCCACACAATTTTTCTTCGTGTGTATAAACACATTTAATGCCATCTCTCTACAGACACAAATTGTCACACACTGAAAGTGGCAGGCCTATCAACATTCTGCTATCAAATGCTTTTGTTACTTTCCTATACACCCTGGTAATTTATTTTGTGGGATACTGTGCCCTCTAGATTTTTACTTCTAACAGTGTTGCTTGTTTTCCTTAACACCTCTACTCAAACAAAAAATTCAGCACACTCAGAAAATGTCCCATTTGTGCAATAAATTGTGGAATACAGACATGTTTACAGAAAGTAAAAAAGAAAAAAGGAGGTTTGTGCAAGTTTTAATTCTTTGGAATGAGTTATATGAACTCTAAAATACCACCAGAGTATAATTTAATATCTCTCATGGCCAACAGAATATATTCCTCTTCTTATTTTATTCTTTACTTAAGGCTACAAAACAGTATTTATATTAATATTCTTGCAGGAGAGTAGCGAAATACTAGAACTATTACAGAGGTTTTGATTTCAAGATCATCTACTTGCCTCAGTGTTTCAAAATACAGAACCCAAGTAGCACACATAATTTCCACACAGGTTATTTCTATTGCTATTTTGGAGTGGCAGTCAGAATCACCTTTCTACAATTAATTGACCAGTCAGCCTTAATTAGTTAGGAATGCCCTGGTGACAAGCATCCACCCAGACCTGCAGGCTGAAAGCAGTGGAGAGGCTCAGTTAGTTCAGAAATAAATGAAAAAACTCTATAGTTAGTGGTTAACTAAACCCAAGGGAGGGTTGTTCCTAGATTCACATACAGAGATGAGGTGTTATGCCCTGGAGAATGACATAAGGACTTCTATGCTTTCTAACAGTTAAATAAAATTTATGAGTCAAGACATTTCTATTATGCATAAGAAAGGTCGATGGATTTTTTTCAGTCTGTCATATTTTTTCTTGAGTCACCTCTCTTGGCAATAGGTTATGCTTGTTAATTGCACTCCATGCTGTAAAGTCCTTTCTTCAGTTTTAAATAGGTTGCTTTGCAGTTCCATTAGAAACACCTTGGTTTTGTAACATTAGACAGGCCAATTGGCAGTTATACTTCTATTTTCTCTATGCCTTTTATTATATTGTATATTATACAGCTTCCAGCACTCACCACTAGCTTAATTTGGCCTTTAATACTGTTTGTTGCTAGCATACTTCAATACTCCTCATGACATCCCTGTCTCTAACAAATACCAAACTAAAAGCAGTACATCACCTACCTTCATCAGCCTCACCCTCAATACCAAACCTTAGTAGCATTTGTTTCAATATTAAAGCATGTGAAGACAGAGCTGTGGGCTAACTGCATTCCCTCTTGGTTTCACTTATGCTACACAGGAATGGCTGCTTTTTGCATTAAAGACTAGTGATTAGAGCACACAGGAAAGGTGCTAGAGATAGGGGTCAGTATCCTCATCAGAAATAGAAGCGCAAAGTATTGTCCAGTTGACTAAATCCCAATAAAATTTATAAATTGCATGTTCAGCCTCTGAAAGGTCATCAAGATGTATTATAAGGATTCTGAATGAATCCCCAGGTTGCATAATTAAGCAATCAGATATATTGTATTATCCATTTTCATAAATTAACATCTGAATCAGAATCGTATGTTCAGTAGTTGTGTCACAGAGGAAAATGGAAGATCAAGAGAGCCACTCACCAATCCAAATCCTTCGCTTGCCTCAAAGCAGTCCTTTTTATAAGGTTAACACAACATTAACACTGACAAAGTCATATTTTTACTTATTCAAGCTGATCACAAATATTCTTCTGTTACATGTCACAGCCTATCAGTAGAATTTGTTTCTGTCCCACAGTTATATGTGCTTGGTTTGTCTCATACCCAAATTTTGGATTCCAGTAAATGAGGGGAAAATGAGTAAAATGATTTTCACCACAGCTTTACTGCTTCATTTAAAACTTT
Source organism: Apteryx mantelli (assembly GCF_036417845.1). Lineage (NCBI taxonomy): Eukaryota > Metazoa > Chordata > Aves > Apterygiformes > Apterygidae > Apteryx > Apteryx mantelli. Next base: position 117,716,178 of record NC_089980.1, on the reverse strand, counting down.
TTATCCATACATGTAATTTCCATTATCCATGCAGTTCCAGCTATTATAAGCATAACTTTCATATGGCAACAGCATTAGCCGTAGGTTTTATGTCAGTACACAAACTTTATATTCAGAACAGTAATATATGTTTATTATATGCAATTATATTTTTGATACTTGCTTTCCCATACTATAGTAGGTTTCAATAAAGAATGTGACCTTTTTTTGCCTACATTATAAGATAGTTCTGAATGAAGCATAGTAAGAATGAATATGGTCCAGTATCCACATGATAAAACAGAAACATAACCTGTGACATTTCTTGATAAGGCTATGGTTTGTTGCAATGTTTCTACATTCCTAATTATTACATACATTGGGTGATTATGACAATTTGATTGCAAATGAGAGGCAAAAAGGCTGGTTAAAGGAACCATTTATTTAACCACCAATTACATGACTTTGTCCCACAGCCTCAGATTTATCTCACAGTTTAATTCCTGATAGATACACAAACTAGCTTTAGGTAAGGAATAATTCAATCAGGACACTATACTGAGGAAGCCATCAGCTACTCAGTAGTTGTTCTAGATAGTAAAGCTGCAGTGTGGCTAGTCAGTAAAATGAGATCTGTTTTTCCAACGGAGGGAAGCATTTTGCTTGCCTATTCAAAGGAGCAGTCCCCTTAAAGTTGAGTTAGCTGTTAAGTAGAAATGAGCTGGAGACAACTTTTGCTGCTGTGCTTTATATAACAGACAATAGCAAAAGTATTAAATGATATAGTCTAGGGAAAATGGAGCAATTATTTCATTTTAATTCTATATCCCTATAAATTTTTATCTAAAAAGACAGTAAAATGATATTATAACCACACATTTATGGAAGTGCTAGTAGCAATAATAGAATATGAACAACATAGTAATAATGAAGTCTTTATTTTAAAAAATATATATAATAAATGCTACATTCCTGGAGAAGAGAAGGTTGAGGGGAAAACATAATAGCATCCTTCTAATACCTACAAGGAGGTTATCAAGAAGATGAAGCCAGGCTCTTCAGTGGTGTCTAGTGGGAGGACAAGTGACAACAGACATAAATTAAAACAACAGAAGTTCAGACTGAATATAAGGAAAAACTTTTGCATTGTGAGGACAGCTAATCAGGGGAACAGGTTGCTGAGTGGCTGTGCAGTCTCCAGCCTTGGAGGTTTGCATGACCCAGCTGGACAAAGCCATGAGCAACCCAGTCTGATCTCATTGCTAACCCCACTTTGAGCTAGACTAGAACCTTCTGAGGTCTTTTCCAACCTGAATTATCCTATGGTCCTGTGAAAAGGCAAGAAATTAAGCAAGGTGTACGCACCTTACAAGATAAATTTATTGCCATTTAACCTGAATGTAAACCAATATAGGCAGTTTCTTGCAGAAGATGTGACAATGTTGACTTTGAAAAAGCTTTCTCTTCTGAAAAAAACAACAACAAAAAACCAACTACAGTTCAAGAAAAACATTTCAAATCATAAGGATAGTATGGAAAAAAACACCAGAATATGTGTGTGAAGAGCTAAGATTTCTTTCCTACACTAGTCTTCTCCAAGTTTTTTAAATTATTTTGGTGCATTATCTGAAGAATCTCTTCATTGCCCAGCTTATGAAGATGGTGCAAAACTTGATTTCAAAGCACTTGTAATTCCCTTCAGAGGAGAAAACACAACACAAAAGAAATGATGTACTACAATCAATTCTGAGATACATGCAGCTTGACCATTAACAATAGAAATAGTTGTTAAGTAATCTTGAAATGTCCAGACATCAAGCTTCAACCTGTGATTAGTTTTCATTCTAAGGAATAATAAATGTGAAACAAACAGGAGAATATCTCACCACATGTAGTCTTCTTAGAAGATCTCAAGTACAGGGACAAGAGCTAGAGAAAAGATGTTGAAAAAAGAGCAATTGTTTTCTGTTGCTTAATTATTTTATCATTCAGCAGCACACAGTAGTAAAACAAGATTAACAGCAACAACAAAAAAGCCAGTGCTGCTGCTTCTTCTATTGTTATTCAGTCTGATGACTTAGTTAACTGAAATAATAAAACACCATAGCATATTTAGTTACACAATAAGACTGCAACATCAATGTGATAATGAAGATGGATGTCGATAATGCAGAACTTTACTGACTATGTTGCTTTTTAAAGAACTAAGGTCTTTTTTACTATATAAGCGATACTGAGTTGAAACTCTGCAGCACAACAGCTCTGGAACAGTTCAGTTTCTGCACACCTTACTTGTAGGTCAGGTGGAATTCAGGCCATCTGCAGAGCTGAAAATAACTTTGCTGACAACAGATTCTATGAGACTAGGTCAAACTCCTGAAAACCTCCTAAACTACACAGGAGGCAAGGTTGGGAGACAGATGTAATATTTTTTATTAGGCCATCTGACAGCTGGAAAATAGACAAGCTTTTTGAGCACACAGTCCTTTCTCCAGTTACAATATACATCTTCGCTGGCTTTTATGTCCATACCAAGAAGAATTTAAGAGCTGGGTTAAAATTTTGAGGCCCTACATATCATGGGGTTTCAAGAGACCAGCTGGTGTCCACTGGCATATTGTTACCTTAGTCACTGTTACCTTAAATCCCACCCACAAGGGAAAGGGGACTGCTGTCCACACAAGTCCTATCATTTAAGGAAAGAACAGGCTTTAGAATTTGCTCCCCAATAGTTCACATATAACAATTTTGTGATGGCTTTCAGGACATGCTGCATGGTTTATTTGCTTGTCTAAATCAAGCCCAGAACAACTCTGGAATGCCATAATAGAAGAAGGTTTATAAACTGCTGCATTATGACGCTGCTAATAACTGAAAGGGCAGAAGTTCCCGGACCAGTCTATTTGTTTAACAGTATTTTTGAAACACATCAGTAGGAATAGAGAACAGTCAAGGTCTGCCTTTTAAGAAAAATGTGTAACTAAACAAAGGCAAATAAATACAAGTATTTAGATGAGCTTTGCACTATTCTGTGTAAAAACTCAGAAGAAAAACTATTTGTGAGACACTATTTCTCTCATTTTTGATGCTAGCCTTTCTAGCTGTTAGTGACAATGTGCTCAGCAAGGCAATATTTGCTTGTTCACAAGAAAATCTTAGCACATTTATCAATAGATGGTGGAAAGCAAAGAAGACAAGTTACATATGCAAAATGCACTTCAGAACTCAGGCATGGTTAGAATCTAACTTTTTGTATCTTTCTTAAAACAGCAACTGAAAAGAAAGCCCTCATATGACTTCTGGTGTTACGTTTTATTTCTCTTGACAGCAAAAGAGTCTGATCTGATCCATTTACAATTTACTTTGATGCTGCATGGAACATTTTTTCTTAACAAGGAAGTTAATTTGCAACAGCTGTGTGTTGACTAGTTTGGACAATAGTCAGAAATATTAGAAACTGCATTCCGAACATCTTGAAAAACACCTCTTTAAAAGTATTTGTTTTTTCACTTGAAAGATTTCATTCTTTTTTTTTTTCTCTCCTTTTGAAGAAGTGTTCTATGCACCATGGAGGAAAAATTGATGCTATACAAGATAAATATATGCTTTCTTAGTGATCAAAGCAGACAACATCTCCAGTGGACATGAAACAACATTCTGGTCCTTGGAGATGCATGTGCAAACACAAGAACACAAATAAAGCCAACTGCACCTCTTACAGTACAGTCAGCTATACAGAGAATTCTTGAGAATACAAGTGCTCAGGTTAGCCTGAAAGGAAGCACTCCCTTGGGATTTCACAGCTCTCAGTGAGCTCTGTGCCAACAAACAAAACAAAACAAAATCCTACATTTGGCTCTGCTAGGAGTCCTGCAGCAGCAGCAGGGGAATCCTGAGATAAAATGGGACAGGGAGGCTCCTGTATGACCAGACAGTATGGAGCCTGGAGACATGATTTAAAAAGTCTGAAAAGAGAAACTAGAGAGGCCAAGTTAAAAAAAAATAATAATAATAATAAAGGCAGGGAGGGGTGGTGTTGATCCCTGACATACCACAGGCGCCACTGAGACTCATGTGAGCTCCCCATTGCCAGATAATGCCACGTACAGAAGAGATTTACTAGCTATCAGTAATCCTTAAAGAGCCTCTTCAATATCAGCTCTCAAACCAATCCATCCATCTTCCCCATGGAAGCACACCCTCCTTGACTCTGGATTTCCTAAAGCAATGTGTGGAGGAGCTGAAACCTTGTTAGGGACCCCATAGCTCTGTTCAACAGACCACCACATCCATATGAACAAAATGCCAAGCTCTGTGCTTGTATTGACCCAGGTTAGTTTACCATCAGGCAAGATTTATAGCTCAAACAACACAGTTCACAACACTGAGGCTTCAGTTTATGCTACATTTAAAGCCTCCCTATTTTGTACACTCAACCTAAAACAGATGTCTTGTATTAAGGCAAGTTTCTTGTTACTTTATGTTGAAATTTCTGGTAAATCACCTTGTCTGGCTCCCCATAATGACGGTTGAATAACTTCAATAATTCCTTTCCCTACCTTTTTTGGCCTGCACTGGCCCTGCTTTAACCTACAACTTCCATTACTTAAGATGGCTGCTGTCTTCCCCAGGAGGAAATCATAGAAATCCTTCCACACTTCCCTGCATAGCTGGAATAATTTGTTTTTGCTTCCTTTCTGAGTTCTAAGTTTTCATAACTTCCTTCCTAGTTTCCCGTGATTATAGCATTGCAAAGTAGACCAGGAAACTACTTCATATTCCTCCCTTCTCTTCCTTAGCACTCTTTGATTAAGATTTCTTTTGCCTACCTTTATTACTATATTCTTATCTTGAGGCACTTTTCTGAAGACACATTAACAAAAGTTTATACATCATTATGAAAAATATTAAATGCACAAACTATGTAAGTGGTATTTAAATGTAGCCATGGTGCTCTAAATTTTTCTGCTTCTACTGGTTGGTGTAATAAAATATATTTTTATTTAAGATTTGTTTAATAAATTCATAACTGTTCCTTTTCTGCCAAAATCTTGTAAAAGGCAAACAGTACTACAGATGTAAAACCTTACCATTACTTCTTGTACACACATGCCATTTTACAGAAACCCTTGTGAGATTTGCTGTCACAGGTGTTTTTGAGTGAAGGGGAAAGGTTCATTCTGTGAAGTTGTCTAGGTTAAGTATGATGCAAAAGGAAGGATGGAGCAGTTTTATATCCACCAACAAACATCTTTTCAAGAGGAAAAAAAACAGAGCCCAAAGAGGGCACTGAAAGTATGTAGTGCATATTTACTGGGATTTGATTTATCCCTCAAAGGACAAAGGCCTTTTAAGGGCTAAGCATGACAGCATGGTGGAGATTGAGAAATCCGTTTTATGTCCAACACTGAGGATACAAAACCAAGAAAATTTATATGTTAAAACTAGGAATTCTTACTCTTTTTCTTGGCAATGTTTCAATCCACATTGTAGTAGTACTAAAGCATGCTACTTTTATGACGTGTGAAAAATCATCAACATGTGGTGATGAAACCAATCACCATTCATCAGTAACAGAAACATTAATATAGTAAAATCACTTGCTGTTAACACAAAAATATTGATCAATGTTCAAAATGTCAAAATATTGAAGTAATTCATTAACTTCTATGCAATTTACTCCAAATAAGCAACAGATCTGAATTCCTTTTTATTACAGTAATTTTGGCTTCTAGTCTATTGCCTTCAAGCATCAGTCATGTAAAAATGAGGAGATATTCTCAGAACCCTTGATTCTGAAATTAACATTAAAAAAAAGAAGAAACAACACTTCAGTGCAGTGAGCCTGATACAATGAAGTATGCTATTCTGAGTTTACAGGCATCAAAACCAGCTTTATTCAAATTTAGAAGTCATTAAAAAAAAAGCTTCAAACTCCTATCCAGAAGCCTCAGAATATTCAATTAAGCTTCAGACTCTTCAGTAAATTACTCTTCCCCATTTGCAGACATGAATCATTTGTCATTATAAACTCTATTATATTAAAGAAAAGAGAGAAACAAGAGGGTATATAAACAGAGTAATAGACAACATCTACTTCTGATGTACAGTTATAAGAGCTTCGCAATCCTCTTCTCTAGTTTTCCAGCAAGGCTGCTATAAGGCCACAGGTTGCTCTCCATCTCCGGCAGTAACACCTTGCACCCACTTTGTGATTCTTAACCTGCCATTTCTGGTCTTTCAGCTCTCTGGTTAGGATACATGTAGCATTAAGGACAACACAATGTCCTCCTGCCAACAGGAGATCATTGAACAGACTCTTGTTTCTCAGACTGCTCGAAATTATTCATGTCTGCATCTCAAAAACTTTAGATTGTCACATCTTTCTTCTTACAAATGACTCTTAAACTTTCTTCCCTCTCAGTCAGGTGGCAGCAAGAGTAGGGCTTTTGCACAAGGAAGAACGAGCTGGGAGCTTCCCATGGCCACAACCCAAGCAGCGCCCTCACCAGCCAGGGTGCAGTCCCACAGAACCCACCAGGGGTGAGCACACCCCAACAGGCTGGTGACACTAACAGGTTCAGCTAACAGGCCAGTGACTATCAGGTCAGTGCAAAATAATGAGTCAGCTCCAAGGACAATCCTGGAAACACAGCCAACAACTCAGGACACAGGGCTGGGCACAGGAGTGTCCAGTAACAGGCAGGACTGGGAGCCCCGGGCTGGGCTGAAATGGGGTCCTGGGCCTTGGGTAGGGGTTGGGGGAGACCCCAGGGGAGGCTGGGCAGGGCCTGTAAGGGCTGTTCGTGCCCTCAGGGGCCTGGCAATATTTTCTTCCTTTCTTAGAGTTACAGTTTTATCATGCTGTGGTTCCAAGCTGCTGCCTAAGACTAGGGTGATCATTAACCTTAAGAACATTTAACCATAATTAGTGTGCCCAGTCTTTCATTTATGATTACAACTGTAAAATTTTCACCACTTATTTAGCACACCTCCTTTTTAAATAGAAATGTCTACCACCAAAAAAAGAAACCAAAACATTTTATGAAATAAACATGTTCCATGATTGCCTACTGGAACCTTTTAATTTACCTCTTTTTCTCTCCACTATTTGTCAACAGAGCTCATGTGGAAGAATGGTTAAGCGAGAAAGGGCACGATCTCTTAGAAGTGAGCAATCCTGCCTTCATGATGAAGGGAGGGCCCCACGTCTATGTGAGCTGTCCTTGAACATTCCTAGACCGTTACAAAAGGCGGAAGACAAGTAGTGGTAAACAAGTCAAGGAGGAGCTAGATCCAGTACATGTCGACAGACCTCTCCACATGAACAGCAACCCTGCACCAATCATATATCCGCTCTAGGCGCCTGAACAAGGGCTGTAAACCAATCATATAGCTATCGCTAGCACATGCTTATTGCCTGTCTATATATACTCTGTAAAAGCTTGAATAAAGAGAGATCGATCATACTCACATTGAGACTCATCGTTACTCCAGGTCCGTCTCCCACTCTGACAAGCTCACACTGGGCTCCAAAGTCTTCTGCAGTTCATTGGGAGAGGGAGAGAGATTCATCTCTCTTTTAGACCTCAACCACCAAACCTATATTAATCACTGCAAAAGCATTATTTCTTTACTATTCATGGCATAATTAGTTATGCAAAATGGCAAGAGTTTCATCTTTGGCTTTCCCCATGATCATAATACCATAGTTCTTAACTGTTTATAAAAATATGCCAAATGAACAAAGTTTTTGAGGATCTAAAATTTATGAAAACTTCGGAAATATCATCATATACATTTTCTTCCATAACATTCCGAGTTCTACAGGTACAAAATTCACTTCATTTGCAGCTTGATACAGCATACCCTGAATATTTTCATTTTTCATTCAAACTTGCAGGAATACTCAGCTCTTAGAAATTTTCTCAACTCTGTGAGAGGTCTCAGGCCTGGATTCACCAGGAAAGATTTATGTTGCCACAGCTAACTTTTAAGCATCTGGCTGGGAATTAAATATTTAAACCCTATATGTAGGCATTTCAGTTCTTTATTCAGTGAGTGAAAAATCAGGCAAGTCTCAGCAACACTCATAATACCTAGACACAAAAACACAGAGGCATGTCTGAAATTCACCTCTTTCTCAGACTGATCTTATTTCTGTGTTAGGAATTCACAGCCTGGACCCATTCCTATACTTGGCTGCCTTTGGAGCTTTCTTTAGGGTAATGCAGCTGCCTCATTCTTTTACTTTTAAAACACAGAGGAGGCTCCTTTGCAGCTTGAAGAGGAATAAGACCACATCTCTCACCTCTCAGGAAAGTTCAGCAGTGAACAGTCTGAGGGCTCTCATTACCTTCCTGGCAAATTTGTGTTACCACATAGCTCACAATGCATGACTAATAGGGCCAGTAGGAGACAGGCTAGAAGTAAGGCTTGGTAATGAGGACTTGCAAATGCCTTTTATGTTATTATCTCTGGTCCTGAACAGCTTGTGGATTATGCAGCCATTTGTCAATAAACACTGTGCTTTATCTAAAAATCTATCTTTATCTAAAAATCTATCACTGTGCTTTTATACTAAAAAAAAAAAAAAAAAGTTGTATTAATTTCAATATCTGTATTGGCTTTCAAGCTGTTTAATGTAAATTTCTCTTAATTGACATAAATATCTTTCTATGAGCCAGTGAGTATTATTTTAGTTCAGGTGTTTTAGAATTTTAGACTACCATTGCTGCTGAGATCTTCATTAAGTCCTTCATATGACTTCCAAAAAAAGTCACATAAAAGAAACTAGTCAAGCTCTGCTCTGGAGCTCTATGTCAAGAATGGCACATTTTTATTTGCTGATGAAATTTCAGGCTTGAAAACCTGTGCAATCTCTACCATTGTCTACAGCAAATATTACTGAAAAGTATGATCTTTACTTAAGATTTCATCTCTACTTTATATTTGCAGAAGTGAGTTTTTCAATTACTAATTTCCATCTATAAAATATGTGATCTGCCACTGTCAGAGTAACTTGAAAAGCTATCTACTTCTGACAGGGTATAAATCTATATTACACATACCTTTTTTCTTGAAATCTTTCTAGAAATACAGTAGTGGCCCTTCTTGCATTCTATCAGTGTAAAAATAAAGTATGAATTTTTTTTCCATGATTTATGAATTCATCTGTTTGTCAATAAATTATTTCTGAAAATGCAAATCAGTCAAAAGATATTCACAGAATCACAGAATGGTTGAGGTTGGAAGGGACCTCTGGAGATCATCTAGTCCAACCCCCCTGCTCAAGCAGGGTCACCTAGAGCACATCATTGCACAGGATCGTGTCCAGGCGGGTTTTGAATATCTCTGGAGAAGGAGACTCCACAACCTCTCTGGACAACCTGTGCCAGTGCTCTGTCACCCTCACAGTGAAGAAGTTTTTTCTCATATTCAGATGGAACTGCCTGTGTTTCAGTTTGTGCCCGTTGCCTCTTGTCCTGTCACTGGACACCACTGAAAAGAGTCTGGCCCCATCCTCTTGACATCCTCCCTTCAGATATCTGTATACATTGCTAAGATCTCCTCTCAAGTCTTTTCTTCTCCAGGCTAAACAGGCCCAGCTCTCTCAGTCTTTCCTCACAAGAGAGATGCTCCAGTCCCCTAATCATCTTTGTAGCCCTTTGCTGGACTTGCTCCAGTAGCTCCACATCTTTCTTATGCTGGAGAGCCCAGAACCAAACACAGTACTGCAGATATGGCCTCACCAGGGCTGAGCAGAGGGGAAAGATTACCTCCCTCCACCTGCTGGGAATGCTCTTCCTAATGCACCACAGGATACCATTGGCCTTCTTGGCCTCAAGGGCACGTTGTAGGCTCCTGGTTAACTTGATGTCCACTAGCACTCCCAGGTCTTTCTCCGCAGAGTTGCTTTCCAGCAGGTCAGCCCCAAGCCTGTACTGGTGTATGGGGTTATTCCTCCCTAGGTGCAGGACCCTGCACTTGCCTTTGTTGAACTTCAGGAGGTTCCTCTCCGCCCACCTCTCCAGCCTGTCCAGGTCTCTCTGAATGGCAGCACAGCCCTCTGGCGTATCCGCCACTCCTCCCAGTTTTGTATCGTCAGCAAACTTGCTGAGGGTGCACTCTGTCCCTTCATCCAGGTCTGATGAACAAGTGAAACAGAATCAGAGCCAGCCTTGACCCCTGGGGGACACCACCTAGACTTTGCACCACTGATCATAACCCTTGGAGCTCTGCTGTTCAGCCACTTTGTCAGTCCAGCTCAGTATCTGCTCATACAGCCCCTACTTGCTCAGCTTGCCTGTGAGGATGTTATGGGAGACAGTGTGGAAAGCCTTCCTGAAGTCAAGAGAGACAATAGCCACTGCTCGCCCCTCTTCCACCCAGCCAGTCATGCCATCGTGGAAGGTTATCAGGTTGGTTAAGCATGATTTCCTCTTTGTGAAGCCATGCTGACTACTCCTGATCACCTTCTTATCCTTCACATGCATGGAGATGGCATATTGGAATAATATTTTCAAAGATCAATTCAATAAAAAAGAGCAATCTTAGGAAAAAATTGAAATTTACTCTCTAATTAAATCACTTCAGAACAATCTATAAATTATCTTGAATAACACATTTACCAAATATATTCATGGTAGTTGTTAAGATGGTATTTTAATACATTTCTTAGCATGTAATAATACTCTAACTTAGGGGAATCATTTACAAAGTCATTCAGTGCAAATATAAGTGCACCAGAATTTTAATACAGAAATGGAAGATGAAAGAAAAAGACAGTTAGTGACTTTAGATGCTAGTAGCTGAGAAAACAAATATCTTTACTGCAGGTCTTCTTTTTGCCACAGAAAGAGAAACAAAGTGAATGCATCATACTTGAGTCTCAGGCAGTTTTGCTTCAAGAAGTCTAACACTGCTACCATATCCCAGTTCTCTCACTGCAACAAAACCACTGGAAGCTGAACTGCAAATGGATGCAATTACTCTGGTGGATGTATCCAATTTTCTGTACCAGCTTTCATTCAAGATGAAAAGAAGATTCACTCAGTCTCAACAAGCTGCAACCGCTATATGACAGAAAATAACAAAAATACATTCAGAACCAGACAGTGATTTCTGTGGAGGAAGAAGGGTAAAAGCTTGCATACAACTAAAGAGCAGAAAGGTTACCAAACACTTCTCAGAATACATTAAAAAAAACTTCAGTGAGAACACAAAAATAGAAGCTAAACCCCAATGGAAATTAATAAATGTTTCTTTCTGCTATTAATGAATATTAATGGAAGAGAAGAACACAAGTCTTTGACATTAGAACATTTTCAGAGTGTTGAAAGACTTAGTTTGACAGTAATATTATTTATTGAAGATATGATCCTGCACCCACTGAGCTTATTGTTAAAATTCCCTTGGCCTCCATGGTGAAGCCTTGAAAACAATCAACAACAGTTTCAATAGCACTGTGTTAAAAGGGCAAATAAAAAGAAATATAAAAATACTAAAAATGCAATTAAACTGAGGTTCTGATGGGTTACTGTATGGTGAAATGAGCTTTAAGAAAAAAAGTAATATAGATCTGACAGTCCAAGAATTTTACAGGCTCTTGAACATGCAAATTTATGCCCTGATAAGTCTGTGGAAACCAAGGCTGATGTCCAGTCTGGTCTTACAAAAGTTGGACTTCAGTGGAACTCCTCACTAGCTAGAATAAGAGACTAATGGCATAGTAACATTAACCAAGCTTCATAGCCCAAAGCAGGGATAGTGAGCCATTCCTGAAATATGATTCATACCATTCAACATGAACATCCAAACTGTCATTTTAATTAGCAGAGAGCAACTGAGCAATGTGGCCTGATGTCTTTCACAACCAAATCCGTTGAATTCATTCCTCCTCTTTCCTCTTCTGCCAGGAGCAGATCTCACAGAGCAGAACTGTTCTCAGGTGCTCCTTCAACTTCCTTCCCAGGACTTTATTCCCAGCAACCCATAATTGGGGCATTTCTCCAGCTATCTGTTCATGCAGTTGTAATGCCCCTGTCCCTTACTCATGCCACTATCAATTTTACAAGTCAGAAATCACAGTGAATTTAACTCACTCTCTGTTTCAAGACTCCATTCAATAGCCTTGAAAGATCAGGCACTAGCTAATCCAAGTCATGAACTTCAAATCTCTCACTCAGAAATCTGGCTGAGATATCCCATCTATGTCATCATCCTACGTTATGAAATTGTCCTATTAGACCATGCTTTGACAGAGAGGATGAGCCTGTTAGACTGCTGGTATCACTGAGCCATGAAGACAAGGACACATTCTCTACACCTTCCTTTGATTCCAGACTAGGAGATACCTAGATCTATCTGCTCCTCAGAGCTTCTGCCCCTCCTCAAACACCAATAAACATTGCCTGAGAGCAGTTTCCCAAGAGTTTGTAGAAGCGCTTTTGTTTGTTAACAAAAAGTGCTGTGCACATTACATCCAAAGGACTACCATTGTGCTTCCACTAGGGCTGTGCATGCTGGAATGGAAAGGTACTGTCTCATACAGTGCCAGGAGAACCAGATAAACCCTGCCAACCAACCTGGTTCCAATACTTAAGGGCAAAATCACAGCTAAAAAAAAAAAAAAGAAGTTCTTTAGGAGTCTGAGAACTTATTTGCAGGGCAGTGCATCATTCTTCTTGGTAAGTAACTCTATCCTTTTCACTATCTGTTTCATATGGAATTAAGTTCTCCCCTCTCAAGTGGAGCAGCTAAATCAAGAGCCAGAATTTCCCCATGAAAACAGTTGTTCTGGCTCTTTTCCACTTCAATCCTTTCCGTGCACCCACATCAGCATGGATACCAACTAAGAATAAAATCTGCTTTCAGGCAGAAAGGCTCACAGATCGCATTCCTTTACATACTGTTTGTGATTGGTTAATTAGGGATCTACCTGCATGACAGATAACCTTAAATCCCAGGACAGAAGGACTCATGTAAATTTTGTCTTGTTCTCTCCCCCAGATCCTCATTTCCACCTGGTACAGTGAAATCATCCATCTTCAAATTGACTATGGCAGTATTTCCAGGATAGCACTGCAGTCATCCGTGTACAAACATTTGAGCATTTCACCATCATTCAGTACAAACAGGGTCTGCACCATCAGCATAAACCCAATCTGAGGCAATGTACCCAGGTCTTGGTTCAAAGACAAATGTGCCACATCTATCAGCCAATTATATTGCTGTCAAAATCCAAATGCAAACAAAATATGAAAGATGGAACTTCTTTGCCATCTCTCCTGGTAAATTGTGGGTTGCCAGAGATTACTTTCATCTTGCTATTGATATTAGTTGTACGAAGACAGAGGAAGCACAGAGTAGAAAAGATCAGCATTTGCATGTGAACTTATGGAATCAGATGTACCACTACACCCTGAGGAAGAGCAAGGATCCTCTGGTGCCTGGGAAGGTGGTAGCTGTCCATCAAGATCTGGGGGAAGAGGAAAGGGCAGGACAGGGAAGAATAACTCTCGAGAGACTTGATTTGATTGCAAGGCAAACACTGTGAAGTCTTGATGTCAGTGCACCAATGTCTTTCTCCAGACTAGATGCTGTTGAAGATGAAGTGAAGTAAATGGTGAGTACATAAGTGAAAAACGAGATGAGAAGATGTAACCTTATGATAGATACCCATTGACCTTAAAATACAGCTAACACAGGGCAAAGAGGTTTGCCTCTCTCTTCACTCTGCCTGTCCACCTTCCCTACTTCCCACCTACTCTCAGAAGAGCAGACTGAATAGCATCTTCCTGATCTTCATATGCCTGATGCAGACAAAGTTCCTAAAAACTATAAAAAAAGAGATATCAAAACTATGTAATCTGGTTTCCTGGGAACATCAAACTACCAATCCTCTTTTGAAGTCTTCAGCTATGCACGCTCTGTAGTCAAGCTAATACTGTCAGGCAGCTCTGACTTTCACCTGTGAATCTCGCTGAAAACACAGAACACGCAACAAGAATTCAAACAGGACACATTGCGAGCAGGAAAGCAGAACTATAAGAACCGCGGGCAACTTCACCTCCCTTTGAACAGCAAAAGGGCTTTCTTTGTTACTGTGGAGGAACAAGATACCAGCAACTTCAAACTACTCAAACTAACCATCAAAATGAAGACCTCAGTCAGAAGGAATCCACAGACTGAGGTAAATCCTTTTATATTTCTTCTGTGAAATATGGGAGATTTATTTTAAAAGTCTTTATTTTCTTCCTTTCATTTTCTTCGCATAAGCCTAGAATTGACCTTTTTAGCGATCTTTCATTCCACATTTTTCTGGCCCAGCAACCATAAATCCTGACTCTGTATTTATCCTCAGACGATCTTTCCTCACACTCATCAGTTGTTTGTGCTTTTAATAATAACAACAATAATAAATTCTTGTACTTATTAAATTATTTTCACAAGTAAGTGAAAGAGGAAGATACATCTGATGATTTTCTGTAGGGAGGCATATGCCTTTGTTGATTTGGCCCAGCTCTGTAAACTACTGAATACTTGGGTATCCATGAAAAAAACTATTAGCATTAGCGGAAAGTAGAACAATGACTGCTAAACAACAGAACAACAGAAAACACCTTTATCCAAATAAAAATTATACTAATGATAGTGGTAGGACAGGGATAGCTCATAGGAAATCTGTATGCTCTATACTATATTATTCACCAATTCATATGCTTCAAATCAAAGGTCATAATTTGTAAAGCTTAAGTTGCTATTCAAATCTTCATGAATAAAACATTTTTAACATGAAATGCCCTTGCTCATAGTTAGCCATGTGAAAATCTTTACAACTATCCCATATTACATGTAAACACTACAAATCAGAAAGGAACTGCCAAGAGATGCATAAAATACATGTAACTTATGACTGCCTCCATTACAGAATCAGTGCAGGAAACAAACAAAAGAACATGACATAATGCATACAATTTAGAAGAATATTCCTTTCATATTATCTCCCCTAAAGTGATAGCTTCTTCACTGAAAATCCAGGAGTACACCCTGAAGACAAGTCATAAGACTGATATTTATTGTTAATATCTTTTTTCTATAATGTGTACAAGAGGGGCTTTTCAAACAAATGGAAGACTGACACACTTTTCCATAAAAAACAATATTTCTAAACCTTACACAGAAAACACATCTAATGAACCAATCAGACTGGAAAGAAACTGGAGGAGAAAGCAATGAACGTTTGTTATCTGTGTGTCTGGTGGTTCTACTCATACATTTTATCAATTTAAATACCTAGATTAAACAAGATTTGAGGAAGTATATATAAATTCTGTGTAACATATAAAAGCTCACTCTGATACTTGCTTTGCTATACCTGGTTTGCTGTGATGAAGGATTTCAGTGTCAGCAAGTGCAAATCTCATCTCTTTTATAGCGTGTTATAAAAATGCATGTTGAAAGCAGCTCTCGCCTCACCGGCTACAGATACCATCCTGGTGCAATTTGTGTATTTGTGCAATTTTGCTAGTGATGGCAGTAAACCACAAATGCCTCTTAGAAAACAACGACAACAACAAAAAACCTTAATCTGTGTTTCTCCTGTGAGAATAAAAAATGTTTAATCCTTTGGTGCCCAGGAGTCAGCAGTTCAGTGATGCTAAGCATTAATGAAAGCTGTTTACTTTCAAAGTCCTTTGCTGACTTTGCTGTGCTGTCATGGACCCATCTTTTCTCTTCACTAGTTAGTTCAGAATTTTCTTCACGCTTCTGATCCTTTGAAACACTAAACATGAAGATGCCCAGCTGACCTTTGGCTTAGAAGAAACACAAAACAAAAGATAGTAAGCAGAGATTTGACAAAGGATATGGAGACAAATCGTCCTGGATACAGGCAACAGTGCTTTCACAAAGAGAAGAAATAACTGTGGCCAATTTAGTTACAGATTTTTAATATAATGTAATTTTGTCAACCATACTATCACAACAGTCTTGTTAATTCATGCCTCTTTCTTTTGATAGCAGGCATCATTACCTAAGTTGTTCCTATATAATGTGGGGAAAGGACACTTCAAAGCTGGTGCTTCTGTGGTTTCCTTCTGAACTTTTTCTTTGGATTATTCACACATCCTCCTGATGAACTAGGAGGGTAAACTGAACCTAGAGCTCCAGCAGGAGCCAATTTCCCTCTGTAATGTTGCTGATTAGCAGCAACGCTCTCAGATTATTTTGAGCTTTACTCTCACATTGAGACTTTGCTTTCCTTGACATTGAGACATGGTTTCCTTATACAGCTGAGGAATCCAGACAATATAAAGCAGTCACACCTACAATCATCATGCACCTATTGGCTTCATGGGGGGAGAGGGAACATTCACCATCTGCCCTCCTCCCAAACCCTCCTCAGCTGGAGTGACAGACCTTTACACTACACTTGCAAAGTGGTTTCCAAAGTGGTAGAGGCAGTTTGGCCCAGAGCTTGTTCTCCATTTCTGTTCCCCTTAGGTCTGATATGTGTAGTTCTGCTCTCTGCTAGCAAAATGCCATCGGATTGCTGTCGTCCAGTTATAACACTGATATGAAGTATCAGCTGTAAGAACACCTAATGCTTATACTTACTAATAAAGCTGTCCCCTGCTTTTTTTTTTTTTTTTGGAATAGGGAAAAGTGCATCATGGCCTTTGAAAAGAACTAAGAATGGGTGTTTTGTGAATCAATGAAATCCAGCAGACCCAGGAATTCTAATAAATATATAGGAATTCAATTTGATGTGCTTTGTCTGATTCTGTTTACTTACCTAATGTCTTTTGAAACTGTAAGAAATGAAGCCTACATTCTTGCTTCCCTTTTAAAAAAATAATTAGTTTTAATAAAGGTGTTCAGAGTTACTTTAGCTCAGCATTTGGAAAAACAAACAATTTCCTCAAATACCAAAGAAAGATAGAGGCAAAGGAAAGTACGAGCTTTCATGAAGGACCCATCATAAAACCACAAGATTACAGGAATAATAGGTAGATAACCACCTAACCTTAGGCTACACAGCTCAGAATACACATACCCCCTTTTTTCTGCCTATATCCCCTTGAATATCTGATTCTACACGGTAAAGGATCAGAAAAACAATGAGACCCCTGCAAACAATGACAGAAATTCTCTAGTAGTAGTCTAGGCTGCAGAGGGACCTCAAAACCATAAGATTTGCATGAAATAAGAAAGCAATTAGTGTGATATCTATTTTAAAAGTACTAATTCCAGGAGACCTGATTGCTCTCTATAAATATATCCAGGAATATATATCAGGAAGGGAGAATAGCTATTTAAAATAAAGAACAAGGCACGAGAATAAATGGGTATGAATTAACAGTGTATAATTTTAGGCTGGAAATAAGAAAAAAAATTAAACAGCTTGGAAGGTAGGAGACAGGACAGGGCTCTGCTGGAGACAGTTGTGCCTCATACAGCAGAAAAACTTCACAGCGTCAATATGAAGAAATTTAATAAAAAGAATATAATCTGTGGTTACCTTCTAAAGCAGGGGACTGGTATAGCAGTCTAGAAGATTCCTTGCGGTTATTCTTCCTACATGAACTCCAACATTATAGCAGTCACCTCAAATGGAGCAATATGCTGTAATCATATTGTATTTTTTTGTTTTCTTAATGCACACAGTGACCATACTCCATTATAAACACCATCCTGCTTCCAACTACTTTAAATCTGGCAAACTAATCATTCAAGCTAATATAATGCATGCTTGAGCTCTACCTCAGATTATTCATTTACATTTTCTAAAAGGAAAAAAAAAATTAAGAATAACTCCAGAAAAGAGTAGGGACTTCTGTCATCAAAGTGTTTTCTTTTTCTTCTAGCCAGATTTACAGTAGTCCTAATAATGGCACAGGACTTGAATAGACACTTGAAACATAACCAGAGGCTAATACTGGAGTAAGAGAAATTCCTTTTACACTAGAACTTCTTATAGAACTCTTAAAATCTCCAGAGTTTCTAATTACATATCTTGTTCTACCAAGGCTACACAGCTATGCAATGCTGCGGGAGACCACTGCATGGATCTCAACTCATGCCACGAGATAAATTAAAATAAGATATCTTTTATCTATCATCCACACAGTGCCAGGGAAAACTCACTGAATTTAATAACAGGAATCTTAAGTTCACAGTTTTTCCATTGAACCATAACAGCAGAAATTCACACAAAATTTCTTTACAGACTCAGACTACACCCTTTTATTCTAAGAGGAGAGCAAGCAATATATTCTTCATTTTAGGAATGAAAAAAATCAAAAGGCTGAATACATAATTCTCAGTCAAGCTGCTAAGAAAGCACTACCAAACTAGGCAAAAGTAGTCCCTAACACATCACCTCCTTCTTGAATTCTGCCATATCTGTGCCTGGGTATCTTGAGTAAACATTTGTCAGGTGCTATGAGTTTTCAGATGAGTAAAATGTTCCCTTAAGAGGATAAAATCTACAACTGCTGCCATAGGAACTGAATTAAAAAGCTATGAATTGTCTCTTATTTTTTAAAAAATCCTATGATATCAGACTTTGCAGGAGTGAGAGGGAAGGAAAGAAAAAAAAAGACTTAATATTCTTCCTGGTGTAAGGATAAATTTTCATAAAATGTTATAGTTAAGAATAACTGTCCAGCCCAGCTTTTCAGTATTTTCTTTATTCACATACTCATGTGCTTTTTTCACAGAGGAATCCCACCTAATGCACAGTCTAGCCATTGATCATTTAATGAATTGTGTTTATATAGGAAATGAAGCTGTTTTTCTAGGTACCCCAACTTCATTAAACATACACACTGAAGACAGACAATATTAAGTATTAGTAAGTTAGTATCCAAGGATCCTCAGATTTGATTTATTAAACAATTACCATCTATCACCTATCTGTTTTTCCTCTCCAATTATTTAAGATGAACAGTTTATTTCTTATCAAAACTTCCACTTTCAAAAAGTTTCTTTATGTATCTTTGTGAAATAATTATCAAAACTCTTTTAGATTTGAAGGATAAGTATTGGGCCACACACAGATGTTGAACAATTTCATTAACTATTATCATTTTGTGTTTACAGCTATGAGAAATCCTGAATTAATAGAAAATTTTAATGTACAGTGAACCACATTATCAGTTTAGATCTGCAAGTAATGTTTTAAATTACTTCTTTAGACAAAAAATGAGCTTAAAGTGAATATCCTCATAAAATAGCATGAAGCAGATTAAATAATTTGTTATAGAAATTACATAGTAGTTTTTTCAATTTATTTTAACAAGGCTTTAATCAGAGCTGACTAGAGATTTCTCATTTTTATGGTTGTCAGACTTAACAGAAGTTTATAACAATTGCTTGCAATCCTGTGCACCTGCTGGCATCCTATAGGTTAGTCTCAGTGCTCCCCGAATCAATTACAATGTACTGAAACAATTCAATTTCAGTTTATCCTCAAACACACATAGGATGAAAAAAGGTAAACATATATCTCTCTAAACACTCAGGAACACTGTAAATAATTTAAGCACTTGTTCCCAACCTTGTATTTTTCTAAAATCATTTTTTTTCTCTGGTAGTACTTTTATTGACTGACTCTTTTCATTATAATATTCTGCACTGGCAGAAATATTTTCTCTACACTAGTGTGTGCACTGTATTTTGAAAGCAAGTCAAGCAGCATTAGCAAGGTTTTCTTCAAAGTGACACAGACTAAGATACTTCTTTGTGCATTTTGAGGAAGAGTTTAAAAACTGATGTTTTCTTTATTTGGAATCATGTTGTACTGTATTTACACCAAGTTTTCTTCTCTGGTCATACAAATGCTGGATTAGTTTACTCTTTTCTAATATCGATATTGTTAGAAAGTAACAAGCTGTAGCACAGCACTTTTAAAATTTTAAATCTTTTCTCTAGTCAGTGCCAAGTATAAAGGGAATTTATCACTCTCTGACATACTTACAAGTTAAGTTTTGCCAAACATTTTATTTAAATGAAAAATGCAAGGCATTCTGCTTCTGGTACCTTGATAACTTTATTCTGGGGCTGTATTAAGTTGGTTTGTTGTGTAGGTCTGATTGCGTTTAAAAGATGAAGCCAACAAGATAAGCCTGAGAGCTTATTTTCTCCACATTTATAACTTAAACTGTCGCTTTACCTGAAGGTATTAGAGCAGACAGTTCATTACTACCTGAAAAGAGGACTACATTGTATGTGAGGAGGTCATCTGAAACTGATGACTTTTAAAGGTCATACACAAAATGAGTTTTGCTTTGCTGCAAGTCTCTCTCCTCTGCACAGAAAGAACCTTATTTTAACAGCAGTAGTAAACATTATGTAAACAGAAATGAGAGATTTCAGCTACCTTTACTGATGCTTTCACTCTGCCATGAATTTACTTTTGATCTAATGGGGAGAATACTGGATGACTGTATTGTTAAAAGTTTCTCTTCTCTGGGTCATCATTTGAGTCATGAATTAGCAGTTTCTATTCATTTTGTTTTTACTGTTGATTTTTATAAATCCTCTATTATACATGTTCATCCATAACGGATAACAAAATTCCTCTTAATTCAGTAACATTGAGGGGTTTAAAGCCTGCAGGGTTTGTGGATGTTGCAGACTCAAGAATGGACAGAGAGACCGCAAAATAATACAATAAAGGATGTTTCCTTAGAGTGTGACTTCAGCAGTTTCCCCCAAATCTCTTCTATCTAAGGATATGTGCACTTTATGTAATGTCAGATCACAACATTCAAGCAAATACATAGTCAGTCTCCTTATTTTCTTCTCTCCTAGCCATACGCATTCATAGATACTTGTTTCAAAGGATGCCAGAGCTTGACTCCTTCCCACCTAACAATTGGTACTTAACTGAAACACCTAAATCAGAGATTGTTTGTCCCAAGCTCCCTCTGTTGTCAACAGAGAAAGACCGGCACCTTCAGAGCATGATTCAGATTTCCTCCATTAGCTTCCTTGCACTTTGTTCAAGACCAGTTACATAGCATTAAATTTGGGCCAAAATATAAGCCTTGAATAGGCCTGGACCACCAAGTTGGGGAGCAGAAAATTTTCTTGAATATTTAAGTGTTATCTTGACAGGACATACAACATACAAAATCAGATCAATTTCAACCTGATCCAGGGAGGTTAACTGCAGCATCTCTATTTTAGCTGATGGTGGGGAAGAAGGAGCCAGAAAAGGTAGAGGACAATCTAATCCAATTAAGGAACATACATTGAATGATCAACAATGCCAAAAGACTTGGGAAAATGAATGATATTTGATCTCTGTGAACAGTGTGATGAAGTCATCAGTGTATTCTCTTATCGTCTCTAGGGAGTGGCTAAATATTACCAAGGTGCTGAACTGGTTACTGTAAGAAACCAGTTAAATGGTCCAGAAGTCGGAACAGCCAGAGCAGCGCTTATTCCCACCCACAGAGAAACCAGGAAGTCTGTGTTTGAAACAAGACTACTCCTGAGCATATCATAAGAAAGATAGCATAGCATAGCAGGTATCAGGTGTTACTACGGATGCAGATTTCCTCTAACACATCCAAAAAAGCTTCTGCCTGGTCTGCACAATGAACCAAGCTCCACTTTGAAAGTGTCTGTCCTTTCCTGGCCAGCTCTGCCTGAGCACGGTTGCCCAGCCTATTTGCCCAGTTTGACTTCTTAGCTTTGCAGAGAAGGACCTGGGGGTCCTGGTGGACAACAAGTTGACTATGAGACACCAAGGCACCCTTGTGGCACAAAAAGCCAGCAGTATCCTGGGCTACATTAAGAGCATTGCCAGCAGGCTGAGGGAGGAAGTGATCCTTCCCCTCTACTCAGCATCGCTGAGGAGGCATCTGGAGTACTGTGTCCAGTTCTGGGCTCCCCAGTACAAGCCACTAGAACATGTTCAGCAAAGGGCTACTAAGATGATTAAGGGACTGGAGCATCTGTCATAGCAGGAAAGGCAAGAGAGCTGAGTTGTTTAGCCTGGAGAAGAGAAGACTCAGGGGGAATCTTATCAATGTGTATAACTATCCTATGGGAAGGAGTAAAGACGACTGAGCGAGATTCTTCTTAGTGGTGCCCAGTGACAGAACAAGAGGCACTGGGCACAAACTGACACGGGCAGTTCCATCTAAATATAAGAAATATAAGAAAAAACTTTTACTGTGAGGGTGACTGAGCACTGGAACAGGTTGCCCAGGAGGCTGTGGAGTCTCCATCCTTGAAGATGTTCAAAACTTGACTGGATGTGATTCTGGGCAACCTGCTCTAGGTGACCCTGCTTGAGCAGGAGGGTGATAGGCGTCACACAGGCAAGCATGGGACTCAGGATGTTGCAGCTCATAGAAGAGGGGTTTGCTCTGGGGTGCTCCCAAAGAGTCAACGAACCCCAGGTGCACCACGGCCAGAGTCACCACACTGTGGGGTTGCTATATCCCTCCAATGACCCCATAAGTGCTCAGAAAACCTACTCAGCAAAGGAGAATTGACTCCGCAGACTCACACTGTAAGCATCTAGGTACTGTGAAATTTTGCACTGGGTTATTTGTTGAACATCCATACTGTTATCAGTTGACCACACTGTTAAGCATTCTGTTGACCATCCTATTGGTATCCATACTGTTACTGACTGAGGCCATCTGTTCTATTGTGTAACTGTGGTCTGGCATTGATTGACTGGATAATGAACTAAGCCCGGGAAGGATAAAAGAAAGTAAGCCACATACCTCTGTGTGGACTTGAACTCACCAGCAGCTAGCCTGTGGACCCAACAACCCACCCATTAGCAGGGACACCCCTGATGCCAACTGCCAGGGAGAACCTGGATCACTGTGGCGCAGCTTGAGCGTGGTGAGAATAATCCAGAGAAAACTCTACTGGAGGGGTGGCCCATAAGGACAAGGAAAGGGTGAGAGCGGTCATTGTATTGTGTATCCAAGAACGGTCATTGTATTGTGTATCCATGGCTTACCCATAGAGCTCTGATATGTGTATTCTATTTTTAGTTCTTTACTATACTTTTTAGCTTTGTTATACTTGTAGATTGTCTGGTGTTAATTGTTTAGTGTTGTCCAGTGCTCATTACATGTGTAGAACTGCTTAGCTCTAATAAATTCTTATACTTGACAAATGATGATCTCTCGAGTTCAGTGCAACTAATCCCAGAATCCAAAAGAATCCTGGATGCCCCTCTAGTGGCGCATCACAGAGGGTTGGACTAGATGATCTCCAGAGGTCCCTTCCAACCTTAACCATTTTGTTCTGTGACTCGGGCATTTGGCCTCCCTCTTTGCAGATTCCCTTCCTCACCCTCTTTGGCTTTGTCAGCTGCACCTGATCAAGACCTAACACCTCTGTAACTGTCTTTCCAAGAGTTACAGTCAATCCATTCACATTCTGTCAGTCAGTCTCACTTAATGACTAAGCCACAGTTCTCCAACAGACTTGCTTGCTCACTCTACATAGGACAGATATCATTATGGAGTCTTTGAACAGGAGTGGTGACATTACTGAATGTATGGAGTACCCACCTCCATTCCAAGCATGATGAAGGCAGATAGCTAATGCGCACTGCTCACAGGACCCTGAGGACAAAAGCCTATGGAGATGTAGCCGAAATTCAAGTGAATTTTGAGCATTTCTCCCTACCTGGGTTAAAAAGAGTTTTGGCAAGGGACAGATGCTACTGCCACAACCTGCCAGATATCCGAACATATGAAATACTATGGTTTTGAATAACTTTAAAGCTGACAGGTCATGAAGTGCTGAACAGCTGGTTCCCATCAGCCTTCTCTGTGTGGGGTGTCCTCATAGTGTTAGAACATTATAGTTCCAAAATCTCTCTCAGATATTTATATAATGATGTGAAAGTGAAACAAAGAAGAATTATCCACTTCTGAAGAATGCCTTATATTGTTACATTTCCACTGGCATTTCTAAACAAGCATTTGGATAAACTTTTGGTATGCACACAACATTGAATTAAGACATTTTTCTGCATATTGATATTTCATGCAATACGTATTCTATACCATGGACAACGTAGAGAATGGAATCAAAAGAATAATCACAGAATCACAGAATGGCTGAGGTTGGAAGGGACCTCTGGAGATCATCTAGTCCAACCCCCCTGCTCAAGCAGGGTCACCTAGAGCACATTGCACAGGATTGCATCCAGGCGCGTTTTGAATATCTCCAAGGAAGGAGACTCCACAGCCTCTCTGGGCAACCTGTTCCAGTGCTCTGTCACCCTCACAGTGAAAAAGTATTTCCTCATGTTCAGATGGAAGTGTCTGTGTTTCAGTTTGTGCCCGTTGCCTCGCGTCCTGTCGCTCGGCACCACTGAAAAGAGTCTGGTCCCACCCTCTCGACACCCTCCCTTCAGATACTTGTACACATTGATAAGATCTCCTCTCAGCCTTCTCTTCTCCAAGCTAAACAGGCCCAGCTCTCTCAGTCTTTCCTCATAAGAGAGATGCTCCAGTCCCCTCATCATCTTTGTAGCCCTTCGCTGGACTTGCTCCAGTAGTGCCACATCCCTCTTGCACTGGGGAGCCCAGAACTGGACACAGTACTCCAGATGTGGCCTCCCCAGGGCTGAGTAGAGGAGGAGGATCACCTCCCTCCACCTGCTGGCAACACTCTTCCTGATGCACCCCAGGATACCATTGGCCTTCTTGGCCTCAAGGGCACATTGCTGCCTCATGCTTAACTTGGTGTCCACCAGCACTCCCAGGTCCTTCTCAGCAGAGCTGCTTTCCAGCAGGTCAACCCCCAACCTGTCCTGGTGCCTGGGGTTATTCCTCCCCAGGTGCAGGACCCTGCACTTGCCTTTGTTGAACTTCAGGAGGTTCCTCTCCGCCCACCTCTTCTGCCTGTCCAGGTCTCTCTGAATGGCAGCACAGCCCTCTGGTGTATCCGCCACTCCTCCCAGGTTTGTATCATCAGCAAACTTGCTGGGGGTGCACTCTGTCCCTTCATCCAGGTCATTGATGAAGAAGTTGAACAAGACTGGACCCAGTACTGACCCCTGGGGGACACTGCTAGCTACAGGCCTCCAAGTAGACTCTGTGCCACTGATCACAGCTCTCTGAGCTCTGCCATTCAGCCAGTTCTCAATCCACCTCACTGTCCACTCATCCAGCCCACACTTCCTGAGCTTGTCTATGAGGATGTCATGGGAGACAGTGTCAAAAGCCTTGCTGAAGTCAAGGTAGACAACATCCACTGCTCTCCCCTCATCTACCCAGACAGGCATTCCATCAGAGAAGGCTATCAGATTGGTTAGGCATGATTTCCCCTTGGTGAAGCCATGCTGACTACTCCTGATCACCTTCTTGTCCTCCACATGCTTGGAGATGGCCTCCAGGATGAGCTGCTCCATCACCTTTCCAGGGATGGAGGTGAGGCTGACTGGCCTGGAGTTCCCTGGGTCCTCCTTCTTGCCCTTTTGGAAGACTGGGGTGACATTGGCTTTCTTCCAGTCTTCAGGCACCTCTCCTGTTCTCCAGGACCTTTCAAAGATGATGGAGAGTGGCTTACCAATGACATCCGCCAGCTCCCTCAGCACTCGTGGGTGCATCCCATCAGGGCCCATGGATTTGTGGGTGTCAAGTTTGCTTAAATGATCTCTAACCCACTCCTCCTCCACCAAGGGAAAGTCTTCCTTTCTCCAGACTCTCTCTCTTGCCTCCAGGGTCTGGGGTTCCTGAGGGCTGGCCTGAGCAGTAAAGACTGAAGCAAAGAAGGCATTCAGTAACTCTGCCTTCTCTGCATCCTTCGTCACCAGGGCACCCACCCCATTCAGCAAAGGCCCCACATTTTCCCTAGTCTTCCTCTTGCTACTGATGTATTTGAAGAAGCCCTTCTTGCTGTCCTTGACATCTCTCACCAGATTTAATTCCAAACGGGCCTTAGCCTTCCTCATCGCATCCCTGCATACTCTGACAAAGTTCCTATATTCCTCCCAAGTGGCCTGTCCCCCTTTCCACTTTCTGTAGACTTCCTTCTTCTGGTTGCGTTTTGCCAGGAGCTCCTTGCTCATCCATGCAGGTCTCCTACTTTCTTTGCTTGACTTCCTACTCATAGGGATGCACCGCTCTTGAGCCTGGAGGAGGTGATGTTTGAATATTAACCAGCTCTCTTGAACCCCCCTTCCTTCTAGGGCCCTAACCCATGGGATTCCTCCAAGTAGGTCCCTGAAGAGGCCAAAGTTTGCTCTCCTGAAGTCCAGGGTTGCGATCCTACTTAGTGCCCTGCCTCTTCCTCGCAGGATCCTGAACTCCACCATCTCATGGTCACTGCAGCCAAGGCTGCCCCCGACCTTCACATCTTCCACCAGTCCTTCTTTGTTTGTTAGTACGAGGTCCAGCAGCACACCTCTCCTTGTTGGCTCCTCCACCACCTGTGTCAAGAAGTTGTCACCAATGCTCTGCAGGAACCTCCGGGACTGTTTGTGCCTAGCTGTGTTGTCTTTCCAGCAGATATCGGGGTGGTTGAAGTCCCCCAGGAGAACCAGGGCCTGGGATCATGAGGCTACTTCCAGCTGTCTGTAGAAGGCCTCATCAACTTCCTCTTCCTGATCAGGTGGCCTGTAGTAAACACCCACAACAGTGTCACCCATGCTAGCCTGCCCTTTAATCCTTACCCATAAGCTCTCGACTCGCTCTTCATCCTCCCCTAGGCAGAGCTCAATACATTCCAGTTGCTCTCTCACATAAAGAGCAACTCCGCCACCTCGCTTTCCTGGCCTGTCTTTCCTAAAAAGCACGTAGCCATCCATGACAGCACTCCAGTCATTCGAGCTATCCCACCATGTCTCTGTAATGGCAATGAGATCATGGCCCTGCGACTGCACACATATCTCTAGTTCTTCCTGTTTGTTCCCCAAGCTGCATGCATTGGTGTACAGGCGTTTCAGAGAGCTGACCGAGAATGCAGGTTTCCCAGGAGGGGTACAAGAGGATCCTCCATAGCCACATCCCATGCGCACTTCCCTGGCTGCATTCACGTGCTGGAGGCATCCCGACTTGAGCAGTCTTTTGCCAGCTACCCTGTCACTATAACTCTCCCCTTCCCCCATCCTTCCTAGTTTAAAGCCCTCCTTACCAGGTTGGCCAACCTGTTGGCAAAGACCCGCATGCCCTGCCTTGTGAGGTGGATCCCATCTCTCGCCATCAGTTGTCGATCTTCAAACAGGGTCCCATGGTCGTAGAAACCAAAACCCTGTTGCCAACACCAGCGGCGCAGCCAGTTGTTAACTTGGAAAGTCCATCTCCTCCTCTTCTCATCCATCCCCCTCACTGGCAGGATTGAGGAGAAGATGACCTGGGCTCCCAGACCGTTGACCACCATCCCCAGAGCTCTGAAATCCTGTTTGATGGTCTCCAATTTGCCCTTGGTGTCATTGGCGCCCACATGGAAGAGCAGCAGTGGGTAATAGTCCGAAGCATGGACAAGCCTAGGCAGTTTTTGCATGACATCTCTCACATGAGCCCCCGGCAGGCCACAAACCTCTCTAGACATGAGGTCAGGTCAGCAGATAGATGCCTTCGTCCCCTGCAGCAGGGAGTCCCCCACAACAATCACCCACCGCTTCTTCCGGGCGTTCCGGCAAAGCACAGGGTCTGTTGTCCCAGGTACTTCCCTTGCAGCCATGCCCATCTCCTCCTCATGCTGGAGGGCACTAAACCTGTTCTTCAGCTGCAAGTCTTCGGGAGGAATAGGAGCCTTTCTCCTCCCAGGAGCAGTGACCAGTTTCCAGCCTTCAAGATAATTTATCTTTTATGCCAAAACCTCTACCAAAGGAAATGAATATACCCTTCATCTCAACAGCACTGAAACTTTCTGTTTCTATGTACCTCTGATCAAAGCTCTCCAATTTGTACAGGAATAAGTTACAGAGACATTATTCCTTGTCAATTCAAATAACTGGAAGGAAAAAAGGATGCAATTCTTCATTTCTCCAATTAGGTCCAGCAACATATGTCACACAGCCAACATTCTGCTGACCATATAAAAAATAGCTGAGGGAGGTCTTTTAATATGACAAGACACCCAAGACAAGAAGAAATTAGAAGCTATCTAGTTCACTGCCTTGGGAATCTATGCCATAGCTACTAGTCAAAAATTATTTCTAAAAGTTTCAGGAATACAATGAACATATTACATCTCCTTATAACAGCCTTTTCAATGTCAATTCCAATTTTTCCCTTTCCTTTTCTTTTCAAGCAAAGAGGAGTAACTGATAATTCTGTTTTCCTTAGACAGGTTTATGTTGACTTGAGGCATTTAAACCTATTGCTGCTTGAAGTAATTTCTAAATGGGACGCAGTATAAGAAACTGGCAAAACAGGAAAATGTCCCCCTTTTGATAGGGGATTCACTGCTTGTTTTTAATGTGCAAGCTCTAGTTCACGAACTAACTTATTTTCCAGCCATACAGGAACCATGGTATGAGTATGAGTAATGCTCCCTGTGTAATTATAGTCATGCATGATGTGGCAGGTGTCCCATCAATTTTCTGGCCACATGTTACTACAGTAAAGTTGAATGGTCTAAATCATGGCTGGTCTTGGTCATAGTCCCAGTCTCTATTTTCTCTTCTCTTCAACTGATTAGTTAGACATTTGGCTATATTAAATAAAAACACCTCTATCTCACCTTCAGGCTAAACAGGATATAGCACCTTTTCTCTCTAGCAATACAATTCTGTGGAATATATGTAATCTGACCTAAAATTTGCTTCTTTTTCTTAGTAAGTAATATCTAATAGCCCAAAGGTAAATAGATAATTTAATTACAAACCCTTAAGAGACAGAATCAACTGAAATGTCCATAATGCCCTCTGAATGAGTTTGCTTTGTTCTGTGTACTGTCTGTGAAACAAGAGGATAGGGGTTCTGAACAGAGTAAGAATATGACAACAATGTACAGATGCATCTTTCCTACAATTAGAGAATTCAGAATTTCATTCCAGGTACCTAGGAGTTTGAGAGGTACAAGGAAAAAGATGGTGTAAGTTCATGTATGCCGATACCACTATAGGTTAATTCTTCTTCAGTATGCATGTTTTGGACATTTAGATTCACATTATTGACTGTGTTCAGTTCTGACACCACACCAATAATATTGAGTGGAACTTCACAGCAGGATATGGTGTTTAAGGACTAAGTGATCACTGTTTGTAGTCTTGGAAACCTGGTAGCTTTGTTGTTGAATTTTCTATTTTGCTGTTATTTAAACAGCAAGTCCTTTAAGTAAGATATGGTTTTAGATTGACCTTTGCCTCCTATTTTGAATTTTGGAAGTAAATTTTCTCAAGTTTTCAATATACTTGTAATAAGCAATATAACAGTGGCAGAATAAAAGACTCACTTTACTGAAGTTGCTCAACAACCATGTCGTTGTTTCTGTGGTTCCCACCTCCCCAGTTCTCAGCAGCAAGCTGTTATGAAACAATGAATCTATAAATCTGAAATACCTTTAGGTTTCTTATCCTTGTCTAGGTAAAGCATTTAGCAATGGCTTCACATTCTACCTTGATATTTCACACATGTAAGAGGGCAAAAACGCTGACAAATACATAGTTTTGAACAGTATGTTTTTGATAAAAACAGCACAGAATTATTCAAAAATTTCTGAGACTGCAGTAATTTCCTAAAAGGGAATGCTTTAGTATAAGATCTCAAAGTACTGAAGAGGAAGAAAATTGGCTTTGAGTGGTATAGGAATTCCAGTGGAATAGGAATTCCAGTGGAACTCCAAAAGGAACAAAAGACCTGCTTTGCCAGGTCCTGCCTGAACAGGACAGCAGTGTTGCTGGGAAGTCTGGTGTGCCACCTCTATCTTCTTGATCAGTCACTGAGACAATTACAAGCATTTAGGGAAGGGAGAGAGGAGAAAAGAATATTGTAAGTCTAGATAGACTATTTAAGGAATGGAAATACTGTGTGTTTTTTTGATTTCCCTACAAAGCTGAAGAGTATTCTTGTGACAAAGAGAAAAGGAAGTAAGTAGAAAACAAAAATAGAACTAGGAACACAAATAGCCTTTTAGATATAAATTGATTGCTGCTATTGTTAGGTGGAGATAATACTCCTGCCATGAAAAGCACAGTTCTTGCTATTGTGGGAGGATTTAAACTGAACTGTTGACCTTGCATAGGTGGCTGGTTTCGAGTCTGAATCAGAGTTGACAGGTGACCTCTCAGGTTGGGAAGTGAGAAGGTGAAGAGTATCTGAGAGTGTCAGCTCTGCTCAAGCTTGAATCCTAATTTACCAACCACGTATAGCATTAAACCTCTTATCCTTTGCACCGCTGCTACCTGTGAAAATACTTGGAAGACATCCCAAAGTCAAGAGTCACCGAAGAGCAGTCCTCCTAAGCAACCATGACCTTTACTGTTACTGTTATGCAATCAGAACTTGTCAGCACTTTTCAGGAGTCACTTTCCACAAACTTTTTTTTTTCTTTTAAAAAGGAATCTTTCTTTCTATCTTCTCTTGCAGAGGAAAACCAGCTTTCCTCAGAAACTACACCCATATTTTTCCCTATGACACCAGTAGGATTTGAACCAACCCTCTTTTTGATGATTATAGGCTAGCTGACTCAAAGACAACCATTCCCTTACGACTTACAAGACAAGCTGCCAAACAGATCCTAACCAGCTTGCAGAGCTGTAGCTGTGTAGCCCTGTATTGCTAGTAACAGGCCATAAGCTTTTTACTGAGTCTGCAAGGCCTCATGACTGAGGCTGGTCAGGCTTGCTCAGCCTGAACTTTTCTTGACCTGCCTTCAGCTTTGCTTTACTTGGTTTAGCTGTGACAGCAATTTCGCTAATTGACCAGGTGTCTGTGGCAATTAGTTTTACTTTTGTTTATCTTTGTATGGTACAACCACAGTTTTAGATAGCAGTAACAAGCAGTTATTCCATGCAGAATGAGATGTTTATGACTAACATAATGATGTAGTGTAAAGAGATACAGGCTGGTATGACAGCAGGGGTCTTGAGAACTGGAGACACAGGATGTCACATAATGGAGTACAGGCACGGGATAATAAGAGATGAGGCACTGGCTTGGCACTGGAGACCCCAAGGCTATGAACAACTTGTTAATGGTAAGTTAAAAAAATGCAGGCCTGGAGCTGGACAAAACTGGTTTTATGGGTACCAAAGAAAAAAAAGTAGTAGTATCCAACATACGTAAAAGGCACCATATATAGTCAATTTGGATGCAACATGGAGCTGCGGACCAATGAAGAGTGAGAAAAGGTGTAAAAGTGTGTTAACAAACATAAAAATGAGGCCAAGTAGATTCTAGAGTGAAGAATAAGAAACCATTAACAAGAACATTACATTCCTCCTGGCAAAGGACTCCAGATGCTGACAACTTGCCATAACCCCAGAATGAAACCACCAACCTTCAAACCCAGGGGAGCAGGGGAAGGGTGAGCATAACACCAGGAAAAGGGGTAGAAACTAGGCAGTGTGTGTATAACAATTTTAATTCCATTATTCTTCTTTTTCTGTAACAGTTGGATTGTTCTTCAGATTTCAGTTATACTAACAATAAATTCATGGCTTCACATTTGTGTATATATAAAAGGTGAACTGCCTCTTCGCCTGTAGGCAAGACTGAGTGTAACAGAGCACAACAGATTTTTTCAGGACTCTACTGAAACAACACTGCAAAATCCATTAATTTTCTATGAACTATACAAGTACATATTTAAAGAAAAGTCAAATAACATAAGAAATGTATTAAAAAGAAAAAAAATCCAAGTATGTGAAATACACCAGTTATCAGTCCAAAAATTATAGGAGTACAAGTCCTTCTCATGTAGACTTTTACCACGCCACTGGAAGAGCACATACATTGACTCCAAGTTTGATTCAGCTTCAACTTCCAATTACTGTGGGATGGTTGATGTTGAATGGGGTGCAAACTACCCCACAGAGACAGAAGCCATTTCATTTATTAGTGGAGCTACAAGTAAAGTAGTGAAAGAAGTCAGTGGCTCACAAAGAGAAGATTTGGGGAAATTATTCAAGGCTCCACTAGGTAGAATAACAAGTCTGAGGATACCCAGTCTAGATACTTTCTACATACTATTTCTGTATCAGGAGCAGGCTGGAGTTTTGTTCTTAGTATATAAATCATTTTTTATATAGTCCCATTTCACAGAGACTCTGCACTGAATGGCTTGAAAGCTTCCATATTAAGCCATGTAACAAACACAGGAATCATGTTACTATACATCTGCCCTCCTATTTGTGGGGAAGTTGGGCATAGGTTTGTGAATTGCGGTAACACCTCCAAGTGATCTATTATTATCTCTCTCCACAAAAACTGACAGAGTGGATATTGTCTTCTTGCACTTGACCAGCCCCAACATAATGTTCTTTCCTCTTTTCATCCTTTCCCTGGTCTCCCAGTCACCAGTTCCACATTAAGACGAACTGCAGCTGATGAACTGAAGCTGTTTATGCTTTGTTGTACTACTGTTACTAATGACAATCAAAGAAAAAAATCCATACTGCAGTAGTGTACCCTTTTAAAAATTTTGCCTAAAATACACTGCTTTGGGGAGGAGAAACAATCCTGGAATTTCCCTCACCTCTCCTCATTCCCACCAGTCTTCCCATTCCCAAATTAACTTATTTTTTATAAAACATTGAGTCTGGAAGTATGGACTACTGAGCCCCTCTGGGCACAGGGATTGGACCTTGGCATCTTGGACTGAGCTGCAGTTTGTACACATTACATTACCCACAAAATCACATAAGGACTGTAGGCTTTGCAATAGTGTATTAGGATCCCTATGCCAATATGGGCACTTAACACCCAGTAAACATAAAATTAGGGTTCATATTAAAAAACAGAAGGGTGAAGGAGCTATATACATAGCTTTACAAGTTAACACAAATTTATTGTTTACTACCTTTTAAACCAATTATTTGCTCAATAAGCAGTCTCTTCCACCCTCTTACACTCTCAGGTAATTTTTTTTGAATATAGGGTTCCCAACACATCACTGTTTCAATAAGAAGTTGTGCTTTTCCCTTGAACAATTAATAATGAATCAAAAATGTATCATGATTTTATACAAATGCCATAGCTAAAACTGCACTGTACAAAACCATTATTTTTTATCCTTAACAAGTAGAACAGATTTTGTCCCCCTCCCAAAACATGTAATGAACTTTATACTTATTTCCTATATGTACATCTTCTCTTTTAAAACCTTGTTACTCCTTTTTCTCTGTTGTCAGTCACCATTTGTCTGAATCCAAAATTTAGACTTTTCTTGCACCTAGAAAGAATTGAAGAGAGATTACTGGTCAACCAGGAAAGGCAAAAAAGAGAGATTCCAAATGCACAAGGCACTATAGAGAACCCACATGATCAGGAGGGTCAGTTTTGAAATAAAATATGAATAGAAGTTGGAAAATTTTTTATTCTCATGTATAGATATCACTTTTAACCCAAGGCTGATGGCATCCCTTTAAAAGTAGTAGCTATTTTCTTCAAATCCAGGACTGAGACAATAATCCGATCCAGGATCGAGCCACAAGACAATCCTGTAGCCACTGTAGCAGGGTTAGAGGAGGGAGGGAATTTAAACTACATATGCCAGCCAAAAATCTTACATTGGTGCTCTACATTAGTATCTGAATAAGGATGGAGCTCTAAAAGTCAGAAGATACGACTCTTTCTCTAAAGTCTAAATCACAGTGAAATCAGAGCTTATCTTGGACATAACTGCGCCAACAGTTTAGTGTGATGCTGGGTTCATGAATGTGTTTTATGGTATCTTGGGTCCACACAAAATCGCTAGTGGTTGAATCTGATTTTTAGTGTGGACACAGTAGCAAGGCAGAGGACATGGACTTGAGAATCCAGCGCATGATCTGCCACGTCACCCAGACGGATCAGGCCAGAATTGTATTGCAGATTCAGATCTCCTGCAATCACTCTGTACAGTCTGCAGGAAAAAAATAAATAAAAATCCCTACATCTGCTCAGTCTTAGTCATCACTCCACTCTCTAGCTGTCCATAATGTTTTTACAAATCACTCCCATTTTATGCCTTTAATCACCATATAAAATTGGAGATCTAAGCTTTCATCTCTCTCTACTTTCCTAGCCAACATATTACACTGATTAGGAGAGAAATAAAGACATCTCCACAAAGACAGAATCCACTGTCCTTTATGCATTTTTTTTTTTTTTTTAAGAATATAGACCTGAGCATGATTTCAGTATAGCTAAGAGAAGCCAACACATCTTTGATACCATTTTAGAACCAATTAAACCACCGGGCATCAGCTGAAGCAGGATACAGTGCCAAGAGAAAGTTTTAACAAGACATAGGGCTTGACTACTTCAGTAGCACCTTGTTATCCATCTCTTCTCTCTCTTTTGTTACAGAAATCCTCTGTAAATCATTTAATACCCTACTCTGCTAAGCACTATTACTCTGTTTTTATGTCCTTCATCCTTCCACAACTTGTGGACTCTACATTAAAATAAATGTAAGAATACAGATATAGTAGCCTAAAGTACAGTATTTTTAATATTTCAGTAAAGTGCTGTGTAAGACAACTTTGCAGACCACCTGTGTGCAGCTACACAGCAGTATCCCTTTTGCCTTTTTTCTGCATTTGCACTGCTGAGATTTCACTTTTGGGGGCAGTGTTCCTAGGGTATAAATGGCAAAGATCTCAGGTTGCAATCTGTTCCTACGTACCTAAAATGCATGTATTTCTCAAATCCCTGAATGTATCTTCCCTTTTTACATTAATTCTTATGGGAAAAAGATTGCCTCATTATCCATTGAATCACTAACTGTTGCACTTCTTGGAAACACATCCTCATTAAATAGCAGATCTAAATCAGGAACAT
Source organism: Apteryx mantelli (assembly GCF_036417845.1). Classification (NCBI taxonomy): domain Eukaryota; kingdom Metazoa; phylum Chordata; class Aves; order Apterygiformes; family Apterygidae; genus Apteryx; species Apteryx mantelli. The sequence goes on along the minus strand of NC_089980.1, from coordinate 117,681,265 downwards.
ACAGTTCTGCATGCAAGCAGAACTGATTGCAGAGATAATGCTACCCTCATGACCACAACAGGTTTCCATTTTCACCACTTATATTCAGCGCTGTCAGGTTCACAAAAGAATGAAGCCTAATGAAGGGCCTGCAGACATCACTGCAGTGGGTAATTCCCAGACTGCTTGCAGCAGCAGTCATCATGCATGGAAGATTTGCATGAAGCCATAAGAAAGATTCCTCTAAGGAGGATGATTCCACTTAAGTTCTGTTTTAGACTTGCAGGGAAGCACATATTTGGTGTGGAAAGGACTGGAGAAGGAAAAGGGCGTTTATGCGATGATAGGTACCAAACTGAAAGTGTGATGATACATTTTCTCTTACTGCTATAGGAAGAAGAAGCCTCTTCACAAACCACGTCTTTGGGTACTGACTAATACAGAAGCTGGAGTCTAGAAGTGCTAGTCCGTCCTTCCAAAATGAACATGAAATATAAAGGAATCTCTACCACAAATATCACAAGCATAACAAATATAATTTTGCATAATCAAGATTATCTGCACAATTAGAGTGTTTCTCCTGGATTAGAGTGTAGGGCATGCTGAACATGAATCAAACAGTACCCATTTACTTTGGAAAAAGCAAACCCACGCGGGGTCATGTAAGGCTTTTGACACTGTCTCCCATAACATCCTCACAGGCAAGCTCAGGAAGTGCAGGCTAGATGAGCAGACAGTGAGGTGTATTGCGAAATGGCTGAATGGCAGAGCTCAGGGGGTTGTGATCAGTGGCACAAAGTTGGACGCCTGTAGCTGGCAGTGTACCCCAGGGGTCAAGGCTGGGTCCAATCCTGTTCAACTTCTTCATCAATGACCTGGATGAAGGGACAGAGTGCACCCTCAGCAAGTTTGCTGATGATACAAACCTGGGAGGAGAGGCTGATACACCAGAGGGCTGTGCTGCCATTCAGAGGGATCTCAACAGGTTGGAGAGATGGTCAGAGAGGAACCTCATGCAGTTCAATAAAGGGAAGTCCTGCACCTAGGGAGGAATAACCTCATGCACCAGTACAGCCTGGGGGTTGACCTGCTGGAAAGCAGCTCTGCGGAGAAGGACCTGGGAGTGCTGGTGGACACCAAGTTAACCATGAGCCTGCAAGGCGCCCTTGGGATACAGCATTGCCAGCAGGTCAAGGGAGGTGATCCTTCCCCTGTACTCAGCCCTGGGGAGGCCACACCTGGAGTACTGTGTCCAATTCTGGGCTCCCCAATACAAGAGACATGAAGCTACTGGAGCAAGTCCAGCAGACGGCTATGAAGATGATTAGGGGACTGGAGCATATTTCTTATGAGGAAAGGCTGAGAGAACTGGGCCTGTTTAGTCTGGAGAAGAGAGGACTGAGAGGGGATCTTATCAATGTGCACAAGTATCTGAAGGGAGGGTGTCGAGAGGATGGAGCCAGACTCTTTTCAGTGGTGTCCAAGCAACAGGACGCGAGGCAATGGGCACAAAAGGAAACACAGAAAGTTCCGTTTGAACATGAGGAAAACCTTCTTTACTGTGAGGGTGACAGAGCCCTGGCACAGGTTGCCCAGAGAGGTTGCAGAGTCTCCTTCTCTGGAGATATTCAAAACCCGCCTGGACACGATCCTGGGCAACCTGCTCTACGTGGCCCTGCTTGATCAGGGGGGTTGGACTAGACGATCTCCAGAGGTCCCTTCCAACCTCAGTCATTCTGTGTGCATGTCTGTAAACACCACTAGAGCCTGCAGGCTGTGAGACATACTTCCCATTCCCCTCAGCCTCTGCAAGGCCTCAACTGAAATCCTCTGCCATGAAAAACAAAGTTCTAGTAGCTACACAACATGACTTGTGACAAAAGAAGGACTTAACAGAGTTGGATACAAGGAAGGAGAGAAATTGGAGGAGATCATCAAGTTCACTGACAGCTAAGAAAAAGGAGCTAACAAATACACTGTTCCTCAGGACCACTGAGGATGTAATATAAAAGAAGGAACTAAAATTGTAATGAGACTGATATCTGGCAGACAGATTTATGACAGACATAAGGAAACAAATTCTAATGTAAGAGAGAATATGGTGGTGTCTCTATCCCTTGTTGTCTTTAAAACATATTGGACAAACTTCTTTACAAAGCAACAAATATAGTTGAGGAAGGACAATAAAATAGATCAAGACCTTTTCACAATCCTGTGATCCTGTAAAAGTCACAAACAATTGATTCTTATTGTTCTCAAAGTTCTTTACACTCCTGACCTTGTTCTGTCATTTCTTACAGACTTTATACATGCCTTTGCTGTTTACCTTTCTTCTAAAGAAACAGTATTTATATCTAAAAATGCAATGCTTAGCTAGTACTCTGAAAAGCTCCCCATACTGCATCCCTGAAAAACACCTTCAAAATAAGTTACTGGCCAATACTATCTGATACTTCTTTCCAGATGGCTTGCAAGGAAGGCAGAGAAATAACAGAGGAAAAGGAAGAAGATACTGTTTTGATTAAAAGTGCACTAAACAAGGGGGCATTACATTCTTCTTTTTGAAAATTTTCATCAAAGAAGGTAGATCATCACAGTTAAAGAAAGGTAAACTAGAATTTTATATGATCACATTCCCAAAAATCAAGGACAAATTTGGTGAAGTCACGGACCTAAATCAAAGCAGCATTGTGATTCTACCTTGTCAGGAAATGCATTCCCTGTAGTTCCTTTATTTTCTTCTGGAAATTTACACCAATTAGTTCACATTCTGTTTACAGCTTTGAAGTACTTACATGCCTTGATAAATCACAGCTGAGATGTCATTGCCTCCTGAACGAACCACATAGCTGTAAAATAATGCAATTTGGATGGGAGGTTAGAAATTAGGAAAAAAAAACAAAAGCACCCTTATCTCACAGGCAAAAGAAGGCAGCATATACATGGATGACTATTGCTAAGGGTAGTACATTATTCTTTTCTGTGGTTCTATTAATAGTCCGTGTCCTTTCTCCACTTCTCCATGAGCCCACTGCAGTTGTCAACTACAAATAATATTTTGGGTTAATTTGTTTTGGGGCTCCTCTTTGTCCTCAGATTAAAAAAAAAAGTTACAAAGGACAAAACAGAAAATCGGGGAAGGATGTGTTGGGATATTGATATTGTATGTCAGCAGAATGTTTCCACACAATGTTTTCTCTGAAAAGGCAGGGATGGAGAGTTTGGAGGGTAGATGGCAATGGAAAATGAAATGGCTAGCTGCCCAGCACGCTTTCTGTGGATGAGGGAGGTCTGTGTATTCCTTGCCTACTCAGTGCACTTCGCAAGCCACAGGCAATGGATGCTTCCTTCAGCATTTGTAAATTTTATATAATAGGCTTCTAACATTCACACACTCAGCTTCCACCTTTTTCTGTGGGCTTTGCTACAACTTACATTAACATTTTAGTTAACCTGATAATCTCTTAGCACAAACACAACAGGCCACATTAAACAAACAACAGATGGAAATGTGAGAGACATAATAGCTACACTGTGTGAAATACCCTGCAATTAGCAGTGACTTACATTGATTTTTTGGTAACAGTCCTTCCAGAGTCATTCAAGTTTCCATCCACAGATGTATTAAGTTCTCAAGAATGAATTTAAATCCAGCCCAGTGCTTTCCACAGCAAGAAATATTCGTTTCATGTATAGCACAGTACACTAACTTCTCTCTCTTTAGTGGTTCCTACCTGGTTGGTGTAACTTGATTGCTGGAAGTGATTTCATTTGCTGCTGGATTGGGCTACTGGATTATCTGCAAGACATTATTCATATCAGGTTCTCCTCTTTCACAAGAAATCCACCTTTCTTTTCATTTCTTCCTACTCCAGGAAAGCTCAGATTCCACAAAAGAAAACTTTCAGTACTTATTCAAATATTTGGGTCTAATAGGAGAAACAGGTACTAGCAGAGGGACAGACACCTCTCTAGCATGAAGAGGGCTTTTTTTGTGTCTGCCTGGGCATTGAAAGCTGTTAATATTGTCCAATATATCTGGGAAGAGTTTGGGAAGAATTGTCTCAGATCCAGACGCTGGGACAGCAGCAGCACTTCAGTAGTAAAATATTCTCTATTGATGCTTCCTATTTACTTTTGTTTGTACCTTTACAACACCACAGCCAATTGCCCAGTATATCAAGACATACAACGTTCATGCAGAGGAGAGCAAAGAAGAGAGCAGCAGATCAAATCATGCAGGAAAGTCAGCATGCCGGCTGGGAAGCAGTCAGGTGCAACCCAGGGGAAAATATCACCTCCTGTTTGCCTGTTCTGGAAAACTGCTCAGTAGACACTTGGCAAATGGCTGCCATCAACTGTTCTGGTACAACTGGATAATTCAATATCTGGAATTCTGCTATTATAACAAACAGGAACATCCTTTATCCAGACAAGGTACACTAAGTCAGCTCTGGAGACTTCTACAACAATCATAAAGCAATCAGTGAAGCTTTATTAACCTCCAGTTGGGTCTGGCACTGTCTAGAGAATAGCCACTCTTCTGCCCTCAGAAATGGTAGAACCATTGCTAGCCAATATGCTAGTGCATAAATGACAATGTTAGTCAGGCTTCTGCTCCACCTAAAAACCTTTCTCTTCACAGGTCTTCAAGAGAAGGCAGCTAATAGCTAGCAATAGCTCATCATTCATAATCACTAAACTAACTTTCAGCTTCCAGGTGCTGGCCAGCAGGTGCAGGACTCTTCTGCAAGCTGTTCCAGGGATAACAAAATATCTCCCAGAGCCCAGCGGACATTTCTCATACTTTGGGATCTCCTGGACATAGTCAGAAAAGAAGTCTGATCATTAAACATCAATATAAAAGTCTGCATAATAAAGCAAAATAATTTACAAACTGAGAAAAATATTTGAGTTAGTAAACTTTACTGCACTAGCCTTGCTTAGGCCTTGCTGTTGTGATAGAAGTGCTTGGCATACCTCCAAGTTATTTTGTACATGTCAGCAGGTTAAAAGGGGATTTTAAAATTACTATGATGTGCACATATCTGGAGCATTTCCTGGCATGCCAAGTTGGAACATTCAAATCAAGATCTTAATCACATGTCCATGCAGATAGGTTTAGTTCAAGCTGTAAATCCAGAGATCTCAGATTCAATTCCTGCTTCCTATGACTGTGCTTCTTCAGTTCATGACTGCCTCTAAAAGTTCATTACACAGGTTCTAGCTCCATATTTTTATTGATTCTGAGACAAAGGATTAGTGACAGACTGCTACAAATTTTTCTGTCCTTGACAGATAATTATTTCTGAAAGAAACTAATAGCTTTCATTTATCTAGAATAAAACTTACGAGAAAAAGAACTCAGTCACTTCAAATGTGTCTGTTAATCCACCTTCCTTCTTGTTCTGATATAGTTAAGAGATAATGTCAATGGAAGAGAGGTTTGCGGGATAATATTTTTTCCACTACAAGATATATGACATAGTATTGATCATAAACTTCAAAACAAAGTAGTTATTTTCAAAATGATGGGACAGTTTTTGACAACTGTTTGTTGCTAAATCTTTATCTGTCTTCTTGCCTTCTTTCTCATGTAAAACAAAGATTCAAAGCTAAAATAACTTGATAATGCAATACAATTAATTTCCAAAGTACGTTCTGTTCAGCTAAAGAAATAAATCAGACTCCACTTACTTCTTCCCGCAGAAAAAGCTGCACTTGCTTTAATAAGTTTGTTTAAACTTTCACTGTGAAAAAACAAGGGGATAACTCATAATAGATTCATTAGTAGAGTTACAGTAGAGTAACATGCTCATTTGGAATGTCTGATGACACTAATTACACAAAACCAGATGCTTAAGCTAATATTATTTCATAAATACTCAGTTTCATACAGAAGGTATGTAGTTAATATAGTTTTCAGATATGAAAGACATATCTTTAATCTAGTACATAGAAAAAAGCCAATCATGTGGCAACACTCCTCTGCTAACAAATGATAAAAGGGAAAAATATGGGTGGAATATAATGCTATTCACTACCTTATATTTGGGATAGCTTGCATGAAAAAGGATAAAAACTGGGTAGATGATGCTTTTTAGGGTCTTTAAACAGTTTTTTTCCTCTTACACCTTGCATTTTTCAATCCACTGTATATTTTGACACTTGAATCTGCTTTTGATAAAATTGTATGGAAGGGCTCTCCATACCAAAATGGTATTTTATGCTTGCCAGTGAACAGGCCAGCACAGTGCAAGACAGATGCCAAGGAAGTATGGTATCCGTTAGAAAAACATGTGAGGATGGGGATACTTGTAACCTCTCCAGAATAACTGGAGTGTTTGGAGGTCAGACTGACAGGAGAAGAAAGAACAGCTTTGCAAATGTGACATTCATAGAAATTCACCCTAAACACCATGGCCATAAGAGAGCGTGTGACTTGTGCTAAACATTATTAAAACATCAGAAAAGTTTGTGTAACAACAGATTTCTAACATAACCCCCAGACGTACAGAAAGTAAAATTGATTTCAAGGAAATAAAGTAGGTATTAGCAGTGTGCAACAGCAGAGGAAATTCTACGTTGTTATAAGTGGGAAAAAGAATCAAAAGACTGAAAATGCAAAGAAATCTAATGCCTTCCATGTGTACGATATTTTGTGTTCATTTGCTATCACTTCCCTGATTGCTATGTACAAACATAGAGAAAACTGCACAGTAATCTGATGACTAGTCAAAATCAACATACTTGCAGATACAAAGAAAATGTAAATACAGAATATTTTTTTCTATCATATTTGTGCCAGATCTTGTTGAATGTCATTCTGGAAGAGATTAGAGAAAAAAGGAATCAAAAAAAGCATTGAAAGTGTCAAAAGATCCCAACCTAGAAGCAGCAAAAGAAATACAGCAATAACAGAGCTAACAAAAGTACCAGCCTGGAAAATTAGAGCAGTCAGGCTGAAATCAAAGATCAGACTTCAGAAGGTAATTAAATGGATAATAGCGACACATGCTGCAACTGTCAATTCTGAAGAAGGTAAAGTCAGAAACTAGAAGAATTAAAAATGTATTTATGTAAATAAAAGAAGAGAAAAATCTATAGGCAGTAAAATCCCAACAACCTACTCTCAGACACTGCAGAACACTGAATGGCACAGATCATATCAGCAAAAGAAAATGAAGCTAAAATAGAGGAAAAGGATGGGAAAAATATTGAAAAGCACAGATAAAGGTCACAGAACAATGGACAGAAATCAGGCTTTATTTAGCAGCAAGATTAATGATGGTGCAGAAATTTGGTTTATTGTACCATCGATCCTCAAATCAAGGCTGGTTGATGATTATTGTAATTAAGACTAAAAAACATCTTCATGGAAAACAGGAGTTTTCAAATTGGCCTTTTTATGTGATTACAAATTTGTCTTATAAAGTAACTAAACCATACTAGGAAAACACTTTTCACAGCATGCATGCCTTTTATGAGAAGTTTATCAATACTAAAATAACTTGATATAGAAGCAATTTTAAAATAGCTTTTTTCTGTTCTAAGACACATTGCACTAGTTCGACTATTTGATCTATATAGCAGTTCCAAAACAGAAGAAATATGATCACTGGAAACAAAGTATTAACAAGCATCTTTCTATGTTTAGATTAGAAGAAATTTGAGGAAAGTGATTACAACCTTAAACTTATTTTTACTTTTGCTGAATAATGAATATTATTTTTCTTTTGTTTCTCTAGTTGATGATTTTAAAAGTAAAGCTAGTTACAGACATTAATATATTCACCTCGATAAAAACATATGAGGATGCAGCAGCCCTTCTGGACCCTTCCATCCCCTGAGAAGAATACTGCAGCATAGCCAACAGGGTCCCAGTTTCTACCCCGCTCCAAGTCCCCAGCACTTTGGCTCATACAATGTATGCCTCCTTAGAAGTAGGAAGAAATATTCAAGTTCCTTTGCCCGTAACCTTAAAAAAGGCTGCACTGTTCTATGTCACTTACTTCTGTGCCAGGAGATGAGTCAGGCTGCTAGGTGCGAATGATGCTGTACTAAGGATCTGCCACTTTACTCACGATGGGGATAATGACACAACCAAAAGACCATGGGAGCATTGAAGAAGGTCTGAAGGAAGAGAGCTAGGCTTGGCCAAGATTAGATGAAATAACAACCTTATTTCATTGAGGTTGTTCTGCTCTCTGCAGAACACAGTGGCTCCATGAATTGGTTAAAGTTAAAATACCTGCTTAGCCCAGAAGCCTGCTTCCACTGAACAGTATTTCAGGTTTAAAACTTACCAAAATACTTGTCTGTAATGAAGCTAACTTAGTCCCACATGATATGTTAATAATAAAAGTTGGCATTATACAAAGTGAATGTGGCCAATATTTTAAAGACTAAAAACTGGTACAACAGATCTCAAAATACACATGAATATGAATTTCTGCTTATTCTGTCACTGAATGGATTTTTGCTTTCTAATGAGCATCTCAGGGGTATCTCTTCTTGGAACAATTCTGTTTTAATATTCTAGCAATAATTCCAGTGATCTGGATAAAATATAAAATAATTGCTAGTAAAATTTGCAGATGATACAAAAATTGCTGGAGAGGTAAAAATAATGTGGACAATTCGGCAGTACAGTACAATCAAGATTGCTTGGTAAGTGCATTTTAACACCTCCAAATGCAATATGATGCATCTATGACTATAAGTGCCATCTAAACAATGATGACATTTGGAATATGGTGACCATGAAAAAAGCTCCAGGGAATATATACCCTGAACAGTTTCCCTTGGGAGTAAATTAGTACTCCATGCAGCATGGCTATGTTGCTTCTGGTACCAGAATTAGCTCATATCATTGCATGATGCCACTGATCTATCAGCTTGATAAGTGAAAAGCAGAGATAGACAATGAAAGGTGACACCCATCCCACTGTCAACCTGATCATGAAGGACACTACAACTTTTTTTAGCAACAAGTCACAGTCATGCAACAATCAGTAGATGATAGGAAAAACACTGAAACTGCTGACACTATAATTGTCTACATGCAATTATGCCAACAGGAGACAAAAGCAGCAGCAACAAAATAACAAATGCTTTGGATTTTTTCATGGCAGATGTTTGTTTTCATTGCTGGAGTAATAAGTAACAAACATCTTCCCATCTACATCACAGACCAGTCTGGATGTCAGACTGATCTTTAGGAAAGCAAGCTGATCAAAGCAGATTCTAGTCTATCCAGATGATACAAAGGCACTCCTGGACTCCTTGTCTGCTGCACCTCGTCTGACTGACTGATGCTGAAAAAGAAGTTTTCAAGGGTATAAAGGACACTGTCTCTTGAATGTTTAGCCTGACAACTAGAACTGATTATGCCAGAGTGGGGACACACAATTTACCAGAAGAAACAGTAGATAATGATTCTGATTTCTTCACCCACATACAATAGCAAAGTCTATCTTTGACAGTTAATGCGGTTGCAGAACAAGAATTGCCTTCAGTAGACTATTTTATATCCATCAACCAATTATGTAGGCTTGGGCCATTATCTAGTTGAGAAACTTCTTATATGTATTCAGACATCCAGGTCTTGCTCCAGAATTGGATCATTGATTCCTACCAAAAAGCACTACTGTACGGTCAGGTTGATTCCCTTCAAACTGCTGTTGTACACCCTTTGCAATCACTCAAAAAAATTCTCTGCTGCATCATAAGTCTTTGAAAAATGAGGGAAATTGGACTTGAGTGCCAAAACCAAGACCCAAATGTAACATATTGATGTGAAAGCAAGTGCTGGCTATTAACTCTTTATCAAAATGTTATGTTTTTCCCAGCTGTGTCCTTGCTTTATTATCTCTTATCAGCTGTGCATGATAAACACATGGCCTGCCACAGAGCACTCTGTAGTCACCAGCTCAAGGCAGAAATGGCAACCCACATGAGGTAAGGTCCTCATGTGAGTAAAGCAACTTGACCAGAGAAGCACTTGAGTATACTTCTAAACTCATAACAGGAGCGTGCTACTGAGCACGATTTCAACACAAGGGCTTGTACCATCTCTCATGCCTGACCAGAATTACTTAGCTCAATTAGAAGTGGCAAGCAGTTAAGAGAGAAGATTAAAAACAAAACAGTGCTAGGCTATAACATGGCAAAAGACAACTGCTGGCACAATAAGGGCTTTGAGAAAATTCTAAGGGACAACACCCCCAGTTGTTTTGCTGTTTGGAGCTGCTATAGATATGGAAGATTCTGCTTAATAACTTTTTGCCGGTGTGCTGTTCTTGCTATGTCACAGTAGCAGTGGCTGGAAGAGAGGCAGGAACGGCAGAGCTAAACAAACCTCTCAGGCCCTGAAACTGCTCAGCATTATGAATCTGAGTAACTATTTAATCCCTCTTTTGAGATCTTTTAGTGTTGCAGCTGCTAAGAGGTATATTCATTATGATAGCTCCTAGAAATGACAGTCACATGATGCACTTCCACTGTTGGGGAATGTGTGTAGCTATTCTGTAGTCTCTAAGAATTCCCTGGTGGCACTTTAATAGTATGGGCAATTACAATCCAGCGCCCAAGGCTGGTACTGCTTAGTTTATTAATATAGAGACATAGGTTTTTTTTGTCTAAGGTTATATATCACTCATGTCTCTTGCTCAGCTGCTGGCGGAGCTACTTCCATGTAGGCCCCTGGAGCTCCAGGTGCTGTCTGAGTTGCTTGAATTGTGTTACTGCTGTACTGAGACTGCATGCATTTACTTCAGGAGGACTAAGTCAGCCTATTGGGATCAAGCTTCTAATACTCCATTAATTAAGCCTGTGTAAAATTAAATCACTTACAAAAAATATATCAATGTTATGATTTCTATCATATCCAAACTTATTGTTTCAAACTCTCAGTTTGAAACAAAGTCTTTCATCAGCTTGACGCATGCTGATTGGCATTAATTTCATTAACTATTTGTAAAGTCTTGGACCTCATTCTGTCCTTGATCAGTATCAGCGTGACAAAGTCCTTGGTCCTCTTGTTCAACCTTTTTAAATATTAGCATTCTAGTTTTCTTTTAAGTCTCATGAATTTCCTAACAATTTCCAGATTTATTTGAAGAACCATTCAGTCTGCTCTTTTAAAACTCCTGGATGCAAATTACCTTGGCTAGATAATTTTAAAATGTTTAATTTTAGCAGAGGTCCTTTCACATATTTCTGAGTTATTCTTGGAATAGGATTCCTTTTATCATTGTGATATAAATAAATCAAGCCAGCCTCTTTTCAACCATAGAAAAGAAATATCATTGAGCATTTCTGCCTTCTTAGCATTAATACTGGCAATTTGTCTACCTTTATCTAGTAACAGATAATACTAGCTGGAGATAGATAATAGAGATAGATAATACTATAACAGAATAGATGATAGAATAGAATGGAATAGATAATACTACTTGGAGCTCTATTTCTTGCTGTAACACTTACTGTGTTTGACTACACATTTAAAAATTCTTATTCTTCTCACCCATAACTCCATTGGCCACACAAACATTGTGACATTTTCCTGTCCCCTTTACCCTTTTACATTCCAGCTGCTCAAATCATTGTGTCTCCCTCCTAACCTCAGTAATACCAACTAGATCAAATCTGTGATCATAAACAAACAGTTCAAACTCTTTTTATTCCTCATGCTACTAACATGCCTAACAACTGCTAACATAATTAAAGAATTTCTTCTACCTGATGGTGTCTTGATCTTGTTTTTGGCAACTTGATTTTTATGCTAAATGAACGCTCATTCCATTTTTTTCATTTTCCTCTATTTTTTTAATGCCATCTTGACAATTCTACCTAGCCCCACCCTACAATATTAGATCATCTCCTACAGAGATAGAAGCCATTCATACGGAAGAGTTCCCTTTCCTCTTTGGTTCAAGATTCTGCAGAAAAAACAAAATGATATGCTTTCCTCCACTAGCTTGACAAATAGCCATCTTCCTGATATTTTATTTTGCTTGTGAGAGAGATCGGTGTCCCAAAATAAATCTTGGAACTTACTATCCTAAATTATTCTATGTTTCTGTAAATCACTTATAATCTCTAAAGTATCCCATGAAAGAACTTCAATGTTCACCATCACCCATAGATTTTGCCCACTTGTCATGGTCAAAACAGCCTTGACTCAGAATTTCACTTAATTTATTGCCAGTTGACATAAACTTTTAATTACTGATTTGGGTATTGAGAAAAAACAAGACAACAAACAATCAAGTGTTTAGGGATCCCCAGGATCAACTTCAGTCCAACCCCTCTTCTCTCCCTTCCTAATCCCCTTGTTGTCATAGTCAGGCCCTCCACTCCCTTCAGTGAGGAAACGGGCAATGCAGGAATTTGGGGTCAGTGCCTAGTGGTTTCTCTCCACCACTCCTTGCTTCTTACTCTTTTCCTTCACTTCTCCTTGCTTCTTACTGATCCTCTGCTCTGACGTGGGTTCCTCCAAAGGCTACAGTCCCTTCAGGGGTGTCCCTGCTCCAGCATGGGTCCTCCACAGGTTGCAGTCCCTTCAAGTGTCTCTCTGCTCTGTCAGGCTTATCCACAGGCCTCAGTCTCCTCAGAGGTGTACCTCCTCTGGCTTGGAGTGCCTCCTCCATCTCCTTTGTATGCCTTCATATATCTCCTCCTGTGTCTTCTCCTGTTTCAGAGCCAGCTGGTACCAGCTGTGAATGGTACAGGGCAGCTCATGGCCTCTTCCAACACAGGGCACCACTGCACCCCCCCAGCTACCAAAACCTGTTGGTTATGTCCAATACGCCACCTTAGAAGCTTCTTCAGCTCTAAAGTTGCAGCTTAAGTTAGGGTTCAAGAAGGCCAAATGGAAGCCTGTTATCTATCTCCCTTGCAGAATATTCAATCCAATCTTAGCCTAGGCAAACCTAGTCTGGTTTCTACCTGGGAACGGGCAGGCAAGACATCCTAGCTGAATGATCACTACACTTCTGGCACAACAGAAGAAACTAGTAATTCCCCCTCTAGCTTTATCAGTTTTAGTAGTTCATTCTGTTGCTACAGACAGTCAAAATTTAGAACAAAACTACAACTGCCATGGTGAAATAGCTACTAAAATTATATTTAGAGTCTTCACTAAAAGAAAGACCAATAAGGGAGATTTTCAGATGGATGTTTATGGACAAGATCCACCACAAGAAGCAATGACGCAAAGGACAGCACGGTCATATTCGCAACTGAAGAGATGGATTTTTTTAATTGTTGCTATTACTTTATTATTTTTTAATGAAGTGCGCTATGAAACTCTATATACATGGCTACATTCACATGGCTGCAAAACTTAAAGATAGTAAAATGCAAAATGTTCAGTGCAAGTTTTCATTGTACAAATACCACTGCCTTGATCTGCAACTTCATGTACAGTATAATATTGGGGGGGATGCAAGTGAGGATGGAATCTATTCTTCAATGCAAATAAGATGGATTGCCAGTTAGAATACTCCACATGCAAAGGGTATCTGTTTTCTATTTCACATCAACATTCGCTTTAATTTTCTGTGACTTTTCCCTCAATCACAGCATTCCACATACGAGAATTACTTGACATTCATTCTGATGTGTGAGTTCTGTCATTGCATCCACCTACAAGTCTATTTTCCACCACCTTTGTGGACATAGTTACAGGTGATTCTACACTGTCCCCTCTTACACTACACCATATGAAGTTTATGCGGGCTACAGAAACACATTTTATATGTGGAACCAATAATTTATTATTACTCTAATTAAAATCTTAACATTATAATCAAATAATTATTATTAGTCCAGACCTAACCATTACAGAAAAAGCAAGGAAAAAATACAAAAGAAAATTCCAGCAAAAAAATCTCAGTAATAATACAGCTAACATTGCATTGCCACAGACACATAGGCACACAGACACTCCTACTACCTTGTATCTTTCTCTGGTGTAAAACTAACCCTTCTACTGTACCAGATTTCCTCAGGAAGAGGTTGTAGGGTGGGATGGGGGATCAGCATGTGGAGGACATTGATATTGATGGAGGGGGTTCTTTTCTCCTCACTTCAGAGTCTGCTTAAGTGTAACTTTTTTATGTTAACATGCACTGCATTTTGCTCTTTAAGAGTCCACAATTCAAGATTTCATCCAAATATACTACATATGCTGTGTTTTATGTATGCTGGATGTTTGGGTTTTGTTCTGTTACCTAAAAAATAATTTTACTGAGCTCCCAAGGTTGCTTTACATTAATGACCAGTAACTGACCACTGGTGATTTATTTGTAGTTCCGGAGCCTCTGGTATCATCCTGTTCTTGTATTTTCAAGGCCTCTGCTATCATCCCACACTTGTACTACAATACACTACATCATTAGTCTAGTGTCATAGACAGATCACTCTACACAGAAAAACTGCTTGTTATTGCTACCTATTTGCAGAAGTACATCAAAATTATTATACCACTATACAACTGCATAATGCTAGCTAAAACTAACAAGTTGCATAATAGTCACCTGATTGTTAGACAATTGTTGTTATAGCTAAAGCAGCTAAAACGCAACACCGTGTAGGCCAAAACAAGTCCAGACAAAGTAAGGTTTGTAAGTCCTAGTCCAAAGCTTTCCACAGTTAATAAAAAGCCTGTATTTTATCATCAGCAGTGTCAGTAATGTATTTAGAGGGCTGCAAAACTACATGGTGACCTCTGTTTGAGCCTCTTATGTCACCCTGAGGTCTGTACTTGCTCTTCGGTCTTCTCAACTCTTTCTCAGTTTCTCCTATCTTCAATCCCCTAGTTAGAAATACTCCACAGACCACTTATAGGTGACTTTTACTAAACAAAGCCTACAAAGAATAACCCATTCAACTTGTGGGGGTTATATTCCAGCATGCTACCAGACAAGTAGAGTCATAGCATTGGGTATAATAGGCCTAGCCTCAAGGCCACCACGATAGACATTTACTAAACTTTTCTATCTGATTGAATTAAATTGCCAGCTTCTCAGCAGAGTGGAGGATCCCTCTGGCTAGTACTCTTATATCCTTCTATATCTGTAGAAGACTGGCTGTGAGCTCACATGGCCACCACTAAAGGCAAGATTTGTGGTGATTTGGAGTCATTTCATTGTGGAATTTCCCTCAGAAAGAAGAGGTGGGACAACAGATAATGTAAGTAGAAGATTTGCCTGGATGGCTTCTTATTGGCAAAATAAATATCACAGCTAAGTAGACTGGGGGTAGGAACTGCCAGAATGGAACTGCCAGAACTGGCTGTCCTGTACCTTCTACTTCTCACCCTCTGCCTGACAACCTCTGCTGCAGTTGCCCAGGCCTCAGACAGCAGGCCACTACTGCAGTACCCTCTTTATCACACTAGAAGACTGTATTTGCATGGTGCAAATTTTTAAATAACTTCTTTTTACCTTAATGTGTTTTGCATAAAAACAAACAAACAATTTACGTGTTCTGAATGCTACCTGGAGTCTCTTGGAGTGGTTTTAAAGGGATGATGGAAATGGGTTTTTCAAAGTTATTTTGTAATTTTCTGCAACAGGTTCAGAGAGACCACTCCAGATACCTAACCAAGAGAGAGACTGGGCTTCAGGTTTAGGAACTCAGCAATATTATTTCCTTATTTTGTGCACATTAAAACAGAAATTAGCAAAGCACTTAGCCTTTGTATAAAGAGCAGGCAATGATCACTGAGATCAGAACTGTAAATAAGATGCATTATTTGTCGACAATGGCAGATGATGTTGTGAGCATGCAGGCTCAGGTCTACATGGAATTTTATATTCTGTGCTTAGGGATTGATTTTCAAGTACTCCCCCACCCATCACCACCAGAAACAGTTACAAGTCATTAGATGTCCCAGTGGAAATGGGGCTTGACTGTCTCTTTGTCAAATACCTGAAAGGAATTCTCTATCTGATGGGAAAATGAGACAGGCTGTGCTTCCCAGTAATAGACTTTCAAGAGTCTGGTGGGAAAGTGTGTTGACCTCATGTACTATGCAATGCCAATACTATACACAAGCAGAAAAACGATACCTAATGAGACAGCAGCTAATATTAATGTTTCATAGGTCAATGTGAATAAGCATCCTAGCTCTCTGGGAGATAACTTCAGGGTTTAAGAATATTAGATCTAATTAGCAAGTTAAAATAATAGATAAGACTAGTGCAAAAGAAAGTAAAAGACAGCATAGAGCAGTTAGCACTTCTAAAACATATTCATTGCCATACCACAAACATATAAACCTTAACTCATCCTTCTGCCCATGGTAAATGCTGTTATGAAGTTTAGCACAATCCAGCACGTTTCTAACATGCCCTTGATGGCACTGAAAGGAAAGCAGATATGTTTCCAGTAAAAGCACTGGATGACAGACTAACTTGTACACGGTTAAATTATTAGAAGAGCAACCTCTATTTTAACAGGATTCTAAGAGATTTCAATCTGACATCAAAGCTCTTTTCCCCTTTCCCCTAAGCAGTAATGACATGCATCCTGCTGACCCACAATATTACTGAGCTGATAATGAAGTGTTTACCAACTAGAAAGTTACAAAAGCATCAACAGTTAATGCAGGTAAGAGTTACTCTATATCTGTGGTTTATTAAAAAAACAAAAAACACACACAACAGGTAATGGAAAACTTCTGAGCAAAGCAGCATAACTTCCTAAATCAAGGGAATCTTATTCTAAACCACATTGCTTTCCCCACAGCACCCTAAGCTGTTTAGCATCCTAAAAAGCTTCAGAAAAACACGTTACAACAGCATGTTGCCTCCTGCTTTTTGAATTTCATCACTGACACTGATAGGTTTTTAACTTCTCTAGAGCAAACAATTATAGTTCAGTTATCAAATTGTTCAGCACTCCATAATTGGTTGAAGTGCATGATTTTTTCAGCATTCTGCATCTGGACTGAAGATACAAAAGTCAGTTTTGTCATTCAGAAAAAAAGTCCTCCAGCATGCAGCACTGAACCTCCAAAGCCTGTTGAAAACAAATCTTCTCAACTCTAAATTGAGATCTGAGGAGTAAGGGAATATCTTTAGGTATGTTTCAAGGCACATAGTGAAAAACAGAAGCTGCTAATGAAGAAATTTCGCTCTTCAGATCTACTCCTAGATATTGGCTCAGATGCATAAGTAAAGGACAATACAGAAATTTGACCAGGGATCAAAATCATAGACCACATTTTTTTCCTGTATCTTCTGCATTTATGCTTATATATCTACCTGTCTCCCTAAATGTCTGTGGTCTACATTCACATAACAGATATTCTCACAAGAGAAACATATCCCAAGTCCAGTGGAACTGCGTATACAGGCAGGCATCCATGCAGAGGCATCCTGCATATCTGCAGGTAGACACATCTCAGAGTTTCAGCTCACCAAAAAAAGCATATACCTCCTTGTCTCTGGCAATCTGTCAGGCACTCCAGGCATAGGCACCCACACACCCACCCCCATGCTCTCTCCTCTCCCACTCTGATGTGCTTCCCTGCATACAGCGTGCCCCTCATCACAGCTGTCACTGCTCCCTTCTGCAGCACCACTCTGGAAAGCTCTGCTCTCTGCTTCCTAACAAAGCCCTGCAGAACATCAGGTTATCAGACCTGTGGGGCTGCTCTGCTCAGCAGGACATGAATTGCCCCATCAGACACTTCTCAAACCAGTGGCATGGCCTTCTATCTCCAGCAAAGCACCTGCAAGGACATTCACTACTCCTTGCATAATACCTCCTTGCCCCCGCAAGCACACCTGCTTCAGGGACCAGGCAGCTCAAATGATGTCAGCCACACTCCATATGGAGTAGCACATGCATGTACTCCCATGCATAGAAAATGCCAATCGCCTCAAGGAAACGCCCTCAGTTCCCTTCACCTCTGGTCAGGACAGTAGCAAGTGAGAGGATAGCTTTATGGCAGAAGACTTAACAATCTGCAGTATCACAGTCATTCTAAGGAGAAACTTTTCATTACATTTTTAGTCACCTGAATAAGGCTGAAAAAAAAAAAAAAATCATCCCTTCAAAGGGAAGGATGGGCTTTAATTGTAAAACCAGTGAAATCCTCTATACTAAAAAGCACTGTGGCACCACCCTCCATTCTTAACAGTTTTTCTGTCTGCTCTTAAGATGAGATTGCCACACCAGTTTTACAGCTTTTCTTTACCTCCCCAGTTTATTCAGACTTCACTGATACATCTGAAGGTACAACACATGAGAGGAAGCAACAACACTATATCAGACTGGTTTTTGGCATGGATTTTTCCTTGACTCAGCCGAGAGGGGGCTGAGGAAGCATGAATTCAGGTCCTAACCAGCCAGCTATCTCAGCAGATTGTGACATCCAACATGTGGGTACTGAACACTGCTAACTCAGGAATAATCTATGTAAGGTACTACTTTACCACATTCTTATACTCTCTTCCTGTCCATTTCAAAGCACCTAGTCCCCCTTCTCAGGGAATTTATTTTTAGAAAGAAGTTAACATAACATGCAAGTGGAGCAGCTTACCTCCCTCCTCTGGAAATGGGAATTCTGAAAAAGCAATGGCCTAACAAAAATGCAAAATAATAGAAGTTTAAAACTCATTTTGATATTAGAAAAATCAAGTGCCTTTATTCAGAAGTTCAAGTTCAGGAACACAATATTGCAAGTGACATTACAACAGTCCAGCAAGGAAATTGTCTCACATTTGTCTCAATGTACCCATTTCCACAGGCCAGCTCACAGCTTTGCTCTCAAGTGTGGTTTCTACAATTTATCCTAACTCAACTTGCAATTCCTCAGGCCACTCTGGACTCTTTTCTGCATAAACCTACTCCAATCTTAGCACAGAAAGAGCTCTTGAGATAATCTGTCCCTTGTGCAAAATTATAGCTAATTATCTTCAGCTGCATGGACAATCATTTATGTAATACACAGGGCAGCTTCTCACATATTATGCATGCAGGCATGGCTCTGGGCAATGTTCCCTCTGACACCACCCCCTTGTTAAGATCACTTTAACAACTGAGACAGAGTTTCCCCTAGGGTTGCGTCTGAGTTTCTTTAAATCATGAAATCAGTCTTTCCTGTATTCTCTCATAAGCCACATAGTTCAAGGGCCAAACTACTCAGGGCACTCAATGAAAAGTTTGTGCCACTAACTGGAGCTCTTCACGTGTTGTCTTTAGATATTGTCACTCTCTACTTTCCTATCCTTCTCCCTCAGAATTAAAACAAATTCCAAAGGCTTTGAAATTGGAAGAAGCTGAGGAATACAGGGTATCCGCGCACAGAGGATCAGGTCTGGTGTGTATTCTTACAAGTACCAATACAGCAGAATCTTCTCCAATACTTTGATCTATGTAAACTCACAGTGTGAAAGTATACTAAAAACATTCCATCTCAAGAAAATCCAGGACCTTTCTTCATCTGGGTTATAGAATAATATTCCTCTATATGGTCTCAGGAGGTACCCCATAATTCACCTTTGACCAGTGAACATCCAGACTTCGAAACTGAGAGAAGTAAGCTCTTCTTTACAAGGAGATAGTAAGCCCTCATGTAAACACGAACACAAGCTTCAGGAATCATCGAGCAAATTCAGTTTTACTAAGAGATAAGAAGTCTCTCAGATGCAGCCTGATAAAGGAATACCTTGTTCTTACTCTCATATATTTGCATTGATAGATTTCTCAATAGGTGGTCCAAACCCTCAGGGCAACTTAGGAAGTTAAGAATGTCTAACTTCTTTTGTATTTATCTATGACACAAGATCTTGTGCTTGAAAATCTGTTTCTACCAGTTAATGTTTTCAGGTTATTGGCCAAGTTTACTATGTCCATATGAACTCACCCCTTGCATGAAATTTTCGCTCAGCTACACGCCAGGGTCACACTGAGCACATATCTCCTTTACAGCAAATGGAAACTGACAAGTTTTTTGAAGATCTTCTTGTTATTGCTGACCTAATACTTGTCATCAATTCATCTGACGTGTCACCAGAAACAGGGGAAGGAGTAACACTTGAGGATAGCAGCAGACACAACTGGCATGCCTGGGAGGCTGATCTTTCCCTTCTACTGCTCATAATGCCTCTTCTCTACTCCTGCCTACGACAGAAAATTGAACCCTATAGACAAGACAAAAACATCCCTTTGGAATCAACTATTATCATTTGATTATGTTGGGTCTCCAGGGTTATTAAAACTTGCTGCCTGTACTTGCCATTAGCTCCCATCAAGTTTTAATAATACTCTCTGAAATAGAACTGGAAACATTTCCTACAACCAAATTAACAGATGATTATTTTCAGTGCCTGGTGAGGGTGGAATGAACATGGAAAGCTTTTTTTTTCCTTTCAGTTTTAACACAAGTAAATGTGTATTTACAAATAATTACTGTGGGATTGCCATTTTCAAGTTTTTTGTACCTTTTAAAATTGTACAGCATGTCTTTTTATTTTGCACTTATTCTGTCAGGTGTAATGACAATTTGCTTACTTTAAATGTCCTTCACTTTAAGCCTAAGTGTCAGTTTGACCAGAATTTGGTGCTGAATTAAATTCTTAACTTGAAATTTGTAAATACAGAGAAGCTACTATGCAGTGGACTCAGGGACAGTACATTAAGTACTCCAAACTAGCCTTCTGCAGGCCTCCCACAATGAACATTAAAAGTGCCTTTGTGCAAAACACCTGTCACAGATCATCAGTAAAGGTTTTTTGGGGATAGCAGTTGCTTTTATAAAACCTTTCTCCATTTCATCCTAAGGTAGGTGTATAAATGTAGGTGAGATGAAGCACTTTTTGGAGGTACCTATTTTTCTCCCTTGACTGCATGAAGAGATCAAGGTGACTCACTAGGCTCAGACAACTAACTTTTAGATTTCAGGAGTTCAAAGAAATTAATGCCGTCCACTGCAGTGTAGGTACTATGCTGTACATTTGTTATTTAGCTTATAAACCTGTAATATCCATGTGAAGATAAATCCC
The DNA here is from genome assembly GCF_036417845.1 of Apteryx mantelli. Classification (NCBI taxonomy): domain Eukaryota; kingdom Metazoa; phylum Chordata; class Aves; order Apterygiformes; family Apterygidae; genus Apteryx; species Apteryx mantelli. The sequence continues at coordinate 117,660,263 of NC_089980.1, read as the reverse complement.
CAATGTGGCTGAGAAAACCAGTTGTTTTGCTCCCATTAAGAGTGCAAAGAATAAAATTAACTCATTGCAGTTGCCAGGACTGTATTAGATTCTCTGAAATTCTTTTTTGATTAAAAAAACCCTAATTTTAAAAAAATACTATATGCTATTTTGCTTCTCTGACAAGTTATGAGTTGAATATAAGAACACTTCTGCACCTCAAAAACCATCAGGATTGCAATCAAAAACAAGTGATCTAAGCTGTTTTTTAAACAGTCCAGTTATTTAACAGTAGTTTATGTCATTACTTTCAAGCACTTTTTCCAATTATATACTGCATGACCTTACAATAACATGAAATGCTCTATAAGATTTAATGTGTGTTGGTGTTTTGATGAAAGACTAGAAAAGGAGAAGTATTGATTTTTAAAGTGTTTGCTCCACACAGCATATATTTTTCATAAGTATGGTCAGTAAACATGACTACTTATGACAACTATACCGAAACAAGTTTCTTGGCTGACTGAAACCACATTTAAAGTTCAAATTTCTACACTGAGACATGATAGAAGCTGTGTTGTATTTTTGCAGATAAATTAACAAGTAGGTAGAAAAATAGATGCATATCAAAATGTGGCAACACAGCTGACTATCAACCAATAATCAGCGTAGAACTAGAACAGTTACAACTTTTTAACCAGAAGATGTAATGGTTACAATTAATTTCACAGAGAAAGATTTTTTTAGCACAGTTGTGATTTGCAGTCTCTTTTCCATCAAAATCTCCCTTATTCTATTGCTCTATCTGCATATTTTCAATGGCTCCTTCTCTCTAGCCTTCAGAAAAAAATATGGTTGTCAGTATACTGCATCCTCTGTCTGATCTGGTGTCTCTGAAGTTATTCTGTAGCTGCTGTCTACAGTAACTGATACTATGTGGAGGCTGAAGTTAAGAGATTTGGTAAGGAAAGAGTTGAGGAATATTGCTGGTCAAAATGTCTCTAACTTAGGTAGATTAGCCCAGGTCTGGTAACAGACCTGCTGGCTGGACACAACAGCAGCAGGTCTCTGATAGAGACATATGCAGTACACAAACAGGTATTTTTAACCGCATTATACGCCTCCATCTTGAGCTACAACCTCAGCCCACACAATACTACTCAAGGTTGAGGGTCTCCTTTTCTCTCTTCTGTTTTCATTCCAAATGCATCTGTTGCCAGCTGAAAGTTGTTGGGTTTTTTTTGTTTGTTTGTTTTAATCAAGAATCCTTCACTTTGTCCATTATTATGACAGTTCCTAAGAAACCTCATGCCTCTAGCTGGTCTGAAAAAAACACAGGATTTTTCTGATTGGAAAATTGAAGAGAATGATTTAAACTACAATTTCAATCCCTGAAAGTCAGCCACACATCCTAGGATTCAGAAAGGGCTGGTCTGAGTACCAGCAGGAATGAAAGTAGTGCTGCACTTGGAAGTTAGAATGGGAACAGGAAAAAGCTTTACAAGTAGGGAAAAGCAACACCCCCCCCCCCAAAAAAAAAAAAAAAATCCTGTTATAAATGCATGACTTATCTGGTGGTATCTCTATATAACTTTTGTTGTAGTTTGCTTCCCAGGTATTGTTAGCTTAAGTATTGCCAGGGAATCAAGAACTTGTACTCATTTTCTTTCAATGTATACAAAAGCCTAACTTCTGACAAAATGTACAAATCCACACAATTCATTGTATACGTAAAAGAGATGGACATAAGCACTTCTTCCAGAAAAGAAGATACTCATTTATAAAACATTTCAATTTGTTAGCAATATTGATATTACAGCACTGACATTTCAATACTAAAGTTATCAGCTCAGATAATTGCAAGCAGAATGTTCTTAAGTTTTAAAACTTTCTATTTAATATATATATATATATATATATGCACCACAGTTCTTTGAAGAAAGGGTCTTGCAAAATTCTGCATTTATGGTCCAAAAAAATCTTCCTTTTTTTGCCCCAAACGCTTATAGCTGAATACTGGAAAAGGAAAGGAATAATAGCATTTCCTCCTGGCATGATGCACTCAGGGAGCACTGAGGACAGTTCATCTAATCTAATAGTCTTACCAGAAGCAAGGATCACATCCTGCTCAATCCATTCCAAATCATAGAAAGGCACTGAGGCACTATGTAAGTGACTTGGTAAAACCAGCTTCTCAGAGGCTCTGCACTTTCAAGTTATCATCCACCTATTCTGCAGTTCAGTAGCTGCACTATGTAATGCTTAGCTGAAGGTTCTTACTCCAGTAAATGATGGATATAGTATCACATTTCTGCTTTTAACTACCACATGAGCCACATTAACAGAGCAGCACAGGAGTAGTGCATAGCTAGCTTTTTCTGCTGGGGCAGATCATGCACAAAATGCTCGTGAAAGACAGGAAAGCATTTGTGTACATTTAGGCTTTTTTTTTTTTTTAAACTGCAGCAACATGGAAAGTCTGTGCTCTCTTTCTGTAGGGATTAAAAAAGTGCTAGAGGAAGCAAAGAACAGCCTGTGATGCTTCAGAAACAACTTGTCATATCAACTCTTATCTGTTCATTCATGTAGTCCTGTTGCACTTAATTTTATTATATATTAGTGCCCCCATGGCCAAATTATGTATCCAAAGAGCATTTCAGCATCCCTCAGAATTATATACCTGCTAGTTCTCCCTTTTTTCTCCCTACACTTCTAGTTCTCCCTTTTCAGTCATCTTGCCCAGCCCTCTTTTATCATCAGGTCTGTAGTTAGTGGACAGTACAAAAAGTCTGGCACTTCTTTCAAGTCCCAATTTAAGATAGAAGCCTCAAATCCAGATTTCAGAGATGTTCTCTGCCTAGTCAAATACAGTCTTCTATGAGCTCTCTTCATAGCCACCAGCTGCAATTTTGGAAAAGCTAGGCAATTCCCTTGATCCTTCTTCACCTCCCCTCCTTCCTTCACCCTGCTCAGAAACAACAGGAGAGAATTCCTGTGTTTGCTAACCCCAAAAACACAAGGACATTCTTTCTGCCTGCCAGAATATTATGTAAGGATACAATGGCAGAGTGGGGAGTCCTTTAAAGAAACATGATTTGTTCCTCTCAAAGTTATCTTCAACAATAGCACAGAAACAAGACAATGCTTTTCTACAAACTCTAGTCTTCTAGTCTTGGGACACAGAAGAAATTGAATGGGGCATGATACAGTGTTTCAGACAAGGTGTTTAGTGCCATCTGAAGCACTTCAAGGGCATCTACATGAGCCATTTAGTGCACAACATAGATTCTTAATAGCTGTGACTTTTCCATGTGTCCATACCTGGAGTTATGTACATTGCACTAAGAGGCAACACTAGTACACACAACAAAAGTTGTTTTCCTGGTGGAACCAAGAAGAAAGTTGCATGGTGGAGTCTACCTACAGTGCCCCTTTTGTACTGAAAACACAAGGTACCACAAGGAAAGTGGAAAGGCACCAACTCCAAGGTCCTATTGCATCATCCCAGCAACCAGTGCATAGAAATACAATACTGGAAACATCTACAGATCATGCCCCTCCCTCTCATGTTAAAACAGCTTAAAAAGGTCAGGAAGATTATTGGATTTCAGGCACTGTTTCCTAAGCTTTGCATGGAGACAGAACAACAGGAGCTATTTCAACCACTCAGGCGACTTAGTTATATAGCTGAACTTCCAAGGCACAAACTTATAGGTAGGCTTTCACCTCAATTATACTGCTCAGTACTAAATTGTTATTGAACAAGCGTTTCCCATATTACCACCAGCAATGCTAAATCAGCCACAGATCACCAGGCAAGAGGTTCCAGTGGGACTCCCTGTAAATGGTGTAGGGGAAGGGTCAAAACCTCTTTCAGAAGTCTTATTACCCCGCTGCAACACATGGAGCTACCTAGACAATTGACTGCTGCTGCTTACCCATAAACTGGCCAGCTATTGACTGTGGTCTGCTTGGAAGCACTGTCCAGACAAAGGAGACCTGACTACATCTGCTCGGCTTCAGGAGACTAGATTAATCGGGTAGGAGCTGGATAACAAAAGTAACATTTTTCTGTAACACACTAAGGAGGGAGTCTGGAGGTTGTTAGAAACTGTGTTAGGTGGCAACCGCTAATTGGCCTCAGCGATGAAGAAAGTTTAAAGATGAAGGCAACGTTTTTATTTAATGCCATGGCTCCTTCCACCAGTATCCCCAAATGAGACAGAGGTAGCTGGAGCAACTCTACTACAAAAGAATCTCATATTTAATCTTTAATAGGCTGTAATTTACCTCAGTCATTAATGTGCTAACGCTAAGCCTTTGTCTTGTTTAGAATATGAGCACTGTACTGGGAGGTTCCTGTTCTCGGGGTTGCCCTCCATTGCCCTCCCTGCTATGTAGCTGATATAGGAGAAGCTTTTACATAGTGAGTTGCTGTTGCAGGGAGACATTTCCAGCATTCACTTCAGCTTTGACAAACAAAGGGACAAGAATATTCAGGTCAGGACAGCTTTTCCTTTCTAAGGCATATAAATGTACAGATTATTGACATAAAGAGCTGAGTACAGGTTGGCAATACTCTGGGATGCTGTCATGTACGTACCACTACCCATCTTTCCTGAAAAAAAGGAACTGAGAAAACCTCCTTTAGCAAACTTTTGGTCACTCAAGCAGTGTGAATGGTTCCAATAAGAATTATGTTTTACTCTTGTTTCATTAGAGTAACTGTTCTTTTTTTCTTGCTCCTAAAATCTGTGCTGCTGGAAGAAAAAAGCAAGAAAGACGGAAGCAGACAGGAACACTTTATCTCAGTAGCTGCATGCGAGCTCTCCTTCTGTGAGCAGCTTCTAACTTCCTCAGTGCAGAGCACTAGTAGGCCTTCACCTCACCACCCACTGCCCAGGCTTGCTGAGACTCAAGGAAGACAGCCAGTCACTGCTGGAAGAAATCCTCTCACCTCTCCCTCTCTTCCCTTACAAACTTTACAATACTGCTCATCTGAATGGGAAGCAGCTTCTTTCTGCAGCACACAGCCCTCTTCTATTAAGCTTTCTTATGTTTGCAAGAACTAGTTCCACAGTCACCTTTGAAGAAATGTTTGTTTTGCCAATACCAGTTTTCACAAAAGCCCCCATGTCTCATTTTTCAATCATGTAATTCTTTTTGGCTTGCAGTTGTCAAGTGCTGCACAGCTTTTCCTCCCTCTCTGGACCATTATGTTCCAGTACTGTGTAGCAAACACTATGTTAGGTTTGCTCAATTTCTCCACCTTCCCCATTTCTTCTCTGATGCTACCTATGTACCAGTTTGCTGTCTTTTGCTGATCTATCCCACACTCATAATTCCTCTGCCCCCTCCTCTTTTTACCATTGAAATGGGAACTCTTTGTGCTTTTCCTTTCTGCTTTTAAAAGAAGACCCATTCCTCCCCCCACAACCACCACATTCTTATACGCAGTGAACTTTGCAGGTGTGTTTTCCTCTTTACCTCTCATTCATCACTCCTCTGGAGCTACTGTTTTAACAACATGCAGATACATTCCCTCCCACACCAATACCATGTACTGTATAACTGACTTTCCAGTCTGCTGACTTGCTAGTAGCTTTTCTGTACCCAGTTACTTTCCTCTCATACATCCGACAGGGGGGGTTCTTCACATATCTCTAATGACTGCTTTTTAGTATAATGATCCAAAAAAGCTTTTCTTACCCCAAAGTTTTTCTCCTCCTCAGCAGATCTGACATATATGCTCAGCTGTTTGAGGAATCTGACTCGCACTTGAATTTTTTCCCTTGATCTCAAATGTTGATATTGGTTTCTTCCTGGCTTTTTGTTGCTTCTCACTTCACCAAAGGAAGAAGATCTCCTACTCTGCAAGCATTGGTACTCTTTATCCATACTAGCTTGATGTATATGCATAACTAGGTATGCTTTACCTCATAAAAACAGTGATGAGTAGGGCCATCCTGTAAGTGGTGGTTCTGTCAATTTTTCAGTGCCTGTATGATATGGTTCCCTGGCTCAAAAGAAAAGTGGAGTCTTTATTCTGGCAGAATGAGATTCCGAATACAGGTTGCTTGGGCATGCCTCCTGTCTAACATATTTCCCCATCTGAAACACCCATCCTTACCTGTTCATTGACAAAGTTGTTTTTGAACTGTGGTAGCTCTATCTTTCTCCTTCAAATTATAAAACTGTAATGTAAAATCTTATCACCAATAAAATAAGCACACACTTCACATTTACTTTTGATTGCCTACAGTCTTGAGTTAATTTCCAGTATCAGAGGTCCATTAGCAGCACATTCACAGGCACATAAAGTAACTTTCCAAAGTAATTACATAAGAGAAGTGGAGACCTTCTTCATCTACTTGTGCAGATCAAAGACCTCCACCCCATGTTTTAACTTGTCTTTCAAGCCTGAGAGGCATAGGGATTTGTCAAACAAGTAGGTGTTGGCAATCAACAGTTCTTTGAAAACCTTCTGTTCGTGGTTCTTCATGTAGGAAATGGCAGAGGGATGCTACTAGGGCCTGCAATTTTACGGGTTTTAAAACAGACCGATAGGATGACAACACCCTTCCCACTACAACAATACCTAAGTAAAGCAATTGCACACTGTTGTTACAGGGAAGAACTGCTCAGGTCACCTGGGTTAAATCCAGTCAGGATCAAAGTGGTTTATTGATTTCTTAATGACACATAATTAACTGGCAATCAGTGAACCATACATTCAGAATCAATATCAGCAATACAACAAATAAACTAAAATACTCAACAATTACAAAATGTTACTGAGCACCTACAAATTTTTAAATGCCCCTCTTAACTAATCCCCCAAAGTTCTAATCCCCTCCCAAATACGGACACACATCGCCTCTTACAGGCAGTATGGGTTACAAGCACACCCTTTCAGGCCTGCAAATTCTATCTACCCACATTTCCTGTTGAAGACTTGGGTACTCTAGCTTCATGTGTGTCTCTACTGCTCCCTACAACCCACCAAACCACACAGTGATGAGAAAGCACCCCACTACTTTGTGCACCTGAGATGTGGGTCTCTATGTGTTGCACTCACACACTAGCTGGATCCAGGCTACTAATGGCACCTGACCTGACTGCTGTTCTGTCACACTTGCTCCAAGGTCTCTCCCCACAATCACAAGTTTTCATGCTTATTTTATACTTTTCAAGCTGACTCCTTCTATTCTTAAAATTTTCTTGGTAATCCCCAGGTTACTATTTAATTGGGATGAGGGTCATCTAAAGCAAACTTTGTCATTTTTACTTTTTTTCCAGCACTATCTGATTTTGGACAAACACCGTCTCAGAATAGTTTTGGGTATCTGTTCACACTCGCTCATATTCCTATTGTATCACCTGTTGTTTACCCAGACCACATTAGCAAGAAGGTGTTCTGCAGATTCCCACACAATCAGGTTTAAAAAACCAGAGCTAGAATTCCTTTCCTCTCACTGTCCTATGGAGACATATACTATTCCTGGCAAAGGTTATGCAGTTTCAACTGTCATTGATGTGTTTTTTTTGTTAGAGTATACCCTTAATTAGCCTTCAGAACAAACTAGAGCAGTTATGAAAGAGGTATCTATTTCTCTAAAATAGGGAATTTCTTATTTTATACCTACTCACCTCAATACCAATCCTAAAATAGATTCTGACTGTTCAAAAGCCAGATAGAACACAGAAAGTAAATTGAACTCGAAAATAAAAATCACAGTAGTGTCTTTGAAAACCAGAATGCATTTACAGGACTATAGTATTTTTTTCCTAGAATGGCACCTCACTAACAATCATTTAATAGATTTTTTTAATTACAGACAGAGTTATCACCATTATCACTAATAAGTCTGCAAATAGCACTTCAGATTCTGAGATCCTCTCATGTACTATGTTTGCTGCAAGCAGTTGCAGTAGGTTGGGAGTAAAGCCATTGCAGAAACTGTAGTCTAGCCAGGCTAAAATCTTTCTCCTGCATCCTCCCATAGCTAATGAAGGGCATAGCAGACTCCAATTATTTACAGTGTTTGAAACATTGACACTTAGAAATCCCACAGGCATCTCTGCCTTGCAGAAAGCCTGCCAAAGGAAAGCTCCATCACACTGTGGCACGAGAAAAGCGCATGGCTGAATTGGCAATGTGATCCTTTACTACCTGGATAAGGCTGCATTACCCAGTGAGAAAGCGGATATGTCCCATCAACCACATGCAGATAGGCATGACAACTCCATGAATCATTTCTGTCCCTATTTGGAAGGGAAGGGGGGAGGGAAGGAAATTCCAGCACTATTCTTCAGATCTAGGCCCAAGAGAAACTTATAAACACTAATATTTTTCAAACAGGCATGTCCCAGCATGTCATGACAGGATATATACTCTGTCTGCTCCAGTTATTGGAGAAAATGGGAGGAGATGTCAAGATGCCAGGTAACTTGACCATGGAAGAGTAAGTTGATGAAGCAAAAGGAAAATTTGTGCAAATACAGAGAGATTTTTACATTGACAAAGGAAAAATCCCGGAACAGCAGTGTGCTGGAGATCCTGGATAAGGCCACGCTCCTAGCTACCCATATTCTTTCTGCTTCCAGACTTTCCTTCTCTTTGGTTCTCAGCAGCTCTGGAAATATACATCTGCATAGATGTGAAAATCACCTGTGAAACAGCTACTCCTCCTCTATTGAGGTTTCAAGCCTTTGTTTTCAGGCCATTCCTCCTACTCCTATGAAGAATGCTTTTTATTAGCTTGCGCCTCTCCATCTTCTCCACACACTGGCTTCTGCCACCTCCTCCTTCACCTTGCCACAAATGGGTTAGTATCTTTTTTTTTTTTTCTGAGTTCCTCTGGCAATGGTACTTTCTTGTCTAGTGACAGGATGTGGAAAAACTTTCTCTGATGGCTAACATTAATTCACGTTTCCTCTGCAAGAGTGAATAGCTCACTACACTGCATTTAATTTGGTAAGCTGTAACCTTAAACTGCAACAGCACTCCAGTACCTCATTAAAATTATAACAGAAAAAATTCAATTGCTTGGCAATGCATTGTGACTTCATCTTACCCACGATGATGCAACCAGAGCAATAGGGGTGATAACGAGCAATAGAAACAGTGAAGAACTGGATAGCCACTAGTTCTTTACGTTGTGTTAATCTCCGGATCTCTGTTCTTTTTCACAGTTATCTGTTTCTGCTAGTTTGCCTCTGTAACAAGCTGAACACTGTTAAAGATAAAAACAGAAAGCTCCTGGATGCTTTCTCCCCACTGAGAAAATTCATAACTACCCTGTCTTCTAATTTCAAGGAAAGATGAGAACGTGTGGGTTTGTTCAGACTGAAATATTAGTAATAATAATGTCATTATCCCATTGTTTGGCTTATACTGTTAGCAGTACCACAGGTAAACCACTGCAAAATATGCTCTAATTTGTAACTTTTCCTGAATTTGACAATCAGATTAATTTTATCTTGACGGCACAAAATTATCTGAACAACTTTTATTAGTCTACTTTCTGAGCTTTCCCTTTGCTTTAATACCCTTTTAATATATATGTGTTTCGCAGCTCTCAAAAAAAGTCTTTTAAAATGAATTTTTTAAGACTAATCTTAAACAGCTGTCCTAAAAGGCTTTGTTATTGGTTTTATGAGTGGTAACATTTGACTTTGGTAAAGATGTTGCTTAAGCATTGCCAGATAACTCATTTTCCAGTTAGCACATTCTCTGCTTAAAACTGCCTGCTCCACTCTACATTCATATTGTTAGCAAGTTATGAATAAATGCTTGCTCAAAATTCTGAAACATTTAAGGTTTTGTAAAGACTTGCACCACTTAAGAAATGTGAGTCAAAAGCAGCCAACAATTTCTGTGGCAATTATCTATCAACATTTTCCTTAATTTTTAAGGTGTTAAGACACTTGTAAAGGTTCAGTTGAGAGGTCTGGTGAAAAGGCTCAGATATCAGAAAATGCCATCTCTCTGAGTGCTACTAGCAATACGATGTTCTTTGCACAGACATAGACTTTGTGTTATTTTAACAGTCTTAAATAAAAACACCTCACCAAGTTTCTCCATTTGAAATAGCATCTATAAAAGAGATAGCTATACTCTTTTTAACTCCAAGGCTTTTTTTTGTCTATCAACCAAATTATCTTTTTTTTAAATAAAATATAATTTTTACTAAAATAGCATGCAATTAGACTCAAAAGAGAAACCACAATAATACATTCTTTCTCATATACACTCAATATAAGAACCAAATAAGAAAATGAAGCAAAAAAGAAATTAATGAACCTTGAATTCCAGAATCTGTATAAAAATGATGGTGTTTTATTATCTGAAGATGTTATTATACTTCTTGACATCTGACACTTGTCCTTGGATGACAGAAAGCAGGACCATCCTAAACTTCCTTAACTAGTCTGAACTTAACTAAACTTCCTTAGTTAGTCTTAATAATATAAGCAACCCAAAATGTAACTCTTTTCCTATTTCTTCAAACATCATGTCTCAAAAATCATTTCTCTCAGTGGAGATGTTGTAAGTTTGAAATGACTTTGTATTGTTAAAATAATTTTACTGATTACTACTTTAACATCTATATTTACACATCTCCTACAAAGGTAGGATGGGCAATTCTTGTGCACACAGCAGCTTGTGTCAGTTTACACATACCAATCAGCATTAATCCCATCTTTGCTGATGCTGCTAAGCCTACAAAACAGGGTGCTTCAGGCAAACTGCCAAAGCCAAGATGGTATCAAAAAAGCAAGCATACTTAAGGAGCACCCAGAAAGTATCCCAGTCAACTACAACTTGGTTTCCAAAGAACCCTCTGGATTCTGAACAGGGAGCAGTTATTGCAGCTGTCATCTGACTACTGAAAAGTTACTTGCAGTTCTGTATATAGAAGACCTTAGAAGTTTGATATGGTGCTCATAATGACTAAAATACATTGGATTATCTGAGATAAAGTGTGCCACTAGCACAGAAGGGAGCATTTTAGCATGGCCAGTTTATCTGTTAATGACATTAATCAACGAAAGGCATCTGAAGGGTTTTGGAATCTTGCAAAGTATCTACTTCCTTTGTCTCCCACTCTTTAAACTGCACATTTCTCTGCAGAGCACTGAAGAATCCCCACCTTTGTCTCTCCAAGATGTTATTCCCAATCACATATAAATTGAACTAATTCTTGGTCTTTCTATCCAAATAAGGAGTCACCTTTAACATGAACTTTATGTGCCATGAATCACAATGACTTTGAACCACGCTAACAGTAAAAAACATTGCCAATCAGAGCTCTGTCAGGGCCCAATGATAAAGAAACTCACACCATAAATGTTGTTGCTCATGAATCACAAAAACTGCAACCCAAAAGTTCTTCTCTATCACTGATCTGAGACACAAGTGCTAACTGAGGATGCTCATGTTGATAAGCTTAGGTTGATAGGTTGTCAGCCTACAGAGGGATCTTGAACTAACATCCACAAGATAGAAAGACTCAAATATTTGCCACTCACTGATGACACAACTTTGTGTGCTTCAAACTACCATCCTGTTCATCTCTCAGGCCAAGGCACAACTGCATGGTTTGTGGATACTTGCAAAGGTTATACAAACAACACCAAATATCCTCAGCAACTGGACTAGAGTCTGAAAGACTGTTTTTGTCTTGACCTGGGTCTAGGGCTCTTGAGAACTTTACAGAACAATCACCAGCTCTACTGGCACTCTGATCAACTCATACACGCTGGGCTGTCACTCTGCTAGCACCTTTTCTCTGATCAACTGCTTAAATGAACCTATGGCCAGGATGCGCACCCTGACACTCGTAAGTACTGTGGCATTTTTCAACAGAATTACCAGAAACTGTACATTCTCAAAGCTGAGCATACACACCTGTTATCTGAATTATTAACTGAGCTCGTGAATTTTTACTTCGGAAGGAATTTTAATGGTTAAAACTTAGGACCAGATGACCTATCTTTGAAGTTGCCAAGAGTGAACAGGGGAGGAACTCCTAATCAGTGTTGGAGATGATGTTCGTCCTTCAATTTAGGAACATCTTGGGAACATGTATATATCTAGTCAGCAAAAAAACAATAACTAGCTTTAACCAAGAGTGAACTATCTTCATTATAATATTATTATAATGCTAAAAATCACACCCACTAGGTTGAAGATCCCTAATTGTGGGGAGACCCTTCCCCACTGGGCACGCGTAAGTGAGAAGTGCAGTGTAAGAAATATGCAAATAATTTAACCAATCATGTAATAGGGGCAGAACAAGAGGCAGCTTCTGGCTGAGAAAAACTGTATAAATAGAATGATAAAGAAATGCTTGGTGTGCTAGCTTTGTGGATTTACCACCTAGCACCCGATTTTGCACAACATCAAAATAAAACAATATCTCGATTCTGTGTATAGATTGACTCATTGCACACCGGGTAACAAATCCCCAATTTGGGACAACACACCTGTTTAAAGTCTCCTTGGTGAGTCCAAAGAAGCTGGTTTATGTCTGTCACCATGCCAAATCCTCCTGCTCTGGTATTTGATCCTGCAAGGGCTTCAAGCTGCATGGCCTCCTATCCAAATTCCTGGCTCCCACCCCTTCTCAGACAATCTAGCCCTTAAATGGCTACTTCAGGGACTGCCTCATGGATTGAAATTTGAGCTTTGCCAGATTTATTATTACATAAGCAAAAATTCAACTCTCTTTCACTTTACTCTGCTGTACAAGAAAAAACATCCTCTAATATCAAACCCCCAAGAAAACAGGCAATTAAGAAATGTGGGGAAAGATAATAGAATACTTCACTGAATAGCAAAGGCAGACTCATAGGGATTGATATAGTTTTAAAAGCCTGTTTTCTTTAAAAATAATCTTACTCATCAAAAACACCACTAATCATCATCAAGTTGAATAAAATGATCAAAGTATGCAGAAGGGATTCTCCTCATAAAAAAGTCAAAACTATTTTATGAAGCAAAATTCTTATATTGTTTTATGAAAAAAATAATTTCTGTTACATATACCTTATACTGAAAGGTTTGTAGCAAAATAAAACTGGCTTATCTTGTCCTTTATAAAAGGGGTATTTTAATAGTTGAAATTGAGGCATCAAAATCATACAAAAATTTAGGATAGAAGGAACCCGTGGAGGTCATCTAGTCAAACCTCCTGCTCCAAGCAGGGTTAACGTCAAAGTTAGATCAGGGTGCTCAGAGCCTTGTCCACTCAAATTTTCAACAACTCCAGAGATGAAGAATCCACAATCCTTCAATGATAGCATTCATCTGCAAAAAAGTTTCTGAAACTTTATGTGAGGGGACAGAGACATTTTTTGAACTTCTCAAGAAGGCTCATCATTACTTTAAACTGGTACTTCTGTACTATTTGGAAATACCTGGCTGAAGATGGGAGACTAACACAAGGTACCATCATTTTTTGCCTTCCAAATACATTGAGCACTCTGGAAAACAGCAAATCCCCAACAGCCTTAGGTTAGGGATGATGGTTAGGAATGCCACTTATTGATCTGCCTTGAAAAGGTGGAGGAGAACTTTTGTTTAGACAATACCCTAGACAGGAGTCTTCCTCCTCAGGTTTTTGATGTAACTTTGGCTTGTTAAAGAGTGCAGTGAGAGAGAAAAAGGGAAACTGGAGTACCAACTAGCTCTTCTGCACACTTCCCATAAAACTTAACCTCCTTCAAGGGTTTCATGACTCTTGCCTCCTTTACCAGCTATAGTCAAATCTCATTAATATAGACTAAAATAAGAATTCTTACTTCTAGCAAACCTCTGCAGGAAAACAGATCTTTCTGTAATTAACACTTTTCTCAAACTTTTTGAGAGCAGAGAACACCAAGCGCATAGATTTTCAGACACATACACATTTTTAAAAGAATCAATACTGCAAGTCAATAGCTCTTATTTTCTGACACTGCAATTCAGGTTCCCATTTGTATTATTTTCCTTCAATATGGAATTTTCCTTTAACATTAGTTACAAAAAAGTATTCCCTTTTCATGTATGTCACACATGCAAATGATATCTTAGGAATAATTTAACTTCAACCATTTTCAAACATTTTGATTACTAAAATTTCAGATGGAATATGATACACTTAAGAAATAAAATTGTTTCAGCTTTCCATCTGCCATTAATAGTACATTAAACATTGTCTTTGCACTCCAAATCCACTAATTACAATATACAAGTTATCACTGAGATTGCTTACAGCTGACACCAATGTAATGAAACTGCAGTCAATCTTGCTGCTATTCTTTTTTTCATTTTACTATGCTTTTTATACACATCACTGCAAAAGTCTTTACAGCTTCCAAGGAAAATGTGGAGAGATGAAAACCCAATTGTTCTTTCATTATCTTGTTATTCAATGAAAAACGTTCATATATGTTCTACTGAGTTTTTCTGTTGCTCTATTTTTTTTTCACAGAAGTGTTACTTAGTACTTCTAAAGATGCACATTTCTGATACCTATAACCAGACACTTTCTTTATTTCTTTGGTGCTTGTAACTAACAAAGAAAGATCTTCACTGATCATGACAGAGGACTTTTCAAACAGGGAGTCATTAACAGCAGTATTTTCAGAGACTGATCTTGGGCAATCAAACAGTCTGTTCTGAGGTTTTCAAAACCAACATTAATCATCACAGAGAAATCTAAAATTTGGTTTATACTACACAAGTTCCAGATACTTATTTTTTTCCTTTTTTTCCCCCCTTAACCTCTAACATGGCTACTCACTGGAATCCATCTATTGTACATTGACTTTGCACTCAAATTTTAGGATTCCCCTCCTTCCTTGATTGCATACCGCCTGCATTTTGGTAAATACTCAGACTCAACTTAGCTGCATACCAATAAATTCCCCAAATGGGGAAACAGGGGCATAGAGAAAGTTCACGTTACACTTCAGTTCTAATCCTACTGACAAAATATACGTGAATGCAACAAGATTGGTTTCATACCGGATTTTCCATAGTCTTTCAAAGCTACCCTAATAAGCCTGAGAGGCACATGTCCCTCTACACACTAAACCCTTCCATTGTGCCCCAGAATGCCTAATGTGCCCCATTCTCTACCAAAACCTTAATTTTCAGGAAGGCTTTAAAGTACTCCTTTTATTTTTAGGGCAGTTTCTCCCTGCACCACCATCATGTGTGTCTAGAGAGAGACCTACAGGGAATTTGGATTCTTGTGAATGCATGCTCAACAGTATCTTTTCACAGTATACCACTTTTACATGAGAGAGCCCAGACCAGCTTTAACCATAGAGTTGAGTACCACACATTTAAAATTAAGAAACTAACAGAGGATAAACTGCATGTCTGGGAATGCAATCAGTCTTCTTGGGAAGTAAGCCAGATGTTCCCTTCTTTGAGAAATTAATTTTTATGTTAGGGTGTGTTCTGTCACGTGAAGGGAGGGAAAGGGTATGGTTAGGTGGAAAGGCCCTCCCTTACTGGTAATCAATGTTTGCCTGCCAGAGCCTCCTCAGAAGGACTTTCACTGAGTCAGTTTCGCAAAGTTGAACAAAATAAACAATTTATTAAAGCAACAGATCCAATAGGTTCAGGATTGCTGGTGATAAATGCACTTACTGCAACAAATTCTACTTTTTGAGCTCAAGCTGATAATTAAGCGCTTTCACCAATGGTATTTTTCCCGGGGTAACGTCCAACGTTGTCAGAGGCGCAAACCTTACCAAAAAAGCATCCCTGTTTCAGGGAGGAGAGAGGTCCAGGCCCGTCGACCTGTCTGTAGGTTGGTGTTATTGTCCTCAAAATGGAGGATTGTTTACGCGCTGAATTTATACTCTTGGCGAGATGGGGCTAAGTCAAACACTGTGGGATGATTGGTCCTTGTCGAGCTCAGCAGAGGGAGTCATTGGCTGCTGGCCTTTTTTTGCCCCTATCAACAACACCAGGCTGCGAGACTCCTGCCTCGCCCCAGGTGTCGTTTTGGGTGGAGCAATGTCGAGTGGTGAGACCTGTGCCTCGCCCTGGGCGTTGCCTCACCGGCATGGGCATCAAACCGCAAATCACCCTTTGCATCTGCTGTTTACCCCTGGCAGGGAGGATCACAGATAATCATAGACCATTATCCCACAGGGTGGTGCTGTCCATCATCATATTGAGGTCCTACACTTCCATGTTGCTGGCTGGGGCTTCAGAGCCAACCTCCCTGAAGATGCCTAGAACAGCCAGTGGGGGACACATTTTAGGCTGCATCAGGGAGCACGGCAGAATCTCCGAGACGTTAGTAGCCCGCTATAATTCCCTCGTCCCCATGAATCTCAAAATAGCCTAACATGAGAGTGATAAATGTGATCAGAAGGCAGCAGTGACCAAGTATGCCAGAAAGAAATCCTGCTTAGTAAAAACATGTCATATCCCAGGTCACTACTAGCTAGAGACAGTGATTAGGCACTTTATACTTGGCATGGCTGGGAAACTCGGAATTCCTTTAGCTGTTGCCCACTTGTTCACCAGCATAGCTATAGGACACAGTGTAACTCTCAACCAAGATGTACGGTGTTCCTCATGCGTGGCATGCTTGGAAAAGAGGACAGTGCAATGTGCATAGGGCAGACATACTTGAAGTGGTGTAGGCTTATGACATTACTCAGATAGAAGGACAGTAACATTTTTCAGTGTTTCCACAGAAGACCCAATGCAGTTCTCTAAGCCACAAGCCTTAGCGGTGAAATTTCAGTGCTTTTTAATATACAAGCAGGGTCCTACTGAAGTCTACAGGGCCATAAAATATGTTTAGCAGTAGGGACTAAAAGGGCAATTAGTAACACCTACAGGAAGTATAGATACTGTTCCATAAACTTAAAAGGTATGTTGGGCTTTTTATTAGGATGAAGATCTATAGCACAAAGCTTCCCTCATCTGAGTATCTCAAAACCTGTTTTGTGAACATTGCTCCAAATGAGATAACATTCCTGAAAAAGTAACATACTGAGGAAAAACAAAATAACAGTGCCATCTACTGTTCCTATTTAACAGAAAACTGTCGAATGCTAGTTTCTTTTCCTTAAATTTCACTGTGAAATAAACTATGCTTATATTTGCAATTACCTGAATAACAGCAGTTTTATTGCATATGTATTTTGATAACAGCACTTTTTAAACCTCTGTTTTTGGCATTCATCAGAAACTGGCTAACATTTGTGTTGAGCCTGTAGCAACTTCAGTTTGAACCTTAGTCACAGAAAATTTCTTGCAGCTCTCAACATGAAAAAGTGAAGAGATGCAAGATACTGAGAGAATTTACTGGGAAACTATCACTATACAATTGTCCTGTTCTTATAGTTTTCACTAGGAATCTGCTACTGGACATTGATGGGCACATCCTAATGTTCTGTTCAGTAGTAGTCCATAAAGGAATGTTTTCCTATAACAATGTTAGCCCGATACCAGCACTAAAAGCAAAAATAGGCTTAAGTCCCCAAAAAGTCCCTTATATCTGCAAGAAATAGCAATAATTAGTATTTCAAAGATGTTAGGATCCACTATTTTGATTTTTTCAGCATATGTTAAACAAATAAAGGAAGTTACTGGTAATCAGATTCACACAGGGCAAGCATTTAATTCCCTCAGTTTAAGCATAAATACAGCTCTGAATGTTTCCCCGAGAAAAAAATTCTCATTTCTCAAGTACCAAATATTCTGCATTAGGCCTTCTTTCTCAGCCTGTCTTTAAGATTTTATTTTCTAGCCTATGATCTCCAGTAATGACCAACTTCTGAGACCTTACATAACTTTAAGTAACTGAGGATAACATATTTAACTTGAACAGTCAAGCTGCATCTACATTAGCAGTTTAGGGAGCAGTATAATTTCTCTTAGGTATGAATGTGCTGTGTATCCACACTCAGAGTTACATGGAACACACTTTGTGCGCACACTATGGCTTTTCTCCTGAAATAATCAGAAAGCTTTATACTGGGTTGTGATCCAGAGTGTCCAGTGGGGCACAAAGTGCGGTCACAAAGTACAGCCTTAGGAGGAAGAATTCAGCAACTCTGAAGTCTTCCTGCTACATGCAAGTAACAAGTCTTGAAATTTCTATAGTTCTTGTCCCTTCCTTCAAGGAAATCCCAAATGATTAGGAAGGCAGAGATCAGGCGCTGGTTTCTGGGCCCTCCAAAAAGATATAAGCCAAAGCAGCATCTTGGTAGGTTCATCTCTGCAAGCCACTAGCTGACAGATACAAATTTATTCTTGGCCTTTCTACTTCCAAAGAGGACAACTTTCATGAAGTATTTGCCTCATCAATGTAAGTGATATCATACCACCATCACATCCTCAGTACAGGAGAACCAAACCAACAGCATCTATCTGACAGTCACCACCTGGACCCTATCAGAGACTACTACTCTGGTGAACCCAAGCAAGGACCAAGAACTTCACTGGGAGGCTGAACAATGCAGTTAGTATGCAAAGATCACAAGGAAGCTGATCTCTGCAGAGTTCCCTCCTACAGGATCAATGCTTCATTGAGTTAAAAGAATAAATGAAGGCAACAAATTTGAAAAACAGGGGTAGAAGTCAAGTTTCTGGTACAGCCAGGGAAGTCCATCCCTATTACAAGGAGCTGCAGGAGAATTTTGACTGGGAGAATGAAAACAAGGCTACTGCACTATTCAACATGCAGTCTCTGGGACCTGCAGCTATCCTGAAACAGAGTCCTGAGAGACTCCCACTCCCTTACTACATTGGGCACTAAAGCAGAGGAGACCAGAGGTCCCTGTTGAGAGACATATAAAGGCTTTGGGGAAAAAAAAAAAGAGATGATTCACCACCATTCCCAATGAGAACACCCTAATACCCTAAAGTCTCAACATGGGAATGCTGAAAGAGAAGTAATTTGGTAATATTAGAGCTCTGACTTCAACTCGATACAGGATGGTATTGGGTGGGAGATGGTAATTCCTGTGGTTCATGACTTCAGGAAGATTGCCTATCTATTGCTAGTGGTGAAAGCCTAGACCAGACCATTTAGCAAAAGATCTCTGTCTGCATCTTTCCCCTAGCAACAGCTAATGACATACGGAAGCCATGTTTCCCTGTAGTTGCAGCAGTTACTTAATGGATAGGGAGAAAGGAAGGTACAGCAGCTATTTATTATGATCATACAGTTAATTTGCTTCTGTTAGGACAGCAGTCAATCAGTTTATTTTCCTACCCCTATGTGAATGTGCTACCCATACTCAAATAAACGCATCATCTAGCAATACATTAGGAGAGTCTGTTCTGAAACAATAGGCAGACAGTGCTGTTAAGTAAGGTAAAATTTAATTCCACTCCAGAGAAAAGAGCAGTAACAAGGAAAAGATGCTACAAGGAAGACTGCAAAAAGGTGAATGTTGAAGGTGCTGTTCCACATGCTGCTGCACGTGGGGCCAAGCACACAGATCAGCACTAGCCTTTAATTGATAACACAGGCTCTGAAATACATTTCCAGCAGTGCCCCAGGTGTTAGCATATTTTGTCACTGTCCTTGATCTGCTGTGTTTTCTCCTTGCTCACTTTGTATTTTCCATTATGTAGTCAAAAGGCACCACAGGGAAGAGAAAGAATTTTTAAATATAAATGGCTGCTACCTTTCTTGCAGGCAGTACTGTTTACGGTACAAGTAGTGACTGGAAGGACTGGACGCAGAAAGTATAATGGGAGGAGGGAGATGGAAGAATGGATCTCCAGTTGAGGAATATTTTTCCAGAAAGCAGGGGTGAGAGATGGTTCACTAGGAAGATATATTCCTTGCTGAATTTCTCTATTTCAATGGAACATGAGTTGATAGCAGGCCACAGCATGACCCGGTGAGGCATGGGAATGTAAATAAACTTTTGTTTCAGCTAACATTCAAGGTAGTCAACTTTTGCTGGACCTGATACTTGATACTGATACCTGATACACCACTGGAGTGTGGTGAAGTTCAGCATCCTGAGAGGAGGAAACAAGGGAGATCACAGGATCACAATCCTGAACTTCAGAAGAGCAGACTTCAGCCTGTTCAGGGACTTGCTTTGTAGAAAGGACCTAGATAAGCTAGATGATTTTCAGGACCTTGTCCTCCATGCTCACAAATGGTCCATCCCAACAAAGCAGGAAATCAAGCAAAGGTGCCTGTGTGGATAAAGAAAGAGATCCTGAAAAACCTCAAATATAAAAAGGAAGCATACAAGAGGTGGAAGGAGGCATGGGTGACCCAGAAGGAATACAGAGGCATTGTCTGAGTGCACACAGTTAGGATTAGGAAAGCCAAAGCCCATTTGGCATTAAATCTGGCAAGGGATGTGAAGGGCAACAAGGGTTTCTATAGGTGTACCAGCAGCATTAGGGAAAAATGTGGCCCACTGCTGAATGGGGCAGGGGACCCGTTAAAAAGGACAAGTAGAAGGCTGAGATACAATGCCTTATTTGCCTCATTCTTTATTGGTGAACTTGCCTTTAGGAATCCCAGACCATAACATCTGTGGGAGAGTCTGGAGCAAGGAAGACCCTTGGAGGAGGATCAGGTTAGGGAGCATTTAAACAAACTGGATGTACACAAGTCCATGGGACCTGACAGGATGCACCCATGAGTGCTGAGGGAGCTGGTCAATGTCACTGCAAGGCCACTTTCAATTATCTTTGAAAGGTCAGGGCTATCAGTAGAGGCTCCTGATGGCTGGAAGAAAGCTAATGTCACCCCTATCTTCAAGAAGGGGAAGAAGACAGACCCAGGGAATTATCAGCCTCACCTCCACCCTTGAGAAGGTGACAGAGCAAACAATCATTGAAACCATTTCCAAACATATGAAGGACAAGAAGATGATTGGGAGAAAACAACATGAATTTATAAACAGGAAATCATGCTTGACCAATTTGATAGCCTTCTACAATGAAATGATTAGCTCAGTGGGCAAGGGAAGAGCAGTAGTTATTGTTTATCTTGACTTCAGCAAGGCTTTTGACACTGTCTCCCATCACACCACATGAAGTATGGACTAGATAAGTGGACAGTGAGCTGGACTGAAAACTTGTGAACTGCCGGGCTCAGAGAGTTGTGATCAGCAGCACAAAGTCCAGCTGGAGGCAAGCGACTAGTGGTGTACCCCCAGGGGTCAATACTGGGGCCAATACTGTTTAACATCTTCATTAATGGCCTGGACAATGGGACAGAGTGCACCCTCAGCAAGTTTGCAGATGATACAAAACTGGGAGGAGTGGCTGATACATCAGAGGGCTGTGCTGCCATTCAGAGAGACCTCGACAAGCTGGACACATGGGCAGAGAAGAACCTCATGATGTTCAATAAAGGGAAATGCCAAGTCCTGCACCTAGGGAGGAATAATCCCATATACCAGTACAGGCTGGAGGCTGACAGGCTGGAAAGCAGCTTAGCTGGGGTCCTTTGGGACAAGTTGACCATGAGCCAGCAAGGCACCCTTGCAACAAAAAAGGCCAGCACGATCTTGGGCTGCACTAGGAAGAGCACTGCAGTTAGAGAGAGGTGATTCTTCCCCTCTACTCTGCACTGGTGAGACCATATCCGGAGTGCTGTGTCCAGTGCTGGGCTCCCTAGTACAAGAAAGATGTGGATTTACTGGAGTGAGTCCAGCAAAATGGCCACAAAGATGATGAAAGGACTGGAGCATCTAACACACAGCAGAGGCTGAGATAGCTGGGACTGTTTAGCCTGGGAAAGAGAAGGCTTGGGGGGATCTTATCAACATTTATAAATACCTAATAGGAGGGTGTCAAGAAGATGAGGCCAGACTGTTCTTGGGGTGCATGGTGACAGGACTGGAGGCAATGGGCACAACCTGAAACACAGTCAATTCCCTCTGAATATAAGGAAAAACTTGTGTGCAGTGAGGGTGGTTGAACACTGGCATAGGTTGCCCAGAGGGATTGTGGAGTCTTCATCCTTGGAGATATTCCAAAGTCATCTGGACACAGTCCTGGGCAGCCTGCTCTAGGTGACCCTGGTTGAGCAGGGGCCTTGGACCAGATGATCTCCAGAGGTCCCTTCCAGCCTCAATTGTTCTGCGATTCTGTGAACTCCATTGTTCTTCTGTTTGCTCTTTCAAATCCTAGAAAATCACACATACTGGCGTGTTCAAAGCCCAGGTGCTCTGCTGGGCAAGATGAGCTGGGGAATGCCTGACCTAAGATGTTCTCCTTTGCAGCACAACCATGGATCCTCCCCAGAGCAGGTGCATCCCGTTGGGAAGAACAGAGTGCATCATTGCATGATTAAAACACCTTCAGGAGGCAGATATGAGGAGCTTAATTCAAGCCACACCAATAGCCTTAACTGCAGCACTGTCTGCCACTATAGTGTTTGGATCTTCTGCTTTACTCATGCTTGTATGTTTAGAGCAGCCTCCTGAAATTTAATTTGAAATGGGATGTGTGAAGCATGTGGCACAATACTGCTAATGGAGTAACCCAAGGAGCAGAGGAGCCTTGCTGATCTCGCTTGGCTCTTGTGCTAAAAGCCAGCTCCTGCTGACACAGCTGTAAATGGGCATTTGGTCTTTCTGGATAGGAAGCCAAAGGCAGCTTTGACCAAGGCCCTCTGCTAATTCACTTGTTGGCTGCGGTGTTTCAAGCACCTTAGCCTTGGAGGCCAGGGGGCTAGGCTGGATCCTTGATTGTGGTTGGGTGCTCTGGTAGCGTGGTAAGGCTGTTTTCCGAGCTGAAGGTGGAACACTGAGTGCTAAAGCAAAGCCCTCTGCTTTTGGGGTCCTTCTCCTCTTTGGAGGCCTCCTCAGGGCGTGTCTGGATGAGAAGTCACCTGTGTGAAGGGACATGCCATGAAAAGAATGTGGACTGACAGGGCAAGTCTTCAAGGAAAGAGATGGAGGAAGACAAAAGTTCTCTGTAGATGAGGGGTAAATCTCTTGTGGGGCCTGTTGACATTCAGGTCTTGTTTAATCATGGTGCTTCTTGGACTTGAACCAGGGCAAGAGCAAGCTGAGGGGGGCTGGACCACACTTTTAGGCAATGCCTTCACCCTCCCCCTTGTTCGTTACCAATGTGTAGAGCTCCTCTGGGTGTTGTCCACCTCTCGGTTTCCTTTGCTGCGTTGGAGGTGCCTTAAAAGAGGCTCCCAAAGGACAAAGAACACTCTTCTTATGCAGAAGCTGGAAGCTTCAGGTCCCTGTGTCTTGGGAGCCCAGCTAAGCTTGCTGAGCGTGATTGTCATGTCTGCCCTAGGACACCTGCTTGGGCCCAAAGAGAGATGCCCTTGCTCTCTTGTGAAGTCTCTGTGCTCATCCTCCCTGGGTTTTCTGGTGTGCTTAGAGGCCAGGAACTGGGCAGATACTCTTCCTGGGATCCTTCATCTTGTTACAGTCAAATACAGTGAGTCAGCCACCAAAGCAAGTCCTGTGTTTTTGCTTCAAGGCAGGTGGAAGCTCTTGTGATCAGTTCTGTGGCCTCTGAGTCTTTCCAGCTGCATGGGTCATCTCTTAATGCCCATCTCTGCCACAAGGACAAAATGCTTCTGGTTTATGCAAAGGAAAGCTGAAAACCATACAACGGAAGAGCTGCACATTCCTGAGAATGGCAAATGCATTTTGCACCTTGCAGCGGGATCCTCTCCTTTGGCTTCCTTGTGGGGAGAGTGCCCCTGCTCCCAGGGGTTGACGAAGGGGGCATCTTCCGTAGCTGCAGCCTGCCAGCATGCTCCTTCTCATAGTCACACTTCCTGTCAGGCCAGGTCCTTTCCTGCCCTTTTCCTTGGTGTCCTGGGAACAGCTGCAGCCAGGAAACATCCCACCTGCCATGCCTGTGTGCTCCTTGTCTCAAATGCCGCTTCTGCAGCAGCATTACCTCTTGGTAACTTCTCTCCCACCTGACTGGTACCTGCTGCTCTCTGGGGGTGTCCCTGGATTCCCGGGCAGAGAGGCTTTTCTTTCCCAAATCTCGCTTACAGTCTGGCAACAGCAAGAACAGTGGTCCTGCTGCTCAGGCACTTCCCCTCCCACTACATAGGTATGCCAGGCCATCCAAAGAGACTGTCTGTGCCTGCAGAATTCTATAAAAGGAGCTGTAATACCTGTAGTGCCCACATGTCTTTTAAGGAGAGACAAGAAGCAGTCAAATAGTCCTGCAGAAAAGTTCTTTATTGCAGTGAGGTTAAAGGGAACTAAATCAAAAGTCCCCCTGCTCCTGGTCGAAGGCTACCCTGAGCCCTAAATGGGGAGTTCAGTGCTAACCAAACACAAGTTTTGACATGTAAAAACACACTGCACATCCCAGCAGGGTTCCCATTGTTACAAAGTTATAAGGATGCTGACAAGGGTTGTTTTCTTCCTTTCTTTCTTTCTTTCTTTTCCTTTCCTTGTTTTCCTTTCCCTTTCTTTGTTTTTCCTTCCTTGTCTTCCCTTCCTTGTCTTTCCTTTCCTTCTTTCTCTCCTTTCTTTCCATTTTTTCTTTCCATTTTTTTTACGTTTTTTTCCTTTCATTTTTTTCATTTCTTTCCCGTTTTTCTTTCCCGTTTTTCTTTTATTTTTTTCTTTCTGTTTTTTCTTTCTGTTTTTTTCTGTTTTCTTTTTATTTACATTTTCTCTTTCTTTCCTTGGTTTTCTTTCCTTGGTTTTCTTTCCCTTTTTCTTTCCCTGTTTCTTTCCCTGTTTCTTTCCCTGTTTCTCTTTCCCTTTTTCTCTTTTCCTGATTTTTTTTCTTTCCTTGCTCTTTTCTTTCCTTGTTTTTTCTTTCCTTGTTTTCTTTCCTTGCCCTTTTCTTTCCTTGTTTTTCCTTTCCTTGTTTTTCCTTTCCTTGTTCCCTCTTTTCTTTCTTGCCTCTTTCTCACCTCTCTTTCTCGCCTCTCTTTCTCTCCTCTCTTCCCCTTTTCCTTTCCTTGCTTTCCTTTCCTTGCTTCCTTTTCCTTTACTTTTTCATTTTTTCTTTCCTTGTTTTTTCTTTCATTATTACCCTTTCTCTCTTTCTCTCCTTTTTCTCTCTCCTTCTTTTTTGTTTTCCCTTCTTTTGTTTTCCCTTCTTTTTCACTTTTCCTTGATCTCTTTCCCCTTCTTCACTTTTCTTTTTTTTGCTTTCCTTTCTTTTCCTTATTTCCTTGTTTTTTCTTTTTCTTTTTCTTTCCTTGATTTTCTTTCCTTGATTTTCTTTCCCCTTTTCTTTCCCTTTTTTACAAATGAGAGGCAGGTTTAGCTGTTAAAAAAGAATCCAGAATGTTTCCTTGCAGGTTTTATGTTGTTGGCTCATACAAACAATTTTTTCACCTCAGCCTGTTCAGTTGTTCAGATTAAAAGCACCTCTGAACAGGCAATTATGACTTGATCCACGCCCCTGGTGACCTTGTTGGGCTTTGATGGCTCCCGACCCAGGCTTAGCATGCAATAGGAATGCTGGTGACTGCTCAGATGGTTCTTGCCACCCAGAAGCAGGAAGAGGGAATGGCAGCAGGTCCCAGGGGGATTATGGAGGAGCCATGGGAAGCACGACAAGAGCTCTCCAGGGAGCGCCTGGAGGACGTTTGGGGTGGAGCGCCATCTGATAGTTGTGCGGGCAAGATGGCAGGCTGTTCTCCCAGTGCCTCCTTCTCCAGGCTCACCAGTTGCTGCTCAACAGCAACATTATCCACACTCCTGCTCCATTTCTGATGCCTTTTGCTGCCCTCCGAGGGGTCCTGGAAGGACAGGGCTGGCTCTGAGATGCTCCTGTGCATCACGCTGATGTTGCTTTTCAAATGAGGCAGTAGAGGGGCAGACATGCATATTGCATATGTCCTGCTCCCGCTGGGGCTTCTCCCTCTGGGCTGCTGTGTCTCAGAGGTTGGGGAACCACATCCAGCTTCAAGCTCTGAGTTGTCGTGGGCAGAATCATCCTCCTGAGCAGCCTCTGGGTGTCCTGTGGGCACAAAGAGCCTCTTAGCTAGTTTGTACTGGCCCTCTGAAGGGAAAAGGGGACTTTTGTGGTGGCACCATGCAGCCCGGGCAGATGGCAAGCTGCAGCCTTAGCACCTATGGACACGAGGAGCAGTTCAGGAGACACAAGTACCCCCGGCGGACAATATTCTGCATGGGGGAGACTTCTGGTCCATAGTGAGCAATGCTGTGCAGAGCAGAGCTCTACAGATGTTTAACCTCTGGGATGCCATTTGTGGTGTGAGGAAGGTCATTCTGAACTTCTGGGAAGTGTGGCAGGGGGAAGGCACTGTCAGAAGGTATCAAAGCCTCTGCACCTCTCTGCATTGCCACAAACATTTTCCTGTAACCAGCTCAAGAACTGGACCCAGCAGCCCTGGGCGGTGCCAATCCTCAGTGCAGCCTCCTACCTGTGGAGCTGTTGGTGTTCTTGGGGCACTCCTCAGCAGCGGGGCTGCAAGCCAAGGCCAAGGCCAAGTCCTCCCCAAATATCGCTGCGCAGTTGTCAATGAGGAATTCCACCAGCACCGTCACCTGCACACAGAAACCATGGGTGTCAGTGCAAGGAGCTGAAAATGTGCTCAACAGTCTTTGCTGCTCCTGGCTGCCATTTCTGTACTGAAAGCTGTAGCTCTGTGGCTGCAGCTCCATTAAGAGATCTGCCTGTCACACTGCAGATAGCCCAGCTGAGGGGTGTCCCCTGTGCTCCCAGGTGTCTGCTGCTGCATTTAGCTGTTGCAATGGCTGTGGGATCTGTGGGGATGGCTCGGCTGTGCCCCAACGGGGGGAGCTAGCTAGTGAGTTCAACATATCTTGTCGTTCATTTCTTTCTGCACTTCCAGCGGCAGCGTGCTGTCCGTGCCTGGGCTCAGCATGTTGGGCCCAACACAGATGGCAAGGTTGCTGGAGTCCATCCTGTTGGTCTCTGCGTTCTGGCTGATGCGGTGGAGCACAGCGAGCAAGGACTTGAGCAAGAGGACATTTGGCCGGGGCAGTTGGTCAGCCACCCTAAGTGAACACAAACACAATGTGCCATGACTTGAGGGGGCAGTGGCCACTGCTCCTTGCTGTGAGCAAGCCTCAAGTAAGCTCCCGCAAATGGCGCATCCTCCAAAGAGAGCAATGCCTGTGCTCACTTTCGCTGCTTTACGCAAGTCCTGTTGAGAAACCCCCAACGGCAGCTGGGCATATGGTTAAGTACAAGATCTGGAATGACCAGATCTTGACTGAAAGGCGAGTGTTCCAGCACAGTCCCTGCTTTTCAGTAGATTGACCTCATGAAAGCCTGTGCCTGTGTTGTGAAGTATCAGCACTAGCAAGCTGGTAGAACTGACAGGTTTTTCTATGAGACTCCCCGCTTCGAGGGAAGGCCCCGGCCTCTCCCAGCTCCTCCAGAACGCTGCAACTGGCTACAACACTCACTCTTTCAATTCTTCAATCTTTTCCTCCCTGCTTGGCTCCTCCAGAGCCAGCATCCACTTCTCGTACAGGGCTGACGACAGGAGTTGGGGGGGGATATTGTGGAGGAAGTCCTGCAAAGCCAAGATACAGAGATGAGGCTTTGGACACCACCCCTGAGCCCACAGGAAGCACCCCCGGCACTTGGGCGCCCGAGGAGGCAGCTTCCTTTGAGTTACCTGCTCTCAAAGGTAATCAGGGCCACTGAAAAGAGCAGTGGGCTGCACAGGGACACGCCTGTATGAGTACAGTAACAGGTCCTAGTGCCTATCAGCCTTGAGTCCACCCAGAAATCTCAGTCTCCCTCCCTGAGGAGGGTGCTCGGGAGGAGGAGGAGATGGAGAAAGTGAGTTTCCCATGGACAGGCAGGAAGTCAGTGGCAGAACAAGGGGAACTGAAAAACAGACGGAAAACACAAATGCCAAACTTTCCCAAGCCCCAAAACATGTGGGTTGGCTTCACTAGGGTTTCAGCTTTGAGCCCCCCCGGGACCATCCAGGCACTTGAGTGGGCCCCTGCAGGTTTGCAATGTCCTCTTCAGCAACCTAAACTTATATATATGTGTGATTTTAGATACCTCCCTATGCAAAATGAAGTTTTTGATTTGTTAAAAGGGATACATTTTCCTTTTTCTCCTGTAAAAATCAAAATGGTTAATACTGTAGCCTGGAGAGAAATTATATAGGAATCTGAATCTTACAATAGAAAAATGAGATTGAGTTTTAAAAACCTATTTGTCTAGTTACTCTTAGTAAAAAGAACAGAAATATTTCTACATCATCATTGATATTGCATACCTCTTGTTTCTATAGTATCTTTAAAAATAAGATTTGAATGTAGCATACTATATCTGCAGAGAAGCTGTAAAAGGAAAAATGTACAGGCCTTTCCCTATAAAAGAGAAATGTGTATATTTGTTATTTTTAAGTATGTTCTGCTTCACATTTCATTCTCCATGAAAAATGAAGGCTAACCTATACCACACAAAGTGTTGGTAATACGTATGTATCTGCTACCATCTGCTGACAAACACCATTATTGACTTTATCCTAGCCATTTCTCACAGAAGCAGCCTGTATTTTGCGATAAAGCTTGCACTGACTGCTCTCTACAGTGCCTGACAGTAAAAACTACATAAAATTTTTGATACTATGTGTTGTAGTCATAATAAGCCACTAACTTTCTATCCACCCATCCATGGGTGATAACTTTCTATCCACTCTATGACCATGGTAACTTTCTATCCACTCTATGACAGCTTCACCACTGACCAGCATATTCAGTTCATAAAGCATCTACTATATCTTGCATTCACTGAACCTGTTCAGCTGTTGCAGATGGTTATTCTAGTCAGTTACCGAGCAATTTAGAAGAAATTGATTCCTCATTTACAGAAATCCCAAATCATTTAATCTAGTACATTAATCACAAGATTTTTAAAATGACAAGTCAATTTCTCTTAGCCTTATTTCCCAATTTATAATGTGGGCTGAAAACATCTTTTTTCTTTTTTTTTTCCAGTCTTAAAACTAAGATCAGAATAGTAGTAGAAATGAGAACCTTTGTTACTTAAAGCATTGTAAAATTAAGCAGGATGGTGCAAAGCCGTTCATTTGCCTCCAGATATTATTATTGTTGAGAAAAAGACCACTGAAATCCTAAAACAAAATGGAAAAAAAACATCCTCAGTCTCACACTGAATTGCAGAAGTGCGACACTAAAAAGAGACTACAGTTCACACTGAGGCCTGTATATGCCTTTATGGTAGAATAAGTGTTTATGGTGTTTACTTTTACATGCACTTCCAAACATTTTGAAAAAAGTTGCCAAAGTTCTCATTCCTGCAGCACTACATGAACCTTTATCAATTTTTAAACCCAATTTCATATTAAAAATGATCTGGCAAAAAATGTGAGCCAAAGCTTCAGATCTGGTAAGCCAAACCTTTAGAAAAAATAATTTCATGACAGCAATAGAAATAGAAATTTCATGAAAACCATAGCATAGAGCTACTGTATAACAGTATGGCTTGTGGTTCAGACAAAGATAATTCTATTAAGATCATGAAGCCTGCTATATTAGCTGATGAACCTGAGTTTGAAATTTCTATTTAAGCGTGACAGGTCTTTAAGACTGGTAGGTTCTTCCAGACCTACATGCATTTAGCAAAAAGAAGGTGTGAATGAGATGTCTTATTCCCTTTCCATTGCCCACTAATCCATTAATTTTTTTTTTTCTTTTGCAAAGATTAGCATTTTTCACTTGACTTAAGCTCCTGACTGAAGTGTTCAAATCGTTTCTAGTCAGAAATTCCCAATCAGGCTTAACACTGTCTTTTTTTTTTTTTTTTTTTAATCAGCAGCTTCATCCTGCAGCAGCTGAAGCCAGGCACTGTTACTGAGGGAAGACCAAACAGGCAACACTGCCGGGCCGCAGATCTGAAGGGCCCCAAAAGCCTTGACAGCAGCCTGATGCTACCGAACGAACTGTCACAGAAAACACCCTCTCCCAATTTTCTTGTGTATCAACTGCTAAAAACCTAACACGAGTTTCTGCCGTTTTTCTAAAGGGTCGAGCCACCACTGAGAAACAAAATTTCAGCTACAGCAGTGGGAAGATGATTCTTACTTGGCGCTATACCCTTAAGACAGGGGCTGCCCGCTGCCTGCTCCCCGGGCAGCTCTCACACCTGCTCTCCCACCGGGTCGGCAGGCACCAAGCCTGCGGAGAGTGGCCTCCACTCTCCCTCCCACAGAGAGCAGCAGCCGCAACCTCCCCGGCCCTCAGAGGGGGCGGGAAGCCCTGGCAGCGCCGCCCGCCCGGCACAAGCGGCCTCTCCCCGCCTCCCCGCGCCCGTCGGCGCCGCGGGGCAGGGCCCGGGCGGCGGCCGTTGGGCGGCGGCGGCCGTTGGGCGCCTTCTCGCGAGGCTTCGGCGGCGGGAGGGGAGCGGGGCGCCGCCGCCGCCATGGAGCCGCCGCGGAGCGCGCCCCTGGGGCTGGGCGCGGTGCTGGCGGTGAGGCGCCCCCGCTCGCTGTCGCCGGGCTCCCGCGGCGCTCGCGGCTCGCTGCCCGGGGCGGCGGGCTGGCCCGGGCCGCGGCGGGAGGGGAGTGAGGGCGGCCCCGGCCGCGAGGGTGCCGTGGGGCCCGGCCCCTCCGTGAGGGGGGCGCGCGGGGGCTGCCGGCGCGGGCCTCGCGCGCCCTCCCTGGCGGCGCCCGGCGCGCCCTTGTCCGGGGCTCCCCGAGCGGGGCCGATGAGCAGAGCCGGGTTTCCTCTTCCGTTTGGGATGTGGCAAGGAAAGCCGCTCGTCCTGGCTCTCTAATGAAACTGCGCTGATAGCTGAATCTCTCTCGATTTTGTCCCTAGACGACGGACTGGTCCGAGCCCTGGCTGGTGGGGCTGGCGGTTTTCCACGTCCTCTGCTTCCTCCTGACTTGGTTCTCGCTCCAGCACTATCGGGTGCAAATAGGGCACTTCCTTTGCATGGGTGAGTAGCGTGTTCAGTGCTTCCCTGAGCTTGTGTTTCAGGTGGCAGAGGGCATCTGCATTCTTTATGCCGCTAATACTGTTAAAGAGATTCTTCTAGGTTAGTAATTACAATTTTCAGTATATGTCTGCATAGCACTGGGTTTTGTGATATACCTTGCACTAGTTAAAGCGTGCAAAGCAGTATTTCTCTTGTATTAATACATGTGCCTATACACAATAATACTTATTGTATTTCATTATCACAGAAGCTGCTATAGTTTATGTAGCTATATTTTGTTTCCAAAGCTATATGAAGTAGTGACTTGAAACTTTGGCCTTAGTGAGGATTTGTGATAAATAAAGTTTCTTCATCGTTAATTATGTATCACAGCTTCACAGAAGATTGTTGTTACTCTGGAGAAGCAGGCAAGGACTCTTACAAGCTGGCAGTTGCTCTCTGCCTTATTCTAATGCTGCCCTTCGGGAAATATGGTCAACTTTTGGCTGGATTAATTTCTGGAGCTGGTTTACCACCCCACTAACACTTGTGCTAATGAAATGAGAAAGCACAAGCCTGGTTCTTTCCCTTGCGATGCCAGTGTTTGCTGTCTCAGGATTTGTCAGAGGTCAGCCTAAGGATCCTGTGTGGCCTTGCCTAACCAAAGCTCTGTCTTTGTGGATGACTGGCTTAAGAGTAGCCTTGCAGAAGGTATTCGTTTTAGAATATGTCGTGGATTTGATTATATGCATGTGCTGCGAGCAGCACCATGGTTCTAGTCATGGCTGTACACAGTGCCTCAGTTCTGTCACGCTTACAGAGTAACAGAGGAAGCATGAGCAATTTAAAGAGAATCACAGGCAAAAATCCACTTGAAGACTATGTTGACATTTTAAAATATCAGTCAACCAGTTAAGTTGAGAGGGGAATCGCAGTTTCCTCAAAACTGCAAATACTTAACTTGGCTAAAGCTAAGGTTTCAGTGATGTTAATTACCCCCAAAAATGAATTTAGAAATCTTAGTAAACTTCTGTAAATCTGTTTGTAACTGCAGAGGTTAAGATGATATACAGAGGAAGAAATAATGGTGCCCTGTGTACAACACATTAGACTCAAGTGTTCCTTTTAAAAAGTCAGGATTTTCTTTCTTAAATTTAATATTAGGCATGCAGAATTTCTAATGACATGCTGGCTCAGTTTACTTTAGATTCTTTATCTAAAGTATTCTTAGTGTTACTAACATGGATTTGCACACCCAAGCATTAACTGCATTGAGAATTGCAGTGGAACTGATTGTTGCTGGCTTCTCAATGCAGGTATGGTGTAAATTTCCTGTAAGCAAGATGAGTGCTTAAAAAAATCCATATGGAGTCCCAGCCTTATATGTCCCTGAAAAACTGAACCACTGGTGATATGTCTACAATAAAAAATATTTAATGTTGTAGAAAGTAAAAAATGACTAAAGAAACTATGAAATCATCACACTGGTTTACCTTGACAGTTAAGCAGCAGTATGTCTATATTGTGCAGTATCATGCAAAGATAACCCAGCTGATGCCAGAACAATACAGAATATTATTATGGCATTCCCCTTCATATCACCAAACTGGTTTTTTTTAATTGGTTTGGGCATGTCATCTTTAAAGTCACTGAAGCTGTTTTAAGTTTCTCCTTATATCATTTTCCACAAAAAACAAAACAAGAAAATTTTTTAATTGGATAATATATAGTCTCATTGCTTTTCTATGAAACATATGATTTCAATGTATTTTCTTGCTGTCTTGATGCATTTATACTACATATAACTGTTGAATAAGAATACACTAATTTTCACTGGAGTGCAGCAGAATACTCTGCTGTATACCTACCACAAACAAAGTTTGTGCTGTGTCCTCATAAGTGAATTCAAAACACTTCTGTGAAGCGGTTTTAAATACGGTGTTTCTCCTAGGTCTTTTAATGACCAAAAATGTTAAAACTATGTACCTTTTTAAGACTTGGACACAATGCAATGTAGGAAGGAACTGCATAAATGCTTATTTATAATTCTAGTGAATTTACTCTTAATGTTTAGTAAACTAGCTTTAGATAGTAATGGTGGATATAAAACCTAAAGCATCTAAAATGATATCTTAATTCTATACCAGTCTGGGGGGAGTGCTGACTTTATTTTACAGAATTATCTTAGAAGCAATCATCAAGAAGATTGTTGGAAAAAATACTGATTTAAAAAAAAATATTCATGTGTTATACTAAGCTCTTCCTTTAAGCTCAGATGTGCAGGATTTTATGTCTATTTGTAATATTGCAAGTATGTTTTCTGATCACTGAATATTTGTTAGTATCTATATGGGACACTTCAAACATTCAGAATTGTTTTTATACAATTAAATATTAAATGTGTAACAATCTTCTGAGGATCATGGAATTCTAATGCAGGGTACGTATACATTTTAGAACTGATAACTTGCTGTTTATTTTTAATTGGTATTTCATATTTTTTATTGAATCTAATAATATTTTACTTTTGTTGTACAGTGGGTTTAGTGTACTGTGCTGAATATATAAATGAATTAGCAGCCATGAATTGGAGGTAAATGTTTTCACTTTCACTTTCACATTTAAATGTATGAATATTTTTCATATCATTCCCCCAAAAACATTAATTGAAAGAGAGTCACTCATATCTCATCAGCAGAATGTGATGGTGGAGGATCTGTTGCACTGATTGATAAAACCCTTTTGGACAAAACCATACAATGCAATATAGTTACAACTTAGCTTGTAGGAAAGAGTAATTTTTTTAACAGTTAACATGCATTTATTCTACTGCCTAAAAATCAAAGAAGAAAAAACACTTTTTGATTGTATGGATTGTTGTAAACTAACTACTAAGAGAAAATCAGAGTAGTACAGTTAAGGGAAAGAGGATGTGAGGTTTTTGTTTTTTTTTCATTAGGTATTCGTGTTTAATAAGCTGAAGTTAAGCACCATTTCTCAAAAATATCACTAAGTATTTTATGTGTGTATTATGTGCATAAATATCATGAAAATCTGCCTGTTTTACTTAGTCTGTATACCAGAATTAAACTGATGACTTTTCTTCATAAGCATTGAACTAATCTTTCCCCAGTGTAACAGGAAATTACATGTGCTTAACAAAATTTTATGTAGACATCTAATTGTAAGTCTTTATATTCAACTTCAGGCATACTCAGCATAAATTAGAGCTTTACTACACTTATAATTTCTGTTATGTTTTCTAATATCACGATTAACCAAAATTAACACCTACAAAAAGACATTTCAGACACTTCAGGGTAAACGTGATTTCTGATGCACAAATATATCTTCTTATGTATATAATCACTTTATTAAATTACTGTATCTGTTGGGGAACGGTTTCTGTGTTTCAAACAATAAAGCCTTATGAAAAAAAGAGAGGCTGGTATTGTAATGAATGTTCATAAGTGGTTAAATATTGACCACCCCTTTCTTCTGGCTGGATACAGTAGAATGCTGTCCCATGCTTGGGGCTCCCAAGAGGTGGAATAATCTCACCAATATCCATGTAGAACAGCTATTGTGAACATATAAAGTTGTGTGGAATACAGTGAATATTTTTTTTTTCTTTTCTATCAGGCTATTTTCTAAATACCAATACTTTGATTCAAGAGGAATGTTTATTTCACTAGTCTTTTCAGCACCACTGCTGGTGAATACTGTCATAATTGTGGTATGTGTTTATTTAAATGGATACTTCTTTCATGAAACTGATAAGTATATGTGTGTGTGTGTATACACACATTATATTAAAAAATGAGTTGAATGTAACAATACTCATACTTTTCAGGTCACTTGGGTTTACAGAACTTTGAATGTAATGACTGAACTGAAGACACTACAGCAGAGAATTAAAGCAGAGAAAGAGAAGAAGAAGTGAAAGTGTTGAATATTATTATTTTATTATTATTATTTGTAATAATACTGTTTCATGTAATCAGTCCTTCTTGTATGTTTATCCAAAATTAGTAATGTTTTTTGTGTCTGATGTTAAAAGGACTTTGCACCCTTTGGCCATAGACAATGAGGCGAAAGTGGGGGTTCACAATACATCTGAACTTTGCCATGAAGTCAAGAAAGGCTGGTTTTAACAGGTCTCTCTGCCCTTAAGTATAAGCTATTTTTACCATGACCAAGACGATTAACACTGATAAAGGTACAAACTTCCGGTCAGTTTTCATCTATCTATGTATTTTTTAACTGTGTGTTAAATGTGTATTTATTGGGTATCCAGTCTTCTACTTATGCCAATTGAAACTGTGTTGTGGATTCTAGTAAATGAGGGCTAATTTTCAGAATACCTCAGGAATCCATGCTTCTATGAAACATTTTGCTTCATAGATCAGGTTTCATATTTCATATATATGTGTGGCAGTGAACAATTCTGATGCAGGACCTTTTTATAAATAAAATTATCCATTATATCTTGAATACAGATTGTTGGACTGGAGTTAGTATTTTTTAATTCTTTTTTTTTTCTTTCTCTCATAAAAATTACCTGTTTGGTAAAATCTTGTACCTAATTTGTGTAAGTCAGTCAAAACCATCTCTAAATTGTTTCAATTTATATTTTACACTTTTAATGCAGTTAGATAAATATCGTTTCTTAAATATGGATGAAATTTTGATAGTGTCTTTTGCTAGTTTGTGGAACAGAAGGGAAGGAGAGAAGCTTTAAGATGTTCTACAAAATTCTGTTTATATATAAAATGCTTGACTTTTTAATAAAGAACTGGAAATGACAAATTGACTCTGGTAAAAAGATCATATTGGATTTAGGGAATTTGGTGAGGCAGAGGAGATGAATACAGTGTGAAAGAGTCCATAATACTTTTTTTTTTTTAGTAGAAGTTATATGTGGAAGCAGTTAAAGCCTTGTGCGGAGACCTAAAGCTTCGTCTAAAGTATGTATTATTTAAGACATAAGAAAAATGATCTACAAAATTAAACTTGGAGTAATGTAAAGAGCAGTGGTGTACAAAGGTTAGCTTGCAAAAGCAGAACACTGGTAAGGTTCTAAGCTTGCATGTATTTGTGAGCTGGTGGAATTCTGGTGGAATTACATACTTCAGGAAAATAAGCAAATGCATGCACATAGACAG
This sequence comes from Apteryx mantelli, assembly GCF_036417845.1. Taxonomy (NCBI): domain Eukaryota; kingdom Metazoa; phylum Chordata; class Aves; order Apterygiformes; family Apterygidae; genus Apteryx; species Apteryx mantelli. Next base: position 117,624,254 of record NC_089980.1, on the reverse strand, counting down.
TTTGAGCCTCCCATGTAGGGGCAGGGGGAAACTATTTCTGGAGGGCTTCACACCGTTGTGGAAGGGCAATTTAACATCTTTCCGTGCCTTTGGCAGATACATGAATATACCCATCTACCCAGAAAAACACCTCATCTACTAAGCCAACAAATTATTCCTCAGGAATAAAGACATTCAAATTTCCTTATTGAATCTGTTCCATTTTGTCTAGAATAATGAGATTCACCGGGTCAAAAAAGGGGAAAAGACAATCCAACCTAATGATATGGTGTTACAGTGAGTGTGGAAGAAGAGAGAATCCTAAATTCTAGTTCTTGGAAACTCATGTCTTCTCCATAGGGAACTTTTGTAATGGGAATGATGCCAATTTCAAATGCCAGCTAAATTCTGCCAGCCCCTCTTTTTACACAGACTTTCACGCAACAGAGCTACTTTCTGTTAGGGTAAAGCTGCCAGGTTAATATTGCTTTTTCCCTTTTAATGATTTTCCACGCTGGCTGACAGCACGTGTTGTGGTGGAAAGGAAGGCTCTTAAGGAAGGCTGAAGATTGAGTCGCTGCCTGCAAGATACACAGAACCAGGAGCAAATCACCTCTGTCTAGCTTTATTTACCAAAGGATTCAACTGAGCAGCTACCAGCTTTTTTGTATGTTTACTCCAAACAGAAAGAACAAATAGGCTTTTCCACAAGCAACCTAAATCCACATCTCCCAGTTAAAGAACGTTGGCTAAGGTATTCCACTCGACTTAAACATTTGGCTCTCATTCACTTATACAATTCTAAATAGGCAAAACAGTTGCTAAATTCATGATGTAATTATTTTGATTTGTCAGCAACTAGGCTCTTACATTATGTTTTTGTAGTATCGCTTCATAAATCCAGTCACATAACAAACAAAAGCCATGCTTTACTTAATTTGGAGGGTTTCTCTTATAGCTTAAGACACTCATGACAATTATTTTGTAAACTTTAACTCTTGAAAATAGTTGTTTCCTAGGCAAGGTTAGCTAGAGGACAAATCATCAACTCAGATACACATTTAAGTTTTTCTCAAATGTTTTCTCATTATTCTAGACAAAATGGAACAGATTCAATAAGGAAATTTGAATGTCTTTATTCCTGAGAAATAATTTGTTGGCTTAGTAGATAAGGTGTTTTTCTTGGTAGATGGGTATATTCACGTATCTGCCAAAGGCACAGAAAGATGTTAAATTGAGGTCACCTGTATCCTTATGTGTGTTCTAAATAATGAACTCTGAAGGACAGTTTTTGTTATTTTTTCTAGTTGGGTCTTAAAATAAGGGATCTGTCTCTTGAAAAAATGCCTCAGATGCTAATTTGCTGTGGCTATGAATACTAAATAGAGGAAGGGTTTATGGAGAATCCTTTTGTGTGTTTTAAGAATCATAAGATGAAATCCTGAACTTCCCTGTGTTTTTAATATGAAGCTGAAATGTCAGGAAGAGGAGGAGTGGTGAGTTTTTGTGGTCAGTATAGATAAGAACTACATCTCTAATGTAGGGAATGGTTATTTCTTTAAATATATCTAAACATGTTTGCATACTTTCATTATATGCTTCATTAAAAAATAGAGGCAAAAGGTGATTTTCCACTCTAAATAAAAATACCATTTTTGTAAATAATTTACCAAAGTATGTTTCTGTTTAGAAAACTTACATATTGTGTATATTTGTCTATTTAAATGTTTTCAATGTGAAACAGGTTACATAAATTCACTCCTTTTTTTTTTTTTTACTAATTTTCAACAAAATACAAGTGTATGTTTTTCTGTGCATCAGTTCATTATAATTAACCAAACTAGCCACTAGATGTCACTGTTTCATATGTAAAAGCTGACTCAAAAGATTTCTTTAATAGCCAGTTTTGCAGTGCTTTTCACCATAACTTCATAAATACTTTCTGCAGCATTTTAGGATGATCAGGAAAGCCTGGACCTTAGCCTTCAAAAACGTAAATTGTCATCTGAACTGCAAGATAGATCTCCAGTCACTTGCAAATGTTTATTCAAATTCTTCCTCTTTACATTCAAAAGCACTTCTTGTAGCAGTGAAGATGAGCACGTATGTAGTGCTTTTGAAGTCAGGATTGTGTTTTGGCTTGTGTTTTAAAGCTTCTTAATTAGGCAAGGAAATAAATATCCCCTTTCACTCACACCTGCGTTTCACCTGGAGGAGCCTATCTCCAACCAGTTAATAACAGCTGAAACAAAAACGATTACAGTGTTTTGCAAACAATACGCAGGAAAGCGTACTGAATCAGTCTTGTTCATGAACTGACAGAACTCATGCATAGCTCCCATTTCTTTGTGATTCACCCTTACGTAAGGCATCATTACCAAGTCTGTCCTTATTAAGTTACATAGCTAGCAGTTGCTTTTAGCCATCAGTGAGGTTATCAGAGTGTCTGAAATCACTTCAGTCTTTCCCTGCATTCTGAAAAACAGTTCTCAGCAAAGTTCAGAGGCTTTCTGACTCCCTTGGAGAAGCTGTACATGCAGAGTTCTCCACTTGATGTTCCCCTTTGTATCTCATGTTTTGAGCTTCTAATCTTGCTCCTCTGTTTCTTATTTATCCTTGCAATCCATCTGAGCTCTGTTTCCACCCCCTCTTTGAGAACACAGACTTGCAGTTTTGAGTTGTCTTCAGTCCCCTTTCTGCAGTTTACATGCATGCACATACGCAAAACAACTCTCAATAGATTTGGCAACTTAACCTGCCATGTTTGTGAAACTCCTGCCTCATTACTCAAAACTGATCTGCTATATAGACCTCTGTTTTGTAGCCTGATTTCCTCTGACCAATTCCTCCCCTTTGTGGCTGTGCTGATACTACTGTTTTATGGCAAAACTGGAACAGTGTTGTACCAAATAGGAATAATTCAGGACTCAAAAGGAAGGCCTCTGTTTCCTATGTCTTTGTTTACATATTTAAATATTTCATGTAAATGTGATTTGCTTGATCCTTTCTTATATAGTTTCACAGACATAAAAAAGCCAGGAAAAGAGCTGTAACTGATAATAGTCAGTGTTTGTAACAGTATAACATTTAAGTAGTCCCACAGATACATGGTCCTGTTGTCTTTGGCACTCTCCAGACTTAGAACCAGCTGAAACCAATGTCAGGATCAAATGTGTGGCCTCTCTGGTCTGAAAACATTATAAAAATTAGAAAGGCATTTAGCAGAACTGATTGAAACAAGATGCATTTCTTAAAATGGACAGGTTCCAAGTGTCATTTATAACACACATGTTAATCCTGAATCAAAGAAATACTATCCAATATCCCCTTCCTCCCATATGCTCCAGCAAAGACCTGAGAAAAAGGGCTTGCAAAATGGCCTGAGGGCACACAAAATGAAATTCAGCTGGGCAAGGAGATACCTAGGCTAAGTCCCTTCACTGGGATTGTGTTTATACCTCAATCTTAGCATTGTGAAATTAAATGCATCCAGGTAACTACAACCGACAGGGAAGGTTGTGAAGTTTTTCATATAACTAGGACCAATGCATATTGGTCTTAAGGAACACTAACCTTGGAAGGGATTTAGTATTGTAGAAACAAGGAGCTTTTAGAAAATCCTCATGTGGTTCAAGAAATTGCGTTGTGGAATCTGGATAAATATGCAAACAAAAGTAGAAATGTATTACTCCTTTGCAGTCTGCAATGATAATTTACTGACAGCTCATTAGTAATATTTTTTCCTGAAGTCACGTGTGGTAGGACCTGCAAGACATGAATCATTTCAGGTCAATAACTCTAGGATTCATGCTTCTGATACCATACTCTACACTTTCATTTAGGGATTAGTGAGAGTAGTCATCTTCCTATAGCCACCTTTGAAGAGACAGTCATTTACAAGATTTGTACCAAGCAAAAGCATCACAAAAATCAGGAAGTTGATGTACCAAATAAAATAAAAGGTGTTCAGCCCTTCAGGACAAAGTATTTTATAACAGAATCCAGGGAGCTGTCAGTTTTTGGCTTGTTTACATTCCATCCATTGCAGTGTTGTAAAAAATGGGATTAGAGACAGGTTTAATGGTTCTACCTGAAGGTGTTGGTTTTGTAGGTTAATTAATAGTGAGACCTTTTGTAAATAATCACTATTCTCAATCACTATGTCTGTTTTTCTTTTGAAATAACAGAGTTAGCAGAAATGAAGGAAACAATCTAATTTTATATACTTTCCTATATTTTTTTAATTGCACCAAATCCTAAATTAAGCTAATTCTTCTTCAAAGGTTATAAAAAAGCAGGACACAGAACATACCTCTGATGAAAATGAGCTAATTTTTTATAAAAAGAACACGAGAGTGATTTCTTTTTAGCAAATTGGTTTATTGATTTATACCATCAAAGATTCAAATTAATTAGCAAATAAAGTGTGTGTTATCCAAGTTTTCTACTTTTGCATCTGCCACCATGTCACAGAAGGAACAAGTTTAATATGCCAAATTAGCTGTCCAGATTTATATGTGAGTGAAGAATGACAATTGTTATCATGGTAATGATTTTCATGTAATTCTCTTTGAAAAAGAAATAGAGGTAAATTTTCTTTGAAATAGAAGTAAAAATATTCCAAAATATTATTAAATAGAGCCTTATCAGTAACTGATTTACCATCAGTGGTTTGCTATTTAAAAGAGAAGAATTTGAAAATATACAGAACATGTAGAGCATGTAAATTTTCTGTAAGCTTATAGGTAACTGTTTAACAAATTTCCAAAACAATTAACTTGCTAAAGATTATAAAAAGTTTGGCAAGATTTATATTTGAATAAAATAGATCAGAGAGATTGATTTGTACATCTGTATTAGAAAGGAGAGCACAAGTTCTTCTCCAAGCTCATGGAGTCTTTTAGTTTTTTTTGAAGTTAATATGTTTTTAAAGTGAAAAATAAAGTGAATACATTTAAAGATAACATATCAGGACTGCATTATGATTGGGCAATATAAAATAAATGTCAATTAAAATTACAGATTTTTTTATATTATTGCATTTTTTTCAATTTACTGCTTATTTAATTCTTGTGTATATTAATAGTCATTAATATTGACAAATTCTAGAGTGTAATAACTTAAAAATATAACCAAAAATCCTTTTAATTGAAAGATGGAGACCTAATCTTCCCGCCCACCAAAAAACCACCCTGTTTTAAAAATTCAGCTGAGACTTAACATAAATTGCTGAATAAGAATACTAGCAGAAGTATACTAATTGTATTAAAATCACTTTTAATTGTATTTCTTTTTTGATATTATCTAGCAAATTACAGGTTAAAAGACCATCAGTCAGAGCATTGCACTCAACAAAATGACACAGAATCCCTCTATTTTTGGAGTATATACACTCATTAATTCAGGATATTAATTCAGTTCTAATAAGCAACAGCCATTATCATTCAATATCATTACGTTAGATAGATCTCTTAGGAGATACCCTTATAGAGTGGTCATCTCAGTTCAGTTTAACCTAATTAAATATGATACACTATAGCTGTATTAACTCTTCAGAAGGAGATAAAGTAGAGAATATGCATAATTGTTTCAATTAAATACATAATTGACAATATTATATCTTAGCTAGAAAGCAATCAGTTTGCTTTGCAACCCTTAGAGGGCTCCATTGCTATGTAGTACTGGGAAATAAGCTAATCTGACATCTTAACATATTCTGACATCTACTGTAATTTAATTTAGGCTTTATACTAACTCTGTTTACATGGCTTTGACTGTGTGCCAAATCTTCCAAGCTGGTTAAAATGGCTGATGATGTAGATTTAGGATTGTGAGATAAACTAAAATGTCTACAAAGCTCTTATATAGATTTACTGGAATTAGTATCATAAATGTGAAAGGATTCTCAGTCTCCCAGTTTCAAAATCACGAAGACTGGTCAAGAGACAAAATGATTAAACCATGACTTAATGATGTCTCATGATTTTCTAAATGCTTCACTGTCCCTCAAAAGTGTCTGTGTAAAATTACAGTGTTGCAGTGCAGTTTTTTCTCTTTGTCAAACTAATTTACTTAAAGAGGTTGGGATGGGGTGCTGTCCCCTAACAGCAAATCTCTTACAGGGAGCAGGAGTATAAGAGCCCCCCCCCCCCTTTCCTCTTTCCAGGGGATTCAGGTATGACTCAGCTCATTTTTAGAAGCAATATGAGAACAGATAATTGTAATAGTAGCAGTAACTCTAGCAAAGGGCTAGAATCACAAATAATAAGTGTTTGATATGAAAGAGAAAAAAGAGCAAAGGTGTGGTAAAAGTGAACTTGCACCAATATTTTGAGTGGCTATGTCTAGCAGAAGATTGTATTTAAGGCCAAAGTGAGGGCTACCGCACTGAGACATAAGAGAACTTGAAGAACAGTTGCAACTTTATAAGTAGATAACAAGTGATTTTGAAAACAAATCCACAATCTTTAGATATATATTGAAATTGAAGACCTATGAACTTTAGCTCAAAGATGATGCACAATTTTTAGGCCTTAACAAAGGAGAAGGAGTTTGATAGTTTTTGAGAGTATAGCTGGAGATAGAGAAAGGACAATTATTCCTGTTTTAATCATACTGAGCTTCAGCTGCTACCTAAATTTCCATGAAACTCTACCAGAGACAGACTGAGACTGTACTTCAGACAAAAAAAGGCATATGCAGAGCTTCAAGATAGGTAAGTTGGTCAGCATGACAGCAATGGTAGTTGTATTTGAGTTATGAATGAGGTTATATAGAGGAAGAAGAGAAAGGAACACTGGCACAGAAACTAAGGCAGAAGAAAGAAACAGTCAGTGAGGCCAAATGCAGGTGACTAATAAAGAGGGATAGGGATAGGGTTTTCGGCTTTATTCTGGAGGAAATCATGAGGACTTGTGTTGGGAAAGGTCCCCTTAGACTCCAGTGTACACAGCAAACTGCAGAGGGTCTAGAAAGGAACTAGAAGTAAGGCATTCTTAGAAATGAACTTGAGTGAAATGGAGCGCTAAAGTCAGATGTGCTTTTGTTTGTTCAAATAAAGAAAAATAAATCAAAGCAGGCCAATATTTTGAAGAAGAAGATAAGAAAGAAGAAAGTCAAGGCAAAGAGCAAGCAGATGAAAAAGTTCATAAAAAAATCACCAGAGGAGATGTAATTTTGGGGGCAAATGGAGGAGATAAGAGAGGTGCTTGACATTTCTGCATCTGAGACAGAAGAAGACATTTATATGAGGGAAAAGGGAAATAAGTAGAAAAGATCCTTAGAGTCTGACAACTTCATCTGGGATTAAACTGGCAAGTTCCTGTGGATAAAGATTCTCTACAAGAGCTCTTGTGAGGGGAGCCAAAATTATGTTGTTTATATAAGTTGTAAACACTGCTAAACCTGCCAGTACATTAGAATGAAAATTCTCTTTCAGAAATAGCAAATAAACATTTATTAAATAGGTCAATTCTGAGAATTAAAAGCTGTTTAATCTCATGCACTGCCTCTAGCTCTCTCCTGAACAGGGAGACTAACTGCAAGATATTCCTTTACTCTGTGGTTTAGGGTGATCCTTATGAGTCAAAATATTTCCTTCAGCTCAATTCATCCAGAGTATGAAGAGGCTCACAAATGAGACAAACACAAGGAAGGACCTTTGCCAGGATCAATACTTTGCTCCAGGTTTGCATTTTCAAACTTCAGAGTAAATCTTCTGATCTGAGCTCTCCGAACTGAAATCACTGCCAGTGTGATCTCCTCTGCAGCTGCCTTTTACTTGCAGTAGAAAGGGGAAGCCCTGTATTGCTCCACTCAGAAGTCTCTGGTGGGTTTCCCTACAACAAACCATGCTCTAGTTGCTAAAAGATTCAGTGTCAGGAGATTCATTCTGAAGGTCGCCGTGTATCCTGGAGCATGCTAAATGACCTCCCTATTGACAAAAGGGAAACAAGCTATTTTTCTAAAATACTTTGATAGCCTTTGTAAAGATGGGCTCTACAGACGCAAAGGTATTGTTATTAATATTTGTCTTCATTCTTGTCTTTATTAGTCTTTATTCATCCAAGAATGGGATGTTAACAGTAAGAAACCACAATGTTATGCCATCTTAATTGAGAGTAATTTTCTATCATTAGTAAGTCTCCTATCTAAAGAAGTAAATAAGATTCTAGAAGTGAAATGAATGTAGTGCTGGTAGTGAAAGGCAGAATATTTTAAGGTGAAAAATTTGTATGGGATATATTAAAGTTCCAGCAAGTTTAAAAGAAATAGGCAGGAAGGAAGGAAAATTATTGCATGAATCATACTCCTTTGGGTAACAGTGTCAGCAGACTTTGAAATCATCATGCTGCATAGGACAAACAGATGAGCAAATTGATGAGTAACTGACAAAAAACTTTTTTTCCCTGAACATTGAACTAGCAAACAGCTCTTTTTATATAATAAAGATGTGAGGTAATCACAACCATCTCTCTGAAAGTCAAAGCTATAAAGAAGCATATAAAAGAGCAGATGGTACGTTATGATGATGCCCTAACAAATGCAAACAGCCAGAATTGCAAGAATGTTTCTTTGTGGACCAATGTAATCACTGTGACTGAATTTAGCCCTTATTATCTTCTTGTAGCAGGTATTTCTGGCATGGTCTAGCCTCTTAGGCTTGTGTCAGTTCCTTACACTACAAATTTCTTTAGTAGAAGTGTCCAAGTTTAATCTGTCGCTGAGCCCAGGATCCTTCCGCTGTTAGCCAAGGGCTAACTCCAGAATTGAACCAGAGTGAGAGTCTGCATGTAAGCATGATCAAGGAGTATTGACTTGAGCCCTAAGCTGACAGTATAGACCAGTGTTTTCTTAAAACACTTTGAAATCTTGTTTTGGTTATATCTATCTTGGTGCGATCTCCCAAGCTCATTAGTTCAGTTCCTTCTTGTTTTTTATGATTGCTCTCCCACCTTGAGTTGATGCTAGCAATTCCTCTTCCCAAACAGATTTTCAGTTGACCCATGAAAGTGTTTGCATAGAACTAGCAGTAACGTATTGGAACAATATTACAATTTTAATGTAAAAACCTAACTATATACAGAAATAATTTGGTATTGCCAAAACTTTAGTACAAAGTCTACAAGAAAGAGAGCGAACACTAAGGAGAAACAGAAGCCAGTGGATACCTGGAGAGCCAATGGAGATACTTTTTTTTTTTTCTCTCTCTGACTTTACTAAGCACTTAATATTTTCTTCTCAAATGAGATTTTCAACTTGAAAATATTGGTAGACTCTGCCCTACAGCAAGAGTTCAAGACAGTCCATGTCTTTTATACATTTAAAAATATCATAATGCTTCTATAATCACTCATATTGCTCATCTTATCCAATGTATGAATTTTAGCTACCATTCCCAAACTGTGGTGTGGGAACAAAAGACGTAAGGTTCCCAAACAGGATATGAGGACAGTTATACTCTAGCTACAATGGAAGTGCAAATGGTAAAGTGAGAGGAAGATGTAGAATGAAATTGTGCGAGAAATACTACAGATAAGAAACTGGTAGCGATATCTGACCTGCTTTACTTCACAAATCCTTCAAACTCCTTTTTTTCAATACAACGAAATGACTAGAATCTTCATTCTTAAAGAATATGACCAATAAAATAATATCTGCCTCTACACTCAACTAAAAAGATGAAGTATTCAATGTTCTTTCCTAAGACTGCAGTCTCAGAGATACCTCATTTACAATCGTGCCTGGCTTTTGTATAGTTCATGGCATGCTTTAAATCTATTTGTCTACACTGCTGTGTACTGTAAACTATTTATTTAAATCACAAAGTATAGAAATAAGACCAAGTAAATCATAGAATATGGTTATGGATGTAACTTTCTATCTTCCATTAGAAGGCTAATAGACAAATACAAATAAGACAAATACAACCTTTGCTCTTATGACATGAAGGGCAGAACAGAGGTAGCATAATTCCCCTAGAGAAGCAGAAATTGGAACGGTGAAACTGTAAACCCTGTATCACATATAGTAATTACAACTCCTATGGACATACTGAGCAGGATTTAAAATAGCTACCTGTTTACTGATAGCAGGGGAGCCACATGGCCTCTCAAATAAACCCTGAGTGGCTGGCTGAGTCCATTAGCTTGAACTTCTCAGTGGCTACTTTCTCCACTTGAATGGATTTTTGATTTGACACTAAAAATTGTAAAAAGATGGTGAGTCCCTTCAGATCAAAATACTTCAGACCTGTCAGAACTTTCAGCCCTTAAAGTATTCAAGTATTTTTCTGTTTCCAGATGAGCAATCAAGTCAAGCCCTTAGGATCACTAACAATTCCAGGATAAAGAAGTTTTGTTTCCTCTGCTAAAATCTAGGCAGTGAAGTCCACTACATGAAGCTTACCAGATTCTGCCTTTAGGATACCCAAACTTACCCGCCATTTGCTTTCTTAGAGCAGATGTATCCTTCACACTTCAGTGCCTGGGGTAAATGCTTATATGAAGCTATCTTATTTTGGATCCTATTTTGACTCCACTTTGAAAAGCTCATTATAACTGTGACGGTGTGCTCCTTTGCCCCACAGTGTGCTCTCTCCCCCTCAACCTGACCTCCCTGTAAACAGCACGTATGCAGGGGCTAATTGAGCATGCGCCAACTAAGGCCCGTCTAGCATGCAAATATGACTATAAGTCAAACATCTCCCCCCCTTAAATAGGGGGCAGCCCAGAGCCCACTGAGCTCTCCTGCACGGCAGCGGGCTGCGCTGCAGAACCTCCTCTTGAGCAGGGACGCCTCTCAAGGTTACTCCTCGAGGCTGAGAGATTCCTTACCCACGACAGATCCTCTGTAAGTGATTAATAGCATGCTGAAACCTTGCAAACTTCACATAACTTTGCTGAGTTATATCTCTGATTAATTACGCACATAATCCCTTAGACATAAACCACTGACCAAGTCTGAGACTAGGATTGGATCCAGCCGCACCTAGGCTCCTCTCTGAAGGAGTTTAGAAAGCAAGGGGGTCATTTCCGAACCTCATGATTCAACGGGAGGGTCTCCTTCACACACACCCCTTTAGGCATAAACCGTTGACCAAGTCTGGGACTAGGATTGGATCCAGCTGCACCCAGGTTCCTCCTCCAAGGAGTTTGGAAAGCAGGGGGTCCAGTCTAAACCTCGTGACTCAACGGGAGGGTCCCTTTCACACATATTCCTTTAGACATGAACCGTTGACCAAGTCTGGGACTAAGATTGGATCCAGCCCCACCTAGGCTCCTCTCAGAAGGAGTTTAGAAAGCAAGGGGGTCCTTTCTGAATCTCGTGACTCAACGGAAGGGTCTCCGTTGCACATGCATCTGACCCTGTCCTTCATGCAGTAAATAACTGAGTGAACCTTGCCAATCAAACCTCATTAAATCATTCTTATTTACGACTGAACTTTGTTAAGTATCTTACCACAATAAATATAGTGCTGCTTCCCTCTTACCAGTGAAGTGCATCCCTCTTTCATGACAATAACACATCTCAGCACAAAGAACAATAGGCAAACATATCAAGGATTCGAATAATAGTATCTTTTCTGACCCTTTTTGAAGGCAGAAGGGTCATCCAGACTAATGAAAACTAATATGCAAGCACCTACACTAAGCAGAATCCATCCAGCTTTGCAGTAAGAGACGTTGTGCTTTTCCTCAAACTCTATTAATCACAGTTTGTAGTTTAAGAAAGTGGATGTGACTTACTGTGCCTGTAGGTGATCTCACCCCAACAGTTCTGGTCCTGCCCTTAGGCTGCAAGCAAACTGAAGAGCTGCAGTAGAAGACCTATGGCCCTTCCCATTGAAACAAAGGAATTTACCTAGGAAACTCACATATTGCCCTCCAGTGTTGATGGTGGGATCTTCTCAGAATTTTGTGCTTTGCCACCCTAGTCTCTAGGAAAGATCAGTTTTTGCAGTCATTACAATTTATGGCAAGCTATTTCATTTACACATCAGTTTGAAATCTGATACACACTGTGCAGTGGACACCGTTTGGAGTGTACAATACTGCTTAAAGTTCCACATAGAATACTGTCTGCCTTTACATTGTGTAAGTTATACTTCCTAATTTTTTCAAAAGGTAAAAATTAGTGATTTATAAAGACCGATATGATATTACCATACTGAGAGCTCTGTTTAACAGGAAAAATGAATGAAATAATGGCTTTTTCTGGATCAGACCAAATCTAATCAAGTCTCATGCCTCTGACCCATAGCAGATGCATAGCAGATGAAGTGTATAAGAACAAAAAATTACAGGGCCCCAGCAGACCCTCCCCACATCTGGTGATTTTCATACTGGGACATATGAAAAGGCCAGAACCTTTTTGTAAAGTAGCTCTTAATGCGTTTATTTTTTTTTCCCCAAGATTTTGTCCAATTGTTGGTGGGTTTTTTTCTTAACTCATTCAAACTTTCAGTAGCTTCAGTACTAATTTGCATAAAGTTTTTCAGCATTTTCCAAGCTTTTGATGGCTTCTAGTCAACTCTTAAAGCAAAACAAGAGAACACATGTAAGCTCATACACTATACATGGTACTGTGTTTCAGATAACTGGACTAGATGGTCCCTGTTTAAAAGGACAGGTGGATGCCTGTGACTGAACAATAAACTCCTACAGTGGAGGAAGACTCGGAGGAGATGGGCGAGGGTGATGCACTCGTGAAGCTCAGGGAAGAATATAGGGAGTGACTGACCACAGCTGTTGCAAGGGAAGCTGAACTCGGCTCAACACAGTGGGAACTGAAGGGTGGCCTCTGTTTTAGATAAACAACTATATCATTTGGGTGGATCAACTGGCTTTATCGGTTGAGTGGATCAGCTGACCATATCAGTTGAGTGAATCAACTGGTTGTGTCAATGTTTGTCTCTGAGTTAATGAAAAAAGTGTAAATGTCCTCCTGAGTCAGTCAGACCAGCTTGGGGGGTCGGGGGGAGGGATGTATACGTGGCTCAGCCCAACAGAGAGTTTAAAAACTGAACAACCAACAAAAAGAACTTTGAAGAGAACAACAGGTTGGAGCTGGTTCAACCCACATTGAAATCGCCTTCCTGGTGACTGGGGATGCCAAGCATCATGACAATGAGTGTGTTAGAGAGACAAGTAATGAGAATCACTTCCGTATTTTGATTCAACTGTATATTGCAATTGCTATACTTTGCTAAGTGCAATTTGTATTTGTATTGTGATTTAAGTACATTGTTGTATCACTCTGATAAATCAAAATCCTGTGTAATGTCAATTATCTTAAGTAAATTTGTCGTTAAATATTAAACCTGCCATGCGTGGAATATCTAAAAGAACCTGGTCAGAGAGTATTGGGGTCTGGCAACGTTATTCTGACCTTTCTTATAGTTTGGCAAATTCACTATGAACAAATAGCACGTCTGCTTTCTTGTTCTCCTAAGTGGAGGTGATTGGGACTTTTTTGACAAAGTATATTTTGGTAATTTGTTGAAACTGATATATATATTTTAGGAATGAGCTGTTTTCAGCAACATTTCTGATGGGAGAGATTTCTCAAGTCTAGGCTGGAATTGCTGATCAGACAGAAACAGCTGGAGAGACTTCAGGATAACTGACAGCTCAGTGAGCAGGACCCTCATTTAGAAAGGGTATAATTCAGATGCGCACCCCTGATCTGGTTTAGGCATGAGCTTGAGACTCACCCTAGTGGAGTACCCTTATCAATATCCTATTAGATCTTCTTGAGCAGCCTATTCTTACTGTCTCCTGTCAGAAAGCCACTTTAACCTGAAAGAGAGTGACTTCAAAGTTCAGTTATTAGACAATGAGAAAACCTGTCTCAAATTCTAACTTGGTGTGACAAGGTGCAATTGCTGACATGCCTGTTGATTTTCTTCAACTTTGGAAAGCAGTCTAGCCATGAAAATATGCTGCAGAGGTCCTCTCTACTGTTTGTTTTTTGTTTTTATCTTGATTATGAATGTAAATATAGGGTATATATTTTGGAAATGCTTTTAGGAACACTTGAATAAATCTTAAGTTATTCTGTATGGATAATACTGGAAATAGATTTTTGTCTTTGGATCACTAACAAAATGGAAAGAGAAATCACATCACAAAATATGCTTAAAAATTAGGAATATTAGTTAGTTTAAATGTTCCAAATATAGCACATTTGGGCTAATAACAAGAAATTTTTGAAACAAGGAATCAAGAGGTACAGTAGAAACAATTCCAGCTTATTCGATGTTCAAGCTCTGCTATTTTTTTTAAAAAAAGAGTAGCAATGCATCATTCCAGGAACAAAGAAATACGGTGCTGCAAACCCCTATGTATATGCATACTTTTCTTAAATAATCTTCTTATTTACCCACTTATAAGTACTCTTGTGCATGGGAATTCATAGGATAATGATGCCAATATGTACAGTAAAATTAACTTTTAACCACATGCACATGTCAAGGAAGGGCTGTTGCTAATCTTTTTGTAGCAGCTTAAATGATCATTATTCTTGTTGTTGTTGACAGCTTTTTCCTGCTTAACTGCTGAAAACATTTTAGTATTATATGGTGGCTTTTCTCCAGGTTTACAGAATATTGTTTTCATGTTGCAAGAGGGAAAATTTACATTAACCTTAATATATGGTACTTGACATTTGTATTGCAAGTGGAGTTGATTACTTTAACATATGAGAAAAATACAGACTTAAAATACACAGAGTATAAAACGCTAACCACCGTGTCCCAATGCCTTATTTACTTTGCATTATTAAATGTACTGCTGCTGGTCAGTTTTAAAATTCATAATATCTGAAACTTTTGCTATGAAAAGATAAATTAATACTTAATTTATAGACCATTCTTAATGTCCATCAATGTTGTAGGTATTGCTGTGTTATTGTTTCACCTGTGTCAGTTCCGCTGTGTAACTTTTCCTGAAACACAGACAAAGACCTTGTTCAGATCTTATAAAAAATGGGTAAACTTTAAAGGTTTGGAATTCTGGTCTAAATAAATATCTAATAGTTTCAACAAATTCTGAGCTGCTTTCTCAGATGTATACTGTACAACTATGTTATTCCCAAAGGCATGAATGAACAAAGTTGTACAGTATACGTCAAAAATACTTTTAAAATTAGAAAATGGACAGGAGAATGCCATTTTTTTAATGTGAGAACCTTTTCTTGCATTACTTTAAATATGCTCATTTCCTTTAATTATACAAAAATACAGCAGTTCAACTCACAATGTTTAGGTCAAAGCTGTGCCTAAAATTCTCTTACAGTTTGAGGGCAAAATCTGACACAGACTTCAGCTGTGATTCCCAGAAGGGACACTCCTGAGGCAGTGTGACGTGAGCACCAGCCTCAGTGAAACATAAGACTTCCCCCATCTATTTCTTTCATTATATATATGTCCTTTCCTCTCCCCCTCCCTCAAATTTGGAAAACAAAATTCAGATAACTTTGCACTTCATCTTAACAAAAACCTCTAGTAATATCTGTTTTTGTTTGTTCTTTGAATTGAAAGGAAGCAGATAAAAAAAGGATAAGAAAGTAGTTATCTGAGGTTTCAAATTAAGTCATGTTAGAAATACATATGAATTCTTTGACTTTAATGAGAGAAAAGTCAGAGTTTTAAATAACTTGAAATAAGATGACAGAGAAAGCCATAGTGACAGGATGAAATACAGTAGCATGGAAGGGCAGGGTAAGAAAGACACTTGCTCCTGGTGGCTCTCTAAGGTCTTCAGGTCCCATTGGATACTGTTCCTGCCATGGCTGCTACTTGGGTGGAGGGGCTGCATGTCCATGGTACATGGGTACCTGGTGGGCAGCAAGTGCTGGAGGAGTCCAAATGCAACAGGGATGCTAAAATACCTCACCACTGCCAATATACTACTCTTCCTTGCTTAAGGGAGCTGTAAAAATGACCGGTAAACTGCCTGAATAATAGTGACAGGCGATTGATTTTCTTTATTTGACACAACTTTATTTTATCCTAATGTTTTGCTCTTGTACAGGATTTTCCTTTCACTGCCTTTGAAAACACCTCACAAAGATGAGTAAAGATTATTCCCTTTTACATAAAAAGGCAGTACATACCAAAGTTAAGGATGTACAAGTTCTATTTAGTGAGAGAAAGAGGAGAGGAAGCTGCTTTGCTCAGCTGCTGGAAAGCCACTGCTCCCCATCTCCAGGTGACCATTAGTACAGGAAGGAAAGGGTTACAGAGCCTCTTCCTGAGAGCATTAGCTAACATTCAACCTGTCTTGGAGCAGAAGGAACACACAACACTGTATAATTAAATGAATTCTAAGTCATAAAAAATATGCTACAAAGATGTTAATTATCGCTGCAAAAAAAATCATCTGCATGTTTTTTTCTGATTAATCATTGGTGGTAAGTTTACTGTAAGTTTAAATGTGCATTTTTAATTAATATATATATCACACCTGACATTTTCATATTTGGTATATAACTTAAAGTTACACACAGTAATTAAAAGATGATGTTTAGATCTTGACTTCTAACTGTTTATTCTTTAAGAATTGATTAGGATAACAATATTTAATCATTTTTAATTTAATTTAATTTAATTTGTGCAGTTATTGGAGAAGCACATTGACATACTTCATTTCATTGCATGGAGACATCCTGATTACAATGGTGTCATAAATACCTCATTTATATTCAGTGTTTCCAATTTTGCCTTTCTGCCAAAATCAGCTTTAACTGTAATATAAAACCAGACTCCTTGTGCATGACACTTAACCTTGGGTTACCGCTGTTAGACAATCTAAACACTGTTTGTTTTCCACCTAACACCTTTATATAGAATATTGTTTCCTTGTCATGCAAACTTTCGGCCATAAGGTCTCAAGATTTTCTGGCCAATTCTAAAATTAACACCCGCCTAACAATTAAGTATACAGCTCAAGATTGTCTATAACTGCTAGCTCAAATTTGCCTTGCAGAAGAAAGATAACAAATAAAACTAGGAGCGACTATTATGTAGAACTAAAAAATATGTCACAAGTTATGTATTTTCTACCTCTCTCTGTCTTATTTTTTTTAAATCCATGTTCCTTCTGGATCTTTATGAAGTATATGTTCTTGTTCTATTTTTGTGTGATCTTTGAAAAGCTGTCATCTGTACTACTTGTCATTGCTGACTTTAGATAAACATGTCCATTTTGGCAACTTCAACTTAAACTACAACTACAACATGCCATAGTCTTTTAGAGACAGATGCAGGAAAAGTAGCACAAACAGTATTGGGTGATAATAATTACATATAACTGGTGTACATTTAACCTTTTTATTCCAGGGCTTTATTCATACAAGTCTGAGCCAGTTTTAGGAAATCTTTGCCTTTTTGCTTTAATTATACAAGCCAATATTATAAAGCTACCAGTATATTGTTTCATTTCTTTTTTAAAATTGATTCCTTTTTCTTGCCTGAAATACGTTTGCTTGGGTAAGTAGGTAAAATTATGGTTTTATCAGATGTGTATTGGATTTCCTGAATTTGCAATTACATACCTCTGAAATTCCTTGAATTAAAGAGGAAATAAGAAGTTGGGCAATTACTCAAAAATAGCAAATGAGCCCTTCTGGAATGTAGCCCTGGGTAAATACCAAAACTACATGTTTGTGAATTTTCATAAATTTGTATTTCTTTTTACTGAAAACATACTTAAGAGTAGATATGTGTAGTCCATCTGTTAGACACGAGGGATTCTGCAGTCCTATCTGTGAGTTCCCTGTTTTCTGATATTTTAAAGAAGACTTTACAGAAATTTAATTTATTTGAAATCGTATATCATCTCTAAGTACAGGAATGGATCCTACCAACCAGTTCAGAAGAACTAAAAAGAAAATAGAAGAACAACATCCCTATTAATATAGCTCTTTTTCAGTTCTCAGATCCTTCTCCCACAGAGTGAATGGACCTGAGTCACTAATCTGGCCTGTCTGTGCTGCAGGATCACACAAAAGAGTTATTTGGACAACAGCTGTGTTACTACTAACATAGGTGAAGAAAGAAGTAAAACATTTAAAATATCAATGTTGAAAAACCAAAATGAGATTTTTCCTCAACTATATTCTGCTAATGAAGTCTTATTTTTACACATTATTGGTATTGCCTCTTTAATTTTAGCGTTCTTTGTTTTCAGTTAAGAAGCCTATTTCTTTCGTAGCATTTCCCATCTGTGTAACTTTGACCATTCAGCTCCTGCTAGTAGGCACTAAAAGGTTATGGTTTTGTTGCTATTTCCCTGTCAAACTTTGTCTTCTATTCTAGAAATCTTATACTGCAGACCTTTTAAAGAAGCTATTACTGTACAACTGAACATTTTATTATTTCTCATATATAGTAGTCTAATTAGGAGGAATACATAGATGCTAGGAGTTGAAACTGATAATAATCTTGTAAGAAAGTAAAAATTCCTTACTAACCTCATTAAAGAAAATAAGAACAAAAATCTTGTGGTTTTGCCTCTCATAGTTCTGTATTCTTTAGTCCATATGTATCTGCGTTTCTTCACTAGCAGTTCTGTTTGTATTACATAATATTTCTCATTTTTTAAATACCACTGCGATCACATTTTTTCCCACCATAGTTATGGATTTTATTTAATCATACCTCAAAAACCTTGGGAATGATTTTTGGGTAATAGTGGGGAAATTATGCAAACGTCTCAGGTAATCACAAGATTTCATTCAAACACTTTGCTAAACATGGCCCCTTCTAAGGCAGAGAGCGTGCAAGGCTGCTCCTATAGCATCTTTGGTACACCATGCTCACCATGGAGTGAGGCTTTTCCCTGAGCTAATAGGATCAGACTTGCTGGCATTCATGTTGTTCTGTAGCAAAATGACGCTGGAAAAAAACTATCCTGTCAACTGTGTCCAGGTTTTCTTGCAAAGGAGAGCTCCAAATTGGAGGCTGGAAGCAAACTAGCATGTATTTGAAGCATGCCATCAGGGGCTGAGTCCTGGTGTAGAGCAGGAAGCACAGCAGCCTGGTGGTGCAGATGCATCTCGAGGGATATTTCAGAATTCTGATCTTGCTAGTGAGTAACTTGTTCATCTTTCCAAAGCAGCTGCTGTGGAGAAAATGATCTGAGATTACACAAAAGAAAGGAAGGAACAGTTTCACTGTATGTAATCCAGTCTCATTGACCTGGACATGGTGGCAGTATTTCCAGTGGCTTCAGTGGATCTACTTGCTGCATTTACTAGAGCTCTAAAATGTGCTAGGAGCTTTCAACAACTCTCACAAGATTGTGGGGATCAGCTGAAGGTTTATAATTATATAATTGTCTGAATGCTATAACAAAACATACCAGTTGGGAAGAAGGATAAGATCAATACAGGAAAACTGGGCTTACTTACATATGTCATTATCAGCAGTGCCAGACAGCAAACAGGATCTAATACAGGCAACTTCTCTCTTCACATAGAGAATTAGAGTGTGTAAGAACACAGCGTAAGTTATGCACAAATTCTGCTTGTCACCTTGGAGTATAATCTGTCTGAGAGAAGTGGTGTTTTGGAGGCATGAACATTTTGAAGACAACTGTATTCAGACATGACCAATGCAGTGGATGAATGAAACATTAATAATGTTGCAAGGCTCTAAATGTTATAAGTATCTGTGCCTAAAATAATATTTTCCTCTAGAATCTGGAGCCACTAGGGAGTAATCAAAGCAAATCACTCTTGCAGGTGGTAAATCTGTGGAAGTATCACCTCTACTGAGGTCCAGGGACTAATACATCATAGTCAGTTCTGGTTTCCATAGCCTGCAAAAACAGAAAGGCTATGATGTACAGTGAAACAGTCCTGATCAGAGGGACAGTGACACATTTATTCTGGAAGAAAGATGTGACAAACTGGTGGATTGAACCTATCAAGCATCTATATGACTGTAAACTATAGCCTATAATCTATGCGTTACCCTCTGTGGGTTTTCTTCATAGATTTTATCTAGAACAGATATTTGTTCACAAAGCTGACTGGAGGTGTGGAGCTAGGCTAACTGTGGCACTGTTCCTGAGCAAAAGAAAAGCTGTTCCAGTCACTGAATTTAAATTCAGATCCACCATGAACTAAATTTCAAAGGGACTTTGGCTCACTGGAGATTTAATGCAGGTTTTTCCACAGACACTCACGGACAGACTATTTGTTAAAAAGCTAACTTACTGAGATCTTTTGCATAGGTTGATGCTCATGTGGAGAATCGAATCCCTCAAACAGGATGGTTGCAGAAGGAAAGTAGAAGGAAGAAGATTGAAAACATTTTCTATTAGGAAAGTTTTGTCTGAAAATTTTCAGCTGAGTCTAGTAAACCCCAGGTATAATGATCTGGGTAAGATAATGGCCTATAATTCATGAATGAAAATTCTCTTTGATATGTCATTTCAAGAACTTGGTGTCAGTCCCCCGTTGCACACAATCAAGTGAGTTAATAGAATAACCATTAAAATGTGAAAGAACTTTGTATAAAAAAAAAGCCCAGGTCACACCATAGCATTATTAAGGTCATGACCGTTATTAGGGAGCAGTTCAAGAATAAAGTCTTAGTGAAGAACAAAACCTTAGTGGCAGCATCTATCAAACCATGTGAGCTCAAGATCATTATGCCTGAGGTCATTAAACAGAGCTGCATGCTAGGAGATCGCAGCAGAGGAGGTACAGTGACCAGAACGCCAGTCCTCGTTGCGAGTGTGAGTCCAAGCAGAAGGTCCCTGATGGCTGGCCATGTGGCACATTGAGGATCCTACCTCAGGTGGCACAACTTCATGTCATTGTGTTCCCTTCTAATAACCGCACTGTGCATAGAGATTTATTAGCCTGTTACTGTCTCCAGTTTCAGGTTTACCAGAAGCTGTGTCCTTACTGCATTTGCAAACTGCACCAGGAGGAGAACTTGGCCCCAGACCAACGGATGGAGACTGACTTTTGCGCCCATTGCTCAGAGCTGGCGCCTCTGTTTGCTCCCATTACTCAGAGCTGCACTGCACAGCTTCTGCCTTGCTCCCCCAGGGCTCCTGGGAGCACCTCCGAGACACAGTTATTATTCCTGTGTGTGTGTCTGTGTGTGCTTCATTCAGAGCACTTGAAACAGCAATGAGGCTCTGCGATAACCCACCAGAGTGGTGTTTTCACATCATGACACTGAACTTTCCTGTCCTGTGCTGCTGGGGGCAGTTTTCCCGCTACATGGGGTACACTAGAGCGCAAGGCCGCCTGGCTCCGGAGCCGCTCCTGGGCTCTGCCCTTGGCTGAGCTGCCCCGTCAGCCGTGACAGGGTGCTTCCTAAGGGAGCTGCACCGGAGGGGGCCAACAGGCAGCCAGTGCCATCAGGGACCACAGCCTTGCAGCGAAACCATCCCACGTAGGGTCAGGGCTCCTCTCTCGTTCGTCAGTGTCAGGGCTCTGCCCAGCATCTCCAGGGGCTTCTGCCCTCCCCAGCCCCAGCGCCATCGCAGCCCAGCCCGGGGCCGTCGGTCACTGCCCCGCAATGCCGCAGTGGTGCTGGCTCCAGCCCCGCCATGGCCCGGCCCTGCCCGGCCTTTGTTCTGAATCTTAAACAGGGGGGGCATTTTGGCATATTGGCATTTTGAATAAACACTAGCCCCAAGCACTCATTCCAGATGGGTAATCTTACAGAGATTTATACCTTGAAGCTCTAAAGAAACTTACCCAGTCGGGGATACATTAAGTCACATTTAAGGAAGCAATATGTGCAGGGAGAAGTAATTTCTTTTACCACCAGCTGATAAAGTAAAATCAGACAAGCTTTCCAGACTGCCCAGCTGTGATTTTTGTCAAGTTTGATGAAAAGAACCAGACCTGCAAGGGTTCCCTGCTCTGTCCAGCTATTTCACCTAATTGTTAAAAGATGTTACCTTGTTCCTCTAAACCTTGCTTTCCTCATGTCCTTAGTGCAACCTACCTGCAACTATATTGCTACTAGGTCACTCTCACCTTGTGGTGTTTTGTCCTGTTCCAAATCAGGTCAAATATGTCTCTGTTGGCCACTGCTTGTAACAACATCCTCTGGTCTTGATATTTATGAGGATTGGACTAAAACAGCCGAAACCAGAAGTATGACTTATGGGCCTGATTTAATCATCTTATGGATAACAATACAGTCATAAACCTCCTTTAGTAGTTTAGAGACGGGGGGGGGAGGGGGAAGAAAAGGATAAATGATGTTTAGTACAGCAAGAGGAATGAAAGGTATCTATATAAAATTGCTAGAAGCTGGAGTGAAGTCCATGCTCTTACCCACCCACACCCACAGTCACACACACAAAATGAGGCTATGAGAAACGAAACAAAGCTGTCGAATCCAGTTCAGTCCTTGAATGCCTCAGGCAGAAATTATTGATGTAGCTCAAGTGTGTCATTGATGTTCAGAGGTGTAGTAATGAAACTTCCCACAAAGAATCTGAATCATCTTCTCAGCTTTCAAGTTATTCAAATAATCTGTCCTATGATCCTGCTTTCACCTAACAAATATATCTCTGTTTGTGTGTTAAAACTTCATTGGGCCCATAAATACTAGCTTATCGAGTTTAGTAGAAGCTTTGCACACTGAAATTTATCAGGTAAACAAATTATTAGCATTTTTCAGCTTTAACATATGTTCTTTATTTAATTTGCATAGAATCATAGAAAAATATAGATTGTAAGGGACCTCTGGAGGTCATCTTGTCCAATCTCCTACTCAAAGCAGGGTTAGGTCAAATTTAGATCAGTCTTCTGGGCCTTGTCTAGTCAACTTCTGAAAATCTTTAAGGATGAAGATTTCACAATATTTTCAGGCAACTTGTTTCAGTGTTCAACCTTCTAACTGTAAGAATTCTTTCTGAGGTCCTGCTGTAGGTGTTCAATAGATTCAGAAAGCAAAGGAAAAGAGAACTGAAAAAAAAAAGACAAGAAAAAAGCATTTCTTAAAAAAAAATTAAAACTATCTCAGTTATGCATTATTACTGTTCATTTTTTAATAAAAGGAAAAACAAGCAAACAAGCAAAACTCCAGAAGAACAAACAAACAAAGCCCCCAAATTAAATGTTCTGGTTCAGTTCCAACAGACATTTTATCTGACTGCAAAAAAAACCTGTTACTTGCCCTATAAGAAAAAATTAAAATTATATTTGTATTAATATTAAAAATCAGTTATTCGCACAATCATCTATTTTTATACTATTCATATTATTCACAGAACAATTGCTGCCTGAAATATTGTGACCCTGGCTTTATTCTGGGTTGATTAATCCTATTAATAATATATGAGTATTTTATGAATGTTCTGTTTTGTGAATATTTTTACTTAGCAGTTCAGACTTACTGAACTGCTTAGAGATCATAAGAAGTAGGATAATCTTATCATATTCATTTTTTAATAGTAAGAAACAATTAGTATTTCAAAAAATCAGAACAATTGCAAATAAATACTGAGAAAAACATCAGACTGTTCAATATTGAAGGTATTGCAAATATGTTGAAAGACAGGATTAGAATTCAAAATGATCCTGACAACTTGGAAAAATAGTCTTAAAAATAATATGATATTTAATAAAGTCAAATGCAAGATACACTTAGACAATCTACTTAGGCAATTCAGAATGCAAAGCAACTGGCAAGCTAGCGGTTTTGTAAAAGAAAGATCTAGAGATTATAATGGCCAATGCATTGAATGTAAACCCAGTGATATGCTCTAGAGCTACAGATGAACAGCCTGTGGTATATTAAGCGGATGATAGTCTGCCTGACATGTAAAATAATCTTTCCTCCCTCTTCAAAAGTGATTCCTCCGTTGGTCTTTGTTCTAGTTTGGGGCTCTGCTCTTCGAGAAAGATGTGGAGATGTTACTGAGTGAAAGAAAGAGAAGTCTGAGGCAAGACATGACAGCCCTCTTCGGATATATGCTGAAGAATGGAAGTGAATGAACCTTTCTCCCCTTTGGAGTTAGAACAAAAAGAAACAGGCTTAAATTGCAGTAGTTTAGGTTAGGCATAGAGAAAAACTAAACTCTTACCTTTATAGAAAGTGATTGTAGCAAGTTCTACCAGATGATATGTTAGAAGCTGCTAGCCCTTATCAGCATTATAAAAATTGCTTCATCATTTTAATTTCTGAGTTAATATCCTTTTTTTTTTTTTTTCTCCTGGATCTTGATTTGGGTTGATAAGTCATTTCACTCCTAAGGAGACTGTGAGTACTGTGGTTACCCTACTTTGATTAGCAATATCTTATGTGAGACTATGTCTATGTGAGACATATTATGTCTATTCTGTACAAAGCAATGTAATTTTTCAAACTTCAGAACAGTAAATGATAAAAAATATCCCTCTAACACTCCCAGTTTGAAATCTTACTGAATTCCAGCATCAAGATTCTGATTAATCATACTTCTAGTCTTTTCTACATCAGAAATTAATTTTAATATTATGTTATATTTGATTATATATATATGTGTGTATGTACAGATTTAAATTTCAGAGAAGTGCCCAATCCAGAAGCAGCTTTTAAAAACAACTCTTTGTTATGCTAAAGAGAGATATTAATTCATATACCTTTTATACACTTTTTTTTTGGAAGCTGTAGCAAATATCAGTGCAGCATATCCTGAAAAATAAGGTGGAAGTGATAGTGGGAGCTGTCAAATAGGATCAGCTACCTTCTAGAGACTTCTGAAGGTCTCTGATAAGAAGAGCCTTGCAATCTATTCTTTAAGGCTGCCTTGCTCTATTCACTGGAGCCACTGTGTGCCATATCTAATCAAGCAGTGAGTCAGGTTAGTGGAATGCACCACTCAGATATTATTACTAAAATAAATTTGCTTCTTTACTGGGGCATAAGTCAACATATTCACAGATTATGTTGTCTTACAAATTTCTCGTTGCTTGTTCTTCAAGTCCAGAGATTAAATTTTTCATATATTTGTGATTTTTTGTTAGAGGACCAGATTACACTATATGGCCTCCAAAGCAAAAACATATATATATATATATATATATATATATGAGAGAGAGAGAGAGAGAAGAAAACCTCACTAAATAAATTATCACGAAAGTTGCTGGTGTGCAACTGCCTCTTAAAGCAAATGCTTAATCTTGGGTGAAAGAAGCACTGGCAAGATGACAACAGCGATGTTGGAGCCACATGCTTGCAAACAATAGAAAAGGGAAAAAGAAAACAATCCTCTTGACCCATACTCAATCCCATAGGAAGACTAAAAATCAACACTCTGTCATTGATAATATACAAGGTTGCTAAGAAGTCTGATTAAACAAAAACTACTTAGTCAACAGTATAAGAACACTTCCCTCTCACAGTGACATTTTCAGAAAATCCATTAATTTAGAGGAAAATAGTTAAAATAAAAATTATTTTCCATAGCCTTCCACACAAACTTCCAAACAAAGTCCATGGAAGGCTGGAAGCAGAGGTGTGACTGACAGAGCTCTTACTGCTAAGTGATCAATTTAAAATCATCTTCCCATTCAAGGGAAAACATTAATAAACTGGTTTAATAACAAAACCTGCTCTGTGGCCCATATTAATTGGCACCTCATAATTTATTGGATAGAACCCATCCAGAGCATGAAAAACTGACTCCTCCTCTACAGGAACTTCTCATTATGAAGGAAATTGTTATAGGAGCAATTTCTGATTTCAAACTCACTTGAACTGAATAAATCCAGAATAAGTTTACTGACCTGAGTACTTATACAGGGCAGTAATAGTTGCCATGGAAATACAAAAATAAAGTTGATTAGATAAATAAAATAGGATACAAATCTTGTACTCTCTATATAACAGACAACAGATATAGCTCTTCCTGACTATTCTCAGCTGTAATGTGTTAGTGGAGACAACCATGAGTGTGCAGTATGATCAGTTAAAAGAAATGAATTAAAAAGTAACCACAGCCTGATAAATAATTTCTATTCACTAAGAAAAGAGGAAACTCACTGATTTAGAGAAGATAGTGAAAATGACAATACCATGTATGCTACCAAATGTACAAAGTGAATAAACCAAAAATAGAAGAGACATTGTTTTTTCTGTAATCTTTTTCAGTTACGGCAATTTCACAGATTTTTTTTTTCTTCCCTGTAACAGCAGGAGATAATGTCACTGGTACTCAGCTATTCACCCACAAGGAGCTGCATGTTGCGTTTGGTAAGTATGTTACACACTCTACCTGGAAGCACCAGCTGCATGAAGGTTGTTGTTCCTTTTCTTTTCCATCTTTGTTTCCATAAGATGGGAACTGGTTGCTACCTGTCTAACATACTGTAGCCCATCAGCTAAAGTTCCTCCTACTTCTGTGTACTTTAGCTGAGATTCAACTCACTTCACTTGACTGGTGTAGTAGGCCTTTAGCCTTAGTTCATGCTCTCTGCGCAGTCAGCAGAGGGAGAGGGGCAGGTCTACAAGTTTGATGGTCACCAAGGAAGTGATTAAAAACTCCCTTAAACCTCTGCCACAATATATGCTGAAGTGCTCTTTGAAGAGACCTATCTCTGGGTACCTGGGTATAGTGATGACTGTCCCAGGTGGAGTATGTAATCGTCAGCAGATTAGGTGGTTTAGGTAAGATGAACTCCATCTTTCCTGCTGGTGTCTGTGCACCTTCATATGGAAGGAAAGTCCTAGATAAACAGGTTTTGTTTGCCTGCAGAGGCAGAAGGGCTGTGCAGAAGAATGTACATCTTTGTCTTAGGCAATATCTACACTGAATAGTGCAGGGCTTGGTAGAGACAGTAGCTACAGTATAACCGAATAGCTCAGCAGGGTCAAGCAGTTTGAGTGAAACAGTGCATAGATGCAGCCGTTTTGCTCATTGGGAGAAAGCATGGGTATTTGGCATTGCAATTATATACTCTCTGATACCCTCTGTGACAATATGGGACTTGGGCTCAGTAATAAATGGTATTTGTGAGACTCCTGCACTGGTTAGATGTTATTTTTACTGTATTTTTATACTGCAGCTCAAGAAGAAAAAAACGCTAGCTCTGATTTGGCTTAAGAATTAGCATTTAACGTCAGTGGTCTATGTGAAGTAAAGCCCACTTGTGAACAGTGAATCATTGCTCTTAGTACAAGAATAGACTTACTTTAATGGGATCATAGCAATCTCCAGTTTAATAATTACTCATTTGCTTCAAAATGTAATGATTATATGTAGTTTGTTTTAGGTAAAAAAACGAAAATCTTTAAGGAAATGCAACGATGTAAAATCAATCTCCACTCTGATTTCTCTCTGAGCTACATCAGTGCAATCAGCTGGAATTGTTTCATCAGGGAGCTACTTTCAATAAACAGTATCAATAAAGAATGTTTATAGACATCTTATATACTCATAAAATATTGTGAAGAATGAAAATATGAATATATACAGCAATTTTGTTAAATCTTACACCTACCTGGAGACTAGACAGGAACTCCTGGGACAAGAGACTAAGTGTTAGTTGGCAAATTATAAAACATCATCAAAAACAAAGATTTTGGCTAAGCTACTTCATAGGCATATTCACGCCTTGCTTCTCTTCTTTTGGTTGCAGGAACATAACCTGACTCAGAGATGCAGCATTCATGGTGTGGGCCAGCATAGCTAGGTCCAAGGATAAGATGGACCAGCCAGCCCTGTGGGCTGTGGCATCACCCTGGCTGCCTCCAGCCCATCCTGCCCAGTGCCCGAGTCCTTTGGAACCGCCGATCCCGCGGGGCTGGGCTGCCTGCAGGTTTCATAGCTGCACCACAGGCCCAGGTCTGCAACATGGACAAGCGTTCACTTTGCCTTTGAGGAGCCAGCAAATGAAATTTGGCCCTGATGAAATTAAAAGGAGATTTTACCTTTAATGTCACTGAGATCTTGTTTTGTTTTGTTTGTTTGTTTGTTTTTTCACTGAGATTTAAGCCTATACTTAAACACAAGCCCTTACTGAGGTTTTTTTAGGTCACTGTTAATGGAGATACCTTTTTTACAGAGGTCTGAGCACGAACTTAAAGCAACATCAAGCATATGGCCTGCTGTTTCTGTACCTTTTTAAACATGCATGATGATGCTTTGTGGAACTATGTGCTACTATCTGTCATTTGGGTCAAAGGAATTTTTTTTCTTCTCTACTTTCACTGATATGGGGCTCAGTAGTCTCTTTTTTTATGATAATAACCACATTACCCTTCATAAAAAAAATGAAAGCATGTGACAATGACGGATAAGCACAGAAACAAAGAATATCTGTAACCAAAATTCTCTCAGTTTTAAAGTTCTTTTTATCCCTTACCCAGTTTGTTTTCTATATTATATTCCATTCAAGCAACTTTACCAACTTACTGCTGTTGTGAGAGAAGTGCTAAGTTTTACATTTGGCAAATGCTAGGACTTTAGAAGCAGAGCACAGCTGGAGTGGATATAATGAAACTGCGTTCTTCCGTACGAAAGTGATCTCGTTGCTGATGAGAAAAAAAAAAGCCACAACAATATGGTATATATTTATAACAGTTTAATGAGGCCCTATTCAAAAATCCAGCTGTGAAAATGTGATTAATACGTATACATAGTCTTTCAGCACCAGAAAGTAAGTTCTCCAGGGTAAAAATTGTTTTCCACACATTACAGATTGTATCTTGTCACTTATCATTTCCTGTGGACCATTCACAAACATGTAAGCGCACTTTGGTATTTGAACAAGTTGCATGGAAAACACAGCAGCTACTGAAAAACAGCACTTTATCGGTAAGGGGCTGAGCATCTATATAATTCTGGTTCCTGAAGTTCTTTGTGTGTGGTCACAAATTTGTTTCTTTTTTCTTCCTCTTCCTTTTCCTTCTGTTCGTTCATTCGTTTGTTCCTTCCTTCCTTCTTTCTTTCTCTCTTTCTCTTTCTTTTGTTCTTTATTTCTTGCTTGCTTTTTCTTTTCCTTCCTTCCTGCCTTCCTGCCTTTCTTTTTTTAAGAAAACCTTAAAAGCTAATACTGAACTACTTCTGTAGGTGGTGCCAGCAATGTTTTCATGTTTTTGCTCGCTCAGAATTAACAGAGGCTTTATATACATAAAAAAGTTTGGTTTGATTCCATACATTGTTGTTAACAATCTCTCAGATTCTCTATGATTTTGCATCATAAGATAAAAACAACTGTTTTACAATCTGGAAAGCAGCAGACCAACATTCATGCCCTCTACACTGTGATTGGTATAATGTAATTACAGGAAGGACCTTCTAAATCTATAGGCAACTGCATGAAAACATTTAAATAAGCTTCTGATATTTTGGATTATCACAATTTCCTTTTTTTGTCGAAGTTAAGTGAGGACTTTGTTATGAATATACTAATACCACTTGTTCCATAGAATTTATTTGGTTAGAGAAAAAGGTTGTACTTTTCTTCAATATCACATTTTGCTAATAAATTGTTTAAGTAATTTAAAATAAGCACTTTAAAACTGCTTTAACTGTGATTTTTTTTGTCAGCTGAGACATGGGACTTCAACATATTTTATATACATGGCCTGATCTTCCATACTTTCAGGTGGACTTCCGCAGTCTCAGTGTCAGATTTACTGTCAACCCTATTGCTCAGAAATTATGTTCCCCTTGGGAAGCTCTATTCCTACTTTTTCTTTACAGGCTTTTTCTACAGCTAAAGGGAATACCCATCTGTGAGAGCTGAGCTATTCTTGAGATTCTACTGTCTACTGAGGACAGCTACATCACATAATCGGAGACTGAAGGGCCTAGGACAATGCCTGGAGTACAAGACCAAATACAGCTAGTTGATGCTATTATTATTTATTTGTATTCTAACAACTGCTTAGGGGCCCAGGCATCAAGCTAGATGATGCATGAAGAACAAGTAACTGCCCTCACCTCGCTGACAGGCAGCAGCAACTAGAGAACACAGTAGGAGATGGGAGAAGAGGCATGCTGAATTCTGCAAGAGGGAGGGTAATCAGGGTCCCACATATTAAAAATGCCACATATAATGGAGCTATTCCAGCTCAGAAGAGGAATTTACACATTGCCCTCCATACACAGCCAGCTTTGAGCATGACATGCTGAGACACAGAGGGCTCTATTATGCTCTTCATGATCCAATGCCCAATGAAATTATTTTCTAAACAATTGCACAGCTTCCAGAGGAGGGCATGGATTTTCCCCTCTTAGTACAAGAGGGGAAAATCCTCCTTTTCCCCTCAACTCCCTATGGAATAAACTCTGGCTTCATGACTAAGGTCTTCTCTGGAAGGGGAAAGATACACGTTAGGATCCCCTCAGACTAAAGAGGGCATTGGCGTATACATCCGACTCGCATTTCAGGTACCGTTGTTATTTTGAGGGATCTGTGTCCGAGTTTTCCACTGATAAAAAGTAATTCTAGTACTTTCTTGCTTCACAGAGTCATTGTGAGGCTAATATATTGAATATTAAGACATGCTAAAATACCTTATTAATGGGAGGTCATGTAAGTAACACAGATAAATAAAAACCAAGTTAAGAAATGTATCATAGGTCTGGGAAAATGAAGTACACTAAGAATGAGAGAGGAGAAAAGAAGACAGGAATCCTTTTAATCAAAGTAAAAAAAGGGGGAAGAGTAATAATTCAGTAGATAAGGAAACATGCATGCTTCACTTTCAGTCGATGTGAAAGCAGGTTCAATATTTGAGTTTTTTTATTTTTTCCTTTTGAGGTATGAGAAGTAAAATGTTTTGATTATGGTTTCCCCTGCACCTTTGTATTGAAATGTCCTCATTCCCCCAGAATTTGTCAACAGTGACAAAGCTGGATACCAAGAAGTTTTTCTTCAGGGGATGCCTTATTTCTCTGAATACAGGAACAAAGACCAAGGTAGCATTTACTGTGGATGCTTGTTGTGTATTTATTTTAATATTTCATCATTCAACTAGATATCTATTTGACTGGGTTTTCTTTGGGGACAGACAAAGAACACATCAGTCTCTGCAATTTTATATACTCATTGCCTGTAATAGGATGATGAGATGGGAATAAATAATAAATAACCACAGCAGTGCTAAACATAGACAAACAAACCAACTGTTTCACAATGAAGCTTTGTCACCCAGAGCATGTAAGTACATTAACAGTTTGTTCTAAGACACATCAGTGGAATAAGATATAAGTGGAATGAAAGAATTACAGCAACAGCAGTAAAGCAAGAGGAATAGTCACCAGTACATTTTGCCACTTTGCCAGTGACATCAGAGCCTTCGAATTCAATTGTTTCAAAATAAATACATTGGAGTTTTCAGGGAAGGGAGAAAAACTAGTTATGGTACATTTTGTCCCTTATATGCCAATGTTAAGGAGAAAAAGGAAGCAATTATATACATGAAACAGCATTCTGAAAACTCTAGGTCAGATTCATCATTGTAAACCTGAAATAATTCTGGAATGAATTACATTTGGATTCAAAGGTAAAACTTACACTGACTGCATGACTTCAGAAGCCCACAGTTCTACCAGTAAATCCTGTCTGCCAAAAAACCCCTATCATCTCAGCCTCCCATTAGTCCTTTGTCTGACCCAATGGAAGAGACATGGACAAGACTAGACCATTTCTATTCATCATCAGGCCAAAATGCAAAAGCAATTCATTAGGGTTATAAGCAGCTGGGTAGGAATTACAGTAACCCCAAAGATCATCAGATCACAGAATCATTTAGACTGGAGGGGAACTCAAGAGGTTGTCTAGGCCAATCTCCTCCTCAGAGCAGGGTCAACATTGAATTTGAATTGCTAAGGGCTTTTTCTTTCTGGATCTTGAAAACCTCCAACGGAGACAGCACAACCTCTTTGGGCCACCTGTTCAACCTTTATTAGGTCCTCAATGGCACTAGGTAAATACCTAGAATAGTTTAAAATGGAAGAGGAATTTATGAACTTCATCTACTCTTGAGTATGTTGAATATTATCTGAATATTTTCAAAAGGGTAAAATTCTGAATAAAATCACAATTCTAAAAGTCTTCTTTTCTTCCCGTTCCCTATTTACAGTGCACTGTTTTCAACATACCACAATTTGAGATTGTGGTAAGGTTCTTGATAGGGACACATCTGTTGCATAAATTTTACAAGTTAATGTTCAGTGCTGATACCCTTGATCAGAAGCAGATGCTCCTTAGGAGAGTTTTGATGGACTGTAACCACCAAAAGGGGTGGCTTATACCTGGCTATTCCAGGTATAAGGGGCATAGCTGCCACTCTATGTCCTGGAAAGTGTTATTGCTCAATGGCTTTATTTACTGAAAAAGTAATGAAAAAGATCTATGTGGTATCTGTAGGCTAGATTTCCTGTCATCTCCTTACACCCTGGAATGTCATACACTGATCCATGACCACTTATTGCCTCTTCCCGTCACTGTACCTCTGCACTGTCAAGGGTGCAGACAATGGCCTCTTCTTGTTTCACACAGCCTCTGGAGTGGTTAGAACATTTCTGGGAAAGTATTTGGATCTTCCTTGCCTTTGGAGGGACTATCAGCCTTTATAAGACAAGGAAGATTATCCCTATTGCTTTTTCATCATATATATTATATTTCACTTCAAATATTTATTTCTGCTCTGTTTTTGATAAATAATAATATACAGATGTCCTTTAAGCATGTTTGTAAAAGTTCCACAGAAGAATGGAGCAGGACAAACCCTTCCTTGGATAACACATATTTTTGCAAGTGATCCTAATGGTGTTGCGAGGATTACACTTCCTTAAGTTGTAACGTATGCCTCATAAGTTACACCTACAATGCTACAAAACTATAATTATTTTTGCATACATTTATATTCAGTGTTGAAACACCTAGCAGCATTAGCAATGGCATTACTGTTTCTGACCTATTAAAAGATACTGGGTAAGAATGAAATGTCACAGCATTAGTTTATCCTGGGGAGAATATAAGTGATAATCAGCCTACTTGGTTAGCTTTGTTTATAGCCATACACAGAATTTGCAAATAGTATATAAACCCAAACAGTAAGCTGCTACTTTATGTCTTTGCTTTCCCATTTGGAATATTGTAATGAGATAAGCCATTGTAATGAGAAATGCTTGCAGAAAACAGGAAAATGTCTATTTATGACATATATTGTATAATGAACACTTTATATTCTGAGAGGCTGTAAGAGTTGTGAAGCAGTAGCATTCACACAGTTCCCTAAATAATTGTCTGTTGTGATGAGCTGACAGAGTTAGAAGAGTGCATTACTTGAAAGAGTAACCATCAAGAAGCCTCCAGGGGTTCTTTCACTTCATTCATTTTTCATTATCCCATTTAGCAATTGTAGTTACATCTCTGCAGCCCTAACAACTGTTCAAGTGAAGTAATGTTATCATTCAAAAAGATATAAACCTACTGGGCCAAACGTAATCACATTCAAGTTCTCGTGATGGACGTGCAGAATAAAATGTACACAATAACATGCAGATATATGCTTGCCAAATAATCAAAGTGAAACAAAATTGACTCACTTCCTGAAGCAGCTAAGACTTGTTGTGTTTTTTAAAACTACATTCTATATGAAATTATAAATAATTACAATTCATATTAACACACCTGTAAAAGAAAACTTTTCTGCCACTATTTGGGAAAGTTTTCTTTTAAGTTGATACTTCATTGTCCCATCACAATCTGAAAGTT
This sequence comes from Apteryx mantelli, assembly GCF_036417845.1. NCBI lineage: Eukaryota > Metazoa > Chordata > Aves > Apterygiformes > Apterygidae > Apteryx > Apteryx mantelli. Next base: position 117,590,573 of record NC_089980.1, on the reverse strand, counting down.
TCATTTTTTCAGAAGCGTTACACTGAATTCTTGCTTGGCACCCACACTGAGATAGGCTCTCTGGAAGCGTTTGTGTTAAGAACTGTGAAGCTGTGTGGCTCATGCGAACTGGAGCTAGGGTGGATATCGTTGTGGGTAACCTTGTAACCATATTGAAGATTACCATCTTGCCAAAACAGAAGTTTTTGTGGTTCAGAATTTCTGCAGCAAGAGCAGGTTTGTGTTTTTTAAGTGTATGTCTCAAAAAGCTAAACTCAACACAACTAACATGAGATTAACTAGTAAATAAAGAGCAATGGGTACAGTAGAAAGTTCACAGGTATACAGTTTCTTAAGTATTTCTGTCTTTTTGTTCATTTGGCTAAACAAGCTCTCCCTGTAGTCTAACAATAAATATCATAATTTCACAAGAATGCAGCACTGGAGCCTATTTTTTTCTTCGGTTGTGTTTAATCATGCTCGGGTATCAGGTGAGTAGGAAAAGAGTAAGCAGAGGAGTATGAGAAAGGTAACCAGTAACCTTGGTGGGAAAACCCTGCTAGGAGAGCTCCCTGCAGTGGGGAGTGCATACAAATGCCATTTGAGGCAAGGGGAAAAGAAAGGAACACTGACTCTGTGGTGCTGAATAAACAAACTTCCGTACATTTGGAGTTCATCTTTCTAGATCAGTCTTTAACTCTGTATTTGCAGAAAATGTCACAATTAGTATTTAGGCATTGTTTGAACAGTTTAGTTTGCTCCAGTCACTTCTCATCTCAGGTTTTAAAATCTGCGAGCCGGATCCTGCCTGAAGCTCTATGAGGCTGTATTAACCAGGGGTCTGGTCCCACCTACCTACTAATTAGCACATACAGTCACACATTGGTCATGAGCTGTATGTTTTTTACAGTTCTGGGCTGAAGTGCTGTGGGTTAAATGTGGTACTCTTTTATTTGTACCTTGCTTTCCTCCTTTCAGAAAGAACAGATCACGATTGAAATTAATGGAGTAAAACTGCACAAGTCATGACAGAAATTTTAATGGATTGAAACTAATATGGTGATTTAAATTAAATTTCTTATTGTAGAGTTTAATGTGGCTAGCTATCTATTGTCACGCCAATACTACTTTATAATTGTAAAAACATATTCTTATTTATTTCTGAGGCTTTACTAATACCCTTAAGCAAAATTGTGTATAAACTCAGTTATATTAAGAATAAAAACACATCAAAAGGTAGATTTTGTAAACTTCCACTTAGAATCCAAACTAAAATGCTTCTCTGGATCATCCAGCATAGCTATCATATCCGAGGGTTAATCAGTAATGATAAACCTGAAGTGTTTTGGCAATTTAATAAAGTTATTTTAACATAGGAGAAGACTGCTTCACCATACGTGATAAAAAATAGGAATCATAAGACACATGTAAGCATATTCTGCAGCTAAATGATCAAACCCCAGAAATGTCAGCTTTGTTTGAAAGTAATAATATATATATATGTATGCAGATAGACTCAAGCTTTTCGACAAAGCCTGTAGACACACTGCTTGGAGATGGTATCTTGGAAAAATATTTAAATGAAATATTCTGATTTTTTGAGTTTAATACATTAAACGATGTTTTAATTTACCATTATAATCTTTGCCATTCCTGTCTGTAGGAAACTAGCGATTAAAAATTTTCTATGTTCTTTTAACTGTTGCATGTACCCTTAGAGTATGTAACATTCAATTAGTAGCTGCACATTCATCTAATTTCCTGTACTATAGCCCATAGGAAAATGACTAGATATAGATATGAATGAAAATACCTTCTTCTTATTATTTCTGGCCTGTTATGGCTGTTCATATTTTAATAACATAGCAAAGTGCAGCTACAAAACATACTTTCTGGGCAAATTCCCTCCTTTTGGGGGTACTATAATATAGGAAGATAAAATAAATACCCTCAAGTCAATCCAAATAAGTTAACGTGCATTTTGTTTTAACTTGGTTCCTTGAGACCATTTAGAGCCAGTCTTCAATCTGTGCAAGGTTTATGACCACAGTAATTAATACTCCAGACTCAAAAGGCTATAGAAATGTCTATCAAGTGATTAAGAGATGTTAAGCACTCATGATTAATTCCTTTTTAATTATTAGGACGAAACACAATGACAAATTGATTGTGCAATAACATAAATCAGGGATCACTTCTTCTAGTTCTGTAGAAGATTGCTGAAGTATTACATTATTCACAGCACTTCTCAGCAGGATGCTCACAAGGCAGAATACCAAATGGTGGGTGATCAGGGAAACACTTTTTTCTTTGCCAAACTGACAAAATAATATAATGAATAGAAGGAGAAGACTGCAAAGTACTGAGTTACTATGGTAATAAAGGTGATATAAGGACTTCTATAGAATGGAATAGGATATAAAGGCACAGGGAATTCTTCTTATTAAATATGCACCAGCCAAGCTCTCTACCTTGTGTTAGTTTGCTCACATGCAGTCTCATATATTCCATTTTTTAATGTCTTTTGAGTAATTACTTATTTATCTCATATAAATCACCTAAGTAAACACTGGTTTAATATGACTAGTTACTGAAATTTATATATCTCTTGGGCTTTTAGTGCTGTCTGATTAGATTAAGGAGAAGAAAAACATACCAAAAAATCCTAGTTTTCTCAAGTTTCCCCTTAACTCCTATGATTAAGAAGGTAGTATACACATTTAATAACACTGTGCTCCTAAACATATCTATATATGGTTGAGTCATATTTGCTAGATATATATTCTCATGAGATTAAAAAGCGTATTTTGTCATTACACAAGGAACTTCACAGGGATGGAATCTGAGGTATAAATCAGCAACACTTTTGGATAAGAGGGAAAAGATATAGATTTACACTGCATTTACTGAGCTCATGCTGTAGAGAATGACATAAAACCAACCCTGATGGGATAAGGGGTAAACAAATCTGTTTTTTAATACTAACTCAGCTTTGAATATTTGTCTAGTATATACGACTGAATTAATTAATTCTTATGGCCAGCACATCCCAGATTATAGCTGATGTTATTTTCCGAGGTTGTGTGTATCACTAGTGGTGTCTGTATCATAATGAATATAGAATAAACAGGTTATCAGAAAACCGGATCATGAAAAACTTTTATAATCCATTATCTTTAGTCAGACTTCTGAACCCTGCAGTCTTAGTCAGCAGACTAATGTATATGATCTGATTTCTCGCCCTCCTAATCCCCTCCTGTAAACAAATCAAATGGAACAATTATTAATTCACCACGAAATAATCCACATATCTCTCAGATACTCAGATCCTGTCTGATTCTCATTTTTCATTTTTCTCAAATCTTTTCAGTCCCAGATCCCTGATTTGCTCTTAACCTTGGTGTAGTTAGATTTACTTTTTCTAATGCTGATGAATTTCTATTGCATGTTTAAAAGCATTCTATTAACATTTTTTCTCAAGCTTTTATTTGTATCCTTAACAGAACATTACAATGTTTGCATCTTCCTTAAAAGTGCTCTGAACTAATATTGCAGCAAACTTCTTGATCCCCCCATATATCTTGGAAAATAGATACATACATACATATACAGACTACCTAAATGGTGGTCTTTCTTCATCAATGACATTCTCCGAATTGTCAATGAAATGAGTGCTTATAAGACCACATCACCAATTTTGAAGTGTTTGTACTTTAGAAATATAGATATATTATTAAATACTGCAAATAATATGGCAAGTTTTATTATATCACTTTGGGGCACTGTTCAGTATGAAAAATAGCATGATTTCATGAAATATATATAATACAGGTATGTTTGTATAAAACTTCTATTTGCAGTGTATTTAGCAGTAGTTCTATCAAGATGAAGAAAGGAAAAACAGATATACAGGCTAGTTTCTATACAACTTGGTTGAAGGAAAGCATATGAACAAAACATTCTTATGTCCTTTGCTTTTTGTCACATTAGCATTGTCATAACTTTGGGGGTCTCTGTTTCAATCTCTTCCTACTTTTCAGCATTTAAAAAAGTACAAAGAAAAACAACAAGGGAGATAACTGGAAAAAGAAGACCTTTTGTTTCCACATATGTATATATAGCAACTTAATTTCAAGATGGAAACATCTTGAACAAAAAACATTTTAGAATTCATCAAATCCTGTTTCATTAAATTCTCAGCTCACAAATAGAGCTGCAAACACCTAATCTTTGAAACTGTAGGTGGGTACTTGATTCAGAGGACTAGGTGCTAATAAACTTTCTTTCCGGTCAGTTTGGGAACTACTGCATTGCACCTCCTCTTCTTACTTCTTGTGAAGTTCAATACATCAGGCTTTCAGAAGATATACTAGAAATGCTTACATGAAAACAAAAAACATTTCTTTTCAAGATTAAATCTCTGCAGTATAGATCTCAAAACAGTTTTCAGAACTGATTAAGCTTCTGATAAATCACAACAATTTCAAGGATTTTTTTTTACTAAATTTTATTTTACCACCTTAATAGTTCATGATGGCTGTGTTATTGAAATATGATCCATTATTATATGAAAGGAAAATAAATGGATGGGTTAAGTGCCTAACTGGAGGAAATTGATGTATTTTGCATACAATACAAACCTTTTATTTTAACTGATAATTATATCATTCAAAATTTGTTCCAATAAACAGTCTTGTTAGCAACCTAGCTTCAAGCTTCTAAACACTTATTACCTCTTTGTTTGATTGGATTTTATTTTGTTTAATAGATTAAATTTTGTAATATGGTTGAGCAGCAGAAGCAAAGAAAAGCAAACAAATCATTATGCTCATAAGACTGTGAGAGACAAACACATTCATCATTTAAAGGACACACAATGAGTACTGTAGCTCAGTGTGTGCTGCAAATACTATAAAACTGCTATTGATAAATTTCAAAAGCATACAGGCTTCCAACTGGCAACCCAACTTCTTGTTAGGATTTTGAAATTATGGCATATTAATCTGCTCTTATGTATTTATTAAAGCATGTTTTGCTGTCGTCTTGCTGTCAGTTAGAATTATCTTTCAGATAGTCACTTCTACTATATTCCTTGAGGACTCAGTGATGTTTACACAGACATTGAGCTTTGCATTTCATGTATTTACTTATCTTGCTAATGTGCCTCCATCTAATTCTGGTGGTAGAATTGATGTAAAGTGTCAAATGAACAACCTTATGAAAACATAGATTCATAGAAAACATAAGCTGGAAAAGTCCTCAAGAAATCATCTATTCCACATTCCTGCTGTCAGGCAGTATCCTCTGTATCTAACCTTCTTCCATTTGTGCACCCCAAAAATTTTCCCCTGGAGGACCATTAGCTCACTGATATTTCAGAGAAAAGGTCTTGAAAAGTGAGGAAGTGTACAGCTATACAAAAAAGCACTGATTTTTAATATATTTCACTCATCTATTTTTTACAGCTATAGTTTATTTTTCTTGAAGTGAAAGCACAAGCAATTATATAAATTCTCCACAATTATACTTGCTGAGCTGGTGAAAATTTTCCATTAATACTGTTTTTTTAAACAGAAAATTATTTTTTAGCAGTGTGAATATCTATCCTGTGGCTGGTTTACTCCTAAGCTTCCTATTTTGAACAAGAGTATCAAAATTAGAGGAAGAAAGAAAACTTTTCAAACAAAAGGCAAATATTCTGCTTCATGTAAGTTTCAATAATAGAAATGTTACTTTGGATTTTAAAAGAAAAAGCTGGAAATGACTGCTGACACTTTTTTATTTTTATTTTCACAGACATTTTCTCATAGGAAAAGAAGAAAAACATCCTTCCTTTTCCAATTTTGGCCATTTTTTTTGTCTTACAATGTTTTTTACTTGGCATTAATAATGTAAAAATTGTAGATGCATTTCAGATTTTGCAGATGACCTCAAATGTATTGACTTGTAACAAAGAAAGTCTCTGACATCTCTAGAAGCCACATGGAAAGCTGAAGGAGCAATGAATAATGCTATGTCAGCCACACAGACATACATGTGAATGGCCAGTTAACATATGTTAATTAGATAATGACATAAAATCATTCAGAAATTGTAATTTACAACCTGAGTTATAATGTAATCTCACAGACTTATAGTTAAATTTGTTCCTAGAGCCTGTTTCATGCCTTTCAGTTCATTTGTTCTCTCTCTCCTTCCAGATCAAAAAGTTGTCAATATTTTACAGATAAAAGTGAAGACCCAAAATATTACCATAAAAGTAATAAAGAGCCCTGTGTATATGATATGGAACCTATTTACCAGAAATTTTATCAAAATGAACAAATTCTATACACAGCATCAAAGAAAATAAATGTTACAAAACTCCAGTTGACTTCAATGGGAGTTTTACCATGGCAAAGTGGGATAGGGTAACATTTCAGTCTAGTAATTTAAGTTCAGGGTTTTTCAGGATCCAAGAAGTTTACAGATATCCCAAGAAACAAGTAATTAATTTTCAGACAGTTTATATTTGTCATTTTTAAAACTGAATAAATGTATTTCATGTTTGGGATTCCTATTTTAAACAAAGTAAACAGTTTGTAAGTTACTTTTACAGTATAAGATTTACAAGCATATGAGCAGTCACTTCAAAGTTACTAGAAATGAAAGAATATTTGACCTCCATTTTCTAACCATATTGTTGGCCAAGATATAATCCTAGCCTTAACCGGAGCTCATTATATGGTACTTTATTGATATGAAAGCCTTTCCCTGTAAGTTACAGGATTTGATGCTAGCTAACACTGAAGGCAGCAGTCGCAGTTTTGACTCCATCCAAACTGCTAGATAAAGGCTGTTGAACTTGGAGATTTTTGCCATTGGCCTTACTGGGAGATGCATTTGAGAGGGCTGCCAAAGGTGCTGAGTGCACCACTGTCAATACTTATAACAGTGATGTTTTAGAGACTCCTAAAGGTATTGGTCTCCCTAATGGTGATTAACTATGGGAGATGCTTAGGAAAATATAGGTTTCATAACTCCTATTGCACTATGTTTTTAAATACATGTCCAGGGTGTCATATTCTTTGGCAGGCAAACTTACTGACACCATTGATATCCAAATGCCCTTTTAAAATAAATAATTATAAATCCTGGCAAGGACAATCGTGTGGAAGGAGTACAGTGCAGGATCCAATAGCATTCCATGGCTTAAGGGTAAAGGTAAAATTCTGCGAGGATTTCTTTGTGAAGCATTTGCTCTTTTAGGTAAGTGAGCTACTGAAGTGAACAGTACACTTTGCAACAGCTTGGCCTCAGTCATAGTTTCCTGCCCCTGCAAAGCATGGTCACCCAAGATAGATGATAGGCGTGGAATAGTGGTAGTAGATAGTACTCTAATTCCAAAAGCAGGATTACACTGATTCGTCTCGACTGGCTGGAAAACAAGAATTTTGTTGCATAAAACAACACACAAAAAACCCAAAGGTTTTGAAGTTATTTTTCATTATATGCTAGAGTGAAAGTAGGATTTTCAAAAAGAAGAAAGAGAGAAAGAGAACTGCAGTCCCACATGTTAATGAATCCTATACTTCAAATACGATCACCATGCACTGGGTTAATGGACTTTCTCTAGGGGGGCTTTCTTTACCTCTTTGCTCCTCACATGTTGATGTTAAAAAATTCTGAGGATAAAAGCTTTCCTGAAACAAATTCGTACTTGCAAATTAGTATGTTTTCAAGGAATGAACACAGTAATTCACCTAAAGTCCCAACTAGCTTGAATTAATATGCCTATCATATAATGGGATGATGCTGGATGCTTAGAGATAGAAGGCTTAGGTAGTTGAGTCTGCTCTCACACAATTATTAAAAGCTAATAATGCTTTTTCCCAGATATTACATATGCAAACAGGCACAAAAACAAAAACATTTTTCATTATCTAGTGTTAAGGTTTCCAAAGAAAAAAGTTTTCATCAGACAGATTAACACTGCTTCTCGGTAAAACTATTCATCACATGTAGAAAGTATATGTCCCACAATTATGGACACCTGGGCCTGAACTCTCACCACATGTGCAGGAAAGGCACAAGTTCACAGGGCTGGATGCAGCCACAGTGGTGACAGAAGATCTGTGCATGACACTGAGCATATGCTCTGCCTATAAGGGGATGACTGCTCTCTCCTCACTCACCTGGCAAATCCATCATTACATCCAGGCCCCCGTATTTCTAAAGCAGCAGTCCACATTGCCCCCAGTTATTCAAGCCAAGCACAGTGGCTAACTGTAGGAAAAGCAAGTGGATGTTCAAACATTTGTGAGGACTCCCCATTCCCTAAGATTTACATTTTCGATGGCCACAGAGCTAATCCCCAAGCCTTACTGTGGCAAAGTTTTTGTTGAATCCAATGGGTCTTTTGCCTGAATTAGTTTTGTAGAATTTGTCCTTATGTCCCCAAAGCTTTGCATTAGACTTGACGGTGTTTCTTAAAGCCCAGTCTAGAGCCATCATCGACCCCATGAGATCCTTCAGCAGGGACCGGTGTAACCTGCGGATGTCCCCTCAGATTCACGGCATGCTGCGGAGAAAGAGGATTTATGCAAATGGAGGCAGATCTTAAAGTAGGCATGGAGGTATGTCTGCGTCTTTACTAGTAAATAAAATAGGTCAGACCTCCTTCTTTGTCCCTCAGGACAAGTGACATGGTATGGCTTGCATCTATATGACTAAAACCTCTTCTATTCCAAAACAGGGTAGAATTGCCCATACAGCCCATCGGAACAGCCCTACGCTGTCCTCAACCTGTGCTCAAGCACTGTCTGGGAAAATGATACCTGTCATGGGCCAAAATTATATCAGGGAGTGTGCTAGCAATTAACACTATGGATATTCATAGAGCTAGAGACTGAGCCTATGACCTCTCCCTGTCCAGTTCACTAGCACAGACGAAGCCCAGGAAGGCCCAAATGGTGGTAAACACTGCTGTGAAATGAAGTCTGATGGAACTGCTAATATCAGTTTACTTGTACACACTCATGCAGATTTCTTAGTGAGCACCAGGTTCATTCAGTTGAAGCCAAAAGCTAATTAAGTGTGTTAGTATAAAAGTTATATGCGACATCGAAGTTAGTAGAAGAAATTAAATATTCATAATGACAGCATGAAATAATTTCATTTATGCCTAAATGAAATGTTTAAAAATAAATGAACAATGTATTCTTAAAATTAAATACCTGTTTTCTCCAACCATGTCCCATAGCTTAGTTAAACAATTGGGAATGCTTCATTTTAATTTTGTGCATTGATTTCAGATGACATTAATAAAATATTTCCTTTCACAGTAAATTATTAATAGACTCTGTAAACACTAACATGCATCTGAAACCTCACAACTATTCAATGTACCACGTCACCAAGAAATCAACAAGAATATTTCCCAAATAGGCTAAGGACAAGCACTTCTGCTAAAAATCTGCATTTTTACTTATACAACAAATTCTAAATTCTTCCAGAACACTACCTCCTGCCCAGAACCAGCCCAGTCACATGTATTAACTTGACAGATGAGGTCTCTGCTTTTCATTCGATTAAATAATGCTTGCAGAAAGAACACCAACCAAAGACAATTGCCGTGGCTGTTCTTTTATTTCACTTAGCCTGCAATACTTTCATTCATAAGCACTAAATTGGAATTGCCGATATTAACTTACTAAAGAGCTGACGGAAAAGGTTCATGTGCTATTTATCCTCAAGGGTCCAATTCAATCACAGCCCTGTAAAATGTCACTGACCCACTTCATCAATTACTGAAGGCAGGCGTGGGAGCTTTGCATTCCTCCTGATTGTACCAGCCAAATGGATCTTCTTTTTTATTTATGTGATAACCAGACTGCTCAAAAGGGTTGTGTAAGCCTCTTTGCAATATAGCAAATAAAAAGTCCACTTCTATTGCACTTACAGTCCATATTCAGACTTAAGAAAATGCTGGCAATGAAACAGTTGCATTCTTATAGACTTGTTAATAACAAACTATATACATCTTCAGGAGCATTTCAGCAACGAATTTGAAATACAGCTGAGAAAATTTTGAAGATCCATAAATGCTTTCCTTTCTCAGTTTGCTATTTAAAAGTTGTGTTGAAAGATTTTGTATCTTGGATTTTACATAGATATTTTCTAGTCAGGTAGATAGATATTTTGTGAAGCATACATGCCTCTAAAAGGAAACTTTGTTGACTATTTGCTTTCCAGAGGGTAATACTGTTTTACAGAGATCATGATATATTATTTAGTAACATTTTTTCATATACTGACTTTTTCTTCCAATTTTCAAAATGCAGTTAAAATTCAAAGGCAAGGAATGCTTTACAAATGCTTGTTACATCAAGTGAAAAATTACAAAATTCAAGATATACTTCAGATAGCTGAAATATATACATGTTCTAAGGAAGTTAAAGCAAAAAAAAAAAAATCTGTTGTTGTTAAATAATCTGTTCTTGAGAAGCAAGTGGTAAGGGATTTTTTTCTTATAACATCTTCCAATGCTTTTGCTCCCCCTTTTCTCCTGGAAATATTGCAGATTAAGATGGGATTTGTTTTCTGTAATTTTAGCATCTGAAAGTAAGATGTGTAATTCAGATTAATCATTGACACTTAATAGCAAGACAAAACGCATCTCTAGAGGGCAATTCATTCCATCCTACGACAGATGTCATTCTGTTACTCAGTGGTTATTATCTCATACTGGTTATCTGCTGCATCAGATTGACCTCAGAGCAGAACTTGATGGATGTCTTCTTCCTTGTGCCCAAATTCTCCCTTCACACATGAGCTTCCCCCACTTGTGCTTGACACTGAACTTGAAGCCAGCACTGTCCCTACACTGTATGGGGAGCTGACAGGTCATGACAGTCAACACTGAAGTTTCAGCAGTATAACCAGCTTGGCCTGCTGTGACCAGCCGTTGAAAGCTGCCCATAAGTAACAGAAAAACTCTTTCTTTGATACAGCTCTGGCATTGTTTATGTGATCACGAAGAGAAAAGGAGCTATATTGCTGATGGAGCAGCTTAGGGAAGGGACAGGATGATGCATCGCTTTCATAAGTCTGAGATACAAAGGTGGCTTAGCCCAACAATGCTGCAAGGTGACAATCATCTGAGGAGGTTTCTTCAACTAAAAGATCAGCTTCTGAAAGAAAGTAAACGCAGCAACATAAAACAGAAAAAAAAAAGAAAGAAAATGAATGAGTAGTGATTTATTCACAACTGACAGTGATAAACTAGTAGTTCTTTTCCATCAGCAGTTAGGCAGGCTGTTCAACAGCAACTATTAAAATAAAACTACTGTTCATTGACTGGATGAGACAGTATTCATTGCTGTATGTTTAAATAATGGTGTGTCATGGTAAAAAAAAAATAGCACATGAAATATTCTGGTAAAAAGGGCTGTAAGTCAAAGAGAAATAATGAATTTCATGCACATATTGTGAAAAGTCCAGTGGCACATGTTCTACACGGAAGTTGGACTAACCGATCATAATGGTCTCTTCTGGCCTTAGAGTCATATATGACTATATGACTGTTTATAATATCTCCAAAATGTTGCCAGTATTTTATTAGGATGAATATTTCAGTGCCTACTTCAAGTCATTATTATATTCTTCATAAAAATATTTAAAATGTGCTACTTTAATTAATTAAAAAGTTTGCTTGATGTTTTCAAAAAAAGCTGACAGTGGAAAAGTAGATTTTCCTCTAGCAGTAAGGTTTAACATTTCTAATTGCATTGTAGATACTAATACATTTATGTGAAGCAAAGTTACTGATGCAGTTTGACTGTTCCAACTCTTGGTATATAAGATAATTAGAACAAATCATTTTTAAAGGTCACTGAAAGCAAATCTGCTCATGCTATAAAAGCACCTGCCTTTATAAACTATAGAAAGAGACCTTACCTTGGAAGCGGGACGACCACTATTAATAATATGGAAAGAAACAACACTTCATTGAAGTGTAGGGACCATTTCTGAACAATTTTAAGTGAAGAGAAGAAAAGTAGCTATAACAGCAAAACGGATAAACAGTAGTTGAAACAAAGACACAGGTGTCAGAGTACAGGTCTTACTTGGCAGACCTTCTAGAAAGCAAAATCCACTGTAAGTGGGGATAACAATTTTGGGATGTTCACGTTCGTCATTCTAGTGCGCAGAAGGGGAGGTTATGAAACTCCCTCTCTGACTACCAATCCTTTGACTTCCCTTTCATCCATCATTAACAATAGGCTCTGGAATGTTAAAGTTGTCACTACTTCTGTTTTTGAAGCTCTTGTGCCACAAAGGGATGGTTGTTACAAAACATGCATCCCATGACAGGCTCAACCCTAGCTTTAACACACTCGCACGTACATGGTTCCTCTGTTATGAATGTGGGTATCTCAGTGCCTTTGCGGACACTCACAAACGCTCCAAAGCCGCTGAGACACCACAGCTATGCGAGCTACCACCTGCCAGCCTGGTCCCACCACGGATTCCCATGGAGCTCCCTCCTCCTGGGAGGTACAGGCAGCCACTTAGGCTGGAAAGGTTCAGGCTGCCCGCAGAGGACCCTGGGAATGCAAACAGTAAATTGTGACTGCTCAGCTGACAGGTTTTAACTTGTTAAACACAGTTGTACTACATCATCTGCCTCGTTCAATTGAGTGGGCTTGTTAAGAATGCATAGAAAACCTAAAATATGATCAAAAAATTATTTTGTGCTGGACACTGGCTTGTATATAAACAAAAAACAGTACTAGAAATCAACTCTCTTCAAAACTCTTTAAATACCTCATTCTTTTCACTGTTAAGATCAATAAGAGCAATATTTGGTGCATAAAGACTAGCCTTTCTTTCGCCAGATGTACCACACGGGCACTGAAATATGGCAGATAAAAAGCGGATACAGAAAACTGGAGAGGTGACCTGTCTCCAAGGAGAAAACATAACTGACCAAACTTTCTTTACCTTTAAACTTGGTCATCGCTGATTTATGCAAATACTAGATATTATTATCTATGAAAGAGGAAGAGTAAAAGTACAGGAAGTCTCATAAAAAGTTTGGGATTAGAGTGAGATGAAAGGTTTGGGCATAGTCATGTGAGATGGCAAAAGCAACTATGAGGGGTAGCTGTTTAGAGTCTTTGAATGCTCTGAGAATTGGAGGTACTTAAACCAGCACCAGGCGAAGGTACATTTCTGCCTATTCAGTGTGTACTAGTTCAGGTGCCATAAGTGATGCAGGTACCTTAGTGATGATCTTTCACACTATTTAGCTTTGCCTTTGAGCTAGTGAGTTTGAATGAAACATTGTCCTCACACACTTCCGCTACTTCTCATACCAGAGCTGGCATATTCAGAGCTAAGAGGAGGATATCTGCTTGATGTACCATCAGCTGCATGACATCAGTCTTCCAGTACAAACTCCTTTATAATGGTACTGCCTCCATCAATTGAGGAAAGCTGTCCTGAACCTTGGGAGAATACTACATGGCAGACTCCCCGCAGCACTATACTACTTGCAGTTCCGATTTAATTTATATTTTTATGCTGGACACATGCACTCACAAAATCTGAAGGTCTGATTTTTTGATTTAATACTTACGTTTTTATAGCCTAATTTATGTCTTGACATACAGATGGGAATAAAATGGATCAGCAATGTAAATGTAACTGCGTATTGTGTTGAGTGCTTACAAAATCTATTTTAGCTTATGACAGTCCCTTCAGTGTGTCCAAGTTCCTCACTGAAGTTTTCCATCATCTGGAACAGGAAACAAATGATTGCCATTTTTGTGTGCTTAGCTTTGACTAAGCATTTGCTTTTATTGATCCCAAGCATCTAGCAGAAGGAAATCGCCAAACAAATAAACAGAAGCATCACTTCTGAATGTATTTCCAGATGCTTGATGAATGAACATTACTATTTGTACAGTGTCCTAAGTGTACACAGCACTTTACCATGTTAACAACAAATCGCCTGACTATGCCTACAGAATCCAGCTGAAAATGAGAAGCCTGAAATCAAACTCTACTGGCATTCAGACAAGCCATGGAAAGAGAAGACACTTTATGCACAAATAATAAATATAGTCTTCATAGTTTGTATAAAAATTGTAGTCTCAGCTTGAATTAATTTATCTGAATTTACATAGGATGCAAAGAAATGTATCAACAACTTTGAAAGCAAAGGAATTTTAAAATGAAAAAGTAACTTTTTTCCCTGTCATGATAGATAATCATACAAGATTGCAAATTTATTTGGGCTGTCTGATTAAACACAAAGAACAGAGCTTTGGCAGATTTCAGTGGGAAGATGTTTTAGCACAGAAAAGGTGAAGGACTTTCATGACTAAGGATTTTGTCATAATACCATTTTATTAACCTTTGATAGCTCTTACAAAACATGGGTTAGAACTTTAAGGCTTCTTTGAATCCAGATATTGAGTTCACTCATTCAATTAATTAATTCTAACAATAATAATACACAGATTATGTTTTTAACATAACTGTTGAACAAAAAAGGTCATTAATATTGTATGCTTTTTTCAGAAGAGACATGGGAATCAGTGGCACTGTATCACTTGTAGCTGATGAAAAACCGTTCTTGTCAAAGGAAACTAGAGGGTTCTTCTGAGTCCACTGTAGGACTACAACTAGACCATGACTTGTTAATATGATTATATCTTTTGATCAGGAATTCTATTCAGGGCAAGCTCTAGCCCCTTCTTTTTCCATCTCATCTTAGAGACCAAAGGTTGTTTCCATTTTCTGTCACAAGCTACACAAAATTCTTGAATCAGTACAGAACTCCAACAGTTGAATTAAACAACTCCTACTGGGAGAAATATAATCAGAAGAGATAGTCTACTTAACATGCCTAATCTCATACTTGTCCAAAATGAAGTTAGATGGCTCCATCTGGGCTTCATTAGAGTGAAGTAACAGAAAGGGCATTGTCTCCCTTTCCCCTTCTGTTCTTCCCTCTGCCCCATTGGAAGTGAGTAGAGCAGAGGTGTACTCCATTGATGTAAAGCACTTTGCCATTTCACTGGCTCTTAAGGTGCCCTATTAAACTCCCTTGAGTCCCACAGAACAATATACTCTACCTGAGACCTCCATCCCTTTATAGTTTAGAATAATTATTTTGGTTCCTATTTTTCTTGCACACAGAAAGGTCTGAAAACAGAGTTTCCTGAAGGCTGGTATAGACAATATATATTACTCTGTACTTCTTTATATCTTCATTTAGATTAACTTCACCTTAGGAAGAGCTGTCTGTTGTAAGCTGTTAGCCACATATCATATTTTTCTCTGCTATTGGTCTAGGCTGAAGATGTCAACCTCAAACCAGTTCATTCCACTTTTAAAGCTGCAAGTAATTTTCATAATACATTCTTCACATTAATCCAACTCTGTATCAGACATGAATCATGGACGGATTAAACTAATCTGTCACAAGTTCTTAATGGTGACAGAGAAGAGAGGAAGAGGAGGGAGTTTGGGGACAAGGTGAGAAGTTCAGTTGTTGGTTATACAGAAATATGAGGCTGAGAAAGAAATTGGGTAGATTAAATGACTTGCATCAGAAGTGACAGCAGAATCTAAAAGAAATAAAAAATGAATATTGGAAAATAAAAGTGAAAATAATTCAAAACAGAAATTCAGGGATAACAAAGTTAAGGAGAGACAGAGCATATCAAATAAGATGCTAAAGGATTAGCCAGAGTATCAGAACAAGATCATGAAAAGAATGGAAGCTCAAAAAATATGAGCAGCGAAGAGAAAGTAAGGAATGTAGCCAAAGGAAGAAAAGAACATTAAAAAGAAAAGTTCTGACCTCTCAGTGGCATAGTTTAAAACTCTAGTCAAAAAGATGGAATGGGAGCTCAAGAAGCTTTGTGGGAATTCGTATATGATATTTGTATCCAGCCCATGAAAGCAAGGTAAAAAGAAAAAAAAAAAAAAAGGAAGAATTATGTCAAAGATCCCATTATAGGCAATTCTCTATATCTATTTTAGAATTTCTGTCTACCATCTCAAGTCCCCTGTTTTCTTATCAATACCACTTGTCAACACCTATCTTGCTTTTCTGTTGGGACTAAAAGCCATTTGCTCTGGGTTTTCCTTTTAGAAGAACCTAGGAACTAATTTATAATACTGAGAAAACTTCTACTGTGACACTGGAAGTTACACTACAGTTCTTAAAAAGTCATAACTTGGTAGTTGACTTTGTTATGACCAAGCCATGGTCATAACTCAGAGTTTAAAGCTTGCAAAAAGTTTCATGAAGTATGCTTTTGATAATGGAAAATAGTCAATTTTGGCTTGGATGTGTTTTCGAAGAGGTCAGTTGTGTTTCTATGCAAATCAGTGTAATGTAATTTATTCTTTTCCATCTGTAAAGCTGTTTAAGCTTGTGATAAGAACTATTAAATATACCATCTTAATATGATTAAGAAAGCTAATGAATTGTGTGGTATA
Source organism: Apteryx mantelli (assembly GCF_036417845.1). NCBI lineage: Eukaryota > Metazoa > Chordata > Aves > Apterygiformes > Apterygidae > Apteryx > Apteryx mantelli. Next base: position 117,574,094 of record NC_089980.1, on the reverse strand, counting down.
TAGGCCTTTTCTAATGGGAGATATTGCAAAGTGAAGAGTTTTAAAACCATTAGCTACTGTTTTTAAATGCACTAATAATATTCAAAGTTCATAGCTATTACCACTGAGTATTCAAATATCTATATTCTTAAAACAAATTGTATTGTAGTAGATGCACCTCCTTTGTGATATTTTACATAGTTTTTATGCCACCTGGTGGTCAAATGTCTAATAGATTCAAGACAGGTGAAATTCACCCTTCTAACAGCAGCTGTACATGGCCCCAGGCATAAGACAGACACTGCGACTGCCCACTGCAAAGGGTGAGTGACCAGGATAGCCGCTGTGCGAGGAGGGAAGAGTTGGAACCTGCACAAGCTCTGTCTAGACCAGAGGAAAGAGTTGAGGGCGGTGGGAAATAGCAGGACTTTGGCTACTACACTCCCAAATGACTGTGCAAGTAGCAGCTGGTGAGTTTAGTGTTTCTAGCTATATTTGAGACAAATTGTCCTTTGCTTTGCGTTTATTCTCATTTGTCACTGAAGTTTTACTTTATGTGACCTGCACCACCTCAGATAATTCCCACAATTCAGCATAGGTTGAATATTTATAATCATTTAGGCTGGGGAATTCTAGCTCATTTACCTTGATTTTGTGCAGTTTCTTTGTGAATTGCAAGAGAAAACTAAATAGCAGATAGTATCATAGAGGGTACTACATATTCTCGAAGACATAAAGACAAGAATTCTGTTTCTTCTGTACATGTAAAGTTCCTAACATGTTTGAGACAGACACACATCAAAAACAAAAAGCCTAATCAAGTCTACCTTCAACTGCATAAGAATATAACAATCACTGCACTGGGTCAGACGAAAGTTCCATTTAGTCTAATACCCAGTTTCTGGCACTGGCTAGCACCACGAATTATGCAGTCAAGTTTCATGTACTTGTTTGCTGGGAAGATGCTCCAGCTACACAAACACCTCCAGTGAGTCTTCCACTTTCCTCACTTTAAACCTATGACTTGCTAATTTCTTACTGGTTATTTCCCACATTCATTTAGCTCATGATTTTAGTGCTTCCCCTCCCCAGACACTGAGAAATCTTTTAGCTTCAACAGGCCAATTTTTCAGTGGAGACCAACAAGGGAAAAGTTCAAGGAAAGAGCTAGCCTGATTCTTCCTTGACGTATCTCCCAGCTTTAGAGACTTCCTGAGCAGAGGATTGCATCCTGGTCACTGTGAAAGAACCAGGCTTTCAATTTATTGTATATCAGTAGACTACTTCTAGAGTGCTGGGATCTCTTTCTACAACCTTTGGGGTTCCAGGAATGAGTGAATCCATTGGCCGGAGTAAATGCTGTTATCAGACCATAAAACCACTTACAGAACATGCTCGTTAAGCTCCTCCTTATTTAGAAATGAAGACATATACCTTGACATTAGAAATCTCACTGTGTCCCAAAGTACAATTTGGCAAGACATGAGAAAGTGGAATATTTCATAACCCTGAAGATTTTCTGCTTGTGGAATTATAGTAATACTTTGCACTTATATAGTGCAATTCAATCTTCTTTACCAATGTTAGTTTAACCTTCTGTCAGTCCTGAAAGTATAATTTTTCTTATGCCATAAGTGAGGAAACAAGCCCAAAGAGAGTAAATAATCTGCCTTTAACTATTATGGGTAACATATGAGAGAGTGAAAATTAATCCAGTGCCTCAGTCCCAGTCCTGTGCCTTATACACAAAACAATATTGCAGCCAAAGATCACAAACAATTCCCATTTTGCCAGGCTTTTTATCTGACACATACTATGTGTGAACTCTGTTAAAACCTGTAAATCTTAATAACTGAAACAGCGGTGTCAGTTACACAGATCATTGTCTGGTGATGGCAAATTAATGTAATACCTGTCATGATAATTACATACTGTATTCTTTGTTATGTTGGTTTCAGCTAATAAATCACAAATACCATCTTCATCTTCTGTTTGCAAAGATGGTTAATTCCTCAACATCAGCATCTTATCAGAAACTTCTGTGGTGCTATCTTTATTTGGCCTTGAGAAAAACTGCAGCATTGGCCAAAAAAGACAGTATGATAACTGCTTTCAAATTTATCTGATCAATTGAAACAAACAGATCTGTCAGCGTGCTTGAAGAATCCATCCAAGTTTCTGCCATGTGGAAGAGATTATACACTTTAAAAAGAATCTTAGTTGCTCAGACCTAATAAAGAATTTTTTTTCCATTTTCCACTGTCTTTCCCCTTAAGTCACTGATGGTGAGTCCTGGCTTTTTTAGCCAGCTTTCTGCCAGAGTTGTCTAAATTAAGCTTCCTCTTCTCTGATTTCTTGGTCTGTGTCAGAGACACATTCTTCACACAGTGGTACATGACAAACAATAGAGAAACAGTTTCTTTGAATGAGTTCCCTAAATATTCTACAAAATCAAGAAAGCGGACTAATTTCAAAGTAACTTAATTTTAATTCTGAGGTGTCATTGCCGGATGCTTTCTCTGTCCCCACTGTCTTTGACAGAGTTACCTAACTCTGCAGAGAATTCAGAGGTCAAAGCATTAGCTTGGTCAAACCCTTGATAGCCTTATAGCTGCAGCAGGAATTTTTTTTTTAATCTACAGCAGTTGAAAATGGCTTATTTTCTCAACTTTTCATAGAATTGCAGGTAAGTGTTTCTTCATAAACCTATAAATATGAAAAATATTATAGAAAATCTAGGATATTGCTAAGATTTATGTACTACAGGAGTAGGCATTACATTATATCTGGCTTGGTCTTGTGGGAGGTGCTTGAGCAGCAAATATCACCTGATGCCTGTGCTCTTCTTAGTATGTATCTAGTGTTGAGAACCCAGTAGATTACCCACTCTGTCACTACACCTGGGAGAAAAATGAGATTGACTATGACCTGAAAACAGCTCTCTGTATAAACTTTTTTCTTTTATGTGTGGACTTTGGGAGTGCAGGCATTGAGAAACCAAGACAGTATCAAATAGGGGGTGAGAACTGTATTGAATAAAAATATTTTCACTTACTATTTTCAAAACTAGTCATAGCCATTAATAATAATCTTATTCAATAATAATAGTAATACTAATAATTAACAATAGTATTAAAATAAGTAGAACTGAATGCATTTTTCCAGCTATGGTCTCAACAAGGATATTAGAAACCTATAAAGAAACAGAGCAACAACGAATCCCATGTTTGCGCTTGCTTATCTGGACTGACCTAATTCACTTTTTTTTTTCCTAGCATATATACATCCACATGTTTGTGGTATTGCACACACATCAGGTGAATTTTCTGCCTTATTCCAAGCTCAGCTAACATACTGTGAGTCTGACAACAAAGCCAATATATTGAGCAATCGAGGATATACTGTATCAACATTAATCTTTCTTTATGATGTTAATATGTATACATATATATCTGAACAAGTTATTGAACAATTCCATGGAGTCCAGAGAGGCCTCATTAATGTCTTTGGTGCCTTCTGTGCAGTGTACTTTGTTACAGTTAATGATGTTGTAATAATTTGAAATTTGAAATAGCTGTGATAAAGAAGGGTATTTTCATTTATGTAGAAGTTAACTTCACAGACTGTGATTTGTTTATATATAGTTAAGTGCAATCCAGTATCACTGAGGTAAAGTGAATCCTGGCAGTACTTCTCTGGAATTTTAAAATAAACTTCTCATTTTGTATTTCATTTCACCATTTGTACCATGAAAAATATCTGAGGCAAAGAGAATTCTCTAGGTTTTAAAGAGATGTTTGGTTCATTCTCTATGCCATCATGGAATAGCAAATCTTTATCGCCCGTATTTTTCTAGAAGTGCCATAATGCTTGATGTTTAAGATTCCCTAGCGAACAGTTTGACAGTACTGGGAGCTGAAGGATTAAAGTTTAATGCACTGCTCACTGTTTTGGTGAGAGTGATTATGGTGTCCTTCATTTTGGTACAATGCCTCTTATACTAAACAGCTGAGCAATATCCTATGATAGACAGGGCAAGAGCTTAGTGTGAAATTTTGAGGGTATGTGTTATGGTCCAGGTAAAACTAGTATAATATTTATACAGGTTTTTTGTATTTTCCAAATGCCATTGAGTTATATGCAGTAATGAATCAGACACCTGCATATGCAGTCATGTACTGCCCTTTTGCTGCAGAAATTTACTATGAGCTGCTTTTTAGTCCAAATGAAATGTAGATACCATGATCTTTAATTCGTTTGGTTTCAAGCTCCAATCTCTCAACTCCCAAGCTCTTCTTCAAGGGTTGCTCAACCTCCTGTAGAAGGCCAAATCTCAACTCTTTCTGCAGTGACATCTGGAATATATATTTGCTGGAGTTAGTGGAGAGAACAGGGCAAGTGGTATAAAAACTCTAAATGACTGATGTGGGTGCTGAACCACCAAAGAGGTTCACTGCATGTTCTTTAGTTACTTGTTTGATTGACAAGGTAGACTTAGCTGTATGTTACAGGGCATTTCTTTATCAGATTAAGACCATGATGGTAATTTTTGCCGCTGGCACCTAGAGCAATAGATGTTTCCAATGGACAGTGTTGTACACACATGAGAAATCAATAGATTAAACTTCTGCCTTCAGCAGTGACTTGCAAGAGCTGTGTAAGGATATTGGTAGGAATCATTAGTTCAGTTGCCTTTTTTCTAGGTTTAAGAATGTCTATAATTTTTCCATCATTAATTAGAATGTCAAAAAAAAGGTTGTGTCAAAATGATGAAGGAAACATATTGCTAAAGTCAGAGTAGATAAAAGGGAGAAGAAAGGCTTGAGAGAGAGTTGAACCTCAAAAAGACTCACAAATACATAAAAGATGACTGATATGAGACCAATCATTCCCAGCCTGCAATTACAGCTTTTGCTTACTTCCCAATCCTTCCTAGTTTAACTCAAAACAATTAGATCATACTGAGTCTGCTAATAAAAGCTAATAACATAAACCGGTCACTAACAAGATCTAACTTCCCACAGTGGCCATGTACTGTCTCTTCATTCCAAACACACTCCTCTTCCTACAAAATGTGACTGTCCTAATTCCATGTGCTTCTGACAGGGAGCACCTCAGCTGGCTCCAGGGACACTTTTTCTGGCACAAAAAGATGCAGAATAGTGGTTCTATCCTATTCTGCAGAGAACAGGAGAATAAAACAATGATCTTATCTTTAGCATACTGTCCCAAAATTCTCACTAAAAATTAAAAATCATTTAAGAACCTCAGTTTAAATGCATAATTGATTTTGTGTGGGAAGACAGGAAATTAGCTATCCAGACAGATTATTTTACCTCTTAATGTTGTCAGAAAGATTAATCGTCTACAGTGGCAGAGGCTGTGCAGCAATTAATTTATTTGTCACTGTCATTCTTAAACTTGAAAGTGTGAAGGTAGGCATATTAAGACATATCCAGCACTGCAGTGGGCTCCAGCTAAAACAAGCTATTTCTATTTTCCTCAATAATAAAGTTTATCACTGATCTTCAGTTCTTCATTCCTTTACAATGATCACCATAGCTATTCTCTAAATAAATGATAATGTAACGCTATGAGAACTTTGGGCTTGGAAGAATTCAGCTCCTAGCCACTGTTCAAGATTTAGGACCTAGTATCTCTCACATTCCAAAATACCATTTCCTGAGGCTGTCAGCTTCCCCTTAAACCCAAAGAGAAAAACAGGCAAGAGAAAGTAGTTGTCCTGGGCATTGTTGGGTCAAGCAAGTTATGTATTAAAAAGAACCCAGCACCACTACTTACATCATTCTGGGTGACCCCAATGTCATCTACATCATTGAGATATGTGTCAATATAGTCTCTAACTCTTTCCTAGTCCAGCTTGTCCTCACAGGTTATAATGTACAAAACAAACGGTATTCCAAAGTGAGTCAGCAAGAAGAAAAAGGTGAAAAGAAGATGCAGTCTTACTTTCTTCAGACATCAGATAAAAAAAAAATACCCCTTCTAAAGATAAAAATTCTGAAAGCATGAAACAATTTATGAAATAAGTGAGGAAAACTACCATGTACTGCTCTTCAACTGAATCACCAGACTAATGGTGCAACTGATGTCTTATTTTTACAATAATTGAAGGGTTGTTTGGGGGCCTCTCAAGGGCTTATTTAAACAATGCCACAAATATACTTGGACCTGATGTGTCACATAGAAAGCAGATGTCCCAACAAACAATGATGGATGGATGTCAGACCTAATATTTGGTCTAGAAATATTTGGGCCATAATAAACTTTCCAATTACCTGGCCAAGGACTGCTTCATCCCTTTTCAAAATGAGTATCCATCCTTATTTGTGAAAACTTTCATGAATGAAACAATATCCTCATGTGTTTTCAGACTGCATTAAAAGCATAAACCATCCAGCTGTGCACCCAGTGACATGACATTTATAAAGATAAAAATAAAACTTACTGATCAACTAGTCAGTTATATAAAAGCATCATATCAGCTCAGAATCCTTTGTGGAATTCCAGAATCACTGAGGTTGGAAGGCACCTCTGGAGATTGCCTCATCCAACCTCCTGCGTAAAGCAGCGTCAGCTACAGCAGGTCCCCCAGGATCCTGTCCAGATGGCTTTTGAATATCTACAAGGATGGAAACTTCACAGCCCCTCTGGAAAACCTGTTCCAGTGCTCAGTCACTCTCACAGTAAAAAAGCTTTTCTGATATTTAGATGGAACTTCCCGTGTTTCAATTTGTGCCCATGGCCTCTAGTCCTGTCACTGGACGTCATGGAGAGGAGTCTGGCTCAATCTTCTTTATTCCCCCATCAGATATTTATACACATTGATGAGTTCCCCCTGAGCCTTCTCTTCTCCAGCCTAAACATGGAGAAGGCTAAACATCTCTCCTACGAGAGATGATTCAGTCCCTTCATTATCTTTGTGGCCCTTTGCTGGACTTGCTCCGATAAGTCCGTGTTTGTCTTGTACTGGAGAGCCCAGCACAGGACCCAGCACTCCAAATGTGGCCTCACCAGTGCTGAATATAGGAGAAGGGTCACCTCCTGGCACCTGCTGGCTATTATCTTCCTCATGCAGCCCAGGATGCTGCTGGTCTTTTCTGCCACAAGGGCACACTGCTGGCTTATGGTCAAACTGGTGTCCACCAGGACCCCTAGCATTGCTTTTCTGTAAAGGTGCTTTCCAGACAGTCGGTCCCAGCCTATACTGATGCCTGAGGTTATTCCTTCCTTGGTGCAGGACTTTGCATTTCGCTTTTTTGACCTTAATGAGGTTCCTCTCTGACTATTTCTCCAGCCTGTTGAGGTCCCTCTGAATGTCAGCACAGTCCTCAGGTGTATCAGCCACTCCTCCCAGTTTTGTGTCATCTTTAAACTGGCTGAGGGTGACCTCTGTCTCATCATCCAGGTTTTTAATGAAGAGGTTAAACAGTACTGGCCCTAGTATCAACCTCTGGGGCACACTGCTGGTGACTGGCCTCCAGCTGAACTTCATGGTGCTGATCACAACTGTTTGAGTCCAGCAGTCCAGCCAGTTTTCCGTACAGCTCACTGTCCACTTATCTAGTCTGTACTTCATCAGTTTGTCTATGACGATGATACTGGAGACAGTGTCAAAAACTGTTTGAAGGTTGCACCACTGTACTAAATGTGAGAAGGAATCATCTCTTTCAATCCACCAGCTACAAAGTCATAAAAGCAGTAGCTGATCTAGCTGCACTGCATAATTCGCACTTCAGACCGAAGGAACAAAATACTGGAGAAATGAAAGCAATGCACTGTTGTGTCAGTGTCGTCAAACTTCCTCCTATAAGAAGGAGTTTGGCCATAATATTGGTTTCCGAACTGCAGAAAAGCCCTATTGTATTTCTCAGCCATGTTAAGAAATGGTCAGCACTTGCCAATGCTGTCAGGCTTGGAATGGGCACCAACACAGTGATCAGGATGTTTGGTCAGACAGTGTCCTGTTAGCCAGGAAAAGCACCCCCAAAATTCACATAGCCATGGAAGCAGTTTCCACTCAGGTGGTATGGTCTTAACGACAGGTCTGGTTTAATGTCCTTATTTAGGCTGCACTGATCAAGTGTAAGACTTCCTGGCAGGTAATCTTGAACCACTCTGAATGTAGTATTTACCTATTACTTTTCTCATTTCCTGACCTTATTTTTGCCATCCTTGTACTTCCCTTTTTCTGTACCAGTCTCCTCCCAAATAAACAACACACCCCTAATTACTTTCTCCCCACTGGTCCTAGTTTTGCTACAGTCATCGTACCAAATGCCTTATATAGTATTACTGATAAAGTCACCTAGGTACTGCTGGCCTTGCAAGAGTCTGCTCCTCTGAAGGTCCTCAACACTTGCCTTCAACTGCATGCGAAGTTCAGCCATTTCTCATGTAACCTCCTCATTAGTAACTTGCGAAATCTAATCACCCTCACAGCATTTTCTGTGACTCTTGTCAGCTGCTCACATTGTTATCTGTCATGTTCAGCAATGTCTCAACCTCCTTCATGTCCACTAACTTTCCACATCCTGTTTAGTTAGCTTAACTTCAAGCCAGGGACTTTTCAGAGGCCTAGTTATCTGCTTGCTGCTCTAACACATTCTAAGGAGAAATTTCCACTATTTCTAATAAGAAATATGAGCTGAATTCTCTAACAGAGTCATGATCCTTCTGTGTCTCCTGTAAATGGAAATGTCCACTTTGCACCCATCTCCTAAAAAGTGTACAAATCCAGCTCTTTCATCTAATTCAGCTAATTTCTATGTTCCTGTGCTCCAGGCAACATTACAAGGTACTTTCTCCTCTGAAAAGTTCAGCTAGAAATTTTCAGAGGGTTCTACTTGCCCTATTCTCCATTTAAAATCCCAATGCAAAGACACAGAGTTTAGGGATTTCTCTGCTTGGGAGCTGTATTTTTACGTGCAATTTAACGTGCTTTCATGCAATTGGAGAGGGCTCATCTTGCCCCATCTTTCTGTGTGTTCCTGTGTTTCTCTGATTATTCTTCTCATTTTATCTCATTGTATTAATTAAATATAAACATTCTTCTTTGGTAGAGGTAAAGTATTGAAATATTTCCAATAAAAAGACAGGAAGACAGGAAGTCCCAGACTGTCTTTATTCACCATTGTTCTAAAAAACAGCAAGTAAAATTACCATTGTGTAAAATAACAAGACATTGACTAGTACTAGTAAGGTAAAAATAAGTAGTTCTCTGAGCAGTAGACCAGGTGAGTTCAGTTTCCTAAAGATAGGTTTCTAAGTATTGAAATATCTTCTGCTTTCCTCCTGGTTTCTTAGCTTTTCTTGATAGCATGTACACAAGCCCCGAGTTAAGTATATGCTGTTTGGCAAAGGGCTTTTGGCTGTCAGGAAAGCCTAACAGAACATCCTACATTTCAGCTATTGCTAGGGTAAATAAATGGCATGAGGGTCTAGATAGATCTTCAGCCGTAAATTGTGGAGGCGTGCTGAAGAACAGCTGTCCTCTAGTGCACTGTCAATGATTGATCAATAGATTGACCAAGAAACTAACCACTGAATGAGAGGGATGGGAGAAGCACTGTGAGACACACAGGAAATGCGATCACATATGCCTCACTTTCTTAGAAAACGCAACTAAAAATGACACAATATATTGCCATTGCAGCTGCATTTTGCCATTGTTCTAATATTATTATTTTTTACATCAAGAGCCATCATGTTACCCATACTACTGCTGACACTAAAATGCATGCAACCTGCATTTTCTTGTAGCCAGAACTGGGACTGAATGAATCATTCCTATGACTCATCACAGCTCTTCTTTGCACACCATATTATAATGTACTGAAGAATTTAACATAAAAATGTGGAGTTTTCTCTCTATTCTGATAGAATCATTATGCTGTATGTATTTCAAATTACTCTCTTTCAAATTATTCTAACTTACTCTCTTTCTTGGATTTGGCTTTATTGGTAGCAGAACAACAGCAATTGAAGTTTAAAAGCTCATCTTTCACAGATATCTCTGATCAAAAAGACACAGTCCCCACATACAGAATGACTTTTTGCTAAAAGATGTCAAGAATTATCAAGGATCTACATCCCTGATCTCATATTTTTTCCCATGGTTTTATGTGGAACATTATCACACTCAGCTACTCAGCAGGATATTTAACAGGAATTTCCTTCTGGAGAGTTGTTTGTGACTGTGTGAGTAGGTGATATCTGAAGACCGGTGAAGAGGATTAAACTGTGCAGGATGTAGAGTATGTAAAAATGCAAGTGTCTGGGAAGAAATTGGGAGGATTCATAAAATGGGAGGAGGTGGTGGGATGGGTTAATTGTTTTCTTCAATGCAAAAATGGCTAGGGCCAGTCACAGGAAATGATTTGCTTAGTTAAGCAAACACTCAGAGGTATTCAATAGCTGATTTCAGTAGCTTCTTACTAAAAAGAAACCAGAACTGTCCAAGTGAAGTGAGTGGTAACAGACCACACAGCATGTGCTGGGAAGAAAATGAACACAGCATTCTCAGTGAGTCCTGTTGCAGGCAAGCCATAGCAATTTAAAAAAACATCATCCTCTGAACTGCATACAGACAGCTACTAAGACTGCCATTATGTAACACAAACCTTAAAAAAGGCTGTGGAAGCAGTGCTTGCAATTGTTGCTTTAAGGCCCAATGGTCTGAGATTTTGGATACCCAGTTTGAAACCGATACCCATTTGAAACCAGCCAACTAATTCTCCCAGCTTTTTTGCCAAACTTAATATGCAGTGTCCATTCAGATATTTTAAGCTTCTTCAGCACTCTTGATGTTCTGGTTGGGTTGTTAGAAATTGGATCTTCTTCTGTATGTGATATTGGGCAACCCTCCGCATGGAATATTTGTGCATATTTGCAGTGTCTTGAGCTTCCATCAGTCTAAAACAATCTAGAACTCAGAATGCCTATTTCAGAAAAGTAACTTTTCTCTCTTCTAAAAGTGCAAGTAAAAAGCAATTTTATGAATTATTATTGACATAATGCTCTGTTAAGCATCTAATAGTTTGTGTGAGACATGTCTATGAAGTACAAAATTTCATTTTTTTGCGTAAAAGATTAACACTCACAGGACTGAGTAATATTGGACCAGTCTAGTAGTCTATCCAAAACCTCTTGAGTCATGAATAGGTTCTATATGATAGAATTACAGCTGTATCTGCCTCAGATAAGCTGAATTGAACTTGCTGACTTTTAATCATCTGCAAGGGGTAGGAACTAGGCTATTTTCCATCGAAGGACATCATGTAAATATGAAGTTTCATTAAAATGCAACAATAAAGAGAATCTTCTTGAGAAGAATAATATTTCACTCTACTGTATTAACATATATTTAGATAATAGGTGCACAGTCCATGTTTTTCTCTTGTTCTCAGTGTGTAGAGCTGGCCTCCTAAGAGCTCAGAGCATGTTTTGAAAAATAAGAGGTTATTCAGTGTATGCTATCCTGTGTGTGCCGTCTTCCTAGGAGTTGTCTAGCCAAAGGTAAAAGCTTATTAAATAATTTCGAATAAATCAATAGTTAAATTTAAATAAGCACAGTTGTAACATTTCAGAGAGTAATGTTTTGTCTGTGCTACCTTAATGTAAAAGATAAGAGCATATAAATGTCAGAGTTTAACCTTGTCCTGCCGGGAGTTTGTAATTAAACTGAAGGTTTGGCGAACCATCTTATACTACTTTGTTAGTCATACAGTATCTCAGCTGCTGCTGGATCCGCTACTAATCTGCTTGGGGACACAGAGATGTTGTTCAGTCCTTTGTCTGCTTCTTCTAGGAGCACATCTGCGGTGCAAATTCACCTGGACAATGCTCCAAGCCAGACAGCGCCTGCGTTGCTGTAGCTGGTACAGCATCAGGAATAAGCTCATCAGTCCTGCAGAGGGGCAGAATACATCAGACTGGCTTTGAGCCACAGCAAGAGGGCTCAGCAAATGGCTGAACCTTGATCAGATCTGCCTGCAAATTCTGTAACGGTATCGCCAGATCAGATCTGCCTGTAAAGTTTGTAATGGTATCGCCATGGGTTAGTAATACCATGGACTACATCTCTCTCATACTGTATTTATACTGGACAATGGGCTTCTGAACTTAGCGGAACAGCTAACCTTTAGTGTCATACTAACAATAAATGTTACTCTGATGTAATTCATTTGTTCTTGGAATGAAACTTTCCAAATGATAATATTCTCGCTGGTTTTAAATGTCACCAGAATGTCTATAGCATCTTGAACAGGCATTTATGTACCATTTTCATTCATTATAAAATAAAGGAAGCTTTCTTTGCAATGATTTTGAGGTTAGAACCTGATCCAGATAATATAATTGTAGATATTATTTATTGATTTTATAAAAAAATTAAGGTGAATATTTTTCATGCTGCTCTGGAATTGCCAAAGGTTTTTTGGCAGACTTAGCAGGCAAAGGCCAGAAAGCTATTTCAAATTTCCTGGCTCTTGTATATGTTAAGCTGAAGATTCACTATGCAACTTAATACTACTGTCCTATACAGCTAAAACCTCAGTCTTCTTGGAAAACCATGATCTTTGTGGTTGGAGAGAAGATTTCTCCCAGGAAATATGCAAGAGTGGATGATAGTAATCCAGTTACCATGTGCCTGGGGACAGAACAGTTAATCTTGAAAGAAGCTTTTTTGCTTATACTACAAGGTATTGTATAACATTACAACGCTGCTACAGCTCAGAGAATGCACTATGTATTTCAAAAGACCAACTAGTTGAGTGATTTCATTTAATTCCCATAACTTTCACAAAAGGTCATGATTACTTGACACTTTAGCTTAGTTGAAAGCAACAGTTTAAGTGGGTCACCCAAGTAAGTATGTTAAAGGAAGAAAGTGCCCTGATCATTTATAAGAAAGGTGCCAATACTTTATATTTCTGTCTAGTATTCCAATACATAGGCAGAATTAGCCATAACAATAACACACCACCACGTCCCTTAGATTATAGCCAAGCAATCTGAAAATGTGCAGTTGGTCTCAGTAACATGGATCTCCTTCCAGTTAAAGAAATGAAAACATACAGACTTCAGAGTAATTAAGATCATGTCATTTTTAACCCCCCCAGTGCTTTCCAGAAACTCCTTGTTCTTTGGCATCATCTTGCTTTGGTTGTTTCTCAGGATCATTAATGTGCTCAGAGGTTTCTTACACAAATATCTAAGAACATGAAAAATATTCCTCTGACGGAATTACAGAGGCCAAAGCTGCTCCTTCTGTGGCTGACTATGAATGTGAGAAAACTCCAGAGGGAAAACACCAGGTGATGCAGAAGTTGGAGAAATCCCAAAGGCAGGGAATCACTATCCCATGATTTCACAGACTATGAATCTTTGAGTATGAGGTTTGCTAGGTGCTTTTGCTTGCTGGATGCCTAAATGTCAGAAACTGCTGCCATAACCTGCAACAATATTACCTTTGTCATCTGCAGCTCTTGAAGGAGCAGTGTGCCAGCAGAATGGAGTAAGGCTACCAAAATTTGATCCTGAATCAGTGCATTAGTGATGGGGTGTTTAGCAGGACCAGCCCCCCAGCCCCGTGGGACCTGCCAGCCACCAAAAATACCATGACTTGAATGTTAGATACTCCCAACTCCTTATCTAGTTTTCCATAGAGAGAATCATGTTGTGTATTATACATTTAAATTTCAGGTGTTCAGTTATAAATTTCATATTTCTGTTGAAGAAAAGCACGGAGAAAAGTTAAATTAGACAGGAGAAGGATATATAACATCTGAAGGGTAAATGCTTGAGGGAACTGAGTTTGTTAGCTTGTTTCTTTGATTTATTAGATAAATCATCTGGTATTCCTTACCTAAACACTAATTTTACTTTGCTTACTCTGTCTCATATTGAGGGGGTTCACTGAACTAAAAGTTTAGAAAGACTACAGGGAACTAAATCAATGACAGCATGTCATAGTCCATCACAGTGGGTGCTATTGTAATTCATTTGATACAGGCCAGCTCAAATCATGCAGCTGGAAAATTGACATTGATTTAATTAACTGCAGTACACCATGTAGTTTTAAAAGAAGATATTCTTTCCATGTTATATATATATATAATATTTTATATATATATATATATGGTATAATATATAGCAAAAAGTTACAATTGGGAATATTAAATGAGCATAAATAAATATTGACTCATTGAATAAAAAGCTGGTTCCAGGTTGATTTCATTCATTTGAGAAAGATAGAGGTGACTGTACTAACAAAAAAAGTCAACAGTAGCAGTGGTAAAGTGACTGGATTTTTTGTTTCAGACTTAAAATGCATAGAGCAAAGTAGAATACAAGAAGCTCTAAATCTAAAACCACAAGAAATCACTTTTCTTACAGGGGAAAAAAGAAAAAGGGTAGTTCACTCATTAAATCAATATCTAAAGAAAGAAATAGCAACACTAATTATGATGCTTAGCTGGATTTAAACACCCATATTCTTCACTTACTATAATGTTATTTAGTTAATGCTTACATCTGAGCCCAGAGTTTTGTCACCACTTAGTTTTCTCAGAGTTGGAAGAAGTCAGTGAGCGAGGAAGTAAGCGTAAAGCTACAACCAAGTCCTCAGCTGTGAAAGTAGCAAGCTCTCCTCAGCCAGGAAAGATAAGTGTGACCATCTGGTCGGATGGTCTCTTTCAGGATAGTTGCATCATTTCCGTGCTGTGAGTAGGTAATTTAGCTATTACATAGAAAAATCTATTTATAGGACCTCACCTGGGGCACTCCAGGTCTCATTATCTGCCTATGATTGAACAGGCAAAGCTACAGGAGATCAGTGACTTTCTTGCCCATCTCCCTCTCCTTTTCTCTTCATTTCTGCCCTCCTCCAGAAGTAAGAGAAGACAAAACTAAAATGTAACCAGAGCTTGCACACATTCATTGCTCTTCAGGATATGCACTCATGTGCTAGCTGGCACAAGCACTCCGTAGCCTGGATCCCTGGCTGCAGCTACTGCAGTAATGGCATATAACTGGCCAGAGTCTGAGATGATGCAACCTCCATGTTCCCACATGTCTGCCTTTACTCTTCAGGGTCACAGCCAGCCTGCCGTGTTTTCTGGAAGGGGTGGCAACCTCTTCCTTTGATGTGGGCCCAGCAGTGCCTTGTGAGACTGAGTACTTAATTGCTCAGGGGACAGATGAATATATTTTAGGTCATTGTTATAATTCTTCTGTTTTACATAGTTGAAGAAGGCAGAATTTCTGTCTTATTTTATATCTTTAATAGAAAATGACAAAGACAAAATCCTGGGGCTAGGTTCAGCCCTGGGATCTTGCCCACTGGTGGGGTAATCTCCAGGGAGCACGGTGCAGATGTTTGTTATTTGCTCTCTCTTGTAACTTGTCAAATGATGAGGCACTAGAGCCTTTGGAGGCAACCTAACAATACTGTAGTCCATGTATTAACACTTAGTGACATGGATGTATGGCACTGAGACAGACTAACTGCCATTGGTAGTACACAGAGACAGTGACTCATGCCCAGAGACAACACATGCAGATGGTTCGACATGTACCTGCAGGCGCATAAGTAATGCTTCTCTCTGGGCTTCTGAATATTGTTTCTGTGGCTCAGGTTATACAGGGATTAGAGACTGTTCCTCTTGAAAACACATTTGAAGCAAGATTTGGCTTTTTGAAAATAGCATTAATGACATTCAGCCATTTTCAATTCATATATAATTTACAAACATGAGACTGGGAAAGACCCAGCTGTCTCACCTGTACTGGATTTATTCATATAAATTATCTTAATAACTTGTAGCTCTTGCTCATTCGAAGCAGAAAGGCCATATTTCAAAAGTTCTCCCTTCTATCTGCACATAGCTCTGATATCTTTTCCATGGGTTTACACTTCTCTTTTTATAGAAATTATGGGCCTGGTCTATTTAGTGCAACTCCTTCTATATATTTCAATCATCTGCCCTGAGTAGGGCAAGGCAGACAAATCCGGTTTTCCAGTTTAGACATTTCTGGTCAAAGTTTGCTCCAGCTTCTAAGTGACATATTACCAAACACTTGAACTTTTGGAGTTTGTTGCAGTACACCGTTTGAATGCAAAGAGGCCTTCATCCAGTCTGTATTCAGACAAGCAATAGTAGTGGGTTTGAGTTAGAACCAAGCTTGGGCCTTTAGTCTTGACGGTAAGAAATAACTGAAAGGTGGAGAACTGAAAAATAGTTGTGCATAAAACAGGGACAGAACAATTTTCCCCTTATAGAAATGCTGGCAGTTCTAACAATGTTTACTTCTGCAATGGCTCGCAACCAAAGAACTTCACAGCTTCAGTGACTGTAAGCACCAAGCTATTCTAAGGTAGGTCTCTTTTTCTCTATGGGGACCTGGAACTTGTGTTGTAATCTACAAGAATAAAAAGAGACACTGACAGTTCTACAATGGAACCCACGTGCTGTACAAAATAAAACAAATGCATTCAAACCATGATTCAAACCAACCACCATGGCCAGTTCATACCAACATTTTGTGTTGAAAATGAGATTCTCCCCCAAATATTCAGAGGTTCTAATTATAAATATTTTTTACTTGAAGTCCTGTGAGAATCTGGGGGATATTTCACCGTGGGATTCTCTTTTTATTTGAGAATGCAAGTGAGCTAGCCTCAGGCTCAAATTTTTTCAACACCTGCAAAATGATATTTCTTTTTTGTGTTACCTCTCTAAAATAAATCAGGAATTGTTATTCCCAGTGTCCCTGGGGCTCACTCACTATTAGGGAGTAAAGCCCCATGAACAAATAGGAGAATGAAGAGATGGGAGAAGCAGACTTCGAGTATTTCAGCTCTTCCACAAAGATTGTCCTGGAATCAAACCATTCAAAATGAAAAAGAAAGTCATGGAACCACTTAAAGTGCCTTTTCTCCATCTATTTTCCTAAAGGTATTGGCTTTTATTAGAATAGTGAGGTTTTGTAATTTCAGGATATAGGAAGTACACAAAGTAGAACAGAGAAAAGAAATCCATACCAAATCAAAAAAAAAAAAAATCTTTTCAAATGGATGGAAAACAAACAAACAAACAAACAATTTGAGATTAATATTTTTCAGTCATCCTACTCCTCTAGCTGCATACAAATATCACCCCCCCCACACACACACACACACACAGTGTAAAGCTGTAGCTACTGGAAATATTTATCAGGACAAGCTGGATTTTGTAAGTCATCATTAACACAGCTGAGCACTAATTAGGTAGGAAGCAAAGTAAACATGGGAAATGCAGAAAATCATGAACATGTTTTGGATCTTGAATATACAACTTTAAGTCCACTCTTTTAAAACTGGTAGAGATTTACTGCAGGTTTTATACCATTTTAATGGTTATTTAAGGAATGATGGTTACTGCATCTAATTACTCAGATTGGAACAATCAGGATGCACTAAATTCAAGCTTGAAGCAGTCCAGTCTTGACTTGGTTAGAGATGGGGCTCAAGAATGAAACCACTGGAGGTAACACAAGCAAGGACCATTCTGAGTTAAATTATTTTGCTACATAACTTTCTCCTTGTTCTCACTGAATGAAAGCCGTTTTGATTAAGAGAGGCAGAACAAGCGACTGACTGAATTTTTGGAGGCATAACAGAGAGGTACAACAAAATGGACCTTTGTCCAAAGAACTACTTTGCTGTCAGATTGGAACTACTTTTATTGCCCCTATAAACAGTCTCAGGCTTGTTTTAAGCCAATATATAACAATTAGTACCTTGTAAAGGCTGACAGAGTCAGAACAACAGACACATTTCACAGCAGTTAAATTTCAAATGATGTAAAAGCTGTAAAAGTTCAAATGCTGTAAAAAATGTCTGAGAAATACACGTTTAAGTCTACCTATAAGCTCTGAAAATAAAAAGGAATAACTGAGTGCTGCCTACATGTATAGCATTTGACAAAGTATTTTTATCAGATGGTGACACAGGAAGGAAAGGAGCTGACAAGACAAACTGGATGAGACTTCTATTTATTTCCTTGTTCTTTCCTTGTTCAGAGAGCAAAACAGAATTGCAAACCAAACTTACTCTCTGGTAATTTGCAGGCATATAAAATAAAATGGGCAAGAGCTCCAGCCACTGCATGGCTTGCTCAAGAAACAGACGAATCATCACGGAGTGTGAACTGCTGCCGTTCCCTGCCTGTTGGTGGAGGACCCTCTTCAAAACTTCCCTTTTGGGTCTTTACCCAGCTGGTATGCAGGGCCTCAAAAAACAGCAGTGTCAAGATTCAATTTCTTTAGGAGCTGAGAAGCCATTACGAGATTTCATCTGAGATATTTTACAGAGAATTTAGAGAGTCAGTCTTGTACCTCTGAGATTAATGTGAGTTCAGTTACTCACTTCCATGGCAGAACAGGCTCCTAAAGGAGCTGACTGTGAAACCCCAATATGATTGACAAAATTTTCAAGGATTTGGCAGTTTCTTTTCTCATATGAAATGAGAGTAGGATGTGGAAGTGAATATGGAAGTGAGATTTCAAAAATTAGCCAAAAAGGTCAGTATCACTAAAAGAATGATTTCAGGGCACCCAGCTGTGTTTAGGTGCCTGTTCTCCCTAATTTGGAGAATAGCTTTGCTGCTTCTTCCACAATATCTCAAGACAGCACCATGACACTAAGACAGCTTGCAATTCTGGTATAGGTTATCTCTTTATTTCTTTCTCCCTTATTTTGACCAAGAAACATTCTCCCCCTACAACTTAATCATTTCTCATAAATATTTCAGATTTATTTCTGCTTTAATGAAAGAGATCTTTTTCTGACAATGACAATAAAAATGGGTTTGAACATTTTTGCGCTATCTTTACTCTTTCAGTGATTTATCCTTTTCTTTACTATGTAGGATTTGGTTTCTGAATCACAAGCGAAGGTTTGCACAGTCTTTGTACGTAACAGAAAACACAAAAACACCCTAAAAGACACTTCATCAAGATTTTTTTTCTCCTACATTCCCTAAACAAAATAACTTATCCCATTGCTCACTTTTCTATGAATCCAAAGGTCTCTATGAGGAATTTAAGAAGTCACAGGAAACTGTATGTGACAAGCCAAGCATTAGGAAGCCAGCGACAGGACGCGAGGCAACGGGCACAAACTGAAACACAGACACTTCCATCTGAACATGAGGAAAAACTTTTTCACTGTGAGGGTGACAGCACACTGGAACAGGCTGCCCAGAGAGGTTGTGGAGTCTCCTTCTCTGGAGATATTCAAAACGTGCCTGGATGCAATCCTGTGCAATGTGCTCTAGGTGACCCTGCTTGAGCAGGGGGGTTGGACTAGATGATCTCCAGAGGTCCCTTCCAACCTCAGCGATTCTGTGATTCTGTGATTCTGTGTTAAGTCTGAACAGCTTCCAAGTAATTCAGTTTTTTACAAGAAACTGATTGAACATTTTTGCAAGTAGAAGTTTGCCATGACTGTATTTTGTCTGGGGGGAAAAAAAAAAAAAAAAGACTCCAGTTTAGATGTTAATCATTTTATGTTCAAAAATAGGGCTGCATACAGGATCACCAAACAAACTGATTAGGAAATCCTAATAAATATATATTCAAAGTAATTTAAATCATTTGCAAATGGAAAAAGAGGTTAAATTTGTACTGATGTTTTTGATGAATATTAATAATCCTGACCAATTACACGGTTTTAGCTAACTCTTTGCATATGGCAAAGAAATAAGATTGTTCTTTTCTCTGGTCTCTCCTTCCTTCTTTGGCAAAGGCGGATGTGCCAATTGCAAGAGATAACAAACCCATGGAGAGCACAGCTCTTCCTTGGCCTGCACCAAGGCAGATAGCAGAGGGGTGACAGAGAACGTCCCTCACGAAGGGGTAGGGGCAGACACCGTCCTGCTGGGGGGTTTGCCCTGGCGTGCTAGGAGGGCTGGTTAATCCCAAAGCAGATAAGAAAGAAGAACTGAACCCTGACTACCTTGTATAAGGGCCTGCAAAAAACAAAATGCAGGTTCTTGCAGCAGTGCCTGATGTTTTCATTGCTTAAAGCTAGTCTATACATTGATCCAAGGTGAGAGGGCAAGGCAAGTTCCTCCCTAAATTATAGTAGCGTATGTACTGGGTACATGTTTCCCTCTGGCTAACATCCCACATGGAGACCACATCATGCAGTTGATCCCATCCACACCTTGACTGCATCCAGTCATGGCCTTTCTTTCCTTAGGAGAGTTCTCTGACACAAACCATTGCCTTTGTTGGCATGGTTTAATTTATAGAAAATGGACTGAAATGTATCTTTTAACATGGAATATGAGAATGCTTTTGGTAATTCTGAATCCTCTTATGTTGTGGGAAAGTTCAAAGAGCAGCTCTGATCACTATGAAGTTGAATTTCTAAGAAACCTATCAGAGAATTAAGGGAAATAAATATAAATCATGGTATTTAAAGAAAAAGAATGAGAGGAAAATATCTGGAGGGCTTTTTTAAGCATTTGGATAGAGGTGATCTGAAAAGAGGATGATAAAGGAAGCGGCCAAATTTGTAACTAGGGACAGAGGTTAAAAGTTTCCCTTTAAAATGCTTTCAGATTTAAACTACAGCTTAAAAGAGATTTAAGGATTGTAGTAAAGTTACTGAGCTTCAGCTGAATTCATTGGAATTACTTATGTGAGGAAAGTGAGCAGGATTTGGCCATAAAACAGAAAGGCCTTTGGCCTTGTTTTCCTTGCCAAATATTTTCTAATTGATACTGCATGTAAACTCTGCCCTCTGCTAATATGCTAAATAATCAATCTATCCAAGCCCTCAGCTTATTTTCTGCCTAAGACATGATTTTGTTTGTATTACAGCCACAGCAATGATGAGGGAGCAAGAAGGAACTGTGTGGTTGGACTGTTCCTGCATCATGTGATGCAAAATTTGTGTTATTCCATGCTTGCTAATGGAGAGGTCATATCCCTCTTTGCTGCAGTCCCCGGGCAAATCCCTGCCCAGATGTAATCCCTCACACCTTGGAGAAGATGGGATCCCTCTGCTTTCTCCAAACACTCCATTATGTCCCCACAACTACCAGCCAGTTTTAAAGGCAGACTGATTTTCCAAATCCTTACTAATTACATGTGACCTTTGGAAAGCTACCTAATCAACAAAGCCAGGGTATGCTAGAGAGAATGTACTCCAGGGCTTGGGAACCCACCATGTTCTGAAGAGAAATGGGAATGTTTGGGCATCTCAATTAACTTTGATAAATTGTAGGATAAAATCCAACAAAGGATTTTGATTTACTGGGTATTTTATGCAAGTTTTTTGATTAATACTGTTCTTTTGCAGCATTAAACATATTCAACATTCTTCTGCATAACAAAAGACATGTTTTCATTATACAAAATCTGTGACTTAAAGCTGGTCTCAAAGATCAAGTTCTGATTCACAACAGTTGTCTATTCTCTGATGGTATTCTTATATATTATGGGACTTTATGAGAAAAAGGTGCCTTAATATTGCACTCACATCTCAGAAGCTGTCCATATCATGTCTCAGCTGCTCAATTTCTTGTGGTGCTCCTTGAAATTGACTCTCTATTGGTCTTTTATTTGTCTAGGAAACGGTGAAACTGCTGAAGAAACTTATAGTAGCAGGTAGTGATAATACCTAATGACTCATAAAAGCAAAACAGCTTTCTGTTAAGATTTTCCTCAGTTGTCTTCCACTATACTGTTTAATTTTGTAGTATTTACATTGGTTTCATAGATGGATTCAAAGTTTAAGGAACTGCAATGTCAGAAGGACTTATTCGTAAATCTAACACAGTCTCTTATAAAACAGAAGCTGTAGTACTCCGAGAGCACCTTTGAGTTAATTTTTGTTTGAAGTGAGGATGATCTTAAAACATCCTTGTAGCTAAAAATATGCACTTTATTTCATATCTAATTGTGACTGCTAACCATTACAGTTTCATTATGTTTTTTCTTGCTACACTCAAAATATTATTTGTCTCCTGCCTTGTGTTGTTCTTCGGTAAGTGAAATAGACTGACCTCCTTGAGCATCACACAATAACATCAGCTCATTTATTTTCTAACCATCCTTCTGTGAACAGTCTTCAGTGATAAATGACCTTTATGGACCACATACTCCAAAACAGAACAGAGGAGGTGGAATTTCTCTCACTTAAATTACAACCCAAACAGCTCCCTTTGAGGTAGTCACACTAAGCTCCCTTTATAGTCAATGGACAGAAAGAGGCTCTTTTCATCTGTGATTCACTGGGTACTTTGTATGCTTAAGTTAAGATGAGGTGAATAATATCCTAAAAGTGCCTATTTGTAGATATCCACACTGGTTCAATGAATTCTGGTATTCCAGAAGGGGTAGCATTATTAAAAACTGTCTATGCAATGTTCTTGATCCTACTCAATTTCCTCAACTTATGTATTCAGCAGTTTTGCTGGTCTGTTTGGCCAGAGTATTAATATAAGGCTTCATGTTCTGCTGCTCGACCTCCGTAAAGCAAAGTCAGGATACAATTTCCCCCCCATGTGTATATGCTGCATCTTTCACTATAGTATGTGCATCCGCAGCATACCTGTATTTATGTATAAAATGTGTAGTGTATTCAATATTTAATATGACTTTTGCAGGATTTTTTGCTTGTACTCAGAGGACTGAGTTCTATCTTGATGACTTTCATTTCATTGTTACCACTCTCCAAACTTTTGTGTTATCTACAAGATCCTTTCAATAATTTTAGGTTTTGTTGCAAATTGCTGATAAAAATGGTCAACAGGTAGGTTCAAGAACCTATTCCTGTTAGACACTGAGCTGAAATTCCACACTTAGAGTTAAACTGGAATATCTGATACAAAACATAATGTATTACAACACATATGTTGTCCCTAGTTTCTTAATAATAATTCCACTAGTTACACATTCAAATAGTTGATGATTGAAAGATACTACAGCAACATTATTATCAGCAAATCTAGCAGGTTACTCAAAAAAGAGACAAACACAGAACAGAAATTAAATGAACGTTTTTGTCTCTTCTCCACTAATAACATCAGGGT
Source organism: Apteryx mantelli (assembly GCF_036417845.1). Taxonomy (NCBI): domain Eukaryota; kingdom Metazoa; phylum Chordata; class Aves; order Apterygiformes; family Apterygidae; genus Apteryx; species Apteryx mantelli. The sequence continues at coordinate 117,551,007 of NC_089980.1, read as the reverse complement.
GGTTCTTTCATTTCAGTTTTGAAAGGATTTATGGTTTTTGGCTGTAAAAAAATCAGAATGAGTGCAAAGTGAACTGAATTCAGGGAACCAGTGCTGGACAAAACTACTTGTCACTGTGAAAAGGGATTATATTCTCTCACATATTTGAATATACAATGCACTCACGTATATAAGCAGACAAGTACACAGCTGTTTCATATATATGAGTAAATGTGCTGAATGTAAAGTCTGTTAGTAGAAGTTTTCACTCAAACTTTAACTAAGGGCAGAGAACCTCTGATTAGTTGAGTCTGATATAGAAGATATTGATTGCCTTACCATGTTTGTGGAGTCTTCTCTATTTTCTTTTAGAAAGATAGTAGGGATACTATTTATTAATCGTTTTATGGATTCTGTGGATTCCAGTCTCCAAACAAGGAAATACCTAACGTGTTCGTAGGTTCACAGGTCTTCTTATTTCTTATGTGGGTGCTCTAACAGCACTAGTGCGTGACACAGCCACATGTTAATATACAAAATGTCTTGAAGAGAAGATGATCTGCCAATGTCTATTATTAGCTTCCATATGTTTTCATTTTAGCAAGAGTTTATTTTGGACTGAGGTTAATGGCTAAAGATAAAAGCTCTTTAAATTGTTTGCTGATGTTCTGTCCCCCAAATCATCACCTCTGATAATTGCATTCATTAATAGAAACAAAAACCATTGAATTACCTTTTTTTTTATCTCAGTACCTGTGTTTTTCCTGTTGTCAAGGATTTTAGGACTTCATCTGCAATGAAAGCTTGTATATGTTCATATGGCTTAAGTCTACTGAAACATGGAAAATGGAATTCTTTTCACTTTTTAAAAGACACCAAAATTCCTACTTCCTACAGAATCTAAACCCAGAAATTGCTGAGAATAATCTTTCTATTTCCCACACACACACTGGAAACATCAATTTACCAGAATTGATACAATTTATCAGAAAGGGAAACTTCTGACAAATTTCCATTCCCAGTTTTTACATCCTTTTTCCAAATTCTGAAATGTTCTATTACATTTTCTCAACAAAACACCAACAGGACAAAAAGACCAAAGACTAACAAAAATATTTAAAAGACAAGAAAAAATCAAGTCTTTCAAAATTAACAGAAAGGAGCATTTGAATTTAATGTCATTTTAATATTTATTTGGGCATGTGCATTTAACATATGATAAAAATAAAAATGCAAAAACTTATGTCTGTTTTAAGTCATACTAAAGGTCTGTCTAAACAAGGATATTGCCTGATGGTGTCTAATAGCAAATGCTTAGGAAAGAGTATAAGAACAAGTAAGAATATGAAAGAGTATAAGAACAAATAAGCATATGGATACTTCTTCAGAATACTTTCTGAATTTCAGCGGTTTATGGATCAGGGACTGCCAAACCATTTATTAGTCATGGATGACTTCTTTCTTACAGGACATTATCTCTGTTTCTGAATCCATGTAAACTTCTTGCTCATACAGCATCTTATAATAAAGTATTTCATAGTGTACGTAGACATTGTATGCAAGCTTCATTTCATGTTCCCTGCTCTTCTTTTGGATCAAACAGTGAGCAATTCCCTATCTACCTTCTCTGCAGCTCTCATTACAGCAGCCATGAATATATTTTCTAGGATGAAAAACCCTTGAAAATTCTTGTCTATTTATTGTTTCTTATATAGAATCTGTTCCTTATCTTTTAATTTCATTTCTTAAACACTTTTGACAGTTTAATTTTTCATCCTAGTTTAGTCTGGGAAAAATGTTTGAAATCTCAAAAATTCTTTAGGGGTGAGAAAATCATTTTCTGTCCAGCTCTAACTTTCAATTCTTCTTTTTTTTACTATCAAGAACAAAACATACAAAACCCACAAACTTTTATAATACATCTGGAAGCAGCATAGAGAAGGACTTGGAAGATGAAATAAATTTACTCCCTCTGACTTTCTCAGGTAATTTGTTGCCACACAAACTTTTTAAAATTTATTTTTGTTAAATGTATAATTATTATACATTAATAATTATTACCACGTGTTTGAGCAGGGCTCCAGTGTGTAGTGTTATAAAGTTCTAGTTTTGCAGAAATCAGTATGACTTTTGCTTTGGATACTAGACTGGGCTACACTCTGCTGTTTTCATTCATGCTTATTAGAAATATATGCTTTATAAACCATTCAAATGAAGAAATTTGGATCACCTCAGACATCAAGTCATTATCATGAGTAAAGGAGTTTCCAAAAAGGATTAGCATTTATGGGCACCTGAATTAAGAGATACAATCTTTAGAAAATACTTAGCACCTCCTTGGAAGATGAGGTCATTTTCAAGTAGTTTATGTGGTACATGTACATATTAAAATTGATAATATCTTTTGGAAATCAAATGACTTCTTGTGTTTATGCTGTGAGCTTATCATTCTAGCCATACCAAAGCCTTTAATGCTAATAATCAGCATGACCGTGGATGTGTTCTGCATCACTTACTAGGAGCAGAAAGCAATATTTGTTTGCATGTCAGTGGTCTTTTAAAGTTAAAGGTTTTTCACCCTGCTTGATGGCAATGTGAGGAAATATCTTCAGTCTCACAACCAGGCTAAGGAAACAAATTGTTCCATTTGAGAGGTTAATCAGCTACAGCATGTAGGTACCTTTATGGGAAACTGGATATTGAAGGACTTTTTAATTAGTAGAAAAAAGCATAACAAGAACTTAAAGCTGGAAGATGAAGTAAAACAATCAAGTCAGACATCAGGCAAAAACAGTGGATTAAATGTGAATATCTATTGGAAAATAAACTACCAAAGAAGGAAATGAGTATGCTGTTCCCTGATATCCTAAAACCAAGGATACATGCTTCTCCAGAAGCTATGTTTCACCAGTCATAGATAATAAGATATCAATACAGCAGTGACTAGGTAATACGTAAAGACCATTGATATGTAAGGCGTTACACAGGAAGAAGCACTGTCCTCATTTGCCTTAGTGTTTTTTGAAACTATCAAAGCTTATCCACTGGATAAGCTTTGTCATGAGTGTCTTTATAGAACATGAGGAATTCAAATGGCCAAATATATACCTCAGGTACAGAGTCACAGACTGAATGACAAAAGCAAGAAAATGACATTTGAATTAAATGCACAAAGAAAATGGGAAATAATCAAACAATTTGTGCATGGGAGTGGCATGGGATAAACCAAAGAAAAGATTATTCTGCAGCTATCTTTTAGTTGAGCTCAAATCATCCACAGCTTATTTAAAATGATCTATTTCTGCTGTTATTTTAGGATGACCAGATACTTACAGATAAGACCCACAAACTCTAAAAATAAAGTATCTTATCAGATATGTTAGTGGTGGATACAGCTTTCCAACCTTACTAGATTTTGTGCCATAAAAAGAATCCAAGATGAAGACCACTGGCCCGCATACCAGAAACCTAATTGTGCCTGATACATTTATATACTGACTTCCTTCCATAGGACAAAGAATGTAATTTCCAGTAGTCCTTTTACTTATCTGTCAAAAAGTTAGTATATATTGCAGAAAAAAAAGTAATTAAACAAATTACTGAGTTAAATGCAGAGACTCTGATAAAATAGTGATTTTACTGAATCAGCTGCCAATGGAGTCCCTTAATCTTTTACTATGAAGCTCCAGAGAGGACAGAAGAAATATCTTACCAAAATATTAGGAAAAAATGTATATTGTTAGAATGAATATGAAAAGGAAAGTTTTCAGTTTAGTATTTCAAACACAGTTTAATGTTCCATTTACATTCAATCATAATATTTGTTCTTTCTTAAATAGCAGAACTCATCTTTTCCCTTTATAAAGCCTATAATTTGAGGGCCAACTCTGATAACTTTCTTCCAGATCCCACATCCAGTCTGGGATCTATTCTAACTATTCCACCTATCTCTGTCTTATACTGAGACTGTGAGACTGAGATCTTACGCTGAGACTGTAAGCCCTTTTTGTATTGTGTGTGTACGGCATCTGGAAAGAAAAGGACTAGTTCACTGGCAAGGTTCTTCAGCACTATAGTTATGCATGTAATAACATTAATATCCATTATCACATCAAAGACTTAGCGACAGTGGAATGAGCTGTGTATCCATCTATAAAGACATAACAGACTGCACAAGATGCAAAGGTTCATCTCATAAAATATGCAGTATTACAATAAAAATGTCAGTGCAACACATGTATATCAATTAAAAATACTAGAGACAGCGGGAGTTAATGTTATTACTAAAAGCATATCTCAGACTTATCAGTTTTATTTTAGCATTCAATGTTATTCTATAAATTCAAGGTGTATTTGCACTGATATTCACATTTCTCCATCAGGCCTTATTTATATCAGCATATGCTTACTTATTCCTTTAAAAATCATAATATGCCAGGTACTAATATATGATTCTGAAATTGTCTGTAAAACTGATCGTAAAATATGGCTAGAATGTTTAATAGTGGCCAAAAAAATTAAAAGGCCTGCTGAAATGGATGCCCATCAGAGGCATGGGGGGTGGGGGGGCTCAGATCCCTGTTTTGAATCAGAGTAATCTGAGATGAAAATCTCTGTTTTGACTCAGGAAAAGCAGAAAAAAAAGTCTTTCACAAACCAGATGCAGGAAGAATCTTTTCCTCGGCTCGAAAAGCTCATTTTCTTCTTTTCTGCTCTCATTTTCATATGATGTAATTCATATGATGTCTCCAGTAGATGCACTTCTCAGGGTACACTGGAATACAAGCAAATTGTGAAACTCTGAAAGCTGCTGTGAACCAGAATTGCCATCCTCTGGTTGGCTCTACTGCCTACAAAACATAAGTAACAGGAGGAAAAAAATGAAAAAGGGACAAGAGAGAAAGGACATCTCATTACACTGCAAGTCTTTTTTGCTCATTATAAAACAATTTTGTAGTAGTTTGCCTTTAGGAAATTGAAATACTTAATAAGTCAACAGACTGAGCAATATTTTACTCATATTTTACACTAGTTTTCAGCAGGGCTACTTTAGTGGAGTAGTCCAGACAGCATAGCAGAACCATGTCCCTGAAATATATCCATATTCCAGCACTTCCTTCTAGGTAAAAATAGACACGGTTGTAAGACATTTCCCCTTTCTGGATGGCTTTGAGTGTATCTATGCAGCACAATACAGCACAGTAATGGAGATATAGCTAAATTAATGCTAAGCAACCTAAAGCAATGATCTGTGCAGAGTTAAAAGCTCCTGGAAGCAGTAAAGGCAAGTTAATGTGTCCCTGCCTTTTCTCACAGCATCAGACTGGGGACAGCAACACAGCTACACCATTTCCATTTCCAGACCTATCTTGCTCAGAAAGCCTTTCCAAGCACTGACATGCAGGTTGTAGTCAAGCCTTGAAGACAATGAATTTCATTTCACAGATGCATCTTTCCTCAGTTCTTGTACACAAATTAAAAAAAAAAAAAAAAAAAAGTATGAGTACCGTCGGCTACTTCTTTCCCCCATGGATCCAAGCAGTTATTATTTAATTATTTTTTTCTAGCATAGTCTCAGTACCCCAAAAGGGCATATTGAGAGGTAGTGGCAACATTTAGTATGATTGAGCAGTTAAATGTTAAATGGGCTTCTATCATGTTTGTAAGTTACTGAAAATGATTAGAGAGGTGAGATGAGGACACTGGTGAAGAGGTAAGATGAGAGGCAGATTCCTTAATTCAATTCCATGTCAAAGTCCTTTCCAAACAGCAGCAATAGTTTATATAAGCCCTTCACAGACTGTGGGGCTGCATGTTCTTGTTCTGTTTTTTTCACTAGCTGTCTTCTATTTCCTCTGGAAAGGCTCCTTGCAAGTGTGTATCTTCTCTCAGCTGGTCAAGAAATGGGATCTCCATCAATCTTTATGATATTAGAACTTCAAAGAATTTTGTCAGGGTAATGTGCTGCACTCCTCCTCTGCAAGGTAACCTTGCTTAGAAGCTCTGTAATATTTTCATTAATACGCTTTGGTCTACCCTCTTACACTGATGATAGAAAAGGGAGAGAGAATTTAATAAATACAAGCAAATTAAAAAAAAGTGGAAAGCTGTAAATAGTTGTAGAAAGTGCACAAGACAAGGACAGGAAGATAGTTACTGTCTTCACAAAAAATTTTTTTTTTCTGACAGTCATAGCCAGAGGGTGAGTTGATCTATTTTGTTAAAGGAATATGTGATATTTTAAGTCAGAAACTCAGTCTGGGGAATGAAGAGGTAACTTGCCTGTCAGGCTTTGAATTGCTGCCAGTGACTAATGTTTATGACAGCACGAACCTTTACCAGCCTTGGGGCTGGATCCTCCGCTGCCATTCCAAACCTGCATCCCGACTAACTGCGGATTCTGCTTGAGCCAATGCTGCTTTCCCAAACCTGGTTGTCTGGTCACAGCCAGCTGCATCCTTGACAGAAGAGAACAAGGGAAGAGTTCAAACTGCTTCATGTCTCACTGCGAATACGGTCTGACCTCATTCTAAACTCTGATATTTGCTGTAACATGAACAGCTTCATTCTTAGAGCAGATTACATCATTAGCAGGTATTCAGAGTTGTCAGTTATACTTCCAATTGTTCTGAGCTGCAATAACTGGTGCCCAGAAATTTGGAGCTTGTGTAACATCCCATACTAGCCTGAACTCTGAGTGCTCAACCCCCTTTGTTGTTGATCATGAAAACATATGCTGAAAGCAAAATGTTCAGAAGCACCCTAGATTGGGGTCCATATCCTGTCATTTAGAAAGGGTTGTGTATACATGTGCGTATGTGTGACAAAACTGCGCAATATTCTAAAATTATACTAGGTGCCCAAATAACTGACAATCTGCTCTCAGAAAGTATGAAATCTGGACTTCTGCTTGGGGCAAAACATTATCCAGCCTAATGAAAATGAAAGCAGCATATCATAATGCAGATGAAGAAAACGTCACTCAAAATTCATAAGGCCAACACTCTTAAAGCAGTCTCTTTACCTCCTGTGTTTCTAAAGAGGGCCCACTATTTTCAAGGTCATACTAGAATATCTTTTCCATCAGCACCTTACATAAGCCTCTGTAAATTCAGCATACATGTCCTGATGCAATCAGTGTGACTGCATCAACACAAGTCATGGCTCATAACAGATTGTGAAAACTAGAAGTCTCCTGATGTGATACTTTCATGCAAAAAAGCCTTCGATTATTCACCAGCTTCCCACTGTGTGGCCATTAAGGCCACAGAACCAATGAGGATGGGTACAGACCTGGTGAAAACCTTATTATCCAAAGATTTTCATTTTTGATTGTGTTGCTAATTAAGAAAGCAAGCCTAACGCTGCCCATTGGACTGCAAAGGCTCCAATCTATCCAAGAAGAGATACCTCCTGTATCATGTATTTTGATAATGATGACAAGAACTGAAAGGTTGAAGCAATTTAACTATGTTAAAATATAGAGCCCTTATACACATATTTTTCAGGGAATAGTTTATTCTGCTAGAACTAGTTTTACAGCATACTTTTCCCCCTAACTCAGCTTTCTATCTGATTATCTGGGAAAAAAATTGGTAACTGCATTGCTCTATTTCTAAAATGTAAGCCTGCCTTCATTCCTAATGCTATTTACAAGTATGTCATATGAATAAGTCAGAGAAATTTAACTTGTAAACATACTGCTCTAAAAAATATAATCTTTATTTTCAAACTTTTTCATAGCATTTTTACGAGAGAGAATGCCATCAGTTCATAGCCTTGGCAGGCCTAAACGGTCCTGCCACATTGGCTGGTGGTCATTGCGTGAAATTCAGAAGGCTATTGGCAGAGGAGAGTTTGATTGCTTATGTACAGCCACACTGATCTTGATCAGGATTCTAAATGCAACTACATTTATTTATTATCCATTTATTTTATACATACTCTACTTCTTCAGCAATACAGAAGATGTAAAAGTGAAACATGAATCTGTGTAAGATTATTGGGGGGGCTGGATTTTTGTCTCCTTTTCTTAGAGTTACTTTCTGAAATAGATATGGAAAACATACTTGTGTTGTATAAAGTATTCTTCATTTTTTCCAGTTTTCTCTTCTTTCACTTCATATTTTTATGGGTACTTTAACACAAATAAGGAGATATGCTCCCCAGAGATTTAGAGACAGAGAAAAAAAAATCAAGAAATACTCAGTTATTATAATATCCTTCTGTGCTCTCAGCAAATGATTGTACGTATGTAGCTTTTACATACTCTTCACCCCAAAAACCTTTAAAAGACCACTACACTGAGTTATAAAATCTATTATTTTGTAAGAATCACTGGTATAAAGCCACGTATACTTCATTCTTAAGTACATCACAAAATCAGTTTTTAAAAAAGCATATCCTGGAGATTAGCTTAGCCCTCGGAAACCTTGTTATCTTCTACAATGTCAAAGCTGGGAAAACTTCAGAAAGAATTGAGTGGAAGCTGCTGAATATCTAGTCTAGTTAGTTTATGACATATGCATTTTTATTTGAATAATAATGCCAAAGCAATGGGATTTAGGCACCTAAAACTATCAAGCCCTCAGGAAAATCCCATGCAGACACTATTTTAAATCTTTAGTGACTGATATGTAGAAGTCTAAACTGAGGTGCACAGGATTGCCCTCTGGAGACCTCCAAAGTGCTCCAGCTTTGCTGCATCTGCAAAGGGAACACAGACACCCATGGGAGGACTACCTCACTGAGTACTTAAAAACAGGCACAAATAAAGTGACTAAATTACGTGGATTAGGTCACACCTATAAATAACATCTTCATATATATCAATTTTCAAAGTTATTTCATTGATCATTCACACAGCACAAATATCCAACAGCAAACAAAAAGCTGAGAAGTATTTGTTGAAAACATTTAAAAAGTGTTTTGATACAAAGAATGCCTGACTTGCTCGTCACTGGTTCATCTACCCCAGGAAGGCTAACCTTTGAACGCATACTATTAAGAATGAGTTATTTGGTCAGGTGTAGCTTGGAGGTGGATTTCATTTCAGGTAACTGCCTCAAAGTGAAGGTAATTATCTGTGCCTTATTTGCCTGTCTAAACTGCTTTGGTCTGCAGACAATAAGCAATCTTGAAAAGAGTCATTGACAAATTTGCAGTTCTTCCTGCGTTTGTCAGGGGTGATTCATGTTTTGAGCACACTTCTATATTGGTTCTACTTTTACTGAATCTATTCAGAAATTCAAATTTACTTTTGTCTCTTAGCTACTCAGAGTGACAGGAATACATATAATATGGTGTCCTGAAACATGCTGCCTCGTTTTCCTCTTTTTTTTTCTTAAACTTCTTTTTTTTCCGTCCTACTTTTTGACTCTCTTCCCTTTGTATTCTCTGCAGGTGTTGATACTTTGACTGTTTTTTATGTTTCCAGTTCTTTGTCTGTGTAAGCTTCGTTTCCTTCTTTCCCAGTGCCAAGTAACCTAATTCCTTTATTTTTTTCTTTTTAACCATTGCTTTCTTTCTGTCACAACAGTGCTGCCAAACTAGCTCCCTCCACTGCCAAAGGACCAATCACGCTCTACTGAAATTTCTGCATTTTTTTCCTGTTGATTTCAGGAGGAGAAATGAGGCATCTGCCTGTGATGTTTGGGCAGCGCAGGAAGTGTATCCCTTTGTCCTGTCCATTCCTCAGTGGATTAGAAAAGATAAAATCCTGTGTGTTAGGAGATGAAACACAAACCTGGGAATCATTTGCACAAAACATTAGCAGAATTTTTATTATCACAGTATCTCTGCTTATCAGAAGGATCATGCACTCTTCAGCTGGTGGAAGCTGTGTTGGGTAGTGCTCTCACACCATGGGATTTTTTTTAGCAATATGATAGGATACATAGCCAGGTGGAAGAAAACAGTAACACAGGATGTCCTGCTGAATGTATGTTAGAGGAATTAGACGGCAGACAACTCTCTAATGAGCAGTTGCTTGGTGTGACTGGAAGAGTAAGGGTAGTGATTAAGATTGGTTGCCAAATGGGTCCCAGTTGTGCAATTAAACAGATGAGTTGCTGGAATTCCCTCATGTGATTCTCACTGCTCCCATCCATGGTATGAACAATTGGATGTCCCGGCAGTCACTTGTTTCATTTCCTGCTTAATTTGGTGTCCAAACTGAAAGAGATCTGAATTTTGGAGTGAAACTGAGACGCAAAAATACAATGCAATCAATTTGCATTCAAACAAATTCTTTGCACCTCCCTTATCTACAGATAAAGAAGGCAGACTGGGAACTACTACCTATTAATCTTAACATCAGTGCATGTAGGAGCCAAAAAATTTTTTTTCTATCCATCCATTCACCTTCTGAGATCCAGGCAATGTACAAAACTACAACAAACTGGCTAGTAACAGCTGCGAAGTACAAAATCTTCCAAACAAACAAAGCTTGTATAAATACATGGCATATGTTGCTTTCTGTGCAGACTTTAGCTGGACCCAGGAGAAAAAAAATCAACTTGGCCACAAAACTAAGTGTTTTGTTTGTTTTAAACAAATTAATTCTAGAATTTTCAATGAATCAATTTTTAATAGTCACGACAGGGACACGAGTTTGGTGGAGAACCAGAGAGGCACTCTGGGAAAGTTGTTGTTTTGTTTCCTAATATGAGAAGGTTAATACATTTATGAAGCTTGTCTTTATTCTCCCAAGCTGTTGAAAACTGTGTTTTGAGGGGTGATGCCAAAAAGTTTTAAAAAAAAAGAAAAGATAGAGAGTGAGAGAGAGAGAGGTAGAAATACCATAGTAGTATTCTTTCCATTTGAAAAACTAGTCAGAAGAAAAAACTTTGCTCATTTAAGACATCAAGACAAAGAAGGCTTGCATATTACTGGAGAAAAGGAACTGCAATAATTCATATCCAAACTGCAAGCTTGATTGGTTATTTCCGCTATAGGTTGTCACTGAAGTCATATCTGAGGGCCTGGAAGAGGGATATGAAGAGAAGATACATGGAAAACATGCAGAGAGCAAGACATAATGGAACTGTGTGCTGGGCAGTCTTTTTAAAGAAAATCAAATAGACTTGTGCCATGACTGATTAACCAGAGGGTTTTCTAATCATTATCACAGTTACCCAGATGATCATTAAGCTTTATGTGCATACTATATATTGTGGCAACAGCTTGAAATTCTTCCATCCAGAAAAGAACTTACAATACCTTGTAAGTTAAATTTTTGTTACCCTGCATGTCCAACAGAGTTCAGATACATGTATTCCTTTTTGGAGGCTCTGACTAATCATACAGTGTCCAAATACCTTCCTTAAAACAAAAATACTGTTTATTTAGCAGTAGGAACAACTGCCAGAGAGAAAAAAAAAGTAAACACAAACTGCCCACATATCTAGCTTACCCCCCAAAAAGCCATCACATCATTGTCACGGCCTTGAGACACCTTTCACAAGTCAGAATTCAAACCTCATTTTTCTCTTTTGTTTCTCCCCAAAGCAGTCTATCTCTTTAATCCACACAGAGGGGTAGTTTCCTTCCACTTCTTTGTTCTCAGGCCTTGGCTTTCCTTGGTTAAAATAAATGTTATGGTCAGACTTGAGATGCTGGGACAATAGTCAAAGCTCGTAATACAAGCATTGGCCCTTACCATGCCTTTACTGTTTGCTGATGGGTGGCTATTTTGAACTTAAAAATACCTACTCTTGACAGAAAGCATTTCCACTGTATATGGCAAGTTGTTTTAATGTGTAGTTACTTTCACGGCTAAAAAGACAGCACCTTACTTCTAGTTTGAATTTTCTAACTTCAGCAATCACCTCTGGCCCTCATACCATCTCTCTCTGTTAGACTGAAGTACCACCACCACCACATTTCTGCTCCATTAACATATATTTAGAAACTGAGGGCAAGTTATCCTGTACCACTGCCTGTACAAACTTTTTAAAACTTTTGCTAGGAAATTTCCAATTCCATGGCTTTCCTTGGAATAATCTCCAGTTCCCAAAACCTTATCCATGAATTCCAAACAGTCAGGTGTTAGGTATATGTTCCGAAACCCCTGTATTAGAAAAAGATTCTCTTTACCTGGACACGCTTTTCTTGGGATAATGGAATACCTGCTTTTGCAAAACTGTCTGGATTTGGGAAATAAATCCAATTAAACATTTCATTCTGAATACCAGAGTCACTATGAAAGGAAGGAACATTGGTAGAATCCTTGGAAACTTCTTGGAAACTGCATACAAAAAGCAACTAGGACAAGCATGTTTATGTGGGAAAGATCCAAGAAGTTTTAGCACAATTTTAAGGGTGCCATTAATCTGAAACATCAAAATGATGTATTTGGGTACTTTTCTACACATGGAGATGTTTATCTCCTGGTTATCTCCACGTGCTGGTACTTTTATTGCAGAAAAACAATGCTCACATATGGAGATAACCAGAAAGAGTTACAGAAACAACTTCAGCTTAGACGGAGTGCTAGGACCCAGAGCTTTCACACTGCAATAGTGATAATTAGGAAGGCTCAACTTTTGCAGCAGCTTCCTCCACCTTGGAAAATGACATTTGTCTGAATTTACATCAACTATGTTTGATAAAACTTGAGGAGTTCACGCATCTGCAAAGAGAAAAGAAACTGAAACATATGGAAAGAGTCTAATGCAGCACAAGTATCAGACTGCGGGAGTCCTTAAAGAAAATAAGTTTATGCCTACCATGACTGAGTAGCTAGGAAAGCTTTTAATGGCTTACAACTTAAAGGGTTTGAGCATAACAAATCAGAAAGATGGAACCTATTTAGTGATTGAATTCTGTGGGAAAATACTGCAGAAATGTTATCCTTGGATGTGAAAGGTTAGCATTTGTACAGAGTACCCAGAAAACCCAGAGGGAATTCCAGCACAGTGAATACAAGCCATCCTACTTACGATTTGGACTGAAAACCCTGAAAAAGCACCCAGTGAAAGCTCAGGGCACTTTTGCCTATGTTCTTAAAAACAGCAAAAGCAAACAAAAATCTCAGCAGTGGTGACACAAAATAAATTCATTCAAAGTAGTAACACCTGTTGCCTTTCATCTAACCATACTTTCCATTTAAAAGTTACACTCAACCCCCACAATTTTCCCAGTCTCAAAACCTCAGCTCATAACAATTTGTTCATATGCATGGGCTTTTGAACATGTCTAGATAATGAATAGGGAGTGTGAGCAATTGAATAAGGCACTGGGAATAGCTCAAACTGTGGCTCTGTATGATCCTCCCAGTGCGGCTAAGACTAGTATTTGAACATCTATGTGCTTACATCATCAAATGGTAGCTCTGCATCTTCTCATGACTCTCTGGTCATTATTCACAGTTTTGTGCTACAGTTAGGCTGCAGAAAGATTTTGGTTGTCCTTGTGCAGAGCATGAGCAGATTTGAGGTGCTGTCAAGGTCAATTTTCCAATGAAAGAGAATTAATGATGTGAGTCAGTTATGTTCCAAGGATTTGTTTCTCCACAGTGTTTTACTGAAGTTATCGATACTCAATTTAACTTCTCTTGAGATAGCTTAGGTTGAATGAGAATGGCTACGCATCAACACAACATTCAACCCACTGAGAAAGCTTATATTAGCAGCAAAGGGTAGCTGTTTTCTCACTGCATTGCTATCTCAAGTATCAGTCCTACCTGAGCTTCAAAACATACCTTCTGACAGGCATGTATCTCAAGTATAAAATATCACTTCAAGTGACAGAATTTTAGGTGTGTCCAGATGTCAGATAAGACACAAACTGCACCTCAGAGTAACAGCATGGAAAACAAGCCCTATATATCAGGTAAAATTCATCCTATGAAGCTTTACAAGCTTATGTTATGATTAGAAGAGTTGCTCCTGGACATGGCTGCTTTTTTTCCATTGAATGTAAAGGGAGTTTAAAATTACTAGTTTAGTCTTAGACAGCTAATTTTAAATGTGTAAGTTAATTAAAGTAAGTGTCATCCCCATATCATGATCTTAGAGGACAAATGGTCACAGACTGTGTTATACCTAGTTAAAATAATCTCAACACAATATAAAAGCTTGATTTCAAAAGGTGTTTTTAGGAATTGGACTAAAGATCAAGTCTGAAATTTCCACGGAGAGGCTAACATCAAAACCTTCTCATCTCTATGGAAACAAATCCAGCGGGAAATGACTGCATGTTTCTTTTACGTACCAGTAATTTCTAACAACATAACTTCAACCAGTCCTCAGTTAGCCAAAACACTGTTTGCAATATTTTCAATCTGATGTCACATTCAGAATGTCTGGTCAGTTTACTGAAGGAAATCTCTTTCTGAATACAGATATATAGGCTAAATGTAGCATAGGTTATCTTCATATAAATACGGCTATGGATAAGCTATAAAGGATACAAACATACAGACAGAACTAAACAACTTACTAAAATATCAATATAGGTGTTTAGAAAAAAGTGCTATCCTATTCTACCAAAATTAAAACATAAAAACAGCATCAGATATGGCTAAAGCAATGCAAGAAATATAAGACAAATCAAAACCTGAAAAAGATGGTTGTGGACAAGTCTAACCAAGAAGTCCCTTAACAGAATTTTCCACTATGAGACATAAATTACAGAAAAAAAAACAGAACTAAAACAGCTCTATGTAACTTTTAGGTTTTATGCATATGCTACTGTGATAATCTGATTCTCATTTCAGTTAAGGTTTCATAGTGTGAGCAAGGGTCTGGTCTTAGGCCACTTACAAAACAGGCAGACACACACAATCTGTTCACTAATATACTTGCTTCAGTTCTGACAGCATTTCATTACTCTGGTTCTGCTAATTACGGACTTCTTGTGAAATAATGCAATAAAACTTGACTACATCTTCTATTGTTTTAAAGAGATACTTAATCTCATCTTTTCCTATCTAGGCACTCATTACAATGTCCAAAAGACACACAATTCTTAAAAAAGTATTAAATCCTAGTAACAAATCTGGTAATTTATTTTACCATTCTTCACTGACTCACTTGTGTATTCTAATGAGCCTTTAGTCTTCTATTTATTTCACTTGTTGATTCTTTAAAAGGTTTTGGCATTAGTTCTTCTTCAAGGATTGACTGGAATATCGCAAATATAACATCGCTAATTGAACAGTGAAAAATATTCTCAGTCTTGGTTTTTTAACTGATTACTGTCACTCTCCACTAAACATAGGATTTATTCAGCATAAACCTTAGTTTTGATTCAGGGATCTGTGCTTGATATATTGATATACGAAGTCATTGAAATGATACTGAAATAACACAGTTTGTGTTTTTCTCTTTTGTTTCATAATTGCGATTAGTGAGCTGTCCAATTTTAAATTTACAGCAGGAATTTGGCTAATGCCTACTCTGTACTCAGCAGCCAGATTTTGGTATATAATATTGGACAAAATTTCCTGCTGATCTGAATGGAGGCAGATATTCCTCCCTTGAAACTCATATTTATTTGTTAATTTCTTGCAATCATAAGATATGGGTTTCTTTTTTTTTTTTTTTCCCAAAGAATCTTAGCTTCCCAAGAATGGTGTACCAGTAAATTGATCACAGAATATTGATTATATAAACAATATTTTAACATCCATATCTTCCTTACCATAACACAGAGGTTGGCTGGCCACAACAGTACAATCAGTGTTTCCCAGTCTGTCAATAAAACAGCCTACTCTTAATCCCTCACTATTTAACAGGCAGTATGGGAGCTATTTACTTGTTCTTATGCTTCCACCAGAGAAATGTTACTGTGTAAAAAAAATCCTCATTTATTTATCTGGTAAATTACTGGATTATTTTAATTTTTAACTATAAAACAAAGTTGGGATTAATCACTAATTTAATATTAGATGCAAAGTCAGCAAATAAAAACTCTTCTCTGATAAAGAAAAAGAATGAGTAAATGAAATAATATTAACAAAAAAGCAAATTTAAGGCAGAAAAATTTAATGTATTAATTAGCAAAAATATTGTGAAATATTTATTATGAATAAATTAACTATAACACATGTAATGATAGCAAATATTCACCAAATATTCTCAGAGTAAATATTTAAATTAAGATGAAGATACTAGTGTTAAAAGATAAACTCCTTTTTCTGAAGCAGAAGAATAAATAATACAATAAGTTAGTATAAAACTACAGCATCAATTTGAAAAAAAATATATATATAAAAATGCAAAAGTTATAAAAAGAAGATAAAACGGGGTAAAATTAAAAACAGTTCAGATAGTTTTTCAAAGCAACATAGAACTGTAGGAAAACATTGTCTTATATCAAAAATGCACCTGATAATTCATTAAAACAAATTGCGGAACAGTCTATTCTTACTATATCCGGAAGTAGCTGCTCAGCATCTGTACCAATGACGTCTATTTCAATACATATCTTCCTTGGGGACAAGAAAGCACAGAAAAACAATGCTGTGAGAGCTACAATATCTTTCCATTGCAACAGTAAGGTTTGTTTACTTGCTTTTTTTTAATAAAACTGCAGCAATTTCTTCAGTTTTCTAAGTGATCTCTCAGATTCTCAGCAACAGATATAATATTAACTCGTGTTCCTTAGGCTTTGAGAAAGAATTTCATTGAAACATAACTATTAAAGTGTTTGGGTTTTTTTTTTTTTTAGACAGGCCTATTTAGAAGCTGGTATCTGACTGAGCATAATTAATTTCATTTATTTGTATAGACTTGTGCATACCATACAGAGTTTGGAGAGTTGGTTCACAAATGAAGCATACTTTCAGTACAGACCTGAGACAACTGCTATGAGTTTACCACTCTCATTTTAAACATCTGATGCCACATTCTCTAAACTGAAGTCATCTGGGTGATCTACCTGAATCAGGCTCTACAAGGATAGAGAGGCAAAAGAGGATGGTAGACTGAGAATATTCATTTTGCCCCTTACCAGAAAGCATTTCTAAATCAAACCCTTTTCCAATTAAAATGTCTGCATAATATAAGCAGACTCTTTATAAAATAACTACAAAGGCCTGATAGACCTCACAGATTTGTACCAGGGATTAAGATGCAGTTATGTAAATTGTAATAAGTTTTTGTCTATGCTAGCAGAGTTATACCATTTATCTGAAAATATGTAACTGCAAACAGGCCAGTTTCTTTGATATAATTCCTGAAAAAAGATTGAACATACTGGCCTAAAATTGCATTTATATGGCATGCAAAGTTGCTAGACTAGCCAAGGTTTGAAAAAGACTTCTGGGGCTAACTTTTGGGCTCCACTAGCAAGCACTTACTCGTTCCTAGGATGCAGGTAAGAATGCTGCCTTTAATTTCAACTTTCTCTGAGAAATACTTCAATTAAAAGACAGTAAATGATTTCTTTAAAACTGAGATTAGCAAATCTAGCGCTCATGAGAACTACCTGATTTGTGTTATTAAACAGAGAAATTCATAGTTTATCCACACAGCATAAGGACTACAGGTGGCTGTAGCAGAAGCATTTTACTCTTATCATTTTTCTTCAACCTGATCACGGTGCTCACAAAATCTGAGAGAGGATATTTTTCACCATACTTTACTTAGCCTTTAGTCTCTCAATTGATACCTGACATCAGGGATGTCAAATATTAATTGTGACTGTCTCGGAAATGTAATGCTGGGTCAGGACCGAATTTAAACCATCATCTGCTTCCAGAGAAGCCCCAGACACCCATCAGGAAATAACAAGGTTCACTCGCTGCCATCCTGCCCCAGTTTCACTCACTGAGAGGTTGAGTGCTCTCTTCTACATACCAATCCACTGAGTCATCCAGTAAACCCAGTCTTGATATTTTAAGACTCAATTGTACATATGATGTGGCCAGAAATAGAAACATGTCTGAAGGCAAATAAATACAAAATAAATTGCTCATTTTAGCTCTAGCTCGCTGCAAAAACTGTAGAAAATAACTGTCCTTCCGACATGAAAGTCAAGTCATTTTTTGCCATTTTTAGCTAGCAGTTCATCTGTTTCCTTTGAATTAAGAGATATTTCTGTACTTCAAATGCTCTGCAATCCGAAAAAATTAGAATCTATTTTGTTGCCTTCCAGTATCTTAACAATTTTCCTCTTCTTCACTGATTTCAAATCACTTCCATTTTAATTCAGAATTGAATGTTCTGTCTAGGTGATAAAATGCAAGTTCTAATGTCTGGAAAACTTAACCATCCTGTTTGGTGACCACACGTGCTTATACTAGCTTGCTTGAGATTTTAATCTCAGCTCTAATCTGTATCAGCTGGTTCTAATGCCTTGTGAGTATGGCTCTGAGAAGTGATCTGCATTGGGGTGCAGCAGTGTTCAGGACGGGTATCCCATCTGCTGAGACCTCTATGGGTATTTTTTAGAACAGCTGAAGGAGGCATGTGCACTATTCATTGGGGCAATGCGAATATCTCTCTTTATACAATGTAAGAATTCTTTTAGACCTTTAGAAATGGAAAAAGTGGTGTTTTGTAGCAAAGTCCTATAAAATTCAGAAGAGATAAAGTGTCTGAATATGCAGGGTAGATTCTCACCTGTTGTAAACACTCACAGCTCTACTCTGTAGGTACAAAAATTTATGAAAATTGGGGCTTTTCTACAAAGAGCAGCAAAAGGACTGTACTGCAAATTAAAAGAAAGCAGTGTAAAATATGGCAGGATGAATGCAAGATACAAATACAACTTTACAGGGAGTTTGAAAGGACACACAAGGAAATACTGATATATTTCTCAGTAGTGAAAGCTCTTTAAAAGATTTCTGGCTTTGTTTGGCCTAAGGGAGCAAATTAAACAACTAAATTAGAAATCTATCAGAAAGGTCCTTGCCTTGGTATCCCAAGATATCATATGTCATCTTGATGAAGATTCAAAGGAGAATATGCATGTTTCCTTATTACGTGCTTGCATAAGGACTGATGAGCCCCTATATGTTTGCATGAATCACAGTTTTCAATGTATAAAAGATTAGATGCCTAGACTTGGTCATCCCCCTTCCAGTCAGAAGAGGTCTTTTCCTTCACAACAGGTTAATTATTTGTTTAAAGTTAAATGACGTACTACATAGCTCAGTAAGAAGTTTTGTTTGCTGTCTGGCCAGGAGATGATTCACTCTAACCCATCGATACCAGTGTTGCCAACATCAGGTAAGGGCCATCCATAATCCTTTGGGAGAAGTATTAGAATAATGAGTTTATGAATCACAGGAAAACTTTGGGGAAGAGATGTGAATCTGAACAAAATCAGAAAAAGAAAAGGACATGGCATGAAAAGAAATAATGATTTTATATCACAATTCTCTTCACTGAAAGTGATATCCAGGATGGAGGCTAATCATTTCACACTGAGGCATCATTGAGGACCTATTGGTTAATAGGATATTCTGGTGTTCTTACTTATTTCAGCATACTAGAAGGTGTAATTGCGTGGAAAGGAACACAAAAAGTATTTGTTTACAAACTGTGTAAATATCTGTGCAAGGAACTGCCACATAATATGTAGCAGTATAATAGTACTAAATGCATGTGTTAATAAAGAGTCACCACAGACAAAATCATTTTTAAGGGGAATAGCTATTGTGCTTCAGGGCATAATCAAACTAGGAAACAATGTGGCTGGAAAGAAAGTTGGTGTTGGGGAAATAATACTTATGTCTGCTAAGTATATCTGGGCTTCCTGCTTCACACATTTATAAGCTCTTGTGATATAATGCTGTATGTCCTCTCACATCATAAGCCAAAAAACATTGTGTCTGGCTAGGTTTATTGCTTGCTCTGTTCCCACGTGAAACATTTCTTTACGTAACTCTTTAGTTTCCTACATTATTTTAGCAGCACAAGTGGGCCCTGGAGATCCTACATCCTCCATCTCAGAACTCCATCAGAGCTCTACAAAATTGGTCACCCTTATAGAAATTATCTGACTTCACAGGATTCCCCTTTTGCTTGCTTCCAGTTCAATATGTCATTGCTTTTATTTAGCACTATAAATCTGCCACTCTTGTAATCTCTAACTTGAACACATTTTAGGTTACTGGGACGTTCTGGGATTTGGGAGCTTGCTCAGCACTCAGGACTGCTTTCCATGTGCATTCTGTCAGTTAAACAGCCATACTCCAGCTGAAGATTATCATCCTAGCTAGCAAGGACTGCATGTTGCAGGGAAGTTAAAATATGAGTGCTCACAAACCCAACTAGAACCATCTAACTGGGCTGCTGATACCGAATGATTTAGGTTACTGCCATTATAAACTGCAAATGGTAAAGGAGAAACAATTTCTGAATCCTTGCTTATTAGACCATGTCCTCTGTGGAACTTCCTGTTTCCCTTTTCCCTTCTCCACAAGCATCAGAGGTCTTGATCTATAGGCAGTGACAAAAAGTTTCCTCAGTACTGGTATAGGGCTGACCCTCTTATCCAAGGAAGTGGCACATAAGCAGTCTGGAGTCTGGACAGGCCATAGTCAGGGAATTAAAGAGACCATGAATCAACTGCTTTAAAGCTCTTTGGTCTTTTCTTGCCCACAGTTAGCTGATGGGTATCTGTCTGATTATTTGACTTTTTATTTTGTAAGGCACAGTATTTGGGACTGAAAAAGCCAAACTGCCATCTTGAAAAGCCATTATATAACCCTTGTAGGACTTGGGTATTTGCTATTTATTCATTTAACTTCCCTCATCAGAAAGAGGCATTTTGTTTTAAAGTCTGAAGAGCAGCTACATCTTTTGCCCTATTACACAGTCCCCAGCTGACACTCATCTTCCACAGTAAGACACACTGCTCTTCTGTAAATTCACACTTTATGATGTCTTTCCTAACATTTTCCATATGATATCTGAAATCTTATGTACAGCCAGGTGCGGTACTATCGTAGTGAATATATACCTCTATCTATACCTAGATCTTCCAGACAGTCTTTCAAAAGGTGTTGAAATGCACATGCATTGGTGCATGACATGGAGAGTCCAAAGCAAACACGAAATCTTTCTTGTGGGTCTTAGGTCACAACCTGAGTGACGATGGCGAACTTCTGATCAGTTTCACTTTCATCAGAAAAAATGAGTGATAACCTTTCACCTAAGCTATATAGAGCCTTTAAAATCTCTCTAACATCAGACGTCTTGGGGTTAGTTTTCTATTAATATTCGTAATGTGAGATCTTTAGCTTCCAAAACAAATAACACGTAAAGAACATGATGATGAGACTTTTGTATCCACTTTCTGTCGCGGTCCGCGGGAGTGACGGGAATGAATCATACGCATTCACAGAATGCAGGTTCAATTCCATCTTTATTCAGCAATTTGCCCATTTTATAAGTACAAGTATTCGGCGCTCTGGCCCTTGATTTGTGGTTCATACAGATTATGTCACAGGTAGCCAATCATTGCACCGATCACGCACGCAGCGGTCATGCCTTGTACCTTGCTGCTTGTTTAGCAAAGCTGTCTAGCCCTTAACCTTGGTTCCCACTGGCTTCTGCTAGCTTATCTGTACTTTCTCAGGATGTATCATTCCCAGCTGCACCAGTGTCCTTGGTAAAACTACTTCAAAGCACGTAGCAGTGGCTATAGCCTGAGGCCTAAGGCTTCAGCAAATTTAGCTACTAATGCTAAGCAAGTTGTGCTAAGCAACTAATCCTAAACAGTGTTAGTTCCATGCTCTATATCTCATATAGATTATTGTTCTGAAACACCGCAAGGGCCCCAACAACTTTCTAGTAAGACGAGGAATTATATAGCTTTCATCCTCATGATACAGTGACTCAGGACTGTAATTCTCCAGTAATTTTCTAGTCAGGGATCTTGCCAGCTGATCTGACATCTGGTTTCAAATTTGTAATGCAATTGACATGATTTGCTGAAGTTTTGTATTTTTCACACACTCCTCTGATAAGCTTCCTAACATACATTTGTGCAAAGGCACCAGGTGACAAGAGGGTCCTGTCCTGTATTAGGAGTTGACAATGCATATTTATGCCGTCTCAGCCTTATAATGTTGGGGAAGGTAGGAGATGCGTGACAAGTTTTTCCTCCTCAGTCAAGCATTATCTCCCTCTATGTATACCTGACATTACTCCTTTTTTGACATATTTTTATTTTTGTGAGACTTGTGCTCCCAAAAGTATCAGCACAGGAAGTGATTTCATTTAAGACAAACAATATCATGGTATCTCTTTTTGCACAATTGTTCCCTGCTAGACTTCACTTTTCTCCTTTTGGAATAGATTTTGCTCCTGTCAGTCTTCTGCTTATACATCCTCTCTCCTTTAGTCTGTTGTTGTATTAAACTGACTGTATCTTTTTCCTTGATTAGCATTGTAGGATCATCGTATAATTCAGGGTGGAAGGTACCTCAGGAGGTTTCTGGTGCAACCTCCAGCTCAAAGCAGGGTCGGCTATGAGAACAGACCAAGTTGCTCAGGTCTTTGTGCAGCTGAGTCTTGAAGATCTCCAAGGATGGAAATGGCACAACCTCACTCAGCAACCCGCTCCGCTGCTTGGCTGTCTTCATGGCCAAAAAGCTTTTTCTTATGTTCAGTCTGAACCTCTAATTTCAATTGTTTTCCCTTGTCTCTCGTCCTCCCACCATGGAGCACTGTGAAAAGCCTGGCTCTGTCTTCTTGATACCTCCCCATAGGCACTTGGAGGGCTGCTGTTAGGCTTCCCCTGAAGCCATCTATTTCCCAGGCTGCACAAGACCACCTTTCCTCCCAAGGCAAGTGCTCCAGCCCCCAGCCATCCTGGTGGACTCCGATGAATTTGCTCCAGTTTATCAATGTCTTTCTTGTATTATGGGGTCCAAAACTGTACACAATATTTCAGATGCAAATCTAACAAGAGCAGAGGGGGATAATCCCTTCCCTCAATCTACTGGCTGTACTCCTAATCCAGCCTGGTTATGCTGTTGGCCTTCTCTGCTGCCAGGGCACACTGCTGGCTCATTATCAGCTTGCTGTCTGCCAGAACTCCCAGGTCCTCTTCAGCAGAGCTGCTCCCCAGCCAGACAGTCCCCAGCCTGTACTGCTGAGAGGGATTTAATTTCATTTGAAGTACTGATCTGAAGAGTTACTCTTATTGTGAGAAAGGGATGTGAACAATTCACTGACTCACCATAACAACATCATCAGTGACACTGAATCCCACAGAAGTGAATCCATCTCCCCACGGTTCACCAGCCCATGAATACACCTCTTAGTAGTTGGCTCAGGGCACATGGTGATAAATGGATTTCTGTTTCCGTACAACCTTCTGAAAGGATTGCAGATCATTTTACTATTGCATCCAGTTTTACTTTACTATCTAACATTCTTCAGTAGGTCGTGTCCAACTCTGAAATAAGGTTTTTATCACTCGCTAACAGGTAAGACATCTATGTCCTTTAATGTTACACTCTATCACTGAGATGAATGCACAAAGTATTTTTTTCTTGTGCTCTTTCTTTCATTTTGCCATGGCAACTTCTCCTTCAATCTATGCTCAAGTTCTGGTACACAGAATACTGTCAGTATTATTCTTAACTGTGAAGTCTTGCTTGGTGTGAATTAGTTACCTTTTGAAAAATTTTCTTCTTCCATAGCTTTGTTTTGTTTCCAGTGCTGTACTTGAAGATCCTTCCAACAGGACATTTGCTAATGACTCTCTGAATGTTGCCTAGACCAACACTGCTGCCAGTTTACCAGATCTATTTTGACACTTTTATTTTAGCTAATCACTCTTTGTCTCTTTGATTACAACTTTCTTATTTCCTGTTCAGTAATAATGCCCTCACACCTACTATTCTTTTAACTATTGTAGATTGCTACCAGACATGTAGCAAAGGTCACATCCTGCAGCTGAATTTCCCGTTAGCAGCTTTTGAAGAAAATCTGGAAACTTCTTTACATTTCTCATTTATAGTTCACAATATTTGGGAATGTTTATAAGTATTCCCTGATTTTTTTTCAGGGAATTTTTTTAAGAGCAGGACATTTCAATTTCTAGTTATCAAATTGGTTCATTTTTGATCCATCCAAGGAGTTAATTTATTTTGCTTTGGTAATTTATTTTACTTCATGGTGGTAATATCTAGTTTCTTTCTCCTTGTAAACAGATTGCATGATGTTTGCTCAGAATGGCTTTAAACATTTCCTTTTTTCCTACTGCTTTTATTTTTTCCTCGTGCTCCATTTCTCTGCCACCGGATAAGTTTTTTTTTTTTTCGTCTCCAAAAAAGGCTCATCATATGCACATAAATCTTTTAAGAATGGTTTTAGGTCAGCTCTGATATCCTCATGGTTCAACTGAATAAAAAAAGGAATGGAAAAGTATTACTGAGGCAATTAAGCCTGATGTCTGGACCTAAATATGGATTTTCTACTCTGTGAATGAATCAGGGGATCCATTCGATATACTGGAAAAGCTTGTGCAGTTGTTTTGGTTTCTTGAGCTATTTTTTTAAAACAGAGATTGATGCCTTATGTTCAGAATAATACAACCTTAGAATTCTGCTCAATTTTGGCGAAAAGAGGCAGTGTCTCTAGTCTACTTATGTGACCTAATCTTGGACTGACTTCCTGAATGACACACACAATTCTGGCTTTGGGAAACCCCACTTGGCTCTGTTTTCATTAAGATATCCTAGCCTGTTAAAACTCATCTTTCCCTCCTGTGTGGAATCACCAATCTGCCTGTGATCCTGAATCTCTTCTAAACAGAATTGTCAGGTTTTAAGGTTTCCAAAGCTGTTTGTCTAGTGCTTCCATTTTCAACAGGCTGCACTAAAATCACTTTCCATAGTCTTTGCTCTGTGCTGTTCTCCTGTCACTTGTGATAATCCTTTCTCTCCTCTAGTCTGAAAAATAGCAAAATTCTTCTCATTAGCCAGACTCATGATGTCTTTCCATTTGGCTTTTTATTTGGTTCATGCTTTATTGAGAATTAAGTCTGGATTTGATCATCTAGATGGAGAAACCCAGGTATTCTTTTATTAAGCTTTGTGAAAACAGGTTCTGTCTGTTCCTGCTGCAAGTAATAGTAAATGAAATCTCTACAGCTTACAGCTGCTTGCTCACACCTTGAGATGCTCAGCGACACAGTCAGTGCGAGGACAGCCTGGCAACAAGTTTTCAGACATTAGGCAACAAGTTTTCAGCCTCCACCATTTTGTGGCTTGCTCAGCTGCATTCCTCTAAATGGCCTGGAACAAACAGTCTCAGTGGAGCATCCAAATTCGTTACACTCCTAATCACAAACTCAGCTATTTAAGGAGGATTTTGTTTATACTGGGAATCTACCCCCCCTTTTTTTACAAGCTTCTCACGGATTGTGACTGCCATGGTCCATAGCTGCGAGCCAGCCCCCCCGCCAGCTGTCACTCACACGGCAATACTTGACTTGGTGCCCTCCTTCTCTGCTTAAAGGAACTGCTCCCGGTCCTCACGCTAAGCTGTGCGTATCACTATTAGAGGACAAGAAAAAGTCAAAGTGTAGGTGGTCTTACTAAGCGTAAACAGCCAGAAACTCTTTGCAAAGACCTGCGTGGGTTGGTCCGCTATGACTTACTGACATCCTCTTCCTTGAAACTTTTGTCAGTAGCAGATAAGTTTGGGGTTTTCTCAGGAACAATTACCTATGTAAGTGTTAAGCTCAGTGTATGTGTGGCACACAGAAATAATCTCAATTTATACTATCGCTGATGAAGGGGCAGTTGTATCCATATAGGGGCATTGTATCATGTAACAAATATATAATGAAATTTATCTCTGGTGAAAGCAGAGCAAAACCATATTTGGTTTACCAGCAGTATAAAGATATTCTTTCAGTATGTGAGTTATGGTGTGTTTGTTATCTAAAAAAATTGTCTCCATATCATGTGCATGGCCTTCATAACAGGGAAAAATTAATACATTTGCTGAGAAATCTCTTCTAGAAAAGTTGATCTATCACTTATGAAGGCTTTCCAACTTTCTGAATTGAAAAAAGTGGCTGAGTCATATGAAGTTGTATTGTTTTTCCTGCAAAAGGTCCAAGTGTGGGCAAACTAAATATGTACTAAGAAACAGTTTCACCCTGTGTTATGTCCTTACCGGAAGTGTGGGACTTAATTGCTGCCAACTCACAAATATGAGATACCTTTAAAAAAGTGTATCTCCAATGCTTAAAGTTTTGGAGAGGAATCTTTGATATAATTTTCTAAATAAAGCAATGGTGATTGATTTCCAGCTGCTCCTCAACAGTTTGATCAGGGCTATTTTGGAAATGTGGTTGGTACTGATTTGTTAAGTGCCTGTGTATCTATCTGTCTCCCCATCCAGACATTGGACTTTTCTCCAGAGACTTTACAGGCTGGGAAGGAGACAGAGAAATGAAAGATCCTCTGATAGCCTCAAAGGGAAAAATTATCACAGGTACTTGAAATCCTCTGAGGCTTCCTCACGTGCTATTCCTTTCAGACAAATAATGTACACAAGATAAGAAAACACCTGGTGCAGTTTTGGATGTGACTGAGGTTTCAGATCTCTCAAATAATCTCACCTTCTGTCATTGTTCTTGTTCATGTACTGAGACTGTGATTTGCATTTCTGTCATCCTCCAAAGCATGACTGCAAATCAAGTGTTATCTGGTAAAATGGTTCCAGTTCTTCTCCTAACCATATTCCCTCCTTTTTCTTCTGTGTTCTTGGCTTCAATCTACTTTTAATGCTAATCCTTCTGTCCCAATGATTTCTTTCTAGTCCCTTCTACTTTACTTTCACCTTCACTGTTTCTTTCCTCTACTCAGTCATCCTTATCCTGAACCTCTTTGCTTTGCTTTTGCCTGAGGCTTTTTGCCTGTTCTGGGTCAGATTTATTTCTTGAGACACAAACTTATCCCCCCATCTTGTTCAGCACTACTGTTGAGCTGATTCCTGCCACTTTCTAGACATAATTTTGAAGCTGAACTGAGAGAGAAGGAGCTCAGGAAAAGGGGCAGAGAGACCATGAAATCTTTTATGGTTCTCTCTGTTCCCTTTCAGAAAGTGGAATGAGTCAAAGGGTGGAAAGGCATTTTGTGAGGTGGAAATCAGAAATATGTTATAAAAGATATGCATGTGATATACGGGACATTCTTCTATTTTGATCCTTTTTTGGCAATTACTGGGAACAAGACAATAGATATTACCATCAGTTGCTAGTTTACCATGGGGAGCAGAGGGGTGAAAACAATGTAAGTGTGCAGGAGCTATAAAGCAAGTATCCATAATACAGGGCCATTTAGGTGGATCTGTATGGTGGGGGAAAAAAGACTCTGGGTTTAAATGAAAGGCTGAAGGAAAAGTTCTGGTCCCACATAAAGGAATATAGGGTCCTCCCAATCCAGAAGTAGATTCAGACTGTTGAGAAGGCATGAAAAAAAAGACCTCTTCCTATGTGACAATGAGTTTAGAGCCCCGGGCTTTTGTCTTGTTCAACACCAGTTGTGGAAGAGAAGATGTACAGCTGCTGAATTTCACCTCTTGTTAGCTAGCGGGCTAAAAACTGTATACTAAGGTTCTTGGAGACCCAAACTGAACCACAGAGATTTCAGGCAATCCCCCGTATTTAGCGTTTCTTAACCCAATTGTGATAGATTTCTTTGGCCAGTCCTTCTGAAGTCTTTAAGTTTCCTTCTTGAGCACCACCTATGAACTGTGGCTTCTACCTTGTAAGTACCTGCATTTTTTTAGTGGTTGTGCTCCTTAATCAACAAACTTGTGGATGTTTTTGCAATATATTTGTTCACTCTTTTCTTTGAACAAGTGTTTTCAACCTCTGTCCTTGTTTTTTCTAAACATTTTGTGTTTTTCTCCTGACAGAATAGTAAAATTCTCATATGGATGAGTATGCCTAGATTATTTAATCTGAAACAAACTAGCCATTTCCAGACTTTTGAGTTGACTTTAGTGTGGCGGAATAATCACTGTAAGGAGGTCGCTGGAGGTCTCTGACTAGAGGTGCTCAGCTTTGAAATGAAGCAGGTTCCTCTCTAATACAGGCTGCCGGCAAATGTTCTCTCATGTCCACGGAGACTGGCTGTGCACCAGATGCCTCCTGTCTTCCCAAGCTCACCTGTCTCTCCTACAGGTACCGTGGTAATTCAGCGCTTTGAGAACCTGCTCCCAATTTTCTTGTTGAGCACACTGACCAATCTTACAATGGTTCCCGATGTACAGCTTTCAGAAATTAGCTGTCTGCATAAACCTATGGTGTAAAGCCATAGATATGTCCTGCTTAACCTACATTTGCATGGAGAGGAGACATAGTAGTTTCCAGTGATTCTCTGTTGCTGAATTTATTAATAACTTGACACCAGCATAAGAGAGGCCAACAGATACATCCTACAGTAATTTGGAATGATGTGCCTTAAAATTATTCTTGTGTGTGGAAACATATTTAGCAATGGTGAGAGGTCTGAACTATTATGCTACTGAAGTAAAAAGAAACTTGTGTTACTGGAACACAGCTCAGGAGATTGATTCAGTCTACTGAATGGGAGCAGATGTTGCTTGGTTGGGACAGGGTATCATGGTGTGGTAGGGCAATCCAGTGGAAAGGTTACAGGAGGGAATTAAGAATATTCAGGTTCTGTCTCCAAGTATATGTCTTTGACTATTTTTGTGGCCTCAAGCAAATATGCTGGCTATTATTGGTAAAAGAATAGTACTGAAGATGTTACCCTCCTTTTAAAAATGAAGAGCAAAACGTTGTAGTGGTTATTATGGAGAAGCAATTGAACAGGTATTTCTTGTGCAAGGGCTGGCAAAAGAAAATAATATATAAAAGAGGGAACTCAGATCTGGAGCATGGAGGCGAGGTTATGGCCTCACTTATATACTGTTTTATGTGCAGGTATTTGTATAAAAAGTTGAAAGAACATTAACAAAGAAAAGAATCTCCATCTGCTTAGTTTATTAAAAGGAAGGTCAAGGTATGACTTTTATTTTGGAGTTTGGTTTTGGTATTTTGCCACTTCCCAACAGAGTGCCACAGATTTCAGTGTGGTGGGAGGGCAAATTCTTAAATCTGCTTTCCCAACAAAAAAGTGTAACTATGACCTTAGTTAGCAACTTTTTTTCTCCTTAGTTTCATCTTACTTTACACAAGTTACACAAAAGAAACACAAGTTTCTTTTTACTTTAGTAGTATAATAGTTCAGATCTGACCTCTCACCATCACCAAATAAATATGTTTCTTGATGCAAGAATAATTTTAAGGCCCATCTTTCCAAACTTGGTTTAGGTTATGTATTGTGAGAGATAAGCTGTGAATTCCTGCCCGTGGTCTGCAGCAGCTGAAATGATTCCTGTTTATCTTTTTGCCCGCAGTATGGGGCTACAGAGTCACTTAAATTCCTGGTGTAGGTAAAATTTTTCTTTAGACAATAGATGCTAAGTAAATGTCAAAATATTAGCATCTGTATAAAGAATTGTCTTGGTAAAGAAAGATGCTACTTTATTTTTAGAAGTTTTGCATTAGTGCAGGAAAGGCAAAGTAATTCTCTAGCAAGAAATCCGAAAGTTATTTTTTCCCTAGGAAATAATCACTAAGCTATATAAGCTCTTTATGAGACCATTAACTTTTGTAAGGGCAAACATCCTCCATATTACTTTTTACTATGTATTTTAAACGGAAAAAAAGCCCTTTGGCAAAAATATATATCTCTATTAAAGTTAAAGGTATTCTGCTAGTAACTGCAAAGCTTTTATTGAATATACTTGTGATAGGTCGCGAAGGACAGAAACACATCCTTCATCATCCTTCCACTCCTACAACAAACCAGGGGCTTCTACCTGATCTCAGAGCAACCATCGATCCCTCGTATGGAAGCCTTTGGGTGCTGCTTCATGAACATTTTCTCTGGTTTAAAATTTCTCATTCTTACCTGTCCCTTGCCATGCCACAATTAGTTTGCCACACTTTGGTTGCGCTCCAGCATACAGCAAAATTTTTGTGTGGCATTGCACTGTTTGAGAGGGGACGTTATCAGTGAAATGATCCAAATTAAATTGTACCAGTCCAAATGACAGGGGCATAAAATTATAACAGTGTAACTTTCAACACTCAGATTCACCAAATAATAATGCAATTAACTTATTCTTCCATATTTCTACATCTTCAGTATTTTTATAGGGGTATATTATTTAAAGCAGCAAATTGAGTCATTGCCAACCACATTCTAACAGATATCATCACTACTAATATGGTACTTGCTGTGGGGAACAGTTTGGGCACTTCAGAACCTCAAATGTTGTTCACTGAAATTGAAACAAGTCTTCTGTTGTCTTTTGAGTAAGGAATAGGGTTGAAGGAGAACGACGTAATTAAGAAAACTTGTGTTGTTGGGGCACAAGAGTGTTCATGCAGTAAAGTACAGTAGAGAGGGGTCTGAGTGCCACAAAACTATGAACAGTCAGGATAAGCAGAGGGGGTGTAGTAGCCAATATGACACTGGGTCAAGACAAAATGATGCTACACAATCTGTGGCTAATTATTTAATTCTGTGAAGCTACTATGTGCTGGCTGGCTTAGAATAATGCAGTGGTGGCTTCTAACAATGCAATGGTGGTGTAGGATAGCATTATGTTGGTACAGAATAATGCAGTACAACTGCATGGTTGGACTGCCGTGGAGTACCAGAAAGCAGTACCAGACCTGCCACATCAGCTTGTGGTGGTTCAAAAGTGACCGAGTGACTGTGTCCTGTGTAGCCCTCAATGCCCAGCCACAGTTAAATTGAGTATGCTGAAACTTACTCTATGTCACATGCTCTGCAAATCTAGTATGTGCATGTTGTGCTGGACTCATCACTCATATAATATAGAATCACTATATATGTGCAGTAAACAAAGACCTGCTAGGCCTGAAGAAGAAATTTTTGAGTATATCACACAGGAACCCTAAGAGAACTTTTCACCCTGCCCACTGATTTTTAATCCTCTTAATTACTTGAAGCCAGTGAAGACAATGGAAATTTACTAGTGTATAAGTACATAATAGAATGAACAATAAAGTCCTGTGAGTTCCCTGACTACCCAAAGATTAGAAATATCAAGCACTGGGCCTCCCTGTGGCTACTGCTTACAGCAGAGCTAATCTTTTGGCATTGAAATGAATGAATGCACAACCTTTCAAACATGCAGAAAGATCCTGTCCTATCTGTTTTCAGCAGCTTGGTACAATTTGAAGACACTGAGTCTTGTTCTCCATCGTCTTCTTCTGTCGGTCACTTACATCTTACCAGTTTGATGAAGTTTTACACTTAGTTTGGATAGAGACAGAAGAACATTGCAGCTGTAGGGAATCTATAAAGAATAATATTTCAGCATGGTATTGAAGAAAGTTTTCCATCCAGAATAACATACATTCTCCTTTCTAGAGCACAGTGGTAATGATACACTGATCTTGATATAGAAATGCATAGATGGAAGCAGCACGGGCCAGCGCTCTTGTTTAGACGAGAAAATAACAGAGCTCAGGAAAAGGGAACACAGAGATGGTTTACACAGTCTCAGGTTACTCAAATATCAGTCTGTTTCAGGATTCAAGTCAAAATGGGATAAGAGCTGCCAACTAAAACTAACCCTGTGGTCAGCAAGTATAGCAATGCAAGTAAAAAATGCCCCTCAGCAGAGCAGTAGTGACCCAGGAACTGACTGCATAGTTCAGATTGCCTATGGATCCCTTTAAAGTTGGTGATTGTCCTGACTCTATGGTACATTTAAGAATAGTTTCTTAAGAAAAGTTAACATATATATATGTGTGTGTATGCATGTATGTATGCATATACACACACACGTATATACATACACACACACACATATTTACATATATGTGTGTGTATGTATGTATGTATATTGCCATGATATTATGATGGTGGTTGTTTTTTATCCCTCAGTTTGGATACCATGATGATTCACTGCTGATAGTCACAATAGCATTTCAGAGAAACCTTCCTTCCCACCACCATATGTAGACTTCATTAACAGAATAACTGATACAATCTGAAACACTCTATTTGATATAACATGGAAGACGTGCATAGGGTTTAGATGCAGCATCAAGCATAACAGATAACAGAATAATTACATTTTCTTTGTCCTACACCAAGTCTATTGAGTGTTTTAACAGGATCTAAGTATTTAACAACTTCGATGTGCAGCTATTGGGATTTTTTCCACAAAGTGAGCAGCCCAAGACCAAGCCCATCGTACTTCCCCCATCCCCCACCTGTGGTTTCAATTTAACAATTTCCAAAGGCTTCCCAGATTACAGCACACTTTCCAGACTCATTTCTGGGTCTTTAGCATTATTGTTGATACCTGTTGTCCTTGAGAGCAGGCTGCATGTCTGCTGCCTGCTCTTCTTTCCCGTTCCTGCCCTTGCTGAAGACTCTTAACTTTCTGAGATGCCTTTCACTCTTCCTTTCTCTCTCCCTGCCCCACCTCATCCCTGGAGAGCATACTCAGGTGCTCTCAGGGAGATGCTAACTCCCTCCAGACAGCTCCTGGTGTGACCCCATGTGCAGCAGGCAGAACAAAACAAACAACCAGCTTCCCCTCTACAGCCCAGCCTACTCTTTTTAAAGAAACATAATGTACAGTAACTGTGAATAAGCACATTAAACAGTTGCACAATCCATCACAAACGTCAAAGACCATCTTGTGCTTTTTGACCTTTATGTCACAGAAGTTTAAGACATACAGTCATCCCCACAGGACTGATTTATAGTAAAGACACCGCTGCATCCCTCATGAACACATTGCCATTGTGTTTTTAAGAAGCGCTCCATCTCCACGAGGCTTTGATGAGAGTCGTATCACACCCTTAGTCCTTTGCTCTTTTATGTACCATTGTGACTGTGACTGCATTTCCAGGAAATCTGAACTGAGTAATTTTCCCAAAAGCTTTATATCAGGCATGTGTTCCTTGTGGGATCCTAAGGTCTTCATAAGCGATCAGCAGCATGTCAGATCAGCCTGGGAGAACAACCTTGGTAGAGGAAAACAGACTGGGATTTTCAAAGTACCTAAGTTTTATAAGCATCATACAAGCACCAGTTAAAACCATCTTACAAATATTGGTAGAAGTGTGCATGTATATATGGTCCCAGGCAGCTAGCAGTTGTTAGGTGAAGCGGCCGAACCCAGTACCCCGATGGGGCAAGGCTGCTGCAGCTTCATGTCCCTGAGTCCAACCAGCAGCAAGGCTGAGCATGTATTCCTAGTAGGCACCCACCCACACAAACACACATGTACAACATATCTATACAAATATACACGGCTGGCCACACAGATCAACACAGACAGTCTCAGCACTCACAGAAACACAAACAGCACCAACAGCCTCATCCTGTTCCGCTCTCTGGCCGATCAGGAGGCAGGTCCGTAGGGGGGCACATACATACGTGTGTGCAATGTGGATCCTGCCAGCAGCTGGGCTCAGACACTTGGTCCTCCCAGCAGCTGCCCCTGGATCCCCAGTCTCCCCGGCTGCTGGCACCTGGACACACGAGCCCCCGAGACTCACAGCCCTGCTCCAGGTGCTGGTACAGACCCCCTCATGCACACACACATGCATACATGCATGCATATACACACACACACACACACACACACACACACACACACAATGTGGATCCATCCAGCAGCTGACCTTGGACACGCTGGTCCTTGATCCTCGCTCCTCCAGGTGCCTCACCCCTAGAGACACACACACACAACACACACGCACACACACAGATTTTAGTCAATGAACAGACCCTACAGTCCTCAGCCAGGACTCTTCCAGTCCCTCCAGTAGCCAACTCCCCTGTGGTCTTGCCCCTAGACACGTGCGCGCGCACGCACACACACACACACACACACACACAAAAGCGGGTCTCCCAGTTGACCCACCCACCCCGTACCATACAGTCCCTCTGGCAATGAGCCAGGACTTCTCCAGTCCCTGCAGTAGCCAACTCCCCTGTGGTCTTGCCCTTAGAGACACACACACACAGAAACAGGTCTCTCAGTGGACCCCCAGACCCAATGGTCTCCCCAGCAGTCAACCAGGACTCCCCTGCTCCCCCCGGTAGCCAGCTGCCCCTGCGGTCTCGCCTTGGAGACACACACACCCCTGACTCCCAGGTCACTGCACTTACTTGCCAGCCCGTCCAGCTTGATGTTCACTAGCGATCACACACTCACTCACAGACCCTCACTCGCTCCCATCGCTGGC
Source organism: Apteryx mantelli (assembly GCF_036417845.1). Taxonomy (NCBI): domain Eukaryota; kingdom Metazoa; phylum Chordata; class Aves; order Apterygiformes; family Apterygidae; genus Apteryx; species Apteryx mantelli. The sequence continues at coordinate 117,516,780 of NC_089980.1, read as the reverse complement.
ACCGCAGACACGGGACCCTCTGAGCCCTGGTCCCTCTTGGGTTGCTGACACGTGACATCACTCCTCTGGTCTCTCCAGTCGCTGGCACCACAGACATGGGGCCCTGTGACCCACGGTCTAACTCCAGCTGCTGGCATTCAGACCTCCACACACGTGCGCACACAGAATAGAGAGTCCCTGACCCATGAAAATAGTTAGAAAGGCATTTACTGAGAAGACAAGACAGACTGTGCTGACCAGGCACGGGGCATGGCTAGACAAGCATACCGACCAGCAGCTTGTTTACGTGCTGCCGACCCTTTTTATCCCCTTGTCCCTCTGGTTTCCCACATTTGTTCCTCCCCAAATCACCTAGATCCCTCCTTTTCTCCACCTTTGGTTCCTCCCCTAAATATCCCATAATAAGCCTTGCACAATCCCAAAATGTTCTTCCCCTGCATCCCCCAAGTGTCCCATACCCGTAGGCATTGACCCCCCTCAGTCCAGAGGGTGCTCTGAAGATCTGCTCCCATTGACTCATCGTGGTGGGTTTCACCCCTGGGCCTTGGGGCTAATGCTCTCCTGTGAAAGCCCTGGGAGGAGCCAGACAGGGTGTCCCTTCTCCAAGGAGGAAATTTGTGTTCCCCACCTGCCGTTGTCTCTTTGTGCCCCATTGTGCTTGTGGAGACTTTTATTAAATAACCTAACAGCACTGAAAGGTTAGAGGTGCTTTCAGTGAAAACTAGATTAGGAAGCATGTGTTCTTTTAAGTGTATATTTATATTTATACAGTCAGTGGACATAAAAGTCAGGTACAGAAACCAAAATAATCACATAAGCTTATTACATGATAACTTCATCCATATACTTTTTCTTAAGACTGGAAACAGTGAATTTGCATATAGTATGTGTCAATATAGCTGCAGCATCTCACTACCTTCACATTTTGCCATCCTGGAAGGAGATATTTCTTAATTCCTTTAGGCATTCAAAATGCAGCTTTCTGCTTAAAAAAAGCTGTAGCATGGAGCACCAGACTTAATGGAATAAAAGTGGTGATATGCCATACCTGCCTAGAATCTGTATCCAGAACACATAAGGTTACAATCTTCTGGGGCTTGGAAGTCTTCTTGTGCATAATCCAAGTGACAATCTCACTTTAAAGCAGAAGACACTCCAGACCTTATTCTTCTTTCACAGTGCATATTAAAATGACACACCTCTGCAAGCCACCTGGGGACACGGAACATATCCAGAATGGAAGTGCTAAGAGAGTCACAAGGCAGTCTCTTGATAATAATAGCTTTATTATAAACACTCAGTGTTCTTCCATCTTATATGCATGTATTGTAAAATGTTTGTCCAGACAAAGTGTTTTTAGAGTAAATTGCTAATGAGAAATAATGAAATGCTGAAATTTCTTCCTTCCTTCCGCAATTTCTTATTTAGGGCACCAAACTCCCAACATTAACTTACTCCCTTCAGAGTCATAGGACAGACTCTGGCTTACTAACTTCCTGCCTAATGGATCTTTCTACACAAATTGGGCTTATAGAGGTTTATTTTTCCCTGGAGAGAATATAGCTGGATTATGCTTTTTTTGTTGTTCTTTATCTATTATTTACATAGCAAAAACATTCCTGTTTTTTCTTCTTGAAAATGCACAGTTATTCCTGGCACCCATAAAAGGATTTTTGTTAGCTTAATAAGTGACCAATTACTGTATTTTTTCCAAACTGATATATTGCAGAAATACATGTTGGGTGTACGGCAAGTCTAATTTTGACTGGCATAATTGATATAGGAGATGAGATACTGCATTTCAAAGTATAAAAGATTTTTATAGGTGTGCCAAAGAAGGTTTAGAGACACCCATGCATATTTTTGCTGATCCACAAGGACTATTTCTCCATGATACTCCTTTCAACACTCTTTCAGCATTAGGTTCAGCTTTAAAATAGTGATGTTTTGTAATGTTTATTAAGGACAGCTAATATATGCTCACAAATCACAAAACATTTCGGTTCAGCTAAAAGCAGATTAAATATTACATTGGTTACATATTAAAGGATAATTTTATTTTACTGACACAGAAAATCCATAGCATTGGGAATCTGAAGGTTTTTTTAGACATTACTGTTCTTAATAAAAATTCCATTAAGACCATGGAATTTTTCTCTGCTGACATTTAGCTGTCAGCAAAGGTAACCTCAGTGGCTGACTAGTAAGAATGTTATGATTAATTGAGGCATTTAGTCATGTGCCCAAGGAGACTGATGTGCTTCAGGTGAGGTTGTGTCACAAGAAATGACTAGAGACAGAGACCCGTCAATCTGTTGGTTAACCAGACCCAGAATCTACCAGTCTATAGAGACCTATTTAAAGGTAGTACCTTTCTCTAGAGGAACTCTAAACTTAACTGGGCATAAAATCACTGATGTGAGTAAGAGGTAATAATGCAGCAAGCAATTTAAATGTGAACAAAAATAAGGTACCAAGCTTTACTGACTCAGTAAGGATTTCACAAAGAATGAGACAGATCCTTGGAGAAAGGCTGATACCACTGAAATAATTCCTTTGAAATGAAATTCATGAATTCTTGGAATTTGAATTCCTTGAAATAATTCCAAATAAAAATTCCTTTGGACTTCAAAGGAATCAGAGTTTTGCCTCTATTAGTCGAAAATCAGGAGCTCACTCCTTCTCTATAATGTCATTATATTTCACATCAATAGCTTACCTGACTGGGAGATACAGAAATATTTCAAGTATTTCTAAAATTCATGGTGTCTACTCTGAAAGTATGTGCAAATGTAATACTTGAATTGTAATGTATTCTAGAGTACACTTGTTCTGCCTGTTCTTTTCAACTATAAGCTGACTATTCTGAGCAAATTGTACACAAAGGCTCAAGGAATTATTGCCATACTTGCTGATCCAGCATTTGGCTCTCAAAAACTCACATATTTGTATTACAGATACACAGTCAAAATCAAAGTTCTGTCTGAGATTAGTGACTAACTGATAAAAACCTGCTAGTTTCTGTAGCTGGTAGGAAAACTCATCCTTTGGAACAAGGTGAAGTGTAAATGTGGAAGTCATTTAAAGGCATCTTTAATAACTGATCACCTCTTATTTGTACAAACACCTTTTCTGTGTGCTCCCCTTTGGCGTTTCTAGATATTAGCTGAACACTTAGCTGCACACATCCATAAGATTGTATCATTATTGTGAACTGCCTGGCCTTAAAAGCTGATACTATAATTTGTACATTGAGTATCAGCCTAGCACAGTCTGCTTTTAAATTACAAAGGATTCCTTATATGATACGCTGCTTCACTTTTTTTTAATACTTGCCTATATTTTTTAAAAATTAAATCTTAAGAACACAATAGAACTTATTTTTCCAGTTCTCCTTAAAGTGACCAACTCATATAGTTTTCACATGACATTGTTATTTTAAAAGTCTAGTGTTTTTATAATTTCCTTGGAAGTTTCCAAGAAAAAGTTTCTCAAGGAAAAAACTACCAAATGATCTGGCAGATCAGATTCATTTTCTAAAGTGGCAAAGTGATGCATCAAACAAGGCAGGAAGGCAATGCAGCTTGAGAGCGATGGCAAAAAGCTAGGTTCTGAGAACATGCTAATAAACTGAAAATCATGAATACAGTTTTCAGAAAAGTGATACACATTGTCAGTACTATAGGATGTATTCTTTTACTTGTTTTGTTTTATTAACAATATAATCTATAGAAATTTTTTATATTTTTTGTATTTTTCCCAAATTTACCAGTTTACCAGCAGGTTCTATCAGTTTCACAGATACAGGAAAAAGAATGACTATATTTTGGTAAAATATTTCACAGTGAAAAATAAATATAGAAAATAAACTGACTCGGATCATTAACTTTTGTATAATCATTGGCTTTGGGCATTGTCAATACTGTAGTTACATTGTTAAGATCTACGAAGAAAACTAGAAACAGTCCAGTTGTATGCCTTCCAACAACAGCTAAGGTATTTTGATAAGTAGCTCATTATTATATTTTCTCAGATATAGTTTCTGTTCCTGAATTTTTAACATTGGTCATCTGTTTCTAAAGAAAAATCCTACAGTTCACATCTATTGTGTGGCAAACAAGGGGATGTTAGACGCTCCTAGTAGATTTAGTTCTTCTAGAAGCTCTCCCAAGGCATTCTGCAGAGACTACAATTTTAAAACAAAGTAAAATGCCTCCACTCTTTAATAGCATCAACCTCATCAGATAGCAACAAGCCTTTATTACAGATAGCTACAATGGAGACCATGGAGCTTTCCTTGCCAACAAAGCAAATAACTTTGGTTAGAACACAGACACAAACAGTAACCCACAATACCCTGAAACTGGTACTGATGAAGTCAGTGATTCTCAAACGGTTATAGAAGGTAGCTAGGGAAAGCAATTTGTAGTTGTTTAAAATGACTTGATATAGACTTCTGTTTCATACCATAGGTCTCTGTTTACTGATTACTTACTGGAACCTAATGAATGAGTTATGCTAATGTCTTTCTAACCTGCTAGAATCAATTTCAAACTACCATATGAATTGCTATATAGCTGGATGGTTAGAATTTTTCTCATGGATTTCTAAATCCATGAGAAGTATTTTGAAATCAGAGACAGGTCACTGTTTTAGAATTTTTCTTTTTTACACGGTTTTTAAAAAATGGATTTAGAATAGAGCAATTACCCTTTGATCTCTAGTGACAGTCCTTTGGGAACTAAAAGACTGTCCTCTGCCATGGATCACCTGCTTTCCATAAGGTAAGAAGCTAATGTCCATCTGGAAAACAATGGGAAAGGACAAAAGGAATTCCCTCAGACCTGCAGAGCAAGAAGGCAAAACAGCTAGGTGTTCAAAGTGGAGCCATATCTTTACAAAGGTAGCTTCTGCTAGGTGGAGAAAACACACAGAAAGTATATGCCAGTTGTTTGCAATCTTGTTTCTCTTTTGCATTTCAAGTCTTTTTCAAAAAGTAAATGACTCCTCTTGAAGTCAGCCTTTTTGGGAACTTTGACTGTGATTCCTGTTTAAAACGAATAATAAGGCCCATTTTCCCACAAGAGGCATTTTTTCTGTACCAGAAAATTGCCTCCTGTTATTTACAGGAAGAACTGTGGACCTGGGTTCTGCTACAGTCCCAATTCATATTAAAGAAATAGCAAATATGTTGCCATTTGAAAGAAAGCAAATTTTATAATTTTCCCCTTGTCCCACAAGGAAAATATCGTTATGAACACCTGGTGAATGCTCACTAATGAGATTCCATGCCTGCCAAGACAGGTCCTACCATTCCTAGCTCTGAAATATGTAGTTCCCCTAAAATGTAAGGTACATCAGTGTTGAGCTCTAAGTGAATTAAAATGACTAAGTGACAATTATGTGATATTATCTGTTGAAGAAGTGTATTTTATTAGAAGGGTAAATATACATATACCTGAAGGAACTTTTCTTAAGGACTAAAAAAAATAAAAGAGTAAGTGATATTGAAGGAGCATTCATAAAAAAGTTTCTTGACTTCTTAGTGGCAAGTGAACTAAATTCTAATTTCATAATTGAAAGACTGCTTCTTTCCAAAGTATGTCCACAGTTGAGCAAAACCTAAAATGATCCACAGTTCTGACATTATACTCTTATTAGTACTTATAGGACAATTAGGTTCTAGATAGAAGAAATTTCTAAATGAAGTGACACAGGTTAATTCCATTAAAATAATAAATTGAAACTGCAGACTGCATTTGAATTTGCACCAAAAAAGTGTGAACTGTTTTATCTAAAACACTGGACTTTAAAATACAGCAGTAACATCAACAGGATGAGAAAGAAGAATGATAGTCTCAGACAGTGAAGCCATTTGAACGACGTAGTGATGTGTTCTTACTTCTGTAGGTAACATCACTGTCAGTGAGGCTCTGTTCTGATTTATCCATCTCATTCTGAAGTCCTTCATAGATGCAACAAAAATATAAGGTATCAGACATAAAATATGAAAGTGATTGACCACTTTGATTTGCATATTTCTTTACTCTGTAAAATTAGCTATTCAACAGCACAAAGGGGAAGTTAGTTATAATGCCCAAATTGTTTTCAAACTACCAAAAATAATTTTTCTGAAGAAAAAGTTGTTCTGTGTGATCTCTAGCACAAAAGTCAGGACGTAGTTTAGATAGGATTCTAAATGCTTGGCCTGATAGTATGCATGATCAGTGAGATATTTTTAAGAGACTAATAAAGAGTGGATTTGCCAAAGTCAGTGGGAGTTGCGAATCTAAATCCATGAGAAGTATTTTGAAATCAGAGACTCACAGAATCATTCATGTTAGAAGGGACCTCAGAAGGTCTCTGTCTAGTCTAACCTCCTGCTCAAGCAGGGTCAGCTATGAGAATGGATCACGTTGTTCAGGGTTTTATCCAGTCGAGGCTTGAAAACCTTCAAGGGCGGAGACTGCATTCTGGGTACAGAGACAGACCCTGGGTAACCTGTTCCACTGCTTAGCTGTCCTCATGGTGAAAATTATTTTCTTTTTATTCAGTCTGAACCGCCTCTGTTTTAACTTAAGACCATTGTCTCTAGTTCTCCTCCTGTGCACTTCAGTATAGACTGCCTGGCTCTGTCTTTTCAGAAACCTACCTCTTGGGTAGGCAGCTTCCTGGCAGGCTGCTCTAGGTCCCCCTGAAACCATCTCTTCTTGAGGATGCACAAGTCCAGCTGCCTCAACCTCTCCTCACAGGCCAAGTGCTCCAGCCCTGACTGTCTTGTTGGCACTCCACTGAACTAACTCCAGTTTATCAATGTCTTTCCTATATTGAGGGGCCCAAAGTTGTATGCTGTTTTCCAGATACAGTCTAATATGGATCTGGAGAGTATCTAATGTGTGTCTAAAAAGTGCCAAATATAGTGGAATAGTGGTTTACTACTGGCAGTACTCTTGTTAATATGGCCCAAGACGCTGCTGGCCTTCTCTGCTGTCAGGTCACACTGCTGGCTCATGCTCAGCTCGCTGCCCACCAGGCCCCACAAGGCATCTTCAGCAGAGCTGTCCCCCAGGAAAGCAGGCCACAGGTGGTATCATTGCCAGAGGCTCTTCCTTTCTACATGCAGGGCTTTGCACTTGTCCTTATTGAATTTCTTAAGTTTCCTGTCAGCCCATTTCTCCAGCCTCTCTAGGTGCCTCTGGACAGCAGCCCTGCCCTCAGCAGGTCCCCCCAACTTGGTGTTATCTGCTAACATGGTGAGAGTGCATGCCATTGCCTCCACCAGGTCATGGATAAAGATGTTAAACAGAACAGGTCCCGGGATAGACCCCTGTGGTGTTCCACTTGTAACCAGCCTCCAGGCAGAGCACAAACCATTAACCTCTGAGCAAGATGATTCAGCCAGTTTTTCACCCATCAGAGAGTCCTCTCATCTAAACCATAACATCCCACCTTGGATCCAAGGATGCCATGGGAGATTATGTTAAAAGTTTTGCTAAAATCAAAATAGATGACGTTCACCTCTCTCCCTTCATGCACAGAACAACAGTTTCACAGATTATTTTATCGTAGAGGGCAATCAGTTTTACCTTTGATAAATTCATGCTGGCTATCCCTAATCACCTTTTTCTACTCTGTATGCTCAGAAATGGCCTTGTATGTATGACAGAGGATACATTTTGTGATTTTTCTAGGACAGAAGTGAGGCTGACCATCCACTAGTTCCCCATATACTCCTTCTTGCTCTTTTCTGAAGATGTGTTTAATTTAAGCACTCAGAATATGAGACATAAATGCTAAATAATATGATTTTAGAATTGAGCAGGGGGTTTTTATTATTTACACATGGAATTCTATAAGTTATACCTTGTAGTGCAACACACAAAACATGAACTTCAAAGAAGTCATAATTCAAATGAGCTGAATTATCATTTATCAAAAGAAATTGAAGTGATTCTTCAAATATGTTTCAGCCCAAAAATGAAGGGATGCACAGTATTAGGCCTAGACTAATATGGTCTTTTTTATATGGCAAAATAATAAATGAGGATTTGAAAAAAGAACTAAACACTCAAAAAAATTCATTACAGTCAGTTATGAAATTCTTTAATGTGTGCATGTGAAAACTTGCTACCCACTCTATTCAAGTAGATCTCTCTGAATAGTATAGTAAAATAATATCTGCCAAGAAACTGTCTAACCAATTTCAGAAGAAATAACAATAACATTAAAAATAGGTTGGCACAAGCCCACATTACTGACATTCATCAATTTAACACTGAACTAGATGTCAGGGGACAAAAATCAGTGAATCACCGTAATAATATGAATAGTTAGAAGTCAGAAGTAAAGAAACATTTTTCCAATAATATGTGAACATGATTTGGGTATTATGGATTTTTTTTTTCTTACAGGCATTTTGTTTTTTTTCTGTAAACAATATTGAAAATCAATATTTACTTGGTTTTGTGATTACACAAACATTCCCAGTCAAAAAGAAAAAAGAATTGGATGGTACTGGCATTTGGTACCAAGCTTCTCTTATGGGAAAAGATGTGGAAATTGTATACTGTTTTATCCCTGAAAAGTCTGTTCTAGTTCCCAACCTTCTGAAAACAATAGAAGAATAACATTTCTTGGAGAACTTTTCCTTTCCCTTTTTCTTTCCCTTATGCATTCTTCCATCTTCAGTCTCAGCATTTCCTGGCAGGAATATTGTCCTTTCTACTGAAATGAAAATCAATGTCTGCCTTTACACAGACACTGTTAAAAGATCTTCATGCTATGTAGTTTACTGTGCTTTCATCATTGTTCCTTCTGACAAATGAGAGAGGACAGAACACTGTTTGCTGTTTAAAAAGTGCAGAATATTATCTTCTCTTGTAGAAATTTTGGTCAAAAATCACTACTGTTACCATTTTGGTTGAAACAATTTTAGAAGATAACAGAGGTCTACACAATTCAGCTGTCCTTTACTTTTGCCAATGTGTTTACGTGTTACAGCATTTTGCAGAAACCTTGCAATCTGAATTTGATGATCTTTTCCTAATGACATGCTAGAATTATTAAATCATCCAGCTTCATTAGATAATGGACATGATGAGATGTTGACTCAACTACTATCCACAGGAGCAATTGCTCAGCGATTGTATTCTTAACTAGTAGAATAAATACATCTGGGACAAACACACTTCTTTCTCAACTGTAAAGTTCTTCACTCTTGTTCCACACAAAGGCCAGTACAAAATGATCTTGAATGTGATTCTTGCAATAGGAGCTACAGGAAGGAGGGTCAGGAATTGATAGTACTTGTGGCTGGCACTGAGTGTCATGATCATGTAAAAGTGATTGTCCTTCTGGCGTTCTTAAAACATCATGGCTTGTCTGTGGTTTTCTTAGTAACATTTTTTTTGAGCAATTAATGCCCTTCTTGAAAAGATTTTAGACAACTAAATCAACTAAAATGAATGCTATAGCCTTAAGATTTCATAACGATTGTGAGAATATTCATTTAAGAAAGTTAATAAAAGTTAAAAAATAAAGAATTATTAGCTTATGCAAATTAATAGCCATGTTAAAGCCTATGTTCAACACTAAGGTCACCATGGCAGCAGATGGGTCAAATGTTCAGTTGGTTTTAATCAGTAAAACTTTCTGGGTTCCAGTAGAGCTCTTCTGATTAAAAGCATCTGAGAATCTGGACCAATTACTTCCAGATAAATAATTCATGAAACAATGGGCAAAACTGCAAATAATTAATTTTATTAATACGGCTTGACCATGTATAGAGTTGGCTGAGTAGCAGAGAAAATTTTTGTGAAAAAATCACTAGATAATTAATTGACAAAATTCAGTTGTCATTCTTATTAACCCCACATAAAAAGAACATAGTATACTGTAATTAAAGTGATAATGATGATTGCAGACTTGTTTACCACATAATTGCAAACTATAGAAGTGGAGTGCATGTCTATTACTTGCCTTGAGATACCAGCTCTGTTGCTCAATTATATTATAATTACAATTCTATTAATCAAGCTAATACGAAACAGATCAATTTGACTCCAAACATTCAAATACAATATTTCTGAGGAGAATATGGGACAAATCTTGACATACTATGATTGGTGTAACTGCATGGCTGGATTTGAACTCATGCCTCTGAAAGACTTAGTCTGTTTATTGAGAAGAGAGAGGGAAAATAAAGTAGAATCAAATAAATATTCAATATATACCCATTACTGGGTTCCAAGAACAACACAATACATCACTCCTAACATCAGGTCAAGCATCAACAGAGGAAATAAGCTGGAAATTTGAAATTAATTAAACTTGCCATGTTTCCACAGCATCCTGGATATGTCCCAAGTAAGTATAAACAAATTTAAATATATCAGATACACATCTGGACCATTAATATCATCATATGCAATCAAATTAGAAAACAGTTGCTCAGATTCAGTCAACTTTCCCAGGTACTAGAAACCCAACCAAGCAAGTCTCACTTATGTGAGTCAACATATGTCAGACATTATTGTATCACAGAAGCATTCAACATAGCACTTACATATTCTCCTAAAGCAAATCATTATTAAAAGCAAAAGCTTTAGTTTCCCTAACGATTCCTCCTTCAGTATCCACATAATTTATTTCTGAGATTTCACTAGCTTCTGTATGCATCAGCATCTTTGCTAGTCTAGAAGATTCACAGAGCATTAGGCCCTAAAGATTTTGTTCAATTAAATAGTGAGATAAAATATTCAAATAAAAGTCCCCTAGCATCGGTTTATATAAAGGGATGGCTAAGCCCCAGCATCAATAGTGTACAATCTTTTTTTGTAGCTAAATCATACCTGAAAATACTGAAAATTATTGTCCTGCATGTCATTGCATTCAGCAATTCGTCTTCCTTCTGCCCTATTTTGGCTCCAGGTCTGTTACTATCTTCTCATCCTCTCCCATAGAGTCAGCACAGGTCAGGCAGTGCTTATCAGCTTGTGCTACAAGCTAACAAAGTTCACATTTTCTTGGGACCCCACAGTTCCAGGGGGAAAAAAATGGAAAACAAGGAGGCTTATATTGGTCCCTTCTGCTGCTGGGCCTACATTTTTGACATTCATTTATTAAACACTCTGTGAAATTACCATGGAAAGCAAAGCAGAAACATTAGCTTTTCTGGCCAAACTACCTAGTAATTTCTTTCCTCTGCTGAATTGCCTTTGAAGGACAGTAGGTCTCCACTGACACAGAAAGATGACTATACAAGTCCAGCACTCATATCTCATGGACAAGTTTGAAAAAGAGGAAAGAGAATAATTTTATTTTAAATAGTTTTTTGCTTATATTTTTTCTCTTTGGATTATAATTTTGCAGTGATTTCTTTTTAAATCTCAGAAAGCTTATTTGAAGATATTTTTGTGGTGAGGAAGCCGTTATGCTCTTCCAGATTTGTCTTTCTTATTCACTTCTGTTGTGATGAGTACAGAATGCAATTGACTAATCCTAACTATAGAAATGCTGAATGGTAACTATTTTTACTTTTATTTTTACCTTTACTTCTACTTTTACTTTTACATTTGTATGCTGTCACATACTAAAACTGTGATTGTTTGGGGGACTGCAGTGCCATTCTTTGTGTTTCACAGCAGCCCACGTAACAGAATACCTGAAATAACTCTTCTGATTTCAGTAGAATTACATATTGTCTTCATTGGTGCAAATAACATTGCAATCCAGTATAAGATTGAAAAGGTGCTTAAATGCTGAATGTGCTTTCTGTCACTTTGTCATTCTAAATCTAAATTTGAATTTATAAATCTCTTGCAAATCACTTTCTGTTAAGTAGGGGAAAAAACATGCTACACTACATTTCTGCCCATATTCAAATTGAGTAGCTGCTCAGTATTTCGGCTGCAATTAAAATCAGAAGAACCAATTGCATAATAGTGACACTAAACATAAACCAATATGGAATATAAGGCAGAACACAAGCATAATTCAAGGACTCTAGGTCAAAGATGAGACTCTCAAAATCCTAATAAGCTCTTAGACACCTGAAAGCCCATAGGGCCTGTGTTTTTCCCAGAAAATTTCATATGGTTGAATTTCTCTGCAGGTATTGAACTGACACTTTAAGGGGCAATCTAGTAATCATAAAAGATGCCTATCGAATACACATACACAGTCAATTTTATTCACAAATATGTTTGGAAGAGCAGATAATGCCCATCTGTGGTATCAGAGATCAGAAGAGTGATTTTCCTCAGTGGGGTTCACAAATGGCTCGGCATCCACAGAAGTCAGAAAATAAAGAAAGACATGAAGGAGACTTCACATCTCTCTTGCTGAAACTGGGAGCCTACTGCATAGAAGGATTCAAAATTTTCCAGGCAGTAGCAGGGGGGAGACTCCGTAAGCGAGCATAGCTTCCTAATTCAGTGATACAGCTGCTCACTCGAGAGAAGGGATTTCTGGCCACTGAGATCTACAGACAAACTTGCTCATGCATTTTGTCATTTTATTAGTAATTACACAAAATGTTGCTGAAATAAAACAAATCTCAGTAAACCATGGGTTTTTTAAATGTGGATGTTTTCACTCTAACTCTCAGAGTGGCAGAGTTGGGGCTTCTATGAGGAAAAGCATTTCTCTGCCATGCATTATGTCTAGCCAGCAGCAGCTCAGCTCTTTGCTTCCAGTGACTAAATATGATTTTACCAATGGAGACTGTGCCGTGTTTTTTCAGCTGCTTTCATTATTTCACACTTTTTTTACAGCTAATTCTGCCCAACTGAGGGAGTAGGGAGTCTGGTTCATAGCCTTTCTTGGTGTGTTCCAGTAAAACAAATTTCTATGGCCATTGCTGAAAAAAGAGGCCATAGGTGGTCAAGAAACAGTGATGACAGAGAAGCAAACAGAAGATTCATGTCTTTTTAGTTTGTAATGGAAGTGACATTAGAGAGCTATTCCCAGGGCTTGTGAAGAAAGTTGCTCATGCAGAAAGGTTGTGTTTATGCTTAATGAGGTCAAAATCTTTAAAACAGCTAATTTTATATCTCCGGAGTTGTCTGCATAGGAAATAAAGCCGTATTCTTTTAGCTTGACTTATATTCCAAAAATATCTATATTGTAGTATGCTTCTGCTCTTTTTTAGGACACATGATAACATAGTACAGTGGTTTTCATAGAAAGTTTAGCACAGAATAGTATTTGAGATACAACAGTGTGTCCATATGTTAATAATAAGAAAATTCTGAAGCTTATAAGAATTTTTATATCATTATCAGCATGCATTTACATTTTCAGTGTAAATACATTTTCATTAAATATTTTAATAGAACTTTTATAATAAGCTTGATTTGTTTTTGTTTTTTTTAAACCTCATATTGTCATACTCTGTCACTGTTTAATATTTCATCTGTGAGCAATCCACACAAACTGTTTCACTGTCTACATATTTTGCACTAAGTAAAAGTAATTACATCTCAATGGGTCTTTTTTTAGGTATCCAAATGATTAATCAGAAAGCAGAGCCACTCAGTGGGAAGTTGAAAAGATCCTCTCAAGGTCATCTGGTGCGAATGACAATCTTCATTTTTCTTCCCAAAGACAGTTGCAAACACCTTGCACATGTTGGTCATAAAGTCAAAACCATTATTTACATGAAGAAGTAGGAGTTGGATCTATGCTGTTGGGCATCCATTGTCGTTCTTGTCCAATAAGAAAAACTGTATGTGTCAAATATGTTGTTGTATTTACCTAACCATTTGCAAAAGAACCAGAGTAACAACAAGGCTTGAAAATGTCTTTTTTTTTTCCTTATGAGCAAGACATCTGACATCATCTTAAAGCCTTTATGGTCATAAATCTTTCAGAATATTAAAATTTTATAAGAAATCAGAACCACAGAGAGAAAATCCATGAATTTTTGTGAAATATTTGAAAGCAGCAAAAGAAAAAACATAAAAAGTCAAGCTAGAGCAAGTACCAGAAGCTTCAGGCTGACTAATGTAGATCCCATACATATACAGTAGGAAATAATACCAGGAGGAAACTGGATGGTCTAATTAAATGAGGGTCATACCTGATGAATGTTCCTGATGGCACTGGAATAATGCAGCAGAAATGAAGCAGTACACAACATGGATCTTGATTTTAGAAAGGCTTCCTATATTGTACAAACAAATCAAATTCCATAACCTTACTGCTGAGGTAATAGTGTACAGCTGCCAACAACAGACTGCTAATTATTTTTTTTAATGAATCTGGTTGGAATTGGGCCAGAAAGATATTTTGACTACTCACTGCTGTTTAGGCATATCATTTCTATATCAACTGGATTTCAGGAGAATAAGAAGTGAATCACCTAAATGACTGTCTGGGTTTTGGCTCAGAGGCTTACCTTAGTGGGGGCAAAACTCAGCATGTTCTCTCCTTGGCAACTGAGGACCACTTGATCATCTCTCATTGTTTCTGGCTTGCAAATCTGGATTTTAGCTGTTTGTTTCAGAGGAAATTTTTCTGTATGAACTGGTAACTTTTTGAACAAAAAAGAATGTAGCAAATGTGTCAACAGAAATTTTTTAATAAGCTCAACATGGTATAGAATTGGGTAGCCTGGTCCATCTAACCTAATCTGATGTATTTTATTTTAGAAAATCAATTCATTCATCTGCTGGCTTATATAAAAGTTTACTGGGGTGTCTGTGCATCCCTTGACATATGAGCTGGATTTTAATAAACCTAATGGCATAGCATGCTATTTGGCATACTCAAAAACAACATGAAAAGACATCTCCCAGAAAAGTGATCTAACAAAATCATTTCTAAAGCATTACTCTGCTGAAAACCAGCCATCAAGAACGACTCAGTATATGAAAGAACAGTCATCCCCTGCCACAGTAGAAAATTCAAAGATCTATCTGTTTTATCTTGTATGGGTTCACAAACTTTGATCATAAGGTCTGTGAGGATTTTCAGCATCCCTTTCAAGGCTCCTTGATGCTGTAAGAAACACCTGTAAGAAATCAGTCAGTGCACTGGAGAATACACATTTACTTACAGGACTAAAAATGTAAAGAAAAGATATATGAACACTACAGGAAGAAAGAATCTGAATATTTCGTATATGTTTGGCTGCTTGCCTCTTCTCCACTGTTCCTTTAGAAGCTGTGCTGCATGGTGGACAGATAATAGACAAGGGCTCTGGAGACCAATGTGTGTTTTCCCATTCCACTGGCTAATTGATTCACCCAGAAAGCAGACCTGGAGTTCAAGGCTTTTCTCAGTCTTTGAATCAGTCGAACGCTCATCTCTCGGCAGACAGCTGGGATCAACAGATCTCAGGTGATCAGCAACACTGGCAGAAAGCCTTCTACCAAAGCTGGGCCACTGCACTGGGGCAAACCTAGGTCCTCAGGCAAAGACAGCACTTCCTAACTCTGTAATGTGATGAAAGGGGTACTTCTCTGCAGAAGACTCAGGAACTGCGCTCGTCTTCTGTGTTAAACAGTACTTGAATAAAATGTAGTGAGAGCAAGTTCTAGTTCCTAGGACTATTTTTTTAGAGGACTCTCTCTGGCTGCATTAATTTCTGCAGAGGTTCATTTCAGCTTCTGCAGGGAGGAAGGGGAGAGTGTTCTAGCATTGCAGTCTGGCCTGATAGAACCAGGACATCATGCTCCCGTGTGGGTTTCAACCACTAAGGTTTGAGGCAAAAGGGAGCCTAAAATCCAGATCTCCAACCTCGTGATGATAAAAGGAGGTCCTTCTTACTTCCCAAGAGGCTGGATAAGCTGTTTGTGCCTGTGGTGCTAGCACACTGTTTATGTTGAAGTCGGTGTTATCAAGGTGTTTTAGGCTACTCTGAGCACATGCATTAGAAAAGGCCCCTTCAGGAACCTTCCTATTTTTTGACTCCTAAGCAACACTGACATCTCAGCTCAAACAAGACAGTGGTGCAGGGGGCTTTATCGCTTTGTTAAAACACAGCATTTAAAACATGCCTAAAGTAGTCCTAAGGCACTTGTGTTCTTTCTTGCTTGCTCCTAACTATAATGAAAATAATAGATAAAGAAATATATGTTAGGGACAGAGACACTCAGGATGAAGATCTGAGGAAGTTAAAATCTCCTGTGCTCTTTGTCACAGTTCTCCTGATAGTCCTACATCTCTTATGTTTCTTTAATTTCCTCTTCCATGATATGTGTTAGAACTATGTGTTGATTTTGTTCTGCTCCTTATTGCTCCAATGCCAAAATCCATGAAGTGAGCTAAATAATTTAGCAACCTTGCCCTTAAACTATGAGATGTTAAAAGGTCTAATGCAGCCAGAATTTCTTCAGTTATTTAATTCCCCCACCTGACAATATAATACAGTCAAGTAAAGCCCCACTGTTCAAATATTTATCTAAATTGTATCTGTTTTTATTTAAAATGTTTTGCCATCAGCAGTATTAAAATGGGTCTTATTAAAACAACTACTTTTATCCTGTCAATCTTCTTCCTCTGCTAACACTCTTTAACATTTATTGAAGAGTTTCCCTCACCAGATTAAAAACAAAAACAAAAAAAACAAGATTTCCTATATTTTCTGCTTTCTTTCACATATTTTTGTCATCCATACTAAACAATGCAATTGTTGTAAGCATCTTAAATTTTAAGAACCAATGCTAGGAAGAGACTGTAATACAGCCCTAAAGACAGGACAAGTATTATAGCCCTTAAAGCTGTCAAACCACAGTGAATAGTCTCAAGATAGGAGAACTTTTGGCTGGCACACAACCATGCATCTTCACACTGCGATCTTCACGTTCCTACTCCCTTTTCCCTAATAGTGGTTGGCACTGTAGACGTGCCTTTATTGTAACTTAGTGGTTTTGTGGATCATATTGACAAGCACTGTCGACTTAAGTAGCCTTTATATGACAATTATAAATATGCTAATAAATAAAAGGCCTTAGGTAACCTTTTCCCTCTCTCTGGAGCTTACTACATGCTCCTTTTTTACAGACAGAATTAATGTTTATATTTGTATCATCATTAAAACATGGGTGTCGTGGATATTTTAGGGAGGATTACCCTATCCAGCAGAAATATCTACAGACCTTATACCACAGGATCAGATCCAGTGCGAGGGTCCCCAGAAACTGGTGCAGTAATTCGTACAATTTACCTGCTCATCTCTAAGAGCTGAGTACAAGCCTGCAGTTAGGGCTGCCTGTGCAGGGCCGGGGGAGAGCCAGGCGCCCTGGGGAGGTCCCTGGAGGAGGGAGCCTGCAGTGAAGGGGTAGCTCAGCGCCTCCCTCCCGCTGGCACTGGGGCACCCTGGGGTTCCCAAGGGACACATCTGCCCACTTCTGCGCTTCTCTTGCGGAAACTGGGCCACCACGAGAGGAAAATCGCAGCAGTCTCGGAGACGGAAGATGATGGAGAGCATGGCACGGCAGTGCAGCTGGCTAATGGGGAGGGAGCACCGGTGCCGCTCCCCGCTGCAGAATTGTTTCTGCTTTCAGATGATGATTTTTTGACCTGAAATGCAAAATCATTCCTGTAACTAGGACCCAAAGCCTAGGAGTCCTCGGTCAAGTTTATTGGTCACTAAGCCACAAAACTGTGCTTTTTCTTGTTTGCCATCATTGGATCTTTGTAGGAGCTCCTTTGAAGGAGCAACTTCTTTATCATCTGTAAGTGAAAAGATGAAAGCTGTCCTGGCCTCTGATGTTATTTGATTATTTATCTAATACAAACTTACCACCTGCCAGGCCCTTTAACTGGAAATGCAAACAACTACAACTTCCCAGACAGTTGAGGAATGTTGTGTTTGCTCAGCATCTGTGGAAATCAAAGGGATTGATCAGGAAAAAAACAAAGATAGAAAATTTTCAACTTTTCATAGCTGCTTAAATTTTATTGAGTTCTTTTTTATTTAAAAAAGCTTGTAATTTTTTTGTTGAATCATTTATTTTCCTTTAACAGAAACAGCAATGACAAACCTCCACCAAATATTAATAAATATATAAAAAACCCAAACAAGCCCACAGTGTTCAGCTCTGAAATATATACATTCTTCCTACCTGGAGAAAATAGGAAAAGACACTTTTCTTTCAGACCTATGAACATTTTTAAACTTTTCATTGTCCTTTTCCACAAATCTATAATGCTATACTGAATGCCAGCGTATTCCAGTGTAGAAACTGAAACTGTTCTGGTTGGCATGGCCAGAAAAAAATAAGGAAGTATATAAGAAATCAGTAACTCTATATTGCCCTTATAAAATAAGCAAATATGGTTAATCTAAATAATAATAGTTAACTGAAAACTTGAATAATTTGGCATTTTAAAAAGTGCATGTTTATATGTGGGCAAAAGGGAAACTAAAATATGTTCTTCCCACTGTCTGGCTACTTTATCAGAATAGCACTTAGAAGAAGCTAGCAGGCTATCACATATGACTAATATATCAAATTTCAATGCAGCTTTTATTCAAAGTTTAATAGAGATAATAGTAACATAAAAGCTACCCTCTGGATCTCATAATTAAAAGAACAAGAGCCTTATAGCCATAAAAAGGAAAAGTAAAGTTAATTACTTGCTTGTGCACAGAATAAGAAGTCTAATAATCTTAAGTAGTAGCCAATTTATAGGTTTGAATTCCTGAACACTAATGTATTAGGAGAATCATTTCAAATCTTGCTGATAATTTCTTCATATAGTTATCATTAGACCGTTAGTTATAATTTAATTTGCTGTGCCACTTCCCAACATGTCCCTTTCTCTATGGTTTTATTTACCAGAGCAAAGATTTCAGGCACTAATATTGTCTGAAAGCTTACAGTAAATCTAAACAGTGGAGATGTTTTACAGTCAGTGGTAGCAGAAAATAAAAAGATTAAAAAATGATATTTTGTATTAGAAATATAACCCTGTAAATTAAAAATTATATTCTGAAATATTAGCTTTACTCTGTTTACTCTATTGATGAAATTAAGCTTGCATTTAAAAATAAATACTTTTTTTTCCACTGAAATTATTTTCAGCTAAATTTTGGTATCTGTGGTAATATTCCAAATTTCTGTTTCATTACTATCCTAGAAGACTAAAAATGCCAATAGATTTAATGCTGTAGATGCAGTGCCAGCAGACTCTTCAAAATTGCCCGTGAGGTTTACAGAATGTAATACCGTTATAGAAGACCCTACTTCTTAAGGGACATTGACATGTAGGGTTTTTTACATTTCCTATTGTACCTCATTTACAACTCTATTCTTATCTATTCCTGCTGAATCACAAGTCAGATATGTAAAAACTATATCTGGAACTTTCTTAAGCATGTGAAAAACTAGTGAAGCACTCCAAATCTAGGAGGATGAAAACTTACTTGAATATAGATACTAGGAATAAACTGACAGCATAAGCTGATGAGATGATAGACAAATTGGCAAAGTAAATGATGGAATGATGGCAAAATTGGCAAAGTAAATGAAATGTTTTAAAGATCATAATATGGATGATTAGACTGAGGTGCTAAAGTTCATGCAGACCACATTTTTGTAGAGTTTTTTTTAATAAAAAAAGTTTCTGTACCTACACAAAATACAGAGAGAAAGAAAGTGCAAGGAAAGAAATGAGCTTAATGAGATAGGCACCTAAGATAATCTAGGCAGAATCTGAAAATGAAATAATACTTTGCTTCTATATTCAAGAAGGATGAGCACATTGCACATGGGAGCACAGGCTGAACCATTACTGGGAAGGAGGCTATGGAAATAGAATTTATCACAGCTGAAGTAGGATCACATTTTATATCAATTGTGAAATAATAGACAAAATATTTGAGAAGGAAGGCAGGGTTTTTGCAAATCTGTCAGAGAAGGAGGAAAGTAGCAGACAGCACCTACATTTCAGGAGACATAAAACAAGTTATGGAAAACTGTAGGGCTATTAATTTCATCTCAGTAAATGTGCAATCTGGAGCAAATTTTGAAAGAAAGAAAGAAACAACTCAATTTCTATACAACAGAAGTAACTGGATTTGATAGGAAGATTCTGGAAAAATCTGGATTTGAAAATAGCATTTGATAATGTTACATGTAGGAAGTTATTAAGTAAGGAGAAGATAGGGTTTTATGCAAGAACTGTGAAGCAGATGAAAAGATGTTAAAACAAATAAAAATAGGATTGAAAGAGAAAATGTCAGCCTGAAGGGACATTGCTGACTGAATTCTTCAAGGAATCATACTTAGAAGGAAATATAATTTTTGATATAACAAATAGGAGTAGGATGTGGAAGTCAGGAGTACAAGGAAACAAGATAAAATGTAGTATTCCAGTGTGTCCTTCACAGTGCTGTCTATTTAGAGTGCAGTTAATTTTACCTAGCTTTACCCACCTTTACCCACTAGGAGCCTGGCATCTAGCTGAAGCCAGTGATCGAAGGTCTCATTGCAATTAATGGAGGAAAGGAATTATTTCTAAAATGTGATTCACCCCACCTGTACAGGTATCTCAGCATGGAACGAGCTGCCCTCTGGAAGTTCCCATCTCTGCTGACTGTGGCGGAAACGAGCAGCTTAGACTGGACGCCTAGCTTATAAAGGGCAGAAGTTAGGCAAGTTGAAACACAGTAAGAAATAGTGACAACGGCTTTTCACAGGATCTGGAATTTTGTCAGTCACAGGGGTCTATAAGCCGCTAAAGCCGAAAATGTGAGCAAGATTTTAAGATCAACCATGCAGGTACTTCCAGCGGAGGGATGTGTTAAAGTTAATGTAAAAGGTGAGACTACAATAGTTACTCCTGTTCAAGGACTGCATTCAATCTGCATGGTGCATGGAGGGACATCTGGGGCTGAGGAAAGAGAAGGATGCTGAAACACCAGAGCTGATGTAGCTTGGAAAAACCCAGGCTGAGATGGAATATCATTGCTGTCTATGAAGTGAGGTAGGAAGCTACCTATGAGGGGCACAAACTGCTTAAAAAACTTTTGAAACAAGAAGAAATTAACATTGACTGGTCAAGAAAAAATGTAGGCCAGAAATTAGAAAGTCACTAGCCATGACAGGAATGTTGTTTGGGAGCAATAGGGGAGTGAATGAAGATAGCGATCAGAGAATTTATCTAGCTTTAGGACAAAGATGAATCAGTTTCTGAACAGGTTTGCATAGTTCTATCATTTGAAATACTTGAGAAATTAATGATGAAGCCCTATGCCCTTCTGACTCTGGATGTAAGATCTAACTATATTTTGATTATATCCTTAAAATGAATTTGGATAGAGAAAGGCTGTATGTCTTTCACAAAATCCAGAGATACAACAAAATAGAAAGATGTTTAGCTATGATAAGATGGAGTGATATTTCTGCTAGATTTTTGCACAATAGATAGACCTAATATATACTTCAGCAAGACTAGCTGAGCTTTCTTCCTATGCCATATATTCCACAACTTTCTTTTCCAGTTTGTCAGTAGACAAAAAACTACAGTAAGCATCACTAAATTTGCGGGACACATTTCATGTAGAATATGTATTTGTCCATGGTGGTTCCATGACTTCACTATCACAGTTGAAAAATCATCATATAAGTATGAATGGTGAATTACTTTGCTAGGAAATAGAAAAGATTTATGAAAAACTACCATTGTGTTGAAAAGTCCTACAAGTCTTCTTAAATTCTGGTTCAATAAATATGTTAGTTTCCCTTATGTTAGTTTCCCTTCTCTTTTTAATTTTATTCTTCAGGAATTTAAGACTTAAATCTAAACATTGACTACTGTTAAACCAAGATATTTCTGCATTTTTGCATTGCTAAGTATTGGGTTTTTAAAATAATGTATATTATCTTATTATGCCTATTCATGTAACAAATAGATCTACCCAGCCACTTTCACTGCCATTTGTTTTGTATTTATAATACTAATTAGAATGTTCTCTGTGCCCCCTAAAATAAAGTGCTGCCATGGCATAGTTCTTGAAGCAAAAATGCTGAAACAATTAAATCTGTATAATATCTTGGATTAAAGTCAAATCAAATAAAACCATTTCCCAGAAGTGACATAATGCTTTGATGGATCTGTGTACTATACTAAGTTATTGGGACATAACTGTAGAGTGTATGATGCCTAACATACAGAGGCAGAGGAATATAGAGGAATTCCACATGATGGTGTGAAAATCCCATTACTGAAATAATATTTCCTTCCCCTGAAATATGTTGTTGTTAAAAAAAGGATAAGTTATATTTTTATAAATCATTAAACAAGTTAATTCCTGACTTCTACAAATGTGCTGTCACATTTATGCATAAATTTATCATTGACAACAGGATTACCCGCTTATGGAAGGTTATGCATATGCATAAGTGCATGTAAGGTAGGACTCCCTTTGCACAAAGGAAATATACAGTGAAGAGACTGTAAACTTATGCAGGATCCCATTTTAATTCAGGAGATCTACTATTTCATGGAACTGAAAATTCTTGATCATGATTTGTATTTTCATTATAATTATTAATAGATCATAATGAACTAACAAATAGTTAATAAGCATTTTAACTAATGATTAAAGAGTTAGAGCTTGGTATGGAGCCAACATTCACTGTCTTGCATATGGGTATGGCTTAACCTTACAGAAGGTGAGTATTTGTTCTTATGTATTGATGATACATTTGATATAGGTTTATAATACGTTTGCAACAAATATGGTTGATATATTGAGGATTAGTTTTATTCTAAGACAAATCACTGAATTTGACAAATGGGTTTGCAAAAATGTATCCATTGGGTTCCCATTGTAAGGTATTTTCATGAGGAATTTTAAAAGTCGTACTCAGAGAAAGTTGTCCATTCCCAACTGACTTATATCTCATTTCTGAATAAGGATGGTGGAGCAGCCACTGTTTTGTAACAGAAGTATTATTTTTCAGAATAAGAAAAGGTATTTCAACAGAGAAACATACACAGAAATATGGAATGCCATTGTTTTCTTATATTCTCAGATAAATAATAATAATAATACATTGAGGCATTCTTGCATAAAAATGTTAAAATGTATATATAAAACTTAAAAATTACAATTCACATAAATATGAGCAACTACACTATATATCATCAGTCTGAGTATCAAAATATCTTGGAGTGATTTGCAATAGGAAGTTCCTGCAGCACTGCATCACAAGGTCACTCATACTAATTCAGTCTTCCAAAGGACATACTGGACATCGGGGAAAGCCCTATAGCCATGTAGCTCTCTTGCTATCACCTTCCTATAAATCAGTCAATACCTGTCTAGGTCATGAAAATCCATCAGTTTATCACTCCAGAATATCACACTAGTATTCATTGTTTTCAGTGGTCCTGTTCCTTTCTTCATTAAGTACAATTCCACTGCTATTTCCTACTGTTCATTCATAAGCACCTCACCTTCGTCTTGTCTGCAAGTCAATTTGCAACCCAGCAGGTTCCATTTCTTACCAACAACAGTGGAAGGAGGTGTGAAGCGTGCAGCAGGGAATGGGTCCCATTGCCCACAACCCAGTTGTCCAGGACCATTCAGGAAGCATTTTAGTAAATGAAATATTACATATTATCTTGGAGCAATTTGTTGTGCAGTTCTGTAATGTAAAGAAACAGATATTTGTTGTACATATAAAATAATGGTACTTTCTGAAGATAGTACCACATGACCTTCTGGATTACTCTTTCACTGATTCTGAAGCTGGATTTGTATGGTTAGCCGGACTGCAAGACCTGAATCTCAATACGTGTTACTAATAACGTGTAGTCCACGTGTACTTGGATCTAAGGTTTTGGATCAGTTCTTTTTAAAGTCAGTCCTTTTTAAAGTGAGTTTCAGGGTTTTTTTTATCAGGTTGAGATCTAAATCTGGAACACTCTTAAAATATAACACTCTTAACACTCTTAAATCTTGTATGTTCTTGTACATTCAGATGTTAACCAACCTGATAGTCCTCTGTGATGAGATGACTGACTCTGTGGATGAGGGGACAGCAGTGAATGTTGCTTATCTGGACTTAGCAAGATTTTCAGCTGTCTCCCATCACATCCTCATAGACAAAATGAGGAAGTACATAAGCAAACAATAGGATCAGTTGAAAACTGACTGAACTCCTGGGCTCAGAGGGTTGAGATCAGCAGCACAAAGTCCGGCTGGAGGCCAGAGGCTAGTGGTGTAGCCAGGGGTTGAAAATGGGGAAAGTACTGTTTAACATCCTCATCAGTGAACTGGATGAAGGGACAGAGTGCACCCTCAATAAGTTTGCAGATGATACAAAACTGGGAGGAGTGGCTGATACACCAGACGGTTGTGCTGCCATTCAGAGGGACATCAACAGGCTGGAGAAGCAGGCAGAGAGGAACCTCCTGAAGTTCAGTGATGGGAAGTGCAAAGTCTGGCACCTAGGGAAGAACAACCCCAGGCATCAGTACAGGCTGAGGGACTGGCTGGAAAGTAGCTTTGCAGGGAAGACCTTGGGGGTCCTGGTGGACACAAGGTTGAACATGGGCCAGCAAAGCGTCCTCGTGGCAAAGAAGATCAATGGTGTCCTGCAGTACATGGGGAAGAGCACTGCCAGCAGGTCGAGGGAGGTAATCCTTCCCCTGTACTCAGCCCTGGGGAGACCACACCTGGAGTGCTGTGTCCAGTTCTGGGCACCCCAGGACAAGAGAGACATGGAGCTACTGGGGCAAGTTCAGTGAAGGACCACAAAGATTTTGAAGGGACTGAGGCATCTGTCATATGAGGAAAGGCTGAGATAGCTGGGACTGTTTAGCCTGGAGACGAGAAGGCTCGGGGGGATCTTATCAATGTGCATAAATATCTGATAGGAGGGTGTCAAGGAGACTCAGCCAGACTCTTCTTGGTGGTGGCCAGTGACAGGACAAGAGGCAACAGGCACAGATTGAAATACAGGAAATTCCACTTAAATATAAAAGAAAAGACTTTTTTACTGTGAGGGTGTCTGAGCACTGCAGCAGGTTGCCCAGAGAGGTTTTGAAGTTTCCACCCTTGGAGATGTTCAAAAGCTGAATGAACATGGCCCTGGAAAACCTGCTCTAGTTGACCCTGCTTTGAGCAGGGGCATTGGACTAGATGATCTCCAGAGGTCCCTTTCAACCCCATCCATTCTGTGATTCTGGTATTCTGTGAGTTGATATTGGTTCAGTGACTTCTTTAGTTGGCTTGTACTAAAGTTTATCAGAAGCAGATTAATTTTTGGAGGCTGTCACTGATCTCAGAATCAATTAAACTAAAGCACTATAGACCAAACCCAATTCTCCAATTTATATGCAAAATACATATGTTGTAAAGAGGCAATTGCATAGCTGAGGGCATAAACCACTCCAGGTGCTATACATAATTTATGATGGAATTCAACCGTTTTTGTATTTCATTTCTCCTTCACCATTTAAGCCAGAGTGATACTACTAAAGACAAATGAAAATATTTACAAGACAAGATCAGGAGAGGCAATATTTTAGGTTCATGATAAAAAAAATAATGCATAGTTTTATGCTTTGGGAATTCATTTCCCATGTCCTGCAAAATATAGTATTGAGATGGGTTATAATGGATCTGGTTTATCTCGTGCAAGTACCGTAAGATATGACTTCCCCTTCAGCTAAGAAGAATTTGCTAATTATTAGCATGGAAGATTAAGTGTTTTGAAAGAACAGTGAGAAGGAAATTGCAGTGAAAAAATTGTATTACAAACTTGCAACAACACTTATTATTCCCATTAAATATGAATCATTTATTAAGAAGAGTGACTGTAAGTGATATGCATGCATTCACAGATAACTCAGTGTGAGGCTTATGAAATTAAAGGGAAATAGAGCAATCTTTGTAATGCCCTGTTTAATGGCTAGTCCCTGCTAATACAGCATGAAGCACTCTGAGGGGTCACGGCCCCATATCCTCTCCTAACTTCTGATTATTGTACAGCAAACTTGGTATCACGAATCTCTGCAGATATACCCAGGATGTGTGTTTTTGCCTTGATTAGATACATTCACCAGAAAAAGCACAGTCAGACCAGGTTAAGAATGAAGGAAGCTGGAATAAGTAATAATTAAATCAGTAACTGCTAGAAAGTTATATAAATGCTAGTGACTAATGTCCAGATCCTAGTAGGCACTTGGATCCCCAACTTTTATTTAAAGAAATGTGTGTAAAGAACTTGAGTCAGGAAAAAAAGGATTTAATTTTTTAAAAATCCTATTTTACTACTATTATTAAAAGTTATACAATAGAGACTAATTTTTGAAAAGGGATGAAAGGCCAACCTACTCTCTCTGCTTTATGGGTGGCCATATCAAAGTTCTGAGTATTTAAAAGGTTTATGTACCTATTATAATAATTCAAAACAGACATGTTTTGAATAAGTTTTCAACTACCACACTAAAGCTTTCTTTTGCTTTGTTTTATAAAAGGTATTTGAACATCATGATACTTGGAGATTCTTCAGATTCTTCAGAGGGGAACTTTTTATACATTGAAACTGTTCAGCTACTTCTTTGCCTTGAATCTCCTGTTCTGTGGATAATCCCTGAGTAGTAATGGCCCTAAGGATGACTTTCTCTTCTCATTATTTATAGTGTATATGAAGAATAAAGTATGAAGGATAAAGGATAAACTGGAGGATAAAAATTGCAAGACAATCTGATTTGAGTTCTTTCTATTTATTGTTATAGAAGCTGTAGTTAACTTGGTGAATACATACATATGTGTGTCTTATGCATTTTAAGATTTAGCTGACATAGATGAATAATTAGACATATTCTCACAAAGATTTCTCTGTGAAACCTTCATTAGAACACAAATATTTCATTACAAAAAAGGTAAATCTTTTACATCCAACTTAGGCTCCTCTCTGCAATCCAATTAATTTTAGATTTCATTAAAGCTTTCTAAAAGTTTTTAATTTAAGATTTAAATTAAGAAATAACACGGTTGAGGTTATGTTTTTTAAAAAAACCTTTCTAGCACAAATATTTTCTTATTTGTAAAGCTTAACCTTGACTTGTCCTTCATTTATAAGCACAGTTATACGGCCTGCCTTCTTTCCTTCCCTTTCATTTGTAATATCCAAAGTCCATAAATGAATAGGAGTAACTATGATATATTTTCTATTTGTAAGTCTGTATTTTGTATCTGACTTTTTTCTTCTCTGACTTGTGTTGATTTTCCTCCTACTGATACAAATCAGTTCTCCAATTTATCAAACTTATTTTGAGCCCTAATCCTGGCCTCCAAGGTGCTTGCAATCCCTTCGAGATCGATTTTATCACCAAATATCACCTGATTTTATCAGGTACTTTTATCTTTAAGTCACTAAACATAGACCTTCTGTAAAAAAAGTGAGGTACTATACAAGCTCGGAGTTTTCAGTTGGGAATTTCTCTGTGATAGTGTAAGGAAGAGGCCTCCATTTCCAACAAAACCAAACACACTTTTATATTTAATTAGAGTCAAAATTTGTAGTATAAAGTCAAAATTTGTAACAAAATTTGTTAGAGACATAAACATAAATGGAAAAATGGTGAGGTATGTCCAATTTTCAAATTTTTAAAAGTCATTTTGAATGAAAGAATTATCAGACCGTATCAGAGCACTGG
Source organism: Apteryx mantelli (assembly GCF_036417845.1). Lineage (NCBI taxonomy): Eukaryota > Metazoa > Chordata > Aves > Apterygiformes > Apterygidae > Apteryx > Apteryx mantelli. The sequence continues at coordinate 117,489,150 of NC_089980.1, read as the reverse complement.
TCTTGTATATTCCATTATCCTGTTTTTCTTGGGGCTTCATGACTATATTGAATATTTTAGTAGACTTAAAATCAGAATTTACTGTAAATCTCTCACCAGAAATCTGGGAACAAATTACCTTCCATGGCTATTCTAGTCAAGCAGTGCTTCCTCATTCACAAGCTAAAGTTTGAAATCATTATTATGCAGAAAAGATGGAGACAGAATAAACTCAGGAAATGCAGCCCTGAATAAATCAGCAGGTCTGTTATTGGGGAAGTCAGCCACTCTAAGGTGTCTCAAGGTATGGTTACATGGCAATTGCTTTCAGCAGGAGGGCTAGTGTATGCAGATGATATTCCTCTCCCTCCCTCCCATCTTACCAGCTCCTCCTTCCTACCCCTCTGCTGCCTCCACAACTGGATCAGCACAGCAGTTTGTGAAACTGCATGATGAACCAGTCAGAGAACTGACACCAATGAATAACCTTTACCTTTCAAAAATGACTAATACAAGAAACAATTATTTCTAGCATCATCATCTTCTGTCCTTCACTCACTCTGCTCACATTTTGATACCCAGAATTTGAATAATCCAGACCATAGCTCAGTCTATCAAGGTGTCCAAAGAAGAGCTATTCTAGATAAAGAAATCATATTCAGTGATAACTAGGGAGGTCTTCTTCAGGGACATTAAAAAAGGTGCTGCAGTTTCAGTTTGCAGCAATATACTCTGCCTCTGCACTACCCACCACCTCAGAGCTCCTCAGATCTGCCCACCAAAAACTGAAATATTCAGTATTCAGTACAACTTAATTCTCCCATTACACATATGTCAAATTTCTATGTCTTTTCAGCTGCAGGCAATTAGAACAGATAATTTAAGGGCATGTATATTTATGGAGGAGAATAGAGAGTAGGTCTTGGTGTGGTTCCAGTTAAGGAAAGGTGAAGACCTTTGAGTAATGCAGGAAGACTAAACAGAGAAAGGGGAATACAGCGGGCCAAGTATCATCATCAGAATACAGTGAAGCTAAAGGCCTTGGTGAGAAATGAGAATAGAAATTGGCAGCAAAGTATCTGTGGAGGATTGCTGGTTCTTATAAATGTCTTTCATAGACTTTTTCTTAAATATTCTGGGAAGTATTCTTGTGTGTTTCTTAGACATGCTGTGTGATATACAATATTTAAAAAATAGTGTGCACCCATGTAATTAGAGATTAAGTTTAATGCAACAGCCTAAAGAAGCAGAGATACTGAGGAAGCCTTAACTAAGATCTTTCTCTGTGATCATTTAGTAGAAATTTTAATGGAATATAACACTTACATTTCTTGTTTAAATATGCAATTTCTTGTTTAAATATTCATGTTTGAGAATCAACATTCTATATGATCTAATCTGTCATTGTTTTCATTTATATTATGGTCTATTTTCCACATATACCTTTCTTGGTCTTTATTCTTAGTTATATTTAGGTCTATTTTTTTTCTGCATGAGAAATTTAAATCACCACAACCAGAATACAGAAAGGAATTAGAGTAAAGGAAATCCTCCTCAGAGCTTCCCATCTGAAATTCTGGTTCTGAACTGTGCCTTGAATTGAGTGAATTGTACTTTTTCTTACCTTTCAAGAAAATCAATATCAGGATCTCAAAATTTTAATGATGAAATTATTGGTATATTTTATTTCCTTCCATATTGCCCCATTTCCATGAATGTCCTCAGGGTGAGGTTTATTACCTGTTATTCTCCTGACTATGAGATATTTATTTTCATATCCTCCTTTCCTCTCAAGGGTTCATTTTCTTCCTCTGCCTCTGCTATTATCCCATTCTCCAGTCAGTAGTGCATACAACAGCGTAACTCCTTCTGTTGAAACCCTAAATAACCTGCCTAAAACACATGCTTTGCTACAAATGGAGTGAAATGACTGAAGCTTCCTCTCTTGAAAAAGCAAAGCTGGCAGCCTAATTTTTATTTTCCCTGCAAGAAAATGGCTATACTCGCAGTGCAATTACTTGCTTCCAACTTCCTTCAGATAAAAGAAGTACTGTTTTTCTTTAAGTCTATGACAAATTTATTTTATGAGTCACTCTCTGTAAGGTCACTGTAGGTGCATTACGTCACAGGGAGAGGCACAACTCAGTGTTGCTTTTCTGTATTATATCACTGGAACACTTCTGCCAAGTTTTGTCAATGGCAAGAAGGGTCAGGTTCAAAATCTGTGAGTTCTTTGTAAAATTACAAACAAAACCAGATGAGTATTCATTCAGGCACCTGAGAAAGTGAAACCCTTCCTCTGAGGGCCAGAGATCATCAATACTTTCCTATTCTCAAGAAGTGCATAATTCTGTGCATATATAAAAACAAAAAATCTCTTATATTAAGGTGAGAAAGAGCATGAGCAACAAGGAATTAGCGAAAAATAATATATAAAACACAGAGCCCCAAACTAACTTGGCAATAATCTTTTTCCTTTGCCTTCTTATGTGCTGATGCAAGTCAGCACATTTATCCCATTGGATAAATGTCCCTTTGACACCTGAATTTCCTGTTCTTAACCTCTAGTGAGCTGCATTTATTTTCTGTTAATAGTTAATTAAGGTTCAGACTCAGGAATCCACTTAGATGGGTCCGTTTCTAGCCCCTCAGTAAAAATACTCTGACTTCTTTAGACATGCATATACAGACTAGGGTTCCTCTGCTCTCATTAGTGGTTTAGTACTAAGGTATCTAATTTATTATCAAATCACAGCTATCTTGTACATGGCCTGCTCAGACGATGGACAGAGGATCATCAACCTTTCTTCATCCACTCCATAAAGTGGGGTACAGATATGAAATGACCCCCTGAAGACACCTTCAAGCATTTTTGCATTAGCCTAGTGTGAGTCATGAGCATCTGCATTCAGCTTTGTAGGTACTTTGCAGAGGATCCCTCATATTTTTCTCCAGGTCAGCTGTAGACAGCAATATGTAGATGCAATGATGTCAAACTCTGTAACCTTCTCCAAATTATACTGATTTCAGCTCTGTGGCTGTTTGAGGAAAGAGGGTTTACCACGAGAGCTAATTCAGTTCTTGATTCAATCTACAGCTTCAGTAGAAAGCTTCCATCACTTTCAGGAAGACCTTGTACTACACATTTGAACTCTGGACTGCATTATGGACAGGGGTGAATGGAACACAGGATTCTGTAACAGACCCTACATCTTGATGCTTCTCCCACATCAGGTCAGACAAAGATGGGCTAGCAAAGGCTGGAGCAGGTGGAGCCAAACCTACCACAACATACCCTCACAAATCTTCAACATGTCAGAAATTTCTTATGTGAAGGCCCATAATGGAGATTTTGGCCTTTGGTACATATTACAGAGAGTTCTGTCCTGCCTTAGTCATATAATGCAGAAAGTAACACAGTATTCTTATATCCAAAACTTATTTGAATTTTAACTTTAATAAACAACATGTTGGTACTGACAATGAGGAGGCTGTTCATTGCAAATTTTGTCTTCCATGTGAGTTCTTCTCCTGGCTCAGCTGTAAATTGCAGAGTACTTATTCATTTTTGACCCATGACTATGAACGGAAAAACATAATCCTTAAGCACAGCACATTTGTAAGGTTCTTTCTCATTTCATACAGAAGTGTCTAGATGCTAGAGCACGATGAAACTAGTTTCTTTGTTTAATGTGGGAGAATGTCTAGTGAAAGCTGAAACAGAACCAGACTTTAGTCAGTTTTTGCTTAGATTTAGACTTGTTGGTTCATATTTCTGTTGAAGATCTGGACCACAATGTCTAGCTTAAACAAATATGATACTGTCATCTGATAAGGACATCAAAAGAATGAGAAACTAAGAGGTGATGGGTTCAAGTTCCCACTGAGTCATAATTCACATAAAATTCTAGAAATGCATACGATAGATTTCTGTCAGTGAAAGTTTGATGTCAAAAGCAAAACTCCAGTTGGTTTCAATGACAGAAGATCAGACCTTAGATGTTTAAATATTAACAGTATAGTTCTTCTATTTCTGTTTGACCTCATAGGAGACCTTGGTTTATAGATGATTTGAAACAGATGAAGCAGAAAGAAAAACAACTATGCTGCCAAAAGTTAAAGTTTGAGAATGAATTGACATTTTTGTCCATATGTTCTTCAGGAGGTAAAATTTTACCTTCTGGAGGTAAAGGCAAGACTCCTGGATTGACTAAGATACAAGTTTGCTCTAAGTGGTGGATAGCTTAAACTTCCATCCATTACTTGCCTTCATTTGGTGGCTCAAGTTGTTTCTAGTTTGATAATTCTTTTTAGTTTGTGAATAAAATTAAATAGGGTGAGACAAAAGAAAATAAGTTCAGAATTTACACTTTTTGCCATTTGTAGCACTCAAAATGAATTCAATGCATATTTTTGCCAAGATACCTCATGAACAGAAATGTAATAAGAAATTATTTTCAAATCATCAGAAGGATTCTATTCCTGAAAAATAATGGGTTTCTTCCTGAAAATAGTAACCAAAAGAAAAAAAAACAGAGTAACATAAATAAAAACTTAGGCATGATTTTTTGTTAAAAGATGTTAAAGAAATATTGATTTAAAATAAAAAAAGTCAGGATATGATAACAGTTTTCATAAAGTTTTATCTTCTAAAGGAGCTGTTTGTAAAATAAAAGATATTTTGTGCAAAAACTGTCCAACAGTAGAACAAAACAGGTTTAATCCAGCATGTCTGCATCTGTCAGTGCTCAGCACAGGCATAACAGACAAATGGTATGTTTTAAACAATTATATTTGACTTTGATTTATTAGAAATTTAGTTCTGTATCCATCCTGACAGAAAATTTCCAATGCAGAAGAACAAGGTCCCTCAAGAGAGGAGCATGTCAATGCCATCTGAGACAGGGTGTTGCGTAAGGATTTTGTTCACAAAACATCCAAAGTTGAATCTTCTGTTTTGAATCAATAGCAAGCAGGTTTCTGTGGGATAGCAAACAGTATCTATTCCCTCATTGCTAATAATCCCAAAGAGGCTGCTATGCTGTTGCTCTTTTTCCTCAGGGTACTGATGTGTCCTATTTCCTGGGATTTCAATCTATTTCTCTCCCTAAAAAAACAAGCATAGAGAGCTGGTAGGAAGGTTAATGGGGAGACAGGGGCATATTTACCACATTTGGCACTATACCTCTCCTATCAGACCTATCCAGAACTCCTGAATAATTGACTCAGACTAGATTTATGAAATCTATCTAACTAGGGCTCAACTGTAAAAATATTAGAAAGATGAAAGAATGTACAGAAGTTATTGTTCTTGTCACATGAACCACTTTGACTGCCAATAGCCTGAAGTCTACTTAGGCTGGGGCACACCGGTCCTTCAGCTCCTGGTGGACGATGGTTTACAAGAAGTTCCTGGAGCACTAGTTTTTCAGGGTGGATACAAATCAATAATGTACTAACAGTATAAAATGAGATTAAAAAAAAAAACTTTAAATCATTTTTGAACATTTATATTAAGTTTAGTTTTTATTATTAATAAATGCTTTCTGTGGTTAGCCTATTTAATAGGAGAGTGAGGATGGATTTCATGTCCTCCAATTTGAGCCATCTGAAAGCTAAGTGCCTAGTCTAATCAAGACCTCAAAGTACCCCATATACTCAGTGAAGAAAGACAGGTGCCTCCAGAAGATGACCCATCCAAACCATGTTAGGCATCAGTCTCAGGAAGTGCTCCTTGCAGGCACCACTTTCTCTCCATTGATTGTAGAGGGCCTAGATGACCTGGTTATTTCAGTTGTCTGACAGTCAGCTAAGTGTGTGCAAGACAAACCTAATTTAACCTGCTTGGCCATTTCCTAGAGCTAATCTGCACCTTTAAGCAGCTAAATACCTTTGAAAAATCTCAGTTATACAAACCCGAAATGACCCATCACCTCTTGAACTGTGATAGCTAATTTTCTCTATGTTTAACAAAGTGATTACATTTAAAAACATTAAACTTGTAAATAAAGGTAGTTCCTAAGTAAGTAAGGACATTTAAGATCACTTTGATTCTTCTAAAAGTCTTAAAACACTGGTTTTGTGTATGTTTTATTGAATTCCAATTCCATTCAAATGAAGCTTAACAAAATCACAAATGGAAAGTCATCATCACATTAATAACAAATATTTCTCTTGTCTCTCTGTAACATGTTAAAAAGTACAAATTAGGAAGCTGAATGCATATATATGTAAAACTATATTTATAGATATTCCAATAGCATTATTTAAAAAAATGAATAATACTGTGGTGATGTAAGTGAATCCATCATCATTGTCCATGTGGCTGTCTAGGCTCTGCCTACATCCTGGCATAAAGATTGACTGCAGTACGTGTAAGACATACCCAAGTTATCTTTAAATAGCTAACTCTGTTCTGACCAGCAGTATAAATGCATGAGCACAGTTTCTGAGCGCAGCTTCTAGTCACTAAATAAGTACTGCTGGATACCTTTCAGGTTGTTCCTAATGCAGCACAGAACTCTAATGAAGAAGCTTTTGCTACTCTGATTTAAAAGGGGAGGAAGCAAAGAGTGAGTAAGTCTATACAAACTGCTAAATATTAAAAAAAAAAACCAACAATGGTTGTGGTACATTTTCCTAATTTGTTATGATCACTATAGGAGAAGTTGTTCATATTTTATAAACTGGAGATATAATAGTGAACTAACATTTACATGAGATTCTGGGACTAGCTAACAATTACTTTAGTTTCTTTCTGTTTAAGAAGAAGAAGAACAAATACAATATAAAGAATTCAACTGTATTCTTTATAGCTTTATTGATGAATCTCCATCCAAATTGACTTCAAGTAATGGGTTAATCATTTCCTATTATTTGTTTTCCTACCCAATATTCAGATTTGATACTGCATAAAAGTCCATTTCATATCTTATGTTAAGGAAACAATGAAAAGGAAAAGGCAGACGCTTTTACTAGACACTTCAGAGCTTTACTGACCTGAACATACCTTGTAATTGCCACTAAAACCAGTTAAGAGAACAACTGCTTAGAATTTAAAACAATTTTTAAAATGAGAGGACTGTTTAATTTAATAGGGCTACATCATACTCTTTCTGGTATCTAGACATTGTCTTCATGCCTGGCAGAAAGCTAACTTTTAAAAAACTGTAAGCAGCTTGTTGGACCAAGATTTTATAAAAACTTTCAGGTACCAAAAATTTCTGTTAGAACTAATGAAAGACATATAAAAACATTTCATTTTGTAATCTTGACTTTGAAAGCTATTTTGACTTTCTTTGTGAATGAGAGTTGTCATTTATATTAACTCATTTATCACTGTTTTTTTGGATAACTATATAGATATGTGAATCTTTCTGTTGTTGATTAACATCTTGGTTACCCAGCTGCTTGCACACTTCTCCAGCTCTCACCTATCTTTACCAACAATATGCTACAGAATTAGAAATGTGGAAGCGTAGTCTAAATTTTCAAAAGCAGATAGTGATTTAGAACTGTTGAACCAGCACATGTTGATCAAGCCTATGACATTTTATAGAAGCAAAAGCTAGCTTTCAACCAGTGAATTGCAAGTGAATTGCTCAACACTTTCCAGAAAATAAGCTTAAAGCACAAGAACTGAGTCAAACAAATGATGCATTACCAAGTTCTGAAATGCAAGTGAGCTCACCTTTTCTGTTCTTTAGTCTTGTTCTGAATTGCTGTTAAAATATACCATATGGAAAGCACTGGCAATATCAGGACATAGATAGAACAGCAATAGGCAAGGAACAAAGTTTCCTCTATCTTGGCCAGCAAACTGTCTCATCTTTGTGTTGAAAGAACCAATAGTAAAAATTAGAGGGCTAACTAGTTAGCAGATCCAATACTTAGTTTCTATATGGAGATTCACTTACCTTAAGGATGAAAATTTCTGTGGACAAAAAAGCAAAAAGGAGAGGTACCAGGTAATGCTATAAAACAATTTTTTAAGAAAGTACTTTTTCATAAGAAATGTTGTATGGTCAAAGCCAAAAATGTTCACAAGGAAGGCAATTCTACCTATTTTCTCCTTTTGACTTTTTTTTTTTAATATTATTTTTTCTCTACAGCTTTGAAATTGCTGTAGGTAAAAGTGTATCATCTGCTCTGTTTGAGATCACTTCTGGATTTTAAATGCGATCAAGTTAGAGTAATGGGTTTTTAAAGCAGAAAACAAAATGAAATATGAAAATTATAGAAACAAAATATTTTAACTGACAGGATACTGACTTTCCTTGGATAAACAGTAGATGAAAATTTGAGCTGTTTGTTGTAATTTGGGAAGGCAACTTTTTTTTTTACAACATGGGAAAACTATTTCCTGTCTATTTCCAGCAGCAAGATGAACTGTGGCATTTAGCACAGAAAATAGGGACAATCGGGACAGGACAGAGCTAGATCAGTCCTTGGGAGCCATGGAGAAAGCACTCTGCCTCCGGACACTAGAAGGAATGTAAACTGAATTGCCTTTGGTAAGGCTTTCCCTCCTCTTTTCTTAAAGCAGTTCAGCAGGAGAAAAGAATGAGGGCTGTGACTCCTTCCCTTTTTTAGCTCCACTGAGATTTGCATCCCAAAGAGGTAGGCAGGAAATAGGCCATCCAAACCGCATTTAATACTGAACCCTGTTTGTAGAATTTGAGGAACAATTTCAGTTCCAGTGAAAATTCAGCTCCACAGCTAGGCCAATCCCTATCTTTAGATACTTGACTAAGATGGCTAAGTTAGACATCTAATCTTAGTATCTAATCACTCAGCACTTCCATTCTCAATGATGAAACGGAACAGGCACCTCCACAGAGTAAATCAATCTATGAACATGGATCTAAGATACCTTTTGGAAATGCTTATCATCTGCTCTCTTCATTGAACAGCAAAACTCCTAAACTTAGATGCTTCAGCTAAGCAGCTAAAATAAGATGGGATAAATCTGGACCTACGAGTCACTCCATAGTAGCACTATACCTTAAATAACATTAAGGGTATGTTTTAAAGTTCTTTTGGAAAGACATATATTTCACAGCTGAAGGAGTACCAAGTTTTGCTATTCTGTTTCCACACATTTATGTGGATTTCCTTCATGATTAAGAACATAACAGTTTAAAATTTTCTTCACTCATCACATTTGCTATATTTAGTTGTTTTATACTGGACATTACCCACATGTGTTACTTCGAAATCCAATACTAGGAAGAAATAACAATAACACTTAGGATAAGATTTTCAATTTGTTGGACAAAGTACTGAGTAAAAGCATACTGCTTTACTAGCTGAAATAATCATAACAGATCTTTCAATAGAGTTCAAAGATGATTCTTTGGTAGCTATGTGTAACATGTTCACATCAAACTCTGGTGGACTGTAGTACTGCTTTTTGAAAGTTGAACATCACTGAACTGAGGTAGCTGGCAGGAAAAAAAATCATAACTTAAAATCAGTTGTCAAGGCTTCTTCTCATAACCTCAAAACTTGATGCAATGTGTCTTCTACATATTTAACAAGCAAAAATCATTGACTTGAACCAAGTTCAATGAAAACACTGGCTGTGTAATATTTTTCATACTACTCTGGTAAAAAACCCTGTCCTGATCTATAACATCCATTTTTATCCAATCATAGCCACTTACAGGTGATGATAGCCATTTGGGCAAGTGATGAGAATACATTTAAGTTTTCCCAGTTCATAATACCATTATCGATAAAGAACCTGACCAAATCAGTTCCACGTAACGCCAAGTGACATATTTTCAGTTCTTTAATCAGACCTGTATCAAATAATTCAAAGTGGAAACAAGAAAGTTTTTTCAGCTGATACATTTTTCAGTCTACTGCAAATAATAATCAACAAAAATTTTACAGTTCTTCAAGAACTGTGCAGATGACTCACATTTATATAGATATTTTTACAATCTTACAACTGTTTTGAAAAAAGAGAAACCAGTGAAAATGCTGCCATTTAATTTGTCAGGTTCCAAAATTAGAATCACAGACTGGCTGAGATTGAAAGGGACCTTTAGAGATCATCCAATCCAACCCCCTGCTCAAAGCAGGGTCAACTAGAGCAGGTTTTCCAGGGCCATGTTCATTCAGCTTTTGAACATCTCCAAGGGTGGAAACTTCAAAACCTCTCTGGGCAACCTGCTGCAGTGCTCAGACACCCTCACAGTAAAAAAGTCTTTTCTTTTATATTTAAGTGGAATTTCCTGTATTTCAATCTGTGCCTGTTGCCTCTTGTCCTGTCACTGGCCACCACCAAGAAGAGTCTGGCTGAGTCTCCTTGACACCCTCCTATCAGATATTTATGCACATTGATAAGATCCCCCCGAGCCTTCTCGTCTCCAGGCTAAACAGTCCCAGCTATCTCAGCCTTTCCTCATATGACAGATGCCTCAGTCCCTTCAAAATCTTTGTGGTCCTTCACTGAACTTGCCCCAGTAGCTCCATGTCTCTCTTGTCCTGGGGTGCCCAGAACTGGACACAGCACTCCAGGTGTGGTCTCCCCAGGGCTGAGTACAGGGGAAGGATTACCTCCCTCGACCTGCTGGCAGTGCTCTTCCCCATGTACTGCAGGACACCATTGATCTTCTTTGCCACGAGGACGCTTTGCTGGCCCATGTTCAACCTTGTGTCCACCAGGACCCCCAAGGTCTTCCCTGCAAAGCTACTTTCCAGCCAGTCCCTCAGCCTGTACTGATGCCTGGGGTTGTTCTTCCCTAGGTGCCAGACTTTGCACTTCCCATCACTGAACTTCAGGAGGTTCCTCTCTGCCTGCTTCTCCAGCCTGTTGATGTCCCTCTGAATGGCAGCACAACCGTCTGGTGTATCAGCCACTCCTCCCAGTTTTGTATCATCTGCAAACTTATTGAGGGGGAACTCCGATTATCCAAGTCATTAACGAAGATGTTGAAGAGCTGTGTCACCAACTGAAGGAGTTAAGGGAAGAAGTCAGCAGGCTACACAGCATCAGAGAGAACCAGGGAGAGATAGACAGGATCTTCACAGTGACTCTATAGCTTCGAGAGCCCCAACCCTCCAGTTTGGACACAGGCAAAGTGTGTGCCAAAGTCTGTTGCGTGGTGGTAAGTGGAAACTCCAAGGAAGATGAAGGCTGGAAACTGGTGACTTCTGACACCAGGAGGTAAGCTCCTGCTCCACTTGAAGGCTTGCAGTTATGGAACAGGTTCACTGCCCTCAAAGTTGAGAAGGAGCAGGCATGTTTTCAAGTGAACCATCAGGGCTTACTCTCCATGGAAGAGGATCAGGTTGGGGCTGACAGACCAGAGTCACACAGAGCACCAGAAGGAAGCAGCTTCATTGATTGACTAGGTAACATTAGACTCAATAAGTTTAGATTCCCAAATTCCTTTTCATATATGAAACCTATCATATTCCATCTAAACCTGAAGTGTGAAATTTAATCAATTAACACATTTAGAACAAGAAAGAATGATAGAATCAATCCCTTGTGCTCTTAGATATTACAGAAGTATCCAGTCATTCTTGTGTTGAATTAAGTTTTTTTGATCGTATGTTGCTCAAAAATTTAATGTATGATTTCACTTTCTCAAAATTTTAACAGAGATTGTTCCAACAACATACAATTTGATTATTGTTTGCATAATATACTGTAAAATATGCAATATTTTTGAAAACAATCTATTTGAGAATGTGCATATAAACAAACATGAAAATTTTTTATATCAACAATACTTCATGTTGTCATTATATTTTGAAAGTTTTTGTATTTTCTCAAGTATTGTTTCTTTTTGTGTTAGCAGATGATTTGAGGGAACACAAAGTTAGTAAGTGCCATGACTTTTTTCTATTTTTATACAGAATATTTTAACTTGAGAATGGTGAGAAACTTCTTCCAGCCCAGCTTTTCTAGTGGGTTGAGGGACATGGCAATTTGTAATTCCTCCAAAGTATATACAATATATATATTCTAAGACATATTATCTTGGCAAATGACAACCTAATGGACAAAATCTTACCAAATCTAGACATCTGGGACTATCTACATCAAATCTAATGTTATTTCTGGTTGAATTTTATTACTTTCAGGATGCTGCTTTCTGCTATATTTTTCCTGTATTCTTTTCTTTTAGAAAGTAAACATGAGCTGTGTATGTCAGTGTGAGACACCACCATCTAACATGCAACTGATCTGTTTATTCCTGTCTGTCTTTGTTCTACATTCCTCATTTTCTCTCTTCTTACCTAAGAATCATAAACCTCAAAATGATCTATTTGGCCTAGTAGGCCATTCTTCTGGCAACAGGCTAGCAGAAAGTTTTGGGGACATACCAAAGACCCACATATCTAGTTTATCTCTGAAAGTGTCTACCAACAGGTGCTTAGGAAACTGTATTAAAAGAGAACAAGTACAAACTGATACTTCCTAAGGATGTCCTCCCAGGAATGTGTGGCATAGAAACTTCCTGAGCCTGTGTTGTATCCACAGCATTATTTTTAATAGTATTACATAGACCTTTTTTCCAAAAATGTGCCTAATTACTTTTGGAATCCATTCATATATTTGATATCCAGAATTTCCTTTGGCAATGAGTCAGCATTGTGAGAAAATAATTTTCTTTAAAGTGATCAACTGTGATCGATATTCAAGCTACTTTTAAGTATTCATTGGTAGTTTTCCATTTAAGGGATGTTACTTAAATATTTAAAAGCCTATAGGCATGGTCTTGACAGATGAGAATGAAGTTCAGCAAATGTATATCAATCTCAATGATTATCTCCCTTCTAATTCCTCTTATGGATTAATCCTTAGGAGGAATTATGAGGGAACCAATAGAAACCCATCCATCTAAATCCCTCAGGATTTTTAAGGAATATAATGAGCATTTTCATTTCCTGTCTGGAGACACTGTATGGTATCTCTTTACATTCCCCCGTGATGGTCCTTTACCCTTGTCAGAAATGGATGGATGAAGCAATATCTTCTATCTTTCTAGCTTCTAAGGGCGTTGTTCAACTCATCTCATTAACATTTGTACAGTGTTTGATGAGGGGTGCTAGAGAAACTTGGAAGTACTAATCCAAAGCTCACTGAAGTTAATGAAAAGATTTCCATTGACTCCACTGGGTGCCATCTGGCTCTGTCAGGCTCCAGAAAGTGCAAGGACCTCACAGCCTTTTTAAGAACATCTCCTTTTGTACACGTTACAGACCAGAGGCTTTCATTACAAGGCCATATTTATCCTGCCTGACATCTTCTCTCAGGTGCATATTAATGATATTGCATGAGTATAAATAATAACATACTTTACAGGCTGCTTATCTCACAATAATAGTCAAAATATGAAAATACACAGAGAAATAAGTGCAAAAAATAGTGTGTAGCATATCTAATGTATAATTTTATTGCAGGAGCCAGACAGTGAAAGGCACGAGCTGTTCAACTGTATTGTGTCAGCTAGAATGTTATAATAGAATGTGGCAGTGATCACTGCCATAACATAGCTGATATTGTAGTATATACATACAAATGATACAGCTGATGCCAGAATTATAAATTTACCTTGACCTTTTTCTGGAAGGAAAAGAAACAACTCACTCAGAAATTCCTAATGCTATAATGCCTCTAAATGAGGAAGTAGTAGGGAGGTAAAAGGTATAAGGAAGACTGTTTCCCAGTAATTCTACTACTTGTCCTATCTTGACTCAACTGAACCACCTGCTAGGGTTGGTTGTCTTTAGCACCACAGTAGGAAAATTCCGCATTTAACACATAACATCAGCCCAGAGTCCAACATAGAACACACAGTACTAATGCTTACCCTTCAAGAATCTGCTAGGAGAGGAAGGGAAATGTGTACTGCAGTTCCCAGGCTAAGGGTTGCAATTGGCTACAGTGCTATGTGCACATCCTCAGAAAACGGGTGACTTACCCTCTGGCCTTCCCAGCCTCAGTATTTTGAACCTCCTGCTTTCTAGTAGAATATCCTCACTTCTAGGCTATAAGTAAGAATGTGAAGGTGTGGGAATAGAACCATATCCATCTTCCTGTAGAAACTGTGCCACTGGTGGGTCAAAAAGTCAAGAATCATAGCGTGAGAAACAGTAAGATGTGAACACATTTCTATCGCCTAGTGATAAGGTCCTTCTGCTTAGAGGAGGGAATCTTGATAACTTCGTCTTTTGCCTTCTAGGCCACTGGCTTGAAACCTCAAACAAAAAACTTGTTTTTGGCCTTTCTTGATAAACAAATAAAAAAAGGAGCCCAGACCTATTTAGAAGTGCAGATGGAGAGAAAACTCCCCAGGGAAAAAGTGTTCTGCCAGCATCTGCTGGCAAATAAAGGTAGCTGACAGGATGGGCTAATCCTCATTTGCAATCATTTATGTAAGAATTTGAGGCATTATTAGCATTCCATTAAGTTTTGATGCTGGAGTAGATAACATTATTATTCAGAACTGAAAACCTATGGAACGAGATTTCAGTTTGGTGTGCCTGGGTAAACAATCACATAACCATGCTTCAGTCTGTAAACACACCAAATTTCAAAAGAATAAAATGGAGAGAATAGAAGGAGATACCAGTTTCTTTTCCCTGTTGTGACAGGAATTTAGTCAGCACCCTATATGCCACCAGCTCTTCTGAAAGAGATGAAACCCTACTGAGTTTGCTGCAAAGGGTGAGCAGAGGACAAGAGTGGTAAGTGCAGCAATAAAGAGGGGTAGTGATGATGGTAGCCTCCATGACTGTGGCAAGAAGGATACTAACAACAAACTATAAGAAATGACAGTTCTTCCAGCCCTTACCAAGCCTATTTTCTGTGATTCTGTAATGTTGTAAAGGGTAGTAACATCCCTGCTCACCCAAATGGTGTGCCTGCTTACAGAGCAAAACAAAACAGAGGAGATATTCCACAAAATAGAATGCTGACAAAGAAGATTTTGGGCTGGTTAAGATATTTTGTAGATAGGATGTAAACATGTACTGTGTTTTGGAAGATTTAAAGCTTTACAGATTTTACTTATGTCAGTAATTAATTTTTCTTTTCAAAATCTGTCTCCACAATAAATGAAATGCTTCATTAAAAAATGCCAATATAGGAATTCTACTTTATCAAAATATTTTACCACACTCGTAAACCACATTTTATTATTAAAATTCACTCATTTTCAGAAGTCTCTAAATATTGACATGTTTTTATAAGAATAAAAACACATTTATATTAAAACTTTCAGACCAACTCTATAGCTGTGATGAGTTATTAAAAGTGAGCTGTAGTTCCAAGGCGAATCAAGACCTTAACTTATTCATGCTTTAAGTAATGCAGAATACCATATAAAAATGTTTTATAATTTAATAAATTAATAAAAGTCAGACTTGTATACTCTGTTTGAAATACATAGAGAACTCAGCTGTTATAGACCACCAGAACAGAATCACAGAACAGAACAGAATTGCTGGATGGTTGAGGCTGGAAGGGATCTCTGGAGATCATCTGGTCCAACCCTTGCTGCTCAACCAGGATCACCTAGAGCAGGCTGCCCAGGACCGTGTCCAGATGACTTTGGAATATCTCCAAGAATGAAGATTCCACAGCCTCTCTGGGCAACCTGTGCCAGTGCTCAGTCACCCTCACAGTAAAGTTTTTCCTTGATGGATGGAATTGCCTGTGTTTCAGTTTGTGCCTGTTGCCCCTCATCCTACCACTGGGCACCACTGAAAAGAGTCTGGCCTCATCCTCTTTACACCCTCCCTTCAGATATGTAAATGCACTGATAAATTCCCCCATCAGCATTCTCATCTCCAGGCTGAACAGTCCCAGCTCTCTCAGCATCCCCTCATATAAGAGATGCTCCCATCCCTTCATCATACCTGCCCTTCGCTGGGCTCGTTCACAGAATCACAGAATCACAGAATCGCTGAGGTTGGAAGGGACCTCTGGAGATCATCCAGTCCAACCCCCCTGCTCAAGCAGGGTCACCTAGAGCATATTGCACAGGATTGCATCCAGGCGCGTTTTGAATATCTCTGGAGAAGGAGACTCCACAACCTCTCTGGGCAACCTGTGCCAGTGCTCTGTCACCCTCACAGTGAAAAAGTTTTTCCTCATGTTCAGATGGAACTGTCTGTGTTTCAGTTTGTGCCCGTTGCCTCGTGTCCTGTCACTCGGCACCACTGAAAAGAGTCTGGCTCCATCCTCTCGACACACTCCCTTCAGATGCTTGTACACGTTGATAAGATCTCCTCTCAGCCTTCTCTTCTCCAAGATAAACAGGCCCAGCTCTCTCAGTCTTTCCTCATAAGAGAGATGCTCCAGTCCCCTCATCATCTTTGTAGCCCTTCGCTGGACTTGCTCCAGTAGTGCCACATCCCTCTTGTACTGGGGAGCCCAGAACTGGACGCAGTACTCCAGATGTGGCCTCCCCAGGGCTGAGGAGAGGGGGAGAATCACCTCCCTCCACCTGCTGGCAACACTCTTCCTGATGCACCCCAGGAGACCATTGGCCTTCTTGGCCACAAGGGCACATTGCTGCCTCATGCTTAACTTCGTGTCCACCAGCACTCCCAGGTCCTTCTCCGCAGAGCTGCCTTCCAGCAGGTCAACCCCCAAACTTGTACTGGTGCATGGGGTTGTTCCTCCCTAGGTGCAGGACCCTGCACTTGCCTTTGTTGAACTTCAGGAGGTTCCTCTCCGCCCACCTCTCCAGCCTGGCCAGGTCCCTCTGAATGGCAGCACAGCCCTCTGGCGTATCAGCCACTCCTCCCAGTTTTGTATCGTCAGCAAACTTGCTGAGGGTGCACTCTGTGCCTTCATCCAGGTCATTGATGAAGAAGTTGAACAAGACTGGACCCAGTACTGACCCCTGGGGGACACCGCTAGCTACAGGCCTCCAACTAGACTCTGCACTGCTGATCACAACCCTCTGAGCTCTGCCATTCAGCCAGTTCTCAAGCCACCTCACTGTCCACTCATCCAGCCCACACTTCCTGAGCTTGTCTATGAGGATGTTCTGGGAGACAGTGTCGAAAGCCTTGCTGAAGTCAAGGTAGACAACATCCACTGCTCTCCCCTCATCTACCCAGCCAGTCATTCCATCAGAGAAGGCTATCAGATTGGTTAAGCATGATTTCCCCTTGGTGAAGCCATGCTGACTACTCCTGATCACCTTCTTGTCCTCCACATGCTTGGAGATGGCCTCCAGGATGAGCTGCTCCATCACCTTTCCAGGGATGGAGGTGAGGCTGACTGGCCTGGAGTTCCCTGGGTCCTCCTTCTTGCCCTTTTGGAAGACTGGGGTGACATTGGCTTTCTTCCAGTCTTCAGGCACCTCTCCTGTCCTCCAGGACCTTTCAAAGATGATGGAGAGTGGCTTAGCAATGACATCCGCCAGCTCCCTCAGCACTCGTGGGTGCATCCCATCGGGGCCCATGAATTTGTGGGTGTCAAGTTTGCTTAAATGATCTCTAACCCACTCCTCCTCCACCAAGGGAAAGTCTTCCTTCCTCCAGACTTTCTCTCTTGCCTCCAGGGTCTGGGGTTCCTGAGGGCTGGCCTGAGCAGTAAAGACTGAAGCAAAGAAGGCATTCAGTAACTCTGCCTTCTCTGCATCCTTCGTCACCAGGGCACCCACCCCATTCAGCAAAGGCCCCACATTTTCCCTAGTCTTCCTCTTGCTACTGATGTATTTGAAGAAGCCCTTCTTGCTGTCCTTGACATCTCTTGCCAGATTTAATTCCAAACGGGCCTTAGCCTTCCTCGTTGCATCCCTGCATACTCTGACAACGTTCCTATATTCCTCCCAAGTGGCCTGTCCCCCTTTCCACTTTCTGTAGACTTCCTTCTTCTGGTTGCGTTTTGCCAGGAGCTCCTTGCTCATCCATGCAGGTCTCCTGCCTCCTTTGCTTGACTTCCTACTCATAGGGATGCACCGCTCTTGAGCCTGGAGGAGGTGATGTTTGAATATTAACCAGCTCTCTTGAACACCCCTTCCTTCTAGGGCCCTCACCCATGGGATTCCTCCAAGTAGGTCCCTGAAGAGGCCAAAGTTTGCTCTCCTGAAGTCTAGGGTTGCAGTCCTACTTGGTGCCCTGCTGCCTCCTCGCAGGATCCTGAACTCCACCATCTCGTGGTCACTGCAGCCAAGGCTGCCGCCGACCTTCACATCTTCCACCAGTCCTTCTTTGTTTGTTAGTACGAGGTCCAGCAGCACACCTCTCCTTGTTGGCTCCTCCACCACCTGTGTCAAGAAGTTGTCACCAATGCTCTGCAGGAACCTCCAGGACTGTTTGTGCCTAGCTGTGTTGTCTCTCCAGCAGATATCGGGGTGGTTGAAGTCCCCCAGGAGAACCAGGGCCTGGGACTGTGTCTGTAGAAGGCCTCATCGACTTCCTCTTCCTGATCAGGTGGCCTGTAGTAAACACCCACAACAATGTCACCCATGCTAGCCTGCCCTTTAATCCTTACCCATAAGCTCTCGACTCGCTCTTCCAGGAGCTCCACATCTTTCTTGTACTAGGGAGCCCAGCACTGGACCCAGCACTCCAGCTCTGGCCTCCCCCAGGCTGAGGGCAAGGATCACCTCCCTTGACCTGCTGGCAATGCTCCGCCTAATGCAGCTCAGGATACCATTGGCCTTCTTTGCCACAAGGGCGCCTTGCAGGCTCATGGTTAACTTGTCTTCCACCAGGACTCTCAGGTTCTTCTCTGCAGAGCTCCTTTCCAGCAGGTTGGCCCCCAGCTTGTAGTGCTGCATGGGGCTATTTCTGCCCAGGGGCAGGACTCTGCACTTCCCTTTATTGAACTTCATGAGGTTCCTCTTTGCCCATGTCTCCAGCCTCTCAAGGTTCCTCTGAATGGCAGCACAGTCCTCTGGTGTACCAGTCACTCCTCCCAGTTATGTATCATCAGCAAACTTGCTAAGGGTGCACTCTGCTCCATCATCCAGGTCATTGATGAATGAGTGGAACAGGACTGGAGCCAGCCTTGAGCCCCAGGGGACACCACTAGCAAGAGGCCTCCACCTAGACTTTGCGTCACCTTGGAGCTCTGCCATTCAGCCAGTTTTCAGTCTACCTTCTGTTTACCACTATTCATCTCTAGTTATCTAAGGTCAGCCTGAGTCTTCTTTTCAGAACTATTATATCTGGGCGTCTTAACCAGTCATTAAAAGAAAACGTAAATCTAATGACTCAGGTATCCTTTTTAAATGTGTCTCACCCATGATGCTGTTGTTTTGAGGATACCTTATTAATGAAGTGGTGCTAAACTGAACAGTTGCAACTTCTTATGCTGTGATTTAGCTGCTTTTGTTCTCTGATTTTCTGAAGCTACTTCTCTTTGGCTACTACAAAGGATGAGCTGTATGAATGGTGTCAAGTAGGGTATTGTAGCAGAAAGAGAAATTGGAAAAGAACAGATGCCCTTAGAGAGAGCATCGTTCCACACTTAAGAGGGCTATGACTGACGTAACCAAAAAAAAGTTTAACTCACAAAAGCTTTTCTTCAGATTTAAACTAGAATCCTTAAGCAGATCCTCATCCCATTTACACAGTCAAATATATCTGAAAATAAATCCTTTACCAAGTTGTTGTTTTTTTAAGACAGAGTTCACATCTGTAACAAACTAGGGTTTTCACAAATTTTGTCTTCACTTTGAGGCAGCACTTCCATTATGTAGTTTATTCTTCAACAGGTAGTTCCTAAATTTCCATTCTACTTTTGTTGCATGTTTACAGCCTAGGATTCCACACTCCAATCCAACATTGCGCACAAAGTATGAATCCCAGTACCTCATTCTTGTATTCAGTTTCCAAAAAACAGTCTGAAAGAAAACTCTGGAGAGTTAAAAAATGCAGACATTTTAAATGTCTGTATTTTAAATGTATTTAAATAAATAATAATATTTAATAAAGTCTCAAAGAAATATATAATGATCTAACATTTTGAAAAAAAATTCAAATACTTTTATGAGTAGGCAGTTTTAAACCAGTATGGAGAAATTTCTTCCTACAAGATAAGAGGTCTTTTTTTTTCATCTATATTTGGATCCTGCCATATTCCAAAGATAAGTAGGCCTACCTAGTCACCACTTATTTTATACCACTCACTTTGTATCAATTTCAACATGTGACATTGTGTGTAACAGTCCTAATGAAACTATAACATCACATATTCCCTGTATATGGCTATAATACAGCTCTCTCCTTTCTCCACCCATGCTGAGTTTTGTGAAAGCAGTAGTGTCTCTAAAACCAACACTGAAATCCCTTTATATCAGAGACTGATGAAAGTCTGAGTACTATGGCACATGTTTAAGCTGCCTTGTTAAAGAATTTTCTTTGAGTCAGGTGAGTGCATGTCTTAGCCTATAGCAAATGCAAGATAATTTTACTTAACGTTCTTCCATGAGTGTTAAGCTTGGTCAAATTAGCTTTCATTCACTAAAACAGAATAGATTATTCACAAAGTTATTATAATTCAACTGTATCTCTGAGCCCCGAATAAACCAGACTTCTGACCTTGCTATGATGAAAACTGCTTTTAGAAGCGTGATTTTTCACAACTTCTTAGTTCCAACAGCTCATGCTGAATTCAGTAGGAGACCAGTCCTTCTCTTTCTCCCATGGTATGCCAGCTGACCACACCAGACAGAGACAGAAAGGCACTATTAGAGGTTTTCCATCACTTCTCTTTGGTCCCTGCATTATGAGCTAAGGTTCAGCATTTTCCCACTACTTTCTTTGATGGCTCTGGTTTAATGAATCCCTGTTTCATTTTGAATGTATTTAAATAAAGCTGCAGAGCTTCTGCCATGATTTTTCATACTCTATAAAAAACAACTCCTGCAAACCTTATGGAGTCTTGCTCCCTGCAACACATTCAACAGATGTCTTCTATTAGCAAGAGAATGCCTGCAGGGTGTAAGTCCTGTCTAGTCAGAGTTCTTTAAACATGGACATATAAGGGATGCAGATAGTTTGTTAGGATTAAATCTGCCTTTTTTTAATGACAGAGATTTAGTGAAAATTTACACAGGAATGAGGGAAACAAATGTGAAAAAATAAATCCTTTCAGAAGACATTAAATATTGAAGGAAGTAAATACATTCAGTTAATAAGATTCTCTTTGTAATATTAACACGATAAACTGGAAATATATTAATTTAGTAGAGTCTGAAAATGCAACTTCTAGTTAATTATTTACATTTAAATTTAAAAAAGAGTATTTTTAATAGTCATGTGTATGTTAGATCCAGAAAAGTTACATGTTGCAGCTAACTTTTAGGCACCTGGAATTTCAACTCAGATCACATCTCTCAGTATTAATTGGGGAAGCTGGACACCTCATAACAGGACCCTTAACACCACAGAAGAGGCCAGCTTAAAGCAGCTATTAGGAAAGCTATGAGGAGAAAAATGTGTAATTGAATGTCTCCATTGCCTAACTTGTCAGTGATATGCTTATTTCTGTGCTGTCATAGAACTGACAGGGGTTTCAAGTTTTCTTTCAGAGAAATAGGAACAGTGTCATGCTTCCATCTTTTTCCAGTTAGTACACACATGAATGCACACAGTCACACACTCCCTGTAACATGGGGGCAGACTTGTTTGTTCTTCAATCTAAAGGGGGTTCTCGCACACAAACATATACACAGACTTTAAAGAGTGAGCTAAGAGGTGTTGCTTTGCAAGAAGAAAGGAAACTCTTCACATCTCCTGTAGAATTTTTGTACATTGAAGGATTTAGGATTCATCAAAGATTTCAAATTAGTAAAAAAAAATTAATCAAAGAAAGTAAAGATATAATATTGATACCAGGTGGCTAGAACAACCTACTGGAAAAGGGGAGGGTTGTTTATCATAGCAACTGATTATTTAGTATAAGATCTAGAAAATGAACATAGAGTAGGATTAAAATGAAGCTGCCTTCTTAACAGAGACGTATGGCCACTATGCTATCTTCTGGGCTCTCTCTCTTTCTGTCTCTCTCTGTGACTCACTTAATCTTGAACTCTTGCCAGATTGCGACACAACTTCAGCAGAGGTGAAGAAGGTCTGGTCACCACCACCCAAAGCAACCTGTAGAATAATATTCTCAAGGAAATGGCAATAAGGTATCTGATTTCCCTTGGGGTGTATATGGAAAGAGTTCAGATTCTCTGTTCCCTTGACGGAGGCTGTTACTCTGCTACTATTTAGAAGGGAAGAATTGGACTGGGTTTGGCTGGGTTTAGCACGAAGTTGTGTTCTTGTTTGCAAAGGCTTCTGTTTACACAGTGGGCCTTGTACCAGCTCAGTACCAACCCCAGTCACATGGTAGAACAGAGGTAAAAGATTTGGGCTCAGAGTTTTCCACCTCTCATCTATTTGGTTTAAGCGTGTACAAAGTGGACAAGGTGTAGGAAAAGAAGGAGTGAGTGTTAATTTAGAATTTAGGCCGTTAAATTCTTCCAGTGTTCTTTCTTTCCTAAATGGAGAGGACAGAGTGAAGTGGAAAAAGCTTATATGAAAAAGCAATTTTGGAAGCATGCTACTGACAGCAAAACTGGGGATGAGTGTTAAGTAAAACAACAACAAAAAAAATTGTTAGGGTCAGTGTTGGGAGCGAAATTGTCTATAAGTAGGACAATAGGAAGATCTAATACATTGGGAGACTTATTTTACAGCTGAAAACTAACTCTGATAATTACTACTGTTCTTAGCAGAGGGCTTTGCACATTTAGACTGTAGCAATGTTACTAACTTCATCTCATTTGAATATAACTGCAAAAGCACAAGTATTTATTGAAATAAATATGGAGTAAGTACTCCAAAAATACATTTTTATGCTTGTATTTTTAAAGAAGAATTCTCCTATCTAGGGTTTTTTTGAGTGTTAGAAGAAATTTTGTAATTGGGTTTGCTAGGAAAAGGATTATTTAAGAGATATATATATTTTATTGAATGCTTTCAAGAAGGATTGTTTCTAGGTATGTGGCAGTTCAAGAGATTCCAACTATAACTGAACCTCACCATGCTCAGAGACAAAAGATATAATGAAGTGCCCACTTTGTCCTAAGAGGTCTAAGGAAAGGTTAGAACTGTACCCATCTCTCCCTGAGATGAATCCTGCAGTTGCATAAAAACCTGATTCTACTTAAAGATTCTGGAAGATTTAACACATATGAATAATTTACTTGCAGGTAACAACAAAGAACTACAGATAAAGAATCTTATTTTGGTTTCAAAATCAATCAAAAATCAGCGAATATCTGAATTAAGGTTTTCTCTGTAATCTTAATTTAATTTCTTTATGTTTATTAAATGATCATTTAAATGATCATTTTTCCCTAAATTTTCTAAGTTGTAAGCAGAACGTGCAAGGATACCTATAATTAATTTTAAGTACAAAATCAATGGATATTTGTAACATCTTTGTTTTAGTTGTCTATAGCTTTTGCTTTGATGCTGAAATTGTGGATACAGTATCAGTCTTGAGGAGGTGTGTTTTTTTTTTGGTATCTGTTAAAATGCTTCATCCTTTTCCAGGTATGAAGTAGATCATTCTTATAACAGTATTCTGTTGTTTGGGGTTATTTGAGGGGAAGGATGGCAGAGAAATGCTGTAACTAAACTGATTATAAACAAAAAATTAGGAAAAAAAATAGAATTCTAACAGAGCATTGTAATTTATTTTTAAGGGCCACTAATAACCTCATTTAGTAGTAACTTCAACCCACCAGCAAATCATCATTTTAAGTGTAACATACATTGGTAGCAAAAATGTGCATCCCAAAGTCTAAAGCTCTATGTCTTGATTATTCAAAAATCAGTGCTTTTCTTTGAACAGTCATATAATAAATCCAAATAGCTTTTAAATAGACCATGTAAGGAAATGAAGGAAATATTTTAAAACTTGGTATTTTATCATAGGACATAATATTTACCTGCATATAAGAAATATGCTAAAATGAAAGATAACACTTTATGTTGGCATTTTATCCAGCAAAAATTTAGACTGAGTTTCTATAGAAAAAAAATTGGTTTTGTCCATGAATTCTGAGACTTGTGTAACATTGCTTTATGAGCAAACAAAAGAACATAAGTATTTTTAGTAAGTATAGGCTCTCAATTGCAAAGTCTCCTGGGCATGTTATGTCATTTAAGAATTCGCTCATGAAGAGAAAACACAGGGAAGCATCTGTGAAAAGACAAAAACAAAACTCTGATAAGGAAAACAAATTAAGATTTGAATTCAATTTGGCAACCAAATACTGAATTTTTACTCTGAAGGTGGGCAGCAGTCTTGTTTATGTGGTGAAGCAGGTATGCAAGGTATATTGTTTAATGCATGTGAGATGTTTTGACAAAGTTGGTTTTTGACTGTGGAATATTTTCAGACTTAATTCTCATATTATTAGGAAAAAAATTCATTTATTTTGTAATAAACAGAATACAAATCAATGGTGCACAGACACATCAGTCAAGATTAGACTTGTGATAGGGATATATATAAGATAACCCCTGCTTCATAAGCTTCCTGTTAAATAAACGAAAAGTGGGAGGGAATCTCATGATACAGTTCAGAAGTAAATTCACTTCAGGTCAAATATCAAGCAAGTCACAGAGCTGAAAAAGAATCGAGGCCTAGTCAAGAGCAACATTCCCTGCAGCAGCAGCAGCAGCAAACTCCAGACACTGGTGCCATGTTTGGCACCATCAGACATTTATGCTGGCACCAATATGATAACCTAAGATGTGTTTAAAATAAATTTCTCACTAGACATGAAAAACGTTTGCTATCACACATTTAGCAATCCTAGAGAGAAGAATCTGAAAAAAAATGGTTTATTTTTTTGAATTTGCGAGGTCTGTAGAGTTAACAACAGGAGTCAACAATAGTTTTAGCTAGTTCCCTATTTTTTTGAGATATTTGTCTAAATTTAGGGTTAGAATTATGAAAAGCTAGGTTTATTTTTGAATTCTAAACACATTTAGGTACACAAAAACTAACATGAGAAGATGGCTTAAAATGGTATATTATTACCTTACCTATTGGTAAGGCTAAAGCTGGATTAGGAATAAGTTTAGTGTCTGACACAAACTGAAGGTCTAGGTTAATTTCTGGATTCTTCAGTGCCTAGAGAGCTAATGTAGGGGCTTAAGTGGCAGGAAAAATGGCTTTTGCTTAGTTTGATGGCAGATGTGAATTGTAAAGGGCTACGATTAAGACCTGGAGGGATGGAGGAGCATAGTGTTGTTGATGGCACCTGAAAAGCACAAGGGGCTGTAACAAGCCTTAGAGGAGCAAATTGGTAATTGGTTATGGTTAGTTTTCTAGATGTTACAGGATTCTGAGTTTAGTTCACAATAGGGATAAATTTTGTTCCTGAGAATTTAAGTTCTGAGAATTCTCCAACAACTGAAGGACTTGGCTGAAGGTTTATTGCCAATGCTACCTATGGCAATTATGACTTAGAGTATGCTTAAGAAAGGCTTTGGTTTAACTTTAAGAATATCAAGAAGTAATAAACAAAATTTCTTCTCTGGTTCCTGCAGCCCCACACTCTAGAATGATAGATGGTACCAGGGGCTTTACATGGGTAACACACATGGCATGGTATGGGCCACAGCTGTAGAGTAAAATAAGTTTTCTAATTTGGATGGCAGTTAAAATTTGGAAAGCTGTAATCGAATTTTTCACTTGATTATGTATTATTTGCAGCCCTAAAATGGTGCAAGTAGCAGGGTCAAATAAGTCAGAATGAAGAGATGGATCAGGCCAACAAGCCTATTGTAAAGCGTGGTTTATGTTTCATTTCAGTTTAAAGATTAAGACTAGGAGGCACTGGAGATGTGAGATACTTGTAATCCATAAGAACCATAGAGTCAAGGACAGAAAGCATTAAACAGCTAAGAGTACTGCTGGAAGCTGCAAAAAAGGCAGGGAAAACAAGGGCTGGAAGCTGTAGAAACAAATTTCTTAGAGCTGATTCTCTGTCTTTAAAAATGTAACCCTAATACATAACCTACTTTACCAACAATGAATGCCCACATCAATATTAGACATTAGGCACTCCAAGACTATCCCTCATCTTGGTTCAGAAGACCTTGAAGTATATTGTAATCAGCTTAGCTCTACAGACCTTGCTTTCCAGTGCCTAATCTACAATACAAGCATAAATGTAGCTTTAATTAAGGATCTACAATCTACAGCTGTCCTAAATCTAATGAAAACCTACACACCTCTATCAATAAACGCTTATTCCAGCTCTGTGAGACTTGTAGTTCCAGTATAAACATAGATCTTTGTAATCTTTTGTACCAGTTCCTAATCCAGACATCAGCCCCTACTCTAGTCTTAACCACAATTTTCCCTTAGACACCAGTATGTTTTAGTCTGCAGAGGATGCAGCAATTAACCTGGCTTAGTCACTGATGAACTGCTACACTCCCTTACAACCATTACAGCCCCCATCCTAGATACATGTGAAGCATATCCAAATCAGATATAAACTTATTTACCCAGGCCAACTGAAGGATCATTGTGGTTCTGAAGGCATTAGAAAATACAGAACTCTCAAAACTTTTCAGCACCTCTTGTACAGAACCCCCATTTAACTCTTCCCTAGCTCCAGCCTTTCCCTCAACCATGCTTTAAGGGCCCACAAGCCCTTAACAGATCATCTTGGCCCTGTGTGCTCTGCTCAGTCTAGCAATACACTCAATTTCTTCATCCTATTCCCTCACCTTATTTCTATTCCTAACCTTTACTAGAACAGTAAATCCGCCCATACAACCATCACATCAGAACACTCAAAGGAAGTTACTTTTTTTTAACAATGCTCACCCGGTGAATGTATGCAAAATACATTCTAAAAGATTTCAGTCACTACTGTTTTTAATCCTACTCCATACCTTAAAATTAACCTCAGTCTTTATCTTTTCTATAGATCAATGATCCACTCCCCTTCAGAACTAATTTTAACTTCTCATTCAGACCAAAATCATCTGTAATTCTGGTCCTTTGGACTTTGCAGGAAAGATAAAGCTATTGTCCCAGCTCTGTAGTTCCTGTTTTCCTAATCCTGTTTCTTTCTTTTAACTTGGAAACTGTAGTCTCATCCATAGTAATGAGTCTCTAATGGATACCATCTAGGAGATAGTTTTATGGCTGTTCCAGCATGCTAGTGTGTAGCTGAGATGGAGGAAAATATTTGGATTAAGGTAAAATGAAAAGCTTACTGTGTTGTGCTGTCAAGGTACAAAGTTTGAAAAACTGGGATTTGGGCTGGAGATGGCAAGGTCACTAGACATTTTACAGTTAATTCTTTGGCTATCATGGGCTGATAATATAGCTTGAAGGTAAGGTCACGGTTTGGTGTTACTAATACTACTGGGGAGAGGAGATGCTGGAAATTTTGGCATTAACTGTATTTTTGATGGTGCTCTTACCTCCCCCACTCCCAATTTTGGAGGCGGGGGATAGCTTTTAAGGTAGGAGTAACTGATTTCTTAAAGTTATTGCTGGTTCTCGCTAGATATGCAGAAATTGGATGAGAGCTTGGTCTGAAACACTAGTATCCTGCATGTCCTTAACCTGAACCCAAAATCAAAGCTTACACCTACTCTTAGCCAGAAACAACAACAACAAAAAAGTGTTTGCCCTTATGGCTTCAACCCTCATCTCAGCTCTGCCTGGCTTGCAGGACACTTGCAAGATCAAGTTCTTTAGTGTCTATTCTGCCAGCATTAACTGCATCACTGTTCCTAAACTTTGCTTTCAGTTTGCAACTATAAGTCATAACTGCCACAGAGCAAACCATGACTCCCCCACTCCTGTTGGTACCAGCTTTTATTCTGATACTATGAGCCTTTATTCTAATACTGTATTACCACGTATTTAGTCTCACTTTATAACACTTTATAATTTTATGAAACTGGTGGGCACTAATATCTTACCTCAGGATTTAGGGAGGAATTAATCTCCTGGCTGCAGTTAAGTTGTTAGGCTTTTGGAATAGGTGTGAGGGTCTGATGTAAGACACAGTGAAAACTTAACTTTTTCTGGGTTCTACAAGGCCAGCAAAAGCAAAACTTGAACTGACAGAGGTGAATGGGTTCAAATTAGTTCTTCTCAGGGTATTTCCCATCTATTGAATTCCCCGGGGTTTATAGATCACTGTTTTATTGAAAATGTTAAGTTTCCGTATGGTTTGAGTAAAGGTTCTACTTAGGAGCATAACAGACACAAATCCCACATAAGAGATGGATGCAGAATTTGATATAGGCAAATGTTTTGCAGCTGTTTCTCTAGTCACTACAGGCACCCTGTGGTATTGTAAAGATGGGATTTGAGTCAGTATAAGGGTTTGGCACAGGCAATTTGAAAATCTAGGTTTGTTTGTAGCCTTTACAAGGTCCACTGAGTAGGAAAAGTATCAGAAAGAAATAGTGGGATAAACTTAGTTCTATGCTGACTACGGATTGCCTGCTTGTGCTATGGTTATGGCTATAAGTAATAGTGGATAACAGCAAGGACTGAAGAACAGTTAACTGTTATATTCTATAACACCCTGTCAAAACTTAAAATAACTTGACAGAGTGAATTATGTTTCTGTTACAGGTCCCTGCTAAGAAGTTTAAGGTTTGGGTTCTAAACAGTAGGAGTTAACAAACCTGTGTTTGATGGATGCTAGAAAGAACAGAGAACAGGTGGAGGTCTTTATAGAATATACCAGAAGTGGGCTATTGTGTTATGAATGAGGAAGAATTGAGGGTTGGATTCAGGCTCAGGTTCAAAAGTCAAAAGCTGAATATTAAGTATGTTGCTGGTCTCTACCAATTCATCAGGATTTTCACAAACCCCTTAATGGCTTGTTTACACAACAATAATGAATGGTTGCCTGTAAGAACATATCTAGCGATATAAAATGTATCTTCCACTGTCTTAGTATGCCACTAAAGATTTTTCTTTTGACAGATGAATGCTTCTGAATGGGGACTTGGTTGAGTGTTCTTGCAAGAAATTAAGTGTCAAGGAGCAGCAAGAGCGTGCTCCTCTGCAGGAAAGGCAAGCCAAGAGCCAAGGGTGACAGCAAAGCAGTGACCTCACCGACAGGAGGAACACTCGCACAATTCCTGATCAACAAGAGCAGAAAAGGTCTAGTGACAGGGTCCAGTCTGAAGGTGAAAGGACCAGGGTCAGCCATGGTCAAGGGCCATAGTCCAGTGATCAGTGGACAAATTCGTAGTGATGAGGCGGGTTTGAGGACAAGCAAGGAAGTTAAGACAGCCTGAAGCACACAGTCAAGTACACAGCCAGACACAGGCAAATCTATGCTGTAGTTCAGACAAGCATCAGGGCAAGGACCTGAACTTAAATGAAGGTCCTAAGTCTGCAACTCCCAACATGGCTCACACAGCTCTTTTCACAGCAGTTAACATTGTTGCAACCCATGCAAAAGACAAGCCCCAGATTAGCCTGCAGATACATCAGTTGGAATAAAGACACCAAAATGTTCCAACATTCAAAAAATAATTGTGGCATCAGAATTATTACAGTCAATAAAGGGTCAGATCTATCACTCTTTGTAACTAACATAGCTGAGCAACTCTTGAATGTTGTTAAAACCATCTTCTGCTATTCTTTTACTGTATTCTGTGAGCTTTTTATATCCAGAAGTTGTGCAACCACCTGTATAGAAGTGTCCAAATAAATACATGTCCTGAATATCAAGATAAATATGTCTGAAAATTTTTCAGGCAGCTACTTACCTTCTCCTCTTATCCTGAGGACAGAACCTCCACATCTGTTACTGTGCCTGCATCCTGAAAATCAGAAGCTAGCTGAAAGCATCAAGGATTTGCTAAGTGTCATAGATCCAGACTGTGTACATTATAGTCATCCCTTGAAATATGGCTCAGAACCTCCATATATCAACTCCTTCACTAATAACTTGCTCTCTTTTAATGAAGTAAAATCCAGTACTGTTCTATACATGCTCTAATAGCTCCCGAGGATGCTTTTCAAATCATGTTCTCCTTGGCAAAGTAACAAGTTCAGTTTTAGCGAATGCTAGACAACAGTTTGACTTGTGTCCAGCCCTCAGGAATCCCAGGCCCTGGAGACCAGGGGGAAAGTCTGCAGAAAGGAAGACTTTCCCTTGGTGGAGGAGGAGTGGGTTAGAGATCATTTAAGCAAACTTGACACCCACAAATCCATGGACCCTGATGGGATGCACCCACGAGTGCTGAGGGAGCTGGCCAATGTCATTGTGAGGCCACTCTCAAGCATCTTGGAAAGGTCATGGTAACTGGGAGAGATGTCTGAGGCCTGGAAAAAAGCCAGTGTCACTCCAACCTTCCAAAAGGGCAAGAAGGAGGATGCAGGGAACTCCAGGCCAGTCAGCCTCCCCTCCATGCCTGGCAAGGTGATGGAGCAGCTGCTGCTCAATACCATTTCCAAGCACATGAAGGACAAGAAGGTGATCAGGAGCAGTTAGCATGGCTTCACCAAGAGGAAATCATGACTTACCAACGTGATAGCCTTCCCTGATGGCATGACTGACTGGGTGGAGGAGGGGAGAGCAATGGCTGTTGTCTCCCTTGACTTCAGGAACGCTTTCCACACTCTCTACCATGACATCCTCACAGGCAAGCTGAGCAAGCAGGGTCTGCATGAGCAGACGGTAAGGTGGACTGATGGAGCTCTGAGGGTTGTGATCAGTGTTGCAAAGTCTAAGTGGAGGCCTCTGGCTAGCAGTATCCCCCAAGGCTCAAGGCTGGCTCCAGTCCTGTTCCGCTTGTTCATCAGTGACCTGGATGAAGGGACAGAGTGCACCCTCAGCAAGTTTGCTGATGATACAAAACCGGGAGGAGTGGCGGATACAGTACAAAAGAGACATAGAGCTACTGGAGCGAGTCCAGTGAAGGGCTACTAAGATGATGAAGGGACTGGAGCATCTATTAGATGAGGAAAAGCTGAGAGAGCTGGGACTGTTCAGCCTGGGGAAGAGAAGACTGAAGGGGATCTGATCAATGTGTATAAGTATCTGAAGGGAGGGTGTAAAGAGGATGAGGCCAGACTCTTTTCAGTGGTGCCCAGTGATAGGACGATAGGCAACGGGCACAAACTGAAACACAGGAAGTTGTGTCTGAACCTAAGGACTTCTTCACTGTGAGGGTAACAGAGCACTGGCATAGATTGCCCAGAGAGGCTGTGGAGTCTCCTTCCCTGGAGATATTCCAAAGTCATCTGGACACGGTCCTGGACAGCCTGCTCTAGGTGACCCTGGTTGAGAAGGGGGGCTTGGACCAGATGATCTCCAGAGGTGCCTTCCAACCTCAACCATTCTGTGATTCTGTGATTCTATTCCTGCCAGAATTCCTACAGCAGGTCTGGGGTTTCCTAGATTGTCTTCCAAGATTTGGATGTCTGGATCTCAGTAAGCCACTTGAAAGCTCTAGCAAAGCTTCTAGCTCATCCTCAGGCTGATTTTATTTGGAGTCAGTCATTCCCTGTGAATTTCCACATCACTGTACTTGCCCCATGTGCTTTTTTATCATGGCCTATTAAACAAAGCAACATCTTTTAACCCATTAGCTTACTTCTCAGAGTCATCTCACTTTCAGTGTTGCTGCTGCAACAGCAACTCTTATCATCATGTCACAAGTTCTTAAAATTGCTCTCAGGTTCTTCTTGAAGGGCAGCTGCCTTTGTAATGGTGAATATAGGTACATTTGCTGCAATTGTTGCTAGTGGTGTGCTGTTATCCCCTCATTTCTTTCTGAAGGACTCTATTGGCAACATCCTTGCTGCACAAATTTTCCACTACACAAAGACAGGCCTTGCCTTTGGCCATTGCAGGAAGACTTCTAGTACCACTCCACTGAATAACTCTTGATAACTTTCAACACAAAGCTTTTGTAGCAATTCTACACAGGGAACAACAACAAAAAAAAGCCCTTCTCCTTCAGTTCAAACAGGAAATTTTTTCAATTATTACGGAAGAATAAGGACACATATAATGGCAGCTCCACACTTTTAAAATCCACAAATGCTTAAAATATTCCTGTTGAAGCTCTCCTACTCCTTCTAGACTGGAACTTAAGTCTCTGATGTACGAATCAAACTCCTGTGCTAACTCCAAGCATGTGTATATAGTTTTATCACAGCACACACAGAGTTGCTTTGCCAGATTCAAAAAAGGCACGTGAACCTTATTTGGAAAGGCTAATAAAATTAGTTCTGATGAGTCACCATTGCACAATCATTAAAGTGAAAGTATTCAGAACAGGAAGAACAGGTGAATTAGTTTTAAATTTGAACATGCAAAGCTGACATGGCTAGGATAAAACCAGGAAGCAGCAAGCATATAATGCGTTTTATTTTATTTTCAAGCATGTATTGATAGCTGGCTTATAAGGGTAACACAGCTGAAAAGCAAGGCATACTCATCTACAGGATTACAATGAGTGTTACAGATCTGTAACCGTCATTGGTCTTTGGGCTGCAGTAGAGTTAATTCTCCTTTCATTAAGGTTTCTCTACAGAAACTGCTGAACATCTTTATTTCTTGTTAGATTCTACAAGATCTGCAGGAATAGCTGGTGATCTGGAGCCATCAAGGCTGAAAAGCTGATGTTTATTTCTGAAGCAGCTATGATGACAGCAGCTCATTGTATCATAGAAGAAATATGGTTGATTTTCAGCAACTCAAAATGTCTTATAGTGTATCTTATGGGATCCTGAGCTGCAACTGAAAAAAAGAATTTGGTCTGGTGATGGGCTAGGGTTCACAACAGCAAAAAACTAGGAAAAGTGCTGTATTATTCAAAGCTTTAGTTGAGTAGTGTGAAGGCTGGAGTTAATAGGCATGGCTTATGGTTAACGTCTTCTGAATTTACTCCTAAATATCAGGTAGCTTGTTGTTGCCATGACCATAAATAACCTATAACTGAATTCCTCCCTTCTCCCACCTGCATCAATGAAAAGAGTACCTGTCATTCTGTAGTTTAATATTCCACATAACAAAATGAGATATGGAAGGCCTGAGGAAGTGTCACTGGAAAGATGAAGAAAAGAATGTTACAGTCAGGGTAGAAACAGCAACCACTGAGGACAGTGGAGACATTACCAACTTCAGACAAAGAAATGGAAAAAAAAAATTGTCAAGAACAAAAAATGTGTACTTTGGACTAGTTAAAACTTTGAACTTAAAGAACTTGAATCCGCGTGGACCTCTGAAGTATCCCTTCTTCAGATACCAGAGAGTACACTGAGACATCTGGCCCATAGATCATGAACAACAGATCTCGTTAATGGAGGCTACCTATTACTGTCTAGACTCCTGCGGTGAATATATCCATTAAGGTTTGCATTTTGGAGGGCAAACTATCTTACCTCCATTTTTGAAAGCTCATCTGCCCTCTATTCATGTCTATGATTTTGACAGATCTATCACTTTATAGGTTTGTAACTAAAATTTAGGCTAGAGGTGGGATTAGGATTACAGTTTAGGGCACCACCAGTGACAAATTAAACCCCAAGATCTGGGAAGTGAGCTGGTGCTGATGAAAGCAAAATGTTTACGATTGAGGATTCCCATGCTGTTGCTAAAATCAGGGTTGTGTTACAGCTTGGTTGCACAGGGACTCGTCAGGACCCCTCAAGACCTGCAGGTCTGGATCCAACAGGAGCAAGTGATTTATGGAAAGCTATAGGGAAAAGCTGGTTCACTGTTTTTTATTAAATCTAACAATGGACATGATAGTAGGATTAAGGTTATCTTATAAGTGAGGATTAAAAGCAGATTTATTATTAGATTCTATGAGATTTGCAGAACAAGGTCACTGGACACCAACAGGGTGAATTGACTAAATTCTGCAGCTGATATAGACCAAATTAGTTAAACCTGTGGTTAGGTTTGAGATAATATCACACTTGTGAAAAATAGGGACCGAAGATTTTATTTAATTGCTATGATGTTTTACAGTGTCTTCAGAGCTAGAAGAAAAGGTAGAGCCAGCGAGGCAGTTTGTAGATGATATTGAGGTAATAGAGGGCAAGTGGGCTCTGGTTAGGCTTA
Organism: Apteryx mantelli; assembly: GCF_036417845.1. NCBI lineage: Eukaryota > Metazoa > Chordata > Aves > Apterygiformes > Apterygidae > Apteryx > Apteryx mantelli. Next base: position 117,455,089 of record NC_089980.1, on the reverse strand, counting down.
AAATGTAACCCAAATCTACTGTCACAAATGCAAAATTTAATTCTGACAGATCTGGACTGCAATGTGTTTTAAACTGCTTGTTGCCATATGCTGAATGGTTTGCTCTCCTCCATAACATTCCTTAAGAGTGGCCATACTTGTTGAAATCAAGGTTTCATCTTACCCAGCAGCCAGACTCTGACAGCGAACACACAGGAAATAGCATAGAAGTGCATGCATTTAGTGATACATTTATCAGAATGCTCTTAGAATCTCTGAGAGCTGGTTCACAAACTTCAGAGGTGGAGGTGTCACTTTTTAAATCTAATAAACTTTTTTTGGTTAAATTTTTCTTCCATAAACTTTTCCAGTCACCTCTGAACACATTTATACTGTCAGCCTCTGGAGCATCCTGTGTCAGTGTGTTCTACAGATAAACTGCACATTGTATGAAGAACCACTTCCTATCATCTGTTTTGAATCTAAGGCCACCAAACCTTGTACTGAAAGGCACAATCATTTCCTATTTGCTTACCCATGGCACTCATGATTTCATGGACCTCTGCCATGAACCCCTTCAGTCTTATCACTTCCTTGTTGAAGAGATGTAATCTACTTGGCCGTTCCCTGTACAGAAGCTATTTCACACCTTTGGTCACCCTTTTTTAAACTTTTCTGAACCTTCTCCAGTTCCATTATATGCTTTTGCAAGTGGGAGAGTGGATGGAACACAGTTGCAGACAGATCACAACCTTCCATGGAGAGTGGAGGAATGATTTCTATTTTGTTTTCTGATCTTTTTTAAATACCTTTTAATTTGATTTTGAGGATGAGGATGACATTTTTAACAGAACCATCTATTATAATTCCAAGATGTCATTCCTGAGAAATAGTAATCAACACAGTGTTCAATCTCTTTTCTGTGTGAAGTTTGTATTGTTTTTTCTATATATTCTACTTAATATTGGATGTATCTACACTGAATATCATCTGCTGTTATATTGCCCAATCATTTAGTTTCATAAGATTCTTTTCCAATTTTTCTTAGTCAGGCTTTCTGTTTGCTACCCTGAATGACTTGTTATCAATAAACTGTCACCTTTTCCAAGGAATGCCATTTTTCACATTGTTTATGAATATATTGGAAACTATCAGTCTTAGCACAGATCCCTGAAGGACACTATTGATAATTTCTTGCAGGGTGAAGACTGACTGCTTACACCACCTCTATTTTCTGTATTTTAAGTATTTATTTACCTATATAAGGATGTTGGTTCTTATTCATTGAATACTTTATTTCTTTAGGAGCTTCTTGAGAGATAGTTCATTGACAGTATCAACTAGATTTCCCTAAGGCATGTTGATACCTACAAAAAGGCACAATAGATTTGTAAGGCATGACTTTCCTTTACAAAACGTGTGTTAATAATACTGAAACACAGTGACAGAGGACTATGGCAGCTAAAACCATCTGAACTATAGGAAAACTAACAACAATGGAGAAAATCCATTTGCGGCACAGCTAAGAGTGAGGAATTCTAGTGCACTGCAAAAGAAATGAATCATAGCAATGAAACAGACCTTTTAACTAGACATGAATTGTTAAATTATTAATAGTGTAGAAAAGGAACATTTATTCAACTAATACTTTTGTTCTGCCTTTAGAAGGAAGCTGGATAAGATACAGGGATCACATAGGAATAAAGGGAAGATTCTTACTTCATGAGTAACTGAGAAAGATATTAGGCAACATCAACAACAGATAAACATCTTACAGTCCCATAAGACGTTTCCAGTAACACTTCATTATTTACTGAGGAAATATCTAGTCTTCTGATTTAAATGTTATTTATTTATTACAGTGACAATGAATCAACAAAGGACTGAAAACACTGATATTTTGTCACCATTCAGAATGAGGAAATGGAATGATAAGAAGGATAACTGACTAGTCTGAGTCCAGTCAGAGGCAAATTAATACGAAAGACAATGACTTAAAAATCAATAAATAAAGAATTAAAAATTAGGAATACAGTTAATCTCAGTCAACATGGATTTTAAGAAAAATAGATTTTGCAAGATAAGATGGGTTGGGTTTTTTTAGACAATAGATTTTGTTGACAAAAGTAACAGCATAGGTATCATACTATTAAGGAGTTTAATATGTGCTACTAATATGAGAACCCAATGCTAAGAGGTAGCAAAATGACAGAATGAATTGGCACTTGAGTTTATTAACAAGAGATAGAAAGATATAATTTGAAATCCAGATACAGCATTGGTGAGGCTGATACTGGCATGCTATGTGCTGTTCTGATATTCTCTTTTAAAAAAAGGATGTTGAGGAAAAAAGTGGAAGGATCATGGAAAAATCATAAAAATAATTCAAGGGCTGTAGAAAGTGTCAAAGGAAACATTACAGTACAAATTGCAACATGACTGGTAGTCAGGTGTTCTTGCCTTGAATAACATAAAAATCTGTTAAAACGGGCAAGTAAACACAATAATTTATCTCTATTATTTTCCATTAAACTATGAATAATACACTGATGTCAGGATAGTTAATGGGGACAGGCTTCAAGATGACCATTTTTAAAGACATAAGGTATATGGATCAGGTATCAGCTGAGAAAACTAGGACCTTCCAGGTTAAAGCAATTTTACTGAGTTAAGAATCACCTGAGTTTGATCTTCTGTATGTATTCCTTTGGGTAAGATAAGAAAGAACCATCCAGTTTCCCTTTCATGGCAACAAAAATGCATCTGTTTTCCATATTATCTAAAGCAACTAATCAGAGCATCCATTTGCACTGGACACATATAAGATCAATATGGAATAATGTTCTGTTTCAGAAGTATGCTATAGAAAACTGCCAGATCCCTTTGCCATTCTCCTGGGATGCACTGCTGACTGATAACTATTCTGCTGTCAGGGCCATCTCACCTTGAATATAGATTGAATACTGATTTTACCATACAACACAAAATCCAGAACTTTTTCTGACATAACAGACAGATGTTTGTTTGCGCTCCATTGTTTGGAGCACAGGTTTGTTTTGGAGCCTACCCACAAAAGCACTTGCTTGTTGAACACAGCAAGTTTTACTTTCTCTGGAGGAAAAAAAAATCAGCAATATTTAGTGTTTTTCCAATAAGAACTATCCTAAACAGATCATGCTCCTTTAATTTCTATTCTTCCACCCAGTCTTTTGGTCTGAGAACTTCCTACTAGAGCTAGTAAAATATTTTCAAACATGGTTAAAAAGTTGCTTTGTTAAAAGAATGTTCTGTGGAAATATTTTGCTTTCTATCAACCTCTGAAAAATCACAAACACAGCTCCCTAGTATGTTGCACCAAACAGATTGCTTCAGAGTGAGGCAACTGGGGACTTAACAGACTGAACAGCCAATCTCAAGATCAAGTTTCTTGGCACAATCAAGGATTGCAGGACATCATGGAGCCAAGAACATAGTAGCCTTGGGAAATTTAGCTAGATCTAAGCTTTAAAGACCCTGGAAGGCCTCTCAAGACTTGATTTGCTAGGCATCCTGTTCTACAGCACGTAGCTTCCTGTGCTAGTCCTAATTCTGGGGAACTCCCAAGAGCACTCCCACTTCTGAATTAGCAGGGTGCCTCATTTAATTTTGGAGAAAGCATAGGTTATTCTGTGATCCCCTGATAATGTTTTTACAGTTCCTATTACTAAAGTTTTTTTTTTTTTATTCATGAGATTGTCTTCAAATTGAAAGAAAGATGTTTTGAAATGTTGAACTTGCTCAGAGAATGGAAGTTCAGGTTTTATCTAGCTCCTAATTATGATTACTACAGTCAAAGCCCTTTTCCTTTGAGTACCGTCCTCTTGCTGCTCTACCAAGACCAATACTGACAGAGAAAAAGAGACAAACAGCTCTATCTGAATTTTTTTGTTGTTGTTTTGTGTGTTTGTTTTTTTTTATGTGAATCCTGTGTTTTCAAAAGGAATAACTGCAAAGGTCACAGATGCATTGATCAAAGCTGAACATTGTCTTTCCATGAAATAGAAACATCTGACTGTGATTTCTGACTTAACTGAAATTATCAAAGTGTTATTTCCACTAAATTTGCTCTGTGAAACAAGTGAGAACATGGAGGGAAATAGCCATATCTGTGTGCAGTACCTGATGGCAGTGATAGAAGTCCATCTGTATTCTTTTAATTACGGAGCCAAATTCTTTGGTATATCAGAACAACATTTTAGAGAATTTGCATACAAAAGAAATAATCTCTCAGTTGAATATTTAATGAGAAATTAACATTTTAAATCAAAAACCTTTCCCAGGAGATATCTGTCACTAGGTCATTATAAAAATGCATGAAGTCTTCCCCAAATGAGTATGCCAACTGGAAGAGGTGAAAATGATTGCACTGCTTTTATTATCCAGGCTGAGGTCAATGAAAAATCTAAATGAATAACATAAACAGTAAATCATCAATTAGATTTTTATTTTGATGATAGTAACTAATTCAGCAACATAAGGTCTTTTCAAAGTTAGTTCTTTTTTTTTAATCTAGCTGTCTTTTCAAAATAAAAGCAAATTAGAGTGAAAATTGTAGAAAAGACCTTTACAATGTGATTTTTGGAATATGTGATTTTAGCAACAACAATAAAAACAACCCATAAAAATTGAAGATTGGTTCCACTTTATAATGACTGTCAAATCCAAGTTAGTTTTCAGTTTCAGAACCATTTGGCATTAATGTTCTATGAGAAAAGCTTCGACAAATCTTTTAGCTTAGAATAAGATAAAAAAATGGAAAATGATTATAATAATAATAAAAAGTCAAATGTATACTGTAGAAAGTTTTCACTTGTCCCAAAACAGTATGTATTCTGTCAAGGGTGAAAATTCCTCCATTAAAAAATCGGCTAAGAATTTTGGGGGAAAATCAGATCAGGAAAGAGGCTGAAGACAGCAATCACAGTAGCAAAATATTCAATAAATACATAATAGCTTAAAAATAATGTAATGTGAGGCAAAGGTGTTTTCTGTCTTAGGAGAAAGACCACCTTACAAAGGTTATACAAAATTATTTTTTAACTTTTTGTTTTCCCCTGGGTTAAAACTAAAGATATTGACCATTTTGGTCCATTGCCCTACACAATCTAAAAGATCTTGTATTCACACAAACAATACACACAAGGGGGGCGGTGATGGGGAATGGATCTTTTTAGCCTGTTCTGTAACTAAGCTGATTTCACAGGGATTCTTCCTGCTCTACACTGGTTCTTTGCTGCCTCCAGTGGAGGCTGTACACAGCTGCTTGACTGTAAGACAGGGAACTATTTTTAAAGCTGCTTATGAATTCACAGATTCTGATGCTTGTTTTATTCCAATTTGAGCCATGATGCAGCAAAGCTACTGTAAACTCTACCAGCCAGTAAGAGTCCCCAAAGGGAAAGCTGGTTTGCAGTTGCCTCTGTCGCTTACAAGCTGGGCAGAACTCACAGGCTGTGACTACACCAGAGGACAAAATTGAACACTGCCAGGGATGGTGCCCAGGCACTGGAACTCAGCCACCTACACTGTCATAGCAGTCCCTGGCACACGTTTAGTCTGTGCCAACTCTCCTAATCGATTCCTGCGTACAATTGGGAAGCTAGGCAGTCCCCAAAGTATTCCCAAAGAGTAGTTTGCATAAGGCTACCCTCTCACAGAGTGTAAGAAGGATGAAGAGAATGGATGTGGCCTGCTCTGTGCCAGCTGGCTTAAGTGCCAGAGGCTCTAGCAATGGTCCTGAGCACATTATATTTCCTCCTGTAAATGTTGTCTATGTATCCCAGGTTCTGGATTTCCTGAAGTTAGGCTGAGTCAAGATGTTTTCTCCCCTCTAAAAGACAGCAGCCTTCCACACAAGAAGAGACAACATTCACAAGTTTGGGCTAGTGGACAGTTTCTTTGTCACTTTAGGTGCAGAATCAAGAGAGGCCAGGAGTCAAAATCTTAACTCTGTAGACTGCTCTTTACAGTCCTCTGCTGCTATTGAGTAAACTTTATGCCTTTACCCTAGAAGGAAGCTTTTTTCATTATGAAGTTGGTTGTGAGGAGGCTGCACAGATACAGCTGGGGCTGCAATGCTGGTTTCTGGAAGGAAAGAACCACTGATAATTTCATAGCCACGTGATCTTCCAAAGGGTGTACTTGCCTATAGACAGTTGTCCAGCTGACCACCAGAAAGTCATGGAGCCTACCTACTAAATGAGCAGTGTGTCTGCCTGCTGATTATCCAGAGCAGGAAAAGAGTACCACAACTTTTTAAAGCGGTAGTTACTTGTGCTTAGTATTCAAATGCTGACAGTGACTCACATGGGACATCCTTATGTTTACATAAGATGGCATTTATTTTTCAACATTTATTTTTTTGAAAGTGATACATACACATAGTGAGATGACATTCTCAAATTTAGACTGTACTACCAAAACATGTTATCATTTATCAGCTATGGCTCCGTAAAACACATGTGATTCACTTGTCTCTTTGAGCTAAGAACTATGGTTGAGAATGAAAGAGCAAGCTACTCTGCTTCTAAAACAACTGAGTTCTTATGTACACTGAAGCCATCCTCATTCCTTTTGTAGCACAGAGAGATCAGAGCAGGCCAGAGAAAGCAATGCCCTCTATTGGCTAGTGAGAGAAATCAGCTAGGGATTTTAGTCTTGCTCTTGCATGGAAAGAAAGCTACTATACCTGCAGCTATGTAACTCTAAGGTGAACAGATAACAGTCAATGATGAACACATATATAGTAGACTCATTGCTGCATATCAGATATAGATAAAGATGGGCCTTCCCCTGAACTGTTTATGGCCTAAAAAACAGTTTCTTAGAGCAGAACTAGCCTCCCACCTTCCGTTAGTTGTTTAACAGATAGGAGTCCGGTCTTTGTTAGTGTCCCTCTATAGTCGATAGTCTACAGTCAAGAGGAGCTTGCCTTGCTTTTCTGCGGCATTTATCTTTACTCTGCAAAGTATTTCCAAAAACCTATAGGGGAATAATTTGGAGTGTTTTTCTTCAATCTCTGGTTTCTGAACCTTGAGGTTCCAGGGAATACTTTGAAGACTATGGAAGGTAACTAGACAAAGTGAGACTATTTTCATAAGACTTAAATTTCCTCCAGCTTGTTCAGTGGGATTTCCACAGTAGGCTTGCATCGGTGCAGTACCACAAAATTGACTGAAGATAACGTTGAATCTGGCTCAATGACTGATATGCTGGTCAATGCAGAGCTGTCTTTAGCCTTGATTTTACAGGTAGAGAATATTATAGTCAGAAATCTGTTTTTTTAAACTTTCTACCAAACATCAGGCTAGCCCTGCCTGTGACACTGACAGAACATTTAGGCAGTATATCAAAGTTCTTCAGTCTTGGTTGCAGTGATGGGATTTTAATCTTCTTGGCATTTGGAGCAGGTAAGAAGTGGGTAAAGCCCTTAAAATGCTCAATTGGCTTTAATACCCCTAACATCTGTTGAAGTTTTTGTTCAGGTTAGGTATGTTCTCTGGCTGATTTCAGCACTACAGGAATTCTTAATGCTTCATCTCTGCCCTCCCCAGCAGCTGTCAATGCATTCGGCATTGCCTCTGAGAGTTGGAGGCTCACAGAGATGACTGAGCCAGGTGCATAAATATTATTTTACAGTTATGTACAATACATTATATTGAAAACATATTCTGCAGTTTCATAAATTGGAACAGAAATTTTGGAAAATACCATCTGTTGGATGCTTTTTCTATCTAGAATTTAAAAGTAACTATCATAAACATAGATTCCAAAGTAATGCTTACTTGCATACTCTGCTCACAGAAATGTAGCTAACCTAACAGTGGCCAGAAAGAAAATCTGCTCGTCACTTGCCAGTGCAGATATTCTTGAATCATCAGGTAGGATAAAGCTTCCTCTTTAAAGAATTATTGACTTCTATATGGGATAAAAAGTCTAAATTATAAGCAGTATCTGTGACCATCAAATTTTCATTTTTATGATGGATGTCATCTATACTTTGGAAGTCCAGTTATCATGTCAGCCAACTGATACCCACTCAACAAACCCAACAGAACTACCAGCCCGATCCCATCCCATCCTATTTATTTTTAGCATGATTGACATATAACCTGAAGAAGATTAAATATTGCTTTTCTTCTGTGAGGACTGATAAGTCTGTTTTTTAAAATAACAGCGCAACTTTTTAAAATTTTTGTAAGCAGTTGTAATGCTTATGGAAAAAATGGATTTCAAAACATTATTTTGAGGTTCTGAGGTCAATAGAGGGCAATACAAGAAGCATTTTATAGCCTAGTCATGTGAATGTCTGTTGAAATTTTCTCCTAAGTGTACGCTCGGTTCATATATTTGTTATGAGCTTGATTTAGACAATCAACTCTGCTCTGCAATCACTTCATAAAATGTTGCACTTGCTTTTATTAAATATAGATAGGAACCCTTATGTCTGTTATAATCAGCTGAAACAAGAGCATGCTTGAAACTGTAAGGCTCTTAGCATGAAAATTTCACCAGTCTTAGAAGACAGAACCAAGGAGGACACATTTTCTTGTTTTCACATACACCCCGTATGTAAAAAAATGTGAAGATATCTTTCCTTTAACATTTTAACATGGCATTAGAGAATGGAACTGGTGAAAGTTAGTAAAATTACTACCCAGAAAACAGTGACTACCATGTGTTAGTTAACAAAGCTAGAAATTCAGCTTTGGCTTTTGTTCCGAGTTCCAAACGTGGTGCCTCTGTTCCATAATCCAGCCAGGGAATGCAGAACAGTTCATCAGTGAAGTCTGTCCACCCAATACAGCATTCAATCATCTTCTTTTTTTTTATGCTTACTTCACAAGGTCCTTATTCAGAGGATTAAGATGTTTATTTTAAAGATATTTTTATTAACATTGTAGACTGATTGATTCATAAGATTTGATTGCAGAGGAGACCACTAACTTGATGTTCCAAAAAATCACACCAGGAGTTTTTAAATGAAATCTATCCCTGCAGGACAAGCCAAAATACTCATTATATTGTATCATCTCTGTGACCTCCTCATCCAAGACTGTGCTGCTTTTTGAGACTGGGGGTCATGACAAGGTGTGTTCATCTGTCATTTCTGTCTGAAGGTATTCAAACTTACATCTTGTAAATCCTGGAAGCATGCTTTCTTCAGCATCCACGCTGCTTAGTGTTGTCAAGAGTCAGATGCTTCCCGATATTCTGGAAGGAACTCCAAGCACCTGTGAGCTTTAATGGCAAAATAGTGCACCTACTCATTTCAGAAGCCTCAGGAGTCAGACTGAAGGTGGGCAGAAGTCTTGGGGATCACAGTTTTGTCTACATATATGCAGAGCAGGAGTTTGGCAGTATTTAAGTGGCAAGCATTTAGGTAGTTATCTTAGATCTAGCCCTAAGAAAATGTACTTGATATAAAACATAATCTAGTGGAACATTAAATTATCATCCCAAATCTATCAGTGTAAATTTCAATTAACTCCACTGAAGTCATGGGAGCTACTACATATCTTTGTATAATTCAGCATAAACAAATCAGAATAGACCATTACCTCAGTTTCTGCATATATAAAAAGGCAACAGATTGTTTATTTACCTACTTTATAGCTCAGTTAATATTTCCATAGTACTTTGAATCTACATCTATATTAGTAAATTAAACAGGAATATTCCTGGGCATCAGAATGAAATTGTCTACATTGTTAATTTGTCCTTGGCATGCTTTTGGCCCATGCCAACAAACACTTTCCCTAACTCATGCTGGAGTTACTTTGTAAAAAGGATTAATACACAATTTTGATAAGTCCACAGTCTTTTTAGAGGAAGACATCTTCATAAAACAAATTATTAAACAACTCACAGGACCTTCCATGCCAGCTGGCCTCCGCGCCAGACAGTGTTCCTGGGTACATCCAACTTACTAGAAAAGATGCAGCCTGACATTCATAGTTGAATAGTGCACAGGTGTGCAGTGCATAGTTGAAACGCAGGCTATTCCTTAGAGTATGGTGACTAAAAGTCACACTGAACTTATCCTTGCAAGCTAGGGGAAAATCTATCCAGGCATGTAGCTGACTTCCCAAACACCTCCTTTCATTCTGCAACTATATCTGCCTGTTTCCAAAGAGATTAATTTGGAAGTTGTATTACTTATAACTACTTGTAATAGTAGAAGTAAATAGTGAGAAGTAAATCACAGAGAAGTAAATAATAAGTTGTCAGACTGCATAATATCTGTCTAGTTTTCCCTCTTTGCTATCTCCATCACATGACCCTGTCTCGTAGCTATTGTGTCACTATTTGGTATGGCTAACTTGCAGCTACAACCATACCATGGTTATGTCATGCAAAGTACCATTCTTTCTTACTGATGAACTATTGTTTCAATTTTTTTTCCCCAAGCCTCAAGACTGGAAACAAATCATGAAGCCAAGAAGAAACCAGTATTCTGGACTCCTTTCAAATTTGTTCTTGCTCAATCTTGCCTCTGGATGTTTTTCTTAATCATATTGTATTGTGTATCATATCTATATATTTAAAAATAATAAAATAGTATTTACAGAAAACAGAATGACAGATATAAAAAGTGAACACAGAACACTGAAATCTTTTCTTTTTCCTTTTGTTTGGGAGCACTTGTAAATCTAGTCATGAAAACTTATTCCGCGCTACGCCGAGGGTGATTTACAGCTCTTTGTGAGCATATGTAACGCTCTTTATCCCGCAGAAGACGAAGCTCCTTCGAGACGCACGTGGCCGGGCCACTTCTGGAGCCGGACGCGGAGGGCCGCGCGCCCGGAGGGCTCTGACAGGCGACGGCGGCACGGCGCGGGTCGGGGGGAGGGGATTCCCTCCACAGCCGCAGCCGTTAACGGTCGCCTCCGCGCGCCCCCGCTGCAGCCGTTAACGGGCGCCTCCGCGCGCCTCCCGCGCCCGTGCCCACCGGCGGCACGGTGTTCGCGCCCGCCGGCGGAGTCCCCGACGGGGAGCTCAGACTGATCGCTGCCCCCGTGCTGGCTCCGCGCCGCTTCCCGCGGCTCGGCCTCGCCAGGGCTCAGTTTCGCCAGCTGCCACTGCGGGTCACTGTTGCTGCTGCCTGAAGAGAGGACGCCGCCGCGCTCTACCTGACTGCTGCGGCCACCAGCGCAGGGCAGAAGGGGCAGCGCTTTCCCAGTTGCCGATCTCACTGCGTGGGAGTGGACGTTATCTGCCGGGTGCCTCCTTCCCGGCAAGTTCACGTCCCGTCCGCTCGTCCGTTCGCCTCCCGCTCCGACCCCGTCTTCTTTTGGGGTTTGGAAAGGACTCTCACCGCTCGATCCAACTTTATATTTGTCTTTTTAGCTGCCAAGGGAGAGGTTTATACACACAATGAAAGTAAATAGAAAAGTTCAGTTGGATCATGTTTCACCGTGTTTCACTTCAGCTCCAGAAGTTCTGAGGGGCTTAATCGGGAAATGGAGGGGAACTGTATTTGTGTTGAAAATCTGTGGTTGGGCGGGAGGTGTTCAGTCTTGCAGGATGGCTCTCTTAGAGGGAAGCATAATGCTGTGTGTTCCCAGGAGGCTTTCACCTCTTCTCCCTCCACCGCCGTCTCTCCCACGTCCCCCGTGGCAGTCCCCCTTAATTCGGGCTGTCACCGTTTTCCGTCAGAGCTGATGACTGACAAGAGTCTGCAGTGCTCTCCTGTCCGCGCCACTGCCTTCTCCCCCCTTCGCCCTCCTCCTCCTCCTCCCCCCACCCCAGGCGGCTCTGCTGGGAGCGTTTCCAGGCAGTGCCGCGCTGAGAGCCCAGGAAGCCTCCTCACCACGCGGGACTGCCCTTGCCAAGAATAAGCGAGAAAGGCGACACGCCCGCCTCTCCCCCCCGGACCCTACTCCAGCCACCTCGCTGCGGGCTTCCCGGTCGGGAGGAGCAGAAAATAGCCTCCCTCTTCCCCAGCCGCTCGCCCCCGCCCCAACACCTCCCCTTCCCCGCCGCAGCCAAACCCGAAGTTCCTGGTAAACACGCGGCTTCCCCGTCCGCCCCCGCGACGCGGCCCCCGGCGAGTGACGGCAGGGAGCGCGGCGGCTGCGGCCCCGGGCCGGGGACCCGCCTGACGGCGAGTCGCGCCAAGGCCCATGAATATTTCAGAGGCTTCTCAGCGCGCTTCTAATTAAAGGCGCGGGCTAGGCGCTCCCCCCCCCTTCCCATCTTCCCGCCGCCGCCCCCTCCCACTCCACACACACACTTGGGACCGTCTCCTTACGTCGGAGAGAGGAGAAGGAGTGACTGAGCCCTGCCCGGGAGAGCTGCGCTAAGGGGAGGGACGGGGGGGACCGGGGCGGGAGGGAAGGGAGGGCTGTGCAGTAGCGACGCTCCCGAGGTTGCCAAGTGGACTTTTATTGTTTTCCACCCACTTCCCAAGTCGATACTATCTGCCGTCTCATGTCCATCCTATAGCCTATATAAGCGGCTGCGCCGGGGCTGGAGGAGATGGAGTAGTTTGTGGATACGGCGGGAGCACAGGGACGGGAGGGGGGCGGGCCAGCCGGGGCAAACTTGGACTCCCCGCCACTCGCGGGCTGCTGCTGCCCGGGAAGAGCCACGGGAGCGGCTCCCGCGGGAAAGACGCATCGGATCCTGGGACGGAGAGGCAGGTAAAAAAGCTGGGAAGAGCCAGCAAGCTCCTTTTCCCTGTCCCTCTCCTAACACCGCCCGGCCGCCCCGGGGAAGTGGCGCGCTCCGCGGCGCAGCGGCGGCGCTGCGGGGTGGCCCGGCCACGCGGGTGACAGCCCGCGGCGGGAGCCGGGCGCCGCCGCGCTCCCGGCGAAGTTGGCACGACGGAGCCGCGGCACGGGGCGTGCGCGGGGACGGGGAGGCGACGCGAAGCGCCGCGCCGCGCCGCGCGGGGCAGCCGGGTGCGCGGCGGCCGCGGGCGGGGCTGGCCACCCCCGGCGCTCGCCGGAGCGGGGAGGTGGCGAGCGGAGCCGGGCATGCGGCGAGAGCCCGCGCCGGAGGGAGCGACGCGGCGCCGCTCGGCTCGCGGCCGGTGCTGCTCCGGGCAGAGGTGGCTGTGGCTGCCCGCGCTCCTTCCCTGAGTTGGGAAAAAAAAGGAAGGGAAAACTAGGACCCCAAGTGTGCCGCGTAGGGACGGCAGCAGCGAGCGAGATGTGTCACTCCCATGCCCCCAACCGCGGCAGCGCGCCGCCTGGCAGCGGGAGCCGGCTGGCGGCCGTCCCGCGCGAAACCCCGGCCGGGCCGGGCCGGGCCGGGCCGTGGCGGGGCGCAGCGCCAGGGTGGCTCGCTCGGCTCGCAGCCCCGGGCGCCTCCCCGGCAAAAACTTCGCGCGAAGTTGCCTCCTCCCGCCCGCGCCCCTCGGCTGCGCTGCGCGGCCGGGGCGGTACGCGCCGCTGGCCCGCCGCGCCCTGCCACTCGCTCTGCCACGGCTCAGCGAAGGGTCCCGCCGCCCGGCCCGGCAGCCGCCTCGCCCCGCGGCGCGGCTGCGCAGCGCGCCCTTGCGCGCGCCCCCCGCGGGCGCGGCGGGAGCGCGGCGGCCGCGGTGCGGCTCCGGCGGCGGCGCCCCGCCGCGCTGCCGGCCCGGGTCAGCCCCCGCCGGTGCGCGGGCACCCGCCTGGCGCAACCTGAAAAGCGGGCTCCGTGCTCTTCTGTAATCTTCCTGATTTCACCCCTTGGAGCCTCCCCATCTCCAACCCACCCCCAATTTTTCTCTTTCAGAGAAACAGGAGGCCTCCCACAGCAGCAGATCCTTCCTTTTCATCTTGTCGTTCACCCTTCAGGTCAGATTGCAATGAGTGGACTGAGGTCTCCTGGGTTGCTGGGGCTGGTGCTCCTAATGCTCTCAGCAGGATATTGCAAAGAGAAAACTGACTCCACAGATTTGAAGGACAGGCAGAGTCTCTTAAATCTGATCATGGAGATCATTCAGGAACTGAAAAGGTACCACCTGGAGAAGGACAGTGGGGTGCAGTACTTCTCCAAAAACGACTACACCTTAGATCGAAGGGAAGTGGCGGACTATGGGGGATACCAGGATGAGCAGAGAGTTGGTAAGTTGCAATCCATGACTTAGGGGACCTTTCTATACTGCCTTGGGGAATCAGAAATCACATCAGATTGCTAGTTTTGTATCAAAAATTCATCACTCAAAATATCTGCAATTCCCTCTGGTTATCAGAAACTCATACGGACTGCAACTTCAGAATAGAAGAACTCCATTCATGCTTCAGAGACTCTTATTCTCTGGACAATATACTCAACTGAAAGTCAGACCTCTTGTGTGTTGGCTTTGAATGTACAATATTAATACAGGAAAGCAGTGAAATGGGTTGAGATCAGAGAAATCAGGGATAAAAAGGTTCTTCCTCCTGGAAGCTTACCTTTTTTTAAATGTGCCTGTTTTAAGTCTTTCCTGGAAATGACCCTACCAAATAATTCCTCTGCAGGACTATGCTGTGCCCTTATAATGTTCACATTTAGAAGTCTTTCCTGCAGTTCAGCCTTACTAAACTTTTCACCCCTACTTATTAGTCCTTTTCGTACTCTGGTGCTAGCATCCTTGAAATACTGGGGAGCTGGAACAGAGTACTCCAGTGTCACTCTACAAGCCACAAATATTTTGAATCATTCCTTCAGTCATCATTCTACTCATTTGAATTGCTTTTATCTAATCTCCAGTGAAAGTCCAGATTTTTTTGTAAGATGACATTCAAAATTGTATAGAGCAGTCCAGAAACAGTCATACCAAGCTCCATGATGAAGGATAGTTAAAGCTGTTTCATGATGTACTTCTGTGTATCCATCTGAAAGTTGATTTGGCTTCTCCGCTGCCACGTCTAATTTACTATTCAGTGTCACTCACAAACCCCGTCAGCATTACTGCTGCTCAGCTTACACCTCCTACTGGAAATGACTTTCTGAATATTTTCCAGCAGATGTCTATTAATTTTTTTCCAAACTGGCTTTCACTCTGCTATTTTGCTATTTATGTGTCCATTTATTGATCTCATAAAGCTTCCTTCTGCCTTTTCTTCATTCTCACTCATATTCAAGAATCACAACGATCAGCAGTTGTTGGTGATTGTTACTAAAATGTTACTTTCCCACCTGGATGATTAATGAATATATGAAGGAAGACAGTTTGGCTCTACTTAAGATCAGCACACTGGGAACATTTTGTTTGATAAACGTCAAAAAGTTAAGAGGCCAGACTGGCAGTGAACTTTAACCTATACAATTCTTAAGCCTTAACTTGGAATTTGGGCAGAGTTGGCTATCTGACACCTGTATGTTGGTGTGAAACATCTGGGTTTTGAGGATATGTTTGTTTATGTGAATATAAAACCACTTGAGAGCAAAGTAGTTGGTACTGCTGTCATTGACTCCTAAACAGGATTTTTCATGCTGTTGTTATAATAGAATTATTACCAGTAATTCTGAAAAGGTTCCTTTTCAGAGGACTCTACTGCTTAGATACCTTCATTTCAGTTTAGGTATCACTTTCCCAGTGAGTCTGTCCCATGGGAAATGCCTGAGTGAAACATGTGCGTTAATTAGGTCAAATACAATAAGGTCAATTTTATTTACACTCACTAAAGTTACAAGTAAATGAAGAATGACTTTCGAGAACTGTCTAACCTCACAAGTCAGTCAGATCTGGATGGAAATGTCCTCTGCTTTATATCTGATAAGAGGTGCCAGGGGAATGAAAAAGGCTTCTCAGGCATTTATGGTCAAATAAATAAAGCACCATGTAGTGTATCATACACAATCATCACTAAACTATCAGCATAGAGTTTGTAATGGAGAGCAATCAGAGATAGCTGTAAATCAGGAAGACACAAGCAAAGGTTAGGGCTAAAATGGATTTCAGTAAACCAGTTTCATTTTGCCATCTGCTGAACATAAAACACAAGGCGGTAAACCACAAACATAGGGAGCCAGAAGAGAGCAATTTGCTTGGGATCATTTCCTGTGAATTTTATTTACTGCTAGTGGAAAAAGAAAGATTCCTGTAAGTAGATCAATCCAGTTTCATGATTACAGCCAGATAGTACTTGTACAAACACACTTCTGACAAAATAGTGGATAGATTTGCGTAAGAGAATCAGAAGAGAAGCCAGGAAACCAAATTTAAATACATCTTTGGATCTTTACTGTTGGTGGAATATGCCATTTCCGAGCAACTGTGAGCTAAATTTTCTTAAAGAATTTAAATTTAGATTAGGTGATAATGCAAACCATAAAGAACTAAAATCTGACTGTTAGTTGTCAACAGCATTAATGACTGCACACCTAACAGATGTTGTATGTTTCATCATCACAGTGCTCTGCAGTACTTTCTACAGTGGCTTCATATGCAAAACCAAAGCTTTCAGTTTGGTCCATTGTACACAAATGAGTTTTGATCTTTGTGTGTCTGTCAAGATGTAACAGTGTTGATTGCTCATCAGAGTTTATTCCCTTTTCTTTCATACTATACTTGGCAAACATAGCTCCAGTGTAGCACTGTGAATATTCTTTTTTGTGTCCAACAGAAATAGTTCCCAGAGATCTGAGGATGAAAGACAAGTTTTTAAAGCATTTAACAGGTATGTTTAATTTTACATTCATATCCATTATTTCATCTACAAACTGTAGGCTGCACTGTTCTTCCAATAGCTCCTGTGAGCTGTGCTGATTAATAAATTATTTTTCTTTATGTTTCAGGTCCTCTCTACTTCAGCCCAAAATGTAGTAAACACTTTCATCGACTTTATCACAATACAAGGGACTGCACCATCCCAGCATGTAAGTGCCAAAAGCTAAGGTTAACTTTCATAAAACATCAGAAAACTTTTAAATATAGTAGCTCTATGGAATACCAGGTTCATGATACTATGCTAGACTACGTTTCTTGCAGTGAAGTCTGAAGTGCTCTGAAAGGTGCTAACTGGGCTTTACAGCATGTTTGCTGGGATAGTATTACTGGTTGGTAAAGGGGAAACATGACTTCAATGCAAATACACTGTGTAGAATGACTGTAAATACTGCTTCCCTAGATACCTATGCATCGGTCTGTTTGGTTTCAAATCAAAGGTGTTTATTTTGCATAGGAACATACAACTCCTTTCCTAAACCTCTCATATTTAGGCAGACTCAAAATAGGATCAGAAAGCCAGACAGGACTAATTCCTTCTTATGAATTATCTTATGCAGAACATATCTTATAGACATTTTATATTTTGGTAAGTCAGCTTGTCAGTGGTCTTCCCTGTAAATCTTTGCAACCTTTGTCTTCAGTGAAATACATAAGTATAACTCACTAAGGCTTAGTAAACAAACCAACTGATGGACACAAATTGCAATATCTCAGCAATGTTGGCAGCATAGAGAATTAAAAAAAAATCAGAAATTGACATTTATCAGTCAATAGATATGACTCCAGATTGACACAGAGGGCAGACCTGTTGAGTAAGAAGATGCTATTTCAGTAAAGCCTTTTTAGAATGGAAGAGCACTTTATTTTACTTGACTAAGGTCAACCAGTTGGGTCAGTAGCAGAGCTGGGAATAGAATCAAGAGTTTCAGATTCCAAGTTTCAAGTATTAATAAATATTTCAGCCCAATATATTTTAAAGGTGTATTTGTTAAGAATTGCAGACTTTCTTCCTATGTGTAAGGATTCAGATTAGGACCATTTTGGAAAGATACCAGACTACTTACAATTGATGAAGAATTATTGATAATGGCTAACCAGGTCATGTTCAGTTTACATTGATTATGAGGATGGACTTGTTAATAACTAGTCTGTTTTAGACAAACACATGGTCATATTACCTTTACCATAAGGGTCACATCACAAACATCATTTGACTCAGCGCTAACTAGTACCTTCAGCTGTGAAGCTAAAGACTAGGTGGCCTGAAAGTCTGAATTAGCCTTTTCCTCCTGACAGGTGAAATACCCACTAACATAATGTTTTCTGAGTAATGGAACATAACTTGTATAAATGGCAATTATAGCACATCTAAGTTGTGAGGGATCGTTAACATTGAATCTCTAGGAAACATTAGATGTAGTTACTCATTAATGAAATGATACCAAGCAAAAATTGTTATCAGTCACTAGGCTAGACTTGCTAGCATTTTCTTAAAGCAAATTTCTTTTAGGAACACGAAATAAACAGCCTCTTGTAATTCTTCATGCGCAGTATCATGTTACTTCTGATCATATTCTGATTTTAGGTTAATACTCACCTATTCAGTCTATGTAGTCATTGAAAGGCAGATCAACAAAGAAAAAAGTGCCCATGATGCTGCAACAAGGTGGTAGCTAGTACAAAAGTATTTTGTGGGCATACTTTCTAGTGCTTTGTGTAGCATAGTAGCATTGACATATGGACACTAACTTAGTCTGCTGTCTGTTCATGGCCAGCTTTCACATGATTTGCTCTCAGTTTGCCATGTAGAAGAAAAAAAAAACCACGTCTCTTGATTAATTTCGTAGCTTTGCATCAGTTCTGTTCATCACTACGCAGCTCCTTATTACGAATGCATGAAAAAGCTGAAGGTGCCTAACATCAGAACTACTAACAATAGGAATACTGTGGAAAAAACAACCTAACTAGTTTTAAGATCAAACTTGATACAGTTATGAATGAGTTTATATGATGTGGCTCCTTACTGTAGCTAGGGGCTAGACTTAATGTTCCTGTGATTATACAGAGAGCATCAAAAGAATAGGTGAAATCATTCTATATTGGTGTAAGGGAATATATATGTTCTGTTTCTATCAACCAGAGACCTTATTCATCTAATATATCGGTTCTTCCAGGAGGACAATATATTGGAAAGCTGCATCATTTTTTAATTATGTTGTTAGACCTATTCACTGAGGACTGAATTTTACAGATGGGTGAGCAGTATGTTTTCTTCCCCTAATGTGGAAATACTGTAGTCCCATGTTTAGATCCCACACTGGAGTACAGGCACAGATGCATAAATTTTCATACATACATGCACTTGGACAACCTCCACGCACATTCATGTTATTTATCTATAGATATTAAGTATGCACAAATCACATGCATGTAGTTGTATGTACCAGTTAGACAAGGCTCAGTTATGTAACTCATGCACACTAAATTTCTAGGTCTGAGGAGCAGATTTCTATACTGTTGCAGACTAAGGTGTTGATTAAAGTTTATTATGACAATAATTTGCACACCTTTAACAACTTTGATTTTTAAAAGCAAAACTGGTTACTTGAAAAATGTCTATATCTATGGTGTTTTTCCATGACAGACTATAAAAGATGTGCCAGGCTTCTTACTCGGTTGGCAGTAAGCCCAGTGTGCATGGAAGGATAAGGTAAGCTTTTTGATAGCGGAAGTAGTATTCTACAGCATAGTAAAAGTGTGGATTTTGCACTTCAAACATGAAAATTCATGGGAGTATAATAACAATTGTGCTTTGGCTAAGGTATTCCTCTTTCAGAGTACTTGGCATAACTGTCTTAATCTGGCAAATATTGGCCATAAATAAAGGATACCCCCTACTGGAGGCATTTATATAAAAATACATGCGCATCAGCTGTGAATTATTCATAGCAGTATGTAGTTAGCAGATAGTGAATTTGTTGTTATAGAACAAAGCACAACAGCTGTAGCTGATTGAGTTGACTCAGTATACAATTGCACATATTGGCAATGGAAGCCCTTTTATGTGTGCAGCTGTAGATTTATGGTGTACCTTTTAATATGAATTAATATATACATAACTATACACATGAAAGCTTTATAAATGCAGATAAGTTGCAGGTGCTTTTATAATAATTCAATTAAAATATATTAGTAACATTGATAAACTAACTTTGTGCTACTCAGATTTCTTGGGATTTCCACTGTGTTTGTCTTTTACATCAATCTGTTATATCCTTCTCTTTAACCTAGAGGCACCTCTTTAATTCCTGGAAATGCTTTGGTAATTTCAGGGTGCACCAAAACAAAAAAAGTACTTTCAAACTATCTGTACTTCTACAGAATTGACACATAGAAACACAAAAGGACTAATTTAGATCCTGTCCTTCTGAACCTTTACCTGAGACAAAAATGTGACCTCTGACAAAGTGATAATAACTCATAGTGATTTGTCCATAACAAATGCTGTCAAACCAATATGTTTTAACTCTATGACAAAATAATGTATCTTGTGGAGAGAGTCAGTGAGGAAAAGCAATAAATACTATGCATCTTAGTTTATTTTTTAAAGTGCCAACACTGTTTTGGATAGCATTCTCACAAGCAGGCTAGGGAAATGCATTCACGATAAATGTAAAAATGGTTGGAAAAAAATTTCAAGTTATTAGTGCTTCGCAGTCAAACTGGGAGAATGTTTTGAGCAGAGTCACACAGAGATACATTATGGGTCTGATATTGTTCAACAGTATCATCAATAACTTGGGTGACAGGAGAGATTATACTCTACTTATGGATGACAGAGGTGTAGGAGAGGCAACCATGAGAGTACAATATTGGAATTGAATACTGAAATTGAAAATAATCTTGGAAAATTAGTTGACTAGTCTAAAAATAGGATGCAGTTTAAGGGAAAGAGCAGAATTCTGGAGTCATGTAGGAATAATCAACTGCAGTAATATAGGGCAAGTTGTGATTGGCTAGGTAGGTAGAAGTTCTGTAGAAAATGTACGGGTTGAAGTGGATCACAAACTAAGCATAAATCAACCACATCACACTTGGAAAAAAGGCAAATAACATACTGGAATATGTAAATAGAAGCACAGATACCTGAAACAATCCCTTCACTGTTGCTGGTAATGCCTCCACTGGAATACTGTATTCAGTTAAGGGCACCACACTTGAAGAAAGTTGGGTGCTTCTTGATTCAAAGGAGAACAACACAGATGATCAAAGATCTAGAAAACACAAATTATAAAAAAAAAATAAAAGGAATTGGGATTATTTAGTCAAAAGAAAAGAAAACTGAGGGAAAACATAATGGAGCTACTCAATTTCATAAAAAGTGGCTACAAACCAGTCTCTATAATCAGTGTGGATAAGTAAGATGTGATGTGTTTAAATCTGCAGGAAAAGAGGATTTCAGCTAGACATTAGGAAGGGCTTCTAATGGCAAGGACAGAGATACATACTAAATCATTAGGTGTAATTCCGCATCCTGACTTTACGCTAAGCTCCTCAACATTCTTTTAAGTATTTTCTGCCTCTCTGACTTCCTATTTGTTTTCATTTTCACATAAAGGAGGCAGCATACAATAAACTATCCCAGCTTCAACACAGGTGGTTTCTAAGGTCCACTCACTTGATGTTACTTGACGCCTTAATCTGAAACATGCAGCCACAGAGAGGAATCTTTTATCCATACTTTGTGTGTTCAGGGATGGAATCATGGAAGCAATTGTGTATAGCAGTAATATAAATAAAACTTAGCAGATAGCTAAATCATTTGATCTAACTAGGAGAAATTCTAGGGATTCAACCTTTCAATTGTGAAATCCAGAAAGCAAGGAACAGAAGAGCTATTATCCTTCATATTAATCTGTAAAAGGTAGATGAATAGTGTTATTACCAATGCTAATAAGCAGATATATCAGAGCAGGGAATTCTTTTCTTCCTTCCCTTAGAAAGTTCACGCATCCTATCATGAAAACACAGATTCATAATATGAAGGAACAGTAAACAGTAGTTCTAATCTCAAGCTGTGAGTCTACTTAAAAAAAAAAAAAAATCCATCCCTATTTTGTTTAACAACTCCTTTGCTCAACTAAAAGGCATATTTGAATGGGAGTAACATTTCCCTTCTGTTATCTTCCACAGACATAAATAAATCAGTAATAGTACCAGTACTCCTGACTGACCTGTATTAATAGAAAGAACGCCTATTCTCCACCACAGATGCCTTGAGATCCATGGGTGTCCCCATAAAACTAAGAGTCTTTCTTCCACAAAACTTTTCCACCTCATCAGTTTACTTTGTGTGGGTAAAGCATCTCTCACAGAAAAGTATAATGCAGCCTTTGTTTGTTTATATCATTTCATGGACTGAACTGTAGATAAATAGGTTACTTTTTCTATTTCTCTACTTACCAATCCTTTTTCTCCACAGAGTGGATAATTATCATTACTTCAGACTTTCTTAGTGTTCTCAAGAAATTTCAAAATTTTGAACATAGAACCATTTATACATAGCAAGACAAGATTTCAAAGCAGTGCTTCTTACTTAAGATAGTTTTCTAATGCAAGAATAGTTTATCTGTAGTCTGACAATATGTAGATGTTTCCAGTCTCTGCCATAAGGCTACAAGTTAGTATTAATTCTAAAGCTCAGACTAACTCTGAATCTTAGATAACAAAATAATTTTGTGACATTACTCCACAAAAGTTGAAGCTGACATATAGTGCATTACTTTATTTATAATAAGTTATAACTAAAATTGTAGTCTATTTGTAGTCTATATGACTCAGTTTATATTAATTATAGAGACAAAAGTACATTTTAGAAAATCTTTCTAAACTTTAAGACATGTTTTATATTCTTTTTCTACACTTTCTCCAGACTTATACTGTAACTTGCTATTTTAACTTGTGCAATTTTAAGCTAAATTCTTAATTAGGATATAATTCAGGGATTTTTCATGGGAAAAAAAAAACAGAAGATTTGTGGTTTTTTTTCTTACTTATCATTTAAGTGTTAAATTATTGCTTAAGAAATAGGTTATTTAAAAATAACGAACTATAAATTTGTGTTGCTTCAATTTAACAAAACTCTTGAGTCTGTGCTTTTTAAGCTCAAGCTAAATACACTACTGAACTCTAGTCTAAATACTGAAAAAAATAAAGAAAAAAAAATTAGGTTATACTTGAGATTTACTGCATATTTTTTCTTCAAAATCTATCCACAGAGGTAAGGTTCAGAATAAATAATACACCTTCTTTTAAAAATTTAAGATGATTTTTATTGGTAGTTATTTTTATCTTACATTCAGATATTTAGAAACATTCATTTTTATACTTAACAACTTACTTATTGTTGTTGACAATTAAGGTGATATGCTAGACCAATCAGTGATCTGATCCAATATGCAAACTCACATATTCTAGCCTAGTAAAATAGTAACATTCTTAATTTTCCATGCCTACATTTTTATCTCCCCAAAATTAGAATTCCTATTTTGCTCAGAAGCTGAAACTTAATTTCATTGTAGGCTCGCAACTGGGCTGTAGATGAATTAATGCTTTTGATACCTTGGCAAACCAATAGTTAGCTGTTGCGTATTTTTAAAATCCACAGACAACTGTCCATGTTTAGAGATCAATTTTGGAACAAAAGAAATACTAGATTTGGGTTTGGTTTGTACTTAAAATGTGTTTTGGATTATAATAGCTTTAAAGCACACAGAAAATGTTGAAACTCAATGCTAAGATCAAACAAGATAGTGAAACAGGAATTAGGCATCTATTACTATCCTAGTACCTAAGTGATTTGTGTGTGCGTGCATGCGCACACGTTATCTTCTTAAACAAACATGAGCATTCACTGCCAAACTAGTGCAGTTTAGCGAGATGATTACAGTTATTAAACTCAGCTTTTAGTTTTTCCTACTCAAATCTACAGAAACAAATCTTCAAAAATAGGAGTTAATTTATGACTGTGAAAAGGTTTCACTGCACCCTGAAAGAGAATATACTCCCTTCTGTTCCTAACTCAGCTACAGGTTATATTAATTTTTTAACATTTCTCATTAAACTTAGAGATAATAATAGCTAAAATTTAAATTAGTTAAGATACTTTCATGTCTTCCCATCAAGTCAAGGTTCTCTCTGCAAGCCCATGATTGATATCCACTGCTCATGGAAACACGGTTTCATAAGAAGCACTTGGTTGGCAGATACACAAAATAATTCAGTCAGGGATATGTGTGCAATGCAAATTTAAACCTACATATGGGATCAAAAGTTAAGATTCTTCAGAGATGAGTCACGCATTTTACAATATGTCTGGGGCATTCACTTTCTAATTTATCCTACACGTACCTAACTGGGCTCCATCATCATGTTCCTTTATAGAGCATATTTGCTTCACATTTTGCCACACCCAAAGATGTAAGCAATGCAAGGGCTCAGTTACTGCCCCTTTACTTGTTCAGGAAAGCCAGAGCAGCATCTTTATTATCACATCACTCATGGTCCTTTTTTTCATGGGCAATTCCATGCAGTGTTCTCTGCTTGCCACTAGCACCATCTCTAACATTTTTTATTCTGTAACACCTTTTCCTTCTTGTGTTCACATGGCTATGCCAAAATTCGGTCCCCTACACTCTTCCTTTGTTCTGTCTTTCAGCTTCATTTTTCTCCCAGTTCCTTCAAAGTTCTCCTACTCCATGCTTTCTGTGTTCCACTCCATGCAGATACACCCAACAAACTTTATATTGTCCATATTTACAGTGATTAAAAACAGGTCAGGGGCAAGGATCCTAAAGTCTTCACCTACAGTTCACAGTTATGATATTATGCAATATGACAGAGAATCTGGAGAAGAAATTCTGGCTTCCTTGACAGCATTTGTCATAAGTACTTTGGCTTTCGGCAGATCCAAATTTTACCATTTCTGGTTGAAAACCAGAGGTACTACTGTTGGTGCTCTCCCTTTTCCATCATGTTAAGTGTTTGTTAAAGACCATAAATAAGGGCAGTAGAGAGGACACAAGTGATTTAAGGGGAAATCATGCCTAACCAATCTGATAGCCTTCTAGGATGGAATGACTGCCTGGGTAGATGAGGGGAGAGCAGTGGATGTTGTCTACCTTGACTTCAGCAAGGCTTTTGACACTGTCTCCCAGAACATCCTCATAGACAAGCTCAGGAAGTGTGGTTTAGATGAGTAGACAGTGAGGTGGATTGAGAACTGGCTGAATGGCAGAGCTCAGAGGGTTGTGATCAGTGGCACAGAGTCTAGTTGGAGGCCTGTAGCTAGCGGTGTCCCCCAGGGGTCAGTACTGGGTCCAGTCTTGTTCAACTTCTTCATCAATGACCTGCATGAAGGGACAGAGGGCACCCTCAGCAAGTTTGCTGACGATACCAAACTGGGAGGAGTGGCTGATATGCCAGAGGGCTGTGCTGCCATTCAGAGAGACCTGGCCAGGCTGGAGAGGTGGGCGGAGAGGAACCTCCTGAAGTTCAACAAAGGCAAGTGCAGGGTCCTGCACCTAGGGAGGAATAACCCCATGCACCAGTACAGGTTGGGGGCTGACCTGCTGGAAAGCAGCAGCTCTGCGGAGAAGGACCCGGGAGTGCTGGTGGACACCAAGTTAAGCATGAGGCAGCAACGTGCCCTTGTGGCCAAGAAGGCCAATGGTATCCTGGGGTGCATCAGGAAGAGTGTTGCCAGCAGGTGGAGGGAGGTGATTCTCCCCCTCTACTCAGCCCTGGGGAGGCCACATCTGGAGTACTGCGTCCAGTTCTGGGCTCCCCAGTACAAGAGGGATGTGGCACTACTGGAGCAAGTCCAGCGAAGGGCTACAAAGATGGTTAGGGGACTGGAGCATCTCTCTTATGAGGAAAGGCTGAGAGAGCTGGGCCTGTTTAGCCTGGAGAAGAGAAGGCTGAGAGGGGATCTTATCAATGTGTACAAGTATCTGAAGGGAGGGTGTCGAGAGGATGGAGCCAGACTCTTTTCAGTGGTGCCCAGTGACAGAACACGAGGCAATGGGCACAAACTGAAACACAGACACTTCCATCTGAACATGAGGAAAAACTTTTTCACTGTGAGGGTGACAGCGCACTGGAACAGGTTGCCCAGAGAGGTTGTGGAGTCTCCTTCTCTGGCGATATTCAAAACGCGCCTGGATGCAATCCTGTGCAATGTGCTCTAGGTGACCCTGCTTGAGCAGGGGGGTTGGACTAGATGATCTCCAGAGGTCCCTTCCAACCTCAGCCATTCTGTGATTCTGTGAATGTTACCAACATTGGGCCTTTCCATAAGTTTCTGAAAAGGCAGAGGATTTAGGAAACTGCAACTTACCTGAGCACTGAGATCCTAAGATCCACAACTTCTGATCAGAGGTCCATACAAAAGCAAGTACAGATGAAATAACAAAGGAGCATTATATGCATGAACATGACCATTTCCAGTTTTTCAAACTCAGTGAGCTGTATATTTTCATTAGTAATGAAAAAACTGTTTATTAAATTTTCAGTGTATAACTTGTCAATTGTACCACACTGTGATCAGATTAAAAGCATATTAATTTGTTTATAAACATCACTTTTCAGCTTAATTAGAGCACAGTATGGATATACACACAAAAAATAGCTAGATGGAAAAGCAAGACAGAAAGAACTTATGTCAGTTTCTCCTCCAGGGAAAAAAGTAAAAAAATGCATTTGTCCTATCTGCAAAGCCAGAACAAAACTAAGCTACATTAAGCTTTTCTGTAACATTAGAAAATTAAATATATGTTTAAATAGAATACTACTAACAAGTAGTTTTGTATGGACCAATAGCTTGATTTCCAATGGATTACATCAACTCTGGCTGACTTTGCATTTAATCATTCTATTACAGATTACATTTAAGCAGAAGAAAATTCAGAGAAATTCAAAATATCAGAGAATTCGCACTGATCATGGGAGAGACAAGTACATGTGTTCAAACATACAATATAAAAGTTTTAAGCTTGGAAAATAACCTAATCAGAGGATCCACTGCTTTATATCTCCTACATGGACTTTCATTATCCATGATACCAAAGTATGATACCACATGCTACCATAAAACAAGATCCCTTTGAATCTATTGTCTTGTAAGCACACTCTGTCTCTCATATGCGCAGTTTCTGTTGTTGAATGAGAATCAAGTTTGTGCTGCATTTCTTCCTTTCAATTAGGGCATTAACAGGCTGTCATCTTTACCCAGTTTCATTTGTTTCTAAGAATTGAAGCATTTGATATTCATCTGTCTGGAAAATGCGGTGGTGGAAAATGTGGTTAACAAGCTCAGAAGTTACTAGATAGAGGATGGACTTCTAAATACATGCATACACATATATAGCTAATTACATTTTTTCAGAGAAGTAGGCTTATAAAAGGTGTAGGGAGGAAAGCGTTGGGGTAACCTTCACCACTCAACCACTTTTGAATCAACCTTTTTAACTATTAGAAAGTACCTGTTTAAGTGACCTGGAAGCCTATAATTTCATATCATTGATTTTGATACCAGTCATAAAAATGGCTTTGATTTGATTCCAAGAAACTGTTCTGGGTAGAGTTAATAGAACTGGCAGCAAATTCAACCGCTGCAGCTGCTACTCAGCTTGTGTTACCTCACTATTTGCAAGTCCCATGGGTAAGATTTCTATTATTGAATCTCAGAAAGCTGCTTTTATTTGCTTCTTGTTTATGTCCAAGTTTCTTCACCGATGGGACCAACAAAACACTGAATCCTTTCTAGATCCTTCAAATCTGACCTTGACAGATTTACATTACTGGACATTATATCAGCTTGTTCTTGATATCAAGCTGTTAAGACAAAAATTTGCAATCTGTTAATACTATCCTTGATGTTTATTCATGCTTTGATCTCACTGCTGCAGTGATAGGAACAAGCTAAACTGATCTACGAACACACGCTGAATTGGTAAAACTCCAGTTTTCCAAATCTCTTCTACCTAAAATGAAACACCACAAAGAAGGAGGATTTCCACTCCTAAACACTAATTTAGTAGTCAGGCTGATATGAACTGAACTAAATCAGGAATGTGCTTTTAGATCTTTACAGAATTATTACTGAATTCTCCAGTTTTATTTACTTACTATATTCAATATGATAAATGCATTTTAAACACTTGTATTGAGTATGAAAATGATGAAAGACAATTTTCTTCTTTCTTTTAATCCACCAGATGTTATTACCATGAAAAGAAACACCAAGAACCCAGAGAAGTGCCTTGGAAACCAACAGGGAAATAGAACTTATTACCTTTATAACATATTCCATTGTGAACAAGAGATTTATTTTTGCAGATTGACAGACTACTTCCCATAATTCTTTTAACATGCATTTTGTATGGTGTCAACAGTTTGCAGAATGACATTCTTTACAGTAGTATAACTGCCAGTAGTACTTAATGCTCCATACTTAAAAAACACACTCCACAACTGATGTATAATGCTGCCAAAAATTACATAAACACGAACACTTCACCAAGAAAATTGATGTTCTGTTGCTTAATTCTGAGGTTTTAAGGAATGTTTGTTTGTATATCTAGAACTGCTAAAGATCTGCTCCACAGTAGTTGTGGTCACTTGATATCCTTCATGCTTATACAATTTTTTAAAAGTTTGGTTAAAACAGACTTGCATTGGGGTCACATTGTACCCTAGGAGTACAAATTGCATGACAAACATAATTCCAAGTAAACATATTTTTGGGGACAGTGGAGCATGGATTTTGTACACACACTAAAGCTGCCATTAATCTACTTTATATAATAAATGTATAAAACATTCCAGCTAACGTGCAATATGTAAATACTGTAAATAACAAACATAAGTAATAAAGTGTTTGGTATTAAGTTATCCTCAGTGTGTTTTCTTTTCACCCCTTGGAATCCAGAATTTGATAAATGAGAAGCTGTTTTCAGGTACTCACTGTAATTTATCCACACTTAAGCCTTTTGCCAATGAATGATTGCTCAGATTAAAGGGGGGGGGAGTACACTCCCCTCAGAAAAGTCCAGTAGCTTGGACACTCTCTATGGATTTGTGAGTACAGCCAGATCTGCGTGTTCCAATCTCAAGAAGTGCCCAGACCACAGGGCTGCCCCAATTCTGTAGAAATTCCTAAATTTGATTTTTTTCTGGCCAAATTTTGTCAGAAAATCTGCAGTCTATTCATGGTACTGTAAAGTGATATAATCAGTTCATGTTCAACAAAATACTGTAGTACCATAACTTTTGAGTAAGTCTTTGCTGACTCCTCAGGAGGCTTTGATATGCATTTTCCTTTCTTCCTTAAATCAGCTATTCAATCCAGTAGTCATAATAAAATGGCTCAAACAAGAAAAAAAAATGCACATCTTGTAGATGCACCTCATGATCTTTTTCTAAATATTGCCATTTAGCTTCCATTTTATCCTCAATTACATCCACAAAATGTAAAAACAAAACAAAATACCACCCTGAGAAATAGCTAGGGGCTGAGATTCTTAAAATTCACACCAAAAAGCCTTCAGCATCCATTTGTCTTATAAAGAAAAAAGAAAAAGGAAAAAATGGCAGAAGTACAAGCCTAGATGATGAATGATCACTAAGTGCTAAAGTTTCATTTCTCATTGGCAACAATACATGTATACTGAAAAACATGTAGTTAAGAGAAGGTACTCCTACACGATTCACTTAGCTGCTCATCTGCAGTAAACATGTGGGTGGAACTCCGTGCTTCTCTGTAGTTCCACTGATTGAAATCAGATCAGAGCATATTACTTAACATGGGAGTTTGAATTCATGGAAATATTTCTATTTGTAATAGGACACCTGAAATCTAGTTAAGTCAAAACTTTTTAGGAAAAAAAAAAAGCTATATTGTAAAATGAAAGAAGTAATATATTTAATGGCTTAATAAATGAATATAAATAAGTTAATTCCATGCAAGTTTTTTCTAGATTTGGCAAAAGTCAGCAGGCTTTGATAGAAGATACAACTATACTGTATAAGGGTTTGCTTATTTAGTCCTAGTTATAGGTTCATTACCTTAACTGGGGGGGGGGGGGGGGGGGGGGAGACTAAGGGAGAGTGAATTCTACTTAAAAAAAAAAAAAAAAAAAAAGTAAAAGCTTAATCATCTCTGTGATTTGTGTATTACGTTCAGTTTCTCTTGCAACCTAAATAATGGTATTATGCAATGGTACTGTCCTTTCTCTGAACTGTCCTGGTTCTGTATTCTTGTATTTTATGATCTCTTTCTAAATGCAGTGTTGCTCTCCTAGCTTCCAGCTCAAACAAATGCATGAATCCTCTTCAAGAAACAAAACAAATCCATCCCCCAAACCCAAACAGGGATAAAAACAAAACAAAACAAAAACAAAAAACCCAGCTCTTCCTGCTACCAGAGCCAGTGAATTATTTACCCAATAAATTACTTGCTGAAAACATAACTTGGCTCAAGTCTGACACTTCAAATCTGAACCGAATTTAACACGGATAGTTTTGACTTAGTATCAGCTTGGAGTAAGATTTCTAAGCCTAGTGAAGATTAAAAAAAAAGAAAAAAATCCCCCTTATCTCCTTTCTGTTACCCCAGAATTGCAAAGATAAATATTTACAGCTTTTAAATCTTGGCTTTAAAACATACAAAACGATAGGTTCAATTCCTACTCAGCCATCAATGTGAAAGCACAAACCATCATGTTCTCAGCCTTCTGAGTTATTTTACTTCCACTGGAATATTTAAAATGCTAGTACTCCTAAGTACTTCTGAGGTAGTGCATAAAAACACAGCTAAGATGGTTTGTGCCTAACTGCCCATTAATTTTACTCATTTATTTTGTTAAAGCATTCATAACAGAAATAGAAAATAATTTTTTTTCAAATCCAATGTTTCACCTGACCTGAAATATATATTCCTTGTCTTAGGTGAGAAAGAAAAGAAAATCTTTTATTTTGGTTTGGTTTAGCCCCCAAATTAATCCCCGAAGTGAAAACAGCTATTAACCTACAAATTCTTAACTTGATCTTCAAAAAAATCAAAACTGCTGGTAATACAAATTATGCATAAAGATACTTGTTTCTGTACTTACATATTCCATCTACCATTTGCATTTTGTAAGCAGGTTCTTAAATTTTATGTAATATTGTATTTTTAGGAAAATTCTGATTAAAAATTTAGGAATCAGAAAACAGAAATCTCATTAACACAAACATTTTTCAGCTGTTCTACTGCAATAGTCCTAGGAGTCTTAATCCCTGCTATGAAGGCTCCAGCACATCTCCACAGTGACACAAAGATTCCTCCCTCCCCAGGAATAAGAGTCCTCTATCAAAATACATCCCTTGCGCAGGAGGTGAGTGGATAATGAATCCAGAGGCTACTCTATATTAGTTTGGAAGGTAGACAGAGGCAGTAACACAGCAAGGCTAAGTAAGAAAGCAAGTTTTAAAGAGAATGTGGTAATGCCAGTTCATACCAATGTTGCCATTACTTATAATAGGAAACTACCATGGTAGCAGTTATGTTACTACTCTCAAAAGAGACCTAAGGCAGAAATGAAAGGCAATGTTCAGACAAACAGGCATGGATTTTTACCATGCGATTTTTGTGAGAGCAGAACTTCCTACTTATTGGCCTTCTATTAACTTCACATTGTATTACAGATAGTCAGTCAAAACTGCTCTGAGAGTATAGTTTAAATTGAAGACAGTCCGTGTACTCTCCTGAGCAGTATCTGACAATATTGTCCATAGAGGAACTGAGATTATAGCAAATTTCTTTTATTATATTGTGTGAATTTGAATTATTTTACTATCTGTGTGATACAAAATATACACTTCACATCTACGCTTTTAAACTGACCTATTTTGTCCTGAAAATAAATACATTACACATACTTGTATTGGTGTGCTAGGAACTGGCCCCAAGACCAAAGGAAGACTAACTGGATAAGTACTATTAATATTCATTAGTATTTCTGAACCAAGTTCCTCTTAATTGGTATAAAACTGATTTATTCTTTGCTAACTGAGCACTTAAACCTATACAACCTGTTTTAACGGGACAGGTTTTGCTTACTCAAACTTTTGAAATAATGTTAAGAGCAATACCTGTCTAGGGGCAGACACAGTTCTTTTATTCACCCAGCACAGTATGAAACAGCTTCAGTCCAAAAGCTGTCTAACAATGCTAGGATGCTATGCCTAAGTACTAAGTATGCAGCTACTATTATCGCACAGCTTCCTGTTGGAAGTTGGTTTAAATTAACCCACTAATGGCCCAATAAGAACAACTCAGGTTAGTTTGTATTGCACATAAAGAAGCAAGATGTTATTTTTACAGTGCTTGTGAGAAAGCACTGGAAGAGTTCACAGATAAATTTATTCCGAATGAAATACTTTATTATTACATAGATGCATGAGAAAATGGTTGATCATCTAATTCAAGTTTAAAACTTTTCTATGTTTTTCTAATTAGATGACAGAAGAGTTACAATACAAAATTAAACTGAAAAAGTGCCAATTTGGCCCTACTGAGGAGGCATAATATTACATTTCAAATACATCAATCAAAGCTTACATATTTCAGGAGGAGCTAATTATTTTCTTTTAGAAATAAAATTATGCATTAATGAGGCTTCTCCAAAAACGCTTTACAGCATCTAACACACTGCTCGTAAACAGTTTCAAAGTCCTTTTCATTCCCCTAGAAAAGAGCAGAGGAAGAAAATGTAAGAACGGTAATATGCTCAGACCAAAAATTCTTACAAACTAGATCCCTGTTGCCAATAATGGCAAATAATTGACATTACAGAAGAATATAAAAACAGTACAAATACTCAATGATATTTTTTGCATATTTCCTCCCTGCTTTGAATTACCTGTGGTACATGAGCTTCCAGAGCCAAATACTGTGATTCTGTGCTCAACAACCCTTGAGTAACTTCCCTCCATAGATATTTCTTCTCTTTGAGCCCTTACAAGCCTTTTCTTTTCTCTTTTCTTTACACACAATCCTTTCATGTTGACTTTCACAGTTTAACAAACCACTGTGTGAAAAAATACCCCTTTTTGTTTTGAACCTGCCATTTGTTACTATCTACTTCTTGTATATCAAACAGTGATTCCCTTTTCACCTTTTCCCATGATATTCAAGACTTAATACAACTCTGTTGCATCTCTCTCCACTTTTCTTTCCTAAGCTGAAGAATCCTAGTCTAATTGGTTGCTCTTTGCTGACATTATTTCACTACTTTGACTATCTCAGTGCCCTTCTCTCTTTCTTGATTACTTCCTCTTTGAGAAATGATGCTGACTGACCAGGACTTTACACAGTATTCAAAATGTAGGTGCATTTTAAAATTAAATAATTTATATAAGCATAAAGATACTTTTTCCTTTCCTATTCTAATAATTTATATTGTTTTTTTCTCTATTCCTAGTAATTCCTAACTGAAAATATGTCTACAGTTGACTTGGTATTTCATCAGATAATATATTCCATGAGAACTGTGGGATCTGGCAAGGCTATATACTACATATATATATATACTACATATATACACACTGTTATTAATCAAGCCACCCAAAGAATTTCTTATACATACATAGTAAGGATCTTCAATAATAAGTTGTTTCTGTGGATCATAAGTCCCAAGTAGTTCAATTGTAGCCTTGCAGTCTTTAACTTGGTTGCTTTTTCTTTTCAGATCTCTGTAAAAGTAAAATTAAAAGTTTTCCAATCAACTTCTCAGAACTTCTTTTTGGCAGCAGCGTTAGACTGTCACATCCTTTCTTTTAAATTACCTCCCACTGATATAACATACTATTTTTGAGACAGTACTTTCCCCATCTACTTACAAATGAGTGTCCATTATCCTAAACGCAGTTAAAATGCACCTCTCATCACCTTCAAATTAAAAGCTCAGTGCTATGATTTTCACAATGCTGAACAGCTAGAACATGTTAAATTCTTTTAATATTATAAACCTCCATTCCTAATCATCACCTTTACCCACCCAGTATTGAAAATTTTTAAGTTGTTTTGCAAGGGGTCATTAGAAATAATTTCCTGCAGAGTATTCTTTCATATAGTTGCTATTAAGATTTACGACTTTACTTTTCTGTCTAAATCATACCACAAAAAGGCAGCAGTGAGGACTAACTCTGTGGCCTAACAAACTAAGCACTGAGCAGGGCCCTTTGAGAACACACACTATATTTCCAAGTCTTACACTGATTTATAGATGAGGTTTTAAAGAAAAAATTAATTAAAAAAAATTGCCATTTGTAGATCCCAAAGCACATTACAACTCCCAGTACTTTTTACACTTAAGAAAAATCTGTAAATACTTACAGTAATAATAATACTCAGCTTTAAGAAATTAATGATCCTATTTCATATAGTTTAGAAATATAAAATTGCAGTAAGAGTACAATATGCTTTTTCTTAAAAGTTAGGATTGCTCTATCAATCAAGCAATTATTCCCTGAAGTCACAGATTTTCAGTAAGTTCTCTAGCCTTCTATAATAAAAGGCGCAGCCCTGTGAATATTTATTATATTTTCAGAGGACAAGAAGGATGTTTGTTTGGAGATTGTCATCCCATGCTATATAATTATATTCACATAATTACAATGAATTCCAACCATTTGCTTCAAGGCTTTTGGCATACCACCTAATAAGTAGGAGGAGGCCAAATGGCTCCAGTACTAAGAAAAAGGGTTGTCCCAAATTAAGACTGCTCCCTTTTTGATATGATGGGCACTCCATCAGCATGTAAAATGGGCCAGTCTTCTGGAGCTACAGATAGGAATTCCCAGGGAAACTGCTTGAACTGGGTCTAAGTTTAAGATGAAATGAAAGTGTAGCAGTAGCAATATCCCTATTCTGCTATAGCTGTGATGCTTCTTCTGCTCTACAGTTCACATTATGGAAACTGTTAATACCAAAGTAAGTTTTATTTAAGAATTTAAATGAAACTAAAAGCAAACCTAATTAAGTCTTTGCCTGACAAACTGCAATCAATCCAAGTGTTATATACAGCATGCATGAATGAAAGATATAAGAGAGTCCATTCAAAACATTCTAGAAGAGTCAACAAATGATACTTCTTTCAGTTAAGTGCTGCTGTTTTAAAAAAAGTCTTTGTAGGTTACTAATAGGGTTGTTTTTTTAAACTAACTTTATATGCAATAGTCCTTACAAACACATTGACACTTGTACTTTATTAAAACTCAGTCCCTTAACACCAATTATAAGTGTGTACCTAATTCAGTTGAAAATTTGCTAAAGATGCCCAAATTGCCATATTAGGCAGCTACTTCTCCAAATCCATCTTAAACTCAAATTGTCTCAAAGACAGACTTAACTAGAATGATAGGAAACAGGAGCAAACAAGTCTCCTGGCTAACAACCTTACTTCAGAGTTCATTCTATTTCTCAAAAAAACAGAAAAAAGAAAGAAAGAAAAAAAAAACAGAAAACAACCTGTAATATGGATAAGTGCACAGAGAACTGAAGTTCTGTAGATGTAATAATGAAGATGACATGAGATGAGCAATGCTGATGATCTCTAACTGAGCAAGCAAAATCTTTAATCCCTTCCAAATTTCCACAGTATCTTTTAGATCCCATGCTAGAAAAACAGATCAATTTAATCAGAAGCCTTAGGACTTAAAATGAAAATATGTACTCATGCCTAACTCTACAGACATCAGTGGAATGTCTATAATTTAGCGTATACTCAAATTCCTTTTCTTTATTCCTTAAGTGGCATATATCACACAAATTGCTCACTTCTAGCTTATCAAACATATTAGAAGTGAAGAATACCTCTGTTAGGATATCATACACAAACACACACACACAACAAACAAAAAAACCCCAAAATATCACATCTGTCTTCCAAAGCGACTCATGAGCTAGCATTAGAAGTAATCAATTTTTTTTTTTTCCCCCCATTTCTTCATACATTACCTTAGATTGCTTTCATCCATACAAAGTATATAATCAAAGGTCTGGAAATCTTCTTTAGTAATCTAGAATTACAAATACGTGCTTGAGACTACAAACTGTGTTTCAATACAACACAGGAAAAAAATTACAGAATCTTGATTTATTCAAAGAAACAGATTACAAAAATTAAACTATCTTCAGCATCCCTTACAATAACATGTAAAGCATTTAAAAATACTCAGCCGTGGTTATTTATCCAGTTCTACAAGTTTTCCACAAAATAAATAAATTATATTTTATTAATAATTTTTAACATCCCATTAATCAACAAAGAAACATCACTAGAAATGTCACCACCTCCCATGCTTTCCAATAGCTAAAACTGAAGCAGGTTTTCAGTGATAGAAACCATGCAATAAAAAATGCAGGCAATTTACTGTCTTAGTATTTCATTGACAGGAAAACATAAAAAAATAGATAACGTGTAATACATAGAATCCAGAAATCTGTGCATTATACAAAGAAAGATAACAGGTGAAATTCAAAGCTAAAGTATGATGGCATGAACTACAATCTCTTAAAAAACAAATGCAGTGACATTCTGTGAGCTCACAAAATTTACAACACAATGTGAAAAATATCTGGGATCTACTTTATATCTTTGTACTGTCATACCAGCAGTTATTTTTCTTTCCTAGAGGTTATGGACTCCTAAACACACGTATTAATAAAATTCAGAGATCCAAGTTCAGAGTAAGGTGGGCAAGCATTTCTGATAATCCATTAATACCGGTAGCAACGTTATCTGTATTGGAATAAGGATGGCTGCAGATTTTAACAGTAGTAATTATACATCAGTTTACATTCACACCTTAGCTTACAGTAAAAACTTCCCACAATGCCTAAAATGCACAGTATGCTAGTACAAAATATCTGAGCCAGTTGTCCCTAATCAGGAAAGGCTAAATGGTATGAAATCCGTAATGAGTTCACATTAAGACTGCATTGCATGCATAGTCCTATGTGTAGCATCATAACCAAGAAACCTGGAAGGTTTCTAGAGTACAGATTTCTCTGGCAGTTGTCCCTGGGAAGGATGGGCTAGAGAAGCAAATAAGCAAGTGAAAATACAAAAAGGCTTAACACATTTTCCTAGAAGCCATCAGAGCTTTAACTTGTAAAAATTATTTACATATACAAACACTTTTTAGATAGTTTTTGTGTTAATAGCAAATACATATTGATTAAATCTCCCATACCAGAGAATATGAAAAGATTATTAGATTAAAGCCATACATGATACATTTCACACAGGGAGAACTGGGGGGAAAGGGGCTTTGACAAGAAAGGGTTAAACAGTGAAAACTAATGCAGACTTGTTTATTTTCACTGTAAAAATATTAGCTGTATTCATGCTGTGCCTTTGACCTATGAAAATATTTTTACAGTGAAAATAGCTCTGTTTTCCTAGCAACCCTTACAGAACCTCTACAGGCTTCTTCTGGTAGCTCTATGCAGCTAAATACTGGCCCCTGTGAAAATACACAGGCATAAATTTCTTTGTAGTACTGACAGGCTGAGAGGAAGCAGTGAAAAGGAAAACGCACCTGCCAAACTTCCTGTATACTTCGATGGATTGAAAGCTATTACCTTATGAACCAGTACTACCACTGATGCAGATGCTGTCCTAAAACCAGGATGATTGGTTAGCTTATGCTCTTGTGGCCTTACAACAGCCATCAGATACAAAAAGCATAATTCAGCAGACTCTAGTGACCTGAAGATTCCCCAAAACTATGAAAACTGGTCATATTTTGGGTGAAGAAATTGGGAACCTAAAAATGTGTGTGTATTTTGGAAAGAGTATTGGAGAGCTCAAGTGATCAATTTTGGATGGAACTACACAGACAAGAATAATTTTTACATTAAAAAAAATGCATATAACCATTATTAAAGACGGTCCATGGAAAAACACGTCATTGTTCTAATTTATCTATGTTAAGCATTTGCCTTCCATTTCAAGACGGGAAATGAAATCTCTTTTTCTCTCTAAAAAAACCAAAGAGTTGCAGTGGTCCTCAAATTTATTCAGTTGTGAAACAACATTTAATATAACCTTCTAATCTCAATTTCACATTAAAGGCAAATGCAAGACATGAGTCATACTGAAATAAATTTTGACCTGAGCATGAATAAAAATGAAACTGATTAATATACCATTTTGTACACAAAGGCTAAGAACTGAAAGAATTTCAATAGGTACATAAACATACATCAAGCAGCCTATTATCAACTAAAATGTTAAGATTTAATATGTATGTTGATATTTCAACACTTCCACTTAAAATTCACGATTATTATATACCATGGTAGGATATAACCAACCTAACATTTTCTCTTATATAAATCAGTCTTATAGCATGTGTCAGTTTTATATAAAAAAAGATATAATCCACAATTACCATAAATATGTGCAAAATTATTTGAAATAAAGTGCCTTTCACAGGGTACATAATTTTCCACAGGAATGAAAAGGATAATTGTATGAAGTAGTCATCTTATGACAGTAGTTAGGAGACAACAGAAGAAAAATCCTTCCTTTGTAATTCTGCAACTCCTGGGTTAAATCTTTCTCAATCTGTTCTGGAACAATGGAACAACTGGAACTATTCTGGTTGTTCTGGAACAACTTTCACTGGCACTTTTTCTGATGTGACCACTCTCAACAACCAAATTTTACACTGCTAAGTTTCTCTTTTTCCAGAAGTATTATGGGGCCATATCACGATCACAAGTTTTAGAGAATCATCAGAGACCATTTGATAGAACCTTGAAACAGTAAAATTGGAGTTACATAGCTAACACCAATGAAAAATGAACAGTTACCACAGGCCAGGGATTCAAAAGTTTCCTTCTTAACAAAAGTTGGTATTGTGGGGATGTTTTAGACATACTTCCATCCTGTTAGTCTTTCATAATATTGTCTCATCCTTTTTAATTTCTTCTCCCTGTACATCTAACATTCTATTATCAGATACACTTATAGCCTTCCTTCGGTTTTTTTTTTCCTGTTTGTTTTTTTGATCTAATCTCTTCTACTTTAAAACTCTGTTCATTTGCCAAAATGTATAGGCAAATTTCTTCAGGAATGTGTTCTCACTTCCTCCATGCCAAAAGAGCATATATAGAGTTGCTTCAAGGCAAAGGATCAACTGTTTTGGATACTTTGCTTTAGTTTAACTGCTCATGAACTGCTCCAATACCACCCAAGGACAGTTCTCCCATTTCTAAGGCTTATCTTTTAAGAAGACAAACATGTTACACTAATGTGACTGAAACACTAACTGATTAGTTTTACTACCATTTAGCTAGTATAACGATAAAATGTGCTGTTTTTAAGCACTAATAAGCAATAAATCTAGAACCTGTAATGAAAGAGATCACAACATCAACCAACTTTTTCTAGTAATTATTCTTACAGTAAAACAGTCAAAATCTGGAACAGTGTTGTGCTTAATTATGTTTGCACTATTATATAAGGGAGATTAGCATCAGGAAAGGTTAGCAGAGGGCAATCAACTAATTGAGGGAATTTATTTTAAAAAGTTAAAGAACTAAACATGTAGTTTTTGGAAGTGAAAAAATAAAGTGTGACCTCAGTAAGGTCTAGTAAAATTCTGAAGGGAACAGAAATGAAAGACATTAACACGACTACTTGATCTTTTTGTCAGTACAAGAACCAGTGGCATAAACTCAAGCTAAGAAAAGGTCAAGTCCTAAAGGAGTACTTTATATCCAGAGAGTAGTTAATTGAAATAAGTTCTGTGCATTTATTTGAGAATCTTAATTTAAATAGATGCAGACATGTTTGTTTCAGATCTCTCTGGAATGCAACATGAAAGTACACTTTCTTTCATTAGTGAAAACTGAGATGAGTTTTGTCAAAAAGAATGTTTCAAGGCTATGCTTTCCGCTGAAGATACCACCAACCCTACTACTAATCTTGGGTTTAAGCTCCTTAGTTCTAATCTAGCATTCCAAAAACTTTTAAAAGATTTTCATCCAAAAGCAGAAATTTTAGTGATGGATAAACAGGTATTCTACTTCTTTTTCGGACCTGCTGAATAAAAATGCAATCCTTTCAAATTCCAGTCAATTTTTTGCTTAAAGAAGTGCCACAGATTACGAGAAGTCATCCATTTTAAGAAGTACTCAAAAATATTTCAGAAAAATGTGCAAAATACAAAGGTATTGAAGGTAAGATTCTTCTACAATGGAGAAGCTGCTCAAATGCTTCCTAATTTTACTTCCAATGAAGTTTAATAATAAGAAACTAACTTCACCTGGAAGAGTTAGGTCACTTTGAAGCCCTTTGAAAGACTGCACATATTTATTATGCGACGCTTAACTTTGAGCAAATGAACTTGGTCAAATGACTTCTGTGATTGTAATGGTTAGAGCCGAACAAAGAATGGGTATGAACATGAAAGAAAATATACTCTCTTCTACCTGCCGTGCTTTATGGGCTGTCTCAATGCCATGATTTCTTAGACAGCTTAAAGCCCTTGCATCTGGGCAGCGCCCCACGTTCCAGTCTGAAACAGCAGCACTGTCTGTCATCCACTGTAACAACAAAACAAATACATATACATATTTAAAGAAAATAAGAGTACAGTACCTGCCTGGCAATATGATTCATGGTAATGCCATGCTTCTTCATGCAAGTCTGTCCTCGATAGTCAGGAGGGTTTCCTATTTCATAGGTAGATGTCGCTGCACTGTCTATCCTCCACTACAGAAAAACAGATTTATATTTTATTTTTCCTTTCCCACTGCTCATATTTGTACTAACTGGCTAACAGACAGTTATTTCTTAGGCAGGTACAGAAATAAGTTACTTACCTTATTTTCAACTTTTGCATCAGTTACAAGTTTTCTAAAAACTGCTTCAGCTATTGGAGAGCGACAAATGTTTCCTACAGAAACATGAAATTAAAGTAAAATTTAGGATGATTAAAACCAAAAATTAAATAGTTGTGTGGATTCATCAGCATAAATCAGATGAAAGATTTTTTACTTAGCTACAATGTGGATTGCTTATGTTATTCTATCCCAAGAGATTCTGCAACAGTGGAAACATAAGATGCATCACTCTCTCGAAATGCACATTATTACATGCAAAGATATACCTAGTTAAAATAAATAGGAGGGGGGTTGTCTAAGCACATTGCCCTATTCCTCTCCTCCTCTACAAAGTTTATGATCACAGAAGACAAGGCAAAATTACAGAATTTCTAAGTGGCAGCAAATCAGCTGCAAATCCTCCTACATACTGGCATTTTTCAACTAATGTTTTACTGGATAATCTACAAATATTCATTTGAAGTATTTATATTCTTATCCACCTATGAAACAAAACTTTTGAACAATTCCAAAACACAATCACCCCCACTGTGGAACCAGCTTAGCAAAATGGCTGAACAACCTGCAGTTAGAAAGCTGCTAACTACTAAAGCGAAGACACTCCAGGTCAAATGGAACTTTCAAGAGCAGCTTCCAGCTACTAATTCCAAAACCTCAAGGAAAAGAAAAGAAAAAAAAAATCAATTACATAAGATCTTAAATACTTAAGGAAAAGAATTTTTCCAATTTTTTTTTTTGGTCCAGAGTATGGAGAATTAGGGATGAAAAGCGACTCTGACAGCAAGGCTTAAGTACTGCCAGTCAGCCAACAAACAGGTAAGATACCTGGTTTCTTATATAAATAAGAAATAATAAATCTTCCCTTCCAACGGCCTCTGATTATATTAGCCACATGGTCTGAGCATTACTTTCAATAAAAACCCATCTCAACAATGAAATAGTGACCAATGAAAAACTAGAAATAATCGAGCTACAGCATTTATTCCACTGCTGAGGCTATAACCATGTTATTCATTTAAGGTAGACCAAATCTACACACAAAAATACATACTCTTTGAAAAAAACAAAGAAACATCACAACAACAAAGTCTACTCAACTATTATTTGAACTCTTTCTACCTTTTCATCCTTCAAAAATTCTGTGAAACTAGGTGTAAATTTGTAATACCTGGCATTCCACTTAGATGCACAACAAATCATAAAAACAAATCTTCGCCTTCCATCTAAGAGAATGTATGATTCTACTCATCCCTCTGTCTTTTGAGCAAATAAGTATAAAATATATCACAAATGCTAAAACTCATTTCTGTAACTTTAGATAAATCACAAAGATCACTGTTCTACTATTGATTAAATTCTTTCCAAGTTTCATCATCAAGAAATAGTAAATAATGAAATGCCCAACAACAGAGCTAAATTGCTGGCAGCAAACTGGCAGAACAAACACACAGCCTCATTTTCATGCCAATATATTCACACAAAATATCAAGGCAGATACCTTACTACTAAAGAGAAAGAAATTGCCGTGACTTGAATATTTAATAATTTGCTCTCAATTATGTCAACTATATAATAAAATCAAAGCGGGAAGTGAACCATTTAAGTAATACAAATTTGTTGCCATAGTTTTGGAGAAAGTCTAATCACTAAATGGGCAAAAGCAACTGTCTAACCATTTGGAAAACAATTTTGCTGAAGCATTAAGTGAATTTTGATAGCAGCAGATCTTTTTCCAGGTGCAAATATACTATTTCCTTTATTTGAACTAGTTTATTGCAAGCTGAGAAACTAAATTGGACTTGAGAGAAAAATAAAGCAGAAAAAAGTTGTTTTTTATCTACAAATTAGTGACAAAAGAGAGATTCATTTCTATTAATTATAAGAATGTTGAAGAATAAAAATAAATAAATCTCACTTCCTTTGCTGAATAAACTAGTTAAGCATTAAGCAGTACCATTTTAATAGGAAACCGAGGGAACATGTGAACATAGAACATTAGACAGAAAAGAACCTTCACAGTCACAGAATCCAGTCCTTCCATACTGTAGACAAATACACCATCAAGCTCCCTTTTAAAAGCATCATCTGTATTACAAGGTTAACCCAGAAACTCATTTCCTCTGATAGCCAGAAACCTTCCAATTTCCAGTTATTATTTATTCGTGGAAGCCTACACTCATTTGATCTTGGTTAACATCACTCTGTATCTTAAAAACCTTTCTTCCTTTCAGCAGATACAGAACCAACATACTTCTTGTCAAGCACAGTTGTGCTAAGCTAAACAAACCAAGCTCTCAGTCTCCTCAGGAAATTAATTGTCCCTTATCTAATCATTCTAGTTAACCTAACTCTACATTTGTTCTAAATAGAATTCATTTTTCTTGAATGCTGACAACTAAAACTACACACAGTATTCCAGGAAATGTCTTACCAACTCCTTTTATAAAAGAAAAAAAAGACTCCAAAATATTTACTTAACTCTATTGAAAATAACTTGAGATAACACCTTCCAGAATCACATTTTGATCCTTCATGAATATCAGATTTGTGATCATAATCTCCTACTTCTACTTAGCCCATTCCATCTCTTTCTCTGTTGCTTCAGATAACTTTAAGTCTTCATTCTAAACTATTAAATTCCATTTCTACTACACCAGCTTTCAAGACCATCCAGTTCTTCCTGAACAATATTTTTCCTCTGAATGAATAATACCACTCAACTCATGTTTGCAGGCCCTGGTCCTCATGGGTGACTTTAACCACCCTGATATCTGCTGGAGGGACAACACAGCTAGGCACAAACAGTCCAGAAGGTTCCTGCAGTGCATTGATGACAACTTCCTGATACAGGTGATAGAGGAGCCAACGAGGAGACGTGCTCTCCTGGACCTCATACTTACAAACAAGGAAGTACTGGTTAGAGATGTGAAAGTCACGGGCAGCCTTGGCAGCATGATCATGAGATGGTGGAGTTCAGGAATCTGCAAGGAAGGAGCAGGACAAAAGGCTGGATCACATCCCTGGACTTCAGGAGAGCAGACATGGGCCTGTTCAGGGACCTGCCTGAAAGAATTCCTTGGGAT
The DNA here is from genome assembly GCF_036417845.1 of Apteryx mantelli. Lineage (NCBI taxonomy): Eukaryota > Metazoa > Chordata > Aves > Apterygiformes > Apterygidae > Apteryx > Apteryx mantelli. Next base: position 117,411,381 of record NC_089980.1, on the reverse strand, counting down.
ACAGAAAGGAAGAGGAGTCCAAGAGAGCTGATTGATATTCAAGGATCGTCTCCTACAAGCTCAAGATATCAAGCAAAGGCGGCAGGAGGCTTCTACGGATGAACAAGATGCTCCTGGCAAAACTCAAACCTAAAAAGTAGGCATACAGGAGGTTGAAGCAGGGACAAGTGACCTAGGAGGAATACAGAGACTGAGCATGCAGGGATGGGGTTGGGTTTGGGTGGCCAAAGCCCATTATTGAGTTGAATCTGGCGAGGGACATACACGACAACAAGAAAGGCTTCTACTAGTACATAAGCAGCAAAAGGAAGGCTAGGGAAAATGTGGGCCTGCTGCTGGATGAGGCAGGGGTCCTCGTGAAACAGGACACAGAAAAGGCTGAGGTACTGAATGCCTACTTTGCCTCAGTCTTTACCGGCAAGACTTGCCCTCAGGAATTCCAGGCCCCTGAGACCAAGGGGAAAGTCTGGAAAAAGGAAGACTTGCTCTCGGTGAAAGAGGATCAGGTTAGGGAACACTTAAACAAACTGGATGTAAACAAGTCCATAGGACTTGATGAAATGCTGAGGGTGCTGGCCAACGTCACTGCAAGGTCACTCTCAATTATCTTTGAAAGGTCATGGAGATCAGCAGAGGTTCCTGAGAACTGCAGATATCACCCCTATCTTCAAGGGCAAAAAGGAATACCCAAGGAACTACAGGCCAGTCAGCCTCACCTTGATCTCTGAAAAGGTGATGGAGCAAATAATTCTGGATACTATTTCCAGACATGTGAAGGACAGGAAAGTTATCTGGAGTAGTCATCAGGGATTTACAAAGGGGAAATTGTGCTTAACCAACCCTTCTACAATGAGATGACTGGTTTGGTGGATGATGGGAGAGCAGTGAATGTTGTCTACCTTGACCTCAGTAAGGCTTTCCACACTGTCTCCCATAACATCCTCACAGACAAGCTGATGAACTACAGGGCTGATAAGAAATCAGTGAGGTGGACTGAAAACTGGCTGAACTGCTGGACTCAAAGGGTTGTGAAGAGCGGCACAAAAACAAGCCACTAGTGGTGTCCCCCAGCAGTCAATCATGGGTCCAATACTGTTTGGCATCTTCATTAACCACCTGGATGATGGGACCAAATGCACCCTCAGCAAGTTTGCAGATGATACAAAATTGGAAGAAGTGGTTGGTACACCAGAGGGTTGTGTTGATACTCAGCGGGACCGCAACAGGCTGGAGAAATGAGCAGACAGAAACCTCAGGAAGTTCAACACAGGGAAATGCAAAGTCCTGCACCTGAGGAGTAATAACACCATGCACCAGTACATGCTGAGGGCCAATCAGCTGGAAAGCAACTTTGCAGAAAAATATCTGGCGGTCCTGGTGGACAACAAGCTGATCATTGATGAACAAGCCATTAATGTTTCTTGTAGCAAAGGCGGCCAACAGTACCCTGGGCTACATTAGGCAGATCCTTCTCCTCTATTCAGCGCTGGTGAGGCCACAGCTGGAGTAACACGTCCAGGTCTGGCCTCTCCAGTACAAGAAAGACACGGGCCTGCTAGAGTGAGTCCAGCAAAGGGCTATGAAGACGAAGAAAGGACTGGAGCATCTGTCATATGAGGAAAGGCTGAGAGAGCTGGGACTGTTTAGCCTGGAGAAGAGAAGGCTCAGGGAGATCTTATCAATATGTATAAATATCTGAAGGGAGGGTGTGAAGAAGACAGAGACAGACTCTTTTCAGTGATGCCTAGTGATAGGGTGAGAGACAACAGACACACACACCAAAACACAGACAATTCTGTTTGAATCTAAGAAAAACTTTTTTGCACTGAGGGTGACTGAGCATTGGAACAGGTTGCCCAGAGAGGTTATGGAGTCTCCATCCTTGGAGATACGCAAAACTTGACTGGATGTGGTCCTGGGCAATCTGCTCTAGCTGACCCTACTTGACTGGGGCGGGGGTTCGACCAGATGATCTCCAGAGATATCTTCCAGCTTCAGCTATTCTATTCATGCACAGTTACAGAATCACAGTAAATTTCATTACTACACCTAAAATTTCTGTAACAAATAATGATGTACACTAAATACTATTGGTCCTACTAATTCATTAACTATCTTTCAGAATTTCAAAGTGACTCTCTTAAGTAAAACTCTCACATTTTTTTTTGTTTGTTTAACCTTCCTCATTACCTGAACTGAATCACCTTATGACGTGATCCAAATTATTTTTACTCTTCCAGTGTCCTCACTACTTAAAATAAATGTCAGATCATCCTTTGATGGCACCATGATCACTGACTGATTAAATATATTAGCTACCACTTCTAGCAATACCTAGAAAATGTGGTTATGTTCTTTTTAAAACAAACTTGTTACCTAGTTTGTGACTTGAAAATCAGTGTCTTCCATGATGACACATTCCAGATATTACTGGAGGAACTAATACTATTACAGTACTGCCATCTCCATTCAAATCTATTCTTGGGGACTACAGGAAGAATCCCATAACTAACTTAATAGAAGCTCTTTTTCACCATACTCTTCAGTGTTATTTCTGTATTAACCAATTATGTTTATCCATGCTACTCCTAGCCATTATGCTATAGTTCTTCCCATTGTTAATGTAAAGCACTACCTTACCTCACTGATATTGAGTAACATGCAAACTTCAGTTGTTGTTTTCCAGTCATGATCACTTCCCCATGATATTTTATATCCATACAATATCCAGTTTTACTTCCCACATCTTTCTTTCCATGCTTTGTCCAGGCTCCTTGCGTGTGCATAGCGTTTCCTAAATTACAGATTGACAAGTGCCTGAGGAATGAACAGAAAATCTCACAGAAAGATTCATATGGGATTACCTTCCTCCTTGGACTTGAACCATACTTTCCTTACATCTTGTCTACCCCTTCCTTATCACTAATCTTATCTTTACTTCCTATCCTCCTACCCACTGATATTCCTTTTTCCTTTTTTTGCATTTCTGATTGATATGATTATGATCTTATGTATAAGATACTGGTATGAAAGTTCTCTGAATCTCTGTCTTCTCCATTTTTTAAATGTCAAGCTTTTTAAACTGTAGTGACATTTTCAAACTCAGAAAGCTAGTACCCAAAGTACCCAGACAGAGTCTGCCCACTGAAGTAAATCCTACAACCATCTCCAAATGATGACTTAGGGTAAGAGACTCAAACTTCACTCATAGAATCAGTCCCGGAACCATTTGTTGATCACTTTTACAGTTGTGCTTTGTCACTCATTTTCTAGGGACAAGAACACCACTGACGATTATCCAAGTGGCCAATATGCTTTCTGAATTCTTCTTCCAGTCTGTGTATTAATCTTTCATCAATCCCCATAAGGGCACGAAAGATAACTTGTATCCATTTCAGGCTCAGGTCCATAGCTCATCTGGTAGGCAAGACAACCACCTTTTGGTTAAGTTTTTCACTTTTAAAGTCAAATAGACCTGCCTCTTCTTAGCGATGGCATCAACTAAGTGGATCCAAGCACTGCTGATCTTGTCATCTATTCTCTCAAGTTGTTTTATATCCTCACTGTTCCTTATCCAGCTAACTCTTTTATACCTTCTCCAAATGCAAACAGATGCTTTTTTTCTTCTTCCTTTGTTATCCCATCTTCTGTTTCTAACAGAAGTTTTCATCCTCTCACATTTAAAAATCTAGTTTTTGACTCTGTTTATTTTTCCCTAGATGGTCAGTTCATCTGAGTTATTTTAATACCGCTTCCTGGTATTATTTGCTTCATCAATTTACCATCCTTTTCTTCAGCAAGTGTTTAAAGCTTGCTAATTACTCTACTCTATGTACTCAAATTCCTGTCTAAACTTCATCATAGTTCCCAGTTGTGTTACTGTATCTTCTCTTCAGTTAAATCTATCTGATGATGCTTAGCACTCAATTAGCTTTGTACAGAACCATTCAAAACTGATCTTAGTCCACATTCCCTGTCCTTTCCACTCACTGTCAACTGCACAGCTAACATTCCTACTACCATTCTTAACCTGGAAGAGCTAAGTATATAACAACAAATGGCACGACCTAACTTTCACACATTTCCCCCCACCACCAACACACAGTGGAATTACTCACGGAAGTTAAATATTAGCATAAATATACTGAAAAAAAAAAATTCAAGTGCAACTCAATTTGAGCTCAAGACATCAAAATTGAGGTGTCTAAAGGAGTCCTAGGTGTCTAACTCCCTAGTCAGTGGAGGTTTGGTCAATATAATCAATGTCAATAGCTGTATCACTCACTAGAATCCACGGTACTCAAACCATCAGCTAATCATGTGGATGTTACAAAGTTAAAATTATTTTCCTGCAACAAGATTATTTTCAATTATCAACTAGATCATTATGCTTTTCCCAGAAAGCCAGTAGCTTCCCAAGCTCCTCAGTAATAATAGCACTTTTCAACACATAAGCACCTACCCACAATGATCAGACTCTCAACCTTTTTTAAACAGGCATCAAAATCTTATTTTCCAATTCCATGATCACTTGTATGACCATGCTATCAACTCTCTCTCAAACTTCTGTATCATTCTGAATCACAGATTGAATAAGGCACTATATTCTAACAGCCATCCTACTAATGTTGCACAGAAGCAACATATTTTCCTTCTTCTAACATTCTCTTCTTTGTCCAAAAATTGCATTAGTTCTTTTTGTCAGCTTGCTGAGAAACCCCATTACAGTAGTTATTTATGATGACCTCTTCAATGCCTTATTCAAGCTATTGCTTTCCCATTCTGCAGCTATAAACTAACTGCATTTTGTTCCATGAAGCTCTGAATTTGCCTATATTTAAAAAGCATAATGGATTGTGATCTGTGAACTAGAAAATCGAATCTCTCTGTAACTACAACCTAATTTCCTCATTACTGGCTACCCGATCAATTTATTGTCATTTTAGAAAAGATTTTATGCAATCTATATCTCTGATGACACTGATACTCAGTGGCTCATACCAACCATCAGTTTTTTGAGGACAAACAAAAAAAACCACTTTGCTTAATTCCAGCTGTCTAACAACTATTCCTCCATATACTGAGATCTACCAGTAGGCCAGTTTCTGGTCTCTTTAACATACCCATGCAGCTTGTCATGTTATTGTGGTCAATACTGTCAACTGAGAGACAGAGGCTTACTTATATAACATGGCATTATATTAAGATGATTTCTGGAGCTCAACTGTTAATTAGACGAGCTACATGATTAAAAAAAAAAACAAAAAAACCCACAAACGAGCAAGCAAGCAAACTGCTTTTTGGTTCATGTCCAGTTATAATTCTTCCTTTGGCTTAAAAAAAATTATTTCCAGGTGCTTTTTCGTATACTGTAATCACATATGCTGTTAAATGCTCCATTTATTTTTCAGTGCTGAGAAACCCTTATCATTAATGTAATTATGCACATTAACTAGATTATATTTTGCTGTGCAATGAATATCTGCTTATCTCATCACAAACAAAGAATACAGTAAATGGATATTTCAGTAATAGGTTTCTTTCAAAATAATGTAGAAATAAAGTAATTTTTCACGAAGCCTTGTACTTTTTGGGATCAGCTCTCACTGAATGTGGGAGATATTCAGAATTAATGGGCCTTGTTAATCAGCAAACAACACTACAGATATCTGCAGTTCTAGAAGTCTGTTTAGTAGGTTTTTCAGCAGTAACCTTAGGTATTATTTATAACCAAAAGCAGGGAAAAAAAATCTAATAAGGTATCAACATTACTTCTCAAAACTAATAAAAAAAAATAAGGAAACTTTTTGCAGGAAACGATAAAAGGTGCCTGAGAAACTTATCTTAAATAAGTGTATATCTGACTGGAAAAAAAATAAGTGTTTGTTATCTAAACTAGCTTTTCATGTCATATGCCTATCAAAACCTACCATTAGGTTACTTTTTATAAGCCAATAAGGTAGAAGAGGAAATTTCAAACAAATTTACAACGCTTACTTAAAAAATCATCCCTTTAACATCAAGACTTTCTGACTTGCTCACCTTTTCCTCAAACTCAATATAATTCATTATTTTCATACCAAAACTATTATTAACGTTCACTAAAAATGGTTTCTCAGAAACCAAACTGGATTAGGAACTTGTTAACGTACAAATGACCATCATGGCGTTACAGATCCATAGATACATATGAATCATTTGGTGAAGATTACTGTTGTAAGAACTTATTGTTAGGAGAGAAGGATTCACTAGATGCCCTTATACTAAGAGGTTTGCCTAGACCAGTGGCTCCAAACAGCAATTGATAACTCCTTATCTAACAGATGTTTTCCCTGAGTTATTATTAAGGGTTGATTTTATTGTAACGTGGCAACAGAACATTTTTCACAAAACTAAACTCTTGCTTTGCTATTCAACTCATCTCCCTTTCTATTACAGAAAAGCAGATAGTATACATATAATCAACCAATAAGAGTTTGTTTTTGTAACAAAACTCTATCCAATTAAAAAAAAAAATGGTGAAAACTCCAGGGATTCACAGGGATCAAATCCCAGCACACAGGTAATATTATAAGTGCTAGGAAGCAGATAATATTAAAAACCCTACTAGATCAGAGCAAAGACCCATCTAGCTTGCTGTCCCCAAAAGAGACTCGAAGCAGGTGTTTAGAGAAAACATGTATAAAATAGGATAAGGCCATGTGCTCTTTCACTAATGTAATCCTCCCAGCAGTCAGGTTAGGAATTTGTTGCTCATGAAAATACAAAAGATGCTTATCAGCAGCCAATTGTCTTAAACTTCAGGAATGCATCCAAACCCTTTCTGAACACATTTGTACTTCTGTTTTCCATAACATCTTGTGACATAAAATTCACAAATATAAGCAAATTCTTATTTAAAAAAATGTGTTGCCTAGTTCTTCATTTGGACAATCCTTCAACTTGCAAGAAAAAGAGAGTCAGATTTTTCTCACGCCTGTCATGATGACCATGATTTCATAGATCAAAATCATCTCCACCCTATACCAAGTTCCTTTTCTTACTAAAAGAGTTCTAGCGTATTTATCCTCTTCTTATAGACAAACTGTTTCCTTAATTTTAATCATTCTCGTCACCTCTTTCCTTTTTTAAAATCAGGTGATCAGAACTGCAAACCATACCAATGATGTACTGCAGCAGAAATGTGGCATCATGACATTTGCCGTTTGGTTCTCTATTACCTCCCTATTATTCTAGAAGCTAAGCACTGAGCTGACAGTTCCAGAAGGCTATTCACAAAAACCATTTAATGCTACTCTTGAGTAGCAATAGCTAATTCAGAGCTCAGGTTTGCATATGTATAGTTAGGGCCAGCTCTTCCCCACGTATAAACATCGCATCTATCAACACTGTTTCACCTGTTTTGTACTGGCCACTCCGACCTATTTCTGATATAAACACTTGCTCAGGGGAAGGGAACAGATGCTATTTTCTGCTTTTTTCCTCCCTACTCGGGCACTGTTCCGACCCTTCTTGAGGGAGACAGCCGCAAGCTGCCGCCGGGCGCCCAACGCGACCGGGGAGTGGGACGTGGGAGGCTGCCGGGGTGGGCCTGCCGGCAACCCTGCCAGGCGGGGCCCGCTCGCCCCGAGGCGGACCCGCCTCGCCGCGCTCCCCGGGAGCGCCGGGGGCTCCCGTTATCTCTCCACCCTCACCCAGTCCCCCCAGCCCGGACAGCGGCGGGAGGGGGGCGAGAAAGGGCCCGCCGGCACCCGGCCCGCTCACCCAGACACACGAAGAGCACCGACTTCACCTCCCTCGCCGCCATCTTCGCTCGCACCAGCCGCGCCGAGAGAGGTCCTTCCCGCCGCCAGCCTGTCGTGCCGCCTGCGCCTCGCTTTACGGCACCGGCCGCTACAGCCGTCTACGATTTTTGCCTGATTTGAGGGATAAGCAGGGAGATAAAACATAAAAACACAAGCACCGACGTGGGCATGGGGGGCGGCGGCGGGGCCGCGCGCGCCCGCCGGCTCGGCTCGGCTCGGCGCGCGGGGGGCGGGCAGGCGGTTGGTAGGCGCCCTAAGACCCTCCTGCCTCACCTGCGCCAGGTGAGCGGCGCGGCGGCCCCGCCCCGCCCCGGCGCTGCCCAGTGCGGTGGCGGCCTGGGAGCGGGCGGCGGCGGCGGCAGCAGAAGTGAGTATCGTCGCCGAGGGGCTCCCGCCCACCGCGGCCGGCCTCGCTGAGGCGGTGGCGGCCCGCTCCCTCTTGCCCGCGGTGCTCCGCGGCGCTCCGCGGCCTCCTCCCCGGCGCAGGGTTGGGGGGGGACGAGCTTCCGCCGCCCCTGGGGCAGGCAGGGGGTGAACGGAGCCCGAGGAGCGCGGCAGGGCCTGGCCCGCCGCTGGGAGCACCGCGCCTCCCTCCTGCCTCGGACGGCGCCGCTGGCAGCGCCCGCAAGAGCGCTCGGACATACGAAGTAGGCCTGCACTTAGCGGGCCGTGTGGGTCGCTGCTCCAGCGGGTGTTTCAAATGCTGAGCCTGCTAAAACCTGGCATAAACTGAGGAACGTGCTCTTAAAATACAAACGCTGCTCTTTTTTCCGTTAATTCCCCCCCTCCCCTTCCCCCCCAGTTGCAGCATGTGGTGCATCCTCAGATTAGAAATTTGAGAAACATCTAATATGGTATTGGTCCTATTAGACTGATGTTGCAGTTTGGCACGTATACTTCTAGCTGACCAGGACGGCTGGAATTTTTTTCTTGTATGTGGTTTATCTGTAGGGTTACCACATGGATCTAGCTGGGTTTTGTAACACGGGCTCTATCCCAGCCCTGTGGTGGCAGGGTGTGGCCAGGGGCTGGATTCCTTTGCTGCTTTTAAGACTAGCTTGCCTTGTTTTTCAGTCAAAATGTGGTAGTTTGAAGATTAAAAATGTAAAATTTTAATATTGTGCAAAATCTGAGACTTTCAAATCAAAGAGATTAATAATTAAAAATTATAACCCAACAAGCTTCTATCAAGTGTATTTTCTCCAAAATGGAGTTAATAGTGCATTTCCTTTTATGCAGCTTCATATGCTGGTCTGCTTATGACACATTTGTCATAATGTGGTTGTACAACTGCATCTTTTTCTTTGCAATGGAAATCATTGGTATTCAGAAACATTCATTTTATATCAAATATTCCTTAGTTGTTCTCTCTCAGCACTGTGTCATTCCACAGTAGCACTGGTCCCCTTGCAGGTGTCAGGAATGCAAAGGTGTTGGATCCAGAAAGACACCATGATACTGCTCAGCTATCAGATACAGACTCAGTGGAGGAAAGAAGGGTGAGATGAGTCAGTTGTGTAATTCTCACACAAAGATCTATCATGTTTCATAAACCGAGCAATGTTGAGTGCTACTATTCCTGCTTTCTATCAAATAAAGTGGCTTGAGGCACCAATGTAGGAAATACATTTTGCTGCCTCTCCCTTTCCATGCAGATGTGGGTTGAGGAAGAGAAAAGCAAGACTGTGTATAGAAGTGAGAGTTGTGGAAGACCACTCTGGAATTCATGTAAAACTCTGTGTTTGTATGAGTGTGTGTGTGTGTATATATATATATATATATATATATATATAAAAGTAGATCTTTGAAGGATTGGCATCTCTGCAGCCTTTTTTATAGACATTTAGTGAGTTAATGTGTAAGTGTGCCTCGCTGTAAGTATGAGACTAAGCATTTCATGTTTCCTTATCTTTGGAGGAGGGGAAGCTGTTGCCTTAAGTGTTGTTCTGCATTCCCAGCCCATAGCAGTAAAAGAGAGTCCATCTATACCTTGTTCAGTTAATTTCAACCTCATACCCTTGCAATAAACAATAACTAAATTCACCATTGTTCTTCATCTTGTATCATGGTTTTTCACTGCTGATAACTATTTTTTCTGGTGTGACAACTCTCTACATTTATTTTTTCTGAACATCTATTACATTGTTGTAAGAGACCATGTAAAGTAAGGCTGCAGTGGAGAATAGGCTGTATGACTTAATTTGAGAGAAACACTATTGTGGATAAGGCAACCTAAGAGTTTAGGTGAAACTACGGCTCTTCAAACTGTTGATTAATAAATATCAAACATTTATGTTTACTCTTCTGTTTTTTTTAACATTCTTTATTCCTTTTTGTTTGAAGAAGTGTTTTCTGTTAGATTAATTGTAGCAGTTATTTATGTTCATTGTGGGAATCAGTAATTTGTTAGTTTTGACCTCAGCACATAGGGAACTGGGACATCCATGAAAAGGAGAAATGAGAGGGACAGAACAATCTTGGCTGTTTTAGTGATAGTGCTGTTAAATGTTTTCTGCAGGGAATGGCTAATATCTATATTTTGTTAGACTGCCCAAATATTTTTTTTCACATAGGTTACTGCAGTAGTATATGGAGCTGCCTTACATAGACTGATTGTCATGTCATGTGTTTGTTCTCTCTATGCTTCCATCCCTTGAGAGAAGATAAAACAAGATGGTGGGTGGTTTGGGTTTTTTTTTTTGTTTGTTTAGGATTCTGTTCTTAAAAGCACAGCTTTGTTTTAGTTAAAGCCTTCTTGTTTAAATATTAATGTACTTAATGTACTTGTTTATCTGCTTGGATTGCCTTGAAGCTTATTCTTCATGATTAAAACAGAATTAGCAATCCAAAATTGGGATTCTCTTTGAGATTTTCCCCTTATCCCCATGTCTAAATTTAACATATCATACCAACTCTAATATAAGAGTGAGGAGAGACAGGCAGAACTGAATTCCTAGCTCTGATTTAACTTCAGTCATGCTACTTTTCTTGCTTGGTGTACAGCACCCAGCCCCTTTGGTACCAAGTGTTTACACATCAAACATGTTACAATAACTGTATATGGAAAGAGTTGATAGTTTCAGCTAGACAGTTTCCCAGGGTTTGGGTGACAAGGTGAGTAGGTGTGGTGCACTTTGAGCAGAAACTTGCAGTTCTTGCAGTACTAATTCCTAGAGGAGTTCACTCGTGAGTCTCAGATTAACCCCAAGGTAACTCTGCCTTTGGTGCTTGTTGTGGAGCATTCCACTGTCTCTGTATCCTTGAAAATGCTATTTTCTGACTGTCTTTGCACAATTTGAGTGGCAGTCAGTTCTTTGCCAGCAGAAAGCTGAGGGGTTTTTTTGTTTTTTTTTTTTCATGTCCTGGGCCACTTCAGCTTCAGTAGAGGATAGCAAAGTTGTTTCAGTTATGTGCTGCTGACATTTAAGTTAATGTCGTTCAAATGCTTTATGTAGTGCGTAGTTCTTTTTCTGGCCTTTTTCAACATATGATCCTTGTGGAAATTCTTAAGTGAAAGATTTAGTAATGTATCAGTATTATGATGCTCATATAGTGTCCCCTGCTTTATTACTTATAATTAGATTTATGATTTTCATTTGCACTAAGTTAGAGCTAATATAACAAATGTTCAGTGACACTAAACAGGATGTCTTGTATATCAACTGAGTTGGAAGAGGCATTGGCAGATAACTTATTTGCCTAACATTGGTCCTAAACTACAATGTTGAGATACACTAATATGGACTCAGGTGATTAATAGAAGATAACAATGTGTATAAACTGTAGGTAGATGCTGCACATTTCCTTTGTACTCCAGTTATATCTGTTCTGATGGTATTGTCTAGTATTTCTGGTCTAAGAAATAGAAGTTCTTAGTTCACAAAAACATATTACAAAACACAAACTCTTCTAGTAGCTCTTTCTGCTTGTGAGAGGAAAAATAGCAGAAGATCTGATTCTTGTTGCTTGTAAACACTTCAATAAATCTAATAATGAAGACATACTTTCTTAAGATACTAAATTGTGCTTTTTTTTTTTTTGCCTTCATTTTCCCCCTACCCTATGTCTTACTGTTTCTCTGCTTGCCCTGAACAAATATTTGAAACGTAGCCTTTTTACCAACAAAATAAAGATTCTCCCTCCCCCCCCGGCCAGTGATCATGCATCTCAGAAGTAAGAATTTGAAGAATCCAGTCATGCCCAGTGATCTTTGTTCTGGTTACCAACTTCTAATAACCCTCCCAGCAACTTAAAAGGCTTTTGTATTGATTACATTTGAATAAGCAATTACCAGCAAGTATAATCAGAGCTGTATTCCTTGTAAGAAAACATATTTAGTTTCTTGGTAGGTATTTTGATGTCTTCCTTATACCTCTTCTGGGTGAGTACCTTTTCTTCTAGTGCCAAGCACAGCTCAAATGTAGAATTTTGAACTTGAGATTTTAGCATTCTTGTCATTGCTAAAAGTTACAAGGATTTTTGAAGATTTTTAGCAATATGTTCCTCTGTTCTGCCTTTCATGGGGTTGAACAAAGGTATGTGATGTGCTTTCCGGAACAAATCCTCTGACTCACCTGCGCCTCAGGCAGTTAGCTGCTGTCTTCACATACCACAGTTGATTAGAAACAGAAGACATCACCTAGTTAAAACATCATGCCAGTGCAAAGTGAACCCATTTTTCTTTAAAGTGTCTTGTACAGGTTTCAGTATCATTTTGCTCTGATATATTCCAACTCTCTTCAGAAAGTTTATCCTTCTAGGAGATTAGAGCAAATTCAGTATCTCAGTTTGAAATTTCCTCCAAGCTGACTTGAGTACAGAACCTGCTGGGAAACAAGCTCATCAAATCCTTTTGATAATGTGGGTAACTCTGTGTTTTAGGGTTTTTTTTCAAATACTTTGATTTTTCTCAAGGAAATAGTTATTTCAAAGTGTGATTGAGGACTGATATCCTGTTAAGTTATTAAGTGATACCTTTTTTTGTTTGGATTAGTTAACTCCTTTGCTCTTGATGAAAAAAGTGATAAAAATATGCACATACAGTGGAACTGTCTTTTTTATCATTATTTTTATATGCAGTCTCCATTTTGTTAATGAGCTCCTGTGCTGTAGGAGCATGTACCCAATTGATGGAAAAAGCTGCAGCGGTGAAGGCAGATTACCAACACTAGCAGGTATCTCTGACCGAAAACCTTGTATGCTTTTGGATGCTTTATACGTGAAAATACTTGCACTGATGTAACTAACAGACATAAATACTATTATCACATTTCGTATCAATTTATTCAGGTGGCCTATACAGAGGCTAAGCTGATTTTGGACATGTTATTTTATGTAATTACTGCATTTCAAGTAAATTTTGTTTTGCTTTCAGAAAGGTAGGTGGTCATTGGCTAACGCTTTAGTTTGTGTCTCAATAGGTTTGAATTTACAAATTCCCTGTGCTTAGGAGCAGCCTAAAAGCTTGACCAGGAAGAAGAAATTTTCTCCTTCAAAAAAGTGGTAGCAGAAAACCCTAAACCAAAGTCAGGTGCTTGAGAAGGCTGCAAAGGGAATAAGAGCAGTTTACCTTGGAACACTAGATAATAGTAAAAGCAGTATAAGTAGAGGTTGGGGGCAGGGGAGTAATAGAGCAGTTTCCTTCTAGGAGTTCAGAGTTGCCACAATTATATGCCTCCAATAGTATTGGATTCCCTGGGGTTGTCTTCAGAGGTGTTTTGCTTTCCAGAACTTACATTAATACATTATAAAAATAAAGCAACAAAAAAGTCTTACAGGGGTGAGAGTAAAGGAAGAAACCTGTTTTCTGTGCCTGTTCTCTATCTCCATTACCTAATTCTTATCAATGCAAATGCTTCTGTTTGAAGTGGTCCTCTTCTGAATAAATGCTTATGATTCTTTAGTTTTCATTTTGACTTCATCCTGTGTATTTGCATAGCAACGTCCAAGTGTAATGCAGAGGACTTCACGCTCTGCATGTCTCTGACTTTTTGGCTGTCTTGGAATAAGCATACAGGTGCAGTATGAAGTTCCATACAAGTTTTTGGAAGTGCTAATCCTGAAAATGGTATTTGTCTCTCTCTTTTTTTTTTTTTTCTTCCCCCAAATGAATCATTTCTAAAAATGTGTTTTGGAAAGGTAAGTCATAAGTTTCGAATGATTTCTTATTATAGCCCTCCCCCCAATTCAATCACAAATCTTCAAACTATTGTAACTCATTCTGTGAGATTTGGTTTTCTCACTTAAAATATAATCTTTGGGATGTTTTTCTCTTAGAGAAGCTACCATCTTCTATTATGTGACATTCCTTTTCCATATTTGATTCCTTGAAAGGTGGATTTAGTTGTAACTCCAGTATGCTCATATGTTTTTACCTGTGCACAGGTTGTGGTCAACTTTAGGTTATTGCAGGCAAAACAAGGGAAAACAATCTGTTTCTAACATGGAAAAGATTAAATTTTCAGCTTTATTTTTAAGTGCTATTTCACGTGCTTCCAATGCAATGTTTGATAAGAAAAATAATATTATTCTAATATTTCCATCTGTCTTAGGTTAACCTTTAAATTCCTTCAGCTCCGTGTTTCGTATGCTGAAGGCTACAGGTTCTGTGAACCTTCTCCTCTGTTCTCCCTCCTCCACACTGCCACCACCAACTTTTTAAGAGCTTAACTAATGAAATACTGTCCAGTAAACTTCCTGTTATCCGGGATGGGGAAGGAGGAAAAGGTAGTTCTACATCATACAGTGCAAAAACCCTTAGGGGTACAAAGGCACACAAAGTGCTGAAGTAATGACCATATGGAGTCTTCTAGTGTTAACTGCAGTTCAGCTCCCACTTTGCGAGGCCATGTGGTTCCTGCTGAAGTACTTCTGCCCTGCCAGAACTCTTATTAGCTCTCACGTAGCACTATGTACTTACACCAAGTCTGTTGGGGAATAGTATTGCATAAAGACTGGTAAATTTTCAGGAATCCAAGTGATAGTAAGCACGGTACAGATGCATGAAATCAGTATAAGGCTGCACTGTACGTTGCGTTGCACTGCACTGCCTGTTCTCTCCTTTCCAACTTTGTTTCCATTACCTTACACTGATGTATTTTCTGTTGCCTACTGCTATGCATTTGTTTCGCTTTCTCTTCTCCAGATGCCTATGACAGAATTGTACAACATGAACAATTGGCACAAATCTCTCTGTCAACGATTGCTACTTTCTCATCCCCCTGTTGCTTTCCCAGACTCTTGCTGCCATGCTGTTCGTAGTAAAGGCTTTCCAGCAGGATGATCAAAGTGCATATTCTGGTGCTTCCTCTTTCATGCTTCTTGAGGTCTCAAGGAAATACTCTCTGCCTGTTAGGAATATGGAGCTCAGGTTCTGACAGCAGGAGTCGGTTGGGTCTCAACTAAAGGGGACTGTTGTTTATTTAGACTATTTTGTTCTATCCTCTTTCTCAGGTTCTTTCTCAACTTCTACCACTACCTTCTTGGGTTCCTCTGATCTTTTCCTCACCCCTCACTGACCTGGGCTTCTTTGCTGTCTACCACTTTAAGTGTTGGAAGAAGTGAATGGAAAAATAAACGGAAGGAGACAGAGGGAGACATCTTTAATGTAGTCTGCCCATTACTACGTGCTTCTTGGCCACTGCTCCAAACCTACTTCTCTTTGTCTAGAGTTAGACAAAATGCTTACAGTACACATCTTGCGCGCTGTTCTAGGTACTCCAAGTATCAGATGAATCCCAAGGCTAGAGCTGGCTGCCACAGTACCAAGATGTTGCCCATTTGTGAAACCAAAATTACATTGACATCTTTAATTGTCATGCTGAATTGAAATGTCTCGTTAAGGCTCTTCTCCAGCACTGCAGTGTCTTGCTTTTCAGGTTTCTCTTTCCCATAAAATGTTTGTCTTTAACCTTTTGTGACTGTGTTGGTTCTCATATTTATGAATATTCTTAATCATTCGCTGTTCATACTGACTTTTGGGAGTTTGTTACTGCAGTAACCATGGGTATTTGCAAACTGGCTATACTTTAATGTATTCTCATACTGTTTCTAGACCTTTTTAATGTGAAGACTTTGAATTATTGCCTGAAGCTTTTAGAAGGTATTTGCCATTGTTGGTTTTTTTTCTTCTGCTTGTAACCAAAAATAAACAAACTTCCAAAATACTTCAATTCCAATACATGGGCAATGTATGTATAAAGTCTCCATGCTAGGCTTTTTTTCCACTTTATCATCAGTCATTTTTGAAACTGTACTTTTGATGTTCAAGTTCTCATAATGCCACCATGCTTTTATTTCATCTGTTTATATTCAGCAGAATTTTGATTATATCAGAATTAGTTCTAGCTTTTAAGTAAAAAGACTTTATTTATTCTTTATTATACCTTGCTCAGATAATTTCACCAATCGTTCAGGCAACACATTATTAATGTTAGTCAGAATGTAAATTAGAAGCTGACGCACTTGCCTCATCAGCTTACAAATTAAGCAGTTAATCAATTTTGCTGTGATATTCCTCCGTGGGGTTTGTGTTGCTGACTCACACATGTTCAATATCTTCTCCCTTCAACAACAAGCAGCAGTGTAAATGAAGCTTGCTCCCAGCTGAGCATTCACTGGTCACAGCATTCCAAATCCATCAGTCAGTATATCCTCCTGATGGAAATTATTGTCTTATTGCTTCTTGTTACCGCTTTCCTGAACACTGGTTGAATACAAACTAGACAATTATATATGCATACTTAACAGCTAATAGTGAAGATAGTGCTACAGGATTATTCTTTATGTCACTGGAGGGGTAAACTGAACATAGAACTTCTACTCATTTCTAAATATTTCTTACAGTATTTGTATTAAGAGCAGATATTTTTATAAGTTTTGTTCAACAAACTTTTGTAATATCTATTCAGGTTTTAAGAAAATTACAGTTGAAATCATAATGTAAGCTTCAGGGAGATGGGCAGGTTGGGTGAACAGAAGTTTAAACTACTTTTGATGTCACAGAAATCCCAGCTATGGTTTTCTCTGTTTATACAACAATTAAAATATGTAGAATCAAGATCCTGTCCCTGACCTTCAGTCTAGTCTTTCATCACTTTATTTATATTGTAATTTGGGGCAAACACTAATATTTTATAGTCAAACTTCCCCTGTACTTTTTTTTTTAACAAAAAGTAAATAACTAGTTTTGGATTGTCTTTGACATGCTTGTGTGATTTTTCCACTTATTCTTTTTTAATGGAAAATACTTAATGTTCTTCTGCTTTGAACAAGTTTTTATGAAACTGGTCTAAAATTTGAGTGAGCAAGAATGAGGCCTTATCTACACTATAAATCTAACCATTAAGATTTGCCTTTTGTCTGTTAATTGTTGTGTGTTCCTTATTTAATCTTGCATTCTGTCAATAAAATCCTGAATTTGTGATACAGCCTAAGAAGGAGAGCCAGACCTTCCCATTTCCTCAGTAATAAAGTATTAGATCTCTTCAGCTATGGCACTGCAGCCTGGCTGTAGCAATCTAATCTCGAAAAGGCTTTATTAGTCCAGCTGGGCTTTAAAGCATCCTGTTATCAATAATTAAGTTTTGTTTTTGTTTTAAACATGTCATCAGTTCCTCAAGACCCCTGTAGGCATCCTGCCAATTCCTTAATATTTACACAATAGTACAAAAGTAATTCTTTCCGTAGCGTCTCGCTCTGAGTTCCACTATTTATGTGGTAGCCACTTTGAGTAACCATGCTGGTTTGCAGTGCTGAAAGTGTTTAATCATTTGGCTTGTTGACCCTGTCCATTGTTAAAACCTTTCTGTGCCTTGTTCACTTGCCAAAAATAAAGTCAATTCAATTTTTGTGACTGCTGCTGTCTAAATTAAAGTCTGGGTGTAAGTCATCTTACTTCTACTAGTAGAAGTGGTCGAACTCCTTGAAAATAATCTTTACAAGACGCAGTTTTGAGCTCTGCAGTTGACAGTGATCCTGAGAAACAGTGTTCGCCCTCTTCCTTTTTTCCTTCCCTCTCACCCCTCTATATCTCCAGTGTGATTTAGAAAAATCACCCTTAGCCTGCCTTTGAAAGTGTACAGGTCTTGCTCCATGTGAAGTAACTGGTAGAATATTGTCAAATCCCACTGTTTTTAGTTCAGAAAAATAGTCCTGGATTGCTTAAGTCTGTGTCAGGAAGGAAGAAAGCAAGGGACAATGCAAGCTTGAATTCGTGTAGATATCGAAGTGATGCAGAAGTAATATTGGCATAGGCGACAAGTAATATAGGGAGAAGGTGAAGGGACTGCTGTTCTTTTGAGGATGGAATGTAAGATTATTCTCATACTTGCCATATACAGCTAGATGAGGAATCTCTCTCTCCTCCCTGTCCTCTGGCAGTGAAGGAACCCCACAACATATGGCACAAAAATACTCTTTTAGAGGGTTTGCAGCAGGAATGCATGATTTTCTATTTGCTTAAGTAATGCTTTTTTTCTGTCCAAAACTTTCATTTGGGAATGTAACGTTTAGAATCATATTGACGTTCTGTAGATAGCTAGCAACACCAGCATAAAAATAAACCAGATAGGAAAAACATGGAGCCAGCCTAGATGATCTTGTGAAACTTTATAAGTTAACATTGCAAATCATTATTTGACACCATCCCTCCTGCCCCAAACCTGCAACCAAAATATGGTTTCAAAACTGTTTGCATATTCAGATTTGAAGAGACAGTGAGATAGTAACAGTATTACTTTTGCTGGTTCACAGGGCTCAGCTTTGAATTGTCTTCAATTAAATAGTAACTCTTGTGTGCCTGTATACATGCACATACTACTTTCTGGTAACTATAAAATCTTCCTGAAGCAATTCTGAATTTGAAGATGTGAGTGGAGAATGTGAAGTGCGTTTTTTACTCATCTCTTCTTTGCAGAGTCTTTTAGATCTAAAAACATCTCATGTTTTGTCAATGGACTTAGCTGAGGGAGCTTGCTCCTAACAAGCTTGAAATATGAAGCTTCCTTCTTTTTAGGAGTGAGAAAGGGATTGGAGATGTTCCTCCAAAATCCAAGGCTGGCCAAAGAGAAACAAGGGGAAGGAGGGTTTGCATGCAGAGCTAAGGAAGAGGAGAGTGAGAGGAACACAGAAGTGTATTATATTTCTCTATAATCTAGAACCTGGATAATGTTTGGTTTTGTTCCATAAAATTTTCTATCTCCAGTAATCAGTGCGGACATCTTATTTTCCTAAAGTCTATATCACTTTGCTAAGAATCCTGCATCATCAGGCATGCAACTATCCATTTTACTTCACTTAAAATAAAGCCTGTCTGCCACTCAATTCTTTTTGCTGTTCAATAAGATTAAAATACTCTCTCCAAAATCAAGACCTGTACACTTACGAAATGTCTTAAGTGAAAACCTAGATACGGAAGTGCCCATCTGGTGATGCAAATGGCTATTATTCATGCCTCCTTCAGAAGAATGGTGTTGCAATTTGCTTTTGGTGACTGCCTCAATGTTTCTTCATACAAAATCAAAAATCTTCCTATTATTCCTCTTAATTTTTCCCCTCTGACCTTGAAAATTCAATGTCAAATGCAGATGGAAACATTTGGCTCTGGCCTAGTTTTTGATACTTTAACTATCCTTTAATCTATCAAAAGCAATTGCCCTTTCGTGTTTTATTTGGGCAACACTGACATCTTTTCTTGCTGTGATCCATGTACCCAGTTTCTAGCCTGGTAAAACAAAGAAGAAATGCATGTTCTAGACTCCTGCAAACCAACTGAAAATTTTAGTCCTATAATAGCCCGAGAGAACTGCCCATGCTTATAACTTTTTCTGAAAATCCTGAGCACTTAAAGTTTAGAACTTCACCTTCCCCTATTCCTCTGCACATGGGGACTTGGCCATCTTCTTGTCTTTCTAATACCAAATGGAAGGGACTAGGGGACAGAATTAGCATGTGTTCCAGCTGTTATCTCACTGCAGTCTAGAGTCTGTTGCATTTTATACATCTATTTCCTTATGTTCCTGGGGAGACTGATACCTCCGCACAACTTTGCAATGACTGTCATGCTCTCCAGTGTTATACCTGCTGTGTTTTCACCAAAGCGAAATATTGCTGCAAGCTTTCACAGAGGGAGCTAGTACAAAGTCTCAGCTGTCAAAATATGTCTCGTTTTGAGAGTCTCCCTTCCTGCTTGAAGAGTAGGCTGGAGGGATAGGCTTCAATTTAGAAAGCAGATGTGTAATCTCTTATTATAGTCAATGGAGTCTGGAGAGAAACTCGGCTAACTTGCCGCTAGATCCTCATCTAGGCTGGGCTGAATTGCTCTCCAGGCTCCATTGACTTAATTTCAAAATGTGTTTAGTCTCACCTTCATGGCTTTTGGTAAGAATGTTTGTCTAGAGTGAAGAGGTGAATGAATATTCAGGAACACATTAAAAAACAGGTGAGTTTTGAATGGAAGTTGTTTGCCTATGCACAGTTTTTTCTACACATTTGTGAATTTAAGAACAGTGAAATGTTGTTGAAATACTATGAACAGCTTTTTTCAGATACAAGACATGAGGCTAGATGAATCTTTGGTCTGACACTCTGTACTTATTTTACTGGGACAGTTTATTTCTGATAAGCCCAAAAATAGTGAGTGCTGATATGTCCAGACAGGAAAACAAGAAGAATTTAAGTGATTTTTTGAAGTTTTTTTTTTTTTTTAGTAGAACTAAGAATCAAGATGACTTGTATCTTTTTTTAATCTGCGTTAAGGCCTCTTTTTGCGGAATGTTCTGTAGGCAAAATGTTACTATACTACAAAATAGTTTATGTGAATGTGATTATGGGACTGAGATAGAAGATCATTAACTATCGTATAGGATAAGCTGCTAATATTTTTCAGGACCTAATATTTATAATATTGCAAAATGTTAATATCTCATAATACTTGATTCTGATCAGTAGTTGGTTAATTGCAGCAGATCTAATAGATCTAAATGAAATCAACAGTTTTCTGTAAAATTTAGTACCTCATGGATTTTTGGGATAGATTTTAAGATTCTCGTTTTTACTGCTGTGGTGTATTTCTTTATAAGAAACATAGTCTATCTGTAATCTCTGCTTTTTCCCAATTGAAATCTGCAGAGGTGCTTATGTTAGATCCCCTTGGAGAAAAGCTATTGACAGATATTTCAACAGAAAGTGGAGCTTTCTAAAGGAAAAGGTCCTGTAGAGAAGACAGAGAAGCAGTCTTGCAGTGCTGTATGTTCCTTGATCAACGTTTCTCAGTTTGAAGAAAAAACGAGTTGGTGATGGTAGAGAAGGACAATTAGAGTAATCAAAGTGGTGGAGCAACTATCTTGAGGAGAGGCTAAGAAGGTTGGAACTCCGCCTGAAGAAGTGAAAAGCCTGGGGGGCTGTGGCTATTTATAAAGTCATGTAGGTAGTGGATAAGTTGAATTCAGTTGTTGTTCAGCAAACTTCATGAGACTTGAACTAGCAGGCATTATCTGTAATGAGTAGGAGATCAATTTAAAATGGATAATATTTCTTTATGTAGTAGGTAGTAAACTACTGCTGCTCCTGGAGTTTTGCAGGCAGAGAGTATCAGCAGGTTCAAAAATGGATTAGACAAATTTGTATGCAACAGGCTCATAAAGAAATATTGACAGGGGTATCCAAGGGCACATCTCCAGCACCTGATATAATTAGCGTGGATTCTGAGGAAGTACAAGGGGAATGGATTGCAGAAAAGAACGAGCTTCTGTATTCTTCCTAAGCAACATCATCTGTTGCCACTGTCAGAGACAAAATGCTGGTCTGACCCAGAAAGCCATTTTTTGTATTTGCTGATTTCTGTTTTTTTGATCAACTATTCATTTTTAAAGAACCACTTTTTCCATACAAATTACACTGATTTATCTTCACATGAACTATCCAAAACTGACCGTAGATGTCATTGCTTGCTTCTTTCTTGTTTTACAGTGAATAACCCTATACCTTCCAACTTGAAGTCAGAAGCTAAAAAGGCAGCTAAAATATTAAGAGAATTTACAGAAATAACTTCCAGGAATGGACCTGATAAAATCATACCTCGTGAGTAAAAAAAATGTTTTGATTCAGTTAAAACCTGCTGTTATCCAGTTCTCCCTTGTGTTGAAATCCTGCTCTCTTTACCAATGCCCTCTCTTTTTGCTGACATTTACTTTAAGAGGAATGAAGATCTGGACTCCAATAACTTTTGTGAAAATATTTTGAAAGTAAAGGTGTTCAGTTTGCTGTGTTCTAGAAAGACATTAGTTGCTGAGAGAGGTTGCTTGCGTGTTTACAGCCATAGGGTATCAGCATACGAAAGTTTTCTCTCTGGGGTGAATGGAATCTCTCATGTTCATGACCTGTGTATGACCATTCTTAAGGAAGAACCTTGAATAGTAGATATAGTTCTGGAATATCTGTGTTCATCAGAATTAGCAAGATGAAAACGAGTGAAAGGAAACAGATCATTGTACTTTTCGCCTTTGAGAAAGGCAAGCACTCTTACTTGCTGGTGTCCTTTTTATTTCAGCAATTGTTATTCTATGCTTCTCCTAGAGTCCTCCTTCATCTGGTGCTGCTGGCTGTGGTTTTGGATTTGTAACTATTATGTTCTAGAAGGTCTATAATAAGACTTGCTGGATGATCACATTTTATTTGACACAAACACTGTCTAATGGTATAAGCTGATTTGACTGCTATGTGTCACTGTGATTTAAATTCAGACTTCTCTCCTCCAAAAATCCATAGAGACATGGATGTCAACTCCTCACGACCTTTTTATCTTGCTAAGGGTGTATTTGAATGCAATGTTCATGGCAATAAACAAACTAATTCTGTATGAGCTAACTGGAGTAGCTGAAGCAGTGTCTTAGCTGTGGCAATGTAGGGGTCAGTGCAAGCTAATGTAACCTGTGTCTAGCTTTGTGATTGTTTATGGAGTGGAGGTGCTATTATTCTTTCTTTTTCTTTTTTTCTGGTTTTCTTAAAGCTTTTGCTTTGATTCTTTGACTCTATGTTTGAAATTGTTAAATATAGTTTTATTTTTCCCCTCTCTGAATTTCTCTTAAAAGATTTTTATTAAATGATTTTATTGTTGCAGCCCATGTAATAGCTAAAGCCAAAGGCCTTGCAGTTTTGTCTGTTATCAAAGCTGGATTTTTGGTGACTGCTCGAGGAGGAAGTGGGATTGTATTAGCCCGTCTTCCAAATGGAAGTAAGTGGATGTTTTCTTTTGTACTTCATGGGAGAATTTAAAAATTTTTTTCCATTATTCTTTTTTCACAGCATACAACATAAGATGTGTAAAGAGTCAAGCCTTTGGTTTGAAAGTTGTTTTCAAAATTTTGTACCTGTTGTTGACCAGGTGTAAGTACTTTCAGTATCTTTATAGAAAAATATGTGAACTTCTTAGTGTGAATGAAGTACAAAAATCTGTAGTTTAAAACTCGTTAGAAAAATGAATAATGTCCAATAATGGACAACTGTATGATAAAGACTTTTTGTACATAAGGATTTGTACTTCTTACATTCCTGCTAGTGGAATAAATCAGTATAGTTATGTGGCATCTGCATTCTAGTGGTTGTGAATCTAGTTTTAAATAGAGAACTTGTTAGCATTTTTGAACTCTAAAAATAAACTGAGTCTTTCTTTTAACTTAAGCAAAACTCCTGTTATTTTGTGTTTTGTTTTGTGTGTCAGCCTGGTCTGCTCCTTCTGCAATAGGAATTGCTGGCCTTGGTGGTGGATTTGAAATCGGAATTGAGGTATAATTTTACATTTGAAATACTTTTTAACAACTCCTTTTTGCAAGAAATTAAGATACATTGACAAAGCTATAAATATCGGTGAGATATTGAAATCTATTTTTTGTGTAAATGAACTATTATAAAATTCATTTATACAAGCAAACAAAATGTGTTGGTTTTCTTTTTTTTTTCTTTTTTTTTTTTTTGATCATATCTAATTGCTTGGAGATACTTAAATAAAAATAAGTGACTTAACAGCTATTTCCTTGGTTTTTCACTTCTAGTAGACTGAATTTTTTCCATTGTGGAAAACTTTCAATCGGTGTTCACACATAAGCCAATTGGAATTGATTATAGGTATGCTATATTTAATATTGTATCAAATGCTTTGTTAAAGAGCAGCCAGGGGCTCCATCTGACAAGAGACAGTGAAAGGAATAGAAGGCAGAGTAAAATGGAGTCTAGCTAATACTACTGTACTTCACGCATTTATACTCTACCCAAACTTGATTATTGACTTCACCCTGCACTTTGAGAGCATCAAAACTGGTGGTACCTCTTCTGAAGAAATACTGCAGAAAATGAGCCAATTTCCAGCCAGTAGAAACAGTCAAACAAGGGACTGTAACACATTCAGAGAAATCCTGTTGATCTGAGCCCTGACCATGTGCTCTCTGCTTCTGCTTCCCTTCTCTTCTCGCTCACAGTTTCTTCATCCTAGTTTGTTTCCATCTGTTCCCTTCTTCCTTGCCCTCGTCGTCTTTCCCATCCTTCCCTTTCCTTTCTGTTTAGCTGGTATTCTACTAACTGAAAGGAGTCACTTTCCAAGAGAAAACCAGATGTAGCATTATGCTACCAACAAGATCTCTTAATATGGGCATTTGCTGTTTGGGAGAATCTCTGCATGGCTAATCTGTGTGGTACAGGCCAGTCCCCAATAGGTCTCCTACTGCTAACCACCCATCCATATCCTGGCGACCAGTCATTTAGTACTCGCATCATGAGCAACCGATCAATATTTTGTTGTATCCTCATTGTTCACTGGGTGATCTCAGGTATTATTACTGTGTGCTTTTTAAAAGCTGCTGTGAATACAAAATTATTAATTTTCGTAAGGGCTTTTCTTTGACTTTTATGACTGCAGCATCTGAATGCATTACCAAACATTAATGAGTTTTAGTCCCAGGGTTTTTTATACTTTTTCCCTTTGTGGCAAATGAAACAAACTCTTCTGATGCTTTGACTGATCAATGAAACTTTTCCTCTAATCATCTCCATCTAATATTTTAGAAAATGTAACCATTTACTATTGATTTTTACTAAAATAATTTTAATACACAGAAGCTATTTCTGAGCGGACATTTTTTCTGAACACTGTTGTGTCCTTAGTTTGATATTTTAGTAATTCAGCTTTACAAAGTACTGTTTCCATACTAGCAGTATTGTAACACAATTTTCTTTTCCTACTCTAGGAAATAAATATTGTTCAGAAATATCTAAGTGGCTTAGGAGCCCAGATTCAATTCTGCACTGTTCTAGCCATTTATGAACTTAAACCTTGTGAAAATTGGTTGAATTTTGTTCCTATAGGACAGATTATAGTTAAGTAGTGGTACTTGTGGGTGTTTATAAACCATAAGAAAGGAATCACGGATTTCACAAGTCATAGTATTTACATGTTTTTCACAATAAAATAATTTGGTTCCTCAAATTAAACACTATTTTTTAAATTTATCTAAATGCTTTCAATGCAGCCTTTCTCACTGTGGATTCATTTAGCTTGTTCTCTAAACAAAGGGTCAGAACACTGTTTTTTATCAGAGAAAATAATATAAAATTTGATTTTCAGGATCGTCTTTATGGGTAAGAGGAGGTAGCAGAATCCCAGATGATGTTCTCTCCCTGTTCCTGGATGAAGATAATAACATCAGCTATTTTTCGTTTGGGAAAGGGTGGGGGTTACCATGGGGCTAATAACAAAGAGCTCTCTTACATTGTGTGTACTGGTGGGCCATTCCCCCCCACACACTTTTTTTTTTTTTTTCCAAATAATCTAGTATTTCCTTTCATGTTCCCTGCTGTCACTTTTTGGAATTTGGGGTAAGTTGAAAATTTTTATGAACCCCTGTTTCAATCAAGTCCATCTGATGAAAGATCAGGCACAGTAGTCCTTGAGTACCCAAGTTATGTCTTGAAAAGAAAATCCATCACAATAAGCCTCTAAGACTGTAATCCACTCTGTTGAACTCTGAAACAGATGGTACTGCATCAGTCCCAGGTGTGCCAATTAATTCATCTGTCAGGTTTTTGAGGGTTTTTTTTTTGATGTGTGTTACACATTTACTGAGCTTTGAAATCAGATAGTGTTCCTTATAGGGCCATGCTTGTGTTTGAAAGTTTTCTTTCTTTCTTTCTTTCTTTCTTTCTTTCTTTCTTTCTTTCTTTCTTTCTTTCTTTCTTTCTTTCTTTCTTCCCTTCTTTAGAATGCTTCCTAGTTTGGAAAGAGAGTTATAGGAGAGTTCTACTGAAACTTGTTAATTTAAAGAGAGGTGTAGTTTTACAGTACTGATAGGCATCAGCTTAATATTAGTAGAAATTCTTTTATACATGCATTTTGTGTCACAATCTAGGTAAATAAAGTATTTGAAAAACACAATTTTTTTTTCCATTTTTGGAGTATTCAAATGAAAAATACTTTGTTAGCTCTACAGAGATTTGCTTTAATAATTTCTTGAAGAAATGGGCTACATGTCATAAATTCAAGGCTCAAGAAAATTATGTATAAATTTATATGTGTTAAAATTATTTTCTGTCAAGAAAATGAAATTCTCTTGATAGTGAGAAAATCTGTATTTTCTTTTGTAGTTGCTTATTCTTTAGACAGACAAATAAATAGTTTTTGTTTGCTGTGTTATTCTTTGCCATTATTATTACTTAGATTATGGAATGCTAAAAATGATTTTCTTAATCTGATCTCTCTTCACCTCTGAGAGTGCATTCATAATTGTTTCTAAAAGCTATATAAGATAAAAATTTGTTAGTCAGAATATTCTGATAATCAGGATATCCCGTTAAAACTGTTCTTATCACATATTGTCCACATCAGCACTTTAAAAAAAAATTAAATGAATTTTTAGTTTCAAAATGTCTTGCAGAAAGAGAATCAACTTTATGAAAACTGTTTCAAAAGAATTCTTTGCAAGAAGCCTGAAAGACTGAGAGTAGAATGAGAGATTCTAACTTCCATTAAAAACTTGATAAATCTGGAGTTAGTTTTTATTTGGGGGAAGGAAATATCTTGTATGCTTTCACGTATTTTCCCACAAAACAGAAAATTCTTCTCTCATGTAATTCTAACTTTCTTCTTGAAAAGCATAGCATTTTTATTTGATATTTTTATAGGTTTCAGACTTAGTAATAATATTGAATCATGAGAGAGCAGTAGAAGCTTTTGCTAAAGGAGGCAATCTTACACTTGGAGGAAATCTTACTGTGGCAATTGGACCTCTGGGGAGGTGAGTAAATTATTTTCCTAATATAAAGTAGATTTAAATATAAAAAACAGTTTCTAAAGCTGCTTAAACATTCATAAGGCTTTCTTTGACATATTTGGATAAACTGTATAGCCTGTATGTTGACTGGACTAATTGTTTTCTTGTGTTACGCCTTTTCAGTCTGTTGCTGCCTTTTTCTGTTTTAGATAAAGGCATTCATTGGCAGAAGCAACCTGTTCTGAGGTATATTCTCTCTTTAATGTCTGTTCTTTCCTCTGAACAAATTAGACAGAAACAAAGTGAAACTTTTGCAAGAGACTGTTGAAAGCTGGTCTCAATAAAGAGCATAGGTGCTACAGTGCCTAACTCTGAATTATTATTTTCATTGATCTGTGGGCACATACTTTCTGTCACCTCAGTCTAACTGATAGTAAATAAAAAAAATACACCAAATAATTACTTCTAAAGCTTAAATGTGTTAAGCCAGCTCAATGTGAAGAATCATAGAACAATTTAGTTTGCAAGGGACCCCAGGAGGTCTGTAATCCAACCTCCTGCTCAAAGTGAGGTCAACTATGAGATCAGACCAAGTTGCTCAGGGCTTTATTCCGGTCAGATCTTGAAAGCTTCCAAAGATGGAGATTGCACAACCTCTCTGGGCAACCTGCTCCACTGCTTGGCTGTTCTCAGGATGAAAAAGTTTTGCCTTATGTCCAGCTGAAAAATCTTTTGTTTCAGTTTACATCCGTTGCCTCTTGTCCTTCCACTATGCATTGCAGTAAAGAGCCTGGCTTTGTCTTGTTGATTACCTCCTCATAGGTACTGGAAGGCTGCTGTTAGGTCCTCCCAATCCTACTCTTCTCCATTCTAAAAAAGCCCAGTTTCCCTCAGCCTCTTCTCACGTGTCATTTGCATCCTGATGTTTTTGTTCTTTTGATGAAGTTTTTACTGACATTTGTCATCTTTACAGACAAAAAAAAGGGTACAATGATACCTATTCTGCAGACAAGATAGATTTGTGGATGTGGGGAGGGCAGTGGATTTCTTCTGTCTTGACTTGTATCCAAGTTGAAACATCATGGTTTAGGTGGGAATCTAGCAAATGGGTGAGAAAACAGATCAGGAGGCTCAAAGAATAGCACTAAATGATTCATGCTTTACCTGGAGGCCAGTGGAGTTCCTCAGGAATCTACTCAGGGACCTCTCTACTTAATATCTTTATCTGTGACTTGGAGGAGGAGAGGTGTTACACCCTCTTCAAGTTTGTAGATGACTCCAAACCAGGAGGTGCAGTCAATACACTTCAGGGCAGGGCTGCCGTTCAGAGGGTTCTAGTCAGTGAAGAGGAAATATCCAACAGGAAACCTTGTGAAATTAAACAAGGACAGATGTGAAGTCCTGCCCCTGGATTGGATGAACCCTCTGCAGTGGTACAGGATGGGGCATCATGGGCTGAATAGCTGCTCTGCTGAAAACACCTGTGAAGGACCACAGGTTACCCATGAGTCAGCAGTGCACCCTGACAGCAAGGGCAGCTAACAGCACAGGGAGCTGTGTCAACAGAAAGGAAGTGAGTATTCCCCTTGGCACTTTATAGACTGAACCCAGAATGTTGTGTCCAGTTTCAGCCCTGTAATACAAGAA
Source organism: Apteryx mantelli (assembly GCF_036417845.1). Classification (NCBI taxonomy): domain Eukaryota; kingdom Metazoa; phylum Chordata; class Aves; order Apterygiformes; family Apterygidae; genus Apteryx; species Apteryx mantelli. The sequence continues at coordinate 117,382,673 of NC_089980.1, read as the reverse complement.
AGATGTTGATGAACCTGTGTGTGTCCAGCACAGTGCCACAAAGATGGCCAGAGGCCTGGCATATGTGAACTCTGAGGTCAGCCTGGAAGATGGGCTTGTTTAGCCTGGAGGGGTAAAGGCTTTGGGGCACCTAATAGCAGCTTTCTAAGAGGCTACATTCCCAAGACCAGATTACTCAGACAGACCCAGTTCTTTACTGAGGTGCCTGGCAGAAGAACAAAAGACAGTAGTCATAAATTGAAACAAGGGAGTCCCTGACTAGATATTAGGGGAAAAAAATCACTATGAGTATAATTAAGCATGGAAACAGGTTGCTCAGAGTGTCTGTGGAATCTACATACTTGAAGGTTTCCAAAAACTAGCTGGACAAAGTCCTGAGCAACTTGATTTTAATTTTATATTGTACTTGCTTTGAGCAGGAAGTTGGACTGGATGACCTCCTGTAGTCCCTTCAAACTTAAAATATGTGATCCTGTGTAGGACAAACGCTGTAATCCTCCAACTCTACTGAGCTCTAATAAGGCCTTAGTTAAAATATTTTGTGCAGTTTTTGGCACCACAAAATCAAGACAGATTTGGATGTGTTGGATAGAGTTCAAAACAACAACAAACGTAATCAGGGCTTTTTAAAGCACGATCTATGAAGAATGACTGAAGAGCTGATTAAAGAAGAGAAGACTAAGGTGTGATAATGTCTACAAATGCATAAATGGCTGCAAGAAAGAGGAAAGGAATAAAGCAGTCATCTCTGTCCGTAGCAGACAAGATAAAAATAAGATTAAATTGCAGTAAGAAAGATTTCTTGAAGGCTGAGGAAAAAACTTTGAGTAATAACAAATTTGTCTATGGAAAGTGTGGAATCAGTGTCATTGGAAGATCATGTCAAACAAGCAACCAATCAGAATTTGGTATGTATATTATGTCCTGACTTGTAAATTTTTAATGGTCTTCTGAAATCCTCATGGTTAGAGTTCTGACTTCTGAATGCAAGAGGAGGTCTAATGTAGAGTGTTCACAAAGCAACATTATCTGGTGCTTCAGAGGAAATGTTATCACACAAGATAATCGTTTTGTCCTGGATCTTGTCTGAGATGAGAATTGAAAGTGGATTTCAGGTGTGGCCCAGTAATATGTTCAATAGAGTACATAAGAACAGAGAAAAGTAAAATTCTCTCTGACTTCTGTGAATGCTTGCAAATTATTTCTGACAACTGGTAGGATTAGAATAAGAAGACAATTGCTGTTCCTGTTGTAAAGCCATATTGAAGAATATCAAGCAAAACTTTTTTCCTTCTTCTAGAAACTTAGAAGGGGATGTCGCCCTGAGAAGCTCTGCTGCCGTCTATACATACTGCAAATCTCGAGGACTGTTTGCAGGTGTATCTCTGGAAGGAACTTGTTTAATTGAAAGGAAAGAAACTAATCGCAAGTAAGTTCCCTTCAAATTTAGAAGGTTCAGCAAATGAATAGTGACACAAGGAATAAGGACATTCAGCTGGGAAAAAATTAGTATGTTTTGAGAATATTATGTGCTGAGTTTAGGGTTTCTTGAGGGGTGTGGATGTCTTTAATTTGGACAACATGCAAAGGATATTGAGAATATGCTGAATGTTTAAGGAGATCGTGTATTGGAGAAGATAGCTATAGAGAAATTTACCACATAATGACAAATATTTTTTTAAAGCCACTCAAAAAAATCTTGTTTAGAGCCTCAATGAATCTTGAGCTTGGGAAAATCCTCTCTTTATGTAGTGTTTCTTCCTTTGTGCAGCTTATTAAGGCTTGAAATCCAAGGCACCTCTGAGAGGGTGGAGACACGTGAAACAGCATACTGCAGATCCTAATACTTCAGCCAAACAATTCTGAAAATCTAGATTAGTAACTACTATGTATCTGTTGCCTTGTATGTTTATGAAAACTTTGATTCTGCTAATATTAGCAAAGACTAATACTACTTCTAGTGACAGCATGTCAGTAATTTTCAGCTTTCTTCATTCATAAAATTGCAGTTTTACTGTTCTACTGCATCATTAAGGAATTTTACTGCATTGTTAAGGAATTTATTGCAACGCTTTGTAAAAGTGGAATGCATTTCTTCAGTTCGGTATGTGATTAGTTTTCTAATGCTCTAGTTAGTGTATGCCAGATGACCATAAACCAAATATTACTGGCAAAAAATAGTGTGAAATAAGGTAGGCATTCAAGTTTGCTGTAATTATTTATCATTCAAAATTTATAGTGTTGAACTACTACTGTCATTTCTCAATAGATGATCAGTATGAGAAATGTGGTGGGGGGAGCATTTCACAGAATCACAGAATTGCTGAGGTTGGAAGGGACCTCTGGAGATCATCTAGTCCAACCCCCCTGCTCAAGCAGGGTCACCTAGAGCACATTGCACAGGATTGCATCCAGGCGCGTTTTGAATATCGCCAGAGAAGGAGACTCCACAACCTCTCTGGGCAACCTGTGCCGGTGCTCTGTCACCCTCACAGTGAAAAAGTTTTTCCTCATGTTCAGATGGAAGCGTCTGTGTTTCAGTTTGTGCCCGTTGCCTCGCGTCCTGTCGCTCGGCACCACTGAAAAGAGTCTGGTCCCATCCTCTCGACACCCTCCCTTCAGATACTTGTACACATTGATAAGATCTCCTCTCAGCCTTCTCTTCTCCAGGCTAAACAGGCCCAGCTCTCTCAGCCTTTCCTCATAGGAGAGATGCTCCAGTCCCCTAACCATCTTTGTAGCCCTTCGCTGGACTTGCTCCAGTAGTGCCACATCCCTCTTGTACTGGGGAGCCCAGAACTGGACGCAGTACTCCAGATGTGGCCTCCCCAGGGCTGAGTAGAGGGGGAGAATCACCTCCCTCCACCTGCTGGCAACACTCTTCCTGATGCACCCCAGGAGACCATTGGCCTTCTTGGCCACAAGGGCACATTGCTGCCTCATGGTTAACTTGGTGTCCACCAGCACTCCCAGGTCCTTCTCGGCAGAGCTGCTTTCCAGCAGGTCAACCCCCAACCTGTACTGCTGCATGGGGTTATTCCTCCCTAGGTGCAGGACCCTGCACTTGCCTTTGTTGAACTTCAGGAGGTTCCTCTCCGCCCACCTCTCCAGCCTGGCCAGGTCCCTCTGAATGGCAGCACAGCCCTCTGGTGTATCAGCCACTCCTCCCAGTTTTGTATCGTCAGCAAACTTGCTGAGGGTGCACTCTGTCCCTTCATCCAGGTCATTGATGAAGAAGTTGAACAAGACTGGACCCAGTACTGACCCCTGGGGGACACCGCTAGCTACAGGCCTCCAACTAGACTCTGTGCCACTGATCACAACTCTCTGAGCTCTGCCATTCAGCCAGTTCTCAAGCCACCTCACTGTCCACTCATCCAGCCCACACTTCCTGAGCTTGTCTATGAGGATGTTCTGGGAGACAGTGTCGAAAGCCTTGCTGAAGTCAAGGTAGACAACATCCACTGCTCTCCCCTCATCTACCCAGCCAGTCATTCCATCAGAGAAGGCTATCAGATTGGTTAAGCATGATTTCCCCTTGGTGAAGCCATGCTGACTACTCCTGATCACCTTCTTGTCCTCCACATGCTTGGAGATGGCCTCCAGGATGAGCTGCTCCATCACCTTTCCAGGGATGGAGGTGAGGCTGACTGGCCTGTAGCTCCCTGGGTCCTCCTTCTTGCCCTTTTGGAAGACTGGGGTGACATTGGCTTTCTTCCAGTCTTCAGGCACCTCTCCTGTTCTCCAGGACCTTTCAAAGATGATGGAGAGTGGCTTAGCAATGACATCCGCCAGCTCCCTCAGCACTCGTGGGTGCATCCCATCAGGGCCCATGAATTTGTGGGTGTCAGGTTTGCTTAAATGATCTCTAACCCACTCCTCCTCCACCAAGGGAAAGTCTTCCTTCCTCCAGACTTTCTCTCTTGCCTCCAGGGTCTGGGGTTCCTGAGGGCTGGCCTGAGCAGTAAAGACTGAAGCAAAGAAGGCATTCAGTAACTCTGCCTTCTCTGCATCCTTCGTCACCAGGGCACCCACCCCATTCAGCAAAGGCCCCGCATTTTCCCTAGTCTTCCTCTTGCTGCTGATGTATTTGAAGAAGCCCTTCTTGCTGTCCTTGACATCTCTTGCCAGATTTAATTCCAAACGGGCCTTAGCCTTCCTCGTCACGTCCCTGCATACTCTGACAACGTTCCTATATTCCTCCCAAGTGGCCTGTCCCCCTTTCCACTTTCTGTAGACTTCCTTCTTCTGGTTGCGTTTTGCCAGGAGCTCCTTGCTCATCCATGCAGGTCTCCTGCCTCCTTTGCTTGACTTCCTACTCATAGGGATGCACCGCTCTTGAGCCTGGAGGAGGTGATGTTTGAATATTAACCAGCTCTCTTGAACACCCCTTCCTTCTAGGGCCCTCACCCATGGGATTCCTCCAAGTAGGTCCCTGAAGAGGCCAAAGTTTGCTCTCCTGAAGTCTAGGGTTGCAGTCCTACTTGGTGCCCTGCCTCTTCCTCGCAGGATCCTGAACTCCACCATCTCATGGTCACTGCAGCCAAGGCTGCCGCCGACCTTCACATCTCCAACCAGTCCTTCTTTGTCTGTTAGTACGAGGTCCAGCAGCACACCTCTCCTTGTTGGCTCCTCCACCACCTGTGTCAAGAAGTTGTCACCAATGCTCTGCAGGAACCTCCAGGACTGTTTGTGCCTAGCTGTGTTGTCTTTCCAGCAGATATCGGGGTGGTTGAAGTCCCCCATGAGAACCAGGGCCTGGGATCGTGAGGCTACTTCCAGCTGTCTGTAGAAGGCCTCATCGACTTCCTCTTCCTGATCAGGTGGCCTGTAGTAAACACCCACAACAGTGTCACCCATGCTAGCCTGCCCTTTGATCCTTTCCCATAAGCTCTCGACTCGCTCTTCATCCACCCCTAGGCACAGCTCAATACATTCCAGTTGCTCTCTCACATAAAGAGCAACTCCACCACCTCCCTTTCCTGGCCTGTCTTTCCTAAAAAGCACGTAGCCATCCATGACAGCACTCCAGTCATGTGAGCTATCCCATCATGTCTCTGTAATGGCAATGAGATCATGGCCCTGCGACCGCACACAGATCTCTGGTTTTTCCTGTTTGTTCCCCATGCTGCGTGCATTGGTGTACAGGCATTTCAGGGAGGTGATCGAGCATGCAGGTTTCCCAGGAGGGGTAAAAGAGGGTCCTCCATAGCCACATCCCATGCGCACTTCCCTGGCTGCATTCACCTGTTGGAGGCATCCTGACTTGAGCAGTCTTTTGCCAACTACCCTGGCACTATAACTCTCCCCTTCCCCCATCTTTCCTAGTTTAAAGCCCTCCTTACCAGGTTGGCCAACCTGTTGGCAAAGACCCGCGTGCCCCGCCTCGTGAGGTGGATCCCATCTCTCCCCAGCAGTTGTCGATCTTCAAACAGGGTCCCATGGTCATAGAAACCAAAACCCTGTTGCCAACACCAGCGGTGCAGCCAGTCGTTAACCTGGAAAGTCCGTCTCCTCCTCCTCTCATCCATCCCCCTCACTGGCAGGATTGAGGAGAAGATGACCTGGGCTCCCAGACCGTTGACCACCATCCCCAGAGCTCTGAAATCCTGCTTGATGGTCTCCAGTTTGCCCTTGGTGTCATTGGCGCCCACATGGAAGAGCAGCAGTGGGTAATAGTCTGAAGCATGGATGAGCCTAGGCAGTCTTTGCATGACATTTCTCACACGAGCCCCCGGCAGGCCACAAACCTCTCTAGACATGAGGTCAGGTCGGCAGATAGATGCCTCCGTCCCCTGCAGCAGGGAGTCCCCCACAACAATCACCCACCGCTTCTTCCGGGCGTTCCGGCAGGGCACAGGGTCTGTTGTCCTAGGTACTTCCCTTGCAGCCATGCCCATCTCCTCCTCATGCTGGAGGGCACTAAACCTGTTCTTCAGCTTCAGGTCTTCAGGAGGAGTAGGAGCCTTTCTCCTCCCACGAGCAGTGACCAGTTTCCAGTCTTCTTCTACGATGTTATGATGTACCGTTTCACACGGCACAGAGCCCTCTGGCAACTCCACTGCTGTGGGGGGTTGGGACTCCTGAAGCTGCACAGTCTCCGAGAATACCCTGTCTATCACTTGCTCTGCTTCCCGGATGCTGCGCAGCCTACTGACCTCCTCCCGTAACTCCCTTACCTGACGACACAGCTCGCCAACAGCAGCACACCTCCTGCAGGAGAGCTGACTGCCAGCCCAGGCCTCCCGGAGAGGCCCCAAGCACTCCCTGCAGCCTGAGACCTGTAGATCCGCATCTACTGTCAGAGGGTCAGTCTGGGTCCCAGCCTCTGACACAGCAACTCCAACAGCTACTGGGGAACGTGCTGTACGGCGTGTCACAACCATACCTGAGGAAGCGTACACCACAGGGAACAGAAACAAAGGTTCCTTCGCGCGCCCTTCTGCGCGAACTGCTGCGCAAACTGCTGCGTCTGTTCGCTGCCTCTGTTAGCTGCGCTCCATTTGCACCAAATGAAGTTATCTAGATACTGAAATGTGATGGCAATGAAATATTTGGTATCTTTTGTTTTGTATCAGGTTTTATGGGCAGGATATTCGTGCTAGTGCAATCTTATTTGGTGATGTGCCTTTTCCTGCTCAAGCAGAAGATCTTTATGAAACTCTAGCATCCTTCACTGAAGTATATGAAAATGAAGAGCAAAAGAATAATCCAGGAAAAGCTGTAAGAGAACAAAGAAGGGTTTGTCTGTCTCTTTCTCCATATAGGCTTTTTCTGTTGTCGAACTGTTTATAGTCAGTTGTAATGATAATGTTGCTATTTCTGTGGCATTCCTAGGATCTCTATTGGATGCCTACAAATGTAACTCATAGCAGAAACTTCATGTGCTTAACATGTTCATTCAAGTATACTCTTCACTATTGTCATAGTAGCCTTTTCTGGATGAGGATGTTGCTCTTCTTGCTTTGCATCCTCTAAACTATATATGTCCTTGTTTTTAGATCAGTGCATAACCAAATCTGAGATTTGATTAGAAAAGTTTTTTCCAAGTATTCTTAATCAAGTTAATCTGTAAATAATGAGCATACCAGATTTGATGTGAATACTCTTTTAACTTTTTCTACTTTTTCAGTCTCCTATTCAAACTTAGAACAATCGTATTTAAGATAAATATAATGCTAAGAACTGTAGAACATGATTTTTTTTCTGCAGGGTTGATGTTACTGATAGTCTATCTTGTACTTTCATCTTTGTTAACTTCACAGTGAATTATACTACAGTTATCTATAAATATTAATTTTGTAGTTTTCTTCTCGAATTCACACAATTTCAGTGCAAAAAGAGTAATTTTTAGTGTAACTTGACATACCTGTACACTTTGAAGTTGCAGTGTACTTCCAGGCGTGATGCAACTTATTTTAAAATTTGTATATTTTAGGTAAATAACCCACCTGCTAGACCATCATCAAGACCAGAGCCACATAAGCCCTCTGTTAGGCCAACGCCACCAGGTTAGAAGATCTTTTGATAAGGGTTAGTTTATTGCTGTATATAAAAACAGAGCATTAAAACTGATGAACATTATACTATTCTTACAGTAGTAGCTGTCTATATTCAGGGTTTTTTTAATACTCTTCCTTGGACAAACACAGGTTGGGATAGTTCCATGAGTGAGAAAGGGTAGAGTTTGTGCTTTATTTTTTCTTCACCTTTTGGTAAATTTATTAATCTGGTTTCTAATGATAGTGTGGACATTTCTATAGCAGATATCTATAACAAACCTTTTCTATCTGACAGTTTTGCTACAGAAACAGTGTTTGTGTAGTTACAAAAATATATAATAGCTCAAAGGGAGCATTAATGTTTATTGTACACATAAAAGCTCCTCTAGTACAATGAAACTTCTTAGCAAAAAGAATAATCCTACTAAAAACTTTTGGCTTATAGAAAACTAGGTTCCATTCTAGTTTGTCGTTATATTTGAATAGATGGATGGAGTTCTAATAGTTGAGCAGGGGGGGCAGAGTTTTGTCTCCATAACAATTTCTTTGCCAGAGTTTTCTCATCAGAAGTGAGGCTTTACTGCAGTTCCTGTTGTTAATTTGATGTATTTCTCTGGACAAGGATATGAAGCACAGTCCTTATTTCTTTCACCAGTACTGCTCCTTAGATAACTTCAATCATTTTTTAACTATTAAACATATATTTGAAAAGCAGTGTACAAAATATAACAGTGTATGTTGGCATATCATGTAACTTGCTATTAAATCTTCTCTTACAGCTAAAAAGAATTCAAACAAACTTTATCCTGAACTTCCAAATGATTATGGCTCTGCAGGTAAGTACTGAGCTTATGCCTATTTTATTAATTAATTATTAATTATTAATTAATTTTATTAATAATCTGAGAAGTCCTGTAAGTAATTTGGAAAACATCTAACATCTGTGCATGGGTATTTTTCTTTATTATCCGTGTGTTAAAATAAGATTCCTTTGTTGTATACTCTCCCGAAAATATTTCATAAAAGTGATTCTTATTCCCTGGCTTTACATTCCATCAAAGATGAGTCCTGTGTTCTTTTTTTGAATGGCAAAAGTCCTTTTTCTTTATTCAGTGTGCTCTAAAAGAGCACTGAAAGTAGTAAAACAGTATTTCACTTTTCAACCTAATTGAAGTAAAAAAGAAAGCTGATATAACAAGCTTGTGTCCAATTCCTTATGCAAGGTATGATAACTCCTGTTTTAATTAAAAAGTACCTCCACAGGTCGTATCTGATTACTGGCATAAACATAGATTTCCATTTCAGTTTTACCCTTCCTGGTTTTTTTTGTACTGAACTGAGATAACTCTGCATTATACCAAAAAGCTATTGCTTGTTCAGTGTTCTATTCTGACTCTCTTTTGAGCTTAAAGAAAAAACAGGCAATTTCAGTTTTACCTCTAATTAATATAGAATCTGATTCTGTAGTATTCACAGTATAACTCTGGGATTGTGGGTCCCATCATCTGGAAACTTAGGGTGTCCGTTAGAAAAAATGTTATGATCGAGTGGCTGTGTTCATTTAGCTTCCGTCGTGTTTTTTTCCATTAAAAAAGTGTCTTGTCTTTCAAAATGTGTGTGTAAGATTTTTGTGTATAAATATGAATATATATTTGGATATGTACACACATTTTATCATTTACACAATTTGAAAATATCACAAAAGATCTCTTTATTTTTAAAGATTGAGTTAAAATGAAGCTTGATAATTGATTACAATAAAAGTCTAAATCAGGCTAACTGAATGCTATGATTTAACATAGTATTTAACTTCCATTGTCTCAAACAGAAACTCATAATGGCTGGAAAAGGCCAAACTCATAAATGTATCTTTCATAGCTTGATTCATGCAATTAGAGATTTTCACTAAAAATGTAAGATAAGTTATATGTGGATTCTTAAAGATTTCTAGAAATACACAAGAGAACAAGATGCAGTAGGATCTCCTGAAAGAAATGTTCTCTTACAGTAAATTTTCATTTACCTTCCAAACTTAAAATGGGGTATTTTGCCTTGCATTGCAGGTTGTATTTCCATAGTAACACTTCGCATACTGTCTGTACCCATAGAAGTGCTATGTGTCTCTAAAGACTAAATAGTTGTTCTTTTCCAAGAAAAGGTTCAAGTCAGTTCTCTTGCATGTCTGCTAGCACCATTGCCTATGTGCATGTTGACGGGATACTGGAACAGAGTTACAGCCCCTTTCTCATCAGTACTAGAGTTTGTTCTTGTGCTGGGTCGTGGCAGAGAAGTAACCTTAAGGTTCCTGTCAGTAATCTCTTTCTGCCTGTTTATAGTCCAGCTGATTTCGAGAGAGCCTAGCAATTAAAACTTGTACTAGCCAATTTTTATTGCAGGATTAGTTGCTGCGACTAATAGTCTACAATGACCTGAAAAAAACCATTCAGCACTTCTTGGTTCTTTCCAGTTAAAAAAAAAAAAACAAAAAAAAAGACAGTTATTGGAAAACTAACCAAAAACTGCATAAAACTGATCTTCAGAAAGCTACATTTTAGATATAGCTGCCAGTGCAGGGGTAGGTTTTAATATTTAGTAACAAACTTGTCTGTGATGCCAATAGTAAGGAGTTAAGGGTTCTTTATTTTGGGTTTTTGTTACAAGTTTTTGATTTTGCAGTTATAAAAGTAGCAGGAGGGTTGAAACGTTGATTCTTTTCATTAGGTGGAAGAAAAGCAAGACTTGCAGATGAAACATTTTTAATTATATTTTATGTAGACTTGAATTATCTAGATGAGAAATGTAATATAACCCATTTCAAGCACAAGAAAAATGTAAAATGAAAACCATGTTTTTCTAAACTGATATTGTGATACTTGACTCTGATGCAAGTAGAGCTTTTTTATGTAACTGAGTAATACTTAAGGTAATGCATTTAGTTTTAAAATGATGTTCAGTAACATTTTTATATATTTCCAGAAACTTGAAAATAACACAAATTTCAGGGTTTTTTTTTTGGGGGGGGGGTTGTTTTTTTTAAGGGAGAGACCTTTTACAATTCTGAAAACAGCTGATAGGTTACTGTGATTCAGTGGAGTGTAAAGGATTTGGGGAAACTGAAATCTTTAAGGTTTCTTTGAACCTTCCAATACCAACATATGTGATAACTTTCAGAAATAACCAGTTCTACATATGGAAATCAGGAAGAAAGCTTTGAATAGCTTATTCTTTCTATATCTTCTTTTTACAAAAAATATCATTTTGGCTATTCGTCTTTTTACCTTGTAGAAGAAGCTATACTAAAATAGTGTGTCATGTCAAGTCAAGCTGCCAGGAAGCAAAATTAGTGGCCAGTTAATACTGGAAGAATGATCCCACAGGCTCCAATTTCAGGCATGTCTCATGAAGCATTATACATGCTATAGGAAACCTGACACTTTTATCCAGACTGGATACATTGAAAATGGATTTTTCAGCAAGATATTGCAGTATGAAGTTTCTACAGTAGTGGAGATTTTTTAAGAGACTGTTCAGATAAAGAAATTGGATTTGCTTGCAAGTATGATAGCCCATGCCTCCTCCCCTACTAGAATTAGGGATTTGCAACTTAATTTTTGTACTTGTCACCATACAAAATTATATATACAACCTGTATGTCATATATAAAAGGACTGACTCATCTTTCCAAGCTTTATTACCATTACTTTATCTGATTAGAAGGTTTCTGCAGGGTGTTCTGCCACATCGCTAATCTAAATGACCCGTGGCTTTTTAGAAGACTACTTGAGCATTGTAACCTCATGATAAAAGTTTGTTTTACTAGAACATGTCTTCAGATGCTTTACAAGCTTGACAAGCTATCAACCTTGTCAAACTAGAATGATACATAATCCTAGATCTTAGTTTATCAGAGTGTTTTCTAATTATTTTTGCTTGGAGTTCTGCCATAGAGCAGCAAGCAACCAAAACTGTAGAATAAATGGTTCCTGGCTATTGTCCTAACAGGTTGCTGAATACTGTACAATTCTGGAAGTACTTTAGTGATGTGCTTTCTCAGCTCAACTGGTAGCAGCAGTAAATAGCCATCTGCTAGTAAAAGTTATGCTCCTAGATTTGGTTCATTTATAAGCTGTAAGAGCTGGGTTAAAGTGAATGTTTGGGAGAACTGAATCATTAATGGACAGTTAGTTTGGGGTCAGAAGTCAGATTTTTTCAGCTTTTCTTCAGCCAATCTGAAAAAGATTGGTTTGTGTGTTTGGAAAAGAAGCATTTGAAACTGTCAAGATGCTGAAACAATTGGAAAACAAACTTGAGGGAGGAATGGGGTTGAAAATGTAAAAAATCTTTTCCTTCCACATGCTGTTTATTCACAATACTCAAAAATTATTACCAAGCAGTTCATGGACTTGATATTTTTTCTTTCCTTTCCTGTTACTACTGTGATCATTTCAGGAGGACTGTGACTGTAGAAGAGAGCTGTTTGCATTAAACATTGGATGTTTAATGGCTTTAAGGTATTTAATGTAGGCTTTTGATTGCTACTCTTGTCCCTGAGAGAACTGTCTTAAGCTGAAATACTAAAAAATAGTTTCCAAAAGATTCTACAGAAAGCACTGTTCAGTTGTAGTAGCCCTTTCAATATTTTCTGTGCAAAAAGCTTGACAGGTATATCACCTTTCTGAGTCTTGTTCTCTGGCCTTGAAAATGCATGCTTGCTAGTGTTTTTCTGCCTCCGCTCAGTAACATGTTGCCTTTCAGGATTATTTACAAATAAGAGAGTGGGTCTATGGGTACAATACTATAAGACAAAACACTGTCCCCAGACATGTAAGCATTTATCTTCATAACAGTATGATTTTGTGTCATAATTTGAAAATATTAATGATGCTGTTTACATCTTTTAAGCTGTCATACAGTTTGCTTAAGAAACCCATAAGAACTTGTGCTTATAAAGCCTAAATGTTCAGATTTTTTTGTTTCTCTAAGAAACACTGGCTTTCTTACCTTCCATACGTACTTAAACCTAATTTTTTTAAATTAATTTTATCCTAGGGAAAATGTGTGCCCTCTTCTTTTTGACTTGGGAACTGATTAAAGTTATCTATCTGCAGGCATTGAATTCTTAAGATTGTTATGCAGAAAATCATTACAGATAAACTCAATTTGAGTAAACTTTGAAAGAATAAGAATCTAAACTATAACTTTTTTTTCATGTGAAACTTTACATTTTGAGGATACTATGAAAATATTAACGGATCCTCACTGCATCATTAAGCATGTATTTGTATTCTTATATACTGAAAGAAGTGCTATACAAAACCTACTGATGAAGAGAAGCTGAAATAGACAGAAATTTACAACCTTTTTAAGAAGCTGAAAAATTTGCTTTTTTCGATGATAGTTTGAGTAATTTGTCAGCCCCATTATTAAAAATTCATGCTTTCCCATATGAATTTGTCTGCAGCTTTGGACATTGATGGTTGTTATGGCTTTCTTCACTAGACTGAAGAGCCCTGTCTTACCCAAAGGTTCCCCCTCCCATTCCCTTTGAGACACTTACATGTTGTAATCAAATCACCTCTTGATCTTTCTTGATCTTCGTTTTGATTGCTAAACAGATTGAGTTCCTTCAGTCTTGCGTAAGACATTTTCTTTTCCTCTCAAATTTTAAATAATGTTACAGATAGCAAATTCTGAGACGTGAACTCCCTGAGATCAGTAGGATTTGGGCTCTTAAAAAACATTGTGAATTTGGACCAAACTCCACTCCTTACTCAATTTGCTATTCCCTGTTAGAACAGTTTGGACAATATTAACCCTTTTTGACCAGGCAGTACCAAGGGTTTGTGGTAAACTCAGCTTATGCTTACTAAATCCTTCTCAGAGTTGCATCTTTCCATGGTTACAGTTCTCCAAGAATCGTGTCTGGTCTGATTCTCTATAATTTTGGAGGTGCCAGAATGCCTTCTGTGATCTCAATGTTTCTTTCAATAATCTCTTGAGTGCCAGATGGTTCAGTACATATATGAAAATTTGTTTGCTGTGAGAATTTCAAGGAACACCTTTATGCCTCCTTAAATATTCCTTGGCAAGATACATTTAGGGGCTGTATGCACAGTTTTTTGTTTTGGTAGTACGAGGTTAGTAGTATGAGGTTCTCTGTGGCCAGTTACAAAAGTTGGTGTTCACTAAGCCAACAAAATTAAATTGGCTATGAGTTCATAGACTGCTTCTGAGGTATAAAGCTTTAAAAAAAAAATTAAAAACCTTTCAATTTTGCAGCACTCTGAGGGCAGTAGCTTCCCCCCACTTTTTTTTTTTTTCCTTGTCACTTCACCTTCTGTTCACTTATTGTACTCGCATGCCTATTCTGCAGTTCAGTTTCCATCTCACTTATGGTCCTGCTATTTTTAGAACTACTACTTTATAGGATGATCTCAATCAAACTCAGGGAGAAGACAAAATATAATGTGTGACTTTGACACCACTCTAGTTTTCTGTGCATTAGTACCTCTAATTATGTGTTACTGGTGAGCTTGGTTAAAATCAGTGCAGTGAAATAATGGAATCTTTAGTTAGACCTGCTGAAAGAGAGCATCACTTTCTCAATGTGCCTACAACTTTAACATTGGCTTGCCTTGCTAAGTACATATTGAAACAATCATTTTGTTTTTCTGATATTCTTTTAACTTAGATTTAACAAAACTAGTAATATTTTGGAACAACTCATATTTAACTGGAAATCTAGCATACAGCTATATATATCAGTTATGCAGTTCCACATTTAGAAATACCCATTGACAAAAAAACTAACAACTACATTATAAGAGAAATTCAAGCGCGCCCAAATCTTTCTGGTTCATGAGCTACTCATGACTTGGACATTTTTATTGCAATTACAGCTAAGTACCATTGTAGCAAAGCAGAAGTGTTTCACCATTTTGGAACCAAAAAAAAAATCAGAGACTGTGGTCTCAGGTTCACTTTTTCTCTGTGTAATACCTGAAATTTTACTTTTCCTTTGTTCTCAGAAAGCATATATATGCTTAAAGTCTGTCTTTCTAGCATTTAGTCAGAATGACTTTTTTTTCTTATTCTTTTCTGTTCTGGATCAAGACACTTTAAAATGGTGGCATCATTCTGCAGGTTCATTTGCCAACTTGAATCCTAGTAAACATGTATCAAAACTTTTTAACTAGACAGGAAGATTATAAAATATTTTTGTACCACATTATCTACAAAGATTTGAAGAAGAGAAAGAATGCAGAACTTGTCCTTTTTAAGGATGGAGGAAGACTCCATGGTTAGTAATGAGGGGAAAAATGCAGTTTGTTTTTTGAAATGGAAATTAAATAATCTATGGAAACATGATTTGTTTCTCTTAATGTCACCAAGACCAGATGATATTTCTGAAATGTTAGCCCTAAGTCATTTTCATATGCATTAGGCTGTACACTTTTTTAAAGTCTATTCTTTAATGTGGGTAAGAGAACTTTGGAGTAAATAGAATAATCAACTCCACCTGATTACTGGTAAAAGAAGCCGCAGAGCAAGAGGTGGGGTAGAAGGTTGTCTGAGTTTGCTACATGTTGGACAAATTGGAGTTAGTGACTGAATCCAGTCTGCAAGCCAGAGATTCCTCATTCTTGATCTAAAATTATCATTTTTCTTTCACTGCTTTAGCTACTGTAAGGTTGTTATCAGAAGTAACTAGATATCTAATATTTTACTTGACCTGAAAGTACATTTAGCATTGCATCATGTTCATAAAAGTATAAAGAATACTGTAAATACCATTCTTCAGTTGTAAATGAAAATTGAAAAACTTTGCTGTTTCATTTCATGAGCTTTATCATAACTGCCTACTTCTTGGCCAGTCTGATGTAATGAGTATTCAGTGAAGATAGGCTGGGCTAGCCTGGGAAGTGAAATGTAAATATGGGTTTCATGATGGTGGCTATCCAAGATGTTTCATCCTTATGAAGCTGGGTGCTGTTATTTGCAGAGTTTAACCAGTTTTGACTTTAGTTTCTGTGGTTTTGAGCTGTTTCTAGCTCTTACTGAAGTTGTGCTGTGATTAGGTAGTTATCTGCTTTTCTTCTACTGATTTGCACTATTATTAAATGATACAAGATTGTGCCATAGGATACTGTAAGTGGAAGTACAATTGCTTGGGTCACCAGGTGACAGAGGAAGGGAATATCTGTTAAATACCTTTTGAAGTTATAAGGTGAACCCTTGGAATTAGATAGAGTTAATGGCTATAGTGGTAGTATAATAACATAACAGCAATGGAAGCTAGTAATTGCAGCAATAATGTATATAGCATATATCACAGCAAGCTTTGAGCTCCTTAACCCAACTTAAGTTAATAAGAGCTTTCTGCGTGTTGCGTAGATCCACATGATTGTATTATCATGAAAGCAGTAGACTTCATATTAAAAATAGGTAGATTTTGCCCAGCTATTTCTACTGAAAGCTGTTTCTGAATCTTTCTTTTTTAATGACTTGAAACTTCTTTCTGAGACTTATTTTTCATCTAAATTTATTCTTAGCAAGATTAAATCAGTTTAGTCTCATGCTTTCATGTTCCTTAGCTAAAATACCTTTTCTGCTTTATTCGTTTGTCTGAAAGTAGTAATCTTTTTCATCTAAGTTTTATTCTGTGAAGCTAATCTTTGCCTCCCCTTGCAAAAACAGTTTTTCTGTTCCTGACCATCCTGTTCCTCATGCAGTTTGAACATTACTGATGAGGGTTGTCAGCAGTAGTTCAGATGAAGGCTTGTACAGTAATATTATTTTATATGTTTTCATATGAGGTACCTCTTTGCCTCATATAATTTTATTATTTTAACCGCTGTTTTCTAACCACTCCAGAAGAGTTTTTCTCTATACCAGTTTGAAACTTTTTTCCAATCAGTATTTCATAGAGCATTACTGTAGTGACTGTGCAGAACTATATAGAATAAAATTGGGCTTACTACTTTTTCTTCTTTTTTGGGGGGGGGGAGGGGGGGAGGCAGGCTGCAAGTTGTTTTCCAATCTGGGATGAAAGTGAAGATTTATATCAAATGAACTAGTTCACATGCTAATACCATGTTAGCAGAATTTTCTAATCAGACTGTAGAGAGACTTGAGAAGCAAAATGCAGAGATGATGTGTTCAGGTTGGGTTGACTCAGTATGTGTAGAGGAAACATGGAGTAGCTTGTCAACATAATAAAAGATCTGCAGATAATTCCTGAATAGTCTAATTGGCCTCAGTAAAATAGTGCTCAGTTGTCCTTTCTATACTGTACTTTTCAGAATATGATCATTATGCTTAGCATCAAATCTCATCTCTTGCAGTATGATTTCAGTAGAGGCACTATTTTGCAGTAATGTAGTCTTGAACATCATAAGGACCTTGGCATCAGTATCGTTTATGTGACCATTTCAGCTTGAAGGGAAATTCAAATGCTTTTTGAAAAGGCAGAAAAATCCAGAAAGTAATCGACAGCAGTACTTGTTGTGGAATTGACTCTTACAAGCAGGAGGTGTTTTTTTTAATCTCCTAAATACCAAATACATCCACAGATGCTTGACAAAAAAGGCACTTCTTTAACGCAAAAGCTGAGTGTGCTGAAACAAAGATAGAACACATTCCATCAGCAGATGAAGATGATGAGCCAGCATGTTCTCTAGTAGGCCAGAGACTCAAAACCAGTGAAGCGTGTTTCATACTGAATGAGCTTAATTTGCACAGTAACTTAAACTTTAAATTTAGTCAGGTCTGCTTTGACCACCAATGAAACTATTGGTTTTGTTTGTCAGATGTGACATTGTTTAGTAGTGACACAAGTTGGTGACGTGGAAGCTGCTTTGAAATGGTCCATTTCCAGCTTATGTGGAAGAGGTCAAAAACACTTGAGTTTTTTTCTTCTTTTTGTGAGTCAACAGAAAAAAAATAGTATATTACCTCTGTTCTATGCATAAGGATTTGCATCTGTTGTTGAATTTCTATCTCTTCATTGGACAAAACTGAGGATAGTGTACCTTGAAGGCTACATCTGTACCTAACTTGGCTTTGTTCTGTCTTCCACATCCATTTTTAAACCTGAATGAATTTTTCCATCCACCACTTCTTTGTTGATGGAGAACATAGTTATGTTATTCCAGAAATCAGCCTGAGGGTTTTGTAGCCAGGAAGGGCACTGAAAACCTAGACGAAGTATCAACTTAAGGTAGTACATAAAGTACTCTGCAAGTAGTTCAGAAAATAGACATTGCTGAGACAGTTCCCATGTAAGTGGAAGACAAAAGGGCTGAACACAAAGCAATTTGGTTTTGTGCTCCTTGCCGGTACTGGGGTGTACATTTAGTGCTGAGAGGTATTATACAGTATAGTTCCTGGAATGATACAGGCCTTCCCTTGACATAATCCAAACTACCTCAAATCTTCAGCTGGTGTAACAAGACAGACATCAGGTCCTCTGGATACAAGACTTTTTTGCCCATAAGTGGTTGTAAAGCAGAAGAGAATAAAGCAACTGTGGCCTGTCCTCCCTCTTCAGAGCAGATCTGTATAACTGTTGGCACAGAATCATTTGTGCAAAAAGCATTTGTGTGGACATTACAGGGTATTGCTTTTCTGCAGTGTGAGTGAAGCTCAGTTACCTTGAGTAGTCCACTCTAGTACCAGAAATACATGCAAGCCAACTCTACAGAACAAGTAAAACTAATACTTTGCAATGGTTTTGTTTGTTTCCTCAGTTATTAAGAAGGATTTCAATGTTGAATGTTAACACTTTGAGCATCTTGAGCTTTTTATCAGAAAGTAGAAAAGCACTAGTATTTTTGTTACTTACCCCAAACAAGACAGAGCTAAGTAGTAAAACAGCAGCTAAGACAAGAGACTTTATTTGTTTTGAGAGTCTTTTAGTGAATAGCATGGCTCCTGACCTTTGATCAGATGAGCATTGTTGGAGATTAATTGGATCAATGGTGGCATATGACATATTTCAAGTGTCTGTACTGAAAGATTTGTATGTATATCTGATTATAGCGGATTAGTACCTGAGAATATAAAATGTCAAATCCACTGTGCATATTAGGCCTTCTCAAACATCTGTTCAGTGAGATATGAGGTTATTGTTTTCTGTATGCTGAGGGTTTTTCAGGAGAGTGTGGAGAGGGGGGAGGAAAAATAAAGAAAACCCTTTTAAGGAGGTTAGCCATTGAAAGTGAACAGGACGTAAGATTCCTGACTTCCAACACCTGGCTCAGATCCTCATCCTGAATACCCTTACAGATACTTGGTTTATAATTTGTCCAGAAATAACTAAAGTGGAATTTATAATTATGTATATGTCTGTTCTGCTTTAGGGACTCATCTAATACTCTACTTCTAGGTTAAAGATTGAAAGATATGCTCTATGAATAGGGAAAATGAAGTGCATCCAGTCAACTTTGCTTAATGAGGTCTTACTCTCTAAGATGCTTTTTTTTTTCCCCAATAATCACATGAAAAAAGATACTATGTCTTTCTATTATTGCATGTGATCATAAAGCAGGCATTTTATTTGAGGCGGTTGTTTCAATGTTCTATAACCTGACTGTGGACATACTATTTTTTTTCTTTGTTTGCATCCTAGCAACCAAATAAGCCGGTCCTTTTTTTTTATAGAGAGGAATTACATAATATATGCAAGAGGTTCTGAGTATTCGCTCAAACTTGAAACTGATAATCATATCACCTGCAAGCCATACCTTTTCTACTTAAGTAAAAGAATAGTTTTCTATTGCAGCTGATTTAACAGCTGTATTAAATGTTAGTATTAAATGTACGATTGCATACTTGTGTAGCTTTCTTTCCTTACACCCTACAGTATCTTTTCCTGTGTTATACATTTTCGGCAGTTGTCATAACATAAGAGATAAAATAGTTTCCATTGTTTTGCTTCTAGGGAGCTAAATTTAGGGTTATACGTGTATGCTTTCAATAACTGAAGTATTCCTAAGATTATCTTTTTAAATATTATCAAAATTTGTCGTCTTGAACCATTTCTTTGATCAAACGTGTATTAGGATATGTATTTGTTATGATCAAAACCACTGTTAATTCCCATAACTTGAGTTCAAAATCTGTATTTGTTCTGGTTTGAACTCTTAAAAACAATTACAGAATTTATTGTGACCTAAGGTATGCGATACTTAAAATTACAGAACTGAACAGCTTGCAGGAAACAAGCATATTGTAGTAATTAATGGTTTCTTCAACATCCAGCACTAATTCTTACATCTTTCTTTCTCATTTTCCCTCTCAGCTCCATTCCAATGCTATTTTGACTATCCTCTGATGCAATTCATCTCAGAACTGAAATCTCTGTAGGGCATGAATTTCCTTATGTTCATAGCTTGATTTCATATCTTTACTTACATAGCTTCTGTTTTATATAATAGTTCAGGACTAGAGGTAAAATACAATGGAAACCAAGAGGATAAGTTTAGATTTATTGAAAAGTAGGTATTCCCCAGTATAACTGACCATGCATAACCAGGACCTCAGATTTGCCTCACATTTCTGAAAAAGGTGCTGTCTCTGAGACTATTATTGAAGTTTTATCTCTCCTTTCTCCAAAGTATCATGAAGTTGAAGCATTAGCATTATATTAGACAACAGGCAATCCAATTTCTCTCTCCATATTGATGGCCTACCAACCAAGTAGTACTTTGACTTCGACCTGATTAGTGCTGTTATCATACTAGTTTAAAAATTAATATCAACAGGTTAGTTTTATGCCCATTTTCTTACTCTCTTTGAAGTAACTACACCATTTAAATCCACTTCTTGGTATTTCTTCTTATGATCAGGTAGCAGGTAAAGGCACTAAGAACAAAATGTTTCCTTTCACTCTTAATCTTGCATCTCTCTAGTCTCCTGTTTGCTACCTTCATTTTTTTTCTCCTCTAAAACCTTGGAACAGCTTCCATTAATGTATACCAAGACTCTTCTTTCAAAACCTACTTATATTAAAACACTTTATGGAACTGATAACTATCTGTTGGATTGACAATCATCAAATGAATAACGTGTGTTCAATATTATATTATGCTGAATTCTCGTATGGCTCTGGGTTTAGAGATCTGGGGTTTGGAATACATCTATTAATATTCAAAGTCTGTGCCTCTATATGTACTGATGTTTCTCTAAAGTATGTACACACATCCCCTTTTTGTCTTGATTTCTCTCAATCCCCAGTACTAGCTTTTGTAACTTCATTATCGTTCTTTCATTTGACCCCTTAGCTTGGTGTTGTCTGCCTTTGTCATTTATTCTGCAGCCTTGGTTGAGCTCAGCCTTTCACTGAAAGAGAGGCTCCGCTATGTCACTAATACTTCTCCTGCTCTCATACCTCAGCTTTCAGTGACTTCCAGTTCCCCTAGTGTTCTCTCCTCTCCATTCCTCCCCTTCTTTTCCTTTGTGTACACTGATTTCTTTATTCTTGGCTTTATCTCCTCATAAAAGGTCTGTTCTGACAATCTACTGTGTTGATTCACCCCAAATATTTTTTCTTTTCACAGTCAGAAAGAAATCCATGATATTCACAAAACAAATTCTCTGTTCCTTCAGTTTTGTCTCCCTTCTATTTAAACAACTCTGCTCTTAATGGTACAGGGTGAGAAGTCAGTTGCCTATGGGCTCATACTGTAGAGGTAGGGAAATGATAACTAAACTTGGAATTTGCCTTACCTGGAATGTGGTAGTATTTGGGTTACTCATTTTCAGGAAAGATTAAGTAAAATTGAAAGGATGCAGAGAAGAATAAGTAGGATGAGTGAAGTGAGGAGTCACTGAAATGAGAGGTAACTAAATCAGTTTGTTTAGTATAACAATCTGAAGGTTTGAGGAATACGTTTTTTTGGCTAGAAAAGCATAAGAAAGGTAAATACGGAGAAAGAAAGGTTTAAACCAAAGGCCAATGTTGACAAACAAGAAAAAGATATAAACTAGTAGTGAATCACTTGAAGCTGGATGTTAAGAAAGATACCTCAAAAAACAGAGGAGTAGGGTTCCAAAGTAGCCTTCCCCTAAGAGTAATGAGAACAAAAAGAGGAGTGACCAAAAAACTGGTTTAATGTCTAGCAACAGACCAGGCTCTGATCTAAGCCTGAGAGTGTGCTTTATTTAATCACATGCTCCCAGTCCCATCTGTATGGAAGTTTTGCATTATTGGATCATTCTTCAGGTCCTCCCCAATGTCTGTCCCCTCTTCTCGATCTGCACTGTCTATCTTTCAGGAAGAGACTGTTACAAGTCTGATGGTTGTACTCTCCCTCAGCTCATATTTTCTGTAAACCTTATAGCTTTCACAGATGAAGAAGATTCTCATTGTTTTGTCTTCTCTCTCTCTGTTTGCCCCAGGTCCATCCTAGCTTGTCGCTTCTTTTTCTCCCTTAAACTCTCAATCACATCAAGCCCTATTTCTTCCCAGTATTAACATTTCATCCTCTTTCATCTTATAAAGCCTAATTGTTGTTACCTAATCTTCTTCAGTATTATTAGTGGACCCTCTCTAAAGCAGTGTCTCCTCTTGCACCTGGCTGAAACCATTGGCTTCATCTATGCTGATAAATGAAATATTGCCAGGGAATATTATTGGGCACTGCAACTTTATTATTTGTTCTCTTAAGTTGTTAGCAGGTCCCTGGCCTCATTTTGACCTGGGCAATATAGTGGACTCTCAAATGATTCCTCAGTAGCCTAGAGGTTAGCCTGTGCCAGAGACCGTTCCCGATAGGCAATTCAAATAAAGCTACCCTGATTTGGAGGCACAGTTTAATAGCATGAACAAAGCTAGACTGTCAGTTGGCATTAGGGCCACAGATTCAGCCATGATACTGTTCCATTTACAGTAAATGTAACTGTTATTTCCAAGTCTTTAGCAACCTCTTCATAACCAAGTATTAGAAATTGTATTCCATTCTCCCTTAACCTGATGGTCATGTTAATTGTGATCTTCCATTTTCTTTAGGAATATTTGTGCTCTCTCCATTCCATTGCTGGACTAGCTGTGTAGTTGCCTTTACATCTATACTTTCAGTGTGTTTCTGAGAAAGCCTCCTCGTCAGTCCTCCAATTTCCTCTTAAGGTTTGCCAGCTCACTGTCCTTGGTCCTTTTCCATTTGCCGGATACCATCTCTCTGCAGATACCTCATTACTACCTCTGTTCCAGATCCATCTCTTTCTGTCTAACTGTAGTACTTCTTTGTTAATTTTTAGGTTGAGTTACTAATAAGTTATCCAAATAGTTTTTAATATAATCTGAAACTGCCTGTTGCTGATCACTGCAGACCATGTGTCATCTTCAAGTCAAATTTCTTCAGAAGTTCTCACCTTCTGAGCAATGTGCAAGTCCTATAGATTTTTCTCTGAAGACCATTTCAGAGGGAGAGCCATTTCTTTCAGTCTGCACTTTTGTTCAGGCTTTTGTCATCTTATGATTCAATTATTCCAACATCCTTCTCTCTGACCTTTGCAAATTCGATATTCTTTTACTCTCTTTTACTCAGCTCTTGCTTCAAAGTTAATTTCCTGCCCCATCACTTTGCCCATATCAACCTCCATCACATTCCTCCACTGACTCTCCTTTTTCAGTTGAATCAGGACATTTAGCTACTCACTTCCCCTTTCTTAAGTACATCTACAGCCTATCGCCTTATACCCAGTATCATCTCTCATTCTGTAGCTGATTATAGTTTCCACCACTAACTAGGTTTTCAAATGTACACCATTATGTTTTCTCATTATTTGGTAAGTATTATATTTGCAAAATAATCTTCCCAGGTAGAGCTAGAGCATCTAGAGATTTCTTGAGGTTTTTGGGTTTGGCACAATATGTCTAAGAAAACAAATTAAGTGTGAAATTTCTCTTCTAGTCTAGTAATATGAAAGTTCATCATCTAGATCTAAGCTAATGTACTCTAGTAGGAAAAAATCACCCCAAAAGGGCAATTTATCTCAGTCATCTATGTTAGGATAAGATGAACTACCCTTAAATTGCCTTTTTTTTTTCTTCTTTGATTATAAAGGAAGCATAGAGTGATTACACATCTAAAAGTTGTCAGATGAATCCTATCCTAAAAGACTAGATTTTCTAGTTTACGTAGAAAAGTTGTATTGAAATCACAGCAAATATGTTTCAAAACCACTGTAGCTTATTGTCTTGTCCATTACCAAATTTGCCACAAGAATGTCATAAGCAATCATTCTCCTCACACACACACACGCACACGCACGCACCCACACACACACACACACATCTAACCTTTGGATTCAGCTTAAGCAAACAGACCTCCATCCCACCTTTCAGGGAACTGTTAATTAATCTCTTCCTGTCTAAGAAACACATTGCAAACAATGGCGTCAGTCTTAACCTTAGGGTTAAGTGTTTATCATGGAGTCTCATTCACATTAAAAGCAACCTTTCAGAATCCAAACTACATCCTGGTTTTGCAGGCATTGCAGGAACTAGCTATAGACCTACAACTTAGTCTCTTCTGCCTTGAACTCTAACCAAAGTTTTAATCATAGTTGAGTGAGCCTGAATGACTTGAGACTGTAAAACATTCAACCTGCAGCCAGCAGTAATCTGTTCGTTGTTGTGTGGATCTTACTGGACCTCATAACTGTTGAGAGCAGTCTCCAAAAAATAAGACTCTTACAGATATGGATGCCAGACCACTTTCTCTGCCAGGCTCCATCACTGTGTGCATTTGCAGTGGAAAGCATTTCGTTCCCCTTTCTCTATGTTCTTTCTATATAGAAAGCAATTTTTGTGGTCAGTGTGAAGAGAAGCAGTGCTGCCAATATATTTCTATGCTAGAAAAAAATTATTTTTTTGGTCATCGGATATTTTGGGTAGTGGTGTTATAGAACAGTTCAACTCGTATGACTTTTTCTAATCTGAAGGAAAGTTGTCCGGGTGCTTTCTTATGAACTTATTCATGTCAGAAGAATCTATATCTTAGAGATAAATTGTGTGCAGATGTTATAAGAATTACAGTAAACATAACTCTTAGAGTTAAGACTCAAGATGGTAGATATTTATTTCCATTATTAACTGAAACTTCAACTAAATTCAGAGGCTCATACCTTGCTCACAATAAACCATTTCCTCCTTTATATCTATCCTAGCCCCATAGGATTTGTAGGATATAGCAAAAAATCTTTTTGTCTACTGTTCTGCAGAAACCTAATCATTATTGTAAACTCAGATTTAGCTATAGTTTGCTTAATACTAAGACTGATCAAAAGCACTTATAACTGTGGCCTTATGCCGTAAAGTAATAAATTTAGCTCTTGGCAAATGGTATCCTGAACTATACCCAAACCTCTCTGGTTAAGTTTTATCTTTGAGTTCAAAAAGAACCAAAAAAGCTCTCTACCAGTTCTGGTTGTCATCTCATTCTTGTGAGTATTACAGATTGAACTTAGTGGTTTACCTCTTACCTCAGAATTAACCATAAGCTATTTCTCTGTCTTCAGGCCTCATCATAGCCCAATGCTGCTGGATCCTTCAAGTCAAAATTTTAGATCTTTAGTTCCTACCATCCTGAGCCTTAACCCTAATCCAAAACCTGTTCCTGTCATTAGTGGTGACCCTGATGCCCTCAGAATTTACTACATGCTATTTCCTTTGCCTAACCCTGCCTTCCTTATTATAATGCATGGTGTGCTGGATCCAGCAGAAAATGTATCTCTAGTTTTGCAGTTTCTGTGCAAAAACTATCCAAAATATAGCTTGGGAAGCTTAAAGTCTCAAAATATGAAGGAGGGAGCAGCATTAATCACTGTAAGAACTTGACCTATTCAAACCCCTGTTAACAGTGAATCTAGAGGTTGCATAACTTTGTTTGCTGACTGGATCCTCTACCCAAATTCTAATTCTATCCTTAAAACTAACTGACTATAATGCAGAAACTCATATCCACCTCAGAATGAATCATAATTCATATGTTGTTTTCCCTCCCTCCTGCACCTGCAGGGTTAATCTCTGGATCTAGCCCTATAGCTTGGTGAGCACAGCAAATCCAGAAATAGCAATAAACTATTTACTTTTGCCATTTAAGGCAGGCCTCATCTCAGCCTTGATATTGCTTGTCCACCAATAAATTCTCCTCAACCCGTACTTTCTTTAACTCCTGTCCTAATCTTAACCCTAACAGTAGTCCAGTCACTCTGTCAGTCCTAGGGTAATTAAACTGATTTGTTTATGCAAAAAAAAAAAAAAAATCCACCCTAGCTTCTCATGGAACTTGTAGCAAGCTTAGCTTTTTATTGCTTATTTGAATTCCTGCCTCCAGTCTCACTTTATCTTCACAGCCTATACTTGCCAACCTTCTAAAACCTTTTATTAGACTGGTAGTAAAACTCTTTAATTATAAGTATTAATTGAGGCTGAGCCATTCAGCCTGAACCCTAGTGTTCACTGTAGGAGCAGAGATTCATTTAAGAACTGTCACAGGGAAAAACTGCTCACTTCATGTAATTTAAACCAAAATCAGGATCAAAGTGGTTTATTAATTCATTAATGACACATAATTAATTGTTAATCTGTGAACTCTACATTCAGGATCAATATCAGTACTACAGCAAATAAACCACAATATTAAACACTAAGAAAATGTTAATAAACACCTACAAATTTCTAAATGCTCTTCTATAACTACTCCCCCCAAAGTTTTAATTGTATGCAGACACACACACACATGCATGCACATACAAGAGTGTGCACAAAATGTTATGTGCACAAAGTATTAAGGCACACACATCCCCTCTCACAGGCAGTAGGGGTTACAAGCACACACCACCTGTTCTGGCAGTGTGAGTTCCTCTATTCACACACGCCTCCTGTTGGAGATGTGGCTACTCCAGTTCTGTGTGTGCCTGCAAGGCTCCCTATGACCCACTGATTCTAGCAAGAAAGCCACCTGTGAGGTCACACAAGCACACCAAGGCGTGAGTCCCTACTTGTTGCACACCATGCTGTCAGTTCCCTGGCTGGGTGCAGTCTACTAACAGTGTCGGATGGGGAGGCTGTTCTGTCTGGCTTAAACAACAGTTGTGATCACAGAATCACCCAACGGTTGAAGTTGGAAGGGACCTCTGGAGATCATCTAGTCCAACCCCACTGATCAAGCAGGGTCACCTAAAGCAGGTTGCCCAGGACCTTGTCCAGATGGCTTTTGAATATCTCTGAGGATAGAGACTCCACAGCCTCTCTGGACAGCCTGTGCCAGTGCTCAGTCACCCTCACAGTAAAGAAGTTTTTCCTCATGTTCAGACACTGCCTGTGTTTCAGTTTTGCCCATTGCCTCTTGTCCTATGACTGGGCACCACTGAAAAGAACCCGGTAGTTAATCTAGTTCTTCACTCCACTTTGAGTTGTTTCCTGAACTCTAATTCTAAACTCAATACTAATCCTATCCTAACAAAAGCACAGTGTCCCATAACAGGGAAAGAACTAAGGTTTCTGTCTGTCCGCTATTAGCTGCAACTCTCATCCTAAACCTGTGAGCAATAACTGAGGCTTCCAATCTCTGTGAACACTATGCTAGTGACAGTGAGCCTTTTTGATATTTGATATATTTACTTTTAAAAGAATAGGTGTTTGTGTCTGCCTAGAACCATTAAATGTTTTCCATCGTTTGGTCTGTTTGCTGATTTTCTCATATTTCTCCTGCACAAACAGGGTTTATCTGGTCGTTTAGTTTTCCGTGATTCGTTTTAGCCAATGAGAACTCTATGGCAGCTTTTCTGTAAGCTAACACTTTTTGGTGAAGATTTTATGCACTATATGCAACTTCTGTCATCTCTAATGCTGGAGATTCATCTAACTTTAAAATGTGTGTGGCAATTAATAATATTCCAGTCACTTCTCTCTACTTTTTTACAAAATACAGAGAAAGCAGAGCTTAATATGTTGAATACGTTGCTTGTTCAGGTTGATTTTTAAATAACAAAAATGTTAGCCCTGTATTCCAAAGGTTGTACACAAATTTTGAGTAATTGCAGGGTAGAAGGAACATTGAATTTCAGGGAAAAATAAATCTCTTGGACAACCGCTTTTGTGTATGGTATGTTACAACCCAAAAGAATTGGTGTTGCAACCTTTCAGCTTCAAAAGAAACCAGACCCACAGCCCATTTATCAAAGCAGAGGTTTAAAAGAAAGTGCATAAGATACTGGCAAACTGCAATAGGATTACCCTATCAGTCATCAGTGCCCTGGGTCAGATGGCATGTCCACAGTGTCAGGTGAGTCACGGGTCTCCTTTTCTGCAAGATTCTTAATATGGGTCAGGTGAGCCCAAAGACAGCACTAGTAGTTTGTCTTACTTTGCTTATAGCCTGTCATATAGCTGGACACATGGTTGTTCCATGGAGATCCTGCTAGCTCTCTAATTGCTGACAATTATCTAATTTTGCTAAGTAGGTGTTTAGCAATCTCGCCACTAACCTCAAGCACATGAAACTCATTTCAATTTTATTTTGTGTCCCAATGGGCAAAAGCAGCACTTTGTAGTTTTTGCATAATTTCTCTGCAAGTTTTTCAACATTGGACATTCAATAGCTAGAGGATATACATCCTTGCCAGTAAAACAAGTTTGGGACCCACAGCAGTACTGCAACTCTTCTGTTTTTCAGCTTGTTTTTGATTTTCAAAAGCTTAATAAAACCGAATCCAAAGTGACATGAAATGCCTGTTCTTCTTTAAAAAAAAACACTCTTAGAGTCAAGCTATGGGTTTACAGATATTTTATCATGGTATAAATTAGAATGTGTAATTAGTGGCTACATTTACTGGTAATATAAACAGTGTGAGGGCATGGGCCTAAGCGCTAGAACTCAGTTACCTATATGGCTAAACTGTTAGACCGTTCCTTGGCATGGCTGTCATTAGCACTTTCCCAGATAATTTATGGGTGCAGTTTGGGAGTCATTCCAGTCTAGAAACCAGTAGGTAGTTTGGATATGGCTTTCCTGTCTGGATGCTGAGAGTTTACTAGTACATAGGTGACTAGTCTATCCCCATTGGCCTCAAAGTCAAAAAAAAGGCTCTGACACTGTTCAGTGTATTAGTATAAATGTATCCAGTGTATCTGTTCTGTAGCAACTTTCTGGAGAATACTTTTATTCTGTTGTAGATATACTGTAATTTCTTTCTATATTTACTGTGGGGCTGGTACCACAGAGTGCCTAACAGGCTGTAAATTCACTCTAGTTAATACAACATCAAGTCATTTATCTGTAGCAGTAGTCTTAAGCAAAACATTCAGAGCATTATGGTATGTAAAGATGAATAAAAATGAAAGGGTATACTGGTCAGAGCAGTTAGTTAACCAGCATACGCCATTCCTGTGTTTATTAGAACACTGAATATGTATGCTGGCTGCTGCACTAATAGATCTTCAACCAAAATTTCTATATTTCTGTGTTGGCCACTGTGTTTGTAGAAGTGTGCTGTGTGTGTATTCAAATCTCATTAATTAAGGATTTTCCACAATGTAATTTGTTTTTATTCCAGTGTGCATACTCATAAATCTCAGTGATCTCAGTATCATATGCTGTATGTAGCACTGTAGCACCATCTTGTGTGAGCTGCAAATGTGGTTTCAAGATAGGCATTCAGCAATCTTCATGTGTGACTATAACAATTTTGTTTAAAATAAATGTTTTAAAATTTGACGTTATTACAATGCATATAGAAAAAGTCATGCTTTTTCATCTGTAGTATATCACATATAACATGATACAGTATAATATGTATCCACCCCAGTTTATGTGCAACTGAAATGAGGAAACAGATGAAATAGCTTCTCTTCATATGATATATGGCAGATTTCAAAAAGGTACATTCATTTAAGATACTTCTTTGTTAGGATAATCTAATAAATATGAGGCATGGGATGCTGCAATCTAGAGACCATAAATACGTATTTTATCTGGTTCGTGCTAGTAAAGCGCAGAGATAAGAGTCTTGATGAGAAATAAAATGAAACTATAATATGGCAAAGAGCTGCTAGGCAAAATTAAATAGGAATTATTATGAAATAGGTGAGAGAATAATAAAGTTGGAAAATGCTTTGGAATGATAGGTAGCAAACAGGGCAAGGACTCAAAGCAGTGTTCATAATCACAGCTAACTTTGAAGTTTCTGCATGTTTGGAAGGATGTATGATCCTCTGGAAGAGGAGCAAAAGTGGGAAGGCAAATGCATGAAACAATCTTGTTCATTTGACAGAGCAAACAGTAGTTGGAGACGTGTTTGTAGTGCATCAATTGCACTCCTACATTTTCATATCTCACATGTACTTTTGTTTCACCTTTTCATGCTTTGATTTGTGTCTAGTTTCTCTTCATTTTCCTTCCTACTTCTACTTTTCCAATTTCAGTATACTCAACGGTTTATGTAAGAGGAATTATAGTATTACTCGTAATTCAAGTTCAGCCATGGAGGAGGTAACTGCTGTTTAATACCATTGCTGTGAGTCCAGCTTACTAAAGCTGCAGTGACAGTTCTTCTATTAACTTCTATTAACTTTAGTTAAAAGAGACTTTGACTATTAACTTCCTGTTGTCTTTTTTTCGTGTCATCAATTATCTTTATTTTTCCAAGTGTATTAACATAGTTTGGACAGTTATAAATATTTAGTAACTGTAATTCTCCTTGAGTGCTTCTCTACCTGCACATTCAGGTGATGGGAACATGTATTATTAAGAAAAACATGAGAATTTGTAGCCTTCATAGTACCTTATGCAATACACTGATACCCCTACTTACTGCCTGAATGTGGCATAGAAGTAAAACACACCCCATCCTCTTTTTTTTTTTTTTTTTTACATAAGTGTGTCAGAACTGTTCTCTTGCCTTAGCCCTTGAAGAGTGCTGATCCATAATATTTTCTTACTTTTCTTCATTTAAAATTAGGAATAAAAAGTCAAAGTATCTTTCACTTTTGTGCTTTTCTGCATGATTTCCTCAATCAAAATATGCATGTGAACACATCATATCATCCTGACTGCATCAAATGCTTGAATTCGTGGAGGAAGATCAAGCAATTGCTGAATACTCAATCTGTCCAGGTTTCAAGTGCAAAAGTAAAAAGGATATTGAGGAAAGTTCTACTGCTACCTTTTTTTGGTAGGGGTAACTAGTGGAGAAAAAGATCTGATATACATGGACCTTCTCTTTTGTTTTCTTTTTTATATCAAAAGAAATAGTGATGTGCGACTTAAGATCATGAACCTAGGAAAGACAGTCTTTGACCTCTTTGCGATCAACAGTCTCCCAGCCCATGGCCGCAGAATTTTCCATTATTCTTTGATTATCCAGTGCATTGTTGCAAATGCAGGTCATGAAGGGAAAGAAGTAGCCTATGGAGTGAACATATATATTTACAGACACCAGAAAAGGACATCTGTGCTGTTTACACATACATTTGTAGTCCATTCTTCTTCTCTGTTTGTCCTTTTTTGTCTAGAAAGTCTGTATTTTGGGGTGCAAAAGAATTTTTCCTCTTTCTTTTGAGGTGATAAAAGCAGCCAGACGAAAAGTTATACCGTTATCAGAATCAGCTATTGAGGACAGACTGCTAAAAAAAGTAGTAGCGG
The DNA here is from genome assembly GCF_036417845.1 of Apteryx mantelli. Lineage (NCBI taxonomy): Eukaryota > Metazoa > Chordata > Aves > Apterygiformes > Apterygidae > Apteryx > Apteryx mantelli. The sequence continues at coordinate 117,351,520 of NC_089980.1, read as the reverse complement.
TGCTTCTCTCACATCCTTTCCAGCTCTACTTGAAATCTGTAGACTAAGAGGAGCATGGGTTTTCCCCTTTACAACTGAGTTCAGGCAGCAGGCATGACTTGCAGGTGCACCTAATGCTAAAAATCTGTCATGTTATGTGCTTGAGCATTTGTGCAGTCATTGTGTCCATATGAGCAATACATCCTGAAACCTCTCCAGCTCACTGTGTTCATCATTTCCTCTTAACTAGTTGTCTATTGTACCACCAAAGTACTTTTTTCAGATCTGCATGAACCACTTTTAGATGCATTCATACAAGGGATTACACTGGTTTAATTGAATTATTTTTAAAACCAACTTTAAAGAAAGGCAACTACTCTATAAAGTTCAGACCGTGTTAAAAGAATTGAGAGCAAATGTGATCATCAGCAAAATAAAGATACTCAGATTGAAAGATCAAACATACTAAATATTTAGACATTGGCTAAAAATGTTAACAAGAATGGGGACCGGATAATAATGTTCAAGGCTTTAGATGATTTTGAAAAAAAAAAAAAAAAAAGGCAAGAAGGAGGACCCAGGGAACTCCAGGCCAGTCAGCCTCACCTCCATCCCTGGAAAAGTGATGGAGCAGCTCATCCTGGAGGCCATCTCCAAGCATGTGGAGGACAAGAAGGTGATCAGGAGTAGTCAGCATGGCTTCACCAAGGGGAAATCATGCTTAACCAATCTGATAGCCTTCTCTGATGGAATGACTGGCTGGGTAGATGAGGGGAGAGCAGTGGATGTTGTCTCCCTTGACTTCAGCAAGGCTTTCGACACTGTCTCCCAGAACATCCTCATAGACAAGCTCAGGAAGTGTGGGCTGGATGAGTGGACAGTGAGGTGGCTTGAGAACTGGCTGAATGGCAGAGCTCAGAGAGTTGTGGTCAGTGGCACAGAGTCTAGTTGGAGGCCTGTAGCTAGCGGTGTCCCCCAGGGGTCAGTACTGGGTCCAGTCTTGTTCAACTTCTTCATCAATGACCTGGATGAAGGGACAGAGTGCACCCTCAGCCAGTTTGCTGATGATACAGAACTGGGAGGAGTGGAGGATACACCAGAGGGCTGTGCTGCCATTCAGAGAGACCTGGACAGACTGGAGAGGTGGGTGGAGAGGAACCTCACCAAGTTCAACAAAGGGAAGTGCAGGGTCCTGCACCTGGGGAGGAACAACCCCATGCACCAGTACAGGTTGGGGGCTGACCTGCTGGAAAGCAGCTCTGCCGAGAAGGACCTGGGAGTGCTGGTGGACACCAAGTTAAGCATGAGGCAGCAATGTGCCCTTGTGGCCAAGAAGGCCAATGGTATCCTGGGGTGCATCAGGAAGAGTGTTGCCAGCAGGTGGAGGGAGGTGATTCTCCCCCTCTACTCAGCCCTGGGGAGGCCACATCTGGAGTACTGCGTCCAGTTCTGGGCTCCCCAGTACAAGAGGGATGTGGCACTACTGGAGCAAGTCCAGCGAAGGGCTACAAAGATGGTTAGGGGACTGGAGCATCTCTCTTATGAGGAAAGGCTGAGAGAGCTGGGCCTGTTTAGCCTGGAGAAGAGAAGGCTGAGAGGAGATCTTATCAACGTGTACAAGTATCTGAAGGGAGGGTGTCGAGAGGATGGAGCCAGACTCTTTTCAGTGGTGCCCAGTGACAGGACGCGAGGCAATGGGCACAAACTGAAACACAGGCAGTTCCATCTGAACATGAGGAAAAACTTTTTCACTGTGAGGGTGACAGAGCACTGGCACAGGTTGCCCAGAGAGGTTGTGGAGTCTCCTTCTCTGGCGATATTCAAAACGCGCCTGGATGCAATCCTGTGCAATGTGCTCTAGGTGACCCTGCTTGAGCAGGGGGGTTGGACTAGATGATCTCCAGAGGTCCCTTCCAACCTCAGCGATTCTGTGATTCTGTGATTTTAAAACTAAATTGGAGGAGTCACGGCATGAATCCCACCGCAGTTAAGGACTGAAAAAGTTGTGTATGAGACTGATGGAAAGAGAATAAAAATCATTTATGTAAGTGGTGTAAAACACCTCAATGCAGGCTAAGTCCCTTCCAGTATGTAGAGCCATAAGACGTTCTTTCCACCAGTAAACTTTGTATGTTTTGTTTGATGGGCAAAACATCCCAAAATCCTAGAAATAATAAACACTATGAAAAGAGAAGGAAAATGCTGTGAACATTTGTATTTTACAATCCTATATCCTAAGCATGGATATAAAATCAAAGTCCCTGCTTTAAGTTTTGCAGTTTGTGTCCAGAGAACACATACCAGAACTAAAACTCAAAAGTTCTTCTGTTCAGCAGTCTATCAGGAAATAGTTATGCTTTCTTCAACACGCTGATTTTGTTCGCACTGTCTCTAGTGGAACAATTTGAGGCATACAGAGAAAACTGCTGATCTTTATTTTGAGAAGAGTGCTACTTTGTTAACAATACTGTGCTGATAGACTAGAATCCAAATGGCACTTATATAAAAATGTAGTGGAAGCCATGGTTTTTCTGTCTGCAGTTTATACACTCAGATAAATTATTTTGGTGCCTTTGTCACTGGTCTCTACTATCATTTAAGGATATTTTATTTAAGGACTTACTGTATGTGAAGGTCAGTAATTTTCTTTTTATTTAATTTCTTTCATTTCAGGTAATTCTTGGAGCAATCCAGCAGAAGTGACAGCACTTTATTCATTCGAAGGACAACAGCCAGGTGACTTATCTTTCAAAGCTGGAGACAAAATCACAGTCACAACCAAAACAAATTCACAGTTTGATTGGTGGGAAGGAACAATAGGAGGACAAACTGGCATCTTTCCAGCCAATTATGTTGCCATAAGTAATGACTGAATTTGTATAGAAGAAAGTGTTGAAGCAATAATATACTTGCACACAAAAATGTATTTTAACTTTTTGGATTTATCAAAATGAGATTCCTGATCAAGACTATTCCAACACAAAACTGAAGTGCGTTAAATGACATTAACTTTACCCTAAACTTATTTCTTAAATAAACATTAGGTGATAATTTATGATGAAGTTTTATTTTTGAATAGGTTGCCTGAAAAAAATTATTCCGATTTGTGTCTAGTTTCAACTTTCTCTTGCAATATAGATTTGGGGGAAAAATTACAAACAATTTGAAACTAGACATAGTGGGGAAATACTGGTTTCTATTAGGTTATAATGTTTGGTCTCTTTCTGTAATAAACTCAAACTGGCATCAAACTGTCTCTGAGTTGGAGTTTTTTACTTTTGCTAAATGTACAGGTATTTTTTTTCGCATGTATGGTAGAAGAAATTACCTTCATACTTGGTTTTAAAAATCACTTTAAGCATTGTAATTTTTCTTAGTAAATACTTTAGGTCTGGTCCCCAATGTTTTTCCTTGTCAGGCATACAAAGACTTTTTTAAAAGCAACTCTGTAGCACTTAAGCAGTTCAGCTTCTTTAATAGCTTGTCTTGTGCTGCCCTCATCATTGAAGAATTTAAGCACTTCTGAAAATTTGTTTAATCAAATGCATGATCAATACCGGCCAGAAAATATATAGGTTTATGATGTCCCTTGGTTCCTGTAAGAATTTATTCTACAGCCAGGAAGCAAGCCTGAGAAAACAAGCAAGCCTGGTTCACAGATGAACTTAAACAACTCTCCTGCTCCTTCTCATATAAGATTTTTTTTACTGTTTAATCTTTAAGGAAACAGTAACATTAGCTTAAAAAAGAGTAAATTATTAGCAGTAAGATAGAGAAAAAACATTTCTGGAGAATATATGCAGAAGTAGTAATGTGTAGCATTTATATACCCTGTAATTCACAGAGTTCAACTTAATTTCGAGTATCTTTGTAAATCAGCTTCACTGTAGAGATGCGGTTATTGACTTGAAAGTTGGTGTGACACATCAGAGCAGAGTTGAGAATGAGACTTGGAGTTCTTGAGAACCAGTTTAGTTTCTTTCTCATGGCTGGATGTGCAGTTTTATACTTATACATAACTAATGCCAAGATGGTAATTGTGCTTCTTCAGTCTGGACTCTTCCCCACTTGAAAGTGTATTTTGTTAAGTCCTTGGTAGGTCCTTGTCCTAAAAGTGCCATGAGTATCCCATAAAAAATTAGTGTGTGTGACATCTCCAGCAGCCAATTTGCAGTTATATGATCTACTACTCACAGCAGTACACCAGGCGGACTTTCTCCTTCTATCAGGTGCTGTTTGTCTCTAAGTTACCTATCTTCATGACGAGACTAAGCCTAGTATAGAGGAAAACTTAGCATTGTTAGAAAGTCATTCAGTTCCACTCAATAGCAAAAGCTTCTGGAGTTCTTTCAGACTGGGCTGTATATTTTTGACAAAACCAAAAATGAGACTGAAGAGATTAAAAACATAGGCAAGTGTGTTTACCATCTTTCAAAGAAAATCCTTCAGATTCTATGTATCATAGACAACACAGACATATGCATCTGTCTTTAGACAGATACCACCACCAAAAAAGATGTGTATCGTTTGCACGTATTTTTATCAGAAGGTATTTTGCAACCTTTTGGAAAAAGTTATATAAGCTTGCATAACTGCAGTGAAAGCATTAATATATGCCTTTTGAAGAACTGTTGTAACATCCACCACCTTGAGGTAAGAAGCAAATTCTGTTTGCATGTCTTTTGTGAACTACATCTGTTACTTATTAAGCAGAGAAACACTGAATCATCCAATATCGAGGCTCAGTGAATAGGAATAGTAATAATATCATGGACCCAGAAGCTAGATATGCTACATATTCATAAAGAATCACTCTTGCATTTATTATACCCTTTTGCTTCAGTTTAGTTATTCAGTACAAGCTTAAGAATCCACTAGCAGATTTGTGCTGTAGTACTTTGTTAGTAATTTCCAGAATACTGGCTACTTTTTCAGCCAATATACTTGCCTTTGTATAGGGTTGTTAAAGCTTCTTAACTCATCTCAAGTGTCTGTTTCCATGAAACTGTTGGAATTTATGAACTTCCACAGTACAATATTTTTATTGTTTATGCAAATTCAGTTTCTTGGATTGACTTAGTTTGGGAAAAAAGAGGGTTGTCTAATTTAAGTGTTCATGCTAGTCTGTAGACTCTGCAGTATAGTAGTGACTAATAAATTCATGCTCCATACTTGGAAAATTCCTTTCTTCCTCTAAATATTACATGGGAAAGAGAAGTAGTGAATTAGCCTAATGGAAGAAGTGACATTGGTTGTCAAAAACAAGCCTTCTTGTGGCACTACAAAACTCTACTGCCTGATTCTACATGCCTTTTATGCATGCTGGTTCAACCTGTGTCAGTGGGCTTAGGCTAATTCCAAAAGTATTTTTGGTTAGTATGGACTTTGCAGTAAAAGGCAGTCTGCACAATTCTGTAAACTAAGAGATATGTAAGGAACAGGCTTTCTGTGGTAGATCTAGGAAAAAAACCTAGAGATATACAGACTCCCAAAAGAGGCTCATGTCTTGGTAGGAGATGTTTTCTATGAAGGAAAGTCCATGTAGGTGTTCCTTTGCTACAGGATGCCTAACCCAGATCAGAACAAAGAGAAGGTATTGGAGAAGATGTTACAGAAACCACACAAAGTACTAAATATGTCTGTAGACCAGTTATTAGGTTCCTGGCACCCAGTCATTTTAGGTAGGGGTCTAGGAGAATAGATGTTTGAAGGACCAAGTGAGTAAGTATCCCATACTAGAAAAGAAAATTGATATCCTGATACCAGCCAAAGATACAAAAAGCAAGGGGCAATTTGCAAAAGAAGCTTTTTTTTTTTTTCTTGCAGGCATTTAATCAGCTAGTTGTTAAGACAAAAATAGCGTGTAACTGCTATGGAAAGATCTTTCTTCCACATCCATTCTTAATTAATGCAACTGTAATACTATTTAAAATGACATCTTTGCTTTCAGCAATTCAAAAATATGTTTTGTAAACCATATTTAGTTTCCTAACACTTCTCTAACAGTTTACTGTGAACATCATTTTGTCCATTTATGTTGATTTTTAATATGTTTAAGTATATGACCAAAAACATAATTACATTGCATTCAAACTCTATTCTTTGCAATATCTGCTACTAGTAACATTAAAAAAAATTACCAATAGGCTTTTTATCATTTTAAAAATTAACTTCGGCAGTGAATATAACTGCAAAACTTTTGATCTGAGTTTCTTCTTCTCTTCTTTTTTTCCTTGAAGGCCCTTGCTGACCAGAAAATACTTTTATTAGGCATAGGCCTAAATTTCCAGGTGGCTAATATCTCCTGTTCTTCAGCAGCAAATAAATATGTTATCCCTTTCTCAGTTTTCCTATAAAGCCAAATACTCCAATAAAGTGAACTTTCCACAAAAAATCTTAGACCTGTCTTTCATGGTTATCTATCCTGTTTCACTCTTTCTGTATGTGTGTGTACACACACACACACACACACACATATTCTGGGATTATTTTGGATCCATGTTTTAATAAGGACCAGATCAGTCTAACTGAATGCCTTCTCCAGTCATGTTCTGTTCTATTTTCCTTACTAAGGTGGGAGTAGGATGACAACTGGAAGTTCCTCAGGATTAAGTACTGGCATCTCATTAAAAAATGGCAGTTTCTCCTTTAACTAGCTTAATAAATGTCAACAGTAGCTCTGATTATGTTTTTACAAATCTCAACCCCAGGTTTTACCAAACTTGTCAAACTCTATGGTTTTAAATCCAAATCACATGCATTTCTATCAAGTCTATGCACAACTTCCGCCTATGTGATCATAAGAAGGAGAAATATAGTGATGCCTGTGTAGCCTCTGCAGAAGGGTTTAGTCTGATCTTTAGAGAAACTGTCTGATCTAAGTGGAGTTGAACTACAGCTTCTTGTGTGGATTTACTGGGAGTACTTGGATGCACAGAAATTTTGAAAAGTAGACTTTTCTTCTGTGTTGTCTAAATATGGACACAGCATCCTACCTATAGACATCTGTTTAAAAAAAAAAAAAAAAAAAAAACTTGGCCAGAACATTTAGAAATCAAATTTGGTGGTATTGAGAATCTAAATTTATCCAACACTTGAGTCTAAAAGTTCATGGGAAACCATTTGTGAGTTTTTAATTGGTTCTTGCTCTTAATTGAATTAGAAATACTGCAAAGAAAACCTCTTGGGCTTTTCCCATGCCATAACTAATGTAAGAAAGTAAATAAAAGGAAATAACAAGCTTCAAGTCTTTGGAAAAGGTTTTAGCTCATTTCATCCAAAATTAAGTGCAAATAGTTACATAAATGTCAGGGGTGTATGAACTAGTGCAAGCTAATCCTAATGCTGGATTGATATCCAAATGTTCTTTTTTATCTGCCATCCATCCTGTTATTCTTTACCTATGTCTTTTTTTAACAGTAGAAATAAAAATTCCTGTTACTTGATAGACTTCAGAGGAATTCTGTCATCTGTATCACTAAGATAAGAGTTTGCATCTGCCTTTATAACAATTTACAGGTAGTACTAATTTTGAATTTCTCTTCAGTGGTTCTTGAACCTTTTACCTGGCACAGTTCACATTCCATTTAACCTTATGGAAAAGGCAAATACTCCTAGCACAGTAATGCATCTTTCTAGCCTTCAGGTTGAGAATTTGCTTTATACGAGAATCTGTAGTGTATGTGAAAGGCATAGAAAGTATGATAGGCAGTGCTAAAGAAGCTATAGGTAGCTGGCTGCCGCATGGAAGATTTGTCTAAAGAACCTAGAATCCAGACTGGAGAACTGCTTCCTTGTTGAATCTGAGGAAGGCAGTGCCTGTAGTGGTAATATGAGCCTGAAGGTCATTTTAAATATATGAAGGGTTTCTATAAACTACTTAATACAATTAATTCCATTCACAAAAGTAATAATCATAGTTGAAGTATTATTCCTGTCTTATGCATGGTCTTTTAGTATCTGACTTGCTGAATGCTTGACAGTGTCCAGCTCAGTTAGGCCTAACCTTCCTGTGGCCTCCTTCTAAATATTTAAGTAATGCTAACTGCTGCACTAAATAGTTAATTAGTTGCCAAAAAAAAAAAAAAAAAAGACTAGATAAGTAGCTTTGGCAGCCTACCTGTTCGAATGAAGAAAGTTTTTGTTCTGTTAGGTCAGATATATGGTCTTATAAGAAACTGTTAGAATTCTGAGTTTCTAAACATACTGTTTTCACAATATTTGTATTGCCTTTTATACTTGCAGAGTTTTATTTTCCAAATGCCAGTCAAATCCTTTTCTCCCAGGGTTTTAAATCATTTTAGACTCTTCTTGTTAAGCAGTTAAATGAGTTATGCCTAACAAGAAATTTAGATAATGCTAATGAGGGGAATAAAATAAAGCATCTGAATACCAAAGTATTTTCATAAATTGACAATTCCAGCTGTTTGGGAGACATTTTTGATTAATAAAGTATCAAGTCACTTAAGTAGGTGCCATTCTATAAGATTTTATCAACTGCAGAAAATTAGGCCAGAATGAACTTTTTTTAAGCAGAGGTGAAGTGTGTTAAAATATTGGGATTAATTTAAGTTATATGTGCTGTGGTGGTCATTTTCTGTGGACACTAGATCTGCCCATTACCTTTTAAAACCAGTCTCAGCCTAAGGTATTCCCTTTAGCTTGTCTTATATTTTAATGCTCCCGATTTCCTTCTTTCATATTTGATGTCAAAATTAAGGCCGCAGTTAAAGCGGAAATTCATAACACCAGTCTCTTACTCTAATTGGTTTCTTGTCAGCCATCAGAGTCTTACAAATATGAACAAGGACAACCTGTCTAAGTTTTCACAGCCTAAAATTGTATTTGATGTGTTTTGGATCACTTCTTTTGCCTATCTGATTTCATTCTTTTCAGATGTAACTCCTCATTTCCTTGTGGCAATGCTGAAAACACTTGGGCTTGTTCCAGCTGATTTTAAATCAGTGGGGATCTTTTGGCAGCTTTGAAGTAAACTGTAAGCATAAATGATGCCACATCTACTTGAAATCTATGTTACTCTGTTGACTTTACTAGGACCAGGCTGCTGCTCAAATTACAATGTAATGTGGAGATTATTGATGTATTTATATGTTTCTGAGAACCATCCAGTCAGTATTTTCTGCATGGCCATTATAATCTCAAGCCTCAATCTTAATTTAGCTTTCCAGTAGCTCACACTCATAGTGGAAAAGATATTTATTTTCTTCAGTTCGTGCTAAAGATTTAATTTTACCATATTACCATATTAGGTGTTCTTCTGATCAGTTACTTGTGTTATGAAGAAAGCTGTCCTGTACCTCTCACATGTTTGAAGTCCGTAGCAACTGAAGCCATGAAGCAGCCCTGACCTTCCTCCCAGATTCCTCTGCAGGTTACCCACATCTTTTCCTAGAAATCCCTTGGAGTAAGACATGAGCATGACAGCCAAAGGAGACAGAGTTTCTTTTTCACGTTTTCTAATCACAATTATGCTTTAGATAGATAGTGTACAAGGAATTTTCTTAATAAAAAGCAAAATCCTATAGCTATTTCCTTGTTTTGCCTTCTTGACAGCTTGGAACATTAGCTTAGATTAAGTCAGAGTCCTTTATGACGTCAAGAATTTTCCTCTTGTAGCAGGGCTTTTTCTTCTGATTTATTTCTTCTGTAGATTAGTATGTATTGCTGATAAAATTAAAAAATATATATGTTAGATGGGAAGAATATTCAGCACCAAACAACACATCATCCAAAGAGCATTTTCTTTTATACCTAGACTTCTGCCATCTACTTTTAGGTATCTGTAGGTTTAGGAGTCCTTCCAAGTTAGATTTCTCTTTTTCCCAAGTAGTCAGTCAAGAGAGGTAGGTTGCATAAAGTGCCTTCCAGAATGCCTTCTGGAGTTTGTAGTAGAGAAGATTAACTTGTTTCTTCAGACTGTCATCCTAATGTCAGTTATCTGGCAATACTTCAGGATGATCTCCATACATGAACGCTCTGTTCTTGCATTTCAGAAATAAGCATGTTTTTTTTCTCCATGACCTATTAAATTAAGCAAGGAGACCCAGTTTCAGATTGTATTAACAAGAGTTTCCAAACTAGAACATGAACTGGAGCTGTGGATCACTGCCACTGTGAATGAAGAATGGAAAACCTAAGAAAAGGAAAGATATAATTAACAGCAACATAAATTCATATCTACTTCAGGAACAGTAATTAATAAAGGATATTAGTCTTTATTGCTTGTTTAGACACCTTCAAACTACCTGCTTATTTTGTCATTGCCTTTTTTTTTTCAGAGTACTAAGACAAATGCTAGATTAAAAAAAGTCAATCCAACTGGCCACTCTTTCTTTTCAGAGAATTGTGTCCAAACCTTTCTTTCAGATTAATGGAACACCCTTCAGGTTATTCTTCTTTTACTCAGTTTAGAAATATTCTTGGCAAACAAAGAAGTAGAAAATAGTAACCTGAAAAGAGAACTTCCTGACCTGAAGAAAATACAGATATGAAAAAATGTTATTTCTTAAAATTGTTGAAGTGTAGTTGCAGTCTACATTCTAAGCCTGAGGAACTCAGGTAGCCTGGAAGATCTTTCTTTTACATAGTATAATATGATGAAAATACATTTATATTCCTCTCCTGAGGGTGATGTTAGAATAAAAAGCCTAAATGTTATTCACTTACTTTTTAAAAATGCCATTTTTTTAAACATAAGAGTTTTCTATTAACAACTGGGCTCCAAAATCCAAATGAACAAAATATTTAACATTAAACTCAGCAGTTTCACATTAATAGATACTGGCTGACAGTATGAAACTTGGACATTATTGATTACAGTTCCAATGAGATGTACTAACTTTAAAACAGTGTACAAGCAACATGTGCAGGCAAGCCAGATGCAGAACTGAAACATTATCTAAACAGAGTTGATTTCAAATGTTTCAAATGTAAATAACCCGCTGGGTGGTCCTTTGGACTGTCAGCAGTCATTATTTTCTATAGTGTAAACAGGGCTGTCAACCAGGATTTCTGTCACAAAGATAAAAAGTTATTCTTCCCTAGTAAAGCCTAGGCTGTTGTTTTTAAAGAAAGTCATGCACCTCCATAATAGATGGAGAGTTCCTTTCTGGCTTTTAATGGAAGTATTTTGTAAGCTGCTGTGGAAACCAGAATAGATGGTTTTCTATCTAACAACATAGACTAGGAGATAAGCATAAGTTTGGTAGAATTAGCAGAATAATAAGCTTTAAAATCCTGACATGTCTAAATAAACACATAACTTCAATAGATTCACTGTGTTTGTTTTTCAAAGTTTTCTGCAGGTAGCAAAGGCTAAACGAAGAAAATATAGATAAAGAACACATAATCTTAGATGAAAAAATCACTGTATTTTTGAGGCTGCTGCTTGAATTAAAAATATGAACGTTATCAATTTAAGTGATCTGAGGTATTAGTTGGTCATAGGGATTTATAGAATGGCTTTAGGATTTAAGACCTCTAATCTGGTTCAGATTTTTCTAAGGAGTATTATTACAGTGCCTGTCTATATTTAGTTCAATGACAGCTAAGCAACTATAACATCTTTAAAATCTGATCTGATGTTCCTAAGCATAAAATGAATTATGTAGCACTACCTTCTGTATCAATAGTCACATTTTGATCCTATATCCACTGCAATGTGCAGGAGCATTGCCATTGACTTCAGTGGAAACACGATAGGTTTTTGGACAACAGAAGACATCAAAGTTTATTTATTTCCAATACTTGCTGGAGACTGCTTTTTAATTGATTTTCTGGAAGAAAATAAACTTTTCAGGTTCTCCTCAAGACTTCTTTCAAATTTCCTCCTGGAAATGGATCTTCAGGTGTGTATACCTTCTTTCTGCAATTTTCGTGTGCATTGCTCAAAGACTTGTGAGTTTCACACTTTAGGGAACCAGAGAAATGTATTCTTCCTACACAGGTATTTTCTTTGTTCCTAAAGAACTGAATAGAGATTTTACCTTCCATGGTAGAGTAATCCTTTTCAACCTGTATTTATACTTGCTTACACAGTACAGTGAAAGGTAGGTAGAGTCTTATCAACTGAAAATATTAAGAACAATGTATGAAAAATGTATGAAAAATGTATGAAGGCCAGTGTTCCAGTATCTGGGTCCTCATATGGGATGTGTTCTCTCCTGGTAACATAGTACTGTTTTCTTTTTCTAGCCATTTTGAATCAGAGCTGTGGTTTTTCTTTTTGACAAAAGTCATTTTTCAACAGAATAGAATTTTTAATGAAATGCTCCCTTTCACAAGAATTGTCCATTTTTTAAACTCTCAAATAGGAAGCATTTAGGTTTACAAGGTTTTTTTTTCCAAAAATGTAGAAAAAAGATAGAAGGATAATTTCAAAAAAAATGGGGAAAATTTACTTCAAGATTATTTCAGTTATTCCAGGTTCCTGAGACTTTTCTTCTACAGTTTCTAGTTCAATGACATTTTAAAGTTTAGCTTCCCATCTATGAAGCAGTTTTGTCATTCTATAGTCTTTCAGTAATTTTCATACATAATGCTGTAAGATTTTTGTTTATGCTTTCAGGGACCTTAGGAGCAAAGAAACTTAACTACTTTTAAATAAAAAGGGATCAAAATCCCTACAGTAGAGTGTGTGTATCAGAGATAGAGAAAGCTTTAAATATGCTCTTTATATTTTCCTTCCTTTTCTGTTTACCTGGCATCATTTTTCTTTCTCTGACAGTGCAACAGTCAAGTAATTGCCTATAGTCAAGAGACTGCAAACTTTCCCCTCTGCACCACTGTTCAGATGTGTCAGATTTGAGTGTTAAAGGAAAATACACTGAAGTCAGCTGAAATTGCAGTTCCAGAGAAAGACTCTTTCAAATCATGTTCTTTGCTATCTTTTATAAATATTCATTGCATTTATTAAATCAACAACAAAAGGCTTTACTGCATAAGTACATAATAAAAGGGGGACTGGATAAGCTAAGGGTAGATTTTTTCATTAGTTCCTTTGTGTCTGTGTGTATGTATATGTAGTATTTGATAAGGAGGTAATGCTGGACTGAACCTCTTGGATCAGATTATACTGAATCTTGCTCTTTGCATCATTATTACATTAATAGCTGATGTTTATTTTCATAACTGTGCTTTTACCACATCTGCAAGAAACTGTAAGAGCCTGCTTTGAAGTTCAGGATTATGTTGTGCTGGGAATATTACTTAGAAATTGGCTAAAATACAGCAAAAGAGGGAAGGGCCTGAGCATGAGTATGTTAAGGCTGAGTGGAGTAAAAGCCATCAGTATTCTGAAGTCCTGACCCTGTGACCTTTAATAACACAGCTTCTCTTCCACTCCACATGCAGTACCATTGATTTACTTGCATGAATAGGGCTTGAAGGATCAAGACTCTAATTTGACACTGTCGGAGACATTGGCATCATTTGCTGTAGTCTACTGTAAGATCTAATTTTGCTCTGATTCAGAAGAGAAAATTTGGAAGACTGAACTCCCTATATAGTCACTGGAGAGAGTTAAGTGCTTCCAGGGGGGCCACTTAGACAGAGTAAGTAAAATGTCTAAAGCAGGCAGGGTGGATATATCCCTGCTTGTGAAATATAACTGTACCATGTGATTCTTGGAAAGTTAGCTAGAGACTTGGGTACATGTTAAGATTAGTCAAAGAAAGATAAACTTAAAGTGAAGTTCTTGCTACTTTCATTTGGAATGTTAATGGCCCAAATTAAACAGTGTAGAGTACTCCAAATACCAGAGCAATGAAAAACTCTACAGCAATTATATCAACATTTGGAATATCCATATTTTTTCAAGGACCTTAATTTCAAAGTAACAAAGTCGTAGTATTATTACACACCCACAAAATAATCAAAGCTGTATCTTAGAAAAGACTTGCCATCTCGGGTAAACCCCAGCTGTCCTAAGCATCCATCACTTCAAAAGCAATCCTTTGGCCCCTTTATATTTTCATAATTATATGTATGTTATCAAAAAGAGCGAGAACGTGGGAAAGGAAAAAAAAGTTTAAAATAAGCATCAGAACTGTGGGAACATGAACAGGGGAAGAACAGTGAACTTAATAACACTCCTTTGCAACAATCTGAACTCTATGAAAGATTCTGTCATGTACATACTGATTTTATCTGGAAAATAACCAATTGCCTGAGCACCTGCCTGGCTTATGCTAAAGCCAACAGGAGCCACAGAAATAGGTCTATCTTAGAGACTCTAAAAATGGACACATTTTTGTTCTTAATAGGGTCCCAATGTTTTGCAGATGGTGTACAAGCCTCATTTCATTTGGGGATTTGTTTTCCAGCCTTAGGAGGAAGACACTAAAAGGAGAACTGAATGGTCCTTTCTCTCACATAAACTAATGATAAAATGGAGATAAATTTGTTGGTCTATAAAGTTCCCAGTGACATCAAACATCCCCTTCCCATAAAGCCAAAAGCATATAGAAATCTGAGCAGCATTCTGTGAAGCCAGGAACGCAGTTAAAACTTGGAAGCCTTCTCAAGACAAATGTTGTCTCAGGTAAGATATTTGTAATTTTTGATAGCAAAACTTTCCCTCCTATAGGTTATTAGTAGCTGTCCTAAGCACTGGTTAGAGTAATCCTACCAGCTAGAATGGAATGAGCAGTAAGTAGAAAGCATTCAGCTGTGAACAAATGTGTTAGCAGTGGAACATGCAAATCTCCGTGAAGCAGTTATCTTTGTGGCTTTCGTGTGTCTGTGATTTCAAAAGCCCATCAGAACTAAATAAAAACATGATTTCTTCACATTCAGTTTCCTGAATTCTTTTTTTGTCACTTCTGGTACACCTGCTTGCTTCCTTGGAGAATCAATGGAAAATACCCTGTCAATCAAAAAATTTCTTTTAGACGAGAGGGAAAGAATCTGTTATTGTTACTTTTCTTCTTATATAATTCTGGAGCAAGAAACTATTGTGGTTACACAGTATATACCTAGATAACTAGTTTTGCTTGCATGTTCATATTTTGCATAATACTATAATTACTGAAAATTGAGATAATTCATTTATTCACATGACTTGGTAGTCCTTCTGGTAAATTTGTATGATGTCAAAATGGTGAGGTTACTGTAATAATATGCCTCTAAATTCTGAACTTCACCAGCTCATTAACTGAGTATCTGTTCTTCAAAAGATGGAATAAAATTTACCAGGGAAATAATACACAAAAAGGATAAAGTCTTCATAGGAGAAAGAAATTTTGTGTATAGTTTGGCTGCCAGTCAAAAATGCAGAATCCTGATAGCTCAGTTCATTTCAGTGGGATTCCTGTTATCAGACAGTCTAAACTTTATGATCTCTCAGTGGCAGCCAGCAGAGCAATAACTAACTTGTCTTTTGATAAATGGAGCTTCTTTTTACCCAGTTGAGTCAATAAACAGTTCTGAAAGCATTTTATTCAGTGTTATATTGACAAAAACTTTAAATCATTGCAATTGAAAGTCTAAATTAGAGAGGAATATCGCATCTTCATGACTGTGTATTCATATATTGTATTTACAATAGGATATTTGGTTTGGGATTCATTTTATTTTCTTTAAACAAACACTTGTAATTTTTCTTTAGTTTTTAACCTACCATTTATAAATGACATTTTTTAGAAAGACTAGTAAAATGTTGAGCTTTTGCTCTTTGTCACAAAGTCAGATATGTATTAGTGAGAAAGGTTCACTGAGAGTAGAGATGGTTGTATTTTTCCCAGGTTTTTAAATGTCAATGGCCTTTCTTGAACTTTGGGTTTTGTCCTGAGTCCTAACAAATGTCTGGCACAGAGAACAATTATTAAAGAGATGTATCTTGCTCCCATTGACATCAAAGAGACTATTCCCATTGAGAGTAAGAGAACCTAAAGTGAGGGGTGCTGGATAGCAGCACTGTTAGTCTTAAAAGCTCACTCTGATTCTGTATAGGTCAAAGATATATAGAAAAATTCCATTTCTTTCTGGAAGTATATTTAATGTGTGCTTAAGTCACACTGGACTCTAGCAAATGCTTAAATTCTATAGGCACTTAAGTGTTTTGATAAACTAAGGTCTAAATGAAGTAGTTTCAAAATAAAAAAAAAAAGTAGAATTTTCTGATCTTGCATTTGTTTCAGCTGTAATTAAAATATGAGGAAAATAATAAAATAGGAGAAAATTTTAGAAGAAAATAGAGAGAACAGAAGAAATAGCAAAATTTAGAACAAGACATCATTACTTACTTCCTATTCCTCTTTCTAGGTCCTTAAAAAACCCCACAAATTATGAAAACAGGAAGGATAAAAATGGTTCAGAAGAATGTGTAAGGAGTATGAGCAAAGAAATGAACAAGAACAAGTGACTGTGAGCCAGCCTATCAGAATGACATGCTGATAAAATTAAGGGACTGGATGGACAAGAAGATACTATTGAAGATAGGACAGAAAAAGTCCCCAGCCTTTGTTTTAAGTCCTTTTACATATTTCCACTGCCATTATGGTATCAGCCTAAAGGAAGTACTGACTATCCTCCCTCTTACTTTCTGTAAATGAAGCTTAACAGATTGAACAATGTCAGCTTGATCATACACAGTGTTCACAGTTGGGAATGTCTGCAAGGAGAAAAGAAAGAGGTAACTTTATCAGATTGCTTTTCACAGCAGTTTTTTTCCCCAGGTCCAGTGGAATTCCATGGGAACTACTAGGTGTTCAGCACTGCTGAAAGATTTGGGGTGAAATCATGGCCAGTGGGAATTTTGCCATCAACTTCAAAAGAGTAAGACTTCATCCTAGATTTTATTTGTCTGGAAAGAAATTGCTTATTTTTCTATTCTTTTTTTTTGTGCACAAACTGTCAACATTGCATGAAACAAACCTGCTTGATTTCCAGAGAGCCTTTTAAAAGCCGGGTGATTGCCAAAATTGCAAATCCAATTTGTTCACAGATTGACCAGTGTGTGATCATTCCAATTATATTTGACATATGTCAAGTGGAAGAATCAAACCTCCCTCTTTTTGGATCACTTATAAACACTTAAAAAAAATAAACTCCTGACATAATTAGCTGCTGAAATGCTTGGCAGTTTGCCATTGAAAAAATCCCCACAGAAGAAAAAAAATATACCTCCCTCGATTCTTCCTGAGCATGCTCTTCAATAAGCTACTCAGACCCTGTCCCATGCACCTGCACTGATTAGTGTAATCCTCCTGACCGCCTGTGGGTATCCCCAATAACTAGTTTTCCCACAGACAAGGTCCAGGAACTGTGTTATTCATCAGACCTGAAAGATGTGGCAAGAACATTTCTCTCCCACTTCACTCTGCACAATCTG
The DNA here is from genome assembly GCF_036417845.1 of Apteryx mantelli. Taxonomy (NCBI): domain Eukaryota; kingdom Metazoa; phylum Chordata; class Aves; order Apterygiformes; family Apterygidae; genus Apteryx; species Apteryx mantelli. The sequence goes on along the minus strand of NC_089980.1, from coordinate 117,334,191 downwards.
CTGTTTAAGCCCAGCTATAAATTGAACATACACAGCAGTGTTCATTGGCTACGTTATCCTTCAGTACCCTTCTTACTGAAATATCTTGAAGTTTTTTTTTAGTACATCAGTGAAAATGTATGGCCTTGCTGAGCTGTCTGAAACCCTGCACAGGAGCTACTTTTTTAGTAAACTTCTGCCTTACCTCTTAAAAAGATCTTTCTCTTCTGCCTGCTGTAGACTCCTGTCAAAAGGAAAAGGAAAATTCAATGATCAGGTCACTCATTTTTGCTTCTATCTTGAGACACAAATGCATTTCCCTCTTATTTATGGTTTTTATTTTCTTTTCCAGTCATTTTCATGAGAATAGCTTCAAAGCACTCAGAAGCTGAGAAACAGAAAAATACACTGCTGGAAAAGGAAAGTGGAATAGCAGGTAAATACATCATGGAACCCCAGCTTATGTAGCAAAACCACATTTTTTAGTACAATTTGTCGAGAAAGAAAATGTACCTTCAGACTTTTTAACTTAAGTTTTTATTTGGTAGTCAGAACCTTGGGGACCTTCCTCTGCTTAATCTTTAAAAGACATTACCTCTGAAACTAATCCATAGTCCCCTAGTGCTGTAACTAACTTTCACACTGTGCAATTCTTTCACATGGTTTCTATAAATTCAGGCCTCAAGATCACTCAGATCTTGACCGTCCTCTGTGCTTATAATGCTTCTCAACTTTTCGGGTTTTAGCAAAGTTCATAAGTACCCATTTTGTGTGCCAAGACCATTAATTAAAATATTAAATCAGACCCATCTCATAACTAATCTGTCTCCCTACTAGGCAATTCTTTCCTGATCATCACTTTCCACTTTCCTTCACCATCTTAATTAAATTCCCATGTAGAAAATTATCAAAGGTTATATCAGGTGCTTTAACAGAGTCCAGATAGATTGGTCTGGTTCATCACGCTTACTCAGGAATAGCTTATCAAGAAAGCTAGCAGAAAAGCCTGGCATAATCCAAATTTGGTAAGTATTGTTGCATTTCTTTCACTTCTTTTTTTTTTTTTTTCAAAATTGTTCTAAAATCATGAGTGCTGACTAATGGGTCTGTGGATGCCAGCTTCATGTTTTTCTTTCATTAAATATAGGTACTAAGTTTATTATTCTCTAGTCAAAAGCTACTACAGTCAGTGTGATGGATGTATTTATAACAGTTTCTACTAGACTTGCAACTTCATGTTCCATTTTTTTTCAGTGCTATGGGATCATCTGATCCCCCAGACTTAACTGTGGTAAATTATTTAAGATTGTCTGCCATCTTGTATATGATAATGTTCATATCCATAAATCATCTCTCCCCATTTTCTATACAATTTTACCGTTGAAAACTGATGAGTTATTTCATTTTAGGAGTAGAAGAAAAGGGAAAATAAAATTCTAAATTTATGTTGACTTACTTCATTTCATTGAATTATATGAGATTGCTACCCAAAGACCACACTTTTCAGAGAAAAGATATTTACACTTGTAAGGATATGTGAACCCTAACACAGTTTTATGAAAATACTTTTTAGTTGAATAAGCTTGATAACTAGCAAGATAGTGAGGTCTCCCTCATTCCTGTTCATTTAAATAAAAGAACCACTTCAAAGATAACAGATTAAAAACTCATTATCACTATTAACAAAAGTTAATAGTAAGAGTTTTTGGTTGGTTGGTTGGTTGGTTGGTTTGTTTTGGTTTCTATTTTTTTTAATCCAATATAACAATCCCCACTTGTGTGTATGCCATTGAGTCACTCTGCCTTTCCTTTATAAACTTGTATTTCTGGATGTCTGTGGATCAGCCCTTCAGATCTGTTCCAGACAGAAACTTGGCTTCTAGACACTCTGTTCAGGAGAGAATGGTTTTCTTTTCTTCCTGCATTTGACAAAAGTAGATTTGATAGTGTGTAAGCTACACCACTGGAACGCAGTAAATAAATAAACAACACATAAAGGAGATAGTAGTAGTCTCCGCTAGTTTGTTTATTTTGTTCTAACTCAAAAGACCTCAGCTTAAGGCACAGTTGTTTCAGACATTTAGCTGCATACTGAGTTCTTCTATCCTGCCCCCCTCATTGAGGACAAGGAATGTAAACCAAGAACATTGCAGAAATGGGGAGTATACTGAAACAGCAGAAATAGAGAAGGACCAAAGCATTAGAACCATGTTGGAGGGCCTCTGCATCACATGTATTTCTGGTGATGCTTCACCAACAGCTCGTGAGAGCAGAGGGTACTCAGGGCAGCACAGGCAACAGTTACACTCAACCCGAATGTGAAGTTCTGGGCAACAAGACTCAAATCTTCCATCCTGGGAGGAAAACCATGGCAAGGCTCCCTTGCATTCCTGTTCTCAGAGCACTTTTGTGGGTTTGGGGAAATGCAGGTCACAGAGAAAGAAGAGTCCACATCGTTCCCTCCTTTCAAAGAGCTAAGGCACCAGAGTTACATTTCAGGCTGTAAAGTTCATTTATTGCTGTTCCTCAGCCACAGGGAACTTCTCTTGAAGTCCCTCCTATGGATATCCCTCCAGCAGAGAAAGCCAAGGCAGGCAGCAGCTACTGATGGCATTGGGCTTGGAAAATGTTTAGTTATGTGAACATCAATTTTCATAATCTGATTCAGTTTGCAGGCTGGTGTGCAAACACATTTATCTACAGATTGCGGAATTACTAGCTCTTTTATTTAATCTGAAGAGAGTCAAGTTACAATGAGCATTAAAAGTCTTTAGAATGCCCTTTCAACTGAAATTTCCTCCCTTCCTCCCCATTCCCTGTTCCTTTCCATCAGGGTCTGGGAATCCAAGTTTTAGAAAGTTAGTGAAGGAAAACAAATAGTTGTGTATCAGTTGCTCTCTCTCTGCCCACATGAAATCTACTACTTTAATTGCCCATGGAAGGAAAGCACTGTCTGCTCTTAAGTGCAGGGTTAATCAATAGTCTCAAAGGAAAGGTTTTGTTGTAGAAGAGGGAAAAAAATCCAGCCTCTCCCCTGTTCTCCTCCCTATAACTCCAGCACTAAAACATTTGGACCAGAGCCATCCTACTTGAGCATCCACATTCCCTCCACAGCTGCACAGGGAAGTGGACATCTCTAGAGGGCAGTTCTTCAGCTTCACACCATCTTTGAGCCATTAGGTTCTTAATTCAGTTGATGGTTAAATTAAGGAGAATGAATTGAGACCACAGTTTAATGAAAATAAAGATGTGAGAAAGACTTCCATAAAAGAAGGAAATTTGCTTAGTGAAAATAAAAGGCTTCAACTACTTACAAAAATGTGTCATTTTCAATATTTGCATCTTATGATAAGATTAAAAAAAGCACAAAGTATTGGTGTCAGATCAGTGTAGCCTACCCAGACTAATGCTATGTACAGGCATACCTCATTTTATTGCGCTTTTTTACAAATTGAAGGTTTGCGTCAAGTGTCAAGCAAGTCTATCGGCACCGTTTTTCCAACAGCATGTGTTCACTTTGTGTCTCTGTGTCACATTTTGGTAATTCTTGCAATATTTCAAACTTTTGCATTATTATTCTATCTGTTATGGTGACCTGTGATCTTTGATGTTACTATTGTAATTGTTTGGGGGCGCCACGAACTGCGCCCGTATAAGATGGCGAACTTAATCAGTGAATGTTGTGTGTGTTCTGACTGCTCCACTGAACAGCTGTTCCCCCGTCTCTCTCCCTCTCCTCGGGCCTCCCTATTCCCTGAGACACAACAACATTGAAATTAGGGCAATTAATAACCCTGCAATGGCCTCTAAGCGTTCAAGTGAAAGGAAGAGTTGCACATCTCTCACTTTAAATCAAAAGCTAGAAACGATGAAGCTTAGTGAGGAAGGCACGTCAAAAGCCGAGATAGGCCGAAAGCTCAGCCTCTGGCGCCAAACAGCCACGTTGTGAATGCAAAGGAAAAGGTCTTGAAGGAAATTCAAAGTGCTACTCCAGTGAACACACGAATGATAAGAAAGCAAAACAGCCTTATTGCTGATATGGAGCAAGTTTTAGTGGTCTGGACAGAAGATCAAACCAGCCACAACTTTCCCTTAAGCCAAAGCCGAATCCAGAGCAAGGCCCTAACTCTCTTCAATTCTATGAAGGCTGAGAGAGGTGAGAAAGCTGCAGAAGAAAAGTTTGAAGCTAGCAGAGGTTGGTTCATGAGGTTTAAGGAAAGAAGCTGTCTCCATAATATAAAAGTACAAGGTGAAGCAGCAAGTGCTGATGTAGAAGCTGCAGCAAGTTATCCAGAAGATCTAGCTAAGAGAATTGATGAAGGTGGCTACACTAAACAACAGATCTTCAATGTAGACAAAACAGCCTTCTACTGGAAGAAGATGCCATCTGGGACTTTCATAGCTAGAGAGGAGCAGTCAGTGCCTGGCTTCAAAGCTTCAAAGGACAGGCTGACAGCAAGAGAACTAGAACTGACAACAAGCAAACTAGCATTAGAAGTGGAGCCTGAAGATGTGACTGAATTGCTGCAACCTCATGATAAAACTTTAACAGATGAGGAGTTGCTTCTTATGAGTGAGCAAAGAAAGTGGTTTCTTGAGATGGAATCTACTCCGGGTGAAGATGCTGTGAACATTGTTGAAATGACAACAAAGGATTTAGAATATTACATACACTTATTTGATAAAGCAGCGGCAGGGTTGGAGAGGATTGACTCCAATTTTGAAAGAAGTTCTATTGTGGGTAAAATGCTATCAAACAGCATCTCATGCTACAGAGAAATCCTTTGTGAAAGGAAGAGTCAATCGATGCAGCAAACTTCACTGCTGTCTTATTTTAAGAAATTGCCACAGCCACCCCAGCCTTCAGCAACCACCACCCTGATCAGTCAGCAGCTATCAACATCGAGGCAAGACCCTCCATCAGCAAAAAGATTACGACTCTCTGAAGGCTCAGATGATGGTTCTCATTTTTTAGCAATAAAGTATTTTTTAATTAAGGTATGTACATTGTTTTTTTAGACATAATGCTATTGCACAATTAATAGACTACAGTATAGTATAAACATATCTTTTATATGTATTGGGAAACAAAATTTGTGCGATTCGCTTTATTGCAATATTCACTTTATTGTCATGGTCTGGAACCGAACTCGCGATATCTCCAAGGTATGCCTGTATGGTTTTTTTTTCCCTTCCAAGAAACTCTTCTTGTTAAAATATAAGGGAAGAAGAGAAAAATATGTAATTGTCTTGTGCAGCTTGTTATCCATTTATCTCAAATTCAGCATAGATCTCTAATGCTGTTTAATGGAAAAACAGAGAAATTTGGTCATTCAAGTAAGTGTGCAGTTTCTATGGGATGTATAGACAGTGTGGAGTTCAGTGAATAGCTGTGCAGCTATTACAGCTAAAATGCTTGATGAAATGGATTACAAATATGTTTTTCTCCTAAATCAATCAGAGGATCTATGGGATTGTCTTAGATTAAGATTTGTTTTTTTGATTATTGTAAATATTGTATTCTCTAAGAATGGACAAAATGTATAAGGCCAAATCCTCACTCCACCTGTATCCTCTTTGCAATGCTTTGGTGAAACAGTGAGGTGCTGAAGGTGATGACAACACCTGGCAAAGGCAGCCTAACGTCATCTGTTTTCTTTTCTCCATGTTCCTGATGGCTAGGGTGGGCTGGGTGAAGAAAAGAAGTGAATGAATGGCTGGAAGCTGCACAATATTGCACCTGGGACAAAAGACTAGGGAGACAGGAGTAAGGTGTAGCCTAAACATCAATGACTATTAGCCAGTGCAACTTGGGTACATGTACCTGTGCTTGTCATAAACTAAGTGGTGCAGGCGCAGCTGGCATATACGTCCAGGGCTTGATGAGGATTGCACAGCTGCACAGCTGCACAGCTGCTGCAGCATCAGGTGAGCTGCACCAGCTGGTGCTAATGCAAACCACAGCTCATGAGGTCTCTGGGCAAATTAGCACATGATGAGCTTTGGTAGCCTGGGGCCAAGCACGGACTTGGTCTCACTGAAGGGGTTCGTAGCCCAGGTTGATGGCCACATTTCTGCTAGCTCATGCACATTCTACTCATGCAATGTCTGTGTAAACTCTAGCTCATCAGTGACTGTAAAACAAGCATATCTCCACAATTTCATCTTTGGGGATAGATATCACTGAATTAGAAAGTGAATATAATACTACAGATGTTAATAACTGTCTGTTGAGTGTTTTCAGATTAGTGTTTATGCGAAGAGCTCAGCAAATGAAGGATGGTAAGGTATTTAGTAGATAAATGGAGGACATAAAGCCAATACAAGCTATATAAAACAAAAAACAAACAAACAAAAAGCTCCAAACCCTGAGTCTTTAAATTTCTCAAAAAAGGACTAAAAATTTTAGAATGTAGTAACAATTATTTAGATTACCTTTAGAAAATGTGTTTTAATGTGTCTTGTTAGTACCAAGTATAAAATAACAATTACTCAGAAATTTTCTCTAACAGCTGTCCTTCCTAATAAGTTTATACATATAGATGTATGCCTGGCAGTACCAAATAACCTCAATTTAAGATGTAGGAGCCAACTATGATAGACTTCTTACAAACAAAGCGCCCATTCAGGACATTAATGCCTGCCATTGACTTCAGTGCAAAAAAGATGCCAGTGGACAGAGCTATCAGTCTGATCTAAACAGCACAGAAGTTTTTAGAAGCTCAGCACCAGGCAATAAGTAGTTTCTCCCCATGAGGCCACTCCTAAAGCATCTTGCTGAGCTTTATTCAGCAGCTGCAATCTTGAACAGTCTTCAAAGACTAGCAGACTCTTAAAACAAATTTCCTAGTTCTGCTTATGCTAATAACATGCAAGTTGTATATGAGAAGAAATTTCTGTAAGTGCATTTCAAGCTGCAAAACAAGCCAGAAAGCTCCTACAATTTGGTGCAACTACTGCAAAGGCTAAAGTCTAATATGCAGGTGGAATCACATTTCATTTTGCCTATGTTAGGCAAAAAGAAAAAAAGTTGGTGGTTGTACATGAAAATATTTGGGTTTGCTCTCTTTAAGATAAAGCACTAAATAGCTTTTTCTCATTTAGTTGTTGTATTGTTGCAGCCCTGAAAGTCTAAAGATATAGGAGAGGCAAGATCCGTACAAAGAGCTGATATCTTTTGATATACCGAAATTTTACTCCATAGGGACTAATGACCTTGTTGACTCTCCTCTTCTAAAATTCTCTCCTGCTCTGCCCCTTTCTTTCTAATTGTCTGGTTCATTAAAACAATTAAAATAACTCAGCAGTTGTTCTGTTCTCAGCCTTTCCTATCTTAAAGTTTGCTAGTTCTACCTCAGACCCGAAGAGGGGTTATTTATCCCAAGCACTGTTTGCTTGTCTCACCTGTGTAGGAATAGGCAGAGTGCCACATGAGTCCTTTTGCATTTTTCACAGGGACCTCATTATTTTTAATACTACATATAAAATGGACCTTTTAAGAAAAGCATGAGAAAAATTGAATAAGCTATGTTTGTTTCTATAATACATCTCTTTTGTTAAAAAAAAAAAAGATTATAAAATAATGGGAGGAGTAGCTCACTGGTACTGATTGTTTTCTCAGTTTCAGGTAATCTTGTTAATTTGAAATTCAGCTGTTTAGATTTTTGTAACGCATAGAGCTGTATGCTGTACTTGACATAACTGTTGAACTAGGACTGAAATACAGGGGATCTGTTGTTGTTATCTCTGTTCACACTTGTAAGAATCTCAGTCCCTTTTGGAACCTGAATCTTTGCATAATGAATTAGGAGGTCAGAAAAATACTGAAATTCAGTTGTAAACAGAACTGCAACTGAGCAGACAAAATGATGTTTTATGTTTAAGACAGTCCTTTACTAGCAACGAAAATTCTTGCATCTTCTGTCACTGATGTTCAAAGATCTGGTTGCATCATATGTTAAATTAAACAATTAATCTTCATCTCTTTTCAAAGGAACATTGGTTTTATATCTCTAAACTGTTGGTTTCATGCAATGTAAAAGCCTTTGGACAAGTTATTGTCCTGGAATTTGATCTACCGTACTTGGTAGATGCATGTGCTTCTGTGCATGCTCAGCTGGAAATCCATGTTGTTACTTTTACTATTGTTGATCATCAGTTTTTGTGAAGAAGAACAGAAAAGAGAAGATATTTTATTAGAGCTTTAGCACAAGAATCTTTCATGCCTGTTAATGCAGATATTTTTCTCCAGCTGTGTTCTTGCTTACTTATGAACTTGTCATTTTTCATTAGGTTTTTCTGTAATAATCACCTAGTTAAGACATTTGTTCCTTCCTTTTTTTTTTTTTTAGTTGTTATAGGAATTTCCTAATCAAGCCCTCTTCATTTTGCTCCTTTTTATGAATTCTGGTTAATTTGTCACTATTTTAGAAATTAAGAAGTATGTCTATATATGCAATTAATAACTTGGTTTAGTGACTGACCTCTGAAATACAGATTGACAAAAGTTCACAGTCAGCCTGAAGTAATTATTAATTTGGAAGTAGAAATGTTGGCATATTTTTTTAAATCCACTTTTAGTCAAACTAGGCATGAATCCAACCCAAAGCAGTTTAATTTGTTTCAAACTATCCATGTTGTATCTTAATTGCATTTTTCAGTTGGAATCACAACTTTTATTCATCAAAATGCACTAACGTGGCATTCTAAGTGCCATCTTACTGGAGCAACACTGTGCAGATTGTCACAGGATAAGATGTGTCTTTTTAAGAACACAGATTCATGCTCCCATGAGAGATGGGTATAATGAGACCAGAACCTCTAGCCGATCAGGCAGCCAAGGGCAGGACGGACAGTCAAATTGTCTTCATTGTGTTAGGGCAACAGAAGTAGCTACTTATATCATAAGGTATTTGCTTGCTGATTAGAAGCTGAAGTCTTTGCTTAGAACTCAAATAGGTTGAACAAAGTTTATAAGGAATGAGATCACTCGCTTTCATGGTCTGCGAATCACCTTAATGATCAGAAGCATATTGCAGGTCTAGGAGGAAATAGTCTGTACAAAAAAGACTGAAAATTAAATATTTTTCAGTGAAAATGGCAGTGGCCTTATAGCTTTCAGGTCTCTGGGTTGAACACAGATTCATGGGTGGAATCTGGCTCCCCTGCGTTTTAGCTGTTCCCCCCCGTTCTGATGGCGATCATTTTTCCTCGAAGACCAAATGCAAAAGACTTCCTTGTGACTGTTAATGTACTCTAAACAGTATGAATTGCAGGTGGGATTTTCAAAAGCATTCTCTGCTGGTCTAACAGACTTTTGAAATCAATAAGGTTTTTCCCCAATTAACTTCAATGGAGCTGCTTAAAAATCCCTCACTATTATCAAGTTGCTGATATTACTCCATGGATGTTAAGTTAACTTATGCTCAGATTGTTTTGCCAGCTTCTGGCCATTCTAAGTGTTTTAGAATCAATAATTTTGTGATCTTTACAATGTACAAATGGTCCTTTTTTCTCTTTAGTTTCTCCATACATCTTAAGATATTGTCAAAATACAACATGATTTATATTCATTGAGCTTCATGTATGCTTCCCAAAGGTGCTGAAACAATAAACCATGGATAATAGACAAGTTATTGCTGGTAACTCAACCAAGAAATATATGATGATTGTGATAGCATGGTTTGTTCTTAGCAATTATTTGTATTCTCTGTGAGATAAAAACTATTCCAGAGCCCGGGAGCACAAAGCCTGTAATCAAGCCATTAGGAAGAGACGACAGACTCACTAAACTGCCATGCTGCAAAGATTGCTTATCTCTTTGTCATTACTCTGCGGCAAAGGCAATTATTTCTGTTGAGCTTGGGCACAGGTTTCTCCAGGGAGGAAAATAATTTATCCTATTCATAAGCAAATAAGTAGGTTAGTAATTAACATGAGAAAGATTATTTGAAGCAGATGGCAGAAGGCAGAACTGGAACCTCAGGCAACCGCCAAATAACAGTGCAAGGGCACATAGATTGGTACAGGCATTCTTGCATTCCAGGTCAACCAAACACAAACTGCTTTGGTCTGGAAGGTGCAAGAGTTGCACCGGCACAGAGTTGTGGCCGGCAGGGTGCAGTCCCCATCCGCTGGGACCGCTCGCTCTACAGCAGGAACACAGCTCCTGAGCCACCCCAGGCCACGTGGAGGGGCAACCGGGCTAAACTACCAATACCTTCTGCAGAAACGTTACTAGGGTGAGCAATCTAGGAGAGGGAACTGTGTGCCAGTGGCATTACTATCATCTGTCTGGTGTGGACTGAGATGTAGAGAATCCCTGTGAAGCTTTGCAATATGGGATTCAAAATGAACATGATTATTTTATCAGCTGTACACTCATAATACCGCTAATGGCTGCAAGGTCAGAAATCTGCAGTAAATGCTTTCCAGAGTGACTGTTCCTCACAGCCCTGAAAATCTCAAGGGATTAAAGGGTACCCTCCCAGAAGCTCAATGTTACAGGTGACACTCAGAAAATACGTCTAATTTAAAAATAAAGCAAATAAACAAGTATATCCATTGGTCCCCATCACTCCCCAGTAAAGAACCTCTTACTGAAAATGAACTGGTAGCAGAACTAGCTCTTGAGATTGCCACACCAAAGATGTAGTTCAAAATTCGTGCCACTCTTGTAGACTGAGATGCAAAAGTTAGATACCATCTTGCCTCAGCTCCCTAGGCAGCCAAAGGAAGGGCTGCCCACTAAATACCTGAATCATGTTCTGGAGGAGACTCTTATTCACAGCTGAGAGAACTGAACACCACTGAAACACTCTGACCAAAGCTCCTCACAAAATCTGGGAAAAGGGATAGATATGGGTTCTATCGCCTCTTATGTATGACCTACTATGGACCTTAGTCTACAAGGTTCTTTTGTGCCTTTCCTTCTACTTAACTGGTAAACTTAACAGCAGAGATAGTCTCTTGTATGATTACCAGGGTTGCATGTGCTGGTAGTAAAATGACTTTGACAATGCAAAATCCCCTGATGCCACCAAGGCTCATTCTGCTATTTAATCCCTTCTGGTGTTCCTACCCACACAACAGACTTTAGGGCCTGCCTTTGAGCAGGAACACATTTGCATTTAAAATGCCACTGGCTTCTTAGAAAAGCTAATTCTGATTTTAAAAGAACCCTATCATGAGGTCTAAATTCCAGAGTATTTTTTGCGTAGAACAGTTTGACCAAAGATGTTTACCTTTTAACTTCATTTCTGCAATCCCAAGCAGTTTGGTGGAGGTAGGGGGAGGGAAAGGAGGGATGTTTTTAGAACTCTTAAAGTTCTTTTAGTTTGTGACAAACCACATAAAAAATGCACCGTGTTCCCCTGTAGGTTCTTGCAAACAGCCTGTTCGCAGAAGGCATTAACGGCCTCCATGACCAGTGCTGCCCATGCCTTGCTGCCACAATCCTGTGACAAGCACAGCCGAGAGCCCCTGGGTAACCTCCTGCGGCTCAGGGTAAGCAGCACACTTCTCTCAGTTCCCTCGTGCCCTGAAATTCCCATTATAACGCCTTTAATGCCATCCGCAGCAGCTCGCAGTACAGCATGAGGCAGCAGATTATTCAGACCTAAACTGGAACTCGGCACTCCTAGAGCACAGGAGTCAGGTCCCAAGAAATACATGATAAGGTTTTAAAAAACCACAGTATTTTTAAGAGTAACAATCTGTTTCTTTGGACGAGCTCAGGAAGTGTGGTTTAGATGAGAGGACAGTGAGGTGGATTAAGAACTGGCTGAATGGCAGAGCTCAGAGGGTTGTGATCAGTGGCACAGAGTCTAGTTGGAGGCCTGTAGCTAGCGGTGTCCCCCAGGGGTCAGTCCTGGGTCCAGTCTTGTTCAACTTCTTCATCAATGACCTGGATGAAGGGACAGAGGGCACCCTCAGCAAGTTTGCTGACGATACAAAACCGGGAGGAGTGGCTGATACACCAGAGGGCTGTGCTGCCATTCAGAGGGACCCCAACAGACTGGAGAGGTGGGTGGAGAGGAACCTCCTGAAGTTCAACAAAGGGAAGTGCAGGGTCCTGCACCTGGGGAGGAACAACCCCATGCACCAGTACAGGTTGGGGGCTGACCTGCTGGAAAGCAGCTCTGCCGAGAAGGACCTGGGAGTGCTGGTGGACACCAAGTTAAGCATGAGGCAGCAATGTGCCCTTGTGGCCAAGAAGGCCAATGGTCTCCTGGGGTGCATCAGGAAGAGTGTTGCCAGCAGGTGGAGGGAGGTGATTCTCCCCCTCTACTCAGCCCTGGGGAGGCCACATCTGGAGTACTGTGTCCAGTTCTGGGCTCCCCAGTACAAGAGGGATGTGGCACTACTGGAGCAAGTCCAGCGAAGGGCCACAAAGATGATTAGGGGACTGGAGCATCTCTCTTATGAGGAAAGGCTGAGAGAGCTGGGCCTGTTTAGCCTGGAGAAGAGAAGGCTGAGAGGGGATCTTATCAATGTGTACAAGTATCTGAAGGGAGGGTGTCGAGAGGATGGAGCCAGACTCTTTTCAGTGGTGCCGAGTGACAGGACGCGAGGCAACGGACACAAACTGAAACACAGACACTTCCATCTGAACATGAGGAAAAACTTTTTCACTGTGAGGATGACAGCGCACTGGCACAGGTTGCCCAGAGAGGTTGTGGAGTCTCCTTCTCCGGAGATATTCAAAACGCGCCTGGATGCAATCCTGTGCAACGTGCTCTAGGTGACCCTGCTTGAGCAGGGGGGTTGGACTAGATGATCTCCAGAGGTCCCTTCCAACCTCAGCGATTCTGTGATTCTATGATTCTGTATCCCTAACTGTGTAGCTTTAATATAGACTAAATGCTAATTAATCCTTACAATCTGGCACAAACCTTTTGTGAAAATCAGTGTATATATAGCAACAATTTCTAAGTTAATAACATTTAATTCATATGAAAAAATAACTAAATATTATTAATTACTATACACATAAACATAGAACTTACTCAGGACCATTAAATTTAGTACTCCTCTTGTTTCTTGAACAAGGCTTAATAAGTTATTTTTCATAGTGACATTGGCTACCTACATTTGCCTATAATGCATTCCTACGGTTATGAATTTTTAACCCCACAGTATACCCATGCAATTCTAAAATCTCCAGTAGCTGTTTTAGCTTCAGAAGAAAATAATTCATCAGTCACAGAAGTTCAGTGTTTTATGAGAAGTGATTTGCTTTTATGTTCAGCACAATGAAAAAAATTTCTACTGTGACCTTTGTCAAAATGCCCTGAGACTATCACGGCACTTTTTTGAAAATAATCCACAAACGGTGAATGGCATGTAATTTCACAGGAGAAAAAAAATGGTGTAAACAAAGTTACAGCAAAAATTTTCTACTCCAGTCATAAATTTCAGTATTTAAGTAACTCAGGTTTCATTTAAATATAAGGTAATGCCTAATCATTTATTTATTCCCACAGACCGTGGCCTATTGCGTTTCTCGATCACTGTAAAGATGGAAATGTCTGTCTGCAGGCTGCAATATTTCCGACCACAGCTGGAAGTAATGGTCTAGAGTTCAAACCTCTGATTGCTGTTTGGAGATCGACAGAGATGTATGTGGTTTCCAGAAAATGTAATACTTCGAGATAGTCCCTAGATGTCACTAAATACCACGGCTGGTTTAAATATAAACCAACGAAGTTTTGCACCAGTCTTGCACTTTTCATTCTTGAGATATAAAGTATTCCTATCAACTGGAAAATTGTAGTTTTCAAAAATATTTTTTGCATTTGGCCTTCCATTTTACCTGTGAAATAATTGCACACTGAAAATTAGGAAAATTAGTATTTAACAGCCTGCTCAAGCATGAATCTTATGAGAAGCATGAAACAGCTGGATTTGCTCCTGAGCTCTGTGACAGACCTCCTGGGTGGTTCACATCTCCTTCTGGAGATTGCCTAGGGCTTGATCCAGCAACTTTTCAATTCAGAGAAAAAGTCTTGCTGCCTTATGGGGATGAAATTAAGCCAGTATTAAGTGCTTCCTGAAAATCCGTCCTTGAAAATCCCTCCTTTTCCTTTTGTTTATGGAATTATTTTCCACCTTGGCTTGTCTTCTCCATTTCAAGGGTGGTGGTCATGGGAGAAGGCCTGTTCCTACTGTGCTGTTTAGGTGAGTATAACACAGTCTCTTCAAGGCCATGGCTGGATGATTGATTCTCAACGCTATTATAATGTGATGTTTTTTTCATCTCCTTAGCTATTTCTGAAACAACACACTGGATATAACTCATCATAGAAAATATTTCAGTAACCAAGGTACTTTTGTAAATTGTTACATTTAACCCTGTTATATCCCAGATATGCAGACTGTCTCTATACTAGTGAATTAAGCATGTCCAGGACCATTCTCTGGTGTTGGAACCAGCTGATATGGAGCAGCCGGTGACTATACTTTCTGCTCCCTCCAAAACAGCATGAGCACATGCAAGCTGCCTGTTGGGAATGGTCCCCAGCCTGGGACAACTCTCAGACCCTTTCTGAAAGTTATTTGGAAGAGTTCTGATTGATTTAGGCCAAAATTATATTAGAGACTGTTCTAAAAAATTAACAGCAGGGGTAATTACACTCCTGCTTATGAGAATGTTACTTGGCACTGTTACCAGTATAGCTGTAGAAATATTGTCTCCTTGAGTTCTTAAAAAAGCAATACATTAAATGCATTTCTTTTTCAAGTGTGTTTTCAACACTTGTTTTATCCAGCACTCTCATTCTCACTCTTTCATGGTGACATTTCTTTAAAAAAACATGCTATATGCTCCTATTTTAATTACATTCTCTGTGGAGTTATATCTGTATATTCTCCATAGAGAACTCTCCTTCATACCAAGAATTTTAGTTAGGAGGCTGCCTTTGACAAAAAGTAGGCCTATGAGGAAGATTTTCAAAGACGAATCTGACAGATAATATTTCTAATTGTCTGCCTTTACATTGCAGATACTGTAAGATGTGCTATACATCAGTATAAATCTACACTTATTGACATCCAGCATTTCCTTGGACTCCCAAAGCAGCCCAGAAAGGAGTGATCTTTATAGCATGAAATGTGTTAGTAAGGTGGCTTTTTGCCTTATAAATGTGAAAAATACTTGCAAATGTTAAACTCCCCCCCCAAGTGGAGAAGAGATTCCACTAATATTTCAAGTAAGGACAAAAAACAGCAAAAAAAATCTAGTGTGGTTTGTGCTTACAGAAGAGAGGCTATAAACCAGAAACATGCTCCACCAGCAAATCAAGGTGGGTGTTGCTGTTACTGCTATAGGTTCACTGCTAGTCAAATAGCACTTCCTTTTGGCAGGAAAAATACCCAATCCTGTGGATTTATTCTCAAGGTCAGGAAATCTGTCAACTTTCTATGTAGTGTATTTAATCATACTGAAGTTATGCTGTCTTAACTACTTAAGTGCCCTGTTCATGGTACTAGGATGGCACAAGTTTAGCTTTCTTTTAACTTTTCTTCTTCATCCCTCACTGGTAATTTACTTGCCTCTGATTCTGCTTATTTCGCACCACTGGAGCAAAGCCTTTAGTTTGTCTCTGACAAGCCTGGGTCTAGCTGGACAGAATTAGAGCAATTTAATGTAGTTCTCATATTGTGTCTGTCTCAAATGGAAAGAAAATAATACAACAAATTGTCACTGGGAAGAAGCATTCATTGGGTGTATCATAGGAAATCAAAGCCACTGAGACATATAGCTGTGAGATTTACTGCATATATCAGCTCTGTAGGAGTACACACAAAGCATGATCCTGCTGTGCCACTCTCATGCCATCGTTCCCATAGCACACACTATTATTATTACTAGCATTTATTTTTTGTAATGTAATAGTGGCTAAGAACTAAATTACACAACTGGCCCCAACTGCTTTACGTACTCTACACATACAGAACAAAAAGCCAGTCTGAGGCAACAAGCTCTGAGATCTCCATGGAGGAGAAGAGAAAACTAGGCAAGCAGGTCTCAGCACTCTAGCTGCAGATATTCTGCTGCTGTTAATTGACAATTAAATGTTGTCAAATGTTTGTAAATGTGGTAACACTAAGGAGGCATCTGAGGAACAAGGAGATAAGCCTGAGGGTGTTTCTAGGGAATTGTGCTAAGGTGGGATAGAGGCATCATAGGAGAAAGAAAATTAGTGTTTACATTACCTAAAATTATTTGTGTGCACATATTTGAAAATGAGATTATATGAGAAACTTAAGATGTGCTGGCTAACAGTATCTGGTGAACACTGCAAAATCCTGGAGAGTGATTTGAAAAGAACATCACGCAGCATTTGCAGGAATTGCACATTTACAGCACAGTTCTCTGATAGCAGCCACTCACAGATGCTTCAGTATGAATAGAAACTCTCTGCTCTTCCCCCAAACCCATCAGTCTTTTACTTACTAAAACATTTGTATTTATTTTTTAACACTGAACAAGTTCTGATCTTGTTTTTTCATTCGTTGTCTTTTTTTTTCATTCTTCCTCCTTTTGTTGACCCCCTGCATGTAATTCAGGAAGCAAGAGAGTTCAAGGAATCTATCCCAAAAGACTACATTTTCCTGGTAATACATAAAAATCTTTTTATTTCATATTTTAAATGTGTAGTGCAATCAAAAAATGAAGAACAATGCAATATAGCTAGGGCATAGAAAATGCATAGAATACCGTGTTATAAAATGTTGGTTACTCTGTGTATATTTAATGAAATGGGAATAAATGTGAGAAGAAAAAAATATTTAAAATCAAAATTAAAGGTTATTTTAATAGAGTGTTATGTTATCAGGGCAAAAAATATTACTTCACTTATGTAACTTCATGGTTTTGTAACATCTGCAGATAATAATTATATGAACACAGCTGCAAAATCAGTCCTAGACCTTCCTTTTATGGTCTTAAACAGTAATATAAATTTATCTTAATCTATGTAATGTAATTGGATAGGATAATATAATCTTAGGTTAATCAAAATAAGAGAAGTTTATATATATTGGCTATTCAGTGATCATCCTGGTTTTCTGTTTTTTGCTCATGGAAAGCCCCAGATCATTTTGCCTCTTACCTATGGAGATCCCGTAGCATCTGACTTCCTGTTAACCCAGCTAAAGATAAATGGCATAACATGCTTTTAATGGCTGACCATACTAGCTAAACTACTATTTATAGTTATCTTAGCGCCAATGTTGTTTCCTGTGTTATCTTACAGTAAATATTCCATTTAAGCCTACTAAAAGAGTTAAGATGAAATGCTTTGTCTGCACTTTATGCTGAGGTACATATAAAATATCATCAGGGACAAGGAGATACTGTTAGAGCTAAGTAATATTTAAGAGAGGATTTTGAGCATCCAACTGAATAAAGCAAAAGCATAAAACTGCTCTGATAACATTTTTGTCATAGTCTTTTCTGCCCCGCAACAGCATTTTTGTTAAGCATTTTTTTTAAAGCTATGTCCAAAACTCTGCAGCTTTGGTAATCATACTACCAGGAAAGAGCAAAACTAGCAGCCAACCTAGGTCACCAGTAACACGTCCTGAAAAGTGTGTGTGTAAACCCAAAAGACAAATTTCAGGTCCTGGACTGAAGCAGGAATAACCAGCTACACCAATGCAGATTAGGGAGCATGTGGCTGTGTTGCAGTTCTGCGGAAAAGGAACAGAGATTTTAGTGGCTCACACATGGGACAGTGGCATCTTGCCATTGCAGGAAAAGCAAGCACTAGCTTGAAAAAGGAGGTTTGCCTCTAAAAAATACAGTGCAGGTTAAGGGCTCATCTGGAAAACTGTGCTGAAAGTTTGACTGCTGCACTTGGAGATGTGCCCTCATTGGAGACAGTCCAGAGAAAAGCAGCGAGAATGATGAAAAGTCTAGAAACTTGTGACCTGTGAGAAAAAGATGGGCTGTTTGGGCTTGTTCAGTCTACAGAAGAGAAAATATAAAAAATTTTTTCAAGGAAGAAAAGAACCTGTTCTCCATGCTCACAGTGAGCAGGGCAAGCAATAATGTGCTAAAGTTGCAGCAAAAAAAAAAATCATGTTAACCGTTTAGAATCTTTTTTTTCAAATGATAAAAGTAATGAGGGC
This sequence comes from Apteryx mantelli, assembly GCF_036417845.1. Classification (NCBI taxonomy): domain Eukaryota; kingdom Metazoa; phylum Chordata; class Aves; order Apterygiformes; family Apterygidae; genus Apteryx; species Apteryx mantelli. The sequence goes on along the minus strand of NC_089980.1, from coordinate 117,316,077 downwards.
TACCAGGGAGGTTTGTGGAGCCCGCATGGTTAGAGGTGGCTTGATAGAGATATCAGTGAGGAGAGAGGGATAGACTAGATGACCTCACCAAGTTCCTTTCAAGCCAAGGATTTATGATTCTATGATTTATTGAATGATCTCAAAAAAATCACAAATCAAAAATGTGTAATACTGCAAATCTCATAGCAACTTGAAACACCACCTCCACATTTAAAGAGAAAACCCTATTTCTATGAAAAGACAATCCATCTTAACTACAGTTTGCTTCCATCCATAGTGGCTGCTCTTCTCTTCAACTTGACAGCCATATTAAATCATCAAGCCTTATTAAATCATCATTTTGAAATACTGTTCAAAACCTAGAACTTTAAATAGTTCCATCGTTTCAAGAAAAATACACACACACTGCCTATCTTTTGCAAGTATTACTGTTCCTCTTACTCTACAGCTAGGCATTCTCAGTGCTGTAATTTCACTGAATGTAGGGTAGTGCATTTAATGCTAGAGTCCAGGTCCTTAAATCACAGCTAATTCCCTTTCTATAGGCAAGGTCAGCTGTACCACCTGGAGACTGCTGATGCTCTGGGATCAAAGGCACAGCAGTGTGCTGTATTTACACTTGACTGCTAGAGCGACAAGTCAGATTTGCCTTTCAGTCCCAAATTCACCATGCAAAGTGCACCAAGATAATGAAAACTTCATTAAGCAGCTTTAATTTTTCCATATAACAAACTTCAAAGGAAAAGAGAATTTGGAAGAAAATGAATATGATGTAATATAAGGGAAAAGATGTATTTCCAACTGAAAGGATACTTTGAAGAACTGAGAGGTTCTTTTGCAGAAGTACTAAATGCCTGCAGCTGAAAAACACTCTGCAGCAGTGAAAATCAGGCCAGCATTATTTAATCAAGATGAGCCATTGTCCACATATCATTTTTCAGCTCTAATCTGTAATAACCCTACCAAAGGGTAACTAAGTACAGAATTTGGCATTAAATATTTCAGCTGCAATAATTTCTCCTTCCTTTTATGGAGAGGGCATTTCTCCCTTCATGATATTAATGTCTACAGGAATCAGTGAGTCCCTAATTCCTAGCGAGACTCAAGGACAGCACAGATTAAATTGAAAGGAGACCATTTGGGAGCATTGCCAAGAATGAATGAATTTTTCTTTTTTGCTTTGGGGGAGATTCTAACACTCTTCAGTTTTCCATTAGCATGTTCCACAGATTAAAGAATTTTAAGAACTGTTCAGTCCCCCCAAAAACCCTCTGGAAGAAAACAGTTCTGTCTTTATCTTATAGGCAGAACATTTACACTGATATGTGCAATCCTCTTAACTTTTGTAATGGAAGACTGATTGCAAGAAACAATTGAATGCCAGCAAATTCCACAATGATGGAGGGCTCAAAATCTGAAATCCCATTTATTCCGTAGTGTTTCAGCTATTACAGCTATATCTCATGCTATGTGCTCTTGGGATTTTATTTTATTTTGTTTTGTTTTGTTTTATTTTCTTCTCATATGCCAGACAGGCAAGTTCCACTGAGTTATTTTGGATCAGTGGCATGCAAAGCAATCCAGAACTTACAAACTTTTTGTTTGTTTGTTTAAGAGATGTATTTTTTGCATTACAGGAACATGTAGTGATTTGTTCAATGTAATTTCCAGTGTCTTTGTTTCACATCATCTCATGTATGTTGAGCAACACAGAGTCTGCCTTGCAACAAGTAAAAGGTAAGAAGAAAGCCAAAGTAAGAAAAAAAAAATACTGCAAACATTTTCCCAAAATGTCCTCTTAAAATGAGTATTGGCTAGTGAATATCAGGCCATACACTAACCTAAATCCTGCCTTCTTGGACAAGACTGGCTTCCAGGAACAAATTAGCATAATTTTTCAGTATTTCCATGAATCTTGCAGTTAATCTATTCATATTTTTACAGTTTCAAGGTGAGACAGATAATATGGAAACAAAGTTTCATATATATTATCACAATAAAATTTTATTGCCTATGTCTATAGCAAATCTATAGAGTACCCATGGTTCATAACCATAGAATTTACATCTGACATGGAATTTAAACTTTCAATTTCTATCTGCCAAAATATATGCCTGATACAAAATCCCAATTAAATTTGAAATATTACAAGAGTAGAAAAACCTGTGGCCTGGGGGACTGAATGCAGCCCATGGCCTCATTTTGCGAGATGTTTGACTGCATGCCTTTTACATATTATTATTGGGTAGACAGTTGCGGGTTAATGTTTGGCCTAACAATGTGTTTGAAAGGCCTAGTCAGCATTTGGCAAGGAAAAGTTTCCCCACACTGAATATATTATATTAAATTGATACCTTTTTTGTATTCATAAGTCATAATACCAAAAGCTGTGTAAAAGAGAGCTTGTTTATCACCCAGAGGGTATCCATAATATAGCTGGTCACAAGACACAAAGAAAGAGATAGAAACTTAGCCCCAGGAGAGGAATTAGAGTCACAACTGGTTGCAGAACTTTCTGCAGAGTATCTGCAGAACTGAGATATTATCCATACTGCACTGGCCTGTGCAAGAGCTTTCTGCAGTGAAATCACCTACACCTTGTTTGTATTTAAAATTGGCACTTTGTGGGTCAGTTTTGTTTTACACATGTAAAATAAAAGGCATAGGCTGTATATAATATAGATGAAGTGTAGCAAGTACATTTCATGTAATTTAGTGTTCTTGGTGAACCAAATCACCTCTACTGTAATTATGTGGACTTCCAAGAATTTTAACTAGGGATGAATTTTGTCCATTCAACTTATTTTAAATGTTACAAACAGTAGTCATGTATTCTAGTACTGTGGAAGAATTTGAGTTACCTCAGCCATGAGATGGTAATACTTGCATTACTTTTAGCCCAGCTGCCTTTAGGAAATCTCATGTTCAATCAGTTACTTTCCCCTAAACGTTGTTCTGACATGTGCAATACATTTTCTGCAACGCAGTTCATGCATCCACTACAAGATAAGGAATCAGTTTTATACAAATTGGTTCTGCTCTGGTGAAAGTCTCTGTCACTCAATCAGTCAGGTAAGTCTGGTTTTTTTTCCAAAATTTGTCCTTTTGGACTTTTGTCAGTCCCAAAGCTTTAAAAGTCAAGTCATCCACAAAAAATAATAAGATCAATTTAACTAGTGGACTTCTATCAAATAAGACATTGTTGCAGTCTTTTTATTTTCCTTCTGCTATTTTTAAAGTACATTTTGATTGTATTTTATGGATTTTCTCTTAAGGCATAAGTCTTAAAGATTTATATTTTTTAATGAATGTTGATTTTTTTTCATAATCCTATGACTTCTGAGGTTGAAGTTTAGGAAAGCTATCAAACAGCAGGAAAGCTGAGACAAAATTGCAAGAGTTGTTAGCGCTTCAGCTGCATGTACAAACAAGTAGATAAGGTTGCCATGGATGAGTGACTTCAGAATCTTTGTAAAACGATATTCCAACCTAACACAATTTCTTTATCCTTCAACCTTATCTCCAAAGGAACCATCCAGTATGGTCAATCAGCTGTAAGGACCACATTTACTATGAGGGTAATTTGTAGCCAATCCATATTTTCCTGAGATCATCTGGAAGAAAGAGTAATTTAGAATTTTCTCTTTAGGGATACTCTTATGTTATTTTATCTGCAAACAACATGGTCTTACATTTTCAATACAGGCTTCCAAGTTTGGGTTACCCAACTTTGAAAATACCTGTCTATATTTTTATTTTAGACAGTTCTGTTCTTACTGCACAGTTCTTCCTGACCTTGAAAATTTGAATCTTTAAAAAATACCTTACACTTTCTACTTTTACTTTTGTGAAGTTTAAAAAATACTTTGTAACTTTTACCAATGCTTTTTGTATAGGCAGTATTTTACCTTAATCAAGTATCATATTTGATAGGTGACTACCAAAACTAAAAATAAGGAGGGGGAGAACCTAGGAAAACATACTGTGTGTCATGTGGATTGCTCCCTTTACAGATGTTCTCATGTTAATTATTTCCTTTAGGGCAATCCCTAGTTCCAACAGAAACTGTCTTGTTGCTGGGGTCTGGAGAGCTTTACACAGCAGTGGAGCCCATCTGCCATTTAGAAGAGGGAGGAGAGTGACAAGGCTGGGGGGGGGGGGGGGGGTTCATTGGTGCTGTGAAGAAAAGAGATCCTGCTTCCCAAGAGCCCCTGTACCACACTAAATCACTGAGGAAATCTTTTCTTGCTTTTAATGTAACTTCCCAAACTCTGGGCGGACTTTCCATCTCAATATTTGTCTACTCCATGGCATGAACAAGCCTTCTGGTCTTGCTTCAGCTAGGAGGTAAGGTTGCATGGGCTCTTCCTTCCCATAAGACACAGAGACAGAAGGGCTTCTTTCCATCTGCACAAGAGGAGCAGTAGCCTTCCCAGTATTAGGAGGTTTGTTATCTTCAGAACAAATGAGTAGTGAAGCTCATCTAACAAGTAGATGCGTCTCATTTTGCTGTTTTGTTCTTGAGATGGCATGACCAGACATGCATAAAAAAATTCAAGATAGGAACTATCATGGTTAAGTTTTCTGTTTCATTCTTTCCTAATAATGCCTAATATGCAGTGTGCCTTTACAATCATAGCTAAGCATGGGCTAATGTCTTAGGAGGGCTAGCCCCAATGGCTTCAAACTTTCTTTTCTGAGAGGTAACAGCTCATTTATGATCCATCACTATGAATGCACAGTTATTGTTATTTTTCCCATGTGTATTCCTTTGTATTTACTGCCATTGAATTTCATCTGTCATTTTGTCATTTAATATTGCGATATTCTGCAGTATCATTCTGCACTCAGCTTTAATTTTGAATCTTCTGAATAATTTTGTATCCTCTGTAAACCTTCACTCCCCTCATAGTGCCTTTTCCCCAGGTTAATTCTGAACATGTTGAACAGTGCAAAATCCAACACTGATCCTCAAAGGATTCTCCTCACAATTGTGATCTGAGCATTTGTTCTTGTCGTTAATTAGGTCAAAATCTGGTCTTCCCTCTAAGCCAGTAAGAACCTATTATGGCTAGGAGTCAATGAGGACTATCATCAAAAGGTTTTTGAAAGTTAAGGGATCATCATAAGAATCAGTTCATCCTTTACTCCAAGACCATTTAGGCCTCTGAAAATAGGACTTCCATATGTCAGACAACAAAAAAAAAGAGAATGGGGGCAAGAGGCAGAAAAGAGAAACATTTTGGAATTTATGCCCTTGCACACCATTTGTATTCTTTGTTAGAGGTGCCTTGTCCCATGGTGACTTCTTAAACTCTTTTATCCCTCAGCATTTCTTGTTCCCTCCACTCCCATGCTAGAAACTTCTAACCTCATCCCAGATCCGAGGCTTCTAGCCCCAAAGCACCCAGCTCCCCCATCTTCTTAAACCAGAGCTTCCCAGTCCTCCTGCTCACACCTCTCCTTCCCAGGGCTGCTCCCTACACCCTGCCAAGACACCATGCTGGGCAGGTCTCCCCTCTTTGCTTCTTCCACCCAAAGTCTCTTCACCAGAGAACTTCTCTTCCCAACTTAAAGGGAGGCCCATTCCAAAAAGGCAACTGACATAGAATATATTCTTTGTGTTGAAGAATAAAGTCACACAACCTCGTTGTGGCTGTACCTAGCTTCTCAGTCAGTCCTCAGCGAGGTCTACACTAGCCTACCCCTGTAGCTGAATACTAGCTTGGACAATATTTGCTCTTCAGTGCTGTTGTAGTGGCAGCAGTTATAAAACACATATCTTGAGACACCTCGAAGTTATATCCTAGGAAGGTTCAATGAAAATTTGAGGAAACTGATTAAGCCAGTATGGTAATTTTTGTTTTACAAGATGTGACATTATTTTAGTACACCATACTTTACTAGCATATAAAAAAGCAATTATTCTGCATCATAAATATACAGTTTTAATGGTTATAATAATGTACCTCAATGTAATTATTTCTCACAAAACCATGCTTTTTCTTCTGGGAAAGGAAAAATTGTTTTTAAGACCGACTTTCTGTTTAAGTGTTAACAGTAATTAACATAGCACAGCAATTTGGAATTTCGTAAAAATTAAAGGTTTAGTCCTCTCCTCTTTTCTCAGTATGGACTGATACAGAGTTTCCTCCAAATCTTCCCCTGAACATTCTTTGATTATACATTTTCATAGATTTTAAGACCAAAAAGAAACCACTGTGATGCTCCTGCATACCACTGACCAGTTCTTCTAGAGCTCATAGTTTTGGCCCCATGGCAATATTTCCCAGATGGTATGATGTAATGCAAAGGGGTCTCCTGAAAGACAAGTGAAGGGGCTTATGAAGATTTTTAAATTGTGGTATCAATACTATTAATACACCAAAGAAATTTTTTGGATGTGTACTTCACAATATTCTCCATGAAAATCTCACCTAGAGTACGTGTAGACTTGGAGTTGTATAGTTGTCTTGTGATTAATATCACTGATACAATTTTTTAATTCCTATAATGGATATAAGGAGATGAAGGCTCTTTCAAAAACAAACAAACATGCACCCTAAACCTGAATCTGAAAAGTCTGAGAAATGCACATGCAAAAGCATGTGTTTTAGCAAGACCTTCAAAGCTGAGACAGTCTCTGTGCGGGTTGTGACCACCAAATTTAAACTTTTAGGAAGTAGAGAATTCTGGTTTCACTTGCCTTATGGAGTCTGAAAATATGGAAGGACTAAAAGGTGATATTAAGGATCTCTAAGTTCAAAGTTAAATTTAGCTCCTATTAGTTCAATAACATACTGTGTTCAGTAGATCTGAAGATGCTTTAAACATTTTCTACTGGCTCCCATTTTAGATATTTATAGATTTCTCTGTTCTGTTCTGTTATCTTCTGCATTATTGTATGAGCTCCTCTTTTGTGACACTACTTCTGAAATTCTTCATGACTTGATTCCCCTCTTCCCCTCAAAGTAGCCTCATAAAAATACTGTTAAGAAAAAACAATTGCCCTCTGGTTGAGAAGCTGTATATCAAGTTTCAGCCCACAGCATATTTTTGCAACTACGTTTTTAAAAGTCAGACTAATATGTTTATAATGCTACTGCTGATAGAACTTTCACTGTTGCAGTGGTAGAAAAGGCTGCTATGGGATAATACCTGTAAAATATTCTTCAGATAAATAAAAGATTAACTTTCCTATGTGAGACTCAGTAGAATACAGATAAATGAAGTAACAAGTAAGAAGGAGCTGAACCTGAAGCACATTTTTATTCCTCCAACTTGCCTTACGTAAGGAAGATAGGAAAGATCAGAAGAAGGGAGGATCAACAGGATTAGTTTCAAAAACACTACAGTGCATTTCTGATAATCCTTTCAAATGAATTGTTACTTTGTCACCCCTTTTCAACTAAACTTTGCCTCTCTTTTGGTGCCATTAGCCATACTCATCCAATACTGCCTGCCTTACTTGCACGAGTGCTCTAAACAGCCCTTTCAGATGATGTCTCAATGGATTATCTGAACAATTTCCCATTGAAGGCAGTGAGTAACCACTGAGGGCTGAGCTAATATAATTTCAATAAATCATATCCATCTGAAATGTCAGATAATGGCTAAACTAGATAATGGAAAATGGAATTTTGCCATATCCCTTTGTGAAATGCCAGTTTAACATGAAGTAAAAGCCATTCTTCCTTCCCACTCCCTAAATTACATCAGTTGAAACAAAGCAGAAATTTGTCGATGCTGAAATTGGGGTGAAGGGGTAGGTTCAAGAAAGGAGGTAGGTAACAGAAGATTACACAGTTTGATACCTGACCCCTGAAGGGAATATAAATTACCTCAGTCCCAGACATAGAGTATGGGGAGTGTTCAGCTCCTCAGACTGATGAACTGTAAAACTACAGTCTGAAAGATATTGGTCCCCATATTTTGGTAATAGTTTAATGGCTTGAACCATGACCAGCAAATGAAAGATTCAGTCTCTTCCTTACCTGTTTTCACTGTTAGTGGAGGTCAAACAATTTGGGGTCAAATCCAGCTCTCTGACCTCCAGAGGGCCTCCCCTAACTGTCTGACTGGGGGGGGGGGGGAGTTGAAGTTGCTTTCTCCTCTTCTTGGTGAAAATTGTATCACTCCTCAGTGATGAATATGAATTGCACAGGCCAAACGAGGGAGTTCACAGAAGACTCCCTAACCCAGGGCTGTGGTTAGGACACATCCTGCGAAGTGGTGGGTGTTGCTGTTAGCCATCTTAAATGCTGGAAAACATTAGCCCTTCCTTCTCCTAGGCAAGCAGCTGAGTCATATACTGCAACTGGAAGTGAGGTTGTGGCAGAAAAGTTTGGGAAGCTCTTAATGGTAGTTAGAAATGGATATACCTCCTATTCCCTTCATCCAGGCCATTAAAAAGCATTTGCTTAGGGACCCAGGTCTGTTAGCATCCCAAAGGCCTTCCAAATAAATTACATAGAAGAATATCTGCCTTTTGGGGACAGGCAAAAGCTGAGGCTGGAGCTGCTGAGATGGGGCAATTCAGAGCATTTGCAGAACTGAAAAAGAGTAATGAATCCTCTGGGTGCTGCATAGTCATCTTAGGTGTCTTCAGGACTAGGGCACTTTTCAGCAGAGGGGAAGGATGGGGGGAAGGAAGGGGATCTGTGGTTCACAGCTTATGATGTAGGTATCTGAAGTCTGCCTAAGTGCTGGTTTGTCTCTTAACTCAAGCTATACTGTGAACAGCAATCAAATGGGATGACAAGAAATGAGCTCTGTGGCGGCTGGAAGCCAGAGACACATTTCATGGCTAGGTATAGTATCAGAGGTACAGAGAATGAAGATTTTGATGCTGCTAAGCTGAGTAGGCATGAGATATAATGAAGAGGCTGCAGTGTTCGTTTTGGCAGTAAGGATAAAAAGGAAAAACCATTTTTCAAGCATTTTCAAGGTTGGAAAAAAATCAACAATATTTGGCAATATTTTGCTCTGGTAGGGAAAAAGAGAGAGAAATGGCTTGTAACAGTGATAACATTATTGTTACCTAACACAATCTGCCCACTGTTAACACAGATGTTTGGAAAGACCACAGCCAGCAAATCCAAGAATCATTTCCTATAACCCATTAAAAATCTACTCAGGTAAAAGAAGGAAAAAAGAGCTTGATTAGATTTAAGAAAAAAGATCATGCCTGACATTAAAATCAACATATCTTCAGACATCTTCCTGCATGTATAAAACAGGGAAAGATTTGGTCTTGCAGGCTGATCTTGCCTTCAAAATAACATGATAATGCAGAGAATAACATGGCCAATAGGATAAAGAGGTCAAGAGATGAGTTAGGGGCTCTGTGAGAAGAAAAAACAAAGAGAGTTAACCCTTTGCACTCAACACCTTTTAGAGCGCAAAAGCCCAATTTAATCAACTCACTATATGGTTACAGACCTTTGTGCCATCTTACAGCTCACTGATAGGGCTGGGATGCCACATGTCCATCAGTGCAGCATTATCTGTAGGAGCCTGAGGAGTTAATTCAATATCATCACTAGTGACCTAAATCCCTCTAGTAGATCATTTCATCAGGAACTTGCAAATGGGCATAGCAAATATGAAGTATTAAATTAATCTGTCAATAATGGTTTCTGTAAATAAACTCATGCTAAACATGCCTACACAGTTTAGCTTAGAAGAGTAAACTAGGCAATTAATTATGTGCAGAATGAAATTGCTCTCTCTGAAATAGCTCCTCTGGGAAGTCTTAGCAAAATAGGGGAGATTTTTGCAACACGGGACACTGGTATTCTTACAGAATGTGAAAACATCATAAAAATCACATTCTGCTTATTTTTTGATGAACTGTAGTGCAGAGGCTAACTCCATGTCAGCTCCTCCTGCTTGAGTCAAATATGTACACAACTGGAGTCTGAGACTTGAAATCAATATAAAAAAGGCTACAGAGTGAGAGGAATGAAAGCAGAGTTTGAGTATATGACAGGGCTTTATGCACTTTGTTCTCTAACACTCCTACATGTTCTGAGCAAATGAGTTATTTTCTTTAGCCAAGAAATCAGCAAGTTCAGAAAGTGTTTAGTACTAGCTACAATAAATTGATGTTACTACATTTAAAAGTAGAAGGCCTAGTACTTTGATCAGATACAGCAGCAGTGAAACTGATTGATTCATTGTGTTTAATATATAATTGAAATTCTGAATGTAGGGGAAATGGAGCCTAGGGGGTGGTACAGCTGATGGCAGGCAGGATAGCACTAGAGCTATCTCTATGTCAGTATGGCCAGAATAGTAGTATTCCTGTAGAACTGAAGTGCTGGAATGAGCTGTGCAGTGTGTTTTTTCTGCCATATTTACTTACAGTTTCTAATACTTATGTGCTCTTCCAACTCAGAGGCTAATTTAAGCTGCTCTCAGTTTATTTCACTTTTCCTTTCTGATAAAGACTACAAGGGATGTTAAGTCTATTGCACATGTGGAAAAAATATACTAAAATGCTTAAGGTGTCAGGTAAATCACTCAATTCAGATTCAGGTTGCTCAGAGCCTTGCCCAGTCAAGTTTTGAAAAGTTCTAGAAATTAATAGAACCATTCTCTTTTCTGAAAATCCTCAGGATGGAAGGGGATCTCTGAAGCACTGAAGTTATATTTCAGAAAAATTGGAAAAATGGAGATATTCCAAAAGAATTGAGGACTGCCACTACAGGTCAAACCATGGAATAAGTAATTTAGGAATCTATCAACAAATAATTAAAACTGAAAACATAATTCAGAACAGTCAGCATGGCTTCTCAGAAGGTAAATCTGATGAAAGAATCTTGTCCTTTTTGATGGAACAGGTTGATAAAGAGAACTAGGACAAGAGAGTATCAAGTAATTTCTCCAAGACAATTTTATTACTATAACATAGTATTTTAACAAAAAAGCTTGCATTATGTGGAACTAACAAAATGTGCATCACATAAATAAAAAAACAGGCTCATTGACAGATGTCAGAAAATAAATCATTAATGGAGAGGTATCCATTAGCCAGACAGTTGCTAATGGAGTGTCAGTTCTTGATCTAAAGCAATTTATATGATTGAGAGGATATAAAATCACTGCTTATGTGTTTGCAAATGACAAAAAAATTGGCAAGGCAGTAAATAATAAGAATAAATTTCTGTTATATAGAAGTTAAATTGCAGAGTCAAATATTTTAAGTTCTACGAAATGCATTTTCATATAGTTTTGTGCAAAGTAATAGAAAGGATATCTATAGTTTGGAAGGCTGTTTTAGAAAGTATCGTTTCCAAGAAAGGTTGGGTATCATCTCAGATAATTAGCCGAGAAAGAGAGAAGCGATCTTTCCTCACACAGTAAAGCTGTTCCTAGAACATTTCTTCCTTTCTATACTTTAACAATGAAGTGGAAATAATGGACAGAGTTCAAAGGAAATCCTCAAAATGATTCAGGGGCTGAAACACTAATACGAAGGAAAACTTACTGCTTTTACCAGGAAAAAGCTGGAAGGTGACTTAATAGGCAGAATATCAGACACTGGGGGAAGGGCCTTTTTGATCTGTCAGTCAGAGGTGTAATAAAATTACTTTTTGGCAGCTGAAGTTAAACAAATTCATCTCCAAAATTCCTTAGTGAGAAACACTAAACACTGCAGCACTTCAGCTGAAGAGGCTGAAGTTGAACCTCTGGGGAGTTTAGAGAAACACAGTGATCTCCCTCCCTGCAAATAAGGGACAGCCAGGAAGGCTCTGTTTTGTCCTTGTTCACAAAACATGGAGCTTTAAATTAAGATAATGCATCCCGCTGAGCTTTCTGACAGCAACTTGGATTACATACCAGCATCTAGTTGTTTATTGCTATGTGAGGTCTGGCAGGAATTTTTCACTGATCATATCAGAGGGACCTAGGAGATGTTTTATTTGTTCAGGGATTCATGACCGTCTCAGGTCCTGTGAACATCTGAACATCATGATCAGTTCCCTGACAGTGAAAACAAACTGTGGCTACAAACATCCATGTGGGTCCCCGTTCTTTCTCTTGTTTCTCAGTGGTTATGAGAGTGGAAATACACTTGCCTAAGTAGTCAATGATCTCAATATAAATATTTGTGTGAAATTCAATGGCTGGTAATATATAAAAGCTCATGCTGGATAATAAAATAGTCTGTTCTGACCTTAAACTGCATGAAACTAGGGACTAAAAGAGGATGTAACCTTATGCACAATACTTCCCTGTCCATTGTGGAAGATGGGACATTTCCTCAAAGTCAGATTTCTGTAGGCAGCCATGGTCCTGCAAAGAATAATCCCATTGTGTGCGCAAGTGCAAGTACCTCGCTGATTGTACTAGAGTTCGGAACCCTGTATTGTCACTGAGCAGTGGCTCATTCCTCTGTGTCCCACTGCCAACTGTGATCAACTGCTGATGTTTCAGAAGAAGTTTAAAAAAAAACACACCAAAACTGACAACACATCTGACATTGTTAGAAAAAGTCCGGTCAATTGTGCTGGAGGAGTGGTATAGAAATTCACTGATGCAGATCCCTTCTTTATTATCCAGAAATATAGGGCTTTATTGATACTGTTTTAGCCGTTCCTGGTGAATGTTATAAATAGACAAATGCCATTTTCTCCTTGCTCTAAGACTAGTGGAGGGGTTGGATCTGTAGTCTTAATCCAGTGCTGAAACAGGAACTGCAGGACTGGGCAAAGTTGATATGAATCCTGAGGATAGTGCTTTGAAAAACGCTCTGCACTTTCACAACATAAAAATAGCTTGCCCTTCCTTCTGAAGAAACTCCCACTCTTGCATATGGCAGAGAGACAAGAAGAACGAGTCCACCCAAGCTTGTTTCCTCAGTGCAAGAGCAAGGCAGATCTATGCCATGTGGTCCTGGAAGACCCACTGGACTCCTGTCTCCTCCTCTTTCTCTCTCATTCCCTCTGTACTGAAGACACCCTGTGCTTGCCAGACAGCTAAGTGGCTCCATCTGTCTTTTCTGCTCCTTCTTTGCATTCTTCAATCAGCATTTCTTCCTCCAGTTTCACTCAGAAATCATGCCGCTACTCATAACCCCTCCCTTTCCCCAAATTGTTTTTGCACTCTGTCATTACTCCATTTCAGGAGATCCTATTCTAAGACAGGGCTGTATTTAGGCTGATCGTCCGTGACAATACCCACCACAGCAAAGTCCTCATTATTCCCTTCCCAGCTGTGCTTGCTGGTCTCATTAGCAGAACATCTGCATAACCAGCAGCAGGACTGGAGTCGAGTTGGAAACGCAGAGCAGAGGATGGGCTGAGCTGTGGGGGCTTAGACTTCAACCTCCTCTCTGAACTATTCTGGTTTAGACCACCTGTTATTAAAGAGTTTGTATTAGCAGGTGAAGTCAAATTCACACTGCCCTTCTTTGCTCAGAGATGTTTCCATGAGGCAGTCTGTCTGTGAGCAGTGCAATGTGGGTCTCGGCGTGGCTTGGGCAGACATGTGAAAAACAGCCAGTCCTGCAGCAAAGAACATCAGTGAGGTGTGAGGGAGAGCTTTGATCCTCACCCGGCAAAAACAGCCTGGATCTGGTTTGCCCATAAGCTGCTGCCTGAGTTGTTCCCCACGAAACATCATTTGTTAAATATTAGCTTACCAAAGAGGAAGCTCAGTAAGGGACTATATATCACTTGGACTGTTTTGAACATGAGACTTTTCATAGAGAAACTGCTAGGGTGGAAGCAAACTGGAGAGAAAGTTTCATCCGGTTCTTCCCCATAGGGTCTGGAAGGAAATGTTCAGTTTAAATTTTTCTTTTTCTTCATGAGACAGATTTCAAATGTTTATTAGCTGAAAGCCAGGTACAAATCAAATGTTTTGGCAGACTCATTGGAGCCTAAAATTCAAAGCAAATTTGAAAGTTTATAAATACAGACAGAAACAACTCTCCCAAAGGCTTTAAAACAACTCTGACTCTACCCTGAGGATTTGTATGTCTTGAATTCCTGGTACATGTTGTAGTTATATTTGCCCCTTGTGGCCTGTCTGTGACAGCCTTGTAAAGCTAAACATGGATTCATGTCGGATTAAAACCAAGATCCCTTTTCTGCCTTAGTGAACTTTGAAATTGGGCAGAGGACAATACCTATAAATCCTTGGTTGTTAAACAACTGTGGAAGTTATATAAGAGGTTGTAATTTAGAAGAATTGCAGGTATTCAGAAAGAGATTAGATTTCTTAGGATTTATTTTCTGAACCAAGTGAAAAGCAATTTTCATGTCCCCAAAGAGGATCAAAGAAAAAGAAAACCCCATTTTTTCTTCATAGCAATACTTTTGCTTAAGCACTATCCATTGGCTGATCAAGGTGAAAGACACTGAGGAAGATGCAGAATGGAAATGTTCAGATTTTAGTCCTGGTGAACTAAAGTTGATGACACATTTAGTTTTGTAGCATTTTTCAAACCATTCCAATTTAGGAGCAAATCTAATGTTATAAAGTATGAGCTAACTGTGGGTGTCCAAATAGAGCCACTAGCTTTTGCTGTTTTTAAGTCTTACTGTGTCCTCACAAAACAAATTAGAATAATTGAAATAGTTGAAAACTTGAATACTTTTAGTTGGGCACCATAAAATGGAAATGGCTGACCTTAGTGAATTCCATGAAATTTCTGACCAGAAGGCCTGATTTTGGAAAGTTCATGGACTTCCACAGACAAAAAAGCTTGTTTATTTTTACCCATCTATAGTAACATGCAACTTCAGAGTCATGTTCCAAGTTTCTACTATTTAAAATGCCAATCAAATGACAGTGATATATAAAGACAGAAGTTCCTGTGGCTGAAGTCCTGGTGTCAGTGAAATCATGATCACTTTAGGAAACTTGATAAAAACAGATCAAAATTCAATTTCAAAATTCAAACTTCTTAATTATTTTGATGGTTGGTTCCATCTGAACATGAGGAAATACTTTTTCACTGTGAGGGTGACAGAGCACTGGAACAGGTTGCCCAGAGAGGTTGTGGAGTCTCCTTCTCCGGAGATATTCAAAACGTGCCTGGATGCAATCCTGTGCAATGTGCTCTAGGTGACCCTGCTTGAGCAGGGGGGTTGGACTAGATGATCTCCAGAGGTCCCTTCCAACCTCAACCATTCTGTGATTCTGTGATTCTGTGTTGCATATTGTTATTTGTGCAATTCATGAAGTTCTATCAGCTATTTCACTTCGTTTTGACAAGATACTTCTTCAGCTTCTAAGAAAAGTAAATTCTAACAAATTTTAGGGTCTGAATTGAGTTCTAGTAACCATAGCTTCATGATTTTTCTATTAAAAATAGCTCTCCTTCCCCTTAGCTTCACCCTGCTCCCTGTTGCTACAAAAGGAATATTAGACCTTCTAAAAATGTATTTAAATGGGATTTGGATAACTCATATCCAAAAGTTTGGCTGTGCTATGTTGATGATTATTTCATATTTTGCCCCCTTGCAGTTATTCATATTTAGGGAATATTTCAAACCAAGTAGCTGTTCAGGTTTGCTATACACAAAAAGAAAGAACTTTGTTTTTTATAACTATTCCTGCTGGCTAGTATTTTTCTAGTGAGAGTAGTCTGAGAAAACACAGGTATGTCTTTTTTGCTTCAGTTTTATACATAACAAGTTTAATGTCCTATCCACAAATCAGTTTTGGTTTATTCTAAGCATCCATAGAATGAGATGAATGTCTTCCACCTCAGTACCACAAGTTTAAATAAGCTATAAATCACTTCTTGTTGGGGTTTGGATACACAATAGCTCAAACTGTCTTAATGTTTCTGTCAGTCTGTCATAAAAGCACTTACAAAAATCTGGAACCTTAATACCTGCTCCCCCAAATCAAAATCTATATTTACTCAATAACCTTTTGCTCTTCTGTTTGTTGCTTCACCCTTGTAAGACAAAATATATGCAACATCTATTATTAACCTTGTCTTTGGAAAGGCATTGTTTAAATTTTAAATGTTTAAGTCAACTCATGATGTCCGTAGACAGTCTTAAATTGAATTTAAGGGATTTTTGGAACTGAACAGTAAAAGAATAATTTGAACTTTTATAATATTTGGCAGTGTAAAGCCATTTTGACGTTTTTGTCTACTGAAATGCAAATATACTCTTTCCAGAGTTTCGTGGCCTTCTCATTTTTAGGAGATTTACTGGGTTAGGTAGCTTTCTAATAAAAATAAGTGTCAGAAGTTAGTGCTATTTTATTGTAAAACTATTTTAACTGTATACAACTTTACCTCCAAAATAAGGCTGATTAACTATTAGAGATTGTTAGCTTTTTTTTTAACAAAGAATATTTTCTTTCCTATATTGTTAGTATAATTAGTATAAACATTTACTACTTTGCTCCAGGGCTTCAATATGTAGTCCTAATCCACAAAAACTCTTTTTGACCTCAACTGTGTTTCTGCTCAATGAAGAATTGTGAACTTGGCCCTCAAGCATATTTTTAGCATCAGGTGGTCACAAGACAGCACAATAACTAATAGCAATGTCTTTCACATGATAAAAAAGGTAATTATCTGACCAAAAAAAATCTGGATTTTTTTTTTAATAAACAATATATCACAAATCCGCTCCCAACACATTTTAGGAATTCAGGTCAGGAAATCTCTGTCAGCCTAGCACACAGAGAGAAAGAAAGCAGAAACTTGATTACTGAGAGATAATAAGCTTCCCATTATTCTCTTTTCTAAAAGAAAGCTGTGGTTAAATCATAACTACTCATATATAACTATATATAACTCATCCATAACTACTCATATAATAACTACTGATGTTCCAAGCAACGAGAAAATAAGTCTTGAGGTATCTGTACCTCAGGAGACAATGATTTGTTGGGGGGGGGGGGTTGTTTCTCTTGTTTTGATGGGGATCATCTACAAGCAAAGTGGCTGAGGGGAATACCTGCCACTCTTACCAACGAAAACATGAAAAACAGGTTAGACTTTATTAATACAGCTTCTCACTTACTGTATAAAGAGAAGGCTGAAAGAAAGTAATAAAGAGCTTTACTGATTAAATAAAATTTCACTGGAGGAATTTAGAAACAGATTTTATCTGGTAAATGCTACATAGTAGCATTTATCTGGCCAGTGCTCAAAGTTTTCATCTCCTGGGCCAGAAGAACCAGTTTTGGCTGGTCTTCTGCCCACTGGGGCATTGTTGTACACCTAAGACTACGGTTTTATATATATTTGCTAGAAATGCATGCACCTCTGGTGCAAGTGGACCATCTCCTGCACAGTACACATGTACTGATGGATTGTTTATGTGCCGTCCAACCCAGTAACAGCCCAGCATTTCAGCTGTGCTATTCTCCTATTTAGCTTCGCCAGGTGCATACTACACTGCATTGCATCACGGCACCTTCTCCTGGTGGTGAAGTTGCTTAGCTCCAGGGGAAATCAAGGAAAAAACACGTTCTTAAGTCACTTGTTTTAGCTTCACACAGGTGGACACACAAGAAGCGGGAAGATACCTGGGAAAGCTCATGACTAGGAAGCGCTGGGGAGCCAGCATGCCCCACTGGTGAGTGACCTCGTGGTGATTCGGCGGGCGCTGCGGTGCCGGGGCCACCCTGTGCCTCTGCGCCGCCGAGGAGCGCGTGACCTGGCGCAGTGTGGCACCCCTTCTGCAGGGAGCTGTCCTCCTGAGAAGGAACAGGCTGTTTCCCTTCAGCAACTCCCCCCTGTCCCCACTGCCAGTCATCCTCATCAGTCCAAAACCTGGATGGCCCCTGGCAATTAAATAAGGCCTCTCTTCCCCCTTGGTTTTAAAATGAGAACAAATTATTTCATTCAGAAGTGGCATTTTCAAACCATGTTTATAGTAACACTTCCTCTGAGCTAATGACATAGGGAACACACGTGAAATGCAGTGAATCGAACTTAACCTAATAAGGGCATAATCAGAACAGAGGGAAATGGATGAGACGGAGACCAGCCTGAACGCTAAAAGCCTTCAGGCATCCTAACTCATCCTAATTCTGCCAAGGGGTCAGAGAGCAGCTAGCCTGGATTTCTGGCAAGGGAGCAGAGAGAACCCTAAAAATGATTCAGAAAAGGATCTGAAACAAAAGAAAGGTTTACTCATTCCATATGAAATGGGAACAACTTCAGATTTTTTTTTTTGATCAAAATGCCATTTCATTTTGAATTGTCTTTATGAGGTACTACCCTTGTCCTCTCCTATACCAGAGTGTCTTATATCACCATGCTCTGAGAGCTTACCTTCTGTAAATGTCAACATCATAATCCAACCTTACTGAAAGTTTTCCAGCAAACCAAAGTAAGTAGACTTGATATTAATATCTTTCTAATTTAATAACAAGCACATTTATTGTGAATACTATTTTTATACTTAATGAAGAAATGGTAGAATACACAAATATTTCTTTCTGCGTTCTCTATCAAATTAGAAGCCTTTCTAACATATTTCTCTGCATTAAATTTGGTATCACCGTCTGTTTTAAAGTCTCACTTTTATTTCTGTCAGAAGTGATGACAGGACGTCATGAACACATAAGCTTAGCCAGGATACAAAGTCTATCTTCAACATGAAAACTTCTCTAACATGCAGGCCTAAAAATAAAGAATATGTACACAGTCTGAAGGCCTATATTAAAAACAACAGATTAGACTCAGCTGAATACATAAAATCAATTTATTTTCTTGCATCTATCATATTCAAAAGAAAAAATAGTAAAACCACTTATTATATTATGGCATTTTATTCTGTTGTATTATAAAATGTCCTGTGAAAGCTCTTGAATAACAAATAACATTGCATAACACCTTAATTACTTTTCAGAGAATATGGTATATTTCAGTTCCATAAAAACAATTATTTTGGTCCCATGCAAGGTCACACAAGCTTCCAAAAAATTTATTTCTGGATAACTCAGTTTTTATTGAATCTGGCCCTTAGTTATATAGCTAACATTGTTAAGGCGATAGCACTGTCATGGTGTGGCTTGTGTAAGATCCATGGGTAAAACAAGCTCTCAGTAGTGATGGATTCTTCTCAGAAGTACTGCTAATAGTTATTTGCTTCTGGTAGCTCTCAAAATGTACTAGATACTTTCCCAGAAAGAAAGGTATAACATCTGTTACTGGAAAGCTTCTTGTTTAAGGTCAGTTAAATTGGGCAGAGCTAAGGGAAGGAGGGGAAGGAAGAAGTACCATAGACGAACAACGACGTCAAGAGAATCTTACTTGTGTCTTGGCCTGATCTAGCTGGCTTTCCCAGGAGGAAAAGCATGCCTTACACATGTAAGGTAAGAAAAAGAAAAGCAAGAAATGACCTTAAAAGGGCATGTAGATATTTATGTGAGAGGCAAAGGCACATTAACTTGCTCATGTAGAATCTGATACAGCTTTGATATGTCAGTAGGCAAAAAATTCAGGAATCCTATTGAAATCCCTAATAGGAGCTCCATACTTGGAGATACTCAAAACTTGGCTGGATGTGACCCTGAGTAACATGATCTTGTGTTGAAGCTGGATATAATTTTGAAGTTTACCCTGCTTTGAGTCCTGCAGGCAGTTGGACCAGATGACCTGAAGAGATCCCTTCCAGCCTAAATTATTCTACGATTCTGTAGAAAGGGTAAGACATATTTAACACACAGGGTTAGCAGCATTGTCTCAATATCAGAATTTTTATAGACTAGGAGAAACATGGGTGTTTATTCAGGGATGATCTACATTTTGAAAACTGCCTCACCTATGATAGCCTGAAATTCTTGCTTCAGACATCCCCTCAGAAGGAAAGGTCTGTGTGTTTGTGTAGGCAACCTGTGTACCTCGAAACCTGTGCTCAGGCAGTGGGAAGGGCAAAACTGCTTTCAACATTGTCTTTGCATTTGCGGGCTTTGGCTTTTTAAGATAGATCCTTAAAATTCAAAGTTTGAGTGTGACATTCTCAAAAGCAAAGTATAAGAGCCTTATTGCTCTTTTAAGATGAATGTGCCCCTCACTTCTCACCTCACTGTACAGAAAGTAGGTGCTTCTAGTTACATGGGAGAATGCTGGGCCTTTTCTAATCACTTACCTCTTTGAATTCACAGAGTGGAACACACTAATGGTTCTGCAGTAACTCTTGGGCACTTACGCCTGTTCAAGAGGACTGGTCTGGAGCTTTGTGTGCGTGAGTGGAGTTGATGGAGATTATGTCAGCAGATCCTGCTCCGAAGTAAAGCCATTCATCCCTTTGGAGGGCCCCTGAAAAATCAGGTAAAACCCCAAAGGCCTGAGGTAACCTAACTTGGAAGCTCAGGCTGAGGATTGATCTCATGGGGAAGAAGCAGCCTCTTTAACTGTGCTTCTGAGCTTCGACCTAGCCATTTTTATATTTGCTGCCAATGTCTTTATTCATGTTCCCCCAACCTCTTGCTCCTCAGCGTGGATGTGTGGAGAGGCAAAGATTTCTTTCTTTCCTTGTTGTAGCATAAGCATACATTATATCAGCAAGTGAGAGGGGTTCCTTTAAATGGCATTTATTTGTTCATCCAGATCTTAAAATGAGATGATTAGGCACCCATTCAGTACTCTGAACACCTACCTTGAATGTTGAAAATCAGAGTGCGTACTGTGGCAGATGGACCTACACTCAGCTCATCTCAGCTCACGCCCTTGAGCAGCCGCATTAGCACAGAGGATGCAGACATGCTAGAAGCGTTACAGCATGTGTCAGTCTGGGGAGGCAGAGAAGGGGAAATGTTGCTCAGAGCTGGGGGGCTTTTCACGAAGAACACCCTGGCAGAAACTTTTCTGTTTTGCACTGATGAAGTGCCAGATTGAACAGCCTTTCTGATCTCAGCTGAGACAACCTAGCAGTTGAATAGAGGAATGGATCAGAAACTAAGACTTCACCGGTTTAAGCTAATGCTTTGAATTCTACTAAAAAGCTTATCGGAGGGTCAAACCAGTCTCAGCACACTGGTGTCGATTTGCTCCTGAGGTGCAGCTCCACTTTACATGCAACCTGCAGCTTTTGCAATACCACAAGCTCGCGGATGGCTACAAGATGTAGCCCCTAAGCTGAGCACAATGCAGCAACCTAAGCTTTGACGTGATAAAAGAATGGTAACTACAAGACTGCACTGGTGTGTGTGGTGGTGGTGGGGAAATGATCTCACCAAGCGCTGATGGAAAAAATTTGCTTCAGCCTGGAACCATGCATGGACCGCTCCTAGGAACTACCCAGATCTGAGTCTCAAAGTGGTTAAGTTGTTGCACTCAGTAAGGGCCTGCCAATATAATTTCCTTCCTGCTGCTTCTGCCCAGCCTGCCCATATTACCACAGCTACATCTAGACAGCAACCCTAGAGGTAAGGTTAGAAGTCACATGCACATGTAATAGCCAGCTTTAAAAGAGCAAATTGTCATACCAGCAACAGTGTGGTGAGTGACTGTAAAGCAGAGGAACCTGAGGCAGGTCATTTATAACACCTGCTGTATCCAAGGGGGAAAACTGATGGTTGAAGCTGGCGTGTTTCTGTGCAAACCCTAGAGTTACTTAGAGGCACAGATGTGCATAAAACAATACTCAAAAAAAAAAAGAGAGAGAGAGAGAGAAATTATAGGAAAAAGACATAAATTTCTTTTACTTCCAGCCTAATCAATAAATATATCCATTTTACATACCTTGTTGGATGTTGTGCAAAGCGATATGTCTAGAAAATCTGCATGTTACTGATACTTTAAGATACAGATTGTCTGAGTTCATCTTTGAATTAATGCCCAACCCCAAGTATGACTTTGAGGTATAACAGAAAGAAAAAATGAGTCAGTTTTTTTCAAATCAGTTGCTTCACTGGGAAAATATTCCTCTAGGTCACACAGTCAGTGAGTACATATTTACTCAGTAAATACTATGACAAGAGTCACGACTACGTCATTAATAGCAACAACTGACAAAGAACTTCCTCAAAACAGTTTAATCTCCAAACAAACAATATATATGCATAACAGAGTGCAGTTATAAATTTACTGCTGAACATGTGCATTTGGAGGGGGGTGAATAGGGAAGCGAGACGGGGAGCTCATGAAAAAGATCTCTGATCTTTTTCCTTTCCAGTGATCAGTATTTGGGGCTGACCTACATACATCTTGAATAGTTGCTTACTTATTTAATTGCTGAGTGCTCTTTATGTCCCTTAGTTGATGAACTAGAAAGGGACTCCTTTTTTGGAAAACTTAGTCAATTCTCTCACCAGAATTTGCTGAGGGTAATGAATTTATCTTGACTGCACTGAGCAAATCAGATCACAGTTCTGACTGTTTTGGGTTAGGGACCATCTTAATAATGTTCCATGTTCTCTGGATACATCCCCTCCACAACTGCCCTGCAGCAATTTTAAAGCTTGCTTATGTGAGATGATCCTGAGGGGAAAAGGGAAGCCTCCGATAAAAATGCAGTATAAACAGAGTTGCTTCAATGCTCACTTTATTGAAGCTGTTTTGTATTTCACTGCCTCTCTTCTGTCTGCACTTTGTAATGTCTGTAGGATTTTATATTTATTAGTACTGATTACAGTTGGTCTTCCTTTTAATAAAACAGTTTTCCCTTGTAGAATGAACTTGTATCCTAGGAGAAAATTTGTGGGTCCCTGTGTGTTTGGAGAACATTTATTTAAGGGAAAAAAAGACTTAAATCAATTTCTTCTTTCTTTTCATAAATCATTTTTTTTACTTTATAATTTAGATTTGTTTTTACTTTTATATCATATTTATATATCTGTTACATGATTCTGATATTACCAAAATAAAATATTTTGTTTAAACAAGATATGCAGTGACTGAAATTTTTTATTCCAGAAGATATCTTATTTAAATTCTAAAAAAATGTGGAACACAGCTTCCATTTTCTGACTGTCTTTAATACTGGACTTTTTTATTATTGTCTGTAGCCACTGAATACAATAGATATTTTTATCCTGCAGGCCTATGCTGAATCACTGAATATTTCCTCACAAGCACAGTTCGGCCAGATGAATATGAAAAAAAAACCCCACAGTTCTTCTAAAGGAAGTACCCACATTTTCTCTATAGTCAATGCAGAGAGGCAAATAGTTGGGCCTCCACAGGGAAATTTTGTCTGCCTTTCTTTGTTGTCTAATTTAAAGAAAAGCAAGATTTGTCGGAAGGGGTAATATTTTCTATTGGACAAACTCAAGTTAGGATCCACCTAACCAAAATGGGCAAAAGTATCTTTACCAATGGGCTAGCCAACCTGGTAAGGAGGGCTTTAAACTACAAATGACAGGGGTGGGAGAGAATGATCAACGGTCAGGTGAGGAAGTGGTGGATGGGGTTGGCAACCAAAGGATCTGGAGTGATGTAAACAGAAGGTACCTCTGAGTTAAAAAACAGGACTGAAGTGGAATAACCCCAACTGTAATGTAAATAAGGAAGTACCTTGAGGACCACATTATGGGGGAGGCTCTCATGCCCTTTCTAGGAAGTGAGCATGCTGAGGTGCCTCTCTGAAGTGCCTGTGCACTAATGTGCCCAGCATGGGGAACAGACAGGAGGAATTAGAGGTCTGCGTGCAGCTACAGAGATATGGGTTTGTTGGGATCACGGAGACATGGTGGGATAGCTCACATGACTGGAGTGCTGCCATGTATGGATACAGGTTCTTTAGGAAGGACAGACTGGGAAAGTGAGGAGAGGGAATCGTCCTTTATGTGAGAGCGCAGCAGGAATGAATGGAGCTCTGCCTGGGGGCAGCTGAAGGGTTAGCTGAGAGCTTATGGGTCACCATTAGTGGGCAGACCAACATGGGCAATACTGTAGTGGGCGTCTGCTATAGATTGACTGATCAGGAAGAAGAAATAGACGAGGTCTTCTTCAGACAGTTGGAAGAAGTTTCATGTTTGCAGGTCCTGGTCCTCACAGGGAGCTTTAACCACTCCAATATATTCTGGAGGAACAACATAGCAGGGCACAAGCAATCCAAGAGGTTTCTGGAGTGCATTGATGACAAAATCTTAACACAGGTGATGGAGACAACAAGGAGAAGCACTGGACCTCAGACTTACAAACAAGAAAGGAGTGGTCAGAGATGTGAAAGTCCAGAGCAACCTTTGCTGCAGCAACCACAAGATGGTGAAGTTCAGTATCCTGCAAGGACGGAGCAGGGCAAAAAGCAGGATCACAACCTTGAACTTCAGAAGAGCAGACTTTGGCCTGTTCAGGGAACTGCTTGGAAGAATCCCATTGGTGATGGGCCTGGAGGGAAGAGTGGTCCAGCTGGTTGATATTCAAGGATCACCTCCTCCAAGCTCAAGAATTGTCCATCCTGATGGTCAGGAAATCAAGCAAAGGCTGCAGGAGGCCTGCATGGATGAACAAGGAGCTCCTGACTAAACTCTATCATAAAAAGGAAGCATAGAGACAGGTGACCCAGAGGAATTTGAAGACATTGAGTGTGCAGGGATGGGGTTAGGAGAGCTAAACCCCACCTTGAGTAGAAATTGGTAAGGCACATGAAGGGCAACAAGAAAGGTTTCTACTAGTACATAAGCAGCAAAGGAAGGCTAGGGAAACTGTGGGCCTGCTGCTGGATGAGGCAGGGGTCCTCGTGAAACAGGACACAGAAAAGGCTGAGGTACTGATTGCCTTCTCTGCCTCACTCTTTACTGGTAAGACCAGCCTTCAGGAACCCCAAACCCCTAAGACCAGAGGGGAAGTCTGAAGCAAGGAAGACGTACTCTTGGTGAAAGAAGATCAGGTTAGGGAACGCTTAAATAAGGTGGACACAAGTCCATGGGCCCTGATGGAATGCACCTGTGAGTGCTGAGGGAGCTGAAAAGTCACTCTTGATTATCTTGATTACCTTTGAAAGGTCATGGTGATCAAAAGAGGTTCCTGAGGACTGGAAGAAAGCAAATGTCACCCCTGTCTTCAAAAGCAAGAAGAAAGATCTAGGGAACTACAGGCTGGTGAGCCTCATCTTGATCCCTGGGAAGATGATGGAGCAAATAATTCTGGATACTATTTCCGGACACATGAACAACAGGAAAGTGTTCCGGAGTAGTCATCAGGGATTTACAAAGGGGAAATTGTGATTAACCAACCTGAAAGCCTCCTATGATGAGAAAACAGGGTTAGTGGATGAGGAGAGGGCAGTGGACTTTAATAAGGTTTTTGACACTGTGTCCCGTAAAATCCTCATAGACATGCTGATGAAGTGCAGACTAGATAAGTGGTCAGCAAAATGGGTTAAAAACTGACTGAATGGCCAAGCTCAGAGGGTTGTGATCAGTGGCGCAAAGTCCAGTTGGAGGCCAGTCACTAATGATGTACCCTGGGGTCGATACTGGGACCAATACCATTTAACCTCTTCATTAATGACCTTCATGATGGGACTGAACACACCCTCAGCAAGTTTGCAGATGATACAAAGCTGAGAGGAGTGGTCGATACACCAGAGGGTTGTGCTGCCATTAAGAGGGACCTCAACAGGTTGGGGAAATGGGAAGAGAGGAACCTCCTGAAGTTCAACAAGGGAAGTGCAAAGTCTTGCACCAGGGGAGAAATAATCCCATGCATCAGTACAGACTGGAGACCAACCAGCTGGAGAGCAGCTCTGCAGCAAAAGAATGTGGGGGTCCTAGCGGGCAACAAGTTGAACATGAGCCAGTAATGCACCCTCGTGGCAAAAAAGGCTAACGGTATCCTGGACTGCATTAGGAAGAGCGTTGCCAGCTGTTTGAGGGAGGTGATCCTTCTCCTCTACTCAGCACTGGTGAGGCCACACCTGGAGTGCTGGGTCCAGGTCTGAGCTCCTAGTACAAGAAAGACATGGACATCCTGGACTGAGTTCAGTGAAGGGCCACAGAGATGATGAACGGACTGGAGCATCTCTCATACAAGGAGAGGCTGAGAGAGCTGGGATTGTTTAGTCTGGGGAAGAAAAGACCGAGGGGGGATTTTATTAATGCATATAAATATCTGATGGGAGGGTATCAAGAGGTCAGGGCCAGACTCTTTTAAGCATTACCCAGTGACAGGATGAGAGGCAATGGCTTGGGCAATGTGCTCTAGGTGATGCTGCTTGATCAGGGGGCTGGACTAGATCTCTAGAGGTCCCTTCCAACCTCAAGCATTCTGTGATTCTGTGAGTCTGTTAACTCTGGAGGCCTTCAGATGCACCAGCCTCTTTCTTGATTGCCTATATAGGGAATTTGGATTCTTCTTTTTCAGGAAAATTGTTTCATCAGGCATGTACAGTTTAAGTGCAAAACGAATTAGATAGATCACAGACAATGGCTGCAGTAAAAATCTTGAAAACGTACTCTGAATGTGCACAGGAAGTAAAGATAAAGGCAAAAATTGCTTCAATAATAAATCTCGCAGTTGTGTCAACTTCATGATTTTGAGGGCCTGGGTCATGGTTTCTGAATGCATGGATTTAACAACGATATAAAAATTACTTAGCCACATGTTTCTGCCATTCTGCCTGTCTGGAATTCCTTTAACTTTCCTTTTAATAAAGCCAGTCCTGCATAGCTGAAAATACACTGAAGAAGCTCCTGACAAAGAGAGATTTTTTAACATACTGCAGAACTTGTGTTGCAATCCAAACAAGCAAAGACATCTACTGCAGTTCTGGCAAATATACCAGGCACACTGATTGAAATCTCTGACATGTGTGCAGTTAAAAAGCTCCAGGATGGCCAGCTTATCATTTGTTCCAATTACACAGTGTTCATGGTTAGGATACAAGCTGCTCCAGGGCCCGTCTGGAAGTGCCCATGGCTGGCTCCCACGCAACAGGGCACTCTTTCCCCACAGTTGAGTGAGTCTGAGGGTGATGGTCATTTCACAAGCCACAGAGTGCTGAAGTGAAGCCAACTGCTTGCAAGTAGCTTAACTGGAAAACAGAAGGCTTAAGCAGAGAGCACAGACAGCACAGAGGAACAGAAGAGCAAAGTCACTGAAATACCCCAGTGGAGACAGCCTTGGCCTGGATGGAGGTGGGTTTGTGCCCCCTCTCTTAGAGTGGCCCACATTTGGCTGTGTATTGATTTACCCTGGGAATAATATTAATGGTGTTCAAACTGTATCAATGTTCAAAGGCCCAATGGCTGTCCTGTGTGATGCAAATATACAGCCACAAAATAAATAGTCAAGCTATAAGGGGGTAGGGTGGAAGTAGGTGTGGAAATCAGAGGTGGGAAGGCTGAAGAAACAGGTGGATTGATTTGTCTCAAGGCAAGGTAGAAATGTGAAATGAACACAGGTCTTTCAATTGCATTTAGTAATCAGCCAATCACATGATAATGTTCTCTGGAAAACAAAAAAGAATTAAGCAGCTCTGTCTCTTTCCTGTCCTGTTCTCCCTCTCCTTCCCCTTTCAGCTATGCTTACTCTACACATGCAGCTTATAGAGGCAATCGGACAGACTAACTGCACATTCTAGAGATGTGACACTGAATTAATTAATTTATTAATACTGATACATGTAAGAAAATATAGCTGTATTTCACCAGCATAAAAATGTATACACACAAGAACTGCTGCAGTATTATTCTACACAGATAAGGCCATATCTCTTTGGGTTACAGTTTTTATACATGAATAGCTGCAGATGTATTAGACCTGGTTCATGACTGCAGTGCCGTGGCACAGTACAGTGTGCTTCTAGTGGGATGCAAAGGATCACATTTTCCTCAGGAGAGCCAGGGCTTTTCTGGCAGCTAAGCTGATGGAAGTGGCAATGTTCTAGGAAGACCACTAGATGTAGATACAGTGTTAGACTGTCACTGGTCCAGGCAAATGTGATATCTGTCTTCAAGGGAAAATTACCTTTCAGTGCCATGAGAGGGGGCATGTTCTTCTAAACAGAAATTAAAAACCTTTTAAGGATTATACTGACCTTAGGATTCATAATGATGACAACAAGAAATGTGTCTCCTAATACTGGGTGTCCTAATAATATCTTATTTATACTGCTGTTTTAAAAAAAAAAAGCCTCCTCTGCTCTGTTGCGTTATGACTAAGTTCCACCAAGTAACTGCATTACCAAAGATTACCGCTATTTATCCTCCTCCCCTTCAAAGTTCCCTTCCTTATAGCATGACCACTGAGACTTGTCTGTAAGCTGAGCAGGGCAGGGCTCAGGGATGTTCATGTTGCAGGAAGCTTTAGTATGCTCTTGGGTGAGAGTAAAATATTGAGAAATAAACGGTAGATAAATAATGGTTATATCCTAAGGTAATGAGGCTCCTTTTCTGAATGCAATTGAGGAATTCACCAAAAGGAGGAGGCTAATGTAAACTCCTAAATGTTTAAATCCTCTAAATGGTGCATGGGAAAGGCTGCCTGGTAATACTCTGCCTCAGGCAATAGGTCAGAACATCACCTAATATAAATCTGTCAGAGCTACAACCATGTACATCAGCAGTGGACGTAGCCACTGGGTCTATCTGCATGAAGCTGGCATGGTTAAGGAAAATGGCACTTAGAAGAAGCGCTCTGCTTTCAGCAATCTGGATAAAAGGAATGTAAGGCTATCGCCAAGGGCTTGTTAGAGCCTGGTGCACTTTCTCTTTGTCAGCGAAGGCACGCACAATTCACATTTTCCATTTATTTTCCTGCACGATACAAAGTTAGTGTAACAGGTTTCCCCTGCAGCACTTAGTGTCTGAACAGTTGCAGAAAAGATGTCTAGAGGAGAATAAAAAACAGAATCACTGGCCAACCCATAACACCTTAAAGATGAGATAGTCCACAAAGAATACAAGCTGCCTGCAGGTCGAATTGTACTTAAAAGAGATGGGGCATTCAGTGTGGCTATTAATGAAGAAAATCTGTTATTTTCAAAGACAAACAACAGATCCAAAGGATAATAAGGAAGCATCAGACCAAACTGGAATTAAAACAGAACCTGATAATTAACTGCTGAAAGCTATTTAGCAGTTCCCTCACTCCTGCTAACACCTAGTTTCACAGGCAGTCGCTTCATATTTCTGTACACAACTATCACCGCTACTTAGGCTATATGTACACTGACAACTAAAACAAGGCAAAGAGGCAGGTTTTAGCACTGTCTTGCTGATTATCTGACTGTTTAACTGTTAACACACTTCCTGGCACAGTTTTGGTGCATGCCAGAGAGCACTCTCCCAAATCCTGCCTGGGCAAGATTTGGGAGACATCATGTGTGAGGGACAGCTCCCCATAGGCAGTGTGGACATGACTGCATCAGGCTGGCTCCCTCCGCACTGCACCATCCTCCGACCTGTGCCCAGGGCTTTGCACCTACAAACACCTCCACGTGCTCGCACACCACACTTACTGTCTGTCACTCTCATGCCATAGGAAAAGAAAAAAGTTTAGTTGCATTATTCAGACATTTTTAGCTGGAAAAAGTCCTCTCACAGAATAGCAATCATGGCAGAATGGCACAATATGAGGTGTAGAGGAGATGCAGGTCAAGCGCTGTGCAGAATGCATGATCTGCCTTTTGACCTCTGGGCCAAAGATTGGTTTGTGAACCTGACACCAAAGAAGAAATGGTACGGTTGCTCTGTAAATGCCCTGACAGGAATAAAACAATGCAAGTGAATAAAATGAGACCTATATCATATACTGCAAAGCAGAGAAAAAGGGTTGGGGTTTTGATGAGGTAGGAAAGATCTCTCTGCTTTAGGTCAGAGTAGAACTGCTCCTCTAACACTGAGGCATGTCCAAGCGGCCTGTCTAGCAGCCACTGATTCAAGGAATGGAAACCTTTCCTCAAACCTAGGTCAGAAATCTACATTACAAAGGAGGAGGGTCACCACCTATCTAAGATGAATGAATGGTAAAAGCCAGTTAACATTTTCTCAGTAAATGATTTTGTTGAGAATGACTTTTTCACCAAACAAAATTCTTTGCAACACAGTAAGAAGATTTTTCAAATTTTATGAAAGTGTTGAGCTGCTTGTTTTCCCTCAATATTTTGACATTTGGACCAAAATAGTTGCTAAAATGTTTACGTGCTAAAACCTTGCAGTCTCTGATGAATCCATGAAAAAGACATTAAGAAACATGATAACATCTTCACGAAAAAGCACAAAGAATAATAACCACAACTGATGGCAATTTAAGAGAAATCAGAGAACATAATTCATGTTTGAAATGTTTGAAATTTTAACACTTAACTCTTAACTAAAATTTCATTTCTTGATCAGCTTTTCTCAGACCTTTCAGGAATTATCCATATGCTCAGTGTTTGCTGTTGTCTTCAAAGATTATAATCTCATTCAAGCAGAGACTCATCTTCTTGACTGTTTGTAAAGCACTTGCACAACTTTGGATGTCACTGAAGTTGCTAACAACAGAGCCATCAAGATGGAGATAATGCACAAGATATAAAGAGAAAAATCAGTCTTCATTCTGTATGTGAGTGAAAAATATAACTTTCCAGAAAGGAAAGGGAAAGTTGTTTAACTGTCTGAATAGTATTATCAAAGATCTATATAATGATACAGCTTGGTGTCTCAGCAAGCTCCAGGCCAGCTGTGCTGAGAAGTATGCAAGCATATTATGCCTATGTCTATACTTGTGTGGAAGCAGCATGTGCATACTGCCCTGAGCTAGCGTCCATCTGTTCAGTGTGGACACCGAACAGTGAGGAGGTGGCAGCAGGAAAGGCAGCACAGGCTGTACATGCTGGCCCTGGGGTACACAAGTGGCTAACATTACCTGGAGCCCCTGCTGCTGTGTTTTCCTTGCTTTTGCTGCCTGAGCTAAACAGTTTAAAGTCACAATGCTGTCTGTGGTTTGCTGCAAAATATAAAGACATTTCCTGTCCTAATGCGCTTACTGCTGTAGGTTTTGACCTGCATGTGGACAGCAAAAAGAGGCTAAGAAAAGGCCATTCATATAGACAAAAACTACGTCTGTGACATTTCTGTAGTTGTCTGCACCTTTTCTGGAATTTTTTTAAGCATTCAAAACTGAAAATACTGGTATAAGGTATGTCTATAGGGATCATTGCTGTGGCATGTAAAGGTATTAAAGAATTAGCCAAGCACCACTATAGTTGTATTAATGTCGTACTTCACTTTGACTGACATACTCTGTATCTCATATTATCTAGAAGCCAATTCAGGTTTCTTGGTGCACCACTGTATTCTGCCAAATAGGCTTACGCTACCATTTAAATAGACAAAAGTTGGGGGGAGGAAGCAAAGTGATTTACTAAAGATCAGAAAAGTTATCTGTGGCAGAGCCAGTGTCCCAAGTTGTATCCCAATGATCAATGCACTCAGCTGCACTCCCCATCCTCCTCATGTGTGTATCCGAAACACAGGAGGAGGTAGGGAGAGGTCAACAAAGCACCTAGCAAAAGCAAAGCAAAGATTGATACCTGCTCTACCAATTAAATAACTGATACCATAAAATAATACTAATAATTTGGTGACAATCTGTTCAGAACCTGTACACAGACATCAGATCCAGCCTGGCCTTTTGAACCTGATGGTAAACAGTTAGGACAACTCAATCTGTTGTTTCACTTTGCTAATGAGATACAACATATATAGATACCTCATTAGGTGCTGGAAAAAGGTCTTACACATCCTGGCAATTTGTCAGATACACCTATGTCTTTTCCAGTACTCACAGCAGAAAATTTCCAAATATGATTAAAACTTGCTGGTTTTGCCCAGGGACAATTGTTTAATGGAGCATGTCACAGAAGTGGAGAGAGCTGTTAGAAATTATCAGGTAAGCAAAAGGGATATAATATGGAAACAGTGCCAGCTAGCAGAGGAAATTTGTCAACTTGTGGCGTAAGATGTGCAGAACTGGAGAGAACTGCTGGTTTTACTAAGGCAAAGAGGACAAGTAAAAGGGATAAAACTAATGACTTTTGCAGAAAATATGGATCAAAAGACTGGAAATCACTTGGTTTGGGTCACCTGGGCAAAGACATTTACAGCCAGTGGGTGCAGAGCTCCCCAGCTCCTGACTAAGCCCAAGCAGCCAGAATTAACACAACCAGACTCTCGAGGTCAGGGCAAGGACTGAACCTCCTTCCACACTCACACCGCAATGCCAGCAGCATTTTTGGTGGGGAGCTGGCAGCTAAACGGGTGTGAGAGGTACAGCCTCCCGTCCCGTGGGAGCCCCCGAGCAGTGGTGCTGCCGGTGAGCCCCTGCGCAGCTCCCACGGGGCGCGAGAGCGCTGCCAGGCTCTCCCGTAAGTGGGAAGAGCGACTGCTTTCTACGCTCAGCAGGATGCTCACATCAGGGCACCTTGAGCAACATGTAGGTGTGCAGTGTGCTGCGGCTCGCTGCCAAGCTCCCGGCAGCCACTGAAATGCTGGGAAGTGCCTCCTAACCTTTTGCCCCGAAAAAAACACCCACGCAATGTCACTGTTTCGCGTTTTAGAGAAACAATTTCCAGCTTGTTTTCTCCTCCGTGATGCCACAGCTCTCTCTCCCAGGAGTTTCATTTCAACATTCAATGTCATCTGAATCTGCATATGTGAATTTGTATTTCTGAGTTCAGTAAGGCTGACAGGAACAATCCGTCTTTGGATTTATTTTGTTTTTTGAAATTTCACAGTGCTCTTCTGAGTGTGTTTCTTTCTTAAAAGCCATGCAAGGACTGGATTATATCCACTGCAACCTGCCATTTCTAAATGGAATCAACCTACTTTACTCATTTTAAATCCAAAACACGTCATGTTATTCAGTATTAAAACTTGTTTTGGCACACAGACACAGCATATAACAGATATGGTATAGAGATAAAAAATACATGCACTCAGCTTTTCCTGGAGAGGTTTCACATGTGATGAGGCTGCTACATGTCAGTTATTTAAACCAAACACTTCAAACTAGTGCCAAGGTAGAAGAAAAATGACTTGATACCGGATCTCAGCAGTTCATGATTGCAACCTGTAGCTCTTTCAGAAGTTTTAGCTGTGGTATGGAGGAGATGCTATGTCAGCCTGCTCCCGCTTTGCGTGTGCCTCTGCTCACAGCATGCAGCACTCCATGCTCCATGAGCACTCCCTGAGCACCAAAACTTCCCACTTCCACTGCTGCCTTCCCTTCTCATTGTCTGGTATGTACCCGTACTCATTCTTCTTCACACTGGCATTATTTTTCTCTCTTTCCAGCCCGATTCCTGCCTCCATATATTCATGACTTCTGCTTTTCTGATCCCCACTGCATTTAGTAGACAGAGGAATGACAGGTAGGAAAACCCTAAAAAGAGAGGAGAGCTGCTGTGGCCCGACTGCTCAATGAGCCTGTAAAGGCCATGAAGTTTTGCAAATTGTCTCTGCTAGTTAGTCTTGAACATTTTATGGAAAACTTGCATTCAAATTGAGACAGGACTTTTCAGGATCCTGTTCACAGATAAGAGTCCTTGAGCGTGTCAAAAATGCTGTTTTGTCAAGTCATGTTGTATACTGAAAGATGCTAGCAAACACTGATTATGGGGAGTGGAGGCCTGCATTCAGAAGGCCTAAAAATTCCTCGCCATAGTCACCACAGCTGTAGGAATCACCTTGACTGAAATTTAAGCTGGCTGAACATGAGGAAAAACTTTTTCACTGTGAGGGTGACAGAGCACTGGAACAGGCTGCCCAGAGAGGTTGTGGAGTCTCCTTCTCTGGAGATATTCAAAACGCGCCTGGACGCAATCCTGTGCAACGTGCTCTAGGTGACCCTGCTTGAGCAGGGGGGTTGGACTAGATGATCTCCAGAGGTCCCTTCCAACCTCAACCATTCTGTGATTCTGTGATTCTGTGATTCTGTGAATCTGTGCCCTACAGGATATTATTATCAATGGCATATTATAAAAAACATCAACAGAAGAAAACAAATCAAAAAAATTCTTACTCATATTCCTCAGAAGAGTTGAGAACACGCTCTTGGGTATTAAAAAAAAAAAAAAAGATTTTAAGTCGGTATTGTCATTCTACTGTCAAAAGTGTGTCTGATATGTACTGTTTGTATACTTTCCCTTGAACGAATGTGGCCATAAGTTCCTTAAAATGTTCTTGCATAAAATGAAAGCATAATATTATGTTGCAGATGTATTTAAGTCATTTACTAGATTTTGTTTCTGTAGACAGTGTTTAACCCATCCTTTTTCACAATAAATAAGTTTTGCTGTTGATATTACTTTTAGCAACAATTAAAAGTTGTTCTGTACTTCTTTACTAAAATATTTTTAATCAGCCTAAGGCTTAATTCAAGTTTGTAACCTACAGGCTCCAGTGTTGTGGAGACTTGTGCACATGAATAGTCTATAAACCAAGGAATGGTGGCTATTAACATAAGTAAGACTACTTGAATGAGAAAAGTAGCTCATGCTTGAATTCTTTGTGGGAATCGGCCTTAATTTGCTTTTCAGACCTAGACTGCCTTATCAGCAAGCTTTTTTCTCTGTTTTTTATTTATTTTATATAGGTAAGAAGCATAGATAAAAAATATCTCCAGTCGCTATAAATCTTCTAAGCTAGACTGAACTTTCATGAAGGTTGTAACATTACAAACTGTATCATAAACCAAAGGGTTACTGTACCTCCCCCATTCCCTTGATGTTAAATAGTTTCTGAATGACTCTGAGGAGGTAGATGAGATGATTCAAAAGCCATTAATGTTTACAAGATGGTTCTATGAAATCTTAAAAGCATGCAGTGATTTCAGTGATGCTCAGATAACATCCTGTGCACTTTCTGCAGCATTTGCAGTGTAAAAACCATCTTCTCAATAAATAGTTACTGCATCCCTTGATTTTTCTTGAACAGAGAGAAGGCAGAGTACAAATTACAAACAGCAATGAAATTGAGCTGTCACTTTCACAAAGCATCATACATTTATCTTGCTGTTAAAATCCATAGGACAAAATCTGATAGAGAAAAGTTCTATATACCTATAAAGTAAACAGTGAGAGATAAACCAGATTACCTTTCATATTAGGAACATATCACTATTTTTTTCAGGGTCTCAGCTGCATTATTAGCTCTGTCCGTTTTACTCCAGAATACCTCCACCAGTGTTGCTGCATTCAAGTTGAAGTGCAAGTAATGGTACAGTGATAAAGGTTAAGGACTCTACATAGTGTAGAAATGTAGAAGAAAGATGGTTTTTACTCTCAGAAGTTAAAAATTTATCAGTTGCAGTTGTGATCTGCACCTTTGTAAGAAATTTCAGAACCAGTACCATTTTGCTGTTTTCCACATGACGCTTTAAATGAAACTGTATCTGTTTCCATGAAGATTTATTTTCTTCTTTTTGCTTACACTCATTTGTAGACAAAGTGAAATGTGCATACAAACCACATTTCTTACAAACATTCTGGACATAATCTCCTATATGTCCTATCATATGTCCTATCATAATCTCCTATATGTCCTGGACATAAGTCTCCCCAATCTCCGATAGTAATTTGAATTTATAATCTAATAATAGCAGAATAATGTTCAGCAATGACATCTAAGTAGCCGTGGATTTAGACACTTCTCTAACTTTTTCTGAAATTATATTCTTTGGCATCACACTCTCTCTCAAAGCAAGAAAAAGAAATGGTAAAATTCTTTTGCATCATCATTTCTCTCCCCCCCCCTTTTTTTTTTTTGAAACTTCATTTTTCTCTTGAGTCGTTTACATTCCTTTTGTCACTGTGAGTTGCCTGTAGCACAGAGGAGCAAGACATACTGCAATTATTAGCTGCAGTATAGACACTCACTCCCCTTTCCTGAAGTAGTGAGCTGCTGCAAGCAGTTAAAAGCAGTTGGCAGTTCATTAGCAGCCAGTAATTACTGCCATTCTCACGTTTTGTGCCGAAGTATGAGACTACCTCCAAGAAACTGTCTACCTACTCTGCCTTACCAAACACTTGTGAAATCTCTGAATTTTTCGTAATCTCCTCTCTTTAAGAGGGTGGCCCCATAATTTTCTTCGACAAGCAACAGGACATGGGATTCAAGGAATGACAAGTAAGTTTCAGACGTATGTCTTCAAGGCAGTTTAAGAAACTTCATGGACTGAGACATGTTCCTGCACTTCCACCCCAAAACTCATTCCGTCTCAGCCGAGGAAGAGCGCCCCTCACTCTTCTCTCTGTACTGTCCCTTCAATTACGGAGGACACATTTTCAGTACAGAAAATGCAATGTTACCAAACTCTTCATATCTCCCCTCATACTTGACCATGTCTTCACATGGGCTGTGTGGAAAAAGCAGGGTCTGTGTTACCTATTTCAAATTAACAGACCCAAATTATGAAAACTAATACCAACAATTTTAATAAACTGTGTAAACTAGGATGTGATTCTTTATCCCCAGAAACAAAGGCTGTCAAAAAGCCCTGTAGCTGTCTCAGAACAGAGATGTATCTTTCTGTATTCCATTCACCAAACCTTGTAAGGCCTGCAAAGAGGCCCATGGCAATGCAGTTTGTTTGCATGTGAAGTGACCAAACCTGGTGTGAATTTTCTGGTGCTACTTTATTTAGCACCATGAAGGAGTTGCCAGTTCTATCTGAGGCTCCATCAGTGCTGTTAATGCTGGCACTTAGGGCAGGCTGAATTTATCTCAACATACAGTCATTAGAGCCTGATAAATTTAAGTGCTGATGGTAGTGTTTGAGAAGTAAAGATACACCAACAATGTCAAGCCAAAATAAGATCCAGATAAATGGAGCATTTTAAAACATGGGCCATTACCACTGGCAAAATTCTATTTCCTCTTTCAGTGCTGCAGTTATTACAATGACAGCACCATTTGCTGGAAATATCAAGTGAGGATTTTTGCATTATTTACTTTTTTTTTTGCATTATTCCTTCTTTATAATTAGCTCTTCTCAAGCTGTGAAAATGGTTGCAAAGGCCTATTTCATTCATTAGTTTGAATTTTCTGATATATCCACAGCACCTGTGTGCTAGACCTTGCTCACATCTCAGAGTGACAGAAGGGAGCACCACACTATCCCAGACAGCTGTTCAGACTGGTACCTGCTTTCACTTAGCAAATTTGTTATCCATATATTGCAAGCCTGCAGCACTGTTGGAGTGGACTAGGAGAAGGCATTCAACCATATTACATAGCTCACTGCTGAGCCACCACCTCAGCTGGTATTAGTTATGTTACCTAAACCATGTAAATCCTATTTAATCTATGCCTATTCAAGTATATAAAGCTAGATGGAAAATGAGCATAATGAAGATAAAATTAAGATGAAAAAGAAAGATTATTCAAGCATCAGTGCTATGGGCATATGTATAAAAGACTGAGGCCCTTGCTGTGACATACACAGTACATTTGTTGGTGTTGTAAGTGTACCCTTACGCCAATTGTGATACTTCAGGACACTTTCCTAATATTGTTTTACAAACCCTAACTGTGTGTTCTTGGCAGCATCTGTCTTTTATTGTGGATCGCTCTACTCAGAGTGCCTGTGGACACAGTGGAGCGTTAATAACTACCAGAAGACAAGTACTAAATAGTATCTACAAAATAATAGTGAGCTAGTGCTCAAACAGAATCCCACATGAACAGGGAATTGCTTCCTTTTTCCATCTGCATGCATGCCCACCCATGTCCCACCTATACATTCTCCTTCCTCATGAGCCAGTGAGGTTCACTGCGCAACCAGCCCTTTCCTCTCCTTGAAGAAAATCTGAGACCTGCTGACAGAGGAATATCCGACTGGAGCAGCAACTGACCAAATTACATTTGAAAGCAGCCCTTCTGCCCTGGAAGTTAATTTAAAGGATGTGGCACTGCTGATGCTGTACCAACCAGCTCAGATGGTTAGTCCTCACAAGTCCTGAGTGAAGGCAGAGAAGGGAAAGATTCTGCCGGGTCAGTAGTAACTGTCCAAAACTCACATACACATCAACATGATCAAGAGTTTGTCCAGCCTCTGAAAGAGCAGGTAAACACCGTGCTAATCCCAGAGGAGCTATGAGATGCTGAGGCTGCCCAAACACGTTGCTTTCATCAAGAGGTGCAAGTCAGTCGGGATGCATTTCTGTCTCTGTAGGTTGTTTATTCAAGGTACCTGTGCTCTGATGGTTTGTATTTTGCAAAGCTATCCTGCCTGCACCCTGGTACAATCAGCTGTGCTGACTGAAATACAAGACAGCATGGAGCAAAAGGAAAGGGAAGTTGCAAAGGTTATGTTTGCACTAGAAAAGCACAGAACAGGCCCATAACCAGATCCCAAGGATCTGTAAGCCAGGGGTCACAAGCTGTACTCTCCTTTAACCACCAGACACCTTCCTCCAGCAATATGATCCTGGACTGTTAAACTGGTTATTTAGGTTACATTTATAACACACAACAAAAGATAGGTTTTGAGCCTATGTGATAAGTAAATAGCGACCTAGGAACACTGCTTTGGGGGAAGGAGTGCCTGCCTGAGGATTTCACAATAGGCAGCTTCATCCTTTTGGGATCCAGACTCCCTCCAAAGGACTTTTTTGAGGGTTGGTGTGTCCCAAGAAAAACTCAAAATGATAAGGGTTAGCTTGACTCAGAAACATGGCTGGACTAGATTTATTTTTATACCTTCCTAATAATATTGAAAAGAGATTGTACGTGACTCTACCAAAGACTATGCAAAGTGTATGCACAATTATTATTAACCTCAGAAGCACAATTATTATTAGGCCATTTGAGCTGAGAGAAATAGATTGATTCTAAAATGTGATTAAGCTGTGAGACTGACATCAACAGTGGTGTCTTTACTTTGAATCAAGGCTGGTAATACAGATGGAGAAGAGGGTTTTGAAGAGCTGAAATGCTACCAGAAAGCATGGTGCCACTGGAAATTTAGTTCCTCGTTTTCCCAGGCTCATCAACATCTCAGGAGCTGCAGTTTGGCTAAGGTGCCTCTTGGAACAGGTTAAAATAGCCCTGTACTCTGTGTTGTTTAGATTTGCTTGTAAGTTTCTTTCCAAACCTGTATTCTGAATCTTTACTCAAAACTTTATAATAAAAATAAAGGTTTATTTAGCAAAATTTTTCTAATGTTAGGGGCAGCTAAGCCCTGGTAAACCTTGTATAGGAAATGTTGCTTCCACAAAGAGAATATGTTGATACGAAACAGGGTATGCAGGCAATTTAAAGGGATTAGTACCCTGAAGATGTGCTTGGAAAGCCAAGGGCCTGGGGACTGCCTGCTGCCAGAGCTGTGTTGCTAGCTGTCACCATTTAGAAAAGGGTGCCCAGAAAATTGCTTCTTGGAGGCAGGTATAACAGGTCAGGGATGCAGTGGGGTGCACAGCTGTGCAGGATCTGCTTCTAAACCACGGCTACATGTGTGGTGCCCCATCAGCCACATGGAGGGGACACCTGAGTCCCAGCCATGCCGACCCCCAGGACCTGTGCTGCTGCACAGGACCCGTGCACCACCACAAATACAAGGCAATGAGGAGCAGGGAAGCTGTCTCAATGGCTTAGCGCCTAGCACACTTAGGGTACAGATGAAACCAAGACTACTTTCCTGTTTCCTGCAATATTTACAGATTTTCCCTGAGACAACAAGGAAAAAATGGGAGAAAAAAAGGAGGGGGGATAAGGCCACAGAGACCAGAATTACTCCTACTCCTGTCTTTAATTTCCCCTCTTTTGTCATTGCTGCTTTTCCCCCAGGTTTGTGCAATGGAGTTAAAATCCTAAACATCTAGGAAGTCAGATGTTAGTTATTTTGTGATTTATCCAGAGGTCTCCTCAAGCTGAGAATAAGAGATCTTTCTGGGTATTTCTCAGTGTCACTGGCTGGTTGGAGAGTAAAATCTATGTCCCATTTTTGGTTTTGAGGTTACACTTTTACTTAAAGGCTTTTATGTTTGTTTGTTTGTCACAATGGAAATTAGTGTATAGAAAATGCATACTACAAAAACAAATGCATACTGAAAAAGATGATTGTAAGAAAAGGTTCATAGGAGAAATGTGTTATATTCACACGTAAAAGGAGAAGTGGGACCCTTTTCCCCTGGACTCCTAGATAGCTCTACATTTCTTCAAAGAACTGCCTGTTTCAGTCTACATTAACCAGAGCATGTGTGTATTGTGTGGTCCACCTTAGAATAATATTGACTATAGGTATCCTATAAATACCTTACCAAGCAGCAGTCATCCAAACTGCACAAGCCTTCTTTTAACAAGCTGTCTTACCACCAGGCAATGGCCTGTAGTGCTGATACCAGAAGGATTGGAGAAATTATTTAAATGACACAGTGTTTTTGCAAGATTTGACTAGAAAGTTGCCATGATAAAAGCCTGGATTTGTAAAACACTTAATATTCTTACAGATGGTTCAATAATGCCTCTCTGGCTTAAAAATGGAGCTGATCAAATTATCTGTTTTCTATAGTACTTGATTAAATTAGTTTCTTTTCTTGTTTGTGAGACATTCACAAAGGACTCCTGTTTTCTCTCAGTCTGACTTTTGTCTAGGTGCCAGAAAACTTACACAAACTAACCTGTTCATGAACTGTTAATTTAGACTGGTAAACTAAGCTACATGACATCGTTCCAAACTTCTGACTGGAAACT
The DNA here is from genome assembly GCF_036417845.1 of Apteryx mantelli. NCBI lineage: Eukaryota > Metazoa > Chordata > Aves > Apterygiformes > Apterygidae > Apteryx > Apteryx mantelli. Next base: position 117,275,514 of record NC_089980.1, on the reverse strand, counting down.
TCTTATACAAGTCTTCTGTGACAAATAATAAATAGCACGCTGAGATTCATGTGTGTACTTGCAGACAATGACCAATATCTCATTTCATGATTGCAGAGTGAACTTGTCACTTGACCTTCCTATAGTAGACAGGCTTTGCTAGTGTGGCCATTGCAAAAGCACAACTTGTACTTGCCAAAACTGACTTTATAACTAACTTCTATATTTTGCACTAAAATTAATTATAAGTACATAACTTGTACACCTTTTTCAACCTTATCTTTTGCCAGCATGATTTTTTCTTGAACTAAAGGATCCTCTAGGAGACGGTAGTTAAGCAACATTTCCAGTATAGACAGGGTTAGAAAACTCAATTATGAATATTCATTTGTATGTTCGGTGGTTTTAAAGAAATGACATGACAAAACAATAAATATTAAAAGCTACCTCAAGGACATTTCAGGATGTGAAAATAAATACTGTCGGGGAAACAGACACAATGGAATAGCAATCAAGTTTTAATCTCTAGTATTGTAGCATTTATGCTGACCAGAACAGAGAAATAAATAGCAGACTGCTGTAATCTCTTCAGTACTGATAATGGTACAGATAAAGATTTCTTCAAGTTTACTAGAAGAGATGTTAACAATAGAGAAAGATAAATACCATTAAAGACAATATTCCTTAACAAAAAATCAGATTTATAATTGGTCTTCTTAAAACATGAGGTTATTGCAAAAGTGGTGGACATAGAAGGTAGCCTTGTTTCACATGGGTTTAAATTAACTGGAAGCATCAACAGGCATTGATGCCTCTCAGTATCAAAAGTTATTGATGGTGACTGACATCTATGCCTACCTTTTGCAAAAAGTGCTCTTGAGACTGATATCTCAAGTTTTCAGTCAAAAAACCTATAGCTCATGAAGAAAGAATAGTTTTCATTCATTTCTTTTTTCCCCTTTTTCCTTGTTTTACTTTCTGGTTTTTCTTTCTTGTTTTTCTTATTGTTCTTTCATTGTTTGTCTTTCCTTGTTTTTTCTTTTTCCTTTTTTCTTCCCTTTATTCTTTCCTTGTTTCCCCTTTTCCCTTTTTTCTTTTCTCCTTTTTCTTTCATTTATTCTTGTTTCTTTCTTTTTCTTTCCTTGTTTTTTCTTTCCTTGTTTTTTCCTTTTTCTATTCCTTTTTCTTTCTCTTTCCTTTTTTCTTTCCTCTTTTTTCCTATATTATTTCCTTGTTCTTTCCTGTTCTTTCCTGTTCACTTTCCTGTTCACTTTCCTTTTCTTTCCTTGTCCTTTCTTCTTTTTCTTTCCTTTTTCTTTTCTTATTTTTTCCTTGTTTCTCTTTTTTTTATTTTTTTCCTTTTTTCTTTCCTTGTTTATTTTTCCTTTTCAGTTTCATTGTTTTTCTTTCCTTTTTTCTTCTTTTTTCTTTCCTTACTTTTCTTTCCTTGTTTCTTTCTTTTTTCCTTGCTTCTTTCTTTTCTTACCTTCCTTTTATCTTTCCATTTTTTGCTTTATATTTTCTTTCTTTTCTTTTTCTTGCTTTTTCTTTTTCTTTTTCCTTTCCTTTTACCTTCCTTTCTCTTTCCTTGTTTTTTCTTTCCTTTCTTCCCTTTCTTTTATTTTTTCCTTTTTCCTTTCTTTATTGTTTCCTTTTATTTTTTCCTTATTTTGTCTTTCCTTGTTTCTTTGCTTTTATTCTTTCCTTGTTGTCTTTCCTTGTTTTTCTTTACCTTTTTCCTTTCTTTTTTGCTTTCCCTTGTATTGCTTTTTTCTTTGCTTTTTTCTTTTCCTTCCTTCCTTCTTTCCTTCTTATGATTTGATTTTATCCTTTATTTCTTCTGTGGTCTTTCTTTCCTTCATTTTCTTCCCTTCTTTCTTTCCTTTTTCTTTCCTTTTTTGCTTTCCTATTTCTTTCATTTTTTCTTTTCTTTCTTCCTTTTTTCTTCCTTTTTTCTTTCATTTATTTATTCTATTTCTTTCATTTTTCTCTTTTTCTTTCTTTTTTCCATTTTCTTTCCTTTTGCTTTCATTTTTCCTTTATTTCTTGCTTTTCTTCCATTTCTTTTTCCTTTTTTACTTTTTCCTTCTTTATTTTCTTTCTATGCTTTTCTTTCTTATTTTTTCATTATTTGTTTTCCTTTCCTTTATTTTCTTTCCTTTTTTCTTGCTTTTTTCTTTCCTTTTTTCTTTCCTCTTTTCATTCCTTTTTCCCTTTTTCTTTCCTTTCCTCTTTCCTTCTCTTTCCATTTTTTCTTTTTAATTTTTTCCTTCCTTGTTTTTTTCTTTTTCTTTCCATTTTCCTTCCTTTATTCTTTCTTCTCTTCTCTCCTTTCCTTTTTCTTTCTTTTTCCTTTCTTTTTTTCTTTCCTTGTATTTATTCCTTTCTCTTTCCTTGTGTTTTCTTTCCTTGTTTATTCCTTTTTCTCTTTTTCCTTTTTTCTTCCTCTTTTCTTCTTTTTCTCTCCTTTCCTTTCCTTCTTTCTGTTTTTCCTTTCTAATTTTTCCCTTCCTTGTTTTTTCTTTCCCCTTTTCATTCATTTATTCTTTCATTTTTTCTTTCTTTTTTCTTTCCTTCTTTCCTTTCCTTTCTTCCTTGAGTTTTCTTCCTTTTTTTCCTATTTTTTCTTTCCTTTTTAAATTTTTTCTTTCCTTTTTCTTTCCTTTTTTCTTTCCTTGTTTTTTCTTTCCTTCCTTTTTCCTTTTTTCTCTCGTTCCTTTTGCTTTCCTTTTTTCTTTCTTGTTTTTCTTTCCTTTTTGCTTTTTTTTTTTATGTCCTCTTTTATTTCCTTTCTGTCCTTCCTTTTTTCCCTTCCTTTTTTCCTTTCCTGGTTTTGCTTTCCTTTTCTTTTTTTTTTCTTCCTATTTTTTCCCAAATGAGGGAAAGTTTAGTTATTTAGTACAGAAATCCAGAGTGTTTCCTTGCAGGTTTTATGTCTTCTTGGCTCATACAAAAAAGCCAGAAGCTACTGAGTCTTTCACCTTTAGCCAGCCCAGTTGTTCAGACTAAAAGCACCTCCGAACAGGCAATTCTGACTTGATCCATGCCCACAATGACACTGTCAGGCTTCTTTTTTCCTTCCTTTTTTTCATTTTTCCTTTCTTTTTCCTTTCCTTTTATTCCTTTTCTTTCCCTCTTTTTCTTTAATTTCTTTTTTCTTCCTTCTCTCTTTCTTCTTTTCTTTTTCCTCCCTTTTTTCTTTCCTTTTTCTTTCTTTCCTTCATTCTTTGTCCTTTTCTTACATTTTCTTTTCTTTCTTTTCCTTTCTTTTTTCTTCCTTTTTTCTTTTCTTTATTTATTCTTTCTTTCTTTCCTTTTCTTTCCTTTCTTTCCTTTCTTTCTTTCCATTTCCTTTCCTTCCTTGCTTTTATTTTTTCCTTATTTCTTGTTTTTCTTTCCTTTATTTTCCTTATTTTTTCCTTTTTTCTTTCCTTTTTCTCTCCTTTTTTCCTTGCTCTCATCTTTTCCTTTTTTGCTTTCTCCTTTGATTCCTTTTTTCTTTCCTTCTTTACCTTTCCTCTTTTTTCCCTTCCTTATTTGTCCCTTCCGTTTTTCCTTTACTTGTTTTTTTCTTTTTTCTTTTTTATTTCCCCTTTTCTCTCCTCTTTTTTCCCTTTTCTCTTCTTTTTTCCTTCCTTGCTTTATCTTTTTTATTTTCTTTATTCCTTCTTTCTTTCCTTGTTGTTGCCTTCCTTGTTTTCCCTTCTTTGTTTTTTCTTTCTTTCTATTCCTATTTTCTTTTTCCTTCTTTCTCTCCTTGTTTTTTATCTCCTTGTTGTTTCTTTCCTTGTTGTTGCCCTCCTTGTTTTTGCCTTCCTTGTTTTTGCCTTTTTCCTTTCTGTTATTTTTGCCTTGTTGTTTTTTGCATTGTTGTTTCTTTTTTCTTTTTCTTCCCCTCTTTTCTTTCCTTCCATGCCCATGACGACCTTGTTGGGCTCTGATGGCTCCCGACCCAGGTTCAGCATGCAATAGGAATGCTGGTGACTGCTCAGATGGTTCTTGCCGCCCAGAAGCAGGAAGAGGGAATGGCAGCAGGTCCCAGGGGGATTATGGAGGAGCCATGGGAAGCAGGACAAGAGCTCTCCAGGGAGCGCCTGGAGGACGTTTGGGGTGGAGCGCCATCTGATAGTTGTGCGGGCAAGATGGCAGGCTGTTCTCCCAGTGCCTCCTTCTCCAGGCTCACCAGTTGCTGCTCAACAGCAACATTATCCACACTCCTGCTCCATTTCTGATGCCTTTTGCTGCCCTCCGAGGGGTCCTGGAAGGACAGGGCTGGCTCTGAGATGCTCCTGTGCATCGCGCTGATGTTGCTTTTCAAATGAGGCAGTAGAGGGGCAGACATGCATATTGCATATGTCCTGCTCCCGCTGGGGCTTCTCCCTCTGGGCTGCTGTGTCTCAGAGGTTGGGGAACCACATCCAGCTTCAAGCTCTGAGTTGTCGTGGGCAGAATCATCCTCCTGAGCAGCCTCTGGGTGTCCTGTGGGCACAAAGAGCCTGTTAACTAGTTTGTACTGGCCCTCTGAAGGGAAAAGGGGACTTTTGTGGTGGCACCATGCAGCCCGGGCAGATGGCAAGCTGCAGCCTTAGCACCTATGGACACGAGGAGCAGTTCAGGAGACACAAGTACCCCCGGCGGACAATATTCTGCATGGGGGAGAGTGCACTTCTGGTCCATAGTGAGCAATGCTGTGCAGAGCAGAGCTCTACAGATGTTTAACATCTGGGATGCCATTTGTGGTGTGAGGAAGGTCATTCTGAACTTCTGGGAAGTGTGGCAGGGGGAAGGCACTGCCAGAAGGTATCGAAGCCTCTGCACCTCTCTGCATTGCCACAAACATTTTCCTGTAACCAGCTCAAGAACTGGACCCAGCAGCCCTGGGCGGTGCCTATCCTCAGTGCAGCCTCCTACCTGTGGAGCTGTTGGTGTTCTTGGGGCACTCCTCAGCAGCAGGGCTGCAAGCCAAGGCCAAGGCCAAGTCCTCCCCAAATATCGCTGCGCAGTTGTCAATGAGGAATTCCACCAGCACTGTCACCTGCACACAGAAACCATGGGTGTCAGTGCAAGGAGCTGAAAATGTGCTCAACAGTCTTTGCTGCTCCTGGCTGCCATTTCTGTACTGAAAGCTGTAGCTCTGTGGCTGCAGCTCCATTAAGAGATCTGCCTGTCACACTGCAGATAGCCCAGCTGAGGGGTGTCCCCTGTGCTCCCAGGTGTCTGCTGCTGCATTTAGCTGTTGCAATGGCTGTGGGATCTGTGGGGATGGCTCGGCTGTGCCCCAACGGGGGGAGCTAGCTAGTGAGTTCAACATATCTTGTCGTTCATCTCTTTCTGCACTTCCAGCGGCAGCGTGCTGTCCGTGCCTGGGCTCAGCATGTTGGGCCCAACACAGATGGCAAGGTTGCTGGAGTCCATCCTGTTGGTCTCTGCATTCTGGCTGATGCGGTGGAGCACAGCGAGCAAGGACTTGAGCAAGAGGACATTTGGCCGGGGCAGTTGGTCAGCCACCCTAAGTGAACACAAACACAATGTGCCATGACTTGAGGGGGCAGTGGCCACTGCTCCTTGCTGTGAGCAAGCCTCAAGTAAGCTCCCGCAAATGGCGCATCCTCCAAAGAGAGCAATGCCTGTGCTCACTTTCGCTGCTTTACGCAAGTCCTGTTGAGAAACCCCCAACGGCAGCTGGGCATATGGTTAAGTACAAGATCTGGAATGACCAGATCTTGACTGAAAGGCGAGTGTTCCAGCACAGTCCCTGCTTTTCAGTAGATTGACCTCATGAAAGCCTGTGCCTGTGTTGTGAAGTATCAGCACTAGCAAGCTGGTAGAACTGACAGGTTTTTCTATGAGACTCCCCGCTTCGAGGGAAGGCCCCGGCCTCTCCCAGCTCCTCCAGAACGCTGCAACTGGCTACAACACTCACTCTTTCAATTCTTCAATCTTTTCCTCCCTGCTTGGCTCCTCCAGAGCCAGCATCCACTTCTCGTACAGGGCTGACGACAGGAGTTGGGGGGGGATATTGTGGAGGAAGTCCTGCAAAGCCAAGATACAGAGATGAGGCTTTGGACACCACCCCTGAGCCCACAGGAAGCACCCCCGGCACTTGGGCGCCCGAGGAGGCAGCTTCCTTTGAGTTACCTGCTCTCAAAGGTGCTCAGGGCCACTGAAAAGAGCAGTGGGCTGCACAGGGACACACCTGTATGAGTACAGTAACAGGTCCTAGTGCCTATCAGCCTTGAGTCCACCCAGAAATCTCAGTCTCCCTCCCTGAGGAGGGTGCTCGGGAGGAGGAGATGGAGGAAGTGAGTTTCCCGTGGGCAGGCAGGAAGTCAGTGGCAGAACAAGGAGAACTGAAAAACAGACGGAAAACACAAATGCCAAACTTTCCCAAGCCCCAAAACATGTGGTTGGCTTCACTAGGGTTTCAGCTTTGAGCCCCCCCGGGACCATCCAGGCACTCGAGTGGGCCCCTGCAGGTTTGCAATGTCCTCTCAAGCTGCAAGGCAGAAGAATTCACCTTCAGGACTACTGCCAAGAGGTGCACAGGTTTGCTGTCCAAGTCAACGGTGCCCCCTTTGTTGAGGGCCTCCTTCAAGTCCCTGCGTGCTTTCTCATTGGCAGCTTTGCGGAATATCCCCTCAGTGACAGGCCCTTCCCTGTACAATATGGCCAGGAGATCCTGCAGGAAAAAGTGGACAGGGGTGGCAGAAGAGTTCCGTGGGTGAAGAAAGGCCCTTTAGCCTTAGGGGAGCATTTGCTGAGAGATGGAAGCAAGTTTTTGCCTGGGAGGCGCGGTCTTTGCCTGGGTTCGCATCTAGTTCTCACTGCCGGTAGGATACACTGGCAGTAACCTAGCTGTCCCCCAAGCCACCCTCTCGAGCACCTTTTTCAGGGAAATCCAGAAATCCCTGGCTGTTTATGCTGCTGAGAGCTTCCTTTCAGTGACTTCTGCAAGGCCACCAACATGCCCTCTAGGGAGCAGAGCTGCTTCTCCTCTTCCTGCTCCAGGGTTGTCTCCACTCCAAAGTCACTTCCCGCAGCAGCTGTGCGGGCTGCACAAATCCACAGACTTGATCCCTTTTTGACTTGCACAATGGGACCTGACCTTCAGGCCTTGCTGGTGACATGATGAACGTGGAGGGCAAACCTGCAAATGCCCTGTCTCTGCAGAGCCGCAGCCCAAGTGCTGGCAATGCTGCCTCGCACAACAAGCCAGGACTAGAATAACTGCGTGGCCAGGCTGACTTACCTGGACTGGCTGGGGCAGGGTCTCCTCTTCCCCACAAAGAGTTGCCAGAGGCTGCCCAAAGAGGGGGCTCTTGAGGCCAGAGCCAGGCTGCCCTGGGCAGTCCCTGTTGGCAGAGGTTCGTCTCCAAGACGGGATCAACCTCTTCCTTTTCTTAGTCCCATCTGCTGCAAGCAAGAGGAAAGCAAAAGTCAGGTGAAAAAAGCTGGGGGAGAGCTGTCTGTGTGCAGTGCTGCGTGATGCCGAACAAAGAGCAGAGCTGTGTGTTGCAACAGCAACTCCAAATGCACGGGGCAAACTGGGAGACAACTAAGGGCTTCCTGAAGGAAGAACCACCTCAGCTGTAAAAGTGTGACCAAATCTCTGAGCACACCAGCTTTCCTGCTTTTTTCACCTTCTAATGACTGTTTCCTGTCCGAAAGTGGGAGCACACAGGGCACAGAAATAGCCACGGGGTGTTTAACATGTGGGGAGGTTTGGGGCATGGCAGAGGTTTCTGGGAGAGGGCAGATGTGTCACTTGGGCAGCTTGCAGTGACAGCAGTTTTGGCTATGCAGCCTGAGCCTGCCCCCATCCAAGGTCCGGCAAGAGGGGCAGGAGGGGCTCCTGCTTTTGAGCTGCTGTTGAGCACTATGTGAAAAGGCAGCTGCTCAGTTTCTCTTTCCAACTCACCGGGCGAGTGGCAAAGTCCCTCCTCAGGAGCTGATGGGACTAAGATGGGGCATTGCTTGGTGCCAGCCTGCAAGAAACATGTTCAGGTTTCAGAGCTGCCCCCCAGCAGCAAGGGCTGCCAGCAAGTCGCTGCAGTGGCGCAAAAATGTGTGAGTGGTTCCAGGCACAATCCTGAGGTCATCAGATGGCTGTGGAGGAGGCGCTTGGGTGCGGGAATGGTGCTGCCTCTCTGCCCAACAGGGGTGCTGGTGGCAAAGGCTGCTGCTGCAGCTGGCCACCCCACCACGCCCCTGCAGGCCACAGTCCCCAGGAGGTTTTGGGGGGGGGGGGGCGGTGGATGCCGAGAAGGCGCAGCCCCGCACAAGGCACCTAAACGTGGCCAGGGGGGACAGGCTACCTTCCTGCACTGCCCCCAACACTGGGCAGCTCCTCCCAGACCACCCCGTGAGGCAGCGGCTCATGTCTCGAGGGCTTTGGTCCCTGCCACCTTCCCTCCTGAAACTCAGATCCCTCCCGCCAGCACCTGGCAAGGGCTGGGGCAGAGCGAGCCCCTGCTCACCTCCGCCAAAATCAGCGCCTCAGCGGTCTGGACACTCAGCGACACCGACTAGGCAAGAAAGCAAAGAGACAACGTGAGCAGCTCATCACAGGGGCTGATGCCAAAAGCCCCGTGTCACTCTGGGTGGAGTGGAAACCCCCCGGCACACTTACGGGGCCGCAGAAGCCAATGACCTTCACAAGGAGCCAAAGGGAGGTCAGGCGGGCGACGCGGGTCTCCTGGGCTCCTCAGCTTTGCCTGGGCACAGGGCAGGCACAAAGGCAGAGCTTGGTCACACTCAGCCCTCTCTGCTCTCTCCCCTGACACCAGCCCAGCGCCTCCACACCACCCTGACACAGGAGACTTTCCTGCAGCGCTCGCTGGCAGCACCGCTCTGCAACACTCCCTGCAACATCCCCGGGCCTGCTGCCTCCGGGCCTCTTCCGTACGGAAATGGGAAGCAGCAGCTTGTGGTCCCAATCCATGCAAGCAAGGAGCTGTGGTGACAGCTCCACGGCATTGCTGTTCATGTGCCCTCACAAGGCGAAGCACCTCCCGCCACTCTGCCCAGGAGCTGCCCTGCACACGGGGTGTCCCTTTCCCCCACCTCCACTGCTGCATTGCTGGGGGCAGCTCCCCGGGGAGCTCTCCACCGCCTGCAGCCTTGACGCCCACTGCTGGCAGGCTGAGTTCCCCAGCAGGGCTCACCTGAGGATGGCACTGAGCCACAGCTCCTTCACCTCCTATGACCTGCAGCAAAAAGGAGAAACAGCTTCAGAGCCCGCTGCTCCTCCTCCTCTGTGGAGGCACAGGCCCTCAGGCACATCTCGCCCGCTTGGCCCCGCTCCACACCACCAGACACCAAAGCCCCCGCTCGGTGTGCCCCGCTCGGTGTCCCTGGGCTGAGCAGAGCTGCAGGGATGTGACGGGGGCAGGTGCCTTGTGCACACCAGGAGCTGCCGGTGGGTGCGTCTGAAACCCAAGCGGGGCCTCTACTTGCCCTCCCCACAGCCTGAGCTGAGCCCCAGCAAGCCCTGAGAGGACTTGAAGGCCAGCATGGTGCTCTGTACCCCCAAACAGCCCTGAGCGTATCTCCAAGACTTACCGGAAAGTGACCACGCAGAGGTCACTGGGCCACACGAGGACGAGTGTATTGGCACATTTGAGGCCAAAAACCTCCTCCTCAAATTCCCACCTGCACGCCTCCTCGTCCTTCCCGCACAGCACCCAGAGCTTGCTGAGATGCACTCGGTGCTTCAGCAGGAAGGTGGAGCTGCATCTGCCAGGAGGAAGAGCAGGGAGCACCTTGGAGGCTGTGTCGTGGGGGCAGCCCCAGCAGTCCTCCCGGGCAGAGCCATTTCCCAGGGGCAGAGCCTTGGAGCAGCCACCCCAAGCCTCAGGCGGGAGAGAGGAGCCTCAGGCCCAGCACACACACAGGCCACTTCCAAAAAGTCATTGCTTCGTCAGGGGCTGCGGATCAGGACAGCAAAACCAGGAGCCTGCCCCTTTCCTCTTACATCTCCCCCAATTAATGGGAAAGGGTGTCCCTACCTGCACTACAGGCACACCCATGCAGGGGACTGCAGGTCACAAGGACCACAAGTCCTCGCTGGGAGCAAAGGGCATCCACACATTGCATACGCAGTGAGGACAGGAGGAAGGCCTCCTTCTCGGCAGCCTCGATGGGGCTTTTGGATCCTAGAGGATCCAAACAAGCAATATTTGGCAGTATTGCTATTTGTTGCAGAGAGCTGCTGTTCAGTAAGGAATGAATGCAAAGAGCTTGGCCAAAATCCTTTCTCCTGCCCAGCCATGAGCACCTCCATTGGCATTCAGGCTGGCGGGAAAGCACGTGTTGCTTTACTTTTGCAGCACTACCAGAGTTAGAAGGAGCAAGTCCGTGTCCGCTGTGGGCCAGGTGCTGTGCAGGCAGCTCCAAGGAGGCATTTCCTGCTCCCGTGGGAGCAGCTCTGGGAAGGAGTGGTGCCCTGGAGCTGGTGGTAGAGGCGGTGGTGGTGGGAAGGATGGCTGTGGCTGCTAATCTTACTTGAAGCTGGCGATGGCGATAGCATTGGGGAAGAGCAGGAGGTGTCTGTCCCTCGTCCGCTGGTGCCGGGTCACCTGTGCCCGGTCGCTGAGCAGGAGCTGGGGGCTCCTGCGCGACACGAAGGCACCAAGAGGTGCCGGGGGCCGGGAAGCTCCCCTGCCCATGAGCCCAAGGCAGGCACCAGGAGCTGTGGAGCCAGGGGCCCCAGGCTGTGCCTGTGAGCCAGGAGTGGGGCCGGGAGTGCCCCGGGCACCGCAGCAGTTGGCCTGTCCCATGACGCTGTGGCTGGGCAGACAGCTGCGATATGGCCATGTCCCGCGCCTAGCAGTGCCAGGCGCCGGCTAGGCCTGAGCAAGGCTGGGACCGGTGTCCCTGTGCCATGCAGTGCCGCTGGGCTGGGAGCCTGCGTCTCTCTGCTGCCCCGCACCGGCACAGCGCCGCGCTGGGGCACGGGTGGGCGCTGGTGGCCATAGTCACCCGGGTTCCACTGCAGCACATTGTGATGTGCCAGCCGGGCCATGGGGCAGCGCTGGGGGTGCAGGTCAGGGGCACAAAGGGGAGTCCCCCTGGCATGACTGCAACATTGCCTGTTGTTGATGGCACAGGAGAACTCAAGCTTTGGAGGGGGCAAGCAGCAGGCCCTGTGCCCACTCAAGAACTAGGGCTCAGACGGTGCCCAAAATCCCAAGTTTCACGCTTCCTCTGCAGGCAGTCAGCCTAGTGGTCAGCCCCACATTAGAGACCTCCCTCCACTCTAGGTGTCTAAAGGTGGCATCAACATGTGAAGTGGGAATCTCGGCTACAATCCGAGTCCGAGAAGAGTTTAGGGAAGGATTCAGTTGCCTAAACACCAGCACTGGCATCCACTTGTGATGCCTTCCAAAATTCCTTGCGGTGCCCTGGCATACCCAAATGCCTGTAAACACCCACTTCCAGGCAGCTGAATCCCACCTCGACTCGGGTCCCTCCCAGGAGCCTGCAGAGAGACTCAAGGGCAGACTACGCAGGGGATTAGGCAGGCTCGCAGAAATGCTTGCACACCGGTCCTGAAATATAAGTCCCTACGTGCGCAGTCTGCACCTGAGTGCCAGTCCAAATGTCTGTGAAACCTGCCAGGATGGTCTTTCTCTCAGCCTGCACTGATGCTTGGCTCTGGAGTGGATGCCAAAGTGCTTTGGCTGCAAGTTGCTCTCCTAAATCAAGTGGCTGAGATGCGTGTGGCAGAACAAGAGCTTGCACCTCGCTGGTGCACAAGGCTGTGCTGCTCCATGAGGAACTGTGCCATGGCATAGGGCCCGAGAAGGGAAGAGGGGTGCAGGAAAGCTGGTTGATATTCAAGGACCCCTCTGCCCAGCTCCAGAAGTGAGCATCCATCCCAGTGAGCAGGAAGTTGAGCAAAGGGGGCAGGAGACCTGCCTGGATGAACAAGGAGCTCCTGGCCAAACTCCAGTCCAAGAAGGAAGTGTTCAGAGGGTGGAAGGAGGCGCAGGTCACCTGGGAGGAAGATAGGGGACATTGTTGGAGCATGCCGGGTTAGGACTGGGAAGGTTGAATCTGGCAAGGGATGTCAAGGACAACAAGAAGGGCTTCTCTGAAGACATCCATAACCAAAGGAAGACTAGGGGAAATGAGGTCATACTGCCGAATGGGGCAGGGGCCCTGGTGCCAAAGGGCACAGAAGAGGGTGAGGTATTGCACATCTTCTTTGCCTCAGTCTTTGCTGGTAAGACCAGCCCTCAGCAATCCCAGGTCCCATAGACCAGGGAGAAAGTCTGCAGAAAAGAAGACTTTCCCTTGGTGTAGGAGGATCGGCTTAGGGATCACTGGAGTGAGCTGCACACCCACAAGTCCACAGGCCTGCTGGCATGAACCCACGAGTGCTGGGGGAGCTGGCCAACGTCTTTGCAAGGCTACTCTCAAGCCTCTTGGGAAGGTCATGGCGACTGGGAGAGATGCCTGATGCCTGGAGGAAAGCAAATGTCACTCCAATCTTCCAAAAGGGCAAGAAGGAGAACACAGGGAACTCCGTGCCAGTCAGCCTCACCTCAGTCCCTGGGAAGGTATTGATAGTATCGATAGGTATAGAAAACGACAGGCGTCAATGCCTCTCAATATTAAAAGTTATTGATGTCAACAGGCATCAGTGCATATCCATAGCAAAATCAGGTTTGGGACTGATACCTACAGATTTTTCTCAAAATCAAAAGTATCGATGCCTATTGATAGGTATCAATATTTATAGGTATTGATAGGCATTGATGCCCCTCAATATCAAAAAATATTGAACAACTACACAAAGTGTAATCTGTGTATGAATCTCCTTCCGAGGGAGATAAAACTTTCATGCAAATGTATTCAGCAGTTTGGAGTACAGTCCTAAGAGGTACTGATCCTTTACTTGGATCCCAATTACTTGGTCACAGATATTTCAGTCAGCTAAAATTGCCTGAGGTACCATAGGACCTGTCAAGGTGAGATCCCAAAAATATAGTGCAGTCTGTCTGCTGTGACATAACTTGGCTTTCAGGTGTGATAGACATGGAGCTGCAGTGTAGTACTGTCCTGTCTGTAAGAATCTTTGTTATAGGGACAGCCATATTTTAATAGAAGTCTATAAAGCAGAAACATGAAGAAAAGGGCAAAAATGACCGCACACAAGCTTCCTCCACCAAAACTGAAAGTTGCTTTGAGAAAAATACTAAAACATGGAAACTAGAAATCAGAAGGATTTTAATGATTTGAAAAGGATTTGTTCCCTATAAAAAGAGGGGACACCACAGGAGAGCTGTTCAGATAGGACACACTGATCTCCAAGGGATGTGGAGGAATTTGAAACTGGGTTTTCTTCAGATTTGCCTCTGGATAAGAAAAACATGAATAGAGATTCTTGTTTTCTTTATGCTTTCCTCATTCTGTTAAATTTAAGATGGAACTTTGGTTTAACAAAATAACCTTTTTTCTTTTAGTGTTCACTGTCATTTGTGTATTTCCAAGGACAAGAACCACAAATGCCATCTCTGGCAGACCTGTAATAAGAGCTGATAAAGAAAGTATGGGAGCCCTGTGTGCAACAGGATTAAGGCTTTTTCTGTCATGTTTTTCACTGCATATTAGTCTTGAGCCATGGTATTTTGATGTTGAAGGAGATAGCCTGTGTTGAAGTTTGACAACGGAATTGCATTGAATGCTTACAACACAACTCAAAAAGTGTAGATGCAGAACAAGTGAAGTCTTCTTAAAATCTGTGAGCTACCTCTCTGAAATGCCTGTACACCAATGCACGCAGCATGGGGAACAAACAGGAAGAACTAGAGATGTGTGTGCGGTCGCAGGGCCATGATCTCATTGCCATTACAGAGACATGGTGGGATAGCTCACATGACTGGAGTGCTGTCATGGATGGCTACGTGCTTTTTAGGAAAGACAGGCCAGGAAAGGGAGGTGGTGGAGTTGCTCTTTATGTGAGAGAGCAACTGGAATGTATTGAGCTCTGCCTAGGGGTGGATGAAGAGCGAGTCGAGAGCTTGTGGGTAAGGATTAAAGGGCAGGCTAGCATGGGTGACACTGTTGTGGGTGTTTACTACAGGCCACCTGATCAGGATGAGGAAGTCGATGAGGCCTTCTACAGACAGCTGGAAGTAGCCTCACAATCCCAGGCCCTGGTTCTCCTGGGGGACTTCAACCACCCTGATATCTGCTGGAAAGACAACACAGCTAGGCACAAACAGTCCTGGAGGTTCCTGCAGAGCATTGGTGACAACTTCTTGACACAGGTGGTGGAGGAGCCAACAAGGAGAGGTGTGCTGCTGGACCTCGTACTAACAAAGAAGGACTGGTGGAAGATGTGAAGGTTGGGGGCAGCCTTGGCTGCAGTGACCATGAGATGGTGGAGTTCAGGATCCTGCGAGGAGGCAGCAGGGCACTAAGTAGGATCGCAACCCTGGACTTCAGGAGAGCAAACTTCGGCCTCTTCAGGGACCTACTTGGAGGAATCCCATGGGTTAGGGCCCTAGAAGGAAGGGGCGTTCAAGAGAGCTGGTTAATATTCAAACATCACTTCCTCCAGGCTCAAGAGCGGTGCATCCCTATGAGTAGGAAGTCAAGCAAAGGAGGCAGGAGACCTGCATGGATGAGCAAGGAGCTCCTGGCAAAATGCAACCAGAAGAAGGAAGTCTACAGAAAGTGGAAGGGGGGACAGGCCACTTGGGAGGAATATAGGAACTTTGTCAGAGTATGCAGGGATGCAACGAGGAAGGCTAAGGCCCGTTTGGAATTAAATCTGGCGAGAGATGTCAAGGACAGCAAGAAGGGCTTCTTCAAATACATCAGCAGCAAGAGGAAGACTAGGGAAAATGTGGGGCCTTTGCTGAATGGGGTGGGTGTCCTGGTGACGAAGGATGCAGAGAAGGCAGAGTTACTGAATGCCTTCTTTGCTTCAGTCTTTGCTGCTCAGGCCAGCCCTCAGGAACCCCAGACCCTGGAGGCAAGAGAGAAAGTCTGGAGAGAGGAAGACTTTCCCTTGGTGGAGGAGGAGTGGGTTAGAGATCATTTAAGCAAACTTGACACCCACAAATTCATGGGCCCCAATGGGATGCACCCACGAGTGCTGAGGGAGCTGGCGGATGTCATTGCTAAGCCACTCTCCATCATCTTTGAAAGGTCCTGGAGAACAGGAGAGGTGCCTGAAGACTGGAAGAAAGCCAATGTCACCCCAGTCTTCAAAAAGGGCAAGAAGGAGGACCCAGGGAACTCCAGGCCAGTCAGCCTCACCTCCATCCCTGGAAAGGTGATGGAGCAGCTCATCCTGGAGGCCATCTCCAAGCATGTGGAGGACAAGAAGGTGATCAGGAGTAGTCAGCATGGCTTTACCAAGGGGAAATCATGCTTAACCAATCTGATAGCCTTCTCTGATGGAATGACTGCCTGGGTAGATGAGGGGAGAGCAGTGGATGTTGTCTACCTTGACTTCAGCAAGGCTTTTGACACTGTCTCCCAGAACATCCTCATAGACAAGCTCAGGAAGTGTGGGTTAGATGAGTGGACAGTGAGGTGGATTAAGAACTGGCTGAATGGCAGAGCTCAGAGGGTTGTGATCAGCGGTGCAGAGTCTAGTTGGAGGCCTGTAGCTAGCGGTGTCCCCCAGGGGTCAGTACTGGGTCCAGTCTTGTTCAACTTCTTCATCAGTGACCTGGATGAAGGGACAGAGTGCACCCTCAGCCAGTTTGCTGACGATACAAACCTGGGAGGAGTGGCCGATACACCGGAGGGCTGTGCTGCCATTCAGAGAGACCTGGCCAGGCTGGAGAGGTGGGCGGAGAGGAACCTCCTGAAGTTCAACAAAGGCAAGTGCAGGGTCCTGCACCTAGGGAGGAATAACCCCATGCAGCAGTACAGGTTGGGGGTTGACCTGCTGGAAAGCAGCTCTGCAGAGAAGGACCTGGGAGTGCTGGTGGACACCAAGTTAACCATGAGGCAGCAATGTGCCCTTGTGGCCAAGAAGGCCAATGGTATCCTGGGGTGCATCAGGAAGAGTGTTGCCAGCAGGTGGAGGGAGGTGATTCTCCCCCTCTACTCAGCCCTGGTGAGGCCACATCTGGAGTACTGCGTCCAGTTCTGGGCTCCCCAGTACAAGAGGGATGTGGCACTACTGGAGCAAGTCCAGCGAAGGGCTACAAAGATGATTAGGGGACTGGAGCATCTCTCTTATGAGGAAAGGCTGAGAGAGCTGGGCCTGTTTAGCTTGGAGAAGAGAAGGCTGAGAGGAGATCTTATCAACGTGTACAAGTATCTGAAGGGAGGGTGTCGAGAGGGTGGGACCAGACTCTTTTCAGTGGTGCCGAGCGACAGGACGCGAGGCAACGGGCACAAACTGAAACACAGACGCTTCCATCTGAACATGAGGAAAAACTTCTTCACTGTGAGGGTGACAGAGCACTGGAACAGGTTGCCCAGAGAGGTTGTGGGGTCTCCTTCTCTGGAGATATTCAAAACGCACCTGGATGCAATCCTGTGCAATGTGCTCTAGGTGACCCTGCTGAGCAGGGGGGTTGGACTAGATGATCTCCAGAGGTCCCTTCCAACCTCAGCGATTCTGTGATTCTGTGATTCTATCTATGGAGTGATAAGCAAACTGACATGCCCTTATTTAAAGCATATACTGTCATCTAAGCTTCCAGGACAAGTTAAAAAAATAGATTATTTTCCCCAGCATGATAATGGGGACTGACATGCTCATGGAATGGATCCAGACAGAAACTAGTAACAGATCTGCTTGCATGTTTTTCCACTATTGTGAGAATGACCTTTCAGAGAGCCCAAAAGCAGGTTGCATCAAGGTCCTAAAACTTAGTTTCCAGATTTATCAACCATGTCATGAACACTCCCAAGGAATAATACAAGTAGGTTCAGGGCACACTCTTATTTGCATTTAGAAAATAATTTAAAAAAAGGATAAATTTCTTATAAAACTTACATTCCACTGAATCAATTATTCCTCTTCAGTTGAAGGAAGGAATAATAACCAGAGCTGGGGAGTAATGATTATTAAACAATTACTTTTCATTTTACCTTCAAACCTTTTAATATGGAGAAACCACAGGCATTTTCCATTCAAAATTTTCTGCATACATCTTCTAAGATGCAAAAGCAATGCAAATGCAAATTCAGATTTTGAATTTTGCATCAAGTTTTTAATACTTGGATGAATCTTCTAGGGTCTGGCTTTTCCTATAAGTTCTGCTGGTTATTCTAGCATAATTACTGAACATTAGTTTCATTTTGCTGTTTACAGCGTGTTAGCACTGGACCTATCTTCAAATGGAAGTCCTCTCTGGCTCCTTTTGCATCTCTTCCTCATTCCAAGATTTGCAGCACTGAAAATTTTCCTTCTGGGATGACTGAATAGAAATACCAATTTAGTTTGATTCAGATGTCAAAAAATAGATCAGATGTCAGAAACAGATGCCGGAAGATGTCTGATTTTCAGGTAATTTCTCTTCCCTGGAACACTTCTGTCTCATTTAAAACATTCAAATGAAAATCCTAAGGGTCCAAACCTTCCTTCACACAATACGCTGGGCTGAAAATGAACCTTTTAATTAGCAAGAAACAACAAACTTCCTGACAGAAAGCAATGTATTGTTGATGCCTGAATGTTCTGTAGCCCTAATCCAGCAATAGAACATATGGCAGACATACTCCTATTTAAATTACACAATTCATAATTGAATGTATTATCATTGAATAGATCTATGAACAAAGAAATATCCTGACATTTTTTTCTAAGTGTTTGTGCATAGGTATAATCCTCTTTCTATACCCAAACACTAGTAGCCAAAGAGACTTTCATATCAGCAATGGCTGCTGGAGAACCTCCAGTTCCCACTCAATTCACCTGTATCTCATAAAAGGTGTAGGGTGATGGCTGACCCTGTGATAGCTCTTAGACTAATGCAGGTATGCTTTCTCAGTGATTGCAGGAGGAATTTTATTAGGAAATATTTGGCCAGGTAGACCGGATTTTCAGCCTGGTATAAATCTAGATTAAAATATTTTAGGGCATCATTACCTGGTAAAAGGTAGAGGCTTACTTCCCACAGCTGAAGGAAACATATATCTGCTTTTCCACAAAATAAAGGTTTTTCAATATTCTCTTATCTTACTATATTGTGAGATGGCTGAAGAGAGCCTTCAGTGTTTCCCTTTCCCTCTTGTACCTGACTCCTCAGGGATACTTGAAGGCACTTCTTATACCTTTAATAACCAAGACTTTTGAATCTATGCATCCTGTTCTTTTCTTTATCTATCAAAGCCTTTTTGGTAGTGGTTTTCTAGGAAAGTAGGTGAGATTCACAAAGTAGCCCACAGTGTGAATATACCTGGAGATAGTCACATGAAAGAGAAGAGAGAGTTTCTTATCTGCAACTGTTCTCCATCTTGATGCGTTCTTGATGTGTACAGTCACTGCCTGCACTCCTACCCCTTTCTGACAGATCACTACAAAATTTTGTGATTCTGTATCTAAAGGAACTGCAGGGGAGCACAATGATCTGTCCCTTTTATAGCCACAGGAGGTAGATGTAGAAAAAAAGTCTAAGGTATGATTCTACAGTTACTGCCAGGTACAAAATTCTCCAATTTTTAGTACGATAGTAAAGATCTCCCTGCTGTGTGAATGTACATATAGCCAACGCCTCTCAAAGGACAGTCAAAGTAATCCTTCTTTCATGAACAGTTTTATTCAACTTTATTCTTCAAAGACTAACGATACAGCATGAATACATGAGAAGGTAGTATTAAGGAAACGAGCTGAAAATAAACTTGCTTTAATGAGATAATGTCGCCGTTTGATTATGTCTAGTCATCATTTGTTAACTTTGCTCTTAATTTTCCTTCATGTCTCAAGTTCTTATTGTAAAAAATCATACTTATTTTCCTGCACTCCCCACTACTCCCAGCTTTTCAGGTTGCTTGGTAATTTGCTTTCACCTTCCTGTGGGTGAATCATCCGTCTAATGTTGGTGTCTTCTGCCAGAAATGATTTTTGGGTCCAGGTGCACTTCAGTTGACTGTGTTCTTCCAGACAGTGACTGATCACTGTAGAAAAGCTCAAAAGTGGTTTACAACCAGTAGGAAGTATTTCTGTGGCAGAGAAATAACTTGAAGTTCCAAGCCAGCTTTGGAGAGCTCTAGAGAATAATGTTTAAGAACCAAGCAACTTGGGGAAAAACATGTTAATACAAATATTATGAATCTCTTCAATGTCACTTGTGCTCATAGACTATTTCTGGGAATGACGCTAGCCTATGGTGGTATGTACAGTATAACAGTTATTTGACATATACTCCTATAACAGCTAAGAGTGGATTGCCAAGTGACTCTAGCTGGGGCTAGGTAAAGAGCTCCAGCTCCTGCCAAACACTCTGTAAATAAGGCTTGTTTGGATCAGTCCAAAAACCACTAGAAGATTCCATATAGGATTGACATTGTTGGAGAAAAAAGTGACATAAGTAACAGTGCTTTTTCTTTCCTTTGCTGTAAAAGTCTTCTCTTCTGATGACCATTTCACTGCACTGTTCTCACAAACAAGAAGTGACTCAGATCCTGTTCAAGCTTTGCTTAGGATCAGGTTGAATTCCCATGGCTAGACTACCTGAGCCATAATCATAAATTTTGGTTCTGAAATCAGTGTGCTTCAATTGATTTGCAAGTGGTTAAGTGACAGCAAGGTGTCCTAAGCCCACTGTTCCCAATGGGCCCATATTATTACAGTGCAGTCTGTCATCTTGAGAAGGGTTCTCAGCCTGAGATGAACTGAGCAGCGAAGGATTTTAACAAAACAGTGGGTTTTACTTGTTCTGATGGGGACAGATGCTAAAAGACAGTGCAGTGCTTTAGATGTGGGGACCTGGCTATACTGGCTGCAGGAGTTATGGGAAAAACTTGCTCCTAGACTCACTGTGGGCAGTGGCACAGAAGAGTAGCTTTTCTTTGTAGATATAAAATTATTGAATATGGCAGAAAACTGCAGTTAAATTAAAGAGCTAGATAGATATGGGATTCAGCCTATTGAATCTATAGCAATGCCCAAATTCTTACTAGAAGACTGACATTATTGTGAAATACCCCTGACAGCACGAAGGGCCTGGAGAATCCAGAAGTCTTTGGATATAAGCAGAAGAAATAGTTTCAGACTTGAGTTATCCCAGGACAGCTCTTACTTTTCCCCTTTCTCTGAAGCTAAGTAACTTTTAGAATATTATTATGCTTCTGTGAAATTCCTACTACTTATTTTAGCTATTTCCTCTGCCATTTGTATTTAACATGACACCCTTTGAAGTTAAAAATAAATCACTGAACATTTTGCAAAAAGGCAAGTTCATAGCTTGTGTGAATCAATGGAACTACACTGATTTCTATGTGCTGGGGAGCTTGCCAGCCACCAGACTTCGCTATCCTTCAGCTTTCAAACTGGCAGGCAAACAGTTGAGTCACCTCAGATGCACCTGAGGAAGGAGCTGCATTTGAAAGGCTTCTGCAAACCATAGTAAATTATTTCACACTATTGTTCTTCAAGCTCTAACGAGCCTCTGCTTTTTACATGTCAAAATATAAAGAATAATCACATATTCTTAATATAGAGGAGTGGGTTATAAAAAGAGCTGTGCCAAAGTATTGACTCATAATGCTTTTAAATGGCTTTTATTTACAGTCAGAAGATAATCTATAGAACAGACATTATTGTGACAAGATTTTCTACAGTTTTGTAGCTAGCAAAATCATTTCAGGATCACATGCTTGGAACTCTGTCAACACAGGATGATCTTGTCCCTGTTTCAGGAGCTTACAGAGAAAAAAATGAAACAACAGGGTAATTTTTTTTGTGAAAGCCTCATATTGGTAAGGTGTAGTTATTATGATATATAACACAGTGTGCTACAATGAACAAGCTGTCTTACTCTTCATCTCAGTGTCTATCTACAATAATTGTTTCTTGGTAAATTACATATTCATAATCTTTATTATATCTGTTATCTTATAAAGAATTTTCCATATCTTCCCTACTTAGTTGTTCTAGGCAAGTCTACTTTAGATAAGTGCATATAATGTGATTTAATATAACTTTCCAAAACCTTTTGATAATTATAAAAATCATATTGCAACGCATCATGCAGCTGATGAGCTTTGGAGTTAGCTCCATCTCAAACAGTGACTCATTCCAGAACCAAGTCTTCCTATTTTTTTTTCCAAGAATGTTTTGTCTCTACTTTTTAGGCACTGCATTCCCGTTTTCAGCTTTGCCCTAAAGGAGTACAGATTTCCAGACAAATCACTAGTTCTGCCATTTAGGAAGCAATTTCTTGATATTGAGTTAGTGAGAAGGGTTCTTAACAGTCACCTGGAGTTCTGGGCTGCATAAAACCAGTACTAAATTGTGCCCTTTCTAGCAGGGGCATGAGAAAGAGAAAAATCACAAGAAATGGACGTCCATAACAGCCAGTTTCATTTAAAGGCTAACTGGTCTGGTCTTTATTGTCTGGAATTACTAAAAACCATAGTCAGAGGTCTTTTGTGTCTTAACTGGATTTAAGTATAAGTTATTTCTGATTTTCTTCTGTTTGAAAGGCTTCATCTGCTGGAAAAATACAATATCTTGGTAGTGCCCTTTAGTTGTCCTTCAGTTACTGATTTGCACATTCAGTTATAATTCAGTTTCAAACTATTTTTCATCTTGAAATAAATAAAGCATTTGATCATCTGTTCCTGATTGCTGTGTGTGACAGAAGGATGATAGGGAGCAGCCCTTCACTCCTGCCAGTAAATTCTACTTAGACGGTACCCAGAGCAACGGTGTGTTTTCTTCGCTTCAGATATTTGAAATTACTGGTATAGGTGCTGAGGAGTAGTCATCACTTATTCTGTTTCAGTGCTTCCTCTTCTGTTGCTTTTCTTACTAAACATAGAAAACACTTCCAAAAGCTGAGGCTAGGAACCGCAATCCATAAAACTGTGACTCAGAGAAATGTTTTTAATGGCACAGTATTGTTTCTCTCCTCTCTCCTTCCATTAACCTTCCCCTCTTCCTTAGGCAATACATTACCTGTTTCGTTTTGTTTTTTGGTAGTGGAGGAGGGGAGTCAGTGAGTGATAATCACTTTCTTATCTAACATCCCCCACTCTATTCCAGAGGTTCAAACTACCCAGCTGCTCTCAGTTGTCTTAAATGATTAACATATCTAATTAAATTCAGAGTAACTTGGATTTAGCCCTGAAGCTTGCTGCTTCTGCTTTATATCCGAAGAAGGACTTGTGTGCTGGAAAGCTTATCTACTTCTTTCAAATACAGAAGTTGTTCTAATAAAAGATTACCCCTTATCCACCAACCTTGTCATGCTAAATGTTTACAGTGGTAACAGGATGTAGAGGACAGAGATGCGAGCCAGAAGGAAGGTTCAGAGAAGGAAAAATGTGAATTAGGTCTATAATGGGATGGGGTCCTGCGGCAGCAATGTTTTTACTCACACTTTGCTTGACTAGCTGGTCAGAATTAGCACTGATAAAATTACTATCGTAGTCTGTATGGGATCATAAAGTGTCAGAAATAAAAAATAACAAACAAACAGCTCAGTCTAGGATTTTGCTCCTCACAATAAAATGTACAGGTTTTTATCTAACATAAGCAAAGCTTTAAAAAGTTCCAAGTTTACAAATTTGCCCCAGAAGAAAAATGTGTATTTTTTAATGCTGATATCAGAATTCCTTCTTTAAAATAAGTGGCTTGACCCCCTGCCTGAAGTTTCAGTGAGAAAAAGAAAATGTTCCTTTGTAAATGGTTATTTGGCATGTTTAAAGGATTTCTGTTTTCTTTTCCCTTTGCTAAGAAAATGTCCACATAAGAATAAGATAAACTTTTCAAGGTGAAGATTATTTATGAAAAGACATAAAAAAATCATAGCAGGCAGATATCCTTTAAGCTAAAAGAAATCATTCTTAATTTTTCATCCAACATGCTCATGAGATAAAAATTGTACAGTCTCCCTTTAAAAGGCTGAACCTCTGTGGTAGCCATTGACTTTATTTTGAGTATGCAGCAAGAATGAGAATCAGGCTTACATTTGCTGCATAAAATGGTAGACTGAATGACCATAGACAATTCTAGCCAATAACTGCAAAAACAAAATAACACAAAAAAGGCTTAAGAAAAGTTAATTCTTACAAATTAGCTACAAAAACAGCTATGTGAAGATGATTATTTTTAGACTTTGTATGTTTAAAATCATTGCATGGAACTACAGTCTCTTCACAGAGGAAGAAAATGGGGTGGTAGGTACATGAAAGTTTAATGATATAGTCAGCAAATTTTTGTCTATAAAATATATGGACTTTCAGTTCCAGTTTCAACAGCATCAGAGTGGCCATAGTCAAGGGGGCAGTAGGGCCACATGAATGTAACCCTGTAAATTAAAACATCTCCAATTAACTGTGTACTTAAGGAAAACTTTCTGATGATGGAAGCAGCAGAGAAAGAAGGTTTACTCCTATCTTAAGAGTTAATGGCAAAATTGATACAGGCAAAGAAATAACAATTTGTTTCCTGAAACAGCCATGCTACAGAGTGAATCAGCCCTGTGCTGTTTCTTACATCAAACATCCTCTCTGTTCAGCACTTTGCATTCAGCAGGAACTCCATGAACTGTAAACAAAGCAGAGCAGGGTAATTTAGCTGTTCCTTCCTCCGCCAGAAAAGAAATAACTCATTGTTCAAGTTTAAAGCTTCCTATTACCTCTTTCCAGAAGCTGTGATGTCTTCTTACATGTCCTGGTACAGGTAAAATTAAAACACTGGAGGTTAGAAGAATCTTTAGTTCTGTATTTATTTTCAGCATTTGATTCACCATATCCTGAGGCTACGCAGCCAGCTGCTGAAAGACAACAAGAAGAGGCTGCTGCCTGCCTATTCCCCTGGCTTCCCCTGCTCGCCTTCCTTCTGAAATCTCTGCTGGCCCTGTATCTTGCCTACAACCAATGCAAAAGTCTTGCTGCTGGTTTGCCAGGTCAGTATTTGGCTAGGGTTCAAATATACTAACACCAATATTTTTGCTAGTGGGACTTCCACAGCTGTATTTCCTACCACCCAGCTCAGGGTCTTGCACGTCCCTTTGCTCTCCGACATAATGCTGGTCCCAGCGATTCTTTCTCTTCTCTCTCTTTCCCAATGTCACCCAACCCGTCATCCACCCCGACAAAGTCTTGGCTCCCAACATATAAGCATGGCAAAAGGCAGCGCACGCCGTGACCAAGTTCGAGCTAGGCACGTGCTGACTGCCTGGGTGGTAGGGGATGCTGCTCTGCTGGCAGAGCAAACAGCACAGAGCAAACTCCAGAACCCACGTGGACATCCGCCCTCAGTGGGTATTTCCCATCCCACCTCTCCTCTCCTCTACTCAGGCACATGGGGACAGAATATTTTGAGACTTCTCTCCCTCTAGCAAATTTAATGTCCAGACAGTGGTCAGGAAGTGAACTTGCATAGGAATCTAGAGAGTTTAGAATACGGTCTAAGCAGATTAAAGCTTAGTCCAATTTATTTAAAATTAAAATAGTTCTTTGTGATGTTACTGCATTCAAAAAAGCCTCCACAAATGTCATTATAACTTCTGGTGGCAAACATAATAATCTTCTGAAGTATCTAAAGTGAAACACAAACATGTTTTCATCCTTGTTTAAAATTTTGGAATATGAAAATCAGGAAGAATCATATGTTATTGTATGTTAATGTCTGTATGAGTCACATTTTCAAATGAAGCATCCAAAAGCCTCACTCAGACTCAAAGTTCCATTGTTTAAGTATTACACAATCCCAAAATGGTTCCTGACCTGAAAAATTCAAAGGCAAGAAGACTGATGATATAAAACAGTGAGAGTGCATAAGCCTGTGAATGTCTCTTTCATTTCCTGAATGAAATATTAAGTTTCATAGGTAAGTAAATTGTTACTATGTTTTAATCCATCAAAGAAACGCAAGTCTGGAAGCTGCTGCAGCGCCAGCCGTTTGCTGGAGTTGCGCCGTTGCAGCAGGAACAGAGCAGCGTGGTCTGTGCTCATTACCACAGCTGGTCCCTCCAGAGCCAGCACATTAATTAGAGAAAAGCTCTGACTCGCAAGCTCAGAGGAAGCAGAAGACAAGATATGTTTGCTCAGTACAGACTATTTTTCATAATTCACTGTATTCATTTCAACCATCGTCCTTGCCAGCATAGGAGAGAATAGCAGGTTCTGAATTGCAGAGCGGACATAGACCTCTGCTACTGGTTCCCTCCAAGAGAAAACTGAAGAGGCACACACAGGGTTAACCCCTTCGATCAGCTGCAGCTTGTGAATGTGAAGCCAAAAAGGCAGCACGACACAAAAAGGCTGAGTACTGGATAGCGCTCGATAATCCTGGGATCTTTCTTCTAGGTCTGCTGGGTCACTTTGAGTGAATTTCTTTCTTTCTCCTTCTGTTTACCTCATCTTTCAAGCTATAAATTCCTCCATGCACTTACTATCTGTCATCAGATGTCTGCACAGAGCCTGATGCAACCACCCTGAATATCCTCCTGTCCTGCTCAGCCATCACCACCCTGACATGCAGGTACCAGCCTGGTCAGGCAGCCGCTGTATATCTCCATGGCCTTTATTTCTTCTCCAATGACTGCGTACATTTGTGACCCACTGAGGCAGCAAAGGATTCATATATGAAAGAAGTTTAATAGGTGGAAAACCACACAAATACAAAACACACCAAAACAAACAGCACAAATACAAACTTGTTTCAGATCCATGAACACTCTTTTGATACAAACAATAGTAGTAGTATTAGCAAAAAGAGCTTCTTCAACCTTTCCTAAGGTAGCTGCCTCAACCATGTCTGCTGTGTAGAATCTTTTTCTAATATCTGGGGAAAGACTGCAGGGAAATATGAAATTGGAAGTTGCTGTGACTGGTACACACTGATGAGAAAACAGGTTTTTGAATTTCAAATAAAGTCTGTAGGACTACAGAAGCATCACACAATCAGTTCACATATTAGAGGGCATCTTCCAGGAAAGCAATTAACATCCCACCTCTTGCATTGCCACCACTGGAGAGTTTGTATGTTAACAACTGTTGACATCTGCTTGCTTACTCCATTTCCCCCCTTGCACATTTAGCTCTTAAACATGAGTGCTGTTTTCTTAACTGCAACCCTTTTATTAGTGGTAATAACAATGCTTCAGCGAGACAATTACAAAGCAGCCTCTTGAGAGGCTTAGCAGTCATTTCCCCTTGTGCTAAATATGTCAGGATCTGTGTGTACAATTTGACCAAGAAGTTGTTTAAAAACTTTCCCACAGCGATATATTCTTCTGTCTCTATCAATTAGTGGACATCAAGAGAGTGATAATGTGGAACTTTACCGAGTTTTCCGTTTTAGGTCACCTAACTAATACTAGGTCAAAAGTGAGTGCAGACAGTGTCCTAGCCCCTACCCACAACACACATCACAAGTGTAGCTCATTCTCCCACCTTTGTCATGTTAAACATTTCTAATTAATTTTGCAGTAAAAATCTACACCCAGGAGAAGGGGACTAAGGAGGAAATTTTCAAAATGTTACAATCCCTGGAAAACAAAGCCTCCACCTCCTATGCCTGCCTCCTCTCCTGGCTGCAAGTTGTGATGATCTGGCTACGTGGGACGAGTCCCGTTCACCTCCCAGGAGCAGTGAGGGAGTCTTTGAGTGCAGGCTCCACAAGACAGCTATGCTCCAAGCAGCGTACAAGGCTGGCGGTGGTGTCGGACAGTTGATGTTTCCCGGCAAGACAAGGTCTGTGTGTATGCATTGGGGGGCAGAGACAGAGAAGGAGACATTTTTCATAGGTACTTTCCATATGGTACATTTCTCAAGATGGTATCCTAGATCTAATGGCTTAGTGCTTTTTCATGATCCTTACACTCACAATTTAAAAAAACAGCACCATCTGTGTGAAAACTATGAAGTAACCAGAGAACGAGAAATTATTTTTAAAGGCTCTCTTACTTGACTAACCTCAAAATTGCTTATTTTAAACAATGGAAATTGAGGAGATGATTATGCATCATGTTATTTCTAAACGTGCTTTAACAGAACATACTTTTTTTCTGGTCAATGGACAGTTCTGAACAAAATGCATGGACAGGTGTTGAATAACAATTTACTAGTGGCAGAAAGATTGTTCCAAAAGACCAAACCAAATGAGTGTTAAAAAATACAATTTTAGTTAGCTGAAGAAAATTCTACATACAAATTACATTTTTTCTTTGTTAGATTCATAAAAAGAGCTCTTGAAATACTGTCTCTAAAATTTATTTCAGGAACAAAAAGGATTTAGTTCTCAAATCCTAGGCCATTACAGAGATTTATGGGGATACTTGACCAAGACACAGGTATTATTTTGAGAGTAAGATTCATCTTCTATAGTGTTTACACATGTACTAGTATGATCTTTCTTTGTCCTTCTTCTGTCCTTTCCTCATACACAGCTTCTTCCTTTAGAACATCACCAATCACTGTTGCCAAGTTGCCAAGGATTCTCCTCTTCCATTCTCTAAACTTTGGTATGTGTGTAAGCTCACACAGGATCAGATTAAGCACCAGAATATGTTTTAGTAAACAGAATTTATTCTAGACCTTCAGCTCCCTATCCAATGTTATAATCTAATTCTTCTTTCCCTTTAGGCAGCATTTGAGAAAGAAGCCTCTCTGTGAGACTTTGAGCTCATGCAGACTCCAAGGGATAAGCTGTCAAAACAGTGCATTGAAGGTGGTACATCCCCTAATCCTCATGCCCATTCGCACCACAGCAGGGTTCTGTTCTACACACTGCTCAAATGCCAATACTGAGTTTTGTTTGTTCTTTCAAAAAGTAGTATTTACTTATTTTAACCTATTACCTGATAACAATCTAGGATAGGATTTTTTCTACCCAGAATATGAGATGGTATGTTCCCATAAATTTGAACAAGAGGCTTAAGCCATGTGTGATATTCTTTATCACCCTCAGCAGATCAAGCAGTTTCCACTGAACTCTTTCCTCCTTGCATCTCAAAGATCAAAAGGATTTGTTTGGCCCATGTTTAACAGCAAGAATTTGGCTTCATTCCCTTGTTTTCATTGCAAAGCTTTACATTTGTCTTTTATGTGCTATCATAATTAGGACAAAATGGTCAAACAAACAGACCCAGATCATTTAATAACATTTTTGTGAGTTAGGGCAGCTGCATTTTGCTCTGATTTTATGCATATTTGTGAGTTTCCTAGAAGACAGAATGGAAAGTTAGTCTTTGCTTGATAAACCTCCAAAACCAGAACAGAACCAATCATACTACTTATATTTAACTCATGAAGGAAACTGGCAAGTTAGAGTAATCAGATATTGTTATATATGTATCAAAGTACATCAGTATTATCCTAACTGGAGCCTTTTCCTAAATATGAACTGTGGTTATGTTTATAATGGCAAATTAAATGGTCCCAGGCATTATAACCCAGTTGTCTGTCCCATCCAAACCTGGCACTCTGGCCCAGGTCAACTAGCATTTTCCTGGACAGTTTTGGGGCATGGCTTGTCAGGTAGCCCTCCCAGGAGCAGGTTGCATGTGGTCACCATGGTCTGGAGGGTAGGAGAGTTTAACAACATGGCCATGGTCTGTCTCATGCCAGCCAGTCTCAGTGCCAGACAAACCAGGACACATTTAATTTACTGGAGTAGACGAAGCCTGTGGGTCCAAACCTCTTCTCTTTGGTTTTATACCTGTATAATTCCACAGATAAAATGATATTATAACAAAAATAAAGTTGAGATATTTTCCACTTCCCTAGAGCAACTCCAGTGTATCTCTTCAGAGTACAAGTTAGACCCTATGCTCTGGAAGCTGTATGATGAAAACCTGGTGGCCTGAGCTACCTAAATATTCTGTGGCTGTCCTACTTCACTTCATAGGCTAGCCCACTCCCAGCATCAGTGGGTATAAAAAGAGCTTCACAGCATCGCTCTGTGCTGTACCAAATTAATCCCTGATGCAGACTATGCTTTGGACCCTAAACTTGAATGGATCTGTTACTAATTCATAAAAGGTAAGTGAGAAGGAGGAGGACTCTCTTTCTAATCTTTCTTGCTACTTGGTTCACTAAGGAAAACATAATCCAGAGTGGAGAAGCCATCAGAGGAAAGGATGATTCATGTCTTAAATCAGGAGAGAGCTAAATCCTGTGTTTTCAAAACCTTTCATCAAAAGGAAAGACACAGATGAAGCAACAGCCATCACCGGGCAGCTGCAGAGGGAGTCTCTCTTTGGTTACGAGCATGTTTTTCAGCTGTGTGGGTTGCCTTACAGCGATAAGCACTGAACATACCAAACCTGGCTGTGCACAAGTAGTCCAGCAGCACCTCTCTCATGCAGAACTAGATCACTGTGCCAAAATAACTCCTCCATGCTAGCTTTTACACCTGTGCATTCTCCAGTAACCATGAGGATACGTTTTTGACAAAGAGTAGGTTAATCTGTTTTCCGGCATGTCACTCTTCTTTCACTGTAATGAATGCTTTAGGTCTTCAAAAACTCCTTTTAATCCTGATACTTTTTTTTTTTTTTAATATACATACAAAAGAAAGATGATCTCATTGAGCTGCAGAGTTCCTGGGGGCATGTAATGACATACTGATGACTGCAAGGAAAAGATCTGAACTTGCAAATGTGCCTGTACTTGTTTAATTTTAACTACATGAACTATCCTGCTGAAGTCAATGGGACTACCACTGCGAGTAAATTTAAGTGCATCTGTCACTTCAGGGATAAGTACTAAATCTGGAGTGTGCACAGTCATTTAGATGAGAGGAAAATATATTTTGTGCAGTATAACAAGGTACCTAGTGTGCCCAGTTACAAAAAAACATATTTTATGTGCCAAGTATTTTCAGCTGATCTTTAAGTTTGATTATTCAATATAACGCAAAAGCCCAAAATGGGTGGCAGCAAGTTAAACCACGCTAGGTAAAGAGCCAGAAGACAACCATGGTCTTTTTACCATGATTTACTTTGGAGTCACCAGCACCCAGAGAGGTGAAACTGGGGAACATTCTCTGTACTCAGATGAGTGCATAGACTATAATTTTTTCTGTAAACTCTAAAAACTTCCCATAAAATTTAGAATAGGTTAGTCTGATCCAGTGCATGCATGTTGACTAATAATAGGAGGTCTGAGATGCGAGCACTTTCAAATGCCCTAAAAAAAATGCTTTTTTTCTCCCTGTGTCTTGGTATCACACTCAGAAATGGAGAATAATAGAACACCTTTTTTAAATGCTACAGATGACTAGTGCAATACAATAGCATAAATACACTGGCTTCTCACCCCTGCATCATTGTATATGAGCACAAACTAGTACTCTGTATAAGGCTTGAGAAATACTGGAGTAAGCTATAGCTGGGTATTTTTTATCATCGGCCTCTGCCCAGATCCACTATATGTCATGTAAATATATATATTTTGAGTTATCTATTCTAGCTCTCCATCTAAATGTTGTAGAAAGTTTTTAATGTGGCTAGAGCAAAATGACAGCATTTCTGCTAGACACTGTTATTGCTCCATTTACCATCTACGAAATGATTTACCATTTTATATAATCATAAAAGTTTTATGGCCCTGCTGTCATTGTAAAAGTGACATGCTGATATTTTCTGTTGTGCATTATATCTAGCAATATGAAATAAACAGCAGTTAGGCAGTTTTTTTTCCCTGTGTCTTCTCCTGTGTTGCTCCTTTTCTATAAATGGTTTTTAAACTTCCACAGCAAAACACCTGTCAAGTACTTTGTCCCATCCTAGAAAATAGTGTTGGACTAGTTAGATATTACTACAGACTCAGAACTGTGAGTAATAGACAACAGTCTACCAAAGTACTACCGAAAAAGAGATGAATTATTGTGCTGTCATTTTTCTTGTAGGAATTTAATGCTCTACTAATAGTTATTTCACTAAAACCCGAGGCTATGAGTTCACACCTTAAGTGCCAAATTATGGTGAAACTCCATATTAATGCCAAAGCTTTGCCATTCTATATTCCAGAGTGTGAAGACCTTGCCTTCTCCAGTCTTTATGTATATTCTTTGAGACTAAAAAATTTTTCTTTATTAAGTTATTACATTTGTTTCTCATCTGTAGTTACAGTGGAATTTTCCCCTCATACCTTTTTTATTTTTGCTTTTGTCTGATAAAAAATAATGTTGCTCAAGAGAATCTCTAGGTAGTCTAGAGAAAGCTACATGGTCAGCAAGGGATGCACCAATTAAAGAGAAGCACAGTGCTGGCAATCTATAACTTAATGAAAGCAAGTTTGCTTATACCAGAGGGAGACATATCACAGCATAACTGTCAGGTTCCTGTATGTGCTCCCTAATCATCTATTACTAGCAGCAGGATACTGGGCTACTTGGATCTTTGGTTTAAACAAGTACTGTCCTTCATATGTTTTTATTACACTCATTTTCAGCTGCTTCTTCTCCTACAAACCATCCCTCTATGTTCATTAAATTAAGCCTTCTACTTTCACACAGCCAATCACTTGTGTGTAACTTACACCATCATTATACCATTATATATGTCATTTATGAATTTGGCTGAGAAAAGAGCCTGTTTTTCATCTTGCTTAATTATGGGCTATATTATACTGTCAAATTTAAGCAACCTCTAGGAGGAATAGGGAGATCTGCTTAAATATCTGTCACCATGATATGATTTGCATGTGTCTGCACCCTATTTAAAGGTGTATATTGCTTTTGTGTGTGAAAAAAGAATTAGTGGATTCTTCGTGGCCATAAGTTCTAGTTAGGCTTTAGCTAAAGAAAAGTGAGGAATTAACTCTCTAAAGAATGTCATTAATAACCTTGGTCAAATAAACCATGATTAGCAAACTGACAGCTCCTAGCATTTTTCTTTGCTTTGTTGTAGTATATACTCACTCAAAATGTCTTTAAAGATGTTAATTATCTGTGCCTTTTGCCACCTAAAGATCTTCTGTTTGTCACAGGATTTTCTCAGCTATGAGATCCAAATTCAAAGAGTTATGGAGAGTTGAAAATGGAATGGTATGTGAAGAAAAGAGCACCATGCTGACAGTGCTTTAAGACCATTAACACATCATTGGGAACCCAGCTATTCAAACAGCCAGCCATAAGGGATCAGATATCTTGCAAAAAAATACATTTTCTCAGGAAGATCAATATATTGAAGGAGACATAGTGAAGATGATAACATAAATATTGGCTCAAAGTAGGAAGATATAATACATATTAAATAATATGCCACATATTGTAGTCTGTATGATGCTGGCTTCTGCAACAGTTTTGGCTGTACGAGGAACCCAGGATCACAGTAACCTGAAGAGAAAAGGCTGTGCTTGAGCTTAAGGCAAAATGTAAAATAATCAGTGACTGTACAAGCACTTAGTGTATGCAAGCAGCTATAATGTATCCTGTATTAAAAAGCAGAACCCTGTTAGATATATGAGCATACCTAAAAGGATAAAACATTGATGTAACAAACAAGGGTATTTGGTACGTTTCAATAATTATTGCTCAGTAATGATAACTACAACGTTTTGCTTTTGTTCTGATGCATTTATTCTGTGTTATTAGCATTTCATGTTATGAATATCCCAAGTCTCTCAGCTGGGTTTCTGATAAGACACGTTAGAGAAATTTGGCCTGAACTGTATTGCACACTAAAATCTCAAAGCCTTTAATTGCTATTAGCAACTATTAGGACCCACATTTGACAGGTGAAGAAACTGACTCTTAAAAATATAACTTTCCCATGTTTGAAAGCATACCCGAAATTTTACTGCCTAACCTTTTGTGGGGTATGAAATCAGTCAAGGTGTCTCAGCTCCCAAAAAGATAATACATTCATGTGCATAAACTTAGTGATGAAGATAAAAAGTAAGAGGCTTTGGACTCTCACTCTTTTTCCAAAAAAATTTTTTTATATATGTTTAAAGCATATGGGTTTAGAAATTAATAACATGAAAATGCAACAGTCCCCAAGCATTCACACAGTTATGCTAGTAAAAAGATAATTACATTGGCATAATTTATTTCTGTAAATGTATGGATGGGAACACTATGTTGCTATAACCACCACATGGAAAAAAACATGCAAGAAAACTGCTATTCACTCAGTGACTGCAAGACAGACGGCAAAGGGGGCATCA
The DNA here is from genome assembly GCF_036417845.1 of Apteryx mantelli. Taxonomy (NCBI): domain Eukaryota; kingdom Metazoa; phylum Chordata; class Aves; order Apterygiformes; family Apterygidae; genus Apteryx; species Apteryx mantelli. The sequence continues at coordinate 117,242,262 of NC_089980.1, read as the reverse complement.
TAGCAGTAGAAGCACCAGTTTCTGAGTGTGAGCTAGAATATGCAGCCCGGCTGGATCACAAGTTTTTCTTCTTGAACCTGTCTCATGGTGTAACTGAATAAGCAGGTGGAAAAAAAGTCCTTTCAGCAAACAAGGACAAAAAGATGGAAATTAAGCCTTGACGGTGGAGACATAACAGACAGAAGAGAAAGATAGTCTTGTACTCACTGTCACTGCAACATATCTAAAAATATAAATAACCAGAATAAACACTGAGATTGTGATTCCTCAAAGCCTACCACAAGCTAAGATGTAGGAACACAAACTGGTCTGTTATATCTGCTGTCAGGCCATCACCACAAAAATGAACAAATATCTCAAGCTTTTTTTCATGTCTGCTGCATCACTGACTATGGATCAGTTGGTTATAAAGTAAGGCTATGCAGGAGCAGCCTTCCCCCCCCCAACCCTTCACCTTTTTTGACACAACCACTTTACAAGGAGAATAAAACAGGAACTTGCCTTGAAACATCTTACTTCAACCACTCATTCAACTTTTCTTTTTTTTTTTTTTCCCCAATGAACCATGGCTTCTTGGTATTCTTAGGAAAGGAATACGATCCCGGTAAATTCCCAACCACTGTTTTAATCTGAGTAGTTCTAAGTCACATTGATTGATAACTCAGCAGAGTGACAGGCTGAGAAGAAGGTAATGATCCACCTTAGACGCAAGAACTGACTCAAGTCATGCCTTTCAATATCCTCCAGAAGCACAAAGCCTGGAGATCTTCACTAGGGTCTGTCTTTAGGAGGAGGTGGTCCAGAATGACAAATATGTAATGAGTGTCAGGTGGATAATCTGTCCTAAAAGTTCTGTCTTATTTAGCTTGATGCATTTTGAAAATGAATTGAACTAGTACGTACAGAACTTGTAGGGCATACCTACACAGACTGGCATCCTAGCTCAGACACAGTACTGCAATAATGTGGTTACGTGACTTCCAGAGTAGAGCTAGTCCATATCTGGCCAAACCAAGCACAGACAGAGAGAACAAACTGCTCACTGTAGCCATCAGTGCAGACATGCCCAGGACGGGGAACAAAATTGTCCAAATGGAGAGATACTTATTCTGCTATTTACACTGTAAATTCACACCTTAGTTTTCTACACGAGAGCTTTTCCATGCAGGCATACCCTTAGAAGGAGTGAAAAGCTGGAGGGGACTTCCAGGCTGGTCAGCCTTGGCTGAAAACGCGAAGCAGAGAAGGAGGTAGGCAGCAGATTCAAAAGCCCTCAGATAGGCATTATTACTGTAATACTTACACAGTCTGTAGGCTGCAAGACTGTGTAAGAATTGTCAGTTCTGTTTTAAGCTCAGGATAATCCAGGACAGAAAACAACATCAATTAACATAATACAGTTGTTATGGTTAGTTGCTGAATTTTGTTCCGTTGCCTGAATTTTTTCAGAAATTTGTGGTGGGAGAGTTCTAGCTATGCTTGCACCACACCCTTCCTGAACTTGGCAGCAGTATCAGTCAAGCATATATTACAAAATTGCCAAAAGTCCTGACCAAAGGGCAAAGTGTAGTTACATTATAGGAGCGGTAGTGTGGGGAGCATAGCGTGACTCAGAGAGACTTCCCAGCATAACACCAGGACTACACCCAATATTATCCTCTGCGCATTTCTGCATGCATCCTTCTAAAGCAGGCAGGGTCCCAGAACAAGCTGCAGACATTTGCATAAAAGCCAGTCACCTGGGCAGCCCTGAGGGAGTAAAAGAGGTATACCAAAGGCACATTTCATCTCATAATAAAATAGATACCACTAGCAGGCAACTGGGGAGCACAGGGGAATGGCACAGGAGAACTAGTTCAGACGTAGAAGTCCACAGTTACCCTGGAATTCAGTTGCCTAAGCATAGGCACCTGGTGCTGTTTGAGACATGACAGGATGTATGAAGTGGCCTTGTGGGGCAGCAAATGTGACATATATCCCATGGGGCACCAATGCCCTTCCAGAACAGCAGCTGGAGACCACGTGGGATAACCCTCAATGGGAGGGATCAAATGAGCATCTCAAATGGCAGAAGATGCCTACATCTAAGCAACTGAACTGAGATGGACTTTAGGGTGACCTACGTCACTCTCTAGTGATTGTGTTGACTAGACTTCCATTGACTTCCAGTCTAGGAACTGAGACTCCTAGCACCTAGGCACCAACATGTAGACACTTAGATTTTGTCTCATGCTGAACCCTGCCCCTACAGTTAGGTGAGATGAATCCAGTGATGGAGTCACTGCATATGGATAAATAATTGATTATTTAAAATATATTAATCACAGGGTTTCAGACTCTTCTGCTCTGAAAGCTTATCAGAACACAATGGAGATGTTGACAAAGACTAAGTGATGTTTTTTTTTCCCTTCAGCTTACACGCCAAGTTTTGAAGATTTAAGATCAAACACACAGCCCCTGTTTGGAAAGAGCTAGTTTACAAATCTGGCTTGACAACATAATATACTTTAAGTAAGCTTTCCACAAGTCCATCAGATATTATTTCTGCTGGTCGAATTCCAGCAGAGCACTGCATGGATAGCTAAAAGCAAGCATTGCTCGGAAGGAGCATTCAGTACCTTCCACTAAACTGAGCTACTTTGATATAGTTAAGTGATAAACTGATTAAAGTCAATTGAGACATTTAAAGCTAAAAAATCCAAGTGACAGCAGGCCTTTCCCTCTTTAACTCATATGCCCTTCCAAACCACATGCTTGGGAAAACTCATTGTACTTGATGTAGCATTGCTTTTGCTGGCTTGCTAGGAAGCTGAGATCAGGCCCTAATTAACACAGTTGTCACAGACCCTACTGTGTGTATGCTCAGTGACCACAGAACAAATGGCCACAATCTGTTCTATAAACAGTGCATTAAAGGTTACAGAAGACTTCTAGCAACGGAGCTGGAACGAAGCTGTGGCAGCCTCTGGAGCGAATCTGCAGATGCACTCTCATCAGTGTAGGGCACACACATCACTCACACATGTACGCACATCAACGCTCACATACTTACACACGCACATGTTTGGAGAGGGATGACAAGCTCTGTCAGGCGGCCTAAAATTAGTGGCTGGAGTTCAGTTTCATACCACCATGCTGGGGAGAGCCCACTCCCACTCTGTGCAATACATGGGCTGTGTCTATGCTAGCAACTAATGCAGTGCAACGGGAGCAGATCTATGGGCCTGCCATCCACACTATACATGCATTTAAACTAGCTCTGCACTGGGTCCCGTGGACCGCCCATCAGCAGCTGGGATGTATTGTGCTCTGGTTTAGCTTTATCAAAGAGAATACAGTCCAGGAGATCTGAGACCACTCTAAAATGCAAATCAAAGTGCAGTAAAAGGAGATGCTCAGGAGATTTGCCTCAAAAACCCACACCTGAACTGAACTGAAATTAATGTAGACACACCAGTGGATTATCACTACAACTGGCGTGTGTGTGTGTGTGTGTGTGTGTGTGTGGAGTAGTATACCCTTCTTGCCCTTAGTGATAGGATATACATCTTTTTTTTAGATTCCATGCTGCTGTTTAAAAGTGAAAAAGTCATTTTCAGGGAAACATTAGGTCTTTGCACTAAAAATTTTTCAATATCGGTTTGTGGAAGGTTCCTGTGTTAAACACCATGATCAGGCCAAAACTGATAATTTTTGCTCAAAGAGAGAAAAATGATCATCTCTGCTCCAGCTTGAGACCCTCCCTGTGGAGAGGGATCAAGGTCAAGGACTAGCAGTGGCCAGGCAGGGTGGCACTGAGCATGAGCCGCCCTGTGCCAGGGCAGTGACCTCTGCCAGCCGTCCTCCACGGGCGAGCAGACCGAACATCTGCTCTGCTCCTGGGCAGGGCTGAGCAACTCGGGAACCTGGCTGCCAGCCAGAGGCCCAGCTGGGAGGCCAGAAGCTGCAGGAGAACATGGAAGGGCCAGCAAATGCCTCTCATCAGGCTCCAATTAGCACAGGCATGATGGGTGAGGATGTTTCCCCTTTAGTCTGTTAGAGGCTTGGCAAAAAAACAGGAGAGAGAAAGACACACACGGAGTGTGAAGAGAAGGAAAGCAGTAGCAGAGTGGGTGAGAGGAGAGGGTGAAGGGAGTGGGAAGGATGGGCAGTGGAGGTTATGGGCTCTGACTGAGATAAAATCACGGATGTTGGTAAGTGCATTTCAGCTTTCCCCGGCGTGAAACTTTTGTCTGATGACTTTGGCAATAATCTAATTCTCCTTACCTCTGTCTCAAGCTCCACAGGTTAAAAACAGGGATGAACAGCTATGTCTTGCTAGTTAAGAAAGCACAATCTTGCTGTTGTGCTAATGAGCGTAGTCTCCACTTCCACTGGTTTTGCCATGATTGCTGGTGTTGAGTTACACAGAACTATGTGCTATGTAAACAGTGGTCATAGGCCAGATTTCAAATGTGTACAGTATACACCATTGCTTTCAATTAGACAGTGTGAAGCAGAAAAGAAATATTTCAAATAAAGGGGTAGCCTGGTTTAAAAAGAAAGGGAAGGAAAATTCATATTCATGTGGAAGAAAATGTGTTCTTTGGTGCAGAGGTCAGCACTGATTTAGGTGGTTTTTAAGCCCTATTTGGAAGGTAAGATGGGATTTATGTGTTTCACAGCCTTCATGCTTTGCCCTTTATCAAGAGGTGAACTTCATTAATACTGTATTTCTCCATCCCAACTAGAAATACAAGGCCCAAACTACATAACAACTCTGATAGCAGAAGGATTTGGGAGCATGGCCACTTCAAATTATGTGTGAGATGATTTAAATGTTCATTAAAAACATTGTCTGTTACCTGTCCTCTTTGACTAGAAAAGAAAAGGTTTTCTTGTTTCCTTTCTTTTTTCTGTACTCTGTAGTGCAGTGTGGAAATTGAAAGCTGATTTTTCCAGCTGACATCCTTGCCAATCACCCCTTTTCAATCCCTAAATACTTTTAAAACACGTTAAGGAAACTTAGTGAACTATGTATAATTTCAGCCTGTTCAAAGAATAATATAAAAGCATAAAAGGAAGAGTGTTGACCTTAAAATTCAAAGCAACCTGGCTATTTGACTTGCCATATCTGTTTATATATTCAGTGTTAGAAGTGCTTAGATAACATTTTCAGAATAAAAGCATCTTTCAAATAAGCCAGTAGTAAACAAATGTGTGCATACTTTGTCTAGAGTACTTTTAAGATTCTAAAAAGGTTAAATAATGATTAAATTATACTTTATTAATTATTTAAATTATTTTAAAATGAAATAATTATGATTAGTCAAATGATAGGTTAAGCTTTTTACAGTATTAGGTTCCTTCAAAATGCTTTGTAAAGGTTCCGGGAGCATCAGTGTCTTTGGATAACTTGACAGGATGCAAGTTATTTTTATTTCCTGAGTGATCATATCTCTGAGCTAACAAACTTGCATGGTGCTGTGTGTCCTTATCTCTGAACGGAAGACACTGGGAACTGGAGCTGTTTATAACAGCATTGCCTGATACATTGGATGAAAAGCTATGAGGAAAACACGCTGTAATTTTTCACCATCTAGAGCCTTTCTCTTCACCCTCGCCATGCTCATATAATCTAACTTTGCTGAAGCAGCAGGTGTAAGAAGGAAGGAGAAAAGAGAACCTGGGAACATTTTGGCCTCACAGATGACTCTGGTGCTCTCAGCAAGTCTGTGCAAGAATCAAATGAGTCACAAACGGTTCAGCAAACGTCAGCTTTGCTGAAATCGGATCAGAGGGCAGGTCCACGTCCTGCCAAACAGCACACAGGGCCAGGGGCAGCGCTGGATCTGTGGGGCCCCAGGTGGGGGCAAGTGCAGTCCCCCCACCAGCACTTCGGCTGGCCTGCACCACTGCCCTGCTCCCACGCACTCCCACCCCACGTGCTAGGAGCCTCCGGCTCTCCCCAGAGCTGTCGGCTTCAGGAAAGCTTTGCAACAGCCAGACTCCTCTCCTTGAGCCTCGGGAAGGCTTAGCCCAAGAAAAGAAACGGTGCTGATCTGAGCGCCAACCCATCCGCCCCCACACACGCATACCAGGGCTGGCTGCACAAGGTGGCAATGCCCATAACCCACACTGACTTCAAAAGAGTCAAGAGGATACTCAGATTTAGCATCGGTTAGTGCCTGTTTACATACCATCTGCCCCTCTCTGGAAAGTGCTCTAGTTCAGTCTGGACATGATGCTCACTGCTGGAAAATCGGAAGGATCAAACTGGCACCGCTGTAAGTTGGGGGTCCTTGGGAGAAACACACACAAATGGTGCACAAAGCCCCCTTATCAGGAGACTTGTCTCTTGGCTGTTTGGAACTTTGTTTTTTCCTGATAACATGAAATGGAAATAATGAAAACTACTTGTTCAGTCATTTTTTAGTACCAGTCTTAAACCAAAGGATTTCAGACGGTTGTTTTTTCTAAAACTGCATCACTTCTGTTTGTTTGATTCTTAATTTCTTTACTTCCATAAGGAGTTGAACACAGTGCTGCTAAAAAAGTGAAAGGAATAAATAAAATGAAAGCATAGTACACAAAAATATAGTTGAGTCATTAAAATATCTTTATGTGGTTTTATTTTGTGTTTTTTCATTTTTTGGGACAGGGTTAGAAAATGTGCTTATGAAGGGTATTTTCTAAGAAGAAATTTAAAGCCATTTTGTAATTACTATCTGTAGTTATTCTTGAACTTTTAATAATGACAGATGCATTCAGTTAGGCTTACATTACTGGTCTCTCTTTACTGTTGGTTGTTACTAAAATAATAGAGATTTTCTATTCATAGCCAGTGAACAATAAACAGAGGTTATTTTTTTTCTCTCCAGTAAAAGTTGACTTTCAGTGGGGGTAAATAATTACTTTATACTGTAAACAAATAGGATATCAAATTTCTTTTTAAGTCCGTTGATTTTAATATTAGTTATAATTTATTTTATGCCCAAACACATTTTAGGTGCTTTAAAAATCAATAAAATATACAAATGAGAAGCCTAAAACCTAGATAGAAATTTAAACAAATGGATTAAGATAAAAATGGAAATAAGTGTAAAAGGAAAGTATAAAATTATCAGCTATTAACATTTTTGTCTTATTCCTCTTGTTCTGGAAAAATCAATATGGTCTTTATATAATCCTTCCCTGCAATACTATTTTTATTTCTAGTGTATAACCTGGTCTGACCTCATAGCTGACCCTGCTTTGAGCAGGATGTTGAACTAAAGACCTCCTGAGGTCCCTTCTAACCTAAATTTTCCTGTTGCCCTATAATGTGTGCAAATTGCACTTATCCCCCTTTTCTGAGCCTAAGTTTGCTTGTAGGTGACATCAGTGCTGTCAAATGCATCCATTCCAGGAGGCAACCCCAGTTCCCAAGGCTGTGAGGTGCCAGGAGAAGGCAGATCACCCGTTCCCACCCTGCAGCTCCTGGCTATCTGCGTCACTCCCGGGCCCGTCTGCTCTGGACTCCTGTGCTATTCCTCCTGAGACATAAATACCGCTGGGGCAGACCAAAATATCTGCAGTGTGAGCCTTGTACTGCAGTCCACAAGGGTGAACTTGCCTGAGAGCTGCCTGCCCAAGGGTGTGTCGTGAGAGCTTGCAGGGTGCAAAACAGGTTGGGGTAGAGCCAAGGGCAGAAGGAGCTAGATGTGGTGCAGCCTGGTCCGTACGGCCTGCTGGAGGGGCTCCTGGCATGAAATCTGTCTGAGCAGTGCCCAGGAGAAACATCTGTCAAGGAGAGGGGTGGCTGGAGCCCTCCGCCTCAGGGCAAGCATGGGCGGCCGGGGGATGAGTGCTTGTCTTCCCTCCACAGCCCTCTTCTACCTGGCAGGTCACAACACATCCCTTGTTTCATCTCGCCACTAATTCTAGCCTCTTCTTCTAGTTCATTGCACCGTTACGCGCGTTACCCTGTCTGATTCCACAGCCCTTCCCCCTCAAAAGCAACCTTCACAGAAATCGCTCTGGATATCTGATCCAAATCACAGAGGATCCTCCAGTGCAATTTCCACTGATTTTTAGACCAGGCCAAGAGCTCCAGTAGCTGTTTCCCCCTGTCCCTTTTCCCAGGACTCCTGAACATCATTTTACATCACTCTCTAACATGCAGCTCAGACTCTTATAATAAACCCCCCAAAAGCCTTGGAAATCTACTTTGGAAAATCAGGTAGTTTTCCCCTTTTTATTTTGCTCTATAAAAGATATCTTAGGAAGTGTTAAAAATATGTGCTGTTTTACAGAGAGGATGTCATAACTAAGGCTCATCTGCCAGCTGTACTTGCAAAGGTGCAAAATAGTAAGAAATAAGTAGATGGCTATTTGATGACAGGTAAATTCCTGTTTGGATACTGAATGGTTAAATGGAATAAATTATTAAACTCTCTAATGCTTCCAGTTCTTTTCTGCTCACTGATTCGTCTTTCTCAGTGCAGGAAATAAGATTTGCATGTGAATCCTTGCAGTCTAGCAGCCCCTCAAGACCTGCAGGAGCCGGTCCCAGCAGCAGAGCTGCACTTTCTGTGAACTTTGCTCTTTGTCATTCTTCCAAACAAGGCAGCACCGGAGTGTTACATAGGAGGAGGTAACAGCAAGATGTTTGTCTTCCTTTCTCCGAGAGCTGCTTTCCTATTGTTTCCATCAGAAATTTGAAGTGGATATACCAGCTCAAGCTAGGGCTGAACATCTTACTGTCACATGAGTAAATGTTTGTGGGGTAGGAGTTGACATATTTGTTAAAGAAATCTGGACCGTTGATTCCCAGAAAAACTCCACAGTATGAATAACTCTGTGATTCTGTCCAGAGCTGTTGCTTCAACACCAGCATGATAAGATCTGACTGCATCTGTAATTTTGTTTAATGTAGCTGTTGCAACATAAACCTAACGAACCTTGAATACTGGGACTTATGTTTATTTGTTTTGAATAGCTTTGGAACTGATATAATTATACAGAAGAGTTAAGCCATTTTACTCTCATTATCCAAGATGTTATTTAATCTTCAGAATCAATCAGATTAGAAGAAATCCTTTATCACTTTCACGATAAATTCCTATAAATCAGGAATTATAAAGAACTTGTAATCAGGTCATCTCAAGACTATAGGGAATGTTATTCTGTTATTATGCCAAGCTCAGGTGATGTTGGGGTGTATTTTGAAGCACTCTGAAATCTAAAGGGAAGGGCATTTATTAGTTTTGTTAGACATGGCATGATTTCACAATGTAAAAAAACATGTCACAGAATCCAATTACAACACAGGTGTTCCCAAGCTTAGTTAAAACACAACTCTATAGTATAAGAGGAACTTACTCATCTCCCTTAACCAAGGCTGAAAATTATCAAATAGGTTCAGTCAAACTCAAAATTAGTATATGTATAAAACTGTTGCATGTTACAGTGAGTATCTGGAGAAGGTCAAATAGCCAATGAAGTACATTTGTATTGGATACTCGTTTACATTCATGTGCTCATCCTTATTCTCTGGTCCTGAGACTCACTTGACATGATTTGACCATATCAAAACTATTCAACTCTGTTATTAGCCAAACAGGGTGCACTCTCATGTGCTGGCTGGGAAATGTTCACTAGCACTTGCTAACTCCCAAATCAAGCACAGGCAATGTAGTCTATATGTCCTCTCTGTAAATATGTACAGATCAGATTGCAGGCTCCTTTTTAGGCTTGGAAGATATTTGCTTTTTATATCTGAGCTGAACAAGAATCCTTAGAAAGTGATAGGACAAACTGTCACATGTCCATCAAGAAGTGAATTGCAAACCCATATGTTAAGCTGTATAGGAAAGACTTCAAGCCCTTGAAAAAACATAGAAAATGACCAGGCCCCTTAGCAGTGAGGAGCACTGGTTCCTTCTGCGGAAGGGTAATATACAGAATTATATGGCCAGTAGCTCTGCTAGAGAGACCATTCAAGATCTCTTCCAGGGCTAGATTAATATATATAGGAAGTACATAGGTTGTCTTTAGTCAGTTCTTTATAGATTACATAAGGAAAGACCACTTTTAAGGAAGACTGAGAGATTGCTAGCTATTTCTAAGTATTTCATAGACACAACAAAACCTTAGGAAGGCAGCAATCATGATTTCATCCAAATTATTACTATAGAAGTGATAAAAATCTTAGTCATAAGATCATGGGCTTCATATGTTATGACTTCTGGCACAGAATCACAGAATGGTTGAGATTGGAAGGGACCTCTGGAGATCATCTGGTCCAACCCCCCTGCTCAAGCAGGGTCACCTAGAGCACATTGTACAGGATCGCGTCCAGGCGCGTTTTGAATATCTCCAAGGAAGGAGACTCCACAACCTCTCTGGGCAACCTGTTCCAGTGCTCTGTCACCCTCACAGTGAAGAAGTTTTTTCTCATGTTCAGATGGAACTGTCTGTGTTTCAGTTTGTGCCCATTGCCTCGCGTCCTGTCGCTCGGCACCACTGAAAAGAGTCTGGCTCCATCCTCTCGACACCCTCCCTTCAGATACTTGTACACATTGATAAGATCTCCTCTCAGCCTTCTCTTCTCCAAGCTAAACAGGCCCAGCTCTCTCAGTCTTTCCTCATAAGAGAGATGTTCCAGTCCCCTAATCACCTTTGTAGCCCTTTTGCTGGACTTGCTCCAGTAGTGCCACATCCCTCTTGTACTGGGGAGCCCAGAACTGGACACAGTACTCCAGATGTGGCCTCCCCAGGGCTGAGTAGAGGGGGAGGATCACCTCTCTCGACCTGCTGGCAATACTCTTCCTAATGCACCCTAGGAACTGTGCTCTGCAGCTGATATCTGTAGGGTTTGGGTGTTTGACTGATATATGTATTTCTTTAAACATTAGGAATTGTGTCCATGATGGATAAAGTTGGACAAATTTATTCAATAGATTTAAGTTTCCTTTCTGAAATTCATGACTACTCATATGCCAGCTGGGATTTTTCTGTGTTTATTGATTATTTGTATGTAAAGCTGTCAAATCTATTTTGGCCCAATTTCAAAACCATTCCAAACATCCCTGTGAATATTCTCACTGTTTTTTGGTCTAATAGCTACAGAACTTGCAAGTTACATTTAAAGGAGCTGTGTGATTAGCAGTGATTTTTGTGTGTGTTGCTGTCTTCTTTGCAACCAGCTTTTGAAAAGCTGCCCAGCTTAAGTCACTGCTGGAACTTAACAGATACTAAAAATGTAGAGCACATCTAATGCTATCTCAGAGATCACTGTGGTCTTTCACAGGTTTCTTCTACTAGAACAAGGAAGTGGACCACATGCTCAGTTGTGGTGGGAAATGCTGCAGTGCTGAGACTCCCATGGCCATTCTCTAAGGAAAAATATATCAAAATTCTTGCTTTAATATAAACATTTTGGGCTTAGTGAATCACAACTTTCTATAAAATGTTTAGTCTTCTCTACAGAAAATGAATGAGATAAATAGGGCAAGGAATGGGATTTCTAGAAGTCAGTGTCTGAGGGAACACCCATATAAGCTAGTAGGTCTTGTTCAAGAGAGCTGTGAAACTTAGGCTGAACTGAAGGTAGTTCATTTCCTACCTATTGCTAGGATTTTCAAATATGAACATTAGGCTGGAGTTTGGTTTTTAACTTTGAGCCTTCATCACAGAAAATGAGACTGAGAGATAATACAACAGACCATTGGTTAGCGAATTCACCTGCAAGGTAGCAAAGCTGAATTATGCTGTGATTTGAGCCCACATCTCCAGGAAACATTTTGACCCCCATTCAGAGGGGGACTTGCTCAACCTTGCTTGTTCAGATCCTTCTATTTTGCATGGCTAATTAAAAACTCACTGGGGCCCTCCCACTTCCTAGGTGCATGGGCCCTAGATTATGGAATTAATACCTCCCACCTACTATCTTCCTGCCTCAGTAAATTTCTAATTGGGCAAGCAAAATAAAACAGTTTTCAACAGCAAAATCTGAGTGATAACAAACTACAGTACCCTTATGGCAATGGTGTTGGGAAGCAGGAAATCTGATTTCAAGCCTTTGCTCCAAATCCGAGAGGGGAAAAAGGCTTCTCCCCTTTGCCAGGTGAGTACCCCACCCCAGCTAGCAGGCTATAGATTATACCCAACAGGAGACAACAGCCAATCCTCTATCAAAAGACTTGTAATCGACTACCTTTTCTATGTTTCCTAACCTGGAAAGTGTAACCTGAGAGTGCCCATGTGTGAGAATAAGCAGGGGAATCCACAGGATTTAAGCATGTACTAAGTCCCTCCACTTTTTGGCCATGACAAGATACGTAATTTTGTACATTTGTGTTTGTACCCATTACTGCCTTGGAACTGTAACAGCAAAAAATATGCACTGATAATTTTAGGCATTGACTGGACAAGGAAGCAGCAGAGCAAGTTTTGAGGATCCCAGTGACACATAGATGCTGGAATTAAGTGCTCTAAAATGACAGGGACCTGTATGGTTTTGAAACCTTTTCAGGTTTTAGCCTTAGATTATGTGTAAGCACTTTGCCATGACTGAAGCTAGCTATTTTTAAGACAAGGCTAACAGTAGTTCCCTATAGAAAAACTGTGTGGATAAATATGCCGATGAATGACAGATTCTTCAATTACGCTGCCAATAAATGTGTAAACTACTTAAAGAAGTGCTCTGGCCCATGCCTGTGTTGAGTGAAATGATCGTGTATGAGCTTCGTTGATTCGTAAGGGGCTTTGCAACCTCAGAGGGAGATGCACAGTTTTCAAACTGCATGCTATGACTGTGATTACAGGGGAAGAGTGAGGAGACATTTAACCAACTTACATGAGAGACAGGACAAAAAGAAACTTTTCCTGAGTGCAAAGGTTATTTTAAAATATGCAATATACATTCATGAAGGATTTCAGTTTGCCTTTCTGGATAGAGCAGAATTGTTTTGGGAGTCATCTATCTCATTTATTTCCTTTGCAGCATTATAGCTCTTTTGCATTGTAGCAAATCTGGCTCTTCACCATCTATTTATACAATATTCGATGATTGTGATCCCTCAAACAACATACTAAATAAGTCAGTCTTTTTTAATGAAAATATTCAATCTCCAGTTTTCACACATTCTTAAATATGATTGATAGTTACCAAACTTTGGGCTGTTTTTTTTTATATTTATATATGTGAGGCAAGTCAGATGCATATGAAAAGAGGAGTTTGTCTAGGCTCAGATGTATTGCAGGGAGGAAAGGACATGGGAGGGGAAGGGAGTGTGTCATGGCTTGCATCTTCCCCATTAGCACTGCCTGGTGTGACATGTCACATTTGTCCTTCCTTTCATCTCTCACCCTCATTCTGTTCTTCCCTCACTTTTCTTCTGTTGTTTGGGGGTTTTTTGTTTTTAAAAAGTCACTCTATACAATGAATTGAGTTGATGTAGTGTAAATTGCATAATCTGCTTAAGCTCCATGACAGTTTTTCAACCTGGAAAGTTGAACATGGAGGATGTCCAAAATAATTCTGCTTAAAAGTAAAAGCCATTAGTAACAATTGTGAACAAGCTGGACTGACTTTTAGAAGGAAGATGCTCTCTGACTAAAATGCTAGGAGGTTTATTGAAGCAAGCAACCAGGAATTATGGAGGTGGGAAAGGATGCTAAGCAAAGCTAAGGGTGCTAAGAGCTGGCCTCAGCAACAGGCATCCACCCTGCAACACAGCCGTGTTTTGGCATCTCTGAAATTGGTGTGTCCTGTTTGCATTAGCGCTTGGGCTCCCGCTTCTTTCCTTCCTGTCTGCTCCTTGCCTTTTACCTCCCACAGGCACTCTAGTACTACCTGCTTTGTTTTTGCTCTTTGACCACTAAAAATCAAAGGAGTGTCACTGACACTGGGAATTTGGTGGGAGCAGTAGACAGTAATGAGCTAAGTAATGCACACATTTTATTTCTTACCTGCAGTCACGTTGCAGCAACTCCGATTTACTGGCTTTCTAATTGCCAGCAGCATGAAAAGGTGCCCTGGACACATCTCTTATTAATACAAACAAAGTGAAAAGTGGTTTGTGTTACCCAACATAAAAGACAGATTCAACCGCTTTGTATTTGGCAATAACTTCAAATACCAGCTGACTCAGAGGTGTTTTGTAAAACTTCCATTCAGTGGAAAAACTCATGCTGTCAGCTAAGACTTGGGTGTGCAGGATTTGCCCCTCTTACCTCTGCTTAATGCATCTCTGCCAAGGAGAGACAGGCTGCCAGCTGACAGGCTGAGGGATGGATGTTGCAGCGTTCATTGTTACTTCCATTTTATCATCTGTATGTCTCTGCTGGGCCAGGGGCAAATACTGTCTGGTTTTGGCTCTTATAATATGCTGTAATTCACTCAGACTTTCCAGAAAGAAGTAAGGCAATGGCTCTCCCTCCCTTGAACAATGGCTTGCTCTTTGTAAGTGTGTATCACTAAATATAACAGGCTAATTCTGAGATACAGCTAATTCAGATATAAATATTATATTATATATATATAATATATTATATATATTAACATATTTGATAATGTGCATTTATTAACACATTTCATAACGTGCATTATCAAAAGGGAGACAAGCTTGAACAATTTTGCTGCTCACAGTAGTCCCTGACCATGGGAAGATTCTTCTCACGCTTTCAATGCCATTATCATCACCCAGGATTTGCAGTGTGAAGGGGGAGGAATCTCACATATCAGAAGAGTCACATGAAAAGGCCTGTTGCTATTTCTCATAAGAAGTTTCTTGTGACATTCACTTTGTGGAAAATAAAATCTCACTTTTTTTTTTCAGTAAGAGAGGAAAGAAATTGGTTAAAAAAGCAAGTGAAAAATGTTTCATCAAAATATCCAGGTTTGTCTTGCAGGCAGGTGCTAAAACCTAGGAAATTTGAACCAAAATGAAAATTTCTCATTTTTTAATGTTTAAAAACTTTATTTCATCCAAAATAATGAATATATTTTATTTTATTTTGTTTATCAACTCTAAACACAGGGTTATTGTCCAGTGACAAAAATAGATAGTATCTACTCTTGCTGGTGGTTTTTGCATATAGCAAGCAATGAATAAACATCTTGAGTTTTAATAAAGACATGAATAGGAATTGCCTAATAAGCCTACTCTTACTGATAATCATGTATATCCATTCTTGTCATTATTGCAAATGAATACAAACAAATCACAGATATCTGAGATTTTTTGCAAGGTCCTAGAGCTCAGAGCTACAAAGTACAAAACATTGGAACAAACACAAATTAAAATGTAAGAAGGACTGTGAAAATATGTTGGTACATTTTACAGTGTCATAGAACTGCCGAAGGAAAAATTTAAGACAAAATAGTCAATATGGAAACAAGAATGAAATCTTAATCGCAGTCGTAAATGCATCACGTCTATTGGTTTATTGCTAAGCTTCATTGTCAGAAGAAATTAGCCTTCTCTATAAGCCCAGCATCCCATGAAGCATTTGAATATGTAATGATATTAACTAGACTGTTATGCATCTGCACCTGAGCTGTTTTAACAGTGAAGGGCTCCCTCGTCATTAACTATGTTTATACTTTTATTACCTTAGTTTTTGAGGGCATTATTTTTTAAGTAAGCTATGTGAGCCAGCTCTGTCTGTATATCTGTAGAAGAAAAAAAAAGTCTTTTTCAGAAAATATGCCCACTTCACATATCCCTGAGAATTTCACTCCAAGGGATCCCAAAGTACATCACGAATTTTTGTCCCGATTCAGGCAAGTATCCTATCCCAAAATGCATGGCCATATATTTAAGCTGCTTAAGCATTCTGATGAGGGGAACAGGCAGAAGCACATGTTAACAGGCCTCTTGAGTTAGGACCTATACATTTAGGAACAAAGAGGATGTAAAATCAAGGGAAAAACCAGCTGTATAACAATGTTGGAAAAAGAATATTTCTACTGAGTGTTATTTTGAGCGGGTCTTCACTGTAGGGTTAGCCTGGGCTCTTACCTTAGAGTTACTCTTAACCTTTCCCCTTTTACAGTGGGAAGCTGTCAGCCAGGTTTATTGGGCTTATCAGGGTAGGAGGCTAAAAACGTGGCTGATCCTTTCAGAGTGAGTCACTTTACATTGAGGGCACAGACACCGGTGGGCACTGAAGCTCCTAAGCTATTGCTTTCCCCCATGGAGAAGAGCAGCTCTCTGCACCAGAGCCGCCAGGTGCCCACCGCCCTGCTCCCAGCAG
The DNA here is from genome assembly GCF_036417845.1 of Apteryx mantelli. Lineage (NCBI taxonomy): Eukaryota > Metazoa > Chordata > Aves > Apterygiformes > Apterygidae > Apteryx > Apteryx mantelli. The sequence continues at coordinate 117,226,038 of NC_089980.1, read as the reverse complement.
CTGCGGAGGTGAATGTGCACCCAAACACTGGACCAAAACTGTGCTGAAAATAATGGTGCCTGGTATGGCTTTTCTCCAGCTGCACAGCTGTGAGCAGATTGTTCCTGGTAGCAAAGCTGTGTACTGTAAAACTTCGGAGTAAGGACAGGGAGGACCATATCCTATCTCTCTCTCTCTGTGGCCTGTCTGCCACAATTTAGTGATTGTAAAGAATGGATCTGAGTCAATCTTCCTCAAAGCATTTTGATGCTCTGATCCCACTGAAATAACAGAAAAAAAAATCACTATGTGTGAAAACCCTTGCAGATACAAGCTGTTTTATATATATATATATATAAGGAAATTAATTACCTGTAATTTTGTTATCAGTGACCACAGCAAAGGTGCTTCTCACATGAGATTACATGATTAAAAGTTAGACACTCTGACTGCCTCAGCTGATTCCCTCTGATTTAGGTGTCTAATTTTTAGATGTTTAAAATACAGCAAATGGCTCTATCTTGCCTGATTAGAGCTGTCAGCCCTGATGGGAATTCTGCCCATTTGGGAATCAGCCCTGCTCTCCGGAAGCGCAAAGATTTATAAAATGCAATTAAGATTCACGCAGTCCCACAGCATTTTACAAGTGCATCCGTGCAGTACGGCTGTGGGCCAGGAACTTGCTAAAAGGCTATGTCGTGCTAACACTGCTGATGCCAGCGGCGCGCTGGGAGGCTGCTGGGGGCAGGCAGCGGCACGGCGGCTGCTCTCCACCTGGCGAGCCTGCAGCGGCGAGCAGACGGCACTCGCGCACGGCTCGCTGCACGCCTCGGGCAGCCAGGCTCTGTGTTTTTAAAGCCTGAGTCACTTGCTTTACTACAGATTACAACAGCAGAAATTCCTTTTAGCACAGCACCCCGCAAGCTCGGCGCGGGGCACTGTGTCCCGCCAAGGCTATTAGCGGAGAGGTGGAAGCTACTGGCTCCTTGGGGAGATGCTCTGTGCCCTGCAGGATCCGGCCCTAAACCAGGGCGCAGGAGAAAATGCTTCAGGTGGGAGCAAATGCTCCGAATATCCCAGCGTGGGCGGCGCAGGCTCTACCCAAACCGCTTGCCAGGAAGCGGCCCCGCTCTGGAGCTTCACCCCGGCACAGCCCGCGCGCCCGTGCCGGCCGCCGCAGGCTCTCAGCCCTCCGGCAGGATCCTGATCCGTCGCGGCTCCTCAGAGGGCACGGCTGACAAGCGTGCGCCGAGCAGCCGCCTCGGCTGGGGCCGGCCCGCGCTGGCGGCAGGGGAGCGCGGCGGGCCCGAGCCACTCCTCCGGCGGGCGAGCCGGCGGCGGGGGAGCGCGGCGGGCCCGAGCCACTCCTCCGGCGGGCGAGCCGGCGGCGGGGGAGCGCGGCGGGCCCGAGCCACTCCTCCGGCGGGCGAGCCGGCGGCGGGGGAGCGCGGCGGGCCCGAGCCACTCCTCCGGCGGGCGAGCCGGCGGCGGGGGAGCGCGGCGGGCCCGAGCCACTCCTCCGGCGGGCGAGCCGGCGGCGGGGGAGCGCGGCGGGCCCGAGCCACTCCTCCGGCGGGCGAGCCGGCGGCGGGGGAGCGCGGCGGGCCCGAGCCACTCCTCCGGCGGGCGAGCCGGCGGCGGGCGGCGCGGGGCCGGCGGCGCCGGCCGGCCGGATTGGCTGGGCCGCGCTGGCGGGGCCGGCGCCGCTGCCAGGTGGACGCGCGAGGCCGCACTGCGCGGAGGTGCGCGGCGGGGCTTCGCGCCGCCGCCAGCGCCCGCCTGTCACCAGCGAGGAAACGCAGCGGACGCTGCCTCTGGAGCAGCTGCCGCCTCCGGAGCATAGCCTGCTTCTGCTTTTTTTTCTTGCCTCTTTTTTTTCTCCCCCACCCCCCCCTCCCAGGGCTGGAAGCGGGATCAGCGTACCTGGGACTGCTATGCCCACGGAAATCTGCCGAGCAGTGGGAATGCACGCCATCTCGGACTTCCACTCCTCGCCGACGGCGCGGCTGCTCCGCAAGGGGCCGGAGTACCTCCGGCAGCAGCTGGAGGCAGGCCCCCCGGGCAGGAAAAGCGCCGTGGAGCGGCTGGCGGCTGATAAGGCCAAGTATGTGAAAAGCCAGCAGGTAATCAGCACCAAGCAGGAGCCCGTCATCGCGCTCAGCTCTGCGTCGGAGAGCAGCGGCGAGAGCTGCTCCGCGGAGAGCAAAAACGCCGCCCGGGCGCGCGGCGGCGGGACGGGCGCCCCGGGGCTGGAGCCGGCCGCGGCCGCGCGTGCCTGCCATGCTCCGCTCCCGCGCGGCCCCCCCATAGCCCGCCGCAGCACCCCCAGGAGGCAGATGCGGCCCGACTCCCTGGTGATTTACCGCCAGAAATGTGAGTTTGTGCGAGGTCACAGCCAGGACGGCGCGCGAGGGAGCTTGGTGCGGAGGCTCTTCCAAGGGCCCCCAAAGGAAAAGCAGTTAGCCCCCCCCGAGATGCCCGGGGTAATTATGGAGAGCAAAGAGCCGGTCCCTGCAGGACGCGATGCCCGCGAACCAAGCGACCCTGGAGCAGAGCGAACCGTCGCTGCGACCGCGGGCGCCCCGGGTGTGCGGGAGCGCGAGAGACCCTCGGAGCTGCCCCCCGCCTCTGAGGAGGGCAGGGAGGTGAAGCGGAGAGGCCTCCATCGCTCCCAGTCGGACATCAGCTCCCGCTACTCCAAGTCCTTCTCCGAGTTCGATACCTTTTTCAAGTACTGCGGCCTCGAGCCGGAGGTCGTTGAGGACCTCGGCAGGGAGAACTTCTCCACGGTTTCCGACAACATCTCCTTCAAGGTTCGCAGCATCAGCGTGGCGACGTCCGAAAGCGACTTCACGAGGCACAGTGGGGACGACGGCCTGCTGGAGGACGAGCTGACGGAGCAGGTCCCCAGCAGCACCTCCGTCATCGAGCGCAACGCGCGGATAATCAAATGGCTGTACACCTGCAAGAAAGCCAAGGAGGCCAACCCGGCGCTCCGGGAGCTGGCATGACGCCGCTGCAGCCCGGTAAGCTCAAGGTGCGTGCAAAGCCTCGCCTGGTCAGTGTGCATATGTCTGGTCTCTCTTAGTGAGCACTTGATTTTTCTGGGTTTATTTTAGTCCTGTTAGGAAGGGCAGCAGGAAGCTGTATTCTCCATACTGCTTGTTGCACTATGGCATTTTTGCAAAGCAGAATTTTGGGGCATTGCAAAAGCCAAAATACAAACAAACAGCACAGGCGTGCAGCTTGCCAGATTTTGATCAGCTCCCCCCACGTGAAACCAGAGTCAGTGTCTGTGAGGGATGTCTGCCCTTTGCAGAGCCTTGCTTTGTAAATAGCTCGTTTTCTCCAGTTTCTGCTATACTAAATGTGAGGAAAACCTTAGAAAATTATTCAACCCTTAATTATGGTGGCTTAGATAAAACAGACTGAACTGAAACTGTTAATGTTTAGGAGTGCATTGGATTTATACTGTACTGTCAGAGCTTCTCCCTCCTCACTCTCGCCCCCTGTTCCCCTCTTTTGCTGATACATAGGTGCACTGAACTATCAGGAAAGTTGAGTCAGTGTCACCAGCAACCAATTTTCCCCACGGCTTTTGTCTTGGACCCTAAAAGTTTGCTGCAGCTGACCACCTAGCATTTTACAGGTTTTAAATTTTCTGTCCTGTTTGGTTTTGGTGGATCTTGCTCTTCTGAAGTGGGAGAAGTTTTGTGGGTTTTGCTGTGTGGTTTGGCCCTGGTAGCTGAAAATCAGTTGTGTGGTTTGCCCTGTATAGAGAGATACTTTACTATTTTAAACTAAAGATAATGCAAATGTGTGACATCTAGGTTTGGAGATCAATTACTCCACACCAATAAGTAGGCCAAATTTAGCCCAGGAAAAAGCTGATTTGCTGGTTTTAATGAAGGCTGTGCTAGTGCTTCCTTTGTATCTGATCTGCTGAAAAGAACTATATTCTAGTATTCCCAATACATGAAGCTCTTTGGTAAGTACCGTGCTTACAGTGTGGAATTTAAAAGTTGCATGAATAGATCTTGATATGAAAGATTGCATGTATATTTTCTGGCAGTTCATAATCTGTGTATTAAAAGAACATCATTTAGTATAGATACAGTTGCTGATAGTGAATTTGGGCCTTATGCACATGGAGAAATGTAATGCTTGAGTCTCTTTCTTACGTGGATGTGGGGCTGTCATTCCTGATTCCTTTAATCTATATAATGTAAAATCCATTTACTTACTTGAAATAATTTTAAATTACATGATATTTGTATCACTTTTAAAATCTGGGTATTTCTCAAGAGACAATTTTCTTCCTGGGAGTAGAGGGAGGAGGAAGGGAGACAGACACATTTTTACACACACATTTCAAGCCATTCGAGATAAGAGTGCTTGTCAGGTATTAGGCTGACAGCTTAAAGAAGTGTTGTTATGTGACAAAGCCTTTCCCAAATTAAGTTAGAGAGAAGAAAGGGCTCTCCTGAGCTGATCATTTCTCCTTGCTCATCCTTCTGTGATAAAAGGAAAGGGTGATACACAAAACGAAATGATGCAGGCGGCGGTTTGTGAAGCTTCCCCGCAGCTGTCGGCCTGACAAAACGGTGCACGTGGAAGGCAGCGCTTGCTTTCGTCTGCTGTAAGCAGGAGCCTCGTGACAAAAACAACTGCACTTTGGTGAAGAAAGACAAAATAAAAGCATGTTGGCTCCTGAAGGTGCCTGCCAGCGTGTGGCATTCCCGCGCAAGAGCTGCAGTCATCGGCACGTGTCCACCTGGAGCCCGCTCAGGAGAGCAGGTTTGGGCCCCTTTCCTGTTTATTTGCGTGGTGCTCGGGATGTCCAGCACTGCAGCTGAGAAAAGAGATGACGGCGACCACCCCAGGACATCTGGAGCCTGAAGAGGCAAAGGGAAGAAAGGGGCTTCCCGCAGGGCCAGGGTGCTTTTCCTGGGACTGAGCCCCACAGCAGCCGCACGGCTTGCGCTGTAGAGGCACATCAGCCGCTGCTCGGCCCTCACCACCTGGTCTGAATCCACAGCCAAAAAGAGTCAGGGTCTACTTGACTGGGCCCTCCAATGTCCTCTCTGCTGGTAAGCCTAAGAGCAAACCTTAAAAAAAAAGGAAAAAGGTCTTTCATTGCCCATTGGGGGAGCAGGAAAGGACCAGACGTGGCAGGAACCAGGCTGGAGGAGTTTGTGGTTGTCACTGCTGTTTTAGGACAGTCAAAATTCTGGCTGATGTAACTTCACATCTGCTCAGTCAGTGTCATTTTTTGGGTGAATGTCTAAGACAAAATGGCAGTTCAGAAAGGGTGCTGTTCATAGCACATAGACTAACAGAGTGGTGAAAATACTTCCATGAAGTAAGTACCAACTGTATTCAAGCAACAGGTACAGTCATTCTGCAATAATTTTAACATCTAGAAATACATATTTTAGAGTTGCTTTTCCCTTAGCTGTTCTACAACCCTAGACATGGTGCAATCTACCATTTAAACTGAAATATAGTCACAGTAGAACATGTGGAGTGCTTTACACTGGCAGCAATGTTCTTTGGTACCATTATTTTTGGCAGTCTAGGAAACGCTAATCCTTAAGGTTCATATTATAAACCTAATTTTAAACATCCCAGGGCTGACTCTCAGCAGATATATCTCAGTAATAGAGCTATCATTATTTCCAGCTTAATTTCTGAAAATGAAGAAAATACTTACCCATTAGGCCACAGAACCAGAAAGGTCGGCTAAAAATACCAGTGCCCAGAATAAAGGGCAAGAGTGATCAAGAGTTATCATTAGTTAAATATTACAGTTACAATGCAGAATTTAAGCTGAGAGTGATTTATCACCCTGCAATCTCAGGATGGGTTCTGTAGTTCTGATATTTGTGTTTCTTGTATACCCAAATGCTAATTTTTTCTTTCAGTGCTACACTTTATCTGACAATGGGCCATCAAGTTTGATATCTAAATGGTTTTATTATATTCACATATTTGGCTGTATCTAGTTTGCTTGCTTGTTATTAATTGCCAGTGGACTCGTGTGCTCAGGGACTACTACGAGGAAACCCACTGCATGCAAGGCGATGTAGTCTCTTTGGAGCTCTTGAGCCATAGTCTTCAAGGCTCCTCATTTTACACAGAGGCTTGAAAATTGTTGCACTTTTTTTTGTAAAAAGAAGCAGAGAGCTATTTTCTAAAATCCAGCATTCATTACGTGAAAAACACCTTTTCAAAACTGCAGGGTTTTTATGGGCCAGTGATCATTCTATTAATATTTTATGCTCTCAGCTTAGTTTTTCATGAATTCTTCTGGGGCTGGTGGGGCACTATGTAAATAAAACAGCTACTTGAAGCATCAAGTTCCCTAACACGTTTGTTTCATCAGAGTGATTACTGCAAAGTCTGAGCATGGGTTGTGAGCTTCAAAAAACTAAAGTCCTCAGTGAGATGGGCATTACTGTTTCACTGCATGATGTTGCCTAAATTCACCTCTGGAGTTCATTTTGATTGGCTCCTTTCGTTGTTAATCCTGTTTGGCTCTAAGAAGCCACTGTACATCCTGCTTCCTTATTTGAATCGAGATTATTCAGTCTTGAGTTTCAAAACCATTCAATTGATCATTATTCAAGTGGAAATCTCATGGGAAGGGAGTTGATTATGTTGGCAATAACCATAAGCAACTGAATAAAAGTTTAAGAGTATCACCTTGTGCCTGTCTGATGTGATAAATAATAAATGATGGTTTTTTCTCTTTCTTTAGGATCCCTGACTTGGAAGTTGAACAACACCAGATACAGGAAGAAACTCTTCCCTCTTCTGGCTCATGACTACTTTGTCCAAGTTTAGCATTTTCTTATTGCCTCCTTCCCTCTCCCCTGTCCCCAGGCAGCCTCACTCTTTGCCACAAGCACAGGGGTGTTCAAGAGCACAACAAGAAGTGGAGGCTGGGAATTCTGCCACAGCAGGACAGCAGGAAACGAAAGTTCCCAGAAAAGCGAAGCTTGGCAGCATCTACAATAGACAGTAACATTCAGTGGCAGATCACTGCCCCCAGTTGTCGTGTGGGGATGTGACAGAAGGTTTGCGTTGTGCACCCATCTCTTTCCAGGGATGCATTTGTCAGCAGTGATGGGAGGAGAAAGTGGGAATGAGGCAGCAATGACCCCTGAGTCAAGCGTTTCCTTGCAGGCAGGCAGGCTCCACCCGGCATTGGAAGGCACTGTCTTTCCAGGGCTGTTTAAACATGGCTTAGCCTGACATCATTAGACATTATTTGCCTGGCTGGTGAGGACTAATGTGGCAGCTTTATCTGGGATACTTGGCAAACATGCTGCAAGCTAAATCCCTGCCAAGCCTCTCTTTTTCTAAGAGTGTCCAAGCCAAATTAGAGTACCTTGTATCCATCTAGTCTACTCAGTCACACAGCTTGCTCAGCCAGTGGGAAGGCACAGCATTAAAAACCCTGCCCAAAATTTGCTCAGGAGCACAGTTCCAAGAAACAGGTAGTCCAAAATTAGGATTTTGTATGGATATTACATTGCTGCAGAATAGCAGAATTTACATTTACACAGACTCCTTGACTTGGTTGGCAACGTGTCTCTGATGCTGCCAGAGCAGATTTTATTTCAGCATTTGGAAGCCTGCGATTTAACACCTTTAATTTTTTGCAGCGCGAGTAATGGGCTTACAGAATCGCATTAGCAAATTGCATCCCAGGCAATGTAAGGTTGCGCTTGCCTAGCATAGGTCTGGAGTAGCACTGTGCTCTCTGCGTTGCAAGCAAGAAGGCATGCTAGGACACAGTCAAAACCATGCCAGAAAAAGGTCTGGATGGGGTAAGACCCCAAGTATAGACAGCAACTTACTCAATATCATCAATAAAATAGTAATACTTCATTTGAAATGGACAAGCTAAATATATTTTAAAAGCTGACTAAAAGTACTTCGGATCATCAAGTGTAGTGAATGGATCCTTTGCAAATTACTTAAAGAATTTGCTGTCTGTGCCTCAGATATTTACCCCAATCAGCCATTACTTACTAAAAACTGCCTTACATCAAAGTATTTATTTGCAAATATTATAAACCACAAAAAGAAATCAAACAGAAAGCCAAATCTGTGATAGCTGCCCTGAAGTCAAAGGAGTAACAACGACTAGAATTTAGAGTGCTGCAGAGGTGAAAAGTTTACTTTGTGTTACCATGGATATAGTGTCCTGTTTGCAGCGCTGGACTTTACCTGGCTGTCAGACCTGTACTGTAACGAGTCCAGAAAAATGAGATTTCATTCTCCGCATTCCACTAGGGTTATACACAGCCAGTGCTAAGCTAATAGTGCTTGCCATGTTCTGACCCAAAACAGCTGCCAGCACATCAGGGTGGAAGCACAGGTAAAATAAGCACTAGAGATACATTTTTAAATGTTTGTTAGTCTTGGTAAATAGGTCTGTGAAAGGCAGGAGTGAACCATAACAGTTCTATAAAACATTAATCATAGGAAGAACAATTTCCTATTTTAAATTCTACAAACTTTGTGCACTGACAGACTTGCCCTTTATGTGCTTATCTAATGTTTTAGTTGACATCAGTTAAATTCACAGCAAGGTTGCCTGGTTGAATTTACATATGTCTTCAATGTGCTTTTCAGTCACTGGATAGTTAGTTGTCAATTACAGTAACTGTTTGAAAATGCAGGGCATTTGTCTTTATTGCTTTAGTGTTATATCAAGGTCTACATGTCTGAAGTTGTCTAGGTAGGTAGATAACACTTCCAGATAAAATAATTGTTGAGCCTGCTTTACACTTAGCAGAAAACTAAGTAGTTTGCATTATTGAGCTTCTGCAGACTTAGAGGGAAGCTAGTACATGGGGATATTTTTGTTAAATTAAATTTCCATGTGTATTTGTTACGTTATTATTAAAGAATGATTCTTGGAAAACTGCATCTCAAAATGCTGCTAATAGGATAAGATTTATGCACTTAAGGTGCAGTTTTTAAGGAACACAGTCTAGATTTATTAGTCAGGAACATAACCTGCTGTATCTGTTCTTTTCATGCTCATTTTGCAAGATACTATACCATATAATTATTTATATGTTTTTGTCAAAAGTTAACAACTTCTTTTCCTTGAAAATACATATGAATGACTGTAAACAGTTTGGCCTTCATGAAGAATCTTTTGCCTTACAAATTGGTGCCCCACCACAACAGAAGAGAATTGTTTTGCTTTGTTTCCAGGGAAGATTTTTAGTTTCATTTTCAAACTCCCATTTCTTTCTTGTTTTTTCTATCAGAAGTTCTAGAAAGTTAAGATGATAGTGCTAGGAAGATGCATTGGTAGTGGGTTTTAAATGGTAGGAAGGAAGGTATTTAATTTGTCTGAAAATACACATCATCAGCCTTGTTCAAAATCAGGGAAGATTTTTTGATAGAGGTTAGTGAAATCAGAATTGGCCTTGTTCTGATTTTTTTAATCCCACTTTCTAACTTTATGAACTGTTTAATGATGCTGTGGTGACTTTTCACACTGACAGGTGGCAAAATTTACCTGTCTTTGTTCAAACTTTGATAGGAACACCAAATTCTCCAAGGTATTATTTATTTCAGAGAAGATATGGACTTCTCTGAGATCTTTCCCTGATAAGCTATACATTCCCTTTATTTAAAAATCTTCTGGATAAGCTAATAGCCTACCTTTCCCAGTATACCAGGAAGACAGTAGCTAACAATCCTTCTTTCTCCATAAATCTTGGGAATGGATATCTTCAGTGCTTATTCCAAAGCAGTGGGAACACTGTACTTCTCTCAGGTCCTGTTACTGTTACATATAATGGCTTTTCCTTCCTCTTTTGGGGTGTTTCAGTCATATCCCTCAAAATGAGAAAAAAAAGTTATCCGTTATCTGCCAATTGCCATATATTTTTTTTCTATTTCATTATAAAAGATGTGTGATTTGGAAGGGGATTTTTTTCAGCTTTTGTGATAAGCTGAAGTAAAATGGGCTGTTGTGGAATGAACAAAAGCTTTGTCAGTCGAGTTGGGATCAGTCTTCTTGGAAACCTAAAATCAGGGCTGAGGGTGAAGACAAGTCATAAACTGAACGATTTTGTTTAACCAGAACTGTGTAAACTTAAATAGTCAAATGGAGTACAAGTGTGCAGTGCTAACTGCTATTTATACCCCAGTGTTTCAAAGTGCACTATTACTGTGACAAGGGGCAAGGTCCATGGCTGTAGCACAACAGGTGAAAGATACAGAGTCTGGTGTTTATGGCCTAGAAGCTACTATCTGCAATAAAGGCATTGGATAGAGACTGTAATTCTTGTAATATATTGTAAATATTAATATACAAGACTCTCTAAGTAACAAGTACAGATTGTTTTATAAAACATGTGTTAATGTTTTAAGGCATATAAGTCCTCATGCTTTGTGAAATCAGCCGAACATCATATTGATGGAAATTAAGCAGAAACTTTCTCCTGGGAGCAGGTCGTCCTGTCATTGCCTACTGTGAGGGGTTTTTTGCATCTTCTTTTGAATGTTGTTAAGTCGAGTACTTGTCAGATCTGGTATGGAAGTTTCTAAGTTGCTATGTTTATATTCCTACAAAAGAACCTGTATATTATTGAATGCATATAAATAAAAATGCAACACTGGAAGTTAATAGTTTTTTTCTTGAAAATGTATACTTTTATTTTGCTGTTTCCGTTAGGGTACTATTACTTTAAAGCCAGGATCTCATTACCAAATTAGTTTCTCTGCAAGTGAGGCTGCTATTAGGCTGTGAACACTTAAAAGTGTGAATACTTCTCTGGACCATATCAAGGCCCCTGGATAAGAAGTAGAGCAGGGAATCCCTTAAGGGGATAGCACTGAAGGTAACTTTTGGTATCAATAAATTTGAAATAAGGTGATGCTAGGGTTGTTTCACAGTATTTCAGTATTTTCATTTCAGAATGCAACCGAAAAGATATACAGTTTATTTATGAAGGGCAGTAATTTTTTCCAAACTTTAGTATTATATTTGGTTTTACTCACTTTCAGAAGCTACAGAGTGCTTCAGGCAATACTACATTCATCACTGGCAAACACAGCCAGTGTCCAAGGCCACAACATGTTTGAAGTTCTGTTTGGAAAAAATGTATCTCAGGAATTTTATTAACAAGCTTTTTTTGACTAGATTCCCTAGGATGAATTCAATATATGTGATAGGGATAATTTCCTGTGCATGTATTTTGTGAAGAAAGCAGCAGAAATCATGGTTCCATATGGTGAGCTTTTTTACCAGAGACCAATACACTCCAGCTGCATAATTATCATTTTGGTATGATCTAATCTGCTCAGACAGAAGTGTTTCATTGACAAACATTTGAGTGCAACTGGAGGTAGAGCTAACTGATGCTCACTGTGCAAATTGAGCTCTTCCACAAAAAACTGAAAGCAACTTGATCATTCATGAGAAGCCTTCCCCATACAAACCCTGGCTGATCTGCACCTGTGCAGGGTACAAAGCAAGTCTGGAAAGGGGAGGCAAGTTATGCCTCCCCCTTTCTATACAGGTGAGTGTCCCTCAGCAAGCCATGGCTGGTGCTGTTGCCCTAGGGATGAAGAAGAAGTCACAACCAGTAAACATCCTCAGGCTACAGCCCAGCTGAGCATTTAAGAACACAATTATTATATTAAGACCCATCCTGCAGTCCTTTTTCACATAGGGCTTTCATCCCGCATTTTATGAAGCCCAGTGAATTTCTCCCAGAAATAAGGATTTGCAAGCTCCTGTTCTTAGCCTGTCTGCTGTAAGCAAGACAGACTTACAGCCTTTAAACTCCACAGCTTTAAACTCCACAGCTTACTGATTCACTCCTTCTCTTTTGATTCATCCCTGGGTAGTAAATGGGTTTTGGAAAGAAATTCTGCAAAGACTTAGTGACTGGAGAAAGATCTTTTCAGGTGTTTTGTAGATGTTGGCGCCTTATGGCACTAACAAGGGCTTTTGACAAAGTATTTTTTATGTCAGTGGCAGACAAATAAGCAATATTGGGAGGTTTTAGTGACTGAGCCATATTTATCTTAGATATGTTTTATAAATAGTACAATGCTGTTCAATTTGGGGCATTTTGAGGGGGGCATGTGATTGTGTTTTGATTTTCTGTGTTTTGCTTTGAATATTAAATAGCTAAGTTATCATGGGCAAAAATCTCTGCTGGACTAAATGGGCAATCAATTGACTTAAGTGAAACATTGGAAAATAGGATGAGTTTAGTCCAGGGAGGTCTCTGTGACAAAAGATATTGTGCATTTTGAGCATTTGCACTTGACAATAAAATTGCACTATATAGCAGACAAACAAAGAGTGACAGAGACAAAACAAACTCCAGCTCAAAATGAATCATAATATCCATCTCAGAAATAAATTTCACTCTTGCAAGGACATAAAATAAAAATTAGTTTGCAACTTTGTAGGAAAGTTGGGTTGTTTCAGCAGATAATATGATTAAAAAGACCTAAGAGCTTTGATTGTTTTGATTTCCGTTTTCTTCAACAACCAACCACTCCATGGGAGCACCAATTTTATGTTTTTTTTCATAGGCTGTAGCAAGAACCAGAGGGTAGTAATCATTGACAGTCACCCACAAAAACACATGATTATTCATCAGGTGATGATCAAACTAAAACAGTGCCAAACTGATCCGAGCCAAGATTTAGACTCACATATAAAGATGCTGGCACAGGTGAGCTAGCTAAGGAGATTGCTGGGGTTACTCCTTCCGCTTAACTCACCCTCTTCTTACAACACCACTATTTTTGTCATTGGTGAGCAAGAAGTCTTAAACACTTGCATAGTTAGTCAGGAGTTTGAACTGCTCATCTCATGCCCGCTCTGACAGTCTCTTTCTGTGTTTACTTTTTCAACGACCTCAGTCATGGGGTGATTATGTTACACAAAGCACTACGTCCTGTACAGTCTTTTTTCCTGAATAATGTTTCCAGTTAAGATTTAAATCTTTCTGCTCAACCTTTATCTGTCCCTATCCCGAGCAAACTAAAAACTAAATACACAGAGAGATGAGGAACAAATAAGCTGCATAGCTAAGCAGAGGATTTACTATATTAGAGACCAACTCTCCAGTCCTTTTTCATGTACATAGCTCTTTCTGTGTAACTTATAGTGTGATTTTTTTTATTATTTTCTCTTTTACTCTTTGATACCTGCCAGTAGCATCATCCTTGGCTTGATTTTAGCTCATTTAGATGACAAGTTTCTCAGAGCTGTGATCTGACACTTTGTGAAGAACTCTGAGTGCAGCTACTGCAAAAACAAATGCTATATAACAATTTTTTTTCAAGGTGAAATATAGTCTAAACCTTCTAGGAACTCCAGTGCATCCAAATAAAAAAAGAACATCAGGCCAGTCAAAGTAAATTGTGTAGGCTTTTCAGAAACAAAACTGAAAAAAAGAAATGGACATGAAGCACTCGTGCATGGGACCCAACATACCTCTTGAACTTGTAGGAAAGGTGCAGCCTGCCCATCATTTCTTGGGGACAAGCCCTCACTCAACATTTAATTTCTGCAGCAAAGTAAATTTAAGAAGCAAGCAGTTTATCACACCCACAGTCAACAAACATGAAATAGCAACTTAGTCTATTGGGTTAAGTTGCAAACACAAACTGAGCTAATTCTCTGGGCAGCTACTGGGTTTAAGGAAAGTGAGACGCTCAGCTAACATGGAGCTAAGTCTACCTGACTTTCTAATCTTTTCTTATTTTCATTAGTTTGTTAGAAATATTCTTTCTGCTTTCACATTTTTGTGAACTTACCTCTCCAACCTCCTCTGTAAACAGAACTGAGAAATCATTCACACTTAGCCTTTTCCACTTCCCTCAGAGCTGCCTCCTTCTGCTGTCTCCGCAGCACCAATAGATATCTTTCTTTCTTCCCATTACAAAAAAGGATTTAATGTCTATACAAAGTCTGACAATTGCATAATCCTCAAGAGCAGACCTTGAGAAGTTTCATCTCAAATTTTGCCCTAGAGGACAGCTGTGCAACTGCTGCTGCAGATGTGGGAACTCCTCTCCCTGCTCAGGCTGGATTTGGCCACCTTCCCACAGGAGGACACCTGGAAGAACTTCAATGTAATCTTCCAAAAAAGAGTAATAGTTTGGAGTTTCTGATTTTCTTCTATTTACAGTTATTTAAATCATTTAAATGTACTACACTCCAGTTGCGTGAGCAAGGCCATCTCATTCCTCCAGTGTGAGGCATTCATATAACCCTCTGAAACCACTGAGAAAACAAAGTGATGGGATGGTAAGAGGATGGCTTCTCTGCTTGCTGATACTAAGTCTCACTATATTGTATTCAACAGGAGGGTTTTCTTCCACAGCCATTTCATCTAAAATCCCTGTTTATGGCCACTTCTCTTGCTACCTATATCTGTTCTCAGACCATCACAAATAAATTCTCCTACTGTTCAAATTTACAAAACAAATCAATGTGCTTTGTATTACAAGAGCCTCTCATCTTCCCTGAGGACAGAGGCCAATATTAGCCATGGTCCTCATATGTAAAACACTCTAACCAATGCCAGTGTATGCCAAAATCTAACTTTGATGATTAATCCACAGTGCACAGGAAAATATGGCAGATCTCTTCATTGTAAACATTAATACAGTGTAACAGAAAATTGTCACCTCCTATGGAATTCTAGGAAATATAAGGAAAAGGAATTTGGGGGAGTGTTTAATTCCCAAAGTTATATAATTTGATATATTTTCTGTGGTTTTTTTTGTCATGTGCAAAACATATAAATCCTACACTCTGAATACTTATCCATAGATTTAATTGAACCAAATATGGAAAAGGGCTTCCAAAACATCAGCTCACTTTCTTCAAAGTACCCTAAGAAATGCATTTAGAGCACATCTAAAGGTTTAGCAGAGCTGGCAAGGTCTGAGGTAGTAAATTGCAAAAGGGATGATTCCCCACAGAGTATAACTCACATTCTGTCTGCAGTTTGGACACATAGGAGACTGCATAACTTAACTACAGGTATGGATCCAAATCTGTTTAAATTGCTTTGTGAATCAAAATAGATTCAAAACAATTCTGTTCTGCTGCAAATCTCCATGTGTGCAACTGTACTTCAGCAACCCTCTCTGTCTAGTCCAAGTCAGCTTGCCACAGGTTTCAGCTAAACAGAAAACCAGCTGGAATAAGAGTGGCCACACAAAGTTTTGAAGCATTTTAGCTGAAATGATGCAAGAATTTATGCAGGCTGAGGGATGCAAACCTGCTCTCAAAGCAAAGGCTCTGCAGTTTAGCCGGTTGCCATCTGTCAGCTGTGTCACAGTAACCAGCCAGGTCCAGCCTCTGAAATATGCCAAAGCGCAAAGGAAAACACCCTGTCCACCTCCAGTCCTGCTTTAGTTAGTTGGAGCTTTTCTGGGCATCTTCTCGGATTGCTGTCTATGCGGCAGGAGATGAATAAGGGGTAGAGACGGCTGTGAAAGGAGGCCCTGCCAAGAAGAGGACATGGTTGACCTGGGCTCTAAAACCACTCACTATAGCTCATCTGCTCAGAGCAGCTGTGTCAGCTTCAAGGCACATGCCAACTGCGTAAATAAAATACACACCTGTAAGTTAAAGGAAGAGGACAGGGTTTCTTTTCATCTAAGTAAATGCTCTGCCATTTCAAACAATTTTATATTTGTCTTTCTATATAGATTGCAAATATATATTTCCAGCTTGGGTCCAGCTTAAAATGATTTCGCTCATTAATAAATTAAAATAAATGCTGACCAAAGACTCCTGTTCTTGTCTTCTACCACTTTAACTCAACATTATTTTATGTATCCATCAGCAAAAAAAAAAAAAGGAAAGAAAGAAAGAGAGAGAGAGAGAAAGAAATCACATTTAATCTTTCCAAGAAAACATTCTCCTGTATCTATAAACAAAGTTATGATTAAGATCAAAAACATCCAAACATTCAGGACTATTCAGATCATGAATCTGGGCAAAAATGAGAAGGACACCATTTCTCCAAAATATATTTTTCTTCCATTCTGGCATTCATCCAGGTTTGTGGTTCCCTGGAGAAGGCAGGAGGGGTGCATGGGAGTTTTGGTTTTCAGTGTGTCTGGCCACGGATAGGTACTATCTTTTCTTGTATGTGTATAGCGTGTAGCATGATAAGGTCCTGGGCACACCTGCAAAACAAAAGCTTTACCCAGGAGAAATATTATTAACGTGAAAATGATGTTCATCTCCTGCAACCTTCATAGCATTCAACTGTGTTTCTGTTTGTTGCGACTAACCTCAGAGGCATAGCTGGAGACAGAGTGATGATATCTAAACAGTCCAGATTACAACTTTGTCACTATGATCAAGAACGAAACATAAAGCGATCAAAAATCCCATCAGCACAGGAAGTAAACACAGGCAGTCCTGAGCAAAAGCAAATGGGACAGTGCAATGGCGAGGAAGAGGACAGGCTGGAAACACAAAATATGCAAACATGAATGGATGTATTCCACAGGGAGAAATGTGCCACGTGGTAACAAACCCATCAGAAGTAAAAGCAAAGCCAGCATAGCTGAACAAGGAAGTGAAAATGAAAGCAGTAAAGGATTCTCTAGAATTAAAAACACAAGGAACAAGGTGAATTGGAAAGTTCCCAGACTGTGGGAAGAATCAGTTTGTAGCTGTGAGGATGTGATTTTCAATTGTGTGGAAGATGCAAGAAAAATTATTCAGGAATAAAGAGAATGGTCACCTGGACTATTTGGATCTTATTAAAAATAATCAGGATAGTTTCACTATGCTATGCAAGCCCGATGGTCTTCTAAGGTAAAACAACTGATGGAAGAAATTATTTTAGGTAAGTCATAGGGACTAGACATTACCTTTGTATGATGTTATGCTTTTCAGGCTCAAAGATTCTGTGTGTAATTCACTAAGTAATTAATTAGTTATTAGTTATTAGTTGTATAATAATATATATATATTTTATATACTATATATATATATATATATATATATATATCCACTTGATTCTGCAGTCAAGAGGAGGGTTTAGTAATATATTTAGTAACAGCTTGACCTATTCAAAATGGTGTAACATTTGAAAAGCACCCACAACCTTTCCAGAGTTATAATTCTCTTTATCAAAAGTGCCTCAGAACCAGCTTTACAAACATATTCGGGTACTGAGGGCTCAGCCACATGACTAAGCCATGGCAACTTAACTTGCTAGCACTTGTCGGGTGAGCTGCCGTGCCTGCCCAAGTGCGTGCTCGTAGCTCGCTCCTGAGGAGAGGCAATGAAGCCTTGCTCGCAGGCCATTCCCTGAGGAGGTGTGGTGATTTGTTGCTGGGCAGGCCAACACAAACAGTATCGGCAGCAGCACATCTCATCTGGCTTTAACCCTCTAGCCCCAGCTCATGGCCCCAGCTCCTGCTACAGTCAGTGACTCATCCCTCACAGAATCACAGAATCACAGAATCGCTGAGGTTGGAAGGGACCTCTGGAGATCATCTAGTCCAACCCCCCTGCTCAAGCAGGGTCACCTAGAGCACATTGCACAGGATTGCATCCAGGCGGGTTTTGAATATCTCCAAGGAAGGAGACTCCACAACCTCTCTGGGCAACCTGTGCCAGTGCTCTGTCACCCTCACAGTGAAGTTTTTCCTCATGTTTTATAAATGAATCCCTCTTCAGATAGATTTGGGGAGGAGGAATGAATCACTTCTGGAGCTACCGATATTTCACAACCGATTACAGAGGGGACTGGATGACTAGCTTCGACCAGACTACTAACCTTTGCCGGCTAAAATTAGACAGGAGCAATCCCACCCTCAACTGATGCTCGTAACTTGTGAAGCAATTGCAAATTAATCATGTGTCTGAAGCTAAAATGCCTACTGGGATTTTTAGGGAAAGGTTGTGATTATTTTGTTTATCCTTTATTGAGACAAAGCACTTTGGTCAGAATGGCTACCTTTTCTGAAAATTCCCATCTAGATGTGGCTGGGAGAAGACTTCAGTTCTTTTTCAGTTTGGTGAATCTAAAATTTTGCAAATCTAAAATTCCCAGGAAGAAATGCTGCAATGCCAACCCTGACAGAATATCTTCATGTGGAAAAGGAACTCAAAAACCTCTCGGCTAGGCAGAGCTTAGGAAATGTGTCGTGGCAGTACTACACTAATATGTAGAGAAAAATGTAAAATGTGTACTTTCTTCTTTAGGAATAGACAAGTTAAACATACCTTTGGAATATCAGTGAACTTTTGGAGAATGCAGCTGTCTGTAACAAGTCCTCATTGTCTATTGTTTTCAGTCTCCCTTCTTAAGGTTATTTTAAACTCTGAACCCTCAGTTCAAAGTGGTGCTAATTGAGCTGTGGTGACATTTGGTATAGCTCTTTGATAGGGCACAACACAGAAGACAAATCTGAAAGATCAAGTCATGTGTTACTGTCTCAGAAAAGAACTGGGTCTTAAGCCAAAAAAATGAAGCAATTGTTGGACAGGAAAGGAAAAGCAAGGCAAGAATAGATTACCACTGCCTTTGTGTTTTTCAGAATGAAAGAGGAAAGAACAGATTGGGAAAACAGTAGCAAAGGTGTTGAAAATCAGTAGGGAAAGGATGTGTGAGTCATTATTGTACTAGATTTCTGAATGGTAAGACTGGTCAAAATTTTTCCAACAAATATATTTCATAATGAAGCTTGAGTTTTATTCAGTTCATGCTTTACACAAAAGTACTGAATAATTTTTCCCCCAGAAAATTTTGACTCTCTACCAAAAATGCAAATCCATGAAAATGAATATATTTTGCCATAAAGAACAACCACAGGTCAGCACAAAACATCACAGTACATAGCTGAGGAAGTAGTATGCCCAGAGAATCTGGCCCACAAGGAAAAATGGAAAATCAAGTACAGGAGCTGTAGCTTTTAACTTCAAGTGAAAACGTCATTGAAATAGGCTCATTTTCATAGTTAGAAAAAAAAAAGATTTTTTTACATGGATAATTTCAACCAAATTAATTATTATTTGTTCATTTGAACTGTAAGGAGGAAAAAATAGTTTGAAGTGCATCCAAAGTGTAACTATTTTTCTGCTATAGGTAAGGACCAGAACTACTGTGACAAGAATTTTAGAAAGCTCACATTATATCATTAATCTTGCAAAACATTCTGTACTAGCACTACTGAGTACAGGAGCTGTACCCCCTTAATCTTGAAACCACAATACATACATATATTTTCTGTAGTCTATTAGAATCAAAGTTTAATGTTTGTTAGCATTCCAGACAGCCAAATACCTTATAAGCAATTAGAGATGTCACTCTTTTGCTATATAAAGATTTCCTGATTTTTCTGCAGAAAAAGATATACATATACATACATACATACATACATATATATATATATATATATAAATCAGGTCATTTCAGTGGTAATGAATTGAAAAGGAAGCTTTCATATTAACTTAAAATTTGGATGATATCATAATATGTGAATGTACAACTACTGCAGCAGTTAATGTGTAACTAAATGAAAGACACTTTGGAACATGGGTTTGAGTTTGTATGCAGTTTTCACAGTTGTAATATAGTCGAAACAAGTGAAAAATAAAGACAGGTCTTGTGATGTACATGTACAGTGATAAAACGTGTTAAATACAATTTGCAGCAGACAGGGAGGTAAAGGCAATGTCACTTTTAGCTATATTTTTTTCTAACAGGTGTAAGTCCTCTGACTATAGCTGTATCGCTACTTTTATAAAACACTCAGGTCATTTACAAATATTAATCTCGGAACTCTTGTAACACCCCCCTGAGTATTAATTAAGCAATCCTATCTTTATTTCATAGGTGGCAAACTGAGGCAAAAAGAAATGAAAATCCCATCAAAATTGGGAGATTGATCACAAGCTGATGCTAAAAGGAAAATTTGTTATCTCTGAAAGAGAAACAAAAGGAAAAACAAGGGAAAAAAATAAAATAAATGAAAAAAAAAAGGAATCACAGACAACATTAGGCTGAAATAAAAGCAGCTAGGAAATAAAAATCCATAAAATGCTTTAAAATGAAGCTGATGACCTGCTGCTAGATTTGGTAGCTTAAGGGGTTTCATACATCCCAATTATCCTTCCTGACAAGTGATACCCTTCTGCTAACATTTCTTAAAGTTTATTTACATGAATTTCATGAACAATTTATAAATCAATTATTTTATACTTTGCTCCTAAATTTGTCCTTCCCCAAGTCTTTTCCCCTCATATCTTACCCTTTGATTTTTCGTTGTGCTTATTATGAAAATAAAGCTGTTTGCACATTACACAACACTCTCCGTGAACTATGCTAGGTGCACCTGAAAGTCATATGCTGTATTTGCCTGAGGTGTTAGCTGCTCCTCCCATAAAGGGGCAGAGATTGCATCTGTTTGCAGATGGAATCTATATTATTGATCCCTAGCCAGCAAGGTTCATGCAGATGCTGTTTGCTGAAACCCCAAGGCAAAGTATGAATTGCAGAATCACAAAGACGCTGGCCAGTTTTGCTTGCTTCTGCCATTTCCTTGCACTAGCAAATATATCTTTTATTTTGACTTTCTGCTTTGGAGGCATGCCTACGGTGTATGGCTTTATAAGCTTTTCATATACATATTTTCTGTATCTTGATATTTTCCTTGCTCTTCTAAACACACTGATCTTCCATAGTGTAGCAGTCTGTCAAAGGTGATCAAAGAAAGAGCTGAGAGGAGATATTTCAAAAGGAAATCGCTGATCAAAGGAATGGAAAAATTCCTTTAACTTATGTGATGCTATATCATGTAAGGTTTGCTGGGGGGAGAATAATGGTCTGTTTTATTATTAAAATAGAGGCTTATAATAATAATAGCTTGTTAAAAATGACTCTAATATCTTTTATTATTGTTTAATAAAAATTAACCGGTGGCTTGCTGATAGCTTTTCAGCTCCTTTTCTCAGCTCTTCAGATGTAAGGACTCTTTTCTCTTTAGTATAAATGTAATTCTCTCTCTGAAGTCTCCTGAACTGGTTACTTGTGAAGATTAGATACTGCACTAAATGGATCAGTAGTTTGACATCATTGGATTTAGAATTGCACACATTTACTGAGGAAGAAAAATTGACTAAATTGAAAAAGATTAAAGACTATGAAGGACAAAATGCAAACATGTAAACAGAACAAGCTTCAATATTTGTGTAAACCAACCAGTAAGTCACTTACTTACTAGTAGAAGGCTTTGTGCTGTGGGAAATGTCTCCAGAGAGCTCGAATGCCACGCAGGCTGTAGGGTGGTGCTCTCCATGCCAGCACACGGGTGCTGTGTAACCCCGCGCCCTAAAATGCCCATGCTGCTCGACACCACACAAACATCAACCAAAAGGATACCTGCAGCAAAAAGAGTTTGTATTCTAAGAGATCCAAAGAAATGACAGGTAGCTACAGAAAAGTTAACAAGCACAAGTCAAAACAAAGCAAACATTTTCAAAACACTGCTAGATATCTCAGTCTATAGTTGGGCAGCTTAAGCAATTACTCAGTGATAATTGTCATGACAGGCATTAACCGCTGTGAACATTCTCCAGTTCTGAAAAAAAAGGAGGTCACTTATTTTGTTATCTGGCTACAAATGTAGGACCTAGATTTTCAAAAGTAAGCAAAGTTTTTTAATAGGTATGATTGAGAAAGGCCAACTTCAGACAGCTCTGAAGGCCAGTTTTACAGAAATGCTGGACTCTTCCTTTTTGATAATCTGTCTCCTGTAGTTGGCAATCCAAAATTCTGATAATTTGGGTCTGTATTTCTAATTATAAATACTATATTTGAAAATATAGGCTCAGCATGTACTCAATATTTAAATTCCTGAGCCAGCTTTCATTATTCTTTCGATGTTTCCATATTAGCAGTGCTGGAGGGAAAGTACATTATGTCACCAAATGATTGTATGGATTTGAACTTGGCTTAAAATTAAAAATCAATAAAAACACAGTTCATAATGACAAATCTTTCCTATCTCTTTTCAATAAGATTCATTCTTCTAGGATACACAGTATACAACAGCATTATGAAATACATTAACATTTCTCTTCCTTTTACTTTTTTTTTTTTTTTGGCAGACCTGTTTGGAAACATACATACCTCATTTAATTCCTCAATTCTCAACCAATAAAAAGTTAATAAAATCTAAAAATAATAAAAACAACCTGAAACATAAACCTCAGCCACATGCAGGCTCTCTTCCCTTCTCCAAAATCAGAAATACTTGTGATTTCTTGGGTGGCCATATGGAACCATGATAGAATAGACAGATAGATGGGCAGACAGGCAAATAGATGATGCTTTTAAAACACGGCTAATGTTCTAAATCATTACTTGATGATTTTATGATGACTTTATCACATCTCTTTCCATTCAGTTGTTTGCTTAGCACATTTAGGAGCAATTTCCCTTCAGAATTCCTCAGTGACTTTCCTAAGAGAATTTCACCACCATGATAGAAGACCATAGTTAGACTAATTATATTATCATGGATTTCCCATAATTAACACCATCTAGATAGCAATTAAAATAAATATTGCAAATACAACAGTTCTGGAGTTCACAGGCATTAATGATTTAACGATCATTATATTGTATAATGATTGTTAGGGATATGTGTAGCCTCTTCCACACGAGTTTACATAACAGCAGTACCAAAGCTTGCTGATGTGGAAGATGTTTAGAGGCACATTCCTAATTAGGCAACAAGCCAAAGAGAAAGGGCAAATAAACTCTTCATGGCATTTATATCCTTCTTAAATATTAAAAAATCACAAGTTTATTAAGTATTGGTATGGAATCCATCATATTGGTAAGAATGTCAAAACTTTCATCTCAGAACTATTGCAAAAGAACATTTTCATCTTAGAAAAAGAAAATTTTCACCATAGAATTTCAGTAAATCCTGAATCTGAATGGTTTTAAATTTAAATGGTTTTAAATTTAAATTTGTACAAGACCAAAATACTAGAAACACTGAAACAGTTTCAATGATTTTGAAAGGTTTAAGTTGACAATTTGGAGAATTTTTTTCTAAAAATTAACAGCATAATCTACGGCCAATGAGGCTTCTAATCTCACTCTGTCACTTCAGGAAAAGGAGAATTAGGCCTAGGTCTTTGAAAAATGAAAAATAACAAATATAAAAATTGTTCTCTGTAGAGGACAATAATGAGTAGCTAGGACTAGATGGCAGAATGTTGGATTTGGTATTGCAGGGATGCTCTCAGGGTTCCATGAGTCAAACTGAATTTTGCAGACTCATTAGTTTGGACACTGCAAATGTAATCATGATCAGTAGCTGGCCACGTTTGTGAAAACTATTGCCCAGATTCACGTAAACTAGGGACCTACCTTATTGTGCTCTTCTGAGGACAGCTCTTTTTGCTATTATTGAGGTGCCATGAACCTAAGAGCACACACAAACACAAATTGGCGCTGTCTCAATTTTTTTTTTATGGTTACTAATAAATGCACCCTTTTAGTTTGTCCTTCTGTTTTCTCCATGATCCACATAATAAAGAGTTTATACAACTTTTCAACTCTGCAATTACTCGAATGACAGCTTCCTTGATCTATGGCAGATCTCTTCAAAATTTTTTTCTTGCTCTTCTGAAGGCATGCAGGATTTGATGTGCTCTTAGCCCAGTAAAGAATCATCATTTCCTTGGCACAACAGGGAGTTATGCATCTAAATGTCTTTGAGGATTTAGGTTTGATTCTTTCTGGGACATTTAAAAATCCTCTCCTCAGTAGCTCAAAATGCTTTTTTTGATGCTTTGAAAATTAACTATACTCATTGATACTTTGCTTAACCAGTTAAGGGCTTTGTCTATACACTCACCGGAAACAAGAAAAACAAGGACTGTACAAAACCTGAGTGCAAAGTCAGACAGTGATTGCTTACTATGTTAGAAGCAGTCTCTTTTTTGTTTGTTTTCTAAGAGATAGTATATTCCATCTTAATGGAAGAGCCACTGTTTTTCATATCCCTTTCAGAAGTGGTCTCCCATTGCAGCCACACTGCTGCTGCCCCCAGTAACACCATGCTGCAGGCCAGGCACTGCTGAGAACTGCCAGGCATTGTGAATAGCAAAGCAGGTATGCTCTGGTTGCATGTCCCTGGAGTACATCGTAACAGTTATTGTAAAGCCTTTAGTATAAAACAGTTGAGAAAATGTCCAGTGGTGGAGGGCAAACTCAACAAGCAAATGTTTCCATCTGCAAGATGGTGGTGTTCTTGTCCAATCCTTACATAATTCAGCCAAGCAGCCCTTCAGAAAAGGGATTCTTTACTAGGTTCCTGTGAGAAACTGTAAATAGGCAGATTCACCACACCCCAAAGCAAGCTTAGAAGCTGTATTATTTGGCTGGAGCAATTTTTAGCTACACAAGAGAAAACATGGTTTCATAATGCCATCGTTTATTCACTATCTCTTAGCAGCCACAGCTCATGTAGCAATTTAGGTCACCCAGATAATTGCACTCAATCTCTCTACTAGCAAAGCTGGTGTTTAAGAAGAACTCATCATTAATCAAGCTACATAATACTCAGGCATGTGCACGTTATAGTCCAGTCAGTGCAATGCACAAACATGTACAAACTAGACACGGCTAATTAATAGGAGGCATGCAAAATAATTAAGCAATAAAATGTAATTGGCAGGACATTTCAAGGAGATCAGTGAATTTCTTGGGAGTATTGCAAAGCCTGGGAGCAAGTACTGAGAACCTTGAATGACACATGAAGTGCAAAATTCCTTCACAAACTACACTGTTAGCCATCTGTCATATCTTAGACAAAAATGGATTGATATTGTAAAAATGAGGGTAACAGAGCAGTGGAACAGGTTGCCCAGAGAGGTTGTGGAGTATCTATTCTTGGAGATATCCAAAAGCTGTCTGGACACGGTCCTGGGCAACGTGCACTGGGTGACCCTGTTTGAGCAGTGGGGTCAGACTAGATAATCTCTAGAGGTCCCTTCTGACCTCAACCTTTCTGTGATTCTGTGAATGATTACCTTGACTATACCCCTGTACCGATCTCTTAGTTTAGCTCCCAAGGACTTTGCCAGAGTACCCCAAACAGGGACCCCATACCGCACGGCCTGCAAGATGCCCCAGGTTAGATGCATGCTGCACTGTGTTCCTATACAAGAAAAACACATCTGCCCAAAGATGTCTCTGTGAGTCTGCAAGAAATACATGCCACCCAGCTTAGCAAGGAATAAATCTTTTTCCTCCACACAAGTCAAAGCCTGAGAATTTGAAAGACCTTGCTGTCTTACATTATCAATCCAGTGACACATCTTGTGATGGCACACAGAGGGAGTCAAATATAACTACAGCCAGGGCACAGACGACATCTCTTAGAGGGTAAATGACTCACTTGGGCATACAGGTCCATGTCCTAGTTCCTCTACTGAAAACGTGAAAAACTAGTGAGAACCAGTGGCCTTAGTCCCCCTAGAGGGATTGCTTTATCAAGCATCTGGCACTTAGGTACAGTTTAGGAGTCTAGGTTAGGCAGACTACATGGAGTCAGAAATTTATTTTCATATAAGAAGCTTTTTGATGAGAAGTGATATTAGGCAAGCCTGTAAAGTATGTCCACTCTGCTGCATGCTGTTATAGCAATAGATGAGGAAATTTGCTGTCTGCAAGTATGAAGAGGGGATAGAAAAGAAGAGAACTTGACAAAAGGGAAAAGTAACTTGGTATCTTCTGTCTTGGAGAATGGGGGAAGCAAAGGTAACTATCTAGATAGTGTTGGTTGTCACTTGTAAGTGCCATTCAATTTCCACCTTCTTGTAGCACTCAGTTTGGAAAGGCTCTCTGCTGTCCTCAGGGAGCTGTCCTAAACTGTAGAGTGTATAGCAGGCCTGGTGGCCATGAAAGCATTCTCTACTACAAGCCACTTCAGGCTTTCAGGAAACATTGGCAGACCTGGGAACACTAGGTCAAACTGCACACTGTGATGATCAGCAGGAACAGAGGACATGGTTACACTCACTGTGAGCATCACAGTCAAAGCAGCAGGGCCTGCCCACAACACAGATGGAAGTAAAATGGCATCAGCAGTACAGGTCTGTGTCCTCATGATGTGGATGTTGAATTTGCAGGGCTGGAAGACAGAAGGAAGATGTCAGACAATATATGGGTTCTCTACACACAAGGAAGGCAGCTGGCACTGGTGTCTTGGATCATCAACAGTGAGTGGTGAGATCGTAAAGACCCACACACCCTACAGGTCACTAGATAGGGATGTGTCCTATGGTCTTGGCACATGTGGGCATCCGTGTTCTGGAATGAAATGATAATGTTCATGACATTGGTAATGGCAAATAGCCAAGTGTGGGCCAAAGTATGCATGGCCTTGCAGACCTCCAGAGTGATTATGGCCACAATAGACCAGCTGACCTTGAATACTATGTCATAAATATATAGGAATCTGGTATGGCCACCTTCCAGAGTGTGATTCACACACTGGAGAGGGCAGTGAACCAGAAGCAAATGTGCATCCTCTTCTTCAGCAAGCTCCAGCAACCATCATAGATTTATTTGTGTAAATTGGTCCACTATTTTTCCCCCAGCAGGTGCTCATAATGCACCCAGATCTACATAAAATGACTGAATTGATCTCACAGGTGAAAGTCTCCAGAATTTCAAACAGGCTTTTATTGGTTCCTGAAATGAGCCCTGTACAGCTCCTGGGATATCAGATTTGCCTCTTCTCTTACCTAAAACTCCTCAAGCCATCTGTGCCTGTCTCACCCTTCCCCAACCTTGCAACTTCCTTGTTACATAGGATAGTTTATGAAGCAAGCACCTGAAGCATGGGGCAAGTGCCAGAAAAGTTTTGCTGAAGGTTCCACAGTGGCTTTAGGAAAGATTTCATGCTATGCATTGGCAGCACAAATTATGCTGGTGATCATTTTGCACAACTGTGCTGGATCCTTGAACCAGGACCCCAGGCAAGAAGTAAGGAATATGAAGGAATCCACCTTTTCCATGCCTCTCTTTCAGTAACCAGTGTATGTAAGATCCACCTCATAGTCCATTCCTGGAATTTCCTAGCAGAGACCTAGCTGCCTTCACCCACTGAGAATTATGCAATTCAGAAGCATGAGCCCATGAGGGGAGACATTGTGCGTGAATGTTAGTGCTTTCAAAAGCAGAAGATCTGCTTAGGCATGTAAAAATCAGGGACAACCTTGGCTGCAGTGACTATGAGATGGTGGAGTTCAGGATCCTGAGAGGAGGAAACAAGGCAAAAAAGCAGAATCACAACCCTGGACTTCAAGAGAGAATACTTTGGCCTCTTCAGGGAATTGCTTGCAAAAATTCCATGGAACATGGTCCTGGAAAGAAGAGGAGTCCAAGAAAGCTGGTTGATTTTCAAGGATCACCTCCTCCAAGCTCAAGAATGTTCCACCCCAACATAGGCAGCAGGAGGTTCTCTGAAAGGTCACAGCCATCAGGGGAGGTACCGGAAGACTGGAAGAAAGCAAATGTAAGCTGTATCTTCAAGAAGGGCAAGAAGGAGGATCCAGGGAACTATAGGCCTCCCCTTGGTGGTGAAGGGTGGTGGGAAGGAGATGGAGCAAATCCTGGGAACAATTTCCAAACAGAAAGGACAAGAAGGGGATTGGAAGTAGTTAGCGTGGATTTGCATAGGGGAAATCATGCATGACCCCAACCTGATAGCCTTCTGCAATGAGATGACTGTCTCAGTGGATGATGGGAGAGCAGTGGATGTTGTTTATCTTGACTTTAGGCTTTCAGCGCTTTCTCCTGTAACATCGTCATAGACAAACTGATGAAGTATGGGCTAGATAAATGGACAGTGTGGTGGATTGAAAACTGGCTGGATTGCTGGGCTCAAGGGGTTGTGATCAGTGGTACAAAGTCCAGCTAGAGGCCAGTGACTAGTGGAGTACCCCAGGGGCTCATACTGGGGCCAATACTGTTTAACCTCTTCATTAATTACCTGGAAGATGGGACAGAGTGCACACTTAGCAAGTCTGCAGATGATACAAAACTGGGAGTAGTGGCTGATACACCAAATGGCTGTGCTGCCATTCAGAGGGACCTCAACAGGCTGGAGAAATGGGCAGAGAGGAACCTCATGAAGTTCAATAAAGGGAAGTGCAGAGGCCTGCATCTGGGGAGGAATAACTCCATGCACCAGTATAGGCTGGAAAGCATTTTTGCAGGGTAGGAGCTGCAGGTCCTGGTGGACAACAAGTTGAATGTGGACCAACAACATGGCATTGCAGCAAAGAAGGCCAAAAGCATCCTGGGCTGCATTAGGAAGAGTGTCGCCAGCACATCAAAGGAAGTGATCCCTTCCCTACTCTTCCTCTACTCAACACTGGTGAGGCCACTTCTGCAGTGTTGGGTCCAGGTCTGGGTTCCACAGTATGAGAGACATAGACATACTGGAGAAAGTCCAGCAAAGGGCCACAGAGATGATGAAGGAACAGGAGCATCTCTTATATGAGGAGACACTGAAAGAGCTGGGACTGTTTAGCCTCGAGAAGAGAAGGCTCAGGAGGATCTTATCAGTGTGTATAAATACCTGATGGGAGGGTGTTAAGAAGTGGGTGGTCAGACTACAGACCGCCTGAGGTCCCTTCCAATCTCATCAATTCTGTGGTTCCGAGAAGCCAATTAAAGAAAGAAAGCATACTCTTTAGTCTATCCAGAAATCAGGATTCCAGTTTACGTCTAGTCAACTATTTTATCCATTGATTTTAACATAAAGTTCAGAAGGCCATGCTTGGCCTGTAGTTCTCAGCGAAATGATGACTCTCACTAACCGCTGTTCTCTCAGGCTTTTCCACTGCTGTAATGGAAATGATATCACTGAAGTGGATTTGACTATAAAATAACTGACGATGTGCTGCTTTGCTTGTGAAAAAAAGCAGTATTTTGAGAAAAACATCAGTGAAAGGCTAT
The DNA here is from genome assembly GCF_036417845.1 of Apteryx mantelli. Classification (NCBI taxonomy): domain Eukaryota; kingdom Metazoa; phylum Chordata; class Aves; order Apterygiformes; family Apterygidae; genus Apteryx; species Apteryx mantelli. Next base: position 117,197,020 of record NC_089980.1, on the reverse strand, counting down.
GACAATAAGTTTGAGAATCCTTACGGTAAGAAGTGTATTTGAAGAGAATGTCAAAGCATGGTTAAAACTGCTTAATTAGATATTTTGTCCCAATCTGTTATATTTATTACCTTTATCATCCAGTGTATTGTTATACATTCTGAAAGGTCAGACTTCAAAGTCTTGCTTTAGGTTCTTCTATTTGCTCAGAAGTGCCTGATCTCAATGCCTCTGCAAAATCCCTTCCTGTAGAAGTTTTATCAAGCCTGTATGAAATTTACATTTGGCCTGTGATTTTTCTTTTCTACAGTTGGGGGAGATACGAAACTCATTCAGTTTTAATTAGTACTTTAAATGGGTCATTATCATATCTGAAATATCTGAATGAGGTTCTTGGAGCTGGCACATCTTCTCAGAGGGTGGCATATTCAGATGCTTTACATAACATGGTTACAATGAAAGAAGGAGTCCTATAATTTTCCCCAAAGTGGTGCAATGCAGAAGGATGCATATTAGATGAGAACTCTCTTGGAGATCCTATAGAGCAAGAAAGTGTCTATCGTCCACACATATATGTGTGGACGCTAAATATACAGAGTGTCAACAAAAATAAATAGCTAAAATAAAAAGGGCAGAGGCTTGGATTCATGCCTCATGACAGAGGCTAAGACGGAGCTTCAGTGCCCTCCTCAGCAGTGACTGGGGAAGAAGGAGCCCAGTCTGTCAGTGAGACACAGCCTAAGTCCCAGCCACCTTGTTGCAAAAGTACCTTCTCATTGCAAGCCAATGAGAAGGGCAGCAGTGAGGAAACCTTAAAGGAAAGCCAATGTCACCCCAGTCTTCAAAAAGGGCAAGAAGGAGGACCCAGGGAACTACAGGCCAGTCAGCCTCACCTCCATCCCTGGAAAGGTGATGGAGCAGCTCATCCTGGAAGCCATCTCCAAGCATGTGGAGGACAAGAAGGTGATCAGGAGTAGTCAGCATGGCTTCACCAAGGGGAAATCATGCCTAACCAATCTGATAGCCTTCTCTGATGGAATGACTGGCTGGGTAAATGAGGGGAGAGCAGTGGATGTTGTCTACCTTGACTTCAGCAAGGCTTTCGACACTGTCTCCCAGAACATCCTCATAGACAAACTCAGGAAGTGTGGGTTAGATGAGTGGACAGTGAGGTGGATGGAGAACTGGCTGAATGGCAGAGCTCAGAGGGTTGTGATCAGCGGTGCAGAGTCTAGTTGGAGGCCTGTAGCTAGCGGTGTCCCCCAGGGGTCAGTACTGGGTCCAGTCTTGTTCAACTTCTTCATCAATGACCTGGATGAAGGCACAGAGTGCACCCTCAGCCAGTTTGCTGACGATACAAACCTGGGAGGAGTGGCGGATACACCAGAGGGCTGTGCTGCCATTCAGAGAGACCTGGCCAGGCTGGAGAGGTGGGCGGAGAGGAACCTCATGAAGTTCAACAAAGGGAAGTGCAGGGTCCTGCACCTGGGGAGGAATAACCCCATGCAGCAGTACAGGTTGGGGGTTGACCTGCTGGAAAGCAGCTTCTCTGCTGAGAAGGACCTGGGAGTGCTGGTGGACACCAAGTTAAGCATGAGGCAGCAATGTGCCCTTGTGGCCAAGAAGGCCAATGGTATCCTGGGCTGCATCAGGAAGAGTGTTGCCAGCAGGTCGAGGGAGGTGATTCTCCCCCTCTACTCAGCCCTGGTGAGGCCACATCTGGAGTACTGCGTCCAGTTCTGGGCTCCCCAGTACAAGAGGGATGTGGCACTACTGGAGCAAGTCCAGCGAAGGGCTGCAAAGATGATTAGGGGACTGGAGCATCTCTCTTATGAGGAAAGACTGAGAGAGCTGGGCCTGTTTAGCTTGGAGAAGAGAAGGCTGAGAGGAGATCTTATCAACATGTACAAGTATCTGAAGGGAGGGTGTCAAGAGGATGGGACCAGACTCTTTTCAGTGGTGCCCAGCAACAGGACGCGAGGCAATGGGCACAAATTGAAACACAGACACTTCCATCTGAACATGAGGAAAAACTTTTTCACTGTGAGGGTGACAGAGCACTGGAACAGGTTGCCCCGAGAGGTGGTGGAGTCTCCTTCTCTGGAGATATTCAAAACCCGCCTGGATGCAATCCTGTGCAATGTGCTCTAGGTGACCCTGCTTGAGCAGGGGGGTTGGACTAGATGATCTCCAGAGGTCCCTTCCAACCTCAGCAATTCTGTGATTCTGTGATTCTGTGATTCTGTGAAACAGCTCTAACAGCCTTTTCATGTTCCTCCTGCATATCTTTGTGTGGTTCTCCTCCTTTTGGCCTTTTCATCGTGTTTGTTCTTCCGTGAAGGATAAGGAAGGGAAGGAAGGGAACTTCCTTCTCTAGATAGAGAAGTAATGTTCAGTGTCAGCTTCTGCTAAGGATCAGACTTCTTTTCAAAGTCTTTTTAAGAACACCAGGCAGTAATCAAGCAGCATCAGGGCTAATGGTTATGCCTTACTACCATATTCTGTGATGTCCCTTTGGGGAACTAGATCCTTGCACACTTATTTTTTGCCCATGTTGGATCCCCAGCTCTGCTGCCAAAAAGGGAAAAAACATGAATTGGGGGACTCTAGTATCAGTGCTGAGAATCTTCCACTACTTGGATCCCGCCTACTTGTTTGGGTAAATGAACAGAATGTATGATCCTGTAGTGACCTTACAATATTCTGCAAAGAAAAGTATTTTTTCTCGACTACTTATCTCATGTTTATTTACTGGGTGGCAACCTCCAATATAAAAAGTTGCCCATGATAACACAGGCAGCAAGGCTGCATACAGACGAGAGTAAATAGTCTGCTTAGTACAGTCCCCTGCAGCCCTCTGATAAAGGGAAATGTGAGCAGAGGTGCACCTTGACCAGCTAGAAGTTAGAAATTTGTTTGCAGGAGCTCAGGTTGCAGCCTGTATAAAAGCTTTTTTTGTGTAGTGGTTAGATCAAGCATCAGTGGCTGCTGTTCACTGGTGCATGCGGAATTAAAGCTAGTGACAGGCAGAAAAAAAAAAAAGAGAGAACACATGGGACAGGGCAAGGAACAAGAGCCCAGTTGATGTTATCACTCAGCTCACAAACAGCAGGACAGGAGAAGGGGAGGGAGGGTTGCTTGTCCCCGTTAATTCAATGTGCTGCAAATTCAAAGAGACTCTGCTTTCCTTTTAACTCCAATTCCCAGAACACTGAAACAAGGAAGAAAAACAAATGAAAGAGACCTAGAGTGGGCAACACACACAAAAAAAAAAAAAATACAGTAATGGCAGAGTGTCCTAAAGTGAGCAAGGAGAGGAAACCATAAAACATGTTTTTACTCAAAACAGATGGTTAGTTTTCCATCTTGAACAGCAATTACCTGTTTCTCCCAAAACAAGTTTAGTAGCATTCATGTTAGGGGTGGTATCACCTTCAGTTTTCTTCACACTTACCTGCTTTAGAATATATAAAACTTGACTAGTAATTAATATTTCAAGCCTGAATCTGGCAAAGCACTTAAACATACTCTTAAGTTCTGTCACATAATTAGTCCCACCAAAGTCAACAAGCTATTGATTTGATTGAAATTTAACAGGTACTTGAATGTTTTGCTAGGCTGAGATCTCCCCGACACTTTTATTTACTAATTCCTCAAAGCGTTTTACAAATTATACACCATATCCTCCTTCCAGGCCAAGTCTGCCTGCTGATCTCCGTATAAGCTCTGTGAGACCTCATGCATATACTTCCGTACACAACATTATCCAGAGAGGTTGTGGAGTCTCCTTCCTTGGAGATATTCAAAAGCCATCTGGACACAATCCTTGGAAATGTGCTCTAGGTGACCCTGCTTGGGCAGGGGGGTTGGACTAGATGATCTCCAGAGGTCCCTTCCAACCTCAACCATTCTGTGATTCTGTGAACATTATTAAAGCTGATGTTGCACATCCCCACCTGGGGCTACCTGTGCTGGCTGCCAGAGGCCACTGCTGTCCCGCATCTTGCTCATGAGGGCTCCCTTCTACCTGTCTCACCGGAAATGAACCAGGTTGGCCTGAACAGTTGAAATACAGAAGGGGCCTTGCTAAGCCAGCTCACTTTGAATGAAGGAGGTTAGGGAGTCTGCACTGTGCCAGCTGGTTTAGGAGGATGGTAACGTCTGTCTTGGTGTGGTGCCTCACAGTGACGCTGGAGACGGCAGCCTCTCTGTCCTGCGTATCCGAGCCAGGGGAGGATGAGCTCCAGGGAGGGGCTTGTTAGGTGCAAAACTGAAAACATCTCTGTAAGACTAATGTTTGTTTGATTTGATAGTCAAGGGAATAAAACACAGACCATTCATTTTCTCAGGTAGAGAATACCTTCACTCAGTTTCATGTTCACTTGGTGTAATAAATTATTAGTAATTCTTAAAACACAAACAGTAGATATTGGTGCTGCTTTTGCACGTGTAAATGCAGGGGAAATTCACTGTTATCAGAAGTTTCCCCTTTGGAGTCAAGCCATAAAATAGAAGGTATAATTTCTGTTTCCCTGAGATATTTAATGTGCACTTGTGCTTGAAAAAAGGAACATTTCCCAAACCACAAGAAAATTATTGTAGGTGTGGAATGAAGCTGTAAGTTCCATTAATTCACAAGGTTGCTTATATAAAATTAAGAAGGTTGTACAGTCCCCTTAAGCTATAGGTGTCCTAGGCTTCAAAGCACATACAAGATACACACCTACAAAAAATATATGGATTTCTGAAGCCTCGGGTTAAACATGTAATACATGGCTTATTTACTTAGCTTATTATACTCAGTCTAGTAATTCTGTACCATGCTATGCAATTAAAAATGTCAAGCTGGTAGGGGAAATTTAAACTATCCTTCTCAAAGCCATACTCACATCGTGACTCAGAATTGGCTTTGGGCATAGGCAAAGTGGGAAAAAAGATTGTGGAGAGGCAAATCAGCCATAGCTTAGCAATGTATATACCATGGCCTTGAAAAATCCTTAAACATGAGCTTAGTCTTAGGTGCTTAAGCTAGGACAAATGAATCTCACCTTATAGTAGATATCATAATTACTTGTGTCCACTGACTGCACGTGGAGCTGGGGCCTGGCAGTCTGAGCAAATATCTCACCCCTCTACTGAACTCAGGCACCATGAGAAATTGCACCACCTAGGAATTTCTTGCAGTGGGTGTGAATAAAGACTGCGTGTGAGGATGTGGTAAGCTATTTTTGTAACTTTTTTCAAGCAAGCAATCAAAGAAGAAAAAACCTTCCACTCATTGTGGTTTACTCTGAAACTGCTGGGAAAAGTTAGATTGTTTCTGTCTTTGACTGTTAATCTTTATTAATATGGCCAAGCAGAAGAAAATACAGCAGTATGGTCTTTAAAAAGTACCATTCTCCTTCTCTCTGTTATTTTCCAAATTACTTTCTTCCTTTCTGACTCTGTTACTCATTATACTGTATTTCAAAGACCACTAATCAGACTAAGTGCCTGTGGCTTGCCTGGAGAGATGTGGTTTAGGAAGCACGTGGTGTACAATCCCATTTTAACAATGAGATGAGGTGGGCCATTCCAGATGTGAGCATGTCCGTGACTCCTAGATAACAAAAGAAATGCATTTCTTTAAAGGCTTATTGTAGTGCATTTGCACCAGGCTTTCCAGCAAACAAGAAGAGCCATCCCTGAACTGATATTCATCTCTCAGGGCCCTTACTTCTCAAATCAGACTCTAACAAGGTTAGAGATGGGACTGAAGAAAGCACAAAGGGGAATACAAAGCTCATCCAATCAGCCCCGTGATCTAAACCCTCACTGTAGCTGACTGTTGCCCTACCATCATTTTTCCGGTGCCTCCAGTTCTCCATATCAGCAGCTGCTAGTCCAAGGTGAAAAGAAATCACAAGTAGTAACATTTCCACACTTACTATAAAGGTGGCGAGGTATCAGGGCTGCAAAACAATGTGAATAAAGACAGCTCCTTTAGCTTTTTTCTTGCAAGTTATATCATGATCCAAACTATTTTAGAGCAAACACGCACAGAAAGAAGGATGCCCTTCTGCCAGATAGCACTCAGTCCTTTGCTTGCACAAACAAATCCAGTGAAGGCTTGCTTGATTTTATTTATTTGCTTATCCAGGAACTGTCAAGAACTGTTTGGACTGCCATGTCCTATTGAAGTAGCAGTGTGCTCAGCAGGGCAAAATAATATTAATCTTCAGCACTTCTAGGGTGTTAAACATTTTAGCAGGGCTTCGCAAATACGAACTGAAACACAGTCACAACATTGATACATGAAGTAGTGACTTGACAGCAAGGTAAGTTAGCAAACACTGCCTTCCCCTTTCTACAGATTGATAACACAGGCTCACTCAGAAACAACAGTGTCAAAACAAGTTTCCATGATCGTAAATCTTGGCAGTGGCCTGACTGTAGTGTAATGATGCTTTTTTGGTAGAAGTCCCTTGGGAAGAACAACAGTAATAGCACCTTCCAGGGGTAAACTGACCTTGAAAACAGAAGCCAGGCTGGTGCAGAGGAATATACCTGCCAAACTGCTTGCAGGAACAAATCACCCACAGAGCAACAAATGAAACAGATTTGAAAGGCACAGAGAACAGTAAGGGTAGAGTTACACTGATGGGTGCAGGCCTGCAAAGATATACGGGTATACTCACTTCTGCACACTGCAGCTGGAGCCCTGCAAAGCTCTTCAGTGTCTGTTTAAGTCCAGCATTACCCAGCTTCTCTGGGACATTATCTGACAGCCTGATTGTGGGTTTAATTGTCACTGGGCAGGAGCAGGAATAGCCTTGATGACCATGGTGGAGAGAAGTAGCTGTACACCTATATGACAAAGACTGAATCATGTGATGAGGGTAAATACCCTTCTGGATGGTGTTAGTGGAGCATACAACATAAGATAGGCTCCTCAGCCCTCTTTCAGTAAATCCATATCTGTAAAATAAGCAGGGTGCCAGAGGTGCTGGGGGTCACACTTATGATATTTATTGGCAAGTGTACTGGCAAAATACCTCAGAGTTAAATTTGTAAAGTTGTATACTGATAGCTAATTCAGGTGAGATGGTTTTGGTTTTCATGATCTAATCAACAGTTAGTAATGTCTATAAATAGCCTATCAGAAGATGTGAAAGCAGAGAAAACTAGCTTAAATTCTTTGGTTTATTACTGATTACAATACCTACTTGGTCATTGTCTTAAAACTCAGTGTTTATTAAAGACTTATTCTTTTCCTAATTTTAAGGGTCTACAATTTTTAAAACTTTGCTGTGAAACCATTTGACTAAGGTATCTGCAGCAGTTCTGAGGAAAACACTTTGGATGCAGAACAAGCTAGATGTTAACACTACTGGAGCACACAGTTAAAATAATTCTCCCCATAGCTATGACATACAACTTTGCTGCAGAACAGGGTTGGTTTTTGTTGCTGAGCATAGGAAAGGGCACTCTGTTAGGTAAAACAGACTGCCTATCTATCACACAAGTCAGAAGGGAGACATTACATCTTGCTAGGATGGAGATTTAATCTGACTCTGCTATGAACATCTAACTAATCTTTTTTACTTGTTTGCACTGTAAATGGAATATTCTTGTGTCAACTCAATTAATTCTTCTATAAGTAAATGTAGGAGTCATCAAGCAGTCATCAGGATCTGGCAGACATTAGGTGCTGCGCCAGGCTCCTCATGAGATGAATCCCCAGTTCTTTAGGAATTTCCAGACAGGAGCTTGTTTCTGTTTTCTCTCATAGCAGTGCTGGACTGATAGGAAGTCAACAAGTAACAGCTTATTATCTAAATCACTTAACAGCTGCACCAGCCTAGGAGGGGAATAGTATTTGCTCAAGTCAAGCAAGCAGGCCAATTACGTTGGTAGATTTTCTTGTTTGTAAAAAGCGGTTACCTTAACTCTCTCAGTCACAAGGCTGTTTTCTAAATGAGATAAGACCATCTAGTCAGTAGGTTTGTCTTTCCTGCTGAGATATCAATATGTTTCTGCTCTGACACCATGGGAAACAGACAGTTGTTTGTAGGTCTTCTTTTTAGAAAAACTTAAAAAAAAATTAATTTTCCTCTTTGCCAGTTAAGACCCTCACATGCAAAGTCACTTCACTGTACTTGCTGAAGCATGCAATAGCACTCTGGTAAGTTTTGTAGAGGAAACAGTCTTATCAGATAACATGAATAGTACTGCAATATTTAATTCTGTGCTTAAAAATCTGATCCTCAAGTTAAGTGATTATGTGGAAATCTCAGCTCATTAAAGTAATAAATATGAGCTTTATCAGCCCTCACTGTTGTGGAGGAAGGCTTGAAAATGACTACCAAAAGCTCACAAACCAGGAAATAAACAAAAATAATTCAGACTAGACTTACTAGTTCTTCTGCTTTTTTTTTTTAATATGAAACTTGAAACCCAAATTTCCATAATAAAAATATATGTCCTATTTTCATTTACATTTTCTTTCATTTTTAATGAAACCTATTGAACTGCATTGCTGCCTGTGCCTAAAAATAAATAAATATTGTTTTCCTTGAATGGCAAACCAGCAAGAGTGTCACATGTTTTCTTACACTGTTATTGCTGCTTTTTATAAAGTGGTAAGGTGCTACACTTTGGAAAAACAAATACTTGCCAAAATGTTCAATGTTTTATTTTCTTTTTCATTCTTATACTTCAAAAACCAGTTTAATTTCTGGATTTATTTAGATTTTGTTCTAAAAAAAAAAGGGCATTTTAATCTCTGCCAATATCCTTTTTTTAATCCTGCAAAGTTCTTTTACAGTTTAAGACTATTTCCACTTTTGAAAAGGTTTTACTCTTGCTCTGAATGGTTACTTCGTTTCAGTGATAAGCAGCGAACACAGAAAAAATATTTCTTGCCCTCTGTCTTTATAGACAAGAAGCTTGGATGAGGGGAGAGCTACCATAATACAAGTCAGTGCAAATACATCTGCACTGTGTGTAGCTTTTTAGGTAGGTGTCCTCTACAGTTCAATTTTGTTAGTTTACCTGGTAGAGATTAGAGGTAGAGTTAGTTTACCTGGTAGCCAAAGCTTAAGTTTCAAACCTTTTTCCCATATAGAGAAGTACAACCACAGATATGATCTACCTTTTACCAGAATTTTTGAGAAATCTTTTCTTCTTCACTACATTTTTCTCTTTTAATGTTAGATTCCTCACCTGACTTGACTCCTTGCAAATTTTGACATGTTTTTCCTTCCTTTCTTTCAGCTGTCCAATAGGGCACTTTTCACATGTTTTAATGTCTCCCAGCAGTAACCGTCATCACAGTTCAACAGACCCAATATGAGGCCTTAATTTACTATGGCCAGACTGGCTTTTTTGTGACTCACTTTTAGCCCTAGGAGCTGTCATTTTCTGGTAGCTGGAATGCATACGAAAGGAGGTGGAAATCTTTTACTCAGTGTTAAGCTGTTAGTTAGTAACTTAATAGGTTATTTGTGTTTAACAAGTCTGAGGTATGTATTGACACCATCTATGTCTTCCATAACTGGCACCTTGAGGAAAATGCATGCCAGCACTGCTTTACAAACTAGTTATATTTAGAAGAACCCCGAAAGTAAACGCAGTTATTAAATTCATTCTGTGTGTGCATCGTACCTAGGAGTTTTGTTTTCTTATAACCATGGGGGGGGCATGTCATCTCCGACAGTAGGTTACAACAGAAGAACATCAGGGAGTGAAAGCCATATCACAAGGCTCAAAATAAGACTAATGAAAAAATGACATATGATTGTTTGAGGAGGACCTCTCAGACTCTCCTAAAATCCTGAAAATTTCACCATAAATAACACTAAGCAAATCTCATTGACCTTCTGAGAGAGAAAGTCACACCAGCAATGCTGATCTATTTTAAGGAATTCCTGTTCTCTCCACTCCTTGTTTCTTTGATCTTACATAAAGATTTCACTTCTAGGCAGACCACACTTGCCTTTAGTGGTTTTCCTAAGTTAGGTGAGGCCAGCAGCAACCCTGTAAAAAGTACTTAGATATTTTAATTGAAAAGTCAGTTTTAATAATGAATCATAGTATATTTTCAGATAAGTGAAGTATTTGTGGTGAAAATTTGCTGTGGTTTAGTGGAAATCCTAGCAGAAAACCTGTTATCTCCTGCTCAGTTGCACATATGATGCCTCTGTGGCAGGCCAATATATCTACAGAGCTCTTTGAAAGCAAAAGATTGGACTCTTCCCTGGGTTTCTCATTCCTGAAAAAAGCAGACTGTCTCCAGGAAATTTTGCCCAAGCGATAAACAGAACCAGCTTGAAATAAAAAGGAAAAAAGGTTTCTTGCACAGAATTTATTCCTCTCAAGAATTCCAGGCATCCTTTCATAGCATCCTTTTGGTCCCACTTCCTGCCATTCCTCCATAATGACTCTTTTCAAGAGTTCTTTTTTTTTTTTTTTCACCATGCCAACTTTAAAATGTCACCTGTGCTTTTGTCTATGCCTTCTGGCTTGCCCAGCATCCAGAAACCGCAGAAATATTCAGGGGGAAAGTTGTTCTTCAGCACAAATTCAGAAGTCTGACACTTCTGGGAGGGGAGGAGGTTGATTTTAGTGCCTGGACTTCACAGATGATCTTTGCTTCTGCTTTATGTTTGCCATGCTCAGGATGCCTAACTTACTATGAAGAGTCAAGTCAAGAAGTGTTGGGCCCATTAGGTACATACAACACTGGGCCTGCACAGATATTTCTGTCGAGAAAATCCACGTATCACAGCAGGCCCTGAGATGACCTTTCCCAAGAGTCAATGGCTGAAGAAAAATTAAAGTTTCACTACCTTTCAAAGATGCTGTATGGAGCCAGAAGCCCAGACCCAGGACAGAATTCAAATCCAGCCCCAAATGAATCATCACCCTTCCTCTTTCCCCATGGTTATTTGTCTGCTCGTCAGATCTGTTTTCAACAAGAAACTTCTGGAGTGTGGTCTCTTCCTTAGTTATCTTCTTCCTTCTTCAGCGTTCCCTGTTGCGCACCTAGGTTCTATTATATGGCAATCATGTTGCCAAGCCAGACAAGAAGGTTTTTTTTTTTCTTTTTCAAAAACAGTCCTCCAGGATATAAAATAGTATTTCTTGACTATATTATCAGAAATGACATGATTCACTGTGTCAGCAACCATATTCTTGCCAGCAGATTTCTTTCCAACCCCTTCTAACTTACAAAGTATCCAAAAACGTTTCAACTACTGGGCCAATTTCGATTTTTACATTGTCAAAGACCTTCACTTTTACGCATTTTAAGGGACATAAAAACATCTGGCAGGCTCAGGGTTGAACAGAGATTTTGTCACAGCCCAGTTTATTCATACCATGCCCTCACAAAGGGGGCCAAGGACTAGAATATCACATTTGTCTATTTTTATTCCTTAGGCTCTCAACAGTCCTTTAAAGGTTCATGCAGGTCATTCCTTCCTTATCCTTTCTCAGAGACAAGCCCAACACTACCACACCACTGTGGCACCTCTCCTGTGCTGCAATACCTTGTGCTTGACAGAGGTGGGCAGCCTGGCCAGAAGGCCAGTGTGAGATGACAGTCACAGGGGTACACAGGAGCCTGGTAGGTACCATACTCAGATTATCCCTGCCAGAAAGCATATTTCCCAGCCCAGCTCTGCTGTCCCTCTCCTGGGTCACAAAGTCACCTGAGAGAACTGCCTCAAAGGGGGCAGGTTCACCAGGCATCATCAGTAACACTCAACACAATAGATAACACTAACACACCATCCCACACAGATGGGAGGTGAGCAAGGGCCCTTCAGAGACTGCTTTGTGTTCTCCCACTCTCTTTTATCAAATGTGGGTAGCTGGGCAAAGAAAGAAGATGCTTTATTTAGATACTATCCTGCATAGCTTTATGAGATGAGCTGCAATGTCTTCTTCAGCTAGTAAAACAAAGCTGGTTAACCACAATTAGGTCACTGTAAAAATAAAAAACAGACAAATGCCCTGGATTCTGGAGAGGCAGTTAAATCATATGCCTTGTGAGCTCTTATTATCATAATCACTTTTGACACTATGAAACATTTACCTGGCTTTCATCCCTACTCTGTTGTTTGTGGTTGAAGAACAAGTGACGTTTATTCTAGGCTAAAAGACAGCTTTGTTCCAGATGAGATCTCTCATTCACTGCACATATGTCAGCCCTGCAGGTGCTATGGTAGACTCAAGAAACAGCAAGTTTTGGATCAATTTTCAAACAACAATGTAATGTCAAGTTATTACTTAGACAACTTAATGAAACATTTTCTATGTCTCAGATATAGCAATTATTTTTTCCCGGACACTTGAGTTAGATTGTACTTTCACTTCCATTGCCATTACTGAGAATAACTCCACAGACTTCAGTGGAATAGTTTTGCTTTCATGTCCAAGAATGGAATTTTAAACCAATATATAGATATGCTGTGTATTTAAGGGACTTAGCTGATTTAACACTTTAATTCTTCAGAGGCTTGAAGAATTTCCTCTGCTTGATACAGTGAAAGCAAATCCAGGCTTTCAGTGAGTAATCTATGAATCTCAGTATTTAAGGGACAAATTTTACCCCAGGGTTTCACATGAACATTATGTCACTTAGATATAAACAGCAGAAAGTGTCCTGCCACATTTAATCTAGCTGTTACATTCAAACATTCATATACACATAATACACTATAGTTAGGCATGATGCACCAAAACAAGATTATTCTCCTCTGTTTGACACTTGTGAGACTGCTTTTGGAGTGCTGTATCAAGTTTTAAGCCCCCCTCCCCAATTCAAGAAAGCCATTGTTAAACTGGAGTGAGTTCAGCAGAGGCCACCAGGACATTTGGGGGCTGGAGCTCTTGCCCTGGGAGGAGAGGCTGGGGGAGCTGGGCTTGTGCAGCCTGGAGGAGAGAAGAGAAATGGGGGTATTGTTGCTGTCTACAGCTATGTAGTGGTAGATTATAGAGAAAATGGATCTAGGCTTCTTAGAAGCTCACAGTGACAGGACAAGAGCCATCAGACAAATTGCAAAAGGCAAATTCCTGCTGTCAAGTCAGTTCCTCTCCTGACACAAAGGGACAGTAGGAAAAAAAATTCATCATGACAGTGGTCAAACACTGGACCAGGATGCACAAAGAGGCCGTGAAACCCTATCCTTGGTGTTACTGAAAACTCAACTGGACTAGGCCCTGAGCAGTCTAAGTTGGACCTGTTTTGGGTGGGAGGTTGGTTCAGACGGCCTTGAGAGGTCCCATTCATCCTCAATTATTCCATGATTCTATAAAATTCAGAGACTCTTTGTTTCCACAAAATTCAGGAATAAACCCTGAGAAGCCTAATATTTTAGTTTGTTTCTAAAGTTTTGAACTATGGAAGAAGGAGTCATCTCTCTTCACTTTATCACTCTAAAAATTAACTGTCTAGTTTAGATTGTTGGTGCAGGTTTCCCACATAGCTGTTGAAGAGAAACTGGTGCCTCCAGAGAGAAATTCCTCCCATCTTAGTTGCCTAAACAGGTGAATAAAATAAGTGGAATGAGTCATCCTCAGTGTGTCTTTTTCCTTCAACTGACTATAGTGGAAGTCTAGAGGATTAACTTCAATCTAGATTCCTAACTTTTACGTGGTTGAAGTTAGGTGGGGTAAATCCCACCCCAAGTGTCTGTTGTCAAATAATTCTCGTAATGAACTATCCTTAGAACATAGAATACATTTTCAGATACAAGACAGTTATGATCATTTTGAGGGAGGAAAAAAACAGGCCTTAATTTTTTTCTTTTTAATCTAGAGCATGACCTTCATTTTGCTATGTAGTAATCATATGAAATTAAAGGCACGTGCTGAAGTCTTTGCTGACTTAACATACCATAAGTATATTAACATTAACTTGCTATGTATACCACTGAATTATCTAGTTGAGTATCTGTCTATTCTTGGTCTCTGATGAATTTTTTCTGTGAAAATCCTATGTCTTTGAAATCAATAGGAAATTTGCCATAGATGGTCAGGATTTAAAAAATATGGTGACTACTAGCTAGAGAAATACAGCAATATCCTTGAGTTACTTTTAAGTATTATAAAGAAGACTTCTTATTCTCCACTGTGGATTAACAAATAATAAAGCTCAAGAAACAGATAAATATATACAGTTCCAGGTCTTCCATTCATTCCTTATAATGCAAATAATATTCACAGTCTGCCAATCAGACTCTTTCTTATTTTCAGGATTCCTTTTATAGTGCTACTTGCTCATAAAAATCGATGAAAGATTATTCATAAAGGAGAACAGCCTTATAGTTTGGAGACAGCATGTTTTCTTGCCATGTTCTTCCTGCTTTTAGGTATTTTATTTTCCTGTTCCTATGGCTGATAATGCCAAGAAGCAGGATGGATGGATAAGAATTCAGCTTGATACAGAAATGTTAAGAATGTTTCATAGAAAACACAACTTCCTATTAACATCAAGGATACCCACTTTTTGCAGAAAAACTCATTCATTCTTATTCTAATTAATAATCTTAAAACCAGTATTAAAAATCCTAAATCAGCACATATTAGATTAATATTATGTATAATTTTTTCAAAATTCAAGCTGTACTTCTGCAAGTCACATTTGTTCTTTACTCCTTAATATATATCTATAGTCAGATGGTGGTAAAGGGATCTGTATATAATTAGTAGCAGAGCCCCAGATACTATATTACTTGTACAACAGGTATATCACTTGCCATGTGTAATTAACTATAGGTTTAGTGCTGCAAAATTAGAGCTGTAATCATATTTCCTTAATAACTCCCAAAGTTATATGTGTAACTGAATAATCAGTACAACTGCCATGACACTAGTGGCCAGTTCTGCTTCAGAACCTGATAAGATCCTGGTCTTCAGGCATCAATGATTAACCAAACAAACCTCACATATGAAAGCTGCAATTCTAGCTGTACTGTAGCAAGTGCCAAAACTGACTTCAAAAAGACCCAGATTTTATTTGTAAATTTGTCTTACATTCTTAAAAGAGAACATATTGAATTTCCTTTTTAAAAAAAAAATCATTTGCAGTACAAAATGTATATAACATATAATACCACAAAACTGTGGTCAAGCTACACTTTTCTAGTCGATATTGTTCAGAGGAAGATAAAAGTTGAAAACAAACCTTTGTCTGTGATGACTGTGCAAATAGAAAATGGATCAACAGAGCACAGAGAATTCAAGGTAGAGAGTTGCTGGGAGAAACAAACAAATATTGAGGCACCTGAATATTCAGGTGTGGTCTGTGCAGCTGAAAGCCAGTCTATTTTTCCTACTAAATCAGTCAAATAGAGATATTGTCTCTCCCTGTGAATCCTGACATGCTCATATCCTTAGACCATCGAGGCTATTACTAACAACTGATAATACAAAGACATTGGCCTTTTACTCAAAGGCTGACTTAGAGAAGAAAAGGGAAGTAAAAGGAAAGAAAGAAAGAAATATAAAACTTGTCACATAATATTTCTACTGAAATTTTATCACATATATTCTATAGGAGTTCATTCACTGAGTGATAAAATTGTTTGGGGCTTTTGAGTAAAAAGTAAACAAAACTGTCAAACCTTGTGAAATTTTCAGTAAACACCTAGCATGATTTTTGTAGATTGGCACTTTGATGGGAGTTATAGACTATGTTTTTAATTGTTTTTAACTGAGAATGGCCTACATGCTAATGCCTCTCCCCACCCCAAAAAAAGTCTTCAGCAATTTATCAGAAAAGATTTTTTCTTACTACATGACAAATACCTAATTATATCTATTGTTTAATTTTGGGCTCTGCATGGGGTTTGTAAATGGACTCATAAATAAAATTAATATGAAATATGAGATTTTCCTCCTGATTATATGCGTTTTGTATATGTATTTTGTATATTCCTATTAGCTGAATAAATAGTTAAAACATAAAATGCCAATAATCTGTAAGCTGCATAAATCAAAGTTAACCTTAATGTCTTGGGAACTAATAAAGGTAAGAATAAGTGTCATCCATCAGTTAGTAATAAAAACAGCAAGATTCCAATTTCTCTCCTTTTCAGCTTTGGGAGAAGAAACAGGTCATCACCAAATAGAAATGTCAATTCTTTTTTCTCTTCCATTAGAGGTACAACATCTTATTACTTTGCCAGTCTAAGATTCATTGACTACTGAAAAGCATTTATCTTCTAAAGTAAGCTCAGTAAAGGATATACATTTCTTTTCACTCAGTCTCTAGGTAATCATGAGAAAAGCAGTATAATTGACACTCTTACTGGGCAAGGGTTGTTCCAGTTAAACTGGAACACATTTTGCACTATCTAAAACCTGTGGTATATCATACCATGGAAAAAAAGTGATTTGAGATCTGCAGGCTAAAAGTGTGGAAAGGCTTTCTGTAACAAGCCTCTACAAAAATTAACTCAGGGCCCACTACTGAAAAAGGTCCAACTTCAGTGCATTCTACTGAAATCAGGTTAAGGTTTTCTGTGCCTCCATAATCAAACTAAAATCTTCCACTTAATTTACAGAATTGAGATCCAGCATTGATGAAATAGTTGAGTGATGAAAGAGGACATTCTGACAATGCTGTAAAGCAAACAAGAAGTCCTGATTTGCTCTAGGAGGTAGACATAATCTGTTACTTTCATAATAACATTTTACTCAAGGGAGAAGGTTTATATAGGCAAAAATGTGAGCATACATACTAACAAACAAACACCTCCCTCTTTCCCATATGTCATTCTAAAGAACTGAACATTAGAGACATTATAAAAGTTATCAGAAAGTGTCCCTTTTTCAAATTCAGTATTTGGATGAAAAAAATTGCTTCAAATTTTTTTGACAACATAAGAAAATGAAATGTTTGCTATTTTTCTTTTTCTCTTCCCTACTCCCCTCATTTTATCCAAAGTTGCTGAATTTTGACAAATCCAAGCATTAGCGGGACCTAATATAGCTGCGAGAGAAAGCAGGTATTGGAATACACTGAGGAAATCTTGGAACAGCATGTATCAGATTTATATTTACAAGGTATCACCAACTGGGGCAAGTATTTTTTAAGGGGTGGCTACTAAATAGACCAACACTGGGATTATATCAGCGCCACACCTGAAATGCCTTCTGCTTTGCACTATTAAACACTTTCTTCCCTTTGTGACTGAGTCTGCTGCTCTCCTCTGCACTCCACTCCGGACCAGAAAGTAGAAAACCAGGGACAAAACCAGTTTTGCACAGAATGCAAAAGAATTATTTTCTGAGTCATTTATCTTACTTCATTTTACATTGTTTAAGTCATTTCTGTGAGGACTGCTTTTCACCAAATATGTTAATAATAATCACCTAGAATTTTGAGATGCATAAGGCTACTTAAATTTCTCCTTCATGGAGAAGACACTTTGGGATTTGTTTTGTTTTGGTTTTGTCTCCTTTAGATTTTTTCAAAAGCTGAAACCTTAGCTGATATGAAAAGATATATAGAACTTCTAAAATGATATTTTGACCAAAACATAAGAGCATCCATCCTAAGCCACAATCACTAACTTGTTATTAGTCAGCCTTTCTCAATGACATAAAACAATATTAACTTTTCAATGCAAAACCTGGAATTAAGACAATGATGGTCAGGCAGAAAGTAAGCTACAGTCTAACGTTACCATCACAGAGAAGTGTGGAGAGATGGAGAGAAAAGGTAAGGGTATAAGAGAAAGTGTTTCATCTTGAGAGACAGAGTTTGAGGAACGGATGCGGAAGGCTTCACATATTTTCAAATGCTGGAGAACTTTAATAATCCCAGTATTTCTAAAACCATGGTATGGCCTTTAGTGTGTATGCAGCATAAATGGCTGAAAGTGCTTATATGCTTGGGAAGGAAATAAGCCATATTGTACACTGTATCTTGACACAATTCCACTAATGCTTGAACAAGATTCATCTCACCTGATCTTAGATAACTAAAACTCAGTCATCTCCCTTAGTCACCTAAGGTTCCTCTTCCAGTCACTAGAGAGATGGCTCTAGTGGAAGATGACAAATACTCACCTTACACCCACCTACATTGGACAGGATGAGACTATCATTTTCTGGAGGTCCTTGTTTTTCCTTGCTGACTTTAAGGGGTTGCCTACTTTGGTATGTGTATTTCTCTCCATTGACTATAAAGGGAGCTTAGACAACTAGCTGAGATAGGGATGGCTGCACTCTGTGAAGCTACATCTTTTTATGTGACTCCTATCCTCTATGCCTTACATCAGAGCTATGTGACTGACCAGCAACAGCTACATGAGAATGCTCTGATGATATCCTTCCTCTAATGCCCAATACATTTACTGAAAAAGCGTTACAACACCATAGGAAGGCTTACTTATTTTTGCCCAAATGGTTCTTTTTGATGTGATTCTCAGTGCTGATTCCCAGATATTCTTTCTGCTGTAATATCTGTCTATGAAAACCATTTCTGGGACAAGCCTCTTGTAAATTGCTCATCTGTACCACATTCAGGCTTGCAGTCATTATAATGCAACTATCATACTCTGGCTCAAAGAGACAAAGAGTCCTCCCGTCAGAAACAGCCCATGAAAATTTCAGAGCAGTCGTCAGAAAATATACAGTCAAATAGTGGATTGAGCTTAAGTGCTGAGGCTTAAAATAATCAGTCTTATAATTATCTTCTGTTTTCCATAATCAAAATATTTTATAAATGCATCCTTTACAGAGGACTCTTATGAGGTCGTATGAAACAGTTTTACATTCTGTACATTCAACTTTGTACAGGGAACATCTGTTCTTTTGTTTAGTAGTCATCAAACCTGGCTTTTTATCTTTCAGAGGAGGACAGATTGACTATATCATAAAATAGAAAAGCAGTGTTATAATGATTACAAATTTCATTACTTTAATCTGTGTTTATATCATTGCATTTATAGTTAGATTTCTCTAACAGACAATTCATTACCTTATAACCTGCCACGAAAATCAAGCCATCTACGTAAAACAACTATTACGGTTCCATTGTGCAGCAGCTGGGAATGAAGATAATTTAGCTGTCTTAACAAATGGCCAGATTTAATTAGTACACTAGCAATGCAGCAATACTTAAAAAAAAAAGCATCAACAACAAAGCAGTTCTAACTCTTTCCATAAAGAAGATACATAAAAGACAGTCTGCTTAGGAATTTTGCTTCCCCATCAAGTAGAGCCTTTTAATAGTCTTTTGTTCATTGCCAAATTAGGTATTATCAGCATATAAATCTCAGTTTTGTGAAATGCTGTCCATCCTCAGTTTTCAGTGAAATCAGAATGGGGCTCACGGACCAGTGTGGCTAAGAGTTCCCATTAACAGAAAACAAATATGGGTGCTCAGTCTGCTATGAAGAAGATCCAAAATGCATTTTATTCTCCAGTAATCTACTGGGCTGTGCCTTGACAGTCAAGGAGAGAAATCTCACCGGGCCAAATTGCAAACTTTTCAGTTCAAAGATAAGACATAGCAATGACAGCATAAAATGGAACATGTACAAATGTAGCCGAAATCCAGAGAGGTTGACTTATAAAGCAGTGGCATCACAAATGAGCACTATTCAAATCTTTCAGTACACAGGTGATGAAAGGCAAAGGAAAGTGTAAATTTAACCCTTTTACTTAAAAGATCAAACATAAGGGTAAGTTCCCTAATTTGCATGCAGTGTAAAGCCAAGCTATAGGCTTTTGTCTTTTTGACCTTGTTTTACCACTGGTGCTCTTGATTGTTGAACGGATTCATGAACAGGCTTTAGCTAAGTTTAGACTCCTTGAAAGCAGTTCATTAGCCGTGCTCTTCCTTCACTGTGAATTCCCAAAGCACAAAAAAATTGCTCTGCTAAATTTCAAAGGTGTTAAAGATAATCCAGGCAACCTAAAAGGCATTTTTCTTTCTAGAGGATAAAACAATGCCCTATAGCTTTTGTTACTATGTAATTTATGGCAAAACTACAGACTGACTCTGATTGCAAGGAATGGCTCTCACGAGGTGTTACCATTTGCCAGTCGTTATTGTTTTATTTAGGATATACTGTACCTGCAGTGCACAAAGCATGGTGTGTGGTTCTTAACAAAGGATGCAGACTTTCTACAGAGCATCTCGAAGAGAAAGTATCATCCCACTTCCAGCATGAAACTGTACATAGTCTAAGCATTGTTTACAAAAGAATACTCTGAAATCTCAGGCCACTAAAGCTTGTGGGCAGCTATGTTGTTAGTGTGTCAAGACTAAGGCATCTTTCTGATGCTCTTGCTTCTCAGGCCATATGAGAAAGAGGGATCACATGTTTGGCATCTCCAGCTTTCTCCAGACCAGTGAGAAATAGGGCCCTGAGGCTAACTGGCAGAGCACACCTTGTATCCATACGGCTAAACTCTCTTCCTCCCTTGTTCATACTGCCTTTCAGGAACAGTCCCTGGCAAATGCTGTCATCCAGATTGTGCTTGGGCATTCATCAGTGGAGAGGTAGTTGGTACAGTCCAAAACCATACCAGGCTTTATGCCAGTCAGTAAATTTGAACAATCATGTGCTAGCGTGGGAAACTGGGCCCTGGCCCTGTTTTATTTACTAACATAATCTTAGCCTCTATTTCTCACTGCCAGCTCAGTTCAGCCTCTCTCACAATAATTGTGGATGCTGTTCGTCCTCCTCTAAAGGGAATGAATCCTTTAGCAAAGGGAAGGCAGGGACCACAGAGTACAATGCCAGTCCTGTGACGAAATTAAACTGCAACCAAATCATATGTCAGTGCCAGAGAGGAGCAGGCACAATCTCCAAGAGCAGAAGGAGGCATCTGTGACCTCAACTGTAACAGAGCCACCAAGGTGCAGAGCTGAGTCATCTGGTTCCAAGTCTGCTCTTCAGACAGGGACAACCATCAATTTCTGGAATTAATTTCAGAGTACCTTCCCCTTCGGATGTTTATTTTCCCCAAACACATAGGCAGACTAGTGACAATTAAGAAGTCAATACAGCAGGACTATCCAGTGCTTATAGCCGCAAGAGTAATGTTAGCACAAGGTAACTATTCTCTTACCACTGAACTGTCACTGTTTAAAATCCTACAGAGGAAAAAAAAAAAAGACTTTCACTGATTTCACTGAAAGCAGAATCCCACACCGCAATCAAGGCTCAAGCCCTCAGCTATTAATATCTAAATACTCTTTGGTAAATTAGCAATCCCAAATAAATACATGGCTTGGCCGGCATTTTTCAGTACCCCAAACCTTGAGCTGGAGCAAGTTAGAACAGTTCACCGATTAAGATTTAATTATTTCAGACTGCAATTATTTAGAGGGGATCACACTTCTATTCCCCTAGTAGCATGTCACAGGAATTAGTTTAGAACTGTAAAAAGATCTGTATTGTTCCCTCTCATGCCCTGGGGAGTTCACACCATTTAGCAGTGTCTGCAGTTTGTACAGCTGAACCACCTGATGAAACATAACTCATATCAACAGTCAGTTATGAATCTGAAGAGAGTTCAGCAGATGGATGCTGTCTGCAGAATCCCAGGTCTAGCAGCTGCACTCTGTTTGCTGTACCTGATTATAGGTTTAGTTAGGACAGCCTGACCAGGCTGTTCCACACACTTACACTAAAACCTGCAAAAGACCCTCACAGTGCACCCTGCTCTGTGGCTCAGGAGAGGTCACACACATTTATGGAGCACAGTGGGCAGGCTACCTGCCACACAGCAAGCCTCAGTAGGGGTTATATACTGGCTGCAAACACAGCCACAGCCCCTGGCACACGTCAGCCATATCACTGGTATTTGGCCTGTCCCCATACAATCTTGTCTCATTTACTGAAAAAGAAGATAAATCAGAGATCTTCAGACCTCTGCAAGAAGCTGACCTAGTATCTGTGAAATCCTGCAGACTACCTCACCCACTGCTCAAGACAAGACCTAGCTAGCCTGTGCGCAGCAGCCATGCTTGTTTAAGGGGCAGAGCTTAAATACTTCATCCCTGGGCAACTAGCCTCATGGAAAAGTCAGTGACCAGCAGTGCAGAGGACACGCAAACAGATTTTGCTTGCTACACAGCAGAGCTGGCAAAGGGCTGAAAGCTTTGAAAGAGGTATCTGGAGAGGTCTACTTACGAAAGGCAAAGGAACCCAGTTCCCTCGAGCACATTATCCTCTGAACTGGAAAACTACAGTTTGCTGCATCATTTAAAGCTTGCCAGCAACTGGCTTAGCATGTTTAGTGTTGCCATCCTCTCCTTTTAGCCACATACCCTTATCACTATTTACCAGTCCAAGACAACTCCTTACACTTGCCCTTAAAGGTTGTGGGGTTGCATCTTGAGCTTACAAAAGCAAGATTTCATTTCCTTAGCTGAAAATTACTCATTGCATCAGCTGAACCCCTGAGTTTCTGCGTATTCACCTGCATGCATTGATATTGCTATGTCAGCCCCTTCCTGTTCCTGAGCCATTTCAGCAAGGTCATTCTGTCCATTTGGCTAGTAAAGTATTGCCGTGGTGTCTTTCCTGGCACAAAACAAACCTTCTAAGCATGCTCTTATAACCAAGCAGCAATCTTCAGAAAATCCCACTGCTAACATTTCTATATGCCTAATTTAAGATGCTGCATCCATACATAGGCAGTAAAACAAAATGGTCTGATTTTCAGAGATGTTCAGCTCTTCCATATAAGTGCCTTTGTGAGACAGACGATTTACAAGGCTGTGCTGTTAAGCTTGTTAGCTGCTGGCTAGAAAGTTTAGAAAGCTAATATAAGCTGACAGAAATAGGAGTTTTACAGAGGGACCATCTCACAGAAGAAACATTTTTATATACATACATACTCAACCTATATATCTAGAGATTGTTACCCATCTTGACTTGTCAGCCAGGGCTTGGAGTCCTATACATTGTTCCTATTGGAGAGAGAAATTGATGAAGTCAGATATTTCTTATATGTGATCCCATTTATTAACAGCAACAACAAAAAAAAGTGAGCATTCATGTCCCCCTCACAACAATGATTTAGTAGGGAGACTAGTAGACCTACAGCCCTCTTTCCAGTAGTGCTATCCAGTAAAACGTGACCTCCCTAAGACTGGAGAGCAGGAACTTCTCTTCCCCATCAAGACTACTTCTGCTTGGAACCCAATATGTGGACTCAAACAGCACAATAAAGTTGCTTTCTCCTCGGCACCAAGCCCCTTTTCTGCCGATCAGTAATCTCCCAATCTCTCTTTTTCTTAGATTCATACAACTTATGCATTTTTCTTGTTTTTTTTTCTCTTTTTTGCTGTTTCTCCTGCTTTTTTCTCATATAATGAGATGTACCTTAGCATCACCTTTTTTTAGCAGACTGATAGTTTCCACCATTATTTTGCCTCAGAGTATAGTTACTTCTTACCTGAAATGAACAGTGGCCATTCTATCCACCAGCTGTGTGCCCACAGAAACCATAAGAAAGGTTCTCACAGGCTTCACTGAGTCCTGGATGAAGACCTCTAACAAGAATCTTACTTTGTATGAGAGGTTCTCCTCCCACAGACTTCAAAGATAAAATTCTAAATATTCACTGATGGCTGTGAAACTCATTCAGGACCCAAAGTCAGTGAAAAAAAACTATTTTCTCATGAAGCAAGAAATGAAAAAATATATAAAAATCATTCAAAAATCTCATTTTGGATCATCTTTCCAAATCAGAAGGAAAGGCAACAGAAAATAGGGTTTGAGTGAGGCATTTATTTCTTCTCATCGTCTAGGTGCAGAGATTGACATTTTGACTTTGCAATAAGTTAAAGTTCAGCAAAATATCAAACTGATGGGTAACTACTCAGTACTGTACTTGCATGCTCTTCAAAATTTTAATTATTCCACTGAGTAAACGGAACGCATTTTTTTCTTCCCAAGAGACAGAAAATGAGCAAAAGACAGACAGCAAGCTCTGTTCTTTTAATTTATTAATCTAGCAATCTATATTCCACATTTTTGAAAATCAGATTTATCCTGCACAGTTAATTTAGCCTGGCAAGACTTCACTTGAGTGTATGTGACTTTCCTAATCTCCTTTCAAAAAATCCCTGACCACTCAGCTTTTCTGAAAACATCAAAGCAGAGATCATGTCCATTGTCTTTTTTTCTTTTACTAGGGTGGAACTGAAATATCCCATGAATATTTCATATGCTATGAAAGAGAGATGCTGATTTGACAGATTTTAAGATCCTATATTCACTGGAAATCTGGCAGCTTACACAGAATCTATATTGCAGATCTCTCCTAAACCTCATCTTTGGGTGTATAACAATGGCAAATTCTCCACACGTATCCTTTCTTAATTTGTTCTTTTTTTATGTTTTTTTTTACATCCCTCAAGCCCCCTTTACCAACTATCTGTTATCATATCAGTCACTTTTACTTATGTTATCAGACTTGCTACACTTCTGATAATAGTCCAAAAGCAAGTGTATGTGCATCCAATGACAGTTACAGAATCACAGAATCACACAGAATCACAGAATCACTGAGGTTGGAAGGGACCTCTGGAGATCATCTAGTCCAACCCCCCTGCTCAAGCAGGGTCACCTAGAGCACATTGCACAGGATTGCATCCAGGCGGGTTTTGAATATCTCCAGAGCTCTTTCTTTCTTTATCTCTGTTCATCCTGTTTAGGTTACACATCTAGGAAAAAAACATAGAACCATCCTGGGGTGAAAGAGCAGTTTCCTGCATTGTTGGTTGTAGGAAACTCTGCAGTAATTGCTTGTGAGCCCAAAATGGTCCTTTCTTTTCAGTAGCTACACACATTTATTAGCATGAAAGGTATTTATATGCAATTCACTGGTTTTAATCTGCTTGTTCAAAAGCACAGATTGGCAGAATGGCTCCCCATAAGCTCAAAGAATGACACAGAACATGTCAGGGGTTAAGACAGTAGGTCTGGCCCGTAACTGATACTGTAGATGCTAAAACAGCTTAACACAGCTCTGATTCATGACAAATGTTCATTCACACTCCAAATGAAATACCTTGGTAAAAATCAGTTCTAATTATCTCATTGAACATAACTCTATTGAAAAGAGACTGAACTATTTCCAGGGTGTATGGTCATAATTAACAAAAAAAACATAGTCAACAAAACTTCCAAATATCAAACAGGTCTTTCATACAATTTCTTTAGGCAGCTTTCATTTTGTGATGTAAATTATTGCATTTTAATTAACTTTTTTCCTCTTTCTTTTTATTTCCATTTAGGTTATAACTTACAATCCTAAATCAAATACCTTATGTTTATGCCATATATCTGTTGCAAAGAATTAATCAGTAATGAGAGTCATGAATCCTGTGAAAGAGAAGAAATAGGAAAAGAGAACTGCTGTGGTTATTCAGAGTATAGCTAACCAACACTGTGAATCATATATACAGTAACCATTATCTGAAATATGCATACAAGCATAGACTTAAAATTTTCCAATGTTCCTGGACAATTTGAAAATGTATAAAACTATATCATTATTAATAAGCTTTATGGAACAAGCTATCTACCATATAAATTGGCTTACAGTGTTGTTTGGGCCATAAGTATGACCTAACTGGTGAAGAAATGTCACTCAGTTAATCTATTGGTTTAGAAGAATTACTGGAGTGCTAACTTTCACTATGGATAAAAGTAATCACACCTCATTTACTATAGCAAGATTTCTATCAAGTTTCAGAAATTAATTTATTTTCCAGCCCCCCATGAGATTTATTCTAATTAGAAATAAAAAAGGTGTGTTTAAATGTGTTGCAAATAATTAGCAGTCTTTTCTTATCATCATTACAAAATTATTAAAACAGAAAAACTCAATTAGTTTCCATGCAGAGATAATATAGGAAATTATGATTTCCAGGCCTATTCTCACAACCAGGCAAAGACAGGATTTTTTTTTTTTTTTTTAAATTTCAGCCAGGGTTTAAATCCCATGTTTTTCTCATTTCTAGAGCCCTCCATAACCAAATCGAATTTGCATTCTTGTAATCATGCAGGATGTGAATATTTATGCTTAGAGCATCTAACATATTATGGAAATCAGTTTCAAATTACATGGTCTATGTTAATACAATAAGTGAAAGAAAAATTTGCAAAATTCAAGATCCTGTGTTGATCTCTAGCCAAAGGTATCTCCTGGCATAACAATTTTGCATTAGGAAATCTATTGATCTTCCTATTTATGAAATGTCTAGATTATTTATCTTTATTGAGTCTATGTGAAAGTGTTAATGTTATTTGTACATTTCAGCTCTTGGACTGCATTCATCTTCTTGCTAGATATCCTAATCATATGTATAAAAGTTAGTTAAAAGATCCATGTGGACTAACAACTGATGGGCCAAGGCAACAAATGCATGTAAGTTTATTAAGAATAATTCATATCTTAAGATCCCTTGGTTATTCCACTTTATATAATTCCATCAGCATCAAACTTTTTATCTGTTATATCACCCTCATTTCACTGTCATTATTCTTCTCTTTTTATACCTTTTTCCAACATCATATTCAGCTTCAAGTATAGATTTAGGTCCCATTTCAACTTTGCTCATCAAATACAGAAAACAAGCAAACACATCCATTGTATTAGTCCTAATTTTTATGAGGATAGCTGCCAGAACTTAGGAATATGACTTCTTTATGGATGCAGCTATACCAGTGTAAATCTACATAAGGAAGAATTAGTATTAGCTATGCAGGTATAAACACTTTTAAATAAGCATGCCAATCTTTACTTAGACAAAATTACTCATGAGAGGAAATCTATTGATTGCAATGGTATTGCTTATGTGAGTAAGTTGCTAGATGTGAAAAGGAGCAATCTGTCATGCAAAATGCAACTGCTTTGTTTTGACTAAAAAGAGACCACTGAGTGTAAGTAGCAGAATAATCGTGTTCACAATCTGGCCTAATTTTTAAGATCTCACTGAAGTGTGCTTGAAAATACTGCAATTTTTTTTAAGGAATATCTACCAGTGCTCCTTCTTTACAAGGTACAAGAGGAGAAACATCTGAAAATGTTTTTCTGCTACACTGTTACCACTTCTAATTCTAAATTAATATAGTTGTATCCTGTACATGTTCTCTTGTTCCTAATGGAAGCCACCACATTTCACTTAGAAAATATGGGATCACACTGAGTAAAAATAGTTACTCTGGAAGAGAAAAAATCCCACATTTATCTGGATTTCAGTTATTGTAAGAAATATTTGTACTTCCAGAATATTATAAATGGTGGTTCATGATAATAAAAATCGACCAATACCATTTAAATACCATTGTATTTAAAATAAATCAAAATGGAGGTATTAGCAATTCCCATGTCATTGATGAAAACATCTGTAGGATATCTCAGATTATTTCTGTTCAACTTGGATACAAAAAGTAGTGCCTGTGAATATAAACCCTGAAAAATGCACACAAGCAGAGACAGATGTATTAACTTTCAATATGTAAAGCATGTTCTGTGTGTACTATGGACATTTAACTTACAGTTTACTATGGACATTTACCTTACAGTGTATCCATCTTGTTTAGATTAGGTGTCTGGTGTTTTTATTTGTCAGAGAAGATCATTCTATCAAGGATGTAAGTTTTCTAGCATTTATTCACGTTACATTTGTACTCCTCATTTGCAAATCGTGGGATCATTTTTTATAGATAAGGGAACTCTGGATTATCATACAAGAATGAGAGAGTTCTTCATCTGTTCATAATTTATTCTAGCCCTGCTGCTAGTTTTGACAGTTCAACCTTTAGACACAGTGAGACAATAAAAGCTCACAGCATGGTGTATATATGTAGAGTTTTACTCTGTTTTTGCAATCTAGGCAAGAACATTCTGTTAAGTCAGGGAAAAACATGTTTTTAGATCAGCTATGTACATTATCTAATATTTAAAACAAATATAAGCCATATATAACCAATGACAAAGTCTGGCCTTTTATCCCCAAAGAGTTTGTTCTTACTCATATTCAGAACAGCATTTGGATATGAGATAATAAGCAAAGAAAAATCCAACTTTTAAAAGATTAAATATATTCTAATTCTTACATATTTTTCTTTTTATCCCTGTCATCATAGCTATGCTCACAGCTTCAAATTAAAATCAACTATGTTAACCAAAATGCTCTCTAGGAGATTAGAGAAGTTGTAGGTTATCAGTCAGTCATCATATCTACATAAAAGTTAACTCTGTATTATTGTTCTGTTGATCAGTCTTTTTTTCACTCCCTTTGCTAACAAAGAATTTATAGTGAAAGTTTGACAGACATCTAAAAGCAGGCAATTTCCATTTCCCACCTCTAAGAAAAAGCATCCCATGATTTTGTTCTGGGACCCTGGACAACTTTCTTTCAAGGGAGGGTGTGTAGTGTGTAGGTAGCTTTCCCAACCACCTTGCTGCCGAAGCTGATATACTCCACCTTGTTCCCCATTTGCAGCAGTTAAATGACTCCTGGGACCACCCAGCCTGATGGGTACAAGGACGCTGGGATGCCTGATCTATCCTGTGCTGCTTCTCCAGTGAACTCAGAGGTGGTGATGTATGTCTCACTGCACAACTTGATTATAAGTACTGGGCATATATAACCTTGCATTTAGATGCTACCCATAATACTTAAAAGATACAGAGCACTTTCAACACTAAAGGTAGAAATGAAGCTTCTCTTGAGTTTTTACCCATGCTTTAAAGTGCTTTAGAAATGCAGAATATGCAGGCAGACTTGTAAAATGCCCTAAAATTTCATCTGCAACTTTTCCCAGCAGGGAAGAGCTATGATTAATGTAGGAACTTTCACTGAGCAAGGTTAATCCCACTGTGAGGAGCTCAAATGGCAGTGAGAAATATTCAGGTTAGGCACTAGGGCAAACTTTCTGATGACAAGGATAGTGAAGCACTGGATGGATTGCCTGGGGACATTGCTGAATCTCCATCCCTGGAAATCTTTGAAAAAAAAGAAATGCTATAGGTAGAGCTGATCCTGCCTTGCCTGGGGCAGCCAGTTGTACTAGATGCACTCTTAAGCTCACATCCAGCTTTATTTTTGTATGACCCCTGGCAGAACTGGTCCCCTCAGCCTGGTTTAAGTGCGTCTATTGCATCTGATAGTGTGCTGTCCACAGTGGCACAATGCACACTGCAGCAATGGTTGGCTTACATGCACCTCAAACAGCCAGGCAAAAGGGGTTGGAAGCCATGTCAGCCAAGGGGAACTGTCCTTATGTTGAATCATCACCCTGAAAGCGTGAGGTGCAAGACACAGGGACAAAGAAAATTAGAGTTAACAACAGAATAGTTATCTGAGACTATTTCCCCTTTCTCACTGTCAAAGGGAGGAAAAAAAGGATTGCCTGCTTCATGTAGACTTTGTAAGAAAGACTTTTACGTATTGTTAGCAAACACTCTGTCATTCTACACCCTCTGCACAGCTAGAGTGAGAGAAAGAAAGCTCTAGTGTCTCATTTTTTTTCATCAGTTTTCCTACAGGCTTTATTCCAAAATGGATTAGAGAATTAAAGAGGAACAGCAGGGTAAGAGACATCTATTAGGATGGAAGAGACATTTTTCAGAGGAAGTGTGAGAAATGCTACATAGGACGCCAATAACGAGCAAGGAACCTGCATCACCCTGTTAGTTCTTCAAAATAGTGTCCAGAAAGTGTTTATTACAGAGCTTTTCCACTAAAATTAAGTATAATCATGATGATGGCAACAGAGCCTTTATAACACCTTTAGATCAAAATCAGGTGACAAGTAGTCACTATCACATTGAGAATATTTAGTTCTCTTTGTGAATTGAAAGGATCTGCATAATTCCTAGTAGATATGTATTTATATCATGAACAGATACATTTCCTTTTCACCCTGATTAGTTGTTTCAGACTGGAGGCTAAGATTTGAAGAAACGCTGAAGAATGAAATACTGGAAGAAGCTAATATCCTTGGGTGTTTTTGTCATTTCTGTTCAAAGTATAATAAAAAAATCATCAGGCTGGACTACATTTCATATGGGCTGAAAAAGAGAGGAAAGACAGAGAAATAGATAATGAGAAATATAAGCAAATTTATATTGCCAAGACGATCAAACACTTTACCAAGCCCTATGATGCAGGTTCAATGATTTACTTATTAAAACCAAAGATGTTCTGCATGAAGATGGTATCTAATGTATAAAAGAATACCAGTTTTAAATACAGTCTAGCTTGAATATATTGTTTAATTTAGACTATGGCAGGCACAGACGGGAATTTTCAGCTTCTTTTCCAAGGCAGTATTTCTGACCTGTTGGCTGGCTCATCCCAAGATAAAGGATTGGATAGCCAAAGGAGGATTAGAGTTACATTTCATGAAAACTCAAGGAATTTCTCAACATTAGCTGAACACATCTTCAATGAACAAGATGCCAGTACAGGCTCTGCAGTGAAAGGCTCATAAGAATAGCCACAGAATGTGTCTTCTCCTAATCTCTGAATCCTTGTTTTGAACTCTTTGGTATTTATACCAGTAAACTTTAAGAAAAAATATTTTAATAAAAAGGCAGAAAACAAACATATTTTAGTATACTGTATCCACGTTGTGAGGCCTGTAACCTTTCTGTCTTCAAGGTCAGCAGCCTCATTAGCTTTGCTGTGGCTGAGCTAAAGCTGAACTGTAGTGAATAAGCCAACTTGACAAGTGCAGCTGCTTACAGTGCAGTTAAAATAAAGAGAGGGGGGGGGGGAAAGGCTGATCAATAATTACTACCCCCAAAGTGAGACAGCCATGAATTATTTTAAACAGACTAGAGTGCGCTCAACCTAAACATTTGTTTTTGCTGCATTCTTTTTAAAGTATCTAGAAGTTGCACTATTAAAGAGTGTTTTTTTCTGTTTTAGATTTAAAAAATAGCAAGAGGAAAAAAAAAAGCCAAAGAAGCATAATATATTATTACTCATAGACTAACTGCCTACATTTCTCAGTTGGCCAAGTAAGTAACAAAAGTGTGTATTTTTGCTTTTAGGATTACAATATTCTATATGAACATGTGCACATTTGTGCATGTGATATTGATATATGCACCTCTACAGAGATCTATAACCTTAATTAGAAACTATGTAAACCCAAATTAGCAAGCATAATCTGGTGTCAGCTGAGGTTATGAAAGTGCAGAGCTGCAGCTAAAAAAGTAATTGAAAAAAGGAGGAAGTAGATCTAGAAATCTGGCCTGATGGGGTGAAGTCCACTTTACATCTGCTACTTAAGTGCTTTTTCTGCTGTAACTTTGTCCTTATACTCTGTATGGATACAAGCTGCACCAATGTACACTGATGTATTGTTACTGGCATATGCTATTTTTTTCATATAGAGGTTACATCATATTTTTCTGTTACCATTTTCTTGTGAAAAAAGTTCATTATTTGTAACTATAAAGAGACAGCATTTCAACCTTGCTCTCCAAAAATTGTCCAGACTGCAGCAAATGTTTCTGCCCCCCTAATTCTAATAGTCAAGCAAATCGATATCACCGTTAACCTTTTTTTTTTCTCTGCTTTCTCCTTTTTCTCCCACTTTAGTTACCTTTGCTTCAAAGCCCTCTCTCTGCCTGGCTTGGGGCTAAGGCTCTGCTCCAGGTTTCTGGCAGAGAGAGTCAGGGTAAGCGATGCCTTTCTCTGCAGATTTTCTGCACTTCCGATTCTGCTGACTTGCAGATTTCTGAATTGCTAGGCTGCAAGTCCTAAAATTCAGTATTACACAACAGAATATATAACTTTACAGCAATCTTTTAATAAGAGCTTTAGAAATAGGCTCATGAACCAAGCTTCTAATAAAAAGTGGAGAGAGACATGAGGACAGAAATTATACTGTATTATACTGAAGTTATCTTTAAATTTGATTATTCAATGATATGCTCAGCCGTTCATTAATCTGCTGTGATAATACACTGAACCCTTTCCTGTTATCAATCCATGTACTTTTTCAATGACAGTGGTTATTGGCTATCACTGTATGTGTGCATACAAATGAATATAGAGCTAGGAATTTTCTCTCTCTCTTTTTTTTTTTTTTAATTTGACTTCGTAAGTTAAATCAGTTTTCCAAGTCTGAATTTTTAGCACTTTCAGCAGCAAGCATTCCTATCAGAAAAGTCTCAGAAAATCAGGGACTCAGTGAGTATATGTGTTATCTTTTAATGAGTCAGATTAAATTCTTTGAGCAACACCGATGTGAGCAACAGGTTAGCCTAGGGCACAAGAAAGAATTTCTGTGTAAAACTCACAGAGAAGGAATATGCAGGTGCTCCAGCTCAGACTGCTAAGCACACTTCCTTCCTCAAGAGCAGGAACAGGAATGACATCCAAGCAGTCATGAAATAATTGTACAGGAGACACCTGAGTGTGTTTCACCAGAAGTTACGTACATGTGTCTGGCCATACCTCTGCATCTGCCAACAAGGACTTTCATATCCTGCTGGAAGGATTCTCTGAGCATGATTCCAAACAATCACTTCCTGAACTTGATTTCAGATAAATTTCAGTCCTATTTTAATTCCTTAAAGAGAAAGCACAGTTATGAAGCACAGAAACAGGAGTTCAGATATTAGTAAGTTCTTCCTGGCTAAGCTCCAGGGGGGTTGTGAAATGGGTAACTGTGGACATCACAGAGGGAGAAAGAGCATTCACTTTTAAGGTCTCACAGAGCATTCATATGAACTTCTGCTATGACAAAAGTTTTGCTTCTTTCCATGCTCCACACTCAGTGTATTAGCTCACAGGATGTCTGGCACAGAATCCTGATAAAATAACATTGATTTGTTACATGTTAAGTTTGCCAAACACTAACGCACAAACTTGGGATAGAATTCATTTCTTCTGCCAAACTACTTGATCTAAATGCTGCTATAATTTAATACGGAAAATGTCAGTTGAAGGTTGCTGAAGAAAGATATGTATAGAATCTTTATTCCATGAATCTGAGTGGCAACAATGCAACACAGTTATTTCAATGAAAAACTTGCCAATTGTGCATTGTTTCCCCAATGTGATGTCATGGAATCAATAGAAAAATCCTCCTAGCCCAATGTAGAATATCAGGTAAAGAAAATATGAAATCTGCAATTACAAAATTCCTCCTTTAGCATTTTTCTGAAATTATTAAGGGATTTCTGTGAACTGCAGCTGTTTTCTTTGGCATGCAACCTGGATCTGGTGGTTTTATACTCCCTGACAGAAGTGTCTATTGAAACAGGGCAGAAATAATGAGGACTGCAGCACACGAGTTGTAGCAGGCCTTTTATTATTTCACTGAAAACTTGGGGGGCGAGGGTGAAATATTTTATGAGTAATGTGTTTCTCATGTTTTGGAATAAAAGAAAGAAATATGGTTGGAAAGACTGTGAAATATCATATGAGAACTGTGAAAGCCACACATAATTCTATTTTGTGACACAGAAGAAAAAGATTAGCTGGAAAGAAAGAAAACTCTGAAATTTGGATGTTGACATCCAAGAGTACAACCCAGAACATCTGGTCTTTAGTACTGTCTGGTTTCTATCACCACCTGGACTGAGAGGTCCATGCAACTCACGATGCCTACATATGTCTCTGCTAGTAAGCAAGACAGTGCCAGGCAATGGTCCATTCATACATGCAGAATCTGGGAACAAAATGCAGTTCTGCCCCGACAAGGACTCTGCACATGCCCGGATCACTAGGTTGCAGATTCTTGCTTAATCTTTGCTATTTGATTGTGCTCCTGCCTGTACACTAGCTTCATTGTAAGGAGGGAGGCTCCTCTTCCTTTCTCTCCCCTCCTGCCCAACTCCACCTTCCAGATTCATCTCCTCTGAACACCCCTGTGCTGGAAGTTAGGGCACTGCCCTGGGAAGAGGAACCGCAGCTGAGAAAGGCCTCAAAACCATTTCTCAGTCCCTGACTACAGTGCAAAAACTACCATTGCTTTCAACAGAAGGAAGCCTCAACCCCGTAGGCCTGTACCCTCGCAAGAGCCTTTGGAATCTGGCTCTCGAGCAGGCAGCTGCCCCGAGTGCATCAGGCACCCAGGCTCTCCACAGAAGCAGGGGTTGTGGCGCCTTTGGGCCTATGTTTTCTGCTGGCTAGGTCACGGCAGGTTTCTAGAGCCTTCCCAGAGGTGCTCCTCTCTCTTCACTGACCATGCAGGAAGTCAAGGCATCAAATGCACAGGGTATAGAGACAGGCTGGGATTCTGCTTTTCTTGTGCTGCTGCAGCTCATATTGTGTGCACATAAATAAGGGATGTGGATTGTTTCCCCAGACAGTTGCAATGTGTGCGGTTATGATCCTCTATATTTTGGACTCAAGTACTTAAAAGTTCTTTTGAGAAGCCAGCTGCCAGATTCATTTAATGTTAAATATTGATCATTATTAAAACCATGATTATTAAATATTACATAAATAGTTAATGAAGTATTCAAATATTAATCATTTTTAAAATATGCATCCATTCAAGAGCTAAACAGAAGTAAGTGATCCATTCTGAAACACATTTTCAGCTTCAGACATTGAACTCACTTGCCCCTTTTCAAAGATAAGGATACCAAAAAATGAATGCACCTCAGTTCCCTATACATGTTATACATATGCATTTATGGTTTGCATGTTACAGTTTGAAGGCCACTGGAGGCCTGTGAGGCCATAGTAGGTGGTCTATAGCTGGTCTGAGGATCCCTATTGCACAACAAAAGTGCATGGTGGTTTGTGAAAAATATATGGTGGTTAGACAGAAATGTTGAGGGTAGACATATCCATTGACTTAAATAGCTGAGAGATCACTGACTGTTTTCTCTACCCAGACATACTTTGGGGAGTGCACTCAGTCACCTTTCCTGCCATTCATTTCAGCTCCCAGTCTGAGTATAGCTCATGCAGACACATGGAGGTGGTTTTTCACTCTCAAACACTAATATTATGCTGATTATTTTACAGTTCATGCTTATTTTGGGGTGAAGACTTCTCACTATTATAGGAAATACTGAGCCATTATCTCTAGACATCCCAAAGCAAAGGCATGTCCTGATCAAATTTTCTAGCACTAAAAATGTATATCCTATTCATATCCCAGGATAGCCCTTCATAGTGGTTTCTTTATCCATTGGCCATAATTAGGGTAGTTTTGACTGCCACATCTTTCATTTCAATCAGCTGGAAAGCCTGTTGCTATTCAAATGTGCTATGGAAGGATTTACAAACAACCTCTTGAACTGCCATTATCTCCCAGCATTTTTGCCACCTTCATTAACTGAAACTTAATGGAAAACAAAGTCCAGGCAATGCAGTTCTGCAGATTATCTGCAGTCTTCCAACTATCGCCTTGCAGACTTCTTGAGAAGGACATTTTAGGAAGTCTTTTTTATTTCATTGCATTTTTTAAAGGAAAGTTTGTGTAGGGTGGCCATTGAAAATTGAACTCAAACATTGCAGAGAATGAAAAGAGTGATGCAGAAATGACGTCATGGAAAGACTGCCAAGGCTTGTCCATGCTTCGGACTATTACCCACTGCTGCTCTTCCATGTGGGCGCTAATGACACTAAGGGCAAACTGGAGACCATCAAGCAGGATTTCAGAGCTCTGGGGATGGTGGTCAAGGGTCTGGGAGTCCAGGTCATCTTCTCCTCAATCCTGCCAGTGAGAGAGATGGATGAGAAGAGGAGGAGAGGGACTTTCCAAGTTAACAACTGGCTGCACCGCTGGTGTTGGCAACAGGGTTTTGGTTTCTACGACCATGGGACCCTGTTTGAAGATCGACAACTGATGGCGAGAGATGGGATCCGCCTCACTAAGCGGGGCACGTGGGTCTTTGCCAACAGGTTGGCCAACCTGGTAAGGAGGGCTTTAAACTAGGAAAGACGGGGGAAGGGGAGAGTTATAGTGCCAGGGTAGTTGGCAAAAGACTGCTCAAGTCAGGACGCCTCCAACAGGTGAATGCAGCCAGGGAAGTGCGCATGGGATGTGGCTATGGAGGATCCTCTTGTATCCCTCCTGGGAAACCTGCATGCTCGATCAGCTCTCTGAAATGCCTGTACACCAATGCATACAGCATGGGGAACAAACAGGAA
Organism: Apteryx mantelli; assembly: GCF_036417845.1. Classification (NCBI taxonomy): domain Eukaryota; kingdom Metazoa; phylum Chordata; class Aves; order Apterygiformes; family Apterygidae; genus Apteryx; species Apteryx mantelli. The sequence goes on along the minus strand of NC_089980.1, from coordinate 117,160,929 downwards.
GAACTAGAGATCTGTGTGCGGTTGCAGGGCCATGATCTCACTGCCATTACAGAGACATGGTGGGATAGCTCACATGACTGGAGTGCTGTCATGGATGGCTACGTGCTTTTTAGGAAAGACAGGCCAGGAAAGGGAGGTGGTGGAGTTGCTCTTTATGTGAGAGAGCAACTGGAATGTATTGAGCTGTGCCTAGGGGTGGATGAAGAGCGAGTCGAGAGCTTGTGGGTAAGGATCAAAGGGCAGGCTAGCATGGGTGACACTGTTGTGGGTGTTTACTATAGGCCAACTGATCAGGAAGAGGAAGTCGATGAGGCCTTTTACAGACAGCTGGAAGTAGCCTCACGATCCCAGGCCCTGGTTCTCCTGGGGGACTTCAACCACCCCGATATCTGCTGGAAAGACAACACAGCTAGGCACAAACAGTCCCGGAGGTTCCTGCAGAGCATTGGTGACAGCTTCTTGACACAGGTGGTGGAGAAGCCAACAAGGAGAGGTGTGCTGGACCTTGTACTAACAAACAAAGAAGGACTGGTGGAAGATGTGAAGGTCGGGGGCTGCCTTGGCTGCAGTGACCATGAGACGGTGGAGTTCAGGATCCTGCGAGGAGGAGGCAGGGCACTAAGTAGGATTGCAACCCTGGACTTCAGGAGAGCAAACTTTGGCCTCTTCAGGGACCTACTTGGAGGAATCCCATGGGTGAGGGCCCTAGAAGGAAGGGGCGTTCAAGAGAGCTGGTTAATATTCAAACATCACTTCCTCCAGGCTCAAGAGCGGTGCATCCCCATGAGTAGGAGGTCAAGCAAAGGAGGTAGGAGACCTGCATGGATGAGCAAAGAGCTCCTGGCAAAACTCAACCAGAAGAAGGAAGTATATAGAAAGTGGGAGGGGCACGGGCCACATGGGACGAATATAGGAACATTGTCAGAGTATGCAGGGATGCAACGAGGAAGGCTAAGGCCCATTTGGAATTAAATCTGGCAAGGGATGTCAAGGACAACAAGAAGGGCTTCTTCAAATACATCAGTAGCAAGAGGAAGACTAGGGAAAATGTGGGCCCTTTGCTGAATGGGGTGGGTGCCCTGGTGACGAAGGATGCAGAGAAGGCAGAGTTACTGAATGCCTTCTTTGCTTCAGTCTTTACTGCTCAGGCCAGCCCTCAGGAACCCCAGACCCTGGAGGCAAGAGAGAAAGTCTGGAGAGAGGAAGACTTTCCCTTGGTGGAGGAGGATCGGGTTAGAGATCATTTAAGCAAACTTGACACCCACAAATTCATGGGCCCCGATGGGATGCACCCACGAGTGCTGAGGGAGCTGGCGGATGTCATTGGTAAGCCACTCTCCATCATCTTTGAAAGGTCCTGGAGAACAGGAGAGGTGCCTGAAGACTGGAAGAAAGCCAATGTCACCCCAGTCTTCCAAAAGGGCAAGAAGGAGGACCCAGGGAACTCCAGGCCAGTCAGCCTCACCTCCATCCCTGGAAAGGTGATGGAGCAGCTCATCCTGGAGGCCATCTCCAAGCATGTGGAGGACAAGAAGGTGATCAGGAGTAGTCAGCATGGCTTCACCAAGGGGAAATCATGCCTAACCAATCTGATAGCCTTCTCTGATGGAACAACTGGCTGGGTAGATGCGGGGAGAGCAGTGGATGTTGTCTACCTTGACTTCAGCAAGGCTTTCGACACTGTCTCCCAGAACATCCTCATAGACAAGCTCAGGAAGTGTGGGCTGGATGAGTGGACAGTGAGGTGGATTGAGAACTGGCTGAATGGCAGAGCTCAGAGGGTTGTGATCAGCGGTGCAGAGTCTAGTTGGAGGCCTGTAGCTAGCGGTGTCCCCCAGGGGTCAGGACTGGGTCCAGTCTTGTTCAACTTCTTCATCAATGACCTGGATGAAGGGACAGAGTGCACCCTCAGCCAGTTTGCTGACGATACAAACCTGGGAGGAGTGGCCGATACGCCAGAGGGCTGTGCTGCCATTCAAAGAGACTTGGACAGGCTGGAGAGGTGGGCAGAGAGGAACCTCATGAAGTTCAACAAAGGGAAGTGCAGGGTCCTGCACCTGGGGAGGAATAACCCCATGCACCAGTACAGGTTGGGGGTTGACCTGCTGGAAAGCAGCTCTGCAGAGAAGGACCTGGGAGTGCTGGTGGACACCAAGTTAAGCATGAGGCAGCAATGTGCCCTTGTGGCCAAGAAGGCCAATGGTATCCTGGGCTGCATCAGGAAGAGTGTTGCCAGCAGGTCGAGGGAGGTGATTCTCCCCCTCTACTCAGCCCTGGTGAGGCCACATCTGCAGTACTGCGTCCAGTTCTGGGCTCCCCAGTACAAGAGGGATGTGGCACTACTGGAGCAAGTCCAGCGAAGGGCCACAAAGATGATGAGGGGACTGGAGCATCTCTCTTATGAGGAAAGGCTGAGAGAGCTGGGCCTGTTTAGCTTGGAGAAGAGAAGGCTGAGAGGAGATCTTATCAACGTGTACAAGTATCTGAAGGGAGGGTGTCGAGAGGATGGGACCAGACTCTTTTCAGTGGTGCCGAGCGACAGGACGCGAGGCAACGGGCACAAACTGAAACACAGACACTTCCATCTTAACATGAGGAAAAACTTCTTCACTGTGAGGGTGACAGAGCACTGGAACAGGTTGCCCCACGAGGTGGTGGAGTCTCCTTCTCTGGAGATATTCAAAACGCGCCTGGATGCAATCCTGTGCAATGTGCTCTAGGTGACCCTGCTTGAGCAGGGGGGTTGGACTAGATGATCTCCAGAGGTCCCTTCCAACCTCAGCGATTCTGTGATTCTGTGATTCTGTGAAGATTTGTTTCACTGTTAATAAAACCAAAGCCTTAACCACAAACACTTGATGTGTGGTGTTTAGCAGTATGTAAGCTATATCCCCAGTCCCTTCTGGCTTTTCACACCTTGTCCAAGATTCATTTATTACTATTCCATTTGTCTAATTCTATCCTGCTGATCTATAGAAAAAATAAGTAACAAGCAACAGCTGAATATTACACAATGGCCCCACTTTTGCTTCTTAATTCATTATCTGACTCATTTATATCTTTGCATTACTACAAGTGTTGGAGCATGACCTGCCTGGTATACAAGATTTTCTGGTAGGTTTATAAGGTATCAAAGGATCAGCTTCAGTTTACATAAGATGTAGGTCTAATAAGTGAAAAAATAGGTGCATGGTCATGTAACTGTTGACAACTCATGTAGATATGCTCTTATTTCATGCACAAGCACTTTATGTACTGCTGTCTCATGTAAGTAACCATTTCTGCTTTTTAATCCTGAGGAATAGTTTTAAAAACCTGAGTATCCAAATAAACAAGATACGAAGAAATAATTTATCACTTGGGCGTGCCATAAGTTGTACTGGTTTGTAAGCAGACCTTGAATTTCAGTCACAGAAGCCAAGGTGTGAAGCTGCAAACTGCTAGGACAGAGGCTTCAGCTCCACAGCCTGCAGCTATGGCACCCTGCACTGTGATCTTCACACATCACACAGGAGCAGCAGGGCAGCACTTGTCAGATGTGTACAGAAGAGCTGTCTGTAAGTCCTACAAGAACCATGTGGCTGAATCTATGAATTATGAACTATGTTCTAGTGAGGTACACCTGATTTTGGAAGCAACTGCCAATCTAACAAGGGAGAAGATAGAAGATTCATTGCACTGTAATTTAAAATGTTTGGAGAATACAAAGCTTCATAAAAGAAGTATTTAGTAATATGTTTTCTTTCCTCCTTTTTTTCTTTTTTTTTGTCATTATAAATTCATTAAAAATATGTAATACAGTAGTTAATCAATACACTAATTAATTAGATACAATTAAATAAAGCATTTAGAATATTAACAAGAACACCAGGAATGAACTACATTGTATTTTAAGCAAATGCAGGCTACAGTAAATTTTTCAAAAGTATGCAAGTTTGAGAGACATATATAGGAGATTTCACAAGCCACTTAACAAATGTAATTGGAGTTCTAAAAATTATAAATGGCAATTTTCCACCACCAAAAGGATTTCATGAAACACCAAGTAACTTTAGTAAAGACCTTCCTATGACAATTAAAAAGAAATTGGAGACCAAAATTTGGCACTTATGGGGACCATTCCAACAAGTAATAGATCTTGGTAGTTCACTGCAGAAAATTATAACCAAAGTTGATCTGAAAGGAACATTTTAAAAGAAAAGAAAGAAAATCTTGAGTTATTTTAAAGATTAGCTTAGTGGATAGATTTGAGAAGAAGCAGAAGGGTATACACATGAGGAACTGAAGTACTTTCTCCCCTTTTAGTTACTGGATATACTTACGAGGGATAAACATTTAAAAACAGAAAACCTCATAACTCCTACCTAAAAACCTGGAAGACTTGTCTAAAGAAGTCCTAATGTTTCTGACGTTAATCTTCAATAAATCTTAGAACTTTGGAGAAATTCCAGACAGCTGAATATCAACAGGAGTTAGGTATGAAAGAGGACTGATAAAGAAAAATAATATGTAGACTACTGTTTCAGAGTAACGTAGGTGATTTTCTTTTTTTTATCAACATTTTAAAGTAGTTAGACAAAGCTTTTTAGGTGAACTTGAACATTTCTAGAATTGGTTGATTTCCTTTTTCCATTGTCTAGTATATACTCATCATCTTCAGATCTCAAATGATTTTTTTTAATGTTACTAGAACAAACCTTATAAACACAAAGTTATTTTTGATGATGATGACTATAGACCAATTTAAGAAATTATCTGGGGCACTGGTTAATTAATTCACTCTAACAAAGGGAACAAAAGTGATGTACTTATGTAAGGTTGCCATGGCGTCTCCACTCCCAGAAAGACAAATCTGGCGGAGGGCTCTCATCCCAAACATGCTTATCATTCCGAACCCGCTTGATTGTCATCACTTGCAGATGCTGTCAACAGCTAGTAATAAGGTGCTTTCATAATCCTCCTTTTCATGTTTATATAAACCATATTTTTGATGTATATGATATACAGGGTTTTGCACTAAGGTTTATATCACTCCTTAGCAGTCTGCAAGGAACATTTAATTCTCAGTGGGTAAATGATTTGTTTACTGTAAAGTTAAGTATCAAATTAGGTACTGGCTTTAACGAATGTTTTGCTCACTGTCTGGCCAAGTGCTAATTCTGTCTGACTATGCCCTAGGACATCAGCATTTCCAAATCATTTTGAAATCCACAATTCTTTGGAAGATGGGTTAAAATTTTTAATTAATATGAAGTTTACTTATGAGAAAACACCCATGGGAATACATTTGATTTTGAATGGCATCCCCACAGAAAAGGGATGAAAGAAGAGGCATGACCCCAATGACATTCTGTTCCAGAGAATGTAGTCCTGACAGTAGATGTTTTAAAAAGTCTGGGTCCCAGGTAGGAGAGCTGCATGACTGTCAATGGCTTTTTGGCCAATGGACTAGAGAACACCTCGAAGCTAAACTAAAGCATCAGTACCTAGAAACACATGGTTCTTCTGTGTACTTGCTTCAAATATACTAAGTGATTTGCCAAGTCTTCCATTTTAGCATAATTAATCAGTTAATTTTACCTTTATTAATGGCCTCTCCATTCTTCAAAGTGGTATCCAAGTACCCGACAAACCACAGACACTGTGTCCATACAGGAGTGGCAGTTTGAGGCAGGATTACTGGTTCACGTCTTCAGTGCTCAGGATGCCAAGACAAGCTCAGGGTACTTCATACAAGGCAGAGACCTTTAGGAGCTAAGAACAGAGATTGTCAGGTGGGAATCACCTTTCCCAAGTGATATTTGCTGACCAGTGAACCCTTCATATTGGGAAAAGTTTTATGAAATACTCCTGAACCTTGTAGATCTTTTAAAAGGGATAAAATTCTGATGTTAGGCTGTTTAACTCCAGCTACTCAAAATCATGAGAAGCATGATAAACTGTTTAGGTGAGTAGCTTTAAAATCATGGCATTTTCAAAATAGTACTTTATTTCTTCCTTTCTTTTATAATTGCTATCTGGATTTTGAGACTTGGGACATACAGTTTAAACTTTTTCCCTGTAAGAGCCGGAAGCATGCTTTCCTTAATGTCATGTAATCATGTGAATACAAGTTCTGAGTTGGTGCATTTAAGGCTATGACACCAAAATAGAAGTAGGTTTTTTTCTTTGTTTTGAAAACTTTTACCAGATTCTGTTTCAAAATCTTCTCCCTGCCCCAAATCCTCTCCCTCAATGAATGTCTACTTAAAATCAGCATTGTTCAATGGTTCCACAGAACAGATTTTTGAAAGAAAAGTGGAACTGAGTGTCTAAATATAGGTATTCATTTTTGTATTAGATTTCAGGTGTTCTATAAAAACAATTAAAATAAATATTCCTCGAGTTCTGTAGACTCCTAATCCTTCCTTTTGTTAGGAGTTCTTAGGTACAACTTGAATACAAGGAGTACTTAAGACATCTCTTGTGTTTCCACCTCTGAATAGCTGGGTATTTTTTTTTGTGCCAAGTTTTGCTTGCTGCAGTATGTTATAAAAGAGACATTCTTACTATATTCTCTCACGGAGTTTTTATTTTCTGTTCTTTCTTGTCGCTTTCCTTAATTGAAATTAAAGAAGCTATAGCCTGCAAGAACATTTGTTCCTTGTGTGTGGAAACCCAATAATCTGGTAGGTCATCTCAGTGGGTGCACTATGACTGCAGTGCACCAAAAATGCTCTCAGAGTAAAAGTAAATAAACAAGATAGTTTTACATTAAACAAAACAATGGAAATTTCCTATTAATATAAAAAATGGAAGCTCCCAAAATAGACATGTTCCTTGTTCTTTGCCAGACTCCTCACATTCCATTCTGCTCAGCAAGAAAAGTAGCACTATGCTGCTTTTTCCTGATTAGTGACCATGTTATCATAATGATTCTCTCTTCCCTACCATCATAAAATGTTTCAAACAAGTAACTTAGAAAATTGGTAATATTACAGATGGTCTATGCAGTTGCCTTCACATCAGGATATATCACTATTAGACACATAACCCAGCCTCAGTGTTATAGCGGAAAATAGCACTAGTCTGAAATTATTACAAACTTTTCAGGGTAAAAGGGACATTTTCATTTCCCACAGTTGAAATCAGTCTGATCACTGGCTGCAATCAATACAATAATCATTTCAAATTCAACTGTAAGCCTTTGGGAACAGGAACAAGCTGGTATATTCTATTTGCATTTGAAATGCCAAAGCAGACATCACAGTCATAAACCAGGGCCCTTTTTGTACAAGTACAGAACAAAAATGTTGATCCCTGCCTTTTCTGTAAGTTCTGTGTTCTAAGTATAGGTATTACTTATGACAAATGTCGGGTTGGTTTCCTACATGCTGTGCATGACACTGTCTAAAATATATGACCATGAAGCAGCAATAGCAAATCACACCTGCCTGCAACAGGAAGTACCTAAGGTAGAAAATTAAACACTTCAAGATTTTCTTTGAATCCCCACCATCCCATCTGTGATCCTTTCTGAAAGCTGATAAAGAATGAATATGAAATACACCGCTTTCATTCTGTTAAATCAGGAAGATTACTCCCAGAAAAGTTTAGATAACCAAAAGGATTCAGAACTCGCATGTTCTTCGAGGGACTTGCTGAGTAGGCAAACCACTCATTTTTTAACAATGAAAGTACATCTATTGCAGTGATGTTTATGGAAGTTCTCTGACTTTGTAGAATGGTCCAAAGGCTTGAAAAAATCCTCAGAAGCCTGAGATTTGGAATGTGCTTAGCAGACTAGGCCAGTTCAAATCCTGTTGCAGCTTCAAAGGAATTGCCACGATAATGATAAAGGTATGGAAATTCAGGACCAAGTCAGAAATATTTCATACAACTACTCATGTCAGCATCTAGAATTTTCTTCTAGCTAACTGTTCTTCCCTAGCTAATCCAGTGCTTTGTTCTATCAATAAACAGAAAGCTTTATGCTTTGAATGCATAAAAGGAAGGTTTATTTTCTTCCCTGTAGTTTGCAATTTGGTTATCCCTCACCTATTGTCACTAAGATTTTACTCTGCCTTGAAAGTTCCACTTTTATTTTATTTTTATCCTTGGATATAAAAAGTGTAATGATTTAGAGTTCACACACAGAAATACAGAACAGTTGAGGCTGGAAGGGACCTCTGGAGATCATCTAGTCCAACCCTGCTTATCAAACAGGGTCACCTAAAGCACACTGCCCAGGACCCTGTCCAGATTGGTTTTGAATATCTCCAAGGAAGAATACTCCACAACTCTCTGGGCAACGTCTTCCAGTGCTCAGTCACCCTCGCAATAAAGCTGTTTTTCCTTAACTTCAGAAGGAACTTCCTGTGTTTCAGTTTGTGTCCGTTGCCTCTCGTCCTACTACTGGGCACCACTGAAAAGAACCTGACCCTGTCCTCTTCACACCCTCCCTTCAGATATTTAAACAGATTGATAAGGTCCCCCCTGAGCCTTCTCTTCTCCAGGCTAAACAGGCCCAGCTCTCTCAGCCTTTCCTCATCTGAGAGATGCTCCAGTCCCTTCATCATCTTAGTAGCCCTGTGATTAAGCAGATATTAGCAAATTAACCCCCCTCAACAATATGACATGCCAATATGTTGACTTTTACATTTCAGTATTCAGGAAATGAAGGAACAGCTATCTTTGTGATTTACATACCACCACAATGAAATACAGTAAAAGTAGGATCCTGAATCCAGATCTCCTGGCTACCATGTTTAGATACTCAGAGTTCATACTGTGCTGCAATATTTCCAGTTTCATCTTCTGTTAGAATTCTGACTGGACTTAGCATTGATTTCTAAAGCTGCCTGGTTATTACATCGTCAGAGAATAGAGGAATTATTTATGCTCTCATGTCCCATGTGTCTTTGCACGTTTTCTAAAATATGGTTATGAGGTTCATCAAAAAATCATTCAAAAGCACAGGTTTGCTTTCAATTTCAATAGAAATTAACTTGTTGCTATTCTAGAAGATTAGTGGGGATTATGGATGAGCTAATTAGGCTGGGACATAAGTTTACAAGGAATCTCCTGCCTTAGTAAGCTTGCACCATCACAAAACTGAGTTAAAATAGAAATAAGATACAGAAATACCTGCTGAAATGCCAGGAGTTAATTTCTGCTCACAATATTTCTCATGGGAGGTTATCCCTCTGATCCTGCCTCTGACTGCTTTGACATCTGGTGGCAGCTGTGCCTAATATTTGAGCTACGACACAACATGCAAAAGAAATGCAGGGACCCAACACTCCCAAGGGTGTCATAACAGCATAAAGGCAATCCACAAACACATTTTTCTTTAAGTTTCCTACCATCATGAATGCTCAAAACATAGTGTGAAAGGTGCTTCCTCTATAGGAAGGCATAGGTAAGCACTGCAAAGACCAAGTCCCTGAAGCTGAGCACAATGGGGAATGAGAGCTAAGTCCTTCTGCAAGTCTGTACTGTGACAGTATGAACTTCTTTAGCAGTTATATCACCTCTGGGCTGTCATAAATGTTTTAACACAGCGCTTGGCTTACTAGGATCAGTGAAGTCAACTTTAATTAATGTTGGACGTACAGATAAACCTGCTCAAAATGAAATAATTCTCTAGGTTTGGCAGTTTGCTTCACTAAAGAGTGATTGAACAATTTGGTGAGAGGTAGAAGCCTGCTGTATAACAGGGGAGTGCACCAAATACTGCACTAAGATAATTAAACTGGTTTAATGAGCCCAGAATTCTAACTCAGCCTAAAGTTCAATGCCAGTTTCTGTTCCAAGGTAGCTAAGTATTCATGTTAGATACTTAAACCTGAATTAACATGTCTGAAACATAAGAAAACATCTATGCTATTAAACAAAATGAATCCAGAGACAAAATGTTACAGCGAGCCACACACCCATGCAGGGAACTTCTCTTCCAGTCCAAAACAGGGTGGTATCAGCTACTGGGTTGCGATGGAATAACCTGTGATGTTCCCTGAACTATACCCAAATGCTGTCTGGGAGAGCGTTAGATGACACAAGCAAAAACCACACCAGGGACATACCAACAGTTAAACAGTACAGGTGACCATGGGACCATGTTCTGACCTTGTATAGTTTACTACTATAGATGTAGTTTATGTACCTAACTTCAGGAAGCTATATTTTTAGATTAGACCATCTGTTAATACTGTTGCCTTTTTACAGAGCCACAGTAGTTCAGGGCTTTGCTAGTCTAAGGTGTTTGATGCTGAGAAGAATGTGTCCAAGACTATTCTATGGCCATAAGTACCTCCAGCCTATGTCCATATTACCCAACTCTCTTACCCTCCAAAACATGATATCTTCATCCAAATTTCTTACTTGGAACGGTCTGTGCTAACTTCTAAATTTTGCCCAGGAATTGCTTGGGGAAGTGCTAGTTGGTCTAAGCCAAATCCTGCCAAAACCCATTCTAATGATTTAACAACAGAGAGGATCTAGTCCCAATACCCAAAGACATTCTCCAACATGGCTTAATTTATGAATATAGATGTAGCCAGAGAGTCTGCTTTTATCTGTACATATATGCCTGTACTAGCTAGAGGCAGTCAAACACCATACAAGTCAAGGTCTTCTTCCTTCAGTAACCTTGGCCCAGTCCCTGTTTCCAATTCCCACAGAACAACTCTGTTCAAGAATTAACTTAATTATATAAAAAAACAGAGAATATCATTTTTTTGCTACACACATAACTTTGTCTACCCAAAACTTTGTATGAGCAAAATAACAAAGTGACATAATTTGTCTTTTTTAAAGCTAAATATTTGCTTGAACATTAAAAAAGGGGTGCTGTATGTGACATCTGTCACAATGAAATATTTTGAATACACTCATGTATGAGAAAATCTTTAGGCTTTGGAGACTGAAAATCAGAGTCTAACAAAATCCATGGGAAGATTGCTATTCACTGCAAATGTAGGAGCTTGCTTTCAGCTCCAGCAATGTTAAATTTCCAGTAACTCTATTAGCTAAGCAGGAATTCCTGCAGATTTTCAGAAATGTGACTGAGTGCCAAATTCATTCCAAAATAGTTTTAAAAGTCCACTTTGACTTCAGTTGTATGTATTCCTCCCTTATTCCACTTTATAATTTAATCATAATAGAAGGGAACCATGTCTTCAGTTCCTCATTCCTCCACGCTGATTTTGTAGTGTATATTGAAAATATTTGGCATGAAAAGAATCAAGGTACATGATTATTGCCATTTTTAAGAAATATTGCATACCCAGTATATAAGAGCAACATGCATTAAGTCTCTGGTTTTGGCACATATTCTTTTTTTCTTGAGATTCTTAATAATATCAATACTAAAAATACACACAAGTTTTTAGACCAAGTCTTTTATATGCAATACCATGTAAGTCAAGAGGCAAAAATAAAACTGCAAATAAAATATTCTGATTTACATATTTAGTCATTTACTGTAGTGATAATATTGTGGAGTGAGTACAAGTACATCCCCTGTACAAGATAGACATGGATTTACTGAAGCGAAGGGCCACAAAGATGGTGAAGGGATGGAGCATCTCTCATATGAGGAGAGGTTGAGACAACTGCGACTGTTCAGCCTGCCAAAGAGAAGGTTTGGGGGGATCTTATCAATATATCTAGTCTAAGTTTGGATCATCTGACCAGGGAGAATAAACAAGTGAGAATTTACAAAATGAGAGAGAAATTATTCTCCATAAATAAAGAATTGTAAAGGTCATTCCTATAATCCATCATAATCTAGATTATAATATATTACTGGCTATTTCAAACACTATATAACCACTACATATTAGTAATCAATATTTTACTTTCAAAATAAGAGGATGTATTGAGTAAAGTTTTGAGAGTCTGTCTGGGGTCTAGTTCTCTTCAAAGGACAGAATATGCTTACTAGATGTGCTGATTTCATAAAGCTGGAGAAATATACTGGAGAAAAGAGCTTTAATCCAAAATCAATTTGACAAATTGGAGAAGTGCACTGAGAACACAGATCCAAGTGCAGAATATTACTCTTCAGAAATAACAATCAATTGCAAAAACACAGGTAAGGGGATAACTGAGTAAATATTCTTTCAAAAAAAGGGTTTGGCATTAAAGCTATTATAAAGCTGAATAAAAATCAGAAGTATCATCCTAGTGTGAAGAAAGACATACTGGGATATATAAACAGAAATATGGATCAGAAGACATAATGAAGTAATATTTCTGTTCTGCTCTGCTTTGGTAGGACTTTGGTTGGACTACTGTGTCTAATACAGGTGCCTGCATTACAGCAACAGCATAACAAAAAACAAACAATAAAAATTTTTCACTTCAGTTGCTTCATTGGAATGCTTTTTGGAGTAGAACATTTAACTATTTTTATGACCTTAATGTCAAATCTATTTGTATGGAGGCCAAAGAGATGTGAAGAACACTCATTACATCAGTGATATTTTCTTCTGGATGCTTCTTTTTATTAGTGAGACAAGTCATGTAAACATATAACCATTGCTCACTGACTTAAGTACTTCTCCAGTCTTGAATTGACTAGCCAACAGTCTGCCTTCAACAAGATAAGGCTAGAGAGAAAAATGAAGCAGACCCAAGAATCGTTTTCATTAGCCCAGAAAACCCAAATCCTAGAGAAACTTTTCTCAGAACATTATTAACTATGTTGTAAGGTCTTCTCCTCATCTGAACTCAGTGTTCACCTTAATTTTTTATGTTTCATCAGTATTCATATTAAAAAATGATGATTTTTTCTTTGTCATGGGCTCTGAAGCACCCTTGATCCCTGGGGTGGGGATAAGAGACTTTGCACTACAATCTTTTATTGTGTATACCTTTTACAACTTGCAGAGGGAGCCAGTTACAATGAAAAGCATGTTTCAGAGCTCTGAGCCTCTCTCTCCATTGTATTGTCTTGAACAAGCCATTTAAGTTCTCCATACTGCAATGTACAAATTTGTACAAAGGATACAACAATACTGTATTGTTATATGGGCACACAAATAGTTCTGACTTTAAACCTTCAGTATTGTGATAAATTTTAATCAACAACAACAAAGTACTTCAATATAAGTGAACTTACCTCCTGAAGAGGAAACACACATTCACTGTGGACTGAAGATGTAAGAGCAGAAAAGTGCTAAGATCTTTCAATTTCCAGGTGAAGATAAAGACAATTCCCTCAGCTGCTGTCTCTTTGTTGGGAATTTATGGATAGTTAGCATTTTTCAGGGTTTGTGTAGTAATAGCATCAAAAGTAAAAATACATGAGCGTCACACACATATCTTCTCAGCTTTGCAGCTGAATACTGCACACGATGGAACCAGTGAACTCTGTAATGGCAGGATACAACACAATGAAATATGGCTACATGTATATCCATTTTTATATCCATTTTATATTCATTCTCTCTTTCTTGGTATTTAGATCAACATACCCAAATCACAGATTCTCCCTGCACTGTAGTACTTTTGCTATTCATTAGCAGTTAGAGTCACAATAGTAATACTTTTTTCTCTGTACCTCCTTTAGAGGTGACCATTTTCAGCCAAATGTATTCAAAACAAAACCAAATTATGCCTTCAAATTCTCTAAAGCCACTCTGTTCCTAAATGCCTTTTCAAAAAGATGGGTTTGGCAGCACTCCGTTGAGGCTAAAACTATTGGATTCTTTGGACTAAGTAGCTTTCCTGCTCACAAAATCCTAACATATCTGGCAATGCAATGACCTGAACGTTCCCATTTATATTGGCCAGACCCTCACCACTGTTTTATACAAACTATTCCCATTGAAGTCAGAGAATATTGTTACTAAATATTTGTTATTCAAAGCCCTAACAAAGTGCAGGGTTTTTCACAAAAAGGTGATAATTCTTTGAGCTTGCAAGTACATGGAATGGCCATCATTTACAAATTCTACAGAAGGAGAAATGTGAAGATCAAAGTTTCAAAGTAATAAGCACAGAGGCTCATATACTCTCTATTTCTAGGCAAAAAAAAAAAAAAAGATTTGCAGATGGATGGAGCTATGATGGCAATTTGCAACCTCCTGCCCTCCTTCCCCCACATCTAGATCCCTTACATCTCTCCAGTGCAATCCCCAGTCTCAGTCACAAAGACAGGAAATACTGAGATGCTTCACAGCACCCTGAGCTTAACTGTGGCCACACTCAGCTTTGAAGTATTTCCCCTGCTGAATACATAAATCCAATAGAGCCACATACTGGGCTCTATTACCTCGAGTGCAGTCAGCAGGTCAAGGGAAGTGATTATTCTCCTTTACTCAGCACTTTTGCAGCTGCATTTGAAATACTGTGTTCTTATTTTTGGTAGCCCAGCACAACAGTGAAAAGGACAAATCAGGCCAAGCCCAAGAGCAGACCACTGAGATGGTTAAAGAAATGGAGCACTTGATGTAGACGAGATGCTGAAGGAACTGAGTTTATCTAGCTTGGAGAGGAGAAGGCTGGGAGGTGCGGGGGGATGGTGACCTAATAACAGTCTTCCATTTCTGGGAGGTTATAGAGAAGACAGAGTCAGACGGACAAACAACAATGGCTGCAAGCTGCAATAAGGGAAATTCATATTAGATATGAGCACAGTGAGGATAATTGGAACAGGCTGCCCACAGAGGCTGTGGAATCTCCATCCTTCAAGACATTCAGAACTCAGCTAGACATGTCCATGCACAAACCAGATCTACTGCCAAAGACAGCTCTGTTTTTAGCAGCAGTCTGAGCTAGATAACCTATAAAAGTCCCTCCCAAACTATGTTTTTCATGATTTTCTGATTTTAAGTATTTGTTATGAAAATAAGCACATGAATGTCTAACAGCTCATTTGCTTATTCACTTTAAAAGTAACTACTATGGTAGATCATGAATGTCAAAGCACAGAGAAAGAACAAAACCTCAGAGGCAAGAATTGGCATGTGGCTCAGGGACCAGTATTTTCCATGTCAAATATTGATAGATACTCACTGTATGAGAAAGTCATAACTGAAATCTACTGTTAGCTGAATTACTATGCAAAAGCTCTGTAGTAACAACAGAAGTCCTTAATATCAACTTGAACGGCATTGGAAAGAAAAAAAATGGCAGAATACTCAGCTTTTAAGGGTGGAGAAATTCTCTCAGTGAGCAGCAAGGGATGGGCTTCACCCTAAAGGAAAGCAAGGTGGGAACTGAGGGTGATGACAACTAAAGGCAGTGCTCTCACTATCCAGGGCACAGTCACAGAGCATGTGCACAGATCTCAGGTAATAGGGTGCACCAATAATGCAAAACAAGGCAAAGAGATGAACCAAGTCCAGGGCGCATCCACACCCGCTCCAACGGAGCCTCTGCACTCTCTCTTTCTCTCAGCCCTAACCCTAACCCTAACTCTAACCCTAATTGGGAAAAAATTTTTCAGGCCCGTGCTGGCACAAAGAGCCCCATTTGTGGCCCACACCAGAAACTCCTCCCAGATCAGCGCTCTTGGCACCGCAACACTTCCTGTGGCAGCCCTTTTCCAAACCAACTCCAAAGGCGCCTCCCCGCTCTCTCTTTCTCTCAGCCCTAACCCTAACACTAACCCCAACCCTAACCCTAATTGGGAAAACATTTTTCAGGCCTGTGCTGGCACAAAGAGCCCCATTTGGGGCCGACACCAGAAAGTCCTCCCAGATCAGCGCTCTTGGCACCGCAACACTTCCTTTGGCAGCCCCTTCCCACACACACTCCAACAGCGCCTCTACGCTCTCTCTTTCTCTCAGCCCTAACCCTAACCCTAACCATAACCTTTATTAGGAAAACATTTTTCAGGCCCGTTCTGGCACAAAGAGCCCCATTTGTGGCCCACACCAGAAAGGCCTCCCAGATCAGCGATCTTGGCACCGCAACACTTCCTTTGGCAACCCCTTGCCACACGAAACTCAATGGCGCCTCTACGCTCTCTGTTTCTCTCAACTCTAACCCTAACCCTAACCCTAACCCTAACCCTAATTGGGAAAACATTTTTCAGCCCCGTGCTGGCACAAAGTTCCCCATTTGTGGCCCACACCAGAAAATCCTACGAACTCAGCGCTCCTGGCACCGCAGCACTTCCTTTGGCAGCCCCTTGCCACACTCACTCCAACGGCGCCTCCCCGCTCTCTCTTTCTCTCAGCCCTAACCCTAACAGTAACCGTAAACTTTATTGAGAAAACATTTTTCAGGCCCATGCTGGCACAAAGTTCCCCATTCGTGGACCACACCAGAAAGTCCTCCCAGATCTGCGCTCCTGGCACCGCAACACTTCCTTTGGCAGCCCTTTTCCAAAACAACTCCAAAGGTACCTCCCCGCTCTCTGTTTCTCTCAACCCTAACCCTAACCCTAACCCTAATTGGGAAAATAATTTTCAGGCCTGTACTGGCACAAAGTTCCCCATTTGTGACCCACACCAGAAAGTCCTCTGAGATCTGCGCTCCTGGCACCGCAGCACTTCCTTTGGCAGCCCGTTCCCACACCCACTCGAACGGCGCCTCTGCGCTCTCTCTTTCTCTCAGCCCTAACCCTAACCCTAACCCTAATAGGGAAAACATTTTTCAGGCCCGTGCTGGCACAAAGAGCCCCATTTGTGGCCCACACCAGAAAGTCCTCACAGATCAGTGCTCTTGGCACCGCAACACTTCCTTTGGCAGCCCCTTGCCACGCTCACTCCAAAGGCACCTCCCCGCTCTCTCTTTCTCTCAGCCCTAACCCTAACCCTAACCCTAACTGGGAAAAGGTATTTCAGGCCCGTGCTGGCACAAAGTTCCCCATTTGTGGCCCACACCAGAAAGTCCTCCCAGATCAGCGCTCCTGGCACCGCAGCGCTTACTTTGAAAGCCCCTTGCCACACTCACTCCAAAGGCACCTCCCCGCTCTCTCTTTCTCTCAGACCTAACCCTAACCCTAACCCTAACCCTAACAGGGAAAACATTTTTCAGGCCCGTGCTGGCACAAAGAGCCCCATTTGTGGCCCACACCAGAAAGTCCTCACAGATCAGCGCTCTTGGCACCGCAACACTTCCTTTGGCAGCCCTTTTCCACACCAACTTCAACGGCGCCTCCCCGCTCTCTCTTTCTCTCAACCGTTACCCTAACCTTAATAGGGAAAACATTTTTCAGGCCCGTGCTGGCACAAAGAGCCCCATTTGTGGCCCACACCAGAAAGTCCTCCGAACTCAGCGCTCTTGGCACCGCAACACTTCCTTTGGCAGCCCCTTGCCACACTCACTCCAAAGGCACCTCCCCGCTCTCTCTTTCTCTCAGCCCTAACCCTAACCCTAACCCTAACTGGGAAAAGGTATTTCAGGCCCGTGCTGGCACAAAGTTCCCCATTTGTGGCCCACACCAGAAAGTCCTCCCAGATCAGCGCTCCTGGCACCGCAGCGCTTACTTTGAAAGCCCCTTGCCACACTCACTCCAAAGGCACCTCCCCGCTCTCTCTTTCTCTCAGCCCTAACCCTAACCCTAACCCTAACCCTAACAGGGAAAACATTTTTCAGGCCCGTGCTGGCACAAAGTTCCCCATTTGTGGCCCACACCAGAAAGTCCTCCCAGATCAGCGCTCTTGGCACCGCAACACTTCCTTTGGCAGCCCGTTCCCACACCCACTCGAACGGCGCCTCTGCGCTCTATCTTTCTCTCAACCCTATCCCTAACTCTAACCCTAATTGGGAAAACATTTTTCAGGCCCGTGCTGGCACAAAGAGCCCCATTTGTGGCCCATACCAGAAAGTCCTCCGAACTCAGCGCTCCTGGCACTGCAGCGCTTACTGTGGCAGCCCCTTCCCACACCCACTCCAACAGCGCCTCTGCGCTCTCTCTTTCTCTCAGCCCTAACGCTAACGCTAACGCTAACGCTAACCCTAACCCTAACCCTAATTGGGAACAGGTATTTCAGGCCCGTGCTGGCACAAAGAGCCCCATTTGTGGCCCACACCAGAAAGTCCTCCCAGATCAGCGCTCCTGGCACCGCAACACTTCCTTTGGCAGTCCTTTTCCAAACCAACTCGAAAGGCACCTCCCCGCTCTCTCTTTCTCTCAACCCTAACCCTAACCCTAACCCTAATAGGGAAAACGTTTTTCAGGCCTGTGCTGGCACAAAGAGCCCCATTTGTGGCCCACACCAGAAAATCCTACGAACTCAGCGCTCCCGGCACCGCAGCACTTGCTTTGGCAACCCCTTGCCACACTCACTCCAAAGGCACCTCCCCGCTCTCTCTTTCTCTCAGCCCTAACCCTAACCCTAACCCTAACCCTAACAGGGAAAACATTTTTCAGGCCCGTGCTGGCACAAAGAGCCCCATTTGTGGCCCACACCAGAAAGTCCTCCGAACTCAGCGCTCTTGGCACCGCAACACTTCCTTTGGCAGCCCCTTGCCACACTCACTCCAAAGGCACCTCCCCGCTCTCTCTTTCTCTCAGCCCTAACCCTAACCCTAACCCTAACCCTAATTGGGAACAGGTATTTCAGGCCCGTTCTGGCACAAAGAGCCCCATTTGTGGCCCACACCAGAAAGTCCTCACAGATCAGCGCTCCTGGCACCGCAACACTTCCTTTGGCAGCCCTTTTCCAAACCACAGAATCACAGAATCACAGAATCACTGAGGTTGGAAGGGACCTCTGGAGATCATCTAGTCCAACCCCCCTGCTCAAGCAGGGTCACCTAGAGCACATTGCACAGGATTGCATCCAGGCGGCTTTTGAATATCTCCAGAGAAGGAGACTCCACAACCTCTCGGGGCAACCTGTTCCAGTGCTCTGTCACCCTCACAGTGAAAAAGTTTTTCCTCATGTTAAGATGGAAGTGTCTGTGTTTCAGTTTGTGCCCATTGCCTCGCGTCCTGTCGCTCGGCACCACTGAAAAGAGTCTGGCCCCATCCTCTCGACACCCTCCCTTCAGATACTTGTACACATTAATAAGATCCCCTCTCAGCCTTCTCTTCTCCAAGCTAAACAGGCCCAGCTCTCTCAGTCTTTCCCCATAAGAGAGATGTTCCAGTCCCCTAATCACCTTTGTAGCCCTTCGCTGGACTTGCTCCAGTAGTGCCACATCCCTCTTGTACTGGGGAGCCCAGAACTGGACGCAGTACTCCAGATGTGGCCTCACCAGCGCTGAGTAGAGGGGGAGGATCACCTCCCTCGACCTGCTGGCAACACTCTTCCTGATGCAGCCCAGGATACCATTGGCCTTCTTGGCCACAAGGGCACATTGCTGCCTCATGCTCAACTTGGTGTCCACCAGCACTCCCAGGTCCTTCTCGGCAGAGCTGCTTTCCAGCAGGTCAACCCCCAACCTGTACTGCTGCATGGGGTTATTCCTCCCCAGGTGCAGGACCCTGCACTTCCCTTTGTTGAACTTCATGAGGTTCCTCTCTGCCCACCTCTCCAGCCTGTCCAAGTCTCTTTGAATGGCAGCACAGCCCTCTGGCGTATCGGCCACTCCTCCCAGGTTTGTATCGTCAGCAAACTGGCTGAGGGTGCACTCTGTCCCTTCATCCAGGTCATTGATGAAGAAGTTGAACAAGACTGGACCCAGTCCTGACCCCTGGGGGACACCGCTAGCTACAGGCCTCCAACTAGACTCTGTGCCACTGATCACAACTCTCTGAGCTCTGCCATTCAGCCAGGTCTCAATCCACCTCACTGTCCACTCATCTAACCCACACTTCCTGAGCTTGTCTATGAGGATGCTATGGGAGACAGTGTCAAAAGCCTTGCTGAAGTCAAGGTAGACAACATCCACTGCTCTCCCCGCATCTACCCAGCCAGTCATTCCATCATAGAAGGCTATCAGATTGGTTAGGCAGGATTTCCCCTTGGTGAAGCCATGCTGACTACTCCTGATCACCTTCTTTTCCTCCACATGCGTGGAGATGGCTTCCAGGATGAGCTGCTCCATCACCTTTCCAGGGATGGAGGTGAGGCTGACTGGCCTGGAGTTCCCTGGGTCCTCCTTCTTGCCCTTTTGGAAGACTGGGGTGACATTGGCTTTCTTCCAGTCCTCGGGCACCTCTCCTGTTCTCCAGGACCTTTCAAAGATGATGGAGAGTGGCTTACCAATGACATCCGCCAGCTCCCTCAGCACTCGTGGGTGCATCCCATCAGGGCCCATGGATTTGTGGGTGTCAAGTTTGCTTAAATGATCTCTAACCCACTCCTCCTCCACCAAGGGAAAGTCTTCCTCTCTCCAGACTTTCTCTCTTGCCTCCAGGGTCTGGGGCTCCTGAGGGCTGGCCTGAGCAGCAAAGACTGAAGCAAAGAAGGCATTCAGTAACTCTGCCTTCTCTGCATCCTTCGTCACCAGGGCACCCACTCCATTCAGCAAAGGGCCCACATTTTCCCTAGTCTTCCTCTTGCTGCTGATGTATTTGAAGAAGCCCTTCTTGTTGTCCTTGACACCTCTAGCCAGATTTAATTCCAAACGGGCCTTAGCCTTCCTCGTCGCATCCCAGCATACTCTGACAACATTCCTATATTCCTCCCAAGTGGCCTGTCTCCCTTTCCACTTTCTGTATACTTCCTTCTTCTGGTTGAGTTTTGCCAGGAGCTCCTTGCTCATCCATGCAGGTCTCCTACCTCCTTTGCTTGACTTCCTACTCATAGGGATGCACCGCTCTTGAGCCTGGAGGAAGTGATGTTTGAATATTAACCAGCTCTCTTGAATGCCCCTTCCTTCTAGGGCCCTCACCCATGGGATTCCTCCAAGTAGGTCCCTGAAGAGGACAAAGTTTGCTCTCCTGAAGTCCAGGGTTGCGATCCTACTTGGTGCCCTGCTGCCTCCTCGCAGGATCCTGAACTCCACCATCTCATGGTCACTGCAGCCAAGGCAGCCCCCAACCTTCACATCTTCCACCAGTCCTTCTTTGTTTGTTAGTACGAGGTCCAGCAGCACACCTCTCCTTGTTGGCTCCTCCACCACCTGGGTCAAGAAGTTGTCACCAATGCTCTGCAGGAATCTCCAGGACTGTTTGTGCCTAGCTGTGTTGTCTTTCCAGCAGATATCGGGGTGGTTGAAGTCCCCCAGGAGAACCAGGGCCTGGGATTGTGAGGCTACTTCCAGCTGTCTGTAGAATGCCTCATCCACTTCCTCATCCTGATCAGGTGGCCTGTAGTAAACACCCACAACAGTGTCACCTCTATTAGCCTGCCCTTTGATCCTTACCCATAAGCTCTCGACTCGCTCTTCATCCACCCCTAGGCACAGCTCAATACATTCCAGTTGCTCTCTCACATAAAGAGCAACTCCACCACCTCCCTTTCCTGGCCTGTCTTTCCTAAAAAGTACGTAGCCATCCATGACAGCACTCCAGTCATGCGAGCTATCCCACCATGTCTCTGTAATGGCAATGAGATCATGGCCCTGCGACCGCACACACATCTCTAGTTCTTCCTGTTTGTTCCCCAAGCTGCGTGCATTGGTGTACAGGCATTTCAGGGAGGTGATCGAGCATGCAGGTTTCCCAGGAGGGATACAAGAGGGTCCTCCATAGCCACATCCCATGCGCACTTCCCTGGCTGCATTCACCTGCTGGAGGCATCCTGACTTGAGCAGTCTTTTGCCAACTACCCTGGCACTATAACTCTCCCCTTCCCCCATCTTTCCTAGTTTAAAGCCCTCCTTACCAGGTTGGCCAACCTGTTGGCAAAGACCCAACCAACTCCAAAGGCGACTCTACACTCTCTCTTTCTCTCAACCCTAACCCTAACCCTAACACGGAAAACATTTTTCAGGCCTGTGCTGGCACAAAGAGCCCCATTTGTGGCCCATACCAGAAAGTCCTCCGAACTCAGCGCTCCTGGCACTGCAGCGCTTACTGTGGCAGCCCCTTCCCACACCCACTCCAACAGCGCCTCTGCGCTCTCTCTTTCTCTCAGCCCTAACGCTAACGCTAACGCTAACGCTAACCCTAACCCTAACCCTAATTGGGAACAGGTATTTCAGCCCCGTGCTGGCACAAAGTTCCCCATTTGTGGCCCACACCAGAAAGTCCTCCCAGATCAGCGCTCCTGGCACAGCAGCACTTGCTTTGACAACCCCTTGCCACACTCACTCCAAAGGCACCTCCCCGCTCTCTCTTTCTCTCAGCCCTAACCCTAACCCTAACCCTAACTGGGAAAAGGTATTTCAGGCCCGTGCTGGCACAAAGTTCCCCATTTGTGGCCCACACCAGAAAGTCCTCACAGATCAGCGTTCTTGGCACCGCAACACTTCCTTTGGCAGCCCGTTCCCACACCCACTCGAACGGCGCCTCTGCACTCTATCTTTCTCTCAACCCTATCCCTAACTCTAACCCTAATTGGGAAAACATTTTTCAGGCCCGTGCTGGCACAAAGAGCCCCATTTGTGGCCCACACCAGAAAGTCCTCCGAACTCAGCACTCCTGGCACTGCAGCGCTTACTGTGGCAGCCCCTTCCCACACCCACTCCAACAGCGCCTCTGCGCTCTCTCTTTCTTTCAGCCCTAACGCTAACGCTAACGCTAACGCTAACGCTAACCCTAACCCTAATTGGGAACAGGTATTTCAGCCCCGTGCTGGCACAAAGTTCCCCATTTGTGGCCCACACCAGAAAGTCCTCACAGATCAGCGCGCTTCGCACTGCAACACTTCCTTTGGCAGCCCTTTTCCAAACCAACTCCAAAGGCGCCTCCCCGCTCTCTCTTTCTCTCAACCCTAACCCTAACCCTAACCCTAATAGGGAAAACATTTTTCAGGCCTGTGCTGGCACAAAGAGCCCCATTTGTGGCCCACACCAGAAAATCCTACGAACTCAGCGCTCCTGGCACAGCAGCACTTGCTTTGACAACCCCTTGCCACACTCACTCCAAAGGCACCTCCCCGCTCTCTCTTTCTCTCAGCCCTAACCCTAACCCTAACCCTAATTGGGAAAACATTTTTCAGGCCCGTGCTGGCACAAAGAGCCCCATTTGTGGCCCACACCAGAAAGTCCTCCCAGATCAGCACTCCTGGCACCGCAGCGCTTACTTTGAAAGCCCCTTGCCACACTCACTCCAACGGCGCCTCTGCGCTCTCTCTTTCTCTCAGCCCTAACGCTAACGCTAACGCTAACGCTAACACTAACCCTAACCCGAATTGGGAACAGGTATTTGAGGCCCGTGCTGGCACAAAGTTCCCCATTTGTGGCCCACACCAGAAAGTCCTCCCAGATCAGCGCTCTTGGCACCGCAACACTTCCTTTGGCAGTCCTTTTCCAAACCAACTCCAAAGGCGCCTCCCCGCTCTCTCTTTCTCTCAACCCTAACCCTAACCCTAACCCTAATTGGGAAAACATTTTTCAGGCCTGTGCTGGCACAAAGAGCCCCATTTGTGGCCCATACCAGAAAGCCCTCCGAACTCAGCGCTCCTGGCACTGCAGCGCTTACTGTGGCAGCCCCTTCCCACACCCACTCCAACGGCGCCTCTGCGCTCTCTCTTTCTCTCAGCCCTAACTCTAACGCTAACGCTAATGCTAACGCTAACCCTAACCCTAATTGGGAAAAGGTATTTGAGGCCCGTGCTGGCACAAAGTTCCCCATTTGTGGCCCACACCAGAAAATCCTACGAACTCAGCGCTCCTGGCACCGCAGCACTTCCTTTGGCAACCCCTTGCCACACTCACTCCAAAGGCACCTCCCCGCTCTCTCTTTCTCTCAGCCCTAACCCTAACCCTAAACCTAACAGGGAAAACATTTTTCAGGCCTGTGCTGGCACAAAGAGCCCCATTTGTGGCCCACACCAGAAAGTCCTCCCAGATCAGCGCTCTTGGCACCGCAACACTTCCTTTGGCAGCCCGTTCCCACACCCACTCGAACGGCGCCTCTGCGCTCTATCTTTCTCTCAACCCTATCCCTAACTCTAACCCTAATTGGGAAAACATTTTTCAGGCCCGTGCTGGCACAAAGAGCCCCATTTGTGGCCCATACCAGAAAGTCCTCCGAACTCAGCGCTCCTGGCACTGCAGCGCTTACTGTGGCAGCCCCTTCCCACACCCACTCCAACAGCGCCTCTGCGCTCTCTCTTTCTCTCAGCCCTAACGCTAACGCTAACGCTAACGCTAACCCTAAACCTAACCCTAATTGGGAACAGGTATTTCAGGCCCGTGCTGGCACAAAGAGCCCCATTTGCGGCCCACACCAGAAAATCCTACGAACTCAGCACTCCCGGCACCGCAGCACTTGCTTTGGCAACCCCTTGCCACACTCACTCCAAAGGCACCTCCCCGCTCTCTCTTTCTCTCAGCCCTAACCCTAACCCTAACCCTAACCCTAACAGGGAAAACATTTTTCAGGCCCGTGCTGGCACAAAGAGCCCCATTTGTGGCCCACTCCAGAAAGTCCTCACAGATCAGCGCTCTTGGCACCGCAACACATCCTTTGGCAGCCCTTTTCCAAACCAACTCCAAAGGCGCCTCCCCGCTCTCTCTTTCTCTCAACCCTAACCCTAACCCTAACCCTAATAGGGAAAACATTTTTCAGGCCCGTGCTGGCACAAAGAGCCCCATTTGTGGCCCACACCAGAAAATCCTACGAACTCAGCGCTCCTGGCACAGCAGCACTTGCTTTGACAACCCCTTGCCACACTCAATCCAAAGGCACCTCCCCGCTCTCTCTTTCTCTCAGCCCTAACCCTAACCCTAACCCTAACTGGGAAAACATTATTCAGGCCTGTGCTGGCACAAAGAGCCCCATTTGTGGCCCACACCAGAAAGTCCTCCCAGATCAGTGCTCTTGGCACCGCAACACTTCCTTTGGCAGCCCGTTCCCACACCCACTCGAACGGCACCTCTGCGCTCTATCTTTCTCTCAACCCTATCCCTAACTCTAACCCTAATTGGGAAAACATTTTTCAGATCCGTGCTGGCACAAAGAGCCCCATTTATGGCCCATACCAGAAAGTCCTCCGAACTCAGCGCTCCTGGCACTGCAGCGCTTACTGTGGCAGCCCCTTCCCACACCCACTCCAACAGCGCCTCTGCGCTCTCTCTTTCTCTCAGCCCTAACGCTAACGCTAACGCTAACCCTAACCCTAACCCTAATTGGGAACAGGTATTTCAGGCCCGTGCTGGCACAAAGAGCCCCATTTGTGGCCCACACCAGAAAGTCCTCACAGATCAGCGCGCTTCGCACTGCAACACTTCCTTTGGCAGCCCTTTTCCAAACCAACTCCAAAGGCGCCTCCCCGCTCTCTCTTTCTCTCAACCCTAACCCTAACCCTAACCCTAATAGGGAAAACATTTTTCAGGCCCGTGCTGGCACAAAGAGCCCCATTTGTGGCCCACACCAGAAAGTCCTCACAGATCAGCGCTCTTGGCACCGCAGCGCTTTCTTTGGCAGCCCCTTGCCACACCAACTCCAACGGCGCCTCTACGCTCTCTCTTTCTCTCAGCCCAAACCCTAACCCTAACCCTAACCCTAACCCTAATAGGGAAAACATTTTTCAGGCCCGTGCTGGCACAAAGAGCCCCATTTGTGGCCCACACCAGAAAGTCCTCACAGATCAGCGCTCTTGGCACCGCAACACTTCCTTTGGCAGCCCCTTGCCACACTCACTCCAAAGGCACCTCCCCGCTCTCTCTTTCTCTCAGCCCTAACCCTAACCCTAACCCTAACTGGGAAAAGGTATTTCAGGCCCGTGCTGGCACAAAGTTCCCCATTTGTGGCCCACACCAGAAAGTCCTCACAGATCAGCGTTCTTGGCACCGCAACACTTCCTTTGGCAGCCCGTTCCCACACCCACTCGAACGGCGCCTCTGCGCTCTATCTTTCTCTCAACCCTATCCCTAACTCTAACCCTAATTGGGAAAACATTTTTCAGGCCCGTGCTGGCACAAAGAGCCCCATTTGTGGCCCATACCAGAAAGTCCTCCGAACTCAGCGCTCCTGGCACTGCAGCGCTTACTGTGGCAGCCCCTTCCCACACCCACTCCAACAGCGCCTCTGCGCTCTCTCTTTCTCTCAGCCCTAACGCTAACGCTAACGCTAACCCTAACCCTAACCCTAACCCTAATTGGGAACAGGTATTTCAGGCCCATGCTGGCACAAAGAGCCCCATTTGTGGCCCACACCAGAAAGTCCTCCCAGATCAGCGCTCCTGGCACCGCAGCACTTACTTTGAAAGCCCCTTGCCACACTCACTCCAACGGCGCCTCTGCGCTCTCTCTTTCTCTCAGCCCTAACTCTAACGCTAACGCTAATGCTAACGCTAACCCTAACCCTAATTGGGAAAAGGTATTTGAGGCCCGTGCTGGCACAAAGTTCCCCATTTGTGTCCCACACCAGAAAATCCTACGAACTCAGCGTTCCCGGCACCGCAGCACTTCCTTTGGCAACCCCTTGCCACACTCACTCCAAAGGCACCTCCCCGCTCTCTCTTTCTCTCAGCCCTAACCCTAACCCTAACCCTAATTGGGAAAATAATTTTCAGGCCCGTGCTGGCACAAAGAGCCCCATTTGTGGCCCACACCAGAAAGTCCTCTGAGATCTGGGCTCCTGGCACCGCAACACTTCCTTTGGCAGCCCCTTGCCACACTCACTCCAAAGGCACCTCCCCGCTCTCTCTTTCTCTCAGCCCTAACCCTAACCCTAACCCTAACCCTAACCCTAACAGGGAAAACATTTTTCAGGCCCGTGCTGGCACAAAGAGCCCCATTTGTGGCCCACACCAGAAAATCCTACGAACTCAGCGCTCCTGGCACAGCAGCACTTGCTTTGACAACCCCTTGCCACACTCACTCCAAAGGCACCTCCCCGCTCTCTCTTTCTCTCAGCCCTAACCCTAACCCTAACCCTAATTGGGAAAACATTTTTCAGGCCCGTGCTGGCACAAAGAGCCCCATTTGTGGCCCACACCAGAAAGTCCTCCCAGATCAGCACTCCTGGCACCGCAGCGCTTACTTTGAAAGCCCCTTGCCACACTCACTCCAACGGCGCCTCTGCGCTCTCTCTTTCTCTCAGCCCTAACGCTAACGCTAACGCTAACGCTAACACTAACCCTAACCCGAATTGGGAACAGGTATTTGAGGCCCGTGCTGGCACAAAGTTCCCCATTTGTGGCCCACACCAGAAAATCCTACGAACTCAGCGCTCCTGGCACCGCAGCACTTCCTTTGGCAACCCCTTGCCACACTCACCCCAAAGGCACCTCCCCGCTTTATCTTTCTCTCAACCCTAACCCTAACCCTAACCCTAACCCTAACAGGGAAAACATTTTTCAGGCCCGTGCTGGCACAAAGAGCCCCATTTGTGGCCCATACCAGAAAGTCCTCCGAACTCAGCACTCCTGGCACTGCAGCGCTTACTGTGGCAGCCCCTTCCCACACCCACTCCAACAGCGCCTCTGCGCTCTCTCTTTCTCTCAGCCCTAACGCTAACGCTAACGCTAACGCTAACCCTAAACCTAACCCTAATTGGGAACAGGTATTTCAGGCCCCTGCTGGCACAAAGAGCCCCATTTGCGGCCCACACCAGAAAATCCTACGAACTCAGCACTCCCGGCACCGCAGCACTTGCTTTGGCAACCCCTTGCCACACTCACTCCAAAGGCACCTCCCCGCTCTCTCTTTCTCTCAGCCCTAACCCTAACACTAACCCTAACCCTAACAGGGAAAACATTTTTCAGGCCCGTGCTGGCACAAAGAGCCCCATTTGTGGCCCACACCAGAAAGTCCTCACAGATCAGCGCTCTTGGCACCGCAACACATCCTTTGGCAACCCTTTTCCAAACCAACTCCAAAGGTACCTCCCCGCTCTCTCTTTCTCTCAGCCCTAACCCTAACCCTAACCCTAATAGGGAAAACATTTTTCAGGCCTGTGCTGGCACAAAGAGCCCCATTTGTGGCCCACACCAGAAAATCCTACGAACTCAGCGCTCCTGGCACAGCAGCACTTGCTTTGACAACCCCTTGCCACACTCACTCCAAAGGCACCTCCCCGCTCTCTCTTTCTCTCAGCCCTAACCCTAACCCTAACCCTAATTGGGAAAATAATTTTCAGGCCCGTGCTGGCACAAAGAGCCCCATTTGTGGCCCACACCAGAAAGTCCTCTGAGATCTGCGCTCCTGGCACCGCAACACTTCCTTTGGCAGCCCTTTTCCAAACCAACTCCAAAGGCGACTCTACACTCTCTCTTTCTCTCAACCCTTACGCTAACCCTAATAGGGAAAACACTTTTCAGGCCCGTGCTGGCACAAAGAGCCCCATTTGTGGCCCACACCAGAAAGTCCTCCCAGATCAGTGCTCTTGGCACCGCAACACTTCCTTTGGCAGCCCGTTCCCACACCCACTCGAACGGCACCTCTGCGCTCTATCTTTCTCTCAACCCTATCCCTAACTCTAACCCTAATTGGGAAAACATTTTTCAGATCCGTGCTGGCACAAAGAGCCCCATTTATGGCCCATACCAGAAAGTCCTCCGAACTCAGCGCTCCTGGCACTGCAGCGCTTACTGTGGCAGCCCCTTCCCACACCCACTCCAACAGCGCCTCTGCGCTCTCTCTTTCTCTCAGCCCTAACGCTAACGCTAACGCTAACCCTAACCCTAACGCTAACCCTAACCCTAACCCTAATCCTAATTGGGAACAGGTATTTCAGGCCCGTGCTGGCACAAAGTTCCCCATTTGTGGCCCACACCAGAAAATCCTACGAACTCAGCGCTCCCGGCACCGCAGCACTTCCTTTGGCAACCCCTTGCCACACTCACTCCAAAGGCACCTCCCCGCTCTCTCTTTCTCTCAGCCCTAACCCTAACCCTAACCCTAATTGGGAAAACATTTTTCAGGCCCGTGCTGGCACAAAGTTCCCCATTTGTGGCCCACACCAGAAAGTCCTCACAGATCAGCGCTCTTGGCACCGCAACACATCCTTTGGCAACCCTTTTCCAAACCAACTCCAAAGGTACCTCCCCGCTCTCTCTTTCTCTCAACCCTAACCCTAACCCTAACACTAATAGGGAAAACATTTTTCAGGCCCGTGCTGGCACAAAGAGCCCCATTTGTGGCCCACACCAGAAAGTCCTCACAGATCAGCGCTCCTGGCACCGCAACACTTCCTTTGGCAGCCCCTTGCCACACTCACTCCAAAGGCACCTCCCCGCTCTCTCTTTCTCTCAGCCCTAACCCTAACCCTAACCCTAACTGGGAAAAGGTATTTCAGGCCCGTGCTGGCACAAAGTTCCCCATTTGTGGCCCACACCAGAAAGTCCTCACAGATCAGCGTTCTTGGCACCGCAACACTTCCTTTGGCAGCCCGTTCCCACACCCACTCGAACGGCGCCTCTGCGCTCTATCTTTCTCTCAACCCTATCCCTAACTCTAACCCTAATTGGGAAAACATTTTTCAGGCCCGTGCTGGCACAAAGAGCCCCATTTGTGGCCCATACCAGAAAGTCCTCCGAACTCAGCGCTCCTGGCACTGCAGCGCTTACTGTGGCAGCCCCTTCCCACACCCACTCCAACAGCGCCTCTGCGCTCTCTCTTTCTCTCAGCCCTAACGCTAACGCTAACGCTAACCCTAACCCTAACCCTAATTGGGAACAGGTATTTCAGGCCCGTGCTGGCACAAAGAGCCCCATTTGTGGCCCACACCAGAAAGTCCTCACAGATCAGCGCGCTTCGCACTGCAACACTTCCTTTGGCAGCCCTTTTCCAAACCAACTCCAAAGGCGCCTCCCCGCTCTCTCTTTCTCTCAACCCTAACCCTAACCCTAACCCTAATAGGGAAAACATTTTTCAGGCCCGTGCTGGCACAAAGAGCCCCATTTGTGGCCCACACCAGAAAGTCCTCACAGATCAGCGCTCTTGGCACCGCAGCGCTTTCTTTGGCAGCCCCTTGCCACACCAACTCCAACGGCGCCTCTACGCTCTCTCTTTCTCTCAGCCCAAACCCTAACCCTAACCCTAACCCTAACCCTAATAGGGAAAACATTTTTCAGGCCCGTGCTGGCACAAAGAGCCCCATTTGTGGCCCACACCAGAAAGTCCTCACAGATCAGCGCTCTTGGCACCGCAACACTTCCTTTGGCAGCCCCTTGCCACACTCACTCCAAAGGCACCTCCCCGCTCTCTCTTTCTCTCAGCCCTAACCCTAACCCTAACCCTAACTGGGAAAAGGTATTTCAGGCCCGTGCTGGCACAAAGTTCCCCATTTGTGGCCCACACCAGAAAGTCCTCACAGATCAGCGTTCTTGGCACCGCAACACTTCCTTTGGCAGCCCGTTCCCACACCCACTCGAACGGCGCCTCTGCGCTCTATCTTTCTCTCAACCCTATCCCTAACTCTAACCCTAATTGGGAAAACATTTTTCAGGCCCGTGCTGGCACAAAGAGCCCCATTTGTGGCCCATACCAGAAAGTCCTCCGAACTCAGCGCTCCTGGCACTGCAGCGCTTACTGTGGCAGCCCCTTCCCACACCCACTCCAACAGCGCCTCTGCGCTCTCTCTTTCTCTCAGCCCTAACGCTAACGCT
This sequence comes from Apteryx mantelli, assembly GCF_036417845.1. Lineage (NCBI taxonomy): Eukaryota > Metazoa > Chordata > Aves > Apterygiformes > Apterygidae > Apteryx > Apteryx mantelli. Next base: position 117,130,432 of record NC_089980.1, on the reverse strand, counting down.
AACGCTAACCCTAACCCTAACCCTAATTGGGAACAGGTATTTCAGGCCCGTGCTGGCACAAAGAGCCCCATTTGTGGCCCACACCAGAAAGTCCTCACAGATCAGCGCGCTTCGCACTGCAACACTTCCTTTGGCAGCCCTTTTCCAAACCAACTCCAAAGGCGCCTCCCCGCTCTCTCTTTCTCTCAACCCTAACCCTAACCCTAACCCTAATAGGGAAAACATTTTTCAGGCCCGTGCTGGCACAAAGAGCCCCATTTGTGGCCCACACCAGAAAGTCCTCACAGATCAGCGCTCTTGGCACCGCAGCGCTTTCTTTGGCAGCCCCTTGCCACACCAACTCCAACGGCGCCTCTACGCTCTCTCTTTCTCTCAGCCCAAACCCTAACCCTAACCCTAACCCTAACCCTAATAGGGAAAACATTTTTCAGGCCCGTGCTGGCACAAAGAGCCCCATTTGTGGCCCACACCAGAAAGTCCTCACAGATCAGCGCTCTTGGCACCGCAACACTTCCTTTGGCAGCCCCTTGCCACACTCACTCCAAAGGCACCTCCCCGCTCTCTCTTTCTCTCAGCCCTAACCCTAACCCTAACCCTAATTGGGAAAAGGTATTTCAGGCCCGTGCTGGCACAAAGTTCCCCATTTGTGGCCCACACCAGAAAGTCCTCACAGATCAGCGTTCTTGGCACCGCAACACTTCCTTTGGCAGCCCGTTCCCACACCCACTCGAACGGCGCCTCTGCGCTCTATCTTTCTCTCAACCCTATCCCTAACTCTAACCCTAATTGGGAAAACATTTTTCAGGCCCGTGCTGGCACAAAGAGCCCCATTTGTGGCCCATACCAGAAAGTCCTCCGAACTCAGCGCTCCTGGCACTGCAGCGCTTACTGTGGCAGCCCCTTCCCACACCCACTCCAACAGCGCCTCTGCGCTCTCTCTTTCTCTCAGCCCTAACGCTAACGCTAACGCTAACCCTAACCCTAACCCTAACCCTAATTGGGAACAGGTATTTCAGGCCCATGCTGGCACAAAGAGCCCCATTTGTGGCCCACACCAGAAAGTCCTCCCAGATCAGCGCTCCTGGCACCGCAGCACTTACTTTGAAAGCCCCTTGCCACACTCACTCCAACGGCGCCTCTGCGCTCTCTCTTTCTCTCAGCCCTAACTCTAACGCTAACGCTAATGCTAACGCTAACCCTAACCCTAATTGGGAAAAGGTATTTGAGGCCCGTGCTGGCACAAAGTTCCCCATTTGTGTCCCACACCAGAAAATCCTACGAACTCAGCGTTCCCGGCACCGCAGCACTTCCTTTGGCAACCCCTTGCCACACTCACTCCAAAGGCACCTCCCCGCTCTCTCTTTCTCTCAGCCCTAACCCTAACCCTAACCCTAATTGGGAAAATAATTTTCAGGCCCGTGCTGGCACAAAGAGCCCCATTTGTGGCCCACACCAGAAAGTCCTCTGAGATCTGGGCTCCTGGCACCGCAACACTTCCTTTGGCAGCCCCTTGCCACACTCACTCCAAAGGCACCTCCCCGCTCTCTCTTTCTCTCAGCCCTAACCCTAACACTAACCCTAACCCTAACCCTAACAGGGAAAACATTTTTCAGGCCCGTGCTGGCACAAAGAGCCCCATTTGTGGCCCACACCAGAAAATCCTACGAACTCAGCGCTCCTGGCACAGCAGCACTTGCTTTGACAACCCCTTGCCACACTCACTCCAAAGGCACCTCCCCGCTCTCTCTTTCTCTCAGCCCTAACCCTAACCCTAACCCTAACCCTAACCCTAACAGGGAAAACATTTTTCAGGCCCGTGCTGGCACAAAGTTCCCCATTTGTGGCCCACACCAGAAAATCCTACGAACTCAGCACTCCCGGCACCTCAGCACTTCCTTTGGCAACCCCTTGCCACACTCACCCCAAAGGCACCTCCCCGCTTTATCTTTCTCTCAACCCTAACCCTAACCCTAACCCTAACCCTAACAGGGAAAACATTTTTCAGGCCCGTGCTGGCACAAAGAGCCCCATTTGTGGCCCATACCAGAAAGTCCTCCGAACTCAGCACTCCTGGCACTGCAGCGCTTACTGTGGCAGCCCCTTCCCACACCCACTCCAACAGCGCCTCTGCGCTCTCTCTTTCTCTCAGCCCTAACGCTAACGCTAACGCTAACGCTAACCCTAAACCTAACCCTAATTGGGAACAGGTATTTCAGGCCCCTGCTGGCACAAAGAGCCCCATTTGCGGCCCACACCAGAAAATCCTACGAACTCAGCACTCCCGGCACCGCAGCACTTGCTTTGGCAACCCCTTGCCACACTCACTCCAAAGGCACCTCCCCGCTCTCTCTTTCTCTCAGCCCTAACCCTAACACTAACCCTAACCCTAACAGGGAAAACATTTTTCAGGCCCGTGCTGGCACAAAGAGCCCCATTTGTGGCCCACACCAGAAAGTCCTCACAGATCAGCGCTCTTGGCACCGCAACACATCCTTTGGCAACCCTTTTCCAAACCAACTCCAAAGGTACCTCCCCGCTCTCTCTTTCTCTCAGCCCTAACCCTAACCCTAACCCTAATAGGGAAAACATTTTTCAGGCCTGTGCTGGCACAAAGAGCCCCATTTGTGGCCCACACCAGAAAATCCTACGAACTCAGCGCTCCTGGCACAGCAGCACTTGCTTTGACAACCCCTTGCCACACTCACTCCAAAGGCACCTCCCCGCTCTCTCTTTCTCTCAGCCCTAACCCTAACCCTAACCCTAATTGGGAAAATAATTTTCAGGCCCGTGCTGGCACAAAGAGCCCCATTTGTGGCCCACACCAGAAAGTCCTCTGAGATCTGCGCTCCTGGCACCGCAACACTTCCTGTGGCAGCCCTTTTCCAAACCAACTCCAAAGGCGACTCTACACTCTCTCTTTCTCTCAACCCTTACGCTAACCCTAATAGGGAAAACACTTTTCAGGCCCGTGCTGGCACAAAGAGCCCCATTTGTGGCCCACACCAGAAAGTCCTCCCAGATCAGTGCTCTTGGCACCGCAACACTTCCTTTGGCAGCCCGTTCCCACACCCACTCGAACGGCACCTCTGCGCTCTATCTTTCTCTCAACCCTATCCCTAACTCTAACCCTAATTGGGAAAACATTTTTCAGATCCGTGCTGGCACAAAGAGCCCCATTTATGGCCCATACCAGAAAGTCCTCCGAACTCAGCGCTCCTGGCACTGCAGCGCTTACTGTGGCAGCCCCTTCCCACACCCACTCCAACAGCGCCTCTGCGCTCTCTCTTTCTCTCAGCCCTAACGCTAACGCTAACGCTAACCCTAACCCTAACGCTAACCCTAACCCTAACCCTAATCCTAATTGGGAACAGGTATTTCAGGCCCGTGCTGGCACAAAGTTCCCCATTTGTGGCCCACACCAGAAAATCCTACGAACTCAGCGCTCCCGGCACCGCAGCACTTCCTTTGGCAACCCCTTGCCACACTCACTCCAAAGGCACCTCCCCGCTCTCTCTTTCTCTCAGCCCTAACCCTAACCCTAACCCTAATTGGGAAAACATTTTTCAGGCCCGTGCTGGCACAAAGTTCCCCATTTGTGGCCCACACCAGAAAGTCCTCACAGATCAGCGCTCTTGGCACCGCAACACATCCTTTGGCAACCCTTTTCCAAACCAACTCCAAAGGTACCTCCCCGCTCTCTCTTTCTCTCAACCCTAACCCTAACCCTAACACTAATAGGGAAAACATTTTTCAGGCCCGTGCTGGCACAAAGAGCCCCATTTGTGGCCCACACCAGAAAGTCCTCACAGATCAGCGCTCCTGGCACCGCAACACTTCCTTTGGCAGCCCCTTGCCACACTCACTCCAAAGGCACCTCCCCGCTCTCTCTTTCTCTCAGCCCTAACCCTAACCCTAACCCTAACTGGGAAAAGGTATTTCAGGCCCGTGCTGGCACAAAGTTCCCCATTTGTGGCCCACACCAGAAAGTCCTCACAGATCAGCGTTCTTGGCACCGCAACACTTCCTTTGGCAGCCCGTTCCCACACCCACTCGAACGGCGCCTCTGCGCTCTATCTTTCTCTCAACCCTATCCCTAACTCTAACCCTAATTGGGAAAACATTTTTCAGGCCCGTGCTGGCACAAAGAGCCCCATTTGTGGCCCATACCAGAAAGTCCTCCGAACTCAGCGCTCCTGGCACTGCAGCGCTTACTGTGGCAGCCCCTTCCCACACCCACTCCAACAGCGCCTCTGCGCTCTCTCTTTCTCTCAGCCCTAACGCTAACGCTAACGCTAACCCTAACCCTAACCCTAATTGGGAACAGGTATTTCAGGCCCGTGCTGGCACAAAGAGCCCCATTTGTGGCCCACACCAGAAAGTCCTCACAGATCAGCGCGCTTCGCACTGCAACACTTCCTTTGGCAGCCCTTTTCCAAACCAACTCCAAAGGCGCCTCCCCGCTCTCTCTTTCTCTCAACCCTAACCCTAACCCTAACCCTAATAGGGAAAACATTTTTCAGGCCCGTGCTGGCACAAAGAGCCCCATTTGTGGCCCACACCAGAAAGTCCTCACAGATCAGCGCTCTTGGCACCGCAGCGCTTTCTTTGGCAGCCCCTTGCCACACCAACTCCAACGGCGCCTCTACGCTCTCTCTTTCTCTCAGCCCAAACCCTAACCCTAACCCTAACCCTAACCCTAATAGGGAAAACATTTTTCAGGCCCGTGCTGGCACAAAGAGCCCCATTTGTGGCCCACACCAGAAAGTCCTCACAGATCAGCGCTCTTGGCACCGCAACACTTCCTTTGGCAGCCCCTTGCCACACTCACTCCAAAGGCACCTCCCCGCTCTCTCTTTCTCTCAGCCCTAACCCTAACCCTAACCCTAACTGGGAAAAGGTATTTCAGGCCCGTGCTGGCACAAAGTTCCCCATTTGTGGCCCACACCAGAAAGTCCTCACAGATCAGCGTTCTTGGCACCGCAACACTTCCTTTGGCAGCCCGTTCCCACACCCACTCGAACGGCGCCTCTGCGCTCTATCTTTCTCTCAACCCTATCCCTAACTCTAACCCTAATTGGGAAAACATTTTTCAGGCCCGTGCTGGCACAAAGAGCCCCATTTGTGGCCCATACCAGAAAGTCCTCCGAACTCAGCGCTCCTGGCACTGCAGCGCTTACTGTGGCAGCCCCTTCCCACACCCACTCCAACAGCGCCTCTGCGCTCTCTCTTTCTCTCAGCCCTAACGCTAACGCTAACGCTAACCCTAACCCTAACCCTAATTGGGAACAGGTATTTCAGGCCCGTGCTGGCACAAAGAGCCCCATTTGTGGCCCACACCAGAAAGTCCTCACAGATCAGCGCGCTTCGCACTGCAACACTTCCTTTGGCAGCCCTTTTCCAAACCAACTCCAAAGGCGCCTCCCCGCTCTCTCTTTCTCTCAACCCTAACCCTAACCCTAACCCTAATAGGGAAAACATTTTTCAGGCCCGTGCTGGCACAAAGAGCCCCATTTGTGGCCCACACCAGAAAGTCCTCACAGATCAGCGCTCTTGGCACCGCAGCGCTTTCTTTGGCAGCCCCTTGCCACACCAACTCCAACGGCGCCTCTACGCTCTCTCTTTCTCTCAGCCCAAACCCTAACCCTAACCCTAACCCTAACCCTAATAGGGAAAACATTTTTCAGGCCCGTGCTGGCACAAAGAGCCCCATTTGTGGCCCACACCAGAAAGTCCTCACAGATCAGCGCTCTTGGCACCGCAACACTTCCTTTGGCAGCCCCTTGCCACACTCACTCCAAAGGCACCTCCCCGCTCTCTCTTTCTCTCAGCCCTAACCCTAACCCTAACCCTAATTGGGAAAAGGTATTTCAGGCCCGTGCTGGCACAAAGTTCCCCATTTGTGGCCCACACCAGAAAGTCCTCACAGATCAGCGTTCTTGGCACCGCAACACTTCCTTTGGCAGCCCGTTCCCACACCCACTCGAACGGCGCCTCTGCGCTCTATCTTTCTCTCAACCCTATCCCTAACTCTAACCCTAATTGGGAAAACATTTTTCAGGCCCGTGCTGGCACAAAGAGCCCCATTTGTGGCCCATACCAGAAAGTCCTCCGAACTCAGCGCTCCTGGCACTGCAGCGCTTACTGTGGCAGCCCCTTCCCACACCCACTCCAACAGCGCCTCTGCGCTCTCTCTTTCTCTCAGCCCTAACGCTAACGCTAACGCTAACCCTAACCCTAACCCTAACCCTAATTGGGAACAGGTATTTCAGGCCCATGCTGGCACAAAGAGCCCCATTTGTGGCCCACACCAGAAAGTCCTCCCAGATCAGCGCTCCTGGCACCGCAGCACTTACTTTGAAAGCCCCTTGCCACACTCACTCCAACGGCGCCTCTGCGCTCTCTCTTTCTCTCAGCCCTAACTCTAACGCTAACGCTAATGCTAACGCTAACCCTAACCCTAATTGGGAAAAGGTATTTGAGGCCCGTGCTGGCACAAAGTTCCCCATTTGTGTCCCACACCAGAAAATCCTACGAACTCAGCGTTCCCGGCACCGCAGCACTTCCTTTGGCAACCCCTTGCCACACTCACTCCAAAGGCACCTCCCCGCTCTCTCTTTCTCTCAGCCCTAACCCTAACCCTAACCCTAATTGGGAAAATAATTTTCAGGCCCGTGCTGGCACAAAGAGCCCCATTTGTGGCCCACACCAGAAAGTCCTCTGAGATCTGGGCTCCTGGCACCGCAACACTTCCTTTGGCAGCCCCTTGCCACACTCACTCCAAAGGCACCTCCCCGCTCTCTCTTTCTCTCAGCCCTAACCCTAACACTAACCCTAACCCTAACCCTAACAGGGAAAACATTTTTCAGGCCCGTGCTGGCACAAAGAGCCCCATTTGTGGCCCACACCAGAAAATCCTACGAACTCAGCGCTCCTGGCACAGCAGCACTTGCTTTGACAACCCCTTGCCACACTCACTCCAAAGGCACCTCCCCGCTCTCTCTTTCTCTCAGCCCTAACCCTAACCCTAACCCTAACCCTAACCCTAACAGGGAAAACATTTTTCAGGCCCGTGCTGGCACAAAGTTCCCCATTTGTGGCCCACACCAGAAAATCCTACGAACTCAGCACTCCCGGCACCTCAGCACTTCCTTTGGCAACCCCTTGCCACACTCACCCCAAAGGCACCTCCCCGCTTTATCTTTCTCTCAACCCTAACCCTAACCCTAACCCTAACCCTAACAGGGAAAACATTTTTCAGGCCCGTGCTGGCACAAAGAGCCCCATTTGTGGCCCATACCAGAAAGTCCTCCGAACTCAGCACTCCTGGCACTGCAGCGCTTACTGTGGCAGCCCCTTCCCACACCCACTCCAACAGCGCCTCTGCGCTCTCTCTTTCTCTCAGCCCTAACGCTAACGCTAACGCTAACGCTAACCCTAAACCTAACCCTAATTGGGAACAGGTATTTCAGGCCCCTGCTGGCACAAAGAGCCCCATTTGCGGCCCACACCAGAAAATCCTACGAACTCAGCACTCCCGGCACCGCAGCACTTGCTTTGGCAACCCCTTGCCACACTCACTCCAAAGGCACCTCCCCGCTCTCTCTTTCTCTCAGCCCTAACCCTAACACTAACCCTAACCCTAACAGGGAAAACATTTTTCAGGCCCGTGCTGGCACAAAGAGCCCCATTTGTGGCCCACACCAGAAAGTCCTCACAGATCAGCGCTCTTGGCACCGCAACACATCCTTTGGCAACCCTTTTCCAAACCAACTCCAAAGGTACCTCCCCGCTCTCTCTTTCTCTCAGCCCTAACCCTAACCCTAACCCTAATAGGGAAAACATTTTTCAGGCCTGTGCTGGCACAAAGAGCCCCATTTGTGGCCCACACCAGAAAATCCTACGAACTCAGCGCTCCTGGCACAGCAGCACTTGCTTTGACAACCCCTTGCCACACTCACTCCAAAGGCACCTCCCCGCTCTCTCTTTCTCTCAGCCCTAACCCTAACCCTAACCCTAATTGGGAAAATAATTTTCAGGCCCGTGCTGGCACAAAGAGCCCCATTTGTGGCCCACACCAGAAAGTCCTCTGAGATCTGCGCTCCTGGCACCGCAACACTTCCTTTGGCAGCCCTTTTCCAAACCAACTCCAAAGGCGACTCTACACTCTCTCTTTCTCTCAACCCTTACGCTAACCCTAATAGGGAAAACACTTTTCAGGCCCGTGCTGGCACAAAGAGCCCCATTTGTGGCCCACACCAGAAAGTCCTCCCAGATCAGCGCTCTTGGCACCGCAGCGCTTACTTTGAAAGCCCCTTGCCACACTCACTCCAACGGCGCCTCTGCGCTCTCTCTTTCTCTCAGCCCTAACGCTAACGCTAACGCTAAGCCTAACCCTAACCCTAACCCTAATTGGGAACAGGTATTTCAGCCCCGTGCTGGCACAAAGTTCCCCATTTGTGGCCCACACCAGAAAGTCCTCACAGATCAGCGCGCTTGGCACTGCAACACTTCCTTTGGCAGCCCTTTTCCAAACCAACTCCAAAGGCGCCTCCCCGCTCTCTCTTTCTCTCAACCCTAACCCTAACCCTAACCCTAATAGGGAAAACATTTTTCAGGCCCGTGCTGGCACAAAGAGCCCCATTTGTGGCCCACACCAGAAAATCCTACGAACTCAGCGCTCCTGGCACAGCAGCACTTGCTTTGACAACCCCTTGCCACACTCAATCCAAAGGCACCTCCCCGCTCTCTCTTTCTCTCAGCCCTAACCCTAACCCTAACCCTAACTGGGAAAACATTTTTCAGGCCTGTGCTGGCACAAAGAGCCCCATTTGTGGCCCACACCAGAAAGTCCTCCCAGATCAGTGCTCTTGGCACCGCAACACTTCCTTTGGCAGCCCGTTCCCACACCCACTCGAACGGCACCTCTGCGCTCTATCTTTCTCTCAACCCTATCCCTAACTCTAACCCTAATTGGGAAAACATTTTTCAGATCCGTGCTGGCACAAAGAGCCCCATTTATGGCCCATACCAGAAAGTCCTCCGAACTCAGCGCTCCTGGCACTGCAGCGCTTACTGTGGCAGCCCCTTCCCACACCCACTCCAACAGCGCCTCTGCGCTCTCTCTCTCTCTCAGCCCTAACGCTAACGCTAACGCTAACCCTAACCCTAACGCTAACCCTAACCCTAACCCTAATCCTAATTGGGAACAGGTATTTCAGGCCCGTGCTGGCACAAAGTTCCCCATTTGTGGCCCACACCAGAAAATCCTACGAACTCAGCGCTCCCGGCACCGCAGCACTTCCTTTGGCAACCCCTTGCCACACTCACTCCAAAGGCACCTCCCCGCTCTCTCTTTCTCTCAGCCCTAACCCTAACACTAACCCTAACAGGGAAAACATTTTTCAGGCCCGTGCTGGCACAAAGTTCCCCATTTGTGGCCCACACCAGAAACTCCTCACAGATCAGCGCTCTTGGCACCGCAACACATCCTTTGGCAACCCTTTTCCAAACCAACTCCAAAGGTACCTCCCCGCTCTCTCTTTCTCTCAACCCTAACCCTAACCCTAACACTAATAGGGAAAACATTTTTCAGGCCCGTGCTGGCACAAAGAGCCCCATTTGTGGCCCACACCAGAAAGTCCTCCCAGATCAGCGCTCCTGGCACCGCAGCGCTTACTTTGAAAGCCCCTTGCCACACTCACTCCAACGGCGCCTCTGCGCTCTCTCTTTCTCTCAGCCCTAACGCTAACGCTAACGCTAACGCTAACCCTAACCCTAACCCGAATTGGGAACAGGTATTTGAGGCCCGTGCTGGCACAAAGTTCCCCATTTGTGGCCCACACCAGAAAATCCTACGAACTCAGCGCTCCCGGCACCGCAGCACTTCCTTTGGCAACCCCTTGCCACACTCACTCCAAAGGCACCTCCCCGCTCTCTCTTTCTCTCAGCCCTAACCCTAACCCTAACCCTAATTGGGAAAACATTTTTCAGGCCCGTGCTGGCACAAAGAGCCCCATTTGTGGCCCACACCAGAAAGTCCTCTGAGATCTGCGCTCCTGGCACCGCAACACTTCCTTTGGCAGCCCGTTCCCACACCCACTCGAACGGCGCCTCTGCGTTCTTTCTTTCTCTCAACCCTAACCCTAACCATAACACGGAAAACATTTTTCAGGCCCGTGCTGGCACAAAGTTCCCCATTTGTGGCCCACACCAGAAAGTCCTCCCAGATCAGCGTTCTTGGCACCGCAACACTTCCTTTGGCAGTCCTTTTCCACACCAACTTCAACGGCGCCTCCCCGCTCTCTCTTTCTCTCAACCGTTACCCTAACCTTAATAGGGAAAACATTTTTCAGGCCCGTGCTGGCACAAAGAGCCCCATTTGTGGCCCACACCAGAAAGTCCTCACAGATCAGCGCTCTTGGCACCGCAACACATCCTTTGGCAACCCTTTTCCAAACCAACTCCAAAGGCGACTCTACACTCTCTCTTTCTCTCAGCCCTAACGCTAACGCTAACGCTAACGCTAACCCTAACCCTAACCCTAATTGGGAACAGGTATTTCAGGCCCGTGCTGGCACAAAGAGCCCCATTTGTGGCCCACACCAGAAAGTCCTCCCAGATCAGCGCTCTTGGCACCGCAACACTTCCTTTGGCAGTCCTTTTCCAAACCAACTCCAAAGGCGCCTCCCCGCTCTCTCTTTCTCTCAACCCTAACCCTAACCCTAACCCTAATAGGGAAAACGTTTTTCAGGCCTGTGCTGGCACAAAGAGCCCCATTTGTGGCCCATACCAGAAAGTCCTCCGAACTCAGCGCTCCTGGCACTGCAGCGCTTACTGTGGCAGCCCCTTCCCACACCCACTCCAACGGCGCCTCTGCGCTCTCTCTTTCTCTCAGCCCTAACTCTAACGCTAACGCTAATGCTAACGCTAACCCTAACCCTAATTGGGAAAAGGTATTTGAGGCCCGTGCTGGCACAAAGTTCCCCATTTGTGGCCCACACCAGAAAATCCTACGAACTCAGCGCTCCTGGCACCGCAGCACTTCCTTTGGCAACCCCTTGCCACACTCACTCCAAAGGCACCTCCCCGCTCTCTCTTTCTCTCAGCCCTAACCCTAACCCTAAACCTAACAGGGAAAACATTTTTCAGGCCTGTGCTGGCACAAAGAGCCCCATTTGTGGCCCACACCAGAAAGTCCTCCCAGATCAGCGCTCTTGGCACCGCAACACTTCCTTTGGCAGCCCGTTCCCACACCCACTCGAACGGCGCCTCTGCGCTCTATCTTTCTCTCAACCCTATCCCTAACTCTAACCCTAATTGGGAAAACATTTTTCAGGCCCGTGCTGGCACAAAGAGCCCCATTTGTGGCCCATACCAGAAAGTCCTCCGAACTCAGCGCTCCTGGCACTGCAGCGCTTACTGTGGCAGCCCCTTCCCACACCCACTCCAACAGCGCCTCTGCGCTCTCTCTTTCTCTCAGCCCTAACGCTAACGCTAACGCTAACGCTAACGCTAACCCTAACCCTAACCCTAATTGGGAACAGGTATTTCAGGCCCGTGCTGGCACAAAGTTCCCCATTTGTGGCCCACACCAGAAACTCCTCACAGATCAGCGCGCTTGGCACTGCAACACTTCCTTTGGCAGCCCTTTTCCAAACCAACTCCAAAGGCGCCTCCCCGCTCTCTCTTTCTCTCAACCCTAACCCTAACCCTAACCCTAATTGGGAAAACATTTTTCAGGCCTGTGCTGGCACAAAGAGCCCCATTTGTGGCCCACACCAGAAAATCCTACGAACTCAGCGCTCCTGGCACAGCAGCACTTGCTTTGACAACCCCTTGCCACACTCACTCCAAAGGCACCTCCCCGCTCTCTCTTTCTCTCAGCCCTAACCCTAACCCTAACCCTAACCCTAACAGGGAAAACATTTTTCAGGCCCGTGCTGGCACAAAGAGCCCCATTTGTGGCCCACACCAGAAAGTCCTCCCAGATCAGCGCTCTTGGCACCGCAGCGCTTACTTTGAAAGCCCCTTGCCACACTCACTCCAACGGCGCCTCTGCGCTCTCTCTTTCTCTCAGCCCTAACGCTAACGCTAACGCTAACGCTAACCCTAACCCTAACCCGAATTGGGAACAGGTATTTGAGGCCCGTCCTGGCACAAAGTTCCCCATTTGTGGCCCACACCAGAAAATCCTACGAACTCAGCACTCCCGGCACCGCAGCACTTGCTTTGGCAACCCCTTGCCACACTCACTCCAAAGGCACCTCCCCGCTCTCTCTTTCTCTCAACCCTAACCCTAACCCTAACCCTAATTGGGAAAACATTTTTCAGGCCCGTGCTGGCACAAAGAGCCCCATTTGTGGCCCACACCAGAAAGTCCTCCCAGATCAGCGCTCCTGGCACCGCAGCGCTTACTTTGAAAGCCCCTTGCCACACTCACTCCAAAGGCACCTCCCCGCTCTCTCTTTCTCTCAGCCCTAACGCTAACCCTAACCCTAATAGGGAAAACATTTTTCAGGCCCGTGCTGGCACAAAGAGCCCCATTTGTGGCCCACACCAGAAAGTCCTCACAGATCAGCGCTCTTGGCACCGCAACACATCCTTTGGCAACCCTTTTCCAAACCAACTCCAAAGGCGACTCTACACTCTCTCTTTCTCTCAGCCCTAACGCTAACGCTAACGCTAACGCTAACCCTAACCCTAACCCTAATTGGGAACAGGTATTTCAGCCCCGTGCTGGCACAAAGAGCCCCATTTGTGGCCCACACCAGAAAGTCCTCCCAGATCAGCGCTCTTGGCACCGCAACACTTCCTTTGGCAGTCCTTTTCCAAACCAACTCCAAAGGCGCCTCCCCGCTCTCTCTTTCTCTCAACCCTAACCCTAACCCTAACCCTAATAGGGAAAACGTTTTTCAGGCCTGTGCTGGCACAAAGAGCCCCATTTGTGGCCCATACCAGAAAGTCCTCCGAACTCAGCGCTCCTGGCACTGCAGCGCTTACTGTGGCAGCCCCTTCCCACACCCACTCCAACAGCGCCTCTGCGCTCTCTCTTTCTCTCAGCCCTAACTCTAACGCTAACGCTAATGCTAACGCTAACCCTAACCCTAATTGGGAAAAGGTATTTGAGGCCCGTGCTGGCACAAAGTTCCCCATTTGCGGCCCACACCAGAAAATCCTACGAACTCAGCGCTCCTGGCACCGCAGCACTTCCTTTGGCAACCCCTTGCCACACTCACTCCAAAGGCACCTCCCCGCTCTCTCTTTCTCTCAGCCCTAACCCTAACCCTAAACCTAACAGGGAAAACATTTTTCAGGCCTGTGCTGGCACAAAGAGCCCCATTTGTGGCCCACACCAGAAAGTCCTCCAGGATCAGCGCTCTTGGCACCGCAACACTTCCTTTGGCAGCCCGTTCCCACACCCACTCGAACGGCGCCTCTGCGCTCTATCTTTCTCTCAACCCTATCCCTAACTCTAACCCTAATTGGGAAAACATTTTTCAGGCCCGTGCTGGCACAAAGAGCCCCATTTGTGGCCCATACCAGAAAGTCCTCCGAACTCAGCGCTCCTGGCACTGCAGCGCTTACTGTGGCAGCCCCTTCCCACACCCACTCCAACAGCGCCTCTGCGCTCTCTCTTTCTCTCAGCCCTAACGCTAACGCTAACGCTAACGCTAACGCTAACCCTAACCCTAACCCTAATTGGGAACAGGTATTTCAGGCCCGTGCTGGCACAAAGTTCCCCATTTGTGGCCCACACCAGAAACTCCTCACAGATCAGCGCGCTTGGCACTGCAACACTTCCTTTGGCAGCCCTTTTCCAAACCAACTCCAAAGGCGCCTCCCCGCTCTCTCTTTCTCTCAACCCTAACCCTAACCCTAACCCTAATTGGGAAAACATTTTTCAGGCCTGTGCTGGCACAAAGAGCCCCATTTGTGGCCCACACCAGAAAATCCTACGAACTCAGCGCTCCTGGCACAGCAGCACTTGCTTTGACAACCCCTTGCCACACTCACTCCAAAGGCACCTCCCCGCTCTCTCTTTCTCTCAGCCCTAACCCTAACCCTAACCCTAACCCTAACAGGGAAAACATTTTTCAGGCCCGTGCTGGCACAAAGAGCCCCATTTGTGGCCCACACCAGAAAGTCCTCCCAGATCAGCGCTCTTGGCACCGCAGCGCTTACTTTGAAAGCCCCTTGCCACACTCACTCCAACGGCGCCTCTGCGCTCTCTCTTTCTCTCAGCCCTAACGCTAACGCTAACGCTAACGCTAACCCTAACCCTAACCCGAATTGGGAACAGGTATTTGAGGCCCGTCCTGGCACAAAGTTCCCCATTTGTGGCCCACACCAGAAAATCCTACGAACTCAGCACTCCCGGCACCGCAGCACTTGCTTTGGCAACCCCTTGCCACACTCACTCCAAAGGCACCTCCCCGCTCTCTCTTTCTCTCAACCCTAACCCTAACCCTAACCCTAATTGGGAAAACATTTTTCAGGCCCGTGCTGGCACAAAGAGCCCCATTTGTGGCCCACACCAGAAAGTCCTCCCAGATCAGCGCTCCTGGCACCGCAGCGCTTACTTTGAAAGCCCCTTGCCACACTCACTCCAAAGGCACCTCCCCGCTCTCTCTTTCTCTCAGCCCTAACGCTAACCCTAACCCTAATAGGGAAAACATTTTTCAGGCCCGTGCTGGCACAAAGAGCCCCATTTGTGGCCCATACCAGAAAGTCCTCCGAACTCAGCGCTCCTGGCACTGCAGCGCTTACTGTGGCAGCCCCTTCCCACACCCACTCCAACAGCGCCTCTGCGCTCTCTCTTTCTCTCAGCCCTAACCCTAACCCTAACCCTAACCCTAACCCTAACAGGGAAAACATTTTTCAGGCCCGTGCTGGCACAAAGAGCCCCATTTGTGGCCCACACCAGAAAGTCCTCCCAAATCAATGCTCTTGGCACCGCAACACTTCCTTTGGCAGTCCTTTTCCACACCAACTTCAACGGCGCCTCCCCGCTCTCTCTTTCTCTCAACCGTTACCCTAACCTTAATAGGGAAAACATTTTTCAGGCCCGTGCTGGCACAAAGTTCCCCATTTGTGGCCCACACCAGAAAATCCTACGAACTCAGCACTCCCGGCACCTCAGCACTTCCTTTGGCAACCCCTTGCCACACTCACTCCAAAGGCACCTCCCCGCTTTATCTTTCTCTCAACCCTAACCCTAACCCTAACCCTAACCCTAACAGGGAAAACATTTTTCAGGCCCGTGCTGGCACAAAGAGCCCCATTTGTGGCCCATACCAGAAAGTCCTCCGAACTCAGCACTCCTGGCACTGCAGCGCTTACTGTGGCAGCCCCTTCCCACACCCACTCCAACAGCGCCTCTGCGCTCTCTCTTTCTCTCAGCCCTAACGCTAACGCTAACGCTAACGCTAACCCTAAACCTAACCCTAATTGGGAACAGGTATTTCAGGCCCGTGCTGGCACAAAGAGCCCCATTTGCGGCCCACACCAGAAAATCCTACGAACTCAGCACTCCCGGCACCGCAGCACTTGCTTTGGCAACCCCTTGCCACACTCACTCCAAAGGCACCTCCCCGCTCTCTCTTTCTCTCAGCCCTAACCCTAACCCTAACCCTAACCCTAACAGGGAAAACATTTTTCAGGCCCGTGCTGGCACAAAGAGCCCCATTTGTGGCCCACACCAGAAAGTCCTCACAGATCAGCGCTCTTGGCACCGCAACACATCCTTTGGCAACCCTTTTCCAAACCAACTCCAAAGGTACCTCCCCGCTCTCTCTTTCTCTCAGCCCTAACCCTAACCCTAACCCTAATAGGGAAAACATTTTTCAGGCCTGTGCTGGCACAAAGAGCCCCATTTGTGGCCCACACCAGAAAATCCTACGAACTCAGTGCTCCTGGCACAGCAGCACTTGCTTTGACAACCCCTTGCCACACTCACTCCAAAGGCACCTCCCCGCTCTCTCTTTCTCTCAGCCCTAACCCTAACCCTAACCCTAATTGGGAAAATAATTTTCAGGCCCGTGCTGGCACAAAGAGCCCCATTTGTGGCCCACACCAGAAAGTCCTCTGAGATCTGCGCTCCTGGCACCGCAACACTTCCTTTGGCAGCCCTTTTCCAAACCAACTCCAAAGGCGACTCTACACTCTCTCTTTCTCTCAACCCTTACGCTAACCCTAATAGGGAAAACACTTTTCAGGCCCGTGCTGGCACAAAGAGCCCCATTTGTGGCCCACACCAGAAAGTCCTCCCAGATCAGCGCTCTTGGCACCGCAGCGCTTACTTTGAAAGCCCCTTGCCACACTCACTCCAACGGCGCCTCTGCGCTCTCTCTTTCTCTCAGCCCTAACGCTAACGCTAACGCTAACGCTAACCCTAACCCTAACCCTAACCCTAATTGGGAACAGGTATTTCAGCCCCGTGCTGGCACAAAGTTCCCCATTTGTGGCCCACACCAGAAAGTCCTCACAGATCAGCGCGCTTGGCACTGCAACACTTCCTTTGGCAGCCCTTTTCCAAACCAACTCCAAAGGCGCCTCCCCGCTCTCTCTTTCTCTCAACCCTAACCCTAACCCTAACCCTAATAGGGAAAACATTTTTCAGGCCTGTGCTGGCACAAAGAGCCCCATTTGTGGCCCACACCAGAAAATCCTACGAACTCAGCGCTCCTGGCACAGCAGCACTTGCTTTGACAACCCCTTGCCACACTCACTCCAAAGGCACCTCCCCGCTCTCTCTTTCTCTCAGCCCTAACCCTATCCCTAACTCTAACCCTAATTGGGAAAACATTTTTCAGGCCCGTGCTGGCACAAAGAGCCCCATTTGTGGCCCATACCAGAAAGTCCTCCGAACTCAGCGCTCCTGGCACTGCAGCGCTTACTGTGGCAGCCCCTTCCCACACCCACTCCAACAGCGCCTCTGCGCTCTCTCTTTCTCTCAGCCCTAACGCTAACGCTAACGCTAACGCTAACGCTAACCCTAACCCTAACCCTAACCCTAATTGGGAACAGGTATTTCAGCCCCGTGCTGGCACAAAGTTCCCCATTTGTGGCCCACACCAGAAAGTCCTCACTGATCAGCGCGCTTGGCACTGCAACACTTCCTTTGGCAGCCCTTTTCCAAACCAACTCCAAAGGCGCCTCCCCGCTCTCTCTTTCTCTCAACCCTAACCCTAACCCTAACCCTAACCCTAATAGGGAAAACATTTTTCAGGCCCGTGCTGGCACAAAGAGCCCCATTTGTGGCCCACACCAGAAAATCCTATGAACTCAGCACTCCCGGCACCGCAGCACTTCCTTTGGCAACCCCTTGCCACACTCACTCCAAAGGCACCTCCCCACTCTCTCTTTCTCTCAACCGTTACCCTAACCTTAATAGGGAAAACATTTTTCAGGCCCGTGCTGGCACAAAGAGCCCCATTTGTGGCCCACACCAGAAAGTCCTCACAGATCAGCGCTCTTGGCACCGCAGCGCTTACTTTGAAAGCCCCTTGCCACACTCACTCCAACGGCGCCTCTGCGCTCTCTCTTTCTCTCAGCCCTAACGCTAACGCTAACGCTAACGCTAACGCTAACCCTAACCCTAACCCTAATTGGGAACAGGTATTTCAGGCCCGTGCTGGCACAAAGTTCCCCATTTGTGGCCCACACCAGAAACTCCTCACAGATCAGCGCGCTTGGCACTGCAACACTTCCTTTGGCAGCCCTTTTCCAAACCAACTCCAAAGGCGCCTCCCCGCTCTCTCTTTCTCTCAACCCTAACCCTAACCCTAACCCTAATAGGGAAAACATTTTTCAGGCCTGTGCTGGCACAAAGAGCCCCATTTGTGGCCCACACCAGAAAATCCTACGAACTCAGCGCTCCTGGCACAGCAGCACTTGCTTTGACAACCCCTTGCCACACTCAATCCAAAGGCACCTCCCCGCTCTCTCTTTCTCTCAGCCCTAACCCTAACCCTAACCCTAACTGGGAAAACATTTTTCAGGCCTGTGCTGGCACAAAGAGCCCCATTTGTGGCCCACACCAGAAAGTCCTCCCAGATCAGCGCTCTTGGCACCGCAACACTTCCTTTGGCAGCCCGTTCCCACACCCACTCGAACGGCACCTCTGCGCTCTATCTTTCTCTCAACCCTATCCCTAACTCTAACCCTAATTGGGAAAACATTTTTCAGGCCCGTGCTGGCACAAAGAGCCCCATTTGTGGCCCATACCAGAAAGTCCTCCGAACTCAGCGCTCCTGGCACTGCAGCGCTTACTGTGGCAGCCCCTTCCCACACCCACTCCAACAGCGCCTCTGCGCTCTCTCTTTCTCTCAGCCCTAACGCTAACGCTAACGCTAACCCTAACCCTAACGCTAACCCTAACCCTAACCCTAATCCTAATTGGGAACAGGTATTTCAGGCCCGTGCTGGCACAAAGTTCCCCATTTGTGGCCCACACCAGAAAATCCTACGAACTCAGCGCTCCCGGCACCGCAGCACTTCCTTTGGCAACCCCTTGCCACACTCACTCCAAAGGCACCTCCCCGCTCTCTCTTTCTCTCAGCCCTAACCCTAACCCTAACCCTAACCCTAACAGGGAAAACATTTTTCAGGCCCGTGCTGGCACAAAGTTCCCCATTTGTGGCCCACACCAGAAAGTCCTCCCAGATCAGCGCTCTTGGCACCGCAACACATCCTTTGGCAACCCTTTTCCAAACCAACTCCAAAGGTACCTCCCCGCTCTCTCTTTCTCTCAACCCTAACCCTAACCCTAACACTAATAGGGAAAACATTTTTCAGGCCCGTGCTGGCACAAAGAGCCCCATTTGTGGCCCACACCAGAAAGTCCTCCCAGATCAGCGCTCCTGGCACCGCAGCGCTTACTTTGAAAGCCCCTTGCCACACTCACTCCAACGGCGCCTCTGCGCTCTCTCTTTCTCTCAGCCCTAACCCTAACCCTAACCCTAATTGGGAAAACATTTTTCAGGCCTGTGCTGGCACAAAGAGCCCCATTTGTGGCCCACACCAGAAAATCCTACGAACTCAGCGCTCCTGGCACAGCAGCACTTGCTTTGACAACCCCTTGCCACACTCACTCCAAAGGCACCTCCCCGCTCTCTCTTTCTCTCAGCCCTAACCCTAACCCTAACCCTAACCCTAACAGGGAAAACATTTTTCAGGCCCGTGCTGGCACAAAGAGCCCCATTTGTGGCCCACACCAGAAAGTCCTCCCAGATCAGCACTCCTGGCACCGCAGCGCTTACTTTGAAAGCCCCTTGCCACACTCACTCCAACGGCGCCTCTGCGCTCTCTCTTTCTCTCAGCCCTAACGCTAACGCTAACGCTAACGCTAACCCTAACCCTAACCCGAATTGGGAACAGGTATTTGAGGCCCGTGCTGGCACAAAGTTCCCCATTTGTGGCCCACACCAGAAAATCCTACGAACTCAGCGCTCCCGGCACCGCAGCACTTCCTTTGGCAACCCCTTGCCACACTCACTCCAAAGGCACCTCCCCGCTCTCTCTTTCTCTCAGCCCTAACGCTAACCCTAACCCTAATAGGGAAAACATTTTTCAGGCCCGTGCTGGCACAAAGAGCCCCATTTGTGGCCCATACCAGAAAGTCCTCCGAACTCAGCGCTCCTGGCACTGCAGCGCTTACTGTGGCAGCCCCTTCCCACACCCACTCCAACAGCGCCTCTGCGCTCTCTCTTTCTCTCAGCCCTAACCCTAACCCTAACCCTAACCCTAACCCTAACAGGGAAAACATTTTTCAGGCCCGTGCTGGCACAAAGAGCCCCATTTGTGGCCCACACCAGAAAGTCCTCCCAAATCAATGCTCTTGGCACCGCAACACTTCCTTTGGCAGTCCTTTTCCACACCAACTTCAACGGCGCCTCCCCGCTCTCTCTTTCTCTCAACCGTTACCCTAACCTTAATAGGGAAAACATTTTTCAGGCCCGTGCTGGCACAAAGTTCCCCATTTGTGGCCCACACCAGAAAATCCTACGAACTCAGCACTCCCGGCACCTCAGCACTTCCTTTGGCAACCCCTTGCCACACTCACTCCAAAGGCACCTCCCCGCTTTATCTTTCTCTCAACCCTAACCCTAACCCTAACCCTAACCCTAACAGGGAAAACATTTTTCAGGCCCGTGCTGGCACAAAGAGCCCCATTTGTGGCCCATACCAGAAAGTCCTCCGAACTCAGCACTCCTGGCACTGCAGCGCTTACTGTGGCAGCCCCTTCCCACACCCACTCCAACAGCGCCTCTGCGCTCTCTCTTTCTCTCAGCCCTAACGCTAACGCTAACGCTAACGCTAACCCTAAACCTAACCCTAATTGGGAACAGGTATTTCAGGCCCGTGCTGGCACAAAGAGCCCCATTTGCGGCCCACACCAGAAAATCCTACGAACTCAGCACTCCCGGCACCGCAGCACTTGCTTTGGCAACCCCTTGCCACACTCACTCCAAAGGCACCTCCCCGCTCTCTCTTTCTCTCAGCCCTAACCCTAACCCTAACCCTAACCCTAACAGGGAAAACATTTTTCAGGCCCGTGCTGGCACAAAGAGCCCCATTTGTGGCCCACACCAGAAAGTCCTCACAGATCAGCGCTCTTGGCACCGCAACACATCCTTTGGCAACCCTTTTCCAAACCAACTCCAAAGGTACCTCCCCGCTCTCTCTTTCTCTCAGCCCTAACCCTAACCCTAACCCTAATAGGGAAAACATTTTTCAGGCCTGTGCTGGCACAAAGAGCCCCATTTGTGGCCCACACCAGAAAATCCTACGAACTCAGTGCTCCTGGCACAGCAGCACTTGCTTTGACAACCCCTTGCCACACTCACTCCAAAGGCACCTCCCCGCTCTCTCTTTCTCTCAGCCCTAACCCTAACCCTAACCCTAATTGGGAAAATAATTTTCAGGCCCGTGCTGGCACAAAGAGCCCCATTTGTGGCCCACACCAGAAAGTCCTCTGAGATCTGCGCTCCTGGCACCGCAACACTTCCTTTGGCAGCCCTTTTCCAAACCAACTCCAAAGGCGACTCTACACTCTCTCTTTCTCTCAACCCTTACGCTAACCCTAATAGGGAAAACACTTTTCAGGCCCGTGCTGGCACAAAGAGCCCCATTTGTGGCCCACACCAGAAAGTCCTCCCAGATCAGCGCTCTTGGCACCGCAGCGCTTACTTTGAAAGCCCCTTGCCACACTCACTCCAACGGCGCCTCTGCGCTCTCTCTTTCTCTCAGCCCTAACGCTAACGCTAACGCTAACGCTAACGCTAACCCTAACCCTAACCCTAATTGGGAACAGGTATTTCAGCCCCGTGCTGGCACAAAGTTCCCCATTTGTGGCCCACACCAGAAAGTCCTCACAGATCAGCGCGCTTGGCACTGCAACACTTCCTTTGGCAGCCCTTTTCCAAACCAACTCCAAAGGCGCCTCCCCGCTCTCTCTTTCTCTCAACCCTAACCCTAACCCTAACCCTAATAGGGAAAACATTTTTCAGGCCTGTGCTGGCACAAAGAGCCCCATTTGTGGCCCACACCAGAAAATCCTACGAACTCAGCGCTCCTGGCACAGCAGCACTTGCTTTGACAACCCCTTGCCACACTCACTCCAAAGGCACCTCCCCGCTCTCTCTTTCTCTCAGCCCTAACCCTATCCCTAACTCTAACCCTAATTGGGAAAACATTTTTCAGGCCCGTGCTGGCACAAAGAGCCCCATTTGTGGCCCATACCAGAAAGTCCTCCGAACTCAGCGCTCCTGGCACTGCAGCGCTTACTGTGGCAGCCCCTTCCCACACCCACTCCAACAGCGCCTCTGCGCTCTCTCTTTCTCTCAGCCCTAACGCTAACGCTAACGCTAACGCTAACGCTAACCCTAACCCTAACCCTAACCCTAATTGGGAACAGGTATTTCAGCCCCGTGCTGGCACAAAGTTCCCCATTTGTGGCCCACACCAGAAAGTCCTCACTGATCAGCGCGCTTGGCACTGCAACACTTCCTTTGGCAGCCCTTTTCCAAACCAACTCCAAAGGCGCCTCCCCGCTCTCTCTTTCTCTCAACCCTAACCCTAACCCTAACCCTAACCCTAATAGGGAAAACATTTTTCAGGCCCGTGCTGGCACAAAGAGCCCCATTTGTGGCCCACACCAGAAAATCCTATGAACTCAGCACTCCCGGCACCGCAGCACTTCCTTTGGCAACCCCTTGCCACACTCACTCCAAAGGCACCTCCCCACTCTCTCTTTCTCTCAACCGTTACCCTAACCTTAATAGGGAAAACATTTTTCAGGCCCGTGCTGGCACAAAGAGCCCCATTTGTGGCCCACACCAGAAAGTCCTCACAGATCAGCGCTCTTGGCACCGCAGCGCTTACTTTGAAAGCCCCTTGCCACACTCACTCCAACGGCGCCTCTGCGCTCTCTCTTTCTCTCAGCCCTAACGCTAACGCTAACGCTAACGCTAACGCTAACCCTAACCCTAACCCTAATTGGGAACAGGTATTTCAGGCCCGTGCTGGCACAAAGTTCCCCATTTGTGGCCCACACCAGAAACTCCTCACAGATCAGCGCGCTTGGCACTGCAACACTTCCTTTGGCAGCCCTTTTCCAAACCAACTCCAAAGGCGCCTCCCCGCTCTCTCTTTCTCTCAACCCTAACCCTAACCCTAACCCTAATAGGGAAAACATTTTTCAGGCCTGTGCTGGCACAAAGAGCCCCATTTGTGGCCCACACCAGAAAATCCTACGAACTCAGCGCTCCTGGCACAGCAGCACTTGCTTTGACAACCCCTTGCCACACTCAATCCAAAGGCACCTCCCCGCTCTCTCTTTCTCTCAGCCCTAACCCTAACCCTAACCCTAACTGGGAAAACATTTTTCAGGCCTGTGCTGGCACAAAGAGCCCCATTTGTGGCCCACACCAGAAAGTCCTCCCAGATCAGCGCTCTTGGCACCGCAACACTTCCTTTGGCAGCCCGTTCCCACACCCACTCGAACGGCACCTCTGCGCTCTATCTTTCTCTCAACCCTATCCCTAACTATAACCCTAATTGGGAAAACATTTTTCAGGCCCGTGCTGGCACAAAGAGCCCCATTTGTGGCCCATACCAGAAAGTCCTCCGAACTCAGCGCTCCTGGCACTGCAGCGCTTACTGTGGCAGCCCCTTCCCACACCCACTCCAACAGCGCCTCTGCGCTCTCTCTTTCTCTCAGCCCTAACGCTAACGCTAACGCTAACCCTAACCCTAACGCTAACCCTAACCCTAACCCTAATCCTAATTGGGAACAGGTATTTCAGGCCCGTGCTGGCACAAAGTTCCCCATTTGTGGCCCACACCAGAAAATCCTACGAACTCAGCGCTCCCGGCACCGCAGCACTTCCTTTGGCAACCCCTTGCCACACTCACTCCAAAGGCACCTCCCCGCTCTCTCTTTCTCTCAGCCCTAACCCTAACCCTAACCCTAACCCTAACAGGGAAAACATTTTTCAGGCCCGTGCTGGCACAAAGTTCCCCATTTGTGGCCCACACCAGAAAGTCCTCCCAGATCAGCGCTCTTGGCACCGCAACACATCCTTTGGCAACCCTTTTCCAAACCAACTCCAAAGGTACCTCCCCGCTCTCTCTTTCTCTCAACCCTAACCCTAACCCTAACACTAATAGGGAAAACATTTTTCAGGCCCGTGCTGGCACAAAGAGCCCCATTTGTGGCCCACACCAGAAAGTCCTCCCAGATCAGCGCTCCTGGCACCGCAGCGCTTACTTTGAAAGCCCCTTGCCACACTCACTCCAACGGCGCCTCTGCGCTCTCTCTTTCTCTCAGCCCTAACGCTAACGCTAACGCTAACGCTAACCCTAACCCTAACCCGAATTGGGAACAGGTATTTGAGGCCCGTGCTGGCACAAAGTTCCCCATTTGTGGCCCACACCAGAAAATCCTACGAACTCAGCGCTCCCGGCACCGCAGCACTTCCTTTGGCAACCCCTTGCCACACTCACTCCAAAGGCACCTCCCCGCTCTCTCTTTCTCTCAGCCCTAACCCTAACCCTAACCCTAATTGGGAAAACATTTTTCAGGCCCGTGCTGGCACAAAGAGCCCCATTTGTGGCCCACACCAGAAAGTCCTCTGAGATCTGCGCTCCTGGCACCGCAACACTTCCTTTGGCAGCCCGTTCCCACACCCACTCGAACGGCGCCTCTGCGTTCTTTCTTTCTCTCAACCCTAACCCTAACCATAACACGGAAAACATTTTTCAGGCCCGTGCTGGCACAAAGTTCCCCATTTGTGGCCCACACCAGAAAGTCCTCCCAGATCAGCGTTCTTGGCACCGCAACACTTCCTTTGGCAACCCTTTTCCACACCAACTTCAACGGCGCCTCCCCGCTCTCTCTTTCTCTCAACCGTTACCCTAACCTTAATAGGGAAAACATTTTTCAGGCCCGTGCTGGCACAAAGAGCCCCATTTGTGGCCCACACCAGAAAGTCCTCACAGATCAGCGCTCTTGTCACCGCAACACTTCCTTTGACAGTCCTTTTCCACACCAACTTCAACGGCGCCTCCCCGCTCTCTCTTTCTCTCAACCGTTACCCTAACCTTAATAGGGAAAACATTTTTCAGGCCCGTGCTGGCACAAAGAGCCCCATTTGTGGCCCACACCAGAAAGTCCTCACAGATCAGCGCTCTTGGCACCGCAACACATCCTTTGGCAACCCTTTTCCAAACCAACTCCAAAGGCGACTCTACACTCTCTCTTTCTCTCAGCCCTAACGCTAACGCTAACGCTAACGCTAACCCTAACCCTAACCCTAATTGGGAACAGGTATTTCAGCCCCGTGCTGGCACAAAGAGCCCCATTTGTGGCCCACACCAGAAAGTCCTCCCAGATCAGCGCTCTTGGCACCGCAACACTTCCTTTGGCAGTCCTTTTCCAAACCAACTCCAAAGGCGCCTCCCCGCTCTCTCTTTCTCTCAACCCTAACCCTAACCCTAACCCTAACCCTAACAGGGAAAACATTTTTCAGGCCCGTGCTGGCACAAAGAGCCCCATTTGTGGCCCATACCAGAAAGTCCTCCGAACTCAGCGCTCCTGGCACTGCAGCGCTTACTGTGGCAGCCCCTTCCCACACCCACTCCAACGGCGCCTCTGCGCTCTCTCTTTCTCTCAGCCCTAACGCTAATGCTAACGCTAACCCTAACCCTAATTGGGAAAAGGTATTTGAGGCCCGTGCTGGCACAAAGTTCCCCATTTGTGGCCCACACCAGAAAATCCTACGAACTCAGCGCTCCTGGCACCGCAGCACTTCCTTTGGCAACCCCTTGCCACACTCACTCCAAAGGCACCTCCCCGCTCTCTCTTTCTCTCAGCCCTAACCCTAACCCTAAACCTAACAGGGAAAACATTTTTCAGGCCCGTGCTGGCACAAAGAGCCCCATTTGTGGCCCACACCAGAAAGTCCTCCCAGATCAGCGCTCTTGGCACCGCAACACTTCCTTTGGCAGCCCGTTCCCACACCCACTCGAACGGCGCCTCTGCGCTCTATCTTTCTCTCAACCCTATCCCTAACTCTAACCCTAATTGGGAAAACATTTTTCAGGCCCGTGCTGGCACAAAGAGCCCCATTTGTGGCCCATACCAGAAAGTCCTCCGAACTCAGCGCTCCTGGCACTGCAGCGCTTACTGTGGCAGCCCCTTCCCACACCCACTCCAACAGCGCCTCTGTGCTCTCTCTTTCTCTCAGCCCTAACGCTAACGCTAACGCTAACGCTAACCCTAACCCTAACCCTAATTGGGAACAGGTATTTCAGGCCCGTGCTGGCACAAAGTTCCCCATTTGTGGCCCACACCAGAAACTCCTCACAGATCAGCGCGCTTGGCACTGCAACACTTCCTTTGGCAGCCCTTTTCCAAACCAACTCCAAAGGCGCCTCCCCGCTCTCTCTTTCTCTCAACCCTAACCCTAACCCTAACCCTAATTGGGAAAACATTTTTCAGGCCTGTGCTGGCACAAAGAGCCCCATTTGTGGCCCACACCAGAAAATCCTACGAACTCAGCGCT
Organism: Apteryx mantelli; assembly: GCF_036417845.1. Classification (NCBI taxonomy): domain Eukaryota; kingdom Metazoa; phylum Chordata; class Aves; order Apterygiformes; family Apterygidae; genus Apteryx; species Apteryx mantelli. The sequence goes on along the minus strand of NC_089980.1, from coordinate 117,104,366 downwards.
CCTGGCACAGCAGCACTTGCTTTGACAACCCCTTGCCACACTCACTCCAAAGGCACCTCCCCGCTCTCTCTTTCTCTCAGCCCTAACCCTAACCCTAACCCTAACCCTAACAGGGAAAACATTTTTCAGGCCCGTGCTGGCACAAAGAGCCCCATTTGTGGCCCACACCAGAAAGTCCTCCCAGATCAGCACTCCTGGCACCGCAGCGCTTACTTTGAAAGCCCCTTGCCACACTCACTCCAACGGCGCCTCTGCGCTCTCTCTTTCTCTCAGCCCTAACGCTAACGCTAACGCTAACGCTAACGCTAACGCTAACCCTAACCCGAATTGGGAACAGGTATTTGAGGCCCGTCCTGGCACAAAGTTCCCCATTTGTGGCCCACACCAGAAAATCCTACGAACTCAGCACTCCCGGCACCGCAGCACTTGCTTTGGCAACCCCTTGCCACACTCACTCCAAAGGCACCTCCCCGCTCTCTCTTTCTCTCAGCCCTAACCCTAACCCTAAACCTAACAGGGAAAACATTTTTCAGGCCCGTGCTGGCACAAAGAGCCCCATTTGTGGCCCACACCAGAAAGTCCTCCCAGATCAGCGCTCCTGGCACCGCAGCGCTTACTTTGAAAGCCCCTTGCCACACTCACTCCAAAGGCACCTCCCCGCTCTCTCTTTCTCTCAGCCCTAACGCTAACCCTAACCCTAATAGGGAAAACATTTTTCAGGCCCGTGCTGGCACAAAGAGCCCCATTTGTGGCCCACACCAGAAAGTCCTCACAGATCAGCGCTCTTGGCACCGCAACACATCCTTTGGCAACCCTTTTCCAAACCAACTCCAAAGGCGACTCTACACTCTCTCTTTCTCTCAGCCCTAACGCTAACGCTAACGCTAACGCTAACCCTAAACCTAACCCTAATTGGGAACAGGTATTTCAGGCCCCTGCTGGCACAAAGAGCCCCATTTGCGGCCCACACCAGAAAGTCCTCCCAGATCAGCGCTCCTGGCACCGCAACACTTCCTTTAGCAGCCCTTTTCCACACCAACTTCAACGGCGCCTCCCCGCTCTCTCTTTCTCTCAACCGTTACCCTAACCTTAATAGGGAAAACATTTTTCAGGCCCGTGCTGGCACAAAGAGCCCCATTTGTGGCCCACACCAGAAAGTCCTCACAGATCAGCGCTCTTGGCACCGCAACACTTCCTTTGGCAACCCTTTTCCAAACCAACTCCAAAGGCGACTCTACACTCTCTCTTTCTCTCAACCCTATCCGTAACCCTAATAGGGAAAACATTTTTCAGGCCCGTGCTGGCACAAAGAGCCCCATTTGTGGCCCACACCAGAAAGTCCTCCGAACTCAGCGCTCCTGGCACAGCAGCACTTCCTTTGGCAACCCCTTGCCACACTCACTCCGAAAGCACCTCCCCACTCTCTCTTTCTCTCAGCCCTATCCCTAACCCTAACCCTAATAGGGAAAACATTTTTCAGGCCTGTGCTGGCACAAAGAGCCCCATTTGTGGCCCACACCAGAAAGTCCTCCCAGATCAGCGCTCTTGGCACCGCAGCGCTTACTTTGAAAGCCCCTTGCCACACTCACTCCAACGGCGCCTCTGCGCTCTCTCTTTCTCTCAGCCCTAACCCTAACCCTAACCCTAACCCTAATTGGGAACAGGTATTTGAGGCCCGTCCTGGCACAAAGTTCCCCATTTGTGGCCCACACCAGAAAATCCTACGAACTCAGCACTCCTGGCACCGCAGCACTTCCTTTGGCAACCCCTTGCCACACTCACTCCAAAGGAACCTCCCCGCTCTCTCTTTCTCTCAGCCCTAACCCTAACCCTAACCGTAACCTTTATTAGGAAAACATTTTTCAGGCCCGTGCTGGCACAAAGAGCCCCATTTGTGGCCCACACCAGAAAGTCCTCCCAGATCAGCGCTCCTGGCACCGCAGCGCTTACTTTGAAAGCCCCTTGCCACACTCACTCCAACGGCGCCTCTGCGCTCTCTCTTTCTCTCAGCCCTAACCCTAACCCTAACCCTAACCCTAATTGGGAACAGGTATTTGAGGCCCGTCCTGGCACAAAGTTCCCCATTTGTGGCCCACACCAGAAAATCCTACGAACTCAGCACTCCTGGCACCGCAGCACTTCCTTTGGCAACCCCTTGCCACACTCACTCCAAAGGAACCTCCCCGCTCTCTCTTTCTCTCAGCCCTAACCCTAACCCTAACCGTAACCTTTATTAGGAAAACATTTTTCAGGCCCGTGCTGGCACAAAGAGCCCCATTTGTGGCCCACACCAGAAAGTCCTCCCAGATCAGCGCTCCTGGCACAGCAGCACTTACTTTGAAAGCCCCTTGCCACACTCACTCCAACGGCGCCTCTGCGCTCTCTCTTTCTCTCAGCCCTAACGCTAACGCTAACGCTAACGCTAACCCTAACCCTAACCCTAATTGGGAACAGGTATTTCAGCCCCGTGCTGGCACAAAGTTCCCCATTTGTGGCCCACACCAGAAAGTCCTCCCAGATTAGCGCTCTTGGCACTGCAACACTTCCTTTGGCAGCCCGTTCCCACACCCACTCGAACGGCGCCTCTGCGTTCTTTCTTTCCCTCAACCCTAACCCTAACCCTAACCCTAACCTTAATTGGGAAAACATTTTTCAGCCCCGTGCTGGCACAAAGAGCCCCATTTGTGGCCCACACCAGAAAGTCCTCCGAATTCAGCGCCCTTGGCACCGCAACACTTCCTTTGGCAGCCCTTTTCCAAACCAACTCCAAAGGCGCCTCCCCGCTCTCTCTTTCTCTCAACCCTATCCCTAACCCTAACCCTAATAGGGAAAACATTTTTCAGGCCCGTGCTGGCACAAAGAGCCCCATTTGTGGCCCACACCAGAAAGTCCTCACAGATCAGCGCTCCTGGCACCGCAACACTTCCTTTGGCAGCCCTTTTACAAACCAACTCCAAAGGTGCCTCCCCGCTCTCTCTTTCTCTCAACCCTATCCGTAACCCTAATAGGGAAAACATTTTTCAGGCCCGTGCTGGCACAAAGAGCCCCATTTGTGGCCCACACCAGAAAGTCCTCCGAACTCAGCGCTCCTGGCACCGCAGCACTTCCTTTGGCAACCCCTTGCCACACTCACTCCGAAAGCACCTCCCCACTCTCTCTTTCTCTCAGCCCTAACCCTAACCCTAACCCTAATTGGGAAAACATTTTTCAGGCCTGTGCTGGCACAAAGAGCCCCATTTGTGGCCCACACCAGAAAGTCCTCCCAGATTAGCGCTCTTGGCACCGCAACACTTCCTTTGGCAGCCCCTTGCCACACTCACTCCAAAGGTGCCTCCCCGCTCTCTCTTTCTCTCAGCCCGAACCCTAACCCTATCTGTAACCCTAATTGGGAAGAGGTATTTCAGGCCCGTTCTGGCACAAAGTTCCCCATTTGTGGCCCACACCAGAAAGTCCTCCGAACTCAGCGCTCCTGGCACTGCAGCGCTTACTGTGGCAGCCCCTTCCCACACCCACTCCAACGGCGCCTCTGCACTCTCTCTTTCTCTCAACCCTAACCCTAACCCTAACCCTAACCTTAATTGGGAAAACATTTTTCAGGCCCGTGCTGGCACAAAGAGCCCCATTTGTGGCCCACACCAGAAAGTCCTCACAGATCAGCGCTCCTGGCACCGCAACACTTCCTTTGGCAGCCCCTTGCCACACGACCTTCAATGGCGCCTCTACGTTCTCTCTTTCTCTCAACCCTAACCCTAATAGGGAAAACATTTTTCAGGCCTGTGCTGGCACATAGAGCCCCATTTGTGGGGGCTCCATCATCTGAATTATGAAAGAAAAACACAGAATCAGGCCCTGGAAGAATTCCAATAAAGATAAGAAAAATTGTAGCAGTCAATATTAATGCAATTGTTAGAGGTCATTCTAAAGTCAACACTGAGGAGACACAGGCAAGTCTGATTTACAAAGATACATGCATGGTTGGAATTTTTGGTTTAAAAACATACTGAATTTATGTTTTAAAGGTGCCTGTTTCCCTCTGGCTATGTGAGAACTACATGCATGCTCTTCTGCAGGGAAGGTACTGAATCAGTTCAGTTTCCAATGAAATCTAGTGGACTCTGCATGTGGCTTAGGCCTTTTATTCCAGTTTATAACAAGAGGATTTACCTGAATACATCATTCCCATATGACGAGAAAGATAAGCCCTTAAGATGTGGTAGACCAAAAGAAATTTTGCTAACAGGACTAAATAATCAACAGTAAGGATACAGATTTTGGCAGCAGTTGAATACAATTTACAAAATGAATGTTACAAAAAGACATGTCTTCTATTATTTTTGCCAACTTTTTAATTAAAGATGTGAGTCATACTTCATGTAAATGTGCTTCCTAATTTTACTGCCTCACCAGATACAGTGAGAAAGAAAAGAAAGTTCAGAGACTTTCACACTTCAGTCTAAGGCCCACAGACTAGATCTGATGAAGGGTATTGGATCCTAAACATTTGCTAGCAGGTCTTGGAAGTGGGAACATACATCTTAAACTTAGGCTCCCTGTATGGAGAGCTATATGTTTATAAAGAGAACTTAAATTTAAAGGCAATTGCCTACAGCTACTCAGTAGGACTCCATCAGGGAAGATATTTCTGAAAGTCTCTCCTTTTCGGGAGTTGTATTCTTGATTGAGGATCACAGGAATGTAGTACCAGGATTCCTCAACTCAGAACCATCTCCTAAGCATAAGCATAACTATTTTTTTCAAAAACTGGGCAGGGCTCACTCTTCTTTCAAAACAAAGCCAAAGGAAGAAGGTTCCAGAAAGCAGGAAACCTGTTCCTTCCCTGTGGAGGAAGGAGGCTGCACTGTCTACCATATCCTGTTGAAACCATGCAATTATTCAGCAAAGAGCATACTGAGGGTGTCACAAAAGTAAAAAGAAAACAAGAAAGCAGGAACATGGCTCATGCATATTTATTTATATAAGTAGGCAGAAACATGAACAGGAAGATATATATTATATATGATATATTATGTAATATTTCTAGCCAGGAATACAGTCTAGTGATTAGAGCACTTGGCTGCAAAAAACTCCTGGGAGTCCAATTCCCAAGACCACAAGCAGAGTCCCCCCAGTTATTGTCCTACATACACTACAGAACCAGAGCTGGCAATAAGGACTTGAAACCGGGACCCACACTCCCTTATTCCAAGTGGCTTATCCACTGACTAAAGAATAGGTCTGTAACCATGTGGCTAAGAAAGCTATTTCCAGTTCTGGGGAGCAAGCCACCTTCCATAGGCAGAAATTCACAAAATATGTATTTTTAGCTAGTTCCAACAAGAATCATTAATTTAACATAGCTTAAGCCCTTGTGTCTCAACACAAACCGCCCAACATTAAATCAAGGGATTTCTATGTCATGTCAATTTTTCATCAGAGATCTACTCATGGTTTGTGGAGCTTGAAGTAAATTGTCATCCACAAGTGTTACTCCATCCCTCAGGTTATTTATGAAAACATTTAAAATACCAAGCCAAAACAGAATTTGTGGAACTTTGATTTAGACTTAAAGCTGAGTATTTGGGAAAGCCCTATATTCTGCTATGCATGAAGAAGGCACTGTTGTTTTTCCCATGGAGCACTGAGTCAGTCAAAGGTAGCTTTAAAAGATACCCTTGCCTGCCCTTCATAGAGACCTCTTTCATTAGTCAGCTGAAAATTTTTTTACTGGAATATTTGATGATCATTTGATGCTTTTGTATCTGTCTTTGTCTGTCTGCATGAAAATATCAGTAGTGGATATACTTTTTCTGAATGATGAGAAAAGGGTCAGTTTCTCTAAGCTGTTATATTCCTAACCGGAATGTGAAGTATGTTCTGATATACATGTGCCTGCCCTCACATTTTCAAGAAACAAATTCATGTCAAGTAAAAAATAACAGCATATCCATTACATTATTTCCTATTATAATTATTATTTCCTATTATAAACAATTGTAATTGTTTATATTATATATATAATTGTTTTTATATATTTTTTTTAAAATCTGATTGAAAAATACATTATAAGCCAACATACAATCACCAGAACCATCAATAACGATTTAAATAAGTGGCTAAAAATATTAAAATTGTGAGAGAAGGGTACAAGTTAAAGGAATAAAAATTTGTTACAGGAAAGAATATTTATTGTTAAGGAACCGGACTGAGACTCAAGAACTTAGAAGTTTGAACCTGGTTCTGTTACAACTTTAGTGTACCTTTGGCAAGTCACTATCTATGCTATTTACATTTCATTGGTAAAACTGGGATAATAGTATTTCCCTACTATATAGCAGTATTAATGAGGATATGCATGCTAGTGAGGAAGGTTATTATATTACTGAGCATTTGGGAAAATTCTTGAAGTAATTAAAAGAGAATTTGCATGTATTTTCTTCCTTTCAACTAATGTTTAACAGTTTATTTGTCAGCAACAGAATGTTTGTCAACAAGTGAGATAAGGACCTAGCAAGCAAATGACTTAGAAAAACAGTTTAAATTCCAGATTATAGCTCTGTTTTTTCCATCCTCAATACTGCATAATAGTTTAGCCAAGAAAAGGTAAATGATATGAACAAAAGAAGTCATTTTTAGTGAAATTTTTTTCTGAGGAAAGCATTATCTTTTTCTGAATGCTGAAGTCTCAGGAAATGCAGAGTTGACACAGGATTTATTTGCCTGAGTTGACAACTGGCAGGTAGTCAAGGTATATTTGCTACATACAGTGCCTGTCCTGCTGGATGCGGGTCAACTGTAACTGAGCTCTACTTGTCAAAGACTGTGTAACAGAACAGTAGCAGAGCAGGAAGTAGATATATGAAGCCACCAGTGGAAAGCTGAAAAATATAACTCGACATCATCATTGTTTAGGGATGCTCCTGAGCTGGAACTCAATTATATCCTTTGGGAAAACAAAGTACATAAAAGTGAAGGTAAAGATGAAAGATAGTTTGAAGATGCCTTTATCCTCAGCTAGGTCTGAGCTACTCTAAAATTAATGTAGTTGTTAACATCCATCACAGCATCCAAAGATGCTGAAACTAATGATTTCATTATTTTGTCATTTTGCAGCCTGCAGTAGACAAGATACCATGTAGCTGTATATATCATGAGAACTCACCTTTTATGCCAGAAATGCCCACTTCCTCTTCCCTCTGGCCTAATCTGACCTTGTAGAAGTGCTTCTTTTTTCTTTGTCTTTTCCTTTATTTTAATCTTTGAAAAAAGGTAGAAGGTGCTGACCAGAACTGGGATTTCACACTTCCTGTCTTCTGACACAGTCATGCTCAGACAGGATCCTTCTCTCAGCCTTACAACTTCAAAATGAAATGGGCAATGTTTAATGACTTAAAGAGTAATGATGAAAAGTTTGATTGATAATCAGCTCCATAACTATATGAAATCACTACATGGTGGGAATTTACCTCTCATTTTATTCTACCACTGTCAGAAAAAAAAAATAAAACAGCAGAATTTGGAAATTGTGATTAACAACATAGGACTTACAGTACTCTGTGTTCAGGTGCCTGAGAACGAGGCAAAAACATGCAGTTCTACCATTCAGCCTCCTCACAGCTACGCTAACAGAAGGCATTGTACAGAAAAGCTTCATTAATTTGAAATTCCATGTGAAAAACAAGAGAAAAGCCCAGAGTTTATACAAGCAAACAGAACCAAGACTACGATAATAGGCACTGTAAAATTTAAGATTAATAACTGAGATTCTATAGTCAGCATTATTTCTTTTATCCCGTATTTTTCTACACTTCCCTCCTTTAATATTAGCTTTAATAAGCTAATAGATTTTTACTGTGATTTCCATAAATGGATTTCACTCAAAACTTGACTCCTGAACCCTTTCTTATTCTAGAAAATACTGCCTGGTTTTTGCTTTCCCCATTATCAGTAGTAATGGTAGGAAGCCTTTAGCAAACAGTTGGGTCTCGCAGTCTGCTCCAAAGTCAATCATACTGTTACTCTGTCTAATCTCTTTCCACTTCTCTGCTAGAATCGAAACACAAGACGATTTAGAAAAATGCACTGAAAATAATCTACTACAGGCTGACAGTTGCAGTAAGCAATAGCTCAGCAGTGCAAATAGCAAAATGAAAACAACATGCTGGCATATCTGGGGCTGTGGAAAGCAAACAAGAAAGGAGTAAAGCTTCCTTTAAAGGAGATTTAGGATTTTTCCTTAATGGAACAGTGTACCGAGATGAAACCACAGACTGATCATCACAGCGATCCTGTTTATCAGAGTATATGATTAAAATCCTACAACAATCAAGCTACTCTAGTGCTGGAATTCTCATGGACAAGAAGTGCTAGTTTAGCAAATGCTATCTAGAGCAACAAAAATGGTACTGACAGAATGACATACCTGTGTCCATATTGTGTGGATAACATTATTGAGTTCTCTTGTATGTCTGCTTTAGTACACTGTTTAATTACATACTGCATACAGTTCTTCCCAAGCTTTGCTGAGGATCAAATCCAGAGAAGGAGGTTCTTATCTGTTGCAGCCTCATTTCCTGTGGGAATAAGACAGTCTGTAGTGAATCAGGCAAGGTACTTCTGGAACAGAAATGCTGATCTTGAGCTTAAGGCAATTGAATCTTTTGCTTATCCTTTTTGCCTCCCTGCAATTGTTTTCTGTCTTTGCTTCCTCCACAGAGTTCCTGTGTGATGCTAGGCTCTCCCTTAGCTAAGTATTTTACAGATGATCACTATGTTCTTGTTTTCTGAGTATCTTTCTTAAGAGCTGGAGTCTTGACAAAAGTGCTAAATGCTCCTTTGTCCCATCCCAAGCCAACAAATTAGAAAGAAAAGGCTGTCGGTATGTTTTACCTTGAAAAGAAGACTGTATTTCTCCTTTACCTCATTCTTTGTAACAGATTTCTTTGTTTTCACAGAACATTCCCAAGCAAACAAAAATCAGCAGAAGACTGACATTTGACACTGACTGTATTAGTAAATATTAGTAAATAAAACACCCCAGAGACTGTTCTTTAGCCCTGAATAGCCAAGTGTCACAGTGCAGCTTGCAAACTAAATTTTTTTAGCTCCCAAAACAGAATGGCCACAGCCTGACTGCCTCCCTGGCTTGTGCTGACTAAACTATGCCCAGGCATCATCTGAGAGATGGCTGGTTTGCATGGGACAAAACTGTGCCAAGATGCAGGCTAATGACAGTAAAGTCACTCATGTGCCTTGGCCCTATTTAGCCTCATGGTGTAGATATAGTCTGAAAGTTTCAGCTCAGATGATTTATAAGTGGTAAAGTTATGAACAATTGACAATAACATCTGATCTGCAAGCATGATGCATCTGTAAGATAGGAAGTGATGCAGGCGCTAATTAGCCTGTCCAAAGTTACTTATTCTTTTTCAAATGACATTTGTATATTCTCTGTGAAGTTGCTGTACAGGTTTTATAATTTTTGATTGAAACACTGTAGGATCAGGTCGTTCATTTTTTCTATTTCATTCAGATGTTTCATTCAAAAAGGAAACATATGAATTTGTACAAGTAAAATAGTCTGAAGTCTGCATTACTTTGACAATATTGTTGCCCGTAAAGAAACACATAACTACGAAAGCAGTTATATGCGGTGCTTTATTCAGGGCCCGGGGTCTCAGGGACTCATGTCCAAAGCTGAGAATCCCAAATCCCCGTTTAACTTGGTTAATATTTATAGTGTTCGGTTACGTAACATAATCAACAGAATTGCTAAGCTACATGATTGTTTCCCATTTATAGTTTCTTCAGTTACTGTTGCCAAGATTTGCTTATCATTTACCTAGTTCATCAGACTGTACTGTACCTAGTTCATCAGACCGTACTGTACCTAGTTCATCAGACCGTACTGTACCCAACACCTGCGATTATACCTTCATCTAGTCTACCAAGTATAACCTATTCTAATCAATATAATGTAACAATTCCCCCCTTTGAAAATACTTCAAGTCTTCCAGACTGCAAGGATTTTCATCATCAGTTCCGCAGATTTCCATATTCTTTGGACCGTCTCAAACTGGTGATTGTAGCTGCAATGAATTATTTCCAATGTCTTCATATCTCGGGGGAAGTTCATGATTCTTCCTGGTAACAGCTTTTAAAATTTTCCCCAAGTGTTGCCGTTCCTTATTAACAATATTTTGAATCAAACGCAACACTCCCATAATAGCTAACATAATAATTATAATTATTATACACCATTGGATTAAAGATGCTACCCAACCAGAGATGTTCAATCCAAATGACTTTGCTAAAGCAGCAACCCAATTATGGGTACTTTCTTCTCTTTCTTCCTCAGTTGCATGTTCAATTTGTGTTAGCTGAGACAAATCACGTTCTACCGCGGCTGTAACATTCGGAATATGTACACAACAATGATCAATCTTATCTCGTAAATAACCACATACTCCATGTTCTTTTAGCAACAGCATATCTAATGCCATTCTATTTTGCAGGGTCATTTTTGTGGTTGCCTGTAATTGTAAGTTTATTTCCTTAAATCCTTCTTTAGTCACTCTTGCTAGCCTTTCCGTTTGTCCTAACAACCGGTACAACATTTCTCTATTCCGATAAGTACTAATTGGAGCAAACAATGATTCTAAAGCCCAACCTAACTTCACACCGGATGATGGTTCTTGCCAATCATCATCATCCTTTATTTCTCTCTTCATTATCCATAAATTTTCTAATCTACCCTTAAATGGCGCTTTCTTCCAAATTGGGCAGAGAGTTGGTAACCCTAAAGTTATTTCAGTCACCAACCCATCCAAGGGGAGGTGAGTCGTCCATTGTCCAACACTTGTAACCCAAACTAAATTTCCTATGCTCCTGATCGTAGTTCTACAATCTATTCTCACTCCGAATTGTATTACAGGTTCACTCATTGAGTATTTAATTCCGCTACAGGCACAACCTGTCCTTAATGCAAGGACCACAGGTGGAAAGGTAACTTCACTTTCGGGGTGTCACAAGTGTATACTTTTGTACAGTTCTAGACTGTGTGTTTTTCAGCTAACTTTCTTTTGCATTAGATTTTCTTGTGTTTCCTGTTGTGGCGCCTGGATTATTTGTATTGGTTGCATTTCATCTTTTTCCAAATCTTTTAACTCTCTCCTGGCTCTGTTTCTTTTCTGCATAGGTTCTGATTTTGCAGTAACCTCTAATGCCCTTTTTCCATAATCAAAACTCTCTTTAATCCAAACAATACAGGTGTAGTTTCCTACATCTGTCTTACTTACATTTCGCAATGATAAAATCATAGTACCCCTTCGTGTATCACTATCCCATCGGATTGTAAACCCAGCTGACAATTTGGACTCATTCTTCTGCCAATAGCAACTAATGTCTTGGATTGAACTTCCCATATCTCCAACAAAATCACAAGTCAAATTTACATCCATTCGTTCTTCTATATGTACAGTAGCATATGTATGTATTATTTGAGCGAAACCATTACTTAATCCTACCCAGCATAGTATTACCAAGATGTAAATCTCAGTTTTGTAGGAGTGATCATTTTTACCCCCCATTGTGATGGTACCTTCTTCACTCTGGTATAATGAATCCAATTATCAATTCCTGCTACTTTCACAGCGGTAAATGTTATCAATAGTACCAAATAAGGTCCATGCCACTGTTCCTTTAAAGGCTCCGTTTGCCAATTTCAAACATACACTTGGTCTCCTGGTTGAATATCATGCACCGGATTCTCCAATGGCAAAGGGCGATTCCAGATGATCGCGGCACGTAAGGCTGTGAGTAATCTGCTTAAAGAAATTATATAAGTATAAACATCTTGATCTCCTTGAAGGTGTAAATCTGCGCTTCCCATTCCCTTCGTTGGTGCAGTATATGGCTTACCGTACAGAATTTCATATGGACTTACAGACAACCCTTCTCTAGGTTTTATACGAATTCTCAATAAAGCAAGGGGCAATGCCTGTGGCCATTGGATTTTAGCTTCCTGGCATATCTTTTTAATTTGTCCTTTTAATGTTTGATTCATCCTTTCTACCTTTCCACTAGATTGTGGCCTCCATGGTGTATGTAAATCCCAGCTAATTCCAAGCATTTCACTAATTTCCTGTACTATTTTAGCTATAAAGTGTGGGCCTCGATCTGAAGAAATTCCTAAAGGTACCCCAAATCTAGGTATGATCTCTTTTAACAAAGTTTTTACTACTTCTCTAGCTTGATTCGTTCTACAGGGAAATGCTTCTGGCCACCCTGAAAAGGTACATACATATACCAATAAATACTTAAACCCTTTTGATTTAGGTAATTCTGCAAAATCCACTTGCCAATAGTCACCTGGTTCTATTCCCACTTTCAAAGTTCCCATTTGAATTTGTTTTCGTATTACCGGATTATTCTTTAAACATACTGGACACTTCGCATTCACCCCTTTTGCTATTGTTAACATTTGTGCAGATATAATGCTCCGCTTTAAAAACTGCACCAATGCTTCTGCTCCCCAATGGCATTTATTATGTTCAGTTTGTATTATTCGTTTCATAATTGTAGCAGGCACTACTACTTGTCCATTACCTGTTACATACCATCCATGTGAATTCTTCTGTGCCTTTACCAAATCGGCTAATTTTTCATCTTCTTGGGTATAAAAGGGATTTACAGAGAGATGAGCAGTAATCGGGCTTACCTTAGTAGGTATTAGAGCTAATTCAGTCCATACTTGCCGTGCAGCAATTTTGGCTGCCTGGTCTGCCTTCATGTTTCCTTGTGCCACATCGCTGTCATCCCTCTGATGTCCTCGACAATGCATTACAGCCACTTGCTGAGGTAGTAACACAGCCTCTAATAACTGTAAGATCTCGGTTCGATATTTAATAATACTACCTTGAGCCGTCAACAATCCTCTTTCCTTCCATAAAGCTCCATGTATATGTATTATTCCAAAAGCATATTTAGAATCTGTCCAAATATTCACTCTCTTATCCGTACTCAGTATTAAAGCCCGAATTAGAGCGACCAGTTCTGCCTTTTGCGCTGACGTTCCTGGCATTAATGCCTTTGCTTCAATTACTTCAAGCTTAGTAACCACAGCATATCCAGAATATCGTGTTCCATTCTCAACAAAGCTGCTACCGTCTGTAAATAATGTCCAATCAGGATTTACAAGGGGAATATCTTTCAGATCTACCCTACTGGCGTAAGCTTGTTCGATCACCTCAATACAATCATGTTCCAGCTCGCCTTCCTCTATTTTGCTACCTAAAAATTCAGCGGGATTCAAACATGTTGTTATCTTTAAAAATATATCATCCTGTTCTCTCAATATTGCTTGATATTTCAACATTCTACTGGATGACAACCAATGACCCCCCTTTTGTTCCAAAACTGCAATCACCATGTGGGGCACAAATACTTCCATTTTTGTTCCCAATGTCAATTTTCTAGCTTCTTGGACTAACATTACAGTAGCAGCCACTGCTCGGAGGCAAGAAGGCCATCCGGCACTTACCATATCCAACTGCTTGGAAAAATAGCCCACCGGTCTCTTCCATGATCCAATTCGTTGAGTTAAAACTCCAAGCGCTAGTCGTTGCCGCTCATGTACAAAGAGTTGAAATGTTTTTGTCAAATCAGGCAATCCTAATGCTGGGGCTTCTTGCAGAGCCTGTTTTAAGTCTTGAAAAGCCCTTTTACACTCTAAACTCCAAACTAATTGTGGCTCTTTTAAAGCTTCATACAGTGGTTTGGCTAACAGTCCATAATTCAAAATCCAGAGTCTGCACCACCCTGTCATTCCTAGAAAAGTTCGTAACTCATGCAAATTTCTAGGTTCAGGGATGGCACAAATCGCTTGTATTCTGTTCACCCCCAACCGTCTTTGTCCTTGGGAAATTTCACATCCCAGACATATTACTTTTTCCTGGGCAATTTGGGCTTTTTCCTTAGAAACTCGATAACCGCTCTGTCCCAGTAAATTTAATAACGCAACTGTAACAGTAATGCAGTTTTCATACCTTTCTGTCGCCACGAAAATGTCATCCACATATTGCAACAATAAGTATGCTTCTGATGGTAATTGAAAATATCCTTGCTCCTTCCAATCCTCCAGTTCTCGTGCCAGTTGATTCCCAAATATCGTAGGACTATTTTTGAAGCCCTGTGGTAACCTGGTCCAGGTCAGCTGTCGTTTTCTTCCTGTATCCGGATTTTCCCATTCAAACGCAAATAATTTCCTACTTTGTAATGCCAATGGGATGCAGAAGAAAGCGTCTTTTAAATCAATTACAGAAAAGTATCTAAATTGTTCTGCCACAGATGTTAACAATGTATAAGGATTTGCTACTACTGGATGTATATCTTTAACTATTTCATTTACAGCTCTTAAATCTTGAACTAACCTATAATCTCCGTTAGCTTTTCTTATAGGAAATATTGGTGTATTATATTCAGATTCACATTCTTCTAACACATTGTGCATCAAAAATTTTGCAATTAATGGTGCTACCCCTTTCCTAGCTTTTAACTGTATAGGATATTGTCTAACTCTTACCGGTTGGACACCTTCTTTCAATTCTACTATGACAGGTTTTGCTGCTTTCGCTAATCCCGGTATTTGTGTCTCCCATACCCATGGTACTACACCGTTTTCTACCTCTATTGGTATTGTTGTATTAGCTATTTCTTTTACTATAAATATTCTAGCTATTTCTTCCTCAGGTATCTGCAACTTAGCTTTTCCATTTTCAAATATTATTTTAGCATTAAATCTTGACAATAAGTCTCGTCCTAACAAAGATGTAGGACAATCCGGTACATAAAGAAATTCATGATCTAATTCTTTACCCCTAAAATTTAGATGCAATGGCCGCAGAAAGGGCCGTTGCTCTGTTTTTCCTGTAGCTCCTACCACAGTTATCATCGTATCTCCTATCTTTCCTAAACAAGTATTTAAAACAGAATAAGTTGCCCCAGTGTCTACCAATAATTGTTTCTCTTCCCCATCAATTTCTATTGTCACTTTTAATCCATCACTTAGTCAGCTACTATGTTGCCCCAAATGTCCTAACATCATTGTTTCTGCCATTGGTGTTCCTCCTACTGAAGTCTGCTGGGCCAAATTCATTTTCACTGGGCACTCATTTTTCCAATGTCCCTGTTGTCTGCAAAACGCACACTGATTTATCCCTAGCTGATTTTGAGGTATTCCCCGCATGCCTCCTACCCTGTATCCTCCTCGACCTTGTCCTCTACTTCTGCCTCTTATTCCTTGATTTACTCGTTGTAACATTGCTAATAATCCTGCCTGATTTCTCTTTGTGGTTTCTTTTTTTCCCTATTATTGTACACTTTCCAGCTGATTGCTTCCAAATTACTAAATCTCCTGGGGAAAAAGGAACTTTCACATATACTTTATCAGTCCCCGAAATTGCCTCTCGTAAAGGGGCTAATAATACTTTACTGTTTTGCTCTTGTTCCTTCCTCCCTTGTCTTGTTCTTTGTGCAATTGGGGTTCGTTGCGCTTGTCTTGGGCATGATGAATGCCCTGGCGAACCCTTCGGTGTTAACTTAATCTGGATCGCTCCAGTATTAATTGGTTCTGACGGTTTTACCGCCTTAATACTATCAGTATCACTATCGTCCCCTGCATCTATATCGGACATCACAGCGGCCGTCGGTGATACTAAAAGTGATACATCCTCTGGCTCTCTTATTGAATTTTGTATTGCCAAACAAGTCATACACTTCTTATTACCTACACATCCTTCACATTTTGTTTTATCTTTTTCGGGATGTACCAACAACATTCCACATTCTCTCTGCATATCTGGATGATTACGTATATCATAAAATAGATCAACATATGGTACTTCATCCCATTTTTCAAGTTCTTAACAATATCTCATTAATGGACCTATAACACCCGGATCTAAACTTCCGTGTTCAGGCCACCGGGGTCCATCATACTCATATTGTGGCCACCAATTCGTACAATAATCTATAAATCGACTTTTACTCATACTCTGAAAATATCCCGCACTTTTCCAATGCTTTAATAAACATCCTAACGGAGAATTATCCGGTATTACCATGGTCTTACACATTCACTCCACACACACACACTAAATCTGCGGGGTAGAAAACGGAAAGATAGCCTCTGATGGGAAACAAAAGACCAAACCAAACTCACGAGACAGCCACGTATGTCCGTGAGTGCTGGACCTGCGGGGCTTTCGCTCCGTCTGACGGCCAGCGCCTAGGCTTCCACAGACCAGACCTCGAGCTCGTTAGCCCAATCTTGCGTGAATCGCCGTCACGTCTTATTAGGCAGGCACCCAACCAAATATTACAATAAAGCACCTTCGGGCTTACCACTTTGGGACGTCAGGAGCAGCGCAGAGCGGGTGCAGCCGATGGCTCCCCGAGAATTCCTCGGTGCCGGCACGGAGCAAAATCGGAAAGCGAACCGTCAACACTACTCCCGAAGTCCCATCTGGGTCGCCAGAAAACTGTTGCCCGTAAAGAAACACATAACTACGAAAGCAGTTATATGTGGTGCTTTATTCAGGGCCCGGGGTCTCAGGGACTCATGTCCAAAGCTGAGAATCCCAAATCCCCGTTTAACTTGGTTAATATTTATAGTGTTCGGTTACGTAACATAATCAACAGAATTGCTAAGCTACATGATTGTTTCCCATTTATAGTTTCTTCAGTTACTGTTGCCAAGATTTGCTTATCATTTACCTAGTTCATCAGACTGTACTGTACCTAGTTCATCAGACCGTACTGTACCTAGTTCATCAGACCGTACTGTACCCAACACCTGCGATTATACCTTCATCTAGTCTACCAAGTATAACCTATTCTAATCAATATAATGTAACAATATCACCTGAAGTGCTGTGGATGATTTACATTGATTCCATTTTTATAGTTCAACACCAGTATTATTAGAAAGATTTATTCCATGAAATGTCAGTAAAGCTAGATTTGTATTAAGCACGTGATTAAATCTTCTGAAACATCTTGTGTTTAGACAAGGTAATAACAGGATAGCAGATTTAACTTTGTTTAAGCATTGTAATTCCTGTGGTGTTATTCTTAATACTGTATTGACCTATCGTAATAAAATACCACACACCTAAACAGCACTTTCTCTGTGAAGGTTGCCTAAACATTTTGCAAACTATCATCATTCTTCACTACAGCTATAAAGTCCTTCTGGAATTGCCTCTAGCATTTGATTAAAGATAACAGCACAAGTCAATCTGAGGAAAAAAATAGTATCTTTCTACTCAAAATGGGCAATAGTTTACATATCCAGGATAAAGTCATCTGAATTAGACTCCAAGAAAGTCTCTGGAATTAGCATTTCAGCTCTTTCAAAAACAGGCACGGATTATTTCACAAGTAAAATTATTTAGGACCACACTTTTTATCAGTCATACATCTTCACTGGCACAATGGCCTTCCTCTCATCTTGGGGTCCCCATTCATTGCTAATTCCTGGGCTATTGTATTGCTTCTGTATATTACTCAAACTTATACCTGAATAAATGGCCATTGTAGTTGCACAGTTGATGGATTAACATGAACAACAGCAGTATCAGACTTGCACAATCACAAACACTATTTACAAAACCCTTTGGTTTGTTTGCAATATGGTGAATGGATGTAAATCACTTGGCCGCTGACAGTGGTTAAGATCATAGTCTGAAGTGACTGTAGCAACTACAACAACAAAGTTACTGAGGAAGATAGTTTATATTATTTTTAAAAATTACATTTATTTTAAATTAGAATTTAAATCTTTTAATGGTAGTTGCTGAAAGGTGTAAAATACTAGACACTTACCTTCCTGTATGATAACATTTATGGGCAGATCTCATCATGCATATGAAAAGCTATATTACATATGAAAGTTATTCCAGAGTAAGGGTAACTTTAAAGCAGAAAACGTATGCTAGAACAAGCCATGTGAAGGTGAATCACAGAAGTTAGCTCATCGACAGAGTTTAATTAACTTAACCAAGTACAATCAGTGAGGTAATGGCCAAATGAAAAAAAAAATCTGTAATATTTGCCTTCCAGTTTCCTGAGTTAATTACTAGAGGGCATTGCTTCATACAAACCCCTGCTAACTAAGAAACATATTATTATTTATACTGTTTCAGACATAAGGAGCTTGAGAATATTTTTACACTGGCAAGAAATCATCTTTATTCTATGTATATATAACAAACGTGAACAGTGTTAGTTTCAAAGAGGCTATTTATGTAGGGGGCTAGATATAAATAATTGATTAAGAAAAAACAGTATTGTTACATAACTCTCTACAGTGAAAGTGGGCATGGGATGCAGCATGTAACTTTAATGAAAAATCTGTGAGTACATTTATAATTTAAAAAATCACAATTGCTTACAAGTGATTTTCTGAGGACATCAAGCTAATGAGCTATGGTATTTGTTTGTATGCAAACAAGCCTGTGCATATTTTCTTGCTAAGTACTGCATGAGCTCATGTCTGAAAGTCAAGTTAAAATCTACGAACAATACAGAAAACCCTTTCTTGTTTCCAGAGGAGAGAACATGGTGGGATGTTTGTCTGAGATGTCAATCTCCACAACAATCAGTAGTGTCATTTCAGTGCTCTCTGGATCTGGGTGACATCTTTTTAGTTTTCTTTCCTGTTTGATGCTTATTTGTGAGTAAGGCCATGTGCAACACAATTAAACTGTTTCTCTCTAAAAGTTATTTTAGTTTATTTCACATTCAAGTATGCAAAAGGTCTATATGAACTACGAAGCTGCAGGCCTGATTCTTCAAGATCTTGCACCTTTATAGCAATGATCTACTTGATGGCTGAGAGAAATTTTTTATGCAACTCTAGGCACTGATACATCTCTGAGCCAATCTATGCCATCTGCTCTTGACTTCTAGAGACTACTGATGACTTGGGGATTGCCAGAATGCGATGTGCTCCTTTCACATCCCATACATACTGCAAATTTGCCTTCTAATCTACAATTGCCAAGAAGCTTATGGTGTTCAGAGGAAGACAGAAGATCAAGGCATTCAATAGATTAAGAGAGAACATTTCCTGAAACTCAGCTGAAGCCATCAGTTCAACCAGGTGAGTGAGTTTGATTGCCAACAGGATCTCCCTCAGGACATTTCAGGCCTGCTTCCTCCCCACACTTTACTATTGCACCATTAAGTGGAGTTACTCCAGGGGTGACCCAGAGAAGAAGAGTGCCTTTTGATGCCAAATCAAGATATTCTAGAAATTATCAGCCAAGGTGATCCAGTTGATCTTAACTGATCAGGAAATAATTGGAGCAAGTGGAGTTTTATGGGCAGTTGGACTTCAACTGAGTCCAACATGGGTAGTTAACTGTAGGTGTGTTAATCCTCATAAGTAATTAGAGTGCTAGTACAGAGTGTAAGGAGAATGGTTTCAGATATACACTGGGAGCAGGTGCACTCCACCACATCTTAACCCTCAAGGAGCAATGCTAGTTAAAATTCAACCAAGAGCAGACATCGCATTTTGTCCCCTCTAGCCAATCTCAACAACAGCCTTTCTGTTGTGAACTGGTTGAATTTATCCATTGAAGAACACCAGCAAAACTTCCACAACACAAACTTTCTTTATCTCATACCTCACCAGGTCAGAGGTTAACTTCCAGTACTGGTTCCCTGATACCATGCTGCATATTTGGTTCTATCATATATCAAATTAGATAACTTGACATGAAGGTAGTGTCTTAATCTTCTTGTACCTTGACATACTTCATCAGTTCAAGCATTAAGTGTTTGGTTTTACCTCTATATTACTTTCAGATCATCAAATTATGAACTTTAGCCAGACTTGTTAAAAAATATCAATTGTTGTGATACTGTCAAAATAGTTTTCTCTCATTTCACCATAAATATTACAGTCCAAGTCCTCAGGTCCCAACACATAGCCTTGGGAAGCCAGTAATGTCCTTAAAGAGACTGCAAGTTTTGGGAACTGGAATATTCTCTGCAAGTTGTAGAGTAACAATAAAATGCCTCATACTACTATGCAACTAAAGTCTTGAAAAAAGGCAAGTACATTAGTATATACTAAAATCCCACTGACTTCTGAGTGCCTGATTTGCCTATGTTTAATGTTAAGCATATATTTTTTTGAATCATTGTCCTCTGAGATGTACTAGTCTGAGACTTCATGTACCATCTACATTAGAAAAGAGAGTAGCTCATGTAGACATGTACCCAACAGGTCTGTTCTTGTTCAACCTGAAAATCTCCTATAGAGACATAGAAAGAGTTTATGGAACATAGCTTTGCAGTGCATAGGAGAGTCTTTCTGCTCTTCCAAGACACCCTGTATTTCCTTCCTTCCCCCAGTGAAAGTATCATTTGAGCTCTATCATGAGCTTTCTGATCTTACTGGCTGTGTCAGGAAAGGTGAGTGGGCAGAATATGTCTCATATGCACACATTATTCACCAGACAGGGACAATAAAAATGTTTATATCTGAAAGAAGACAGAAAATAGCATATGTTATCATTCAGGTTGCATCAAATGGAGATATGGTTTGAAAGCCCATATTGGGATTGTTTTTTTTCTCTCTTCATGCACTGTAGCCACCAAGAAGCTTAACATATCTTGTAAATACCTCTTAAGGATGGGAAAAAGAGGAAGTGTCAGGAAGCTGACAAGACTGCAAGACCATTTTTATAGACTTTGGAAACTACATTTTACAAAACAGTAATAATAATAGAATTGTTCTAGATAAAAGCAAATCCAAGGACAGCCTCGGGAAGTCAGGGTTGACACAGCACATATGTTTTGCTGGATTTAGATTTTAAGTGCTTTGAACATGAATTAATGCTAACAAGTGTTAAGAATAACTACTACTGCACATTCATAAAGGAGTCCCCTCCTTCTCACCAATACCAATAGCAGTCTCAGCAGTACTGAGATCCATAAAGCATTACTGTCGGCTTTTAGGATGATTCATAGATCTATTGTAATGGAGAGAGGTACAGCATAGCAATGGAAGTCAGCAGTTCCTCCCTTCTGGTATGGGCTCTGATACAAATTTTCTGTATAGCCTTCAGCAGTTCACTTAATCTTTCTGACTCATATTCCCCATCTGTCAAATATGAAGTTACCATATTCAGCCAGCAGTAAAGAAAGGTCATTTTTTCTCTCTTCCAAAAATATCTCTCTTAGGATATGCTTCACCTCATAGTCACATGAGAATTGAAAGCTATCCTGTGGATCTTGAACTTCTGAGCCTGAGTCAAAACTTTACCTTTTCTTGATGCTATGGAATTTTTCTCCACAGAAATACCCACTGGCAAGCTCAAAACCTGAATCATGGGTACACACACTATCTGGGTCTAGTATGGACCTAAATATAGGTAATGTGGATGACTTGTGAGCTTTTGCTTGAATGTAGAAAAGAGTACCCTTAAAACACGATATACATGCACCTCTTGTAGTTGGGAAGACTCCCTCAATGCCTAAGTTCCTTGCATAAATCTGTACTCTACTGTATGATTGTACACCAAAAAAATAGATCATTCACTTATAAAATATATACACCTAAAGATCTCATTATCTTTATTTTTTTTATTGTGAAGCCACGAGAACAGCTGGTCTTAGTCCTGCAGAAAACTCTGTGCAGCATGCTAATACAATCAATGCCCACTTCTTTTATAGAAAACTTGTCCATAGCCCAGAAAAATGTTTTACAGAATAAATGAGATTTTTTTTCTTTCAAAATTAGTAACAATATTAAAAGAATAAATTTGTGCATTTGTGTATTCTTTAAAGAACCAAATTTCCTATTTACTTTAGAAATCATGTTATGGTATCACAGAACTAATGACTGTCAGCATTCATGGATTCTGCATAGATGACACTACTGGGAACCCAGCAAGTGCAAATGGGAGTAAGGTATACTCAGAGAAATTGCCCTAAAACCAATGAGCAGCGAGGAATGGGGAAATTTCCCTGAGCAGCTGTGAAATCCCACACAGATATATACATGCTCTGCCCTTGACATGGTATCCCAAGTGCATCAGGAAGGAAAAAGGAGCTGCCAGCAACAAAAATTCATGTCCTTCTTTTCCTCTCCACTGGCTAATGACACAGGCCAAACAGAAAGGTCTAAGCTAGCCACTGTGAAAGGAGAAGTAAAGAGTGCAGCTTTGATTTCTCCTCCTAAACTAATGCCACAATTTCATCTCTCTGCAGTATTTCAGGATTAAAAAAAAATTTTCGTAAATGAGTCATACAATATTCAGTGTCTACTACTTCCTGTTGCAGGGCTAGAAATGATCATTTGATTTATAAATTTGATAAAGGTATTTGATCATAAAACAAAACTGCTCTCAAGCTCTATTCATACCCCGATTTGTTTAGGAAGACGAGGTACAAAGGAGTAGAGCCTCTGACCTTCTGACCCTCTGTCATCAGCCAGTCACTAAAGGATACATTTAACTTTTGTTTAGATTGATGAAATAAATGTTGATAAACATTCCTTTGTGAGAGGGCAGATTCTAATCCTAAAGAATTATAAACTTCTCTAACATTAGACTATCAAATCTAGATCAATTTCCTTAGGTTCTATAACTTGACAGCAAAGACATATGGTACTTTAACCTTAGTTTAATTTTTCTGATTTCATGCAGAATCTATTCTGAAAAATAATCTCTGTGACTCCCTCAGTTCAATTCATTAAATAATGTTTATTTTTACTGGTTGAGAAATCACTATTTCCAATGTATACTGTTGCCATCTAGTGTCAAAAAACAGCAATGCATTTTAAGTTCTATTTCCCCTTTTATGAGGTGAAGCACTTACTTCTGCGTTCCCAGTAATCTTCAAATTCATTTGATTGACTTCTGGGTTCATTCTCTTTTCCCCTTACCAACCATTCTGTATCAAGGACACCCAACTTCTATCATGCGCACTGCATAATTTCTCCAAGGTTAATTTGTAGGAATTAGTGCTCTAGTTTCAGCCAGGCCTGGTACACTTGGAACTATGGTATTAAGAAATAGGGCCTATCCTTCAGGAAAATAAGGATCATCACAGAGGGAGTAAATTTCACCTAACATATTTGCAATGTAGACATTTATCTTTTAGGCTTCCTTTCCAGTCATTGGAAAGACAATAGGCACTCTCAGGGAACAATTCATCTCATCCTAAACTAGATGTATAAAGTAGGTCAAATTACTGCCATGCCTTAAAATTGCCTATTCCCTCCCACTGACTATAAGAAAAGTCTCAAGCAGCAAGCTCAGGTGGGGATATTTAAACTAGAGATAGCTAAAGTCAGGTGAGATGAAGCCTACCTTACCTCACTCTCATGAGGTCTGGACAAAATTTACTAACTGTCCAGATTTGGACTTGAGTCTGTTATTTAAATAGCCCTATTCTGAAAATTTCTCATGAATGTTAATGAGATTTTTACAGTTATGTGTTCACAGAGGACACCTTGTATCCTCTAAATCTCTTCTAATCATTTCAAGACAGAGATCTACAGGACACTGGAGGAAGAGGGCCAATTTGATTATGTTATTGATTAAAGTGAGAATACAACAAAGCTGCCAAGACAATCCCTTTAGACCTGGAACCCTGAAGCAAAATACCATCTAATAATTATTCATCATAACGGTAAGTAACTTGAGAAGAAGTATCCAGTTGTGGCATTTTCCTATAGCATTTAGAAAAACAGTAGACAGGTTTTTTGTTTTTTTAAGCCAACATTTGTCATAGAATTGAATCCACATTAAGAGAGAAATTCTGGCTCACTAAAGTCCATTGGAATTCCTGCCATTGATTTTGGTGAGATCAGGACTGAATCTCAGTATTATTGCTGCCTATTCTATCGAGTAGCTAAAACTTAAGGAGTACAGTAAAATATGAAGGAGTATATGAGTTGAAAGCTTAAGCCAAAAGACAGTGTCTTGGAAAAAGTGAGATTCAAAGAATGTGCAACTTTTTCCTCTCTTTTCTGTCAAGTATTCCTGTCTGACTGTTAAATGTGTGCTCCCAGGTCTCATAATTCCTATGACTCTCCCATATGTGTTTAAATTTCTGTAACAGTTAGCTGTGCTTCCATATGGCACAGCAGTGGCATTTAGTTGCTGTGATTAACTCCAAGCATTGGCTGACAAGGTAAATGAAAAGGCATGTTTTCTGCTGAACCAATTCATCAGGGAGGTACTGCCAGCCATATGTTTCTCTAAATCTTCTTTCAAATATTTGTGCTGATATTGCTAAAAGGCGTTTCATCCAAGGAAAAGGAGATGCACGATAGATTGTGTTGTGATAGATTAGTGAACGAATATAGCACTTGCCTAATGTGTTTTCATCCTCTGAACTCAGAGCTTTATAGCTACTGAACTGCAATTGCCACTAGAATTCATCAGTCATTTCCTCCCACCACCAGAAATGCCAGTCAGTGTGGTCCATTACATTCTTGCTGTGTTGGAAGCTGCGAAGGTTGTGCTAATAGCTGTCTCTTCATAGACTTTATGTTCAAAGTATGTACATACTACATAAAATTGTGAAAAAAAAATCAGTTCAGTGCCTGGTCTTGCATCAAATTAGGTGGATAGCCTCAGGTAATGGTAAATAATTTCAAACTGATTTTAATTTAATAACTTTTCTGACATTAAAATAAAATAAATTCTCCTGACTGTCACAGGCTTATTTAAGAAATTCTGTCTTTATCTCTGTAGGTCTGTAATTAATCTGCTGCCTGTCTTTTTACCACATTTAAATCAGCAAGGATACAATAAAAAGTGGGGATAAGAATGCATTGATTTTAGGTTAAGAGGACAAAAATAATACAGAGCACTCTATCACCTTTCTCATTCTTCCCTCTTCACCCAGATGAAGGTGTTGCCAACATCTGGATCTGGGTTAGGAGCAAATGTGCAGGCAGTGCAACTCCCTTAGGATTGAAGAGGGCTGCTAGACCTGAAGGTGCCAAGTACCAGGCTACAGCAGGCACTGGTGTCTGCCTACATTCTTTGCACTGGGACCTCTGAAAATCATGTCACATTGCTAGTCATGTGGGCTACTCACCCAGGGCAAAGTCATGGGTAGAAACTGTTCTCAGCATCCTCATAGGAAAGGCACTGGACTTAAGTTAAGGCAGCTTTGTCAGTGCTGTTTTATTTTCTGTGATCCCATGTGTCCCATGAAAGGTCTCAATAGCTGGAAGCTCTAGAAGTGCAGCTGCTGCAAGAGCCATGGGATGTGAGACTGAATAGAGAGGTAGATGGGAGCTCTTTTAAAAGTACATAGGCTAAGTCTTGCCTCCACATCTGTAAATATTGGGGTCCATAACCTGAGGAATCCATTAATTCTGGGAGCAGAAACCTCACATATTTTGGCAAACAACTTTTCCAGTGTCAGAGCCATAATTTTATGGAATATCATAGCCTGTAGCCAAAAGAGGATGTAGCTCCTACCTAGCATCTTACAGAACAAAAGTACCTTGGGGCCAATCTTCACTCTGCCAAATTCTGACTGAATTTACTGAGCCCAGTAATTTCTGCAGCACCACTTTATTCCAGTCATTATCATGGGATTAACACTCGCTAACACAGGTCATTTGTCATATAGCAAGCATGCAAGTGACTACCAAAGGAATGAGCATCCAAAATGGTAGTTACATCCAGATAAACACAACATCTGTCACTACAGGAACTCATCCTGATGCAACTCTAAGGGTTGGAAAACCACTTTTCCCATTCACCTCTTACTTTGTTATGCTGAATATAGTTTTGTCCAGGCACCAGCTCTGGAGCTGAAAGATCTAGTATCTAGGATATTTCCTTCATATTTTTTATTTAATTTATTTTTATTTAATTAAATGAATAAAATATAATGGTCTATAAAATAGAGACACAAAAATAATATGTGGCATGCATTTACATTTTACAACTGTCAGCAAATGTAATCAGGAAATGATCTCTTTAATATAAATGAATACAGGAAAGCAATTAGCTGTTTTTAATTTAGCAACAAATTGTAACATCTTTCAGACACATAAATCAGCATGATGCAATAACTCTAATGATCAATAGGTAATGCCTGCATCCTCCCAAAGTTGAAGAGTTAATATAAGAGCGGAGGTTAACAGTAACAATTAATTATTAGTACAATCATAAATTTGTTGTTTTAAACATTGATTTAAATATGATAAAGTTCACATAGAATAGAATTCTTTAGGGTGCAGTCCTGCTGCCACCACTTAGGCAAAATTCCTTTTAGCTTCAGCATAGTTTTCACTAGTGCCAGCACCACAGAACTAGACCTTTATAACAATTGCAGAATATAAAGGATCTGACTGGGCCACCTTTGATCAAGTTGACTAAACCCTTGATCAAACTGGCTACATCTTTACTGTGCTTTATAGAGTGCTCTGAATTCCATTTCACTCCCAAGATCCATCAGTAATAATTAAGAGTCACTGCTAACCTCCCCCATTATATGAATTCTTCAGCTTTGAGAGGAAGAAACAATTACATACAGACCATTAGAGTTAGCACATCTTTCTGCTTCACATACTGCCCTCACATGCAGTCTGCATTCAGGTTGCTTTCTAGGAAGGATCCTTAGGAGTTCTCTTTCAAGGGAGAACTTCAGGTTGTCTTTTCTACCTGATGCCATCACTGCAAGAGCAACTGGAGCATCCAGAGGTTGCAGAGTGCCAGATCCACACTGAAAGTAATGCGCTCTGCAGGAGGCTTCAACTGCTGTACTCACCAAAAATTACCTTTTGGGGAATACTAGTGGTATATCCTAGAGATCTGAGATGCCTATTATTCAGATGTAAAAGAATGCCCATTTTGCCCTCAAATCCATTTTCCGTGATGTTTAATGTGGCAGTGTAAACGTATCCATTGAGTACCATTTTGTTTTTCCGCAGGTTCCACAGGATGATTCAGATGTTTAGCACCTAATCTTCAAAAGAGCAGAGAATGGCCACAGCCTGGGGAGACAACATTGGTCCAGGGCACTCTTCATCTCTGGTCAGAATTGGCAAAAACAAAAGCCATCACAAAACCCAGAAGCCAACTCAAAGGAAACAGGCCACCAGCCCCCAACTGTCTGCTGTGTGTGTGTGCGAATCCTTTGGTGAGTAGCAATGTGGGAGGCACTGTGTCTGAAACTTAGAAAGTCAAGGTAGGAAGAGAGAAGCAGAAGAAAAGGAAGTAGAAAAACGAGAATCAAGGAAATGTGATTCCTGTTCCATCCTTAGAGTTTTAAAGACATTTATTTATCCTTTGGGTGCAAATAGTCAATCACTGCTCCAATAAGCGTTATATTCATTTAACTGAGGTGCTTACAGGAGAAAAATATGCAAGAGATTCATTACTTGCCTCTAGATGATAGGATAACTGTACACCTAGCTGTGCAAAGTCAGTTTAAATAACATTCCCAATGCTATCAGCAAGACTATTCACATTGTTTATTGGTGTTTGCTAGCATAAATTTCCAACTTCAAAGCAAGTTGCTCATTTCCTGCTGTTTCTCTATTCAAATACAGATGTTAATGAGTCAGTTTTATTTTAATAGAGTTTTTTTAATTATTTAATTCTTTGCATATTTTGTGTGTTTCAAATAAAGAATGAAATCTACATGTCCCTCTTCCAGTACTGCAAGCCTCTGACAATGAGGATGTTTAGTTTAATTATGATCCTTCCTTTTCCACCAAAATACACCAGTAAAAAGATTTTTGCTAAGCCCAGGGCCCTTGATTGTGTTTCCTAAAAAATCCTACACTTTGCCATTTAATAAAAGAGATTTTATATTTAAGATGTTTATAAAATTATACTTAAAGTTTCCTATAAGCAAAGGGAAGAAATGCATATTCTGAATTAACAGTTCTAAACCTCGCTGAAAACTGGATAAAGTGACTGCCAAGAAGTCCTGCACTGTGTAGTAGGATAGCCCTGACAGCTGTGCAGAAATCTATTCATGATTCTGAATAAAATGTTGTTTTTGCTTCTCTCTTCTTGCGAAAAAAAAAAAAAAAGATTTTAAACAAATCTTAGATTTGCCCAGATATTTCATGACTGTGTCCAATGCTGGACTAGCTCTGAATTTAACTACAGAGTTTACAGCTGTAGTTGTACATATGCAGATGCTTTTGTTATTTATGAGCAAGCACTCATTAAAGAATTGCAAAAGTAATTTTTGTATGCAATTAAGTTTCCTATATAAATAAACCTGATTCGTTTCCTGTGAAATAAAGGTCAAAATCCTCTTCGACTCCCCTGGGGTTAGGATGGCACTTAAGAAAGGCTGTCATACAAAGTGGTGTTCACATTAATACAGTAAGCAAAGAATTAAGAATCAAATGCAGGAAGTAAAACCCATAAAGCTTTATTGGACTAACTCACAATAATAACAAAAAGCCAGCATTCCAGATTCTTCAGTAGGCAATGTGAATTTAGGGATTGTAATTAAATGCTGAGCAAGGCTGTGAATAAGGACAATCAATGTATATCATGCTCTAATTTCATAAAACATATTATTAAGGCTTTCTTTGTTTAGCACTTCCAAAATGAACTCTACAAACACAGTTCATGTAGGATTACTAATCATAAGGATTACCAATCATTAGGTATAGGATTACTAATCATGTCCTAATCTGTGGTGGATTTTTAATAGTCAAATTAGCTGCAAATAATGCAACCCATATCATAGTCAGCCTTCAGGTTTTAGTTTCACTTATTTGAATCACTTATCTTCATGTCTTTCCAAGAAAGACTAAAATTATTCTGAACCCCATCACTAATATCTTCACAGCTTACCAGCTAAAGGCTTTGTCAGCTTTCTTGCTGTTTCATCTCTGTGTCAGATTGATAGTCCATTGGTGGCACTCTCTTTTGGCAGCAGTGCAAATTACTCTATCAAAAACAAATGGCAATATGTTTATTATAACCACATGTTATTTCTCATTAAGCATAGTAGGAAGGTTTACATGTGTGTAAGGACTAGATAAAAGTTAATTCCAGCAGCTGTAAGGGACTGGAGACAACGCGCTTTAAATTAGATAGTGACTTTCTCTGGCAGGAGCCATGAACAATCTGAGCTCAAGAATGAACTGAACCTGCTTACTGAAGGGAAAGCTATCGTGACTCAGAACCTCCTGAGAAAGGAGGAAGTGAAAATGGGAGGATTCAAAGTGGTTTCAGGACACCTGAAAGGGATGAAAGCATAAACTGTATCTATTTTTCACCACTAATGGCAGCAAAAACACATCTCAAAGAAAGTTGCCATTAAAAACCAATCTGATATACAAATATCTATGATGACTCAACGCCCCAAAGCCACTAAAGCATTGCTTCTTGACAAAAAAGTCACTTGATTTTGTTTTAAATTTTAGAATGAGGTAACAAACATAGCCCAGGGTATTAACTACTTTTGTAATAAAAAATGAACAGCAGGACAAAGTCTGCATCCGAAAGAGGCAGACATATTCACTAGCAGAATCTACAATGCTTCAGTGTTCACCATCTGGTTATCCCACAAGCCTAATTCTGCTACCAAACTCTACAGAAATAATTGTTTTCATTTCACATCTCTCCTTCCTCCTTTTACCCCCTACCTCTTTCTAGCCTCCTCTCCTCTCCTCTCCATTGTCAAGACTGCAAGTAGAACATAAGACATGAAAACTGAAAACTACCAAAATGTAAAAAAATTAAACCATTCAGTTCAACATCTAAAATTTTCCAGACAAAAATCTCCAACAAGAGTGGAAGATTTACCAATTCTGAAAAATAACATAGGTATAGTATCAAAGTAGTTGAAATAAGAAATTGGTTACCTCATTTCAGAAATTACTCTGGAGATTGTTAATTGCAGTGGAAAGACATACTGACTTTAAGGGGTTTTGATCAGATTTTTTATTGGGTATGACCTTTTTTCTTTACTTACTATGTACCTGCAGTTCACTTCAGAAAGCAAACCTGAAACAGAACATTAAAGTAGCTGAAACTACATTGCATTGACATCAGTGGACTATACTGCAATAACTAAGAGCATGTGTTAACCAAGAACACATTTAGTTTTATCCAGAATTATTATAAACTATGATTCTGCACCTAATGCAGACGGAATGCTTAGTAAGTAAAATGTGTTTGCTGGTTGCCATTAAAATTTTGATAAATCAGAGAGCCTGATTCTGTTCCCAAACTGTCATAAGTAAGACTACATAAGTTGACTAATACAACTATTATTTAAAGGTGCTTCACCTATATAAATGAAACTGGAGTAAAGCTAAAGAACCTTTTCCAAATGCTTTCTTTTTTTATTCCCTGATTTGTCGTGTTTTTCCCCCCAAAAATGTTACTGTCATACCAGATGAAGCTTCAGCTGTTAAGATAAAGGCAGTTATTCATACCATTGGTAATCTAGTTTGGTTTTACGTAATTCTGTTAAACAATGGTTATTTCACAGTTAGATAGGATAGAAGTGTAATAAGGACAGACATTTTAATTCTTACTAGATATACAAAAGAAGGAAAAACAGCAAAAATGGAGATAGCTAGGTAAAAAGTAAGTGTCTGTTGCAGGAGACTGCAAAGTGGGAATTTAGGAATTGTAATCATAAGGATTCACAGAGAACTTGCCTCAATACACATGACCTTTCATAAAAGGTTTCTTTAAAAAAAAAAAAAAAAAGACATCTCATTTAAGAAAAGGAAAAAATAGGGGACTGAATTTTAACTATAGTCTGAAAAAGTATAGGAATGCTGACAAACCAGTAACATTTGATATGATCTATATTAAGATTAGTTCCTGCCAAAATTTATGCATTTCTCATCTCATGAAAGACTCCTCAAGAAATCACTAAATGTACACAGATTTACTCTCCAGCTGTGCAGGGGATATTCAGCATCTCTCACAGGGCATGCAGGCACCTGAGCTCCATGAATTATCTTATTTCTGCTTGAAAAGGAAACAACTGCCTTCCCCTTTGAGTCCAAGGCCAGAATTAAGGAAGACATGGATGTCGCGAGTCTTGAGACTCTTGAGACTACCATCATACCTTCCTTTGTGGCCTACCAAGACCTACATGACAATGGAATAGTGGGTTTTGTGGTTGATATAGTTTTCACTGCGTTGGGGTGGGCACCAGACAGGAATAAGAATCTTGTCCACAGCCCTCTGCTGTTGGGAAACCACAAAGAGCAAAGACTCGATGTATGTTTTTCTCTTACTCTATCAGAAGATAAAGGTGTTGGAGTAGGGTCTCAGAGGTCTCTATCATGATATATCCATTGCGTGCTTGCCTACTGCAAGCAGACTAACTACTGACCAAGAGAAACCAGGAGGATCCGCAGGGCAATTACCATTCTCTTGTACACAGGTATGGCACTCAAAATGTGCAATGCTGGTGAATTCTCAGTGACAGCTTACAGTTGGCTATAATGCAAGTATGATGTTTGGTTTTTTCTTAGTAGCTTAATATTGTTGATTCATGTCCAATTTATGGTCACTGTAGTCCCCCAAATCCTTTCTTTAGGACCTCAGCAGTCATCCCGCACTCATCCAAGTATTTCTTCTCATTTTTACTATTTTGCAGTGTCTGTAGGGTATTTCATTCTGTTTTTCAGACCACTTCCTCATGTTTGAAACTTAGCATATTTTCCCACATTCTTACAGATCCTCACAGATTCCTGTTGTCTACATATTTACCATGTATACTATCTACTCCATATTCCAGATCGCTAAAGAGAATATGTTAATTACAGATTTTTCCCCCAGAAGTTGAAGCTAAATTGACAAATTATAATTTCTTGATTCTATTTTTTTCTTTTTTAAATAGACATATTTTCCCTTTTCCAGTTCTGCAGCATTTTTCATATCTTCCATATGTTTTCTAGATAACTACAAGGATTTTTGAGATCACTTACTGTCTAAGTAACCCAGTTCATCAGGTCCAGCCAAACTGATGAACACCTAATTTCTCTAAGTACTCTCTAGCTATCTTTCTCTTACACTAGCCTAGAAACCTTTCCTTTGTTACTAGCAGTTCTGTTAGCCATCTCCTTCAGTTGAGCATTTCAGTAAACATTAATGCAGAATGCTTTGTTGAATAATAGACCAACACTTTCTTTAGCCTTCCTGTTACCTCTAGGAGTTTTCATTCAGCTCCCTACAGTCAGATTCAACTACATCATATAGTCCTTTTCATATAGTGATAAAGTTTCTCTTTAAAATTTCTTAGATTACTTTGTTCCAATTTTTCATATGGGAAAAGTTGTTCCAGAACCTCTCCAACAGTTTGATAGTTTCCAATTTCTAGATTAAATTTACACCTATTTTAATTATTCCAATGTTGTCTTCAGTTTAGATCAGTTTCCTCCTTGAGCTGTATGCTCCTACTTTTGCAGCAGCACTTTCTCTGATGAACACATTTGATGCCACTGATCCAAAACTATTAATTGCTTCCATGGATGTATATAAACATGGTGAAAACAGCTGGTAACTTACCAATACAGTAAGACAGTCTACTTTTAAGACTTCTGTTTTTTTTCTGATTAAAGGTTTCAAGCAGAACATTAGAAAATCTTTCACCATCCTTCATTAGCATAAAATCAATGGACTTCATTTTTATGTCATTTCCTGTGGATTTCTACAGCTTGAACTCTCATAAAATTCCACCACCCCATACAGCAACTTCTTAAACTATTTCATTTCCTTTTAAAAACAGTTATTTCCCTCTTACATCAGCACAGTTCCTATCATTTGAAAAATGAAATTTCTTCTCCAAAACTCTTTTTTGACCTGACTTTTCCCCTACTGTGAATGAGTTAGCTGCAGTATCCAACCTGTCATTGATCAAACAGTAATTTCTGTTGATGTCGCATTGCTTTCATTTAAGGATTTGTTTCAAGTTATGAAACATGCTGTTTTTCAGATTGTTTCTCTGGGGTTTAACTAAAATCATGTTTCTCATTGCAACACTAAAACTTCCTTTATTTCTCCATTACTGTTATGTCCCAGTAGACTGTTACCATTTTTTTCGTAGAATATTCACCACTTCTCAAAATTCTTTGTCCTACATTATATAACATTTCTTCCCACTAAAATAAAACTGTTTTTACATTCAATAATAGATTATTATATAATAAAACACCTTTTGCATTAAAATTCTACATCCAACATTGCTTTGTGAATCTCTGCTAAAAATAATTACATCTTTGAATACAATTGTTAATAATCCACCAAAAAAGTGTGTATCTATGCATACTTTTTTTTTTTTTTTAATATACAAAGCTCATATAAGATGCTTCTTTTCATGAGGATTTCCCATTCCCCAAGGTCTTTGGAGAGCAATTTGTCTCATCTCTTTTTGTCAGGGTGCAGGGAGGGCCGGCAGCTCTCTGTGAGCTGGGGCACTAGGAGCTGCAGGGGATCCCTGGGCTGGCAGGGCAGGGGTTTCACCGGTCAGGGCCTGTCCCACTGCGCCCACGAGGGAGCAGGGCAGACCAGGAGACGGTAGCTGGGTTCAACCACAAGTCCAGATCATCAAGCAAGTTTGTGGTGACAAGGACGGTCTGATGTCAGGCCAGGAAGTCAATCTGCGATTCAGGGTCGGGACCTGGATCAGCAGGTTATGCAGCCAGGCCAGGCTGCTCCCCACAGCTCTGTGTGGGAGCCTCTCCTCACCGTCCCCAAAGGGAAGGGGGCTACCCTCCTGCAGCTGCACCAGCCCTGAGCTGGCCCTGAGCCCCAGCAGCCCGACCTTCAGCGGGGGGGATGCTCTCAGCGCCCTTACACATTTATCATTACCTTAGTACAAACGAAGTATTATTACTTTAATTATTAAGTATTATCTTATTGAAATTCTGGCAGAGTAACAGGCATAATGAAGGAAGAGCAGCAACATTTCCTCTTGTTTTGACAGTGCTGATGATAAATATTCAGAAAAACTGATGCCAACAACAAAAGAAAGCTCTCAAGAACTGTGTAATACACTGGAAAACATACATTAAATAATATTCAGGACAATGATGCTTCTGTCCAAGCTTTGGTTTTTCTTTTTTTTTTTTCTTTTTTCTTTTTTTTTTTTTTTAGCAGTTGAAAGCTTCCCTGAAAAGTGTAACTTTGAGCAACTGACTCCTTGGAAAAAATATAATTACTGGGATTATTTGTTCTTTTCCACATTTGGTTTTCCTTTAAAATACTATGACTTCTGTCTTCATTATCATCATGAGCTCCCTTCTGTTGTTTAATGATTTTATTGCTGCTGCATCACGTTCTTGTTTCTTTTTGTTAACATTAAATGTTGCTAAGTAACTCAATCAGGCTGTGGTATTATTAAGCATAACTGTTGTATTCTTTAAAATATGAATAGAGTTGACTCAGCAAACTGAAAATGACTCTCCCAAAGGCAAGGGGGCCATTAGTATCTATCACAATCCTCATCTTCAGAAGATTCTCAGAAAGATTGAAAGTGAATGCTATAAATGTGATGATGCACATTTCCATACTAGGCATTTCAGGAAATACAAATATTGATAAAAAATATTTGCACCTTCTCCATGAAGCTGCTCCTAAGTCACCATGAATAACAGTTATTTTGCTTTTAATTATGTGCCTGGGCTCTTAAAAACAAAATAGCTTAAAAGCAAAACAGCTTGGCTTTTGCATCAGTACAAGCTCATTTAGAGAATTCACCTTTTGCTGTGGCTTGTTAGGGAGAAATCATAATTTAAGTAATTTAATAGGAAAGAAATGGGAGAGATGGAATTTGCCATTTTATTTAGCTCTCCTAATTTCCTGTTAATGTGGCAATGGCTTAGCCTGCCTCATCTGTATTGCTCATACAGACCTGCTATCAATAAGCACAGTAATCACCAAGTTTAAAAACAGGAGGCAGTCTGGGTTCAATACAATCTTCATTTTACATCCCTCTGAAATAATCAAAAGCAGTAACAGCCACACTACAGATCAGTTTGTTCAATTTCCTGCACAAAAGACTGAAACTGCTTTAGTACTAAATAAAAGAAAATAGGGAAGGTCTACAAAAGGACATTAGAAAAGAAAAATCCACATAGGATTTTAAGAAGAATGTCTGAACCAGAATAGTCTCAAAAATTATGAAATTACTCAAAAACTGTTTGAATTTTTTAATGCTCATTAGAATTGTCTCAAAAGTTCCCATGTCCCACTATATTATATTTATGTTTCAAATCCAAAAAAAACCCAACATATTTTCTTTTGTATATTTTTAACCTAGACAAGTGGCTTTGTGCTTAAAAAAAAAAAAAAAAAAAAAAAGGCCACATTGTTACAGTTCCCTCTAATGTGTAATTAATATAAATAGACTGAAGCCAGCAAGGAAAATAGTATAACAGCTGGATCTGAGCAGGGGTGAATATTCAGAAAGTAGAGGAGTTGTCATGGAAAACCCAATTACTTGTGTACCTCAGCTATTAATGACTGTATTAAATTTGCAGGGCAAATCAAAATATGTGACTGCCCAAGCTGGGAACACACACTTGTTCTTGCCCTTCTAGTACCTAGACCATAAAAGAGAAAAAAGGTAGAAGAAACACATCTCCGTAGCCTGCATATTTTATCCCTTCTAAGGCATGAGGTTCCCAGGGTTCCTATCCACCAAGGGGGCTTGATAACTAAAGGAGCAAGTAGTAGTTCTGGGGGTACCACCTCTATTTATGCATGACAGCTATGGCTTGCAATACTTCCGCTATTTGCTGCATGTCAGCATCTTCCTAAGGTCCTCCGGCCCTCAGAGGTTCTGCACAGACCCTGTTCACAGCACATCTTTATCTGAGTTTTTCTTTTCTCCATGTTGAAGTTCCTCAAGTCAGATAGGAAGGTGCCAGGCTTGCCCTTTACCAAGTTTACTTCTAACATTTTCCTGTCCATATAATGTGTATAGTGACTCCCTCCCCTTAAGATACTCCCACCACAGTGGCACTCATCTAATAGCTCTGGGAGGAGAGTAGGAGGCAAACGTCTCAGGACTTTTCCCTTGGCAGCTTATCTTTTTTCTTCATTGTTTAAGAATCTATGCTAGCGTATGTAAGTGCTTGCGCTTCTACACTGAAAATGTGCTGTCTTTCAGCATTTGCTGCCTAGTTCTCAGCTAAATACAAGCATACTATATCATGCTTTGTGACCTGAGTCACTTTTGGATCAGATGTCTAGCTCATGAGGGAACTTCTACTAGTCAAATCCCACCTGCCCTAGAAGATCAGCCCCACCAGGGCTGCAAGGTAACTGTGTACTGGTCTTATATCCAGGGGAGAGAAAAAGGAGAAGGAAGTTAGAGATGAAAGGGTTTTTGGCACAACACGCAGCAAATTTCTAGAGCTAGATCCAAAAGAACAAAGGAAGGGTCTTTTACAAACTGAGCAAGGAGATTTACAAGTCACTGGCAGACTAGTGTGGAAACTAAGTGATGCTGATTCTTAAACTTGCTGGCTTGTCTTCTTTTCTTTTCAGGACCAGGAGCACTGGAAACCTCAGGCAACTAGAGAAGAGGTGCACCCTGACTCCTCTCCACCACATCTCCTCTCCACCACCCATGAGGGATACCTGCAGCACAGAATCACCCGTTGTGTCTTCCTCCAAATGCTTATTTTCATAAAACTTGTGGGAACCTGAGTATCTTTGAGACAACCACTTCCCCTTCAATCGGACCGAAATCAGTGAATAAGTTTAAAAACTGAAGTCAAGAACTGGCAGTCAGCACAATCTCTTTTTTCTCTTAGGATCCTAGCTAGGCTAAAATACTCCCTTGCCAGACACAGCACGGACCTGTCACACAATGTACACATTTCCGCACTTACTTGTAAAACATCCAGTCACCACCGTGCTTTTGGGGGAGGCATGGGCGGGCACCCCGCAGCGCCCACACTACCGGGCGCGCTGCCCCGTCTCGGCCGGCGTCCGTCGCTCAGCGCCAGCCGCACCTTCGGCCCCACGCGGCCGCCCCGCCCCCAAGGTCTCAGCCCCGCCCCCAAGTCATAGGCCACGCCCCTCCCACAGCGCCCCCCTCCCTCCGACCAAAACATTTACACGTGCGTCTAGCTACCCCCCCTCACGTGACGCGGCTGGCCCACGCCTGACGGTGACGCCACCAGTCTCCTCCACCAATGGAGAAGCGCGCTGCCGGGTAGCAACAAGCGCCGCGACCGGCGGCCAATCAGCGGGGCCGGGGGCGTGGGGAGGGCAGCCCGATGTTACTTCCGTCAATAGCCCCGCGGCCCGGGCCTAGCGCGCGCGGGGGTGCGGGGCCGTCAGGTACGGGGGGGGCGTGCGTGCGTGCGTGCCGGGGGGGGGGTTCAGAGGCGGTGTGGGGCGGGGGTGAGTGGCGTGGGGGGGGGGTGAGTGGCGTGGGGGGGTCAGAGGCGGTGTGGGGCGGGGGTCAGAGGTGGTGTGGGGCGGGGGTGAGTGGCGTGGGGGGGTCAGAGGCGGTGTGGGGCGGGGGTCAGAGGCGGTGTGGGGCGGGGGTGAGTGGCGTGGGGGGGTCAGAGGTGGTGTGGGGCGGGGGTGAGTGGCGTGGGGGGGGGTCAGAGGCGGTGTGGGGTGGGGGTGAGTGGCGTGGGGGGGGTCAGAGGTGGTGTGGGGTGGGGGTGAGTGGCGTGGGGGGGTCAGAGGCGGTGTGGGGCGGGGGAGAGCGGCGTGGGGGGGGTCAGAGGCGGTGTGGGGCGGGGGTGAGTGGCGTGGGGGGGGTCAGAGGCGGTGTGGGGCGAAGGTGAGTGCCGTGGGGGGGGGGGGGGTCAGAGGTGGTGTGGGGCGGGGGTGAGTGGCGTGGGGGGGTCAGAGGCGGTGTGGGGCGGGGGTCAGAGGCGGTGTGGGGCGGGGGTGAGTGGCGTGGGGGGGGTCAGAGGCGGTGTGGGGCGGGGGTGAGTGGCGTGGGGGGGTCAGAGGCGGTGTGGGGCGGGGGTCAGAGGCGGTGTGGGGCGGGGGTGAGTGGCGTGGGGGGGGTCAGAGGCGGTGTGGGGCGAGGGTGAGTGGCGTGGGGGGGGTCAGAGGTGGTGTGGGGCGGGGGTGAGTGCCGTGGGGGGGGTCAGAGGTGGTGTGGGGCGGGGGTGAGTGGCGTGGGGGGGGTCAGAGGCGGTGTGGGGCGGGGCTGAGTGGCGTGGGGGGGGTCAGAGGCGGTGTGGGGCGGGGGTGAGCGGCGTGGGGGGGGTCAGAGGCGGTGTGGG
Organism: Apteryx mantelli; assembly: GCF_036417845.1. Taxonomy (NCBI): domain Eukaryota; kingdom Metazoa; phylum Chordata; class Aves; order Apterygiformes; family Apterygidae; genus Apteryx; species Apteryx mantelli. The sequence continues at coordinate 117,066,118 of NC_089980.1, read as the reverse complement.
GCGGGGGTGAGTGCCGTGGGGGGGGTCAGAGGCGGTGTGGGGCGGGGGTGAGTGGCGTGGGGGGGGTCAGAGGCGGTGTGGGGCGAAGGTGAGTGCCGTGGGGGGGGGGGGGTCAGAGGTGGTGTGGGGCGAGGGTAAGTGCCGGGTGGGGGTCAGGGGCGATGTGGGGTGTGTGTGAGGAGTTGGGGGGTTCAGGGTGATGTGGGGCGGATGTGGAGCCAGAGCCACTTGGCAGAGCAAAGGTTGGGACAGCAGCAGGTTGCAGGGAAGAAGCAGAGAGTGCAAAGTTCAATTTGGGTCAATGAGCAGGTTAACGCACCTTATTTGGAAGTGGAGGTTGGATGGGCTGGTTGCACTTAGACTGCAGTACGGGGAAGTAGCAGCTGGAATAGGGATGGACAAGAGGAGGTAATGGGTCCAGGAACCGAAGTGGTGAGGGATCAGGGGGGTCAGAGGTGGTGTGTGTTGGGTGTGAGGGGCCAGCAATCAGAGGTGATGTGGGGTGTGTGTGTAAGGGGCTGGGAGTCAGAGGCGGTGTGGGGTGTGTGTGGAGCTAGAGCCCCTTGGCGGAGCAAGGGTTGGGACAGCAGCAGGTTGCAGGGAAGAAGCAGAGAGTGCAAAGTTCAATTTGGGTCAATGAGCAGGTTAACGCACCTTATTTGGAAGTGGAGGTTGGATGGGCTGGTTGCACTTAGACTGCAGTACGGGGAAGTAGCAGCTGGAATAGGGATGGACAAGAGGAGGTAATGGGTCCAGGAACCGAAGTGGTGAGGGATCAGGGGGGTCAGAGGTGGTGTGTGTTGGGTGTGAGGGGCCAGCAATCAGAGGTGATGTGGGGTGTGTGTGTAAGGGGCTGGGAGTCAGAGGCGGTGTGGGGTGTGTGTGGAGCTAGAGCCCCTTGGCGGAGCAAGGGTTGGGACAGCAGCAGGTTGCAGGGAAGAAGCAGAGAGTGCAAAGTTCAATTTGGGTCAATGAGCAGGTTAACGCACCTTATTTGGAAGTGGAGGTTGGATGGGCTGGTTGCACTTAGACTGCAGTACGGGGAAGTAGCAGCTGGAATAGGGATGGACAAGAGGAGGTAATGGGTCCAGGAACCGAAGTGGTGAGGGATCAGGGGGGTCAGAGGTGGTGTGTGTTGGGTGTGAGGGGCCAGCAATCAGAGGTGATGTGGGGTGTGTGTGTAAGGGGCTGGGAGTCAGAGGCGGTGTGGGGTGTGTGTGGAGCTAGAGCCCCTTGGCGGAGCAAGGGTTGGGACAGCAGCAGGTTGCAGGGAAGAAGCAGAGAGTGCAAAGTTCAATTTGGGTCAATGAGCAGGTTAACGCACCTTATTTGGAAGTGGAGGTTGGATGGGCTGGTTGCACTTAGACTGCAGTACGGGGAAGTAGCAGCTGGAATAGGGATGGACAAGAGGAGGTAATGGGTCCAGGAACCGAAGTGGTGAGGGATCAGGGGGGTCAGAGGTGGTGTGTGTTGGGTGTGAGGGGCCAGCAATCAGAGGTGATGTGGGGTGTGTGTGTGTAAGGGGCTGGGAGTCAGAGGCGGTGTGGGGTGTGTGTGGAGCTAGAGCCCCTTGGCGGAGCAAGGGTTGGGACAGCAGCAGGTTGCAGGGAAGAAGCAGAGAGTGCAAAGTTCAATTTGGGTCAATGAGCAGGTTAACGCACCTTATTTGGAAGTGGAGGTTGGATGGGCTGGTTGCACTTAGACTGCAGTACGGGGAAGTAGCAGCTGGAATAGGGATGGACAAGAGGAGGTAATGGGTCCAGGAACCGAAGTGGTGAGGGATCAGGGGGGTCAGAGGTGGTGTGTGTTGGGTGTGAGGGGCCAGCAATCAGAGGTGATGTGGGGTGTGTGTGTAAGGGGCTGGGAGTCAGAGGCGGTGTGGGGTGTGTGTGGAGCTAGAGCCCCTTGGCGGAGCAAGGGTTGGGACAGCAGCAGGTTGCAGGGAAGAAGCAGAGAGTGCAAAGTTCAATTTGGGTCAATGAGCAGGTTAACGCACCTTATTTGGAAGTGGAGGTTGGATGGGCTGGTTGCACTTAGACTGCAGTACGGGGAAGTAGCAGCTGGAATAGGGATGGACAAGAGGAGGTAATGGGTCCAGGAACCGAAGTGGTGAGGGATCAGGGGGGTCAGAGGTGGTGTGTGTTGGGTGTGAGGGGCCAGCAATCAGAGGTGATGTGGGGTGTGTGTGTAAGGGGCTGGGAGTCAGAGGCGGTGTGGGGTGTGTGTGGAGCTAGAGCCCCTTGGCGGAGCAAGGGTTGGGACAGCAGCAGGTTGCAGGGAAGAAGCAGAGAGTGCAAAGTTCAATTTGGGTCAATGAGCAGGTTAACGCACCTTATTTGGAAGTGGAGGTTGGATGGGCTGGTTGCACTTAGACTGCAGTACGGGGAAGTAGCAGCTGGAATAGGGATGGACAAGAGGAGGTAATGGGTCCAGGAACCGAAGTGGTGAGGGATCAGGGGGGTCAGAGGTGGTGTGTGTTGGGTGTGAGGGGCCAGCAATCAGAGGTGATGTGGGGTGTGTGTGTAAGGGGCTGGGAGTCAGAGGCGGTGTGGGGTGTGTGTGGAGCTAGAGCCCCTTGGCGGAGCAAGGGTTGGGACAGCAGCAGGTTGCAGGGAAGAAGCAGAGAGTGCAAAGTTCAATTTGGGTCAATGAGCAGGTTAACGCACCTTATTTGGAAGTGGAGGTTGGATGGGCTGGTTGCACTTAGACTGCAGTACGGGGAAGTAGCAGCTGGAATAGGGATGGACAAGAGGAGGTAATGGGTCCAGGAACCGAAGTGGTGAGGGATCAGGGGGGTCAGAGGTGGTGTGTGTTGGGTGTGAGGGGCCAGCAATCAGAGGTGATGTGGGGTGTGTGTGTAAGGGGCTGGGAGTCAGAGGCGGTGTGGGGTGTGTGTGGAGCTAGAGCCCCTTGGCGGAGCAAGGGTTGGGACAGCAGCAGGTTGCAGGGAAGAAGCAGAGAGTGCAAAGTTCAATTTGGGTCAATGAGCAGGTTAACGCACCTTATTTGGAAGTGGAGGTTGGATGGGCTGGTTGCACTTAGACTGCAGTACGGGGAAGTAGCAGCTGGAATAGGGATGGACAAGAGGAGGTAATGGGTCCAGGAACCGAAGTGGTGAGGGATCAGGGGGGTCAGAGGTGGTGTGTGTTGGGTGTGAGGGGCCAGCAATCAGAGGTGATGTGGGGTGTGTGTGTAAGGGGCTGGGAGTCAGAGGCGGTGTGGGGTGTGTGTGGAGCTAGAGCCCCTTGGCGGAGCAAGGGTTGGGACAGCAGCAGGTTGCAGGGAAGAAGCAGAGAGTGCAAAGTTCAATTTGGGTCAATGAGCAGGTTAACGCACCTTATTTGGAAGTGGAGGTTGGATGGGCTGGTTGCACTTAGACTGCAGTACGGGGAAGTAGCAGCTGGAATAGGGATGGACAAGAGGAGGTAATGGGTCCAGGAACCGAAGTGGTGAGGGATCAGGGGGGTCAGAGGTGGTGTGTGTTGGGTGTGAGGGGCCAGCAATCAGAGGTGATGTGGGGTGTGTGTGTGTAAGGGGCTGGGAGTCAGAGGCGGTGTGGGGTGTGTGTGGAGCTAGAGCCCCTTGGCGGAGCAAGGGTTGGGACAGCAGCAGGTTGCAGGGAAGAAGCAGAGAGTGCAAAGTTCAATTTGGGTCAATGAGCAGGTTAACGCACCTTATTTGGAAGTGGAGGTTGGATGGGCTGGTTGCACTTAGACTGCAGTACGGGGAAGTAGCAGCTGGAATAGGGATGGACAAGAGGAGGTAATGGGTCCAGGAACCGAAGTGGTGAGGGATCAGGGGGGTCAGAGGTGGTGTGTGTTGGGTGTGAGGGGCCAGCAATCAGAGGTGATGTGGGGTGTGTGTGTAAGGGGCTGGGAGTCAGAGGCGGTGTGGGGTGTGTGTGGAGCTAGAGCCCCTTGGCGGAGCAAGGGTTGGGACAGCAGCAGGTTGCAGGGAAGAAGCAGAGAGTGCAAAGTTCAATTTGGGTCAATGAGCAGGTTAACGCACCTTATTTGGAAGTGGAGGTTGGATGGGCTGGTTGCACTTAGACTGCAGTATGGGGAAGTAACAGCTGGAATAGGGGTGGACAAGAGGAGCTGTTGGAGCCAGGGGTGAGAGGTGGTGTGTGTGAGGGGCTGGGGGTGAGAAGTGGGGTGGTAAGGGCTGGCGGTCAGAGATGGTGTGGGGTGGATATAAGGGCTGACAGTCAGAGGTGGTATGGGGTGGGCATCAGAGGCAGTGTGGGGCGTGTGTGAGGGGTGGGGGAAGTCAGAGGCTGTGAGGGGCAGGTATGAGGGCTGGAGTGACTGAGGTGGTGTGGGATGGGTGTGAGGGCCAAGGGAGCTGAGGTGGTATGAGGTGGATTTGAGGGACCGGGTGGTATGGGGTGCATGTGAGGGCTAGGGGCACTGAGGTGGTGTGAGGCAGGGTGTGAGGCTGGGGGGAGGTGGATTGGGAGTGGATGGTAGAGACTTGTGGGGCTTGGGCTTTTGGACTGGGTGTAGGGCAGAATGGGCACCCAGGGCTGCAGTAGTTTGAGACTACTATGGGCAGATGGTGCTAAGGGGGGTGGGGTTGGAGAGCTTGGCTGGAAGAGTAGGGTTTGGGAGTATCAACCATATGCACAAGGATGGGGGAATTTGGAGAAGCAAGGATTGGGACAGCAGCAGGTTGAAGGGAAGACGCATAGGGGACAAAGTTCAATTGGGATGAATGAGCAGGTTAACCCACCTTGTTGGGAAGTGAAAATTGGATGGGCTGGAACTGCTTAGACTGCTGTATAGGGACATAACAGCTGGAATGGGGGTGGGCGAGAAGCTGAGGAGCAGATACTTGTGATCTTGCAGAAGTTTGAGGTTTGATTTGAAATGGTCATTTGATATGAAGAAATGTATGGGGCAGGATGAAGTGTTGAATCAGACTCTAATTTCTGACTCCCAGTCGTTGACTGGGTTAGCTCTAGGAAGATGGAGTCATCTCCCTGTAGTGTGAGTGTAAAGGAGCAATTTCTATTGAAAGCAGAGCTGCTGAAAGGATTTTGTTAGCAGAGTAAGGGAAGAGATGAGGATGCTGTTGGAATGTTAGGGGGAATGGGAAGGACCTTGCTTATCCCCAGCATGTTTGCAGCAGTCTTGGAACTGATCAACAAGGGTGGTTTGGATCTGGATTATACATTCCTAAGTGTCTGACAGATCTTCCCCAGCAAAGGGGCAGAGTAATAGGATGTCTTGCTGCAAATTTGAATGTTGTAATAGTGGTGTTTACTTTTGTGGTGAGCTACCCACCTCACTGAAAGCAGAACTGTCTTAGAAGTGCAAGGGTGAGTAGAGCAGTTACTGTCATTTCAAACTGTAGTGAGTTTGATGTACACAGCCCTCCTCTTCTGTGCTTCTTGCCAGTGATTCTTGTTTCCTCAGTGGGTTTTTTTGCACTCTTCTGAGGAAAAAGGTGTGTGATGAAAAGTGAAGAGCCCTGTTCTTCTGAAATACGGACAAGTCATTTTGAGTGGTAGAGTAGTAAAGAACCCTGGCCCCAAAATCTTTTTCCCCCTTTTCCCAAAAATCTAAGTCTAGGGAGCCAAACTTTTGTTGTGGTAAAAGTCTGAACGTGGCAAACAGTTACTTACTGAATGTACGCCTACATAAAATGTGCAGAAGCTCTTGGAAGCCGACTCTGATCTGGAAGCCAATGCTGAAAGTGTTGTGTTAGTGGAGTGCTGTGCTAGGAAGCAAAGAGTGAGTAGAGGCAGAGCAAAAACACAAATGTCCAAGCAGACATGCTCCACGATCACTTGCTTTGAGAGATATGTTTAGGGAAGTTGTTTAGGATACGCTGCAATTTCTTAAAATTTGGTCGCTTTTGCACTCCTAACGAGTTAACAATGATCAAATCTACAATCCTACAAATAGGCTTTGCTAAAGGAAGTGAGAAGCAATGGGATTTTTTTCTAATTGTGTATGAGCTGTTACTAAATGAATACTTCTACAATTCTAACTCCATGAGCTGCACTTTTTGAGCATGGGTAAAAGTCCTTCTGTGGATTTTTTACTCATGGCAAGCACTCTTAGCTTGCACAATAATGAAACTATGTCTTGGGCTAAGAATCTGTTTCTTGGGTGGTGGTGGGGGAATAGGTCAACGTGTACCAACCTGACAGAATTATAGACTCTCAGTAATCATCTTCCACAAATGCTTAAGTAACTTTAAATTTATTTTAAAGTAGTATGTGATTTTTTTTTTCTAATAGCTTTTCTTTTTTTATCTTAAAAAGATGATATGCTGAGCACATCATACACTTGGATTGAATCATTGATGTCTTTTTAGGTGTTTTTTGTTTTTAGTATGTATTTCTAGGATTTCTGGAACAAGCATCAGTAGTCTTCGTGTTGACACTTGCTGAGATCGTTATTATTCCTAAAATGCTTAATGCAATCTTTTGAAAGATATGATACAAAAACTTTATTCTGTGTTGAAAACTTGCCATGAAAGATGATTGGTTTTCAGGTCATCTTAAAGATCCAGAGGGTAATTGGGTTTATGGCACATAAGTATTGAAGCATATCATTTTAACACTGATACAGCTCTATAGGAGGAACCTCTATATAGCACTTAAACTGATTGCCATATATTCTGAAACCAGTGTGTTTTCCCAAGGTTCAAGAATTTATAAAGCATACAAAGCACTTTATTTTGTAGCAGTATTATGATTAGCTTTTGGACTTCTGATACTTCCATCCACTTGAGCAAAATATTCCATGTTTTTTTATGTTGCTTTCAGAAAGGTTTTATTTATATTTATCCTCATTTTTTTTGTAACTTATCACAGAATCACAGAATGGTTGAAGCTGGAAGGGACCTCTGGAGATCATCTAGTCCAACCCCCCTACTCAAGCAGGGTCACCTAGAGCACGTTGCACAGGATAGCATCCAGGCGTGTTTTGAATATCTCCAGAGAAGGAGACTCCACAACCTCTCTGGGCAACCTGTGCCAGTGCTCTGTCACCCTCGCAGTGAAAAAGTTTCTCCTCATGTTCAGATGGAACTTCCTGTGTTTCAGTTTGTGCCCATTGCCTCGCGTCCTGTCACTGGGCACCACTGAAAAGAGTCTGGCTCCATCCTCTTGACACCCTCCCTTAAGATACTTGTACATGTTGATAAGATCTCCTCTCAGCCTTCTCTTCTCCAGGCTAAACAGGCCCAGCTCTCTCAGCCTTTCCTCATAAGAGAGATGCTCCAGTCCCCTAATCATCTTTGTAGCCCTTCGCTGGACTTGCTCCAGTAGTGCCACATCCCTCTTGTACTGGGGAGCCCAGAACTGGACACAGTACTCCAGATGTGGCCTCCCCAGGGCTGAGTAGAGGGGGAGAATCACCTCCCTCCACCTGCTGGCAACACTCTTCCTGATGCACCCCAGGAGACCATTGGCCTTCTTGGCCACAAGGGCACATTGCTGCCTCATGCTTAACTTGGTGTCCACCAGCACTCCCAGGTCCTTCTCTGCAGAGCTGCTTTCCAGCAGGTCAACCCCCAACCTGTACTGGTGCATGGGGTTATTCCTCCCTAGGTGCAGGACCCTGCACTTCCCTTTGTTGAACTTGGTGAGGTTCCTCTCCGCCCACCTCTCCAGCCTGGCCAGGTCTCTCTGAATGGCAGCACAGCCCTCTGGTGTATTTTCCACTCCTCCCAGTTTTGTATCATCAGCAAACTTGCTGAGGGTGCCCTCTGTCCCTTCAGCCAGGTCATTGATGAATAAGCTGAACAATACTGAACCCAGTCCTGACCCCTGGGGGACACCGCTAGCTACAGGCCTCCAACAGGCCTCCAACTAGACTCTGCACCGCTGATCACAACTCTCTGAGCTCTGCCATTCAGCCAGTTCTCAATCCACCTCACTGGCCACTCATCTAGCCCACACTTCCTGAGCTTGTCTATGAGGATGTCATGGGAGACAGTGTCGAAAGCCTTGCTGAAGTCAAGGTAGACAACATCCACTGCTCTCCCCTCATCTACCCAGCCAGGCATTCCATCAGAGAAGGCTATCAGATTGGTTAGGCATGATTTCCCCTTGGTGAAGCCATGCTGACTACTCCTGATCACCTTCTTGTCCTCCACATGCTTGGAGATGGCTTCCAGGATGAGCTGCTCCATCACCTTTCCAGGGATGGAGGTGAGGCTGACTGGCCTGGAGTTCCCTGGGTCCTCCTTCTTGCCCTTTTGGAAGACTGGGGTGACATTGGCTTTCTTCCAGTCTTCAGGCACCTCTCCTGTTCTCCAGGACCTTTCAAAGATGATGGAGAGTGGCCTAGCAATAACACCCGCCAGCTCCCTCAGCACTCGTGGGTGCATCCCATTGGGGCCCATGGATTTGTGGGTGTCAGGTTTGCTTAAATGATCTCTAACCCGATCCTCCTCAACCAAGGGAAAGTCTTCCTTTCTCCAGACTCTCTCTCTTGCCTCCAGGGTCTGGGGTTCCTGAGGGCTGGCCTGAGCAGCAAAGACTGAAGCAAAGAAGGCATTCAGTAACTCTGCCTCCTCTGCATCCTTTGTCACCAGGGCACCCACCCCATTCAGCAAAGGCCCCACATTTTCCTTAGTCTTCCTCTTGCTACTGATGTATTTGAAGAAGCCCTTCTTGTTGTCCTTGACATCCCTTGCCAGATTTAATTCCAAATGGGCCTTAGCCTTCCTCTTTGCATCCCTGCATACTCTGACAAAGTTTCTATAATCCTCCCAAGTGGCCTGTCCCCCCTTCCACTTTCTGTATACTTCCTTCTTCTGGTTGCGTTTTGCCAGGAGCTCCTTGCTCATCCATGCAGGTCTCCTACCTCCTTTGCTTGACTTCCTACTCATAGGGATGCACCACTCTTGAGCCTGGAGGAAGTGATGTTTGAATATTAACCAGCTCTCTTGAACGCCCCTTCCTTCTAGGGCCGTAGCCCATGGGATTCCTCCAAGTAGGTCCCTGAAGAGGCCAAAGTGTGCTCTCCTGAAGTCTAGGGTTGCGATCCTACCTGGTGCCCTGCCTCTTCCTCCTATCCTATTAACTGTTAACAATACACCTGTGTTACCTTGCTGCAAGTATGTCATCTCAGTGTTTTTACTTGCTTTTCCCAACCATTCTTACTCATTTTAAGTATTCTTGAAGTGTTTTTAATCTTTTTTCAAGTTTTCCTATTCAACCTCTAGTGGTCTCTGTGGTTCTGAATTCTTTCAAGTTTCCTATTTTTGGGTAATGAGGTGCACCTAGATTACTGCTTTATTTCTGGTCATTAGTTCTGATACAGAAATGAGTTGTGAGCTCTGTATATGTAGATATGGTTCAAAATTCTTCTTTTATGTTGTTCTAAGACTATGTATTTTTGACTTGATGTCTGCTGTTTTCCTAGTTTCTTTCAGTGACTTAGAAATATTTGAGATAAAGTCTGCTCATCTTGGAGGGATTAAGATACTTTAACCTATGTTATTCTGAAATGCATGCATGAGCACCAACTATTTAACCAGGTGCATCATAACAATGAGAGGCCTTAGTTTCAGCCTAAATGAGAGACATTTTAAACAATTTGGAGCAAAGCATGTTATGGTTCATATTTGTTAGGAAGCAATAAAAAACTGGAAACCCAGATAAGGTGTGAATAGAGACTGTGGTTGGAGAAAAAGAAAAATGTGCTGAATGCTAGAAATGATTGCTGTTGGATGCATAGGAGGGCAGTTATGAATAGCAAGGGGACTTCTGTCAGTGCTGAGGCTAAACAATGCACTTCCAGATTTTTTTAAATAAAGAAACCTGGTTCACACAATATGTCTGTCTTCAGGCTTTACGCTTCTGTTCCTTCTCCTGTTCTAACTAAAGTATCAGGCAGATTCTGGTCAGGAGTGCAAATGGATGAATCAATTCATACAGTCATGTTTGACTGATCTGACCTAATACATTTAAAGTGGAAAGAAAGATTAGGAAATGCGTAGTTACCAGAAACAAAACTATTGATCTTCTATTTTAGCATATATTTCAAATATGGTAGCACTAGTTCTTTCTCTGTTTATAGCTTGCACATGAATTTTCTACTTAAGGAGCAACATGTGTATATAACAAATGGGAAAAAGAGGGTGAGAGGTAGCAAGATAAGATTCTTTAAAGTGTAGAAAAACTTCTTTCTTGAAATTCTCAGAGTTCATATGTGTCAGAAGTGAATCTCCATTTCAAAAAGGGGTAACAGAACCCTGAATGATACATCAGTGATGACTTGCATGTCTTTATAGGTATCTGTAGGTAGACATTTAACAGTTGACTTTATATTGCAGTCTCTATTTGTCCTGGATATCTATTTAATAGCTCAGCTTGGGAGGTGATCCTCAACTGAAAAAAATACTAGGGAAAATGAGGCTTCCCTTGCTGGGAATTCATTGTATTACAGTGTAGCACTATCTCAGTATTTAGAACTCTTATAGAATAAATAAAAGGAGCAACATGGACTTGTGCTTGTTAAACTACTTGACAGTTATTTGTTAATCAGATCTCAAAACTGGTAATCTGCTTGTATCCTGTATAATCTGCTCTGACGTGACCAACCTTGCTCTTTCTGGTATCATCACTTTCCTGGATTACTATGATACTTTTGTTTTCTGAAGAACTAGGAAACCTACTGTGATCTGACAAATGCTAAAGGGGCAAGAAGAGTAAAGTTACAGAATCAAAAAAGTACTTAGGAAACCATTGAATTTGTTTCTTAGCAGAATGCTCTACAGAACATTTTCATCAACGTAACCATAATTTTCTTTTAAGTTTGAAGAGAACACTGAAATAATGACAAGATGTTCTGCACATTTGTTAATAATTAAATACTGTGCAAACAATCTTCTTTCTGCTTATAGAGAAACCATGCCATTTTTGGGCCAAGACTGGAGATCCCCTGGATGGAGATGGGTTAAAACAGCAGATGGATGGAAACGATGTGAACCCTTCAGTCCTGCACTTGAGGATGGGAATAGTCAGCTTAGTGATATCAGTCACACTGTGTAAGTTCCAAAAGTTGATTATCTCAGGTGATAGTGGATGGGAAAGCAAAGATTAACTTAATTTACATTCAGACTGGGAATGTTTTAATACATGATCTTGTGGCATATATAAAAAGCATACAAAAACAACCATATGCTTTATTTAACTAGGCAGATAGGATACTCCTCTGGAGACTGTTTACTCTAAACTGTATAGAGAACTTGACTATTTACATTAGGAGAATTGCTTCATGAGTTGTTTATTTTAGGTAAACTAGATCCCATCCTATATTGTATGTCTTAAAAAAAAAAAAAAAAAGAAAGAAAGAAAATAAATCAAGTACTATTTAAAGATGAATGTGATATTTACAAGTTCCAATTGCAAAAGGCCTATTGAAGTTTGTGTTAATTCTCTAACACATCTGACTATGTGTGCCTGTCATGCTGTCATGCTATGAAGGTTCGATAGCAACGACTGAGACAGTAATATAATAATAATAAAAAAGATGTTTATTTCCTCACACAAGTTCTTGGATTAGTAACATCCATTAAAATAATGCGATTACTAATTTATGAAGGATAACACAAAACCATCAGTTACTAATTTAGAAAGGATAACCTGAAACCGTCGATTACTGCATTATTAATTGGAAGGACTGCTTATCCCTACTTGAAAGCTTTCTTGTTCACTCTCCTAGTGAGAGGGCTCTCAACCTCGAGGAGTTACCTTAACCCAGCGTCCCAGGAAAAGGGGAGGTGGGGATACTCACGGTCCAGCGTCCAGCCGGAGAGGATGATCAGGTCACGTTCCCGTCCCTGCTCAAACTCTCCTAGCTCCCAAGTCTCTTTTTATACGGCTGGGGCTCTGGGCAAACACTGCTTTTGCTGACTTTTAGCAAGTTTCGCAATCACAGGACTGTTTGTTTGTCTGCTTGGGAGGACCCTGCTAGCGAGGCAAGACCACAACACCTCCGTATTGCTTCTTCCCTCCCCGGGGGTCCGTGCAGATTCCAGGTGGCAGACTTCACTTCTCCAGTCTTGTTAATGCTGCCATTCCGCAGCCTTGCGCATATCAGTCCTTGCGCATATCGGTTGGTAGACGACTTTAGTCCTGTTAAGTCCTCTGTTCAAGAGCTTTGTGCCCATCAGCTCTTGTGCTCTCAGTTCTTCTGCATATCAATTGACAAACTTCAGTCCTGTTAACTCTTCACTCGCCCGTCAGTGCCCCTGTAGAACAGGTGAGAAATACATTAGTTTGAGACTGAAGTAAAATAATACTTGTGGCAGATATCCATAGATTGGTGTGATATAAATGATTTTGTCCAAACAAATTCCTGCTTGGTTTCTTCACCAAGAAGTAATTCTCAGGGATAGCATTCTTGGTTATAAATTCCAGCTTAATAGGTTTGTAGTGAGAAAAGGGGGCATTCAGTGTTCTTCCTGTTAGTCCGGTAGAAGATACAGTAAATGATGTGATTTAGAGGGAATTTTTTGGCTAGCTAGGACCTGCTGAACTCATACACCTGTTTTCTAAATATGTAAAATGAACCTCAAGTGAATAATCAAGCAGTGAGGAATTCTTATGTTTTTGAGCTTGTCTTAAACTACTGTTTTCTTCATGCCCTTTTTATTTTTATGCTCACCTGCTGCTGATATTATTTAGCCTTTATTTGCTGATATTATTTAGGACACTGAATATGATAGACTGTTTGCCTGGAAGACTGTTCAGTATGCCTCCAACTTAAAAGCTGTATTAAATATCTGTGAAAAAAATAATTTCTTCCCTCTTTGTATATATCCTTACAGATACAGTTGACAAATGAAAGAAAATTTGATTTAATTTTGATACCTGTTTGCGTAGTCACTAAATCATTATATTTTGTAGGCTGCTTTAATGAATATTACTTGGCAAATATGACATAAATGATTCTCATTTTTGTAAATATCAGTGTAAATTGTCAAGGATTTTGTTCTTCTGATCCTGGTTGTGTGCTCGTCTCTTCTCCAGAGAACAAGACGAGTTTTTGTATCACTTCAAGCAAAAACATCTTTTTTTTTTTCTCTTTTGGTCTTCAAGTACTGGAGTTGTCTTTCCAGAGATAGATTTAAAACACCTATTTTTGGAAAGATATCGGAGTCTTAAAGTTCAAGATTAAAATAAGAACATTAGACTAATTTGAAGGGACTGGTCATGAAATGCCCTGGAAAAAAAAGTTTTCATGATATCTGAGGTGGCCCATGACTTGAATTTCTTAAGTTGGCCTACTGGTTTTTCAGAATCCCAAACTTGGGTACCACTGTGGTCTTCAGCAGACACCTTCGTCTGTAATGATCCTACAGTTCCCCATCTTCATCCTACACATCTCCTACTAACCTAAGCCAAACCACACCACATCAATCCTACGTTCTGTACCTTTCCCTATTTTTACTTTGCTTCTGTCTATTCAGTTGAAAATACATAGTGTCTAAATTAAACTGCAATCGAAGTTGGTACTTCTTGGTATAGTGTCACTACTTTGGAGCAATTTCACTACGGTTTGAGAACTTTGGGTCTATGAGTTGCTTACTTTTTGCTGTTAAACTTTTTGCTGTTAATGCTTATTTACACAATATCATAGATTAATTTAGGTTGGAAAGCGCTCTGGAGGTCAACTGGTCCAGACTCCCACTCAAAGCAGGGCCAACTGAAATCAGGTTGCGAAAGGCCTTGTCCAGATGAGTTTTGTACGACTCCAAGGATGGAGATCCCACAGCCTCTCTTGGCTCCTGTTCAGATTTTTATTACTCTCGTTGTAATTCCCTTCCCTCCCCCCCCCCCCAAAAAAAAAAAAAATCTAATAGGATTTTCCTTTATTGCAGCTTGTGTCCATTGCCACTTGACTTACTACTGTATACCACCAGGAACAGTCTAGATACACTTTCTTTATACCCTCCCATTAAAGACAGTAATAAGATCCCCCCCCCCCCCTTCCTCCAGCTTTTTCTTAAGACTGAGCAGACTCAGTTCTCTCATCCTCATGTATCGTGTGCTCCTACACCTAATCGTCTTGGTATCTCCTTGCTGGTCTTGTTGCAGTATGTCAATATCTTTTTCATATTGGGGAGCCAAAAACTGGACACTGTAGTCCAGATGAGGTGTCTCAAGTGCCAACTAGAGGATGATGATCGCTTCTTTCAGCCTGCTGGCTACACTTGTGTTAATACAACTCAGGATGTGGCTGACTTTCTTCAACACAAGGGCCCACTGCTGACCATGTTCAGTTTGCTGTCCACCAGGATCCGTGGCTCCTTTTCTGCAAAGCCGCTTCCTATCCCATCTGTGCCCAGCCTGTACTGGTGCATGGGTTATTGCATCCCAGGTGCAAGACTTCTTATTGAAATAGAGCAGCATATTGTGTTTTGCTGACTAGTTGTACTGTATCATCCTAGACCATTTGGAAACAAATATCTATGTTTTTTGAACAGACAGCTCAGCTTAGGATATCTGTTCATGTGATGTAATGCTGAATAAAAATGAGGCTGGGTAAAATGTAGAACAGCTTCCTTCGTTGTGGAAAAAGCATGTAGTAAGCAATATGTAAATACTTTCATGTGTGGTTGGTGGTTTGATTGTTCTGTGATTGTGCTGTTGTATAAAGGGATGACAGTGAGTACCAGTCTGGTTGTTCTAACAGGTTTTTTATTTTCACCACTTAAGATGCTTTGTTCACCAAAATATTCTTTAGAAGGTATACTAAAGATAACATATGGGTACTGTGGTTCAGAGAGCAGTGAGGGCAGTTTTTCTTTATTGCATAGAAAGAAATTCAAGCTACATAGCTGACTGAAAAACTCAGTTTACTATTGCTTCTATTTTGATCCATGAGAAAATATGGACAGAATTGCTTGGCAAGTCTTGTCCAACAACAAAGCTTTTACCTTCAGCTGACCTCTGAACTCAGAAGTCTAGCTACATATTTCAGGATTTAAACTGGATAATTCAGATGAAACAAAATATTTTGACTGAGTTTTCTCAATTTGTGTATCTTTAACCTGAGCTAGCTTTTTACTGATTACCGCAATTTTTAAAATGCTTTTTGTATGGTGTGTAGTTATCCTTTTGAAAAGATTGTTCAAGACTGGAAGTTTTAACTATATAAACTGGTAGCAATAGACTTTACTATTTAATGTATGCTGTCTAATGCCTAGATGCAAGTTATTTTTGAATGCACCCTTGTCCTTCAGTTTGAAAACATTCAGCTGCTGCTGGAGTAATTTAAGTTTAACCTGACAGTGATAAAAAGATTCACCTGGCAAATTTCAGATTTTTTTTAAAAAAAAGTGAATGGTAGTGAGTGGTAAAAGGCTTATATACAATTTTCTTGTCAAAGAATGATGACAGGGAAATAAAATAGTCTTATAGTTAAGCTTCAGTTCCATGTAACCTTAGTTATTCTGCTTATCTGCACAGGACTGCTGCCTTCATACAAAGAAGGATCTCCCTTATCTGTGTACTAGAAAAATGAACACCCGTTCTTATCTGTATTGCTATTCCTTATAATTATCTGTACAAATGGAAAGCAAAACCTTAATTAATGGAACTGTAGACTTTTATGTAGCGCAAGTAGGTTTTTTTAATATATGAGTTTTAGAAAGGTCAGTTTATCCAGCAAAACTTTTTTTATGTTGCTATTCCATATAACCATCTATGTTAGGTTAGATAGCTATCTATCAGAAGTGACATAGGTATAGTTGATCCTGCCTGTGAGAGAAGGGAGATGGAGTGCATGATGCTTAATGTCCTACCAGTCACTGGTAAAACAGTATGGTAACTCCTGAATTATGTACAGGATTGTGATTAGGGTATTTAAAATATTCATGCATTTATCCCCAAAAAGTTTCTTTGTTTGCCCATAAGTTGACAGTAGTAAAAAGAGAGATGTCTTTATCTTTGCTAGCTTTCTAAGCTTTCTATCTAGAAATGCGCAATAATTCTATACTGGTTTTCACCCGTATGTGCTGCAGAGTTTCACAAGGCTTGGTCCATTTCAAACAGTGGTTTTTATATGCAAGAGCTTTGCAGACAGCTAGTTGTCCAGCTAGTATTGTCTTCTCAGTTGTCCTTCCTAAATGTCACTAATGACTTAATTTAAAGTATTTTTCTAATAGCCACTTTGTTTAATTATGAGTTTAATTACTTTGACAAAAAAAATTCAACACCACTGGGAAGAAAAGAGCAAGACAACTTCTCCCTTGAGATAGGTACTGCTATAGACCTTCAGGTAGAGGAACATCTTTTAAAATATGATTTTTCCAACTGGCAGACTTTTTTAATGCAGGGAGTTATAAGCTGTATGCAGTTTAAGTATTTAATCCCTGCCATTTTAATTAAATGTTTTTATTTCAGCATCTTAGCTGATGATGATGATGATGAAGAAATATACCGTACTGAAGACTGTGAATTTGCAACTAAGAAAAGGAAAAAAGATCACTGTAGGAATAACACAAATTCACAATGTAAGTCTGGTTTGTTTTCACTTGTTTTAGAAGACTTTCTTAGGTTCAGCAAAATTAAATATTTATATAATAGCTATTCATATATGGAGTAGTCCTCTGATTTATGTCTACTTCTCATGTGAAACTTTGTTGCCAGTACAGAAGTGATGCATCTTAACTGAACTATGGCATTGATCATCTATTTAGTGATTTTCAAAGATCCAAAGATAACTCATTCAAGAGTTGTGATACTTGAATAACAAATGTATTCTGATACTAACCTACTTTTTGTTTTGTTTTGTGGATTTGTCATAGACGAAATTCTTGTGGATGCTTATGGAAGCTTCTGCTTTAGCAGTTTTATTTTTGCTTAACTCAAATTCTAATTATTGAAGCAGCTCTAGAATCAGTTCAGAAGTAAATATCTGTCATAATGCCTACGGTTTTTGGTAAAATAAATTTATTTATATTTAATTTCTTCAAGAACATTTCCTTCATTTTTTAAATTGAATTAGCAAAGCTATTTGTGTTAATTTTTATTGTTGAAAGAATAAATGTACTTTAGGCTGTAAATATATCCATGACAGCAAGTAAACTTCTTGAAGTAGAGAATTCAGCAAAGTAGATGAAAAAAGACTTCCCAAGCTTCTTTTGGGGTTTCTAATACTTTTGATTTCCCGTATTTGTATCTTCTAAAACTGTAAGAGATGATCCTGGGGAAAGCTGCAAGCTTCAAGCTTGACTGGGCTTGAAAAATGTTTCAAAAATTGAGTGGTTGTATCTAAGAGCGCAGTTTCATTTGTTGATGTATCCAGACATATAAAAGTGAAACATCTATGTAATTGCCTTTATTAGTCTTACACAGTTGACTTCCCTGCAGCATCCAGAAATGGTTGGAACAACTGGATGTAGATCAGCCACCTTTGCAAAAGAGAATAGACTAGAAAGGTAGAGTCTTCAGGAATAAAAATGTTATTCATTTTTGTTCCCTTCTGTGTTAAGTGCTGAGGAGTCCTTTTTGACCGAAAAGGATCAGGAGTTTTGTGAGAGAAATTGGTTGCTTTTGGTACACAGTCAACAGAAATTGTCTTACATCTGCCAGTTGTATCCCAGCTCTTGAGTATCTGATTTATACATTTATTTAACTCTCCTCTACTGTAGTTTTTTAAGTACATCTCTCCTGAAAATTTGTAACCATTCTTTTCAGACTTTGTAAGCTTCCTTCATTAAAGCTGTTGTAATAGCTTTCCTCTTGTAGAGCAGTTTATTGAGGATGGTCCATTTTCTTCAATTAATTTCTTGAAGACATTATCTGAAGTGGAAGTTAATCATGTTTATTTTTGATTTATTTCAGGTTTTTATCGTGAAAAATGGATTTATGTTCATAAGGAAAGCACCAGAGAAGTAAGTCCTGCATGCTGTGGGCCAAATCCTATTGTTCTTGTGCTTAATTGATGAATAGCATATATAAATAGATGCGTTTGTGCTGTGTCTTCACAGTAATTATATTCAGCTCTCTTTTCACTGGTAACATGTATTCACATGTTGAGGGTGAAGGCAAATAAAAATAACTTTTACATGGGTCACTGTGACAGAGATACGGGAATTCACAAGGATTTATATGGTGGTCCTTTACTACTTTTCCATGAGCTCACTTATTTCTATCTGTAAATATTGTGTGTCTTCCTCTGGTTAAAAGTATTGAGGGGTAGAGGAGAACAGAATCCAAAGAGTCTCCAGAGAAGGCATCTGCAGGCAGCTACCTGATATTTCAAAATCTTGATGAAAATTTGAACATAAGCAAGTAAAACTTGAGTTTCAAACTTTGCAAAGAGGACCTTTGTATTCCGTGAAGTCCATCTGCCTTCAATCTGGGATACTAACTGTATCATGCAACTGTAGAGAAAACATGAAGGATCTTGGAATGAGCTCCTGGAAAGCCAAGAGTTAATGTCCATTGTGTGTAGAGATGGACTTTTGTGAGGTTTGAGCTTTGTTTCAGGATAGATTCCTGTGGTTATCTGGGATAGGTGAAACTTGGATACCTGTGAGGGTGTGTCTCATCCACACAGTAAAGCCAGCCAGGAGAGAGGAAATGAGAGTCTGATGACCCTAGCTGAGCAGGCCAAAGTTGACTTCGAGTCTTGCAGAGAGACCACAAAGAGCACTAGGCTCAGGAAGGGCATGTTATTGTGGAGAGTTCTTACATAAAGGAGATACTGGAAGACTTCACATGGCAGGCCAGTGAGCTAGAGGCTGCTCTTCTAAATCTGAAGGATATTTCACCAGATTCTTAGCCTATAATCCCAGTTTTATCTTCATCTGTGACAGATGCAGTTGTTTATATTTGGCTGCAAGAGTCTCCTATATCCTCTTTCCCTTTGCCATCTCAAATTTAGGATGATTGGGGGTGAGGGGGGACAATGGGCACCAATCTTTGTAGTGTTTTGAACAATAAAGCTGTTAAGCTGAGTTTTCAAACTACATTGAGAACAAAACGTATATTGCCTAAAAGCACTCCTCACTGTCCTTTGAAACCTTATTTTCTTGTGCAGAAGTTAATGTACTGGTGATGTATGACTATTTTCCTGGGTTTCTCGTCCATTCCTAGAGTGGACAAAATACAGGTTTTTACTGCAAGAGATTTCTTGACAAGACAAGAGTTTGTGGCTGTAAGAGACATGTGGAAAAAATCTTTTGTTGCACAAATTAACTTTTTCTTGTCATTACTGTTATATCTTCAAATAATTGATCACCCATCTTTCCAGTTAAAAATAGTTTGGATGGTTAGAATTAATCATCTTTCCCTTCCTCCCACCCAGTAATTCCTTTCTCTAAGTTCAAATATTTAAAGTCCAGTAGCAGAATGAAAAAGTCTTGAGGAACAAGCACTCATTAACTTAAAATTGTTGCTCTGAATTTTTGGTTAAATGGTCAACAATGTAATTTGCAGAGGTTCTAGATTTCCTACTATGTCATTTTCCTTCACTGTCTCTTAGTAACAAATATAATCTTACTTGATTTCAAAAGGGCTGGGTATGGTAACTAGGAAGTGTGTTTTTGTGTGTGTTTTTGTCTCCTCTCCAAACTGGATACTGAATTTTAGGGCAAAATGACAGGAGTAGGAAAGTCTTGATGAAAGATGTGTAAAAAGTGTTATGGAGGAGCACTAAAAGTAAACCAAACCCAAATTAACCCAAGTGTACAGCCGAAATAAAGGAGCAGGTGCTCTTGTATACCTTTCTCGTCATGGTATGTTAGGAGTTTCATAGAAAGTTTCACAGAAATAAGTTTCATAGGAATGTGCTTCCAGCTGTTCAAGGGAGTGCACCTCTCCCCCACACCCCTTTCACAATTAGTCTGAGTTTTAATGTAGTATGAAATATGAAGAACAGGGGTTTTTTGAGAGACCGCCTTACTAGGTTCACAATCAGGTTTTCTGTCTGATCAGGGCTGCAGAAAGTACTGATGCACTAGTGTTCTACAGCCCTTAGAAAACCTGCATTTTGGGTTTTTTTTGTAAGAATGTGTGCTAATATAAGCCAAGCTAATGTGGCTGATATACCTCCTTTTTTAATCTTTATTGAAACTCCTTGTCATATAGGAAAGAATTTTTAATGCATCTATCACAGTGTATTCTGTGCTCCTTTACCACTCTGTGTTAATATGCACCATGTAGTCCCGTTATTCAGATGCTGTATTCACTGTGGTGCTTGATGGCAGCCTTTCAGAGGCAGAAAGGAAGAGTTTTCATTTAAACCAAATAAATACTTAGTAGTTTTTGACTGACAGATAATTAACTGACCACTTGAGAATTTCTAGTAGCAACAATGGGAGAAAAACTTGCTGTTTCAAGGAGCCCTAGAATCCATTTGCGCTCCTACTGCATTAAAAATGTTTAGTGTTATCCAGAGAGGGACAAAAGTCAAATCAATCAGTAAGCTAAATTCAGTCTTCAGGCTTTCTTCACAAAAAAATTTTGGCTTGATAAGGCTTTTAAACATGGCTTTAGTAGTTGTTTAGCCAGGGAATAGCCACAATTGTTTAAATTTCAACAAAAGTTTTGCTGTCCACAAGCATTAGTTCAGTGCTGTCAATCAGCCAAGTCATGCATATTGTGAAGTGTGCAGCATGCCTGGATCTCAGCAATATTAACTGGATGAATAAGCAGTACAGTCTTGAATTTAGTTAGTAACTGATAAGCAATCATTACCACAAGCCTGCATAGTGAATTGTTAATTTTCTCCTGTCCCATTGTGGTACCTTCAGGATAAGCCTTCATCAGGTTACAAAAAGGAATGTTAAGTTGTATTGCCATCCTTGCCCCATCACACAATTCATGGAGGAAATCTGATTAGGAATAAAATTGAAATAATTACGTTATTTTTTTCTTTGGGATTGATAAACCATATGAGCAACATAATATTCACTACTTGTAGGGTTTTTCTAGCCTCTTTGTTTGCTCCAGGGAGATCACTGTGGTAGTCTCATGTGTGGCTTTGTGGCTGTACATTTACTCAGTTTATGTGATCCCATGTCATTTCAGGCTGCTACTACCACTGTAACTTGTTCTAGAACAGCCTCTGAAACTTCTGTTTTCTCCTCAGGACACCTGTGCAGAAGCACCAAAAGACAATGCTGTTTTTTATTTTCCTGATAACTAAGAAAAAATTGTGGCTAAGTCTCTAACACCCAGAAAATAAATTCCAGATGTCGAACCACTTGCTCTTCCTGCTCCAGGAGCAAATAGTCCTGTTCTTACCCTACATATGAGCATAAACTTAGTCAGTGAATGCTTATGGATGAAAGCTCACTGCTGTGTGTCTTATGGCAAGTTATTTGCTGAGACAAACATACAGTATGATAGCCACAAGATAGTAGCAGCAATGTGGCCATGCAAAAATGGGGTACAATACCAAGACACTCCGATGCCAGTGATTATAGATTCCATGATTCGTACAAATTTAAAGGCCTTGCTGTCAAGTGATTGTGCTTAGATACCTCTTAGTTCTAAATACAGTTTCTGCGGTTTCATCTGTTCTACAAGAAATAATATAAATCTTCAGTCCAGATGCATTGCACTTCCAGGGAATGTGGTATACATATACTTCAATTACATGCTAGAGTGCTTTCCTGAATGTAGACCTTCATAATTGTTGGGTTTCTTTTGTCAATTTTATCCTTGTTTGTTTGTTTAACGTGTGTTTATTCTTCTCAGAGACATGGCTATTGCACTTTGGGAGAAGCTTTTAATCGCTTAGATTTTTCAAGTGCAGTTCAGGACATCAGAAGGTTCAATTACGTGGTCAAAGTAAGCTTTTTCTATATATGTGTGTATGTGTGTGTGTATTTCAAAAATGCGTTTGCTGATATTTTACATAAAAATAACAATTTTGCACCGAACAGCTGGTGGCTTGCAACTGCGTAAATATCCTGTTTTATATAATTTATTTTATACTGCATGAAATAACAGGGCTTTTCCTTTACACTGAGTAGTTTTTCTTTGAAAACTGGTTGTATTGTGCTGTGAAAGTCTGTAGCTTGAAAAGGATGATGATAGCCAGTACTCTCTTCTGATGTATTTACAGGAAAACATAGATGGTGGTTTCGGTTGTTATTCATCCTTTTGGGTGGTGAACTCTCTTTAGAGGCAAAATGATTCCTATACAACCAAAAATAGCGAAGTGTAGTGCATCTTAAAATATACTTAAAATAGCAATTTCCAAAATAAAGTTTGTGTAAATATTCAACAGTACTTGTTAAAACAGTTGTGTGACTCACTACACTCCTTTTATTTGTGTAATGTGTCTCTGACAAGATATATAGGCATTTACCTCTGTTAACTTTCCTTAGAATTTATTTTTGGAAGACAAAAAATGAAAGACTGAAAAAGGTGGAGAGTCTCAAGTTTTATTTCAAGTTGTCTTTCACAAATAATGCAGTAATATGAAGTTTATAGAAATAATTCTGTTATTTTAATGTCATGATACTTCCTTCTTGGCAAGTCCCTTTTTCACTTTATTAGTTAGCTTCTCTGGGTCGGATCCTGTGGTTTTTGGGTTTTTTTTAATAGCGCGTAAAGTGAGAATTAAGTGCATGAAACCTGCAAGTGCTAGACAATAGTCCCACCTGCCTGTTTTCCATGACTACCTAACCTTTAGTCTAGGGAGCTGCATGATGTCTTGCCTTAATTTCCTAGGTGCCTAACCAGCTGCACCAACAGTTGCCTATTCTGAGAGATACTTACCTGTTTTCGGCCCTGAGTGTTTTGTGTTCTGACTTCAGGTAGTAAAGTGTCTGTGTCCTGTCTCCTGAAGGAGCTCAAAACATTAGAAGTCCTCAGGACTACAGCTCAGTTCAGTGGTGAGGGTGCTCTCAAATGATGTAGTGGTTGGATTGTGTCCAGAAAGTGAAGAGACACAAAACAATCAGTTGAATAAGCATATCAGCAGAACATCTTTACTAGGCCATGGAGTATTTGGAGAAAAAACACATTCTGCCCATCCTTGTAAAGCTGCAACAGTATCCTATGCCTCCAGAAAAACAGGATTGTGGGACCAGAGGAAAGGAAGCAAAAAGAATTTGTTTCCAGGGTAGTGGTTAGGGTACTTGCTTGTTCTATTTCCCTTACAATGCATACACATACCAAAAAATCTGCATTTTAGACTATTGCACTTTGATGTTGCATTCAGAGCAGAAGCAACAACCCTGATCAAGACTTTTCTTTCTCAAAGGGAAGAAAAAAAAAATCTAAAGAATGTGTTCCATGTTATAAACGGAGTCACCCAAACTGTCCCAAGATGCCTGTGTCTGTTACCCATGTGGGAGAGTTACTTGCTGTAGACTCTGTACCTTGGCTTCATCGCCCAAATGTTAAACTTGGGTAGAATGAACCCAGGATGAGAATTCTGGATGTGTTTTAGATGCTGCAGTGCCTAAGCTGGCTTGCTCAAAACAACAGATCTAAACACAGTGCTAAGTCTAGAATAAGTGCATTGACCAGTTTATTTTCTGTTTACCAAAGAATGACTGGCTTAGTTAGGCAGACTTAATATTGTTGAGAAAGCAGCAGTCCTTCAGAATTCAGAAATTTGGCTTTGTGACTTGAACAGTAACTTGAGTAATGGTAGACTATAGGAAATTAGGTGTGGATTTAGAAAAGCAGACAGGTTTCCAAATTTTTTTTAGCATTATAGAATTAATTTAAAGTTTAATTTTAGAATTATTTAGAATTGGATTACAAGAAAATTTAATGATATCTTTGCATCAGTTCCTCTGAGGTGATAGAAGCAAATTTATTTTTGTCAACAGATACTGTAAAGAAAGAGCAAGTCCAAGACCTCTGAAAGTTATCAGAGTTTCTCAGACATGCTCATTATGAATGACAGCTGCTCTGCAAGGTTGCACAGAAGTAAAATTTGTAACTGCTTAAAAGAGGATTTGTATGGAGTTCTGCATCTCCATTTTGCAAATTGGTTGAAGTAATTAAGAACAATGACAAAATGCCTGGGACATAGTTTTTTCCATAGGATTGATCTTGGACACCATTAATTTTAAAAAGGAATAGGGATTACTACTGATACGACCTGAAAGTCCTCTTATATGACCCTGTTTTCTATTGCTTATAAAGTGCAATGGAATATAAAAGGTATTTGAGTCATTAGCAGAGTTGGTAGCATCATCTGTAACTGTTACATTGTTTTGAGATTTCTGTGTATTTTTCACTGCTTTTTAAGCCTGCCGGAATTTAAATATTAATTCTGAACTGGATGGGATATTGAATTTGTGAGATGGAATTGGGCAGAAGGATTTATGACCTCCACCATATGTTTTCTGCCACAATCTTCAAGAAAAGCTATGGAAATATCTTGGTGTTAAACCACATGATAAAGGTGTATTATTGCTTATACTCCAACCACATGATGAAGGCCTATTATCGCTCTAACTCTCTTGTTAGCCCTTCTGAAAGGAGATCAGTGCTGTTACTGTAAAAATTTTGGCCATGCTGGTAAACCTGTTGCCATCAGTGTGATATTACTGCTTTTTTTTTTCCTCCAGTTTTTAGCAAGCAAGCTACACTTGAATATGTCTGCAGTATTATATTTTCCATCTTCTAAGTGTTTGTCTTGCAACCTTAGTGTCCTGTCGGTATTGCATACAGTAATTTACTCATAATTCCAAAGATACTTAACAGGTTCTAGCACAAAAGTTGCATAATAATACATAATTTGCATTATTGTCTTGCATCAAGTGGCTGGAAGCCAAAGAAAAGGTAGGACTAGAGGGTAGATTATCATTAAGATGTGTTGAGTATTCAGTACTAGTTCCATTCTTAATATGTACTATAGCTTTGGAAAAGCTGATGGGGGATTATAGCATTTTTCAGTTGCAAAAAAGTGAGAGACAAAGTGTAGATATTGTCCTAGACTTCTGTTATAATAAGTGAGAAATAGGCACTGCTAAAGTGTGACTCATCTCAGCTAAATCCTACACCTGAGGTATGACAGATATAATTCTGGCCTAGAAGTAGTTCTTTTTCTCCACTGATTATAGAGAGCTGAAGGTAACCAGTTCAAATGTAGACATCTCCAAAGTATATGCCTAAAATCAAGTAGATGAATCCTACCGCAGTAGGAGTTGGCACTACAACAGCAAATCAAACCAACTGTCCATAAATGTGACGTAATGTATGATGGAGGAGAAAAATCATCCTAGCATCATTGAGATGGTAAATCAACTCTGTCAACTCAAAAACAGGTGTTGAGATCGTGCATATTAAATTGTTATTACAAATTAGTAGTTTGGCTTTGTCTGGGGTATTGTCATACCTTTTTTCAGGTGGATATTTGAGAACAAAGGGATATTCAGAGGGAGGTGACAAGAAAAATTCAAAAGTTGAGTGGGAGAAGGGAGCTGAACTATCAAAAAAAACAAAAAAACAAAAAAAAAGACCTCATCCTAGGAAGGAAATCAGTAAGCAAGGGATTGATAAAATTATACAGAATAGTGAGATTGGGGGGAAGAGTAGTTCCAGGTTTTCCTTGCTTCTTAATAGAAAAATAGGGAGAGTTAAGAGCAACCTTTAATCGCTGACAAATTCATAAACCAAAAATCCATTTCAAACAACACGCAGATAAGTTGTAGAACTTGTTGCCTTGAGAAAGTGATGATACCACAAATGTAATAATCTAACACATGTGGATGTATGGATATTAGGATGTATGGATATTAGGAATATATGAAGTTACAACAGCTTTTGGAAGGTATATTTAATCCATGATGTCAGGTTTTAAGCCAGTTTGCAACTGTGATATCTAGTACAACAAGCAGGTCATCCCATACCTTATCTGCCTTATGCAAATTCTTATTTCATCCCCTGAAATACCCAGTGGTGTGGTGGTGATTTGTTAATCTCGTTTGAGCCAATGTGGCAGTTCCTTTTTCTTTTCTAAGAATTATCTTTAATGTGTGAACACAATCATTATTTTTGTGGTGTTCTGCCTGTTGCATTTAAGACTGCGTCAAGAAGAGTTTTCTTTTTAAATGCCAAGCTCTGCTGAATAGCTCTTCTTGTATCACAGTCCTTCAGGATGATCTGTTTTGATTCTCCAGCTACCTAAACCCTTCTACTGTTTTTGAAGGTCAATGCAGATGTCTGCCTAAGACCCTGTTAGTCTCAGTGGTAGAAGGAGGTTGGGATCAACTCTTTTCCTGTACTTGTTCATTCTGTAGGATAATAATCACTTCTTAGCTGTTAAATTAAATGCCGGATACATTGAGTTTGATATGGGCAGCCTTTTTAGAAAATGTTTACATTTGACTAAACTGATCCCCTCGAGGTTGTAATCTCCAGTACATGTAGACAGCATGCTAAGCAGTAGCTTTGCATGTGTCTGTAAATTTGAACTCATGTTGTCAGAGCCTGGTACTCATACACCTGCTAAAATTATCCTGTCTTAATCCTTGCATATTAACTTTCACTGAAATTGAAATTTTCATTAAAACCAGCCAGGTGGAATTTATTTCTCTGATTTGATCTTCAGCTACAAACAAGGACCTGAGTGGCAGGTCCTTAAAATTAATCAAGAGAAACATACATACTTGCTTGGATTGGCAAATTGCCAGAGACTTCTAGGTGTACTCTAAATTATTGCTTAAACTAAAAATCTTTGAAAATACCAAGAAAGAGGTCCCAATATCTAGTCTCAGAAATCATATAAATAGACTATTTGTATTTAAATGTCATGGGAAGTATTTCCTCCTGTCGTAACACATGTTTTGTCAAGGATCTTGCAGAGAAGCCAGAAGGAGCATTGTTAGATCAAGGAGAGAACAGGTGTGTTCTCTCTTCCTCCAAAGGAAAATTAATGTTGAATGTAGTGACAAATCAGTCTTTCAGAAATGAAGATGCAAAATAATTTTTGGCAGGCTTTATCTTTGTTCATGCTCTGTGCCAATATTTGATGCTCTCCTACAAAGCGTGGCTCTGCAGGTTAGCCTTTAGAGCACTCTGTAGAGAATTCTGGTTTCTGCTTCCTGCTTTCCCTTTCTGATGCACTGTAAACTTTTGTTCCTAACTCAGCATTATGAATTACAATCCTAGAGGTAGGTGCCATACTTCTAAACATTGCAGTACTACCATAACAGCTAAATCTCCTTTATATTTGGTTCTCCGGGACCATTTCTTATTGAAGAGGCAGTAACCCTCATCAGCTACAAAACTAAATCGAAACTTTAAAAGCAAAGGCATAAGAATAGAAAGGACCGCTTCTGGTGGTTAAGGCTTGACATTCATGTGCAGCAAGATCTTAAACTGTTCTGGCTGCTTTCCTGTAGACCATTCCCCCTTTTCTCACCACTCTCTTCACAGTGGTTCCAGAGAAACCTATGGACAGTTAGAGAGTCTTACCGTATGGTTAAGAGAAAGCTACTGATGTACATTATAGAAATGAAGAGCTTTGTTAGATCTTTAATAGCATGTAATTTATTTTCTGAAATTATTTTCATGGCTTTTCATATCAGCTTTGAGTGCCACTAATATAATATAGCTTGTAGTACTGCTTTATATTATATTGTTCGCTATTAGATTACTGTGGTTTCTTCCACCTGAGAGCTGAAGGTAGTAGTACAGAAGTTAATTTTCAGTTTAGGTAAATATGGCAGCTCCCAGCCGTGAGCCAATAGTAGTGCACTAAGTCTATCATTCCTGTGTTTGACTATGGTAGTGTCACTCAGAAATTGGTAGTCTGGCAGTTGGTATCAGTTCAGTGTGATGGCCTCAGCCACCAAATCTGTCAGGGGATTCAGGAGCCAGCTCCGTAAAGACCACGTTCCTACTTGTGAGACTCCAAAACAGACTTCCTCCGTTGTTTCATTGTAGCTGACAAAGGTCGGTTGCCGGGTGCTCCACCGTGGAGATGAAGCTAACAGTTGCATAGTATTTTGAAAATGTACATCTCTTCACGGCTTAGTCACGAAATACCAGTGGGAATGCTTAGTTTTCGGCGTTTGTCTTGTTTCATTTCCCTAACTCAGTAGTTACGTTTTAATGAAATGTAATTGTAGTGCTGTAGGTGAATGTATGTAATGACTCTGTGTGTGTTTGTGTGTGAAGTCATATTTTACTATTGTTGTTCTAAGCTTTAATTCTTTATCCTAGCTTTTGCAGTTAATTGCTAAATCCCAGTTAACTTCACTAAGTGGTGCAGCACAGAAGAACTACTTTAACATTTTGGACAAAATTGTGCGGAAGGGTAAGACCAAAGGTTTTGTTATCTGCTTGTTCAGATTTTGTTGCTGTGATTTTTTTTTTTGGGGGGGGGAGGATGTTAGTCTTATTTCTATGTTTACATCATAAGACAAAGTAATCGCATATTTAATTAATGAAAAGTCTAATACTTCACATCCATTTTTAATACATTGTTTTGATTGTTGAATTATGTCTGTTGAAACAGATTTGTGAAGTCAAATGACAACTAAATTCTATTTGGAAGTTTTTCAGTGCTGTTAATTTTACTCCATGAAATGTGAAAACTCTTAGATGAAACAACTGTAAGATTAGTAATATGGGGGTTTTTTTCAATTTGCATAATGCACTAAAATGTAGAAGTGCATAATTGCTTTTTGCATATAAAAAAGCTGTTATATAATAATGTTGACAAACCATTTAGTGTGATAACCACACTAAGTGGAGATGTAGTAGTCAGCTTTGTACAGAGGAAATCTCATTTATAAGTTGTTATTCAGCATTAAGTTTATTAAATGCATAAAATAAAACATAAATTTTGCTTGTGAAATTGTGTTAATTATTGATCTTGCACTTATGGAAGAGCATTAATGAATATCGTTGTGGGGATTAGGGCAGTTGTTCGCACACAAACAGTGGTCCTGTCTCTAATAAGTTCAGCTAAAATAATGTTGATTAGCTTGGGTTAGCTGTATTAGAAATCAAAATTGTATTTGTTTTGTTTTATTTTCCAGTCCTGGAAGACCAATATAATCCACGATTAATCAAAGATCTTCTACAGGATCTGAGTTCTACTCTCTGTATACTGATTAGGGGAGTAGGAAAATCTGTTCTGGTAGGGAACATCAATATTTGGATTTGCCGATTAGAAACTATCCTTGTGTGGCAACAACAGCTAAAAAACCTTCAGATGAACAAGGTATGTTGTTAAATCATGCTAATAAAGTAATGAGGGGGAGAAGTATATTAAACATTGGTTTCTGATTTGTAAATGAACAAAATTTCAAGTACATCTAAAACATTATTACTTGATTTCCATATTTTTGGAGATGTAATATGGAATTAACAAGATTAAAACTGAACTTAATTTTCCAATATTTTAATAGTCCTCTTCTAATGAGGGTTGCTGCAGTGCCTGTGCTAGGTCCTGACAGAGGTGTTACAGATGCAAATTTATTACCAAAACAAATTTCAAAATAAGTTTGTCTTATTTCACATTTTTCATCTCTGGTATCAAAGTAAATGTTCTGTTACTAGGGAAATACAAATCTGAAAGAAATTTTAGACATAGACCAAGAATACGTAAGTAAACTATTCAAAGTAGCAATTTTACAGCTTTATATGTTAGCAGGGTTGCTTTTTGTGGAAAAAAGATAATGACTTTAGCATCTGGTCTTTGATCATGCAGCTTTCTTTAAAACATATGGTATGCATTGCTCCAGGCCCTTATAGTGGAAACTTCTGAAGATAAGCAGGGATTTTTAAGGCTTCTAACCTGTCTGAGGTAGTTCTGGAAGAGGAAATGCTGCAAGATATTGCTTCCAGTAAAGTAATGAACCGTTTTATCCATTTGCTTTCAGCTATGAAATTTTGAAATTGTCCTTGCTGTTTATGCTGGGTATCTGAATAAAACGGCTAATTTTGGAATAGAAAAAAGAAACAGGGAACCCAGTCTCAGCAGTTTTCATATGCCAGGCAACCACATGTACAGTTTTGAGAAATCGTAGTTGCAGCACTTGTTTCTTTCCACTGTTAACTTCCATCTGAGTTGTTTTACGTTGGTTGAAATAACTGATGAGAAATCATCCATCTGTAATGCTCACATGTTCCTGAACAGAATGATAATCCCCGAGATGTTTATAACCCATGACACTATGGGAAGTCTAGTCTGTAAGTGAGATTAAAGGGAGTCATGAAGTAAACTGAGACAAGCTAGAGCCTGCTAGTTAGAGTTACAGCTGCTGAGCTACCATTAAAGGCTGTGTGAAGCTCTTCATGGCTGGGCAGCTCTGCAGGTGGGCCGTCATCCCCCACCATCTCTGTGGGGCCGTATGCCACCTAGCCATGTAGGCTCAAGGGAAAAATTGTCTTCAGTCTCCTTTGCAAAGAAGCTCGTCTCTTAGGTTCAGTCATATGTGCTGTGCTATATATGTTACTCCATTAACAAGAACTTTTAGAAAAAATGTATACTTTTATTGAAAACTTTCTCAGTGCTCTGATCTGTTGCCCCCTGCAGAATTGCTGATTTATGTCAGGTGTAACTATCTCCAGATTTGAGAAATGATCCTTTTTTCTGCCTCTGAGTTTGATAACACTTTCATTCTGTACTTCTACTGTTCAATCCTATATTCTGTGCTATATTCTTCTTAAAAGAAAAATTGATGCATGCACTGTTTTGAATCAAAATTGAGAACCTGTTATCCTATAAGTTATAATAAAGCTAAGAACTGATTATAGTGAAATAAGTTATAGTTAGGGTTTTGGCACATATTTCTCAAAGTGGGGATGAAAACATCTTAGTTCTTAGGACTATTTTTTTTTTAGTTTTTAAGAACATAATTTAAAATTATTTCAAATTTTAAAGAATTTGATATGTTTATTTTAGAGTTTTATTTTAACACTAGGAAGGCCGTAAGTTGCAAAGCTACAGTTTTTAGCTCTTTCTGTACCTGCAGTCATCTAAGTTTTCAACAGCACCGCTTAGAGAAAAATGGCAGCCAAATAATCAAAGAATCACAGAATAAAAAATGGATATTACTCAATGATTTTGTACAAACTAAACTGAAATGTCAGATACTTCTAAAGAAAAATCTTTTTTTATACCTTATACTGGCAAGTCTGCATAGTTAAGTCTTCAACTCTTATTTTCAGCAAGTCAACAATGGCCTTACGCTTAGTGATCTACCTCTGCATATGCTGAATAACATCTTATACAGGTTCTCTGATGGCTGGGACATTATTACTTTAGGTCAAGTGACCCCAACTTTGTATATGCTCAGTGAAGACAGACAGTTGTGGAAAAAACTCTGCCAGTACCATTTTGCAGAAAAGCAGGTAATAAATTCTATCACTTGCATAAATCTGGCTCTTATCTCTGTCGTGTGTTATACAAATAATGAAGTGTGAACACCCCTTGTCTTTGAGATAAAAATGTGACAGAATGTGGCAATAGTGAAAATGGTCTAGGATTTCTTTGTTTTGTTTTTTGGCATGGTTAGTACTGAAAATTGTATTCAACACTTCTGTGAGTTTAGGATAACTTTACCTGAATGTTTCCCTGCATTAATTTAAAAACCAAAAAGTTTATTGTAAGCTTTTTTTACTACACAATCCCTCACAAGTGTGACAGAGGACCTCTAAGGTGCTGGGTTTTTTTAATACCTAAAATAGAATTTGTTTACTCTTACTAATCAAGCTAGACAGACAGATTTGATTGCTCGAGCTTTTAGACTACATGAACAGTCTAGTGAATGGAAATGGCCCCTTTTGTTTTCAGTAGCCTTAAAGTTAGCCAGAAATGGATCTTCCAAAAAATGAATAGAGCAAATGGTTTTGATATTGGAATTAAGAACAATGAGAGAAATGAGACTTTCCTGTTACTTCCTCATGGCAAAGATCAAGTTTGTCTATGAATGCCTCCAGAATTGTCTTCATTTTCTAGCAAGAATATATGTTGGGAAAATCAGACTAGCTGAAAAAATCATGGAAATAGAAGTTAACATATTAGAACTGGAAGAAGAACTTAAAAGCTAGTACATTCAAGATAGCAGCATGTGAAAATATTCCATCTTAACATCTGGCAGGTCAAAGTGGTACAGTTTGGTTGGTGGCTAGCAAATTAAGTGTTAGTATAAAAGGGGAAGGTAGAAGAGAAGAGCAATTAACTTGTGTGCAGTTAACTCAGATAAGAATTTTTGATAAAATGAAAGATTTTGGAATGAATTTCATGGAAAGTATGTACAGAGTCAAAGGGAAACTGAACCCCCCCCATTGCAGTTTCTCTCATTTTTTCCAAAGTTTGTCCTGCCTTTTTTTTTAAACTCAGTAGTCAATGTTTCTAATATAACCAAACTAATACACTTCTTAGGGGTATTACCTTAACTGAATCCATACATGCAACTGAGGAGAAAACACCTGGAAAAATTTTATGGGCAGTTTTGCTGATTAAGTTGGATGTAGATTTATTTCTGGTATGGCCAAGAACATTCCAATAATACTCATAAGCACTGAGGAGAATATAGACTCTGTCGGTGATATCATTATTCAGTAGCCAGTGTAACTACAGAATATATTAAAATTGTTACCCCACTTGGCTGCGATATAATAAATTTTCTATAGTAATGTAATGAAAAAAAGACTAAGATAGTTTTATTTCTGTATACTGTTTCTCCTTAGGGTGTGATTGTGGGGGGAAAACAAGCAATGAAAGGAGGAGAAGAGGCAGCGTAGAAGGCAAGTGAAAGTGTAAGAAGTTTGAGCTTAATGCAGCAGTTGAATGGATTTTGACAGTAGATAAAGTAAGGGCTTCTGAACTGTGACCGAACTGGTTGGAGAGGGAGGTGTTATACTAAGGTAATGCCAGGAAAAAGATCACTTAAGCCTTTAGCTAGACCTGTAAACTAGACGTGTCCTATAAAGAACACATACACAGTGTTGCCAATGTGTTCCTAAATGTTCACATTTAATTTCTTAAGCTATTAATGATATAAATAAAATCATTAGATCTATTTTCCACGATCAAATTCAATATTTTCTGTTTAGAAGTGTACTACCTTAAGCTACAGAACAGTGTTAGGTTATTTTTCCTGTCCTCTGCAGTATATTTGTTGAGCTACTGAAACAACTAGAAAGACACATTTTATCTTAAGAGCACTCTTGGAAAAAATGAGAGCTTTACACAGGGAAGCTATTATGAAACAAGTGTGTAGCCTGCATCCCAAAGGCAGTGCTATTCTCCCCCATATGGCAACCTTCTTCTGCATGAAGAAAGTCCTGAAAGTATTAGGATTAATCCACACTCAAAGTGGAATGAGATGCATTTTATAAATACAAACTTCATAAATCTTGTCCATGTGTTAAGCTGGTTAGAAGTAGCTGTTGTGCATCAGCTACTCTTTACGTGCAAATATGTAGTCAAGAAGTACATTAGTCAATTGTTTATTGCTGTGCTTCTAAAAAGGTAAGTAAGTATGAAAAAGAATTATGTATGTTCTTTTGAGCTGAAAGACAAAGCTTTATTTAAATCCATAGTTACTGCTTTAAAAGAAAAAAAACACTAGTTGTAATACTTGATCATTTTTATCTCATTCCTGAAGTTTTTTAAAAGTATAAAATGAATGATTACTCTAAATATTGTTTTTGTTATGTATAGTTAGCATTGACTATAACTATAATCATTTCAGGACAGTGGGGTTGGATCACCTGCGTATGGCCTATTTTTCTTGGCAAATCTGCACTCTCCTATTTTTAGTATTTTTACCTTTTTTTGCGTCTGGATCTCTATTGCTGTTCTTCAGAGATGTACACATGTCAGACTATTGATTTCAAAGAGTTCTGGTTATAAAACTTCAGTTTAACTGCCTATGTTTTTCAGTCATTTGCTGATTTGACTAGAACTTTAACCATGTTAAAGGAAGATATTTTATATCCAGTTTTGTAGGCATTTGATTCTATCAGAAAAAGGTCACATTGACTGGAAGCTGATGTACTTTGCACTTCAGAAATATTATCCAATAAAGGAACAGTATGGGGACACTTTGCATTTCTGTCGACACTGTAGTATTCTGTTTTGGAAGGTAAGAGCTTTGAAATAGATAATTAGAAATCAGTGCACACAATCAGCTACTGTTTGATTTATCTGAAAGGGAAAAATATTAAGGCGTCACGTCAGCTTTCTCATGTGAAATGTGATTGGACTACTAATATGCAAGTTTAAATATATGAAACTTCCAAATAAAACTAGTATTAAATTCCAAATTTGTTCTTTGTTTAGCATTTATCTCTTAATATCTGATAACCTTAATATTTAGAATTGGAAGGAATACTACCCCATGGAAGGAGTTGCAGCTCTTTGTCTTCTTGTCTCTTTAATATTACCCAAAGTTGTAAAAAACTTGTACGAAGTTAGCCATTTTATGAAATTCCTTTTCTAATGATGGCATGGCAATTGATAGAAGTTTCTAATGAAAACTTATAACTGTAGTATTTCTACCACATTGGCGTAAAATTGTATGTATTTTTATAGTCTGCTTCTGTCACATTAGAAGTTTGGAAGAATGTGTGAAATTTCTTCTAAAATGTATTTTGTTTATTTTGATGCCTACCATGAAGCATATTCTGTCTTACACAATGATTTTTATTTCCATAGGGCATTATCCTGTTTAACTCTCGTGTGAACGCATAGTCCCACTTTGACTTTAGTTATTGCAGCATAATCTAGCCTTCTTGTCAGTCAGATTTATTTTATTTCATACCTCAAAGACCAGATATGAATAATGCCAAGTGGAAAATAAAAAAACAAGAAATGTTTGAGAAATCTTGAAAAATATTCATCTTCCTAGTCACAGAAATGACTTTGTTCTTGTGCCTTCTTTCTACAATTTTAAGACTAATTGCATCAAGCCAACAATGCCAGTGTGAGGCTTTTTTCTTTTCCATCTAAAAAGCTAGGGTCTTTAGCAGGATAAGCTAGCCTTCATGGAAATAGCATGGTCCTCAATGATGTTATTTTAAACTTGAGTATCCTTGATATCACAGGAGCTCTTCCAGATACCAGTATATTTCATAGCACTAAGTTAATAGTAGGAAAGCAGGTAGTTAGTTTCTGCTTTGAAAAGCCCAAGCATTTGCTGAAGAACCTTTGTCAAGAATGACTAAGAGCTGTTCATTACAGTGAAATAAGTCTTATAAAAATGTTGCCCATTATTCAGGTTAAGGTTTTCTCTTTGAAAACAGAAATATTAAAGGTAAGCATACAGTTTGCATGCTGGGGCAGGGTGGGAGGAGTTTGGTGTAAGATTTGTTTGGGCCTTCTGTGTTAAGGTTTTGCTGTGTAAAGGGATAAAGCTTTTTGCAGTGCTTTTCTCTCATTCTGACCTTGCTATAGTTGTGATAAGAAGTGTAGCAGTTGCAGTATTAGGAATGATTAAATAGTATTTGGACTTTAATGTTTAACATCAGTCAATGATCTGGAGGAGGCAGTAGAGTGCACTCTAATCCAAGCTTACAGATAACACTGTATTGGAGGGAGTATTCAATACCCTTGAGGGCAGGGCTGCAATGTAGAGGGGCCTAGACAGACTGGAGGAATGAGCTCATGAGAACTTCATGAATGAGGGTAAATTCAAAGCCTTGTACTTAGTAAGGAAGAGTCACAGACAACAATACAGTCTTGGGGGCAGCTGTGCTGAAGAGGCCCTGGTCAGCAGCAAGCTGAGCATGAACCAGCAGTGTGTCCTGGCAGTGGAGAAGGCCAGCAGCATCCTGGGCTGTATTAAAAGGATCACAGCCAGTAGATTGAAGGAAGTAGTTATCCCCCTTTACTTGGGACTCATTAGACTGCCTCTGGAGTAGTGTGTCCAGTTCTGGGTCCCCCACTGCAAGAAAGACTTTGATAAACTGGAGCAAGTTCAGGAGAGGGCCAAATGTCTAGGGAGGCTGGAGTGCTTGCCCTGTGAGGAGAAGCTAGAGAAGAAATTGCTTCTGGGGGGCCTAATAGCCTGCTTATACCTACAAGGAGGTTGTTGAGAAGATGGAGTCAGGCTGTTTACACTTGTGCTGGACAGGTAGACAAGAGACAACAGACAAAAGTTGAAACAAGAAGTTCAGACTGGGCATAAGGAAAACATTTCTAACCCTGAGGACAAGCAAGCAAGGGAGCCCGTGATCAGAGAGGCTGCACAGTCTCCCTTCTTCAAGGTTTTCAAGACCCGACTGGATAAGCCCTGACTGACATGGTCTGATCTTATAGCTGACCCTGCTTTGAGCAGAAGGCTGGACTAGAGACCTTCTGAGGTCCCTTCCAACCTGGGTATTCTGTTGCTAGGTCTCAGAATCTAAACGGTATCTTTTGTCTTAAAATAAATGTTTGATCAGGGTGAAATAGGCTGTGTTAGATGCATTGATTTTTGCATGAACTGACACCCTCACTGGCAGAGATGCTAAAAGGTTAGTCATTGGTCTGAAAAACAGTTCCTCTGTGTATCCTGACAGGGCAGTGTGAGTGAAGTAGTGCTAGTCATACTGAATTTGGGGGGGAAGTTCTGCTTTTGTCAGTTATTTGTATCTATATCCTCTCAAGCTTTTTAAACATGAGAAACAAAGTGTGGAGGACTTTGTAAGTTCTAGCAAAATTCCGTGCTAAGAGAAAATACCTGGCTTAAGCAGAAGGAACTGTATCAGACTTTGACAGTTCATTTAAGCTTCACTAGTATACTTGATTAAACAGATTATTAAATGAAATCTGTATATGAGTGGTTGACACAATTGTGTGTATAATGTACACGCTTCTTGTTCTCAGCTGAAACTTTTATTCTTTAAAATACCACTGAACATATAGAAGAAAAATTTAATAAAAACTTTAATGAGAAATCACAGGTACTTTACTGGGGAAAAGTAGCAAGTGTCTAAATCTTGAAACAAGTTGAAGCACTGGATTCTTGAAATAGTTTAATATGTAAAAATTTATTTTTTTATGGTACATTTAAGAGTTGCCTGTTTTTTAAAGTGTATTCAAAAGAACTTCAAAAAATGGGCTCACTACACCTTTTGGTATTGCACTTGCTTTTATTCCCACTAAAGAACAAAGCAAAACATTGAAATAGAGAAAAGTACTTAAGTGATCAGGACACGAAGGAGACTAACAGAGGTTAATTTCTTTTGATTTAGCTGTATTAAAGCCAAGAGGGAACATGACTGCTCCCCATAAATTCTTTTCAGACAGGGAAGGGATGAATAAACATGAGACTACAGAGAGAAATTATTTAAGCTAAGGGATAGCCTTCATGCAAATAGGTTGTATAAACTACCTGTGGGGTAAACTTATGCTGGGAATTAAGTGTTTCCAAGAATCAAAGTAGCAAGGTTCTGGAACAGCCGCAAAGCACAGACCTCACTAGTTATAAGAAGAATTTTCATTGTTTATGAAATAGATAATATGATGTAGTTGTCAGTGACAAGAGAAGGCTAGATTTGACTTGAGAAATCCTTTCAGTTCTGCATTCTATGTCCTTTTAAAGAAAGACTTGCAGAAAAAAGGAATGAAGACTAGTGAAGTGAATTAGCAAACAGTTGAAGTAGGGAAACAGTTTTTCACTTTTCAGTATGTTATAGTAATCTTAGTATTACTTTTAACAAGTCTTCAAATCTTTAAACAAGCAGCATTTGAGGCATTTGTGTTGGCTGTGTTTGTTTAAAACCTGTGACCATAGTAATATTAAATACAATAGAAAGGAGATGCCTAAATTCATCATAGGAACTACAGTGATATAACAGAATAGCTTGTATCCTTCTGTGTTAAGGCGGGAATGACTGTAAGCAAAACTCTTCATATCAAATGACCCTTATCTTTGCAAAGAGACTTTTTATTAAAGGATTTGTCCACACTGAAAGTGAGCAAAATACATAATTTATCAGTAATGTAAAAAGAATGACATCTAGTATTAACTGATGATGCTTGTGTGAATGCATTTGATATATGCTAAGTCTTCTGTTCCACTAGGCAACATTACCATTGTGGGCAATTTGTCCATTTTTCTTACTTAGCTAATTGAATAGTACATCTCAGTTATCTGCGATGGACATAGAGAATAGTTGAAATATCTTTTTTTCTTTCAAGACCCAGGGCTTTATGTAATAGGATAATTGTTTCACATGTGTGATATGTCCATGCTTGGTTTTAGTCTTACCAGAGTTTGCGATGGCTTTGGTTTTTCAACCAATTGATTTGCCGCAAAAGTACTTCACACTAAATGTTTTATAAAAGACTATTGTTCCAAGTGGCACATAGTTCAATAAACCTTAACTTTGCTTCTTTTACTTTATGGCTCTCCTTCCTGCTTCCTTCTTCATGATCTCAAAGGACTACCATCTTGCTTTGTTACTCAAGGTATTTCATGTGTGTCTCATCTCTGCTTTCATTGCTGACTGTTCTGTAATGTCAAAGTGAACAAGGTGTTCACTTCTAATCGCTTAGGTATTTTTTCATATCAGTTTAGCAGCAGGAATAGTTTGTTCCTCATGACCCAATCAGATAAGGTAGTGGTGAATTTCCATCTTAGTTTTTCTTCATCTTTGTTTTTGTTATTATTGAAGTATTCCCTGTTAATGCTGTTTAAACTAGGGACCATAATTCAACTTCTTATGAAAACAGGTGCAGATGTCAGTGAAATGAGATACACCAGGGAATAGGTTTCCCTGTATTCAGTGTTAGAAACTGTTTCTGTGCTCCCTGATGTATTTTATTTGGCACTTAAATCTGAAAACAATAACACGAATGTCAAAGAACTTTCTTTATGCAAAGGTACTAAAATGGATTTTACCCCACTTGGAATACTTACATCATGCTTAGACTTATGAAAGATTCTCTCTGAAAAGAAGTTCCCAAACAGACTACATATGACTTGAGGAGGGGTAGGGAAGAAGGGAAGGCAACTACAACATTTTCTGAGTGAGGAGTTTGTATGAATAATTATACAGTAAAGGATTGTAGCTCCAAAGTTGTGATAGGAACTTCATTTGCAGTTATGATAATTGTTTTCCTTAAATTTTATATTTGTCAGTAAATACTTCTCAAGGTGAATTCTTTTGTTAATTTAAACAAATTCTGTTTTAGTTTTAAGTAGATTTATTGAAAATCAGTCTGATTTGAACAATAATGAACAGTATTAAATTTAAAGAAACTTCCTGGAAGGAAGAACACTCATGGTTGCATGATTCCTCTTTTAATCTTTCATGGAATTTTCAATTCATATCGCTTTTTTCCATTGTAAAATTGCTGTTTCCGTTTCTTTAACTAAAAAACCCAAGAACTGATCTTACTGAGCTTTTTATTGGATCTGTACTTCCTGACTGAGCAGGACTTTCAAAAGTGTTCTATGATGTGCAGAGCAAAGCACACAGCATGTTACAAATTAAAGCTAAAGTGTACATATAGAATTATAAGTATAAATGAGCAGTAAAAGAGGATTCAAAACCCTAACTTCTTTCCCAGGATCCTAACTCCAGTGTTTTTCCTGGAAACTAAGAAATTAAACTCATGACAATGGGGAGAGGAGATAGTTTGTTAGCAACTACCTTTGGGAGCATGTTTTTCTGCTGTTGGATATCTCTTCCTTGCAAATGTCATTTCAAGGTGAAGGTGTTATGTTTAGCACTTCTGGTATTTGGGGGGTTTTGAGTTTTCTTTTCTGTATCTTTTCTACATAGGCAGTTCCACTTGGCTGATTTGTCTGGTGCTGCCCTTTTTCAATGGTTCTTTTACCTGTTTGTCATTAATGTAACACCTGGTTCTTAGGTGATATTAAAGTGGGAGGATGAGGAATTGATATTGCGTGATATTTTCATGTGATCATCTATAGGTTAATGAAAAGCACAGATATTATAACTATAGAAAAATAATTTCCATTTGAAAAGCTGAACAGTATCTAGAATACAAGTTTGAGCTAGTGCACTTTGTTGCAAAGAGATTGGAAGGGAATGTGGCACCCTTGCCAGTATTTCCCTTACCTAAGTTTCAACGTCAAAAAAGAAGTTCCACTTGCAGGTTCTTTCCTTCTATTAACTGAATATAATTGCACATAATTTCCTTTCATATGGAAACAAAAGAATGAAGACTGCAGTGGTCTGTGATCTACTTACCATGTACTTATTCTAGCTTTTTTTGCACCACATGATGAATTAGTTCATCAACACTGGTAGGAAAGAGAGAAGTCCCTTGAAATCTGTGAAGGACAGTTTGATCTTTATTGCATTGAAAAACTTATTGTTCAAGGTGTTTAACTTCTCCATTGAGCTGTCTGGAAACTTCTCATTACAACTCTAGCGTTTTCTTCCAGTAGAGGATTCCAATAAAGTATAAAATTGAACTTTCCATTATAAGATGAGTTTGGTAAATCAGGCTCTCATGCTGAGTTCAAGTTTCTGTAATATTAAAGAAAGTGCTGCAGGCTTAATGAATTTGTATTGTGAAAGCCTTTTCATTTGAGGTCTCCAGTTCAAATCCTTATCCAACAAATCAGAAAATTGACATTGCAGTACCCTGCAGAAGACAGATGAGTGATCTGTTGGAGGGGTACGTGGCCCAAGCTGGCTGTATGTGCATTCAGGGTACAGACTCCTTAAAACTTAAAATACTGTCTCACTGAGAAGTGCAAAAGATTGTTTCTTTGTCAGCTTCTTCCACAAGCCTAAGGAACTACATGAAATTTTCTGAGACCATCAGCATGAAGGGTTTTGCCTACAAAGCTTTTCATGTTATAATTCATGCATTTGAGCTAATTCTATTGTAACTGCTTCTTGTTGGTTGCACTTTACATGAGAAGAGTGCTGTTTCTTATTGCTTCTTTGTACCAGATTCTGAGAGGACAGAAGTAGGGCTGACACTTTTTGCAAGTGGGTCATGTTAGCGTTTAAAATTTTCTTGCAATGGATTGCAGTTTTGAAGTGCCATATTATTAATGTTTTCCCTGTATTGTTAATGGAATAATGAGATAGTAAAAGGAGAACAAAAGATAAATTTTGTATCTTCTATCTAATTGCATTAGCTGTATGGAGACTGCCTTCCTGAGCACACTGCTATAGCTATAATAAACTGAAAGGAAGTTTAACTGTGGGGAATAAGAATAAAAGACAAAATGCTCCTACTGCACTCATTTTTAGACTTCACTTCCCAATAGTCAGTGCTAAACAAGAACTCAAGTGACTTTGACAGGAGACATACTTGCATCTTTTTAGCAGTTTCTTCCTATGTACTTTTTCCTCTTCAGCTTATAACTGCTGATTGACCAGTTAGGACTCTTCCATACTGTTTATGCTGCTGATTACCTCTAAGAGGAGGTGTGTGGGTGCATGTACATACATGCGTATACCCACAACACTCCATTCTGTAGAGCTGGTCACAACACACTGCAGTGTTAATTTGAGTCCTGTTTGAGCCCTGTATATCCTCTCATCACATAAATAGTCCTACCAGGGAGAAGTTGAGGCAAATTGCCAAACAGTATTAATCCAGGTGCTGTCAATCTCTAGCCTTAAACTAGCATGATTGCAGTATGATTTCTTTGGCAACTATGGTTTTTGCCTTCTGGACCATTCAGAAGGCCATAGTTCAAATCATAATCTTACTTCTTGAATGTGACCCATTGCTTGCAAACTCTTTTCTTCCATACTGCACCTTCCTTGTGTGAGTTGTAGGATTTTCTGTTTTATTTGTGCAAAATCTTCTCCAAATCCTCTGTTTGGTCAGATTGCTATTGGATTTGTTTTCTCTATGCTCTATATGTCACAAAATTAGAGGCGACAATGATTTGAGGCAGTTCCTTCCTTTGTGCATCCTATCTTCTGCACTCCTAGCTTGCTTGGGTGCAAACTTCTGTTTTAAGGCAAGAGATCCTTTGTGATTTCAGCTGGGGAAGGGGTAGGAGTGAAAGAGGAGGAAAGATGTTGGGCAAAAACACCAAGCGAGGTAGAGATTTGGACTTCAAACATGCTAATTTGTGGGAGGTGTCTGCT
This sequence comes from Apteryx mantelli, assembly GCF_036417845.1. NCBI lineage: Eukaryota > Metazoa > Chordata > Aves > Apterygiformes > Apterygidae > Apteryx > Apteryx mantelli. Next base: position 117,024,177 of record NC_089980.1, on the reverse strand, counting down.
GCCTTTCATTCTGAAAGACAGAGCTCATTGTGTGCCCCCTCTCCTCCCCCCAGGATGAATTGATTTCATTTTTTTTATTGAACAAAGTCAGTTTAGGTTCAACAAGGCATTTGCTTTTTTTAAGACTTCAGCATTTATTTCTTATCTGTTTTAGACTAGGTTTTTTGTTTGTTTTTGGGGGGGTTGTTTTGGTGGTTGTTGTTGTTGTTTAGAAAATGGACCTTTCCAGTTTGAAATTGGTATTGTAGGATAGCTTCAGATTTCAAGGAAAACAACCAACTTACCCTGCCCACAAAAAATCCCGAGTCAAAGCTCTTGGAAAACAAAAAGGCATATCTTGACCCATTAGTTTTTGACAAATGTAGTTTAAAAGTGGGGGGGAGGGGCGCAAGGAAGGCAAGAAATTCCTATCAGTTTGCTTATAGTGGGAGTAGTTGCATGTGCCTGTATGGGATCTTTTTGTTTGGGTTTTTTTTTAATGGGGGTGGGGGAGTGTGTCTATAAAATGGGAACTTATTTTTCTTCTCCTTCATCTTGTAGGATACAGGACACCCCTGCACAGCCAGTGATCCAAACACCTGTCTCATGCCAGTGTCTCCTCAGCATTTCATTGATCTCTTCAAATTTTGAGATGTTCAGTAGCTGTTTTCCTGTGTTTGTGGGTGTTTTTGTGAAGAGTCAGGCAGGATATGTTATGCTTTTTGTGCAATATATTCTTAAGTGTTATGTTTTGTTGTGGTTTAAAAATTATGTTGGGATATTATTGGACAGGCTTATTCTGTGTGGTCTTTGTGCAGAAAATACCTGAGTAGAGGGTGACGTACTAAAGAAGCAAAACAAAACATTGCTAGGAAATCTGCAGTGGACTTCTTTTGAGTCCAGGAAAGACAGTTTTAATCTCAACTTGAAATCTATTCTTTCACTGCCTTAATAGTTGGTTAAAACTATGTGGAAGACTTAAGCTGTTCTTACAGGGACCAAAGGAATTTTCTGTTAATCCTTTCTTCTTTCTTTAAGCCACTGTTTTCAAAGCACTTCCATATAATTTGCACCATTATGAAGACTAGGCTGGTATTGTCTTGGACTCATAATATCTCAATTGCTAAGGTGGCAGTAATCATTGTGAGCTAGTGAATAAAATATAGCTGTGGTTATCTGTTGTTGAACCTATAAATGAAGGAAGTCAATCAATATTTGTACATACATTATGCAAAAATATTTATTTTTCTTAAAAGGACTTTATTAAACAACATGTAACCTATCTCAGCACATCCTATATAACCCAAGGGACAGATCTGAGGCTGCTGCTGCAAAATGATAGATTTTTCTGACAGTAGCCAGGCCTTCATTTATACTCTGTTTAGTTTTGAACTAATGCAGTTGAAACTGTAGACATCTCCTAAAAAGGAGACATTACTGAAATTTAATGAAAATTGAGTTACTTGTTTCTAGGCTGGTGCAATGGCAGTACATTATACTACGAACTGAGGTTCTAACCTGACAAGTCTTTATGAGCTGTGGGAAACCCTGAAAGTCAGTCTGTTGAGCTGAAGCACCCTGAGCTGGGTAATCAGAATATAAATTCTCCAGGAAGCTATTTTCTATCCTGTAAAATGAAAGTAATTGCTAGGCTTACGCAGGTATAGGAAAAAATTGTGAAGTTTTGATTTTGTCAATGAAACTTAATATTGTAATGTACAGAAAAAATAAATAATGTACTATATTCTCCACTGGCTTGTTTTGAATCTAGTTTTGTATACAGTGTAATAAATCATGTTTTTATCTATTACTCCTAAAAATGTCTCTTGCACAGAGATGAATCTATTTGAATTTTGTAACAAGGTCTTTTTCTCTAACCTGTTCTTTGTAATGGCTAACAGTGACAAAATTGTAAGTAGCCTGAGTGCCACTGCTTTCCCCTAAATCGATTTATTCACAGTCTAGCTATCCTGTAAAAAATTAGGATAATACACAGCTAGTAGGCTGCAAAGGAAGAAGAGAATTTTTTTTTTTTTCTGAGAAAGTATATAAATTGAAGCATCAACTGTCAATGATGTACTAACCTTACCCACTTTTTAAGTTTAAGAGAAGGGGTTTACCTTGACTACTGTAACATCCAGGTGCGGAGCCATGACAAATCTATTCTTACTCCAGTGCATTCAGCATGTTGCTACAAGCCTCACCATACCTTAGTGTTAGTGCTGCATTTGTTAGAGCCCATATTTAACCCTGATTTGCACCCCTATTTCACTAATCTAATGGTTGCAAACTTGCTTTTCTGTTTTTAAGACCCTTGGTAAACTTGTCACTGGTTTGTGACTACTGGCATCCATTACTCTTTTCTTTAACATTGTTAAGTTTTGCTGCTCTCCTGAAACTTCCTGTAAATACCTATGGGAATATTATCTGCTGTTGGTTTAGGCAGAACAGCTTTAAGGAAATGCTCTAAACGCAGCATGGAGTAATTGACTTACTTCTGGGCTGAGATGTCTGCCTGTCATGCTGACTGAAAGTCTCATGAGGAACCACAAAGAACCAACCCTCCTGCAGGCTGTGTTAGCTCTTAGGGGAAAGACCATTACTTAAAAAGCTGCCCAGTTGAGCCCTGACTGTTACAGAAACTGCAAATTATGTGAGAATCTGTGTAAGGTTTTGGGTGGGGGAGGAGGGGGAAAACCTTCCTGCATGGCCCTTACTGTCTAAGTTGAGGAGAGAAAGGAGCGACTTAAAATGGCTTTTAAGAATTAAAAAAAAAAAAGTTTGGAAAGTCAGTATTTGCAATAAGTAATTTTCAGTTCTCTTACAAATGTCAGGTTATAGGAATCTTCCTTTTTATATCCCCTGTTGCTGTTCTGCTCACTCTTCTGTAGCAAAAAGCTCTTAACAGGATGAAGGATATGTTTGGAGGTACTCTTGTGTGCCATTAAGGGTAGTGAAAACATCCTGCTGATCTGAGAGGGAAAGAGGGAAATCTGCTCCAAAAAACTCATTTTACAGTAAGATGGCTTTTTAAACTGCTGTTACTGGAAGAGGGAGAAGAGAGAAATGCACACATCCCACAAGCAGCAGTTCAGTGCAGGCTGGGTTTTTTTTTTGTTTTTCATTTTAAAAAAGGCTTCAAGTGGAGAATCACACTGTCATGAGCAATGTTACATGTTTTTAATGCTCAGCAAAACTGAGCTTTGGGAGTAGTTCCACAATTTAATTAAAGTATTCAGTGAACATTTTTCTTAGCCTGGGCAAAGTGTAGTGCTTGATTAAAAGTGACTACATGGTGTGAATTCATCAGCTGCATGAAAAGACAGATTTTAATTGTGTCCCCTAAGCAAAAAGCTAACAAAGTGATTTTGATCAAGTTCCTTCCCTCCCTCCATAAGGTGGAAGGGGGAGAAGATTTCACCTTCAGGATAATGATCTTGTTAATACAGTACCTCACCTGTAATTAATACAGGCTGTCAAAACATGTTCTTTATCTCATTGCCCTTTATACCAACACTTATTCATATAACTTTAAGTGTTATAACTGATCAGAATGCTGAGTTAATATGCCTTAAAGTAAAACCTTAACTAGCTGAAGTCCCTACTCTCTGTTCTGCAAAGCCAGGTCCTAGTGTGTGGCTACCACATGCAAAGCCAGTCTCTCCTACAGGTGAAATCTTGCCTTGAAATGAGCACCAAATTTCTCACAGCTTTCTGTTGCTCCAGAACTTTTGTCCAGAGACCTGAATGTGTTATATATATTTTGCCCTGGCAGTGATAGGAAACCCTGTTCTAACTATATGTGGACCCTATATTATCACTTCACAACCTTAGCTGATTGTGTTTTATTAAATCCTAGTCCTGAAAAATTCAGGACTGAGTGCCTAAGAATGAAATCTGCAATGGCTGGATAGCAAACAGGAAGTAAAGCTGGCAGCAAGAAGTGTTGAAAATGGCCACAGGTGTTTAGCTTCTGATGAGAGAGAGCAAGAGACAGACAGACAGAGACTTACCTCCAGCTAAATTTTCTGGGAGCTTGTTACCTGCACTCTTACTTTCAAAGGCTGAGAAAGGGAGCTCAGCTCTTTCAAAGTGCAGGAGTGTCTGGTCCCCCCCCCCTCCACTCCCATTTTACCCCACCTCACCACAGTTAGAACATTCCCTGTTGGGGACTTTCTGTCCTGGGAAATATATTTAAGATTTCTCAATAAACAACAACAACAACAGCTACCCTCCACAACTCAGCAGCAAAAGGGACTGGGCTTTCAGGGACCATTCCATAACTGTAGCCAGGCTTAAATTGCCATGGTGGGTACTTGTGCAGTGGTAGAGGCTCCCAGTCAATTCAAGCTAAACAAAACTAGATTTTTTTTTTTTTTTTGGGGGGGGGGGAATAATTTCCATGGAACCATTCTGCCTCAGTCTTTCCTGCTGAAGCTATTCCACTTGTATCTGGTAATTAATTCTCTCTTGCACCCAGTGAATATTTAATCAGTGGGCTAGGTACTCATCTGAAAAAAAAAAAGAAAGGGGCAAAGAATCACAGTCAAATACAGGCAGCAGCTACCTAGTGGTGTGGCAGTTCATCCATTGTATGACCAAGAGTTCATATCTCAGCATGCATTGCTAAGAGAGGGCACTAGAGTCAGCTCTCCTATTTTCCAAATAAGTAGTCCCGCTAAAGAGATTTTTTTTTTTCCTACTTTTTGCTTCTTTGTGCTGGGCATCAGGGTAAAGCTAGACCCTTAATGTCCAATTAAGATTGCAAATTCAATCCAAAGATACCACTATAAATAAAGAAACCAATATCAAATGGAAAGCATTGTTAAATTACAGTTCAGGATATTCAAGCATTAGCTAATTATTTCTTTGTAACCCTTTCTATATTTTCAGCTGCAAGGCTCAGGTCCGACTACTTAAGGATAGTGCAACTTAATTCCTAACTCCTACAAAATTCAGTAGGAGAGAGATTACTTTTAAAGCTTGTTAATGGCTCTACCCAAGGAAGTGAAAGATCAATCGATTCAGAACATGACTGAGGTGAGTGCCACTAAAACTAGGTTCATTTTCTTTCAGTTCCCATAGTCCATTCTCTGTGCAGCCTACAGACCTGTCTCACTGCCTTTCAGACATTATGGTGATAATGCTCAAACAAATCATTTCCCTCAGGTTTGTTTATGTGTACATTCTTGTACAAATATGAATAAAATATGTTCAGTTTTACATTTGTTGCACTTTTGGGGCAGTTAGTCATTGTGCCTTCAGCTGAAAGCCTTTCTAACAATTTCCAAGGCATACACAAACAGCCACTACTTAATTCTAAATTTATCTAAAGCTAGAAGTATTATTTAACTTTCATATACTCTTTCCACCTGAATACTCTCTGTTCTATAGTATTTATGACTAAGTAATAATGGAAGACTAATTCATTTGCTAAAGTCAGTTGTCCTTCCCCCACTATGCTTAGATTATAAAAAAAAATTTTGCATGCTTGAGGCACTTCTCCCCCATTCAGTCCCCATTATTCACTCAGACACAGCACAGCTATTTATAGACCTTTTCTTTTTGGAGACTTTTAGAGTTGTAAACCCATAGTTCCCTTCTTAACATGACAATATCCCTTTAGAACTTTGCTAATTTACAAAAGTATTATTTTTAAAAGCCACTAAAAGGAAATGTCCTTTAATATAATGCAGCAGCTCTTTAGTTACATCCTCCAGCCTGTAACTGTGCTCTGTTCCCTTATTGAGCTCTATGGTGTATGGCCTGGTCCTCAATGTTCTGCAGCCCTTCTCCTCTTCTTACACTGAATCATGAAGCTTAAACATTCACTGGGCAAAAGTGAGAAGAACATTAAACAGGTTGGTGTTGTTCCACTGCATAGTTAGCCACATTACATAAAATGCAACATGGACTCCTTGACAGACAGGCGTGTGTCTTTGGCCCTGTTAAGGCCATGTGAGGCCTTCAACACATTGCAGGTATGCCTTCCAGCCACAGGAATAGTGAACACCAGAGCACCTGCTTCATATAGTTCCGCACAAGAGGCTCTTTTACACACATATGTTGAAGATCTGTCCCCGCTGGTAAGTCTACAAGGACTCCTTCTTCAGTTTCCAATTGCTCAAAACATGGTATCTGGAAGCAGGCGGTGGAGCCCAGGCATACAGAGCACTCTGATCACATTCTTTTCCTTTCCAAAATGGACAAGCTCCCAGTAATGCTTCCTGAAAAAAAAAAACAGATTTGCAAGTAGAGGCAAAAAAAAAAAAAAAAAAAAAAAAAAAGCTCTAGCATGTAATTCATCCAATAAAGGGGGGGGGGGCACAAAACAAAAATTGTGGCACTAACCATCTGAGGAACCAAAAAGCAGAAGTCATGGAGACAAATGCTTAAAACACATCCAGTCAATGGCATAAAAGGCTGTGGCAACAGAGTGTAAAATTAATGAGAAATGAACTGTTGGGAATGTTTTCTTGGTCAAAGAGATAAAACAGACCAAATCAAAAAACATCCCACACACAGTGATGGGGAAGAGAAACTCAAAGAGTGTTTGTGAGCTGAGAATTAAAGTGGAGAAGGAAAATTTGGCTTGCATCTTTCTTGGAGGATTAGAAAGTTTAGGTCATAACCTGAGAGGAAACCAAGAATCAGAAGAACTGAAAGCAAGGTCATATGATCAATATGTGTGTATGAGGGGGATTTAAAATGTCTCAAGATGAGGAAAACAAGACTGCAAGCAAGACCCTGAAACCAGGGATCTCAGGGAAGAGAGGGAAGGATGGAGAAAGCTCTTAATCTTAGAAAGCTCAGAGACCTGAGAAGAGAGCAAAGAAGGGGAAGAGGTTGAAAGTCCAATACTTAAATAGAATACCAGAAGGAGCTGTTTAGTTCAAATAAACCTTCAGTAGTTTCATCCCACCATCACCACCACCAAAGTTTTTGCTGGGAGCTGATCATATACCTTCTTTTAAGCCTATGTTTAAAGCTTGTCTTCTACATCTGTACCTGTGCTTACCTCACTTTTGATCAATTAAGTCTGATTTACAAGTGTAGTACAGATTAGGTCTGGAAAAGTGCTTGCCATGATCACCTGTGCCGCACCAATATCCCTGAAGAGCTATCCAAAACCTGTGTTTTGTACCTGTGCACTGTTGTTCTTTCCAACTGGTCATCACAGCAAACAGTCCCCAGTCTTGAATGGGATAACTGAGAAAAAAAGACTAGAAAAAAAACTAGTTCTGTGTTAGTTCTGATTCTCTAACATGAAATCCCCATTCTTCAAGAATATTCTCAGATGTTCTGGACTTTTTACTTCTCTTTATATTGTGCTTCATTCCCCGATGCTAGAGAATCTGCTCCTTCACTTGTCTTGAAAAATGTTCCCTCTGTCCCCACTCCAACTAGCTCCACTGCACAGGTTGTGAGCTCAGATCTTCCACCAAGAATTTAGCTGTCAGCAAGGGTATTCATTTTTGGCTTTAATGGTTTGGTTCAACATGCAAGTGTGGTCTTGCGGGTGGCAGTGTGACAGCCACACTACGCAGAAAGGCTAGTACGATTCAGGAGACATGCAAGAAAACCACAGCTTAACAGAACTTATTTGTTAAATACTTTTCAGCTTGTTTTAGCATAAAGATCCAAAGGTGCTTTTTTTGTCCCTCGCAATAATGATTCAGGAGAATTTCCTAGGTTGTACCAACATACTGTCATTGATGACAAAAGATTGCAGGCACCGACAGGGCCTAAATCTTGGCCTAACTTCAGTGCAGGCCTGAGATCATGAGAAGGGCAAATTTTCTATGTATGTTGGACTCCAAAAGTTAGTTGCACCATGGTTTAAAAATTAAATTAAAATGTGTGTTTCATTAAGTCTCAGATTTTCAAAATAATTCTGTTTGAAGTCTTACTGTATCTGTAGTATGACTTCTGGCAGTTTTGGAAATCTTGTGCTTCATCCTATCAAACAATAGTTTACTTCCTAATGGGAAATGATGCTTGATTTGTTTTCCTTTGTTTGTCCTGTCAAATGCTGGGTGCCAATTTTCTGTCCAAATGCTCAAAAGATAAACTGTTTACAGGCATTAAACTGAATGTAAGTCTATCTAAAAATGTGTCTATCATGACAGAAACAGCAAACATTAGGTCTTTACGTAATCAGAGAGGAGGTCTTTGCATATATGACAAGAAAGCCTAAACTGCTACTAGGGACAAGCACAAAAATAAAATGGAGCACAGAATAATTAACTATCATGCACATAAAAAAAAACTGAAAAGCTTTAGCAGCCAAGAAAAATTATACTAAGTACAGTACTTAGATTTTGGATCCATGTGTCTGCCTTCCTTTCTCCAACACAAACTCATGCACCCTGGTAAACTGCATAGATTCAGTATTTGAATGAAAATGTACCACACTGTTTTCCTCTGTCTTTGCAATACCAGAAACATTTAGCAGTGTAATCTTGCAGAGCAAGACCAAGAAATTGCAGCACTGCCAGAAAAACAAGATGTTCCAAACAGCAGCATTTGGGGTTTTCAAGGAGAGAGGTACAAGATGCAGATAAATGCAGGAAGGCATTGCTGACTTAAAGGAATGGTTCTGTTTAAATCTGAGTTATTTTAGTACACAACCACAAATCAGCCTACTCTCTGGAAAACTTGACTGTTCAGTTAGTCTTCTCAATACAAAAGTTTAAAGCAACCAGACAGCAAAAAACCCCCATGATTATTTTCACCTGTAGACAAAGTAGTCTTAGGAAATATGGTCTTTCCTTTTTTTCTGCAAAGTGTAATACCTTTTCTTTTCCAATAGAAAACTTGTATTCAGAATCTGTTATTAAGCTTTCATTGGTGTTATGCAAGTTTCAAGAGCTTAAAATTTTAAGTGTCAGACAAGCTTTTACTAGATTACAGATTTGAAAAGAATATAGTAGCTATCCTGCATCATTTAGTAAACACCAGACACAAAATAGGAGAATTTTCTTTCCAAATGCAGAAACAAATACTACTTTTTCAAGATCACTGACAAGAGTTTGTAAATACCCTATGAAAAGCTATCATCTCCTTACACTTGGTTTACTATTATATATTTTCATATTATTCTTCAATACTATTTATATCCTTATTTTTTGATTTTTTTCACACTATTACTTTATAACTATAGAAAAAATCAGGGTTTTTCTGCTGTTATGCTGATTGCGCTTATGATAGACATGACCATCTCCTTTCAATTTCTAAACTTTGGATTCTTGGCTTACCTGTTGAATTCCCTGTCTTTTATGGTACAAAGCCCTCACGTTACAAGAAATTTTTAAGAGACAGAGGGACATACGCTTAATGATCACTGGTGACCAAGTTTTTTTAGGAAATTCTTTTTCCTCTTCATAGCTCTGGTTTCATTTCCTAGATATCTGCATGTCAAAATCCAGCTAGCAGGCATCCAGGAAAAAAAAATTCAATTAGAACAATTTAGAAATGCAAAAAGCAGCTAAACAACATATGTATTCATGTTCTTTTCAAACTTTCTTTACAGACATGGAACAGACAGTTTTGTCATCTGACATTTATACACATTAACAAGCATTTCAAAAGTTTTTGAAACAGAGATAGATGCCGGGCAGGATTCAGCTGGGCTGTGGGATCACCCGTGTTCAATATCTGGCAGGTTCCTCGTCTAGCCACGTTCTGGAAACATACGTCCCTCCACTCCCCTTCAGCTGCCCAGATGAGCACTCCACCCAGCTGGGTAGTCAAAGGCATCTCTGCATGTAACAAATAGGGTTCCCTCCCTCCCCAAGTAACAGGTATGAATAAAATTTTGTGTTTCAGCTAATTCACACATTCAGATAAAAAACATTTTGTTGAAACGCTTTCCCTGTTAAGTCTGCTTAGACAACAACAAAGCCAGTAAACAAGAATGGAAGCATGGGAATCTGAAAATACGCTTTCTATACACAATCTACTGGCAACAGCAGCTGCATCTGCACTTTTGTCAAGGTCGAGAACGTGGAGGTGTCACTCGTTATGGAGCCTGTGCATGCAAAAGCATTCCAGGGTCCCCCACGTTACATGTAGCTAGTGAAATGCTTAGGAAGAAGCGCTGCTCTGTCCAAGCTTTTGTAACAGCCAATAAATTAAAAAAAAAAAAAAAATTTAAACCAACGGATACCAGTAAAACAAAATATTTGCAGTTTGTCAAAACCGACAAATTCTTCCCACTATGAGAGCAACAGATGATGCTTTAAATCTAGGATGTTATAGCTTCTGAGATGGCATGATTCACTGAGTTCAGACAAACATACCCATTGCTTCCTTGGATGTATTCTATGATGACGTAAGTAACAGAGATCCACACAGACAGAAACAAATTCACATGACAGCACAGAACCAAAGAAAAAAAAAAGAGGCACTTCAGTTCAAACTAAATCTTTATTCTTATGGAAAATACTTTTTTTTTTTTTTTTTTTTTTGCAAATGATGCTAATAAATAAAAATACCCAGAGAGAACTTTGCTTAGAGTTAAGTGACTAGTTACAGCCACGTGAAGCTTTTAATTCCCATTAAAACCATGCCAACAATCATGCAGATTGGCTACGAGAAAGCAATATAAACTATATTTTATTTTGTGCAATCTTATTATACAATCTTAATGCTATCTTCTTCTAAACCACTTCACAAAGATTGAAATGCAATTTCAAAACAAATATTAAGGGACATATTTTACACTTATTCCACATACGGAGTTGTGTATAGTTTAAGCCCATAAATGTATAATGCAATTAAGCATTTAAAGAAGGTAAAAGAAAAGAGGACCCCATTCTGAAAATTTAGACAAACAGGTTTATGAACATAAGAGAAAGCTCACAGCAGTGAGTTCTAAAAAGACAAATACATTACCAAAGCATAACAATAAATTATATTAAATTTAATAATGTTCATCCTTAAAACAGTTATTTCTGAGAAAATATCACTTAAAAAGCACACCAAAACTTACATCACTAAGAGTCAGACCTTAAGTATACATATCCCAATTTCCCACTTGGATGCCATTTTGTTTTATAATAGGCTTCAGCTTTGTAAGCATATTCTTTATCATAAATTTAAAAACAAATTGAAAAATTTTGCAGGTAAGCTGTGCATCAAACACATCATCAAGGTGAGAAACAGGCACTTGACAGTATAATGTGCAAGGCAAAACCTTTACTGGTCACAGTATAAATAGTTATTTCAGAAGGAAAATTAAAAGTTCTCAGCCCATCTTTGAGAGTAAAATATTGAGGGTTGCTAGTAGATCTTTTTCCAACAACCAAACTATACACTTGCTCATGCCTTAGAGGGTATTCCATAAGCTATAAAATGCAGCATACCTCACCCAAGAATACTAATTCTTTTCTATAATTAACCTCAGCACACGTACTTGCCAAAGGCAAACATGGAGTTTTAGTAGCAGACTAAATGATGCAATATAAATGCTAACCCCTTCTCCTCTAATAGTATCTTTTTAAAATATGTAATGCCAATTTTATAAAAGCTTTTGTCAGCTCCAAGATCCTGTTTTCTAGCACAAAACACTGATGATCTTTTATATAACTTAAAACCAATGTCTTTTAACATCGTACTAAAACAGAAAAAAAACAAAAAAACCCCCACTTTGCTACAGTTTCCCTCTAGGCACATCTAGAAAGGAAACTCCAAAGAACAGCTATGTAGAAACTGTAAGCCAAAAAGCATACATGAATCTGAAGAGAGAGGAGAAAGAGAGAGCTAAGAAAGGAGTAATGTGGCAGTAACAGAAACAAGCTACAGGCTTAGAAGAAAATTGCATGCATCCCTTTTCATTAGCATAATCTTCTTGTAAAAATATGTTTACAAGATGTCCATTACATATAAAGGTATATGCTTTCTTGTAAAATGTTGATTTTGTCTGAAATGCTAATTTGATCTTCCTATTGTACTAGCCATATTGCTAAGCAGTCAACAAGTTTCAGTTCCATTATACCACTTTAACAATCAGGAGAGAAAAGTCCTAGCGTTCCTTCTTTAATGATTGATCTTTTCCCATGAGTGTTAAAGTAGTACTTATATAGGTCACATAAACAAAATGGAAACTAGTTTTAGATCTGACATTGGCCACCCTGCTAATGAGAGACAATATGCTAGAAAGAGGCACTTTTAGTATTCTATATACATTTCAAATCTCAAATTCAACACTTTTTGCCCCCTTTACCAAAAATGAAAGTATCAGTAGCTAATAAGACAGAGCTTTATAATAAAAATGCTTCAGAAGTCATGTGCATGCACATACTTGCAATGGCTCAGTTATCCTGAAAATGCCAGAGTATAATTCAATCACTGCTTATGGAAAAGAAAAGCCAAACATTCGCAGAACAAAGATCAGCTTTTGTAAAAATGAGAACATACACCTTTCCATAAGAAGTAACATGCCCCTAGATTCAGGGCTACAGATTTTGAATACAGAGATGTTCTATGCTCTCAGTGCTGCTTTCCAGATTTTCAGTAATTATTTACATTTTAATTTTTGGCATGACATGTCTCTTAAAAACTGAAAATTTAGCTATGTCAAACAACGTTCAGTATAAAAAACTTTGGAAGACCCGTTTGACCTGACTCTTGGTGAAGTTCCTGTGATGGAAAGAATTACATTAGAGCAGTATTCTCCCGTTTCGTACACAGTACAGCACATTGTGACAGTTGAGCATCTTGTGTGCACAAGCTGAAGCATATGCTGAGGCTGAAGATTTGGAAAACAGTGTACTAAGTATAAGCATTCTTCCTGCAAGCTACAGATCAGTATTCTTATTAAAAAAGGGACAGCATCAAAACTAAAATTTTGAGTGACCCTCAAATACCAGAAAAAAACCCAGGACCTCAAGCTAGTGGCATAAGGCAGTCAAATTTACAACCAGTGTATACATTCACTAAGGAATTACATTTTTTTGGTAAACCAACAATCCAACATACTGCAGAGTCTGAATGTGAAATATAGGCACAAAATAGATTCTCTACTTTTATCAGTGTGGAAAACAGATATTTAACAATGTAATAAGAAAATTCACTATCAGGTGAGCAAAAATTTGTAACAATCTGAATAAAATGAAGTACTGTATAAAGGTGCAATATTGAGCAGATTTGATTTTGGTTTAAACATACAAGTAAATCATGGAACCTTTCTCTTATTTATAAAGTATTTCACATTACCAATATCATTCTAGTTCTTCCCAGTTGTCAGTAAGGTTACCTTTGCTCTGCCGTCTAATACTAACCAGCTTTCCAGCTGATTTGATACTCCACCTGGAACTGTTTCCTGAGCTGGCCAGGTTTGTATATCTTGTGGAGCCTTTGGTTTCATCTTCCCAGCCTGACCAGGCTGTATAGTCACTTAAAGTATTTGCTGCATCACTGGTAGAGTCAGCAGCAGTAATCTGTGGTGGTTCCCATCCCTCAATCTCATCTGGTTTCCTAGATTGGACATTCTGTTTTATCACCAAACTGTCCCAAAAACCTGGCTTCTTTTCTGACTTCATCTCGTCCTTTAATTTTAGGTTTGTTCTAGAAAATAACAATGATGAGGTGATTATTAAAATTTCCTGAATTTCATTGTCAAATAATGTAATTTCTTAATTTAACAGCCTATGCAATAGTCATTAATAAAATTCAATTAATGTATTATGTTTTATAGTAAAGATCCTTAAAATTTTGCTCAACAAAAAAGCAGCATCTTAAATCTGAATTTTATCCAAAGCTATGGCTACATGTTCACTAATGAAAAAAGTCAGATCATCATTCTGTGATAGCACATATCTAGGATCCATTACCATCAACTTCAGGAAAAACTTCTTGTACTTGTAAGCCTAAGTAGAGTAGAAGGTTGCAGTGATAAATAGAAGTGATCGAATATGACCATTTGCTGTTATAATAAAACTTACATCTTCCCCCCTCATCCCCTCTCCAGTGAATTACACAGAACTGCCTTTGGAAGTGTATTAAGTGTTTTAGCATGCATTAGAACAACTTAGGACTTTAAAAAAGACAAACAAACAAAAAACAAACCTAGGATAGCAGAAGGATTACAGAAGTATTTTGTCTGCCACTAGCTTTAATATTCACTCACTATTTTTGTCAGTTTCTCATACCAGTTATCACCTTGCCAAGTTTTAACTTATACCCTAAAATATTTGATGTACATTATTACCATTTTATGGATTCCAGCTTTTTTTTCTTAAGGAAAGATCTGCATGATATTTTGACAACAGTTGTTTTGTATTTCTGATGAAAACAAACAAACAAAATCCCCCTCCCAAAAAAGCAAGAAAAAACAACCCATGCATGTAATCTATACTAATTTCTCTCTCAGAGAGAATTTTAAAGGGTATTCATAATATTCTTACCCCACTAAGATCTTCAGTCTAAATTAATTCGTATTTTCAGGGCATAGCATTTAAAATACAGAATGTCAAACGTTTATCGCTGTGTGTATATACAAGCTTATGTATGTAACCAGCTACCAAGACACAAGGAAGAGTGGAATACCAGGGTGACACACACAATCTTCAGGGTTCAATAAGCTAAACAGCAAACTCAAAGCATTATCTGCTACTAGCATACAAATTCCCTTACCACAAAAAGAAAACAACCACTGAAATTTTTTGAAAATTCCTATTGAAAGAGCTCTTTTTCATTAAGGAAAACTTGAAATATGCAACTTGACATTACTGTATTTAAATAGAAATAACTGAACTAATACCTTTAAAATGATTTTTCCTTTACTGAATTTGGAATCTAAGAGTAGATTTTTCAGAATTTTCAGAGTCACAGAGTCCAAACACTTTCCTTGTATTTTGTGGCTAGAGGACTTAACAAGTTTCATTTTCTTTAACAATAAAATAAAGTAAAAATCATGGGATATGGTTATGGGGGGGGGGGGGGAACACACTTAAAATATATACAGTTTTCATAGTAGTACTAAAATAGCTTTCCACATTTGTGGTTTTTCAGTTTTCATATTGCATGTGCTCTCTTCACAAGTTAAAAGCTATGCAAACAGCAGGTCAACAGAAACAGCAGCATCAACAGATGAGTCTAAACTTAAACTGGGTTCTTTTATTCTTATATTTCAGCATCGATTGCAAAGGACCTTTAAAGCAAATTAGGGTCTTAATAACACCCTTCAATGGGACAGACACTGTAGTTGGGGACTTTTTGCAAGTTTTATTAAACAGGCTCTGAATGAAATGGAAATGTATATATTTATATTCTAAATATATGTGGTGTATATATATAAACACATTCTTCAATATAAAATGGAAATGAAACATACTAAGGCAAGTCTTATCAAAGTTTACATTGCACTTGAACAGCTATACTGATAGGTGGCTCATTTTTTCCTACTTGTAACCAAGGTAACTATGTTGGTAAAATCTACATATACCTGGTATAACACCTCTTCCTAGGATGGACTATTCTGTTCAGAAAATTGCTCTAACTATATCAGTAGATAAACTGTTACAAGCAAACACTTCAGTTCCAACAGGGAAGATACTGGTACAGCTACACTGCTTAACCCTTTTAGGTGTAGGTAAGATCTCAAAAGAGGAACTAAAGCACATAGAAAAAGTAATTCCTAAATTCGACCATGATTTATCCTTCAGGGTAGAGGGGAAGACTTTGATTCAGAAAACCTTTGCTTCTTCTCTAGAGTAAAGAATTAATATGTAGCTAAATTCCCTTTTCCTCCTGACAAACAAAAAAAATCCTCAATAACTGTCCCTCCTAGTACAGCATGCATTATTCATTTCAAGTTCAAAACATAAATAATTTTGAAATGGACATAAACCTTTCTGTATGATTCAACTTTCAATCAGTGAACCCTGTTGCTTTTCAGTCTTTACCTTCACTACCTGGCACAGAATATTTACTATTCCAGTTTGCCTATTTTCTATAGCACATACTCAGTTTTACTCACCCTTTGGATTTTGGAGACTTGCATCCTGCTAGCAATTGCTGTTCATCATCTTTATTGAACATAGATGTCACTTCCTTCCAACCCCGGAAACTTGCACCTTGAACCTAAACAGAGAATTAAAAATACTCATAAACATCTATTACATACTTAGGAGCATAGAGTATGGCCTGGCAGTACTGACTGGTTGGGTGGCTGACAGGCAGCAACAGTCCTACCTCTCTCATGCTGTGCAGCTGGGGACACAGAGGCGCTATGAGTCTGCAGACGAGAGCAACATTTTGAAAGTACATGGGTTGGGTTACTGCAGAGAGAGGCATTTCCTGCCAAGCAAAGCCCACAAAACCTTGCTGATGCTCTGCAGAAGCTGGCAAACGATGCCAACGAGTGCAGCTGAGCTCCTGGACGCTCATCTGCAGGCAGGAGCTGCTGGCTCCAGTTTGATCTATCGCATATAAGAAGGCATGGGGAATCTAGGTAGTTTGAGAAGCAATCTGAGGGGGCCGCTAAGTCTCAGGAGAGAGAAATTAAATGAAAAGGCATTACTAGAAGGGGCCACAACAGACAGGACAGCTGGCTGGACCATGAAACTCCTAAGATTTAAACTGCTTTGGGAGCAGCACTTAGTGGTCCTAACTCACTGCAACTATTTCTTGTGGCCCTACAAGCAAAAGGGGGTGGCAAGAGAGCTGGCTCAGCAGTGAGGCGGAACATGGGGCACTGCTGCGTTACAATGCACTCACTTTAACTTTACTGGGACAGTTAAAGATATAGATAAAAAGACTTTTAACATTATTAAAGGTTTGATTACCCTCCCTCAAAGTGAAGAAACAGCTATTGATTAATTTTCTTCTGAGAGCATGCTTAGGGACTCTTAACGGAAATACACGCATGTGTGCATAGCATAGAACAAAAAAGCATTGTTCATTCTTGCAGGGTTTAGTAAGAATAGCACAGCGATTCTATCAATGTTGCTGGATTACGTTAAACATACAGTGATACACTATGGAAAATAATAGACAATCAAAACTAAGTTATAGCTGTCAACACAAGTGAAGGCTAATTCATTACCTATTATGCTTCATTCTTTCTGCAGAACTCACTGGTGCAAATTAGTATGAATTTGAAGTTTATATTTTAATTGATTACAGATTATAACTGGTACACCCACAAAGACCTTGAAACATTTGTCTGAAATAATCACCTACAAACTGAGCACAAACACCAGGCAGGAAAATACTGGTACTGCCAACTCCTCACCTTACAAATGCCCACAGCTTCTGTAATTTAAAGGAGTAAAACAGTGCCCTCGTTATTGCGTGTCAGTCACAGCAGGTTTCCATCTCATGTGCTTCTATTCCACTATGTCCTACACCTCCACTTCTCACCCACCTTCCTCGCCCACATCTGAACAGTCTCAGCTCTCAGACTCAGGAACCACAAGAGGTCCATTTAGGACAAGGAGCAAGGTCTAAGCTAGACCTTTCCTACTACTCTAATTCATTTTGGTTAAATACAGACACATGGATCCAGACTTAGGCAGAGCAAATTCTAGCTTTCATTCCCAACATATGGACAGACAAGGTACAGAAAGAGCCAAGTTCACTGCAACCTCTGCAACTACTCTGCTCACCTTTTTCTAAACCCACTCCTAATCTCACCATAAATCAAAGCATTCCTCCAGGCTTTGTAAGGAAAGCAACAGTTTCTATAGGTATTTTTCACTATGAGAATAAAGTGAGCACAGAAACACACTCATGTTTAATTTAAACATATGCTTTCTATTTTTAATTTTGTAAAATATATATATTATATATATATATAAAAACAGCTAACATCAACTTTGTATGCCTGTGATATATTCACTATACCCATGTCATAAAAGGCTGGTTCTGTCAATAGTATCAAAACAAAAACAGGCAAGCTGTGGATAATACCAAACAGAAATCTCTATATACCAAATCTTTGTGTTTAAACTATCAGCCTCTATAAACTGTACTCAATATTTAATGCATCCATGGTATAAATAATGGTCTAATATCTTAATTTTAACCTTCAAATGCCTAATCCTGTTATCTTCTGCTGCTGCTCAGTTAAATTCTGTAACAAGCTTAACATGAGGATTTTGTTACTCTGTCTTGGATTCCTGTCACTACAAAGTAGCTCATCCACAACAAACACCCTCCCCAAAAAAAAGACTCTCCAAGACCTTAGCTCTTGAATATTCAAAAGCAAAATTTCTTGGAAGTAGAATAGTCTGCTTAACTATTCTAGGGGGCAGGGGCAGGCTCTAGAAAGCATTTAGACTTTCATATATATATATTAAAAAGAATCCTTCCATTACAGGAGACTGAAAGAAACCTTTAAGCAACAGGGGTAATCCATAATAGCAGAATGACTTTGCAGCATCTAGCCAGAAGAATAAAAGGTGTGTGAGGGGGAAAGGAACCTCTGTCACCACAGGCAAATCCACAGTTAAAAACAGCACATAACAAGTACTTACTGTCTTAATCCTTTAGGCCTTTAAACTAGAAAAACACAAAAATATACCTCAGCAATCTAATTTATATACAAGCTTATTTTTCTCACTAATGATGGTTCATCCAGCCATTGCCACATAATAAATCTGCAGATTAAGAACAAAAAAGCCTGTCATTGGTTTTAGCTAGCAATTTAATACAAAGACAGACAACTAGCCTAACTTAAATTATATGTGCTTTTAAAGAACAGCATAGACAAAATGCCATTTGGAGATGAGTCTTTATACACACACTTACTTGTAATCTAAAAAATGATATACCTACACACACTTTTTAACCTAGAAAATGATACATATTTCACCTATGCAACCCTAACCTTTGCTGCATTGCTTTGAATATTCTTTCAGCAATCCTCCAGCTAAAAATAATAGACCGAAAACATCTTATAATAAAATCCTGTTCATATCTAGCCCCCAAAATTCTGCATTTTTAATTTTGGATATTTAAAAATTTAAGTGCTCTAAATCTCATGCTGATTTACAGATATTAGAAAAGGGCCGTTCAATGTCAAGCAGATAATGTGTGCAAGTCTCCAGATAAAAAAATTACAAAAGGCTGACTGTGCACTCTTTCCACCTGTGTGTAAATCAGTAACTATATACAAGATCTTGTATTATTCCTTTGACATGTATCAATTTACATTTTCATAAAGAAGTACTCCCACAATGAATCCATGTGTTTAGCAGACATATAGCAAAAGTAATAAAAAAAAAAAAATTGCTACAGAGTTAACTGATTTACTATTCTCCCAACTCTCCTGAATGAAAAAATACACTAAGCCTTTAAGATACACTTCAACCACTTATTTACTTGATATTTCCAAAAAAAGATGCCAGATTAATGTACATAAGAGCATCAGCATCCAAGTGGAATATATTTTGCTAATATGCGTAAAGCCCATTGTGTAAAGCCTAGTGGATATTAAGTGGACCAGGCTGAAAGAAAGAGCAAAGTGAAACCAGGATCTCCACCTACCACCTTCAAGTCTCTACTCCTGCATCTGATGGTACCTGTGCTGAGCCCCTGAACCCTCCCTTGACTCAGCTGGAAAGGAAGGGACAGCTCACACTTGATGGCCTTCTCAGTGGCACCATGTAAACCTTAGCAAAGGAAGAGGTCAAATACTTCTTTCCTAGTTTGGGAAGCTTTTCTCTAGTCACTGAGCTAGTTTTTAAGCCAACATTCTTTTCGACTATGGCTGTCATGTTACTCTGTCACTGATTAAAGACAAAAACCCAAATGCCCTACAGCACCCCCCCCAAAGAAAACCCCCAGCCTGCTGTATTTATGTATTTCTCTTCAATTTTCTTTAAAATTTTTTAGCTTAGACAAATGCCACCTACATGTGCAAGGCCACCAACAATGCAGTTGGAACAGCTACAACTAACTGCTGGTAGCTACAACTCAGGAAAGAGATCTTGAAGTCACCATTCTCCAAGATCATCAGCTTGACACATAGCAGCAGCAGGTAAAAAGCCAAGAAAGTGTTGGGCACCACCAGTAGAAGTAAGAGACCAAGACAGAAAGCATTATGTTGCCACTGTGTAAACTCCTGCAGCTGCCAACAGTTCAGTACTGTTTCCAGTTTTGGTGTCCACATCTCCAGAAGAATACAATACAACTGGAGAAGATACAGAGAGGGAAAACTAAAATTATCAAGGGGTGGAGCGGCAGCAGTATGAGGAGAGACTAAAAAGACTGAGACTCTTTAGTCCGGGAAGGGAAAAGCCAAAAGGGTTATGAATGAGGTTTAAAAAATTCACAAAGGCAGCAGATAAGCTGAGTGTGGTTCATCAAATCCCATAATAAAAGAACAAGTATGCACCCAAAGAAACTAAGAGAAGATTTGTTTAAAACAGGCAGAAGTGCATGCTTATTTACACACCACGTGAAATTCCGTGACTTCCTTCCACAAAGAAGAGGTAAACAGTATTGGCAAATTCAAACTAGGATTAGACAAATTCACAGACAGCAGGTCCATAAACAGATACCCTCTAAATAGAAGGTATCCACTAATATCCCAAAACAACAATTCTTGATGTTGGAAGAACAGGCTAAAGAAAGTGGCCAAGGTACGTTCTCCCTAAAAAGCATCTCCTATTGCAATGATCAAAGAAAGAATATGAGGCTAGATGGACTCAGTAGGGAATTTCTTATGCTCTTTCAGATCATGTGGAAAAAAGCTCAGACTCCAGAATGCTTAGCTTCCTTGCAATGGATGTCAAATGAAGATGAGGAACTAAAGAAGAAATTATATTTTGGTTAGCTGACTCCTCTCCACACAAGAGAATTATTTTATAGAAAGAGACTCAAGTTATTCAAAACATGAAAATACATTACAGATACAGTCTTAGAGCATCAAGCCACTTGCAGAAATTCCACATTTCATTTTTAAGATTCAACTGTCTACACAAAACTCAGGAGTAATACATCTAAAAATTTTCAAAAAGAGATCTATATACACAGTATCACAGAATAGTTGCGGTTGGAATGGGGACGGGAGCATCCCTCTTGTGAGGAAAGGCCGAGAGAGCTGGGCCTGTTTAGCCTGGAGAAGAGAAGGCTCAGGGGGAATCTTAGCAACGTATACAGATATCTAAAGGGAGGGTGTCAAGAGGATGGGGCCAGGCCCTTTTCAGTGGTGCCTAGTGACAGGACACGAGGCAACGGGCACAAACTGAAACACAGACAATTCCATCTGAACATGAGGAGAAACTTCTTCACTGTGAGGGCGACAGAGCACTGGAACAGGTTGCCCAGAGAGGTTGTGGAGTCTCCTTCTCTGGAGATATTCAAAACCCACCTGGACATGATCCTGTGCAACATGCTCTAGGTGACCCTGCTTGAGTAGGGGGGTTGGACTTAGATGATCTCCAGAGGTCCCTTCCAACCTCAACCATTCTGTGATTCTGTAATGGCCCTTTGGAAATCATCTGGTCCAACTCCCTGCTCAAAAACAATCAGCTACAGCAGGTTCCCCGGACCATGTCCAGTCAGGTTTTGAATATCCCCAAGGATGGAGAGCCCACAACCTCTCTGGGCAACCTGTTCCAGTGCTCAGAAACCCTCACAGCAAAGAAGTGTTTTCTTCTGTTCAAGTGGAATTTCCTGTCTTCCAGTTTGTGCCTATTGCCTCCCATCATATCCCTGGGTTCCCCTGAGAAGAATTTGGCTCTGTTTTCTTTACACCGTCCCATTAGATATTTATAAGATGTCCCTTGAGCCTCCTCCTCTCCAAGCCGAGCAGTCCCAGCTCTCCCAGCTTCTCCTTGTATGAGAGATGCTCCAGTCCCTTCATTGTCTTAGTAGCCCTTCACTGGACTCACCCCAGTCCAAGTCTTTCTTGTACTCCCTGTCCTTCTTGTACTGGGAAGCCCAGACCTGGGCACAGCACTCCCAGTGCAACCTCACCAGTGCTAAGTAGAGGGAAAGAATAACCTCCCTCAACCTGCTGGCAACACTCTTCCTAATGTAGCAAAGGATGCTTTTCCTTCTTTGCCACAAGGGCACATTGCTGGCCCACATTCAACTTGTTGTCCACCAGGATCCCCAGGTCCTTCTCTGCGAAGCCGCTCTCCAGCAGGTTGGCCTGAACTGGTGCCTGGAGTTATTCCTCCCCAGGTGCAGGACTTTGCACTTCCCTTTATTGAACTTGATGTTAAACACTATTGGCCCTAGCATTGAGCCCTGGGGGTCAACTACTAGTGACTGGCCTCCAGCTGGACTTCATGGTGCTGATCACAACCCTTTCAGTCCAGTAGTTCAGCCAGTTTTCAGTCCACCTCACTGCTCACTTACCTAGTCTGTACCTCATCAGTTTCTCTATGAGGATGTGATGGGTGACAGCACTGAAAGCCTTAATAAAGCTAAGGTAAGCAACATCCTCTGCTCTCCCTTCATCCAACAAGCCAATCATCTGATCACAGAAGGTTGGTCAGGCATGATCATGCTGACAACTCCCAATCATCTGCCTGTCCTTCATATGTTTGGAAATGGTTTCCAGGGTTATTTGTTCTGTCACCTGCCCAGGGGTCAAGGTGAGACTGACCAGCCTGTAGTTCCCAGGATCCTCCTCCTTGCCTTTCTTGAAGACAGGGCTTACATTTGCTGTCTTCCAGTCCTCAGAAGCCTCCCCTGATTGCCATGACCTTTCAAAGATTACCAAGAGTGGCCTTGCAGTGACATTGGCCAGCTCCCTCAACACTCATTGGCACATCCCATCATGTCCTAGGACTTGTGTATATCAAGTCCATTTAATGGTCCATAATCTGATCCTCCTGCACTGACAGCAAGTCTTCTTGCTCCACACTTTCCCACTGGTCCCAGGGACCTGTGATACCTGAAGACTGGTCTTATCAGTAAAGACTAAGGCAAATAAGGCATTCAGGACCTCAGCCTTCTCCTTGTCTTTTGTGACCAGATCCCCACATCCATTCAGCAGTGGGCCCACATTTTCCCTAGTTTTCCTTCTGCTGCTGCCATACCTGTAGAAACCTTTCTTGCCCTTCACTTCCCTCACCAAATTCAGCTCCAGGATGGGCTTTCCTAACCCCATCCCTGCGTGGTCAGATAGTGTCTCTATATTTCTCCCAGGTCACTTGTGCCAGCTTCTACCTCCTGTATGCTTTCTTTTTATATCTGAGTTTAGTCAGGAGCTCCTTGATCATCTATGCAGGACTCCTGCCACCTTTGCCTGTCTTCCTGATCATCAGGATGGACCATTCTTGAGCTTGGAGGAGGTGATCCTTGGAAAAAAGAAAAAGAAAAAAAAAAAAAAGCTGACTGACATCACTAGAATATATTCAAAACTCCAGCTTTTAAAAATCAAATGAGATGCTCATAAGCAACTGAAAAGAAGACAGAGCACTACTAAGAAGGACTAGAATTCTAGCACCAGATGTTAGAAAGTCCAAACCTTTAGGGGACTTTATTGGATACTGCAGTCTATGATTTTTCAAAATGCCAATGAGAAAAAAAGCAGAAGCTTCTCAAGATGCCATTTCAATATTGTATTAGGTAGGATTATGGACACCTAGCTGGTCTTATAATTGTTTGACTATGAGAGTATGGAGTATCCTTATCAAAACAGCCACTAAAACTTTTAAACATCTGAAATGGAAGATGGGGAAAAAGGCTGTGCAGCACAGCATCCCATGCAATCACCTAAAAGAATCAGTGGAAGTAAAACATATACATACATACAGATATAAATGAATCCATCAAATGGCAGATTACTGAAAAAACATCATCACCACCTGTCCTCACAGGCATCCAAAGATCTCAAGTCCTGAGCACAGATTCTTCCACTTCAGCAGATTAAATTCTCATTTATGAAGTACTCTACTCCTCCACCATGAAAAAGCTGCCATTTAATTAGCATACCTTCTGAAACTGGTAGTACCAGTAGTCACTTCCAGAACATCATGTAAAGGATGCAGTCTATCTATCCCTAGTAAAACTGTCTGCTGTTTCTCCCCCTCACTCCCATTCCCTCTGTTTTGATGATGCTTCCAGTATCAGTGTCCATCTGTCAGATTGATTTTTGAGGGTAAGTTTTACAAGAAGGCAGATCTGGTCTATCAGACACCCCTGCTGAAAGGGGTGGTGCCAATCCCTTAACTCCTCACACACTGTTTTCCTTACACCATGCTCTTGTATCTGTGTGAATAAGCTGATTAAAGGATGTCAGAACTGGACAACCACCATAGACTGTGGAAGTCAGGGGCAACATCATCTTTCCTGTGGCAGCAACTGTTTATCAGCTCAAGCACCCTGTGAAGCTTGCAGTTATCTAACCATTTTCTTCTATACAGCCTTGTACATATAGTATGGCTTTCCTCAACTCACCTCCTGAGCCTCATTCTATAAACTCAGTCCTTACAGTAAGTTTTCTCTTTGTTGCCTATACTGATTCAAGTGAATAAACTGTATATAAACTGTATATGTTGACTACAATTCTTTCCTTCTTCAGATAAAAACAGGAAACAAATGTCTACTGACAACCTACTTTGAATATAACTGCCCCAGAGAGGGACAGCTCCTCTTCAGCAAACTGAAAACAAAACTAATATACATAGATATAGCTGAACATATACTAAGGAGAAAGACTATTTGTAACTTTTAACTGATAAAGTGGATGTGATTAATGTATGCTAACACCTTATCAAGGGGAAAGGAAACAGCATAAAATTCAATTTATTCAAAGAATAATATCAAGAAATTGGGGACAATATGTTAGATATACATGATGAACAGTTAATGTTTCAAAGCAAGAGATTACTGTACATTGGAACATCACTTTAACTAAAATGGTACTGCTTTATGAATGGGTACTGGTAGTTTGGATACATTCTGGTTAGATTTTTCTACTGCCTGATTGCCTGATCAGCAGGGCCCTGGAGCACAAAAGTCTCTCTCTGTGGGCAATGACAAGCCACATGACAACAGTTCTTAGGACCAAAAAGAGCAATTATAGGGGATTCTTGCTCCATACCTGCAATGAGAATCAGTATGTTTAGTGCCATTGTGTAGTTAAGCAGCTAATCCCTAAAAAATCTCTGCCCAGCATGTATGAGATTTCCAGAAATTTATATTTTTGCCAAGTTTTAGCAGCACTTCACAAGCATTTTCACATCATAGGATTGACAATTGGTGGATCAAACCCCTCCAAATTAAAAGCACTCCAAAACATGTGCAGATTTTTTTTTATTTTTAAATGGTAAACAAAAAGAACGGATTTTCCTCTCAACATTGACTGAGAAGAAACAGTTTGTTTTACAGCTTCCATTCCTCCTCCCCCAGCAAAATGATCCCCGCACCCTGCAAAAGCTGGAGATGGAATTTTCCATATAAGTAGTTTACAGGTCAGTGAAGTTACAACTAAGTGTTTTATAATAAAAAATGTCAATCAGCTTTAACTCCAAAAGTGTTGTTACCACATTACAGGAAAGCTATTCATAACATGTAACAATTCAAGTAATAAAAAATGAAGAAACAACCCTCCCCTCTCCAAATTTGTTCCAGATATCAAAGCATTTTGGGGGAAGAAAGTTCAGAATTCAACCAATTGCTGATGTGAAACCAAAAGCTACTCTATTCTGTGCCTCAGATGAGCTGAAACTCCAAATTTGGCCCTACCAGAATGTCCCAGCATTGCCAATTCCATGTTATTAAAATGGTTTTTCCCCCCCCCCCCTCAGAACTATTTTCTTCTCAAAACTAGGCCTAATAATCATTGTAAATGATGCCTTCACTATACTTTTAGCTCAGAATTTCTGCACTTTGGTAAAACACCTGGGATTAGCTTAGTCAAGGCCAAAGGGCTCAGTGCAATGCGAACACATTCTAGATTTCTGCATTTCCCAGTGTACCACTAGAGGGTTCACAGTTCCTCACTTTGAAATGCCACAAGGCTCTTAACCAACTATACCTGCCTTTCAGGAGAACTGTGAAGATGGAACTAGAAAACTTTATCATTACAGATAGCGCATGCTCACTGCTAGGCGGATACGTTCCTGCATGAGCAAACATTAAGATCATTTTCCAACCTACATCCCCCGCCAGTAAGGCTAGCTCACACATACTTGTGCACCTCTATGCCTAGCTCAAAGGCTTTCCTGTGTGAATGGGAATCAGGATTGGCCTAAAACTCAGGCTTTAAGATGCAATGAAGGGTATCTCCCCTAAACAGCAGGTGTACCAATTCACTTCCCTTTTCTTCAAAGAACTTTGTTGTTTTTCATTATACTGCTTCAACACAGAGAATGATATATACATGAAATACACATACTGAAAAGGCCACACACATATTCATCAACCCTTTACAATTATTCAATATTTCAGAACTTCTGGAATATCACTCTATTGACAGCTTCTAAGACAAAACAACAACAGTAAAAACTGAAGTGTTTTCATTAACAACAATAAACTATCAAAAGATGAGAAGAATAAGGAGCTTTTTTGTGAATCCATTTTTAACATAAGGGGGTTTTGTTTTATAACACAGAAATACTGCAGCTCCGTGGACTGCCTGGTGCCTTCTTTTCTTGAAACCAAAACACACACTTAACAAGCCTTCCTGAATGATTAAGAAATGAACTAAAGGTTTTGATATAAAACTAACAAAAAATCCTAAAATTAGTTTAACACTCATCACCTGGCATAAAACCACCAATAGTTTATGTTTTCATAAAAAGGAATCACTTTTTTCTAAAAAACAAAAAAACACATAGTACAATCTGACTTCTGTTTTCAGTGAAAATTATGCTGCATGTGAAGTAGAACAAAAAAGTAGTAACAGAGACAGATGTTCAGTTTATACATATTAATGTAAAGTTTCCTATTACACTAATGAAACAATTTTAAATGCTTTTATCTATACCTATGGAATTTCAAAACAAGCTCTAGCATATAATAACAACTTCCAGTTCTTTCATCTTCTACTAACGTATTTTAAGAACATTCAAAAAAAAATTCTTGGACACATATCAAGGTAAAGAATTTTCACTTGTATGTGTACTTTTCTTTTCTGAAAGAGATACAAAACAAAGTCCTTATCCTCTTGTGGTCAGAGAGCCCACTGAGATACATATAAAGTATGCAATAAATAATATAAATTCCTTTTACTTTTCATGTTTTCATTGCCTATTATAGCTTTAGACTAAATTTCAGTTATTCCTTCTTACTTTTTGTTTTTTAATATACATAATTTCTATTTGGAGGAAAAAATGGTGAAAAGATGATTTTCTTGCAATGATGCAAGAAAATAAGTCAGCTATTTTATTGAACTACTACTACATTGCTAATATCTTACTTCGAGGAGAACCAATCCCTGACAGTCTGAGGAAGAATCATAAGTAATTTAAAAATTGTCCATGAAGTGCATAAATAAGCCTCAATAAAGGCTGTACATGAAAAGTAAGTTCTTAATTGACATTGACTGAAATATATATGATATAAAACATATTACACTTCCAAAGAACAGATATTTACCTTTGTTGCAAGTTGTGACACTGAAGATGAAGCTTCATCATGAAGAAACTGGTCTTTATTCTCAAAAAAAGGATAAAGATAAAAAAGGCACCACAGTCAGTTTCAGTTTGACAATAAATAGCGACATATTTCAGAGTATTTGTAATGCTTTTATTTTATTCAGCCCATCAGAATAGGAAATTGTCAAAATATGATCACAATGCAAAACTGAACATCACCAATAACTAAAATAATAAAATTACATTTAGAATGATGAAAATGCTTTACAAGAAGTAAAAACAAAAAAATCTCCAAAAGAAAGCTCAAAAAACTTTACACAATTTTAATACCACATTATAAAAATAAAAAACAAGTCTTATAAAAATAAACCTTAAATGAATATTTGTTTCTATATTTTTATTATGCATATATTATATTTTTATTATGCACACTGACTTTCTGAATGCCCTGTTAGATGGTAGTCTATGCAGTGTCTATAGGTTTGGGGTTGTTTTTCCTCCTAAAATTATCTTCTCTATCAAGCTAAGGAGAGTTGCATTTCCTGCCCACACCCCTTCCCCCCCATTAATAAGTGTAGATTTCTAAAGAAAACCAGATTCCTGAAGACATCAGTAACGGTAGTTCAGCAGGGCAGCATCTGTGCCTGTCCCTGAATTAAGTTGCTGTCTCAGTACATCTCAACGCCATCACGTTACTACCAACATTCTCTTCAAGACAGGACAAGATCAATGTCAGGAGTACTTTAGAGGCCAAGGAAAGACATGAAAAGTGGCACAGAGTATACAGAAATTTAAAAAAAAGGTAAAAATGTTCTCATTAAAACACAGATTGTAAAAATGAAAATTATTTGCTATACATATACATCCAAACACAAACAGGTCCAAACACAAAATACAAACAGCTACCTATAACTGAAATCATTTAACAACAATTCCCTCCCTCCAAAACAAAACAGAAAATTACAGAGTGGCTTCTGGAAAATATTTTCAAAGTGTCGATTTCACAGAATCTCCTGTATTCACTTCAGTCCATTTTTTGTTTATGACAGTCAGTTACTGTTTCAAAAATCAAATTTATCAACTTTCCACCACCACCACCCCCCAACTAAAGTAAGGGCTAAGAAGTTGATATGCTCTTTGCTTAGTAAGCTCAATTTTTTTTTTTAAAGTAACTCCATATAAACTAAAACATATCTCCACACATACATACCCTAACACACACAGAATGCACAGCAGCCCAACTCCTACACATTTCCAAAGATCTGAACTCTTGCTGATGCTATTAGCAAAGTGGATGAGGGTGTCTGCATGAGAGTCTTCTACACTGTTCAAGTGCTACGGGTAGGTCTTTAGATATTTCTTATGATCGGGGGCCCAACTGTATCATCTTCACCTTTGGGAAACCAGCTTCAGATCCCACGCATCTTTTTTTTGTTATATTAATTTTAATTTGCCCATTTTCCTTTATAG
This sequence comes from Apteryx mantelli, assembly GCF_036417845.1. Lineage (NCBI taxonomy): Eukaryota > Metazoa > Chordata > Aves > Apterygiformes > Apterygidae > Apteryx > Apteryx mantelli. The sequence goes on along the minus strand of NC_089980.1, from coordinate 116,995,219 downwards.
GCAACACTTCATATTATATTCATGGACAAGGATGGAATTAGGAGCATTTCTAAAAGCACTATGAAGACCATCATACTACAGTTCTGTTATAACTGTATTTTGGAAATACTTTTGTATTCTGTCCCAACAAGTAATTCCAAGTCAGGAACTCCAATAATCATTCAAAATGAGAATATCACTTCCTGTGAATCTTAACAAGTTATTTAACTTCCAGATTTTGGTTAGCTGTCTTTAACACAGGAGGATGTTACCGTAGATGGGATACCCAGACTGACAAAGTTTAGATTTGTGCAAGACTAACATGAAATTCAGTGACAAGTTGTTGGTTTTTTTTTTTTTTTTTTTTTAAAGAGAATCATTAGCAATGTTTTAAACAGAAAGCCACACACACACACATACAATTTCAGAAATTTCCTGTTTTTTCCTCAACACTGTCAGCTGTCAAACTTTTGGATGAGGCTGCAAAACCTTAACTTGATAACTCTGCTTGGACACAGGACAACAGCTACAGAATACTTCACCTAATCTTTCAAAAGTTTTACCAAAAAGAAAAAAGAATCCAGAAACTATAAAAGCCCCAAGGGGAACTATGAGTAAAACAATGAGTAATGATCACAGACGTCCAGAGCTGTCAGAGCTGCCAGTTTCAGCTACCAATATCATTGTCTCCAGAACAAACAAGATGATACGCATTAGTACCTTCCAGAGTAACAACACCTCTTAATTTTAATTTTCCCAGCTCTCAGAGTATCTTAGGAAGGGTAGTAAAAGCATGGAAGTGCATAAACAAAGTTCATGCTCTACTAAGAAAAAAATGGAGGTATGAAGGCATACAGCCTCTAGCAAGCCAGAGGGCAAGGAAACAAAAGTGTGAAGCAGCTTTCACACTGCAAGTTTTTGCGGGAAAAGATGAGAGATGCAATGAACAACACAAGTGGATATGGAACCAGTTTATGGGCATAATAAAATGTGAAAACTGTCTTTGATGAAAGATTTGGAATAAATGGTAGGCAGAAGGTTAATCATTTTTTTCTGAATGTGTGACAACTAGGACTGGATTTTTTGTTAATACATTCACATACTGTACTATGCATAAGCAATGAAGCAGTAGCTTACAGTACCAATATTCTCACACAGTGGAGGGCTGACAGTAAGGAAGACAACACAAAGTTAAAAGATATGAAATATAAAGATTAAAAGATATGAAACCCTCAGGAAAACAACTGGTGAGAAGCAATTATTTAAAATACTTTTTTCCAGAGTGGAACACTTATCAATTTCAAGAGGCCAAGTATATCTGTAAAGGAAGCTACATTCCTTTTAAGATTTGTTTCCTAAGAGAAAGTGATCTGGACAGTTCTGCTGTTTGTGATGTCCACCCATATGTCCCACCAGCTTGCAGTAATTTTTGATTGAAATTGGCCAGTAGGTTTCAACTTAGCAGTCTCAAAGATTTCTAAACATTTTGTGAAAAACCTATGGCTAGGGAAAGCAGAGAGAACCACATTAACGTCCCACAACAGAAAAAAAGCGTGGCAGGAGCACAGGCTGCCACTGCATATGCTGACCCTCACGCAGCTCGCAGGGAGAGACCTCAAGGCCTGCAGGTTAGGGCTGGACTGCGGATAAAAAAAAGTGACAGAGGCAGGAAGATCTAAGGAGAAAAGGCATGAAATCATATACAGCTTCTTCTGATATGTATTCTCTACTTGTGTTAGCATTCAAAGTTTGGGCATCTGACAATTTTTTTTTTTTTTTTTTTTAAAGGGAAAAATCTACTGTAGAGCTATCTGCAAAAAGTCAAGATGAGTTTGCTTTATCACTTCACATAACAAATGTTGACACTGATCATTTATGAATTATTTCACTGTATTTTTAAGTCTAGCTTAGCTTACAGTTATGACAACTCATTTTTACTTGAATTTAAAAGAAAAACTTGGACTACATTCTTATAATATCTAGTAACCAAGTAGGTGACTAAATGTTAACACTAGTGGGAAATGCTGATCAACAACTCGAATAGCCTTCCAGTTCTGGCAAGGGAATGTTGGTATGCACAGTGTGTTTTCATAAGGAAACAAGTGCCCTTTTCTTGGACATACTGCAAAGCATAAGGTACTCAAGGGATTAATTCAACTAGCACACAAACCTTTTTGTACAGAGATCAAAATTGTAATCTACTTCCCTCAGCTTCCTTTGTGGTGAAGTAATTAATTAGTCTCTTTAGATCATTCGCTTTAATAATTCAGTCCAAGATGAGAAACACTGGACTTTAAAGAGTTAAAGCAAATAGCAGCAGCATCTCACCCTGCATGCCCTTCTTTTGCTCTAGTATATAAAATGATACATTATTGATTTTCTCCAGGCAGTTCAGGAACCTATACTAGATGTCAAAGCTGAAAGCACATAAGACTAAACAAGTTATTATTTTAAGAGTAAGTCCTTTCGGTGTAAATTATTGCTCTTCTGCTGTCCTATTAAATCCTCTCTGCCTATTGCCATGGCTCATCAAGGACTAAGCATAATTTAAAGTCTAGGTTATCATGACTGCTAGTGCAGATTAGATTATGAGCTACAGATGAACAGTTTAAGTGAAAACAAAACATATACCACCTCAAAAGACACACTCCAGGGTAGAATTTAACACAATTCCCAGGATTACACAAACACCCAAAATAATTTAGCAACCGGGGGGGGGGGGGGGGGGAGGGAATACTCCAGAAATTACAAACCTGAAAGCTAACCTCTGAAGCTGGAAAGTTTCCCAAAACACTGATTACAAACCAAAGGATAGAACAACTATATATAATAGGCTGACCAGAGACAGTTAGCACAGATACAGAGGAGGAGATCACACTGCTGGATCACTGTCTAAAACATAGCTTCCTTGAATTTGAGGAGGATTTTGGTCTAACTTTAAATAAAATAAGGAAGACTAAAGCAGATTGTTAATGCAAAGGTCACCCTGCTTCTTTAGCTTTGTAACTGAAACAAAAGCAGCAGACAATGCAAAGTGTACTTAAATTAAGGTGAGAGGGAAGTTATCAGTAGAAACTCAGTAGCATGAGGCCACATTTTGTTTGTCATACATATATACATACACTTGGAAAAACAAATGTGTGTCATGAAATTGAGACAATTTCCTGAATAGTGATCAAATGTAGCTATACTATTTTAATATACTTTTAACACAGCTGAAAAACAGAACTGAACTGCACCTGAACACTTGCACAAAACTGAGTGTGCACTTTAAGAAAACAAGGTTCGCATTTCTAACAAATAAAGGATGTATTATGCAATCATACACAGGGGACTGTCTTCTGGGACACAAGGCTGTTTGCTCAGCAGACACTAACTCCCATGCTTAACTGTGAATTTCCTCTGCTCCTCTCTGGAAGAGGTAATATAGATTAAGATCGTTTCATTAATCTTGTCCTTATTTCATCTACTGCTATATCTCCAACTTCCATTTGCATGTCCTTAAAGCAAGCAAATGAACCAAACTAGTCATGTGGGCAATGATGCAATTTGAAAATTTCCTATTAATATCACCAATGAAAATATTAAACTAGGCATTTCTAAAGTCTGTTCATGCTCAAGGATAATCTGGTATTTTAACTGTTTTTTTCTCATATACAAAAAACACTTTTCCACTCCAAATTGCTCATTAAACTTAGAAAGCATCTACATTATAACAATAAACCATATAAAATACCATTGTCACTACTACGCTGCAAGTTTCCTCTACCATTCTTTGGCAAAATTGAGAGTACATCTTCTTTTTCTTTGTGCACAAAATAAAGCCTAAATATGTTAAATAAATACACTTTCATTGTTGTATATATTTATTAGACAACACTAATCTCTAAACATGCTTCTAAAATACAATTCATCAGCCTATTTTTAGAAGAACTTTTTTCACTCTAATGACTTTTAAAAGTCCAGGTGACTATTTCAGATGCAGCAGATAACCTGCATGTTATTAAAAATGCTTCCATCTTCTAGGTCCCAGTCTTTTATAACTACCTTTTATTCACCAGATTACTTTTTATCTTCAAGTCAATCTTCCTATCTTTTCATCTTTTAAATTATCAAAACTGAATAAATTAAAATGAAGAAGATACACTTTCCTCCTACAAAAGATTCCACAGCTGTTAAGCTTGTTTAACATTTTCATAAACTGTTTCTAAGTTTTAACTGCTGATTCTTCCAGTTATTGCTTTGCATTCCTTACATTTTCAAATAAAATATCTAAATTATTTCTATATTTTTAGTGTCAACTGATGATGAAGGCCCAAATTTACTGGAGAAGATTAATTTCAGACTATAAAAACATACATAAGATTATTTTGTAATGTCAATAAATTCTAGAAGTACAAAAGTAATATTAGAGCATCAGATTCCTATGCTCTATGTTTTTACATCAGTACAGGAAGTGTTTTTTTTTTTTAATTAATTAATTGTTCACATTATTGCACATCTCTGTAGTGAGTGATTTTACTCAGACTTTGCTTTTCACAAAACATTTTTGGAAGAACATTATTAAAGATTAAACACCTTAAAAAAAAATAAAAAAAGCTCAGCTCATTAGGAATTTGGTTTTGCCCAATTCGATTCAAAAGTCTAACTTACAATATTTAAAATATGCTTCAAGAATTGAAAACAACTATATTAAGATCAAAATAACATCAACGTTAAAGCTGAAACAATATAAGAAAGTCAAATACTCAATTTGACTTGAATAACTTCAACAATTCAAATACTCCAGTGAAAATGTTTCCATTTTTATGACACCGATCTGACTAAGAATTTTTCCATAAACTATTTTTAACAACTCCTCCGTACTAGGAGTTCATATTTGCTAACTGTTTCCTTATTCAGAAAACAAACCAACACTAGTTCAAAAGACAGTAGCGGACATACTATTTTTATGCAGTCATAGGCGTCTGAAATTAAATTATAGATCTAAAAAAAGATCTTCTAGAAGTAATGACAATATTTGCATAACATAGTTTCTGCAAAGTAGTATCAAAACAGACTGAACACATGATTTTTTTGTTGTAGTGTTCACCAGCAAAACCACTGTTTCCTTTTGACGTACCACCTTCAGTGTTCACTTAGATCTATCAGATCAATATCTGCTGTCCCAGGTCTACTCAAAAAGAACTGCTGATGAAACTCTTCGGAAATATACTTTTATGATGATAGAACTGAATACTAGTCTATGTGTTAAAGTATTCATTCACTTGTAATAACTCCATGTAAAGGATACCTGTAACATATGTAAACACTGACAAAAGATGGTTTCTGTATAAAAGTAAGGAAAAAAAATGTATAAACCTATTTTACTAGTAAAATATTCAGTGGATAAAAAACATTAATTCTTGCTCAAAAGAGTACAGTATTTTAGTTTGTTTCTATATTAATGGCACAAAAAACTCCAGCACTGCTAGGAAAGTATGACTCCAGAAACCCTGCAAAACTATACGAAGATAAAACAAATAGCTTAGGGAAAGCAGATTTCAAGAAATGACCTGAAGAAGAGGACAGTAGTTTTATGGATCAGTTGAAGGGGATAATTCTGTCCTAGGCTAGCAGGGAAGAAGACAAACGAGGTTGCTGGCAAACAGAGGCTACCTTAGCTGGTAAAGCACAAAAGACGAGACAAGTGATAACACTGACAAATGGGCAAGTGGAAAGGGATGTATTAAGAAAAACCTTGAAAGCAGGGACAGAAATTTGACTTTAAGTGTCCTGAAACAAAGGGAAGCTAGCTGAAGAATTTAAAACAGAAGGATGATGCAAGCTTTATGCTATAAGCAACAACATTAATATCAGCAATGGGATTTGTACAGACTAGAGGATGGGGGAAATGCCATGTAGCTATTGGAAGCTGAAGAAGAGGAAGTAATCACCAACAGGATAGGAAGTAAGGGTCTGCACAAGAATTTCAGCTGTCTAGACACAAAGAAAAATAATAAAAAAAAGCAGGCCTGGATTTTATAGGGGAAGCAGCAGTATAGACACAGATTCTTTTGCATAATAGATAAAAATCACAGAGAGCCTTGAGCTTGCTTGATTGAAAGAAAAAAATAGATACTGATGTTGTCTATAGTAGGAGACCAACCAGAAAAGAGGTGCTTTGAAAGATTTCTGAGAGTCAGAATTAAACAACGGAAAGGAGTAAGAGGCAAGAAGCATATGTAAGCAGGGTCAGTGGTGTAAAGATGGCAGTATAAATCAGGAATTGAAGTCCTTCAGAAGAGTTTAAAAAAAAATAAAATAAAAACACAGCTCCGTAGAGCTCCATGAAAGTGGCGAGAAAGAAAAAGGCTCCACTCAAGAACTTGCTGGAGGATGAATCAGACAAGGAGGAGGAACAGCAAGAAAGGCAGGCCAAGGAAGGTTTCAAGAAAGTTTTCACTGTCAATCCCACAGTATAATGTTAAAGAATGATGACCAAATACAGGTGATGGATTTTAGCCAGCAAAATGTCACTGAAATGTCATAAGAGCAGCTTTGATGAAAAGAAAATAAAAAATAGGCTAGCATAGAGGGGACTTGTGAACAAATCAGAAGAGTACTGTAGGCAAAGCCATATGGGACACATTTAAATGGTTAGAAAGTGAAGGAAAGACATTAGCTGGATTAACATTTACTGCTTTGTTTTTTAATTAAAAAATATTCTTATTCAATGCATTAGTAAAACATACAAAATTCTGCTCAATTCCCACACATTCCTTCAGGGCCTGTCTGCGTTCTACTCATTCTAACATGAAAGCCTCTATTTAAAATTGTACCAGAGACTTAAACATATTAATTAAAATAGATAACTAAAATTCTGTAGATCTAGCTTTAAAATATCCAGTGAACAAGTCTAAACAAAATTCAGCACAAAACATGTTTCTGCACATAATTTCTCTGTATTTTCTATTCTTTGTCATATTCAGAGGAGAACAGGTCAAGGCTAAGGTTCTGAAATATTTTACATGCAATATAAAGTTGCAAAAGACAATATAGTTCACAGCTTGCATCCATCAGCTACCCTAATATGATTTTAAAAAGTTGAGCACCATTTTACATATGAGTTACATGAAATATTGACACTTCATTGACATCTGAGACCCATTATAGTAACTTTAATCAATGAGAACTTAGCATGAGCGCGAAAACATTGCCTTGCAGAAGTCAAAAACAAGTATTGTTCTCATTCTAGAAAAAACAGTTCGAAACATAATGAGCATCTTACAACCTGCATGTATGTTTGCCATGCATTGAAAATGTGCAAGAAACATGGCAGAGACATAAAAAGCACATTAATTTCACTTTATACATTTGTACTAATTTACATGTATTAAGTCTTCTTCATGTATTAATTGTAGTTTTAGCCAATAAAGCATGTTCACTTTGCAAAAAGAGACCAAGTATAAATTAAAATTAGTTTTTATGATTCAATCTAAAACTGTCTAGTCTAAAAAATATATACAATTCATACAGTTATTTACACAAGTACTGTTTCAGAATTTACTTGTCTTTCTTATCTCAGGAAACAGCTTACTATTTTAAACAAGTGTTAACAATTCAAAACACTTTAATATATAGCAAAAAGTTTCTGCAAAAAGTGGCAAGAGGCTGACAATTCCCTCCCATTGCAATTTTTGCATTCTAAAATTTCTCTGTTCTCCTCTGGAACAGAATCAAACCATTCTCAAAAACAAAACTGACAAAACTGCTGTTTTCAGATAAAACTAAGTATTTCTATTTGAGAAAGTGAAACTATGAACTTTAATTTACACAAATTCAAATGTCTGCCTGAGGAAGCCTAGATCAGGCTTCCATACCTAAATGAGATGAGTAAAATTTTTATGGAGTAACAAATTTTTTTTTTTTTCATTTATTTACAGTAGCTTAATTCTTTGTTCCTTTCTACTACTACAATCATCAGGTTGTTCAGTGAGAGTTCCTTCTCTCTTTCTCAGCTTTGAAGAAACGTCATATATCAGCAAAATTTCATTACACTGGAACACTTTCAATCAGCCACTACCACATTCTGTAAGTAAATAGTTTCAGGATTATTTACTTTATATTTGAATGCTAGAAGCTTAGGAATATCCTACCAGCTTGCTCCATTAAAAATGAAAAGAAAGTCAAAAGATCTTGTTGGGGAAAACACCACATCAAAAATTAAAATCAAAGTGTTATGACTACAGTTAATCTTCCCTTTTACCAAATGATGTACCAGAAAAGAACATAGAGAAAAGGAAATCTAACAGTAAGTTTATGCCCCAAAGCTACTGCTGGGCTTTCTTAACTTATTAAAAAGCACTCAAACAAGTTATTTAGAGTTTGGCCCTCAAGAGAGAAAACTGGGGAAGTCCTGGATTTTTTTCTCCTGATGAGGTAATTCTTCATTTATAGCTGCACGATAACAACCAGGAGGAGAGACTGAAGACCACCAAGACTTTCTTACAATAGCTTTACTATCCCCGAAGGTGGCTGCGGATGCCAGTCAGGACCCTACAGAGCTTACAGTACAGATGGACAAAAAAGCGATGCAGAGTCAGCTTAGTACTTCTTAGTCATAGGAACTCTGCTGCACAAAGTAGAGGATAAAATAATGGGAGTACTGTCAGGATAGAAGACGGACCTTCTGACTTGGGGGGATAAGGTCAGGGGCCTCAGTGGGGTTTTGGTGTATTTGTGGCCAGAGAAGAGAAGCTGTGAACAGTCAGTGGGACTTAAGGGAGCTTTCAGGGACCTTTGGTGTTCAAGGAAGGTTTCAGGAGGTAAGCCAGAGTGGTAGACAGCAAACCAAGCAGCACAGTGAAAATAGTGGAAGTTTCCAAACACCTCAGGATAGGAACTGCAGAAGGAAGGAGAGATCAAATGTGGTACAGGAGGGTGTAGGTGGTCTCTCAGGCCACATTCAATTGCACAATCACTCTCTGCCCCCAGAAAGGGTCACCAACCCCCTCTCCAAAAAGGGTGTCTGTTCTACCTCTCCTACAGGAGAAGATTCTGTTCACCCCCACACACCTTCACAGCTGCTGTCAAACAAGTAGCAAGGCACAGAGAGCTCCTGCGGCTGCAGAGCAGCAGAAAGGACCAGGCCAGACCTGACTGAGGAGCTGCCTGGTTATTTCTGATACTGGTAAAACCTGGGAAGAAGGAAGCACAGACTGCTGCTACGGGGAGAGACCACTCCTAGCTGTTAGTCGGAGGAGGACCAGAAACTCAATCAGAGGGCAGGTTATCCAAATACATTCCTGCTCTTCCAGCAAGGTAGACAAGACAGTCACAGGGCAGGGAGCTTTTCTGGGGGTGGGGGTTAAATACAAACCTCAGCAGTTTGCAGCCCTGGGCAACCTGCTTTAGGTATGCCTAAGACCAGCTTTGTGGCACGAGAAGATCAGTTCAGCAACAAAGCAGCGTCAGCCAGTGTAACAGGCTACCAAGCTGGATGGCTGCCTAATTGTTATCAAGTTTTTGAAAGCAAGTCAACAAACACCCCTTCAGCTCTTTTGCCTGATCCTCAGTTGATACTCTTCCTTTCGAATTGTATTTGTTTGGCAATTCGTACGCTCAGAAGGTCACTACTGGTATTTAACTTATCATTTAACAATGGAAGCTTTCAAATAAGATTGTGGCTATTTAAAGATAACCAACTACCATTATTAAAAACTACAGACAGATCAGCCGTGCCAGAATTTCGGTGTCCTGCACAAACGCACACATATCTGCAGAGACTGTGCTCTTACAAACCACCGCTCCGTTTGCTGTGCTTAAGGGACGGGCCGCAGCGCCGGTGCCCCGGTGGGACGGACCGTGCCCGGAGCCGGAGGGCAGGGAGGGAGGGCGGCCAGCCCGGCAGCACGCGTGAGGGGAACGGGGGCTCCGCCAGGGCCCCAAGCACGCCCCGCGCCGGCCGCACGCAGCTGCGACCCCCGCCGCACCCCGCCGCACCCCGCCGCGCCGCCCCGAGCCGGGAAAACTGATTACTCACGGCGCCGGGCGGGAGAGCGGCGCCGCAGCGGGGCCGAGGCGGCGGGCGCGGCGCCCCGCGGGCCGCGCTCTTACCTGCGGGGCCGAGAAGGCGGCGGCGGGCGGCGGCGGGCCGCGGCGGCGGCTCTCCTCCTCCTCGGGGGAGTCGTCCAGGAGAACTTTGCTGCTCTTGTTGAGCTTCCACATGGCGGGCGAGGCGGCGGCGGCCTCGCCTCGCTTCTTCCCGGCGGCCGGAGGGGCGAGGCGGGAGCGGGCGCTGCCTCCGCGGCCCCGGCCGGGCGGCGCGGCGCCGCTGTCCCCCCGCCGGGCTCCCGCGGCGGCCGGCGGGCGGGCAGGGAGGGAGGCAGGGAGGGCGGAGCGCAGCTCGCCGCCGCCGGCAGCCCGCCCGCCCCCCGCGCCGCGGCTCCGAGCAGCTGGGCGAGGAGGGTCCCGGCCGCGACTGCGGCGAGGCGGCCCGGGGGCGGGGGCGGGCGGCGCCACCGCCCCCCGTCCCTCCTCACCTGCGGCCGCTCCTCGCCGCCGCCCGCAGCCGCCGCGCGGCCGCTGCCATGTTTGCGGCGGGCGGGGTGGGGGGGGGAGGAGCGGGCTTTCCCGTCACCGCGGCAACCGGCGCGGCGCCCGCCGGCCTCTGACAGCGCCCGGCCGCGGCCGGGCCCCGCCGAGCGGCAGCGAGCGGCAGCTGCTGCCCCACAACGCGCAGGCCGCCCCGGTGGCGGCGCCCGGCCCCACGGAGCCCCACGGAGCGCCCGCGCCGGAGCCCTCCCCCTGCCGCCGGCCCGGGCCGCTCGGCGCCGCGCCGGCCCCCACGCGGGGACGTGAGCGCCCGCAGCCCCCGGCAGGGCCTCGGCCGTGGCGCAGAGCCGTTACTCCGCGCCGCCAAGACGGAGCGCAGCCCGCGGCGGTGCCCGCAGCCCGGGCCTCGCCCGCCCGCTGCGCCCCTCGCGCCCCGCGCGGGCCTCCCGCCCTACGGCTCGCCGCCGTCCGGGGTAGAAAGGAGCAGCGCATCCAGCCGGCGAGCGACGTCCCGGCTCCGGTGACTCCCTGTTGGGCCGCATTTACGTGTAGAGGCGACTGACCGCGTCTGGATGTTACACCCTACCTACCAACCGCGCTTTTCAGCAGCTGCAGATGCTAGCATGCTTCTCGATTAAAATCCTCACCCAGGCACTCATTTTTCCATTATTTTCAGCTGTGATTTAGGGTCAGATGTCCAAAGAACCATGAAAATCGTCTAGAGAGCTGTTTTGGCTTGTACCGGTTGCTTAGCGTTACTTCAGTTTTTCCAGTGAGAGGCCATAGCCTTGCACTCCTTCATGTACATCACGGGGAGACTTGCAAGGCTTCCCGTAACTACCTGACCTCTGTGGGGGCAAAGCAGCAGTGGTTAGGCAACTGCAATGCCCTGCTTTGTTTATTTTCAGCTGCAATGCACCCGTACCTGTTTAGCTGGAAAAAGGTTCATCTTGGCGGTGGAATGCTAAATCTTCAGGGCCTGTTATTCCACATGCTACACATATATAAGGGAGTTACGTTAACTCAGTATCAAGAGTTTATGAACACCCACTGAGTCAGAGTTTACCATTAAATGAAATAACAGTACGTTTCTGTCATAGGACAAAGTATTCATAACAACTGACACCATAACCTTAGAGGCATCATCCTTTTAACTATAATCTCACTTTTGTACTGATTAAAGATTTTTGAACTGATTTAGGAATGTTGTGTACCTAATTTATTACCTAACTACACAAAAGACACATTCACTTACCTTTAACCTGAAGTCATAGAATTTACATCAGTATAGTTTTAGCCCTCTGTCTTGAGAAGGAACTTAGTGGAATAATATTCATATGCCTAAAGCATGCACACAAGTGTTTGAAGGACTGGAAAAGCTTTTAGTTTCGGAGTAAATTTCCCCCCAAAATATTCTTTATCTCATTTTCAATCCCTTCTCTTACAAGACTAAAAACTATTAAAAAGTGAACCACAGAATTCCATTTCACATCTTGCGTTAATATTAACCAAACCTCAAGAGAGTAGGAGACAAAACATATTCTCAATTATTAAAGGCAGATCAGATTTAGTCTGAGTTTCCTCTAGAAGGACAGGTCAGTTTTTAACTAGTTCTTTAACCTCTCACTCCTTGTTCAGATTTAAACACAGAAATATTCAGTAGGTAGAGCTGAATACTTCTAGTTTACATTGACTTGTATTTCGGTAAATGTAAGTAGTAAGCAAGCATTTCAAATTATTTGATTTGACTCTTGTATTTAAACTCTTAAAAAGATGAAATAAGTTTTTATCACTGTATGACCCTACTATATTAATCCATTGCCTTCTTTATACTGTTTTGCTTACCCTCATTTGAAACATCAGATCTATCAGTATGTGTAAATCCAGCAAATGCTTATGCATGTGTTCAGTTTTGGTCTCGGTGATGAAATCCACTCATCACTGCCAATACAGCTATGCACAAAAATTAAAATTAACCACATGCCTTTTTTTGTTTAGTTTTCTTAATATTAAGCTTTTGGACATTGGTGTGAAATCTTGACTTCCCTTAGGTCACCAAAAATAGGTCCAGTTGACTTCAGAGGGCTCAGGATTTCACTCCAGATTTTCTGTTTGCTCTTTGAGATGCCAAGGCATGGTTGGTCACTGTTTCATTATTTTAAAAGAGTATTATTTTCTGCTGATCTGTTCAATAACCTTCATGCTTACAAATTTATTATTTCCTTTTAAAAATAATTATATAAATCTAATCAAAGGAATTTTCCAGATTAAGAAGTTGACATCCACAAATTGGAGTGGCCTGGGGTGAAAAAAAATGCGCAACACTTGAATGTAAAGTTTCTTCCTTTAGCCAACTACTTGTGATCTTTCCTTAAGCTGTGTGGAGGGGAGGGATGTGAAATCCTGTGTGGAGGGGTGTGAGAGTCTCCTTGGATAGTGTTTAAAATGTTTTGAACATTTTTATAAATATCATTATGAGGAAAAGTTGATGGTTTTGCTTCGGAACACCAACCTGTCTCCCTTAAGGAAAACACACCAAACAGAATAGAAAAAAAGAGAAGTAACAGAAAATACAGCCTTTGTCTCTAACTCTTATGGAAGACTGAGCTGTTTTGAAAGAAAAGCCAGACAACATGGTTTTAGCAGCCACTCCATGACCTGGCAAAACATTAAGCTACTGAAAAAATGGCTTCTCATTTGCTCTTTTAATCCAGGCTCTCACCCAGTGTTGAAAAGAGTGGAGTTCTTTTGGCCAAATAAACCAGACTCTCAGGAGACAGAAAGCTAAAATGAGAAAGGTAAAAAGGAGCAGTAAGGAGAAGGTCTGCAATGTCATACTGAGTAACTGCATGATGACTTTTAGCCTTTTTGGACTTTTTAGCCTAACTGTGCTTCAGTAACCTCAGGCTGGTGGCCCTTTGGGTGTTGCTGTGCTCTGATACTTGCACCCTGCTTTCAAGTATTGTATTTTCTCCAGTAGTTCTCAGGGTTTGCCTTTGAAATCCCTCTTACTCCTCATGACATGGCTCACTTATCTGTGCCACAATCGACATCTTATATGAGGGGCTTTATCACTCTTCATTTTCCAAACTTATCTTGCTGTAGCAGCATGTTCTGAAAAGTGTGCGAACTGTGAGAAAGTGAACAGGAAAGTGCATTCTGCTGCTCTAAGTAAGAAGCAACAAGAAGCTCGCAACAGCAAGGCACATTGCGTTGGAGACCACAAATCCACTTCTGGTGCCGCCACTGGCCATGTCTCAGCTTCACTTTGGCACTCAGAGTGCTTAACCAAACTGTTGGAGACTACTGCCACCAAGATAAGGTTCATCACTTCCCAGCGATGTGAGGCATGCATCACAAGTGTTAAGAAACATCCTTCTCCTCCTGCAGTGGCCTATTGTTAGCCATTTTATGGTCAAAACTGTCTTCATGGCCTTCTGCCAGAAAATAGTACAGGCACTGAAGTATCCATATATCCTTTCCTGGATTCCTATCCCAGTGTAGAAACAAGTGTTTTTCACTTTCTGGAAGCTGATAGTGCCAGAGTTCTAGGCGGGAATTCATCTCATGTGATTTTAAACACTTAAAAGTTAGATGTCTAATCTCAGTTAGTCTCTCTTTATAATCAGGGGAGAGAAATACTGTCTGGGTTTGCTTTTTTCATCTTACCTATCTTAGATGTTTACTCTAGACTGTACTGTATCTAGCTACAAACATACCAAAGCTCATAAGAATAAGCAATGCCAATGTTACATTCCCAGAACTGTAAAAGGGGAGACAAATTCAGCAGCTAGCAATAAATGGAGTTCTGGAATAGCAAGACTTTATTCTTCATTTTTTTCCCCTCATTTTATTTTATTTTTACCTCATTTTATTGTGCTGTGCTTTGCTTTATTGTGCTTCGCAGATACTGCGTTTTTTACAAATTGAAGGTTTGTGGCAACCCTGTGTCGAGCAAGTCTATCGGTGCCATTTTTCCAACAGTATGTGCTCACTTTGTGTCTCTGTGTAACATTTTAGTAATTCTCACAATATTTCAAACTTTTGCATTATTATTATATCTATTATGGTGATCTGCAATCAGTGATCTTTGATGTTACTATTGTAATTACTTGGAGGTGCCACGAACCGCACCCATATAAGAAGGTGAACTTAATCGATAAATGTTGTGCGTGTTCCGATTGCTCCACCAACCAGCTATTCCCCCATCTCTCTCCCTCTCCTCGGGCCTCCCTATTCCCTGAGACACAACATTGAAATTAGGGCAATTAATAACCCTGCAATGGCCTCTAAGCGTTCAAGTGAAAGGAAGAGTCACACGTCTCTCACTATAAATCAAAAGCTAGAAATGATGGAGCTTAGTGAGGAAGGCACGTTGAAAGCCTAGACAGACCAAAAGCTTGGCCTCTGGCACCAAACAGCCAAGTTGTGAATGCAAAGGAAAAGGTCTTGAAGGAAATTCAAAGTGCTACTCCAGTGAACACACGAATAATAAGAAAGCGAAACAGCCTTACTGCTGATATGGAGCAAGTTTTAGTGGTCTGGACAGAAGATCAAACCAGCCACAACATTCCCTTAAGCCAAGTCTAATTCAGAGCAAGGCCCTAACTCTCTTCAATTCTATGAAGGCTGAGAGAAGTGAGGAAGCTGCAGAAGAAAAGTCTGAAGTTAGCAGAGGTTGGTTCATGAGGTTTATGAAGGTGGCTACACTAAACAACAGATTTTCAATGTAGACGAAACAGCCTTATATTGGAAGAAGATGCCATCTAGGACTTTCATACCTAGAGAGGATAAGTCAATGCCTGGCTTCAAAGGACAGGCTGACTCTCCTGTTAGGGGCTAATGCAACTGGTGACTTTAAGTTGAAGCCAGTGCTCATTTACCATTCCGAAAATCCTAGGGCCCTTAAGAATTATGCTAAATCTACTCTGCCTGTGCTCTATAAATGGAACAACAAAGCCTGGATGACATCACATCTGTTTACAACATGGTTTACTGGATATTTTAAGCCCACTGTTGAGACCTACTGCTCAGAAAAAAAGATTCCTTTCAAAATATTACTGCTCATTGACAAGGTCATCCAAGAGCTTTGATGGAGATGTACAATGAGATTAGTGTTGTTTTCATGCCTGCTAACACAGCATCCATTCTGCAGCCCATGGATCAAGGAGTAATTTTGACTTTCAAGTCTTATTATTTAAGAAATGCTTTTCATAAGGCTATAGCTGCCATAGATAGTGATTCCTCTGATGGATCTGGGCACAGTAAATTGAAAACCTTCTGGAAAGGATTCATCATTCTAGATGCCATTAAGAACATTCGTGATTCACGGAAGGGGGTCAAACTATCGACGTTAACAAGAGTTTGGAAGAAGTTGATTCCAGCCCTCATGAATGACTTTGAGGGGTTCAAGACTTTCAGTGGAGAAAGTAACTGCAGATGTGGTGGAAATGGCAAGAAAACTAGAATTAGAAGTGGAGCCTGAAGATGTGACTGAATTGCTGCAATCTCTTGAGAAAACTTTAACGGATGAGGAGTTGCTTCTTATGGGTGAGCAAAGAAAGTGGTTTCTTGAGATAGAATCTACTCTGGGTGAAGATGCTGTGAACATTGTTGAAATGACAACAAAGGATTTAGAATATTACATACACTTATTTGATAAAGCAGCGGCAGGGTTGGAGAGGATTGACTCCAATTTTGAAAGAAGTTCTATTGTGGGTAAAATGCTATCAAACAGCATCACATGCTACAGAGAAATCCTTTGTGAAAGGAAGAGTCAATCGATGCAGCAAACTTCACTGCTGTCTTATTTTAAGAAATTGCCACAGCCACCCCAGCCTTCAGCAACCACCACCCTGATCAGTCAGCAGCTATCAACATCAAGGCAAGACCCTCCATCAGCAAAAAGATTGTGATTCACTGAAGGCTCAGATGATGGTTCACATTTTTTAGCAATAAAGTATTTTTTAATTAAGGTATGTACATTATTTTTTTAGACATAATGCTATTGCACAATTAATAGACTACAGTATAGTGTAAACATAACTTTTATATGCACTAGGAAAACAAAAAATTTGTGTGACTCCCTTTATTGCAATATTTGCTTTATTGCAGTGGTCTGGAACCGAACTCGCAATATCTCCAAGGTATGCCTGTGCACTTTCTAGCAGTTC
Organism: Apteryx mantelli; assembly: GCF_036417845.1. Classification (NCBI taxonomy): domain Eukaryota; kingdom Metazoa; phylum Chordata; class Aves; order Apterygiformes; family Apterygidae; genus Apteryx; species Apteryx mantelli. The sequence goes on along the minus strand of NC_089980.1, from coordinate 116,978,531 downwards.
CCCAACAATTTTAAGCTGAAACATATGTAATATGTATCAGAGAATGCATATTGTGTGATATGATACGAAGTGTTTATATGAATTCTGGATGACTACAGTACATGAGTTCTGCAAGTCATCACAATGTCCAAGATTATTTGAATGAAATCTGTATATTTCACCTTCCTATACACATGCGTAAGTCACGTTTATTACTGAAAAGCTATTCTAGAGCAATTTGAAGAAGGTTGCATTTTTTAGGTTTTTTTGGAAAGCTGTTTGTGACTTGGGATACGTCTTAGTCAATATGACCCTTTGTCCAAAGAAAATGTGTGGGGGAGAAAAGCCAAATAACTACTGAAAAATCCACTAATTAAAAAAAAAAAATCACAGTTAGCTGAATCAACTGGAAGTCAGTTCAAGAAATACCAGAAGTCACAGAGGAAGCAGCTTCAGTGCATGCAAATGCATGCTAAATTAATTTATACTCTGTCATTACAATTTATTATATGGATTTTATGTCCCCAGGGGTGACATAGCAAAAATAGGAGACAGCCAGAGCTGATGACTTCTTTGCTTCAGTCTTTACTGCTCAGGCCAGCCCTCAGGAACCCCAGACCCTGGAGGCAAGAGAGAAAGTCTGGAGAAAGGAAGACTTTCCCTTGGTCGAGGAGGATCGGGTTAGAGATCATTTAAGCAAACTTGACACCCACAAATCCATGGGCCCCGATGGGATGCACCCACGAGTGCTGAGGGAGCTGGCGGACATTATTGCTAAGCCACTCTCCATCATCTTTGAAAGGTCATGGAGGACAGGAGAGGTGCCTGAAGACTGGAAGAAAGCCAGTGTCACCCCAGTCTTCCAAAAGGGCAAGAAGGAGGACCCAGGGAACTACAGGCCAGTCAGCCTCACCTCCATCCCTGGAAAGGTGATGGAGCAGCTCATCCTGGAGGCTATCTCCAAGCATGTGGAGGACAAGAAGGTGATCAGGAGTAGTCAGCATGGCTTCACCAAGGGGAAATCATGCTTAACCAATCTGATAGCCTTCTAGGATGGAATGCCTGGCTGGGTAGATGAGGGGAGAGCAGTGGATGTTGTCTACCTTGACTTCAGCAAGGCTTTTGACACTGTCTCCCATGACATCCTCATAGACAAGCTCAGGAAGTGTGGTTTAGATGAGTGGCCAGTGAGGTGGCTTGAGAACTGGCTGAATGGCAGAGCTCAGAGAGTTGTGATCAGCGGTGCAGAGTCTAGTTGGAGGCCTGTTGGAGGCCTGTAGCTAGCGGTGTCCCCCAGGGGTCAGTACTGGGTTCAGTATTGTTCAGCTTATTCATCAATGACCTGGATGAAGGGACAGAGTGCACCCTCAGCCAGTTTGCCGACGATACAAACCTGGGAGGAGTGGCGGATACACGAGAGGGCTGTGCTGCCATTCAGAGAGACCTGGACAGGCTGGAGAGGTGGGCGGAGAGGAACTTCCTGAAGTTCAACAAAGGCAAGTGCAGGGTCCTGCACCTGGGGAGGAATAACCCCATGCACCAGTACAGGTTGGGGGTTGACCTGCTGGAAAGCAGCTCTTTGGAGAAGGACCTGGTGGACACCAAGTTAAGCATGAGGCAGCAATGTGCCCTTGCGGCCAAGAAGGCGGCCAATGGTATCCTGGGGTGCATCAGGAAGAGTGTTGCCAGCAGGTCGAGGGAGGTGATCCTCCCCCTCTACTTAGCCCTGTGTCCAGTTCTGGGCTCCCCAGTACAAGAGGGATGTGGCACTACTGGAGCAAGTCCAGCGAAGGGCTACAAAGATGATTAGGGGACTGGAGCATTTCTCTTATGAGGAAAGGCTGAGAGAGCTGGGCCTGTTTAGCCTAGAGAAGAGAAGACTGAGAGGGGATCTTATCAACATGTACAAATATCTGAAGGGAAGGTGTCAAGAGGATGGGACCAGACTCTTTTCAGTGGTGCCCAGCGACAGGACAAGAGGCAACGGGCACAAACTGAAACACAAGAAATTCTGTCTGAACATGAGGAAAAACTTCTTTACTGTGAGGGTGCCTGAGCACTGGCACAGGTTGCCCAGAGAGGTTGTGTGGTCTCCATCCTTGGAGATATTCAAAAGGCATCTGGGAACAATCCTGTGCAACGTGCTCTAAGTGACCCTGCTTGAGCAGGGGGGTTGGACTAGATGATCTCCAGAGGTCCCTTCCAACCTCAACCATTCTGTGATTCTGTGATTTTGTGATGACAAAGATTGTTAGACATGGAAAAATATTCTTATGGAGATGATTAATACTACTCTTTAAAGCAGAAATGAATAAGAGGAAATGAAATACATGTATACAGAAAAATACTGAAAAGGTAGACTAACAGAATTGCCTCTTCTCACCATACATGAACAAGGAGACATCCATTAAATTGAAAGACAATACATTTATAACTAATAAAAGGAAATAAATATTTTTCAACTGTGTAACTGCACACTGTGTGAACCGATGTCCAAAGAATGTCATTGAGGCATGATTCAAGAACTAGGAAGTTTATGACAATAACAATAACATTAAGTAACACAAGTAGAAACCAAAAAAGCTAGTATGATTTATAAGCCTCAGATTTAAGGGAATATATTAACATCTAGATTGTGAAAATTAGTTAGAAAGTTTTCTCATGAGAGTATATTCCATTATTTCCTACTGCAGGTTTTCTTGCTGTAATGTATATCAACTGGTAGGGATTGCTAATAGAAATAGGACATTAGACTGATGTAGCATACCACTGACCTAACCTCAAGTGGCATTTGTCTGTTCTTACATTCCTATTCTTTTTCACAAGTTTTCTTCATCAAAATTTCTTCATAGGCATGAAAGAGTTAAAATATAATGACCTGATGTACTGTAGTGCTGTTCATTGTCGTGCTACATTGGAGAGAAAGTGCACTCAACATATTGAAAGTGCTAAAATTTCATTGTCTGCAGGAAACAAATGTCTTAACTTTGTGTGGGTGCAGTTCATCATTTTTTATTTAAAATATGATGTTTTTTGTATTATATTGGTCGGAAATAGATTTGCAAGAAATCTAGCATGCTTATAATTTGAATAATTCAGCATAAATCACAGTATCAAAAGTCAATGAGAATGAAAAATTACAAGACTAACTCTTGAGATATCAAAAGCACAGGGTACAATGCTCATGACAGAAATTACCCAGACTCACACAAGCATAGCAAGCATAGTCATACATGCATCATCATCTCAACTACTCAGAGAACAAGTTTACAACACAAGGAGTAAAGAGCACAACTAAAAGAAACCTTTCCAGAGCTTTATTTAAGTCACAGGAAAACTCCTTTGGTTGCCAGTTCAGGCCTACTCTGCCTGGTGAACTGCTGATCTCAGCCTGTCTTTTCATTGATGTATCAGCACTCAGAACAGGCAAAGCACTTTTACTGCAAATATGGCTTTTTGTTGTGCAGTCCCACCACTATCTGAGTGAAACAAGGCATATTGGAGAAAGAAAGGGGTCTGATCTGCCTAGATGCAGCTGACTACTGGGACAGCTATGCTGGTGATGAACAACATCTCTGCACTATGGGGCTATGCTGGGCTATGGCAGAGATGGCCTCAGTTTTCTTTGGAGAGCAAATTTTCACCCAGAATTTTGCTCCAAACCTACAGCACAGGGATTCTGAAGAGTGTAAGCCGCACCTCCAAGCTCCACTCTCCTTGCTCAGACCACTATAAGGCCAGTTCTCACAACTAAATCTGAAAGGACAGACTTAACAAAGTGATTGGCAGAGAATAATACTCCAAAACGTGTCAGCCCAACACATCTGCCGATTGACATTAGCAGTGGAAAGAAAACTACCCACCTTGAAGGGAGACTCTCAAGGCACTGGTATGACTCTCCTGGGGCCAATTATTCTGCAAGTGTTTCTCAGTGATGCAGTGAGCACATGAGCCCTCACTAGACCATGCAGGCCGCTGCTAAAAAGTTTTAATTAAGTCCTGTTTAAGCCATGTTCACTGTCATGCTCTCTTTCAGAGCCAGGTGCTAGCCCAGCTGTATCCAAACCTTCAAACCCTATGAGAAGAATAAAGGGTTAGAAGAAAAGAAATTGAGGAAAACAAAAACCAATTTCAGGGGACAAGAAATGGAAAAGGGAAGATGCTTGAGAGTCACAAGCTCAAAAATAGGTTGAGAGACACTGGAGGGGGTCACTGAGCAGAGCACCCTGCAACAGCATCCATCACCCCTGGAAAGTGTCCAGGGAAGTAGTAGATGAGGCACAGCAATGCTCTCTCTGTTGATGTGAGAAGATGAGGGACTGGAAGCAGGCGATACAGGGCAGGGTCCTCCCCGATTGAGTTTGCTTCTCCTAGTGGCATGAATGGCCAGTTTGGCCAGGACTAGGAGGAAACTGATGAATACGTTGTATGTTTACTGCCCATTATGTTACATACATCTTAAGTAATGATTAACAAAAATGTATTTGAAGAGTATTCTTTAGTCTAGGCAGGACTGAAATGACTGTTCTGCATCAAAAGAGCCTGCTTTTTTATATTTCATATGCAATTTAATGCAGATTTTTTGTTTATTTGTAACTTAATTCTTTCCAGACTTTTAAAATCTTCTCTATTTGTTATGTTTGTAATGGGCTTCTGATGTGAGAAAACAAATTACATACTTCCTTTATAGAGCTGCTTCAATGCAATTATCAGAAGTACTCACTTATATATTAGTGAATTCATCCTGACAACATATTTCTTAAATAACATCTTCAATGGCTGGAAACTGCATCTTACCTTTTTTTCTTCTTGTTCAGTTTGCTATTACTGGAATCAAACAACAAATCATGAATAAAAATAAAGTGTTATATTTGCTGGAAGTCAAAATACACTTATTTTTCTAGCAGGCTTTCTCAAATTGCTTACTAACCAAACACCAATTTCATGACCTTGCACTTTGTTGTTTAGCAACTAGCCCACTTTCTTTTCCAATACCATATCTACACTAGCAAGTATTGTTGCTAGTATAGTAACTGCCAACTATTGTAACTGCTAGTATGGTAACTGCCAAAAGTACTCATAGATTGTATATCCATAAAAAAATTTCTTTAAGATGTCAAAACTCCAGCTAGTCTCACTTGAGCAGTACAACCTCCCCAAATTGACAGAAGCCTTCATCCAAGCGACAGCATAACAGGAGCATCGACCTTGCCTCATTTATGTTCTTCCTAACAGTCTTCCAGTTCCACAATGGCCTTTTGCCTCAAAGCAGTTGTCCAGTTTTGCCTTCTATAGCTCTAGGATCAGTGTGATCCTATAGCAAATATGAAACCTTCATATTTGAGAAATACTTGGTATTTTTTCCTCTGCAAGCCCAGATTGCAGGCAGGCAGACATTGCCTCCCGTAAATTGCAAAGATACTTAAACACCATGCTTCTGCCTGGAAAGAAAGAGTATGAATCTCTTCACCATGTAGAGAAGGGAATGTTTAAGCTTATTTAAGGTGCAGCTACAGGAATGTTTATCAGTAAATCAGAAGAGATGCAAACACAAGGAATGAGAAGCAATGTTGCTAAAAGACAAACATCATTCTGGAACAGTAAAGGGATACTTGCATTAGTAACATGATGGGGAAGATAATGTGGGGCAATGATACCAAAAAAATCTAGTCGTAGTTCTGTGGGTGGAGCAATGGCATCCCCTGCAAAAAGCCCTACAGTGTATTGGCAGAGGACGGCACCATGCCTCTGGAGCAGCCCTACAATTTCCACTGACAACTGCTCACTGCAAGAGTGCTCAGCGCTCAGGTATGTATTTACTCTAGCCTCATTGTAAAGACTTTCACAGGATGACAAAACTTACCATAATTGAACTTTCTATTGCTGGCACAGGATAGAGATCCATCTCAAACTACTAAGCATTCTCAATTCTTACTGTCATTAGGAGAAGAGGCGGGCACAGTCTCTTGCTACTTTAAACATTCAATAGCCAATAGTCTATGGGTATGAGGAAGTCAGTGCAATACTGAGTCCAGCATCCAAGAAATGTGTTCAATATCTAATTTATGGAAGTAGAGAATTGTACATACTATAAAAATATCTTATGGAGGTATAGAATTTTAGTTAAACAAAAGAATGCAATAAGAAAAAATGCAAATGTATTGAGAAAATAGAAGTTTGAAGGGAACTGGAAAATGATACATAATGCTACCTAAGCAACAAAACTGAGCCAACTGTGTGACAGATAGATTATAAATCATAAAATTATACCCTATAATCTCCATAGAATTTTGTGGCATGAGACATGAGGCCACAATAAGACCACATGTGGACCTCTTATTCAGAATTAATCAGTAAAATTAATTTTGCCTACTATGCTTCAGAAGACTTTGAAAACTAGATTAAATTATATTTGCTCCTCATATGTACAGCCTTACAATTAAATTGACCTTGATTTGATTTAGTTTGCTTCACTTCCAAAGTAAAGCATGCAAAATTAAATTAAGGGTGCTTTAATTCTGAACCAGTGTCCACACAAGATTAAAGGGAGTTTAATTAATACACTTCAAAGTCACACCTGTAGTTAATTCAGATCATTTCCTTGAATGTTTCTACATAATCAAGGCTACTGTGACACGCAAGTATTGGAAAATCTGTTGTGGTCTTGGATAATGACAGAGTAAGGAAGACAGCTATAAATATTTCTACAGAAGTCATTACCCAGTTTTGGTTATTGATTAGTTTTCTAATAAAGTATGCAGGAGTCAGTGGAATTTTCCTAAATTTGCCTAGAATATGTGCCATTTCTATTAATTTTTTTCTCATTCTAATGAATTAGCATGAAAAAGTATGTTCCCATATACAGGCTAATGATGCAAGATAGAGTTTCTTTTTATATCCATGCTTAGACCAACTTGCTGAAATCTTGGGCACATTGAAATGGGTATAAAAGTTTTCTCTGGCTTTAGCAGAGGTATGCTTTAAATCAAAATAACGGTACAGAAAAGAGGAAGAAAAACCACATACACACACTGAACTGTAGGGACAGCAATTTAATCTAAATAGGTATTTTAGTGGATTAGCTCTTGGTAAGGCTTTTCTCTATGGATAGATCAAGAGGTTTTAATTTGAGGTTTCCTAATCTGTTAATAAAAAATTATAATAATAAATCATCCAAGTAGTTTTATCACCCCTCATACCTTTGAGAACAATGTTAAAAATGAGCTTTTGCTACCCAGCTGGAGTTCACAAGAGAAAGATTTACTTTTGAACTGCTTCAAAAACTAGTTGAAAGAGAGATTTTTTTCTTTCCCTCTCCCTCTTGATCATAGTAGCAACATCAGATGCATAATAGGAAAGGCGACCTAGCATTTGCCCCAAATCCCCTAGCAGAGCCTTACCTGAAACAATTCTGAATTAATGACTGAAATGACAAATATAGATTTCAGTGGATGTTGGAGCAGGGCCTTAAATTCTGTTTTGGTAAAATTCAGATTATTTGCAGTCACGTCCAGTTCAAACTACTCTCCAGCTGCAGAGAAGCCTGTCCAAACACCGAGGAACTTCTTACCTGTTTATGAGTGCCAAAGCTTAAGCTCTAACCCTCTGAAAACACTGGACTGGTCATCCTGGCAAATTTGGGGTTTCTAGACAGAGCTGTAGACATAAGAAGTAGTCAGGATTAGCGTTCTAAGCAGAAGCATCTCCTAATCATGACATTTTCAGGAAAATTAGTCTTGGAGACAAGCTCATGCAAGCAATTCTGCCAAATTTCTATACACCCACACAATCGTGTAGATACCTAAACTTAGGAAATCAAGTTAGCAGTTTGTGTGGCTGAGTCTTTGCAGATTTGCCAGTCTCTAGCTTTGCTTTCACTGACAATAGTTTTCTCATCATTTAACTAGTCTAAAAACAGAGGCCCAGAGTGCAAAGTGCTTCCAAAATCATAGGGTCTTCCAACAGTCAGTTGCTATTCATCACTGTTCTCTTTACACTAGCAAGTAAATCCAGTGCAGATCACCAAGGCAACTGCTAACCTTATAATTTTCTTAGAATATCTCCAGTGAGACATAGATCTACAATAATGTAGAGTTTCCACTTTTTTAGGGCACTTACAATTTTAGCTCTAAATAAATTTTTCCCAGGTGTTCACTAGTACACATGACAGAAAGGTCCACTGTAAAGCAGATATAGGTGAAATAGTTACTTTCTAAAGGCTAACACTGTTGTGTCTGTGTGAATGTGTGTTATACTTAATGTAGGTCAGGTAGAAAAGACTAAATCCCTCATGTTTGGGGGTAAGAGAATAGAATGCTTGCTTCAGCCACAAGGGGTTTATTCCAATCTAGAAATTCAGTTTAAACTAAAGCTAGAGAGATTTATGCCAGCTGAGAATTTGCTTATGCTTCAGAAGCTTATTTTGATTTGGAGAGTTCAGAGATTTTAGCAAAGGCTTCAATTAGAAGAGTTTATCTTCTTTGGGGAAATTTGTATAGTAGTACTTATTTCTCATAAGAATTTTGTAACTTAAATTTGCATAATTTTTATTTATATTTAAATAATGTTATTTGATTTTTGTTAATAGAATTTTCCCTTCCTTTTTTCATGAGTCTACAGTGTATATTCAGATATGGTAATTGTATTGTAAAATTGCTAGCTACTTTGAAATTCCATTGTATCTTTCTCCTGGCTTTAGTAGTCTAAAATTTTGCATATGTCCTTTTTCTTTTAAAATCATGATAATTTGTTACCTAGTGTAGTTTTTCATTTGGGTCAAGAACTTACATTTCCTGTTATGAACAAAAAACATAAAACAAAACCATCAGTTACTTGGGGTTGAGAAATTTGTATGCTTCAGGAAAGGTGTAGATAAATATCAAATCTAGTAAGCTTACATTTGCTATGAGGACAATTGTTTAGATTTGCCACTGTAAATAGTTCTGCATCATCTGCTATAGCCTTGTTTAGTGCTGGGATCTTATAATCCTGCTTCTGCAAACATGTTTTTAAATGTTCATGTTAAATTTGGCAATTGGTCTGTTGATCCTGAAGGTAAGCAGCCATAATGTGTGCATGCATAGTCAGTCATCATACATTTTGCTTTTAAGAAAAGTAAAGTTTCCATTGAATTACAAATCAAATAACATCTAGTTTATTCATATTGTGCAAGGCTTCTGGATGAGTTCAGCAGCCTAGGAGCCTGCAGTTGATCAGTTCTGCCACTGCCTTTGAAGGCAAATACCGAAATGTTTCAGATGGTGTAGGATAACTCAGCTATCAAGCCACCATATTAATCAATTTATACATGATAGATCTAAACACCTCTCTTTCGTTTTCTCCTCCAAGAAAGGCTTGGCATCTTAATATAACATTTCTTGTGTAAGCTGATGAAGTCATTTCAGTAGCAATGGACCACCTCCAAGTGAGCTTGATTGGGAGCCGGGTATCCGTTGTCCAGCTAAATCCCAGATTACCATCCAAGCAGCCTGTTTTCCAGTACTGTTTAAAAAAAGCAACAGCCTCCTTAAGTGCTGGGCCTGGAAGTTGCCTGCACAGCTGGCAGCCAACTTCCCCCAGGCACAGCAGCGCCTGGCTCAGGGGACAGGGAAGACTGGCACCTGCCCGACCTCCACTACTGTCTGGTTTTAAGAAGAAAACCATCTGAATTCTGCTAAGCTCCCTCAGAAGGGTTTTGGTTGTCTGGCCCACATTCGGTCTTCTGGGGCTGCACTGAAGCAGCAAGGACGAGATCACCTCCTATTTACATGGTAGCCTGAGGTCCGGTGTATTTCCCAGGAAATGCAGCCTGGACTCTATGGAGGCAGGACTCATCTCTCCAGCCACTGGGACACTGGGGCATCCATTCCCTTTGGCCCTCCTGCCGAGCAGGCCATAGCATAGCCCGGAGCAGGGGAGCCTGGTGCCCTGGAGAAGATCAGAAAGGGAGGACTCTGCTAAGCAGGTGGTTTCCTAAAAGCTGGAAGGGAATATTCCTAAGGGACACCCCTTCAGGACTTTTTCTCAGCTGCTCAGAGTCTAATGCAAAGCGCAGATATATTCCAGAAAGCAGGTCTGGAACCCTAATTCTCACCTCTGCCATTATTATGAAGCAACTTTTCCTGGAGAAATATGAAGGGGAAGCGATCCTTACATTTCCACGGACACACAGATGGCAGCTGACTCTGGCCTTTACAAGAGATGCACAGAGAAAACTCCTTGTATTTTTCCACTAGCATCCTTTGAACAAATGCAATATGATACAATGTCATATAGAGAGAACTACCTACCCAAATAGTAACAGAGAGACTATTTAAGCATGCAGCTACCAGTGAAAAAGGTTTTGCTCAGGGTGTTTATAAAAATACCTCCAAGAAATCTGCTATGGCACTCACTGACAAGGGGTAGTTGACTCAAAAGGGAAATCCAGTGGTGGTACATCCATTCCCATTTTGTGCAATTGTCAGTGCTCATATCCAAACCCACCACCAGCTTTCCTCATGCTACTGAACAAACCCCACCAAAGAGCAGGACTTGAGCCCACAGAAATGAGGAATTTCTTCTGTGACTCCTCTATAGACCTCTGTCTGCTGCTTAGCAGAGGTAATGCAGCCTCTGTTTTATCCATCACTGCAAGAAAGGGTAAGAATTGTATTATAGCATGGGTATCTGAATATATAAAATGTTACATATTTCTCTTTAAATGCTTGAGTCTGATGGTCTGGAATGCCCTGGAAGCATTTAATTTTATTCTGTAATTTTAAAAAGCTTAGCCATTACATTATGTTTGAGAATGAGTATAATGAGGCAAACGAAACAAAAGTTCTTAATCTAATTACATAAAAGTTCAAAGAAACTCAGCTTGTCATATGTATATGGAGATTTTCTCCATTAAACAAGCCCACAGGGAAATGCCTGAGTAAACAACAGAATTACACATGCACATAAATCAATAGATCTAGTCAATAAAAATAGCCATTCTACTTCTGATCCCATGTATGAAAAAAGTCACTGTTTCTCCTGAGGGACTGTGGAAAAATTAATATAACATTAATAAAGCCTAGCTTTTGCCTTTCAGTACAATCCCAAACAGGGGTTATAATGCAATGACATGAGTCAGGAAATAGTCCAAAGAGGCCTCATGCCCAAAAGATACTTCTTCCTTCTTGTTTATTTCACTGTCTGAAGGCAGGAGAAGTTAGAAATGTTCCACAGTCTTAGAAGGGGAGCACCATGTGTAAACTGCAAATGCCACAGGAGAGTAACTTAGATGGTGAATACTCTTTACCCACCCATGCTGGCAGGTTGACTTTCTAAAAGGTTATACCCTAGATATACTTACTACTAGAGATGTAAATTATCTGACGAATTACATTCTAGAAATGCAGTGTAGTCTAAATGAATTTTGGTTCCTTACTGTCCTGCAGCCCAAGTGATTGTCTATATGGGGGAATTCCTAGTTGTTCCAACAGAACAATATCACTCTAGGTACACTGGTGGTTCTCTTTATGTAGATATTGCTCTTGAAGCACCATAAGTTGAATCAGTAATAAAACATTCCCTTTATTGAAGGATAACAGTGTCCATTTTTACCAGTTTTACTAGTGAAAAACAGTAGCTTTGCCAGTAAAATTCCTCCCATTGATAAAATGATATATGGCATTTTAGTCAAGTGCCCAGGCTAATGGGGCAGTGCACCATACACAGCACCAATGTACAGTACTAGGGACAGCTGAGTTTCTTTTCCTAGACCTGTTCAGTAACTGCAGGATACTGAAGGATAATGAAGGCCTTTGTTGCAAATATCTGTAATTTCAATCTCAGAATGAACAAAACCACTATCCATAGTAAAAGAAAGAAGTTTTCAGACAACTGTAAGAAGCCTCTTTTTCACAGCCCTGGTCCTCATGGGGGACTTCAGCCACCCTGATATCTGCTGGACGGACAGCATGGCAGGGCACAAGCAATCCAGGAGGTTTCTGGAGTGCATTGATGACAACTTTGTGACACACGTGATCAAGGAGCCAGTGAGGGGAGACACTCTGCTGCACCTCATACTTACAAAGAAGAACTGGTTGGGGATGCGAAGGTTGAGGGCAACCTTGGCTGCAGTAACCAGGAGGTGGTGGAACTCAGGATCCTGAGAGGAGGATAAAAAAAGCAAAAAAGAAAGATCACTACCCTGGACTTCAAGAGAGCAGACTTTGGCCTCTTCAGGGAGCTGCTTGAAAGAATCCCACAGGAGATCATCCAGGACAGAAGAATGGTCCAGGAGATCTGGTTGGTTTTCAAGGATCGCATCCTCCAAACTCAAGCATGGTCAATCCTGACAAGCAGGAAAGCAAGCAAGAAGGTCCTGACAAAACTCAAACATAAAAAGGAAGCATACAAGGAATCATAAAAAGGAAGCAGGGACAAGTGAACTGGGAGGAATATAGAGACACTGTCTGAGCATACGGGATGAGTTTAGGTAAGCCAAAAGGCAACAAGAAAGGTTTCTACCGGTACACCAGCAGCAAAAGGAAGACTAAGGAAAATGCGGGCCCATGGCTGAATGGGAATGAGGACCTGGTCACAAAGGACAAGGAGAAGGCCGAGGTGCTCAATGCCTTCTTTGCCTTGGTCTTTACTGGTAAGGCTTGCCTTCAGCAATACCAAGTCCTGTAGACCAGTGGGAAGTCCAGATCAAGGAAGAGTTGCCCTCAGAGACAGGAGGATCAGGTTATGGAACATTTAAATGAACTGGACATACACAAGTCCTGGGACATGATGGGATGCACCCACGAGTGCTGAGGGAGTTGGCTGATGACATTGCCAGGTCACTCTGAATTATCTTCGGAAGGTCGTGGTGATTGGAGGAGGTTCCTAAGGACTGGAAGACAGCAAACGTAAGCCCTGTCTTCAAGAAAGGCAAGAAAGAGGGTCCTGGGAACTACAGACTAGTCTGCCTCACCTCAATCCCTGGGAAGGTGACAGAACAAATAATCCTGGAAACCATTTCCAAACATATGAAGAACAAGAAGATGACCGGGAATCGTCAGCATGGCTTTCTATAGGTGAAATCATGCCTGACCAACCTTCTCCGATGAGATGATTGGCTTGGTAGATGAAAGGAGAGCAGGGGATATTGTTTATCTTGATGTTAGTAAGTCTTCTGACACCTCCTCATAGAGAAACTGATGAGGTACAGACTAGAAAAGTGGGCCGTGAGGCGGACTGAAAACTGGCTGAACTGCTGGGCTGAAAGTGTCATGATCAGCAGCACAAAATCCAGCTGGAGGTCGGTCACCTTCTGAGTCCAATACTGAATAACATCTTCATTATTGATGTGAATGATGGGACAGAGTGCACCCTCAGCAAGTCTGCAGATGGTACAGAATGGGGCGGAGTGACTGATACCCCAGATTGTTGTGCTGACATTCTCCAGCCTGGACAGGCTGGAGGAATGGGCAGAGATGTTCAAAAAAGGAAAATGCCAAGTTCTGCACCTGGGGAGGAACAACCCCAGGCACCAGGATAGGGTGGGGCCAATTGGTTGGAAAGCGGCTTTGCAGAAAAGGTGCTGGGGTTCCTGGTGGATAACAAGTTGACCATGAGCCAGCAAAGCACCATCCCAGCAAGGGCAGCCAATGGCATCCTGGGCTGCATGAGGGAGAGCATTGCCAGCTGCAGGTGATCCTTCCACTCTGTTCAGCACTGGTGAGTCCACACTGGGAGTGCTGTGCCCAGGTCTGGGCTCCCCAGTACCAGAAAGACATGGACATATGGAGTGAGTCCAGTAAAGGGCCACAAAGATGATGAAGGGCCTGGGGCATCTCTCATACAAAGAGAGGCTGAGAGAGCTGGGACTGTTTAGCCTGAAAAAGAGAAGGCTCAAGGGGGATCTTATCAATGTGCATAAATGTCTGATGGGAGGGTGTAAAGAAGATGGAGCCAGACTTTCCTCCAGTGAACAGATAAGAGGCAATGGACAAAAACTGAAATACAAGAAGTTCCATTTAAACATAAGAAAAAAAAATATGGTGAGGGTGATGCAACCCTACAACAGGTTGCCCAGAGAGGTTGTGGAGTGTCCATCTCTGGAGATATTCAAAACCCAATTGGATAATATCCTGAGTATCCTGCTGTAGTTGATCCTGCTTTGAGTGGGGGATTGGACCAGATGATCTCCAGAGGTCCCTTCCAACCTCAACTATTCTGCGAACCTGTGAAAAAAGTTACATTTTTCATTTAATAGAACATTTATTCACCTCTTTATGCATGTGTCAAAATGATTGTGTGTGCTATTGTGCTATAAATCTGTATGTCGTTAAGTAAAGTTTAAAATAATCTGAGAGCTGAGTCATGCTTATTACTATCTATTGCCCTTTTTGTTACCTGCTATGTTATAATTCACATCTGAAAATGATTAAGACATCTATAAGTAAGTAATGTTATTAAACGCAGAAGTATTCCAAGAAAGTGTTGTACTGTGTCTTACTGTAATATTTATCTCCTAGAAAATGGAAGTGAGTGTTTTAACTTTTACATGGAAAATGATTTACAGTGCCTTTAAAAAATGTGGCTTCTTACAACCTGAAGATGCTCTTCATCAATGATGGACATTTGTATTCTACACTTTCTTGCTGATATTTATATGATTTTTATGTGATCAGTAATAGTTCTTCATAAATTATAATGTGAAAAAAGAATACTTCAGGACAACACTGCATTTACATCTCAGGCAAAAGACATATAGCACAACACACATGCTATGAAATCAGAAATAGCAGAATCCCTTGCAGTTATTTTGTGCAAGCAGAAAGCAAACTCTTTTGTAGTATTTACTCTTCAGCTAGAGAATATTTTGTGCAGTTGGAGGTGTTCAATGAAACATGACCCCATAGTAAGGTTAATTTCTCTTACCCTATTACAATGGTCAATAGCTATTTCATTTTAAGCTACTGCATTTCTAGAATTCTAGAGCACGAGTCTTAGCACTGCCAATGGTCATGGGGGTGTTACCAGGCTGCTGCAATAAGACATACAAGTCCTTTAGGGAGGTTATGTCTTGAAGTTAACATATTGTGAAAGAAAACTGCATTGAAGCTTAGTGTGTTCTGATTGAACTGGCATTGATGAAACAATTTTGGCTGGTAATAATTTAATTTCTGATAAATAAACACAGAGAAGTATATATAAGTGCTGTTAAAGTTGTGACATAAGCTGTAGAAAGCAAAGAAGTTCAAGACAAATTTTATATTCAGTTCAAAATTGCCTAATGTGTGATACAAAGTGGCTAGCATCATTCACTGAGCTAGAAATTTTGGTATATCCAAATATATAACAAAGCAGTGTAGGAATGTCAAGTTTGTGGATCCTAAAGCTTAGCATGGTCCAATTTTTACTTAAATGTGGATCTGGGTAGGGAATGGTTTGGGTTTATAGTGGAAGAAAGTCTCATTTAAAAAAATTCCCAGATGAGTCTTTTTTTTTTTTCCCCTGCAGGATTGCTTAGTTAGTAAAACCACATTTTTCTGGTGATATGAGCTGCCACATCACTCTGTTGTTTTTCTCCTACAAATAGTAGAAGAACAGAGATTCTGTCTCTTCGTCAACATAACAGAGCCTCTGACCTCCGCGGTTTTGTAGGGGACCTGAGCTGCATTTCGATACCATAACCGAGCAAAACAAGAGCACACACCAGTCTCGCCTTCCCTCTGCATTGGTTTCCACAGAAAGGAAGCCCAAACCTGCAGGTTGTAAGGAAGCCACAACATGCCCTGCGCAAGCTCCCAGCCTTGTCCCAGTAGGACAAGGGGGAACCAGGTCCCTATGGTGTATGGAGAACACCGAGCAGTACATCTAGAGTTTAACAGACAAAGATGACTGCAAGACAAGTGGAAAAGGGGGGAAAAAAAAGACTTGAAATAAAGGCAATTGAAGTCAAAGCTAGAGCAAAAGCAGCGCACTCAGATCCTCAGTATTATGTAGTACCTCATTCTACTCTCTACAATTCCACCTTGCCAAGCCAGAGTAACAGAATAATCTAAATCTAATCATCTAATGTGGAAGAACAGATTAGATTTTATTGAAGGATACTTGCCTTGGTCCTGGGAATGCAAGGAAGAAAGTAGACAATAAACAAACATGAGAGAGCAAAAGGCTCAGATCACAAAAAGGGAATATGTAACATTTATTTATTTATGATTACTGCAGTTTTTTATCCACAGTTAGGATTTTGTTTCTGTTCTGTGCCTCTTGCCAAATCTTGGTTCACTAACTTGTAAAATTGGTATGCTACTTACCTCACAGAAGCCCTCTGAATATAAATAGATGGGTTACATTCCTCTCTAGTTCTAGTTGGCTCAAAGTTGCATGTGTTTTTTTAAGATTCCTGAGTAAAAGGCACTGGAGAAATACAAAATTTTATTATCATTACTCTGAGCTTTAGTGAGGTCATGTATCATGGACCTCACATAATGGGAATAATTACAGTGACACACTTCAATCAAATTCTACATTTCTCATGAGGGAAAAGTTTTGACTGAGAACTGCAGGATTTATCTATAGCTGTTAGCATAAGGGTCATATATTAAAGGACAAAAAGAAGCATGAGAAGGATGGAAAGACAGTATGTTAAGATCTAGATACTTAAAAAATCTATGTTTAGACACCTAAACAGGATGGGAATTTATAGCTGCTGAACAATTCCAGATGTCAGCAACTTCAAAGGATGCTGGGAATACTGCAGCCCCCTAAGTACCAGTAGAGAACTGGCCTGATATTTAACTATGGATTCAGAAACCTCAAACATTCAGTTTTGAAGATGTTGTTAGAAACCTTTGGATATTTGACAAACTAAAAAAATCCCCCAAATCCTCTGTTAGTAGCTATTAGCCTTTTCCAAACTGGAAGATCTGTAGAACAGCTTTCAGTAAATACTAGTAAAAACATGAGGAAAACAGGTTTCTTCTCTTCTCTTTGGTGAAAAACTCCCTAAATACATTTCTTTCAGCTCAACAGTTGGCAATGTTCTTCCAGAAATATTAGCTGCCAGCGTAAAAATTTTGGGCCTGAATCAGCAGTACCTAGCACACTGTAAATATTGAAGCATGTGGAAAGAAGTACAGTGTGGGAGTAACCTTTCACTCCCTTCTGCATACTTCTAGGCACTTCATGCCCTTTTTCACAGTTATAAGTGATTAAACATAAAGCAAAGAGCTGGCGGAGACCTTGGAGTAATGCTGGATGTGGAAGGAGAGTGGGTGGCTCCATTTTCTTTGCCACCGAATGGTTTAGAAGGTACCTTTAGCCACAGTGCTTGGGGTGGGCACTAGGGGAGATTTGTGTTTACTCGGCCCTGTGTATGACTGAGTGAGGAAGCTCATTGACTAATGCAAAGGGGAGATTTTTCTGCACTAAAGGAATCCTATACTGCCCTTTTAACCACACCAGGGACAGAGCAGGCTTAGTGGTATGTGCAGGTTGTGTCAGGCAGAGGTGCTCAGGTTAGCTTTAAGCAAATCTTCTTATGTACAGCCAGTACAGAAGTCAGAACAGACTCTCCCTAGGATTTATATGCCAATAAATAGGAAATACCCTTCTGCTTCACTTACAGGTATGTCTGAGATTTGGCCCTTCTTTTCAAGGCTTAATAGTCTACTGAGAACAAAAGGAGCAGTAAGATGCTTTCTTCTCTTTAGTGCCTGGTAGCCAGTGATTGAAGTAGATAATACCACCTAAATGAGTATATTGTACCTCTCTACGCAGGCCTCTGAATTAACAGCAGTAATAATACATCACATAACATTTATTTCCTGTCCACTCAATGAGGAAATGATAAGCATTTGTTGTATATTAAAATACCACAGTGGTATAAGCCAACCCAAATGGATCACTAAATTATCCTGAACAGCAGTATAATGTATTCTTCTTGTGACATCAGATGCCCTTGGTTTTACTTCTATTTTTTATGTTTTTTTGTTGGTAGAGCTTACATCATTTCCTCCAAATTTACAAACTGAAAGCAGAAAAAAGTATCATGTTTTTGTCAGTACAATTGTTTAAATCTCAAAAATGACACTCCTAACCAGCGTTATAGTAGCACAGCATTTTCTAATACAGGTCTGGTCTTTTGTAGGCAACTGAGAAACAACAGCTGTTGTAATCACATTAGCATTTCAGCTGTTCCACCTCAGGTAGTCCCACAGGAGTAATAACTCATTTCTATAGCGATACCAACCAACAGACCAGTTCTGGTATATTTCAAGATATGCAAACAGGGGACAAAATTCCAAAATGAACATATGTTTGATGACACAAACCAACCAGGTAGCTTCATTGCTTCATTGCATAAACCTAGTAAAAAAGTCAGTGGAGGTATTTAAGTACTTTGTATGTGAATTGCATTAAGGCCTGAAAGAGCACCCTACCTCAGCACAAAAGGTTCGATTACATGCAGGAACCCAAGAGAAAATACAAGGGTATTTTTACAAGGTAAACAGTTTTTCTTTTGTTTTAGAAAAGGCCCACAGGATATCCTCCAGGGAAAATCAAAGCCAGAGTGGTAGGAGAGTGCAGAGCAACAAGTATGGCTTTGCAGCAGGAAGAGGAAAGAAAAAAGATATATTCAGAGCATACTGATCATTAGTGCTAGACAGGATATAGCAAAACTTCTAGAGTTAAAAAAAAAAAGCATCTGTCCTTGTATTCCTGTTCTACAAGAGCTTCTGAAGGCCCCCTTCCACCACCTAGAACTGCCCCCGTCCCCAAGGACCAAGGAGATGTAGCCAAGCGGAGAGGCACGATGCGCATCCCCACACAAGCTGCAGGGCATGCGGGATCACCGCCTGCACAGCAGCCGAGGGCAAAGCTAGGATTTCTCCCATACCCAAGGCAAGTGGCCCAACAGTAGCCTGGCTGGGTAGGGGAGCAGTTCTCCATGAGTGGAGACACTCCACATGCTTTGAATAAGAAAGGTGGCCAAGCAGGGCTCTAAACACCAGAGATTAAAGCCCTGATCTGAAAGGAAGTAATCATCGTTCCATCCACTGTATAGGACCCTTTCCTCTCTCACCCCCCATCACATTAAAAAGAAAAAAAGTGCTTTTGTGACCAGGCAGATACCTTTTATTCTTCTGAAAATAGTGGTTAAAAAAAGCAAACATCCACACAATCTTTCATATTCATCAACTGCACGACAGATTGCATAAAATACAATGGCTGGCTCTCTTCGCAGCTTCAGGCAATAATTGAGCCATGTTTTAACACATAAACACACACTTAGATGCACTTTCTCAAGGTTCTTATTGTTTCTGTACAGTTTTGTCTTTGCACTATCACTAGTTTGCTTTAGTAAATGCATTTAGTGTAAGGGAAACCCCACCCTTATGACTGTTATCATCTTGTGTTTTCCAAAATTAGCACTTAGTTATGCCTCATGTGAAATGTCATGTGAAATCCCCATGAAAAGACGGATACCTGCAAGAGCAATGGACCGTGGAGGACAAAGCAGAAAGAGGAGTGTCAACAGTTTGGCAATGCAAGAGGTCACTGGGTGCTTGAGGGTTTGAGTCTTTTTGTTCGCTGGAGTATCCACTCTCACTGAGGCTTCTGGTATCTGCAGACCTCAGGATCAGATAGGGACTGGCAGAACTAGGGCATATACGCATAAACGTTGAAGAAGAACTCTAGTGCTTTTATATTAAAGTGAATGGGTTGTGTAATAGACCAGGAGGATTCTCTTTTGACAGATAGTATTATAATTCATGCAATAACAACAGTTAGGCATATGGTGTCCCATAGAATCACCTGGGGCTACTTTGGGTAAACTTATGAAGGAAAAATGTTTTTTTTGCCCACTATCTTTAATATAGTTTAGCCTCTGTAGAAGTCTCAAATGAAAGTGATTCATTGTTTTAAAGCTACTCCAGAATAATTCTGAAGCATATATTTCCCTTTTAGTGATCCTACATTATAGAATATGACAACAACTGAAAAACAATTCTCCAGGAAAGACTCATGGAGACATCTATAAAAAGCAGTTTCTCTTCACAAAGATAACAGCAACTGCACTGAGACAGACAGGTCTATCTTTCTGCTGACTGACAACAGCCAGTAGCTGTTCCTCAAAGGAAAAGTATTAGAATATAGAGTAGTGTTTCTCCCAGTATACCTTTTCTTTTAGTTCCTAGCAATCTCTGGCTTTGTGAATATAACCCTTGACAAAATGTCCCCCTACAAATTTGTCCAATAGCATCTTGAACCCAGTTATTCACCTGGCTTTCACAACCTGTAGCAATACGTTTTTACATTTCGTTTTTGCAGTGTATGAAAAAGTGTTTTTTCTTCTTTTCTTATTTCAAAAATTTTGCCTGATAAGTTGATTGTACACCCCCTAATTCTTGTGTCCATGCTCTTCATGGTTTCAAAGACTAGATTCTATCAAACCTGGCATCACTCATGTCTCTTTCAAGGTAACGAGCCATAGTGTCTTCAGATTATTTGACTTCCATTCTTGCTTTCTGTGACCTCTTCATGACCACAGTCAGGTGCTGTCAGAGACATACGTCAGCTTCTGTACCAGTCCTTGTTTCACTATAAAGTTTCTAAAGTGGAGAAGGAAAATAGCATGCAATATGCAAGATGCAGCCACACCATGGATTTCTGTGCTGCCATAATATTCTCTGGTTTGTTCTCTAGTTGTTTCCTAACAAAGCCTAAATTTGCACTTTTGACTGGTACTTCAAAGCGTTGATCCCACTGAGTCCTGTGGCTTCGTCACCTCTTTTTAACTTTGCTGGCATAACCAAATAGTGAATGGAGGAGTGGCTCAAGAACTGTTCCAGCTACAGAGAAACAAACAGAACAACCTATATTAATGCCCAGTTTTCTCAGTAAACCCTCTAATCTGGTTTACAGCGTCTACCCACAGACAGCCCTGTGTGAAGCTGGTGATGCTCTCCAAGCTACTGGAGCCACAGCTGCAGTAGATTCTTCTGCCCTTCTCTGCAGGCACTTTTTGCTCTTATCAGACTTCCATACCATCAGCAAACATTCTTAGTTTCTTCACTTCAGATTGCAAAAGTTTAGCTATGCTTCAATCAGATTTGCTGCAAAAAAGGTCCCAATATGTTGCTGTTTGAATGAGAATCAGTCAGGCCCTTGTGAGAGCATGTGAACTGCTTGGAGAGCACTGCCGGACCTGAAGCTACCTGCTTGTGTGGGGTCAGTCGCAGTGAGGCAGGTTCCTTTGCCTAGGGAATATCTCAGTGTCATCATATGCCATTAGCCATTTACTCAGCTTAGTTCTGTCTGCCTGTGTTCAGAGATGCAAGAGGTCTAGTTGACAAGAGAGGTAAAATTTCTAGAAGAAAATTTCTAGAAATAGTTTCCCACAAAAATCTTCCAGAAAAATGAAAAAAAAAAAAGGAAAATAAGATGTATCTTATGTAGCTACTTGCTTATCAAAACCACACTTTATTAATTTGTTCAAAAATTGTTAGTATGCTGTATATTGTATATAATTGTGCTAGCAAATTCAAAATAGTTCTATGCACCTTTCAGAAATCAATATGTTTATTTTGTATTGCAACAAATATACTTTGTATTGTATACTTAGCTATGAGGTATGCAAAAGTACTTACATATATACTGTGCTTGGTAACATATGTCTGCAATAGGAAAATAACAGAAACACTAAAAATAGAAAGCATGATTATTGTTGAATCACAGGCAGAAAGGAAAGTTATAATTGTATATGTAAATAGATTGCAATGCAAATAGAGAGAAAAAACTTGTATTTCTATAGAAAAGGCTAGGAAAGTGAACATGAATATCCTTTATGTCTTCATTATACTGTAATAAATGCTCAAATAATTATCTCACTATTCAGTCTGAGAAAAAATGTTCCACATTAAAGTTTTATTTCACTTTTTCTTCAGATCTTTATGGCAGATGAGGAGAATGGGAATGAGAAAGAAAAACAACTTTTCTCTGAAAACTTGTCTGTTTCCAGACTCACAGATCTATTTAGAACATTCCTCCATATTGTTCTCTTAAAAAAAAATACAAGAGACAAACAACAACAAAAAAACCTAGAAAATGAGGATAAAAAGGCAACTGGTGAGGAGAAGATCCCATACCTTATAAAAAGATCCCATGACCTTATAAAAAGGGGTGCAGAAGATGAGTTCTTTGTATGCAAGCTCTTATGGGACAGCTAAGAAGCAGAAAATTAAAGCGTATATTTTCAGGGTCCTACTGAAAGGTGTGATTACCCACAGAATAATTACCGCAGATCTGCCAAAAACACAAGAGATGGAGGACGCGTTGAAGGCAGACGCCCGTGTAGGGGCGACTGCCTGAGGCCGGAGGGGCACGCAGTGGCCAGGCCGAGCCGGTGGGTGCAGCCCTGCGGCAGCGGAGCAGTCGCGGGAAAGCGGCACTGCGTGCACGTGCCCGGGAGCCGCCTCTGGCAATACAGCCCCATTAACAAACTCCAGCAGCAAAATTTGGTACCTATTACACAACGCCCTCTGCCCCTCTCACTTTTGCAGCCTGCTGCTGCTGTGGTGGAGAAAAAAAAGAAAATTTGCAAGTCCAGCAGGGGTCTGCCGGTGCGTGGTTGAGAATACCTTCCCGGTCACTATCCTCAGCCCCAGACTTGCCAGCGCCATGGTGCAAAGCTTGGCCACCCTGACACTGCTGGAAGACCTCAGATTGCCTGCCCTGAGGGCTCCTCTGTGCTTGGAAGTTCTCCGAAATAGCTATTCCAGAACATTAGTTGGGCATATGTCCTCTCAGGATGCTCCTGTTTCAGAATAGGAGTGCTTTTTTGGACTGACTATAAGCCCTATTCAGAGCTAACTCAGTGACAGCGTGGCTGCACAGAGACAGAAACCAAAACAGCTCTTCCAAAATAATGATTCTGGAATAATAATTACAGCTATCATTTCTGCATCAAATCCAGTTATTCTGGAATACCTCTTTCAGCATATTTGTACATGGAGAGGAGCCCTGAGCACTCTACCACCTGTGTTTTCCTCTATCAGGTGAAGGAAAATCCTTTTGACAAAGTCCTGGGAAATAAAATGAAAACCCTTTAAAATGCTGCTCTAGACTGCAGTTATTTTGACAATAAATCCATCAAAGGTATCACACACTATTTTTGGTGCCTGAAGAAATGAATTCAGAGCTGTAGCTTCTGTTGCTTCATTGAGTTACTCACTGCTTTAAACTTAAAGAAGGATGATTCATAAGCAATTAATGGCAAGGAACAGAAATGCCACTTTGAATGCTGAAATAATTCAGTAGTTTCTTTCTTTAACATTGTTATTCAGGTAAGCGTTTACAGGCTTTTACTGACAACAGGCCCAAGGCTTTGGTACTCATGGGCTATTGTCAAACAGCATCCTTGTACATTAGTTGGGGGCTCAAGAGCTTCCATAAACCAGAATTTCTCAGTTGTTCAGACAGCGGTTAGCTTGCGCCCTAGAGCGAGCCAGCTACCTTGTCCGCTGGGGAAACTGGGCAGCAGGTGGGGACTGGCTCAAACTCAAGCTCACCAGCCCAGCAGCCTGCATACAACCTGTTTAACGCCTTGCAGCGCTGCAAACTTGAGCCCACACTCGGGCAGAAACAGCAAGAAAACTTGCTGTTTTCTGCAAAAGTCTCCAGCAAAGAGAGTCAGCTCTGAAGGGCCATGCCGAGGGGGCAGCTGTGGCCAGAGCACTCGGTCCTCCCACGATCCTCGGCCCCGGGAATGGCCCCATCGCTCTGCAAGGAGCTGCCAGCTGCCAGCGAAATGCTGCTGGGCAGGAGCAGCCACCGGTGGTTGGTTGTAAATATTCCAGTAGGGAGAACTGCCAATTTAACACTTTTACTAGTAATAAAATACAAAGATGGGTGTTTGGAAACATGGGAGGAAGGGTATTTTTGCCATGAACTTCAGGCGCTGGGGCAGCCGCCCTTCCCCTCTAATCCGGAGTCCGTCAAAGGGCAGCTTGGAGCAGCAGCCAGCCTGAGGTGCCCTGAAGTGCCCTCGAGAAGAGACTCCCTCTCCCTCCACCCTAAAAGAAGATTATCTAGCTATATAACAAGCTATCTGGCAGTGCATGGTGTGAAAAGCTTCCCAGATTTTTAGGCCTGTAATTAAAGTATAACATATAGCAAGAAAGGGAAGACTAGACTTACTTTTTTGGTCCTGAACATAAATCTAGAGAAAGATGCTATGCCTAGCAGAAGACAGATGTCAGGCTGTTGTGACTTTTTAGCTACAAGAAAGGGGTAATAAATAACCATAAACTCATTCTATTATTTCCTTTACTAGCTGCGGCCAAAAATAGGGTTCAGCTTTTTGTAGCAGAGATAAATACTGGATGAATACTGAGGAATAAATTACTGTTATGAATTATCAGTTAATGGGTGTTAAAAATGTATAAATTACAGATATGAAATAATTATGCAAATTACATTCCTTTGTCCAATCATTTGTTTAATAAAAACACTTATACTATATCTTTACAGAGTGACTGGTGGCTGGAACAATCCTGTTGATGTATAGCCTGTAAGACTTAGAAGTAATCAAACTGTCGTTATAAATGATATTATCTTTCATTCAGGAAACCTCAAAGCTGTTTATAATGTTAACTAAGTTCTTAAGTAAGTAGCGGAGAAGGGGGTGGGGAACGCTGCCACCCCCACAAGAGCTGTGGTCTGCAATGGAGAGGTGCTGGACTCCAGTGTGAGATACAGTCTTCCTACACCGCTATGGAAGACTGTATCTGAAAGCACTGCTGAAACATTGTTTTGCTGGAGGTTGGGTTAAATCCAGCAAATATATCTTTGTTTTTCAAGCTAGTCACACACAATCCTCACTGGATTTTATGGTTATACTGGCTGCTTCTTATTCAGACTAAATGAGCAAACAATTAAATATCCCACTGTTCAGCCAGACCTAAAACAATGGTAGCGTCTGCCAAAGACTAGACTGAATGTAAACACTAACACAAGGAATTAATTAGTTAAGGGGTTACATGTGTGTGTCTGCATTATGGGCAGCAAGGGCAGGCAGAATTTGAGTAGAGAGACGTGCAGGCAAGAAAAGTCGCATTTGTAAAACAGAAAGAAAAACAGAAGGCCACTTTTTGGACAGAATGCTAATTAAAAGGCAGGTTTGGAAATATGCAAGAGGAAATTGGCTCTGTATGCTCTTTGTGCTTATGAGAATATTATTTGCCAACAAACAGGACTGCATCCAAGAAATAGCTGGCATCATTTCCTCCCGTTAAAAGGAATGCGCAAGTCACTGGGCAGAGGTCAAATGCTTGTGACAAAGAGAAGGAAAGTGCAATATCTGATCTCTTGCGTCTGAGGACTATACTGTTACCCATTTTGGGTTGCCTACTAATGAGAAATAAGAGGATTTATATGCTGACTTTCGTATCCCAGCTCCAAGTGCTGCCGAAATGGCCCCAACACTGCCGAAGGCTCGCTGCGGGCCTGCCTGGGCTGGCAGGGGCCATGCGCCGACACGGGCCAACGCACACGCTGGCTAATCATTCGGCTGTGCCCAACACACACTTCTAAGCTTTTCTTTTGCTGAGAGCTGCTGCAGGGAAGCATCTTTTGCTGATAGGTAGCATTTTTAGGCATATTGCTTGCTTGTTGAAATGAAACTGCTGGTGATACAAAAAGCTTTCATACAAAACCAGGATGAGGTAACTCAAAAACAGGACAATTTCACTGTTTGAGCAAATATCCTCATGCCGAGGGTTATGTG
Source organism: Apteryx mantelli (assembly GCF_036417845.1). NCBI lineage: Eukaryota > Metazoa > Chordata > Aves > Apterygiformes > Apterygidae > Apteryx > Apteryx mantelli. The sequence continues at coordinate 116,952,790 of NC_089980.1, read as the reverse complement.
AAGAGTTAGGCACTGCCCCCAGCACAGGCAGCGGCACCCAGCCCACAGCGTGCTCTCTTTGGCAGATGTGCTAATCGCCCATGGCAGGTATCACACCACTGCCACCTTATTACGTTTTGCTATACTCGCATGCAAAATATGCTCACTAGCAAGGATGCATAGTGTCCTTGCCTCCATCATCCACAGCTGTCTTGATCCCTAAAACAACTCTTCTAGAAGCAATTTCTTTTCCACAGGGCTAGGCTGAGATTAATTACTAGTTTTAAGTGTACTGAGCAATAAACAGGTTTCAGGGGATTAAGTAGCTACTAGTCATTACTGATCCTCAACTTCAAAACAGAGCAGCTGCCTAAGCATCCTCCAGAACAAGTGACCCCTGATTATTATTAATACATAACATTAACAAGTAGTAATGATGGCTGAATTACTATTTCTGAGATGTAATGACCATGGAGGGTGCATTTCCAAGAGGAATAAAAAAACAGTAGATCCTAAAGTAATCTCTGGAAGAATTATTACTATTCTCTCTTTGATATCCCCAAATCTAATTATCTTTTTCTAATTCTTGCTCTTTTCTTTTTCTCCATTCCTACTTTGGTTTCTCTCTATCATTCTCCCCATTCCTTTTTAAAATTTTCTGCTTCTCTGTACTTTTCTTTTCAATAAATGGGAAAGAAATCCTGTGGTCCTTCATTTGACTGCTCCTTCATAGTCAAATCAGAAGGAGAATATATGGAAGAGAAGGAAATAAAAAGGCCCACTTAGAACTTCAGGCATGCAGTAAGTGTTGCGGTCCGCGGGAGTGACGGGAAAGAATCATACGCATTCACAGAATGCAGGTTCAATTCCAACTTTATTCGGCAATTTGCCCATCTTATATATGTTTGTGCAGTCGTACACTTTGCTAGGCCAATCACCATGCAGATTATGTCACAGGTAGCCAATCATGGCACCGATCACGCACGCAGCGATCATGCCTTGTACCTTGCTACTTATTTAGCAAAGCTATCTTACCCTTAACCTTGGTTCCCACTGGCTTCTGCTAGTTTATCTGTACTTTCTCAGGACGTATCATTTCCAGCTGCACCAGTGTCCTTGGGTACATTTGTCTGAAACTCCTGTTGCTTGCTACTTGCAACTTTCCACCAGTTTAACCCTGTCATGGCCCTCCACATCTCCCCCTTCTTTTACTACTTGAAGGGTTAAGGCTGTATGGATCTGCAGGGTCATGACTTGCTTCATACTCCGGTCAAGCATCCTCCGCACGCAGCTCAACAAGCATGGTACACAGATTAGTATTGCAACAAACATAAAAATTACAATAAGTCCTAGAATCAGTATGCGTTTTAACCAAGGCCCTATAGCAAGCATATTCAACCAATCAAACAGTCCCCACAAGTTTTCACCATCGTCTTCTTGCAGTTGTTTTGTTAACTCCTTCAATTTTGCAATGCTTGTATGTACTGACTCAGAATGATCACTCAGGTTCATATAACACATTCCCTCAAAGTCTTGACAGCCATGGCCTTGGGCCAATAGCAAAAAGTCAATTGCAGCCCGATTTTGTAAGGTGGCATATCTAATTGAATCTACGTCTGTTAATAAGGCGCTTAAAGCAGTACTAGTAGCATTTGCTTCTTTTGCAAGCCAGCATCCTAATCTGTTAAGCTGTGATAAAGCATGAGCAGTCCCTATTCCTGCAAAAATACTACTCAAGATACGTTCTGCTGGATTCCAAAATTCTACGTTACTATCGCAACCTGACGTAAAGCCGTGGGTGGACTGCTTTGTTCGAGTGTGGACAGTTCCATTAACTAAGAATTTTTTGGGATGAAACATCGTCAAAAGTCCAAAGATACATGGTCCCCCCATGGCTTTACCTGGTACGCCTTTCCAGGCTCTCTGACCACAAATTAAGAATATCTTAGCAGCCAACCCTATGGGTTGCGGTCCAGGTGTTATTTGACCTGAGGTGGTGTGATTACACCATACAGATGTATTGGCATAAATGCCTGAGGGAGATACATCAACGTCACCCTCTTTGGTAGGTGCCCTTGCAGTATAATTTAGATAAAAGCAGACTGCAGCCTGTGTAATTCCCAATAAGTCAAGTTCTTGTGGCTGCAGTGGCAAGGCAGGAAAATTGTGTACATTGTGCATATTGTTATACCATGTGGAAATATTCCATTCCTGTGTCTCCATTCTGCATCGCACCACCACCATTTGGGCTGAAGTGTACCTGGCGCACTACAATTTGTTAACACAGTATCATTGTAAAGAGACCCCATGCGCTGTATATCAAGAGGAAGTCCGGTCAAGCAAGTGTGGAAAGGGTCTGATGGCATCGTCATTGATAAACAAGGTGTCCGTATTGGTTACATTCGCAAGAGTCACCCAGATGTTGCCACGTTTCCAGGTGCCTGGTCCGACGGGCGTGCTTGTTGCTCCGAGGATGAGGCAACATAAGGTCATACACGTCGCGACGGCACCCATCGTAACCGAGTTCCTGTAGAAACACAAGCATTTCCCCTCCCCCAAGTTATCAGTTCCATTGGTCCCACCCATTGGCCGGAAACCAAGTCTTTGACCAAAACTGGGGGCTTCTGTATTCATCTTATGTCTGTGGCTTGCTGACGTTCGGAATTATTATGACCTGTTTCATCACAATTCAAAAAATTAAGGACATATAACGCTTTGTGTAGTCATTCTTGTGGGGTGAGCAGTGTCTCCCCCTTTTTTTGTTTTTGTAGCATGTCTTTCAGGCTGCGGTGTGATCGCTTAACAATGGCCTGGCCAGTTGGGGAGCGGGGTATGCCTGTTACATGAGAGATGCCCCAGGCATTGAGGAATTGACGTGCCCGGCCTGAGCAATAGGCTGGGCTGTTGTCCGTTTTGATGGTTGTTAGCACCCCCAAGACCGCAAAGCAGGCAAGCCAATGGCAAGTCACATCCCTAGCCTTTTCACCAGTGTGGGCGGTGGCCCACAAAAATCGAGAATGGGTGTCGACTGTGACATGTACATATTTAAGATGACCAAATTCTAAAACATACGTAACGTCTGTTTGCCATAATTCATAAGCCTTTAAAACTCTAGGGTTCGCCCCTTCCTTTGAAGGCATTGGGGCAAACTACTGACAGTCTGAACAAGACAAAAATAATGTCCCTGGCTTGCTGGATGGGTAGTTGAAACTGCCTCTTCAGTGAGCAGGCGTTTTGATGAAAGAAGGAGTGAGACAGTCTGGCTTGCTCCAGAAGGTTGGGTACCACCGCTGGCATGGCTGCAGCATCAGCGCGTCGATTTCCCTCAGCGATGGGTCCGGCCAGGTCTGTGTGTGAGCGTACATGTAAAACATAAAAGTCATGCTTTCTGTGATTAATAAGAGTCCAAAGAGCATAAAGTTCTGCAAAGAGCAATGGATTGGAGACCTCATGGAGAAAGGAGGTCTCTAACCTTTGCACAAGGCCTGTGGCATAACAGGAATCAGTAACAACATTTACAGGTTCATTGGCACAAAGTTCAAAAGCCATACGGACGGCCACCATCTCCAGTACTTGTACTGACCCTCGTTCCTGTGTACGTACTGTTGTTTTCCATTGTTGCGTGACAGGGTCCTGCCACGTGATAGCAGCCCTTTTAGATGTGCCCGAAGCATCGGTGAAGACAGTTAAACCAGGAACCGGGACAGGGCGACAGCGACTAGGGGTAGGCTGCCAGCCTCTGCCCATAACCTGTGCCGAGGATAATGAATGGAAAGCTGTCCAGTGAAATCAGCAAGGGCTACTTGAAAACCCCAATCTTCTGAAATTAACCAGTTCAAGTTGTCTGTAGTGGCTGGGATATAAATAACTTCAGGGTCACAGCCATTCATGGTTTGCAGTCTCTCCCTGCCCTTAATGATAAGCTTAGAATACATTTCTGTAAGAGTCCATAAGGTTTTCGGTGGAATATGTTACAGAAAAATCCATTCCAAAATGTGCAAGGGATCTGTGCTTTTTGTATCCCATCAAAATAATACTGCAAAAGGCTGGAAGCTGTTGGCAATCAGAGCTAAATAAAAAGGCAATGAGAAATCATGTTGCCAACTCTGGCATTCCTCCAGAGCACGGGCACATAACTGGAGTGCCTTTCTCGCTTCAGGTGTCAAAGTTTGAGTGGAGGTTAGGGAGGTGTCCCCTTTGAGCTTTTCAAAAAGGGGGTGTAGCAGTTCCGTGGAAAGTCCTAGCACTGGTCAGAGCCAATTAATGGCTCCTAATATTTTTAGTAGGTCATTAAGCATGACAATATCGTTTAATTGCAGTTGGACTGGCTGCAATTACAACAAGAAGTGAAGGAAGAGAATTAGAGCCATTATCTCTGAGAGTCATAGTCAAAAGGTTGTAGCATTACTTTGGATGTGAGGTCGGTGGGTGGATCGAGCACCAGGATCTGCTCCTGCTTAGCCCGAGCCCTGGCGGCCGCCATCTCGCTCGCTCGCTACCGCGGGGGGGGGGGGGGGGGGGGGGGGAGGAGCGGGAGGGGGAGGCGGGGAGGCCGGGCGGCGGCTCGGTGCTGGTGCTGGCGCTGAGGGGCGGCCGCCGCGTCGCGCCCTCCCGCCCCCCCCCCCCCAGCGCGGTGCTGCCCCACAACGGGAACATCCTTTTTTTTTTTTTTTCTTTTTTGTTCCCCCTTGCTCGTACATCTGAGCCGCCAGTGCAGCGGCAAGGGATTCGGTGCTGTGGTGTTTAGAGCCTGCATTTTGACAAGCCCGCACCATCTCTGCAAGAGTGCAAGTTGCTCGGTTCTTAATCGCCTGCAAGGCTCTCGCACAGTCAGCATTCGCATTCTCAAAAGCGAGCTGCCTCAGCAACAGTGCCTGAGCCTCCTCATTCTCGATCTGCCGCTCAGTTGCTGCATATAACCGATCAACAAACGCAGGGTACGGTTCTGTAGGTCCCTGTAATACTTTTGCAAAGGACAAACTTGAATCGGCGTTTGCACCTGTCAGTCCGCACAAGGCTTGTAAAACGAACTTTGCAATCCTCTCATATGTTTCTCTATTGTATTCCGTCTGGGTTGCTGGATTCGCATGCAGCCCCTCTCCAGCCAATTGGTTATAGCCTACTCCTTGTCCATTATTCAAGTTATCAACCGCCTGTGCGGGACATTTGTCTCGAAAGTCCGAAAGCCACACAGCATACTGAGTGTTAGTCAAATCCATTTTCATTAACGCTTTCCAGTCACAGGGAGTCATCATATACGTAGTAGAAAGCGCTTCTAGGAATGTGATAGTATGAGTAGATTGAGCTCCGCTTTCTTTTACCAATTTCTGCAGTTCCTGCCACTTATTCAAAAACACCAGCAAAGAGGTGGGCCCCAGAATCAGTTCGGCAAGGGTGCAAATGTCGCTCGGCACCAAGTTTTGATATTTCACCAGGGCTTTCAGCTGCGCTTGCACTTGGTGGTTGTTTATCCCGTACTGCATTACCAACTGTTGCAGCTTTGTTACCACTTGCCAATCCAGAGGCTCCCACCTCGTCTGTCCCTGACCCGTGGTCACCACCGGGGCTACTATAGGGAAAAACTGCATGTCCCCAACCAGTTCAGCATTCTGAATGATCCCGCGCCACCTTTTTGCCATGTCAAAGTCAGGGTCCCTAGGTGGCAGGGCTTTCTCTGGTGCTCTTGGTAAACGGTCCAAAATCATTCGATACTCTTTTTGTGTTAAAGGGTTTTTTTTCCAGGCTTGCAGATGCTGCTCCACCTGCTCAAGGGACCATGTCCCTTTGAGTACGTTGGTAATCACCCAGTCTCTGGGGGCGATCTCTTGGTTCTCCTGGGATCCGCCGGCAGGATCCCCGGAGAACCGTTCCTCAACCGCTTTCAGGCCGTCCACAATGGCCTGATGCGCCTTCTTATACGCCTCCCTCACATGCGCCTTTTTCGACCCCCTATCCAACCTCCTCATCTCCTCCAACAGTTCCTCCATTTTTTTTGAATATTCAGTCAGATCAACGCTTTCCTCCTCAGGTAATGGCACAGCGGCCGGATCCACTTCCATGGGGGGAGCGGACGGCTCAGGGGGGGTGGCAAAGGCGTCAGCAATGTCCCCTTTCTTGTACGGTGGCAAGTCCTCATATCCTGTGCCAGTCCCCCAAGCCTCCCGCTCTAGCTTAGAGAGAGGTGCCGCACATGGCGGGGAGGTCTCATCTATCACCGAGGGCCCCCCCGAGGATGGTGTATCAAAGACGGGCACCGCGTACTCCGCTCCCTCGTCCTCATTCCCCGGCGAAAGTGCCGCCGCAGAGGGCTCCGCCCGCAGTGCCCTCCGTATGGCGGCAGTCGCCTGTGCCTCCCCGTGCAGCTGTTCGATCATGAGCCGCACGTCTCGATATGTTTTGGCCAGACGCCTGGCCTCTTTTTCTCCATTCTGGATGGATTCCCACAGTTCCTTCCCAACCTCCTTCCAGGCTTCCGCGCTAAAGACCTGGCTGGACTCCCGTAACAAACCGCGCCGCCTTCCCCACCACAGCAAGTCCACCAGCGCCTGGCGCTCCACCTGTCGCTCTGTTTGTGCTGCCACTTGTAACAGTTTCTCCAACGTGGCCTTTTCTACCGCTGATACAGCGTTTCCCATACCGCCCGCCGCCTCACAAGGGCGCCTGACTCACCGGTCAGAAGAGTTGCGTAGCTACGACTTTTCTTTTTCCCGTCTTTCTTCGGACGGCCAGGCTCGTTTTCCCCGGGCACGAGCCTCCCGGGCGGTATCCACTCCTGTTACTCAAACTCTTAGCAAAGCCAGCTTCTCCTCCGCAGTATCACGTCGGGGTCACCAGATGTCGCGGTCCGCGGGAGTGACGGGAAAGAATCATACGCATTCACAGAATGCAGGTTCAATTCCAACTTTATTCGGCAATTTGCCCATCTTATATATGTTTGTGCAGTCGTACACTTTGCTAGGCCAATCACCATGCAGATTATGTCACAGGTAGCCAATCATGGCACCGATCACGCACGCAGCGATCATGCCTTGTACCTTGCTACTTATTTAGCAAAGCTATCTTACCCTTAACCTTGGTTCCCACTGGCTTCTGCTAGTTTATCTGTGCTTTCTCAGGACGTATCATTTCCAGCTGCACCAGTGTCCTTGGGTACATTTGTCTGAGACTCCTGTTGCTTGCTACTTGCAACTTTCCACCAGTTTAACCCTGTCATGGCCCTCCACAAGTAAGTTAACGGAAACATATCTGTGCTGATTTCCACAATTACTCTGTGCTCACTCTACTGTTGTCACCAATATTTATATTTCTAATTAACACAAATAAAGAACAGAACCCAGTGGTGAAGCTACAAATATTTACAATATGATTTCAAATGTTTATTACTTTGCTAAAACCCTGATACCGTAATCAGCTTCAGAGATTATTCCTTGCACCTTCCTAATGCCCTACAGACAAAGTGTAAAATAATTGCCAAAATGGAAGAGGTATAATCAATGGAGTAGGTCCCAGTGTTAACACATGTCTGTGTTCTTGATGTCAGGAAAGAAAGAAAGAAAGAACCAACCAACCAACCAACAAACCAATAACGTAAGCCTCAAGTGAATAGTCTTTTTGCAAGTGAAAACAATCTTACTGATCAAAAATTGTATGAAACTATATCTGAAGACCATATTGTCCCATGGTAACTGATTTACTAATTGTTGCATACAATATTCAGCAATATCAATCATTCCAGTGAATGGAAGCAATTTGTCAAAAGAAAAGTTTAAAGTTAGTCACAAAAAAAATCAGCAGTGTCATCTGAGGAAAAGTTATCAAAGCATCAAATGGTATAAAACATCACAGTGTGAAACAGCAGTCAAGAAGAGCTCTTCTACTGCTCCCAAATATGGCACTGGACTTGTAAGTGAGGTACACCTGCGATGTAAGTAAGAAACACTTCACCACCTGATATTCCCCTTCTGTAATTAAAAATGGGGGTTCTTTTTCTCTTACTCCAAAGAATAGTAGATTCAGAGAACACAGATTTTTTTTTTTTTTTGCAGTTTTAATCTGAAAGACTTTTTTTTTTTACTTCCATATTAGCAGGCAGGTGGCCAAGGGCCCTTGCTCACGGCAAGCTCACAGCGTTTTTGTGTCTCTACACAGCACACTGGATCTCAAAAAGTGCCGAGCCAACAGCACCACAGGGAGAGGATTTTACTCTTACCTAGATAATTTGCAGATTAAAGGTAGATCTTGCCTCAGATTATGCCTTTTGTGAGCTAGGCCCCATCGCAAACCTCAATAGTCTCTCTCCTGCCTCGTGGGTGGAATTAACCACAGATACTTGAGTTCGTAGCAGAGGTGACCTCTCTTCAGTCGGTGCCTGTAGGAATCAACACCAAATTGTCAGATAAACTACAGAGCTTCCAAGCAAGCAGAGCACACACAAGTTAGCCAGACTTCAACCTGTATCTGCTGGGATGTGTTGTCTATTAAATACAGGAAAAGACCATGTGCATTCTGCCAGGTCCATGCAAGTGGACTGGGCTTTTCTCTGCCTTTACCAGCTCACACCATGATCAGAACTTTTGGAATAAGTAAACACTCCTCAATCACTTCCAGCTGTAAGAAATTGGTCTCAGAAGGATGCAGTCATCTACGCTGAGTGCTTGAGCACTCTGAGCAACTAGTCTAATTTGGCGCATGTCGCATTAGATTGCAAGGCTGTTATACAGAATTCCATAATACCTGGAATTTATATGTAGTCCAAAAAAAAAAAAAAAAACCCACCACTTCAGTCTACTATGCAGTCAAGGAAGGAGATGCCTATTTATCATGGTTTCCTGATATTTTGTCAAAAGGCCATCATAGTGCAGACAGACGTATAGATATAGACTGCTCTTTTATCAGCAAAGGTCAACAGTGATGATGGACCCATTGACTGTCAATTCAACTGTTCCCCAAAGTCCTCCATCCTCAAAACCAATATTTCATTGACAGTAGGAAACGTCCAGAGTTCATTCTGAGGACACCTTATAATGTCAAGTCTTTTGTTCAAAAAGTCGTCCCAGCATAGACTGTCTAAAACAGCCTTCCTGCACTGCTGGATCAATACCTCCAGCCTATGTCTTTTCACTGACCTCCTTTCTCCCAAAGGCATATATGGAATCAGAGCGATGCAGCCACTCCTGTCCTAACAGCTCCCTGTTAGCAGAGCGACACTGGTTAACACAGCTTTCCTTGCTGCCCAGGCTAACTTGTGCCCCACTTCTGTACTCTCCAGGCTCAGTACTGCAGGAATATGGTCAGACTCTTCATCCAGATCTGATCGTCTTCTAGTGGACAGCCTATTGCCAGCTCATTGGAGAGCACCTACAGAAATTCCCTAGAAGAGTTCCTCTGAAAGGTAGAAACTCCTGTACAAAGACTTATTTCTGTTTCTGAAGTTGAAAACAACTTCAGCTTCAACCATTCAACACAGTTTTGACTTGGGGAGGTTTAATATGCCAAATACCCTACATTATCTTCTGATCTGAGAATTTTCTTGGGTAGGTACTCTAGCAGATTACCCTCCAATGTAAAACTTCTTTATAGAGTGCAACAACTAAAACAGTGATGAGTACAGGCGCTGGACCACATAGGAAAGCTTAAGCAGGAATTAATTTAGGTAGAGTAGTATTTGGATCTAATCCCAAATGCAGGAGTTTGGGTACTTAATTGTAGTGCAGCTGTTCATGTCAATGTGCCAAAAGCAAATAGCATCCAGGAAGTCAGGAGAGCATTGATAGTATAGCCTCAAGGGGTAACACTAAGAGAGAGAAGAGATGTATTTGGAAATCATCTATTTGGTCCTACAGTAATCAGCAAAATCAGAATTTTTAAGTCAGCCCCTAATTTAAGCTACTGAAATTACACTCCTGCTCTAAATCACCTTCTCTTTCTTGACTGCAAGAGTCAAGGAAATGGACCCTTAATTTAGACAGATTACGTCCCTCCTCTTGTGTCTCGCCTCTGTATACAAAGACAGTGCCAAAGAAGTTCCCAATTCACATCACGGGTTTTCATCCTAATAGAAATAACAGCAAGGCCTAGCTGAATACTTCAGCCCAAGGCAATAACAACAATATTCTTTAAGACAGTGATGTACAAGTGCTTCCCTTCAGAGCAAAGTATGCTACTGAAAAGCAGATTTCACCTGCAGCAGTGATCTGCTGCCGTGTTCAAGGGCACCAGCCCTGGTTTACACCAGTGTCACTGAGGAAGTCAACACACCAGGGAACAACAGGCTGCTTTCATTCAGCAGCTTAACAGTAATTGCCCAAATATATTTCTCTTACCCCATCAGAAATACAAGGTAATTCTAGAGAGGTTGCTTTGTTTCCACCAAGAGTCAGACTACCTCATATTTGCCCTGGAGTAAAATCTTTCATATTAGCAGTTGCTGTGCCGTGGCTAACATGCAGTACATGCACAGAACACCCTGCTTACAGGTCCATAGTCCTGAGAGCATGCTCAAGCTCAGAGGCTGGATGAAACAATAGGAATAGGTTATTCAGTAATTGAATTTAATTAGGATTCCAAACAGTGGAATAAGGGAAACAAGTGACTAATAATCTTATGTTAAATAATCAGGATAATTAAGTTTGCATTTGTATTTATATTTTGAAAACCTCTGTAGCTGTGTCAGATGAAGAGGTTACACTCTTCAGCCTACTCTTCCCCACTAGTTGCCCTTCTCCCTCTTCTGCCCTCTGTCTGGGATCTGCCTTGCACCACTGGAGGCATTGGATGGTCTCCTCCTGTGATCTCTGTCTTGGGGAGAGTAGACAGGGTCAGCCAGGACACTTCACATAACAGGTCTGGAGTGATACGGCCCCTCTGACAGTCGTGCTCTGGGGCGAGGTGGGGAGCCGGGGATGGGAGGCTCTCACCTCTCGCAGGCTCACAGGAAGAGGGGCCTTTCTCCAGCAGACCTGGGCTGGGGAGTCTCACAGTGAGAGAGAGCATTCTTCAGCATCCTTTCAGGGGGTCGTGTCTGTGAGCAGGAAACATGGGTGTGGTAGTTCTTACCTCTCCAACTTGTTCTTCCTTTCTGCTTTCCTATTGCCCCTTCTCTGCTCACTTATGGGATGTTCCTTGTATTTATTTTAAATTTTATCCTTCTGCTGATGCTTTTCTGTATTTCTTCTGCCTCTCCTACCAAGACATATCCTTCAGCCTCTGGGCTTTCATTCAGCTTTTGGTCAGAGGTTGGGCTCAAATAGCACCAAAGGGGTGGGGGCAGCCAGCAGTAGGGCTGGAGCAACCAATGCTCTGATCTCAACCGATGCTCTGATCACAGCCCAGGTTGGGACACAACAGGAAGCTTCTTTGTCTTTAGCCTCAAGCTCCGAGGCTTTCATCATGATAAATGGCACAATTAAATATTCTTCTTGTTCTTGTATTTCTTCTCCTTCCTCTTGGACCTTCCAACACTTTAGTCAAAAAATCACATTATTGCTCTCTTTGGAGCTTTATCATGTTTTTATCTTCCTGTTTTGGGTTGATTTTCTTTTTTTTCACATTGGCTTTCTACTCTCTTCTTCCAGACCTGTGGAAAATGTTCTTCCAGCACCTGAGTACAACAGATACAGTGCAACAAACTGTACTCTAACAGCTATAAGTGGTCCTGCCTGTGATATTATCTCTTCTTTGAACTAGTTAATTTAAGAAAGGTCATATCTTGGAGGACTTTTTACTGGTTAGGTAGAAAAATTGGTGATGAAGGCAGGTGCTTTCTTGATGCAACTGCTTTCCTGATAACAGCAGGAATTAAAGAACAAATTGTAGCATCTTTGCTCAGAGTGCCAAGCTTTTTCCGCTGTCAGTGTGTGGCTGAAAAGCTTCTTTTCTTTTCTTTCTGTTCCTGTTTTTACTTCAGTTTCTCTAGGCTCTGTGCTCTGGTGTTTTTTCCTGTTTCCCTTCCTAAAACAACAGCTTGCCAACATCCTCCACCTGCAGATATCTTGCCCATGCCTTGTTTCAGGCAGTAGCATGTGCTGGTGCTGTGGGTGCTCTAATTTCAGCCACACCATCCCATAAAATGCCTTTACTGTTCCTTACAACTGCTTTAAACAAAAGACAGTTGTAGGTCTGGCAAATCAAAATGTAGACAGGTTTTGTTGTATTTCCATTTTGGGGTTTTTTTTTAAGCAACCTTTGCTGTAGCTCCAACTTCTCATAGCATGGCAGTTCATTGGCCTTTTTGATGACAGTGTTAACACTGTCATCAGAACGGGCTCCCATTTTCACTGAGTTTATACGTATTTATATAAATATTTAGGGGTGTGTGTGTGTATATGTCTTCTAGAAGCTTTATATCTGAGCTATTGTTCGTGTCTTGAGCTTCTGGAAGAATAGCTCTAAATCACAATGTAAATTCTGTGTTGTTAACAGCAGAATCAAAACACAGAGGTTCGGGAGGTGCGAGTTGAGCATTGTTTTCATGATGTACAAAAGACCTGGCTGGTTTGACCACAGAAGCAAGGACGGTGCACAGGGCTGGAGTCCAAAACCTTGTGGGTTGTCATCTGAAGAGCTTGGGCTTGCTGTCATTGAACCTTTCTGGCTCAACTGCTGAAATGTAGCTCCCTTGTAGGAGTGCTCTGAGAAGGGATATAATATTTGTAAAGTCTCGTATAAAATTAATTTGCAAATTGCTATTTGCACTTCAGTTACTATTTACAGGAGTGCTAGTTACTGTAGGTGAAGTAACCAATGAAGAAGTTATGCTTGAAAGAATATTTAATGTTGGTAAAAGAAAAAATGTTGACTGGTCTCATTATATCTAGTTAAAATGATTGCATTGCCATGTTTAGATTTAGGTGTTAAATGTCCAAAAGCAAAAGACAGATTGAAGTTAAGAGTGTAAAACGTTATTAATATCATGGAACAGTGAAAGACTATTTCCAAAACTCCTTAAACAATAATGTAGATGGCACTGATACCTCCAGCATTACAATGGAAGCTTGAAGATCATGACTTCTTTAAAGCAAAAGGCTTTGACAACATCTATTGCAATATATTGAAAATATTTTTTTAGTGTTTTTTTTTTTTTAAACTACAGAGTGTAATGATAAAACAAAGAAACTACAAAGTGTGCTTTTCTTCCCTCAAGATTAGCCACATTCTGTAACCTGTATCTAGGCTGCCTCTGGCTTTAACCTTAACAGTTTAAAGACAGGATTGAGCTTTGCCAGCACTTTTGTGACACGTCTCTAGAGAAACCTCCTGATGCTGATGGCTCACGGGGCTTTGCTATTGCCCTCATGCACTCACTGACCTTCACGCTGTGCTGCACAGGGGTGAGGCCCAAGTGCTGCCCTGTGCTTCCAGATGCAAGGTAACTCCGGAAACCACAAGCCTATAGACTTGTTTTGCCATCTTGATCTAATCTGGGTGACTGTCTTCTGCTCTAAAATGGTGGCAGACGTGGGATCAAAGCAGTGGTAGCAGTCTTAATAAATATGAGAAGAGTTCTTCAAAAAAAAGGGAGAGAGCAGGCAGCAGGTCTGCGTGCTCAGTGCAGTAAATAGCAAATATGGCTATACAGAGGCAGAGGCGCCAAGCCCGCAACACGTGGCTGGGGGTTGGGGGTCCCAGCCCCTTCCTGTGCCCTGCTGGTGGGGAGCAGTGTGGGAACCTGCTCTCCGACCCTCGTCTCTGCATTCATGGGCTGTAGATAGACCTCATGCAGGGGTGTGGACTGTTGGGATTGCCCTTGTGGTTAAAAGCAGCCTCGTGGTGTTTGCTTTCTTTCCACCACAATCACTAGTGGATTAATGTTATTAAAATAATAGTGCCAGTGTGGGAATATAGCACCAAACAGGATGAAGACCAGAGCCAAGATAGGCTTGGCAGGGTGCAAGGGACGTGCAGAAACACTGGTACCGGGCACCGGCGGCTCTGGGGAATGCTGATGGGGGGCTAGCGTGTGCCTTCCCCCATGGTAAATCCACACCTAGGGAAAAACACACCAGGGAATGGGTTAGTTGAAATATATAAATGGATCTGTCAGGTTCACAAAGGGAGTTTTGCCACTGACTTGAAAGAGCAGAGTGGGGCTTCTGGACAGGAGAAACTGGGAAGAACAGAGGGGTCTTAAAAATGCCCTCCAAAAGCTCTTACAACATTTCTAAGTGAGAAATGGCATCCAGTTTTTGGTTCTGTTCATTTTCTTACTCTTTTGCTGCTGATAGCATTTTTAAGATATATATATATCAGTGGATACAAGAGAGCTACATAGGAGCTTTTTGAGGATACTCCCCCATTGTAGGACATCCCTGTCCTGAAACTTTTGTCCAGATGCTTGTTATTTTCTTTTTACAGATTTCATTTAATTCCCAGGAAATAGGTTAGACAAAAATTAAATATTGAGTAAAGATTTCTAAAGATGGCTCCTTTACTGAGAACAGTGACTGATATGAGATTTCTCCAGGAGCGGTAAGATTTATGTCCGAAGAAGAGTATCATGCACTGCTCGCTTCAGAACTGTGAAGCTATTTCAGGAAAAGTAATTGAAGAGCTGATTATCTGAAGTAGTTGGAAAGTATTTCTTGGAAGAATGTGCTTTTTTAACTTTCAAAATCATAGTTATCTTTGCATTCTCTTCTTCTTGAAACAAAATATTCAGAATTCTCTAGAAAAAGGAGAGTAATAATTATTACACTAAGGACAATGTAGTGGTTACAGAAACTTCAGACAGGAATTTTCAGAAATAGCTTTGAGCAACTCAGCTCAGAAGAAATGTGTACAGACAGTCAAGAAGAGTGATTGATTTCCAGTTTTCCAGCCACATTGACACTTATCTGATCAGACTAGTCATAATTTTTTTTATTTATTTTTAGAGTGTTCTTCAGTGGTTTTCCACAGACCTGCTTTCAGTTAAATATTATGACAGAACTTCTAGATTATTCACTTAAATTGACAGTTGTCTCCATTTTTGATAAATTATTTTGAATGTTCTTACCTTAGCAATGATGAGGCAATAATACTGTGGAAAATATGGATTAATAAATACTATATCTAATTTTTTCTTCCTTGATTTTACGAAACAACTCTAAAACATAATGAAAAGAAATAAGTCTGGAGGATTCCAAGAGTTAAACACACAGTACATTTTTTGTGATGTTTATTTGATGGCAGCCCACTGAGGTCGACAGAAGGTCATCAGCATCTGTAGACTTTCAGTGATGTCTGTGGGGTGTTGTCTCAGCAGGTCAATGCGTTTAAGTAGTGAGTAGTTGTTCTCTCTTCTTTGCACATCTAAGCACAGTCATAAGACCTGGTAGTCAGAAGCCATATTATTAAAAAATGGAGTAAGAGAGTAACAGAAACTTGAAAAATGTATTCCTACTATCAGTCCAGCTTTCACAAGGTCTGATGGGCTTGTGTCCACCTGAACTGAGGGTAAGACTTGAAGAGTGAAATGATTCAGGACAAAAATACTTCTTTCAACCCCAGATCACTTCTGTTTGATATACAGCATGGTGCCACAAACTGTCATACCAGCACAATTGAGATACAGTTAAATGAAGTGCAAAGGCAAGAATGAGCAGATGGGATGGGCCTAAAAGTGAGGTGCAAGCAAAGAGAAAGCTTCTTAAATCAATTTTGATACTGAAGGACCACCTTGTCAAATCATTCCCTGTGGTAACACTACACGGTGCTACCCAATTCAGTGTGGTTGAATCCATATGAGTAAAATTTGGATTTTTCCAGACTTCTAGAACAATACTGGAGCTATTTAGGATTGCCATGTCTTAAGAAATTTGGTAGCATTCTTTCCATGAGCATCCATTTAAGATTCTGCGATGTCAGGCAGCTATTTCTTCAACAAGATTTTATTTTTTAAATCATCCAAAATTACTATGTCTCATGGAGTCACACTTCACTTTAGTGTGTGTCTCTGACAAACTGCTACCAAGGAGCAAGTTTTCATCCATTCATAGATCAATTACAGAGTATTCCCCTACCTTGTTTTCCAGGGTATACTTAATACAGGAAAACCTGAAAATGCGTTTAAGTCTATTTTGCCAGTAGATTTGACCTCATGATGTCCTACGTGAATTCATGTAGGCAAACAGCATCTCACACCTGGAGCTGTGATAGTGCGAGTTTGGCATATAGAGGTACCAGTGAGTTTTAATGGGGACCTTCGTTCCTATTGACTACGAATAGGTTATTTCTGACAAAAGAAGTGACCCTTTCTAATGCTTCTTCAGGGAAAGCTTGAGCAGAAAGATGCTGCCCCACTGCAGGATCTGAGACTTTTTGAGTTATTCCAAGTCATCTTTTCCTAGTTTGTGTGTCATTTTAACACAGAGGAATTTCAGGAAACTTGTGCTTCAGTTGAGGGTGTTATGGAGGGAAGTGTTTGAACTGCTAGAGATATTTAAGGCATTTAAACAAATGTATTGCTGGCATTAGCATATTAACATCCACTTACATCCGGATTGAACTTGATATACTAAATCTAAATATCCAAAATTGGAGTAAGGGCTCAGACTGAGAAAAAAAAAAAAAAACAACTTTATACACAGAAGTGTTTTGGGTGCAAATCTGCCCCAGAAATCCCCTCTCATGATTATGGTATGAAGTAGGCTTTGATCCATTGCATTTGCATATGGGTGGGTTTTTAAAAGTTGCTCGCTACACCTCTAGCCCTGATGTAATATCTGTTTCCATATATTCCAGCAGGAGCAAACTGGACCACTACAACTTACTCTGAAAAGCCCAGGCCTTTCATTCAGTTCCTGTCACTTCCAATTGTGGTAATAATTTCTGCATATTTCATTGCATGCTTTCTGCAAATGTATTTGCAGGCAGAAAGAACCATTGTGCATTAGACCACAGTGGGTGACCACAACACAATAGAAAGGGCCTTGCCCAGTAGCTTTTGTATCAAGTTTATAACTTCTGCCTTCTTTAATGATATTTAGAATTGTTTCACAGTGACAGAGATTGCCTTATTCCCAGGAAGGTGTTCCACTGGGTGAGGCAGTTTTTTGGCAGGGACAGGAAAGGCAATTCATTTGTCTAAACCATTCAACCTCGCTATACATTCAGCTGGTAAATGGAAGTCCTACCCATGTCTGTACTCACAGACTCCCAAAGAAGAAAATATCTCAGCGGTTGTTGAAAGGAGGAAAAGTTAAATTTGCTAACATGACAATTTTCATGGCACTTAAAATAATAAGCAGATTGGGCTAGGAGTTGATTTATTTTAATTTTCAAGACTATTCTACTCTGCTTCTTCCTTTATCTTTTAAACACAGATGCCTGCTCACACTTGTAAATGCAAGAATTTGCCTAGGTGGAGTTGTGAACACGTACATTTTACAGGAGTGGTTTGAGAAGCTTCTCTGGAAATTTGCCCTCCAATACCTTGCAGTAATGGTTATTCAGATTCTGTTATTTCAAAAAGTAAGTCTATGAGGCACCAGAGATTACTTAAAACAAAACAGCTTCTATAGGCAACGTGGAGAAACGATATATGGTCAGAAGAGGGCAGTTAGCTCTGGGTGCTCAGGGTGCGCTGAACTCCAGACCCCAGTTCATTCCTGTGAGCCCTGCAGCCCACAGGAATGCTGCAGTCCCTTGGAAAGCTCGTTTATCCTGACTTGACATTTCAGTGCAGGTTTGCACGGAGGCAATCACCTTCACGAGGGCAAAGGTGTTGACTGACTTTTGCAGCTACAATAAAATGATGCCAGTTTTGACAGCGAATGTTTAAATTTAAACCCTTCTGCATGACCACCTACAAAAGGTGTCCAGTATTTTCAGAACATCAGCAAAAATAGTTTTAGTCTGATATTTTCCTGAGTCCTTTCAATTGTCCTAGACCGGACCAAAAGAAGAGCTAGATTTCAACAAAAGATTAGCAGAAATATGAAACTCTTCACTGAATATTTTTATCCTTTTTTTTTTTCTGGTTTTACTTGCTTCTAAATTTCTGAAAGACCCATCCCTTCTTTGCTCTTTTGGTCTTCATACTTCACCCATTTTGATACTACATGAACAGTTCAGAGCTAAGAAGCAAATCTGTAATAACATTTTGCCTCTGGATGATCTCTCTGGATAATAGTGAAATAAAAGCTCCATTCCTAAAAATAAAAACTAGGAATTTCTTCTGTCACATTAACCTAACTTTACCTTAGGTATATGAACCATTCTTTAAGTTATATAACATTGAGTAGTGAATTAAAAAAAAAAAAATCAGACTAATGCGCTGGACCATGCCCAGCAAGGAGAGTAACACAAAAAGAATCACAGGTATCTACAAAGTCTAAAGCTAAAACTGGACATAAAGTTTATATGTGAAAAGAATGAAAACTCCAGGATGGAAAGAAGTACTGAAAAGAGCAGATATTTGTATAAAATTATTATTATGAGCTCCAAGCAGCAAGAGCAACTCTATCCACTGCTAAAAGAAATTCAGGCTGGACTGCTGCATGCTCATGGCCTGGGCTCCGCGCTAGCTGACTTTGGGTCTGACTTTCTTTGTCAAGCAAAAAGTCCATCTAGACTGCTCAAATTAACTCTTTTGCATGAAAGAAAGCATCTAGGTACACAACTTATGTTTCATAGCATAATGGTTACATTACAAGTTTCAGATACCTTTCCTACTGCCAATCAATGCATTAACCCTTGAAGCAATATATCAAAACTGGGATTGCTTTTGCCTTTGATCAAGACACCTGAAGGTGGGACCTTAGTCAAAGTTGGATACTAAATTTCCCTTATGGTGAATGGACAAAAACAGAGGCTCGTATGGAGGAGATCTATATTAAATATCTCAGGAGACAGTTTGCCCTCTGGATGTGTGGGGGTGACTAGTGAGACCAGATGTCTGACTTTGAAAGCTGAAGTTCGGTGCAATGATGTCTGGAGGGGGAGGCAAGTGTAGATATAAGAGACTTGTCTCTATCCATTTTCCTGTGAAGGGACTGTGTGCAATTACAGACTTACTGAATTGTGCAGCCTTGTAGTATGCAGTATTCATTTGGGACTGGGTATTTCACTGAAGATAATTATCATTGTTTACCATTTGCAAACAATCTTATACAGAGAACAGACAAGATCACAGGTCTGTCTCAGAGTTTATAATGGAAATGAGAATGAAATTAATGAGATTTAACAGATTACTTAAGCTGAAGCTCAGTCAGCCTGTTTTTACTGTTTAATTACATTTTTTGGTGAGTCACGGGAATAGCAGAGAGTGCACTAGGAGACCTGCAGTTTGAAGTTTTTGGCCTAGATCCATACCCCAGAGTACTCTAACTATGAGACTACTGTTGTGCTCCTGCTTCTTTGCACTCCCGACAGCTCCGCGCTCCTGTATTCCCATCTGACCTTCCACAGGGACCTGCTGCCTCCCGAGGCCCTTCTGTCACCCAGGGGTCTGGGCACCGCACTGGGATGGGAGATGACAGAGGTGGGGAGTTGGAGCTCCCTGCCATGAGCCTGGCATCGCATCCTGGCCTCGTCAATCTGAGATAAATGCGGTGACCACTCTATGAAGAGTGATGGCACGGCGTCCTCCTCCCAGCTGCGTTTTGAAATGCACGTACCATGACTACGTTGGTATATCTGCTTTTGGAAGGGATTTCCACAATCTGTATCCTGAGTGAACAGGAGTGTTTAAGCACCAAAGAAGGCTGGTATTTCCAAGCAGCTGCCCTGCTGTTCGGCCAGTCTTCTGCTCCGTATGCAGACCCCTGAGCTGCTCTTCGAGGTTTCTATCCCTTCTGTGCACCTTTGGGGAGTCCTGGCACTGCCAGACGTGATATGGCTCACATCGGTGAGGGCAAGCACTGCAGTACCCAAAGAAAGGTACCTGATGTAGGAAGTCACGATCATGGCTTTGGTCCCTTTATACATCTAAGCCAAGCCTTTTTTTTTTTTTTTTTTTTTTAGTACTGTGCACTCTTCCCCCCAGGTAGAGTGGACAGAACAGAAAGAGAATGACTTTGTTGGAACTTCTTTTAGTAAACAAAATTTTTAAAAAGTGACAATTCCAGCACTGCCTTGTACTAGACAGTTCTTGGTAACACAGCCATGCACATTAGTATGCCTGTGTGCCAAACTGCAGGAAGGAAAAGGTCTGAAAGCGCTCAGTCTTTGCTTGCATGTTAGGTGGCATCTTCTATCTGGCGACTCTTTGACATCAAATGTTGGTCTTTATGTTGTCCAGTTCCAAGATAAACCCTCCTGATCCTCCTGTCCAAACCAGTTTTATCCAGAATTAACTTTGCAGATGCAACAATGTGCATATGACTGTATTATGTATCAACTAAAATATTGTCAAGTGGGGCAGCCTTATCTTTGCAAGAGTTCTATAATGCATAGCATAGCAGGTTAGTGAAAAAAATGCTAACTTACTGTGAGTCAGCTGGAGGTGCATGATGCAGCTAGGACATTCATGGTCAAGACTGATGGTGAGAGGGTCGGGTCAGTGGAATTTCCTGTATCAATCTTCCTCTTTCTAGGCTACCGGTTCATTCAGTCTTTATGTGTACATCATATTTTCCACACTTATTTTTGTTGCTTTCCTCTGAACTTTCTTTAACTGGGTCACCTCTTTCTTGAAGAGTGATGCCCCAAACAAGATACAGCAGCCTTACTGTGCACTACCAGAACCAGGTGAAGCAGGAGGACTACTCCATGGGCCTTCCAGACAGCACCCCTCTTATTGACTTCCCTATGACATTGCTTTCCCACCCCAATGAGCGTCGATGCTGGGTACTTCTGTAGTGATTCACTCCATTGATCTTGTGCTGCTCCTCATCCTGTATTTGCACAGCTGATTGCTTTTGCCAAAGCATCAAGCTTTTTGCACTTGTTCCTCTTGAATACTGTTGTTTTTGAGATCATTTTTCAAATTTAAGATCATTGTGAATTCTGCTCCTGTCTTTAGATGTGTGACAGACCCTCCTAGGTTGATGTCTTATGCATACTCACTTTCATAATATGAGTCATTAGTAAAAATATCAAGTAGGTCCGATTCACAGTAGCATGCAGCAGCCCATTTTATACTTTTTTCCAGACATTCAAAGAATGCTGTTCATTGTCTATAGTTTTCAGACAAGGCTTGTAATATCATTACAGTAATTCATTTAAGAGTGCATTCCCCCAGTCTGCTTATTATCACAGACCATGTCAAACATCCTACTAAAGTTACGTGTTATGATGCTATTTTTCCCTTGCCCACTTGCTTGTTCTGTTGTCTTAAAAGGGAACTGGGTAGGTTCCACATGATTTATTCCTGCTAAACATGTTAGCTGCTTTTTATCATATTGTTTTCCGCCGGGGGGGGGTGTGCAGATGGCTTATATCATTATTTATTGAGTACTGTTGAGTGTTTGTTGAGTATTGTTGAGTGGCAAGCTCATTGGACCATCACTCCTAGGCTTTTCCATCTGAAAGATGTTTACTGTTTTCCAGTTTTCTGGAATCTCATCCATCCATGCACCTCAGATATAACCACTGATGGCTCTGAGACTGCTTCAGCCAGATACCAAAGCACTCCAAAGTGAATTTCATCAGGTCCACCTGATAACAGGATAGTTATTAGGTGAATGCTTACTCTCTGGCAGTGATGGCTCTCAGGTAATGAAAGCAAATGGTTTATAATATTAAAATATTATTTAAAATAACCACAAAATGATTATAGTAATTAGGTATCACAGCTAGGAAATAAAAGCACTGTTTCAGGCTTGGTATGTACAAAGCATCTGAGACATTGGCATGACTCCCTTTCAACATCACCTAATACAGCACAAACATTTTCAGCAAGATTGATGGTCTGACTGATTCACTCATTTCCTTATTCTCACTGTGCAAGCAAATTGATATTTTTCCCACTCTTTTTATTAGAAGCCACTGGCAAAAAAGGCAGGGGAAAAATTCCATTTCTCCTCTTTGAGTTTTCAGAAACACTAAAAGGTCATCAGAGAAAGCTGTCAAACTTTGTGTATTACTCATTCACATGGAAAGCAATTTGGGCAGGAAGCTATGTCTGGTTCATTTGTGCATGCCTAGCACAATAGGGACTTCCTTGAGGCCTCTAGGAGCAATTGCAGTAGAAGTAGTAAATATTCATTCACTAAGGACTGATATCATCCCTGCCTTTAAGACACTTAACATACTACTTACACAGCTGGAGAAAGAGAAGACTATTGAGTCAATTACAGATCGATAAGGAGCCAGAAGACTTGAGATCTTGGCTGGTTTTGAATTTTTCTCAGGACGACACAACCTTAAGCATCCAGGAGGCCATCTATCTAAGAGATTTTTAAGCCACAGGCCATTCTTTTTTACTGTTTTAGCTTTACCTATGGCAGTGGCTCATATTCTTCCTAACCCAGATCAGGACTCTTCTGTGCGAGCACCTGTGTTATCAGGAGGCCGAGAGGACCATGGTCAAACAGAGTAACACATCTAGCAGAGCACTGACTGCACAACCTGACTGCAAAGAAGGTCTCTGCCTTGAAGCACCACATTCGGAACATGTATTAGCTTCCCACAGAGGGCTGCCAGAGTCAGTGCCATTTAGGCAGCCGCTCCTCATCCTGCTTACAATACACAGAGCAGAAAAGGAGCAAGGGAAAGGAAATATTGTTACTTGTATGCCAGGTGAGGAACAGAAACACCTACTAGACACCTAACTCAGAGAGAAATGTAAAACTTGAGCTCTACTCTCCATATATACCCTCTCTCTTTCCTCTCTCTCTCAATAAAGTGTATGATTTCAGGTTCTTGGCACCATGTCAGCTCACACAGCATAAAGCACACACAGCATTTTATTTACAGTACAGTGTGGATCTGCAGATAATTCACCTTCAGAGATATTACACAATTTCTTATACATAGAGGCACATGTTGAAAATATATGAAAACTTTCATTTATTGAGAACTTTTCAGCAGATCCTGGAATTGAACAGTGTGATAATCAGTAACATTTTATACCAAACGTTGTGTTAATAGAAAGATTACTATAGTATAGGTATTGACATAAGAATATATAATTTAGAAGGCTGTTAAACTACAATAAGTATATGCAGTCTAGCTTCAAAGGAACCAAGAAAACCAAGATACAGGACAACTCACTTTTTAATTGAATCTCAGGGATGACAGTGAAGTTCCCAAGAGCAGCATAAGACAGCCCAAGGTGGATGCTGTCGACCCATACAAGGTATTTTCTGTAGTACTTCACACACCTTTTGAGTGCCTTGCACTGTGCCGAGGTGCAGCATATCTCAAGATGACTGACATTATTTCTGTCTGAAAAGGACTGTGGCGTTGTTCTTGGGAAAGCCAAGTGCCAGGAGCTGTCTTCTTTGTTTGCCCTGGCACCAAGTTCAGCTTGGTCGTTGGTACTAGGAGATTTGACACTTAAGCAGACTGTTTGGAGATTGTCCTCCTCTACAACAGTTTGCATTGGAAACCCTCAGTCACTCTTGCCTGGTGTTGCATGGTCAGCCAGACACAGAGTAAATCCCTCTCCCAGACTTATGTGGAATAGCTGCTGTTGCAGCAAACAGACATGTCCTGCCTCAGTCCCCAGGACCAGCAGAAGGGCACTGACGGCAACTGCGTTTCTCCCATGTCTTTACTCTGTCTGGGCCCTCTGACCTCTTGGTAGCACCACTGCCTCTGCTTCTTGTGAAGGGGGAGAGAGCTGGGTGCCTTGAGCTAATTGCTGACATCAGATCTGTTTCTCTAGAGTTAACATCAAGAGAAGTGATATTTAGAGGCAAAAGTCTGTGCTGCTGCTGGCTTTCCAGGAGCTCTATGAGAGAGAAGAGGAAAGGCAGAGTAATGGCTGTGGCATTATTTTTGCTTCACTGCACTTAGCTCCCTGCTCTTTCTGGTGGTCCAAGCTAGTTCTTAGCTTGAGTGCAAAACAACTTTGGCAGGTGCCCAGCATGCCAGCTGGGAGGAAGGAGGAGCACCGTATAAAGCTAGGGAGCAGTACAAGCCATCCCTTGAGCAAATGGGAGGACGAAGGGCCTCCATCAATCTCATGTTTCCTATGCTTACTACTCTCTAGCTGCAAAAACATATAATGAGGAAACAGAGTAGAGTTAGTTTTCGGTAGCACTTTGCTGGCAGTGACAGTGGGCAGGCAGCCAGATTAATGCAATTCTTATCACCCTGCCAGGTCTTGCGAGTCAGCCCGCTCTTGGGACGGATGCTGAAAGCTGCCGCCGCTCTGCCAGCACAAGGGTGGGCATACTGCAAGGGGAAGAGGAGACTGCCCATGATGGCAAACAGTGTTAGCAAGGACAAAGCTGCATTTGGAAAGGAGCTAGAGTGAGCCCCACTCTGGGTCACTCTTCCAAAGAAGGGGAGATCATAGGCAATGGGCGGTGAGACTGTGGATGTATTTGGTGGTGACTTCTTCTGTGGCAGTTTCAGAGTGTCTGGATGCCTTTCCTCCTGGGAAGAGCATTAAGTCTTTGCCTGCCTCCTACTGCTGTGGGAAAGGACGATAAGTAGGCACCTGCCAATCACCTGTTTGGCAGCTCTCAGCTGCACAGCAATAACAGTGAAGACCTGGTGGCAAAGGCTTCGGCTGACAAATGTTCTTTGTAGGCATGTACTTCCTGCTTTGAGGCCTGTGCATCTTCACTGAAATATTTCTTATGCCAGCTAGGTGTGTTACTGTGAATATGCACAGCTATATTTACATATCCAGCATAAGCATGGTCTTACTACACACTGCTTCAGGCTCTCTGAATTTTCCGTGTGCCTCCATATTTTAGGCCAGCCACAGAGTGGTTACATTTGCTGGTCAGTGAAGAGACTCTTCTTCTTGGACCCAGAGAAAACATTCAGCTGGTATGTCTGAAAGTTGTCCAGAGCCTGGCAATCATGTCTCAAAATCTGCTAACTGATTATTTCAATATCTGTCTTCAATGGCAAATTGCTATTATTGGATTGGGACTCTAGCAATAGGGATGATTTATCTCACCGATCTTGAGCTTTCTAAAAGTGTGGTGTCTAGCCTAAGTGAATCCTCCACGTACCTTCTGTCGTCAGTACCGAAAGGGTAGAAGCACACATTCAGAGGGGACTTGGCCCACCTCATCTAGACACCTATTAAAGGGGATGAATTGCTCTTTGGAGGTGCTGATTTTTTGTACCAGTTTTAGAGAGAACCTATGGAGTTAGCTTAGGCCAAGTCTTTAATATGCGATGGCTAAGGTTTAGTGAGATAAAGGTGTAGCACCATGCTTCAGTGTCAATATCCTTGAGAAAACTCTGGGCTTTTTAATGTGCTGCTCAGTGAAGAATTAATTTTGCAGTTATGTAGGAGAGCAGTCATGAAGTAGAAGTCAGGCTATATGATTTAAGAATAAATCAAATCTGTTAGTGACACAGTATAAGTCAATTGGTCCAATTTCATCTTTCTGTCATGAATTCATATTGAGACAGTTGCATAGTCAAACCACAGCTAAAACTACACAGAACTGAATGAGCCCCCAACTTTGTTAAATGTTTGCAAGTGGAGCATTAGCTCATTAAAGCCTCTTCTGGCTCAGATTGATCCCAGGCTCACTGCATAG
Source organism: Apteryx mantelli (assembly GCF_036417845.1). Taxonomy (NCBI): domain Eukaryota; kingdom Metazoa; phylum Chordata; class Aves; order Apterygiformes; family Apterygidae; genus Apteryx; species Apteryx mantelli. Next base: position 116,927,216 of record NC_089980.1, on the reverse strand, counting down.
CCTGTGAGTTCAGATTTACAACTCCTCTTATCTGGTCGGAAGGATGTTTGTTCTGCTTCTCTTCACTGAATTATGCCTGTCCTTTCGTCGCATGGTGCTCTGCAAGATTGGGTCAACTGAGGCCTCAGTGCTTTTCTACTTGGCAAGGAAAAGACAAAGAGATACAGAGACATGAATACAAAGAGCAGAATTGTTCTTTATTGAAAAAATGAAAATAAGGAGGAAAACATCAAAAAAAGTAGGTATCTTTTCATATATGGAAAACACTCCTAGTGCTTCTTCAGTTTCTCCCCTTGATACCATCAAATTAACAATAAAATCTGAGTAAGGGATGAACGGCTGGAAATAATCCCTTAGATGAATTCAGGAGCTAATGAACAGGATGTAATCAGTAAATGACTGAGATGGAAGGAAAAGAGGAATCTGAGTCATTTGATAAAAGAACTCTTGTTGCAGACAGACTCAGACCAGAAAGGAGATTGTATTTTATTTAGGTAAGAGTCAGGGATTTGCACAAATCATAGATCATGTAATGACATTCCTCCTCTCACCTCTTCATTACTCACCTTCTCCTGCAATCTGAGTATCACAACACTGCCCTTGCTCTTGCACGTGTGTCATTTTTTTCTCTCCTTTTGTGCATGCATGCCCCCCCCCCCCCAACACACACATGTACATGAACAGAGGGCAGGTCCTGTCTCTGCATCCTTCAGTGGTACAGAGAAGCCAGAAAACAGTTCTGGGAGCAGAAGGCAGCAGATGATACAGAGATATGGAGTCACTCTGGCCAGATCCTGGCTTGTCACACAGCTCCTATTGGGAGTGCTGATGCTGCTGCTCTCTTATCCCTCCCAGAGCGTATGCTGACGTGTGGCCTGAACAGATGTGTGCGCCCTGACAACCTCTGGTGACACAAGAGTCCCTCAGAAGCTGTTTGAGACAGCTGGGAACACCTGTACAACTAGATACCTCTACAACTGAGAACACCTTTAAGTCTTCAGTGAGGTATTTAGAGGCTGAATTGACTCTGGCACCCTTGTGAATTTTGGTAAAGCAAAGGTTTCTGTGCCATTTCCATGGTTTCTGTGCCATTCCACTCTTTCTTTCCTCACCTACAGAGACAATCTACCATGGTGCAGCTGAAGATCCAACTCAAAGAGCACAATCCTATGTGTTGTTTTTTATTTAGGTAAAAGTTTGTTTCTTAAAAAGAGCTATGGATCAGTTATGACAGGAAAGCCACACAATGTTTGAGTTATTCCCAGCCAGTGATGATTCTGTTCAAGCTTTTATGCATTTTGGCTTTATGTGCCATTATCCCATTTGAGCTGATAGTTCCAAGTTCCTGTAATTCATTACTGAAGAACACATAGGGAACGATAAAATAATTTACTATTTGCTATCTTTTTTAAGATTCCAAAAGCTTTACTAGCAGCAGGGTTATTCTCCCTTGTATTTCTTCCTTACTCTGGCTTAAAGAACAGCAACAAGACATCCCCTCTGCCTCCAAATCAGGAAAATGATGGAAAAAGAAAACTCAAACACTAAGTACTTTAATGTGTAAAGAAAACATCCCCATTCCTTCAGCTCATTTTAAAGCACCTTAAGGTAACTGGCAGGTAGCTTGGTGGAACTGCCTTCTAGAGGGATCTAGTTCTGATGTCTATAGAGGGAGCTAAAGGGAGTAGTATACTTAGTTATCTTTCAGATAGCTAATGTTAGCTGAGATAAATCCCACCCATAATTTCTAAATGAAGACACACTCTAGCAACTACTAAGAGTTAATTTAAGTTCTCAGTTTGGCATGGGAAACCTCATTCAACACCCTGCCTCAAATTTCTCATTTGCAAAATGGATTTCATTATTGAGGTGCTGTGGGTTATGTAACTTCCCTAAATGCTTCTGAAAAGGTGTGGATTATTGTTATTAAAGCCCTTTGTACTCTTAAATAAAGGTCATTCACAAAAAGCTATGAAGGAGTGTCTCTTTCTGGGCTTTTTTGGACCATTTTTATATCTATAAATGGACTTTTTCACTAAAATGAGAGGGGCACGCTGATTAAAAGTCAGTGACATACCATAGCTCGTGATTACTTGCCTAGTTAAAAGCTGAAGCGAATATAGCTCCAGGAACCTTATAAATCTACCATTTGATTAAACTACCTTTCAGCTACCTTATTAAATTATTATACTTGTAGATCAGTAACAGGCAAGTCATATGAAAGACTAGACTGATTTAGACAGTTTTTTGTTTGTGTTGTCATTGATTACCTTTAAATAAGAGGGAAAAAGGCTGTGACATAAGTATTAATATCACAGAGAAGCATCATTGCACTGCATGGAGAAAAACATTTCTCTCTTTAATCCCTGGGGCAATGTAAAGTTCCACAGTGGTCTTCTGATTTCAAAGAGGTGAATTACCATTAAAGAGCTGCTCCGTCATTTATAAGTTGACTGGACATTTTGTAGTTCAAAAGGTGATGTGGACAGGGAACGTATTTAAAAGGAAGCTTCCACAAGGCATGAGTGCTCCCATTTTTATTGTTGGTATCCGTATTACTGCTACAGCAGTACCTAAAACCATAGCTGTGATCAGAACTCCATGTATCTGGCACCAAGCCCTACCTGAAACAGATATGGAAAAAAAAGCAAAAGCACAGAGAACTGAAGTGACTTCTTGGGGGTCAGGTCACTGAGAGAACTGGGACTTGAATGAAGGCCTTTTTAGTAAGGTGCTGTCCCCTACCCTGCGCTGCCTCCTCCTTGGTATGAGATTACATTGTCTGAACAAATACCCAAGCAATGCAGTAGCCTCTGGAGATGGGGCCACATCAAATGCTTTTTAAACTAGAAGCTTGATATCAGATCCGCACAACGCTAAATCTCAGGATAGTTGAAGGTCAGAAAATAGCCTGTTCATGTGATCTGGTTCTTCAAACTGCGGCACATCTACAGTATAAAAAGACCTACATGTAATGTAGGGATAGAAAAATTGATTTTCCTGTTTTGGTTTTATTCTTAGTTTGATACACAAACTAAAAGCTCAGAGTCATGGTCATGTTACCACTGCCTACTAAGTGTCTAAGTGTCAACAGATTGGAAACTATTCAAGTTCACTTGCTTGGTCTATGGCCTATCTGGAAATTGACAATCTGCAACTCTCCAATCTCCAGCTTTATAGCTAAATAACGCTTTAGAACTGGACTTTTGATGCTGAAATATATTTTCCAGAAGATTTGTGAAAATTATCAGAGATGTTGCATCTGTTTTATATTTCCCTTATTAGTAAATGAGAGTATTACCTTGAGTAATTGTCCCAGGCTGTCTGTCCTGATGTGAAGATAGAAATTCTGCTTTAGATAACTTGGTATTATCTATATAAAAGAGTTTTTCACAAAACATCCTATTTCAAGTGAATTTAATGGACTTTCTTCAGCACAATAGATCAAGCTTGAATGTTTTCTGATATACACAGGAATGTAATTTATCTCAACTCTCCAATTTCACTGCATCTATTTGAAGACAATATCAAAGATGTTTGATTTACTGATTATTTAATACTTCAATTTCGCTTGACTTTAAGAGGTACAGTCAGGTATACAAACTAAACAGTTACAAAATCTCCTGGGATTCCTTCTCAAAGAATAAAACTATTAACTTGATGTATCAAGACATAATTCAAACTAGAGAAGTTATTGCTGACAGAACTGGATTAGTTTAGTTAAAATTTGTTTGGCATCAGGAGATACTAACCTTGATTTGCCTGGTTTTTAGAGGTAAAAACAATAAGATAAATTTTATGAAAGGCTTTTAAAATGTATTTATGAAGAAGGTCTAATATTGTTGCCTAAACAGCAATTCTATTTAAATATTTTTACAAGCTAGGGAAAGTAAAAAATAATTCCTGGAGCATAATTCCTCAAACATAACAATTTATGTGCCAAGTGAAATCCATCACTGGTGTTTCTTAAAAGCTTTACAAAACTAAGCAAGCAGCATTAACCTCCCAAGCTCACCAGGCTCCCAAGTTTCACCAGCATTCAATTGTTGATGAGTTGCCAACATTTCTGAAGTGAAAGCCATATAAACAAAAGTACAAATATGTTTAAAATGTAAATGCTTTTTAGGGGAGATCAAGGATGAGATTAAATACCTCTGTTTCACAAAGAATATAAGGATGTTCCTTAAACCCCTTGAGTTCAACAGGACATAAACACATGCTTGAAGTTTGGCATGCGTAGAGCTTTAAAGGCTAAATTCACGAATAGTTTTGGGAATTGCAACATGGAGTGATATTACACCCAGCTTTTATTAGCCCTGCCATGCACTGGAATCCACAGGCTGAAATTAGATGTCTATAAACATGGCAAGATTTAAGCAGGGTCCAAGAACGTGGCATACTGACTGTGGGAAGGGGAAAAGGGGCAAACCTGGCTATCAGGGAAGCAGCAGGAATAAGTCTTCAGCTTGTCCTTAGGCTGAATTTAGGCTCCTTCCTGTAGTGAATGTATATCTCTGACTGAGATTCATTCATACCATGAGCCCCCTTTAGGAGTCAGGAATCTATGGGACTACAGACTATGCCAAGTCCTTTCTGAAAAACATTGCAAAAGGTATAGTGCTGCGCACTCATTTGTAAGAAGACTTTTGCAGGTTCAATTTATTCCTCGGCCAAAGAGTGTTTGCTCTAACCAACAAACAGCTGGACAAAAGGGAATAGGCTTCTTCTGCTGGATGGAGTCTTAACTTTTCACTTTGGAAGCTTGAATACAGTAAGGAGGATCTTTAGTCCAGGCCCAAGGCATCAGTGGACATTTTTAAATGTATCCATTCTATAATTAATTTCAACTATATCTTCCTGCTGCTTGACTGTATATTCCTGACGGTGCTGAGTCCTGAACCTATGCCAAGTCTCCCCACACTCTATTTTACCTATTGCCTATTTTGTCCATTCATCATTTTCACTGGCAATAAGTCTTCCTAAACTCTTACATGTAATTCTCAAGGGAAAAAATGCATATTCCTCATGAGTTTCGTTCTCATAATACAATAAAATGAGAACATATCCTTGGTCAGTATTTTATTTATTTCATTTAGTTCTAGTATACCTTCTGAAAATTATTTTGTTATTACATTTAAGAGCTAAGTATAAAAACATGATGCAATTTTTTTCTAACAGAAGAGTTTATATTGTTATCAGCGGCGCAGAGTCTAGTTGGAGGCCTGTAGCTAGCGGTGTCCCCCAGGGGTCAGTACTGGGTTCAGTATTGTTCAGCTTATTCATCAATGACCTGGATGAAGGGACAGAGTGCACCCTCAGCCAGTTTGCCGACGATACAAACCTGGGAGGAGTGGCGGATACGCCAGAGGGCTGTGCTGCCATTCAGAGGGACCTGGACAGGCTGGAGAGGTGGGCAGAGAGGAACCTCATGAAGTTCAACAAAGGGAAGTGCAGGGTCCTGCACCTGGGGAGGAATAACCCCATGCACCAGTACAGGTTGGGGGTTGACCTGCTGGAAGGCAGCTCTGCGGAGAAGGACCTGGGAGTGCTGGTGGACACCAAGTTAAGCATGAGGCAGCAATGTGCCCTTGTGGCCAAGAAGGCCGATGGTATCCTGGGGTGCATCAGGAAGAGTGTTGCCAGCAGGTGGAGGGAGATGATCCTCCCCCTCTACTTAGCCCTGTGTCCAGTTCTGGGCTCCCCAGTACAAGAGAGACATGGCACTACTGGGGCAAGTCCAGCGAAGGGCTACAAAGATGGTTAGGGGACTGGAGCATCTCTCTTGTGAGGAAAGGCTGAGAGAGCTGGGCCTGTTTAGCCTGGAGAAGAGAAGGCTCAGGGGGGACCTTAGCAATGTATACAAATATCTGAAGGGAGGGTGTCAAGAGGTTGGGGCCAGATTCTTTTCAGTGGTGTCCAGTGACAGGACAAGAGGCAACAGGCACAAACTGAAACACAGGCAGTTCCATCTGAACATGAGGAAAAACTTCTTTACTGTGGGGGTGACAGAGCACTGGCACAGGTTGCCCAGAGAGGTTGTGGAGTCTCCTTCTCTGGAGATATTCAAAACTCGCCTGGACGCGATCCTGTGCAACGTGTTCTAGGTGACCCTGCTTGAGCAGGGGGGTTGGACTAGACGGTCTCCAGAGGTCCCTTCCAACCTCAACTATTCTGTGATTCTGTGATAATAGCATAATAATGGAACTGATAACAACTAATGGTCTTACATTCACCTTGCATGGGAACAGAAAAACAGTTGACAAAAATACAACTGACCAACATCATGTGCACTGATTAGAAAGCCATAAGGATTACAAATTGGGAGAGACAATATGTATCTTGAATCTTTAGTCCCTGAAAACATGAGCGGTTGAGTGTGATTAAGTGCTTTCCAAATATATCACTCTTATATTTTTCCAAAGGTCATATATATTTTTAAATTTCTTGTAAGAGAAGGCAGAAGATGGAATTCCATCATGTGAGGTTTTATATAAATAGGGCTACATAAGATGGAGGTAACTTGTGACCTGGTAAATTGTAAAAAAGTACCTGCTAAACACTCATTTTCTGATCTTCTTAATTTATCCACAACTGGGGAGGAGAGACATTTCTTGGAGGGAGTGAGAAAAGGAAAAGGAGAAAGGATAATAATAATAATAATAAAAGAATTTCAACCAGAATCAATTTGTGGTTTATAATGTTGCACTGAACAATCTGAAGACTTCAAAATATTCAGCTGTGTAGGATGCCCCTTAGTGGTTGAATATAAACACTGTTGACAGAAGAGAAAATTTTAAACATTGAAAAAAGAAAAATATTTGTGTTTATTAACTGAGAACAAAGGAGTTTAAATACTAACTTATACACACAGAAGAGCTACAAAGCCATATTTACACAAAATCTCAGAAACAATTTAAAAAATGCTAACTGATAGTAACAGAACATTCCTGAATAAACTATTACACTGAATGAGAAGAACAAGAAAACATGGGGAAAGGAGAGAAAAAAAGGTCAATCTCTATTTTTATTTTTATAAGAATGTGTGTTACGGGATCAGTGAGTTTTGCAGAGAAATGTGAACAGATGTTGAACTCTGCAACAAAAAACATCCAATATTTTTACTGGTTCTTTCTAGAGTAGAGAGTTTCTGTACAGAATGCCAAAGTTATCTGGTTTGGTGTCAAGGCTCCTTTCCAAAAACATACTTACGGTGTAGTCTCCAGCCATTTCTGCTGTTATATAAGGATGTCAGAATATGCTACAAGGCATGAACATTTCTACACATAAGGCATGAAATGTTTAAGACTCAACAGTAAAGGACAGAGTGCACAAATCCTGTAATACAAACAAATTTATATATCTAGTTAGATATAACAGTACTAAGAGTCTATGAGCGATGCTTTATTTGCTCTAACACTTGTCATGAAGAATATACTGCTTCCAACTTTCCTTTTCAAATCAAGTCTTTTATAGGAGTCTATTTGCAAAAGCTGTAACAAGGTGACCTTAACTGAGCATGGTACCCCCATCGATATCTTTATACCTACTCTGATTTTAACTGTACTTTATACCTTTAAATTTCTCTCTATGTATACACTGAAAAATGAAAGAAATCCATCGTGTTTACAGACAATTCATCTTACTTGGAAATCTAATGCCTCTGTTGTCATTATTCTTTTTTCTTTCCTGAAGAAATCTGTGATTCTTCAGTTTTTTCAAGTTTGCATGAGGAAATCAGGACTGCAAAGTGTCTCATGACCTTCAGACTGATAACTGAGAGTGAAAAGCCACTCATCAGCACTACTGACATAAGCGTTTATTTCTTGGGTCACATCCCAATGCAGCTGAAAGGGTCAAGGGAAGTTTCTTCTCTTGAGCTAGCTGGTGTGTGCTGTAGCTGGATATACTGATCCCAAACATTCCCAGTAGCAAGGCTGTATGTGGCAGCAGTATGTCTGTTGAGTTGATAACTATTTTTCCTGAAGCTTGAGTCTATGGGGAAAAGAGGGCAAGTTACCTGCTGATTCTGCTGAGTGTAATAAAGAAGCAGGTCTCTGGAACCCACAAAGTTTTTTTTCTTCATTATGTTTAATATAGCACGACTGTGCATTCTGCTGAACAATATCTGGCACAAACAAATACACATTTTGGAAGGTGACCCTTTTTATCACTTTGCAAAACAAAGGGAAAATTTCTGATATGATTTTTCATCCATTTGTAAGTCTCTGATTTCAGTGACTTTAATAGGGTTCCTTCTGGCTACTTGGCTGAGAGGGAGAGCTGAATCAGACTTAGAGTTTTAAGAATAAAGGGAAGAGATTTTCTTTTTCTGTGAAATATGAAGACCTCTTCCCACAGATTAGCTACTGTGCATACTGTGATTAGCTACTGGAGTGTTGCTCCCTTTAATATTAGTTATTAATTCAGGAAAGCAAGGCTAAAGGGGATTGGTAACATCTTTTCTTAGCTCAACGAATAGAACTAGACCAAGGACACAAGCTTTAACACTGTCTCATCATCAAGTCTGGCAAAGAAGCAGGTAATGCCAATCAAAGGGAAGATGAAAAATTAATTATTTACTGATTATCAGAATAACAATTGGAAAATAAATTAAGTTAGTATTGCTTGCCTAACACATATGATACACTGACCAAGAAGCAGAAACATAGTTGCATGGAATGTCTAGAAAGCAAAACACAAATTCTTATTATAAGAATTATAATTATATTGACACTGTGAGTTAAAACATATCATGCATATTTCTAGTTGCAGCATTTCTTATATGAAATAATGATTTAGCCCTATACAAAGATTTGGGTTTTTACTCTTTCCCTTGCACTCAGTGGATGGAAAGCATGGTACCACTGAAATGGGTGACAAAGCTCCTGTTCGAAGAGCCTGATTTTCACTAGCAGATCACAGGTATTCTATGCAAGCACACATAATCACAGTTCTGTGCTTTCACCTTAATAACGTGACTGACTGTGTGGCTACTTCAGCAGGAGAATAAATAAATAAAAAAGAAATTCCAAACAAAATTACTATATAAGGTGATATCACAAGATACACAGGCAGGCATGAAAGAAACTCACTACGAGGACTGAAACACAGTATTCTTAGCTTAGCCATATCACCCATAAAGTACTGTGCTCTATGATTTTGGATGTGGTTCACATTGTTAAGAGCTGTGAGATTCTTGAGCAAATGAACATATGCTCCACAAATATCAAAATATGGCCTACATCAAAGAAGATGTCCTACTTCAGAATATTTTTTCTGTGGTTGTTTTATTCTCAGTTATTTAGCTGATTTAAAACATTTTCTATCCATGTTTTTATTTTTTCTTCATATAACAATCCATTCGCTGGTCCCTTGGTGTTCCAGAGGCAATTACTATTTGAGATTTCTTTATCATAAGCATAAAAGTAAGTTGAAATATTTCTCTGATAGTTCATTTTAGTTGGTTTAGAATCCCACCATTCTCATCAACATTTTCCTACTGCCCCAAATGCACAAAGCCATTGCAATCTAAAAGGATGGAGAAATAGTTATTATTTAAGTACTAAAGAAACATAAGCTGTATCTCCTTCCAAGTATTCTGCACTAGGTATTCCAGAATGATACCAATTATCAAGAATTATCATAATTCATTTACTTTTGAGCAGATGCTTAATTAAGACTTATTTCAGTAGTTACGAAAGTTAACCCACCAGAAGCCAGTGCTTCCTTCGGTTGGTCACGCAATAATACGAGATAAAATCTGTCTGAGAAAGACAGATATTGGTAATTCAAAGATCTAATTAAAAGAGGAAAAAAAGAGAGAATTTTCATACCTGCAATAACCTTATATACCCAGGTGTCATTCTCCATAGATGAATAACCATTATATCTAAGCCTTCATAGAATTTCAGCCCTACAATTTTAGAACACAGAAAATATTACTAAATCCAAAGTTGTTTTTTTTAACAAATTGACTTCCTAATGAAACAGAAGATTAAATCTAATATGGTTTGTCATAATGCCAAAACACTCCAAGAAGGAACATATGCAAACATTTTTTTCCTCACCTGATGCTTTTTCCTGTAAGCCCATTACCTGCTAACATTCTGCAAGTATATAAAGCTCAGCTCAGTTGCATAAGCTCTCACATATGATCTATCTGTAGAGCTTAGATGTTGGCAGAGGCCGTGACTATCTTGCCAGGGGCTAAGTATGTCTGCAATATTGGAAAACTCTCTGGGAACATCTGAAGCTCAATAAGACAGCAAAGCAACAGCTGACCTCCTTAATGAAGAAAAAGGCCTAAGCCTGTTTTACAGATAGCACTGAACATAAAAAGGGAGGTCATAATTGCATTTTGTATTGTATAGTGACAATGCAAATAGGATTTGACTGCTTTTATATAACTTAGAGCATACATTTATATCCCTACTTGACTGTGTAGGAAGTTTAATTCATCTATGACCCAAGTTGAAAGGATGTTCTAATTTAATAGTAGGGTTATATGGAGACACATATAGAAATAAGCTTTTTCTTTTCTGATGGCATTCTCCTTTACATGGTATTCTGAATGTTCTTGACTCCTTTTTCTAATGGTAAGAATTTAACATTAAAAAAATCGAATCTAGTATTTATTTTTAGTCTTATTATATATTTTCTTTCTGTGATTTGTTTTCACTGTAGTGAGCTTGGACTCAGTTATGCTCCTGGGGTTATGGGGGGTTCTGCTCCTAGGGTACAGAGTGTGAAAAATGGTGGTAAAATCTGATCAACAAAATTAACTTACCCCACCTAGACTGTGCTGAGAAAGCTTCTTTCTCCCCATCACCAATATATGCAACCTTGAATAATGATGGCAAGGCAGAATTTAGTTCTAATTATAGTCATACTTCTAAACATGCAGGGCAAAATCTTCAAGTGATGTAAATCAGTATAGCACCAGTGAGCACAGTGAACCTATATCAATTTTCATCAGAAGTGCTCAGTAGAACAGCACTGATTTACACCCCTTCAGTCTCACTCTGATAAGGCAATCTAAAGTTTTTGGAGAAATATTCCTTCTATAAAACAGCAAAATCATGAAATATTTCTACTTGGAGAAATACTCTACATTAGGTATTCCACAATGATACCACTTATCAAGACTTATCGTAACTCATTTACTTCTTGCTTAATTAATGTTATATAAAGGAATGAAGCGGTATTATTCTGAGGCTCTGGGTTACATAACACACAGCAGGCAGATTTAATTTTTCTCTCACTGCACCACATTTATAACATATAAACTCTGCAGGCATCAGTGGAATTATGTCTCATTCACAAAAAAAAAAGGTAACTTAAGTTGAACCAGTGCTACAGTGTCAATTTAAATACTAAAAGTAGGAGATTGGGAAACTGCCAGTCTGGGCCTTTATTAATATGCAATGTGTATATTGACTCCATGCTAAACCTTAAATGCTGAATACCTCCGTGGGAAACAATCAACACACAATTGAGAGTGAACTGAAGTTAATGGAGAGACTTCCCAATTTGGGTTCACATTATCATAACACAAGAAACCATTGAAACACAGTGTATTAGTAAATCCAAGTCACTGTGCCTGTACAATGAGTTTGGCATCGAAATCTGTACTATAAAAACTCAAAGGCTTTTCTTGATGTTGTTTCTGACAATGTGCAACATGCTAACTTTTCCATACAAACAGAAAAGCAGCTAGTATTGCTGCCCAAAGCAGGTTATAGCCTAAAATTTCAGAACTTGCATTCTTTCGGAAATATAGAGAATGCTGACTTTTCCTTTAAATTTCCAGTCTTGCTCATATTCAAAGAAAAAAATATTTTCCAATGACTTGACTTACTATACTATTAGAATTTCAGTAGCTGCAAAAAAAGCGTCACTAACTCAAATTTTTTGCATAATTCCTTCAGTTCAGAGAATGAAAGCAAAAGGAGAGACAAAGGTCTTGTGCTATTGTATTCAGAAATGGAGAGCTTTTATACTGTTTCTTTGTGCTGAAAATAAAAGGAAAGGAAAGCAGTATGCCTTGAACACTACAGCTGTCCTTAGAAATGATTTCTTGGCCATCAACACTCCTAAATTGTAGAATGTTTTATGTAATTACAGTTGTTACCAAAATCTGTATTACTTTCCTAAGTACTCCAAAAGAATAACATGCCCAACTTCCATGTCATTTCAGGAGGACTTTGAACCCAGAAAGGTCTGACTCAGTTCCTTTGAAAGTTCAGATCTCTGAGAAGTGAGACTCCAGCCTGCCACTTTAGATGGAGAAAACAGAGAGATGAACATGCCCCTCCACAAACCATTCTTGCACAGGGAGACAGGATAATGGAACAGGGAAACCACAAATAGCAAATGGCTCTCTTGGCAAATAAACGAAGATCCCACTTTCAGAACAGACTACTCACTCCATTCATCTACTGTCTTCACTACTTGATGCAGACACTATTTTCTAATAAGTATCAAGTAAAGAAGCAAACTGTGTGATATCCTCCCTCCTCCACTTCCCCATCACACAATTAAAGACGATGGACACTTTGAACCAAGCTGTTAGTATTTACAACTTTGTGCTCTATTTCCAATAAGAGGAGAAATCAGTAATGGAGTTAGATATTTCTTTGGTGTAATCTTATTATCTCACAAAATCAGGCTCAACTTCCCTGTTTTTCCTTGATGCTTATTTTCCAGCTCATTTTCCCAGTTATTTTCTGGTGCATTTCCTTTATTTTTATCCTGAAGAAAGGGCAGCTATTTCAACATTATCCTCTACAACAGTACCTCAGCATTAGAAGTTTCTCTTCAGAAGAGGGACTTGTATTGCTTTCTTCTGCTGCCAAAGCAGGCTGTTGCATCTGTTTGATTGGGACCAATTTCTAGCATGGGCCATGCAGAACTGAGAGAATCTGGATTCTAACGGGCCTTGATTCTCACTCTTATGGCATTCCACTCCATTCATTTGGCCATGCTTTCTTACTCTGTGCTTTTTTATTTTTTTATTTTTTTCCCCTCAAATTTCTAAAAATTGTTTAGCCATCATGGAGCAGAGGCAGAGAGAAATGAGGCAAGCTGGGAGAGTGCATGAGTTAAACCACACACAATGTTAGCTATTAAGTGCTGTTTCTCTTACATCTGTGTGAAGTCCTAACTACTGGATTGCAGCCAACATGTGATTATTGTACAAAGGAAGTTGAGACAGGTTCACATGCACAAAGATTTATTAGTGGGGTCTAGAGCTGATGGCATACATGGACTCCAATGTTGAAAGTCACTTTTGGCAAAAAAATGGAAACAAAAAGGGGGAGGAGAGAAAATAAAAACAGGGAAAAATGGAAAATTATCCTCAGTGACCAGCAGGCAGAGAAATGATGGGGATCCCCATATGAACAGCCTCCTCTTGGCTCCCCTCCAATGCAGCAAGGTCCCCCCATAACACTTTTCTCAGAGTAACTACACAGGTGTCGTTGGGATCCACTCAGACTCCCTGTTGGTGGTTCCTGCTTATAATGCTGTTAGTGCTGACTGGAGCACATGTTGGTCGGGGCTGCTAAGCTCTGTGTACTATTATTGGGTGTATTATTGGGTCCCTGATGTCCCCAAAAGCTCCAACCAAGCAGTAGGAAAAGGGGAGAAAGATGGGGTGATTCTCCTGCCGGCGGCAGTTGCTTCGCCCGAGAACCTGCCACAGCCATGCTACCGGCTTTGCCAGGGCAAGGCCATGGGAATGACAGCACAAGAGAAGAGCTGAAGACCAACAAGGGGAAAATCCTGTCCCTGAGGCCCCGGGAAAACCTGTCCAACGGCTGGGGTGGCAGGTACCCAGCTGCCAGTGGAAGGCTGGCTATGCAACTGCAAATATAAGGCTCTTAGCAACACAAAGGCTAAGGCACCTAAGGCACTGTGCAGCATGGTGGTGGGTGTGTATGTGTTTATGGGTATTGATTCATTGTGATCTACTACATGCTCAAGTGATTAAAGTTGATGTCTCTCAACCGTTGTTGCTCCTATCTACTGGATTAAGCTTGGAGGCAGAACATTACAGGTCATTCCATTTGTGTGGTTGCATTTCTGAATAATAAACTGGTTTAAAGCAAAGATTCTCCATTGGCTTTTAGCGTCATTAAACTTGATTTACTCTAGGCCTTCAAAACTGACACAGGTGCAATATTTTAAAAGAGGATTTTCTATAAATCATATAAAATTTTCATTCTACAACAAGACACCAATAGCAAAGTGTATTATTTTGAAATAATTAGTTTGAAAATAATTCAAACATTTAACAAAATAAGTACTTTCCAAAATTCATCATTCTTATATAGGTCAGGGTGGAGGAATATGGCTAGGGTCCTGAACTTACAGATGGCTTCCAATTTGACTCTGTGTGTAGGACAGAAGTAAAAAAAAGTATTCTCACTTTAAACAATAGAACAAACCTTATAAAGAAAACAAACCAACAAATCTTCCTCAGCATGCAACCATATGACTAATCTTGTGCTTTTTATTTAAATAGTTATTAGATATGGGAATACTTTCTTGCATATAATTCTGTGCATTATTTAAAAAAAAAAAGCTAAGTTAAAAGGAATTTTGCCCAAAATAAATGTAAATAAAACACCAGTTCTTTCAGGGTTATAGGAGTGGACACTGCCAACTCATAGAAGAAAGACATGATCCAGCCCCAAAGAGCCTCCAATCCATGTGGAAGCAGATGGATACAAACAGATGGAGAAGTACAGGGAAGCAAAGAGAATATACTGGTTGGCATGTGAGGCAATGTTCTCAGCTCACTAACAGTGAAATTGTTTCCAAGTTTTTTGTAGGCGTTGCAGCAAAGAACAGTGTTAAGGAGGGATCTGAAAATGGTTAATGAGTTTTAAGACTGTAAGACAGGCACGGAACAGGAACAAAGTCATATTGTTGCATTGCACAGTAATATCTTTGTGGAGCACAAAATCAGGGAAATGTACTGGAATATGTTGATGACACAGAAGTAGGAAATACTGTCAATAAAAGAGGGATGGAATATAGGTGAATTGAGACATAGACAGATGATTGCAAATAATTCATTCCTCAAGGTCATCTAAGATTATGGTTGGACAGTTGCAAGAAATTGCTTTGCTGAGGCTTAGGGAGTTACCATCAAAGTGGCTTAAACTACTCATTTTTATTTCATGCTTAGAATTGACTAGTTCACTTACTGCTGCTGAACTATCAAGTGGTAACTCCTGTATTCGCAGGAGTCTGTATCTGTACAGACTGTTGAAGACTGTCTGTATTTTGTAGTACAAATACTATCTTTGATAACAATGAGGAACAGAATAATAGAAACGGGAAAATTTAATAGCATAAAACCAAGTTAATTTCTGCTATGAAGAAAGGAGAAATGCTGCTATGAAAGAAAATTTTATGTTAGAAATTACTTAAGATTTTATCTGTTAGAAAATACAGAAAAAAAGACTTGGATGTATGTTTTGATCAAAAGACGACTATGAGCCCTTACCGTGATGCAGTTGTGGAAAAGGAAAAAGTAATCCTGGTATGTATTCTCAAAGCATTTCCAAAGTAAATATAGGTAAATATTAATGTCACTGTATAAGGTGCTAGCATAACTCATCTAGAATACAATTGCTGATCACTCAGGGAAGTTTCCTCTCACAAAACTTTAGACTTCTATAGTGTAGATGTCTGCCTTTGAGCTAGTTACTCTAAGCTCCCATTGTAGCTTACCTCTTTTAGATATCTCCATTAAGATAAGGTAAAGAAGTGATGATTGATAATACAGTGAGTTAATATAGCTAGCTCAGACACAGACATCAACAGCATAAATAGAGACAGTCGCATGAGCTGCACCCCGTTGTTCAGAATGGATGAATTCAAAGTGAAGCAAGTATGAAGAAGGACTATTAATATGACCGAGACAAATGAAAAGTATGTATTACAAGAAGAAACTGTAAAAATTTGTCTTGTTTAACCTTGCAAAATGAAGACTGGAAGGGATACAACTGTTTCCTATAAATACGTAGGTGAACCAGAAAAACAGAATTGCTCTATAGGCTAAAGGTCAATACTGTACAACCAACCAACCAAATCTAGACATGAATAGATTTAGTAGGGAAAGAAGAAGGCTTCTGATGAAGTGTGGGTTTCTGAACCTACTGTACAAGAGAGAAAACAGATGAAATAATAGTTTTAATGTATAATTTGGCTCTTCTGTGTCCCAAGGCCCTATGACATTGAATAGAAACACTATCATATAGAGTAACAGTTGGCAAGGCAGGTGCATAAATTTATAATATAAACCTTCTGATTCATTCTTAGCTGTTTTAAATCACAGACACTGTAAGGATCAGATGACAGGAAGTGGTTTCTTTTTAACGATACTCCTGTTATTGTAGTGCCTAGTAGAAACAAGTTGACAGTTTTATGACAGTGTGAAAGTATTCAGAAAAATTGCTCTTAGACTCCTAATAATACAAAGAGTAGTAACAAAATTACTCAGTCTCATTCTTCTTTATATTGTATCATGCCTTTACAGTGCAGCAATCAACTGAATCAGTCCAGGTGGGGCTACAAATGCCACTCTAGTTAACTGCGTTCCTACTATACCTTTTAACAGCTGTGGCCTAGGAATTTCCAAGGTACCTGCTGCTATTGTAGAAAACACAGCCTTAATTATTTTAAACTTTTCTGCCTGATTCCTATGCTTGGAGAGTATGGGAGGAATAAAACTTGTTCTTCTTTGCCTGTGTTTGTGATAGGCAGCTGTCAACAATTAAATGTCTTCAAATCTTGTCACTACTCATTCAGGTAAGATCTACGAGTGGAGACTCTCTACTTTATTAACCTCATCTAGTGGTAGTCTTTAAATGTGTAAGGATATTGGCCTTTGAGATTCACACTTTTGCAAAAGCCAGTACAAGAATATTGCTGAAGTTCTATTTTAGGCCTTTCAAAACTGGCATATAATCCATCTCAGTAAACACTGCCACCTCTGAAATGGGGCTTAGTTTCAGGAGTGCACAAAAAAGGCTAGGTTCCTATTGTCCTTAGGATCAGCAGAAAGCACTGTGGTCAGGCTCACGTGCACACTGTCAAAGCCTCAGAGTCTCTGAGGTGGTATGGGTTGTACTTACACTGCACATTGGCCAGAGAGACAGCTGTAATCCTTTGCATCTCAGGAATGGAAATTCTTCTGCTATGCAATACTTCGTGACTTGTTTGCTTCATACACATGCCGATATCAGCATACTCGGCCTGAAGGCTCAAGGTCAAATCACCCTCTCTTTGCAGTCTCTTGCTACTGCTGATGCGGAGTATTGAACCACAAAGGATCATCTCAAAGGGCTGTACTAACACATGGGATGGGGTGAGGCAAACCACGAAAGGCTGCTTAGGATCATCAACGTCTTTCTCTCCTCTTAGACACTGAGGTGATGATGTCCTTGAACACTGCTTTCAGCCTCATTCCCCAACTGCTGGACAGGGTCAATAGCCTAGCTCCATCTCCCCTTGCTCAGTGGAGGCCTTCAAAGCAGGAAAGAAGCACTGATAAAATTGAGTGGCCCTCTACATATGGAAAAGCCAAAACATGAGAAGGACCGCATTTAAGGCCCTGCATGAACAGGTAGTACCTGACCTGGTGTGAAAGCACACCATCTGGGGTGGGCATCTCCAGTGTCCAGTAGATAGCCATTGCTGTATGGAACATTGCCAGTCATGACTTCTACTGATAAGTGAGCAATAACTTTGGGTCAATTAACTCACTGCCAAGTTTGTTATAGATAAGGTGTGCACTAATACATAAGTATTTATCCTTTCACAACTGAAAACCAAAAAGGCCCAACCAGAATAAAACCCCCAAAACAAATAAACAATGCACAAAGATATTAGTAAAGAGACTTGGGAATCTGCAAGTCTGAAGACCTTAAGGGAGAACTAGTAGAAACTGCTCCCCATACACACATAGACACCTTCTCCTCTCTTTCTCAAAGGTGCTATTACACTCAGGCCTACCACTGACAACCCTGGTTATTTGTACAACTTTGCAGAAACTCTATGTTGGCCTGCAACAGAAAACTGGCCTGGAAATATGGCCAGGGTGAGGAAAGAGGGGAGAAGCTTGTCAGCGTCTGCTGTGTAAGTGACGTTGCATCAAAAGTACTCCCTGTTGTGTCTTGTGCTTTAAATCCACTCCTGGAAAGCTGACTGTTTGAAACGAATAGTGGAATGATGGCTGTCTTCTTTGAGCAGTTGTTTCATGCCCTGATGCTTCTGAGGTTGATTCAGGAGTCAACCAGGATGACTTGCTACCAGAGATGCTATAACACTACAGGCTGCAATTTATCTGGGGTGCATATTGGCAGAAAGCTTTATCTACATCCATTATTCTGGGAAGGTTCACATCTGGGAGGCAGTGACCAGACTTCTAGTAGAGGTCCAGAGTCCCAGTTAACCCTGGAAACAGTTTGTAATATAGCTCTATTTTTCTCACAACTCTAATGCACTGATTTGCAACCATCCCAGTATCCAGAGCATGTGTCAATCACTTTAGCAAGGTAGTGCAATCTTACTTCAGCAAGTAAGCACACATAGTGCAATCCAGACAGTTGTTTATGAAGAATGGTGGGTATAATCATATAACATAATGCCATTTTCCAACTACCAAGGCACTGCTGATCTGGCTAGGGAAGCATATGGAGGACCTATGGATATATCTGGATTCAGAAGCCTTGCAAGACACATCATACTCCAAGAGCACAACCACTCCTGTGATTGGGTGTGACAGGATGATATGTTATTTGTTGCTCTATAGGAGTGACATGAATTAGCTGCTATTTTGCAAACAACCAAGACATTAGTCTCTCCTGTGAACAGCCTGCAATTTCCTTTCCATTTAGAAGGGATGGAGCAAAGAGGGGTGAGCTTGTTCAGGAATAAAGCATGTCCCCTTTCTCTACTCTGCTCCACAAAGTCTCCCAAAATGGGAATCTACAACAAGATACTCATCAGATATTGGCTCCTGCGTGACGCTGAATGTGTTCTAGTCCTCCACGGGTGCCTTCCATTAGGAGAGGAATTATATTACAATCTGCGATGAGAACTCTTCCTCTTGCCTCTCTTGCTGTCTCTACGGCTGAGGAAGTAAAAGGCTTGGCTGTCAGACTCCATGGTCTCATGGGCATCTCTCCCTCCATCTGCAGAGCTTCACTGATCATGAGAGGCTCCATTGTAGCTTCCCAGATATCTTCTGCAGATTGATAGCCCTATTCCTTTTAGGGAGGAATAATCCCATGCACCAGGACAGGTTGGGGACTGACCTGCTGGAAAGCAGCTCTGCAGAAAAGGACCTGGGAGTGCTGGTGGACAACAAATTAAGCATGAGGCAGCAATATGCCCTTGTGGCCAAGAAGGCCGATGGTATCCTGGGGTGCATCAGGAAGAGTGTTGCCAGCAGGTGAAGGGAGATGATCCTCCCCCTCTACTTAGCCCTGTGTCCAGTTCTGGGCTCCCCAGTACAAGAGAGACATGGCACTACTGGGGCAAGTCCAGCGAAGGGCTACAAAGATGGTTAGGGGACTGGAGCATCTCTCTTGTGAGGAAAGGCTGAGAGAGCTGGGCCTGTTTAGCCTGGAGAAGAGAAGGCTCAGGGGGGACCTTAGCAATGTATACAAATATCTGAAGGGAGGGTGTCAAGAGGTTGGGGCCAGATTCTTTTCAGTGGTGTCCAGTGACAGGACAAGAGGCAACAGGCACAAACTGAAACACAGGCAGTTCCATCTGAACATGAGGAAAAACTTCTTTACTGTGGGGGTGACAGAGCACTGGCACAGGTTGCCCAGAGAGGTTGTGGAGTCTCCTTCTCTGGAGATATTCAAAACTCGCCTGGACGCGATCCTGTGCAACGTGTTCTAGGTGACCCTGCTTGAGCAGGGGGGTTGGACTAGACGGTCTCCAGAGGTCCCTTCCAACCTCAACTATTCTGTGATTCTGTGATACACAGTGTACAGCTATACTGACCTGCACTTCAGGGTTGTAACGTATCCAATGCATGTATGCACACAATCTGAAGCTTTATGGATTTGAACTACTGATTTGTAAAAAGCTGGACAGATCATTCACTATAGTTTTATACTGTTGCTGGGAAATTTTCTAATCAGTAAAATTGTGCATATGAACAGGTGCATATGCAACTACTCAGCAGAGTTCCTTCTGCTCCTCCTCTAGGTCCCACACTGCAATCAACTGCAGATATGCCAGATCTTCGCAGTGATTCACACAAATGAGACACCTTCAGAAGCAGCTTTCTGAAGAATTCCAGAAGTGCAGGTGTTTGGTTATGGCACTTCAGGATGGAAAGCCATGAGATCTTCTGTGACACCTGTGGATGACTGGAGGGCTTGGGAAAAACTGCTATATTTTATGTATGAGAAAGACCCTAACATACAGTATCCTATAATCTGTAACTTGCTTTCCCCTACTTAGGGACATATTTGTCTCAGTGCAGAGCCACAGTGCAAAAAAATACATGCAGTAATGACATTTGGGGTATCAGAACTCTGAAATGAGAAAGGAGGCATTCTAAGAATATGGATGCATTCAAAGCATGACCATGATTTATCTCTAATTCTAAAGCACTGATTTACAACAGAAGCACACAACTCCAGTCAACCATTTTACTGGTACATCTCTGTTCTTTTCAAACAAAATTTTTAGATAGTCCAGTTGTGTGGGTTAGTATACTCCATATGGTTTTATAAATTATGAGTCATGAATCCTACAAAGACAGGTTGCTTTTTTTAAAATGCCAACTTTGTATCTGTTCCACCTCCTAAACAAGCCTGCATAATCTTCTTTTTGGAAGGACTGAAACTTGTTCTTTATGTGATCACTGTTAAAATTAATCTGGAACTACTATCAAGACGTAGAATTTTATTTACATTTGTTATTACTACATAAGCAAATGTATCTGAATACTGAGAAAAAAATTCTAAATCATTCTTCTTAAGTCTTCTTTAGCAGTCTGTTAGGATAATTACTTATATTTGGCAATAATAGATACCTAGATCTGTAACACCCACAAGTGGTTTCTAATTCAGAAAATGTAAATGCTTCAATCCATCCTTCCAGATATCCAGGCCTGAATCAATTCTGCCATATGCTGTATATTTCCAGTGCAACAGGCTAATGAATTAGTCCAACCAAAATACACAAGGTCTGTAAATTCTCTTCTAAGACTTTAAACTACAATATAGTAACATATAAAGTACTGGAGCCTTCTAAGTATGATAGAAAATGCTTTGAAGCTTTAAATTAAACTGCATAGCTTTAGTGGAACTTTGCTATTTCTATTCTTGCACACTTTCTGACACATTCACTTGTTTTGTTTCCTTGTAATTGCCTTCACATTGTCAATTACATATGGTTCCTATTCATTACTATCTGTATTCCTATTTAAATGTTCTAATCCCTTATTAAGACATCTATTATTTTTGGAATGGCATTGCACCAGCACAGTTGTGACCATTTAACATAATCAGTAAGGTATTTTTAGGCATCATCCTGTGCAAAGGTACATTTCTTATGTTGTGAACTCTCTAGCTGAACACTGAAAGATTCTTTCATCAACTTAAGCAGAGGGTAAAACAATCTATGAGGTAAATAAAGCATGACAAATATATTAATCAAAAA
The DNA here is from genome assembly GCF_036417845.1 of Apteryx mantelli. Lineage (NCBI taxonomy): Eukaryota > Metazoa > Chordata > Aves > Apterygiformes > Apterygidae > Apteryx > Apteryx mantelli. The sequence goes on along the minus strand of NC_089980.1, from coordinate 116,905,514 downwards.
GTAGCATTTCTATAATGTTTATTTTTTCATTAGGCAGTCTTTATTCTGATTAACTGCTGTGGCTGTCTTAGTGTGAGGCCAAGCAGAAGTGATTAAAACAGAATTTAAATTACCTAGTAGTGGAAAGCAAACATGAGGGGAAGAATAGTGAACATCTGCACTTAAGCATGACGCACTGGACTTACCATTGAGTTCTCTTCAGAGGTTATATTTCCCATGACACAACAATAACAGATCACTAGGACCAGATGGTATTCACCTAAGAGCTCTAGAGTGACTGAAGGATAAAATAGCAGAACTAACATCTGTGGTGTGTAATCTCACTTAGAATTGTCCCAGTATCAGAGGACTAGAAAGGTGGCAAAAAGGCTGATTTTTATAAGGGATTCCTTGGGTGATCTGAGGAATTACAGACTGATGAATCTTATGTCCTTGTTCAGCAAAGCAGTAGAACTATTCTAAGGAACAGAATAAGCAGACACATAGAAAATTATACTGGGAAACAGTCAATTAAGCTTCTGTAGAGGGAAGTCATACTTCATTAGCCCATTGTTGTTTTTTGAGGAATCAAGGAATAAGTGGACAAGGTGTGCTAAAGTTTACTTGGATTTTCAAAAAACATTTGAAAAGGTCCCTTACAAAAGCTTTTAAAAAGTGGAGTCTCATGGTTTAAGAAGAAAGATAATCATTTGAATGAATAAGCAATAAAAAGACATGAAACAAAAAAATAGGAATGGACAGTTTTCACACTGCAAGGAAATCATCAGTTGAATCCTCTGGCAATTTGTACTGGGATCTGTGCTGTTGAGCAAATTCCTAAATGATCTGGAAAATGATCTGGATTCCCTCATGAATAGTGAGGGAACAGAAATTGCTGATTACAAGAACTGAAATTAAAAGCTGACTGTGAAGAGCTACAGTAGGACACCCTGAATAACTGTGTGATAAAATGACAGATGAAATTCCATGTATGTTTTGGAAAATGGTGCAGATGGGGAAAAAGCAGCCTTCAGTTTAAATACCTAATGATTACAGAAGCTGATTATGACCATTCAGGAATGAAAATGTCAGCTCAATATTGAGTAAGGGGTCAAAAAAGTAAATAAAATTATATGGAAAGGATTACAGAACAAAACAAAGCACACTGCATAAATGCATAGTGAACCTTTATTTTTAATAATGTGTGCAGTTTTGGTCCTCTCATCTCCAAAAGGATATAGCAGACTTGAAAAAGATACAGGAAAGGGCAAACAGTGTAACCAAAAGTAGGAAAAGTTTCTTTATGAAGAATGAGTAAACAGGACTCTTCAAGTCTTAAGTGCCCCTTTACTTTTCTCACTCCTACTTCCTCACTTTCTCTACACTCCTTCCTCCCTCTTGTGTTACTGTGTTCTCACCACCTTTTTCACAGGCTTCCCAGATCTGCAGACAAATGGAGTTTTTGGAATATAAACTGTTGGGATTTTCATTCCCCCCTCAGAGTTACAGAGAACGCTTACTGCAATGTTCCTGTACTCCTCCAAAGCAAGAAATGCATAAGGATATTCCCCCAATCTACAAAGGAAAAAGTTACTCCTTTGAGATTTTTATCTCCTTGCTACACCACAACCTTGTCAACAAGATCTTCATTCATTATCAGACATGGCTCTCCTTGGCACGTTTTGTACTGGCTGAACAGAAGAAAGTCGTGACACTGACTTCTCCAGTCTTGAGGCTGAGAGATTGCTTCCAGTGCAAGGCTTCTCTGTGAATCAGCTGTTATGATCAAACCGTCCCACCTTGAAGTTAACTGCAGAGTTCACTGCAAACTGCATAACTATAGTAATCTTAGTGCTTTCCCCTGATAGCTAGGTGGTACTACTAGCTAAGCATGGTGACAACTACAAGATTTTGGTTCTCCCTGTCACTTGTATGAAGTTTGTGGGTTAATTATATTTGGATATTGGAGTCCAGGTGCTACAATAGCCAGGGGGTGCAAATGTCTTGGCTGCTTCAATTTAAAATTTAGCTTTGACTAGCTTTTGGAAAACCCACTCCAACTTGAGAAACATGTTCATGGATTCCCACTCATTTGAGCTAAAGACTCAGTAACTGAGAAACACACTGCTTCATTCCTTGGCTCACATCACTTCAAAGACTAGCCCATGGCTCAGTTTAGGAACAGTGTTGAGCTGCTGGCTGAAAGATGCCCTTTGCTTAAGTTCTACAAAGACTTTCCATGAGGTACACATCAATTCATTCCTATGAACTTTCATACAGAAGTCTTTCCCTACCAGAGATGATTTGTTTCTTACATTGATCTAAAAGATGGGTAAAATTGATACAAACTATAGAGAACCTCCTTTGCTTGGCCCCCTCTAGCAGGAAGCACTGATCTTTTGAGCAATAAAAACTCAGTGGAGGGCTACTCTCAGTGTAGCACTGTGAAAAAGTGTTGCCAGTCATTATAAAAATGCAAAGCACAAGAAAGGGAGGATGCTTTCATCTCAAAAAGAGAGCTGTAAAATTGCTTAGTAAAGATAGTTGGAAATTTCTGTTTGTATTTCTTCCCAATTGCAACACAGTGGTAAATGGCTGTGTACTGATAAAGCCATTTGTCTTGCTGTAGGTGTCTAGAGGAAGTCTCTGCATCAAAGCAACATTGCCAGTTTTACAGTTAATATCCTGGTGCACAATACTCTTGAGTTGGATCAGTTACTTCTGCTGCCTTAGGATATACTGTAGAGCAGAATGCTCAGTTGTAATGATTCTTGCTCACAAGCACAGACTGCCAGATTTGGGAAGGGGAATGAATATTCCTACAGGGCATAATGGCAATGCAAGCACATGATTCCCTGCACTGGGATAATATCTAGATCCATGGATTCATTTGAATCCAGAGGAGAGAAGGAACAGAAACCGTGTGTAGAATGCTTTTCCTGGGTTGGGTTTTGGATGATTTGCTTAGTCCTGGATATTCACAGAGAACAACAACCATCTGGGGGCTCAAAAAAGAAGATAGCGTAGTATGGACTTCTAAAAGCTATTTTTAAGTTTCTTGTAGTTTTATAGAATTCTTTTCAGACTTCTTTGGTTGGCTTCAAACAAAATGCTGTGCAAGAGCCTGCAGTACAAAGCTCCTATGATTTCAGAATAACAGCAAATTCTATGATTTGGGTCAGCATTGGACAACTGGAGCTGCAAGCAATGTTGACAGAGCAGGGTCTTAGTTATTATTCCAAAGACCAATTATCCTGCTCTCTCTTCTTAGAGATACTTGCCCAATACCATCTCAGCTTTATGACTTTTACCTCCCAGGTTTCCTAACACTCTCATGTGAAAGTGCAAGTCTCAGGTTATCCACAAGAACGTTGTTCAGCACAGAGCAAAGCAGTTCTGGGAGTCACAAATGCAGCCTACAATGGAAGAGTTATTACATGCAATGGAAGAGTTATTACACAGACACATGCATAGCCCCATCTCTCCATCTCCCCTGCATACATCACCCCAATAAGTTGCTGTTGCATTCTGGTGCCCAGGACCTGCCCATGTTCAGATTCATCCTATGGTACCTGTGGGGTAGTCCAACATTGCTTTTCACTCAGTGGAAGAGGGCTGACCTCCCTTACACGTGCTGCAGTGCAAGGTCTTGCAACTTATGGAGAAAGTGGATGGGCATGGGACTTCTAGAAACACAGCAGTGACCTAATTATTTGTGTCTAAAGTGCACTGACAAGGACAACTGAAATGTTTTTGGCTCACATCTAACTCTGATGGTTTTTGCTTATGCATAAGGGAACCAGATTGAAAGAAAGAATGCTCCCAGGGCATTTTGACAGAAGTACTGATTTTTTCCTAAAGCTTTTAGTATAGGGAAGAGCCAAAAACCCACTGGAATCCTACAAACCATCTTCTGTGTTAGCACAGAATCAGAATCTGGGAGTGGGAGGCTGTACACTTCCTCTTTTTATGAGTGGGGCTTATACAGCCACCTGTCAGATTCTGGCTAAGGCAATTAGACTTTCTTCAACCAAAGCTGCAGGACTAAGTTCACCAGTTTAATTCGTATTAAGAAAACAAATCAATATATATTTCTGCGAATGTCTCTTCTCTTTGACTTTTTTCCTTTTACTATTTTTGATATGAAATATTTCAGATTTCTCTTCTGCAGTCTAAGTAAGGGCTCCTGCAGCTGGTACAGGAATGGATACTTCCAGTTCTAAGTTGTTTTAAAACCCTTTTCATTTCATGTTCAGTTCCCACACTAACTAGCCCTGCTGTGACTTTGTTGGCTACTGCACTGCTATACTGTTATTACTCCTTTGTTTTTGCATTCTGCAGCTTTGGGGACAGACTGTGACACAGCCTTGACTAAAGCGAACAAGGAGCGTGATGAACCACTGCACTGAAGTGGGAATCCCACAAGCTGTTCTGATACAAGCATCCACCTGAGAATGTTTCTGTTCCTTTCTGGACAGTGACAGCTCTGGGCAGGGAGCAATTAGGACTTCTGCTCTGCCCTTACGAGCTCCAATAAAAAAATATTAATGCTGCCTGCATTTTGATTCATGCTACCACCACCTTTCTTCTGCAACTTGGCACTTAGCGAGCAGCAGAATTTCAGAGCCTAACTATAGTAAGATGCCTGAATATCTGATAAATTCTCACACTAACAATGGCTCAGGGTTTAGAAAATGTTTAGATATTTAATGCTAATACTGAGAGTTAATGGGTCTGTGCTGTGTCCTGAATATCTGTTCAGAGAACTGCTCGTGTAATAACTTGAAAATTTGCATGCTGCACTATAAAACTGTGAATGCAACTTCCTAAGCAAATTTCTATGTCTCAAACCATTATTTTTCATCAGTAGTGAATGTGCTTATTTCAAGGATCTTCCCTCACTTACCAGCTGGAAGAAATACAACACAACAGATAACATATGCGATAGACACCTTCATGGATTGTCTTTTTGAAGACAGAGAATATTTGAAACATAAGACTGTATCACATTTTGGTGACAGAACTAAAGATATGGATCACATCTTGCATGAAAAGAAACAAATACAAATTTTCCTTTGGTGTTTGAAAACAAGGAATCTTTCAGAATAAACATTCTTAACTAACAGAAACCATTCCCTGCAGAGCAGCAAATTGAAAATAAACACATAAGACAGAGTTGAAAGGCTATTTATTGTGAACACCTTTCAATTATTATGCTTCCCCTTTAAACACATTTTACAAACAGTTTTATAGTTTTATGTACAGGGTGTATTTACTTTGGACTCATATTTTTATCTAAAAAAAAAAAGTTCGTTCTTGTAAAAGACTGAAGAAATACTTGTGGACAGCAGCAGACAATCATTATACCTTGTGGTGTTACTCTCTTGTGAATTTACTAACTTAGTGCCACATGACTTTATGATTAAAAGAAAAACCTATACAGGACAATAAAGTACATATTAAATACACTAGGAATCAGCTAGGTGACAGTTTTCAAAAAAGAAGGTATCAATAGGGAATCATCACTGAATGATACTGTTTCTCTCTGGATCCCAGAGACTAGTACTAGACTTTGTTCAGCATTTTTATTAATGATCTGTAAGTAAATATATAATCATTGCTGATAAAATTTGCAAATGACACCAAGATTAGCAGATAGTAGATACTAAGGAAAGCAGTACAGGCAAACAAAATAGTCCATCATTTACTAATCTAGACATAGTCAAAGAAAATTAATGTTAATATGGCCAGACATCTAGGAACAAGCAGTACATAACTGGGGACTATATCCTGGGCAGTGATAAATCTCAAGACTGCCTATCAGTACTTGTCCACTACAACAAATAACTCAATATGGACTCCCAACACAATCTTGTGGCAGAAAGTGTTAATGCAATCCATGGACTCATAAACAATGGAGTAGTGAGTAGGAATGCCTGCACTGCTAAAATTTTAAATGAAGTGCTATGTGCAGTGCCAGCACACTTGTTTTCTAAATGGTGTAAAAAAAAGCTGGAGAGGATATACAAGAGAGCCACAAAAACAAATTGAAGGCTAGAGAAAATACCTTAAAGCAAATAATTTGAAGAGAGAGATCTGTTTAGCTTATCGAAAAGGAGATTGTTCCATACGTTGGTTATAGTGTTCAAATACTTTCACAGGCAGAAAATACTGGTTAGTGAGGGACTACTTAATCTAGGGAAGAAAAGCATACCAAGAACAAATGGCTGAGAGATAAATCTAGACAAATTCAAAAGAAAAAAATGTTTCTACCAGTGAGAGTGATTGAGTCCTGGAATAAACGACCAGAGAAGGGGCTAAGTCCTCATTTCTTGATGTCTTTAAATCAAGCTTGCATGTTTCTGCAGAAGACATACTTTAGCCAAAAACACAAATTGTGCTTTTGTCAGACTCAAATACGGGGTTTTATCCTGAAGTATCAGGAAAATTTATGACCTGGGATCTAGATGAGGTCAGAGAAGATAATCTCATGTCCTTTTCAGTTTTACCCTCTACGAATCTATCAGTTTACTGAGTGAGTACAGAGAAAGAAACTTTCTGAATGACATTTGCCATCTGGATAACAATGTGATCCACAGTGGAGCTGTAAATCACACAGTAATAAGTATATGTCACAAACTATCAAGATGAATACATTCTTGCAATGCCTTCTAATTTAGAAGTTTAAAATTATTTAATATTTTGCACATTAATTTTATACTGGGCAATTGGATTAATGTGAAAGGGTTAAACAGACAAACTAATGAAACACTGTGCTATGTACTTAGCTTAATGTGTCTGGAAAAATCAATGCACTTTGGTCTGTCAGTTAGCAATCTCACATTTAATTGAATAGCATGTCAAGTATTTTAAACTGTTTACCAGTGTAAATAGAATTCAGCACTACCGTAATAGTAATAAGCTAAGATGCTTTTCCTGAATTCCAATCAGATTTGAACATGACCTTCATTTTAAGTTCCCAACATGCTCAGATACTGGTCAAACAGCTATTATTATGCCTACAGAGTTTGGTGATAACCCCTATTATTCAATTCTAAATTTGCTATTGATTCACTCTCTAAAGGATAGGTAATGGATAATCAGTTTGATGCTCCTAGCAATGGTTACTTCTTCCGTGTGCATTTACATTGTTTCATTATTGTTACTGGGAGGAGGAATATATCACACAGCAATCTTTTACTCAGCCTATGAGCCTATCAGATAGATGGTGGAGGGCAGTTTGTGCATGAGCGTACAAAGGTTTTGAGAGGAAAAGCAGGAGAAACTTCTCAACACTTTTTGGGTCAGTTCCAAGCACAGCTGTACAACAGCTTCTTACTCTTCTCCTCCTCCCTTTCACTAGTCCTGGGCACTGGCTTCCCAACATGACCATGAAAGGAGCAAGGAGGGGCCAGGACATATCTAAGTTGAAGATGCTCATCACTGCCAGGCAGGCACCAATTGAAGGCCATGCTTTTGTAGAGCCAACATGCACCTTCCTGCCTTTTTCTCATATGCAGTGAATGAATTTTCTTTGACAAGATCCAGATGTCTGCAATGTGGACAGTTTCCAGTTGACCTACTTGTTTATGCACCCTTAACAGTCAATGTAAAGAAATAAGTTTTCCTATTGTACCATTCTTCTCATCCTAAAATAGATGTTTAGAAGTTATCAGTTATATTGGGCTTTACAACTACCTATTTGCTCCCAATGATTATAAAGGTTCTTAGCGTAAGCAGCTCAGATGAAAACCTTTATACCGTAGACATCTGAAGTTAGGAGAAATTAATCCCACCCTGCAAATCTCCAAGCTCTCCTCAGTAAGCTGCAGATGAATGCTGCCCCCAGCGTAGCCAGTACCTACTAGGGAAAACCTGGTCTCTGTGTTAGTAGACCAACTATTTGAGCAATACAAAATTACTCTTCTGTTTCTAACTACCAGCTGTCTTGCTTACAAAATGTTCTAACATATTCTTGACTATAATTTAGTCTGTTATATTACCATAGCACACCTGCACCTCAGATGTTTTAAAATCCACTGTGCTGGGCACTGTACAAACTCACAACAGCAGGCCAATCCCTGTGCCAAATTGTTGCTAGTCTAAGGAGGAGAAAACAGATGAGAAATTAGGCAGAATCATTTGGGAGCACACAGATGCAATAAGGCAACATTATTCAGCACAGCAGGCAGTTGTCTTAGCACATTACTGACCTAGCTGTTGTCCAGCTTTTGGGCAGCATCATAGCAAAGGAGAAAGAAAGGAAAAAGACAGAAAGACTGTTTTGCAGAGATCTGTTGAGGGCATTATGGAAAAAAAGCATGAATGGGTTAATCTGAACATTTAGCATATGGATAATGGAAGCTAGTACTAGAAGCTGAGGGGATTGGAGAATCATAATCTGTGCACTGTGGACTGAGGAGACTGGCAAAGATCTTGAAGGTGAAGAAAATAAACCTACATTTGATGCAACAGAAAAGAGGGAATTGAACCACGGATTCATTCCTTCTCTATTTTTTGTGAAGATCTCTTCATCCTCAGATAACAGATTTTTTTGCATTATGTATCATAAAACAGGATGCAGCATTATAGTAATAATGTAAAACACAACTATAGCTTGCTTATACATATTACTAATGTATACAGTTCATTAAAATGACTATAGATTATTAATTCTACAAAGTTAAGCATTCAGATCAGAATGTCAGTATTAAAGCTATATGTATGACCTTGACTGACTGTGGAGTGATCACTCCACACTATTTTCAAATCATACATATGATATATAGCTTTTTCCTAGATCTTTAGGAGTATAAAACATGCAGAATTTGTAAATTTCTGCTTTTTCTTTATAGTTACTTAGTGTGTTTTCCCTACATGGCTTAGTCCAACATATACTTAGCAGTTTAGAAATATACACTTTTTCATCTAAGGAAAACATATATTAAAAATTGTAAAATACTCAGGCACTATAATTATCCTATTCAACAAAAATTACTTAGGTGTAATGCAGAGAATAAAGCAGTTAATAATGAAGCTAAATTAGCTGCACAAACATGCAATGCAGCCCTCCTCAGGTGCAATCCAAGGCTGAAGCAATTAACCACAAAACCTACTTAGCTACAACCTGAGGTTGGCCTAAATATCAGAGTTTTTTCAGTCTTACACTTTGTTGTTTTTTTCACTACTACTCTTTGTTATTATACTTAATGTGTAGTATATGGTAGAGGCACAATACACATAATTTTCCACTCTAATTCTGTAGACTGGTTTTACGCTATACCAAATATTAAGGGGTGAATATGTTTTCTTTGGTCAAAGACAGCTTCAGAAGTTTCTGTGCCCAAGCTACCACTCATCACTTCCTTTTCCTTTCTCCTCTTTTTTTGGGGGGGAAGTTTTTTTAAAAACACATGCCATTTCAGTGATCCAGTCCACACAGCAGTACTCCATTGGTGCAGGGGGAAAAAACCTCTTAAGCCTACTGCCACAGAAACATCCTTAGGGAATTTATAACCCCACATGTTTGTAAAGTACTGTATAAAATACTGCAGAATTTAAGAAACAGTAAATACCTGTAACAGTAGAGACTGCTCTCCATATTCCATAGCCACAAAAGAAAAGAATTAAGGCCTCACTGCCAATTTTGAGAGTAAATCATGCACTTACATATAGAAGTAATGGCTTTAAAGTCATATCCTTTCATACAAGCATAGTGGCCAGATATGCACTACTGCAGAGGCCCCAAACTACTGTGCATCAGCCCCTGTTGTCTTCCTTGTACACAGAGCTTAGTGAAGGGACTAACTCCTACTCAGAGCCCAGTTTCTCTTCCACTGTGCTGCTGTTTCTCCGTTGCTGCGTAACGTTTAGTTATGGTTCCTAGAAAATTACCTCTTGAAGCCAGCCACATGTGGGCTACTTCTAGCTGGATCCTTAAGTTCTTATTTTTGGATTCTGTGTAAGTTTTTAAAAATAAGCACTAAAATTTAAAAGATCCATCTTCCTAGATGTTTGAAATATAATAATAATGCATGTACAGTTCAATCTTAAGTTCTCTAATACAAATCCCACTAAAAATCATCTCCTTCATGCCTTAGAAATTCCACATGATACTGCATATTCAAGAGACTGAATGATGTGGAAGAAGCATAAATTCAAGGCTGCCTCCTGTGCCATTTACTAGTTTAGCATGAAAATCCAAAGCAATAAATGCTTCGTCTGCTGTGTTGACGAATACATATATAGCAAATGTAAACAAACTTTGTTTACTGATGGTTATTACTTTAAAATGTTCAGTTTTCATATCCTAGCCACATTGGTTATAATGCTGTTCAAATAAACAATAAAAGGCAAACGGAGATTCAGCAACATTTCTTTTATAGGAGAAGCCCAGAAAAGTGACCAAGCCATTAAAATTCTGGTCTGTGAAATCTTTTTGTTCAAAATCTTAGTTGCAATGGTAGTCAATATGACTGCTGAAAAATAGGGTGTAAAGCATAGAACCCAGTCATGCTGGAACCTTCCCTCTTGCCATTTTTAGGACATTGCCTAATTGGTATTAGTAATTACAGGATTAATAATGTCCATTTCTTTTGCTTTTGAACTAAATCTTTCTGTTGTGCACTTTCACATATTGCTCTTAAGTGTCTTTTTGCATCTTGCAGTTTAGCCAACCATCATTTGTAGCATTTGTTTCAGGAACAAATACACTGCTTGCATTTATCTACAGTGATAATCTAGAATTTATCTGCTTGAATTTGGCCCAGTTTTCTAAACTCTCCAACATCTTAGATTTTACTTTATCCTCCACTCTCTATAATCCCTGTTATTGCAACAGTGGAAGGTTTGACAAGTAAAAGATTCAGCTTATATTACAGGTCATTTATAAAAACATCAGATAGCACTGATCCTAAGTAGCTATGCTCTGAAATGGTTCCTAGGCTTACTTTCTTAGGAATGGTTGATTTCTGCACAAAATATAGGCTTTACAGTGGTTGAAGTGAAAGCAAAAAGGAAAGACCAGAAGCAATCTTTTCTCCATTACTACCTGATTCAAGCAAAACACATTTTTTGAGCTGAGAAATTTTATTCACATTCTGGGATTAGAATACTGACAGTACAAAATATTTCTGACTAGCAAAGATATCCAAATCTGTTTCTCTGTATGCAGCTACTTAAAATTCAGCTAAATTTTAAAAATCTTTGAGGAATGACCAAGCATTGAAACACAAATAATAAGCAAGAGAAATTATTAATACAGAATTCTGTTATATTAAGGATTGCACCTCTCAATTAAAATTCTTTTCCCACACCTCTGAAAGGTCCTACCCAATTCCACAACAAAATTGCTCAATCTGACGTAAGCTACATAAGCAATTAAAAAGTGAACTAATACTAAAGTCCAGAAATCATGTTTTTTTAAGCATTGGTAAACTAATCACTAGTCTAATCACCGTTAATGTATAATTTCTCAGTTCAGAAGAAAAAAATAAAATGGCTTTTCACACCATGAAGAATCTATTTCTATTGGAAATCTCAACTTCTTCCAGTCCATGAATAACCTATATCCCTTAGAACTATAAACAATTAATTAAGGAAGATAATAAATGTGGAGGAAGTAATGGAAGTACCCCATCTAACTTTAGTATGCACAGACTTCTTTGGGCTACCAACAGTGTAGACTAGTTCTTCCACTGTTGCCTGCTATGGGTAAGAAGTAAGTGGCTTTCTGGATTCTGTTTCCTTTCTCAGTATGCTTGGGTAATAGTGCCCCTTTGCTCAATGTATATAAGTGCTAAAAACAAAGATAATAAATTATTATATAACTGCTTATGCAATAGCTAGATCCCTGAGTTTATATTAAAATGCCATTACTAAAGTTACGTAGCCAATCTGTAAAGGCATATGAAATGTGAGAGCATCTGCTTCATTAAGGTTATCAGATCAAGGACTTTCCAGTTCAAAGGGAATCCTAAGTAACAGAGAAAGCAATAAAAAACCCACAGAAACACAAACCTGACAAGCAAGCTGTAACCAGTCACTAATAAATAAGTAAGTCATTAAAAAACTACAGGCACAGCTTTGGAGATGGCCAATCTGAACTTTGTAATTGATAAGAAGGGGGAAACAAGATGAATATGAAGTTTATGAATACTTCAGAAGGGCCTGTGGGACTATGCAAAATTTCCTGAGGAATGCTTAGGGGAAAGGCTAAAGGGAGATGAAAGGGGGGGATTGGGAAGAAACAAGGTGGATGGAAATAGGGAGGAGGAAGGACAAAAGGGGCTGGTTGCACATAACCTGCTGCTGGTCCGTATACTTGTCTGACAGCCCTTCGCCTGATCACCACAGTCTATTCTATTTTATTAAATCCTTTCTTAACTATCTTTCCATGCAATCTCACTTTCTACCCCATGTGTGATTGCTGCAAGGTCTAGCTGCCAGCAAATGGAGAGACTAGAGGGAGAGAATCAAGTGTCAGCAACTGGAGTTGGACCTCAGGCGGCAGTGGCGCATGTGCTTGTGGTGTCAGCAACTGAAGCAAGTCAGGTCTTGGTGTCAGCAAGTGGAGGGACCACAGGGTCATAAGGCCCGTGTGTCTTGGATGTCAACAACTGGGGTGGGGTAGGGTGGGGTGAATGAAGTAAGTGTCAGCAACTGGAGTCAGACCTTGGGTGATAGTGGCCCATGTGTCAGTGGTGCCAGCAAATGGAATAAGCACAGAAGGCCATGTGCCTGGGGCACCAGCAACTGAAGGCACCAATATGTTTCTATTTTCCCCTAATCTGATGTGTGTGGTGTGTATGTGTAATTAGCTGGCAAATTTCAGGCTGGACTAGCTGGCGAGTAGGAGACCCAGGGTCCAGGCGTGGATACTACACAGGCTGAGAGCCCATGCTGATATTTGGGGGATCTGTAAATGTGAGTATGCTTATGGGTCTAGATAGTAAGGGCATGTTTGTTTTCACTAGCCAACTTTCATCCCAATCAGCTGGAGAGGAGGAATGGGATTTGGCTATCTAGACTTATGTTTTATGTGAGTTCTGGTAGCGCCATATGTGAATATTGTTAAAGGCAGTGTGCTATGTGGCAGTCTGTGTCGCTGGCCACGTTAAGTGTCCTCTGTGTGTGTGCCTCTCTGGGATACACACTCAGCCCTACTGCTGCTGAATCTGCAAACAGGAAAGCAGCAGCTGTGTCCGTTCTCTTGGGGCAGAAGGACCTCTGGGTCTCCAGATGCACAGGGCTGGACTCCAGCAGCTGAGGAGGAATCCCCAGGTCCTGGAGTCTGCAGCCTTATAACAACCCTTAGCAAAAATCACTCAAAAATAAGGAATTGCAGGAACTGCAGTTGTTTGTACAATCTTAATTTGGCCTGTTTTGTTCTTATATTTTATGCTAATGTCTTTAATTACATGATCTAATTTATTTTTTCAAATTCACAGTACATGATAGATGATGCTTACTTAATGAGCTGCTATATATTCTTTTTGTGTGGTTGCTAAGCCTCATTTATTGCACAACATTCAAACCTTAATCTGAGGATGAAGTGATTAATCTCCTGTGGGGTCTGTCAATAGAGTATCTAGGTGCTTCACACACTGAAGCGGTATTTTCTCCATTCTACAGATGTGGGACTGAGGTGCACAGCATCTCCGTGAAAAGCCACAACTACAATTGGGTGCCTAAACATCACCAAGTCAGGAACATTAAAACAAGGAACACACTATTAGTTTTCTCTTTGCAAAGTCTGGTTTAAATATCTTTCCTATCAGATACAGACCTAACTGGAGTTTTCCAGGGCTGCATGCAGCTGCCTTAAACGTGAGACCATTTTTCCCGAACCTGCAATCCTGTGACGTACTGGACCCCTTTTAATTTTTTCAACTTAACGAGAAAGAGGTATGATTGTATTTCTATTATCTATACTTGAGCATCACTATAAACAACGCCTTGCAATAGGAAACATCAGGCAATGTAATAAAAAAATGTATTAAAATAAGCAAATAACTTGCAGTATTTATATAGTACTTGTTAGTAATATCTCTCCAAGCACATGCTAGAAGAGATAAATATATTGTTCCTATCCTACTGATGAGGAAACCAAGACAATAAGATAAGAAATGACTTGCTCTGTATCACCTATCTGGTGAATGACTCGGCTGAGAGAAGAACACCTCACTTACAAAGCACTTTTTCTTAAAAAACTCCCAAACATTATAACTGTGGATATTATTTATTGTATCATCTACACACGAATAAACTTAGGCACAGAAGGACTGTGAGAGAACTTGGTCCCATAGCTCTGTGGTCAGTGAAGTTCCAATAGATCTACAAAGTCAGAACCAGCCCACTTTTTCTAAAATCTTGACTTACACTTGGGGAATTATAATGTACAGTACAGCGGAATAGTCCTGAAGATGCTATGCAATTTCCTTTATAATTCCAAAGAGTATCTACATGACCCAGATGTAGAAATTCATCTATTTCCATACTTTAGCAGTTTATTCAGCAAAAATACAATCCTCAGATGTATTTTTGCTTCAGTTTAAATATAAAAATATCTGTTTACCTGAAAAACAAAAATGTATATGAGATAAACAAGAAAAGTCAAGAAATAAAACTTCCAGAAAGAAACTATCAATTTATAAACATATAAATTAAATAAATTAACTTTTAAAAATACTTTTGATACGTATTAATTATTCTAGCTAATGCCTTTATCCTAAAGGGAAGTAAACATACTCATCCAACTACAGACTCAGGCCATACAACATACGCATGTTCTTGACCAGCCAAGCACAAAAATCACATATAGTTTTATCCTCTTTATTGTCTTCTGGAGTTTGTAACAAAGAAAAAACAATTCATTTACCTGAATGTGTAGAACGTATATTGACACTGCGCTTCCTGAACAATTGTTACTTGGTTAAGAGTTTGTATATTACATTTTAACCCTGCACATACGGACACAGGCAAGGGTTTATTTCCTGTTCTTCACAGGAAGGATATCTGTAATCCAGTAGTGAAACAGAGAAGAGACTATCTTGATATGATCTGAAATGAAGAAAACAAATTCTTCCTGAAATAGCTCTATGACATTTCTGAACATTAAAGAAAAACAGTTGTGTGAACATCTGTTTCCATTTGATAGAAGCATTTCAGTAAAAACAACGCAGACATTGGAGCTTAATGACTAATGCATACTAATTCCTAGATAAATAGGCACAGATTTTGTAGGAGGTCAGTTGTTTGTATGAGATCCACTCTTGGTCCTATATTGTGGAATGTCATAATTTATTATTTGATAATTCAGAAAAGAGGAGATTGAAATGACATGGCCTTATGGGTAAGGCTAAAAGAGTGCAATCTCCTCCATTTCTTTCTGTCTGGAGAGTGATTTCAGACATTATTATTTATGTTATAGCAGCACCTGGAAGCCCCAGTTAAGAACAAATCTTCTTGTGCTAAATCACATACAGACAACCGCATGGCTGGCACAGCTTTTGCCTTAACTCAGAGATTATCTATTTACCTTTATTTTTAATGATAGGAATTTCTACAGTACTTATCACTTAATATGACATTTAAGATGATTCTAGAATGTTGTTCTAATAGAGCTTTCCCCTTTAATTTCCTTCGAATGCTCATTCAAAACGATTGTTAATTTTTATAATTTTAGGGTCTCTGTGTATCTAGCCTGGGCATTGTTGGCATGCAGTAACTTCTTGCAGTATTACTTCTTGTGGTCTGCAAAATAGACTCCCCACATGAAGGAGACATATATAAAGACAATTCTCCAAAAAAAGCCCGTTAAAAGTAGCTTCTAGCTATTCTGTGAGTGATAATTTCCTAGGCAACAGGAAAAGAGTGTATTTTATACTTGATACTCACCAACAAAGGAAAAATGTTAAGAGATAAGAGAATGAAGCTGATGAATAGAAACTGAATGAATTCATAAATTTGGAGATAATGACTTTTTTTTTTTAATTAGGTGATCACCTAGGCTTTAATAATTGATGTGAAATGAGAATTAAGTAGCCCTTGTTTCAAAAGCTACAGTTTCCAACCAGAAAAGGGGAGCTTTACCTCCAGTCACAGCTTTTTTTTTTTTTTTTTTTTTTTTTTTTGCCTACTGCACTGTGAAGGATCATGAAGAAGTTTGGCCGCCTTTTCAGAAATAGCCACCTGCTTTCTGACAGAGATCAGTGAAACTCCCATCACTATAAATGTGTGTCCATTTGATTTCTAAACCTTCTCTTCCTGGGTTTATGGAAGACTTTAGATAGAGGTAAGTATCTGTCATTAAAGAATTCAAAACAAAAGGAAATAGTAATATGAAATTTTGTTCTTTTTGAAAATCTGAGAACAAAGACACTTCAGAAAGATGGCCTTTTTCAAACAAAACTTGTTGACCAACCTCAACTTTGTATGATCTCTAAAGTACAAGGTACTTATTTAGACTCTATGCAGTTTCCATTTATGAGACGGAGGATGACAACAAGATAGGTCAACTGGCATCTCTTAATCAGAGATTTTTTTCTTCTCTTTTTGAGTATGCTTCCTCACTTTATAGGAAGGACTTAATGTTGACAATTTTTGTTTCATTCTCCTTAGCAATTTCCTCTTCCTGCAGAATTTTTACAGACCCTACCACCAACCTTTTTATAACTTTCTTCAAAACTGCTGCATATCTTGAGATCTAAGAGGTTAAAATAAAACATAAATTTGCTTTTTCTTCTTTTTTTCTTTCTTCTCTTGGCTGAACCATAATTTCAAATCTGAATAACATGTGAGGAGGTATGGATGTCCTTCATACACAAACATGGAAATTCCCAAACATGGTTTTGAACCAGTGGTTTTCAACTTGCAGTCTGTAGACCTTGGGCAGCCCATAGTCTAAAGTCTGTGAAAAGTAACCAAGAAAAGCAAGTCTGTTGTCAGGAGACATAAACTTGCTAAATGGGACTTGGTAGCACCAGTGGAAAATTTCTACAGTTTAGCACACTGGAAGAGTTTGCACACTATAATACAATAGTATAAAAATATAATAAAATAGCTTTAAAACATAATATAATATAGTTTGTATATATTTTATATATATATATTTATAATATATAGTAAACTATATAATGATAATAACAACATAGTACGAAACATAATAGCCTTAGACTACTATTATCTCTATGAGGGAGTAAAAATATATATTGATGTGTTCACTTTATAAAGTTTACTAATGGGGAATGAGTGTCTATATAAAAAGGACGGATCATTTCTCACTGCTTTTTCCTACTCTTTCTTTCCTTGACTTAAAGATGAAACAGAACAAAACACAGAACATACTACCACTCATTTGCTGCTGGCGTCTTAAGTTGAATCATAACCACAGAAAAAAGGGTTAACATTGCTTCTTGAAGTACAGGAAATAAAAGGGGTTGGTTTGGAAAAATAAGACACCCTGCTAATATTAAGAACAATTCTTTTCTTTTCATCATGTTAATAAGGAATGACCTTTTCTTCTAGGATATCACATCCCAGTAAAAATAAACAAACAAAAACAGAAAAAAAGGCAAGATAATCATACAAACTTGGAAGAAAAATGGGGTTACTATGATGTACCATATATTATTATGTTCATGAACAGCCCTAACTATTTATATAAGAACTTGAATTTGCTGAGACAGCAAGTTTTAAAATTAACTTTAAGGAAGTCTGTCTACTTTTATCACCTGTTCATTGTGAATGAAACCCAAAATTTAAAAAAACTTGGCAAGACAAATATTATTGAGCCAAGGTAGAAGAAATAAATGAATAAATAAGTCTACTGCAAGAAAAAAATTCAGACTACTAGATTCCCTTTTGATGAAATTCCTCAATTAAAACTAAAAGTATTGTTAAACTTAGCTGAATCAAATTAATATATAGCAGATGTTTATTTATCCTTTAATAATTCACAACACTTTTTTTTCCCCTCTTACTTACACTGTTGTACCTCATGAATATCCAATCAACTAAATTACAGCATGTATGAGATTAGAATTGAGCCCTCACTGACAAAAGTCACTAGCAGAAAAATCAATTGGAAGAGTAAACAATTTCAGGCTGTATCAGCAGAAACATAAAATGAATTCAAAAAATCACTCATAAAGCTGCTTTCTGCTTTTTGAAGTGACAAATAGATACATCAGCAAATCTGGCTATTTGCATGGATTTGTTTCTAATTTGCTTCTAATTTTCTTTTCCCTCTTCAACCTGCTGTTTCCACCATATAGAAGTAAACAGAGAAGCTTATCCAAAGGCTGCAAAACCTACAGAATTCCTACTGTATTCAGTGGATTTGGATAAGCTGAGTCATTACTTTTGAAAAGGCTTAGAAAACTACCTAAAATGGTTGAGCTTCTCTTATTCAGTAGCAAGTGCTCTCAAATCTGATTAAATTCTTTGGGATGTAAGAATATTTAGCACATTTTGTAGATTTGGCTGATGCTGACAAATGAACTAATGACAAATAACAATGACTTTTTAAATGATGACTGCTCAGAAAAAAAATGAATTATTATACCTTCTATGGACCCCATGCTGATCCTGCCCTCATTTGAGAAACTAGTAACTGTCCAAGAAGGAATTCTGCTAAAACTACTGGGTCTCAAAGAAATAAGTATAGTAAGAGAATAGTTTCTCTCTTCATAAATGACATTATTATTATATTCATTATAATCAATAACTCTAAAATTTTTAAATATTTAACAATTTTTTTTAATAACTTTAAACCGGCATTTATAGTTAAACAAAACTGTAATTAAATGTTAGCATGAAAAGTTTAGGTGCTAAAGAACCCAAGTAGGTGACTAAATAAAAATGAGATAATGGGATTTATTGATGCTTATGCATTTAAAATTAAACCTAAACTGGATAAGTGAGATCTCCAAGATTCACAACTTCATTGCAGTGATTTAAAATGAAAAAATCTAGAGAGTTCTAGAGAAATTTCTAGAGAAAAAGAAAAAAAAATGTTTTAAACTTGTTTGAATCTTAAAACAGTTAAGATTTAAAGAAATATTGTGTTTTAAGAACTTCAATCATCTTGTACTCTTCAGATGCTGAAGACTATGAAAAGTTTCTGTATTGATAGTAAGAAAAAAGGGGAAAAAAAGGAGCAAATTACTCTTTTCTGTGGGGAGATATACTTTCACATTTTGTATAATCATACTTTTATCATTATATAACTCTTGACAGCTTCCCAATCCCCTGTACAAAAAACTGTGGCAAATCTGAATTTTAATCAACATAGAAAAGAACTTCAGTGAAAGAATATGAGTGAATGGTACATACCAGGAGGCATCAGGGAATGTTCTTGGAATTGTTGCAAAGCATTCTTCAATCTCTCAATATCCTGTAGCAATACAAGGGATTTCAGTTGATGTAGAAGAGTCACATCTGAGGAAGCCATGTTGCGAGATTCAAGATATTGTAAAAG
Source organism: Apteryx mantelli (assembly GCF_036417845.1). NCBI lineage: Eukaryota > Metazoa > Chordata > Aves > Apterygiformes > Apterygidae > Apteryx > Apteryx mantelli. The sequence goes on along the minus strand of NC_089980.1, from coordinate 116,886,055 downwards.
CTCTTGGACAGTTGCTGTATTTACAGCTGGATCTGTGCATTCTGATTTATCTGGACAAACAATTGGGAAACTAGATTAAAAACATTCAATGAGCATGGAGAATTTTCCTAATGATACTTTCTTTTCAAAGACTATCTTTTTTTTTTTTAATACAACTTATAACCAAACACCACATAATAAAGGGCAGTCTGTTCCTCCCATTTTCTGCTAGATATTAAAACACTGAAGAGAGGGGAAAATATCAAATACAGAAAGTATAAGGGACAATTGGATTCATAATGACAGGAATACAAACAGGAAGATAATAGAGATCTAAGTCGTAAAGATTAGTGCAGGAAGCAGGTATGATGAAGAATCTGTACTGTAGTCAAAGCACTGTGTCCTTGTTTCCTATATACTATTTATTATAAAAATGCACACACACGTGGAGACAGAGGACAACTGTAGGGAACTACTACCACAAAGCATTTCTGAGGCAGCCAATTATATCGTTATTGTCCTTTTATGTTTTTATTTAAAAACATAATTATATTATATTATATATATATAATATAAGTATATTAGAGTATGCAATATAATAGAAAAGGACACACTGTTGTTTTTATTGTGCTAAAGTACAGATTCATTCTTCCATTCTAGTAACAATGAATAGTCCGTCCCTTTAACCAGACTACCTTTAAAGTTGCATTCTTCTGTTTTTTATTAGCAAACCAAATGATAAGAATAGATTATTCCTAATTCAGCTTTCTTACATAAGTACAAGTAGTACATAAGTACAAAATCCAGTGTGACCATTTGCAAATGCTGTTAAAGCAATGGCTTCCAATTTTATCTAATAAATAGGGAGTGCTAAATTCACTCAATTAGACAATGCAAACAGCATAATGTCAGATTTATATATGTAAAGTAGGATTTGCCTAACAAGAAAGTTAGTCACACTCTGATTTATGGATGTGACATCTCATCTGCAGATGAATTTGCTTTTACTTGAGAATTTATCTCTGAGGATCTCAAGGTCCTCATTAGCTTAACTTTTTATCTGCAGGTTTGACACCAGGGCTTGTCAGTCTGTCAACCACTGCTAAAACTTGAATGTGACAGCCAGGGAAGCTGGGTAGCTAAACAATTCCACAGGCAACACAGCTATGGACGACAGACCAGGTTTCTGTTCTGGCTCATGTATTAATGGCAAAACTGCTAACTAAGTTTACAATTTTACTCAGTCTGGAATTAAACTAACAAATGCAAGTCGTTTCGTTTACGCTTGTTTTGACATACACTGAAATAGTAAAATTCTTATTTTTGGTGATGAAAATACTTTAGCCATTAAAGAAAGAGGACTTCTGGATGTTAGACTTAGGAGGAAAACCTGACACAGCAGAAATATTTTAACAGTAAGCAAAGAAAATTTTATTTATAAATCTTGAGAAAAATTAACATGAAAAAACTGATGTTACCTTAATAGGGTTCTTAAAGTAATAGGTAGTCTAAAGATAAATTTTACAGGACAGGGACTGACAGTTCTGAATTAAGATGAACAGGTAGGTAAGCTGTTGAATATTTTTCATTCAGCTCCATAAAGGCAGTCAAGGCCAGGCATTTTGAAAGGTTTTCACTGCTTTTTTCCAGTTTTACATGTTATCATTTTAAAGCTATGTTCTGAGCAATTAAAGAAAACACTATTTTGCCCTTAAGAAAACGTACTTAATTCTAGATAATACCAACATAATCTTGTATATGTACAGATAATTACTATACTTATAATTAAAACATCATTATCTCTGAAAGGCATTTATGAAATAAGCACCATAAAAACAGCTTGTTAGGAAGGCAATGGAAGAAACATCTTTAACTACAACAGTAGCAATTTCCCTGATTTTAGTGGCAAGAAAGAGCCATATAGGCCAATAGGCCATTATGGATAACATCCATGTAATCCTTTTTTAAGTGCCATGGGACGCACAATGAACAATGGTTCACATTCATCTTGTCCACAAGCTCTTTATGCCAATACACTTTCCCAATGCCAACAGTATCTTCACCTTTCCTCTTGGATGCTGCCTATCTGGATCTCCTTAGATATCACAAATAAATGTCCTGAGATGGAGAATTTTTTCAAGTAGGGTTTTTCTATTTTTTGAAAGCAAATAATCCTTCTGGATGTTTGCTTGTGGAGGAAAAAAATTTGGTCCATTTTAACCACTACATTTACCAAAAATACACTGAAATGTTTTAAAAGTGAGAAAGCAGTACTATCTATATTTTCAAAGAAGGAGAAACAAAGAGATTAGGATCACATTTTTTTTATGCTGATATGTATTCATGTAGAGACCTAAAAACAGGACAAATGCTAAACATCTGCTCCCTTACCAAGTTCAACAAAGATACTTCCCTAATAGATTTGGTCTATTCTACAGAAATAATAAGAATACATCTATTTTTTTCTAAGTTGTATTACTCAAGAAAGGAGAAAGAGTGGTACATACTGTCAGCAAAATAAATTTGTTGTGTTGCCTGTAAGAAGTCCAGAATGATATCTGCCTTTTCATCTACATCTTTAAAGTCTGCTCCTTCTTCACTATTGTTTTTGTCAGGCTGATATGTAAAATTCACACCAGCAGTTTTTGTTAGCAAGCCAGCTGCTCTCATTTTTTCCTTTTGTCGCTTTTTTTTCATTTTCCTCTTTTTGTTTTTGCTTATTTTGGGGCTGTCTATCTGTTGCAGCTGTAAATTATCTTGCAAAAGAGTCTCTTGAATTCCAGATTCTGTTTGTTCTCCATGTAAATTATTAGGGTTTTGCAAATTGTTCTTTTGTTTCTTCCTTCGAATGCGCTTTCTCTTCGTTTGTCCTTGATATTCCTCCTCTGCAGATTCAAAAGAGACACACTAGTTGTAAATAAGAAGATCTGTAATAAGCATTTTGGAACTGCATACAATGAAATATTACCTCCTTCAAATTCCTGGATGTCTGAGTTCCTCTAAACTTCTATGCTTAAAATGCCTTTCAGTACTACAGTCTCAAAGCAAATTTTTCTGAATGCACAAAGTAGACAAGCTCTCTTCCTTTCCGTTTTTGATAAAGACTGTACTTTCCTTTGTGCTAGGTACTTTACATCATATTTACTTTCTTAACATGCATAACAGTGCAACACAGAGAGTGAAATCAAAAGAATCCCCAGGGCAAAAAACATGGGCAGAGCTACCCAGGCTGAGAGACATGGGATGAGAGAGTTCTCCCCAGAGGCCCACAGTACCAGGTGGTAGACTTGACCAAGCACACAAGGCAGCAGCATGCAATTTACAATAAAACCCTGATGCATACCTCCACAATAGCAGTGTGCCTTAAAAACACCAGGCAGCTGTTTCTGATTCGTCTCCTTTCCCCTTCCCAAACATCATCTTCCTTTGGGACATCTTCCTGCTAGCTCACCTTTGGACATCAACTTTATGGGGAAAGCATCCACAGCATCATCGACCTTGGCTAGTAATCTCTGATCTTTCTAACTGCCTGACTTAGTTCTGCCATTCCCTTGCTACTTTATAATTTCCTTACTAGTTAATTCTTCAAAAGGCTCAAATGTCAAGGGAGAGAAGTCCTTCTCACTTTCCGAGTCAGCTTTCATGCTTCTTTATTCAGATCTTATCACTGTATGCAAAGGCAGAATTCTTAAGTCATCCATGACCCTGAACTGGCTTCCTCTCCCCCACATAGTCACTTCTCAGCGCAAGCCTTCCTGTCACTAGCAAGGGAAGACTGCCAGAATCCATCTTCACTTTGACTGCACTGCTGCTGAAATCCTTATTTATGCCTATAATAATTTCCTGTCTAATTAACTGAAATTCCCTATTTTATGGTCTAACAAAATCCTCACACATTTAAATATCACAGAGCCCAGCACTGTTCTAATGTCTTGCTCTAGCAAGCAAAGCCATTTACCCTTCCCTCAACCTTCACCTGCATGTTTTTAAATTCCTCTTAATGTACTGAGCCTGATTCTCTCATTTACCTGGGTTTAGCCCATTCTCCTGAAGTCAAAGAAACTTTCCTAGCCTAACACTGAAATAATGCAGCAGAGGCACTTGAAGCCCAACTCGTGGTTTTCCAAATGATCTGCAAATTCTCCTGAACTACCTCTGACATTTTCAACTTGTTTGGCTTTCTCATCACTCCTCCTCCTACTAGTCCTTGCCTCTATTTTCTCTGAGTTGCAGGCCATCTCTTTCATTTCTGATTCTTTTTCTGTCTTGAACTCTCTCAGCTCTGAGCCACTTTCTTTCTTTAAATATCACTAGAAGACTTTTAGATCTTTAGCTGACAGATGACTCACTGCAAAGCAATTTTCCATATTTTCTATGAAGGAGGCTGTGTAAAAATAAATTTGCTGCATTGTAATTGAACACCACAGCACGTTAAAGATGCACCAAACACTACCTTGTACTTACATTATGGAATGTTTCACATGCATGGCATTTGAGCTAAACATCTTTATATACGGTTTAGACATATGGGGTGTAGGAAAAATAATGTCTGTGTAGTCCTGCAGGAGTAAAATATCAGAGCTGAACGCAGATATGAATGGTGAAAGAACATAAACAAAGCATCAGTGTTTCATCTTAGGATCTAACTTGGATTTTCATGGCAGTATTTGTGTTATAATAGGTGAATTCTACTTTAAACACAGATACATTGTTCCTTAAAATTCCTCAGTCCTCAGAGAATGTTTGGATGAACTGCTTGATAATAAAGCTACTCTAATTTGTGCTGTCAGCAAAAGGGGCCCAACTTGCTTTCTAAGCAACCACGAATCACTAAATCTCAGCAAAATTACGGCATGCTGTGTAGCCAAGCATCTTCAACAGGTTTGAAGTAACTTAAAAAAAATGGTGTAGAAGGGAGAATAGGTCTTAAGATAATTAAATTTTGAGACAAGTCCAAAAGTTTCCTTATCCTTTGTAGCTTAGGACAGCAGAAGGTCTGAAGAGAGCAGGGTGAAGCTGTCAAAGGCAGAATGAATATAGACTTCTCATATGTATTTTATTGATATGTATTTTATTGAGAGAAATACACGACTGAGAAGCAATCAGAACTGTGCCGAGCTTCCTCCAACACAGAAAACAAATCAAACCTAAGACTTTACCTAGTTATCTTCAGGAGTTAAACTTACAGCCCTCTAGCAGTTTTTCCTCATTCTTTCCCCAATATTTTCTCTTTAATAAGACTGAAATTCTGCCTTTATTATTCAAGGGTTCTCCCTGTTGGTCAGTCAGCAAATTTCAGCCTCAAATACTGCGCCACGTGTGGGAGTAATCTGACATGTAGGAACAGATGAACTTAAATGTTGATAAATGCAAAGCAATGCACACATAAGGGATTAATCTGCGCAACTCATTGCTAGGGTCAGAATGAACTATTATCAATTCAGGAAAAGCAAAACAAAACCCAGACCTGGGCCTCAGTACAGAAAGCTCAATGAAAACATTTGCTCATTGGGCATCAATGAACAGCAAGCAGCTTGTTCAGCTAGATAAGAAACAGGATGGAATATAATAGGAACAATATTACAAAGCTATTCCATACATCTGTGGCACTCTTCATGCTTGCAACATCGAATTTCTTAGCACAATTCCAGCACTATAAGACTTTGGCAGACAAGAATAGGATTCTCACAGAAGTAGAGAAGTACCATAGAAAGAAACTCCAAAAAGATTAGGATTATTTGACTAGAAACTAGGGTTAATAATGTGGGCTCTTTTTCTCTCTCCTCATGCAAGAATAAGGAGACATCTAATTAATCTGAGCAGCTGCACAAGCAAACAATAAAAAAGCAAACACCTGTTTTCCAAACAACTCAGTTAACTTACTGAATTCACATGCATGAGATAATCACTGAATCCAAGAGCTTAGTGGGATACGGGAACTGTATGTTTACACAGACAGCAAGGCTACCTGATTATAACAGCTATGCTAAAATATAAACTACAGTTGTAGAAGAAATATAAGCCGCAATATTCAAGCCATAGCCCACACAGTGAACTTATAAATGAAATATTCAATAGGATTCACTCATGTAACTAGCTGTCTGAATGGTAAGTACCTACTGTATGCTTAGAACTATGCTCCCTCTAATAAACCAAGAGAGACTAATATCTTTGTAAAGCAATCACCCCATCCTAAATCAGCTGAGAAGAAACTGCACCCTGAAGGTGTCCATTTCTCTCTCTCCCTCCATTAACTATAGAAGAGATGTAGATGATTAATTTAGACCTGATGCTTTTAACAACTAGAAAGAATTAGTCTCTTCTACAAAAATCATCTTAATGATATGGAAGAAGGTACTTCTTAATATGAGCACATCAGACTGATTTTTACTAATTAACAAAAATCCACTGAGTTCTGTGCAAAAATACCTTTGACTGGTTCACTACATTTCATACCAGCAGGGAGGCTTGACAAAACTTCACTAGATGTGAATTTGGTTCTATTAATTTTTCTGCTGACTGAAGAGGTTTGTTATTTCAAAGAAAAATAATCATAACAAATACAGGGAATGTATACACAAGCATTCTTAATAACATGTTTAATATATACTTAAGTAACACTGATAGTAACATCAGCTTTTGGACCACACTAACGATAGCCACAACTGCAGCAACAGCTTGTCCTGATTCCACAAGAGCTAATGATTCTTTTTCTCCCTCTGTTCCATAATGGCCTGTCACCTCTCTCCCTCCGAACACTCATCTCTGCTCCACAAGTAGTCTAATTTATTACATAATTAGATTATCGAAAACAATTGTATCTAACCTGTTTAGTCTAGATTTGGTGCCCTCTGTCAGATCTGACAAATTGCTTCAAGAGAGAAAGCCCACCTACATTTTCCAGCCATGGTCATATTTTGATAAGTATTTTTTTCAGCCTTAATAAGGACACCCTCCTCAGGAAATGTTCAGAGTTAAAAATAACTATTTCCTTTGGTGGTTTTTTTTTTGGCAGGGTTATTTTTAACCCAGATTACTTCCCCGATCCAGTTTACCATGCAGCTTTACAGTCATACTAGTATGACTGGGAGGATGATGTGGAAGTGGCAATGAGCAGCCTGAAAAAGGAAAAGGTTACCATCAAAAGAAAAAGTCATCTACTAACAACTTATCTAGTCTGGTCTGAAACACTAAAAAGTTTTCTCCATGCAAATTGCACATCCCCTAAACAGAGCAGAGGCACAACTATGCCAAAAAAGAACTTAAAATGCAATGGAAGATTCAGTTTATAAATATAGCTTATCAAATTTTGTTACAAAAAAATGAGTATGCTTAGTTTATATCTTCAAGGAAAAATAATAAAAGTAATGATTTACATAAAGACTCTGTTGACTTACACATTGATTTTATTAACTACTATTATATTAGTAATACTATTCTATACTCATCATCAGGGCAGCTGGAAACATGAAGAGACTAAATACAAAGCTCAAGATAAGCTATGAGCAACAGGTTTTATAACTGCTTCCTTTGATTGCATCTCCCACTCAGACTAACCATCAGTACGAACACATTGCTGGCAGCTACATGATTGAAAAGATGAGCTGTGCACTGCTTCTTCAAGTTCAGCTGTATTATTTCAGTTCCTTCAGGCAAAGGCAGATGGAAAACATTCAGGAAAGGCATCACATAAGACAAAGAAAAATGGGGTACTATTAGGTCTGTGAGTCCAGTAAGTAATATTCACTTGATGCTTCACGTAGGCAGTGTGTAAGGAAATACAAAGTTCCACAGCATGCAAAACCAAAATATTTGGCTTTCAGCATCTGAAATAACTGAAAAATTATTTGAAAATAAACTGGCAAAGTTGGTGATGCCGGGATTTTTGAAAATCAGGCCCCTAAACATTATTAGAAAAAACTTCTCAAACAGCACAGCAAAAGAAAGAGTAGAGATAAAGTGGACTGAGGAAAAGATATTCAAAGAACATCCTCTGAGCTTTAGAAATCTCCTCTATAATGTGCTCATCATGACTCAAGTATGGCAGCTGGCTCTCCTGTATTTGTCCAAGGACCAACTCCCACAGTAGGTTTTTGGATGTTGTTCATGCTAATTTTGTTCTTTTGCTCAGATGAAAAAGGACATATTCCTCTTTCCTTATTTTTCATCCAGTTTAACATTTTTTTCCTCTCCCTGATTATTATATACTAGATTAATTTTCCATGGTGTACCAAGCAGCCAATGTAAAATAATTTCATTTTGGTTTAGGATCTTGCAAGAGAAAAAATGTTACTTTTAGTGCAACTTAAAATATCAGCAATCTCTAATTTGACTAAGGGTGAAAAACAGTTGCTAACTAATGCAATGAAATATAATGGTCCATTGGGATGAGAGCAATATCGAAAAGATCTCAGGAGAACAACAATAGACTTTAATATTTTCAGATTTTTTTGAAATCATTTCAAATCATCATTTGAAATCAGAAAAAAAGCACTTGAATGGTTTTAGTCATCTGTAACACTTTTGACATGGCAGAAAATGGCAAAAGATTGGAAGCTGCTCAGGATAGGGACTGTCTTTTATTTCTTCATTCATACTTCTCTGTTTTTATTTACACAAAGAATTCATATGAAAATTAGTAGATGTTGCATGTACACTGGCTACACAATGGAACACTATTTTTCTGACTTACAGTAAATCCAATAAATAGTAATGACAATAATAAGTAAAGGCAGATATCACACTATCTGTAACAGTTTTCTAACCCATACATTTACCTGACTTCATACACATGTGAACTCCTCTTATTCATAAGCTGTGGCAAACATCTGACCTAAGAACCATACTGGGTCACAACAACCCCCCACCTAGCACTGTAACCTGTCTCAAACAGCAGCCATACAGAGCAGTCATGAAGAGAAGAACTGTAGATTTACAAAGCAGTATAATGATGTTTTTTGTTTTGTTCTCTTTAATAATTCCCAGCATTTGATTTGCCTTTTGACTACTACTGAATGCTGAAATGATTTTTTCACAGAACTATTTATCATGTCTCAAAATCTTGTTCCTGCGGGGAAATGGTCACCTCAGAGCCCATCATTTCACATGTGAATTTTGACTAGTTGTTTTTTCTTAAGTGCATCACTTGACAACTATCTAAAATGAATTTCAACTGACTTTTTTTTTTTTGATTAACCACTTAATCTGAGATGCCATTGCAGCCAGCTCTTGCCTTCACTGTGGTTAATATCTCTGCATCATTATGAAACCTTCTGACTACAATGTTCACTCTTTTTACTAGAGCATTATTTGAACATAAGCCTCCAGTTGTGATCTCTCTCTGTTTTGAGAACTGTTGTGTTTTACTCATCTACTTATCTATTCTGGGACCTTCTCTCTTACACTATGTCTTAAAAAACTTGGGTGGGGGGGCTTTATCAAAAACTTTGTGGAAATTCAAGTAAACCACATCAGCTGGATCACCCTTATCCACACATTTCCTGGCTCTTCAAAGAACTCCAAGATATTTGTGGATTTCCTTTTTGAAAAATTTATGTTGGTCTTTCCCATGTAAATCATAGTTATTCAGGCATCCATGACTCTTACTTTGTATTATAAATTGTGTTAAATCGTTCAAGGCAAATACCAGGATTACAGGCTCACAGTTTCCTTGATGATTTAAAAATCTTTCTTAAAAACTGACATCACTCTGTTCAGCCTCCAAGTTTTTGGTAACAGGGCAATTTTAAGCAAGTGGCTACACATCACTGTCAGTTACTTAGGAATTTTCTCTTACTATTTTTAGGTGAATATAGTCTGGGGGCTTGTGATTTTGTTTACCTCTAAACCATTTGAATTTGACATATCCTGTGAGAAATCGCCCAAAGGAGGGTTCCACTGTGGGGTTTTCTGCAGTTTCCTCTGCAGTTAACATCAGTGCAGAGAATTCATTTAGCTTCGCTGAAACAGGTTTCTCTATTCTTTCTACATCATGATCCTTTGGCTTGACAGACTGGCAGGCATATCATGATGCAGGAGAAGTAAGACTTGGTACTAGTTTTGATTATTTGCACCAATTGCCCAAATCTTCTTGTGCCTGCCTTACTGTATTTTTACATTAAAATCTGTTTACAACACCATTTGGGTATGAATTTTGCTCTTTGAAGGATACCTACTTCTTTCTAACAACTTCTTCCACTCTGTTGTTTAGCTATGCTGGCTTCCTTTTGCTTTTTCAAGCCTTTCATGACAGGTGGTGGGCGATGGCCCACTTCCCATATGGTGTCCTTAAGTAGCTTCCACAGCACGTGGAACAACTTCCTTCTCTTAGTTGACCTGTTCAGGTTCTTTTTAGTAAGTATCTTTATTTTTGTGTAGATCACCTTCTGGAAGTAGATCACAACTGTCATTGACTTCTTCTTTTTGTTGTTTCAATAGGATGTTCAACCTAAGTATATGATGGTTGCTGTCGCAGTGAGTTGCTCTTCTGAAACACTGAATCTAACCCTACTCAGCATCAAGTCAAGAGTTACATTTCCTCTTATAGCCCCCTCCATCCAATGGCTTGGTTCTTGACTGTGTTTAAAAACTGACACTGCACAACACTCTGATGTGACACTCACCTAAGTCTGCAAAGGGAGTAAATGAAGTCTCCCATTACTTCTGTATCTGCTGCTTCTCTGATCTCTTCCAGTGCACAGCAATGAGCATTCACAATCCCAGCTGGAAGCAGGATGAAACAGACTCTAAGCTTGCTTTCCTTTTTGATATGTACACTCAGTACACAAACATGTTGATCGAAAGCATCTAGGAGATATTTGAAATGATTCCAAAGAATAAATTAATTTTGACAGTATGTTTTGGGCCTCCTGTCACTTTATGCAAAAAGCTATGCTTGACAAAGCCCCTGAGTAAATTTTCTTAAATAACGACTTTGCTATCAGAACTTTTATACAGTTCAATGACTTAATTTTTAAATGAAAGCAAATATTTTGACCTTTGAATGATTTATTTCTTTTTTTTTTTTTTAATTTAAGCTCACTGTTTTCATTCATTTTGGCTTTTTTGGTGGTTATCTGCAAACAATCTGAGTTGATCACCTTTAGATAGAGGCATCATTCAGCTTTTCCTAAATGGGCTCAATGGTACTCTCCAACACCACAGAGAATGATTTTGTTTAACTCACTGAGCAAAAAACCGACAAATATGGAGCTGAACAGATTCACAGCCATGAAAGAACAGAGATTCTATGACAACTAATGATTGTTTTGAAGGCTACCAAACGGGAAATGCTCAAGTGTTCTAAAGTTGCCTATAGTTTTTACAGTTTAGCAGCTGCAAAGACTAATTGCTACAAAATATGGAAATCTTATTAGTCTTTGGCTAATAAGATTACATTTTTGTGTTTGAACAGAAAGCATCACCATGGACTGGAGGGTGATATTCGCAAAATTTAGATTAAAAATATTTTCAACATTTTATATCACATGTACACTTAAAAAAAAGTTCTTTCTTCTAATTTTGTAGGCCGCAAATTTACTTTTCAAAGATTTTTTAATAAAATTTTTTCTTTTTTCAGAGCTAGTTTTCAACTAATACTTAGTTTAAAGACTCCAAAGCTCTCCCTTTGCTCAGAATACTAATAGAAAAAATGAGAAAAGCTGCAATCTTAAAATCCTGATCAGCATTTAAAATATTATTTTCAAATTTGCCAGTTAAGTTACCGTAAGAAGTTTTTTGGACTACAGGACCACAGGCTATTAGATGATAAGCAACCTAATGGAAACCTTATACTTTGTTTTCCCTTGCGACAAAATTGTATCAAAGACCAGATCTAAACTGCAATCCAAAAGTACACTCTGAAATAGCAAAATGAAGATTCGCAGCACTAAAACCCTGCCCCAACTTACCAATTTTAGTTATCAAATTTATCAGATATTTAAATGTGACACTTTAATTCAGTTACTGCAATGTTTTATACTCTTTACAACATTTCTTAATCTTTCACATAATGTCCAATAATCAATCACATTTAACGAAACATATAATAGAGCTATTACAACGACGCAACTACAATTAGTTACATTGTTCTATCAGCAAAGCCTATTTCAAAATACTGTGGAGAAGAAAAGCCTGGAAGGACACAAACTTTCCAAGTGTTTTATTTTGCAACATTTCCTTAATCCAGGTGTGTTTGGATCTTAATTCTGATTTAATTTAAATTTAATAAGATAGTATCTAAGTAGTTTTGTAAAAACAGGAATGTTTCAGGGTCTGTGTTCAGCTTATTTTTAAATCACATTCCAATTAATTTCTTTTAAAAGAATAGTTAATATTCAGGTAATTCATTTCTGAATGACAGACTGCTTTGTGTTGAGCTACTGATATGTACCGATACATAAGCAGGCATGCTATAAAAGTGAGAAACACCATAGGCAAGACCCTGAATAGTCTTGTAAGTCAGTAAATACAATCATATGTCACTGGAGCTCTGCCAATTTTTAATAGTTGGGAGACTGGTGGGACAGTGATTTGGGTTTGTTCTGGACTGTGTGCTGCAATGGGGTCCTGACCTGGCCAGAACTGTGAGGTCAGGCTGCTCAGACATTTTTTTCAGAATGAGCACTCAAAAAGACTGAAAAGGCTTTTAAAAAAAGAAAGATAGATTTTTATTCGAAGGGACACTAGGGGAGGTGATGTTTTGGGGGAGAAAACTTAAAGTGACCAAATAGGGGGGGGAGAAGCACAAACATATCTCCACCTTGCCTAATGCATCCTAGCAGAACAGCCCCCTTTACCTAAGTAAAGCATGTCAGTGACTTTCAAAGCTGCAGAAAAATCTGCGAAGTCTCTTGCATCTCTAGGAAAAGTCCTTCCTCCCATCACCTCCGAACCTGGGCACCGCCGTTCTCAGCAGACCACTGGTCTTTGCTGTGCTCAGACTGATTCTGTGCCCTCAGACATGTTCTTCCCCCTTCTATTCTAGGAAGTCCTTCTTTCTAGAGCAAATCTCTCCCCACTTCCCACGGGCTCCATCCCAGCCTCCCTACTGTACAGCTAGAGGTTTTCACAGAATGAAACATGATTTTATACTGTGATTATTCCTAATAAATTGCAAACAAAAAAAATAGATACAGTCTGTTACACAAATTAACGCTGGGAAGTGGCTGAAATCATTTCGATGTATACATGCTCAACAAGAGTTCAGGTACTGTGCATCTCTGCTCTCCTTGGGATTGATCCTGCTCCACACCTGCTGCTTTATGCTGTTAGACCACCTTCTTCTAAGCACAGCAAAACATTATTGGAATAACACGAACCACTCTGTCACTCCCAAGATTTCTTTTGCTGCTTCCCCAAAGTGAGGCACTTAAGATAGCAATTCAAGCACACTGACTTGTGGGGCTGGCTTAGGAAGGTGCCAAGTCCTTCTCAGTTTCCATCTAATTTGGTGAAAAATAGAGGTTGCTCAACATCTCAGCAAAGGCTAATATCTTTGCTTGCAAATACCAAAGAGATAGACTTTATTATTGCTCTTCAGTTATATGACATGATCTGTGAAACAACCCTGCTATGATACAGCAAAACACATGCATCTGTCTGCACTTGACATACTTCATACAAATCTTAAAATCTGTCATCGGCTTGCAGAATACAGTGTTTTCCATCACACATTTTGCAGCCTCAATCCAGATTAGTGGTGATACTATTGCTTGCTTTATTTACTTGGAGCATTGCCTGGCACCTTTACAAACTGAAGTTTCATTTTTCTTTTCCACTTCACAGATTTTTAGCTATCAATAGCTATAAGTCATAGATTACACATAATATACTATGGACATGCATAATTTTTATTTCTCTTCTTTGATATATCTATACATATATGCTGTCCATCACCAGCAGATTATCTCAAATTTAGTGAACTGGCTGATGTATGCTACTATTAATCCCACTGGGAGGAAGGCAAATCCCCTTGTTGGCATAAAACGTCATTGCTTCAGGGAAGGAATTAAAAGGTTCTCCAGAGAGAACCTACTCCTAAAATAGATACCTAACTTTAATTTATATGCCGACTTTTAGGCAGGAGGTTCTCCCTAAATGAAATACTCAGCAACAGGTAAGAAAACTGTGATGGAAGGAGAGGAGAAATAAATTGAACTCTAATAAGTCCTTCTCTGGAGCTACGTCTCCAGCACTATCTTTCCTCCCTATGCTTTCCATAATCTGGGCTACAGACGGTGATAAAGAACATTTGGTAGCTATGATCTAAGAGGCTATTGTACTACTGTGTCATTGAATGTCGGTCTGGAGACACTGACCGTAGCAAGCTTACAACAGTAAGAACCTTTAGTTGGACTGGATACTGTCAGTATGCAGGTCATTCATTATACAGTTCACATTAAAGACTTTCTGGATTTAGGGAAGACAAAGTTTCAGAGGAAATTACCATTCCGCTCACTTAATTTTAAGATGACCACTTCCAATCTGCAAAAGCGAAAGAGAAATGTAACTGATGGATGGTTTCATCCTGATGGAACCAGACAGCAGACCACAGTGTGTTTCACCTTTTCCATCAATCTCTTTGGACCATAGTGGATTAGCAGGTACAATCGACCTGGTTTACAACTACAAAAGTCTACTATTTTGAAAAAATAAATTGTTTACCTTTTGTATTTAATTATACAAAATCAATTTGTGTTTCACACAAAGATAGGAAGAAGCCACTGAAGAGTTTACAACAGGTATTTGGAAATCTTAATTAAAAAGTTTTCTGTCTGCACAACATATAAAAATACTTAGAATACAGTATCATACAGTGAAAACCAATATACAGAGCCAGGTCTGGCTTACAAGGGCTTACATGAGAGTTACTTAAAGACAGAAAGAAATTCATTCTTTTGTTCTTCCTGACCATTTTAGTAACATTTAAAATCACATATACAAAGGCTTATGAAGGAATTGGGACAGCAAGAAAATTCAGTATAATTATCATCTTCTCATCCTTCCTGCCATTACAATGAGTCAACATATTACTGAATTTGGAGTTCCCTTTTATTACAACTGCCAGTATTTGTGCAATGCCTCTAACATTGATACAGTTCATCTGTAACTCTTGATAAATTTTTCCTGAAGAGATACAATTACATACAGTAACCTATACTGTTCTAGAGTCTAACAAACTATAGATCAGAAGCTTAAACCTTAACAAGTGCACACAGACAGAGACATCCTCAAAAGCCAACCCTCAACTTTCAACCTCCTTGTCCGGTGCTACCTAAAAGTAATTTAAATTAGAGTGCAATGTTTTTGCTTCCCTTTATATTTGTAATTTGACATCACTATTTCCAAACTAGAGTGAAAACCAGAGTTTCCCATTTTCACAAGCGGGGTATCTCAGCATCATTCGAAAGGTTAGCTATTCAGAACTTTGACAAGACTTTATCACAACTTGAGTAAGGCACCTAGCTTGAAGTCAACAAAAGTGCTCTTTTAGAGTAGTGACAGGGTTACAAAAATCACATTACTTGATATACTGTATCATGTGCATTGGATTTCTGCCATACTTTAATCCAAACCTTTCCAAAGCCTGGAAACTTATTAAATTATATAGCTTTTTTCACTAATACCTAGGGCAGCCAAGTCATAACTGTTTTTTACCCCAAGATAGCTTCTGCACCACAAAATGTTTTCTGACACTAAAGGAGTATTCTATTTTATATTCAGAGTCCCATGACATGTCCCACACAGACTTTTCTCTAAACATGAAACAATGTAAAAACTGCTTTATTTTACTTGCAAACATCAGAAGAGAGCCTGCTATAGGCTCCAGTTGCAAATACTGGAACCTTCTCCTACAATATTAAGCCAACTAGCATCAAGTAAAGGTCCTTGATTTAGGTGCAAAGAATGTAGGTCTGAGGACAGCACTTCAGTTTGTTTAAATACTAACAGTTTCCTTAACTTTAATTAATTAGCAAGTTCAAGTTTGATGAAAAAAAGAAATCTCATTGCAAATGCAAATGCTGGAGCCAAAAGACTATAGCATTATTTACCCTTTTCTTTTTAAACTTAAAAGCACGTGAATTTTTACAGCAGATTAGACAAAGTAGGCTGGCTAGCTCAATATCTTGAAATTAAAAAGATCTGTGTGCTTCTAGAATAATTATGTATCTTACATAATTGCTGTTGTTCCCATCTGTACAAACTATCCAAGCACTTTTACACTCTACTACTATCATTGCTGTGGCTGCATCACAGGTGATGTGTCAAGTATATGAAAAACGATTGCATACATGCAAGCCTGTGTACTTTTTGTGGGGATACAGGAGATTAAGTTTGCTTTCTGGGACAATATGCTTTACTTTTTGTATAAAAACTCCTGGATGGCTATATACTTTATGAATAAGAAAAGCATTAAAAAAATAATAATAATAAAAAAAATCAATGGTCTATGTTCTATACAGATCCTAAAGATATAAGTTTTTATGTACAACTTAGCTTAGTTCCAATTCTTTCCAAGGACAACTAAAATAGATGCAAAATGAACCACAAAATACTGGGCCATTTTGTTGTACACCAATGAATGGCAAAGAGAAAGCAGGCCAAAATCTCAAGAAAATTAACTTATGTAAACAAAAAATATCAAAGTCCAAGAAATCTGTAGTAAGATTACAAGCTACCTGCACCTCTCATTAGCAAAAGCAATAGCTTTTAAGGTTTAACTGCAACACAGAGTTTGAAATCACCACAATCAGTGGCTGACTTCCCACCACCCGGACCTTCGTAACAGCTATCTTTAGTCAAGTCAGAAAAGAGGCAACACAATTCAGGTTTCTGACCTTTCAAAGAACCGGAAATTTGACTTTGGTAGTCAGTTGTTGTGTTCATAGTGCCACAGCACTGACCTCTGTAAAGTAGGATTGGGGCTGAGGGCCATCTGGATGGAGACAGTATGTGGCTCCCTGGTGTCAGCCGCTTCTCTGGGTAAGCAAGACCAAGAGAGACTGCAGCCTGTATTTTCCTACTCACTCATTCACTGAAGGAAAGATATGCTAGCCAGGACTTCACACAAAATTCACTTCTGCTGTTACCTTATGCTGTATCAGGTAAGAAGGAACTTCCACTATATTAACAAGCGTGGTGACATGGAAAAACTGACAGAAGTTCCCCAGAAATAAGACCGCAAACAGCTCAAAATAATACAGGGCTTTCAATTTATGTGCCTCATAAAATCAGTATTTCACTGTAAGCAAATTTAAGTATACAGAATTGTTGTCATCAAAAGGAGAGGTATGAAAAAAGGGAAGTATAAAAAAAACCTGTTAATCCATTTGAAGTAAAGGATATATAATACATAATTAAAGTTTATACAACCTGTGATGTTCCTGCTAGAGGCATTTCACTTTATACATACTATATCTATATATCTATATCTCACACATATATATTTATATTTAACCAAGAAGGTATTTTTAACAAAACAAAAATGCCAGAGATACAGAGCTAAAAGAAAAAGCACTTTATATTAATCACTGCAGAGCGCATTCAAGTAATTTAACTACTAATATTTTGCTTAGATACTTTTCTATGTAAGTGCAACAGTTATTATAGCACCTTAGGGGACTGGAGCATCTCTCTTATGAGGAAAGATGAGAGAGCTGGGCCTGTTTAGCCTAGAGAAGAGAAGGCTGAGAGGAGATCTTATCAACGTGTATGAGTATCTGAAGGGAGGGTGTCGAGAGGATGGGACCAGACTCTTTTCAGTGGTGCCCAGCGACAGGACGTGAGGCAACGGGCACAAACTGAAACACAGGCAGTTCCATCTTAACATGAGGAAAAACTTCTTCACTGTGAGGGTGACAGAGCACTGGAACAGGTTGCCCAGAGAGGTTGTGGAGTCTCCTTCTCTGGAGATATTCAAAACACGCCTGGATGCGATCCTGTGCAACGTGCTCTAGGTGACCCTGCTTGAGCAGGGGGGTTGGACTAGATGATCTCCAGAGGTCCCTTCCAACCTCAACCATTCTGTGATTCTGTGTGATTCTGTGATTCAATGCTTTTGGTGAAGCTCTCCCTCTGTGTATATATATGGTTTTGAGTTAAACACTCGAAGTGTGACATTTGTTTTCAAACGCATACATTTCTGATTATTTGTAGCTGCTGTATATTATTACAATGTCTAGATGTATGTCAGAGGAAATATAACAACCTTTTTCCATGCGAAAAGTAATTTCTGAGATTAGACATACATCTAAATTCCACGCAATCACTGAAATATCTTACAACCTGCTTACAGATAAGCATATATACAATACATATGCATATATATATATATGCAGTATTTCCTTAAGTAGGATGGAAAGGAAATACTGCATAATGTATTTGGTCATCTTCTATTCTTTGATATATTCTTTTCCCTTTCCCAGTACAATTTAACATTTGTCTCCTCTACAGTGTTCAACTAAACCAAATAAAAAGGTACTGAAAACAAAATCAACTCATTCTCTTCTCTAGAAGAAAAAAAGGAAGGATAAGAGGAAGGCATTGCATTCTTTTCAGTAAAAATGCTTCAGTTCAGCTAAGGGTTTTATTAAGATATTCATTCCCGCTTCTGTGGTTACAGAAAAAGAGACAGGCTCCTCCAAAGGGTAAGTCAGATCCTAACTAGACTAAATCACTTATTATCATCACTTGCTATCACGTCACTAGATGCCTTGCTCTCTGATGATTATATGAGGAGTTTAGTATGAAATTCTGATGCACTTCAGTGAAGAGGTGGAATGAATCAGGTCCTTGATCAAACCTGGCCTATGGCAACAACTGTATGTTCAGAGTATGAAGCGACACACACCTGCACACCAACCCTGGAGTCTGCAGTGGTTGCTACTTTTCTGTGCTAATCTGTCATAACACTGTCTCAGTGTCCATTTTCCAACCATGTCCCATACACATACCCTTGCTTATATCTTTGGGCTTCCACAACATAATCATTACTACTTCACACAGCTTGTGACACGGTAACAAGTGCATTGATCTGACTGTTCAGTAATGTCATGTTATCTTGGGAAAGGTTCTCAGTAAAGATGCATACTCAGTTCAGCTATCTTGTATTTAATCCCAAAACATAAATGTTTATAAGAACAGCATCCAAAGACTTATAGGCTTATTGTACGAACATCAGCATAGATGAAGAGATGAAGATCTACAGATACAAGGGAATAGCTAATTAAGATTGAAAATGGATAACAAATAAAGGACTAACAAGTTAAAGAGAAACTGGCCCAAATTTGTTAAAGTACAAGAGAACTAAGGTGTCTTTGCAAGTCTTTTTTTGTATTTTTAGTGAAGGTCAGGGAAAGAAATGTCATTTTTTGCAAACCATATCTTACTCTTCGTCAGCAGACTAAAGCATTTTATAAACTGACACATATAATAAAGGTTATTATTTTTTTACTGCTCATTCTTAGAGAGACAATGACAAAAAAAAAAAAAAAAAAAAGAGGTATTTACTTGTCCAGGCTGAAAAAGGCTGTTTTCATTTGTAAATACTCAACAAATGTTGAAATACTAATGGAGTTGAGTGCATATTAAAAATGCAAACAGAATGGAATGGTCTGTGAAAACACTTAAAACCTAAGCCATCCAGATGAGAAAGTAACTAAGTTGCATCTAAGGCAGCAGCACAAAAGGAATTAAGCTTATCATGTTTTCAGGATATGTCTTTTAAGAAAAAAAAAATTAGATGTTAGGTTCTCATTAAAATGTTGCAAGATTTCATTTTACTTAAGATTTTTGCATCTAGTTACTCTATTGCTCAAGCTACTAATAAAAAGATTTTATGTAATTTTATATCTGGCATCATGACAGCATAATTGCCATTTGCTAGTGAAAAGCATTTATTTTTGTGGCAAGCTGTGCAAGGATGCTGATATCCAGTCCAGCATCTTGGCCGTGGTTCCAAGATCATACCACCACCAGGTCACCCACCAAGACTATGGTACTAAACAAATTTGAATTGGCAAAATCTGTTTGCACCAATCAGGACTTTATGTCAGATGGCATTTTTCATCCTGTTCAAGATACCTTAAAATTGGATTTATCATCGTCAAATTTGTTTAATGCAGAATTTTCCTCAATGTTCCTAACATTTATGAATTCAGCTTTTAAATAATTCCTATAATTCCTGTAAAAAAAAACCAAAAACAAACAAAAAAAAACCTTAAGAAAACTTGAGATCATGTATATTATATTAGATTGGTAGAAGATTGGTATCATTGGCCTAAAGAAGGAAAAATGGTTCTGTAAAAGAGGCTGAATGACTAAAAAAAATGTATTTCTCTCCTACTGCCTCAGCAGAAACATGCAGAGAGACAGTTTGTAGGGTGACATATATGCAAGTCCTTGCCAAATATGATCAATCAACACAGAAATAGATAACTTTAAGGAAGTAAGGTAACTCAATCCTTACCATAAGGTACAGGAGCAGGCAGAAAAGGTATGATGAATTCATGTGAAATTTCACCAGTCAATTAGGCCAAGACTAGAGGTTCAAGACTCTGCCTACTACCACCATTCAGCATCCAAGCTGTTTTACACTACATTAATTAAGCCTTCAATTTATAAGCTCGCATCCTCAGCAAAGCATTATAATAACCAATTCTAAAAGGACACTGCAAAGGTATAGCTTAAAATATCTGCATCAAGAAAAGGAGGACAGTTCAGATGCTGGCAGTGGTTCACAGGCCAGTGAAGACCACGCTCCCCAATACAATTGTGCAGAGCTAGGTTCTCAGCTACTGTAAACTGGAATATTCATTCACCTCAGTACACCTGTGCTGATTATACCAGCTGAGAATATGAGAACACTCACAGATTCCATGCAGGGGAGTTTTTGAGGTGGAGCATCATCAGCTGGATACAAATCATCAAATACTGTGAACCAGAGATTCAGCTGTTGAAGTGATTTGCTCATTATCAGGAGAGATTGTGAATTTG
This sequence comes from Apteryx mantelli, assembly GCF_036417845.1. Classification (NCBI taxonomy): domain Eukaryota; kingdom Metazoa; phylum Chordata; class Aves; order Apterygiformes; family Apterygidae; genus Apteryx; species Apteryx mantelli. Next base: position 116,865,082 of record NC_089980.1, on the reverse strand, counting down.
TCCTAATGCCTGGTTGTGAGTTTGCATGCTGCCAAAGCAGGCTGGAAATGAACTGCAACTAATGATACATATATGCAGCAAATGAATACACAACTTTGGTAGCAGTAAGAAAAACTGCAGTAGCTTCAGTCAGCCAGCACATGCTGCTCAAGGCAACTGGGGAATCCTTGGAATGTGCTTAGATTGTCTGCAGTGCATTTTGGCTAGATTACAGCAGTAAATTTGTGTGCTGCATTTATGCCTTCCATTTTGCTATATGGACATAACTTCCATTTTTTCAGCTTTCCACAGATCCCTGGGAAGTGAGAGGGTAGGTGAGATGGATGTGTGGCACGTGCAATACATATACTGTAACACTGAATGACTGTGATTCTACTGGGAAGTAAAGGGCTTCCTTTCTTTCCCTTAGTCTTATATATTTGCACAGAAGACCTTGAGAGCATGCAGATTACCAAAAGGGTATACCCCAGTTATGAACCAATTTCCACTCACAGGGCTAAAACGGAAGGGAGATAGCATGAAACTAGCAAACAAAAAATATTTATTAAAAGTATTGGGAAAGGATGAAGGATGGAGGCCTATTTTCAAAGCTTCCTTGGCACAGGTTACAATGGTATAGAAGGTTGTTCAGTACCTTAAAGAGACTGATATCTGCAAATTCTGTAGAGGGCTGCAACTAAAGGCAAAGGATATGAGATCAAAAAACTTCCCAAGTGGAGACTGAAAGGAGCCAGTCTACCGAAGGCTATAGCAATCTGTGGCCATAAGCCTACAAATTGCCATAAGTTAAAAAGTTGCTGTAACGAGACAGTGATAAAATGAAATCATTGGTAGGCCCGACTCTGACTTCTAACATGAGACAACAGCACTTCCCCAAGGACTGTATCAGAAATGTTTTCTGTATGTTATACATATTGCTTATATAAAAACACTACAAATAAAAAAGACACAATATACAGCTATTATACTATTGTCTATGTTTGCTATCATACATACATTCATTTTCCTGCTGTCTTAATTTTCCTTATCCATTCAGCCATATTGATTGTAAAGCCTTCATGTTACAACTGAGCTTTCTACTGTTTTTACAGAGTCCAGCATATTTAAATAATAAGGTAATATACAACAATAGAAATTCTGCATTCAAACTGTTTTTTCCCTCCCCTTTTTTTGTGTGAGAATTAAAAATACTGCATTGAAACAAGTAAGGTTAGAGAGAAAAGGCAATATGAGCACTAATGGTGAGAGGATGAGCCAGGGTTACACTCTTGTGCTCAGTATTTACAAGTGTATTAATTACCTGTCAGTGGATATTTGGGTCTTGACATGTTGGACAGCAATATTTTGCCTGAGTTCAATACCAACAGGTTCTTGGGCAATAGTGGAGCAGTGGAGGTTGTAATTTTACATGCAACCCAATATACAATTGACAGCCAAAATGAAAATATCATGTAGATGACCAAATAAGTAGTGACCAGAAACTTCTCCAAGATCTACAAAACAATTGAGAGTCTCCTGCTTTTACAGGTGGTGAACTGAAACTCAGAGTGATGAAGCACTTGAGGAGAGACCCAGAGTTAGAGCCTTAAGTTTACTGACATGCCTTTCCCCTTAGCCTAGTGCCATATTAACTTTACCCTGCTACTCAATGACTCTTTGAGTACAAAAACTTAGGCCTCAATTATGTTTTCATGATAAAATTCAAGAAAAAATTCAGGCAGTGTCATATTTCCAAAGAGTGTTGGGGGTCTGTTCAAGTGAGGCAGCAGTGGTAACAGTGCTGGCTTTTAGTTGGGATCTCAGAAGGCTGCTGGTGTTGGCTGCATGCTCTCCTCTCCTTTTCCTTTCCCATCAGTTGACTCCTGTCACTATGACAACAGGAAGCCTGCAACCCAGCTGCAAGGAGGGAGGAAGGGGGAGCATGCTGCAGCTGAGAGGAGAGAAGTGACTGAGTGGGTGGGGGGCAAGACTAAAAAATGATATGGGAAGTTAAGGGAATGCAGTCAGAAAAGAAAAGAAGTCCTTAGTGTCTCTTCATTCTGCGAGACTGATCTATCAGGAGGGGATGCTTAAACCAAGAGTGTTTGAAATCACTGTAATTTAAGCTAAAACAAAAGGTGGGGGGGAAGTGTCACAGAGATAAAGGCCGTAATTCTCCTCCAGCTTCACATACTGCCACCTGACTAGCTGAACATACTTTAATTATTTCCAAATTTACAGACACATAAATGACAGGAGATTCAGTTTGACTATATCATGGAGGGTAGACTACTGAACAAAGAAAAGATGATGAAGGGCAAGTAAGCATACGACAGAAAGTGAAGGTAATGGCCAAAGAACGTAAACATGTCTTATTAAAAAAAAAAAAAAGCATCAGTGAATATATTATCATCTGTTCTTATTCTGCATAAGTACAGATTTGCCTTCTCAGTTCCAACTGAATGTAATATTTATTTTGTTACAATTTAAAGGCATAAATCAGGATTAAGGGTACACTGTGTTCTGTACTACAGACACACACAGGGATGAGATCTCATTTCAAGGTACGTTTTTGTCATTCAAGTATTTAAGGCTTTTCTCAAAAGTATGCACAAAGTCAACTAATAGTTACAGCTTCTGTAAGTACACCTATTTGTAAAGTTATAGAAATACAACTCAAAGATCTTTACTAAACCATTAACATGCAGCTATGGCTAAACTAACTCATTATGAGCATACCATATTACTATAATCTTTGTTTTTCCTCCACACATTTTCTCTCTAGTGTTTACAGCTTTACCTATCATCACAAACAAATTTGAACTAAAGACCTGTGACAGAATGCTTTGCCATTATACCTCCAAAGACATTTTTCAGATTTTTTTTTGTTTAACAGGGGGTCTAAGAACACCTTAATGTTGCAAACTATCATAGTGAATAGCTGCTCAAGACTGCAGTGACATTAAAAAACTCTGAATCCATACCATGATGCATGAGTTCTGTAACAATCTTGTACAGTTGTGGATACACTGGCATTTAAAGGATGTAAATAGTTACAGACAGTGAAGGTTAGAAATCACTGGTATGTGTGGTATATGTAAACCTAAACTGTAATTCACACTCACAGTTTAGATTGATAGCCCAGTTCTGTGTTTAAAAATCCTTGGTGGGCAGCAGTGAATTTCTCAGTAAATTTCAGACTCACCTTCAGGAGGTTCAGGCTCCTTTGTGAAATTAAGAGAAATGACTACCAGATCCTATCTGGCTGCTCAACAGATCATCGAAATTGCTTATAATACTGCTGCAGGGTACTGGTAGTCTGGGGATGTTTCTAAAAATGACTGCCAAGCTACATTAAATGTTTATAACCTGTATTGCAGGTAGCACACAAAAACGGTTTCTATTAAAAGCAACTACACTAGTCAGCTAGCTTTGCTGCAGCATGGTACACAACCAAGCGTCTGCATACAAGCATATATTTAATCCTTGGAAAACAATAAGATAAAAGTTAAGCATATGATGAGAATTCTGGAAGATGCTTAAATCAGGTGTCACTTTAAAAAGGAAACCTTCTCCCATTCAAACAGAACTAGGAAGAGACCAGTCAATTAAAATTTTTCCAAAGCAACAATAAGGGAACTTGATTTAGGTCTCTTAAAATTACAGTTTAACTCCAGTAATAAGTCAACTGATAACAGTGTAAGACAATATAAGTATTATCGCCATAGGATATAGATTTTTTTTAATAAGCCTAAGACATAAGTGATTAAGTACTTTAAATATGATTAAGTCAGCATTTTTATTTTCAGAATTCAAATAAAATAATTTCAGAAAGAAACCTATGGTGATTTTATCTGTTCAGAAGGTGATTGCCTCTATCAAATAGAAGATCTGCAGCATGGATATTCAAGTGGTAAAACATCTGAAGTACATAGTTCTTTGGATATAACTTCCTAGTTATCCAACATCTCTACTTGTTGGTGGCATCTTTCTCCGTAACTAGTTCCAAAATGTCAAGTACACTTAAGCTGAAGAAGAATTTGGCTGTAGAGTAGAAAGTTGCTTAATCTCATAGACATCTAGCCTTCCAAGTTATTGATTAATCCATAAACATCAACAACATTATGGAAAGGCTTATATTAACAGCCTTAGCAGAAGGGTCATTGTCGCTACAGCTTCTGAGGATGACAAATACATGAGAATGACTGAAGCTGTTGACAACTCAGGAACATCTGCCATTCACAAACTGTGAGCCATATATTAATTTCTGCAAGGACAGAGATAAATTATAGGAGGACTCTACCACCTATAGTTTTACAGTGCACAAAAATATTGTTTTAAGGATAAACAGTGAAATACGAACTGACAGAGAATTAAAAGCAGAATATCCAAAATTAACTAGGGAAACTGGAACATCAAACATATTAATAGTAATTAAACAGTATTAGCCTACCTGTTAGAAATGCATAACAGCCAGATCTACCATATAACCACTGCTTCTTCCTTGCTGATTTACTGAAAACCACTTTTAAAAGTAATAATTCTTTTACAAGTAAGTTTAACCTGCAAGTCCATACTATTCTTTCTAGAAGAGGAAAGATCCATGCTAATAAGTTTGGAAAATGGAAGAGAGAAACAAACCTTATAGCAAGACAGTTTTAGAAGTAGCTGAAAGGGGGATAGGAAATCTCTCTTTTTGAACAAACTGTAAAAAAAATTGGATAAATCATACATAAATCTAGTAAATAATCTAATAAATCATATTCACTTATTATTGCTATCATTTGAAGTACAATTCAGTGAATCTGGGTTGCAAAACACTGACTATATCATTAAGTTAAGAGCTGTATTTTAGCATTCTATTTACTTACATTATTTGGGTGCACTTAATGAAGTCCTAAATTAGACGCCATTTTTATTTTATAAGGTCCTTTAGCAGGTTTGTTGCAATCTGGATTGAAGGAATTTTATTCATTTATTTATTTTTTTGCAAATGCAGAATCTTCACCCCCAAATCTCCACAGTTCCCTCAATTTGTTTTCTTAAAAGTTCTGAACATTCAAAATACAAAAAGTTGCCACCAGACTCAGGACAGTTAACTAGGAGCAGCTGATAGAATATACTAGCAGACAACCTGACTTGCAATTTTTATTCACAGCTCTTTCTCTAAGACACCAGCTTCAGAAAAGCAATTAAGTGTGCACTTAAATTCCTTAGATTCAAGAGAATTTGAGTTTGTTTAAAGTTTAGTTTCTTTTCTGAGCAGCCTCTCAGCTATTTACTTTTACAATTTAAATTTACCATTACCTATTTAAAGTACTCATTGTTGACTACTATTAAAAACTTTGAGATTTAGAATTGAAAAGTACAATATATACTGTATATCACAGACATAACTGGGGATATACATGGATGAATGGACTGATCAAGAATCAGAACTGCAGGGAATTTTATTAACACAATCTCTTCCTTTCAACTTTCTTCTACTGTTACTTCTTTTGATTAATTTTAAAACATTTAGAACTTCGATACTGCATTAAGTTCTTCAGTGGTAAATAATTCTGGGAAATTTGTTGAAAATGGTATGTTGGAATGGGGATACTGGCACATATTGAAATCACACAGTATGCCTTCACAGGATGACAAACATAAGATGAGAGCTATTAGTATATAGAGAAAATAAAAATAGATTTAGATACTCTTTCCTTGTAACACTTATTGCCTGTGGATTCATAACACTGAGATTTTGAGAATATATTTTGTATTTATACTTCATACACAGTGTTTTTTGGATGGTTTGAAAAACAACCGTCAGCTTAAAATTGTAATCACAGGAGGGCTCTACAGGGACTGGTAGGAACCTTGCAGCTACTCAGCATTTTCAGCAATGATCTGAGATAACATCAAAATTACCATTGATAAAAAAAAAAACAACAATAAGAATAGGGAAGTCATACATAAACACTACTTGGTAACTTAGTCCTTAAAAAACAAAGCTGAAACCACACACATTTTAAACAGGGCGAAATGCGTCTGTTTATCAGGAACCATCTTCCAAGATACTGACTCCTGGAAAGGGCCAAGAGATCAAACATATAAAATAACTTAATACGAGTTCTTGGTGCAATGCTGTGGCAAAAAAGGTTGATGCAATTTTTTGACATATAAACAACACAGTAATGAGTAGAAACACAGAAGCTATTTTCCTTCTGCACATGGCCCTGTTGAAAACAAAATAAGAATACTACACACAGTGATAGAGTTTATATTTTAAAAAGGATGCTGTGAAAAAAGATACAGAAAATAGCTACAAAAAGGACTTAAGGACTGAAGTAAATATCTTAGGGCAACACACAAGAAGAACATGTTTATCTAATAAAAAAAATTGATGGATGACTTGATTATTGTGCTTCTTTGTGGGAAGAAAATACAACTTAATAAAGGCTCTTTACTCAAATGGAGAAAGGCAGAACAAAGCTATTTTCAAATTGTCATTTTTTAATGGAGTGAGGCCAATTAACTATTGGAACAAGCTACCAGGAGTGGACTCCAGAGATGGAGTCTCTGTGACATCTTTCAAACGTGTGGGAGTTTTTTTTGTGTCCCCCCGCCCCCCTGCACACAATTACTCTACTCAGGATGGGCCAATACCTTTGTAAGAGGTAGAGAAGATTAAATTACATAGTCTAACAATCCCTCTGGTTTCAAGCATTATGAATCTATTTGTAGTCTTCAGTTTCACAAGTGCTGTTACCAGTTACCAGTGAAAAAGGTTTGCTGCTGGCCTTTGTTGCTTAAAACAGATTGTTCCCTTGGTGTGCTGAGTACATCAGTTCTGTAACATACCACATTCCCCCAAACCTGCCAAGAATGCAAGTAGTCAATACACAATTCAAACTAGCATCTCCCCAATAAAAACACAGGTTTAAATATTATTAAGTCTTCCTAAAATGACTGCCCTGAACCTTAAGTGAATCAAAACACACCAAAGACAGATATAAGAAGCTGCCTCTTATGCCTTTGCCGATCAATGAGGTTCATTTTTGCCAGCAGAACCAAACTCAGTAATGCAGTATTTTGTGTGAGGTCCGATAAGGACTCCTCCAATGTCACTATCCCTCACTGACAGGGCTAATAATATCGTGGGGTGCATCTTGTTGGAATAACTTAATTTACTTTTATGCAAATGAGAGACAGATCTCTAGGTTCATTCCCTCTGCTTGAACCTCTTACTGCAGCAGTAGCTATTCTACTCAATACTGCTCTTTCTGACAGAGTTAGAAAGAAAAAAAAAAATTCAAAAGCCCAAAGACCAGCTGGGTTAACAACAAAGATGCGTGCACCTCAGAGAGAAGAACTACCCTTCCACATTATCTCAGATTTGCCAGCTGCCTGAGGTAGAAAAAAAGGGTTCCTTCCTTCCATTCCTCTAACTTCACTTGCTCACAGCATGGGAATGGAGCACATAACTGAACTCTTTTCTTCCTAGCCTCTTCTGATGTACTCAATTAGGAAGGACAAAGCACAGTTAGGTCTTACTCCCTTTGTCTGTAAAAAGTGTATATATTTCAGTTTCTGTGAAAGTGGGCAGCTTATTATTAAGCTAGTAACAACAGGATATCATTAGATAGATACTGGATTACAGTTTAAAAACATGAACGAATAGTGACTGACACTAGACAAGAACAAAAAAAAGGTGGTTATCAACTTAAACAAAAATTACCATAAAAAACACTTCTCTTCTTGAATTCTCTTTATCTGTTGCTCCAGGTGTCCTCAGTTTCTACGTATTCCTACATGCATGGTCTTTTTTAAAATTTAATTTAGTTTTATTTTCCATAGTCTTTAGGTCAGGAATTTGCTCTGCCATACATCTAAGAAACAACAAATACCACTTTGGGACTCTACATAAAAATTTGCATTTAATATTAAAACAGTTCATGGAGAAATTATATTCCAGTTCACTGTTTTGTGCATCATACAATTATTTCGTACGTTATATTCTATTATCATGGCTTATATTGGAATATCCGAGAAGAAATGTCACTGGGGAATTGAGATCAAACAGTTTATCTTTTAGAAAGAATAAGGTTACATTTTCAACATTAATATTTTAACGCAAAATATAGTATTTCCTATTGTTTCACCTGTCTTGAAATAAGTGGCAAGAATTTCATAGTTTTACTCCATCTTATGAAATTAAAACACAAAAGAAATCAAAACTGAGCTACTGCTTCATAGTAAGTTAATAAATACATAATTACTAAAACTTTCCACAGTTCTGCTTTTATTCAGAAAAACCTTATTAATATGATGGTATACCTCTCAAAAAATTCATCCTGAAGAAACATTTCTCAATAAATAGGTAATAAAATAAATAAATTGGAACAGAAATCAAAATTAAAGGTATTGACTTCATTACCAGAATTTAATTGATGATAACTTATCTATAGCTTGAACAATGCACATTTTTAATGCCCTTGTCAAAAGTCTGCTGCTAAAAGAAAGTTAGTAATCCATTAATATGTACAAAAGTTAATACAGAAAAAATCTGAAGAAGAAAATAAGAAATCCTCTGCATTATTTCCTTCCTTTACTATCTAACCCCATATTACTCCATCCTGTCCACAAAATAGTGACCTGACTATACCATCACAGTGACTCAATTCCTACAGAACAGTTGAGTCAAGGTAGTTCTAAAAAACTCGGACACCTAAGTCTGAGATTTATTTTTCTAAGTACATTGGATAAATTCTACTTTCCTTATTTTCTTGAAAGACAGCACAGTCTTAGATTTTTCTTCTCATTTGTCAACCACTTGCTTATCTGATGAAACAAAACCTCAAAGACCAGCTTTATTCCTCCACTCCCCTATGCCCTTCTGAAAAATGTATGAAAAGAGTATTACGCAAAGAAACCAAGATGCTATGCAAAACTAAATCTCAAAGCCCTTAAGTCACTTAAGCATACATAACTAGGTGATTGCATAACAGAGCTAAGGCATATACATGGTCGCAATAAATGTATTTATTTGACATAACAGGGAAAAGTATTTGAATTGCCTAAAAACAACATGCAGAGAGAGATGGAGTAAGACATACTGAAACATTCACACAGACATGCTGTGTTTATCTTTTTCTTCTTTGGAAGCTAGTCTGGACAAGATTCCCTTCATTCTGATGTGATCAATCATAAGGTAACTATAAGTTTAAAGGAGAGGAATAATGGACAGAGCCCAATATATTTTATAGCTGGCAAGAGCTAACTAATTTATAATTATAATTAACTTGACTTTTAAATGACTTAGAAACAGGTCATGTCTAAATTCATATTCTAGAGACTGAAGATAGCAAATGTATATCCACATTTTCAGAAAAATCTTGTGCACTGAGTTGCATGCTCTTCTGTGAGTCAAAGAGGTGGCAATCTCTTTTCTGATGTCCTAGGTAACCCTACACAAGACATTGTGTTGCCCAACTATAAGCATGCCCAAATTCAGACATCTGGCTTCAGAGAATCCTTCAATACCTCCTGGATGCTAGTGAAATGAATTAAGAGGGATATGCAAGAATCCATGACATAGCCCTAATTGCTGCAACCATACTTTTCAAATAAAGCAGTTTCTTGAAATAAACCTGACTGAATGCCTTGTCTGAACGCCCTGTCTGAACTGGTTTGACTCACCTGTTGTCCACATTAAGAGGTGATCACATAGCTAAATCTTGACAGATGGCTGGTCTTCCCTCATTTCTTCTAAAAGCAATAGACAGATTCCTTCAAAGAAGTATTCAGAAAACTCAAGTAGGGCTTTTGCTCTGTACATCAACTCTAGAACCTACCATGGGAGACTAGCCTGCTCTACCTGAAGTGAGCCACAGAGCTGGGCCTAGGTAAATTATTCTGGTGGATGCACAAAAGAGCTAAGACACTTTTGCTTATTTTTTAAAGAAGTTTTCATGAGTGTTTATGAAGAAAAAAATCGTTATTATTTGAAGAGATGCATTTTCAAAGAAAAATCATAAGCTTTGAGAGAAAGACTTGGAATGTCACCCAGAGATATCTATACTCAATGAGGACTCAGGAGCTTGATTCTGGTGACTGTCACACTAGTTTGAGGTTTAGACCCTTGAACTTGTCACCACATGTTAACAAGCTGTTATGCACAATCTGCAGTAAATAGATGCGCACCTGAGCAAAGTAATTCAAAAAAGCATAGCCTCTCAGAGGTTTAACCTTACCTGAGATACATAAACACACATTGAAGGCATGCACCTGACATTTATCATTGTCACATTTTCATTGATCCATTCGGGTGTTGGAGGGTTTTTGTTTATTTTTGACAGCTATACAAATTCTGACCTTAGAATCAGATCCATATTTGCTCATCTAAATTGCTCATCTAGACAAAAGGTCTGTATGGATGTATATCTGATTAGTTTCTTGGTTTACTTAAATTATTTTCTGATAAATACTTCTAGAGAAAACTTGTTTCCTGAACTGAGGAATCAAACAGGAAACCATTAATACCACACTATCTTCAAAAAGGCAACTTTGCTTAGGTGGTAAGACCTCCTCCCACTACAAACATACCAAAGAAATTACCCAGTATACATTTATCTGCTTTATTAAAGGCATTGCATCACATTTTTATGCATTTCTCACTGTTACATTATGCAACTAAATCTAGGCCCACAAACTAAATAATCCATGGTGTGACAGTTTAAATTATTCCTATTTTATTTATATCAGTGTTGCCTGAAATTACAGCCTTAGCCCTGCAGTAAGTTTTAGGTATATGTTTAATTTAAATACAATAAAAGCCATAAATATGTGTAAAATTAATTACTTCCCTCAAACTTGCAGGATTAGCACAAATTTCTATTTCTACAATTCATGCTTAGATAGGACAAATAACAAGGGACTTAAACGGCAGCAAGAAAGATCTAAGATATATAAAAGACAGTAAAACACTAGAACAAATTGAGAAGAAAGGTATAAAGCCTCCCTACATGGAGGTCTTAAAGAACAAACTACACTGCTATCTGGCAAAAATTCCACTGATAGTAGAGTTTACCTTGGAAAGGGAAAGTATATTCAAAATGTCTAAAATTCAGTTTCAGGTTTATTTTTCTTGATTTCATGAAAACCTGAAAAGTCAGTCCAAAAATAAAACATTCTCCCAAAATTCAGATTTATTTGTCAACTGTTGAAAAGGGGGCTGAAGTCCCAAACCTACTCTTCCTGAACCTATTCCCATAAGAAAGGGATCAGCTATAAGAGATTACCATCCTACTGTCAATGCTGTCACTAAGCAAAACCAGAACGCTACTTACTGCTATCACGGTTGAACAGGTTTGTTTTGAAGTACTAGAAGAAAAAATATCTAAAAAATGAGTAAGTAAAGCCATTATTCAATAATCTATTAATTGTAAAACTGAACAAATATTTACCACTCTAAAAAGAAACAATATCATGCTATCCTAAATGCTATTTTACTTTACTGTTATGCAATACACCAATATTTAATATGCACATCTTGATTCATTTGTAGATTTTAAATAGAAGCTGAGCAACTTTGCCATAGAAGTTCTGGACTGATACCTATATAAGGATATCACTCAGGTCTGGTAATGCTGAGAGGGCTGTGTCTTAATGTTTTATTTCACTTAAGTCCCCTTATAAAAAGGAATGTTATAAGGCTAATTACAAGTATTATGACAGTTAATTTAGCCATGTTTGTAAAATACAGAAGAAGGGGTATGTTCCTCTAATATTTGAAAGGAGACCACAAAGAATAAACAGAGATCATACATGGTGGAGGAAGGGAAAGGGTGCTTCAATAGTTGAATAAAGAGCTTGAATCTGGCACGCTGTAGAACAGAAACCCAATGAACTGTCCCAGGAAGCTGTGTAATTAAACTTGAGGATAATATAAGAAGAGACTCAGGATTCTGAATGTGGATCCTATCCAACACAAAGGGAAAAAGCACAGCATGAAAGTTGCACATTGGAACACCTTCCTACCTATAGTCCCAGTAGTATCAATATTTACTTTTATGTTGCTCTGATAAAATAATTTCTTCCCCAGTCAAAAAAATACTTTTAAATCATTTTATACTGAGAAAGATCATTCCTGATACGCCACCTCCAGGTATGCTGTACTTAGTCCCTTAGATTACTTTGATGGTTTTCCTAGAATTCAGATTCAAATATTTATCAGGGTCCCTTCAAGACAATGTTTTCCCCACACAAAGGTGAGATGCCTGGTTGAAAATTAGAACCACAGTGCTGACCACAGGCTTTGTTATGAATGGAGCTCAGACTGCAAAGCAGGCCCAATTTCCAAGCTAAAATTTTACCCCTGTGGATACTGTTTTCAAAGGAAAGGCGGACTTGCCTTTCTTTATCTGTAGGTTCAATCTCAGATTTTCCTTAAATTTACGCAGTCACCAGGACAAAATAGATATAGTAGCTAAGTAAATACTGCTTATCAAGTGTATTCCTTCAGGAAGTTCTTCTAGATTTTCTCTTTGCTGTAGACTGTCCTTAGCAGCTGTTAATAATGCAGTAGCAAATGACAGTGAAACACAATTTTGGAGAAACCTGCATATCCACAGAAACATAGCAATTGGAAAAAAGACAGTAAAAACCAGACACATCTAAATGAATTTGACTTGTCTAAGCTTAGCACTTCTCTCTAAAACAGACAATCAATTTAATTCTGGTAATGTCATTCAGAAAACTATGCTTTTAACTGGAGTCAACTTACAGCCCATTTTACAGATCTTCTGCTGCTTCTCTTGCATCCTTTGACAACACTAAATACTGTTTCTGAAGTTCTCTGGTCACAGTTTCTCATCAGAAAGCCTCTCCAAACTTATAGTTTGGTATCTCCCCTTACCACCTCCAATGAGGTAAACTTCTGGTCTAACTGAGATACGTAAATTTGACAAGTGAGTTTAAGTCATTGCCTAACTCCTCAGAACACAGTGAGTAAGACTTACCAAAACAGCTTTATCTAACAATACTCATAAAAAATAGTATATCTGTAAGCAGGCATGATATGAATAGACATGTGGCATCTGAGTGGGAGGAGCTGCAGTCAGACTTTGTCCTCAGCTACACTTAATGTAACTTCAATAACATCAATAGCACTGCATGGCTAGAACCAAATGCCAAACCTAGTCTTCAAATTCTAAAATAGAAAATTAACCCACATAGATGTATACTTTCATTTTGCTTATGTTGCAAAACAGTGACATCCACTGGCAGCAACAGTTTAAATACTTAATTGTTGCAATTTGGATTTACTTGATATGAGTTGCTAGAAAGTTTCTCTGGGAAAAAGTCATCATAACTTACCTGTTGAGTCAGCACTACTCTCTGAGTTTTCAGAAACTGAGACACTATCAGTATCTGGAGCAACCGCAACATAACCCTCAGGAGGAAGATTCACTGTGTACATTCTCCTTGAAGGCAGAATTGTACTGTCACTACCTACAAAATAGAAAAGCAAAGTGTCTGACCATTGATCTCAGTATAGATTTTCTCAAACATTTTCCCAAATACAGCAATAACAACAAGAGGTCTCAAAAATCCTTTACAGAGGATGGAGAGGGACAGGGAGATGCGGGGCATTAAAATTTTCCTATGACCAAAAAAATTGCACCGAATTCTGTAGCAGTTACAAAAACAAAAAACAAAACAAAACAAAACAACCCCCCCCCCCCCACCACACTCTAAAGGTTTGTTCTTTCCATCAGAAGCATGTTTTTTCTTATATCAGACAATTCTTCCTCCACGACTTTAGAAGAAGCTTCCATTAACAGTGATACTTGAAAAGACACTACACACTTCTCCCCATTCAGCTTGGGAAGACTATTTCTGTAAGAACTGTTTCATAAAAGATGGATGGAGAGATACAAGCCAATTACAGAGTAGAAATAGTAGAGGTAAGTGACAGAACTGTGGTTCATCCATTTGGATATTTTTGCAGATGTAGTTCAGCTGTTGTTCCGAAGAGCACAAAGACAAAGAGAGTTTGAAAACTACACCTGACTAAGCCTCAGTAATACCTGTCCACCAAGAGGGCTCATCTCATTTCTTCTCTGCTTCAGAAGTTCTTTCTGAACATAAGGAAAAATGCCTTTACTGTGAGAATAGCAGAGCACTGGAACAGGTTGCCCAGAGAGGTTGTGGAGTCTCCATCCTTGGAGCTACTCAAAAGCCATCTGGACATGGTCCTGGGCAACATGCTCTAGGTGACCCTGCTTGAGTTGGGGGGGGGGGGGGACTACATGATCTCCAGAGAGATCCTTTCCAACCTCAACCACTGTGTAATCACGTGTTACTCTTTCTGGAGGAAGAGTGTCTGATACTAGTTTTTCCAACCATTTTATTGTGTAGGAAACTTCACTGCAATGATGGCAGTAGAATATTTTTGAAAAATTTCCTTCCCCTTTAAAAAAGGGATTTAAAAATATATGCAAGATTAGCAGTATAAACTTGTCATTTGTTCACTAGACCAAAAGGAACTTTGTAGGAATGACAGAGATGCATCTCTGTTCCAGTTATATGAAGCCAGTCCAAATAGCAGGCTGTATTTTTTGCTCAATTCCCATTAAAAAAAATGACGCCATTAGAGATTAACCACAGGGAGACAAAAGCCTTTCCAGAAGGCTAGGATGTTCATAGTGTCTCCAGATGCTGCACTAATTTTAGATGGTTCAGTGTGTTCTTTTTACACTCAGCCAGCTCCATAAGCCAGCGCAGATATAACACTATGAGTTTTCCTCTTTGGGGGCAATTTGCCCCTTTAAAATAGACAGACAAAACTGCTATATAATGTACAATATAAATGTCTTTGGCAGGTGCACACAATTAGCCTCTTCTCCACACACTTGCCAGAGGATCAGAGATGATCGAAGTCCATTGCAGAGCTGCAGCAAGTGTTCAGACTAATACCTAAATATTTAAAAAGCATTTGAATCTAACAAAAACAAAAAAAATCCTGTTAGGAATGTATGTTTTTATAATCAAATAGCTTTGGTTTACCTAAATCAGACAGACATCTTTTTACTGAGACATCACACTTACCTAGACATGTAGCTATTTCTCAGAGAAAAAAATTCAAAAAAATTTTTTTTTTCAAAAAAAAAAAAAAAAAGGTTCAGCATCATCGATCACCTCAGGTATCTGTGATAAACACATTTCAGAACATTAAAGGTACTTTTGACAAGCTACATCACAGTTGCTTTCAATATCAGGATGCAACCATTTTGTTTGAGAACACATTAAAAATTGACAGCTTTTCCTCAATGACCTGTTATTATTTTAACACATAATAAAGGAAATTACATAAATACAATAAGATGAAAAGTAATTACATGGTTTGGAAAAAGATCCAACGAAAATTAATTTATAAGAAATCTTCAACAAAATCGTTTCACCAAGATGATGCCAAATCACTGAACTGCCAGTAGCTGGGTTGATTTTTTCCTCTCTCCATGTTCATTAATGATGAAGTAAGTGTTAATCAGTAATAGTTTTAAATAACAAGGATGAATGAATGTTTTTGAGTTATCCCCTACTGAACAATTACAAAATTTTCTTTTTTCCCCCCTCTGTACTTCCTCTTTTCTTCTCCCTTACATATGAGTTCTGTAAAACAAACAAAAAACCCCCATGAAAATATTAAACTCAATTTGCGGTAGTCATGACTAATTTAAACCCTTTAATCTTATAAGCAGTGATAGGATTCAGGCACTTGTGGTTGCTGAAAGACAGAAAGAAAGAAAAAAAAATAATGCCTCTTTAGGATTTCTATTTAATCATGACAACACTTAAATGCAAATAGCAGCATTTATGCTGGGACATCCGTAACTTTCTTGGATAAAGTACTTGAATGAGAATTTTTGGGGAAAACTGTAACACTTAATCTTCCAAAGAAGAACAGTAACAGCTTTTACTATGTAAATGAGATGATTCAAAAAAAATTTTTTTTTTTTTTTAAGCCTATCTGTTCAAATGGGAGTCCCCAAGGGACATATTTACCCCGTACATGCCTTGAAGCCATTTGTAAACCATAAATCATGCTTTAGTCTTTACTAATCCCACACATCAACCAAAACTGTTATCATAAACAAAAGTATATGCATAACCATATTTGATAGATTGTCTTTATATATAAACCACATGAACTGCAAGAGCAAAGCTATATTCTAATCATTGAAACTTTTCAATCTTTCAAAAGCTTTCAGGAACCTGGGTCCTAATAAACTTTTGAACAATGGAGATAAGTTAAGAATGATGGATAAAGGAAAAGTTCAGGCATCATCCTACCTTAAAAGCTAAGACAGCTGTGAAGACACATATAGAAGACTTCACTTTTACCTCTTAGTACTAACCCTTGATTAATTCACACCTTTCAATAAGCAATAAAAAACAGTGGAAAGTCTTCAAGACATGACCAGGAATCTTCCTAATTCAGCTGTTTGTTCTGTGATAGTAGATAATGGTTTTTTTCTGCCAGGAGTCTAGAAGTGAAGACAAGCTTGACAGAGACTGAAGCCCACCAGACCAAGAACAAAACAAAGACAAAGGCTATAGAAGTTTTGACTCAAATATAAAAGGTGATGCTGGCTCTATTTGAGACCATAAAAACATTTAGCTTTTACTCGCGCAGGATCCTGCTGTACATTCCCTTATGATTGTTATTTGTGGAGCTGAAAGCACAGAAACCAAGGAGCCAGCAACAAGTGTTTACTACTGGCAACTTGAACATCACTTCCCAATGACCACATACAACCCCTCTTTATCTCCACACAATATAGACACGCTATCTCTTCCCCCTGTGTTGACTAGCAGGACAAGTGTCTTTGAAGATGGTGAGAATATGAATCCTGGGAGAGAGTGAACTCTCTCCTCCAGAAAACTTTTATAAGCTTAGAGTGTAGCAAAGGTGATATCAGCAACTAAACAACTATGGTAGACTCTAGAACATACATACCTTGAGGCTCCTCCTGAGTTATGCTGCCGAGAAACAGGTATCATCCCAGTTATTAATGCAAAGACAAACTGTCCTTCATCAGTATGAAAATTATTTAAAAAAAAAAAAGTGATCCTGAATATCCCTCCTGAAATTTACACATATTTTTGTTCAGCTGATATCCAAGTTCCTAAACATCAAGCTATAGTAACTTTAGACCTCCATGGTAAGGTATGAGAGAACTGCTTCAGGGCCACAAAGTATTACATTGTATATAATGATCCACTTCAGTTCACAGGTTGACACTCACAGAATTATCTTCCATTTGCAAGTCCACAAGAACACTCACATAGTTTCTACAAAGGCAAAACCCTTTACCTCAAGTAATCTCCTGTGCAACTAGAAAGTATAATTCTTTTCCTCAGAGTGCTGCATAATTCCTGCTGCTTGATCTCGGTCTTCAGCAGGATTTCTTTCCTCGATATTGAGGTATTGGTATGGGAACGGGTAGAGAGGGAGAAAAATGGTAACAGTAATAAGCAACTTAATAAAGAAATAATATTCACTTCCTGCTGGTTGTTTGTTTTACTCAAATGATAACCACCATACAACTACGTGCATTTTGTGCGACTTTGCTAAGTGGAGTAGTTCATGAATTCTTCCTGTACAAAATCACCACTGCAAGTAGGCATTCAGCTCTCATAAAATTATGGAACCTCTTTACAGAGATATTAACAAACATCATTTACTATTATGGTCTAATTCCTCCAGCTTGTTTAAACCCTCTGAAGTGCCCCCAAATCTTCTTATTTAGCTAATCTAAGATAATTTATTTCTTTTGTAAATATTAGTGTCCAGTTCACCCAGCCCATCCATACTTTATTGTATTAAACAAGGAAGAGTCAACTCAGCCCAATTTTTGACTGAAAAAGACACACTCCTTCTAAAGGCTGTTCAGCACTTCCTAAATAAAAGTTTACTGAATGGCTTTCGGACATCTAATCAACCTACATTAACTTATTTGCCTTTGCCATGCATTTTATTGGTACCAATGCCTGTAAAGTTAATCCTAGAGTTGCAAACTGTTGGAAAACATAGTGGGAAAGCTGTACAGTATGCTTACTTTATTCCAATACTCTTTTTTTGACAATACAATTGGCCGTCAGGCCCAGGATACTGGTTTAGATAGCAGCACTGAACTTCTGGATTGATCCAAACTTGTGTTATTGGGTACACAGTTGTCTCCAAAAAGAAAAGTAGTCTACTGTCCTTTGATCTTCAAGAAATAGCATGTTTTTACTGCATTCATACATTTTTGATAGCAGCCTAAACATGTTATACGGGACTACTCCCAATTCTTCGGGTGTATACCATTTGCGACTGGTGACATGTTCATTGAAGTCAGTTCATTCCAGCCTTCATCCTAACATTGCAAGTCACTAGAAGTACTTCACTTTATTAAAAAGACTAAGTCTAGGACTACAGAAACTGCTCCTTCTTTGCAAGTCATGGAGATGACTATAAAGAAATTGTTAGCTCACTAGCAATGTGAGTCTCTCCTAAGCATTCTCTTTATCACTTGGTGATGCAGCAGACTGATTAGATAAGGAAAGTAGCTCTTCATATTTATTTTCGAATCAAAATTCCTTTTTCTACCCACAGCCCCTGTGGTTCTTTGGCCTGTGCTCCCTTGTGGGAATTGTAAAACAGCTGGAGAGCTAGCAAGATGCAGGAGCAGTTTATTTTTCATCTTGTCTTTTCCCCACATGCAGAAATAAGACTACCATATGATCATGACCACTTGGCCTCTCAGGAGCTCAGATGAGCACAAGGTTACCCTAGACAGTTCCCCTGGTACTTGCCTGTGGCTTAGCACAGATGACAGGTCTGGAACTAACTCCTACAGCAGCTCCCTCTCCCACTTCCCTCCCACAGGGAGGGTACACAAATTGAACAGAATGGCAAACTGAAAGGGTAAACAGAATGGGAACTTTGGTCAGTCTTACAATTCATCCTTTCAAGTGTATGAAGACAATGACTAGATTTTTGAATGAAACCAGACACAGTCAAACAGTGGTAATCATGGGTTTCATGTGATGGATTCCCAATCCATTGGGAATCTACTTAATTATCATGCTACATTTCAGCCTTCTCACTTAAGCATATGTATGATTAGAGGGGAAGGAGTATAGAAAGAGAAATAATCACACCATCTGAATCATGACCCTCACCTAATGTTAAATATGGCAGTACTTGCAGAAGTATTTGAGACAACGTGGTTATCCTTTTGTTAGGCCCTGTGTGCTTTAGGAAGGCCACCTGCTCTGGATTTTATTTGTTCTGCTTTTAAATTCTGCTTTGTGTTTTAAACTAGATTTCCATTTTATTAAAAGCTACTGTACTAATAAGGTCCAAACATGTCTTGCAAGGTCATCTTAACACTTCCTTATTCAAACTCAATTTCATAATCCAAATGAAATGCATCTACTAACTATAGTGGCTGCTTTTATCTGGTAGCAGAGCTCTTCAGATCCTAAAACTGCTCTTATTATTTTTTTTAAGCAAACAAACAAGGGCAATCAGACTCTTTTATTGAAGACACTGAAATTTCAGAATAGATTTTCTCTCTCTCTCTCTTTTTTTTGGTGGTAACTGTCTGACCATAATAATTTTTCAAAACTCTCACTATTTTGCTGGCTTACTGAAGTTCTTCCCACACATCAACATTTTGTCACACTGTCTTACTTTTGATTTCTCTCATTCTAAAGGTTGGTAGTTTATTTTCACCATCATATTTGCACACACACACAAACACACACACATAATGTATAAAAAAAACCAACACACTTTTGTTATTTTGCTTTTCACTCCTTACACACATTTTCTGTGGTTAGTAAAAATGACATACCACCTATAAAGTTTGGTTTAAAACATACTTCTAAAACATTATGGTTAAGATTCCTAGTGGAATAATTGAAAAAGCTATCAATGAAAGTATTAAATTGAGACAGTCAGACTTGGAGTTTATGTTCCTCACTACATGAATGAGGAGTTAGATTTTAGGTTGAGAAAAAAAAAAAAGTTTGATACAAATATACTCAGAGGACTAGAGCATTTAAAGGAAGAAAACAACATGAGAAAACTCTCAGAGGTACTTCCTCATCTTTTCCTTCAGCTCAGTGGAAACTAAGAACAACTTTGGATGGAAACTGAGGTCAATAAAAACATAAGCATTTTTAGAAGGCCTGAATTTGGGATGGGAAGTTCAAAAAAGGCAAGGACCGAAAGATAGCCCAATTTTATTTCTCTCACCACCTCTCACATGTACACTGACTTTTAGATCTTTTTAGACACCAAGAAAGGCTGTGTTGCAGCCATTTTATTGAAGACAAGATTTACTAATATAATTCAGCTCCAGTTTCACTGCAGAAGTGACAGACATTCTACGTCACAGAGAGAAAACAGATTAAAAAAAAAAGTAAGTAGTTAGCCTCTTCTCTTGGAAGACTCAATCAGGATCATCAATTAGGAAAGAACTTTTACCTATGAACTGTTAAAACATCTATATTCCTTTGGACCAACAATGAAGACAAAGCACAATATAAAGTGGGAGTGAAGCAGGGACAAACCTTAGCTAGGGAGCAGAGAAATAACAGAACACATTTCAGAGTAGAATCTGACTACAGGTGGACAGCTGTTTTCAAATCATGAGACAACTAATTTACATAGTGATACAAGCTATTCTTTATTTTGTGAAAGTTGAATACATGAGGTAATGAGGAAACAAGGCTTATAGCTAAGAGTTAAGCCATTTATATAACTTTACAGCTTCAGTGTCTTGAATGCTTCCTAGCGTATGATTACAGGCAATATTTTGGTTAGATGTCTAAGAATTCTAGTTGTATAAACAGGAGAATAAGGCCTCTTAAGAATGTTAGGTTAGCACTTAGTTCAATTATTTCTCCTAGTGCTGTAGATCTCATTAGTTCAATATGCCCTCCAAAAGCCAAATAGAACTCAATCAATGCAATTTCCCTTCCCCCCCCCAAAGCCCTGCAGCACTGAATCTAAAGGGCTATGTCTATGTTTCAATTAATTAATTACCCTCACTGATTAAGTGATTGCTTCCTGGACTAGTTTCAGGTAAATCAAATGATGCGCTTATCAGAATAAAAGTAAAAACAAAGTTTAAGTTTTTAAACTATTTTTTTTTTCAAAACTTATTTTTATTCAATATTTGGAAGTGATCAGTAAGAGACCATTGCTGTTTACATGCAAAAATAATGCAAATCACAGAAGTACAAAATATACATTTATGAAAAAAAATTTGCCCTGAATTTGGTTCAGTAACAAGTTATATGCTATTTCACTAATTTCAACTAATGGTTGGAGGGTACAGTTGGTGGGAAAGACAAGTAGGAAGTAAGCATGTGTATTATCAGAAAACATGAAGTCTGATTCCTAAGTAACTACCATTTTGACAGTGAAGCTTAACTAATGCATTCCCCAGTGTACACAGGGGCAGCAGAGACATCTTACATGACCTGTTTCGTGGTCATCATACTGAAAATAATTTCAGAGAGGGAGGCAGGGTGGACAGCAAAGATGCTAACACACACCATTACTACACAGTTAGATTCACCTCAAGTTCATCTGGTGGCCCCCCCCACCCCTGCCCCGCTTCCCTTCCCTGTCTGAAACAAGTCCATTTTACCAAGTTTTCAGACACAAACCATTTTCTGTTTTCTTTCTCAAGATAATTAGTTTTCCTGCAGCTGGCTACACTTAGGTTTAGAGATTGTTTACACTTACAGCTAACGCTAGCATTTTCTGCTCCAATTAGGCAACTGCTACATGCTATTAGATGAACTATTTGTTCAACCGCTTTCAGTTGTCACAGAAGCCAGCAGATTTCTCTCTGATAGCTAAGCTGTTTGAAATTAAGATGTAACTAAAAAAAGAAGCATTTGCATGTGTGTGTGAGAAGACTGTAAGAGGAAGGAACAGGTCAACCAGCAGCAAAAAAACCAAAACCAACCAAACAAAAACATTGCTAGAAAATTTTGAGACTGAACTATAAGGCAGTTTCTGTAATGACAGAAGATACAGATATTGCACATGCAGCCCACCCAATCTAAACAGAGAAGGAGGAAAAAAAAAATTCCCCAAACCCACAACTCTACATTCCCCCAAGCATACAGCTACCACCTTCAAAATTCAGTTGGGTACCATTTCCACCACAGTCATAAGATCTTGGTTTCTTTAGTTAAATAAACTACTTATATTTGGATATTTGTCCCTTTTGCACAGTAAAACACCACTGTAATAAAGCACATAATGAGAGCATTTTTAAACCCCTGAGAGAAGACAAGAGTGTGAGACAGCACTTTGTTGTGTAA
Source organism: Apteryx mantelli (assembly GCF_036417845.1). NCBI lineage: Eukaryota > Metazoa > Chordata > Aves > Apterygiformes > Apterygidae > Apteryx > Apteryx mantelli. The sequence goes on along the minus strand of NC_089980.1, from coordinate 116,842,717 downwards.
TAACTATAATCTCCATTGCTCTTTAGCTTATTCACAACAGGCAGCTTTTCAGAGCAATTAACAGCTAAAATGAACCTGAACTGTTTGTCTTTAAAGCTGTTTATTGCATTGTGTACTGCTAGAGTTTAATTTCTTTAGCATATACACTTTGGCAATTTGATCAGCTTGGCAGAGTGAGTCCTGTCCATACATATTTTACACTCAAGTTTTATTTTCTAGTCACTTCTGCCACAAATTCAAGTTTTCCATAAAATAATGACTCAAGGAAGACAGGATGAGGGTTGCAAGGACACAGTCCAGGTGACCCAATTCTGATGATTTCTGAAACACAGCATACCAAGAGAATAATATTAATGGAAAAAGTGAGCTGGAACACACAGAAAAAAGTCATTTAACTGTACTGGATTCTAACAGGAACTCCTTATATAGGACAGTAATGCTGGGATATTTCGCTATTGACGGCCATTCACATTTTCATTCAAAGAACATAGATTAAATGGCATTTTGTCTACCTACATAGCATTATACGAAAATTTTCATTTTTAATTAAAACTTAGAAGTAATAGTAGCTCAGCTTTTTTCTTCTTCATCAACTCTTATTTAAAAATAGATCAAGTAGTTTGTCTCTACAAGACTTCAGGCTCGGGTGAGGCTCTGTGCATTTCAATACCCTTCTTCAGAAGCAGGGAAAAAACAAAAGTCAAGAGTGAAACAATGGACAATATGCTTTACACAGAACAACTGAATACTGCACATCTTACTGGTAGGCAATTATTCCTCTTCAGTCTCTTCCTTATAAAAATTAAGAGTTGCTGAACACCAATCAGTAAGCTCAAATCCTTTAAACAGTGGGTAGAATTCTGACCAAGGAAAAGATCTGAGACTAAGAAGGCCATTAAAAAAAGCCGATCTTACAATTAGCAAATCTGCAGGCAGAAGCATGCAAGTCTAGTTTGAATTCATAATGTAAGGTGCCGTAAACAATTAGCAAGATTTGAAAGCACCAAGAAAAGTAAAGAAATCACAGAACTACAGATCTTCAGAGAAACAACAACCTTGAAATTAATCCTTGTTGTAGGTAGATCCTGCCCTATCAGGGGTCAGCCTCCCCCCCCCCCAAAAAAAAAAACCCAAACCCCACACACTCTAATCCTCTTTGAATGAAAAATTTAGACAGTTTATATCCAAGTGAGTCATTCATACTTAGAAATGCTTTTGCAATTAATCCTTTGCCAAACACTTTTCTGAGATATAGCAGGTTTTTAAGCATTTGTAACAGTGCACTTGGAAACATATCGGTAAGCTTAGTTGGAGGAAGGGAAAATTAAGTCCTACTATTTGTAGGAGCTTCTTTCACTTTTCCATTCATTCTTTTTAATACTCTGTCAGTAAGGTTTAGGCTAACTACACTTATGCCTAACTTTTAAATAGCTTAAGGTAACTCAGCTGTTTATCTAGACCCTCTCTAATGTCATATTGAAAGCAAGAAAAAAAATATTTTCTTACATCTACTGAAATTAAGGACTAAAGCTCTTGCAATGGAAGGATCAGGTTCTTCAAAGGAAGAAGTGTTTAGAAAGTCTCATCTAATTTTTCTATGGCTAAACAAATCTATTTTGGTTATATTAATTTTATTATTGAATATTTTGGTAGAATAGGAAAAGGGTCTTATTTAGGACAACCAGAATCCAAAGAGCAGGTACATCTTGCGTGCTAGTATGTTATAAAAGGGAAGCTTTGGCTATGGCAATAAGTTTATTTTTAGAAAAAAGTGATTTCTCTCTCAGAAAAAGGTGTCAAAATGTAAGTGATTACCCTTGTCTTTTGGGTTTTGAAGAAAAGTGGCATTCCCACACCTTTCCCTCCATCCCCAACAAACCTACCATCTTCCCAAAAAAATGCATTCAGAAGATTAATCTGTAGCCACAAAGGCTATAAATTTTCCTTCTCTCTTCACTTATTCTGAGTGTTATTTAGTTTCAGACTGTGTAGGGGCAGTTATGGAACAATTCCTTCTGATAGACTAGTACTAGCCAGAGTTATTAACACTTCTTTCAAAATGAAATGAGAACCATCTATAATCATGGCCTATTCAAAAGTCTATAGTAGTAGAGGTGAATATCTAACAATTAAATAAGTACAGCCTCAATGTTAAAAAAAAATCCATTAAAAAAGTTTCCTATATTTGTATTTTTCCAAAAATAAAGCATTCACTGGGGTAGTTTTATTTTTACAGTAGGAAAAACAACAACAAAGAGGTGTTTTTTCCTCTGAAACCACAAACAGAAATCCTAATGAAGATATGAAAATGAGCAACTGAGACTGCCAGAAGAGTTTTTCCTTCATTAAACAAACAAAAACCCCAAAACAAACAAACAAAAATATATTCTCAAGCTAGAACTGCTTAGCAGTCCAAAGAAAAACCCAGGTTTCCAATAGAAAGTGTCTTGACAATTTGTATGCATTAAAATCCAGTGGCAAAGGAAAGCAAGAACTACTGCACGCTGAGGAAAAGAGACTCATCCAGTGTGTGTGGAACTATCTGCCATTTAACACTACAACGATATCAAAGTTTTAGTTCAGAATGTATCGAGGTAGCAATAGCAGACTAAACTTTCATTTCTAATGCTCCCTGTGCTAGCATTTGGCAGAACAACTTCATTTTTACATACCTCACCTTCTTTCCCCAGCCCCACAGTATTAATAACATTCACTTGCCAGCATTACCAGATTCTTTAAGTATGCAGTTTTTCTTGTCAGAGCCTTCTAGAAATTGAGCACTGTTCATGAAAACCAAGTAGTATGCTAACATTTTTAATTTATGACTAAACTGGCTAGAAGATCCAAGGTGGACACACCAATACATTCAAACACACAGATCTATTAGCGACACTTTTCTAATCCTCGGAAGAGGGCAGAGGGGTTTTAAATACTTGGTGAAGTGAAAGATGAGATCATCTATGACAAAAATGGGGGAAGTTTTTCTCTTATTTAAAAAACATAACAAAATAAGAAAACCCAAAAGCACCAGACCTACTTTAGGAGTCTATGCTAAATAAATAAAATAACATTTTCTCACAACACCCTAAAAAATTGTCAGTAACCAAGGTGTCTAGTAACAGCTTAGCTACCTGGCTTTCTCACATCTGTCTATAGTGAGATTTGCCTTTAAAAGATTGCATGGGTTTTGCTTGCCCTGTATTACACCCATGTGCTGTGACAGAAGGCGCCCGTAAATCTCAGTTTGCTGCATTTCCATTTGTTTGACATCCATTTTGTTTTTCTAAAACAGTACTTTTAACAGTTTGTTTTGTGCAGTGAATAACGAGAGGCACAATTTCAAAAGGTTGGTAAAACAGTAAGCCTATGCTATAAATTGTTATTTAATACCATTTAGAGAGGATTGTCCTTCAGAAATAAGTAACAGGATATTTATCAGCTACGTGATGAAGACACATCGAACAAGCATAATTACGGAGTAATTTCTTAAGCTGAAAATGCCTTCATCTACAGTGAACCTATGGCTTCCCTTATAAAGTAGGGTCTGTCTGAACTCCCACCCAAGGGTGTGGGTGTGCGTAAGAGAGTTTAGTTGACCTTACAACGTACATCTCCCTCTGATTGTTCCATTAATTCTAGGAACGCTGCGTCAGGAACTAGGTATGAACAAAAGCTTTTGATCTAGAATCCTAACGCAGGTAATGTAGCTCACGGGAAAGAGGACGTGGAGCAAAAAGAAGCGTTCCTCATTTAGGATTTTCACAGCAAAGCAAGCAGGCTGCTTTTGAAACTAACAAGAAACTAACTGAGCTTCTTCACTGCTTGTTTTCCATTTGAGGCAAGTAAAGGCTATAGGAGTGCAGAAAGGGCTCCACTCATTGATCTTCTACTAATGTGTACTAAAAAACCCACATCCCTTGAAGACTGTTACAGCGATAAACTTGTAGGAAAAGAGAAATCAGTTACATAAACTTGAAAACAACAGATAAATTGATCATTATTCTCTGATTGTGGTTTCATTTAAAAGATCTTTTGCATAAATAGTTATTTACATGTTATGATTTTATAGCATTGGGCAGTGAAAAAATACATGTTTAGTAATAGGCTATAAGATTTGGAGCTATAAATTATGCAGTCTTGGAACAGGAAGACAAAAGGTATTAAATTAATTTTTTGGTCATATACTATTTTAAGTAACTTGTGGATGAAAATGCTATGGGCATAACTATTAAAAGGGAGACCATTTAAGTGGGAGTAGCTTGAGTTTCAGATAGAGAACAGAAGATGAGAGCGATTTTTTGTATAGATATGAACTCCTTCCTAGTTTGAACATGATCAAGTACTTCAGTAGATTTTGTTGGATTGAAATAATTTGGTGTCAATAAGAGACTGAAGATTTCTCAAAAAGAAAGCTGATTTAAGGTCCAAGTATGTTCTGGCATTAAATAGCAGCTTGTAAAATAAAATGGACAAAAACTTACTATAAAATTTAGCAATGTTCGACTTTCCTTTAACAGCTATTGTTAAATAAAGAATTTTCTAAGTATGCACAAGCTAAAAATCCCGAAATTCTTGTATTTATTGGAATGCTGTTTACAGCACTGTATTAAATACCTGCATATTCAAGCATAATAGGAACTGTGCCCCTAAAATTTATAAATCATACTTTTGAATCTTGATCCTGTAAATACTTGCATTTATATTGTCCCTTTTGAGATCAAGTTAACATTTGGAATCTTAAGCATACAGAGGATCAGAACCAATGTTTATGACTTGTTAACTGACACTGCCTAAAGTTTTTCTTTTTCTTTTGTAATATTCGAGATCTCATATCAATAACAAGGTTGTTGAAGGATTTTTAGCAGAAGAGAGCACAGCAGGTTCCTCTCCTTTTTTTTTAAAGCTGCCTGTCAACAAAGTTGCCTGTATAGGTTCTGGTGACATTTTTTGTTCTACTTCAGTTGTAAGTCACTCATCTTCTCTAGAAGCTCTTCCCATAACGAAGCACACTTGAAGAAGTTTTCTTTGGTTCTTGTGTGTTTTGCCTTGGGCTTAGTGAACATCTTTTCAAGCAAGGCCCATACAGATTGAATGGAAATGTAATAATATGGGTTACTGAATACCATGTTCCATTCCAGAAAACAAGCTTTCAGCTGATAAAGTAGCTTAAGAGTCTGAATAAGGGCTGAAATATTCATGATAGCCTAGCTCATTCAGGGTTTGAGAGACAACCCTCTTTACAAACTATAGCTGCTGACTGTGGAAGCATCAGTCATATGTTTATGCCTCTGAGTACATGGCCTTAGCAGCCTTGCTTTCAAAGTCTATACAATACTAGTAAACTGATCTAGTTTTTAAGTGTTGTCTCTAAAAAATGCGTGACAGTAAAATTAAGGCTTTTTTCTGCGTTCTGGTAAAAAAAATAAATAAATAAATAAATAAAACTGAGCAGGCTTGTGAAAGGAAACCAATCATTGCTGTAGGAAAGCTCTTCAAACTTCCCTTTTTATATCTGAGTGGCATAATGAGCCATGGAAGTTTTTTTCCCACATTCTTACCCTTTGGGCAGAATGCTGAATCTGACCAAAATTCCTGACATATCTTTTTGATGAGAAAACAGTAAGAAGAAACCTTATATAAGAAAGATTCTCTGGCAAAGATTATCTCCTCTTCTTGTGTTACATGTTGTTTAATCCTGCCCTGTTCCCTTAAAATATATAGCCCTTGCCCTGTTCCCTTAAAATATATAGCCCTTGCTTTAGCTTCTTAGCAAGTTTGCCACCATCTTTCTTTTACTAGGGAGCCCAAAACTGGGCACAGTACTCCACATATGGTCTCCCAAGTGCTGCTCCAATGTGGTCTCACAAGAGGAATATCACTCCCCTCGACCTGCTGACAGTATTGCTAATACAGCACAGTATATGGCTGGCCTTCCTTGCTGCAGGGTGCGCTGCTGACTCATGTTCAACTTGCTGTCCACCAGGATCCCCAGGTCCTTTTCTGCAGTTACTTCTGGTCAGTCAGCCCCCAGCCTGTACTGTTGGCTATTCTGTTTTGGACACAGGACTCTGCGCTTGACTTCACTGAACTTCACAAGGTTCCTCTCAGCCCTTTCCTTTTATGAGTCTAGGTCCCTCTAAACAGTGGCCTATACCCCAGTATATCAATCACTCTCCTTGTTCAGTATTGTTCACAAACTTGCCAAGAGTGCCCTCCATCTCACTGTCCAGGCCATTAACACAGACATTCAGCACTGTCCCCAGTATCAATTTCTGAGGTATGCCACCAGTACGTGGACACTTTGTACTGCTGATGACTGCCCTCTGAGCCTGGCAGTCCAGCCAGTTTTCCACCTGTCTGATCAGTCACTTACCTAGTCCACATCTCACCAATTTAGCTATAGAATACTCTTGCAGACTGGGTTGAAGGCTCTGCTAAAAATTTAAGCAAACAATATCTCATCATATAAGGCAATCGGGGTGGTCAGGCATGATTTGCCTTTGGTAAATCAAGACTTGCTGTTCGCAGTCCCCTTCTTGTCTTTCACATGCTTGGAAATAGCTTCCAGAAGGATTTACTCCATAACAGGCTTGCTGTTTCCCAGCTCCTCCTTCATATCTTTCTTGAAAATGCATTTGATGTTTGCCCTTTTCCAGTCATCTAGGAATGCCTGATCGCCATGTCTTTTCGAAGATGATAGAAAGCAGCCTCGCAATGACATCAGCCAGCTCCCCTGGATGCACTCCATCTGGTCCCATGGACTCGTGAATTAGCTTATGCACTCCTTAACTCAATCGCCTTCTATTGCGGGTAATGCTTCATTCCCACAAACTCTACCACTAGGTTCAGGGACCTGGGAGGCCCAAGGACAAGCCTGACCAGTAAAAACCGAGGCAAAGAGAGCAACTGGAATGTATTGAGCTGTGCCTAGGGGTGGATGAAGAGCGAGTCGAGAGCTTATGGGTAAGGATCAAAGGGCAGGCTAGCATGGGTGACACTGTTGTGGGTGTTTACTACAGGCCACCCGATCAGGAAGAGGAAGTCGATGAGGCCTTCTACAGACAGCTGGAAGTAGCCTCACGATCCCAGGCCCTGGTTCTCATGGGGGACTTCAACCACCCCGATATCTGCTGGAAAGACAACACAGCTAGGCACAAACAGTCCTGGAGGTTCCTGCAGAGCATTGGTGACAACTTCTTGACACAGGTGGTGGAGGAGCCAACAAGGAGAGGTGTGCTGCTGGACCTCGTACTAACAAACAAAGAAGGACTGGTGGAAGATGTGAAGGTCGGGGGCTGCCTTGGCTGCAGTGACCATGAGATTGTGGAGTTCAAGATCCTGCGAGGAGGCAGCAGGGCACCAAGTAGGATGGCAACCCTGGACTTCAGGAGAGCAAACTTTGGCCTCTTCAGGGACCTACTTGGAGGAATCCCATGGGTTAGGGCCCTAGAAGGAAGGGGTGTTCAAGAGAGCTGGTTAATATTCAAACATCACTTCCTCCAGGCTCAAGAGCGGTGCATCCCTATGAGCAGGAAGTCAAGCAAAGGAGGCAGGAGACCTGCATGGATGAGCAAGGAGCTCCTGGCAAAACGCAACCAGAAGAAGGAAGTCTACAGAAAGTGGAAGGGGGGGACAGGCCACTTGGGAGGAATATAGGAACGTTGTCAGAGTATGCAGGGATGCAACGAGGAAGGCTAAGGCCCATTTGGAATTAAATCTGGCTAGAGATGTCAAGAACAGCAAAAAGGGCTTCTTCAAATACATCAGTAGCAAGAGGAAGACTAGGGAAAATGTGGGGCCTTTGCTGAATGGGGTGGGTGCCCTGGTGATGAAGGATGCAGAGAAGGCAGAGTTACTGAATGCCTTCTTTGCTTCAGTCTTTACTGCTCAGGCCAGCCCTCAGGAACCCCAGACCCTGGAGGCAAGAGAGAAAGTCTGGAGAAAGGAAGACTTTCCCTTGGTCGAGGAGGATCGGGTTAGAGATCATTTAAGCAAACTTGACACCCACAAATCCATGGGCCCTGATGGGATGCACCCACGAGTGCTGAGGGAACTGGCGGATGTCATTGCTAAGCCACTCTCCATCATCTTTGAAAGGTCATGGAGGACAGGAGAGGTGCCTGAGGACTGGAAGAAAGCCAGTGTCACCCCAGTCTTCCAAAAGGGCAAGAAGGAGGACCCAGGGAACTACAGGCCAGTCAGCCTCACCTCCATCCCTGGAAAGGTGATGGAGCAGCTCATCCTGGAGGCTATCTCCAAGCATGTGGAGGACAAGAAGGTGATCAGGAGTAGTCAGCATGGCTTCACCAAGGGGAAATCATGCTTAACCAATCTGATAGCCTTCTAGGATGGAATGCCTGGCTGGGTAGATGAGGGGAGAGCAGTGGATGTTGTCTCCCTTGACTTCAGCAAGGCTTTCGACACTGTCTCCCATAGCATCCTCATAGACAAGCTCAGGAAGTGTGGGCTAGATGAGTGGACAGGGAGGTGGATTGAGAACTGGCTGAACGGCAGAGCTCAGAGAGTTGTGATCAGTGGCACAGAGTCTAGTTGGAGGCCTGTAGCTAGTGGTGTCCCCCAGGGGTCAGGACTGGGTCCAGTCTTGTTCAACTTCTTCATCAATGACCTGGATGAAGGGACAGAGTGCACCCTCAGCAAGTTTGCTGACGATACAAAACTGGGAGGAGTGGAAAATACGCCAGAGGGCTGTGCTGCCATTCAGAGAGACCTGGCCAGGCTGGAGAGGTGGGCGGAGAGGAACCTCATGAAGTTCAACAAAGGCAAGTGCAGGGTCCTGCACCTAGGGAGGAATAACCCCATGCACCAGTACAGGTTGGGGGCTGACCTGCTGGAAAGCAGCTCTGCGGAGAAGGACCTGGGAGTGCTGGTGGACACCAAGTTAAGCATGAGGCAGCAATGTGCCCTTGAGGCCAAGAAGGCCAATGGTATCCTGGGGTGCATCAGGAAGAGTGTTGCCAGCAGGTGGAGGGAGGTGATTCTCCCCCTCTACTCAGCCCTGGTGAGGCCACATCTGGAGTACTGCATCCAGTTCTGGGCTCCCCAGTACAAGAGAGACATGGAACTACTGAAGCAAGTCCAGCGAAGGGCTACAAAGATGATTAGGGGATTGGAGCATCTCTCTTATGGGGAAAGGCTGAGAGAGCTGGGCCTGTTTAGCCTGGAGAAGAGAAGGCTGAGAGGAGATCTTATCAACGTGTACAAGTATCTGAAGGGAGGGTGTCGAGAGGATGGGGCCAGACTCTTTCCAGTGGTGCCGAGCGACAGGACGCGAGGCAACGGGCACAAACTGAAACGCAGACAATTCCATCTGAACATGAGGAAAAACTTTTTCACTGTGAGGGTGACAGAGCACTGGCACAGGTTGCCCAGAGAGGTTGTGGGGTCTCCTTCTCTGGAGATATTCAAAACGCGCCTGGATGCAATCCTGTGCAATGTGCTCTAGGTGACCCTGCTTGATCAGGGGGTTTGGACTAGATGATCTCCAGAGGTCCCTTCCAACCTCAGCGATTCTGTGATTCTGTGAAAACCAGCACCAAGTACTTCAGTCTTTTCCTTGTCTTCTGTCACTAGTCCTCTGCCCAGTGAGCAGTGGACCTGTTCCTTATTTTCCTTATCCTTCCGTTTGCTGTCCCTGCCTGCCCTTCTTGTTGCTTTCCACATCCCTCATGAGCTTCAACTCCAGCCGAGCTCTGGCCTTCCTAACTCCATCCTAGCACACTCAGGCAATGTCTCTATATTCCTCTTGGATAGCTGCTGCCTGCTTTCACCTTCTGTTACTTCCTTTTTGTGTTGTAAGGGCCCAGGGCACATATCCTCCCTTCCTAAGAGTTTAGCTGCCTGCACTCAGGGCCAGCTCTCTGATATGGTACAGCCGTTGATTCAGACTATTTTGAAGAAAGAGCTGTTTGCAAACGGCAGCGGCTCCCCTCCCTTTACTCAAATGCTGCATGTAAGTTGAGCCTCTCACCCTTATTTCCCTGTCTGAGCTGGACTGCAGCCATACCTGCATGATGCGCCACTAGAAGAGCATCTGTGATTCTTTTGGATTCCTGGATTCAGTTGCACTGAACTCAAGAGACCATCATTTGTCAAGTGTGAGAATTTATTGGACATCAGAGGTTATAACAAAGCTAAAAGTATAGTATAGCTAGAAATGTAACAGAACTGAAAATACATATACATATCAGAGCTCCACAGTTAAATCACAGGTGCATGGTATAGCAACCACTCTCGCCCTTTATGGGCCACCCTTCCCATCTAGTTTTCCTTGGATTCTCCTCACCATGCTGTTGACATCAGGGCCATCCCCACTGATGAGTGGGTCCTTGGGTCCATAGGCCAGCTGACCCTACGTTTGAGTCCACACCAAACCTATGTGGCTTACTCTCTTTTTATATCCAGTCTGAAGAATGCCAGCCCACAGTTGCACAAAAGCTGTATAGCTCTAGCCAGTAACACATCAGCATGTGACATCAGCAGGTAACCTCCTGCTCAGCCAACAGCCCTGCTCAGTGGGTAACAGTGCGCCCATTAGCAGGTCATTCCGTGGGGAGTGGCTCCATAGCAGGGAGATACTTTATCTATGATGCGGGTCTGCAGTGTCACTTCTCCTTTGTCCGGACTTGTCAATCATGGGGCTCTTAGAGGGTGTGCCCCCAGGCTACAGCAACTCCACAGGGTGGTGGCTCCAGCCATGGTACACCCGGGCTTTGTTAACTCTTAGGGAGCGCCCCAGAGCAAACCCCTCTTCTATGGGCTGCACCATCTGGTGTCCCACTCTTGCCTGTGTGGCACCTGTCAGCCTGTCTCATGCCACATACCCTTACAAATTTGCTTTCCTGGCTTGATCTCAGACTGTCACTACTGACTTGCCTGGCGATTGCCAGACAGTTAGATGAACCTGGTTACTGTCACAAGGCCTGCTCTGCTCTTTTTCAGGTACTGTGGGACTGCTCCCACAGCGAAGACACTGACCACCTGACTGCCTTGTTCCAGCTAACCTTCCCTGACATGCATCTGAACTCAGTGAGGCATTCTGCCACACTTGCTCAATTTTATACATGTTAGAATGGGCTATCCTTGTGCTTTGAAGAAGTTATTCTTGAAGACCAGCCAGCTCTCCTGAGCTCCTTTGCAATTGGAGCAGTCTTCTATTGGTTCCTGACAAGCAGATCCTTGGACAAGACAAAAAACTGTTCTCCTGTAGCTCAGGTTTCCAATTCTAGTACTCATTTTGCTCACTTTTCTCAAAATTTTAATGTCCTGCCCCAACCACATCTGCAATCATTTCTTCTCATTTGTGAGTAACACGTATGACAAAACAACAGCCCTAGCAAAAGATTTTTTTTACACTCTCAGGAGACATGCCCTATTATTTTATACTATAGGTTTTAAAAAGCTCTGTTATCTCTGAAAGGTTAAGTTACATACTCTGTTATTATCACTGGACGTAAATAACATCATCTACCTTTTGGTTACTACAGCAGACCACCAACATTGATCAATATGGGAGGGGAAAAAAGTATAATAGCCAGGATAATCTAATAGTGTACGTTTCATCACAGGAAGACATTTTTGCATTTCATTTTGCTAGCACTATCCCCAAATTCATCACACAGTTCAGAATAGTTTTAGATTCTTGTAACTTCTTTAGTACAGTCCATATAGAACAGCAAAGATTTTCGTTCAATGACAGAAACTTACATGTATGTATGTATGTATGGTAGGGGAAAGGAGAAAGGTAGAGCAATAAGGAGGACCTGGAGACATAACTGAGATAAAGCAGTAGTAAAAATCCATACATGTACACCTTAAAACAGAATTAAACAACAAAAACTTTTAGCCCATAATTGAGACTGAAAGATGTCTCAAATGACTTTCCAGAATATTCATATTATTTTCAGTTCTACCTCCAACTACAAATGCAGCATAACACTCTTCTCCGGGCAGTACTCATACTACATTCATTTACTCCAAATCAGATTCTGAAGATAGTACTGAATGCTCACAGTACATGGGGGGGGGGGGGGAAGGAGCCAGTTTAATGACCTTTTTCAGTTAAGGCAAAACTTGATTTTAGGTGAACTACAACATGAAGCAATTCATGCTCATTCTACACATAAGTGCTGAGCCTATCACTCACAAAATATCATCAGTTACCCATTTTAAAATGCCATCTTTTGGTACAGCATCCACATTTTATAGCCCATTTGAAGCAGGACTTTTACTTACCTGTCAAAATATTTACAGGCTACTTTAATTCCATCCACATAAGCTGAAAATAATGCTTTTTAGTACTAACATACTGCCTGAATTGATTATACTTGCCTTCTCTTATGTACATATGCACCTGGGCTTCTGTTGTAACATGAGGATAGGAAGAAGTGCTGAATCACCCACTGCCTCCAATCTGTGGGTATATCTTTAATTACTGCTACAACTCTGCTCAGCTTTTTAATTAATTTTCCCACTGTTTGGCAGACATTACACCAAAGATAATCATAGCTTACACTGATGTTTCATATTAGCTACTGCTAAACACCACATACATACATATCCATCAAGACTATTTCTTAGCTTTCAGATGACTGATGCACTGATCTCAAGCATTCTAGGTATCAGGTATCCCTAGTTCTTGTATTAAAGTTTATCTGTGGGTATCAATTTGATGAAAATCGTAGATACTACAGTATACTCAGGCAAAGGAAATATATTTAAAAGTATGTCATCAGAAAAAGGACTACCCATTCTCACCTTGAAGTGATTTGCAGTGTGTATCACCTGATGTACTGGCATCTGCTGACAAAGTCTGAACATTCTCCAAATCCTTCTCTTTGGATTTTGAGCCTAGGTTTCCAAGAACCATCTCCTCTTCTCCACTCGCATGCACAACAGAAGATGATGAAGTTTCAGCGAAGAGTCGTTTCAGTACTTTCCCTATGAATACTGTAGGGTAACAAAACTCCTTTAAACAAAAAATGCAGTGATTTAAAGGTAGTTTAAGTCTTTCTCTCTTCTTTTTTAAACTCTAATTGATAAAAGGCAGACTTGCCTTGTATATGACAGAAGCTATATTCAGTTGTCTTTACCTCTCACAGGTACTAAAGCTGAGACTAATATGTTAAAGTCCTAAATTGAGTCAAAAAAGCAGCTTTAAAACCCAACAGAGTTCGCTAGCAAGGTTACATACACAAAGTCCTCTATTATTTAACTACGTTTTAGCAATAAAACAACACATTACCTAGATATCACTACTTCTTTGGTCTGCAAATGTACATATACATAATCTTTAAATTTCTTTAAAACAAGCATCTACATGAGTGTTATAAGGCTGCTCAAAATGCAGGTCTCTTTTGTCACAGACACACTGCAATCAAATTACTCATTAAAATCAGTAAATTACAACCATTCAATCATATAAAAAAAAAAAAAGTAGGCAACCACAGAAACACATGGTAACCCAATTATTTCTACAGAAGTAGCAGCATTCTTATATGCCTCTTCCTCTTCCAGGCCCCCTTCTCATGCCATCTGCAGTCTGCTACTAGTTACTCAAATGCAAATATCATTTGATTAAAGAAATATATGTAGATAATCTAGTCAGTAACAACTTATCATCTGTATAGGAATACAAGCATATTTCAATCACTTGAATGTATTATATAAAGTAATACTAAGAAATTGGTATATATTACAGAGCACCAACAGCTTCCAAAATTCTACATGGTCAGGCACGTATTACAGGACTGGGAGTGGGTGGGTAGGTTCGGAGAAAAAATATGTAATCTTAATTCCAAGTTTAAGTTTGACAGAAAAAGTGTATGTGTACTATACAAGTGACTTGGTGATGATTCTGAACAAGATAATTTTGCCTATAACAAGTGTTATAACAGAGATGGCTTCTATTGTAGCTAGCAGAAAAGTGTACTATCATAAAACTCTTTTCAATAAATAAGTTTCTTTCACAGCTAAATTTTAACACACATGCTAAGAAATCATCTTCACAAAGTTGGGAAATCCTTGAACCGCTAATGTTGCTTTCAAAGTTTCAGATGCAAGACAGCTTTTTTTTTTTTTTTTTTTTTTTTAAATGAATGGTATAAAAAAAAGAAAAGAAAAAAGATTCTATCCCTAGAAAGCATTTAAAGCTATTACAATTGATCACTTGTGAACAGTTATTTTCTCACTGAGAAACAACCCTGTAAGTGTTAGAAGGGGTGAGAATGTGTCAATGTGTTATACCGAAACGGGAAGAATTGGAATAGTCTGTATATTCAGAAAAGGCTGAATAATCTCATTTAAGAAAAGATTAATACCTTAAAGAGAACAGAAGGAAATACTTCAAATATTTCTCATTACAAGTCCTCAGTTAGGATTCAGTTGTGTAGATTATATGTACACACACAAAGACGCTAAGTTAAGCCCTTGATAAACATTCTTAAAAAAAAGTTATCTATATAAAGGAAACAGGTATTTAGAAGTCTGAGCACTAATGAACAGAATTAGAGTCAGCAACAGCCAATTTATCTGCAATTTTCAGTACCAAGGAGAATTCTTGATTTTTGTTACCATTGGTGGAAGTATTCCCAAACACAAGATTCCATCTGACTTCTCAGACCCGATTCTCAAATAAACAAACAAAACCAACAATAATTACAAAACCCCCAAAACAAAAGAGGTCTACCAGACATCTTTAGCTCAGGGACTAAAGTTCTTAATTTTAACTAGGTATTAAAAATTATGGAAAAATTAAAGGCTAATAAATTTTATGTTCATTACAATTTTATCCTCTGTATACCATCTGCAGAAAACTCTCCTGTGCTTCTGTCAGATACACTCACCTTTTCCATCTCTCTCCCTTTCTGTTCTATGAACTATTTCTCACAAAAAGGAATCTTGAGGGCACCTAAATTGCTAAGAAGCAATTTATAGTTAACTCGGAAATGTTGTCCTGAAGTTTTGGATGCTGAAACTATAAGTGGTTGAAGAAGCAACTGATACAAAAGTAGTCTGTCAGGAGTTAACTGTGACTGTAGCTTTGAGCACAGAATCCTCCACCTCATCCCATAAATAGGGAGTTCTTTTCTTGACAGTGAAGCCTTCATCCAAGAAGTCACATTTAAGATTGTAACTGGTATCAATTTTAAAGTTAAATCTACAGACAGGAAGAAGAAACAGGCTTCTTCTGCCACCTTTCCACTGTGTCTTGACATGTTCAAAGGAAAAAACATGACATACTCTGCATGTCAGAAGAGTTCCCAAAGTTTGTGGTCCTACTCAGTTTGACAGATGTTTTGTTTTTCATTGTCATTAGTCTTCACAGCTTCCCTTTCCTAGATAGCTGAGAAATTCTATGTCAGAAGAATCTTCTACCAGAATTTAATATAGGAAAAAGGCATCTCTTCAAAAGACTATCTTCCTGCTATCCTTCCACATGGACCTTGGTGGTCTGTTTCAATTGGCACATAAATGATTAAAAATGGGGCAGAATGTCTTGTTAGACTTTGAGCTCTTTAGTTTATACTTCACTTATTCTTTGCTTGGACCCAATCTTTTCAATAATCATTCACCTTACAAAAAGGCCTATGACAAGAGGCAAGTCTGAAGAGATACTTGTACAGAAAGCTTTGCCTAAGAAGCCCGAATTTATTTTTTCTATGCTTGTCCATCATTCAGTGACATGAAAAAATCCCAAGAGACACTGCCAGAGATGTCCCCTTCAAGTAATTACAACCCCATTTTGCAGGTTAAGGGTTAAGACTACTGTTCCCAGAAGGAAAGATATCAACAGCAAATGTGTATTGAATATGTAGTTCCTCTTCATCAGGTTCCCCTGTGAGAATGTTCTACAGTTAAAAAGTCAAAGCCCACAGTGATTCTCCTTAGAGGATAACTAGAGG
Source organism: Apteryx mantelli (assembly GCF_036417845.1). Taxonomy (NCBI): domain Eukaryota; kingdom Metazoa; phylum Chordata; class Aves; order Apterygiformes; family Apterygidae; genus Apteryx; species Apteryx mantelli. The sequence goes on along the minus strand of NC_089980.1, from coordinate 116,826,797 downwards.
AAACAGACAGAAACGAGCAGTGTACCATGACAGAGTTAACTGACTTTTGCAAATCTCTGACCCTAAAGCAAGTTATCCAAGAGGTTGACCCTGGATCCTTTCCCCAAGTATTACTACTAACACTACAGCATTTTAATGAGCTCTAGTAGTCCTGTTACTAAGTTAACATTCAAGCACTTGTACTGATGAAGCTGTTCTCCCAAAGCAAACAATCACTGAGATACTGATGAACCTATATAAGGAAAAAGGTTTTCTCCAAGTCTGCTGAGGAGAGGTAGTCTCATAGTTGCTACAGTGGATTTTATGGTCCCCGTCTTGAGTTCTGATTTCTCTAGCCATCTGTTCAGATGCCCACACGCAAGAACTACTGCTGTCTTTTCTTGTTAAATACAGGGACTACATTCACATTCATGTACAATAGCATTGGTTCAGAAAGCAATATGAGATCAGTTTTCATACATTCATTCCTTCTTATTTTCATGGGGCCATCCTCATCTGTAATACCCATGTTTGACTACAAAAGTTGAATCAATGCTTGCTTTTGAAGGGCCTGAATATGGAGCAAACTATTCTTTCATAAAAATCTCTCACTTAGAATTAATATAAGTGGTAGTGAGGGATTTATTTCAGCAAAAATGGGGTTTAGCTGGCAACACCAAAAAAAACACTCAATCTTATTGGCTAGAGGTTTCAGCACAGGCATAGAAATAAGCTGGCTGGGTTGGGGTGAGGGTCTTCTCTGCCTACAGCACTACAAAAGACATCCATTAAGAGGAATAGTAAATCCCCAAATCCATGACAGAAGGGGAGTCTGCAGCACAGACCATGGCATGACAAGTTACCTGTTTGGAACCAGATGTATTTCAAGCCTCCTGAACAGAGCAGGAAGTAGTGTATCCCAGCAGTACACCTTTCTCAGGAGAATGAAGAGGTGATATTACCACAGGACAGTTGAAAAACTGATTAGTCTGAAATATTTGGAATCCTAAGCATATTTTAACCTTAAAGAAAGAAAGAAAGGAAAAAAAAAAATCACACACATCTGCCTGTGGCCCAAAACATTTTTGAACAAGTTTGCCCTGCATATCAGTGAACAGGGAAATTAGGCTCTGTGGAATATCTATCCTGCCACACTCAGCTGCTTCACATGCTACAAAGAAGCACTCTGCTTTGCATTTAGGAGTCCTTCTTAGAGCTAAGCTACCAAAACATTTTTCAGACAATGGAGGTTGCTCTTTTCTTCAGGACTTTATTACTGCGAATGCTTAAAGACAAGCCCTGTAACATCCATGAATGTTGGCTTAACCATAGCATCACGTGAGCCCAAGCTCCTACAGGGCAGCTTTTCTTCCCTGCTCAGAAATCTCCTTAACCTGATGTACTGACCTGTGATGCTACATAATACCAAAGGCATCTGGTACGAAACACTCAGACCATTAACAATTACCTCTTGAGTTGAGACATGCAATATAAGAGGATACAAGGAAAATCATCTGCTTCTAAAGACAAACTTATCAGTTCCCAAATAGAATAAGACTTGCTCTCATCATACCAGTAGCACAGCTAAATGCATGCATGTATTTGTTGCTGTTGTTTTCCAGTCAAAGTAATTGAGAGAGGATCTGCACAGATTCATGTAGTCTTTCAAGAGACCAGTCCAAGAACCCTTTTCCACTTTTGGTAGCAGACTGATGAACAAGCATATGCTTTGAGATGTGTTTTTGGAAGATCTCAAGAGTTGCTTTTTGAGCAAAGAGAAAAGAGGGATACACTAACTGGAATCAGAAATTAAGAAAATTGACAGATTAACATACAGCATTAATGTGAAAGATACAAGAGAGTGAGTTTAATAACTCTGACTGAATAGGTTTTCAAGGACATCCTTGGAAATTGTATTCATTTATTACAAAACCCGGTGTTCCATTCTGGAAAAAGGGGGGCAGGGGGAGATAGTAAGAGATAGTATGAGAGGAATTATCGTTATCTCTGGAACTGAGTCTATAATTGAACAGGAAAGAAATGTTAACAGCAGTAAAAGGCCTACTACAAGGAAATGGGAAGCCTTGTTTTAAGAGCTACTGCAAGCATATCTCCACTCTTAGAAGAAAACAGTCTCTTGAACTAAAAGATGAGGAACAGGAAGTGAGAAAGGAAAGGAGATGAGCTAAGAGGTTTGGGGGCAGGAACGAAAGTGAGGTGGGTGCAGCTGAAAGCAATGCAGAATCTTTCAGCTGTCCTTATTTCCCCACAAAATCTGGAACAGCAGATGGTAATCCAAGAAGTTTTATAGGGCATGGACCAGACAGGAATTATTGAAAAGACAACTTAGTTTGCCCAATCCACAGTGAACCTTGAAAAGCTACCATAGTGTTTTTGGCATAGCTCCATTTCTCTGAGGTACAATCTATAGGTCATTACTCCCAACCTACAGAAAATTAAAGATACTTTCAGAGTTCTGTAGGGAATGAATTCTGCAATCTGAGGAAAAATTTCCCCATAGTTATGCATGACTGAAGACAGACATGGTTCTGAACTCCTGGTCACAGAGTGACAATTGAAAGAATTTCTAGTTGCTCTAGCCTAGAGAAATATGGCCCGGGGACCATCATATTTTGGAGTTCTGTGTTAACATGGCAGATTTAGTTGCCATTTTAATTCAGGAAAGTATGTGGAAAGATTTATCCATTGCTGATGTTTCCAGAGTCCAAATAAAGTGAAAATAAAACTGAGAAAGAAATGCTTGCTATATATTGAGTACTCTTTCCCTTCCAGTAATCTGACAGGATTTAAATACTACACAGATGGATTTTCCTTACATTGTAAGATGCATATTGTTGAAACCAGACATTGAAGATGAGAGAAGCAGTAGTCTATTATCGTCAGCTAAAGATCGCTTTGTACTCTGAGCCTTCTTGGATTTGCCAGACCTCAGAGCATGTAGGTGTGGTGGTGGGGCTGGGGTTGCAGGTGCCACACCAGTACTGTTGAATGGATTTAATTCAGTTCAAAATTGTACAGGGAAATGAGATTCAGAATATGATGGCTGATCAAATGACAAAAAGGAAGCACTGCTCAGTAATAGTATTAACAGAAGCACCTAGTTCAAATTCTGAAGGTTTAAAGAGATCCTTTGCTATTTTGCTTTAAGGAAAGAATTTGGCTGACACTACCTCTGTTTACAAAGTTAGCAAGTTTAAAGAGCTAAATGAAACCTTAAGGACTATTTATTAGGATCGCCATGCTTAGGGGGAGAAATAAAAATTCCTAAGTGGAAATTCATCAGCTGGAGGTGATGAAAGCCTGTTGTGTTATCATCCATGAGAGAGACTGAGTCACCACTATGATTAAGGTCATGTATGATGCAAATGTGATCCAAGACCCTATTGGGCTAAACATTCTTAATCCAAGGTATGAAAATATAAGAATCTAAAGAAACCTCACTGGAAACATTAACAACCTTAAGTCTATTGTTTACAAGCTAGCTGAACTCAAATCAGAGCAGGTATAGAAGAGTTCTTTGGATAATCAATAGGACACAGAAGAACAAGGAGAGCTTGGACTGCTCAGCCTAAGAAAACAAACACCAAGAGAACTGTAAGCATGAAACAGTGAAAATGTTATGTAGTTCAAGGATAAGATTGCATCAAACCATGCCACAAATAAATACTGGAAACTAACAATAAATTAGAATTACCAATCCAAAATCTTCTTGATGAGCATCTAGAAATTTTGCAACAATCTTCCAATAAACAGGGCAAAACAAAACACAGTAGCTAGGTGTCAGAGCTTGATGTAAGAGACATTGCTATAAACACTACAAAGTTGCCTGCAACAGAGAGGACTAGAACTGAATCCCACAAAGACTGCTTTTAACCCTATAGTTCCGACAGGTGACTCCAGGGTTTGCTTGTAGTTGGTTACTGATAAGCCAGGGATCAGGTGAATGTGATCCATGTCACATTGGATCCTTTGTTAAAAGGAAGTGGACAAAATATATCTTAGCTATTTTGAAGTTCAGAGGAGAAAGAAGATTCCCAAATATAATGGTACATCTATTATACAAAACAATTTTTAGATTCATTACATCCATTATATGGGATAGATTTAGACCTACAAGATCTAAAATAGGTTTTTGTGAAGTTAAAATTAGCAAAAGGGAGTCATGGCATATCAGACAATACCAGATAAGTTGACTTTCACTACAGCCACTATAAGTGTGCAAGTCAAACACTCATAAATGAATTACCAGTTCTACCCACTAAGTATAGCTGTTTTTTTGAAAGGGGGAAAAATACATAATATCCAACCCAAGCTCTCATTTACAGTATTTGGGTGAGATTTTGCTCAGCTTCCTCAAAGAAATCCCACTGACATCAAGTTTTCTACTTGAAGTAGAAGAAAAGGAATTGCAATTTGGCTTACAGTAGTGGTAAATAACAGTTTAAAAAGCCACCAGAGGAAGTCAGTCACCTGTACAGCCACTGTATTTTCATTCAGAATATAATTAGATTTAAACACACTTTCAAGCTTCCTCACAACACTATCAAAAGCCTAAGTCATTTTACAGTGGAGTACATAGCTCCTATTAGATGTACAGGAATGGTAATAAATGTGATACATTCAGTGAGAAAAAGGAGAACAGTTTTGTTTGAAAATTTAAAATAGTTAAACTTCTTCCTAGAGGAACAGAAGAAGCAGCAGTGAATTGCTACACCTTTTTCACTGGATGTATTTGCTTGCTACTAGCCTGTACATTCAGTCATTAATGAGAGGGTCAGACAGGTAGTACCAGAGCAAATCTCATTTATTCTTAAGAAAGTTCAGACTTTCTTACGTTCCAGTATGATTGTGTTATCACTACAGCAACAATGGAAACAAAACCACACAATTTCAGGAAAAAAGACCCCCCCCAACCCCAAAGCCTAGACAAATTATCCCAGCTTAAACATTCAGTGATCAGGAAATACCCCTAATTGGCAAAAATCAGAACATAAAATACAGTCTTCTGTCACCCTGGAAGTGAACTCTTTATCTAAAGGTTTAAACACACTGGAACAGAAAGCTTTTCTTGCCACTGCTTGAGAGGGTTTTCTGAGGTTTATCAGTATTTTCATGGCTACCAGTCTTGCACCTCTTACAGGTATGAAGTTCAGAGATACAGCCATGACAGAAGGAAAAACATTCTCTGTACTTAATAACAGCATTTTTCTTTGTAGTTCATTTGTATTTGCTTGAGGCTGATCAATCTGAGAGCACTTAAAATAGAATTAGTAAGATACCATATTTAAGTGTATTTATACCCCAAGCAGGCATAAGGTATTATAAAGCAGTGCTCTGAATTTCTCATATTGCAGCTGTTCAAATTTGCATGCGTTATTTATTGAGCCAGGACGGGAATGCTGCTCTCTCTCTCTCTCATACAAAGCAAGGGCCTAGTAGGTATTCAAGAGGGCAAATGAGAAGTCCCATCACCAACTGCAGTTTCTGTGCAATAAAGGCACTCAGTCAGTACTAAGACAGAGAAAGGGAACTTGGCTAGAGGTCTCATGTATTCTCCATTAGCCCAGTATTCTGGGTTCTGTGATCATACTTTTCATACTTTTGTCTCTTTAAATGTTATATAGCAGAGATTGTATGAGCTTGTAAGCCAACACTGCAAAACCTACTAGTCATCATGCATCAAATGTGCATCTTTGGTGACATAAGTTCTCACTGAGATCTTCACTGCTAGCACTATGTGTAAGGATAGGGTAGGATGACAATTCTGTTTATAACTCCCAAAATAGAGGCCACTCTTGAAAATTTTCTTTCATGCCTTGGCATTATATTTTTTATGAAGTGCCATGGGCTATATATTATGTTTGAATGTATATTATGTTTGAGAGATTACAAAGCGTTTTAGCTGCATTTCAAGTACAACACATGCTGTCTAGAAGAAAGTTTCATTTAACTGCAGTTAAAGAGATGCAAACAGCTGGTGCACATTTCAAAAAGAGGAAGAGCTGCCAAGTTGCTAACTAGTCTCCATTTACAGTCTGCATGTACTATTAAGCAAGAAAAAGAACCTGGTATCATTAAAGAGATCTTTGTGAAACATTCTAATTTTAAATATCTTAAAAATTCTCTTCTTCCTTGATCCTTTCCTACCCTTCTGTCTTTCCCTTCACATGCCCACACAAAGAGATGCAAGTTCCAACAAATTACTGGCTTGCTTTTTTTTTTTTTGGGGGGGGGGGGCGGCGGGGGACACATGGACAAAAGGATAGATTCTCCATGCCTACACATACATCCACATGACCTAGCCACATTGCTTGGAAACTCTTAGTCTGTATTTGCTACTTTTTGTCAGAATTGCTTAAAGTATTGAAAGAAATTGATGTTACTTTATAAACCAAAGTAAGCATCAGCCCAACCAAGAATACTGGAATTCACTTCTGTATTTCATGCAACTAAACCCAGATTATCTGATCTTTCTTGTGGCCATTTTAATATCTTCAGAACCCCTAGTTGCAATGCCAGCAAAACGTAAAAAACATGCTTTATCTGTTAAAGGAAGGATACAGCTCCTTGCAAAATAAGCAGATTCTAAGCACTAGCAGTACTCAAACTACATTTAAGCTAGTGAAACTTAAAGATGTCTAGATCTCAAACACATACGCAAGACCTCAAACACTTGGGGCCTTGAGTCTGAAGTGCAAAGAACTGTAAATACAAGATTAAGAGAAGTAGTTGATGTATTTCAGTAGAAATTTTTTATTCTAATAGACCAACAGAAGTAAAAAAGCATACACACTTTAGTCTTGACTTCTGAATCAGTTTTCTAATTAGGTTTCAAAAGTGAAACAAGCTCATTCTCTTACCAGCCACATCACCAGCCCACAAGTGAAAGTACTGAGTGTTCCTCCTGTGCAATGAAATTGAAGCAACACCAGAAGACCTGTCTTTCCAGGAATTAGTTGGTGAGGAGAAGGAGCCAGTATTTTCAGAAGTGAGAACAAGTTGCAACAGGTACCACACTAGTTCCACAGCTAGTTCTTCACAACTCTCATGTAGAAAACATGAGGAATAAACAAATGCATCAGAAGATTGAAAAAGCACCAAGTGTCTACTGTTTGACATAGGAGAAGCAAAGCAAAATATAACTCCAAGAAAAAGAGTACAGAACATGTGCTGGCTAGTGATTCAAACTAGATTAATATCCAGGATCTCTGTACTCCTAATTACTAATTTTGTAAGTGAGAAGAGTAAAGAGAGAAAAAAAGCCTTGCTTCAAACAAACACATTGCTTAGCACCTAAGTATTAAACAAACACTACTTAAAGTTTCCTATCTGTGTATAAGCAAACTACCCATAACTACACACATCAGTATTGGCATAGCATCACAGATTTAAGAAGGTTCTCTCCAGGGGTTGAGAGCATTACCAAAAATTCAGTTAAGGCTACAGACCGTATAACTAATGCATGCTGCATAACTAAACAAATATAATTCTGATCAACGTCAGAAGAGGTCCCTTCCAGCTGAATGGGGGAGGAGATAGTTTCCTCAAAAACATTTCTGTGGAGAATGCCTTCCATGCTCTTTTGGTTACTTGCCCTAAGTACTGCACGCACTCCCATCGTGTTTCTCAGTTGGTCGCTTGCTACCTACTCAAATGCAACTTGGACAGCAAGAATAAAGTAAATGGCATCACAAGTGTTGAATGTATTAGAGCTCTGAGAAGCCTACAACTTGCTCTACTTGTTTTTTCTGTCCTACAAACACAAGCGCTTTCCAACAAGAAAAGAGTCAGGAATTTCTTCTGAAGCCAATCCATGTGTAAGACATTTAAAAACCTTGTTCCTGTTAATACAGGATAACAAATATAAGAGTAGAGCAGAAGAGAAGGGGATGGAAAAAAGAGCAGAATGGAAGACAATCCATATGCAAAACATATGGACAAGGCTTCATTAAAGTGTTTAGTTCATCTCTATTAGTGCGGAATTACTCTCCAATATTTAAAAGCATTTAAATCCTTGAAGTCTCCTTTCTTATGTATCACATACCTCCTACAAACAGCATGTAAAGAAAGTTATTTTACTGAATGGTCACAGAATCACAGAGAAGCTGAAGTTGCAAGGGACCTCTGGAGGTCATCTAGTCTAACCTCAATGCTCAAAGCAGGGTCAACTAGGGCAGGTTGCTTATGGCCTTGTCTGGCTGGGTACAACAACTCCATTACCCTCTTGCCCAAACATTGCTGAATAGCCCCTCTTGATCAGGGATGAGAAAGGGAAAAAAGAGTTAGATACATGGATTCCATTAGGATTCAAAAGATGAGGTATTAAAAAAAAAAAAAAAGTTCAGGGTGCTGTTGCATACAGGAAGTGTTAGCCAGTGTGATATTCTTACCAGCTACAAGACTGAAGACTGATAATGGGAATTTCAGGCTAGGATTCACCCCCTTAAACCATTCCCTACAAAGTTTAACATGTTTTCCCTCTGTCTTCTATCACATAGGATAGGGTTTCATGTCTTAAGTCTTCCACATTACTTCTAAAAGAGTTGCTCAGCTGGCTGAACTGATGAGCAAAGGTCTTCACCCTGTATTTGTTTGGCCTAACATACACCAATTCTTAGGTCATAACCTTACAAGTCTCAAAAAGACCACAACCAAATAAAAGCATCCAATTTAGATTTTAGACACTAGGGGCAGAATTCAGGCTGAAATTATGATACTTAACTGCAGACATGTGCTAGGTGTCATACTCTGTTTATACATTATATATCTCTCCATAGAGAACCAATCCAAGAAAGCAATTCAGCTGACCAATCACAGTGTAAGATAAGATAACCTGAAGTACTACCTAGAGTGACACTGTACTGAGTACAAGCTCCCATTACAGTCAATAGAAACCAAGACCTAAGACATCTGAGAACAACTAAGTATATTAAGCTTGACCTGAATTTCACAGTACAGTAGAAGCCACATATGCATTGCTTCCAGACAAAAATATACCTCAGCTCCCTCCCTCCCCCCCCCCAAAAAAAAGAGGCCACATCTGATAGCTCAAAGACCTCAGGACCACTGCTTTGAGTGGCAGAGACCAGAGGTTTGGATGAAGCCAGTTCTGCACATGTGTGCGCGTATATGCAAGTTCGAGCCCTGGTGACAACAACTAGCCATTTAAACATTCACTTCAAGAAGCTTTCAGTCAAGATTACATAGCTGCGAAGAAGATTCCCAGATTTGAGACACCAGTTCACTCACTATCAACAGATTTAAATCAAACAAAGAGGAAAGGGAGGAATTAACTAGAACAAAACATTCTATGACAGCTGAACAGGATATCACTTCTACCTCCTCCTTCCCCTTCTTTTCACAACCTTCCATACAACTTCCCTATTTCCAAAAATGTTCTCAAGCTGCATGGAAACATAAGGAAGAGAGCAGGAATGCAGTGACATGCAATTACATCCCGTATAGCCTGACAGTTCAAAACATCATAAGGACTGTTTGCCATATTTAAGAAGGGATGTTCTTGTTCAAGCCAGGAGGAAGGCAAAGAACAAGTCATCTTATTTTCCTGCTACCAGAAAGGTCAGCTTTGCGAAGATCTGACATACTTTCATTCCACCATAGATAAAACATATGCAAACCAAAGCAAAACACAATCATGGGGATAAGAAAACTGATCTTCCAAGGGACAAAAAAAAGTGCAAGATAAGCAGAATTCCAGCGGTGGATAGAAACGCAGAAAATAGAGGCTGGAGTAGACTACCTCTTGAAAGAGGCACTTGTAGATGAACTCAGAGACTAAACAGATGTTACAAGATACTGTGCTTAGTCAAAGAGGATGCCATTCTGCAGATCAGCCACAATACCTTCTGTTTTCATAATTTAGACCTGACTGTATCTATCTACAAGTGCATAGCTCTACATATTTATCTCTGTTATTTAATTTCAGGAAGTCCACCAGTTTCTGAAATTCCTCCTTAAGAAAGATATTAAATAAATTTTCAGCTTCAAATTTCAAGGTGGAATTCACACTGCCACCTTAAGGCCAGAATGACCACTAGGTCATCTCGTCTGAGTGACTGTAAGAAATAATTTTACACAATTACTCACATTCAAACAGACAACTTGTGTCTCAATAAGATTAGTAATGTTTCAAAAGACTATGGAGGCCCTTCAAAAAGCAAATAATCCAAATCATTCACACTAGTTTATTCCAGTGCTTAATCACCTTTGCCACTAAAAACACAGCTATTTTTGTTATTTACATTTGTACAACTTGAGTTTTTTGATCTTCATCCTTTTTCTGCCTCTCTGCATTAAAGAGTCCTTTATTATGTACTAATTCCTTTTCTGTGAAGATCTTTCTAAAAGTTAGAAAGCTGGATTCTGAAGAAATAAACAAAGTCTTTCAGTCTGGAAGGCACCGTCTCTCAGCCTCAAATCCCTAACTTTTTAGTATTTGCCTCTGCAAATAAAGTGCTTTTTTTAAACAAAGGCTGTTTGCTTCTTCCTCTTGTTCTCCAGCATAGATCTATTATCATCTGAGTCAGCAGAGCTTAAGGAGGGTGGGTTGCTTGTTTTTGTTTTTTAGAACCAGTAATCTAGTAGGAACACTGGGATGAAATGCTGGTATCACAAACTGACTATTTTTTAACTTTACCATCTTCTTCTATGATTTGTAAGTTCTACTATCCTGATACAACTTGAATGACAGATAAAGGGAAAAACAACATGTACATTCTTTCGACTGCGTATCCAGACATAAGGTGGGAATGGTTCTCACTCTTCCAGTTTCACAATTTACTTCACTTTACATTCCACATGACATAGATCATTTCACTCTTGAGTTGGTAAAACTATTGTTATATATTCAGGTCAAAAAAGGAAAACTTGCACCCACAGTCTGGAGATCAAACAACAGAAGAATTTACTTTTATCCAAGGTCGCATGAATTCTGTGCTTGAACCACTAGATGTCAGCTGTCTGCATCTCAGTACAGTTGTTAACCAAAATGCCATGGGGAGCTGCACAAGAAGCTCAGATGCCGTTGTTTTTAGGTCTAGCGCGTAACACTAACTTCATCACCTTAAGGTTTGTCTCAAGACCTCTGATGTTATTCTCACTGAAACAGCATCTATTAGTGTTCCATCAGACATTAAAATCGGATGCCAAATGCCTAGATTTTATTCTTGTCTTATTATTACAATTTGATAACTGCATAGTGTAAAAAGGACTCCAATTTTGTGATTAATATAGCAGTCCACAAAATGTAAGGTTCCATTTATCTTTTCATCCAGTGCTATCTAGTCTTTTATATGAGGAAAAATCACCTTGTTCCCTGAAACTTGAATAATGCACAGTCCTCCTAGCTTTGAGGCACCATTTAAACAAGAGCAACTTATTTTAGTATACATCTTGACATGTGTCTATAGGGGAGGAAGGAAAGGAAAGAGTATAGCGATACCATATCCCACACTTATGTATTCACCTAAATTAAGAAGTAAGTAACAGAGGAGTTAATTTTATACTTTCACCGCTGTGTGCATACAGCTCAACATAGCTCATGGCAATCGCAGATACAAAATAAGTAAGTTATTCACTACAAAAAAAGCAGGCGTTTGTTTTCTCTTAGCTTAGATGAAATTGATTCAGCTTCACTAAGCACGATCTCTGTGTCACATTGCAGCTTCTAATCAAGATGACTAGTGTTACAGCTGTCAGTATATTCTGCATGGCTGTGTAGTTCAATAAGAATCTGACTAATGTATCGTGCCATCCTGTCTTAACAAAAGCTTTAGAGATCTCTCAGTAGGCCACCTTAATTGCGACTGTGAGCTCCTAGACATCTAATAAACTTGACATGATACAGGAGAGACATGATAAGAAGCCGCATAGCCAACATAATGAGAACATCAGGATTCTGCTCCAGCTGTTCGCAAGAACTCTGCCTGACTCATAGTGGAACCTTATTGTAACAGTACCCTTACCAGAGTCCTGGGAAAACAGAGCATTTTCACCACTATTTTGATTTGTGCACATTATCCATGTTTCTAAGCATCTTTCACAATACATAGCAATACATTTTTCATACAATTATCTTTATCCTACCTGGCACAATCAAAAAGATCCCATTCAAAATATTGGAAGATATCTCATCTTCCCTTACTAAAACTCAGCTCTGTTGACAAAAAAAAAAAAAAAAAAAAAAAAGTAATTGTGGGTACTCAAAGGTAGCCAACTTTTAATCATATTAGTAAGAGACTTTCTTCCAATCCTGAGGCCGAAGTTGGAGGAAAAAACCCAAAGCCTTGAGCTTAAAACCTCATCCTCTTATGTCCACTAACTAGTGCTTATATGACTACATAGTCTTTAGCAAAGCAGCTGATGGTTTACATGGTTTCCCTTCACATTACACCAGTAAGGAAACTGACAGTGTCCTCATAAATATGAACGGAGAGTTGGAATTAACATTCCCCATTTACACTAGATAAAAAAAATAAATGAACGAACTATAAGGACACCAATGATTTATTTCAGAAGGGAGAGGAAACAAAGGTCTCTCCTCTTGCACCATACACTCATCACAGTAGTCCAATTACAGGATCATGTACTATTTTGTTTTGCTCCTGCTATGACCCTTGCCTTATTCAGAGCAGAGATCAGCTTCATGAGAGCATAAAATTAAGGTTGCAGAAACAGTTATAAATCTGATATTTCATAAGAGCATGACTGGATAATCTCTTTGGTCGTCAAGTCCAGTCCCCTGCTAGTGTATCCATAAGCTTTCTAAATTCCATAAAGTTTAAACCTTACTTCAATCTAAAGAACTCTCATCGTGCTTTATGCATGCAGAGAGAAAACAGCACATGCCCTGAAGTAAGCGTCAAACCATAGCACATATCTGGGCTAAAGTTCAAAAAAGTAGCCTTTTCCTTTCAAGCAACTACAGTGCGAATTTTCTAAACCTCACAGAATTCTTGTTACATTCTAATTTAGGAACATCTTTGGCATCATCAAGTAACTTTACAGTAGATGCTGTTAACAACATAGAGAAGAGAAAAATAGTACTATAATGGCCTGAAATATTGCCATAAGAATAACTGAAGACTAGTGTGTAGTGGGAGGGTGGGGGGGGAGCCATCCAGAGTTTAGACTACTGAACAGAAAAAAAAACCTCGGAAATTTTAAAGAGACAACTTGCTCTCTCTGCTTAAAAGAAACTAAAATTAAGCTCAAAATAATACCACAGAAAAAAAACAGACAAACCATGAAACTGGTGGTGGCAGCATCACTGACCACAGGCAAAAGTTCAAAAAACAGTGTCTCATTTAAATTAAATTGCAAAGGAATCTTCATAAGTTCATATAATATAAAAGAGGGTAAATACAATCAAATGTCTACATGACCTTGAGGAAGGTCATGTAAATATAGTAAATTAGTACAATTTCCTATGACTTGAACATTTGATCATGACATAATACCCAATATTTTCTGCATACCTACCCACATATGCATATAATAGAAACCAATATAAATATCCCATTGATACAAAGTACTGGAATTTTTAAGAAAAGAGGATTTGATTTTTTTTTTTTTGCTAGTTATGAACTCAGAAAGGAGTTTTAACATAAGTTACTATGCAATCCTTAACAGAAATGCAAACTTCTAGACAAATGGTTTTCAACTTTTTGAACTGCAGGCAACTGAAAGCTTAATAAAGAAAATATTGCCTATTAAAACAAACAAACAGATGACTGTAGATTCGACTCCAGGAATCTACTGACCACAGCCTGAAAATTAGCGTTGTTGAGCGAAATGCTTCACATGCCAATTGTTTTAAGAAAACTAACTCTGTAAAACAACAGAAGTACCTAGAATTGTTCCTAGAAATATCTTTAAATAGCATCCCGTCTACAACTTGTGAACCATACTGTCTCACTGAAAAGTAGAGAAGAAAAACTCCAAAGTACTCCTTCTAAAAAAACAAACAAACAAACAAAAAAACCCACCACACAATGCCACATTATGTCAGGCTATGGGTATTCAACTATCTGCAAGCACGAGTTATCCTCACAGACTTTCTGTGTGCAAAGTCGGTGGGTCTATCATTTCTGCCTTTTCCTTCCTTATCATGCTGGCCTGCCTTCCTGATCAGACAACTCATCCAGGCACAAGCAATGAAAGAAGGCCTATGAAAACGAAATTTTTCATTAAGTTTTAATGGCAGATTCAATTACACTTGCCCTAATGCAACTGCTATCTTTAATTACAAAACCATTGGTATCAGCAATTTATTCAAGTACAATCCAAATAAAATTTGGATCTTGGCTAGCTGTAATAAGTCTTTGGTCACCGAAAACAACATGCACTATTAATTGCTGTAAAAAGACTAGGATACCTCTCCCAGAGTAAAAGAAACCTGCATCAGGCATCAAATTCCAATTCTGATGCATGTGGCCCTTGTTGGTAAACACATATGTTTACAAAAAAAAAGACATTCACCCTAAAAAAAAAAAAAGTTTTAAAATATTTTGTAAAAACAGACACAAAGTGTTTTCAAACAAGTTATATGAAGACTTGAAAAAAACCAAAACATTATCTGTAAGAAGCAAGATTATTCTTAAACAGTTAAGAACAGAAAAAACACTGCTGTATCTGCAAGAACTAAGAATTTTCAAATATCTGAGATTTAGTCTTTAAACGTTCCCCCCAACATAAGGGGCTGCAATCACAGTTGCATCCCTATACAAATATGAGCCCAATAAACAAGTCATTTTACTCGTCACAAAGAGGCAAAATAGCATTCCTTGATGCAACACTCTACATTGTTTAAAATCTTTTGTTATTGTTGTTGATGACTTTCAGTTGACCACATTTGATTTCCAGTATAATCTCTCAAACAGGAAATCTCCTGTAGTACTACTACATTACCCTTTGTGTTGCATAGCAACTTCTGTAGCAGTGCTTTCTATCAGCAGTTAAGGTCAACAGTGTATACCTACACCAATATCTTAATTCTACCCTTTAGTAGCTGGAACATCAGGCTCATCATCCGAGCATCATCTCAAACATCATCTTAAAGGCTCTACACAGAGCGTTAAGACAGTTGAGACAGTGTTACCTTGGAACTACACAGACATTCAAGAAAAAAGGAGTGGGGAATACGGCTTTAAAGATACAGTTGATGATGCTTATGAACTGTGAATTCAATGGCTCAGTGGGGGTAAACATCCCATGAGTAATACATATCAATGAGATCTGCTAGTTCATCTAGCCTGTTACTTAGCATCAGTGTATGAGCAACCAAAAATAAATAAAAACTTTGCACTTTCTCAGTTACAGCTGTCCAACTCATTCCTGGCAAATCAAACCTTAAATACATTTCACTTATTTGTACTGCTAACTTCCTGTCTTTTAGCTATTTAGATTTTTTCTTCAATGAAGGTTAGCCCTACAATCTCCAAACTATAGACCAGTTATGGCCCAGTTCAATACAAAATTAAAAACTTGGGTTTTCCTTTGTAATGTGGACAAAATCCATCTGAAGCATCTTCTACCTTCTCCTATATATTGGACCAAAAAAAACCTTAGAAGCAGTATCTGAACTTTCTTTTTCAGCTCTTCTCTGACACACGTATTATTTTTTGTCTGCAGATTCACAAGTCAACTGTTTCCACATATGCTATCAACAACAGCAGAGCAAGGTTGTGATCTCTTCCAGTCTTCTTATTTCATCCTCTATTTACATCCCATGGTGACTGCATGACATCCCATCCTCCTTGTATTCCTTGCTCTAGTTTCTTCCCACTCTTAATATTAGCAACAATCATTCAATCCTTAGAGATGGCTGAAGAAAACATTAGTGGTTTCTAACTTTATACTGTACAGACACTCATGTGGCATGATCATTTTAGCCTTCTCTTTCACTTGCACAGAAACAAGTGGTTCTTTATTTGACCTATAGTTTTAAACTGAGTACTTTGGAATTTGCTTTCCCTGCTCTCAGCCCTAGAGTCACCAGTTTACAAGTGAAGAAACTCACCCTTCCCAACTCACTAACTTTCTCCCACAAGACATCAGTGTGCACTTCTCCACCTTCTGTCAAGGGCAGTCTACACTATGTGCAAAACAGTTACTCCATCATCCATCTATATTACCTGCAATGGAGCTGCATCTAAACTCAGAGACTACTGCTTCAGTTTTATACTCCCTTCAAAACTTCCTACCACTAACTACTTGCAGTCAGCTAGCAAATAGCCTATACATCAACCCTTGGTGCTCAGTCATATTCTCACATTCTCATCCTTACAGGAAGGATTCACATTTCAAGATGCTGAAAGTGTTTGGAAAAAAACAACCAGAAAGTCATTACAGAAAGTAAGCATTTCACTCTCTTATAGCTCAGCCCTACTCAAAACCTCTCAGAGAATAAGATATCACTTAGCAAACACCTCTATTTGTATTATTATGCTATTCTTGGTCAAGCCCATGTCTTATAAAGCAAAAAGTATAATAAAACAGACCAAAATTCTGCTTGGATTAGGAAAACAAATTTTTTTGCAAACAAATTGCCTTGCCTATTTCAGAATTGTGCTAACACACTTTGAATAAGCCAAACTATATGGTCACAGTCAGCAAGAGCGCATACACACGTGCATCCTAAAGAAAAGGGCGTTCATTTTAAAATAACTTGTGATTAAAGAACTAATTATATTCTACGCGCCCCTTGCCAACCTGACTGCTCCCCGCCTCCCCACACACCATCACCGCAAGATCCCGCGAACAACACCCCCGCACCCACTCCCCGGCGCGGCCCTCGGCTTCCCGCTCTCCCCCCCACCCACAGCGGCCGGCAAGGGCGCCGAGGAGGTGGACACAGGAGCCCTGCGCCGCCGCTGAGCGCGGCCACAACAGCGCGCTCCTCCCGGCCAAAAACGCTCCTCCGCCGCGGGCGGCCGCGCCCCCCGACCGTTAAACCGCCGCGCGAGGGACCGTTAACGACTCCCACCCCCATCCGGGCCACAGAGCCAAGGCCGCTCACCGCCCTCCGTCGCCAGCCCGAAGGAGCAGCCGCGGCGGCACACCCACCTCGCCCCGCACTGCCTTACCTTCCCTCCTGCTCAGGGCCATCGCCCCGGGCGCGCAGCTCCCCCGGCAGCCCCCTCCGAGGCGTCCCTCGACGCCAGGAGCTCGGCGCTCGCCCTCCTTCCGGCTCTCCGCCGGGCCTGTCGATCAGCGGGCGGGAGGCACGCCATTGGCGGAGGCGGTGGAGGGGCGTGACCGCGCCGCCCGGCCCCGCCCCTGCCGCGCCGCCCGCCACGGGCTGCCGTCCTGCGCTGCGCCCGCGGGTGCCGGCAGGGGGAGCGCGGCTGCGCAGAGCCGGCGGGCGCCGCCGCTGCGCGCGCGGGGGTGTCCGCGAGCGGCGAGCGCGGCAGGCAGCCCTGGCGGCAGCGCGCGGGGAGCGCGGGGTAATGCGGTGCACGCGCCGCTCCTCCGCCTCCCGCTGCCGCTGCCGCTCCCGCCCGGGCGCCGCGTCCGCCTGAGCCGCCCCGCGAGCCGCCCGCACCGCCCCGCTCCGCGCCGCACGCTGATATGTCAGCGCTGAAAAAGGTAAGGGGCGGGCGGGGGCCGCCGTCGGGCCGGGTCGCCCGGCGGGCGCGGGGCGTCGGGGCTGCGCCCGCGAGGCCGGGCGGCGGTGGCGGGGGCCGCGGGGCCCGCTGCTGGGGCCGGAGCCGTCGGGACGCCGGAGCGGAGCGGAACGGCGGCGCGGGCCGAGAGCGCGCCCGCCGCCCGTCGGCGGTGCCCGCCGCGAGTGGGCGCGGAGCTGGCGGCCGCCCGTCGCGGCGCTCGGCGCGGCCCGCGCGGGACGGCTGCCGGAGCGCGGCGGCGCACGCCGCGGGGCCGGGGCAGGCGACGCGCCGGGGCCCGGGGCGGCCGGTGGGGCCGGAGGGAGCAGCCGCGGGTCACGGCGGGGCGGCGCGGCCGCCTGCGCGCAGGGCTGCGGCAGCGGCGATTTCAGTCTTGAGGGAGCGAGTTTAGGGCTGCTCCGTGAGGAGGGAGCCGAGAAACGACGGGGGAGAGGTGACCCCACCGTCCCCCGCCTCCCCCTCTCCTTCCCCCCGCGGTGTCAAACCGCGGAGGCGACGGCGGGGGGGACGCGGTCCGTCCGCGGGACAGGGCCGCTCCGCGGCTTCCCACAGCCCTGAGCCCGGCCCGGCCCTGCCGTCCGCCCCCGCCGGGCAGCAGCGCGGCCGCTCCGAGGGGCTGTTGCCCCTGCGCGGGGGGAGCGCGGCGCTCGCGGCCACTGCCGCTCCGTGCCGCGCCTCGTCCGTGCCGCGCGGCGGCTCCGCGCAGGGAGCGGCGCCGCGCGGAAACTCGGCGGCCGGCGCCGCGGCTCGCAGCCGTGTGTCCGCGGGCGCGCACGCCTGGCTCCCGCCGCCCCGGGCAGCGGAGAGCGCCGGGGGAGCGCGGGCGGCGGGCGGCTCCCGCCAGCGCAGCGCGGTGGGGCTGCCCGCACCGCTCCGCTCCGCGGGGGCGGCCGGGACCCCGCGGAGAGGGCCGTATTTGCAGCCGGCTTCGTGGGGCGCGTCCGGGATCCTGTGCAATAGCGGGCAAAAATAAAAATACCAAACCGCAGCTCCCTTCCCTCCCGCGCCCGCCTCCCGGGTCGGAGCACGCTGCCGGCGGAGCGCGGCCCGCGCGGCGCCCCGCGGGCGCGGCCGCTGCGCGCGGCCCCGCCGCCTCGGGGGGCCCCGGCGCGGCTCGGCGCAGGGCGGCGCGGGCAGCGGTCCCGCCGGCAGAAATGCCAAAGGGTGATTTCTCTTACTGCCGGCCTTTCGTCCGTCTTCGTAACCTACTTCGTACACTGTTAGTGCCCCAGTTTTATAGCGCTTTCGGTATCCTGCAGCTTGGTGTTTACTTGTAAATGCACATCTAAGTGGTTCAGATTCAACTTCCCTAAAACTTCAAGAGGTTTTTAATCTTTAGCTATAAATCTTTTGTTGTCTGTTTCCGTTGGTGTTTTGTTACAGGTTTACACTGGTTTAATGGGTCTTGGGCGGAGGTGATGCTTGAATGTCCTCCAATTTAAAGCACTTAAAACAAAATCAGGTGCTCCAATCACTCTAGGTGATGTGAGCCCGAGAACTAGGCTGTGAAACTGAAGTGCTCTTCTAATTGTTGGAGTGTTTTGTATATATTTCTGTGTACTTCAGAGTAGCTCCAGAAATGGAGCGCTAACAAAATTCGAAATACTGAATACTTTAAGTTGGTTATGGAGTAGTACCTGACTGGAAGCAAGCGTGCTTCTAGATGGAAGTGTCTCTTGGACATGACTAGTAAATCCAAGTGCAGATGACTGAGAAATCTGGCATGGGGTCAGAGAAGCTGAATCCTTTTTAGCATAGTTTAGGATATGTCAGGGGAGCGTGTTAATTGTACTGGATTAATGTAAAAAAGTGACTATGGTGTAGAGCAGGTGAAGATATTATTTTATAATGTGAATGTATTTAAGATGGCTGCATTATATATCAGCTTCCATTTCATCTTTGTGTTTTATCTGGAAAATAGATAAAATAGGAATAGTAGAAGTTTTATGTTTCTGTGCTTTTAGCAATATAGCAATTATTTTTTCAAAAGTCATTTTCAGATGGATTACACAAAGCATTTTCTTTCAAATTTGCAAGTTTAAATTTTACTGGGTGTAGCGATTTTTACAGTGTTAACCAGATTTTATCTTTTTTATTTAAAAGGTCGTGTGCCCCCCAAATTATTTGGCTTACTTTTCAAGATGTCTAGTATCTGCTTGAAATGGAATCAGAAGATGTTTAGCAATTTCATGAATTAGAATGTTATGCATTGGAGATTTAAGTCTGAGTGCAATAGTCAGACCCTGTGTGATGTGACATAATATTTCTAAGTTAAAGAATGCATTTATTATGCCATTGTTCAGTTAAACATGAAGTAAAAACTGGGGCTGTGAAATAAGTTTGATTATTTTTAGCTTTTCATTTTAGTACTATAAAGTGATATTTGCTTCTAGTTACACATATATCCAGTTTCCATTAGAACAATGCAACGCATACCTCTTGGTTACCTTTTTAAAATTTTTAGGCCCTCTTTGAAAATTATTTTAATATTTGGTATAATTTTTAATTATACTAAGAATGGAGGCATACATGCTTTAAACGAGCACTTAAGAACCAGCAAACAAAGACTGCTTGGCAGAGACATTGAGGAGAATGTGTTGTGTGTTTGTAATGTCGACTTGTGCGGTGGAATCCATACTTCGCTGAATCTGTGGTAATTTTCCTAATGACTTAATGGGATCGTGATTTCACATTTACGTAGGGAAAAATCCCACCAGTATTAGAGGTGATATTGTTGGTTATAGCAAGCTATTAAAACAAAAACTTATGAAATCAGGACTTCTAAAAAGTGTTGTGCACCTCAATGTCCATTATGGTTAACTAATAATTGTATTCTGGTAAGGTCCAATGTATAAAGTAAGTTAATATTAATTAGCAGGTATGATACCTGAACAGTCCTTCTACCTGATCCTGAGAAATGCTTGAGTATTCAATTTTCACTGTGTTGTAACACCAGGTAGCATCCTACGCACACGATAGTCTCTATAGGTTTCCCTGACTGTTGACCATCCTGGTCAAGTTGCCACTTCACAGTCGCAGCATTTTATTTTGACAGTGGATGGTCTGATAGAAAGTATTCATAAATGCTGTCTTAATGACTAAATTTCAGCTTGATCGAGAACTTTATCCGAGGAAATTATGAAAATTGGAATAATTTATGAGATCGTTTCTGTGGTGCTTAGCAAAGGTGGGAAAATGTTATTTTGCATCTGTCTTTAATAGCCAGGAACATTCCCCCCCCCCCCCCCCATTTGCAATTACACATAGTCGAAGCAATTTCCCTGTATAGCTATGATAATCCTGTGAGTAGTTTTGGTAATAGAACATTGAAATAAACCCTTGTTTTTTCAAAGGTGTACCATCAGGGGGCCCTTTCAAGCTACATCAATCAAACAAAAACAGCTGCTTCAGTTTTACTGCATGAACAAGACAATTCTTATTAGCTGCTTCAGTTCCTCGCTACAGTGAATTAGTTTGTTTAACCATGCATGGTAAACAGAGGACTGAGTGTCACTAATGCAGAAAGTTAATGTTAGTTCATCAATTATGATTGTATTTAAGGGATAATTTCAGTTCTTAGAAATATAATATATGGACCAAAGTATCCCATCTGAATCTAAAATATTATGCTTGTTAAATGGGTAGTTTTGTTTGAATAACTACAGGAAAAAAAAAAAGTTCAACTTGCCTTGCAAAAATTCATAGGCATCCACAAACCATATGGCTTTCTTACCTCTAGTAGAGAAATACATCTATGCATGGCAGATACAGTATGTCAACAGCTATGATCAAATGTAAATAGAAGCAGGCATGGATGAATCAGAATCCCTTTTAAAGTAGACCTGACCGAGACCACAACTTCTCATATTTCATTCCATAAATATCTCCATTAGAGAATTATATTTCCTGAAAGAGATTATGCATCACCACAGCTAATTTCTGTCATAGGGGCCAAAATGATTCATTAAAGTAAAATAAGTACTTTTCCTATTATATTTATTCAGGAAATGTCAGGTAGCGGTTTATGTATTTAGTACACAGTTGTGATGAGAGGATGGGAAGCATTGCAGTTAGATTTCTCAATTAATGTTTCTGCTCATGCTCATACATTTGGTCTCACTTTTTTCTCACTGTGGTTTCTTAAACACTGTTTTTGTACATAAAAGTTACTCATTTGCTACACGTTTTCATTCTATGTTTTTCACGTTTCTCTGTCCCTGCCAGTTTTGAAAAATAAACAACAAAATCCTTCCAATATGGTGTTAGCTTTCAGCCCTCTGAGTTATTTTGTGGTTTTATAAGCATATATTCCTCCTATTTAAAAATACTTTTTTCCCCCCACTTTTGGCAATAAATGTAATATATGCTTGCAGTCAGCTGAGATAGAGTAGGTGTTCCGTAGCTAGAGGCTTTTATATCACAAAGGGAATCAGTATCTGTTTTCTTCAGCAGATGTTGTTACGTCTATGTCTAACAAAGCAGACGAATTGGCAATAATGAAATGGATCAAAAAATATGGTCAAATAGCTACATAAATCAAAAATGGTAAAACCTGTAATTTGGAGATGCAGGTTGTACATATGTACAGGTAATACAAGAAGTATACACGAGAACTTTCTATCTGCCAATATCTCCCTTTCTTGGGTCCTTCATACGTGCTCCTTCTCACCCAGAATCCGTCCATCACTCTTGATCTTGTATCCCCCCTCTTGAATACCCTCTTTCAAATGTAAATTTGTCACCTCAAAGGAAAGAAGAGAGGTTTGTCAGACTGATCTGAGTTCAGTTTGAACACTGAAAGAGTTGTTGCAAAGTAAGTTTTAATCTAGCAAACTTAAAGGTTGTCTTGATAAAACAGTTGGAAACAGAGCTAGAAAGGAAAGCATAAAAAAAGATACAAATTTAGGAAGTACTGGACACTGGTCTCTTGTGTAGTGGTCGTTTAGGGTGTCTGATGCATATTTCACTGTGGAAGCTGTGAGGCTGATGCAGCAGCCGTCAGCGTCTGGCATGCTGCCTTTCAGAGTGAAAACTCTCCTGCAGTACCCTGAAGAGGCAACAGGTCAGTACTGAGAATGAAGATTCAAAGCATTTTTTGACCTATTTCCTTATTTTCTTTCTTTTTATCTTTTAATTTAGAAAGAGTTATGATACTGTATTTTCGATAAGCTCTAGGGGTGGGTGAGCATGCAAATTAATTGTTTAAGCTTGTCTGGAATATAATTGCCCTGAACATGCAAGGTTTTTTTAATAAGTTGATTTCCTACACTAGATTTGTTTTCATGCCTAGGAGGTCAACTGAACTAGATTGCTGTGGTTCTTTCCTTCTTGACAGTGACTTGCAGTTTAAAACTTTTTAATGTCCTAATAATATTATATAAATTACATATCATAAAATATCATCAAACTGTCCAGCAATTCTGATAATCTTGCAATTGGATAGTCTGGTGACTTTTTATAGAAACTGTATCCAGTATTATTAATGATGCAGATAATCAACTTAGCGTTTTAGGAAGCTTTGTCCAAGCCGTTTCACCAGTGCATTGTCATTTTTAGAGCTCATGTAGCTGCAGGGATACAGAAATGTATTTCTGTATTGTTGCATGTTTTATTGGTGGTGAGGAGTGGAAAGATCTTCCCAGTTTTCACGCTTTCTTTCTAGCTTCACAAGTAGCCCATAAAAATAGCACAGAACAAATAGCTTCAATAGCCGCAAGTGGGAGGTTATTTTTGACCCTGTTTTCCCCCCTGAATGGCAGGCAGTAGAGAAAGAATCTCAAGAAGTTACTACACCATTTACTCTCTTATGGTGATCTATAAATGGGGGGAAAAAAGGAGGAAAAAAACCCAACACCCAGAGGATCTTCCACTCTCACCTTATTGATTTACGGCTTAATAAGTTGTTGGGATGTAAAACTACAGAATATAAACACTCTTACTCAGTTGAATTTGTTTAAACAGAGTCAAAGTAAGAGGAAAAGATGACACTTCTGCTTCATTCATGTGAAGTGAAATTCTCTCCAAAGAGAATCAGTGCAAGGCCTACTTTGTATCCTCTGCACGGCAACAGATTTCACCTTAAATGAACAAATTCTTTCATTTTAGCGACTGAGAACGATCATCTTCCCTGATAGGCAGAAAGCGGGGCATAGCTTGCTTTTCTTCCTTTGATCTCTCAGGTTTTCAAATCCTTTGTAGTTGAAGCTACAGTAGGAATCTGGGCCTTTTTTTTTTTTTACACCAGAAAAGAAACTGAAGTTAACTTTCTTGAAAAATTTGTACATCTGTGTGACTTCTCTATTACTCCCTTAAACAGTCTTCCTCGTTTTAACATGATGTAGAGGAAATAATATGTAGGCTTCACAATAATTATTTGTCTTTTCAAATTGGGGCATGGAGATATTATGTAGCAAGAAGATGTTCTGTAAGTAAAGAGTATTAATATCCTCTAGCTGGGAAGACTTTGGGCTCCCATTGGCAAGAATGACACAAGGTTCACCTTTCCTGTGAAGTAAAATTCAGGCCTCTCTGATGTTTCTAGCTCTTTCCAGCTGTGGAACATGAGACTAACTTTATCTTTTCTTTGCTGGCAACTTGTGGCTTTATCATCCAGCGTCTGGCCTGTTTTGTGGCCGACTCTGTTTCAGGTTTATCTTTGCCATAGTGTTTTACTTAAAGGTAACACATTTTTAAAAATGTTACTGTGTTAAGTGTTGCAGTTATACATTGCAATTTGATTTTTATTTTCATTCTAAATGTTGCACATATGCACATCAAACACTTGTCTGTTTACAAGTAGTGCCATTTAGGAATAGTTACTGTAGTTTGTATTCATGCCTCAAGTATCAAAAATTAATTTTCAATTTTAGACAGATTATTGGATTTAAGAGAATAACTCTGATATTGAAGAGACTTGCTTTAAAAATACCTAATGTATGTAATGTTTTCTTAGCAGTTATACAGGAAGTAGCAAAATCATGTGTTCAGAAATTAGTTTGCTATCTTCTTGCTGAAATTCAAATGGATAAGCAGGACTACTGTTTTCTTCCATAAGTTTTAGTAGGCTAAGGAGTCAAAATGTTACACATAGCCTAGGCATGGTTCCTTCACAGCATATAGTTTATTTAAAACTGCAATATATTATGACTTGTAGATTAGAGGGTTTTTGTCACAAGTATCTGCAGAGACCACTTTACAGCATTTTACACAGAAAATGCAGCAGAGCATCTGAAAGTGTAACATTACTTTTGCTGTCTTTCCTGAAATGCATTTTACTTTATAACATATCCCATCTTCATGTATCTCACTTTTTATTGATTATGCAAGAGGTGAGTATGAAATGTGAGCTGTCTTAAAAGAAATTTTGATAAAGTTGAAGGGGGATATAATTAATTAGGATATCCCATTCTCTTATAATAATATTATTAACATGAAGTATAAAAGTAATTTGATTACACTTCTAAAAAATGGTAATTTCAAATTTTACTACTTCAAAATCTTAATGTATATGATATTTCTAAAAGAGAAAGCTGCTTTGTCACTGCATTGTTTTTCAGCCTCGTTCCTACCTCTGTAAATTAATACATGCTTATATAACACTGACCTCCCTGAGGAAAACTTGGACTATTTAATACACTTCAAGATTTGAACTGCAATAAGACTTAGAAAGTTGTGTACTACATTATGAATTCAAAGAAATGTATTTTGACCTTTGAAAATAATGAAACAGATGATTAAAGCATTGTAATTGAACTAAATAGTTAAATTCAATATTTTGAAGGTTTCTTATAATTCTTTTCAAATTAAGAAATGTTACATTAATTTTAGATGCTTCCCAAAGTGCATCTCTTTTTCTTCCAAGGGCCAAAATAAATTGTTAAAGGTTACATAAATCAGAGGAAATATCTTTAGATCAACCAGCGAATGATCATCTTTAGCAATGTGTTCATTCTTGAGATCATTTATAGTGCAGTAATGTTACTTGATATTGTTTTTGAGTTTTCTTCTCTTTTTGCCATGCATTTCATTCCTCCTCTTACTAACTACTATATTTCAAAATAATATTTTTGTTTTCTGGTGCTTTTTGGCGATTGTACATGCCTTAGTAAATGTCTGATATGATACATTAATATCGTTATCTTTTAGCCCAGGCAGGTCCTTTTTAAGGTGGAAGTCATTCAAAAGACTTCTGTTATAAAGCAAAATTCTACTCTCAGATACTCATTTTAGTGTTTACTCATTTTAAAGCATACTTTCTTTGCTAACCAAAGTCAGGTCTCCCATTGATTCCTTGTGAATTTCTATTTCATTTACTTTGTAAAATTGTCATGAATTGCAGTTCTACAAATGGTGCAGAAAGTGAAAATATAAATCCAAGAACTTCAGTGTATACCAGACCATGGAATACTTTTTTTGATCAATTAAATATAAAAGATCCTTCCACAGAGCTGTATTATATTCAGACTCTTTTTCAGGAACTTGCCTGGCATCTCTTTGTAAATAAACTGCTATTTTGTTGTGTACCCAAGCAATAAAATACATTTTATTTTTCTTTGCAGTTTTTTATGGAGATGATAAATGCATTTCTTTAGCTTGCTTTAAAATCATCTTTTCCATCTGTTTATTAATTTCTTTAAATTATATTTCATTATTTTAAAAACTTGGTGGAATTCTTACTGGCTTTGATGAAATTTTGTTTAAAATGTTATGATAATTTTCCATCTGTTGCTACACAGCACATACATGGACACTGAAACTTATCAAACTGCTAAATGTGATATCCAGGAAACTAGAGAATGTGTGAAGACTTACATTTTGATTACAATGTTGAAAAACAAAATTTTGCTTACCTGCTTGCAAGATCAGTGCTACAGGTAAAGCTTATCATGTTAATGTTTGTATTTCCGTTTACTTAATGTTGCAATATATCAGCTAAAAGGTCACATGTTAGAGTAAGCCTATGTTAAGGTTAGAAAAGCAGCCAGAGCAGAAAATATTATGGAAGGATTTTAGGAAGCATTGTGATATATTGCTTGGGACTAGAAGAAAAGGAGGCAAAGCATCAAAGATACAGATGAAAGTGTCTGAATCTAATAGGAAGACCAGTGAAAAGATCTTAAAGACTTGCAAACTTCAATATTTTTATGTGTGCAAGGTAAACCTGTGCAGGTTGTAGAACCTTCTTCAGCATCAAATAATGCATGTTAATATATAAAAATGTTTTGATGAGCCTCAGATTGTGAGGTAGCGGTCAGGCTGAGTTTCTAGTGTTCTTTACTTGGAAATTAGTTTACCATAAAACAGGCTAACTGGTTCAAAAATCAGGAAGTCATTTACTGCAAGAAAGCATGATACCATTCATACTTTTCTGCTCCATAATTCCAGCTAGTGATGAATAATGATAAATGTGCCTCTCTCTTTTGACATCTTTCATGGGGCTGGTCCTATTTACCCTGAAGAAATATCTCGTTGGTTATTATGGCTTACCACAAAGCTTGACCAATGGAACAAAGTTTTCTCATTTCTGAATTTGGAGCACAAGGAACAAAGTATTCGTGGCAGCCAGGCTCTTCCTGTGTGAACTCTCTTCTGAAAGACATCAGCATCATCATTTATCTTCACTTTGTCAGAGCAAAACATAAAAACAACTTCTCCAGCCGTGTCCTCCCTTTGCAAATATGTGCAGCTCCTGTAGTCACCATCAACAACAAAATCTCATCTGAAAGAAGAACTGCAAGAAGTACCAAGATGAACAGCAATGTATGTTCATGCGAGATGTTCCGGTCAAGAACAAATGAGGGACACGCTGAAAATATTACTCAGTGAAAACTTCTTGATGTGTTTCCTTTAAAACTGCATGTATGAAAATTTTCATTACCTTCAAGTATTCCTATTTTTTGATTATAACTACTAATACTGTGTGGTTTGGTCTAGAGGATTTTATGGTGTTCTTAGTTGACTGATTTTTCATATCTTTTAACACAATGCTATGAAAACCCATATACTGCAAATTTATTAAAAAATAAACTTTTTATAAAAGCAATAGATTGTGATTATACCAAAGCATTTAAATACCTGTCCACAAAGGAGAGTGGAGAAAGAGTTAAGACTGCAGCCTTAGCAGTAACTTTTGTAGATCTTTAGTATCCTTAGATTTCACAGATATTTTAACAGTAATTTAAATATTTCCATAGGAAAAAAAAATAAATAAAAGAAGTGACTAAAACATAATAAAATAAAACAGTTGAAATTCACAAGACAAGGTAGAATTAACAAGTTAATATGGAGCAATAGCAAATTAGTATTAGTACGGTCATTATGAAGATGAAATTAGTAATAATTCCACTTTTTTTCCATATGGAGACACTTAATTGTTTCTAAGTGTATGGGAAAACTCTCCTGAATTAAGAGAGTAAAATGTGATAGGCTGGAGTCCTGTAAAAATTGAAATATGATATGATATCACTTACGGGTTTTTCAGAAAATATTTTTCTTTCTCATGCACGATTCGAAACCTATATTTTTACTCAAAAATGAATTGAAAGAATTTCCTGGAATGTTGCATGTATAAACAGGTAACAACAATGATGTTGCTGTTAACTTATCATGATAAGTTAACAACACTTCCACTGCTTATTTTTCCTACAGACCTTTTCAACAGACTAATTGGAAATTTCAGCTGTTGCTGAAGTGATATATTTGTGAGTTCACTTAAAAACACATTCCACCTGTGTTCCTGCAGGAATCTGGGCCTTCGTTTGGTTTCTTGGTGCAGTAGAAGGCATTTCAGAGGGCTGAAGTCCATACTTGCATTTATGGCGTGGGTCCCGTGAAAACTGCAGGCTTTCTTGTCTGCGCTAGCAGTTTGTTTTGAGTGTCTGCACTTGCTTTGGCGTCATCTGAATCACTCTGAGGGTGAAGGGGAAGTTCTCATTTTTGACACGAGGGAGTATTTTGGCAGGACTGGCCTGCGCTGGAGACTGGCCCGTCACGGCCCAGTGCCGCTGGAGGTGCCGCGGCGCGTGGCAGCCGCCCTTGCCAGTCGGACGGAGGCCGCGTCCCTGGCACCATAGCCTGGAGGCGTTTCAGGCCCTCTAAGGGTCACACTTTGGCCTTCAGCCACTGCTCCAGAGGGGTCTCCTGAAGGCCCTGTGCCACATATACCAACTTGCTGCATATCTGCCAAACTTGGGTATGTCAAGGCTTCTCAGATGACACTAGACGCCTGTTTGCAAGCAACTGGATCCTGCCCCAGGGAGGTGTTTCTGTCACAGCAAAGGTAGCCGTTTAAAAGGCTGCACCTAACTGAAAGCATTGGCTTTGATGAAAACAACTTCACAGCGAAAACAAATTTAAAGTTAACTGATCCTAGAGGTTTAAATATATTCATCTTTATTATTTGATATAACAAATGAGCACACAGAAGAATGCTCTCCTGATATGACTGGAGAACATTGTGCTGCCTGCATGCAAATTCGAGCTTTCAGTTGCTCAGACTTCAGTTTATTTGTATTTAGTTTTCACAAATTAGGCTACTTACCACTGAAATCTAGCCATCGCAAATATTTGAAATGTTAGAATTCAGCCACTTGAATTAAATGTGAATAAGAAGGCATTTGCCACTGAATGCAAATCTGGGTTTTTAGGCCCTGATTCGCTCAGGAATCCTTAAGCATGTGCCTCCCCATGAGCAGTGCTGTTGACTTTAGGATTATGTTTGGGCTGTGTCATACTTCCATTTGTTTCATTGTAGCTTTATGCGGAAAGAGTGACTCAAATAGATTAGCCCTTTCTGCTAAATGTGCTTAACAAAAATAATTGTCTAAACTGGGCAGAGAGTGAGTATATGGGCATTTTCAAGTCATGTAAAGAACTAAGGTTTGTTACAAGAGGAGCTGTATTTTTAGCTCAACTATAGCGTATGCAAGCAAATAATACACATTCATATTTGTAGTATAATGGAAAAAAGATGAAATTCCTTGACTTGGAAACAGCGTTTTCCTTCTGTTCTTGCTCTTGTTAAACTAGCAAAATAACCCAAAACACTGGGCTAGGATATAGGTTTAGTGGTGACTAAAAAGAGAGCACCACCAAACTACTGCACCCAAACGTTTTAGTCACCTTTCTTTTATAGCATCCCCATAAAATGCTGAAGGTGTGCCAGGCATCCAAGCTCAAGGCCATGCTGCATGGGTTGCCATCGCGTGACTGGCCCTGCGCCTGTGAGCCTGCCACCTTTGGGCTTGTGACGGACTGGGGATTGTCTGCCAAGTGGGCAAATGTGTTTTTCTGTGGTGTCTGTGAGCTGCCCGTCTCTGTGTGGACTCACTGCCAGCTGCCTCAGCAGTCCTGCACAGCAGGAATTACTGAAATATTTGGGGCCATTCCTTCCATGGCATTGGTGAAATCTGAAGAAAGAGAAAGGCCTTGGCTGGGGAAATGTGCCTTCTCCTTGGAAAATGCCATTTTCAGGCCATGCTAACACTAAGAAGCATATAGTTTTTCACTACCAAACGGCAATTTCAAGCTCTAAAACTTGCTATGGGGGCCCGGACAGAGGGCTGTGCCTGCCGCCGCCACCGTGCCTGCTGCCTGGACACTGCTGTCCCTTCAGGTTGCTGTGTTTTGGGAACATCACAGTCAGCACTCTTCTTTGCTGATCTCAAGAAATGACTGAAAAAGAAAAGGAGACAGGTTTTGTTCAGTGTTTATCCAGCACAGAGCCGTGTGTGCTTTTTGATCATTTTTAGAAATTTCCTTTGAAAGAGCTGGCAATGCATGATCTATTTTAAATACTGCTTCTGAAGATGAAATTATTTTTGGTCTAAATGAAATCAATAAGACTATTAAATATAAGGTTAGGCTTAAGTGAGCAAAAAAAGTCCAGTGATCCTCAGTATTTATCATATGTGTCTGGGCTGGCGTGGCAACCTTTATTATCTAATAGCTAATATCTCCCTTTTGTAAAACAAATACCTTATTAAAGAAAACAACAACAGCAAAACCTTCTTGCACTTAAGTCCTTTGAAGGCATATCAATAAATAACAGCTGCACATTTGGTTCATCCTCCTTTATTCCAGACTTCCCTTTCTTCCCCAGGGTCCCTATTGCAAATAATCCTTGATCTTATTCACCCCGACTTCCATGTGTGTGTCAGGAAATCTTTCTAAGCTTGATCTGTGTAGCCACTCTGAAGTCAGGTGCCCGTAAAATCCTGATTTGTCCCTCTCACTTGTGCTGTTACAAGCTCCTCTGCACTGATACTGCACAGTCTAGCCCTCCAGGCTCTGGTGTGTGTAAAACAACACTGTTGCCTCACAACAGCACTGTCACCTGACAGAAAACACACCTTTCCTCTGCCCCTACTCTCACAGTCAAACTTCTTGGAATTGATTTGATTTTCAAGCAGAGGTGTGCTTTTAATTCTCTATAAAAATTAGTGCAGCTCTTCCTTTCCAGCTTTGCTTCTAGCGGTCTCTCTCTGCTGCCTCTTGTCTCACAATCAGAGTTCTGATGTTGTTGGTTCTTTCATTTGATGTATTAAGTATTTTCTGGAATAAATAGTAATATTACTTATATCTGTGGATAATTCCAATCCCATACATACAGTACTAGGAAGTGTTGCCTAGCAAATTCTGTGAATCTTGATGAAAAATATTAGTTCCTTTTCATAACTTACATCTGTTATTTCTCACAGTATTTGATATATTTTACATGCTTTTGTGATCCTGATTTTAAAGCAGAGAGAAATTATGGTCAAATGGACTCTAATTTTTCTTTGAGACTTTTGTCATTGGACATGAGATTCATTTGGTTAAATGTGTATGTTGAAGTTATTTCTATCTGAACAGTAACTACTAGTTACTGTAACTCTTGCTTCCCTGTATAGTGAGTGGGGTCAGATGGGCACTTCTACGGGGTAATTCAATCCTGAAAAGTGCCCGCTATCTCAACACAGGAGCCTAGGATGATTGGCTCAGATGTGGGTTTCTATAATAAAAGATGTATATGTTGATATGATGAATTCCATCTGGGAAATCTACAGCTAGTCTCTTTTTGGATATATTCCCATAGAATTCTGGACATACGGTTAAATAGGTCTTGAAGGAATGAATCTGTTTAATCTCAGTTTCTCACTGTTGCTAAAGATGCTTTTAAAATCAGCCCCTATGAATAAAGACATCTAAAATATCTGATTTGCATTAGTGTAAGACTGCAATTGAACACACTATTATCATGTATTGAATTCTCTTCTATGGCAAGTGGAAAACTATATCATAATATTACCTTAACTTTGAGTTGTATGTCCTGCGTACACATCCTTGTTTTTCAGCAGAAAAAGTCTGATTTAGGGTACTTCCATAGGAGCAGGGTTTGTGTTGTTGTTTTTTTTTTCTCCAGTATATATTTTTGCCTGGTGTTCTGAGATGCTTAGTGATTTTATCCTTTGCTGAGCAACAGGAGATTAAGAAGAAAAAAAAGGTGTATCTGGAGCTTATTTGGAACATTTGGAATAGCAGTTGTTGGTAATGATTCTATTTCTTATGAGTACGTGATGTGCTCCTTCTCCCTTGTGATAAAAGCTTTAAATGTTAGTATCCAGGAAGTCTCAGCATTCTAATTGCTCCCTGTAGTTAAGCACATAAAAATATCAGATGTATAAAATATTTTGGCCTTAAGAAAAGTAGATGGGTAAAGAAATTGAGTACAGTTAAGAATTCAGGAATGTAAGGCAGAAGTGAAAGTGTCTACTTATAATAGCAGGCTTCAAAGATTGGTAAGCGAAGTTTAGCCACCAAGGATAGTCAGGTAAAAACCAGGTGTTTGTATTCCCTTACCAGCTACATTTGAACAGGGGAACTTTGATCCCAAAGTTGGTCCTCTTAACATGAAGATTTTTTGGTTTTAGATAGTTGTCTTCTTGGTTTCATAATGCTAAAAAGTGGAGAACTCTATAGTGACCTGGAAACATCAATTCCATCTGTACTATTCTCGGAACTTACGTGTTCTGTATTTACTTGGTTGATTCTGCTATCAATTTCAGAAGCGGCAACACAGTAGTGTGCTACCTTTATACTTTAACTTATCCCAAAGTTAAAAAAAAGTAAAAAATGAATTATAAGTGGTACTGAAAAGTCTTTTAAAGTAAAAATATTTGTTATGCATTTTGACTTCAGCTGGACTTGTTTTGGTATTTTTGTTTGTTGGAACTGCTGCTGACCATTCCAACGTTAAAGAGAAAATTGCCACTGACACTGTGTGTTCAGTCAAATAATATACTTCCTGCTGACATGAAAGTGATAAATTACTAGAATCCATTGTATACATATCCATTATTTTTGTCAGTAGCAGATACATCTGATAATTTACAAAGCTTTTTTAAATCATTTTTATTTAAAGGAAGTCTTTAATATGGGGTTTCAAAGGATGTAAAGTTCTGTTTTACAAATCTACGAACAACTATTTTTGGAATTGATACAAAGTTTCTCTCAAACTGAGTCGATGTTAGAAAGTTTCAACTGAGAATGATTGGAAAGATTCAGACTAAGACTTTTTATTTTTTTATATGTAAAAGTAAAAGATTATGCCAACACACGTTCCATGTGTGAAGACTTGGAATACCTAAAAAAACAAAATGGATGATGTTGGCACTGTTCCATATAAAACTCTTATAAATCATTGTACTCCTACTGAGTTTATCATTCTCAGTAGAATATGTTCACACTTAAATGTAAAGCCTTCGCTGTTGTCCTGTCAAAACAAATCAAATTTGGTGGTTCTCTACTCAAAAAGCTTTATAATAGATTCCTGATTTTTTTCTTTAATTAGAAAATCAACTTTTTCATCCTCTAGAGAGCCTGTATGGCCCTCAGCTAGCAGGTTAGAAGGACTCCAGTCTTTCTTAGGTCCTGTGTAATCTCTCCCAGCCTCATGGAAGGCTCTTGAGTAACTAGGTATTCTCAAAAGGCATTAGACACCTGCATTTATGCAGCTAACTCAAGCCCTATGTGTCTAAGCTGTAGAGCATAGGCAACAGACCAATTCAGGTGATCAGCCATTGTGTGTGCAATAAACAGAGGTATCCCGTTGGCATTTCAGATGTTCTAGGTTATCTGAGACATTTGAATGGCTTAAAACATATGTTGCAGGACCTACAGAGGATATGTGCTCTTCTGAAGTGGCAGCTGGAGGTTAGGTAGGATACCCAAGAGCATCTCCAATGACACTAGACACCGGTATGGGAGCAACTGGATTGAGCTCTCAATGTCCCTGTTGACTGTAATAGATAGGGCTTAGAAGGCATTTTGTTAACTGTAGACACCTCAGTTTGGGTATTGTAGATCTGTGAGTTGAATTACACCTTACCGAAGATTGAATATTAATATAACATAATTTTCTTGTTTGATTATTTGCCTATGGCAACTCAGAAATTTGTTGTCATGTATATATGAGAACCTACTAGTCCATCAACTGAAGTGTCCCATTCCCGTAAACCATCTCTCTCTCTTGTCTTCACCTATAAATGTTACTCAAGGTTTTCACTTAAGTCCAAACAATTCCCTGCTTTGTACTTCTTCAGTGTCTCACGAAATCTTTGGTTCTGATGAACCAACATCCTAGTAGGTAGGACCATGATTAGCAAGTCACGTCTAATAGATCTTTATTGAGTCAGAGCCTTCTGTTACTGAAATGTCACTCCAGTTTTATGAACCTCAAATGCATACAGTGTGGGAATCTGAGGTTTATTGTGACCTTATCTGACTACAGCTAGGTAGCATGAATAGGCAAAGTCAGGGCCAAAGTCAAACTCCATAATAACAACAATAACAATACTTCACGTTTCTAGATCACCTTTTGCCTAAGGATTTTAGTGGTTTGCAAACATTAATTAACTTCACAACAGAGTGAAGTGTATACTGCTAGCTTAGGCACATGTCTGTGAGAATGAAAAAGAACCTATGAACTCTTCCTGAGACCCTGAGAAAATCATTCATACTGTTTACTTCTACTTCTCTAGCTGGTGCTTCTTCCCTGTTCAGTGGAGAACTGGGAGGATATGCTAGTCTATCTAAAATAGTAAGTACAGGGGTGTTTTTGCAGCCAAGAATATTGCAAATGGGGGACTCAGTACATGCTTCTTATTTGCATTTATCATAATGTGTGGAATTCATACAGTGCAGATGTCTCTATCTGAGCTTGTTGCCCTCGGATCCCTTTATAGTCAATGGAGATCTAGGCAGTGTAAAATGCAATTAGTCTCATTCAAAAGTAGATGTCTGAATAGATCAAATGAATCAAGCCTTGGAATAGCTTATCTACATTGACTGTAAAGGAAGCCTGGAGGGTGACTAAATCAGATGTAGGAGAACGGAATCTCATCCTACCTGTTCTGTGGGCAAAACTGCTATGATTCTGTCTTTAAGAATATGCATTTAACTCTACTGTACTACACTTAGAATGCCAGATGTACGAATATCTTAGAATAAATCTGTTCTAAGCATTTACCACAGATTCTCATATCAGAATTTTCATTTAATTGAAAATACAAAATAATTATTTCATCATTTTATACAAACGCGAAGCTGGATACCCATTATGTCTGTATGGGTCATCCAGAGCAGCAAGGAAGGAAATGAAAAGTTTTGCGATGTAGGACTGAGGAAATTTCTAGGACTTCTTAGTCCTATTCATCCATGCACTTCCTTAATGTTATCTCTTGGACCACTCTTCAGTTTCCCCACACATAGTCATCTAATGCTATACTGGATGCCCTCGCATATCCTGGTTTATCTCCAGTTGCCACTTTAGAAGGTCATGGTTCCTTTGTAGGGTCTGTATTGTATCTGCCAGTTACTGGTAGGGTGTCAGAATGGTACTGGACATCCATATATGGACAATTGAGAAGATCCGTGTCAAGATTAAGATCCATAAATATACTTGTCTAGATGTAAGTAGGTGCCAATGTGTTAAGTGTTTATGTTTTCATAGTCAATGGATTAATTCAACTCATTATTTAATGTCGTGAGCTGTGCATACTCAGAAGATGGAGCAGAAAGTCATCTACCTTGCACCTACCTTACTTCTGAGGCATCTAAACCTAGGAAGTCCATCCACAGAGCAAAAATCTGTCTCCAAAGATCTGTCTCCAAAAGATATCTCAAATAGCACTGGACACCCAAGTTTAAACAACTAGATTGATTCCTAGATCCCACCTCAATATAAAGGTTTTCACACCTAGCATGTCTGTAGGCACATATGTGTAAACAGCTATGCCTGGAGCTCTTAAAGTTATTCTTGTCTAGAAGGAAATCATGTTCTAGACCCAAGTTTCCAGCACTGAGAGATTCTGAGCAAACACGGATGATCCACACTGGAACTGCACAAATTTGCTAACCTGAGCTGTCATCCTGATTATCTATAGTTTCCTTCTGCCCCGTTTATTTCACAATCATGCCTGATTTTCCTATTGGGAAAATTGTCTTTTAAAGTAAATAAGTAGGATTTATGGCATATTTAGTGCTATTTTCCATAATCAAAGTTTCTTCTCTTGTGATAGCTAGATGTTAACGTTCTACTTCCCAAATTAATCCAAGAATTGTCTTATTTTAATGAATTTCCACAACTTTCAAAACTGTCACTTGGAGATTGCTTCAGTTTGGAAGACAGTAGATCTCTGTGGAATCCTGTGAATGACAATATTTTCTGTCAGCTTTTATTTTACTGAAAGGGGATCTCTCAGTAGTCAGGAATACAGCAAAAAAAAAAAAAAAACTCCCAAATAAACAAACAAACAAAAATACCCCCCCCCCAAAAAAAAAGAAACAGCTTAAAATGCTAAGAAAGTCTCTATGTAAGGTTTTAGTAAGTTTGAATCTATGGCATCTGCATCACTTCATTACTGACACCAACAAATTGTTCAGTGCTGAATTTCTTATGTTTTTCTTTTTTTTAAATGTTATTCACATGCTGATCATGCTATTTACTGGTAAATTCTTTGAAATTCCATTATGTATTCAAAAGCTAAATGATTTAAATAAGAAGAAACAGCATGTTGCTAATTCACATTAAAGTGGATGAATATTTAAGCTCTTCATTGCTATGAAACCACAAGTGGTGCATTGTGGGACTTCCATAGCAGTTGTAAAAGTATATTAAGTGATTCATAGGATATTTTTCCTAAGGAATATATATTCTAAGTAAGTATGGTCAGTCTAGCTGTAGAACGCAGATATTCTGAAACCTATTCAGGTGCCGTAGCCACAAGGCATGTATTTAATATCTTATAGTTTTAAATTTATCATGTATTTTTAATGTTTAAATTCAAGAAAGTTCAAATGTGAACTCTAAGCAGGAAGCAAAAGTCCATTAGCACCAATCCAGATTTAGTACCAACTCCGGAGCCCTTTGTCTTGGTAATGAAAATGCTAGGCAGGAGAAAAGTCCAGAAGTGTTAGCAATCTACCTGTCAGGGATTCTCACATAAAGGGGAAATTAAAAACTGTCTATGAGATTTACAGAAAGCATTTGAGTTGTGTTAAGAATCAGTGTGAATCTAAATGGAGTGGAGTGGACAACTGTGTATTTGCTTTATCTGTAGCTAGTACACAGTAGTACACATATTCTCTTCTCAGTTAAAAACAGTGTAAATGACATAATTAAATGGAGGTGTGATAAAGCAAATTGTAAAGGAATACCTCTTCTAGTCCAAAAGCTGTAAGGTTGTGTGGGGGCAATACTCTGCACAATCTAATTAAAGTCCAGCTGTGTCTGTGAATGCATGTGTCAAATTGCACTTTTTATGACTTTTCTTGCTGCTTTTGCTGACTAGCATAAGTGCTTGGCCACAATGTATCTTGAGAAAATGCAACTCATCATGCATATTTGGAAATGAAATGCCTGGCATTTAAGTAAAGAGGTAAATATAAGAAATTAACAAATATTTCAAAGTAAGCATATGGAAAGGAAGCTTTTTATTACATTTACTACTTCACTGTTAAATTTATTTGAAAACTTTAGTGTCCGTAAAGTCATCAAGGCTTATAAGACTTCACAGAGAAATACCTTTTGGGATTAACCTGTCTTTTTTTCTGAATTTAGACACTGTGGTTTTCCTACAGAAAACAACTATTTTGCATTTTTGGAGACATTTTTACTTGGGCAGAGGGTAAAATCTGACCAGATTGGGATGACAGTATATTATATTCACCTTGCCCTCACTTAGAAAAGGTATAAATAAATAACTAAACAGAGGATAAAGTGAGTTGTCTGTTGTGTGCAACCTTTAGCAGTTCAGTGGTTTCTCATGCCAGTAGTGTGATATCAGAAACAAAATGTTGCGATGCTACTACTGATAAATAAAAAGCAGAGGTTGTATTTTGAAGGCTTTGAATTGGGCATTGGCAGATTAGCAAAGCTACAAGCCTGATAATAATTTCATTGGGAGTTTTATTAATCCATATGCGAATGTGCCATGTTATTCTTTTTGTTTCTTAAAATCTTTCTATCAAGCATTGTTATCTCATTTTAAGAAAAAATTTTAGATCAGTCCTATTAAATGTTTTATGTCTTTATGTGATTGCATTTAAATAAAGGTATTTCTGTCCTGAATGGAGAATGAAAAGCAGAAAGGTATTTCTATCCTAAAATGAGAATGAAAAGCAGATTAGTAGTATGACCTCTTCACTTTCTATTCAAATTTTATCTCTAAATTTACATCAGGATGATAAGTAAGAACCTAAAGTGCAGATTTTGAAATCCAGAATGGAAACGACTATAGTAAAACATTGCACTAGTAGTGTCAACAGCTCTTGTGAAAATCAAGAGTTGACAGAAGAAACCTACATTATATGAAAAATAGGGAAGCAGTTCAAAATATGTTTAATTATTAAGAGCTCAATGCAAGACTATGCTTCATCAAATGAGATCTTATACTGTCTACAAAACCTTTTGTTGTATGGCTTTTGGCTCTGCACCTCTCTCCTATTTTCCATTTTTACTGGTTTTACTTCACTCTAGTCACACCCATAATCACTCCTTTTGTATTCTCCTGTTCTTATCTCTAAGCCCTTGCTGCCCAGTCCTCCTCCACTTAGCCATGCCTCCATTTCTGTGAATTTCTCTATGAACAAAGCATTTCCAAGAGCCCCTATATTCTAGGTTTCCTCCCAGAGTACATGCTGTTGGAAACACAGTTCTATCAACTTTTAAGGACTTGTATTTCAGTCATTTATGACCAGCTGTCATCGGTAGGCACAAACTCAAGAAGATGGCATGAGAGCAGCTGACTTGAGGAGGAGATGAGAACCCAGAAGGGCGGTGGACATAGCAAAATTCAGAAAGCTTCGCTGTACTGGCCTAGACTTTCAAACATTTATGTAATTTCATTCATATACATCTGGAGTACTGTGTCCAGTTCTGGGCTCCTCAGTACAAGAGGTATGTGGCACTACTGGAGCAAGTCCAGCGAAGGGCTACGAAGATGATTAGTGAACTGGAGCATCTCTCTTATGAGGAAAGACTGAGAGAGCTGGGCCTGTTTAGCCTGGAGAAGAGAAGGCTGAGAGGAGATCTTATCAATGTGTACAAGTATCTGAAGGGAGGGTGTCGAGAGGGTGGGACCAGACTCTTTTCAGTGGTGCTGAGCGACAGGACGCGAGGCAATGGGCACAAACTGAAACACAGGCAGTTCCATCTGAACATGAGGAAAAACTTCTTCACTGTGAGGGTGACAGCGCAGTGGAACAGGTTGCCCAGAGAGGTGGTGGAGTCTCCTTCTCTGGAGATATTCAAAACCCGCCTGGATGCGATCCTGTGCAACGTGCTGTAGGTGACCCTGCTTGAGCAGGGGGTTTGGACTAGATGATCTCCAGAGGTCCCTTCCAACCTCAACCATTCTGTGATATAATCTGTTCTATTGATTTCTAACCATTTGCTGATCAGAAAATGATGACTCTCCTGAGCATAAGGGAGAAACAATGAGCCCTTAGATAGTAATAGCTATTTCATGGAGTGATCCACATACAACTTCTAGTCAGGAGGATCTGAAACCGTTGATTGTTGAAAGCCAGCTAAGGATCATTCTGTTTCTTCATTCTTTCCCTAAGTGTCCTACTAACCATTGATGAAAGCAGGACACTAGTGTTAAGTGGCCTGCTGACCTGAGTTAGTATAGCCGTTCTTATGTTAATCTCTTAGAGGATATGGGCATTAGGCCAAATCCTGAGTTAGTAAAAATTCTTGCATTAAAGAAATTACAAAAGTTTACATAAACTGAGGTTCTGTCTTAGTATGTCCTATTTCTTTGAAAGTATTAACCATGTATAGGGACTTACAGAATTTAAATCTAGTCTTTCTTGAGGAATGACTTAAATAAAACAGTGTCTGCTTCCCAGTCCATAGCTTGGAAAAATACTCATCAGCAAGGAAAGCGAATTAGCAGAAATACTTTAATTCATGTATCCCATGTAAGCCTTTGGCTATCAGACTTTGGCTGTCTAAATCTGTAATTACATACTGTTATCCTTTTGCAGCTTGAAAGGTTAACCCTTCTTTTAGCTTTTCAGGTTATTTTACTGGAAGCATAGATTTTGATTTCCTGTTTAATTTCAGAGAATGAAGTAATGTCTTTTTTTCCCCTGAGAAACATGGAAATATTTCTTTGCTTGCCGTTTCAACCCCTTCTTGTTCTTTACACTAAGGGCTTGGTGAATCACAACCTAGATGATGGATGTGCTCTTCTTGTTTCGGTTACCTTGTTCCCTGAAATAATTTAATGTCTTCGTACATATATACTCAGTGAAGTATGGCTATTATCACCCTTAGCAACAGTAGAGTTTCCTTAGTCATTAACTTAACTTATATACAGAATAACAATTATTTTCTGCACTGAATGAATGAGTTGGGAGTCCTTCTGGTCATCAGTCAGTCACTATGTGTTTTAATTTTGTATCATAATGCATATTCAGAAGGACCAAGATAAAGGCAAATATGCATTTCAGGTTCTCTGACTTTCAAGTGTCTGACTTCACACCTTAAAATATTTTATTCTATTTTATAATACTAAAAGTATTAATCTACTTTTCTAGATCCCTTTTAATCTAAAAAGAGCAAAACCAATGTTTTTGACAAGCTTTACATCAATAGCACACCTATTAGTTACCACATGCCTCTGTCACTGCTTAAGAATTCAATTTATCCAACAAGAGGAGAAGGCAGTTTTCTGAGGTAGAGTAGTCATGGAAAGAAGACAGGCAATACTGGGAGTGGTGGGAGATGGATTCGCAGTAGCCAAGCACAGATACTTGGCTGGCTTTGAGAGAAAGCATAGCTACATGACATCGCTCCACTGTATTTCTCTCATCTTTACTGATTTGTACTGTACTAGTCCATATGTCTGAAGGACTTGACTTCCATTTGTTTCTCACAATCTGTGTGAGTAACACTGTATAAAAGAAAAACAATAAGCGAGAAAACAAACATCCTCACAAAGAAATGAAATGTCTTGTCCAGGGTTACAAAACAAGTATCTCCTGCGCAAGACCACAGTGTACCAAAACAAAATGGGAGAGGTCTCATCAGGTTGTGCAGTTCTGCTCAGTTGTATGGCCCAGGAGGTACGCAGAATTCAGAGGACCAGCAGAAGCAAAGTAGGGACGGATGGTGCCCTACTTCCCAGAGCTGTGCAGCTTCTTCACAGCCAGAGAAGGAGCGAATCAACAAATAAATAGATAAATAGATACAGAAATACAAGATGCAGCAGAGGCATTTGATGACTGTTGATGATTCTCTTCCCCCTTTTTTTTGTCCCATGTGGCTGTTGGACTCTGCTAGAGTGAGGTGCTGGAATAGGCTTGCCCAATAAACAAGAATTCCATTAAAAATGACTCTACTTAGGAATATGGTATTTAGGACTGGAAAGAATCACTTGGATCAGTGAGGTAACACCATCGTATACCTCAATAAGACTGATTTAACTCCCATTTTAATTGTAGATATTGTTGGTGATTTTTATTTTTGCCCTTATTTCATATATTGGAAGGCTGTTCTAGATTCTAGATCCTTGCTACTCTCAGTGTTTAAAACCACCTAATTTATTCTTGGCCATATCAAACAGCATTTATTGTGGAAAAATGACAGCCTCTGTCCACTCCCTTTCCCCTTCCCTCCCAACTCAATACCATCAAGGTGTTTCTCTAGAAGGTGGGAGACCAGTATTCAACTCTTGCTTTGCCTAGAGTTAGTGGCTAGACTTAATTTGTCTCTTCCATGTCACTGGTGAGTGTTCTAGATATGAGACTACTAGCTGTTTTTCCCAGCCTCACTGAAATAGCACTCTTAACTTGAGAAGCATTTTCAAGAACTAAGTATTTTTCCAAGTAAAATATCTATGTTATCAAAATGTTTCTAAACAAGTTTAATTCTGACACGACGTATGAACAGCAGGAATAAAATATTGAGGAATGTTACTACTTTGACAACAATGCACTGTGCTGTCTGAAACATGGACAAGAAATGCCCGTGATCAGTGATCTTCTCCAGACAAAAATGGATTTTTTGTGGGGCAAGGCGAAAAGCACCTCCTTGATTCATGTGCCTGCTAAATTTTGAAGTCTGCAGAGAACTATGAAGAGAATACTTCAGAGCAAAAGGATTTTATAGAGGAAATTAATACATAATAGAAATACAAGAATTACTGCTTCTTCCCTATTCTGTGTATCTCAGAGTCTGCAGGAAGATAGTACGCAATACAGTCAATACTTATGTTTGTGAATTTATCCACTTAAATAAATTGAGTTACTGTCATGGTTAAAGTTAGTCATATGTTTGCAGGGTTGGAACCACGTGCTCCACATGCTGCTCCAGCTTCCTCAATTTCACAGTGCATCTTTGTTCTTAGCTCCCTCCAGGCCTTTCTTGCATCAAAATTCCTCTCCTGGACATCATGACTAATATCTCAAAGTCCTCTATCCCTTTATATCTATTTTAGCAGTTTTTCTGCTATCTTGACAGGTCTAATTCACACTTTCATTTCTCTTAGGCAGGATGCATCACTATCAAGAAATCTCAGTTCCTCATATGCAGTGTAGTGTCATGGGAATTTACAACTTGTCCATAATAGTTTTGTTTTCCCTATCTTCCTTTTGTAGAAATAGTCTACTTATGTATAAATAGTACCTGTCAAATGGTGTTTCTGCTGGGTATCATATTCCAGCTACTTGTGCCTCACTGTTTCATAGCTTTTAAGACTAAAAAGCACTACTGTGAATATCTGAACCTGCCTCCTAAATGTTGCTGGTGATGGAACAATGATCCTCAACCCATGTTGAGGACCCCAAGACTCTGCCTATTGTTGCTCATGGAAACTTGAAATTAAAAAGTCTAAAACTGAGGCTGACAGGGAGAGCAAAATACGGTGTTTTCCTGAACCGATTACCAGCCTATGATTGTTACTCATCGCTCAGCAAAGAGTGGGGAGTTCCTTCCCTAAAATTGCATCCAAGAATTCCTGTGTTAAGTAATCAATGTCTTGAAAGAAAAAGGAGATTATTATTATCATAGAGAGAAAAAGGGAAGAGAGAAGTCTGGCTGAGCAATAAAATGACAGAAAATAGAGAAGGG
Source organism: Apteryx mantelli (assembly GCF_036417845.1). Lineage (NCBI taxonomy): Eukaryota > Metazoa > Chordata > Aves > Apterygiformes > Apterygidae > Apteryx > Apteryx mantelli. The sequence continues at coordinate 116,783,534 of NC_089980.1, read as the reverse complement.
AAGTAAAGCAGATAATTTGCTTTTTCAAACAAAAGAAATTAAACCAGACAACAGCAGTGAAATAGTAATGGAGAGAAGACTTTGCTGTTACAAGCAGAATACTGTCAGATGAATTTCCAGTTGTAAGCTTGCCATGTGGCCAGTGCTGATTAGGCAGATTTAATAACTAAAGAATAGGTGCTTTTTCTTCACCTCTCCTACGTGCCTTTCTTCTTTCAATTAATAAGCTATAACTATAGGCAGTGCAACAGGTACAGCTGTGTTCTGGTTATCTTTTCTGTACATTAACACACATTAAGTAGTATTAGAAGACTGTTCATGAATATAACATTTTCCACTGCTTTTAGCTTGTCCTTCTACTGTAGCCTAAAAGAAGAAAATTTTACAGCACACTGAAGGTTAACAAACCTGAGCTTTGAGAAACCCTGGGGGTAAGTGAATTTCAAACTAAGACCCCATCACAAAAAAAGCCTTCTCGTTTATACCATAAAAACACAGTTAAGCATCCCTGTGGGTCTTGGTGACAGTAAGATTTCACACGGACAAAAGCAATTTCTCAGGTAAAATGGTCCCAGTTCACACAAGGCATTGTAGGTCACAGCCAGCATTGTCTCCCACCTGGAAACCTATTGTATTTTCATTATAGTATAGAAGAGATTCAGGTGCTTTGTTTCTCTTTGTTAGAAGTTTCAAATTTAGACCACAGGATTCTTGCTATGAACTCCTGAATGTGCCTATTTGCTTGCCACAGGAGGTGCTTGCATAAGGGGTTCTTAGGATGGGGAATCAGTAAAACCAGGTATTGGGATGACATACAACACTGCCAGGTGTTCATTAGCCTTTTCATTCTGGGCTGCCAATGATTTATAGTCCCACTTTTACCTTCATTCCTCTTTCTTTTTCCTACTTTCCTACATGCTGCTTTGGCTGTGAATCTTGGGTGAGACAGATGTTGAGCCTCTCCCGCTGCAGAGCTGTTGGGTCAGGCAAAGGAAGTCTCAGCCTAGGTAGGCAGCCTCAGCTCTGTGACCAGGATACTGAGTACTGCATTTGCTACTGAATTTTAAGTCTCAAGTGTAGCATATTTTGTACTCAATCTAAGGCCTGCTGACATCAGTGCAAAGACTTCCACTGATTAGAATGGCCTTTGGATGTGGTCCAGACCTATCAACTAAAATGGATTTAACTGTGTTTTAATAAACAAATAATTACAGGTAAGTACGCACAATTAAATGAAAACTAAATAAGCTAAATTATTTTCTGGGGCAATTCTGTTGATTTCAGTAGAGTTACACAAATAACTGATTTGACCCAGTATTTTGTTTATAGGAGGGCTTATGAAATGCTAATTATATTTGTCACATTAGTGAGAAACAAATAGATCTCAGCTTTGTTTGTATGGTTAAACAATATAATTATGAATACTGGAACTGACAACTAAGTGTAATTTGGAATACTGAGCTCTAACTAAAAATGCGTAAGTGAAGCGCTTTGTTGGGAGTACATACTGTACAGAAACTGGAACATATTTTTGGACAGCATCCCTGGCTTTGCAAATCAAATGCTAGGATTCAGTGAACATGAGTACTGAAGGTAAGGAATGCTTTAGCAGAAGAAAATTGTAATATGAGTGTTAGTCATGGATTACATTACATGGTGAGTGAAGACTCAGTTGAAATAATTTAATATTAACAAAGATATTTAAACCATCTCTAATTAAGTACATTAAAACAATTTACCAGTTGCTTCATTTACTGTGTTTGAGAGCTACTGTTTCTGCTTTATGTGAGTGATGCTAATCTGAAGAAAATTACCCATGCTAAATAACAATGTGTAGATGTAATTGTAATTGATTTTCTTTATATTATCCTGTTTGGCCCAAGCCAAATCCTGGCACAGTGTTCTAATATGAGTCTGTAGAACAGAAGATACCACATAGAAACAGAATTTAACAGTACCTTGTTATAACCAAAACATGTTATTTAAATTTAAATTTCTCTCAAACTAGTTTTGTTAGACTCAGTGGAGAGAATGGTATCTATTGCACTACATACAGCAACATTGCATGATAAATTAACAAAATATTTTAAAATAAAACCACTGTATGCATTTCAAAAGAATTCTTTTAATATGGCCAAGCATATTTTCAAACTACCAGTGTTCGATTGCAGGTTTAGATGTAGATGCTTTTGAAGGTATTAGAAAGTATTGAAGAGATAGTAATTGTTAACTACATGAAAATCTAGTTAAGAAATAAAGAAGTGGAATACCAAAACTGAAAATGTTTACTCTTTTGCTTTTCTGTGCTTATGAGAACAATAGCATTTACCAGAAGCAGAGGTGCTGCCCTAGCTTTTGCCATCCAACTCAGTAATTGTGTTTAATGCTGATGTATAGCTCTGCTTTAAACATCCCTACCACACTCACCAGAATTGCCAGCAATGATGAATTGTGTGACTGCTGTTCTGGCCAATGTCCATTAAATGGGGCAACCACACATTTCTCTTTATAGATTCTAATACACCCCTCATAGATAAGCAGCTATTATATTCACCCACTAAGCCTCCTACCCTCTCATAATACACCTTTAGTTCACTGTCAGAAATATCTCTGGAGTTCAAATGATTTATTTTTGCTTAGAAGGTAGTCAGAAACACTGGGGAGTTCTTTGTTTTTATTACACATTTTTTCTTAGTAACCAGTGGGGTGAAGATTAAAAAAATTAAGCCTTTGCCTCTTGTAAGAACAATTTATAGTTTTAGAACATCTCTTTTCCTAAAGGACTCTTGTTCTTTTTTATTATACCTATGGAGAGTATTTCAAGGACTATATTACCATACCAGAAAATGGCTTGCCATTTTTTCAAAGATGTAGGCGATCACATATATGTTATGGAGACAGAGGAGTAGCAGTAAGAGCGGTTTGTGTAGTTTTATGAAGTTGCTTATGAGCTTGTCAATTCAGACAAAACTTCTTCAGGCAAAAGTCCTTATTTTGCATCAAACTTTACTGTTTCTTAACTGACCAGTTAGACAGTCTAAGAGTGCACCATTAAAATGCTTGCTCCTTAGTTTGCCTATTAAACCCTTTTAACATTAGAAGCTTTTGGTTGCTACTTTGTGGCTGTAGGACAATTTATTGAAAGTGTCTGTTACTCTCTGATGTTCCAACTCATCAACTTAAAACTACTTTTTGGGCAGGGATCAACATTCACCATGGTATGCATCTGCACTTAACACAGATGAGTTTGCTATTAAAGCAGTGATTTAAACTATTCTGTTAGGAAGTTTGAATGTTATTTCATTATTAAAATTGTTCAGTCCAAAGAAAGTTGAAGAAACTTCTTAAAAGGTCCATTTCCAATTATTTCTACTCATAAATTGATTTTAAAATTTTATTACAGACTGCTGGTTTTTTTTCCTCCAGCCCAGGAAAGATTGATGCAGTATTTTAACAATTCTTTTATAATTTTATTAGGCTGTTTCTTTAAGGGAAAGTTTATCATTTTAAATAAAACAATAGGAAACAAAGCTTTCCCCTGACCAGTGCAAGTGATGGAGGCCCCTGTATCGTTCCATTTTCACTTCCGTCACAGGCTAAGATCCACCAGGACAAGCTTCAACTGTTCTAGCAAATAGAGGATACAATGAAATTTCCAAGCAAACTCACACTGCAGTGCAGTGCTTAAAATCCTTTTCAGTGATATTAAAGTCTCAGGGGTGCCATCATATTGCAAAAATACTGGTAGAAGGGTAGAGTTACTTGATATTTTGTTCTCTCTTCTTTGTTCCTTATGGCTTCTCTTAGCTTGTGGAGATTAATAAACTAGAATTGAGTATTGCACTTTATTCTCTCAGTTCAGAGATTTATATCTTTTCCTTCCCAAATGTTTTTGAATAATGAGGAAAGGAAGAAAAAAGCATACTTTAGTGGGCTGGCTAGATTCAAATATCAGCCACTGTTGCCCTTTCATTGGTTTTCAGCAATCTTTGTGAGATTGTCTTGGGAGCGTCTCAGCACATGAATTTGCAATCTGCTATTACATATGCCACAGAGTTGAAAGTGTTTTTCATTTACGAGAAAACTCTCAGATCATCTTTAGGATTCCAGCACTGATTCAGACCGCTGCCAGTGTTATCCCTTAAGCTACATCAATGTTCAGTAGGTGAGATGAGACATCAGTATTGCTAGGTAACAAATTAATTTCAACTACTAAAAAAATATATATATATTCACTTGTCTTTCGTATATTACTAACCTGTACTACAACAGATGAACTTGCTATATTTGTGCAGAAAAAATTTTACTACTTTCATAATTATAATGTCAATTGTATAAAAGCTTGCTATTACATACAAAACACACTCAAATGCAAATACAAGGTTATACTACCACTCACATATTCACACTTAGTGTTACTAAAGTAATTCTCTTATTTACAGTATTTCCTAACTTATACCCAGGGCATGGTCGTCTCAGAGTTTAGAGGATAAAGTTCTAAAGTGGTTTATTAGAAAAAAAATAGTTTCTTTAAGAGTTCTAGAACTCTGAAAAGTTGGTCTAAATTAAGATTTACTCTTTAAAATAAGAGAAAAGTAAGATGATGCAAAGTTTATAGTTCAAAAATCACCTTCCTGAACTTCTCTTTTCTTTCATTGCAAATAGAGAGTAACTTTTTATTCTTTTATAGAGTTTATTAAAAAAATGTGGTTTGGGGGAGTTGAAGACTTTACCCATTGCAGTCTGAAATCTACACAAGGAAAGGTCTCTCTTTTACTTTCTCTGTTTTTTAGAAGACTACATTTATTTGTTTTTTTGACTGAATGACTTAACATTTATAATACATTTGTAACATGTAAATAAAGATTTCCATAAAATGTTCTAGAAATGCCCCAAATGTCATTAACTAATCCTTACAAATTACTATCAAAGAAGTTAATACTGAACCCTAAACAAAATAGATATTTTAAAGTTTTGTTCCAGACTTGAGACACACATAGTGAGACAATAGATAAAGATATATGGCTATGATGATGGTTTCTTCCTTGATGCATAGGGATCCCCGCAATGAGATAAATAGAGATTTTTAGGAGTTTCCATAATTATCTTGAATATTTGTGTAATTCAAGTAAGCAAGGAAAATTTAAGCTTGTAAATTTTTATATCAACCAAGTGTCTTGTATATGGAAAGAATTGTGTATGAAAAGGATAGGTCTTTATGTATAGGAAAGCAAGATTGTATAAACCTGATACTATAGGAGTACATTGTACTTATTTTATTAGTATTCACTTTTGAATTGTTACAGAACTCCATCTGACAGCAAATGTTTGCTGTAGAGAAAGGTTTACAGACTGAAAAATGGTGGCCACCCAGCTTAGTTGTCTGCAACAAAGTTTTAACCCCAAGTGATCTCAATTGTGAACAATAAAAATGTTCCATAAAGTTTCCAAGATACTTATTAGCTCTTTTTTTAAGTTCTCCATCAATAAATCCTCTGAAGCGTAAGATGGTTACTAGAGCAAATAACTCAGTTTCATCATATCCCTATGGAAATGATTATTTTTCAGCAATTAGCAGTTTGTAGCTGATTTGTTTCTCACTCCAGCATGCTCTCTCTCTTAAGTTCGGGTAACTTCCATTACCCGATACTTCTTTAGCCTATGGTAGATACATCTGGATAGAGCACAGTCTGTTCTATAAAGAGAATTGAAAAATATTTTCTATCTCCACCTATCAGAAGTGTGGTCATATATTTCTAGTGTCTGTGTTATCACAAGTTGTCCAATGGCAAGAGAAAACTTTCATTCACAAAGGTGAACATTGCTATTGCCTAAACATTTATACTTGTCCTTTCTGATGCATACCAAAAAAACCCCCAAATCCTTGATTTGCAATTACGCTTGTGCTCAGGCCAAAGTCAAAAATAATGCTCAAATGCACTATCTAGTTTGAAAACAGACTGCAAGGTAAAATATGAGCATATAAATGTCAATAATCCTTACATTAAATCTGTTAGTTGTAATACCTCATCTGATGATAAGATGCTTTGCATTCCTTTTGTCTCATGTATTTCTTTAAAATTCCCTGAGTTTCATATTAGTTCAAAGAATAGTATGCAATTAGGTAATGTATTAGCTTCGAGTAGTATGAAAACATTAAGATGGTGGATGTTTTAGTGTTCAGTTCTTAGATGAGTTGCTTATATTTGTTTGAGTTATTGCCTATCCTTTAGTCTTCATACTTCAAAGGAAGCTTTAACCAAATGACCCTCTAATATTACATCTATATTTTCCTGAATCATCGGGGGGTATAGCATCAAGCAAAGAATATACACAGGACTGAATGTGTTCTTTGATTCATAGGGTCATGCAATAGCTTTGATATAATGACTGTTTGAAGGAATTCAGTTAGTCTTGGCAGTTTGATGGAATATTAATTTAAGAAACTTCAGGATTAAGAAATGACTATGTATATGCCTATGGGAAATCATTCCTTAGAATCCTTATACATCTTCCTAATTTTTGACCCAAGCATTAATAAGTTTATAGTTGAGATAAAATTGTTCAGATTCTTCTTTACAGAAAGGTACAGTGTGCTATTCAGACAACTTAGTAGCACACTCACTTTAAGACACCTTTGCCAATGAAGCACTTCAAGAGATCTTAGTGATACATCCATAGAAGACCTATGCATTCTACATCCTAGCATTGCAATTCCCGGGTTTTGGTCCCTTCTCCTGGGAGCAGAATCCTGAGTCCTGAGATGAAGTCCACGGGAATTGTATACCTCATGTGGGGAGAGCTGAGTGTTTCAGAACTGGATTTTAAGCAGTTGAACAAGAAAACCCTTCAAGTAGCTCAGTGTGAAGCCATGTAGAACTAGTCAAAAATGATGCTGAGTGTCCTAAATAGATGTGACCTAAATTTTAGACATTTGCAAGATTCAGATGCCTATTGCAGGGTGCTCCCTGAGCTCAGGATGTTTTTTTGTTTTTGGTAGGGTTTTATTCAAACAAATCCAAACCCCTTCTGAGTTCCTGGTCCTGTTCTGATATCCTGGTGCATTCACAAGAGGCAGCATCTCATTTGTAGTTTCCCCTTCTGCCTGAGAGAACTGAAGTCCACACCTCTCACCTGCCTGTAGGATGTAAGCTAAGGGAGGATTCTCAGTGCCTCTTGCGGATATTGTATCTGTTTGCATGGGAACCTACTTCCTCATACTGATCTAGTGCATATGAGAGGAAAGCCCAATAATACTAGAAAGTCCTCTTATAAAGTCCTAAGATACTGAAGAGTCCTTATTCCAAAAAGAGCCTTTGAAATTGGTATATTTTGATGACTATACTACAGTTTATATACAGTAAATTTATCAACAAGAATAAAGTGGCCCAGTTAAATCACTGATTTTAGAAAGTGTGGACTATATTTTCAGTGACATTCTTATCAAAGCGAATGTAATATGTGATGTATGGTATGTATCATATACATCATACAAAGATATGTATATTGAAGTACCAGTATGCTTTGAAGCAGTGTGCAGTATTCCAAAATGATTAAAATTTTCTGCTAGCCTTTGCATTGCTTCAGGAGCAGATGAGTGTGAGGTATAACCAGGTATAACCAAAAAGACCACCAATTTTCTGTTTCCTGGCCCTGCCCAAAACAAGGAGTAAACAGACCAGCCAGTCTTGGGAGAGTGGTCAATCTCAATTACTTTCTGTGCTGAGGGTCAGGTGAGAGGTCTGGGAGCACTTCTAAATAAATCCAATTTAAATAATCTAATCCATTTAAGCCAATCCAAACCAAATAAATCCAATTTATTATTTAGAAACACTAAACAATAATATGCACAATAATAAATTAATAATAATAGCTATAAATTCTAAATCCAGTGAGCAATTATCTAGTTTTGCTAATATTATTAGTCATTGTGCAGTGCCTGGGTGCCTGTGAGGCTGGCTCAGCAGCCAGGCACCCCAGGGGTGTGAAGTGGGGTGTGAAGTCACTGCCACGGATCCCCCAAGCATGAGTGGGGTTCAAGCCTGGCCTTGTCCTCCAATTATGTCATTTGCTACGTTTTGTGTTGTGAATGCAGGGACAGATCAAGCTCATCTGAGCCTTGTCTGAACTTTGAGGCTCTTGCTTCTGTCCTTGGTGGCAACGACAAGGTTGTTTTGAGGGTTTCCTCCCCTGTGCTCTGTGGGCAGCACAGTTAGTTAATGCTGTTTTTATTATTATCTGCCACTCAGGTGGATATACTCTGCTATTACACATCAGATCCTTTCATATGTTTTAGTTTGTCGGGAGTGTATTTTGTCCCTTCAGTTGAATTTAACGTAAAATTCTGAGAAAGTCAATTGTCACTTTATCCTGTAATGCTGAAATCTCTTCTCCATACAGGACAAGCCTGATCGGTCAGGTATACTAGTGTATTTTCTTTGTGAAACAACATGCAGTGAGGCAAGAATCTCGACCATACTGTATAGGCTAAAGCTAGTGGGAAGCATGGATAAACTCTCCAACATCATACAAACTGACTTGATATGTACAAATAGTGTATATTGGACTGAGAGAAGATGAGCTGTACTTCGGTTTTCAGTGCTGACAGGCAAATCAAATTAACTTTTTCTTTATTTCTGAAGGCTAAAAGAAAAAATATTTTTCTGGTTTCTGAATCAGAATTAACTTGCATTGATCTGATTTGATTTTACTAAAATAAAAATGTCTTCTTCCTACTGTAAATCAAACCAAAGAGCTTATGGTATATGCCATGTGGCATATATATGCTATATATGGTAAATGCCAGTATATCTAATAGAGGTATTTTTGGCTTTATCTACATTGCTGTATGCAGCTTTCAGGATTAGATCCAGACTAATGTAGCTAGCTGCACATCCATGTTGCTTACCTGTAGGAACACCCCGTGAAAACAGCTCTGATGCAGCCCTAGAAGTTTTAGGGGGAAATTTAGATGCCCCTTTTGTTAAGAGATCACGCCCTCCCTCAGGGTTCCCTTATCTCAAGAGTAACTGGATCCAGGTCTTCAGCTATTGTATTTGCCTTTGGGGTAGTGTGGCTGAAAATACAACTCAATATACTTTCTTGCAGGAGTTTCCTGGGAAGGCCCTGAAGTTGCTTGCTTCAAGGCCAATGTGATTTGTATGCAGCCTGAAAATGGCTACTGCTCAGCCTAAGGAGGTCCATCAAGTAGCTGTGATAGCTGGACATCATCCAGGCTCTGTGTTACCTGTCCTCATGCCAGCACTGTGAATTGGGGCCATGCTTGCACAGGGAAATCGAGGCACACCAAACTGGGAATGGGCTTTGAGCTAAGATGCTGAAGGCAATTAAATACCCTGAGTTCAGTATCACAGTGTGTTTGGAGTATAGTTGAGGTGCTTCCAGTAAATGGAATTACACATTTAGAAAGCAGCTATTTCCTTAGTGTAGCCCTTTCTACAACTGACGTACATAAAGAGCTAAATCTTCAAAGACTTCTAGGCAGGAATTAAGTGTGCAAATCCAAAGTTTAGAGTCCTAAAGCAGAGAAACTCATTTCTGTTGGTAAAGTTCCATCTGCTCCTAAGTATAGGACTGGCCATATTTGTAGTGAGAATTCACTGGGGTATTTTCTGGAACCCACATCTTCCCACTACCAAATGTGACTTCTCTGGTCATTTTTTGAAAGAAAGGACATACTTGTGCAGTTTTTGAACAAAAAGAATTGATTTCCTAATTCTACGTCAGGGCTCAGGGCTTAGTGCTTCAGTCACCAAAGAGAAGGAAGTTCTGTGCCATTGTTTGCTGGAAAGCTTTTGAATCCCAGAGAAGCATCAGTATTAAAATACTCCCAACTCTGTAATCTCCAATAGATTACCTTAATGTGCTGACTTATATGGGTCTCACTCTTAGGTACCTCAAATTTTGGGGAGTATGGTATAGGAAGCCCGAACACTGAATCTTGAATGTCATTGATAGTCACTTGTAATGTAGGTACTGCATTGCTTAGCATTGTGGGAAAAAAGCCAAAATCCTAATTCCTTGAACACTATACAAATAATAGCAGTTTATTTCTCAGTCAGCCTTCTGTGCTATGTAAAGCTTTGTCTGCATCCTTTCAGGTCCAGTTTATTAGCTTTTTGACTGCTTGTCAGTTGAGTTATCAAGTTGTCCAAAGTGTCCATTGGATACCCTCAGAGGTTTGAAAATGTTAATTTAACAATAGCACTGTCCTCCAGACATGATCCGTTGTCATGCACAGGTCAGCTCTATGGTGCCCACACAATAGGTCCAGTGAGTCTCAGATATGCTGGATTCACGGAGAATGTACCATATAGTTTTTCCATGTATGTTTCTGTCTGCAGATTTCCAAACAAAAGTTAAACAGCCTTCCCAGAAGATCCAGTTCTATGCTTTATTCATATATTTTTATGCCAACACAGAACCTGCCTGACTGCACTGCTGATTTTATTGATTTGACCCAGGTGGTACCGAGTGTTATTTAGAATCATTACTTTAGTTCATTTTGCTTAACTACACGACATTTCCTTTTTTTCCAGTATGGTATCACATCTCTTGGGTTGTGTAAGGGAGGGTTCAGTATAGTAATGCACTGTATTTGGCACTCGGTAGACTTCTGATTACATATGTTGGTGTGCTGATTATCCTAAATGAGCTCAGTTTTTCTTTAATCTAATCTTTTGTATGTGTTTGGAATAGATCGCGTCCATCCTACTTCGTGAACGGATAAGTAGGTGATTCAATTACAGGTTCCTTCTGCATTCCTGTATCTTGCATGTAAAGAGCAAAAGGATTGTTATGAACTGCTTACAGTATATGATGGCAAAGTTAAATATATCAAAAAGCTTTTTTCATGGTATGATTGTTAACCTGCAGTGTGTGTCCCTATGCTTACTTGCTTCATGCTACATTACTGTGCTTACTTGAATTAAAAGCTGCTTTGGACCATAATTTTATTTTTGTTTTATGTGCGCTCCACATGAATTTAATCCCCCTTCCTTTTTTTTTTCCTCTTTCTCCCATTTTTTGGGGGTGGGGTCATCTTCATTTTTATCAGAGTTTCCCATTTCTATTAGTTCCTCATCTTAGGGTTTCTCATCCTCTGAAGCACGAGTGTAAGTACCGCAAGTTCGCCCACTGCTGCTACATGTGAATGCCTGGAACATGCACAAGGCTCAGACATTATGGGGACAACTCAGGTACTGCTTTAAGCTCCCAGGACAAATGCCTTTATTTCTAAAGGAGACTCTGCACTGTGAATGCAGTATGACTCTTTAGACCTTAGTGTGATGGTGTGGTCAGACACCACACAGACATGAAATACCACCTTTGGGGTAGGGAGAGTAAGCAGAGAATATTGCTCCCAGACTTGTCACTCCCCCCACGGTGGTATTGCCAACCCTTCCTTCCTCATCGATTTACCACGCAGTAACCTGCCAAAGCGGTCCATTAAACCCCCCAACCGAAATATATTTAAGCTAACCTAGATCAGTGTGACAGAACCAGGTTAAGGAAAGTCTTCTCCTGGGGTTGTTCTGGCTGGTCCGTGGGAACAGCAGCCCTCCAGCGATGGAGAGCGGGTAGTAACCTCCTAATGCGGATCCGCGGCAGCCAGAGCTGCTTTCCTGAAGGTGCCCTCAGCTAATGCCCTGTGTGTGCTCATTCTGCCGTGGCTGCTGATTTTGAGTGAAGTGAGTGAAAGCAAAAGAACTGCTCCTAGAGGAGGGTGTTATGCCAGCTTAGAAGTGGCAGCATGTGGCCCAAAGGAGAATTATTTGTGTCTGATTGTGTGCATTAACCGTTGGCAGAAAATTTTGTGCATAAAAATGTTTTCCAGAAGGCTCTTTAGTTGCTTAAATGCTGTGAAGTTTTTATGGCTAACACTTCAATATTGCAACAAGCTAACAAACAGAATAATTCTGTTAAAACTAGAGGTAATTAACATTCATGGAAAGAAATGCAAAGTTGCCAGTTTTCATACTAAGAATACTACAGCAATGCCCTCTAGTGTTGTTTTAGTTAAAGTGTGAGTAGTTTCAGGATAAAATCACATGATAAGGAAGGCTTTATCCTTCATTCTCTGCTTGCATGTGTAAGCCATTGACAAAATACACGTAAGAAAAAGATCAGATTCTAAGTATTTGGTCTCTTCCTAGTTTGAAAGTTTTTGCCTCAAAAAATATGAATGTGTGTATTTATATATATTTCCTTTTTTTGACTGAATAAATTTACAAAATGATAATAATTTTCTACCTTAAGATTTTTTTTCCCTGAAAACTTACAACTCAAGAATTAAAAAAAAAGAAAAGGTCTAGTCCTTAAGCCCATTTTAGATGTTCATGTCCTGTTGGAGTTTCATTTAGTTTTATTACATTTAAAGAACAGCATGTTACTGAAATTCTGAAAATGCTTGAACTGAAATAATTTTAGTTTTTTTATTTATTAATAGCTAATTAATTAACAGTCCTGTAAGTGAAAGAGCAGAACTTGAAAACTGAATTTTGGGTTGTAGTATCTGATGGTAGAGTTGGTTATTAACTCTATTAACTATAAATAAAGCTAAGTATTCTCCATTATATGTACTGTAGATCATGTACAGCTGAATAGGTTCCATTTTCTTTGTATGGTTATTTCTTGTTGGCCAATATCTCTGTAGTCTAGAATAGTGTACTATTAAAGGTATATCTAGAAATATGGATGAAAGGTACATCCAAAAACTCTCATCATGTGAGATGCAGCATTTACAGATCCTGCTTTTTAAAAAACACAACAGAAGTTGTCTTCTTTCTAGGCTTTGGCTTTGGTTTCTAATTATACAAAATAATCATAAAGTGGTGAAAAATGAGTAGTGAAAGTGAAGAGATGATGGATGCAGTAAAAATGCAATTTTTTAAAGTTATTTATCTCGTATACTTTAAGAATACATTTCAATATCAAAACTGATTCTGAAGGAATGAATGTGGTAACATGGAAATTTCGTGGAGAGAAACTGAGTAATCAAAAGGAAATTAATCCAAGCCCATCTTTTGCAGCTACATGTTTCAAATTGGCTGAATCTTATTGTTTTCTTTACATTCTAGATTCACTAACCTTGAAATACTGAGGGTTATTAGTTTTAATGGCTCTTGGTTCCTGATCTGCTTTGCAAGTAAACTGTTGGCCATTAGTATGGGCCGGCTACTTCTCTTTGCAGTAGTGTGAGTGATTAAGTTACTAGAGAGCCTTCCGTTCTCAGGCAGTGCCTGAAATACAAAGGCATGTCCTTAGGAAGAAGGAAAATATATATCATCAGAGTAAAGTAACTCAGTAATAAATACATTACGAATGAATCATAAAGATCATCACCTTTTCCAAGCCTTGCAATTTAAATATATTTGGTTGAGTATAAGGTAGCTATAATCTTCAAAACTATCTTCTTTATTGCATTGTTTTCTTTTCTAATACCTCTTTTCTAATCACTCTTGCTGACCTAGATGAAAATGTTAATCTTTCATGTGCTTTTATCTTAGATGCTTGCCTACCTAACTAGAAAATGCTGTGGGTTCTCTGGAACAGACCAGCTACAAACATTTAATGACTTCTAAAATCATGCTTTCTATTCACTATGTATACAGTGCATCAGTGTAGAGCAGCTTTTGAATTTTATTTTATTTTATTTGTTTTTCCCTTTTAGCTTACAATTATTTTCAGCATTAAATATAACCACAACTCTAGCAACTTATTTGACAAAATATTTAGCATCTGATGTATTTGTATGCAGTTGTTCTGATGCAGCTGTTATGCTCAGAACTGTTGCTAATCACAAGAGTGAAGAGCAAAGTAAGAAACCTATGTTTTTGTAAAGACTCACAGCTCAATTTGTGCGTTCTGAGGACTTAAGCAGAATTTAAATAATCCACAGCTCTTCTATTGCCCCTTTGCCTGTAAACCATTTTGCACTCATGCCAGCGGTTCTGAACCATTTCTGTATGTGACTGCAGGTAATGACAGAGCAGTCTGGGGGGAATCCCCCCCATAAATGTTGTTGCCTTTTCTAGGCTATTCCTAAGAAAAGGGAAGGGAGGTTGCTCCCTTCTGAAATCTATTCAGGGTTCTCCTTTGATGGAAGGATCGAGGAGAAAGGAGTTATAAATTGGTCTACAAATAGTTCCAACCTCATAAATACAAAAAAAAAAAAAAGATGAAAAACAGAAAAGCATTATAACAATGTGTTTTTTAAAAAAGAAAAGCACCACCCAAAACTGAGGGACAGAAAAAATGTGTTATACTTGCGTAATACTGAGCCTTCATATCATAATCAAATGAATTTACTTTGTAAGAGTAATTTTCTGTTGCAGGGGAAGCATATGCACATAACAGGTTTAATGTAATCTGTGTCTGTTTAAATATATAAATTAAATCTGTGTGCAAAGTGCTGTTTGCACATGAATAATTGCTTTGTGCCCCACTGCCAGCCAGGCTAACCTACTCAACAAACACCCAAAAGGGGTTTGATTGCTTTCTTCATCTCTGCTCTTATTCCTTGACTATAGCATTTAGTTTTTGTTTAAAAAAATTTTTTTTGCTGCTGGGTAACTAACTGATACAAACCATCCTGAGGTAAAGTTACTGTAGAAAATCAGTGTGTTTTTTTGTTTTTCAAAATGTAAAAGAACATGAGGATAACATGATATCTCTGCCTATGGTTGACTTGGCCTAGTTTATCTCATGATGCAATTCAAGTGCTTTTTCTTCAGTGTAGCTTTATGCAGATATGGCTTATGTGTTATGTCCTAAGGTCAAATTATACCTTTTCTGACCAGGAAAATAAAAGTTCTTAGAAAGTGTGCCACAAGAAGTGATGACACCATTGTCATTTAAAGTGGAGTGCTAACTTGTGTCTCATTTTTGGTTAGGCTGCTGAACTGTGATAGTCTAAATTTCTAAATTTTCTAAATTTCTAAATTCTAAATTTAAGACATAAACAACTGATTTCCAAGACTATGCACATGGGTATTGATCATCAGCATGGTCAGTACAAAGAACTTTTCCCCTCTAGTGTGTATGCTATGAACTTCAACTGCAAATTTGATTATTTTCTTCCCATGTTGTTTTTATATCCAAACACACATAAATTCACCGCAAATCCAGATTTCAGAGAAAACTAAACCCATTGGTCACAGTTCCTTTTAAAAATAGAAATAAACAGTTATCAAACTCTGAGTTACTCAAAGAAGAGCTGTAGTTAATACATCATTGATAAAAAAAAAAAAGAGCAGCCATTTTGATTTTTCTCAAGAATCCTGAAATCTGAAAAAGAGTTAGTAAAACAGGGAGAAACTCACCAAAGAGGGACAAGGACAAAGAAGAACACAGAATAGCTTCTGAATGAGTAACTGGACTGGAATGCTTCAGACTGGGAAAGAAACAGCTGAGAAGGGTTATGAGAGAGCTCTAAAATCAGAAGTGGTAGGAAAAAGTGAACAAGGAGCACCTCTTCTCCCTTTCTTCCTGCACAGGAACATGGGGGCATCAGCTCAAGCTTGCAGGTGGCACATTCAAAATATATGAAGGGAAATGGTTCTGTATACACCTCATAGTTAAAATGTGGAACCCTTTGCCACAGGATACTTCAGATGCCAAAAGTTTCAGAGCTTTCAAAAAGCAATTAGATGAATTCATGGAAGAATAATATATCAAGGGCTATTAAATCCAAAGGGCTCAAATTGGTTGCTGGCACCTGTGTCTTTTAGTGTCTTTTGAGTTGCTTTAGGGTATCCATGACATCTATATGGTGCTGTCACTGGATATGTGGTAGAGCTGTGCCCTTCTGGAAGGGGACCTGGAGGCCAGGTAGGGTATTGTCAGGCATCTCGAATGGCACTCAGTGCTTGTGGGGTAGCAACTGAGCTGAGCCCAGTGGTACTGTCTCTGGCCAAGCCAGTGGTTGTTGGAGGCAGGGGCAACATCACTGAATTATTGTGCTGTTTGTAGAGCCGAACTAGATGATCTCCAGAGGTCCCTTCCAACCTCAACCATTTTGTGATGCTGTGGGCCACCACCACGTGGCACTGGGAGCCCTGGAGACACATCACCCCAACAGCAGAGGCAGAACTCCATGCCCAGTGTGAATGGCTCTGCTAACAGTTGGCAGGTCAGGTTAGCTGACATGGTGTTCCCTGGAAAGGTGATATGATTGTTTCACTGGAGCACAATTATCAAGTATTGAATGGCAATCTAAACAGCCTTAAAATGAAGCAAGTGCTGGTATGTGACATGAACCAAAGAACACCTACTGAGGTTTGTGTCTAGCAGTGAAATGAGGAGAAACATGGAACCCGCAGGTTTTCATTTTGATTTCCAAAATATCTGTTGGGTTGCCAGAATTTGTCAAAGCTCTGAAACATTTCTGTTTGGATTAGTTATTTTTGTTGACTTGGGTCAGATTTTTCTGTTTTTCATAGAAATTTCAATACTTTTATAGGCCTTTTCTGACAGCATAGCATTGGTGGTAGATTCTAGCTAGCTCTGCCAGTTCCCACTGTGCTGGTTTCCTCAGCTTCATCCACGCTGAAGAACTTGTTCGTGACCATACAGGGCAAATAGAGAATTGCTAACGTAGAGGAAAACTCTGGAAATACAAACCTGGAGAGTTGTCCTCTCTTCCTTCATCATTGCAGGACAGGCTGGGAGAGGGGTTGGGAAATACCGGGGGTAAAGGGCAAAGAGCAGTTCTGTTAATTTGCAGCCAACCTAAAGTTTTGGGTGGATTTCGTGTTAGTGGCATAAATTAATGTAATTTAGTTGATTTAACTGCTGCTGGGCCTGGTCCGTCCTTGAGTTGCAGAACCTCAGCTTGCTCTCTAGACATCATCCCTTCTTATCACCTAAAGGAGCTCGGATGCAGAGAACCAGGCCCTATTTTTCTTTCTGGATCATAATTTATGGCATTTGGCTTACACAAATATTCCAGAAGCCATTTTAGGACTTTGTTCTCCTCTTGTTTTTACCTTTCATCTGTAAGCAAAGAATAGATAGCATTGATAGCTTCTAAGTGATCACTCTGCAGCTGTCTTAGCCCTGTTGCCCTGAAAGAATAAAATTTATGTGTAGATGGCACATAAAAAAACAAATGATCAGACAAAAAAGAACCACTGCAGGCTTGCACTGTTATCATTCACTTGTTCCAATTAATGCATTTTCTATTTATAGTGACTGAATTAGAACTTTCCATCACAAAGCAAGCAATATCTTTAATGGTTGGCTACAGCTGATCTTACTCCTTTTGAGTCCCAAATCCTCTCTTACTGCTATTGCTTTTTATTCTGGATTTTAGGAAGTTCTTTCTGAGTGCTGCACACACTATGAGTCCCTTTGAGAGCCACATGGTTTGACTGTTGCAATGGTTTATCCTAAGGTTTTCTGAAATAAATCTCTGCATGGGCTATAACTAGTGCACAGTGATACTAATATTATTTTAATACAGTTGAAACTGATTGAAATGAGTAACTCCAGCTACATGGGAGTTTTACTGGCTCTCTGTTGAGTCTGGCTGATGCTTTATAAAGCAATGTGTAATCTGGATCATATGTACAGTGACCCTGCTCTGCAAGCTATGCCATGCTCCTAAGTTTTCATAAGCTGTCTTGTTATAATCTTACATTTTTTTTCCACAAGTAACCAGTCACATATAACATGACAAACCAGTACAATATGAACTTTTGTTTATCCTAAACAAACATGAAAGTCATGACGCAAAACAAGCACCAAAGACAAAAAAGACATGAAAGAACATAGTTTTCAAATTAAAGTTTATTTTTAAACATTTAAAGGAACCATAGATTTTTTTTTGTAAAGGTTAAGCAAGTATTAATAACAAAATGATTTGCTGATTTTGTTGTAAATGATCAAGCTGCATCACACATACAAATAATGTAATCTAACTCAAATATTGTGGCTCCTGGATGTTTACCTGACAGAGTTTGATGATATGTTTGCACTGCTAGAAGTTCGCTTTGCCCAGTTAAACTTAAGCTATGGTAGCCTGGAGCTCTAAGCAGGATGATTTACTCAGCCCAGTTAGCTAAAGGTACTAAACTGTGTATGTGCATATATCTATGTACGCTATATATGTATATATGTGTGCTAAGGCACCCATCACAGAATTCACCGCTGCTTCTTACTGATTTTTATATGAGCTGTCTTCATCCACCTGTTATCTATTCAATGAATATAAGACATGATATGGATTGTATGCTTTTTCCTTAAGCTTCAAATATGAAAATTAGTTCTGAGTGGGATTTATCATTGTGGACCTACTGATTTAATCTAGAGTATGCATAAATATATCTCAGCCCTTTTCTGACTTACATTTTCTGTAAATGCTGGAATATTTGTAAAGTACAGTTTGATTGTTTTCTGTAAATGGTGCCACTTACTCCTACTTCAGAGAGTATTGCATTATACCACGCTAGAAATGCTAACCAGTGCGTATGTAGACAAAGGCATAGCAGACAATGAGACTAGGTTATTTCATGAGAGTCTAGAGGAATGATCTCAAGCAAGCAGTGTACTTATCCTAACAACAAACTAGCTGAGCAAAAACCCTTACAAGGTTTGTAATAAAACTGAGAAAGTTTAATGGGAATTAGAAGGTCCTGGCTCCTTTCATTCATCTGCTGAATGCACACTCAGCCTTGTGCTACTGACGACATCCCTGATGGGAAGAGAGAATAACTGCTACGTTGCTAGCTTTGATTTCTACACTATCCCCTGTCTTCCTATGTTCGTACTGTGAGCAACAATCCCCACAAAGCCATGTTCCAGCTGTGCTCTTTAAGCACAGTTCCTTTTTTTCAAAGCCCAAATTGCTCAATACATCAAGGAGATGTGCAAGAAATAGGGACAGTTATTCTGCACCAGCTGAGGTCTCCCACCTAAATCCTAGAATTTATAGAATACACATTCATTTACCTGTAGGGTTCATTCTGAGAAACCACTTTCCAGTTAGTACTCTGCACAAACAAAGCATGCCAGAGAGCAGACCCCTTTTCCAAGAATAAAACAGCTAGAGCATTCCCAGATAGATGAAGTGATGTTCATTTCTCTCTCCTGTTTGAAGGAACTTTGACTCCACTCTTCCACTTTACAGGCAATAGGTCTGAATTTCTTAGTTCCTTCTCTTGGAGGAAGTCCTTTGGAGTTTCTCCTTTTGCAAAAATAATTAAATCCTAATGGGGCAAGAGAGAGAAAAAAGGATGCTAAAACCTGGTGTTGAGGGTACTTGTCTGGGAGAGGCAATACCTGTGTTGTCTCTGGGACTGTGAATACTTAGTAATCCATACTCACCTAAATAGCCCCATACTCACTAGAGGAAGGATTGATTTCCACCTTTCCTATCCTGCATATTTTTCCTGCTCTAGTCCACAAAAAAAGATTATTCCAAAAAATTATTCCATGCAAGATGGAATAGCTGTAATAGGAGGGATCAAGGACATGAATCTCCCTAGCAGTCTAGTGATCAGAGCATTCAGCTCAGTGACAGGAGATGCTGGTTAAACCTAGTTAGATGTGGCAAGAACTCGAATCCTGTTTTTTCTCCTCCTGTAGGAATTTTAAGCACTCCAGCTGTATTTTGTGGGAAAGAGCTGCCATAGGCACCTAGGTACGCAAGAAAATACCAGATGGGGAAATCCAGCAGCCTGAAATTAGTTGCCTAAGAGAATGAGGGTTTGTATCACATTTCTTCTCAATTGTTTCCATAGGCAAGCCTAGGCAATGCCCCCACTCAAGTGCTGGGGTCTTGTGCTTCCCTGTTTATGCTCATGAGCTTTATTGAGAACATGTGCTCCTGGGTCCTTGACAGTTTTGCTGGTTGCTCTAGGCAACAAGTGAAACATTAAGTCTTGCAGCACCTGAGTCCATTTATGAGCCTCCTATTTTGTGTCCTTGTCAGTAAAACATATAGCACTTTCTGAGCAATAAATACATGACATCACAGGCATGCAAAATACAGAGTTCCTCATTCAGGAAATTATTCTAAACATTTGCTTGGTCCATATGCATTGAGGGCACCAGACGCAGCCAGGCAGGCAAGCAGCTGCCTGGGGCAGGTCTCTGGAGGCGAGAAGGTGGTGGTGGCTGGGACAAGGAGCCTGAAAGCTGAAGTGGGGGAGAGCAAAGAGGGGGCATCTCTTGTCATCCACAGGGCTGGCAGCAAGTGACTGGGTGTGAGCATATTAGCCTTAAGGTAGTGCCTGAAGGAGATGCCTTTCTTGCAGTGCCTTTCTGATAGCCCTGATCAAAACTGTACAACATAATAGTCTTGCACTTCAACTTGGCCAATAGCATTTTGGTGCAGACTGCCTGAGAAGTCATGTTATTATTATGAATATTCTCTGAGAGATTCTTTGGTATAAATAAGCTATTTTGCATCTTGCATAGATTGCTGTGTACATCACTCCTTCTCATCAGATTTGGATACTGTGAATACTCCCACATCTAGTAGAGTTGAAGGTATCTTGATTATTTTGTACTGCTCTTTACAGTTAATGCTCTTCTGATCATTGCATACATGCTGGTCTTTATTTTGGACATTTTTCCCCATAAGATACTATCACTGAGCACATTTTGAAAGACATTTCATTAATTAGCAATTAACATTTATTGTTAAGAAAGCACAGTTTGCACAGGTGGTTTGACACACCTCTCATTTGCTGCCTAAGATTTCACATTCCTCCCATATGCACAACATTTAGCTATTCTGTGAATAGACTGGATGATTGCATTCTTTTTGTGATAGTCTGGTTTAAAAATAGACTCTGGACACATTGAATGAGTGTATCTTACATTGTCCATGCTCTCAAAGCAAAATTTTGTTCAGGTTAAGAACTTACCTACTGGTGCTTCACACTTTAAAAATATCTTTTGCTCTGCTGCATCGAGACTCACTTTCCCAGTACCTTGCAGCTGTCTTTCCATTCCTGACTTGTGTAAGAGATGTCAAGGGAATGACTTAGTGGAAATAGATCTGTTCAGAATGAATGAGTGAAGTGTTTTATAGGCTGGCCATGGTCTTGCCAATGAGAGCACCCTTGAAACACAATGTGTTCACAGCTGAGATAGTCAAGAAAAAACTCAAATTCAACTGCCCAAAAGGACTGGTGCTAAAAAAAGGCTACGTTTCTGAAAGAGTCTTTTTGGAAATGGAAATGAAGTGATTAAGGATCATCTTTTCCTTTGAAAATGGCCTAAGCTTTGTAAGTGCAATAATTTTTCCAGTAAATTCTGTGACTTCTTCCAAAACTTGGCAAATAAAGATAATTTAAAGAGTTCTGTATTTTTTTTAGCTTTTATAAAAATAGATTGCTTTAAACTTGTAATACCACGATAACAAAATAGTCTTTAACTTGTACAGAAACATTTTAATGGAATATAGAAACAAGGGTTATTTCCATATTTTATTTCATAATGGAGATAAATTAAGAAACTAATTAAAGTGGGGTTAAATTGGCCACAGTTCAGGAGTTCTTGAGGAACAAAGCCTTTTCTCAGTCTTGTTAAAAAAACGATATAAAATATTGGAGATATATTTTAAACAATTTGTAAGCAAAAGTACTCTGAGGTAATGAATTCCGTCAAATAAGTCTCTTAGTTTTATACTTTATTTTTGTTATATTTCAAAATTTGTATTCTCATTCAAATAGACATGGCCTCTGCAAATTTATACTCTCTCAGAGTATAAAAACTGGCTAAAAAACTAGAAAAACTGGCTGTAAATTGAGATTTGTACAATCAACTGTCAGTGAAATTCAGCCTTGTTCAGAGATCTGGAATAGGAATTTGCTACATGTAAGTCATATTAAGGTGAAGAATCAGATTGTACAACTCTAAGATAATGCATAATTGATTTTATCTTGGGAATGTATACTCTTACTCTTCTTTGTATAAGAAGAATGAATCTGACAGACAAAATGCATCATTTAAAAAACAAAAGACAAATCATTGTCCTTTGATTTCCTTCCTGTCTTTATGATGACATCTGAATTCTTTCTCCTTACTTTCTTCTGTTGGAGTTCTAGATGGGTTTCCTCATTTTCTCCCATTGAATTTATGCCTATTCATTAGTTGTAGTAGTAGTTATATTACTAGCAGTACATCACCTCAAGAACCAATCTGGAGTCATGTGCATTCTGCTAGAACTGTGCAGACAGGTAACAATGAAGCAGTAGCAAAATCTTGATCTCTTTGAATTGTGGTTACACTATTTACTACTGTGTTCAGAAGAAAACAGCAAAATGGTAATAAATGCCTGTAATTAGTTATATTGCTATGGTATATATTGCTAAACCAAAGAAAAGTGGTAACAGTAAATATAAATTACAAGTTGCAAATGAATGATAAAGGTGATCAAAAGTGCCAGTGAATTTCAGTAGCAAATTAGCCAATAAGAAAACATTTTAAATATGTATTGGAAGCTGAAAGATCATTGGGTTATTTTTGTGTACAACAAGAAAAAAAAGTTAACAAAAAGGCTGAGGTGCAAGCTGGGTCAGCTCTAGAGAGAAGCAAAACAGACAGTTGTTCAAGGCAGCAGGCTGCTAAGAGCAGCAAAACAGCCCTGGCCTTGAGGCTTTAGGTAAGCAAAGCCTTGGAAAGGCAAAAGGGCTTTTGGTGCTACCGTGAAATAGCTAGTTGCCTAACAGGGAAGGAGCGGGACTCTCAGGGGCATAGGGAGCATCCCTTGCGCCCTTCTGTCGAGGGGAGGGCACGGGAACAACAGCAACCTTGGCTCTGCAGGGCTTTCTGCTCCTCAGCCCCAGCTCTGCCTCATTCCCTTCCCTTTCTGTGGCCGAACTCTCACCATTGTCTCAGCAAAATGCAGGCAGCGGTGAGCCAGCCTCAGATGAATTTTCTGAATTTTTTCAGTTTGCCAGCTCTGGGTGATTTGCCCCCAAGCGTTCTGGAGAAAATAGGTGAGGGGACTCTTGAACCGCTGATGTGAATCTTAGAGAACTCAGAAAATTTCAGAGCTGGAGAGGTGCTAATGCAGTTCAAATGTCTGAAAAGGGTAGAAGATGGCTTCTGGAAACTCCCACCTTGCCTGAATTTAGATTCCAGGAAAATAATGGAATGGTTAGCTTGGGACAGTCAACAAAAAGGGTAGGTTAAAAAAATATAAATAATGCCAATCAACATGGTTTGATGGAAAGGAAGCCATCAAATAAATCTGTTTTCTTTCTGTGACAGGATTATAGATTGGTTGATGGAAATAACTGTGTGGATATAGAAGCAATTTCATTTCTCTAAAATATTTGGCTTAGTATAACAGGGTATTTTGATTAAAACCTAGAGGTGTGTTAGAGGAACAAAAAACTGTCTTATTTACAGGTTTGACAGCCTTTCCTAGAGAGAATCTACAGAGACTGGTTATTGTCTGAAAGCTATTCAGTATTTGTGGCAATGGTGGCATTGTGGCAATGAAAACATGGTCAGTAAAGTCTGAGGAAGGCACTTCAATTTTGCAAAGTGATGTGAATTTTTTGCTAAATAGTTTCTGTCCAAAAGTTTGTTTTAATTCATCTAAATACAACATAATGCATTGAGAACAAGAATGAGGGCTGTTACTACCAACAGGGAAATTCTGTCTTGGAAGGCAGTAACTCCGAGAAAGTTGTAGGGTCCGTGTGGATAACTGTCTGAATGTGAGCTCTTGGGCAAATGTTGGCCAAAGAGCGAATGCTATCTTGAGTGTATAAGGGAGGAGTATTAAGCAGAAGTTGAAAAGAAATTTTGTCCAGAACTACAAGCCCTAACTGATATGGCCACCATCAGAATACTGTGGTGTGCTTTCAAAGCACATACAGATGTCCTTGAAAGAGTTCCCAGCCAGACTGCAGAAGAGGTGCAGCGGCTGGAGGGTGAGATGTGAGGGACTAATGTGGGTTTGCTGGTGAATGAGGCTGAGGCCCTAGTGATAAAGGATATAGAGAAGGCAGAGATACTGAATGCCTTCTTTGCTTTAGTCTTTACTGCTCCAGTCTTTACTGCTAAGACTGACCCTCAGGAATCCCAGACCTCAGAGACCAGGGAGAAAGTCTGGGGAAAAGAAGACTTTCCCTTGGTGGAGGAAGGTTGGGTTAGAGATCACTTAAGCAAACTTGACATCCATAAGTCCATGGGCCCTGATGTGATGCACCCACGAGTGCTGAGGGAACTGGCGGATGTCATTGCTAGGCCACTCTCCATCATCTTTGAAAGACCATGGTGATCAGGAGAGGTGCCTGAGGACTGAAGAAAGCAAATGTCACTCCAGTCTTCAGAAAGGGCAAGAAGGAGGACTCAGGGAACTACAGGCCAGTCAGCCTCACCTCAGTCCCTCAAAAGGTGATGGAGCAGTTCGTCCTGGACACCATCTTCAAGCATATGAAGGTTAAGAAGGAGTAGTCAGCATGGCTTCACCAAGGGGAAGTCATGCTTAACCAACCTGATAGCTTTCTATGATGGAATGGCTGGCTGGGTAGATGAGGGGAGAGCAGTGGATCTTGTCTACCTCTGACTTCAGCAAGGCTTTTGACACCGTCTCCCAGAACATCCTCATAGGCAAGCTCAGGAAGTGTGGGTTAGATATCTGAGTCGACAGTGAGGTGGACTGAGAACTGGCTGAATGGTAGAGCTTTGAGGGTTGTGATCAGTGGCACAAGGTCTAGTTGGAGGCCTGTAGCTAGCGGTGTCCCCCAGGGGTCAATGCTGGGTCCAATCTTGTTCAAGTTATCCATCAGTGACTTGGATGAAGGGACAGACTGCACGCTCAGCAACTTTGCTGATGGAAAAAAAATGGCATCCCGGGATGCTTTAAGAAGTGGGGAACAGGTAGAGGGAGGTGATCCTTGCCCTCAGTCCTGGAGAGGCCACAGCTGGACTACTGGATCCAGTGCCAGGCTCCCCAGTACAAGAGAGATGTGGAGCTTCTGGAGTGAGCCCAGCAAAGGCTGCTAAGATGATGAAGGGACTGGAGCATCTCTCATATGAGGAAAGACTGAGACAGCTGGGCCTGTTTAGCCTGGAGAAGAAAAGGCTCGGGGGGGGGTCTTATCAATGTGTATAAGTATCTGAAGGGAGGGCATAAAGAGGATGGGACCAGACTCTTTTCAGTGGTGCCGAGCGACAGGACGCGAGGCAATGGGCACAAACTGAAACACAGACAATTCCATCTGAACATGAGGAAAAACTTCTTTACTGAGAGGGTGACTGAGCACTGGAACAGGTTGCCCAGAGAGGTTTTGGAGTCTCCTTCTCTGGAGATATTCAAAACACGCCTGGATGCTATCCTGTGCAACGTGCTCTAGGTGACCCTGCTTGAGTAGGGGGGTTGGACTAGATGATCTCCAGAGGTCCCTTCCAACCTCAGCCATTCTGTGATTCTGTGGATGTCCTCAAGAGCTCGTCCGTTCAGACAATCACAAGACCACTCAATACAAGTACCTAAACAGAGTCAGGAGGTCTAGTAGGAGCTTGCTTTTCAGCCTTGCAGACAAAGTCACAGCATGAACCTACGGCTGGAAATTAAATTAAATTAATGGGAGTTTTGATTTGGAACTTGGGAATTTACCCACAGCCCTTGATGTAGAGCTTGCAGTTTGGAGATCCTGATCTAAGTAAAAGAGGATGAAACAGCAGGATGAAGCAGATAGTCAGGCTGAGATTAGCCACTATATTTAATACTCCTCACTGCCAATCTCACAGTACATATGACTCTTACAATGATGGCAGAGTTTTCTTTCCAAATGGTAGATGTTATGTCTCTAAATATATCTGTCCAAGAGGTACATCTTGCCTCACAGGTAAAGTGTATGGCATTTCTTAGAGCGACAGTGTTATTACCATAGCTCCAAACCTAGGGAGAATTTTAAAACAGAAGGAAGCCTGGCTGCCTCTGTTAGCAGGATAATAATACAAGTCTAATCCAAAGCCCATAGAAATCATTGAAAATCGATTGCTGTTTCAAAGGCTTTGGAAGAGCCTAGCAAAATATTAAATGGATTATGCTAAATTCTCTTGAAATAACCAATAATGAGATGTGTATGATCCTATACATTTGAGATACAGTATGATTAAAAGCATAATGAAAATCTCTAGTTGCTAGCTTTCAAATATATTCATACAAAAATAAAAAAAAACAATTATACTTGATAGTGAAGACCTGCAATGTATTTTTAAAATTTTTCACATTGTTGTGTATGTATATGCTAAATATAGATGTATGCAAATATATTTTAATTAAAAATATTATAATAAAAAGTCTTCCATCCCTTTCATTGTGTAATATAAAAGAAGTAAAATATGAAACTGACTGGCAGGTGATTATAGTATTTAAGCAAGTGAAAATGAGTGATTTGTTTTCAAAATTCAGGGGACATAAAAATCCAGCATAAAGTGTGGGCTGATTTAAAAAATATAGTTAATATAACTTTAATGAAATCATTTTACTTTATTTTGAGCAGTAGACTGCACAGCTGTGGATCCTGTGTAGTTGGCCGTTATAGTCAATGGAGAGAACAGACCTTCAGAGATGGCTCATCTGTCTGCTGTAGAAACCCATCTGGACCGCTCTCTCAGGATGCCTGCTCCTTTCTGTTGCCTGTGGAGAGTATCCAGGGTGACAAACTGAGATTTAGCGGTATAATTTTCTGTCAGCTAAGTAGACTGTGAATCCCAGCTAAGTAGATATGAATCCCATCCAATATTTCTACAACACCTATACAGTTATGTTTTTTTGGCCTTTTACTATTCCATTCCTCTTTGGCAGGTGTTTGTGGCTATCTGTCGCTGTCGTGGGCCTGGTGGGCTCTTGCTTGCAGTCCACTCGCATCCCCAGATCCACTGCTCGAGTCTGCCCATCTCAGACCTTGCCCCAGAGCTCTTGCGTTATTGCAGTTGCTGGTTGTCTGCTTATAGGTTTTCCTTTGGAGCACAGTCAGTTATTAAAAAAAAAACAAAAAAACCCACAAAAACTGTTACCTGTGTTTCACAGGATCTAAAACCATCGTGATTAGTAAAGTTGTGTATTGTGGGATGACTGCTTGTTATTTCTGTTTTTAGCAAAAGATCACAGATCTTTGGAAGGCAAACATGTCTTCAGGAAAGGACTCTGCTTAAGGGGGCTTCTGTTTTAAGAAGATTCATAGTCTGAAGTGACATGAGGCATGGGGAATAAAAAAAGTAGGGGGTGATGGTGGACACCAGGCAGCTTTTTGTTCTATGTCAGGCAGGCTGGAATATAAGAATTTCTGTTCCTGAATAAAACACTGCCAATTTTTGCTTTTTTTTTTCATACTGTGTCCCGGTTTTTCAATTTTTGAGGGAAGAAGGAAGCCAGTCCGGTAGAGTTATGGAGCTACAACAAGCCAGTAATCCTAAGGGCAGAGCATTTCCCTGTGATAAAAGAGGTTTGGGGGTATTATTGAGAGCATTATTTGTTGACACCAGACCTTGTTACGCCAGACGTTGCTGTTGGCCTGGCTTCTGCAGCGGTGGCATCCCCTGCTTTCCTGATCTCCCCTCATGACCATCCCTCTAGTACTGAAAAGATCTTTGTCTTTCAGGCCTCCCTGAGATCTGCAACTTGACTTCTGTACACACCCTTGGATGCTCGGAGCTTTTCACTGGCCTGACTCTTGGCAGCATTCAAACACTCCTGAGATACAAATTTCAAGCCTGATGTCTCTTTTCAAGAGCAGAGTTCTGTGGTGCAGTTCCTCTAGCCCTCCAGGCCATGTTGACATGCTGTTCACTCAAGAGCTTGTGCACAATTTCTTTATGTTTTCCTCATGCTGCATACTCTGGATTGCTGTCTTATTCTTCAATGAAAGTGAAAGTGAAAGTTAGGGACAAGCAGGCTCCTGGCAAATACATTACTACATTAATCACACTTTATTCCTAGGCAAAATACAAGAAAGAAGCACATGCAGACTATCCCTCATATATACTAGTATCTCCTTTTCTTAAAACAAAAGAAATGATGCAAAGATGCAATAAAAAACATAATCAAGGGTACAAGCTTGCAAAGCGTTCATGAAATAAAATACAAATGTATGAGTTCCCCTAGGCAGATCCCCAAACTGTCATATTTAATGTCTACTATTAGTTCAATATGTTAATTTACAGGTGCTTCGGAAGAAGTGAGCCAGGTGAGAACAATGTGCAATATCATGTAAATACATACTGACCAGTTAGGAATAGTAAGAGCAGGCAGAATATGGAGCATGCTCTGTTCAAAGTCCATATGCCAAGGCAGAATAATGAAGACTGATTTCACTTTGTATATGTATATATATGTATAATTTGTATATGTTTTGCATAAATATTATCAATGGTTTATTTCAATAAAATAAATGCTTTGGAATGTTCTGGACATGAAAAGCACCCTTTAAAACACACAGGGAAGTTTTGTCAGCACATTGGTAGTGTATTGCATGGTAAGTTGCTCTCTGCTAATGTTTACAGATACTTCTGTCCACCTAATGTATGTGTGTCAGAGCTTTCCATTTTTATTTTGCTGTCTTTACTGCATGACACATTGTTAGGGCTTTTAGTCACTGACTCTTCTTTCCCCAAAAACATATTCATTTAAATATTTTTCCTTTGTGTACTTGCATCCCTTTCTATAAAAATATTTATATTTTTGACTAACCCTCATGCTTGCAGTTAATTAAAAGATAATGTCATCAGAGGTAGAAAATTGTCACCAGAGAATGGTCTCCTGCAGCTAGAGTGCCATACTTAATGTTCAGACATTTATTAAAAATAAATGTAAAAGGAGAATAGACAGACTCTGAGACATTTGTCCTGTGACAGTATTCAGTACCAGTGACCCCTACTCCTGCTACACTAAGGGATTAATTATGTTGATTCCTCCTCTCCCCCTGCTCCTTTTTATGAGCATCACTACAGCATGTTTAAAAAGCTGCACTGTGAGAGCAGCTCGTGAATGAATTTGTGCATTTCAGTCACCCCCTTACTCACTGCCTGAAAATGTGAGCTGCTCTCCATCTGGAGTAAGAAATGGAATATCTTGCCTATCTGGCTGACAGCTATGAAATATGTCCCTCCATCTTTTTCGTTTAGTCTGCAGCCTCCTTTGGAAATTTAGTATCCACTCCAATTATGGAGCACCTTAGACATTATGGAGATGGCTGCTAGGTGACAGCTGGTATAGAAAGCCCTAGTACAGATGTATCATTCTGTTTCATTCACCACAATTTCCCATTTTTACTTGCTTTGATCTGACCTTCATTTTCAAATTGTGAGTTGCTTCCTTTTTCTCTTTCTAGGGATGTAGGAGCTTCCATACAGGATCAGACTAGGGTTCCTAATAATGTAATATCCTGTCTATATCACATTCTTCAAAAGAAAATGAAACTCCCATTTGGCAGACTTGTAATTAAATATGCCTTTGCAGGAGAATTTTCTCAAACTACTAACAGCCTTATTTAATTTTAGATAAAGAGAATATAAATTTTATATAAAGAAGATATAAATTTGTCGACTAAGGCTGCATGTTCTTTATATTTTTCAATAAAGTAGCTACAAAAAATACTTCCTCATATCAATGCCTAGTGCTTCTTTGCTTTTCAAAATTGTTTTTTTTTCTGCCGTTCCAAGTCAATAAATTGTTTAGGTGCCACCAAATTCATCATTTCTCTTCATCTCCTATTCAGTAACTTCTTAAAATAATAATTTTCAAGTTGTATGTAATTATATCATTGTTAAATAAGCCACCATTGCTTTCCATTTTTATTGTGAGGGAACTACACTATTTGAGCAGCATCTATACTGGTAGATGGTTTAGCTTTTATGAGTGTCATTTTGCTATGAGCAGTATTTACTCAGAAAAGAATCCATCTTGTTAGGAAACGTAGTTGGGACTGAGCATGCACTAAATACACCTCCTTCTGCCATCTGTTTAGTGTCAGATAAGGTAAAAGATTTGAAAGAAGCCAGCTTAGAATTACTGCACACTAACAAGTGGTCTAATCAGAAATCCCACTGAGAGACCAGGATTTATCCCTGTTGCCTCCGCTCTCTTCAAATATGACATCTCCTCTGCTACTTTAATTCTCTTTGTTTCTTTCCGTAGTTATCTTCCACGTATTCCACACTTCACTTGGATCTACTCCTGTGAAGCAAGCCAACCACTTCTCTCCTGACTTTCTTTTGAACTTGTTTCCTTCCCCCATGTATTTTCTTGTCTGGTGTGCAGTGCAACTGCAGTCATCTTTCAATCAATTTTGACTCTTGTTTGTTGATCTCTAAACATACTTCCCTGTTCCCTGTGAATGCTTAGCGTAGACACTAGCCTTTTTTTCTGTCTATTCCATATTCTTTCCTGTTAACACTCACTACTGCAGCTGGGAGCATTATGTGATACAAATAAAATAACTGATTAACTGATTAGCTCTCTTCTCTCTTTGTGAAGCGGTTATATAAACTGATTCTATTTGTTGTCAATTTATGCATAAGCCTTTGCTGAGTAGTTGAGATACATATTTTCTAGTCTGTGGGTACTTCACAAACTGCTTACTTTGATTATTAGCTTTTCAGTGTGTGATTAGTCATCTAAATCACAGGGTATCAGTATTGCCAACTTTAAACATTACAAAGTCATGAGTCAGTCTCCAAAAATCATGGGATTGTTTAAAAATGATGTTGGTTTTTTTCTTTTTAAAAATACTTTTGCAGTTTGTTTTTTACTTGACTTCTGAACCTTTAGGTTTGATTTGTTCATGTTTTCAAGTTTTTCATTGCGATGCTGTGAATTAGAAGACTTTTTAGTTGTGAAAGTCATGATTATTTTGCAGTCACCTGATTTAATGATCTGGGTCTTCAAGAAAAAACTGCGAAGACCAAAATAACAAGAGTTGTCAATGCAATGCTATACTTTCTGTTGTCTTACTGAATGGCTGAAAATTTCAACACAGAAAATAAGGAATACCGAAAAAAAAAGAGATGAATAAATATAGTAATTTTCCATATTTATTTAAATTCATATTTTTTGAAGCCTTCACACTAAAAAGTGTTGGGCTCCAGTCTCATAGTGATGTCCATGAAGCTCCTGGGGGGGAAAAAATATATAAAAAACTGTGTGTAGGAAGCTGTTTAACTCAAACTTGCAATAAATGGCTGAAACAAACAAACAAACAAACAAATAAATGGAAAAACAGGCTAGGGAAAATGTGGGTCCACTGCTAAATGAGGCAGGGGCTCTGGTGACCAAGGACACAGAAAAGGTAGAGATAGATACTGAATGCTTCTTCTCTTCAATCTTTACGGGTAAGACTGGCCTTCAGGAATTGCAATCCCCTAGGACCAGGGGGAAAGTGTGGTACAAGGAGGGCTTACCCGTAAGGGAGGAAGATCAGGTTAGGGAACACTTAAACAAACTGGACGTAAACAAGTCCATGGGACCTGATGGGAAGCACCCATGAGTGATGAGCGAGCTGGCTAGTGTCACTGTGAGACCACTCTTGGTAATCTTTAAAAGGTTGTGGTGATTGGGAGTAGTCAGCACGGCTTTACAAAGGGGAAATCATGCTTAACCATAGCCTTCTACAGTGAGATAACTGGCTTGGTGGATGAGCAGAGGGCAGGGGATGTTGTTTATCTCGACTTTAACAAGGCTTTTTACACTGTCTCCCATAACATTCTCACAGAAAAGCTGACAAAGAACGAGCTAGATAAGTGGACAGTGAGATGGGTTGAACACTGGCTAAATGGCTGGTCTCAAAGGGTTGTGATCAGCAGCATGAAGTCCAGCTGGAGGCCAGTCACTAGTAGTGTACCCAGGGGCCAGCACCAGGGCCAGTGCTGTTTGCCAGTTGTGTGCAGCAGGGCAGGAGAGCAGGGAGAGGAGGAACCAGGAGGTGGGAGTGGGACCCTCCTGCCCTCCTCCCACTGCTGCTGGTGCTATGACTTTCTGGATGTCATCTCTGAACAGTCAGTGGAGGCCATGACGACCAAGAGAAATGCCTGAAAGTGGGAAACCACCTTTGCAGCCGCTTTTTTCCTTCCCTTGTACTCCACACCACCTCTTCAAGCTGCTCATGCTACTTCCATCACCTGCACACCACATGGGTAATAGTGAAAGGGCACAAAAGGGCAGACAATCCACTGTGAGGAAACCGTTTAAATATGATTGGGAGGGGGATGTCAGCTCTGAACACTGTTAACCTTTCAGCATTGTACCTTACAAATCATAAGGTTCTCTTTTCTGTGAGAAAGCATGTCTATATAAAGTCACCCTTACGGCAAGTAATCTAAGTAAAAATAATACAAATCTGCATTAAAACAAAGTAAATGTCATGCTTAACTTATCTTATGTTTCTCATAAGCTATACCAGATACAGCTTAGTTAAAGGCACAAAATCCAAGGTAAACAGCTTAAATAGTATAGTATATTTTGAGTCATACCTGTGTCACAGGTGCTTGAAAACATTATCACTAGAATTTCAACCTTTTTTGTCAAAACTGAAAATTCTGAAGATTTGTTGCTAGCCTGAATTACCACCAGTTGAATCTTAAGCAACTTTTGTGTGATTTCTCTCCTCTATTCTCCAACAGGACTTTTCTCTCCATGCCATTGACTTTTCCTTAGCAGAGGCATCTAATTGTCTCTGCAGGTAATTCTAGTTAGAACTCATCTCCCAAGACCTTCTGTTTAACTGCTGATACTGCTCCTCTGTACTTAGCAATAACAACCTTTCCAAAGACTTAAGTGTTCCTCTATTTCTTAGCATTTGTGTTAGAGCAAATCGTGACCATCCTAGTGTCCCTCACCACCAAGACATGTAGCCTAACATTTCTACAAATTAAGCACTCACTAAGATGAAAACAGTCATGAACAAGCCTATAAAGCTACATTTCAGTTGGACAAAAAAGCTGATGATTCAGCTGTTATAGGCAGGAAGGTACCGATACCTCCAGGCAGCTCACAGATCATAGCGGTGTTTAGAGGACAGCATATGATACATAACTTTACCCCTATAGCATCTTTCCTCTCTTGTAAGACAACTGCTTTGAGAAGAAAAACAGTATCAGGGCTCAGGGCTGCGTTTATGTGGGAAAGCCAGCACTGTTTTGGAACAGTGCTCTCCTGACAGTCAGGCTCCAGAATTTGCATTCCCTTCCCAGCCCTGTTCACAGGTTCCTGCCCTGGGTCTGTCCTCAGGTCTTCCTTTGCTGCTTGATCTGCTCATCCTCCAGCACCCCCTTGTCTGCTTTACAGCTCTCTGTGGGTAGATCTATGCTGCATTTACAGCAACCTCCGATGTGCTGCTGATGGCATTGATGGAGTACAGTGTGTCCTAGCGCACCTTGCCTTGTCACTTGATGTGAAAGTCAGGGATTTCCCATGCTGCACCAGGCACCTCCTTGTTTTTTTACCATGTCACAGCAGGAAGGGACAAGCTAGTTGTCACTGTCCTCCTCCAAAGCTACCTCCATGGTGGTGATTACAGCCATAGCACTACTGGGGTCTTGTGTACCGCCTACCACGAGCAAAGTGGAGCTGCACCTGAGCTAGCTCTGACTGGGCTATAGCGACATGGACTACGCACTATAAATATACCCTAAGTTGTTTCTCTCTCGTACCTT
This sequence comes from Apteryx mantelli, assembly GCF_036417845.1. Lineage (NCBI taxonomy): Eukaryota > Metazoa > Chordata > Aves > Apterygiformes > Apterygidae > Apteryx > Apteryx mantelli. The sequence continues at coordinate 116,749,886 of NC_089980.1, read as the reverse complement.
TTTCTTCTACTTTGCATCACAATTTTTTCCACGTAGGAAACAAATACCACCTCCAGGCTCATAGAACAAATATCTCCTCGAGGCTTCTTGCTGCCAGCTGCAAATGTTGTACAAAACCCTTCTATCCACCCATTCATTTCTTATCAGTGTTTTCTCTCAACAGCCTTCCCACGTACCTTGCATGAGTAGCTAATTTAGTAGAGTTCAAACAACAGCTGCTACCAAAAATTACGTAGCCAAAACACCTGTTTCTAGCCAATATGCTGGAATGGAAGGGCTAAAGGTGCTTAGATTTATAAAAGCATAAGACCAGTGCGATGAAAGTATCAGTTCTGTTGTATGGATTCATACATTGTATTGTATTGTATTGATTCCCCTTCAAAATCAGTGTGAGATGTGTGTCAGTAGGGACTGCAAGGGATGCTAAAAGTAACAAATATAACCATAAGAGCTTCTTTGGGTACAGCTGAACTGGGGGATTTTGGAGCATTTCCCAGCCTCTTCAATTGAATACCCAGGCCAGATCTTCACTGTTTGTTGGACAGAAACTGAAACACATGAGTAGAGAGTGAGCCATGGTGTGCTCCTCAGTGCTCTCCCATCTGGAGCATAGGATCAGGACTTTGTAATTTGGAGCATTTGTGAGCAAAAAAAGAATAGTGAAGGACAAGTCTGCTCAATTCTCCTCTCTAGATAATATGCATTAACAGTTCAGCTGCTATCAGTACTTTGGATCAGAGGAGTTCTAAACCACAAAGAACTGTTAAAGAACTGTTGCTGATTTCCTCTTCCAGAGAACTATCTGACTAATACAACATTTTAAAAAGTGAGTCTGTTTATTTATGACTTTGAAGATGTGTTTTTGCTGTCCTCTGCTGTCTTACATGGGATGTTGTAGAGAAAAAAGGACCAGCTACACTAGGGTTTTGTAACTACAGCCCTTGGTTTCTGGAAAACAAAGAAACCTCAGGAAAGGACAGAGATTCAGCAATACATGGTTAGACTGAGAATGGAGAGATGTAATGCTTTTGTTGCATATTTAATGGCTTGTTTCCAGGCATGAGGGAGCCTTGTAAGTCATTGGACATGTGGAAAATAGCACATTAGTGTAAGGTCATAATGATAATCTATAATGACAGAATGAGAGATCAAGTATATTTATTTTAATATTGTAATACTTACACTTAGTGAACAGGAAGATTTCTTGGGGCCAAAGTACAGACAGCAGAATGTTATTCTATTGCCAGAATTTCATAAGATGTTGTGAATTTATCTGCAAATAAGTCCATATGCTACAACATCTAGCATTAAATGCAAGAGCAAACTGCCTAAAGAAAAATTATTTTTGTGTGCAGTATGAGAATAAGACCAGCTTTGGAGCAGCTGATTTATGAAAAATATTAGATAAGTGCAGTCAGGGAAATGCAATTAAGACTCTTGGGTCCAGGTCCAAAAGGATCTTGATGTTGAGTGACTCTCTGGGAGCCGAATTCACAGGGGTGTATCTAAGCCCTAACTTATTACATAATAGCTTTCTTCCCTGCAGCTGAGGAAGTCTAGGTTTTCAGCCCTTGGAGGTTTAAACCCGAGTTATAAATAAGTTGCCTAACTGCTATGGGTCATTTTAGAGAAGAAAAACTCTGCACTGCTTTTCTTTTGAAGTTTAACTACTTTCCAGGAGAAAAGCTGATCAGGAAGATGCTGACTTTGCAGCCCTCTGTTCAGCGCTCTCCTCTGGGAGTGGAGGCTTGTTCTGACCCCTGCTTCCAGGACTAGCTTATGTATTTTTCTTTAGATAGTCACTGAACAAAATCTAGAAGACATCCAGGGAAATTCTACTGCTTCAGATGTTCTCCTTGCAGAAAAACACAGTGAAGTGCTTTACCAAGTCATGCTTGGTCCTTAGCCTACCTTTTGTCTCAAGATCCTTCCTGTCGCGGTCCGCGGGAGTGACGGGAATGAATCATACGCATTCACAGAATGCAGGTTCAATTCCATCTTTATTCAGCAATTTGCCTATTTTATAAGTACAAGTATTCGGCGCTCTGGCCCTTGATTTGTGGTTCATACAGATTATGTCACAGGTAGCCAATCATTGCACCGATCACGCACACAGCGGTCATGCCTTGTACCTTGCTGCTTGTTTAGCAAAGCTGTCTAGCCCTTAACCTTGGTTCCCACTGGCTTCTGCTAGTTTATCTGTACTTTCTCAGGATGTATCATTCCCAGCTGCACCAGTGTCCTTGGTAAACTACTTCAAAGCACATAGCAGCAGCTACAGTCTGAGGCCTAAGGCTTCAGCAAATTTAGCTACTTATGCTAAGCAAGTTGTGCTAAGCAACTAATCCTAAACAGTGTAGTTCCATACTCTATATTTCATATAGATTATTGTTCTGAAGTACCGCAAGGGCCCCAACACTTCCACCTGCATTTATGTCATCTAGATGCAATAATCTTCCACTATCTCTGGCCTGGGGGATGCATGACTGAAATGTTACCAGAAATAGCAGACTCCACACACATAAAGTTTTTGAGTGTTTCAGCTGAAACAGTTTATAACATCACCCACATTTCAGAAACTGCACATAAATTCCTTTGGCAATCTTGTAAGAGATAACCACTTAGGCAGGCATATAATTTTTCAGCTCCTTTTATGCTTACAGAGCACTACAAAAAAGAGTTGTTCATAAGATGGAATCATTCACACATAGTAGTTTCACTGTCTGGGGAATTTGAAAAAAGTTCAGGTATGTTTTAAAGAAAAAGAGGGCAAAACCCACAGCCTAATCATTGAATAAAGCTAATTCACTGGACACTTGATTTTTAGTCTGTGGTCTTGTTTTTTTAAAAATATATTGTTACTGGCTGTATCAATACTCTGAGAAATGACCTTTGTCCTTGACAAAGTATAGCTGATCATGTAAAGACTCCAATGTGGATTTCTCCTAGAAGTATTTGATTACAGCCAGGTCAGGTTCCTGCTTTTCATGGCACTAAGCAGAAAGTTTCAGCTGAAAACTCTTCTGACTCTAGCCTTTCTCTAGTTCTTGCAAAGTAACTATTTTCTTTTCCTCTTAAATTTTGATCCTTTAAGTTTAAGCTATTTTAAGTTTTCTCACAAAAGAAGTAGTAAGGTTGTGAGCTGGATTAGGTAAGCCACGCAAAAGAGTACCTGCCCTGGTCTGCCCTTACGTACTTATCGCCTTCACTCCTCCCACTGAGGATATTGTCCTCTCAGTTCTAGATCAGTCCCATCTAAAGGACTTGATTTAACTTTTAAACACCTAACAAAAGGGTTTCCTGCTGAAATCAGTGCTTGTTAGACTTGGGGTGAGGTCAGAGGAGAACACTGACCTCATCTCTCTCAAGCCACTGGTTCTGCTGCCATAAAATGAGGTGGTTCTGCTCTGCCTTACCTCTCCTTTTTCCTGATGAGGTGGTCCTGCCCTTTCTTTGAGGCTGATCTAGCTCCATAAGGCAGCCAAAATTCATTTGTTTATTAAGTCATTTATTTCTGGATTTGTTTTCTGCCAGCCGCGAACTGAATGGGCTCTGTGCAGAGCTGTGCAAGGAGCAGAACCAGTGTAAGAGGAGCCGGCTGGGCAGAGGGCAGGAGGACAGGAGAGCCTCTGCTACTGGCAGCAGCCCTGGCTCAACTTGTCTCTTTTAATCACCTTCCAGCACTCTGTGCTGCAAACTGTGGCAGCTCAGCGACTATTACTTGATGGTCTGATAGCTAAGCTAATGTGGATGTAACTTCTACAACAAGGATAGTTTGGGCAGTGAGGGGCAGGAACCACAATAGCCTTCCCAAGGTAAACCATCCTCACTTCTGCATTTGAGCACTTTTGTTTTCTTTTTTCCCATATACCTAACTCACAGGGATGAATAGGTTTTTTACAGACTTTCCAAAAGCAGCAGCCACAATAAAACTCAAATTATAATTAAGCATCCCAGATGCTGTTTTGGATGAAATCAGCTATAGAAGGATAACTTTGGAGAAGGAGAATGAGCACATGAAAACAGTGAAATTATAATGAAATTGATAGACATAATTATAGTATTTGCTGCTGTGAAAGCTATAATGCTGTCTAATCAGTTTAAAAATGTGGAAAGACTAAGGAGTTACTGTTTTGTCTACTTACACTGCTATTTTTAGGGTTTATTGAATAACATATCTAGGATACCATGCAGAATGTGAAGGTGTACATGGAAGTATAAAAGCTAATTGTGTTTTTGGAAAAAGCACAAACTGATTGATAATGCTTTTCTGAAGCATGAGAAAGCACGGTATGGCAGTATTGTAGGCTATGCATCTGTATCTTCTGTTTTCTTGTTTACCTGATCGGCTCTCATTGAAAAAACACCACTAGTCTGTTGTAATATCCTTCACTGTAGTAAATCAGAACTTTTCTGTGTAAATTAGAAAAACAAAAGGTTATTATTCCTAGCTGTTACTGGAATAAATATCATTAGTAATGTACTGATACTGTTAAAAAATACTGGGTTAATTTGATTTATTTTTATGGTCTAGCTGTTATATTTTGGTAACTATTATTTTGCATCACTGATAGAGCCAAGTTTGATCGGTGAATTATTTGAAATTTATGTTTTTGCTTCTTTGTTTTGTGGAGCTGGGCAAAGCAGCAGGGAACAGGGAACTATCCTCCAGATTCGAGGGATGGTGCAGCACATGTTCCTTTTTGTTCTGTATTTCCTCCAATGCTGTGGTTCTTTAGAGAGTAGGGCCACATTCTGATCTCGTTTGTATTAGTGGGCATCAATAAAATATAGTAAGTATGGCTAGCGTTAGTTTAAAAATGATAAATAAGGCAATTAGAAAACAAAATGCAAATACATTCAGATAAAATGCATACACCCAGATTTTGTACAGACTTACACATACAGGAATATAAATGGTATATTCCTCTTTTCCATTATACCCTCGTCAGTTCCTATCCTCTTACTCTGAGCCCACTGGCTCCAGGTAACTGAGCCAGCAGAAGTGGTGCTGCTGTTGCAGGGCATCCTCAAGGGACTGCTTCTGATTTAGTGAATGTTATGTATCATCGTTTTCTCAAAGCAGTACCTGAAGGAGGAATCTTACCCTTAGACTCTAAAACATAAAGCTATTGACCAAATTGTTCAGAACTTTTCTTTAGCCATATGAGCAAAGTATTCTTGAATGAAAGAGTAATCATCATTTCTAACAGTGCTGAAGGTTTTTTCACAGTATAGGATACTAGCAATTGGAGATCAGCAGTATATTCTATGAGTTTTGCATTTGCAAAGAAATTTAGAAATTCATTCTTATTTTAATACCAGTATTCAAAGCTCTGCTTACTGATTCCATAAGCTAATCAGTTGCCAATCAATTATAATGTTCAGCTATCCAATATGGTATTTCTGTTTCTCAGCAAAAGGCTCCAAAATCTCAAAGACATAATAAACTATGTTTGGGGCAACTATGAGGTGTGCTAGCACCTGTAGTGTGATGCAGTGAATGAAAAACTTACAAAATGTATAGATATTAATGACAGCATCACAGCTATATAGCTACCAAATGGTAGTGAACATGGATAAATGTTTACTTTTTGCATTATGTTCTCTACATTAAATTTTTCAGCTGAAATGCTCATACATGTTGGTTTTGAAGTTGTAACCTAAACATATATGTGGCAAATGTTACTAGATTCACTTATTTAAAAAAATATTAATTTAGAAATAGATTTACTAGTAAAAACATCTGGTTGTAATCCAGCAAAGCACTAAAGCACATACTTAAAAAGTTAAGCATGTGATTAAATGTGGACAGACTGCTGAATCAGGATATAGTCAGTGACTTGTGAATGGATATTAATCACAACTAAATATTAAACTCAAATGAGCACATCTGTGCTCCAATAAAGCATCATTGTGCTGAGTCAAAGAGCAAACACAGCAGAACCCTGGAATATTTATCCTAGTGTTTTGTGGCTCAATTAATACAATTTTGTTATGTTTCCTCCAGGTGTATATTGATTTCTGTAACTGTTACTGTGTTGACATTGCTGTGCAAATACCTTAAACAAAGGCTTATTCCTTTGTTTCCCCCCAATACTAGTTGTTAAATCTATAACCATGTTCAGACTTTCAATATCTCTTGTTTTTAAGCATCTGATTTCATGCAAAGAATGCCAAGTGTCTGTTTCCCATTTCACATTGTTCTTTGTTATTAAGGATGAGAAGTGCACAATACATTTCAGTCAGAATTCCAGCACCGGGAAGTGGACCAGCATTCAAGCTATTTTCTTTATGATCAGGAATGGACTATATCATATCCATGAACTTGAAGAGGTTACATCAAGAATTATTTTTTTATATATAAGTGAATAGGAGGGATTTCTTCAGATGTTTTTTCATTAGTAACACAATTCAGAAAAAAAAAATATTTTCTTATATGATCATATACATAATCTTGCTATTTCCTCCTAGACTCGTTATCTTAGATATGAATAAATGGACAGGAAATAGCAGGTTACCTATGAAAGACAGGAGATGTTTACTTACCTGTCACATAATTCAGTATGGTATTGAAAAGAACATCCTTTCCTGGAGCTGAGTCAAAGGGAAATATCTATGGGTATTAAAATAGTAATTTTTATTTGAAAACCTTAATTTTATTTAACACCTATTTTTTAAAATTTGCAATGATATGAATTTCTACATAATGTCACGTAACAGTAATGTCTTTGCTCTGTCTTCTAGCTCAAAATGTCTCCTTTTGGTGTTGTAATGAGATAGTTCAACAAAATGAATTGCCACTACTGCCATGAAATAGTATAAAATAGTCATAGGAAAATGAAAAAGAGTAAAATAAATTTCAAAATTCTGCAGTGATGTTTTGAAACCCCCAACGTTTCATAGCATTTGATTGCATACTGATTTCTGTGCTATCTTTATTGATTGCAGCAAACCCCCAACTTTTCATATTGTATACTCTGGGCATTGCAGATTCAGTTACCACCTGACTTTTTGTGTTTGAATAATAAATACCAATCTAAGGCAGGGGTCTGAAATCCAGTGAGATCTTATACTATTTCTTCCCTTAAGAGTCAGAAGAGTCCAGTTGTGTACTCGCTATTAACTCCAAGTAGGAAATATTCTGCAAAATTTTATTCCATTATGATCTGGGGATATGACAAGCATTTTTCAATGATAGTCACTCATTCAGGAACCACACCCAACATTTCAGTCGCACACTATGGTTTTCTTAAATGTCTTTCAGAATGTTTGGGTAAATAAATGAAACTTTGGAAGGTTGGCTGGTATCAAAATAACATTTTTGATAGCTTTCTTAATAGCATTTGGCTGGAGTAAGCAGTAAAATGGTGAATGACAGAGCCTTGTAGTATTTTTTCGGAACAGCGCTATTGGAACAGGCTCAAGCAATTTCATTGCTAATTCTAGATTCTGGTTTGAAGAGGCAGAGTTCAGTTCCTGGAAAAATGAAATTGCTGGTGTATACCAGTGATGAGGTAACATCATTGCTGAAGTGTCTGAAGATTGGATGACCCATGAGAATAATTAAAATGCTGAAACAGGAGAATATGCCAATGGAGACAGCTTATCTACTAGTCAGGTTGCTCATTCTTTAATATTTTCAGTGGACTAGATTTGTCAAGCAGACTGGTTGTATAGTTCAGCATTGCGTCTTAACCTTTTGTTCTCAGGAAGTGACATTTTCTTGAAAGCAACATGAAAGGAAGAATTAAAATAAACAGACTGAAAACAACCAATTTTCAACTGGATAGCCAAGACAGCAAGAAAAAAAACAACTCTCAAAAACTACATTTATTTCAGCTTATAGTTAGGAAAGCACATATGTAAAAGCGCTGTCATTATATGTATACAGTTACCAACAAAAAAATGCTCTCCTACTGTTTCACAAGTACTTATTTCTCTGATGGCGAAGGAAAGCTACAAAAGCATCACAAAAAAAAAAAAGAAAAAGGCCAATAAAAAAATGCTTTAAAAAAAGTACTTAAATGAGTATTAGCGTACAGGCTGGTGTGGCGGATGAATGGCACGGACTCAGGAGGGTTTGCGTCCTGAGACATTTATTGTTTATTTCTGAGCATATTTAAAAAGCTGCTTCAGCGGTTTCACAGACACACTTTGCTAGGCCAATCACCATGCAGATTATGTCACAGGTAGCCAATCATTGCACCGATCACGCACGCAGCGGTCATGCCTTGTACCTTGCTACTTGTTTGGAAAGGCTGTCTTGCCCTTAACCTTGGTTCCCGCTGGCTTCTGCTAGTTTATCTGTGCTTTCTCAGGATGTATCATTCCCACCTGCACCGGTGTCCTTGGGTACGTTTGTCTGAGGCTCCTGTTGCTTGCTACTTGCAACTTTCCACCAGTTTAACCCTGTCATGACCCTCCACAGGCTGGAACTTGTTCTTTTTATCAAGTCCTCTAACCACTAAATTGTAGAGCTCTTTGTGGGCTGCCTAACGTTAAGCTAATTGTGCAAAATGGAGAATCTTTGTCAGAAATGATGAATCTCATCTCATAATAACTCTTAGACAAATAAACATAGCAGCCTTTTAAAAGATAATAGGATATTATCTGTATTTGGCAGAGGTTTGACTTGCAGCTGGATCTCCAATATTCTAGATAAGTTGTGCCACCTTAACCTTTTCCTTAAGAGGTGAGACAGCACCATCGCCTCCAGTACTCAGTTTAAGACTGTCCCAGTACAGGTTAGGTCTTTGGTGACAGCTAACTTTGGTAACACACTGGTAGATTCCCTTGCTCCCTTTGGGCCCCTTCCACAATGCTGGAGGAGCATAACCTGTAGAAAACTAGGCACTGGTAAGGTTAGGGGGGACCTTTTGGCAGGTTTTGGATCTATGCTTTTTTTTACCTTTGTAGGCCTCAAAATCCTTTCTGTGAATATATCTTTGGGTCGCCAAGTGGTATGTAGACCCCAAGCTGTCTGTAGATCTGAATAGCCTATGGAACCTGCATAGTTTTAACAGTGTGGTATCATCAGCTCCCAGATTAAAACTGCCCTGCTGCTCTTCCTATTTTGTGTTCTCAAGAACTGACTGCACAAATTATGCAGTCTCCTTCCTCAAAAGTCCTTGCCAGAAGCAAATCTCTTCAACTGGAATAGAAAAATGATACCCTGCCTACTGAGACCTATCCTTAATTTACGCCACCTTCAGCAAAATCTCCCCAAATGACTGGGGCTTGCAATATATAATATTGTTCAATGTTGAATGAAACATGGGTAATAAAGACAAATTTTTGGTTTAAAAGAGAAAGCGGTTATTTCCATAAGAATGCCTGCTTGTTGGGGAAGAAGGTGTGGGTAGTCAATTCGTGTTCTGAAATCTATAATCCTCTGTGCTATCAAACATTGCTCAGGGCATGAACAAGGCTCAGGCATCTCTGTCTGTTTGTTCTCTTTGCATGAAAGATTTGTGTAACCTAAATCTGTGAAATAAGTATTCCCAAAAATAACCCTTCCTTCTTCTCTGTTTTTCTGCCATCACTTGCAGTTGTCCATCAGGAGTGAAATGTCCCAGTTCTGTTCTGCATATGCATGTATTCTGTAGTGTACTGCTACCTCAGATAGTGTTTGGGCCAAAAGATGATCAAATGGACTTGACTTTCAGAGAAGGACACTTTAGAAGAAGCAGTCTTTGGAAACAGTATGGCTGTTTTCCAGTTTTCAGGCTTTCACCTGGCCAGAGGAAATAGCTAGATACAAATGCAGACATCTGATTCATCTCTGCAATTGCCCCACTGAAGATAGAGAATACTACTTATGTTTAGATACTGTTTTATATTCTCAACTTCCCCGAAGTGACAAAAGTTTAAAAGCTACCTTTGAAATATAATATTGGATAATTTTAATAGGTATACTCTGGTCCTAATACAGTGAGGATTTCACTTGCACCCACTTACATAGGTGACTTCTATTTCTTAGCTATTAATATTAATGAGCTTGAATTACTGAATAGCTTCTAAAATCAACCATATATCAAAGTTAAACTACTAATGAATTGTAAAGTAGTAGAGGACTTCTTTGCTAGTTCAAGTTATCACCACTTCTGATACATGAATTATTCTTTGATTCACAGTGAGAAAGGTCTGTGCTATCAGGACCATAAATGCAAATAAAGTTAGGATGTTGATATTTTTTGTGATAACATCTATACTTAAAATATCCTCTCTTGCATTACTTATAACTTTTGAATTTCCCTTGTACATATGTGACTCCTACACAGTAAAATAAAGCAGGCCATTGGGATAGTTTTGTTGTCAAGTCCTAGTACAAAACCATAAAGTTTAATTTTTAATGAGGATTAGTTTGTTTCTAACAATGCAGGGAAGGACTGTTACTCTATTCTACATGTTTAATTCTATGCTTCTTCAGTGCAAATACAGGTATCAAAATCTTGAAGATTCCAGTTCCATGTAAGCAGAAATAACACTCAAGATTCACTGCCAAAATTTTGTGTATATTATTATTATCTTAATAAGAGATGCACTTGAATCACATAATTTATTAAAGTTGTGAATTAAAAAGACTTCATGTGGCAAGCCACAATATAAACATATTCCACTGCATTCTCCCCCCAGAAACCTGGGGGCGGGCAAGGCATGGCTGGTTTTGTTCAGCAGTATGTGGGTGAGATGGAAGTAAGGAGAATATATCATCATTTCTCTAATAAAACCTTTGAGGGGTTAACTAGTGCCCAGTGAGTCAGCAACCGCACAGTGTCCATCAGCACCGTGAGGGCCAGCCCTCTCGGCGATCGCCAGGCACTTCCACGTCCACAGCGCTTGTTGGGGAGTGCTCGCAGGGGAGACCTTTCCTTAGTCGGAAAGATTTTTTTCCTCTGTGTATTTCTGTTGCAGGCTGATGCAGGCTCAGCCGTGTCTCTCTGATGGGGATTCAACTCTGAGCCCTGTGAAAAGAGCAGTTTAGCATTTAGGATTCACTGTGGCCCCTGATGAGGACTTAGACTTCTGTTCAGGAGAAATAGTTTACGAGACAAGAGCCCTCTGTTGCAGGGAATCCAGCATCTGTATCTGCAGCGTGTCTGCCAGCAGTCTGTCAGCTGACATCAGTAAGTGAAGAGTGCTTTGAAGTGGCCAGGACCTATCTGTTAAAGGATTTAAAATTCTCTAGGCTGAAAATATTTATCATGATTTGCTGTAGCCTTACTCCATACTAACTTTTATCAGCACAAACCATGTTGTCATTTCAGTGGGGAGCCTTATGGCACCACAATAACAAGTATAATACCAGCGCGGCCTTTTCCCTGGAGGACCGCTCTCTCACATACAAATGTATCATTTGTCTATACCACTGTAGTACCTTAATCTCCAACTAGGAGACCTCGTAGTCTAGGCATTGTAAGGTACATATATACTTTGTATATAGTATATAAATACAGGGGAAAAAAGAACTATTACTATCATTTTTTGTATTTTAGAGAACTAAAATGTAGATGTTTGTTCTAGTCAAATAAATATAGATAGCAAGCTTGAGAATTTTTTCTGATTTGCTCAAAACACAGTCAGATGCTTAAAGGTAGATAAATCATAGTAACTCAGGAAAGATTTATTTTTATAAACAATGTCTTGCCCCAAATCATTCTGCGTAGCTCACTCTTAAATTTGTTATCAATTGTAGCCATGGGGTGACTACTTTATAACTTCTGAGGGAATAGCTCTAACTGATTCCTAAAGTTGCTATGCTTCTGTCAGGTTTTTGGATTTTGTTTTTTGCATGTGGATGTAAATGCATTCATTATTCAAATCTAAGATTCATTAGTAGAAACAGAAATTACATATGTTTGTTATAAATAAATTTTAGAGGGGAAGGAAGAACTGTTGAGTTATAATGTTGTATCTTAGTGGGATATTTGAGTGCAATAGTGTATTGTGTGCTATATTAGAATTGCAGAATAATTTAGGTTGGAAGAGACTTTTTTAGAGCGCATCTAGTCCAACTCCCTAGTCAGCGCAGGGCTAATTTCTAAGTTAGAGCAGGTTGCTCAGGTCTTTACACAGATGAGTTTTGAAAATTTCCAGGGATGGAGATTTCACAGCCTCTCTGGGATATTTTTCCTGATGTCCAGTCAGAATTTCCTTTGCTACAGTTTGCAAGTGTTGCCTCTTGTCCCTTCACTGTGCAACCTATGAGAAGAGTCTGGCTCTATCTTCCCTATAACCCTTTTAGATTTGGAAGTGGACTTAGATTCCTCCTTAGCCTTCTCTCCTCTCTCTCAGGACTCCTCCTGGTTGCCACCACCTTTCAAAGATGACAGAGCAAGGACTCACAGTAACACCAGCCAGCTCTATCAGCACCCTTGAATGCATCCCACCCAGCCCAGTGCAGATAAGCATCTCAAGGGTGTAGCCCAGAGGCTGGGTGAATCTCAGCAATTGCTCTGTGACATCCAGGATCAGGTCTCTGGGCAAGCAGCAAACTCCTGAGACAGTTGATCTGGTCAGCAGATTAGTGTCACTGTCCCCCACAGCAGGGAATAATCAAACATTATTACCCATTACTTTCTTTTCTTGACCTGTTCATCAGGCTCAGTCACCTTCCAAGCTCTGGAAATCACTAGCTACCAGCCTCCACCTTTGTGAGTGTCCCAGTCCGCCCCCATCCTAGGATAGTCTCCAGTCATCCCTCCTTCTGTGCAATATGACGCTTGGACTTCTGCCCCTGCAGAGACTCCATGGAAATTTGTGACCAACCTTTGCAATATTAGTGGCTTACTACAGGTATTTCTGATCCATGATCCACATGAGCCACACCAGAGAGTAAGCTATCTTGCGTCTAGGTATGGCCATTAGGAAGGAGATGCTACTGCTGCTGATGCTGGTAACAGATGGAAAAAAAAATTGTGATATCTGGTTTATACCGAAACCTGTTTCTCATTTACTTTGCATATGTTTTTAGGTAGCTGGATGTGGTTCAAAGTCTCTTTGTCTTCTCTATGTCTTCCCTGTGTTTCTGCACCTGATTGGAAATGAAATTGAGTTTGTTTAGTTTGGTTGCTTTATATGTAGTACAATGATTGTACATGTCTGATAAGTGGGTTAGAAATATTGCTTTGAAGGAAAGTTGAAAGTACAGCTGGGTTTGTCCTGAAATTTATTCTCCTCTTCTTTTTCATTTCAAAAAAGGAATTACAGAATCAACGGAAAGTCTTGGTCTCTTCCTCCCAGCAGTGTTACTCTATCCTTTTGAGGGCATCATCATCTCTTAGAATCAGAGATGTTTTAGGAGGTCATGGACTTCGGCATTGCTTGTTCCAGATTTTTGAAGGTCTAGATTTGATCAACAGTGCAATTATTTCAACATCAAACTGATGCGTTCCCAAAGGACCTGTATTTATCATGCTATGTTTAGTCTGAGGCGTTTTAAATAATTTGTGGATTGTCTCATAAGTGCAGCCAATTATAATTGGACCTGGAGGTCACAGATGTATGGATCACTATAGCAAGGTCTTGTCATGCCAGTAAGGGCTGCACTCTTCTGAAAAGTGAAAGATAAAAAGGTGGCTGCTTTTTTGGAAGGTTATTGTTCTCGGAGAGTCTAAATACTGAAGAGGAAGTCAGAAGGAAATAGGGTTTGTGGCTGTTGACCATTATTTTCTTACACTATTAAATAGGGAAAAGACTGTCTTAAGACATTATTTTGGATCACTTCAGAACAGGATATGTTGCAAACTTTCAGAATACATGATTTTTTTTTGTCTATTCACTCTGCATATTATGTTTCTATAAAAGCTATGTGGAGGGAGTATACTTTACGTGATGATAACTTCTAAAAGATTTCATGTTTATAAGTGATTGTTAATCATGGGACAATTCTAATTCATCTTACTGCTGACATGAACCTGAAATCTGTCATAGTGATGATCATGTTTCCTTTCCTGGGTCATCAAAAAGTGAGGTAACTTTCAAACTTGTCTTTGAGCTTAACTTGTCATGGTGATTTTGATGGCTGCATGGTAACAGAAATAACAAAGCTTATGTTAGTGTATGGAGCTTAGCTATGCTATCTGAGATCCTTTAAAAATATTCTTCTAGGGTTGCTTTCCCTTATTTGATTTTCAGTCAGATATAGAAAATGGATTATGTATTCAGTGGGTTCCTCATTACCTAAATCCTCTGTCACTTTTAGTTGAAAGCCCTTTGCTAAAGAAACATTACTTCTGTTGTTGGTATCAGTACTTCCTTTAATCATGGCAATGGGCTTAGAAAATTTTCATTTTTGTTGAGACATAAAACAATCTGAAAGAATACATGTATGTAGATTGTAATATTTTTGGAATATATCTGAGATTTATCTTCTTTAACCCATTTTCTTTTACTGAATAAGAAAAGGAGACAATATGCATATTTAAATATGATATGATAAATATGTTGAATGATATGAACATATTTGATATGCTACTATGCATATGATTTGTCCTTTTTTCAGTAAAACTTGTCTTTTCAACAAAATCTCCATGTTTTATTTATGTTCTTGATACTTAATTGGGAATGGTGGAATAAGGTAGAGGATGATAAGAGAAAAAAATACTTGTATTAAAAAAAAACAAAACAGATGAATCATTAGCAAGTTCTATTTTGACATTAAATTGCTATGAAAGTTCACCAGTGTGTTCTTGAAAGTGGATTTTGGACAACAGCAGCCTAGTAAAATCTTGAAGAGACATAATTGGACAAGCCTGGGACATCTCACCAGAATACAATGAAATGAACTGACAAGGCAGGCCTCATCCGGGAGGCGCTGCAGGTGGGAGGCGTTTGGGGGCAGCCTGCCGCTCCGGCAGCGTGGAGCTCCTCAGGAGCCACGCTGATGGTCGCTTCCTGGGGTGGGCAGGGAAACTGGCAGCTAGCAGCGAAGGATTGAAAGCTCTTGCAAAATCTCTACTATTTTCAGCAACACCAGATACACTAAAAATTGGAGTCTAAATATTTTCTACATGAGTAATGAGAGCTGGAGTTAGCTGTGCCATTATGAATGGAGTCAATGTTGCTCAGGCACGGGATATGCATAGGTTGGGGTGAGCCCTGGGAGGGCAGAGCAGCAGCAGACTCTGCTGCTCTCTTCCTCAAGAGCCAGCTGTTTTAAAGCCTGATTTTATCAGTAACTGCTGCTGATCCCAGTGAGTGTTGTATCAATAACACCTTCAAGTAATACTCAGAAAAAAACCACTGGCAATCTCAGGTTGCTTTTGGGTACCTTAGGAACTGAAATGATACCAAATGTTTGTTGATATGACCCCTTAAAAAGCATAGCAAAATATAATTATGCTTGTGACAGTGGAATGAAGGTCAGATTTAGCTTCTTGTAAGTTGAACCCAATGCATGTTGTTAGGAAGCTGAAATGCAATAGCTTGATGCAATGTTTCAGCACCTGTTTAGAAGAACTTGTCTGCTCTGAAAGAAGAAATATGGTCATGCTATAATGGCAAACCACCTTTGATTTATAATAGTTCATATTATGCAACAGCTTGAGAACAGGAAAGCTTGATTCCTTCTCATTCCCCTTCTGAGAGCAGATACCTTTCTGGCATGTTAGATAGCTGGCTTCCTGAATCCCAAATCCTGAATATTTCCTTTTTGCTTAAACAACAAGCAGGGGCTAGGTTCCAAAGTAGGACCTTCTCCTTTTAAGAGGGTCAGTGGGAGCAGAAACGTCTAGCATCCTCAAGTATGGAATCGAAAAGTGAAGAAAACTTAATAATAAAAAGGAAACCAAAATAGAATATGCTCCTGTAATGACAAGAGGCAGCAAGAGACATTCAGAGAAGTGAGATTGCAGCAGAGAGAGTTAGTGCTTAGTTTCAAATGTTTTTAAGATCTAGCTGTTTGCAAACATTATCTCAAAACATCTCTATAGCAGTTGATGAAGAAATCTTCCCTAAAACAAAAGCCCTGAGATGAAAATAAGGAAAAGCAAATAAAGTGATGTAATGAAATATGATCCTTAGATTGAAAGCAATTAAAATTTCTTCCACTAGATTTGCGAGGATGGTAGGAAGGCAGCAATGCTTAATACATAGCAGTGGAGATAGCAGTGTCTAGGATGTGCCTACCTTTTTAAAAGAAGCGATGCAACATTTGAAGGACAAAAGGATAGGAACTGTCTTACCGGATCAACCCAAACATCTAAACTATTCTTCCCAGTAATGTACTGCTCCAGCAGAAGATGCAAGGGACACTTTAGGGGATAACTGTGCCCTAGGACTGTTTCCTTGGTTTCTTTGATTATGAAATCATCACTGCATGAGTAAGGCTCAGTTCTGAAATATGTTTGCTCTATAACTTTAAATCTATAAACTCACATGTCTTTGTCCACTGTAACTTTGATACATATTCTTCTGACCATTACCATATTCCTAGAATCAAAATGTGTCACATGCTAAGTGTAATAATTTGCTGTGGAAAGAAGGTCAAGAGAGAAGAAGGGTTATCTCAGAGGCAGTGCTTGGAAGTGCCTCTTCATGAGCACATGGGGACATGAGCACATGAGGACATGAGCACAAGGGCCATCCATGTACATGGCCTGCAAGGTTCGCATGGCCATAAGGCTGTATCCTGACTTTGCAGCCTTTGGAATTACTGGGTTGCTAAGATGTATAAAGCAGAGACAAATATCCACATCTCCCTTTGGGACCTAAAAATCACATTGAGGTGTTTTCTTCTGGCAAGTTATAATACACAGTAAAAATTCTTCACATCGACTTCTGCCTTGAATTTTATCTATACAAGCACTCTGACTTATTTGGGGTGTTCTGTAATTTTGGACCTGTGAAACATTCATTTTCAGTTGACTTACTTCTCAGCAACGGTTTGTGATTTAGTAAACATAAATTTAAACAGACAAGAGAAAATAGTATCCAGCTCCCTCTTCTGTGGCTATATTACCAGTACAATTACATCTAGAGTAGTAAGCAGGCAGAATGTCTTTATCATTCAGTACCATAGGGAGGTCTGAACACATTCATGCAGCAGATTCTTTTAAGATATCAATTTCACAGAGGCATTTTTCCATAGTAGAATTATTTTGCTTCACATGCTTCAGGTTCTCTGTGTGTGGTTTTTTTTTTTTTTTAGTTGTGTTAGGGGTTAACTTTCCAAACTTAAAACGATTTTGTAGGAATTAATTCTACTTCCTATTAAAACATTCTAAGTATTTCATGCTGAACACTCAAAAAGCCTCAAATGTTTTGTTATATTATGAAATCAAGGAAATTTCCCAAACATAGATATAAAAATATGAACTTTAGTAAACTGTAAACTACTCTGTGCTGCTCTGAGAAGCTTTCTGCATATCTATGTAACATAAATACAGATACAAATTTGAACATTAATTATGATAGTTATTTACACGTGCCCCTAAGCGTAGCAAGTTGTAAAGAAAACAGTCATAAGTAGATCCTGATCAATATTCACTGACATCAGTTAGAATTTTTCACTTCATTTGAGGAATCTTTCAATCGACACTATGATCTAAGATTTGCTCCTGATACGTTTGAAAGCATAGCTCTATACTGTAGACCAGAGCTAATTTGGGTACTGCTAGGGAAGCACCTTGACATTAAGGACATGCTACCTGCTGTAGTATTTATTCTATTTCTGCATCTATGAAAGACCATTTTTAATTTAGTATTGCAATTGCTTAGCTCCCAGCTGGGAGCTTATGAAATAATTGAAGGTTAAATCTTCAGCTTAATATAATTGATACCTGTTTCTCTTTTGTTAAGGAAAAAGACGTATGCTCTAAATATTCCATTCTCTATGTTTTTGTTGTTGTTGTTGTTGTTTTTTTATGTGGAGTCCTACAGCTGCTGTCAGGTTTTGATTTCTATAGCTCCAATCACTTCAGGTCTGATCTGGATGAAGATTCTCACTCAAATTGTCTGTCTAGGCAGAGTTGCACACCACGAAAAAAAATCCAGGGTTTGTCTGTAAAATTAAAGAAAAATCTCTGAAAAGTAAGGCATTTTAAGTACTAAGATGTGGATTACAGCATGCAAATGAAGAAAGGGAGCAGGGGAAAGGAGACACATGTAGAGGGAAAGGTGACAATTTTGCTGAGGAATTCTCGTGTCATGTTCTCCCTAGGGAGGAGAGAAATAGAATGGGGAGAAAGTGGGAGGAGAGCAATGTGAAGAGGCTCTTGGATACCATGGAGATGGATACAGTGTAAAAATCTGTATACTGTAGATAAGCAAGTGGGAGGCTGGTATCAAACTCCTACCAGCCAGAAACTGGCTTTGTACGGGGTAACCATGTTACAGGGGTGGTGAGAAGGAAGCATTGTTTTAGCCTCTTCCATGCTGTTTCCATACTTGCCACTTAAAAGAGAGGAAGGAAGGGACAAGTAAATGTTTTTCAAGCTTGTGACCTTTGGTATGACTATTCTCTTATCTATATCGAGTACACCAGAAATGAAAAATTACATGCTAGAGCTTTTTCCCATTGAAATTGTCTTGCTCTCCCAGACCTGCTTTTTCTGTCTCTTCTCTTAATTTCAATCTTAATTTGATTAACTGGGCACTCATAATAAATTCATAATGCTTCTCCATGGTTTATGAATGTGGGGAAGAAAATGTGACAGATCCGGTAGGAACTAAATGTTACTTTGTGTCTGAGTAAGACAGGGTGTTTTTGAAATTCAGTCTTTGTGTAATGCTGCTTTGAAAGACTGTCTCTGCCCATTTTAGGATTTCTTTGTTCTCTGTTTTTAATTTTTATGCTTTCAATACCTGTAGGACTATGCTGTTATTTATATCCATGGTCATGAGGAAGATGCTGTAGTTCCTAAGTATTTTGTTGTACTCCTAAAAATCATTGGATTTTTTAGTTTTAAACTTCAAGAAACACTACAGAATGGTGATTGTAGTTTTCAGAAAATTGTTATTCATGCTATTGATTCTTCTTAAAATACAAACTTCTTGTTGTCTACAAATCAGTGTAAGGCAAGCTGATACTTTGGTACAAGTGCTATTCTGTTGCCTTAAATAGTCTTACTTGAAGCAAATAGGCAAGTTCTGAGACTACTTCAAGTGAAAAGGGTTTCTACTTAAGGAAACAATTTACTTACTGAAAAGTCTTGTGCATACCAAAACAGATGAGGAGCGACAGTACTTAGCTGGCATAGCTGAGCATGCAGAAATTCAGAAATAATAGATTTATACTTGTCTGCTCCAGCTTTGTCTGCTTCCTTGTGAGTGTATTCTGTGCACTGTGGAGCAGCTGGCTGATGGGGAATTCAGTATGTGATCCTGGAGTTAAAGATTGTATTATAATGCAAACACACAAGACATCAGTACTGAAGTTGCACAGACAATAATGACTGTAACACTGCATACTTAAGCTTGCTGTCTAAACAACATTTTTTTAATAGAGCTTCCTTAAATAACTTTTTTTTTTACATTCAGCTGAAACAACATTCCCTTACCCTGCACTGACAACAGGATTTGAGTGCTGCTTATGTAGTTGTGCAGCTCAGAGAAATGGGCCTGTACTTTGGCACTGAATACAGTAACTTAAGGATGGTAGGAGCTGTTTAAATGGGGTTGCAACAGAATAAACTAAAGACGTGTGCACATCTTGGAAGTAGACAGGGGTAATCCTAACACAGTTTTCTTTCTTACCTCATTTCAAGGGTGGCAATGGGTGATGTGTGAGGATTTCGTGTCATGTCTAGGGAAAAAAGCATTGGTCTGGCAGCTTCCAGAAATCCTGACAGTTATAAACCTACACCTCCCAGAGACAAAAGTGTGTGTGTGTGTGTGTGTGTGCACGCATGTGCGCATGCATGTGCACGTATATGAAAGAGTGAGGTATTAGAAAGTTAAGAAAATAAACTACTAAGTCAGTCAGACAAGTTTACATGAGGTATAGTAACATGATAAAGCCCCAAATGTGACCATATATTGTACTTGCAACTGAGGCGATAACTGATAATCTGTTGTGGGGATCTGCCTAAGATGTCTCCCTTGGACCCAACTCGATTACCTAACCTCCACTCAAACGCAGTTTGTTTTCCCCTTTATTGTCAAGCTTAACTTTAGGATTAAATGGGCATTAGCAAATTACAGAATCACAGAATCACAGAATCGCTGAGGTTGGAAGGGACCTCTGGAGATCATCTAGTCCAACCCCCCTGCTCAAGCAGGGTCACCTAGAGCACGTTGCACAGGATTGCATCCAGGCGGGTTTTGAGTATCTCCAGAGAAGGAGACTCCACCACCTCTCTGGGCAACCTGTTCCACTGCGCTGTCACCCTCACAGTGAAGAAGTTTTTCCTCATGTTCAGATGGAACTTCCTGTGTTTCAGTTTGTGCCCGTTGCCTCGCGTCCTGTCGCTCGGCACCACTGAAAAGAGTCTGGTCCCATCCTCTCGACACCCTCCCTTCAGATACTTGTACACGTTGATAAGGTCTCCTCTCAGCCTTCTCTTCTCCAAGCTAAACAGGCCCAGCTCTCTCAGCCTTTCCTCATAAGAGAGATGCTCCAGTCCCCTCATCATCTTTGTAGCCCTACGCTGGACTTGCTCCAGTAGTGCCACATCCCTCTTGTACTGGGGAGCCCAGAACTGGACACAGTACTCCAGATGTGGCCTCCCCAGGGCTGAGTAGAGGAGGAGAATCACCTCCCTCCACCTGCTGGCAACACTCTTCCTGATGCACCGCAGGATGCCATTGGCCTTCTTGGCCTCAAGGGCACATTGCTGCCTCATGCTTAACTTGGTGTCCACCAGCACTCCCAGGTCCTTCTCCGCAGAGCTGCTTTCCAGCAGGTCAGCCCCCAACCTGTACTGGTGCATGGGGTTATTCCTCCCTAGGTGCAGGACCCTGCACTTGCCTTTGTTGAACTTCATGAGGTTCCTCTCCGCCCACCTCTCCAGCCTGTCCAGGTCTCTTTGAATGGCAGCACAGCCCTCTGGTGTATCGGCCACTCCTCCCAGGTTTGTATCATCAGCAAACTTGCTGAGGGTGCACTCTGTGCCTTCATCCAGGTCATTGATGAAGAAGTTGAACAAGACTGGACCCAGTCCTGACCCCTGGGGGACACCGCTAGCTACAGGCCTCCGACTAGACTCTGTGCCACTGATCACAACTCTCTGAGCTCTGCCATTCAGCCAGTTCTCAATCCACCTCACTGTCGACTCGGATATCTAACCCACACTTCCTGAGCTTGTCTATGAGGATGTTCTAGGAGACAGTGTCGAAAGCCTTGCTGAAGTCAAGGTAGACAACATCCACTGCTCTCCCCTCATCTACCCAGACAGTCATTCCATCAGAGAAGGCTATCAGATTGGTTAGGCATGATTTCCCCTTGATGAAGCCATGCTGACTACTCCTGATCACCTTCTTGTCCTCCACATGCTTGGAGATGGCCTCCAGCATGAGCTGCTCCATCACCTTTCCAGGGATGCAGGTGAGGCTGACTGGCCTGGAGTTCCCTGGGTCCTCCTTCTTGCCCTTTTGGAAGACTGGGGTGACATTGGCTTTCTTCCAGTCTTCAGGCACCTCTCCTGTTCTCCAGGACCTTTCAAAGATGATGGAGAGTGGCTTAGCAATGACATCCGCCAGCTCCCTCAGCACTCGTGGGTGCATCCCATCGGGGCCCATGAATTTGTGGGTGTCAAGTTTGCTTAAATGATCTCTAACCCACTCCTCCTCAACCAAGGGAAAGTCTTCCTTTCTCCAGACTCTCTCTCTTGCCTCCAGGGTCTGGGGTTCCTGAGGGCTGGCCTGAGCAGTAAAGACTGAAGCAAAGAAGGCATTCAGTAACTCTGCCTTCTCTGCATCCTTCGTCACCAGGGCACCCACCCCATTCAGCAAAGGGCCCACATTTTCCCTAGTCTTCCTCTTGCTACTGATGTATTTGAAGAAGCCCTTCTTGTTGTCCTTGACATCTCTAGCCAGATTTAATTCCAAACGCGCCTTAGCCTTCCTCGTTGCATCCCTGCATACTCTGACAAAGTTCCTATATTCCTCCCAAGTGACCTGTCCCCCTTTCCACTTTCTGTAGACTTCCTTCTTCTGGTTGAGTTTTGCCAGGAGCTCCTTGCTCATCCATGCAGGTCTCCTGCCTCCTTTGCTTGACTTCCTACTCATAGGGATGCACCACTCTTGAGCCTGGAGGAGGTGATGTTTGAATATTAACCAGCTCTCTTGAACACCCCTTCCTTCTAGGGCCCTAACCCATGGGATTCCTCCAAGTAGGTCCCTGAAGAGGCCAAAGTTTGCTCTCCTGAAGTCCAGGGTTGCCATCCTACTTGGTGCCCTGCCTCCTCCTCACAGGTTCCTGAACTCCACGATCTCATGGTCACTGCAGCCAAGGCTGCCCCCAACCTTCACATCTTCCACTAGTCCTTCTTTGTTTGTTAGTACGAGGTCCAGCAGCACACCTCTCCTTGTTGGCTCCTCCACCACCTGTGTCAAGAAGTTGTCACCAATGCTCTGCAGGAACCTCCAGGACTGTTTGTGCCTAGCTGTGTTGTCTTTCCAGCAGATATCAGGGTGGTTGAAGTCCCCCATGAGAACCAGGGCCTGGGATCGTGAGGCTACTTCCAGCTGTCTGTAGAAGGCCTCATCGACTTCCTCTTCCTGATCACGTGGCCTGTAGTAAACACCCGCAACAGTGTCACCCATGCTAGCCTATCCTTTGATCCTTACCCATAAGCTCTCGACTAGCTCTTCATCCACCCCTAGGCAGAGCTCAATACATTCCAGTTGCTCTCTCACGTAAAGAGCAACTCCACCATCTCCCTTTCCTGGCCTGTCTTTCCTGAAAAGCACACAGCCATCCATGACAGCACTCCAGTCATGCGAGCTATCCCACCATGTCTCTGTAATGGCAATGAGATCATGGCCCTGTGACCGCACACAGATCTCTAGTTCTTCCTGTTTGTTCCCCATGCTGCATGCATTGGTGTACAGGCATTTCAGAGAGCTGATCGAGCATGCAGGTTTCCCAGGAGGGGTAAAAGAGGGTCCTCCATAGCCACATCCCATGAGCACTTCCCTGACTGCATTTACCTGTTGGAGGCGTCCTGACTTGAGCTGTCTTTTGCCAACTACCCTGGCACTATAACTCTCCCCTTTCCCCATCTTTCCTAGTTTAAAGCCCTCCTTACCAGGTTGGCCAACCTGTTGGCAAAGACCCGCGTGCCCCGCCTCATGAGGTGGATCCCATCCCTTGCCATCAGTTGTCGATCTTCAAACAGCGTCCCATGGTCGTAGAAACCAAAACCCTGTTGCCAACACCAGCGGCGCAGCCAGTCGTTAACCTGGAAAGTCCATCTCCTCCTCCTCTCATCCATCCCCCTCACTGGCAGGATTGAGGAGAAGATGACCTGGGCTCCCAGACCCTTGACCACCATCCCCAGAGCTCTGAAATCCTGCTTGATGGTCTGCAGTTTGCCCTTGGTGTCATTGGCGCCCACATGGAAGAGCAGCAGTGGGTAATAGTCCGAAGAATGGACGAGCCTAGGCAGTCTTTGCATGACATCTCTCACACGAGCCCCCGGCAGGCCACAAACCTCTCTAGACAAGAGGTCAGGTCAGCAGATAGATGCCTTCGTCCCCTGCAGCAGGGAGTCCCCCACAACAATCACCCACCGCTTTTTCCGGGCGTTACGGCAGGGCACAGGGTCTGTTGTCCCAGGTACTTCCCTTGCAGCCATGCCCATCTCCTCCTCATCCTGGAGGGCACTAAACCTGTTCTTCAGCTTCAGGTCTTCAGGAGGAGTAGGAGCCTTTCTCCTCCCACGAGCAGTGACCAGTTTCCAGTCTTCTTCTATGATGTTATGATGTACCGTTTCACACGGCACAGAGCCCTCTGGCAACTCCACTGCTGCGGGGGGTTGGGACTCCCGAAGCTGCACAGTCTCCTGTTTAAAAGCTTGTATTTAAATGTTTTGCTTTCAGTAGAGTTTAGAGAAATTGGAGGAAACTGTTTTTGTCCGTCCTAGTTCTCCCCACTGCCTTTTATCCAGGACAGCTTTCTGACCACTTATCGACTCTAGTGGATGCAGTGGAAGTCAGAGCGCATCTTTGCAATGGCACTGCCTCTGCATGTGTGCATTCAGGAGGAAGGATGGTGCAGCAAGTTTCTTAAGCCTTTAATTTGTTGTGCTCGGGGGCTTACAAGCTGAGGTATTGGCAGCATCCAGAGTCCCCCATTGGGGTTACTGGAGTGTGTATTGGAAATGTCCCGCAGGGAGAGCACCCATGGTGCTGCCGCAGGGGCAATGCGTGTCTGACTCTTAGACTTCTCATCATGTTTACCTTGGCCAAACAGGAATAGCATTCCCTGTGATAAATAAGCATGTCCCTAGGCCCTAAAGTATTTTCCTTCCTGAACTTCAAAAATTTAATACAAACAGTGGAGCCTTGGATATTCTTAGCACTTAGAAGCCCAGCATTTCCAGACAGTGGTTATGCTGGGCTCCTGTTTGGTAGAAACTAAGAGGGTTTTTGTTATACTTCTGCAGACTCTAAAGGGTGTACAATCCTGAAGGGTGAATTTAAAGAGGCCATCTGAGAGCACATTTTTTAATTGGCTTTTTCTCTGAAATAGCAAAGGAAAGTCTATCTAACTTTGAGCTACAGTTATAAAGATGCTGACAGCATTGCGGAGGATGTTAACTGTAGATTTCAGAATGAGATTAAAATAAGACTTTGTGTCCTTCAAGTACAGGTCACTGCTGGCAAGAGGAGAAATGGGGGCAGGAGCTGGGGGAGAAATAGGGGATGGGAGAAGGGGAAAACACATGCTGCTGCTGAAGCTGCGGGCTGGTGTTTCTGCTGATGAGGGGAGAGGAAGGAAGGGGAGGGAAAGGCCAGAGCTTCAGCTGCAGCAAGGAGGGCTGTCCTCTTTGACTGTTTAGGCAATATTCACTACTTGAGCTCCTGCTGCCAGTCTCCTCAGAAGCAAGGGCTTTGGGCTGGGTGGATGTGTCCCAAAGCTGTCTGATCCTTTTTATAATGACAGGCAGCACCAGAGCCGGTCCTCTGCACCGAAACAGGTGACTTCAATGCCTACCTTTGTGAAGAAGGGTGAGCTCCCGGCTCTAAGGACGTGCTAAGAGCTGGAAGCGGCGGTGGGAAACTTCTGCATTTCTTACTGGCTGTCCTTGGCATCTCAGCGTGGTGGATGCGGTGAACCACAAGTTGAGGATCATATCTTTCCCTGTGTGTTTGAGTTTCCTACCAATTGGGGGAGGGGGGGTTGTCAGCTACTGGAACTGGGTGTCTGGAAAGTGAAATGCTGTCTTTTGGAATTTGACCCTCAGTGATTTATAGTAAGCTAAATCTAACAGCCCTAAGGAACAATATCTACTGTCCTATTTTTATGAGAGACGGTCTGCAACATATATGGACCATGAGGATAGTCAGTAATGCTGCTGAAGAGAGGACTTGTGATTCCTCCCTCCTCCTCTTAAACCATGTGCTTTAGCTATCCCTTTGCTTTCTTTTACTGCACTGAATGGACAAAATGACTAATAAAAAGTATTGTAGGCAATACTCTCGTGAGACACCTGCTGTTTTTACATATACAATGACAATGTTTCTAAGCTCATCAAAAGAAAGTCATATTAAATCAAACAGCTGTTAGTATTCATCTTGAAACATCAGAGATGATCCCAACATTTCTTGGCACAGGTTATTTTGTGCACTGAGTCATCCGTCAAAATCTTGTCTTTTGATGACCCCCCCCATATTCTTTCATCTTTAAAGAAAGTTCAAGAAAGAAAACTGGCCTAACAGACTCCAACACCTCTTTAGGAGAACCTTTTGCAAGGGAAAATTCTAGCAAATAGCACCATTTCATTTATAATTCAGATACCTTAAAGAAATTTGTAATGCACTTATAATAAAAATGACAGTTAGTACTAATGTTTGCAGTAGCTGGGAGGAGTATTATACTGTTGGGCATTTTTTAGGTAGGGGACATTCTGAATTCTGAAGGTATAAACTAAAACATATCCCCTCTTTCTAGATACATTACTGAATTTGCACGGTTAGTTAGATATATAATAAGTCCTGATTTTTAAGAACAGGAACTTAAGCTGTTATTGGTGAGAGTTGTGGGCAGTCTCTCAGACCTAAAGTCCAGCATCCAAGAAGTGGGGCTGCTGAAGGTGGCCGCCTTGTGTGACCTTGCTGATTTGCCCAAGGTCATACATACAAAACACCTGATGTACACCTAAAATTCAGGTTTCCTGGCAGGTCCCTGGGGTTTTTCTTTGTATTATTCAGATCTCTTAAGACTTGATGCTTGTAATTGCACTCCAGTTGTGTTTATTTAGAGAAGAATGAAGCTCTGCCAGTGTCTGCTTTTCTAACTGGTTCATAGAAAAATATCAGTCAAATGATTTTTGCAGTGCAAGTTGTTAGATGATCTGCACTGTATATTAAAGAGGAATAAAATGCATAAACTAACAACGATCAGTTTTCCTGCCTATAAAAATGTTATAGGCAAGCTTTAAAATAAACATATGGGAGACTTACTGGCCTTCCTACTTACTCGGTTTGCCCATCAGTAGATGATAACAGCATGGGTAAGGATAAGTGAATGAATACAGTTGCAGTGTTCTGGCTCAATATGTTAATTCACAGCTGAGCTGCTGTAATGGTCTGTGTGTGTGCTGTTAAACCAATCACAACTACAAGAGAAAAGTTCAGAAAAAGAAGCTAAGCTTATGAAATTTACTTCAAAACTGGGGAGAGCTAAATGCAAGGCCAGGAATAGCAGCTTCATTGACTGGTAGTATATTATCTTGCTTTAAGCTCAGCACATTTAATTATGTGCTTATGTTCTTTTGCTCCACTTTTTAATATTGTTCTCCATGGGGGAAGGTAAGACGAGCTTTGCAGGCAGTTAGGAAGAAGCTATTCTCATAAGAATCTTCTCTGGGTGCAGTTCCTAATGAGTGGGGTTAAAATTTGCATTGTATAATAGTTGATTCTTATCCAAAATGAGAACACCAAGCTTGATGAGATGCATACTGCAACAAACATCAGCTCTTCTTCATGTAATGTTAAAAATGTATGTATGTTAATGTCTATTTCTTTTTTGCAATAGGTTCTGCCTGGCATACTGCAGAAGCATTGCTGTATTCTTCCTGACAGGAATACAGGTAAACTTTTTTCTTAATAAGTTAATATAGCTTGTTTGTAATATGGAGAAATACAAACATGAAACTGAATAGAATAGAATAGAGAAGTCTTGTTTGTTATTTATAGTCACTGGAGTTCTCTTCTAGGAAGTGAAAACTTGGATACTTAATTTGTTTAAATGATCTGCTTTCATGTGAAATTTTGTCTTCTGTAAAATTTCAGGAGTTACTGTTTTTGTAGAGACTGCAATCAGTTCTTGCTTATAAAGGTGTTTGTATGAACCCTCTGAACAGTCTGTGGTGTTAGTTATAAAGGTATATTTTTGGCAAGGAGAGAGATTTAAAACTGGAGTCTCTTTGCAGTCTGGTCTTCTTGATTCACAAGGGTTCTAAGCAGTAAGTCTTACATGTAACTGACTGCAGATAAATATTTGCTTTATGCTTATTTCCCAGAGAGTAAAGGAGTAGAATCTAACACACTTTGAGAGAGTATCATTAATGATGCCTTGCTATTGTGCAGGAGACTTAAAGCAGTAAGTTTGTGTTCTGAGGAAGTCAATTGAAGAGAACAATAACATGAGAAAGAAGTGATGATTTAAATTCAAATTACTTTATTACAGGAGAAACAATTTCTTTTACAACAAGTTTTAAAATCCTTTTTAGAATTCTATGAATTTGATTAAACTGATTGCATATGGAATTGTGAGTATGATTTAGCAGACTAATTTCAGAGTAGAAGGAATAATATAGCTTATTTTTGGTATCTGTTTAACGGTATCTGTTTAATAAGATATATATGAATCATTGTGTCTCTTAAGATTTCATTCCCACTCCCCCCAAGTAGCTACAAATTAAAACAAACCAGTTTGTTCCTTGGCTTGTTATTACTAGAATTTCAGGTACAATTTGCACTGGGCATAATTGCATAGGGAACACGACCACTGTGTTGAACTGTTGTGTGACTTGTGGTTACCTGCAACTGCTCAAAGAAAAGTTGAAATCTCATTTCCATTTTCATCTGTGAAGATGAGAGGAGTACATTATAGTAAGACAGATAATAATATGCTTCTTCTAGCAAGACTTTGAAAGTTTGTAATTACTGAACAGATTGTAGACAGACTTTGGCCTTTATATGCTTTTCAAATTTTCCTGAAAGCTCTACTTAAGAAGCACTGTATAATGACTACAGCCAAATCTGTGCCTGAGGATCTGTAATCTATAATCTTTGTCTGATCATCTTTTTTTGTTGTTGTTTAGTTTTATCTGTAATGTAAGAATTTGATCCAGGTTCTGTCAACGGCAAAGCTCCTCTTGACTTGTATGTGAGTGTATCAACTAGATCTCAAAGCCAGTGTTATCTGAAGTGATTGCCTGGAGCTGGGCGGTTAGAATCAGACCCTTTATCTAAACAGAGTGAAATATGTCTTTATAATCAATATTAAAGAAGATGCTTATCTAAAATACCAACCACCTACCAAATCCCAGTCACCTTCAAAAGTGCCTACATTTGGATCTAAGGGGAGGAAGGAGCTTGTTAGTGTAAGATTTGGTTTGGAAAATTTTAACGTAAGCATTTTAAAGAGGAATCCTATCAGTTTTTGGTATGTAAAAAATGCTGTACAATTCAAGCATGCTTAACCATGAAAATAACTATAACTTCTATTACTTCTATGTGACTGCCAGGAAAACTATTTTTTATGCGTACCTATTATGTAGCTCAGAATTGCCAGCAGGTGGCAAACTAAATAATGCAGGTGTTCCATTTTCCCCGTTTATAGTGTATAAATACTTGGTGGAAAGGAGAAGAATAAAAGGTCAGACAGAATGTGGGGGATTTTTCTGTTCCTTTCTAGATGAAAAAATGACTGAATTTCTAGCAGGTTACAGATGCAGTTGCTGGACCCCAATACAAAAGAAGTTCAACAAAGCTGAAGAGATGAACTGTGTTTTGGCTTAGTTGCAAGCCCTCGCGCCAGAGTTTTGGGTGTGTAGACTTTGTCAGTCTGTCCTCCATGAGGGGAGCTGTGCCCTGCAGGAGCTCTCTTACAAAAAGAGCTGTGACTTTCACACACCACAGTGGGAGTTACAATTTGTAGCCCTGAAAGGAAGGGTGCAATTTGCTTCCCCCACTATTCACCCTTTTGTGTGGAGCCTAGAGTGGTGAATTAAGGCTGTACATCCATTCTTTGCTCCTTCCTATCCCCATCTCCTACATGTTTGTGCTTTAATGGAGATAGCAGCTGTTTGGAGCTACTTCACAGTGCTGGATTTACATTGCTGGGAGGCTACGTTTGACTGATTGAGTATAGTAGATATAGGTGAACCATTTTCTGGTATGATTATATCTGAATCCACTAGTCTACACTATGAAAAAGAGATTAACTAAATACATGTAAACTTGGAACCAGCTATTTACATGCAAACATATAGATCATAAATGATCTTGTCCAGCCCTATTCTCATGAAGGAGCCCAGAAAAGTGGCCTAATTGCATGCTTCAAATCTGTGTTTGTGTTCAGCCGCTGATACTTGAAGGAATTTAGGATTCTGCAGACTTAAGTGTTGTTCCTACTAAAAAGGAGAGAGCAAGAAAGGGAGATGGACTGGGGAGAGGGGAAATGGGCGGAGAAGAATGAAGGAAGAAGCAAGAAATTAGACCTCCAAAACCATTAGGGAAGAACACAGATGCTGTGGGGTCTAGGATGGGTGAAAGGAAGAAACACAGTAGTAATTTCTCCACTTGTTTATATCTACACAGTAGTTCAGGAGTGTCCAGCCTTGGGGTCTGGAGCTGCTGGTTCAAGTGTGCCCCCACAGCCAGCCCCTGCCACGCTCCCGGCGCAGGAAGCTGCAGCCCAGAGACATGAGTCCTTGGGAGCGACGGGGCCAGTGCTGCCAGGCCAGCCCTTCCTCGAGCTGCGTTTCAGACCTAGCTTCGTGGTGATTCTTGGGGAATATCTGTAATTAGTCCTTGAATTAGTGTAGCCCTGGATTGCCCCTAACCTAGAAGACTGCACATCCTAATCACTCTTCCTACGCTATGTAAGAGCTTGAAGTGGCAACATTTATGCTCTCAATCTTGACTTCTTATATTTACAAATCAAAATACAGAATTATACATGGAAAGAAAGGTTTGTATAATCACTGATCATGTTCCCCATGTGAAGGTATGTTAAAACTTCTGCTATGAACTCTTATTTTCAGTGTTTATAACCTGGCTATAAAAGCATTTCCTACAGAGCTCAGTTTTTCGAAAGAGAAACAAATTTACTCAGCTGTTAGGTAGCAATGGAGTTTCTGAAGGAGATATTCTGTAGTTGCACCAGACTTGATGTTTCAAAGGTGAAAGCATGATTCATGTTTTCAAACATGTAAAGAATTTATAAAATCCCATTCTCTAATTAAAAACACTGAATGCTGCAAGTTGGTTGCTTTCATTAAGTTTTTCTTATTAGATACCGATGTTTCATTTCTTGAGTTTTATTTATTTGTGGTTTCTCCTTAATCATAAATATATTTTCATTATTAAATTAGAAGTGCATATAGCATTGACTTGTATAATATATGTTCACTATCATGTTATGCTTGTATCCAGAACCTGCATTTGTCACATACACCACACCTCAAGACAAAAGGTCCTAGATCAGAAACCTTATTTTGTAGTTCTCTTTTATATTCCACAACCACAGTTTAAGAGCTGTGTTGATGTTCCTTTTTGGTTTCTGCCCATCTCCCATAAGTTAACCAGCCGGCAACAGCTGGGGTGAATTAGCAGTTATAAAGTTAACGGGAAGAAAAACAGTTACATGCTCTGTACAGGTGTTACTACTAACAGGATTGTAAAGGGAAACGGTGCAAAGGTACTAATGACCTGGTGGGGAGCAGCTTGCTCATTTCCTTGAATTATATCCCTCTCTCTCAAGCTCCAGCTGGGAGTAATAACCCACTCCTTTTGAGGGACACCCCACACCCTCTGAGCGCACATGCAGGCTGTGCAGCCAGCTCTAATTCCTTTTATAAATATTTCCCAACAACAATCCATCCCTTACCTGCAGGAACTCTTCAGCTAAGTCAGAAGCTGCCTTCCTCCCCCCCCCCTTTTTCCACTCCAAGATGACTTTTATAAAGCATAGCCACATACTAATGCTGTTCTTCTCCGCCCTTTGCAAGGTTTGCAGTTACGATAATGGTTTAGTGAGATCTTTACACAGTTTGAGCAGTGCACTTTGTTTCTACCCTGGAAGTGAAGATAGCATATCCAGATATGCTTGTTAGCCTTTTAATACAACATATTTTGGCATTCGTTTTAATATATATATATGTGTGCGTGTGTGTACACATATATATACACACACACACACTTGAGGGGTAGGAATGCAGCTTTGAAACAAAGTCAGTTTAGAAAAGAAAAAATCAGTCAGAAAAGTCAGGTAGTGTTCCTTAATATGTATGTTATGTTTTTTTGTTTGTTTGTTTTTTGTTTTTCCCAGCTTTGGTTTAAATGGTTAGAGCTCTTCAGGTGGTATATGTGAGTTGCTCTAGCTGTAGAAAAACAGAGAAAATATATATGCGAAAGCATATGTTTTTGTGTGTGCTATGTTTAAGAAGACTTAGAGGAGATAAGTGAATTCTGTGCAGTTTGAGTCTTGTTTACACCAGAGCTCCCTGTATCCTGATCTGGCAGAGTAAACGATCCTCAAAGAAAATACAAATATATTTAGTGTAGTATAAAATGAGTTATCAATGGGAATCATTATCAGAATATGCTCTATGGAATTTTTACTATTGCTCCAATTGTTAAATGGACATTCTTACACTGCAGAGGTACTGATATCTGCATGCTTTGTTTGTCATTTTTGCATTCTTGATGCATAATTATTAGTTTCATGTGATGCAAGAAAATCAGACAAACAGCTTCTGTGCCATCCTTTTCCATCATATTCATGAGTTTAATATGTTTTGGATTGCTAAATTTGGGCTCATTCTTTCCATTGCAGATCCCCCAAAAAGGAAAGAATCAATAGTCACTAAGTGCTTATTGGGTTGATTTATTCTCTGATTTTTAAGCTTGGATTTCTTCTCTGATGGTGAAGTAGAACATAGGTTCAATACAGTGTACCTATATGAACCTGGCTGATTTGATTCTAATAATATCTCTGCTAAAGTTTAAACAGTACTCTTGTAAAAAATGGATTTATTCTGTCTTGTGTTTTTTCTTCATCATCCACTTTCAGGTCAGCTCTTTTGTGCTGATATTGAACTTACACAAGACATTCAATCCCTTGTTAAAATCATTTTTTTGTCCACTGTATTGGCTAAAATTACATTGGTTACACTTTGTTTCCATGTTCTGTTCTCAACAAAGAATGGATAATATCTATTTGAAAAGGTGGTAATTGCTTTAGGTACAAAATCGGGAGTTTAATAATAACCAGTCTTGCCCAGGACAGTAATGTTTTACCCTTCTCTTGTTTGCTTTTATTCCTGTTGCTGAAGAACAAATATTGGATAGGAGAAAAATCTAAGATGATATTAAAAAGAATTCCTCCATGAAGCTTTACTAAATTGGGTAAAGAAGCTAAAATTGTCTCTCCCCCCACCCCTCGCCCCACACACACTGTATCTACAATTGGCTTGCTTTATTACTTTTAAAGTAAAAGAAGTATGGATTGGTGCTCAAAAGCAATGTGGTTTATAAGTAGCAAATGTTACTAACTGCTAGTTAATTGTTTTCATTTATTTATTTATTTATTCAAAGACAATGCCTGTTTATAAAAAGAGCCATCCAAATGACTGGGCTCAGAATGCATGTGTATGAACTGTAGAGCAGCCAGTGTGATTTCTCAGAAAGAGTTACATGATAGTGTTTCAAAGTCAAAGTTCTCATTAAAAAAAAAAAAAAAAAAAGCTAGTATATTGCATCTGATCATTTTGAAATATTTTATTAATCACAATGGATGTGCCAGTGAGATAAAGCAATTTTATTCCTCTGTTTTACAGAAAAGGGAATTAGATTATCTGCTAGTGTGATACAAGAATATTCACCAGGGTTATGTATAATCCTGTTTAGAAGTCCTTTGCTTAACTTCAGACTGTCCTTTTACTTTTAAAATGTAGCTATAGATTTTAGACAGTTCCTGCAGGCCTCACCTGCTGTCTGCTTGCTGAGTTCAACATGAGCACACTTATTCAGATGCTCAGCTGCAGACTGCCTGCTGGTACTTTCCAGCCCTGTTTCCATGGAAATGCGAATTAGAGGGGTGAAAATAAAGCAAGGGTAAGTATTTTCTTAATCTTCTACTTAATCCGAAAGTTTTCATACCCTGGTATCAAGGTTGTTTTGCTTTTAGCTGGCTAGTCATATAGTGCTAGCTTTTGTTTAAAAATATATATATATAATTTTTTTCCTGACAGTCAAGCTGCTTTGAACAATACTTGTTACTGTAACTCTGTAGAGGTTTATGGGCTCACCAATAAAGTGTGAAGAAGGGAGAATTGAACTGGAGTGTGCAAGGATAAACTGATGAAAGGGTGAGGCAGTATGGAATGGCGAAACTGATAACCGTGACAAAATTTCTTGTCAAATGTTGCTTGCATTATGAAAAATGTTGACAGTAGTTAATTGGTGGATAGCGGCACATTAACTTGGGTGAGGAAAAAATTCAGAGAGGGACTAATTTAAATATTCAGATTGAATTTGAAACAAAAGATGACATCTAATGCATTCTGAACTTAATGTAGGTTTTTCTTTTTCCATGGAGGTTGCTGCTTTCTCTTCTCTTTTCCTCTACATTATTGAATCTACCACATAAGCAAAGTCAGGATTGTGGAGACACTAGCTGTACAACTGTGAACAGGGTGATGGAAACTCTCTAGTTATTGCAAGCATCATATTCTCTTATTCACTCTCTTGTCCTTTTCCACTGGTTGAATCTTAGCCTATACTTAGCTTTTCCTTGGGAAGAGGAGGTTCAGGGTCTCTGGAGCAGACCACTGTATCTCTTGTATTGGCCAAAAGTGATAAATCAAACTAGCATAAATGAAGAATGGGAAGGGTCCAGGCCTATGTTATGCCTTACCCCGAAGCAGGATCAGCTATACCTACATGTTTCCTCACGGATGTTTGTGTAGCCTGTCCAGGCCTTTTATTCAGCTTCACTGATCTTACCACTGAAAACTTTTCCTTATACATAACCTGAATTTTCCTTACTGCAAATTAAACTCATTAACTGGTACAGACAATAGGTTCATTCTTTTTCTCAGCTCCTTGCAGATACCCTTCATATATCTGAAGATGGTTATCCTTTCTTCCCTACCTATAGGTTTCCTCATCTAGGTTAAGCAATTCCACTTTTCTGCTCTTTTTTTATGGTATACTAGCATACATCTAAACTTGACATGCATTTGTTTAAAAAAGAATACAGGGTATAGCAGGGATTAAATTATAAACAGTTCTCTACACATGACATGATATTTGATTAGCTAATATCCAGATGTTTCATGTCACAGTTTTTGCACTACATAAACTGTCATATACTGTAGTCTGTGACCTTTCTTCTTCTAGAAGACTTAGTTGACCGTATTAATATGAATATAGACTTGAAGTGTTTGTGTGTGGGGGGTCTGGTTTTTTTGCCGGGGGGAGGTGCTGGGGATTAAGTAGGAGTCTGGTTCTGGAATGGTGATCTGATAGTAGGAATGAATATGATTTATTTTAAATAGTTAAAAATGGGGAGGTTTGAGTAAAGATACTGAAATCTTTTATTTTAATATTCCTGAGTGGGTGGGTTTCCACTTCTTGATTTCCTGATTCTTTTCTCCCCACCATGCCAGCCCACAATGTTTTCCTCTAGCTTTTCTAGTACCAGCGGAAGATCAGCAGCACATGGAGCATAGCCATAATGGACTAAGGCATTAGTTAGTTCCACTTTCTCTCAGTGATTCATCACCTGGTTAAGGAACAATCGGCAAAAGCTGAAATGCAGATAGTTTGCAGTGATGTTAAGAGGGAACCAGCAGGCTGTGTAAGAAATCATTTTCTAATGTCAGCTTGCATCCTTTGGGTTGTTTTGGACTTCTTAGTATTGCTAGATGTCTAGCAGGAACTAAGGACCTCCACACTTTCAATCTCAAACCAGCCAAAAGACTGCCCGGTCTTAGTGGATTTAGATTTCTTACACAGCCTGTTGCTGCTGTCTTTGCACAGTATCCTAGCTGGGTGGCGAGCTCAGTCTGAAGTACTTTCTGGTACTCAGGATCCTCTGCTATGATCAAATCCTCCAGAGAGATGGCTTTTCCCACTCATTACTATTATGAGAAGTCATGGTTGTCTTTCACCGAAAATTATGTAGTCTTAAAAACAAAACTGTGCAAGAGAATTCACTGATGTTTAGATGCCGCATTAAATGTTCCAAGATC
The DNA here is from genome assembly GCF_036417845.1 of Apteryx mantelli. Lineage (NCBI taxonomy): Eukaryota > Metazoa > Chordata > Aves > Apterygiformes > Apterygidae > Apteryx > Apteryx mantelli. Next base: position 116,714,289 of record NC_089980.1, on the reverse strand, counting down.
AATACAACATGTTTCCCTAAAAGGTGAGTGCTGACTAGCGCCTATGCTTTTGGAACTGAATATAAACCAGTAACTATAAAATACGATTTTCACAACAATCGCACCTTTGCATGTGCATTGCACTGTGCTTGTACATGTGTGTGGGGAGCAGGGAATGAAGGCACTCTATTAACTCAGTGAAGTTTAATTCCAGGGGCAGAAATGTGCATGAATACCTGTGTTTGCAGTCTCTTTGTCTAACATAATGAGAGCCCTGGTGGCTGAAGGTGTGTAGGAAGGAAATTCTCTCCAGAAAACAGCAACCCTTGTAAGAAAACTTACTTGACCTTTATTTCTGAAATCTTTTATAAAGCATTCCAAGTGTGTACAGCTAAGCTACTGAAGGAAGAGGTAACAAATACACCATCAGCAGCACAAGCTGTGTACAACTCTGATAACTATGGTCGTATTACTAATGTTACTAAGTGTTGCTAAATGAAACCACTATGCAGAATGACTGATTTCTATATGCCAGAGTTCAGGATTTTTGGTTTTTAGTGGTTCCATTTATTTGTGAAATGGTTGCCTAGGCAGTATATAAATCATGTGGACTGAGGGGGAGTGTATGCGTGTGTGAGTGTACTATGCACAGGCATTCTCTTGGGGAGGAATACAGTTTTGAAGTCCACTGCCAAAATGTATGACTTGCCAACACAATGCAGTGTGTGGGTAGAGCTAAAGAGCATGTAATTGAGCAGAGAAATCAAAAGATAGAAATTTCTGCTCAACACAGCGAGTAAGGTAAAATGTGTTTTTGAACAAGATAAAATGTTAGTACTGTTTTGGATTGATTGGTTTCACATGGATACAGTGGATCATACTGGTATTTCCCTGCCATTGGAGGACCTGGCTTTGATTATAGGCCAAAAGATACTACTCCCTCACCTTTACAGGTCTTGGGGATGCCTGCAAAGAGATATCTTTGCTCTCTGTTTCAGTAGCGTCTGGCCTCACTCTAGCTGCTGTGGAGGCAACTCAGACATCTGGGCAAGTTTTTTGTCCGGTATGCGTTAATTATGCCTAATTCAGTTGTGCAAAGCATAGGAATAATAGATATGGTAGTTATTTTAGTTTGCTACTGATTTCTTAACATCTTGATTATATTTCTTTTTTTCTTTTTATAGCATGATTTTTTTTTTGTACATCATAAATCAATTGTTCAAATAGATTGTTATGCTAACTTTTCATTTATTTCTAACTTTTTAAAAAATATCTAATTCAAGAAACTCTGTTTGTCTCTCTCCCCCCCCCCCCCCCCAATTTGTAGGATTTGTGAAAGAGCATGGGGAAATCAGGGTCTCTATCTAAGATACTCAGTGTTGGATAGCTTTTATTTTTATAAGATGCCCAAGCAATGCTTGTTTGCTCTAAGGAGTGCTGCTTAATTTGGAATAGTCTGATGCATGTTTTGGACTCGTATTTAACACCCTAGGATTGAGGAACAGATTAGAAATGATGTAGTATACAAACCTCTCAATGCCATAAAAACATGAGATCTGTCTTTTCTTCTAATGCTGCCTTTTCTATAAAAAAGCATTCCACTTCCACTATGGTAACTGTGGAGACTTCTTCCAGACGTTCATTTTTTTTCTTTCAGCTGACTTTATTAATGTACAATTTTTCCTATCCTTCCTATTTCTTGTATTACTCAGGGGTGGGGGGGGGAGTACTAAAACATGCATTTTGTTATCAAAACATCTGAGCTGTCCATTCTTTCTATTTAAAGATGAACTACAATGATATTCCATAAGCTTAAAATGGTTTTTCTATGCTAGAAAGATTTTATTTGTAGTAATGCTGCATGACGTGATTCTACTGTCTTTTGGGATACTATAACATAATAGGCACTATAAATAACAGCTGCTGATGTCTACAATCATGCACAACAGGCAGTAATTTATCCACTTGTCTAATCTCTGTCATGATGGGAAATATCAAACATTTCTGCACAAATAATGCATAAGATCATCAAAGTTAGTGGTGGTTACTATAGAAGTGTTTTACCAGAGGCAGTGCTACACTCTCTGCACTTGAAATGAGAACCAGGCAAATGCTTTCACACGTGTGGTTGAGTTTTCTCAGTATGGCTCTGCCTGGGATAGGTTATCTGCTGTATCTCGGAGAAGCTCTCCCAAGCTGCTGGCCAAGAGGAGCGATGCTGTTGAGCAGCAAGGACAAGCAGGTGAAGAACCTAGGGACAGCAAAACCTGTCCTGTTCACACACACTGCTTGTGCAAAGGACAGTAGGGCAGGGAAGAAGGTGGTGAAGGCATTTTGCCGTAAAGTGAGGTGATACGCCAGTACACCTCTGCAAATATAATTCTATAAAATTAGATGTGCATTGTCACTTGTAGATGACATCAGTCTCATTGAAATAGATTAGATTGCTAGATTTGTGTGGTTAAATGCTCAAGTTAAGAAGTGTGAATTTGCTGTTGGCTAGGGGTGCTGTGAAAAGCGGAGAAATAAGGGCCCTCCAAGGCTGCTTTGCCCTTTTCAGACACCTCTAAAATCAGGGAAGAAACCATAGGGACGAGTACGGTACCATAGAAACTACGAGGAACAGAACTCGTAACTGTGCTCATCTGACAGCAAACCCTGGGGATGAATCATCTGAAGATTTTTTAGTGGTGTATATAAAGGAAACGTAAACTTACCAAAGAATAATGACGACATGACAAAAAGCCATGGGGGCATTTGCAGGTTTTTGTATGTTATATAACTGCTTCTTGAGTGCCCTTTATAAATTGAGGACTGATCCTTTGTACTGTACCTTAAAACTTCTCGTGAGCCAGGAACCTCTGTCCTGAGCATGGGTAGAACAATGCTGGAGGCTTCAGCTGACAGAGCTCTAATTCATGAACCACCTTCACAAATATATTTGGAAATTGTGAGTCAGAGAAATCAGCCCACAAGGCAGAAGGAATTACATCATGGCTAAGCTGTAGGTGATTATAAGTGTAAAGGATAAGATTATCGCATAAGCTTCAGAGAAAGGGGAAATAGATTTTCAAAATGCTTCAGTACTTTCTGATCCCCTGCTTGTTTGGAGGACAGTTTGAGGAAGCTATATGAAATTGAAAAACCTGAGGAGGAAGAACTAGTGAAAACAAAGGTTTTCTGTAGTTTATTAATGTGTGTTAAAAGAATTGTTTTCATGGTACCATAAAGAGTTAGAAATAATATACAGTCATGAACACCTCTGCAGTAGGACTAGCGATCCATGTTTAATATACTTGAACATAAATCTTGCTGATATTCTGCAAGCACTAAGTATATATTATAATGATTTTTTTTAAAAGATCATTAGAATTTGTTGCCCAGTGCTGAAATTTTCAAACTCTATCCTATTTCTATGGAAACGGTAATAGTAAGAAGATACAATAAACAAATACACTGCATTATAAGCCTCCACTTTTGTAGGGCATTCATTTTATTAATATCTGTCAAAATTATTCTGGCCACAATGTTGCGCGTTTGACCATCAGAACAGTAATGTATCTATTTCCTTTTCACTGAAGACTTAGCTTTTAACGTTGGGGGCTTTTGCTTCTCTCTCTAATCATTTTCCTAAACCAATGGTGGGATGGTATGTGCCAGTAGTTAATACAGTACTACAGCTAATACAAGCTTAGCTCAGAGTAGTGAGTGCTTACTAATGTTTATAAGTGCTTCAGAAATGGGAAAATCTTAAAATGTAGAAGTATAATTATTCTAGCTAATGCAGGATTCTGAAACTTCTTTCTGCTGGGACTCCTTTGAACCCATTGCTTGTGTGGCGTGGCCTTCCAGGGGCGAGACTGGAGGGGCATAGGCTGCTGTCTGAGTAAATGATATGCTTTGCCTGAAGCAAAGTATGTCTCACAAAGTGGACTGTCACTTTTTGGAATGATGCACTATTGCAGTCCTTGAAGTATTTTGGGCAGCAGTGAGAGCGCTCTCCTGTTCTGGACTGCCAGACACGGCAGAGCCTGTGAGGAGGCTCACCTCCACTTACCTCTGCTCTACCTAGCAGAACTGACAGTTTGTAAAAAGGAGCGTCTAGTGCCTCCTTGGGGCTGTGGATCCAGTGTCTTGCAGGCACGTGCGCCGAACCAGGGAGCTTGAGGAGGCAAGCTCCGTACCTGCTGGGATGCAATGAACTTCTCAAGATTACTGATCTCACCTTCTGTTTTAGAAATGAACCTTCCCTCTGTGAAACCAGTTTCAGGACCACTTACCACTGCTGAAAAAGGTAGTCAGATTCTGAAAGATTAAAAGTGTGGAAAAAGAGTTCAAGTGACTCACTGAATTATGTAGTAAGAGACTAAAGTTTAGACTAAATAGACAGTACTGTATTAGAAGGGCCACTTTTTCTGTGTTCTGTCTCTCTTCATGGAAAATAAACAGGCCTAAGCCTTCAGAAATCTAAGTTTTTGATCAATGGAAAATGAGTAAAGCAAATTCTAATAGTAACAAGTTGTTTGCATCATCCTACTGAAGTAGGATTTTTTTTTTTCTTTTAAATTTGAACAGAGCCTTTTGCAGACTACGTTGAACTTCTTGGGTGTTTTATGGATAAGGCTGACTGCTCAAGAGGCACCTTGGAAATGGGAAAGGGGTGTGGGGGGATGCTAATACTGGGGATGGAAAAGTCAAAACTGAAAAAGCCAAAGTTAGGATGGGGAAAGTTGGGTATGGTGAAGAGATTGCTGGCACTCAGGGAACTGGGATTTGTTATGAAGTCTTCCATTGTGTTGCAGGATGGCAATGAGGCCATATTATTATTTAATATTACTTCTATTTGTAATATTAAATTCACTTCAGCAGCTTATAGAAAACTTATACAAAAAGTGAGATACTTTTTTGTGCTATGGATAATTTGTAATGCTTATTGTGGTGAAGAACTGCTGTGTTAAGTGTTTAACAAAATCAGTTGATAAATTTATTTAGCAGTAGATGATTTTAAAAATACACTAGAGAGATTGATGAGGGTGGGGGTAGGTGAGGAAAGATATCGATCCTTTCCTCAGAAACACAAATTGTAGCTTGAAGCCTTACTGCTCCTCTGTTGCAGGGGGAAAGGGGAGAGAAACAAAAACCCCGATTTGTAGTTTTCTTTTTCAGATTCGTTTAGCAGTATTCTACATATCATTGATGCTACTGACATGAAATATCTGATTCAGAAACTTTTTGGATGTTGGATACAACAGTGGCAAACAGTGCTCCTCAGAGGCACAGAATGCCTTGATGTCCCATAAGAAGTATTGAATTCACTCAATACTTCTATTTATTTCAAAAATACAGTTCATTCTTCAGTTGGACTGAGCTTAAGGTATCTACTTCTGTCCTTACAAGTGTGAATGTCTTGGTATCATCCAAATGGGATTGCTACTTCAGGCTGGTCATCAAATTTGACAAGGACCCTTAAGACACATTGCAGCACTAGATTTTAGAGAGACTGGCTCTATGAGGAGCACCCTGTGCTAAAACAAGCTTCTTCATAGCTGATGAACTCAATGTGCTAATGAAGGTGCATCGATTTACATAGGTTGAGAAGATGGTTTTGAAGGAGATAATCTTTTTTTTATATATTATTTTCTTTGTTGTTTCTTGATGGGATTTTTGTAAGCCTTGGATATGACTGTCTTTCTGTTTCTTGTATCAGCTTAAAACAAAATAGGTTGCGTTGTATTTTTTTCTTTTTTTTGGTGGACTTCATGTTACTGTGAATTGCAATTCAATAAAAGGTAACTCTGACAGATATTAGATTGTTTGTCCTTTAGATTGATATGAGATTAGCCTACATAGAGAGAGGTACAAATTGGCCTTAAGCTTGACTTCATCAAAATCTCAACCTTGTAACCACAAAGGTACTATTCTGGCACTGGTACTATTCTGGAATCATTACAGATGATAGTTGCTGGGCTGTATTCATGGTTTTCTGCTAGAGGTGTGCTGTGACTTGTTTACTCGAGTAATTTATATATGGGGAGGCTTAGTAATCTCTCTTCTTTTGAAACTCTACTGTATAAGTCCTTGTGGAAGACATGCTATGTCATTTAATTATTTTTATTTTGTTGAGTTGTAACTCAAGAGCATCACAGATATATTTTCTGATGTTTTGTGTTTTGCTTTACCTTAGGGCCTTTCAGAATTCTGCATAGTCAATAACTCCACTCTTCTCCCTTTTTGGTAGTTCTTTTCTTCCTTTTCTTTTTCTTTCTTTTTTTTTGGGGGGGGGGCAGCCTTCTCACTTTATTAGCTATTTTCTTGATTTCCATACCTAATATTTTGTTGTTCCCTGTAGGAATTTTTGCACTTACCGTGTAGATTCTGGCACTTTTTTTGATCTTCTAATTTTGCTCTTTGTAACTTATCTTTTTTTTTTTCCAAGCACGTAAGAAACACTAGATTGTTATTCACTGTATTTACATTTAATTAATTTAGTCTTTTGGGCTTGCACATTCTTAACTATTTGGCATTACGTAATTCTGTGCTGTAAAAATCTTTCAGCATATAGTCATGCAAGTTATTGACAAACAATTCTCTACGGTAGACTGCAGAGCATCCTTAACTCTCGCTGACTTCTCTGCTTGGTATTCTGGAAGACATATGGCTTGCTAGAAAACTGATACCATGTCTATGACGTTATTTGTCTTGATTTTTGTTTCCTTACTGTCGAATCTTTTGACTAAGGTTTAAAAAAAACTGCACCATAAATATTTCTCCCACCTTTTAAGGAATCTGATGTTAGTCAAGGCTTAACCCTCATCATTCTAGGAGAATCTAGGAGGTTCAACTTCTAATACATGTCTTTGCTCTTTCTTTGCTCTTTTTCTCTCTGGAATCAAGCATATGTACATAGCACATTAACTGTTGGATTTAGTGTCTTAAGCCATATGAGTAGGATGGGACAGGAGTGCCGAAAGTCAGCTTTCTTTTTTGTTGTTTTTGTTTTACATTTGCCTCTATTTCTGGTATTGAAAAGCAAATGGCATAGGCCAACACAACAGACCCACAAAATCAATGCTTCTTAAATTGTATGAGTTGGAATCATAAGAAGGAATGCCTAGTTTCAAATCTGTTTTAAGAAGCCAATTATATTTTCAGTTACGGATTGTCTCCCAGTTAAGCAGGACCTAAGGCACAGTAACTTCTTCATTATCAAATATACTCTTTCTCAGTTCTTTGCTTCCCCTATCCCTTTATCTGTGGTAAAATAAGCATTTTTCTTAAAGCATTCTTCGTTCTGTATGTCTCCTTACCTCTACTATTTAGTTTAGTTCACTGTATTAATTTAGAACTGATCTTTCCAGAAGGGCAGGAAAAACATTGTGTATTCTTGTTAAGTTCAGACGTGGAATTTTTAACACAAAAGCTTCATTTATGTTATAGTAAAGGAAGCTCTGATTTATTGACTCTGGGATGTACAGATCATATTGGATGAGCAGCAGTCAATCAGTAAATGATAGTCAAAAATTAGTTGGATAACTACAGTGGCCTTGAGTACTTCTGTGTTTAATATTGGCATATTTTTGTAAAACAGCTACTACAACAGTGATAATCCTTGTTTGTATTACTTCAGTGTTTTTAATTGAATATGTTTATATTCAAATTACATACTGAGAAGTAAATCTGTAGGAGTTTAATGACTTTGTTTTTATGTTATGCAAAATATACAGTGAGCCATATTTCTGCAATGATGATTTTGAACATTAAGTATTTTATGCAAAGGAATTAAAGGGTATATATGCCTATAGTAAAAGCTGCATAATTAATTTCCTTCTATCTAGATTTTTTTCTCCTGCAGATTTTTTTAATATTAAAACATAGTGTGGATCATCCATAATATGGATGTAAATATGAAAGAAATTCTCTAAAATTTGTGTCTGAAATGAATAATTGGAGGAACCAAGAATAGCTATGAGAATGGCAAGTTACACAGATCGATCTCATTTATGTCTAGTAAGCTGGACCCATTCTAGTAAAATTGTTTCCGTTTGATGGAAAGCAAAATTGCCCATTAGGAGCAAGAAAGGAAGGTCATGACACTAGAGAAAATCAAAAAATATATTATTGGAAGTTGCAACTTTTTCCATTCTGTTGTGGTCAACAAGTGAGTTGACATTTTGTTTTAAGATCGTGCTGGGAGTTAAAGGGCTAAATTAGTGTAGGGTGTCTAAACAGAGGACCAATGAACAGGAATGGGGAGTGGTTTTAACCTTATAAATGGTGCCCTTGAATTTGACTTAGAACATTAGAGTTTTCTTTTTGCTTGGATTTTTTTTTAGTGATCCTGGAAAAATTTATGATTATGCAGAAAAGAGCAAAATAATATTGAAGAGCTGAGTAAAATGTCTCACAATCACACACAGAGCTTGATCTTTAGCTTTTCAGAAATGGGGGTGTATTTTAGCTGAACTAGAGAAATATCACTCCAGAATGAGAGCATCATCTACTACCAGATTTTTTAATTTATCTGAGAAGAGTGGAACAAGATCGCCAAAAGACTGAATATAAACCCAAATTTTGCAGTGGAGAGGATGGTTAGCCAGTTCCACTTCCTGTGGAGTGAATTCTTCATCTCTGAATAGCTCCTGCTCCAGTCTGTTTTGCTGTTGTCAGGCACGAGGAACTTTGGTTTAACCCTTTCAGCTCAGAAAGGCAGGCTATACCTGCCTGTCAAGTCAGAGGTTTATTTGTATAATATACATGAATCACAGAATCACAGAATCGCTGAGGTTGGAAGGGACCTCTGGAGATCATCTAGTCCAAACCCCCTGCTCAAGCAGGGTCACCTAGAGCACGTTGCACAGGATTGCATCCAGGCGGGTTTTGAATATCTCCAGAGAAGGAGACTCCACAACCTCTCTGGGCAACCTGTGCCAGTGCTCTGTCACCCTCACAGTGAAAAAGTTTTTCCTCATGTTCAGATGGAAGCGTCTGTGTTTCAGTTTGTGCCCATTGCCTCGCGTCCTGTCGCTCGGCACCACTGAAAAGAGTCTGGTCCCATCCTCTCGACACCCTCCCTTCAGATACTTGTACACGTTGATAAGATCTCCTCTCAGCCTTCTCTTCTCCAAGCTAAACAGGCCCAGCTCTCTCAGCCTTTCCTCATAAGAGAGATGCTCCAGTCCCCTCATCATCTTTGTAGCCCTACGCTGGACTTGCTCCAGTAGTGCCACATCCCTCTTGTACTGGGGAGCCCAGAACTGGACACAGTACTCCAGATGTGGCCTCCCCAGGGCTGAGTAGAGGAGGAGAATCACCTCCCTCCACCTGCTGGCAACACTCTTCCTGATGCACCCCAGGAGACCATTGGCCTTCTTGGCCTCAAGGGCACATTGCTGCCTCATGCTTAACTTGGTGTCCACCAGCACTCCCAGGTCCTTCTCCGCAGAGCTGCTTTCCAGCAGGTCAGCCCCCAACCTGTACTGGTGCATGGGGTTATTCCTCCCTAGGTGCAGGACCCTGCACTTGCCTTTGTTGAACTTCATGAGGTTCCTCTCCGCCCACCTCTCCAGCCTGTCCAGGTCCCTCTGAATGGCAGCACAGCCCTCTGGCGTATTTTCCACTCCTCCCAGTTTTGTATCGTCAGCAAACTTGCTGAGGGTGCCCTCTGTGCCTTCATCCAGGTCATTGATGAAGAAGTTGAACAAGACTGGACCCAGTCCTGACCCCTGGGGGACACCGCTAGCTACAGGCCTCCAACTAGACTCTGCACCGCTGATCACAACCCTCTGAGCTCTGCCATTCAGCCAGTTCTCAATCCACCTCACTGTCGACTCAGATATCTAACCCACACTTCCTGAGCTTGTCTATGAGGATGTTCTAGGAGACAGTGTCAAAAGCCTTGCTGAAGTCTAGGTAGACAACATGAGATACGCACCTAGATGATAACTATCCAAATGATAACCGTATCAAACAGCAGCCTCCTCAGCCTTTCTGCCCTTGCTTTATTGGAAATTGCAGGTCAGATTCCTTATTAACGCAGATCAGGTAAATCTAATGATCTTAGTGTGTGCTGTTAATTTATTTACCTGCATAGCAGGGTGCATGCACTTACTGCTTTTAACTTTGTAATTATTTCTTGCCCATTTTGCTAAATTTAAAAGTTATGTATTGGCTGTAGTGATGTAAGCATTAAGCTTAAGAAATACTGAATTCCTTTTCCCCTCTCTTTGTTATTCCATGTGCATCATTTTCTCATTTTTATTTGTGTGTAACTTTTCTGCAAATGCTTTGAACATCAGAATTTCAGTGCCCAAGATGCAGATGCTACTGCCAATAAGATAACTACATAGATCTGAAGTGTGCTTCTTTAAAAGATATCCTTTAAACAACCAAACCGGCCAGCATTATTGTGTAAAATGTAGATGTCTGTGGAGAAATGGAGACTAAACTAGACTATTTAATGATCCTTTCCAGCCATTTGTGGAAACAATGAATGCTGTGTGAATTGCTCTTCCGGTAATTAAGGACTTCGGGAGCAGACCCAAAGTCTGCTAAATCTGAAAGATGCTGGACGTCTTTTTATTTTTATTTATTTATTTTTAATCAGACCCTGGAACCTGTACAATGCAGGCTGTATAGTCTCCTGAAAATTACATTTAAACTACTGGTTTATTCCCAGCTCTCTGTAACTTCAGAGCCTGTGGCTTTCATCTGTATCTTATCATGGCTGGATCTCTCTGCCTTTCAAGTAATCCTTGCAGAAGCACGCATTGGCTGTGCAGATGAACAACCTGAAGAGCAGGGTCATAGCAGTACTGCTGAATGAATCTGGATGTTGAGTGTAATGTATGTAAATATAACTTATGATGCATATGATGAAGATGATTTGCATGAGATTAAGAGCTGAGGCATGTTTCTCAAAACACTGAAAAGCGTTTCATGAACAAAGTAGCACAATGTTTTTCCTGCTGCGTGTGCAAATTTTCATTGTTGTATGGGACTTGTGAACATCTTTAAATAGATAAAGAAGGACTCAAGGTGTTGCTGAAGTGTCTAGATGTACTTAGGCTCAAAGCTACTTTGAAAAAAGAAAACCCTAATTTTTAACTATATTCTTACTACATAAGTGCCTTGTATACCCAAGAGAGTAATTAAGCAATTTTTTTGGGGAAAAACAAAACAAAACAAAAAAACCTATATCACATTATCAATGCACTTTAATTGTATTTAATTGTATTTCTAGAAAAAGTTAACTTTGCTAGTTCAGAAGCATGTAAATTAATTTAATCAGATGTGATAGCAAAGGTATCTCTGTTAAATAAGTTACTGTATCCTTAGAAACTGAAGCAACAGTTCTGGAACCCTATCTCAGGTATAATCCCTTTGACCAAGTAAAGCTATACTGATTTTCAGTGGGTTCCTAACAGGTTGTAAGCTTAATGGTCCTTGAGTCACAAAAGTTCAGAGAATCTGTCATAGAATTGTAGTTTTGCCAAGCACGTCTAGAGTAGAAAAGCAGTAATTCCAACTGTTGAATGAACTAGAAAATAAATACATAATGTTCCTATGTTTTAAGCATTTTATAAAATATTTTTATTTTGTACAAATATAAAGAACAGTTTTACTATAATTTCCTATAAATTGATAAGTCTGTTGTTTAATAGTGAATCAACTTTTGACGGCTGGAGCCATTGGCCAAGGCAAGCTCCATGTATCATGCACTGCAAAAAGATCAATCCAATATTGATGCAATCCAAGATTGGTGACAACCTCTTAACTGAATTTTATAATGCAAATGATAACGCTCGCTTCAGAGAGTGGAAATTTTAAACATTATTAAAAACTAAAAGCAATTACAGTGACTCAGAAAAAAACAAATACAATAATTGAAACTAGAAAAGACTATAATGAGATTATAATGGTACAATAATAATAAAAACAAATAATAAGAAAAGGAAGATTACACTATCAAATACATAAAGCTCCAGACAATAGCTGCTGAAAAGGACGGGGGAGATGTATGGGAAGCATTTTGGAGACCCGATGAGGCAGCAATCGTCTGTGAGCTGTGCCGCTGAGGCCCTGCAGGTGGTAGGAGATGGGCCGCTGGGAGGACAGGCGCATGTGCCAAGCCTCAGTCGCCTCGCGTGTGCGCTGGGAGCGAGGTGAGGGGGGCGCAGTAGGGACACGCTACCTGCTCTTTTCATCATCAAGCTGAAGGCAGGACAGGCCTTGAATGACTCATGTTCAGTCATAAATTAATTTCCCACAGTTCCAACTCTGGCCTGAGGTGCTATTCTATTCCAGCAGTCATATTAGAATCCAAAAGTGAGATATTAGGTAGGAGGGAGACCTAGATATTGTTTTCCTTTGTACCACGCTAGCTCCCCCAAGAGGTCCGCTGCAACCTCTGATTAACCTTGGTAGTGTTTCTGCAAAATTACCCCTGATGACACCATTGACTTAGGTGCTAGGACTCACCTGAGTTACCCGCGCAGCAGCATCCCCACGGGCCCTTTGGAGGGGCTTGGCTGCCCATCCTTGCCCTGCGGTCACGCGAAGGCTTTGCATCAGCACTGACGCCAAGCGCCCATCCTGAGCTTGGCTGCCCGATCTGCCGTTCCCCGCCAAGGAGCTTGTGCAAACCTCCATGCAAGCATGCAGCAATCCGCATCAAAGCACCAACCCAGATTAAAACTTATGCTTTTAACCTGTATTAATTGCCAGTCATGCAGCTACAAGTCCCATTGCAAAGGTACAAGAAGTAATTGTACAGATGTTGGAGTGGCAGAACAAAACAAGCCCTGCTCGAGTTTGCTGGCTTAAACTAGAATTTGCTGGCTTAAACTAGAATTGCAGTGTTAGGTATCGAGAGGTATGTGTACAAGTATCTGAAGGGAGGGTGTCGAGAGGATGGGGCCAGACTCTTTTCAGTGGTGTCGAGCGACAGGACGCGAGGCAATGGGCACAAACTGAAACACAGACACTTCCATCTTAACATGAGGAAAAACTTTTTCACTGTGAGGGTGACAGAGCACTGGAACAGGTTGCCCCGAGAGGTGGTGGAGTCTCCTTCTCTGGAGATATTCAAAAGCCGCCTGGATGTGATCCTGTGCAACGTGCTCTAGGTGACCCTGCTTGAGCAGGGGGGTTGGACTAGATGCTCTCCAGAGGTCCCTTCCAACCTCAGTGATTCTGTGATTCTGTGATTCTGTGAGAGAGATTTACTGCAAAGTAGACATTAAATGTTTTTCAACAGTTACTCACTGAGTTTTCAAAAGTTGGTTTTTTTCTCCTCATGTCACATTTTCCAGTTTTAGGTCCAAATATAATGTCATATAATATACACTGAAAGGAGAAGTATTTTGTTCCATCCAGGATTACAGAACTTTAATCCATTTACCAGGATTTTTGTTTTTACAAGATCAGTAGCTGGATATTTTTGTCCCTCACAACAGGTTGTGAGATCAGTTCTTTTTCCGAGAATATGTTCAAGTTCCACTGACTTAGTGGTTTTTTAACATAGGCTTCATGTTGATTTTTCTTTCTAGATTGCTGGTTTGAATTTGTTTGTTTGTTTAATTAGAAATGACAGCTATGTTTTCATCCAAACTGTAGTGAAGGTCCTAAGCTAAATCAATATTACTAAACAAAACAAGGCAGGGCACAGATCCTGCTATTGTCTGTCATTTTCCATACTGTTAAATTGTTAGCATAGTTCTGTCACTGTTTTGCTGGGGCCAACTATCACTCACTCGTGCAGTGCTTAGGCACAGGCTGGTAATAGCATAGGCTAAGGACAAGACCAGGTGGGCAACTTTTTGGATGCAGCCACTCTATTTTGGCAGGTAGGAGAGTTGTGGGGACATGCTGTGCATGTTGGCCTTATAGTAGGAGAATATTCCCTGGTGTATTTAGTTTTCTAGTAGAAATGTGACACAGACCTTTGAACAGAATAGGCAATATCAAGAGTGGGTTATTTATAGCATGTAGCCCAGGATGGAACAAGAATGGGATGGTCTGCCAGCAGGATTCAGAACTTCTTGCTATCATACCAGAAAAATAACACTGAGTATCACAAATCCTGAATCCTTGATGGCGATCAGGATTATCCCTTCTGTTGTCTTATTTGCAGCCTGTTCCAGCTCTGGTTCTGCATCCCAATGCTACTACTCACTTGCTCGGACAGCATGTGTCTCTCCTCCTCAGGCTCCCTGCTCCTGCTTCTCTTGCCTAGGAAGTCTGAGTCTCCACCTCTTCTCATTGCAATCTGTCTGGTGTTGCTTGGAAACCAGAAATACTTTGAAACCTGTATCTCAGTTTGGCTGTTCCTAGTAAGAATGTACTTTCTTGGGGGTGGGGGGTGGGGATGGAGATTGCTAACTAGTGATCTGACCCAACCAAAGCAAAAGAAGGCTTCAAAGGCTTGGAACAAGGCAATAATTATTCTTCGTTTGGTCTGCACAAGTTTCACTGAAGGTCTGTTTGGAGCTGACAAGTTGTATATCTGGGTAGAAAATTTAGTATCTGAAAGAAAAGGTCACAACCTCTTGGAAATCATATACACAAAAAGGATTAAAAAAATAATAATGGGCATTGCTCATGTGTGGACATTCAGATGGATCTATAAAACTCTTAAAATATAAATAAGATATGCAGATGCCCTGAACTCAGAGAGCTGTCTTTGTTTCTTCACAGTGATTGCACGCATATCTGAGGTCTCCTTGTCTCTTCCAATAAAATGCAAATGAATCTGACAGTAACATGTTTTGCTTAAGAATGGAGGCTGTATCACTCTAAAGGTCTTTTTCGGTTAGTAACTTCGTTAATATCATACTGTTTGTACTGTTCTTTGGCAATTTTCTTGGTTCAATCAGTTTTTGTGTGCTCTTAGCAGAAGCTGTTCAGTTGCTTGCTTTCTTTTTTTTTCTTTTTTTTTTTCCCCCCTAATGTTGAATACTCTTTCAATGAACACTCTGTGGTGCCATCTTGGCACCTTTGTAGAGCCTCTTCTGGAAGTGGTGGGAACTTGGGATTTGAAAAAGTCATGGATATTGAATCACCGACATCTTGTATTTTGATGAAAAATAGATTTGACAGTGTTACAATGACATATAACTTGCTCTCGCTTAGAAAAAATTTCTCTCAAATGTTAAAATGATAGTAGTAATTCTCTGCTGGTTGCACCTGTAGAAGCATTTGAAGACAGACTAGCAGTACTGTAAAAGGGCAGGGTTAGACCCTTCCAAGGTCAGGGTTTCCTGTGCCCCAGCAGTCACCATTGTGTGTCCTCGGCAGGACCACAGTTCTGCCAACTTGTTCCTCTGCTTCTGCCAAATGAGTTTGCTTAAAACAGCAATACACATTTTATAGAGGGGCTATGTATAGCCACCTTTGTCATTCTATGGAAAAGGGCTAAATCATGTATAGACAGACAAATCAGAGGAACTGAAGAGGCACTAATTTTTCTACAAGTAGATTTGTTGCCACAAGGGGGGAGTTGATAACCGTATAACGTAGGTCAGTGACATCTGGGTTAGTTGAATTGTTCCTGTGTGTTCATTGAGCAGCTTCGTGCAAATCTTTTGACATGGAGGATACTGTAACACACCTCTGAGATCACCTATGATCAATATTTCCTATCTAAAATACAAAACTGTAGAGCTAGGGCAGGAGATCTCTATGTGCAGAAAGGATTTACCTACAGCATTACAGCTTTTTAGTATATTATCTATTTTCTCTAGATTACAATGTACAGAAATGTAATTTAAATTATTATCTTGAATTCAGATGCAAACAGGTAATAAGTTTTTTTCAATTTTCTGTTGAAAGGCAATTAGTGATGCACAAAATCTTTCAATGAAATGTTAACATAAGAATGTTTTTCTTGTTATCTCTAGTATTGTTTCCTTACTGCCTGTGAATGTAAGAAGAACAAATAATTTGTTACTCCAGTTAAGGTCCCACAAACATTCTTCATGACAGCATCTAATATTTTGAATACCACAAGGCGAATATGAATAATTAACTTTTAATCTATCCTGTTTGATCTGTGGCCAAAAGCCCAATCCATGTAAGGGAAATACCAAATGCAAATTTCTTTCAGCGAATTCTTGAGGCCTGAGAAAGAAGACATTTTCCCATTCTCAATTTAATTTTTTCAGTTAGTTTAAATATCTCTTATCATCTGAATATTTGGAGAAGTCTCAATGTTATTGCATTGTGATTCTAGCTAAACTTTTTTATTTTATATATTTATTTTAGGGGAAAAAAAAAAAACAGGAGCAGCAAACATTATTAATTGCAGTGTTCGTAATGGTCTGAAAGTTTAACTTAAAAAAGGAGGCAGCCTGATAACCAGAGAGGCTGAAGTCTTATTTTCAACCACATTAGAACTACAGCAACTTTATCTCTTCACACACCTGATTGTTATTTATGTAAATAGTTGGACAGGAGGAAGCCTCTGCAAGGAGATCTGGATAGATATCAGTGGCACATAGGGAAACATTCTCTTGAATTACACTGTGGCCCTATGGAAAGCAGCAACCCCACAGAGAGAGTGAGTAGTTTGAGGTTATAATTAGCATAGCTATACTCAGTTGAAGTGAACATCAAGCATAATAAAATTATACATAACTGGCTGAACTCAACACCTTGAAAGTCCAGTTGTTAAATAAGTTTTAGTATCTGGGAATCTGAAGGTTAACTGTAGTTCAGTTTCCCCTCCCTGTGAAAGAGGTCAACAGTATATATATTTTTTACCTAAAATATCTATTATGCCTGCTGTTACTGAGAGCAAAGAAATCACCCTTTTTATAATATTTGATGATCATGTTTGCAAACTTTAGTCCCAAAATATGTCTATGAGTCCATGAGTGCTATCTCAAGCAGCACTTCCCTTATAGTATATGAAAAGCCTGTATGGAAAAAAGAAAAATCATTTTCATTTGGGAAAATGGAACAATAATCATAGGAAAACCTGAATAGAAATAAAACATCCACAACTTAAATTTAGGAATGGTCTCTTGTCTTGGCTCTTCTGCTTGCTAGTGCAAATGTCAAATGAATAAATATAGAAATATCTCTAACAGGATCTTTTTTCTTTCTTCTTTCATTCTGCTCAACCCTTTATCTGTTCACTTGTTAACGATGGAGTGCACTCTGGCATGTTTTTGTCCGGCCCATAGGGAACATGCTGTCTGCTTTCCTTGAAAATACATGACAGACTCCCTCTACACTATCCTTTCCTTGTCTCTGCGTCTTGCTGCTACTATATGTTAGTGTCAGGCCTAGGCTCTGACTTAAGCTACCTTCTGTGACGTCTCTAGCAGTGCTTGCTAGGAGATCCAGATTGTTTTCTGTGTTGGATTGAGGAGTTTATGTCATCGAGAATCACCTTGCTGAAGTGTGATTTCAGCCTGGTGGTGCAAACACTGATTGCTCAATGCTATCACTGCTCAATGAAGCAAGAGATTCAGGGGCCTAAGCACTGCACTTGTCCATCTCTTATGTGAAGCAAAGCCTTGAGGACAAATATTTTTCCTAATCAATGATAGGAATGTCCTTTTGTTTTCTTTAGTTTTGTATGGGTGAATAATGATCATACTGGATCTAAAGCTTTAGTGCAATGCCATTTTATTCAGGGGCATTAGCTACGGTTGCATTGTCCTTCAACAGGGATACCGCTTCTTTGGCTCTTTACTAGAAACCTAAATTAATGCTGAATGGAATAACCAAGATGTTCATGCTCAGGGCAGTGCATAACAAATGGGCAGCTTAGGCACTAGAAGACCCAATGCACAATCTAAGGGAGACTGTTAATCATTAAGAATACTTAATGTTAATTAAAATAGATCAACATTGTTAGAATATCACCTGGTCATCATGCATTAACTTCCTACAGCATAAAAGAAAACTGGTGTTAATTCTACACATCCGGTCACTGCATGTCATCCCGACCTGGAATCTACTGAGAACATCACTAAACAGTTGCAGCCTGTACTGGATGAAAATCCTATCCTGAAATAAATCTTCCCAGAATCACCCTTCCAAGCATTCAGACTACCCCCAGCTTGGCTAATACTGTTGTGCACAAACTCCCTGCATCCTGAAATGAATCAGGGCATTAGTGTGAGCTTCTGAACTTAAACTTCACATATCCACACAGGAGAGAGTCATCACATACATTTTCCCAATAACAGAACCAAATCCTTGCATTTCAGATCATGCTATTGTGCTTAGTAAGATGTAACATATTTTATTCAGTTCACCAAATAGCCTCAAGATAGCTGTATGGGTGAACTACTGTTCTCATCTCATGTATCTGTTTTGAGGTTTGCTGTTCTGGTTTTGGACCTAAAGTATGCTTCCCAACTTGTCTCTACTCCCCCTCGCATACTTGAATAGTTGATTAATAACAAATTTTTATCTCTACCCATAACACTTATTTTCCTGGTGAGAAGACCTATTTGCTGCCTCATTCTAGTTCACCAATAGATGGTGCAGAAAGTGCCATTACTTCTTTAGATTCATTCAGATCATAGCTTTATTGTAGATTAATTCTAGCCTAGAATAAGTTATGTAACTCGATAGCAGCTTTATAATTGGTAAATAAAATAAAATTACGTTAAAGTGCCTTGACTAAACAAGGTTTTTGACAAAAAAGACTTCCTTTTACCTCAGCCATTCTTTGGTATTCTAGCATTGAAGAAAATTTTTTGGAATATACTATTGTACACAGCTGTTTGGTAGGAGGAAGTGGGGGTGTCTTCAGTGAAACACATAAGTTTTCCATGCAAAGACTACTATTTTTGTTGTGCATTAATATTCAGATTTGGTAAAGTTAAACTGAATCAAGAAGAAACAAGTGTTGTGATGAACAGATTCTTGACAGTTACCAATTCTCTGACAGGGATTTCATAACTAAATGTCCTTAACTTAGTATATAGCCTGCAAAATTAATGGCAATGTGTACCTCTCAGAGAATAAAATGAAACCCAATATGATGCAGGCATTTATTTTTTCCTTTTCTGTATTATGTTGTTATGCTTTATTATTCCTGAATCTCTCTGTAATAAAATGTGAAATGAGATTTGTTTGACTTTATCTACTTGATGTTCTTAAGTTTTGTGATGTGAGACCCAAAAGTTGACTGTAAATGCTATTTATGTTTACACAGTACTTCTGTAAACTGTGAGGGGTCTTTTAGTATATACAAAAATCAGGCTTACAGAGTAGAATTCATACAGAGTGAATAATAAAATATGTCTTCTCTTTAGAGGTGAAATAAATAACCACTGCACAGTTTAGTAGTTGTAACTGTCTTGCTCTTACCTTGCTTCTCTTCCATTTATTCTGTCAAGTGCTGTCTCTCTAAGGCAGTGATTTGCACACTCGATCACTAAATGGTGATCTTCTAATGCCACTGAAATTCAAGAAATATGGAAAAAGTCCTAGAAATTTTATGGTTCAGCATTTTAGCTAGCTTTTATGTGTTTGTTTATTAATTTTTGGTTTTTTTCACCCCAGAATTACAAACCACTTGGAAAACATAGGCTTGAAATTTCAATTACAGCAGAAACATAGTTAGGTTCTTATTCCACTGCAGTAGTAGGCTTCAAGAGACGGAGGGGGACTGCAGAAGATTCTTCCTTTCAAAATGCCTGTGGGCAGAGAAGTGAAGAGGTCGTACCAGTGACTGGGGTATCCACTCCAAGCCTGTGGAGTTTGACTACCATACCATCTGGCTAGAGGAAAGGTAATTTTGATTAATTGTATAAGCCAAAACATTTTCAAAGCAATAAAGTACTTTCTCATCTGAAACCCTTCTGTAGGCAGTCTGAGGTACTATGGTGCCTGGCACCTTTTATTTATTTATTTTTTTGATTATTTATGACCACTTGTAATGCAACAGTACTAATAAGCTCTAATTAGCAGTGAAGTCTCTTTCTATTGCCCACCTGTATAGTCCTATGCTGTGAAGAGTTAAGTCTCCTGCTGCTGGTTGCTTGAATTCTGCCCCCCCTCATATTCTCCTTGAACCTGATGCCAGTAGTGATGTCTATGTAAACTGAAATAATAATAGACCAAAGGGAATTGCCTGTATCTGCATTTGCTTTCCCTTAAAAAAGGAAATAACATTTTACTGAAGTCCATTTCTCCTGGCTGCTTGGAAGAGGAGCCAGTCCTGTCTTGTGGTTGCTCACGCTTCAATTCTGCTGCTGCTTACAGCTTGGTCTTGCTGTTTCTTCTGCACTCTCAGTGCCATGTTAAAATTTTATACCAGACCAATGAATAAACAGTTGATGACTGTCCTTTTTGCCCAGCCAGATATGCCTGTAAAGGAAGTACCTGATCTGAAAGAAAATTGGTAATGGGGAAAAGAATTAGTCTTTGACCTGAGCAATAAACCATTGTGATATGCCTGAGGATGGATTTTAACCCCAGTCCTGAATCACAATTCAGCTGTATTTTGACATGTTCCTGGCACAAAGTGTCCAAGAAGCATCACATACAGCTTCTCAAAGAGCTCTTTTGATTCTGGGGCATCTGTACAGCTCTTCTGGCTGTGACCTGAGAAACCTAGACTCGGCATAGCCCCTGAGAGCTGGACTAGTCATTTCACAAAACCAGAACAGATGAAAAGATTTTCATTATGTTATTTCTTCCTTTAATTTAGAGCCATTGAATATACTATTTTTCAGTGATATTCACAGAACACGATCTTTTTGTAATAAACTAAAATATGGCTTTTATGATGCATTTTAACTTTACAAGTCAGTCCAGACTTCTTATATGTATTTTGCAGTCAAGGTAAAATATGGATATCAAGTTGGAGGTGGAGGCTTAAAGACATAAACACATCAGTAGTTCTGTTGATTATGAACCCAGAAGGTCTGTTGCAATTGTCTTGCCCGACTTTTTGTTCACCACAGTTCATGGGACTTTTAAAATAATACTTACTTGAAGAAAACTATACCTTTTGGGGGGGAAGAAATCTGATTGTGTTTTAAAAAATACAGTCAGTTTTAATAAGGACTGTCCTTTCATTATTCTGTTCCTAACACGTCTGAGCCACAGACTTAACTATGATTTACTTCAGTGCCATTTCAATCCCCAGTGAAAACTTTTTCATATATCTTATTACAAGAGCATAGATAATACACAGTGCCTTCATGGGACTTTGTTAATTAAGCTGCAATTATTTCTTATTTCTTAATGTAGTGGTTCTGTAGTATGCCATCAGTTAGACTTTACACAACTCTTACTGTCTTTTTATCTTTTTGTATATTTGGATTTCCTAAGAAGAATGGCTTTTGTTTTCCATAGCACACTTTTTTAGAAATACAAGACAACACATACAAAAATTAGAGAGTTCCTGACTATATTTACACATCTTTTATACTGAAAAGTGTGAAGTCATTAAATTTACCATACGGTGTGCAATTGAAGGGGAGAGTGTTAGCTTATCGGCTGTTGTTTTTTTCCCCCCATTATGAAGTTGATAGTGTATCCAGGATTCCAATGAAGTAGCACAAATAAAAATTCAATGTTTTCCAAATAAAATAGTCTTTAATTGTTTTTCTCAGTAAGGACTTCTTCCACCTCCACGCTAATAAGCATTCTTCTGTGCTTCAACTAGCTACCCACTCACTTTCTCTCTTAAAAGACATCAGCTGTTCCAAATACCATTGAGAATTTTCGGTCTCTTATTAAATCTGGAGCAGTAGGCAATTTAATCAGGTGGTGATCAGTGTAACATTACAAAAAATGACCTTTAGAAAGTGCGTCTCATTCAAATATGGATACTTTGTTTTATTAAACATGTTCTTAGTGTTTAGTTTTAGTTTACAGTTCTTGGGGAAAAAATGGTGACTTTTGGATGCCATTGAGATACATTAAAAAAGTACAAATAATGTATTTCTCTGAACATTATTTGCCTTTACTTTCAGTATCATCTCCTGCATATCAAACAAATGTGCAATTTTGTTCTGTTCCACAACCCCCAAAAAAGCTGTTTGTACCGGTTCAAGAGAACCACAAACATGGAGCTGAGGGGCTGGGACATTGTTTACAGCACCATTCTCTGGACAAAAGCCACATTCTGGCATATTTTTTTTCCCACTAGAGGATTCATGTGCCTTTTCTTGCATAGAACAAACAGTTTAGCAAACAGAGATTTTACTTTATGAATGCTGATTTGCAGCACCTGCGTGGGCTGTGGGAGCTGAGCTATGGGTCTGCGGGAGCTGCAGGTGACCAGAAGGTGGTGCGGCAGCAGCTGCTCAGCATCCTATGGGTCTTCATCTGCTCTGCTGTACAGCCTGGGACCCCAGCTTAGCAACTTCTTGACATCCCTTTTCCAGAAATCCCTAGAGACTTAAGGCATTATTATGTTAAAAAGTATGCTTAAGCTCCAGCAAATGTGTAGAGCAGAAAAGCTACCAGACCCAAAACATTTTTATGCTGGCATAGCATGGTTTGGCATGGCGCCATTCCAATGAAGCATGCTAACCTGTTTGGTGTGGTTGTGGCCTCTGTTCATTAGGAGTTGGTAAATTATACCTAGATGCCATTAAGCCACTGCAAATTTTGTTTGTATAAACAAGATCCCAAGCAACTGACCTTCCCTTGTTGTGCTCAGATCACATCTCTGTTTTTTTCTCCACAGTCATGAGACTACAAACACATGCAGTCCTTAAAAATTCTGTAATATGCTGTTTTAAGCCCTTAGACTCAAAACCCTAGACTCAAAGCTAAGGGACTAGGCTTTTTGAATGTAATCCAGACCGGTTAAAGATGTCCACACATATGCCATTGGAGATGCTGTCTTTAATGTCGGCATCACACGAGGTGAATAGCAAGTTGGAAAGGTAGAACTTGACTTTTGAGAGAGTATATCTTTTGCCCTTCTCCTCCAGCGCTACTGTAATTGAGTCTATGCCCTGGAGTTGTAGATCCAATCTATTTTTTTTATTTACTATTTACACACTAGCATTGTCTGAGAATCTAAATATCTTTAATGTTGTATTACATTCAGTTCTGCAATATAGCAGTATTTAACACTGCCAGCTAGAGAGGAAGATACATCATCCTCTTCTGTGAATTCTGATCTCTGAATTCCTTTAAATATCGTTATTAAATGTTTCTTCAGGTAAGCCCCTCTCATGTACTTATTTTAGTGAAGTATCCATAATAAAGGTTTTCATGTCAAGGAAGCAGGACTAGTATGTTCTAAGAGAGCTAATTTAAAGGTGTTATTGTTATAGCAGTTCTGCTTCAATTTTGATGATGAAATCTGAATCAGTTCCTTGCAGGAAAAGAATACCTGTTTCATGAGATCAGAATTAATGAAGATACACCGATTCTTCTCCTCCATGGATTAGAGAATTAACAACAAAACAGCACACCAAAATTTAACATCCCAGTTCTACCCTGAGTACACATCCAAGAAGAAAATTTGGCAGTGAAGCAGTATTTAATACTTTTTCTTTTGCAGTTAGTGAGTAACGAATATACTCAGCAAATGAACCTCAAGAGAGAAGCCAAACTCAAGAGCAACTAAGTGGAAATTAAAAACCAAAAGACAGAACTTTGAATGACTGTTTTATCTAAAGAGAAGTGGGTTCCCAGGGCTGTTTTCTTCTGGATTAAAAATCACTTTTGCAAAATATTAAACCAGAGCATTAAAATACTAGCCACTGATACACACTTCTATAATTTGTTGAATATTTTAGGAGTCTGCCTTGAGCTGTTGTCTCTAAGCAACACATCAGACAGTGTTGCACTCTCTAATATAACTATAAATATGTATTTTTTTTCACCTAAATAGTGAGATTGCTAAAACCTTTGAAGACATCTATGTTAAAGGGTGGACTAGTTGCTAAAAATCAGAAGATCTATATCCAGTTGTTTTGACTATTCCCTATGAGGCTCAACTGGGAAAGCTGCTCATCAAAAACTCGCTTTGAAATGGGACAAAAAAAAGGTAAGATTATGAAACAGTATGCTTTTAATATCTTATAGCACCTAAAATTATCAGTGATTAAAAAAAATAAATAAATAAACATTGTGTTCAGGAGAGCATAGTTTTAAGGGTGTACCTATATCCTTATTCAGATAGGTGGATTCCTGAAGTGTATAACAATAGATGAATTGAAGAAAGGTCTGGTGGGAATTTTACAGATGTCCTAGTCATGAGAAACTTTGTAAAAAGCTTGTGAAGCTGCCCACAGATTTGAAGCTGTGAGAAATCTGAAATGTCATGGATGACTATGACGCTACTTAAAATTGCTGAGGTTAATGGACTGTATGGTAGGTATTACAAATGTCTCTTATCTGCACTGCTTTTACAGAACATAGTTTTCCTCTTCTCATAACGTTAATTATGAAGCATAAATATTCCAAGACAATATAACGGATGCTATTGTTCCATTTGTGAAAACACTTGATGTTTATCAGTGCTTGTGAGGGACAGCATACTGCATAATTCTGCTGTACTTAATTTTATATTGTTCATCATACGACACTGCTTCATAAAAAACTTTTTGCATACCAGTACAACATCATGTTTTTTTCTTTACATTAGAACATACAATAAAAAGCTGTTCCCATTTTTATTATAGTCAAGAATGCAAAGTGCACCTCATCTGATGCCTTCATTATTTTAGAAAATGAGTGAAGGATTTCTTCAGCCTAGTAAGTATTTATTTTGAAGAAAATTTAGTCTGGTCTTCAATACCCTAAAGTTTCTAATTACTGGTTTTGGGTTTTTTTTTTCCCCTACAGGTGTCCTGACTTTTGTCTACTGCAGAACTAATTTGAATAAATCAAGACATAAGCAATCTTATCAAATATCATGAAACTAGTGGCAAGGGCATGAGAGCTGGTAGATTGCAACTGCTATAGAGAGTAGAGTGCTACATTTGAAACAATATTAACTCCTGTCCCTTCCCTTTCTTTTCCTCTGGAAAATGTAGGAGATGAGACCATTTCACTTTTATCCTAGATATGCAAAAACATATATCTTAATAAAGACTACTGAAAATTTGTATTTGTGGATTTTGGTATTTTGTTGTTGCTGTTATAATCAGATGAAGTCAGAAGACAAAGACCTCTTCCACTGATGTTAGTCATAAAGCTCTTTCTATAAAATGAGAAGATTTCATCAAATATTTTTTGCCGCTATGCAGAGAGCAATTACTCTAAGATTTGAATTATTCCTGGAATTTCACTGGTAACACCCCCAACACCCCCCCCAGCTATAATTGGTGTTGGTCATGTATGTTGTTATCCCCTCCTCCCTGGCTGCCTTTCAACTGACTGAAACATTTGAGATTGGGAAGGAGTTTTCATTTGCTGTCATGATAGCAAAGTTTAGAATATAATAGAGATTGACAATACCCCACTATTTCAGGAGCTCAGGACCCTATTTTCTATAATGTGTGGTTCATACTAGATTCTGGTAGGTTCAGAGCTTAAGTACTTTACAAATTGTAAAAGTGTCTTTGAGCTGCGTTTAGCCATTTCTGCAATGCTGTGAGTAAAACATTCTCTGCATCTATATTACAGGAGAAGAACCATTGATTCAGAGACAAGTTATTGAAGATTTGCTGTACTGTTGTTCATTGCTCTGAGATATTAAATTACAGAAATTTCTATTGTGTTCCGCTCCCCCACACCCATTTCTAACAAACTGTTTTACTGAAGGCTTCAATTAACAATATTGCAACAATAAAATTCACAGCTATTGTTCAGATCCGAACTCAGTCGCTGTCTGCTCTCTGAGAACTTCCAGACTCAATAAAGAATAAATTTCATCCCCCACACCCCATCTGGTGTTGCAAAAAAGGGCACACTAATTACATATGTTAATAGACTGTTTTAAAGACATTCTTCACAAAAATGGTGCGTATAGAGAAAATGAAAATAATAATAGTTTTTCAGTGAAGAACATGGAGTTTGTTGATGTTAAGCATTCTAACATATCGCAATTGGGAAAGGACACCACTGGGTGCTCCGTATGTTTGTTCTCACTGAATGCATGGTTTGGGCTTCCTTTGAATTACCTGTCTGTAAAGGAAAAAAGCAATCAAAAAAAGTTTTCTTTCCTGAATTGAGAAATATCTCTGTGCCTTTTACAAATGAAACTTTTGAAAATGTCTTTTTAATACACAGTTCTAATTTGGCTTGGACTTGGTCTTCTGTGACACGTTTGAAGATGATTTGAGTTAGAAATAATTTTTTTAGCTTAGTACTGACTGAAAATTATTTTATTGCTCTTCAGTGGACTATGTAAGATGAATCCAGCCCCTGAAAAATGTCATCATAATCAACAGAAATCTAGTCAATTTTATCATTTTCAAAAAAAGGTAATTTCTGAGCCCAGTAAGCCCTTGTCCTGCCATCTCAGCTAGAAGGGTGGGCCCTATTAACACTCATGATGTAGGAAGCATGAACAAGTACTACTGCTGCTGTCAATGCTCTGTCAGATGGAAGACCTCAACTGTTAAAATGGTTAGTCTGGAACGTGCAGGCTTAGTGTCCACTTCCCTTTCATTACTGTTGTAAGCAGTCATGGTCTGTGATGAGGCTGTATAGGGAAGGAAGTTCCCTTTCCAAATCCCATTAGCACTGCCCAGTGCTCCTGCACCACTGATGCAGATCCACAGCCCCCCGTTTACACTGGGGCTTCACCCTGATGGTCATCCGGACTGCAGTACTTACAACCAACGCTCAGCCTCTGCGTTTTCCTCTTGAACTCCTGCAAGACAAATAGACTATGATTACAATTCTTCCTTGAAAGAATGAAAGGGCAATTATAAAAATGTGAGAATAGCAAAGCATTTATCAGAACTCTGTGTTTTAAACTGTGTGTTTAAAATGGTCATAACTAACCTTTTTTTCCTCGCTCCTATAGGCTATATTACATGTGTTGTCACTGGAACGCAAATTCACAGAATATGTAATGTGTTGAATGCTACACAGTTGCACTGGATTCTTCGCTAAGAGTTGAATCCTGAAAGTTTTATAAGATTGTCTGAGTCATTGACTTCAAGAAGGCTAAGCTCAGCAATAGTTACGAGGTCCAAATGTATTTGGTGTTTAAGCCAATCCTTAGGGAAAATCCCATCAAAGAAGGTAATCCTGCTGTCTTCCCTCATGTGAGCTTGGGCTAAGCAGTAGTAACCATGATATATATTTTAATTAATGGTAAATATGGGAATTCAGAAATGAGTTATGCTTTATGAAATAGGGAAGCATACCCATTCAGTCAGTAGTTTTTGAATGGTAGGAGGTTAAATGGTGGAAGAAAGATAAAGTTCTTCCTATTATTAGCACACATAGATTATATAACGTACCATTAATTTATGCTTTAGTGAATTTTCAAAATTTCTATCTTAAAAGCCTATGTTGTGAACCACTATATAGTGAATTTAAGCATACTGATGCTAGATTTTTTTCTTTGTTATCTTTTGTGGAACCCTTAGTCCGTGGAGCACTAGCAGTGTATGGGTCACAAGAAAACCACTGATTTCCTCCTAGTATCTGAAAAGTCTGCCATTTTATTGTGTATTTTTCTCACAAATCTCTGTCTCAATTCTGTATGGAATTCATCTGCAGTCACCCAGGAGCCAGGAAACAGATCTCCCAAAGGCTAATTAATTACCTGGCCATCTGTTTTGGATCAAGACACTATGGAATTTGATTCTTGGAAATATATGCCTCTCTGATCATCCATTTCCCCTCTTACAAAATAACAATTAAGAGAAGGTATTCACAAAGGTATTGCAGGGGTTAAATAATATGTTGAGTAGCTTAACACAGAAGCACTTTGCATGATTAAGTACTGTTTTAGTTAATTAGTTTAGGAATTTGATCATGTTCTGTGTGGGCTCCTACAATGGTTCATTTAGAAGACTGCCCTGTGATCTTCCCATGGGAATATACAGGATGTTGCTTCTATAAGATAACCAAAATCCTCATTTCAGCCCCTCCAAATTAGTCAGGAGTCATTGTTTATTAGAGAAGTTCAGTTTCTTTGCATCTTCTCCTCCTTCAAATAGCTGATTACTGAATGTGAGTGGCTATGGGGTGGCCAAAATTACTCTTGTTATTCTACAAAAGTATTAATTGGAGGGGTTTATGTAAAAATGTTGGAGCCCAGAGGAAATAGTGGTGCTGTCTGACAGGACTGCATGCATCAGTGTCCATGATTTTCTTAACTCTTTCCTTGATCCTTAGGACTAATAGCTCACATACCATGTTTTAAAATATACCTGTTATCTTACTTGGTATTTGGTACACTGAAGTAGAGTTTGGGAGGATTCTACCAGGTCTTCTCAACTGGTTCATTGCAGCCTGCTTGGATCCATTTTGTGCTACTTGGAGATGTCAAAGGGACACAGAGAGTCAGGCCCAATGACTGAATTCCCATCTCTCCTGCAGAAATAAAAGTAGCTATATGTGATTGTGCAAGTTTGTACACCTAAACAATAATAGTTTGTTTTTCCAAGCTGCTCGTCTCACTGGAAAGTGCAGATAAGGCACTCTTTATCTGGGCATGCAACGCTGACTATGATGGGTGTAAGGCTAGTAATAACAGAATGCCAAGAGGAAGAGTGAGGACGGAGCACTGCGGTGATAAATTTCAGGAGTACAGAGAATTCTCTAGTAAACAGATCTATTCCTCTATAAATCAAAGACAGAAGTGCAGTCTCTTTTATGATAAACTCAAAAAAAAAAAAAAAGAAAAAAAAAGCCCAAGTTCACACCAAGCACAGATTTCTTAGACAGCACTCTTCAATTGTAGGGCCAAGTGCACAGTTGGATGGAAAAAAAGACAGTCAAGATTCTCATTATTTTTGGTAAGAAAATCTTGCTTGCCATTATTTTTCTACTCCTTAAAGAGAGAAGGGAAGAGAGATTATTTCTTGATACCTTGCAGATGTATCCCTTCTTCCAAACTTTATAAGACTGCATATAAACCCAGCATTTAAAGACTCCTCTCTTTCTGGGATTTGTATGTTTAACCTTTCACTCCTTTCTTCTCGTTAGTCTCCTTCAAAAATCTCTGTCACTTGGGTTGTGCTTGGGAAATGCACCACTTCTTGAACTGGTTAATGCTTATTAAAATGCTTGCTTTGCTGTAGGTAAGCTTTTGTAACGTTACTGATTCATGCCTTTGAGGCCACCAAGCTTGCAAACGCCTCAGGTACTTGAGGAATTTTAGCCACAGAGGTAGTTCCCCAACGCCTGAAAATCACTATGATCTAGCTCTAGGTGGATATTCACTTCTGAGCCTTTTAGCCTATTCATCTATGGAAACTCAGCTCTACTTTTAACTTAACTCCACTTTGCATCATTTCATTTGCTCTAGTCCTGAATTGTTAGCTCTCTGCTTGGTGGCTGGTGCAATGGAGCTTGATTCCAGATTGTGGCTTCTAGATGCTATGGAAACAGAAATAAATATTTTTAACATTTTTTGTACTTCATATTATGTAAGCGCACTAGTAACAATGCATAGCACAGGGAATGCAGTAATTGTACTGTGCAGAGCTTACTCTTTGTTGCTTAGCAATTAAATGTATGCACGTAGCAGCAGCACTGACAAAAATGCTAATAAAAGGTGACAAGTTATATCTCCAGAAAAAATTACACAATTAAGAAAAAGATCTCTGACAAGATACAGGAGCAGCAGCAAATGGTACATACTGATAGATCTTGTCCCTCCTGAAGGCAAGATCTTCAGGTACTGGCCACTAGAGGGTCTGAGATGATGGGAGTAGAAGGGATCCACATTTATAGCATGGGCTACAGACACACAATTGTGCAAACATCATGGTAAGGCTTTTTGTTGTTGGTGTTGTTGTTCCTTTATTATTTGTACGTATTTTTCTCTGTAAAATGTCTAAGAAACATGTTCTGTTTTCTTTGTTTCATTTTTTCTCCTTGCTGTTCAGGTTTTCAGATTTTTCACAGCATCTGTTTCAATCAAATTTCTGACTTTCCTAGCAGATGCGTGTGTTACAGAGTAAGGTTTTATTTATATAGCATGATGCAACCTATCGTGTTAATATAAATAGGCTTATCTATAAAATTGGTTCTTTAATAATGCTGAACTGCTTCATTTTTTTTTAATTCAGAGCAAACATGAAGCAGAGGAACTGCATTGTAGTCTGCAATTCTGAAAAAGCTCAGCATTTAAAGACTCCTCTCTTTCTGGGATTTGTATGTTTAACCTTTCACTCCTCCTTTCTCGTTAGTCTCCTTCAAAAATCCCTGTCACTTGGGTTGTGCTCAGGAAGTGCACCACTTCTTGGACTGGTTAATACTTATTAAAACGCTTGCTTTTCTGTGGGTAAACATAGTGGTCAGGACCATTTTAGAGCTTTTGCCAAACAGTCTTGACACATTGTTGCATTAAATTCTTTTCACTCTATTGAATAAGAGAATTGTTTACAGGCTGGAAATAATTGCTGTTACATAGTTTTTTAATGTCTATGGTATTTAGCAAATATTGCTAGTTATGTACAGGATTTCAATACTTTTTCTTCTAGCAATTCTTTTTTTCAGAGCTTTCCCTCATTAGGTTTCGTCTCACCATAGTGCTGATTTTGCAACTGACAATCTGCCTACATAGTGAATTGCAGGATCTGGGCCCAATTTTGATCTATTTATATTGTAGTCCATTTTATTTTAACTGAATACAACTACTAATCTGGCCATACTTGCTTTCAGTGTTATCTCAAGTTGTGCCAAATCAACAGACAGTCCATTTGGAGTTTTCCATGCTTTGCTGAAACTCCTGTGGTTTTGGTCAAGTGCTATTTAAAAATATTGCTATTTATCAAACAAAAATAAGCTAACTTGTGGCTTTTTCAGCTATCCCAATTCTCTATCCCTTGTCTTAGAAAAAAATAAATAAATTACTGAACCAGGTTTCTGGGTACTGAATCAGTGCAGATCAGATTGTCTTCTGGGGAAATAAAATGAATCAAGCTTGTTTTAATTCATGTATTATATTTCTTAAGAAATAAAAATGAAAACATACAGTAAAAATAATGATGACAAATCAGAGCATTACTTGTCTTCTCTTTCCTGACTTCTTCATGAGTGTATTGATAGAACAGTATTTGAGATAACTTTTTGCACACAGAGCAATGCTGTCATATGATGCAAGCAACAAAAAGCTATTTGGTCAGAGAGATTTTTCTAGTTAGCCCATTTTCTGTTCACTAGTTATGGTCCCGTCCCCCTCCCCGTTAAGGAGTCTTTTAGCATGAGTTAAGCAGGGAGGAATTATTCCGTACAGATGGAACTATATCTAGACCCCAAAATCTTTCCAAACATCTAGAGCAGGGAAATCAGATTGCAAGTTATAAGGGGTATTAGAAGAGCAACAGATCATTGTGATAAAATATTTTGTGTGCATTTGGTTGTGATCTTTTCTAGTGAGATCATTTGTATCTTGTTCAGAGCATTGATTAAAATGTCCTGAAAAGGAAAGATTTGAATCCACTCAGATGATATAAAAAAACAAATTTCCCTGATTTCTCTCTTCCCTCTTTCCACCACTCCACTAAATTTTATCATGGCAAAGTAAGCTTTGAGGGTATCAGTTTGATTTGTGAAATACTCTTCTACAAAAGCTGCATTTTGAAAACTATCTCCAAACAAGCATGTGCTATCCAAAAGTAACAAAAATGTTTTATGCCCTAGGGAGATTTTTAAAACATAGTTATGTATTTCTTCCTTCCCACATTATCCTGCAGTGACATGCAAACATGCTGTGTGCATGTTTGCACATATGTGTGTGTGCATGTGTGTGTGTATATGATGGTATATAGAAAAGTAAATACTTTATAGAGATGCCTATTTAAATGTCTGCCTGCAAATACATGCAGTATGTTCTTTTTTAAGTAGCCTCCTCCTGGTGGTACCTTCACTAAGATTCTCACCAATTCCCATGTAGTGTTCTGTAAATACCCTGTGAGAATGACTAGCAGGGAGGATGATCTTGCATAACAGGCAGCTGACTAATATAGAACAGGAACATTGATTTACAATGACAGAAATAGTCTCAGCCTTGTTCTGATTTTGACATTTGAAGTTTTGGGATTACACTTGTGAATATTTCTGTAGTTCAGTTTCCGGAACTTGCTATGGGTGTTCAGATATTGTACCATTTTTGGGTGGAGCAAGAAAGTCAGAAAGCCATTCCAAATATCCCAGGGAGTGTAGGATTTTGTGAGTCATGCATATTACTGACACACAGAGAGGTTATGTGAAATTTATGTAAATGATATCTGCCCTATACCACTTCTTTAAGTATATAGCGTAACAGACCTCCATATTTTATCCATCTTTCTGAACATGCTACCTTGTCCTCCCTATTTTATTCACCTTGCAGAGCACTGTATCTTGTCCTAAGCTGTCCTTCTCTTTTTTTCCAACTAGACTAATGCAGGCTTTAGTAAAGGCGCTGCCTCCAGAAACTTAGTCATACAATGGAAGTCTGGTGTCCATCTCTCACCTGCATCTTCCTCGGTTTTGGACCACCCGTGTAAGGACTGGGGTTGTGGGATGTGTTTGTGAGGTACACTAGTGGTGCCACTTTTGTGGCCATCTAGCCAACTGATTTTCAAGATGTTGATTTAAGAGTCAGTGCAGCTCTGACAGAGCAGGACATTGCAAAGTGGCAGGACTTGCCTCAGAACTGGTGTGTTGGGAGTGTGAAGCCAAGGGATGAAGCCGAGCTCACAAGGTGGGAATGTCTTTGAGCAAACATGAGCGCTAAGTGGGAGAGCTGCTTGGAAGTGGGCTCCATGTCTTCATTTGAATGGTATTCGTCTCTTACTGTAGCTTTTTATACAGATTCAGTGCCATTGAGTGATACAAGGTATTTACAAAAACACGAGAGTCCCCATGGAGATTGTAATTTTTTGCCATCGCTGAGCTTGCTCTTCATCCATGATCCTGCACTTTTGTTAGAAAAGATCTCACAAAACTTCAAATACAGTATCATACGTTTACTACATAAATAGGCATACATCTCTCTTTCTTTGCTACCATAAAAATGTAACTGCAACTAATTTTGTTTAGGGTAACAGTGAACTGGATCTGAATTCCTTAAGCAGGACGAAGTCAGGGAAGAAATGACTATGCAGTTTGCCAGTTTTAAGCAATGGTTTCTAATACCTATGCCCTGAAAAGAAATCAATGCTTTATGGAATATACAGCTATTAAAAGAAATCCCAGCTCTTAGAACTGCAAAATTTGTTGTCTGCTTCTGTTTATTTAGCTTTGTATTCATATTGTAAAAATACATACCAAATGAGAAAAGTAAAGAAAAAGAATAGGCTAAGAAAAGAGTAGCCAGTTGTGCAATAAATGTTTTAGGAGAAGGAGCATTCATTTGTTCTTTTTTTCCCCAAGCCTGTCTTGCTTACAATAATCAGCTCGGCAGTTTTAATCTTAAATTGGTTCACATTTACTGCTTAGGCCTAACTTTCAGAATGTATCATTATAAAAAAAGTAAACTTGTTTGACTCTAAATTTTCTTCCTCACTAACAAACACAGTAAGAAAGTGATGGGTAAAATTTAGAACATTATTATATAATAAATGAGTAATCTGAGTAAATTTAATGCATGGACAACAAGAATCTCTCCTTCCTGTGCTGTTGCTCAGATACGCAGCTTGTTTGAAACTAAATTTTCAACTGGAGTAATATTGATTTATAAAAGATGCATATGTGGTGATATATAAATTGTGAGCCTGAAAAACAGTAAAGAAGAATAATAATATTGATATACCTAGTTGCCTATTTGAATAAACCATTATAGGAGTGCAGACAGTACACTGTAATTAAAAAAATGTAAAATTGTGTAAAATGAAAGCTTTTAAAATCACGCTGTGATATGTGTTTTGGCCTGGGTTTGGGAGAAAGAAGAGTTCAGAGACGTCTACTCGCAGTTTTTTTTTATTCCTGAGCAGTGCAGGAGAGTTATTCTGTGAGAACAGACTGCCAGAGAGCCCAGATCAGAACAATGGAAAGGATGAAGTTAGACTTGCACATTGTCACTTCTGAAGTGTGATTTGGTACTCTCAGCATTGTCAGACTCCTTAACAGTATTAGTATGTTGCTGGAGATATTTGCTAATTGATTGATAGAAAAGAATAGCTTGTTCTTCATTCCTTAAAGAAGGCCTTTGCAAGAGAAAAGGTTATAAACATCATCTTTGATAGTCTCAGATAGCATTTTAAAACATGTCTTTAACTTCATACTAAATACCAGTCTTGTGTTCCCTACTTAGTAAAACTACAGATGTGTTTATCAAGATTTCAGTGGGAAATACTTTGGCTGCTGATTTTTTGAGGAATACCAGTGTAGGGAGTTCACGATCTCTTTGTCTTTGGGATCCATTCACTTCACTGGAATGAAAATAGCCTTCAATCTGTGGCATTTTACAGATGTTGTCTAGCAGGCTTGGTGCTGAACACTGTTCCCGGGAAGAGGTAGGTTTTGGGGAAAACTTGGTGGTATTTTCGACTGCTTGGACTTTGCAGAAGGTGCAGTGGCTGAGGCCTGAGGTCGGCCTCTGTGTTCCTGCTGGAGATGGCTGCCACGGGGTCCAACAGTGTGGCGGGCTTTTTGGCATATGTGCTGACCTGTGGATAAATAAAAGACATTAGAGTTGCAATTATGCCATTATAAGAGCTGAAGGAATATTTGCCCTCTAGATGGAGCTGTCTACTTGTATTACAACCAAGTTGACGACAGGAATAGTGATTAAAGATGAAATCTTTCTACTGGAAGATTGGTCGGCAGAGCCCTGTTGCCAGCAGACACCCTACTCAAGCATGGCTGTGGACAATAATTACAAACTTCACTCTGCCTGTCTTACACATGTGGGTATCACAGAACAGACCGTAGGGCAGATTTCTTTGTGGTAGAGACTTGTATCTCCGCTTTCATCCCTGGCTGTTTTCTGCCTAGCTCTCTGTACTTCTTTTTGTTCACTCCTTGCAGCTCACTTTGTCTCTTAGCATCTTTCAGGCCCACAAAAGTTACCATTTCTTCAGCACCTTCATTTTCTCCTTAAATCTATCTGCTAACTGTGTTCTGTATGATAATGTCATTTTTATAGCTGTATTTTCTTTCTACTGTGTTCTCAGTTGCAGTGTGATTCTGCGCTATATACGTCTATGCTTTATGTAAAGTGGGGGCATGCCTTCTGTGTGCTTGTACCTTTCCTCAGAGTGCCTTCTGATGCATAATTCATAGGCCAAATAGTTCATTTGGCCAGTTTACAGGCCAAAAGGAATCATTTGATCCCTAGCTTGGATTACTTTAATCTGAACAAGGTCTATATTTGTTACAAAGGAAAATCCCAAATATTGTCACATTAGAGGTTATCTTGTTTATGGATTAAGATATTCTGTCATGTCTGCTTTGTATCTAGTAATGTTGCAGCTGAACCCCTGTATTAAACCATATTTAGGGCCAACTGCTAGATTCCCAAGAAGTTGAGACTATGAATTTTCATTACACTGGATATGTGTGTTCCCGAACAGAAGAAAATGTGTTTATGTGCCAGCCAGCTTGTAACATATTTTAAGTAGCATGGTGTGACATACTTAATAGTTAGGATACATAGGCCACTTTAATTTTTTGGCATTTCTCCCAGGAAAGAAGACAGGAACACAAATAAGTAGGCAAGAGTAACAGAAAACAGCTTAAAAGGCATAGAGTATCACTCTACCAATAAATACCAGCCTTTCAGTTTTCTCCCCTTCCACAGTTACCCAGCTTTTATAAACTGCCACTAAACTGCTATTCTGTTTTGGTGGAACCCAGGCACCAGTGAATTTAGTAGGACTTCATCAGAAGGGAAACCTATTTCACATTTTCATTTATATTGAAAAATTCTTAGTAGAGAGTTGTTCAATACTATTTAAACCAGTTTCTCTGACTTACATAGATATTGATGACTCCTACTGAAGGCTGTCTTGTGACATGTTTGTCCTTGAAAGCTGGAGATTTCAGGCAGTGGATTAAACTGTTTTAAACTAATAGCTGAGCCCTTTGAACCTGTAGGAAGTACCTTCTTCCCCATTCTTAAATGTACCTAACTGACATGAATAGAAATTATGCATCAAGAAGTGACCATTGCCGATTTGTTGTTTCTTGTGACACCTAATGCACTGCCCAGAGTCTGTAATTCTGAAAATTGGGGATTACAGGAAAAGTCTTGTATTATTTTTTTGTTTGTTTGGTTGGTTTTTTACATTGGGTTAAAAATTAACGGTATGGGAGATGGTATAAGTTCTTACAGGCTGGAAATATGACCTGAATATACCCTAACAGCTCAAAACTCATTATCAAAAGAAATTTGCATTTCTATTTTTTAAGAAGGTGATTATGATATTGGAAGAGCTCCATTTATGACTTTTTGGGGTGTTGTTCTTTGAGTATTTGGGGCTGGCAGTACTAGAAGAGATTATTTGCAGTTGGGTGCTGAAGGTAATATATATCCTGCCTCAAAGGCAAAAAATAAGCCTCTGAAATCATCGCTTCTTTAAAAACTATAACTCTAGATTGGTATAATTCCTGCTGATGGTTTCAAATATTCTATCTGCGTGTCCTGTTGCCAGTAAGCACTCTGGTATTGCTCAAAAAGAGAAAAAAGGTTTTCAGTAAAACCTTCTCAAAAGACCTCATTGAGGATGTGAGGAGTAATTTTAAGAACTTTCATCTAAAGAGATCGTCAGCAAAATCAGATGGAGGGAAAATGGAAGGAAATGGCTGCCCTCGTAAAGGGTGCATTGATCTGCCTCTGTCACAGATGTCCCTGGGCGATTAAGGGCAATTAGCTGTAAGGAGGTATTGAGGAGAAGAGAGGGGGAATGGGTTACTTAGACATAGGGAAGTGGGGACTTTTGTTCAGACAGGTCTTCAGAATAACAGGCAATAGCAGTGAGTAAAATCACCTGGTGTGCTGGGAGGAACTTTAGTAGGAAAGCTACCTGCAGTGAAAGAAGAAAAGTAAGACATGTTTTTTAGTGATTGTGAAGAACTCAGGCACTGGACACAGAAAGAGGAGTTTTATGGTATACGAAGTGACAGTGAAGCCAGAAAAAATATTAGAAGAGTTATCCAGTTCAATATTTATGTAAGAATTCTAAAAGGAAGTATCGTGCTATAAAATAAAGCAAAACAACAACAACAAAGTTTTATGTGTAGCTATTTCCTATTACAACAGACAATCGGGAAGACCAACTTTTTATTTTCTTAGAAATGGAAAGATTTACAGTAGTACTAAGTGTGTTCATCTGAATTTGGCTTGCTAATAGCTAATGCTTCTCGTTCGGCATCTCGGATGGTGTGTGCTGGCTTTCGGCTTTGCCCTGGCCAACAACAGAGCTGTTCCTCCTACAGTGCTGAAATTTTATCTAATGAAGCGTTTCCATTTCAAGGCTTCTAGTGCAGTAATTTTCCCTATAAACAGATATGTAATAATATGTTTCAGCTAAGGGCCTAAACTGAAAAAGATAAAAGCAACACAGGTAAAAGACTTATAAACCACAGAGCTTTTTTTTTTCTGTCTGAATAATTTTGGTGCATTTGGTGAATTTTAATGCTTATGGAAATGAAAGATTTTACTGGAGGCAAAGCAAGCGTAGGCAGTAACCATAGTGACTTCTACACATACAAGCTTTGCCAGTGTGCTTCAGTTCCAGTCTGCAAAATCCTAGTTATCAAACACTGGTAGGTTCTTTTGGGGCAATTTTGAAGAACAGCTGATGCAGGGGGTTATTCTCCTTTACATAAAGGACTAGAATCACAGAAGCACAACAGTGTTGTGCCAAGTTTCTCACTGAGGTGCAATCTAAATTATCAAAACATTAAAGGTTGCCATGGTATATATTAATATTACTGCTGATGCTTTTCCTTTGTGCACTGGCAGGGTTAAATAATCTATCAGTGATACCCACATTTTTGTCATATCACTCTCTGGCCCTCAGCCACACTTAAAGAAGAGCCAGTTGACAGATGTACTGTAATATGCTTTTCTGAGCCATTGCTAGAGGATTTTACTTGTTATTCCATACTGCTATTAATGAATCATCTTGCACTGATTGTCTTTCTGCAAGAAACATGAAACTTAAAAGAAATAGCCTATTGAAAGCATGCTTCTACTATTTTGTTTGCTGTGTCAGAAATAACTTCACTATTTTTAGTTGCCCTGCTAAACAGTCCTTTTACTGTACATTTTAACAGTGCTTATGCTAGAAGTTTCTGGATTTATTCAAGCTAAAAATGGATTAAAAATGGTAGTATAGGTCAGCTTGAGAAGTTTGTTTCAGAGTGGGAACAAGGTTCTCTGAAATGAGAATGTAGGCTAATAGAGGAGGAGAAAGGTCTAAGTGCTATTATATGAAATTATTATATATTTGTATGCTGAATACTGTAATGCTGAATACTGTAAATAATTTCATTAAAGTATTCTGGGGTTTATTTCATTACAAAAATGCAGCTTCCCTGGCCTTTGTTGTGAATATTTTTCCCCCAAAAGGAAGCATTAAATACAATTAAATTTAGTTTCTAAAATAAAATGCAGAGTCCTTGATAAAGTAAGTTTCTTAAATATTGTGATAAGTCAACATACACTATCTTTTATTTTGATGTTTGTAATACATGCAGCTGTTTAAATTGCTGCTTTAAATTAACATGTAAAATTGAAGAGAATTTGCATCAGAATATATTTTTACTGCGTATTCTGGGATCCAGTGCACCACATTTTCACCCATTACCATGGCAGGGTTTTTTTGGGACCTAGCTTAGGTTTGGTGCTGGGGAGAACTCACTCAGGCACTGCAGGCTTTTCAGCCTTTGAAAAGCTTACCAGTGATATGCTGATACTTTAAAGTTTGACTTCTCAAATTCATAGGGGATGAAAACAATATATTGTTAAGCTGTTGCACATATTCATTACTAAGTAGAGCCTCAGAAGAATGGCCATTCAAGAGGGCTTTGTAAAATGGATAGTAAGTAGCAGTCCTTGCCATGAAGACTTTTCAACTTACTTAAACAAAACAAAAAGTCTGGTCTCCTGATTCTGTTTCAATAGAATGTAGCAAGGCATTGGTGTTTGAACTCAGCTTTCTTGAGGTTTTATCTGCTATTCTGAGATGCTCAAAAACAACAACAAAAAATAGCAAGCCGCATACTTTTTCCCTAAGAGCTAAATTGTTCCATCTCACTTAACTAATGTATTGATTGACTTTATCGAGTCTGTAATAGTTCTGAGTTTATGAGCTGTGATGCCTGGAAATGGATTAGTGCCAGTGCCTGTGATGAGATATGGCCAGAAGATGACTATTTTGTCTCATGGCAGCTTTTGAGGTTACAGAATTTGACTTTATTTCACCTTCAGAACAAAGTTTGTCATCTTGGCTCACTGTATATCACCGGAATGAGGACTTGAACATGATGTCCATCCCTGCAACGTGTTTCGACTTGAAAAGGTCAAAACTCTGGTGCTCCAGCTGTTGCATCCCAGTATGTCATTCAATACTTGGGTTTATATAGTAATCATATTTGCATACTGGAGATACAAAGCAAAGATTATGTGCAGCACAGTTTTGTTTACATAAGGACAATCAAGATTAGATTATTATTAGCAAATGGCCATGAAATGTAAATGAGAACTTGTAGGCTGTCTAACTCTTCTGACTGTGTCTTAGAGACAGCGATTCCACATGTGTGTGGGGCTGCATCCTTTGGGCTCACAGACCCCTGACAAAGCTTTCTAGGTATCTGCACCACTGTTCCCCCTCCCCCCAAAATCTTCTTTATCTGCTTTTGCTTTTTGCTGGTTCTGTCTCCTTGGTTTCTTATAGAAAGTCAAATCTCAAAGTTGTATTTTTCACAAAGCTAAAGCTATCTGAGCTAAAACCTCAGACTCTTCTCTTCAAGCAGAAGTTCAGCTTGTATTGTAAGTGAAGGATTCCTTTTTCCAATTCTTTTTTTTTTAAGACATACAAAGCTCATATTAAAAAAGACATATTAAACTCAATAAATATAATAATAATTAGAGGTAATCTTATAGACCATGATTTCCAGGAATTCAGACTCAATAATTTACATGCTTTTTTTTTTGGGGGGGGGGGGGCCTTCAAACTGTGTAACCAGGAGCTTGATCCTGGTAGTTTCACTACTTACCAATATCTTAGTTCTTAGGTCTTAGTTCTAGCACCTGGCAAGAGCCTTCATGGCTGAGCATAACAAGTAGCAAGCTTTTTGCAGTGCAGATCTCATTCACCTAGAAAAGATGTTTTACCTGCTCTTGGATTTCTTAACACTCACCTTAATGCAAAGTATTCCTGGTTATTTACAGTGCTTTATGTTTACCTCTGCAAACACGCAAGTATGTACACCATGCATTTAAGACCACAAACCTCAAACCTAGGCATTCCAGTCTATGTCCTTGCTATCTTCACATTTCATAATTATAATTCGTGGTCACTAAAGTCAAGTGTGAAGAGGGAGGTTCCAGCTTTAGAGAAAACTTACCTGTTTCCCCCCTTGCATACAGCTGACATGAGCATGTCATGAGTCTGCAGTCCTGTCCTGTCGTTATTCTCTGAAATGCTCGGCATGTGAGGGGTGTATTAATCATGTGTACAAAGGGACAGTCCAATTGTCCTCCTTCAAGGCATACTGGGTTCTGCATTGTGTCAAGTGAGAACAGATTCCTAGATGTGAGATTTAGCCAGAACCTGATCATCCTTAAATCATCTTCAAGGCCTTCCTCTTTTTTATACTTTTTCCATAGTTTCCAGAATAATTTCTTAAGAATGGCTTCTCTAATTTTGTCATAAAGTCTACTGTTTGTCTTTCAAGACATCAGGAATGCATAAAATCCTAAAACAGATAGGAAAACATTGTCTTGCATCACTTTTTAGTCTATTCAAACTTAGACATCTTTTCCCCTTCTCCTCCCCCCCAAAAAAAAGAAAACAACAAAAAAACCCAACACTGGAGCGCAAGTTAAAGAGCTGTGCTTGTTATGTGACATAGATCAGAAAACGGAAAGTTAGGGTGATAAAATCCTATCATTTATCATGTCACCTGCAACTGTTTTTATTCAAAAAAATAGAGGTTCAGAAAGTCCACTGACAACGCTGACATTCTCAGACCAGTGATTTCTGAGGCAGTGTTACCTGAGAAAGATATTTGTAAGTTTGGTAAAAATAATGCCCCAGTTATAAAGATGGTTAAAATTTAATATTGCAAAGTTGAGACACTTCTCAATGGCTATAAACTTACAAGTCACCACAGGGAGGGCAAGTGTTTACTGTTCGGTTTTCTTTCCCAATAATCACTTTGAGATACTAAGTTCTTGGGTCCATTGTGAAAACACTACTGCAATGAAAAGGGCTAGAGACTCTGAAAAGGAAGAAAGAAAAGGTAGGCTATTAAGAGCCTCTAAATTAAGCCCTCTGGAGATGTTGGTAAGAAGAAAAAAGTGAACTGTTTTATCATCTTTAACAAAAGGCATTTGTGGTCTATTTCTTGTGTTATTATCGGTATATGGTCTTTCACTATGGTCTCTCACTTTTTGTTGTTACTGTTGCCATTCTTCAGCACTTGCATTGCATGCGAGCCAGAAGTATGTTTTTACAACCTTGCTTCCAGATAAGTGATGGTGATTTATTTAGGAGGGTCACTAGGTGCAAACCATGCTAGACCCTATCAATCAAAATATGGGCTAACAGAGCTTTGAAAAACAAAAAATGAAGTGCCCTTAAAATTTTTAATGTTTCTGCTCTCCACTGTTTTAATATTCATATGGAGATGAAAATAATATATTTTCTCATTAGAACTTGTCACTTTTTGTTTGCTAGATATTTTTTGCACCTGTATTTCTAATGGAGTGTGAAATTAAAATGAACATTCATGTTTTCTTTGTGGTACCAGCTTTGCAGTTGGTGGTATACAGACGAGCTTATGAACAAAGTTTTCTTCCTGATTATTTTGGCCATAACATAATCATAATCATTTATTGTGATTATTATTATTAAGAATTTATTTAGGTCTGATATAGGCCATAGATACATCTAGCTTTTTGTTGGGAGTAATAGGATTTTGACAAGTAATTAAATACTTGCAGATTGTTCTTCAGCATCATTATTATAGTATGCCAAACTGCATTTGGCCATAATAATTTGAAACCCCCCTTTGGAGTTTTCTGTGATCTTGCTGAAAAGCTATAGTGGCGAATCTCAGAGGGATTTAAATAAAAATCTTTGCTTAAGCACAGCTATGTGATGCTCTTCATAGTAATGTCCATCAAGTATGTCCTATGACTTAGGCTCAAATCCTCAAGAAATTTTATACAGAGGTAGACCTGGCTAAAAGGAGGAGGATGCCATTTTTAGCCCTTCACATTTCTGATCCTGGCTGTAAACTATAAAACTGATAGCAGACGAAAATGTCCTTGTCTTGCTTAATTTTCCTGTTTGTTTGCTGCAGAGGTAAATGGAGGTGCAAGTTCTTGTAAGGTTTTTCTTTGTCACAGTTTGCATGTTCCTTGTTAATAAGCACAAACGAGAGGTGACCTTAGTATCGCCATTAAAGGAGGCATCACACAACATGCAGGAACGGTTCTCCTACTCTGCACCTGA
Organism: Apteryx mantelli; assembly: GCF_036417845.1. Lineage (NCBI taxonomy): Eukaryota > Metazoa > Chordata > Aves > Apterygiformes > Apterygidae > Apteryx > Apteryx mantelli. Next base: position 116,671,621 of record NC_089980.1, on the reverse strand, counting down.
AAAAGGATGTCATGTGAAAATTCACCTTTTTATTGGTACTGATTTGTTGTTGTTTGCAATTTAAAAGGAAAGCATTGCAGTCTTCTTTTTTTAATATAATTCTTTGTTGGTCTTGAGTTTTCCCGCTAATTAATGTAAGTTACAATGGTACTTATTGGTGGTGGCAGGGTTTCTTGCTACTTAAATCGGCAGATAAACCTCATTTAACTGAATCAATTCTTTCCATCTCTACTTTAAAGAGACTACCTCCTAAGAATGTGCAGATTTATAGACTGGTCCTAATGTCTGGAGAGATTTAGTTTCCAAGTATGCTAGAAAAGAGTAAGCGTAATAAAAGGAAGAACATAGAAATTTCAAAGATGGTCTAAGGACATTTCCGGTTGTTTGTTAGGGTATCAGTTCTATTTCTATTTTCTAAGTGTAAAGCAAAGACATTAAGAAGGATAGGCTCTTATCTTGTGTCACATATCGCCTTTTTGCTTGTTTAACATTAGGTGTTGAAGCTTATGACAGTCACCCCTAGACCGAATACAATAGTTTTCCTTTCACTAGAGCGACTCTTCCTTTTAGTGTAATCCTCCAGGCAATTCTTGAGACAAAAATATGTTTGGGATATTTTATCACAGTATTGCCCTACACAAATGATAACTGCTTGGAAATAATGGTCCACTTTCTTTAGCACTATCTCTCATAAAGTCTAGGTGTCTTTAACCAAAGATCAGGACCATCAGGAGGGCATCTTCCACTGGACATGTTTAACATCCTCCTCTGCATGGGAAAGCTGTGTTTACTCTAAGCTCCTCACTGGGTGCTATGGTAGACTCAAAAGGTTAATGTAGAGTGGTGACATCCTTTTGCTCAGGTGTTAAAAAAGGTACTGTTTTAAAAAAAATGCATGTTTTCCTACTGTGTCCTGGAACATCCTTAAAAGTGTTCTTACATTACCAAGAAGATCTGACATTGTTTGGGCTTTTCCCGAGGCAAGCCTAAGTTTGATGGAGCAGTGATGAATATTCATTTTAGCTATTTTCTGCCCTTTCCTTCCTCATTCCCACTTCATCTTGTTTTATCTAGCCAAGAGAGAAACTTCTAGACCATGGATCTCTGTTACACTCACACATGCTTCCACTTTCTGTTTCTTTTATTATCTTTATCTTTTGTCGTGGAAACATGGAAAATATTTATGCCATCTGGGCACACAGAGTATATGCTTTTCTACTTCCACCCAATACTGAAATAAAGGGATTACAATCCCCAGAATCAAAACTGTACTTATGTCATTGCCTAGACAGCAAATCTACAAAGGTCAACAAACATTATCTTGAAGCCAAGCAAAGTCAGGAGGGAGGAAGAAGGAAAGCACTTGCTCACATCTAAACTACTATTCAGTGCTCCGAAATGTGTTTCTCTGTTGATTTCAGTCTCCATTGAAAGAGTTCTTCTCTTTAGGGTGTTTTTAGCAAATCCATTGACTTTTTTTTCTGTTGACAGCATAGCTCTTTCTTGGAGCCATGGATGCTGTGACAGGGAGGCTCAAATTTTGCTTTCACCCCATCTAGACGTGATATGAGTCACTGAGGTAGTAGTCATCTCTAAAAGAGGCTAGGACCTATTGTTGTTAATAATATTTGCACCACTTGCTTTTGGGACCCTCTTTACGTGTAAGACAGAAATTTAGTGAAGGGTGGTCCTCTTTTATGAACTGAAAGCAAGGTACAAGAAGGGTTGTCTACAGTGGAGGAGCTGGGTGTTGCAAAGTGGACTGTGTTGTGATGGAACTACGTAAGTGGAAATGTATATAGAGTCACCTCAGTTTTTGTGTTTTTAAGCATTAAAGTTTTCCCCCCTGAGACCTCAGCTTGACTGGAGTTCTAGTGAGTGTTGTTCAAACACTAATGTGGATGGATCCTAATGTTATGCCTTTCTGTCTATGTATTAAAAAGGAGTTGTTTAGATGCAACTCAGTCTACTCAAAGCAGGACTACGTAAACCATGGTTTTGGGAGATGCTATTGGAAAATGTTCCCAGACCTCTATCATTTTTTGAAACTGAGGACCTTCATTTGAATTTCTTAACCAACTTCTGCCTGGAAAAATATTAAGTAGGAAGTTCTCAATCAATCTGCTTTAGCCACTAAGAAAAAAGTCCCTTGGGGAAAGGGTGAGGAAGCAGGGGAACCTTGTATCACCACTTTAGCTCTCCTCAGATCTCAGTGTGTTAAAGCAGGAAGACGGCAACTGATTTCAGCTAGCTGTGACTACCATAAGATTTCTCAAATATGTATATCTAATGGAATAATTTTTTTAAGAAAACATTGATCTGAGAAATACTTACATGCAGTTAGACCATGGAGCAAACCAGTCTAGCAGACTGATTTCAGTCTAAGGATATATTGCAAGCTACTGTAAGTTTATATTGCAAGCTACTGTAGCACGCAATTGCTAATTCTAAAAATATTCCATATGAGTGGACTAATTTCTGCATCTTTGAAGCATTGGCCCTTTTTGCTGTCGACATGTATTTTGCAATTGCAAGAAAAGAGGGTATACAGTATCTACTATTTGTTAGAAAGAAACTGAAAACTACACTTCTTAACTGAGAGAGATTTTGTTGCTATCTACCAGTATCCTTGTGAATGCATGAGGCATTTGAAAAGGTGCCATTGCTATGTGGTTATGTCTTATTTGCCTTTGCTACCTCTCTAGAAGGATTTTTTTTTTTTTTTAATGAGCTCCACCAGATAGGTTTAGTGTTTCTCTTCACTTTCAGCCTTTTAGATGATAATGCAGGATTCATGATACCGCATCAGCAGAAGCTGCTGTAGATTGATGGGACCCCATCAACCACCCTGCCCACTCAATATTATAAAGATTTGTGTCGTCAGTAGTCATGACGTTTGGTAGGAAGTTGCCCATTTATGGATACTAGAGCAAATGATATCATCACAATAGGTGGCTCCTGTCTAAATAGGATCATTTGTGAAATAAGATTACAGGCATTTATCTGGGAAACAGGAGACAGAGGCACCTGCTTTATGTAATTGATATCCTGGGGAATTATTGTGTACAGTAATCAAGAAAAATCTTCATTTCTAATTCTATTATGTGGGAAGAAAACCCTTTTTTTCCTGCCTGCACAAAACAAACCCCACTTCCACATGGAATAAGCTCCAGACCATGTTTTCTATTATGCTTGAATATATGGGACATGCATTGCAATCCTATGCTTGCCACACTGCTGCAGTATACTTGTTTTGCAGAGCTCTGTAGCAGGCTAGTCAAAGCTGTGACTAACTAGACCCTTGGATACATGCTCTAATCTCTGGCCTTTATTTTTACAATGAATTTGATTTGTTCATTGATTGTATATTTTTTCTGATTTGTGAGAAGCTTCATGCTCTGTATTTGGATGCTGACTGCAATACAACAAAAGTCTTTAATACGGTAAGTCAAAGATGACTCATTTCTTACTCTCATGCCTTCAATTTATACTTTCTACAGCACCATATCATCAGGTAGAAAATTATGTGTTAATTAACCTTAAAGTAGCTAATTTTCAACAGATGCTCTTCCCCTCCCTCCCCCCAGTACTTTGCACCATGTTTTTTTTTCCTCCCCATGAAAGCAATAGGTTTGAACTGTCTTTAAGTAAAATGCTCTTGTTCTATTATTTTTAATAATATTGCCAGTGTTTTGTCATATTCTTTAATTTCAAGTGTAAAAAGGAAAATAGACTATGCACACAAAACTGCAACTTAACATGTGATGCTAAAATAAGATAAGTTCAGTTCAATATTAACATTTATTACAGTGAACAATTTAAAAGGCAAGAATCTTTTGGGGATTAACACTTTGGATAAAGTAGAAGGGCTTCAGTTTTCATTTGAGAATGAATATAGTCATGTGCCTACAGTTACAAGAGCCTTTATTTTAAGTGAAAGCAGTGGGGAGAAAATGTCTTACAAAAAGACTGTTTTCTTTGTAATGCAGTGTGCAGAAGAAGATTTGGTAGTACCCATATCAAGTGCACTAAATGAGATAAAAGAAGAAAAAAGAATTATTAGGTGCACAGTGATAGCTTTACGTTGTAGAAACATTGAGAACAAAAATGCTATCAAATAGAAATATTCTTTAAAAAGCTTTTAAAACAGTGCTGTCATCACACTCATAATATGCACTCTTTCAAATAGCTAACTTTTTAATTGTACACTAAGTGTTAAAATTTGGTCTAAGAATTTTTTAGGGAAATGTACAGTTAAGCAGAGGTCTGGAGGATCACTGGGTTACTAGGTCTCCTTTAGTAAGATTCATTCAGTCCTGGCTTTAGAACTGGGCAACTTTGTAGCAAGTGAACAGTGTCCAGATGGACTGAAATGTTTGGATTTGGAAGTATTTTCTCTATCTCCCCCCTCTCCCCCACTCCCCATGTCTGAAACTTTTAAACGGTAGTTTTTATTTTCCATAAGTATTAGTCCTTCTAATTAGGATATGCCTATCAAAAAAAAACCCCCAAAACTGTATTTGCCAGTATAGGCTGTTTCCAGTGATCAAGTAAAATAGCTTACTTTTAAAAAGTTTATTCAGGAAAATAGCCGAAAAGAGGGGAAAAAAAGTGAGGTCTGTATGAAATAAGAACAAAGTTATGGGCTGACTCGTCTATTCACGAGTTTTAATTACTGTAGCTTTTTCACTTCTATTAAGAAATTTTAAGGTTTGATTTTTGTATTACCAATGTGATTGTTTTGCAGACATGCATTAATATCAGCTCTTGCATTTGCTCATAAGTTATTCATGGATCCATATCTGTCATGTTTTCCTGTCGTTTGAGACAGCCCACATCCTCTTTATTTAGCAACAAGTGATCAACCTGATCACTTAGTGCCCAGTGCAGTACATTTCAAAATGTATGCTCTGAAATATAAAAGCAATTAAATAATATTTACTAGGTTTATAAAATCTACATGTTTAGCAGAGTTTGTGACTGCAGGCTTCCGGTTCTGAATTAAACATGCTATTTTAAAATGCTAGAAGGCAAGTGAAGGTACCTCAGCTCATAAGCATATTAAACAGTAGCATACCACCAGGCATTATCCTTTTCTTTTGCAAATAACCCACAGAATAATGGCTATTTTTGTCTAAAAATTGCATAACTAGGTCTGCTTAATATGATTTATGGAAATTATTTCACTGTAAATGCCTCTTAAAGTGATCTAGAAAAATGAAGACATTTGCATAGATTTCATTTATGCATGTTAAGCAAAAGCTGTAGGAAAGTGGCATATACTGAATGTAGAGGCCAAATTACATGCTCTATAATTCAGTCATATAACTGTTACGTAGCTTAGCTGATCAAATTTTAAATAGCAAGTGGTTTGCAGCATGCATCTTTTAGAGAATAAATGTGAACAAATGATAGTGTAGTCATTGCTTTTCATAGTCCACCTACAATTTTTTTTTTCTTCAGAAAATGTTGTTAATAGTTCTCTATCAGTTTTGCCTCTGCCTTATAATTTTCCATTGAAGGACAGCAAATCTTACAGAAGCTTTTTAAAAATAATAAAATAATTTACAAATAATAAGAAAGAAAATCAACATAATTACAGTAATTATGCTGAAGGACATATAAATAAAAGTATTCCATCTGTTAAGTTTAAAACAGTACCTACAGTTATTAATTGAATTTAACAGATATAGAGAAGGAGGCATGGCCATAGCACAGTGCATACAATGTTCCACTTTTGCTTTATCTAATAAGTTTTTAAATTGTATATCCAGGGGTCACACATCATACTAGTCATGCTCCATAAGTTTTCCTTATTGATATTATTTGTAGCAGTCTTATATTGCCAATATGTTAGAAATCTTAGCCATATTTTTCTGAAAACTTTATGATCTTTATGCTTGAAATTTACAGTCTTATACACTTAATATTATGCTCTTAGCTTAATCATTGCAATAAGTTTATATAGTTAATAATTAGCTTCTACTTTTTTAGAAGAATGGCTGGAATCTGAGCTGGACTATGTCTGGGAAAATCAAGAGTAATTGCACTTACATACATTGAAGTTTCTTGAGTGTAGGATAAATGAGATCAGATAGATATCTTGATACCCTCTTTAGATGTGAATATTAAGATAGCTAAAGCGTGCACACAACAGAGAAAAATATGAGGTCCACATTTCTGTGTTCTCTAGTTGCTATCAGGAGTAAAATCCTGGTAAAATATTTGTGAGTAGTAAGGAAAATCAGGTGGCTTTTTACACTCAGTTTAAAAGGAGGTTCTGTTCACCGATAAGAGTTTAGTATGGCAAAGGGTCTGCCAGCTTCATTTGCTCTGATAACACAGGCAATACTTTTTTTCTTTTTTTTTCTTTATGCACTTCAAAATGCTGCCCAAGGTCAGTGCAAAGGGGTGGAGTATGTACGAGCCCGCACACCCTTGACTAGAGAGCCCATGGCTAAATCGGATTGAATTGCTTTTAGTTTCTCATTGTGTAGTATAAAATATTCATACCTGCAACAATGAAAGATTTGCATTCATTGGTCCAGTATGAATTATATCTGTTATATAATTTAATTGTCTTTGTCAGATACACTTGCAAAATTGATATTAAAGCCTGAAAATCATACAGGACAGTGTGAATGCCAGCGAAGTATTCAGGAAACAGCAAAGTAATTCCTCTTAGCAAGCTATTAATTCCTCTTAGCAGTACACTACCAAGGTACAAATAGGGTAACAAGTCTGTTACTGTCAGACAACCACAGCAGAGCATTTAGTGATATATAGAGAAAAGCGCATAGTAGTTCATAGATTTCTTTTACTGAAGGAAAGTGAAACTGCATCATAGTCACCATTAACATCTTAAGAGATGCAGTTTGCAATTAATAACTGCAGCATTTATGGTAGCAATAATTACTTGATGAATCAAAGTCAAAAAGGCTTAAAGGTGACCACTGCCCGTCAAAAGGAAGAGAGAATGAAAAAGATCCAAGGCAGAAAATCACTTACGGATCATGCATTTCCATGCAATTTCTGAGAAAGACATTCTTTGTTATTAGATTCAAGGTTTAGCTGATCTGTATAGTAATGTGTTGTGAAAACAGTTATGTGTTGTTTGTCCTCCCAGTTCTTACCACTCTATTTGTCTCTTGATATGAGAGCAACGACATCCTTTATAAATTTTGGTTCATTTTCTAGGTGACTCGCCATCATCAAATCCTTGATATCTAGGGCTTGAACATGTTTCTGCCAAAGCTGATGGCAAAACACTTACTGGCTTAACCTGGATCATGATGAGGGCAACCCACCATTTAATAATAGAGTCCAAGAAATATCAGGCTGCTTTTTCACATGTCAGCTCCCTGCACCGTTCCTGCAGGCAGAAATCTTGCCCCAGTTCACAAAGAGGAAGGACTCTTCCAGACCTTGCGTGCCTTCCCCCCGAGAGAGGAGAAGCAGGAGCACGCCGTAGGGGTTAAGACAAATATCCTCGTAAGGCAGCGCAGATGATGGCAAAGCTCCTGCGTGCGTGGCTTCGGAGTGGCAGCTGACAGCGGTCCTCAGGCCGCGTGCTCGGGAGCAGCACACCGACGGCATCGCGGCCCGGCTGCCAGCCCCCCGCTGCAGACTCGTGCTTTGAACGCACGAGGCGCCTGAGCAGAGCATCAAAAATGAAATCAGGTGCTTGTGATCAGGTGTGAATTCAGCACGAAGCCAGGAAAACTCCCTCGCTGGGGCTTCTGCTCTGCGTGGGGACAGGAAAGCGCAGCCAGAGGCTTGCTGCTGCGCTGGAGGGGACAGTGAGCTCAGCTGTGCTCCGAGGAGTGGGCCTTGCTCAGGCACTTTTGAGGGCATCAGACTATTCATGGAGGTGCTTGTTATTAGAAAGCCCAGTTTGTTCCGGGTCTCTCCTTTCGGAGGAGAGGACTGGGTTAACCACCTGCAAGCCTCACCCACCTCGCTGTTGACATGAGCTGAATGGCCGGGATAGGGCACAGGATTTGGGGGCTATTCTGTACCGTTCTCCAGAGGTTCTTTTCTAATTCCAGTTTCCTTCGTGCATTTTTCATCTTATAAATTTTGTCAATATCTCTTTAAATGGGATATTGTTATCTTGACAATCATTTTCACATCTGATTTGTTTTCCTTCCATCCGCCCAACTGCTGATAGAAATAATAGCCAAGAACTGGAAGAAATTAAAGGCATATTTTTTCTGTTTACTCAGTGTGTTTGACAGCATGTTGTATCTATTCAGTCTCACTGTTTCCTCCATGCAATCATTTGGCTTCTTCCCATTTGTGCAGGCTTAGTAGCAGCTGAAGGGAGAAAACATCTTAAACCAAGAGAAATAATACTGTAATCTCATAAAAATTGGCAGGCAAAGTAGCTGAATCTTGTAGGGGTTCTCATTTTTATTGATTATACGGAGTCAGTGGTATTTTTCTTATAAACATATAATCCATATACATTCTGATAGACTTAATGAAAGATAAGTTATACCCTACAATTAGACAGTTAATTTCTGTTATTGCTCTGAACTGCCTTCTAAGCATCTATTTCCCCTCTACACTTCTTTTTTCATTCTTTCGATGGCTTAATGAAGAGGAGCAAAGCTTTGATGTATTTTTGTTGCCAGTGATGTTTTGGTATGAATGCCTGGTGGCCTCTTTAACTTAAGTTGTGGCACCATTTCGTTATTGCTTCAGCAGATCCATTTGAAGAAGTTTTCCTCCTGCCCACAGCTGCTTGTTCTTTCCTGGTCCCCACCAGAATTGCCCCCAGTTGTACTGAGTTGGCTGTTTCTGTGACCACACTCTAAACCACAGCTTTGAAGAGATTTGATTTTTTGAAAGCACATGCACGCATGCTTGATGGGCTTTATTTATTTATTTATTTATTTATTTATTTATTTATTTATTTATTTTCATAGTTCCATTTTCTTTGACTGTACTGTTTCATGGTTCCATTTTAAAATACATCAGATGATAGATAGATAACTTGTTCATTAGCACAACTCGGGGTCTTTGAGGTTGTTAGAGGAAAAGAGCTGGAACCAGCAACAAGATGAACATCCAGTAAGAGCCTCTTAAATCAGATCTACAGCCAAAGAAATAGTAACAAGCCTGATAAGTTTATCTAATCTAAACACTGGATTCCTAAAATAGATAGAATGAATAACCAATGAATAACCTCTTATGAGGGAGCAAGTATCTGCAAGATTTTTGCAACCAGGTTTGATCTAGTGTTTCTCTTTAATATTACTACCGGGCAGGATGGCTTGATTGTAGTTATAATTTACGTTCTAACAGCATCTATTATTCAAATTAAGGACTGAGACTTCTGGAACTAAGCACCATATGAGTAAGACCTTGTTTTTATAGTAGCAAGCGATGGTGATCCCCTGTTCCTCAGGGTTTACAGGGCAGCTATCAAAATGGATTCAGCAGGTTGATGAGAGAGACCAAACCAGGTTTGGGAGGGTGAGCTAACTATACAAGCAAACCTACTTCGATATAAAGATTTTTAAATAACATATGGAGGGGAAGTAGAATGCCATAAAACACTTTTCAGTGATAGTAACTAGCATTGTGCAGTCCTTTGGGGTGCTTTGTGTCTTACAATGTTGCCTTATAAAAGAAAGTAGTAGCTGTAGTCATTTGGATGCACTGTCGATTGAAATGAATATGAGCTTCCCCCTGATTTTAGTGGTCTTGGATCAGACTCAGTGGCAAAAGGGAAATGCATTTTAACATAGTAAACTTCCCTTCCTGGGACTGTGCATGTCACCTCAGCCTTTTCTGTTCAGTCTTGCTTGAAGCTAGGTGTAGTACTACATTGATGGGTGCCTCGTACAGCTGCTGTGCAGCGAGTGCCTGCTTGTCATTCGCAGGATTCCCGGGGAGGGCAGAGCTGTCCAGACACTGATAGCTTTGTATTAAAACCCTCCGTGTCTGATTTCACCTTGGGGCTTTATGGACACATCTGTGCTTCAATAAGCAAGAACAGATTTGTATTTATTGTAATATATTCTTGAGATTCGCTTCTAATTTCTGTTGTCCTCCTGGGATCTCATGTCTTCTGTACCTGGTCTCATGCAGGAATGCTGCTGCATGTGAGCAGAGACAGGCATGCGCTTGTGAGTGTACACACACACGCACACCTTCAGTCAGAGTGGCAGCAAGAGCAGCATGTGCCTCCTCCAAAGTCCTGCCAGGGAGCCAGGGAGGATGGTCAAAACCAACTGGTGCCTTCCTGCAGATCATAATTGCACATACAATGCGATTAATGGCAAACTGACACCAGAACTCTAGTGGTGGGCTTGAATTTGGGACCTAATTGTTTTAAATATAGGTATGCAATTCCTCAGGTAATTCCTTTAAGTATTGCCTAGATTTTAAATAACTAAATGAGGAAAAGATTAAATTTGGCCTAATAATTATTGTATAGTGATGGGATTCTAAATAAGACTGTTGATAAGGTAATTTTAAATTCCATGCCTAATTTATACATCAATAATTAATAGCCTCCCCCATACTCTTCTCAGGGTTATAAATTAACCATTTCATAAATACTTCAGTCTTCACTCTTTCATGCAATGGCTGTTTATTCTATCTTTGTAAGCCAGGCCCCTGTGGGACCACTACATGATTCTTCAAAAAAAATAACAAAATAGTCACATTAGCTTCTTTACCACATTAATCCCTCTGATTCAGATATTCTTCTTTCACTTATGCTCATGCCATTATCTGCCTGCAGATAATACAATGATAAATGATTACCTGGCTATTTGAGGGGGAAAAAATCTAGGATCTATACATTCTTCTTGATGAAAAAGAGCAGGAGGAGTTTGTCAGGTACCATGGTGGAGGGTGGAGATATGACTATGCTGAAAACATTTCTGGTTGTTAACAAGTCACATCATAGTTTCTCTGCAAAATAGCAATGATAACACTTCAGCAGGTAGCACAAGGCTGTCTTCTTTGAGATAAATATGCAGCAGTTGCCCACTTAATATATTTGGGAAGCACTACTGACATAAATTGATAGAAATTACATCTGATGGTGCCCATAAATGTTTCTATGTAAGTTCAGGAAGGGGGAATTATCCTCACAGAAGGGCATGCTTTTCCCTCGACTCTCTTCTGTCAGTTTGCTGGGAGGCTGTTTGAAGAAGCCCACTGAAAGAGTCTCTGCGTGCAAAAATTAGTGAAGACACCCAGGGAGGCTGGCCTCCAATGTGCTCGCTTTCAAATCTCTTCTTCAGCCTTTTTTTTTTTTTTCATTTCTTTACATTCAAAACTAAAATTATAACAGTAGTCAAGCAGGAACAGCCTTAAAGACCTAATAAAGCATCTGTATTTGCATCAGTTTCCAAAAATTAAGGCTTTGAAATTGCAAATATATAAAAGATACTGCCACTGGTGTGATTTGGTTTAGGACTACTATAAGGAAGTGCTTGAAAGTACAAGTCTTTTTAATGTGTTCTACACTATATAGCTTACTTTTATGAAGGCAACTAATATTTTAGTTTTCAAGCACTCTGAAATACAGTTAGCCTGATAGGCGCCAGGGGTGTCCTGCTGCATTGGGCATGATGACAAAAGGGAATTTCTCCACAAATCCACAAGTAGCCTAGAGCCCTGGAAGTCACCTGGATATTTAAAATTGTAAAGGTTTCAAAATAATGTTAATTTAATAGTACAATTCCTACTTCACTGATTTCCATTCCAAATACTATTAGCAGTTAGGTATCATGAGATCAATCATTACCTGTTCTTTTTTTTTTTTTTTTTTTGCACTGCCAGTTTTCTGAATACAATGCAAACATTTCCCCACACATTCCCCAAGAGTGAAATAAAATATTTTTTACTTTCTGGAATTTTCACTCGTGGAATGTACAACACAAATTATTGTAACTGCCTGTCTTCAAATGAGTTACTTTGAAAATAGAAGAGACTGCCCTTGAATTTCCAGGTAGTTTGCTGTTAAGAATCTGAACTGGTTTTGAACAGATGAAAGTCCCATGGAATTACCAACTGTGGGTCTGCATAGCTCCGCTCACGTGGCTTGGAACCTGTGTTCCTGTGCCGAGGGAATTCAAACAAAACTGATGTGCTTGTGATTTCTACAGAGACTTTGAAATCTGTGAATAGATCAAACCTTTTTGGATATTGAATAAAGAGATTCTTCTAAACAAACCATTTTAAATTAATGTTTTCATGCTTAAATTTAAGTGTTTTTTTTCATCCAGCTATATTGTGTCGTGATCAGAACAATAACAATTGAGAAGAACAGGATTCCTAGCTGCTGTTTCAGACACAGAAGGGGACTCTGTGATTACCTTGCTAGCAGCTGTTCTCTTCAAATGAAGGACACCCTTATGGAGAAGTGATATAGAATGTGATAGCGATAAAATAAAGAAGTCTCTAAGGAAAGGGAGATAGGGATCTACTGAAGCGTCCCTAAACCTACAAAATCAATAGTTTAGACATCTGACTGAGAATTCTATAGGCTGGTTTCAAAATGATGTTTATCTGATTTTGATTTACTTTTTGGCAAAAGTTTGTAAAATCCTCTCAGTCAGATCACTGGGGTATTTACTAATGGACAAAATTTGAATGAAGTAAAAGTACCCTGATGTAAGAGTAACCCTAACCCTAGCCAAATAATTTTGGTTCTTTCTGCTCAACACAATGCCATCTTAAGCTACAGTCTTGGCCTTTATTGACTCTTATAGCAGTTATTAAAAATCATATCCATAGCGTTAGGGAATAAATTAGGAAGCCAGGAGAATCTGTTAGCTGCTCTTCATAGATTCAAAACCAAGTTAGACATAACATTAATGGGAATGCTCATGGAAAGTTTTAAAATACATATTCTGAAAGTCACTTTGTTCCCCTCTCATGTTTTATCCATGGAGGCATCAAAAGGGACCTGGAAAAATCAAAATTATAACAATCTTAAATCAGCAAGAGACTTTTTATAGCTTTCTTTTATCTCTATTAAAACAAAATTAAATCAAAAAAGTGGTGGTGCAAGTTAAATGAAGAAAAGAACATAGCCTAGTATATTGCATGAATAAAAGATATTGGGCAGATAGATGTATTGCGGTAATAAGATATGAGTAGCATCTGCTGTTGAGGGAGAAAACAAAGCAAGCTTTTTGCCCAAGAATGAAGCATAAATCTGAATTGAGAGTTGCAAAATCCTTGTTTTCAGCAAGACAACATTAGTGCGTGTAGATTAATAAGAACATGTTTATATAACAAGTAAAAACTTCTTTTTGTAAAACTGGAGATCCAGTTTGGTGCCCCAGCAGGCAGCTGGCCCCGATGCTTTCAGTGCATGGCACAGCGTCTGGTCCCCCAGAAGCTCCCCTTTGTGGGGAGTGCAAGCCAGCACACTTCCTCCTTGGCAAGTGGGGGTTTCACCATGCTTCCAGGCATGAGTTAGTCCCTGTAATATGTTGGTAGATTATCTTCCCAGTTACTCGAATGAGACATCCTAGCAATGCTGAGTTCTTCCCAGTGCTGCAGAAGCACCCTTGTAGAGACCAAAAGGGTTTGTGTTTTCAAAGAGATCCCACAGCAGTGGCAGAACGATGCAGTTGCATGGTTTTTTTTTTAAATTTCTGCTGGCAAAATGACACCTGTGTAAGTTGACAGATGTCTACAGCTGTATGATAATGAACACTGTGCATGTTTAAACTATGAGAGAACAAACCAAACCAATTGCTTCAAGAAAACAGAGAATTATAGAACTCCAAAAGAAAAGTTAGACACTGTAAAATGGGTGTTCGTGGTATCCTAGCAATATCCTGATGACAATAATGTAGGCAATACATGATTCGTAATACAGTTAAACTATCTGAATATGCTCACACAGGACCTGCCAAAGTGTGCTAATGCTTTTTAGCAGGGAGATAGATACGCCATCTAAAGAACCATAAAGAACCACTGTACTATGCATGCTGATTCATTGCGCTGTGGTGCTGACATGCAAGGTGGAAACATGAACCGTGTTGTGCCAGTTTTCAGTAAATGCCTTTTCTTTGTAGGTGTTGCCTCAATTTGTCTATATAGCATTGTTTTGATTATTGTTACTGAATAGGTCGTCATTATATAAATTCTACTAAGAAATCTCTGTGCTTTTGCTGGAGACCTGTCACACGGTTTCAATGGGATTGACCACCCCTGTTTCTTAGTATAACATTTTGTCAGATGCTTTTTTTATATGCCCTTTCAGCAAGCATAACTCCAGTACTTACTACAGGGAAGATACAATAATGAAAAATATAGGCGAATGAGGTCTGCACTATAGTTCAATGATGGCAGGAGATCAGCATGTTTCTTTTAGAGAGCTGTGGTCCACACTAAAGGAAATCGTTGAGAACCTCTTCCTTGAGCAATTCAGCAATTCAGCCCCTGTGAAATAGCAGTATGGATTTGCAGCCAAACACTTTTTTTTTTTCTTTTTTTTTCTCTTATTCATCAGCTCTGGCTCCAGGCTTGGTCAAAAGCCTCAAGTTACCGTGTACTGGCTTTAGTTTCTTTGACTTAACTGTATTCATTGAGCTAGAATGTTGCACAAGAAGGAGGAAAATGATAAGAAAAGTCACTCCTAAAGGTAGATTAATAGCTTATGCACAGACAATTAAACTTACAAGGAGATGCACATGGTGCAGACTTATTCTTGCCAGAGTTTCACAAGCAGGCATTTCCAGATTCTGGACGAAAAAAGTTGCACCAAGCTGTGTCAATCTGTCTGTGTCCAAGGCTGACTGTCTCTTGGACTCATGGTTATTCTTTAATCTCAGGAGCATTACTCAGGCAGAATTACTGTGTAACATATTGTGCATGGCTGTGCCTTGCTCAGAGTGCTTAGGGCTAAATGCAGCTCTGGCAGGAAAATTAATATCTCCCTTTTCCTCTTTATTTTATTTTAATTAAGGAAAGTAGTAAAACTGTTCAAAGAGGCTTTCATTAAACATACAAAACACAAAATTCCAAACAGGCCCACTTATATATGTTCACAATCAACATGTTGTATGCCAAAGTGGCAAAATACCTAGGAAGAATATTCCACTAGTTGTGCTGGATGGATTTAGGAAGTATATTGTAAAGATGTTTATCTTTACATCATCATCCCCCCTACTAAACAAGCTTTACTGCTTGCTTATTTTAAGAAAGCAAATGAATCTTGAGATGTTGATCTAAACTCCCTGTGTGAGGTTCTTGAAATTTGTCCATCACTAGGAAAAGACAAACGCGCGCGCGTGTGTGTGTGTGTATGAATAAACTAATATGATCCTGTTACATAAAAGGAATAAACTAATGTGATCCACACTGCAGCAGCCTGCCTCAGTCTTCATTTGAGCACCCCTCTGAAGTGGGAAAAGCTCATTGTCCTTATTTTAAGAATTAAACAGAGGCTCAGTGACATCCCTCATTTCACTTAAGAAGCCTTTGGCAAAGCATGGAATTAAACCCATTATTCAGCAGTCTCACGCTACAGCCATAACCACTGAGCTGAATGATGGACACACTACAGTTGTCTCTGAGCTCTCATAAAAGTTACTCACAATTTTTTTTTTCCACATCTGCCAACTGTGTGTGACAAAATAGCAGTGAAGCAACATTCAGACTAATTCTTAAAACTGGTATATATAAGCAGATTCAGCACAAGCGACAAGAACTTTAGCTGGTATAAATTGATCCTATTGCAACGTTGCTAAAAAGTTTCTGATATACATCACTGAGAATCTTCCCTAAAGCAGTGATTTTATTGGTCTTGCTGGGACCATGATCAGCCTCGATATTAAGTTGGAACTGTTCTAACTTTTCTGTAAGTGAAAAAATTTAAAACTCTAAAGCTAGGTCTTATTAGAACAGAAAAGTAGCAAATTGGAGTAACACCTAATAGAGGAGATTTTGACTGCCTGTAGGGCCATTGCCAGAGAGTTTCTCCTTGCTATTGCTGTGGTGCTGTTTTCAAGTCCTGCATCCTTCTCAGTTTTCAGAACTGAATCAACCCATGCGGTTTCATCTAGGTCCTTAGAAAAGTTTTTTTCTGGTCACTTCTGCAGGCCTTCTCCCAGTCTGCATGTATGCCGTAAGCTTCCTCTTTGCATTGTCATGTGCGCTGCTGGCCTGGGCTCTTGTTTCCTTGCTGTGAATGTTCAGTTGCTCTCAGGGATAAAATAATCTTCCCCTCTCTCCAAGGGGGTCTCCATCACCCAGAGTGCCAGGGAAGTGCAATCAGACAACCCTCCTCCCTGCCGTCCAGCTTCGCTGTATGCACAATGTACATTACATTCATATTAAATAGAAAATAAAAGATTTTATCATTCATCATAGGTGCATACTCTCTATTTTTATGCAGAATAATGCTGAAATGGTTGTTGAAGGAAAGCTGGACCTTTTCAGTTGTATCTGATGATGCATGGCTGGGTGAGGAGGAGAAGAACAGGTCCCCAGGACAGCCACCATGGTCAACGTTGTTTCTCCAGTAATTGTGCTACAGCTTCATATATCGTGTGCTGACTCAAACATCCTTTGCTACCTGGATAATTTGGTTCCTACCTGGAAATTTTGGATCTATGGGAATATGGAATATGACAGCAAAGGGGATAGGAGATTTTGCACATACCTTGGATCCTGCTGTTCCTTGAACTGAGAATAGGAAAATTCAGAGGTACTCCCTCCACAGTATGCCTAACATAGTCCTGGGACCAAATAACTTGTGTCCAGTACATAGACTTGAACCATTTAGGTTCAGGGATATGGTTGTATAGGAAACTAGGGCTGTCTCTTAGCCGAACTAATGAGAGTGTACAGGGTGGTCTTTTGTGGCTTGTCCAGTGTGCAAGCCATTTTCATAGTTGCATATAAGCATGATGGGACTAAACTCAGTCATTAATGGGAACACAGTGTGCATTACTAATGTAAAAATCATGTTTAAGTTCCATCAGTGCACAATGTGAATATATGCTTTTGATGCAAGAAATCTAATATCAAAAAATGCACCTATACACTGTGATAGAATAAAGTATTAGTCAGATTGTTTGGATAGGCCCTTAGAAAGTACCATACTTTAGTCAGTAAAAATAAGTGACAGACATGCTTCACGGACAATGAAGACTTTATTGGTTAGACTATAGTTAATTTTCTTTTGAGATATGTCAACACCATTCTGTCTAATTTCATCTGGAATTGCAGTAATATATGATCCTGATGTAGCCATCAGCAACTGCATATCAGGTTTCGTGGTGCACTCTTCCTTTCTGAATATAATTCGTTAGTGTCCCTTCAGTCTGACTTTTATTAATAAAAATAGCATGACTAGTGAAAAAGTTAATCATTTCCCTTTTTAATTGTCATGTTTGAAAAATGGGCAGGATACAGGAAAAGAGACTTTTTTTATCCTTTCCTTGTTTCATGTCAATGTCTATGAGTAATCAGTAGGCATAAAGATGTGACTGCTCTGAAGGATGTGAAACTAAAATATTTGATATCACACAGCTGTTTTCTCTTTTCCTTAAATGTAAAAAAAGAAGACAAAAGCAGAGTTTAAGAGATTCCCAAAGCAAACAGCCTAACCTAAACTCCTTCAGAAAACCATGCTTTTGTTGGTATCTCTTATTCCTTGAGTAAATTTTACTATGTTAGAAATGGCCTTCGCATCAGTAAGACTGACTATGGGGGCAAGAAAGGCACATCCTGTAGCAAATGCTAAAGGATGACAGCAGTAATTATCCAAAGCCCACTGAAGTCAATGGAAAGATTGACAGGTGCCTTGCATTAGTACTCATAAGAGCAAAAATACATCCCAGTATTTTTTTTTAATCCTGCTTAGAAAGAATCAGCAATGTTAACTATTACTCATCTTCTGCACCTCTTCTAAAATAGTTTCCTCTTGCATGTGTACTTACCAATTTTAACTTTATCTGGGATTCATAGCTGGAAATAGACCCTGTGCAGGCAGCAGTGTTTTTGTGATGTGGTCTGTGAAAGATACATGCCTGTAAGCAGGTAAAGTGCTTTCAACTATGCTGCACACATTGGAGAACGTGTATAGATGATACTGCAGCGGGAATGAGTGTCTTTTCACACACGCTTCTGTGCCTATAAAACAGCAAGAACTTTTGTCTTTTCACAAATGTTAAAAAGAACAGCTGGGCACAACTGAGCCATAACCACTCTTACTCCCCTTTTTGTGTTTTGAATCAACTTTGGGAATTGACTGGAATATGCCATGATTTGTTAATTATAAGAATGTCTCTGTTCTTAGATGCAACCCGATACTAGTCTGTAGAGAGCTGGAGAAGCACTTTGCGTTCTCTGGCAGAGCTCTAAAGCCTGGATATTGACAATGAAAATCAGAATTGACAAAAATATGGTGTCATACTTAGGCTCCAGTGTGTCCTCTGAAAATTTTTACTGCCGCTGCTGCTGGGTGCAGAATTTGGTTACATGTGACATGCACACCAAAGAACCCCCCCCCCAAATAATTCTCTTCACTTTAACTTAAACCTTCTCTTTCCTTCCCACACACTATTATATCTTTCTAGAGCCCTTAACTCTCATTTGCAGATGGGAAGTCTCATAGTTTTCACGTCTTCCCTTCCTCCTCATCTTTCCAGACTAAGCTGCCTTAAAGCAGCTAGTTGTTGTGGAAGCGTTAGACATCGCCATGGCATCGTGGCATGCAATACCACGATGAAAAAGCCTGATTATTCTGAAAACTTGATTCTGTTGGTGTCAAATGTGTGTTCTTTTAATACACCCCTCAGAGAAGCTCCTAAAACTGCAGTAACCTCCAGTCAAGAGTTAACAGCTGTTGCTGACTTTGATTCACTTATGTAGCACATGTAAGGATGTATATACATCATCTGTACATCGGGGCAATGAAGGTGGTGTGACAGTCTCCCTGCTCTGTAGTGGAAAGGGAGCAGAAACTGTTTCACAGAGAAACTGCTGATAATTTCCTCAGAGTCCTGGCTCAGAGAACTGGAGGTAGAGTTATCTCCAGCACAGGGGAGCTCCAAGGGCAAGGGATATTTTTAGGAGCGGAAGCTGAAGGTGCTGAGGCATGCCACAGCTGGCAAGGTTCAGCTGGCAGACTGTGCCTGAGGCTGCCCTCGCCAGGTTGGGGCAGAAAATCAGGGAATAGCAACCCAACTCCTGAAGCTACCAGCTGGCTCTGGTTTCTTGGTTACCTATGAAGAAACCCTGTGCCTGTAGCTTAAGGTCTGGCATGCTCGTTGAGGAGACGAGCCTTCTTTAATCCATCCTGTGAGTGGGTTTAACGTCTTATAAATAGTCGCTGCAGCTGCACACTGTGAGTCTGCTCATTTCAAGTAGGAGGAATGTGGAGCGGGTTTAGGGAGTAGTGTCTTCTCGAAGCAATGTCTCCCTGCTGCCTTGACTTTTCCCAGGGAAGCCTTTTGCACAGGCCAAGACAGGGTTCAGCATATGGGCCAATATTCATATGATTACATAAACAATGCGTCTAAACCAGGTGTGAACATAGTACCAAGAATTAACAGTACATTGAATAGGACTTTCAATTATTCATTAAGAGCCTACTTATCTTTCTCTTTGGCATTACATTTAGAAGTGTAACCATGCATTTTCTATAGATTTTATGGATTAGAAAATCATAGGATTAGCCAGTCCATAAATTAATCCATGATGTATATTAAGTAACTCATCTAAAAAATGGATGCTTCATATATGGGAAATGAATAATTAATTTTGTTTTCCTGGTTAAAAAAAAAAATCCCTCCCTCAGGTGCTTTTCTGTTTTCTGCTGAAGCTGAAATTTTTTAGTCCTCTGACAATGTCTTACACCCTCCGATATGCCTTGTTTCTATGGAGACACCAATGAACTGCAGCTTGCATTCTTCTGCATATCACAATACAAGGTTGCTTCAGAATTTTCCTCATGCTTCACTCTCTTCTCTTTTAATTAGAAATTAATCAATAGGTTCCATACTCTTGTCTCATACACTCACAAATGCATGCATGTACACATACAATCACTGTGAGTTACTGTGAGCCTGCCTATAAGCACAATGTACACATTCTTAATTTTATTTTAGAGAACAGCACATTTTATCTTGGGGCTTATAGGACTAGCATTCTAAACTCTATTGGATAAAAGGATGGGAAGATGGGAATCTTGTATGCAATAGACTAGATGGGAGGATTATATCATGCGTCATGCTTTTTAATAACAGGAAGGAAGAAGAGAGTTCTGGCATAGCTGTAAAACGTCAGGATCTTTGAGTTTTATTCCTCTAATATTACCTGGGTTATTGTTTGGCCCCATTGAACTCTCTTAACTTTTATGTGGAATCCCCCCCCCCTTATCCCTCCCACCCTGAATGGTTAATTATTGCATGATATGTTCTTTAGATTTAATTCTCCAAGCCATATTCTTCCTTCCCTGTGTGTTCATGGCTCCTCTTGAGGACAGTGGAAGGTAAACCCTTATGTGGCAAAACACCATGTGTTTTCAAAGCACATAAGAAAGAAACTATGTAAAATTACTTTTTATTATTATTAAAAATGTACTATGAAGTAAACAGTATTTTTAATTATGGAGAGTCAGTGAGACTGAAATGATGCCAAACCAGAAGGTGTATGCTACTATTAGTGGGCCCTTTGAAGTCAATAACAGGCCTTGTACATCTGCAACACAGCCTGATTTTTTTTTCCACAGTTACATTCAACAGGCAAATTAGTGCCAGGTTTTGTTATTACCATGAGATTTTTTGTTATTAGTTCATATTATATTGAAATGAATTTCCAGAAACAATTCAAAATAGTATTTGCAGAGGCCTCATGACTGATGTGTTATATGTGTACCATAAACCACCTGATGATGGCAACAAATTATGTCTAAGGCTTAGCTTATGTGCTCATGCACCAAGATGTACGCAGAGCAACTTCTTTTCTCATTTCTTTGTGCTACACATCTGTCTGTCTCCTCCTGCTGTCTCTTATACTTTAGTTGTAGTCTCCCCTGGACAAAGAGTATATTTTTGTCTTCTGCTTTTTCCCAACTTCTTGTAGAGTTCTAATGTAGGATTGCAGTTCTTAGATGCTACAGCAATCCAATCAAAAACACAGGGTTTTGATGGATATACCTCTGCCCAGTATTTATAGCCAATCTGTTCATATATGTATGTGTGTGTGTGTGTGTGTATATATATATATACGCACACATATACCCATGTACATACTTATAAATGCATGTATATGCCTTTTGTTACCCTTTTTGTTGTCAAACTAAAAAGCAAAAAATT
This sequence comes from Apteryx mantelli, assembly GCF_036417845.1. Taxonomy (NCBI): domain Eukaryota; kingdom Metazoa; phylum Chordata; class Aves; order Apterygiformes; family Apterygidae; genus Apteryx; species Apteryx mantelli. The sequence continues at coordinate 116,650,310 of NC_089980.1, read as the reverse complement.
AAATTAAGCATTTTTATATAAGATTTTGGAAAGCATGCTTTTTTTGAACTCTGTGAACATTCTTTGCACTCTCAATTTATTTTAACTAGTCAATATTTTTTGTTAACATACACAAAAACCAAGGTTTAACCTCTAAATGGACCAAAGAACATTACTGCTTTCCCAAGAATAATAATTGTAGCTATGCAAGCTAGCACATAACAGTTAAATATATCCTTGCTTTTGACAGAAGCTAGTGCAGTTGGAACAGAGATGAACATAGCTTATTAAATATAGCTCTTATGAAGACTGCTCTATAATTACTGTGATTTTTCTTTGTATCATTATGATCATAGGCTGATCTAAAACAATGAATCGTGTGCTTTCAGGAGGCCGAGAACTATTCAGCCATATAAAGAGATCATAGCTGGAGTAACAGCGCTGTTAGTTTTCTTTGAGTAGTCTATGTAAATAATACACTCTAAAGGTTAAATAGGTCCTTCCACTGAAGTTCTTTCTTTCACTGATAAAAGTTAAAAACTTAGAGGAGTATGCTCCAAGGAGGACCCAGAACACTTCATGCCATGAAATCTCATTCATATTCATGAACAAACCTTTTGATACTCTTTTTTTAATTGAGACTAGATTCTATGTATAAAAAGGGATTTGCTGAATTTTTTTGCATGTCTGGAAGTGTTTTCTGACATCAAAACCTCAGGATGAAATGACCTATATATCCAAAATGTTATGAGTTTAAAAATGGCCAGTCCTTCTCTGCTATCGGCTCTTACACTCCAACAGATCCAAAATAGATCCAGGGACCTGGATTTAAATATTTTCCATCTGCTATAACCCATGAGAGTAAAAAACATGGCTTTTGACGCCATATGGAGAAAAATAGCAAGGGCTTGTTCCAGCGGTCTTGATTATTTCCTATTTTCTTCCCAGGCCTCTGTTGATACGCCTGGGAAGGCTGAGCCTCACCTGGCTGCTCTGCGCAGGGCAGGGGGAGCAGAAAATGGGGCGAAACTGGAGCTTTGCAGCACCCATTTCTGCCGGTGCTCAAGGACATTGTTTTCAGCAGTGGCCTTGTTTGTTAAGCTTTTCCCTATTCATATTTACTGATAACTAGTGGTTCGGAGGCCAAAATTTTGGCACTTGAAATTTGAGCTGCTAGTGTCTGGCTAGCAATGAAGAACACTAATTATTTCATCTTGTTATTTTCAGCTCTCATGAGGCAGTTTAGGTGCATCAAAAACATGCAGTATCAATTTCAGCTGTTCAGTGTGCTTGCAAAGAACCAGTAATGCTAAAGACAAATTTCCTGTTTAAGATTTGTTGTTATTTACAGCTGTGCTTGTTAAGCTGGCAGGAAGATAGGGCCAGGCATGTCTGAGATGAGGGCTGGGTATGCTGCCGTTGCCAGCAGCCGGTCGGTAATTCCTTCCGTGAACCAATCCAGCTTTGTGTAAAGACAGTAGTTTCGTTGCCTTGGCTACATGTACTAGAAGACTGATCCGGAGCTTCACTTTCCTGGTTGTTTTTTTATAGCGTCTAATTTCTAGCCTAATCTATTCACAGTCAGTCTGTTTGTAGGCCACCAGTAGCTATTAGGTAAAATAGGTCTTTTCCCTCTCTGTGTTTGTTTGTTTTTAATGTTTAATAGAGAAACCTCTCTTGCACTTCACTTAGTTATGGCAAAAATGTACTTGGAACTGTTTGTGTCTGTTGTACGTTCATATACATTCACACTATGTGTGTCTAATTTAAAAAAATCATACTATCTTCTATTTAACATTGTTTGTTATCATGTATCCTCCTCTCAGTTTTTAAGCAACTTCAATTGTTGTATCAATTGCATGGAGTTAATTGAAATGTTTGAAATCTGTAAGGGTAAAGTAGGGTATAAAATAGCGACTATGAAGAGATTAAATAGAAAGGAGAACTGAATTAAATAGCAGTTTAAATCCCTTTCTGAACCAAATCCAAACTTTCCTGTAGGTTTGATTTAAACAAGGGCAGATACATAAATAGGCAGCTTTTCTATGCCAAGGTTTCCCAGACAGCTTTCTGGTAATGCCACAGTTAAACATCAGTCAATTCTACAAATAACAACTTATTGAAACCATTTAACAGGGATGATTTTGACAAATGACTTGTAGGCCTTGCTGCAGAAAACCTGGCTGATAACACATTCCAGTTGTCCGATGTGGTACTGTAGTGATTGGTCTCCGTTTCAGCCTTATTTAACAGATTCATTAAAAGTGTTAAAGAAAGAAAGTGAACAGCATGTTAATTAAGTCAGCAGATGATGTAAACAGCAGGAAACAGAAAATACGAGATATTTAGAGATTAGAAACATGAACAAGAGGAGTTAGCAATGTATCATATCCAGATTGAGAAAAAAGATAAGCTAAAGCATCTGGGATAAATTAGTTCAGAACTGACTTTATATAGCTAATACATATTAAGTGTACAGAAATATGCACACACAATTATACTAAAACAATCTTTTTTCTGGTTGAGAAAGGACCAGTTTGTGTTTCGTGAAATACCAAAAGGGGCGATGCTGTCTTTGGAAGAATATGTAGATAGATTGTGTAAAAGAGTAGACAAGTAATTACTGAGTTACACATATATAGGTGAACTGTAGGAGCAATTTGCTGTTGTTCAAGCAATAGCAAATGAAAATCGGTGGTTAAGGGGACTGATTTAAGAGAAAAGATTGAAATGTACAGACTTTAAGCAAAGAAAGAATGGAGAGGAACACTACAACAATCTACATCCCTGGAATGTAAGCATTTAGGCAAAAAAAAGCTTTTTTAGCATTCCCAGAAACTCGATAAAATTTCAGGGGAATGTTATGTATTAGGTGAAAACAACCATACCATATTTTGTCAAGAAGTAAAAAATAAATACATTGAGGTTGTAAAACACAACCTACAGTCAGTAAATGGAAACCTACAATAAACTATAGGCTGCAGCTCACTAGCACCTGGAAAAGCTGAGTCCTTTCAACACCCTTCAATGTGAACGTGGGTTGCAGACCCCCAGTGTGTCCTCTTGCCCCACCACATAGCTCTGAGCCTCTAAATTGTTAGATCCAGTCTGTTCTCTCTCTCTGTTTTTTTTTTTTTTTTTCAATATCCAAATTACAGGAGAAGAGACTTCCCAAAAGCTCCATTCAGCAAACCCAATCCCACACAAGCTTTAAAATATTTCCCCTTCCTTGGTGTGGTGACATGTACACTGCAGGCACACTGACAACTACCTCCTCCAGTTAGAGCATGTAATCATCAAAACCCTTTTAAACTCATTGAAAATGTGACTAACTTAAGTTTCAGCTCATACATTGTCAAATCCCACTTGGTGAGTCTTGTTCCTCTTCCAGCTGGAGATGGGCCCACGCTGGAATTTGGGAATCTGGTTTTCACATTCCAAACCTGAACAAAGAGAGTCAAACTCATTTCTAGCTTTAGTCTCCTAAACTGCGGTCGTGTCTGTAAGTAAAAGACTGAAACACTAGTTGTCTGGGAAAAATATATGAGTGATGACTTTAAGAGAGATGCTGTGGCTGCTCATTGCAGTAGCTTCAAGCTTTTTGGTGCTGTTCCCAGAAATGCTTCAACCATGGTGAGGAGCTCAATTCTCTAATTAAAAAAAAAAATTGTATCAAATATTTTTCAGCTTTACACTCTCAAATTAAAGCTTAAAAACCTCCAAGGAAGGAAAGGAGGCCAGATTGGAGGGGGAGGAGGTGAGAGGAAGGAAGCGGGTGGAGAAAACCACTATATTCCCAAGATGCAAGGAAAGTTGAAAAGTAGAAGAAAAAATATATTAAATCAGTGTAAACTAAGAGGTAAGTTTAAGGCATTTTTTTACATTGAATGTATGTTTTGTTGGGGTATTTTTAGCAGTAAAATGCTGTATACTTTAAAAACATTTAAAATATATTGAAGTGAGGTGATTGCTTTTTTTCATTTTGTCTGCTATAAACTTGATCTACTTTTTTTATTAAGATCTATCAAAGGATGCGTTGTGCTGGGATTTTGCTACGTTTTTGCTGTTGCTGTTTGGAACCCTCTATTTCCTCACCAATGACCTACATGAAGGGAAACAACATCCCATGGCAGCAGGCAGGGTGCTTTGTTGTAGAGCTCAGCTGTGAAAGTTAATTGTTTATGGCGATTTAATAGGCATCATGTTCCTACTTACCTGCATCACTGTAATTCAGTAGTGTGCTGCTATAGCTTAGGAAAAGAGGCTCAAACATCAATAGATTTGGGTATAGTTGGGAAGAGAGTTGACCTGTTCTCTTAAGTTCAGGTCAGATCAGTGTCTTTTATATAAATCTATTGTTTATTAGTTGTGGTGGTGGTGCTGCTACTTGGGATGCTGCCTATACAGGGGCTGTATAAGTTAAGTTTTGATCAGAGACCACATGCCAGCAGCTGAATAGTAAAGTCTGGTGCACTTAAAAGCTCATTTATTGCTAGGATGTTTGTTGCTATACTGCCAAGAGCCTGCCAAAGAAGCAACTGAATAAAAATATTGCTGATTAATACAACTGTGCTTATGTTGTAACACCATGTGATATCAAAGACTTTGTCACAGATGAGTTTAGAAAGAAAGGGAACAGAAATCTGGAAAAAGGAGATACAGGTGTTATGCATTTCTACACGGCTATATCAGACAGCTGTGCAGAGTGGGGAGGGAGAGAAATTCTTGAAGCCCTCAGTACTTACCTACTGCATATAAATTGCACTAGGTTATCTGCAGCATTTTCAGCTTTCAAGCTTGGGTGTTGGGTAGAACAAGTGTGTGACAAGTACCATCACAGGAGAGACCAGAGGTCTCAGTAGCTGATGCTGAAGGACTGAGGGGGGCATTGAGAGCACTGCCTCCTTCCCCTCTGATACTGCCCCAGCTTCTGACATGCCTGAGTCTCCTTGGGCTGGAGGTCACACTGTGCTTAAAAGCTTCTGATGTCTCAGTTGGTCATGAATTTAACCACTCTTGTTTTTTAACCTGTTTATATTATTGGTTTCATAAATATGTTATGGAATTGGGTTCTACAAATTAATTGCATGGCCTTTGTTTTAAACCTGCTGTTTGGGGTTTTTACTGGTTGCCTCAAACGATTTTATTGTAAAAAGCGAATATTATTTCTCACAGAGGTGCTTATAAATGCCACCTTAAGATGTCTAATTATAGGCTGAAAAGCTGTGGTCTGTTTAGATTCCCCTCTGCTCCATATATCTGATTACCCTTGTTGTCTTTCTCTGTACATTTTCTAGCTCTGCTATATTTCTTCAGTGTTTCTGATGAAAATGTTAAAGGTTTGCTGACTTCTGAAGAGACGTCTCCCCTGTCTTCCCTTGCTTGTGCTCACCATTTAGCCTTCCTTAACTTTTCTAAATATTTTTTTCAGAGTTGTACTGAATGCTTCAATATTTCTACAGATAGCAGTTACATAAATGTATGCATGGCAGCTGTGCACTTCAAGATGAATATATTATGGATGAAGAGCTTGAATTCCACAGTATTTGTACTATTTTTATTCAGGCACATCCTGAAAGTTAGTATCAAATGGCCTAATTCTGTTCCAACTGAAGCCAAAACCAGTGAATTAAACCAGAAACTCTTCTCTGTTTCAATGGTATCGGGATTGGTCCTGCCTGCTAGCGAACAAAGCTCGACACCACTTTTAAAATTGTTCTGAATTGTGCATATTTCACAACAAACATTGTGCATATTAACAAGTACAACCTTTAATCTTATGCCAGAAAGGAAATTTAAGGCAGAAGAAATGCAATTGTTTAGAGGATGCGATAGTAGGATTGAGGAGAGGCTCAAAGATGGGTGTAATGGAGCAACAGGAGGTGCAGGGAGTGGGCTGGGAGAGTGGGCTGGCAGCATGCCCCGCAGACCACTGAGGGGGTCAGGAAGAAGCAGAGGGGGGCCATGGTGCCGACACATAGTCTGATGTGCTGAGGTCAGAATTTCTTCAGCCTTAGACACCCAAGTCCTGTGAATGGGAATTTGGCATCCCAAGACACATCTGGAATTGTTGGGACAAAAACAGAAGTAAAGGGCTAGGTAGAAATGACGTTTAAGGACAGACTAGACATCTGGTGACTTTAGCTGTCTTTATTTTATTCTGTATAGATTAATGGAAAGCATTCTCCTCAGACATTTTTAAAACATGAGCTATATCTGAAAGAATATTAAATAAATAATTTCATCAAAACTCCATTATCCAACCAAGAAATTAAACATAAGGATATTTTTTCCAGTACCTGGCATCTATACTTGTTCTCTCTTTTCTGCGGAAGTTTTGAACAGTAAATGGGTTCCTTTTGGTCTGATAAAGTTTAGTATGGGACCAGAAGAAGAAGCATATGTTTAAAAGAGGTTCTCTATGGAAAATTATTTGCTTTGAGATTTTTCTTTAGGTCAGATGCCTTTGCTCACTGATAATTCAATAAAATGAATTTTTTTCTTTGAAAGAGTGTAGAGTAGAAAGGGAAGAAGGAATTACTGAAAACTGTTTAGTACCTCTTAGAAGACTTACTGATTTTTATTTTTACAGAAAAATTGTTTCTAGGTCAAGGAAGAAACTTCAGCACCAAATCTGAGATGAACTTTGCCAAATTTCTCAACAAATGAAATAACAGAAGTGTTTTAAATAATAGCTTTCATGAACCCAGGAAGAGTTAAATACTTAGATTTTCAATGCCTTCCAGATTTTGGGTGTTTGCACTGTTATTTTAGGTGTGTAGCACACTGTAACTTAGATATGAATATTAAATGACTAATGACAAACATATATCCTGGATTTTGTGGTCATGTCAAGGTGTAAGGAAAAGGAATCTTTCTCACACTGAGAGAGTCTCTTGAGCTCTCTTGAGCTATACAAGGATAAGAAAGTGATTTTTCACTGTAAGTGGAACGAAGGTGTAAGGAATGGATGGATCTGAAGGAAGCTGTGCTTCCTAATTCTCTTACAACGTCTGTGGCAGGCTATGTATAGAAGAAGGGATCTGTTGTTGGCTTGAGTCAGTGAAGCAGTATTGGTTCCCTGCAATAAGGAAGGAGTTGAGTTTTGGAAAAGTTTGCTTCCTCTACAATTTGGCTAAGCATGCTACCTCCAGATAGCCCAAAAGAAACCACAAACTGCTTCTGAAAAGGTAAACTATGTAGGGAAACAGGAGAAAACTATTTTTATGGAAAAACAGGGTATGTACTATTATTTTAGAGTTATATAAATAGAATAATATGGTAGTACTGAAATACCTTTTTGACCATGCAGTGACCTCTAAATTGCATATACAGAACTGGATTATTTCAAACATTGACCAATTATCCCACTCCAGTGTGGTGTTCAGTAAGAGAAGGATTAGTAAAGAAAAGAATGTGGATTAAGTCCAGTTAAGAATCATCTTTCAAAGAAACAAAAAGGAAGTGGGTATAAGCTTACTGCATTTTTACCATCTTTATTTAATGAAATTGCCTAGAGTAGAAAAGTGTTCCATGCCAACATTTGCCTCAGAAAGTTGCCTTGCTAATGCAACAATAGTATCAACTTTTGTGTACTGTCAAGCCTAAGATACTTAGGCAAGAAATACCATACCGACCTCCAGTGTCATCTCAAGGGTGTCTATGAACTCTTACCTGTTCAGTTCACTTCTGAGACCAAAATCATGATTTGAACTTTTATGCTGGGAGTGTGTGTACAACAAAAGTTTTAAAGTGTAATTATTTCATAGGATCACAGAATGGTTAAAGTTGGAAGGGTCTGCTGGAGCTCATCTAGTCCAACTCCTCCTGCTCAAAGCAGGTTGCTTTGAATAGTTTTTGAAAGGTTTTGAATATCTCTGAGGATAGAGACTCCACAGCCTCTCTGGGCAACCTGTTCTGGTGTTTGACCACCCTCACTGTAAAAAAGTTTTTTCTTATTTTTAAGGGGAATTTGCTATATTTCAGTTTGTGCCCATTGTTTCTCATGCTGTTCACTGGATACTACTGAGAAGAGTCTTGCTCTGTCATCTTTATACCCTCCCATGACTTATTTATACACATTGATATGATAACCCCTGAGCCTTCTCTTCTCCAGGCTAAACAATCCCAGCTCTCTCAGCCTCTCTTTATACGTCAGATGCTTCAGCCCCTTCATCATCTTCGTGGCCCTTCACTGGACTTGCTCCAATATGTCCATGTCTCTCATGTACTGTGGAGTCCAGAACTGGACACAGCACTCCAGGTGTCGCCTCACCAGTGCTGAGTGAAGGATCATCTCCCTCAACCTGCTGGCAATGTTCTTCCTAATGCAGCGCAGGACACTTGGCCTTCTTTGCTGCAAGGGTGCATTGCTGGCTCATGTTCAACTTGTTGTCCGCCAGGACTTCCAGGTCATTTTCTGCCAAGCTGCTTTCCAGCCAGTTGGCCCCCAGCCTATACTAGTGCCTGGGTTTATTCCTCCCCAGCTGCAGGACTTTGCATTTCCCTTTTTTGACCTTAATGAGATTTCTGTTGGCCAGCCTTTCAACCTCCATCTGAATGTCACACAACCATCTGGTGTATCACTAATACTTCCCAGAATCTAGCTGTTCTTGTGTATTTGGTGGAGGATAGTTACAAGCAAATGAGAGGCTATTCCAGCTATAAACTCCTGTGTATTCCCTCTATAAAGAATTTATTTGAGCACAATAAATTTGCAGATACAGTTAACTGAAATCTCTCTATGTGTTGCAATGAGATTGTAAATTATATCAATGAAAACAGTTTTTTCCAACACATCTATAGTTAGTTGCATATCATAAGACTTTTGGATCCTTCAAGCGTCCTGCTTCTCAGTAAGCCAAGTCAAAGACTGATGTCTGCCAACTAGTGTATATGAGATGAGTGAACTCAGGCCTGTGTAGGATGTCTGCAGCAAGAAAGGCTAATGATAAAAAATCAAGACTGGTCATTTAAGGGGCTGGTTGGACAGATGCAGAAAGAAAGGACACAGACCATCAATGACATCATGTCTTCATCAAGTGGGACAGATTGTATACCAAATACAAATTTCAGTGCTAAGTGCTAAAATATACTAGACATTTTTGAGGGACAGTTATTCATTTATAAACTATAGAAAATTGCATTCCTTATTATGCAAAGGGAAGAATATATATGTGGAATAAAGTGATCATTATTGTCTTCATTCTGTTCTTAATTTAAATCTGGAACAATAATCTTTCTTTTTAAAAAATGAGCAGAATGGAATAGGTAGAAAGTAAACATGAGCAAAAATTAGAATTTGGTGCTTTACTTTCCTTCAATGCCTTTGCAAAGAGAGGTCAAATCAATCCTTTACTTTCAAAGTGTTCTCTAAACAAGTTCAGTGGGTCCCAGTCTCTCAACTGAATTCAAGGTTGTTTTAAACCAAGTAACTTGCAAGACTGAAGATCAGGTACTGTGCAATTTTGGATTGTTTCAGGATAATTTAGGACCTGGATTCTCCCAGTAGCTTTGTAGAGTAGCAGCAATGACCTATATCACCATGCTTCTGCCAGCGTTATATCTTACTGTAAGAGAACCCTCATGTGCTGGTCATCTCGTGGAAGTCAGAGTGGCAGTTAGGGCCATTCTCTAGGACAATAATCTTCAGCTGTATTTCATGGCCCAGGAGGTCATCCACATCATGATCCAGATTGATATGGAGTAAAGCACGACGGCAGCCACAGTGCATTATTTACACAGTGTTGATGCCTATAAATGGATGAAGATTTTTGACTTGTCCTCTGGTACTCATTCATAGAGAATGTTTTGCTAGGAAAATCTATTTATATTCACATTTACTGTTCTCCACAATAATCTTTTCTCCACTTATTATGAAAAAAGTAGCCAACTGTTCTTGTCATTGTAATTCACAAGCTTAGGTCATTCTACAGGACTACATACAGTGCAATGGATAAACATCCAACATGGTTTCTTTCATTTCTGTTAGCATGTTAGCAGCCATCAGGGTTTTCATCAGAGTAATGCTGAATAATACTTCACAAATGTGGATGGCTAGAAGCCATTATATCGTAAGCAGGTGATGGGTGATATATTTGGTTGTTACCTGTAAGGAACTCTTGTATGTAACAGATTAATAATTTTTTTCCTCTTTGAAAAAGAATTAAAGATTACTCTGTGGCTGCATGATGAGGCGAAGATAGAGAATAGCCTAGATTTCTTCCAGGTACTTTGCTTAAGCTAAAAGCTAGTTTCTGTAGTCTCCCTGTGCTGTCAGTGGGAGGCTTATCTCTCTATCTCCCCATTGGCTGTAGAGGAAAGGAAGATTTCCAGCTTCCATCTTAGGGAAATGCTCAAGGTTAGTGGAAAGAACTGAAACTGATAACTGCTTTAACAGGAATAGTCATGTCACCATCTACTAACTTAGCTTTCTGAATGGATAGGTAAGGGTGAGCTGTGCAATCTTAACTACAGAAAATCTGTTCATATGTTGTAATTCCACTGAATGTTAATGCTATTCTGACTTCAGCTGTAAGGAAAGTTAGTGTTCTGATCCGTTTGACATCAATTTTGACTGGCAAAGATTTTATTAGGCAGAAATCTCTGTAAACTAAAATGGTTTAAGGTTTTAAGACTTCTCTGTTGTTGCAACAACAACAATACCACAAGTGATAAAAATTAGTTTTGCTCTAATAACTAATAATACTTAATGAAAGATGTAAGGGAAGCTGGGGCTCTGCCTTCCTGTAGGAATAGTGGTTTAGATGATTGATTTTTAGGGACATGAGTCATTTCTGATCTTGAATTTCTCTCTTTCACTCCACTGTACAAGTTATGCTTTATAATTGTGCTTGTCCTGTTTTTCTGAAAATAATTTTTCTGTTACTGTGCCAGTGCCACTGAAGATAATACAAGTCCTTTTCATGTATGCCTTCACTTGACTGATAAATTATTTGGATAATATATAGTGAGATCACAAGGAATTTTTTTGATATTTTTGTGTATTTATCTGTGCAGGTGTACATGTATTAATGTCAGATTTATTCTGACTCATTCACGTCCATCCTGAAAAGCTTGTTTCCTGATTCAAAGATATATTGATATATATCAGTGCTGCAAAAATGGCAGCAAAATATATTTTCAGCTATTTTACAAAGCATCTAAACATCTAAAATGTTTCAATCAGATCAAATTATCAAAATTATCAAAAATGAAATCTCTGAGTACATCTACTAAAATATGCATTTTATTTGCATGCCCTTGCATGAGAACATATTTTTGTGAGTCTCTCTGTTATATAGAATCACTGCAAAAAAAAGGATGTGATGTTTAAATCCTATAAGTTATTGCATACTCATACAGAAGTACTGCCTCCAACTCCAAATGCAAAGAAATACAAAAGGCCTGAAAGTTAAAAGTTCTCTTGTGAAAACATATAATAAACCCCATGCTGAAGACTCAAGGATGTGATGGTAAGGTCTGACATGTCGTACTAAGGAGAATTCATTTCTGTAGACTAAAATTTCTCTTATTCTTTCTGCGGTGAATTGCACCTTACTAAAACTTTTGAACTTTGGTTAAGTAGGCGGATTAAGAGGATAACCTAACAAATAAGAACAAATTCTATTCCTGATTTTCTGAGGAGTATCTTTACATGATTTTTTTAGTTATCATTGTCACAAGAAGACAGGTTTTTTAATATGTTGTACAGTATACTTAACGTCTGCAATAGCAATCAACATCTTCCTTTCTTTCAATTATTACCTTTGTGTTTTCTCCCAAGTTGATTTTTTTCTTGGGTGAATAGTTTCCATTGGTTCCTTTATAGCTGGACTGTTGCTAGGTAAAGAAGTCTGTTAAAACAAAAGCAGAGCTCATTCTAGCAGTAAAAGAAAGGAATTATCTGGGAGAGTAGGAAGCTTGAGCATGTTAATTTATTTTCCAATGCTCTGTTGCATATTTTACTAAAAAGCAGATGCTTCAAATATAAGAGCTCCAAAACACGTCATGTGACAGAAACTTGAACAAACATTAAAAGCTATATCAAAGCTGGTAAAACTGTATGAAGTACACTTTCAAGTTCATTCTCTTCATGCTCTCTCAACAGTTTAGAGATATCCCTACTAGTCTACTCTTTAGAATTTTTAGTGTATATTGGTGTAAAAATGGCAGTAAGTGACCTCTGGGAAAAATAAAATGCTGGTTATTAAACAAGTTTTCTTCCTGACATACATCATCTTTCCTTCCAATCTTATCAATGTTTGGCTAGAACAATCGGCATAACCAGGGTATAGCTTTAAAATGATGATGCTGTAAAACATTCTTTAAAACAACTCTAAACAACAAAGATGTCTATGATTGATAGAAGTAAAAAAAGTTTATTGAAGAGACTGTGTAAGCATGTACTAGAGGGCTGATAAAATAGGATCACTAGATAAAATAAGCACTTAGGTCCAATGATTTCAGATTTCTTATAAGAAATAGACATATGGAAAGTAGGCAAAAGAGTTCAGAATAAGGTTTAAAATAAAATCAAACCAAAGATGTATTAATGCATGGGCTCTCTAAGCATAGATCTTACAGGAAAAACAATTACTTCAACATCATAGGCTCAGTCAGTCACTGGATATTTCAGATAGTATGTCAGGGGAGTCTGTCATTATTGAGAGCTCATTATGAAATGATTTCAGAGGTGAGATGTAAAACTATGGCATACGGATTTAAGTGAAGAATAATTATTAACTTTTCAATATTCATTGAAAGCACAAAGGCTGGCTATTTTTGTTTTTTTTTTATGTTTACAAATAAATGGCATTTTCATCAGTTATCATTGCTAAACAGTAATGAAACAAGTCAAGCAATAATTACGAAAATATTGGTGGTGCTTCTTGAATACTGAACTGACCCTGCAGGACTGCACATAATTGTGCTGGAAGAATAATAGCCTCACAAATCTCGAAGGAATGTGTATACTGAGAATATGAAGATACCACCTGGCCAGTTGTAGATCTTCAGAGATTTTGGGGACGTGATTTCAGAGGAGATATGCAAGCTGTGAAGCTGGTGATTCACAACTAAGAGAACATCCCTTAGCTGATTAAACCATCTAATCTCTCTCACTGCAGTGCAAAAATTGTCACCCTGGTATGTTTTCCTAATGCTTTATCCAGTTTATAAATGACACAAGAATTTAAAGGCTTCCATACTTTTATAAAGAGATTATTTTACAGTCTAACAAATTTCACGGCTAGATACAGCTTCCTAATAACCTTATATTAGTCTCAGCTCAGTGTCTCCACAAAGGGGCAAATCTAAAAAAAAATCAGTAGACAAGAGACCTCTTACATTCAATTAAAAAAAAGGAGGCACAACTTCAGTGTTATACCTTCGTATATATTATTGTTCTTAAAATCATTGGTGTAACATAGAAAAGATTCGTTTATTTTTGTTCTCATTAATGTTCCAGAATAAGGATGCCTTTCTTGATTAAAATGTTGGGAAATATATATCCATGTCTTGCAGTGTAGCAGAATGTCATTGTACTCCCTTCCAGGGGTGTGTGCTCACATGCCTCATGCATGCAGCACTGTGTCTGTGTTACTGACAGTCTTATGTTTCTCTTATTGGTTTATGGTTACCATGAGGAATATGTTTTGTGTATTTATGACAATATGCACTTTCCAGTTCTCTAAAATTTGTTATACTCTGTGTCAGGTTTCCTTATGATAACCAATTATCTTTGACGTGTAGCCTTATCAAATGCTTCTTGAAAAACGTATACTGTCCACGTCATTCTCTTATCTATCATGACAGCATTATCTTCAAAGAGTTCTATGGACTTAGTTATGCAAGACATTCCTATTATACATTCATATTGGCTGACTCTAATGGAATTAAGCTTTGCTTAGTACTCCCTTGGCAGTTGCAACGAAATTGTTTTCAATATGCATTAAAAAATGTTAAGCTAGCTGGTGATTATATATTTTGCCCTATCTCATGACTTCTTTGAATAGCGGTGCTGTGGTCTCAACTTTTCAGTCCTTCAGGAATTGGATCTGCCGTCATAGAATATCGACTGCGAGAGCTCAGTAAATGCTTTGCTAATTGGAAGGCATTAGTAAGCAAATCACACTGATGTATTTAAATGACAAACACAGAAGGAAATGGCAAATTTCAGACAGTGCGAGAGAGGAGTCTAAAATTTAGAAGAAAATTGTTGGTATCAATAATTAGAAAACTGCAAGAATGCTAAAGAAAATTAACTTGATGCTGTAAATATCACACATTTAAAAATAAGCTCCTGGGGGCTTGGAGAACTTCAAATAGAAAACTTCATTTCTTTTAAAAGTAGGAGGGTTATATTAGTTATATTCCTTATTTTAATGCCATTGGCATAATTGCATTTTAATACTTGAATTATACTTATTAGTAGATTATCAACTTAAGTGTTTTGAAGTGAAATGCAGTATATAAATATAAAGCTAGATATATTAGCTGATTATTAATGGTGTATCATCAAGGCTATTGCCTCAAAAGCAAATGTCTAATGGTAAATAATAGAATGCAGGAAAATAATACAAAATGGGAAATGGAAAGAGACTTAAAGACACAGTAAAGGTAACAGTAATCTTTCATATCTATGTGAAGACACTTTACCAGCAATACAGTTGTTATAGGGCAGAGTGAAAAGAAGTAAATGGTAGAGATTTCCTGTACAGCTTGGAAATGGAACCATACCTTTGCATTTATGTTCATCTTCCTGGAGGAACAAAATAGCTCAGAAAAAAAATACATTTTGTTAGGAGATAAAATGGAATATTATACTAAAGGTCTTCTCCCGCAACTCATGATAAAGCTGAACAAATGAAATAAACATAGATTTTGCATTGAAGAATCAGAAAAAATCCATGTTTGTAGAGAGGGAAATTCATATTCATTTCACATATTGGAGAATATGCTTTAGTTCCCAGTAGCAACTGGATCTATCATGATGTGTGTGCTATAAATCTCAAAAAAAAAGAAAAAAAAAAGTAAGCAAGACTTTGGAAGGCTGTAAATCACCTACACTATGAAGCACTGGAAAATAATCCATTGATTATATAGTGGGAGTATGGTTAGATACTGTAAACAATTAATAATTTGGTGAAAAGTGGATATTGTTGTCTTGCAAAACTCTCCCAGTAGACAAATAACCAGTGTGTCTCCTAAACTGAGTACAAAAACATTACCAGTAACTTGAGTGCTGTAACTTGAGTAAATTATAGATCTTTCTTCCTTCTCACTTAAATCAATGGGAATCCTGATCTGCTTAGGTATGGTTAGCTCTGTGTTGTTCACAGAAATGAGTTATATTTAGATTTATGTAGGAAGCACAATTAAGAGAAACCTAATTTAGCTACATCCCTCATTTACTTGTTACTTTAGAACTGTAGATTTATTTGGCTATTATGTAAAACGTAGACATAGTATTTACAACAGAAGAGTTAACTGAAATAATGTTACATGACTTTTGTTAGCTTTTTTCATAGTGAAAGAGGTATATATCAATCTGTTTAGAATACAAATAATTTCAGTATAAATCCCATAAATTGCTGAGAGGTGACATATCATCTGAAGATTTTTTTCTCAGATTATTATTTTTCTTGCATTGAGTTGACCTCTTAATGTCTTTAAGAGAGAAGCTGGAAACTAAGGTAAAAAGAAAGATAAAGAACAATTTTCTCCACTAAATATTTAACAAATTTGATGATTGTGTAATCTGAGTATATACAAGTATGAATTCTGATTGAGTCAGCCATATGCTTTCAGATCCATGTCAAGTATCATCCAGGCAGTGAAAAACTTAACTGGATCTGACTTTTCCATCAGATATTGAGAAACAATTTCAAAGGTTTGTCAGATTCTTTAGAGAGGGTCTTTTTTCCTTAGTTTTCTGTTAAAAATGCATGTCACGTAGGCATCCAAGCCATTATAGTGGTGATGGCATAAAAGCTATTCATTAAGTCCAGATAATGCAAGAAAATTCGAGGAAGCAACTTTTTTCCTTTTATTTTCTAGAGTTTGGCTTACATAAATGTATATATATATACATGCATGTCTAACATTGACAAAATGCTTTTCAGTGAAATACTTCACTTAATGTAAAAATCCACCTTATGTTTACCAGCTGTAAAAAGAATGGAGAAGACAGTTGGTAATATTAGCATCAGATCTTACATTGGCAGGGAAAAATAGATTCTTGATAGCACGTTATGCATTCTCAGGAGTCATCTTCTGTGTAAACCATCGTAGCGCCCCTGAGGGCTGCCAGGCTGACAGTGCTCTTGACTCAGGTCTCCTCCCAGGCTCTGCCTAGCCCAGGGGGACCTCTGCAGCTGCCCGCTCTTTGCCCTGTGCCGCAGGGATGAGAGACGCATCCCCATGGCAGGGTTATCTGTCTCCTCTCCCCAGGATGTTTTTATAAGGGGAATTTGCAATTAGAGTCCATTTGTCAAATTGCAGCTCTCTGAAACAGGAGGAAATTGTTACATTACCTAACCTATTCTTTTCTTGTGAAAGTTTATTCCTTACTGCCTTTTTTCTACTGTTTTGTTTCATTAAAGTTAAGTTGTTATGTAGCAGGAACTTTGATCTTTCTGAAAGAGAAACAACCCTAAACACTAGTGGTTTTGACCAACTACTAGGGAAATTCATACTTCACAGATTTTCTTTGGTCTGGGTATGAATTTTCAAATGCTGAAAATTTTCAAAAAGGGAGATTCTATTTCAGATTTATATTCATGCCATACCTTCAAGAAACCCAAACTCTGGCTTCACAGTAAAGTTATTGGTGAAACTTTAGTAACTTGTTACTGAATGTTGCTTTCCTAATAACTTTATAGAGCTCCCTTCTGCATTGTTATTATTATTACATACACACTTATGCAGAGCAGAATGATTTTGCCTACCAACTGAGTTAATTTTGGAAACAAAATGGGCCTACAGCACCTAGCTGGATAGGAGCAATAATTATACTGTTTTAAAGCCAAGAAAAGCACTTATTTCTAGAGCTTGATAAAATATCAGGATAAAATGCCTAAGAATTAGAGTGGTGCTATAACCTTCTGCCATATTTTAATTCAGTTACTTGTCTGATTCTTAAAGAAGCTTTTGTTTACATCATCATAGTTTATTGGATATCAAGATTCAGATCGTTGTTTTGTTGAGTAAATAAAAAGGAAAAAAAAGTCTGTGATTTGTATTATGGAAATTTATATGATTTACCATATTATATTTTTTACTGCAGTTTCATTGTTTTTTGAGAGAAAGGCAGAAGAACACTGTAAAAGGAAAGGGTACAAGACAGTGAAGACATTTTTATCAATACTTTCCTTTCTCTCATTGCTGACACTTTCTGGGGGGGGGCAGCCAGCAACTCCTATAGTAGTTGACAAACTGGCAGAGTCCCTTTAGCTTTGCCAATGCAGTAATGACTATTCTTTAGTCCTAGTATTAGGGCAGATTTCTTTAGTACTTCAATAGTTCCATAAGTATTAACATAGGGAGAGTCACAGAATCACAGAACGGTTGAGGTTGGAAGGGACCTCTGGAGATCCTCTAGTCCAACCCCCTGCTCAAGCAGGGTCACCTAGAGCACGTTGCCCAGGACCCTGTCCAGATGGCTTTTGAATATCTCCAAGGATGGAAACTGCACAACCTCTCTGGGCAACCTCTTACAGTACTCAGTCACCCTCACAGTAAGTTTTTCCTTAGATTCAGACGGAGTCTTTCAGTTTAGATCTCATCTTGACAGTGGTTCAGAGTGTTTCAAACTTCTTCATACAAGACATTCATAAATAGCTTGAAAAGCAGTGTGTACACTCCTCATTCAGTCAGAATACTCCCTTCGCTCCCTTATTTGACTTTTATAGCAAATATGCAATAAAGCAAGCTAAGCTCTTCACATAGATTTCATTGTTTATACCTTGCTTAGCTACATTTCCTTAGCTGATCCCTTTGTCTCTTTCTGCCTGTTTTTCCAGGAACAATGATTTTTTCTTTCTTATCCTGTTCTAGTTGTGGCTTTCATCAAGTTCATCACAAGAACACTGTAAAAGTCAATGTGAATAGTGAGAAAAGTTCACTGAATAGGTGTTAACTCAGTGGAGAAAAGCAGCAAGTGAAAGCTGTTAAATTGGAGATTGATCCAATCAATTATTTTGAATTTTTTCTGTGTGGAGACTGAAGATCCACCAGGAATGAATACTTTCTCTCAAAATCTCCATGTCTATTTAATATAATTTTTCTGGTGACTAGCATGCCATTGTATGGGTGGCATCATAACAAATGGGAAATACCAACTTGAAATAAGTAATTAGTCTTGCTCTAGTAGTAATAAGCAACATAGCATTAAGTTAAAAATTAAGACTTTCTTATTCTTAAGATTAAATTCATTATCTTAAAAGTTAAAAAAAAAGAGGTAAAAGCAGCCGCAAATACTTTTAGACCAGTTTTCATATCCTTCCAATGAGTTTAATGGAATTGAATATACAACAACTTCAGTGCCAGAGTGGATTTAAAAAGCAGATGCCATTAGAAGTACATTTTTGGCATCATGTATTGAATTATGAAAATATAATGGCAGCAAATGGTGGAGTTAACCATGATTTATAACATGACCTACACAAAAAGAATGTTTTCTGCTAGCTAGATTTCTATAAATATGTTACCATGGCCTGCACAGGTTTTTAGTAAAGTTATGGTATGAAAGCCATAGCATATTGCGAGAATGCAGCTTCAAAAAAATAATGTACAGTTTAGCAGGCATGGAATTTCCCCACACTCTTGAAGCAAAAGGACGTTAATATGAAACTGTTCATATATTATCCTTTCTTTCCTTCAAAGTTTTTTCAGGATTTCTGCTGTTCACACTCATCTCTATTACTCTTTTAAATTATCCTTAAGAGAATTATCCACACAGTTCAGGCATATAACGTAATCAGTAGCACTTACCACACAGCTCTATCCAGTTTTTTCGGGAAGACATAGCCACATGTAAACAGAGTTTTTAATAGCTTTGTATTTGCATTCTAGCCACGATTCCCCAGAAGATTTCACCCAGTCTCTAGGGCTCTGTGCAGAAGCACTGGTTTGCCATCAGACAGTCACTTGCAGGATTCAGACCAGTAAACTAAGCTGATTTTAACTGGATGCCAGTTGCAGACACTTGTGAGGAGCAGTGGCTCAATGGTCCGGGCGCTGGCCCTTAGGATGTGAGGTCCTGAGCCTGTTCCTGAGAAGTGCTACGGTCTGTGTGACACTGGATTTAGTCTCTCTGCACCTTTTTCCCACCTGTAAATAAGGTTGAGGAAAACTCAGATGATATAGTTGCAGGTGCTGGGTAAGTACCTAAAATAGAAAGTACCATTTATAATTTCTAAAGAAATTTGACGATGTTGAGGAGTCTGTTATTTTTCAACCTGCCATTCTGCATCACAGATTTTCACTGGAGAGTTGAAGAATTCAATAGCCATCTGAAAATAATCTCCCTTCAGTGTAATATTACTTAATTTTGTCTTGCCTGATATGCTTGATAATTTGTAATTGTTTGAAATTACATTGTACATTACTTTGACATATTCACCTATTAAAGGAGCTTTGTAATAACTATATGGTATTACAATATAGTTTTGTTATGGTAGCAATCAATAACCATACCACTGCATTTCTCAAAAAGACACTCCTGAGATATTCAGAAATAGCTAAAGTTTTCCATTCAGAATTTTGCTAAGCAAATGCATTTATATCTGCAGAAGAACCACAAGTCTAGTACTTTATATATGTCATGCACATCGTTGGTACTAATGGTTAGAAAGCTTGTAATGAACAACTAGAATGTGTTTTCCTTTCATAAAGTTTCGGATAAATTAGTGAAATATTAAAGCTCTATTCTGTCAATGGTATTGGAGGCAAATAAATTTGGGGAGGACATTCTCAAGTCAAGTGTACAAAATAGTGGACTGACGTTCAGGACTCTTGGATTCTGTTGCCGCTACCGTCATTCACCAGTTCTGTGATTAGGGGCAGGTCATTTCACCTGATTGTTTCCCTGTCTAGGAAAACTAAAAAACAGTACTATATGCCTCTGGAAAGAACTTGGTAATCTGTGAATAAAAGACAAGATACAGTTCTTATTTTCTTGAAATTTTATGCTCATCAGTGTCCAATCAGTAAAATAATTTTCCAACATGATTTTTATGAAATTTGATTGTGATACGTGATGTTTTTCATGATTTGGGGATTGAAAGATGTGGTGTAGGAGCAAAGTCTTTACAGTTGTTAATGGAATTTGGATAGACTGGTATGAGGAAATCTAGACAGATTATTAAATAAAAGTGGGAAAAATTATCTACGTATCTCCCGTTAATTTATTTTTAATAGAGCAATTGTTTTTTACTCCCACTGTTGACTCAGGAAAACAGCCTACCATCCATTTTGCAAATCAACCAATTCAGATCACATTCACAACCAATAGGACCACAAACTATAAATGAAATCTTTGCCGTCTTTGCTGTCCTCTGTTGAAGCAATACTTATTCTTCAGGAAAACAAAGTTATTGGACTAGAAAGAATAATCACAAAAGGCTTTCTACCTCTTTACAGCTGTATAATGGTATAAAACACTGGCCTTTCATGGAAATGATCTATTCTTTTTGCCGCATGGTTGGGGATCTTGACAGACATTGCCACTTCTGCCAGTGTTTAAAGGCAAAACAATATTAATGACCCCAGAAACTGTGAAGAAATCTGTGTTGTTGTAGGTAAATAAAATTTGAATCGCTCTTTGTACCTCACTCTAAACAATTCTGTGCATTTGGAGGCAGAGTAAATCCACATTCATTCCACAATGTATCATCTTTCAATACAGGCTCGGTTTTCCTAAGAGAATCCCAGAAATCACTAAAAGGCACTGAGTCAGTTTTCATCAATTTCATTCCCAAATTGCACAGTCGCTGGAGAAGGATGAGCCCTGAGTATTTTGCAAGGAAACTCTCCAAAGCTTTGAACTTAAATGAGAAGTTTCATAGTGGTAAAGTCAAAGTACTGGTTAAGCCAATCTAATATTTTATTTGTTTTACTTAAATGTTGGTTACCAATTCATAATATCATACACTTTGAATTTTTTTAATCTTCCTTAATCAGAATATCATATTTAGTTTTCATAGAGAATCTTTCATTAGTCAAATGATTTGAAGATTTTCAGAACAGGGGAACTTACCTGCACATCTTCCTTTACAAAAGAGGTATAACTATATCTGCTTTGAAAATCTCAAACTAGGATATTGCATTATTTCCTTTTTAAATAAATTATCTGTAAAACACTGGACCAAATTTTCTGTTTTCTACAGCATTATCCGACAGGGAGTTTTCGTGACTGAAATCAAGAGATTTGTCTCTGAAAGGATGTTTTTTCTGTATTTGCAATTACCCCTGCTAGTATGTTACTGTTAGACTGACATTCTTCAACATTATGGAACTGCAAATATGCAACATTCTTCTCAAACACTGCTTTATATTTGCAGGACATTTTACACTAGCGCATAGTAAGAAAACATGTCAAGTCAGTGTTACAGTAATTTGATTTTCTAAGACTTATTGCAATAATCCATGCCTTCTAGAGCTGAGGAGGAACCTGAACTCTGATCACAGTAATATTCTTTAGACAATTGCCTTTTTTAAAGTATATGTTTGGAAATTAATGCTAGCTATGACAGCCTTTATTGGGTACATTTGAAATGGTTTCAGGTTGACTTGCTTCCAAATGAAAAGTGCATGTGTGAAGACCAAATACTGTAAATGACAATTCATACCAGAAAGCAGCATCTAAGACACTGTCAAAAGTACAGTTCTGGCTGTGCAACTGCACAGATTGCTGGGACAATTACCAATATCTCTATTTTAATGTGGTATATTATTAGTTATCCCAGCTTTGACTCTCGCTTCAGTGCTTCCCGGTCAGTTTACTGCTGACACTTGCTATGCTTTCTTTTCTTGGATTTTTTTGTATCAGGGATACTACCCCATGTCTTTTCCTTTTTGATAGTAGGGAAAAGAATAAGGAAGCACATGGCTGAGTAAATCGAATCTGTAGGAGATACAGAGCATACTCAAGCTAGCCCTTTGTTATGGTGTATCTGTAAATGGTTCTATTCTAGTTTGTAAAAGACATTCTGCTCCTCATGGCAAAGCATATTTTCTATTAAACTTTCATTGAGAACTGAGAACTGTAGGAGAGCCCAAAATTGCCAGAGCTTTGAGGTAGCACTGCCTGAAACTTTTCTGTATAAAGAACTCACCAAAGAGGATCCAGCTGACTTTTAAGTTCAAAAAGCCAGGTTCTCTTAGGCTACAAACTGGAATAAAAACAGAGAAAACTCCCAAGTGGGGAGGTGAAGCAGAAGAGAAATATAAAAAGGTTTATAAACCAGTGTCCCCCTTCTCCCTTTGACCTTGTAGGAACATCTTTGCTTTCAGTCAACTTACTCACTGTTGAGTTCCTACAAACTCTGACAGTCCGAGTCGGTCCTTAGTAGTACCTGCTCTCGCTCGCTGCCCAGGCTTGGCTGCAGCTCTTTGCTGCTCTTCGCAGCCTTTCAGGCTTTCTTTGAGCCACAGGACCCAGCTCCTTGGTGACTGCATGTTCACTTGCTCGCTCTCTCTTTGCCTTTTCTGCTCTCTGCCCCACAGTAACTGAGACTGCTGCATTTCCCAAAGAAAAGTCCAGTTCCTGCCACCTTCAGAGGGTCACTACCTGACTGTCGTTCCTTTTAAAGGAATGAGAACTAGAAGACTAATGGAGAACAGACAAATTTGAACAGATTCATCAAAGGGAAAAAAGGCATGTTTGCATCTCAAACAGTACACATATACATTGTCAGAGTGACAATAAAATTTCCCTTTTGTGCGATCATAATGACATGGCAAGTGCATTAGTTTGTACATGCATAAATAGTGCATGCAGTTTGCCATGTGTGACTGTACATATCCAAAAGTTATGATAATCCATTAATGTACATGCTTGTTTACATTTTTATACTGACATTTCATAATATATTCTGTTAGGAGATATTCTGTGTATCAGTTAAAATATATAAATAGATTTTTAAGGATATCAGAGGTCTAGAAAATACACAATGTCCTAATTGATAAAATGTAAGGCCTTTAAAATGATGGTGTAAAATTGTTTTTCTTGCATGTTAATTGCTTTGGGGACCATTTAATGGCAGCCCATCAGCTTAGTAGGTGGTCTCCTTACTCTCACCTTTCAAAGTGACAGGTATGGAAGTTTAGGTAGATGTATGAAATTGAAATTGAAATGGAAATTACAAGAAACTTGCATGGACTGACCTCTTTTAAAGGAATGGTCCTTTTTTATACAGAAAAAAAAAATTTTGTTTTGCTCACCTAAGAACTTCTCCTTTATTTAAAACAGTTTTGAGGGTAATATGACTTGAGATACACTCTCAGAAATATTTCTGAGTCCTTGAAAAGCAATTTGTGATCCACTGCTTACCACACTGGAAATTCAGGTTTCCTTGTTTTTCACTTGAGCTAAAATATGAAGTTACTGTCATGGCATGGATTATTCTGACATGATAAAGATGCATGAATGCACGATACAAATGTTTGGAATCAATCACTGTTCATTTATAAGTTGTTTTTTCAAAACTCCCTTTGGATATATATCCATTTTAAAAATGGGCGTGTTTAGTAAAATTAAAATAGGTATAAAATGACTAGATACTGCTTTTCTGACAGATCTAGATGGTATTAGTGATCTATTCCATAAACGTAGTTTGAGGGATGTTTCTGCTGTTGGTCCTCCAGGCCATTTACTGCCCTTCACCCTGTGTGCCATCCTTATTAGTACTGCTGTGTTCATTTGTCTTCCCAGAGAGTGGTTTGCTGTTTTAGGCAAACTAACTTTTCAAATTCAATGCCTTCTGTCTTGAAAGAGTACAAGCATTTTATAACCATATAAATGAAACAGTTTTTGGCTTCAGGTTGGCAGGATGGCTGGGAAGTGACACATGGTCTGTCACACAAATTTTCTAGCCTGGAAACTGGGAGAATTCTTGTTGAAGTAGATGCTGTGCATGGAAAGTACCTAATTTGGAATACTTTTTCTCCTGTTAGATACATGGTTATCAATTTAACTATCTGTGTATGACCAAGCTGAGCTGCTTGATTAATTTTTATTAGTATTCTTTGAATATCTGAATTTCACAATCTGTATGTTCAAATCAATAAGTTCAGCTATGTTGCAGAAACATAACAGGATATTTTGTCTTCTTACAGTAATTGAGTCATATATCCACCTATTTGGCCAGGTCTTCCATTTATATGACTTGGCATAACTCTACTGAACTTTATGAACTAAATGAATAGTAGTAGCTCAAAATTGCCTCAATTGTTTAATTAAAATAAGAAATTTTTAAATCTTTACTACTATATTTTATTTTATTTTGTCAGCTAAAACTTATCAAAATAAAAAATGGGGTAGGCATTGCTTTGTTTGAGGCCTAACCCTGCATTCCTGCTTTGGTTATAAGGACCAGTTGTCCCATTGCTTTATATCCAACTGCTAGTTTTTTTGTAGCCTTATAAATTGGTTTATGTAGCATGTTCTATGACAGGTTTCTTACTTCTTGCATGATAATTTCTCCTAGGAACCCTTATTTATTGAATCAGACACAAATTCTCAGGTATATATGAGTTGTCCCATTAAATCCAATCAAATCGCTTAAGGCAGGTCCTAATGCTCGTTGTTCATTGATATGCATGAGCTCATTCATGACAACTGCAGTGCAGTTCCTTTGGGTGCTGAGTGCCTTCTGTTCATACTGAAGTCAATAAAAGTGTGGAAGGACTCCTCATCTCCATCTATGAAGATCATCTGTATGCACACACAGAATTATCAGGTTTCCTCTTTCTTACCCAGTTATTTTGGGGTAAGAAATTATTGGGCAAATAATTTAAGCAGTTTCCTGGCTGTACTTTCTGTAATAATTCAAGCATGAAATAGTCTCTCCAGTGTTCTCTGCCGTTTGGTAATATTTCCAATGGCAACATTTTTGGCTATTGCGAATTTTGTCACTTCGTGGCCTTAGATTTATACTCTGAAAAACACTGTAAATATATGTTAGCATTATAAAATGATAAAGAAATATTTTTATGTTCCCTGTCGTTGTCAATACTACTAACTTTGCTGTTCACGCTGTAAACCTTCCATTCAGTAAAATGTGCAGCTTTTGATAGTCTCTTCAATATTTTAAGACTGCCCTATGTTTAATCCTTTTGTACATCAAGGGCATTTAGCTTCTGCTAGGTATCAGTCTCAAGATTAGATCTAGTTATCCTTAACATCGTAGATGTATTCAGGAATTTAAAGTAGAAATAATAAACAAAGGAAAAACAACAAATACATCCGATGTGTGTTCCTAACCTGAGTGGATGTTACTTCTACAGGGCTCCTTTTCTTCTCTGCATGTCTCTATGCATTGGCTACCACCATCTGTTGTGTGGTAGCAGGAATCATACTGGTAATCTTTCTGGGCGAGGCTTGACTCTTCCCAGTCTTCTATGGAGTAGTGAATACGCATTTCTAAGTACTATAAAATATGTACGATGAATTGCTTCTTTATTGCAGACAGGACTACAATCGTATTTTTAGCCTGTAAAGATAGGATTCAAACTGATGAATTCAAAAAATGTGAGCATTCTCTGTAAGGCAGAAAACAATATATGCTCAATGATATGGATTTAATAATCAGATAATAGGAGGCAGAGACTATTTAGGAGAGATGACATTGAATAAAAAGTAGATAGTATGACTGGATATTCTAGTAGGGGGGAAGCACATAAACAAAATCCAGCTTGAATAATAAAATATTTATGAAATAATCAGTTATGGCTGACAGTGCTTGCTTGGGGCATGTTGCTCTCTTAGCAGATGTTGTTTCTCCTGAGAAAGGTCTAAATTGTTCCAAAACATTCAGGTGTGTGACTTTTTACCTTCTCCATGTATGAAGAATATGGGAGTTGTAGCTTGAGATCAAGGTTCATGTTCTTGGTTCCACTCTTAACAATATAAAATTATCTGATTTAGGTTACATTTACCCTTATTTTAAAGCTTCTGTGCTTCCAGGGTAGTACAGTGGACCCCAGAGGATTTGAGAATTCAGAAACGAGGTTATTCAGTGTGGGCTAAGCTTTTCTGAGCTGGAAATTGAACCCGGGAGCATAGAAACTAAAAGAAAAGTCTTGTTATGTAGTTGTCAACAAAAGCAAATCCTTTCTCTGCTCTCTAGGCCACTGAATGCTACTCATCCATTGTATAGAGATGCAGTTTTAAAAATCACTCAAAGAGGCACCTGCTTATTATTATCCATCTCTGTGATTCTTCCCCGTGTGATGTACTATAACCATAAACACTGAAGCAAAAATTGTTCACTAGTCATAAGTTTCTCAGGAGTTCATAAAGTGTCTGCTCCCATCAAAAGTACAAATCAGGTTTCAGAGTAAAGTTTCTCCCAGGAAAGACAGCATGCTTGTTACTACTTTTTCTGTTCTCTGAAGAATGAATTTATAACTTAAAAGGAAAAAAAAAAAGATTTAGGGTAAACTCAATATTTTGAAGCAGAGAAAACAGACGTTAAGAAAGGACACATTTGAGAGAAGTGTCCTCAGGAGAAAACATACTAATAGATGTTCCAATAAGAAAGGAAAGTTGGCTAGCCCTGAAAGAGGTCATAAATAATATAATATTTCTTTTTGTCTTCCACACAACCTTCTAGTATATTACTTCAGTATCTATCGTGCAAATCCAAAACATATTTTCTCTGTTGATTCTTCATGATCAGCTAAGAGAAGTTTATGTTACAGGAGAACATAAATATCACAAGATCACCAAGGCTGAAGGTGAAGACAAGTGTTTTATGGTTTCATCTAACCCCATCGAAGTGAGACTGCATTCTTGCAAATAGCTTTGATACAACAGAGACTAATAATTGTGCTCTCCATTTGACTGTCATTTCCCTGTGGTCTTTAAACCTTATATTAAATATTATAACCATGAGAAAGGCAATGTATTAAATAATGCAAAATGCTTTAAACTATAGATTGCGAAGTGCCTGCCAGGCAAATGTGATTCTTTGGGCATCTGTTAAAAACTTAGTTCTACTAATTAACAAGAGGAGAAGGGTTGTTTCCAGCTGTTGAGGGATCAGTGTCTTTTGTGATGGGTTGCTTCAATGGAAGAACAGTGGGAGCATGTTCTGAATATATTTAGTGGCTATCTCACCTAATAAAGTATTTAGCTATTAATGTGCTAGTTAAAATGTTACCTCTGATGCTTTGAGATAGAAAGCTTGTATTTAGTTCTGAAGAAAACATCTTAAAATGTTTGAACTGTAGTTGTTCTTTCTCTTACAGCTGACCTGTAAGTAATTAGAAAGAATTATTTTAAGTTAGTTTTAAAGGACTCCTATAAAATACTATGCATTTACATGTATGAGTATATTCAAACCTAATGGACGTTTCTTTTCTGTCATGAACTGATATCTCAAGTTATCCCAAAAAACAAAGTTACCAAGTTCTGACAGGTCTCCCTGTGTCACACTCTCAGGACGCTAATATCACCTTATGGCATATGGGCACATAGATCTCAGAGGTAACTCAAGTTCTAACCCTCATTTTTTAGCTAAACACTATTTTCAGAAATAAACTAGTTACCCAAATTTGTATTTCTAATGTCCTGAAACAAGCCCATATAGTTTGCCACAGCACTATGCTGAAATGATGGTATTCTAGTTTCTAAATGTCTGTACGATGCTTTGCTGGAGATTAGTCTTAGCATAAAATTAAAAGCATTATTTCAAAATTCCTTGATGTGAACTCAGTTCTATTTATGGGGATGTAATCAAGTCTGAGGATATAAAGATTGTTGCTTCTTTATTCTGATCACTTATTCTGTAATATACCCGTCTGAAAAAAAATGATCTTCATATCAGATCAACCTATGTGTCTTTAAGAGTCATGCACAGCTCTAAGTGAGTAGAACTTACCTCACAATCCTAAGGATGCATCTGAAGAAGAATAAACCAGTTTGCTGTTTGCACACCCCAAATATATGTATGTTAAGTAAAAACACACGATTTTTACATGGTTCCTTTTCAAAATAGAACAGAGCATTTTTGTGAAAGGGTCCTCATATGTCTTGTATTTTGAATATATAAAACACTCTTGATATTTGTGATGAGTAAGAAGAGGAAGATCATCCTGTGTAACACCCATTATCGACTGGTCTTTAAAATGATCTGAGTATTTTGTTCTGTCTCTACTCTCTGCAGTGTGACTCCAGCAAAGAAAGCATGAAGTACCTATGTAGTAGCAACTGAAATGGTAATTTTCACTTCAAAGCATAATGATAGTTTTTAGACATTATGGAAATTCTGAGCCTAAAAGGCACTCCCCAAAGGAAAACATGTGTTTCTCCTAGTCTATAAATTGGTCTTATTCAGTGTTTTTGCTAGGCTAGGTCTGCATAGATCAGAGCAGAAAATGTCAGGTTTACTGTGCCCACGCCATAAGCCAGCCAGATGTGTGTGGCAGTTCTGGTGAAAAAGTTGCATTTTAGCAAGTGTGTCCAGCCTGGTAATCCATGCTGTGCAGAGGAGTGTGTTCTCTTGGCTACAGCACTGTTCCTTACCCCTGTAGACATGTCTACATGTCTGTGTTACTCCAGGACAATGTATCAGATTGCAAAGGTTTATATAAACTCATGCTGGAAAAAGAAGAGCCAATACCGTAACCTTCATAAAGATTTGCAAAGTTCACAGACAGAAAAGAACCCTCAGAAAAGGCATCCAGTATTAATGGGGTGCCTCATACTCTGAATCTTTCTCTTTCTGAGGTTTCCTCATTGTAGGTCCATACATCAAAATGGACAGACACAAGCTAATATAAAACCAGAGATCCTTCCAGTGGTAGGGTGGAGTGTATGAAAACTTGTGCCAGTATTCATGTGATACATAAGATGAGTATTTCTGATGTGAACGTGTTAACAGAGCAGAGATGATACAGAGATGATAAACAAAGATGTAAATGGGATCAAACTCTCTGAGCTGAACTGCATACTTCATAAGTCACGTGAGGGAAGTCAGTTTAAAGCTGCTGATTGGCTTATTTCAACCCAAGAGGTAGAGCAAATGGGTTAATGGAAACAGAAGCAGCTGTGTTTTAGCAAAATTGGAGATAGGCAGGTGAGTGAGAAAACAAGCTGATCTGATCCAATCAGCCACTTGGCAATTTCATAAGATACTCCGATCCATCATAAGATAACTATGCAAAAAAACAGAGTAACAGGAACATGCCTGAGATACAGCCTGCCTCCCATGGATGAGCAGGTTCAGTGAGTCACAAGCGCAGCCGAGCTGGATGAGGTGGGAGGCATCACCAAACTGCCAAACCCTTTGGAAACAGCCTGCTCATGGGACTGCACGGGCTCCTGACTCACAGCGCGTCGAGCCACTTGTAGCAGAAAGGCAGTGCAAATCCTGCGGTTGCTCAGAGATAAGAAGTCTGAGACTGATTGCTGCTGCTGCAGGTACCAGAGGGTCCCCTGCTCCCACTAGCACCTTCCAACTCATCTCTGTCCTGACCAGTTACCTGGTAAATACGTTTTATGCTGTGAACAGCTCTGCCTCGTACGTTCATGTTCCTGGGTGATGCCAGTTGTAGTGCTGACGAGTTGTGCTCTACCTGTCCTTGACAGGCACTGTTAATGAGGATGTTTTAATGACATCTCCCTTTGATACAGTCACAGCATGTTCTGTTTAATACTAGCTAGCTGTGAATCTGTCTTCAGAGCGAGTTTATACTGATGATGCAGTTGCCTTGAATTATGTTCTTCAGCTTTATGTGTTCTGTTTCTCCTCACCTTTTCTGTTTTGTAGCCTTGTTTTTGTGGCCTTGTTTCCTGTGCAGGCTAGGTTTACATGATCACTCTATCTAGCAATCCCTTCCCTAATCATTATGAACCCATGGCTAAATTTGACAGAGGAATAGCTCACTCACCACGGCAAGACTCACCATGGCAAGAGAAGGTGGAGAGAGTGCAAGATAGGAGGCGAGGATAGCTCAGTTAGAGTCATTTCTATCTGGTACTACTCAGCTGAATAACCAGCATGTGTCTACTGGCTAACTGATGAGAGTGCACAATATCAAGGCTAAAAATGTTGATGCAAGGGCTTAGGAGTGTTGTAAGAGCTCTGTGGGGGAGAAAAATGCAGACCATGGAAATGCAGTGTGAAATGTGGGACATGAGATGTGTGCAACGTGTAGGGGGTGCTACTGCACAGAGGTGTAATGGGGAAAGCCTGGAAAGATGGGGAAGAATTGTGTGCAACTTACAGAATATGAGAGAGGCTAGGGATCATGGCAGTGAGTGGCAAGCTGTGGGGAAGGTGGCATGTTCAGCTTTAGAAAAAAAAGCTACTAGGCCAACCTGCTTAGCAAGGTAATTTGTTTAGGCTTCAGACCTTAAAAATCTTGGATATCATTTTTAATTTTGTAACGACTTTTCTTCAGGTACCTACAACTGAAAAACAGTAAAAAAATTCAAGAAATGAGCAAACATATTGCACAAAATGTTTGTGTTTTTTTGTGGTCATGG
This sequence comes from Apteryx mantelli, assembly GCF_036417845.1. Taxonomy (NCBI): domain Eukaryota; kingdom Metazoa; phylum Chordata; class Aves; order Apterygiformes; family Apterygidae; genus Apteryx; species Apteryx mantelli. The sequence continues at coordinate 116,619,616 of NC_089980.1, read as the reverse complement.
CTATAATGTATGGAATGATAAAATCAATAGAAATCTTATTTGGAAACAAGATTTTCTGCAAAAAGAAAATCTTGTTTCTGTCCTTCCGTCTTAACCTCTCAGTATTAAAGACAGGGCTATTGCCAATAAACAAATACTAAATTTTAATAAGGCTACTACTATGGTCTAAGTCACCTGTAAAACAAATAAGATGAGGATTACTACTACTTCTAGGAAAATTTAGCCTGGCATCAGAGATGTATTCCTACATTTTCATGTACATATGCATTTCGAATATATAGAATACATTTTGTTCTTCTTACTAGTTTTGATGGCATCAATTAAACCATAAAGCACTTTTAAGCTTTTTGTAGAGGTCATGATTGGTTTTTACAAAACTCACTTTTCTCTTCCCTGTAATCATTTTTGAAACTGAAACAACTTCATAATTTATTTTGCTGTGATAGTGTGCACAGCAACCTGCATTGTTTCCTAATCCTCATTACTATCAGTATGAGTCCTAGCACTCATTGATGTGGAAATTTTCAGTCAGTGTTTTCACTGATCAAGACCACTTTCAACCTTCTCCTCCTTGAAAAGGAGGAGTCATCCCTCGGATAATCTTCCAAATACCTTTCTTTGTTCCTGGACCCCCATCCCAAGCCAGCAGCCCAAGTGTAAAAGGGAGGAATCAATACCTATTGGATCTGACTGACAAGAGTGCTGCAAACTCAGAATTTGAGTTAATTTCCATCAATTCAACCTGCTTTGAGTGGGAGAAGTTACACTGAAAAAAAACTAAGTGCACCAGAGTGATTGGATTAGTGGCACAGAACAGCTGAGTTGGGCTAGGTGAATTAGTTTCTGGGGATAGTCTATTTGCCCGAAAAAGCAGTTTCACAGAGTTCAAAATTCATTTGAGTAGAACATATTTACTGACAAATCTCTTTGCTTTGCTCAGTCCCCAAAACCACTGGGGGAGGTGAGGATGATGGTGCCAGCATCTGATTGACCCACTTGCCTATCTTTGAAGACAGCGGCCTGGGGTGGGAATTTCCTGCTGAGCCTGTGAGGTTTGAGGCCACTCCTCGTGCACATGCCCCTGCCACGAGACCATGGAGATCCCCTGGTCCTGCCGTGCCAGGGGTGAGCTCCTTGGGGACAGGGTGTCCACCGACCTCGGCACCTCTTCACCTGGTTGGAAGAGCCATTCTTTATTTTTATTCTAGCTCAGAGCCTGCAGGGGCAACAGAAGAATCAGTTTACCCACTCCTTACACCGGTTCCTCACTGCTTTACTAACAAACAGCAGTACCACCAGCATTTGAGCACTGACCCTCTTCCCCGGATGGGCCAGCTACCTAGAGTTTAAAGAATTGCTTCAGTGTGAGATTTCTGCATGTGGAGCATAGCAGCTAATACTGTGGTGAGCAGACAAGTTCATTGATTGTGAGCTAGTATGTGGCATGTAATAGAAAAGAAAAACACAGTTTCTTTTCTCCTTTCTCTTATTTTTCATCTGAGCTAAAAGGAAGGTTACAGGGATTTGTCTTGCTCATAGTAATGTCAAGGTTAATTAGTGAATACTTTTCAGAGGAGCACTGTTAAAATCCTCAGATTAAAGGCTCCAAATACTATAAGTGTAAAGCATTCTTATTTATTATTCATTTATTTTCAGCTGCTTCAGGACATACATAGAACTCATTTCTAATTAAAAAAAACTATTAATTGTAATTTGGGGGCCACATTTTTCATCTTTTTTTTTTTGTCCTCTCTGGAGTGAGACGCCAACCACAAAAATTACAGTGGAAATGAATGAGCACAATTTTGTTGATGTTCAGATCATCTACAGGAAAAACATAAACATTAAAAACAATGCTGTCTTACATACTTTAAATTTTAAAAAAGTGCAGCCTCAAATTTTCTTCTTTGTTGTTAACCCATGCTCTTTTTCTGGCCCCTGTGGTCTTTGCACTGGCTGAGCTGCTTGAAGCAGGATCCTGAGGAGGAGAGTGGTGGCACTGCTTCATGCTTGCCTAGCCTGCAGCTCTGCAGAGCAGTAAGAGTCGTTCCCGGCTTTGCCTCGTCTGAGCTGCCCAGTGGCTCAGAGAGGAGTCAGACAAGAATCCTTTTTCTTGGACAGTTGCTCTTTGCCTTTAGGCAGAGGAAGCCCGTGTTGAACCCTTTGTCTCTGATGGCTGCTCTATGTTGAGAAAGAGCTATAGAATAGCCAAACTGGGTACAAGTTCTGGATCACGTTCTTATGTATTAGCAAGGTTACAAAATGTGGTTTGGGGATCTAATATTTATATTATTAAAGTTTTACAGCTTATTTTTAAACATCACTATAGAATGTCAGTGTTTATTTGAGATCTGTGTGTGTGTTTCTGGAGTGCTCTTTGCTATGGTTTCTGAGTACCTGAGATGCCAAAGTTATCAATTTAACTGTGAAGCTAAATTAGGCTGTAATGCCCTTGAGTATGTATTCTCCAGATCAGGCAATAATCTCCATGATTATGGGCTCTATTGTGTATTAATTGACCATAACTTTTTATGCTTCCTAAACTGAAGATGCATAACCTATTTCAAGGTCAGTTATCTCCTGGCCAAATGTCTCAGTAGGGTGAATATTGATTAATTCCTTTGTGAAAGACAGATTTCCCTTTAAATATTGCTCTTATAATACATGCTTTTATATAACACATCCAAGGCTCGTCTTCCCCAGATCTTCTTAACACAGACATTTGTAGCAAAATTTTCAGCGTTTTATAATTAATGAAGAGAGACAATGAATTATTAACTTTAGAACTATGACTAAATGCCTTTTCAAATGGTTCTTTGCTGTGAATGTGGAATGTTAATTGTGCTTTGAAGTTATCTGTGAATCTGTGGAATATTACAGTGTGGTGCCTCCATGGAGAGCAAGAAATTGCACAGTGCAAACAAAAAGAAAATTCTGAATGCTTAAGAAGGCTTGAATTAGTGGGCACTGGAAACTGTTTGCATTATAAGCTCATGTTTTAATCCATGTTATGGAACCAAAGTTCTAGATATTCCTATGCTAAACTCTCACTGACTGAATGGGAGTACTCTGTGACAAAACTGACCCAGATCCATGTGGATCCAATGATTGTAAGTCTCAAAAAAAGAAAAAAAGAAGAAGAAAAAAGGCGCATGTGTTGTGGGGGGAGCTACATGAATGGAAAGAATAGGGAGAATTTTCTTTGTTGAACTTCATAGCAGTAGATGAAGCCTGGGAAGACATTTCCAAAATGGCCCAAAAGCTGTTGATTTTTTAGAGGCAAATGTCTTCCAATTTTAGTGAATTACGATGCAGAAATTTTAGGTTACTGAAGTCATAGATGTTCTTTTAGCAAATATGGTCAATATGAAAATTACACTATTCTGGATGCATGCACCTATTTGTGTGTTATTAAAATGACTTGCATTTACCTGAAGTTTGCTGTTTGTATATCTCAGTGGTCTTTATTAAGGTGACCTAATCTTTATCATCTCAAAACCAAAATGGAAAACTGAGAATAAAAATATTAGCTTGATGGAAGCTGAAGAGGAAACCAGCAAGGATGATGGAATCAGAATGCAGTAGTCCTGTCTTCACCCCACTCTGTCATATTACTGCAATACAACTGCATCTTGGCAATGTCTTGAAGCCTGTGTAGCACTTTGTAGGTAGTTCTCAGCACTGACTCTGACATTTCATAGACATTTTAGTATTAGTAATGATTAGCACAAGAGCAGCCACTGATTCTTACTTAATATCAAAAACATAATAATACATATTTCTTGGACAAGACAGTAGCCAATAGGCTTAATTAAAATAATTCTAAATAGGATATAAAACAGTATGCCAGAATTATTGTTTTTCCTCATTTACAGAAAGTTATTTTGGATCACAAAGTATTCAACTTTTTTTGATGTTGTAGCTGAACTAGAACACATACTACAATATACCTTGTGGGTAGCATAGCACTTCTTTCTAGGAAGAAAAGGATGTATTAGAAGCTCCCTACATGCTTGTGACAGATGAATAATATCTTACCTTCTGAAAGCTTCATTTTTAATAGATTCATCACTCATTGGTGTTTGTTGTTGAAAACTAAGCCCTATGCATTTTTAAGTCTTTATGTAACAATAACACAAAAAAAACACAGGGCCACAGTTGGATACCTGTGTTTACTAACTGTATTCAGATATGTGAAGCCTTGCTGCCTATAGACAGCAGGTCTTGCTGCTTTCTAAAATACAGAATACAGTGAAAAGTGCTAGCAAGCTATGAGTCTATTCAAAGAGATGCTGTTCAATTACCAAATAGTGGAGACATGTTGCTGTAATTCTGTTTACTGCCCTAGACACACTTTATGTTGCCAGCACAAGTAAGTTTAGTCAGATGCCAAATAAGACTGTAGTTGACAATAAGAATCTAATACAGAAAGTGGACAAGGTAGTGATCTCTATTACTATTCTAATAGTAACATGAAAGAAATTATTGTAACTATATATAGCTTCACATATATTAGTTTACCTTGAATTCTATTGAAGAAGATTTTGCAAGATGGATAAAAATGTTGCTCACAATTGAAAAAATACCTGAAAACCAAGAGGTTCCTGAGAAGAACTATTCCCCTGAAATGATTCAATAGTCTGCTCATTTTCAGGTATATTGCAACTGGAAGACAAGCTGTATATTTTTAGAGAAGGAGGTAGGAGGTAAGCCTTGTTATTATATCTGGTATGTTCCTCATCCTCAGTTCTAAAATTAATATCCCTGGCTGGAATTTTAGCTGGATGCCTGAAGCTGGCTATGAAGACCAGAATTTCTTAGTTTCTCTAGATGGAATTCATTTCACCTAATGTTAGACAGTATAATATAGATGTCTGTATATTGAACTAATCGCCTCTGCCTCCTTTTATAGTGAATGGCGAGAAACTTCAGACTTTTAGGTCTGCCTTATTTCAGGTCAGTACTCCCAGATGAGGTGAATCATGCCCTTAAAGTGACCATTTTTCCCCCTTCACTGTGAGACAACTAACTCATATGCAATTCAGTGTAGTCATCTACATTTGATCATATGAATCTCATTCTATAGTGCTTGTTGCATAATAAAAAAGAGTCCCTCCCCATGTACTTTCAAAATCAGGTAGGCTAGCTTGGAAGAGCAGCTCAGTCCAAGGTCACTGTTGCCTGATTTAACTTTTCTCTCTATACACTGCCTGTCTCATCTAATGAATTATGTTTAGTTGTCCATTAGTCTTGCAGAATACATCATTAATCTTTTTTCCCCTTTTTGCATTAAACTTCGCATTCATAGATAACAAAATTGTCCACAATAAAAATATAGCTATAGAAAAATGCTACATTCTTAATGGGCCCAGATATTTTCAGTCTAAATTTTCACAGAAGGATTTCAAAATGGATGTGATTTCTTTTGGTCAAGTCAGATAAATACAGCCACAGCACAGTCCTTTGTGGTTAGGGAACCTTTTATCTCTCATCTCACTGAGTGTCGTTGACCTAGAGGCATGAGGGAAACTGTTCATTTAAGAGTGTGGCTCATACTGGCTGATCCTGTGCATGGACATTTAAAGGAGAGAGTTAATAGAAAGGTGATTTTTGTACTGCAAAAAAGAGAGCTCTAAAATAATTCTTTGATATAGAGGACTGTGTGGCTTTTAAACTGTACAACTCTGTGATGGGATTCCTCTAGCTGCATGGTGAATTTGGCTCAGTTTTTCCCTGGGACATGAGCTAACCAGCAGGCCATATAGTTTCTTAGAGGGAGTGTGCTGAGAGAAACCTCTTCCTCCTATCTCAGATAGCAACGTAGTGCTTTCAGATGCAGGTCTGGGAGCCAGTGCCCTCTGTTGCTCAGCCAGGAAATCCGCTTCCTAGATAGAGGGTGGGTGATTGCCTTTTCACCTTACTTCACTACTGTAAAGTTAAAATTGTTCTAATAAGGAAACTGTAAAGGATTACCCAGGGGCAAAGTGAGTCCACAAGGAGATTGGAATAAGACCTAACAATAAGGAGGAAGAGGACACAGGAAGACAGGCTTACAGAGAAAGTGACACTCAGGGACGGGTGGCACTATTGGAAAGTCAGTATTTTCAGGCAGTTATTTTTTCATGGAACAAAGATAAACTGGATGTTTCCTGTTGTGACTGTAGGAATACACTGGAATATCTCAGAGATCGGTGAAATGACTTAGCAAGTATCACTGTTTCTATAGTGACAGATGTATATGATAAGCATCAGAGCTATAGCTATGGTTTGGACAGTGGACTCCTGTATCTTCTCTGTCTTTTCTCCTCTAATACTGTATTGTGGTAAGATGCATTCCCAAACTGCCACAAAAGTGTTTACATTTTCATTAGTCAAAGGATAAAATGCATAAAAAAGGTTGACTTGCAGGGATAGGAAACTAGATCTTTCTACTGCCAAGCGAACGTCCTTCTAACAGAGGTGCTGAAACATATTGCCTCCTGTGTTTTAGTTATGTGCCCCTACGGCTTTTTCATTCTTCATTGTCCAGTGGGACTATTGTCCCCATCCCAGCCTTGCCTCCAGACTGTTAATTAGGTCAATTTTTAGGGAAAAGAGAGATGTGACAGCAAAATCCCTACTGCTGAAGAGGGCTTTGGAAGAGTCCTGTTCTCCTACTTGTTGGGTAAGGATAACTCTAGGCTGTTACAGAAAAGATGAAAATAATTCCCCTTCTTTTTTCTCATCACCCTTGTGTTTTATCAATGGCAGTAGCTACTGCTACTTATTGCTGAGTTAAAAGCTGGTAGCGTCTTAGTGTTTCTGAGCCTATCTACCTGGCTGGGCATCTGAAGGGAATGTAGGTGAAGAGAAACTTTGTTTTAGAAACTCAAATAAGGCAGTAGTATTAATAATGTGCACAATAAAAGCTTTTACACAAATAGCCAACTCTTTCCATGATAGTTTTATGATGTTCTTTTAATGGTGACCAATGCACGTAGTAGAATTTTTCACTTTTTAGCTATCAGTTGTGCTTCCTTCTCTTCTGCTTATTCAGTTTTTCTAATATAAAATCTGGTAAAGGAGGATTATACTTGTCTTTTTCTCGTGTATTGCAATTTATCCTTAAAATTCTCAGGCTCAAAAGACAGTAAACTTTTTTTTTAAATATAATGTGTTAAAAGCCAAACAGATGTTCACAAGTAATTAATACTAGCACATTTTTCTTTATTTATGTTAATAAAGAACATTATGAATACTTCAGTAATGTTAATCAAATTTAGATGGTGAACATCAATATTTTAGACACAACTTAATCTAAATTGGCCCTGATTTGAGCTGAGGGTTGGACCAGATGACTCCTGAGGTCTCTTCCAGTCTAATGATTATAGTTAGTCTATAACCACTACAGAATATTTTGACAAAACTTCTAAATCACTTCCCTTTTCTGGATTTTTTTGTCTTTTTTCATTGAACACATGCCTCCCATCTTTTTAGCATAAAATAGCTCTTTAAACTTGGTAGATGATTTGCTTTATTTCCAAGGCAAATCACTGGCAGCTGTTCCAGAGTGATTCATGGTGCCTACATTTAAACAGTGATGCCTAATCATTATAAAACAATCCATCTGGATTTTTATTCTATGGAGGGGACTTTCTGTGCTATGAAAAGACACAAAGCATGTGACACAGGGATATTTTAGTATGAGAACATAGCAAATGCTATGTCTCATAGCTTCCTAGATTCTTAATCTCCCCCTAAACCCTAAACGGCAACATATAAAGCTTACTTATGGAAACTGTAAGTTGCTGACACAACTGTCCTGTTCTTTATTTAGGGTAAGACTGTGCCTATTGGCATAGCCTTGAGCAAGAGGTGGTGTGTGAACTGCATCATTGTAATGCCAGCCTGGGGAAGTGTGGTGACTCAGATATTCCTCTGAATCACATTCTGCTTCTTCCTTGCTCACACGGAATAGTAATTTACTGCTGGAAATTAGTATCTCTCTGCAATGTCTCAGCTGTTCTGGCCAACAAGTCTGGAAAAAGAATTTAATCTCCACCCGTTCCCCAGCCCTCCCTGTCTTCTTTCTGCCCACCTGTTTCAAAGAAGATATAGCTAGGTAAATAGTCTGGCTTACTCCTACACACTCAGGCCTAAAATTTGGGTAGTTTGCGTGGGGCTCTAATCACAGGGCTCCTATTCTTCCATTCTCTCTTGTGTGGGTGCAGAGTTACAAACTAAACCTTACCGAGAAGACTACAGATGTGATAAGGCAGCCTAAACAAAAGAAATAACATTTTATTTTGGCTCAGTCATTCATATAAAACAGGATTCATAATGTGGCCATTCTGTACCAATCTGTGAATTTATTTTTTTTATCAAAGAGCTTATAATTTTGTACAGCAAATAGATTCAGTCCTAATGCAGTCTGAAACAGAATCTATCAACCTTTAGAGCTGTATCCCCTTCCTGAGTCTTGCCAGTTTGAATGAAAGTTTCTTGACATTTTACTCAATGACATCAACCCTTTGAGATGTATGCTACTATATCTGCACATGATTAACACATAGTATGAGGAACAGAATGGACACCTTAGACCAGATACAATTGTAGGTAGGATGACAGGAAGATTGGATGCTAGGTATCAGCATCAGTTAAGCTATAGCTAAACCAAAAAATTCTTTTTCTATTTTAATGCATTAATGCAAAACTTGTCCAATTGAAGTCTAACTATGATATAGGGTTGCATCTGAGTTTATTCTGACTCGGTGCTGCAGTCACCTTGCCATGTGGGAGAGAGTTGGTGCAGAAAGCACACACACACGCACACACACACACATCCTGACACATGAGCTGCTTTTTAAAATTCTGATTTACTTAACGCAATTATATAGTAACAGATAACGCTTCATATGTGATGGGTGAGTTGCAGAAGCAAAATGCGGTGAATGGCAAATTAAAAAGCAGTGCCTTTCCTCTGCTGAAAGGGTACAGGGACCTTCTGGCATGTAAGTGGTAGCATTGATCAGGTGCAGCATCCTTAACTGGGAGGAAACTGCTGGGGAACAATGCTTTTCTGTTCTTCTTTTGTCCTCGTTCCTCAGGGGCCATGATCTTCTTTTATACCTTCTTGTTTTCTCCTTTGAATTTTCACTACTTTCACTTTTTACATGTTTGATATATTTTTTTTATTTTCTTTGTTATGCTCTAAAAGCACTTCTACTGAGCTCTCAAAGTTGCGCTCCTTCAGTGGCCAGGGATTGACCATTTGCAGTATGTGCTTATTCCCTTGGGGCCTCCAGTCTTACTCTGAGCCTGGTCTCTCAAGGCATCTGTGACCATCCTGTGCTTTTACTCTCAGAGACCCCTCCTACAATGCAGACTTTATTATAACCGTATTGAGAGGCTATGATAACAAAAGTCTGTAAGGTTGGTGTTGGCCAAAGCTGTCAATGGTGGTGTTGCCAAGATCCAGCTGGTACATAGCAAGGGAGTCCAGTACATTTGCAAGCACCTCAGTCTAGACCTCAGTGTTGTCTTATGGTGAACAGTGATTATCATTAAATTTTTACATTTTTTACTGATGAGGAAGGATAATGCTTGTTTTGCTACAAGAGGAGGAAGCATAGGAGCATTTAGAGCAAGCCTTTTGTTAAGAGCTACAGGAGGCCTGGAGGGATTAAAGGTCTCTACAACACAAATGCCCTGCTTAGTGTCTCCAGTGCACATAAACTTAGATAACCATTCAAAGGACAAACTGAACACTACAATAAATTGTAATGCATTTTCTACTATGTTTGCCAGACAGACCTGATCAAAACATTGTTTTAGCTATGCTACATTTTTATACTCAACTTTGTTATATATCTTTTTTCAGTTTGAGGTCATTACCCTGGTGGGGAATCAGAAAGAATGGAGAATATTCTGTACTATATTAAGAGAATTATTATGAAAATCTATGTGCTGATTACAGGTTTTTTATAAAGTGTACATTGGGGCAGTTACCCATAAGATGTTTGTATGAAATGCCATACCGTAAAATATTTTACAGTATAAGTGTGTGTTTCTTAAGACAGCATTTATGATTAAAGAACAAAACAGTTTATTTTGCCTATTTTTAATGAGTCATCTGTTTGCAGAAACATCTGAGAACAATGTGTCTCCTTGCCCAATCCCATGCACCTCCTTCAATCTTGCATCATGATTAAAACACTTTAATATGCTGGTCTTGTTGCTGGTCTTGTTGCTCTCCTTTGGATTTATTCTAGTTTATAGCTTTCTTAAAAGGGGCTGCTTTTTAAGACATAATAATCTTTGGAGGGCTATACCAGCTCTCAAAGCTGAATGATTGACACTCTGTCTTAGGCATTGCTCATTAACACATCCCAGAAAGAGATATGTCCTTTTTGTGAAATTAAATTGCTATTACTGCTTAATCTGTGATCACTGTTAACACCTGGATTTCCTGCAGCCAATTCTTGCCTAGTCATATACATCTCATTTTGTATTAGTGCATATGATTGCCCCTTTCTAATATTTCTATTATTTCTAATAACATTTTGCCTGGTCTCTATTGAATTTTATCTTGTGAATTTTGAACACACTCCACTTCGTCAAGATCATTTTGAATTCTGGTCCTGTCTGGCAAAATGCTTTTGTTCCCTAGACCAGTATGAATGCGCTTCCTCTGTCATTCTGTAAATCATTGCTGATAATGTGTTACAGAGCCAGACTTGGGCCTGCACTCAATATATCTGCCAAATTTGGTGACTCCCAAGTTTGGTGACCAGCCGTTGATAATGACAGGAATGGGGGTTTTTTTCAGACAGTTCAGTTCATTTCTGACAGTGATTATATTCAGTTTACAAGGTTGCTCATGAGAATTTGCAGCAGTATCACCAGCCATATTAAAGTCAGGTTATATCATATTTTCTGATCAACAGGCAATTGCATTGGCTTAACTACGTTTGGCAAATTCTTATTGGCTGTTTATAGATTGTCATCTATTCTTTTTATGAATTGTTTTATAATTTCTTTTGCAATATTTTGACTTTCAAAGTTAGATTAATAGGTTTTTAATTTCCTAAATCTTCCTTTTCCCCAATAGATAGATGTGCTGTGTTTGCTATTCTGTTACTTCCTCCATGTGTTCTCCGAGGTGATCTCTCTGTTTGAGAGACTGCCTTGGCCAATTAGAAAAGTCTTCTGTGGTGATTCAGACTCTGAAACTTGATATGTCTGCCTTTTCTAAGTATTTTTCAGCTTCTCTTCTTTTGCTGGTCTCCTATTTAAAATTCATTTTGTTTGGTAGCTGATTATAATTAATTTTCTATGTATGAAGACTGAAGCAAAGAAAGCATTGAATACTTTAGCCATCTCTGTGCACTATACATATTTTCTTCTCTCTAATTAAATAATGGACTTTTTCTTTCTTTTGTCTTCCTCTTACTGTCTAAGGTATTTATAGATTTTTTTTTTCCTCATTGCCTTTTATGTCTCTAGCTAATTGAAACACATTTTGCACCCCAGCCTTTTGATTTTTATCCATATGGGGTATGCAAGCTATTCTTTATGCTCATCGTTAATCATTTGTCCATGCTTCAACTTTTTTAATGATTCTTTTTCTGTTTTCAGGTCATTAAAATAGTACTGATACGGTTAGAATGATCTCCTTAAATTTTTCCTACCTACACTTCACAAGGGGTTTGCTTTTGTATATTCAGTATAGTTTCTCTCAGTAGGTAGTGACTTTCATGTACTCATTTATGCTTTACATTTATCCTCTTGAGAAATCTTACTGTGGCTTCCTTTTTTTAATTTTAATAAATCTGTTTTTTTCACTCAGAACAAGGAGTTCAAATCTTTTTTCAAATAGTAAACTTCATCATTTCATGATGACTCCATATAAGCTTTGGATTCTCAGTTGATTCCCTGTATTAGGAAAAAACAATCTAAAACAGATCTTCCCCAGTTGCTTTCTCCACTCCTTGAAATTTACTGAAACTTTACTTCAAAAATTTGTTGAATTATGTGTCTTCAAAAAAAAAGTCCCCAAACCTGTTCCTTGGCAATGACTCTGTTTTCTCTTGTTACACCCACCCAGAGACATTCAATAGCTTATTAGTTCTTCCTGAATTTCAGAAGTGTTCTAGGTACACAGTTCAACACCTCCTTGCCTGTGCTTATTAAACAAGTTATTCCCTTCTGGCCAATATAGCAGACCTGCAATTTCTTTCACTGTATGTGTGATAACAACAATGTTTATAGATTTTTTTTTTTTTATGTGTATAGGACTTCATGTTTTCCTCGTTAGTTCCCAAATGTCTAGCATTCACCAGAAGATTCAAATAAAAATTCCATTATTCTCATTCTTTTTTCTTTTATAGGTTTATTGAAATGTCTACTTTCTAGCCCAGATTTGTGTTTTATGAGTAGATCTGTATTTTGTAAGTATCTGTGGCCTTCTTGCAACCACTTAGTCTTATCCTACTGTAATAGCACAACCTTGCCCAGCTGCCTTGCATCCCAACTAAAAACTGTTTCTGCTCCCCATCAGATACTATCAGTTACCACCATGGTCTTTATGAAGGTTGTTGAGATTCACTTTCTCTTGGGTTTGGAGTGATTTTGTCCTGGGTGTTGGACTTTACCAGGGGAACATGCCATTGTTCTTAGCCTCTTGGCTAGTAAGACATGCACCATTGTTGTGTCTCTAAATCTTCCCCTAAAAATATTAAGGTATGCATGCAGGTGGCTAATCCTGACTTGTTGCACTTCTGAGAAGGTAACGACATGAGGAATGGCAGGATGCTCCAGATGCCAAAGCGGGAGGGATGTTCATGCAGGCGGCGCAGCCTGTCCTCTGGTGCCATTCATGAGACACGGATGAGAGGCGGCAGCCTGCAGAGAGCAAGAGGGGGTGCTCGTCTAGCAGAATTGATGAGCAAGGTAGGAATTACCAGGGCAACAGTATCACAATCACCAAATAAGATGATTGGTGATACCAAATAAGAGTATAAAGTCAGCAAAAAAAAGAGCCAATGGAGAAAGGGTAAATGGGTGGGGGTGGGGAGGCTGTTTGGGAGAGGATGAGGGTGGTAAAAGGGAAGGATTTAGGAGGGGGAAAAGGGAGTGTAAGGTGAAGCAATCGTGCTTGGGGCTGTTTGGGGCAGCCCTGCTCCTGACCAGCCAGTGCAGCTCGTAGGAGGACAGTGTATCTGCCTCCGCTCTGCGCTGGCTGACTGGCGGCGGCCAGGGGAGACCAGGATGCTCTCCCTAACACCAGTGAGGGACCACCCCGAGGGGCCACCGGGCAGCCCAGCAAAACACTGGAGAACGCCTTGGTCTCAAAGAGATGAAGGGTTTGCAGCTTCCCTAACAAGGAATGAGGAGAGACCTGAATTCGGTCGGACTGATGGACAGACCTCAGTCGGACTTGGTAGTCAGCGAGTTGAGCAGAAGGCATGTGGGGGCTGGCCATCTGGCACCCCGCACCAGCACCCAGCTGCTGGGAGGCCAGGGGCGGACTGGCCGGTTTAGGGAAATAGGGGGAAATGGGGAAGGGAAGGAAACTAGAATTACTGCATGAGGGCCTGGGAGCACTGAGAGAATGTGGACTGCAGTAATAGCTATGTAAGTAGCTAGGACACAGTGAGAATGAACAGAAGAAAAATGTTTTTTTAGCCCCTACTTATGGAACAACTTGTTTGAGTCCCTACGGATTTCTTCCAACACTTTTTTGGGTGAAGGGGAATTATTTATTTAGCCTCCTGTTTCCACAGTGAATCATACTAATCTTTCAGGACAGTAATCATCACAAACTTTAGACTTGGTGATAAAAATACCATTTTTTTCCTTGCTTTTCTTTCAAACTTTATCTGCAAATTATTTCTATTGTTCTGGCTCAGCACTGATAAAATATCACTCTTATTCTCACAGAACTAACATCATCTGCAAATTATCTCCTTTGTTCTGATGTCTTTGCCATATTATGTTCACTGACTTCACTTATGACAGGCAATCTTGGTGTCATTCATTTGGGTAAAGAATGTAGTATGGGTATAGCACAGCTCTAGAGCTGTTATTGTGCAGATCCCAAATGAACTTTTCTACTGTCCTCTAGTGTGCTGTGTTCACAAAAATAAAAACAATAAGTCAAATAAGTAAGTCTCATTTTTATTGTCCAATCAGAAATATTTGGCTTAAAATTCAGATGAACTCATAACTGTTGATTATATGGGCAAAATTCAGCAGTTTCTAGCCATAGAAAACTCATTTTTAGTCTTCAGGATTATTTGCTGCCATAAGGTAAAGTAATAGTGACACCATCTAAAATAGACAAACAAGGAGGCAGGAGCTAGTGGCTTTGATTCACAAGGTTTTGACACTGCTGTGGTTATGAATAATAACTTTGCCCCTGTTATCTTACCTGCTGACCTTGGCAACCTTGCTATCTGCATGTCTACCCTCTTGTGACTTCAGGTACTGCAAAGGCCCTGTGTTTTCAGGCTTATGTACCCGTCAGTTCAGAAATACTAGAATCAGAAGACAGAAAAGCCCCAAATCTGCATGCACAGTCAAAGGACCTTGACACAGGAGGGGACATCAGTCTGACTTCAAATCATTACCTTTTAGTTGTTAAAGTAAAGAAAAACACATCCAATATCCCTACCAATACACCACTATTGTTACTTATCTCTTAACCCTTTAAAGACTGCTTTACCTTTCTATAAACAAGAATCAGCTTACCTGTCTGTAAACAAGAATTGGCATGGTTCAGTCATGTTATTATGACATAACATTAGTATTAATATTCTGAGAAGCTGTAGGTGTTCAAGTAATTCTCCTTGTTTTCTTTGAAATCTGATAGAGCAGATTCTGCCCTTACATGTAAAAAAGTTGAAATTTATTAGTGGAGTAGAAAAAAAAAATATATAGGACATGTAATTTATCCCCAAAATGTTGCTATTTTAATCTTTAAGTTTATACAATAACCATTTTTTCCTTTTTCTTTGCTATCTCAGAGTATGTTGCAGTTGAGCACAATGACTTCCTATACTGCTGGTTTCTCAACAGACAGAAATGGTTTTGATATCTGTATAAATGCATTTTCTGCCATCTATAACCTCTTTTTTGCCTGGTAACTTCCTGTGATATATAGTGAAAGCTACAGGAAAGTCAGGTTGTATATTGTGAATAAAATATCTAAATATTCATGTCAGCCTTTATGTTGAAAGGTTAATATTTATTTACATGGAATGCATACCATAAACATCATGCTACATTCCTTTGTAGACTACATATGCAAAAAAAAAAATTTTTTTTTTGAAATCCTCTGTAACATATTAAATGAACCTATTAGGACAACTTATTTTTATTCATTTTTCTCTACAGCTGAAATTACTGTGAGCTGACTCTGTAAATCACTAAAATTTAAATGCCTTAAAGTGATTTAAACTAGCTTTCTGTGAAGCAGCAACAAAAAATCTCAATTTTAAGTGTGGTTTGTGAGACATATGCTGGAATCCTCTGAGGAATGTTCACTTCCCAGTAACATGAACTGCCATTTGCTAGCTCAGTGGGAATTGCCAGATATTGAATGTCAAGCCTGTCACTGGTTCATTTGTACATTTCGGACCTTAGGATAGTGTCATATGGGGGAGTAATGGAAGTGAGAGAATGGCAGAAGAAATGCAGTCACAGGAGGGAAAATGCATTTCTCTAGAGAGAGTGGTATGTTTTTAACTGCAGCTGTTAAAAGCACTTCTCTGAGGTTTGGCATGGTGCCCTGTGTCAAAGAAGGCTGATTACACCACATCCCCTCCGACCTGTGAGCGGCAGCAGTGCCTGCTGCCATAGTCTTTGCAGTCTTCATGCCCTCCGTGCTCAGGTGGCTTGATTACTTTGCGCAGCTCCTTGCCACTGTTACCGTATTTTGTTTCTGTTAGGCAGCACCACCCGTGTGCACAGGGCACTGTAACTTTGCCTCGGGCATGCTGTCATCCAGAGACTTATTGAAAACTACCTTCTTACACTAAACAGCACGAGCAGTGAAGGAAGGATCATTGCATGTATGTCTTGAGATGGTCTTCCCTCCTGGGAGGTGGCCAAGCAGTGCTGGCTTTTTGCCTAAGATGAGACTTTGCAATGTCAGTACCAGAAGGAAGGTAGTAAAGAATTGAGATGCCCTCATGCTGCTTCATTTCTTCCATATTGAAGTGGAGGAATATCACAGAGATGGTCTGTTGGGCTAGTGGTCTTCAACCTCCATTAACTGGCTATTCATCCTTGAGGAGGCCTTCCAAAGCTGCATGTGCAGGAAACACTTTTCCAAGGAAATGCCCCTTTAGTTTATAAGTGGGAGAGGTCCATAAACAGCGAGTGCTCAGTAAAAGGCCCCTCCCTTCCCTTTGAGACAGGTTTCTCAGGAGCTGCTGGAGCCTTCTGCAATTAATGCTTTGGACCTCCAGAAAAAGCTATTGGCATTTGAGGAAGGGCCAGGTGATCTCTCGGCTATCAGTGGTCTGATGTGATGTGGGAGACAGGAGGTTATATTAGAGTTGGAATATTTTAAATGGATAGAATTGTTTGTCCAATATTGCTTTGGTAAACTGGCGGGAATGTGCGGTAGGTGTTATGAAATTTAAGCAGTAGTGCCTATCAATTATCTTACAGACCTAATATAATTTAATGACCTTTCTATATGCCATTTTAACAGAACCTGAATATCATGATTCCTATTATATAAATGCCTACTTTATTCTTTACCCAGTGCAATCTAATATATTAATATGGTCTCAGTTGATTTGTAACAATATTGTTTTAGCTTTATAATGACAGATTAAACAACTAAATTTATTAAAATTACTCTCCTAGAAGGGTGAGATTTTCCAGCAAATAATATTGTGGAGATAATTTTCTAAAAAAATACTTTACCTAAAGCATATGCTGCTAGCCAGCACATCAGCTTTCTTCTTGCCACTTCAGAAAAGGAAAAATCTCTAAAAACAAGAACAGGCAAGGTGGATAGAGAAAGGCTCAACCTGTATTCAAGGAGCAAGAAGTCCTTAGGCAATTTTATTAATTATTATTAAAATAATTGTCAATCACTATTATTTTTCTTCTCTGGACAAAGTTAAGTGCAGGAACTATATTATTCCTTATGCCTTTGGCTCTGCTTTTAACCACATTCAGCCCATGAAATTAGAAATGAGTGACCACCGCTTATGTCAGGAAGCTTAAGGAGGAATTTTGCTTTCCCATGTTCTCCTTTAGACTTTGTCATGCCCGAGTTCTTGTACAGGCTTTCAGTGAAATATCAGTTACTGAAACATTTTTCTAGTTCTCTGTGAAAAACGTATGTTAGGGCACTCTGACCCCCACCCCACTGATCATAACGTCCGTTTCCCCCAATGGCCACTTCCTCACATTCAGAAAAAACAAAGTCCTTTCTCTAACTATCTGCTGAACAGTCAACTGCCCACATGGAAAAGTGAAATCACTCAATAATACTCACCGGAGACAAAACAGTGGAAGCACTTACATGAATCTGTGAGCACAAGGGTTTATTTTACGATCAGGTTTTAAACGTACCATAGTTTTGTAATACATATGTAACTTTTTCAAACACAGTACTCTTATATCCAATTTTATAGTGAAAGGAAAATGCAGTCACTTTGGGGGGGGGGGCAACCTTTATATTAAGCCAGTGTGTCTTATTGCTCTGCTGGTAAGCAAAGAGTGCCAACTTTGAATGACCAGCAGAAAAGTAGCCTTCACCAGATATCCAGATGACGGGACTGATGGAGAGACATAATAGCTTTCAGTAGCCTTCAGTACCAGTTTATTTTTTGATTAAAATGTCACACTTCTGTTCCCTTCCTCTTCTCTTTTCTACATGAGAAAATTCTTTACAAAAGAACAGAACAGGGCAGCTTCAAATGCAATAATAAAAAATATAAATAATATTGTAGAAACCTTCTTGTTGGATGGAAAAACATGAATTTGTACAAATAATATTTAACACTTTGCAGGTTTCATCATGCCTGTGGTAGACTCCTTTATTAAAAGTTGATTTCTGTGGAGAAGAAGTTATTTAGGAAGTTCCACTGATTTTCATTACCTCTTCCATGATCAAAGGAAGAATTTCCTGCAAAATCAAAAAATTTCCTGCAAGATTTTGAATTTGATGAACTTTTCATAATGAAAGGGAATCATTTCCATGTCAGGCTGGGTCAACCAAGTTTCCAGGCTGTACCATATAGGACTGTTTTAATTTGGGATAGATACTGAACTGCATGAACTTGTACAGTTTTTATGCCTTTTAGCAAGGACTGGGCTCCTTGGACTGGTCTGCTTCCCATGATATACATGATCATATGTTTCATGTTGTTCGCGTGGGAGCTAGGTGGCATCACAAGGATTACCCTGTGGTTAGGAAGCCTGCTTGTCAGGAAGAGAGAAGACATAAGAAACCACACAGCACAACGGACTTCAACCAAACTAAATCAAACAGGAAAAAAAGAAAAAAAAGAAAAGGTTTCTCTTTTCTTTGATAAACCAAAGTTAAACATTTCAGTTTGGTCCAGGTCAGAAGTATTTTGAGCTATGGAATGGGCTGATGTTTTTGTTTTGCTCCAGTTGTGACTGAAAGCAATTGCTGAAATATAGAACTTCACTAAAGGAGAGAAATTCTGATTTGTGTTAACTAAACTACCTTGTAAGTGGTGCTAAGTACACAGGGTGTCAATGAATTAGAATGGCACTTTAAAACTAATCTTAATATATACAGTAAATATGGCAGTCCCAAATAAAAATGAAAATACAATTCTATGCAAGCATGTGACCCTAGAAGCATCCTGAAGATAAAATCTGTCTCAGAAGCAGTTTTATTCCCATTGCTTTAGTAAAGTACTAATCAGGAGACTGACAATCACAGAAGCAAAGTATAGCTTTACTCAGTACAAGTAAATTTATGGTCATATAGTTATATGAAGATAAAGCTACTTGTTTCACACCTGCTAGGTAGAAAAAAGGAAACAGGCAAAGGAACAAGAGAGAAATAGAAGGCATACAAAACTTTACAGTAAAAGTCTTATTCTTTCCTGTAGATGTGAGTTGAAAGCAGTCCAAAGGGCAGTCAAGCTCTAGGGAAATAGTCTGAAGAACAGTAATTCAGAGATTCTTTGTTTTGCTAATTTTTTTTTTTTGCTGTGATTTTTCAATATTGATTAAAAAGTACTTTGAGTTCACTGACTCTCTGCAAAAATAAGAAACACAGTTAAAGCAAACATGTATAAATGTGTTCTGTTCTTTGATAAATTGTAATTAATACCTGGCCTTCATCAGTCACTGTGTTAAAATTCTTCCGCTCTTATTGACTCTGATGAGTTCTAGTAATTTAATAGTTCTAAATTAGGCTTATGCTGAACACTCCAACACCACATGAATAAGGCTATTGTATTTGGAAAACAAGCAAGTTGTTTGATTAGTATTGGAACTAATGAAAGTTTCCTATGGATTAGTGACCTATGTTCCTCTATTACAGTAACCCAGTCCTCTGCATCCCCATTCCTTATAAATAACTTTCCCCTCACCCCAAGTAAAATCTTCACTTCCTCTGTAACATCTGCTAAGCCTCCCTAGTCACAATATGCTTGGCTCTCTCCCATGTCCCCTAAATCCCAGCTGCTGGGGAAGCAGCAGCTTGTATTATAGCTGATTCCAACATAATACTTGTGCTGATTGGGAAACCAAACAAATCTGATAGTTGCTGAGCTTGTATGGCTGCCTTTCCCTCAATGGGTGTCTTAATTTGGGTTTCTGTTTCCTCTGTTCAGACGCCAATATTCTCAGACCTTTTAATGGCTTCTTGTTTGCAAGGTGTCGAGCTCCCTGTTGAAACGCGGGACAGTGAGCAGGGGTGGAGGGGGCAGGGACTATGAGATGCCGAGAACTGACAAAGGGTCGGACAGTACAGCCATGTATTTTTAATATCCCTATCAAATCAAAATTAAAAAGAGGGTGCAGTGTGGTGGAAGAGGGAGCAGCTTCTGCATGTGTGTCCCTGTCCACAAGTGGAGGCCAGATTAGTGAGATCCACACTGCCTCAGAGCCTCCCCTGTATTTCAGAGTTTATTCCAGAGCAGCCCTGTTCCTCATAGCCCACCTGGAGCTACTCACACCCCTCTCCGATCCCACTGTCCTCCCCCACTGTGTCCCACTGTCACCTATCTTCTCTCCTACCATGTCCTGCTCCTTCCAGGGAGTCCCCCAGCTGTGTCCAGGGTCCTTGCCCAAGTGCCCAGCCTGGAGCCTCCCACTCCCACCCTCCCACCGTTTCCATCTCCATGTGTCCTGTGCCAGGAGCTGGAGCTCAGAGCCCCATACCCATCTGCCTTGTTCCCCAGCTGGGTTCACGTCCCATGACTGACACCGGTACGCCTGAGACCCTCTGTTGCCTTCACCTGCTGGATTTGTTTCCAACAGTCTCTATCACTGAGTTGTTGCCTGCTGCAACAGCTGACCTCAACCTTTTCCCTGGGCTCCTTGCTTACTAAAATAGATAGATATAAGTGTCATAAGTGATTCTTGCAAGCATAGAAATCTATTCATTAGAGCAGAACTCTGCACTGGAATAAAAGTGTGCACTTGAGCTTGTGCTGATCAAGGAACTGGAGCGTTTACTTTACAAGAGAAAAATAAAATAGGTTGACATGTTTTACACAGCAAGGGGAAGGCCAAGAAAGGATACGATTGGCCTCTGTAAATACAACAAGGCAGTAAACATCAGAAAGAAAGAAGAGCTATATAGTCTAAAGGATATTGCTGGCATAAGATAAGCTAGCCATGAATAAGTGGAGGTTGGAATTTAGCGGGATGGTATTAACCATCCAAAACTGAGGCTCTGAAACAGCATTGTAAGAACAGTGGGAGCAAAAAGCCCTGACTAGGTTTTAGGTAGCATTTATCTAGGCATTAATGAGCTTGGGAGAGGTTCAGTCTCAATGGCACTAGCAAGCCTGGTACTCCAGGAATACCACTAGCACACCACATTTTCATCTGTAATGCGCTACCCTGCCACACACTCCGCTGCCTGCCAATGCCAGGTGGAGTCATCTAGATGGTTCTCAATACGTGTCTTCAGCACTAATAGTATCACTTTTACTTTGTGGTATATCTATCTATTAATATAACCTGCTATTATCTTTGCGTTCTTTTTTCCAGCAGCTGTGAAATGATTTGATGGTTTTAATTATTTTTCATAATAACCCCCAAATTCCTCTCTTGATTAGCTTGCTAGATGAGATTTCTATTTAGTACATATTCTCTAACTTGGTGGTTGGTTTCCCTGCTAATTATCTCACATTTTGTCTGTGTTAAGCTGCATTTGCCATCTGCTCATCCAGTCCCAAAATATAATGGAAACCCTTTTGAATCCAATTGCATTCTCTTAATTACTGGCTCTGTCTACAGTTGTGTTATTAGCTGCAGATTGGAAGATCTTGGACCAAATAATTGGTAAAAGTGGTGAAATTCCTTTGATTTTGGCTGAACCATGGTAACGCATACCAAGATCCTGATCTTTCAGCTCATACTGTGGTATATTTTAAGTTCCTTGCCTTTCAAAAAAATAAACATGTCTGAGTCATGCTTCTCTCAATTTTCATATTCAGTATTGATATCATTTTTCCCACACTTAGGCCAAACTCCTACTGTGAATGACTATTTCATTTAGCTGTACTCTGAATGTACTCTCTCCACGTAATTCTCCTTAAGTCAGTAATTCTTCTGAAGAACTTCAATGGATCAGTAAACATGAAGTCTCTGATGTGGAGCATTAATTTATGGCTATACATATTTGAGCTTTTGCAGATGTTTTAGAATGCTTACAGCATTTTAAAAGATCTTTAACTTTTCATATATATCTTTTCTTCTTTCTCTGGATCTATCCATTTTCTTCAGTTTCTCATTGTCTCTGAATAGGCATTTAGTGTAATTATTTTAAGCCTTCAGCTTTGGTTCTGTGGTACTTTTTACTTTACCTGATGACAAATGTGCCCTTTTTGTGAGATGGTCTCTTCAATCCTAGATTCTTTTTACCAACCTTTTTCCAACAAAATCCATTCTTATCCTTTGTTTCTGTCTCTGTATTTACTGATCTTTTGCTAGATTCTGCACAAAAGAATCTGTTTCTTTCACAATAGATTCCCATATTTCCAAATCAGTGAAAGTAAAATGAGATTTGGAAATATTACAGTAATAAGACCTACTATGCAAATTATACAAAAACATTTTATTCCTTTGTGAAAAATGTTCATATAAGTATAACTCATGTAAGTCATTAGTGTGAACAGTGGGACTAAAATGTCATGACAGGACATAAAGTCATAGACAGTACAAAGTGATTGCAGCATTTGGTCTTTTGTATCAGCAATCGTAATATTCTTGTGAAAGGCTCTCTTAAAATCAGTCTGGGCTTCTAGACTATCTAAATGAAACAAAAACAAGTAAAAGAACTGTTTAAAAACACCTGTATCTCCTCAAGGTTACCAGTTCTTTCCTATTCCTAATTACTGTCTCAACAGCAAGATGTCATTGATCTTGATTTTTCTGTTTAACAAAAAGAAATGGCAGTTGAATGGTAACTCGTAAGCATCTTAATCGATGCCTTCAATGTGAAGCAGTGCTAATTTGGGAATATAACTGCAGCTTTGTTTGAGAGATTATTTCCTGTTGCCTCTCAAATGTAACTTACTTTTTTGATATGAACACTTCTCTGTCCCAATTTTTGATTTATTTATACTGCAACTTATTATCGTATTATCATAATCAGAATATGTGTATTTTGTTCTCTCTTAGCTGACAGAAAGTAAGGTGAAGAGGAGGGAATGGGTTCTCAAATTTCCTTTATATTTATTTTTCCTGTATAGGCATTTAAGGACCTTCTAATCTGGCCAAACTCAAAACAGACACATTTAAGAAAATGTATAAAAGCATACTTAGCTCTGCTGAAGTCAGTGCTAATTAATCACATTTAAAGTTAAACGTGATTAGCTGGGTTTTTTTGTAGGTTTACCATCCCCTGTATGTATGTGAATGCATGTAATTTCACATGCATAATTTTATTTGTTGTTGGCATGAAAAATCTTTAATTAATTATTCTATGCTATGAGGACCAGCTGAGACTAAAATTACAACCCTAGTGAAAATTCCATGAGCCTTCAGAGCATGGAGAGATCAAAAATATATCTGAAGAAATATTTTATGAATATTCTCAAAAGAAAGTGAGATTCAGATTCCTCCAGATAGTTTGGATGTTAAATGATTTTTTTGCTGGAATGTTATTCATATCATAAAACTAGGCTAGACAATTTATACCATAATAATTCATATAACCCAAAGTGTTCTAAGTCTGATGGATAGATTCCTGCTGTTGCAAGTATATCATACAGTTAGGTATGGTTATCAGAGGAGCCTGATATATTAATGATGAATGATATATATTGGGAAACTTGTTTATACTTGTACGCCATCCTTAGCCATTGTTACACTTTCAACCAGGATGATGCACGATAGTCTTGAAGTCGAATGGTACTTGTCTAGTTCCATCATCCAATGACTGAAACATTTTAAATAGGAAAACTTTGATAAATAGTGCTGGAAAATAGCCATGGTAAATCATGTTTTTTCTTCCTTAGGATGAAATATTAAATCTGACAGACAGCTAATTTCACACCTGTGTATGTCTGTTTTCTGTTGATTAGTAATTCAGTGGTGTTTCTGTGATTAAGAGAATTTAGCACTATAAAGTAGTGGTTAATGACATTTATTTATGAGTAACTTGTGTATAATTATTTATCATTTCACCGATGCAAGCTGGATCATAACTTTTCCATTACTTGTCTCTTGCAAGTAATTCAGTATTATCTTCTTGGTGATAAGAATCTCCTTAGTTTCAAATTTTCAGGAATTTACCCCTTAGTTACATCTCATAAATAATTCGAAGGAGGCCAGTCAAACTGTGGAGAACCCATAATGTGCATGTTTATAATCTCTAAATTCATACCAATTCTGCAGACAACCTCACTTAGGTGATTGTTTGAAAGTCAGTCAGCAGAATAGCATGGTTATCTAAATGAAAGGGCTGCATTAACAACAAGCTTCTCATTGTGGAAGTACATTTTCTCCCATTTAAATATTCAGACAGAAAAGCAAACTGAGGGTGGCAGTTTCTTGGCATGGGCTCCGAACACTGGATCATATGTCTTACAAGAGAAGCTGCTCAATTAATCTGTGGTTTTTCATTTTCACTATAAACTTGCTTCCAGTGTCTTGTTAGGAAGCAGAGAAAAGTTCTGATTACTCTAAGATTCAAGAGACATTCTCAATTAAAACAGATTTTTTTTTAATGGTTTTGAAAAAAAAGGATAGTTCGGAAGTGTAGACTGAAATTCATTTTGCTGCAAACTCATCTGACTAATCCAAGAAATTACAGGCACTTAATATGGGCTAGTGTCTTCTTTTGTACTCCTGCTCTTAATAGTCTTGAAAGAAGTGATGTGTAATTATACAACTTCATCTTATATTTGTCACAACAAAAGGTTTAATTTCCAACAGGAATAGCACTTCAGATGGGGCTAGTAATAGTATCCTGCCCTCAGGCTAGACCAGTCAATGCGAGTTTGTTCCAGTGATGGTAATGCCTCTGATTTGTACTGAATTAGCTGAGTATATTATACATTAATTTCAGCTTGAGAGTTGTATGAGTGTTTTAATATATTAATAACAATGTCTAAAATACTTAGTGTGCTGAGATTGTAATTTCAGTGATGTTTAAGAATCAGACAAAAGCATCCCATATGAATTTTAGGTGTTTGCGCTTCAGGTTCCCCAGGTTTTCAAGGTTTCTGGCACACAGAGATCTGGAATACTTAGCAGTCACAACTAGCGCATGGTGTGTGCTAACACTCGGAACCATTTTTATATACACCTTAGTCCTCCTTGTGGTGATTGTGCTCTGTGCATAGACTCCTGTTACTACAAATTGGGACTTCCTAGTAGCTAACTGTTAATCACCAGAGCATTACAGAAGTGTTAAAGAAGTGAAGGTCAAAGCAGTGAGAGAGCACGCTGGCTTGCTGCAGTAATGTAAAAGGCAAGGTTGGCTGAAAAGAGGCATACGTTGTTGTGTGCATGATGTACTAAAAGAAAAAGGGCTACTCACGTAGCTGAAGAGAAATAGCAGATTTAAATCTGCTGTTTCAACTTCACTTGTGGCTATTTAGAGTTGAATTTATGAATGTTTTTGCAAAAGGATCAGATTCTATTGGTCATTGAACTGTACTTCTCAATTTTATCTTCATGAAATAGTTTTGGACTTTCAACCTCCTGTTCTGTATTGCAGTTTTATACCTTTTTGTCAAAGGACATATTTCAAGCTCTCCTGTTTGATGTTTCAGTCACAACTGGAATTTTGGATTGTTTTTGCTTATGAAGTTTGATTAGAAATGCTTGCCCATGGAAAACTTCAGGCATAAGAAGTTTCTAAATGTGTCCAGTTTTACAGCTTGTTGCAGTATGGGGGCTCTGTATGGGTGTGGAGGCTCAATTCACCAGAACAAGTTAGGAGCTTGGCGTTGAAGTTGGTAGTTGTTTCGCAGAGAATGGCAAACTCACTTTTCCTGATTAATTTACTGGAAATTTTCTATTATCCCAAGGAAATCTTTATCTTCTATTGTTATTTTGAACTTAGGCCTGAATCCTGCAATGAGCTCTCTGTGCCTTTGTAATGCTCATGGCTGAGTTCCTCTTTATAAATCCAGTGAGATGGAAGCATTTAGACTCATCCACAGAGTACTTTCTTTTTTTACAGACTTTTTTTCTGAGGATGTTCAAGATAGAAGGGGAAGCACATTTTTTATCAGCTCACTTTAAAAATTTTCCAGATTACATTTATAAAAGTTTATTAGTTTGGTGGCAAAGGCTATTTAGCATAAACAGTTTTTTTGTTTTATTAAACTAACTTTCATGTTTCACACAAAATTTCAGTTTCTTGTTTATTTCCTCACTTCCACCTCAAGATGGCGTCTCCCTATAGAGAGCAGAGACTATAGGGAAGCTCTTCTCATGAGATGCCCAGATCTCTTTAGTTACATCATTAGGTCCTGAAAGTCATTACAGACTGGTCAAAACAGAGCTCCTTACAGAGGATAGTTCAGTGCTTAAATACATAACCAAGTTTTGTTCACCTCAGCTCATTTTGAAAAAGGAATCCATAGTGAAGACTCAGGAAGTAGAAATTGCTTCTTTGACAGCTCAGTCCTCAGGCTGTGGGCTACGTTTGTTGGGAGACAGTGCCTGGCGCACTGCAGTTTGCTGCTGTAACCCCATCGAGTTATCACTTTGTGTGTGAGGTCACTACACATTTGGGACTGGACCAGCTTGAAGCTTTAATTGTATACCACAGTCCTTTTAGGTCTGAGTGTCTCTTTGTTAAGATCACAGATGCGTGTCTTTGCAGTGAGGAAGCCTAACTGCATTCTGGGTTGCATTGATACAGCTAATAGGTTAAAGGAGGTGATTATTCTCCTCTTTTTGGCTCTTAGAAGGCTGCAATTGGAGTACTGTGTCCAGCCCCCCCTCCCCAGTACAAGGAAGACATAAACAAACTGGAATGTGTCCAGAGGAGGCCCACAAAGATGCTGAAGGTGCTGGAGCACATGGTGCAAAAAGAGAGACTGAAGAGACCCAGGCTTGTTCAGCATGAAGCAGAGGAAGCTAAGAGGAGAGCAGAGCTAATTGCTGACCTCAGCTGCTTAGTGGGTCCTTTTTGCAAAGATAGAGCCAAACTTCTTGGACATGCAGAGCAAAAGGATGAGAGGGAATGGGCAGCTGTTACAGCAAGGGAAATTCCAGTTAGATTCACAGAAAAAATTCTTCGTGGTAAGGGTGGTCAAATACTGGAACAGCTGCCCAGAGAGGTTATTGATTCTCCCCTCTGGGTGATTTTCAAAACTTTAGTGGACAAGGCCCTGAGCAGCCTAATGTTTCTAGAAAGTTTGCAGTGCTCTGACTGGGAAGTGGAGGCAGATGACCTCAGGAGATCTCTTCTTGGAGGAGCTCTCTCAACTTGTTTTGTTCTAAGATGACATACATTACTGACTTTACATGAAGAACATTGTTCAGATGTCTTGCCCAGCAAGCTCTCTATTTTCCAGCTGTGGATATGTCTTGGGCTTGATCTCTCTTCATATTAAACTCTGTTTTATACCTCCCTATGGTGACACCATGCTCTTTCCCACTTTTTGTATACCTTCTTAAATCTGTTTGTCAAGGTAACTGCCCCCTTCATTCAGATCTCTTTGTTATCTGATTCTCATTGGAGAGGAGAGAACAAGAAAGGAGAGAAAAAAACAATTTAATCTTCAAGATGAGTATGTGGTCTACTCCATAGCTGTACAGTCTGATTCTATACTTTCTGCCATCTATCTATTTGGTTCTCTGTTATATCATGCTTAGCTTGGATTTGTACCATTTTTACTTGTCCTTATGAGGCTCTAAGATCATTGGTGAAATCTCTTAAAATTAATAGAGTAAAAGAAGGACGAGCAAGAAAGAGACAGAAAGGGAGGAATGGTGATAGATAGCCTGGCTAGTTTATGCATTTTTATGCTGCTGAGATTTGACCCTGACTCTGCTGTACTCTAATGAGCCTTGCATTGGCTCCACTGGGTTTGGGAGCAAGCCTCAGATGCAGACTCTCTTCAGTTTTGTATCTCATGGCACTCTCATGTGTCCCAGCTCTCACAATTTTTTATCACCAGTCTCACTCTACTTGGTGTTTTTCATAAAGATATAAGGTTGTGTTTAGGGGATTTGGCAAGTTTCTTTCCCTCAGCGTTGTGAAGAACATGACTCACTTTCACCTTGGAAGTTCAAATACTAGAAAACGTACATAAAAGATGAGGAGGAAAGCATGTAGACTGGCTCCTTTTAAGCACATCTTCTGTCTTTTTTGCTTCATACAGGATATTTGAACTCTCCACTTTGGTATTGTGTATTTGAAATGTGTACCAGAAGTGTGCTAAAGCAAGTCAATTTTATTACTGTGTTTATGGATGCTCCTCTGAAGAGAAAGTATTTGTATTCAGATCACCAGGAGAAACATTAGTATTTTTTTTTCCCCCGAGTGGTTTATATTTTGCCTTTTATCGCTTCAGTTATTTTTGTTTTCCTATGAAAATATTTCATTGCCTCGTCTCATCATTCTTTTCTGAAATCTCTTTTGGCTTGGTTAATGCACGTATAATGTGTAAACTCCTCATGGAGAGAGATCTGATGTGCAAGTACTATGAATAGGTCTGGCATTGCTTTGAGCGTGAACCTTGTATTTTCATCTCAGGAAAATAATAGGTTGTTAGTGGTTGCTGTATACATTTGGTTGGTTGTCAGTTCGTTTGCTCAAAAGGATACAAAGTTAGCTGCCAGGTTGGTTGATTTTCTTCTGCTTTAGGCTCTTTCTGTTTTTAATGATGGTTATTCTATATTCTATTTTTATTTAAAGTTCTTTCAGTCTCTGTCCTTCCCAGGGCTACTTATTCCCCTTGTTCTGTCTTTCCCAATATAGTCCAGCTGCTAATCTCTCATAGGCAGCTCTTTTTTTCTGTTCTATTTTTCCTGTTCTCCAAAACTGTAGTGGATATTTGTTTTTTCTAACCCCAAGGCCTGATCCTGGGCAATAAAAGGCTCTTTGTTAGGAATACCCCAGTTCAAAGGAAAGATTCAAGAAAGCTGTTCCACATGTCAGAAATTGCAAACACAGTACAATCTCAAGAGTGGTTAAACTGTAAATGATCAGCTGCGAGAGGACATTCAGGGAAAGCAGGCACTTCACTCAGCAAGACTTGCTTATAGAAATGTGGTTCCAGAGAGATTAAATGCATTTATTGGCTATAACCACAACAATTCTAAACTGATGTAACTACTACATTTTTAAGTAAATTCTGCAGGATACATTGACTGTTTGTTGTTATTTTTACATGTAAATACTGTGGTCTGAAAGCAGAAAAAAAGGTTTCAAGGTGTATATACATATATGTGTGTGTATGCATGTATATGTGTCTATATATATGTATGTGTAATTGCATGCATTTTATTTGACTTATATGAAACTATTTTTGTTTAGTTCATCTGTGACAGTTCATGGAAAAACACCCTAATAATATCTGAGTTCAAATATATTTGGTTTCTGTTCCTCTTGTACTATTTGCCAGCACTCTAAATACTTAAGGAATAGAATGTTTTGATACAGTGTCTTTTTGATTATTTTTGCCAAAATAAATAGTTTCAAACTAAAAAGCTGTAAGAAGAACCTGGAATATTTTGTGGATTTCACTTGGCTTACATGGATTACATGAATAATGTCCTTGCTGCAAAAGCAGAACAAAAAAAAGTATCCTTTACTTATATCATTTTGCTCTTATGATGGTGACTACCTAAGGTATTTTTAGTCCAATTCCTGTCTATTAGGATGAGATGAGATCTCATTTCAGTGAAGAAACTGGTGCTGTCCTAATTTTGCTAAAGACATTCTTAGAAATATAAAAATAATGTAAAAGTCTAAATATTTTACTCTACCTGGCAACCTAAGGGCTTGGGTGGTGCACTGTATTCAGTTTGGGGCCCTTACAACTTTGAGATATAGCTAAGCTGAAAAGAGTCCAGAGGAGAACAACAAAGATGAGATGAGTATTAGAAAGCATGACTGTAAAGAAGAACTGAATGAATAGGTCTTATTTAGAATAGAAAAACAACACCTGAAGGAAGCAATGAGTATCTGAATTAGATTGTTTTTAAAAAAGTGCATGAAAAAATTTGTTTTTCCTCTGCATTGTTGAAAGGAAGGCATGTTTGGGCTATGTAGGAATTTTTTTTCTAACTGCAAAGATAGTTTAGCAATGGACATAATTTACCTGAAGAGGGTTGTATTCCTTCTCATCTGAGATTTCTAAGAACACTTAAAAAAAATTTATGAAGGGAAAGTCTAAGCTGTCCTTCCGCAGAAGGAAAGACTAGATGGTTTTTGGAGGCCTCTGTCAAACCCTTACCTGAATGGATGGTTAAACACAGAGCAGATATTCAGGCATCCATTTGCAATTGGAAAGCTGTCCAAAGGACTTGCTGTATCTTCAGTGTGAACAAAAGATGGTGGCTGTGAATGAGAGTCTTGAGGAACATGATAAAATCTTGCAGTTTATCCCACAGGGCTGTCACATGAATATTTCAGCTGATGGTATTGTGCTACACTGGGATATCAACGGGAGGAGAAAGATACAAATAAAGGCAAAAGGCATAGGAAAAAAAGCAGACATGAAAAGCAAGAATGAAAACCATAGTTCATAATACAGTCAGCTGTTATTGACACCATTATAGCTGTGTTTAGATACAAATATTGGACTAAAAACCTGAAAATGATTAAAAGTCTCACAGCATGGTCTTAAATTATACCTTGCTTTTCAGCTGCACTAAATCTCAGTATAATACATAGCTGCTCTATTTCTGTTAAAGTGTCACAGAGTTGCATTTCACTGACATCAGTAAAATGATGTAAAGAGACATTGTTGAAATAGTGTCACAAACAGTTGCATTCCTTGCCATTGGAACCAGTGAAACAAAAACCTAAGGTATTATCTGCTGAATTTCCCACTGGAACGTGAAGAAGTAGTCCACAGGGCAGACCACATCCGTTTCCCGAACGCAATGATCCTTTATGCTGTGACAAGCTATCCCCAGCGTTGCTTGTCACTTTTGTATGTTACTTGTCATACAGCCACTTCTGTGTATCTTGGTCAAAACTCATCCAGGCTGGACTACAGAATCTAGGTAACTCCCTGCTGAGATTAAAGTGTACCTTGAAGTGTAACTAACTATTAAAACAAACACAGAAACATAATGGCTCACCCAGCATTATTTGAGTGAAGGCTTTTTAAAAGATATGCTGTAGCCCAGATAGAAGTTACAGGCTGGATGCAGAAATTTCTGGGAATGCGTATGGGATGATATAGAAAGCATCGATATAGTGCTTCCTTCTGGCTTTCTGAGTAACTATACTGAGACTTGTTAAATGTTCCTGACCATATGGGAAAAGAGGAAAACCTGTTTTGGTTTACATAACAATAAGGACAAAAATTGCATGTTGCATATGTCTTCACTGAAATGTTCTGCCAACTCTGAAAATATATTAATTAGTCAGTTTTGTAAATAAGTGTGACTTCACTGAGGTTACATCAGGGATGAATTTGAGCCATGACTTTGGTTTAAAAGCATAATGAATCATGTTTTGGGGGTTATGTGAAGCTGACTGTTCTAGGTCATACACAGAATTATTTGGGTGTTTTGGGCATAATTTCTTTCCAAACTGTTCTGCTGAAACACCATGATAAATAAAACATGGGCTTTTTGTCTTCATAATACAGCTGTTATTCTTGCCATGTTTGTATTATTTCCTTTGACAAAGAAAAGAAAAATTAAAACCAGTAGGAAGGAAAATATGCAAATTTTTTCTACTTCCAAGACATGTTTTTCCTAAAATTATACTTATTCACATATGGGGTATCTCAAAATGTTTTATAACTGCAAAAAATTATATTGTCTAAAAATTGACGTTGTTTGTATCTGAAGTTTAATTTATACCTTTAACAGTTTACACTTTGAAACTTGAATTCTGCCACTGCTCTAAGCAGTTACAGGCAGTACCTCCATAAATTGTTAATCACTCGGTAGAAGCTGAATTAGATGAGGCAAATATAGGGAGAGAAAGGATCCTTGTTTTATTAGTTCAGACTCCAGAAAGCAAGTGATTTCCCCCAGATTCTTTGAGGAAGTATAATAATTGATCATCAGACTCTGTCTGGTGCCATGCCCTCAAGCTTAACTGCTTGTTTACACCTTTCAGTAAGTATTTTCTTATAAGTGATTTCAAATACTGCCAATGTTGTGTTGTCTTAGTCTTATTACATTATCTAGCTTGCATGACTATTTTGTATTGTAATTTATTCATAATGGCTATTTTGTATTTTTCATCTGACACACATATTGTGTTCTTTCTAGTTCTTTATAGCAGACTTTATTGTACCCGTACCAGTACCCTTTTTTTCTCTTAATACCAACCATACCAAAAAAGTGTATACAAAGCAAGAAAAGGTGAATGTGTTTAGTAAAATAATTTCTTTTTGCTCTAATTTAAAATTGAATGTTGAACTTATCCTTTTGAAAAAAGTATCAACTTTTATGTTTGGGTTTATTATTTTTAGTTTCACTTGCCACTTTGTTTAGACAAGAAATACTACCAAAATAAATAAATTTCATACTACATGTACTTTCAGTACATATCTGGAAAGATTATTTGTGTTAGCTGGCCAATTTCAAAATGATAGAACTATAGAGAGAGAGAGAGAGAGAGAGAGAAAGAAAGAGAGGGTTTTCTTTGTTCCGTTGATTTATTGGGTCCCAATTCTCCAAACACTCACTACTCTTAGTCATTTTACTTTTGAGAACAATGACAAAGGAGTTCCTCACATGCATTAGTGTTTGCAAGAACGAGCATGCCTTTGTTAAATGCAGCTGATTATTAATATACTAAAGAGAAAGAACACATCCTGTGTATACATTACTATAATACTTTAAATTAATTGGATGGAGGCATGATCCATTAATAAGAAATGCAAGAAAGAGAGGTTTAAAAAGTATTCTCATCAGAAATATGGTAACAGCTCATGTTTCTGCTCCTATTTTATTGCAATTTGCAATAGCTCAAGCACTTTCATTTTGCATTCCACTGGGAAAAGGTAGACTTCATTTCATCGAGTGTGGACGCAAAAAAGTTACTTGTCTGATTAAAGAGATTATTATTCCCTCTTTTTGGTGCTGGTGAGGCTGCACCTGGAATACTGGTATTCAGGATTTGAGGCTCCCCTGCTCCAGGAGCCTATGGAGAAATTGGGGCAGGTCTAGCAGAGGGGAGATGGGTAGGAGACTAAAGCGCGTGGCCTGCATGGAGACAGGCTGAAGGAGCTGGGCCTATTTAATCTGTGAAGTGGAGGTGATCCAATAGCAGCCTATAACTACTTGAAGAAGAATTACAGAGATGATGGAGCCAAATGCTTTTTGGCACTGCTGAATAACAAGGGAGAATGGTCATGAACTGCAGATTGGGAAATTCAAGACAGAAGTGAGTGCTTACAGAAGTTATTTATCTTGTGTTAATGTAGGTTTCCAAAGCAGGTTAAGTGGCTGCTTCTTTTCCTTGACTAGTGAATCTTGAAAGGCTAGCCTGTTTTTGTACTATTTATGCTGAGGCACCTGACCTTAGCCTACATACATCCCACACTCAGTTATGATGTTTCACCTGAAGGAGCTGTAGCTTTTTACACTGTTGTAGTGTTCTTGATTGCTGTCAGATGACCCCAGAACAGACACTTAAATAAGACTGAAAGGAAAAGTTCCAAATTAATACAGGTGTTTAGTGTTGAGTTATCTCCCAGAGAAACCTTTCCTACCAAGATGGAGGAACTTCCTTCCAGAGAAAAGAAGTTGAAGCAAGTTTCTTACAGGATTTTGAGACTTCTGCATTTATATATGATGTAAATCTACAGATAACATGTGCATGTTATGCATGCTTTATATAGCTTAAGGTTGGAAACATGGACATGCAATCTCTCAACAGTTACCATAGAACATGCAGGTCAAAATACACCATCATAGACCATCATTTCCCCATAGTGTACAGATGCGTCTTTTCCTGCCAGCTGCATTAGCAACACCAGTGCAGCCTTGAAATTTTTTTTTTTTCTCTCATCCTTTGGTGTAGCTGTAGTCACTGAGCTTTTAAACGCACACATGCACACTGTGAGGCTTTGTGGAAATCAGTGCTCCATACAACCTCCCTGTCACGTCGTCCACATGGCTAGTAGAAGTAGTTGTGTTTTTGTGTGGGACTCGATCTGTATGCATTGAGCACAACAGAAAGGTACCTAGTCCTCCTGCACAGCAGCAGGCTGAAGCGGGGAAAACCTGTGGACACAGGCTTACCAGTGAATCATCCACAAAGTCTGCTTCTTACCAATGTAGAAAAGGGACTGCTGTCAGTTTGAAATGATCTCCAGCCTCAGAAAGTCATAAATTGGTGAAATAAAACAAAATCTCCCCACCAGATTTCCCCAAGTGTGCTGAGGTAGGGGAAGAAGCACCTGGCCAGCCCTTAAACGGTGACTCTTAAACACACACCTGAAAGAAATCTAGAAAAGCAGTTGTCAGTCAGGGACGGCTTGGAGAGCTAGCTAGCTTTTTTAACATTTTTCTGGCAGCAGCCATAGCTGTGAGCCTTCATTTTCAACTCATGCTAGTAGAGTAGCTATCCTGCTGCAGACTTGCAGCAATATTAGCACTGAGGTGCGTCAGCAGTGGGGAAAAGAGGGACGCCGATAGTCTGTATCGTTGAGCAGGGGCCTTTGGGAGATGGGCGTGAGAGCTGCCAGAAACATCGGGCAGACTCTCTGGACCCTAACAAACCAGGGAAGCGGTTGTTAGCAGGACGCAGAGGATCAGCAAAGAGTCGGGAGTTGGGAAAGCACGTCTGCAGCCTGTTCTTCCTTATCAATCAGGTTAATAAACTGCACGCGGGCAGGCAGCCCCTCTCGCTAACACCTCACACAGCCTTTAAGTTAAAAGTGAAGAAAGTCTTCTGAGCCACTTCCTCTGCATCACCTCAGATCATGGCAAGTGCGTTTTTCATCCAGTAGTGACCCAGACACAGGCTTGTGTTATCTGAGACTGGCCTTTTTGCGCTTTTCATCGCTTCTTCAACGCTTCAATGTTTCACAGTGCTAAACCGCATGGAAATTCATTACTCTTTTTTTTTTTTTTAATATGCAATTTTTCCCTTTATAAAAATTGTGATCCATCTATTAGCAGCAAAGTTGCCTGAATAAAAATATAACTTTTATCTTTCATTTCCATCATGAACACCACAACCCTTGATAGTATTAAAAAATAATTAACATTTTTAATATATATAAAAGCTATAGGATGAAGAACCCATTACAAAAGTGGGTTGCTCTGAGGCAGCCTCTCATTTGTATCAAGAAAATACTTGTATATCATTGACAATATCACAGAGGCAATACAAAGGTCAGTCATCTCAGTGTCTGTATTTCATATTATATGTTTTGGGTGAGTATTTTTTTCTTAAAGTCAAGATTACAGCTAAAGTCCAATCTTCTATTTGTCATTTGAAGCCAGGGGTAATTTCAGCACACTTTTGAATTGAATGATTTGTACCTAACCAGGCATATTAAACTGTTAAGATTTTTGTGTTGAAGTTATATAAAAATGCGTACATGTATATGTGTGTGTGTGTGTGTGTACATATATATATACATTCTTTAGCATGCTCCTTGCTGTTAGAGATGTCATTTTTCAGACGAGAGTTAAAGTGGAGGTTCTGGAGATCTGAGATTTTAGCATATACTGTGCTTCCTTGTTCTAGTAGCACTGGTCCCAGGATTTCAGAATTACCTGCCATTGACTACATTCCCTGGGATTTCGACTGATTGCAGTATTTTGATCCTGAATAAAAGCATTGTTCTACAGCTTTACACCAACACCTGAAGCAGCTCAATCTCAGTCGAGGGATACTTTAGAATATTTGCTGTGTGTCTCTAAATTTGTACATTATGCAAAATAGTTTTTAAGATAGCCAACTTCTAAATAGTGATATGTGAAGAAAATGATAACTGTACATGTAGAGACCCCATCTTTATTATGAAGGAGCTTTACTTCCTTTTTTTCTATAGCTGAATATTTTGCAGAGTAGATCAGCACGTTTACACTGACTGTTAGACTTAGTTAACTTACCTGGGAGGACTTGAAAGTCTTTTAGGATGTATGTGGAAGCAAAAAGTCCTGCTATCTGAATGCATTCAGTTTGAGTCTCTGGAATTTATAGTTACACAAATGAAGCTATACATTTATGATTTTTTTTCATATCCTTCTTGCAGATTTTTTTTGAAAGTTAATTTACAGTTACAATTTACAATATTAAAAAACAGATGTGTCATAATGAAAATAGAATTGCATTTTTCATGCTAAGATTGTGTTCTATCAGATTTGTTACATTTGGATGTAATTATGACTTCCTAACTCTAGAGCACACAGATCTTAAAATCAAGAAATAATAATTAATCTTTTTTTTCTTTGCAGAGTCACAGTGTACACTCTGTGGGGAGCCTGAAGGTGAGCGTATTTTCCTATTCATATTTTTCAAAGCAGCTAGTGGCGAGCACTTGACTCAAATGATACATGTGTACAATAGATTGGAAATGGTATCAGAATGATGCTAACCAATGAAAGACATTCTTCCCTATGTTAGATGCCAAAAATGAATCGAATTAAGCTGAGTGAAGTACAGTACATGCTCCAGGCAGAAGGAAATATCTTAAAGGACAAATATTCCATTAGAGCAAAAATGGAAATATTTATGTCTTATTCTTTTGTGTATTTGTCAAAATAATTTGTGGTACAAGACAGTGTGAAGAGACATTTAAGGACATCACTTTGAGGATGGAAAATAAAGTGACTGGACATAAAAGGGAAATGAGAAAATGTTTTTATAGTTGGTATATTTGATTATATTTGACTTACAGAGTACTGAGAAAGGCTAACACTTTTCAGCAGGTGAAGTGAGTGAATACTACTTTTGAAATAAGGATAATTAGGCAATAACTGTAATGCAGTGCAAATATATGCCCGAATGTAGGTGTTTGGTGTTTGTTTGTTTTTTTTTCCAAATGAATAATTAAATGCCAAGGTGAGACCCACAATTTACCTAAATAAATATTGAAGCAATGCTGAGATTATGATTTTTGAAGCAGGCCATCATGAAAGAAAATCTCGTTCTCTCTTGCACTTTTTTTTTTTTAATATTGGTACTGTTATAAAGAAAATGTAAAAAAAAAAAAAAAAAAAAGGCCCTAGTTTTCAGATCAACCATCTAGAGTCTTTCTAAGAACAGTAATCCAAAATAGCAAATGTAACTTTGCTGGAGCAAAGTATATTCATTAAAAAAATTATAGATTCTAGGTTGTTCCCAAAGAGGTTAGTCTGAATACCTTGAATGGTTTCTGAAACACAAATTAAACTTTTAACATTTTTATAAATTTAGGAGGGAGAAGTTGGCGAGAGATGAAGCCTGGAAGTAAAAGGCTTTGAGATCTTGCAACTAATGAAATAACTCAGTAAATTAAACATCAATTATCTACTTCTCCCTTGTTATTTGCTGACAAATAATTGTTTTAGAGGTTTGTTTTGACTTTTCATTCCTTTTATAAACAGTTGTTTCTTGATTAGTTCTTTTTCATTGTCCTTTACTTGATATACTTTGTGACAGCACAGATAAACATATGAAAAGGAAAAATAGAGAGGTATTTGTTTGCCTTGCATGAGATATTCTTTTCATAATAGAATTGCCCAACTATAAAGTTATACGTTGTATTATTACTGTTTTATTACATGTTATGTCTGCTTACTAACAGTAATGCCCTCTCTTTTCATTACCACTCTTTCATGCCTACTCAGCTTTGCAAACTTGAATAAACATACATGGATTTTTTAAAAAGGGAATTCCAAAAAATTTTTGATAATAAATTTGCTTAACATTTATGTGCCTAAAACCCCACTATCAAAAGAGAATTATATGTATTTCTGTAGGAAGTCCTCAACAGCATAATGTTCAGTTTTTAGTTGAGCGGAAATAAACTTTTGCAGGAATTAAAGTCTCCTGGATCACCAAACTTTCTCCTCAAACACAGTATTACTTGAATGCTAATTATTAATTCTCAGCCTGAATTTTACACCATTGACATTAATTTCCGCTTAGACTAATGGAAAGACCTACAATCTTAACAATTTTTCGTTGGCAGGTTAGCATAATTTTAGATTTAATGCTGAACTTATACAGAAGTTTTTTCTGTGATATTGTGGTGAAGAAGTAGCTACTCAATAGATATGATTTTAGTGTTTAGAAGGCTGTTCTAAAAGAAGTTTTATATCTTTGTTGTGTAAATGGAAAGCAAACAAAAAAAAAACAATCCAAACCTCAAAAGAAGGAATTTTCCTCTAGAACATTATATACATTTTGGTATGATTTAATAGAAAAGTATTGAATTACTTGGAATACTAAAGGAAGAATTCAAAAATCACACTGTCGCTATGTTTTAATTGGAATGTCTCACTTTTCTCTATAGTCTTCTTCAGAAATTTGAGATACTCTGGGACTTGTAGTTTGAATTTTTGTTATCTCGGGCAAATTCAAAGAATTTCAGTTAATCATATTTACCATTTGCCTCCAGGTTCCTTTTTCTTTTCCTCCTTCTTTTTAGAAAAAATCAAAATTAGTATGTTGAGATGAATTTGCAAACTATTAATTCAGGACAGATATGCTGTGGTGTAGGCCCCTCTGTTAATTTCCAAAGTGGCGAGCAGAGACTCGTTCATGAAATAGTATGTAGGTCTGGAGGAAGCTCCCTGACTTGGGGAGAGGAAGTCAGGGAGTCAGCTCTTACCCCTCTGAAGCTGCTGCTGATTGCCTAATTGAATGAAGAAATCCATTTATTGACTGACCTCCAGACCGCTAGGGTTGAGTTTCTGAATGATGCCTTTACATTTTATAAAAAAAAGTTGGCAGAGCGGAAGCTCCTTGCAGGCCACAAATTCTGACTGTTAAATTGGTCAACTCCAGTCTCCCCCCAGCTGTCTTGTGATGGTTTATCCTTTCTCTGGCCATCAGTCCCCTTTCAGAACCAGGGAGTCAGTCCTGGGTGCGAGTGGAAGAGGGAATGACTGCGTAAAACAGAGCTCTTCTCTGTGGCCACTTTGCAAAGTTTCTACAGCGAGTCCTGTGCTTCTAGAAGCAAGTGTGTTTTCCACACACACGCTGTTGCTCACCTGAGGGACAGGGTAGATGCATATTTTAGAGTGAAAAAACATCAGATATAGGAGGGAGATATAAATTGTCAGAACACACATTTCACGTTTCAGTCATTCATATGTTTTGCTTGTGTAATCTATGGATCAGTAAATAAATGTGTGTCACGTGTTCGCTTTTGCAGCCAATCTAAAGAAAATGAACTGGGCAGCACTCAGGTCTCTGAGAAGCTGTCTGTAGTCTGAGCTGCAAAGGCTCAAGTGTTTGGCTTTAAAAATCATTGGCTTGATCTATGTTATTGGCAAGGATGTTAGCTGCCCTAGCTGTCACTGTGACATGCTTGAAGACCAAGAGGTATGTTTTATATTGGGAGGAAATTAAAGTTGCAGAAGGCAGAGCCACTAGTCTAACAAATCCCATTAGTGCAGCTGCTCTGGGCTGCTCCAGCCTCTGGGAATGCAGGAGCAGCAGTGAAGTGTTTTCAGAGATGACAGCAGGCTCCTTTGCGGATGTAATCTGCAGTTGGCAGATTATGTTGTTGTGGTAAACACTGGGTTTTGTTCCTGCTCTACTTTTAAGTGAGGACACCACATTATGGACACGTGTCTGGCTGAGTCTTTCTGACAGCCCCCATGCTCTGTTAGGACTGGTGTAGTTGTGAGGTGCTTCAGGGACAGTTACTCTCATTAATCCTCAAGCAGATGTTGTTTCTCTTCTTCCTAACTCCTGTCAGTTATTCACAGAAGCTCTTGAAAGGATTATATTCACTTGTTTGCTAATTTTGCTAAACAGTTAATTTGGTGACAATTAAGATTTCAGTAGATCACACTGTCCTCTCAAAGCCTATGGGAATGGAATTTTCTCTTCCAGAATATATATGTTCTTTACAATTCCAGTAGTGACTTATAGTTTCTGTTCGTGGCTTTTTGCTTCAGTATTTTTTGATTATTCTGTTTCTTTCCTTCTTAAAGATATATGGGCAGCCCTGTGCAGTACACACACTTTCCAACTTTTTGATTAAAAAGCCCTCTTTATGCATTCTCTGATAGCACAAGCTTTATATGGATGCACAGATCTGGAAAATGTGGTGTTAAAGAAGAATGCCATTGAATGGGGTTTGAGTGAGGTTTGAAAAAAATTGATACAAGATCTCTTTCCAACATTTCAGTGTATGACCTGTTTGAACATAAGAAGATAATGATGATGATACAACCCGTCTCAGGCAATCCTTTAGCAGTCACTGGAAGACAGGGCTATAAATTACTAGATCCAGATAAAGCATCCTTGTATACTCTGGCTGTGCTTAGACACTGTCCCTAAGAATAGGGAGAGCATGCAAAAATGCTTTTCTCCAAGTACCTGCTACTGGCTATTATGGAGGACAGGATGCTGGGAGCATTGACCTTTGATCTGATCTTCTGTGGATGTTTTTATGGGCTTATGTTCTTATCAGTTTGAGATAAAAATTAGTGGCTATATGTGAAATTTCGTTTGCTTGGATAGCCATGGGAGGGAAAACCCACAATAACTTTGCTGTAGGTAGACGTATTCTCCCATGTTACTGTGATGCTGATGGCAATTTCCAACTCATTTAGAAGTATTCTGTGATGAAAAAGAACTTCTCTGTGTAGAAGCTCCTGACATGTTATGAGAGTGGCAGAACAGGTAATTATGCAAACACTATGGAGTAGGTAGTTTTACTTATTGTTCATTCTTTATCTGGTATCTCTTGATTTTGATGTCTGTTTACAGACTCTGTAATATGCATATCTTCTTCTATCAGAGATATTATGTGGCAAACATCCTCTCAGTTCCACAGCGCTTAGTAATTAGGTCTGGCTCTTTATGGCATTGTAAAAGATACTGATATGCACAAAGGCTATGAGTAACAATACTTCTGTGCTTTACTGCGATCTATATTAATCTTAACAACATAGAAAGAAGACTCAAGTTTTATTATGAACAGTTCAGTGAAGACCTTTATTCACGGTAATGTATAAACAAAACAAATATTAATGTTTGTAAGGAATGAGATGAAGAATACAATACAGTACATTAAAACGCCACTTGGGCATATTAGAAATACCCTAGTCTGAAATACTGAGTTGAATCCTCACTTCTCCCCCTCAGCAGAAAAGAATATAGCAAGGAGATTAGGGATCTACAGTTATATAATAAATATGCCAAGATATGTGAGGAACAATCCCAGATGAATAAGCAATGAGATGGTTTGCTCCATGTAATTTAGAGAAGGTCCCAGCAAAAGAAAACAAAATGCACCTCCTGTACATCCATAATAGTCTAATAAATCATGCACACCCATATAACCATTTTCATAATATATCAGAGCAAATAACTATTCAAAAGCAGAACAAGTATAACTGAGAAAAACAAATACATTTGTGGAATTTGCTGCCACACAGTGATTTTTGAGATTGACTTCAAATTCATTTGCCATGGGATATTTCTGTGAACAGTAGGAATGTTCCTACTGATTTGGGATGGGGGAAGTGCATTTATTATCAATATATGTCTTTATGCAAAAGGAAAATGACCTCTCTTTTACTGGACAAAGAAGATGCTTCTTCTAGGGGTAGGTTATTGTTTCATAAACCATTTCTTCATCTTAGCTTTTGATTACCTTGTTAGTGACTATAGTCAGAAGCTGAATACCCTACTGGGCAAACCATTAGCCTGGTTGTGGAAATTCTCATATACCTTCTATGAAGGTCTTGGGAGCTTCTAAGAGTCAGCTTCCAAATAATGAACTGGAAAGGTTCCCCTTTTCCTACACCATCTAGGCAACTAGGTCTTGTTAGATATGCTCATGCTGTGGGGCACTGTGGATCCAAAAAATACACATTGGGGTTGATTGAACTCATTGCAGTTCTCTGGGCACGTGCTCAGGTTTCCATCCAAAAGACAAGGGCATTCAGAGAGATGGCATACAGAAAGGTCTTGTCCTGACATGAGAAAAAGAGACAGTGTTTGTGCTCACCACCAAGTCCAAGCCAGAATGGTGCTGCATGCACTGCACCTGACCTACAATGTGTAAAAAGACAGAGATACCATGGCAGAGAGATGATAGTCTTTTTGGTACTTTTATCCCCAGTGACCAAACTGGCAACCAGAACTGGGGTCTTACAGCTTGCTCTAGTTTGGAGAAACTAACAGTGGAGTTAGGGACTGTTTTATTGTCCCTTTATATGCTTACAAAGAATGATGAAGTCCTGGGAAAGGTTCAAAGACCAGGGGAAATTTTCTTTGCCTTGAGGTAACCAGGTTCTCACAGCTGGCACTGTAGACCAAAAAATCTTTTTGTCAACCTCTCCCAAGGTCCCAGAATCTGCCTGAGCTTGCCGAATCTGTCACACATTTTCTGCTGCTTTCACTTCCTTCTTTCTCACACAGTTTTCTCATGCACTTTCCTTCAGCAGGGCTAAGCATTCGTCCAGAGAGTTCAGATTCTTCCTCAGTGTCTCAGATATGTTTTGGGCAGTGGTATGCACCTAAGTTTTGAATTAATGTCTCTCATTATTTCTTACAATTAACTGGCACAAGAAGTGATTGTTAGACATACTGGTTTCAAGCTTGTCATAGGAACCTTGTAATAGTAACTCTGTTACTTAGTAAAGTAAGTGTTCTGCGTGAAAGCAGAGTTTAGGAGAGACCTGTTTCTTGATGTACTTCAAAGTGGATAGTTTGAGGAAATAATCTGCCAATGAATATATTCTGCAAGATTCCTATTCAAACAAACAAACAAACAAAATCCCACAACCTCCAAGTAGCAGATGATTAAGATGTATTTGGTGAAGCTGTCTTGTTTAGCTGTTGTGATTAGGGAGGTGTTTGAATCACAAAGAGATATTCTATCTGCCTTTGGTTTTCACTGTTGACTTACATTTTCAAGCTAAGATGCCAACACTATTTTGTCTTTCTCTGAGAAGAACTGAGGTTGTGTGAAAAGTTTTAGCAAAGTTTCAAGAATGCTAGAGAGTAAGTTGTTCATTTTCTCCATATAAAATTTATGTTAATTAAATATCTAAGGCTTTTTAATATGATTAAAAATGGATGATGGAATTAATTTTTTTTTCTAAGTAAAAGAAGATTGAAATATTTTGTAATCTAAATGAATGGCACTGTTGAATTGTGTCTGTTTGCTAATGAGATGCATAAAATATTCACTAGAATTTGTGAAATACAAGAACTTTAAATTTTGAATATAAATAATCGACAGCAACAACAAAAACCTCTTGTTTTCCTTGAGTAAAAATGGCTTTTATAAATAAATAAATAAATAAATGTAAATATCAGTATTACAGTAGTAGAATTATTTCAGGCACTGCCAGCTTTGATGCCATCTGTGCTTCTGGTTAATATTAGTGTATTAGGGTTGGGAGGGGAACAAGTTTGTTTTATATTTGTTTCTGGTGGAGAGTTAAAATAAAGAATCTGGACAGCAGTTAGTTCAGAAAAAAAATCTTAAAATCCTTTAGGATGTTTATAATATTGATGATGTTCCATCTGGGTAGTTCTGTACTGGCTCCAAATATAAACGTTTCCCTTGGTATCTAGAGGAAGACTATTACAGCATATTAATAACACTAGAGAATTTTGCTAATCTTCATTTCAATAATCTTAATATTTAGTAATCCACCCCTAAATTTGGCACTCTTAGCTCTCTTAGCAATGACTTTCAAGAGTCCTGTATTCTTAATTTTTCTTAACTTTTAAATACTTATGCTGTATTTACTAGGTCAGCCATTACCAGTAATCAAAAATTGCAGTTGTCTAAGCAAGGAAAGTACATTTTTTGAAGCGTAATCCTGACATTTTTAAAGAAAGAATAACACATCATAAAAGGTACTTTACCTAATCTTAAAATTGTTTTTTTCTTGCTAATTGCAAAATATTTCACAATTGTATGTTCAAATTAGAAAAAGTTCCTTGTTCTGTGTATCTACTGATGAGAGTTATCTAGATTAGTATTCCTGCTGTTGCTGTAGGAGTAATTAATCATTATTACTTGGAGCAATTGACATAATGCTGTCTTTATTCAGCCCTGTGTGAAAGATTTTATGTAAATACAGAATCAAGGTCTTAATGTGAATTTTGCTTTGATCCGTTTGTATGCCTGATCTTTGTTTGGGGGGGAGTATTTCCATTTGTGTGCCTGTTGGAACTTTATTGCTAACATTTCAATAATAGTTTCTGGTAAAAGTATAGTTTCATATTGATAGTATAAAGCTTTCTTCTGAGCAGAGTATTGCTAATATATCTGTGTTTTATTTTTAATGCATTATTACCAGTCTCAAAGTGGAGTGGTTTAACTTTTCAGCTTCATGGAAACTTCCAAATCGCATAGTTCAAGTTGAATAGAAATGTATTGCTATTGTTCTCCATTGTGTATTTTGTAGATACTGTACTGTTTTTAACACTTAGAGCAAAAGGAAATATGCAAGTTATGCTAGATACCCTTTACAATAAAATAATATGCAGAATTTGCAGATCATAAGAACCTAAATATTTTTAAACCTTTCATTTGCCTTATGTGTCTGATTTTATTCATTAATTTTTTTAGGATAACAAGTTATAGTATATTAACAATATTCCTTATTCTTGAAGTGTAGTGTTTCTTATGTACAATGAAGTGTTGAGATATGTGAGTGTCATGTTTTTTAGAAATGCCTTACAGTATGTTTGTATTCAAACAATATTGAACAGCATATTGCAATTGTATTTTCATGTTGCA
The DNA here is from genome assembly GCF_036417845.1 of Apteryx mantelli. NCBI lineage: Eukaryota > Metazoa > Chordata > Aves > Apterygiformes > Apterygidae > Apteryx > Apteryx mantelli. The sequence continues at coordinate 116,574,902 of NC_089980.1, read as the reverse complement.
TGCATTTGGTCAGACAGTGAAAGTGATTTATAGTGTGCCTGCTAAAGATTTAGTTGAAGAGAAAGTAATTGATTACACTTGAAATAATTGAAGATTTCAATGTGAACTCTTCTAAGTTGTATAGCTTGTATTTGCTATAGTTTGCACACTTGTAAGGTTATATGTGGAAATAGTAGCCTGGATACTCTCGTCAATGACAAGGAATAAAATTATGCATATTACTTAGTTGTACTGAAGTCAGGAGTTGGATGTTTAAAGGGATAGGACTTGTATAAGCCAAGCGAGAGATGTGGTGTTCTCAATTTCAATATGTATTTCTTTTATGGAGCATCTTGTGATAATTTTAGTAAAAATCTTAAAAGAAAATTCTCTCAAAGTATATCTTAAGAATACTTTTTTTTTCTTTAAAAAAGTGTTTTCCAGGCCTTCACCTGTCATTTGTATATAGAATAAATTAAGCACATTGCTCAGCTGTTTCTGTTTCTCACATGTATGGGAAACAGCTGTTCTCAGTTTTGTTGTCTACTGATTCACTCTCCTGGGTTGTACAGATCAAAAAATAAAAACAGGAGACTGATTTCATTTTTATTTGGACAAATAGGATGTAATCTCAACTACAGAAAGTAATGTTTATTCATTCATTTTACATTGTTCTGATTAAAAAACAAAACAAAAACAAACACAAGAACTATCTCATCTTTCCTGCTCCAAAATGAATGAATAAATGAAAATCTCGTTTGATATCTGTGGGGGAAGAGCTGGTCTCAAAGGTTATAGTCTACAAATAATTGAGGTTGCATGAAGAATTAGTAAGTGAATTTTCCCACTGACAACAATGAATGAAATTACACATCTTTTTTAGTTGTACAGAGGTTAAGGCTTAAGTGTTTACTAGACTAGGGACCAAATGTAAGCAAGGTCATTGCAACCTAGAAGATGCTGGTGTCTTAAATCAACCTTTGAATAGAAGAAAAAAAAATCTATACATATACACTTCTCTTTTTAATTGTTCCTCTTTTATTAACTGTTCGGCACTTTTTTTATTACATGGAATGTCCTAGTTTAAGTGGTAGTAGGTATATACTTCAGATCTGCTTGCTGTATGTTAATTTTCACAATAGCATGTTTCTCTTAAAGGTGCTATTTTGGAACAAAATATCATGAATAAGAACATTTCTTTCATATAGTGAGAACTGTCTGTGCTTGAAGATTATCCACTTTCCTTTAATTTCTCATCTTTTTGTTCTGCAATAGTTAGCATTTATTTGCTTAACTGTAATACTCCTGGGTACATATATGTAACTGACCACTTTCAGCTGTTAGGTTGAGCAGTAATGTCTCCAGAATATTATATCTTACTTTATATTTTTGAAATATACTTTTGTGCCAAGACAGATTTCTACCAAAATACAGAATTCTTTTTAAAGGGACCACTCAATACTTTTCCCTTATTTAAGCGACGATGGGTTTGACTAAGTCCAAGTGGCAGATCTTACAGGCCAGCCTTAAGTGCTGCAGCAGGTAACACGGGGTGGATAGTTTGCAAGGTTGATGCAATGTTCCTCCCTTAGCACCATGCTGAGGGCTTCCTCAAGTGGGCTTGCTGCAGCTCCTCTCACACAGCCGGTCTGGCCTCTGCAGGCGACTCGTCTACAAGGCGGCGAAGTCTGCCTCAGCTTGCAGCCCAAACCCAGCAGGAACCTTGTGCTACAGAAGAACTGGCAATGCCCTTGCCTTCTTCTAGGAACGGGTGAAGTAAAGCTGAACACCAATGAGAGATAAAAATGATATATGGTACCATGGGATCTTTTGTATGCAAGATGAAGTTACTGTTTCTCGATCAGCATTTAATTCTTCTGGGTAGGGGGAAAAATCATAAAAAAAAAAATTGTTGGTTGTGAGTTTTGAGAAGCATAGCTGTAGTACAGAGCAAAGAAAAACCTCCTACCCTATCACCATACACTGTGACCTTCAAGATCAAATATTTCCAATCTATCTTTTGAGACCCATGCACAAAAAAATTATAAGTTATTATTGCACTCATGTATGCATTTCTTTATGAGAAGATCATGAATGATTACTACTTTGATTCAGGGTCATAAGTCTGAAAAGGTTAAGAAATGGTGTATTAGGATTAGGAATCCTTTTCTGAAGCCAAAAGCTGCATTAATTTAAATGAGATTTCCATGCTGAAGGAATGCTGGCTTCTCCTAGAGTGTATGTTTGCATAAATCTTAGATAACTTCTGACAACATTCACCTCAGTGATGCATGAAAATCCAGAGCTCTTACCTTGTGCAGAGCTACAACTGATATTAGTGAAAGTATTATGTAGAAAAAAGAGCAAGGACTTTCACAGCAAAGTACTTGAAGCAGAATGATTTAGACTTCTGTGCCTGCTGATTATTTTCCATCAGCTTTCATCACAAGTTTGGTCACTCAAATCATCACGCACCTTATAAAATATTAAAGCCAACATTTGTCTGTAATCATATGTGACAAAGAAATAGCTTTGAATATGTGGCTGGAAATACTTTTTGTATCTGCTGAGTGACTGTCCATGAAAATGATGAATAATATGATAGCAACAACTGTGTTAATAACAATTAGCTTGTGCAGTTGGATGTTAGGCAAGCTCTTCAGTGCTTTACTTTTTGCTTGACTCTGAAAAATAGTTCTATAGAATGATGACATAGTATTGTTCCAGTTTCTTAAAAACGTGATTTCTGGACCCATTTAGAGGCTGCATTTCCCCTGCAGTGAACTTCCTACCACAGTGCTGCTTTTATGTATTTTAACCCCACACAATATAACTGAGACTTAAGTCGGTGAGTTCTTTTGCTACAAAATACTTGCCTGAAATAAAGGTTTTGAAGTCAAATTAGGTAACAATCAAGACTAAGGCAAGTCAGCCTTCCAGCATATTTTTCTCTCAATGGTATTTTTACAAACTGACTACCATTGTATGTCTCAGCATATTTAGTTATAGGAATATAGTAAATTGTTCCATTAATGCTGCACAAGGGCTGCAGTTTAGCCGCTTTTTGTTTTACTTAGGTAACCTCTGAAATGATAATAGGAATAATGTATTTTGCCAGATACATGGCTTTGCATACACAGTGCAATGAGTTACTTGGAAGAAAAAGAGATAATCATTTTGGTCATTTTTTAGAATAGATCTATTTTTTTTTTAATTAGAAACTTCTAAGGTTGCATTCAGTTTCATTAAGGTCCATTATCAGCCTTCGTAATGACATAGAATAATTATTAAAACATGGCAATTGTTTGTCTTTCAAAATACGTAGAGATAGTAAGGTCTCTTTTTTAAGTATTGTATTTTCATTATGCCATTTCATTTACTGTTTGTCAAGTATAACATGACAATGTCCTTTTTAAGAACTGAATGTGTGTGTTTGTAAATCAGATTCCATTCAGAAAAGAAACATTTTAAAGTGCTTCTCAACTAACATAAAAGAGTTACAGTGTTGATTTCATCTCAACAGCTTTTGATGTGCTTTAGCAAGAACATCCAAAACTCACAACAGAATTACATTTATCATGTTGATTATTGTAAATTATGGATTTCATGAACTGAACTAAAATGTCTAAGTTGGAATCAAACTTTTTAGTATGGTCATGAACTGCACTTTAGAGATTTTCCATTGGCTTTTCCTCAGTAATCTTCATGTCATCATGTTGATACAGAAGAAAATGAATTCCCTGAGCACCCATGAAGAACATGTCGGTGATTTTTTTTTGCTTTTGTTTTCCTTTGAATTTACTGCATAAAAATTGCTTTAAAAGAAAGTTCTAGACATACTGTTTTTCACTTTTATGGCAATGGTGAAGGAGTTGATTAAATGATTGTTTAACCACTTCAATATTTGTCTGTATCACAGAAGCAGCACAAAGGAGCTAGAGGATACTCCTGAAGCTAAGCCAAAATATTGTATTTATTTTTGTTTAGACTAGCATGCTAGACACTTTAAGATCAAGATCAAATTCTGGCCTTTTTTTCTGTTAGCTAAATCTGATTCTTGATGCCATAAGGTTTATGTACATATTATGTTTTCTAGCTAGCCGGCTGCTGAAAGTTTAAACCCAGGCTGGGAGAAGATTTCTTGGAATGATATATTTTATAATGTAAAAATGCTTACAGAAAAGAATGTTATGACTGTCTTTCCATTAGAAATTCTTTAGGGGCATCATTATGTAATTTAGGAATTCTACTTGACCCCAGACATTCTCTGTCTGTAAAAGTTGGGTCTGAGTGCAAACCCTTGTTTTTAATATGGGACTTGTTCATACTCTGTGTCACTGAATGTTTCCATATTGAACTAAAAGCTAAAAAAGGTAACAGGAGACATACTTGCTTCAAACACAAGACTAACAATGGAGGGCTGCTAAACTTTGGCAATCACCAATTTAATTGTAATGCCCACAGAAAAGGAGATAGTTATTGCCCAGGATAAACTCAGTTTTCAAGCCTGAATTCCGGATGTTTGGTAAGTAAGCCACAGATTAACTGACTGGTGGAGGACTTGAACAACCTGGCAAAGGGATGCTCAGACTAACAGAAAGAAAGGAAATTGAAAGGAGAAAGGAAAAGAAGGGTATGCTCATGTAGCAAAGAGGTGAAATTCAACTAAGTAAAGGAGAAACCAGCTCCATGAGGTTTTGGATGATGGGGCTTGCACAGGAGGAGAATCATGGAAACTTAAAGAACCTCTGAACTATCTCCAAAGACTACTCAAGAGCAGTGATGAATGAAAGGAGGAATCTATCCGTGTTTTATTTTATATGACCCTATATAAGTTGCTTTTCCTGTCTTGTATCATGATTTGCACCACAATAAGCTAAGAGTGACTTACATGCAGAATCCTTATAGATGTTATGTGTCTGTTAGCTTTTAATGTCTTTAATCCCTGAAAAGGTGAGCTGTAAACTCAGATTACCCATAAAGTTGCAACTGAAGGGAAAACGCATGTTTGTGATCCCTGAAAACAAGATAGCCGAGCTTCAGGTCCTTATTTCTGTGAAGTGATAGTAGAGAGGCCACAGGAGGAAATAAACACATCCACTTCTCTTACTGGGAAAACCCAATCCAGCAACAGCATCCAGCAGAAAAGCTCTGCTGTGGATGTGGTAAAAGACATAAGGGAAGAGGGACCAAGTGTGACTCCAAGGCTGAAATTCTTCCCATGCTCCATTGACACTAGAGGTCTCGATAGCTGGGTCAGGATTTTCCAGCATGATTGTTTTCATGCTTTCCTGATAGCCACCAAACTAGAATTTGTTTTTCTCTCAGAATGGCTGTTTTAACACCCATAGTGAGTTTGCCCCATCTTAGCATTTTAATATGTGCCTGGAAAATATTTGTACTCTGTTCAAATACATATCACCTTTCTGTCACAGTTACTTCCCAGTGGCAGGCTCAGGCTTTGATGTAGTGTGAATGACTAGGCATCCCAAACTGAAATGGTTTATTTGCTTGAAAAGAGCAGGTTGAGGAAATTTTGCACAAAGTTTCTTCAAGACAAGTGAGGTTGAAATCTCTGTGCCTGTGTCTGTGCACCATTCTCAACATTAGCTTTTAGAAGGGCCAGACTCTGAATATGAAGACATATAAAGACTTGTGGAAGATCTGTGTTACTTTATAATAAATTTTAACTAGACACTGACAGATTAATCATTCTGATTCACAGGGGAAGCAGACAATTTGTTACTGACTCCGTGCTAATGGAGATAAGAGGCAAAAGAGTTGGAGGAGGATGTGAAATGGAACATTGACAGAAGCAGAACCAAAATATAGTCCCAGCTGACTGTTGTCTCTTGTGATCAAAGTATCCTTATTACTTGGGTCTAAATGACTGGCACTATGTAGCAAACCTACATTATCCTCATAACTAAAAATTGGATTACTACATTAACATGTGACCAGTTATATTTTCAGTTGTATCTTCAGAAAGAACAAAAGCTAGAGACATAAATTAAATACTAATAATTAAGAACAGATGGTAAGGTTCAATTTTATATTTAGGCATGCTACTAATCCATTATTAAATATAACATCTTTATATGTAGCTAAAGAAAAGAATACAGTCAGTCCATAAGGCTTTGAGTTTTTCTACTTTGTCTCAGGATATTTTCTTCCAGCACTAATTATAATTGAAAGCAGTGCTGCCAGAGAATTAAGTGGTTCCAACTGAGAACTATTAAAAAAAATCAACATTTGGATGACTTTTAAGGATTAAAAGTTGTGGTAGTAAACAGTGCAATTAAACAGTGTGATTTATTTTTGAATGAAATATAGGAATTCCAAATAAGGATATTTTTGTAGATTCATAGCCTCATTTATTAACAAGGTTTCTTTCAGAAAGCTTTCTTTTTATATATAAATATATATATATACATATATATATATATATATAGTAAAAGTTCAGTGTCACATCTTAAGTTGTTGTGAATAGGCTCTGATCACATCACACTGCTGTGCCATTCAGTAGGTTAATTTAGTAGCAGAAGCAGTGTGGCCACATTAATAGAAGGCTCTGAGATAGACACTTATAACACATATATTTAGTTTTCAATACCAAATGGGTGTGCTCTGGTCAGGAGAGTTATGCTTGGTTTGTATTGATGGGTTGGTTGCTAATTTATAAATTTCAAATAATCTCAGGACATGTTATGACAGTTTTTGTGGCTCACATTGGAACTATAAGACCAAGTCTGATATGTTTTGATTGAGTTCACGGAGACCTTCTTAATAAGCTGTATGTTCTAGAAAAGGATCAAATGTATAGTGAAGCCAAAAGAAATTTGTGAAGTGCAAGTGACACTATTTAGCAGAAGCAACACTTCCATGTAATTTGAGGAAATGAATGATAATTGTTTTCACACTAAAATGTGGGAACACAGCAGGGCAATTCCAAGAAGTGCCAGGATCTTCTTCTCTCACTGGTTTAGAAATAGATAAATGCATTGTAAATATTCACAGCTTTGATGTTCCCTTCAACACACCAGCTCCTTATACCACATTTTTCACTCTGTGGTATACATCTCTCCTGTCTCACCGTGAATTTATAGCCCTAAGTTCCCACACCATTCTTCTTTCTGCTTCTGTGCAGCATAATGCATCATGCTCTGTCTGTTGTTAGTATGTGCACAGTGGAGGATTTTGTTAGTTATTTGAACAGGTAATACATTGATTAATAAATGCTGCATAACTTACTGGAGAAGTGATTGCTCATATGGTGATAAGTTAAACTTCCTAGCAATATTGAGCTTTTGCCAAGCTTCTTTTACTGTATGCCTCACCCTTCTGGCCTTAATATCTGGTGGAACAAACTGATGCAGCATCTCTCCTCGCTCAGGAGAAGAGGCCATAAATAATACCAATTTTAAAGAGATGATCCAAAATTTTAGGGTGAGGTTCATTTTATGGAAAATGCAAGATTTTTTTAAATGAAAACTTTCCATGGAAATGTGGGAATTCTGATGAAAATGTGCTTATTAATGTCTCTTAAAATAAATATACCCAGGAGTTAGTTGGAAAGGTTGCACTCAGAGGGTGCGAGAGTCCCATGCTTCAGTCCCTACTCCAGCTAATTCAGAAGCGGGACACTGGATTTGAGTGCCCCGCTTTCCAGATGAATGCCCAGGTCTGAATTATTGTCTAATTTAGAAAAGGTCTCTTCTGTGACTGCCTTAACCAGTGGGCTATATAATCACTCTTTCTTTCTTTGAGACACTAAATGGTTGTTTATCAATAATGAGAAGGTACAAGAGAAATAGATAAACACATTGACCAAAAAATGGAAGCAAAAGATAGTCTTCTTCTTGTGATTCTATTTATAAGAAATAGTGGGAAAATAAAACAACAGAAGTTTGTGGAGAATACAGCTCTGTTTAGTGAATTATTCCATTTTCCTAACTTTAAATTTTTTAGTATTTCCTATGATATACATTTTTCCCATTTAAGAAATGTTCATGTGGATAATCAGATCTAAAGCATAGCCCCTTGGTGTATATCCCAATATGTTTAGGTGATGTTTATAAGAACATCATGTTTTAGAGAGACCGTGGTCTGGATTACTAGGGGTAATGCCTCAATACTTACAGAGGCAATTTTACTGTGTACTATTTGGAATAATAAAAGCAAAATCTTACTGTGCTGGTTGCCAGTAGGTTTCTGGATAAACTTGATGATGAGCTTTAACCTGTATGTTTTGGATTCTCTTTACTGAGAGATGGCTTCTTTTTGCATGTGACACTGAAGTCACTGTGCACACCGAGATGCTTGACTTGAGAGCCCTGGTGAAAAGGACAGGGCGCTGGTTCCTGAAGGAGTGCCGTGCTAGCCTTGCTCCATCCCTCTATTCGTCACTTCCCAAGTTTTTATTTCTAACCAAGTCTAGACCAAGTGGCTTCCTACAGTGACTAATCCAAGTCTGGCCACTTCTTGTGTGATTTTGTGTTTTCAGTGTATATGAGAAGCCAAAAGAGAGAAGAATACACTGTTCTTCAACATATTTTGTTTACCCTCAGGTTAGTCTGTGTCTCTTGCCATTTTACTGCACTGACTGGAGAAATAGCCTTGATCCTCAAATCACATCTGGATGCTTACATCAAGTAACTAAGGTAGTGAGCCCAAGGTCAGAGTGCAGATCAAAGCTTTATAGTGAGTGGGGTTTTTGGTTTTGTTTTTTAAGAGGAAAAAGAAGTCAATCTTGTAATTAAACATATAGCAGGAATTCAACATAATCCTGAAACAGAACATCTGAGTTGCTCAGGTAAGCTTGATACCCAAATCCGTATCTGTACTTTGCCTTTTTTCTCAAACTAATGTACAAGGGAAGACTGAGTAAACTGAAGTCCAAAAACAGTTTCCCTCTCTTCCTTCTATGCTTGCCTGTTTGTCTTATTTCCTCCAAGCAGACTTCTTAAAAGTCTAAATCAAATAGTAAATCATTAGCACTCAATATTGCTTTGGTTACTAACATAGCTATATATGCAAGGGATAAGATAGCTGGATAAATATGTGGACAGCAAGAAAACTTACAACAAAAGAAATAATTTAAAGCCAAAGAAATAATAAGAAATAATAATTTAAGATTTTTATTTCTCGTACAAAAAAGCATCTAAATATTTTATTTTGAAAAATCATTCAAATCTTCTCTGCTTCCACTGCCTCCTTTCCCTAAATGTCCATAAACTGCAGTCATAACAATACCACAAGTTTCATATGCTAGCAAGTGTGACGCTTGACAGAACTGCCCTGGTGGTTCATTTACCTGGGTGTGTGGTGATGAATGAACACCACCTCAGTTCTTGATCAAACAATTGCCAGTCTGCTGCAGATCTTCCAACTGTGGCATCCCTGTTAAAACTCTGGAGAGGCTGGAGCATTTCAGTAGTTACAGAATATGGGCATGTCAGAGTTCTGGCCTTTCCAAAGCATGATACAGCTGTAAAGATGGGGGGGGGGGGAAGCCCACTTGCAGGATCACAGTTGATGTGCTCCATGTCTGGAATGCATATAACCCTAAGATAAATATTTCAGTACCTGGGCATGAGCAAACTTCCTATTGACACCTTTGCTAGAAGAAGGTGAAATAATCTGTTCTTGGAGAAAATCCAGAATTGGAGAGGTTACAGAAAAGAGGATATAGGAAGGAAGTGCCATGGGAACAGCAAAAATATTGCTGATGAAGTATTATAAAGCAGCTAGGCTTGCAAGTTAGTCCAAGGATCATTATCTCAAGACACTTGTGCATTCTGCTTTGACCCCTTGGACCATGAGGAAAATGAAAGCAATCCTCAGCAGGATCTCAGGAGATGTTCTGAAGTATATGGTTGTCAGGCCTTGGACCAAGAACAGTACATGCAATTTTATGTATAAAATGCAACTGTGGAAATTGCTGGTTAGTATCATGTAAGAAGTCTTAGTAAATTATTTATTTAGGCCTCTACTGAGCTGGGCAATTGAGCACATGCTTTACCTTAAGCAGTCAAGTTTAAATTTTTCATTATATTTCAATAATGAGCAGTTCAAGCCTATGTTGACATTCTTTGTTGAATTAGGTATATGTGTTGACAGCTGTGATAAAAGAAAGGTTGTTTGTCTCATAGATCAACAGGACTGCTTTACGTGCCATTGAATTCCCATTGAAAATTAAGTGTTAGCTAGGCCCTTAATTGTAAAGATGGCCTTAATTGTCAAGATTGTAAGGCTGAATACTACAGTGAAGCAAAGTGAAATGGAATAGTAAGTGTTTTTTTGAGTACATATTGTGAGTTTCAAGGGTGCACATATGCATCTCTGCTGTGCTATATCTATATGGTCAAGTTATTTAAAAAAATTGAGCTGAAGTCAAGAATGATTTGGTAAATAACAAGATATCTGAAATGCGGCCCATTGATAAAATATTTTCGGTATGCACAGCCACATTTTAAAAGCCTGCCCTCCATGAGACCATTGCTGCTGTTAGTAACTGACAGTCAGGGTACTTATATCTGTGGTATCAAACAAGTGAATCTGCTATAAGCATGCTACCTTTAGGGGTTAACTCATTCGCAACATAGAGAATGAAGTTTAGCTTCCTGTTGAACAAAGTCTGCCTTTGGGTGTCTTTGTTGTTACAAAAAAAGCTAAAGCCATTTTTTTTCTTGGAAGAGACATTCATACAAAAACAAATGTCTTCAAAATTAGGGTTTTTTTATCATTGTAATCAATTTTCAGCTTAATACATTTAAAGTAATTTATTTACTATTTAATGTAGGACCTCTTTGGTGAAAGTATAACTAGTTAATGATCTGTAAAAACTCTATGAACCTGTAAATTCCAAAAGTATTTTACAATTAATTAAATTTAGTATGTCTTGAAACTTGGCATTCTGGGAATATTCTAGCAATTGATAATGAGTCTGCTTTCCATAGATACATCAAATTCTTTTGTGCATACAACCGGGCCCATAATTTTAACTATGAATCAGTGATTTGAACATCTAAGTGACCATAAGATAAATGGCCTTAGATTTAATACTTTTAGTATAAAAGAAGTTTAGTATTAAAATTCTATTCTCGTTTAGATAAAACTGTGTTTTGTACATTCAGTAATATGAATACTTATGTTTTCCTGTAATATGATGGCAAAATATCTGGGGAAAAAAAGATTACTTTTGTTCAGTGTTTTCACCACTTTCTCACAAGTGATATTTCTTAGATTAGCTTAGATTTTTAATAAGCTTTCTGTTTAGTTCTTCAACAACCCAAAATCCAAGGAAAAAACTATTATGGGAAAACACGTTCACCACAGGGAGAAAAGCTCAGGATGATCGCTTCTGTAATGTTAGTTGTGGATGAATGTTTTTGATTTGTTTTCCATTTACATGTATTTTTTTACAACCACCTTCTCTTCTTTTTAGTCATATAAAGCAGTTTCTAAAGAATGAGCTGCCTCCCAAGAAAAAGTTAAATGTTCAACTCCTTTTTTTTTTTTTTTGCTTTTAATAAACTCCAAGTCCCAACCTGTAGAATTCCTGGGGAGCAAAACTGAGGAACTTATTATTAATCTCTACAGACTTTTGTAAAGTTAGTTCTAAACTTGTTTTTAAAAAGTAGATGAGCTGTTGATTTCTCACCTTCTGCGCAAGTCCCCTATGGAATTAAGAAATAAATGGGATAACTTGCTTTAATATGCAAAATATAGTCAATGGCCCATATATGAATCTTGAAAAATAATTCAAAAGGGTGTTTTGTTCTAGGTGTCTGGGGTAAAGATGAAGACTGGAAAAACATGTAAGCCATGAGCCCCATTCATAATAAGTCCGTGTGGGTTACATATCTCAGCCACATACTGGGACATAATACCACATCTCCTCCAGCCTGTGCACCCGCCATCTCTCACTGCTGTGGGCTATTCATCATTTTGCAGATCTAGTTACTGTCCTTGCTTCTTCCCCTGAGCGTGTTACCTGGCTCTTCACTCTCTCTCTGTTGTTTTCCTTTCTCATTCCTCAGCAGCTTCAGACTCACCTTCAAACCTCTCGTGTCAAGCCTGCCTACAGCTTGGCTCACACTCGGCCCTGCTGTGACTTGTTTACTTTGATTTAATTAAAATGCACCCATCCAGAACTCCAGGCGGGTTACTGACTGCCCGCCTTGCAGAACCTTTAATTCCTGCAGTATTTTCACACTGCTTTCTCTCTGTGCCTGGAGCAGCCTCCTTCTTCAATTACACCCAGCAGCCTAGCTTTTCTCCTTCAAAAACACCTTGCCTTGCTAGGATTTAACTACCAAACCTCTACTTTTACCTTCTTTAGCCAAGCAGAAATTTCATTTGTTTCAAACACTGAAGAAATAAACTATATATGTAGTTAAGAAGATCTAAGCTCAGCTCAACTTTTAAGTCACTCTGTATCAGTTTTGGGGGGTTTTGTTGTTTGTTTGGGGTTTTTTTTGGTGGTGCTAATATTTTTATATCTTTTTCATACACTTTTTATACAATTATATATTTTATATATTTTATAGTGTTAGGAGAGCAGCCCCAGCATATGAACACTAATTCCTGTGCTGCAGCTGAATAAAAGCACTGTGTTATTTTCTGTTATCCAAGTACTTTTCTGATTGAAAGATTTAGCAAGATGGAAAATTCTGTCTTCTTCTAAGTGAGACAGTGGTTAATCATGTTCACTGATTTTAAAAGATGTTGTGACTTTATCATATGCACAGGCTAGGTTTTATTCTTAAGTGTCAAGAGCATCAATAGCACTTTGTAAAAAATGAATAATTCAAGCAATTAGGAACCTGAACCAACAGAATTTATTAACCTTTTAGATGTGTTTGTTTTTCAGGCAAGGGAGCTTTCTTATCCCTCTTTATTTATTTATTTATTTATTTATTTATTTATTTCTCCTCTATTTCCAGTATGTTCTTCTAAAGCTCTTCCTCATCCCTTCTTCCCACTCCATCCTTGTCCTACTCTTTCTCTCTGCATATTACCCACGTATTCTTTGTCTTTTGCTTTGCATTTTACTTCTTTCATACCCTTTAGCCATAATCTAATATCCTGCACCTTAGCTTTCACTGCAAGCAACGGAGAGAAAAAAGCACATTTAAAGTCTGCTCATCTGACATTTTTTAGACCTTTTTAAGATGAGATGAATCTCCACTGATAAGTGGCTGTCAGATGCAGATTTCAGAGAAAACTGCAGATGTCAGCTCTTGGTCAGATGAATCCCACCCTCAGTAACTGCTCAGTTCTCTTCCAAACATGCTTGGTCGTTTGCCCAGCAGTCAGTCAGTCAGTCGATCAAGACCTGATACTATCTGGATTGCCTAGTCCTCCTCTGGAGCCTCCATGAGGATTTCTAATGCCCTTCTTTTTGTGCCTAGAGAGCTTCTTGTGTGTACATTGCATGGTGAAGAGTTATTGCTACTACTGGAGGCAGAAGTAGCTGGGTTAGTATTTACAGGGATGCTAGGACCTTAACATAGCTCTGCTGATCATACAAACATGCTCTTGGGAGGAGAGCTTATGTGCAGAGGAATAGCAGAGGTATTGCATTTGCTGCTTTGCTACCCCCAGTGCTCGCCTGTTTACTAGTTTCGTTACAAAACCACTTAATCTCATTGTTTGAACATCCATGCTATGGTTGGTGCACTGCTGTTCTCAAGACTGCAGCTAGTCTGTTGTAAAAAAAAAAAAAAACTGGGGAAAAAAGGCAAACCTTGAATCCCTTCGACTTTTGGTGGGGTTGCTAGGAAAAAACTGAGGTGAACAGTAGGGTTTCAGGCCAGCATGATACTCAGGGGACTCGGTGACTGTCTGAGGATTCCCGGTTACAAAGCCGTTCTGGAAATGCACCTTTTGGGGAGGTAAGACACATAGGTGTACATCTCTAGAACTCTCATGGTCCTGCAGTACCATTTTGGGGAAATACTTTCTTGCTTTTCACATTAGTAAGTAAAAACGTAGATGTCACAGTATTTAGAACAAGATATTTATTAGAAAGCACTATACAGGTAACAAAGATCTTGAGAGAAGTGAAGTCCTTGTTTGGGTTTTCACATCAAAAGTGAATTTTGGCTAAATATCTTAATTTCTTTTATTAATCTGATTTTTAGTGTTTTGATTTTTTTTTGCTTTTATTTTTTCTAACGATGGCTGGAAAAGATGTCAATATACTATCTCTACTATAAAATACTTATACTATTCTCTAATCAGGGTTTCATTTTCATGTTTTATGGGCTGTCAGTATACAAAGGATTGTTCTGTGTGTGTCTGTGTTTTTCTCTCTTTCGATGATAATTTCAGTCCTAGAAAATCAAGCTTTACTGAACCTCACTCTGAGTCTAAAGATGGTTAAAACTGGTCTAATATTCAATTGAAGAAAGAAAGATGCTGCTATAGCAATATATACTTTTATCAATGTTTTTTCTGGAGTATGCTTCTTGGCTGTAATCAGAAATGCAAAAACTGTATTTAATAGTTTTCATTTTCATTTCTTAAATTCTTAATTCATATTAAAATATGTGGTTATCCTCAGCATGGTTCAATGTTTTTTTTAATGAGAGTCACCTTTTTTCTGTTTGTCTCAGAGTTTTCAGCTATGCACTTATTGAGTATCTTTTTATGATTTTGAAACCTGTGTGACTGAAGAAGAAATTTTACTTTCCCATAGATTAGAGTATAGTATGTATCCCATTCTGGTGACAGGCCCATAGAAAATACTAGTTTCCTAAGACTGCCAGCTAGAATGCAAGTAGATAGACAGCTCAGATGAGGAAGATGTTTTTAGAAGTAGAGGTTGTGGCCTCATAAATGCTCAAGTTTATAAATTTTCAGTACATTGCTTCTACCTTATTTGGATTGGCTTTTTTTGTGTGTTGTAAATGAGCACAACTTCATTAAAAACATATCTGTCCTTTTTAGTGCACATGCTTTCATTTTGAAATGGAGAGATTCTAAAACTTCAGGCTTGCCTGGTTCTTGACCTGCCAGAAAATAACACCTTTTTTTCTTCAATGTTTTCTAATTATTTTGGTATTTGTATACAAGGGCTAATTAAAGCAATTCTAGACAAGTGGAATGAATTTATTTTATTTCAGGAGCGACAGATTCTTGTTGCTTAGCCCCTCTGTCCGTTCTAGTCTCTGACTTGAGCAGAGTCTGTTCGCCAATATGCAACCCCAGCTGCTCCAAACTCTGCTACAGCAGCAGATTCTGGCATTCAAAAATACAGGACCAAATTCAGAGTACATCAACAGTGCAAATGATTTAAATTGCACAGTATTTCAGAGCCTTCTCTATATGTTTGCTACATCAACTTAGATTATGTTTACATTGCCGTAGGCTTTATCACATGAATATTGTACTCCTTTTCTGTAAGTCACTCATCTCCATTATCCTTTTATCTGCAAATTCAGCTGAAAGTTTGACCAAAGTAGCAAAATGAACATTTATTTTAACTTCACAGGAAGAATAAGTAGCTGCCATTTAAGTCGCTGAAGACACTAAAATTGGATTAGACCGAAAGAATATATGTTCTGAAATATTTTCTTTTATGTAACCTAGAGTTTGCATTACTGTGTTCCATCATGCATTTAGTATGTTTCTAGCTCTAGGAGGTCATTCAAGGTTACTTCATTTTAATCTCTTTCTTCTTGCTGCATAATAAGCCCAGTAGCAGTATATACATAGATGTGCCTTTGAACATCAGTAAGGTTCAAAATCTACCACACAGTATCTTCAATGTAGATCAGATTAACTGTACCTGATTACGCTTGGGCTAGATTAATTCCTCTGTTAACTAAGGAAGTGAAGGTAATAACTCCCATTAGCACTAGCAATCGTAAACTTAACCCTTTGTTAATAGGGAGAGTAGAAAAGCAATGTCACCGCACTTTGTAGGACCTTAAAAACCGTGACTGATATGATGTACACAGGGACAGTGACAGTGCTCTGACACTACAGCCAGGACATATGATTTGAATTGTTTTAGTGCATACCGTCATGAAGGCCTTCTATGTTTCTCAGTCTGCCTGAGTAGTTTAGAAAATATATTCATGCTAAAAATGCATTCAAGATCATAATCCTTTATTTTTCTCATAAATCTCAAAGTGATATCCAACCTAGTGTAAAGCTGTGGTAATTATACTGAAAAGCTGAATTACACTGAAAGCTATGTGCTTCATGGATCATTGGATATGCTAATTACCTTTTACTAGGACTGTCGCCTGTATTTATGATGGAGTAAGCAACAGAATAATTTCATATACTTAGTAAAATCAATTGTTATAAAGGTATTTTAATTGTCTTTTTTTTATAATACAGAAAAAATTGATACTATTCTTTCTCTGTACTCTGGCTAAATGGAGCTAAAGCATCTTAATCTCAGTAGGTCTGTTGAGTTTCCTGTTCTCTTAATAAAGTGTGTTCGCAAGGTATGACGCGATTACTATTGCAGTCTGGTTTACATGTCCTTTTACCTTTCTCTAAATTGGAACAAACTGTTCAAAGCTTGGATCAGATAAACAGATCTATTTTGTGTAATTCAGTAACTGCTGATAGATGGTTCATATTGCACAGGCTGGAATGGTATCAATACCTTTTCTCTCGTCTGCCATGGCACAGGAGTGCTCAATCACTGCCATGAAAGAACATAGAATATCAATTGGATTGTCATGGTTTTCTCATAAAAATCAGCTACAATTTAGAGAAGTGGCATTCTAGATCTTCCTTAATTTTATATTTATATTTATTTATATTTATTATTATTGTTTGTTTGTTTATTATTTTAATTTATTCATATTTATTATATTTATTACTATATTTATTATTATATTTATATTTATTTATCTTTATATTTAATTTTATTTTTAATTATTAATTTTAAATTTTTATTTAGCTATTACCTCCAATTGGTAAAATGGACAATCGAGTAAATCTGCCTGAATAACCAGTTCAACTGTAGCCAACTTCTTCTTTGAATTTTATCTGACAAAGGCATAATGACAAATATGACTTCCCTGTCTCACATTGATAGCTACCTTATTAAAAAAAAAAAAGTCAAGTTAGGCTTTTGCAAAATTAATACATGAAATCCACAAGGAGATGTGCATAGAGGCTTGTAAAGTAAGAGGCCACATCTATCTGATCTCCTTATGGAATCAAGCTTAAGTTTTATAAACAATAAAAAATATTAGGTCAAACAGAAACTAGCACTATTGTTTTTATCCCCTAAAAGACTTTTCTGCAGAGAAAAAATCAAATTTCCAAGTCAAAAATTTTATTTATCACAGACATTGTTTTGACAGCTTATCACACATTTACATGAGAAATAATTGTTGTCTCTCGAGAGAAGTTCCTGGTAATATATAGGCTGTACCCAGATGAATGACCTCACTTTGGCTTTTTGGCTCTCTGTTGGGTTGCCAAAATGACAGCTCCCAAAGACTGCCTAAAAACTCTGTTTCCAAATTCTGAGTGACCTCACTGAGGATGCAGATAATAGAAATTGAAAAAGAGAAACTCAGAGAAAACTAAGTCTTTTTAGTAGAAAAGAATAAAAAGACAGTAAAGGTACATGTGATGATATTCTGTTTGTCTACTTCAAAAAGCCATATTAAAATTTATAAAGCTCTTTTTTATTTTATTTTTTATTTTTTACTCTAGCACAGTTACAACTTAACTCAGTTCTTCCTCAAAAAGCTATAGGTGTTCTTCAGTACTTACAGGTGTGCAGATTGTTTCATCTGTCCATATCCAGGGCTATGATTGTGGTAACAGTGGAAATTCTGAACTAGGCTAAAACTATTTATGTAAACACTCTCCTAAGAGCAGCAATAGATCTTCTAAAGTATGTAATTTAAAAATGAAATCCCACTTTATTTATATCAAAAGAAATGTCTCTGGTGATTTCCCTGACAGCAATGTTGACCTTTAGGTTGTAGCTCCACTAAATCTGCTTCTACATAAATTTGAGTACTTTATGTATTTTTCAGATTTGTATCTTTTGATCATCTTTTAGAGTTTTCTTTTTTTGCTTCAAGTTGCATCATATAATATCTATTAGTATGTCGTTTTCTTTTTTTTTCTTCGCTTTTCCTGGTAAATGAAACTATTCATTCAAAATGTTACATATATAGTGAAACTGATGGGAGACCCAGTTTTTTACCTTGAGGTGGTTGTTCTGAACCTGGTTCTGGATCAACAGGAATTTTCCACTGTTAAGGTACACTGAGTGCTTATGTGAAATAATTTGGTAGACTAACTCTTGGGCTGAAACTCCACCTAATAGTGCAGGGTAATTGTTATCACGCTGAAAGTCTCAGCTTGTCCAGGCTGTCTAGACATCAAAGCAGAACTCTTATTATTCAGAAGTAGCGTGGAAGCACGAGGGGGAGGCTGATTCAATTTTGTAGCCTACCTGCTTTGTGAGTAAATAGGTGCCCCAATAATTACCCAAGGAACTTAGGTAATGTCAAAGATGAAATCTTTAACCTTTTCATAGTTTACAGTGATGGGTTTCACAATGTGTTCAATACTGTAATGTTTCCTCCAATAACAGCCTTGTCTGCAGGGGCTTTCAAATGCACAGATACCATTATATTCCTCATGGTCATTAATTGTCCATTTGTTTAAATGCCTACTTGTTATTTAAACATTTGAAGTCTGCTGCTATTAAGCTGGCACTTCCAGCTATAAAGCATTCATCCCAATGAATCGAACAAATTAAAAGCTTGAGGTGGCTTCATCAGTAGTTATTCATTTGGAAATCTCTAATATTAAAATTGGCATATATTATTTACTCATACTTTTTTCATCTGTAGTGGCCAATGTTAAATAATAGATTCAAATAGATGAAATCAAGAAGAAACATTGAGGAGTAGTTTAGTCGTCTCTGTGCTGTGGCAGGATCAACTAAACCTAAACAAGCTGGAACAGCAATGTATTTGTTCTTAGAAACTTTCAAAAAGGTGATTCTATAATATTCCTAATTTCTTCCACCTTAACAGTTAAAAGTTTCTGACTACGCAGCTTAGATCCTCTTTTTTGCAAATTAGATTGATTTCTTCTCCATCTTGCAGTGGCCACTGAGCAAAACAGATGTTTGTAACAAGCTTTTACATGTTGAAAGAATATTACTGCATCACTACTCAATCTTTTCATCTATAGAGGAATCAGATTCTATTGCTTGAACCTTTGCTCACAGGTCATATTTTCTTACTCTTTTTCTAATCCCTTTTACTGTTCCCTGCAATTTTCTTTGCTTTATCTCCATCTTTCTTAAAGTGTCGTTGTGAAAAGAGGACACTACATCACCTGGAGCTTAATGGTGCTGAATAGAGGACAATTATTAAATCCTTATCTTCTAGGCTGCTGCTTACCCTGTTATTCCATGTGTTATGACTGTGCATTTGATTGCTGTTTCCCAGGTGTAACACTTTGCGCTTGCCTCTACTGAATTTCAGCCGGTTGCCTTTTAACCCTTAGTCTAAAAATAATTTTCATTACAGCCTCCGAGGTGCTTAGAACTCCTTCTCACTCAGTCTAACGATCACATTTGGACTTGTCTATGCCATTGTTAGTGGAGCTGATGAAAATGCTCAGTAGATCTCAGCCCTCACAGTCCCCTATCTAGTCCCACTTGAAATCCTCTTCGTTTGACAGCAAATCATTGATAATTGTTCATTGAGAGCAATTTCTCAACTGGTTGTCCACCCACCTGCTGGTGATTACATTTCCTGCCTCAAATTATTTGTGAGATTATTATATGGAATAGTGTCACAAGCTTTAATTAAAAGTCATGATATATCATATCTACAACTTCCCCTTTATCCAGTTAGCTTGTCAAAAAAGGATAATAGACTGGCTTGACATGATTTCTTTTTGACAGATGCATATTAGTTATTTTACTATCTTATCTTTTAGGAACTTACAGATATAATGTTTAGTCCCTATTTCTAAATTTATTAAATTGACTAGATAGTTCTCTGTTAGCCAAGAGGGTTTTTGGTTTTTTTTTTTATTCTTTTCTACAGGTCCTTGATAAATGCTCACTAATACTCAGAGATTTCTATGATTTATTTCCTAAAACCTCCAAAGTGATTATTTTCAGTCCCTGCTCCAATGCTCACATTTGACTGATCTATATCTTCTCTCAGCATGTTTTCTCCATCACTGCTCTTTTAATAACCTTGTTAAGTTAATTCTGTTAAGTGGCCGTTCACAATTTATCTTTCATGTAAAAATTTAGGAAAAAGGCAATTAATATCTTACCCCTCTTTTTATAATCTGAAGTTTAGTCTCCATTCTCTTTTACATTCTTCTGTTTTCTTAATTCAAGTATAGTTATGGACCCTTTCTGTTGCCTTCTCTTCCTTGTTGTAATGAGAAATTTATTCTTCTTTTGCATATTAGCCTTTTTTGATTTCTTTTCATATATACTTAAACTATTCCTTTATCCTTATTCATATGCACTTGTTATCATATGTTTCTGATTCCTTTTCTACTTTCAGATCATTAAAGAGCTCCCAACTCGGCCAGAATGATCTCTAGCTTTGCTTCCTCTCTTTCCTTTGCCTGGGAATTTTGCCTTTGTGCATTTGATAAACTATACAGTCTTGCTAATGTGAATGTTTTGCAACTATATGCCTCTCAGGTTAGTGAAAATTATGCTTACTGTGTTGCTGTAATTACTAGGATGTATTCTTTGAATAAACTACTAAGTACCTCACTGTGGTTTTTTTAGAACAAAACAAGGCAAGACAGATTTTAAAGTGTACAAAAAAGATAGAATTTTTCTCATGGCATTAATGTAGCAGAAGCAGCAAAGGATTCAGCTTTCAGCTAACCAAGTCACCGAGATTAGCAGGTTCTTAACTGCTTGATCTTTTCTGTAGCTGTTTACAGGAACTGTCAGATCTTCTGCACTTGATGTTTTGGATCAAGACTCTTTCCAGGGTGGCATAGACAATTGGATTGCATTTTGTTTTCACAAAGGTTAAGGCTGAGTCTCAGCAGAAACTGGGAGATACTGCCTCTCAAAAAGACAGATTCTGCCAATCACATTATCACTTATAACATTCTTTTATGCAAGATCGCAGCTCTTGGCAATTGCAGAGCCTGGAATTGAGCAGGTGCCGGGAGCTGGAGACTTGCCTTCACCAAGGCCTTTCTGGCAATGCTCTCCCTCCTACTTCTGGGTCCTGTATTAGTCCGGCTTCAGAGCGCTTCCTAGCTACCTCCACTGTCTTTAGCGTCTCTATCCTAGCTTGCTCACCCCTGACTTAGATTTTCTTTTCAAGAGACCCTGGAAGTTTTTGAAGTCTATTATTCCTATTTGTTTTACTCAAGCTTCCAATTAATTGAAATAATAACTATGACACTTGTTTTCCCAGTTAATTTTCTCCCACTGGATTCTCAGTCAATTCCTCACTATTAATCAAATATAAATCTAAAAGAGCTGCTCACTGGATTAATAAAAGGAGAAAGCTTTGTCCATCTTCACTTGCTGCTTAGACCACCCCTGAATTCAGAGGAAGCATACTTGATAAGTAGTATAATACCTTTTTTTCTTTTTTTTTGTTTTTGCCTGTCCTTACAACACTAATCAAACCTTTCAGGTCAGTATTACAATCCTGCAATTTGTCTCACCCGGAGAGGGTGATAACAATTTTTCTGTAACTTTAGTTGTTTAGTCAGACAGTTGGAATCTTCTTGTCTTGAAAGAAAATGATTCCACAAATAA
This sequence comes from Apteryx mantelli, assembly GCF_036417845.1. Classification (NCBI taxonomy): domain Eukaryota; kingdom Metazoa; phylum Chordata; class Aves; order Apterygiformes; family Apterygidae; genus Apteryx; species Apteryx mantelli. The sequence goes on along the minus strand of NC_089980.1, from coordinate 116,553,148 downwards.
TTCCAGAGCAGAAGCATGCACCAGGGTCTAGTTGAGCTTTAAAATACAAGCAGCAACTTGCTTCAGTCAACAAGTAATTTGAAAGCTAATGAGTATGGGCACCAGTTATTTTATAGACAGCTGAAATGTTATCATGTAGCTGCAGACATCAATATACTTTACTTGGGAATTTTTGTCAGATAGTGTTATGTGGATTTCCAAGGCTTTATATAATATCTCACTGTTTGTCATGATGCTGTTTCAAAATGCAATAAAGTCAGAAAGCATCACTACAGTATTTTGTGTGAATTTATTCTTATTCTTTCGCATCCTTTTTTGAGGACTAATCAGGAAGAAGTGACTCTCACCATTCTGATTGGGTAGTGTTGTTATATTCACTTTACACTCATTTCCACAGGTGACAGTGTTTATACTTGATGTGAAAGACAATGCAGTTATGGACCTATGTTTTTTTAATAACAAAGTCTTTGCTAGCCTTAATCCTTTGCATACTCATGTGAACAGATTAGGAACCTCTTTGTGTCTCTTCATGTGAATGAGAGATACATACACTAGTTTACATGGGCCTTACAAAAGAAAAAGGAGATGCTTAATCTAAATAATTTTATTTAAAAGGAGGAGGGAATAATGTTAGCGGTGTCATGATTGAAGAAGGAAGCCTGTTGTAGCTGTTAAGGGTCTGCTATACTACTCTGCGAAAAGCTCTAGAAAAAAACCAGACTGTGAGAAAACTGGATCACATTACTGCCTGCATCTTCCAGTTCCTTGATGATATTGTTTTACCATCTTTTCCTGTAGGGATCACAAATTCAGCGTTCCTTCTTCTCTGAGGCCCGACTTGAGGCTGTGGGGTCTGGCGTGGAGGATTGCTGCGGGCCCGCAGCTGGGACAAAGGCCTCAGGGAGCGCTGCTTTGAGTATTTGATGGGTTATGTTAAATTCTCTGAAACACTGGGTCGTAGGTAGTTCAGAATGGACATTCATTTTAGCTGAAACTTCTGACTTTTTCCTTGGTATTCCTCAATTCTTCATACATAAAACGGGGCGTAGATAAATCAGTTTGTGAAGTGCTCTTAAACTTTCTAGTTGAATAGCCTGGGAGGGTAATAATAACTATAGAGCGTGTTTAACTACTCACTGAGACAACAGAATATTGTATAGATGCATGTTAAGTGAGCACCCACCATTGTGAGTTCTGAGTGAAGCCAAAAGCCTGTGGAAAATAGAATAGGATTGTGTAATTAAGGGTGGTAAAGCTAGGGTGGCAAATCGAAGTACACCAGGCAACTTGAATTCTTGCACTTCCTAACTATTGAAAAGCTCACTTTGAAAATAATGTTCTTTAATGCATTTTGTCTGTGTGTGCATAACATATATTTGCAGCCAGTTGGTTATTGTTTGTGACTGAAACTAATTAATTGTTATGTTGCTTACTGTTTTTTAATGAAAGTAGATTTTTTTATATTTATTATGTATAGTGGCATCTTTTAGTACCTTTCCAGAATGCAGAGCAGCTTGTCCTAATATTCAGTGTGAGCAACAGAGTCTGTCCAAAGGAAAAAAAATACCTCAGCTGGTGTTTCAGTAGGACAGTAGGAGCTGCAAGCAGTGGCTATAGGCTGTGGACAGATACTTGAACTTGAAGACTCAGACTTACGAGCCTAAGAATATATGTGAACTTTTCTCCAAAGAAAATGGTGAATACAGAAAGGAATGTCTTCCCTCATCTTCCTCTCCCAAGCGAGCTAGTTGCCAGTGCTTGTCCCACCTCAGGGTGTTTATTAACTGGATGCCCGTGTCCAGCTGCCCAGACCACAGGACTGTGCAGAGAAAGATGAAGTTCTCTCTGCTGTTTCACTCAGGAGCGCAGGCGGTTTCCTTGGCATTTGCCCTGTGGGGGAACCATACATGCCATAAGCAGAAAGAGGGGAAGCTGACAGAGGAGCACTGCAGAAAACCTGCCAAAATAAAATAGTAAGACCTAGAAAGGTTCACCTCCCACAGCAACTCACTGCTAATACACAGTACAAACCTGAACCCAAGTATGTAGTTGTGCGTGAAATAGCAAAGAAACTCAGAGCATGTGGGAAAGAATCAAAGGTATACTTCAGAGAGCACAGTTCATTGTATCTTTTGCCTCTGCCAGACTGAACATCCCTCTTTTCAAAGCCATGTCTGAAATACTCTGCAAGGCTGAAACACCATCAGAAGTAGGCCAGTGAAACCAACTGCTCCTCCAACAGAACAGTGCAGAAGAGTCAGCAGCAAGTTCTCACGATACTTCTTGTTAGAATCACTGCTGTAATTCTTCTGAAAATGCAAGCATCCTAAACATTTCTTACTGGACTGTGTGGGAGGGATGTGTAATATGATCTCACTGTGTTTCTCTTGTATATCTTCTTTCTCCCAACATGGATACATGGTAATTTTCCTGGGATCTCAGCAGGAGATCACTTTCTTTGAAGTTCATCAAACTGGTTCGTCTTTATTTAAATAAATGTTAACATTCATGTGAAATGCTTCAGATTTCAAGTGCTGGTGTACCTGTGTTTAAATATTTAACAGAATTTTCATATATTTTTTAAAATATTTAAGAAATGTCAGTGTGGGAGAGGCTGAAAATACTAGCTTCAGCAGCTATGAACAGTGTTTATTGTGTTGGAAAATAGCATAATTTACCAAAAATCTCTGGTGCAAAGTAGTTTAAGTGCTAAGATTATTTGTGTTTGTTACTGTAACTCTGATCATTTGAAACAGAAAGTGAAGAAATGCTGAAACAGGGATCCATGTATTTGTAATATCTCTCAAAGGAATGGGCTATAAAGGTCATGTTCCCTGAGGGAATCCCATTTCACTTGCATGACTGATGGTTTCCCCCTTCAGATATTCTTTGCCTCCTCCTATCTCATCACAATAGACAATTCCACGTTGTCCTCATCACGCCTAATTATTTCCACCTTTGCACTGGACTTGCTGGAAAATGTCTCCCATATACTAAATGTGTTGCATCTGCTCTTACATTTCTTATCCCCCAGGCCTATCATGAAGCTCTTCATCTGTTAGATTCTTATCATTCTTTTCTCTCCTTTCACCAGTCCTTTTACAGTTCTTTTTCTGTCTAAATTTTTTTGCCTGTCTTTTTTTCCTCCTTTATCTTCTGTCAACGCACCATAAACACTGTATAGCTTGCTCCTTTATTGCTTTCTTGTTTGCCTTCTGGCCACAGCACTGTGACCTCTGCAGTCACCAAGACGATTCCTTTTTCAATGCCATCTACTTTGGATATCTTCCTCTTTTTCAACTCAGATGCTGAACACATAGATGTTAATGCCTGTGAATGTGGACAATTTTAAGTTCAGAACCTTTGACTACTTCTTTTCAATGGTAGGTTGTGTTAGGGATTGCAGAATCTGGTAGCCCAATAGATATGAGGCTTCTCTGGCTCTGTGTCCCCTGGTTCAGCCAGTAGTGAGGCTGAGCACATATCTGTGAAAGGCATATGTGTGTGTGTGTGTGTGTGTGTATCAGTATACATATACATACATATGCGTATACATAAATATAAATAACCTCCCTTCCCCTCCCTTTGGTCCTTCCCCTAAACATCCCATAATAAGTTTTCCACTTTCCAACAATCCCCTTAAAATATCACATGGTAATTTTTACACCGTCTCCAAATGCTCTGCCTGCTGCGTCCCATAGGGAGTGGCATACCCCCACAGGCAGTCCCGCCGTCAGTCTGCCAGGTGCTCGCGCAAGGGGGTTTCTTGCGTTGGCTCTCCTTAGCCGGTTTCAGCCCCGGTACCAGGGTCTGGCCATCCTCCTTGGATGGCTGCAGGAGCAGCCAACTCAGCAGGCCCCGTTTCGCTGATTCGCTTACTAGCACTCTGCCTGACGTTGTTCCTCTGATTCTCTCCAGCTCTTGTGTTCATGGTGATTAGCCTTCCATCACGTAACCTAACGTGTTGGGAAAGGTCTGCCCCATCCACAGTGTGTAAATGATAAAGCTTTGTGAAAAAACTTTTGTATTTATCATCCTTTGAAAGATGTTGTCAGTACACTTCTGGATTGGGCTTTATAATAAAATCTGGTGCTAAAGACTAGAGAGGATTTTTTAGAAGAGTTATAGCAATACAGATTTGATTATAAGTATCAAGGGTTAGAGACTCATATGTTATGTCTCCTTTGGTTTGCAGTCTTCTGTGGTGTGGTAATATTTCATCCAGCAGCAAATCCATTGTCTTCTGCCTAATTTCTGATTCCTTAGCACTTGTAAAGGCCATTTTCCATGACTGCAGATCACTCAATGGCCATGATTAACTCTTGCTGTCTGCTAAGCTGTGTTACTTAGAACCAGGGAAATGGTACACAATGTAAGAAAAAAAAAGGAAGGCGGAAAGAAAACAGCTGTGAATTATGTGCTATATCACCTTGTCATGAAATGACATTTCAAGGCTATTTGCACAACATGTTCAGTCATTTAATAGTGTGGTCTCTAGCGCCGATCAAAATGAATGAGGGCACGAAGGGGAAATAAGCGAGCTTTCAGTTCCGATTTAGGACAAAGGAGAGTTAGCATGGCTGGACATAGAGCGAAGGAAAGACTGGGATATATGCTGAAGAAATGACAGTAAATGTGGCCATGTGTGCTGACAGGGAGTGTAGGGTACTGTCAGATCTCTTCCAACTTCAGTAGACTGTGAAAAGTGGGCCTCATGAACAAGTCCATTTGGATTAATACTGAAAAGTTTGGAAGACAGGTAGAGTGTGTGCATTACCTTCAAGAAGAACAAGCATCCGAGCAGCGATTGTAACCATACCCACAGTAGTCATATATAAAACTGGTTAAAACTTGCAAATTTGTGAGAATGTTTAACAATCTGAAATTTTTTTTCATTCTGATTTCTAAAGGAAGTAAGTATTTCTGTCATTTCCTGTGAAATTAATGTTAAGAAAGTATTTCAGTTTTGAAGAAAAGTTTGATAAGTTTTGAATATTGTTCTGTTTTACTTACTGGATCTTATTTATTTATTTGCATATCATTTCATGACATGTCCAGGCTATGGAAATAGTAGTTGTATACACTCCTTCTGCGTTGTAAGTGTCCACTTAAACTATAGCTACATACACACACAAATACTAACTACTCTTCATGTGTATCCTAATATTAATAATGGACACTTTGAGTAACATTTCTGCTGAACAGTTATATTTTGTAACAGGAACACTTAGAGGGAACAGTACTAGAGCAAATGACCCCGGGTTAAAGAATATGACTTCTGTTTTTTTTCTATACTTCAAATATTTAAATTCAGAGATGTCAAAATATTTGCTTTTCTGAAGTGTTATTAGCCTGAAAATATTGTATTATTGACAATCAAATATTAACAAAAATGAAAGTATAAAATAGAGCATAGACTATTTTATTTCAGGCAATGAAAGGCAGTTCCTGAAGTAATGAGTAAAATATGGTTAGAGCAGGGTGGGTGTAGATCTGGGCACTGTATTTATGATGGTTATGGATGTAAGTTAGTGCACGGTTGTGCTATGTCATCTTACCATCTTAAATCCATTTAGGAGTGAGTTATCTATGTCTGATGTGATTGAATTAAAAGCCGAGGTTTTTTTTTTTTTTTCATTTCTGCACCCTCTGAATGAATTTTTTTCTAAAGCTTTAGTGCTTGCTGTAAATTATTCCTATGGATTCAGTACTCATGCCTGATTTGTGAAATAATGCAAAAAGTTGTAGTTTCTTTCAGATATACCTTTAGGAGATATACTTTATAGGAGAGGAATATCTACTCTAGAAAGCAACACTATTACTCTACAAAGCATCCTTCACAGGGAAGGTCATCATAAGATATTCAACATAGACATTCATAAGCTGAAGCAGATGAAGACAAATTTTGCTTTAATTTATACAAAGAAATGAACTCCTGTCAATTTTACAGGACAGGGAAAAGCATAAATCTGCAGTGGAGGAGAAAGGATAGTAAAAAACCAAGTGTAGTAAAGAGAGAGGAATTATCTTTAGATATAGTTATAAGGTAGGTAATAAAGCAGTAAAGTTGGAGGTGATAAACTTTTGGTTTTAGGAATAAGCAATTTCATGAGCATTGAGGAATTTTGGAGGGAGGGAGTCTGGAAAATTACAACAGATGGTGGATTAAAGGCTCAGAGATAAAGCATGTATGTGTAGGTTAAGGATCAATTCTACAATGCTTTGAAGCCATTTAGAAGGTTTGTATAGAAGACGTATAAAAGATGAGGAAATTAAAAATCAAAATAAAAATTCTGGTCTAAGACAAAGGGGGTGGGTGCGTGCTGGTGTTCACGGAGGGAGCAGGTGGAAGGAAATCTTCTCGTTTGACATGAGGTTCTGCAGTTCAGATTTCTGTGCGAGAATGAGTTGTACTAGAGCAACGTCATAACCACGAGAGAGAAATAGGCCATTTTAGAGCGCAACTCATCTGACATTTTTAGATTCTTTTAAAATAAAGTAAAATTGTGCCTTAGATTTGTCTGTTTGTCATCAATGACTTTAAAGGGAACCTAAATGGTCAGTGCAGATACAATGTCTGTATTAGATATCTATATTTGTTCAGTGAATCCCCCTATTCCTCCCCGTCCTGTCCTTTCTATGCTAATTTACACTTATATTGTTCACTTTTTTGGTAACCTAAGGGGAAAAAGCATATGAGGCTAAAAGAATGGGTGCTAAGATTTTTCTTGTCATTTCAACCCTTCAAGTAATCTGAATCAAAACTGAATCATATGTTACAGTGTCCAAACCTGGCATCTTCAGGCAAAAAATAGGAAGGGTGGAACAGAAAACCATAATCTACTCATAAATGCGTAGCCCAAATGCTGTGTCAGAAGAGAACCCTTGCTGAGATACCTCCATCACAGCACATTTTCCTTTCCATTTCTAGAGCAGGGAACGCAGAGCCCATTACAGGGTTACTTAGGGACCCTGTCAGCTGCTCTGTGCTGCTGTGGGGGGTTCAGGCTCACCTAAAGGGACCAGGTAACCAGATCTGGATTATCACTTTATTGAGCAAAGAGTCCAACTCTGTATCTTTGCCAAACTGGAAGAGGATTTAAGGTATATAGATGAATTCAAGTACATGTACACCCACCTGTGGAGCATGCCAGATACCTTTACATGTAGTATTATGCCTGTGTAATTACACAACATGAGGGTTAGGACAGTTCGAGATTTGAAATGGGCTGTTAAAAAGTTTTGTAGTACCTATAATTATTAACTTTTGTTCTAAAACTTAAGTCAGAGTCTCTGTGAATACTCTCAATCTCTTTCCATTTCTAAACTTTCTTTTTTCAGCATTGTTCATGTCTGCCTCCTGCTGTTCTTTCCTATTATTTTTTTCTCACACATTAACTTAAGAGTATGTGACACTGCTGTCAGTGAAACGTGTGAAGAATTAAAAGACTGGTTGTGCTTGATAAGCCCAAATGCTAAAAATATTACCCACTTATGCACCCATGCTTCTACTTTTTCTTTCTTATTAGCTTATGGATATGTGGCTTTGCTGTCACTGTGCAGTGCAATGGAGATGAACACTGGTCCTGTTGCCCCAGTTAACATTTTTTCTGAGGTAGCCACTGTAGGGTGTTGTTACTGGAAAGGCCAGTCCGGGATTCAGCAGAGATGCTGGGGACAATGTGGGTGCACGTCAGGACAGTACTTCAGGTCAGGCTGGGACTTCTCCACCTGCCTCACTTCTGCCCTGTCTCTCACACGGTTTGCTGCACCGCATGATGGAGGGACAAGGACAGAAAGGACCTCCCGCCTGTGGAGGCCAGTACCCGGCTGTCACAGGTAACCCTCCACAGCAGCCGGTAAAGGCGGGGAGTGCTGCTGCAAGCCTGATGTAGAGGCTGTCTTGAGCCTGAAGCAAGCTACAAGTGCATTTAGTGAGATGTTCAGTGTTGTTCAGGTGCTGAATGGAGCGAGCGATGAGTAAAAGGCTAGAAAGGTGACAAATCTGTTAGTTGAATGAGTAGGAGCAAGAAAGTAAGAGGCTGGGGTGGATATATTTCTTTGCTTGTGGAAAGCAATGAAAGCACAAAAGCTATACACAAGAAAGCTTTGCCTTAGCAAAGAGCAGCTAGAGTGAATGTATATTAAATGTTTTGAATAGATTCACCTTTGATCACTGTTGCAGGCTGTAAGTTTGTAAATATATTAAATTACTGACTGTTCATATATGATTACTCAACAATGTAGGGGATTGGGAAATGGTAGTATAATTATCAAATCCATTTTGCACATGGAGTCACACTGATAGTTCTGCATCATTGGGAAGCTTTTGGCAGTATGAAATCTGAAGACAGTAATTAGAGTTGTACCTATTAAGACAGGAAGAATTTGTTCCTTTTCATAATTTTGTTCAGACGCATCAAAAAAGTCACAAAATCTAAAGATCACCAGTCTAGACAAAAAAAAAAAAAAATCTCTTATGCTAGCATTTCACCTAATTAAATTATCTTTACTTTAGTGAGATGCTTAATAAACCTTCCAGGTACTGTGTACACAAACAGTAACATTAAGTAATGTTTATCATCAGCCTCACTACCTGAACCTAGCTGTTTACTGTCAAGTGTAGTGTTATTGATTCCTCCTCTATCTTTTAAAGATGTTTAGTGAGATGTTAAAACCCACATTTTTTCTGTGTCTCAAAATCCTAGTTGTTCATGAATTCCAGGTAAAAAGATAGCTTGCAAGTTCATCTTATGAAAATTTGTAATCTGTAATGAGTAAAAAATTATTTTTATTTCTAATCAGCCACTGAATTTCCAGAGTGATAATGCAAAGAGAGCTCTTTAACTGTGAAGAAAATTTCTTAGTAACAGGTCTTTCGGTCTAACTAGTGCTGACCAATGAAAGGCCTTTTTTGAATGACCTTTCTTGGTTTAATAATGGATTTTTGCTCTTGGAGTTATATAATTCAATTCCCATTGATCATGAACTTCAGGAGTATTTAAATGCATGTTGTGGGGAAAAAGCCAAAACTGGACTTACATGTGGTTCAGCAGTAATGTAATCATACAACTCTCTCCCGCTGTCTGCCTAGTTCAGAAACATTAGGCTCGCTTGATACCATCCTTCAACCATCTGTTGAGTCTCTTGGGTATAAAAACCAATGCACAGTTGCATCTTATCATTTGCTTGAGTACTTCTCTTAATATTGATACCACCTGTGTTGCCCTAAAACATGGCTTTGCATTAAAAAAAAATTTTTTTTCATCTATTTTTTTTCTCCTGCTTTGCAAAGGAGTTTGAAATGTAGCAGTGCTTCTGTAACAGTATTTTTAAACATGCCAGTGTGAGCCTGTTGGGAATAACTATGTATAAATAACACTAATGAGTAACCAAGTGTTTAATCCAGCTTGGGGCATATCAGGAAATATCTAAATCCTAAAAAACAAAATAAGAAGTGCGCTACTACAAACACATTTTTTCTCTGATTGCCCCTTATCTCATTACAAATCTCTTTCAAAATGCCAGAATGTTAAAAGGTGACCAAAGGTGGTGAAATAAAAGGAAATACTTGAGATCAAGGCGGCAGTAGTGTTCATAATGGCGCGCTCTTATTCACAGCATAAACATGTGAATTTGGACTCATGTTTTCTATTTGTGTATCTGCTGCTTAAATTTATTTAGGAGGAGATCAATACTGTTCAGAGGCCTAGCAGGTCCGTCAGAATAGAAAATTTGGGGCAAGGTAGAGGATTTGGGCTGGGTCCCTGCTTGTAGGTGATCTTATCCCAGTTTGCTGTTGTGTATACGGCTTTGTCTCTTTGCCTTTACGTCAACGGCGGTTGCCACAGCGGTGCACGCTGTGAACCGTTCGTCTGGGCTCCCCGAGTGCTGCGAAACCTCTGCCTGGAGGTTGCGTTAGCCAGGCTAGGCTGGGTTCCTCCCTGTTCACCTCACACCTCCGTCCTCTCTGCAGTGTTTCTGGGCATCGCAGGGTGTGAAGAAAGACAACAGCCTGAAGCGATCCTATAATTTTTGGATCCTGACTTCTAATCATTCTGCACTCTGTTTTCTCTCCCTGAAAGAAGATGGATGAGTGATTCCTAGAAGGCCCCATTTCTCACATAAGTGGCACAGAGTGGTCAGATGCTATTACAACATGCAGCACTAACAGGGAGAAATGCAGATGTCCAGTTCAGCTTTAAACTTTCACATTTACACAAAACAATTTGCTTGACATTTTTCATTTACTTGTCAGCCTGCTCTCCCTCCTTCAGAAAAATCACAAAGTAACAATGTTTTATTTCCAAAAGGCCAAGCTTTGTTCATTAGAAACAAGGGTTTCCCAGAAAATAACTGCAGAGGTATGCTTTGCAAAAGATCTTGTGGACTGGGAACACAGTATGCATTTTTGAGCTTTGGAGACTGTTTACTTGTCTTACGAAAATGACCCCCTGCTGCAGCTAAATACCTCTTAGCATTCCCAAGAGAATCTATCCTCGCTTTCCAAAGGGGAAATGTGCGCACAATAAAAAAAAGTTTCCTCTAGCTACTTCTAAATTGCTATCTGGTCCTGGGAGAAGTTTTGAGCTCAAAGTTTGGGTGCAGACACCCCTTTTTCTTCCTCCTCTTCCTTCCCTCTGTGGGTGCACAGGTTTCTAGAGCAAGGACACCCAGGTTTGTGGCAGGGTAACAAGCTGCCGGTTGCTGTGACCAAGTGTCTCTTCTGGGTGACCTGGTGATCAGGAGCTTACAGGTTATTATGGAGTGTGCTCATGCTTCAGTTTGCATGCAGCCAACATCACTTTCCCTAATATTTCTTAACTAGTCTTAATAAAACTTCTTAAAACTTACAAATATTTCAAAAGTTCAGAGTTTGAAGTCCAGGCTAGTATCTTATCTCCTAGTATGTAACCCTAGAAAATACTCATAAATTCTGCTAACTCTCTCTCAGCTATTTAGCCACCAAATCTGTGTTGCTTTTAACTTCTTTTTTTAGCTAATTTAAAGCAGTCTAATATTTCAGACAACATAAAGTATATCAGGCTTTAGAGATGCTAAGTTTTTAAGCTGCTTTCAAGGCCCTAGATCTTGTTAATCTTGCCTCCTCTAAAGAAGGAAAGAAATCCTAGAAACAGTTTGGACCAATAACTAAGAGACTGAAGGGGAGACTGTAAAGGAAAAATAATATGGAGACCAGGACCTGCTTTGGTTAGTGTACTCTGCCCGAGCCACGCTTTCCACTTCTTTCAAGAATGTGTTTCACATGCTCAGTTCAGCACTCAGAGACTCCTAACGTTTACTGGAAAAACTCTGGTTACAAGCTTGGTGAAGGCTATACCGCTTATCTTGCTTAAGCTTCTAAAGTTTGGGTGAAATTCTGCCCCTGTTGAAGGCAATGGGAATTTTGCTGTTGGATCAAATGTCAATTTCTAAAAATTCTCACTTTTTGCATAGGTTATCAAAGTAGTGTCTTGAGCAACAGTGGGAGTGGTAAGGGGATAACACTGCTGAGGCAGTTACACTATAGCCTTTTAAAAGAACAAAGATTTAAAATTGTTTCTTTTAGAATTCAAAACAGTAAAAAGGGTATTTGTAAATATATGTTATCAACAATGTATTACTCACTAAAGAAGCCTGGAAAAAATGTTAAGCCCAGAGGGTGAATGTTTTAGAATGAGGATGTGAAAATGGCAATTATATTGGAAGGTACTTTGCAACTTCTATTATAGCAGATTCTGCCAGTGCAAACACTATAACAATTTGCAAACATTTCATGCTACTGTTTGCTGTTCTAAAAAGATTGCAGCAGCAGTCTGTCCAGGTTTTTCTCCCTGCAGTACAGAAGTGCTGCACTAAGTGAGTCTCTCATCCCTGAGCTGGCCATTCATCAAGGCCTTGACTTAACACCGTGGCATCCACAAGTGCCTCTGCAGTTTGTGGTGCCACGTAGATCGCTCTTGCAAATGACTGTCACTTTCTTGTCATGATGGCCTGGAGAAGCCATGAAATGGGGTACAAAAAATAAATAAGGTTATAGTTAATTTATATAGCCAATGATCCATTAATAACTTGTTAAAAGATTCTACTTACAGAAAGATTGTATGGCTCATGGTAACTTTTTCACATATCCTGCTTAAAACAGACTCTGCATGCTCAAAAATTGAATTAGGTGATTCCTGTGTTCTTTGATGATTCTTGCAACCACCTTTGTCTTATCTCTGTTCATTGATTTACAATCACAATTGGAATCCAACCCTCAGGAGCTGATAAGTTCCAGAGGATAAATTATCTTTTAATTTCTGCTTGTGCACTGTCCAACACAGAGGAACATCAAATAAAAATCAAATAATTAAAGTTAATAAAGACTGGTAAAACATCTCAGCATTCCATCAGTAATGTCCAGCACTGGCATATATTTTCAAAGTTTTCTCTTTGTGTTCCCTTTTCCAATTATAAAGCAAAAGATAAAAGGTGTGATAGTGAAATATAATAGGACCCAGGAGACTGCTGAAAAAAAAGTTGCTTATTTCTAAAATGAAATGTGAAACCCATAATAAACAGAAAATGCTACTGTGGGGTACATTCCAAGGATTGGAGAACTGCAGATAAAACCTGAATATTTGAGAGAGAGACTGAAAGGAAAACAAGTGCCTTTGAATACAGTTTTACAGTATATTTGTAAGGCACTGTGAGTATACTGAATACCTAAGAGCTCTTATTTGTTAAGGACTGTTTCACCAAGGTCACCTTGCTGTGCTTTTTTGCCCAGTTTTCAGAGGGAAGTGTTTGGGGAATATAGTAGATAGTGCATAAATTTTTGCTTTCTACACCATTTATTATTCTGCTAATGATATCGACATAGTAAAGCTCTGATTTAGCTACCTTTGTAAGGAAGTTTAAAAGTAAGGCTGGAAATCTACTCTGATGCAAAATGATAAGAAGTGCTAAGATGTGAAATTCCAGCTGCATTGTAATCATTACACATTTTGTCAGGGATTAAGTGGATGCAGGATCTCATACAGACTTTTAGCTGTCTTACTAAATGCATTCAGGTTCAGTGCAGAGAGAAAAGGAGGTTTCAGCAATTTATCCTGCGTACTGTTAGTTGTTTTGCTGCTAGAAAGGATAGTGCTGATTCATACAGGTGGGAAGTATATGTGAGGTGATGGAAATTCAATGGTGTTACTTTTTTTAATAGATACAGGCCCAACTAAAATCCCGTAAATCAGATGAAATCCAGATTTTCTGCTTGAACATTCAGTACCATTTCTGTCCAGGATTCAGTGAATAATGTCCAGTTTTTGCTGCTTGATTTTTAAATTAGACATGTGTAATACAAGATATATTTTTAAATATGATGTATGTTTCAACATATTATATATCTATTATGGCTTGTCTGAAAATTTTGGTATAATATCATTAAATATAATGAAAAGTACATAAACGTTGAATTAAATTTGCATATGTTCATTAAATACCAGTTTTCAGCACATATATTTGCAATCTATTTTATATTGCTCTGAAGTATGATCATAGTTCTTTTACCAGCTCTTTCTAGTTTACTAGAATGAGAACTAACAGGTTACAGTGAGAATCTGAGCCCAGTTCTGAATTGTACTGATTTGTGAATTGTCTTGTAATTATAAATACCAGTACTAATATTGCTGATAGGATTAATATCTAGATTTGAGACAATTCCCTGGTTTGTTGTTTTGACATTTGTTGACTTCGTTTTTCTTTGTACACCTGTAGTGTGTCCCTAGTGGGTTTATAAACTGTACAGCTGCTCGTGTGCTGTTAACAAGTCTCTTACAGAGTTTTCTGTTGTTTGTGGGATTGCTAGATTTTCATCAGGGAGTTTTTCTCATCTCAGCGTTGAACATTAATTGGCTATTTTGTGTTCCATTTGGTTGATAGCTAGCTACATGCAACCCTCTTCTCAAAATGCAATATTGCTCCTTCATTTTACTTTTATTTCTATTTTTAATTATTTTTAAGGAGGCCATCATTTGTTCCAAAGAGTAACTTTTGTTAAGTGACTAATAACCTTATGTTTAGTAATATGTTTCTTCATCATAGCTATTCAGTCCTCGTGTTGAGATAGATGATGATCCAGAGACAGCATGTGCCCTGTTGTCCTGTGTGGCTGCCAGCTGCAGTACAAATTTTTCCCCTTTTATTCAAACAGTTTTGGTCTTCCCTGGTGATTAGTTTTGCAACAAAAGCATGGCATCACGCCAGTCTGGCATAGCCCCCAGTATCTGCTGATTCATGTCCAGAGCAGATTGCTCCAGGGTTTTCTGCTCTGTAAGCAGTGCACCTCCTCTGTGCAGTTTTGTGGTGTGAAGCTTTTACTTCAGCATCCAGAACTGGTAGCAGTTATGCTTGAGATCATGTGGAGAGAGACAAGGTATCAAGAGTATTGGAAAAAAGCAATCATAGTGCTTCACTATAAACAGAAGAAAGAGAATGACCTGGAAATTTTTGTCAGTTGAACATCAATCCTTGGAGAAATTTTAGAGCAAGGAGTCAAACAGAAGAGGAGCAAAGCACTAGCTGTCATGTATCTTAAATTTGATACAGTACACTGTCTAAGATCCTTTTATTCCTGATGGAATAGAGAGTGGGTTTATTGTATCTTCATATGATCCAAAACTGGGAGAAACCACAGGTCCACTGGAGATGGGATTAGAATTCAGAATGGTATTGGCAAACTGGCAAAGCATATGAAAATATAAAGCAGGAATAATAATATAAATAATATAAATTATAATATAAATTATAATATAATAATAATATAAATAATATAAAGCAGAAATAACTGCAGTGACACAAAATGGGGAACAGTAGGCTTGGTAGCAGCTTTTCAGAAGAGCTTAGAATGAGCCCACAATGCTGTGAAAAAGACAAGCACAAAGCTAAAGTGTAGCCTGCAAGATGTGTGAAGGAATCCTGGGTTCAGGAGTAAATAAGGCCTCCAGTAGATCAGAAACTGCAGTTTTGGGCATTGTACTGCAAGAAATAGATGGACCAGTAGGTAGTCCAGAAGAGATGAATGAGATGGAGGAAAGTTCTGGAAAATTTGACCCATTTCACTGTTGAAAAACACCTTCTAATGGCAAGGTCAATGAAGCACCATCATAGATTTCTTGGTAAGTGATGGAAACTCTATGACTGGGGATTTTTAAGAACTGGTTAGACAAAAAACTCTTAGAAGTGATGTAGATATCATTTATCCTTCCTGGGAGCCAACAGATAAACTAGATGACTCCCATATTTTCTTCCATCCCCATTTTCTATTATTCTGTGATTAGAAATGCATGTGTTCAGTTTTGGACAGAGCTGAATTAGAAACCAAATAAAGGAAGTGCTTAATATTATGTATTTATTGGTTGTTGTGTATATAGAAGCTGATACATAATTCTCAGGGAGAAGTGAGAGCGGCTGCTACTTCAGGGCCAGGGAGCCGGGAGCCAAGGGTGACCCTGCACAGGCTGTGCCCTCACTGATGGGCTCAGTCCCACAGTGGGCTGAACACAGCAGGCAGAGCTGGGACTGGTAATGGGGTCCATCGACAGCCCCGACACAGCCAGCAGCGAACCGGGGAGTCTACCCAGGAGCAAAAGGAGATGGGGCCAGAGACAGGGCTGGAGACAAGGCTACATCATGGGTCCCAGGGAATGAGCCCATCCCGGAGATGAGCCACCTACAGCACAGGTCCGAGGGACATCCAGGAGATGGGGCCACAGCTGGGGCTGGAGCTGGCACCACTGCGGTGGCGTCGCTGGGCAGGGACTGACAGCCCCGGACTGGGCTGAAACCGGGGCCTGGGGCTGTGGCTGTGAGGGACCCCCGGGGGGCCCCTGACAAAAATGGTCTTAGAGGAGTATGTATGATTTCCATTTGTTCTCCTTGAGGTGCCTAGGCTAGGTAGACCTTGAGGTACGTTGTAGTTATCATGCAATTGCTCACTCTCTTGTCTTCAGAAACTGAGGGTTTGAATTCAAAATCAAGCAATTCTGCACTGTGTTCATCAGAGATTTTTATTTCTGTAAATTAAATTATGAAGTTAGGTTTATTTTACTAAAATGAAATAAACAATAAGAGAACTTTTGTTTGATTAAGATAGTTTTGGCAAGCCCGGTATAGTTATCCAGATGGAGTTGTCAATGTTGCTGATGTAGAGACATGAGCTAATAACTGGAATAGATACTTGTGAAGAAGTTAAAATTCTTCTGTTGTTTTCTATGCAAGTCACTCTTATGGCTTCCTCTTACCACCTGTCCTTGTTCATGCTCATACCTCTATCAAGGGAACATGCTTCTGTCTATTTTTATTACTTATTTTAAAGCTGGATTCTACCATTTCCTCCTATATTCACAAGAAGCTTGAGGAATAAAGGAAAAACTAATTTACGAGTGGCAGAATCAGGACCTTAGAAGAATTTAACTGACAGAATCTCACATCCACTTGAAGCAAATCTATTCTTGAGTATAATAATATTTTTGAACCCTTAAAAAACACAGGATATTATATCATTTTTCGCCTTATTACCAAATCTACACATTACAGTAGTGTAAATTTCGAAGTAGTCTTTGAATTTTCTTCCTCTGCAATTTAGACTAAATATTTAAGCAGGATATCAAAGTTTTCTGTTGGATGGTTTGTATTCATCTTGAACTATTTTCTAAGTGTCACCTTAGCTATAAAACTGGAATAGTGTAACAGGTGCTTATTGTCTTGTTCTTCCTCATTGTTTTTCAGATGTTATGTTTTGGCATATGTTACTGAATGTCAAGGGGATATTATTGATCTGCTGAGACATCTGCTCAACTCACATTAATTTGACTATTCTTTCATGAAAGATGAGTTCCTTATGAGTGCCTGTTCCTAGCACAGTAATACTGACTGAGTCTTTGCAGATGGGAAATAACATTGTTTAAACACAAATTATGTCCTTTTCGCTTGCTTCTAAATGAATGCCATTATTATTGTTGGAATTATCACATCATAACTATCTGAGGAATGAAATCTGAAGATAAAAATAATAATTTTATTTTTAAAATGCATTTTAAATTAATTATCATCGATGTAGCAGAAAAAAAGCTTTTTTCTTTTTTTGTCATACAAGGCTTCAGAATATTTTAGGGAATAATCGTAAGCCTGAAAAGAACCAATTGAACTTCTTAAAAGAGAGAAAGAATTAGTAGATCTAGGCAATAATATACTTTAAGTCATATTTCTAAAAGAAAAATCTGATCATTTTATTAAGTTGGGGAAGAGAGGAAGCGAAACTTGATAAGGAAGTGAGATGCTATATACAAGAATAGAAATACTGGCAGCCATCAGTTAAGCTAGTACTCAGAAAAGTACCTCCAGTTTCCTTCCTTTAATTTAATCTATGATTCAAAAAAGCCTCTCATATCATCCGGCTTGAAAAATGTCCTCTTATCTTGAATTAATTCAGTGGAAATAGTACAGCTTTAAGGACACTTGAAGACACAACAGTCATAAAATCCAAGTAACTTCTTAACTTCCCTCTTGCTTGAGCTTGCAACTGTTGCAGCTGAATTAACTAAAGTATTATTTCTAAAATATGTCATTTAATTTGTGTCTACAAATACATTTTATTTTTAAAAACTGAGTGAAGCTACGCTTTGAATATCCATTCTACTTTTCTCAGTAGTTATCCTTATTCGTACTCCTTTATATCTTTGAAGTGGTAAGCAGATCAGTGAATGAACTGGTTTGCTAGCTGTGCTCTAATCTACATGGCGCTCAAAAAAGAGGAAAGGAAACCTGGTGGAATTTTCCACTCATGCCTCAGCTCTCACCAGCCTTGTGAGCTGGCTCGTGACCACCTCACCTTGTGGCGAAAGATCTTTCTCCTAGAAACTTGTCTTGCTCTCTGGTGATTAACTAGCAGCAGTTGGCTATTATACTGAATACCTAGAATGTATCGAAACCCTGTGGTGCCTTCTAGGGTCACAGAAACAATTGAGTATGAAAAAGAAAAGAAGAGGAAGAGAGTGAAGGTGTTGCAGAGGAGCACAGGCAAAAGGGAGAGTGATGCTAGCAATGGTAGCGTTGGGGTGATATAGAAAAACAGAGACTGATGACTATGACAAGCCTAATCCCTTAGAGGCAGAGAAACAGCGGCCAGATTCGCAATTGAGATACCATTATATTAGTTCTTGTAAAATGCTATCATCTGCCTCTAAATCATTGTGAATGTTAGGAAATTCCTATGCTTATTGCATATGACATGATTTTTACAAGGTCTTGTACAAATAATACTGTACCTTGGAAAGTCAGTTAGCTATTTCTAAGCCCTATTTTTATTCTTAAGAGAAAGTGAAGTTAGACGTTGTAAAGAAATAGCACAGAATTTTGGAAAGGAAAAATAGTTTCTATCTCATGGCTGTGGTATCATCTCTGTCAAAAAGGGTATGTTTCCATTGACTTTGACAGGGTATGAAAAGTTAAAATTTCAAATGTTCATGAAGGTTTTGAAGGTCATAAATTTTATTAAAATATGGATATTTAGTTAGGTAGATATAGATATATTTCATTAGCAGAAGTTCTAGGAGCCCAACAGAAGAGACATCACATTTTTATCTATGCTAAACCAATCTGTCTGTGCTATTTTCTTTGCTATCACTTATTATCATACTTGGTTCTACCTCTGAAATATCAAATTATATTAACATAATTATGCGTGTGCTATGTAGGATCTGGTCTTTCTTCCATTGAACTCAATAGCAAAATTCCTATTAATTTAAACGGCATCAAGAATGATCCCCAAATGTTCCTATTGAGCTGTTCACAAGCTGTATCTTCTTCATGTTAACCAGTAATGAATTTTGTTTGTCAGTGCAGCTGATCGTTTCACATTAAAATAATATTAAACAGATGTGACAACAGCCTGCCATTTTTCATTCCTTCAGTCAAACCCTTGATGTGATGGGCTGTGTGATTTCCTCGTTTAATGAACTGCCAGCTGAAGATGCAAAAGCAGCAACTGACACAAATCAAGTGTGTTGTGAAAAAAATAAATCTTCAATATAATTTAAGAAATACTTTTAGTGAAAGATGATCTGTTAGTTAATTTCCCCTTTCCAACAAACAAGTTATAGAGTTCTGTACATTTAAATCTAACCCTGCATCTTTGAGAGAAGGGAGTGGAAGAAAGAGGAACAATGCACTGAATGGTTGCTTTGGGTTATGCAACCACATAGCCTACATAAACAAATAAGCATAAAAATGCAAAGTAAGAGCATGGAATGTTTCCTTTAAAACAGATTAAACCAAAATCACAGTCATCCTCCTGCTCTCCTCCCTAATTTCCACATATGGAAGAGACCTTTCCACTACTGTAGAATATGATTTCCATTATGTCAAAATTACTATCTTCTCACACACATAACTGTAACCTGTGGAACCCTTTACATATTTGGACAAGTAAAAGAGCAAATCTTCCTGGCATTCCTTGGTGAGCGAGTACTGCCTAAGGCTTTTTCTTCATTATCTTCTGCACTGTTTTACTCACCTTGTTGCTTTTGAGGATGCTTAGCCAGCGGTATTCATTTCCATTAACCAACTGTTCAAAAGCAAATAACAAGGAGAAAGATAAGATTAAAGTGAAATGAAAGAAAAATTGGTAAAACAGTCCTACTGGCATCTAATGCTTTTTCAAATGGCCCACAATGTTCACTGTGCTTTATATTTTTCCTCCATAAAATTCTGGTAATTTGATATATAATTGACTACATAATGCTCTTCATGGATTCTTTCCTGTAATGCATAATCACTTAGAGCAAAGCTATCCCCCTTAGTGCAGAAGACAGACTAAAATCTGTGTGACGTGGAAAAATGGCTTGAAAACAGTTATTCAACTGAGTAAAGCAACCCCTAGAAGCATCCACCTCTGTGTCCTCTGCCGTTAGAGCCAGTGCACAGGTTTAGCCACTGTGGAATTTGATGCATCAAGATGACAAAAAATCGCTATGTCTTTCCAAAAGACAGACCCACTGGTGCAGATCTCTAAATCCTGCCAGTTCCTCTAAGGCCCTAAGACTTGAAAGAGATTTCTACATAAAGGATGTGTGGAACAAGAGTCTGTTCTGCACCTGTGCCCTGGACAGGGACAGAGGGGAGCTCAAATACAAATGCTGAGTGTCATTTCTTTTACTTGCCACAACAGATGTTTCTCAGAGAGAGAAATAAAAGTGGAAAAGAGTCTGCTGCTGATGGCTGACTCCGTGTCTTAGAGGAATTGGAATGTACTGTTTTAAAAGGGAAATGTACCATTGATAAAATTTATATATATATAAAAAAAGTGTAGCACCAGGTTAATCCTTTGTGTTTCTCTATATAATACAAATGAAATGCTCGCTGAAAACAAAGAACCTGTGTTCGTAACAGTTTGAAAGTCGGTGTTAATAACAGAATCTGGCCCAAAGTTATTTGTCACTGACATTTCATAACCTTAATATTTGTTTGAAGATTTAGATGTTATTGTGATAGCTCTGGATTATTATAAAAATATAATAAAAATATACCTCAGATTTTGCAGTACAAAAGTTATGCACAGAGATTTTTTTCAGGAACATTCATAGCTGAATTGGTGGCTTATAGAGGTGCACTTCTAAAGAGAATTTTTAGCACCATTTTGCAACATGACATCCTTCATTTCCGATCGTTTTACAAAAGAGATTTCAATACATGTTTTTACTTGTAAGTACTAATTATTCCCTTGTTAGTTCCTGGAAAGTTGTCTATATAAATTAAAATACAAAACTGACCAAACAAGACCCTTAAAACTTAGACCCTTCAAAAAGCTTCCTAAATTCAAACTCCAATATATCACTCAGCTCAACACTCAGCTAGATGAGCCAGAAAACCTCATTTGCTCAGGAAACAAAAAATGACCCTGAAACAGTAAGTTATAAGTGAGTGAGAGTAGAACAGTGGTCTCTGTTTGCTGACATGTTATAGATAGATTTATTTTTTCAAGAATAAATGCATAATAAAATACCATCTTTGGTGCTGTGACTTGACCTGTTTCTTCTTTAAAAGATGTAGGAGAAATCTGCTCATTAAACTTGCTTTTCATTTTCTAGTCACGTTTTCTTTGAGAATGTTCAGAAAAGCCAGAAACATTGAGCTGCAGCTATTTGAAAATACAGATTGACACCAAAGAATATTGTTGATATACCACAGCAAATACTACTACATTGCATACATTGAATTAATACTAACAGTACTGTGAAAATACGTGGAAGTATTTCCCTTAGACTTCTAAGTACTGAAGTTAGAAAGCTAGTTTCCCTGTGCTTCCTATATCATCAAGAAATAGTGACGATCTCCCACAGGCTTGGTTTAGGAGCCTAATTTAGGTATCCTTCCTTTCTGCTGAGCAGCATAAGGAGTCTGCGTGTCTCAAGACAGGCGTTGGAAATATGCCACAAAGGCCCAATTGCAATTTTGGCAGTTGACAAAACCAAGTGAATTAGTTGTACTGCTTTCCAGGTAAAATAATTCCATTATTGGTGTGATGCCCAAGAAGCCTAAAAAGGATCTTTCTGGCTTAGGTATTGTCCTAGTCCTCGTTTGCAGTTGAGTAAGATCTCCGTACCCTTTTGATGGAGGCTCTAGGTACCACTCCAGAATGATTTAATAATTATGATGCAGGCATCACAGTTTAGAGCCGGAGGAAGTCCAGGGATGAATAGGCTCCATAAGCAGCACACTAACAGTATTCACCTGTTGCATCCCACTTTACTTTGTCTCAGTGCCACGGTATCAATCACTTTGTCATGTGGGAAAATTGAAGCAGAAAAGACACTCTCACAGAGACACATGCTGCTCTTTAAAATTCTGATCTACTTAACCCAGTTATATAGTAAAAGATAGCACTTTACATGCAGTCACTGGGCTGGAGTAGCAAACTACGCGGTTCCCCTCCCTGCCGAAGGGGAGGAGACGCGTGTGGGCGCCGCGCTGCCACAGCAGCCCCAGCCAAGGGGCACCGCTGGAGCCACTCTGCTCTCCCTTGGCCTCCTCTGCTTCCATTTTTGCAGGGGCTGTGATTCTCCCAATTGTCACCATTGTATTTTTACTATATTTAGGTTGTATGTATGTATGTTGGATGTATACTCTTTGTCCTCTGTTGAGACCTAAAACTGGCTCTGCCTAGCTCTCAACGTCGTATTCCTTTAATGCCTGGTAATTGACCATTGTGGTTTTGACAATAATTGTAAATAATTGACAATTGTGATTTCTGTTTATACCCTCAGGCTCTCTAATACCATACTGTGCTTGTACTTTTAAAGGCTTTTGCTATCATCCTGTGCTTATGCTCTCAAGGGCATCTGCTATAGTCATGTGCTTGTACCATCAGGAAGGGACCCCTTCATATTTAGGTACAGTTATATTGTAGAAATGTATTTTTTGTATTTTTCTCCACTTCTGACACAACCCAACCAATTTATACCAGAGCTAACTCATTATATGGTGATGCAGAGCAACTTCCAAAGACAGCCTCCAAATATCAATTGAAACTTTTTCCTGACAATTTCCCGATCTCCTTGTATTGCTGATGAGGCTGTATATAACCAGACTGTCATCAATCATAAAACGTGTTTTCACACCACAAACAGGGCATTACCTTTGATTATCACATAAAATCATCCTTATTTTCTACATTTAAAATTAATAATAGTCAAGGACCTCAATGGTCCTGTCAGGGATCCAAGGGCTAATATGTAGGATTAGTCAGTAGTGGCTGGCAGAGGTGTAGAAGTTTGTATTCCTTAAAAAATGTGGCAATGTTTCTGTAATCATTATAGTATTACATTCAGAGGACTGCATTTTTCAGAAGTAAATACCATATAGGCTTTTAAATCCTTTCTCAAATCCTCCATGTTCTCACATTTTTTTTGATATTCTTATCCAAGTGATGTTAGGCTAACATGCTCTTTTTAGGTGCCCGGAGGCTGCTTTTGCATGGCATGGTAGAGGAATGTTAGACATGCTTCTCTGCTTAGTCGTTCCTCTTGTACCACACATACAGGATCAACACTACTCAGATTTTTAAAAGATACCTCAATTTTTTTGCATGTTTTCAGTGTCCATAAAAATATTTAATAAGTTCTGTTATCTGAGACATTGCTGACTCTTTGTACTTTCTTCTGCTTTGAAACATGAAACATTCATATTAATGTCAGATATTAACTTTTTCCTTCAACATCTTCTTTTAGCTTGAAAAAAGCTGAAAGTATATATTGGCAGGACAGGGCTTGTGAAATTAGTCTAGCACAGTGTCCAAATTATTGGTAGGAACCTAGTATGTTGTTTTGTAAGCTCATTTGTCTAGGAAATTGTGAATGGCAGTTTGAGGAGTTTCTGTCTTTATGGTATTATCTCATGCTTTTATTTTCATAATTTCTTAATCCTCAGGAGAACGGTGCTACTTGAGTTTTAGTTGTGTTTTTAGTGTTCTGAAGGCTGTCTGAGATACAGTTTAAAATATGCAGTCTTTGTTGACTGAAAAATCATTAACTCAATAAGTAGCCTCATTTTCATAGGTGATGTTTCTAATTACCCCAGGGAAAATACAGGTTCTCATCAACTGAAAACTGGCTCACTCCACTTAAATGTCTAAGATTTTGTTGTCTACTTGTAATTTTTATGGATCATTTTTTGAAACAGTGGCTGTAGCTCTTCAATAGCTTAATATGAAATGCATTGGACTTCAGAGATTTTGGTGGGGTTGGGGATTAATTTACTGTAAGGCAAAAAAATTTCATATGAAACAATTAAAAAAAAAAAAACACTAGCAAGAGTTCAGCATATTGGTAAATAAATACACAGCGCCAAAGCAAAACTAGCTTGGTGTTGTCTTCTACTTTATTTTCTTAAGGATTTAAAAGTTTCCACAATAATACAGACCTCTAATTAATAAAATAGTGTGAAATATTTAGGTACTAGTTATTATTTCTCCTCAGTGTTTATCATCACTCAAAGATTAAATTCTTCTGAGCCGCACAAACACTTACTCATATCAGTCTGAACTATTCATACTTTCATAATGGGAAAGAGTGAAGTAAAACAAACAAGCTAAATAGAATATTTTTAGATTTTATCTTTTACTAGTATCTGTGAAGAATTCCAGAGAAGAAAATTGCCATTGACTGTAGCTCTTCTAGCATAGTTACTCAGCTATTTTGTTTGCCTAATTCTTCTTCTTTCCCTAAAGGATATTTAGGGAACACGTGGGGGAGTTAAGAAAGACCACCGCATTGCTTAGCTTGTTTACAAGATATGAAACACCCACATCAGTTTCATTTTAGGGTTCTTCAGGCTTTCAGGCTGATGGAAGAAAAAAAAAGGAGGGGGGGATTTTCTGAGATATATAAACCAAAAGGAGACAAATCAAAAAATTACTTTACACAAATACATTTCTAGGTATGATAAAAGACCAGGGTGCAGCAAGAAGAACATTTTACTGCTCTGTGACTTTTATGATCAAATGCATACAAACGCAGCAGCTCTCTATTTCCAGCACAGATGAATGCCATACCCACAATTCCAGCAACCTTTATGCTTTTGAATTGCTTCTCAAAGCTTCCACCTCTCTCTTTTCACAGGGTCTTACTGATTTTTTTCCAAGAGAAAATAAACAGAATATGGCATGACCTTCCTTCTTTCTTTGGCTTGCTTGTTCTTCCCCTTTCCACCTTTTCATCATGTTCAGAGAAGTTTCTCCTTTTCTTTTTTTCTCTCACCTCACCACTACTTCAATTTGTGTACCAGTCATCTCTCCTCTGTAAGTTTGTACCCGTTTTACACCTAGCTTTTCAGCACCTTAGCAGGGGTTGTGAGAGATGAGGTTTCCGTTAGACAAGGCTCCGGAAGAAGCAGTGCCTGAGAAATAGTCCCTAAGCATCTGTGGAAGCCAGGAGCTCAGGAGAGCAGCATTGTTTGATGATTTTCTGCAAATTATTTTGTTCCCTCACTCCTTCTTCACTTATCTAATTATTTCTTATCTTTGGCCCATGTTGAATCTGTTAATTCTCACCTAAAAAAACACAGATTCTTAAAAATTATAGAAATTACATGTTTGCTTCTAACTCACTGGTAATTCTTGATTTTTCTAATTTTTTTTGGCTGTGATGGCTGTATAGAGTCGTACTTGCTGTAAGAATGACCATTTCTTACACTACAGCTGCACAGCACTGAGTACATTAGGACTTTACTTTTCAGCTAGCAGAAAGATGTTATTACAATAAGCACAGCAGGCCTGATTCAACCAATCCAAGGTGTCTCTACACTTCAGGATCTGCTGTTCCCTTTTAGCTATAGTTCCTTCAGGTGGGAAGCTATTTATTTTGAGCTAGTTAATAGGAAAAACAAGCACAAGAGCATTGATTGACTTCAGGTTGTGTGTAGCTGGAGCAATGTGTGCAAATATGATGCATTTATTGCTATCCTCTGCTGATATTTTAAGACTAATGCATCTTTCCTTCTACAAAAATACAATCCCATTTAGAAATCTGGTGAACGTTTTCTACTGCAGTGTGTGATTCACATACAAACTATGTTTTTCATGTGGGCGTTTAAATCTGGCAGTCTGCATGCAAAACATCTCTGAGCCACAAGACATCTCTAAAAGCACACAAAGGACACTGCTCTAGTCTGAACATTTCATTTCTTCTGATGACTTACTACTACAACAGTTTATAAAGAAAATACGCATGCATACACCCATTTTATATATAAAGAGAGCAATGCCACGGAACCATGGCATGCCGTTTCTCTGAGCGAGAAATAAAGAAGCTCCTCAGTGACCATGATATGGGGGTTAACTGACTTAACCAAGTGAGATATGACTGTGGCAGTGGGGTTCACACCTTCAAAACCTCTGTCAAGTGCTCACATTGGCATAGCTTCTGTCAGATTGATGTTGTAAGCCTTATTTTGAGTTCCTATAAACTGGAAAATGACAGAGCTCTTCTTTTTCCCTGTTTGACGATCAAACTGTGACAAACAGGATGAGAAATGAATATTTGCCTTTCTCTTACATCATGTTTCAAGACTGTAGATCTCTAAAATCACTGTTCATCACTACATCTTTAATCAAGCCTCGCAGTTTAATTTATCAGTGTGATATTCTTCACACAATTTTGCAAAGACAACTGAAGGACTTTCCTGACTGCATATTGTTTTACAGTTATGATGAATAAAGTACGATGAATAAAGTAGATGTAATCTGTGCTAAAAATGCTTGCAATAAGCAACAGCAGTTTCACTCAGCAAACCTAATTTTCAGTTTCTGTACTGTAAGAATAGGAATCTTCTTATGTGTATAGGCCTGAGAATGACTGTGAAAAAGTTCAGAATGACTGTACAAGTAATAGAATAAAGCTAATTAAAAAAATTAATGATCATTTCAGGCCACAGGATTAACTGCTGTATTTTACAAAAACTCCATAGATTTAGCAAAGTTTTTCCATTTTTTCTCCCGGTACTACTTATTCATAGTAAAAAGGCTATATTAGAAGTAAATAGTAGATGAACCTACTCCTGGAACAAAGACTGAAAATTCAAGAGTCCACTGGAGTGGAGGGTAAGTTAGCTGGATTAAAAGAGAATGTGTCTTAAAAACAAAACAAAACAAAACAAAAACCTGTGGAGAAAACAAAACAAACAAACAAAATAAAAAAAAACAGTCATTGCTTCTGTAGGGGTAGAATCTTCTCTTCTCTTTCTCTCCCTTCCCTCCTCCCATGGAAAATATCTGATGGACTCGGCTATTGCACTAGTCATAGAACTGTCACCCCATTCTGGCACCTTGATAATGTGATTATATTTGATCTATGCTACCAGGAGCTTCTATAGCTGTCTTTGCCAGTGACCGGGTTTTCTGTAGGAAAACTTGTATTACTGATTTTGTGACTAATTTCTGAGGAAATTCTGATTAGGGAGTGATTTGTATCTTCCTGAGTGCATAGAAAAAACTCCCAGAAGATCAGTGGCTGAGAAAAGTTCATTGAAGTGTCTGTAGGCAAAGACCTGCGTGTATGACCTTATCTTGATTTCACATCTAGTACAATACAGGTAAAATAAGGGTGATGGATTATACGTAGTAAGTGAATCAGAATCAACTAAAATCCAAAATGTATTTCAAGAAGAAAATTATACTCTGAAAAATGTTGTTTTAAGTCTAAAAATTAAAAGTTTTTATGGAATATTTACGCACATATTGCAATTAGGGAATCTGTGTAGCTGCAACAAGGCTGATGCAAACTTCAAGAGGCTTTCAATTTTTCTATTTGGTATCTCTAATT
This sequence comes from Apteryx mantelli, assembly GCF_036417845.1. Lineage (NCBI taxonomy): Eukaryota > Metazoa > Chordata > Aves > Apterygiformes > Apterygidae > Apteryx > Apteryx mantelli. Next base: position 116,525,795 of record NC_089980.1, on the reverse strand, counting down.
ATAAGAACTAATCTTTTCCTAGGAAATCAATGTTTAATTGTAAGAAACTCACATGCAGTGGGACAGGATGCAAACTAGGACAGAATAAGTAGATAAGATGTTGTCCCAGGGTTCATGATTCGGTCTTACCCCTCTGGGTACAGATCATATTTCAGGATATTTGAATAACAGCATAAAAAAATCAGTTCCCTTTATAGCTAAATGAACTATGAATTAAATTTGTTATCAGATGACCAGTAGCTGCTAAGCATTTTCCAGCTGAGTAAGCTAATAAACCTATTTACTCTTTCTGCATGAGCAAGCATGGGCCCATTAGCTGCAGATGCCTTCAGCAATATACTTTGACATATAGAAGGTCATTCTCCTTTCATTGTCTTCATATCTTTATAGTTTAATGGTTAGCAAAAAGAACAGCTGCATTAATTCATGTTGTATTGAGTAGCTAATTAGTAATTTAAAACTGCAGTTGTAGGATTTTTATCCCCTTTAACCTCATTCTGATGGATTAGTACTTTATATGCATTTACTTTCAAAACTCTTAATTTAAACTGAAACCACCTGTAGTAATTTAAATTGTCAAAGAGGATTTATTAAAATGTGGCAGTAAAATACCTTGCACATCAAAGCGCCTCTTCTTGCTCTTGTTCTTCTATTTGTTATTCAACATTTGAGTGTTTGCTTGCAAGAACTCTGTCAAGTGATGGATCAGGCAGAAGCAAATGGGTGACGTGATTTAGCATGCATTCTGACGGGTACTGCACACTTTCCCCTTCTGTGACACGATGGCAGGACAGGTTTGCTTTTGTAATATATTTTTTCAGGAACTGTTGCACCTTTTTAGACTTCTGTAGTAGGATTACCAGAATGAAAAAGCATTATTACTTTTGTTATTATTATTGCTATGTTTTCTTTAGTGATTTCAGTTATAGCTACTACACTAGGTTTCTGTGCTCTCTGGCAAATCTTTCCCAAAAAGACACAGCCTGTTCACAGTTCATGTTCATGTCACAAGGGACATCAACAGGAGACAAAAGAACAGATTTCATTTTTGCTTTACAGGAGTGATAAACGTCATGATGTTTCCTGTTGAATCTGTGGAGCATCACTTCTGGACCTATGAGTTGTTCTGCTTGATCAGAGTAACAATCATTTTAAATTTGTTTCCTACTGCAGGGAGTAAGAGATACCTGAAGGAAAAGAATATATTCCCACTCACTCCAACCAGAAAATGCTCTGTTGCATGCTCTTTTCCCTTCTAAGGAGCTTACATCCTGCCTAGCAATATCCAATTGTTCCTATCATTGCCTCACTTTTCAATTTTATTTCTATTTTTTTATTATTATTATTATTATGCTATGGAAGCTCTTCAAGCTTCTAAGAGGGATTTAAATGGCTGCTTACATTTCCTTGGATTCTCAGTTTCATTTCACGCTTCCATTTGCTTAGAATGATTTCAAAGTTTTTACAGTTCTGCTACAGCCCGGTAGCACCCTTCTCTAATCACTTGTACTGTGCAGATAACAGTCACTAATAAAGAATTATTTTTTACTAATAGGCTAACAATATTAATTTAATTAATAAATATTGGTATTTTTACTTTTATTATTGATGAAAGATACTAGAACTATCTTCAAGTTAAATGACATTAAATCCCTATTTTACCTCAGTCATTCTTCTGCGTTCTTCAGAGATACCCAACTGTAAAAAGTTTATCAGGAAAAACAAATTAGTATATAGTTACTTCAGCACATAATTAAAATCGGCATGAATAGTAAACCATCACACCAATTGCGAGAAACTTTTTTCATCAGATGAAGTTCCTGCTTGAGGGTGACTTCTTGAAGATGTATGGCTGATTATATTCTTTATTTTTGCTGGATCAATACTGGTCTTTGCTATATATTCAGAAATCTTTATCTTGCTCAGCCTCCATTTCTCTGTTCTTTGAGCTCTGCTGTCTTCGACTTTTCTGTAATGGAAAGGCTCTCTTCTAGTTGTCTCACAGCTTTTGGCATAGTTGCTTTCATTGCAGGTAAAATTAAATCCATACTCCTTTTCTGTATTCAATTAAGGTAGAGAATATGCCTCTGTTTGTTCTGGTAGGATTTAAGTCTTGGTCAGGTCCTTAAGCTGGTCTTTCTCAATTCTGCAGTTAATGCATGTGAAAGGAAGTTAAAAGTTCCTGTTGCATGAGAAATTTATAACCATATGGCCTGGTAAAGTGTTTTTCAACATCTTTGAAGTTCTTATTTCAAAACTTCTGAAGTATCATTTCAATTCCACAAATGTTTGAGAGTTTGAAGAGCTCTTATATGAACAGTCTCATAGAAACTCATAGGACCAGATCATTGTAATAGTTCTATTGACTTCCACAGTCTTCAATTTACATTCACAGAGAACCTGGCCAAGAACCTCTTGGCTTCTTGGTGCAGTATTTGAAAGCTTATAGTATTAGAGTTGTTCTTCCAAACCATACTGTACTCCATTAAACAGTTATCCAGAATTCTTATTTTATTTTCTGAATGTGGTGATCAAGATGCCATTAAATAATTCTTCAGTCTCTATACACCCGCAGTAGGAGACAATCCCAGAACTTCCATGGAGAATATACCAAACAACTGATAACATCAAATCTCTGTTTGCACTGAAGGGGCATAACTATAGTAGAAACAAAACAGTTGAGATCAAGAAAATACAAAAATCACAAAGTCTGAAACAAAACACAGATTAAGAACAAAGCTTTAAACAGAGGCACACTAACTACAATATTTTCTGTCGGTCCTTTCAAAGAACATCTCTCTTCCTTCACTCTTGATTTTCATCTAGACAAATGTACTGGTGCATACCTATTGATTTATCTAAGTATACACAGTTTTATAACTCCTGAAGTAATATTTTTGTAAGAATTTTATGCCAAAATCTGTTGGAAATGGAACAAAGAAAAAGATTCTGAGTCTTGAATTAATGAGACCTCTGTAGTGGGTCTACCTGCAGCTTTTGCTGTGTACCTTATGACCTATGCCTAATGGGCACCTCAAAAATGCTGTCAAGAGCTTTTGAGCTCCTTGAGGTCTGGCCGTGCTGTAGGTTCTCGGCTTGCTAAATTCTCCCTCCCTCTCTGTTTTTGCCCCATGCTGGAAGCCTCTCTCCTGTGTTTCTGTGCTCCCCTGGGGAGGATCAGTCCTGCCCTACCTCCACACAATCCCTGATTGGCAGCCACCAGGAAAAGGCAAATGGGAGTCTCAGCTGCCCAGCCACAGCCTTTTGAAAAACTGTAACATGATATGCAGTAGACAAATCAGATATTGTCTGTCACAATCAAACAAATTTTTCAAGAGCATTCAGAAGCCACAGTTTTGGGAACAGACTCTAGAATTAGAAATCATACCTTGTTCCTTTTTCTGTAATCCATACATTGACATTTCTAGGGCAGTCCTAGTTTGTCTTACTATGAATATTATATTCATAACTTCTGACTCAAATTTAGTTTGTTAAACTCAGACAATTGCTTTGCACTTAAAATTTAAGGGAATAGTATGCCATTCCTCCAAAAGTAAGTGTCTGAGTGCCATATATAGGCAACAGAGAGAAGCCAGTGTCACTGAGGACCATCAGAAGGATTTTTCCTCTCTGTTGACGTTATAGTGCTTACTTCTGGAGGAATGATTCACTAGGTCTAAATTAGGGATTTATTCAGTGTTTGCTTTTCCCTGAGGACTAATTTGAATTAAAGCCAGCCCTCCTTATGTGAAGGCTTATTCTTGTCCCCATACTGCCATTCGCTGTCTTCTCAGACATACTGATGCAGCTGTTCCTGAGCTCATCCCTCCCCAAATAATTTCTCTTTAACCTTGAAAATTTCAGTGATGTGATTTACCATGCAGGCCTGAAAACAGCTGCACACCCCTATTTCCTTCATTACAGTGCAAGACCAGAGATCTGATGTAGTTACTCATGCTGCTCTCCCCAGCCCTCTGTTAGGTCTTAGAATACAGCTAAAGCCCCACAGCCTCGCCGTTACCATCCCCTACCAATTTTGCTGTGTTTTAGTTACAAAACTAGAAATTCTGTACTTCTGAAATGCTTCTATGTAGGTTCTTGTGTGAGCTGGTTACACTATTCCTATTGTTCGTAGATCCAGTTTCAAAGTCCTTTCCAGTCAAAAGTAGTACCAGAGCACTAGGAAGAGGCTGCTGAAATATGGCTAACTGGAACATAAAATTTATGAGCAGTGCCTGAATTCTTAGCTCAGTGGTATTAATTGAAATAATAGGAAATCGGAAATAGGATTGTTGCATTTAACAGAAAACAATCATGGGGAGTATGTCCTTCACCGTCCTTCTTATTTTCATAATACTTATAAAATACAACTTCAAGGAAAAAAAATAGTAGGTGTTAAGCTCATATCTTCTAAGGGTTTGCATCCCTGAATGAGATGATAGGGGGTATTCTCTTGACTGACAATTCCAAACCCCTTCCAAGCCAGAACTCTAGAGGAAAAAGTGAGTTCTCTTGATTTCTTCCCCTCCCCTCTCCCTTCAGTCTTGTTACCATTCCTCGGTCTTTTGCTTGTTTTTCTTCTATCGTTTCAGATTCAGGTCTGTAAGGAAGAACATCCAGCCAGAACTCCCATGCAGAGAAGAAAACCCCCTCAGACTGTATTTGAGTTCTTACTCCAGCTTTTGTCCTGCTGATGTGTGCAGTGACTTCCTTTGTTTCACATTTACCAAACAAATGACTACTTAATGCTGTTTTTTCGTTAACCTTAGATGATGAGAACCTGTAACGCTCCCAAGCTTCACAGAGTCTCGAGATTTCTAATAAATCAAAGTCACATTCCTTGGGAAAAATGAAACTTTCAGAAGAAAAATAGCAATAGTGATGTGCTTATAAACAAAATGATTGTATTAGAAGATGTTTATCGCTTAAGGCCCATAAAAGAACAAATCAGGGCTTTATTTTTACAGCCTACCTATAAGCAAGGGATACATTGCAGTTTTATGGTCTCTTAGAAGGTAGGTATAAACTTATAAAAGAAAATGCAGAATTGTACATAGATGAAGTCTTCTGTATGTCCATTACTTTTCCTGTGGTATTAAAGTTTCTAACCAATACTGTGCTCTTTTCAGCCTCATGTCGCTTTGACTTTAATGATGAGTTGCAAGTAAGCATCATGTTGCAGTCTGAGATTTTTTTTTATTATTGGGTGCTTCAGTTAGGGTTTGATACTTGCAGTGCTTGCCACAATTATTCTGTCTTCTTCTAAATTATGATATTTCATTTCCTTTTTCACTCATTTCTTTCAGTTTGGTCTAATCTGAATCAGCACAGGAACCATATGAATATGTATTCCAGCAAGTATCATGAAATATTCTTTTATATGTGCTTTAAGGGACCTTTTAAACTTACTTTTCATTTTTAAGCTATCTGTATTGCATTGAGATTTCTCTTATATTGACAGACTGGAAAATATATAGTTCTGTTGTTGACTGATTGACAAGCAACAATCTAATATTTGTTCACAGTATTATTGTATATCTCTGTAATAAACAGAATATACATTCTTAGAAAAAAAAGGCTAGAAAAGAAGTCCACAGAACACCCAGTCAATGCCCTGCCCCAAAGCAGGGCTGGTGATACCTAACAGATATTTGGTCTAGCCTACTTTTCAATGCTTCAAAAGGCCTTAATATCCCCAGCAGATCTGTTCTGCTTCACTACCCTTGCAGTTAGAAAGTTCAGCTAATGTTTAACTTGAGTCTTCCATGTTTCAGAAAAAGCTCATTATTTTTTGCACATGACAGTTGAGATAGATAGATTATTCCTTCCCTTTGGCAACAGCATTTCATGTATTCAAAGGCTGATATTCTCCTATGTCAGTCTTATCTCCTTTAGACCTAAAAGCAAATACTCTTTCAGTCCTTTCTCATAGCTCGTGTTTTCTAGACTTCTGATCAGTCTCTTCTCTGGACTCTCACCCCTGTCAAAACCACACACAGCTGAGGCCCTACCTACACTGGATCTAGAGGGAGGAGGACTTCCTACGTCTTGCACCTCTCTTGTTTATACATCCCACCATGATGCTTACTTTTTCAACAATATCATGATATTGATGACTTATATTTAGCTTGTGATACAGTATAATAACGGATTGCTTTTCTGTAGAATAGCCACATGATAATTTTTCTCTATCTACTATGATGCGGTTTATTATTTCCTCCTAAGTTCAGTATTTTGCACTTGCTCTTTACTGAATGCAATCCTATTTGTTTAATTTTTTTCCCAAGACATTTCTTCAGTTTGTCAAGATCATTTTGAATTGTAATCCTGTCCTCATGCTGTTCCAGTTTTTAAAAGTATATATAAGTATTTAATATTTTATTGATTATGTTATACAGTTTTTCTTTTGACCAGTGTAGAACAAAGTTATTGGAGAGAAAATTTAAAGGAAAGATGAAGATTTATTTATTTTTTCTTAAATCATTTTGTTCCTTGGGCTTGGGGATTAAGTTTGACAGAATATTTGCACAACATTTTATTTTATTTTATTTTATTTTATTTTATTTTATTTTATTTTATTTTATTTTATTTTCTAGAACTGAATCTAATGAAGAAACTTAGGACAGCTATGGTAGGGATATCTTGGAAAACTTTAAAGTTAGAAAACTTATGAATCTTGGCAATTTCTTGACCCTAAATAATATGTTTGGGTGGAATGCTGTTTGAATTTATTTAAAATCCATTCAAAAATTGGAAAGCTGCAAGTTTTCTTTGGAGTACAGAAGTTCTTGAAAAACATGTCTTGCAGCATTGTCTCAGATAATAAAGAAAAAAGAAGGAAAAGCTAAAAAAATTCAAAATCATTTAAGGTTAATCATATCTCTTCTAAGATTTAAAGCCAGTTCTGAGAAACTGTCTTGCCTGAGGCTGCTGACTTCAATTTTCGTTCATCATTAGTCTTTCTTACATTGTGTGTGTCATATTCAGTTGCAGTAAGACAATTAAACTAAGAAATGTGAAAGATAGATATTATCCTTTCCACTTTACATCAGTGCAATACTGTTTCTAACAAGTAAATCACTGCAAGATTTGTAGGACACAGAAAACATAGCTGCCATTCATGAAAATAATGCCATTGATAGTAAGCGCCTGGAAGCAATCTAATATTTCTGAATCTTTTTCAACATGAGTAGTAAAAATTACGTGTTTTATTATATTATCAGGTTATTGTATCAGGTTAAATGCTAAATTTAACTTGAAAACTTGAATCGGAAATTGTTTTGACCTTCTTTCTTGCCTTTTTTTTCTCTTTACATTATAACCAAAGTTTCTGACAGGCACACTATAAAATAAAATGACAAAGCAGTGCTACCAAAGTCAATTAAAATTGACAATAGAAGCAAGTGTTACCATCCTTAACAATGGGCTTCGAGAGTTTTTATGATGGTTTTGTAAATTGCAGAATTTATTTTATTTTGTTTATGGCAGATCTCCAGAGGTTTTTTTTAATGGCTGGCATGATATGAAAATTAATGTTGCATGGAATTTCATATTCATAATATACCCAGATGAGAAGACATTGTTTTTCAAAGTTTAACCAGTGAATTTTGGAAGTAGATCAAAGTTGGTCAAAATTCATGCAAAAAATCTCATTGTTAGGTATTTTTCTTTAAAATAAACTGTGGAACTCATAGGATTAGGTATGCTAAGATAAGAAAGGAGGTCTTTGCCATTTACAAAGGGTGAGATCAAGTTTCACGCCGTAGACCAGATTCAGCCTTCAAATACAATTATTTTAGAATATTCTGATAAATCTTTTCCTTCCATTTGAAAACACTGATTTTTGAAAACTCAGTCTATCCCAGAGAACAAAGCAGTTTCAATGACGCTTACTTTGGAAAAGCTTTTCAAGGCCAGAGTGGAACTGGGCAGAATGGAAGGGACCCCTGACAATTTGGCTGCTTGCCTATTTGCCTATCAGTGCCCAGAGTTAATTTCTAGCTCACAGATATGTAGCCTGGTGTCATAACTGAACTGTTTGCTCTGTTTTACCTGTGCATTCAAGCATTTTATAATAATGATCAGAAGAGTCATGTATAAGATATAGTTTATTACTAAACAGTTGTTATTTTGTTCTATATTGAAAACCTATAAAAGCAAAAAATGCTGGTGAACAATATTCTGTACTGGAGCAATTACACTGACTTTGCTGGGTTTACATCAGGAAATAATTTTTCTTCTCTGATTATATTCCATGTGAAAAGTGTTAAAAACACACTTGTACAAAACTGCACTGAAAGAGTGCTAAGCCAACCAAGTGAAGCAATCAAATCTGGAAATGCCTATGGGCAAAAGACAGTTCAGCCTTAGCTTTGTTCCCTTGTGCATAGAGATTTTAATTACATTATCACAAACTTTTTCCCATGAAACCCACTCTCGTTTCATGGTCTTTTTCTGTTGAATTCAGTGAAATTCTTACCGTTATGAAATTGAAGGGGGTCTTGGGATCATTTCTGACACCTTCCTGAAAACATCACTGAAAACACAGATGACATCTTAGGTCACAGCTTCAGAAGTTGAGTATTGTTCAATGGATAAGACATGAGTGACACAGCCTTATGGTCATATTTTGTGCTGCCTTGTGTTATCTATAAGTTGTTGACCCATTCCTGTGATCTTTTTCAAAATAACCGTTGTTCCTTTGCCCTCCATTCTGGTTGTGGGAAGGGGTAAGGTTTTTTGTTCATTTGCTTGTTCTTTACAAAGGCCTTCTCTCAGAAAAAGATATTCAAAGAAAGTAACAGCTTGGCACCATGGGGACTCGTCAGCTTGGGCCCTGAAGCATTGTAGTTATGTTCAACAGCTTTGACTTTGGCTTTGGACTACAGCTAGTAATCTCGAAATGGCTTGTTAGTTTGGAAGCAGCGTATCGCGAATGTGCCTCTGTGACTTGCTGACCCTGGTCTCCGCGCAGAGGCAGTGGGACCTCTACAACAAGCTCCATGAGGCTCCTGTTTCTAGCACCGATGAGCAGAGACACTCGCATGTCTCTCACGCAGTGGCCCAGAAATTGCGTGGAGTCGATAAACTCTCCTACTCTCCGCTGCTTCCTCTGACAGCTTGGCCTGTTCATACGTCTCTTCCCTGCATGGAGAATGGGGACCAGTGAAGTGGAGTAGCTTGTTTCATGTTTTGAAGTTTAGTGATATGTAGCTTTAACACGGTTCTTATCACTATCCAGGCCCATGAAGCTCCTGTGAGAGCAAAAATACATCTTCTGCCTCTCTCTCTCTCTTTTTTTTTTTCCTAACAAAATCATGTCGATGTTACAATTAACAACAGTTTCTTGAAGATTTCTCCCCGTAGAGTTGTCTTGCATAAGCCTATGTCAGAATCTATCTATATCTTGAATACCATGATATGATGGGACAGAAAGAATACCTGCACCTGATGCTTTTCTTATTGATGTTGCTGCTGAGAAAACTCAATAAAAGCAGGTCTGTGGCTCAAAGTTTTCTAAGATTTAATTAATTTTAACACAGTCTCTTCAGATATTGCCACAGGCTTGAGAAGGCTTAACTAAACAGAAAGTTTGAAGAGACAGTGAGCAATAAAGAGAAAGTAGAAACAAAACAGCAGTCACCATTTTATTGCAGCATAATGTTTTAATATCCATCTTGACTGATTATGTTCAAAATATTAAGACAAGCCTTCCTTAATTTTCAGAGTACACAGAGCGGTCATCGGAACATACTGATTTCCTAAACTGAGGTCCACATGAGAGCTAAAGTAACACTTTCATTGCATCCATGTGCACATAAGAAGAACAGTCTCTGAAAAGGATGTTTTTCTCAAAGAAATAAAAAGTCCAAGTGTTTGTTGTTCTCACATAAACTTTAAATGTCCTAAAGAGTATGCATTTTAAATTACAAAATGATCCGGTTTAGTTTCAATGATTCTAACGCCCTGAGATTTATATAATTATTCTTTTAAAGATCTTGGAAGCAAAATTAATATCAAATGGCATTACTCACATTTGTGAAATCTTAGTATGATTACTGAATTAAAAACTTCTGGTTTAGAACTGGTTTACTAGACTTAATACTTCTTTTTCAACAAACATGACATTTTTCAATAATACTCATACATTGTTTCACTTAAATCATGAGTCAATGTATTTCCTTTTTTAAAAAAAAAAAAAGCTTTCCTATCACAATCAATAGGAATCAATAAGCTCTGTGTGTAGGCTACACTTTCTGTATTTTTTTCTATAATCCAGTTCGAATGTATTTTATCTGTTGACTAATGTATTTATTTTTTTCTTGACTGATGTAACACTAAGTCCTCATTTTTCTGTCTTCAGCTTTCATCCAAGCATCTGAAAATCCTGCTAGTGTATTTTTTGAATTCTAGGTTTTAAGCCCAGTACCATTTACAACAATTTTTTGTTCCTGTTACTTTCAGCCCTTCTTAAGTTTTTTAGTCTTTAGGTTGAAGGAATATTTGCCTTTCATGTATAGAAGGTCAGTGGGGGTGAGGGGTTACAATTAACATGACAACAAGCTTTGCCCTGTTTTTTTATATCATCTGAGATAAAGAAGTGCTACGTTCCTCTAGCACTGCTCAGTCTCTCTTGTATACCGGTTTTGGAGATCACAAAATGTACGCGTAAAATGTGCCAAATCTCTTCTAACTTTTCCTCCTGCTGTATGAAAAGCTATTATCCATTGGCAAACTCCTGGGCTTGCCTCATGGAACTTCTTCATTGCCTGTACTTTGCATGCCTTTTTTTTCTTTAAATACTTAAGTAGATGCTGCATTTTTTTTCTGCTAGATTTCTTTGCAACTCTAATATACTTAGAAGACTCATCTTGTTTAGTATAACAAGAATCGTCCTAATACTTAGTAAGTCACTGAGTCAGCTTTGTCATATAAAGCTCAGCTTGGCACTTTACATGGCAATATATAAAAATGATAGTTAGTCTTTCTGAAACCAGCCAGGGCATCAAAGGCTTGAAAAATTGCTTGATGATAGATGCTCAGTTGTAGCTGATGAAAGAAAAAAAAAGAAAAAAGACAAGAGAATGAGCATGGAAAAATACCTGTGGCCTGGCCAGCATATGATAATCAATGATATATGAAAGACCAGAGCAAGCTGAGCACAAACTCGAAAGCAATCTGATGTGAGTTAGAGGAAGGGAAGTTGATGCTGAGGTCAAAATGAGAGGAAAATTGCCTTTTGTTTACAAATGCTTGCTGATTCAAGAGCTTATATTTATATGAATTTCAATGAAAAAGAAAAGTCCTTAAAAATAAAGAAAGCGTGAGAGGAAAAGGGCCCTTTCAGGGGAAAGAAAAAAAAAAAGGAAAGGATAAGATAGATTGAAGGAATCTGACAGCACGAAGAAGTGGCTTCCAAAAGACATGTCAGAATGTTTGACATGAATAGCAGCATGTGGTGGCACAGTCAAATTTCACGGGATTTCTTGCCTTTTTCATGCAGAAAGCAGATTTAAAAAGAGACTGAGATAAAACTGAGGAGATATATTACTTTGAAGTCTACTTTTCAGGAAACTGACTTTTTTTTTTAATTGAGATAGCAAACATCTGGTTATAACAGTCCTGACTCTGCCCAGTGCTTGGCTCCAGAATTTCATCAGAAAACTTCACAATGTCTCAACATTTGCTTAAAGAAACTAGGTTGATTTTTTTTTTTAACTTAGCATATGATTTTTTTAATTTAGTATATTTAGCATATTTTTACTCCATCAATTGTATGGTTTTCTGGTGGTGAAAAAAATGATAGTGTGATATTTCTGAGAGTCATGAGATATGAACATATCATGATGTGTATTATTCCAGTGCTTCTCCTGAGTCATGGAATGCATATGTTTCACATTAATGCAAAATAAATACATATTTTTTAATTTTTCTTATGAGAATGGAGTGTAACTGAATGCATATAGCACATGCAACTAGAGTGAGAACTTTATAAGGTATTTGCTGTAAGATAATGAAACTTCACCTACGGATAACAATTTTTCAGAGATTAAACAAATATAAATAGCCTATGGCTGTCTGTAGTGGTTATGTCCTTAACCTTGAAACTGCATTGTGGGATGTGCCTGCATGATCATTTTCAAATAAATTAAGTATGAAAGTGTTATACTTGCCCTTTGAGTGAGCAAGATACAAATCTGCTCTGACCCAAAATGTAGGGTTCAGGTTAGCTGATGAATGCACTATACTAACCACAGCTCCTCAGATCTGGATCAGCGTGGACTTCAGGTCCGGTAGGACTAGAACAAACTTAAAAATGTCTGTAAAAGGTTGTCCCTAAATCAGTTAGAATTAAGCCTTTCCAGAAAATGGGTTTAAAGCATGGTTTGTTAAATGATCAGCCAGACATCAGTTTAAGTGTTCCTGAGCTTAATAATGTTTGTAAACATGCTTAGAATTTGAAACATTAAGAAATTAGTTCTTTCATGTCCTTCATGACTAAACAGCTGCACAAGTGGAAGTAGCTGGGAAAGTATGAGATATATTTGTATTGATGTTTCTGTGAAAGTTTTTCGTGAGTGCATATGTTTGTCTATGTATATATTCATGAGTGTATGAGTTTTACACATGTACATGTGGGAATTAGGAGCTGCAGTGCTCCCAGTTATAGTGTGCCTGGAGATGCTTCCTAGAAGCACTGGGATTATTTTGCATGCGGTGAGGACAGCACACCTATTGCAGACCTCAGGGAAATCCTTGCTTGATACCAGGCAATAAGACTGTGGTGAACTGCAGGGAGTCCCAAATTACAGTACACCTACTACTAATGATATGCATCCTCCATCACTACTATCAAAGTGCTAGTGAATGCTGTCTAAATAAAGACTTTCTGCACAGGAGTAGAGTGGATGCTGCTACCACTATCAACGCAGCATAGATCATTGTAGGAAACCCAGGCTGGGATTTCTGTTGTAATGTATTTTGAGTTTCCTGATGAGAGCTACTTTGGAGAGCATTAATGTTCTGACCTTGAGGTGGCTGCATGCAGCCGTAGGATCTCCAGTGTATTTCAAGATGTTATTTAAAAACCGTGAACTGAGTTTAGATAAACTAGTCCTGAGGCCATGATTATCCTTGGAAGAATGAAGCAGGCAGCTCGCTTGAGATCAGCAGAAGGAGAAAATGGATTAATGATGGGTTTCAAAATATAAGGAAACTGTGTGGACTTTTTTTTTTTTTTTTTGGTGGTGGTTGTATGTCTTTCATTTTTTGAGTGAGACAGAGTAAAGAAATGAGGACACCAGAAGTTGTGGGGGAAGAGAAGCAGATCGTGATACAGGTAAGCTGGCCAGAGTCAGTGGATCTTAGCTTTTCTTCCTTTAAAGAACGTTATTGAACACATCCACTATGGATCTACTAAAGGAGCTCTGCTGAGTCAAATTAGACTTGGAGGGTATGTTTACATGCAACTCTCTCCAATATCCCAAATAATTTTTAAAGTTCTATGCCTTATAAAGTATCATGACATTTTTAAAGAAAGGCCTAATAAATGCAGCTCCAAGAACAGATATGAAATTATTCTAAGGAAACTAAGGACAAATCATTCGTTTAAGAGGGGAATGCCAAGATAAGTTAATTGTATTTTAACAGTGTTCTCTGTTTTAATAAGATACTCTTAGTAAATCTGGAAGAATATTTTCTTCCTTTATCCTGTTTCTTTGAATAGAATAGTTTAGGCATAGTGTGTATTTGGTAGTATTGCCAGCTTTTGTGATTTTTATCACAGCTCTTATAGAAGGATACATTTGCTTCTGGAATAACAGGATTGTAGCTCTCCCACTAGCTCCCTCTGCTAAAGTATCTGTTACAGATTGCGTAGCGGGGGAGCAGCCACACTGCTATAAAAGCCCCTTTTGTGCGAGTTTGCGCGAGTGGTTTCTCTAGGTACTTATGTGCATGGGTGGAGAAATTACCATGAAACAGGCTGAAGAGAGGAACAGTACATGCTGACCAGCAGTGCGCGACAGCCTCCCAGGTGCTGATAAGCTCCTGAGACTAGTGATCCAGGTAGGACTGCAAGGGCTGATAAACTTGGGGAGGCAAGAGTTGGCTGAATCTGGCCACCTGCACACGTGGTCATTGACAGGGGGTTGTATAGCTGGGACCACATCCAAAGGAGCGGTGCCACTCTATGCAAAGGCTGCAGGATTACACAGACACCTGCTGAAACAAAGGACCCTCTGAGGGACTTTCTGAATGCCCACCCAGGAGCCCTGGGTGTGCCGGTACGACTCTCCGTCTCTGAACTGGGGAATTTACAGCAATGTGGCTATGCATCTCTTTCTTCTGGCCCATCAACAGTTCAGTTGTGTCCAACCCTTGGGTTCTTGCAGTGATTGGTATTATTTGTCCAAGTTGTAGGTGCAATAACATGAAACCATAAGGGAAAATGTAAGACAGCAAACATCATCCTATATAATTATATCTTGTAATTCTGAGATGCTGGAGGAAATGGTCTGTGAGTTACTGCACTAGAGGCTGACAGGGCAAAGTTTATTTTTGTCTAGGACTTATTTTAACTAGCCGTTTCAGAGATCTGAGGCTCTCAGATTTACCAACAGCAAAACAACTGATACTCCATGCCTGAATCATTCCCATATTTTTCTTGTGCCTGTCTCAGACTAGAAATCCATATATGTAGATTAATTTCCTTAACAATATTCTCATGGTAAGATTCAGCTCCAAATTTAAATGCCTACAGTATAGGTTATGTAGGTAGCTGTCTAAACTCCCACGGTAGTCATTAGAGATCTAGTCAATGGAAAGAGCTATTCTAACTGCTCGACTGATCAAAGTTTGGTTTCTACTTTGGGGTGAAATGAATTGACTGAACTTCAACTATATATTCATTGGAGCTAATGGGAACTCAGATACCTTGCTCACACGTAGACATCCCTATTGAAGAAAGGTAAATTTGAATCCCACTTTTAATGATACCACCAAAAAGAAAGCAGGCAGAATTAAACCCTGGTTACCACTGTAGATGTGGTTTACCTGTCTCAATATGATGCAAATTTCAATCATTATATTGATGGTATCAAGTTAAATCAGAGAAATAAGTAGGGTTTGTAATGCCATATTATTAAATCTTCATAAGTATCTGTTCAGCTATTTTATTCTTCTTTGAATTATCTCCAAGTGTAAAAAAATCAGTTCCAACAACTAGCAGAAGTGATCAGTGGATTTGTAGAATGGTGATTGCACTCGGCATCCATAATATTACAGTCTTCAAACTAATTCTTCTTTGTCTTTTCTTATCAGGGAAGCTTTCATAGCAAAAGTATATATACACATTAAAATCATAATTATGCTGTTAACAGGAATAGTGGCAAATGAATGCAATAATATAGCAATGAAAATAAGCAAGAGCCTGAAAAAAACAGTTTTATTGCAGTAGGCTGGAGGCACAGTGGCTGGATAAGCAGTGCAGATCCCAGCCTAGGCAAGAGGGCTGTGTAAGAACTCCCTCTACAGCAAAAACAGTCGTTTAGTGAATAGTGCACATCATTTCTGCAGCTGAAGGAAAGATCCCCCCTCTAGAGGTTAACACAGAGAAATACTTATCTGCTTCTAGTTTAGCCTCTGGCTTTGGTTTTGAGTAGTACTAGGTTAAACCCCAAATCTGGGCACTGTCAAATCTAATAGTAGGTGTCATATGCTGATATTCTTCACTGTATTAATTGGCAAAGCTACAGTTGTAACTTCTGATTAGCACAAGCCATCTCAAATCTTTAGCCACTGCAGCTGTCAACTCTCTTTACTTTCTTCTTTGTGACCAATCTTTTTACTTCTCTCCCTTCGCATCCCCAGTTTTACAAGGGGCTAGGTCTCACTCTTCTCTCCTAGTTTAAAGAAGGAATAAGCTTTGCAGAGCTCATGGTCCATGTGTTCAGCACATCCACAGTGGCTCCTGAATTCCGCTGCCCAGCGATGGGTTTTTAGTGTTGAACTGAGTCTGGCTGTGAATGTTTAAGCAAACCACAGACATTCTTTTCCTGCTGGCAGGATATCTTAAGCACGTAGAAGCAGGCAGGAATCATGTATCCTCAAAGGAGCATCATTTAGCATTCGTTTACCTTCTTCTAACCTTTCTAAGCAGGTATCAGTTGCCAGAGATGGTCTGATATTTCATCATCTCACTGACATTCCCAGGGAAAGCTCTTAATGTTACGCGTTAATGTTACATGTGCTCTGCGCCTTAAATACGTTTTTCCAATGTACCTCCAAAGCTGTCCCTTCCCCTTAGTTGGTGTTGGGTCTCTGCCAAGATGTCAGCTATGTTGTGCAATGGTATTTTGCTGTAAGCTCATCAGTGGATGTACCATACAAGTGGAAGACAAAGCTTGAATACTGGATTGTGCAGTGTGTACTATTTTTGAAATGGAACGGGGCCTGGAGGCAAGACATAGACAGGACTTCAACTTTGTAATGCTAGTCAAATCAGTGCTAAGAAAAAACAATTAGCTTATTGGCATGAAAAGCCTGTACCATCTCCAACGTCTGTTTTGCTCTGAGCTAATGAAATGATTGTGGTGTACCAAAGATACTGCCTGCTGAGAAGTACATCCTCTTTCCCTTTTTAAAAAACATACTATGTAATATAACTGGAAGTCAGCCTTATCTTCAAATCACTGTTTTTTCTATTTAAATCAATGAATTATAGTATGAATCAGGTATGGACTGCATGAATATAATTCATTGCTAATTGCTACTGTGGACATGGTAGTTATTTTGCCTTAATAAGGGGATGGAAATGTTTCACTTGTATGTACTCCACTTTCATCTCGTATTTCCTGCTCTTTGCTGAGAAAATCTTATGTATGAAAATGAAAAGGAAAGGTGCCAAATCAGGGCAATTCATTAGATAAATGGAATGTAGGGAAATTGGATTCCATCTGATCGGATTTATTTAATTGAAAATCAGCCCAAGAAACTGCGAAGTCTTCTGAACAATAACAGGAGATGTTGATTTTTCTGTTGCTCTTTGAGTCCATAGAAGAGTAGAAGAAATCTTGTGGCAGAGACTGAATACCCTAGTTGTTTCAGTAACAGCAAAGGTTTAATTCCATTACAACTGCAGTAATTGCTCGTATTGAAGTCTAGCAGGGAAATGTTGCACACTGTATTTATCTTTATATGGGAAACTTTACATTGCTTGCCTATGTGCTGTCAGCCCATATCATTCTTTGTGAAAAGGTAATGATGGAATTGGGGCATGTGGATCATGATCTGTGGGTTCAATATACCATAACTCTTCTCGTTTCAGCCAGCAAATTAGGTCTGATTTTATTTAACAGTTCACACAGGAGATGCGTACGAGGGTGACAAAAACTACCTTGTTTTCACCTAATGTAGATCTACTTGCAAAGAAATAAACATATCCACAATTTACATCATTATCTTAACATGTAGTATTATAAAGTAGTACTTTTTATGCTGAGACAAGTGGCTAATTAATTCACATTAGATTATCTGCTTTAGCTTCAAAATAGCAGTTTTACAGTGATTGTTGCTGCAAGTCACAGTGTGTGTACGTGCTTCTTCAGAAATAACTGTCTGCTTTTATTTGTTTGTTTGTTTGTTTGTTTTTTAAATGTAATTGTCCCAAAGCCTGAGCAGATATTGTTCCACTGCTGTGGGAAGACTCTTTTTTTTCCTATTCTTTTTCTTGCATTTTAAGGTTTTGCATCAGGAGTTTTATCTCAGTAAGATGGTGCTGAACAGATGTTCTCAAGCAGACTATCGCTGTGGCAGGATGTGCCACCACAGCATGTGCACAGTGGCAGCAGTTTGGGCGATACAAAGGTGACACCATTACACAGTTGTGTGGCAGAGACCAGGTGTGCGTGGTGGCCGCATGCAGTGTCCGCGCTTTCGGAGGACACTCCCTGGATAGCTAGATGGGGAACAGCTCCATTCATGCTTTATATATGTTCGGTGGCGGTTTTATGAGTTCTCAGCAGTCTTTTGGTGAAAGGTGCTGAGACTTGTTTTTCATCCTGCTCATGATAAAGCTTGGTAGGACAGAGCTTGAGACCACACGTTTGAGATGTTAGGTAATGTGCTGCGTTCACTGTCTTGGATTTTGGAAAGCAATTCTCTCTAGTAAATTCACCACATTTTGTGTTGTCTTTTCCCCCGTTCATTTACAACATTGAGCATATTCTCAGTGCTCAGGAAATTTATCTCATTTGAACAGCTATAAATTATTAAAGCCAAGCACACATTCCTCCTGCCTTCCCATAGGAGAAGTTGTATATCAAAGGATTCAGTGGCAAATATTTTCCCACCATGATTAATTTTTAGACTCAACAATGGTATTACAGGAAGTTCAAGATTTCTGTGACATCAGCAAATAACCGGGAATGTTATACTTGTTCATCACAATCAGGAAAGAAAATCTTTTTTAAGATGCAGCAGTTTAAAAATGGCACAAAAAGTTTCTAACAAATTGCTTATATCGCCCAGCTACCATTTCCAGGAGATGCTCATAAATACATTCAATTTATATAGATGTTGAGTGAGCTCATGTGTGCACATATTAGGGTACACTGGTCAGCCACAACCTGCTTGTTGTGCTGTCCTAAGGCGAGCGCAGCTGCTGCTTCCCTCTCCCATCCCACTTTTGAGATGATGGGAAGGAGGTGAGCTGGAGGGGTGCACACTTTTTCCCCTGTCTTGGTGAGTGTAATCGGGAACCAGTGGACTGCTCTGAGCTCGTCAGGGCTTGATTTCTGCTGTAGCCGCGTCACTGACCTATGTGTCAGTACACTACATAACAAGGATTTTTTTTTTTTGACATGTGTGTCTGGGAATTAGCGCTTCCCCTTGGTAATGCAGTAGCAATGCTGGCTGCTGTTGTGCCCATACTTTATTGGAGGTAGCCTCAGCTTTAGATCAGGCTATAGATTTCAAAGTGAATCTCTGAGTGCGACTCCTCAAAGTTACTAAGCATGTCGCTGTCTGCGAAGAAGCTGGAATTTCCAAAGTGGAAATTCTGTCTTCTGGTCCCAGCGCGAGCCTGGGAGGAGGCTGACTGGTGCTGCCAGGGCCACCACTGTTGCTACCTGCTCTCTCTTGAGAGCAGGGGGACCAGTGAAGTCTTCATTTAGGCTTCTCGGTGTCTGCAGTGATACTTCCAGCTTTTTTGAACTCGCGCTTTTGAAACAGCTAACTTTTGAAAAAATTCTGAAAGAACAAATGCTGCGATAGACCGAATGAGGTCTGTTGTGTTACAGTCAAGAAAGAAAATCTTCTTTTTAAAATGCTGTAATTTAAAAAGCATTCTGCAAATTCCTAATTATTGCTCTTATGTAGAATCTCAGAACAAATGCTTTTATATTCAAGAAATAAACTTCTGAAAGCAGGGGTTTGGAAGAAAATTATTGTAAAATCCCAGTTTAACTGTGCTGTGTCTGTCTTAAATCTATAATAGTAAAGTAAATTAGCTTTTTGTAGTGTTCAAGACTGTCAGCTTTAAATCCTATTTTACATTTTTATAAGACTATGGAGAGAAAAGTTCCATAATGTAATGCTGAGGATGCTATTTTTGCTCTTTAGAAATTTGATCCAAATTTGATATTGGTGATGATGAGATTTTTGGTGCCAGTTAATTTTTTAAAATTAAATTAATGTTAAGAGTTATTTATTTCATTGTTTTAATTTCATGTTTGGATTCTCTAGCAGGGCATGCATTTCCAGGTAAGGTGGCAGTTAGATTAGATTGTGTTATTTGTGTCTCTTATTCTGAGTTTGTTCAGTTTACTTTTGGGGGTTAAAATTTAATTGGTGTGGTTCTCCCAACATTTCATTACCTGTCAAAATTGTGCCATTACTGTAGCATCTTTAATTTTAAACAAACCAAGGGGGTAAAAGCATCAATCCAAAATATCAAATCCTAATGAAAATATTTCAAGTTAATTCAAACTGGCATGCAGTTCTCTAAGATTCAAGAAGTATAAGATTGAGTTTCCAGTTCTGTTACTAGAAATGTAGAGGAAACAGATTTTGAACAATAAGAGCATAATTCTCATTAGAGAATCAAGCAAGGATGAGAAGACAATTATGTTCTCTTAATTCTACTGTACACATTTATCTCTTATGCTGCATCAAAATCAACTTTAAAAATAGTCCTCTTGTTGGTTAATTAAAAACTTTATATTCTTAGCACTGTAATTCCTTAATGAATTCAAACATTTTTGAGTTGGGAATTTTTCAGCTAAATTTGATGCTCACTCATCACATGAACTTCTGTGTTTCTGTAATCAAAATTTTGGCACGATAGGAATATAAATGAGCCCTCTGTGTAATAAGGTAAATCTCTTCTGTTCCACAAACATCCAGATGGTTTCCTGTACTCAAAATTGTCTTTTGAATAATGCTTCAAATGAAATAGACCAGGTTGTGAAAAGTAAGACATAATTTAAGTATCCCAAAGAGTTTTTAACCAAAATTTTTGATCATATTTATCAATATTACAAGTGTTGAACTTTATTATATAATTGCATAATTAATCTCTTAATATAATAGTCCTCCTTTGGTTGCCATTTAAAACAGTATTCTGTAAAAATTCTTGGAGCGTAGATTTATTTGAGGTTTTCCAAATGTTAGTGCCTTGGGTAGTGGTGGGCATTGGTATACTGTAAGAATCTCAGTAGAACAAAGGACCAAAAAAAGATTAAAAGTTCATTATCATGAAATTTGCTTGTGGTGGTCTCAGAGTCTTTCTGTTCTCAAAGCACAGCAACACACCAAGAGATGTCTGTTTGAGAAGTCAATGCTATGTAAGTGCAGGTTTTACCATTCCCATTCCAGGGTAAGAGACTCTTACTCTGAGTAGTCTGGATTGGTTTGAGTAAGAATGCTCATGGAATAATGTGCTGCTTAAGATGACCATCTTGTAAATATGGTCTTTATGATTGGTGTAATATCCTCTGCTATCAAATATTTACATGTATCACTGAGATAGAAATTGAGAAGCAGCATCAGTATATATTTGATTTTTTTTTCCTTTTTTTTTTATTAAACCTACATTTGTGGTACTAGGTATTCTTATCATGGTATATCCCAATCTTATTTTGAAATTTGGCAGTTTTAACATAATAATCCTAACTGATACTGACAACAAAGCCTCAGGACTAATATGTATTGTACAGAATTAGAGGAAGGAGAAACCATCTTTATTCTGTATGGAAAATGTCCTGAATAGTCCAAATATACTCCAGGTTTAAGTGCACACAATTTAATTGAATGGCCCATTCGTTAGTACAGAGAGAGATCTCTCTGAGTCTAATTCACTCTCCAAGGGAGGTAGGAGAATAGCATGTGTAGCTGTGAAGAAGAAAAGCCTGGAAATATGAATTTGGCTTAAATAGATCTCAATTTGGAGACTCACAGAACTGGACACGCCGTTCTGCAGCTCACAGAAATCACTAGAGGAATCATGTCTCCCTTACTCCTTTATTTGGCAAAGTTGTCATACCTTTTTCTCACATGACTGTAATATCCTATCTTGCCTAATGTCCTATCAGCAGAATGTCCTATCTTGTGTCTAGCTTTACTTACATTTAATAATTAAGTCATGACAATATCCTGCTAAAATAGTGCAGATTGTATCGTTACAGCTGTAACTATATTAAAGGCCAAAATGGACACTTAGGTGTCTAGTTACACATGGAAGTCATAGACCGCTAAGTCCATCCTAATACCTCCCTGCAAACATGATAGCTCCAGTTAGACTGAAGCATGTTAATTTTCAGGAGACGACAGAAAAGATCAAGGTGTTACTTCTGCCTCTTCAATAGCAATGAGTTAATTAGATGATATATGTCCAGATGACCTTAGCATATTAACAAATGATTTGGTCTCACACTGAACAAGCACAAAAGAAATTAAATTGAGATTTCTGTTTATCAAATTTTAGGATTAGTACTCTGAGCCAATCCAGCAAGATTCATTATCAAGACCTCTAAGAGTAAGGCGATCCAGTAGATTTTATTCTGACGCTCTGCCAGTGCTCTGGCACTGTGTGAGACTCTGGCAAAGCATGAAGCAGCTCCCTTGCAAAAATTACGTAACTGCGTTAGTGCAATGCTGAGCTGGAACTGATGCCAGGCCTCTTAGCTGGGCACGCAGATCAAACTTAGCTCTGCACTGACCTGGCCACATAGTTCCCAGTTCAGAGGTGGTTTGCGTCCAGATGGCTTCAAGTTCAAACAAAGTGAGCTCACATTAGGGTAAGACTGCTTGGTGAATTTCAGACTGAGAAAAAGTGCTTGCCCTATCACCATTGGCCACTAGGTCTGCTCCCCCTTGGTCTCTTCTGTAGATCTCTGATACTTCAGAGATAGATCAGTATATATACACCATAACAAAATATCCGGCTGATTGTATGTCAAGATGAAAATAAATTCTTTATAACCCTTGCAGTTGACCAACTGAAACCCTAAAGTATGAGATTTGATTATAGTCATTGTCTTAATGCAGAGCTGCAAGTGTTATGGGCATGTTGAGAACTTCCAGAAGCTGGACTAAAGCACCTCTTTTACAATGATATCTAATCTCATCCTAAAGCTCCAAGCGATGGCGAGTCCACCGGCTCCCCTGGTAAGCCATTCCAATATTTAATTACCCTGAGCGCTAGGAAATTGCAATGTTGTGGAAAGGTTGAATTTGTCTAACTTCAACTTCCAGTCTTCTTTTTGCAATGCTTTTGTCAGTAAGACTGAAAAGTGTCCCTTTTCAGATATGTTTTCTGAATAAGTCTCTATGAAAGATTGGTTTTCACTGACCTGTTGAAAAGCTGTGTGCCCAGAAGCTTGTGCACTTTTTTCAGCTATGCCATCTGGCCTAATGAAGTTATTGCCTTGGCCTGCAAACCTTGCATCTTCCATATCTTTAGACTATCACAATTGCAACATCCTTACTACTACTCAGCACTTATATATATCAATCAAGTCACCTTTCAACTTTTGTTTTGATAATTTGGATATGTTGTACTCTTTAAGACTAACATTGTAAGGTTGGTTTTCTGACTGCTGAATCTCTGGCTCTCATATGAACTCTATTATTTCCAAACCTATGAGAACTAGAGAGAATATTCATGTAGAAAGTTTGAAAATGCTGTGTATAGAAGCAAGGTCATTCCTTACATGTACTTAACACCTTCTTTCCCACGTCCCCTTTTTACACATCTAACAAATGCTTTTAGCTACAGTTCTGAACTGCCAGCTCAAGCCCAAGCAGTTGTCTGTATCAAGCAATCGAGGTGGTGATCCCAAAATCTGGCTGATGGAATAGGAATGAATGGCTTTCCCCCAGTTTGATATGGCTAACATCACACACATTGTGTGTGAAATCCAATTTATTCCAATCTGCTCATGCCTGTGTAGGCATCTAACTTTGGGTTACTGCTCTTGCAAAAAGGGAGGAGGAATTGCCAGCGTGTGTCTCTAGAGAGCAGAATGAATAATGCCAGAGACTTCAAAGCAAGTAAGGGTATGAATTTTCCTCCAGACTTTTAGGATCCTGCTAAATGGGGTCACTGCAACAGGAAAGGTGATGTTGGCAACCTGCTGTAACAGAAAGCTTTTCCTCAGTGTTGTCACCTAACTACTCTTATTTACTTAGGTACTCTGAATATTTCTTCTTAATCCTGTCAATGCCTTTATGGCATAACCCTGAAAATCTGATTTCCAGGATTATGTTTTTCTATCTGACTAATAAATATGCAACAAAATTGGCCAGATTATGAGGTCATTACCTTATGCTTTTCCATAGATGCCTGCTTCCCAGAAGACAGTCTCCCACGCTGTAGGTCCAATCTGTGGCTTTATTTTTTTTCCAGATGTTCCTAGCTTTCTGTTTGTCTGCTTTAAAATATTTTTTGACAAGCTATGACTAATTAACAAGAAGATTCCTATTTTCTGTGACGGTAGTTTATCCAAAGCAATTACTTGCTTTCCTTATGACATTTTTTCCTGGGTAGTGCAAAAGAGACAGTGTTGAACTCTAGCCCTTACTTGAAGGATAAGTTATGTATTCTGTATTAAAGTCTTTGGATAAATGCATGCACCGCAGTGGATATAAAGGCCAAACTGAGGGATCCCTGACTCCTGGGGAGTATCTGTAGGAGTCAACTGCTTAACTCATGTTCTATCACGGGGAGCACAGCTCATGCATTCCTTCTCTATGCGATGACCCAGTTTCTTAGGACAGACAGAGAACAGCTCATCCCAGGTACCCTTGCAGACAGAGGCAATAACAATTTCACATGAGAAGCTGAGGAGCCCTACCCATTTTCTTGGCAAGTGCGTTACCCTTTATTAAAAAAAAAAGAAAAAAAAGGAAAAAAAAACCCACAACTGCTTCCCCAGTATTCCCAATTGTGATGCAGTTTCACTTCTGTTAGCTTTATGTACTCAGATGTGAACTTAGCAGTTGGAATTGCAAAGGTACCAAGGTACTTACTATTGCTACACCAAGTTATGCCCTAGTTCAAACATATCCCAATACCTACTATGCTGTGTTGCCTCGTTTAAGAGGTCAAGCATGTGCATTTAATGCACAGGAGCTCCACAGAGATGTTTAGAGGGAAGTTTATACCAGCTGTCTGGGTTGCTTTCCATTGGCTATGAAGGGAGCCTGCAAATTCCTGTTCTGGATCACATATGTATTAAATTGGTGCCACCTGAGTTAGGAATCTGCAGCAGACAGTCCAAATGCACCTTCCACCTCTCTGGTGTATCTTCTTTTAATTCCATTTTAGTGTCAGCTCTGGAATGTCTTCTCCTTTCCTTAGGAGCACCCAAAACTAAGGCATCCAAACTCTTTTCACAAGATTCGCAGACTTTTTCTTCTTTGCATTAATGACAAATACTATTCTGTTGCAGTTTATTTAACTAAGCTTAAAGTTCTATGAAATATCTCAGGGACAAAGTTATGGCTGGGTTTATTCAGAACTTTAATAGTTCTTCATTGTGAATGATGTAATGCTAGCCTTCAACTTCAAAATGCCTTTTTTTGTTGTTTCTGAAAATCTTGGTCATGGTTTTTCCCAAGTCAGGGTCTTGGGAAAAGAAGTCGCCCTAAGTGCTGTCAATGGCTGGAATAATCTGCGGTTAAAGCTAAGTAAGTGGAATTTGCATTCTCAAGTCTTCATATAGTAGTTCAAGTTATGGTAGGAATTTGGCACATGCAGTCCTGTGGGAAGTGTTTAGAGAAAGAGGGTCTCAAATGCTAATGAAGAGTAAACCCGTAATGTGCATTCTAATTCTTGTGTATATCTAATCAAGGTGGTTGGTTGGTGACCTGCTCATTTTCCAGAAGAAGTAACACTTTGTCCATATAATGAGTATTAATTCACAGGCTGGTTAATCATTCACTGTACTGTGCACATTCCTATTTACAGATCTCCTAAGTTAAGAAGTTAAATGGATATCTTATTCATTGCACCAGTACTAGGGCTTTGTAGCTGAAATCACAGTTTATTTGAAGGCGTCCACTTAGCCATATTATTTGCAGTTACCGTAGCATTCAGTCAGGAGCAGCAGTAAGTCTTGTCTCGTTTATCCTTTTTCTCTGCGTTTGCCAAAAGCATGTTTAGGATTGGTAGAATATTAACAAAGAATGGATGTTTTAGAACAAATAACACTGAATGGAACTTAGTCCAAGATTATCAACAACAAAATAATCAAAGTTCAATGTTATTTGATTAGAGGTGACAGATCTTTAAAAAACAAATTTGGAGAAATTATTATTTCACAGATGCTTTTGGCTAGCTATCCTCTTGATTTTTTCCAAGGAATGAATTTTTTCTAACCTTTCTACTGAAGTTTAGTGCCATTCTTTTTTAGTTATATCAGGCTCAAAAAGAGCTAAATATTTCAATTTAGGCTGAGTACAATCTTGATAAAAAACATAAAATGAAAGCAATCAAGCCATAGGGGGACGAAGTATAATGAGGTAGTAAGCAGAAGGAAAATATTGGCACTCACAGTTGAGCTCCCTTTGTGCTTCCTGTTCTGCAAAATTCGATAGACAGGATCACAAACAAGAAATAAGTGTTCTTTCATCTATTACACTTTATCTGGCATAGGTCTTCTGTTTTAATAATAATTTTATAGTTCTGTTAATTCCTTATACATCTGTGTTTGTTCGTTCACTTTTTTGCCACAAGTGAAAACTGTGAGGAGAAAACTTTTGTTTACACTACACTCCTGTGGCCTTCAGAGTCTTAAGTAGAATTTAGCAGCGTGTAGTTCTTCTGTTCAAAATATCAGGCTGCCAGATAAACCTTCAGGTAGAAAACCAAGAATTCCATATCAAAATGAAAAGTCTGATAGGTGAATTTGCACTGGGCAGGGAAAGATAAAAAAAATAGTTTCAAATTGATTGACATTTATTTTGTGGAAATTTTTATTATTTCCGAGGTCTTTCAGGCTCCTGGTCCCAAACAGCTCATGAGTTTCCTGACTGGGTTGCGTTAGAGCCAGCCTCTTACAGGCTCTTGAGCACTGCGGATTGCCTGGCACGGGGGACGCCTTTGCTGGGGCCGGGATGCAGGCAAGGTGTGCAGGGAAGTGGGACTGTGCTGCGCACCTCGGTGTGTCGCCCCAGAGTGCAGACTCTGTCATAGAGTAGCAAAGACAGGAGAAGAGACAAAAGGGTTAATCTCACGGGAACCGTACAGTGGCACAGAATTCATTCCAGTACTTAAAATATTGATTTCCATATTCTCAGTTTTGCCTGTTTATTTTCCATCCAAAAAAAAAGGCAAATGAAAGGGTACTCAGGTTTCCTGGAAATAAGGTAATTTCAGACTTAGAAGGAGCTATATACTCTTCCTTTGAAATGAGGAGTTTCACAGAAGCCTATGATGCTGATCCTTTCCACACGGGTTTGTTTTACCCTTTAGGTTTACTTGGTTTCATTGCTTTGGTTCTTCACTATGTTTTATATTTGTTGGACAAGAACTGTTATAAACAGCCATTGGTATAGAGGTACAGATGACTACATTTGATTTCTTAGGTATTTGTATAACATTCTTCTGCATGAGATCTGTACAATTCTTGATCATGTTTAATGTCAAGTTAAGGATTTAATTTTTAGTTGTGGTTTTAATTCATTCAGTTTTTTGAAATTTTATTAATTATTGTTGTTAAGTGCTCTGGGGTACTTCATGTTATGGGTACAGGGTGAATCAGAGTAATTATGTATCTCATTCATTACCTGCAAACAAAATTAAAAGGAAAAAAATGCAAAAAAAAAAAAAAAGATTTGGACTTTAGCTACTAGTTACAGCAGAGTTACATGATATATCTTTGATTTACAAATGTATGAATTCATGACTTGTTTCTTTTTTTAATTAAACATTTTCTTCCCAGAAAGAACCTGAAACATAATTATTTGAGAGCTGCAAGGGCAACAGTAATTATGATATTGGGCTTGTCAAATTATCCTGAACATTCTATTAAGGCAGTGATTTTTCTAAACTGTCATTCAACCACTCTTGCTCTACATTTAGCCTGTGATGCTGCTGGAAATTGTTGTGAACCTATTACACTGCGGAACATCTTAAATAGCCCGAGCACTTCATAATGTTGGGAAAAACAGGTCAAATGAAGACTCTGAAATGTTAAAGTCTTCGAAGAGAAATATATTCAGAAGTTTTAAACTAATTCTATACTCCACAAGAACTCTTATGAAGAAAGATATTAAATTGGAATTATAGCCAAAGGCAAATCCTTAAGGAGGATAATTTAGATTATGAATTGAAAAGTGGACAACCATGTTGGCTGAAGGCATAAATTTGACATTAATCTGCCAAAGTGTAGAGTTTTTATAGATTCTGACATATCTATGAAGTATTGTGTATAATTATTGAGCTTTCCATTGTAGTTACTATTAAAACCTGTCTTGTTCTAACTTTGCACTGGATCTTACATTTCTTAGAAAAGAAACTGAATGTTTTCTCTAATATGCTGTCAGGAAGTAAGAAGAATGGTCTTAAAGTTGCGACAGAAGTCTGACAATCAGAAGTTAAAGCTTGACTTCTTGTGATGTTTGGCTCCTCACTTAAAACCACTCTCCTTTAATTTCCTCATTTTAATAACATGGATGAAATGTAGCCTTTTTCACAGCTAAATTTATAAAGTGTTTTGAAATTTTCAGATGGTAGCTGCTTAAAATAGACAAGTATGGAATATTGCAATGATGATGTTTCTAATTAACTGCGATTACATACTGCTCAATGCTACCCCTTACTTCCATGTTTAGGCTAACTCTTAGCAGCCGAAGGTTATACCTAGAATATTTTACACAATGAATAGTTTGTATTCCTACATTTTTCTATTCTATATGTCTATTTTCCAGGACACAATATGAATGATGATCATTATGATCCTCCATGGCCGATTACGTGATTAAGCAAGGCCTCTTAATAAATTTTGATTGTTTGTGTAGACAGCTAGGTATATTTTAAAATAATAGTACTATATGGTTGTTCTAATTGACTTTTTAAAGATTGCTTTCTCAAAAATAATACCACCTCAGAATATTTTTTTAAATTTGTAAGTTTATTTTTTACATTTATGTTTGTTTAAGACCTTGGATTTTTTACTTCTCTTGTAATTAATGAGCTCAGCTGTAGGTTACCAAATCTGTTTCAAGGGCAGAGGTGTTCAGATAACTTGCCAGAAACCAACAAAATCTATGCATGTTTAGTGTACTGCATAGATCAAGAATCAGATATTTCATTCCTGTTACAAGGTGTTTAACAAAAATAAATCATACTGCTATCATACTTATTCTTCTGAAATTATTAAATGAGGCTACTCAAAGTTAAAGTGTTGTGCACTGTCTCTGCTATTTCAAAATTTACTTGACAATATACTTGACTTGACTTTGACATTTTTTTCTTGGTTTCAGATAGTTCTAGAAATGTTTCCTAATCCTGATTGCAGTCCAGAAATGATCAGGAGGATCAGAGATACAACAGCTAGTATTCTTCCTTTGCTTTGTTTCTCTCTGACTGGTTGTGATTCCTGTAACCAGAAATTTTGGATGTGGTAGTGTGAGACTTGTCTATCAAGATCAGTGACTTGTGTATGTGTGCATCTGATTTTACTGCAAGATTAGGCAGTGCTAATTAATATGGAGATGGATTTTTTCCAGTCTTGGTGGTTAACACTTCATCAAT
Organism: Apteryx mantelli; assembly: GCF_036417845.1. Classification (NCBI taxonomy): domain Eukaryota; kingdom Metazoa; phylum Chordata; class Aves; order Apterygiformes; family Apterygidae; genus Apteryx; species Apteryx mantelli. The sequence continues at coordinate 116,496,538 of NC_089980.1, read as the reverse complement.
TTTTGCAGAACCAAGGTATTTACTATTTTATCCAGTTTGATAGGCACAATCAACCTGCCTGGTGGCTCAGGGCCTTGAAATTGCTGCGTTGAAATCTATGAGAGGGGATTGAAGAATTTGTACTGTAAGACAATAAAGTGCTAATGCACTATTTAAGCAGCATAACCCAATGCTCATTTGTTGTATATGTTCAGCTGCATGAGAAAAAATGCTCTTGTAATAATGGCTATGGTAGGTGGAATGCTTTTTCTGCATCAGCTGAACACTTCAGGCTTCCTCAAAGTTCTAGATCATACATGCTTAGTTGATATGCACGAAATAATAGGCAGGCTCTGTATATCTGTTTCAGTGGATATAGAAGTAAGTAGAAGATTATTCCTCTGTGTCATAGCATCATTGTCTGGAAGCAAGTACACATTTCATTGGCGTTGGAAAAAATAACTGCCGTGGTTTCTTTTTAAATGTTTTTTAGTTGAAGTTCGTAAGTGGTATATATTATATATCACACATTCCTCCTTGAATTGCCAGTATCAAATTTGCACATTGCCTACCCACAGGACAGGGGATCATACTCCATCACCACAGCTGCTTTTCTAACTACCTGTCCCAGTTCCTGTCTTTGCACTGCTCAACTCAGCAAAATGGGAAATAAATTCAGTCAGATAAATTCTCTGCATGCTAATGTCATGCATAATTAATTCACAGCCATTTAACAGCTCAGTGCTTTTACCTTCCATATATTTGGGCAGGAAGGAAGATCCATGAAGAGGTAAGTGCCTTAGAGTCCTTGTCAGGGGCTCAGAACAGCAAAACTTCAGGGATCAAGCCAGCACTTCATTAAAGAGCATATCAAATACAGTGGGCAATGCAGCTTGTTTTCAAAAGCACCAGTTACCCATGAAGAGGTGGTGATTCACTTGCTGACATGGATTAACGTCTCTCCTCCGGAAGGAATTCTTCTAACCTCGCTGAAAAAATAGTGCGAGATGCTGTTGTTTGCAAGGAAAGGATTGCAGAATGGCAATCCTAAACTTCCAGCATATAGAAATTTATGGTGCTCCTCCCCAGTCTTTCCATTTAGACTGTACCAAAGTGTAAAATTTCAGTGAAACTAGAGTGAGAATATCAGTTCTGGTATCTTTTATAAGTCATCTTTCAAAACTTTTTCACAGATGCTTTTTTTATGATTGTTGAAAACTATCAAGCCAGATGTTTTCAAAAGTACTTGAAAGTGATTCAGATTAATAATAAGATTCACAGAGGGTTGGGAAAGCAAAGATTTATGGCTATGGGAGTGTGTCAGCAGTGTGTTAAGCTGGTAACTGTGTGTAGGCTCAATCCAAGAGACTTAACAGGTGTCACAGATATGTTGTGCTGACTCTCTGTGCTGAAGTGAATCTTATTCTGGTAACTGAGGGGAGGAAGGAGAGAAAGAGTGAATCTGCCAGCAAAGTAGCTGCTTCTGCAGATCCTAAAAGGAGTCAGACTAAGGTAGAGGCAGGCCACCTTCAGGTGCCTTTTGCTGGAGCTTCTGCACTGTCAGGAGAGCTAAATTAGTACATAATAGGTTAGGGATGGTAGAAAATCCCATGAAATGCAGGTGAGAAGAAGAAGCCTTTAATCAGCCTACATCTGAAGTGAAAGCTATACATACCTCAGGATGTTTCCAGTGTTTTGTCTGTTTACCATGTCAGATTCTTAGAAAAATGACTTTTGCATTTGTAAACTGCAACGACAATGGAGTCCCTAGAGTGGAAAGTAGCTATGTCAGCTAAAATATGTTGCCTGTTGCTATGGGAACTGTAGCTCACAAATTTTTGTATAAGTCCTTGAGATGATAGAATTTTTATGACATCTTATTCTAGTAGAACAATATTAATACCTTGTCCAGCATCAGGTTTTGCTTTGTTTAATGACAGCATTGGGCAGTAATCCACAAGAGCAAACGCTGAGATGATATATCATCTCATATAAATATCTTTCATAAATCATTACCAAAGCAGTTTTCAAATTGCAACATAATCAGGGAGACATCACCCTTAAATCTGATTTATATCCCTTTGCTGATGGTTTAAACATGTTGTAGTTACAGAAAAATGAAATTCAGGCTAAGCAAATATTGTTTATTCTGAATGTTGCAATTAAGACTCTACCTGCCTCCTTTCTGCATCCCCTTTGCATCATTCTTCTGTTAAAAGTTGCAGAGGTAACCAAAAATAATCTGTGTTAAAATAGGCTTAAGAATTTTAGCCCAAACCCTTATGAGTTTTAACCAAAACCTAGTTTCATATTATATCTTATAAAATATTCTCACTGAATCCAGCCAAAAAAGTAACATTTGTTTTTTTCCCTTCAGAGAATTACTGACATTCTCATAACACACTTTCCATGCCATGCAAGATGCACCCTCTGTAACTGTTCATTTCTTATTCAATAAAAAAGTACTATATTTGTCTCAAATACAGAAATTGGAATTTGAAACTCATATTTTTCCCCATGACATTATCTTATGAAATTATGTAGTCACTAAATAAACAGAGATTTATCTATCTGCAAGAGACCAGAAATAAGTCAAGCAAAAGATATTTCTCTGGAAAACTATATTTATGTTTCAGCGTGTAATCCAAGTAAAATAGATAAACATTAGGAGAAGAAAGCAATTATTTATGATTAGAGAGATCCATTCACTAATATATTTAAGCTATAAATATAGGATGCATTTTTCCCTTAAAAAGGTTATTATTTTTCATTCATCTCATAATGTGGAAAAACCCCATTAAACAGAGTGGTTATCTTCTTTAAACTCTTCCATTTCCGTTTGCCATGATAATTTGGCTTGTAGGTGCAGATGTGCTGTCTTCACATCAGAGAAGTCCCAGAACACATCCTTTCCCTGGGCAAGTGAGCTATCCACTGATTCAAGACTTGCGCAGCATCCTGTGAAGCACTTTGTGGGTCATTGCTGGGATCTGGCTTAATGTGCTCTGTTAATGTCAACAGAAAAAATAAGTAGTAATAAAACCGTGTTTTTCCTCTCTCTCTTGGATCAAGCCTTGCTTTCCTCCTCATAGGACTGATTCTCCAGTCCCTCTGTGGTAGGACTGAGCCTGTCATCCCTCTTGTACTGACCTGCTCTGAATGCCAAGTGTAGCAGGTCAGTAGACCTTCTGCCCAGTGTCCGCCACTGCACCCGCAGCAGTGAACAGGACAGGGCCAGGCTCTGACCCCTCACTGACAGGTGGCCATCCACACGGTTACATCTCCAGCATGCTCCTGCTGCCTGTGCCTGGGTGTATTTCAAGGGTTAAGGCAGGCCAGGCAACTTTCCTGAGAGGCAGTTTGGATGCAGGCATCTCATTTGAGGAGGCTGAAGAGGGGAGTGAAGTGATTTCAGCTGCATGAGCAAGAGCTGCGTTGTGCCAGCCTGCCTCAAAGCCGGTGAGATGTCTCTGGCCTGTTTTAGTTACAAGTATAAACAGCACTTGTATTGATATTCCTAAGCAACAGTCTTTATTTGTAGTGATATATTCTCTCGTTCTGCCTATTGCAGTTGTTTCCTCTGTGGCCATCAGATGGTTGAGTTTTCCCTACCTGAGCCTGCCCAAAACTGTGGGGCCGTTCTTCTCTGGTGTAGGTTATTGTGGCTCCTTTGAAGTTAATTGAGCTATGACACTCTGCAGCAGCTGGGAAATTGATACGCTGCGCTGCTGAGTCTCTCCCACATGCACCGCGGTGATAACCCTATTCAGCCTCGCTCTCTAATACCTGTGGAGCTTCCTGGAGATGCATTCACGATCTACCTCAGAATAATCTGCTCTGACAAAAGAAAAAGAAAAAAAGCCTAAAAACCCTTCCCGCACCGTCTCATAAACAATGTTCCTTGCATGATCTGATTCCTTTGTGTTAAATAAGTTCTGTCATCAGGAATTTTTCTGCAACTGCATCTGTTTTCCAGTCTTTTCTGAAACCTTTCTGTTCTGTCTGATTTTTCTCAGTTATCCTCTGGCATCATTCAAGATTAAAAAAAAATTCATTATTAAAAACAAAACAAAACAAAAAAAACAAAAAGCCAAGTTATTGCCCCATTCAAGTCAATGGCAGAACTTCCAGGTCAGGATTTGCTGGATGTACTAGCTAGCTATTGCCAAGGTGGATTATAGCTGTGTTTGTTGATCATCACACCTTTTAATGGCATTAGTGAACTTCACGCTTTGGATAGATGTCAAATTATTCAGTCCTCATAAACTGTGTAAAGTTATGTAAAGTGTGTTCTTGTTTTTATGTTTAAGATCTGAGTTTGTGTCCGTGTTTTCTCAACCTCTCCTCCTGTATTTCAATGCTTAGTCTTTAAAATATTGAATACAGTATGTGTGACCTTTTGCAAACCTCTTCAACACAATATGTTATGCAATCGGAAGCATATGTACAATAAGAATTATGGAGATGATAATGTGAATGATTAAAGGGTGTTTTTTATGTCTTTGAAGGCATCTTTTTTATTCATTGAGAAAAAGTACATTTTGTAAACAGGAACTTTCTCAAATGGATAATAAAATCTTACTCTATTTACACAAGAATTATGTAATATAGCAAAATAGTTTTCTTGAAACAAAGTGATGCTAAAAGATTTGTTACCGTTCTCGTTCTTACCGAGGAGGCACGGGGCCTTCTCCCCAGACCCCGGACCATCACCACACAGACACCAATATGAGGAGTGGCAAAATGGCGTTTAATGAAGCGCGTCCTGCTCTTTTATAATGCTGTAAAGCCCCGCCTTCTTCTCCGGCAGCAGTGCTCCGCCCGTTACGACCTTCCCATGTTCCGCCCCGCAGTGCCTCCCTGCTCATCCTTTTTCCTCCACATCTCCCCCTCTCCCATCAACGTTGTTTCGTTATATCGAGCAGGACGCAACAAAACACGCGGAAGTGTGGTGTGTCTCGACGGGACCGCCATCGGGTGGTTCCTTGCATTAGTAGCTTCGTGAGCGGAGCTGTGTGCTGCCTCCCCTTCTTCCGCTTCTTAACACAGGCGGTGTCCTTGTCTTCGTCGGTTCAGCGAAAACCTTAAAGGCATAGGCGGGATTGCTCATTTCCAACAGACTATATCCCCCCCCCAAAGCCCAGCCATTCCTCCAGAATTTCTCCTTCTTGTTGTCGAGCAATCCAGACGCGGCCCGCTACTTTCAGCAAGGCTGTCTTAACGCAGCTCAGTATTACACACAAGCATAAGCCTATAATTATGAGGATTAGCAAAATGCGCAAGCCTTCAGCGAGCAGTCCTATTAGCCACTGTGGTAGATTGCCAAACAGGTTAGTTAGCCATTCGTCTAATGGCGTTTATTGTGGGCTGCGTGCAAGCTTACATACAGGTGCACTTTGTTTCCACCCCTAGGCTGCGCGTCACACCGCGTGATCTTCCGCTACGCCTAGTCTACCGCTTCTCATGCAAATATCTTGTCTATGCAGTTTCCCAAGATCCACCACATCTCCCCCCCTTTCTAGAACCTCTTTTTCCTGTACTATTAATTGATATACTCTATGCTCATGTCTATCAAGCAGTTAAGCCGTACATGCCGTAAGCAATAATTCAGAATTAGCAAGCTGCAGCATATCGCTATTACTACTGTGAGTGCTATCAAGCCTAGTGTTATAAGCCATTTCTAATCAAACCATGACAAGATCCACGCCCCTGTGTTGACTTGTTCCCCGTCAGGAAAGTCTCTGTCGGCCCCGCCTCGGGGTTGAACGGGATGCAGTAGTGAGCTGCTCTGTGCGCCTGTGCTCATCTCCTCCAGTATGACTCTGCGGTCCCCGGAATCATGAAGCCGGCGATAAACATCAATGCAGCCATGCAGCAGCATCCCGTCTGGCGTCGCCCTGTTCAGGATGGAATCTCACCAAGAATGATTAGTTACACCCCAGACCCTCCCGTACGTGCATTTAGGTCAGGTTTTATGCATTTCATTGGAACCCATCTTATCTGCTCCTCCCGTTTTACCGCAGCATACCCTCTTCCCTGTGATATCCACAAGAGAAGCAACGCTGTGGTCCCTTTCTCATCTGGTCCACCGCCGTGACAAGAGCCTGCGCTGCTGCTGTTCCCTGATTCTGTTTTTGCAGTACCGTGCGGATGACAACCGAAAGTGGTGTTCCTTTAGGGATCGTTTTCAGGATGTCCTGCGTCATGGCGTCACTCTGCTGCCAGAGGCACTCCATCATGACCGGACCCTGGGCCTCAGGGGGCAAGTCTGACTCTGCAATGGCCCGCTGGAGCCTGTCACAGAATTCAGTGAAGCTCTCTGCGTGTGTCTGTTTTATCTTTGTCCAGGGTGGCTCTACCTTTTCTAGCTTCCCGAGTTCTTCATACACGGCCCGCGAAGCCTCTGTTGTGGCCATGACCTCCCGCCTTATTTCCTCTAATGCACGCAATAGGGTGTCGACCGGGGATGTTGTTACTTCTTCTCCGCCCTTCGGCTTCCCTTTCGGCTGTGTCTCTCCTATTGCACACCCCCGCAGCCTGCGCGTAACTTCTCGCAAGCCCCCGCCTTCCTCGTCGCTGCTATCTTCTCCGCTCTCCTCCTCAACCGGCAATCTCACCCGAACCTTCCTCCCTCCTTTCAAGGTCGAACTCTGGTCTCTCTGCTCTGATGGGCCGTTACCCTTCCTCCCTCGCTGCAGTGCCTGACTCTCCCCGCCTACAGCACCCTCCTCTGCCGGGGCCCACGGCAGCAGGGTCCTATCTTCCTCACTAAGCGTCTTCCTCAGAACTGCGCCAGGCACGCAATCCTCGGGTTCGGTCCCGTCGACCCCCCATCCCTCTCTGTCTTGTGCGAGATCTTGCCAGGGATACACCGGAGGTGGCTCCTGGGATTCCACCGGTAGGATCACTGGAACCTCCCCGCCTCCGCTCTCCCGTTCTTTCGCCGGGGCCTCCCCGCCCCCACTCTCCCGTTCCTTCGCCGGGGCCTCCCTCGCGCTCCGCAGGAGCATTCTTATCAGCCCCCACACCTTTAAATCCTTCGCGGATCCCCCGTTCATCGGGGACTCCGCCAGCGCTGCTGTGCATTGCAGCCACAGTTCCTCCCGCAGAATCTCCATAGGAGAAGTAATCGCTCCCTCCTTTACGAGCCTCTCTACACACGCTCGTATCGCGCCCGCCTTCAGCGGCGCCCGCCATTCCTTGGCGCAGGCCATTACTACCTTACATATGGCCTCCATGGTTCCGGATCCGGATCCCTTCCTCACGCTCCCGGCGCCTGCGCCGGCCGAGCCGCCTCCTCGGTATCACGTCGGGGTCACCACTTGTTACCGTTCTCGTTCTTACCGAGGAGGCACGGGGCCTTCTCCCCAGACCCCGGACCATCACCACACAGACACCAATATGAGGAGTGGCAAAATGGCATTTAATGAAGCGCGTCCTGCTCTTTTATAATGCTGTAAAGCCCCGCCTTCTTCTCCGGCAGCAGTGCTCCGCCCGTTACGACCTTCCCATGTTCCGCCCCGCAGTGCCTCCCTGCTCATCCTTTTTCCTCCACAAAGATCTGGGATATTTTTTATAATTATGTGGCTGAAGTCCAATCTATTTTTTCCGTCAATGCTGGTTGTGCAAAGAATGCTAGGTAAGGTTTTGCATATGTTAGGACAAGATGCATGTGTAAACTATTGCTGCCTGAAACTGTTCTCATGGCAGCCTGTGTATTCTAAAACTTTCCTAAAAAGTAGGAAAAATAGAAGTTTTATGAACCCGCACAGGTTCCTTACCAGTCTTAGTAAAAGTTCCTTTTGGATTCCTGTGGCATCTCTTGTTGTTCTCAAACACTGATAGTTCAATTAATTAATCCCTATATATTATGCTGCAGGTTTGCCTGTATTTTCATCACCATACCTTGGAATGGAAGTGAGTGTGAGCGTAGCTGGGGGAATTCACAGTGCCTAACTTGAGCAACTAATTCCTCTGTGCAAGCTGGTTCCCTTACATTAGTCAGAGGAGAAATACAGCCTGTGGCAGTGCTGTGGATGCTGGAAGCTCTCACTGCTGAATTTCCATGTCTGGATGGCAGCCTCAGCCCCAACACAGGGATGTGTGATTGCAAGAGCTGGGAGAGCACCGGCCTTCACCCCGCGGGTGGCGTGGCCGCCAGCCATGCGGTTGGGCCATGAGAGAGCCCCAGCGGGCTCCGAGCAGGTACGGAGCTGGTTGCTTCGTGGGCTGTATCTCGGGATGTGTGTCCAATGACAGTTCAAAACGGGGTCCGCAGCCCCTTCGGGTGCCGCAGCGTACGCCTTCCCTTTCTGTGTTGGTGTCCTTGCGCATACGAGTCACCATCTGGAGGGGTCCAGGTGACAAATACTCAGAGTAGGTACTGCAGAGTATTCTTGGTCACTGCAGTCTAGAATTGAGTTTCATATTTGATTTTCTTACAACTTCACTTCTTTTTTCCTAAAAAAATTATTTTAAGTCTTGTGGAATCATCCTAGACAACTACCCAGTTTGCCAAGTGAGGGGCAACATGATCTGGGGTAAAAGTGATAAGCTGAAGGGGCAAGAAATCCATAGGAGTGGGGAAGACAGGGCTGTAGGTGTCTCCTGCTGATATTCAAAGAAGGTTTGTGCTGTTGAGAGTCAAATTTGGGAAACTCAGAAGACCTCAGTTTGGAAGAGGAGACAGTAGAGAAGTCCTCTGGTTCCAGGTAGGGTGACTAGTGCATCTGCTACATGTAAGCATCACACACTAGCATAATTGTTAGAGGGACTGTTTTTCTCCATCAGAGATATAAAACAAAAATTTCTGAAAAATGGAATCTGTTAATCAGAAGTAATCTTTGGCTTTACTTTTAGAAAAAGAAAGATTCAGCTGGAATTTAATGAGATTTTTCTGTTCCTTCTTGCTAAGGAATTTCACGTGTGCTGTTGGAACTTTGACATGGTTTTGTTGTATATTAAGTATCTGATTCTACATTTGAATTTCTAAGGTGATATTCATCTCACCTGACTCTAAGTGTTTACAGTGTAGGTGTCTATGCTAAAGCTATTTACCCTAGCCTCACTTTACAGTAAATGGGGAGAAGCAAGCACTTTCAGGATGTGATTCATCTGACCTATTTTAGATGTCTGTTTTAAGATTAGATGAATAGCACCTTAAAAGTATTTTATCTCCACATTGACTATATATGGACTCAAAACTGTTTGCTCAAATTCATTTAGGCAGATAAATCTTGCTTCTGTTGAGTCAAATAATCCTACAAGAAAAGTTTAGGAAGTGAGTTTTAAAGTACTTGAAAACATGCCAATATTTTGGTAGAATTATAGTCAAGTAGTATAAACCTCTTTATTGCAGTTTTGGTAAATGATAATCAAAATGATTTTTCCATCAGCTACTGAACTGGTACTATATTAAGTTAACAGGCAAGTCTTAATGAATCTGGATAAATGATGAGCAGGATAACCTGCACAAAACAACAAGTTGTTAGTTAGACAAACAGAAATACTATAGTCTAATTTCCTATGAATAGAGAGAATTCTTTGTCTTAATTTCCACCCCTTCTTCCTACATAACAGCCCATACAGTAGCAACGCTGTTGCTAACCTGGACCTGCACAGTACTGTCTGGCTGACACATGTGTGCTGACTGGACGGCTGCTGGCTGCCAGCTCTGCTTTCTTGCCTGGGTTCTGCCGAAGACACTAATTTGCCTTTCCCTCTTTTACCCATTTTCTGTTTTTCACAAATTATCTGTGGGAATTCTGTTTGTCTTTTAAATAGTCCCTTCAGTTCAAGGTTAGTGGGTGGGAAAATGCCAACTGCCAGGCAAGTGGACAGCCCAACTGCGTAAGTCAGATATTCTTAATAACCTAATCATAAAAGTACAGATAAGACATATATAAATAAGACTACAAGGATATTAATTAAAGTGCAGTGCAGAAAACTGATACCAATAATGCTGTGGAATATGAAGCACAGATATCCCTAAATTAACATTTGATTGAGTGCTAAATCTACATAACACAGTGCCGCAAGTATGCATCTGCACCATTTAGAGACTAGACCAGTCTGTACAAAACTTCTTGACTGGGTCTACAGCATAGCAAGTCCTCAGCGGGAATAACCTACCCATTGCGATGTGAGCAGTCGCTGTCTGAAATGTCATTATGAAGACATGTTGCCAATGAGGGAGGTTGGGGTACATACAGTATTGGTGTGAGCACCAGAAACACCAGAGTCACGGGAGGAAAAGCTCACTTTGATGCAGTGCTATGCCATGCTTGCACAAGTTGGGACTAACCAGGGCAGACGTTGCCACCTGCCCGGAGCAGCAGAGGGACCTTGTCTCTGTTACCCTCTGCTCCGGGCGCTTCCCAGGTGACTCCCGACTAGAGGTTAGCTAGTTGAGCAGGCAGCTGGACTTCTCTCCAGTGAACATCTCATCGGGCTTTTCCCAGCTGCTTCATGCTTTTTATGATCTTTGTGCATAATAAATTTTAGCTGAACAGATTTTGTGCAATTTTCAGTGCAACAAATTTAGCAGGTCCTTGGAGGGATATATAGGCAATAGCAATATTAAAATAAAGTAGGCTGGGTCAACTTAAGGTGGATGAGGCTGGCTGTGTCACTGTAATTCATCTTTGTGATATATATCTGTATTTGTAGTCATGCATGAATTCACTCTGCTCAGGCTCTGAGCTGGTCATTCATGAGCAAGTTGCAGGCCAAAACCCACATAGCCATGATTAGTGTGATACAGTGAGGAGCTAATAAAGCCCTGCTGAGAACTGAGATGAAGCTCAGCACTGTGCTAATGACAGCTTACATGGCTATTTCATAGAAGTTGGCTCACATGTAATCATCAGAGACTGTCTTTTTGTGAAAAGCTTTATAGAAACCCTCAGTACTGGTGATCTCATGCTGTATTTTACGTGCAATTTATGTGAAGGAAGAGCTGACTGAGACAGGCTAACTAGTAGGCCTTGGAGAAGCACACTATTCAGAAAACACCATTAAAGATTACGATAATTTTGAACAGAACCGCTTTAAATTTGATCTTTAAGACTGACTAGAGTGCCACTTAAAATGCTCTTTTAAAAACTGGTCTTTGTATCCAGCTGCCAACAAGAAGTCTCCTGAGTGCTTCTATGGCTCTAATCATGATGCTGTGCTTTTGAGGCATCTTTTTGCTGATCCTAGCTAAAAAGGTCAGACTGTTCATGTAACATTCATTACTTTGGCCTGGCAGCATCAGGCATCTATAGCAGATAGCTCGTAGTGGGGAACTATTATTCTCTAAACCTGAACTTTTTATTATTTTCTACATCCTGAACTTTGAATTTGCTCATGTTTCAACAAAAAGGTTTTAGTATTGAAAGTGACAAAAACTATACTCCAAATATATCAATAAGGTCGTGATGTGGGGTGGGAACAGAAGAACAGGAACTGACTGCCAGCAGTGATTCTTATGTAACTATTGCATATTAGAAACACAAGGGTCTGGGAGTCTGTGTGGTTCTTTTTTATAGTTTTATTTATTTTGTATATATATTTATTCATTTATGGAATCATACCTGTCCTGAAGGCATAGGGAGGTGCTCCTAATATGTAAAGCATCTGGCTGAATGAGAACTCGCATTAGACACTGTACTTCTATTTGTCTCCATAGAAACTGAATGTTCAAATGTGTTAAGTTATTTTTGTCTTTGGAGTCTTTATATGCCTCAGAATTTGGACATGTCCTCAGAGGGAAAATCCGTGAGATCTCAATTAAACTGTGTTGCTGTAAGTACCATCGGCAGGTGAATGAGATGTGTTTGAATGACTGGTGTAATGAAAATAAAGTCTGGAAAGAGAGAAATTCAGAACTCTGTAACATAAATGAACTCTTCCTAATGTTTTATAAAATTGAAAAGTTTGTACAGTGAAATGTATCCTATTTAGAATAGCTGGAGCCAACACTGTTGCTCCTCCGCTTTGAAATCCAATTGAAATGGGAAAGGCCATTGAAGGATACTCATCAATATGGCCGTGTGAAATTTAATCTCAGCTGTTACTTTGTCTCTCAGTAGAGACATTTTACTTCCTCCAAGCCAAGGGGAAACACCACTGCAGTTGAATTAAAGCTCACTTTATTTGGCTTTTTAATTTTTTATTTAAGAAAAACTATAATCCAAAGAAGTAGTGCTCACAAAGAGAAGCTTCACAGGGAATGGCTTATTCAATTCTACGACTTAAGAGAAAAGCCGGCATTTATTTTCAGTGTTGTTATTTGGATACAGGTAATGCCTGAAATTGAATTGCTAGATGGTGAGGAAAGTTAGCTTTTGTCAGTACTGAATTGCTAGATATTGTTAGTAAATACTCTTTACTACTTCCTCGTAAATATCAAGAATCCCTCTCTTTATAATTAAATATATGTTTTTTGCATGAAGGACAATTAGAATGAGTGACGGTAAAAAGAACGAACAATAAGCAAAAATGAATACAAGATGAAGCCATATTCATTGCGTCGTATAACAGTTAACATTTCTTTGTTGTTTTACGTTGTAAGTCAGAAAGACAAAGGGAGGCAAAGTAAAGAGAAACCATAGGAAGTGCAGGGAAGGTGACACCTAGAACACGGTGTTAGACAGAAGGAATACCACGCAGAGCCAGAAAATTGTCAACATAAAGCAGAGAACAAGCTTGATATTTATACAGATCCTGTGACAAGAACACAAGCACACATTATATCTCCATAGCAAAGAACTTTGCTGCCTCCAAGCTACCACACAGCAGAGTCTCTAATTTCTCTTCAAAGGCTTCTGGTTAACTAAAGTACAGCCACACATTTCATCTGCAAGTAATAAAAATCCATGTGGTGCTAAAAAGGAGAGTTTTAAGGAAAACAAGGTAAGCAGAGTTTCAGGGAGAGGTATGCTGGAAAAGAGGTCAGATAGCAGAGGAAGTGAGTACAGTAAGCTTTTATGTTGCAGGTAGCAGTGTACACTCAGAGATATGTCCTTTAATTGCAACGCATTGTCAAAAAGTGCCATGTTTTATAGAGCAAATCCAGTTCTACAAGGATATATATATATTTTTAGGGTATAGAAAGTCATTTTTAAAGGCCAAGTAAATTTGTGTTATCAAATGAGCAGAAGGCAATCTATTTATTAAAGGTACTAAGCAAAGAGTGCATGCTACAAATGGAGTGCTATCTATATGCATTAAATCACCTAAAACAGATGCTAGCAAATATCTTGTTAGCTAGAAAATATCTGGCTTATGAGCATGCTGTACTTTGATTGTTGCAGTGTCAGACTTGCAAAATTTTTTCTTATTTTAAGAATGACAAATATGCCACCTTATTTTGCTGAAGTGAAAATTGAAGTAGACACGATGCTAAGCAAAAATACCAAAGTACGTCTCTATTCACTCATGATAAAAGATGGGCAGAAGTTGATTTAGTAAGCAAAAAAGCTATGACTTTTGTAATCCACAGTATTAATATATGTAGTATTACATATTTTTATTAGCAAATTATTAAAATATAGAATCATAAAATATTTTAAATTGGACAGGACCTCTGCAGAACATCTGGTTTAGCTCCCACTCAAAGCAGGGCCAACCTGGAACAGTTTCTTGGGGCCTGGTAGAGTCAAGTTCTGAATATCTCCAAGGATGGAGGTCTCTCCAGCCTCTCTGGGAAACCTGCTCCAATGTTTGACAACCCTTGAGGGTACACTGTTGACTAACCTTCAATGTGGTGTCTACCAAAAACCCCGCATCCTTTTCTGCAAAGCTGCCTTCTACCCAGTTGGTTACCAGTGTCTGCTGTGGCACAGGGTTATTCCATCCCAGGTGCAGGACTTAGCATTTGCCTTGCACATCGTGAGTTTTTTGTCATCCCATTCCTCCAGCCTGTCTGAGTCCTTCTGAATAGCAGTCCTATCCTCCAGCGTATTGACCGTTCCCCCCAAACTGATACCATTGCTGATGGTTCAGTTTATCCCATCATCCTGACGTTAATTATGATATTAAACAGTATTGGTCCCAGTTTTGACCCCTGGAGATGCCATTAGTAACCAGTTACCAGCTGGACTTTGCAGTGCTGATCACAACACTATGAGCCAGTGGTCCAGCTAATTTTCTATCCATCTTAAGGATATAGTTCACCTATCCAAAATATATCTCACCAACTGGGCTACAAAATATATGGCTACAGATATATGAATCAGTATTAATGATACTAATAATATGTATGATATTTATGAATGTTAATGCATTGCACTTTTGTTGTTCTGACTGAAAGCAGTATGTTTCCAGTAACTGATAAGTATTTAGTCAGTATGCTCAGATGTTTCTGGCTATGAAGCTGTTTCCACTTCAACCCACAAAGTGTCTTTGGTATCGGATATTTTGGATACTGATATTATCTTATTCTGTGTTCAAGTACTGTTCCAGTTGGACTGATAAGAGAATATTTCTAGAAGCACTGTTTATGGCTAAATCTCTACCGGCCTGATCCCAAGAACACTGAAATCACTAAAAACAATCCCATCGATATACCTCGGTTTTAAGTGAGACTCACTGAACTACCAGGTCTGAGTCTTTTATAGTAATGAAACAAATCCAATTACCTCAGTAAGGAACTGGTAAGAAGAACAGCAAAATATAAAGGAAGCATCTTAAGTATGAATAACTGTAGTTTAAACCTTAATCTGTAAGACTTTATCTAATTCACAAAAAGATTTCACTACAAATATTCTCATCTCGTACCAAGTTCAACAGGGGCTAAGAGAGTGATGTTTTGAGCCAGGATCCCAAGCAAGATACTCAAAAGAATTTTGGAAACACGTGGAATTATTTAAAATCTGCATTATAAAAAGTATCAAGATAGAGTAGAATTCTTGTCTTGAAATGTCCACTCATCTCCCAGTGCAGAGAGAGTAGGTGGTGCTTTAGCTCTTGAGACATAGTGAAAAACAGGAAAGACATATAAATACATGCACACAAAGATAAGTGCTGGTGCTTTGAGAAATATTCAAGAACTACAGTTTTGCCCTGTGGCTACCTTAACTATTTGGGGGAATGATTTTTCCCTTACTCATCAAATTGGAAACCTCTCACAGCAAATTTCACTTCTACAGAGCTCTCTGTTCATAACAAAACTAAACACTAAACTTTATGTTGTCTGCATTTTAAAAACTATGTGTGCTTGTGTACCTTCACCTAGAACTTTGAAACTTTTCAAGCAATATAGAATTAGATATGCTTCTGGAAATTGTGGAGTGACATACAAATATCTACCTGTATGGGCTAGGGCAAAAATAATCTTGTTTCTAAAGGCATGCTATATTTTGGAGAAGGATTTATATACATTCTTCTAGGGTTATCACTCAAACTTCAAAATAAATGTTCTAGCTGGAATCACCCTAAAATATAGATAAACCCAAAAAAGAAGTTAAGAATGGAATGACTTGGGTTAAAAAGAAAAAGAGAGAGAAATATTTTAAAGGGCCTAGGGGGTGCACTAAAATGATTGTCACCTTTTTATAAAACAGATGCCCATTATTTGAAATAAAGGTATCTCAAAGTTTTTCCTTGAGTTTAGTATTTACCTAGTATTTACCTACCTACATTGTTACTTTTATCTGTCCTTCATAAAGCCTTTCATTAGCAATGTGACTTCTGCTGCACCTTGTAAAGGAAGGTGAAGCGCCCAAACAAAAAGCCAGAAGAGTTAATTCTCTGAAAGAGTTTTTGCAATAATTTGAGCTGAATCCTCTTATTCATTTGACAAACCCCAACCAGCTTTCTGCACCAGAATGCGAGCTCAATAACTTAAAGCTGTTTCATATTATTAGTACTTACATGTCACCTGTTTGTACACTTGATATTCTTGTCTTGAAGTATCATATGCCCTTGCAGAGGGATCAGGTCAATAATGTAATCTTTCTACTTTATTTCTGGTGTTACGGTAAAATCTTGATTTTTTTAAATGTTACAGTTGTTCTCTTCACCATTTGAAATTGTTCCTAATAAGAAACACTGTCGCAGTGGAGGGATGATGGAAGGTGCTGTTTTTCTGTAGAAATTCTGCATTAAATGCAGGTCATTGTAACTGTATTGAATTGAGGAAATCTGTGGCAGTTTATGCACACCAGCCTGGCTAATAGTCAGCACGGTCATGAACTGATGATGAGGGCACCACACGGTCATGAGAAAGAGCTGCCTCTCTTCTTCCTCCTTGCTGCCAGCCAGAAAAGGCAAGCTGAATAATGGTAAGCTGAATAATGGTAGTACAAGATATCTGAGGAATATAATCAGGGCTATTACCTGCCCAGCATTGCCAGTTTTACATTCAGAGTTATCACAGTTACTCCTTTCCTTTAAAACAGAGGCATCATTTGTGTTGTTGCTGGTAGTATGTATTTAGATTGCAGTAGCTCCACATTACCCTGGTAGAAAATCATTCTTCGTGTTCAATAGAGGAAAAAGTGAGGGAGGGAAAAAAAACACATTTTTTCATTGTCTAATAACTTCTGTATCCTGAGCTAGACCAAGCTTTGAAATTTCTGTACCATAAACCTGAAATGTGTAACTCTCACATCTACTGTTTTCTATTTCAGTTGTACAAAAGATACATTTAAAGATTACATTGTACACTGGTCTTTCAGGACCTTGATCGGATCTTCAGGTATAAGTAATAACTCTAAGTGTATCATCTTGAGACTAAATTAAAGTTCTTATATAATATTGCTCAGCTAGTGGGAAATATATCCTCACACAGCTTTTGAAGCTGTTATTCACGATCAATCAATTACTTAGAAGATTGCAGCAGAGAAAGAAGTTGTATGTATGTGACATGTTTGTGTTTTGTCATTCTTAATATGCTTTATACATGTATTATTGATATAAGTCTAGGAAAAAAAGTGAAGATGTTTTATGCAAGTGCACTTCTTTCCCTTAAATTGTCACAAATGCTTTAATCTTTTTAGATTTCCAATTTTACATGAAGTCTGAGTGTAAACTGAAGATACGTTATTATAAAATTGACAAGTCATATGAGATCTGATCCTGGGTTACAAACACCTCTTAAAAACTGAAATGCTGCTGTTCCACTGAAGTAAATAGGGAATTGTACACACAGTGCAGAAAGAAGAGTGAAGTGAAAGGGATTTTGTAGAAACATGTCCTTTATTTTGAATCCCAGCAGATTCTCAGACTTCTTCACTTAATTTCTTTCTGCTTCAAGTTTAAACAAATTCCAAGATTGGCCTGAATTTGTTATATTTGTTTTCATGATGTGTTTTGGATTTCAGCTGGCTCTCCAGACATGCCAGAGATTCCCTATTTGGTCTTTAGCCTGAGAGATCTTTAGGTAGGGAGCAAGAGTAAAATATTTTTGTGTTGTATTAAAATCAATGGGGTGACTTTGCTTTGACTTCAGTGAAGCGGAGTTTACTGCTTGTCCCCCCTGAACATTTTGTGCAGCATGTGCAGCATGGTCCTGATCCTCAGTCATAATTTCACATAACCTGTTCCTGATTTTTGTAGAATTCAAAAGATTGATTTTTTCCCCTTTTTCTAGTCTTTTTATGTAGTCTTCAGAGAGAAATTACTTCTGCAGAATGTGAGGAGGAATAAAGCCATTAACTGGAAATATGAGGAGGAGAAAATAAATACATGGGGGGGGGGTTAGATGCTTTTCTCAATTGCAGTAAAAATCATAGAAGGAGTTACAGCCCTTATTTATAAGGCTTCCCCTCATCTCTCTCTTTTTTTTTTTTAATTCCTTTGAAATAAATCCTAAGAAATCATGTGTAAAATTTAGTGAAAGAATCTCAGGATGAGCTGAGATGTTGGGGCATGGCAGTGTTAAGACCCCCTGCCTCCCCACTTTTTTAACTAGTTACCTCAGATACTTAACATTGTCTGTTTCTGGCTGACAGCCAGTTTATAATCAATGATGTCAATATAGTACTTGTTCCTGTCTTCTCATTTTCCCCACCAATTTCTGATGTGACAGCTTATCAAATGCCTGGGTGAAATACAGACAGATTGCTTTCATCACCTTTCTATCATCTATTTTCTTGGTCACCCTTTCAAAGAACTTGCTTGGATTTGTCTAGCAAATAAATCTTTGTTGGAGTTTGGGATTTTTTTTTTCGGCCTGTCATCCGCTAAGCAGTATGCCCTGTTTTCCCTAATGATTGATATGAGTGTTTTGCTCTGAGAATAGGTTGGTCTAATGGGTCTCTAGTTGCCTTTCTCACTCCTGCTCCTTTCTTGAATAGAGTGGCTAATATATTTAACCCTTTGCAAGCTGCTAATCTCTAACAGTACAGACTTCAACAAGGCACTTCACCTCTGGAGGCCCAGAGGGATGACAGTGTAATATCAGGGAAAAGCAAGAAAAAGAAAAAAAAAAAAACTGTTCAAGTCTACTGATGTTCTTTTAAGCCGACATATCACCTGCTATAGTAACTTGTCCAGGGAGTACCTGGGGACCTCCTGTTTGCAGTTTCAATCTGTTAACTGTGTTACTCAGCTGGTTGCACACTGCTGGGCTTTGTAAGCATAACCTAGAGAAATCAAATGTTAGGCTCTCCTTCTGAAAGGTTTAAGTAAATAATAAAGACCGAAGCCAGGGCTGTTTCACAGAGTGGTGATTTTTGCTGTCGATATCCTGTATGTCACTAGACGCAGGGGCAGATTCTCAAACAGCAACCCTCAGCGGGGACCTGGCCAGCTCCACTCCACAGGTGGAGGGTGTCAACGTCGAGTCCTGTGCGGCCGCCTCTGGAGTGGAGATGATCAGGGTCTGATATGTGCTGGGGTATTCAGAGAAGGAAATGAAAAGAATATGTGATGCTTCCGACCAGCTCCCTGTTGCTGATGACTAGGATTTCTGCCTGTTGCATGAAAGTGGCCGTGGTGGTGTGCTTGGTGCTGAGCCCGATGCTGTTGGTGTGGGTTGTCAGGGGTTCCTGTAGAAAATCAAGCCCTCATGTAAATTCAAACAGAAATCAGGCACCTGGCCGGTGAACTTGAGACTGTAGTAGAGCTCAGGTGGGTGTCAGATGTCTAGTTCCCCAGTGATCACTTTCCAAAAGCATAGCCACTTGAGTGTAGACACCAGGGGAATTTTCTGGCCAAACAAGAAGCTACTAGTGAAGAGCAGAAGATGCTGGATAATTTCTGGATCTCTCTTAGCATCTGATTCTATTAATGTCCATATCTAAGGTTGCCTGAATCTCATATTTAATTGCTAAAATCTAGGTCCCACCAAGTGACACACAGTATGATAAAACATTCATCTCATTAAATGGGTTTGTTTCCTTTTACAGTCTCCAACATCTTGTACAGCAGACATTTTATTGACTAACTCCCTCGAGGACTTGTTTCTGATATATGTTTGCTTCAGTCAAGTAAGACTGTTAGGTGAATTTCTGGAAAGTTCAGTGTTAACTTTATGCAGGACTGGGGTAAAAATCCCTAGCGCTGAAAAACTGCCTATTATCCCACACAAGGACAGCAGGCCATATAACCTCCTTAGGTAAGGATCTCATAACAATGAAGGCTTGATATTATTTCTTTGACATTATGCAAATACATACATTGTACTAATGAAAGGTATGACTTTCAAATTAATTCTATAATACAGTTCAAGTGTGTGGATCATAAAATAACTCCCATAGTGTAGAGTCACCAATCAGAATGAATCTATTAATTTCCACCCTTTTATAAGTTGAGAATAAGATTTTTTTCTATTATTTTATCCTTTGATTATCCCTCTATTTCAACTTGTAGATAAGGACAAAATTTAATATTTCTCCTTAGATTTGAATTTAAATACAGATATGAGCTGGCTTAATTAATCATCAATGCATATGACTAAACTGTATAATACCTACTGAACCAATTAAAAGATAGCTAGCGCTGTTAAAGCAACTTGGCAATATATAATAGGTACAAAATAGGAAAAAAAGACATAGTCATTGGCCCACAGAGCTTCTGTTATTCTTTTTGCATGCAGATTCACAGGCAGCAAGGCATGCAGAGAATACTAGATAAGATACACTGGGTGGAGGAAGTGTGCTCTGTCCCGTCCAGACATTGCGTCATGGATAGCCAAGTCTGCCCAAAAAGAAGATGAGAGTTTGAGGGTCTGTATTTAAACAGAGTACACTACACTCCTGTAACTGTTTTAATTTAATTTATGTTCAAAAAGGTATAACTATAAGCTACCTATGTTTTCAATATAAAACAGTGTGAATTGTAATATCTGGATAGACCAAAGTCTACCACCCATGTCCAGATCCTGAGCTGTGTCACAACCTGTATAATTCCAAACAATTACTTTGTCTTTACAGTGCTACAATTAAAGACTCACTATATTCTTGTGGGTTTTAGTTTCAGGCAATAACCTTTTTAAAAGCTTCAGAAAGTTGCGGGGAGAGAGAGTGAGAGAAGGACAAAGGGATTAATTATCCCGTACACGTGTGGTTTTTTTAACTAACAACTGTACACTGCTCTGGTGTCCATAGATGTAGTAGGTGGAAAAATAAAGTGACCTTCACATATTTGTACATGTTGCTCCTGTGTCACTTTAGCATGACAAGATTTACTGTAATGCTGAAGGATAAAATTCAGCAGCACCTTTCATTGCTAATTAATTATAAATGTTCCTCTGCAAATTCTGTCCTTTTTACAGAGGCAGGAAGGATTCTACAGAAATCTAGTTGCTATATAAATAAATAAAACAAGGATAAAAAGACCATGCTCCATTCACTCATGAAAGTCTCATTGAAATTGCATATTTAACAGCACTGACATAAGGTGTCCTTGTATCAGGTAAAAAAATTATGATTTAATTGAGGTAACTGTTAATTCTGCTTCAGTGAGCATTTCAGCCATGAATCTCCAGGGAAATTCAATCCCCAAAAGAAACAGGATCAGCTGCAAATGAGGCTCAGCTCTTTACCGTGCTTTTCAAAAGACAGGCTACACATTAATACAGCCTCAGGCTCGCAGCATCCGGTGTGCTAGCAAGTCATGCAGATTTTACATACTGCAGCATACTGCCATTCAGAAAGAAATTAAATAAATAAAGTGCAAGCTCCAGCTTCTCTCCATGGCAACCCTTGCATCGCTTGCGCCTCATGCCACTTCCTGAACAACCGCACGTAGGAAAATAAGCCAGCCGCAGGCACGGGCAAAAATAGTGGGGAGAGGTTTACAAAATCTGTCCAAGCTGTCAGTCATAGACTTTCTGTAGCCTTTTTAGGGCTGCATTTTAAAATTTTGTTTCAATATGTTATGTAGGGTTTTTCTAGCTTGTCCACCCCACTGCATGGGAGCAGGAGATGGGGGACTAGTTAAGCCTGGATGATGCAAAGCTTGCTCCCAAGCAGCAGCCTCCGGCCAGCCCTGCCTCGCTGAGTGACCACAGGGGAGGGAGGCAGCGATGGACGACCAGCGGCCCCAGCTCTCTCCAGTGCTGCGGACCAGCAGAAGGTCACTGCAGCCCTTCATCCAAAGGCGTACATGGCTGCACTCGAAACCAAGCTAAAATAGCAACAGGTACCATGAGTCCCTGAACGGCATTCAGCTCTGCACAGGCTGTCAGTTTTACCTCCTTAACTCAGTCCGTTGCAGCAAATAAAGTGGGCCAGAGTAAGTGGCTAAACGCCCTTCCCTCTCAGCACGGGGTGATCTTGTCCAAAATACCAATGGAGAAAGGCCCTGAGACATGGCCAAGTGCTGCCTGGGTGCTAGGTGGGAAGGCATAAGCCCTTGCCAGCAATCATGCTGACAGCTAAATCCCATGGAGGAAATTGGAGCTGCGGTTTCGCGCCTGCCCTGGTCCTCTTAGTAAGTTTCTAGATGAAAATCTTTGGGAACAGGTTGACTCCATGGTGGCATAAATATGGGCTATGCTTTGTTTCCAGTTTTGCCCTCCTGTTAGAGTGTAGACCTTGCAGAGGGGTTGGCAGAGTGAGCAGCTGCAAGGGGCCCGTTTGCCATGCTTGTGGTGCATTGATTTGGGGAGGGACAGGTTGTAGCCACATGCCAGTCCTCTACCAAACTTTTTTTCTTACTCTAGAGATGTGATTTCATAAAGTTTCTGATATATTTCTTACTTAATAAAGTTCATAACAGGATTGTATATAATTCCATTTCCTGCAGGAGCAGGGACCAAATTTCATGACCCACAGCTCCACTGTATGGAAACATTTTTTGATCTAATGGGTTATTCTGCCTGCTAAAGCATTCTAAGAATTCCTCAAGATTGGTTTTTAGGTACTTGGTACTTTGGGGTTTTTTAACTGTATCAATGCACTATGTAGAGTGCTTGCTAATCTACCAGCACTGTAGCAGCTCCTGACCAGCACTGGATCAGGAGATAGGAGGCTGTTGAGAGAACTAATGCCAGGATGAGAAGAAAAACTTTCTCCTTTTTGTTAGGGATGGATTGGCTGTAAATGCCTTTGCAGAATGCTTTCTTATCAGATCAACAGGTCAGTTTGCCAGATGAATGCCCTAGCCACTAGATTAGAAAGACACACTCTTCATGGGTCACTGGACACTTAATTATTTAAACAAGATGGAACAGTTCCAACTGGAGAGAAAATAACTTTAGTCTGGTGGTTAGGGTACTCAGCTGTCACTGAAATATGTGGAGTCAAGTCCCTGCATCAAAGCAAGCAGAGTATAGACACCAAGCTGGGCATCCGACCATTTTCCTTTTGGCTATTCTCTAACAGCAGTGTTTCCATCTCATGGTCTTCATGACAAATTCTGAAATATCTGGGGTTTGTTCCAATGCAGATTAAAAGTAAGGCCCAAACTACATTTAAAAAATATTTTTGTGAGAAAGAAGAGGCTAACTAACCAAACTTCCTGAATCAATATTGAGAAACAGTTTGGGGGGATTTTTTTTTTTTCACTGAGTATGTAAAATGTGGTGAATTTAATCAACTGAATTTTTAAGGCGAGTAAGAGTGTGTGTGTGAGAGAGAGAGAATGCGGGGAGAAGAAGGAGAAATGTCATGGGGAGACTAGTCAGAAACATCACTTTACTGATGCCATTGTCAAGCAGTTGTTTTGGAATTTTTCTTTTTTTTTTTTTTTTTAGTTTAGGAATACATCCTCATAGCTGAAAGACTACTATAGCCCATTTCTTCTTGGCATACATTGAATAACTTTGCTCTTCTACCATTCCTGGTGTGGAAGATGCTCTCTGCTAGCTGATCTGCTGCACTTGGAGTCAGTCAAGCTCTTTTCTGCCTTTCTGGGACTCCTGTGGACTCCCAGGTAGGGTGGCAGCCTGCTTGGAACAGCAGAGGCAGCACTCAGTGTGTCCTCCCAGTACCATCAAGGAGCATTCAAACGTGTAACTTCATAGTTTCATGGTACTTTTCTAGATGCAGTGAGGTATGTATGTCATTCTTAATACAGCCGTTTTATAAAGCTGTGCCATTTCAGGCTTATTTAGGCTGTGTGTGTTACAGACTGGCTATAACAGGTGTGTGCTGTAGCATAACTTCTTGAAAGATTTTCTAACATAATTTCTTGGGGAAACAAAATATCTAGACAACATGTAATCAGAGAGGAGCTTTAGAGATGTGTGCAATAGGA
This sequence comes from Apteryx mantelli, assembly GCF_036417845.1. Taxonomy (NCBI): domain Eukaryota; kingdom Metazoa; phylum Chordata; class Aves; order Apterygiformes; family Apterygidae; genus Apteryx; species Apteryx mantelli. The sequence continues at coordinate 116,472,928 of NC_089980.1, read as the reverse complement.
AGCTCGAGATGTGGAGTCTTTCGTTTGCTTAGAGTGAGGACCATAGGCAACTCCATTGACTTCAGCAAGAGATATATTTTTATGTCCAAAGGTGTATTTGAGCCTTCAAGACATAGTTTATGTGTGTTATCCTCATATGGTTTGTGGAAATGGCTGTGACGGGTGCTTTACAAAGATGTGTGCAAAAGCTCGAAACCACTTCAAAGGGTAGTTACTCTTTGAAGTAGTCAGCCAGGACTAATCACCTTATTGAAATTTGAAGTAATAAATTGAAGTCGTCATTTGGATGCTGCATCCAGATAATAAATGTTCAGAATGAGACTTTCTCTGTATGTCTATGCTACTCTAATGTCTCTGCAAGTCACATCCTTACTGTACTTAATGTACACATCCTGAGCCACCTTTAAACTAGTTTTTTCAAGTACTGGTTGCAAAGCAGCCCCAGTAGGCTAGAGCTCCATGTGGATCTCTCAATAGACCTGTTTTATACCCTGTACTGAGTGTTTTACAACTGCAGCAATGCAGCTAGAAATACCGGCTGATTGCTGACTGCAATATAAACCGCACCTCTGTGTGAAGCTGACAGTCAGTTGCTGGCTCTGGGTCTAAAAGAGTATTTTCTAGGAAGATACAAGCTTGCTCTGTCCTATTCCAGGGCAAATGAAAGCTGCAGAAATGTGTCTAACACCATGCCGATCCTCCCTCGCAATGGGCTTATTAGGTCAAACTCATCACCATGCTAATTGCTTTTCATGGCTTACAAACATATGCCATGTAGGATGGCAAGTAAACACATGTCAGCTTATAAATAGCTACTCAGACATTGAATGAGCCAAGACAAGGAAACAGTTGTGGTGCAAATGGGAGTAAGACACAGCGGTTTCTTGAGCTCAAGCATTTCCTCTGAATAAAAGCCCAAGTATTGTGTGTCTCAAATGGGATGTGAAAGGGATTTGGGATACAGAATTACCTTAACTGAATTTCTTTGTGCTTCTGTCTCATCTGAATGGTAAGCATCCCAAATCGCAGGTTTCCATTTCACTAAAAGAATAAGAATAAATTCTTTTATGTGCTTTCTTTGCTGAAATAGAGGAATAACTAAAGACTATTTATGAGTCTATGAAGAGCAACTGACTTAAAGGTTCTGTCTTTAACAGTTCCTATGTGTTCATTGCTTATCTAAGTGAACTAACAGGGATTCAAGACAAGGTTATTCAAGTAGTCTGTTGCATGACTTCAGGCAAGACACTTTCCTTACTGTTTCCTGATTCATAAAATGTGAATAATGACCCTGAGTTCCTTAGCACTTTGAGATGTGGTGATGAAAAGAGAGAATGTGAGTATTATTATATTCATTATTTATTTCTTGGTTCACAGAACCATTGTTGGATTGTTGTTGGATAATATTTAATGAGTCTCAAGTATTAGGACCGGAAAATTTATGGATGTCTTAATCTGGCAGCTCAGTGCAGAACAGTAAGAGTAGAGTTTGAGCGAATAGATTAAGTAGGTGAAAATTGCCTACTTTGTCTCCTGAGGTGGTATAGATACTCCCTATGCACTACCTACAACAACATGTTCAAGACGAACAGTCAGTGACAAAATGTTTGGTGCTCAGGATACATTAGAGATAGCAACATAGATGCTGATGGACAGTTGAATGAGGATCTGAGATCTGAATCTTTGGACTTCTGTCTATATAAATAGGGTCAGCTGTAGGCAGTATTTATATATATATATAGGCACATACTAAAAAATCAGACCAAACTGAGTATCTAGGTTCTTTTGTAAATCTAGCCCTGAGAGTGACTCCTCTAAGTTTTTAACAGGAAGTCTGCCAAAATGAGTACTTCAGTTGTAGTATCTCACATTTATACTAGTGCTCTAACAAGGATATGGACCATATTTCTTTTCAGGACATTATCATTTATAAGCAAAAATAAACTCCATCAGAGTAATACAAATGTATATGAAGTTGTGCACAGAGATGAAGCAGACAGTACTTAATGGCTGTACAAAAGAAGACTATCACAAAGAAAGTTTCCAAGACTGTTTTACTCTCTCCAGCTTTCAGTTTTGTATTTCTATTAGCAAAGAAAACGCAAGAAGGAAAAACAAGGAAAGAAGTGGAGGGTACTTTTTAGAACACTATGTAATTTAGTGCAGATTGCCTTTATCTCCATACTCATGTTTTTCACAGGCCAAAAGATTAGTTTTCTGTGAAAAGAATAAAAACAAATGTAATGCAGGTTGGGAGGGGAGAGGGAGATCTGCTTGGTTTCTTTAGTGATAGTTTGGTAACAGCTGTAGCACAGCTGAGTGCTTGTAAATGTAGTTGGGAAAAGCGACCATTAATGGTAGAGTATTTATCTTATGTTGCTCTCCAGACCGAATATTATCTAAGTGCTTTGTGCCAAATGTAATAAAATGGCCAGGATTCTCATTATAGAAAACATAAATTGCTGAAGGCAAATATATTGTCAGAGAAACTGTCAGTGTGATAATCATGCATTCCTGTCACTAAATTACATAAAAATACATGTATTTATGAATAGGCTAGCCCTCTAGAACATTAGCTGGTGGGGTAACTGGAAGGGTCTCCACTGGGAATATCCCATTCTTTTTTTTCTTTTTTTTTTTATTGCTGCGTAACATAGAGATCAGATATTACACTATATTTGAAAAGTATTATGAATAGGTCAGGATGCCACTATTTGCCTGATCACAGTCAGACACTTGTAATAATATCATCTTAGGAATTACAAAATCATTTGAGCAATAAATTAATTTTCAATTCAAGGGTGATGAAAATCAGTCAATGTAAGTTGAGCCTTTGTTAAAAAATAAAGTTATCTGGTTGATGACACACATGTTTTTCTTACACAGTAATCTTTTAAAATGCTTTGGGTGATAGTCATCAAAGAAGTACTGGCTAAGATTGATTTAGCAGGTTAATAGTAACAAGTAGCTACTTTTCACACATGTTGAACTTCAAAAGTAATTTATGATTAAAATCATTACATATTGGTATTTAAAAAAACAGCACTTGTGTACTTTGAATAACTTGTGGTTTCATATCTCCAGCATGAATACTGCCTAACCAAAAGACATAGTCAACCGATCTGTTGACTGCCATCATACCAATTGTTATTTTTAGGATTGTTTACAAAAAGCACAATGCAATCATCTACTATTAAATAAAATGCATCAGATATAAATTTTCCAAAATGGAAAATCCAGAAAAGACAATGCTATAGATCCAAATGAAAATTCACCAGCATACAGTAGAATTGTTATGTCAGCAGGGCAGGATCAGAAGTGGCCAGCCTGGAGCTCTTAACCATCCATATCTTGGGTGTTTTCAGGGCATTCCCATGCCCAGCCTACATCACCTACCAAATTGCAGGGCTGTGCTGACCTGCACTGGCCTGCGCTCCTGGGCTTGCAGCTGGCACATTCCCGGTTAGAAGCATGTTGGCAGCGTGATCAGGTGAGGGGCCGCACCTGAGCGCAGGCTCCAGCACTGAGCTGACATGGCCAGGAACATGTAACCTGCCAAAAGCTGAATGGAAACTGAAGAATGTAAGCACAACCAGATGTCTGTACAGAAAAATACATCTCAAATGTATACAATTTATAAACTGTTGAAACTCTTCAAAATGTGAACGGCAGGAAGCTATTTAGCATAGAAGAAAAAATATTAATTAAGGAACATGATAAACAGAGAATCTCAAGGAATGGGCAGAGTCCTTTTATAACCCAGCCCCAGGGGAAAAGTCTGGAGAAGATATGGATAGGATGGGAGCAAGAAAAAGGAAACAGAGAACAGGAAAGGGAAGAACTCCAAGTTCTTCTTGGCTATTGTCAGTGAACGCCTTCTGTGTTATTCCAGCTGTGTTCCTGGGAGCCAGGAAGGAATTTAAAGTAGAAGGCACGAAAAAGAGTGCCCATCCTCACCAAAAGGAGAGAGAAGAGGGAGATATGTAGAGGGTAGCTACAGGATGGGACTTTGAAGTGCTTCCCAGTTCTCTGGTGTGGATGTTCAATCCATCTGCATCCTGGAGTGACCTACTTTCCCCCACGCTCTTGTTTCATGCATGGATGGAGCTGGAATATTCTCCAGCTCCTGTTTAAGAGGCAGCCAGAGACACTCAGTTGGGTCATGCAGCCAAAGTCAGCGAGGATGCTAGAGCAGAGAAGGAGGAATAAGATTTTGAGTATAAATTAAAAATGTGTTTTGTTGATTCATCTCTCTGGTTTGTAGCTTCACTTGCAATTTTGAAATCAAAAAAAACATTACTTTCTGCTTTTCCAGCAAGCAGGAATGTGTTAGGTGGAACTCATTTCATGATTAAAATGTCAAATATAGGTGTCTACATAAAAGCTAGATGTCCAAGTTCTGATTATAATCAATGAAGATCTCATCAGTGGAGCTTGGAAGACTATTCAGCTCACAGTACAAACTCCATTGATGGTGTTGAATAAATGTCCTTTGAGTATATGGCAGTTCAGATGCCCGTCATACATGTAGACATCTACATTAAGTGCGTAGTTAGTAATTAAATCTTACCCATAGGATCTTCCAAAAGAATAAAGAATTATAGTCCGATGTTTGGCAGTTGTAAGCCTTTAAATAGCATGTGGTCGGGTGGCTAAGTGCTATTTCTTATCCTTAACATTCCTGCACATATACCATAGCTACTTATATACTAGTAAACTAAACATGCCAAGGAACGATGCTGGGCACTGAAGCCTGCTGGCATGGTCTGACCTACCTTTATTCTAGTAAATCTCCAAAACTTGCCGCATGGATGGATGTTTTCCTGCAAACTGTATATTGAGAGTGGCAGGGAACTGCTCATGTCCCTGGAAGCACCTGATTTCCGTATCACTGCTGGGAATGTCTTAGGACAGTGCTAGGTGGCAGAAGCAAAAAGACGATGCAGACCAATCTAACAATTTAGCCGGTATAGATAATTTAACCATTACATGCCAGAGCCTGGGAATGTTCCTGGGCATTGTTTAATTTATTAGTGTAGTTAGAGCTTATAGATACTATTTCTGAACTGCCTAACTTGCAAGCTTTTCCTTTGTATGCAGCATGATACACCCTTAGCCAGAAAAATATTACAGTGCTGGGAATAAAATGTAGTGATTTGGTTATTACTGAAGAATAAGGAGATAAGGTCTAGAGCTCAGAAAACAAACAAACAAAGCGCTGACCCAAGAAATCAGGGGATAAGGTTTCGTGTTGCTTTTTTCCACCTTCCCACAGCTTATGATGACTCAGTACTGGTACAGAGATGCAGCATTTCTCAGGATTTTCTAATAATGTACACAGAACAAGTGGCATCAGAAGGCAAATGGTGCCATGGAAACAGAATTTATATATTGACTTGGGCAGCATGGTACCTTAGTCTAGGACTAACAAAAGCATATATAATAATTACAGGAAATATATTCTAAGTGTGACTGATTCTCACCTGAAAATAGAAGCTGATTCAATAAATTTATGCTTGCCTATTCCCACCCTCTCCCTGACCCCCGGCCAAAAGTCTATCTCACAGGACACTGAAATGAGAAACTGTAATTCTATAAAGCTGTGCCTGCTGATTTTTAGTGGTACACATGTATTTTTGTACGGTACTTGAATACATTCTCAAGTCTGATTTCTTCCCATTATCTTTACTGTTGGAATAATACAGTCAGCTTTAAATGCACTGAAAATCTCTCCCATCACCAACTTCAGTGCAAACTGAAATTGTGACAGCAGATAAAAGAAAAAAATCAAATTCAAATGATCCTATGCAGATAGCCTCGTGAAAGAAAAACAGTTAGCTTTTATAGTAAAATATGGAATTGGTGAATAGCAACATTTTTAATACTTTGTGTTATCACCTTCTCTTTAAATTACTTCTAATTTAAACAAAAAACATATTGTTCCCCTTGTTTCATTCTTTTGTTTGTTTTGCATGTGTTTTTTTTTCCAAGGATTGCTGAAGTGTTGTAACTACCAACAGATTTTGGTGTGTGCTGGGTCTAGTCTTTAAATTGCAGCGTCTTTATTACTGGGAGCATCTCTTCCAATATGTTTGAAAATCTCCATATCACTGTTCTGATTTATAAATAGCACCGTATGAGTGAAATAAAATCCTATATCCAGAAGAATTCAACAGGATTTAAATTTCTGTCCCTACTGATTTTGAATGAGGTGTCACAGGATGCTAGGATGCCTAGAATATATCTGTTTTCGTATCTAGGACGGAAAAGTGGAAAACACAGTGCATGACTAATATATGCCTTATATTATATTTTATAACCACTATATTTATAACAATTCTTTTTATGAGCCTGTAAGTCCAAGAGGGGTAGCTGGAGTTTAGAGGCGGGCCAAGGGCATCCGCTGCGTAGGTCCATGGGAGCGGCTGCGGTCTTGTCACAGCGCTGGTGCAAGCAGCAGCACGAGGCTGGGTGAACACAGCCCACCCGCGAGCGTTCCTGCTCACCGCCAGCTCTGCAGCGCTGCTTGCCATGGGCCCATTGCAGCCACTTTGGCAGGGAAGGCCCGAATAAACTCAAAAATAAAAACTCGGGAGTTGTCTTTGAAGAGTACAGCTATATTTAACACTGCGGAGATGGAGTAGCTGAGGCAGAAAGACTCTGACTTGCCCAAGGTTTTCAAATCAAGCCTGCAGCAAAACCAGTAATTGGGATCCATGAGTTCCTGATTCACTGTGTTCCCTCATTTGCCCAGATGCTACCACTTCTCCATTCTTTCTTTTTTCTTTTTTCTTTTTTTTTCAAAAAGTTAACTGCAGTTGTGGATTTTAGTTCATCTCCCCTTGAAAGACCAGGACATGTGCTGGAAAGCATGTCCAGTGGTGCTCACCTGTCTCTTGAAATTGAAAAGAGGACACTGAACTCAATTTTGCATATTAAAATGAAATATTTATCACGGGAAATTTAAGGAAAAGGATGCTGAAATTTCAAATTTTCCATTATGGTCTAGCAACAGAAAGAACAGCTCAGATCTTCAGAGAATAGCTGAGGCAAAAATCATACTTTAATACCTAACCTTGCAATGCAAACCCTTCATCTATTTCATCAGACTTGTCCCATTACTATTCAACCCTTCGGCTCCACTGACATTCATCTACAAGAACTATGCTTCAGGTTTCCTATCTATTGTTTTTCCTTTCATTATTTTTCCAGGATTGTAGGTGCACCTTTTTTCACATTCAAAAGCAGTTCTTAGGAAGCATAATCTTTGCAAAGTGAATTCTCATGTAGCTTTTTCTACACTATGATTCATTATCTACATTTATCTACATTATCTACAGGTGATCTACATTTAAAAAAAAGATATGGGAATCTTCCATCCATTCCTACCTGATAAAAGCTAAAACTTTCTGCAACTTCCAGGTGTACAATCTGCCGCCTGTGGTCTGCATAAAACCCTGCACATTGTTTTTTGCAGCTTTCTGGTTGCTCAACCATACATAACTTAAGCCTTCATATTTTTAATCATTTCAGACTTTCTGTCAATGCTGTGTTTGGTTCCTGTCTGTCCTTTCCTTCCACTTCAGTCATTGTCATCATCTTATTTTATTTATTTATTTTTATTTTTTATGAAGGAAGAGGTCTTTTATCATGATATTCTCTTCTAGTAACCAGAACAACATTCTCCCCTCTCCTAGATTCCCCTTCCCACATTTCCATACCTAACAGAGCACGATTAACTTATTTTATCTTGCCTTTAAGGCTCTGTAGTTTGCCTTGTCCTTGTTCCAGTTATTTATAGTGAGGTAACACCCTCAGTCTTGCATCATGGCCCTTTTGCACAAAGCACCCTACAAATGCAGAAAATCAGCTCCCTGTCACAACCACATCACAGGCAGAATAGCCGACTAGCACAGGAGGGAGAAGGAAGACAGTATGCAAGGCCAGCAGAGCAATGCTCAGAAAGCAAAAACCAAGTTCCAGATATTTCATTAGAGTGTAATCTGTATGAATCATGAAGAGGAGTTATCAATAGGAATATCAGAATAGGAGGGAAAAAAGAGTACTAAAATGAAGAAATGAAAAAAGGAGGTGAGTAAAAAGGTCTGTGAACTGACCCCATTTCCTCTCGGTTAGTTCATTTTTAATGCACAGTGATGGAAAGTTGCATGTAAATATTACCCCAAATCGGTAGTGACTCAGATTAAGGGATAGTCAGAAACATAATCTGCAATCTAAGAAAGCATGAATAGAAAAGGCCTATTGCTTGTCTGGTGAGTCATTTCTAGTGCAGAGTATTATCTCCATAGTATATTTTTCCATTGACTTAGTTACTTGGAAAACAAGTTAAACAAAATTTTAAACTTTTGAAAAGCTGTCTTCTGTTTCTGTGTTTGTTTCCTCACAAAGTTGGCTTTGCCTACAGAAAATAAGACAGTTGGCATATCTGGAGACAGAAGTCTCAGAACTCCAGCCATGTAGCAAACTAAATTCTATTTTTATTGCTAATGATTAAAAGCGGAAAAATCAAAAAACAGGTGAAAACACCACCTACTGCAACTTTATAACTCACACATAGCAAAAGCCACAAAATGTAAATAAGGTCACATTAATTCAGTAAGCACAAGTCATTGTCAATTGAAGAAATGACAGGTTCAGTTTGGCCAAAAAGACTATTTTTATGCCAAGTAAAATACAAAAAGATACTTGAAACTTAATATTAATAATAAAAGTTTCTATTTTTTTAAGCTACATTTTTATCTTAAGTTTTTAATGATTATTGAATTGGAAAGTCTTGGCTGTTGTCTTCAGTTAGGCTTTTAACAAGAGGGAAGGGTAATAGCTAGTCTTTAAGTAGACAGCAAGACACATAAAATGGGACACATAAAATAAGACCCTCTGCTCCTTAAATCAAGCTTGATTCAGTTACATACACTTCTACATCCTGGATACCTGACTCTGTCCATTTGTCTTGTTCTTGACTCTGTGAGAAGAGATAGACATCACTGCATTCTGCTATGGTACACAGATGTTATTGTACACAGTAAAGAGATAAACTGGTGTTTCACTTATGCAGTGAGGCATCAGTCATCAGATTCTGCTGATTAATGCCCAAAGAGGAATCATGTATAGCTACTTTGGTTCTTAGACTTATACCAGTTCCTTTTAAAAGACATCCTTACTTGTATTCTGCATTCCTCTTTTCTGCTTCCCTTCAAAAAAGTTCTTCTAATTATTTTTTTTCAGAAGGGACATTTTCTTCCCATTTTTTCCAACACACTACATTATTTAAAACATGTAAAAGCTGTAACTGCAACTAGGGATTAAAGCTCATTTCAGGGAGGATTTTGAAATTCCATTTAATTCCAATCCAATGTGAAAAGCAACAAATTTGAAATTCTTCAGCCAGAAGAATTCTTCCATGATATTGGGTGGTTGTGATGGTTCCAGAGCTGCAACTGCTGCCTGGCTGGCTCTCTGGGTTGCAGCCACGCTAGTAAGGAGCAGAGGGACAGAGCCGAGAGGAAATTAATTTGTTTTCCCTGCTGAGTTTGGGTGAAGCTTTGTTAGGACCAAATGTCTCCACAAAATATTTTGACTCTAGTGAACTGGGGCCAAAACGTGTTGTATATTTTTCTGAGCAGCATTGGCATTAGCAAGATTCCTTTTTTTGGTATTGCCATGGAATAGGTCTAGCTTTATATGTTTTTGATTGGTATGAACTATTTCTTTTTTATCTGCTCGTGAACTAGCTTTTACCTCATGCACTATCCTTTTTAAATATTTTTCAAACAAATGTTGGCTTTTCACCCATTTCAACAAATCCAGTCAAAATAATATTCTGTTCTAATTTTCCTGATATGAACATTTTCACACCAGTGGTATGTGCATAACCAACTGTTGTAATAAATCTACTGACTTTCTGGTACATCATGTGTTATAGGAGACGCAGACTGATGAAACAGAAAAATGGATGTAAGATCAATGAAGAGAAACAAAATACACTGTTGATAGCTGATGAGAAAATCTTGAACATGTTTAGATAAATAAACACTGATATAAAAATGCAGTTTAAATGCCAGAGAATGTTAATTACTTACAGTTTAATGAGGAAATTAATTAAGGCACAGCACAAGTACAAAGTAATAATGCCTCTTGTTTTTCTCAGTAGATAATCCATAGCTTTGAAGTACTGAGAAAAGCCAAGCTTCAGACATACAGGGCTTTTTATAAGACCTAGTATTTCATGTAGAAGCGAGCTGTGGACACTTATTGAGAAGAAAGTTAGCTTCAAAAAGGAACTACCAAGAATAATTTGGAACCATAAGAAAAATAATACATGTGTAAAAAAAATCTAATAAGGAAGTCAATGAAGAAAGTGGTACCTGTAGTGAAGTCCCAGCAACATAAGTAGGCTGGACATGTAATTAGGATGATGAAAGACTCTTCCGATTATCGTCTGAGAGGTTAGCTCCCTATCTTTTGACCTCATGGCCAAGGAAGATGGATAATATCAAGCAAAATGTATAATTTCTTGATGTGAATTATCAACAACATGAGAAAAATAGTCTTGGCTAAAAGTTTGGGGTAACTGTGAGAAAGGCCAGTGGCCCTTAGGATCAGGGAAACTGTAACAGTGGTGTCGTGCATATACTCCACAGTTGGATGTTTTAAATATCCTAGCTAGGAAGGATTCTATTAATCTATCCTAAATGTGATGCTCCTTCTTAGTATATTGTCTAGAGATTTTTCCAGTATACGTTTGGCAAACAAACAGTGAGTTTCTACCATTGTTCCTATATAATCTGTGTATTATAATCTGATCAGTCCTGGTATAAGGAAATTTTATTTTTCAGCCAGATACTTTCCTTTCCATAGATGTATCATATTCTTGCTAATTATAGTCAAATGGATAAAAGAAAAGCAGAGGGGGAACAACCAAGGGAAGTATCAGTGGCTGTCTGGGAAAGAGTCCCAGACACTCTGTTTACAGTAACATTACATTCCATAAAAAAAATATAAACAGCAAAATACGAATCTACAAGACTTATTCACAAATTGTATTATTATAGACTGAAATGTTAAAGTCTTTTTAATTCATGCTGTTACATGTTCTGTTTAGTCTTACAAGCATCTTCAGGGGAATGCAGATTCATATAAATGGAAATATATATGCAAATTAATCATGGCTCTTGGATTCAATACAATTTGACAGCGCAGTCATACATTGCCGCTCCATTTATATACAGGTCCATTTATATAGTATTAGCAGTAGGTTAGTGGGTTAATTTCCAAAAGTCTTTCATAGGTATCATCACAATGTTTATTTATCAGTTATATGAACTGAGTCATCATTTATGGAAAAGTTAATTTCTGGATCTTCCTACTTATTGCACTCAATTGTCTGTTTCTTTATTGTTTGTATTGTTCTTTCTAATGTTTTTGCTCATCCTTATGTTTCACAAAAAAGAACAGGATGAAAAATTCTTTGTCTGCAGTGTTTCCAGGATAGATCAAGCTGCCCTAATTTTCATTTGGAATTTCTTGCTGTCCTAGACTGTGCACTTTCTTCATGCACTATTTTAAATACTAGTAATTTTACTATTAAGTAGTAGTAAATTACTATTACTACTTAGTAGTAGAATAATTCTAATACTCATTAATTATTTCATTACTTATGTATTAAGTCTAGTGTTATAATGTCAGGAGGCCATGAGCTGACCAATGCACAAATATAGAGGATATGTTGTAAACTTAGAACACCCAGATTTACAATCCAAAAGCCTAAGATGAACAAATAACAGGAGAAATGACTGCAACATGCAGCCTGAGCTGCAGTTTCTCAGCTATCATATTGGCTCTGTGTTGGGAGTTTTTTAACTGAGTGTTGTTCATTACTTATAACTTTCAATCAGAGTTTTGGGAAGAAGAGAGATGTGCCCAAGTGAGAAAAACGAAGGAAAATAGCTGGAGAAGCTTTAGAGGCTTCTGAGTCTGCCCAGGGCTGGTTCCTTGGTCCAGAGCACCAACACCATAACTTAGCAGACAGCGAAACACACCCTGCCATGCTGTCCAGGACCATATCATCCCTGGACATGTTTACACATCAATCGAGGGTGATTTCAGTTGATTATTTCTGCAGATTAGTCAAACTAGTAAGCTCCAGTACTGTTAGCAACAAAGGTGCTATTATTTAGGCTTAACTGAAGGCTTTACCTAGGACCCTGTGTATATTCTTGGTGGATTCTTGGTGGCTGAAACTCGAGTTGCTATTGCTTAGCAGCTGTTGCTTTCTAACCAAATTAAAGTTGCATGTGTTATAATCATTCTTTATGGAAAGACACATGATATGGAGCAAGTGTGTGTGTGTCAGAACACAGGGCTGAAGGAGGTGGACAGAAGCAGCTAATCAACACATGGGAGAGTGGGAAATCTACAGAAATGATCTTAACGGCATAACATCCAGGAGTCCCTGCTATCACTACCTATATGATGCAGTAAACTTTTGCTGATATAATAATGTGAATTCTAATGTAATTTTAATTTCTGTCTACACTAGTGAAAGTATCCCACCAAACTATGTTCAGTTCCATTTTTTCAAAGGTGTCAAGCTTTAGTCACTGATAATTCCCTTTTATCCATAAATCTGAAAACTTTAGATAAAGGTCAATGGAGAGAAGACCCCTTCTCCTATCTGCATTTTCTGGAATGAGCTATAAAGCAATACCCTCATATTTATGTATTTGTGTGCTGCATTTGATGATAATGCAAAATAAGTACAGAGGATATGCAAACAGTTACTTGTCTTCTTTGGAGGGCTGAACATTTGCTTGAATGAACAGAAAAGAATTTTCCACTATCACAGGAATTTTCAGGATAGTGAGTTTTCAGAATTGCAGCAAAATTGAAACTTTTTTTTTCCTCATGGGAAGTAAAAGAGAGATATGGCCACTGGTGGCAGTATGGGAAACCTAAATACATTCTTCTGCTTTTTATAATTTAGATAGGTCAGTTTACTAGACTTCTGAACAGCTGAATCAATCTCCCTGTGCCTTAATGAATATTTACTAATTTAAACTAATTTGAACAGCTCCAAGCAGAAGAAACTAGAAAAGATAACGCCAGAAGATTAAGATTCTTAAAACACTTGATCAGGTTGTGAGGGACTTGCTTTCTAACCCTAAACCTGACCTAGATAAAGCAACAGCTGACAGCTGCTTCTCCTAGGCTCTGAATCAATGTAAAAATCAGCAAGTTCTTCTAAGGCAGATTTCCTTCCTTCTTTGACTGGAAGCAGAAGCTTTCATCAAAATGGATATATTCCTGCAAAAAACACTTAATTCTCAATAAGTTGATATTTTCCTGGAATAGCAAAAAACAGCTTTACTTATCTATCCATCAGGGAATAAGAGTCATGTGAAAATTTCTCGTGAAGTCAAAGAAGGTGGGATATATACAGTATGGCAAGCTCAGGAGTTATGTTTTGAGTAAGAGATTGCTGTTGTGTGTACAGTGCAAAGCACAGCCATTGGCACTCCAAGAGGTAATCATATACACTGATGTCCTCTAGGAGATGATTTCACACTTAAGAACTATGGGAGCAGCAGGCAACTTTAACCCGCTAGAAGCTTTCGGCACTAGAAAGTCATTCCTCTATGGGTGATGTCATTTTGCTGTAATTAGTTTTAACTGCTGCCACTTTCACTCAGTCATGTTCTAACAATCATGTATAAAAATGTGGTGTGTTTTCAGTGACTTTGGCATTTTTCTTTGCTCTGACTCAAAATAAAGTTTAACCAACTGAAGGCCTTGTGTGAACAGACTGCATAATTCTACTCAAATTAGCTTTTTGCTCAGAGTCCAGAGGATGAATGCAAAAAGTTGTATTGCTTACAAAATAAAACCATTAGTAATCATTAAAGCAGCAGTCAAATGCAAGCAGCATTACAGCTGCATAAAAAATGGAACTGGAAGCCAAACATTACTACTAATCACTGCCATTGTCCTGAAAAAGCAGAAATTAAGCACTGGTTTAAACCCATTTGAAAATCCATTCCTGGGAGACCGAATTGCTAAAAGTGTGGAGGTCTTACTCATGGATTTCTGTAGAACAAAAACAGCTTTGCATTTTGAAACACTCGCAAATGTCCTTAAGAAATGCAAGACTGATAGCATAGGAACCATGTCCAATTACACAGGTGAGCAATGGCTATGTGGAGGCAGGATTCCCAGTGCTGTCTTGCTGATGTGATTTGACTCCGACAGGATGAGAACCTGAGAAGCTGACAGGTTGTTTTATTCCCCTTGCCCTTTCATTCTGAGACAACAAAGAGTAGGCAAAAGTTTTTTAGTGATGGACACCTTTCCTCTGGGAATTGACAGAATTTGCTAATTCATTTTCAGCCAATGAGTTTGTCACCACCAGCCCAGGCTTGATTGAGCAATGCATCAGAAATGAAAAATCTCAATATTCCATTTGCAGCTCCCTGACCTTTCTGGTGGCCCCATTTATGGCTTCAAATAAACAAAGACATGGGGAAGCAAAATGGGCCTAACAGCAATTACTTGTTTTCCTTTTGTAATGTGAGCTTGAAGACTCTTATACAAACCTTTTTTCTCCTTCCCCTGAAAAGGAATCCTTTAAAAGCAATCATAGCTAAGATACTGCATGAATGTTTATAACATCACAGTAAATAGCAAATGTTTATGGATGTCCCAATTATTAAAGTAAGTCTGTGACAAGGACTGATCCCAATTGAAGGACATTGTGCTCAAGGTAACATTACTGTCCAAAAAGTAGCTGTAAAATTGATGATGGGTTAGTGCCATGTATATTTAACATCTGTGATTACCAGATCAAAGTAAGGGCCCTGCCCACCATTAACTTACTTTAACTTAACAAGTTACCATGTGTCTGCTGAGCCATGGTAACTGAACTTGTTTACACTGTTATCTTATAAGCAAATACGAGCTAATTCCAGGTAGTGTTACCCCCAAGCTGTGGTTTAGCTAAACTGATTTACCTTAACAGGCAGGTGGATAGTCACACCAGAGCTGATATGCTGAAACACGTTAAACCATCAATATCTGATCAGGTGTCTAAGTCCATATCTTTAAACACATTGTTTCCTTGAATTTGTCCACTGTGTGAGGTCCTCCAAAGAGCAAGCTGGGTGTAATCCTGACCATGCATTGTCAGCAGGGCAAGAAAAGGCCAAGCTGACATCTGTCGAAAGTGCATCGTGTATTACAGATATGGGAATAAAAAGAGCCCAGGAAAATGCATAACGTCAGTGACTTTGGCTCTGCACAGGTGCAGGGATTTGCCTGGGTACGGATCTTAATGAGAAATTCTGCAGGTGAATGCTGAAGATCTGAAGATCTGAAACCTATCTTCCTTGTATAACTCAGGCAGGACTAGCAATACCTAAATATGGAAGAAATTTAGGTTTGCCCCCCACTGTAGGAGCTACAAATGTAAATGCAGATAGGGAGGTGACCTGCAAAATAACATCTTGTTGAGAAAGCAAAAATGTGTGTTCTGTTTCTCAGTTGCTTTGTAGCTAATCACAACAGCCTGGCTTAATGTCATTTGGCTTTAAGCCCTGAGCTGAGGAAGGAGGTGCTGAGCCTGGCTGCCCAGCTCTCCCTTGGGTCCCTGGTGGGGGGCTGCGGGTGAGCCACAGCTCCCCGTTTTTCTCCACCGGCAGTAGAAGACCAGGCTGCCCCAGGCTCCAAGGTGCCTCAATGAAAAGCCCAGGAAATGAAATGAAAATTCATTTCTTTAGGTGAGAGCAATCCAACTAACTTTAGTATTAAGCCTCAGTGCTGAAGAACTGGCCAAGCATTTGTACAAAATCCTCAGCATTGTTTCTGCCCATCTGCAATACACAGCTTATCATTTTGCTTTCCGATTGCCCTGATCACATGTGGAACTGATTCTCCCTTGCCTTCATTGCTGTTTGTGTCATAGGGAAAGTCCAAATAATTCAGCAGCTGCACAGATTGTGGTAGGATGGCACAGCCAACGAACAGGTTCATCTCAACTCCAGTAAAATTGGATTTAAAATATAATGTGTCAGTGTGTCTGTGTATCCTAAATAATCACAGAAGTTCTTCCTGTATTGCACAGCTTCTAGAGCAACCGGAGAGACCTGAGGAGGGTTGCACCCACTGTGCAGTGTGCTAAAGATGCATTAGTGAGAGCTCACTGTGAAGCAGCTGGCAGAAGCCTTTTCTTTGTAAAATGCAACCTTCCTGAAGCTGAAACTGTTTGTGGGAAAAGAACAGTTCCAAACAAATTCCTACTTTAAGGAAAAATAAGAAAAAAAGATTTTCAATTGTTGAAGCACACCGTTTTGACATTTTCAGAAGCTCCATTTTTCCAGCTTGAGTGTCTGTTGCTTCACATTTCATGTAACTTGTTGTGAAAAAAGTCTGTACTGAATGGAATTCTTTTGAAAATATAAAAGTTTCTCTCATTTCAGACTTTAACTTAACAGTTTTTTTCCTTTTTTTAGTTTAATTTTATCCCAAATTGTTTTTTTGTTTATATTTTAAAATTGCTGTTTTCTTTGCTTATTTTGATTAGTTGTGGTCCCTCATTAAAGATCTTGTAGTATAAGTAACAAAACAGAGCATATAGTTGGGAGCCCACGTGCATGTACAAAATAATCAGGAGGGCCTTAGCCAGTGACGTATTACTTGCACATATTACATACCCTTTGTATTGTGGCTGAGGTCAGATGTACAGGAAAGAGAGAAGGAAGAACAGAAAATAAATAAAAGATTTGGGGGGAGAGCTAAAAGGAAAAAAATAGAAAAAAATAAAACAAAGGTCTGAAGGAGATGGAAAAAAGAGGGATATGGGAAAAGGGAATTATTTGCATATGAGAATAATGAAAGGAGTCAGGGGAGAGAGCAGGATTTGCCTTACAACAGCACTGAGAGGGTTTGGAGGTAATGACCAATCACTAGAGAAAGTTTGAGGGATCAATTTGAGATGCTGATCATAACTACTATGAAAACACAGGACAAAGAAATGAGGTATCCTGGTCCAACAGCCTATTAGAGTTGCTCTGGTACCCTGAATGATTTGGGGAAGAAGCCTTGTTTTGGTTATTGCTGTTTTTCAGAGGGAAAAGTGGCTTGTTTAAAAGATACTTTCATTCCCCATCTGCTTAAATTGCCAAAGAAGCTGCATATTATATCTTATGTAATTGTCATATTTATCATATTTAATATTTATCAAATTAAAAACTATGAGCTCACTATGAGTCACACCACCCTAGCATTTACATGTTCAGAGAAATCCTCACCAAAGTGACTTGGATTTTACAAAATATGAATGAACATGTTTGAGCTCTCCTTCTGCTCCCATTTCCACCATTTGTGTTCAGGATAACCCACACTCATCCCGTCTCTGGTAATATAAAGCTTCATCATCTAATGTCAAAAGGCCTTACTGAGGGTTTACACAGCTGCAGCTACTGATAGCTAATTTCAATTTTCACTGGAACTGCTGACTGTGCCCTCATACCCCAACAGGGTCAAAGTTTTTTCATATTAAATTTCTCCTGCTTTGGTAAACCAGTGATTACTATGACTCGTCATATAGCCCAAATCATTGTGACAAATTCAGTGGTCCTCTAATATTAAAAGATCATATTTATTGAGCATCTGAAAGACAGAGATAGTACTCAAAGTAAATGAATATTCCTGTGGACCTTTTGCACTACTGTGAAACAAAGCTGTAAAAACAGAATGCCATGATCTGCTAGTGATAACCGTTGTATTTTTTTGTGTTTCTTACCAAACAGTACACTATGGGCATATTGTTTCTCTAATTTTAACCTGAAAACTGAAAGGTTACAACAGACATGTTGTTCTGCCAAACATAATTTAACATGAGAAAGCTCAGTCATTTTTAAGGAGAGCATCTTAAAGATATGTTTTTTCCTCAAAGTTGATGCTAAATATATGAAATAAACTAATTGTATCTACAGTTTTGTTTTTTTTTTCTTAAATGTCTGTTTCATTTTCCACGCATATACACAGGATAGGAAGAAGGTGATGAAATACCTACATCTACTGAGTAAGACAAAGACCCTGGATTTTCCCTTCACAGACTGGGGAGATCCAGGGATATTTTATGTATTACTAGGAAAGGTGCAATCCCAAGTTTTTGACTTTTTCACTCCTCTCTCACTACTGCACTTTGTCCTATGCTTTTCCTGGAATTCATCCTCATTTTAGTCTCTCTCAAATACTTTTCTCATGTAATTTCTTCAGGTATTTTAATAGACTAAGTAAGCATTTTATCTGTCTGGCAGCAAAATGAAGTCTCAACAGCTGCGCAAAATCATTCAAACTGTATTCCTGACCTGCATTTTCTATTTACTCTCTGGCAAGACCCAAGATTGACTTCTTGAACCTCCTCAGGTGTCTGCTGTGAAGGCAGCTGCCTGTCTATCCAAGAATGTCACAGTGGGTGGAAGATAAATGCATAGAAAAGGCTGCTGCCCCCTTCTACCTCGGGGGAGAAAGAAGGACAGGTGCTGAAGAACTTGAACCAGGCAGGAAGAGCTAGAGATTTTGCTGGAATATCCAGAAGTCTTTGGCTCACTGAATAAGGGTCATTATTCACAAAAATTAGCTAATATATTCTTTAATTTTCCCACTCTTTTTAATATGAAAGATTTGAGATTTCTCTCACAGATCCTGAAAAGCAATAAAAGGTATAAATGGCTCTTTGAGGAGCTTGACTCAATCTTTCAGCTGTGAAAAATCAAGGAAGAAGAGGCTTTTAGGAATTTTGTAGGCTGTTTGAAGCGCATGATCATACAGAGCCATGTCTGAATGCAGTGTGTTATTGCTGGCTCTCTCTTTTTGCTAGCAGACATTTGTTAATTTTGATAAGGAAAGAAACAGGTATTTAACTGAATTGGTCATTTATATTCCAGAATGACTGCAAAATGAATCTACTCTAACACTCTGCAACATTATTCAACACCTTTTACATTTATTGCCTGAAGGAGGGCAGGGAAGAGGGAGAAGAACTTGCAGGTCTCCGGGGTAAAATGATAAGGGAGCTCTGAAAGGTTTCCAAGGAACAAAGTGACGCTGGCTGGCGAGAAAAGGCTGCTCTGGGGAACCAAAGCCTTTCAGGGTGATCACCACAGTATTGCTAAGGCAACCTGGATTTTGTAGATGCCTTTCAGCTGCCAATAGCTGGGAGGGGAGAGTTGGTGCTGCCAAGGCCAAAATGACCCCCTGACAGGATTGGTGATCCCCAGCAATATATTTCATTTTACGCTTTTTCAGAGATAGGACCTCAGGGACACAGCCAGCTTCCTCTGCTTGATTTAATAGGCTGTGTGCCTGGCTAGTTTCTCTGATAGCTGAGGCCTGGTTTCACAGACCTGGAACTATGTTATATAAAAGTGGACAGACTGGATGAAAGCAAGAGACCAGAATTTCCTCAGTTTTGCTCTTCTGGGAGTGGTGGGGTGTTGTTTGTTTGTTTGTTTTTAGTAGTCTTGGTGGTAACCTGAGCTAAGTAAAATGCTGGGTCTCTTCAATATTTATTAGAAAAATATATAAGAGAAATGTTCTTGTGTAAGGGGAAAGCCAAAGAAATTGTCTCTCTCGGGCACAACTTAAAATGAATAATGAATTCTCTGAGTTATGAAATGGGCAGATGAAAATATTACAGAAAAATAGAAAACAAAGCAGGGAACAACATCATGCCACTGGGAAAAGCCCATGCCGCTGGAAAAACCCATATCATAAAGCTGTTTGTATTTCTGACTGCTGTATCTGAAAATGATAATAGCAGAGCAACAAAAATGTACAGAGAAGGGTGAGAAGGATGATGAGAGGTTTAGAATGGCTTCCCCGTGATAAAAAGCTACATAGATTGATTCCTCAGTTTGGGAAAGAGAAGACTGAGGCAGGGATATGATAGAGGTCTACACAATATAGGCAAAGTGAATAGGGATCAGTGATCCATTATTTTTCACAACAGAAGAAGTAGGGGCACCTAATTACATTATCAGGCATCCTGATAAACAAAACAAAACAAAAAAGGAAATTATTTTTCAAATAATGCATAATTAAATTGTGAGGTGCATTGGCACAGGATGCTGTAGAGGCTATCAGTATAAATGGGCTCAGAGAAGATTAGATGAATCCATAGAGGATGGATCCATTGGTGGCTATTAAAAACAATGGTCTAGATTAAACTTCTGTCTCAGGAAGTCCCTTAAGTGCTATTTGCAGGAAGCTGGAAAGGTGTAGGCAAAGACGATTAAATCTATGTATTTGCCCTGTCCCTGTCCATGTTCTTTCCCACAGCATCCACTTTGGGCCAGTGCTAGAGCCAGCATACTGGGATAAATGGATCTTTGTTGGAGCCATCAGGGACATTTTTCTGTGTGTGTAAGAAACCGTAAGAACAGAAAAGAGGTGGTGATTAGAAAAATAAAAGCAACTTAATTAAATAGTATCTTCCTCTTACCGTTAATGCTTTACCACTAATGTTTTTCAGACAGGTCTCTTGCAAAGGAAATCTCAATAACCTTAAATCTCCTAATATCATCTTTAATTTTTACTTCAATCAGAATTTACCCAGCCCTGCTGTGCTTCTGTGTATTTATTGCTTATCATCATGCTATCAAAATTCGGCACAAGAATATTCTACTATTCGACAATACTGCCACCTAGGCTACATCTGTAGTAGTAAATTACAGTGCCAAGATAAAGGCTTAAGGAATTTGATTATTTATAATGTTTGTAACAGAGGTCCCTGGCTTAGGTTTGACCTTGGCCGACTAATTTTCACTCTCCCAAACAATTCCCAGGCTTGATTTGTGAATTAACATTATTGGGACCATTCCCAATAACAGTTTGGATGGAGCCAGCCTGTTCTGGAGGGCATGGCAAGACCGTGTTGGCCTCATGGCCAGAGAACAGCCCCTCCCCATGCCTAATTTACAATATGGATGTAGCAATGTTGATCAGATGGGAACTCTTGCAGATCAGGTGGGAAAAAAAAGGAGTAGGTCACACAAGTGACATTGGCCTCGCGGGGAAAGCCTGAACCATTGCCATCTCTATCCATTGATAGCTTGAACCATTGCCATAGCTATCTCCCAGGAGGGATAAGTGGGCCATAATGGTGCCCAGGCATGTATGCATCTGGTCATTTCCCCTAGAGCAGGATCAGAATACTAACAGTTCTCAGTGATACATGTCACAGCAGACTTGGGAGATCTTTAGGTAGGGCCAAAGATCACCTATAGGAAAAACTTTAATTGGAAAGCAGGCTAGTGGACTTTGAGCTATATAGACTGTCTTTCAAGATCCCCATAGTTCCCTCCCTTTTTACCCAGTATGATTTCTAGTCTGGAAGAGGCAATTTGGTTTTCTCTGATCATGGATTGATATGGTGATACCACTGTATTCATACTCTGGACACATTTTATGCTTGGTAATTATGTGATCAAATAAAGTTGCACCTGCTGTTTAATCCAGACATTTTAGTGCCTGTGTTTTCTTTCATCTGTTGTCAGAGTTAATATGCCAGGTGCTATATAAGACACAAATAAAAGAACAACAGCTACCCTAGGGAGCTTACAGGCTAAAAGAAAAACACACATATGGGCAAAATGCAGTGGGAGGTCCAGAGGAGGCTGATAATAAATAAATTAAAATCCAATAAACTGAAAAGTTCAATATCAGTTCTAGTTCAGTCTTACTCTCATATTGTGATGGAGAAGGCAGTTAACTGATTATAACTCTTGCTGATGTGAGCCTTTTGAAGGATGTGAGCAACAAGTCCTCTGAGATTGGGGCCTATTTTGTGGATGGATGGGTTATTGAAATGTGACTAGGAGATGGAAACGGTGTACCTGTTTATTACAGGCTGAGCAAATGGATAAGAAATGAGGGCCAACATAAAGGCATATCTTGGTGCAAGGCTTTGAAGGTGAGGACAAAGGATTTAAACTGACATATCAAACTCAAAGAACAGATCAAGAGGTTAAAACTGAGATAATAAAATCTGATGGATAGATGAGGTAATTATCAAGCTGAGGAAAAGAAGCAATGCCAGATGGCTTCTGTGCACTGACTGTCAAAATGCTCACTTAGACCACAGGCAAACAGTAGGGAGCAGGAGAGAAGAGAGAGTATCTCCATTAGTCTGTACAGAAATTTCACTTACTTGACCCAGAACATAAAGTAATATATCCCACTGATGCCTCAATCCAGTACCAAGCCCAACTCAGGCAACATGAGAATTGACCCCAAAAGATTAGCTGCATCTCCTTTACCCAAGTTTTATGTGGATGTAATTCTGTGGCCTTCAGCAGTTTTATTTTGGCCTTGCATCGGACTGTAATCTATCTCCTATACAGAGAAAATCTGGGCAGAAGGCGTCATGCTACCTCTGTGCTTGTTAATGCATCACAACACTAGAGATGTAGTAGCCTCAGGGCTGGATGAGCACCCTGGATCTGTCATGCTGGTTCCAGCTCAGCAACTTCTTCTGATATTTCCAAGCTTAAGTCTGGAGAACTTTAGCTGAAGAAGCTTCTTATCACAGTCCTGAATATCATCTAAGCATTCTTGCCCTGGAATGCAAGACAAATCCTTCAGTTTTTAAAAAAGAAAGGGAGATATTAGATGTAAATGACAGTTTGTGCTTTCTCCATTATGAATATCAGAGCATCACCTTACTGTACATTCAGCTTTCACAGAAGCAGACATCTCTGCATTTTTAAAGGCTATAATTTATTGTGGCTATTTTTGATTTCTATTTAGACTAGTGATGGGGTAGTTTGTACATTTAGGAGGGATTTTAGTTAGTAATTGTTTCCCTTTTCTGCAGACTGTGTTCTTTACGTTGTTTAAAACCTTAAATTGTAAGTCATCCTATTTTCATAATCTCACCTTTAATTGCACTTCATTGCCCATCGAAACATTGCACACTAAGTCTACCATTTTCCTGTTAGGTCTACTGGTGTCAAACTTCCTACCAGTGGGGCCACCTTGAGCTGCAGAAAAGCTGAAATACTATTGATCTGTGAGACAGAGGAGGTCAATGACGTGCCAGTGCAAGTATTTTATGCCACTTGAATTTTAGCATGTGTGCAAGAATTCTGTGATGATCTGCCTGGATTCATTACCATGAGATATGAAGGTTACTGCTCTGCTCATGAATGAAAGATATGCTTTTCATTTCTGTGGTCAATAATAAAAATGATAATTCCTAGGAAAAATGTAAGCTGAACAAACAAAGACCTTGTAGGCCTGTTGTTGAAGGAATAATATGACTTTGAAGTACAGTTCAACCTCACACAAAGATTGTCTTTGTAATACCACAAGAGCCACTGAGACTTCAGATTAATTTATACTTCATAAGTGGAGGATACAAAATTTGAATCTCTTCAAGGGCTGAAAGAACTGACACTAGCCTTTTGAAAAGACTGTCTAAACAATGGGTTAGTGATGTGAATAGGTATAGACATAAAATATAAAGAAATAAGAAATCTTTCTGCTTAGGAAGTAAACTAATCGCTAAGAGCTACTCATATCCCTCATCGCAGATTCATAAATCTAAGTATATCACATGGGAATTTTAAATTCCTCTGAAACATTTGCGATTGACCCTATTCAAAACAGAATACAGTTCTTTTGCAGGATGGTAATTCTACCTTTCTTATGCTCTTTATAGTCTTTTATAGACAACAGCCTCACTGACATTAACAAATGTTTTCATATAGGATAGCTATGAGAAAGAAAAGAATTATAATCCTAATTTTACACCTGGATAATTGAGGCAAGAAGAGATTACTGAGAATTGATACAGGAATCTTATGGCAAAGTCAGAATCTGACTCATGGATCCAGCTACATGGCTTCTTTCTTTGATATGGAAAGTTATTTTTCTTTTTTATCTCAAACACATAATGCCCTTAAAGATTTAGTCTATTTTAGTCTATCCCTAAAACTTTATCCTAGTTTTGGGCAGAATCTGTGAGAATAATGCTGACCTTGAAAGGGAGAAACCATTTTATGCATTTTATTTTCTACAGATCATTTTATAAATGTTTTTGAATACATGTGCATTATGTAACTTTGGAATAACTCAATAGCTTCTTTTTCAGAAATACAAGACTACTGCTTCAATGTAAAGCTTTGTTATTATGAAGTAATCAGTAACTTCTCCAAACTATTTACATGAAACTAAAGGCTGCTTCAGAACATGTTTTGCTATGTCTTCCACTTAATTCGTTACTCCTGTGCAGCCAAATTAGAGGCTCCACGTATGAGTTATACAATATAGGCAGATCATGTGAGCAAAGTCTCCATGGAAACTGCCTAATTTGTGCTTTTATTTAATTAGAGTTGTCCATTACCTCTCCAAATGAAATTTAATTTGAATTCATGTCAGTCATTTTTAAAATTGTATATGACTTTTTATCCATCATTTAACTAGATCTCTAGTAGGCTATATTTTAGCAGAGTGAGTTTACTTGACAAGTGAGTTTACAAATAAGATGTTTATTTGACAGCTCAGCTTTTCCAAATACCTTAACATACTCAGGATTTATTTTCTATGCAGTATCTATGCTATACTTTCCTTTGTTATCAATTCTTAACCTCAGGAAGTGTCAAAACCAGGAACAATTGTTTGAGAGTATCTACATGAGTATATTCAATCATTTCACTTGCTGTGAGATAATTGGAAAGAAATCCTAGTACAAAGAAAAAGTGCAAGCAAGACCAAGAAATATACAAAATGCACGTATTTGTTAAATGGAGCATTCAAACAGGCAAAACAGTGTGTCTGTTGTAAGCTGAATTACAAAAAGCAGCTTCTCTGACACAGTGATCGAGTTAGCCAAAAGAAGAGTTTGGGTTGGTTCAAACGTCTGTGAATGTCTGCCTTAGAATATGAGATACGTTTACTCATGTAAGTTATTTAGAAGTCACCTGTCTTCAGTCATGTACAACAAAAACATGGTCTGCAATACTTGATTTTGTCTTTCTCTGAACATATAGTGAGAGACTATGGATTCTTCCGTTCTTTCACCTTCTTTTGAGGGGGCTGGGCTTCGTAAGAAAGAGTACAACGTAAGGCTGTATATACTCAAACAACTTCCACTTGGCTGAGACACCAGAAGGCATGAAGATGAGCAAAAAGGCAAAAACATAGAAGAAAAAGTTAAAAATGCATTATCATATACTTATATGAAACACATTACTGTAATATTTTGTATCCTAATGTATGTATTCTCAAGCCATTCAATGTGACAAAGCAAAGCTGAAAAGAATGATGTAAAAGATGTTAAAAAAGGTGTTTATGAACATAAAAACACTAGCAAGGTGAAAAAGAGTGGTAAAATTAAAAAAACAAACATTCAAAAAACACTAGGAAAACAAGAAATAACAAGTGGCAAAAGAAAACAAATATTGCAGGTAACAGCACCCCCCTACAGCATCACAGTGTCGGAGATACTGAATGGTAAGAGGCATCACTGGGCGGATTTAAAAACTAGTGGAGAGCTTATGTCTGGGTATACAAAAATACCAGAATTATTAAATAGCTACTTTGTTTCTGTCTTTTCAGAAGAAGAGGGTGGCGATCTGCTCAAGTCGGGCTTCAGTTTTCCAGGGACGCCAGAGGAGGAGCTAGGTACAGATATCATCTCTCAGATAACTTGTACTGCTTGTACACGCAGGGGCTGGATGCAGCCGTGGTGGGGATGAGGCAGGAGGCTGCTCTGGGGTACCCTTTCTTGCAAAGCCCAGAGCAAGCGTGGTGCCAGGCTGTATTAATGAGAGTGGCCAAAAAGCTCTCAGTCTAGTCCTTCCAAGAAATTCTCACCTGCTATATCAGGTTAGAGAATCTAAAGCAGAAAGGCATCAGATATCGATAACATCTTGGCAACTGAGAATTTGAAAGGAGGTGTTCAAGGAAATTACCAACTTTCCCTCTTTTGTCTTTTCCTTTTTATCTCATTCTCCAGATAGCATAACAATTGCAGAAGGAGTTTCCAATGTTACCTTTTAACTTTTTAAAAATAACAGAAGGTAAAAGAAACCAGAAACCCACAGAGCCAGTGAGTGAAATCTTAATATCTCTGTCTCCCAAAGCTATTAGTAAAGTGTCCCACTGGCTTCAGTGTAGCCAGATTTATACCTTTTAGGCTGTGCAAAATTGAATTTCTGTTCTTGGAATTTCATATTCAGATTGTCACTGTTTTATGTGAAATCCATCAAAATTTTGTTTTATGTGCAATTTCTTTTATGTGTTTTTTTGGAAGAGAAATATGGAAAATGGTTTCTGTGTGTTTTCTAGTTAAAGCTGCCTTTATTCGAGTTAAGGGTATTTAGAAGTTAGTGTAATTTAGGAATTTTTTTCTTCTTATACAAATGCTCAAGTTAATACATTGCAACAGTTTATTTTGTGTTATTATGGATATTTTTGCATTTTGACAGGAATATTATAAACTCTTACCCTGACCTTCAAGTTGCACATTGATAGGAAGATAAATCATAGTTGCTATATTAAGGGGAAGAAAAAAACAAAACAGTTTGAAGAAGGAGCGTGAATTCAGGCAGGGGATGTCATTGTGTTTAAATCATCTCTTAGAAAAGACTTTTCTAAAGCAATCAGTGTAGCCATGACTCAGTTACACTCAAGTCAGGAGATTCTGTAAACCCAAATTGTAAAGATATCTGTAATGGACTTGTATGTCTAATTGATATTAAAAACTAAGAGGAAGAAATCTATGGGATAAGTTCAGAATATTAGACAGAAGGATGTGTTAAGGAAGAGACTGAAGATCCTTTTGTAAGGATTACAAGCTTTGCAGTTTCTGCCTTCATTCTGCCTCAATTATAGCAGTGTAGGAGGGAAGATATGATCAAACATGAGGTTCCCTCGGGATCCCACAAATGAATGCTATGGAGGAGTCAATGAATGAGCTCCTTCTTGGACGTTTGTTCCTTTTTGCCTTGCTGCTTCACTTCACAGTATGTAGTACAGAGTTCAGATACCTTGGGTGAAATTCATCTCATCTAACAGTAGAAAAGCAGTTCAGATGTAGATGTCTAAACTGTAGGTATCTAGACTTCCTTTAAAGTCAATGTAGAGTGAGACATTTCTAGGACATAGCTGATCTGACCTGTTTTAGAAGCCCATCTTAGGGTGATGAATTATGTTCTAGAAGTATGTCAAAGTTGTTTTCCTTCTGTTTGGTTGAGAAAGAACCCCTGCAAGATTTCTGAAGCAAGAACAAATAGTTTTTAGGTCAATAGTAGCACATGTTGGGTGACAGTAGCTAGAGGGGTAATGGAGCTGCATATGAAATAGGTAATCAAGAATCAATGCAAACATATATGCTAAACTGATTAATCATCCAGCATCCTGAATAGGAAAAAGCTTCAGGATTTGTCAACAAAAATGAGGAACAGGAAAGCAAATAACAAGAATAAAGTCTCAGCAACACTACAAAGAAACTAAGCTGTTTTAGCAAACTTCAGCTGTTTCCGGACAAAGAACAGAACAAAAGATAATATGCTAAAGGCAGGGAAAGGTCTATTCTTCCTCCTAAATTTTGGGTGCCTAGTGGAATCCTCCAAAAATAAATGCCAAAGCCCCCTAGATGATGAATGGAGAGAGGTGGATGCCTTTAATATTTCCAGAAGAAAATCCTACCTACCTGACTTGGCTGCCAAACTGCAAATAGCCAAAATAGGTGGACTGGAACCCATTCATAATGTCAAAACATATGAGGCCCATTCTCCCTTATAGAGAATCACTGTAATAGAGGAAGGAGCATACTATGGAAGACGGAAACTGTGAAAACATCTACGAAAGTTTTGGGACAGTCAGCTAGGTTCAGTGTAGACAAACCCTGTAGCAACCACTGTACTAGTGATGAACACCTCTACAGACAGCTGCAACCTATCTGTCTGTCTGTCTGTCTGTCTCATGGTGTTGTGGTCCTTTACCTGAAGACTCGAGTTCAAATCCATGATCTGAACATGGACTTGAATTTCAGTGTTCCTTATCTTATCTTATTGCCCAAGATAAATGCTATTAGATCTATCTCAGTCTCCACTTTTTCCTGCTGTTGTACAGATATGAAGTTAGGTATTCATTGAAGAGAACCTGAACCTGGGTGGATGCTCTAGTCACTGCATTATAGAATTGGGCTCTATCTCTCTCTGTCCCAGAGACTATTTAATTATTTTGTATAAGCAGCAATAGCAGTCTGAAGAACTGCTAGAGATACCCATTCCTGAAAACCCTCAGAAAGGGCTTTCCTTGAGAAGTACAAGTTCTAATAATTACCCCAAGTAAAGGCAGAGCAGAGATGCTATTCTTTAAGGTAGCTCTAACTGCTGGGCCATTCATTATTTTAGTCTCTCATGCTTGCTCACTCTCCTAAGGCACTTCCAGTTGCAATCTCTCTGGTATTGAAAGATCTCTGGCTCCAGGCCCCTATTTATAAAATGGGTTTAATATTTCCTATTGAGGTTTCAGGGCTTTGGTGGGGATTAATTAATGTTTGCGCAGTATTTCACCAGGATAAAAGTGCTGAATAATCACTAAATGATATTATTAATACAATGATCCACTACCTTAACTGGGAAAAGGTATCAAGAGACAGGACTGATCTCAATTCTGTTACATTATTGATTCTGTAAAAGTGCTCATCAGTTAATACAGGCAGAAATGCAATGGATTCTTTTTAAAAAGCTTACCCAAACATGCACACTTAGTCTGTGCTCAAGAACAATATTTCATAGTTTTTCCATTACCATTTGTTTAACAGAGATCACAGCCGTAAGTATTTTCACGGTTACAAGATTCACACTCTTGCCTTGATCTGCAACAACAAGTCCTATTCTTTTCACTAGGAATGTAGAAAATGAGCAACTTGACAAAGGTAGCAGAACATAGTAATAAGAGCAAGAGACCTGACATGCTGCATGATCTCAAGCAGCTCACTCTAAGTCTCTGAACCTGCAAACTGGAGTTCTGAAAGCTTTCTTACATCTAGTGGTTAAAATAACTGGACAATGTAACATATTAGGGAATAAGCATTCTCTTTACTGTACAAATTGGAAATTCCTCACAGCCTTACTTCCTTTAGGCATGTATAGGGTAAAGCAACAATTTGATTTGAGTGTCAAAAATGAATAGTGTAATCTTACCAAGTGACATATGGAAAATGTGCCATGCTTAAATGTTATTAGAATAGAAAAAGAAACATTTGAACAGGGAAGATGGGCTGAACTTTTCCTTAAGACTGATTCCTTTCTGTAGGTAGGAAAGGCATTTATTTCACATGAGTTTAACACTTGGCAGCTTTTTGTTTTAGGCAAAGAATCAGAGAACTTGCACCTAAAAGCTTTTGTTTTGATAAATAACCGTTTTGTCTTCAAGAAAGGAAAGGATATTGAGTTGGTGTGAAGGAAAAGGTTACAACCCATAAAATGAGCTGCAGTTACTAATAATGCTATTAACCTGCCCTAATTGCAAAAAGTAAACTCTGAGGGAGTTTAAGGGCAGGTTACAAAAATGTTTTTTTTTATTTCACAGTTATTGCAGGCATGCTTTTGAATAATTGGCACGGTTCAAGTGTCAGACACTAACTCATGGTTATTCAATCACTTTTGATTGCATGATCATGTCTTTATGACATCAAGTGTTGGGAAGAAGAAAGGACATAGCCTTTTCTGAAATTAAAAAATAAATAAAGGCCTGACTTTCCAGTTTGTCTATCTTTCTATCTAATCATCTAGCCTTCCTCAGTGCAGTCAGTATCTGAACGCTTATTGCACTTATTAATGCATTCCAGCTTCGTAACATGGGCATGACTTAAGAAATTTTCCCAAGAACAGACAAGAGTTGTCCGTGCCTCAGCCCACCTTCCCTCAGAGCATCCAGTGGTGGTGGGCTATTAAACAGCTGTAGACTCTGACTGGAGTTGATGGGACTTCGCTCAGATATAGGGGTTGGTCACACAGAATAAAATGCCACAGTGACACTTACCTCTGTAATTAACAGGCACAGTAACAAATACTTTATCTTAAATACTTTTATGGGCAGAATATAAGTTCAGAAGCCAGATGTTTCCCTGATTTTTGACACTAGCCCTCAGAGATACGGAAGTTACTTTCATTCCTACAGTATGGAGAACTGAGGCAGGGAGTCTGTAAGAGATATCTGCAAAGGCTAACTTTAACCTAGGGAGGCCAGGTTTTGTTTTTCATAGACAGCAGAGGTAGTCAAGCCTGTAAGTGGCCTTTGTCATCACTTCCCAGGGCCTTATCCTGGAATTCATGGTTGGTCAGGAAATCTTGAATGGAGGTCTCCCAAGTTAATGCCCTAACTGCTGGATTGTCCTTCTTCCACATAATAAAAATACAGAGACAGATGGTTTGGTAGACAAAGAACTCATTTAAACTTAAAAGTGGTTTTAAATACCCAAATATGTCTCTGTGTCATATTTGCTAATTGTGATTAGCTGGACGGATGCTGCAAAAAAATAGGCCTTTTTCTGTGAAGGTTTGAGCATGCTTCTAAATAATTCCACTTCAAGTTCTTCCTTGTGCCTATACCAAGATATTGTAGTGTAGAAGTTTACTGATACAATGGTTGAGAGCACAGAAAATGTTAATAAAATAATGGAGTGTTTTTCAGAAAACCAAATTTGAACTTTAAATTTCTTATAGTTATGCTTGAGAGCTGATTCTATGAATTACTCATTCAGTCTTAGAATAAAATTATGTCATGTGGACTGAGTGTCCTATATAAACATACTAAATATCCTGCATTTTAATTATAAGCTATTGGCAACAAATGCTTACTAACAATCTGCAGACCAGAAGCTATTTGTAAAAATTAAGCACCTCATAATGTCAGGTAAGTCTGCAAAAATCCCATTAGGCCCAAGGTCAATTCACAAACAGGAAAAGATATTTGTAGGATGTAAGATTAATCAAATACGTTATTTGTTATGAATTATTCATCTATTTCTACTACAGAATACAAAGGGGTTTATGCATTCATTTCTTTGCCAAGAAGCAAAGTATTTTTGGTCCAAATAATTTATGCATTCTGATCTGACTATGTAGCTGAGGAGGCTCTTAAATTCAGTTGAAGAGGAAATGTTTTTTTTCCAAACTGACAAACTTTGTCAGACTGTTAGACCACATCTTGAAACACTGCCTTCAGTATCTGCACTAGAACCTTTCCAAGGAAAAGAGAGATAAAGTGTGGAGAAGCTGAAAAAGCTTGAGTTATTTCACGCTTGGGATGTGGGATGTTAGCAAAGGAGGGACTTTCTCTCTCTCCCGTGCCCCAATGACCTCCACAGCACTTGAGTACATAGCTGATCTGCAATATTTACCTACCAGTAGAGTGGAAGGGCTCCAGCGGGAGATGAGGAACCAACTCAGCTGACCCTGCTCAGCTGTGCTCACCTTCTTCACAAAGTGTCTTCAGTGTCTCCCCTTAAAGGGATAAAATGTACAGCCTTTAAAATGTATTCTCATGATAGGCAACTTAAATGATGTGCTGTCCAATTCCTTAGAGAATAAATTACCGTGCCCTGCCATCCATGTCCCCTATCGACTTCTGAGGCCCTATCCAGAGTAAGGCAGCTTGTAGAAGCACAGCTGGAGGGCTGTGGTGTCTCTCACAGTGCCAATCACATGGTCCACTGGTTCACCTTAGCTTGATGAGGGGATTTGCACCAGGATAACTACAGCAGGATAAGTACCAGCAAATATTGCTAGTATAGTCCAGACTTTTACTTGTGAGTTCAGCTGTCACCTTTCATCATGAGTTTCTTGTGCAATTCCCTTTCTTTTTTTTTTCCCTTATCTTTTTACAAAGTCGTTTTCTCTTCATAAATAATCAGACAGCAATATAATATGATGCCCTGTCTCCGACTTGCCATGGGTGTGCAGTATTTGCACCAGCATCGCTTCCCAAGGGCAGGGTTCATAATTTGACCCTTCACTGCCACATGAGAAATCTGGGTGCTAGTAGCTGCAGGAAAAGGTAATGAATATTTGCAGTGTTTCTCACAGAGCCAAAATTGAGCTGTCAGCCAAGCAGAAAAGAGGCAGCACCCTGATTTGAAAAATTCCCGGTCTGAAGGTTATGGAAAGAGGGAAGTTTTTCTGCCTGTTACTATGGCAACATTTTTGAAAGGGAACTTATCACCAGACTGCTATTTCTTCCTGCACCCCATAGGAAAATCAGGATGAGACCTCCTCAATCTCAGTGGGTTGAGCTGAGCAGAAAAGTTCACCATACAGTGACAAAGCAGCAAGAGGCAGCACCAAGGGCGTACAGCTAGGCAGATAATGATGAATTTCAAAAAGTAAAAGAAATAATTGTTTTGAATCAGACCAAGCCTGAAACTTTGAAATTTTGGGTGAATCAAAAGGCTACAAAGAATTGATGTTGAAGCAAACAAAAATCAAACCATTTTCTTCAATTTTGACAATTGAACAGCAGTACTGAATGTTAAAAAAAAGTAAAGGGGATTTTGAAGTAGAAGGGTATTTTAAATTGAAGTCATATGTTTTGTGTCTGCAATCAATGCTTTTGAGAATTAATTTTTAGGGTGTTCTTTTCCCCAAAGAACACTTTACAAAATGAGCAAAATCTTTAAAATATCTTGGGGTAGCCATATACACAGTTTTTAGGAAATAATAAAAAGTGATTTAGAAGAGTTATATGATAAATATTTTTACTTGGATATAGTAATACCAGTTCTTGCAGTCCCCAAATTGGCACAGGCCTTCAAATAGTGAAAGAGATGTCCTCCTCTCCTAATCTGGTCTGTTAAAATTGATTATCAGCATACCTGACTTGTCTTCTTCTGTATCCCTTTTTCAATTCCCAAAATGAAATGCATTGACCAAAATCACTTTCACTATTACATAGGATGGTAAATCACTGATGCACCATCATAAATAAAGGGGAAATCAAGAAGAATTTCAGAAATATTGAGCAAAAAAATTTAAGAAAGAAGTTCAGAAATATCAACATTATTTCTTATGTTTAATTTTTAGCTAATAATCAATGAAAAGTATTTATTATTAGGAAAGCCACCTGGGAGATTTGGTAGTTTCATTCAGTTGAACAGTAAATGGTTTGGATCCCTGGGCTAAATCTTGGCCCCTCTGAAATCAGTGGCAGTACTTCAGTGGGATCAGCTCCACCCCCTGATTCTGTCTTCTTCCTGACACTGGGATCTTTCCAGTGATTTATCCAGGCTTTTAGTACATTTATTCCAGTCAGGCATGAATTACTTTTTATAATATACCATGTGGATTGGAGAAGATTCCCTTCAAGTGACAACAGGACTTGTCAATAAACTCAGAAGATTCTGCAGAAAATGTTTAGGACTAACAGCAGCCCCAGTGAAGTTAATGAGATTTGTCATTGCCTTCAATGTGACTAGGATTCCTGAATGTGTAGATTCCTGATGTGTAGATTCCTGAATATCTCTGAGCTTGACTACCCAATTGCTTTTGCTGTCTTTAATTGCTGAGTTGCATGGTAAACACATAGCTTCTCTCCTGAGAAAATGGTTGCAGTTTTAATTATGCCAAGGGAAACCGACTCTCTCCTATATTTGGCCTAATAACTGCAAGCTGCAAAATTTTCTCCTTTGGGAAAAGGAATCTGTAAAAGCACGTACAACAAGGGACAAAGGAAGTTCAGTGGCGTTGGGCTGTCTTTTCTAGCCTGTATTTGGAAGCATTATAAGTTTCTTACATATTTTTCAATGACACTCACATAGTGAAGCCCTGGTTGACTCCATACAGCTGCATTTCTCCAGAAGATTACAGGAAATAGCTTACATGTTAGTTAGTTTAGGTCAGTCAAGTTCTGATACTTTATATTTTTGTCAAAAGCTTCACTGGTCACACAGATTCTGTGAAAAAAAATGTTAGCCATAAATCAATCTGTGGGCTTACCTCTGTCATAGCACTGTTGCAAAGGTGGATAGTGGCAATGCACTTTGAACTTGAAAAGCAGTGTGAAGGGCTGTGTGTTACATGCCAATCAATACCAGGACATCACACACTTCAAACCACTGGAAACTAATTTCACATCACTCTGAGGACTCCCTACATCCCCTGTGTCTTCAGCACTTCCCATATTGCCTGTGCAGGGTTTCAGCCCAGTCCTTTGGCATGGCACAGGCACTTCCAGCCCTCAGTCAAACCAAAGCACCCACTATCCCCCCTATACTGTGTGGGGACAGCTTCATTCCTCAGACGTTATTTCCCTACTTTTTGCCGCTTTGCTCCTTTTTCAGAAATGGCATCCCCTCTTCTGCATGCCAGGGACTCTATGTTGTAACCACGCTTTGACGTGCCCCCAGTCACAGCTTGCCCCCGTGATCACTCCTTTGTGCTCCTTTTCTTTGAAAGCATCCTGGTTTTTGTACCCTGAAAGTTGCTATTCCCTTCATCCCCCAGCTCCCTTATAGCAAAAACCCCCTTCTCTCCCTTGAACACTGTTTCTGTGTGCACCTCTGACTGTACTGCCATGTCTCTGATCATGCTTATTTATCTCAGGGATAAATCCATTGGGATGTTGGGTTGCCAATCTGCTAAACTCTATTTGAAAGACAGATGAAGCTGAAGAAAGAAAACTTGTGCTGACAGATTGTCGTGGGTAAAAAGGTCTCAACTCGGGGAATTTTACTTAATTTAATTTATTGTCAGTTAACATAAACTTTTAATTACTGATTCAGATACTGAGAAACAGAGAAGACAGACAATCAGACAAACACTCAGGGAAGCACCTTTCCTCCCCTTTCCCCAGGCTCAGCTTCAGACCGGCACCTCTCCTCCCTCCTTCCCAGTCTCCTTGCTGCCGCCGCAGGTCACATTCATGTCCTCCACTGCCCTGGGTGAGGCGAGAGGCGGCAGGTTGGGGCCAGGGCCCAGGGTTTCTGTCCGCTGCTCCTTGCTCCTTACTGATCCTCTGCTCCGACGTAGGCTTCTCCAGGGTCCACAGTCCCTCCGGGTGTCCCTGCCCCGGCGTGGGTCCCCTGCATCTGAACATTGCAGAGACCAGCACGGGGCCCCTCATGGTCTCCTCCACACCGGATACCCTGCAGCCCCAGCCACCAAGCCCTGCAGTTATGTTCAATACACAGATATCATCGGGTGCTGTCAGATATTCATGCCACCTGCAGACTTCTGCGTCCGTGCTTGAAACTGCGACTGAACTAAATAGACAGCAGCACTCTGTGTGCCCCTTATTCTTCCCTTTGGGTTTTCCAGCTTTTCTCCAAATCAGTGTGTTCTGGTCACTGATGCTGCTCTAGGAACAAAATTTGCATGTCCATTTTTATCTAACAAAGGAGCCAAAGAAGCTGTATCTTATCCTTGGACACTATTTGCCATGTGGTCCCACTGAATTAAACCATTGGCCAGGTTTTAGCATTAGGCATGTGTTTCATGCCTTCTATCTAACTTCAGATATTTATGATGTAGCTTTCTGCATTTGAACCTGTCATCCCCAGCTTTCCCTGTTGTCAGCAGAGAAAAATATGCTCTTGAAGGGTAGTATTCATCTGACATTTTTTAGACATACTTCAGGATGAGATGAATCACACCAGTTTCTCACACTCCAAAATAAAACCACATCCAAACTGCCTATTGGTAATAGTCATTGGCCCGTGTTATTCCTGAAATCATGCCAGTGCATCGTTTGGAAGAGTGCTGTTTATGCAGTCTGAACCTTTGATGGCAACAGCTTAACTGTATGGACTGATCCCATCCTCTAGCCCAGCTCAGCCTGCTAGTATAAACTCAGTCATAGGTGCCTACCATAACGACCCCACAGCATCCTGAACAGGCAGAGGTATTTATTTTGTGGGCTTGTGTCAGGTGCCAAAGTGTTGGAGCAAGCCTGGGATTCAAATGTTTACTCGCTAGCCTTGGGCACTTTGCTGCTTGTGTTAGGTCCTCAGAACTGCCCCCTTTTCTCCTTTGACTA
The DNA here is from genome assembly GCF_036417845.1 of Apteryx mantelli. Classification (NCBI taxonomy): domain Eukaryota; kingdom Metazoa; phylum Chordata; class Aves; order Apterygiformes; family Apterygidae; genus Apteryx; species Apteryx mantelli. Next base: position 116,436,865 of record NC_089980.1, on the reverse strand, counting down.
TATAGGGAGATTGGGTGCATGAAATACCTTGTTGTGATTGCCCCAAGCGAGCCAATTACTTATTTTGGAGGGGTTGCTACCCCACACAGTTTAATGTTTCAAGTAACCAGCCTAGGTTTAGAGTGTAGTTGTTTAGTTTGATGCCTTTGCTGGGATGTTAGATAGGAGGAATTTGCAGACAGGCAGCGCTGCATGCAGTGCAACTGCATCCAGTCTGTGTAACAGAAGATACAAGACATCTACAGCTGAACGTTAAAATTAGGTAGTCACCCAATCCCTGGATTTTTGTGTAAATTTTATATAAAGTGTTATGCTAAATAAATAAGTTGGAAATCTCATGAAACCAGTGGAGCAGCTTAAGGCATTTCCAGAATTTCTTCCTTCCAGTTGGCAGCTTAGTCATTCTTCTCAATCTGTGAAAATGTTCACTTTCAAAGTTAGAATTTAATAGAGAAAAAATATAACAAATTAATGAAGAAAAAGTGTTCATCTACTGCTGGCTGCTGCAGTCCTTGGGCAAGCAGAGCTCCAGCTAAAGCATTCTATTTATGTATTTTTAATATTTAATATGCACTTATTTTGATTAATATCCTTGTTGTTATGATACTTAATGTTTATATTAGTTATAGGGGGGCTGTGAGGATATTTCTTCATGATGCATTGCAATGCTAATTAAACTGAGTGAAACAGCACAGTGCAACAGCCTGGTTTTCTATACCACATCTTTTTCAGAGCTCGGTTAGGTATCTCTTTCCAGCATTGCATTGTGTGACTATCCAAAAGAGTTCTTTCTTCTCCAGTGAAAACAGTACAGATATTTCAGATGTGTAAGTAATTAGTGTACTGCTTTGTTAGAAGCGTAGCTGCCCTGCATCACTTAGGCCCCTGACTGACTTGCTAGTGTTAGCTCATCTTCTCAGGCTCCATGTGAGAAAGACCCTCAGAGTCCCCTGGACGAAAAAAGAAATGTGCATTTAAAAACTTCTTTTATACTAATTTTTTGGTGTGAGCTTTGCCATGTACTGAAAAAAGGCTTATAAATATTGGAAGTGAATATCTACTAAATTTGTGGCCTGATTACAGAAATATTTACAAAGGGCTTATAAGGTTAAAGCAATTTAAATTAATTTCTCAGTGAAAACAAAGTGTTTTGCAAAAGAAAAAAAAAAGAAAAAGAAAAAGAATGAAAACAAATCAGGCACCATTTAGTAGTTCCAGGAATTATTATTATTTAATGCTCCTGAAGCTTGCTTTCAATACAAAGCAATATTTGTGGAGACATGCACTTGCTTTGAATGTTAGAGACATTTCCAGTGTTTTTACATTGAATCCCTTTAGCAAAGGGCAGTGTTCCAGGAACTTAGAGATGCACAGCCTTGATTTTTCATTGCTTAAAGGTTTTCAACCCTTTTGTACATTAATATGAATGGATCTAATTCATCATTTCAAGCAATGTTCTTAGTCATTGTACCTGTCTTTCTTCCCTTGATTACTGACTGATACAAGGAAGAAGCTTGAATGCTCAAAAAATTATGACCCATATCTGAAGACAGGCAAATGAACATCTGCTTAAAATAAGAGAGCAGCAGTTTTCATATCAGAAAGTAAGGAGAAATAATCAGGAAAAAAAGCAGAAAAGGGCATGACACAGCAGGGAAAGAGATGCAATAGATAGAAAGGGATGAAGAAATCCTTGCATCTGTCAAGGTTAAAGTTTGACTTATATGTCTGTACAATGGTCTCTGGAAAGAACAGCTTTAAGGAGTTTTCAGAAATTTGGAATTACTGGATTCTGTCTGTCAAAGTGAAATATGACTCTGCCAGCATATGTCTGTGTCTGCTTCCTACACAGTCTGCAATGTACTGACCCGATAACCATTGGAGTCAATGGAAAGAGTCCATTTTGCTCTGATGGAACCTAAAAAAGCTGTTAATGTGCTCACATGTAAGGTACTATTCTTCTGTTCCTGATTCCTCTGACTATTTAGGATTATGCTGATTTTTTCTTCTGTCTCCCTTCAGTTCTTTGGTTCTGATGGTGACACTTTCTTTAAGGGACTAGACATTATTACCCTCAATTACTTTGATATTTTTAAGGGTCATTATTCTAAGAAAACATAGAATCTGCACTTGTAAAAGAAAGTTTATATTTTGTTCTGTATTTTATTATCTTCAAGAAATAGACTAAAATTCCTGCCAATCTAGCATTGGATCTTAACTAATCTAGGATCTTAACTTTATTTTTTAAGGATTCAGAAATACCATTAATATCGGGGCTTTACAAGTTTTTATGAATCAACTGAACTGTGGATATTGACCACTGACACACTTTTAGCCCCTTGCAAAGCATGTTAGCTTAATTTAATTTTAAGGCAGCACATTTTTCTTTGTGTTTCTGACAGGCTAAGAGCTAGCACATGGTCAATTACACTGGTCTGGTGTTATACAGTAATTCATTCAGCTATAGCTTGACTGCTTCTTTGAGCCCTGAAATATGTGTCCCAAAGAAAGGTGAATGAAGTATCAAGCCTAGAGAACTTGATAATTTTATATAATAATTTAAACATTTGCAGTTTTTGAGGGTGTTGATAAGAAGAAATAATGGTGCTTAGGAGCATAAGACAGATTTTGTGTTCCAGGCAGAGCCCAAACCTAATTGGAGTGATAAATTTAGATGATGCACATGTAAGTAATTTGGGACTTTACTTAGTATCAATTACTCTCTATGGCAGATTTCAGAGGAGAAAATTAGTTCTAGAAAGTGCCCCCTTTTAAATTCAGGTTTTAATTATTTTGATTATGCTTATTAAATGTCTATAGCAGTTTCTAACGACTATATTTCAAACAATAAATTCAGAAATTCCACCAGGCACATGAAACACTATAAGGCTGTGAAAGCAATGTACAGAAAATTGTATCTTTCTGTAATTGTAGTGGGCTAGAATCATAGGGAGTCATGAGGGATGGAAAAGCTGTTGTTAAATTATCCATAGCAGTGTGATCAAATCACGCTGTCTCATACTCCTAGGGATCTAACAACACGAAAATGTTTGAAGCCTTCTGGGCTATGTTTGATGCTGTGTGAGGCCAAAAGAAATCACCAGAGACTAGCAGTTCTGCTCCAGGGAACTCATTTAAATGAACTTCTTGTTCCTGGCTAACTCTTTTCTTCCTTCTGGATCTCTGCCATGCCCTTAGTTTTTTGGAAATACTTTGGCAGTTCGTAGCCCTAGTGCCTGAGTTACCTTCATTCATAGATGTGCAAGATTGTGATGAAAAGATTCAGGAGGTGATTTTAATTGTGGTGTCAGATGGAGGAGCCTCCTTTGACCTCCCTTTGGCTCACAGAACTGTGAAAACTAAAATCAGCAAATCCACAAGCACTGTGGGAAATGTTGCCTGTATTCCAGTTTGCTTTCCTGTAAAAGGAGAACAGTGCCTTCCACGTCTCACAGGATTGTTGTAAGAAATAATGCAGTAATTTCTGTCAGATGCTTTGGAAACCCTTTATGGGAAGCACAGTCTTAAGTTCAACACATGGACCATTATTATTCCCCTGATAATGTTTGGTAATATACCGGTTTAAGTACCATTAATTACAGTGCTACTTATGTGCCTGAATCACAATGCACTCTTATACTTTACTACTTTGTCTATATGTAGCTGTGCTTTTAATTGAATAATCAAAATAATGTTATTTCAGAGAAACATTTATCTTTCCTTTTTGGAACTACGTTTACGTAGGGTATTATAAGCTAAATAGTACAACAGCCTGAGTAATGAACAGTGATAAGTTTTCTTTTTCATGTGAAGATAGCCAAAAACTAAGTAAAAGAAGTTGGTATAAAAACAAAATAGATGCAGAAAAGGATATATACCCGCAGAGATCAGTTTCACACTATGATAAAGTTTGGAAGTGAAATTTGGACCCTTAAATTCATCTTTGACTTTAGTGTGGCAGATCTGCACCTAGGATGCACCTATCGTTTATAAGGTCAATGCTACATTTTTAAAAAATATATCATGTGAATTTCTATTGAAATTAAGATGTAATAAAATTATCTAAGCATCTTACACTATAGGGAATTTAGGTTATAAAACTGCTGATGCTAAAGATTTGCCACAACTTGCATTCTGTATTGAAATTCTTAAAAAAGCTTGCTAATTTAATAAAATGAAAGAGACATAGGTATTGGTTTGTTTCATGACCATATACGGGTGTTGTGTTTTAACCAGCAGTGGGAATATGATTTAGGAGAGTTTTCACATACGCCCAGGAACTCTTCAAATTGCTCTCGACTACTGTGTTATCTCTAGAAGCCAGTCTCCAGTGTCAGGTTATATTCTTATATATGATGAGTACATACTCTTTAGTTTTGTTTTTGGCTGAAGCAACCTGTACTAACCTGTACTAACTTTCAGATTGCTTAGGATCTCAAGAGCAAGTCTGCAGAAAGACTTTGCTAAGTGGGTTGTAAGCACAAATTTGTATGCATCTGTATGATCCTCTAAGGAATTGTCTTGTATCCTATATCTATGTCTGTTTTTGAAATGTTTGCTTAAGTAAGCTGAAATTTAAGAGGAAAAATGAATGTCCAAATCAAATTGAAGCATTTCTGTTTTTTTTTCTTTTTTCTTTTTTTTGTAGCATTTGACAGCTGCAAGAAATTGAATAAGAAAAAAAATCAGAGGCTCAAGTACCAAAATCTTCACTTATAAGCTACCTTTATTTTGTAGTCACTTCTTTTTAATAACCACAACTTGGCGCGCCCAATCCATAGGAACAAATAACAGAGTATATAAAAACCTATAGGCTGTTCCTGGAGATACTTGTTTTATCAGGAATAACATAGAGTGATTAGATAAATATCTTTTAATTTGGACAGAAGCATGAATGGAAGTAAATGCCTAATAGAGAAGACTGTACAAGTATGGCAATGGCCATAATCCATCTGGACTAATGTTAACAGAAGTTCAAGTAGTATGAAATGCTTATTCATAAACTGCTTAGTGATATAAAAAATAGGCTTGATTTCAGCATGTTCATATTCTTTTTATCTGTGCTGCTTATTATTTATGTTTATGAACAGTAAACTTGGGATCCTGTACCTGATATTCATTTAATTAAAAAAAGTTCAGTTTGTGAAAAGAAAATGACTCTTTCCATGGAGAAAGGATGCATGAAGGTTAAGATACCCAACTGAGAAACCACAGAAATAGAACTAGACACATGTAACTTAAATGACTAACCACAAAGCTTGGCATACCAATTCCAAATACCAAATAATAAACTGAACACTTGAATGTATTCATTAAATGTATTAGAGTAAATTTGCATAATGGATAACTTCATAAAATTGTAGAGTTGCTAGCAGACAATTTTGCAAACAAGAAGTCTCTTGCATTCACCTCATAAATTGCTCAAAGTGACCAATTTTAACCAGTTTTAATATGGCGAATCAAATCCCATAAATGACAAGTAAGACTTTTCATTGAATTTACAAGAAAAAAATAGTTCAGTTTTGCAATATCCTTGGATTTTGCAAGTTAGTCTTTTAATTAGATATAACATAGGTTTTATGTGTTCTCCTGACAGACCAGCAGTACTCATGGTCACCTTCTCAGCACTTCAATGAAGAAAGATACTCTCCTGCTCCGAGGAATATGAAAGGATTATCTGGTAGTCGCAACCAACCACAGTTATGTTCAGCTCATACTTGTGGCTTAGCATCCCCTGAAGATTGTGAACACACCCATGACCATATCCACCATGGGCAGGAGCCAAGGCCATCCTATCTTCTCAGCCCTACGGAGAGTTGTCCGATGGACCACCATCGTTGCTCACCACGCAGCTCCATCCATTCTGAATGCATGATGATGCCCATGGTAATGGGCGATCACATGTCAAGTAGCACTTTCCCCAGAATGCACTACAGCTCACATTACGACACAAGAGACGACTGCGCCATGTCTCACGGTAACCCCAAGATTAACCGCATTCCTGCAAATCTTTTGGACCAATTTGAGAAACAACTTCCTCTTCACCGGGATGGGTTTCATACTTTACAGTATCAGAGAACCTCAACAGCTGCAGAACAACGCAGTGAGAGCCCAGGAAGAATACGCCATCTTGTTCATTCAGTCCAGAAACTTTTTACCAAGTCTCATTCTCTGGAAGGATCATCCAAGGGAAACGTTAATGGGACAAAGGGAGACAGTCGAGGGGATGATCATCATCATGGACACCATTCCAAGCATAGCAAAAGGAGTAAAAGTAAGGAACGAAAACCAGAGAGCAAGCATAAATCTGGAATGAGCAGCTGGTGGAGCTCTGATGATAATTTGGACAGTGATAGCACTTACCGAACCCCTAGTGTGGTAAATAGGCACCATGCGGATCATATATCCCATTGCTACCCTGAAGCACTCCAGGGCCATTTTGGGGATCTCTCATTGAAGACTTCCAAAAGTAACAATGATGTGAAATGTTCAGCTTGTGAAGGGCTAGCAATGACCCCTGATGGTAAATATATGAAAAGGAGTTCTTGGTCCACACTTACAGTAAGTCAGGCTAAAGAAGCTTATCGCAAATCGTCACTTAACTTAGATAAGCCTCTGGTTCATCAGGAAATCAAACCTTCCTTGAGGCCGTGCCATTACCTTCAGGTAAGAGGAAGATTTTCTTAATATTTTTAAAGGAAAAAGTTTTATAATTTATGCCATAAAGTCATTGTAAAAAATGCAAGGGTCATCTACATATCTCTCTCAAAGAAAAAGAGGACTGGTTCACGCAATGCAGCTATTCCATGAAAGTGGAAAATCTTCAGCTTCAGTCTTTGTTTACAGGGCACAGATTAAAAACTAAATGAAACTGGTGTAATATAAATTAGGTTAAGGTCAGTGAATGTGTTTTCACCTTTTGTGTTCACACTAAAAATCTTGATAAAATCCATACCTCTGATTACAAAAGGGGCAGTTCTCCCAGCAGTTTGGGGCTAGAAAAAATGTATCAAATACAATCATAAATGAAAGATTTTAAAAACAGACTGTTTGGAATCCTATTTTTGTGTTCTTTTATTCCTTGTCTCTCGGTTGTTTTAAGTAACAGGAGAATAGATTTACTGGTATACTCAGTTGCTTTGCCTTGATGACAATTACTCATAAACTTCGTTTTAGTGACTGGGTCACCTAAAATCATATTGAACTGAGCCTGTTTTGAGGGTTCTCATTAAGCTCACTGAGCTATTCTTGCTAAAAGTTACATCGGTACCTCAGGGAGATAAATATTTCAGGTCGGATACTCAGACTATTTGGGGTATTGTTCTGTGGTCTTGTTTTCTTTAGCATCAACTAGTTCTAAAGATGCTCCCATCTTCACCTACATTTAAACTCTCATAGCTGCTGCCACTTGCCACCCCAAAGTCATGCTGGTATAGCCATTTATGATGCTGGACTGTGCTCTGGATCTTGAAGTGATATGGGTATAAAAAATAGCTTTCAAAATATTTTTTAGACATTTACATCACTTATGTGATCTACTTCCAGCACAGCCCCATGATAAGTTGTATCAGCACATCAGGGTGCACAGAGAGCTGCAGTGTAAGCAGAGCAGAAAGGAAGGAGTAGCTGGGAGGGTAATTCCTCCACTTGGCATTGCCACTGGGAAGAACATATTATATAAGCGTTCCCTTAGGAATTTCCACAAAGTACAGCCTGCAAAGCCCACATTGTTCTCAGTACCTTCTCTTCCATTTTCTTTTGTAATGAACTCCACCTGCTGTAGAACTCCCTTATTCTCACATTAACATGTGCAAATCTCCACTTCATATTTACGTATTTAGAGATCTCCAGTTCCTGTGGTATCTGCAGAAGCCAACAGACACAGAATAACAACCGTTCTATTTCTGTGCAGAGCCCTGTTCCTCTCCGAGCGATAGGAGACCAATAGCAATGAGTCACAGATGAAAATCTGAGTCTTTTCAAATACATGTACAGCCATCCAGGATCAATCTTCCCTACTGTAATATGGGAAAATTCCTCATTTCAGAAAAGGGAAAATAAAGAAGTTGCAACCCTCCTAGCATTACCATACAAACTGATTTCAATTTTAGGCTGACAGCCATAGTGTTTTATCATATTCAATACCATTCTCATATATGTAAAACAGCCTGTGCTTTCCTGGAAGTATTTGATCTAACTCAGTGAGCCAGAGCTGGAAGCGCTTCCAGTGCAGAGTTCCCCCCAAGCTCGTGTTCTAACATCAGGGGTACTGCTCTTGCAGTAAAGAGAAGTTAGTTATTTCTAACTTCTTCCTTACCATGACACTTGTATACAGAGAGTTCCAGGTCCTGTATGTCTCTGTTCGGTTTTGTGCTTTCCTCCCTGTCACATTTCCTTGTTTCTTCTTCTCCCATTTTTAGGTCTCCTTTTTCTTTGCAGAAGCCACCAGTTTTTACTTTTCGTGGTCCTCCTCCTTACTCCCCAGTTATATCAGTGTGCCCAAGTGAATGTGAAACACTGAGTTCACAAACTGACTTGGTTATCAGTAAGCTTCCATGAGGCAGCAATGTGCCCTTGTGGCCAAGGAGGCCAATGGTATCCTGGGGTGCATTAAGGCAGAGTGTTGCCAGCAGGTCGAGGGAGGTGATCCTCCCCCTCTACTCAGCCCTGGTGAGGCCACATCTGGAGTACTGCGTCCAGTTCTGGGCTCCCCAGTACAAGAGACACGTGGCACTACTGGAGAGAGTCTAGCAGAGGGCTGTGAAGATGATTATCTACGAAGATGATTGTCAAATATCTGAAGGGAGGGTGTAGAGAGGATGGGGCCAGACTCTTCAGTGGTGCCCAGCGACAGGACACAAGGCAGCGGGCACAAACTGAAACACAGACAATTCCATCTGAACATGAGGAAAAACTTCTTCACTGTGAGGGTGACAGAGCACTGGAACAGGTTGCCCAGAGAGGTTGTGGAGTCTCCTTCTCTGGAGATATTCAAAACACGTCTGGACATGATCCTGTGCAACGTGTTCTAGGTGACCCTGCTTGAGCAGGGGGGTTGGACTAGATGATCTCCAGAGGTCCCTTCCAACCTCAACCATTTTGTGATTCTGTGATTCTGTGAAGCTTTATGCTAAGAGCCCAGTAGGAGTCCAAGGCCTAGGGAACAGGAAAGCACATTTCTTTCAGAAATCTTTCTTTTAGGCTTTTGGTGAATTTGGGATGACTGAAAGGAAGTTTCATCCAGTGATTAGGGTTCCAGCTTAAAATCTAGGAGATGCAAATTTTAAGCTTTTATACCAGAGACTTCCCCTGCGATCTTCCTTTTAAGCCTCTTTAAAAATGGGATAGTAGCAGTTCCCTAATTCACAGAGATGCTACAGGGTGAATATGTTAAGACTTAAGTACTCAGTTACTACAATAAAGAATGAATAGTAGTGTCTGAAGCAATAATACCAGCAATTCTATGTTAGGAATATTCTTATTACAAATATTTTAAATGAAATGTAGGTTCTGTGGAATCTGAATATGCTATTCAGAGCATGGATATCCTTCAGATTGAGAGGCTGGCTTATTCACTAGCCCAAGATCAGCAAACAAATGAGGGACCCTGTTCTGCCAATGTCATAACTAAATACATAGTTTTGAAACATCTACTTTGAAGGATGCTGTGCTGTGACCCTGTAATCATTGAAAACAGAGATGTGAGACCTGTTATTATCTCTGCCATGAACTTTCTCTCTGACCCAGCAAATGTAATTTGTTAATCACTGCACACTTCAATTATTCTATTAGCAAAACTGAAGAAGGATATTTAACTTTTTTTACAGCAGTAAAAGAAGCATCAGTAAATAATGATTGGATGAAAATAATCACTATGTCCAGAAAGTGAAAAAGTTAGAGAAAGGATCCCTAGCCAGGAGAGTTTACCTGCTCCAGAATATCTGGAAATGGAAGTATTCAAGGGATTATGAAGTTGACTATGCAGCAGCATATTTCCCTGAGGTGCACAAATGAACAGATTAGCATAAAACCCCAGGCCCTTTGTACAATCTCTGTGTTTATAGCATTACAATACGTGATATTAAAAGGCATTTCTCCTGAGTGATAGTATTTCCATGTCAGCTATACATTTTTAAATCCTTTTTAAAGTGTAAAATTATAGTTTTTCAAAGATTTTATATATGTACACATACACATATCCCAGCACAATAAAAATCAGCATGTTCAATGCTTTATATATTAGTATCATAAATTAATATTGTATAAATATACTTTTTTTATTCTGCTACCTATATATATAAGGACTCACTGGACCTGAATCTCCGTTCCATCCACTGGTCTCCCTCTTGTTATTTTTTCTTTCGACATCTGTAAAAGATATTGCTATTCCTGTATTCCACTGGAGAGCTGTGGTGTACCGAGTCCCAAACCAGAGGTGCATTGCAATGCCTTAGGCCTGTGCTTGAAACCATGTTTTCTGAATCTTGCTTCTGGACTTCCATTTTGTCTTCCATAGTAACTCCTGAGGTGCTTTTTTCCTTAGAATTGAAACTTTGAAGAGTACACAAAGAAAATAGCTATTTAAAAAATGAGCTTCTCCAGAATTCATAGATGACTGAAAAAAGGAGATGAGAAAAGAGGGTTCGAAGGCATGTGCACATTACATGCTTAAGTCATGCCCTAGAGTTGAAACCATGTAGTTTTTAACCTGTGAAAGTTCCAAGCTTAGTCTCTGGCTCCTCTCTTAGGGTTTCATACTTCCCTGCTCCCCTGGGGTCAGTGTAGCAAGGGAGGTCCTTGCACAGAAGTGCATAGTTGCAAGTTACAGGTAATTCGGTCAGATGGCTAGCTGCCATATTGCTCTCCACACCACCCTGGTTATTTGCTTTGTTCCAGCATGGATGGTCATCTAGTCCTAAAGTGGACAGTTTCAGAGAACTGAATTCGTAGAAAATAAAGCTGTATAAGATAGTGATTATTTTTCTGATCTAAAGCTACCAGCTCTCACTACTAGATTACATTTGCATCACTCCTGCTACAATGGTGGTGATGGGAACATACAGATGGAAGGGAGAGGGGAAGAGTGGGACAGCCCCTTTGGGCTCCAGCTAGTCAGGAAATCAGCTTAGCTGTAATGTGAGCCCATACCAGTCTGCTGTCACAACAATTGGCTTTGCAACTGTACACTAATAGCATTTATCGCATACTTGTGAATGATTAACAACAGTTTTTATCTGTGGGCCTGTAATTTCTATTTTGAAGGCAGACAAATTGAGCTACAAATGCACCTGTGGACACCAAACACTTCTGTCATCTAACTCAGCAGGCAGATGTAGATCACACATACAGAATAAGCATACATTTATATAGCTTTAGCTACAGTGCCATGCTTTCCATGTCATTTTACTTTTCCATGTAAGATATGTTAAGAAAAAGACAAATGAGTTGTGAGATCTCTTTTATCTTCATCAGTTGTTTTGGCTAACCAGGTTTAATGCATATACAGTGCAATGACTATTTGACTAAATTTACTTTTGCATGAGTGCTTGTGAGGAGCAAAGTTTTTCAAGAGGAAAAATGCATATGAACTAGGTAGCTGTACTAAACTTATGACTATGAAAGCGTCACTTACAGTTTCCAGGACTGAAATATCTGTGAATGCTATTAAAGAAAAGTGATTCAGACAATAAACCGAAAGACAGGCAAAAACAGAGCACTCACCATCACTAAAGTTCTGGAGCACAGTGCTATGTGTCACTGATTAATATTCCTCCCTCAACCATTCAGCAGCCTGTGAAGCAGCAAGCAATCTAGGTAAACATACCACAAGGTACAGTGAATGAGTCAGCACTAAAAAAGAAAATAGCATGTTGTTCTAAAAATGGCTTCAGCCCCCTCCTGTCTTCCTAGTGCATTTAAGTACCAGCGTCATCCATTACAGCACTGGCAGTGCTAAGCATGTAGGTAATAATGTCAGCTGTGTACTCTACTGAATGAGAGAAAAGCACAAGAGTTGGTTTCTTAAAAAAGAAAAATAAAAAAGCAGTAGTATCAACAAGGGTCTATGCTGGTTTAAGTTATGCCAACATGGAGAAGAGCTTTGAGGACAAGCTTATGGAGTAATAGGCATAAATCCTCACTTGCCTATTTCTAGGACCTCTCCTGGGGCCATGACAGAATCTAGACTGTTGCCCTAAGGAGGTGTACTACTGCTTTGCAAGGGTGGTTTTCAACCTAGTGCACCTTCCTCAGCAATTCATCTTTGTGAAACTGGACAAAATAAACATGTGTGAACTACAGAAACTATGCCCAGTACTCTATCAACTGACATATACTGTCAAGTTAGGCATTACTGTAGAGTTGTGGTACTGGCATCTGTGTCCAGGTGACTTGGTCACTGTCACCCGCACTGCCTTCACAATGATTTATGTCACCAGCACAGAATCACTGCTCACAGTCATCACTCCAGAATTAACTGAGTTGTTTCTAGGGCAAGAAAAGCTGGTGTGGGTGAAATGATAATCTGCATCTGAAATCAGCATAGACATGTGCTATACCGTTTTCATTTCTACAGCCCGGTTCCATAAAGATGTCTCAGCTGGTCTTTTGCCCTCCCAAAGTCAGGAGTGGAGCATGTGCAAGAGAGGCCTAAATGCCCAGTCACAGGAGCTGCCAGGAATGCAGACACTGGGGCTAGAGTGACCACACGCTCCCCTCTGCAATTGGCTTGCTGCCTAGGGCAGACCTGGCTCCTCTCCTGAGCTGCCAGTACCATTTGGCCTGCAAAAACGTGACTGTAGAAAATTGTGAAGCATTCAGATATGTTGCTTTGATTTTTTCCATTTGTTTTTGGTGGTCTCACAGTCCTGTGTCTAAGGGCTTCTTTCTAAAGTGGAGTTGCATCTGTGTTTAAATGGCTGAATGTCTGTATAGACAAGGTCCCTGGTATTTCTGGTAGGAGAAGGGATCTTTTCAAAAGTATGCAGACAGTTAAATATGACCTAATAGCTAGATAGGACAAAAGAGGCAAAGATATATGTTTATATATCCTTTAAAATTAATTTAAATATGTTTTAAAGATGTGCACTATTTTTTCAGTATCAGCCTTATAAAAAACAGGAAGAAAGTGATCTCATTTTCTGTTTGGATTAAATAAGACACTGTTTACTTCAGGCCTTCTTTTAGGTGAGGACTAGGGATGTCATCTTTTATGTCTTCTTCCTCTCTAGCCTTATTATAGCTCTGTGACAGTGGAGTCCTTGCTACATCTACAGACTCTGGTTCTGGCAATGCTGTGTATTTTAAGGATGTGGGGAGCGCCTCTCATTTCCTTCCCATAAAAGCATTTGTTCTTTCACTCCATAATTCTGTGCCCATGAATGGTCTGGGGGGCCTTGCCCCACTCATGTGAGTAATGCTAAAATGACAGCTCTGAATTTTGTTAATATCTAAAGTGGTAAAGACAAAGATATTTCCTGAGGGACCTATAGGTGATTTTGGCTGAGAGATCATACAATGAAGAGATTCTGGGCCCATGGGCTGATGATATTCCATCTTTCCTTTTCAGAATGTGGATAGAAATAGTAAATGTGGATATAATAGTAAGGCAGGAAAGGATAACCTGCCTGATGGATTCACAAGGTGAGAGCTCAGTGTCAATGAAAGAAAAGACATTCATCCAGTGATTAAAATCCACAGTCTTTAAAGTGAAAAGCTCAGTCAGAAGATGTTAATTGGACTGAAGCTGTTTGAAGATAACACTGCGCTGCGGCGTGGTCCCACAGGACCCAGGCTCTTGGCTTCCAAAGACCCACCAAAACCAACCTGCCAGAGCCAGGATTCCTCTACTATTTGGTCAAATCTGCTCACAACTCATGAGACACAGTTCCTATCCTATTTTCTTAGCTGCTAGGCACTTTTGTAGGTGTATTTGCCCACCTGTAACATCACTGGGGGCAATGCAGGGAATCTGAGTGCCTGGGTCTGGCAGAGTGTGGCAGCCCACCTCCCTCAGCAAGTGACCCAGCATGAGCCCAGTGAGCCAGGCCCACACAGAGCGAGCCCAGTGCACGAATCTGGCAGCGCCCATGCTGCACCTGGGCAACTGCCTTGGGGAACACTCAGATTTGAGGCAGTGAAGCCCCAGAGACGCTCGGGCCAATTACCTGGTGTGCGCGAAGGCACATGTCTCATGTGCTCAGTGAGTATTGTTCACTTTCCATAAGTTAATACGTATTTCAGCACATAAAAAATTACTTCTTTTCTCTATGATCAAGGCCAGGTTCCTTAAATTATTAAGAAGGTTGTGTGCTCAGGGGTGTTTTCTATCAGGTGAGACAGGCTCAGAGCTTGGAAATAAAAGCAGATGAGCCTTCTGCTACACTTAGCAGCAGTCTAGAATTTTCTCTACTGGCTGAGTCAAACTTTTCCCTTAATACACTTTTTTCTTTCCTTTTCCTGCGAGCTTGTTTCATCTTCTGGGGTTTGCATGTAGGACACATAGAACAGGTCTCCCAATAGGATCCACAGAACTGGCTGACTTCAAGTGTTTTAATGTGATGTAAGTGTCTGGAGATGAATAAATGCGGGAGCAAAATTCATCTGTGGTATAATTACAGTAGCTTTAGTAGGGAGAGGCTTTGGGCACAGTTGACAAACTGACCTTTAAATGCTCTGAGAAGCAGAGTTCTTTTCTTATTTCATTATTACTTTATTAAATCATTGAATGTATTTGTATTACAAAATTCATATAGTCCTAAACTTATGCAAGCTGTTCACTGTATATGAACTAATGAGCTCTAGCAGATTCCAGTATCAGTTTTTAAGTTGCAATTCTTAATTTGGGCATAAAACTAGGCTGTACACTGCAAATGCAATTAGGCAAATTAGATTTTTCTAGAGTGAATGTTCTTCATGAAGAGATTCGCTCTGTTGCTCCTTAAGGCCCCTCTTGTTTCACATCAAGGCTTGTGTAACCAAGTTTAATGCATGGGTTTCCAGGACAGCAGAAAATAAAGCTTGTCTCTTTTCCCGAAGCACCTTAGCAGCTGCAGATGTGCTTTATTGTGTCTGAGGGCCTTGCCATGTTTTCTCTATTTGAAACAGTAGCTAATAGATAACTTGCCAAGAAATGAACTTTTTTTTGTCTCACTTCTTTTGTCGTACATTATTAGGGAATATACAGCAGGAATCCCACAAATTAAACTTTATGATACATAAAAGTCTTGCATCCTGCAGATAGTTTTTTTCTATATGCATATCAACACCATTTGTACATCATGCAGTCCAGAAAAAGGGAAGTGACAGAAGAAATGCAGATATATTCATGACAGAAGAAATGCAGATATGCAGTCCTGCAGCTCTTCAGGGAGGGTTAGTTTCCAGTAAGTTTTTACTCAGTCCTGCTTAATGTCTGACAAAACTACAGCAACAAAATGAAAGACCTTTCCTTTCTTGTTCCTGGGGCCAGTGTTTTTCAAAGCACATGGAGAACAGATAATACATAACCAGCTATAAATTCTAGAGAAATGTAATTTTGCCTGTTGAAATAGCTTTCATTCCTGTCCCCTCCAAATATTCACAAACATGATTCACAGCTTAAAATATTAATTGTCATAAAATCATCTTAGAGCTTTTGCCTTTTCTGTAGTTTTTCTTTACTGTGCTGTGCAGATACCAGGCTCCACCCACTCTGCAAATGTTTTCCAGGCAATTCAGCCTGCTTTTCCTAAAAATAGCTGCCAAGGAAACTTGTAGCCAGCTTCAGTTGCTGATGTTGTGGTCCCCTGGGCTTTGTCTGCTGCCCTGTCATTCAGGCAGTCCAGCTGGCAGATATATTCCTGGCTCCCCTTTGCCTATAATGACAAGCTGGACTCCAGTCTAGCTCTTTGGCCCTTTGATGCTTGGCTTTGACAGAACTCACATTATAATTCAATTCATTCCACTTATGGAGAAAGGTATGGAGTAAAGGCAACTACAGGCTGGCCCACCAGCACAGGGAGAAAGAAGATAAATTCTGGTTGCTTGACTGTGGCAGATTAATTGGCAGGAATGCTGCATTTTGTGGCAAGTGTGAGAAGTTCCAAGTTTTGGTCTTTAATAGTTATGTGAATCTCCATCATCAAAAAACTTGCTACCTTAGTTTACGTCTATACTAGAAAGTTGAATAATGGCAGTAAAAGTTCCTTGGCACTGGATCCTTATCCTCTATATTGTTGTGTTGTTCGACCTCTCTATGGCATTATTTTGATCCAAGGCAACTAGTATTTCCCTAAGCAATTCCTGCGTGCAGTTCAGGACTTATAACAGGCCAGGGACCATTCCTAGCGCTCATGCTGTTCTGGAAGCAGGGAGCTCAATAGCATGGATGCAGGGTGTTGCAGGCCAGTTGGCCTCCAGGCAAGACAATGGGTCTTTGTTTACTAATGTACACATAGCCTTAGAGTAATTATCATACCATTTTTATCCTTACAAAAGCCTCACAAGCTAGAGAAGCACAATTAGCCTTATTTCACACACAGGAATTAAGGCACAGCCTAAGCTATGATTACATTGCTGCCCAATGGAGTGGGGCTGCCCTCCCTGGCCTTGTGTTGCCATTCCCTCTCTTTCGCTAGCATGGACGATCGTTCAGCGGCACAGTGAGTTGGAGCAGCACACCACACACTGAAAACTTATCTGCGTTGTGTTTTTGGAGTTATTTTTCGGGCAGCTACATGAAATTATCTGAGTCTGTAAAGTAATCTGAAATTGATAGAAAAGATGAATATTATTTAAGGAAAACTTGGCCCACTTAAGTTGATGGTAGCATTTTTTTTTTTGAGTTGGCTTAAGCTGACTGTGAAGCAGCATCCTGAGTCGCTTACCCAAGGAAACCAGCAGCAGATGAGAATCAGGGTTCCTAGGTTAAATCCCCCCAGATTTTGTGTCTTGGATTGATAGGCTACATTCTCATTTAAGGGTAGGCCAAGCCCTTCCTTTAATCCAGACCCATCTCATCTCAAAATTCCACCACAAGATCTTGGTGAGCCCCAGGCTTGGCAGAGAAAAATCACTTCTAGTGTGAACAACCCCCCCACTGCCATCTGACCACACCTTGCTTCACCGTGTCGGAGATGCGGCACATGCTTTGCCCGGGGGCACCCAGCAGCAGTGCAAGGGCTGTGCAGGTGGCTGAACTGCGAGTGTCCTTGCGCACAGTATGCATACACGTGGCTCCTGAGACAGGCACTTGGTCCACACTCCTCCAAATGATATAAATGTAGCCAGAGTCCTCACAACCCTGTTTACACTATTTAGCCGTCCTTGCATTATTATTTGCAGTTTCTGGAGAATCAGTTAGGAAATGCAGTGATGGTTCATGTTTTTGAGTTCATCACTGCTAAGATAAGGATTAGAAAGCATTACTTCAAAAAAAACCGAAACACTGTTATGCAGAAAATACAAAAGCGGTGACTAAGCAATCCTGAGTACATTGGATGTAAGTCTTCTTCGCATCAAGAATCAGTTAGTGCAGCTTTGCTTGGGGCTGCACATGAAAAACATCTAATAAAATCAGCTAGTAAAGAATGCTTCTACTGGTTTGCCTCATCAGACATCTTCCAGCTGGAATATGATGTTTGTGCTTTATGATCTTCATGGATGTACGGTCCATTTCCAAGTGCAATTCAAGGTGTTGTTTTCAACCGGGTGTAAAGCATAAAGTATTTGGGATCTATCTGACTTTCTTCCTCTTCTTCTGATAGTATGGCTGTTCAGATCAAAGCCTAGAGAGAATCACTGGCAAAACAAAGGTGTCTCTTCCTTTCTTGGATTAATTCCTGGCTTGATGGACAGTGTCGGCTGACTTTCAGCGAATGTTGCAAGAACTCTCTGTGCTTCTGATCTGTCAAGGAATTCAGGGAGAGGGGGTGGCATGTGAAAATTAAAGTTAATTAAAAGGAATGGCATAGTTAGTGGTGAGGAGGAGTCCCTGACGTATTTTGTAGAGATTTTTAAATAGTTTTCATTGTATAATTCACATTCTTTGAACAGTGAATCAGCACATAAAAAAGTCAGAAAAACTACATAAAAATGTGCACTAGGAATGAGGTTGAGAGGGGCACAAGGTTAGCTACTGAGGAAGCAAGGGTTTTATTTATAGATGCTGCACTGTTCTCTTCTGCAAAAGAAGACCAATAGGGTCTAGAGTAACTGGGCTAGAGTCTACAGCCTGTATATGGTGGAATGTAATTAGAGGGCCTGATTCTAAAATTTGTGTGGCAATAAAATTCTTTACTTTGATTCAGAAAGGAGGAAAAATTATATTTCCTTCAAATATGGATGCAAGAAAATTTCAAGTACAAAGTCAAGTATCAAAGGAAAATGCAATTTTGAGCCCTTTCTATTTTGTGGTAAATATTTCATACACTAGTGGCACCTCACAACAGTCTTGAACATGCTGTCCACTCAAGGGAAAGGGTAAATAAACAAATATGTTCTAATGTAGCATAGAGTTACAATTTTTTTAGTGCAAAAAGGGAATGTTGTTTAGAGGCTTACTAAAATGGTGACTGAGAATTCCCGCTCCCCTCCACACACAAACCAAAACCAGAGTCCTTAAGACACAAAAAAGCATAAAGAAATAAACTAATATTCAGAAAAGAAATAACTAGCAAGAACAAGGTGGTGAGATTTAGTTTTGGAAGAACCATCAATTGGCCTCTTGGTACCTCTCCTCCCCCATTTAATTTAATAGCCTATAGCCTATGTGGTTTCTTTGGGTTTGGATAAGGCTACTACCACTCCAGAAGAAACTCTGGGAGAAAGATTGCAAGGTAGTCTTCTTCAACTTTAGAGGAAAATTCTGCTAACAGGTCAGTGTTTCACTCTCACTCTTCTTCAACAAAATTTTTGAAAACACAGGACATCCAGCTTCCACTTGCCAGTATAATATCAAGGAAAACTACCCTACTAAAAACCATTTTTGTCTTCCTTGCAAGATTGTCATCTATTTTCATCTACTTATGGCTGTGCACAAGGGCTTTTCTTCTAACGGTCCTTGAAGACGACCTGGTTCAAGGGAAAATCTCTTATCTACGCTTCAGGTTCTGTCCTCCTTTTTGGGGGTCATCTTCTCTTCCAGGCTGAGAAAGCATAAAATTACAACAATTATCTATCTACTACATAGTATTTCATATCTTGTCCTTCTTCATATCGATAGTCTAATTTCATGCACAGACAGGTTCAGCTTCTGGTAAAATGTGAAATTTATATTAATAAAATAAGATTTAGGTGATAATGAATATTTCAGTGCATTTTACATCTGCATGCTAATTAAATTTCACAGGACTCCTGTGAGGTAGGTAATATTCATTTTAACCTTTGAGAATGAGAAATATGAAGAAGTGATAGTCAGCTCCCTCAGCTAAAGCCGTATATTAAGAAGTATTTCAATTTAGCTAGTAAAGTGAGATGCCAGATCTTAAGCAGATCAGCACTTCAGTGGTAGAACACCTTTGAAACTCTGGGAGTTTGGAACAAATGTCATAGAAGCAGGTGGAACAACAGGAGCAGACCTGTTTTGAAATGCCAGTAGCAATTTCTGGATTGATTTCTTTGGCTAAATCCTAAATTGAGATCCAAAAACTTGAATTATCAGTAGTCCAAGTCCAGAGAAATGAAAATTTCATTGGTTCTTCTGGTTTTGACATGAGTATTTTTTAGATAGGTTGCATACTCATACCATTGAGCTTTAAATATCTAACACTAGTGCCTGAATGGGAGCCTAGATTATCTGTCTCTGATTAGATATAATGAAAAACTTTTTTACCATTAGCATTTACCTGAAATAGGTTGCCCAGAGAGGAGTCTCCATCCTTGGAGATATTCAAAACCCAGCCGGATGTGGCCCTGGGCAACCTGCTGTAGCAGGAAGCTGGACTAAAGACTTCCCTGCTTGAGCAAGAGACTGGACTAGAGACCTCTGGGGTCCCTTTCAACCTCAGTGATTCCGTGATTCCAAGTTTGCACCTCAGGTTTGGTGATGTGAATTCATCCCCCTTCTCCCCAATGATATGTTTCTGCTTATGTGCAGAATTTGTGTAATGTGACAGGCTGGGGACAGACCAATGGCTGAAGTCCAGTCAGGGGTCAGAAATTAGGCATTTTTCTGCCCTTTTAACCTGACAGGCCTAATCTGAGCAACCAAGACACACCGACAGCAAGGGCTACAAGGGTAGTAACCTTTCTTCTAAAACAGAGAAATGTTTCTAAGTAACCAAAAAGTGTCTAGAATACTCACTGTGAAGATTCAAATTCAATTTCTTCCTTAGCCTGCATGAGTTCACACCTGTATCTTCTCAATTCCTCAGAGCATCCTGAGCATCAGGTTATAAGGCATTTGGAGTGAAGGCACTTCTTTCCTTGTTAAATTTCTCCATGAGTTTTATCCAAATGCTGTTCATATAAAATTCATGGGCAGTCTTTGGCCCAGGTACTATAACAAATGCCCCTTCTTCCAGGTAAGTGCCTGGATCAGAAGGTTACAACAACACAACCTTACTTGTATGTGAAGTTCTTCTCTTCTAAGCAGCTCTCCCCAGCCCTCCCCCCAGGAATCTCTGAGTGTTTCGTGAAAAGGGGATGAGCTAAAAAAAAAGAGGAGGAGAGCACACAAGCTTATGTGTCAAGCCTAAGTCTTTTGCTTCCTGAGCACTCTAACCATTATTATTTAGAAGGAGGGCATTGAGGTCTTCAACTTCTGTAGCACTTTTGTCCTAGAAGCAAAGAATAAAGCCTGCTCCATTCTTTGAAAAGACCATGGTCTCAGGCTATGAATGGTGAAAGGCAGAAGGCCTTTCCTGCCACCTGTTATCAAATACAGTAAGCCCCAGAAAGGAGAAGGATTTTAGACTTGTCTTCATGCTCAGCTTTTTGGCTGGCTAGCTAAAGGGAGCTCTTTACTTCCTTTTGGATCCTATTCTGCAGGAGCTAGCTCTCCTTAATGCCTTTTATGGGGAAATTTAGGCTCCTACCTAAGGTTGTGGAGTTCACTCCAGGGATCAGCTGCATAAAATGTAGTAAGGTAAGTTTTAGGTACTAGGTGGTTTATTAAATCTGTCCCTAAGTAACTAATCTAAGATATCATAGTGAATGAGTACCAGAACAATTTTAAAAAGTACCAGAACAACTGAGAAACCTCAAATTTCCTGAACCTGCTGGTGCCTCACAGCAATAATGCATTAAATTTGTGAAAGAGACTCATCATTTCTGTAGTAGTTATAACCAAATCAGCAGCTGATGACAGAATTAAATGAAAATATCTAGACCTTGTCAGCTCGTTGTTCTTACAAAAGGAAATTCATATGGTAATATGCAGTCTAACTCCTCTGTGGATAAAAACTGCATATACAAGGATTCATGCTAACATGTAAAACAGGAGGAAGGCTTTTTTAGAAATTATAAATATCAGCACTCATCACTATACACAAGTAGGTAATTAGAGTAATTATTCCCAATTAGCAGTTGCAAACCCTGCAGATGGGAATTTCAGGGACTGCGAACTATTGTAAGAAAGCATTTCTGCAATCTGTGAAGCCCTTTTCATGTTTTGGGATATATATATTTAATGACCCTCATACTTTCTGTAAAATATTTTTGTTAACATTTCAAAATAAAGAAAAATCTTTCTGTGCACTATTATACCCTTTTGCTTTTCTTTAAGGCTATATTGGGATCTGAGATAGCCTGGATTTGAAAAGATTTTTCCAAGCATTTAACCTCTCAGCTAAAGTAAATGATGAGCCAGTGCTGACTGAATTGGGACTCAAATTTTGCTGTTATTCTTAATCCATGAGGGAAAAAAAATGCAGGGGTCTTTTGAAGACAGTAGAAAGACTCCAAGCTTTTTCCTAGGCCCTGCATAAAATCTTCTGAGAGAAAATGTTGTGAAACTTCAGTGCTAGGCTTCAGAAGATTTTCCCTGTGTTCATTGTGTTCTGCTCCTTTGAATGGCTCAAGGTTAACAAAAAATATACATATTGTTATTGTAAACAACTTTTTTTTCAATCATAAAGTCTTTTATGATTGTCAACAAGTTACTCTGATTAGAAAAGGGATAAAAGCGTTCTTGGTGCATTTATGTGGTTTGGGGCTTATTTATTTTTTAGCTTTCTTTGGAATTCATTTAACTTATGAATTGAGGAAGTGAAAGAAATTCAATCAACAAAAGCAGTGAGGTATATAGCTGGAAGATTTGTTCTCATAAACTTCTTTATCACAGTAAAAAAGCCTTTATTTTTTAGACACTTTAATGTGAAAATCAGCAATTCCTATCTTTAAAAATAAGATTTCAAGTTCAAGTTACAATTAAGCCTGTGTTTACTTACTTAGATCCAAATCATTATTTAGCTATGTGAACATGGAATATCAGACAAAAGAAAGTTGAGAAACTAAGTTTTTTGTATTTGAGTAAATATAAAGTTATTGATCAATGTCTTTTCAAACTTTCTATGTGATATCTTTAAGCTAAAATGAATGAGAGAAATTTCAAGCCAAAATAATTTTTCTTTGAAAAAGCTATAGGTTTTTGAAAAAGAATATTAAGAATGAATGTAATAATTCATTTTTAATACAGAAAATTGAACCATATAGCTTGCAGTGGGCACATCTATATGCCAATAAATGCTTTTTCAGCATTTGGTTCTTGTTGTTAGCTATGCTTACATCCAAGTAATAAAGAAGAATAAAAAGTGAGAGCATGTTTGTATAGTATCGATTCATTTTTCTTAATATAGCACGCTAATTCAGATTTTCACAGTTAACAGTATTGCCAGCTGTGGGTAATAAAGCTTAAGAAAATACATTTATTTTGTTTATTATAGGAGTCTGGCTATTACAACTGTTGTTACACATAGATATTTTTTAGTTTTTCCAGAATCTCAGAAATCCTTCCTCCAACATAAATTTCATACATAGTGGGTCTTAGGAAGAAATGAAGATGATATATTACATTTACAGGCTTCAAGTTTGGGAAAATATTTCATGTTCCCTTTCCAATCACCATCCAAAGCAGAATAATATTAAGGGTTTGTTTCTTTGCATGATCTAAACCATATTCTGTTTAGATTCAGTCCTATTACTTTATATACGAATATAATTCATAATTTTTCTGAGATATTTCTTTCCAACATTTTTCTAATCTTCATCTCTTCTTTTCTGACTTCATCTTCAGTCTCTCTTTTTCTCTGCTGAGTTTGTTACTTTAATTTAATATCTCTGTCTTTACTTGTTTCCCCCTCTTTTAAAATTTCATTTCCACGTGGATCCCTTTTTGGAACTCAAAGCACCATGTCTGTTCACCTAGTGCATGGCTAATTCATGTGTCTTGTAAGGGCAGTAGAGATGACAGGGAGAATGTGACAGGGAGAGTAATTTAAATCTAGCCTCCAAGCCTGATGAAATCAGTGGGAGCATTTCCGTCTGTTCCTCAGAGAACTCTGTTTGTAGAAAGTCTCAAATATGTTTGACTTAAAGTCTTGATCTGACATCCTACTTTGCAAAAACTCCTTAATATATTGCTTAACTTGAAGTCCTGATTTATAGTATATTGGTAAATAATGTCATTGTTCTGTGTAATATATTATAAGTCATTATGCTGATAAAGGACTTGATGCTACCAAGTGCATCAGCCCTGGTCCACCAAAGCATTTAATCACATCCTTCTTTTTAACCACAAGTCATTACAATGGATTTCAGTGAGTTGCCTATACACTTCAAGAAAATGCTTAAGTGCATTTCTGGATTAGGACCAGAGCATTTAGCACCTTGGAAGATTAAACAAAAAGCAAAGAATCTGTAACACTGACAGAGACAGGCTTGCTGAGAGTTTCCCCAGGAGTCTTAAAACAAGGCTGATTTTGCTGTGGATTGGAAATTCTACTCCTACTCAGTTCTCTGCCAGTTTGTGGTACAGACAGATATCCACCAGCTATGGATTGTCTGGTCACCAGACTTACTATTTGAAAAAGCACCTCAACTGTATGAAAACAGCCTCGGCTATACAGAATTAATAATTAACTGTCTACATTCCTGATATGTTACAGCTTCTATGAAGTATTTTGCTGTTTCTAAATAAGAAAAAATGACAAATTACCACATTTGCCTTTTTTCACAGAAGTTTGCCCTAACTCAGAATTCCATCCGTTTATGCCAAAATCACAGCTTAATTTTAATTAAATACTTCATTCCTCTTTCTGAAAAAATGCCAAAGTCCCATGTAAGGAGAGTGGGTAAAATATTCAAAAGTGCTCAGCTTTCAATAAGTTTTAGGTCTGAAATACATGATCAACTTACTGTTCATTCGCTTAAAATCTGTGTGGAAGCTTTTAACAGAGGTTAAGTTAAGCCATTTACCGCAATTTAGAGCATCTGTACAGATAGTTACTGCAGCTCAGCTGACAAGCAGTGACTTGATTGTTCTTTAGGTTCTAACATTTATAAACTGCTCCTGAAACTGGGATTAAGATTTCCAGATCATTTGGAGACTTTAGAAATGTTCTTCCTAAGTGCTTTGTTTCTGATGTACAAAAAATTCACATAATTTATCTTTGTAAAATGAAAAGTTGAAGCAAGTATTTCAGTATATGGAAAGAATAATGCACATTTTGCATGTGTGCTTGATGCTCTCCATTAGGTGCCTCAGGATGAATGGGGAGGATACCCTGCTGGTGGGAAAGATGAAGAAATCCCCTGCAGAAGAATGAGGAGTGGGAGCTATATTAAGGCCATGGGAGATGAAGAAAGTGGAGATTCTGATACTAGCCCCAAGACATCACCGAAAGTAGCAGTTCGACCAGAGTCGTTATTAAAATCCATTGGACAGAGACCACTGGGAGATCATCAAAAGTAAGCTTCACTATACCATGTCGTATGTCTTACTGAAGGCTGCAATGACTTGTGTCATTTTTCCATGTGTTTTATTGATAGCGATCAGTATTCACAAGAAAATATAATACCGTAGTTAAAAAGCTAACTTAAGTGTCTCATCATTTCATTTTAAATTAGATTGATTACTGGATGAAAAATTGCCATCTTCTTCTACCCTTATAACAAACCTGCTACTAAGAAAGCTTGTTATGTTTACTAAAGGAAATATATCCATCTTTGTATCCAAACTTTAACATTCTGAATATTACCTCTAGAAGGATTTTTTGGTATTGTAATCCTTTGTTATTTTGTATCTTTCTCTGAAATAGAAAATACATGCTTTTTTACAGTAGATAAAATAGCAAATATGTATCATATATATGGTATCTTACACCGTATTTATTAGTATGATACTTTCCCTACGTACCAGCTATACTGTATCATACTCATGTAAACACATTGTGGAGGGTTGTGTTTGATTGATTTGTGTGTATTCATAACAGCTACAATATGGCCTATCAAATAACTAACACATATTTTAAAATTATAGGAAAGTATGTATTTATGTATGTTTTCCAATAGATCTTTATTTCTCTCTCCTTTTTATCCTTTCAATATACCACTTTATAACAAAACTGTAAGTATATTTTTGAAGACAATTTCAAAGTTGTAGCCTGGTTTCAAATCTGAGCTTCTATTAATGTGACTGGGTGTTTCTCACAGCTTAGAAAATTGATCTTTTTGCCTGAGAGAAATGCATAAAATGAAGAAATTAAGAGTGAAACTTTTGATCAAAGGTTGCTTATTGTTCTGTAGGTAATACCATGCATAGTGTACCATAGTGACTCACCCTTTCATAAAACAAAACAAAGCAAAACAGAAACCTTAGGCAAAAATTCCTTTGACTTAATTAAATTGAATTATTTAGCTTGCAAACTGGAAGAAAAACTTTCACTATTACTGAAGCAAACAGTTAACTACATTGTTTTGTCTAGCTTGCTCAGGCAACTCTGTAGGCTCAATTCTGATGAATGAACATAGGCATCTGTACCATGGGATGCTGGAGATGCTGAAATCTTAATTTCAAGACATCATGAAACAAGACTGACAGGTTTCTCCTCTGGTTTGGCAACTAAAATCCAGATAGGAAACCTTACAGCATCTCGGATGGTGCCAAAGGCCTATGTTTAGGCAACAGAATCAAGTTCTGTGCGAGTATAAAGGCTTTGCTATAAAATTATTTCAAAAGCTAAAACCATGGCCTAGAACATAAGTATTGTTGTCAGCCCCATGGGTGGTAGAAGGACTGATTTTCAAAGATGGAAAAACAAGCTCATAAAGAAAGTGGTTGCAGGCAACATTCATATTTGTTGTATCTGGGCTGAATTTCAGGTTTAAGGCATGCCTGGCTGCATCAACTGGTTCAGTAAGAATCTGTGAAAGTACCAGGGAAACAAAGAAGGAGATGAATTTTCAGGTCATAAGTATTTGAGGTGGGAGTAAAGGTCCCTCAGGATGAAGAGTACATAACTTCTCAGCAATGGTGAAGGCGTATTTTGTGAATTCTTCAGTCCAAGATTTTCTTGCAAATGACTGTGAAAGCTGCTAGATATCAGGGAAAATGCCATTGCTTTATAAGAGAACCTCAATGAAATATTTAATGCATCTCTCTCCCACCAATTATTTGCTGAAGAGTCAGTGCCACCTTTGCTATTGTCCTGCCTGGTCTTGCAAAAGGGCAATTATCCTTGTGGAATAAAGCATGCTGGTGGACAGTGATCTAAGGTCTGTGGCTTGTTAAAAGAGTGGCCCATTTGAGGGGCATGGGAAAAGGAGAGTAGTCAGCTCTCTCAGGCTTTCATACATCAACCACCTAGTAAATTAAACATTGCCAGGGCACAGGTCTGAGCACTGAAATGTGGCCATGTTCCCTGTCAAGCTTTTGGAATGATCCCTGGCAAACTTGTCTGGGTCAACTAACAGTGTCCCAGGAGTGTCTGGGTATGTTCTGGGCATTGGTATAGGCCAAAAGGCAGTTCGGATGCAGCGTCTCTGTTTTGGAGGGTAAAGAGTTTAACGGTATGGATATGGCCAGACAATGCTAGTTGGCTTCAAGGCCAAAGACCAGGCCCTGGCACTGGTTAATGTATTTATATAGATGAAGCCACCGAGTCCAAGGAGAGTAGCAAGCACACCATCAGTTAGATCTCAAAGTATCAGGGGATGCCAACGTTAAGTAATGACTAAAGGGGAATGCCAAACATTCATTTGAGCATATCTCTGCAGTTTTAAATCTTACTGAATGTTCTGCACCTGTTGACAAAAATATTCCTATGTTGTCTTAAAGCTGGCACTCCTGTGTCAGCAAAACTACATATTGATATTGGTTGTCCTTTCAACAGATATAAGGTATGCCTTATATTACAACTGGTATAGAAGGCCTATATAAGGTACGAGGTATGCCTTTTACAGGTGAAAAGGCAATGGATCTGCTAGATCTAAGGGTGGGCAGATAGTTTGCCAGACAGCAGCTGAATTATGGGATCCAGCCCTAGACAAAATGTAAACACGAGAAAGCTGTCAGGGATGGACATACTTAGGAAATGTTATAACAGTCTAAGAAGAAAGTTCATCCAGAAACCAAAACAGTGAGAGTTATCACTAAATCCATGAGCTTCTTCAGTAGTAACTTGGTCTGGAGACAGTTTAATTGTGCAAGTATTTAGGCCAAATAAAATATATTTTATTCTATTCTTTGTCCTAGGCCACAGTAGGGCCCTCCAACAAGCTAAGGTTGGTAACAGTACAAATTTTCCAGTAAGTGTGATTCTGTGTGAGTGGCAGCTCTCAACACCTACCCTAGACCTCCCCAAGCCTATGAACTGATCTACTCAGGATCTAGAGACATGCATATTTAAACAAAGATATGTTCCAAAAGGAAAGTTTTTCTGATCTATTAAATGCTGAAGGCAGGTTAGTAGGTCAATATTAAATGGTGTGTCTTCTGTCAGTTTTCCATGTATTGCAAATATGCCATTCAATGTATATTTGTTAAGAACACCAGTGCAATGCTGATGCAATATAGTAGGATTGACAGCTGTGCCTGTTCATGGTCCCAAAGGATTCAACAGCATAGTTGCCACTAACTGCAGTCAGAACAGGAGGAAGTTTGTTGTAATATTGTGAAATATTATTAAGGGCTCTGTTGAGGATTTGTCGTAAACACTGCATTAGATAATTGAGCAGCCAGACTGTTGCTGACACGTATCTTTAAAATCCTGGTTCTTCTTTTAAATTCAGTGACAGTACCTTGAATCTGCCAGCTAGGCATACACATTACTTCCAGTGAACTTTAGGCAGAAATATGACAAATATTCTGGTTCATATATGTCCTTTCTACAAAATCTGCAAATTCCAGCAGCCCTTGTCATTATGTATCACTTTGGGCAAGAAGACAGAAAATTTCTTGTTTCACAAAAATTCACAGTGCTGATCCTAAACCTGTGTTTTCACCACAAGCCATCTCATCCCAGTACTACTCTGTCTCGCTGACAGATTTGTATGAAGGATATAGCAAAGGATTATGGTAATAGAGTTTTCTGTCCTCCTCCCGCACAGGTCAGTAATCCCTGTTACATGCTGAGTACCCTTTGTACCGCTGATCATGCTGCTGAGCCAGAAGCTAAGGTTTTGAACAGCATTCCTGCGTGTACAGCAGGACTGAATAGCATTTCTGGCAGGTATTATGAGAAATTACATAATTCAAGATGTCAGCTGCATTAACTGGCTTTTTAGCTTGTTTATCAGGGTGGAGAGAGCTAATACACGGAAATAAAATGATGCTTATACTCCCTTAGTCCTCTGCATGAATGGACAGTACAGCTCAGAACTGAGTTCTGAAAGAACACCAGTAAACCTGTAATACAAATATTGATTTTTTTCAGTGGTATAAAAAGATGCATAGGCTGCAATATGTATATATGTGGGCTTCATGAGAATAAGCATAGTTTTCTATCACAATCTTGAACAGCATAGAATGACAATTAAAAAGGCTTCACTTAACATTCAACAAACCTTTGATATGTTATATGCCTCTCCTCTGAGTTTTATCAGGCACCTTTGCAGAGTTGTTTTTTCAATTTAAGCCGTTTCTATTTTGAAAAAAGTAACTGGCCTCTATTTTTTGTTTCATGTTGTTCAAAAATGTTTCCTCAGCAAATTGAACATTAAAAAAATCATAAACAATAAAAATGCATATTCATATTTGAATAAATTATTGTATTTAACAACATACAAATAGGTATACGTAACTGATTTAACAGAACCATTTAAATTCTGAATTCATTCCTTTTAAGTAACTCTTGGAAAGGAGTATGTTTTAATACAAGTGGGAATAAGAAAGAAGTGCTGGGTCTGACCACTGCTGTTTATGCAAATGTTGGCAGGAGGACATGGACCCAAACTCTGACATCTGATCTCCACATCTGTGAAACCATTAGCACAGCTAGCATGATCCCTGGTCCACTTTCAGCCTAGGTCACCTGGCTCTCTGCTATGTAGCACCCAGACGTATTTCAGGGATTAGCCTGTTTAGTTGCAGCCACCCTTTCCATATGGTAAGAAAGTTATACTGTACAGGTCAGTCAGCCAAATGGTCAGAGAATGGACCTGGGTTATTTCTGAGTACAGGTACAGCCAAAGTGACTTAAATTTTGGTGGATTTTTCAAAAATTAAATGCATCTAGATATCTACATTTTACTCTCTGAAGATGAATATACTTTAAGTCTTTCTTTGTGAGTGCTGTTTCAAAAGAATAAGTAGGATGTTGCACTACTTACTATTATAACATCAGGTGAAAGACCAATGTAATCTATTATTATAAAATTGTGTTTGAGTGAAATATAATACAATAAAGCTTGCTGTTGGAGACAGAACAGATGCTTGAATCTGCTTCCAATCCAACTTTTTGCTTTCTAGAGATAGTGCCAGCACTCCCATTTGTTGTGGAAATTATCTTGACTCCCACTTATCAGGGGATAAAAAAAATATAAAACTTTTTTCGCAGAATCACAGAATGGTTGAAGTTGGAAGGGGCCTCTGGAGATCATCTAGTCCAATCTCCTTGCTTAAGTAGGGTCACCTAGACTTTGTTTTATGATTAGACACACAAAGTTTTTTGGATGTCAGATTTGGGATCCTATAGACAGATATAGGTCTTTCTGAGCTGAAATGCAAACCTTTTCAATTGTCCATTGTCTTCTGCTGGGATTGCAATTGAACTGTGTTGGAGCTGGTAGGTGCTTTCATTTGCGGTAAAGGTCAAAACAGCCTGGAAGAGACTGACCTACATGATCTATAAGGGTATCACTCCAACTGAGTAAAGTTATGTGCAAAGTGCTGTCTAGATTGAATGTCATTTCTCTGTATTTGTGACAAACAGCTAAAAGCTGGGCAAAACTGCCAAATATTCTGTGATCCTGAAAAGAAAGCTGAAAATAAAAAAGAGAATTTGGGGCTAGGTGATGGAACAAAATTTCTAACTATGACTGAAGACAATGTTTCAGTTATTTGATGCTTCCTGTATTCAGAAGATCATATACTGCTTATGTAAATGAACAGGATAGCACTGTAGAAAGAGCAAGTTCCATTATCAGTATCTCCTTTTTGAAGTGTCGTGAAAGACTCCGAAAACCACCTAACTATTGAATCAAAAGGGGTAACAGTGGCATTTAGCCCAGAGTTAAAACATTCTGTTTGAACCTATGCTGATTTCACTCATGCAAATGAATAATCGTGCTGTGCTGAAGTTTTCCATTATGCTCTGAAGTGACTCATGGGAAACTAGATGCTGAAAACATGAAGATGAAATAGGTTAAGCTACAATAAAATAAAAACAGCATCGGCAATGTGTACTTTTGTTTCCTGATCCTCTAATGGCAGACTTTACTGTGGCAGCTGGTACTCCAGATACCTTAAGTTTATGGCTGAGCAGGCAAAAAGGCATGTAAGCAGATAGATAGTATAAAAATGTAGTGTTTCAAATTGGAGAGAAATCTTTCATAATACAAGTGATATGGTGGACTAACACAGTACAGTATCAGTGATGCTTTGATTTGTCTTGAGTATATTCTCCATTTAAGTGTCTAGCAGATTTTGGCCTCTATATGGAAATGAGCGTCTTGAACTCTGAGTCATGTTCACTATACGAACAGCCGTATTCCCCTCAAATGTTTGTAACCTCCTCTGCATTGGATGTTATCAATGCCCATAGCACACCTGAAGAACTCAGTGTATGCCTACATTTCAGCTACTCTATTTCACAATCTGATATCTCAATGCAAAACCACTTCAATCAGTACTTTAAGCTAATATGCCTAAGTGTGACTTGAAATGGTTGAGCCACAAGTGCATCCTGGGCTTATGGTGAACCAAATTAATGCACTGATCTGAGTTAAAACTAACCTTTCGCCGCCTTCCCCTTTTCAGAATAAAAGCATCTCTCTGTGGCCATACTAACTTATCCTGACTTTAAAAATATGTGGACTATGGCCTAACACATATCTACATGTTCTGTTCTGCAGACTCTATAATAGCGATGGAAATGTTGCCAAAGGGCCAAAGCACACAGCAAGGGGATTTTCAGTGGTGCCCAGAGACAGGACGCGAGGCAACAGGCACAAACTGAAACACAGGCGGTTCCATCTGAACATGAAAAAAAACTTCTTTACTGTGAGGGTGACAGAGCACTGGAACAGGTTGCCCAGAGAGGTTGTGGAGTCTCCTTCTCTGGAGATATTCAAAACCTGCCTGGACGTGATCCTGTGCAATGTGATCTAGGTGACCCTGCTTGAGCAGGGGGTTTGGACTAGATGATCTCCAGAGGTCCCTTCCAACCTCAACCATTCTGTGATGAAAATGCTACAAGAATATCTGCCATAGCTTATCTGTCAGAGCGCTTGGGTCAGTAGGAAGTCTGGTAGATCTTTGGATCCTCTAAGATGTGTGAGGAATCTCCATTTACAAAAATTCTTACCATCTGTAACTCTTAATAGCACACTTACATGAGAAAGTGAAAACAAAATGAGAAGTTTGGAAATACTGCATGAGACCAAACCTCTGTTCTTTCATCCATCTTTGCCCTGACAGTGCTAACATCATATCCTTTAGTGATGGACAAATTTGTGGGCTTTTATCCTAGTGAAATACTGTTTGTTAGGTACAGAGAGAGCAATCTTGATATTATAGGCTGGAGTTAAGTGTGTGTGTGTGTGTGTGTGTGTGTGTGTGTGTGTGTGTGTGTGGAGGAGGAGGAGGTGCCGCAAAACCTTCACAGACTGAGATTTAAGTACAGATTCCTTGCTAGAGAAATTAATGCAATATTTCAATGGTATCCATTGCTGCACATCAGTGATGCAAGCCTTTTTTTTTAGTTTTTAAGAGTAAACTTCAATTTATTCTTAAATCTCCATCTGCATTTTAAAGTAGGAATAACTTAGAAGCTGCACCTGAGGAATATTTTCAATAGAAGAGATGGGAAAAATCACTAGAAAAGTAGCTCTCATCTTTTATATGCTTTTTATTTATCTTTGTTTTTTTTTCTTCAATCTTCCAACTCTAAAAAGCCTCATTACACACTTCATTAGCAGCTTTCTGAGGCCCTATAGTGTAGTAGTATCTGCTCAGAGCCTCTGAAGGGTGAAATTGGAGATTTACTGAAGAGAGTTTGAGGGCTAATTACAAAGCCTTATCAACTAATAAGGCAATCAGCGGGCCACTGGCGCAGTGATAGTGTTCTCTGCTACAGTCAATAAGATCTGGGTTAGATTAGTCCACAGGGTTAAGAGGGAATGCTGATGAAGGGCAACTAGTTATCTGGCTATCTAGGAAGCATCTTTTACGGGGTCAGAAGAAGGTCCCCATCCCTTCCTCCTTTGCAGAATAACAGGAAATGCTCTTAAGCAATATAAGGCACCATGTTTTCTTAGAAGCAGCAGCTGCCTTTCACCAGCGTTCTTTTGAAACCCAGTGAGTGATTGAACCCATATCTCCTGCCTTAGAGAATACCAGCTTTATATTGTAGGGCTGAATTGTATTACTCTGGATTAGGTACAGAAAGGGGACTCAAAGGGTCTGACCAAAGAGCAGAGTCTTCTCAGGAATAAAACAGTCTTTTGTCAGAAAGATGCAATTATATGATGGAGTGCAGTGAAAATGCAGTAAGATTCAGGCCAGTGGCACAAGCACAGGCACTGAGATCCGAGAGTAAATGTGTTTCTGTTTTTATAGTAAAGTGCCTATTCATTCCTGCTTTCCCAAAATATTTTACTTTCACTTGTCATGTGAAAGGCTGGATCAAGAGCTGTATTTCTCATTTGTTTTGCTTTTTATAAAAAATAAATGAAACAAAAAAATATGCTTGTAAAAACACTCTGCCTCAGGCAAGGATTTGAAAAATAGGGTGCTTTTGGTTAAAAAGCAGAAATTACATATATATTTCCATTTCTCCCACTTATACTCCAATTTTTTTTAGAAATTACATAGTCTCATCTATGTCCTCACTACAGTATGGGAAGATCCCTTATTTGCTTAAGATCTATTGACTTTAATGGAATTACACACATGTTTAAATGAAGCTTATGCTCAGATGCTTTACTGAATCCTAATGGTCTGTAGTCTACATTTGTTTTGCCTAGTTATGGTTTTATGTGTACACATAAATGTGCACATGTAGCAAGTTAAAGGAAAAAAAAAAAGTGAAATAGCTCCCTGGAGAACATCATGAATGCCCCAATTCCAAAAGGGATTTAGGCACGTAATATTAAATCCAATATTTAAGTTCTGCTTAGATCCTGAGATCCATTTACTAAACTGCTACATGATACTTTAAATGCACCTGAGTTTCTGCAGTAACATCTGCCTAAGTTTTGTTGTTGCTGACCAGCTCATTGTCTAATCCCCAAGGCAAGCTCAAAATAGGATGCTGGGAAAAGACTTTTAGGATTAGCTTTATGTGCACATCTGTCACCTCTTACAAACAGTATCTGTGAGTTCAGATTTCCCAAATGAGACCTTTTTTATTACATCCACATTCTGCATGATTTGGAGTACAGGCTTGATTGAGTCTACATCCTCTGTATCTTTGTGAAGAGT
This sequence comes from Apteryx mantelli, assembly GCF_036417845.1. Classification (NCBI taxonomy): domain Eukaryota; kingdom Metazoa; phylum Chordata; class Aves; order Apterygiformes; family Apterygidae; genus Apteryx; species Apteryx mantelli. The sequence goes on along the minus strand of NC_089980.1, from coordinate 116,402,808 downwards.
GACCAAACCATCAGACTGTTGATGTATTCTGGATTATTTCCTCTCATTCACTTCTGTTTCGTTTTGTACAAAATCCCTGAGTAGTTAACGGCGAGAAAGGTTCTCTCGGCATTCTAGTAGATGTGGCACTAACTTAGCAAGTTGTGCAGTCAGATCAGGTTCTTCTGAAGTGCGAAGGGGAACACAAGATGTTTTGAGAATACGTCTCCAATCTGCTAGATGAGATCTTTATCCCTGGATACCTCATGTTCCTCTTTCTTTGAAAGCTCTAACTTTGGCATGTAACTAGAGGATGGGTTGCCATCCAGGATGGGATGCAATAGCAAAATAGACAAATTAGATAGATGTAGTTAGGTATTTAATGCTTTGAACTGATGGGTGGGCTTTAAACCCTAAATTCTGGTTTCATAAAGGCATTTAGGAGCCTAAATCCTGTTGAAGCCACGGTCCTGATAATTTTAATAGGGTTTTGTCTCCTCAGTGCCCTTTTGGATTTAGTCTTAAGGAATTTAAGAATGATTTAGCAGAACAAGCCTCAAGCTAGGACTTACAGAAACTTGGAGCCTTAATCCTAGCAAAAATTGGTAGAGGTAAGTTTCTAAATTGCTTATAACCTCTTGAAATATAATAAGCAAAGATGAGCAGTAAGAGTAAATTAAATGAGAAGCAAAGTATTGGTGTCACTAGTGTCTAGAGACTTTAGTTAAAACAAAACAAAACAAAATTATTTTTTAAAAATTATATGACTAAATCCCTAGCTATAAAAATCCATCATTAAGTTATATTTGGTATATTCCTTGGGAGGATGGTGTTACAGAGTTAGGAAAGCACCTATTTTCACTGAAATAATAAAAAGAACTCATTTTCAATTCAGTGATTAGCAGACAGGGAGGGAAGCAACAGTCTGTAATAAATCAAATGTTCAATATCTCTCAGGCACCTTTTTAAAAGGAGGTGATAGGTCAATGGTGAAATATATAGGCTTTTTAAAAATTAATCTGGACCAAATTCTGATATCTATCCCTGATCAAAGAGAAGCTCTAGTCTGACAAAGATTAGAAAAGAAACTCTTTGCTACAGATAAATTCACCAGATTTATGCGTACTTTCAGTATTTCAAAGAAACCAGACTCACTGTGCTGTTCCTAAGGGAGCATCAGGCTTAATGTCTATACTGAGTTCTCCAATGGACTGCACACAGGCACATCTGTGTTCCTATGCAGAGCTCTATTGACTTCAGCAGGGATCCACGGAGACACAGTATGACTCCAAGCTGCTATACAATGACACTGCTAGCTAAGTTTAATCATTAGATTCTGGTCGATGAGTTATTTTATGTACCTACAAAGACATAGTTAAGATAGATCCGGATAGAGAAATGAATATCCATTGAAATGCAAATCCTTCAATAAAATAGGTTTTGATAACTTACACTATCTTGCTAATCCTAATGCACCTGCCTTTTAGATGCTCAGGATGAATTCTTCTACAAATTTTATCTTTTTTGTCCCAGAATGATACTTCTGAATTGCATATACTGATTTAAACAGAGGTGATTGTACTTGCTTTAATGCTCCCATTCATTGTTAGATTTTTTTCTTTTGACAAATGCAGGGATGATCATGAAAATAAAAAAGTACAATTTTAGAATATTACAATTCTGAAAATTAATTTGATGGAAAATGGACTTTCTTTATATTTGATGCTCCCTTAATAAAGGGATAGACCCATTCAAATTCAGAAGGTGACTTTCTTGCTGTAACTTTTAGAGGCAGGGAGTCAGGATTGGAAAAAAGATTTTAATTCATTTTTGGTACCTTCTTGACCCAGGGGTGCACTGGTGGCTGAACATTTGTAAGAGAACAGATACTCTGGGGAGTAATCACTATTTTGACTGTGTGTGAATAGTCCAAGGAATGATCTTGACAAGTGGATCACGCTGTTGTCATCATGTACATGCTTTTTTTTTTTTTTTTTTTTAAAAAAAGAAGGTATTAGCTCTATGCCAAAGTATATGATACCAGTCACTTATTAGAAAATAAAATACAAGCAGTCAAAAGAAAAATCTGTGTGATAGAGGTTCCCTTCTCAGGACTCATACACTGCATGTTCTCACTAGGGTTGTCTTGACTGTCAAGTACTGCTGTACAGGAATACCAATTTGTAGGGGGAAGTCAGGGTTTTTTTGTTTTGTTTTGACCTTGGCTGTAAGACCATATCAGCTCTTTCCCCTAAATCTGGCATTTCAGGGTGTCCTGAAAGTAATCCCACGTTGTTGCACTATCATACATAGCTTTTCACCAAATGTCAAAAAAATTTTGTCTTCTGCAGAACATCCAGTGGTTGTATAAGGGCACAGTACAATATTGTGGGTTGTGATTCTAGCTTAGAGTAATACTAATCATAGAGTGATGACACAGACTTCAGGAAACAAGCCACAGATAATCCCGGATGTTCATCAGCACTTGAACACAGTGATGACTAAGCATGGGCTCAGCACTACACAGAATAGCATACTTCAAGTGAGTGGTGCAAAGTACTGAGGTACTGACCACAGCAAGACTGCCTCAGATCCCCCCAACACTACATGCTGAAGTTGGTGGACCACTTCGGACACATTCCATGGTTATAAACTTTCCCAAAGTTATATAAAACAATGCAATTTAGGAAAAAGAATGAGAAAAAGTTATTTACAGTCCATCTAAAGTAAGCATCTTGCTCCTTTTAAAGATACATGGTTAACAGCAGAGGAAATAGATGACTAAATAATAGATGGCTAAAGATAAGGAAGTAAGGGTTCTTCCCCCAGCACTAGTTAATGCTTGATTGCAGTTATTAGCTTAGCTTACACGGTTGTTCCATTCATTAAAGCACATTCTTAATAGCTCTCTAGTTCAAAACATCTTCTTTCTCTCCTGACAAAATGGGATAAGCGGGAAGAAAGATAATGGCATGTAAACATGCTCTTCCATCTCCTGAAATCTCTTGGCAAGTGTCATCTAATGCTTTTTGATTGCAATATAAGTAAAGCTAAACTTGCTCCTGCATTTTTGCTCTACTTGATCCTGTGCAAGATGACTACACGAGATGGCAAACATAACAGGAGATTTGTCTTCTGGAGTCAAAAGAGGTGCTTGTCATTTCTCTTTCTTTTCTTAGTGCATCTTGCTGCTTTCTAGCAGATCTACAATAACAGCTATTTTCCAGCTTTTTTTTTTTCTTTTTACTCTTAAAGTTCGATCCTGGTGAGGTGTGAGCAAGTACAAATGTTTTTTTCAAGCAGAAGGTGAGATTTTGTTTTTGTGGAAGGCAATGATGAAGCAATGTCTCCCAGTGAGAAAGCAGAATTAGCTTGCTGTAGCAGCCGATGAGAGTGTGAGGTGGGCTCTGCTGACAGATGGGAGCATTAGGGGTACTTCTGAAGTCTACCAAGGACAAAAAGAGGAGAAGAGGACAAATACTGGCTTCTGTGCTGGGGTATTGGAAGCTCTGGAGTAGAACTGGGAGCTGGGGATTGAGAAGGGTCTAGAGAGGAGAAAGGATTAGGGTCTGGGGTGGTCAAGAATGAAGGTGAGCTGGACTCAGGGGGACTGGTACAGGTGAGCTCTGGGGCTGGGGCTGCAGTAAAAAGAAGGTTGTAATGCAAGATTCGCAGAAACCTCTAAGCAGGACCCCAGTTTGGACTGCTGTCCCTTCCTTATTCTTTGTCTGTTTTTTGCTCTTGGAATATGGGACCTAACATCTTTCCCTGTCACTTGATACCTGAAATGCCTAAAACCAGACACACTACCCCAGATAAGCATGTTGTGCTGTTGTTCACTTTAAGCAGTTATAACATGGTACTTTGTCTTCTTTGAATATGCTCAGTCAATCTGCTGAGTACTGGAAGTGTTGTTGCAAATTTAGCCATCTTCACTGGGACTCCTAAACCTTTCTTCTTAGAGTAGAAGTTCTTGAGGTCTTTGAGGTCATAGGGCCATTGAACCTGGGAAGTCTGGGACTGACTCATTCCCAAAAGCTTCTCTAGACTTTGAGCTTTGCTTGCTCACAAGACACATCTCATCAAGTTTAAGCACCTCCTCCTCGCTGCCCTGGACTTCCTCTGAAGCCAGTGGAAAAGGGAAAGCAACTCTAGACAGCAAATAAACTTTTATGTAAGAATCCACTCCTAAGAACTTGGCTGTTTAGAAAAGCAAATGCGAAGAAGACTGACATACCAATTTACTTTTTCCTGTTAGTCTCAATCTCTTCCTCTATATCCATAGTACCAGACCTTGGAGTCACCTCCTTAATTTTAATCTGTGTATTTGTTCTGTGGTACTGGAGATGAACTATCAAACCACCTCAGGTGCTCATGCTTGTCTTGCCCTTCATCAGTGGTCAGCTGAGATATAAGATCATTTATTACAAAACATAGAATAAAATTATTTTCTTTTATCAAAGTGATAGAGCAGTACTTTTTTGGAAATGAAAGTCAAGAGTTTTGTTCCCATGCTTATAGATAGAGTGGCTGACATTAAAAAAACAGCATTTACCAATGTTACATGGAGTGCTGTATTTTGTTGACAAGCATGACAGTTCCTTGAGCAGATAATAATATTTGAGAGCAATTTCCTTATGTAACTGTTGTGCCTATAGTGTTTTAGTTCTGGATCATGGTAGTAGCAAGATCGTCATTTTTTTTCACGCACTGAGACATTTATCCTAGAGGATTAATTTGAGTGTGTATTGTAGAAATGAAAACCAATCATTTCTTTTTATCAGAAAGAAAGTTCAAAGTATTAATTGAATGGCTGTGAAATTGCTTTTACAGCGTAATATATGTAGCACTTCTTTTATTCTGCTACAGTCCTTTGAATAAATTGCTCTCCTCTGATAAGTGAAAAATTATTTAACTATCAGGTAATGTTCAAACTCATCTATCAAAACTCAGCTGCTTAGTAGTACCATGGTATACTGGGCTTCCTTCCCTAATAAATTATTGCTGTAGAAATTGTTGATTACGGTTAATGATAGCAATACCTCATAAGGAACTGGTATCTCCATAATGAAATACTAGATTGTTAGAGCATTACTTAGCAAAGAAGCCAGTTATTAGGAGCCAATCATAATTAATTTTTAAGTAGTTTATAAACAATTTATTTCTATTGCCACTTTCTTTTTCTTATGTGGCCTCTGAAAATCCTATATTTTAATGAAGAAACCCCAAATTCCTCTTTCACAGACTGTTTCAGAACTCAGAACCTAAGAATTTTTACCACCCAATGACAAGCAGAGGGTCCAGAGGGAACTCATCTTACCATTTCGGAAAAAAAAAATTAACAATACTGGACAGATTTAATAAAGTATATGCAAAGAGTCAGGACTCGTCAACGCAGATGACAGTCATCAGCCTGCTGCTTATAGAGGAAAGGAGGTTTACTTGCATCTGACACCTAAATATAGATAGGGAGGCTCTATGCCATTTTGTCTAACCTATTATATTTGTCCTCATATCTATGGCAGCAAAAAATACTGCTACAGTTCTTGTTTTCATCATCTAAAACCAAATTAGACCCACTGTCAGAGAGATGTCTTAATCTGCAAATCACTTTGACTTTGTAATGACTTAATTAACCTATGTTCACATGCCTGCATCAATCTCATACGTTTTGATTTTGTTTTAGTAGTTAGAGCACAATTTCTGCAAACTTTACCTCTGTCTTGAGGTTGCAAAGATAATTCAGGGAAGGCACTGAAAAAAGTCAAGAAAAAAAAAATGTTTGTCCTTCAGGGTAATTTCTCAAGAATTTTAAAAAAAAGTCTGTCTTACACCAAGATGAAAACAAAACCAAACCTATCTGTATTTTTTTTTTTTTTTTGAGAAAGCAGCCCATCTTAAAGAAACAAATACCTCAGCCAGTAGGAGATTCACTGAGGAAGTAAGGCTGTGTCTATGCTGACCCTGAGATGGCCAAGAAGTCTTTGAGAACAGATTTCCCAAGTAAAAGGTCAGAAGGTCTATAAATCCGATCTGCTCATGGAGCTGGTGGTGTGAGGGATGCTGGGTTGTCTCACATCTCCGATCTCACAGGGCATGGCCACACAGGGAGGTGGAGCTCAGCACAACTTGCTATCTCTAATCAGATCCGTGCTAAAGGTCCTGAGATTCCTCTCTGAGTGCACTTCAAAGATTGCTTCAAGACCAGCCCAAATTCAAGTGTGTGTCCACCTAGTGAGGAAGGCTGATGCATCCTTCCTCAGGCTCAATGTATTGTAAATACAGTCTAAGAAACAAGGTCCTGGTTTGTGCCTCATTCAGAGCCAGGAGTGGAACCTGTGGTCTTTCTGATCTGCTGAGTGCCCTGGCCCTTCCAGAGAAGAAACTTCCTCTTCCATGGGGAAATTCCCACTGACTCTGGTGCGGTCACAGCAGAGCTGCACTGAGTAACTCTGCTAGCTTGGCCTGAAATGGCAGCATTACCAATTCAACCAATTCAGTTTCTAGCAAAAACTGTGGTTTTGTTAAACGTACCCTTAAGAAATAAATATAAGAAATGCCTATTTACCATGTTAAACCCAACATTTTTCAAAACATTCATGAATTTGTCCATTGCTGTTTAGGGAGGAGCAACATCTGACTCCTAAATCCTGATTTTCAAAGGTAGTTACAACTGAATCACAACTTTTTTTTTTTAAATTCTGTAATCAAAGCAAAGTACAGTTCTTTTCTTAGGGTTTTTTTTCCCCTAAAGTGTCAGATAATCAATATACTTATAAAGCAAGAAGACTAACATACCTTTGCAGTGAAAGGGTACTGAAGAGGGACTGGGTGTGGTGTTAGGGTCCCAATCTGATAAACTGGAAGATATGTTGTAAGAAGAGCATTTCTAGAGCTTGGTTCAGTTGCTCTGAGTATCTTATTAATCAATCTTTTTAGCTGAAGCACAGAATATTTTGATCTTTTGTAAATATATATCAGTCTTTTGAAGATAAAAAGTCTCTTGATGCATAACACCTTGATAAAAAATGGATGACAAGTAACATTTTTATTTATGAAGAAGCATTTTAGGTTACTTTGGTTATGCTTTAGCTCTAGTTCTTTTTCCTATTGACCTAGACATTCTCTTTTATTAAAGTTTAACATTAATAGCCAGGAGGATTGATGATGTTTAAATACAATAAAGATGTTTAAAACTTTGTATCATCTAGGTAGCAGAATTACAGACAAAGTCTCTGTTTGTGTAAAGGCTTTTGACTGCGAGAGATCTATGGTGCTTTATACAGAGAGAGATTTTGACCCTGGGGAATGGATTTGTGAGTCTCATACAAATTATTGTCTTCAGTGTCCTAATTGATTCCATCTGTAGTTTTACACCCTTTCCTTTTTTCTTCCTCTTTCCTTTGTAGTCAGAGCTACCTTCAAACTGCAAGTGACGTGCCTGGGGGTCACAACCTGGATCCCTCCACAAACTACAATTCCCCAAAGTTTCGCTCAAGGAATCAGAGCTATATGAGAGCGGTGAGCACGCTCAGTCAGGCCAGCTGTGTTAGTCAGGTGGGAAATTCTTGTTATAACTTTTCTTGTAGATTAATCACAGAAACAAGAGTTGTTATTAGTGGATGCTATTAGGTTTTTTTGTTTTTTTTAACTTAATATCAAACTGAGGATGCAAATTGTCAAAGTAATTCAGTTTTAAGGAATGTAACCATTAATAATTTCAAGAATAACATTGAATATTAGAAGTAAAGAGACACCATCAGACATATTTTCCTTTTTGCATAAAAAAAGTAAATATTGGTATTTTCCTTTTCAGTCTATATTAAATTTTGAAATATTTAGAAGATAGATTGAGCATAAAGTACACACTCCTAAGATATAGACTAAAATACTTACATTCCTAGAAAGCAGAGATTCATCTCTGAACTCAGTCCCTTACTCTTTTGGGGTGAAAGAATAAGTCCCATCAAACATTCGAGGTATGGGGACTTCTGAAGAGACATTTTCTTTTCCGCTGGTTTTATATTGGTTAGTTAGTACTAATTCATGCTGAAGTGAGTTCTGAAGCCGGCCTGAAGTGCAAACAGCTGTATGAGCTCTATGGATGTTCTGGTTAGCAGAGGACTTTACACAAAATTTCCAATGTTTCTAATGTTCATTTGTCATGACCTTCCTTCTCTGTATTGCCTCATGACAGCTGGGCCTGCCCTCTTCCCAGGCATCTGTACTTCATTTTTCTTTGTGCTTTTAATGAGGCACCTAAAGGTATAATAGCTAATTATGCACAATGCTTATGTTAAAAATCTTTTAAAATTATTTTTATATTCATGCACATTCAATTTGTTTTGCGTGGCTATTCAGGCCTGGATTCAGCTCACCTAACTTGAGGCTCTTAACTGAGGCAAATAAGCAGATAGGAAATCAGTTGCCTAAAGCTTCCTCTGTAGTTAATGGAGAGAAATAGTTTCTTCCAGGACAATGGGCATTGTAAGTGGGCTGAATAGCCCTCTGGAAGTGCATGTTGATCTCCCCTGTCACTTGAGAGCTGGGAGGGACTAGTCTCCTAATAAGGCCGTTCAGTCAAGTTCCTTAATTTATGTGGCATGAAACTAACTATAGCACTTGTCAGAATTGGAAACAGTCACTCCATCATTTTCCAAACCTTTTGTTATTTCGCATAGCTCTCTTGTGAAACCTGTTCTTCACATCATTTTCTTACCATTATTTCTATTATCCTGGTTTGGATGTTTCTGTTTTTATTACCCTTCATTTTGGGCAAAGTTTGACAAGAATTAGATCTTGCATTCAAAGCAAGTGTTGGTTGTCACCTTATATAATGCTATTCTGCAGAATTACTCTTAACATCTTCTGCTTTTTTGACCATCTCTGTGCATGAAAATGCCCACTGAGCTGTCCATAATGCCTAACTGGTTTCAGCAGCAGTTCAAATTTTTCATTCCAGTGTGCATTACCCGGAAAGATGTCCACAATGGATTTCATTTGCAGTTATATTGCTCAGTTGGCCAGTGTAATTAAGTCCTACTGGATACACTTCCTTACTTTATTTTTCAGTCTTGACTAATCTACATAATTTTGTGTCAAACACATATTTTCTACCTCACTGTTTAGCTATTTCAAAATCAGTAATAAATATATTAAATAATATACAAAGTAAATGCATTAAAATAACAAGTTCTGAACCTTTGCTGTTTCCTGTTCTTTTTCCATGACACCATCATGTTCTTATCGCATTTCTATAACAACAGTTTGTATGAGTTTGGCTATTTTTAAATGCCTTTTTTCATTAGTTCCTTTCCCTTTCACTCTTGACCAGGGGTACAGTCAAGAATGTCCCTGGATTCCATAGCTTGTGTTTCTAATTGAAGTTTTAAAATGTTTATTTTTCTACTGTTGATGAGCACAGTTTGAAAGAATTGGTTAGGACATACAGTGTTTATGGACTACATTACCATGAATTTCTTGATCAATGACATATGCAAAATATTTCAGAGTAAGATTTTTTAAATCTTTTTGAGATTACATTGGTCAACTTTACTAGAAGTATATTTTATGAAGGATAATGTAATTCCTTTCAAAGTAGATTTAGTAGCCAAAATGTCTTAAATAAAATTAAAATAAGTTATTCATTGTCATCAGAAGTTCTGTATGAAATTTCCATTTACTTAATCAAAATCCTGAAACATTTGAAACATTTGCAGTCATTCTGTTTCCATAATGAATAATGTACTAGGAACAGTAATAATGAATAATGTACTTAACAGCATTATATAAAAAGTAATATCAACTAGATGTGCTGTTTAGTGACGTTAAGAATTTGACTTGATATTTGTACTGATTCTGAATTCTAGCACTCTCTTTTTAAAAATTACTATCAGGAGGACATATCAGAAGGTCCTGTATTTGTCTTTGCAATATTTAGCTTCCCATCTGGCTTTGGATAAACACTATTTTGAGTTATTCAGACACATTCCAGAGACAGTTAGGGCCAGCTTCAGAAAAGCAGTTAAAAAAATGATTTAGGTAGCGTTTAGGCTCTCATCTTCAAAACTGCAATATGCAGTTTCCCCTTGAGAGGTCCCCTAACCCTGGCCAGCCTGCCTAAGCCCTGTTTAGCATGAAAGCTACCCCCGCATTTACAGTTTTGCGTCATGCCCAACCTGCAGGCGCAGCAGGTAGTCGCAGGCTGCTGGCCGAGCCCTCCGGGGAGCTGGAGGCTCGTGCTGAGACCCCCCGAGGGGCCCAGGCCGGGGCGTGCTCTCAGGGCACCTCTAGCACACTCTGACGGAGAGGGTTCCTCAGCCAACACAGCCGGAGAAGTTTCATAGTTAGAATAATGCTGCTGGGGACAAGGCAGCAGTAGTGGCTGCGTCCAGTTTTTACACAGTAGCTGAATGGCTACGTGGTTATCCAGGAGGCAAGAGTTTGATTTAGGGCCCTTCGCAGCTGAACGTGGTTCAAGCAGGGCTTTCTCCTCTGGCCACTTCTTAAAAAGAAAAAAATAGTGCTCTTTGCACAGTTTTTCAACTCTACTTCAAAGAATGCTTGTGAGCACTTTACCTATGGAAGAGGATATGGGGCGATGTATTACAAGAAATTGCAGTTCTGCTTAAATTTAGGGACATACCTTCACAGAGGTGCAGAGACATCAGGAAAGTGATGGTGCTTTGCGCTTGCTATTGGCTAGCCTAATGTCCAAAATGCCTTTTCTGAGTAGTTTGCCTGAGGCAAGTAACCCTTTCTCATGCATTACCTAAGGAGGTGCCCAGCTCCTTTTCCAGTGTGGGTGTCTCAAAGGCTGTCCGTCCAGTGCTTCACTGGACATAGCGTCAGATGCAACATTTTTCAGGCTTTTTAGAAGCATAACAGCCTTTGAACTCACACATTCTCAAGTAAGAGATACTTCTGAGAGCTCCCTTATTGCGAGAGGAAAAGTATAACCTGCAACACAGGCTGAATGTCCATATGACTAGTAACTTTGCTGATAAGTGAGGACTCTAAGCAACCCACCCTCACCTTTTGAGAGCTAATATTAGCTTAGCTGATGTCTGTTCTCCAGTCCTGGCAGAGCACAGGTTTCTATCAGTGCAGAGTGATCTCATATTTGTTCATTACCATTAAATCATATATTTAATGACTGAATATGCCAAAATATATTAAATGTAAAATAAATTTTATGGCATGTGTGATGTACTTACTATTTACATATAAACAGCTAATGTAAGTTAAAAAATGTGAATGTGATCAGAAGGGATTACTAAATTTTAACTATTTGCTAAAACAGTTCTTCATCAATGTACAGGTGTCCATTTGAGATGTTGAGGCCGTGATGATCACAAAAAAGCAAGTCAAAAATCAAATGCATTGTTGTTGTTTATTCAGATGAGTGAAGCAGAGGTTAATGGGCAATTTGAATCGGTGTGTGAATCAGTGTTTAGTGAAGTTGAAGCTCAGGCAATGGATGCCCTTGACCTCCCTGGATGTTTCCGAACAAGAAGCCACAGTTACTTGCGTGCCATTCAGGCAGGCTATTCCCAAGATGATGAATGTATTCCTGCGATGGCATCTTCCAACATCACCTCAACTATCAGGTCAACCACAGGTAAGGAAATCTACACTGACCTTTCCACTGTTGTGCATGTAAAAATAGATATTCTTGTTTTGTAAAAAGATATATGACACTGGAAACGATTTCCCTCTGTGCTGATAATATCTGATACCAGTATTCTTAGGTCTTTGATACTGTATGGTTGTGGCTGCAGCTTGGAATAAGTTCTTTCTGGAGAGAATCATGTGAACATAGGTAATGGACTTGGATTTCACCATGGCTTTGATCTGACCTCCTTTTTTTTTTTTTTTTTTTTTATACAGGTGCAAAAAAAATGCAAGTACAACTGGTATAACTTAGATATTGTTAGACATTTAGATATTGTTGTCTATCAGGAAATTGATCTTCTAAATGATATCAGTTGCCCTGGCCTTAATTTAGATCCTTAAAATACCAGAAGGAAAAGAGAAGCAATATTTTAAATATTTGGTCTAAACACTTACAGGGAATTAACTTAATGGAATTAATTACTTACTTTTAACCGGTTGTATTGATACATTGAATCATAAACAGTGTGGCAACCTTCACATATGTTTGTTATTACTCATCAGTAATCATTAGCATTCATTATTATACCATTCATTCCTAGGATCTTTTGACATTCTTATAGCGAATTTCTGTTCTCTCACTAGTTGCTTAATAAAGGTGTTAGTTTTATTAATTTTAGAATATTAGCATTTAGTATTGGTAGAGAAAGATTGCACAGATAGCAGTTAAAAAAATGGAATCTATAACAAATACATATTCTTTACTGATTCAAATACGCTTTTATGTTTCCAGATATATTATGTCATTTCCTGAGTATGATATTGTCCTTGCCGCATACTGTTAAATTTGCAAGTGCAAGTTGCTCATTTACAGAAAGTAAAAATATAGCTTAAAATGTAACAAGCAAAAATACTTTTAAAATTATTTGCTTGACACATCTGTTGTGTAACAGAACAGTGGGACCTTTGAAAGTAAGCTGAAGTTGAATAACACAAATATGCGCTTCTAGAAATAGCATAAAATGCTATTTTATCTTAAGCATAATATTTTAATTGCTATGGATAACTTCAGTGTAAAACTTCGAGTTGTGGCTTCCATTAACACCCCTGTCCCTTGTTTAACAGAGATGCTATCATAACATGAAAGGGGACCTTATTGCTACCTCAGAGACTAACTCTTCCTGTTTGTCATATAATGTGTAATTATTAGGAAGAAACCTTCCATAGTCAAAGAAAGTGTTAAATATCTATTTTCGTGCTTGACTCCGGGTACTGAATTAGAACACTTTCAGAATTAATTTGGTAACCAACTTGATTGATTTTCACCTAAGTTGTTGTAAGTTTATATGCCAAGTAAGAACAAACATCTCATCTGAAAGGAAATCACTTTATTTTCTTTGGAGTCACAAAGCTGAAAAAAATATGATATGTTTCAGAAAATAAATAGATTAGGCAGTAAATATGTTTGCATTTCAGTGTTTTCATACTTATGAAAAATGTTTGGGATAGATTAGCAGTCTGCTGGTTAAATAATGCAGTTTTGAAAACTCTAACCTTCGTTTCACACATGGCTTCTTTCTCATCTCTAAAATGATTTATCAGATAGGTTTTATTGCCTAAATACATAATCTTTCTCCTTTGTTGTGGTAAGGCGATATTGACATTGTGGAGAAAAAAAGATCTCAGAAAAAAGATGATGAGAGATTTTGTCCTGAGCCAAGACTGTAATTCCAAGCCTATGGACTATATGCAGTTCAGCATGTTGTTCTGTATTCAAATTATTACCCCTGTGCCACTGAACAAGTTTGTCCTCAGCTTCTATGTAAGACAAATATTCAAATTAGGAATATTTATCTAATTTACAAGAAGAATAAGAATTATGTGATTCACTATTAATTGAAATTTTAATTTGCCAAATAAGCTATTGTTTATAAAACCACAGGGTAACTCTTCCATATTTCTGTCTTCAGCATGTGTCACATTGGTGGGAGGTGTTTCATTTCCTATTATTACTATAGTTCAAAAAATCTCTTAATCCTCTGACCCTGTCTGAAAATTGTAAAAGAAGCAGTTGCCTGAAATACGAAAATGGTATTGGCAGATATTTGACATGTATACAAGCTTCATCCAAATAAACGTCACAGAAGTCAAAATTTCACATCAACCTTCAGTTCCAATTCAGTCTTTGGAATTGCTAGGAAAATTACATTAGATTAATTCCTTTTTTCCTTCTGATGTTACAAACTCTTTTGGCAAAGAAACTAAAGCAATTTCTTAGAAAATTAACAGGCATTGCAATTCAATTATTACTTGAAATTTTAGTGATATAGGTCATGAATGCCTCTTATCAGTGTTGTAAAGCAATTAAATCATAACACACAGGCTCAGCTAAAAATTCAATCGTAACTAAAAATGTAAACCCGAAACAAAAAATGTACTATTTGGTCTATGAATTCAGTTATGAAACTATGGAATATATATTTACAACATGCAGTTTCCTAAAATGTTCCTAGGCTCATGAGCATCTTTCAGGAGATAGGAAGGTTGCAACTATAATGAATATTATGTGGGACCTTATTAATGGACTCTGTTAGCAAGGTTTTTCTAATATATAGAAAAAGAATGACAGATAAGTAGCTCTTCTAAAACCAGACATTTCCTTCATAGTTTCTGTGGTACTAATGAACACATAACTTTTGCACAGACCAACATAGTTTAACTATTTGTGGAATAGGAGTTGTCTGTCTCTGCTAGAGACTGTGTGCCAAGATACCTGTTGCTCCAGGTGTAAATGGATAAGACAAGTGATGCGCACCAAAAGCAGCCCTCACAGCTGGCACACTGAAAGCTAGACCCGAACTCCATGTGGCCCCTGCTAAGACTGACCATATTTCGCTCTGATTAGGTCATTTCTATCCATTCTGTTTCATTTTATAAAGAGATAATGAACCCAGTAAAAAATACTGCATATTTAAAGTTATAGCCCTGAATGACAGGGCAGTCCAACTGTATCCGTTCTGTCTCTGCACTGCATCCAGTTGCAGCTGTCAGATGCAAAGCTGAGAAAATACAGCTCCAGCTGCTGCTGCCTCCCACCTTGTACCTCCATCACAGACAACATGTAATTTCCTGAGTGGGAAGTCACAAAGTGCAGCAGTCTTTCTAACTACCATTTCCTTACACCTTTGCTACTCTTGTAAGCAATGCTTCACTTGCCAGGAAGAGTCCATAAAATCTGGTTTATTTTTCCAAGTAGTAGCAACTTGGTTTCCTATTGCAGAAAGATATATGCGTGTATATACACTACAGTGTCAGCTTGCAATGCTTCTGGTAATGTCTGGGTAGTGTAGCAGAGCGCTGTGGGGGAGATACACAAGCTACCTGGGGCACCAGAGCCGTATCGCCAGCTCAATGCATAGTCAGCACAGGCTGCGTGGTCCTGTTGAGAAAGAGTGTACTAGGCTGGCAGCAATGCCACAGTAACACATCACCCCCCTTGCAATACCTGGGATGTCCTACTAACGGTTAATTCAAATACCCTTGTGCAACACTGGATTGTACCATGAAAACATAACCGACAAGGAGGTCTGGAAGATCTGAACCACTCTCTGTTTTTTTGTCTTTTCCTGCGACTGCTGGCTGAAAGCGAAAGGACTCTGTCAAACTAACTGGCCTTTTCATTTAGGACAGAACCAGAAAAAATAAAAGCAAAAATTATGGTTCAGTCAGAACCAAACCAAACATTTTTCAGTTTCGGTTATTGAA
The DNA here is from genome assembly GCF_036417845.1 of Apteryx mantelli. NCBI lineage: Eukaryota > Metazoa > Chordata > Aves > Apterygiformes > Apterygidae > Apteryx > Apteryx mantelli. The sequence goes on along the minus strand of NC_089980.1, from coordinate 116,387,451 downwards.
ATGAAAATCTGAGTAAAAAGAACACTTTGTTTCCGTTTTTGGCATTTGGTGAAAACAAATGAATCAAAGAGCTAATGTGAGGATGACTGTTCATAGCTAGAGGAAAGGAGTTATGCATGACGTAGGAAGCTCTGGTTTGGTGCTCCCTTTTTTTGAGAAGGTCAGCTTGTTTTGTTACAGGCCCCATATGTGGAGAGAGTACTATATATGAAATATTCTGTATGTTATCGAACATAATGGGATATTCCCTTGCAGTTTTTTCTTTTTGATTTTTACCCTGAGTGCTGAAATACTTACTGAGCTAGAATGAGAATGGAGCTAGCAGTTAGGATGGTCTGTTGTGAAGAAGCAGAAGAACTTGTTAAAATCCTTCTTCTAAGTGGGACAGAGAGTAATGGGAATTTGCATCTTTGGCCATCCAACTGAATATCCTAAACACCATGGTATTGTATATTTAGATGTGGAGGACATACTCAGTTTCTCCTGATAGCATTATTATACTTTGGATAAAACACTTGCAGCTTCATTGAGAGAGAGACTGCTGCTTTAGCCCACTGCTCAGGACATTCACCTGGCAGGTGGGACATCTGCTCAGTGAATATTGCTTTTATATTCAAAGTGAAACAGCTTCAACAGAAGAAAATGGAAATGTCCTTTAACGCAGGAATTGAAGCACTCTGCTGAGAGGTAGGAAATTCTTCTCCCATCAAAGAGAACTGAACATCTGACCTAAGTAAGTTCTCTAGCTTTTAGGCATCAACACCAGTTTCTTAAAACTAGCTAACATTTCTCTATAACTCAAATTATTTGGCTACAACAAAGCCTGTACTTTTTGATGAATTGACTAATGACAAAAAAAAAAAAAAAATTACCTGTGGACTTCAGCACAATGGAAATTGGGTCATGGTACATAAAGGCATCCTGGATTTCTTCTCCTAATGTTGAATAGTCAGTCCAAGATCACTTGGATCCCCCTTTGGGGATTTCCAACCAATCTTGAGAAAAACTTAGCATGCAGCACTGCTGATTTCAGAGGATATAGATACTAGCCCTAAGTGGCCAGTACACTCCATTACAATGACTTGCTTCTTTTTTTCTAGAAAATGTAGTGTAATGCAAACCCTTAGTATCAGTTATACGCAACCCCTTTCAGCTAATTTGTACTAGGTGGCTCTAGTATATTAGCGCTTACTGAAGAGTTGGCGCTGAAAAAGAGGAGACATATGGAATTGTCTTTTTTAAATTTTGCTTTTCTCAGCCAGTAGGACTCTGCTTGGCAAAGAGTAAACTTAAGAGAATTGCACATTTACTGAACTATTGAGCAGTAATTCCAAAACCAATTAATTCAAACAAGGTCACATTGCATGAGAGTTTTCAATTACAGCTCAGAATGCCTGAGGATTTGCAGGTTTCCTTTCTCCTGTTTCAAAGCCATTTTCAGCTTTCCATTTTTGAAGTAAGGGGCTATGTAGGGTGAATTTTTAGAGGGCGGATTTGATATTTATCCACAAAACTGTCATTGTCAGTAAAGGGACCGCATGATCATTTACCTACAGACGTAATGACATGAGAATATCTATTTCATCTAGCGGCTGCATAGTAGTTGCTAGTACTGCTATACATAGTACTGCTGCATAAGTGTGGCGCTGCAGAATCCAAAAGGACTGATTTTCTGGTTGCTCTTTGAACACTAATACCATTTGTTATACTTTTTTTTCAAAGATATGAGGACACCAAGCAGGCAAAAAAAAGTCTAAGTCGTGGATTTCTCATAGAGATTCTGACTATTCAATACAAACTTGTTGGGGTGCTGCTGTGGTTGTAATACTCTGTCCTTGAGCACTATCCGTATATATTCAAGATCAGAAAAAATACACTCCTAAATTCTTAAAAGAAAAAGGGGCTATGATCAATAAATACATGATTTTCTTTCAGTTTTTCAAGAGTAAGATACTTATCCAGGTGGCTGCTTGAATCTTTTTAATCTGGTGCAATATGGCTAGGAAAATCCAGCCAAACGGGGGAAAATGAATGCATGAAGTAATATCTCCAAAATTTATGTTCTCTCTTTACAAAAAATGAAAATAAATGCAGAGTCTTAGAGGTTATTATTGGTAATAACCTAAAATAATAAAATATTAGTTTTTTTTGCTAAATAATAGTTTGCAGCAGTGTTCCTATACTATAGGTATATTTAAACCCCCATAAAAACTTAATTCCAGATAAGATATAAAAGGCTGTTTTCTCAATTATAATTTTCCCATTGACTTTGTTTAATTACTGTTGGGGCCCCATTGAATTATCTGGCACTAATTCTCTGCAGGAAACATAACATATATCTGTGGGAGCACTTGGGGATCCTGAGTTATTACTTTGATGCTGTGCCAACTTCTGTGCGTATACTGTTAGAAGAAATTTTATACTAACAAATGATGAGCCCAGTTCTACACTTGGATATGCACACATCATTTTCATTGCTCTGAGTGTATCTGGGGGGAATAATTAGTCCCTAATTCTTTAAAATATACTATTCTCCTCCTTTGCTGACACCGCTGTTAAGCAGCAGTTCTACATTATGGAAGTGGTCCAGGGAGTCGCTGGGATGAAGGTGACACAGGCCCTTTGGTTTGAGGAGTACAACAGAGGATGGCCAAGGGGCTGCTGTAACTCTTCATAACTCTGGGATTCCCTGAGATCAGAGGAAGGCTGTGCTAATCAAGGCTGTCTGTCCGCCTGGCTTCTTCAGGCTGATGAGGCATGCAAAACAGTTGGAGCAGTAGCCAGGAGCTTTTTACAATTTTCATTCTCCTTGGTACAGATGATCTGCAGAGGCAAAGATAAAAAATGAAGTCCTTGCCTTGCATCTATGGTTAGTTTTAAAAATGTGTAATGACTGTCTTTCCTTTGCTCCTTCTGTTCTGTGCTTGACATAATTCCTCCGTAATCTATTAGATTTGCCAGACAGCTGGCTCTTTTTTTATTAAAAAGGACACCCATGCTCCCTTCCCTGGAAGAATTTGGCTTCAAAGCTGCTCTGTGAGATCAGTTTTCACAATTTTCTCAGTTTTGTTTTCTGAATGACATTATAAGAAAGAAAAAAAAAGAAAGGGTAAGAAAGAAAGACAAAATCATGCAAGGAAGGTGATTCACTGCTCAGGTGTGTGAAGCCTTCCTGGAAAGATAGAAGCTAATAGCGGCAAAGATAAATTTCAGCCCAGCTATTTAGCTAGAGTCTGCCAGAGGGTTTTGTCCTTAGGTGGGTCGGCACAGCACCGGAAAGCTCACAGAGCGGGTGAGCCTTGCCTAGCCGAAATGTTCCTAGGGCTTCCTTTTACATTGCCAGGACCCTCTCCTGGCAATGCTTCTCCTTCTCCATTCCTCAGGGAATGAAAAAAGCCTCTTAAGGAGTCTTCTCAGCAGCTCTGCAATTATCCAATCCTGTTTTTTCAGAGAAGTGTATATCAGGAGCCATAACGCTGACATGTGCTGTGGAATACAATGCTTTCTGTGCTGGGTATAGAGAGCTTGTTTTAACTGTGTTTTGTCAAGAGCTTTGTACTAGTTCACATAAAATATTTCATCCATCAGGGGCTCAGTTCATCAGTTAATGTAAATAAGCATAGCACTCTTGAAGTTGATGAAAGTTATGGCCTCAGCTCTATGAAGCTTTCAGTACAACAAGGGTGAGATCTCTATTCTGCTCTAGGTTCTTTGAATTCTGGACAGTCTTTGTAAAAACTGCCAGGGGAGAATTCCTCAATGTGTGGGTCCTAGGGAAGGTGCTGTGGCATATAGAGGGTATGTGGGAAAAGATCGAGCTGCACTTCAAAATAATGACATACCCCTTTGTAGCAGTGTAGCGAATGAAGGCACAGACTCAAGAAGTGGTGCATCTTGAGACCTTTATTATTTGTTTCTGAGTATATTTATACTAAGAAGTTTGCTGCTTCAGCAGTTTTACAGATATACATTGTTCACGTCACAGATACGCTTCGCTAAGCCAATCACCGTGCTGATCATGCTCCTGTTCATGCACAAGCTAGCCAGTTATCACGCTGATCATGCACGATCATGCCTTGTACCTTGCTACTTGCTTCTCCTTTCCCATACGCTTTGCTGCTTGTAACTTTCCAACAGTTTAACCCTGTCATGACCCTCCACATGGCAGGGCAGATCTTGCTTCAACAGGATCCCTTTAGCTTCTAGAATAGCCATCAGCTATTCCAAAAAAAACATTTCCAAAAATGTGTTATCAGATATGTAGAGAGACAAGTTAGGTGCTTTCCCTACTGCTCCGCCTCATGGAGAGGACATTTTGATTATTGCTTGCCCCTTACGAATATGCTTCTCCTGAGAGAAATTATTTATTTGTAACCTGCAAAATTGCCATTTCCAGGAGAATGGGATCCTAGTGGGCGGCTGTACGCAAGTCTTTCATAATAATACAGAGATCTGAAGGTAGAAACAAAGCAAGTTCATTACTCTCTAAATAAAGTAGTAGCTATATTTGAATGGAGAGCCTCAGAAGTCAGGCTTTTCTTAGAAAGAGAAAGACTTTTATAGTTAGCTTTAGGTTTAGTTCCACTGAATTCTCCCTCTGTTTTGTTGAGCTGAAAAGCCTGCTGGGATGCTTATGTATCTCTTGCAGGCAGAATCCAACCCTTCGGCAAGTCCCATCCTCTAATCTGACTTCCCTGAAATGCAGTCTAGACAAAGGTCAGGCTTGTACTTAAGTTTCCATTTCTGCCCTGAAGGTTTTGTTCAGGATCAGGTCTATTCTAGAAGGGCAATTGGTAAACCTGACACTTAAAATATTTTTTTTTCAGAGGTTCATTGAAAATAAAGATGCTAAAATTAGTGACATTCCAAGGGCATAACCAGACCAAATTAGCCCTAAACCACAAAGATTAGGTAAATGGGATGGGATTGGATCCAGATTAAGTCAGTTAAAAACATATGTTTACATGGGAGCTAGTTGTCTGATTTCCCATGACAGTAAATTCAGATCAGTTCAGGCATTAATGACTGGTGTCATTTGAGACATCTGAGACATCCACATGGGACCTATAGGAGAATTGTGTTCTTCTGGACAAACAGCTGTAGGCTAGGCAGATTAGCCTAGGACATGTAAAAAGGCATTAGACACCTATGTTTAGGTGAATTTGACCCAGAGTGATTACAGTGTATGGATCCTATTGTACACCAACAGACAGACAACAAACATCTACACTGAGATGTCTTACCTAATGACTCACTCACCTAACGACACGCTGATCCTTAACAACGAACTCCATACTCACTATATATGAAATGTTCTAGCATGCTGAAAGTCCAAGGTTTAGTCTCAGTATATAGCCAATTAAATTATGTACACTGAAAACCATAGTTTACACAAATATCAGAGCAATCCAAACATCTTATTGCTACTCCTCAGAGGCAATTAGAGGATATTCTAACAAGTTTGGGGAAGATACTGAGTTTGAAGTGAATAAGCCATCACTTGGCTTTTTGAGATTGGGAACATAATATCAAGAACATATCAATGAGTCATAACTTTTTGTATGCATTTAGTTTTTGTTATGTTAAATACAAGTGAACCTTTTGGGATAGTTTTATGTCCAGAAAAATAGATATATTTCCACTCTTACACTTCTTCCATTCCTAGTCTCCTTTCCCACAGTGAAAAAACATAAAATTTCAGTCATAAAAATTCTTCTCACCTAATATGAATATCTAAAATGTAGCTGTCAAAGGCAGTCACGTTAATGTTCTATTATAGTCAATGAGATGTGATTTATCTCCTTTAGGATTGGTATTTGTTATGAGATTAGTTGTCCTCCTGAGGTCTCTATTTCTCTCAGTTGCCTATAAAAATAGTCTGCAGTGATGGCTTAGGTATAGCTAGCTAACTTTCAGAATTCTGAGTTAAAAAGTCAGTCACATTCAACTTTCATTGCAGGATGAAACTAAAGGTTAAATCCTGGTCCCACTGAAAACAAGGATAAAGACCCTACCTGACTTTAGAGAGCCATGCTCTGACTTTACAGGGTTGAGAGCTCAAAACCTGGCAGAATCATTTGCTAGACCTAAATGTAGGCCTGGTAACCTGGAAGTAGCTTTCCGAGCGCTGTTTTGACACTGATCCTGACTCCATTTGTATCTTGGGTAGAAGGATTTCTTGATTTGACTATCGCCTATACTGTTACAATCTCAGAAGTGTACTCTGAGATTGTGTCCAGAGCTGTAGCTTTCTACAGATTAAAAGAATGATTTAAAGGTAAGCATTGAATTTCCTTTAAGTAAAATAGCTTTTAATCTTTTAAATTCTTTAATGTAGGACAATTATCATAATGCACCATTAAAATTATTCTACTGCACAACACTTCCTTAAGATTAATTGAGCAAACTCTTTCCTGTCTTTTGCAGTTTGGAATTTCATACTGGAAATTAAAGAAAACCACAAGGTACACATAGTTACTATAAGAATGAGACTAGAAAATGTACAAACAAAAGCCTGAATAATAAGCCTGCACAATATGTCTGTGAATGTGTTTCAAGAGGCTGACAGAAAATATTTCACTTGAGTAATAAGGCTGCATGGGAAGTCAAGAAGAGAGATTTCTTTAAGTACAGAATTATACCAATATTGGTTTGATTCTTTTCTACTGAAAAATGATTTCAAATTTTCCATTGCTTTCAATGTGAAAAAGTCTCCAAGTAATAGTGGCTCTTAGCTTTTGGAGACCTTCTTTCTCTCTGCTTCTCACTGTTTTGGTGGTGTGACAAATATGATCTGTATTCCTGAAAAGCCGCACATACATTCTGTAAATGAAATACAGAATAGGTAAAGGTACCTTTTTACCTCCTTGCCACTGAAAAGCTGAGATGATGTTTTGTAATGCAACTTCAGTATTTTAGAGGCACACAGGAACTGTCTTGAAGAGTAAAGCAGCTGTCAGCACTTTGCTTTGCTGTCTACAGGATGCTAAGTGCTGGTTAAGCTATAATTTCTTGCAAATTAACTGATCTAAAATAGAACCCTTTGTAACTAGTCCATCAGCAATCCATGAGGTTTATGTTGCCCACATCTCTTTTAACTCTGGCGAAGGCTTACAGTTTCTGACCTTGATGTCTTGTTTGATTTGCATTTCTGTTTTGAGACTAACATTAATTACACTGTCAAAACAGATTTTATCGTTTACGTAACATGGGCTGCCTACAGAGCTTAGTTTCCTCAATATGGAGGCAACCATTTACGCACTGAATGACTTGATTACAGTAATTCCTTTTATACTGTTCTCCTTCAAGTTCTAATTGGGAGATTGTAGTGTGTTCAGATGCTACTCTTAGACTCCAGCTATTCCCATATTTAGTAGTCACATTTCCACTTAATTGTTAGTTTCCTGTACAAAATCAGATAGATGTACAGAGCTTTAGCCTAAAAGGGTCTACTGCAATTATCGAGTCTAACCTAACACACACACTGATAAAAAAATATCTCATCCAGTAATTTTGCCTTACCCTCCAGTAAATTCTGATTGAGGTTAGGTGTCATACTAATGATTTTAGACTCTTATCTCAAATTCTATGTAGATCCTGTTTAGCAGAGAGATGTCAAGAACAGATGCTGCTTAAAAAATAACATTTTGTATGGGAGTCATCTGGCAGCAGTGTCTCAGTGACATGTTATTTTGAAAAGCTCTTTAAAAGTAATTATATATAATAGACACAAATCTTGCCTATGTCGATAATATGTTGTGATAATGTTCCAGATCCTGAACTTCTGTGAATTGTTCTAACTATACTGACCTCAATGTCAACAGCTTTAGTGGAGCTAAACAGCATGGTCTTGCTCAGCGTCGAAAACTGCACAAGAAATACAAAGAATTTGCTTTTAATGCTTCTGTAGAGCTACAAAGGGACCTTGGGCCAAACTATTACTAGCTGCTATGTAGTAGGTCCAGCAGAAGGTATCAAGGAGCATTCTTGCAGGAAACTGGGTGTCAATCAGACCCTTAATGTGAGCAAATGCCACACAGGCTTGCTTTACTAGCCAGCTCACAGGGGCTGTGGAGCAGATGAGATGAAGCTCCCACCTTTCCAATGAACCCAGGTAACAGAAGTTAGGTTTTGTCCCAGGTTTTGTCATGCCAGAGCTTTAAGAGGTTGGAATTTGTCCTACCCATTTAGGCACCTCAAAATTAGATGTCTAGATCTGAGCTGGTTATCCTTGATTCCCTTTCTAGTCAATGGAGAGAAGTAGGCGCCTGCATAGGTGTCGTGAATCATCATTCATTTCCAGTAAAATAGGCATCTAAGATGTTTGAGAAGAATTGCCCTCCAGAACTGCTTATTTTCTCCAATATTTCTAAAAGAGATCAGACAACTAACTTAGACTCGGATCTTTTAAAAGACTAATGTTAGGTGAGATGGATTCTACTGCAAATAAGGACAATGTCTTGAAGGTATGATAAAACTCGTTGTTACTAAAGGACCCAACTCAAAAAATCTGGCACAGAATAAATGCAGCATTTTGCTCCCACGGACTGTGGCAAGATGAAACCATCAATTAACATCTGACATTAGTGTCTGACAAATATCCAGGTTTACCTAAATATAATTCATCTAAAATGACCTATCAAGGGAAACGTTTAGGAACTTGTAGATACCTACTACCCAGACAATACTTTGCATTATGGAGCTCAAATAAAAAAAAGCCCATCATATGGACAGATAACTGTGCTGATAGAACTCGTCTGGGGGTAAGCAGTCTTCTCAGGAAAACACCTTACAAAAATACCATTGTGGATACACCAGCTGTTTCTTACTGCTTAATCTGTAAAGCAACAAAAGAGATTCTTTTTGCAGGGAAGGAGATCGTAATATATCCAAACACAAAGATCCTTTCTACTGAGAAACAGAGATACCTGGTATATTTCCTGGACAGGATTTGCTTTAGAGGGCAGAATGGGAAAAGGGGAGAAGCAGGAAGATATGATAATAACTAAAATAGCCCTCTGATTAGGTTTAATGGAAAATAATTAGATTTGATTAAAAGAATGTATTTATTTAAAAGCAACGTTCTCTCTTGAACATCAAGCACTATGACAGTGGTAAGCTTTAAAGACTGTTTGCAAGGTTTGAATATCCTTACAATTCAAAAAAAAAAAAAAAAACTTTTCTAACCTTACAAATGGAAAAACTCTTAAATCTGGAGAACCCTCAGAAGTGACAGGATCTTTCACTAGCAGAGCAAGAAGCAAAAGTGAGCACTTATCCCAGGAGTAGCAAACAAAACAGCTGGAAAAGTCAGGATTGTGTGAGAATGTAGATGTGAGGTGTCTCCTCATCTGCCTTACATTCAAATACAGCCATTATTTCAATTTAAGTACAAAGTAGCTGTGTCTCAGTAGTATTCTGAATACTTTACATTTACATTCAGTTAGTGCTGCTCAAGGTCAGGTAATAAAGCAAAGCTAAACATTTTTCTTTGTAGAGCCTGAGCACATACTGCTCCAGCATCAAGAAGAAGTAAACCCAAAATCATAGGTGTAGGTCTTTGAGGTGATCACTGATAGCACACAACTAAAATGGCAGACTGGATCTAAGCAGACTAATTTATCTTAACCTTTACCTCTTGTTCTAGCTGATCACTCTTTCTTAATTACATAACCAGAGCCTACACATGTCAAAACTAAGCATTTCTAAATCATCTCATTATGACCGAACATTAAAGGTATTACTCATGCAAGAAAGAAACCCCTTTCTAACATTTCACAATATTACTTCAGAAAAAGCTAAATTGGCTTTGTAAAAATTAAACTGACCTGTCTGATATTACACTTTCCTTTTAATTATGTTTGGCATTGGAGACCAGTGTACAAGGGAAGTTGATAACTTATATATAAAAAGACGTGTCCCAACATCCTCTCTTTTAAATAGGGGCTTTCCAAATGTTTTTTTAATGTTCATCATTCTTTGTTTTGAGAAGTTATTGTTATGCAGCCACAAGCACCTTTTTTATTTTAAGAGTATTGTGGTCCTGATAAACATGATGAAGTGTAATGAAGAGGTTTCAGGGCATTTCAAGGACGACCATGTTAGCTGGGACTGTAAAAGTTTTTGACTGGAAGAGTGTTCACAGTGGTCAAAGGATGACAGCAAGAACTGAGTAATCTTTTCATACAGGGTTAGATTTAGTTGTGTTTTTTTTCATTACAAGAAGTTTTCTTTTCAGTATTCAGAAATGGTTTCAGGGTTATTATTCACCTTCCTTCATTTAGCATCTGCTTGGGGGTCCACACTGCATTTCCTTCAGTGCTCTGGTTCCTGGGAAAGTCTCAGACGCACCATCTCTGCTTGCAGCAATATGCCCTGGGGAACTCTGCCTCCAGGACAGCTCCACGCTTCCAGCAGAGCAATTATACTCATTCTAAATAACCCATATTACAAGACAGAAAATCCAGTTTACTCCTCCCATGTTATAAGGGACAACCTTTGCCTTTAATTGATGGTGCTTTCATGTAAATTCATCATACAGTCAACTTTGTGATCTCAGCCTAAATAATGTTTTTTTTTACTTAGTGCTTAGTGGTTATGTTGATTTGTAAAAACCCCTCAGGTGATTATGCCTTTCAAATGAACCAACAGCAATGATTTATTGAAAGACTGCCTTTGGAAAGGTGTTCTGAATGTCACCTACAGCCGCTGATACTTCATCAAATATACCAAGTCTCTCTTTCTGCCTTTTGTCATGAATCTCCATGGATAACCTGAAGTTAGATCTCAACTGAATGCTTTTAGTCATTTTATTTCTAGTACAGACTGTTTGGCCTGAAATATGGGCAGAGTGCCTGACATTTCTATGGCTGAAGCTACAATATCATTTGCCAAGTTTAGTCAAATGCAGTGTAGATTAAGAGGGGTATTCTGCTTCCAAGTATATTAAATAGAAAAGTTCCTGTTACTTAAGAAATCAGTAAACTTTCCTTAGATTTCTACTGTATGTATCTGAACAGTTAAATTGTGAGTTCTCTTGGGCTGGGATTGTCTTCTTGGTCTCTCTCCAGTATTGCCACAATGCCTGATACTCTGGTTCTGAACAGTGTTTCCCAGCTGGTATCACAAAGCACATAAGAGACATTAAGGTGGTTTACAGAACATGTCACCTGGGGCCATCTTGGTGCTAAATTCAGCACTGATAGGGCATCTTGCATATTTGAGGTGGGAAGTGGTCATTTGTCAGTTAAGGTATTAATTGTAGCTCATATGCTAGAAGAAGGTAACTGGAGCAGGCATAAATGGGAAGTGGACTCTCTACATAATGATAATAGCCCTTGCAAAAACAAATGGATGAGAGTTACACTTTTTTCCTGCCTGGGTGCCAAATCAATACTTGTTATGCTGCTGTGCTACCCACTCCTTTCTTCTGAATAATTTGTACCTGATTTTAATCATTTAACCTAGACCAGTATGAAGCAGCACCGAACCACTTGGTGGGCTCTCCATTTATCTAACGATGTCCTTTCTTAAAGGAAAAACCCAGTGGAGCTGATTGCACATGTTTATGTTGAAGTAGGACAAATACCTGAACAGTCAATACTATGATTAGAATGGTAGTCTGAAATACCCAGATATTTTATTATTAGAAGAAGTTTTTTTGACCATATTTATAATTTTTTGTTGATGATCATTAGCTAACAGTTGGAGACAGATTGTATATTATGATCTCCAAATAAAGATTTTTCGTGCTTTATTAAAAAAAGCAAAAAATGAACAGATTTCTATATTGAGATAGCATCTGAATACACCAGGAAAGAAAAAATATTTTTTTTTCCTAATTTCTTCTGCATTCATTTCAGTACTAAGAAGATGCATTTCTTTACCTCTTGTGCCATCTACTTTTTTTTCTCTTTGCATTTCAGAGCAGCTGCAGATTTTACAAGTTGATTATTGCTGTAGCAGAAGGGTGTTGCTTTTACTTTGCTTTGGCCTCAGCAGGACTGGCTAGAGAAATACCAGAAATGGCCGGCATATAAACACCAAAATTACTCAAGAAATTAAAGAAGGTCATCTCAGGTCATGTTTTTTTGAGCCACAGAAACAACTGTCGATTATGCAGGATTGATGTCTTACAAGTCAAAACATGAGGCACACCTCTACTTACGCTGAAGTCCACTATTTCAATCAGTCTAAACTTGTATTGTGGCAGCTGAGCCTTCAAGGTGCTCAGCTCTCATACGCCCCCAGTCTCACTCTGTATTTCTACCCCCGTGGCTGTGCTGGCCCCAACACTTGACTCACCCCTCTGTGACTGAAGACAAGGATCCTCCCTCTGAGTCTTCTTCTTGACATTTTAGTTTTCTGCCTCAGCTTCCTGGATGGACTTTCTCAGGCATTGCCCGTGGGTCAGCGCTAGATGCTCTGGGGCTGCTCTGCCCAGCCCTAGCCCTCCCCGCGAGGAAGGGAGCTGCTGCACTGCAGGCAAAACCCGACACAGCTCGGGACTTTATAGGATGATAGAGCAAAAAACACAGGAAAGACATGAAGCAAAACTGAAGAGATTTTGTGTTCTTCCTTTAGGCTAATAGTGAATAAGGCCAATGATAGTTTGCAAAGTTGTGAATGGTGCAAAGATGGCATATGAAGAAAGGGATGATAAATGAAAAGGAACTAAATTTTCTATCAGGAAAAGGAAAAGTTTCTTCCTATATATAAAATATGATACTTACTACTGCCAGGGCAAAGAATTGGGCAAGATGCAGAAAGGCATTGCTTCTGGTAACAGGAACATCCACAGATATAATAATTAATGAAAAAATTTTGAAAGTGACATTAAATTTCCTGTTCCAGACCTTAATTATTAGAGACCCAAGACCAAACATGGATGGTAAACTATGGATGATAGGGTAGCTTTTCTCCTTTAACGTGTCCCTAATCTATCATTTAGTCATCATATCAAATTCATCTGAGTCAAGCCTTGGTAGCATTATTCACATAAGTTATCCCATTAGCTTCACTGGAACCACTTGAATGATTAAAGCAAATAGAATTTGGTCTTAAAATTTGCCTCACAAATTCATGCTTCCATCCTCTTACCTGATTTTGTTACAGTTTCCAATTAGTCCCAGATTTCTGTGGCTCTGAAACTGTTGTTCCAGATATGAACTAATTAACTGCTTAGAGATGGATTTTTATTTCCCTGCTCAATATTTGATCTCTGTGACTGTGGCTTAGAAATTAATCGGATTTCTTTCTGCTATGTTTCACTGTAAATATGTATCCTGTTGCCCATGAACTTTAAATCTTTCTCCTGGTTTCTTCTCCTTGTTGAATATCTGTGGATCTTTTTAATTCCTATTTATTGCTCATGAATAAATGCTGGCCAGAATAGTACAGTAACAGTAAGACTTCATGGCTCTAAGACGCATCATCCCACCGAAACAATCGGAGATTTCCCAAAGAAAATATTCAATCCTAAAAAAATAAAATGATCAAGTAACTGTTTTGGTTCTGCCACAAGGAGTTTTTTTTGTTTTGTTTTGGTTTTTTTTAGAAATTTAAATGAAAATTGTTAGCTATGAAAGGTTGCCATATTTAACATTTATATTCATTAGGCAGAACAGTGATCTGCTACCTGAGTAGTAGGGATATACTTGCTTATGATGTTTCATTATCACATTTATCATGTTTCATTATTCCCTGCTATTCTTTTGGATGAAGACAGTTGGTAAAAAATAATAAATTAGTCATAACAGTGATAACCTGTCTTGCATTATAGATAAAAATAGCTTCCTTATCTGGATTTCACTCACACTATTTCATCCCATTGTCTCTATTTCAAATGTTTCCCAGCACTGTGATCACTTGCATATACATTTGCTGGGGTTGGCAGGGGGAGAGGGGCAGCAACAGTATTACAGCAGTTCCCTCAAAGAAAGCATTAATTTGAGCCTTTGCCTAAGCTTGTGAGACACTATTGTAATTTCCAAGCATTACAACCTCCCTTCTTTCATGAGCTTTCTGTATTCCCTGAAGCATCTGAAAAATATCGGGTTTTCCTTTCTTCTTAACAGCTACAGTTACAAAACTGACAGGAGATAGGATTGGTGACAGGACAACAAAACTACACTTTAAAAAATGCGCACAGTCTCAGAATCTGCAGAGCATGTTTTCACATGTTTCACTATGTTAGAGCAATGTAGTTCAGAGACAAGACTCTTAAAATCTCTGCCAGAATTTGAGCTGCATCAGTGGTAATTTAAACTGTGCTTCACATGAAGGTTTTTACTTCCTAGCTCTGCCTCACTCTCCTTTATTTATGATCACCATTTTATTTATGATTATCAAAAATCAAAATGTAAGAATAGTTTCCTCTAGACTCAATTTCCTCATATGCTAACCTGGTGATTCATGCTCAGAAGAAATTCTAGTTACCGGCAGTTTCCTAAAACTGTCTTTTGTCTCTAGAGAGCTTTCTCCAGAGAGCTGCAACATAGCCTCATATAAAAAAGAACGACTGGAAAAGCACTTCTGATTTTATTGCTCCTCAGCTGATGTCTGTATAATGAGAAGGGGAATACTTGTAGAATTTGTTGGACTCAAGTAACCTGAATTTCAAGGTTACCTGAGTCACCATTATGGTGTCCAACGCATTTAGCAAGACCTGAAAAATGACTTTTTATTAAACAGGTTCACTAGCTTGGTGTCTGCATGTATATATTATGCTATTTTGTCATTATTAGTATAGGGAAAGATAATAATTTCCTTTGTGTTGCTGCAATTATATGAGAAATTAGTTGGTCTTGATTTTCCTTTACAGGAATATGGAAAGCTATATTATGAAGCACTTTTGTACCAGTCTCTAATTTTATGAATTATATGATTATATCTGCTTTGAGGAAAAAACTCCCCCCTAACAGAAATGCTTTTAACAAAACAGTAGAGTGGGGTTAGAGTATTTGATAATTTAGCCATGTGATAATAATCACTAAATAAATAGTTTTCAGTCTCTATGGACGAAAGATTCTGTTTCCTAAAATTTTGTAAGGAAACAGTATTGTCAGAATTCTGCATTCTGTAGAGCTTCCTTGGTGGCTTTTTTGAGCCTTTTGCTGCAAGACAGAATCGAAGTCAAACCAATCTCAAACCTGTTGTGCTGGTCAGACTAAAATTCTTAGTTCTGCTCATGTGTATCTAGTTCCTTCAGTGTTTCAGACCCATTTTTATGTCTGTATTTTTAATGATTCTTTGTATTTCAGTATATCACCCTTTAATGTGTATTCTAAGGATTTAAAACTCACTGAATGATAACAGATAAAATGTCACTATACTTGGTATTATTTGTAGCCTTGTGTGTGTTGTCCAAGTATTTAGTAGCTTTATATATTATAAATACCTGCATGCCTGGATATTTAGCATATCATGGATATTTTAAAAACATAATTATACGTCTTGTGTAAGAAGTAGCCAGTCTAGTCTAATTGCAGCAGTAAACCTGGAAGTATTTTTAAAGGTTAAAGTGTGGCATACTGTTAAGTAGAAGTTTTCTGAAGAATGTTTTGTTCCAGTATATTGGTGTTGCTTTCTTAATGCACTGTATCAATACAAAGTCCACAGTTCAAATGATTACAAGAGGAGGAAAAAAAATCATCCTTTATTTCTCTTATCAGCTTTATCCTATGCTGAAACCACCTCAGAGGCACCAATGTGTACAAATCCAGCATAGCTCTTAAGTCTCAGACATACACACATGAATCCTTGCTAACTCCCTTTCATCTTCATCATAATCTGGGGCTCCCATTTTAGCACACCGAGCATTTTCAACCCTTGTTTCCTGGTTGAAATAAAATGTTGCTATGGATACCCATCTGAGTATGAGAGACATTTTGAACTAATAGTGAGGTTCACAAGGAACACTATGTTGCATTGCCTTCATTTTTAACCAGCATAATCTCAGTGTTACAGTGGTTTCTCTTGTGATGTTTTGATCATATTAATCTTGGTTTCTCTTTCTCTTTCTTGTATTTTCATTCTTTCCATAGCTGTAACTTACACAAGTTACAAAAAAACACCGCCTCCGGTACCCCCTCGTACCACTTCCAAGCCACTAATCTCAGTCACAGCACAGAGCAGCACAGAATCCACCCAGGATGCGTATCACGACAGTCGGACTCAGAGGATTTCCCCATGGCCTCAAGATGGGCGAGGGATGTACAACTCCACAGACAGTTTGGACAGTAACAAGGCCATGAATCTTGCCTTGGAAACTGCAGCTGCACAGCGCCATGCTTCTGAGAGCCAGAGCACCTCAATACGAACCAGTGACAAGGCCATTTTAGTGTCAAAAGCAGAGGAGTTTCTTAAAAGTCGACGTTCCTCTATAGGGATTCAGGTAGCCTATCATTAACATCTGTTCTGTGATGAATTGCTTGCCTTCTTCCTGTAAATAGCGTAGAATGAGTCATTCAGCTTCACGGTTCTAATAATCTAACAAACAACCCCTGGCTGCTTAGTGTTAATTGTAATTCACATCATGGCAATGTGACTGTGCAGAAAAGTCTTCAGCTAATATGCTGTACCTGGAAGAAAATGAATGAATAAATCTCTAGGGAGGTTACCTGTCATTAACACTTGATGTGAAAATTATACTGCGGAGCTACAGGTGAACAGCATGTTCATCTCCTTCTCTCCATGAATTCACAGTCTTTTTTATAGAATTATGCCAGCTTTAAAATGCTTGACTGTATTTTTTTCCATTATCCTTCTCTTTTGACCTCGGAAAATGTGTAACGATGCTGGATCCTCAATACTTATAACATATACTTATATATTTATAATTATAATAATAATACTTATTATTCTTTTCTTAAATAGTAGTAATTCCATTTCCACTAATTTCAAAATAAGATCACGAGTTAACATTTGGGTAAAGCATGTCACTGCTAACTATTGAACTTCACTGTCTAACACCATAGTATGATATATTTTTGCTATTATACAACGTGAGTATTAGACTTATGGAAAGACACAGGCTTTGTCAGCATGTTGCTTGTCTGTTTCTCAGCATAAAGGTGTTTGATCATGCTTCTTTACATACAGAAGAGTATGCAATTTAACAGCAGTGGTAGAACATTCAGGTCACTACTTTTCAAATGTTTTACAAAGTACTTAGCATATCCTAAATTGTTCAGAAAAGGGACTTTGCAGATAATGGTAAAAAGCTCAAAAGAGCAGCAAGTAATTTTTGATGCCTTTTAGCCCCAGCCTGAAACTTACTCTTCAGAAAGGAATTGTATGTAGTGGTGTTGTTCCTATCTCTTCTTAACAGCAGCTGTGTGCAATGGTATTTAGCAATGCTGGTGTCTTGCTTCAGTCCTGGTATTCCAACAACTAATTCTGAAAATTTGATTATATCACTTGATCCCAGTTTTTGCTACAGGTGATGACCAGTACTTTTCACAGGGCTTTGACCCGTGCAGTGTGCAGTGTGTTTAATAATATGTGCTTATGATCCATAAGACATCTGTGCAATGATTTACATGAAGACAGTAGAACTTCTGTAGCAACTTATCATCTGATGCTTGGTCCATAATATTAGTTCTCAGGTGTACACACTGCAAAAGGCAGACTTCTGTTTTGTTTTGTTTTTTTAACAGTAGGTCTTAGAAGGCTGAAGTGTTATTTTTTTGAGATGTACAAACTGCTTGGTTGCACCTTTTGGTATTAGGTAAGGTTAAAATTGCAAGATTACCCTTGACATAGTACCCTGATATCATATTTTTGTTTTGTTTTTTCTGCAGTAAGTTTCAAACTTTACACTGGTGTGAAAAATACTCATCTTCAGCATTTCTAAGCAGAAAATGCATTGTTATATTCCAGTTGCCATGTTTGTATGGAATAATAACACAGGGTAGAGTACATTTATTTGCAAAGTACATAAATAGTAATTTATGCCCCCAAAATGCAGCTGAAGTATTTCATTTCTTTTAGACTTCTGCATCAAAGCATCTTAGAAAAGGATGTTTTTTATTTGCATATTTCCTTGATTGACTAAATGACTTGTTTTCTCATTAGCATGCCATGCCAGGGTATTGCATTGAATTTGCATTTATTTGCATTAATTAATTTGCTATCAGGACGGTTAATTTGTGCATTTTTTAATGTTTCATTGCTTTAACACATTGGTGTGAGAGTGATTGCTAATGGAGTTCTGTACGGTAGGAGGGAGGCAGACAGATAAAGAAGGAGCAGCAGTGCCTCTAGAGGCAGGTAGAACTGCCGTGGACCCAGCCGAGGGCCCTGGTGGGATATACGGTCTGGTCAGTGTACGTGCAAAGAGCAGAAGTCTTCTTAGAAAGTTCTGGCATAATACACATGTGCCATGGGACTGGGATGCACATATATAGGAAACCTAAAACTCTTGGGGAGCATTGGACTTCCTATACATGATCAGTCTCATCCAGCCTGCACAGATGGAGAAAAGCCCAGCTATGGTAACCTATTTCATAGTGTGGTAGCCCTCCCCAACTGGGGCTTTTGCACAAAAAAAGCTTCAGGAACAAAGCTTTCCCAGAATAAAGCTGTTGTTTTTTTCACTCCCGTATTTAAGTGAAGAAGAATTGTCAGACATGTCAGTAGGCATCAGATAATGATGATCCCTAAATTCAGGCAAGTTACAAAATCCTAGTTTGGGATTAAAAATACAGTCAGCATTCTTAAAAAATATATATCACAAAGAATAAAATTCTAGTAATATTAGTAGCTATAGTCTTCATATCTGTCTTCTATCATGACAGCAGAAGACAAATCAAAGCATTTGAATTAAAATGGAGGAGTAGAGATTATCTAGAGTAAAATAAACCATAAGTCAAGGACAAGATTATTGCTGATATATTTCCAATGATTTTTCTTTCCTGTTTTGCATAACCTGGTATGTTTGCTAATGGTTACTACTCAAAAACAGCTAGCTGTAAGCCATTTCATGTGAAAGGCATTTAGATTATAAAATATAACGGAAAACATGTCAAGAAATTACTTCATCATTTATTTCAAGCATCCCAAAATGTGCAGTCCTTTGTTTCTCCTCTATTTAAAAGACATCAAGATTTCTCAAAATGAACAGAAACTCCAGAAGTAGATGATGTGGAAACAAATGTTGTAAGTGTGGAGACTGACTCATGATGATATTTTTGGAGATAAACACTAATTGTAGCAGCATTGAGAATGGACTCTGTCATCTTCATTATCATCAGGAGATCACTCCTCAAAAGATCTACTTTTTTTTCCTCCAAGATCTTCATTAAACAAATTGTTCTTATAAATCAAAAGCTGTATTCAGGAGGATTAGTGGAATAACTTGTAAGCCTCATTTTTTCATCATAGGTGAATCTTCTTTTTGTGAGTGTATGTGTGTGTGTAAACAAAATTATTATTAGCATTTTATGGTAAAAGCTTTATTCAAGAAACTCTGCAGCCTCAAACTGAAATTTCCTTTGAAGGCAAAGTGTTTTGACCCCACATGGTGTACTTACTTGGATGAGCGTATATAGGTTATACCATCCCTTTCAGTGCTTTACTGCAGCATACACATAGCCCTCTGCGATCAGAAAAATATTCCCACTGATTCCACTGGTCTTGGGATCATAAATGATCCAAAGATTTAGTGGTAAACTTTGATCGTTGTCCTCCTAAAATCATTATCAAACTATGCTTTTGTGAAAGAGAAGTGGGTGGTACCCCTGGCTTGTGGAAGTCTGTGAAAGTTTTGGTAACACATCTGTGGTTCAGAAGCTGTAACTTGGCCTTTAAATTTAACGTTGAGCAACACAGGGTCAGAGTTCCCAGGGCTGCCTGTTAGTAGCGTTCTCAGCCAGTGGCTGCATTTTGACGTCCTCCATTTGTTTAAAAGCTTAGTGGTTGAAATAGTAGCTAAAAGAAAGCTATGGTTATTTTAGACTTCTAAGCTTTTGCTCTTCTCACAAATTACTGTTGCTTGTTTTGTTTGCTGCCAGTTAACATTGTGAAACATTCAAACTGAGAAAGACACAAAATGCTGCCTTGCAGAATATTTGCTGACTTGGTTCAGAATAATTTGCCATTTAGCATTAAATGCACCAAAAAAGTTAGGAGTAATATCACTGTTGTGTGCATTACTTTGTGTTATTATCTCATATTAGCTTAACATGAATTTCAGTTCTAAACTCTGGCACCCACTTTTTAGCAAACAGTGCTTTCTGGAGAGAGCTATGGAAGTTTTCAACCTGTTCCATGATATTCTTTCAGTAATTAGTACTTACTGTGCCACACAACGTATTTGAGTAGTCTGGATGTTCTGCTGGGAAGCAGTAGAGAAGCAAAATGGCACCCTATAGTGGGACACACAAAATCACTCAAGCGTGAAGGTTTTGGTACATTTTGGTGTGTTTCTAAAAATTATTTTGAAATAATATAAGCTTTCTGTCTGATAAAAGTATTCTTTGAGTTAATTAAAGCAGTGGAAGTTAATACTGTAGTTTTACTTTAAAGTATTTTTTCCTACTTTGAAGTTACTGCATACAAATGAGATCTTCCTTTACTTAAGAACAGTTATCTATGTTCACAATTGCATTTACTTGGTCTAGGGTCAAATGTAGTGTTTTTTTTCCTTTTTATTCTTGTTATCACTGAGAAGCCTATACAAGAGAGGAAAGGTGAATTATTTTCCTTCCTGTACATCATCACAGAGATTTTTTTTATTAAATTCTAATTATAGAACAAGTTGGTTACAGCAGTGAAAAGCCATTGAGGGCAGTGATGTTGTATGGGGAGAGATAATGTGTCCTGAAGGACTCTTGATACTGATGATTAGGAGAGAGAAGAAAAAGACACCGTGTTAAAATCTGTTTTCCTGTGCACTGAATATGTTTTATTCAAACTTTCCTTAGAGACAGTATGTATGGAATCTTAGACTGTGATTTTTAGAACACTGCAATGTGATTTTGCAGTGCTCTTGTTTGAGAGCAGAGTAATACTCGAGTACAGAAATAAGGGTTGCTTTAGTTGTTAAAAATTATCAGCTAAAAGAAACAGTTAGTACTTGGAAATAATTTCGTCAGTTCATACATCCTTTTCTAGAGTGAGTGCCTATAAACAAACCAAGATTGATTGTAATATGCAATTTAATTGCAGTACTGATTTGCATTTATTCAAATAATTTTGTGTAAGTTTTGGTTTATTACCAAGTTGCTGCCAGTATCTGGTAGTTAGTTTTTCAGATTTTGAGCTGGATTGGTCAGCGGTTACTGGTCACAGAGGTTTTATGGTATTGTCTGTTCCTTGTATTGGCAACAAAAACAGTGAAGGGGAGTATTAGGTCCTTATGAAAGGTAAGGCAAAGAAGACAGAAATAAGTACAAAACAATGATTTGTTTTTCCTGTGTATAAATATGAATTAAGAGTACAGCCTATGCTGTACTGTAGGCTAAACTTGTTCAAAATAGTGTTCATAGAAGATCAGATTTTATGGGGGAATAAATTAAATTCAACCCATGATAACAAAAAAGTGATAATTTCCTTTGGGTCTCAGTCCTCCATAAAGCCAGATGCTCACCCCTCATACTATGCTAATTGCTCTGCCCTGTGATCGGGTCCCTCCTCTCCTGGCAATGTGACCTACTCCGCACAGGAGCTTTGTTGCCCCTGTAGCCTTCTTATGAATAATACCTTTGGAAGGGGCAGAGAATGTGGCTGAAGAAGATTCTGGCCCCAACAGCAGGAACTTCTAGATCTTTCCCTTGAAAATGCTTTTGATTACAGAAAATTGTCTAGATTTGCCTTGTTCCAATGCATTTACTATGAATGGCATACTATAAACCCCCAAAACAACATTTTTTAAGGTATAAAGGGCCAAATTTTTAAAGAATGTTAGTTCTTTGTTTGCAAGGGGAGAGGAAGATAACCTGCTATATTAGATCTACTCCTCTTCCTTCTTCTGCTTTTGGTTGATTTCTGGCAATTTTTTTGTCAGACTATGTGAGACTACCTCGTAACCAGATAGCCATACCTCTTGTCACATTATTTCACTTTGTTGAGATTGCGGGGCAATTTGCAAATATGAAGGCTTTTAGAATCTATGCAGGTGAGTATTAAAACAATAATGAATCATGAAGAGTAACATCAGATTTCTTAAGGCTTATTCAAGTTTCAGAAGCCACACAATCAAACCAAACATTTTACTTTTTCTCCTCTGCTCATTTGAATTTAGTTCGTCCAATCTGATTAAACTTAAAGAGTTTCCTGTTGTCCTCTAGCAGGAGTCTTTATACCATCTGTCATTCAGAAATACAATTTGTTTGTTCATTTGTTTCTTTGTGAATGAAAATTGCTTTTTTATTTCCCACTCTAACGTGTGTTGGCATCTTCCTCCTTTTTTGTTGGTTATTACAATATGTGCTCTCCAAGATTGTGCAGAAGCATTATTTGGCATTCTTCTGCTGTTACAAGGCACAGTAAGGAACTGAACACATTAAAATATGAAGGCAATCATGAGGTCATTTAGTCAGTGTCAGTCTTGGCAAGCTGGATTGAAGGATAATTTGGCAAGAGTTTATATTTAGAGGTAACTAATGCCATTTCCATTTTGATATTTGGGCCATAATTTCCTTGATAATTTTGTTTTGAATAAAATTTTATAGTAGATTACTTCATTTATACTTGTAAATTCCAGGTGTCAATTACATATTGGGGAAATTATCCAAGATATACTTCTAGGTGAAATATCAATAAGAAAGCACTTGGGCAGAAATGATTTTACTTAGACATGTTACATCAAAGAAGCAGGTCAAGCAAAATATACAAGGGAAATCTGCCCCCAAAACATCAAAAACAGAGTTCAAAAGAAGACATGCTATCTGTTACTAAACCAAGCAATGTAGTTGGCAAAAACAGATATGCCTTTGATATGCGGTACTGAAGAAAGGTGTGTGTTCCCAAATTTGACTGCTTTTTTCCAAAAATATCAACTGGCCTAATTGATCTTCTCCATACAAACCTTTTCTTGCTTATATCTTTAGACCATCGCAGTTACAACAGCACTATGAGCCACTGAGACATCCACATGGAAGCCGGAAGTCTCTTCTCTGTCCCATTGACCATTGCTCACCTTCTACACTCTGTTACTAGCTGTGCATTAGACCCACAGGTATGATGCCATTGACCTTCCTTAGCCCACTTCCATATCCAGCACTTATCCTGCAGGACTCATTTAGCGGGTCCCAAGCGGCATGACATGCAGAAATGGTCATCCCAAGAGCTTTGCGAAGGAAGCACAGTGCTTTGGAAGGAACTGAAGACACAAGACTGCCAAGTAGGGAGATGTGACAGTCCTTAAATGAAGAAAAACACTTCCCACATGTCAGAAGGAAAATAACTTTCTACAATTTTTGTTGCACACACACTGTATTTTCTCACATCAGTGGTAGCATGCCAGATGGTACCATTGCAAAAACATGATCATTGAATCCTTTGAAACTATCAGGTGAGTTGTGCTGCTATTTCTACAGGATCACTCCCTGCCCACAAGCTCAGGCCAGTTTCCAGCCAGTTCCACGCATGTGTTCCCACTGATTTCTGAGACAGCTGATTCAGGTCCAGTGAGAAGAATTAAGGCCCCTTTACCAGCACCGTACTTGCATTAAGTCGGCTTAGCTGCTTGGCTCACATTTTGGCTCTCAGATTCTTGGTCCATTCAGCTCATAAAAGTATAGCTGAATTATTGCTGTTGTGGTTTTTGACCATCTTTCCCACCAGCAAAAATAGCCATTATAACCTTATTGTCACACAAAAGTATTACCTCCCTCTGGACTAGAGTACAAAAGACTAATATCAGTGTTCATTGTTGTAGCCTGTGGTGTTACTCATTTGTCACATAAGAACAAATACTCTGCTAGTGAAATTAAAACTTAAAACTGAAGAAAAATCTATTCATGACTGTACAGTGAGAAAAGAAGTATGTTTCAGCCCTTTCTTCAATCATTTTTCCAAATTAATTTTCTCAAATGTCCTGACTGACACAGCCACATAAATAAAATAGGCTTTAACAAACTGAAACTCTTTCAAGTATAGATGTTTTCTTACTCAAGTAACCTTCTCATTTTTTAAAAATAGCATTATGATGTAACCATTTAAAATATTATATATTTACATGTTTATGCCTAGATGATTTTTGAATCATGTATACTCCCTTAACATTAACAGCCCTGATTCTGACCCCTAATCCTACAATCTAACTTGGTTAATCAAAATCAAACTAATTTCTTATGCTCTTTTATAAACTTAGTATTAAAGGTATTTTGAATCAAAATTCTTTCACTGCAACGTAGTCTGCCTTTAACACCCCTAGTGAAGTCTGTTCAGCACCGCTGATTTCCGGTTTTCTGATCTCCACAGGGAGGTGAAATCTCTGCTTGAAGACCTCTCTTTTCATGGCATTTTTGCAATTTCAAGCTTAGCGAGGTCCTAAATTGTATGATTTACTTCAGAGTGACTCTGGTAGCTTTGGGGCTCTTTCTATCTGTCCTAGAAGAAGCCCAAATACTGTAGCTTTTAGCAATGCTCCTGACTAGTGCAGATGTTGCCAGGGTTCAAACATCAAGAGACTTCCTCCAGAAAATGTTTCCCTAACTTTAATATCATCTTCCTGTCAGCATTCATAAAGGTGCCCTCACGAGCCATAATTTAATCCTTTTGTGCTATCTCCTCTTATTCACTACCTTCCATCTTCTCTCCCTTTAAGAATAGCTTGGCTTCATTCTTCAAAACATGGCTATGCATATTTGACTGAGCTCTCATCATTGTAGTCAAGGACTGCCAATGTAACTTGCTTTTCATGGCGTCCCATTCACATGAATGTAATTCAGCAGGAAAAAGCTGGCACTGAAAATGACAAAACTAGATAAAACTAATTTCCCTGTGCCAGAGAGGAAGAAGGTTCTTCAGTGACTACTTTTCAGTACTAGAAAGAAAGGGTTAATGGTAATTCATCCAGGAGAGAAGGCAGCTGCTCTCCTGCATTCACAAATTCGACTTCAAAGACAGTAATACCAGGTCACTGGCTAGAACTAGGAAGCTCAGTGTGCGTGCATATGCGCATGTGCATATGTGGGCTCTTGGCCCAGTTGAATTCATCTTTATTTCTGCCTGTCAGTCTCTAATGAAGAAGAAATTTCCTACCCAGCTTTTCTGAAGTCCCTGAAAGGGCTAGCTGAGTGCCTAGTCCCTCACTTAGATTTGAACCTATTATTCAAGACTCTTTTGGGCCCTTGGTAACTTGCATGCTATAAATAAGAGTATCTTTCCCAATAGCTATTTCTTGTGCTAAGAGACTGACCCTTATTGCTGCTCTACTTACAGCAATATTTTTTAGGGAGAGAGTGACCTTCCAGGCTCAGCTTAAGCTTCTCACCCACGTTGTAGCTGAGATCCACCTTAACTAGGGAAACCAACTTGCCTGTCTTTTTTTTCCCCCCAAGCTCCCTACCTCAATGGCTGAGGCTGTTTTTCACTGCTAACGTCGAAAGAGAGCTTTCTTTTTATACTGACAACAACAAATCTTTGAGACTGTTTCTGAGTCTGATACCTTAGAGGAAACAGTTCTCGAAATGCACAGCCTGTTCAAGCAAATATAGCAGGCTTCCATGCAACTACCAAGGTGGGAACAGATGACAGGGCATGCTTTCGTCTGTAGCTCATGCAGAATAAATGGAGTTGCCAGGAAATGTGTCTTTCCCTGACAGTTTCCATGCTGATATCTGGAGCTCTTTGCAAACCTGTGCCTGACACTACACCATACAGTTCAAGGGCTGCTGTAACACTTACTAAAGGGGTCCTGCAGTAGCTTTTCGTTAAGATCTCCAAGACCCACAACCAGATAAATATGAATGTATTCTGATTACCGGTTTTGATTCCCTTCAGTGTGAATATACATGGAACTACTGCTTGAAGACTGAAAGAAGTTACCAGTAACTGGCTTCTTCAAAAAATGCAGTCCACATGTACATTCACTTCCCACCCCGCTGCCCCTTTGTCTCTGCATCCTTCCAGAAACTGATGGGATTGGGACCGTGCAGCTGGGAGAGAGCTGTGAAGGTTTTTGGGCCAGGACAAAGAGCAGCGTACAAGTGTGCTGCCTGTGACTGCTGCAAGGGGAAGAGTTGTCTCGTCTTCATCATAAGATATACTCTTTGAATGCACCCATGGACTATGCATCTTGAGAAACTGGTTGCTGATAATACATTTTTTTATTTAACAGTGAAATTATCATTCAAAAGGAAGGTCTATTCCACTCTTTTTTTCCTAACTCTCCTTTGATTCAACATAACTTACATACTTTGCAACATTCATTACATCTGTGTCAAAGACCTGGGGGCAGTGTGGTGGTGGGGAATGTTATATAAAATCCTACAGAAACTTGTGGTAGAGATGTGGCCTCAATTATGAAGAAAACCCCACCGTGAATGTATTTTGGCAAGTGTATTTCAGATGGGAATACTATAAAAATGCATAAATTACTTGCTTGATATAGCATTTTCAGGACTGTGTTATTTAAAAAGGTGAGATAGGCATTCTGCTGTATTCTTCACGTCATTTAAATGGTTCTATATTTGTCAGTGCAGTTGTCGATAAAATTTCATTGCAACATTTCTTTTTATCACTTGCAAGTTTATGGGGCTACTTGAGTTTTTATTTTATTTTGTAAATCATGGACTATAATGAGAATGTTTTATAATAATATAAAAGGGGCTATCCTGTGGATTCCTAGTTCTAAGAATAGAGCTTTCCAAGCCAAGCTTACTTCCTGCTTCCACTGAACTGAGTAATTGCATCTGCTTAGAGTTGAAATAGGAAATTACATAGCAGAACAGAAGTAGTTGTGCAAAGCTTTATAAAACACAGCACCAAAACATTGATACCAGGCTGAATACTTACTTTTTTTACTGCGTTAGGTGTTTCTTAGCAGTAAGAGAGGAAATATATAATTAATTTAAATATGTGCAGGTAGAAATAATGCTGAGTTGTCAGTGCTCACTCTGCAGATATATCTTTTCTGTTGAATTAGGTGGAAACAGCAACTGATTCAGATACTGAGAGCAGAGGTCTACGGGAGTACCACTCTGTTGGAGTGCAAGTGGAAGACGAAAAACGGTAATTCAAGCACATACAAAAATCTGTAGTCTTTCATAAAACAAAGCATGTTTATAGAAAGAATTAATACCAAACATCTTGCAAGTGCTGCTTCCAAATCATTCACAAAGTCAAATTTGTTATATGTGTGCTGGTGATTTGGTAAAATTTGCAGAGATTATTTAGTGGTCCCTTAATATTTAGTCAGATTTCCAGGCTTTAATTGGAGGGAAGAAAGTGAAAGTTTTAATTGGATTAATAATATCCTTTCATTATTTATAGAACAAATGCAAGGAGAAAGATATTGGAATATGGTTCCTTCTATAGGACCCCTTGCGCTGACAGGCTTCTATAGTTCTTGCAAGAGGATATAAAGGACAGGATGTAAGCCAGGGTACCTTCACCCTAACACAGAATGAGCTTTTACACTTGGCCAATCCTTATCTACTTTGATAAAACTGCTGGCCAATGTACTAACCTACAAGTTATCCCTGGCAGACACTGTCCATTGAGTACTGAACTGGAACTATTATCTAATTTCACAGTAGCTAACTGACAGTATCTAGCTGCTATTTGCTTTTTACCACCATTGACTGGCAGTAATTTGAACCAATAAGCCTAGATATGAAAAGATTTCACGAACAATCTTTGTCTCTCTATATAACTTTTTAACATAAAGCTTTTCTAAAATGTCATTATTCAGTGGCATATCACAATAGAAAATCAACACTTAATCATCATTCTATGAAGCAGGAAAAACACCTCTTAAACCTGGTGCTACTATCTTTCTTTTTATTTTTCTGTTATTAAAGAATTCGCAACAGTCTTAACTTAGAAGATTTTCGTATTTCATCTGAGTATGATCCTTAATATTTGACTTTTTTTATACATGTATTTAATAGTCCTCCATCAGGAGATATAACTCTGCAGTCCTGCTAGTTATTTCCATTTCAGTTAGCAATGATACACAGTATTTTATAGTATGAGAACAAATCAATATTTGCTGCAAGAGATAATTTAAATGATTTTCCTTTGTATTTTTGCTCAAATCAATAATGCCACTATAACCCCATGCATTTGTTTTTTCCCCCTCTGTTGTTACTCACTGTCTTATTTTAGTGAAATAAGCACAAGAGAAAAAAATTAGCCTAAAGTTCAAGGGGAAAACCAGAATTCATTCACTGAAACATTATTCTGTGCCCCTGTATAATCACATATGTATTTATATTTTTTAATCTCTTTTTTTCCTTCCCTCATCACTAAGACATGGACGATTTAAGCGCTCAAACAGTGTAACAGCAGCTGTCCAGGCTGACCTGGAACTGGAGGGCTTTCCAGGACACATAACCATGGAGGAC
This sequence comes from Apteryx mantelli, assembly GCF_036417845.1. Classification (NCBI taxonomy): domain Eukaryota; kingdom Metazoa; phylum Chordata; class Aves; order Apterygiformes; family Apterygidae; genus Apteryx; species Apteryx mantelli. Next base: position 116,358,934 of record NC_089980.1, on the reverse strand, counting down.
AAGGGACTTCAGTTTGGCTCATCATTCCAGCAGCACTCAGAGCCCAGCACTCCTACTCAGTACAGTGCAGTGAGAACTGTACGGACACAGGGACTCTTCAGTTACAGAGAAGATTATAGGACCCCGGTTGACACCTCAAATCTTCCACCACCAGAACCCTGGCTAGAGCCAGCCATTGAGACAGTAGAAACTGGTCGAATGTCTCCTTGTCGACGGGATGGATCTTGGTTTATGAAGTTACTACATACTGAAACTAAGAGGATGGAAGGATGGTGTAAAGAAATGGAACGAGAGGCAGAAGAAAATGATCTTTCTGAAGAAAGTAAGAACATTTCAGTATCTTTTTTATAGATGTCTGTTAAAATGGGAAATCTGTTAGGATGAAGTTGTGGTCTGTAGTATTTCCTTACTCATTTTGCAGTACCAAAGACACTCTACAGGACCATTAGATAGAAGACTCCTCTCCTGTAATAGATTGTGCAAGCAGGACTTTGCCAGAGTGAGGTTTTATGGAAGTAGTTAAGGAGCCATCTGTATAAAGTCAAGTGCAGGATCAGAGTCTGGTGCTAAATATGGCTCAGATGGTGCAATAGCTACAGATCTGTAGCTTCATCTCTGACACAATCTTCCCACCAACTTCTATGACTCTAGTGCCTGATCCTTTGCCAGAGTGTACTAGGTGGTCCTGTGTAAACGTTTTTTGGTTGTCTTCCTAAATCCTAAGAATTTGCCTCCTACTTGGAACAACTATTTTTGGAATTTTTTCCTTTCCTTTACAGGCACTTCTGCCTAACATAAAGGGTTCATTAGACTAATGGAAAGGATAGGCAAAAATAGTAGTTAAAGCACTTCTGCAGTTACACAGACAGGTGAAGTCATAGATAGTTCAGCTGCATTTTCTTACTATAATTTTGTCAAGAATCATTATTATTCTCTTACTTCATGTGGACACCTTGAAAGGAATGATGGGATAAAATGAAAAATAATGTAGACTATTTTGGAACAAGATCCAAGCCAGCACTAATGACAGTAATATATCAAAGTGGTCCTAGCACTCAGTAGCCAGCTCCCTGTGATTCCTTCTGAGGTCAATTATCCCTGTTCTTCAGTCTCAGTTTTATAAATATTTCAGTCCCCACTGATCTGAAATATTTCCTCAACCTCAGTTTCCTCAGATCAGAAATTAGTTCATATTAAGTTTTCTTACTAACATCTTTTCCTACATTTCACAAATCTCACACAACAGCTCTGAACATTTTTTCCTGATTGTCTTCTTCCCCCTCAACGACTTCTTGTTTATGTTCTACCCTCAGGTCTTGGGCCAGGCCTGCATGATGACTAACAGGCCAATTTCTGTTTCTTGCATTGATCTTTTGGGGAGAAAGAATGTCTACATTTTTGCTTCATCATTTTCATTTTGCAGTCATATTTCTCCACTGTGTTGGGCACAAGTCTTTTCCAAGTTAAAACATAGGGTTTGGGGTGGAGTGGGGGATATAAGGCTGTTTTTATTTCTCCAAACTCCATTGCTTTCCAGAGTTTGGAGTTTTGTAATAATTTTCATCATGACAGATTTGAGCTGAGAATTTTCTTTTTGTATTGATACTATGAAGTATTTAGTGCTCTCCTAGGGGCTGTTAAAGTACCTATAATAAAATACTGTGCTTTGCTTAGAGTGTGTTAGGGTTCCCCAGCCTTCTTTCATAATGGTTATTTTTTAATACTTCTTATATATCTTATAAATCTATTTTTCGATTCCCCAAATCTTTGTACTCCTGAATATTGACATTTCTTTGCCATCATTAAGTATCCCAAAGTGTCAGATTCCCAGACTGCCTTTTATTGATGTGGGCACACCAGTGATTGTGATCTGAAGCAACGTTCCAATGGGCAAGACTATAGTCTCCTTGGCAAGAGTAAAATTATTAGGGAGAAAAGTGGGGAAATACATAGCCAGACAGCTCCTCTCTTTCTCTAGGAGGCCAATGAGGAGTCCTCGGGCAATGTGAGGACCTCTCCCACCTCCTTTCTCTGCAAGTCTTTCCTCTCCCACAGCTCTAATCTAATCTCCAATCCAATGAAATGAGCAGTAGAAATACTCTCATGTCAGTACTCTTTCCTCAGTTGTAGACACAGTTACTCTCTGGCATATGAAGCTGACTTTGTATTATGTCAGTAAAACTTGGAGAAGGTGGTTTTAGATGACTACCAATTCATAGGTGCAGAACCACCTTCCCTCCTCCTATGTGTAGCTATGCTCTAGCAGTCTAGAAATAGTGTAAAACCCCTTAGCCCACAGGGAGGCAGCAATTAGGAGAATAGTTTTCGACAATTGTACAGAGGACATGAAGACACATTGGACTTCAATCATTTTTATTACTATTTGGACCTAGAGAGACCATTTTAACCTAAAATAATTTCAGAGAGAAAACAAAATGGAAATATGAGGATTTTATGTTTCCCCATTTGCAGACTGACTCTACTCTGTAAGAGAAAAAGAGAAAACAGTTCCCTTATATATACTTAAACACGACTAAAATGGTCCTTGCAGTTTGCTTTTTAAACTAACCACAAAAAGTTTGTTACCTGTGTTTGGTACCTCCCTAATATCTTAGTGTAGATCTATATAGCACAGACAAAATCAGATTTTTGTCTTCAGATGATTGTCAAAAATGACACTCATATTTCCACTTGTCGATTTCATGTGTCTCACTTCAAGAAATATTCCTCAAATCATTTCCAAATTGCATTATCTTTGAAAAGGTATCCCATAACTTACGTCAGGAAAAAATAAGTTATCAAAGAATTATTTTTATGGAGAGAATGAGCTTCACAGTGTTTTAAGATTTCTGTGTGCATATCTTTTTTCCTGTTGAGTCTTTGACACATTTTTGTATCCCCCATTTGAGCCATGGTGGTTGAAAGGTGTGTATCCACAAGAAATGAGATTTAATGATACCCCAGCATGAAATGTATTTTGACATATTTAAGCATTTGACAGTTCCCTGAAAAAATATTCGCAAATGCCTGAGCCAGAAACAACTGAATGTATTTTCCCATTTTCCAGCAGGAGCTACTGCTCCCAAAGCACTTCACAACAAAGTTTGCACATTTGGACTGTCATTATTAGTGCTGAATCATTTATTTTAAGCCAGGTTATATTAATTATACCTCAAGAACAAATATAGCTTTGCATCTCATAGAAGACCATCTTTATGCTACCATTTATATTTTGTTTTAATCATAGGAAGAGTTAAAATAGAACTGCATTTTAGAAAGCAATTTCATTTTGTGTGTTAGCACAATAGCCTTGAGATCACAGAAAGCCATCTGATTGCTGAATTGATTTTTTCTTTCACTGTAGCTTCTCTCCCATAATGTTGTTTTAAGAACTTCACTTATCAGGTCTTTGAAAAGCAGAGAATAATCATTGCAGCAAAAATAACCTCTCTCTCTTTCTTTTTGCAGAATTTATTTATTTGGTCAGTGGCCATGAATTGTATTTTTGGGTCTCTGTAAATTTCATATATTGTTTATGTGGGCAGTTATTTGTGTTCTCAATGTTTATTATAACATATGTATGTATGTATGTATGTATGTATGTATATATATGACAGTAGCTGTTCCCAGTCATCTGATCATTTGCACTAGCAGAGTACCTCCAGGCAAAGATACATGTTTCTCAAGGGTAGTTTCAGTTTTGCACCCTGGAAATTATATTTGGCTATTAGTGATGTGTAGGTGATGATAAGAAAAACGCTCCTGATTATCGCAAAGCTACGGAAGACAAAGAGGGCCAGGACTGTGCAGCTGGTGAGCTCTGCTGAGATGTGCTGCATGCCGGGAGCAGTAAGGAGGGGAGCAGGTCAGCCCAGAGAGGAATCGCTGCTGCAGGCGTCAGTCGCTGCCCAGGGCTTGTAGATTTGGCAGAGAGAAGCAGGAGGAGCTGAGGTCATTGTGGGCTCCTGAATGCCATGCATTTTTTCAGAAATATTTCAGTATGCAATCAAACAGAAAACAGACTTTACTCTCGTGTCAAAATCTAACAGTAGATATGCACTGATGCTTGCAAAAAATTTCCCTTTGTTAGAACGGAGTCTTTAAGCCCAGTATGAGCTATACCAGCAAAAGGGTTGTTTTACTGGTATCTTCTGCATCTTTGTTAGGAGCTCTGCTGGCATAGCTGCACCTATTGAGGTAAAGTGAGCTCTAGTGTAGAAAAGGCATTAGAGAGAGAGCACAAAATATCACCCTTCTCTCTCCTTAGCCCTTCATTTCATGGATACCTGGCTTTTCCTTGCTAAACCTCTGGCTGCTATTTCCAATGTGCTACAAGGGATTTAATGACACATGCAAACAGTAACAGAAAATGTACAGTTAAATTTTCCATACTTTGGGGGAAAAAGAAAAACAACACCTCATAACTGATTTATTTTGGCATATTCATCAATTTATCATCCATAAAAGCTTTCTTAGGTGGTTGACCAAATGCAGGTTATTCTATCACTTACTTACCTAATTTTCCTTATGTTTTTCACAACTCTGTCCTCCAGGAACTGTTGTAATTTACATCTGGAGTGTTGTAAATGACTAGAGAATGTCTTCATCTCCTTGAAACAGTTTTTAAAGTCAGTAAGAGACGGTCTCATAATGTGGAAACTAAGAATCCTTCTTAGTATTTGAATTGTTCTGCTCAGCTTTTCTCCTTTTTGACCTAGCTCCATTTAAGTAAAAAGTCAATCTACATAGAGTTTCAGTTTGTTCGCATTTGAATCTCACTTTGATCCCATTGCCCTACTGTTGTGATAACAGACCCTAAGATTAATACTGTGGAAATTTGTCGTTTGCAAGTATCTCAATAGCTTGAAAGCTGCAGGTTTAAAATCTTAAAATTGATGTGAAGTTAAAAAAAGCTAAAAAGTTTTGGTGTACAATCAGGACTCTCTAGTGTGCTTCATTTGTTTTATAAATCATGCCATGCTTTATAAAATCCTGCCTTTTAAATATTCTCACTGACTTCTATTAAAGGAAATTCTCACATTTCTAAATCACGTCTTTGGCATGTACAATGTATGTATGATGTATATTGGCATATTAACACGCACATTTTATAGTCTGAGCAATACCATTCCAAAGACTGTACAGTTTATCTTGAAAAATAGATACATTTTATACTTATAGAACACCGCTAATAGGTAGCTGTGCTGTCCAAAAATATTGTCTCACTCTAAACATTATACATTTATTATTATGCTTATGTTTTGTAAAAAAAGGCACATATTTCAGACCAAAGATTACTAATTTAGGAGGTTAAGAGATTAGACAAATATCTGGTTTACATACTCTGGTATGAGATAGGAGGATGAACTAAATGACAGCTTGAAGATTTTTTCCAGGCATATGTTCTCTGTATTGTGTATGGAACAATTTATTTACAATTATAGAAAAAATGAAATAATTGAATGAGATGAAATGAAATGAAAATTTTAAAATTAGAATTAAATTAAATAAAAAATTGCTAAAGATGAATGAACATTAATACAGGCACATCAGCTAAATAAACAGTAATGAATGCTAGGGAAACAAAAATGATCAAACACAGATTGATTCTTAGCAGTTTCTCATCTCTGGTACAGTAGTGGCACAACTGAACAAAGCTCTTAACCTGTCAAAAATAGAGTTACAGCATCAGACTATGATCTTGGTTTCTTCAAAATAGATCTAATTTTTCCCCTTCTGTCTCTGGGATATAAAGCCATATTCATCTGAATGATTTTGTAGCACTTCTCAAGCAATAGAACATATATACCTATAATTTCCAATCTTAAAATATGCTTATTGCAGGGGAAACACCATTGCATTAACTGCGCATGTTGTAACAAGGAACTTGCACAATCTCTAACCAGAGACTAAATCCTGAGCCTGCTTCTACTGAAGTCATGGTCTAAGTCTGGTATGTCCTCAAAGGAGAAGCCTTACAGGACCACACAACAAAAACTGAATGTTTCGTATGCTTCAGGGAGCAGAATTATGGTTGTGTCACTCTTTCCTGACTTTCAAGTAAAGATAACATTATCTTAATGGGGGGTGAAGGGATAGATGAATTATATGGAATTTATATATATTTATGTGAACAGGTTGATTTTATCATCATTTATTTACAAGCAAACATCTCAATCTCTCCAGTCTCCAACGCTCATCATTCTTTCATGGAGATAATCAATCTGCACTCATCAGAATAATTCCCCAATGCATGAAATTAATAACAAGGGTTTGGTTGTCTATTAGTAGTGTGCTAAAGATTATGAATTGAAGTGTTTTAATACTTTAATTTAATTACAGTAAAGTAGAGTGGCATGAATATGAGAGATTCTAACATCTATGTTTTATTAAGTCTGATTTAGTTATTGAAAAGGAAATAGATTTGGGAGATCTTTAGTAAATGGTAGGCCTGTAATTATATGTGTGTATTCACTACTATTAGAGCCATTTTTAAGAACTGCTATAGGCTTCTTTGATCTAATATTCCTGGCAACTGGGCCCTAGCTCTGCAAGTTGTTTAAAATTGCCATATGTACACTAGCACTGAGGGAACAAGGTTTGTTTCGCCTGGGGAAAAAGACGCTAATAGGGGATCTAATTACAGTTTGCCACTGCCTAGTGAGTGAATACCAAGAAGGTGGAGCCAGGCTGTTCTCAGAGGTGCACACTGAAAGGACAAGAGGTAACGGGCACAGGTTGTAGCAAGGGAAATGCCAGCTGGACAGAAGAAAAAAAATCCTCAGCATGAGGGTGGTCGAACACTGGAACAGGCTGCCCTGAAAGGCTGTGGTTTGTCTGCCCTTGGGGATTTCCAAAACTTGAGTGGAATAAGGCCCTGAGCAACCTGATCCAGGCTGACAACTTCAGGCAGTTCCAGTGATGTCTGTGAGAGTCACAGGCACACCTTTCAGTCTGGGGGTCTTATGCTCAGGTGGGATGGGGAACCTTGGAGCTTCTTCGGAAGACACAGGAGTCACCTAGCACTAGGTTGCTTCTGTAATTTCTGGTGAGGAATCTTTGGCATATAGCTCAACTTGGTGACACACATGAGTAGCACAGGACCACTGTGTCTAACATCCACAGTTCACGTGTATCACACCAAAATGCTGCACTGCCAGTGCCTAAATCTTGTCTGGTCTGCCTGGGTTTTAAATCATGGGTGCTTGTTGATCCTTCAGGACAATGAAGATCAAACGAACACTTATTTGGGGGTAGGGGGGTGTTGGGTGAGAGATTCACTAGAAAACATCAGTTCTGTAATAGGGCCAGGCAGGATGTCCTTTTCTCAGATTACGCATTTCAGCTGTGAGCTGTACAATTAGATGGAGGAAACTAAAACCAAAATTTATTCCTTATCAGACAAGCACTGTAGCCATTGGCCTATGGTTCATCAGCATATTTCATTCTCTTTCTGTCCAGTAAATAGTTGAATATAGTGTGGAATAGCTTCAGCAAGAAGATGTCAGGGAGACCTACTATAGCAAAATTCCTCATCTTGGCAAGGAAGGAACTCTGACCCTACATCTGGAGTTTGTCTTATGCCCTGAGCTACAAAGCATCAAAGGGAAGGAGAATCCAAGCTTGTTTGTCTTCGTGTTTGTTAAAAAATGCTGAAAAACAAATTAAAGCAATTTGTTTCATATCAAATGAAACATTTCCTTTTTGTTCAGGTTTTTGCATGTTGGTTTTCTAACACCCAAAATGTTGCTTTTCATATGTCAAAAATTCCATAGAGGAAAGTGAGGGTTTTGGTGATCAGAAACCCCAAACCAATTAAAATGTTTATTTTAGTTGACTGACAAAACAAAAACAAAACTCCAGTGAATTATTCATGCAGCCCTGAACCACTTAACCCTTTCACAAATGGATGCCACAAGGGACTGATGAATTAGGTATATGTAGTACTGTTTAATTTAGTTTTGTGGTGCAGCTGTAAACTGCTTGTCTAACAGAAAATAGAATAGAGTTTGAGAATCACAGCTTTACAAATTTATACATGCATTTAAACTTAGAGAAGCATGTGTGTTTTCACAGAATTGGAGCCTAAAACTTCCAAACTATCTCTTGCTTCCTGTGGTTAGGCAGAGGTCTCACTGGTCTAGATAAAGCAAAATTAAAGCATAATGCCTATTATCAAAATATTTTTTCACATGCCATCCAGTCACCTCTTATTCTAAAAACAACAAAATGTTGTGCCTTGCTGGAGTTTAATGTTTTCTATATCACATGTTGCAGTTTAGTTTTCCTGTAATATGGTTTCATTCCACCCTTTGGGTCCTGTTTGAATTATCAATTTGGTCTCCTCAAATGATGAGGCTGTTTGAGTTTGAAAGATGTCAGATTTTCTGTCCCACCCCTACACCTGCATCTCCATCCAGCTTTGCCTACAAACACTATTTAAAGATCTGGGAATACTCAGGAGAAACTCAGTCTTCCATTGAAAACCCAGCCTATAGTGCTTTTTAAGATGTTGCTTTTTCAGCATAGGGAAGGATGTGTAATTTGATCTAGGAACATACATTGCTACCTAACAAAGTAGGGTATTTATCCTGGCAAATGTGAGTGTCTAGGAGGAGTTACTTTTCTAACCAGTCCTCTTAAGCTCTCTGGTCAATAGAAAGAAATAGTCATCTCCAGAAAGAGATTCATCTCAATCAAAATAAACTGCCCACCATGAGTGAGCTGACTATTTGTTTTCATTAGCTATAGAGCAAGCATATAGAAATTTTGATTAGACTGCTGACTCTTGGAAGCAGTCAAGTAAAAAGAATATGCTCCCTTTCCCCAGTGCTTATGCACACTGGAAATGTCAAGCACAATGACAGGGGGAAAGCCCAACAGACCATGCTGTTTGATCATGACTGAGCAAAGTCCTGGAGCACATGCTTGTGTCCCACTGTGCTGCAGCTCCTGTGCTTAGGTCTTTATGCATTTTCCAGAGTAGATGACCTGCAGCTCCCACTGGGGGTGCCAAGACATGTCTCAAAGACATGAATCCTCTGAGGAGACTGTCATTATGGTAGGAGTACTATATGCTATAGTTTAAGATATTAACCTTAATCCTAGTACAGATAGGATAAAGAGAGTTCTTCCAGGGATCATCCACACAACTGAGTGAAGTCATTTGTGATTGCAGAACCAGAAGATTTGATCCAAGGTACTTTGAAAACTCCCTTTGACTTCAGAGGGAACAGGATTCTATCCTGAAGGGCCTACCTGGTTCTCAGGGCAAGAGTATTTCAATGGCTTTCAGTTTACATGAACACATCTAGATCCAATTTCCTTTTTTTTGCTTTTGTTGTATATCCATAATGCATGTAGAAAATGTCTTTATGGATTCAGATAAATAAAGCATTAATGATGATCTTAACAGGATATTGTGCAATGGTAATTTAGGACTTTATATAAAGAGAATTTCTTTATAAATAGGTTTATGATACCATCTGAAAAATAAAATGATAATCTTACAGGAACATGATAATTAATGATGCTCCTGTATGGCATCTGTGGAGTAAAGTTATCTTTGTTATTTGTGCCTGATAGTGCTTAGGAGATAAGTCAAGAAAAACTGGTGGACTATGAAGTTTTTGGTGATAACTCAGTAGTTTTTGATGTCAGCAGACCTACTGAACTGTTTGCAGTTAAGTTCTTTGTCAGATCAGGATTAATGCATTTGCTAAGAAAACATTCAGAATGGTAATGCTTATCACTAAGCTTTCTTTTGGTCATTTACTTTGGACTTTAAGATTGTTCTCAAAAATATATGTATAAATGCCCACTTTAGCTAGCTGTATATATGCCCTTGAATATTTCTAATTTCTTAAGCAAAGATAGGCTGTTATTCTGAGTTATTAATATATCATTTACTATTGCCAAAGGATAAAGTGCCACAGAGCTTTCCTATATCTCTATCTTCCTTAAAATTATTTTTTATATATGAGCTCAAAAAGCATAAATGAATATTTACTTCTCTTATAAAATAAGCTGTAAATTCAGCTACGTGTTTTCTTCAGCTGGCATTTTGCATTTACAGACATTAGTAATAACCTGTCTGTGTGCTCAGTCCTAGGTAAGATCCGAAGTGCTGTTGGAAGTGCTCAGCTCCTCATGTCTCAGAAATTCCAGCAATTTTATTGGCTTTGTCAGCAAAATCTGGTAAGTCACCATCTCTGGCCATTCTTGAAGAGTTTAAGGCTATTCATACCTAAGTATTCCACAAAAAATAACTTTAAATTTTAGAAATTAACATTTTACTTTGAAGTCAACAACAGCAACAAAAGTGTAATATATCCAAACATCTGAAATGTCATTTTCATGTCCCACTTTTGTCTTACTGCTCTTTTTTTTTTTTTTAACTTAATCTTTAAGTATGGTGTTAGTACAGTTTTTATCAAGCAAACTTGTAATTTCAGTTTAGGTGTGTTTTGTCTTTTCGTTTTTGCTGTATTGGTTAAAGAAAAAATATAAGGGAACAAATGTAAGTTTTCTGAGACATAATATTATGGCTTATTTTTGTAACAATCTGGAATAGCAACTACCATTCTGATAAGACTGGAGCAATTTCTCAAATTACAGTAAGTGGAGAATAGTATGATACGTGATCCAGTTTTCTATCTACCTGAAAATAGGACTGATCTTGGAAATGGGAATATACATAGCGTTCATAAAACTGGGTTTCATAATTTGTATTGACAATTATATACAAGACATCCTAGGGCTAAAGGAACAGATGCAGTATATTACTTGTAAGAGTTACTGTTATTGTTCTGGAAGTTCATTAGAGACTAATTCAATTCAAATGTCATCTTCATTAAAATGACAGCAGCCCTCAGTGACAAGAAAATTGTGGCAAGATGTTATTAATCAATAGAAGAACATAATTCTCACTCAGGATAGTGGTAGAACATCTACTTTCTTTGGCTGACTTGAAGATGAAGTATAACTTTCATCTTTTGACTGTTTCTACACCTCATATATTAAAAGTGCTGAATTCTGTTGCATGCATAACAACAGACATGACCTATACGTCTTCTTAGATACATTTCCTTATTTGTTAGTATTTGCCACATGACTTTTTAAAGCAAAACATTCATTCTGTAGAGACTGATTTGTTACACTTCATCTGTAAAGTTAAGCATCTAGAATTCCTGAAACTGTAATCAAATATTACTGAGAAAGTCATGCCAAAAATGTCCTACCTTCTGATAGGAAATGATAAGATATACAGTCTTCATTAGGAAAGAATCCAATTATCTATTTCAAAGGCTTTGTCAGAACAAGAATTTTTATAACCATGACAGAATGACTGAAGAAATACACAAAGTCCGGCAAGCATGAGATGACCATGTTTGTAATATCAAATATATCATGTATACTATCATTTATTTGTGTGGTGGTGAAAGAAGGAACTCTTCATTAATGTGTACAAGTTACTGAAAATTTCAAAGTGCCTTCCATTAGCTGATTGATTAAGCTATGCAAACTGAGATTAGGAGAGCCTAGCCTCCATTCCACTTCATTTATCTTCAAGTGGGTCCAGCACTTGTGTTTGAGAGCATTACTGAAATAACAAGAGCAGCTCCCATTCAGCACAGCCATCGACTGCTTAGAAGTTCATTACTGCAAAAGCAATAGAAACACAAGGGAGAAATCCACAATTTTGCAGGCAAGATGACCAAAGAACTGGCAAGATTTTATTTCTCTCGTCCTTATTTGTATAATAAACCTTTGAACTCCATAACAGCAGCTTTATCCCATTCTTACCATTTAGGCTGTGAATATTCTTCAGCCTCATTAATGTTAAACCAGCAACAGAAGCTACAGAAAGCAGCAACTGCAGAACAGGGCTTTTAGCTCATTCATGTTTCATGGCTTTTCTTCTTATGCTTAATGGCGGGGTTTGTTGCTAAATATTCACTAAACACATATCTACGGCAGGCAATCCATATGCTCCTAACGCAACATCTCTGTACTCAATGGGAACTCGGCCAACTATCAGCCAGTTACTGCATTCCCCTACTGGAAAACATGCATAGGGGTACAATGCAGCGCTTCTCTAACAGTATTCGGCAAGGATAAACATAAATGTAGGACAGAAAATAATGGTGTCTCCTTCAGCCAATTCAAAATGCAGCAAGGGTTCAGGAAGATGGATGTAGCTACTCAAACTGAAATTTAACCAAGGAATTCACCTATCACTCATAGACTTTCAGAAAGGGTTATGGGAACTTTAAGGAGCACATTTGATTATGCTCTTGGTTTAGATCTCTTACCAAAGATTCTCAGTCAGGGTAAATTCAGAACACTGTCAGCTTCACAGAAGTTTTTCTGAGAATCTGGCCTGGTATCTCCTGCAGTACAGTGCTCCCAGTAACTGCTAGAAAAAAAAAATCACTGGTTAATAACTACTCCCTCCTGAATTATTCACATTACCTCTTGTAACACCCTGTTTTTTCTTTGAGGTGTCCTCCTCCATACTCTAGTCAGCACAGATCCTGCTCAGCCCGTGTGAGATCATCACTCAATATGTCACGGTTGTAGGCAAAAAGAGAGCAACGTGAGTGTCAGCTAGGTACTTTCTGATTTTGCTTTAGGCTTCCTTCAGAAGGAGGGCTGCAAAGCTGAATTCCATATGAATGAGCAGATTCTGAAAAGAACCTGATTTAAACCAATCTTTCCAAAACTTAACTAGCTTTAATAGTAATCATTTTTACTAGTGTTTAGCAGTGTGACTGTGGGCTATTGATACACAAGCGATAGCAGCAGGAGGCAGCCCTCTTGTGTCCAGATAACGTAAGACACACGCCTCACGCAGCAGCTGTGCTGGAGCTGTGCTATCCTGCAGCAGGGACGAGCGACGCGGGGAGTGCAAAGGTACAGAAGAGAAATTACCCTTGATTCAGAAGGGAATGGCATTTTAATGAGTGGCATCATTTTGTGGCTCTTTAGAGGAAACTGGGGAGAGGGACTGATGATACCAGGCTGGAGAGAACAGATTGCAATACAAGATATATTGCTGTGGGTCTCTCCTGACAAATTTCAAAGAGGGAGTCAGTTGCGGAAGCCCACAATACTGACCTTTGTAGGGTAACTAATGCCACTGACATAGGTTGTAAATGGCTTTGGAGTAAATTGGGATCTACCCAATTTACTCATTTTCAGTGAATAGTAATCTGGAGTTTTATCATGTTTCCCAGAAGTTTGTTACAATCTACATGGGCAGTTCTGTTAAGTCCCCAAAGGTCCCTATAAAAAGGAGACTTTCTTCTAGCAAAGTAGGACTTCCAAGTGGATAGGCTTTTAGGCTGTTGTTCTTGGCCTAGGTTCCCAAAGGAATGGGCAAAGGAATTGTATATGGCTGACGCTGTATGTTGTCATGCCTAAATTCAGGCACTCAACTCCCACAGTGGCATTTGCAAACCCAAGTTATGTTCTTAAGTAGCAATTCCTAGTGTAAGACACCTAGGAATGTGGAATTCAAGGGAGGAATTCAGTAGAAATACTGATTTGCATCTCTCCCAGATTTATGTGGGGTTGGGCTTCACAATCTGAAATCCTCTGTCCCCTAATTCCTAAAATATGGGGCACAGAACCTTGCTTCAGCGTTCATTTCTTGTATAATAAACTAATCAGCTGTTGCCCAGGAAGGGGAGATCTTGTTGGCCTAAGTGGGTTCAACTCCATCTCTCCCAGCTCCATGGCGTAGACCATCTTAAATATTTCTTCCTGCCTTGAAAGGGAAGAAACTTTTTCCCATCATCTTCACAGATGGGATATTTTTTAAAGTGACAAACCTATGTTCTTGAACTAGAACTAATGTCTATAATACAAAGGGTTAAGAGTCTGTATAATACTCTCTTAATGTAATTTTTACCTTGTGCCGTGCAGGTTAACAGATAAATGAAGGGTAGTTTTCCTAAATTGCTACCATTAATATTTGCTCCATTAAGTCTTTTGCACATAGTGCCACCTAATTGCAATATTTGGGGATAGTAAATGTCCAGTTCCTGAGCGTGATCTGACCCTATGGAGGACAAAAATTCAGCATTCTGTAATTAAAACTTTATGCCTTACACACAAATTTGAAAACCTAAGACAATATAAACATTGAACTTGGCATAAACTGGCAAGTACTTTATAGTGTTATTTCTTCTTCTACTCAGCTATCCCGTATGTAATTTTTAACCAGAAAGACTTCACACTGGCTAGAATACAAAGCACGTTCCCCTTCCCCGTAATAATCAGCAGACATAGGCTGCCAGCTTGCTACATTTTAGAAATGCAGGTCAGCCCAGCATATGGTGTTAAGGAACTTCCCATGCTGCAAGGATTCAGAAAGGCTAGCATATGACATCTAACTCATTTATATTTGGGCTGTGTAGGAGGCACAAGTTTCCAGTCACAGCTCCCTGCTGTAAAATGCATGTAAGCCTTAGCATGGTGCAGCACTCTAATCTGCTGCAGTTCCTTTCCTGCCTCAAAGCACATTGTTTAAAGTCTCGTGGTCTATTCATATTTTCTCCTTTGTGTATGTGGCAGGACCCGAGTGCCATGCCGAGACCAACTTCCCAGGACCTAGCAGGATTCTGGGACTTATTGCAGCTCTCAATTGAAGATGTCAGCATGAAGTTCGATGAACTGCACCAGTTGAAACTCAATGAATGGAAAATAATAGAATCACCTGAAAGGAAGGTAAGCAGACCATGGACAGTTCCATTTACTTTCTGTTTGTAGTTCTGTAGTCTCCTTGTGTTAAATCCAATAGTAAAACATGATAGGTTTCCAAACCAAAGATAGAAAGTATCTAACTGGCAATACGTAATCCTTCATCAGACATAAGATTTTTTTTTTTTAAGAAGGTTGAGCTGAACTGTAAAACAAATGAAATGGATTTTGCTAAGTCCTGTCAGTGTGCTCCCTAACCACTTTTGTTCAAATTATTTGGATTCAAATTATAAGAGCCACAACTGAAATCTGTTCTGATTAATTCAGATTGAGGAAAATAGCCTGAGAATTCAACCAAGGTCATCTCCAGCATGCTGCCACATTTGGAGCAGCTTAAAGCTCGGCACCAAGTCTTTAATCCTGCCTGCAAGAAATAACTGATACTAGAACAAGAGTAAGATAAAAACATGTGACAAAACATTGGGTTGCTCAGACAAAAGTTTGGCCTGTGAAAGTCTGTGGGACAAGAAGTACTTCTGGCTGGCACTCTTCTGACTGCACCCTGCCTGCATCTCTGTGCTGCAACTCCACAACCCAGGATACACTCTGGCCATGACACTTGCAACACAAGTGGAAAATTGTCCACAAATCAGTGTAATTCTGTAACTGCCTTTCCCCTTCCTAGAGCTGCATCCCTCCCCTTAATTATCCCACTGTCCTTGCTGATTATTGTATCAGTAAAATGAAGACAGCATTTGCTTTGTGTCAGTACCCTTGGCCTCAGGTGGATACTTGTCTGGTTTGGGAGGAATTAGGAGACATCTTGACAACTCTTTCATTCCTTCATGCTCCTCTTGGATTTTAATTTTCAGCCAACTGGTTGACGGATGGTGGGTTTGCAACTCTTGCTGACTGGTGACAACTGGAAGTAAGAAATTATTACAGTGACAGGAACAGTGATGTTCCCAAGAGGAAAACAAAGAAAAGTAGAAAAAAAGTGGAGGAGGGATGGGACAAAGGGAATAGAACCCCTATGTTCTTGCCTGAAAATAGCAAACAGAAAATAATGACTGGAAGAGCTGACTTTCATGGAGAACAGCAAATGTGTCTCATCTTAGGGTGCTGCACTGCTGCCATTGAGAATGTAGAACTATGTTGTCATAAAACTTTTTCTTCTAGTCTTGGCTAAAGTATTTTGCTAGTAGATTCAGAATTACTTTCAAAAAAATCCCCAAATAATAAAAATTCTGCAAGCCGTAGGCCCTTCAGTTTTATTTTTTATCATTAATAACCTGTAGTGGGTCAGATTAACTGTATTCTCCACAGCTAGCACCCCATAATCCTGACTATTTCTGTCACTTTAGAAAGTTCACTGGCAGAATGGTATGTGATAGTAAATGTGAAGTTGTGGAATCTCTGTCTTTTGAGATACTCAGTCAAGTATTAAGTATGACTTCAGACAACCTGCTTTAACTTCAAATTTGGATCTAATTTCAAATGGGCCCTACTCTGAATGGGAGGTTGTATCAGGTCACCTTTGGAGGTCCTTTCCAACCTAAATTATTACATAATTCTGTGATCCTGAAAATCTTCTTAAGGTCCTTATATGGTATTTCACAATCTCTGGATTGAAGGAAATGGAGGAAAATACCAATTTCATACTTCAGAACAGTTCTTGATTTAAAACTTGCAGAAGTTATTTACAGCTTGTTTGGTACTCTAATATATTGACTCTTACCGTATAGTCTGATAATTCTTCAATATGATTTTCTTAAAAATAGTCTAGGCTGGCAAGTAGAACAATTAGCCCCATGTTCTCCTCTCTCTGGTTGGTGTTTGCATGTTTCCATTTAGCAATTCAGAGAGGAGACTAAACTAATAGACAAGTATACACAGCTGCTATCTCATATCCAGCTGAGACTAAATTCGGTATGATTAATTTAATTAAAAATCCTGTCCTGCTAATCTTAGACAGTCTTTTCACTTGATCAGACTACACAGATGTGCTGAGTTCTTATTGGCAAGCCAGTCTGCATTTCTGTTCATAATGAATGTAATAATGTGTCAGCTAAAATTAAATGGATTCATATGAAAGTGAGGTACACAGACTGCATGTGTAGAGTACCTGCAAAGAGAGTAAAAGGAAGTGTAGTAGTCTTTGTAAAGCACGGGACTGCAGAAATACAGTCCAACTGAATTTGTAATGACTGCTGAAATAACAGGTTTTCATCAGTGTCCCCAGAATGGATAGTGATTCATGTAATCCATTAATCAGCTGATTTTAGAGTGCAAGTTGAGCATGCCTGATGTATGCAACTAGTGTTTTTCATGTCTTTAATTTGCACATTCTGCAGATGGTATTTTCCACATGCAGTTCACCTTTCAATTTCAATGCCCTATTGCAGGAAGAAAGAAAGGTTCCTCCTCCTGTACCAAAGAAGCCCCCAAAAGGAAAATTCCCTATCACAAGAGAAAAATCTCTGGACCTACCCGACAGACAGCGACAAGAAGCTAGAAGACGGCTAATGGCTGCTAAGAGAGCAGCCTCTTTCCGGCAGAATTCAGCCACAGAGCGTGCAGACAGCATCGAGATCTATATCCCAGAGGCTCAAACCCGGCTTTAAAGACAGAATGCTGCAGAGTTTCTTTTTTAAACAAAATGCTTGTACAGTTTGTCACTTACCTGGTAATTTTTGTCTCATTCTCTCCACTAAATATGCCCTTGCTATTGTGTTCTTTGTGCCATAAGCACAGTGGAATGCTTTTGATTTCCTCAGAATTTGCTGAGCTCATTGCAAGAACAACTTCTTTTGTATTTATTGTCTGACTTACAATCAGCTACAATGGATAGGGCTTGTTGAGACCTGACTTATCCAATATATTCTCAGAGGACAACAAGAAACACCTCTTGAGATGGAACCCAGCTTACTTTTTTGTTATTTATATTTTTATAAAATGTGTGATAATTAGGGATAAGAATAACAAACTGTAAATGGGTGCATCTCACCATTCACTAGAGGCATTAGCTAATCCAAGTAGAAGGTGCTACAAATGTAAAGAGCAGGAAAGAAAGAATCCATTTATCTCTCTGACCTCCAGTTTCTTTTCCTTGAACCCAGCTAAAATATTTGCCCATGTGCTCTGCCACTCTGCTCATCTTTGTTATTGCCAAATAACATTAGGCCTCTCATGTCATGTCAAGTTTCTGGAGATGAACAGGGATATCCAGCCACTAAAACTCCAAAGTTCATCAGAAACCAAGAAGCATAGAAGTCTTGTGATGTTGGAAATGCCCAGTGAGAAACGTTTGCTGCTAGCAGTATAACGACATTCTGAAACCTAAGCAAAATTGTAATGCAAGAGGACTTGACTGATGGGTGAAAGGAAAATGGAAGCCTTAAAAAGTTAGATCTTCTGTAGCAAGATGTGTAAAGAAAAAGTTATACTTACTCCTTTGGAACACTCATTGCATTTTTAACAGTTCTTTTATGTGTTAATATTTATTTTATAAACCTTCTCTCTTTTATTTCAAGAGCTGCGCTACATGTAATATTTCAAACTCTTCAAAATGTTATATCAATTGAGTTTCCAGGGTATCCTTGAGAAAAAAATCTTGCTTGTTTAAAATGCCAGTTGTGATGTTGTAACCAGTTTAAGAAATATGAATGTGAGTGGTAAGTATATCTAAGTTTAAATGGTTATGTTAAGGTAAAGGTGAACTGTGGTTTACAGTTGTATTTTTTTTAGAACTATTTTTCTATGCAGTATCAGTTATAGCAAGAATAAGCTTCTTGCTTGCTTCAGACATAAAAAACATGACTCGAGAGATAAGTGATTTCCAGACATGGAATATAAGGAAAATAATGTATTTTCAAGCCACTCATTATCAGAAGAGAAAAGTGGTAATTACCGTAGTCAAGAGGCTTTAATTTAAAATGAATTAAGATAGAATTATTCCACTTCACCTACCTTCCAGAGGCAACTGAGCATCCCTGCACTTAGAAGTCTTCAGGTGAAGACGCAATAAGATAAGTAACTCACAGACCCCGATTCCAAGGTTCTGAATACTCCTTTAGGTCAAAACCATGTCAACACAGTGAGACAGACAGTCCCAACTGATACATTTCCTGTTTACCTGCTTTAACAAATGCAATGTACTTAGCCATAGGCAGAACAGCTATTTAATTATACTCTAGCACTTTGGTTCTTCACCTGATGAGCACTTTAAATCTGTGTCCCATGCACCCTGCAGCCTGACAGATGAGTGAAAACGTGAAGTATCATAGGTTATGCAGATCTGACATTGCTTCAAATCTGAGGGGTTTTTTTCTTTTTCCTTCTCTTTTTTCTACAGTGTGTAGTGTTAAGCATGAATTCTGTCTTTGGAGCATAGCTGATAAAGCATGTTTAGCTTCAAGATATGAATCTTTAGAGCTGAAGTTTTGAGAAGTTTCTGCGAGGAGAAAACCCTGTAAATTGAGCCTGATATCTGGTATATACTTTACCAAATAGCCTTAAACTATATTTGGAAGCAAAAACCAAGACGAATGTATATCCTTCAAAAATGCAAAAAAAAAAGAGAAAAAAATCCCTGAAATATTCTTCTATAAATGAAAACATTATATTTCCCATCCCTGGTGTTTTCAAGGCATTTTCTATTAAGGAAAGAGTTGAATCCTGGGTAGTATACAATATTGATGCTACTTCCTGTATTTGTTGTACTATTTTAAATACAAATGTATTTGCAGACATTGGCGTCTTTAGTCTTGAAAAGTGATATCTTATTTAAAGTGGAGCTGCTAATTAGAAATATCCACATAAAACTAAAGCCAGTGTCTTTCCTCGATTTTGGAAGTTTAAAATAGACACACACATACAAACATCCCTACAAATAAATAAATAAATTAATTAATTAATTAATTTATTTATTTATTTACAGTTATTTTATCTAATTTCCCTGTATACTTCTAGGAGAAATCACATTTGACTTACTTGCTTGAAAACCCTCACCTGCAGTGACAGGTCATGTGATTAAGACAAGTTGTATTTGACCCTGCCAGTATTCAGACTTTGTAAAGACAAATTGTAAAGAGAAACAGATTACAGCTGATAAGCTTAGATCCCAGTTTATGTTATAATGCTGACTTGGAGCAGTCCGCAAAAATCTATAATTTTAGCATTATATTTCGATAGATTTTTGATATTTTACAATTCTTTGGATGTTCTCAGGCTAAAGTAGGCCTGCATGAATGACACCAACTCTTTATTTTACCTTTCCCATGCCATAATTCGAAAATGTTCAGTATAAGTTTTTGGATAGCTCTGATTCCTGTTTGTTCCACCTTTGTTCCAAAAAAAGAAGAATCGAAAGTAAACTAGATGCCTACTGAAAAATCTGATAATATGTTATCTGTGCATGTTACATTTTGAAGTGCAATATAGTAAATTCTTGTACAGGTAACATTCTATCATTAAAGGCAATTAAGTCATTTCTATCTACATATTGTACATTCAGTTAGTTTAGAAAAACGACATTATGTTTATCATACTTGTGTTGCAAATAAATCAAAGTCAAATCACTTCAGTTCCTGACATAAGAAACACAGCACGTAGTATCTTAATAAACACATGAACAGATCAATTGCAATCTGACCCCACATCATAAAAATAAAATTCAATTACAAAACCAATGCAGGAGGAACGTAAATAAACACAAAGACAGAAAGTGAAATACTTTTTATTTAGAGACTTCATGCTGTACATCTACACAGAACAGCTGGATATAACAAAATATTCTCTTATTTAATTGAATGCTAATTGGACTAAAATTTATTTTAAAGGATGA
This sequence comes from Apteryx mantelli, assembly GCF_036417845.1. Lineage (NCBI taxonomy): Eukaryota > Metazoa > Chordata > Aves > Apterygiformes > Apterygidae > Apteryx > Apteryx mantelli. The sequence goes on along the minus strand of NC_089980.1, from coordinate 116,338,383 downwards.
AAATTCTAGAAAGCTTCTGTTCATTTCTTCATTGCCTGTAAAACACAAGTATAGTAAACAGAATTATGAAAATTTCAAATAAAGAAAAAGACCTGACTGGTAAAATCTGTGATATTTGCCGTACTTATTTTTGCTTTGTATATTTTTTTAGATTTGAAATTCATTGTAAGTTGGTGAAGTATGTTATGAAGCATTTTATTATTTCTTATCGACCTGATCGGAACGGCCTTTGGCAGGGTGTAGAGACCAATATTGTACAGTTTAATACCAAAAAATTACGTTTTGGTTCATGCTTAAACCTTGTTACTTGTTAGATCTGAGATGAGTTTGGACGGAATTAAAGCATGCATAGGAAGGGGTGTGGATTTCATATACGTAAAACATTTCATACGATGCAAATTATTTGTTTTAAAATAAGCCTATCTCCTGCTGTATCAGTAAATTACTGCTCCAGTTTTTACTTCCTTAGCACTGCTTATACTCGAAAGTGAGGGAATCATTTGGTGGTTTTGAAAGGGAAAGAATTTATGACGAAGTGGTCCGGTGCTGTAAGTGACCTGCTGGGACCCTGCGCCAGCAGTACTCCTCGGCGGGCCCTCACTCCCCGGGCCGGTCCTGCCCCTGGGCCGCCGCCACCACTGCCACCGCTCCATGGGACACCACCGGCATGGGCCCCGTTCCCGCCTCGTCTGCAGCGCCTGGCGCCCACCGGAGCCGTGTGCATCAAACCACGGTGCCCAGCCAGCTGCTTCGACCTCCTCATCAGCGCCGCAGCACTGGCGCCGGTGCCAGGGATGCGCCGGCATCTGACCCATCGAGTGCTGGTTCCTGCAGGCTAATTTGGGGCTGAATTTGGTCTGTTAGCTCCAACTGCCGGGTGGCACGTGCCGAAAAGCTATGAAACCTTGTAAAGCAGGGGTCTGAGTATCTCACTGAGAGCTTCAATGCGAGGTGCCGTCACCCCTGCCTGCTGTTCCCATAGCAGATTACGGTGGAGCGGCATCACTGGCAAACTGCGGCATAGGCGAGGAACATCAGCAAATCCTGCAACGCTTGGCGAGTGCTTCCTGGCATATGGCAGGTCGACACTTATATTCATATAGTGCCTTTCATCCAGAAGGATCTCAAAGCACTTTATTAGCTGGCATGCAAACCCGAGGCCAGGCTGCAGTTGGCACGGGGAAGCAGTGACCCCGCAGGCAGCCCATGTGCCGGCAACGCTTAGTATTGCCCCTCCAGAATTTAGATGAGGAAAGAAAAGTGTCAGATTATGTTTTCAGAACAAGCTTTGCTCCTGTGTGCCCGTGAGGGCAGTGAGGGTGGCTGTGGTGAAGGGAGCATCCCTGGGAATGCAGCACAGGGAGAGGCAGGAGAGCCCTTGCTGGGGCTGGCACGGTGGCTCTTGGCACCCGGAGCTGGAGCCTTCTCCATGGGAGACCTCAGCAAGTCTTCCCCTCGCCAGTGCCCCCCTTGCTCCCCTAGCAGGGGAGAAGGGTCTGGGGCGCGTGCTACAAAAGCAGCCTGCATGGGGCACCTACCCGCCCAGCGCCCTCTTCTTGCCCCCTTCACGCTCTGCAGGCGAGCTAAGACGAGGGGCGAAGTGGAGCACAGCGCTTGGGCAGAAGTATTGTGCTGGGGTTCAGGCAATTGCTCTTTCCTGAGATGCAGCGCTAACCCTAAGGGTTCTTGTATGCAAGAGCAATGGGAAACCTCTCTCGGTGCTGGCAGGAGGGGCAGATTAGAGGCAGCCGTTTTGTACTGTAGATAATAGAAGGGGGACATATGCATATATATATATATCTATTTTTCAGTGTAATGGTTTCCAGACAGTTGGACCCAGGAACCACAGCCAGCCCTCACACGTTCATGTAGACCGTGCCACTTTCCTGCAGCATAGCCACAGCACCGGCGAGTCTGTCAGGTGAACTGTTGAATGCAGTGCCATGGCCCAGCTGCCACTATTTGTGTCCACCTCCAGGGACAATATTTTGGGAACAGCTATTTTGTGGCATACTTGTATGCACACACAGACTAAAAGCAAGAATTAAGCCCTCTGTATGCACAAAAATTGCTCAACTTATCTCTGAAATGCAGTCACCTCTATGGTGTAATGCTGCAGCTGTTTAACTGCATAATAGGCTGTTCAGGACAGCAAGTATAAAACTGAAATTGAAATGGAAACTTGCCCAAAAGAGAATTTGGCCAGAATATTTAGGCTGATTCAGCTCCTCTTAATGAAATAAAATTCTAATGGCTGCAAGAGGCCATGCACTCATTATATCCAAAAAGCATCTTCCAGAACCCTTCTTATTAACTGTGTATTGCATTTCATAAATGATGATCACAGGGAAAGACTGCATGTTCACAGTTCCACCTTCCCACACAAGGGTGTTTCTCCCATTACCATCCATTACTAAAACAGAAGTCAGACTCCTAGGTAACATAGATCAGTATGTCTACACAGAAGTTAACTGAGCAAACACAGTTTTCATCAGCTGGCTGTTTAGGTCTCTCTTTCATTAGGCCCAAGCAGCTATTTTTTTAAGTTGGTTTTGTTGGAGAGGATTCTTTACTTCTTTAATAAAAAAACACCAATATTTTCACTAAGCACGAAATGAGCGGGAGGTTTATCTGAAGACATGGTCATTATCACCAATACAGCCTGTTAGTGAGAATTTTTCATCTCCTTCCCTTATTCTTCTTTCATTCAACACATCAGCATTTCCATTCTTAAAGCTGAACTGTCATAAAAAATTCACATTTGTGAGATGAATTACTGTAGAGCTTTGGGCTAAATTCTGATCTCAGTTATATTAAATCAACCCTGAGAAACTTCACTGAAGTCAGAGCAAAATGTCAGATGTGGACCAGTATAATTCAGATAAATGTCTGACTCAGCAAGTCCCATTGAGGTTGAAAGGACTTATTGTGAGAATTAGCTAGTGCATAATTGTTTTGTAGGATATATTGCTTCCTTTCAAGTAGGTCACAGTCAAACAGAGTGGTTTTTGGTAGCTTCAAGTCTCTGACTACAGTCTTCACAAAGAATTATTAGCTTTATTTATAATTACCTGTGGAATCCACATGCTCATATCCATGCTTTGATTTACATTTTGGAGGTTTAATAGTATGGCCATCTCATTTTAAAAGGGCTCAGCATGTTTGTATTCTTTAGTCCACTTAATTTTTGGAATTAACAAATTTCCCCTTCCAAGTAGTCTGACTTATACCGCTCTAGAACTGTTCTTTCCTGAAAAAAAAGCCACTATGACTGTGCAGGATTTTCTGTGCAGAGACAAAACTCATACTTTCATTTACCACATGACATGCCAAAATATTCAAGTGTGGCCTAAGGACTAAATTAAATGCCTCCTATAGAATTTCAAGGAATGTTAGAACCAGGAAATTAGCTCTTTAGTTATCATTAAAAGTATATATAAATATATATAAATATATATATACATAAGAAGTCATATCAACAATGAGGATGAACTGAGTGCCAAATATTCACCATCTGTACAAAGCTACACTTCACTAGAATTAAACTATTTTATGTAATTCTCTTTCTCATGCTTTTATGGTTCTTTTGATAAATTCTATTTAGTAGCATGCAGGATACCTAAATTGAATGTACAGTATGTTGTTTCATTGCTACAATAATTTCTTGCTTCTCAGTAATATCTTCTTTACCAGAATGTTATTCGTTACTTTGAAGACATATTTGAGAATTGTTTTATTCTTGAGTTATTCTTTTTTCATGGTTCTCTGCTCACCTCCAGCTGATTGTAAGAAAATGTGCTTCACTATTTTGCCCCATGGCTCTTTTATGAAGCTGCCTCTTTCAATTGGTTTATGTATTGTTTATGTTCATCTCCTGTAAATAACTCTGCAATTAAATTTTTTGAGAAAAATAGAGTATACTCTTTATTACATTTTAAATTTTGCATTAGTTAAAATATTCCCTTTCCAGTCAGACAACTTGTAGACCATGGTAAATTATTACTTTAGACATGTAACCTTTTGAGTATCTGTAAATGCATTATCAATAAAATATTTTTGATTGGGTTTTATCTGAATTCAAAGGAAGACACATTTAATATCCGAAGGAATTTGGCAAATAATAGAATCAGTTATGCAATGCTAACAATGTATTTTGATTAATATTCATAGTATAGATATAGAATATCATGCACTGATTTTGAATCAGTTCATTGTGCTTCATTAACAGAAAAGATAATAGCTTCTTTTGTGTGTAAACCACAACTGATATTAAATTATTTTTAAGTAATTGTTATTAGGTGGAAGTAACTGGAAGATCACTTTGAAAAGATGAATCTTGGAGGGTATCTGTATATGTTTTTTGCTGTTTGCAACTGAATAGCCAAAAAGAGCTTTTAGGCCACTTAATGTTTTTCAGCTCCTACCAGGACAGACCAGTCTCCTTCAGGGAATGGCTTGAGCATCTCAGCAGAAAACTTGAGCCATACTTTGCATTGGCCACAATTCTTGATAAGCCAGAAGCCACAGTGTGAGTGAAATGAAAATGTGTGGAGTCTCTGAGTCTAGTTAAAGGAGATACAAGAAATACTATGACAAATATTTGTTTGGGGAAGAAAGGTGCTTAGTTGCTTGAACATTTGGATTTTTATTGCTGATTTAATATATACACTATCATAACACTTAAAATCCTTAGCTGTGGATCAAGACAACATTTTAATAGGCATTGTACAATTACAGAATAAAAGATTTTCTCATACACAAAGAGTTTATAACCTAAACATCAGGTGAGAGACAACAGATAGATAGATATATGAGAGAAGCTGAGGAAAAGAGTGAGACACTATTCATTAAAATGCAGAGTGGTGTTTGCAGCATTCCAGCAGCCTATCAGCTGTTGATTTGTTTCATAAGCATGAGAAAAAAAGAGGGTAATGAAGTGGCTTGGAAGATAACCTCAGGGATGTCTTCCCAAGAAAGAGGGGAGCCCAAGAAGGATGTTGTTTGAAAATTTAATACAGAGATGATGAAATTTGGCATCATGAGTCAACTGGCGGTGGAAGCTGACATCTCAGTAATTAATGAATGATGCTAGGTACGCTGTGGATAGGCGGTATATGAATAGACTGTGAAAGGTCTTGGCAGTAAAGACCGATAAAATTAAAAATTCAGTATTTTGCTGGATCATTATTTGTATGAAAGGATTTTCTTCTTTAATATCTGTTGTGGAAGGCTCACAATTTCCCTGCTACGTCAGCAGTTCTAATGAAAATGAAATTTAAAGAGAGAGCGTTTTAGCACAGCTTAGCTATTCTTTTTGTGTGTCTCCTAATAGCAGCTATTGTGACCTAGAGCATCATTCATAGCAGTCCTGTACTGATATTTTACAACTAAGAAAAGCCTTGATCACTTCTAGCTGAAATTCCAGTGACCGTTTAGCTTGTCTTAACCTACATGAGTTCCCTAAAAAAGGCTGATCCTCTCTGGAATCTGGAAAGGATCACACAACTAACAAGCAAGCTGTTTCTTGCACAATAGTACTAGAGAGGTTGCATGTCAGCCTCTGCATTACCGGCATACCCATATAAATTAGGGGAGTCATTGCTGATGAACTAGTAAGGTCAGTAAAGCTAGAGCATAGATGTGGCATATTTTGTTTCATTTGCTGAACCAAATAATCAGGTGCAGAATACATGTTCTGGTATTAGCATATTTATTCCAGCTGAACTGCATTGACACTGGTGCTGGGTTTGTGGAAAGCTGTTATTGTTTTAACTGTAGCAGCACAGCTGAAGTGTGAAAATTTTGGCATGTAGACAAGTGACTTGCATAACCTGTCGCAGTTCTAACATAATCCCTGGACAGATTCTGTAATGAATTTTCAAACAATCAATTTATAAATAGCAAGAGGGTAATACAGTGATAAAAACTGGGCAATACTGATTTGCCAACATCCAGTCATGTCAACCAATTTAATTTTCTTCTTTGACAGGATCAATGGTCTAATGGATTAGGTGAAAACAGTAGCGGTGATAGATCTTCACTTCATTAGGGTTTTGGATACAGTTCCAGTGTAACAATTTTATACAAAACTAGGGAAATGTTGTCTAAATAAAATTGTAAAATAAGTTCCCATGCAGCTGAAAATAATATTTTAAATTATATATATCCTTGCTTAATTGTGAAATCGGAACAGCTTTTCAAGTGGGAAAGACAGAATCTCACAAAAGTCTAACCTGGTTTCAGTACTAGTCAGTAATTTCACTGGCAACTTTGATGATGGAATAAAAATTAGAACATTTGTGTTCGTGTGATACTGACCTGTGAGAGGCTACAGCTACTATAGAGGATATGATCAAAATTCAAAATAATACTGATTAATTGAACATACATTCTAAAACCAACATGTTGAATTTCAATGAAGAAAAATGCAAAATGCTATACTGAGAAAGATGCAATCAGTCTCAAATGTGATAGAATGTCTGGTTTAGAAAAAGTAAACAAAGAAGGATTAAGTGGGCTAAGGTGGATCACAAGCTAAATAAGAGTCAACATGATGCTAAATCAACACAAGCTAAATCTCATTCTGTTAAAAAAAGAGGAAATCTAATTCTGGAATGTATTAGCATATCATTAAATTAGTGTGGCTTAACAAATTACCATGCTGTGTAATCATCCATGTATACACAGTCTTAACTTATGGCGGATGCACATTATTGGACTTGACATTGCAGGCCAAGCTAAAACAAATAACCCATTGGAGGATGAAGTCTTCAGATTCATAAAAATCAGACTTTGGATATCTGAGGCATGGCTCGTCTTCCTCCAGCCAGGCTGCTCAGTAACAGTGCCCACAACCATTTGCATTTTGCTGCATGTCAGATGTCGAAGGACTTCTAACAAGCTGAACCCTTTTTAAGACTTAGGTGAAGATTATACACTTCTCTGTTCCAGGCCTGAAACACAGTAGGAGTGGGGCAGAAGGTAGGATACTTCTAGTGTGCTAGGCTGCATGCATTTAGGACCCCATCTGCAGTCAAAAGTTGGGGTGTCCAGCTGTACCGAGCTTCTGCCATGTTTGGGCAGTGGTGCAATAGAGGCTCTGAATCGCTATCTTTGACCTAGCCAGTTCCACCCAAGTCCTCTCTGAGATGTCAGAAATTACCATCTGAATCTCAGCCAAATGCTCAAAGACAAAATGTGAACTAGCAAGATAGGTAGAATCATTTCAGAACATCTAGAAGTGATGCTGACTGACTGATTAATATGAGTCAACAGAGTCATGCCACTGCAAAAGAGGCGAGTCAGCCTCTGGGGGTGTAGGTATAACTCTTCTGTGTGCTACAAAGAGTTTCTTGCTCCACCCCGTTTAGTACTGATGAGGTTCTGGTGAGCATATTAGTCCTGTTTCAAGCGTGTGGATCAACTGGAGAAACTTCAGAAGAGAACAACAAAAATTATAACAGATTCAGAAAGCATAGCCTACGTGAACAGGGTTGAGAAAATGGCTCAAGAGAAGATTGCTTTGTTTCAATACAAAAAAGTTTGTTATGGACTTTTCATGGGATTGTTTCTCCCATTCCCTGGAAGGAGGTTATTAGCTTATGGTAATAAGCTGCTTCCTTTGCAGCAAGTTTAAAGCTTGACTTTTTTGGAGGGGGATAAGGGTGGTGAATCCTGGAAAAGATGCATGGACACAATAATATAAGGCAGCAGGCATACCCTAAAAAACCTTTCAGATGTGACCCCCATTTCAGAAGCCTCCTGGAGGCCACATGAACTGCCACCGAGAGTCTGGGCTGCATGTAAGCTCAGAAATGGATATGCCTCGAGTGCCGGTCTCCTCTTCTCACTTGTCATGTATTCCTGTTTATAAGTATCTGGCCATTTGAAGATGTAAAAAAGGTATTCACCTGCCAAATGCTGCTCAGAGAGCTGTGCCCCATCTTTTCGCAGCATGACAAAGTGACCAACTAGATTCATGCCAGAGGCTAGCCTGGCCAGTGGCCCCAGCTGGGTCCCCCGGGATCTCCCTGGTTAGATGTAGCTTGGCCTGCCCTAGGGCTCGCCGAGATGAATGCTTGGGGTCACAGCTGGCTCTCTGTTTCCTTTGCTGTGCATTATGGTTCTGCCAGATGATGACCTTCAAGGAACGAAGCTAGGCAGTTCTTGAATAAAAGGCCTCAAAGCTAAATAAAGAAGCTATAGAAAATTGGTGGTAGTGGCTGAATCAGCAATGTTCTTTCTTCAGTGCTCGATCTGTATCCCATTTCAGTATTAGCACGCATGGGGCTGCTTGAGATGCTGCAATTAAGGAGAAAAGTAAAAGCAGGTTTCTGCTCCGTATGAGGAGTAACATCACCTCAGCATTTACCTCTGAATGTACACTCAAATCTTGATCAAGTTTAGAATTAATTAATATGCTTGGCCAAAGTCTCTTAGAAAGTCCTTGTAGTTGGATATTGTATTCTTCATACTCACACTAATTCATGTTCAATATAGCTCTGAGCAATTTAGGCAATATGTACAAATACAGAGGGGCTTATTTGTCAAAAGGGTTGTGTGCCTGTAATTGCGATACTTGACCCTTCTGAAATTCACTCTGGCTGATACAGCAAGAACTCACTGCAACTGAATCTCATCATACGTGCTGCAGAACTTGGCACTGAAATGTTTGAGAAGGACAGAGCTTAGGTCAATGGAATGGAAAATAATGACAAATCAATTTAAATGCAGATCCTGGGGGAGTATATGATAATAAACTTCTTCAAACAAATTTTGAAAGAAAATTAGCTTTGGTAAAAATCAAGGATTCTAAGCATTAAAAAGTGACATAAAACCAATTGTAATAGAAGTGATAAATCAATTTTGCCAGATAGGAAATAAATCACAAGTGAATTGTGAAGGAAGGAGATGAATGTTATGCTTTGGGATTTGAATATGTCAAAGTAAATTCTGTAAAATATTTATAAATTTGTGAAGAACTGACAACATCTTAGAAAAAAGCTGGTATTTAGGATGTTATGAATGTTTATATTTATATATTTGTATGAATTTAGGTGGGTTTGGATATGTGTGTGTATATATATATATATGTATGTATGTATATTTGTATGTGTATACATACATATCTATACACCCAAGGTATTCCTATATACCAAGATCAACTGTAAGTGCTATATATGTTTACTTTTTAAAATAACATAACAATATATACTTTATATTTAGTTTCGTTCTGTGTATATTTGATACCTGTATCCTGTCAGGATGAAACCATTTGCCTGTCTAAGTCACAGAAAGAGACAGCTGAAAAGTAGGCTGAGGAGAATACTGCTGAGGAAAGGAGAAACCAAAACAAATATAAGTGCTATATTCTGTATTTTTTGCTTATTAGAAATATATGATTAATTTAGCTGATGTGAACTAGGATTTTACCATAATTCTGCTTCAGGGTGAAAAAGCATTTTGGGGTTAATTCCCATTATGGGGCTGTCTCTATAGCCAGCTCCAGAGTCAAACATACATGTACATATTGTGCCAGAAAGCAAACAGTCTGCGCATGAGATGAGCTAATTCATGCATTTTGACATCTTCAGCCTGAATTAGGACAGGTAGTTGTATCATTTTCAAACAAACTGCTATATAGCAAATTCACGATCTTTTATCCCTTCACCCAGATTCTCTCCACTGTCCCAAGATAATCTTTCCAAAATAAATTTTATTAATTAACTTATTTCACATGAAATGGAATAAATAATTTACAAGATCCTTCTAATTTGTAATAATTTGTAAGAAGCTGTAATATTCCACCTGATTTTACTTTCTGAGCATACTAACTCAAAGAGCAAAAAAAAAATCTAGTATATGGAGAGAAATGCAAATCCTTCTGGTCAGAAGGGTCATTTAAGGTCATGAATCTATTAGACATGACAGCATGTTTGGAGGGAAAGCTCCATTTTGGGGATATTTATCTGGTTATTTATCTTCAAATATGAAATAAAAGGAATGTAATCAAAACAGTTTTGTAAGTCAGGAGTTACAATGCTCTCCCTTGAATGAACTGTGTCAGGACAGAAGGAGGAAATGTACTGAAAGGGTGCGGTTTACGCAGAACAGGAGCGGACAGCAGCATCTCACGGTCCACCTGGGGGCCCTTGGAAAGGCTCGTGGTAGGAAGCCCTGGGATGTGTTTACAATCTGTGGCATGTTTCACTGCGGTGACATTTATGTTGCGAGACCAAAGAGGTTGTGACCCTTCCTTGATTTTTTTCCTTGACCAAACTGTTTTACCTTTGTAAAGCAGATGGAGTAGCTGACCAATGAGCTGCATAATACTTGGCCTTATTATCACAAGTGAAGTATCTGTAAATATTTTCTGGGATGGTCTATCTTGGAATATAGTGTATGTTGGGACCCTTTCCTTTCTGAAGATTAAATGCTTCTCGTGAAGCTGCTGTTGTATTTTCATCTCTCAAGATAGACTAAGTAAGTTCAGGGACAAGATGAGTGATAACTCTGAATCAATTTATGAAAGGGTGTTGTTTGCAAGGTAAAATATATGGGGGAAATCACTCATGGGGGAAGTGGGTGGAACATGTCATAGATGGATAGCAGTGAACAATAGTTGCTTTCAGTCACCAACTTATTTCTAGTAGCTAAAAAGGAAAGACTATTATAATCAGAATAGGCCCTAACTTGCTGTAATTCTGCTCCTTGCACTAACTTACACTTTCCCAGGAAGAGCTGGATTTCAGAAAGCATAAAGGGACTGACAGCCATTTCACCCCCCATCACACCACAGCACTCTGTCTGCTGATCTGTCCACCTTTCTGAAGCTTTCAGAGGTATAACTCTTCTCTCCTTTTGCTCTTAACAAATAGAAAATACCAGGATCCTGGGAGCAGGATCTGGCTAATTAGTTCTGGCTAATAACAAACTTGCTTTAAGTATTTGACCCTTCTTGTTTCATTTTACCTTATTCTGGAGATACCATCACTGCTTCTTACATTTAGCTGGATGAAAGGCATCTTTCACATACCGTAGTGTAATGTAGTTCTCCCACCCACAACATAACATAGCATTGGTCAAGAAGGAAAAGAGAAAACAAGTATATTGAAGGATCCTTTTGAATACCATGTAGTGTGACAGTCTGGGGAGGTACTAAATCCTTCAGTTCTTTTTGGCTATGTTGAACGTCAGGGAAGAAATGCTCTGCAGTCCCATTGCCTGTTTTGGGAAATGTGAGAAAGAGCAGTCTGTAGAAGGACAGGAATATCTCCTATCTCTCTCCCTGCTTGCCTGCCTGGCTGTTGTTCTGAAGGAGCCCAGAGGCAGGGGAAATAAGGCACACTCACGTCTTACCCTGCCCTGCTGTGCAGCGGGATGCAGGACTGCCTGGTGCATGGCACAGGGCACCTGCTACGTCCTACAGGTGCAGCCAGAGCTCAGGCTTTCAGAAGTTTCTACTGCCACCCATTTATGTGTCTAAGCACATTCCACCTGAAAGCAATAGAAAATTCCTGAATAGATTTCATACTCAACAACACCTTTCCTTTCATGGACCTCCAGTTCTCCCTGGAGATAGATGCATTTCGGAAAAACAGGAGCTCTGAGATGTGTTTGTAGGATAGGATGGAAATGCTTTCTCAAAGGCAAAAATGTGATCAGACTGTGGAGTCATTGGACCTGTTTTCTGTGCCTGCTTCTTCTCAACCAAGAATGCTCTGTCCCTTCACCACAGGGGTTTTGTTCCAGGTGTTGTGAGCTGCAGCATCCCAGAGAAGTACACATGCTGCAGTGGTGCAGAGAAGAAAATTCAGGTCTTCATAATATCTGAGGCTGGGCCACCCACCATGCACTACATGATAGAAAGCAATGTAACTCCTGCACCTGCACCCTGCAGGTGCAACGGGAGCTAAGACTCTTGTACAATGAGGTTAGAAACAAACTACATTTGGGATTGTGCTGCTGCACCTGGGCCATCGGTGTATGTTGTTGTAATAAAGGAATGCATGTTTTTATATAGACTGAACCTGGAAAGAAGGCGTCAAAGTAATAAATCAATAGCTGGTGCAGTACAGAGCGTTTTCTGGAATGGAGTTGATTTTACTCTTTTATAGAGACTTTTGGTGATTTGAACTTGCCATATAGTTCTGCAAATGTTTCCTTGTGCCATGAGGCATTAAAGAAATTATTAAAGAAATTAAGTATAGGCATACTTTTCCTGTTCTGTGACAGATTCTACTATATTCAAAGAGCTTTGCTCTTATTTTTCTCCCTTCAGCTATATCTGTTTTAACAAATAGGCACATCAGGTATGCATGTATGTGCACAGACACAGACACACACACACATATATGTAGCTGATAAGTCCCTTTGCAAAACTGCTTATTATTAAGCCAATTCGATCTCAAATTTTCCATGCCAGTTGTCAGGGTCTGGTGAAACTATCTGGCAGGACATTTTTAGGCAAAAGAATTCACTTCTACAAGTGAGACTTACCTGTATTAAAGATCTGTATTAAAAAATGTTAGAACCATTTCACTGACACACTGTAGCACTGAGGACCTCCATAGGGTATCTGGGGTAAAGCTCAGCTCTGCATGAGCCGTGTGTGGAAAAACAAAACAAAAGCCATTTTCGGGTGGTTAGCTCAAGCTGGCTGGGGTCTGTGAGCTCTAGGGCTGGAGGAAATCTTGTTGCCCCACAGCACTGAAGCATATGCTATTTCTGCAGAGCAGCTGAGCTGACTCCAGCCCAGGGGCGGGATGGGAGACCCGGATTTTCCCACTTGCTGTTTCTCCCACCTTTGAAGAGAACGCAGGAGAGGTAGAGGAGCTTTGGCTCCATGGCAGGCAGGGAGCCCCTTCTGCTCTTCGTGCTTTTCCTGCTAGCACCTGGAAAGCCAATTACATAGTGCTAATAGGAAAAATCTGCCCTTTATCCAATAAAGAGTAGATTTAATACAGCTCACCTTCGGGCCAAAAGAGCAGGTGGAAAGCAGGATGAGGCTGAAGGACAAAGTCCAGCCTCTCTGAGAGACCAGCCTTAAAAAAGCTCCCAACAGGGGCATGGAGAGTTCCTCAGCACCCTTGCTGAACTTTTTCAATATCAATGTTGCTGCATAATATGCAGGCATGAGAAGCTATAAGCAGCCACAGGAATTTATAATACAGCAAGTGGAAATATACACAATGTAATAAAACCGAGTTCCTATCTGAGCACAGAGGAACTTCAATAATTTTAATTAATGGCCTGGAGACCCATTGCAAGTTACTAGACAAGCAGAGGAATAAATGAATAAATAAAAGCAGTAAGAATGCTGAATCATAGAATACATTTTCCTCATTTTATTTATTTATTGTTATTCATTCAAATTACAAAAAATAGCCCACTCAGAGTTCTAGGTGATATACACTTCATGTCAATGCTTGGAAAAAAAAAGCAATAGATCAAAACCACCACAAAATATTGCAAAAGTAATTTAATTTCAGTAATGTGCAATAAGTCATAGTCTGTCAGTGGGTGTTAGTAGTGTATTCTTCAAACGTAAGGAGGTCTCAGGGATACCAGATCTTATGAAAGTACATGGTCACTCAGTCTTGGCTCTGGAGAATAAATTACCATTCATTTGTGAGGACTGCACAAGGGTGGCATAAGCACTCATTACATCTTTCAGAATAATGGGGAAAAAGACATATTAATTTCATACGGGAAGAAAAAAGTACAATTTGAGAATGAAAAGAAAAATTGTGATAAAAGCAGGATGAATTGTCACAACGTAAAAGCTGACATGAGAAAATATCTTCTTCCTCAAGGCTCCACATGCTTCACTTTCACGCTCCAACCCAACAACATATGCAATGGCCAAGCAGAAGAATCAGTAAAGGCAGCTTTGCTCCCAGCTGGTGACAGTCTATGCTGAACAATTCCTCTCTAATTAGATGGTAACATAATTTTGTACATTCTGGGTTGGAGATGGGGGGGGGGAAGCCTTGTGTCCCTGTTCTTGAAATATTAATTAAATATCTGTTGTGTTTATCTACCTAGAGAAGAGATGGGGCACTTCTGGATGGACTACAAACAGATTTTCAAATTAGGAAGAGAGGATCATCGACTAGAGTCTGATCCCAGATGCCACACCAGGAAAGAGTCAAATGGAGCAGCCAGGGTCCTAGTGGACACCAGGAAAGAGTCAAAATGGAGCAGCCAGGGTCCTAGTGGACACCCTAATGAGAGCAGAGAGGACAGCAAATATTCCCCACCATCTGTAGACTGTATCTTCCATAAAATATTGACAGCAGTTTCCTGCTAGAAATAGGCTTTTCTAGCACTATGCTGGATTAGTATGGCTTCAATACTATTTATATTGTACTACTATTTTCTTTGAATAAGTGCTGTCTACATGAGAAAGGAAAAAATAATTGAAAAAACAGAAATTAAAAGCTTTCATTCTACAATGAAATACCAAATTTATGCCTAATATTTTTCCTAAAATAGGCCAATTTTGCAAACAATCTCAGCATCCATGAAACTGAATATTGTGACGGAGCACTACCTGACCAGCTCTACACAAGGATATTTCAGACAGTGACATCTTATCTGCTCCATTTCCCTGACTGAGGAAAAACTGATGTGAATTTTATTACTTTGTGGAAGATAAGTAATATAGAAACAGAATTTTTCATGTTCAAAAGATTCTGCTTCTCCTGCGTCACTGTCTTCATCCTCAAATCTGATTTTCAGAGTTTCACATAAGAACAGACACACAGGAGAAAACGTTTTTATATAAACAGGGATTTTTTTTTTCCTCTTAATCATGATCATAAACAGTTTATCTGTTAACTCCAGTTATATATACCTCCAGTAGGATCATATTTTCCTTTCACCTACATGGATTATAGAATATCTTGACTGAAATGTACCAAATACTGCAGTTTTAAGCTGAGTTACTGACCGCAACATTGGCTTTTAAGAAGACAGTTTTACCATTCCTTTGCATACAGAGAACTAGAGTTCGAGCTTGCTGTGTTTAAGTGTAGAACACTCCACTTTCAGGTAAAAGGAAAAACAGCACCCTCCTTCCTTCGTCCTCCTTCCTTCCCTTCCCTCCTTCCTCATCACAAGCCTGGCTGAAAAAGTAACTTCACAGACACAAAATATAGTTAAATCCTCATATGATATTTGTCTTGAGGCAGCAGGACTCTGATTAAAACAATTAACACTACACAGTATCACATATTTAAATGGATTAACAACCAAATGATTTGAGCTATCTAGAAGAAAAAGAGAGAAAAAAAAGGATAATCATCATCAACAAGGATGTTTCTAGTAGCATTTGTTCCAGGAATCAGCACTAGGACTCAAACAGTTTAATATCTTCCAGAATGTCTGGAAGTAAATATAAAATCAACATTAATCAAATTCACCAATGACACGGAGACTGGCTGAGTGGTGAACAATAAAGAGCGGGCTGTCTTTAGGAGTGGATTTATACCTTCTCAAAATTAGACTTCCAGAAATGACACACACAGGCCACTTCCACAGAACAAGTCTACATACTGAAAGGCACTGATTATTTTAGATTAAAACAACTTCAGTTCCCAGTGCAATGCTGCAACAAAACACTTTATATCATTCTATACCATTCATATGTTAAAGGAGCAAAATAAATTAGAATAAGGAAGTCAATTTATATGTGGCATCCTTAATAACAGAAAAACACATGGAATATCAATTAAAGTTGTTCAAATCTCAGATTGCAGGTTTCTAGGAAATTAATATTTCAAATGTGTTTTCATCCTAATATGTAACAAATTCCAAAACCTTCATCACATTTTTCCAAAAATCCTGATATCATTTGTTTTACATTGTTTGATGATATAAATATGTAGCATGTAAAATGTAATTATGTTCATTTCCAGATCAAAACATGAACTCTTTATATTATATTGCAACCATTTGACTCTATGACATAAGCAGTTTTTCTAATGAAGGCTCAAATTATTTATGACATGGTAGGAGACAGTTTCCTCTATAAAGATTACAGTAATATATTTCAAACATTATTAGCAGCCATCATAAGTAATTTTAGAACTCCTATAAGCTAGAATATTTCCATTGTCAGTAGCAGTATATCAAGAAATGTATAAGTAAGACACATAAAAAAACAGAGACAAATTGTGAATGAAAATTTGAATTCCAATATGATTGTTTCAATTTTTCTATGATGAAAAGAAAGAACAATTTTAAACACGTTTTTACATGTAAAACAGCTGAGAAAATAAGTTCAGCTGTAATTAAGCTTAAAGAAACTTCAATGATATATTTTATAGTCCTCATATGGTCTTTAAAAGACTGGCAAATTTAAAGTGTCACAGAAGTTATATTAAATGTGAGAAAATGCCTCACAGAATGAGCATAAAATAATTTAATCTATTTAATCAAAAAAAAGAAAAAGGAAAAGAAAAAGCTGGCAAATGATCTGATTACAGAATATTGGTATTTTCCCAGAGAGGAAATACTGAGAATTAACAGGCTTCTTAATCTAGCAAGCAAAAGTGTAACAAGCAACATAAAAAGTGAAGCTAGACTACTTCAAGTGGTAGAAAAGGCATGCATTTTAAGACCGAAATTAGTCATTGGAAGAAGCTCTTAATGAAAGCAGGAAATTCTTTATTTCCTTAGGCCTCCAAATGCACACTAAATGGCTTTCTGAAAATATGCATTAGTCAAACTCAAGTTATGAAGCCTGATAAAGGAATGACTGTATGAACGTTAACAGCTTGTGATGTACAGGAGTTTAGATTACATGCTCTAATGATATCATCTGTCCTTAAATGTTCTGAGTAAATACAGCATACTTATTTCCAGGGTAATGATCAAAACTCAGCAAATCCACCTTTTTCTTCTCCATTTAAGATGGTTTTCTTCAGAAAATAGGGAGAAAATTACCATGTGCCTGTCTATGATTGCTTTCTTATTTTTTATGCTCCTGAAGCTTGATATGGAACAGAATTCACTTTATGACCCCTTGACACTAATACAGTATTAATACAAACTAGAACTGGGGCCATTACATTCATCAGGCAGCAAAGTCGACAGAAATGATTGAGCCTATTTTAGCCTCAGGCACGTGGGATAAATGACAAGATTTTAGGGACTCCTTGAGAGCTTCAGCTCTCATTTTAGTTCTATCAGCAAATGAAACACTACAGATGTCTTAGTAAGTGTTTGCTTAAAAAGCATATTTTTTAATGAAATTAAAATGGAAAATTAACAGAATAAATGGAAATTAACGGAATTTAAACTCTGCAGATTTGTGTCACGCATGTTCCCACAGCAGCTTTCTGCCAGCTACATCTTCTAAAGTAATATTGCTGTATCTGTTTGCAAAGCAAGACACCATCGTATCTTCCACTACTGAAGTATTTCTAGCACCGAGTTAAGTTTAAATGGGAGAACAGATAGAGGATTTGTTAACGGTATCATTCTTCAAAAGCATTGAAGCGATGCAAAGAAACAGGCTGGAAAGGACCACTTCCACCATTCACTTGAGGGAGTCACTCTGCAGGTAAAAAACTCCATCTTTAACCTTTTCAGTAGGCTCTCGTTTTAAGTATGCATGTGGCATATCTGGCACAGCCCTTTCTGAGTTACTCCTGATCTTGCCTAGCAGCATTCCTGTCTATTTAGCAGAGAAACAATTCATATTCCCTTCTCAGGATGAGGATCTCTCCCAGCTGCCTGCAGAGAGGGCAGTGCCGGCTGCCTGGTGGTTCAGGGGCACTGGTGGAGGGCAGGCACTGGGTGCTGCGGGGAGGACAGCTCACACGAGCAGAGAGACAGACGGGAGGGGCAGCAGCTGAAAATACCATGGTCTGCGGCTTTTAGAGTTCAGTATCAGTGGGAGGTTTGGAGGCGTCGGCCTTGGGGCCGGGTGGGAAGTTGGGATGCAGCTCCTTGTTGTGAACGAAGCTTGGGGAACGGCCAAGTCAATACGGCTTGGGTTTGGGCACCCAGCTGCACTGGGCTTGCATCCCTGTGAATAGGACCATGGCCATGGTCTGAGCCCTGTTCTCCACAGCCGGGAAACAAAAGCACTGAGTATTTCGTGACCCACACGGCAACCAAGATTTTACTTAGGCATCAAAGGGCTGGCCAGCAGGGCTGTAAAAGAGGGTTGTGTCAGGAGCCTGTGTCCCACTAACAGATATGTCACTACTGCACCACTGGGGGCTTCTGTCATTTTGAAACAGGTATCGGAGTTTTAACACTTACACAGAGAACGTCCCCTTCTCTGTCACTGTAACAAGCCAGGATTAATGTTCAAACATGCAAAGAGAGAGTGGGTGTAACCTCCATACTCACACAGATCCTCTCACCTCCTCTGCAAAGGGAAAAGCGGTTTCTGCAGAAAACTTTGGTGAAAGTTTTAGGATTGCTTAGATTTAAACTGAACAGTTTAAGACCCAGTAAAAAGATCCTCATAGTTTACCAGTGGATTGGTGGACTGATGTTTCTAGAAACGTTACCGAGACAGGGAAAAAGGTGAGACCGGTTCTGCCAAGTTCCCCTTTCCAGCAGCTTCCCCGTCCCTTCCCAGCTCGGGTTTCTGGGCGGCAGCAAGTGGTTCCCTTGCAGCTCGGGGCGGCCCTTGCAGGGCGCCGGCCGCCAGCGTCCCAATTCCCCTGCCCAGCTCTCAGACTTCACCCCGCAAACCCAGCTGTGCTCCTCTGCTCCTTCTGCTTGTGTTTGCGTCTCCCTCATCGCCCAGCGAGGGGACTGTACCGTTTCGGCTCTCACGCAAGATGGCAGCAAAGGAACAACCGGAGTCTGCGTTTATGTACGTGAATCCCAAGGACTGCTCAGAGAGGGGGTTACGGCGCAATAAAGCACTGTAGGAAGGCTTGAGAGGCAAGGGGCTGCTCGAAACCTTCCCCTGCAGCTGTCCCCAGAGAGCATCACCATGTCAGATAACACTGGCAGTTCTGCCATAAAACTACACAAAAAGTTCCAGGGGCTTTTCCCAGGAAATAAAGTTGTTTTCATATTTGTTTTCATAGTTTCAAAGCAAAGAGGGAAAACAGTGAAAAATAGGAGGTTACTCCTTCAAAAAGTAATTTGGGAGTTGAGTTACCTGAGCTGTGGGGCATCACAGCTGGAACTCCTTGGTGGGATTCACAAACGCAGGTGCTCCACAGGCTGCTTTGATGGCCCTCTAAGTTGGGAACCCTGACCTCAGAGATCATGGCTATACTGTTTCTACAATGAGAACAGCTGTACAAAGAAACATCAGAACTTTCTAATCAGAATATCGCATGTGAATTCCCATCCAGAAGACAACATTTCATTACATTTATTTATCTTTTAACCTGTGTTACTGTGTTGTATTATAATGCCACTCTAAAATTAAGACTTAATCTGTGGCAAATGAGACATAGCAGGAAATGTCTTTCACACTTAAAATAGTTGGAGACAACACCCAAGACTTCTGAGCACTTGCAAATCAGGAGAGTCCTGGTCTTAAAATGTTTTATTTTGCAGGTTAGCTACAGCAGTTCTACTATGAAGCTTTTGAATGTTGTTCTTATTATGAAGATATATATTCATAGAGCTTACTCCTGTGCTGTGTTTGAACATTATTGTAATAATTATAAATCATGTATAAGGATGTAATTTAACCAGTTAGTGGATAAGGAGAATGGGGCAACTATTAGATTTTCTCCATTATATTTCTTATAGGTTGTTTTTAGATCACATTAAGTTGTAAAAATTGACTATGCAGAAATTAGGAAGTACATCAAGTAAAATGTAGAGTTCTTGTATGTGATTTTAATCAGCCTGTCATAGGTAACGATGTGTAACACTTTTGAACCATTAAGCTGTTAGTCCCCATACCCATCCATGACCCCACAGACATTATCCCATTTACTGGATGTTGTGCCTCTCAACCTACAAACTAGGTAAAATTGCATCCCTCACAACTTCCTCAGACCGGATTCAGACTTAGGTTTTAAAGTTGAGGAAGAAACCCAAACCTATTCCCTGACCTATTCTTGTGCACCCCACATCCCGCCCCACTAGGGCAATGTTTACTGGAGAGATTAAAAGGCTTTGGCTCTACAGCTTCTGGGAATGGCTTTTGAATAACCTGCAGCAAGTCCATGGCTGGGCCTAGCTGCTTGGGAAGTTGGTAAGACAAAATTCAGCCACAGGGTGCAGGAGGAACCACGTAACCAACTCTGTGTCCCATGACCCAGCCGGGTACCACCTCACCTGGGAACTATCACTCCTGTAAGTCCCGTAGGGACGCTGCCTCCAGGAGCTGAGTGCTACTACTTCACTTTAGTTTGGTAGAGGAGCCTTTAGAAGAGCTGCAAGATAAATCTATGGATGAGCACTGTCTGTGAATGTCAGACAAGTTAGATTTTTGGTTTTTTGCAGACCTTAATCTATGAAAGAATTTAATTTGCATTTTTGGGCCTCTGCAGTAGTTTTTATGAGTAATTTCTTTTTTTAATTAAAGTAAACAAAAATGTCAAAAAACAAATGTTAACTGGAGCTGTTTCCTTTCCAATGGAGTCTGAATTCTAAAGCTTCAGCAAAGTCTGCTTCCCTATGGTGCCTTGGGACATATGAATTCATCGATATGAAGGGACAAAACCTCTTGGTATTACAAAGCCAGCTGGTCAGAAGACATGCTGACTGACTATTTAGACACGTTACACATTTGGATGCTAGGTAGCACCCTGTTCCACTGTGCCACACAAACATCAGCACTATGAAGGCATCCATCTGCACTGTGGCCCTATCTGCATCTCCCATGTAGCTGAGTCTCTGCTTGGACAATTAAGGTCCCGTGTACAGCCACAGGTAGAAGCCCTGCAGGAAGGAGCCATATACCATTGGTAGTTATCCATTTCCATTGCTACCTTCTTCACAGAGGTAGTCCTTTGATACTAGCCATACACAGGATCCTGGACCCTTTATCCTACATTCACAGGGGAGACGCCCATGCTACTACACTGCTCAAGACAAGGGTGGGGCAAAAATGAGATAGCAAGGGCCTCAGAGATACCTGAGGAGACAAAAAAAGCAACTGTGCAAAAATATTTTATTAATTGAACAAAATAGTTGTTGAAAAGCAAAAGAGTGAGCTAAGGAGCTATTGATCTTGCACCCTTTTTTCAAAACTTTCCCATGAAACTGGAAGAGTGTTTGCTTTTGTGTGTGTGTGGGGGGGGTGTTCCCCCTTTTCCCCTGTCATCTGATCATTATTTGCCTAAATTTTGATGACATTCAAGGCCATCTCCCCCCTCGCCCCGCCTTGCACCTAGAAGCCTACTGCTGCCAAGGCCTGGTGTTGGTGTGGGAAGCAGGGGCTGATGCTTCCTCCTCAGCATCTGTGCATGAATGTAGCGTTTGGAGCCACACTGTCATTGCACTGTTGCCTAGATACAGTCTCCTGAGTCATGCTCTTCTCAAACACTGCAGTTGTGCATGTGGAGCTTAGGCTAGGCTCATTCAGTGGCAAATCCTATCCTAGGCAGATTGTGTACCAGACTGTGCTTGAAGAAGACCACCAGGCAGGATGGTATATTAGCTATATACCTCATGAGCCTGGGGCAGCTGGCAGGACTCAAGAGTCAGCACTAGCGACCTGTATGTCTCTGCAGTAGTCTGCAGATTGGACTGTAGGCAAAATGAAATTTGGCTAGAGGAGCTGAGAGAGTTAATTTTTACCTCTTATATTGGTGGTATTATGCTATGGTACTTCCTTGATGTGCTATTAATAGTCTGACCTGAGTTGCAAATGGATTAAGAACCTCCAGCTGCTTCAAGTTTTCCTCTGGCAAGCAGATGGGGCATTGAGAGATGTGATGGAGTGACATCTCTGTTTGTTCTGCAGATGATGTGGTCTGGTGTGCTCTCCAGCCAGAAAAAAAACAGCATGGTGTGCTACCAGAGATGCTCAATCATGGTGGGCTACCTCTGCATGTCCACAGCTATCTGGAGTGCCTGATGCAAAAGAAGTTTGCCTTTCTTCTCTTTCTCAACTGGTCCAAATATATCAAGTGGTCAATCGACTGTTCCAAAAAAGGGCTGAAATCCCGGTGAGTCCCAAGGAGGCTGGTGAAAGAGTCTCTCTCTCTCTCTCCCAACCTTGCCATGGTGGTTTGCCACTGTGCTGTCATGAATCTGCCCCAACTGCTTCCATCTTGTCCCAGAGGTTGTTCTGTACTCTACGATACCCATATGAAGTGCCACCTCTTCTGCACTGCTTCCTAATGTGGTACAAAATCATTTCTGGGGAGTGGAGCTCGAAAATTGCAGAATATAGTCAGGACTGAGGGTGGTCATTCATGAAGATGGGTTGACAAGGTATGGTGGCAGACCTAGTAAGCTCTTGTCTGCAGTGGCTATCAGGGCTAGAAAAATACTTGAGGGAAAAGCTGATGATCTCGCCTGCCATGAACCTACACTTCTCTTTGTAGGCAGCACAGTAGAGGGTAGGTTATCTCTTCAAATGCTAGTTACATTGATATGGCTGCCAATGTATTAGCCAGCACGTTTTCTAAGCAAACTGATGCACCCATCATTTTGTGACTTGTCTTGTACCCCCCTGCCAATATCGCATTTATTCTGTGTCAGTAATCTTCCTTGGGCTTCTTCAGAGGGACACGGGAGCACAGGGTTGTTAGCCCAGAAAGCAGCAATCCAGGGTGCTCAGCTGCCTTAAGAGTGGGAGATGCCAAAACAGAGGACTGGTTCTCAGGCTTTGCAGGCACATGTGGATCCCTGGCCCTGTCCTCAAAGCCTGGTACTGCCTCATCCCAGATCTGCAGTGCACAGTAAAATTGGCAGGGTGCCAGACTGCTCCCAAAGGCATGCCTATCCTTCGCATGGATGCATGTAGCCTTGAACTTCAGCCAGAATTGCTTACTGGTTTGTGTGAAG
The DNA here is from genome assembly GCF_036417845.1 of Apteryx mantelli. Taxonomy (NCBI): domain Eukaryota; kingdom Metazoa; phylum Chordata; class Aves; order Apterygiformes; family Apterygidae; genus Apteryx; species Apteryx mantelli. The sequence goes on along the minus strand of NC_089980.1, from coordinate 116,315,427 downwards.
CTGACCTATGCCAACCACAACAATGTCTTCTCACTGCTGAGTCCTTATTTTTCCTATATTTCCAAGCCATGAATAGAGGTATGGTCCTAGCAGACAGTGACTAAGGCTCTGATGTCCTTTGGGTCTGAGATCCTTAGCTGCTGAGAAACATTCTCTAGAGGAGACTATTTATCTCCATTGACTAGAGAGGTGAATGCCATCTCTACCATCTCTCATTCCAAAGAACCAGTTCCTTTCTGAAGACTTATAGGATTACATCCCTTTTCTCCTCTGCCTACTTACTTTTCAAAGACAGAGCCAACCTGTGAGCACATGACCCTTTTTCCTCCCACCAGTCTTTCCTAAACAAAGTATATATTGAAGCTATGCTTTGTTCTATTTTATAGATAAGCTGTCTGAAGCATACTGAAATGAGAGAAATAATACACATCTACTTGTTTTTCCACATACTAAGTGTACACCCACGGCTCAGCTTAAGGGAAATTCTATAATGTCAATTGACTAATACACTTATATATGAGACAAATGTCATGATGCTGAAAAGAATTGGTATCATTTTTCATTTACCTTGGACAAACCATGCCTTTTTGCTAAGGCAACCTTCTAACAGCATCAGTGCTTAACTTAAAATATGTTAAAATGAAATAACACAATTCAGTAACTGAAACAGCTGAGAGTTATTAGGGAAACCTATAGCAGAAAAATAAGTGGCTGGCAAACAATGTTTTCACAGGAACTAAGCAGGCCTAAAAATTTTAGAAATAAATATTTTGTAATATTATTTTATTTTGTACATTTACTAAATGACAATAAAGAAACTGAAAATCAAGAATCCTTTAGACACACAAATGAACATAACCTAAATTTTAACTATAATATGACAGTGAGTTTGAGTGAACTGTATCAAATGGCAACACTGACAAAGGGGTGAAATCTGTTTTAAAGTCATTTTGTACTTGTTTTCTAACATCTGTCCAGTTTAACATGGACAAACAAGTTTCACATCAAAACTCTTCCCAAACTCAAAAATAAAACTTCTACTCACCTTTTTGTTTTTCCAGTTCTTTTCTAGGGTGTTTTTTCCCCATGAGAAACATAAACAATAAATACCACACAGCCCTGCAATGAGGCATTCCGTAACAGAGGTAGTTCACATATTTTCAATTGATATTTATTATATCCAAAACATATGTATAGCTTATTTTTTTCCATAATCAGTTTTGTCTCCTCTCTTATATATATTTTTTCTTTTTCCTCTGCAGGGGCTTGTAACGTACTGAACAGAAAAGACGTTCAAAAGTACACATTAAACATTTGCCTGTCTGATGACTCTACCACCTAACCTGGGCTCTCTACACCTCTTACTGTTCACTACCTTTGTCCTCTCAGCTATCCTCTCCTCAAATATTAGCACTGCTCTTCATATACAAAAAATATATATATTTTAAACATTCTCCATTCAAAATTTCCTTGGATTTTACAGGTCATATTTTCTGTCCTCTCCTTCAGGCATTTGTGAAAATTGTGATGTCAATCATCCATGGCACAGCCTCCACAGTCATCAAGTGGTGCTTAATGATTCCATTGCACAGCAGCTCATAAAACTATTCACATAAATGTTTTTATGGCTATGGACTTGTATGGGTTGAATTTCATATTTCTTCCCCAATTTAGTACATTTCTGATGAATTAGCTCCTGATGTCTTTTGACATCCTATTGCACATCTGGCAGCAGGTTTGGGCTAAAAGCAGATAAGATGTCATTTGTTCCTTCAGGGTTGTCAGCCCCTGAAGAAATATTACTTAGCTGTTGAGAAATGTTAAATAAGAAATACATGTAAGGCCTCATCTTGTGTGCAGCTTAAATTTTGTTCCTCATGCGCAGAAAGAGCTCTTTTAAGCTTTAATTGTATAAGATTAAAGATTTCATTGTAGAAGATTCCCTTTAGAGCCTCTCAAGCTATTATCCCATCAGCAGGAAAGCAAACACGCTACATTTGTTTCCTGTAGCTGTCATAGCTGTCATAGCCTGCTCTGAAAAGCAGACCACTCAGCCACTCTCACTTCATCTTTTAAAGCATCTTACACAACATGCCCTGTGAAGTATGACTGGGCCAAAACATAAGGAAACAAATATCAGGGGGAGGATTAAAAAGGCATATGGCATGGAGAGGCCAGGAGTAAGAAGCCCTAGAGTGTCAGCATAGCTTTGGATAAGGGGTGCGAAAGATAAAAGTTGGCAGCTTTGAAAACAGAGTCTTGTGGATGGGCCATGGGGAAGGGAAGAGGCATAGGCTGGGGGACCGTTGCGGTAGGGAAGAGGGAGGGTAGACATGAGGATGTGGTACTTTGCAGTAGCAGGAGAGGAGAGGCAGGCAGTGAACTGAGGTGAGAGGAATTTGAGAATTGAGCCTGAGGGTATTGCAAAATGGAAGAAAGGAGTGGACATAACAGGAGTATTAGACAAGCCTAACAACCCTGATCATTGTTAATGCCCTCCCCATGCACACGCAAACAAATGCTCTCCCAATGCCTTCTTCCTGGGCAAGCAGTTACCGACAGTGAGATCGTGCACAGTAATACACGTTTGCAGCAGCAGGTTAGCTGCCCTTTTTGTTAAGTAATCACTGGCTGATCAGCAATGGCTGAAACTGTTTTATTCCAGAATGAGTGTTTTCTGTCGAGTAGCTGCTGCACTGAAAATGACTGACTGTGGGAGTCTAGTGGTAGCCTTGTCTTGGTAAACTGAAGACCCCAGTGACCTGTCTGGTTATTTGAATTGTTTTACTGTAAATTTAGATTTGATTTCTATCTAAATGTCCCTGTATTTCTATTGTCTGGAGTCTTCTGGGCAATATTCACAACTAACTTGGACGAGCAGTCTGCCTTGTGTTTTCCTCTGACCTCTCCAGCTGATCATTATCACAGCCCAGCTCTTTTGATATGGATCTGGCACTTCACAAGTCATACCTGTTTCTTTGGTTTGTTCAGCTTTATTAGTCTAATGACTGTCTATGAGCTGCTTTCCTGACAAACAAAGAGTTTTTAGTTAACACTGTCTTAAGAGAACAAGCTTTTTTGGTGTGTCTTCTTTTTAATGAAATAGCTATAACATGTTTTCTTGGCCAGAAGAGTGTGGACAGTACCTATAACTGTAGGTTAATGGTTTTATTTAAAAATATGTGCATGTATAAAGACACTTTTCTCTAAAAATGCATGCCTCCTACTCCCTATTTTCATGTAGATAAGTAAGAACTTGTATATGATACATACAGATCAAATATGTATATGTTATGTCAGATCAAAGTTCTTTCAATAATGGTTTAAGCTCACCATCTTGCCTTTTGGGAATAGACTAGGAGAACTCACATAGTCAATTACAGCTGAAGAGTGGTTTAAAAATCTATCATCTCTCAGCTACACTGTCTCAGTTAAAAACTGAGCTCAGATGAAGAGGCTTAACATCTGCTAATATGTCCAATGGGAATGCAAACTTGACACATGAGCAGGCATGCCAATGAATTAGTTGAGATCAACAGCTTGATCACATAGCGAATGTCTATACATCTATCACAGTCAGTAGTAAGATGATGAGTCCAGGCACTGAGAACATAGGCCATACAGCCAAGACAGCCAAGAGAGTTTTCAGGAAATGGAAATGTGGAGACAAATTTAGAGATCATTCTGGTAATCCTTGTGTGAAAACAGGAGGCTATCAAATAGAAACAACATTATCATATTACTTGCATATATGTTGCTGGTGAAACAACTGCTAGAATACTGTGTCCAAAGAGAGAAAGAAAAAAACGAACAAAAAAAGAGAGGAAAGTTACAAAAGTTGTTATAGATTGCTTAATCACCCTAAGAGCTTGATCTGTTTAAATGATCAAAGATTAAATGGCCCCTTGATGACAATTTGTAAATGCCAAAGCTACCTGTCAAAGATATAATGAGATTCAATGGCTGGGAGATGAAGCTAAGCTAATTCAGACCATAAATAATGCTCTCATTAGTTATCTGTGTGCATGTTCACATTTGGAATAATCTATCAAAGATTGTTCATCATTAAAAAGAATTAAATCAATGTTAAATTTTTATTTGGCAGACATGCTTTAATTCAGCAACATCTATTGGGCTTGAAGCAAATTAATTCATGGATGTCCAGTGATCTATGTTACTCAAAAGGCCAGAGTAAATAAATAATTGTAAAGCTAGAATTAATCACTGAGTTCTTTAATTTATCCACTGAAAATAACAACCTCATAGCTTAGGTCTGTGCTGCAAGTCTTAGGTATTGATTTGTTCAGCCTCATCACGATATCAAGATATCCTTTGCAGAGGTTATCTCCATCTTAGCAGATCTATAGAAAGACAAAGTATCAGTTAAAACAATTCTGTCTAAAAAAGTGATTTTTTTTCAAGTTCAAAAAATCAGGCTGTCTTCCTACTTAGTGAAGCAGTCAAATTCTATGCAAATGAAAAGAGTACCTGGAAAGAAGTTAATCATTACATTGAGGCCTGCTTTATTTAGAAATGTCCATCAGTTTAAAACTGCAAAATGGTGCAAAATATATTTTAATTTTCCTTGTGCTGTATTTTGGAATGCCTAAATCTTCTGAAATGAAACAATGCAGTGAACAGTAAAAACCACCCATCTCAGACACAGTGTGTGCATCTAGTAAACAGATAAAGTATTGTGCTCTAGAATCAGCATTTTCTGAGAAAAGAGGGTGGTTATGTAACTGTAGCAGAGCTTAGCCTTCAGACCTCTAAAAATTGGATCCTTCCATAGCCTGCCAGTCACCAGTGGGGCTACGCAGCAGCCTAATCTTTAAATTTGAGGAAACACTCGCACACACCTTACTAGATTACAACCTCAGTCCACAAAGACTTATTCACATTTTTTCACTGTGCAGAATCCCATTGAAATTTTTAAGAGGGGTGTGAACCATACTGAGGAGGCTTTGAAAGCCTGCTAGCACTTCTGAGTAACCACTACTAATAGCTGAATCAAATTGTTATGACAGAAGGGAAACAAAGGAGACCTGTTTGCTGTGATTTTTGTGTTCAATATTTCTCTCCTACTTCCTCTTCCACGGTCCTTAACAACTTGCAGGGTGAGCTGGTTTTGTGGTTGGTTCTGGGCTATCTGTGGTGATTGACAGGCCTGTAGCCAAACAGAATAGAAAACTGGTGCAGCCTTTCCTTTCATGAAGGTCCTAATTTGGAGCTTTCATCTGCTTATTTTCTAATAATCTTTTAAGAACGTATTTACTTTGGCTGAAATCGGTCAATTGGTTCAAAAGGTACCGTAAGAATCTCCAATGGGCTGATGCACAAGGGATAAGATTACATAAAACCTTATTTCCTTTGAATTTTATTGTTTGATTGTTGCGTTTTCTTTCACATCTCCTTAAAATATTCTAAAGGCCACTGTAATGGGTTATATCCATAATCTATTACAGCTCTTTCCATTTATTCCAGTGGGTTTTAGTTTAAGCCTGCAAGAAATATGAGAGAATAAACAGCAGAGAATTCCCTAACACATTCTTCTTTCTCTTCTTCTCACCCTTGAAATGTATTCTTTCCTCTCTGTAGATTCGACTCTTGTGAATGGAAGGCCTCAAGTTTTATCCTCCAACACTAAAGTATACAAAGAACCTACCGTAGCTTGCAAGAGTCCAGTGAAATACTGTAAAAGTCAGTTTACATTTTCCCAAATCTTCACTTTCAGTAAGGATGGAATACAAAGAAATGGAAAAGGCCCACAGAGGGCCTGACCATCAGTCAGTATAAACCAACTGAATGTCATGTGCTGGATGGTGCCTTCTGCTTCAGTACACCACAGAGCTGCCATAATGAAGCATATAGCAGACCATGATGAAATCGCTAGAATCATTGAGCACTCTGACTCTGACAGATCTGTGGCAAAGACCTGATGCTTGACTCTTGACCACTTCATATGAAGCTAGGTTTGGAGAGAAAGGAGGTATTAGGAAGGTTCTTCAGTACCAGAGGCCTAGTTAAATTACAATCCGTATTAATTATTAAAAGAGACTAGATTACTGATGTTTACTTACATTAAAATGGATCTGTAGAACTTGTTTTTCAGGAATATCTGAAATGAATTGTTAGAATCTTCTTATTCTGAATAAATTTAAATAGACTACATGAAAAGAGGATCTCAATTTTTTTGCAAGTCTAAAATAATCTGCTATGAAAGAAGTTCACTGACAACTGCTGTGTTTTTAATCTTTTACTTTCCTTCCTACTACCTCTAGTAAGATGTTTTAACAAACTTCCTTTTTCTTTTCATTTATTTTCCAATTCTAAAATTACCTCATGGATATCAGCTTTATACTGTTGTCATTATTGCACATTACTGCAACTTGTGAAATACCTGAATGTCTCCCATTGGATGAAACTGAAAATAGCTTCTCACCTTCCATCCTCCAGCACTGTTTATTCCAACAAGTAATTTAAGCTGCTGAGAACCTTGTCAACGTAATGGATTTGCTGGCATTTTACTGAAATCCCCAAGATGAAACTTATTAAATTGCTGACTAAGGCCACAGAAATGGTGCTGGTTCTCCCCCTCCCCCCCGTCATTGGCAAGCAGTAACTGTGGGGTCCTTGACCTCACCTCTGATAGTTTCCATAGGAACTTTTTGCAGTTGTCTAAAGATACAGCTAAAAGATGGGCTGAGGTAGTAACCTGGGAGCGGCATCAAACCCTTGGTAGAGACCCACATCTAAGCCAACTAGTAACTTCTCTGTTTCCAACTTGGCAAAATGATATTTGCCTACTGATACAGTTCATAGTTTCTATTCAGGTGAGAATATCTTGAGCTAAATAAATCTCCAAAATGATAGGCTTATAATCCATATAACAGACATACAGGATTTTTCTTTGATTCCTAAGGAGGCACCAAAGGTACATGTGTGAGAAACAAGAAAGAAGGACTAGAGAATCTGGGTATGCCTGAAACACCGGTTAGACTACCCTTCATGACTACAACTGTGAAGCAAGAACCTAACTATTAATGCAGAATAACTTGTTCCAGCTAATGCTGTTAAGACATGTGGATTTGTGAGGGAGGAATAAAAAGGTTCAGCTGGGAACCCAAGCTTGTGTCTCCACTTCATCCTAGTTACCTCAGGCCAACCAGAAGCAACCAAGGAACTTACATCCAGGACTGCATACAGTTGGTATTATCCTTATCTATTATTTCTGTGGGGTAAAAGAAGCAGTTATAATGTCACCAGTGATGCTGGGCACTGTGAGGAAAAAATGCTCAGGACGGAGTATAAAGAAGTACAGATTGGCCAGGGCTCTAATAAAGTTAGGGAGATGAGGGAGGAAAAAATGTTATGATGAAAGATATTTAAGCAGTAATTCAAGAGACGTGGTTATGGTACATGGACCATAAAGAGCAGCTTGAATAGTAGCAAGAGAATAAGGCAGCTTTGGAGTGAGATGTGAATTTAAGGAGACAAAGAAGAAGTGAACCAGCAACACCTTATGTATTGCAATATTAATTGCAGGACTAAAGGGAGAGAGAAGCTGAGATTCTGGAGAGAAATGGTTGGGCTAAGCAGGAGAGAGCTTGAAAGTGTCTTTTATGAAATGGAAAGAAATGGGGATTAAAAGAAAAAAAGGTAGGATATCTTGCCTTGAATAAAAACAGATGAATGAGAAGGGAGAAAAGACTGAAGGACAAATTGCCCAAGGGCTGTACTTGGTGAGGTCCAGTTAAGCACTGGACAGGGAATGGCCAAGCATCAGTGTGTCATCATGGGTAGCCTAAACATCCTGAACGGTGTGTAGAGAGCTTTTTTAGTGAGACTGGGACACATGGCACTACTCAACAGAACTTGTAGATCTCCAGCATTTTCATAAAATGTTTTGGAAAGAAAAAAACTGGTGTTAATCTGGGAAGGAATTGTGCAAAGAATGTCCATTTCCTTTATATGATTTGAATTACCTGGAAAGATTTGAACAGGCAGAAACTGCCTGTTTCATTTACACTATTTTCCCACAACTGTTAGCTCTAAATCTGGCTGCTCAGCAAATCTAAACTTTTAAAAATATTGAGAGTAGCAAGTGCTTCATAAAAATAATTTTTATCACTATCTGTTCTGGAGGGTAAAGAGTTAAAGTTGACTACATCATTTACAACTGACCATAAGCAAAATAGAAAAATGGTTTACAGAAACTTGTTCTGATCTACAAGTACAGAACGAAACAAACCGGCTTGGACAGATGAACATAAGTAATGTAGAGACTTCCTGAATCCCTGGCACACTTTGAAGCTTTGTAATACAGGTTTTTTGAAAGAAGTTGGGTATGTTTCCTATTATTTGAGAGGCAAAACACCTTAAACATGCATGTTCAAAATGATTCTTCTTGGGATAACTGTAGTTTGCATGTACCAATGGTGCATAAGTACTTGTTGGACAAGAACCAGGAAAACTTTGAGGGTATGTGTAAAACATTAACAAAGTTAGATTACACATTTGGTATTGCCACTGAGTTCCTTGAGGCAGGGTGTATGTAGTAAAGCTCCCACAGATTTGAATGCAGACTGCAGGTTAGCATCTGGTAAAGGAACAAATTTTGGTGAAAAAGAATTCAAGCGGCTTTTCACTGAAAATATATGAATATGTGACAGGTCAGCAGAAGTTGTGTGCATATGTGTATATGTACGCATCTGTGTTTGTAAAATATGCAGTCTTTTCTAAAACTTTGGGAAGAGAAGGATAAAACCTTTTGAAAAGTCAATGGGGTCTTGACTTTTTAACAGTAGTAAACTTTTCATGCACAATTGGCAGTATACTAACAGCTCAGCTTTTACTTATACTCGTAGGAGTTAAATATATAGCAGCACTGACTACAGGTTTTATGTACTCCAATACTAAAATATGAATGAAGACAACCTAAAACAATAACTTCAGTTCCTTCATATGCTTTGCAGAGGATAACTCAAGATTTTTTTCTCTGTTTATTCATGAGTTCCATTCTCCCAAAGACCCAGGGCTGAGATTTTAAGGGACATCACCAAGAAAACAGAGTAGATATGAACAAAAAAGAAACTCTTTTAAACTGTCCAGAGGACTGGGTTGTATAAATAGGTCCAAGAGTCATCTACACTGATAGACAGCATAGTTTTTGAGTGCTGCCCCAGTAAGGGTGACACATGTTCAAACATTTCATATATATTCATGCTGCAGGCTTAAACATGACTGTCAGATGGCACAAGCCACATTCATACTGGAGCACAATAGTTCCAAATTTCTCATAGCCTCATCACTTAGGGTCTTTAGGTACTCCTCCAAGGGCAGACTCATTTGAACTATGAGTGAAGCATGAACAATAGATAAAAGGTCTCATCTATTACTTAGTTTAGTCACACTGATACTTCTGCACTGTTGTTGGTTGGTCACCACATAAAATATCCTGGGCAACATTTCTGCAGCAGGGCATATCTGACCATGACAAACTTGCTCACCTAGTGCCCCTTTAAAGAGTTAATGATAATTAAAAAGAATATTATTTCATCGTATTTCAAGGCCTTGCTGTTCACCTTGCACTGCAACAGTGGCCACATAGTTGTGTGCATGATACCTGCATATTTAGGACTCCAAAATCTTTGCAGTAGGCTGGGGCAATGTTCTTGTCCCATGCAACAACCTGGGCCCCTAGTGTGTGAAGGCTCTTGCCTCCTCACTGTTGGCGATTTTGTTCACCTTCAGTTGCCATGCGATGCCTTAAAGCTGAACCCATAGCAAAAGGCAGGCTTCTGGGTGGCTTGTATGGACTTCTCTGTCCCCACATGTCTAAGGCCACACATCCTGCAGCCACAGCACATAGCTTTGGGGAAAGAGGAAGCCACTACTCTGGTAGTATAATGCCAGGTGATTATCAGTCCTGCATAGCTTCAGGCAGGTATCAGGACTCAGTAGGTGACACGACGCACTTCCCAACCTTCCCATGTCCTAGGCTCCCCTGTCACTGAAGGTCTCACTGCTTAGCCTGTGTCCTCTATCCATACCTCCCAAGCCTCTGCTGATAGGGTGCTCTCACACCTGAGGGTACTAGTGTGCCTCTGAATGTACAGGGAGCAGGAGAAAGACATCAGATCGTGGCACTTTGATTTGGGGAGTGAAAAATTAAAAAGTGGTAAAACTAAGGACATTTCCAACCATCATTGGCTAGTATATTAGCAAATAAAACAAAGGAGCTACTGATTCATTACTGTATAAAATATTTAATCATTAGTATGCTACCTGAAAGAAGTTTCGTCTAATCTTTCTAGACAGTTCCCAGGTATGTGGGCATTAGTCCCACTCTGAGCAGAAGCCTTGTCAAAATGACCACCAGAAGCCAACATTTCTACAGATGTTTTGGGGAATAGCATGTGCCAGAACTATATTCAATGGGCAGCTTGGATGTAGCCACCCTGTTTCAAAGTGAAAGACAGCCCCCACATTGCTCTTGGCCTGCTTTATTTAGTAGTACAGATGTAGCCCTTGACGCAAGAAAATAGATATATGTTGTAAAGTGCAAAAAATCTTGCTCAGTTCTTAACTGCAAGCAAGCACTATTGAACTGGTGTTAACAGACTGCTTCCAAGGACTTAGCTACAAGGCACAGATCATACAGGCTGTATGTACAGCTCTGCAAACCTGGAGGTGCTCTCTGCTGTTCCACCTGTGGTTTTCTCAAAGTGCCGAGAAAGTCTTCTGAAACCAAGACAGTGTAGTCAGGAAATTTAGCTTTAAAAAGGGCATCATGTAGGATCCAGCCAAACTGGCTCTAAGAGTGACTGAATATGACATAAAATGAAAGATGAGCCTCATTGCAGGAAGAACCATTTTGTAATACTTGAAGTAATCATAATTACCATTATGAGGCACCTATTAAAAGGCTGACACTAAGCAGGGTTGTAGTATCAGTAGATTCAGAAAGTAACACTAAAACATTATGACATGGCTATGGCTGGTAATAATTAAAATATTAGATTTTCCCTGAGAGGGCAAGAAAGGCAGCAAAGAGAAGGAAAATCCAAAAAGAAGACAGCAGTCTATTTGGGCCCCTCTGTGATCCTGTTTTTCACAGTAGCATCACAGGGCCTTATGTATAAGTACAACTCAAATCTCCTGCCTCAAGGTGTTACAATTTAAAGGAATTTTTTAAAGATGGCTGTAGAAGAACAAAATTAGGGGAAGCAAAAACACATGATCTCAGTGAGTCAGCTCCAGCGTGTCACTTAGGGAGCAACTTCTTACAAATACTGGGTAGTTCAGCCTTTGCTTGTTCAGCCTTTTTATCCTTTTTATGTTGCCTGTACCCAGGACAGGACTGGCATCTGCTGAGGGGAAGAGGTTATTCAATAGATATCCACTATCAGGAAGCACTTCCCAAATGACAGTTACCCCAGATCTTGTATTTAGCATGTCTCAGGCCCTACAGATTTTTTCCTCTTTAGCGTTAGCAAGCAGTTCTGACTGTAACCCAAAGCTCTTCAACAAATTTGCTCTTGCTTTTTTTGTGAAGGATAAATCCTTCAGTTTATGAGAACTTGCTAAAGCATGTCATTAGGATCCTTGTCACTTGATCAGGAGTATGCTCTCTGTTTGAAATAAGTATTTTCCCTGAAATTTCTTGCCCTTCATTTAATATTGAGTCTTGGCCTCTTGGGCAGAGATTAGGTTACCTCTAGCCAAGTGGCAGGTAGGCTCCAACACGTGACTCACACAAGACACAGAGGTGGTGTCTGTGGGTGCCAGCAAGGCTTCCCAAGACTTTACCCAAACCCCTGCGTTGCCTGGGGTCTCTGTGGTGGTGCTTAGAGAGAGGGCCTACTGGCAGCCTGCAAAGCCTCATGCTCTGCACGTAAAAACCCCTTCCTCCCCAGTTACCCTGCTGCTGCGGCATGACTCGGTTTTTCGCAGACAACAGCAGCTCTCGCCTCACAAGCTGGGAGCAGAGCACCCCACACAAACTGGATTTTGGGGCCTTGCTTCCCAGCTCAGGCCTTTCACCCCACATAGATGCAACTCAGGTTGTCAGCTGTTCTAGGCCAACCCTCTCTGCAAGAGAGGTTGTGGCTTGGTGTTTGTCGTTTTTTGGTGGAATCGCCCAGTCCATTGTGGGACTGAGCTTTTCCTTGGCAAAGCTCTCAGCTGCCGCCAGCCAGCCGTGCAGATGCCAGACAGAGAACTGGACACAGGTGTGAACCAGAGCTGAGAACATATGCCCGTGTGATTTCACTGGCCCCTTCCCCAGCGCTGCTCTCTGGAAGCAGCCAGGCTGAGTCACTTCAATGACAATACCAATTTTCACAAGTATGGAGGGAATCACGTAGGAAAACTCTGCAACATCCATTTTATAATTTGCCATCTTTAAAGAAATTAGATAATTATAGGTAAAGGTACTTGCTATGGCATCACTACATTTCTTTTTTGTTAAACAGGCATCTTCTAAATATTATTTATGAGTCTGTTGTTTAGGTAAAGAGAAAAAAAATCCTCTGGTAAATAAGACGTTTCCCATTTGAAAAAGGAAAAAAAAAACCCTACACAACAACAGTCACCCCCCTGGCTTTCTGCCGAGGGAGGTCTGGGAGGCGACTGCTGCTCGTGGAGGTCTTCCCGTTTGCAAACGGGGACAGTGTCCCCGCTCGCCGGCGAGCTCTGACCGTGCGGCCCGGCCCGGCCCGGCCCGGCCCGGCGGGCTCCCGCGCGGACGGCCCCGCTGACGCCGCGCTGGATTCACGGTGAGTCTCGACGACACTGCCGGCTTATCGCTGAGATCCGGAGCGCTGCGCAGCCCCTCCGGAGGCGCGGCGGCGGCGGCAGGGCGCTGCGGCGGTGTTGAGCGACCCGCCGGGGCCACCGGCCGCGCCTGTAACAACGGACACCACGGCCGCTGCTCCCGCACGGCAACGCTCCGCCCCGGTGGTGCCGCCCGGCGCCCCCCACGGCGCAGGGCGATGGTGCGCGCCACCGGCCGCTCGCGGGGGCGGGGCCAAGCATGCGCGGCGGGGCGGGGCGGGGCGGGGCGAGCGGCGCAGCCGGCGCCGAGGCGGTGGGAGCGGAGCGGCGGCGCTGCGGCGAGGGCGGCGGCTCCGCAGCCGGTGCGGCCGCCATCCCGGGCGGCGCGGCAAGGCGCGCGTAAGCGAGCTCTGTGGGCCGGGGCCGCCCCCGTCCCCGGGGCTGTGCGGGGGGCGGCGGCGGTGCTCGGGGCCGGTCCCAGCCGGCGGCCTGCGCGTCGCGGCCTGGTTTCGCCCTGCGAGGCGGTGGGGCTGCTGGGGCCCGAGTCCCTCTCGCGAGCCGCCTGGGCGCGGGGGTGCTGGTGGGGCCGCGGCCGTCCCCCTCCCTCCTCCGCGCTGGGCGCAGCTGGGAGCAACGGCCGGGGCGGGCAGGTCCCGGCAGCGCCGGGGGCCCGGGCGTTGCGCGGCGGTGGTTGTTGTGGTGCGACACGGGGGCATCTCGGCAGGGTCTCGGCGGTCCTTGCGGCTCTCGCTCGGCGCCCGCCGAATCCCCGAGCACGCTGCTGGCGCTCGAATATTTTGTATCATCCTGACTCTTCCCCTTCGCCCTTCAAGTTGTTGTCCTTAAACTACGTTGTGTCCAGGAAGTTTCAGCGAGCTTGAGGCACTGACTGTTGGTCTGCTCAGTTAATAACAGTAGTGCTGTTAATAATGCATATTAATGCTGCTTCTCTGCGTTCCACACTCTTCTTACGTTTTTGGAAAATATTTTCAGTTGGAAAGTGTTCTAATGTTCAGGAATTGATTGCAAAGTCTTGTTTTGAAATACGATTCTGAAAACTCTTTTTTTGTAAGTGGTCACACTTACTGGAATAAGATTTTGCTGGTTTATGCACCAGATTTGGGTTTGAGACTCTGAATTGCACCAAAAGTTATAGGAAGGAATGAAAAATCAATGAGGGAAAAACTTCTGTACCTGGAGAGTAGAAGAATATTGACTAGTGACTGCACATTGCTGTTGAAATGAGAGTTTCATACATAGGAAGAAAAAGCTTGTTTCTAGGATGTTTTTTGCTCTTTTTTGCCTTCCTGTTTTGTCCTCTTTTGCGTTGGTTTCAATGCATTGCTTTGTACTGATAGAGATTTTGTAGACTAATTGTTAATCTTAAACACATTGCTTAAGTTTTTTAGATACATAGATATTTATCCTTGAGGTGAGTGTTGCTAAGGGGAACAGGACCAAACTCTTAGCTGTGGTGTGAGTTCTCTGTAATTCAGGGCTATGTATATGAGGGGGTTTGGGTTTTTTTTTTTAATAAGACTCATCTTATTAATTTTTTTCTCCTTGTTCCAGATGGAAAAGAAGAGTTCATGGTTTCTGGTTTGCATAATAGCAGAGACTGAGTAGGCATAAAGGAGACTAGTGTGTAGGTGAGAAGTGCCAAGCCCCTTACAAGGCTTTGTACTATAAAAAAGAAGAAATGAATCCTACGAATGATGATACAGTGGTCGGGACCATATTTGACTGGGACTATCTCTTATGGGAAGTTCGTCTGACACTTATAGCTGCTGGGTTTTTAATCTACCTGGGAGTTTTTCTTCTGTCTCACTGGCTGTCTTCATGGATAAGTACCACTTATCGTGCCTTGTATGCCAAGGAGAAGGTGTTTTGGAATATGGCGGTCACACGTGGTGTGTTTGGGCTTCAGAGCTGTGTTGCTGGTTTATGGGCTTTGCTCATAGATCCCGTTTTTTATGCTGACAAAGTATATTCGCAGCAGAAGTGGAGCTGGTTTAACTGTTTAATAGCTGCTGGTTTTTTCTTGCTTGAAAATGTAGCTGTTCACTTGTCCAATGTTGTTTTTAGAACGTTTGATGTGTTCTTAGTAGTTCATCACCTCCTTGCTTTTGGTGGCTTGGCTGGTCTAGTAATTAATGTAAAATCTGGACACTATCTACCTTTGATGGGAATGTTGCTGGAGATGAGTACTCCCTCAACCTGCATTTCCTGGATGCTTTTGAAGGTAAGAATGTGATAGTTTTCAAATTATGTTTGTAACAGTTTTTATGCATCTCACTTGTGCATAGAAAATCTTTGTCGTTTTGTCTAGTTTTGCAGTAAGACTGTGCTCATCTGATACCCATGTTGCTGCAATACCTGCTTTTGTCCTGATCATACTCCTGTAGGCCTCCATATAGATTTGTGTGATGCATGTGGATGGCTTACATTCATTCTGAACTGGGGATGCTGCATACATGTGAAATATCATAGTTCTGCATGAAAAATGCCTGAGAGCACATGCATGTAAAAGCTGGATATTTGCATTAGTTCTAGAGTGTGTTCACTTCCTTATCTTGAAGTAACAATCTCACTTCTGCATATTTTCTGTTCTTGTTTTTTTAGGCTGGCTGCACTAATACCTTTTTCTGGAAGGCAAACCAGTGGGTAATGATCCACCTGTTTCATTGCCGCATGATTCTTACTTATCACATGTGGTGGGTGTGTATTGCCAACTGGAATTATGTGATGGAAAATCTTGGACTTCTTCATTTTTTTGTTTTATTTTCGGGATTATTTGCAGTCACACTAATACTTAACCCATATTGGACATACAAAAAAACTCAGCAGCTTCTCAGTCCAACTGACTGGAACTTTGAAAATAAAGCAGTGAAAAATGGAAAATTAAATGGTGATACCTATCAAAAGAAGAGGATATGACACTGAAACAACTGTCTCCTAAGATAATAGTAGAATGCGGCAGAAGAATACAGGGCAAAGTAATTCTTTGCCCATGGAACAGAAGCATTTGCGAGAAGCTCATTAACACAATGATTCCTTGCTGTTAGTATTCTACGCATCAGAAGTATTTAAAAGCATTGTCTATTTAATATATACATACACATAACATTTTTAACGTCTTAATTAAGGATTATGCCAGCAGTTTTTTCAGGTTGGACAGTATTTCATGATTTAGCAATGACAGGCTCTCTAATGGTATCTTTTGTCTTAACGCTTCCATGTGGCTTTATAGTTAATTTGTCTATTAAACTTAGTTTGCATCAAGTTTAGCATGAATCCCATTTCACATGTGTTCAAGATACTGATGCTGAAAATTACGTTAGGAAGCTTATTAATATCAATTATGACCCAAGTTAGATATTCATAGGTACCTATTTCCTGTGTGCCATTTAATCATTCTGAGTGGCTGAACTGTAGTTCAGAATGCAGTTGTAGCTGGGCTTTTGTTGGTGTTTTTTTCTGTTTAGGTGCACTTGAGGAAAAGGAAGATAATCATTAGAGCGTTCACTGTCAGGGTGAGATATAGTTTCTAAGTTGCCCTCAGACTGGGAGGAATTCATATCCACCACAAACATACATGTGGTGAGGAGTGAGGATGCAGGTCTTTATTATGCTGGTGGGCTAGCTAGATGATCATAATGGTTCTTTCTGGACTGGAAATCTGTGAAATCTAGGAGTTAATGATAAAGCTTTTGGCTCTGTTTCATCCTTGAAAGGCTGGCTGGTTGATGGGTAAAAGTATCCTTATTGTTGGTCCCAAATGAACAGTCATGCAGTTCGTTCTACTGGTGCCCCTGTTACGGTTCTTCTTTAGTTTTGGAAATCCTCTGTTAGAGAGGTTTTTAGAATCTGGGGTGACTCCTCTTTAGAGGAAAACTCATGTAATGTCATTTAGAAGTTCAATTGTTCTTCTAGTATTTTACTTTGGAGAACGTATGGAGTGAGGCTAACAATCCTTTGCACTTTATCTACCACAGCACTAAACATTTCCTGGACCTAGGGAACAGAGTTGTTTTTTAGAAAGGGTCTTGGCAAATTGTGGTGGGTGTTCTCTCACAAATGATGTTGGTCTGGTCGTTCCTGGCTGAAATTTTCTGTAGCAGATCAAGGTATAAAGATCACGATAGGAAAGAGTGACACCTGGTGGCAAGAGAGTGTCATAAGGATATTGGTTCTGCTGCACTAAACTAGTGATATAAACAGCCCATCATCTGAAACTTTTTTTATATAATATGACATGACTGCTACATAGTTAATAAATTTATTTTCCAAAGTAATAAGCTTGAGCAAGCCCTGTGAAGAATTTTAGGTCAAGGCACGTTAACTAGAGACTTTGTGTATTGATCTGTGGTGGGACATACTATTTTAACTGCAGGGGAAACACTGCATTTGGTGTAAATAAGCCCATTTTATTTATTTTGGTTGGGGGTGTCTTTGATTTTGTTCACAATGAGTGCATGAAAATAGTGGTCACATTACTATGTTCCCTAATTCACTTTGCTTGAGCATAGAGTTGAAGAGCTGCCCTTTAAGGGAGAGAAAACCTTTTACCATTAGGTCACAAATTTATAGCCAAATCATGTTGGGAGTGACAGAGTGGTGAATATCTGAAATTTGGTCATTCAGAACTAGGCTGAGAAGATCATAGTAATTTTACATAGTCACGCTCTCTAAGACCCTGATGATATTCGGTACAGAACATTTAATTTTGTGTGACCTTCTTATTTCTGGGCAGGAAAGAATGAGGTCACACTGTTTTGACATTATGGCCTGTGTGGATGCCATCCTGTAGAAGAAAGATTCTCCAAAGCTGGGAATTGTGTACCTCTCCTGAAGAGTTGTGTGTGAGGGAATAATATCAAAAGTGCTTTAGAAGAAAGCAGAGGATGAATTTCTGAGAAACAGTACCCAAATATATCATCCACATGCATATCTTAGAGAATCCAAACCTCACTTCCAGGAATTCCAGAGGGGAATGATGGAGGATAAGTCACCAGGTATCAAAATGATGATATGCTCTATGCAGCTTAGAATTTAAAAGTCTGGATTCAATGAAACAAGGTAATAATAATAGAAATTCTAGCTAGAGCATTGCAAAGAATCCTAACAGAAAATGGAAACATCAGAAGAGAAATACGTTTGGGCCGAGCATGGAATTTTTATGGTGGCTGCCTAAGGGAGGCGAAGTTTGCATGTGCTAAAGTAAAACAGTTGGGAGGTTTGAGGTTAGTAAATTTGGGGCTGAAAAAAGAGATTGTGTGGCCTGAGCAGACAGGTGAATAGTTATCTCAATGGCACCAGACTTCTAATATATATATATATTTGCATTATTAATTTATGTCTAATGTTCTTCTTAAGTGGATTTTAAAACTTGCATTAAAAGTATTTTTGATCAGAACATGGCAATTTTTTTTAATGTCTATCTTAGTGTGAGTTGTTTCAGGTAAAGATCGTTATGGTGTACCTCTAAAACCTTTTTCATGCCTTAGTATTTAATGAGTAATAGCTAACAGCACCTGTTAACTCAAGCAGCACCTGCTAGAACAAGAGAACTACACAATAAAGCATATAACAACATTTACTTTCTAATTATGTTAGTTTAGGCAGAGGGGATTTTACAGTCCAGCTACAAATACAACAGGACATAAAAATACAGGCACCCTTTCTTCTTCATCCTGATGGTCTGGGTTTGGAGTTATCAGTTCTGTTACGCTAAATCTGTTTTTTCTGCTCAAGTTTTTTGTTCAATGCCTTTTTGCTGTTCCTTTCAGAAGTTTGCCTGGTTTATGATTGTGGATGATTCTGTCTCATTGCTCTTAAAGAAGATTGAAAAGCTCTCTGAGGGTGTTGGTGTCTAATTACTCTTAAAACTGGCTACTGCATTTCAACCCAACCTAGACTAGGCATAATTTGTTTATAAATTTTGATAACGTGAAAGTAATCCCAGTCTTGTTGGGCTTCTATTATAAGAGTTCATCCACAATCTAAGGGAGAAAAATTTACCATCAACTTCAGTGCTAGATGGATCAGGTCACAGCATGTGCTGCAGTCATGTTTTGGAAAACTTTTGCATCGTATGTTTTTAGGTGAATTTTTTGATTGCCTAGGTGACTCTTAGAGACTTCATTGTGCTTTCTTGCTGAACAGGCTTATTTAAATGCTGCTTGTCTCACCTTTCTTGCTGATACTTCATATACTTTTTTTTTCTTTTTTAACTAATCCAGAATACCCTAGCCAGGTGTCTGGTTCTGATTGTCATACAGCATTTCTAAATAGTGGTGTTTTCATTTGCTCTCAGTTGTGTCCAATGTCTTGTGTTTTTTTTTCCCAAACACATTCCACCCCCCCCCCTCTCTCTCTCTTTTTTTTTTTTTTTTTTTAATATTTACTCTTACCTGTGGTGCTGGTCATGATCCTGCAGCAGTCACATTACTACAATGATGTCTTTGTCTAATACAATTCCCTGCATGCACTGTTGAGCTCTTCTTCTGTTAAATATCTGTGTCCAAATCATTCTTTTTTTTTCCTGATAACACTAAAATATTAGGCATCATGTACAGTTGTAACAGACACCTCTTAACCTCAGGAAAGCTCCCACTTGAAGCGAATTTAGAAACATTAATGAACTAATAAATTCAATTCTGTTCCTTGTACAATGTAACATTTGTTAAATGGATCTTTACACCGTGTTCATAAATAAATGTATTTTATTGAGTAATTGTCTACTGTGAATTTCATTTACTGATGACAGTAATGTCTATTAATTATTTTTACTTGCTATTTGTAGCTGAAACGGTCTTTGCAATGTATGTACTAAAAATGTATATGCTCTAGCCATGAAGGTACTTCATTTGGTACTACATGACACTTAACAGTTTAATATGAGCCATGTTAATTTTGGGGGGGTATTTTTGCAAATGTCTCATTGCTAAATAGCAAAATATGATTCTAAGCATTGAACATGCTTGTTTTGGATGGTGCTTACAGAACTTGATTCCTGATGCTTTTGAGCATCAGAGAACTAAAGAAAAATTCTATCATTATTGATAAAATTTACAGATGATTCAGTGATTGGAAGGGCATTTAAACAGCAGGGGATCTGGATCACTAGCTAAACTGAGAATAAAAAAAAACAAGTTCTGATTTAGGTATTTTCTAGTGCAAAGTTACAAGTTTAGAAACAGCAAGTGCTAGTTACATTTACAAGAGCAACTCCTTTCCTGGGAAAAGTGACAGAAAATTGCTTGATAGGAAGGGGAAAAAGTCATGTTGGATAATTGAGCATGAGCTCTGTTAGCAAATATTTATGGCTAATAAGGTCTTTAGATATTTTTTAAAAGTGATCGGCATAAAAAGACTGTATAATCTCTGCACTCGCTATTAATCTGACTGCAGTTGGAATATTGTATCTGCATCTTGTGTCAGCAGCTGACCTACAATTTTAATATACTTATTAAAAAAAAATCATAGTTGTGATGAGAAGAGCCATACTTGGAAGTGAAAGATCAAACTTCTTTGGGTTATTTAGCATATCAAAGAGAAGATTAAAGAATGTAGGAACAGGGCTTTACAAATCTTAGCACAACTGAAGTAATCTGCAGATTTGATGTTTGGTCGTTGCTAATGACTTGCAAAATACCTATCTAAATTGGCTTTGGGGCTAAAATATTACAGTTGTGTGAATATTATGATGAAAAATTAACAAATCCTTTGTCATCTTGCTATCGGAGAACTGGCTAAAGAATAATAATAATGGAAGTCACCTGGAGGAAAAGGAACTTTCATTTCCTCCATAGGTATTTGTTATTCCGAGGCTCGGTAGACTTGAGCAATGATCCAATTCAGTCCTACCTACAAGCTCTCGACCACTAACATGTTTTGGCAGAGGTATACTTACTAGATGACTGTTTGCTTCTAGGTTCAATGTGTGTCAAAAGATGTTGTGTCTTGCAACAATTTACTAATAACTTTCCTGACTTCAGCTAAGTTTCATTGACTGAAGTATATGGGCAGGTCCTCAGGTGATACAAAGTAATAGGGAGAAGGAGCAGGTGTGACTTACAATAGGAAAGGATATACCTCAAGATGATTACCACCCTGTAAAAATCTAGGCCCCCAGAAGTAGGAAAGCACTGGTAGAACCTAAATCTGGGATCACTGTACTAAGGAGAAAATTACTCTGTGTTGTAATGTGATCACGAGGAACTTCCCATCTTTGGGAAAGAAGTGTTTTAAAGCCTTGGCTATGACCAACCTTCAGGAATTCTGAAGGGAATTAGAGTACAGGAAAATAAATAGTGATTGTAATTAATTAAAAGACAGACACATTCTCTTCAAACAGTAGGTGATACCTGGTTTAGGAAGCTTTAGGTGAGTGCTTTTGACACAACTGTTTCAAATCCCTTTGTAACATAAAGCTCAGATTGTGGCTGGAGTGGGGAAGAATTGTGGGTTTTTTGTTTTTTGGTTTTTTTTAGCTGCCACTGCCTTGTTACAACTCCGTTTGTGGTTCACCTAGCCTGTTGGCTTGTGCCCTATGTAAGGGAACAGGGGTGGCCATCTATTTTCAGAAAAGGAAAAGCATCTTTGTTGCATATGTAAAACAGGCATTTATTATAAAATCTGTGCTCTTTCTGCATCACTGTTGCAGAAGACATGAAGACATAGGCTAAGACATGAAGACGTAGGCTAAGACACAGGCTTGTCCAGAGAGTAATGCCCCAAGTCGGAAGCTGCCTATCTGTTAATGATATCAATCATTCATTGTTAAAATTATGGTTTTGTTTTCTGATTTTAATTGGAGAATTGAATTGGTACGTTTCTTGGTTCTCATTGAGGCTGAAGATGTTTTGGTTTGGATTATTAACTGTTTTGGTTTGGATTATTAACTGTTTTGGTAATCTTGAACTGGCTTTTTTTTTTTGTTAATAATCATTAAAATGGAAAGGATCATGTAATGTAGGCAAGGTTTCAACTACAGTAGCTATCCCCTGTCTTCTCCTCCCCTGACAGAGGATGGACACCATTCACGTTCTCAACAAAGCTCTGCAGTTTTGCTTGAACTCCTGAAGTCTGGCATGGGTAGGTGGGGAGCTGTGGAAAAGTTGTGCTGTTGTACTATGAGGAGAGAAATAGTAGTGCAACTGCGAGGAATGGGAGATGAATACAGCTCTGGACCCTTTTGCTTCCCCTCCCCTGCACAGTATACAAGAAATATGTTTGTTCTTTTAGGTAACTGATGTGTTTGAAGGAAGCTGCTAGGTAGCAGCACAGTTCTCGACCATCAGAGAACATAATTCAGGTACAGCCAGCTCCACTCTGATAAAGGTTGCATAGCTACGCACTGACTACTCTCCATACAGAACATATCCATGCTGTGATCTGTGAAAAAGCACAGCACAGCATCGCAGGACCAGATAGCGAGGGAGAGATGGAGGAATAGGAATGGAACAGCGGTGATTCAGTGCTGCTCTACAGCTGTTGCTGGTGGAGGCTGTGCCTGCGCTGAATGGGAGGAAGGGGATTTTTCAGGCTAGAATTTGATTTGACTGCCTGATTTTTGCAAAGGCTGTTTTTAAAATGGTTGAAATGTTTGATTCCAAAAACAAGGTTCAGACAATAATTGTTGAGGTGGGCATTGGGTATTACGTTGGGTAATTCTGAGTATAAATTTTTCCAGAAATTGTTTTGTAAATCAGGAATAAATTCCAGATGTCCCCTTTGAACGCTTCGTTTTTAAACTTGATAATGGTGGAAATATTGATTTTAAAAAAAAACACAAAAAACCCCACTGTCTTTTGATCTATAATAGCCAACAGTATTGTTAAATTTGACCTCTCTAGGAGTTGTTTTCTAACTGATATGTTTTCCCAGTGTAACAGGAACTAATCTGGGCAAATCAGGCTGAGATGTATGTATTTACACTATGAAAGTTTTGGAGTTTTTATTAGTAGTATTAAAACTCTGTTATAGTAGCCCACCCATGAAGAACCTAACTGAGAAGAGTGCTCTTCAAGCACGCACACAGAGATAGAGTGCAGGCCTTCTGGAGCAGACACTTCCAGAGTCTGTTGCTTGTGCAGTGCATTTTTATTCCCGATCATCTGACGTTTTTCATTATTCTTGTAAGAATGTACTGTACAAGCAAATGGCTGGTATAATTTTGGCAGTTGCATCTGCAGCAAAGTTCCCAAGATTAATTGAAGGAAAGGAAGTAAAGATGTTTGCATACAAAGCTTCACTAACTGTGGAATGTGTGTGGGAACAGACTGGGGTGAGAAGAACAATTCATAATGGTACTTGTATGAATAAAGTCCTTTTTTGTAAATAATCTGCAAAAGAAACATGAATGTTGTTAATGTTTAGCTATTTAGACATTTTCAGTTAATAGGGAAATATGTTTTACTTTGTGGTTCTTACCTTATTCCCAGAAAAGTATTAGAACACATTTATGCTGAGAGTGTTATTCAATAATTGAAATCTTTTGATCTTGTGTTATGGTACTGACATTTAAGTTGGTAATTTGGAACAGAAACAAGTGAAGGTCTTTAATTAAGCAAATTACCCTGTCTGTTGCTCTAGTTGTCAGTCCCCAGATGGGCTTCCAACCTTATAAGAGATGTTGTGGGCTCTGGATCTGATTGACTAGTTAGTGTTCTGTAAGTGATAGCGTCGCTGAGCCGAAGCCAGGGCTCTTGCAGCACTCTCTGCCTTCCTGTTCTCCCCAGGTGAATCAATACCAAGTGAGGTGGAATGGCAAAGTTAATGGTGCAGCAAACATAAAAGGACCTAACTATGTTCAAGGAGATGGAGACAAGCCTAACTTGAAAGGAAAGGAGTGCAGCCTACTCAAATGTCTGACAAGACAAAAGCAAGCAAACTGGCTGTGCAGTTGCTCGCAGCTGTATGTGTCTGTGTGTGTTTTCTGAGTCAGCTAGAGTCGCTTTTGAGTCCTTAAAGTTACATGACCTGAGCAGAGGGAGTGGAGGTTTAAAAATAGATTTGTTTATCTGATATAATACATGTTACTTTTGGTCTGAAATATTTATCTAATTCTCTTTTTAGCTGCCTCTGCTGCTTTGAATACTTAGTTCACATTAGAGTACCATACAAGCTAACGTTGTTTTCACTGCAATGTCCTCTGACATTTACTTTAAAGACTTGTGAGGATGTGCATTGTTTCTGTGCTGATATTGATTGTGGCAGTCCCAGGAACTCATCTGGCCCTGTTTTGTAAAGGGCAGCTGGTATATATTGCTGTAGTTGTAGCTGTACTCTGCAAATTCCCTCTCCTGCTTTACTATTTCTTCTGCCAAAAGCACTTTGCCGTGTGAACACTGCCTTTTGCTGCCAAAACTGTGTTCACTGAAGTTTAAGCAAGGGCTTGAACTGACTCCTTGGATGAAAAACTATACCAGAGAAAGGACTAATTTTGACCTTTCAATTGTATGTTCACATTATTTGTAGTTATAGAGGTTAGAGAGCTGACTTTCCCACATTCCTGGACTGTATAGTTATGCTGGCAGAATCTTTTAAGAGTAAATCAAGGTGATCCCTACAGTATCTTGAAAGGCAGCGCCATGTAGACAAAACTAGAATACTCTAGTGAAGTAGTTTACTTGGAGTAGACAGGAAGCACCTAACAAGAGCTTGATCAGCTTGTCTTGTTGGTCATATTTACAGGAAGAAAGTGTATCCTTGAAAGCAGTTGTAGTCTTGCTTAGGAGTCATGAAAAGTAAATATGACTTTAAGAGGCTTTGGAATGAGATTGTTGAGGCTGCTTGTTATGTTGTACAGTGCTGATCAGATTGTAGTTGGGCATTAAATACGTAGATTCTGTCTGATACTTTAACTCATATTTTTTAACTATTTACTGTTACAAGTATCACAAGGACGTAAATTTTTCCATGCTGAGTCAAAGTGCTTCTAATCCAGTATCTTGACTCAGACAGAGACCAGTAACAAATCCCTAAGGAAAACAGATTTAGAGTAGGATTTTCACAACATACCCTTTCAGTTTCCGACAGTCGGTGACTTAAGGATGTTTTCAGCTGAGGATTTCACAGGAGTTGGTGTTTCGACAGATGTTGATGAACCTATTCTCTCTGAATATGTCTAATCCCTTTTTGAACCCCTTTGTATATTTGGCATAACTGGACAGAGAACAAAAATGGTTAAGGGTAAGTTAGGACCTCTTCTAGGGCATCAAAGCTCCCAACTAAGGTATAGCCTGAGGCTGAAGGAGCCCATAGTGTATTCTAATTTATATCAATTTATTCTTGTACTATCATTGTCTTTTTATCTTACATAATTATTTTCTATCCCTTGAGGCCCTTTGCATATTCATGAGAACAAAACAGTCTGCTCTTTTGCTAATTATTCTGATAATTCTAATTTGCCTCTTCTCCAGCTTGAATTCCTCTTTCTTAAATGATACTGGCTAGAGTTGTACATAGCATTTCATATACAGTCAATACCTTGTATTATATTAACATTTCCTTATCTTCACTGGAAATAGTTCTGCTTCAGCCTAAGGTTGCATTTGTCTCTCTTTCATGGTTGCATGACCTTAGTGCTTCATAGCCCTCCTGTGACAGCTAATTCAAGTGTTTTTTTTTCCCTCCCTCATTGATTTCCTACAGATGAGATTCCCACTTACAATTAAATTTTTGTCTTAAGTTCTTGACTTAGACAAGG
Source organism: Apteryx mantelli (assembly GCF_036417845.1). NCBI lineage: Eukaryota > Metazoa > Chordata > Aves > Apterygiformes > Apterygidae > Apteryx > Apteryx mantelli. Next base: position 116,289,935 of record NC_089980.1, on the reverse strand, counting down.
ATGTGAGATCCTTAATGTGAGATTTTTTCATATGTCTGAATATATAATTTATATATATTTCCTATAATTTAGTCTACAAAACTGTCAAGTAAATTATGCCAAATATCCATCCTTGATGTATTTTGGATATTGATGTTTTTTGCTGTAGTAGGATTTTAGAAAGGACCTTTTAGAAAAACTCGTTCATGCTCAACTTCTCATTGAGACAGACTTTCTATATAATCAAAACTATGAATTTTATTTAATAGAAGTAAATGCACATGTATATCGATTGTGACATCGGCTAATGTGCCAGCCTGGACAAAAAGGAGTTGATGTAACAGAAGGATTCTGGTGCAGAGGGATACTGAAATTTAGGGAAATTTGTACCTATTCTAGCTGTCTGAATTGGCAATCTAAAAATGTGACTTGCAAAGATTCCTCATGAGCAAAGAGATTTAAAAAGAGTTAAAGAGGTTATTGGTGTAATATTACAGTGGTTATAAAACTATGTTATCAAGTCCTGGTACATTCAGAATTAACATTGTCTCCTAGTAATGGTGCTGATACTTCAGGGAGACCTGGAAGTCTGGGCAACAGTGGATATCATCTCAGAAACCAACTAAACAATGCTGTTGAGTTATTAAACCAAATGTTGGTTTGGTTTAACAGTCTGGATTTAAGAAAGTCATTTTTTAACATAAGTATCATCACTCAGCATTGGTAAGGGAAACTGAAAAGAGCTGTATCTTTACAAAGCTCCAGCCTGAGTTCTGCAGCTGCTCAAGTTAAGCAAGGCTGTGGGATGTCCAAGCTCGGAGTGGTTTCTGAAGGATTACGGTAACCAAATGACATAAGTTCCTTGTGGGGGAGATAGTCAAGAAGAACAGGAGAAACAACTATTTGAAGCAGTTTCTGATTTTTCCATGGATGAAAACTCCTTAAGAGAAATTGCCTGCTACATTGTCTGGTAAACAGAATGAAGAAACTGAAAAGGCAGACTTTTGGTGATTTTGGTAATCTTAAGTTTTAGTTATCTTGTTCACATTTCATGCAACTTTTTAGGGGGGAATGTTTTACAAAACTTTCTTGGGGTTGGGAGAGCAAACCAAAGGAATAACATTGTATTCCCTTAGGTAGGGGGACATGCTCTATTCTGATGAATTTCTATCTACATTCAACCACCCTAATTTCCAGGGAGAGGAGAAAGGGGTCTGTTCTTCACAACACTGCATCCCATGGGGTCAGGACACTACTTGGTGTCCAAAGTGTCCATAAGATGCCCAGTAGATGTTGCACTGGAGTAGATACCTGACCTACGATGGCCTGGAGGTGAGAGGTATCTTTGCTGAAGCTCCAGCGAGCAGGAACGAGAGTAAATAAAATCTGGTGAGGTATCCTATTGTACATCTGTCACCAATAAGGCCTATTTAAACAACACCATCTTAGCATCTGGTTATACCAAGCATCATGTTAATTTCTGGAGACAGTCATATCTGTGTTCTAATTATTGACCACTAGTTATGAGTAGATAGATAATGAATTTGTGAATACAGTGATTAGATGGTGACTGCTAATAGGATGTTGCCTTAGAAAATACTAGGAAGAGTGGAAGATATTTTGGAGGATAGTACTTAATTATAGTTCAATCTGCTATTGTTGGATTTGTCCAACAGGGTTTCCCCAGTAACTTTTTATTGGAATTAGAGAAGAATATTGATTCTGGTTGCCATACTTCAAAGAAGTGGTTGGCAAAGATCAATAGGGTTCAGAAAACAGGTTTGTCACCACCAGTGAAAGATAATTATGAAAGGAAGAGATTAACACACAACTGTATCATGAGTTGGCTGCCAAAATGAGAAGGATATTGCTAGTAGCCGATCTTTTCAATCCAAGAATTGTAGGCCGGAAACTGAGCATTTGGTCTGGAAATAAGTCTGTTCTTTAACATGGCCTCTAATTATAATTATTTATTAGACAATTTGCTAAAGAGAGATTTCCTGCCATTTGAATTCTTTAAGTGTTAGCTGGATGTGATTGAAGTGCAGTGTATTTAAAAAATTACAAGATAAACGCTTGATGTAGAAATGACTGTAAAGAATGGTTGCTCTGCTGGAAGTTGAACTGAATGTCATTATGGTATTTATGCCTTTGCCTTTCCAGCTGGTCCAATTTTCTCTTTTCAATTTCTTTCTAATTTAAAACCTACTAAGCTATGTGAAAACTATTTTAAGTCCATACTGTAACAAAACACATTAAAAAGAAATAACTTTACGAAGACTGACACATTTTGAAAGTAGTATTTTTAAATATTAATTTGTAATACAGTTTAAAAGGACCCATATGCAAACATTGGATGGTTGTGCGCATGTGCCTAATATTAAACTATACACAAATGAAAAATGTAGGAGAAAGATGGATTAATCAATTATTATGAAATACCACCATTTTCTTTTAACATTTTTATGTAATGATATTGAATTTACTATATTTTGGCATATTTTGTTATTGGCTGTAGCATCACTGGATGATGCATTGATTTTTGGATAGCATTTAGTTTGAAGCTTTCATATTTAAAGTACTCCAAGGATATTTAGTAGTATTTGCAGGTATTAAACAGCTGTAATTGATATCAAGGATTGTGATGCATTTAAGAACACTTATTTTTTATCATACAATATGACAGATGTGTACGTGGACATATTGCAAAGTACATGGTTTTCAAAATAATTACACCTTGTAAAGGATTTTTTTCAGCTTTTGGTACTGAATCATAATAATGTCAATGTACAAATGGTTAACATTATTTCCAGGATAAGCATCATATGCTTGTGTCATACTGGCTTTGACTGTATGGTTGACTTAGTCAATACTGATCGTTAGTGATTTTTGTTAAGAGGAAAGGAACAGTACAATAATAAGAAAAGGCAGCAAAGATCTAAGAAAGGTTAAGTTTGAGCTGACAGTATCTTTAGAAAACTTTTATTTTGGTATGCTTAGATAAGTTTAATTCTGAAAACTGTTAGAGTTTCATTTCAAGTGATAAATGAGATTAAATTCTAAAATAGCTACCGTGGCTCAGGTCCTAGCATGCTAATGTGCTATGCAGGAGAATATGAGGCTGGCACAAAATGTTAATTTAGGTGATGCTCGGGGCCCGTTTGTCAGCGCTGAGTCTGACTGGACTCCAGGCTGCTACAGCAAGACGGCTTTATTTTTCACCCATTACACGGGGCTGCGCAGCGATGACCGCGCCAACGCTCAGCGGCCGGTACCGGCGGGGCTTTCCCTCCCCGCAGCTGTTTCCAGGCGCTGGGCTGCGCTGAAGTGAACTCATGCTCGGAGAAAAGGGAGAGGCGCGAAGTCACGACACGACAAGATGGTCTCTAAGATCATGTGAGGACGTGCGGAGCGCGCACCGGCCGCCCCGCTCCGCGGGGGTGTCCGGTCTCCCCAGGGCCGGGGGGCCCCTCGCAGGCTTTTCTTGACGGTGAGAAATCAAAGCTGCAGCGTGGTGGCCTGGTGCTTACAATTGTAAGCGCGGGCGGGGGTGGGCGCGGCGGGGCGGGGCGGGGCCCCTCCGCGAGCGCCGGGCGGGGCCGCGGGCGGGGCGGGGGCGGGCGCTGGCGGCGGTCACGTGCGGCGGCAGGAATGCGGCGCGAGGGGAGGGCGTGGGGGGCGGGCGCCGGCCCCGCCCTCCCGGCTGCGAGCGGCGGGCGGCCGGACCAACCGGGAGGCGGTGGGGCGGCGCGCGGGCCAATGGCGACGCGCGCTGCCCCCAAGGGCCGCCAGCGGGCGGGGGCGCGCCGAGACGTTTGAGTCCCGGCGGGGGGGGAAGGGAGGGGGAGGCCGCGGCCGCGCAGCCGTGCGGCCGCGGGGGAGGCGGGGGCGAGCGGCTCCCCGCTGGCACTCGGGAGCCTCTGCTCTGCGCCCGGCGGCGGCGGCGGCGGCGGTGGTGGTGAGTTCGCGGCGGCGGGCGGGAGCGGCGCGTCCCGGGCCGCGCTGCGGGGGGAAAGTTTCGTGATGTGTCCGGCGGGCGGTGGCGGCGGGGCCCTGGGCGGCGGCGACCCGCCCGCGCGTGTCCCGCCCGCGCGTGTCCCGCCGCGGCAGCGGGGGCCGCCAGGGGGAGCGACCGCCCGCGGGGCCCCTGCCCGGGGCGCCGCTGCCCTATGCGCTGGGTTCGGGCCCGGCCCGGCCCGGCCCGCGGTGCCCGGGGTGCCGCCGTGGCCCGGGCGGTCGGGGCCAGGGCCGGGGCGCGGTGCCGCAGCCCGGCCCGGCGGCGCGGCGGGGGCGCAGGTACCGCCGGGCGCGGTTCCCGGCAGGACGCCGGCTGATGAGTCCCAGCGCAGCGTCCGTGAATAAAAGCACCTCCTGCTCTCCCGAGCTCCCGGTGCGGAGCTCCAGCTCGGTTCGTCGCTGCGTTTTGTTTGCGTGCGGCGCGCACCCGCGGCGGCGCGCGCTGAGGTTCGCGTTCTTCAGCGCCCGGAGCCTGCCCGGCTCTAGGGTCCCTCTGCTCTTAACCGCGTATGAGCGAGGCTGTTAAAATCCATATGCTAGGCGGGCTCGAGCTTCTTTTCTTCCCCCTATTTTAAGACACTGTGTCTGTTCAACATTAGCTTTGTAGCTAGCAACTAAAATAAGTTAACTGTCTTGTAACCAGAAAAAAAAAAATACTTTGGCACCATTGTAGCTATCTAATTCTGTAGTTGGTTTTTTTATTTTCTGTGTAAGGTATAAAGATTTTCTTTTTTCTTTTTTTTTTTTTTTTTGTAATTAACATTTTAAACTATTGGAGGGTTTATGGAGTTGTCTGTGGTGATCCCAGACCATGTGGTTATTTTTGGAAGATGCCCTGTTCTTACAGGGTAAAGTAAAAATAACTTTAAAAAGTTGGTCAGTCGTTCACCTAGGCAAGTAAGTGATCTTTGTCGGTAGAGAGTACGAGACTCTTGGAAAGACAGTTATTAATAATTTGCTGATAACAAACAAAGGTTTTTTTTAAAGCCCATCAGGTGGTGCTTGGCTTTTTGGCCAAAAAGTCTTGTATCCATCCTGAATTCTGGGCTCTTGAATATAAGTTTTTATTCAATCCTCTTCAAAGCTACCAAGATCTTGACTTTTATCTCATGGTAGCACTTTTTAAGTTGTTCAATGTAAAAAGTATTTTCTTTTTCCATTGGTATAACTTCAGTGTTACAGTGAAAAGATATATTTACTTTTTGCATGAATCACTTTTATTCACGGAATAAGAAAATTTGAGTGTTTTAAACAGCTTCATGGTGAATAAATACAGTGAGGGTATATCAACACATATTAATTTGTGATTATTATTATTGTAAAGAAAATGGTTGTTTTCCCAAAGTCTTTACTCTGTTTAGTATACCCTGGTGAGCAATCGGTTCTGTAGTAAAAAATGAATTACAGGCATACCTCGGAGATATTGTGGGTTCGGTTCCAGACCACCGCCATAAAGTGAATATCACAATAAAGCAAGTCACATGAATTATTTGGTTTCCCAGTGCATAAAAAAGTTATGTTTACACTATACTGTAGTCTATTAAGTGTGCAATAGCATTGCGTCTAAAAAAACAATGTACAAAATGTGACAGAGACACGAAGTGAGTACATGCTGTTGGGAAAATGACGCCGATAGACTTGCTGGATGCAGGGTTGCCACAAACCTCCTTCTTTTTCTTTTTTTTTTTTTTTTTTTTAAGCAATATCTGCAAAGTGCAATAAAGTGAGGTATGCCTGTATTGCATTTTTTGAATTTTCTGTTGGCGCTTAGGAGATGCAGATTTATTGCTTGAACGTGGAACATGTTGGGCATCTACAACTGCAAATGCATTATTCACGCAGGAGTTCTGGCCATTCAGCAGTTTTCTTCAATAGGCCCTTCATTCTTTTCACTTGGGTGATCTGTTTGATCTTGATAATCTCTCTGACTTTCTTCATTTAATCCATCTTGTCTTTATTTTACCCTGAGGCTCAGTAGCCCATGAACTAGTTGCATGTGTTTATACAGCTCTGAACAGTAATTCTTTAGACACTAACTCGAAATTTGATACTTCTGAAAGTTTTACAGTGTGATTTCAACACTTATTATAATACAGTTTACGGACATCTGAACTTACTTGTGGAGGTGCGCATGAGGCACTACGTGTTATGTGAGTGGAGGCAGGTGTCTTGTGATGGGACAGACACTGGGTGTCCAGTGTGTGGGGCTTTTGTGACTGATACTGCATGCGCAGAGTCATGTGGGGGAAGAAAGGAGTGTGGACACAGATTGGCGCTTGGGGGATGCGTTGTTCTGCGGGTCCCGTGGAGTAGCAGGACCCAGCAGGGAGATGTGGTGCAGTGCGATGGTGTACCTGGATTCGGGACTCCATGCACCACAGGGTATGGAGAGGAGCTCTAGTGCCACATGTGGGTGTGTGCAATGCTGGTGTTACGGCTGATTAGCACACCAAAATACTGAAAACACTCTTTCCCCTCTGAAGAGGTATCTCTTCATGCATGTCTTCAAGACCCCTCCTCCGAACAGGAAATATAGTTACTCTCTGGAGATAGAATGTGGATTCTGATCAATAGGCTACGGTGATCCTTTCCTGGAGTAGAATACTGTGAAACAAACTTTACATTTCTTGAATTCAAGGTTAAAAAAATCCATAGTATTACATAAATAGTATGTTTATATTCTCATTTTTATCATATTTGCAAAGTAAATCATGGGTCTAGCCCATTCTTTTAGCCTATTAACTTCAGTGGAAGTATGCTGATTTACAGCATGTTAAAATACTAAGTTTAAGTACGTACTTTAGACATATATCCAATATGAAATGGTTCTGATTATCCTAAACCTAGCAGCTCTTTAGCATGTTTTAACTATAGTTTTCCAGAATCCAAATTGTATAATATACAGTCTTGAGTAGCCTGAATTTTTAAAATTAGACATTGCAGCTTTCTTTTGAAATGTTTTTGGAGTTTTTTAGTGTCAATATGTTTTTTAATCTATGTAAGTCATACTTCTTTACAAAGCTTTTTATACTGTTGATCACTTTATGTGTGTAAAAGCTCATATTGACTATCTTTCCTTTTTCCCAGGATACTCCATTACTTGCTGCTTCATTGGCAGGGGGTGTCTTTTGTTTCCTATTTCTTTTAAGGTCGAAAGTCTCGGCATTAATAAATATTGATATGAGGAAATAACAACAGCAGTGGAGTTCTTTGATTCTGAGCTGTTTAGGAGTTCTTGTATAGTTTATAACATTTGAAGGGAGAAAAAATGCTTGTCTAAAACCTAAAATGCTATTGTCAAACTTCACAATTGTTAGTGGAATTTAATGCAACTGGGAATACTACATTACTCATTTATATGATAGGAAGTCTATTAACTGCTTCTATATAAAGTAGGAATTATTTTTAGAATCTGTTGTAGAAAATTTATCAGCTTCAGTTCGTTTTGGAAGAAATCAGTTTTCATTGTTTGAAATGCCAGGAAACAAATCCTGTAATCTGGGAGGAGAAGGAATATTTTTGATTCAATCTTTCAGATTAAAAATTGTATGTTGTGCAGAGTTGCAGTCAGTTATTTTGTGCATTTTTAATACTACACTGCTCTCTGTTTTGTATGTAATGGAGAAATTAGCAGTGTGTAGTATTTTCATCTTTATGTATGTGGGATAATAGGGTTTTTTTTCTGCTTCTGGAGGGGAACCTCTGTTTCATTGTTGACTTTTTTAATTGCTTCTTGCCATTTTACAGTTTCAGGTTAGAACTATAAAGGGGATATCATGGAGAATCGCCTTATGGTTTCTAAATGTAAAGGCACTTTTGAAACTGTCTTGTAGTAAGTTCAGCTGCCTGATGGCTTCTTGAACTGCAAGTGCATTTCCATACCGTGCTTGGATGCTTCCTGTGGAATACATACTGCAGCAGCTGTCCCTTATAGAAACTTCATTTGGAGCTATAGTGTATAGTGCTTTCTCTCCTGTTCTTATTCATATAAACTCCTACTTGTTGCTACATCTCTTAATGAAAAATTAATATTGGGAAATTTCTTGCCCTCTCTAAAAGTAGCTTAGAAAGTGGAAAAGTGCAGGAAAGCCGTACCTCCACAAACCTACTAACCGATTCCCAGAAATTTTCAGGGGTTCATAGGCTGAAGCCTGAGAATTACTTAGAAAGGCTGCAGACGTGTTGAGGGGGGAGAGGTGTTCTTTATGGTGAAAAGGGGAGCTGCATTAGGATCATTATAAGAAATTTTCTCCATCTTTAATACTCTCTTCTGTATTCACCTATTTCTCAGTAATGTCAGTATGTACATATGTAATTTGAAGAGAACAGAAGCTTGGGAGTCAAGACCTGTCATGTATGTGTGGAAGCAGAATGCTGACTTGTTAGCATCTATTGGGATCTAAATCACTTGCACTTTTTTTTATAGTGAGGAATCTGACTTTTACTCGCATCAAAATGCTTTAGTTTATTTTGAAACCAGGGATATGTAAGTACAACTTCCTTTTTCTTTTTTTTTTAAGGTGAAAGAATAAAGCTAAACAAGATTTGAAAAATATTTTTGCAAACTTGTGTTTTTATATCAGAAAGATGATTCGTATTTTATTCTGAACTGCCTGAGTCAGCAAAGCTGTGGGAAGCAACGCATAACTGCGCAACATTGATTCATGTCCTACACGTTAGCTGCTCAGTCAGGAAGCCTGAAGCTTAATGTCAAATGCGTAGGCAAAGCAGTTAACCAGAGCAAAATAAATTGTTCCACTTAAGTGGTGGTGAATAGGGGCATTATCTTGGGAAAATCGGTTTCAGTGACTTACTGTACTGTACAGTGCTTGTTATTTGGGACTGAACCATGAATACAAACTCCTAGAATTCAGCTCAGGGTCAAAAATTTGCTCTGATTTCTGTTCTCTAATCTCTTTTTTAGAAGTGCTTTTAAGAAGATTGCAGAAGCCATACAGATATATTTTTTTCCAGCCAAAAATATAGGAAAATGTGAGCATTTTCAGATATTGCTGCATGATTCCCCCCCCCCCCCCCCCCCCCCGGTCATGGGCTCATCTAATTTAAGATACATTAAAAAGTATACATCCCAGAAATTTAAAGAAAGGAGATAAACACTGAGATCCCATTTTACAGGCGAGGAAATAAGTTATTAAGAAATAGTAATATCTAAATCTTCTACAAGGACCACAGTGAATGTTGAGCTTAAGGCTCTTGACTTTGTATTTTACACCATCTTAAAGCATTCAGTGTCTCAACCTCGGTGTTATTTTAAAATTGTGTACATAGTATTTACATTGTTGCAAACCATGAATTGACTAATATATGAGTCTAAAGACTCCACTTTAAAAATAGAATTATAGAAGCCGGAGAAGGAGGAGGTCTACTTCATCAATCCCAAGGCAGAGAAAGAGTGAAGTTCAGTGATGGCTAAAATGAGATGCAGAACCCACGTTTCCATGGGAAAATGCATGCCATTATTATATATATATATATTTTTAAATCAGGGCTATTCTGTGCAGGTACTCTTACTGTTGTTCCTTACATTAATTGATCTTTTAACAGTTCCATTAATTCATTTCTGTTTTATTTGAATAATGTTTTGGTGTTACAAGAATTGAAACAAAGAAACTTGTGTTATATTTCTAGAACGTGCACTATGACTATGTAAGTTGTGATTAAGAAATGTATTTCCATATTTTACTCCAAATTGTTACTTTAGAAACACTGGAATAAGAGTCTATTTATATTCTTAGTAACTTTATTCATCAGGTGAAACCAGTTTTACCAAAGGAACAATTAAGTAATGATCAGATGTAATTAATTGTCTGTAATGGGTTTCCTTAATAAGAAAGAATATGGTTACTTTTCCAAGGGCACTAGTACCCGAAGAACTGAAAATGCTTAGGAAAATTTTTGCTGCCAGGACTAGGTTTGCTGATATCAACAGGAACTGAATCTTCAGTTCAGGGTATCATTTCATTTGTATCATTGCAAAGAGTTCCCAATGGAAATTTCCTTTGATAGTCATCAGTATCTTGAAACACAGCCTATGCTTTATAAAACTAGTACTCATGGATTTAATGTGAATTTGAGCATGACTTTCTGCTTCTGGGTGGATGTGTGGATTTGGTACAATTAGAGGGAAAGATGCTACATCTCCTGCATCCATAAAACCATTTTCTCTTTTTCTTGGAAGCCAAGATTCTTCTGTAGTAAGAGTTTGATTTGCTGGGAAATTAAAATAGTGTTCAGAAGGGGGCATCTTCCCTGTGGCAAAATTGCCGTATTTTACAAATGGGGCTGATCAAAAAGCATTAGAATTAATGATTTTATTGATGCATGTTTTATAATAACATTTATAAGGTCTCTGCATAAGAATTCTAATTATCGTTATATATGTGTATTATAATAATATACATACAACTACAGTGTTCATGGATTTGCATCACAATTGAAGTGTTTTGGAGTGTGTGAGAATCTTTATAGAAATCTCTGTGAGAATATTGACAATTAATTTGGTACTTATCCAATAGTGAAATAGAGTAATTTGAATGAAGTTTAAAAGAGGAAATTTTGGAAACAAGATTATTTTTCCAGATAAAGTTACTTACTTAATTGCAATCAAATTAAAAAAAAAAATCTTCTCTTAGCATACTATATTTTGATTTTGTACATGTGACCAAAAGAAATTGGTCTTGAACTCAGCCCCTATTTGCTGTGTAGCACAGAACAAAAAATTAGCCCTGACTAAAAGTACGTGACACCTGTATTCACTTTTAATTCTTCTGATGCTTTGATTGTTACAGTAGACTACCAGCAAGGAATCCAAAACCCATGGTGATGCCCCTGTTCTTCCTTTATGATACACAAGAGGCATCAAGGACTTCAGGATGGGATCCGTAGTACAATTAATTGACTGATAGGGAATTGTTAAGAATAGGTATATTGTATTAAAACAATTGCCAGCGCAAAAGACAGAACAAAGAACTGGATCAGAGTCAGGTTCCCTAAGTGCATGTTCAGGTACCTGCTCGCTTTCCTGGTCTCAACAACTTTTTCTGTGCCTCCCTTCCCCCGCCCCCCTCCCCCCCCCCCAATATTTGGATATCTTGGCTTTCCCATCTGTAAATTAAGCATAATGATAGTGACCTTGATAAAGTTATATGTTTGTGTTGGATTCAGCAAGGTTGTTTACAGAATGTCATTATGGTTTGGGCAGGTATTATGGTACTACAAGATGGGTGAAAATCTGGCTGGATGGTTGGGCTCAGAGGTGGTTGATGGCTTGTACTCTACCTGGAAGCTGGTAACAAGTGGAGTGCTGCAGCTGTCTGTCATAGCATGTATCCTGCTTAACATCCTTATCCATGACCTGGAAGGTGACAAGCTCTTGCTCACACAGTTTGCAGATGACACCAGATCGGGGCAAGGGTGGAGCAGTTGATGTGCTTGAAAGCAGGGCTGTCATTCAGAAGGGGCTAGGCAGGATGGAGGAGTGGGCTGACAGGAACTTCAGGAAATTCAGTGAGGACAAGTGTGAAGTCCTGCACCTGGGAAGGAAGAGGTCCTGGCAATGATGCGGATTGGGGCCTGACTGCTGGGGCAGCAGCCCTGCTGAAAAGGGACTGGGGGTCTTGGCCATGAGCTAACATGAGCCAGCAGAGAAAGCTAGTGGCATCTTGAACTGTACAGGGACGCAGCCAGCAGATCAAGGAAAGGGATTCCCTTTCACTTGGCACTTGTCAGACTGCATCTAGAATATTTTATCCAGGTTTGTGCCTCCCTAATACAAGGAAGATGTTGATAAACTGGAGTGAGTTCAGTGCAAGGTCACCAGGATGGTTGGGGGCTGGAGCACTTGTCCTGGGAGGAGAGGGTGGGGAAGCTGGGCTTGTGCAGCCTGGGAAAGAGACAGCTTTGGGGGGGGGGGGGCAGGGGGGAACCTACAGGCAGCTCCCCAGTGCCTACTAGGGGGTATCAAGAAATTGGTAGGAGAATAGACAGTGGTCATAAACGGAAACAGGGGATTCTGACTAAGATGTAAGGGCAATATTTTTCTCTATGAGGATAGCCTCTATGTTCTCTCTATGAGGGAACAGGTTGCCCAGCGAGGCTGTGCAGTCTTTGGAGGTTTTCAAGGCCCTGCTAGATGATGCCCTGAGCAACCTGGTCTCACCTCATAGCTGACCCTGCTTTGAGCAGGAGGCTGGGCTACATGACCTCCTGAGGTACCTGCTGACCTCAATGAGTCCATGATTCAACGGTTCTGTATTTTGCCTTATGTTGTCTGTCCTCAGAGGGGAAGAAGCGCATAAATACTAACAACTCCTTGGTGCTTTCTGCCTGTGTTGTGGGTAGGAGTCCTCGGACAAACCTGCAAATGGAAATGTTGCTCCTTCTTTCTTCCTTTTCTGCCCTCCTTGAGTTGATGTACTAGGAAGGAATCCACCCTAGGTAAAGAACTGTTGTAATAATTTCCCTAAAAAAGGAAGAACAGTCCCGAACATTTTCAGTCATCATCTCAGTGTGTCCCTGTAGACTGCTTCTTGTTCAGTGCTTCCTGCCATGTTGTGTTCTAAAAGCAGCTGGATGCTGCTTGGTGTGAGAAAGGGGGGGCAGAACAAGAGATTAAGTGCCTTTATGGCAAATGGAGTGTGCATGCACTGTTTAAAAAATGTGCATCTCCATGGATCCAATCTTATTAGCATTGTAGCTGATAACAGAATTCCCTCAACTTTAACTAAGGCAGGCCTGGATTTGTATGCCAAGAGTTAGGCTTTGTATTTATGTTCTGTTTGAGCTGATACAGTTCATTTTTATTCCACTACTTAAGATTTAGGTATTTTACTTGTAGCAGTTTTATTCTAAAATTTATTAACAGAGATGTTAGGTATTTATTAAACCAAATATACATTAGAAGAAATGATGATTCAGTCTTGGTACAACCTTCCTCAATAGCTTCCAGCATGTGGTGGTAAGCTGCTATAATATAAATGCCTGCTTCATTCGCACCCTGTGTAGTATAAAACATCTCATTAAAAAAAAAAAAATTATGGTTCTTAGAAATAGTCTTGTACAGAAAACAAATTGTGTTTTTTTTGGGGGGGGGTATAATATAGCTGTTTTGAGGAATAGGAAAAAATAAATGAAAATTAACCTTTGTTCTTCTACATTCTTTTCTCTCCTTGCTTTTATGAACCCCTGAAAGAGCCTATATATCAAATTTCAGCAAGATTTGTTTCCAAGCAGGAATTCTATGGCAATAGATTGAACAAGACTCAATTAGGCATTACACAGCTATATTCAGTAGGTGACATGGACACAGAGTATTTTAGATATTCATGGGCTTTGTGATTACAGATTTTTTTTTTTATTTTTATTTTTTAGGCTTGCAGGCTGTCTCAGAGAAGTTATTTCACAGCTTGCCTGCACTAAGCTTTCTCCATGAGGTACAGTTCCTTGGATATCAGTCTTCCAGTTTCATCTTTTCTGTTTTCTATTAAGAAATGCTCACTGGCTCATTCTTTCTGCTCCATTAGGAATAAAGAATCTTAATGTGACTGCAGTTATAATACACATTCCTTTTTAAAGAAAATGTATGCAGTCTTTACAATTCTTAGGTTTGCAGAGCAGAAAAACTTGGCAGTGTATGTCTCTTATGAGCTCAGTGGATATTGTGCCATTAGGTCTGAACACTGAGCTGCCTTGTAGTTTTGGAGGAGTTTGCATCAGTTCTGTTTCTGTTGCCTTCTGACTATTGTACAAGTAGTGACTTTTGGAAAATAGTTTCTGTGAAGTAGAAATGCAGATGCTGATTATTATTTCTGTCCTGCTAGCTGAAAACTGATGGTCTGTTATTTATCCCACAATTAGAGGAAACTGTCGAACAGAATCTGATGTGCAACCACAGCTGAGATTCTTTCTAGTCCTGGTAGGTAGAAGGATTTGCCAAAGATAATCCCAGTAGTGTCATGAGAGGGCAAACTGATTCACAGAAAGGAGTACTGACTTTCTGTTATGGTCTTTGGACAAGAACAAAGGTGACTTTAATTTTTTTTGCTAAAATTACTGTTTGTCTTGGAATCAGAATTTCAGTCTTATCAATACCAGGACAGCAGACCTTTTTATAGAGGTGTTAGTGCTCCTAAGGTCTTACAGTCTGTTGTCGGACATTGCAAACCTCTGTTTCCTCTACATCAGCTTTCATGGTCAAAGATGAGTGCTCTTGATGAAAGTTTTGAAGTAAGTTTTGGAAGCTATCTTTTGAGATTGTTTCACACTTGACAGATTTCTGGTTTCAGTTCCATTTCTAATCTGTTTGCTTTCACTGTGTATGACTTTTTCTCTGTGTGAGGAAGACCATCCTGGAAAATTTGATTTTAGTCTGAAATTTGTTGTAATTCCATAAATTATTTTTAAATATCAAAAATTTAGAAAATTATGACAAATTGGTAAAGACCTAAATAGATCACAGTATATTAAGGCATCTGATTTTTTTTTAAAGTATACACATTTAACATTTTTGCTGAATTTTAAAGGCAGTCAACCTTATGAAGTTATTAGTTAAACCCCTAGAATTGGAGCATACTGACTGCTAAAAATCATTTTTAACAGTAATAGTCCCTTTGTCGCAGAAAGACTACTTCCTTCATGTAAATTTGTTCAAATAGATTGGTTCTGCAACTGAAAAAGTAGGAAAGCTCCCTTTCCTCTTTCAATCTGTAAATGTGAATGAGTCATAAGAGACCCATTACTTCTAAAAATTGGAAGGGGAAGGACCAGATGAAAATATCAAGAAAGAGGTAGTGGAAGTGACGGCCAGTATTTTGGCCAGAATGGATCACCTACCTTCTCATAAAAGTACCTGGGAGTCATGTGCCTTGGCCTGTTTCCTGGCATCGGCTGGGCATCTGCTGTGTGTTGGGGCACACTTTTGCACACAGCCGTGCAGGGTGTTGGGGAGAGATGGAAAAGAGGCAGTCTGTAGACCACCAACATGATCCATGTCACCCACTGCTACCTCTCTGCCCGTACCTGAAGGAAAGAAGATGGTGAGCGCTGAACCAGATGAATTGGTCAGGCAGCTGAAGCCAATGGAAAATTTTAGTATAAGCATTTTTGGGCTAGATAACTTCAAGAGGTCCTTTCTAGCCCAGTGTTTCTGTACTTTCTGCAGAGCCTGGAAGAAAGTGGTTTGAGTCAATAACTAGAGGTTATACTGCATTTGAGAAATGAATTTTAAATGGAAAAAAATCCATATTTTGATAAACTTCCTGTCATGTCCAGTACTTCAAGGCAGTTGTTCAGAGTTACTCAGATTCTTAGTTTTATAATGCAATACACATGAAATGCATACAATACTTGCAATACACACTAGTTCATATGTTTCCTGTACAGTAGGGTTTTTTTTTTTCTATTTACGATTTGGAAATATTTATTTGGAACAGGAATTTGGTATTCTGTGGTTTAAAAGTACATGTTTATTGAGATTCTGAAATAATTTTATGTTAAACTAAATAACATCTCCTCAGCTCTCATGATGCTGCATCTGGAATACTGGGTTCAGTTTTGGGCCCCCAGTACAAAAGAGATACTGAAAAATCGGAGTGAGTCCTGTGAGGGCTACTGCCATGGTTAGGGAGTTGCAACATGTGAGGAGAGGCTAAGAGAATTAAATTTGTTTAGTTTTAAGAAGAAATGGCTAAGGGGAGATCTAGTTACAGTCCTCTACTCCCTAAAGTGGGGTTGTGGAGAAGCTGGAGGCAGACTTTTTTCAGAGATTCACAGCAAAAGCGTGAGAGGTAATGGGCACAAGCTGCTGCAAGGGGAAGTCCAAGTGGACATAAGGGTAAAGTTTTTCACAGTATGACTGATTAAGCACTGGAACAGGTTGCCCAGAGAGGTGGTGAGATCTCCATCCTTGGGGATTTTCAAAACTTGAGTGGAAAAGGCCCTGAGCAACTTGGTCTGATTTTGAAGTTAAACCTGTCTTGAGGGTATAAGAAAACATCCATAGGTCCCTTTCAACCTAATTTTATTGGTGATTTCTATGGTAATTGTTTAAAGAAATATGTATAGCTATACATATTAACAGAAGTTCAAATTTTAACAGCCATGAGAATCAATGGGAAAAAAGCATGTGGGTTACAAACACAAAATGAATTGTACACTGTTAAGTGAATTAAATCATCTGCCTTAATCTTGATTTAAATCCCTTAATTTTAATTTAGTTTCTGTGTCTCTTCACAGAAGAGTGAAAACTTTCTCTCTCTTCTATGCATGATGCTGCTAAAGTGTGTTCCATGAACATGTTCTCTGTGATATAAAATGACAATTATTTTATTTTTATGGAGGGTATAACGGGAACTTACAATACACAAGCTCTCTTTGCTGACAGACCATTTGTCTAAGTAATTAAAAACTGAAAACAAGTCTGTGGAACTTCAAGATGAATTAATGCAATGTATAAGTCAACCCATAAGGCATTCTTAAGTGAGAAAGTGCGTCTTTCTTCATGTGAATAACTGCACTGTTCAAATGAGAGAAAGCAGCTCAGTGGTCAGGACTCCAACACTGGGTCTGTGTCCTTCCTTTACACAATTGCTGTGCGATTTGAAACACGTCACTGTGAGCTAGATCAAAAAGGAAAATGAGATGAAACTTTCATAGCGCAGTTATACGTTTTGTTAGTATTTGTTTGTAAGGAAGAAAATGATTTTTAAACTAATTATTGAGCTAAGTTCCATATATGTTTAAAAACTTGCAGCATATGTTAAAAAAATAATCTGAAGGCCTTTTAACTAAACTACCCTCTTAGAGATGTATTTGGAAGAGGTATTGAAACTTCCACAGGTTTGCCAGTTATTGCATGTTTCATCTTTGAAAATCTAAGTTTCAATGATGATTCAAGTTTAAAAAATAAAGAAAAATAGCCTTCTCCTGAGACCGTAATTGTTCCTTTTTTTTCCTGACAATTTTGATATGGCAAAATGCATTCCAGACATTTGTAAGTAGGAACATGCCTTTTAGCTCTACAGAAATAAAGGGTAATGAGGGAGACTTTAGAAGGGGTGATATATAGTGGAAATGTGTACATAAGTTTAGGAATCCTTTTTAAGCTTTGTCTCTGAAGTTAATTGTTCATGTCTAGGACTTGATTGAGAATTAGCAAAGCTAAAGATCATTTAGAAGGCAATTTCATGTGCTTAGAAAATGGGAAGTTTTTATGAATTGTCTCCTCATATCAGGACCTTACACTACCAGAATTGTCATCCTTCTTGGCATGTCTGTCCTCATGATTTCCATTTACATCCCTGACATAAAGGAGGTGAATTGCCTCTTATGTTCTATGGATGCTTTTTGAGGGACTTTCTTTCATTCACTGGCACCTTTTCTGGAAGTGGTGATTGCTTTGACCTCTGCATCCAGATTAATTTAATTTATTATTCCTCTACTGTGCCTTGAGTTTCACTATCTTGTCCAACTTATTCTTCCCATACTTAGGCTACGGAGACTTTTCAAGGGCTTGAGCTGTTCTTTGAACTGCTGCAAGCACAAACAATAACTCTTTGAAATTAACGCCAATGGACTGCTTGGGAGTGAGACAAAAGATGCAGAAAGTCCTGTATCAGTTCTTCCAGTGTCTTCGGTAGCTTTTAGAAACTTACTTTTCCTCCACAGCCTTGCTCTTAATTGTTTCTTTTTGATGTGCTGCTTAGAATGGAAATGTTTTGGGGCAGAGTATGTGCGTTGCCTAGTACAGCAGATCCGGTTTGTCCTTTCAGATGTTACTGCAAAATCACTATTGAATATTGTTTTGGGGAAGGAAGGAAAACTTCTCCTGTGTATTCTGGGCTTTGCTCTCTCCCCGGGTGCGTTCTGGGCCAAAGTATGGATATGGTTTTATTCTTTAGTTTAAAACATTAGACCTAGAATTAGAGAAGAGAGGAGAAAAGCTTAAGTGCTCATGCAGTTTTCTTGCTATTACTTCACTCTCCTCAGGAGTAGTGAAAACAAAGCAGACTCAACCAGTGTTTTTGAACTCCCTCTTTCAGAAAAAAGCTGTGTTTAAAGTGTATAGTTAGAACTTTAAAGTGCTTTAAGAACCTTTTTAACCTTTTAACTTTTTTAACCTAGGTTTTCTCTTTTCCTTTTTTTTTTTTTTCCTGGAAGAAGAAAGCAGAAGATCTTTAAAGCTAGGCAAAGGACAGTTGAAATGGGGAAAATACAGCGATTGCTATGGTTGCATCTTTTCAAAATGACTGTAGGAACTCCATATATGGTACTACAAATTAAAACAGTATAAGCAGAAATGGTACGTTCCAAGAGAAAAATAATTATTGTGCATTGACAAGCTTAGTAGGTATTAGGTGCTAGTGTTTGTGATTTTCAGTATTAATTACCAAATGGAAAAAAGCATCATCAAGACTGATAAGCTTCCGAGAGTTTTTCTCCCTCCCTCCTACATGAAGATTTTGAAGCAGAATATTTGGCACAAACAGGCGCTAAAATAACATCTTTTAATAATCTGGCTGTAGTTGTCACAAAGGGAGCTGCAGAGTACCAAGGAGTTTAAAAACTTCATCTTTATTCTGCTGGCGTATTGAGATCATTACAAGAAATGGCTCCAGTGCTAAGGGCTGTGTACGTAAAGATTTGAACTAGATGTAATTTGAAGCTAGAAGCCAGGCACGTTTCCTCTCGCCCATAATGGTATTAGCTAATAGGTATGAGCCTGGCCAAATTAAAAAGGAGTGTCTGAAAATCTGGAAACAATGTTCATCTACAAAACATGTTTTCTTTTGCAGGAGTTTTGGTCCGCTAAAGGCTCAGTGGATACACTAGAATGGACACAGAGGAATTCCCTCCCCCACCTCCAGAAGGTAACTAAAATACTTAATATTTTAAAATCACTTTCATTGTAACAGATAGGACTATTTTTCAAACAATATTTTTACCTTCCCAGAACTCCCTCCCCCAACATCTCTTTGGGACTTGCTGATATTCTCTCGGGGTATCTGGCAATGCCTTACTGAGACATAAATTCTCACCATCTATCCTGCCCCATCCTTGGAGCTGGCTCACTGGCGTTACAAGAGCATCACAGGAAGAAAACTGGGAAGTGATTGGTTCTTACAGTCCCAGTCTGCAAATATGTTTTCTGTGGCAATGTAGCGTGATGCATATCATCGTACGCTTCATACAGCCCTGAGCCCTCATGCACATGGTGCTCCTTAGAGAAGAAGCTGACAAACCCGTGGCACGGGCAGGTTATCTGGGCCAGTGGCACAGATGCCTGGACAGATTTGGAGTCTGAATTGAGGAGACAGGGTGAATTTTTCTCTGCTGGGACATGTGCTGCTTCCACAAGGTGTGCTTAACCTGGGGGATGACTGCTAAGGGCTGCTTTTGAAGCTGTCCCTCTCTCGCCCTGAGCCTGCAGCTCAGGGCTCAGGCAGCATGCCTCTCTATGGGAAGTGGAGTGGAAGCATGCGTGGCTGAACCTTTGTGTGGCTGGAGCACAGAAATTTCTGGAAGATTGCCATGTGTGTTAGACTGTGGAACTGCTTTATAAAGTTCCCTTGGTGCCCTTTGGCTGCTGTACACTGGTAGCCATATGGCCACTAGTAGAGCCCAGAGTTCAGAGGACTTAAAGACAGAGTGTACAAATGCAATATGTCCTTGCATTGGAGTTATGCCTCTTGTAAAGGAATATCACCTATATCTTTTTTTGTCTGATTTCCTGTGAACACACCTTTCTGTGCTATTTTGCATTGTGTCTTTTAAGTCTTAAGAACATTTGGCTTTTGATATTTGAGGCTGGGAGACTTCTTAGGAGTAGTAGTCTGATCTTACTCTTCCAAAGCATTGGTTTATGGAGATGGTGATTATGTAGACCTGCAGCTGAACCCAGTACAGCTGTTCTTATTTAGCTAAATTTGCTAGTATAGTTTGCCAAGATAGTGACTTTCTGTAGTCTTCCCATAGATTTTTGATGTATCCCTTTTATGAAATGTAATAATTTTTATTTATTGATGACACAGTACCTATATGAAGCTTTTTAAATATGAAAAAGGATTTATCTTAGTTTTGTTCAGCCATAACTATTTAGGAACTTGGGAATTGTCATCCTGGTTGGAAATTGCTATCTCTCTAGCTTAGACACTGCCACAGATAGAGATCTAATACTAGACACTATCTAGGAAATTGGGAATGTGAAATAAGCAGGAAGTTGTAAAATCAGCTTCTAATGGGATAGACATATTTATGGCCATTATTATTGATGGTTTTATTTATGTTCTGAGATATCATTGAATACTGTCCTGGCAAAATGTGTTTCCTGCACTTGACTTAATACATGTGGTCAGAACTCTGATTTTAACTCTGTTTTATTTAGTGACAGTTACTGTGAAACTATCCTTATCAGATTATTTATCTACAAAGAATGTACTGCTGTGGGGGAAGAGTCATCCTTAAAGAATCAATATTTCCTCTTGCGTAGGGTCTGTCATTGTTCAAAGACAGCTAATAATTGTGGCGACAGCTCCGACTTGGTGAAGCATGTCAGCGCGTGTGATACTCTAAGCGTTTCATATACACAAACTCAGTTCCATGTGTTATAAAGGGCTTTGCAGAGAAGGAACCTAAATTCCAGAATCATATTGAGCTACGTTACCCTGAATTTTTGTTATTTTCAGACATGTCGCTCCTTAATATTCTGATTAAACTTATTTAACAAAAGTTGAGATTTTGCTCAAGATACTGCTTTATCTGATCTTGTGTCAATGGACACAAGTCACTGTCATCTCAAAAGTTTTGTCTAAAAATTACTGGAACTAGAATCTTTTCTGACTTTACCAATGCTAATTTTCTCGAAGTCATATTAATAAAGACAATATCACTGAAGATAAAAATAAGCCTTCTGCAGTGTGGAATATTAGTAAGCATTTCAGTAGTTACACTGAAGTATACTTTAGTTCATTTTCTAGATAATCCCCATAACCCATTTTGCAGGTGGAAAATAAGTGAGAATTTTAGGAGCAAGTACAGCTGCAATTTCACATAGCTAAGTTAAAGGAAAAAAGGAATAGGATTGGTTTGCAGTGGTTACATTTTTTTGTACTGTATGTATACACCAGCCCTCCAGGTGTCTGCTCAGAAATGCTGAGCAGGACCTGCCTGTGCCTTCAGACAGTGGGACCGATGGGCAAATTACTGCGGTGAGTAGTGAGACTGAGGGTCCCACTGTGTGCTGAGTGCAGGAGCCTCTACTACATTGCAAACATCTTTTCAGCTGCTGTATAATGATTATAAAATCCTGAGCTGTGGCTACAGATCACATCATTAAATATTTTTCAGAAGTTCTTCTGATTTCGTGGGAGTTTTTTCTTTTACCTATTTACTGTTTTCACAGATATGGCTTTAGTGATTAAAGTCATTTGGGTTCTTCTCTGTTTAAGGTGACAGTATAGCCTGCATGTTGAATCTCAACTATATTCCTATTTAGTGGATTTCCAATGTTGTTTTTGGACAAGTAACTTTACCAGATCTGTTTATATCAATGTCAATGTATACAAAGCGGAAAAATGACCATAAACCTTTATGGGCATGTTGTGAGAATCTATATGAAAGCTATGCAACTAAATTCATGTTAAATAATGTCTTTTCATCAGTGGTAATCATCTGAATCTCTACCTTGTTTTAGAAATGACCAGTTAAGGTCAATGATAGAGCTTCCTCTGCCACTGCTTGATAGGAAGAAGCACGCATATGATGGAGGAATGGAAGATAAATGTGTTATCCTTGTTTATTTCATTTATTATGCTTATGCAGCATATCTGCCTGCTGCCTATAGCAATCTATTACTGCTATTTGGACATTCCATTCATGAATCTTTAATTACATAGTGACAAGTTTATGCCTGTTAATTCTCCCACCCCAGAGCAAATGCAAGTTTTGAAGAATTTTACAAAAATTAAATACCTTTATGTTGCTTCCTCCAGAATGTTTTAAAAACTAATTCCTCTTTTCGTCATGATTGAGTATTGTTGTTTATATTTTTTGAATCAATGTATGTGTTAGCAGTCAGGGAGCAAGGATGGGGGAGTGCTTTCAAATGTAAGGCTGGATTAAGAGCATAATAAAAAAAACCTGCTTCTAAAATTGACACTTGTGATGACAGTGCTAGCTCTTCTTCACTCCTTCAATCTGTATGCACATAGGAATTTATAATCAAAGTGCTGGAAGTTATGTTTATGACTTCATATATAAAAAGTCACTGATTATTTTGTGAAATAAAATAGAGGAGGGTTCTTTATCTCCCCATCAACACAGAAAGTCCTCCTTTAACAGCTAAATGAAAATAGTAAGGTTTTTCATGACTGTAAGTTACAATTATGTTGTAACTGATTACTGTAAAGGAATGTATTTCCCAAACCCATTTAGACAATATGGGCTGTGGACTGCAGATTTTGCAGTTAGGAATTTAAAAGCTTGCAATTCTGAGAATCAGATGAGCTCTGATTTTTGTTCTCCTGTAGAGGTGTTTTCTTTGCACTGACCGGCTAGGACTTGAGATTGGTTGTTTAATGATAGAATGGTGTTCACTTATGATAGTCTGTGCTTGTTCTGTTATTTTTTCAGGAGGTATGGTCTCTGGCTGGTTTTCCTTTCTTCAAGGGGAAAAATGTCTTGTGATCTTGCAAAGTGAAAGCCTTATTCGTTATATGAGGACTTAGAGATGTTTATTGAGCCTGTTTTAAAAGGAAGAATGTCTTTCTGTGCATAGCAAGAATGGATACCTGAGAAACAGCTCCTTGCCTTAAGGAAGTGGGGGGTGCATTCTTGTTTAACAAGACTTGTCTTTGTCTTTGTACTTTCTTCTCTGAATAGGTCTCCTCTTCATTATTCTTAGTACATGGCAGTATGACTCATATGATTTCTCCCTGAAAACTATTAGAAATAGTTCTCACATATTAGAGAACTATTAGAAATAGTTCTCACATATCTTGAGTGTACTTCTCAATTATTCAACTCAGTCCTCCTAAAGTAAGTTGCCCTTTACAACAGTCGTAGGACCTAGAATAGGTTTTAAGCTTTGTTTTATAATTAATTGAGTCTATCAAGAGGTTTATTTCTAGTAATTAGATTTTTAATACTGGTACATAGCCTTACGGTTCTGGTATCATGAATAGCCAGCATATTTTGTTTCTTAAATACTTAACATAGCATTGAAATTTCAGTGTTCAATACAAGGACAATGTGAGAATGAATTTGATTGTATAGTCTTCATACTTGTGCTAAATATTCTCTTTACATGAGAAATAATCATCTATAACTCTGCTTCATTTGAGAAATGTGAGGTACGGTTGAAGTAAAGAGCAGGCGTAGTAAAGAGCAGTTGGGTACATTCTCTCACCTCTTTTCCTTACTTATGCCGTTATCTCTTATCCTGTGAGTAGAGCTAGATGAGAAGCTTTTGTTCCACAACTTGGACATTTCCAAGGTGTTTTTCAAAGCAAAAAACAGACAAACAGACCAAAGATATCTCTTAGATACTGATTATAAAAGCATTCTGCACACCTTTTTATATAAATGATTGGCTTTCTAGGGCTGTGAATGTGGATTTCTATACTCCTGATATGGAAAGCCATAAATCAAGGAGGCCAAGGACTTAAATCTGGATTTCCTGCATGTGATCAAGTACTATGTGTCTGGGTTTTTCCTTGGTTTTTTTTTTTTTGTTTGTTTGTTTGTTTGTTTGCCTGCCAACCACAGAGTACTAAAATAATCATAGCTCCTCTCTCCTTGAAAAGGCAGTCTGTATGGAATCCGAGAGCACTTTCCAGATAAAAGTTAGATAGAAATAACTATACTTTCATAAAAGTTCTCATTAGGATGAATTTGCATATTCCAACAGAAAAGTTTTAGAAAAATTCTTAATTAGCTCTAAGAAGGAGCTGTTGAACAGCTGCTGTGTTTCGCTATAGAGATAACTATTTCACTGCTAGGTGAACTGCTTTCTCTTTTGTGTGCTATATATTATTTTCAGATTATTTAATTACCTTTTGTCCTGTTTAGTATATAATTTCATAGGTTATTTAGGTATTAACTGCTTTAACAAACTATTTTTGTGACTGAGGCAGTTAAATTGGGGCTTTTGTAATATTGACAAGAAAATCACGTGGTATATGTTTTATGGTTTGGTGTATGAAAGTGAAGAACAGTGAGGAAAATGAGGCTGAATTTGAGAGAAGTAAAATAAAAGGACAATACTTAGCATGATTTGGGGATTGAAGTAAGAACACTGCTTACATTAAACTGCAGCTATAAAGGGAGTTGGTCTTAGGCTATATGGCATTGTTTGTTAGGCATGTCTATTTTCAGCATACAGACAGTTACAAATGATGGTAAAGGGGGAGCCAAGATTTCAAAAGAATGAGAACAGAATATGAATTGTGGTTATGAATGGTCCCTTGTTCTTGAAGCTGACTGTGGCTTGCTCGTGTCTGACATCCCATTTGTAACAGAACAATTTATTTATTTTTAAAGATCACATTACTTTCAGTTAAGGGAAATGTATTGGTTAACAAGGATCAATTATTTCATATAACAATGCAGACAAGCTGTATAACAAACAGTAACAAGAAAATTCAGATTGCAAAAATGCACTGATGGTGTCATGTGTCACTCCTAATTAGTTCTTTTTTTTTCTTCTAGCCAAGCATATATGGGAGTTGAGGAAAACAACAAAGAGAAATAGGTTAATTAAAAATTATTTCTGTTTTTAGCATCTGCAAAGCAAACACAATTTATACAGATGTAATTGTATCCTCTCTACTTTGAAGTAATCCAGTAAAATCTTTGCTAGATATTTATGATTTGTTAAATGATCAAACGTGATTCAGTGACACAGTGTTCTAAGTAACTAGAGTCTTCATTTTGGAAGTATATGATGTTTCCTTTCTGAATACAATCTTTTTTTTTTAGTTAGTTTTTTATTCGCAATAGGTTTTTATTCGCTCAGCTGCTCTGTAGCATGACTTTAGTGCTGGACTTAACTTGCACAGCAGTGTGTAGTGACAAGCCCCAGATATGTTGCCTGAAAAGATTGATGATGAGACAAAGTGGTACTAAGGGATGTCAACAAAACTTCATCTCTAGCTTGGGATAATTAATATTGTTTGTTCAAAAGACAAAGAAAAAAATGTGAAAGAAATTATGCTGATCGTTGGGTATTCCTGCAAGAATATTTATGTAAGCTAAGCTCTGAAATTTGAATTTCAAATAGCAAGCCAGCATATGAGGAGAGGTGTAAATTATTTTTTGTTTCTTTTGCCTTTTTAAGACCTGTAACTGGCACTAGCTAGCCAGAATAAATTGCTGCCAACAAGGGCAAGTAACAGAGGGATTTTTTTTTTTGTTAATTCCATTTCACTGATCCCAGCAAATATTCACCAACTGTACCTAAAACCTTTGTAAAGTTTACATAGACAGATTTACTTTTTTTATACATTGTTCTCTGTTGTGTATGAGTGCTACTAAAAACTTGTTTTCATTAAGATAAGTTAAATAAAGCGTCTGAACTATTGAATGAAGCATTTATTAGGTACTACTTTCTTTCTCTGCAGAGAGGAACTGAAATTATGCCTAGCAATTTGAGGAAAATCTACTTTTGGAAAAACATTTGGAAAAAAACTCTCCAGTCCTTCACATAGATTCTTTCCAGGAAACCAAACCTTGTCATAGTCATATATGTGAATAGAGAAGATGATTTAATATGTCTAAGTAAGGTCCTTGCAGGAGTAATCATTGTTAGAATAATCTGTTGTTAAGCTCAGTAACATTGGTTAGATGATCAAATTCTGGAAATTGTGCACATTCCAAGTGGGATAGTCTTTAAGTAAAATAATGTTCTGTTCTGTAAAATATGGAGCAGCATCGCTGTAGTCTGTGAGCTACAGATCTTGCAGTTATTCGGAAGAAGAATGGCTGATGCTAAAGTGTAGCTGTATGTTCTGTTACTGTTCTTGTTTTGGATACTCTTTTCCTGTAGATGAAAACTTCATTTTGTAGTGTTGTGGTTTGTTTGTGATGAGGTTTCATAGTTTAGTTTTGTTCTGATATAATTCTACTCAAAAATAAAGTTTTGTAAACATGTGTGCGGAGGAACTTTGATGACAGCCGGCAGAGGTCTGGTCAGTGGAGTCCTTGGAGCCTCGGTAACCATTCAGCTAAAGCAGACGCATCAAGCAATAGTGTGTTGGGGAGAGTGTGAAAGAGAAAAGGGCTAAAAGTGTGAACAGCCCAGAACTTCTGCCTTGTTTGAGCATGCCAGAAGATATTTTGTGTCCATGTGTCAAGTTTTGCCATCTCTTGGAAGTCTGCAAATTTCAGGAAGCCTCTCTGTTTAGTGCAAACCATTCAGTTGTTACTGATCAATGGGCTCTAGGTGTTAAAATATTAGGGATCCACTTGATCTTCCAAGATCATTTCCACAATTTTCTGAAAGGCTGGTTAAGTACTATTTTGTCTTACCAGAAAATTGCCTAGGTTATTGGTTCAGCCTATCCCCATGGCAGTAATATTTCATTTTTAATCTGTGCCATCTATCTCTCTGTGCAAATTTGAATCAAACTTTCTTTACAAATCAGTTTATCTGTATAGCACTCTGTAGACTGGGGAAAGAGTGGGAATGAGAAAAATGAGTTGGTGAGAAGCTAGCTGAAATCCAAAATATTTCCGTTATTGCCTGTAATTTACATAACATAGCCATTCTGTTTTAATGTATAAATTCTGCTGTAGTACAAGAAGATAATTTCTGTACAAAAGGTAGGTTTCTGGGTTGTTTCCTTGTTCATAATACATTGAGGAGAAAATGTAAAATAAATAGTTAAATCTAAGTTATATTTAGGCATGTGAATAGGTTGCATGCACTGCTTTGAGAGTATAAGATGGAATTATCATTGTGGAAAAAGTAATCTGTTGCAGCATGTCCAAGAAGACAAATCAATCCCCAAAACAGCACGTATCTTCTGAACCCCATCTTTGTCATCCATCTCCAGTTCTGATGCTGAGCTCAAGTGCTTTTAGGTGTTCAAAGTTCTACTTTTGGGAGTGCCAGCGAGTGCTTAAATTCTGACATTGGTAGAAAAAGGGTTGTTCAGCCCTAGACTAATGATCTAGAAAATAGGCATCCCATTGCCTAAATCCAGCTGAGGGTTTGATCAAGGATGCATGCACAGCTGATGGCAAGATAGAAAAAAGAAACATGATCCAAAGTTGAAGCCAAATCCCTTCCTCCTTCATACCCAGAATATGTCAGCATGGTGAAAAGATCTTGCTAGACATGGTCCAAGACCTAAGGTACTTAAGCTTCTTTTGGTCTGGGTAAATTCCAGCTCTTTTTATTATCTGATGCACAGTTTATGTACCCAACCTGTATGTTTTCCTTCTATGGAAGTGGGATCTCATGCTCTGCTTGCTTTAGTCCCCCAGAATAAGTGCCACACTTTATGTCTCACAGGACTGCCAATTATTCTTAAGTCATTCCCGTCCAAGGTATTTGATGATACAGCAGTTTCATGTTACTAATTAAACAGACTATATTAGAGAAATGCATATTCCTCAAACCATTAAACAATAATTACTTCAATGTAAAAAATAATCATTTGTATAACTAGATATAATAGATGGTACCCTTTAGGGAAAAAAAAAAAGTAAAGAAGAACAAACCGGATTCTGTTCTGTCTCTTGTGGAGAATTCCTTAACGTATGGCTTCTTTCTTACAGATATATTAATTATGTGGGCAGAACTAGATTTCCCAGAAAATCTTCCTTCTCCTTTCTTTCCTCACATGACACTTGCATCCTAGGGTTAGCCAACCTGCTTCTTCCCTGCAGTCCCCGAGCTGGACACTTTCTTCATTCACAAGGACTTTGTAGTCCTTCTGCTGTTTGATTTCTGTTTTATTACAACTCACTGTTTATTCCATACTCAGCATGGACTGTCCATTTGGCAGCGTGTTGTGAGGGGAGAGTCATGATTCAGCTGTTGATGTGCTTGGCAGTGGAGCCTGAACTCAGCTACACGGTGGCCATCAAGCACGTGTCACTAGCAAAAGTCATGTCCCACAGCCTGTGTAGTTTTACTTTGATATCTTCAGAAATATTGAGTGGTGTTTCTCGTTAGATGCTTGGTGGCATTTTACATTAATTCAGACTAGCGACCTTAGTAATAATAAGTGGTGGAACTCCTTTAATACTGATAAAAAGTTAATATCCTTTAACACCAATGGGATTTCTTCAGCATGGACAGATATCTGTTATGTAGGACCATGTTTATACGTATTTCCAAATAATGCCCACACATACTTTTCTTAAAGAATCCCATTTTAAGTACTTCACTTGCTGCAAGTCAGTGGTGTTTACTGATGGAATGTAATGGTAGAATCTGTTAATACAGTGCTGAGGTGAAACAGATTCGCTCTTTCCAGGACCGGGTTCAGTCTTTGCTTGTGGCAGTGGCGTGCAATACCAGCGTTTCCAGTATGCTGACTATGAAAATATAAGGTCAGCTAAAATGGTCGCAGTGCTGTTTTTTATATAGCAGCCTTTCTGATTATAGTGTAACCAACATTGAGAAGTATCTTGTAGAGTTGCAAAGGAATACAGCTTTTTTTTTGTTTTGCTGCCAATAGTCTTTGGACAGCCTACTTTCTCTCTAACCTTGTCATTTAACCTTTTGGTTTTTTTGCAACTCAATGCTCTTAATTTTTAGTTAACTTTAAGCTTAATTTTTAGCATAGTGAGTAACTTATAAGAATCAATGCTTTTGGTATTTGTAAGTCTTGCCTAACAACCACAGATGTGCTTTATTGCAAGAAATAAATTTCTTTAATATGCAGATGATTATTGCTAACAGTAGACTCTGTCTTAAACTTGGACAGACAGATTCATGATCCATTTGAGTTCAATTTGGATTTTGCTTTTTATCCAGAAGAATAATTTCTGTTATACTTGCTTAACAGCATAAGTAGTATGTAATGTGTGTATTTATCAAATATTAAAGAGATGCTGTTACTTATTTCTTTGTTGTTTATTTGAATGGAGAGCCTGTTAATTTGTGTGGTTTTGCTTTTGTTTCCATCACTGGAAAGACTTCTTGTATGAATGTGTACTGTTTGGGTTTTGTTTTGTTTTGTTTTTTTTACAGTTTCCACAAAGACTTTTAATGATATTGTGGTCTTACTTTGGATTTGTGTGTGAGCTTCATGTAATTAGCGACATACTTAGACCACAGGGACCTGAGTTTCCTGTAATGCCAGTTTAGTGCAACTGCAAATGAAAGCAGAAGGAAAGTCTTGGGGTCTGATCCACTCCCCATGACAGTAGATGGAAAAATGTTCACCAATCCATTTCGGTGTATGGAGTTTTGGCTTAGACTTTTTCCCAACAAAATAGATACAGTATTATAATAATTGATACATCTGTGTGACACTATGGGAACAAATTCATATTCATTGATGGAGTACTGAAAAGCAGTGCAAGGTACCTGGGTACATATCCCCCCATGCGGGCAGCCTCTCTGTGAACACCGTGTGTCTGGCTCTGCACTGCTTCCCAGGGCAGTCGGCAGCTTGGAGGATGTTCCGGTGGGGCGGCTGAGGGCCGTGATGGCTTGAGCCACCAGAGGCATCCACTGTGACTCTTGACGGCTGGGCACAAGCTAGGATGGGCCTCGAGGCTGCTCTAACCTGTCCTGCTGAGGAGCTGCTGCCCAGAGGCTGCAAACCAGGAGGAGAAGAGGAAGTGCAAATCCATCCATTCCCTAGTGGCCTCGTGCAGACTGCAGTTCTGGTCTAGGGGTAAATGTGATTCTTAGAGTGTAGATCTGTTTTTTAATCAGTTTGCTAAGTCTTCACATAATTAGGTAGCTTCTGAAAGTTTTGGTCTAAGATGCCAGTGGGGCAACTCTCTGTTACAGTATTTCTGCAGCTTGATTTCATTCTTTGAGGGCAGAAGTTTAGTACGTAGAGGTAACTGTGCAGGCTGTGATCTATATGGAAGTTGGTACTTGAGAACATTCAGCAAAAAATTGCACCGATGCTTTAACCAAAGGGACCTAAAGGGAGAATGTCACTTGGTGATGTGGAAGTGCCCATGAATGGGTTTGTTTGCAGCAGCATTCCTAAAAGCCAGCCACCTTCTCTGTGACTTAAAACATTTATTTACTAATGAAATCATGCAGAACAGAGGTTGTCTTCATTAGTACTTTCTATTTCAACAGCACACTCCTAGAGACCTTGAATTGATGTTAGGAAGTCACGGCATGAAAGTCACTTGGATAACTTTAAAACTTTCTTTGTGCTTTTTTCATTGTGGAAACAGTCTATAATTATTTGCTTGCATATTCTTTTCTTAAATAGCTTTTATAGTCCTGTTTCCCATTTGGCACATAAGCGTATAGTACTCCTTGATTCCAGCCACTTGGCTGAACGCTGTCCTCCCATTTGCAGCCTCCTCCCTCCGTCTGCCAGACCCAGCTGATGCCAGTTCTGTTCTTGCTCTCCAGGCTCCTCCTTTTCCAACTACCTGGCTTCCAGCTCCCAGTCCTTTCACACTGAAATAAGTCCGTATTTCCCATCCAAAATTCCAGTTTGACCAGACTTCTTGTTTCATTTTACTTCTCTTCATCCTTCCTTACCCAGATACTTTCCATGTTGCACTTGGAGTCAGCTCGCTTTCATCTTCACCTTTCTCCCTGCATGGGTGCTAGCCAGAGGTGCTGTTTGGGCAGCACAGAAGGGATACTGTTAAGCTGAATACTAGAGTGAAAGAATATTTAAGTTCATTTTTCTCTCCTGGTACTGAAGAAGTCATGGTCACATGTGGGAGAAGTGAGCAGAAAGAAAATATTTTGTTGCTCTGTGGCTGTAGGAATGCAGTCTAATCAGCATTAGGAGGTTGTGAGAATCTTGAGATTACCCGGTGAAGACTGAATCTTAAAACCTTTTTTCTGTTTGAGATGTAACAAGTTTCTGCTGAATATGAATCAACTGTGGCTTCTTGTAGGTTTACAAGTTGGTCACATTTTTACAGGAACACTGGAAGTGCTTGTAGCACAGGATTCACCTTCCTGACAAATGTCAAATCTCTACTACAAACTTTCACTGAAATTAAAAGCAAACAAATTGGGAACCCATTCATCTTTAAACACAGTTGGCACAGTACGTTTATGCCCCAATGGTTAGTTTTACAAAATCAATGATAATTTGAAAGATTCTGGTATTTCCTGTTATAAGACTAAAAATGAACAGAGTTTTCATCTTTCACCTGTGATAAAATGAGAATATTTTCATGGTTATGTATGTTCTTTCTTTTTCTACAGCTATAACAGTAGTTCTGGACTGACACTGATTTTTGAAAAGGACATATAGCAGGTGGCTGTGACTTAGAGGAAAAAGTATCTGGTCTGATTTAGTCCTGCATATATACTTACACCATATGGGAAGTACAGTTTCTAAAACTGTTTTCAGGTGGAGGAGAGTAATTCTTTTTCCTTCCAGAATTCAAAAAAAATTTTTAAATTATTTTTTATTTCTTCAGAATATTAATACCTGTGAGGCTATTCAGAACTTAAAAGAAGGTATTTTCCATTAGTTGAGAAGAGCACTTTCCCGGTTAGATTTTAGCGCCTTGCTGTTTTCTAGTGCAATTCCAGTTCTTTCTTCTATGTGGCATCTTGCACATTCACACAAGGAGCTAGACAGATTCTGACTATTAATAAAAAGAGTCTGGAAAAGCAAACATATCTCATCCTAGAAGAGGGCTAGAGAGAACATCTCTGGCATTTGTCAAGGTTCATATGCACTGGGATTGTTGAGTCTGCCTGTTTGCTGTGATTTGTAAACTTCGTAAGTTACTGAGTTTTATGATAGCTAAATACACTCTGAGATAGTAAACTTTTTTTACTGAAAAGTTTTGCTTTGAAGATACTCAAGAACTGGTAGTTCAGTTTGAAGGAAGATGGATTCCAAGTATCTTGCTGCAATCCAAAATACTTAAGTAAAAAAGAAAGATGTTTTCAGACTGCACACTGGAATAAGAACAAGCAGCTTCTTTCAGTCTCTGTGTTAGATTTAACTGTATTAATAATATTATTTTACGAAAGAATAATATTTTGCATCTGAAGCAAAGCATACTTGCATTTTCTTCATCTGTCAATGTAAGTTGGCAACATGGCTGAAAGCAATTGAAAATGTGTCACTTAGAAGCAAAAAAAAAATTGACATTTAGTGAATATGCAAAAGAAATCCAATTTAGATTCCAGAGGTGAAACAATAAATTGTGTATACTGGGAAAAAAAAAAAGACTATGAGAGGGAGAAGGGAAAAGTAGCTTTCCCTTCTGGGAACGTGTGTCTTTACCATCTCTTTCAGTCTTTGAATGTTCTTTGCTCTGGAGTCTTTCAAATGTAATAGGTTATTTTATCTTTTTGTTCCGTAGTGGCCTGCTGGCTTTAATTAAAAAAAAAAAAAAAAAAAAGGCAACTGATTGCAAGGTTGACACTCCTAATTATACAGAAGTCTTCACTCAGTCTATAAAGGTGCTTTTCAAACCTTATAACAGACGTGTTCAGATATGAGTATTTTGTGATAGCAAGGCACCTATTTAAGTACAAGGCTTCCAGGTTTATTGTAATTGTGCTCCA
The DNA here is from genome assembly GCF_036417845.1 of Apteryx mantelli. Classification (NCBI taxonomy): domain Eukaryota; kingdom Metazoa; phylum Chordata; class Aves; order Apterygiformes; family Apterygidae; genus Apteryx; species Apteryx mantelli. The sequence continues at coordinate 116,257,225 of NC_089980.1, read as the reverse complement.
GACTGCTGAATTATTCCTGATCAGGATTATAATTCTTCCCATACATAGTTTTCCATGGAAGAAACTCGGTTGATTTCCTTAGTGTCATATCTGATTTACATGATTACAAGTGAGGACAGAATTTGTTGTGATTTTTTTTTTTCCTCTGTGCTTGCACTGTATTCAAAATTTAAAGTCCTTAGTAATAAGTGCCAACTTTATCTTTTTTTGAGGAGAACTATTAATAAAACTTCACTAGCTTAATCTCAGATTTAAAATTAATGTCACTCTTAAATTTGTAACATTTTAGCTGTACTATGTTAAACTATAAATAGTTTACGGAAAATGAATGGGAAAGTGGATGGTGCCAAGAATGCTTTGCAATTGGCAGAGCAACCAAAAATTGTTTAATTTTGGTTATGCCCCAGTGGGTCTCTGAAAACATAGTCTGTTTGCTTATTTTTGAAGTAAGCTTAAGGGAAAAGTCATTTCATTGAATAACATATTACAGAAAAAACTCAATTTTACTTTGTTAATCCACATGTTGTGCTAAAAATTATCAGAATATGAATTCCTTCATCTAATTTGAAATTCATATTTTCACTCCCAATTTAACTTTAAGGCAATTTTCCCATTATTTCAGGTTTTTTTTCATGTTTTTAAAACTCAGAATAGAAATTTTTAGAAACATAAATATTTACCACAAGCCACAGAATGATTTTGGCACAAGATGAAGAAGTTAAATCAATTACTGTGTTCTCATCACTGGCTGACACATCAGTTGTCAAGTTAAGAATGTGGATAGTAGTGAGAGCGCAAATTAGGTTTTTAGCAAGTAATTTAATTGTTTGAAGTAATTTTGAATGGACAGTGTAATGCTAATCCTGAGAAGCCTGTAATTATGACTTGGGAAAAATCATGAATTTTAAAAAGATGTAAAAATGTAGTTCTTTCTTATGTGATTGGGGGAGTGTTTTGGAATAATTTTTTTTCTTCATTTTTTCCCTACAGTCACAACTGCTTGGAAATCCACTTTTCTGGTAGATCATTTTGGCTTACATTTAAAGGACTGGAGGAACAGAGACTTTTTTCATAAGCATGAAACTTTGCAAGATATGTGATGGGGGTTTTTTAGCCGGATTCAGACCAAGTTTAGCTATGCTTTGTGTCATTCTAATTTTTGTAGAACTTTTCAAGAGCAGAAAAATGCTTTAGTGTGTGTGTGTGTGTGTGTGTGTGTGTGTGTTGTTTTGACATGAGAACATAAACTGTAGCAAAAGTACATATTTTCAAAACTGCAGTTATGCAAGATATCTTTTTTTGTATGACTTAATCTGTGTTTAGTTCTGGATAGCTCTAGGTTTATCTTCAGTTAAAGCATGCCCCATCCTCTCTTTATATGTGTTATAAAAATACTTTGTTTCCATCAAATGAAATAGTGTACCCTCAAGATTAAAAGCTCAAAGGAGAATAATTATTAGACTGAAGGGTTCAGTAAATTTAAAGAGTAAAAGTTTACCTTTAAACCTGAAGAATTAAATAAATGTAGAAGTGACACAAAGCTAAAATACAGTTTGAAAACTTTTCAAAGGGGAGTTATTTGGCTCCAGTCTACCATTGCTAAAAGGCGTGTAATTTCTCTTATTTTTATTTTTCTTAATCTTAACCCACTATTCCGTCACTGATGTAATTTAGGAGGACTTCCCATGCTGTACTGTTCAAATGCATGGTCCTGTGCTTTGTTTCTCTCTGAGGTAAAGTCAATGTTTCTAAATAAACAAAACAGGGCAGTAATAACAAAAACTGTAATAAAAATAAGGTGATATTTAAAAAAATTTTTTTTTACCTAAGTTGGGAAAATCAGTCTCTGTCTGGATTTGTTCCTTCAGCCATAAGATATATATACAGTGGGAGGGGGGTGTTGAAGGAAAACTTCCCTGCGTGTTTCCCAGCGGTGGCTTGGGCATTTTGTAGGCCTACACTGGTTTTCTTTTGCCGATGCCTAGAACCAACCTCCAGCGAGTGGGTGGATTCACTGCTCTTGCTTGAGCAATATCCCTTTTCCCCGAGTGGCCCCTAATGCAGTGATCAGAGCACGTTTCACTCATTCCTGTAAGCTTGTCTTCCACCTCCTCCCACCATACGAAATGCAGACGTAACCATTTCGTGTCTTTTAAATGGTTGCTGCTGATCCCGCTTCGGATAGCACAGCAAGGGGAGCGGCAGACAGCAGTGGGTGAACATGAAAAGTTGTGATAGTGCGGTTGTTACCTGCTTACTGACTAAACATCATCTCACACGTTGGTGATCACAAAACTGTTCCACTTGGAAAACACAAACCTGTGAAATACTAAATTTGAAGTACATGGATATACTGAAAACATATAAAAAATTCCTCCCTTTCTTTTCTCCATTACCATCAAGTAGAAAATAGTCATGCAAAGCCTAGTCTAATAAATGCTGAGTTAGGAGGACTTCTGTGCTTGGCTTCAATGGGCAAATGTAAATATGAAAAGCCTTAATCCAAAGGTTGACTTCTTACCAAAGGATTAAAAAAAAAAAAAAAAAAAAAGCATCAAAATTGAATTAAATGTCCTGCTGCCTCAGCCATAAACCATGGCAATAAATGCAGAATAACCCCTTTTTTCATTCTTTAATATTTTTGTAATTAGTTCACTTTTTTCTCCTACAGAAAGACTGCATGAAAGATCTTGTTATTTGTGGCTGTGATAAAATATGCTGGCTCAGCCTGCCTGAAGAAACAGAAGCGTTGGCAAGAATACTTATTACCATGACAATCTAAGCAGTCAAGAGCTATGGATTCTGTGGGTTTTATCATAAAGATACAAAATATGTTCTAGATGGTAGAAAAGCTGATAATATCGTGATGATTCAGGAGATCTTATTGTTCCTGCCGGACTTTGTTTTTAGTATTGTATTATCTGAAGGGGCAGGGTGGTGGTGGGGAACCCTATGAACTTCATTTATATTTTTATAACATATTTGTGTATTTATGTATTTATATAACTATAGCATAAATATATATTATGTTTTTAACATATTTTTACTATGTTGTTGAACACCTGTATAAAAGTTAGATTTTGCTTGTGGTTCTGAGGCAAACCTTGGGAAGAAGGCAGGCCTGGCCAAAAAAAATTCCACAACAACCGCTTCCACCTCAAAGAGATTTCTGATAAGGGTCTTCCCTTCAGAAGATAGGAAAAAAACTCTGGATGGGTGGTTTATGGAGGCAGGAATGAACCCTTTGAGCAACCTGCAGAGAAGGTTTGTGGACACGGCGCCTGGTGGGCAGGGGCTTCCCGCCAGGCAGCTACTGTGCTCCGGCAGAAGCTTTGGATGCTATGCACAGGCTTCCTGTGAACGTGCAGTAAAAACAGCAGTAGCGATAACACAGTGAGAGATCTTAACTCTTCAGGGGATCTCCGTGCCCCTGTGGATACGAACAATAACACAGAGGGAGCTGCTCTGTACTTCCTGCACCCCATCCCCACCCTGGTGTTCAGTGGCAAATCCGTATGGTGTTACTGCAGCACGTTCATAAACAGAGACAAAAAAAAAGGAAGAAAAACCCACTCCTGCTTTCTAGCTGGATTAGAAAATGATTTTATTATTTCAGCTAGTACTTTTTCAAAGGTAAGAACAGAAAAACCAACCCCCCCACCCCACAACCAAATGACTCCTTGATGACTGAAGTGTTTGATAATATGGTTAACAACACAGCACATAAGGTCATTGATATAAAACTAACTCAGACTGAGGTAGAAAGAAGTCTGCTGCTCTTTAATGGTGTGTGTGAGAAAAGTTGCTTTCACTGGCATTTTGACACTAGCTGGTGTCATTATAGAAGCCCAAGCTAAACTGTACTTTCATCTCTCAAAAGGGGTTACTCATTGACACATAGTGTACACCAGGAAAGCAGCGACTTCCCTGGGGCAGAACTTCTCCTTTAACCCCCCTTTCTCTCTCTCTCTCTCTCTTTTTTTTTTTTAATTCACACTGCCAGTTTTGGATTGTTGTGAAAGAACAGACTTAGAAGAATTAAAAAGGAATAAAGACTTGAAGTCATAAAGTCCCAAAGCTCCGGTTCAAAATACAAATTCATCTGTGAACTTTTCTTGTTTAAAGAATCAGCTGATTAAAAATGTTCATAAAAAGTGTTCTGGTTTTAGTTCATTATGACAGAAGCAAAGATATTGTATTATCAGTTATTTGTTGCTTTCCAGTAATTCCATTTTTAGCATTAAAAAGCTTATTGAGATCTACTTGAGTTTATCAACATATCAAAGAGGTTTTGGTTTATTCCATTAACCTAAAATTCTAAGGCTTAATTGTATAAGCTTCATTCATAATTGGAACATTTACTGATCACATGAAATCATTAATAATAACAAACAACAAAAAGAGTGTCTTTCTGCACAGTTCTAGAGAATGAACCCAAAGTCACTGGTACAAATGATGAAGAGGAGGAAGAAGGAGAAGAGTTTGACTTTGATAGTGGAGATGAGATACCAGAAGCAGACAGACAAGCCCTTATGCCACCTCCTTCTGATTCTGGAAATAATATAGAGCATGAAGAAGCTAATGTCACAGGTAAGTTAGCCTGCCAGTCCCATAGGCTGTGCCTCCCCTAGGCTAAGCAAAGATCAGACTGCTGTAGCATAGGAACCTTTTTCTGATAATGTAATTAAATATTTGTAAGAGTGCCATGGAAAAATTATATAAAGATTTCCATGGAAAGACTATACAAGTGTTTTGTTCTTTCCTGCTGGTTACACTTGTGGTAGATTTGACATTGCAAATGAACAGGTCTTGTCATTTCGGTGAGGTTTCCCATCTGCCTGTGACATCCAAACCAGTGGATCGGTCTCACTCGCAGTACTGTGCTACAGGGAAACTTTTATGTCCTTGCAGCTGCATATGGGTGACTTGAGATAAGTCATCTTCACAGCCAGTATGCTGGTTGCTGATCTGAAGAGCATATGTATATAGAAATCAAAGGAATCAGAAAGTTGGAAGTTTATTCATAAGCTGGTGTCTTATTTTATTAAATATTAAAACCCTTAGACTTTGTTAAAACACATGCAGATGTTCCCTGTGCTGAGGTATATTCTGGAAATCACTGGATTCTGCTCAAACCTACAGCAGCTAATTTTATTGACTTCAATCCAGTTTCCTTTTGTAAACAGAGTCTTTGTGTTCATGGCAATTAGAGATAGATAACTCTTCAGGTGACTGTAAGTTTGACAACCTGGAACTTAAACACTGCCTTGCTCTGAAAATTTTTATTGCTGCTCACTCACCTTTTTGTGAACTTGCAGTTAAATCTGATAAACTTTTAATTACTTGGACTCCAGTTCTGCAGCTGTTTTTAAAGTGGCCTTTGGTTCCACTGTACCTCCAGCTAGTCTCAAGAGATATCAGGAAATTTGTTCAACAGGAAATAATTTATTTTTAAGGAGGAAAACTTGGAAAGTTACTTTCTTTCCCCTTTTCTCAGCAGAATTTTTTCAGGAATGTTCTTTAAGGAGTGAGCTTCTAGTGAGCTTTTTCTTTCTTCTCCTCGTAGCTATTACTAAAATATTTCTTGTATCATATATGACAAAAATTTGTCTAGAATCCAGATTTCAAACTTCAGGGTTTAAGGCTCTTTTCAACTATGTGCTCGCTGACACCCTAACCCCCTGTTAGCCTTCCTCCTATACAGGATTTAGGAGTCCTGGAATCGAGTTTTTGTTCTTCCACAGACTTTCTTCATGACCCATCTGTAAAATGGGGACAATAACACTACTTTACTTTGTAGGAATTTTGTGAGTTATAGACTGTAAGCTACTTCTAAAGTAAAGCTTAAATATGAAAAATAAAATCTTGTTTTTTTGTTTTTCATTTTTCAAATAAAGGGACTGATAATTTAGAAAAAAATGAGAAAATACAGACATCGCAATCTGCTGCAGAGGGCACTCCAACAAAAGTAAACCCCTATTCAGTTATAAATATTTCACCAATCCAAGAAAAGGATCCATCCTCATCACCAGAACCAAGCCCTCAAGATGAAAGTACGAGTCCTAACTCATGCAGTGGATATTCTGTTCCTGTGCCCTGTGGCTATGCTGTACCATCCAATTTACCATTGATATTGCCAGCATACTCCAGTCCTGTTATAATACGCAGTGTTTCTGCGGATGAAGAAGGTACTGTATCTACCGAATTTATTTTATTTGGAGGGGAATCCTTGTGTAACTTCAGGTAACTGTACTGTCTTGTGTTTGCGTAGTGCTGTTCCTTGATGTCTGTGGGAGGTTTCGTGTCAAAATTGAAAAAGAACTCTATCCTAGAGTAGGAACTAAAACTTATTGTCAGATATTGAAGAAAAATGTTGGTTTATTAAAAAAAAAAAAAAAAAAGGAAAAGTTCCTGTGGGGCTCCACTTGCAGTACTAGGATTGAGATATCTAAGTAAAGATGCATAAGAAAAAAGAATATAGACAGAGTCAGTTCTTTCTCAACCCTTTACTTAAATGAGTTATACTTGACCTTTGGTTTTCCAGCGCCATATTACAACAGATAACATGAGTCAGGACTCTTGGTTTATCTTGCCATTAAGAATATTTAATGTTAATCCCCCCTTAATGACATGAAGTAATTTCCAGATTAATAATTCAGTGCTCAAGCTAAATGTTTTTTCACAAAGCTTTATCATGCTTTAGCTAGGTCCTGGCAGAGTTCTTGTCCCTTTCATCCCCTTATATGCATTTCTCTTTTCAGTCCCAGTGGATTTAAAGTTGCTGTGGGTTTTTATCCTCAATGATTTGACAGATTCTATTTGTCCTTTAGTCTAATTTTAAGATAGAAGGGTAAGAGCGGAAGGGAAATAACTATGGTTTGTTAAAGAAACAGAGACAATGCCCCTATTTTGTAACCAAAAACTGTCAAAATTGGCAGCTTAATATTGAGAGAGCAGGAAGAACAGAAAAATTCCCATACCATGTCCTTTTTCCTTTCTTGTATTTTGAATGTACTAGCCTTTAGCTAGGCAGCAATTCTACTGTAATTCCATATGTAGTGATACATTTTCTTGCAGCCATTGCTGTCCACCACCATTAGTCATACTAGCAGGTAAAAGCAAATGTCTTTGTGTGTTTTTTATTGCCTGTAAAGGAATATATATTCCAGAAATTAGAATTAAATGCATCAGCCATTCATTGTGATTTCCTCTTAGACTAAACTGCTGTGTCTCTGTGAATTAATTCTTTCATTCACAAAAATAGTGTGAAAAAAAAAACTCTTAAAAATTTTCAGACATGTTCATTTAGGGATAAAAATGTTGTACAGAAGTAGATGATTCATTAGCAGTTTTAGTAAAATCAGTTTCATATGCTAAAACATACCATTTAAAGCACACCTACATTTTATTTCAAATATTTTGATGATCATGTTTTGTTTCTACTTAGGAGGTGCACAGTCAGCAACCGAAGAATGCCATTGTAGTTCTGTAAACTCAGAGGATCCCCAAAATAGGTGATTGCTAGTTCAACACAATTTAATGATCTATAAAACCTTAATTCCTGAGAAAGCTTGCATTTGATAAGCCAAACATTTAATTTTTCATTTCTGACATTTCCATTTTTTTATTTTCATTTTCTTAGCTCCATAACTCTGCTTGTGTATCAAAATCAGCACTGATTGAGGTCTAATATGTACAACTATGCATGATATTTTTGAGGGAATAAGGTTTAACTTTATAGAATCATAACAATGTTGGCTGCAAGAGACTTCTGGAGATCTCGTAGTCTAACCTCCTACTTTACAGCAGGACTGCTGCCAACATGAGATCAGATCAGGTGTGGTTTTGGTAGTATCTCAAAAATCTCCAGGGATGGAGATTCCACAGCATTTCTGAGCAATGTCTTCACTGCTGCACAAACCTTTTGGTGAACAAACTGAATTTCCCAATCTGCAATTTGCTGACCGTTCCCCCTTGTTATGTGATCTGGCACTGCAAACAAAAAGTTTGACTCCATCACCTCTGCAGCTCTCAGATAGTTTTAGGCTGCTTTTGGGTCAACCTGTACCTCCTTTTTACCAGATTAAATGGGCCCACCTCCTTCAGCCTATCTCCGTGTAGGCCACGTGCTTTAGTCTCCTGACTATCTTGGCAGCCCTCTGCTAGACCCTCCCCAATTTCTCCATATGCTTCTTCAGCTGAGGAGCTGCAAATCCTGAACACAGTATTCCGGGTGCAGCCTCACCAGCACCAAAAAGAGGGGGATAACTGCCTCCCTCAGTCTGCTGGCTGCATGCCTCCTCATGTAGTGCTGTATGTATTTAGTCTTTTTTACAGTGAAAGAGCAGCTCTCATTTCCTGGCTTTCAACAAGATAGTTTTTTGTGTTTTGGTAGAATAACTGAACAACAAAACATTTCCGTGGGAGGGGAAGTGATTTCAATTTCTTGACTAAAATGGTCAGAATAGAGTATTAGACTCTGAAAGACTACTGAAGTAGCATTTTTTAAGTAATCTACAGCCTCAGAGTGAGAACTTGGAGGCAGTGTTTTGGGTTTCTTTAATTATCTTGTCTTTACGGTTACTTAAAAACAGCATTAAAAACAAGCATTATAGTGTAGCTTTTAATGCTTTTGTTTTGTGGCATTTTTTTCAAGTGAAGATAACCAGGTCAGGAGAGAGGATGATGCTTTGGCCAAGTGGGTTGCAGATCCGGCAAATACAGCATGGATGGAAAGTAAGTATCAGCGAGCACTGAAGTACAACTTTAGAAGAAGGTCAGTTTTAAGTTGTGATCAACAGTGTGTGTGTGTGTGTATGTAATGTATATGTGTGTGTAATGTATGTGTGTATGAATGTATATATGCGTACACACATGCATACATTTTACAGGGATGTCTGTATTCACTTTTATTTTATTTTTTAGATATGTTCCAGGGCCAAGTTTTACCAGATAAAAATATTCAATAGTGTAATATTTTAATGTAGAGATTAACATTCACTTTTGCATAGAGTACTTTTTGAAGTCAAGGGAATCATATGCTACTGTTTAAGGCAAATCATTTGGCTCCATTGGATATATACATAGTGGAAATTTGCTAAAGTTCATGGTCTCCTTTGTGGCTATATATGAGTTTGCTCTTCTCATAGTTTCGCAATTAAGTTCTTGGAGAAGGTGGAAGGGAAGAAACTTTTTCTTAATGCTTCTCCTTGGCTCTTTGCTGGCAGGTGTGTTTTAGACCAGAACAGAGACCATGCAGTTTGAGGACAGATTGTCCTGGCTATCCTCAGCTCGGACTAAGTGAGAGTTCCCACTGGGCTGGAGGTTCCTGTTACGTGGCATTTGAAACAAATGAGGAATTTGCATCATCATCTCAACCTGCCTCTTAACTTACTAGAATGATCATTACATTATTTACAGTTTTGGTTCTTTTTTAAAAAAATGTATATTACAGCTTAGAGCCAATTAGTAAGGCAGCAAGCAGTGCTCAGCTAGCACAGAGCATACCATAGTGCTGTGAAAAGGAGGGAAAATTGTTGGCTGTGGAAATGGATTTCTGTTTTCAGGCTCCCAAAGGTTATCATAAACAACACAGAAAACACTGTTTGAAATTTCTCAAATATCTTATCAATACTGTTATTGTGCATTCTTGTGGTATTTGATTAATGATGATTAGATGTACTGGCAAAATGCTGATGGAGAGTGGGTCATATCTCCATTATATTCGTATGTGCCAGTATAACCAAAATTCATTGTTGGTCCCAATCAAATTTTATGAGATTTCTCACTTCTTTTTCCTGTTTTGCTTTTAGACCCAGATGAAGTAATTTATGATGATGTGCCAAGAGAAAATTCCGACTCTGAACCAGGTTTGAAGTCTTTGTAATATAAACGATGTAGATCTATTTTAAATTGAAAGAAATGTAGTATGACCTACGTGAATGTGTACTGAATAGATACGTTCACTAAAAATATATGTATATGAAATTAACACTGTATCAATAATCAGTGGGTCTTGCAAAACTCAAAACTAACTCTTAACAGAATTTATATCTACAGGTCTCCTATACGATTCTGTTCAAAAGTTGAATTCTGCTTTATGTGGATGTAGAACATGTACAGATACTGTACAATACCGTCCCAATATATACTGTCCCAAATCCCAGAGTGGTGGTGTTCCATGTATTAGAGAAAAGACAGAATTATAGTTTGGGGTATTGTAGCCATGGTGACCTAAACAAGGCAAAGTATGTAGGGAAAGGATATTTTTAAATAGATCAACCAGTTTACAATAATGCATCGTTATCATGGTTGTACAGAGAACTGCTCTATTCTTTAAAGTTCCGCTTTGCATAAAAATATCTGATAGATGAAAAACTATGTTCAGATCACTGAACACCTGTTGAAGAGGAGATTCAGAGAGGCTGTTAACCGCCCTAACTGTGACTGCAGAAATGTTTTATTTCAGCTTCAGAATAATCTAGCTCCTTATTTTGTGTCCATTTTTGGAAAGGCAAGAATAGATTTCCAAGCAGTTGCTGGAGTCAAGATTTTGTCTTGACTGGGAGCAGTGGAACCAGAAGTCAAGAAGCTTATTTAAGCAAGGAATCTCTCAGATTTGTTTTGCAGTTTTTGATCACAGTGAAGACTGTGTTTAAGGCTTTGTTGGTGCTAACAGGTTTTGTTTGACTGGACTGGCTTATTAGGAACTCAGAATCTACTTTTCTTGGCTCTCAGAGGGTATAGGTGATTGCTGAATTTGATTATAACCATGCTAACGATTCAAAAAAGCACTTAAGCTGTAACGTTTTCATTTCTTGTTCTTAGTAGTGCTCAGGCAAGACATTCAGCAAATTTTATTACTGAAATATGTTTCACTTATTATTTGGATTTATTATTAATGACTTAAATGCTTTTATTCCTGGAAAGTCCCTAAGTGGACTGTGCCAATTTGGGAAGGGGCATCTTCCAGCTCAGTCAGGAAACACGTACATGGTGGCTGGGGCTGACCTGGGGAGTTGAGGGGGATGTGGAACAAAGCTTTGCTGAGCATCTCAATCAGAATTTTCAGCTTAACCCAGAAGTTATTAACCCAAATTCTGGCTTTTCATCTGTACCCACAGACATTGAAAGATTCTGAGAAAATACGTAATGGGGGTAATTTCATCTCTGTGTGTTCATGATCTTTGTTTTGTATATTTATATTGTGGGTTTTGACAAGGAGGCACACCTGTTTCACAAACCTGGCAATCTGAGTGCCCCATTCTGCATTAGTGTGTGGGCAAGATGTATCTACTACATCACTGGGTATATCCTGCCCCAATAATGGCATTGCAAAATTTGGACTTATATCATTACAATGATGATTTTTTAAATTTTTTCATTGTGCTAATTACCACTAAAACTTCTCCTTCAGGACATATATTTTAAGGACAATTTTGATATTCATGGAGATTAAAAAAAAAAAAAGCATTTAATTATCCCAAATTAAGGGAGATTACTTCATGTTAATTCTAAATAATGTCATTAATGTCAATATAGGAAGATTATTCCTGGTCAAAACACAATTTTTCAATCATAGAATCATGAAATTAGGCAGATGTGTAAAACATGTCAGTTTTCCTTTTGAGTATGTATTTGAGTATGTGTCAGAGCACTGGAACCCAGAGAGTTTGTGGCCAGAGAGGTTGTGGAGTCTCCTTCTCTGGAGATATTCAAAACCCACCTGGACATGATCCTGTGCAACGTGCTGTAGGTGCCCCTGCTTGAGCAGGGGGGTTGGACTAGATGATCTCCAGAGGTCCCTTTCAACCTCAGTGATTCTGTGATTCTGTGATTTTTTTTTTTCAATTTAAATACAACCGAAATTCTAGTCTTAAAACAAAAGTATGAATTTTGTTTACTGAGGTATATGCTGCAGCTTTAAATGCTAAGTAATAACCTCTGACAACAGGGATCCCTAGCAGAAGTGTTTACGCTTCTCTAATTGTAATGGGACAAATGATTGTGTATGTGAAGTGCATGCCTGTTGGCTGATAAGTATTTGATAATAAACATTTTTCCATTTCATTTTGAGTTAGTTTGTCAAATCTGATGTCTGTGCCAACTAAAAAACCAGCTGAGGTAAGGAATGGAAAGTAGAAAGCAATAAAGCCATTAAAAATACTTCCTTAAAACAACATGGAGCAGTTCTGTAGCAATTTTTTGCATTAGTATTTTGGAAACACTTTTCTAGTGTCTTTAACTGGTGGTGCTTTGGTCAGCCTTTGAAATAGAGCTTTCTCCATCTTGAAAAGATTAATATTGCAAGCCTAGTTTATGGGCAAGGCAGCATGCGGATATAAGAGCTTCCTAGTAACTGGTAGAATACCAGTATAGTTCCAAGAATGATAAATCATAAAATACCACAATTTTGGTATATGCTTCTTGCTAATTTGGTCTGATCTGTTCTGATCTAAGTAGTGATATTTTCATTTGATTTTCACAGTGTTTCAGCATTTGTTGTTTGAACTGATCATGAAAAAAAAACCTAAAAACAAATGGCAAGCTTGCAAATGGAAGGTTGATTTTAATCCGTGCAGACCCAGGTTCACAGCTACAGTTTCAGCTTACTCTGAATCTCTTCTAAAGCATGTCATGGGATTTGGACAAAACAGTATAGTTTGAGTACAGCATGTTTTTAAAGGGATCGTGGTGTGTACCCAGAACACTGGTCATGTGTCCTGTTTAGTATTCTGTTTTAAGAAAGAAGACCTACTTTGGCTGTTTGAACACTGCATCATTTTATTTCTATTAGAAAGTGTCCATACAAAAGTCTATGTAGTTCTTTGTAGTACATAGTGAACAAGCTTTTTGATGTTTAAACAAACAGTAATTTCAGTGTAACTTAATTTTTTATTTTGGTGTAATTCTTGCAGAGGAAATGATTTATGATGATGTTGAAAATGGTGATGATGGTGGAAACAGCTCCCTGGAATATGGGTGGAGTTCAAGTGAGTTTGAAAGCTATGAAGAACAAAGTGATTCTGAGTGTAAAAATGGAATTCCCAGCTCCTTTTTGCGAGGCAACCACAAGAGACATGTATGTATCCCCACAGTGCTGCTCAGTGATTGAGATTATTCTGATTTTCAAAACCTGCCTTTCTCAGCTGTGTTTCCCTTCTCAGTGCAGTTTCAAATACCAAGAACATCTTTTTAAGAGAGACATGAATCAGTGTGGGAGTGACAATTCACAACAAAATATAGCAGGGAAAGTAAAAGATGAAAATGTTAAACAGGAGCTCCAAAAAAAGAAATCCTCAAATTGGATAAAAATGGAATTAAAAATTGGATGATTTTTTCTCTTGGGCTGTTCCTCACCTTTTCTTCTTTTGCAGCTGATAATTAGTGTAAATGATAAATAAGTGTGAAAAATAACGTGGAAAATGAATGGAGTAACCCTGAAAAAACTTGACGTTTGGGATCCCTCAGGTGCTCAAAAGTGTTCTCTACCTTTTTATCTTAAATCTGCATCACTTCTTTTGCTTGAAGGTGACTGTGCTTAATTAAAAAACAAAAAAAAACCCAAAACAACAAAAAACCCCCAATGATCAGAGATCAGAGAGAAGCCTGTACCATTTAGTAAGGAGAAAAATGTGGTGTGGTGGAACTGATCTATCTGCAACATCTCTGGGTCCTCTGGTCTAATACCTTTGGCTGCATCTGTTCAGGGAGAAGCAGGAGGACACTGATGACATGGGTATGTGCTGGCTGCGTCTTGACTGTGTATCAGGAGCAGACCTAGACTTTCACAGGCTGCTTCAGCTCCTCTTTTGCCATCATGCCCTTTCTCTAAGCAGAAAGTCCTGGCATGAGAGCTGAGGGGCTGCACTGTGCTTCCTGCTGCGAGTCCCTGCTCCAAATGGCCGGAGGACCAAGGTGCGCAGCAGAGCTTTGCACAGTGTCCTACTTCACTGAGCAAGGGGATGGGGTCCAGTCCAGTGCCTGGAGTAACTGTGGAAACCTCAACGTTTTTCTGGTTTATACTAACTAGTAATAGACACCTGTGAGCTACTTCACGACTGGTACCATCAGAGTACAAAATGCTCCAGCTGCCTGTAGGGTGGTTAGGAGGTTGTAGAGTAGCACCCACAGCTGGGGCAACAGAACAACAGAAAGAAGAAATACTGCAGGCTGAGAACTGAATCTGTGCGTTCTGTCTCTATTTTCATAGAGAAAGGCATGCTTTCTTTCTTTAGCTGCTTTCTGCTTCTTTGGTTCTAGATATTTTTTGCTCTAATTTAAGTACTACTTTTGTTTCCATCCTCATTTTGCACCTTTCTTTCAGGGAATGCAATCCCAGTAAAGTTGCACTTTCAAACAGAAAATGTACAAGAAGGATCAAAGCTAGGGAACTTGCTCAGGACGGGATTACTGAAGAGACACCATATATTCTTCCACAGGACCCATATTTTGATTATGCAGGTTTCTTATCTCAGTGAAAATAAAAACCTTACTGTGTATGTTTCTCCCCAGTATCCACGATCTCCTCCTCCCAACCTCCATCCTTGCTGACAGCCCTTCAGAAATCAGGGAGTGAGCAATTAACTGAAGGACTTGATCCTACTCAAATCAGCACTTTGTAAGTTGAGTGCTGATCTTTGGTTTTGTTTTTTTGCTCCTGACTAGAACAAACTTAAGCTATTGCAGCTGTTTCTTTCTGGGAATTTTTGAACTAGACTGAAGCAAACTGAGTTTGACTTTTGAATACCTTTGGAAAAGAGTGGGAAATACTTTACATGTGAGCGTGTGAGTCTTAACATGGCTGCTAGTTTGTTTGTTTTTTAATACTTCTTTTTCCTGTTATCTGTAGCTTCAGCTTTGGCTGTAGTTATAGGAATCTATTTACACACATGCACAGAGCAAGCTTTAAAACTATTAAAAAATATTTATAGGTATACTTTGATCTCCCACAGGGAAATATTTGACATGCATTGAGAGGATGGTGCCAGGAAGAGGCACAAGGTGTCTGAGCAAGAGACTGAAGAGCGGTGGGAGGGAAGGGGCATGCTGTGAGGCGGCTGGCATGCAGCTGGATTTTCCATATTTGTGACAAAAGATTCATTGCATTTTCCAGACTTGTGACAAAAGGAATTGCATTTAAGGAGGATGGGAATAAGATACCTAGAAACACATTAGTTGGGGGATGGAGAAGTCAAGAGACTACCTCACCTGGGTGAATTACTGGGAGGTGGAAAATGACTAGAGGAGGGGTTTGCAGAAGGATGAGGAAAGACAGAAACTGTGGGATTGTTAGGGTACAAAACCTGCACAGACTTTCCAAAGAGGCAAAGAGCAATCCCATCTCTTTATATCCATTCCCTGTATCCACTCCTTTCACTAACCCTCACTTCTGCTCATATCTTGCAGTAGATCTTGCAATATTTTCCCAGCAAGTCTCCTTGTATAGTCTTTCAGAGCTTATGGGGGAACTGGCTTGGTCATTATTATTTGCGTCCATTGAAAAGTACAGGAAAGCTGGCGGCATGATTTTAGTTGTAAGTGCTGATATGATTTCCCTCAAAGTCACTTTTTAATTTTGTCTTTTTATTTTATTTTATTTTTTTAACAACTGGAAAGTGTTTATACAATTAAATGTTTCTAGGTTGTGAACCAGATGCTGTTCTCAATTATACTGGTATAATGCCAGAATCATAGTGGTGGAGGTAATCACATCTTGAGCTAGCCTAGTGGAGCTAAAGCCATGCTTGCCCCTCTGTGTTCAGCTCAGTAGGCCTTCGCTTTCCTTTTACTCTGATCTCTTGCCAAGGAATTCTATTGACAATAAGCTGAGGATTTTTCCACTGGATTTCTTTTCTATTATAAGGCACACCAAATTTTTTTTTTTTTTTTTCCTGATAACATTTCTGCCACTTTTATCTGGCCTTCTCAAAATGTTTAACATGTTAATTAGTATTCCAAGGCATTTCTTCTGGATAGTCCCCTCACCTTTCAAATGGATGTATTCATGTATGACGTATTTATGCCCAAGGTCATATGGTGAGGCTATGACAGAGCTGAGGAAAGGACACACACTTCCTGACTCCCATGCCTATATTCTATTTACAAGATTACGTATCCTTCCCTAAAGATTCTTGTTATCCAACTCACTAGCACTGTAGTTTTCTCAGGTGCTAGCAACCTCTTCAGATAGTTCAGCTGGTATTTGCCCTTTGAGAAATCTTCTGATTCATCATGTTTAAGGACAGTCAGAAATATACTTGCTGGGATGCATGCTTCATAGAATGATGCTCTCAGTTAAAGTTAATAACACTGTCTCCAAATGGTTTGTAAGAGATGTGCACTGTGTAGTTAATATGCAGTTAGCTTAGACGAAGTGACTTTGTCTCTGTCTTTACATAGTTGCCAGTGTACCACGAACATGCCTGGCTGGGTTTCAGTAAGTACAGTGATATGCAGAAATAACTGGAAGTCCATTCATCACACTGGAGCTGCCCTAAATGATTATGTTCTCTCAGTTGTCTGTGTGTCAGTAGGCAAGCATGGCAACGTGCATGATGTACTCGAGTACTTTAGTGTTAAGTCGCACTACAGGCTTTTTGAAAAGATTGTGTTTTTTTATACACTGTAGCTTTCTCATGACCTAACGCGTTTAAAGGAGCATTATGAAAAAAAGATGAAAGATTTGATGGCAAACACAGTGGGAGCAGTAGAGATTCAGCAACTAAAGCAAAAACATGAGCTGAAGGTAGTGTAGTTAATTTTTGTAACTAGCTATGTATTAAATGATTGTTTTTCCAACACAGGCAATGTTGTCTTTTTCTTTTAAATAATAGCAACTTGAGTTAAAAGAGTGGGCAATAATTTATATAAAATGAGCTCCAAATGTGCTGGGTTATTATACAGTTTGTTTTAAAAGTACTTTGTCAAGGACTTTTTCCCATGCTTACTTCATCATTGTAACAGTTTCAGAAGATCAGATAGGACATTGTCCTTCCTCACTGCCCAATGCCCTTGTCCCAGAGCCTGAGCCAAGAATACAGCCCTGGCGCCTCTGTGAAACCCCACGGAGCTCCATAGGGCTCCCATGACCCCCCTTGTCTGTCTGTATCGGATCAAATGGTAGCACTGGGAATCCTCTCCACTCTGAATGGAGCCAATATGAAAAGGCTGTGTTTTTGCTAAAAACTTCAGCTCAAATAGAGAAATTGCCCGATTACAGGAATATAGCTTTGTTTTTGTTCTGATGGGGTTGGTGATGTCAGCACAGTTCTGGCAGTAGTGTTATTTTTTTGCTATGGCTGCATTCAGGAAAGGCAGAGTACAAAGCAGTTTTTAATGAACATTTCCTAGCAAAGCAACACTTCTTTTTTCTTTACATAAAATTTCTTTTTAATGTACTACTTTATTATAAAATTATACTTAATTCTTAATTAAACCAATTTCTCAATTTCTTCAATTATTGAAATTATTAGTTATAACATTTTCTGCAAAATACAGTGTTTATTTAAGAATATAGTTAATATAGAACTGAGTCTAGGATATTGCCTTAGAGCAGAAATACTTTGGCAGAGTTACAGATATATTGTAAGATGATCTAGAACACTGGCAGTTAGTGACCTGTTCTTAGTACTTATTTGCCCTATAATGTAAAGCTGAGCTCTTGAGACTATTTCAAGTTCAGATGCTTGGAACAAAAGGATTCTTAAAGCATTTCTACTGATTTGGAGGTTACAAACAAGGTTGCCGTAAGTCCCTTTCTCCAGGTTTGATTTTATAAAGAAAAAGGACAGATGCGCCAATGTGAAGTTTGATGGATCTGTGTGCTTACCATATAGTCCTTTGACTTTGGGCTATATTTAGAGCCCAAACTACTTGACAATGTTCTTTTAAAAGATGTTTTGATCAAAAGTATTCTGCTTGGTGTGTTTGAATGTGTCCTATTATTCACAGAACATGTAGATTGTATTTTCTATCTTACAGATGCAAAAGCTCATGAGAGCTGCTAGAGAAGGTACAAAAGATGGACTTGAAAAAACAAAAGCAGCTGTGAAAAAGGGTCGTTCTTTCATTAGAACTAAATCTTTTATTTCTCAAGGTATGTGTCAAGTATACTGTGTTTACATTACTCTTTCTTGTTCACACTTGTAGAAAGGAAGTGAATGATCTAGCACTTTTTTGTACTGTAAACTGAGTACTGGCTGCATGAAATCAGCATTATATTGATAAAGTATCTTATAACGTTCAAGTTCAGGTAACAGTTTGGTCAATGCTGCCTGAGTAGTTCTAGATTTGGAATGCAAACCTCAGTGACCTGAGAAACCCGAGGACCACACAGAAGGGTCTGCTCGAAAAAAACAGTGTCATAGATGCTATCTAGATATTGGCAAATAGGATTATGGGAATTATGTTAAGGTACTAAATCTTCCTATTTCCTTCCATCAAGTAACTGCTGAATGACTGTTAGCAATATAGGCTGCTGTTATGACGTGATTTTCAGTGGAGTGATAGCTGACTATTTTAAAAGTCTAAAATGAGCAAAGGATAACAAACACTTTCTGTATTTAAGAGGGGAAGCAGGAGAGGGAGAGTCTGTTTTGCCTTATCACAGTTTGGTGATTTCGGTAAAAGCTGCTCTTTGAATTGGGAACAGTATACTGCACAGGATAAAGGGACCTGACAATAAAAAGCTAAAAGTATTTAAGTTCTTTTTCTAGTTAAGAACAGAAGACCACTCTCTGTCATGACCCTCAGCAACAGCAGCAGGCCACAGTTAACTTTTGTGGGGGGACAGAAAGCAGTAACTGAATACAAACTTCTTCCTTCTTCAGGATAAGTGTGGGGGGTAGTTTGTTTTTCTGCTGAAGTATCAGTTAATTGAATGGCTGTAACTTCAGAGCTTATAAAATTGCAATCGTAAGAGTTTAAAACCACAAGACTAGAACAAGAAGTTTTTAGTGAGTGAGCTAGAGAAAATGAATTAGCCTAAAGCTGCATTCTACCTGTAAGGACCAGTGTGCATCTTAAATACCTGTCCTATGATAGGTAACCTCTAACTGGTTCTGAACTTAGATAATTCACAACCAGAACATAGAAGGTTATTTGCACAGGCTTTAGTGCCCCAAATACATTCACACCCTCTTGCTGTTGCTCAGGAGAAAATGATCTTCATCAACAGGGCTAGCTTACAATGGACACAGCATTCGTCCTTACATTTCTAGAGGTTAAGCAGCAGGGATAGGTTATCTATGGATGGTTTAATCTCTTAGCCACTTACCAAATCAGCAGGGAGCTGGTAATGAATTGCTCAGTTAAACTCATAAATTCCACTGCTAACAGAACTGCTTCCCTTAGTTCCCCATTTGTTCTAAGCCAATTTTTCACGCTATCCTTTCTCAGATCACCTTTGCACATCTGGTTGCTTGAGTGGCTGTGTACTGCCACCTATCACTGCAGTTTGGTGGTGCTTTTTGCATAAAATTAGCATTGAGAAGTACATAGTGGACCATGTAGAATCTCTTATTCTCATTCTTTACAAAGGCCAGCATTTTCATATGTTTGGTTACTTATTTAAATTCTGTTTATGGAGGGCTGTATGGCATTTCTTAAACTTGGTCATATGGAGGTATTTAATATTTTCCTAAAGGCCATTTCAAAACTGCAGCCCCTGGAGCCACAGTGCTTTAACCCTAGTTGTCATGTCAGAGTATGTTCTGGCAGCCCTGTGCTCTGGGCTGTGAAGATGAAGGAGAGGTCAAGTAAAAGATGCATGGGTTGTCACCTGCTGTGTGGATTTTAGGACTTTGAGATATCTTTTGATATAACTGTTTGGTGGTTAAAGCATTCAGATGTTCTACATTAGTGCGCCCATCAATGCTGAATGTGATTTCATAGGTGTTACAGAAATGCTGGGAAATTTCATTATTTGGTGAGCGCAAATAAGACTACTGTGTAATTACTGGCCTTGGGAGATAGGATCCTTGTTGGTGGTGTTGTGTTTTATTTATCTGTTTTTATTTATTTTTTAACCTATATGTTGCAAAAGTTGACATATTCGCTGTTCAATTACTTGTAGACCATAGATCACCATGTCTGGAAGAAGAAGAGCTGAATTTATTTATTGATGTGGACTGTATGCATGCAGAAGCAATTATGACCCCTATGCCTGAAGGACTATCACAGCAGCAGGTAGTAGACTTTTGGGAAACTGATCTTCTGCCTCTTTTTTCTCCCTTCTGCATCAATGGCTCCTAGGTACCTTTCCCTTCAAACATATTGACCTTTAGCTTAAATTAAATGGAGATCAAATTCAGACCTGAATGAGTATAAGCATTTTTTGAAAATTGGTATTTGTGCATATAGTTGCATCTGTCCTAAATTCAGCAAGAAATGCAAAATGTTGTTTTGCATTATAATATTATCTATAATAATTATATTACTTTCTGAATACTTAAATGTGAGATGGTTTTGAGGAAAAAAAAGAAGTGTTCAAACTTTTTCCTCGAGTCAGAAGATGTTGCTGGTGCTCCTGGATTTCTATTTGAAATGTAGAGAATATCCTACATATTTTCTAAACCGTAAGGTTTCTTCTGATTTAAAAAATTTGCCCACAATAGATCAGTTCTACGAAAGAGTAGTTCTTGCTGTTCTCCCATTCAAACTCTGTAGTCACTGCAGAGGCCGCTTCAGAAAACACTGAAATCGGCATCAGTTAGAAGTTTTGGTTGAAAATAAATCCTGTGGGTTCATGTTATCATCTTGTTATGCAAGGTAATAATAATCATATGAGAGTTTTTAGCTTCTAGTGGTGTCAAGTCCTGAGTTGGTCAGTACCTTCAGAAAATGGTGAATAAGTCAATGATATTTCTTGAAAAAACAAATTAATTAAAGAACACTTGAGGTGAGTGATACAGGGTGGGGTTTTTTTTGAAGTTTGTTTTTTTAGTGTTTAATGTGTCCAGCACAATAAAGTGCTGCATCTTGTATGACTGCAACTACCAAACGGCATTCCATTATTTTAAGATTTCATTATATTGTAAGATCCCAGAATCAATCGGAATGCTGCATTTTCCTTCATTCCAAATATGTGTTTGAGGGTTTTACTGATTTTTGTAAGTAAAAATAAATGTACCCTGTTCAGGAAAAAAATCAGAGAGAGCTCTTACTTTGATAAAAACTGGTAATTGTTGTGGAGGTCATGGTATATGTTGTGAATCTACTGATAGCACTAAGTGATGTATTTGGTAATTCTGTAATATGTGTGCTTTGCTTTTCTGTGTTTTCAGTTCTAGAAAAGTCCCTGTTTATGGCAGTAAGACACCCAAAAAAGTGTCCTGTAGGTTCAGGTTCTGGAAAGATTCTTCCTCCCCTCAGTGTGTTTATTACTTGGCAGTGCACTACAGATTATTGAAAACGTCTGTCTGTTATAGCTGAAATTACAAAACTGAAGCTGAGTTGGCAGAGAAAATTCATACTCGGCACAAGCTGAACTGACTTTAACTGAGAGACCTGAATAATCTGGAATCAGGCAGATGGAAACAGCTAGTTCCATAGTGTCCAAAGAAATGGGGAGATTTCCCAAAAAAATATTCAGATATAAGAGGCCTGTGTGGCATAGAAGAATTAAAATTCCCCACTTCTCTGAGTATTGTGGTATGAAGTATGTAAATAACGTAATTTTGTGTTTAGGTTTCCCTACATGACAAGCAGATTAGAATACTGTTAGTGTCTGGAGATGTATGGGGTTTTTTTTAAGTTTTGAGAAGTGATGAGTCTAGATGGACAATATGAGTGTAATATCTGAAGACTTTAAGTAGTGAATGGATTTGGCCCAGATGGAAATGAA
The DNA here is from genome assembly GCF_036417845.1 of Apteryx mantelli. NCBI lineage: Eukaryota > Metazoa > Chordata > Aves > Apterygiformes > Apterygidae > Apteryx > Apteryx mantelli. The sequence continues at coordinate 116,235,381 of NC_089980.1, read as the reverse complement.
CCCTCATAAAGAGAAAAAAAAGATCCATTTTGAAAATAGAACAATGGAAAATTTCTATTAGTATTGTGGAGTAAGAGTTTTTATTAGCATTTTCAATAATAATAAATTGTGACTGATTAATCGCTCTGTTGGATCTGTTACTCCCAAATAAGTACTGGTCAAGAATGTGAAGGCTGATGAGAGCCTTGACAGCAGCAATCATATGGTGGTGAAGTGTAAGATCCATGAGAAGTGAGCAAGATGAGTAGCACGATTACAACTCTGGACTTCAGGAGAACAGATTTTGGCTTGTGGAGCTTGGCAGGATCCCATGGAAGACTGCCCTGGATTGCAAAGGACCTCAGGAAAGCTGGCCGGTCTTCTAGCATAACCTCCTCAAAGCACAAGAACAGTCCATTCTGACATGCAGAACATCAAGCAGGCATGGCAAAAGGCCAGCATGGAGGAAGAGGGTACCCCAGGCTGAGCTTAGATGCAAAAAGGAAGTACACCAAAAGTGGAAACAAGGACCTGACCCAGGAGGAATGTAGAGATACTGTCTATATGGGCAAGCTAGGAAAGCCAAAGCTCAACTAGAGCTGGAACTAATGAGAGATGTGATGGGTTCCTGTATGTACATTGGCAGCAAAAGGAAGGCTAAGAAAAATATGGTCCTGCTGCTTAATGGGGCAGGGGACCTAGTGACAAAGGACACTGAGAAAGCTGAGATGGCTCAGTGCCACCTTTGTCTCAGCTTTTACTGGTAAGGTTTGTCTTCAGGCCTCCAAAGCCCCTGAGCCTACCTCCAGATCCTCGTGGAGTGAAGCATTACTGTCAATGGGAGAAGGTATAATTAGGAGATACTGAGACCAGTTGCACATATACATGTCCATAGAACAGATGGGATTCATTTAAGAGTGCTGAGGGCAAAGCCACTCTCTTTCTTCTTGAAAAGATCATATATGATCAGAGGGTGACTGTAGAAAGGCCGGTGTCACACCCATCCTCAAATAGGGCTAGAAGAAGGATCCAGGGAACTACACTCTGGTCAACCCCACTTCAGTCTCTGGGATGGTGATGGAGCAAATTCTCCTGGGAGCTATTTCTGGGTTCATGAAGTACAAGAGAGTGATTGAGAGCATCCAGCATAGATTTGCCAAATGCAATTTGTGCCTGACCAACCTGAGTCCCTTTGAAATGACTAGCTTGTGGACAGGGAAGAGCAGAGGACGTTGCTTATCTTAGCTTTAGCAAGGCTTTACAGTGTCCTGGAGTATCCTTATAGCCATATAGGTGAGATATGGTTTGGATAGGTGGGCTATAAAGTGGTGGAAAACAGGCTTGGACCACCAGGCTTAAAGGGTTATGATCAATGGTACAAAGTCCATCTGGTGGCCAGTATTAGTGGTTTCCCTCAGGAACTGGTATGGGGCCAATGCTGTTTAATGTCTTTAATGACAACCTGGATACCAGCTGCAATGTACCCTTGGCACATTTGCAGGCAATACCAAGTCGGTGGGGGCAGCAGGTAATATACTGGAGGATGGGGCTGCTATTCAGCATAATCTTGCTGGGCTGAAGAAATGGGTTGACAGAAAACTCAGGCAGTTCAACAGAGGCAAAACACAAAGTCCTACACCTGGGGCAGAATAACCCTGTGCCACAGCACAGCCTGGGGTCTGCCAGCCTAGAAAGCAGCTTTGGGGGGTCCTAGCTGGACCAGATGAACTCCAGAAGTCCTTTCCAACCTAATTATTCTGTGATGTATGAGCTGACTTTATGAATGTACTTGTTTTAAACAGTAGGTGGCACAAAAGCTTTTGTTTAAAATACAGTTCCTGTTTAAATACTATATCCCACATTGGGTCTCAGTCATTTTAGTTTTTGCATCATTTTAATTCTGTGGTCACAATTCTTGTTTTATGTGGTATATATTTATATATTTATTTTGTTTATTGTTTATGTTTTTTTTCTACTTTTACTAGCAAAAATGTGAATATAAATGTAAGACCTGTACACAGGCCTCTTTTAAGTAATGCATGCCTATTGCAGTAACCTGTAGGCTCTACTAACTATTTATTTTGTGCATTCTAGAGTCTGGAGGAAAAAAAAATATATTTCTAAAGATGTTTATTCTTTTCATAAGAATGAACTATGACTAAACGTAGAGATGTAGTACCTTTATACAGTTAGAAAAAAACTTTAAGCTCAGACTTCTTCTGTCATACCTGATAAGAAACTGCTAAGTCTAAATACAGATTAGATGCAATGAATTTTTTACCATATATTTGTGTCTGTAACTGAGGCCTTAAATAATTGTAAGTTTTCCTTTAAAAATGCCGTACTTCACAGAAAATCCTTACATAACTTGCACATAACTTGGTAATTCAAGTGCAGAGAGTTAGAGGCAGCTGAGGAGAAAGCATGAGGCCATGGGGATCAGAAGCAGGAATACTGCAAGAGAATAACTCTGTAATTTGAGTTTCATGGTCATTTAGGCTGGCTTAAAATAGTGAAAGAAGCAGTTTTGCCATTCCTTGTACTCGTGCAGAGTGGTTTGTTCTTGCCCTTCTATCGTCTTCTTGCTCATACAGAATCCAGCTTTTGAAAGCCCTGTGATAAATTAGATTAGGAAATTGATTTGGGTGAAAACAAATCCATAAAAATAGCAAGAAATGTAATCAGTATCAAGCAGAAATTTTTAGTTTAAGGCTGGTCAGCTTCCCAGGCCTTCATCTAATGTTCCCTGCATTTGCATACAATGTGTGTTTCAGGTGAATTGTGGAAGTGAGAAGGGGAGGTTATAAATAGCTCATCATTTGTAAATATGAAATCTGGTAGTATTTCCTGGAACTCTTACAATGCTGTCCATTGGTATGAACATTGGTGAGACAGGGTTTTCAGTTGTGCAAGGGAATATTGCCTCAAAAGAATCCTGACTTTTTCAGTGATACAATTTTATTGCTTAAAAAGGCAATTTCTGTTTATTTGTCCTTCCAGTTAATCCCCAAAAGTTTAGAAAATATAAAACAATGAAATTATGCTTTAAGACTGATTTTGAAAACTGGTCACCTATTTTATTGTAGCAATTCACTGAAGTAGCTGGCATCATCTGTACCTGTTATTTATATTAAAGAATAAATTTATGCATCTAAAATTAAAAGGCATATTTTGAAAGTAAAGTCTGGAATTGCAACAGTCATTAAAGATTATATAGGCTTACAGTAACTGTTGTATTATTAAGATAAATAATTTTAGAGTAATAGTAAAATTGATTGTTTTTGAGGAGGTACAGTATTTATTTTGTTGTAGTTCCAGTATTGAAAGTGTTTTGTTTCTTTCATTTTATTGATGTGAGAATTTTATCATTAGCATTCCCAACCATGATGAATGTATTACCTAATTAGAGTTTCAGAGAGAGCTTTGTTCCTTCAACAGGTTGTGAGAAGATATATTTTGGGCTCTGTTGTTGACAGTGAGAAGAATTATGTGGATGCCCTCAAAAGAATCCTGGAGGTACCTAATATGTTTTGCTTTTTAAAATTAGGAAATTTGAGAAGTAATTAAATCCTTAAAGAATCTGTAATGTGATTCATATGGATTTTGTTACAGACGCTTCATGCCAAATATTTGGAGAGGTTTTGTGTGTGTATACTTTTATATAAGTGGTAGGATTTTATGTTAAGACACAATTTTTAGCTTGTTTAAATCAATGTCTATATATATATTTTTTTTCACAGCAATACGAGAAGCCTCTTTCAGAAATGGAACCAAAATTACTGAGTGAAAGAAAACTCAAAATGGTCTTTTATCGAATTAAGGAAATCCTTCAGTGCCATTCGATGTTTCAGATAGCCCTGGCCAGTCGTGTATCTGAGTGGGATTCTGTTGAAATGATTGGCGATGTCTTTGTTGCTTCAGTAAGCAAATGCATCTGAACAGATAATCTATTTTTATTTTAGAAATGTTATTCAATGTCCCTATCTTTCTGTCTAACTTGGCCACTTTATTCCCATATTCTGCAATGCCTGTAGCAGCTGCCAGAGTCAGTATATCCATTCCGGTAAGGCAACTGACAACAACACGTCTCACCTTGGTTAGCAGACACGGAAGAATTATGGCCAAAATTTTCAAGCTTTGATCAAACTTTCAGACATTTAAGTAAGTGGTTTCTTTTTCAGCGGAGCTAGACATGTACGAATCCACCAAAATGGGATCTTGGCCACAGTTTTGGATCTCAATGGAGGCTGCTTGATTGTCCTGAGTGCCTGGGCTTTAGGGGACTAAATTTACACTTTGTAATTCACAGCCTTTATGTCTTCAGGTTCCCATCCTTTGTTCTACACAAAGGTCACTTTTTGCATCATCAGGGTTTCTGTAGAGCCACCAATAGGCCAAATAGAAGACCTTAGCTCCTAACAAGTCCTTAGCTGTCATAGGTCTAAATAAATATGCTTTTGGGTGTCTTCTGCATTTATAGTTTTTTCCTTTTTACTGTTTCAGTTTTCTAAATCTATGGTATTGGATGCATACAGTGAATATGTAAACAACTTCAGTACGGCAGTGGGGATTCTCAAGAAAACATGTGCCACCAAGCCTGCCTTTCTAGATTTTTTAAAAGTGAGTACATTTAAACTTAAAACAACTGGGCAGATCAAATAATTAAGGCTGCATAAATTATAAATTAGGAGGAAATTTAATTAATAATACTGTGTATTCTGTGACTGTTTTTGTGGACTGTGGATTTATGGATTTCATAAATGGAAGAGAATTCACTTCCGCTGCTGTAGTTTCAGAGTAATAACATGGTTTTAGATCTAGGATGTATTCTGAAGTGCACTGTGGTTTTTGTTGTTGTTCAGATCAATTTTATTTGTGTTTGCATGACTGTACTTTGCAAAATACTGAGTTTTTTGTATCAGTTGAGCTTACAATAACAGTTTGCTATCTGAGGCCTCTTCTTATTTGGGATGTATTTTACTTCTAAAGTATTGTACAGAGTGGTTAAGAAAGTGTATTTCTGTTTCACAGCAGTTATCTAGTGTTCTGAAAATCTTTTTTCCAACTTGGGGGATGAAATTAAAAATAGTCATGCAGATTGCATCCTGCTGTGATGAATGTGATGCTGCTGATAAGATCTGTGTGCACTGAGACCCTGATACATGTGACAGAAGTGCCTGGAAAGCCCTAGGGGGGATTCCCTACAGAGTATGCACAGCACCCATCCCATGGCTTTTTGGCTTTCTGTTTTCGTGCTGGGAGCCTGGAAGCTCTGTTTTTCCTGGGGGTCATGGGTTGGGCTGTGCCCCTAAGAGTTGTCAGCCTGTTGGGTCTGTGGCATTGGTCTATGAAACACTGATATTTGTTGCCCTAGACAGTCCATGCAGTGAAGCTCTTGGGTTGCCTTGGAGGATGGTGGGGGGCCTGATTCCAAAGTCTGTCTTCGGATCTTAAAATTAGCTAAGAATCTTTTGGAGCACGGTAACAGCACTATACAGGGTTATAGTCTGCAAGTTTTAGGGCCCACCAAGACCAAACTCTCTAGTGAGGTTACAGTCACTTCATACTTCTTGCACTTTTGAAAGGTCTTATTCCAACAGTGGCATGACTTACAGCTCTCCTCGCTCCTTGTCAGTGCCAACACTGATGCTCAGAACTGGGGAGCTGCAACCAGGCTCTGCACAGAGAGAGTAATGTGGGTACCCTCCTCTGTGCTTTTGCCCACCTGCGGCTAACAGACTGTGGACCAGAATCTTCTCTGTGACTGGGTGGGCAAAAATGTTTGTGGAAGTGAATACAGAAAATTGCTTTGAAGCTGATAATTCTAGCAATAAATAGCAATTTAAGCACTACACCTGTTTAATATTGTTTGATTTTGCTGTGTTTTTAGTATTGAAAATTTCCTCTGTTCTCCTTATTTTGAGTCAGCTGTGAGTCTGGTCAACATTTTTCCAGTTGAAAGGCTTTATACAAATAGATATGAAAATAGTTACACATGTACAAATAGTTATGAAATTTGTCTGGTTTTATCAGATAGTTCTGATAACCAAAACAGTTGCTGTTGTTCTGTGTGTGAAGAACACTAACAACATAAATCAGTGTTCTTTTCCTTAGTTTCTTTTAATAAAGAAAATTAAAATCTCTTTTTGTTTACATAGCATTGACATTATGGTGCTTCCCTTTTAAAAACACATTGGTAGATAAAGATTTACAGTCTCTTAGCCCTAAGAAGCAAAAGATTTGCAATCTCTTAGCCCTAAGAAGCAGAGCAGCAACAACAAATTACAGATTATAAGTCAACAAATGATTTGTGTACATTTTTCAGATTTAAGACCCTGAACAAGTACCTTGAATTCGTGTGTTGGAAGTTAAGCATATATTTTAGTGCACTGCTTACATGAAAAGCATGAATGTACTATATTGATGTATACGTAGATACTGTATTACTGTTGAGACTTCATCCCAGCTGTATTTATTTAAAGGCATTTCAGTTTAGTGATAAGCCATCATTTTAATGGTGATTTTTTCAAAAAGATGTAATATTTTTAAATGAAATGAGGGATATTTACAGTAACCTTGTTATAATGGATGTAAATGCTATAAAAGAATTTTCAGGAAATATTTTCATTTTTGATCTGTAACTGATGGAAAGGCACCTGTGTGAGTAAACAGTATGACTGTCTTGCATTGCAGCAGTGCCAGGAGTCAAGCCCTGATCGAATTACACTGTATGGTTTGATGATGAAACCTATCCAGCGCTTTCCACAATTCATTCTACTATTGCAGGTGAATAATATTTACAACAAGACTTACCCGATCAATGATCTTATTGTATTTGCATGTGGGATTGCTTTGCAGCTGTCTTCTGCTGAAGGAACATGCTGCAGTGGGTTTTATTTCTGGATCTTAGGAAATACCAAGAAAAAAATTCAGTGCATGATAATGTCCTGATCTCCTAGTCTGCTTCCATGGACAGTCAGTAAATATACTGTAGGAAAATGTTAATAAATCAGATTTGCTCTAGGTTACTTACTAGATTAGATTTAGTTTGTAAATCACCTCATAGTAGAACTGCAGTTCTAACACGCTACTCATTTATGTCAATTTGCTAGGTAATAATGCTTCAAACACCACTAAGAACTGTGTGCTGTTATTTTACTTTCTGTTTAAGTGACATATAAGAAAAAATAATTCATGTGTTGGATAGTTCAGCACACATGGAGACGGTGGAGTAAATGTGTTCTCTCCCATGCTGCTTGGCTCACACTGTCCACTAGAAGGTAGCACAGCTCCTTCTCGCCTGCAGTGTCTCATTGTCCTCCCAAGGGACAGCTGGACTTTGGGGGTGCCCCAGGGTCTCACCTCAACACAGAGTCCTACTGTGGGATGAGCACAGTTCCACAGTGTAGTTGTGCATTTAGCCTTAAAATTTGAGGACCTGCTACAGGCAAACACAATATTTGTAAATCCTTACAGAACCCCTCCAGGTCTATGGTAGAGAAGACACTGTGAGTTAGCTATTTCTCTTAGGGTCACAGAGGAAGACAGGCTTCAGGATGAAGTTCCAGGAATTACTGTGGAAGAAAGAGCAAAGGTAGTTGTGGGGTGAGCTCAGAACTTTTGAGGAAGAAGAAGAGATGGAAAATAATGTGGTAGGAACTCATAGTGAATAATGTAAGGATGCTTAAATGTTGGAAAGGAGCAAAATTTCATTCAAATGGTTCCAGTGTATGCCTACAAAATAGAAAGATTTTTAGAAATTGTTGTGACCTCAATGAGGCAAGTACTGTTATCCTACTTTGAGATTAGCACACTGTCAGTGGTTTAGTGAGAAATAATAACAGTAATGAGAATAATATGATATTATTATAATATTAAATATCAGAAATGTTTAATTTTACATCACTTGACAGATACCTACATATACTATAATATTGACTTTCAAATTATGTTTAACATTATTTGCATCTTCTGATATTTATTATTATTTGTTTTCAAGTTCCTTCTCTATACTTTCTTCCTATAAATACGCTGTATGTTCCCTGCTCAGTATCTTTTTGAAGAACTATTAGGATATTCAGGAAAATAAGTGGAGTGCTGTCTGAATATTTATTAGGAGTTTTTTGATTGGTCTTATTCTTAGTACTAAGGTAAAGAATGATACTGTAACTTTATACAGGATGTGCTATAAACTTCTGTGATCTTTTGAATTTGACTTTGAAATTAAATTAGATTTTTATTTTGTTTTATCATTTTTCCTCAGGATATGTTGAAGAATACTAATAAAGGACATCCTGATAGGTTACCTCTACAGATGGCCCTTACGGAACTTGAAACACTGGCAGAGAAATTAAATGAAAGGAAAAGGGATGCGGATCAGCGCTGTGAAATAAAACAAATAGCAAAAGCAATGAATGAACGTTATCTGAACAAGGTTAGGAAGTAGGAATGTGTGATGGAAGAGGTAGTGTATTACTAGTTTCTGTGCCTTGAGCAGTCTTTAGAACGGACACAGAAGAGACACCTACAGCCTTTTCTGTAGTGCTCAGCAATATAGGGTCATTCTATAGGTAGGTGTAAGATGTAAGTTTTCTCCAGGACTAAATAGGTTCACTGGTTAAAACCACTGTGAGCTGAAGCATTTGACAGGCTGAAATATCAACAGCAGTATCAGTGTTGTCTGACAGCGCAGAAGATAATGCTGTTTCCTCTTTTTATAGCAAATCCTCATGCAGATCTTCTGCATGAGAAGATTACTTTGAATTTATCCTAGAGTTGAGGAATTACTCCTGTAAAAAGGCAAAAAAACAGTTTCTTATACTGCAATGTTTCTAACTAAAGAGCAGTTCAAGGTATGCTACTGGATGTGTCCAATATTTTCCTTGTTTTAAGGAGCATCCCAGCCTATTTCAGTTATGTATTTGGATTATACAATATAAATGTTTTTAAAGAATTTTCAAAGACATTCAGTAGGAAATAAGGAGCAATCTTCTTTGAGTTTTAGTGGCTAACAACAGTATGACAAGTGATAGTCTATTGTATTTTCTTTTATTTTTTGCACTAGATATTGGATGTACCATGTATAATATACAATTCTGATTGTTTTTAAAATCTAGCTACTTAGCAGTGGAAACAGATATCTCATACGGACTGATGATATGATTGAAACAGTTTACAATGACAAAGGAGAAATTGTCAAAACCAAAGAACGACGACTTTTCATGTTAAATGATGTGTTGATGTGTGCAACAGTAAATATGCGGTAGGACTTAATTCATATTTTTTAAATGATCATTCAAGCTTGAGCTGGGAAAAATGGCACTTACTGGAAGGCTTGGGGTTTTTTTGGTTTGTTTCTGGATTTTTTTTTTTAAACTAAGGCTACTGATTTCTATCAGCCATCGTAATAAATGGACAAATAGCTTTCTTACATTCTTCTCTGTTTCCTGCTCATATTTTAAAATTCTAGGATAAATCTGTAGAAAATCTTTATCGTTTGGAGATTACAGATAGAAAAGTTCTGTAGTGTCTAGGTATTGCCGTCTATTAGTGTTTAATGGAGTGAAGGTTTCATAGGTTCAGTACACTCTTAATTTAGATAGTGGAGGAAAGTGAGTTTGAACTTAATTCTGAGGTAGGATTTTTTTTTTTCTTTCTCTCTCCCCTTGGTTAAATTCACCCTGTCATTTTCAGACACACAGACACGCGCACACACACCCCTGTAATTTGACACAATTTGCACATTAAAAAAAAAAAGACAAAGCTAATGCACGGAGGCAGGCCCTTCCCCTGTCCCAGAACTCACTAACAAAGGTTCAGCTGGAGAAGAGTTTCATCTCTGAGAGCAAACGCCAAAGGACTAAAGCTGAAGTGCTTTGAAGAAGGCATTTTTTCACGGTGCCTTCTGTGTTTTAGTTGGCTACAGCTATTACTGTTAGTCAAATACCTCTGTGTATGCCAAGGTCACGCTTGCATTCAAGTGTTGCTTGTAGCATAAACTGCTTTATATGTTATTACATTCTGACAGAGAAAATGTGGGCCATCAAAACCTCTCAAGAACAGCTTTTCTTAAGCATAATCTGAGAGTTGATATCTTCTGTCCATTACTGAAGTGTGTAAGTTATCTCCAAGTGTGAAAACACTCAGACTTTTCAATCATATGAATGCTTAGTGTCATATTAGTGAACAGTGTCTTGTAATAACTTTGCTTTTCAGAAAGTGCACAAGCTAATGCCCAGTTATCCCAGAAGTTACGATTCTTTTCCTTTCCTTTCCTCTTTATTGAGTTCTTTATTAACAGCTGGATATTTAATTATGATTCTTTGGCAGAAGATTGCTTTTATTCATTTATTTTATCTTTTTGTGCGACATCATTGTTTGGATTTTTTTGTGATTTTCCCTGAAGCAGCAATATGCAAACTATTTTCCTTTTCCATATGAAAAGTTCATGATTTTGCCAAGTTGCTAGGTTCCTTATTGAGTCAACTGTTTCAGTTATCACAAACAGCATGCTTGTTCTGTGGGCATTACTGGCAATAAGCAACCTCTTTTGGGATGGTAGTCAGGCATGCATGTGTCACAGGGGTTTGTTAACTCAAAAAAAGTTTCAATAAATTCCTTCAGCAGTTAAGGCTTGCTTTCTAACCCAGTTAATTTATATAACAGTGGCTTCTCTCTAAGCTGAGCTTCTTTTATGGCAGTGATTTTCAAACTCTCCCATTTGTACATGCCTACAAATTTTCCTGTGGAGTAGTAGATTTCTTCAGAAATGTTATGTGCACAGGCAGCTGTGTAGCATATCTCCACTCACTTTTCTTAGCCACCTTTTGTCAGTCTTTTCGGAAGTAGTCAGAGATGTCAAGAGTCTGTGGATGATAGCTTCAAAACTAATTTTCTGTGGCTGGCAAAAGACATGTATTTCTACAGAGCATGTGCTGCTCAGAAGGTCCTTCTTCACATGTAATCTAGATGACCAGCTTAAACCAGAGACCTAACTTCTAAGCAGCAGTATTTAGATGAGGTAAATGCTATCCCTAGTGACTGAGCAGCTGTGTTCTGTCTTGTCTTGTTTGGTTTCTTCTGTGTTAGATCTAGAGTTCATAAATATTTACTTAAGCTATGGTATTTAATGTTTTTTTTTGTTCATACTTGTCTCTTGATTGAAACTGTATTGCAAAGGTAGTTAACTACCTGAACGTCAGTTTTGAGAGACTGTTCTCAGTAAATAACTTTTACTAATTTCTCCCGAGCACTCTTTTGGGTTGCTTTTAAGTTCTTTATTTCAGCTATGCTTTCTATGAAGTGAACGTTAAAGGAAACAAAAATATCTCTTTTGTCCTTTATAATACATGTGTTATATGTGCTTGAATAAGGGAGTAAAAGAAACAAAGGCAAAGGAGTATGAGGACCATTTCTATTCTAAGTGAGCTTCCTCAGCAAGCTGTTTCCTCTGAAATGCCTACTGCGATATATGCTTCCTTTAGCACTGCTCATGTGTAGTTTGCACTCAGATACCACAACTGTTGCAAAGGGTCTGCCGTGAAGAACATCCTGGGTCAGGGGGCTCAGCAAGAATGTTGAATCGTCGGCCCTTGGGAAGTTACCTTGACCTTCCTGCTCCTGGTAGTTGTTCAAAAGTCTTATCATCCATACTTTCTTAAATACAGCAGTTACTACTTTTTAGCATTGTTTCAGGTACTGTCCAGTTATCATCAAAAATAATTAGGGAAAAGATGGAGCCGCAGTACATCCTAAGCACTTGTGGTAGGATGTCGAAATGCATGCTGATCTTAAGAGATGGTAATTTATGTTTTGCTGTAGAAATATAAGGTCTGCTGTTGGCAGTTGTATGCTGTTTGTAAACATGACTATCTGCACCTGCATAGCTGCTCTTTGCACTCACCGCAAAAGTCAGTCACAAAAGTCAGTCCGATGCATATATTTGTTTAAAGCTGTGCACAGTGCTCAGACTGTATACAGCAGATTTTGGAAGTTAAAATAATAAATAGAATGCTATGAAACATAATTGCTTGTCAAAGCAATAATTTGTGTGTCTTCCAGCTCTTCCTATGAAAGCAGTGGCATCGTGACAACTGCACAGAGATATTTATTGAAATGGAGCGTGCCACTGGGACAGGTGGAAGTCATAGAGTATGGCAGCAGTGAGGGCCAAGGGGAGAACTGCAGGTTTCCACCTCAGCACTCTGCTGAGAGCATCATCATTAACTCTAAGCCAAGTAAGTGACAGGCATTTTTTACTTACGTATTTTAAATCTTTATTAAAACCTTTATTTGAATTTAAATGGGCTACTGAAAGCAAAGGAAAACATTTTGTGCCTGAAGACTTCTGTAACATGGACAGTAATATAACTTCTTTCTTGAAAACTGAAAATCCATAAAGTGATAGCCAATCTCTTGCCTTGCAATGTGAATTACTTCAATTTATTTCATCTTACAGTTTTATGGCATAAAAGCATGAATGTGCATGGATATGCAGAAAGGTTATTGTAGTGTAGTATGCCAGCTGTCCTACTGTAGTTAGTTGAGCGTGTGTTCTTACCTATTGTTAATGCAGGGAAGTTTTCCTTGGTAAAAAAGACAAGCTACCCCATTGCTGTGGAATAAGAGCATGGACACAGGTGGTTGCTGCAGGGTAGAAGTTATTTCCCTGGAGTCCACAGTATCCCACCCTTCAAATACAGTATCAAGTGCTTCATAAAAAAACTGCAATAATAATTTTAATGAATGTTTATAAAACAGTATGCCAGTAGGTAATTTCCTCCTAACCTCTCCCCAAAATGACCTCAAACTCTGAAGTCAGAGAATTCTTTTTGTGCTCCTTAATCTCTCCTACAACCCTGCCAACTACCCTCAAGAGATGTATGAATTTCAAAAGTTTACTTAGTAGCTAGCCTTTTATATATAAAATTAATAATTTTTATATCATTGCTTAAATCTTTTATTTGTAAGTCCATTTAGTATATCTAAATTCTAATCCCTTGTGAGTTATTAATGGATTTTAATTTAGATTGGTTTCAGTGCTAACTGGGCATTTATTTCACACTATGTTTATTTAACATTGCATTCTTGCCTCATGAGTTTTCCCACAGTCGTTCCCTAAGAAGTAAATATTATACTTCAGAACTGCCTGAGATGCAGCTGCAGTATCTAATACCCTCCTTATTCTCCAGGGTGACTATTGTCAGGCCTTCTTGCTCCTCCCTTTGTAAATAGCTCAAGAAAATTTTTAAAATACGTAGGTTTCAGTTTCAAGGTTGACGTCATTTTGTAACTTCTTTTAGGCATTAATGGGCTACTTGGACAATGAAATTGAAGCTCTTAAATTATCATTTACCAGCTACTGTATATATGATCCCAAGGGGAGTGTGTATGAGGAGGGTATTACCTAGAACTGGGGGTTCCTTCCCTGGAAGAGTGTGAGAGGAACAGTTTATTGCGATACTTCCAGTGCGACTGTGCAGCAGCTTCACAGTTGATTAGATGAAGTCCTTGTCCTTCAGGGAGATCAGATGGGGAAGCAGAGGATGAAGGAAGAAAGAAAAACCCTCACCCAAACCATCTTGTAGAACCTACTTGATTCTCTTGGCTTTGAGGTTTCTTAGTTTCATGATGTTTGGTGACAGTATCACAAAAAGATCAAATGATTTTGCACATCATTTGGAGACTCAACATTCAGCTTAAATGGTATTCAACAGGTGATAGGCAAGCTGAACTTGCTGTGCTGTTGACAAACTCTGATCACTATATTAGTTCAGTCTCCTTCTAACCAAAAGGGTCAAAAGGTAAGAATTAAAAATAAAAAGAATATGAAGGTTACTGGTTATACAAATGAATAAATCTTCCTTCAGCTTTAAATATATACTTCTGCCAAATGATCCAAGTTAATCAAATACAGTCAGCCACGAAAGAGGAAGTGAACATAGCCTTCCTATTTGCATATACTCCTATGTCAACACTAGCTGTCACTCTGAATACAGACTTAGGTGGGCTGTCTCAATTAGAGACAGACTTAATTATGTTAGTTATTCTGTAGAATTGCCTTCTTAGTTCCAGTTTTCTTGGCTACTAAAGGTTAAAGAAGCCCAGAAAGTACAATTTTCCTGCAGAGAGGAAGGACTGGTAAAACTTTGGGTAATGGTTTATCATTTCTTATTTATTTACACCCACCAAGATACTGTATTTTATATTCAGTGATGACACAGTCCTCGTCATGGTAGTATTGCTTCATCAGTGAGATTATTCGGTACTTACTACAAATTACAAGGCACTACCAGCTAAATAATTAATCATTCTCTGGCTGAAATTGCATGACTTTGTAGTCATTATACAGTTACATTAAGTTGCCTTCTGTTTTCAAGGTATGCTGAGAAATTGTTGTGGTGAAATCCCAGTGGCTTCACAGAAGGTAGTTTTAATAAATCCAAAACCAAAGCAGTCTAAACATCTAATGGTCAAGAACAGTTTGGGATATTACATACAAAATCCTGGCTTCCATAAGGCCAGGTGAGAGTTCTGCATGTCTTAGATAGAACCATATTTTCAGCTCCCATTTCTGGTTTGTGGAAATTGGAGAGCTATAGAATAATGATGATTATGTGTGAAAGCAGTTAGTAGTTGGGGGTTACCTTTTCCATTTCTGGAAGACTGAGAAAAGGAGGATTGTATCTGCAGCACACCAGATGAAATATTTGACTCCTGTAATTCTAATATTCTCACATTACTGTTGTAATCAGTGGGGATTCTTGATGAATTCTGATTGTGTCCTTATGAGGATTATTGGTTGTTAATTACATTTCTCTTATCATAGTATTTTTTTCCCCCACCAGAATCCTTTGTATGAGGAGGCAACTGTCATAAGTGTATCTCCCTATTAATGATCTAATCTGTCTAGCTTCCATACTCTGTTCTTCTTGGGTCATTTCTGTTAATCACTGCTTTGAGTCAGGGTTGTTACTGCTCTGTGATCCTTCAGTAGCAGTGCTGGCTAAATGCATTTGGCACTTTAGGCTTCCATAGTGCTGCAAGAAAGGATAATGTAGTTTAAAGAAGCAGACTTCACTTTGGGTGCTACAGAGAATTTTGAATTTGCTTTGTAGGTTGCAATAAAGAACTGTTGGAAGGTTGAAAGGTTTTACAAGTACATTTAAATCAAGGGCCTGCTTTTGTACTGTTCTGTGTAGGAAACAAAGGCTGCATGAACATTGTTTTCACTTGGCAAAATCATCGTTTTGCATTTTTTACCCAGTTACTAGGTTTTTGTGCCTGAATTCTAAAACAGAAGACATTTGGGGTTGGTTGCCTAGCTTGTTTCTTTTTCTAAAGTGTTGTGTCTTTTGGCTGGAGAAAATGCATGGCAGGATGGAGAAAAAGAATGGAGGAAAATTTTCCTAAAGTGTGTTCAGCTATACTGCTTCTGTTTTTCATGTTATTTTGCCTTATTGCTGTTATTCTGCCCTAGCACCAAAGGTAGAATAGGAATTCTCTTAGTTACGAACATGGAGAAAGCTTGAAGTCTCAGCTGTTTGGCAGAGTCCTTCTAGTTGTAGGGTTCTTAATGCTGTTTTCTAATAGAGTAGAATTGTAACTTCTGTTTATAACCTGCAACTATATTTAAAGTGCAAAATATTTCACATTTTCAGGGTTTTTTTAAATGGCATGTTTATCAGATCTCATTTCACTTAGCAAATCAGGCAAAATTCTGTTTTCTGTATTGGAGTTACTCTTGCTTGAAAGTCTTTGATGTCCCAATCAGAAGGTTGCAGTGGAAATATTTATCTTAACTTTGTGTGCCAAAACCTGAGACTGCAGAAGAAGCCTAATGTGCTAATTTTCTTCTATGGAACCATTTACAGAAAGATACAAGATAAAGGTCTTCCCATATAAATCCACATACTGTTTCAGGTAGGCTATTGCTAATTGTTCTCTCCGTCTCAATCTTTTAAAAAGTGTTAATCCATGTGAAGAAGCATAATCACATTCATAGCGCCAAAGAAGCTGAATTAATATCAGAAGAGAGGCATGAACACCAAGTTGTATGTTCTTGGTTTTGATTTACTTGTGCTGAAAGAATTGTGTTACATAACAGAGTTCAAAAAGACATATCTAAAGAGTGTTTTATGGAGTTACGAATGCATTTGGTTTGTTTTTACGGGAAGATACGAGAAATACTATAATGTTAGGTGAGGTTGTTAAATATAAGAAACAAGATCTATGATTCAAGCCCCAAAGTGAATTCGGCAATAGGATTATGTAATATGGGGACATTCCTATGTAATAAATGGTTGAAAAGCTCAAAAGAAGAGATGCTTTCCTTACTTAGTGTCAATTTGTGAATTGTCTTCTTCCACATGGTTGTATCCCAGTGAATGATATTCATTCAGTAAGAAAGGATGAGAAGTTGATTGAATTTATGGAAAGAGGGTGCTCAGTAAGTTAAATGCTACCTGTATTCTTTTGATAAAAAAGAGAATGGGTCAAAGAGCAGTGAATACAACTTGTTGTTTAGGGCAGTCCTAAAAGTGTCGTTCCAATAAAATATAAAAAATTTGTCGACAGGCAATTTTTTAACTTCTCATCAAAATGTATTATACTCCCCTCAGAAAGAATCAGAACAGTTGACCTGCACTTGCAAATCTCCCTTCTGCAGATAGAAACACTGAAAATATGTCTTTCACTGCTCTTTAAAGGCAGTGAAAATAGGCAAAAGTCAAATATACAGCACAGAATTTCAGTTTCTTAAACCCTTGGCAAATCTTGTTACTAGTGGTAGCATTTTGCTCAAGCTGTTGAAGAACAGTGAACTGTGGATTCTCTGCTGGGATGAACTTCTGTTTGGTGTTGTAGTGGAAGAACCACACAGTGTTTTTTCTGGTTGTCTAGGTAGCTCAAGGATGAAAAGGATGAGCTGTAAAAGTCTTTCACAATGTGTTTATTTAAGAAGACCAAGTTATAGAGACTCTGAAGGAGCAAAGGGAGAGGGCTAAACATTTTTTGATTTCTGGAGGAGAAGCCAAGCGTCTGTCAGTATGTCTTGGCTTACTGCTGCTGATTGTGCTGATCAGGAGTGATAAACACCGTAGGCTATTGCTTAAGCAAAAAATCATTTAGTTTTAACCATATGGCTAAAAATTGAATGAGAAAATGAGCAAGGCCCATCTGCTCTATATATCCTGTAGCTGTGAGTGTAGGAGGTAACAGTAAAGCAAAATAACACTTCAGCATGTTTACGTTTATGGTGGAGGTTTAATGTTATTTTTAATTTCTCGGGTTTACAGTTCATAATAGGGGTCAAACTTTAGCACTGCTAAATTATGACTTGTCTCCTCTCCTGATCAGACTTGCTGGGATAAATTGGTACTCCCTTTCCAGTTTCTTGTGATTTAGATCTCCGTGGTTTTTGTTTGTTGTCAAATGTCATAGTAACACCATGTTGAAATGCCGACGTGATTCTTCTCCTCTGAGTTTTCTTCTGTTTTATGCAGTTCAGCTCATGTAGGTCTCTGAGTGTTGTCAGGGAAACAGGTAGGGCGCTTCATAGGCTAGCGTATGCTTGTATTTCTGGCAGTGTTTTGCTCGAGATTATCAAGTCCTTTTCAAAGACAGAAATAACACTGCTCTGATAGCCGTTGCTGTTGAAGCTTTTTTCTGCTGGTTTGTCCCATGAGAAATACAGAATTGAAAATAATACTGTGTACTAAAGGAGATGGAACATGTTCATAAATGTGAACTGTCATTGATGTATGTCAACCAAAGACCAGAGATTTTAAATAAATCTAATTCCAGATGCAGCCTGTTTGGCTGAGCAAACCAGGTGCCATTAAATAGTTCACTTTCTTGAACAGATATATGTAACCAACTGGTGAATTAGGCATAGATTAAATTAGGTGTTACATGTCTGTCTCACCCACTTAGGATGGATTCTTCTCTTTTCCTGTCATATTATTTTTAGTGGTTATAGGGCTGGACACGCAGCTGTCATCAACCTTCTTCTGAATTGCTAGGGGTCTGTTTCATGTCATGACACTAACTAGTAAAATGAGTAGAAACCTAGGTATAACCAAACAAGCAAGAATGAAGGAGGAAGTTAAGCTCCTTGCAGTACAGTTTCCGCATGAGTTGTAGATAATCTAGTGTGGCTGAGCCCTCTAAACTCCCGTGAAAACTTCTGCCAGCTCAGCCAGTCTGTGATCATCGGCAAGCCTATCCTCAAGAACCCAGCTGTACTTTCATTGTTTAAATGTATTCACACGTGCACTTTCACTGCTTTTTTATGCTGTTTTTTGTCTTCTCACATCCAGTTCCTCTCTCACCCTTTACATCCTTATGGTTACACCCTCCACCGAGGCACCATACCAGCTCTTTCCTCTTAAGAGGGCAGAGGCTTCCCGGTCTGTGCTGCCTTCACCTGACCTGTGGGATGCTGCAGGATATGTTGAAAGGGCTGTGGCAAGTATTTTCTTTCGTTCTGTAGCCTCTTTTCTTCTAGGTTTGTCCTTCCTCATGGGAATAGAGCCAGGGACTGAAGTTGCTCTGATCTGTAACTGCAAACAGTATGTAGTTCAGGAAAACACCTTGTAGTTACCACTGTTGGTGTGCGGCTGGGAAACTGGATTGCAGGTTCCAGAATTGTCAGTATAGTGGGACTCCAGCTCCTTCCTTCATGTTCCCTGCTACTTTCATTTCCTCCTTCTCCTTTGGCACAGCACAGCTGTTTCTGTCATCAGAAAAAATATCTATGGCATTATATCTCTAAAATTCCCTGACTTGTCAGGATTAGCTGGAGTTCTGTATAATTCTTAAGCCACACTCATAATGTAGGAGCTACTTCTCACCCTCTTAAAAGGCTTTGCTTTTCCTTGGCGTTCTTGCATAATTTTACTCACTGATGGTATAGCACTCTGAAGTGTTTGCATTTAATACTTTGCACAGTATTTGCAGTTGCAAGCTGTTGATTTTATCTTCCTGTTACTCAAGCTGTATGAATCAGCAGTTTTGTGGTTGAACTGTATCTTTTTGTGCAGCCTGTTTGTCTTTGGTGTTCAGATCAGATATAATGAGACATATACTGAGACAGGTGTCAGTGTTCATGTAATTACCACTTGAGAACAAGGTATTAGCAGCTGACAGGAATGCAAAGTTAAAAATACTTGTCAGAGTTAAGACCTGGGAGGTTTGTTTCCCGGCTCTGCTATATATGTACTGAATTACCTTTGGGACTTGGTTCTTTATCTGTGATTAGGGCTCATAGAGCTCCCCTGCTTTGTGTGACAGTTGGAATAAATACATTAAAGAGTTTTAGAAGCTCAGTTTTGGTCATTAAGCTCATAGAAATTACTTCTAGATGCTTACATGGTTAAAGTATGATTAGAATTTATTTGCTTGGAGGGTTAGGCTGGATAATGTCATCTGATTTTTATGATAAGGCTCTTCACATTGAATGATGATGATGTTACGTCCTGACTGTATTGATAATTAGATTTGCTTGCTCTATGTCTGAATTAAATAATTTGTATTCTAACAATCTCAAGGTTTGATTGCTTATCACCTAATACTCTGTGTGTGTTTGTGCTTTTTCTTTCTGTATTAGGTTAGATTATGTTAAAAAATCTAATTTGGAGTTACGCTCTAGTAAGACTGCTCACCATTTTATTGATGCTAGCCAACAAAGCTCTTGTTTTCTGAGATCGTGATGGATTTCCCATTTGCTTTAGATTCAGAACCTAGAGATTGATATCACTCTATAAGTATTTATGTAGTTTGGACCTGTGAGTATCATATGATCTAAGGTGAGCTACATTTGAACTACAATGGCTCAGATTTTTCAGGAGCATTTAACTATTGAGATCATGAGTTTGATTTGGCATAGAAGAACAAATGGGGTTAAAGCAGAAAGTCTGTTTTTCTTGTATAAACTTTAAATTGATATACGGTCGTCTTTGCTTCCAATCGTATTTCTTAAACCAGGATTTTAGATTCACAGGGCAATGTTTTTGGTATTGCACTGAAATTTCAATTGGCTATATAAGTGCTGTTGTAAAAAGACAAAAAGAAAACAACTACCCACATGCTTTTCTTAGGTGCCTGTGGAAACAGGAACAGTGTGTGTAACCAGGTTGAAAGAGCCAAATAGAGTGAGTGTTGTGATGGTGAGCTGTGAAGTGCTTTGCTTACATGAGAGAATGTGCAGGAAGTTTGTAGTTCAGCCTCTAAAAATAAAATCTCATCTGCTTTATCACTGGCTATAACACTGATAAAGA
Organism: Apteryx mantelli; assembly: GCF_036417845.1. NCBI lineage: Eukaryota > Metazoa > Chordata > Aves > Apterygiformes > Apterygidae > Apteryx > Apteryx mantelli. Next base: position 116,215,126 of record NC_089980.1, on the reverse strand, counting down.
ATTTTCAGAAACAAGGAATTAGAGGTAAGGGGAAGCTTCCCTCACATCTGGCTGGTGGGGTGATTTGTCAAATTTTGTGCAAGAGAAAGTTTAAGAACAGTAAGAAATTTTCATCACTGGCCGCCTAAGTGAAAGCTAGGTATTTTGTTTCAAAGGTTTTTGTAAGTGAAAAGTGTTCAGTACTTTACAGTGGGCATTAGTATCAATTGCTGAATGAAAGAAAATTTTCTCAGAGGTTCTTTTCATAATCTTTTCCCCAAGTCTGCTTAGCAATTGCTGAAATAAATGGCTTATATATGAAAATGTCATATAAGGGTATTCTTTTCTCCTTGCTTTGAGAAAATTAGTTTCACTAGACTTTTTGGGGAAGGATGTTCTTCCCCTGTTATACACGATCTGTTAAACTCTTTACAGCTGCTGTGGTATCCTATGTATTTTGCATTCGAGTATATCTGTAGAAGCAGGATCCAGTATCCAGGTATTGGGCAAGAATTCCTGAGCTGCCATAATGGAATCTCGGGCCTTATTAATGGTTTCTGGGTTCCTCCTTTAAATTCATGCTCAAGATATTCAGAGAAAAGGAAATTGTTTTACTTCAGGTATAACACTGTCTCTCGAACAGGCTCCATTCTTGTCCTTCTCAAAGGTGGGCATATTAAACTGAGCAGTGAGACACTCTGTCAGCCTACTGTTCTGTTATGTAAAATCAGTGAAAAATTCCCAGGATAACCAAAAAGTCATATTTAAAACAAACAAACAAAAAACCCAGTTCTGATGCAGTTAAATTTTTTTAAATATATTATTTCTACATTATTTTTAAAGATATTTAGGTTAAACTGTCTCATGAAATCTGTCCAGTTTATTATGAACTGATCAAGAATTCATCTGATATCATGAATGGATCCACTTTCCCGAACACTGTACAAATTTCTCAGGTTTGAATGCAGACTTAAATGTTGTGGAAGGGGCCTATCTTTTTATTATTTTGTCAGAGTGCGTGATATTATACAAGTTCCAGTTTGTTTTGCCTTTCTCAGACATAGCAACTTTTAAAGTTATCTTCCACATATATAACTTCTCCCCAGATCCCAGATGATTTTTATGCTCAAAATGAGGTTTGAATCTTTCCCGGATTTCTTCCCTTCATTATGCTTGAATCTTTAAAGTTTCAGTATGCTGCCTGGGTACGCACAGATGGTTCAGTGGGAGGAAGCAATGTAAGTACACTCAGCCTCAAAGACCAAATCACTACTGGCAAATCAAATTTGGGATCTGTCAGCCTTCAGCGGTCTTTAAATCTGGCATCTTTTCAAGCATGCCTTTAACTTTTTGTTCCCCTCAGTAATGCTGGAACTGTACTCAGGAAAATAGCCTTTCTCAGTTTTGGTTGTGGTTTTCACATGTCAGTGTTCACTATCAAATTTCATTTCATATAATATGTAGTCTGTCTTCAGAGCTCTGTATGTCTCAGAATCAATCAGTGTAATCCTTATAATAAACTTGAATTTCTATAAAGCATCAATTTTAACTTCATGTCAGTATGTTTGTTTCAAAGCAATTTATATTGAAGCATTATGTTTTTGAACTGCAGGGGGAAAAAAGTCATTAATATGATCATACTCAAGGCAGATCTTGTCAAGATAAGTTATTTTGCAGTAAAACATACCCATTACTGTTTTTGCTTTTAATATGATACGATATGATATATGATACAGAAATATATGAATGGGTATACTGAATGAGGCTTTTATTTCATTTGCATGTTACTTGGATTTATGTGATATTACTACTTGAAAAAAATCCTTCTAATTTTGGGATAAATGGGACAACCTGAGTCATTATGTCTGCCTCCTCAGTAATAGATGTTTAGTTTATAGGGATCTGAATCTACTGCTGGCATTGTAACACTTTTTTTTGTCTTTAGTAGCATAAATCTGTCATAAATTAGTAATTCACAAGTGAGAATCAGAGCACACAGCAAAAGCTAGTAGAAAATGTGTTCAAGTAATATCACCACTGTTAATAAGTCTCTCCCGTAGTAATTCATTGAGAGCAAGAACTGGGGCGTGATCAGCTCAGGATTACAACGTCCAGTATGCTTGCAGTGCCCAGGAGAAGTTAAAATTTAGAGGAGCCAGACAGCTAGTGGTGCCAGGGGAGTGGTTGCTTTGTGGATACCCACAAAAGCAGCTGCCTCTGTGCTGGTCAGCAGGGCGAGAGCTGCGGGGCTGGCTGCGGGGAGCTGCCGCGAGCAGCGCGGGAAGAGCGGCGCACTGTGGGAGTCAGCTCGGCTGCATGAAAAGGGATCACTCCGAGGCAGCGCGAGTCTTGAATTCAGGTCTGGTTTCTCGTTGATCCGAGAGTGTGCCAAAGCAATGCTCTGAGTAAGACAACTCTGCCCACGCACAAGAGCGATCACGCAGACACTTCTCCTACATGCATATGCATGCACAGCTTCTACCTCCTAGTTTTGCCTTAGCCAAGTCAAGCAGACTTTAACCACACCCAGGGAGTTTCCTACATGTTTCTTTTTAAGTAGCTTGATGTAAATGAGCTAAAGATTACTTCTGTTTGAGTTAATAGGAGTTACTTCAAGCCAAGCAGTAGTGGTGAGTTTAAAGCTGTGATGCTGAGAATAGTACTGAAAAATAAGCAGGCAAAATAGGTGTTTAGTGTTATACTCAAAAATGTCTCAACTAAGGAGTAATTGCTTTTAAAAGCAGAATCTTCCCACCCCAGGTTCACTTAGCAGCAAAAATCAATTTAAACTTTAACCTTTTTTCTTCCTTCTAAAGTAAGTGTGTTGTTGTTAGTAGATCTATCTTGAATAGATTTCATAATAAGACTGAGCAAGAAACTATGTATTTTGCATGAATTCCTGGGTTTTGGCACTAAACTTGCCTGTTGCAGGGCAACAGGCCTTGAATTCCTCTGGTAAGATCTTAGCAACAAAGGAGTTGCTGAAAAAATTCCTGCTAACTTATGTGTGGCCAAGATTTCACCCTTCATCTGTAGGTGGAATGCAAAGAACTTTGCCTCCTGAGTCCTATATGTGATTATTGGTTATAGCACACTGCATCTTTTTTGCCCAGACACATCATTCTCTATAACGCTCAGGATGTTTACAGCTGGGAAGAACCTTCTCTACTTGGGGTTTTTCACACTGGAAAATAAGTTGTTTTGAAGCTTGATAATTAGCAAGAGTGGCTTAGAAATGGGAAGGAAATGGCTTTATCATTTGTAAAACTTTTCAAAGTAAAAAAAAGATCAGTCTGTACTGGGATGAAGCCAAGAGTTTTTTCAGTGCTTTCCGTGGAAAAAAAAGAAAGAGTGAACACCCACCCCAAAATAGCCAGCAATGTAACGGTCAGGAAACGTGTAGGCTGAAGCAGGCAATTGTTTAGTAGATTCTTGCTCCCTCTGTCTCTGAACCGAGAAACACGTCTGATAAACCTCTTATGACAACTGACACATTTCTAGACTAGAGTGCACCCCACCTCCTTCACCTTGGAAAAAGCCCTCCATCAATAATTCCCAAATAAATCAACTATTAATTAACATATTGTTAACCACCAAGGAGCTAAACAAGCTAATCCCATTTTAAAAGATGTTAAGATTAACCCTTACAGGACCAAATTCAGAGATGAAGTTGCTGTAACTTGTAACTCGCTATCCAGAGATAAATCAAAGGGTAAATTCTGACAGAATTCTCTTCTGATTAATATAACATTCTTGATCTCTTAAGCCCATTTACTTTTCTATATTTCAGTCTGTGCTCACTAAGGACCTCTGTGAAAGAATGATGATAACCATGACTATTCACCTGGCCTTGACTGACTAATTAAGTTTCTTCTTAGTTTGGCCACTTCCTTTAGAATATCAGAGGATGGAAGCAAATTCTCTTTAATTATTTTTTCATTTGCTCTTTGTTTTTCTGTGCTAAAACCTTGTTCTTTAATGATTGAGCTTAAAATGACTTCAGTTCAGTTTTTCCGTGTGACAGAATTTCTTGTATAGGTTAGTTTATTTGTTTTGACGCTCTTATTGCACTCTTTTTATCTTGATTTATTAAAAGCTTGTGAAATATGCATGATGCAGACAAAATAGACTCAGGTGACAGTTACTGAATCAAATTCAAGATTCATAACTTATTCTCAAGGCTAGAAATAGGATATTTATAAGAGCATTAGAAGCTGCAGACAGAGGATTGTGGAGGACAGCTGTTGGAGGTGCAACAGAGGTATGTGCTGCACGAGGAAAGCCCGTCTGTGTAAGCAGATAAAGCTTTCTTTAAGGCCACAGTTGAGGGCTATGGCACAGGATCTAAGAGTTGCCTGAACCTTTGCTATTATAGTTTGCCGGTAAGTGTCAGTTCTCTGACCTGCTTTCAATAATGAAATGAAATCTCAGATAACTCTGTCTTTATGAAGCTGCAAAAAAATGTTACTGCCCTTTAAACTTTACAAATAGGTAGCTAAAATTCACTTGAGTGAAAGTAGCCATACTGGGCAGGGGAATCCTTGCATACTTTCAGCTTTTCACAGCATGGTGGTTCTAAATTTTCACTTGGTTCAGACCCACAAGTATAAATTTCTGAAATAGTCATAGTACTTTTTTCAGTATTGCAGTTGGGATTGTTTAATAGTGGAATTTATAAACAACAGGTAAGTAAATGGACTCCTGCCAAAAACTAGACTAAGCTGCCAGTTACTTACAATCAGGTTAAACTTTGTTTTGCACAAGTTCTCTTTTTGTTACAGAAATTTGGGACAATAATGGTTTCATTCTGTCTCCTTTACAATGCTGAACACATTGTCATGGCTTTCAGCTAGATTTTGCCAGACTCCTATTAACACTGAATGGTAATTTTCTTTGCAAGTAGACCCTTTGAAATCAACAATTTGGTGCATCTAGGAACTACCAATTCTGGCACTTAATAAATTATAGTTATTGTAGACATTAGTTAGAAGATAGATGTTAGCTAACAGAAGAAGAGGGATACAGGGAGACAACTGTTTAGAATTTTCAGACATTGATTTTTCTAGTATTTGGACTGGGGAAAGTCAAAATGGAGCTTAATGAAAGCATGCAGTCTACAGTTACTGAAAAATATTTACTTGTTTTTAAACAAATCTAAAAACATAATGTAAAACAGAACATAATGTAAAAACTCTTCCTCTTAGGTCTGCTTTGGAATTACTTCTTTTCATTGTATACAATAAATTGAATAATCTTTTCTTAAAGACTGATTTGATTGTGAGGATAAGAAAGGCTACATTGTACTCTTAATTAACATGCAGAACAGGCAAAGAACAGTGGATGGAAGTTGCATCTGTTCTCTGGCTGGGAAAACAGTAGTAAGTGCAGTCGTTCCCTGTTTAGTGCTCAAGGGCAATACGCAGAAATCTTTTTCTTTTTTACATTGGTCACAGGAGCAGCTTTATGAAATAGATGTGCTACCTGTGTCTAAACTGGAAAATATGATGTGTCCAGGATGGGCAGCAAGACTTCTTGGCACAGTTTGTTTTCCTGCCGCTGAACTGTCTTATCCTGCAGGGCAGGTGGCTGCGTGCGACAGCCTCTTGCTTGTGACAGGCCCGTGGCCCGCGCTTGCTCCCGCAGCGCACGGAGGAGTTACCCGGCTCAGGCTGGAAGCGTGCCTTTCTTTCGCACTTCAGGGGCTGCTCAGTACGTTTCTGGTACTCGGTTATCTAGTCGTGTCGGCTGTCTGGCATTGCCTTTAGGCGGAGTGCTCTGTCTGTCTGTAGGCTGGGAGTGCATAGCCAGCACTATATTTCGATTGTATCTTGCCATCACTGCCTTGAAATTATTCTGCCGAGGGGAGTTTTCTGCCTACCAACCAGCTTCCAAAACTGCGGCTAGGTAAGGGTAAAGGATCTATCGTTCAGATACTGAACTGGGTGAACTGAACAACCTGTAGAGGTGTCCTGGGGAAGTAATGCAGTGCAGCTCCTGTCATTCAGCCGAAGGGGACCATGCCGAGCCTGTACGCGCCAGGGTGGGGGGTTGGGGGAGAGCATCATTCCCACGAGAGCTGTGTGGCCATGCTGCTCCTCGCATCGCGCTGTGAGTCAAAGTATAGCAGGACTTTGCAAGCTTTGTGCTTTTGCATAGGCAGGTTATCCTACCAATCAGAATATTTTTCTGAGTTACAGTGCTATTTTATGAACGTAAGTGTACTTACTGATGGTCAGGGCAAAATGTTTCTGCTGCTGCTAAGATTTGGTGCTGATCTCAGTGCAGGTCCCTTTTACACTTAATTAGGATTGTAATACAGTTTCAAGTGGTTCAGTGAGATTGCTGGTTTATCTCAGAGTTAGGGTGGATGTATGATCCAGAGGTGTCTTGTTATCAAGGTTTAACTAATTGTGGGTTTTAAACCACCGTGGTGAAGGCTGCAAATAACTTTTTTGGACTAGTCACCTGATCAAAAGCAATATTCATGAATGACACTTAAACTAATGTGTTACAGAAAATCTGCTGATTGGTGCTAATGAAAAATTCCACATCATTTAGAGATTTTAGGGAATTAGCCCTTGCTGAAGCCAGTGAAGCTTTGATGTTTGGCACAGTTATAGTGCATGCTTATTAAAATTACAGACAGCATTCTCCTTCCTACTAGATGAACAATCTCTAGTCTTAATTGTAACTGTAAAAGGCAATGATAAGGTGAGCAGAAAGGAAATTCCTGTGGTAACACCAGGATATGCACAGGTAAAATAAAGTATAATACTGCTACCTGTAATTTCCTGTGACGCATTTGCCAATTATTTAGCTGTAGGGACATTGAAACCATATGGAGCAGCAAAGTAAAAGGGTCATGATATACATATATAAATAAAATGTTCTGATTTTCAGAAATAGTGAAGACCTAGCTGCATATCAGTGTATTAGTTGTTTTTACAATACAGAAGGATCAAAGCCTATTCTCATATGCTCAATTTTCACACAGTGTGGAGAAGTAGTGACTTATGTTAATATTATTTATCTTTTTTATTATATATAATCTAATGTTTTTATTCATTGCAGACAAGCTGTATATGGGACCAGGGCAACTGTACCATGATCTGCAGAACCTCTTACATGATTTGAATGTAGTTGGTCAAATTAGTCAATTAATAGGTGGCCTTAAAGGAAACTATCAGGTAATAAACAAAGCTGGATTTATTTTCAAATATGCTCCTGTTGTAAAGTAGTATAGTTATCTCTCCCTAGGATCTCTCTGTAGAGAGTAAAATAATTTTTAACTCCAGTAATTCATTTACTGTTAAATGTTTAGAGTTATAAGTAGATTACAGCTGTCTTTCTAATCTTGTTTTTCTCAGTTGTTTTTATGTGTAGGTGGATACTACAAGTGTCTGCATTTGCTCAATAGCTGATAAGCTTATACAGAAACAATTACATTTTAGTCTTGAGAAATTGCTTTCTTATAATCAGACAATATAGTAGAAGGAAGGTTGATTTTTTTTGCTTTAGTATTTCTGGAGAAAGCACTTGATGCCCATCCAACCACATAATCCTGGCTTTCAGGGAGAAGCCGTACTTAAGACTGAGTGCAAATCATAAAAACATTAATGGATTTTCAATGGAATTTTGAAAGTAATTTGCTTCAGCTTTGTTCACATCCCTTTTCAGCATGTATTCTGGCAAATAGATATAGTAAGTTAACACTGAATTTCAAAATGAGTTCTCCACGATCATAGGACTTTACAGATTTGTTTTCTTTTTTGTCTTTTGGTTTGTGTGTGCTTGGGCACATTTTTAAACTTCTGCCTGCAACTGTAGGACTATAAATGTGTGCGTGTGTGTGCATGTGTGAATATGTATATGGAAGCTGAGTTTCTGTTGTGATATCTTGCCCTCAGAGTCAAGGGCATTAAATAGAAAATCAAACTTGGTGAAAACACGCACTGTGAAGGAAGTTTATGGAAACAGTAATTTTAGACAAAATTTTGCAAGTATTTGAAGATGAATTTCAGCTGAATTATTGGGCATATACATACCACAGATCAGACATAAGACGTTCACCCATTGAAATATACAATTGCATTTTGCAATTGTAAAATTTAAGCAATGCTTCAGGTAGAGATGCATAAATTAATTTAAACAATTTAATTGAGGAATGAGGTCAGCTTCTTCTTTTGGAAAAAAAAGCTTCAATTTTCATAAAATTCTGACTGTTTGAAATTAATGTACTTTTGTGTAGCAGTAGCTCACTACTGTCACTCAAATATACTTACCCATGTGACTGCTTACTAGGCTTGCAGAGAGGTTATTGTTTCAGCATCCTACTGGAACACATTCCAGTCACACAAAGACCTTTCATGATTGCCACATAAATATTTTGACTCAGTATTTGAGCAAAAACATATTGGAAGTATGATTTATAGGCTTTTTCCATGAGATTTTTTAGAAACAAAATTTAGGGTGGCTTTATAACTGTTCATTTGAAATGAAGAAAAAGTCGTGCACGCACTTGAAGCAAATTCACGTTTGTTAATCAGACAAATGTTTGGTAATATAATTTGTGTATCGTCAAGCTCTGAACAATGTGAGAGTAAATCATGGTACATGGTAAAATGTATTATCAGATCTTTACAGATATTTTTGAAATGCATTTACAAATCTGGCTAAATTATTCATGATTAAAATGTCAATTTCAGCTTTATGCAAAGATCACCTTAGCATGCTGGAAAAAGGCCAGTAGGTTGGCATTGAATCTAAACTTCTTTTAATTTTTCAGAACTTAAACCAATCAGTAGCCCATGACTGGACATCAGGCTTACAAAAACTGATCTTGAAAAAAGAAGATGAAATCAGAGCTGCAGATCGCTGTAGAATCCAGCTACAACTTCCAGGAAAGCAGGACAAGTCAGTAGTAACCTTGATTCTGAAGCTTTCTAAATGCACTTATGTCTTAGGCATAGACGTATCAGGGAGGATTTGGGAATCTTTAGTTCTTTCTCCTCTTCTGTCTCTACAGTTAGCCTCTGACTACTGTTCCCATGTCATTACAATGCCAATTTTCACTCATTCCAAAACACTGTAGGATTTTCTGGCATTATAGGTTTTCTCCTGTTCCTCAGTGTGATTTTCTAGATGCAAAAGTAGCTGTGGCAATGACACCTTATAAGGAGTAGCTGCTGTTGTTGTACTGATTTACCAAAGGGTGATCTCTTTCATATGATTTCATGCAAAAAGTGTCAGAAGAAGGGCATATGGCATATTGCATCACAGCCTGCATATTTGTATCAGAGCTGTCTCTTTTTTGAAATATAAGAAAATAATGAAATTTCATCATCTGGCTCAGCATTTTTAGCCTTGACTGTATCTCATACTCATACTTTATTCAAGAATGACTTTTTTTTTTTTTCTGTCTTGCAGGTCTGGGCGGCCTACTTTCTTTACAGCTGTATTCAATACATTTACCCCTGCAATCAAACAGTCTTGGATCAACAATTTACAAATGGCTAAGCTGGCCCTTGGTAATTCTTAGTTACTTAAACTAACTGTCAAGATAGTTCTCAATGTACAGTATATTACAGAAAATGAAATCGTTTTGTGAAAGTCTGTCTGAAGATGTTAAAATTGCAATACTGTAGATGGTAGTGATTGTATATCATTGCAAGGTAATGATGTTCCAGAAAGGATGAAGGATTCATTATGAAGGAATATAATTTCCACAATATTTTAATGAGGTCTGCTATGATCATTATTAACTGATACATCTATATCAGAATTAGTGAAATGCAGTAGAGGACAGAGAGATGGGAAGTTACTCCGTTATAAACTTATATCTGCAGATCTTATAAACTTTTCAAACATGTGCCTTTCAGGATCAAATTTCTCAGTTTTGGCTCAGGAATGATTTTAGCTAGAAGATGGCAGTAAAGCTGTTGGGTTCATTTGTTTAACTTTCTGAGCATAAAGTAAACTTACTTTCATCATTTTAAAATAATGGGATATTTCTATAGGCGAATACCTGAAACACAAGTTTGGGTCAGGGGGGAGGTATTTATTTTTTTTAACATAACCCTGTCTTCTTCACTGGAGAGATCATCAGTAACAATCCTGATCTCAGTGGGAGCAATAAGGAATGTGCTGTACTGCTATGTTATTAGACTCCGCAGGGGGCCTAATTTCAAAAGTTACCTGGCACTTTGTGTGCCTAAATTGAGATACATTTAGGATATGCAACTGATCAAAAGCAAGTTTTGCAAGCACCTTGTCAAAAGAAGATGCTTTTTGTATCTCACTGAAGGCAGAGAAAGTAAAAACAAAAAGGGGGAGTAGACATCTCATTCATTCCAGGAGGAAGAGCCTTGCAATTACGATAAATAGTAGTTGTTGGTGATGTCACTTACGCTAGGCAGAGAAATGATGGTGTTTGCAGATCATATTTGCTAGTCTAAAATGAGATTTGATAGTGTTTTTAAGCAAATGTGCCTGTTCCTCTTTTAATATCCTACTGACAAGATAGTTAAGAAAGTCTGACAAGACTGCTAAGAAAACACCCTTCACATTTTGCTAGTACTAGGTGTTCTGTTTTGCATTAACAATATGTATGTGGTCTACTATATTGAATTTCTGCTCATACTTTTAAGCCATCATTTGTTCCTTCAAAAGCATAGATGGCATAAGAAGGGCCTGTTCAATACTAACCAATTCCAACAAAGTTCAGTTCTGTTCTGTGGAGAGGTGTAAGCAATTATCCAGTGAAAGTACTGTGGGATATTTATTGTTTGTTCTTGCCATTACAGCGGAGGATAACCTGTTAGGTTGGTTCTGTGTAGAGGAGGATGGGAATCAGATCAAAAAGGAGAAACATCCTCTTCTTGTTAGACACGTGCCAGTGATGATGGCCAAACAACAAGAGTTTAAGGTAAACAGAATTGTTATATGAAATAACAATGGCTAAAAGATACCATACTGTAGATGTGGATACTGTAGATAGTTCTATTAGTTTAAATTCAACCCCGCTCTCTTGAGTTGCTGCTAATATATACCTTGCTGTAAGACCAATAGCAATGGAAACTCCAAGCGGGTCACAGAAGTGCAAAATACCTGCCATCTTTGAGACACTAAGGAATATAGTGTGTACTTTTATATAGTATGATATCCAATTTCAGATGTAAGCTCAGCACTCAATCAAAATAAAACTGCTAAAAATTTTGAATTGATCTTGAGGTTCTCCTGTCTTTGTTTGGAGTGCCAAAGTAAACTGCAATTTAGAATCGGGGTGTAGGAATCTCATCACCCGTAGCTCTCCTGTACCGGTATAACTACACTGACTCCTGCTCAAATTTCAGATTTTCATGAATGCACAAATATCAAATTATTGAAAATAATTCAATTTTATAGGGTCATATATAAAAATGTAGTTCTATTCTGAAAGGTGATATAAAAATTGTCTTAATGCCTCGATTTCTGTGTCTAAAGTCATATCTACCACTGGCTTTAGTGATGAAAATAAATATAGCATGTCAAAGGGAACAGTACTGGATACTCTTTCTTGCTGTGCGTCAACAGGATTTTTTATTGAGTCATCAATCAGTCACTTACGCTTGTGCAAAAACACTGATGGAAATAAAGTTGTATATGTATGGCCAGAATCATAATGTTGACATTATCACATGGGTACCGCTTAAAGCCTGAATAAGTCTGCAGATCATCATTGCTAGGACAGTCTACCCAGGAAGGAAGTTCAGCTGGCATCTTCACTTCAAGAATGTGCATACAGGCCTGGACATTAGGGGAAAAATAATTGCTGGCTGGAAATGCATTTGAAATGTATAAGGGTGTTAAATGGAACCATTCCTATGACACTGTTTTTCAGAGTAGCGCTGCAGTTTACAGCAACCAAAGTCTACTGAAAGTCTCCAGTCTCCCATAAAACCATAGTCATTTGTATCATATTAAACACTCAGCTTTGACTCTACTGAGCACTTTCTAAAGTCACCACTGGCTAAATAACCCAACTAATTTAAAGGAAATTTAAAATACTTTGTTTCTTTAGAGCCAGTGTGTTTGTAAGTCCTATAGGTCCATGCCAGGTGCCATGAAGGCCCAGGTCCAACTCTGGTAATCAAGTTACAACAGGATCTGTTTGTTTTGCAAGGAAATGAAAGCCTGTTGCCCTTACAGTTGTATAATAATCTTTGCTATGGTCACCTCAGCAGAAGACAGTGCATGCCAGTGTTTGGCTGAGCTCCAGGTCAACTTTGCTAGTTTTGCAGCTCTTACAGCTGGGTTTGAGCCTGACTGTCATTCCTCATGCTCCTAAGGCCTACTACTGGACAAAATCATCTAAGTATTACTCTTGTTTTTCTGCTTCATCTGCGGTTTGGCACTAGGACTACAGCTCAGAGGTAGGAAGAGACCTTTTGCTCGATTGACCCAGCTTGTTAGTCCTTAGTATGCTGCTCAGACTGATTGGCAGTACATGGAGCCTGTAATTTCTTCTATCAGAGCACATTTGCACCTGGGGCCATCATTCTGCAAAGAGCTTCTATCAAAGTTGAGAGCTAAGCTACCACTGTTTAAACATGGAAAACATCCTCAGTTCCGACTGTGAGAGAAACTAACATGGAAATGTAACAAGCAGCTCAAGAAACATCCAACATGCGGGCTGCCTTTTCTTTCATTAGTGACGTATTTAGCTGTCACAGCTACTACAAATCACCATTACCAGAATACAGTTTCAGCTTGTGTTAAAGATATGCAAAAATTGGCATGGTGAGCTCTTCTTTTTCTCTTTTTCTTCCTTTTTCTGATCTGTTTACATCTTTCATCCTTATGATGAATTATTTAGTAAACAAATAACCTTGTTTTTGCTATTGCTAATCACTTGGTGATGCCTGCTGACTTCAAGGAGAATTGTGAAATGCTTTGCACTTTAGAAAATGAAATAAATTAAACTGGTAATTTAGCACTCTAACTTATACCTGCTCTTTTTTTTTTTTTAATTATTCACTTTAGTGATAATATATTGCCATGTTTTGTAGAAATGGTTAAGTTAATACTGTCTCTAGAAACACAAGCAATATAATCACAGTATCGTTGTTGTCCGAGACAAGAACATCAGTGTGCATTATAGAGAACTTTGTCTAAAAACGTAATAACATACCTCATCAGGAACTTTTTTGCTCTGCAGAACATCATTCTGTATGCTATTATGAATTGCTTTAATATGTTTTAAGGTGTTTACATAAACTTTAGGGTGTTCTGCCATTGATACTGCAGGGAAAATGGAAATCCATGGCTGCTCATAAAAATGCCTGTGTTCAGAGCCCATAAATTGGTGCTTGCATGCTTCTCCAAGTTGAGACGGACTTAAATTTAGAGGATTTATCTTAAGTCTGATATTAGTTGGAGAATTTTCTTAAATGAGCAGAATGATGAAATCTTGATTGTGCTTATTAATTTACTGACAACACCAGAATGACATGAAGTTGGGAGGGAGTGGGAGTATTGTGGAGGATAGGATTAGTATTCAAAATGAATTAAATACCTGGAAAAATAATCTGGAAAAAAATAGGATGACGTTCACTAGAACAGGCACAAGGTATGCTCGGGAAGAAATAAATAGCTTCAGAAGTACAGATTGCAGAAGCGGTTGAGTAGGAAGTCTGTAAAAGTAATTTTTAGTAGACCAACCAGCTAAGGATTGGTAACAATGTAATATTATTACAAAGAGCAAATAACCAGTGGGATGTACAAACAGGGTTCAGAAGAGTTAATCCTTCATTAGTAGTATTGCTAACATCTCTACTAGAACATTATGTTCAGTTTTGAAAGTGCTGCACTTCCAAATATATGGAGCTGGTGGAGAGATGCCAGTTGGAAAACAGTGCTAATAATCAGGAATTTTAAAATAAGATTTGTTTTTTTAAAAAAATAATAATAATAACAACAATTGAATGAATTAAGTGGTAATTTTTAGCCTAATGAAGAGGAGACTCAGGGAAGGTCATGACATATAGCAGCCTTATTATACGTAAAGGGTCACTGCCGAAGGGAAAAAAAGAATCTGTGCTGGAGACTAAAATGAGCAGTAACAGGCTAGCAGTTACAGCAAGGATGACTTTAGGTTGGGTATTTGGAAGAAATTTATGAAGGTTGTGAAGCATTTGAGCAGAACAGGTAGCAAGTTTGTAGAGTCTTTGGTGTGTCATGTCTTTAAGAGCAGACTCGATAAAGAATCTGTGAGGAATGATATGCGTGCAGGGATGCTGCCTACTGGAGGCTGGATGGACTAGACTGACCTCTTGCCTTTTCTCCCTGTGATTCTGTGATACGCTTAAATGCCGTAATTAATTACAGCCTAAACACGAAGAAATGGACATATCTTTTTAATGTGTTAACTGTTCTCTTTTTCTTTGTTTGCAGATTGAATGTGCTGCCTATAATCCTGAACCTTACCTGTCTGGTGATACAGAGTCAGATTCCTGTTCCATGGAACATGGCTTTCTTTGGGTAAGCTTAGTTTTTAAATGTTAAAAAAGGGGTTTTGTCTCTTATTTCTTGTTATTTTCTGTGACTCTTAGCAACATATGGATCTGAAATGCATGGATTTTTTTGGTTTTTTGTTTGTTTTTATTTTAGATTGACTTCTATAAAGGATAACTAGTAATTTTGTCCATGTTATGTCACTATTTTCTCTATGTGCTTTTTATCTGTGTGTGTGATTTGTGTGGCACAGTATGAATTCCAAAATGCTGAGCACATTTAGAAGCAAGTTATGTGCTAATTGATAATGAAGGCTACTAAAACCTATATGAGATTGCACTGTCCCACCATCTATTTCCATATTTAAAAACATGTTCTAGTCATATGCAGATATTTCAGCAGGCAAAGTGAGATAGCCAATACATTTTGAAACGTCTAATGATTTCAGTAGCTTTTCTTGTTAGTACAATACTGTGATTATAGGGGCTGACATTTTTGAACCCTGCAGAATTAAAAGCAAAAGTTAGGAATAGTTTGTTAGTCATCTTTTTCAAGAAGACTTGTAATTTGTTCTTGTCTGTGCTAATTGTAAACAGTCATCACAAATATATGCCAATAAAATCTTACTGCAGCATCATGTTCTTTCTTCCTCTTTGTCACCCTGTTTTGTTTCATATAAACATAAAAAGTAATTATATAAAAGTGTTTTGTTCTGGTCAGGCAGACATTTTTCATTCTTTCCAGCTCCCTAAAATACACAGATTTGAGGACATACTGATGATATATAGTCTTGGATAAGGGATAAGTTTCCTGTATCAGCAAGTTTGAAAATGGATGATATTAATAATTCCCCTTTCTGTTGGGTTACAGCATTTACTTGTAGACCTGTTACTGTTCAAAGGACAGGCCTCAGCTATATTATTTACTGTAAGAGTATTTGGGATAACTGAAACTGATTATTAAAATAGTATATTACACAGATATTTATTGTAATTGCATTATATTATGTATGCACATATGCATATGACTCAGACTTCAAAAGAGGCCATAATATTCCTCCTTTCAAAAAAAGAAAAACTCAGAACTGTTTGTATGAGTATACAGGGGAGTTCTGTGTTCTTATATAATGTTTTTAAATCTATTATATTCGTGCTGAATTATTTTTGTTTATGTCTTATCTTAACCCGTGTAAGCTCATATTCCTGTGTATAACTTGAGATGTGCTCTTTAACTTTCCAAGAATTCATTCTTGTTAATGCTGATCTTGCTGGGGACAGGTATCAGTCTTTGCCCTTTCTCATCTCTTTCTAATTCAGATTGGCAGTTGTACTAATCAGATGGGCCAGATTGCAATAGTGTCATTTCAAAACTCCAGCCCCAAGGTTATTGAATGCTTCAACGTGGAATCACGGATTCTCTGCATGGTCTACATACCAGAGGAGGAGAAACCAAAACAGCTAAACATGGCTCCTGACTCTGAAAATGTTCTTACAAAAGCTTCTAATGTGCCTACTATTTGCCTCGGCATGGAAGAAGGAAGGTGATTCTCATTTTTAGTGTACTGTAATACTATACTGTGTACTTTTCCTGTGTTATAGTATTGTGTACTATGAATTATTAGCTTTATTACTCTATAGTAAAATTGTGAGACATTTCCTAGAAGATGTTTTCTTTTTTAAATGTATTTATGAATAGCCAGTGACATTAACTTATCCCTTACAACTAAATCAAGAAAAAATGCACTCCACATGATTTAAAAATATACTTTGTAGTACATAAAATGAAAATAACATGCATCTTTGAAAGAAGATTAATCCATCATACATCATGTCTGAAAAATACAAATATTACTTTTGTTATGTTATAATTTTCGGTATTAGAAAGTTTTGAAAATGGCAAAGCATTAAAGGAGGAACGTGTTAACCTTCTACATTGTGATATTGTGCAGGATTTGTCATGTGAATGAATGATATTGCTGTTTACTATTAACATGAATTATTTTGCTCTGTTTGAACTGATGACCTTAATGCATCATCACTTGATTTATATTGAAGAACAGGGCTACATTTTCTAAACTTATGGGTCAGTAAACTAACAAACTGGGATGTGGTTAGTGAGAGCATAAGTATGTGATTTTTGTGGGGGTTTACAGCCAGTATAAATAAAATTAAGGGAAAAAAATTCTCTGTAAGGAAAATGCTGTTTCCAAAAATTCCAAGATCTAATTGTACTGGTTATCTTTGAACATTAAATACAATTAATTCCAGAATTACCTATTTAGTATTCCTGACATACCCACGGTGATAATCTCTAAGAATCATGGAAAGTTTAAGTGTAATTGATGTCTGATGGTGAGCTTTTCTTCTCTTTTCCGTAGTTCTGCAGGAACATTTAATCCATATTTTTTGAAACCAACAGAAAGCCTTAGGTAGATGTTTAATAAGAACATCGGGCAGGACTCTCATTATGTCTCTTGGCTGAAGAAATATTTCTCTAGCCAAGATAATGCAAAGAGTATTGTCATATGTCATAATCAAGTAATGGTAATTGCCTGTATAGACATTTTGGAGGGTCAAGATAGTCCCTTTCATTCTCATCTTCGTATGAGTGGAAGGTGAAAATCTTTTTTCCCAATATTTTTTTCTAAACCTCTTTGATGCATATTCTAATAACAACCAAATAAGACATAACTTTGCAGGCTTATTCTTTCTTGCTTCTTTTTATAGCATATCTATTTACAAAAGTTGCCAAGGCTCAAAGAAAATTCGACTTCAACACTTTTTTGCTCCTGAAAAATCAACTGTTATGAGCTTAACATATATGTCTCAATACTTGTTTGCTGGCTTGGTAAATGGGAACATCGCAGTCTACACAAAAGCAGAAGGTAATGTAGTGATATGATTTGATAACATCCTGAGGAACTCCCCTGTCAGTATATTTTGGCAGCAGTAGATTTCCACTATTATATTTTTCCTCTTCTGCACAACTGCTGACCTAAGGTTACTACAGTTATAGGAAAAAAAAAATACTTCTGAAAAGATATTTCACACTTTTTTTTTTGTCTTTCTGAGGAATAGTAGATTCTTTGCTGTTGTTCCCAATTTATTTGCTTCCATAAAATACATATGAAAACTTGAAACTGTCCTGAAAACTTAAAACCTAAAGTCTTCAGTGTTGTGAAAGTCCAGAGTATATGAGATAACAAATGGTATACTGTATTTTACACAGCACAATGCTAATTCCATTCTACTTCCCTGCTTTTGGGAAAGACAAAAACTCCCTATTAGTAGAAATTCCTGTATATCTCATTTGAAATGGTGACTCAATTTTTACTGTACAGATAGAGAGAAATCTTTTGTATGCGTGCCTCTCATATTTCACAATAAGGTTCCTTTCCCTTTACCACTACAGTCTGTTGTTTTGTATCTAGCTAAATAATTGGCTAAAATAATTTGAGTAAAGGAATGGTCCCTGGTAATACTGAACCAGAACTGCCTTTTTCAGAGCTGATTTGGGTGCTTGTCTATGTAGAACTGCTTGTTCCGGAGGGTGTTATTAATTTTCCTGCCGTACTGCATAAGTGTAGAGCTAGTTTGGTTCAAAAGCAGTGAGGCTTTACTCAAAGTTTGAGACCTGAGTTTGCAAGTCCCTCAAGAAGTGAGATGCTAGCCCAGAGACACCTAACCTGGTTAAATGCAGAGCCAGCAAAGAGCTGGTATACCTTATTAATGTGAGCTGCCTAACTGGTTGTTGTGCTTATGTGATCAGACCGGCTCTATAAGTGGTAGAGCTGCATTTGGGTGGCACTGTTCTTCAACTAGTAAATTCTGCCAGCCTTCCGCTGAAGAGACAACTTCAGTGTCTTGAATCTGTGGAACAAATAATACGTAACACATATTGTCCAATGTTAGATAATATAAAGGCTTAGTTTGGGAAAGGTTTGGGTTATGTTTTTTTTGTTGTTGTTGTTTTCAAGCAACATCCAAAAGAAGTGTTGGGAAAGATTTCCTTTTACCAGTTGCCTTCTCCAGCTCAGTGGGTTTCCTCGTCTCCCTGACTGAGCTGTCTTCTCTGTTCCTAAGCCAAATATTAGAGTTCAGCTCCCTTTAAAAATATTTTCTCACTGAATAGTAAATTAGCCCTTGTTTTGGAGGCACAAGGGTGGCCTTGATCACTGGCTCACAATATCATTTTTGATGCTTCAGGTCCCCTATGTATCTGGGTGGGGTAGAAATATAGACCTGTCATCTCTGATGCTCTCTTCAAAAAGAGGAGTAGCATCCTTAGCAGTATAGGTAAGAAAGGACACATGGGTTGCACATCTACAGAGGAATGGGGCAGAGCTGTTAACCAGAGAGAATTAGATTGCGAGCTGCAGAATATAGCTTTGACCAGCATTGTAGTGTCCTCTGTTCTTCCTTCCTCTGAAGAGACCAGCTTTGTGCAGCTGAATATTCAAAAAGTCTGTCCCTTTCTATTTCAGGATAGCTGAAATTCTGGGATGGGAAATAGGCATTCAGTTTTTTTCTGACTCATCTTGAAGTGCCTTCCCTTAGTTTGACCACATTGTTAATTCAGTTCTCCATGCCTCATAAAAGTGGTGCAAATCAGTTGTTCCATATTAGCATTCATAGCATTCGTTCTGACCCGGATGAAGGGACAGAGCGCACCCTCAGCAAGTTTGCCGATGATACAAAACTGGGAGGAGTGGCTGATACACCAGAGGGCTGTGCTGCCATTCAGAGGGACCCCAACAGACTGGAGAGGTGGGTGGAGAGGAACCTCCTGAAGTTCAACAAAGGCAAGTGCAGGGTCCTGCACCTAGGGAGGAATAACCCCATGCACCAGTACAGTTTGGGGGTTGACCTGCTGGAAAGCAGCTCTGCGGAGAAGGACCTGGGAGTGCTGGTGGACACCAAGTTAAGCATGAGGCAGCAATGTGTCCTTGTGGCCAAGAAGGCCAATGGTATCCTGGGGTGCATCAGGAAGAGTGTTGCCAGCAGGTGGAGGGAGGTGATTCTCCCCCTCTACTCAGCCTTGGGGAGGCCACATCTGGAGTACTGCGTCCAGTTCTGGGCTCCCCAGTGCAAGAGGGATGTGGCACTACTGGAGCAAGTCCAGCGAAGGGCTACAAAGATGATGAGGGGACTGGAGCATCTCTCTTATGAGGAAAGGCTGAGAGAGCTTGGCCTGTTTAGCCTAGAGAAGAGAAGGCTGAGAGGAGACCTTATCAATGTGTACAAGTATCTGAAGGGAGGGTGTCGAGAGGATGGAGCCAGACTCTTTTCAGTGGTGCCGAGCGACAGGACGCGAGGCAACGGGCACAAACTGAAACACAGGCAGTTCCATCTGAACATGAGGAAATACTTCTTCACTGTGAGGGTGACAGAGCACTGGCACAGGTTGCCCAGAGAGGTTGTGGAGTCTCCTTCTCTGGAGATATTCAAAACGCGCCTGGATGCAATCCTGTGCAACGTGCTCTAGGTGACCCTGCTTGAGCAGGGGGGTTGGACTAGATGATCTCCAGAGGTCCCTTCCAACCTCAGCGATTCTGTGATTCTGTGATAGTCCTTATCAGTTGCTGACACGGTCATGTGACGCAATCAGCCCTGAAAGGTGTTTTTATGAGCACTGATCTGTTTTACCAGACAAATGAATCTGAGCGCTGAAATAGGAGGGACGGAGAACGCAGCCTAATAAGAGTGTTGTGCAATTCATAAATGTCGGTTTCTGCTCTATATAGGCATCATTTTCCAACTGCATACCTCTATTTTGTCTTTGGCCTATAAACATAAAAAAGATTAAGGAGGGATTTAAAAGTGAAAGTGAAATACAGTCATTTTCTAGGAAAAAACTCAGCTCACTGCTTTACAAGGCATTCTGCTTTGAAGCCTATATTTAGAGAAGGGTGAATGTCATCAAATGCACAAATAAAATAGTTGTGCAGGGTTTTGTGGGATTCCATGAATAATAAGGAGAGATCTGTCTTCCAGGCTGCAAATGCATCTCTCAGTTTTTACTGGGAGTTGTGATCCTTGTTTCTTCCTCTGAAGCCAGACTGCGTAGTGGGTAAGTTCAGCTGCTGGCGTGCAATGCCTTTACGTAGGCAGCCAAAGATCTTCCAGTTCTGTCATTTGTGTTCAGTCCACAAATAGTTTTGATTCCTCTTTGTTGTTTTCAGATGGCTCAATATGTGTAAATATTCAGCTTGTTTAGAAATAGCAAGTGCTCGTCTGACTTTCTTCCCAAGAGAATTTTGTCAATTCCACAGCATCCGGAGTGCTCTCTGGCTACAGAAGGCCTTGCCTTGAAGTAATTTAAAATGGGAACTAAAAAGAATGTATAGGAAACTGAGGAATACATGCCATGTTAGTGCGAGAATTGGAGGTTCACAGTGTCACTTCTTGCTTTATGGAGGGCAGTCATGTTTTACTGGGACACCTCTCTGTCAGTGTGCTTTCACTTATCAGTTATAAATTCTTTGAAGCTAAGTGTATTTGAACATAAATTAAAAACAAGATCAACAGGGCACTGACATCTTAAAGTCTATTCAGTTCCTAAATGTGAGCTAAAATGGTGATTTGTAAAAGTGTCACAGAAATACTAGGGTTTAGGTGAACTAATATATTAGTCCTAAAAATAAGTGAAACACATCCTTAATTTTATGCGGGTGAAAAGACTCATTTGGGGAACCATAAAAATGCTAGTGTATAAATGCTGTTGTTATATAAGGGAGTGGTAGTGATGCTGATTGTAAAGTTTACCTGACTCCATGTTAAAAACTTGTTTTCAGTGCTAATAACTTGCAATATATGTCTGAAATGTTGTGTATTTAGAGTTCGCCTCAGGCTGAATTAATAGGGATATTTCCAGGTAAAGCACTTCTACATGAGGTTAAGGAAAAAGTGTATTGTTCATCTGTATTTAAAATAATTAAAAAAAACTTTGTCATGATTACAGACAGCCAAGCAAATGCGTTTTCTGAGGTTTTCTGAGTGACGTAATAGCAAAAAAGGTCAGTGCATGTTTGACTTTCATTCACAAAAGTATCTTAGGAAAGGGAAATCACAAACTTTATAAAATAAAAGTGTATTGTTCCTGGCATACTGTAGTCAGTTCCAGGTACTTCCTTCTCATGAGGACACTGATACACACTTCCTTCCCAAAAAGACCTGTAAAGGGTGTGGAGAGAAACAGGAAAAAGAAGATAAAAACTCAGAATGGTTGTGGCAAACAGTAGAAGAATTAATATATTCATAATTTCAGAAAGAGTTTGGTTCAGTTAAGATTAAAGAATAGATGAACAAAAAAGACTTGCCATGACCCTAATGACTACCACTTTTACGCATGTGATGGAAGTTGCAGCCTCTAACTTGTGCTTGCAGTACCTATAAAGAGCCCTTGCGCTCTTCCACCTGAGAATGAAATTCACAGCACTCAGCATGCGGATTAGAGAAATGTCCAAACAAGCCAATAGAAATTGGAAGAAGGCATTTCTTAAAGTCCTCCTATTTCCAGGTTCCTCTGGGCTGGAGAAGTGCCCATCTCCACTTGTGATTCACAGTGCAGAACTTGCTGCTAGTATCAATGTCTTAAGTTGAGGAATGAGTTGAGGATTCATTCCTTTTTTAAACAGGATAGGAGGAAGAGGACATGTAGTCTCATACAGTACTGTAATGGCTAAGGCGCTAGTTGGTCAGCGGAAATGAGATCTCTATTTTATCAAATTTGTAGTTATTTAATATGTAATTTAATACATAAAACCTTGCTCTGTTGCCTTCTCACCCAGTCTTTAATTCCTTTTTTGAAAAGTGGATCAGTTTTAAAAGGAAGAAGGGATCAGGAATGCCACTTTCTCCGTTCAGAGTAGCCCTAGCCTAGGTGGCTAGGGTTCTGCTCTGGAAGCCAGCAAAAGCTGGTTTGAATCTCTTTCACTGTAGGGAGAACTGAGCCCACACATCCATAAGAGTAAACCTCTTATATGTTTTAGTGAAAACAGTACCTGCCATTAGGTTTTTTGCAGATCCTGTTTCTTTAGGTGCACACTGTTAGTTTCTGGCCCCAAGGTTTAAGGAAGGAAACCTGAACTTTGAGGATTGCAGTCAAATGTAAATGTGATATCAGAACAAAAACTGAAGCAGTTCTGGCCATGCACAGAGCAGAATTTTACATTCTTCAGAGAGACTTCACTGGTAAAAACTTAGCCATCTCTGGGGTTAGTCAAGAGCTTTGGGAACTTATCAGTACAAAAAGGCTTCATGACACTGATATGAATCCTCTGAAAATGATTATTGATTAAGGAAAAGGAGAAAAATTAAAAGCAAATATAAGAATAAGGGGGAACAGTTAAAAGAGGTCAGGTCAGTTCATTAGGAAGATAAACGTCCTGTTGATCGATATGTGTACTTTGACAAACGCAAGAAAGGAGGAATGTGTGCAATGTAAAGGACTGGTGTCGCATTTCAGAGCTCAGGTGGATTCACTGGCTGTTGCGGTGTGTCTGAAGAGTTGGCAGTCCTGGCCAGTGGTAAACACTTGAAGTAGAAATGAGGGGTGTTGCTATGAAAAATAAGGAATGATATTGAGCTGTTGGGAAACAGACTAGAGCAGTGCTATTGAAACAGAATTAAATACTGGTGTCTCAACTGTATTATCACTTTTGGCGGTATTCCCTGATACTGTTACCAAGAGTATCTTGACATTGCTATCAGTTAGTCTTGTTTGCTTATCTCCTGCTGGGACTTCCAGGGCTACCTGTGTCTGAAATTTTAGGTAGGGCTTCATCCTGCTATTTAGCATGCAGACTTTGTTGCATGTCTAGAAAAATTGGCTATACATATGTACAGCACAGTGTATTCCTAGTTATACTTTGTTTAGAAGGGCAGATCTGAGTCCCTCAGTTTATTTCTACATGACAAGAAATGTGCTAAGCTTCTCTTTATTTCTATATCTACCAACTTATCCCTCAATAATGCTGGTTTGTGTACCATGTGATTGGAAAAAATGTTTGTGCTCCACTGCACAATTTGCACGCCACAAATAAACTAACACCGCTATTCCCAGGACTGTATTGGCAGCTCTGTTGAAATCATCAGTAGTGCTGCTAAGCAGAAGAGAAAGTTACTGACAAAAAGGCCTGTTAATTTCAGCTCTACTGAAAGTGTAGAAGGGAAGGGAAAATTACTACACACTGTAAAATGACTTTTGAGGAGAAAAAATGTGTGCTATCAGGTCATATCATATTAAGGCTTGAGAGCACCAGCAAATTATAAAACAATATTTCTTCCCTTTGTTGGGTTATATGGAAACAAAATACAGAAAAAGTAAAATGGCTGGTAGTTTGTCCTATAAAATGAATGATGCTTTAACATTTTTCTTACCTACTTGATTTGGTTTGAGTGAACAGAAGGATAACTGGTTTTCTAAAAATATCTTCATAAAAATCGTATTGCAAATGACAAAATGCATTAATGGAAATAATATCCGTATGCATGAAAGGCTTAGATGTATCTTATTAGCATAAGATTTCTTATTTTGTTGCAGCTAAGAAACCTGATGTGAATATTGCAGGATACTTTTTAGCACTGGGATATAAATTATGGCACATATGATACTGGAGAAATATAAGTTACAGAGGATATTATAAACAGTGGCAGAATGCAGATATTAATGCATAGCAATAATAGTGCTTAAAATTTGTGTTCTCATGTTTTAAACATTCATCTAATATGTAAATATTAGAAGTTGTGAGAAGTTATTTCTAAAAGACCCTATATTTGATTTTGTATTTGACCTTGTACTCAGATTTTTTAGATACATCTCATTCCTGCAAATAACTGCACCTGCAATCCCTATTGATTTCTGTAACAGAATACAGTAATGTTTAGAGACTGCCAGAGACTGTCATGTTGTATGTACTAGGCATTTGATATATCCATAGTAAGACTATGTCTGCCTTGGTGAGGTCAGTCTAAGATCCCAGTCTGCTAAAATTTGCGAAGTTATCTTTATATATTGTTAATATTTGTATGGACTTATCTCACAAAGCAGAAAGTAATCGCAATCTGTTCTCCCACTGTTTCCTCCCTATTTCCCTGGTGTCAGGCTTCGACCCTATGTTTGCTTAGGGTGCAAACTAGCCTTTTGTTACAGGATGTATGCACTGCATATTGCATTTCATACAGTAATATACTTGCTTATAGGTAAAAGATGAAATTGTTGTCTGTGGCTTTTCAGCATTCCAGAAACAAGGATGACCAGAATACCTTCTTAAAATCAGAACAATGCTTTATTTAAAGAATAGAAATAAAGTATTGATAAACAGAACTTAAGAACAGGCCTACGGACAGTCCTATGGGTGTTCTCCAGCCAGCTCTCTGGCAGCCCCATTATATATATCCATTGCTTGTTTTTCTTTTGGTTAATTCTTGGTTTTCACAAAATACTTTGGAAGACCCTGCAAGGGATCATGCTGGGTTCCTTGCCTGGCTTTGTCCTGTTGTATGCCTTGGGTGTTTGTTGACAAAAGTTTTATTTCAGCCCTTATGTCTTGTTTCTTTTTCTTCTTACAAGAAAATCAATATATTAATTTAGTAACCATACAAGTACTTATAACTACAAATGAAGCCGTTCCATATCTTTTGCAAATGGTCTGCCTAATTTTAAATACATGAATAGTGCCAATGAACTTGTTAGAGCTACTTACACGATATCGTGAATCTGCTGCTATCTAGACAAGTAAAATATAAGTGAAAAAAATATCATCTCCATTTTAGAAGCAATGAACTTAGTATCAGATTACAGGAATTAGCCAAGATTGAGGATGAAGTCTGTGCAGGCAGGTATTTAGTAATGTCTGATGGGATTTGGAGAGGGAGGCAGACAGTATGTTTTCTGAAAAGTATGATTTTGGCCATCTTGAAACAATTTATGAATGAGACTGAAATTTTCCAAGCAATTTGTCTATGAGGAAAAAATTATTGGTCAGCAAAAAAAGTCCTCTCCCTCCTTTTTAGCCAGCAGCCTGTGGTTAAAGCATTCACAGAAGTATGTTGGATTACCAGGCTTAATCCTTTTTCTTGCTTGAGAGGATTTGTACCCATGCTTCCAAACTCTTAAGAGATTTCCCTGGTCACCAACAGAAGAAGAGACGAGAGAGAAGCAAGGCCTCCTGACACTGTCCCACTTTGTATAATTAATTAAACATTCACTTGATGCAGGGAGAAGAACACAGCCGACCTATCATTTAAATACTGTCCTAATTACCAGGCTAGAGAGCCTTTCCCCCTGCCCTTTTTTTCCTCTTCTGTTCACTGTCTCAGAAACTGTCAGATCTAGAAGGGAGCAGTGCTTGCAAAAAAAAAAAAGACTACAGAATAGCCATACCACATGGCTAGAGTCTGCAGTTTTCCCTGTGCTGATGTCAAAGTGGGGATTGGAGTTGCCTTGCATGAAGTCATGGTAATATGAAGAACATGAGGTCTGCATCTAACCTTTTGTGTCTGTCAAATCCCACTGAATTCAGAAAGCTAACTGGATTGTTAAGTGCTGTGCTAATAGTAGCAACAGAAAGAGTTTGTGGCTAATGAGTTTTGATACACGTATTTGTTGAATCTCCTATGCTAATGGCTGGTAAAAATTGAACTCTGCCTTTCTACCTTGCAGAAAATTGCTTTTGAGTTTGTTTTTTGAAATTAACCTCTGCCTGGCATCAGGGCTAATTATCCTTTTTGCTCAGTATCTGTTACAATTGCTAGTTAATGACTTTAAATAAGACTTGATTGAAACCGCTTAAAAAGTTTAGTGCTTAGCTATCTGAGGAGTTACATGGAAGCTAAGGGCATGAAAATCCAGATCCCAAAAAAGTCCTGAAATGAGATTTGACCAAAATTTAAATTCCAGAGTACACAGTTGGGATCCTGAAAATCCCTGCTTACCTGTCACTTAAATATCAACTATGCTTTATATAGAAACTACTGAATATATTTAAGAAGAGGAGCTGTTGAGTCTAGTGAGCTGTTTTGTCTGTAGGTGAAATATGTTGTTCTGTCTGAAAATTAACTGCACAAAGAAGAAAACTTCTTGCTGAGCACATTTGCTCTCTGACCAAATCATCAGTCTCTGTCACTCAGAAGAGGCAGTAAGACTATACTAGAATTATGCTGTTTTTATCCCTAAGAAAGAAACGTGGTCTTGGAGCTGTGAACTAGATGCCACTATGGCTTCTACAGTCAATGCGTTTTATACAAAAAAAGCTGAGGGCAAGCACACACGTGCAGCTCTTGTTTTCTGAAGGCTTTGCACTGAATGATGCGCAGTGGTTAAAGCATTCAGGGGGTATGGGCAGCCTCCACTTGAGAGTTTAATTTGAGAATAATGTGTTAACTAGCAAATAAAAACTTTTCCAGAAGTTTCTTTATTACTGATGGTACATATGAGTCACGAAGAACATCGGATGACTTCGACATTGCTGGGAGAGTTTGCGGGCTAATAATTGGAAACACTCTTCTTACTTACAAACTCGAATCAGGAAAATGATTGTGACAGCCTGCAACTAGATGTCATTTTTACAAAGGTGCTTTCGGAAGGGACTCGCATTCGGGGAATGACTCGGCGAAGCTTACATAATTGCAGATGGCAGCAGCAATCAGAAACAGGCAAAAGCTGGTGCTTTTCGTTATTGTTGCTCCAGTTTTTGGGAAGCAGGAATTTTGGTACCCCTTGTACCTGAGCAGAGTGTGGCTGTTACAGAGAAAGAAAAAATATATTTTATGTAAGTGCTTACCAAAAGATGCGCTTACCTTGGTCTCATAAATCAGAACTTAAGTGGTTCCTGAGTTGAAACCAGTGTCAGTAAAGTGGACAATGTTTCTGAGTCTTATGCAGGAAGAAGGCTTTCAAGAGAGGAAGTGGGGTCTTTTTGACACGTATTTTCTCTCAGTGTAAAAGCAGATACATTATCATATTTTGATATTACTACTAAAGCATAATGGGCAGAAGTGCAGTGTTGTAGGTGTTTTACATTTAATGAGTGCTTACGATAGAAATAAACTAATATTAAAATAATTGTTCTGTTTAGTATGTCAGAAAGTAAATATAAAAGACAGCTACAAATATTTAGAGAAGCTCATGTTGTTAGCTGTTAAGTTTGGGCAGAAATGATCTGCTTATCCTTGCTTCCAAGAGCTGTCAAGTGGGAGTGAGCACAGCGGTCAGTGGCAGCATGCACCTCTTAGCAGCAGGTCTCTGAAAAACGAGTTCTGCAACTTGTACGTGTGTAACGTACTTTGGACCTGCCAAATGCAGTCCACAGAAAACTCTGTGTTATAACTGGGGAAAATTAGCAAACCTGAGTACATTAGAATCAGCAACTGAATACTTTTCACATTCTTTTCTGGTTGAAAGTGAATTTATCTTGAAACAGGTCAGTTGTGAGCTCCTCATTAGTTGAGGGAAAATTGTTACAGACATGGATTTCTGACTGCATTTCCTCCAGAAAGGAAAGCAGTTGTATGAAAACAGCAACATGGGATTCCTTGTTAATCAATTAATCCAGATAAAATTTGCTCAGTTAACAAATATGAACATTTGTGTTTTTCCTTAATATTCTATTATTCTTACAAACCTAGGCTGGAAGGTAAAATTAACCAGGTGTTAAAAACAGCATGGTTGGAAGTGGCAAGTTGCAGAGATTTGAATGATAGGGTTTATAGTATCATTACTTCCATTCTTTGTATACTTACAAGTTTCCCGTTAAAGCCTATGAATTTGTCTACTGATGCTTTTCTAGGTGTTCCTGAGTCAGTCACAATAAGTAAAGACATAATGTTTTCAAAACTATTTAAAAAAAAATTCAATTCTGTTGTGTATAACCTTTCTTCTTTTTTATTAAAGATGGAGCATGGAGTACAGAACCTCAGAAGATAGTGAAATTGGGCGTTTTGCCTGTTAGAAGTCTACTGGTGATGGAAGATACCATTTGGGCTGCATGTGGTGGACAAATTTTTTTAATCAGTACTGTGACACATGCCATAGAGGTAAATGCTTTTAAAAGCATTATTTGCATACTATGCTGCAGGTATAAGTGGTGAAAATTAAAAATTAAAATCTATTTGAGAAACTTCAAGATTCAGAAAGCTTTTTATGAAATATGGCTTCAACTGGTTAGCTTTCTATGAAATGTCTCTCCTTCCAGTTTGAAATTCTACCCTGGCTTTCATTTCTCATGTCTGATTAGATCAAGGTTTGCTTCCATTTTCCCCAGTGTTATCATAAGGTGCATGGTACTTGCTGAGTACTTGGGGCAATAGGTTTGCTTAAAAATGAGATTCAAGGAAACACAGCAAAGAAGTGAGTTCCTATAGGAATTGTCTGTTAATTCCAGAACAGGTTTAATTAAAAGAGAGTGCCTCTGCATAGTTAGATGTGACTTCCATCTTGTGATGATTTCTTAACATGTTTTTGATCACTTTTCTTCTCAGTGGCACACAAAAATTTCCTTTGCATAAGGACATTTTCCAAAGAATAATCATGCAAAAGTAAGCTTTTCTGGAAGAATGTTAAGGATTCAAACATGTATTTATGACTGCATTTGCCAAAAAAGCATTAAGCCCTCGTTTCTTTCGAAATTGCAGCAATCCACCGAAGTGATGTCTTAGTGGCCTGAGTAGAGTTCATGAAACAGTAGGGATTAAAGCCTCTCCTTCAACCTACAACACAATTAGATTGAGTTCCATGATGTTTACAGCCGTGAAATTCTTTCAGACAGGATTCTGTGATGAGATCACAGCCTCCTTCTTTGTGTCCTTTGTTACTGTTTTTTTTGTTTCATTGATGATCGTGTTGTCTCCCAACAATTGTCTCTTTGGTACAATTGATTCTGTGAGTCATTGTCATGGGTTTGCAGGGAAATAGTGAATGTCATAATTTCCTCTGTCTTTAGCTGTGCTTTTTTGGTGACTTGTTTCATCTGAGTAGAAGCTCCAATCATATGTTTTCCTACTTTTTTTTTCTTTAATGCTTGTTTTGTTGATAGGTTGGATGGTATGATGAGGGAGAGATTGTGGAAAAGTGATTTGGACAGGTGCTTGAAATCAGCTTTCTGTTAGCTTGACGGGGGTAACCTTTGGGACACCTGGAATTACTGTCTCAGACTTTTATGATCAATCTCTCTGATTCTCACTGAGAAGTACAGAGCAACAGAAATAATCACAGTCAGATTGCTCCTGTGTGAGTTTGATTATATAAAGCCACATCTCTTTATTAATTAGTTCAGTAATTTTGGCCTCATTCTATCACAGAGTTCCTTCCAGATTAGGTGGTGTCGTTGCAATTTGGATTATGCTGTGCTATTTTAGCACAACAGAACAAAACCAGGATTAGACAAGCTTTAAGGATTAAAGAATGCATCAAGGTAACTCAACCAAAGTAAAACATAGAACAGTGGACTACAATATTGAAAACAAAAGTTCAAAGAGACAAAATAGCAAATGCTCTATCTTTTGGACATGGTAACTTAATTTTTCAGCTGTTGCTTGAAGTATTCCCCCCAAAACGTCACAGGAGGTTTCTTTTCATTCTCATGGTGCTTTTTAAACTGGCCTATCCGTTGTAGTTCAGACTTCAGATTATTATAGATCCACTAATTTTTATAGCTGTAATTAATATGCAGACAATGAATATTGCAGCAAACAACATATAAGGAATGGTGCGATTGGAAGTGGTGTGTCTGGGTTGAATAACGTTTTTTCAGCACAGATAATTCTATTCAAGAACTTGACAAATTTTCTTATGACTGGCTGGCAGTCATCTTTTTCTATTTCACACAAATATCCACGCCGTGGCATATCATCTTCCTCATAGAACTGCAAATGGTGATTTTCTGTTGCCTTTTTAGTGGTCCTAAGACATATACCAGTGCTCATCTGTTTTCATCATCTCACTTGACTGAACATCTCACTGACAGCTTCTCTATTGCTAGCTGCTCAGTTACCTGACTTGTTCTGATAATTTCCTGGTTTTATATTTCCAGATGTGATCTCCCATGATGTACATACAATGTTTCTTGGCAATATTGTTTCAAAATTGTATCCTATACAAAGAAATTTAGATTCTTCCTGTGGGGAATATTTTAACAATATTAGCAATCAAATACATCTGAGCTCCCTCTTTCTGCTGTGCCAAGCAGAAGCTTTGCTATAGGCAGGGAAACAGCAGGAAGGAAATGTTTATTCTCCCTCTGTGCCCTCTCTTGTTGGGGTGGATTCACTGACTCAAGAATTTTTGCATAATTTTCTTCTTTGCCATCTCAACAGGAATCCAGGTGTTGCACAGGGCTCAACTGTTACTCTTCACTCTTTGCGGAGCTCCTTTGTTTCTCCGTATTCTTCAAATTACAGCTGCTTTTTTGCTCATCGCTTTGTACTATTGTGCACGTGTTTTGTATGCTTTATCATGTAACTTAGATATAAAGACACCTGACTGGCCTTTAAAGCCATATTTGTGCAAGTCATGAACACATTCAAGACCACTTCGTGAACGTCTTCCCAGTGTGGCCCTCCTTGCTTCACAGGTATCTAATTTTAGCTAATGTTTTTGCTAAGTGCAGAGTACATTGTCCTCTGAAAACAGTCTCATTCCATATCTCCCTTTCTAATACTCTCAAATAAGCCTCTTTTTTGGTACTTCTAAAAACTATTAGTAAATGAACAGGTTTAGCATCCTTTATGTTGTTTTGGGACTTTTCCCACTTTTCTTCCCCTTTGGTATGGATAAGACTCTCAATTCACTTGTTTTAATGATATGTTACTGTCATAGCCCTAATATTTTAGGAAATGGCTTTTATTGGCGCAATGCCTCAAGCTCCTTGGCAAAGGGACATGTGAGAAGTGCATTAATTGCTATTATATATGAATGACATATTCTGATACTCTTTCTATGAATAAGGAATTTCTCCTGAGTCTTGACCCTAGATCTGGCAATTGTTGTGTTGCTGTTGAGTACAGAGCTTGATCCTGTAGCGGTCTCTGTGCATGTAGACCCTTAGGCTCTGAAAAGGTAGTCTGTGTTTGTTTAAAAACAAAACCTAATCCCTGAGTATTTAACAGAATAAAAGTCACCAAATGAATGGCGTCCAATTCTCTCGTTTTGTCTTGTTTTTGAAAGTTGGCTAACTATAGATGAGTTACTGTAGTTTTAACAGTTTAAGTAGAACAAGCTGAAATGTTCAGCTAAATAAATGAAAATCCCTATTCTTTAAGTGTATGTTGCCCAAGTACAGTAACCTCTTCAAAGTAGTAAAAGTCATTTGCTTTACCATGTGCACAATGATACCCATTATGCACCTCTCACTGAGCCTGAGAAATCCTGCTTCAGTTCTTGGCATAACTGCTTGGGTCTGGAATCACAACTGTGCAAGTGGGCAGCCCCTAAAAAGAAAGATTCCAGCTCTGCACCATACTGCTGAAACAGCAGTGAGCCGTGTCAGCCTCCGCTGCGGGAAAGACTTACGGTGGCGTCCCGAGCACGTTCTGCAGCTTGGATGTTGCTATAGAGTTTGAACAAGAGAGCCCGAGGCGGGGGGAAAAAGAGGGAGAAAAAAAAAAAGCTAGACTGAAGCTAGACTGTGAGGAGAAGGCAGAGAGGAATGTAGTTATGAAAACCAAAGGAGAAATGTAAAATGAAGTTGAGAATTTTTTTTTTTAATAACAAGGAATAAGACGTTTTTGTCCCTTTGCATCTGCATTTCTTGTTAGGAGGGGAAAAAAACCCTTTGAAGAAAAAGGTCAGCTATTGGGTTTCATAGAATTGTAGTTGAAATAGAGGTCAAAACTATCCTCAAAACAAAAATTCTGTATTTGTGAAAGAATGTCCAGGTTTGGGGAACATTCCTGCTCTATGTTAGAAGACCCTCTGAAGACGAATAGTTCTTTTTAAATGCTTCTTGTGGTGCTGAGAAGATTAATTTTTCTTTAAATGTCTGAATATTTCAACAGACAGCTGTGCAAACTGCAGGACAGACAGTGGGAGTGTAATGAGTTAGCTGGTAATATGGAATGTGGCAAAAATGTATGTGCGAGTTGTTTACAGTTGCACTAACAGAATTGTCATCTGTGGTATGGTCAGAACACTACAGAGAAAATTATTTTTTTATGATGAGCTGAATTACATTTCTAATTCCAAACGCTATCAGCTGCTGGTCAGATTGACTTCAGTGGCCTTAGATCAGTCCCCGTGAAGATTTTAAAAAGCCAGTTGGTCATCAGAGTAGCAATGCATGATTCTGTAAGCAAGGGTTATTATTCTGAAGTCCTGTTTGCCATAAAATCTCTCAATACATTATGAGAAAATCAGGAAATTTAGGACTAAGACCTGTGTCTGACTCTGAGAGATGTTGTTCATGGATAGATTCTTCTGTTGAATAAATTGTATGATTTATAAATTGTATATATCATTTGAAAAATATTGAATAGAGGTTACTTGAAGAAAAGTGCAAATATAAATGTACGTGTCAGAGGTACTTCACTTGCATTCTACAGTGTCATTATTAGAAAAGTGAAAAGGTAATATAGCAACATTCACCAAAACTGAATGAGGACCTAATAGCTAAAGAGAAACTTCTCTATTAACTTCCTGAAAACTGAACACTTGAAGAATAATGTAATCAAATGAACATATAAAAGTCTTTCCCTTATTTTTAAATAACCTTTTTGTCAGTGGGAAAGAACCAATTTGTATAGTATTTTGGAGTGTTCAGTAATAAAATAGAAAAAAAAATGCCTCAAGTATAATATCAAAAGTTGCAGTCTGTGAAATCTTAAAGTTCTGTCCTTTAGCTATGCTTGTAATCTGTTCACTGCATTTAGATGCAGAAATAGAGCTATATATCTATTATCCCCTGTATTTTCAATGGATAATTGTCTTAGACTAAGAAAAGAGCTTAGCCTGGGAAATGTGTGATTTAGATTTGAATGCACAATGACCAAAATGTAACTCTAACTATAATAGAAGGAAAATTTAAGGGTGCTTTTAACAAGGAGGAAGGGGAGCTTTTGCATTTGATGTGCAAATACAGTTAAAAGTATAAAATAAGTGTTGTGGATATTAGAGCAGCTACTTACTTCCGTATCCCTTGGGGAGGGATAAGCATCCAAGGAACAGTCTGTCATTTGTTTAGCCAAGAATTCTTATGTTTATCAGAATGGCTGCCTATATGTGATAATAGCTGGCACAATGTTAAAAGGCTATGTTTCACTTCAGAGGCAGTTTACTTACAAGACAAAAACAGGAAGAAAAAAAAACAACTTCCCTACTTCATGTTGATGATTAAAGAACTTTAGTACAGCTTTCTCTTGCAGTTTAACATGGGCAGATAGGGAAGTTTCAGCCTTCCTGGAGCCATGCAGAAGTTGTAACTGTGAAGGCACCTGACCAAGGGAAAAGGTCTATCCTGAAAGTCTTGCATTGCCCCACATCTTCAGAAGGTGGATTTTAGCATTTCTAACAACTAGCATCTGTATTTTGAAGGGCAGGACTATGAAATAGCTAATACTTATGAAATTCAGAAATGCCTGAATCAAAAAGCAAGCCACAATATTAAGGCTCACATGATTATGTACGTAGCTGAGCTAATAATAATGTATATATATTCACAAACAATCTACTTTCTAAAGATGATTTTTTCCTTGATATTATTATTGTTGTTCTGAAATGACCCATAATGCACAGTACAGAAAAAATACTCTGTAGTATTTTTTGGAACAGGAATTGTGCTGCAGATAAAAGCAACATATTAGAAAAATCTGCCCACTTCCAGGCTCCTTGTATGCATTAGTTTTCCCAGGGGAGTATCAGTAAAGAAATATAAAATTCCTTTAAGTCTCAACCAATACAGAGTTGCTAGTTTCCACCATGCAAATGTTTTATAAATACACTATGTAAGTTACTGTCAAGTTAGTTTATCATAAGTTATAATTTTGCTCAAAAGCTGAGGGTCCTTCTATAGTAATGATGATGCTTTTTCCAGAAAAAAAAAAGCAACAGGAAAATTAACACATCATATACAGCAGTCAAGACATATCATGAACAAAGTGAAAAAAACTAGCTAGTATTCGACATGGAGAACAAGGATAAAGTGCCAACACTGAAGAGCTGATAAGGAAGACTGAATGTTGCAGTTCAATTGCATCTTCTCAGTGATTCCTTGTTTTTCTTATAGAGCCAGTTTGAAGCACATCAGGAAGAAGGGATGGTAATCTCTCACGTGGCTGTTGCTGGCGTGGGCATCTGGATTGCCTTCACATCTGGATCTACACTTCGCCTGTTCCACACTGAGACCCTGAAACACCTCCAGGACATTAACATTGCCACACCTGTTCACAATATGTTGCCAGGTGACTGAATCACATCATATGATAACATCTTTGTTTTGTCTCTGTCACTACTATTCTCCAGAGTGTTGTAGACATAGGCCAGAGCCAGAACATTTGTTCTGAACTTTGAGGCTGATAACCGTCTCACAACTCTCTGTTTTCGTAAACTGTAGTCTTGCCTGCTCAAAAGAACAATGTGTGCAGTGAGCAGCTCTCCTTGTTAGAGGTTATAAATGTAATTATATCCAGATGAGCAGGTGGATTCTCCTGTATTGTCTGTTCATTTTTGTAACCCTAAAAGAGTAGGGCAATGCAGTCTATCATGAAAATGTTTGATTTGCCAAGTTTAGCATTTGCTTCTGGAACTTGGTATCAAAGCACATGAGGGGGAGTCAATTTGCCTAGGATCCAAACCAACAAAACGCTTGCTTAACTTTAGTTATTTCAGTAGTCCCAGTGAAGTCAGTTGAACTGCTCACATGCTTCCATTTAGGAGTGTGTTCGGTGTTTTGCAGTTTGGAGCTGTCATTTGTATAATTAAAAGGTTAGTCTTGTAAATAAAGATGAAACCTGTGGTTGTTCAGATAAACAACAGGTCTTTAGGACAGAAGCTGTTCAGCCATCCCAAAATCATCAGTGTCATAGACAGTTGCTCTGGCTTGTATCAGTTTTGCTAGCAAGTAGCTAGGACTCTATGTAGTTAATTAGGTAAGTGCCTAAGTGAAATACACCCATTTCTGTCACTTCTTCTCAAATGCCCAGCACCAGTGTTATGACAGACTGCTGTGGGCTAGTATGGATCTTAGCCCTATATAGCACTGGAGAGCAGAGGCTCTGGGGTGTCTTTGGCCTACGCTGTACTGAGCCAGCTTTGCATGGCCCTCGGAGCCAGCGAGTGCCCCACGTGCAAGCTGTAGCAATGCCAGGAAAAGAGGCAGACAGAAAAAAGGTACTGGCACTGCTGGGTGTGATTTGTCCATGAGGGGACAACTGTGCTTTCTTTACCTCTCTTTTTGTAGATTTCAGGTGCTGATGGTAGATACATAAACGAACTAACTGATTTGAGATTTGTCTGACCTACACAGTAAGTGTGCTTTAAGTGCAATAGACCTGGCCACTGCAGGTATTATTGTGTGTGCCAGCTAGATTGCTTTGCTTTTAGCAGAAGCCAATTCTTTCAGCACTGAGATTATGTTTGTTTTCTTATAATAGTTAGGTATAAATTTTACATCAAAAGATGTAACACTTCCTAAGTCTCTATCTTTTTATCCTGTTTTCTCTCAGACCACATTAACTTTGCAGTAAAGCTCTATTTTAAATTGTGTCCACTTTTACAGTGTTCTATACAGGGTGGTTTTTTACACTTGCTGTTTGAATCTAGCTCCAACACTGAGCAGCAGCAAATGTCCTGCCTTTAAATAGGTCATTTTATTGAATTCATCCCAGTTATGCAAAGAAATGAAGATTAGTATAAAAAGAAGATTAACTTTTAATATTTTCTGCTGTTTATAGACAGAAAGTAGGGCCTCCCTTATACATCATTTTCTGAGTATAAAAATCTTCAAAAATTCTTAGCTTCAGTGTGCATTGCCACGGTAATAAAACTGCTGATGTAATAGATTATTTTTTTTATTTTTTTTTGTAAAAGAGTTTTAGCTAATGATATCTCTTTGGTGTCATTCTTGTCAATTTAAGTTTCTTGTCTTTATTTCTTTTTCTTTCTCTCTCTCTCTTTCTCTTTCTCTCTCTCTACAAAAAGCGCTTCAGTGAATGGAAATTTATTTCAGGAGCAGAGCAGCATTACAGCAAATGTTCCAGAGGAAGAATTCATTCTAAAAATAAAATGAATTTCAATTATTTAGCAGCAGCTCATGGGTCTGTTTCTATGATCCCAATATTGCAGCAACAACAATAAAGGCTAAAAGACAGAGGAGGAGGAGGAGGAGGCTTACATGAAACAGCAGTAAGAGCCTTTTGGAACTAAAAGCAGCCACAGCAGCAATAGGTCAAACTCTGTATAGTATACACCAAGATTTAAGAAGAAGAAGAAGAAGAAAAAAAAAAGGAAATGGCTCCATATTTACAAAATGTGAGGGACTCGGTGATTAATATTTAGAAGTGCTGCTTGTGCTACAGGAGATCTTTTCATTTTAAAAGAAACAGCTCTAACAGTTTTCTGAAATCCAGCAGGTGTTCCTTAATATGTAAAAAGAAAAGTAAAGTAAAAATTCATGATGTATTGAACTGAGAAGGGAAGAAATTGGTGTAATAATATTGCTAAGGGTTTTAAGAAGAGACATAACAAGAGGAAAGAAGGTAGTGCAAGATCATGATGAAACTTCCAAGAAGCTGGACTCCTTTTGCCAAACTTTAGTGGAAGCAACAATGTGTAATATTGGCTCGATTGGCTACCTGGAGATGTTACCTGAGTATTCATTTAAAGCAACGTAAATGAGAGAACCATAACTCCATGAAGTCAATGACATTATAATTATTACTATACAGTGAGACTAAAAGAAAAAATTACTGTCACTATGTCAGGAATGGTCACTGTGAGTTACAAAGAAGTATAGCTGTAGTAACCAATTCTCATAACATTAATAATCAGTTCCCATAATATTAGTAACCAGTTCTCATAACATTAGATTTTCACAATTTTATTGTTAGGAGAAGACAGCTTTAAATATCATAAAGAATGTGCCTGCTTTGCTTCAAAAAAGATAACCCTGCAGCACACCAGGTAGGATAGAGTCACAGAAGAATGAAGTATAAGGGAAATGGCACAGGAACTGGTTGTCATTACAATTCAGCAGAGTTTAGTAATGTGAAAAAGCAGACAGATTCCCAAAACATGAACCAAAAATAACTTTTTTTTTCTAAATTGAGTACTTTGTCATGATCCATTTATGGAGAATTCATTTATACACCTTGTGTTTACAAAGTTCTGGCTAAGGACAGGACAGCTTGACTGGGAGAATGCCACCCAGTTGTAGATCAGATTTTGGATATATTCACATCGCATGTGCCAGCTAAATGACATAAAAAAGAACTGTGATGAATCTGCTGAGAGATCTGAGCTGGTACTAAATGAGTACAGTAACCCAAAATACCCTCTATCAGCTGTGTCTCTGCAAAGCCTAGTATAGCATGGTTGTGCTCAGTCAATATCTAGTCCATATACAGTAAGTAGTGTAACTGATACTCCAAACTACTCTGGTCTGTGACCAAACTGATGGCTGTGTTGGCCGTCTCAGAATCAGGGAGATATAAACGTGTCTATCAGATCCTTTTGTCTATTGAACCTATCTTTTTAAACGAAGAAGGGAGAATTCTCACTTTCTGGAATTATGGGAAGTTTGTATGGAGAAACTTGGGACTGGAGGGTAAACCTCGGTCACTGAGAAAACCACGGGATAGACATTTAATCCAGAGTGGTCCACAGAACTGCTCTTCATATATCATCAAAACTACATGCCACAAAATACTTCCTAATACTGTGTAACAAGTTTGTGATATATAATAAAACACCAGAAAGCACAAATACAATATGATAAAGGAAGAGAATGGTTGAGATGAAGGACATCATAATTATAGGTCCTGGTAACTGTTTATTTCACTACCTAAGGTTTATTTTCACTAATCACAGTAGAGCTAGATTGCTTTTCAGTGGCTCAAGCAGTTCTCTGCTTTCTGAACAGGGGGCATATTGAGCAGCAGAAACAATCTATTAATATTTGAAGACACTTCACTAATGCCAATGCATTGCACTATTTTACCTAGCAAGTTTGTACTCAGCATTTATGATTTGTAGTTCAAATCTCAGCAAAGGCAACTTTGCACCAGCCTTTGTTACAGCTCACATGGCCTGGTTAGTAAAAAATCATATTAAATGTGGGTACACAGTCCACTTGATATGAATAATCTTGTTTTTTCATAGTCATACTCAAAATTTCATTATTCAGAAAATATCCTTAAACATGTTTTTCCTTTCAGCTATAACAGAGTTTGTCCTTTTAAAGAGATTATGACCTTGATATATGTAATTTCTTGGTTCCTATGGATGATGACAGGTTACATGTTTAACAAAGAGGTGACTTCCATTTATGTTGCTGTATTCTGTTTGTATCCATATATCCTCTAATGGTACATGTGTGTTTCCTGGAGCAGATGAGAAAAGCAAAGAAAAAATATATCATTTCCTCTCTGCAGAAAACAAACTATCCTTTGAGCGTTACAGCTTTCTTTTGTCCCCACCAGCTGCCACCCCATAAAAGACAGTTGCATTGTGATTTTACTGTTGTGACGTGATAAAAAGATGGGGAAAATTTTAGGTCACCTCAACAGATTTGTACAGTGGGCTCTTTTAGACAATTTTCTATATAATAATGAGAGCAAGATCATATAGGAGGATATGTGGCAGTATGCCCTTACACCTACCTAGGGCTGAATTCAGAAGACCTGCGTGGGAACACAGAAGGATTTACACAGATCCTGTTGTTGGGCCTGTGTCAGAAATTGGGGCCTGAGAAGAGTGAACACAGAGCAGAAAGATAGTCAATAAAACTATTTCTCCGTGTATAAACTTAATCATTGCCTTCAGTTCTTGGTAGAATCAAGGTCTTGGTTAGATTGTTTTAGAAGTTTAACAGTTTCATCATTGCATTGGTGCAGTGTGTTCTGAAAGTTTTCATTTAAAGATAAGAATATTTGATTGTTTGGGACATTTGTATTTTTCACTTTCCTGTAACCATAACCACGGGTATTTTTTTCCAGTGCTTACTGCACATTCAGGAGAGTTGATTTTTCATTTTTTTCTCTGAAGTGAAAAATCAAAATAAAAAGTAAGATTTCAAATCATGGTTAGCAGATAACAAATTAATATTTTTAATAGGTACTTTTATCTATTTATCATTTTTGTGTTATTATATGCTATTTCAAAATGTACTTTCAGATGCAGATGTTTCCTGCTTTTCTGAGATCTGAAAGCAAGCAGTTTTGCTTTTGACCTCACTATAGATGGTTCATGCATAGGTTGTCCTCTGTGTTTAAGATTCTAAGTTGCTGGCTGATAATTTGAAACAATAATGCAAATTTCCAGTTAGAGTTTGCTTCCGGGTTGGTATATGAAAGCATGCATATTATCTTACATTTAAAAAAAACCCCAAAGCATTAAAAATCTATTATTTAAAAATGTAAACATCTTGCTCCTGAAAGTGGTTAGCCAGGCAAATGTAAAATTGGAGGTTTTGACAATTTAACAAATTTTAAAATTGTACTTAAATATTGCTGCTTGTACATTGCAAAACAAGCTTGAAGTGAAATGGAGTGGAATTAAGCTAAACTGCAGTTACCCTGCATTTGCTGTGGCCCAGATTGTGGGAGATACCTCATTACATCATGATAA
This sequence comes from Apteryx mantelli, assembly GCF_036417845.1. Taxonomy (NCBI): domain Eukaryota; kingdom Metazoa; phylum Chordata; class Aves; order Apterygiformes; family Apterygidae; genus Apteryx; species Apteryx mantelli. The sequence goes on along the minus strand of NC_089980.1, from coordinate 116,174,884 downwards.
CTTGACATGCTCTAAATCACAAAATTCAGATCTTGATTTTTGAATACTCCAGTATACAGACAGGTGTTTGGACATCTGTATTTGAACTTTGAACTACTATAAAGGTACTGGCAAAGTCCATATTAGCAGATGGCTGAGGAGACTAATACTGTGTATAATATATACTGTTTTGGAAACAGCACAAGCAATTTCTATTGTGGGATTTTTTTGTGTTTTTTTTGACTCTCAGATGTAGATTAGAGCTGCCACCTGTGTCATCATGCTGAGTTCTGACACTTTTTTTTTTTTTTGGTATGTCTTTGGTCATCTTAATGCCCTCTATCCTCCAACTACATCAGGATGTACAATTTTCCCTCAAAGGGCTGTCCATCTAGCCAGTGTCGAAGGAGCACTTCTGTGTACTTTGTTTTGGAAACTAAATTCCTCATATAAAAAAATCAAGCTTTAAAAGACTTGTAATTTATTGATAGACATAGACCATCTGTAGGAGGAGGATGCAATCTTACCAGCATAGATACCTACACAGTTAACTGAAAAAATGTAGGTGTCTCTGATGACCTGCAGGAGTAGATGGAGCCTGTTCAACTTATTCATACTTATTACATCTGCAGGGAGAGTGACCTAATCATCCTGTCTTTAGGGTACACTGCGAATAGACTGAACTGGTATTCCAGATCCGGCCCTGGAGCCTGTGTACACCCTTTACACTAGACCATTGCTAGATAAGTATTTTGTTTTTGTAAAGTTCTGTGAGGAAAGACTTGAACTCTGGTCTGCCTACTGCTTTTCAGTTGAGTGCTTCAACCTTTGGGCTACAGTCTGGCTGCCCCTTCCCTGCTTTCCCACTGGGTCTGTGATTCATGTGTTCTTGGCTGGAAATTGGCTCAGCTTCAAGGGGAGAGATGGAAAATGCACTCATTTGTGATACATGCTAATTAAGGTGCTTTTCCAAAGTGTGGAACATGTGGGTTCATCCAGGCTGTATAGTGTGTGGAATCCAAATTCCTTACTTACTGATGAAGTGATTAGCAACTTGATTGTTACAATAAAGGTGGGAATCAGTGCTATCATAGCATGTGAAGGTAATCATAATTCCAAGAACATGAGTTTTTGAGCCTGGAGGACTTCAGCAGAGTTCAAATGCCTGTCCACATAAACTTGCGTCATGGTAGAAGTTTGGGCAGGCAGTAGTTTCCATTTCCATTTCCCAAACTTGTCAAGCACGTTTTGAAAACCCAGCTAAATTGAATCAATCATCTTTAATCTTCTGTTGTAGGTAAAGATGACTTTGTCTTCCATAAGGAAAACAGCAATCCCATAAATAGTAACTTGTAGAAAATGATATAATCACAGAATAATTTCATTTCAGAAGGACTTCTGGACATCAGCTCATCCGTCCTTCTGCTTGAAGTAGACCCAATTAGATCAGGTTGCTCAGGGACTTGTCCAGCCAAGTTTTGAGTATCTTCAATGATGGAGATTCCACAGTGTCTGTGAACAACCTGTTCTAGTGTTTGACCACCCTCATTGCTGAAAAAGCTTTTCCTTGCATCTAATTGGAATTTCCCATGTTTCAGCTTTGGTTCGTTGCCTCTTATCTTGTCACTGTGCACCTTTGAGTAGAGTCTGACTGCTTTGTGTATTCCCTCCCAACAGGTAGGTGTAGACAGCAGTTCTTCTAGCCTCTCTTTGTACACCATGTACTCCAGCCACCAGTCATTTTGGTGGTCCTCCACTGGACTTGTTCCAGTATGCCAATGTCTTTCTTGTGTGGAGGAGCCCAAACCATGACACAGTACATTGGGGACAGTCTCACAAAATGAAAACTAAAAGAAAAAAGTAATCATGAACAGGTTTGAGTCTTGAACATAGTGTGTTACTATAATATACTAATGAATATTGTGAAATGGAATGTCTTTCAGTTTTATGGTTGAGAATCTAAAAATATGATTTATTTGTAAAAGAGTGTTTGTAAAGATAATCTATGTCTAATTTTAGATACTGTGGTTTAGAGATCTCACAACAAAATATTTCGGAAGTTTAGTAGTATGTAAATTGTCACGCAAGTAAAGTTTAATACCACAGTCCAGCAATGTATTTGCACTTCTGCTAAGCATTTTGCTGAATCAGACTGTGACAGTATAACTATATGCAGCTGACTGTGTTTACTGGAGATTACTTTGATCTAAGCAAAAATAGTCACTCGTAAGTAATGCAGCACTTCCTAAACTTCACAGGGCAGCAGCGTGTTTCTGTGACCAGCCTCCTGGTGTGCCACGGTTTGTTACTGGTTGGAACAAATCTGGGTATAATAGTAGCATTGCCAGTGCCTCGCTTGCAGGGGATTCCCAAAGTAACTGGTGAGTGAAATTTGGATTGTGTAGAATGGTTTTATACTGAAGACTTCATTTTTCTTCTGTCAGTAGCTTAAGTGAATCAGCAAAATTATATGTATTGTTTAGATATATGTCCCAGCTTTGTGATGAAATTTTATTTGTTGCTGTTCTTTAGCTTTACAGTATGTCCAGACACTTGTCTAGTTTTGTCTCAGTTGTTTGATGCAGAACAATGGTTATTCTTTAGGGAGCAAAAATACGATAGACATCAATCCTGTCAGAGTAGAGTCTAATATGTGGGGATGAGAAGAAAGTCCAAACAATCTTTCTTCCAGATTTGGGGAAAATATATGTGTTAGACAGGAGACATAGGCACTGAAAACTCAGTATGTTCTCTGACTGCTTATTCAGTAAGTCATTTTTGTGCCCTTTCTCCCCAAAACTATGGACTTGAAATTTATGACAGTGTATATTTCAGTTTTTTTGACAATGATCAATATTTTTGCATTTTGGAGAGATGGTTTTATGAGTTATTTTCACATTACACCATTTCAAATGCAAACACATGAATGCTGCTGGATCATTTTGCAAGTGTTTTAACTACCAGCAGAAGCAAGTTTTTAAAAGTGTGTTTAATGGAACCTTTGCCAAGCTACATTTTGGGTTTAGAATTCTGCCAGAGCTTCTGAGCTGTGGAGGGAAGCTGGCAGATTTTATAAGGCAAGCAGTCTGTAACTTCCTTCAGGAAAAACAAACAAAAAACCCCACCCAAAACAACAAAAGCTATGTAACTTTGCCAAAATGAAAACGAAATCTGCTGTGTTCAGCAAAATATGCAGCAATAGTCCAGTATGACAATGGACAAATATTTCTGAAAAAATGTGGAATCTATGGAACCTGTGTTAGGAAAAATCTGTACGAATAGATGCAATGTAAGAAAATGCATAGTTGCAGAATCAAAACATCTTCTGTTTTGATTATTGTGGTTTATCTTCCTTGTATATTCTTAACACTTCTTTTGGGCCAAGATCTGTCAAATTTCACAGATTTAGCAACATTACATTTGGAGATCTATTTTCATAATCCTCAGAATATTTTTAATTTGAACTGAAAAATCATGACTTTTTCCAGTTGTGCTTCTAATAGTGATAATTCATCTTTATATCATTGCACTTTCTATTAAAGTAGAGTAATATTTTTTTATCAAAACCTAGAATGTATTAGGGAGTTTGGAATGGATGGGGTGATTTGTAGGGCTGGGGTTTTTTTTTCCTCAATAGCCTAACCCTTTTTTATATTGTGGCTTATTTGGAAGACTGCTACATATTTTTTTCTTCTTTTTGCTGTAAAAAACACATATACTTATAATGTCATAGCTTCTGAATTTGGCCTAAGCAATGTGTTTCTCGTACAGTCTTACGACTTGCACAATGTAAAAATTCCTTATACCTCCAACATCCCACTGTTTACATTCTTTAAAAATTTAAATCGAAATTATTCACTCATTTCCTTATGAATCTACCATGGTAACTAGACAACCATTTATAAGGATGAGTTTTATTTCCTGCTTTACAGCGTGGAAAAGCCTATTACAATGAAACAGATGTTCTTATTCTATTCTGGAAAGGTACAGTAGATTTAATTGAAAACCAGATATTTTCTTTGTGGATTATTGGAGAAAACTTGCAATCTTATGCTTGTGAAAATGCCAACAAAAAGAAGATAGTAGAGAGTTTCTGTACTCATGCTGTTGTGAAAACAGAGCACAAAAGTAAGTCAACTTGAACTCAGAAGGTTCTGTTTTAGCTGATTTTTAATACAGTCCTAAAATACCTTTATGGCACATTAGATTGGTACATTTTTTTCTGTAAATTACAGAATCACAGAATCCCTGAGGTTGGAAGGGACCTCTGGAGATCATCTAGTCCAACCCCCCTGCTCAAGCAGGGTCACCTAGAGCACATTGCACAGGATTGCATCCAGGCAGGTTTTGAATATCTCCAGAGAAGGAGACTCCACAGCCTCTCTGGGCAACTTGTTACAGTGCTCTGTCACCCTCACAGTGAAGAAGTATTTCCTCATGTTCAGATGGAATTGTCTGTGTTTCAGTTTGTGCCCGTTGCCTCGCGTCCTGTCGCTCGGCACCACTGAAAAGAGTCTGGTCCCATCCTCTCGACACCCTCCCTTCAGATACTTGTACACATTGATAAGATCTCCTCTCAGCCTTCTCTTCTCCAGGCTAAACAGGCCAAGCTCTCTCAGCCTTTCCTCATAAGAGAGATGTTCCAGTCCCCTAATCATCTTTGTAGCCCTTCGCTGGACTTGCTCCAGTAGTGCCACATCCCTCTTGTACTGGGGAGCCCAGAACTGGACGCAAAATTCTGGGGAAATCCTGTACCTACAGGGCTAAAAACAGAATGGATGCATATAAAACAGTTTTAAGAGTTATGCTTTTCTGAACTGATTGTGGTGGAACTCTATGGTAAAACAAAACAAAACAAAACAAAAACCTTAATGTTCTTTAATTGTCTCTTTTTTCCTCTCCAGGAAGAGGAATGGTGTCATATCATGCACATAATGGCCCAGTCAAGTTTCTTGTAATGGCTGCAGCTATAAACAAGAAAAACAAAAACAAATCCAGGAGCAGTCTGCCTCCTAGCTCCGAATCCAAAGAAGATGAGCAAAAGAACGTTCTGCACAATGAGAGACCAGGTTCTTCCCATAGTAATACCCACAATACTGCAATTTGGCTGGGAGGTTCAGTAGGATCCATTACACAAAAAAGTGACTTGTCTTCATCTTCGGGATCCCTGACGTTGTCTCACGGATCAAGTTCCCTAGAACATAGACCGGAGGACAGTAACATTTATGAGCTTTTGAAGGATCAAAGTATCTCATTTAAAAGTAAAAGACAGAGATCCAAGAAAATGAAAGCAAGTTCAGTATTAGTCATTTCTGGTGGTCAAGGACACAGAAGAGTGAACAAGAAGACCAAACAGCAGCGACAAGATGAACTAGTGTCTTCAGTGATGGTTTGGCAAATTCCACTATTAAATATCTAAGTGAATTAAATCCAAGATACTTTCTGTTATTTAAAAAAAAAAAAAAAAAGGCTGATATCTTTTTATAGCAAATGCCAGATTAGGACACAACCTGATAGACTTTATACATGGGAGCAATTTCACTATAATTTGATCACATGATTAAAGGCTGCAAGGCAGAGTTTTCACATATTTAGAACATTCTGCAGTATTAGGTTATTGGAAAACATTTAGTTGTTGATGCTGTCTTTGATCCTTAAAACATAAAGGATTAGACCCTTTTAAATGGATTTAGAATCTCTACCTTATTTATATGCACATTTATAAATATCATCATTATGTTCTATAGCACTTAGGGAAGGCAAGGAACACATGCCATGTTGCATGCTGGTTCTTGCTTATGTAAATCAGCTGTTTGTTTCTTCTTCCAAAGTGATATATTGCATGGACTGTAGATTTTAACAAATTAGCAAATATTTTTAAACAATAAATATTCTAATACAAGCTAGTATAAATTTGGTAATCTCTGTAATAGTTCATAACGTAATTCTACAGGCCTGAGTTTGGTCTAGACAAAAAACATTCAAAAACCAGTTCTAGTAATTGATTGATAATTGTTTATTTTGACATAGAAAATAGATGTTTTATTTCTAATGCTCAGTATTATTGAAAAACTTTGCAGGATAAAAAGTGCGTTAATTTTTTTGGCAGGTGCAGTGTGTCTGTGACTCACCTTCACTTTACAGAGAAAGTTCTAGGACATTGTGGCTTAGGATAAATAGAAAATACAGATATAGAGCAGTTGTGCATTCTAGTGCTGCTAACACCTTCTCTTTCTGGCAGTGGAAGGTGCACCCAGTATCAAAGCTAGGCATAGACTTTATGCTGTTTTTAAGCAGGTGTGCACTTGCAGTTTGTAATAGTGAAGCAGGTGTAACATGAACAAGTGCATGCAAATTAACAGTGAACACAGAAATGTACTAATATTGCAATACGTGTAGGGAGTGCATGTAATCTGTGTGGGTGCTCATGTCAGTTGATTTGTGCTGCATCCTCAGTAAACACCTTTCACTTAATGTCGCTGAACAGCTGCAGACAGCAGGAATATGGTTATACCTGAGCATTGGTCACCTCTTTTCACCCAGAAATTCAGAAGAGTATCATCTTGTAAATGGACATTGTGAAAATACTGTGCACAGTTTCTTCTTGCATTTCTTCACTCAGTGGGGCAAGGTGTTGCTTTGGTAGTGGTAGAGGGCTGAATTCTAAATGGCAACCTAATCATCTTTTCTTAATGAATGAATATATTTCTGAAAGAAATTTTGAATTTGGTGTTACTACTAAAATTGTGTTTTGTTCTAGGGTTTTTCTGTCTCTGTGCATGTGAAACATCAGACAAAGCCTTCAGCTCAAACATTACCAAAAATGGTGAAGTTACACATTTTTCAGTCAAAATACATGTTTAATTCAAATAGCATGTTGAGTAGATTCACTAAGGATGTTCCTTTCCTTTGTCAATAGACTGAAAGATATAGAACATTTAGGGCTATTAAGTTTCATTTGGATATGTTAAGAACTCTAATACCGATGATCAGTTCAGTAAAATATAAATGAAATATATCTGATGCAGAGCATATGTCAAATATTTGCATTGACTAGAATTAAGTGCAAATTTGATTACATTGAGACTCTTTTTATTCCAGTAAGGGAGTGGAATGCCCTAAAATTATGTTTGTGATTTCTAATATGAATGCCTTGATTTCACCATGTTTTGTTTCAATATGCCTAGTTTGAATCAGCATCAACCATAAGCACAGCGTTTCCCAGCATGTTACATTTCAAGGTAAACCATACTAGAAACTGCAAGTTATTTTGTTCAATATAAGAATTTTTTAAAAAGTATGTTTTTTAAATATTACTGAAATTTTTGTTTTTATTTTGCAGCAGATTCATACCTTTTTAAATGCTCATTCTGTCTGCTCTAGAAAGCAGTGAAGGTGATTCCAAGCTGAATCCAAAATCAGTGAGTGGACTGACTCACTGAGTTGGATAGAGCAGCACAATAACATTGTGTCTTCCCTGCCACAGGACACAAAGTGCACAGGACACAGGGAATACTAATGCAGTGAATCTTGTCTGCTAGATGGAACCAAAATGGACCTTTCAGAAATGACATATCACCCAGCTTCCTCTTCAGTAGAGTTTGGGCCACATCCTACATCCAGATCTGAACAGGAGGATTCTTGACCCATAATAGACAGCATGAATTTCAGTGAGTCATGAAGGACTTCTGTTATGGATTGGTTTGTTGGCTTAGGGTCTTCATTACTGCTTTGTGCTTTTATTCTGTCTTTCTCTGTGTATCTTGCAATTTGAGTAGGGTGTCATCATTGGTATGGGTTTAGTGTTAGCGTAAGTCCTGGTGCAAAAAAAAGTAGAATGCCTCTACACCAGCCTGCTGGCAGCTTTTGCCCAACCTTTCCTCTTCTTCCTGACCTAGTGCCTGATCTTGCCTGGCCTTGAGGGATCAAGGACAGTTGCATTTTCTATGCTCTTCCATAGCAATGGCCCTGGGAGTTGCTCTTTGCCCACTATGTGGAAGTACTAAGCTGTACAGTTTAATGTATGTATATTGAAAAAATGTTGAAGAGATTTTTCTGTTTATAAAGCATATATAATCTAATATCCCTTTGCTTCACTACAGTAAAAAGATTACAGGTTTGATTCTGCATGTTTCTTAGGTGTGGAATTCCATTTCCTTGCTTTCGGGTCTGAAGGATTACTCCCACTCTCTCATGGGTCTTTATCGCTAGGAACAGTAAACCTAGTTCACCACATATTCAACTGGAAATCCATTCATAGAATTATTACAGGATCTGCTAGCAATAATGCATGCCAGTTTTAAACTTGTAAGTGAAATTCACCCTATCTTCCAGCTGAAATGTAGTTGTCTTTGGTTTTATTAATAAAACAGTAGAAACAAAGTGCAAATCTCTTTTGAAAGTCCATCAGAGTTTTGCCACTGACTTCAGTAAGAACAGAACTGGGTCCCTTATTTACATTATACTGTTTTGAAAATAAACATGTCTGTCTGTCTATCTATCTAAGCTGTAAAGTAATAGAGAAGCTATATGTTTTGTTATAGAAATACACATGGTCATGAGCTAGATTTCTAGTAACTAATTGAGCACAACATGCAATGTTTGTTTTCTAACACTAACTGACATTACCTTACTCTGAAAACAAACACAAACCAAAAGTTATTTTACAACTGGCAAATAATCTTTATAGCTGTAGTAGACTATGCTGCTAGGTAGGTTGGATTTTGCTTTCTGATGCTGCTTTCCTAGATTAATAGAATTTATGGAAAAAAATAGGATAAAATGGGAACAAATGTAAGCATTACAATATATTCCATATATATTTTCTAATAAATAAGTGTCTTTTATAACATGAGCCATAAAACTTGTGTATTTATGTCCAAAGTAAAAACTGAGAAAAATGTTTAATAAAAAACTGTGATAAAAAAATTAACTTCAAAAATATATTTCTTGGGTCATCATCTTAACAAGAAGGCTACAATTTATGGCATGCATTAATGAGTGGGTTTTTTTAATGGATTCATGAAAGGGAAAATGGGGTTTGTGATTAGGACAACGAAGTGATATGTTTTTTAATTTTTATAGTTTCTAGCATCTAAACACCAGCAAATGCAATTTTTGAAAGAGGTGTGGCCTCTTATAGTTTGGCCACTGTATCAGTGGACCTAAATAGTGACTAAGCAGCAAAATTTCTACTATGCTGTCTACATGGGAAAAAACACAATATTTGAGCAGCTTGCATGACGATATATAAAAATGAGATCCATTAATGTTCAGAATGAGTATGGCAAAGGAAGAGCATTAACAGAAGAAAGTAATTTTCAGCTGCTAACCGGAAATTCATTATAGTTAATCTGTCCTAAGGATATATACAGAATCCCATGTTTGTGTTTAAATTCTATCATGAGACTTGTGTTCATCACTCAGCAATAGTCTTTTCTGTGTACTTGCACTACTATAAATAAACAAGAAGATGACCTATTGACAACTGTTTGGTAAAATGAATTATTATTAAAGCCTTTCTTTTTGTTCCGGTTTTTATAGCACATCTATTTTATTTATTACTTTGAAAAACATAGACTTTTTATTCTTTTTTCTGAAGATTATTGATGTTTTCTTGTGTTTCCCTGCCATTTTTATTGCTACAATAGCCAAGATACAAAACAAAATTAAGTGGCATGAGTGCAGGATACTGTACATTCACATACCTTAAGATGGATTCTGTCCCAATGGGAATTTACAGCTCATTTATGGGTGGGAGGCTGAGTCCTAGAAATTGCATACTGCCCCTTTGAGACTGGGCAGACTGCCAGGAAAAAGTCTGAACTGTGGTTCAGTGCTTAAAGTTCATTGTTCATCTCTCCCTGTCCAGTTTGATTTTCTAATCACATAAAGACAAATTACTCTTTGTGGAGTGCATTTGGGGGTGAGAAAAAATCTGCGGTTTAAAAGGTGCAATTAATGGAGGACTCTAAAGAGTTAATCTGTATTGCAACAAGTGATACCATGTAGCTGATACAGTATTTTTGGATTGATTTATATATCCTCAGAGTAATAGTACTTCACATAAAAATAGTCCTGTTAAGAAGGTAGATTAATATTATCTGTAACTCAGAAGAAGCTGAGCTGAAAAGCATTCGAGTGATTTGAAGCCTTGTGGTTAGTCTGTGGAAGAATACAGATTAAAGTTGTTATGGTTTTCTAGGCCCAGGAATAGCCCTTTAAACTGTGCCTCCTCCCTGCAGATGTCCTGGAGGTGCTGTTGTTGAAATCGTCCATACCAGTAAACTGGGCAGGACCAGCTCTGCGCTGTGATCACAGTGCTGGACATGGCACACTCACTGGGACAGAGCCTGGTCAGGCTTGCTCCCATTAGGCAGCCCGGATAAGGCCGCTTATCTTGGATCTTTTGCAAGAAAAGGAGGGAGAAAGAAAGTGTGTTTAACTGCATGGATGTAAACTGTGCAGTGGTATTTGTCTTTACAGGATGGGCTTTCCCTGTTTTGTTTCTTGATGCTGATGTAGCTTAAGACATATCCATATGATCTACTGCGCATAGGATGGGACTCTAGCAGTCTAAAACCTAAGTGGATAGACATAGGTACACTTTAGAGCTTGAGTCTTCCCATTGCTCTTAAACATTTATTTTATGTCACTGATCATAATGGGAGCACAGATTATTAGTGTAGACTTAACACCTATAATACAGATACACATGTTTTTGGTAAGAGGCGTCTCAGTGTTAGAGCCTGTGGTGGTTCTAAGGTGATTGCATCATGCTACAGCTCAAAATTCCAGGGTTTACTCCCTTCATAGTTCAGACATAGAGGTTTTCCATAGCTGAATGTAGAATCTGTCTCTCTCTTCTCTCACAAATGTGGTTTGTACTCTGCTAGATCTATCTGCTGTTTGAGGTAGCTAACTCAAGATTTTCAGAATTAGTTGATTTTCCGCTCCCTGTCACTTATACTTGCTTGAACATGGCACTTTCCTTAAAGGCATGCCTAGCTACCGAACTTTCAGAAGCATTCTTCTTCACCTGCCCTTGGAGGCTAACTAGATTTTTCAGGAAAAAAAAGATATATATATCAAAATAATGACACTGAAACAGTTTCAGATTAAAGGATCTGAAATTTTCCTAGGCGAGTGAAGATCTACTACATGGCTCCATTTGAAATTTAACAATGTGGACATATGACCTAAAGCACTTCAAGTGCTTTGGCTAAGCTCCATAAACTGCTCTATAAAGGTGGTTAGTCATTCAGAGCATGACCTTCAAAGGTATACAAAGGGAATTTTTTCCCTCTCCAGCAAAGCAGGCCTTGACAGCAGAACTGCAAGTTTTCCTGTCATACATATTGTTATACTCCAGGCATAACCACCATGATCATTAATGTGTGTCCCAACCTGGAAGATGAGCCAGAACACCCAGAAGTAAGATGAAAAGTCCTGGGGGAGATGAAATCACTCTGAGAACTCACTGGAAACCTGATCTTGAAGGGTATTTTGACATCAAAAGATTCAGATGAGCCTCAAATGGACACTTCATAAGCACCTAACTACCTAATTTCCACTGAAATCTGTATATTTACATGTCAAAATACCTGTAACAAGAAGGGTTCTAAATCCAAGAAACCAGATACTGCTTGGCTACAGTGTTACAGAATTTCATTTTATTTTCAGTTACCCTGGACTAGAGAAATTTTATGGGTTTCTGAGCATCAGGGTCATCTTAAATGTTAACATAAAAATATATTAACTCACACCTTACAGAGCAAATTGTAAAGGTGGTTTTCTGTGTTTTTTTTTTCCCCCCCTGCATTTCATGTTACAAAACAAGCCTGACAGTCTACACTAAACACTTTTTTTAAAATGTTCTCTTTTTTAAAGAGATTTCTTTGCTGGAGAGTTAGACAGCAAAGACTGTGTGCACAAAGGAGGAGGATTACTCCTAGTTCAGCCAAAATTTGTAAATGCAACAACTTTTCTACAACGTTGCTATGAGCAGTCTGTGAAGCCCTTAATCCTGATAAGAAGCAACTGACACCCTCAGTTAACTTAAGCTGCATCTTGCTGAACCCAAGAGCACTGCTGGTGTTGCTCAGACTCATCCCAAATCTGTATCAGGTGGAATCCACGTGGCACTCCTGTCCCCGCACACACCCTACTGTCCAGGTTAGGAAGGTTGCTTACAACCTATAGCTATACATGATGAAGTCTGGTTGGTACATGAGTATTTTAGAAGTGTACCGATTATAAGGTATTTTGCTCAAAAGCGAAAGAACCATAGTCACAGGTGCATGTGGAAGAGACAGGTGGTGTGACAGCCCATAGCAGTTTATGACTAGAAAGAAATGTTGAGTGGATAACTTCATAGCACTGAAAAAAAGCAAGGACTGGCTTTAATTCTCTTTTTCAAATCCATTCTTTTTTTATTATCTTTTTAGTGATTTAAGAGATTATGTGCATGTTTTCTCATTTGTTCATCTAAGTAAATGTTGTATGTTCCTCATCTTTTAGCCTTATCTAATGCCTTCAACTTAATTGAAAGCTGGGTGATAAAAGTCTGCAATTGTACAGGTTCCTTTGCAGTGCCATCCTGAAAGAAATATTTTTTCTTAAATGAATAACAATATTGATCTGTCTCTGGTGCAACTGTGCAACTCAACACTGAAGAAATCTTTATGATATATTTTTCCTTATGGCTATTACCACTCTATCTGCTATAAGGTGGTAACCCTTCTGTATACAACTTTTCTTTAAATTCTGCTATTTAGTGGTATTACACATGTGTGAAAATTAATACACAAAAGCAGAACAGCTTGGTGAGCATCAGATGTACTCTTCTCCAAATACAACTTATACCTATGTAACATGCCTACAGCATGTATGGTTTGTGCATCCCAGATATACAAGATTTGATTCTAGGTATCTATGGCTGCTCAGCAGAAATATAATAAGCTGCTTCTCTGTGCCAGCACTAGAAATCAAACCAATCCTTAAGGCCATTATGTTATAATACCAAGAAATATTTCACACAGGAGTGTTCAGCTGTAAAACATTGAATGAGCAAAAGGAGTCAGTGTTTTTGTTTTTTTTGTTTTTTAATTTAGTTTACATTTTGGCTTCTGGCCATTTACCAGATCTCAGGATACCGCAGGGACCACTGATATCAGCTACTGCCATTGTCTGTGGCACACGTATTTGATGCTTCCTCCAACATGCACAGGAGGAATACAAGTGAGTTTTACCTATGCTGGCTCCAGAATTCTGATGCTGCAGTGTTCGTCCAGGACACCCTTGTGTCAATCCACAATGCAAAAGGATAGCCCACATCTTGCAGACACTGGGAGCCCATCTAGACTGTGTAGACCTACCACCACCACTGCCTGGTGTGTTGGACATGCAGCCACAAAAATACGGACTCGGCGAGGGCTGCACAGCCCACCCAGTTAGCTGGATAAATGAGTGAGCATCGAGTCAGTGCTCAGCTCCAAGCTGCTATGGCTACGCTACCTGGGGGACTCTACCTCGCTTGCTTGTAAAAGCGAGCCTGTGCACACCTACATGAGCTACACGCTGAGCCCTTTACCTACAAAGGTAGAAAACCTACAAAGGTGTGAAATCTCTTAGTCTGTAGGATATGCACTGAGTACTTTACCTGGGTGAAATAATGATTTTGTTAAATGGTTCCTAACCTCCTTAAGTAAGAACTTCTGTAGCTTCATTGGCCAGGAATCAAACCTTCTAAGACTGGGCTGATTCATTTTTTGACATGGTTCACCTGCTAATTTTACTGAGGACCAGTGCATTTATCCCAGTTCTACCAGGGCAGCCCAGTCCTGCACAACATGCTCAGAGCTGGGAACCACAGCAATGCAGTTGCTATTGAAGCTAGTGGGAAAAAGATAAGAAACACGGTATCTTCTACAAGAAGACCAGAGCCCAAATAAGCTCTGGGCAAATATGCGTATATCTGGATTTGGATGCCATTAGGTATCCTTATAATGAGAACAGCATTTAGCTCTATTGCCCATTTCCGCACAAGAGGCATCGCAGTCTGACATCTTCTGGGAAGAAAAAAACAGAGGTGCTTTTGTTTGCCTGACAAGCAGATTAAACAGAGAGAAATGTGCCCATTTTGTCCAAGTTTAGGTGCAAAAGATGAAGAAAACTTCCTATTTCTCACCTGGATATATATATTCTTTTTAACCAGAGAAACAAGTTCTTCTGTCACAAACTGTACTTTCTTAATTTTATTGAGCACTATGGATGGTATGTGAGAGGCAGAGAGGAAGGGCTGTGTGTCTAGAATGAAGTCCACTGTGTCTGGACTAGGTGGGATTTCTGGGCAGTGTAGAGCTAATATCTAGCTCTTCCTTTTCTGCCTTTGCTTGCCTCACTATATTCACCACTCTACAGCTGTTGCTCCAGATTAATCAGCTGTAGCAGAAGACAGGTATCTCAGCAAGTCCTGATGGCTAGTAGCAGCAATTACAAGCTATCAATCCCCCTGAATATTTGTCATGTTGGCTGGGCTACAGGAATGTATGACAGAAACACCACTATGAGCTGTGTGATACCTGATTGCCAGGACAGGGCCTTCTCTACACGGAGCATTGATACATCTCCCATAATTTAGGTGTTTTAAAATGGGTTGTCTAAATCTGTATCAGCCTTACTTCACAGCTAATGGAATGAAACAGGCAATACCAAAGGATGATTCACCTCGTCCTAAGCTAAGATGTCTAAGATAGGTGAGAAGACTTGCCCTCCAGACACGCTTATTCCTGTGCACTAATTATAAATGGAGCCTCAGGGAACTCAAGTTAAGTAGGGAATCAGACAACTAAAATTAAGATGAATTCTACTATAAGTGTCCTAGTTTTTACAGTCATCTACTAAAAACTGAAAGGCTAGTAGATGAGCAACTTTATTCTCCCTGGAAAACTTCCCAGCCTATGATCCACAGAGCAGTGGTACTTTGCAAAAGTTATGGTAAGAGATCTGCAGGTCCCAGCACCAAATCTCCCTTATATCTCTTTTTATTTTAAGGTTTGATGGTAAAGGTGCATGGTGGCCTAAAAGTAACTTTGAGTGTGGACAGCAGACCAGGACCCAGAAAGTCTGGGAATTGCTGCCTTAAGCTAAATTTAAAAAAAATAGAATGGAGATGATTTAACCTGATCTGCCTCTGACAATGTTCAGTCAGAGCAACTGAACAGAAAGCCTGCAATGGCCAAGTGCTACCTGACTTCTGAGGCTAGCACCTCTGTGGAGTTCAAGTTTTGTACAAGTCTTTTGCAAGCTGTATCCACAACGGCAAGTATGATCCATAAATACGTTGTATGCCTCTTCCTAGCTACTGATTTTCAATTGTCTCTAGCAACCACAGCTCAGACACCTGTGTTTTAACAGAGATGAATGTAGTGTAACAATTAAACCTGAAGAGGAGCTAACCGAATTCAGTAGTTCTTAAAATCGTCAAATAGTCAGAAAATAGGAGTCAGACATTTCAAATGATCTCAGATATGATACTGTTAGCACAGTCACACATCTCTCAGGAGTCAGGCATCTCAAGGGGACACAATACTCCAGACAGAAAAAGAGCGACAGGGCCCCCAAAAATGAAAATAATTTTGCAGATCTGTATTAGTTGTCTAGTTTCGGTGTGATCTTGAGATATATCACATTTAAAGTAACATAAAATAGCAGGAGGATTAGTTCTTGATGTCAGGAGAGAAGAGTTATTTCTGGCAGGCTTTAATGCATCTGCTTGTATTACATGGAAGCTTCTTCCAGCTAGCTAGGAATAAATTCGTGTCCAGAAACCAAAACCCCAATAATGTAATTGATCCAAATTAGGCAATAGCAAGAAATTCACAGCTTTGCTAGAGACATGTTGTAGCGACCAATTACTTTAGGACTCTGCAACACTATATCATTATTTATTTATTTATCTTGCGGTACCAAAAAGCATGCTGGCTTCTCTCAGTAGGGATGAGATGTGACCTCAGCCTGAAAACTAACGTTCCAGTTCAGCGTTGTACTTCAGTAAGTGCATAACACGTGTGGAGCCAATGATTTCGAGTGTTTGCAGTTATCCAGCACTGTATGCAAGCACTTTACTGTACTAAGGACAGTAACATTTAACACATAATGCATTAAGAGTTTCAGCAAAATAGAAGACAAAGTAGGAGCAATGGAACAAAATGAACAAGGCAGCAACTAACCACGCTCATCATTACCGTCATGAAACTGGAAGAACACATAGCTACAATGGCTACACAGCCTGCACCAAAGGGATGAATCTTCAGGCTAATTTTAAGAGAGGAGAGGGGAGCAGCTTTGCAAGTCTGCTCAAGAGTGTCCCCAAGAGCCAGGAGCCACACGCTAGGCTGTGGCGGAAGAACCAGTCTGACAGGATGCTAGGGGTGGTGGAAAGAGCGATAGGACAACAGTGTTTTAAGAAAGCAGTATCATAGGAAACAATATATCAAAATGGCAGTATGAAATATCCAGACACCATTAACAGATTAGGAAAGCTTGGAAAATGAGGTATCTGTTCGTGAGGCACCGTATACTGTCTTGGTAGAGGTTGAGTAAAGCTTGCAGTGGGATATGAACTATGTCAGTGCCACGGACTTCCTTAGGAGCAGACCCAGAGTTTAAGTACTCTGACAGGAGTTATTTCAAGAAACCGGGAAAAGGGTCTGGTTCTGGGAATCTTCATTACAGCCTCAGCTTCTAAGAGCTGGATAAAATTGGACCCAGAACCAAACTACGGTGGAAGGAAACCACCTGGCCTTTGTCCAGTTGTTTCTCAGTTGACAGGAATCTGGATAATCCAGAGGATCTGGCTGGAAAACTTTCCTGTACTCGTTTTCTGCAGGAAGCGGGGAAGGCGCCGGGGAGGGGAGGCGCGCGTCCCGGGGCGCGGGCGAGGGAGACCTTCCCCGGCCCCCGCGGCCCCCAGCGGCCCGGGCTGGCCTGGACCCCCGGGCAGCCCCGGGCCCCCGGGCCGCGGCCTCCGTGAGGGCCGGGCAGGTAGGGGCGTCGCTCCGGCTCCCCGCCCCGCCGCGGCCCGCTGAGGGGCGGCGCCGGCCGCGGAGCGCGGTCGCCGGCGCTGAGGGGCGGCGTCGCCGGCCCGGCCCGGCGCAGTGCAGCGCAGCGCGGCGGCCGCTTCCCGCCTTGGCAGCCCGCCGGCGCCGGGAGCCGCTGCGCCGCGCCGCGCCGCGCCGCGCCGCCCGCAACAGGTTTGTGTGTGTGTGTGTGTGTGTGTGTGTGTGTGTGTGTGTGTGTGTGTGGTGTGGTGTGGTGTGTGTTGGGTGTGTGTGTTGGGTGTGGGTGTGGTGTTGTGGGGGGGGGTGCGTGTGTGTGGCGAACAAAGGGGCTGCGCAGCAGCGCGGCGGGGGCTGAGCACGGCCCTGCGCGGCTCGGAGCCGGGCCCGCACAAAGGCTGCCCGGCGGCCGCGCAGCCCCGTTCGCCTCGCCCGGCACCCGCCGCCGCCCCGCTCCCTGCCGGGATATCGCCCCCCGCCCCGCCGGTGGCGGCTGCGGCGCGGGCGCGCAGCGGGGCCGCGGCGGGCAGGGCGGCGGCACCGCCTCCCGGCGGCGGCGAGGCGGCGAGGCGCGGTGCTTCCCGCCGCGGCCTGACGCCCAGCCGCGCTGCCGCCGTCGCCGCCGCCCGCCGCGGTGGGGGCGGCCCGGCCGGTCCCTGCCGGCCGAGGGCGCGGGGGGGCCCCGGGCAGGGCCGGCGCTGAGGCGGACCGGCCCCTGCGGCGGCGGCTGGGTGCGGGCAGCGGGCGGGCAGCGAGCCGCGCCGAGGGCGCTGCGGTGTCGCCCGCCGGTCTCCGCGCTGCCCGGAGGTAAGTCCGCGCCTCGCCCGCGCCGTGGGCGCCGCGCGGGCAGCGGGGCCGGCGGGCTCGGGGCGCCGGGCGTGCCGGCGCCCGCGGCGGAGCCCTGGGCGTGGAGGGACGGGCGCGCCGGGGCCGGGGGCTGCCGGGGGCGGCCGGGCCGCGCCGGGCCGGGGGCTGCCGCGGCGCAGCAGTGCCTGGGGAAACGTCCTGGGGACACTGGCGCCGGCACTGGCCAACAGCGAAGCGCAGAGCCCCCACCGCGGCACCACGGTGGCTGTGTTTATTAGCGGGGATCTGGCCTTCTGTCAGGTGTAACCGTGCTTTTCTCTTCCGTCCGTCCCCGTTAATCCACTTGCCTGCCCGGGTGGCAGGAACTGAGCGTGCTGCCGCCCGGCCGGCGGAGCCTCTCGGCCCTCTCCCGCCGTCGCTGACGAGCCAAAGCCGGGGCCGCGCTTCGTCTTCGCGTTAGCTCCCGCTGACCTGTTAGAAATCTGAGTGATTCAACCTCTTCGCACTAATGTTTCAGGATGCGTAACAGCAGCATTGCAGGTTCTTCCCACTGTAAATTTTTTATAGCATCCTTCCCCAGCCTACTAAAAGCACATGAATGGTACAAGCCTTTGGTGTACACATACAACTGATTTTGCAGCATGGAAGGTGGCAATGCCTGAAGAGAAGTCCTAAAGAATTATATTTGTCTGAAGTAAATAGGCTTTTATGTCTGGTCTTTCAAAAACAACAGGAAAAAAACAATCCAACCCCCAAACTTAACACGTAGCACTGAAATTTCTGTAGCCACCTTTTTTGCCCATCAGGGCAAATAAATAAATAAAATACTCACAGAAATATTATTGAGTAAAGCTTTTCCACAGCAATTAAATTGAACAATAGAAAACTAGAACAAAAAGCTAGAAAAAGTAGGGCAATAAAAAATAGAAAAGTAATAAAATAGAACAATCATTTTATATGATCTGAGAAGCTAAGGAGCTCCTCCATTTTTCACAGATTTAACCATCCATCTCCTGAAAAGGTATTAAATGGAGTGCTTGTGGAAAATGATAATTAAATTGTCACTAGTATTGACAAAGCAATGTTTGTTCCCTAATGTAACTCTCCAGCCCATCACCTCTCCTGCCAGTTCTGCATTCTCCCCTTCCCAGGGCCCATCACACACTATTCATTCACTCTTTAATTAGGACATCTAAGGCGCGCCAGTGGGGCCCTCCTGTCATCCAGTGCTAATGGCACGGTCTGATGGGAACCAGTGGATGTGCCAAGGGCTGACCCCTGCCTGCCCCAGCCCTCCCTAACTCAGGCGATGGTGGCACTGAAGTCCGTGATGACACTCTTAGGAGTTG
Organism: Apteryx mantelli; assembly: GCF_036417845.1. Classification (NCBI taxonomy): domain Eukaryota; kingdom Metazoa; phylum Chordata; class Aves; order Apterygiformes; family Apterygidae; genus Apteryx; species Apteryx mantelli. Next base: position 116,155,689 of record NC_089980.1, on the reverse strand, counting down.
GAGTTTGCAGGAGTTTGCCTGACAATGCAAAAAGACTGAAAGCGTTAACAGCCTCCTTGCTTCTGATTTGTTTACCGCACTTTCTTATGTAAAGAAAAAAAAATCCAAATTAAAATAATAGCCAAAGCTTTTTCTACAACCAGATGTTTTAAGCCTGTAATATAGGTAGATTTGAAACATCAGTAAATATTAGATCACGATTATTTGTCAAGTGCATTCAGTGAAAGCCATTAACTATCCCATAGTAAAGCATGTTTATAGTATTTAGGGCTGGCCTAGGTTACCTTAGAGACAGGGATGTGGTTAGATGACTGGATCCAGAGCTGCTTACTGGAGCGTTCAGCATCCTAAAGTATTCTATTGCAAGAGGATATTAGGGGCAGCTGGCTGCTAAAGATGGATGTAATAAAATATGAAAGGCAATGGTGCAATTTCTTTAGAACAGGATTAAACTCTTTTTTTTTTTTTTTTTTGGTCTTACAAGATCCTGTATGGGTTTTGCAGAGATTTTGCTATTTCTACCAACTGAGATTCTGCAGCATTGCAGTTAGGAGGCTGTTTCTTTCCCATGAACAGAAGCTGAGAAGTCATTTTCTACTGCTGATATATTTAGACACATGGAAATACTCATTAAAAATCAGCTCGTTTTCATTGTGTTTAGTCTTATTAGCCTTATTGGGACATGACAGTTCTTATATCTGCTGTTTTACTTAATGTCATTGTCATCATCTGTTCTTTCTGCTTCATTTTTAGTGTCAGTATTATTTTATCAGAGAACAGGCATGGTTAGTTCCCTTTATTGAAAAATAATTACTTTACAGGAGTTCAGGATTTGACAGCCAGTTTAACCTGAAATGTGGCTGAGCTGTCATTGAAAGGGGAAGGGACCCTGCTCCATCCCTATCCTGGGCCATACATTCCTGCCCTCTTCCCTGTGCCAGCGCCAGCAATCACGGGACCCTATAGTGAACAGACAGAGATTTTGCCTTCCTCCTGCAGTGGCTTAAGCAAACACTCAGTTTACATGTATGCACAGTTCAGCATTAGCACAATGAATGGGCTGCTCCTGTGATCAAAGCCAGGTGTGCACTTAAATCCCTGCAGGACTGAGACTGTAGTAAAGTTTTTATTAGACAGTGGTGACAATTCTGTAGCCTTTTCTCTGTCTTCGTCTTAAAATGCTGGTTGGACGCTAACTGGTAGTTTTGGCTTTGAAATAATTACAGGATTGGGTCAGTATTGTATAATAGTAATGCGAGTGACTGACTATTAATACAAAAAAGTGTTGGCTAGATCCTTTGTCCTACACTGCACATTTGGTATCTAGTTTCTTATAGCTCATCAATGAGGATGGCAGGAATTCATGATCAGTTAGATCTGTTTATTTAATGCAAAACTGAAAAAAACCCAGTAGTTGAACAGATTTTGCACTATGCGTCAGAGGGAGAAGAAAGATGTGTCACATACATGCTTTTCAGGTGCAGTGTTTCACAAGCTGCCATTGCCGTGCTTCTGGCTAAAACAGGCTGCTTGACAGCCTTTTTTATTTCACGTGGAAACATGCCAGAAACCGCAGCCTTTCCACACAAGTCTGTGTAAGTTGGACAAGCAGCTGCCATGCTGGTATGTTGTTTGTAACAACATGATTTGCACTGATTAGTAGTATGGAAATTATTTTACACACACACATTCACAGGTTAGCAAAAGCCGTTTTGTCTGTGTTCTGGACACTGATTCCGGCAGGAGTATTTAAAGAGCAGAGTGCTAAGCTTTGCATGCGGATCCTAAGTGCTGAAACACGTTCCTGGACTTTTGAACCACTTCAGAATATCAACCTGTAAGGGGTCTGCAGTCTTTTTTTTTTTTTTTTTTTTTTAACTTGGAAGCAGTTTTGCTTTCCTCTCTCCCCTCCTTGCAAGTATATCGAACAACAGGCCCTGAGCCCTCGAGATAACTCTTATTTCTGCGACCTGTTTTAAAGACTTAGATGGAAAGAACTGAAAACCAGCCCTTTGCTGTGAGAATGGTATGCTAACAATAAACGTTCTGATTCAGTCATTCAAAGACAAATCTTCTTCCTGGGAAAGCTTTCCTCTTATCCTGTAGTTTTCCTTCATCTCTCCTTTGCTGCAACTCCCTGAATCGCCTCAGTTTAAAAGAAACTATCATACACGTTTCTATGTACATACAGTGTAGGAAGTCCTGATGCTAGAGAATTTAATAGAAAATTTCCCTTGACTACAACAGGGATGGGATTTATGGTGATGTGAGACTCTGACCCTATCAAAAAGCTATGTGAAACTTAGATAAAATGGGCAGTAAAACTACAATATACTTCTTGTTTAATAACAACTTGATAACCGTTCTGAAGGAGTTTGTTTTTCACAGCAAGTGCAGAAGCAGTAAAGTAAATGTCATTTGCTTGTGAACTTTGAAGTTAATCGGTAGCCTTTTTCCTGAGAGTTTTACACTGTGGTGTAGGAAAAGGAGAGCAAAGATTGTTCATGTATGTTCATATGATAATATCCACTGGTGCTGCTTCTGGCTGGTCAGGATGAGGCCTGTACCACTTGTTTGTTGGTCTCCTACATCTGTGACAGAAGCTCAGAATGCCTTGATGTTGGACAACAGAGTTGCAAGGATCTATTAGATTGTTCATACGTTAGCCCAGTGCCTGGACTGTGTCCCTGTTAAGATATTATGCAGCTTTATGGGGACATAAGTAATTTTATTGCACCCCCAGAGTCAGATGACTTTTCAGAGTAGTGTCTGAAAGCCTTAGTATATGCTCTGAGGAGGAATGTCAGAAAAGAAAGAAAAAAATCTCTTCCTAGTTAAAGGCAGCCAAACTTCTTGACCTGTGAGCAAAATATCAAAATCTCAAAATGGTCAAGAGCCACAGACCAAGACCCTCAAACCTGTGCTTCTCACACTTCCCAAATCGTAACCACAAAACCAAACCCCTTTTCTGCCCCAGGTCCTGATTTGAAAGTCCTAGTTCTTACTCCAGATCCCCAGGTCCTGACTCAGTTCGGCTCTGCCCTGGGTGCTACCTAGCAAGTGCAAGGAAAACATCATCGCTGCCTCACATGATGCAAATTTAATTGCATTTATTAACAAGGTTGTACCTGTAGCATTTGAAAGAGCCATGTAGTTTAGCCAGCCTTACTATAGGCTTTACTTCTCTGTATAAGGAAGTCAAAAAGCAGGTGGGATAATCCTAAAATAGCTGTGATCAACATCATCCTGATTCATGATTATGCTGTCAGTCTGTGTGTCTTTTCAAAAAGAGCACAGATCGTTTTGGGAAAACAGAATGCTGCCAAGTCAGCAGATAAAAAAGGGTTGAATAAGCAAAAGTTAAGTGCAAAGTGAAGAGTAGCCTGTGTATTTTTTCAGCATCTCCAAGATGATCCATTTGACACCTGATTTTCCAGTGAGGTCATTACCCAAAACAGAGAAACCATATAGCTTTGAGACAGATGATTAGAACAGAAGAACACTTTGACCTAATTTAACCAAAGGTTATTGGCTTGATGCAGGAGTGAAATTCTTTGGCCTGTTCTTGCAGGAATAAGATAACCAGGCAGTCCTTTCTGTCCTTTCATTCAGGAATCTTAAGTGTTACCAAACTGCCCTATTAAATGAGAAAAATATATATATCATGGAAAATATTGAATCACTTGCACTAAATTACAAATCTAAAAAATGAGTATTGTCAAAGACAGAGGAATCAGTAAAGCCAGAAAGCTTTTTCCAGAATACCCAAACTCAGCATATGAAATTCGCATTATAGTAAAAAGGTATGTTACACAACAAATGCATAAAGTGTCAAACCATGGAAATAATAGTATTTTAATAGGAACCTGTTGTCTTTCTGTCCCAGATTGGTCAGCAACTGTCCCCTTCTGGTCTATGGTTAACTTCTGTTGTAATGTAAACAGCATGCATTTCACTCAAATTTCTCTTTTCTCTCCGTTCAGTTCTGCTGACTGCATGGAGTAGCCTTATATTTTGATAAGCCCTCAGCTATATAGTTGCTATTAAAACCATTGCTTGGGGAGGTCAGTGCTGATAGCCTACTGTTTTTTCTGACAGTAGAGTCTTGCCACCAAAGTGCCTAAGACTCTGGCGTGTGTTTCTGCCATGAAATCAGCAAAAGTGTTTTTTAATCTTAGCACAAGACATGATGGATCACATTCCTAGTTAGTATGTTTGAGCCCTGCCCCACAGAAGGCAATGGAACGGGGCCAGTACACAGCAGATGAGGAGCTAGTTTGGTGTCTCCAGATGTTCTCTACAGCTGGAGGTGCAGTGGACAAAAACAATCACCCGGTAAACTGCTCTTCCATTTGTTTTGCTTAGAACATGCACAGTACATTCCCTTGCATGCTTTTGTTTTTACCACCTGTTGTTTAAGCCAGGAAAACTAAAAAAAGTATGTTATTTTAGGGACCAAAATGCTGCAAAGTCAGCAGATTTGAAAATGAAAAGAAAATGCAGGACTAAATATTAACATGGCTATGAAAGAGCTGCAGAGTCAGAGACTCACCCTTCCTAGGTATGTATATGTTAGAAGCACCTGATTAGTTTGTACATTAAGAAGTTAATTATTTTTCCATTTAACATGCATTTGTCTTTTAAAAATAAATAATTTTGAAATCTAATGAAAACATAATTTAAAATATGTATAAGAAAATATAAGAAAATAAGAAAATATAAGAAAAAAAATTAACTATCAGGGTAGTAAAACAGGTAGATTTTGCCATTAATGCAGCAAATTATTTTGTTATTTAGCATTGTTGCATATTCCTGATATTATGGTACTCCCAGTAAATCGGAGGAATGCTATGGTAGATCCAAATAACCTATCATCTCGTGTATTTTGCTTGCATACAGAATTCAAGATGGATTAGAAGAGAAGGAAGAGGGATCATCCCTGATTCTTGCCTGGTCATTCAACCAGCCAGGTGGATGATGGGAGAGTCCTGGCTTCCAAGCCCTGCTCCAAGAATCATTTTCACTTTTACTTTGCCTTTTAATTTGAAGAGTCAGAAATACATCAGGGAACAGAACCCAAGATTCTTCTTTCTCTCCCTTGGTAACATTTTGATTGTTTCTATACAAAGTAATATAGCTTTAGGCTGAAGGAGAGTAACCAACCTTCTGTCATAGTCCAGGGCTTGATCCTTAGGACACTCGTTTCGCAATTGAGGGTTTCAAGCCTGTCAGACAGAGGAAGGAACATCAGCAAGTTTCCCATGCGCTTGGTCAGTGCTCTAATCATTGTAGTGAAAGGGGAGGTAGCAGCAGCAGCAGCAGTCAGTATTGCTATCTTTTAAAATAATTTAGGTTTCTTTTGGAGAGGAGTCTGGTCTAAGGCACCCAAAGCAAGAATTACCACCTCCTGGCTGCATGAGTTGAGCACTTCATCATCAGTCTTTAGTATTTCTCTATTGACTAGCCCTTGGTAGGTCTCATATGCTAGCTTTTGAGGATCCCAATCAATTGGCACATAAATGTACCCACAGACTGCAGGTGAGCCTGTCTGTATGTTCCAGATTGCACTACAGGAGCTGGTTACAGATCAATAGTACAGTGCAGTACAGTTCAGACACACAAAATCCATTTGTCTGTGCCTATGCAGGAGAACTGGGATGTGCATCCTACCCACAGATCAATTCTATGTAGGGATATGGCCCCAGGCCTCCAACATATCTCTCTGCCTTGGCCTGATTTCCAGGAATTAATAATAGTAAAGCATCAGACTCCTGTGAGTCACCTAATAGTTCACAGTTAAAGGCCCAACATAGCACATTCTTGCCCTGGCAGACAGAAGCCTGCGCAAGCTTTTGCTTCCTGACAAATTAGGGAGTATGGGCTCTGTGCTGTCGTGCTAGACTGTTCCTGCTATCTGAGCTGGTGTCTTAGGTCTCTCTCTGTTGCAGTGCCATCTGCCATATAAATGTTGGCCTTTGCCACATTTAGAATTGTGGCGCCTCTGTTGACCCCGCACCTCTTTGAATCAGTCCAAAGTCTGTGTAGAGATAATGTCTGCAGAAATCTGGAACTATTTTGTAAACCTGACTAGAAGTACCCTAATTCTGAGCTAGAGTGATTGAAAACATCATGCTTGAAAAGGTATCTGGGTAAAAATAGCAAAGAAACAACACATGACCTCCAGAAGTGAGAAGAACACCATTCGCTGTGTCTCTGAGAGACCTCTACCTCTCTAAGCATCATTTACTTAATTTTCCCTGAAATCACTGAGGCAGTTCAGTCTCTAAAAGATTTTCCCCCCCTGAGTGCTTGATTTAGAGTTTTTCTGGGGAAAAAAAATGTGTTTTCATTATTCTTTTCTCTAGAAGCTTTCTTTTAAGGAAAAGGAATGACTCTCCTAGGCATAAGTATCAGAAGAATGGGGTTTTGTTAGCTTTCCTTTGAAGTATATTGTTACTTGTCAAATTCTTTCTTTCTCAAGCACGATGGTGACATACTTTGACAGATCTCCAGTACTTTCAGCTCTTTAATCTGTATGTCCTTTCCATAATGATATTAAAAGCAAAATCTAGTTTTATCTTAAGTAAGGAATTATTCTCCAAATATATTGGCCCATCTTTAGTAAGGCATTATTCTTCCAATTATATTGACTCATCTTCTCTATTGAAGAGCAATACATAGTGGGTGTGTTGCAAAAATGAAGTAAATTCATTGGGAGCAAATGGACTCCTGATAGTCTGGAAACTACAACAAAACTTGACTGTTGTTTGATTTTCCGAAATCTGTTTAAAGAAATCTGCTGATTTTCTTGATTTGGCTTTTACAGACTTCAGTGGATATTCTCCTCCTTCTTTGTTAGTGTCAACATTACTAAAGTGTTCTCAGAGACTTTGAACATTTTTGCAATTATTTGTTTACAACACCGCTTGATGCTGAAAAGCATTTCTGTGGTCAACATCATGATGGTTCACCACACTAACACCAAAACCAGGCTTTTAGTCGTACAAACTGCTGTTTTGCTCAACATGAATAGTCCTGGTGCACGGCAATTTCCAAAATTTAAGGTCAGAAAGGATCACTAGATCAACTAGTTTGATCCTGTTAATTTTCATTCCCCCCAACTGAGACCAGCTGTGTGTGTTTGGCCAAGTGCCTTCCAGCAAGTCATTCACTCCTGATTTGAGAACATCTAGAGACAAATAATCTAGCACTTTCCTTGAGCATTTGTTTCAGACTCCTCAGATGAGAATAAGGGTCTTCCTGAGTCAGGTCCAGTATCCTGGAGTTAGCCCAGTATCCTGCCTCCCACAGTAACCATCATACAATATATAGAGAAGCATGTAAAAGCAGGGTAAAAATGTGTATTTCCCTATGGGATACTGATTTATCTGTGAATATTAATATTCTCTGACCATTTTCTAGTTCAGGATCCTTCACTGGATGTAGTTTTAGTGTTTGGTATGTATTTGGTAACCTTCAGTAGATTTCTCTTCCATGAAATGGTCCTTCAGTCTCCCCATGAATTCATGCAAACTTTCAGTATCCATGATATGCTATGGTAATCTTTTTTTACCTCAGTGGTATAAATATCTTGCTTTGCTTAAGCTTCCACTCACTGGCTTGTTTAGGCCTTTCTCCATTAGCCTAAGAAGGCCAGCAGTATGCAGCATTTTCGTATGTCTACACTTGTACACAGTAATGAAGTCACAAAATAAACATATTAAGCCCTTAAGAAGTGTCTGCACTCTAGTTCTTGGCAGACAGAGGCTTGTTCTACCTGTTTACCAAGCTACTAGCACAAGCCAGCGCCTCTCCAAAGCCACAGAAGTGTGGTTGTGGGGTGGTACCCAAGCTAGGTACCACCTTTTTGCTCAGGAGCTGGGCTGTCTGGCAGACGCAGTGTGCGGTCAGAGTAATCTTGTCTGTTCTGAGTCTCTCACTGACGTGTTTTTCTCTAGCTCTTAAACCATTTGGTACTTTTCTCTGTCCTCTCTGATTTTTCATTAGCACTTCCAAAAGGTAGACCCTGGAACATATGTACATACATGCATGCAAAACATAATACTCCACTCTCAGCCTACTAATGCCATAGATGAAAAGGTAACCTTTTCCCTGCTGTTACTCATGATTTCCCAGTTTACACATTCAAGAACTGCATTCACCCTTTTGGGTGCAGCATTATGCTGGTATGTTGCATACAGCTTTTTGTGTAATGTGGTATTAGCTGTGCCCAGATACGATGAAAGAAACCAAACTTCAGTTTATCACAGATATGACTACATGCTCTCACCATATGTCTAAAACTGTAATTGCAGGGCAGTTTCTAGAACTAGCAGCAATTCTCCCTAAAAAGCTTTAATATGTTCAGTATGGTATTGCCATGCCATTATCTCCTGCTCCATAGTGCATTAGTGACACAGATGCTGCCTCTGGAGTTTTCCCCAAAGGTACTGTAATCATTTAAAATCTTGTTTCTGACTGTTCTTTTTGTGTTTGTTAGACTTTCTTTCTTCTAAGAGATATTAGAGAGGACTTGCATTTAACCTTTGCTAACTTTTGCTTTTGTGGGAGTGTTATTTCCTTTCTGGTGTGAGAATTCCTAAGAGACACTGATCTTGCCTAACTACTTCTGAAGAGTCTAAACTGGAAGGAACTCAAAAAAATATTTTCCTTTTTGGAGAACATTCATCCCTACACATATTACTGTTATGAAAGCTTTTCTCTGGTTATGATGACTGTTTAAAACTTGTATATTTTTAGTTTTCATTTGCTAACTACAATAGCTCTTTCATCAAGATTTTGATAATATTTCTATTACGACTGACTTCCTCCCTGTGACACATGCATCCTTTTCTTCCTCTGAATTCCTGATGAAGAACTGCTACCCACATGTTTCATGTGTGGTCTGTAATCAGAAACTGCATTTCTTAGGTGTTTATTTTTCATTATGGTTGTATGGAAATTTTGCAGTTATGAGATGAAAGAATTCATACCTCCATTAAATGTTCTGAGAAGATTATAGCACTGTGAGAGGTCACAAGAAAGCTGCATAGGCAACTTGACTTTGGATGCAATACTTTAAAAGACATACATACAGTAGGTAAGTAAAACAATAAGATTGGATTGGATTGTAATCCCAATTTTGACCACTCCTAATTAAAAAAAAAAAAGAAAAAGAACAGAACAAAAGTTAATTCTTCCTGAAAATTTTCTAGGGGTGAGTCATTGAAAATCATTCTTTTTCCTTAAAAGTAGGAGGTTAATCCAACAATTAAGATCTGGGGTTTTAAACTGTAGTAGAATGCAAGACTTAAGTGCTGCAAACCCTTTCAGAGAAGTGGCATCTCTATTTAGGTTCTGAATGTTTTCACCAGTTAGGAAAAGACTTTTTTTTCAGATTTCACAAATCTGCTAAAGAAGCAGAAGGCTATCAGACCATTTTTATAAGCATGCAAACCTCTTTACACTTGCCTCTGCCCACCAGAAGATTTTCTGTTCTCCTAGATTGGAGCTGGGTGTCTTCACTCTGTGATAGTACTGGCCAATTCTACTTTTAACAGTCTTCTTTTAATTTGCTTAAATAAATACAAGGGATGTTTTCTCCCTTCTGATCCTGCCTTATTGAACTCCTTAATTGTCTCAAAAGTCAGATGACTCCCTTGTCCTGAGGGAACTCTCTGCTGGGGTAAAATTTGGCAGAACAAGTTTTTATAAAAGCATCTCCTGGACTAAGGTGGAGCAGAAGTGCATTCTGTCAGTTCTAAACTGGTGTATGGTCCCTTGGGGAGGTTAGCCTGTTTATATAAATTAGCGTTTCTTAGGTTAGGGGAAGCACTGCTCTAATTTACCCTGGAGCTGAGTCAGAGTAGTTTCCGTTTGTGAACTGGAGAGCAATAACCCAGTTCCTCCCACATGCACATATTCCCCAGAGAAAGTGGGTCTTGCCTGGAGGACAGTGTTTTGGTCAGAGGTTATTGGCACTGCACACACACAAAAAAAAAACAATCCAAAACAAGCATTTAATTAGATTTTATCAGAAGAACTGCCAACTGAATGCAATGCCAGGAAACCTTACCTGCAGCTCTTCACTATAGCTCCTCTCTCAGAAAAAGCTACATCTTATCTGTTGTGTAACTGCAGCAATGTGTCACAGCATCTGAGATTGGGGGCACACATCCAGGATACTGCAAATGTGTCATTGCCAAGTCTGTAAATATAGTTCATGTTTGTTGGCTGTTCCTCTGTCCATTAACATTACATCATCTCTGGACCAAACCCATGATAATGAAAACTGTTTCAGTCCATGTAATCCAGCTTTTGTCTTAAGAGTCCCCAGTATAAAAGGTGACATCAGCCCACACATGCCATGTATTCTAAACAGCTTGCTTCCTTTTCCAGTACCTCTCTTGTTTGCAAGTTTTGACAAAAGTGCTAAAACCAAGTTTGTTTTAAGCCAAGCTAGACTGATAGGAGTTCAGATCTTTTTGACTTGGAAAAGTTATAAATTCAACTATCATCTTCTTCAATTCCATAATTCGAGAATGTTCTGTGGCACCAAAACAGCAATGCAACACTTCCATCAATGTAGATTAGGAAAAAAAAATATGGCTGTTTGATCCTAACTGCTAACAGAAGAAGAAGGAATTCAGTGTATTTCCATTAGCCCATTTCAGCTTCTTTCTGTTTTATAGTAAATTCATGACATTTTAACTGTGAATCAGTCATGTTGCTCGATAATGGAAAGGTTCCATAGCTTCTCTGAATTGTTTTTCAATTTTATCTTTGTGCAATTCTTATATGTTGTTTTGAGTTAGGCAAAAGTGCTGAGATTGCTACAGTAGTCACTGGTCTGTAATTTACAAAGTCCTCCTCGCTTGTAGCTTTTTTAGATCTTCAGCTTCCCTGTAGCGTTCTTTGTTGCCTAAATTGCATGTGATATTTTGATTCAAATCCTCCTTATGCTCAGCATGAATTTTGACATATTCGTGGTAGTTAGCTATAAATACACCAGAAGACATCATTTTCTTTAGAATTCTTCTGCTTGGTATATACCAAGCTGCACCACCAGTCCTCCTTCCTCATTTTGATTGCTCAAGAGGATGTTAACATAGGTGTTTGTTAGGACAGTGGTGGGTGGTAGCTTCTTTCACAATTATGTTTCAGTGGCAAGTCGAACTTCTAGGCCAAGCAGATATCTGAATATGTGAAAAGGTATGATTACTGTGCTTGAGGAGGATCTCACCCTTTTTATTTTCATCACTTGAGAAAGTTGCAGAGACCACTTTTTCTGGACAGCATTTTTAACAACTTTGGGTGTTATAATTGGTGATTTTCCTTTTAGACATGATGCAGGAAACACATTTCAACATACATAGATATTATTGGTTTTATAATTATATTACAGCTACTGTTTGTTGACTTTCCACATTCACTCAGTCACACTTTTGATTTTCAGTAGCATTTCCTTTCATTTTTTCTTTATTGTTTCACTTTCAAAATCAAGTAGTAGACTAAGAGCTTGAAACTATCTAAAGCTGCTTGTTCCTTCCTGTAGAGGGGGATGTAAGTCATGAAGAGAAGAAATTTAAGACAAGTGGTCACAGAATTGAGGTGTCTGGATCCTGGAAGGATCATAATGTTGACAGCTATGGGGGAAAGCATATTAACACCTTTTAAGTGTTAGCGGTGGAGGAGGTCAAGCTATCCAGAATAGCAGCAAGATGCAGTTGAGCATCACAGCACTCAGAGATTGCATGAAAGAGTAGAGCAGACAAAATATTTCAATTATTTACTTATGTTACAAATTATATTGTATTGGTAGCAATTTCCTTAATATAAGAGTACCTCAGAACAAGTAAGTTCAAGACCTGACATTCTAGATATTTTTCTTGCCATCTGCATTTGTTCTTTGTCATTTTGGAAGTGCTGGTTACAGAGACTGCTTTTGAACAAAGCTGATCATTGGGATTCTCTGGAAGGCCTGGAACAGAAAGTAGATTAATCTTAGTGTCTATGGGGTAATAAATTAAATTAAAACATGATTACATAGTAAATTCAGTACTGTGAAGCCTCACTGAAAAATAAAATGTCAACGGGGATGCTACCCAGTTTAAGCTACTAATGAATCAGTGTGTCTTACACATATGCACCAACTGTATACCCAGAACAGCACAGTTCTCCTCTTCTAGATAAAGCTGCAGAAAAGAGATGGGTTTCAGAAGATGATAAAGCCTAATCTGCTGAGTTTGGGTGTGGACCTCAATAAATTTGCTATTAAGCTACCCACAGTTCGTAAAACTTAATAAAAAGTTTGTAACTGCCGGATTTTAAAATACCCAGATGATAAACACAATGTTTTTGAAAAGTACTCATTTTAGCAAGGAATACAATGCTAGATTTGCTTTCAAATTCATAACCTTGTTACGGTCTCAAAGGCTCAAATATCCAGAAATCAAACCTCAGTATCAATTTCTTATCTAACTGAATGTACTCAGATGTAATACAAAGACCTTTGTAGGGCGAGTGTACAAAATAGAAATCCCTAATCCTTGATACTACCATGTAACTGAAGTTTGTTTGTGCAAGTATGGGCTTGTAGGGTTCATCTCCCTGTCTGGAGTTTCCAGACAAAGTCATTTACCAATTATGTTTTCAGGAAAGAAACCACAAAAGAGTTAGATTTTTCTAATGTTAATTTAATAGGCTAAATAAATAGTCTCTACTGAAAGAAAATCACAAAGTGTATTTTACATAGAAGTGACTTTTTTGAGGATTGCGAAAAATGTGCTAAATAAAATTTTAATGGAAATTACTAACATCCTTAATAATAGAATCAAAAACACAGATCCGTATTATATGAAATTAAATACATTTGGACAAATTTTATATAGAACTCGTCAAAACTTATACCAAAACTGGGAAGTTCCTAAACAAACAGGAGGCAAACAAACAGCACTTTTTATATTCTAAAAACTACATTTGTGAAATTAAGATTAAACTCAGTAGTGATTGTGATGTGTGACAAAGGCAAACCTACTTTCAGCCATGTCCTATGGCCTGCCATTTTCCCAGGAAAAAAACCATGTTCGAATTATCTCTCGTGATTTTTACCCACTTCTGCTTTTTACCAGCAGAAGTCCTAAATCTTTCTGACGTGAACTAGTCCCTATACAGTTTGGTTCACATCTCTAATGTAGTACAGCTACATACTGTTGCATACGAGCCAGATTGCTTTTGTCATAACAAAAAAAAAATCCTCTGATGTGTTTTGTAAACAATTAGAATCTTATTAGCATAATTTTGGTCACTTTAGGATATTATAAAAATAGTCCAAAACTTCTGAGTGAACTGCAGTTAACAAGCTGAGAATAGATCTATTTTAAAACTGACCAACTTTTTACACTTTCCTTTAAACAGGGGCACTGCCTGTCATAAGCAGCGATACGAAGAAACCTTCACGAAGGCGACACCAAGGAAACCTGGGCTAAGGGGGAATCTCTGTCCCGAATATATTATGAGCACTATCTTCCACTGAAATCATTGCAAAAGGTGAATAAATTACGACACTAGTCCCAAGTAGCTGGTCGCAAAGGGTATTTTTCCTCAGCGCAGCGAACAGCTGCCGTGAAGGATGCCATGCAGGCGAACGGCTTCAAGTTTTAGCAGAATAGCAGGAAAAAACAGAGTTGCTTTTCAGGCTTTTGTGGCGATTTTGTGGCCAGAAAGGGGTTCAGGTGTTGGTGGGGGGCACGGTGGGGTGGCAGCTCAGGGGGCTGGGGTGGCAGGGCGGCGGCGGGAAGCCCAGCTCAGCTCGGCTTGGCTCAGCTCTGCCCTGTGCTCCCGCAGGTGATGGCCGTTGCCGCCAGGCTGGGAGCCGCCTGGGAGGGTGCCGCAGCGCTGCGGAGCAGCTAGCGCTGCCGTCGCGGCCGAGGCGCGGCACCATGGAGGGCAATGGCGTGGTGGCGGCAGCAGAGAGCGGAGCAGAGAGCAGAGCCGAGAGCAGGGCTGAGCGCGGCGCCCCACCAGTGCCCCTCGCCGCCCCCTGCGGCCTCAGCTCCTCGCTGTGCTTCAGCGCCGCTGAGCAGCAGCAGCCCGCTGGTGTGGACGCCGACGCCGACCGCGTGGTGCAGAGCCAGTGGGACATCAACAGCGTGGCCACCGAGGTGGAGGAGGCGGCGGACAGCACCGGGGTAGGCGCCAAGGCCGAGGCTGGGGCTGCGACGCCCGGCCCGCAGCGCCCGCCAGCCGAGGAGCCCGACCTGGTGATCGAGGTGTCGGGGCGGCGCATCCGGGCTCACAAGGTGGTGCTGGCGGCCAAGAGTGACTACTTCCGCGCGCGTGCCTCGCGCGACATCCTGCGCGTGAAGGGCGTGAGCTATGCGGCGCTGCGCCTCCTCATCGACTACGTGTACACGGCGCGCATGGGCGAGGTGCACCACGACAACCTGGCCGAGGTGGTGAGCGGCGCCCGCGTGCTCCAGATGCCCTGTGCGCTGCACTGTGCCGCTGAGGCCATGCGCGCCCAGCTCCGCCTCGACAACTGCTACCAGCTGCTCTGCCTGGCCAAGAAGCAGCGGCTGGCGGAGCTGCGTGAGGCCGCCTACCGCTTCATGAGCGACCGCTACCTGGAAGTGCTGCGTGAGCCCGGCGTCTACGGCCGCCTCAGTGGCGCCGAGCGCGACCTCATCCTGCAGCGTCGCCTGGAGCCTGGGAGGCGCTGCCTGCTCGTGGCTGAGGTGAGTGACGCCTTCGAGCGGCCAGGTGGCAGCAGCCGGCCGCAGAGCCGCGAAAGCAGCCGCCCACAGAGCCCCTCGTCCGTGGCGTCGCTTGAGGAGGGCGGCGCACTCGTGCACTGCTACCAGGAGGCAAACCGCGAGTGGCGGGTGCTGACGCGCCTCCCCGAGGAGGCCAACGCCAAGGGCTGCGCCATGTGCGTGCTCCACAACTACCTCTTCCTGGCGGGGGGCATCACGGCGGGGCTGGCGGGCGGCGAGCCCCGTGCCCGCCTCTCCGACAAGGTCTTCTGCTACAACCCCCTCACCGACACCTGGAGCCAGGTGCGCCCGCTGGCCCAGCCCCGCTCGCAGCTCAAGCTGCTGGCCCTGGACGGCTACCTGTACGCCGTGGGCGGCGAGTGCCTCTTCACCGTGGAGAGGTACGACCCGCGGGCCGACCGCTGGAGCCCTGTGGCGCCCCTGCCCAAGGGCGCATTCGCTGTGGCCCACGAGGCCACCACCTGCAACGGGGAGATCTACGTGTCAGGAGGGTCCCTCTTCTACCGCCTGCTCAAGTACGACCCCAAGCGTGATGAGTGGCAGGAGTGCCCCTACAACAGCAGCCGCCGCCGCTCTGCTGACATGGTGGCCTTCAAGAACTTCATCTACCGCTTTGACGTGAGCAGTGGCCGCGGCGGGGAGCAAGGCCCAGGCGGCGGGACTGGTGGCGGTGTTGAAGTCTTCCGCTACAACACGGTGGCCAAGCGCTGGAGCCAGTGTGCCAGCCTGCGGCCCAGCGGGGGCCCCGTCCAGCCCTTCCGCTGTGCTGCCTTGGGCAACACCATCTACTGCGTCAACCGGACTGGCACCCTCCGCTTCAGCCTGGCCCAGGATGGCGAGGTGGAAGCGGACGGTGGGCTCAAGGGTACCTTTGATGAGGAGCTTCTCAAAGCCCCCTTAGATGCCAAGGGCGTCCTCCTCCCCTTCGTGCTCACCCTGCCCGAGAAGTCGGACAAAGCGGGGGACCAGGAGGGTCCCCTCCCGCTGTGAGGTGGCCAGCCTGCTTGTGCCTCCCAAGCAGGGAGCTGGATTGTGGCTGTGGGGGACCCACAAACTCCTTCCCGCAGAGGGGACCCTCTCTGGGATGTCAGCAGAGAGAAGGGTCTCCCCCTTTGCTCCTCTCCCCTCCCAGGGTGTTGGTCTGGAGCCACTTCGTTTTAACTCTTCTTGCAT
Source organism: Apteryx mantelli (assembly GCF_036417845.1). NCBI lineage: Eukaryota > Metazoa > Chordata > Aves > Apterygiformes > Apterygidae > Apteryx > Apteryx mantelli. The sequence continues at coordinate 116,139,742 of NC_089980.1, read as the reverse complement.
TTGCTGTGCTGTGTGTGAAAAGCCAAGCAAATGACAGGAAAAGCTGCTATAAAGGATCATCTCTGGATTATGTTTGTGCCAATTCCCAATCTTAGAGAACTCTTTTACACCTGGTGTTCTAAAAATTCCTGACAACAGTGTCATAACGGGATGTTACTGATAGTGTTGGTCATGTGTATACGCATAGTTGCAATCTGGGCGGGAGCCTTTTCTGCCATTTGTTTTCTCTCCTGGATGATACTGAGTGATAAACATTGCTGGCAATGTAGCTTAACTGAAGTTGTTTTTATGTTAAGCCAACTGTTTCCTGTGTTAGAAAAGTATAGGAAGATCACCTGAATTACAGCCTTTCATTTTTGGTGCAATAGATTCTTTAAGGAAGACATGACACTGTGTGGTCCCAGGAATTTCAGCCACAATGAATGATTTAACAGATACCAGACTTAAAAGTTTTAAGCAACACAAATGTGTGCCACATGTTCATATTTGGAATAAAAAAAAAAGTCATCTTTTTAAAATGTGGCAAGTTATAGCAGATATGAAATGTTCATATGTTCTTTATCTGAAAAAGGTGATGATTTCTGTATAAAAAGGCAATGTTTTATTATTTTTTTTATCAGAGGTTTTAAATTATAACAAAAATGAACTGAAGCTGTTCAGACTGTAACAGATTTACATGACACCATGTATGCCACCAGAGTTGGGGAAAATATTTTGTAGTTCAACTGCTCTTTAATTAACTGCAGGTCAAGGAGATTAACCTAAAACAAATGTAAATTCTTTGAAATTGATTGCAGACAGCATAAACATTTCACTGTATGTTCAGTATCCTGGGCAAGAGACTTTTCCAACTTAGTGCAAGACCATCAGAGGAAGACATGGAAAACAGGAATGTCCTATACATGTTGATTATATTGTACACTAGCATGATGTTGTTTCCCTATCTTTTGATTGAGCGATTGCTTTATTTATTTCAATCTAATGATTGCTGTAATTAATAAGTACTCATCAATTACAGTACATGCTGATGACATTTGCCATCATTTGGATTTTGAAAATTTAGAGAGTATTGTTTATGGAGCAACATCCTAACATGATGAAATGATACAAAGGTTCTTCCTGCCTGTGGAAAGCTGGAGCATACTTTTTGTCAAGTTACTCAGAACCAAAAAAGTGTAAGATGTCCACACAGACATACTGTATTAAAAAGGGCACTTGCATTTATTTTTTATGTTTTATATTAAAAAAAATCAATAGACAAAGCAAATGTTTTAGCTTTACAGTAAATCACTGAGAAACCTTTTTCTTAAAACAGCATCAGTGTTTTTACTATTGGTAATTCAGCCTGGAATTGGCACAAACTATGGAAGGGAATTGTTTGTACTCAAAATTCTAGTATAGATTCATAATCTAGAAAGAGAGAGGATCCTTACATCAAAGAACAGCAGTTCTTTTTAGGTTTTAAGATGTTTCGGTTAAAGAGAATATTAACATTCTTATATCCTATTGCTAGTTCCAAAGGAAGACAGCAGGCTCTGTCCTCAGGGACAGCATCTTCACAGAAAGAATAGAACAGTGAAGTTCATAAATATTTCTTTCCTTTCCTTTCCTTCTCTGATTTTTTTCCTCTTCTCCCTTCTGCCTTGTGCAGTGTTTTAAAACAGCTGATCTGATTAGCCATTCTCTAGAAACCAGTGGCCCAGTCCTAAAAGTTCTTAGCCAAGTGAGCCGACTCCCTAGTGAGCTAATTGAAAGCATCACCCAGATGGGAGTTGTAGGACTCCAGAGTGTGGTGTTTATCTTAGGCTGAGTACAGACTTGTGCAGTGCGATTTAGTTCCACAGATGATGGCATATTTGTTGGGGATACACAAAGAAATTTTTTTTTTTTTCCTGAATGATAAACTTAATTCTCAGGCAGGAATCCTTGGAAATGTTGACTATTAATTAAGTTACAATATTGTAGCTTGAGCAGGAAAGAAAAATGATGCATTTGCTTTCAGCATGATTTTTCACATAACTGTAGAAAGTTTTCAAGTTTTGTAGTAAAACACTTAGGAACATACTTAAACTCAAGACGTAAGTGCTAGACCAGATTTTGGTTTAGTAGAGACACCAGAGATACACACTGAAATGTCTGTTTTATCTTACAATACAATTTCTTATTTCAAAATATTTTGTAGTATAGTCTTTATACTACAGTATAATGAGGAATCAAGCCAGTTTTGCATTTTCATTCCTACTAAAGCATGAAAATGCTGCCAGATGAGTTTTGGGAAGTTGCTGTGATTTAAGCTGCAAAAATATGCCGCAGACTTTCAGGAACGAATGAAATGTTTCCTTGCTTCCAATACTTGTTGCTGTATATCATGAAGAAATATATTTGGAAATAATCTTTACAACAATAAACATTCTGCAAACCTGCAGTGGTATTTTTGCTAGCTTTTATCATTAGGAAAGGTTGTATCAAGTGCCTAGCCACTTTCACTGTTTACACAGTCTAAGTGAGAGCAGAGTCTGGTCTTCATTAGTAGCTGTCAATCAAACCTACTTCCTTTGTGTGCTCTTTGCATAATTGCAGCCTGACGACTGACAACAGAAGTGTGTTTCTAGCTGCATTTCCTATTCTGTGGCCTCTGTTGCCTCCCTGGTAAGCCTGAGGCAGGTCTGCTATGAGTTGTTTTCTTTTTTCCTCCCAGTTATATATTCAGTTCCAAGTAAAGTGCAGGTCCAAAATAGTACTTGGGTACAAAAACCAGGGTTAAGTAGATTTTAGGCACTGAGGACCAAAATGGCCATCGCTGAACTCTCCAGTTTAACTTAAACTGGGTAAGCACCATCCCTTTGACCTGCAGAAGTGCTAAGAAGTTCTTCTCCACGCATTCAGGCATGCTCCGGTCTGAGCAGTTATGCACCTATGTAGCTCCTGCCTAAACTCCTTTGAAATTAGATGATGTGATACCCACAAGCCACTGGTGCAATATGTTTGTTTGAAAAAAACTAAAGGGCCAGGCCATCCTCAAAATGTATTTGTGTATGTTTTTGCTTTTAAAACAGAGCTATTTTATATAATCTGAAGGCTAGAGCATTTGCATACGAAGGGGGAGATACATGTTCTCTTTCTTAGCCTGCAAGGATTCAATCCACATCTCCAACCACCTGATTGGACCGGAGGATTTCTGGATGCTAATCCCTGATCTCTGAAATGTTTATGCATTTTGTGTTATACAATCATTAGCCAAAAATCTCAGCAGTGATCCAGGTAGCAGAATTCAAGTGCCCATGCTCACTGAGTGATCTGAGGCTAGCTAGAGAGGCATACTCCTCTCTGTTGTCTTTCTTCTCCATTAATCTTGCCCTTCCCTTCTCCCATCTTTAACAGGAGGTGCAGAGAATAATTTGTTTTTCTTCTTCCTCCCTAGAATACTCTTGTTAAGGTCTAGCGCTAAGGGACATAGGTTTGAATTTCCTTGAGCTGAGTTAGGACTGAACTTGGGCCTCCCACTTCATGTATATGTATTCTTAACTCTAGATGGTTATTTGGGAGAAAAGCATAGGGACCACCTCCTATAGCCCATTTTTAAGGAAAAGCTTATGCAAGTCCTTCAAAAACACACATAGGCTCCTGCAATCTCAGTTCTGGGTAGATTCCAGGATCAAGCTCCTGCATGGGAAAAGGTGTGTTTTCATCACATATTGGTGCAGTTGTGCAAGTTTTCTTCTCTAGAAAGCTTTCCAGACAGTGTATTTTTTGTTGTGCCTGTCTGAGGTGACTGACTGCATCTACTGTGCTGGGCGACTAAGCATGAAGATTGGGTTCCTCTGAGGGGCCTAAGCCTTGGCAAAGAGGCATTGCAGTGCTTAACATGGAAATGCCTAAAGTCTTCACTGCACCTAAACCTAAATCCCTGCTTGAATAAAGAAACAAGCCCTTTTAGCAAATGCTAATAGCAGATGGACATTTACTATTTCCATCTATTAACTGGTTCCATAAAAAGAATCTCTATTGCAGCAAAGCCATTTGTACAAATTCTGTTTACGCTTGGAAGTCAAGTCAAAGGAATAATTGGCTAAAGAATAACCCTATTTGATCAAAATAGGCACTGTTAAGCAAACATGGGAAGGATGCTAATCATACCCTATCAATGAATAAAATTGTGCAGTAGCTGATGTAAATTTTGTCCACACACAAAAAGAAAAAATCTTGTAAATAAGTACCTGGTAGAATTTCAACTGGTAAAAGAATAAATTATTCACATGAAAGCTGTAGCTCTCCTGTGCCATTTGATTGGCTCTCGGAGTGTTGTATCCTGGTTATCTGTTGCTCATGAGCGGCCTATTGCTTTTCTGCTTTATAGTAGCCATTTCATTGACTGCTTAATAGATGTGTTTGTTATTATTATCACGGAGCTTAAGATTGGTACAGGGGTGATTTGCTTTGTGTCTGGGCTGACACTGAGTGCTTTCTGCTTGAAAGGACCCAGAGGATTTAGACAGAATTATATCTTTCTTTGGGCTTTTTTCAGTGACATTACTCTTGGGACACTTAAGAAAGCACAGGAAGGGGAGATGGTAGTACTGTTGAGTAGTTATAGTAACAAGCTTTTAATGAATTTTTTTTTAATCTGCCATTATTCTGTGCACCAGACTCTCATTGAATTGAACAGAACGTCTCTGCATAGCTGTTACCAGTATGATCGCAAGTAATATTGTAGCAAAGTATTTTTTTGTTTAAGCATAGCTACTGGGTAAACTCCTGCTCTGAGACGTATATTTATAATAGTTCCACAAATTTACTAGATTACTGGAACTATTCTGAATTTACCTTACTGCTACTAAAAGTAGAGATATACACAGAAGCTCTGTGAGTAAAATTCTGCATTCGAAACGTATAGTCACAGAAATTTCACTGGGTTTGAATGCTGTATTAACAGTTTCTGGAATGAACCCACCAGGATTAGGAATCGGCATTTTATTTCAGGGGCTCTCTAAGTTTCATAAATTACTTAGTGGGAAGAAACAGGAGTGAGAGGGAGAGAGAGGAGGGAAGATGAGACCTGGGAGACAGAATACCTATTCTGTATTGAGCTAAAAGAAGCAAAATAGAGGGGAAGGGAAGCCAAAGTTAGTATTTGAAACAGTAATGAATACATGATCAAACTTTTTCTAATGTTTCTTAAACAGTCCCAGCTTTTAAAAATTATTTCATTAGTCTTACCACTTTGCAGCTGGAGCACATCTCAGACAACTACAATGTTTAATAAGCTACTTTTTGCAACAGTCTTCTGCTTTGCTTTTGAGTCTCAATGTTAGTGGATAAACCTTGGACAAATCTGTGAAATTATGAAATAACAATGTTGATGCTGCCACTTACCACAGATTAACTAATGCAAATGCTTCAGACACTGTGCACAATTCAGGTGAATTACATGTGTAACTCATGTATTAACAGTTCATTTTAAAATTATATAGAAGTAAGGTCACTGTAAAGCTTTCTATGTACCTCAAATTATTCTGTAATGAAATAAATACATACAAAAAGCATATGCTCCCCCATAGGGTTTTCTGGGTAATTGGTGTTTTTTGTCATTCCTTCTAAACAGTAAACAGTATTGTATTTGTTCTTATTATAATGCAAAGACAAAATCATATGGATTATCACAAAGTTCGAATGTTTAGGAAATGTTTCTGAGGCTAAGCAGAAGGAAGTATTTTCTTTTCATACCTTTTTCGCACTGCAGAGTTGGAATTCATTTCACCATACCCTGGATATTGTGAAAGTGAAATATTCTGCACTGAAAGCACTTCCTAAAGTACAGACTAGTGCAAGCTCTAGTTCAGCTAATTTTTGCTTCCTGTTTTTTTCTGTCAATGAGCTAAAATACTTTATTTACTTATAAAGGTTATATGTAAGTTTTCCCAGTATATTCTCCTATGTTATGTCACAAATGTCAGATTTTTGACTGGAGTAGACTCACATCAGTGTAAGTGAAAGAATCAGCCACAGTTTGAATTTAGTACTTGTTTCCTATTCTTGTTTTCTCCCATCAGATAGTTTGCTTGAAATGAAGTCATATAACCAGAGTGAAAGCTCCAAGATTCATAGACAGACTAGGTGGAGTCTGACTTGGTGTCACTTTCATTATTTCCTTAGCCACCCTACCATGCAAGCTGTACCCATTTCAGTTTTCTTATGTTTTCTTCATAACAGCCCAAATCTGCTGCCAGTTAAACCAGGATAAATCTGGAATAGTTCTACCAAATCTATTATGTTGCCAGAGCAGTTGGCCCATTCAAGCCCTAGAGTTTTCAGTCCATTATATTTAACTGGGGGCCTGTATAAGAATGGAGAAAGAGAGGCAGCTAATGGAGTAGATTCAGTAGGCAGTCCCTGATTTGAGGTCTTTTAAGAAGACTTTTAAGAAGACTTTAACTTCATCAAATGTGAATTCTTTAACTCTCTGTCATTTGTTGCTGGGCTGTAAATTAGACATCAGGAAGCATACTGCAAATGAAATTGTATCTCAAGTGAGATAAGTGTATACTCCTCTTTGGATCTGTTAAAATTTTATGCTGACGTCTCTCAGGATGCTTAGGCCATTGGCTCTAGCTTTGTTTGTATCTGATAAATGATATGGCTGGTTCCAATAGCTTATGTCTTGATATATGGAACTAGAAGTTTCCAGTTCTGAAACATCAAAACCATCAGCTGTAGCAGAAATGGATTTGGGTTTCAAAGTCATCTTAATTTGGGTGCAGAGGATCCCCTGTTAACATCTGTTTCCAAGTACAATGCACATTTTTATTGTGATTTACATCCATGTTTTGGACTTCAGATATCCCAAAGGATTCCTTATGAAAACATCTGGATGTATATGGTGTTGACTTGTAGTCACTTGAAGGGCAAGAAGTCTTCCTGGAGAGAAAACAAAGGGGTAGTCTGTCTGTTTCTAGACTGCACAAGCAGTAAACCCACAGATCTGGGAACTCCCATGATATACCAAGTAATTATTAAGCACACGAAACAGCAGTGTCATCAAACACAAGTTTACAACCTGATGTACACATCGTGGGTGGGGAAAAAGACAGCTCAAATTAGTAACTATTAATATGGAGATCATGCCTAGAAGCAAACCCTCGTCCTGGTTCAGGATTGCATTATCTAGGGAGCTACACACAAAAGAGAAAGAATTCTCAGTAGAAATAAAACCATGCAGCTAAAATTAGGTCATGGAAGCAACAGCCATTTATTACTCAGTTATGACAATACCTGCAGGTTTCTTTTTGAAAGCAGTGTAAAGAGCTTCTGCATCTTATAAATACCACCAACTGCTGTTGAGCAGTCTCAGCTGCTGAGGGACGAGAACAAGGCATGACACAACAGTGACTCCTGCTTGACAATTTGCTCAAGCCTTAAGGAATAACAGAATAACAGAAAGGAGCTGAATGAGTTTCCTCTGAACGATAGCAGCGGTGATGAGAAGTCCTTGGAAAGGAGAGAGGAAACAATATATGCCTGGTAGTTTTACTGCTGTTCCTTTCCTTTTCATTGCTGTGTCTCTTAGTGTGCTGACAGCACTAGTTCTCAATGAATTCCCTGGTGAGCAGCTTACATAAGCGGAATTTTGAAGGTGATAGCTCTGTGTCTTTTTGACTTTTTTTCTCCTTTTTGTTTTTCCTTTTCCTTTTTTCCTTTTTCTTTTTTTCCTTCTTTCTCTGTGGGTTGACTGTAGTTCTGTCCCTGCATGATTATTCCAATAAGCCATGAAGGGGGGCTGTGAATTTGGAAAAACTCCTTTTCCTTTTCTCAGGAGGAAGGCTTTCCTTCCCTAGACCAGGCCCTGCTAATTTTCTTTCCCTCCTTAGAAAGAAAAGGAATAGCAACAATCTTATTAAAACCTTAACTTTCTGGATGAGGTGGGGAAGACTTAATCCATCTGCTTCTTGGCAGAATAATATAATATAATATAATATACCATGAGCTGTTTGCTATCTAAAGAAAAGAATAAAGTTGCAAGCAATTAAATTAATCATACTGCAGACTTAAGGCAGCTGCAAGAGTTCTGCTCATTTCATTGAGTTTACCTGTGCTTTTACTCACTGCAAGCCACTGTTACAATGAGCTCAGCAGAGATAAAGTATCTGCAGGAAAAAAGTATTGAGCAGGTAGGAGGTCTCTGGGGAGGGATGCAAGAGCACAAACTGCTGCAGAATTAGGCTCATTCCTACACCACTTAGAAATCAGTATCTCAGGGGGCAGTGCCTAATTTATTGACAACTTGTTAGTGCATTATAGATTTGTTGGATTTTTTCCCCACTCCTTTATGATTCTTTGCACATATGAAAAATTGTTGTATAGCTTATGAGTAAAAAATCTGCAGCTATTTTTATCCATTGTGCATTGGTAAGTGAATATGTCATCTGCTGTAGTGGATTATACTTCTTTTCCATATTTTTTGTAGATAAAGAAGAAGCTGAATCTTGATTAGAATTAATGAAATAAAAGCTGAGATTAATAATTTCTTAACTTTGGGGAACATGAGATAATGAATTTTTGCCATCATTGTCTGTCTCTTTTTAGATGATAATGAAGTTCTAGATCCAAATGCCTCTGGACTTTGTATGTGGGAATTTGCAAGGCATTGGAGAGAGTGAAAACAGACATTCAAATTTTGCATTTATAATAGAAGTGTGTGTTTTTATGATCACATTTTAAACCATACGTTCAATGTAAATATGATGCTATCTGCCTCTTTCTAAGAGTTTTTTTGTTTTTTTTTTTCTGTTGTATAAACACTAGTGATGACACCAGAACAATGAGCAGCAAATGAAACACAAATTGAAGGCAGGCAGTCTTCTTAAAAGTATGATTTAAAATATTAGGAAATGTCTCAAAATCATGCAGATTCATGAGAGATCTGTCTTGGGAGCAGTGCAGTATAGAAAATATGTAAGCAAACTAAGAAAGGCTGAACCTCTTTCCTTTGAATTGTTACTGTAGTTCTGTGCTCCTACATATCTTTTTGAAAGCAAATACTGACTCAGACTTCATAATCACATTAAATATGTAGTTTGATTTGATAATGTACCTCAGAAGTGCAGTACTCCACAGCCCTCTCCTTAAAAAAAAAAAAAAAAAAAGTGCTAAAATACTACTGAAAATAAATTGCTAGAATCACCTTAATTCATCAGTAATTCATACCTCTTGTTAGAGAGAGATCTTATCTCCTTGTTGGCTAAGTACTATTTTGATTAATCGAATGTTATTTAAATGTAGATTCTGGCTATGTCCAGCTCCAGTTTGCCTCTAACAGAGCTGGAGTACAAAGGTGTGATGATACTCTCTGTTAATTATCACATGAAATTAGCATGTTTATTTGAACTGTCTAGTCCAGACAAGATTATGCTGCCCCTAATTCAACTAACATGGATGCACTACTGCCAGTGTTTGCTGTTGTTGCTCTGCTAGGCTTTTTGGACAGGCTGTCAGTGTGTAGGCATATATCAGTATATATATATATATATATATATATCTCGTTATTTATATCAGCCTGTACCATATTCCAGCCTAGAAGGGGGCATTGTGCCTCCAGCCAAGAAGATGGAGCAGAGGCTGCTCACCTGATACTCCCTGTTGCAAGCAGGGACTGGAAGGTCATGGGGAGCAGAAGGAGTTTTGGCTCCCTCCATTTCCTCACTGGGCCACCCGGCTCAGTGAGCCCAGGCAGGTGTTAATGGCACCACTGCAAGGACTTAAGCTATATATTCCCTCTCCCAAGAACAAGAGAGGAACAGCGGCTGCGTTGTTACTCGTTTGTTGATCTCTAGGGACAGCATGGTTCCCAGCTTCCTCTAACTCAGGTTACAAGTAGCCCTTAACTCCTGAAAGCCAAGGAAATAGCTCAGTTTACATGTGATAAAATAAAACTTGGAAAAGAGGTTATTTTTGAAGGTGCAATGAAAGACCAGTATTTGCATTAGCTGCCCTTGATATTGCTGCTATATTTGAAGCAACAGGAATGTACTGCAGGTCTCCTAATCGTCCCAGGGCTTCCTTGCTCACCTTTTAAATGCAGAGCACCCTAGACAGTATGTGCTCTTTCTTCGACCTTGCCCTGCTCTCTGAGGCCACTAAGAAACGGGCAGACGAGCCCAGGCAGTTGGGTGACTGCAGATGTCACCTTCCACAGAACAGTGTGGAGACCCGTGTGCACCACTGTGCCCTGGCTGGTGGCAGTGGGGGAGCCAGAACGAATCAGAGGAGTGAAAGGAGCCTTGCAAGCCAGCTTTCTCAGCAAGGCACGATTGTAGGTACAAATCACTTGCGAAACAGTTCCCAGGTAAAGTTTTTCTTACTCCTACACATCCTTGCACACTCTCAGTTTAGAAGGGAAAAGCACAAATAATCATAAAAACAATGACTGAACAAAGGAATTATGGTTAGTTTCTAACACTCTTGCAATAAGAAGTATGGGTATTGGGAAGGATTAGTTTTATTTCTGTTCTGCATAAACTTTATATATTACTAGGGACAAACTTTAAGCTACAGTTTTCACTGAAGAGAGAAGTGTGGTGGGGAAGAGAAAGATGATTCATCTAATCAGGTAATGGAAATTAATTCATCTTTGCATGAGTAAAGCACTATGGGAATATTTGGTGATACTTCTACTGTTTTATTTTACTGTTTCATTTTTATGTGTTTTGCTCCATGTGAACAGGATATTTTCTAACTATGGAGCTGAAAGGGAGGAGAAAAAAAAAAAAGGTAGAGTGCAACTATTCCTACTTTGGTCCCTATTTGTGGCCTTCTGCAGCATCCATTGTTCCTGAAGCCAGGACAGTCTTGAGCTCTGAAAAGGCAGGGGGATGTGTGACTTTCTCTTGATGCACAGACATCTGCAAAGGAGGAACCAGGTAGGTTAATACGCAGACATGCACAGGCTGGGAATGGTAATGCAACTCCCGTGACTATTCCTCTACTTTCACCTCCTGTCCATGTATTTTCTGCTCACAGAAGGATGTGTAGGGTCTGGAGAGAAGCAGAATGAAAAGGTGAAGTTCCTCCTCTCAATCTCTTTTCTGCTCCCTTCACCTGAAATACAGTTCAGTACTTCACAGTCTACATATAAGGTTACAGTGTTGAAATGTCAAAGTTCTTATTTTTTAACAATAAGATTTTGGGGCTGATCATGCAGTTTTCACTGTCATTGTCTTAATTCTAATGATCAAAAGCACTAAACAGCTCATTGGAGTCCTTTGTGTGCATTCAAATAGATGGGGCCTCCACCTTTTCTCTTCCAGATAAAGTCCTATAAGGATATAATCTTTGATTAGCAAAGATTAGCAAAGCAGATCTATAGTTTTCAAGCATTTCTTTTTATAGATCTTGGAAAGATAATTCTGTCAGTAAAATAAATAAATAAATCCCCTAATATTTTGTGGAAAGGAGCAAACAACCAAGCTGTTTCCTGGAAAGGGTTGCATTTTTACAAAATTTCATAGGTCTTGTCAAGGGCTGCAAATCAGAATACATGAATACATGAATGGAACGACACTGATTTATAATTCCTCAGAGTTTGCTTGCTAGGTCAGTGTTGCCAGTGTCTTTCCATATGCAAATGTAAGGATCTGATGTTGTAAGGACATCTAAAATGCACTACCTAACCCTGTGTGAGGAACTTTTAAATATGTTTGGTGGCGAGGTTCACTAACTGTCAGTTCCTGCTTCTGCCAGACAGTTGGTGATTGCCACAGCATCTCTTGTTTAAAATTTCAAAAAGAAGAATGGGGCAACGCTAACCAGTTCCCATCAGCAATGCAGACAACTTCATCGTCATTCAGACCAGTTAGCGAGGGTTCTTGCTCCGTTTCAAGCCCGCAGCCTGCTTATGGAAAGAGCTGCTTCCTGCAATCCTTCTAGAAATAGCTTCCCCATCCTTCCTAAACTAGAGACATTTAGGTCTATAAGCTGGAAATCCTCTGCTGATATTGATATTTAGCAAACAGGGCCAATTGTCACTTCTAGGTGCTTAAGCATCCTGCATGGCCTGTTGCATCCACTGTCACTGGCTGGTTGGGAGGAGAGGAAAAAGCCCTGAAGGGGTGTTGTAAGGAAGAATGCTTTTCATCAGTCTCACTTTATGTCCACTTTCCAGTATTCTCCTGGCCTGCTGGTCTACATAAAAATTGAAGCCAAATATATCTAAGTTTAGGTGTATTTTTTTGATAGTAAGCAAGGTATTTTCCTGCAGGACGAGGATAGCAGAGACAAGGAAAATAGCCTGTTGACCCAAGCCTGCAACTGTGGATATGGTTTCAGTAGAAACCTCACTTATGAAACCACACAAAAGGCAGGTAATTGGAAACAGAATTTGGCACAAGTATCTTCAAAAGTTTTGCATGGGACTTTGAATTTGTAAATAAAAAAAGCCTGTGGTTCTGCAGTGAAACCGTGGTTCTTCCAGTAAATTTCAAGAAGGAAACAGAGACCTTATTGTTCTCTTTCTCCTCATATAGTTTTCTTTTCCCTTGTTTCTCTCTTTGATCTAAGAAAACTAAGGGGCAGCTCCTTTAGTTAAAGGGCAGTAGGCAAAGATTTGTGTGCAGGTCAATGTTTTATGCTGACAAACAAAACTAAGCCTAAAGGCTCTGATTTCGCCACATATTTATTCTATTTGAAAAAGCATGACATTTTTCACATGAACTTTTTAAAGGTTATAAAGCATCCTTTGTTTTAAGGAATACCTGGTTATTTTTCAAGAGCTTATTTCTAGGCAGACAGTACACAAAAGAAACTTTTTTCTATTGTATTCAATAGTGTTTTTATGAGCACCACACCTGTGGTAATAGCTCATATGATTATTTACGGGAATCATAGACGTCTGTTCTTAGGTAACTGGGATTTTAATAATTTCCTTAGACTGTTGTGTTGTTTCTCACTCTTACACTGTTCTCTTTTTTGCTTCTCCCCAGCTCCTTCTACTACTATTTATAAAGTGGCAGGTATGAACACAATTGTAAGCAACTGCATTTTCAGAAGAAATTATTTCTAATATTTTATTTTACAATAGTCACATGGAAAACTTCCTGACTAAAGAAAGGATCTATATTTAGATGATTCATCCTGCAAAATATGACTTGTCAAAGTTATCGGTAGCTAAACTCCTACTCACTCAGCATCTCCTAGGTGACTATGACTGCATGTACTCTAAGATATTTTAAAGTAAAATATCCCATGGGTACAATCACTGGTTGAATTATGATGATGATAGTATGGTTTAATATCTAGCACAGAGAGCTCCCAGAGACTGCTGTTTTTTTAAATAGTGTGTTTGCTAACCCAGGTCAGAGAGATTCACATGAGACGGAGTTTAAAGTACTTGTTGCAGTACTTTAAGTTAGCTTGTCTGTCTGACCGTTGCAAACATCAGTGGAACTGGATTGGCTATACGAAAAAAGAGGGAAAAAATCAGTCAAAAATAGCCCAGGCTAAACCAACAGTATTTTGAGTCTTTTGACAGCTGTTCCTACGACTGTTAAAAAAATCAAGTTCTTCCAGAAGCAGATGCAATTTGCTTTTTACAGAAGAAACAAAACTATTGCTCCACTACTAGTAGGTGGCATATGAATCTAAACAAAACAAGCAAAAGTAAAGCAAAAGACAGCAGAGATATGCATAAACATGTGAACCTGTGCATTTGATAACAAATAATGAGGTGATCCTGTGAGTGCAGGAGTGCTGGAGCGCACAGGAGGGCCGACAGCCTCTTACTGTAGATGAGACATGACTAGAGCATACGTAGCTGAGATAAGAAACGTGTTCAGACAGAAGGCCTGTTCCCACCCGCAGCCTTTGGTTTCCTTTTCCAGCATTGCCCTGCTACTCTGACTAACTCAGCTCTGGAGTAAACAAAGCAGAGGCTTGAGAGCTAGAGTAGATGAAAGGTTTGCTGCTGGAGTGGCAGAGAGCTTCATTCAGCTCCCGCTCAACACAAGAACTGAAATGGCTCCTCTGGGTCACATCCTTGGTTTGCTGTTGCTTATTGCACTTCCTTGAAATCTTTTGTTGCAGCCAAAGAAGGCAAACCATTTTTGTTTTGTGGTTTCAGATCAGGGTATGGAGGAAAGCGTTGAAATACCTACAGCAAAAGGAATGGTTTATTTTCAACGATTTTGATGATTTGAAAGAGTTATGTCATCATGAATAGCCAGGCAAAACAGCATCTAGTGGTGCCTGTTGCAGGCTTAAGCCAAACTTAAAAATGCTAATGGCATAACAGTTAGGAGTTGTTTGGGAGGAGGGTGTCAGAGCTGTACTGTCCATAGCTCCAGTTTATACGAAGTGCTTAAATCCAGAGCTAAAGGGATTGCTAGATACCCTTCACCAGCCACTGATGATGTTTTCACCTTGGCAATGTCTCCAGCAGCCTGTGATGACCAAGGGAGGGAGCTGGGGCTCAGACACAGCCTGCTCTTTGCGCCTCTTGTTTCTTACAGCTTCTTTCAGCCCGTAGAAGTGCTGCTCCCATCACTCCCATGGCCATCACCAGTGGCTGGGGCCACCAGTGGCCGGGGAGCTTGGAGGAGCAGTGAGAGGGAGGAAGCAGGCTGTGGCAGTAGAGATATTGGCTGCTGGGACTTGTTCAGCTGGATGGCAAAAAAGATACTCTTGGCTCTTGTTACAGTCCTGGTGAGGTTAACATTATATTTAAAGGACTGAGGAAACCTCTGACGCCAAGCCTGCTGGCTCTCCATGCTGTTTCTACTTTCTGGGCTGTACCTGAAACAAATCAGCTTTTACTCTCGTAGTAAAGTGCCGAGAGCACCCAGTCCTTCAGAGCCTAACAAACATTGCGTTTCCTGCAGTGTGGACAGCCCTGACACTCTGAACCCTCCCAGCCACCTCCATCTCTCCCATCTTTCTTCATGGCAATGTCAGTGACCAATAATAAACACATAATAGACAGTGGTGTCTTCCTAGAAGAATTCTGATGCTATCTGTCCCTGTGACTGAGGGATATACAGGCTGGGTTTGAACTTGGTTGCACTTATGCTTCATTTAGGGGCAAAGTGGTGTGTTGGGTCTCTGAAGCACTGTGGTCTTCATACAGGAGATGCTGGACTGAAAGAATGGATGTGGCAGTATCTTCCAGCTAATAAGAAATCTGAGTTTGTCCAAAATTATATCTCTCTCTGGAACAGAAGTGCTCCAATTCACTGGGATTCACAGACCAAATTGCTCTCTTACGTTAGCTGCCCAAAATGATTATTTTCAACTGTGTGACTGGCTCTGTTTTGTGGCGGTTGTGCTGCAATACCCTTTCTTAATTGTTTCATCACTTAAACCTCTCCTAGTGCCTTCTGTACTTTAAGAAGCTGAAAATCACATTGTCCCAGACCCCTCAGGCTGAAGGCAGTCCTAACCCCTCATGTCAATAAAGTGCAATGATGCCAAGAGATACAGGGCAAGACAGATGGGACACAAGAAGGTGCTTGGCACTGCAGTCTCCTGTGGCCAGGCTCAAAGCTCTGATCCTTGCTCTCTGTGTTCTTCAGTTTGTATGCAACAGAGTTTTAATGCAAAGGGCACAAGGCCCCTGGGGTCAGAGCCGAAAACCATGTTCCCTTGCCCAGCTGTAGTCCATCATCACTGCCTGCAGCGATGTCTCTTGCTGTCAGTCCAATCTCATGCCTCTTGCACTCTTCTCAGCAGAGCAGCCCAGTTGCTGCTGTGCATGTCTTGCTTAACAAGGGAAGTCAAAAGGAACAATACAGCATGGTGTGAAAGTAGAAAACAGCATTAGGCTTATATTTAACTTTGCTGTGCTTGTTTTATTTCAGCTTCTCCACTGACTGCTGTGGAGTTCCTCTGGCATCTCATATTGGTTCAGCAGCATGGAGAATTGAGCTCCTTGCTGGAAACTCAGTGCAATGCTTAAAGCAGCAGCTGTATTTATTATTTGCTCATTCAGTTCTCAGACCTCTCCTCTGTTGTGTCTTTTCACAGCAGTTTCTCTTGCTGTGTCAGTTTTGTGGTAAATGATATTGCTAATCATTCAGGCAGGGCTTCTGTATACAAAATGCTTCCTCTTTGGTGACAACTTGCCTGTGCAGACCTGAGTAAAAATAGGAAAACAGAAGAGAGAAGTGTTCATTTTCCTCTTTTGTCTGTGTGTGAAAGTGAGTGCGTGGAATTTTGGTTATTCAGCTGGACAAAAGGGCCTTTCTCTTTGCTTGTCCTGAAAGCCGAGTTTCCTCACTGTTCCCACTGTTCTTCTCACTGGATACCAGTCAAGGAACAAATAGGGATAACTAAATGTCCTCTGCTGTTCAAAGGGGTCATTGCAGCTTACATAAAACACACTGAATCTTTAAAACCAAGTTCAATTCATCAAGTGTTTATTATTCTGTGTGTTACATCAAGGTATTTTTTTCTCAATTTGAATAGCTTTAACAAGACTATTAAAGACTATTACACAGCACCATATACATGCATTAGTTTTCTTCCTAAATAGGTATAAAATATCCTCAAACCTTGACTAAAATAACCTCTGTATATGCAAACTATAATGCTTATGCTTAACTGTTGGAACTAAAACAGTCTTATTGGTGAAATGCTGTACCCAGGTGAGTCAATAGAAAATGCTGTTTTTTACCCTAATAGGATCAAATTTTACCCATGGGATTCACTGGGGTTATTTCTGAGTGAAACTAAGCATGTGTCAGTGTCACATTGATGCTGTATTTGCAAACAGAGGGAGAAATACCACAGGGAGAAAATCTCATTTAAATTACTGGCAAAGATATTAAAAACGTGCCTTTTCTGGAGGTCTTTGCTTTAACGTGTTAAGACTGAATAAAATTTCTCAGCTTTACCCTTCTTTTCTTTAAGAATGGCCTTGAAAATTTGTAGGAAATTGCAGGACAGATTTGGACAAGCTGACAACGACTCTGTCAAGACAAGGTAGCACAAAGATGACAAATATGGAACGCTGAAGAACTAGAAAGTGCACCAATAATAGGACATACGGTCTTTTAACCAGTAGGCCTAGTATATTCAAAATTGTAACAAAATCTGACTACTGCAGCTCCAGGAAGCCTTTGCTATATGTGCCTGATGTGACTGTTTTGGTAGATACAGATCTTGCTTTTGCTACTTCAGGATATAACTACTGTAACGCAGTTTTCAGGGAGACACTTCTGATACTGCCTTGCCTATTACATGAAGGTCCAAGTGTGTCGCACATAACTGAAATGCTCTATGACGTATTTGTTTTTGTAGGTTTCCAAAGTGAGCTCAGGCCATTGACCTGAGCACAGTATTCCTCCGGTGGCCTTTGAATTTAGAGTTTTCCTCCCTGAGCCCACCAGAACCAAATTCTTCAACTCCTGGACATACTAAAAAGCCAATTTTCTTCTGTCCTGTCACCAGACTGAAATAAACTTGTGGGTTTTTTTTTTTTTTTTTGGTTTTACTATTACATTGTCTGTTTCACAACAGCTTCACCAAGGAAAACTAGCTAGCTGGACACTGTAAATATGCCTGTTTAACCATTTGGTCTGCCTTGTGTTTGTCCCTTTCTTGTAGAAAGAAGCATATCAGTTTCCTGCTGTGTGCTTTTCAGATACCGCTTTCTGCCTCACACGCACAGAGGGTGTCAATGCCTTTCCCCATATGCCATGGCTGGCAATAAAAAGGAACTTGAGAGCAAGGAGGAGTTTGCTCTTCAGAACTGTATTATCCCAGAAAATGTAACAGGATGCATTTTCTTCCTCATCTTCTTCTGAAGATGCAATCATGCAGTGAATAGCTATTGTAAAAAGTCTGAAATAAGGCCAGAAAACTGTGGCCTATTTCTAAGTGGAGTAAAAAGCAGAGTATGGAGAATTTACAAAGAAACCTGGTCTCCAAGTCCAGTGCTTTAAGAAGAAGAAAAGAGGATTTCAAACACAGAGCAACCACTTGCTAAGAAGCAGATAACTCTTTGTCAGGAATGACATATGGCAGATTCATGATAAAGATGAACTATGTACATAAATATATGTGGAAAACCTAGCAGAATGGTATCCAGAATGGTCACACTGACCTAAAAAACGCTGGATGCTTAAAAGAGGGCTCTACCAGAATCTAGATTAATCTAGAATAAAGATTTGTGAAGGTTTTCCTCACTTCCTAAGCAAAGGTAATGGCTGGTACAAAATGCTGCGCTTGTGAAGGAGAAATTAAATGTGAAATGCAATCAGTTTCTGCCAGGTGACAGAACCTCACTGAATCGCTGGGTGTGATATTGGAAGAGCAAGGTATTGGATTGCGAACAGTGTGATACCGTTATGTACCAAAGGGAGATTTGCCTTTTCAAAAAATCTGAACAGAGCATTATTTATAAGGCAGGGGAATTAATTACATTTCTCTTCCTGGCAGAGGTGAGACTAGCTGAAATACTGCACCTAGTTTTAGACACCGTCCTTGAGGGGAAATATGGATCCACTGGAGAGAATTCAGAAGGCAGCAAAAGGAGCAGGATGTTTAGGAAATGAGGAAAGTCTGAGAGCACTGAATGTGTTTAATCTAGATAATGAAACACTGAGTGGGGAACATGAGAAGTCTTCCATTATGTAAAAGGTTGCTATTAAAGGAGATAATGATCAGTTGTTCTCTCTGTTCCCTTAGGAAGAGCAAAAAAAAAAAAAAATCAGATTATTTTTTGCTTACTCTGCAGCAAAAAGATTCAGGATAAGTTCAGGTAGTAAAATTCCCTGCTAGGCTACCTAAGAATGCACAACATCCACATTTATTTATTAGGTTCCTATTGTGAATCTCAATGGCTAGAAGGTGTTTAAGGTACACTTATTCTTCATTTTGTAACTTCCTGAAGTGTCTTCAGGCCACATAGTACTATGGCTCTGTGTGCCTTCAGGACTCTGAGTTTTCAGACTGATTCATTTCTGGATAAATTGTAAAAGAATGCCATGTTTCTCACAATATGTGCTTCTAATTAGTTTGAGAGCACTGTCTGAGAGCCTATAGGCTCATTCATTGGTGTTAACTCTCTTGTCTAGCTTTGGAAAGAGCTAAGAGTGCTCTAGTCTAATCAAGCACAGGGGGAAAGTAACGTGGAAAATCAAAAACTCTTGAAGAATAACAAAAGCATGAGAAATAATTGATTAACTGTTTGTTGGAAAGAATACCTAAAGACACTGTGGGGGAAGAAACAGTTGCAGGGGTGTGAGAAAGTGACCTCAGCATAGCTAGGCATGCAGGTGACTAAGGAAAATCTTACGGACGCAGAACTGTAAAAGAGCCGAGTGAAAGTGGGAGAGTGGGCAGATTAAAACAGTGGCAGATGAAGTGTAGGAGGCAGCAAAGAAAAGCTGCAAAATACATGAGGATGAAGTAATAGGCTTCTTTCCTCCTTTCTTAATTTACATCATAGGAGATGGTTTTGGTTTGAAAGAGCTGTAAATGAGAGAGAAAGCTTTCTTCAGTCTGGAGCTGCCCTGCTCAGCTCCTGAGGAAGAAGACTTGGTGTCATCAGAAACCACTGGCTTGGTCCATGTCTGACAGTTCAGAGACATTTTCTTATTTTGGACACCACAAATACTCAGTAGTCTCCTGGAGTTCATGTTCTTCCTCCAGTGCCAACTTGTGTGTACACAGAAAAGTCTTGTCTGATTTGGTATCTTTGCTCTTGATGAATCCAGATTTTGCACTTTAATGATTCCATCTCTTCATTTTAATTTTACCACTTCTCTCTCTGTATATTATTCTCTCCTGATTCAGTTATAGTCTTCCAAGTTTGCTGGTGACCCTGTCTTAATATGCATGGATATTCTTTGTAAACTGTTTCACCTCCACACTACTTTTCCACACTACAAATACTAATATTTCCTAGAAGTTTTTCATTCTCAGCAACTGCTTTATTTTTAAATCTGTCAAGTTCTAGATTTACTAACCAAATATTTACTAATAAAATAAACAGGGTTATGGCTGTCATGGTTGTCTCCTAGCCCAATTGGCATGGGCTGGCCATGCCAGTTTGACCAGTTGGCATGGCCAGACCTCTGTGGCAATGGTCCCTTTCCCATACTGAATCCTGACTGTATGCAGGAGTTGCTGTGCCATGTGATCTACTCCAAAAGGGTGCCAAGGAGTGCACTGACACTTCAACAGTATTGATGACTGCATTTGCATGGCTGGAAATATGGTTTTGGTTCGTTAGTATGGGAATAGCCACTGAGTTCTGTCTTCAGAAGTTCCTCTTGGAGAAATTTGATAGTCCAAGGTCTGATCCAGGCAGGCATAAACAGGACAGCACATGTTGTCCATTTTGACATGAGCAAGAATAATGATATATATAGTATATGGTGTATATATATATGTGTGTGTGTGTAATATATAGATATGCTATATATACAAACATAATTCACTTTTGCTCAGGTGAATATACTATAATATAGTTATTATATATATGCACTACATATAATCTGTACTGTATATATAATCTATAATATATAGTAGCATGTATATTTTTATATATGACATATAAAATATATATTAAATATAATATATGAGGGGAGTTTGTCATTGGAGAGGGAAATTTCCAGAGGCCAGTAAAATGGGGAGAAAATCAACTATGCTACCCTGTAGGAAATATGAAAAAAATATATCTTGAGAAGACCTTTTCCTTCTGAAAAAGAGAGAAGCAGATTCCTCTAACTGGAGTGTATTGCTGGATCCGTCTTTTGAAGTTAATGAACAGTTAACGAACAGTTTTATCCCACCACAACATGGGTCAGTAGGTAAAAGGAGATGTCAGCAGCAATGCTCATTTGCAATATGAAGATTCAAGCTCAAATTCATTTCCTGCCTGAGGGAACTTCACCCGCTCTGTGGGGACAAGCTGTGTAATACTAGTAGGCCACATTCAGATCCACTAGATTTGGACTGTCACCTACAAGGCAGTAAATCTTCAGCTGAGGACCAACTGTGAGCAGACTACGTGAACAACAGTTGTGGGCCAAAGTGAAAAGGAATCAGAATGATGTCCTGGATGAGTGGTTATGACAGTATTTGGGAAGTGCAGAGATTTTTGGTTTCTGACCCCATCTCAGGTGTTATAAGTGGAGATAGACATTTTCTGCAGGGGACTATCTCTGAAGCAGGGACTGGGGAGGGAAGTTGATGGACGTCTGTGAGAGGCTGGAGGCCCAGCAGACTCAGCCATAGCTGAAAGGCATCCAAGGACTATGGCTTGTGGAAAACATGTTTTCCTGAGGAATGTTGCTATTGCTGATATCTGAACTAATAGGGTAGAAATATGTGATATTGCTCACATTATTTTGTCAATGTCCTCGCTTGTGGGTGGGTGAAAACCTTAGATAGATGTGGTCAAAAATAGATATATCAAATTGTCTTATTTTTCTTGGTAGAATATAGGGACTTTTTTTTTAAGGAATTTGTTTTTTAAGGATTAGGTAGCCAGCAATTTGGGGTTTTGAGGGTCTATGTTTTCTTTCTCTGGTGCAGATGTTAGTAGAATTTAAGTCCCTTTATGAATCAAGTTCCAAATTCAGCTCGAACTCTTAAACCTGTCTGCACTTCTGGTATCTCAAACTTTATTTTACCTTTGTTACTTTTTTTCCTCTGGAAATGCAGTTTCTCAGGGCAGAGCCAGTGGTGTGAGCGCTTGCTGAGAACTTCTTGCCTTGGGGCCCCATCTAGTGGGTAGTGACTCGCATTGAGCAGCACCAAAAGCCAGTGTCACTTTGAGAGATAGAAAGCAATAAAAGGAGCTGATGTGAAGATCCCTACAGAGCCTAATAATCGCAAACAAAATCACTGTGTTTTATTCTTTTCCTGCTGACATTGATTTTGTTTTTTTCTCTATCTCTCCAATGTTACTTTTCATTTTGGGCAGCAGCATTTTCATTACTTTGTAGAAGCAAACCCCAATCCTAAAAAAGAAAGAAAAAAGAAAAATCTTCCATTCTTTCTGTACTTCTGGACACGTTGTATTGTTTTAAAGGAATGGCTGCATTATTTCACGAGTATTCCACAATCACTGGTAAATGATTCAAGGATGTTAGTATTACTCTATAAAATTTTCCATAAATTAAGAAGCTTATGAGTAAATCTTGAAAGCAGGAAACATTCCAGCAGTAATAAAAGGTCTGTCAGAGCCAAACGTTTAAAATCTATATTTTATCTTGACAGAATTGCTTATATTCCTGAGTGCTAAAGCAGTAACCATATTCAGACGAGCCTTGTGAACTTTGTTGTACCTACGTATTAGGAAAAGAAAAGAAAGTGGCTTGAGAAATGGAAAAGGGTTTTACATCTCTATCCAAGTAACTTTTACAAATGACGTTTTTTCTAGCCTGTCTGTCAAATGAATTTAGCGAGCCAGATTTGGATTTCAATTGTACTTAAGTAGTTCAGTGTAACCCGAGGGAGTAAGATGGATAGCTAGACAGAACATATGGCCCTGGCTGTCTAAAAACTTGCTTTTTTAAAAAGAAAATGGAAAATAAAGAGGAAATAGCTAGACTCTGGTAAGAATAAAGCTGTTTTCTCTGGCAAATATGTTTTGCAGGACTAGTTATTTTCAAGACAACTTCTGTAACCTTACATAGTTCACAGTCTTTCAATCTAAAATGAACTCTGATTTAAGTGCTTTCTGAAAAATTTTGGTGCTATCCATGCTTTCAGAGAGGATCACAAGGGGTGGAGACTGAGCAGTCCTGAATTTTTGTGACAGGGTAAGGATTTATTTCACAAAGATGGGCTGATTATTTTCATTTAATGGTATAGTGGGAGTATTTAAGAAACACTGCTTGAAACTCCCAAGGAAGAGATATTGAAAGACAATGAGAGTCTGACTCAAATAAAAAGAGCATTATTAGGAAAGAAACCTCTTTTTGACTTTGACTGTTGAACCACATTCTTGCACGCCTCTTGGCTTTAGTTTTTTATTCTTGCATTTTTTTTTATTTAGTGTAAAAGAAAAAGGATGAGTGACTTAGTGTCCAGAAGGGTTTCCCTGCCTTGAAAATCTGACTCTATGAAGAGTTTACTCTATTCATAACGGAGGAAAACGGGAGTGCGTGCGTGCGTGTGTGTGTGTGAGATTGACAAATGATTTGTCCTTTTTTCTATTTGACAGCATATCCATTTGTACCATTCTCGATTATTTTTTAACATTTCTTTTTTTGCTCTGTGGCTTCTGTAACAAATGCCCCTGTTGCAGCACACATACAGTTCTTTCTTTCGATTGCCTAGTTGATTTTATACTGTCTCAGGAGTCACGTAGAGAGTGGGCCACATCTTCAGCTGTGCAAATCCTCTGCTTATTGGAGTGGAGAAGCTCTAAATCTTTTTTCTGTGCTCTGCTGTTTCTCAGTCCACAGGGGCTAAAATAGTTTCTAAAATAAATGATCCTGGCAGAAATGGCTTTCAGAATAAATGGTCTGAAGCAAAGGGCCGGCATTATGGCTGCTGTAATGGTCCCATAGGAGCTATTCGTCTGACCAACAGTTGTCCTAGCTCTGCTCCCCAAGAAAGGCATGAAGGGCTGACAGAGGAGAATGCTGATAATGTTTTCAGGGAATAGATCTTATTTGAGAGAACGTTTGTATCACAGCTATATTCCACTCTAGGCTAGACAGAAAAAGTCTTTTTCACTATAAGATAATTTCTGAGTTTCAGAAATAGTTCTTAAATGGAGGCAATACCGACACGATATTTCAAATGAAAGTCCCTCCCTTGACTGTACTGAGGGTCAAGTTCTGGCCTTGGCCTCCTGTATCCTGTCCTACCTATGTTATTCCCCCTTGTATAGCTATTTGACTATTCAAATTTTAGACAGACTAAGCACAGTGACAGAAATGGTCATTTGGAGAGGGAAGATTTAACCCTTTCTTTAGTCCCTGCAGCAGTTGATACCAAAGAGGAGGAGCTTCAGTGGGACCGGACAGAGATGATCCCAAACACTGATCACATGAGGGTGAAAGGTGGAGATGGGCAGATGTGGGGCAGTCTGCTAACCCTCAATGCGCATGGCTGAGCACTGCCACCATCTCCTGCCCTCTCGGCACAGGTGGCAGCCTGTCTCTGAGGGTACGTTCGCATAATAGTCTAATGCTGCTTTCTTCACACCAAGGGTTAGGTTTTCAACATCAGGCAGAAATGCACGCTCGGCCTCTTCTCCTCTTCCTTGGGCTCAGGTGAGTGAGCCAGTAGTGTTACGAGCTATGAGGCTTTTGGGAGCAGCTTCATGTACAGCAGCCTGGCTGGTACATGCCTGGCCTCATCTTCCCTTCAAATTATGTGTTACAGGTGGGGCCCCACACCCAGAGCTTCCCCAGGCAAATCCGCTCTCTCATGTTTTTCCGGTGTGAATGAGAGGACAGTCAGAAGTGTAACCCACAAATTCAAAAACAGTGTAAATATATCTTGAGTGTGACCTGAAACAACTCTGGGGAACTGAGAAGCCTTTCCTGATAATTCCATATCCACAGAGGTGCTCCTGTCGAGGAAAGGCTTGGTAAAGGCGTTCAGTAACAGAAACAAAATTTCACCAGAAATTTCCTGAGCAGCTCTATTCAGCTTTCCAAAACATCAGCCTACATCCAAATATTTACACATTGAACCTGAGTAGTGAACTGACGTAAGCTGGTGCTGATCTGAGCTATGGTATCCACATGGGGCAGTGCAGTACTTTGTGCGAATATAGCTGTGTTAACCTGTGCTCACATGTAAACCTATAAATCTGTCTGGCTTATTAACTTATGTTTAGAACCATGCTGATGTAGCTAAACTGCTGTTGGTCCTAAAGAGGCCTGACTGATTCAATTCAGGGTTTTCTGAATCATGCATCATTGCCTGGTATAGAAATATCCTGACCATCTGGTGGCAGTAACTTACGTTGCTTATACAGGCTGCAAACATGTTAGCTCCCTTTCTGTTGAATGTAAGCTAATACTTCATATACTGTAAGTATGATATTTAATATGAAATCTGATATTTATCAAGTATATGGCAGCATGAAGTTTAAATAATTAGCAATACTGAAATAGTTGCTCACTAAAATTTACTTATTTGAAACTGGAGCTTGAGATTCATAATATATTGCAAAAGTTAAATGAAGCTTTAAAAGAAAATTGGCCAGCTCTGAAGTGCTAATTGCCTAAGTGCCAATATGCTAACCATGCTCTATTATTTTGGATTCCTGACTCACATAATGCTATATTTTATGTGTTAAGTAAGACAGTAGACATTTCCTGATCAATACAGTTTCACTGGCCAACAGTAAGCAGCGTATTCAAAGACAAGTCAGTGGGGTGGAGGAGGCTTTCACCTGCTTTCTTTCCCAAATGTAATTTTTCCAAAAAAAGGAAATTTTATTGCACTTTATTATTATTATTATTATTGCAATATATTACTGCACCACAGTCTCACTCCATTATGAAAGATAATATTGGGACCCCGAGGGCCCCCACCCCCCCAGGCGTCCTCCCAAAGCCCCGGTCTCATCTCAGTCCAGCCTGGGGCTGTCGATTTCTGCCCCATGACACCACGGCGGTGCTGCTCCAGCCCTGCCATGGCCCTGCCTAGCCACGGGAACCTGACCTCCACCCCGGCCCCAGCCCCAGCCCCGGCCCTGCTCTGCTGGCAGCCCCTGCTCCACTGGCAGCCCCTGCCACCACCGGCCCCTGTCATGGGGAGTCCCTGGCCTGTGCGGCGCCCTGACAGATAATCAGGGAATTGCAGAATGGCTGAGGCTGAAATGAACCTCTGGACTCATCTGGTCCAGACTGCTGCTCCAAGCAGGGTCAGCTAGAGCAAGTTGCTCAGGGGGTTTTGAATATCTCCAAGGATGGAGATGCTACAGCTTCTCTGGGTAGCGTGTTCCAGTGCTTAGTCACCCTCACAGTGAAGAATTTTGTTCTTATGCTTAAGTGGAATTTTCTATGTTTCAGTTTGTGCCCATTGCTTCTTGTCCTGTCACTGGGCGCCACTGAGAAGAGTCTGGCTCCGTCTTCTTTACTACTCCACATCAGGTATTTACACATATTTTATTAGATTCCCCCTGAGCCTTTTCTTCTCCAGGCTAAACAGTGCCAGATCTCACAGCCTCTCCTCATGTGAGAGGTGCTCCAGTCCCCTCATCATCTTCATGGCACATCACTGAGAATGTTTGTGTGGAAGTTTTAAAAATGTACATGATGATTAATCTAAGAATAGTAAAATGAAATGACTCGGCATTTTCCGAAATGGAGGACAGATTATCAAGTCAGGAAACTACCTCGCATGCTGAAGGAAGTCTGAGGTGATTCAGAATATTATTACATTTAAACACCTTATATAGATATTCCTATTTTTGGACAGCTACTATTTTAAATTCTTTCATGTTGTTGATCTTTGGTGGGCTGTTGACCATAACGTATCCAACTAGAAGAACATTATTGTACTTAGCTCCTTTTCTGATGTCTCCATAAGCCCCTTCCATTTCCAGGTCTCTTATATGTGCACTCTGATTTATCTTACCTCCTTATGTGGTTGCAGTTTCCTAGTCTTTTGTCTCAACAATTTACATTCACCAAACAAATGTTCATTAGCTTCTGGAGTGTAAATCGATTCTTTGTTCCTTTCTTCTTTAACATCCTTGGACGCATGCTTTATAAATGTTGTTTTAGCATAAGAATGGCTTTATTAGACCAGGCCTAAAGGTACTTCTAGTGTCCTTTCCCTGTCTATGGCAAATAGCAGATGCTTAGGAAGGGTTCAAAGAACAATGCAAATGTATGTATTGTGCTGATCCCCAGAGCGGTCTCCATCCTCTTAACAAATTTCAGGTCAAGGGCTCCTTGAGAGAGATATGGTACCTTTGCAGCTGTGAGTTTGGAGGGACTGGATGTGGAGGGCTGCTTTCAGGACCTGGTAGCAGCCTTTCAACATCAGCCCATCCATCACGTTGCAGGCGCTTGTGAAGTCAGTCCATAGGAAGTGCGACTGTCTGCAGAGAGCCCCAAAAGAAGGTGTACGGATGGCATGATTAGTTATGCTGATAAATTATATGTAATCCTGCTTGTTCTGTGTCTTACAGATGGGGAGAAATGCCAGCATTGTCTCATTCATCCTCCTGTCATCCCCTTGGTTGGTACTAGTGATGGGACATCTTCCTTTTCTTTTGCTTCTTGCAGATCATTAACAGAGGGTAAAGGAGGAGACATAGCAAAAAGGAATAGTTAACAAGGCACACAGCAAGACAGTAGCTGAAATATTGGAACAGCTGCTCTGTCTCACTTGAGACTGGGGCTTTAATGGAATATTTCCAGGTGGTTCTCATGAGGCACAATTGTTTCCTGGGGCATGTGACACTCTGGGAAATAGCTGGCATACTTCCATTGGGCAAGGAGCGACACTGCACACATGTTCTTTCTCCTAGTAGGGAGATATATGCGTAGTGATCTGTTCTCTTCTCAGTGCCATATTTTTTAAAAACTGGGAATAGAGACAGTATTTCTGTTCCAAGATATATCATGTGTAAGGTAAAGCTATACTTCATCAGAGATTCACAGAAAAACAGGTATCATTTTATGTTGCCCATCTAAACTCACTAAGTAAGACCCTTTCACGTATCCTGTTTGCTGGCTCTTTTATGATTCCTATGAAGACGTGACCTTCCAAGCTGTCAGCCAGACTCTCAAGTAGTAGCTGTCACATTCAATGTAATGCTGTTTACTTCTTTATATTCAGCCTACCTAAGATTAAGCTGGAAAAACCATCTACAAGTATAATGTACTGCCTTTCTGTATCAACCAAGTTCAAGTTGAGGTTTTTATATCACATTACAGGAATGCAATGCAGTCTTGCTCAGTTAGTATTCCCCAGAAAGCCTCTGAAAAGATTGTAATCCTATGGTGTCCTTTTGCCATGCTTCCTCTTTCTACAAGATTACTTTGTCCAACACACCACTTCAAACTACTTGCTCCATTGCTTAATGTTTATCTTGACCTATGTCTATCTCTGATTGACTATCCAAAGGTCTACAATAATACCAACTTCATCATTTACTTCTTTTTTCTAAGGAGTCACTGTCTTTTCTCCCATGCTCTTCATGTCTGGGAGATTCCATTATAAACATCCCAAAACCAAACATGTTTTTCTTCTTCGGTCCTCCTCACTGCTCACAAAATGCCTGATAACAGACCGCTGTGTGCTCGTGAGCTGCACCAGTGTCGAACAGTCAGAAACAGGCATTATGCCTGGTAATTGTAATGGGGAGGTGAAAACTGTTCAGTTCATCAGAAAACCCCTACCTGGTCATCAGTGCTGTATCCAAGATTCCCTCATTTGCCTATATTCCTATGTTATCTCTTTTCCAAACCTTCTACTATAAACATTTCTGTGAACACCTTCTACCACTAGTGTGCATACAGTATCTAGGTCCTTCCCAATCCACTATCAGTGCCCATAGGTGGAGGGTCCTAATTTTGTTAGAATTACCTTACAAGAAGGAAAAATCACATATAGTTGGATTAGTGTGTGAGCACCTTCAGAGAGAGAAAATAGTGTGTTTTTAAGATCTGAGAAGCCAGCAAGAACTCTGGATGGAAGGCAATGCTGGTCAAATTCCGACTCAAGGGAAAAAAGACACACATTTTTAGGAGTAAAAGTAAGTTCCAAGCACAAGAGATAAGGAAGTATTAATCTCTGCAAATGTCCAAATTAAGACAGATTTACTTTTATGAAAAATGTCACTAGGCACATGACAAGTGGTGCTTTGACCACACATTTTTTCAATTTCATGATGTCACCATACCAAAGTAGCAAACATACATAACTGAACAGACCATGATGGGCAAATGAGATGACCTGATGATTTCTCTGGCCTCAAACTCTATCTTTCCATTCAAAAGTTCTCACACCTTGGAAACACTGAACAGCTGATTTCAGGCAAGGATCTGTCACTCTGAGGTGCCCTAAACAATCCCAGTGGTTGCTGTGAACTTACGTTGTTGTTGATATTGTCCTCTTGTAAATGCCCAGACATCGTGACGACCGCACCAAGCTCAAGATTTTTTCCTCTCCTGCACTCCTGTAGTATTCGTGTCACTTGGGGAACCCTGCCAGAGAATGGGATCAGGTACAAGTGTAACTGGACAGGCCACCCAGGGCAGGGAGGGAGGACAGCTGTCCTAAGCAGTCAAAGTTTTACATTCTGTGAAGCTCTGATGTGACCTAGGCCTCAAGATATTTATTAAGCTGGAAGGAAGCCCTTTTTGGTCCTAAAGCTCACTGAATCTGTCTACCTATTACTTAGGATATATTACAGTAGAATCCACGGTGGTACCTAATGTTGCCTTATTGCAATAGAAATTCAGTATGAAAGAATCAGGCTCTATATTACTTGTGAAGGAAGGATTTCACTGCCATCTCTGTGCAATAATATCAAGCTATCTGTGTATATGGAGCTCACAACTTCCTCAGGTTAAAGTTAAGAATCATTAAAAAAGTTGCTTGATTCATATATCAATAAGGTTTATCAATAATATCAAATAATATCAAAAAAATCTTAATATTAAAATGTATATATTTTTATCTATAAAGGTTTTCCAGTCAGCATGTAAATATTAACTTGTAATAAAAAATGTAGTTTCAGAGGAATATTCAAGAAGGCCAGCACATGAGACAAGATACTGCTAGATGACCTATGAAAAAAATTTAAAAGAACGAAATATGAATAACTTACCTAAGTTGCATTGAAATGTGAAGTGTGTTTGTGTGAGGAATCCTACAGTCCTTATTTGGGTGAAAACTCTGTTTGAAATCAAATGAGTCTTTACCTGAAGAGGCACCAAGGACATTGGTGTCAGCTCCTCTGGGTGACTGATTTAGTGACAGTTGAATGCCAAAGAAGGAGAAGAGTAAATATCGGTTAAATGGCAAGGACGAAGAATTCAGCGAAACTTCCCTGTCAGGAGTGCTTGCAGCTGTATAACAACTGTGGAACAGTAGCAGTGATGGTCAGAACTGGCGAGCTCCAAACATTGCTTGATTTGAAGCATGAGAAAAAGTACCATAGAGAGAAACAGTAGTTAGAGGCTGGAATAGAGTAACCAAATAGGACTCTCTAGTTTGCTTTCCATAATGAAATGTTGTTCTGTTTTATGCACCGTGGCACTGCCTTTGAAGACCTGGAGAAGAACTTACAGGATAGGTGGAGACAGGTCAGTGGAACTCAGTCAGTGGCACTTCTGCAACACCATGTTTTCTTCTTTTAAATGTGCCAAATGTTATCTGTTAAAATAGGTCAGTTGGGGACCTGTCTGGGACCAGCAGTGCTAGCACACTTCTTGTTATGCCTACTTGTCTTGAACTCTGCTCTTTCAGTGTTAACAACCTGTTCCTCAAAGAATTCCAGTAGTAGCAAAGAAAAGAATTAAGGGATCCAGCAGCTGTCATTCCTAAAGAATGCCTGGGATCCACCCGCAAGGGTGCTTGCTTGTTTACAGTGAAATCCTGGTCAGACCTCTGCTGTATTACTCCTTCAAGTAGTTGTGGATGTGAGTCATTTAGCTGTGGGACCAAAGAATATCATTCTTCCAGTGAGAAGTCAGGAATAAATACAGTAACAGCTCATTATTTGAGAGCACATTTACAGTCATATACAAGGCTTCTATAGGCCTGGTAATGTATCAGGCATGGCATGGGCCATACACAGCATAGCTATGTGAATAGCCCTGAATAGTGGGATAAGCCTGAATTCCACAGGGTTCAAAGTTTGCAAGTCAGCTCTCAGCTTGTTCAGGCAGGTGACCTGGGTTCATCTCCTCAGGTCCCTCCCCCAGGTCCCTTTGCAAATGTAATTGTCTCTTCCCTTTCTAGCTTGTGACAATAGTCAATCCTTCTCAGATCTTACTGTGCACCCTCCACATTGGACTCATTGTCCATTTGATCGGTGGTGGGATCTGTTATGTACTCATTTCCTTCTCCTTTTTCCCTGTGAAACATGAGCAGATAAGTTGCATGCTATCTAAATAAGCCAACTCACCTGCCCTATGCTGAAATTCTGACTCCTTTTATTCCCATACATCCAGGGACAAATACAAATTCAGAGGAACAGCGCAGGTACTTGGCCTCAGAGAATCCACAAAATCAAGTTCTCTAACTCCTCACTTACTGCAGAGGAATGCTGAGTTCCCATACTCTCTGCTAGAGCACAGACAGGGCACAAATGATCTGATATAAGGAAATGGTGGGGAACAGGACAACCAGCGTTCTCTAAGGCAGCTGCCCGAGTTGGCAGCTATCAGAGCTTGAAGGCATTAGAATGGCGTTTGCATGGTGTTTACCCACTGGTAGATTTGGGGCTGTAGCTGTTTCTTTTGCATTTCCCACCATGGTGAAGGCTCTGGGCAACATGACTGTGATGCAAGCAGTTCTTATCTCCACCCTCTTACAATCTTTGATTCCATCTAGATTTAGTATGTTGTTGCTGAGATTGAGATAAGTGATAGAGATAAGTGTTGCTACAACAGATATCTGCAGAACATTTCACTAGGTATCGTATGACATTTGAATAAAGATACCAGGATAAGACAAAACTGTTATGGTCCATATCTTTATACCTGGATAAAAAAAATAATTATCAGATTGTATTGGTAAATGAAGAACTGCCACTGAGCTGATACACAGCTAGTGGGGTCAGCCATGGTATGGTTTGTCATATTAACTGTAGTAAATATTGCTGTTTACATTAAACTTTATCAGAAAAATTTCTAACAAACTTGATTAAATTAAAACCAACCAACCAAACAATCTTTTGAAAGCTGAACTGTAACTTCATGTGACTGGCCATAGACTGTAATTTGCTTGGCTTGCTTACCCTAAGATTTAGCAAAACATACTTAGTTAAACAATCCCACTGGGGCAACCCCAATTTTAATTACAGTATAACCCATGACCAGCTCTAGAGTATTCTATGCTGTCCTAAGCAAAGTGGAAAATATACTCTCATTACCACCTGCAATAACTCACAAAATAAGCAGTTGAAACATTTTGCTGCGCCAGGCAACCCTGTATTTTCTGTTTGTGGTTGAGCTAAATTTCAGTCAACTCCGTAAGGAGACACTAAATTAAGTAGGATATGATTCAGAGCTTGTCTGAGTCAGTAAAATCTTACCACTGACTGATGTGCTCCAGAGTGGGTCCTTGGGCAGTGGACTGACACTTTACAATTTAAATATCTTAAGAATGATTGACCTGGCACTCACTGTAACTCACTGGTGTGTTTGCCTTTTTGGATATAAATAAGGACACTTACCAAAGGACTTTATCTTATGTTGCAGGGAAAAAATCCCAACATTTTGTATATTCAAGTATTTTAGTATTTGTTCAAGGGCTGGTACTAGAAATGTCTGATGTTCTGGAGGCAGTTCAGGCTGACTTTATAGAAATGCCCATTGAAAATCCCAGTTTGGATGTTTAAAACTGCCTCTAGCAAGTATTTGCTGCTGCTGTTGTCCACTGTCCCAGGAGCTGCACCGCCTTCATTTGGAGGAAGAGAAATGACATCAAAATATGAATATAAACAAGAAAAAATGAAAACAAGGCAGGAAGTAGAAAAAAAAGTGTGCAAGTGTCTTAGAAGCTGGGAAGGGGATGTTCTCTCCCCACCTGAAAGAGATGGTCAGGTGTGTCCTCCCTTGGGGATTTGGGCTCAGGGATTAGTGCTGGGTGAACACATTCATGGTGCTGCCTGATAAACCACATAGGGCTGTGACTGCTCCTCTGTCAGCTAATCTGCATGAGCGGAAGCACTGCTCCACAAAGCTTTGGGAACTGGATCTCTCAGATGGGCAGGGAAGGCCTGGGAAATTTAGGCCACTTTATACATTTTTCTCTTGCATAAGACACATGACCCCACACTTAATACTCCTGAACTTCTGACAATGTCAGTAGCTAACGAAAGAGTGTGATTTCTTAATTTATAGTTGAATTTACAGCCGTGTTTTTTGTCTTTCATTTGTAATGCCAACGGAGATCTGAGAACATGGATATCTGTGAAGGAAATCCATGATCTTTAATTGCCAATATCCACTGTTATGTCATGGCTTTAAAAACCTTACCGTAGGACTTTGTGAACAATTAGGACAGCTGCAAAGATGGGAAATTTCATTTCTAGCTACCAATCTTCTAATTCATATGAAGCTATAAATATGTTAAGAGCATTTGAAAAAATCGAGAGCTAAAATGTTAACAAAGCCAGACTTCAGAAGCCATCAGACAAGGATGCTTTAGGTTTTCTTGGAACTGCAGAAAGGTAAAAGCCTGGGGCAACATATCCTAACAACAGTCTTTGGGAAACACACTGTTGCATTTAGATGCAAAAAAAACACCATTAAGGCATTGTAGGCTAAAAAAACATACCTCTTCTAACACCATTACATTTCATTATTGTTTTAATGCTCCCTCCAGTAGCTACAAAGCTAATGCAACCTTTTCCAGCCTTCATTTCATCTCCAGGTCTCCCCCTTATGGGGAAATGGCTGAGCCATTATTTAAACCTGTATGTGTCTAAACATCCCTAATCAAGAGCTTGATATAAGGTAGAGAGGTAATTCTAAAAGACCACATTCAGTGAAGGATTTTAGCACATGCTTAGTTTTAAGTGCTTGAATAAGCCTGATACCCTGCTAAATCTAGGCTTTAAAAAAGTATCTTTTAGGGAAGAACTTCTATGCGGAAGGTACAGGGATCAGGGAGGAAATATATTTGAGGCTATAATAAGTTATTTTATGATTAAAATGCTGGATAATTTTTGGATGGTATGTACTCTGGTGCCTAAATTTCCACATCACGGTTTTACACTATATTACAGTTTCCACTCCTACCTTGTTTTGTGAATATCTATGAAGAAAAAAATCTATCTACTGACTTACCTGGAGACAACGTGGGGCCTGCCCAGCTGCATGACTTGTTCCTGCCTCTGGCATGTCCCCCACAACCCTCAGGATGTGCTTTCACGATTTAGACATCCAACCACACCCTGAAGAAACAACTTAAAATAGAAAAGAGCTCAACTGTAAAGGCAGACAGAGCAGGCTGCACATTCCTCCATTTTTTAAAAGGTAATAAATATAGAACAAGAAATTAAAAGCAGTGTGTGTAATGAGAGCGTTAAAGTTTTCCTGAAAAACCAACCTCTTACCTCCAACAGGAGAATGCAATAAAAAAGAAGAGAAGGAGCTGTGTAAGTAAAATGGATTTGCTCTGGTTTATTACATGCTAAATACTTTGACAGATGCTTCTGAAGCAACATCTATGCTCGGTGCAGATGCACTCATTCCCCTGTATCCATCTCTGTAGATCTAATTCCATCAGTCTGAGTTATAATTTAAGATTAATGAGAAGCAGGGAGAAGTTTATGGCAAGCACATGGATGTTGTAGTTGATGAGAAGAGAATGGGAAGGATCCTTAGTCAGAGCTATTTAGGAAGCTTGGATGAATACTGTGAATGCAATCAGAATGAGCTGGTTAAAGGCTTTTCCACATCTTGCTCTGCTTCCCCTATGTGTATACATAAAACAAATATGACTTAAAAGAGCATCG
This sequence comes from Apteryx mantelli, assembly GCF_036417845.1. Lineage (NCBI taxonomy): Eukaryota > Metazoa > Chordata > Aves > Apterygiformes > Apterygidae > Apteryx > Apteryx mantelli. The sequence goes on along the minus strand of NC_089980.1, from coordinate 116,105,127 downwards.
TTCATGTATCAAAGTTTCTTATAGCAAGCATTGAAATATCTTAATTGTCACTTACTGACTTTGGTCTTGACTCCATTCCTGCATAAGCGATATGAAAAGAGATTTTGCTACTTTCAAATACATTAAAATATAATGAAATCCCTATTTATTATATGTTGCTGACTCAGTGATCAGCTGTCTCATTATGGACCCAGTCATGAGGTTTACTTACGTCTGCCATACACCAAGGTTTTCCCAGAAATGTCATTTTTGTTTCCAGACTGAATAAATGTGATTATTTCTTCATGCATGTCACAAAGCCTTGTCAGGGTTCCTCCTCCTCCCTAGACTCCTGTGTGCTCACATCACAGGACAAATACCTGCATGGTTGGACACCTCCTGAACGGGGCAGGATTCCTGAGCAGCCCCTATTGCCTGGTCACATCTGAGCATGTCAGATCCACCATGGTGGTGCTGGATGGTGCAAGCCACCATGCTTCAGCCCTCCAGTTCCCAGGTGGAAATCTAGGAGCCCTACAGGCACTAAACTTCCATTTTAGCCAGCAGCAATCAAGCACTGACAGAGCGTCACAGAATCACATGCTTTGGTTGTGTTTATTTTCTGCCCATATACGCCTCTATGCGCATTAATTCCTCCCACTTTACAAACTACCTACAAGAAGCAGAGACATCACTCTCAGGCTGACTGGGGGCATTCTGGATATAGAAATAGTGAGTAGGAGCTGGTTGCTCTTTAAATCCATGTTAATGAGACTTTTTATATAGTTGTCATGCCTTAACATATTGCAGTCATGTTCTGTAAAATCCAGGCAGCCCTTAAGGAGGCAATGGAGAGGCTCATTTTACAGCCTGAGGCACCAAAGGGATCTCATGTCTCTGCTAATAAGATTCTGGAGTTTAGGGGTCCTTACTGGTCTTCTAAGTCACTGATGATTTTAAATTTTAACCGTTTGCAAATGAAATGTTCAAACGTTTTTCTCACATTAAACTGTTTCCCACAGACCATGAGCTTGGTGTTTGCTGGGAAGAAAATCCTTCTTTTAACATTTACAACTGCTGTTTTAGGAGTGAGGTTTATTAAAAGACAACTTAGAACTTCATGTTGGGGAGGGGTTTTCTTCCCCTTTATATTACACCCGTATTGCTTATTAGGCTGAACTCAGTTTTGGGAGAATCACTTGGTTAGTTCTAAATATAGAATTGCATCTGCTCTTAAATGGGAGTGAAGGGGCAGTAGCCTTTAGAGAGGGGAATTATTTTTGTTTTCCTCAGCCATAGCTTACCAAGCTGCGAAAGGCTGGTCTTCCTCTCTGCTTTGCAATTTTTCTATCTTCCTAGGTAAGTCTGTTTTTCATCTACTTTTCTTGTTCAGAACAAATGAGAGTGATTATGGGGGCAGGTAATGGGTGCTTTACGAAATAGATTACATTTCTTGGGGAAAGCAAGCAATAACTGTGACACTGACTGATTTATGAAAAGACAAACAAATAAAAATAGAATTGTTTCATTCTGTTCATGATCAGTTTGATTTTACATTTCCTGTTTCTTTCTGCATATACAAAACTACATTATACCAATCCATAGTTCCACCAGCAAATGTGCTTCCCCAATTGCACATATACTGAAAGTGCTACTTTCTTGTGTGTTTATGCCGTACAAGGAGACAAAATGTAATTTATATGGAATATATGCATAAAGATACTAGCGATACTAACGATACTAGCTGTCAAAATATTTGGTATGGTGAGAAATAGGATGTCAGTAAGACAAGAAGTCCTACTTTTATTTATTGTCAATCAGACTTTTAAGTACATGTCTTTAGAAGATGCATTTCTGGTTACTGCTATCACTTTAGGCCATGTGATGTGCTCTGGGCTACATGAAAATTCCAGATAAATACCACTGATAGAGCCTTGGAAAATCATGTTCATGTTCTTGAAACTATGCCTGTGGGTTGATAATACCTGTGAGCCAGTATGAAAGTATCATAATGAAGGATAATAAATGTTGGGATGATGGGAAGTGACTGACTTTCATAATCTCATTATCACACATTCCTTGCTGTCCAGCTGAAGGGACACAGTACACTTGCCAAGTGAAGGGAAATCTTAAATCTTTTTTGGAATGTGTTGCAAATTTTTGTGCATTTGGAGTGTTAGGATGGCAAAGTCTCAAGTCAATGTGGCCAAATTCAGTCTTTTTAAGTCCCAGTGAAGAAAGAACATGAATTCATAAGAACAGAGCTGCATAAATTCCCTCTCTGGACTGCATGCGGCTTGGCTCATAACAGTGGTATGATAGGAAATGTTAGATTGGGGGCCTCCAGTCACTTCCATTGTGAAAGCTGTGTAAAAATCAGCCAAAATTCCATTTTTCACACTCACAGAAACATAGGAACCAGTGCTCCCCTCCACAAAAATGACCTCACTGGAGACAAGAGGACCCAGGGGCAGAGCCGCAGCTCTGCCTCCTGCCTATGTGCTGCTGAGCATAGGTGGTGGTTAAAACCATGTAGCTGTGATCATGACCAACCATGGTACATACCAAACTGTCTCCCCACTGACCGTTATGGTTAGTGGCTGAAACAAGCCCTTCAGGGTCTATTGCAAGGTCAAGGTGTGCATTCTACCTAATCATACAGTATTTAACATACATACATTCTAAAATTGTGCACATTGAATATTAGTTTAGTTATGCTATTGTTAATATTTTTGGAAAGCACACTTTATTATATGTGCTATAGCCACATGACAGTGATAAACCTCTGAATCTAACCATATGTCTCTGCAAGCAGAATCACTTGATGTAATGAAATGTCAAACCTCTGCTTAACCTGTAAGTTATTAGCAAAGAATAGACACATTTGTGATGGCCGGTATCACCAGCTACTTGGAAATGTTGCATTGCTGGACATTGAGAAGTCTAGAAATTGATTAGAGAAACTCTATTTTTAGGCTTAATGAGGAAAGTAATGCATTTACTACTCTGAGAATGATCTGAAGATGATCAAACCCGTTACCCACAAGCATTCCAAGCATCTATTTAGAACCAATTTGAGAAATTATGCTAATATTATTCTCATACAAAAGAATTGTGATCAGTAAAAAATAAGTCCAGCTATGATGTAGCTAAAGATGTTGGAAAAAAGCTGAAAAGACAAGGGACCTCACAGCTTGCTGAGTAATGTCTGGAATTCCATATGGTTTAAGCATATGGGAATTCCATATGCTTCTTTAATTTCAGAAGCATTTGTGTTCTGTTGTCAACAAATTAAAATTGAATTCTTGTTATAAAGAAAGAAAAAATTCTTCAATGAGAGAGAGGGAAGCATCTTGTAACAACAGTTGATTATGTGCAGTTTTTCAATTCATCCCTTGATCCTTTTTCAGTACATGGAACATAAATTTCTGTACAAGATCTAGATACACATGTACACATGGAGATAAAAGACTGAAAAGAACACTACCATTTAAGAAGTTTTTTACCATTTAAGAAGTTTTATTATCAAAATGGGGAAGATATTACCAGACATTCTTCCTCCCATTATGTCCTAGACTGCAGTATCTATGAGCTGCATATTTATCCATGTTTGTTTTACAAGATTTCCATCAAAGTGAGTTCCCAGAAGGGATATGTTTTCATATTACTACCTACTGTAATTTTTACAGGATTGATACAACCATCTGAAAAGGACCACTTTTTTTCATGCAATATGGCAACTCTTCAAAATGGTCATTAGAATCAGCTAATGACTGGAAGTCTTCTTTCATCTTTCATCTTAATATATAGGCTGTATAGAAGTAAATATATTTTATCAGCTAAATATGATGGACTTTAATGTACCCTGGAGGTATAAGGTGGCAAAACAGTGCTTACTAATTTGAGCACACTTACTTGGAGTAATATGGAAAACAGCAAACAGAACTAAAGACATGGAGAGGGGAACAACAGTCACGTCATAGTAAAAACAGAGAAACCCTTGAGTCAATGCAAATGGTGAATGATATTTAAGGGAGATGATGTACAGAGGAGGAGCAAGACACACTAAGAATAAGGAGATGTACCTAGGAGCAGGATGTACTGATCTTTCAGCCAAACAGGATGGTAGGCTACATGAGAGCAGGCAAGAACCTGCCAGTTGCTTTTGGCACTTCTGCAGAGGGACAAGGACAGAGATGAGCAAAGAAGGTGCATATTGCATGGTATAGCACTGACAGGGCAGGCAGAGAAAGTACATGCTGTGTAGTGCATCAGTCATGACAGGAACCTCCTGTGTTGAGGAATGCAGGTTGTCTGTTTATGGTGAGCACAGCCATGCTCTCTTTCCTGTGGCATTTATCAATCCCATACATCAATTTATTTGATCGCCTGCCTCCTCTCTGAGGCTATGTGAGTGATCATGCTAGAATTTACTGCCTGTCCTTTAAATCTTAAATTAACTCACTTATCAAACTAACAACGTCTATATCAGACCTTGGCTTCTCTGTTCAAGAATGTGTCCCTTGTCACGTGGTCCTAGATTATTGCTTTCTATTCAGGTCACTATTACTACAGCATGAAACTATGCATATCTTGGCCTGGGAACTCTGTCTTTTACTCATGAAAAAGTATCAATTGTTACATACATGCTATTAAATATGTAGAAATATATCTTTGTATAAACTGACTTGAGCAGTCTAATTCATCTGTCTTTTATATCATTAATCCTTAAAGGGAAGGGAATTTTGCCTGACTTAGTTTTTTGGGGGGGTTTGATAGTCTTCTGAGTGGTTTGTACAGCACGTAGACTAGCGCAGTTATGTCCACGGCATTTACAGTCATAGAAATAAATAAGAAAAAAAATAATGTAAGAGCAGAATGGTTCTGTGACCCACCAAAAGAGGGAGGACGAGATGTGAGACTAATTATTGTAGGACCATCTTGTTCTATAACTCTGGATCTTTACAGTAAAGTCCAGAGAAGCTAATGGGATCTGAATAGGTGAAGTTCAAGGGTTGCTTGTGACACACTGGCCTTATTTTTCAGAAAGTTATCTGTAACTTTTAGAATCACATACCAGTAGAATTTGGTGAATAAAACTTATTTTTACTTTGTTACAATTATTATCACAATTAATTTATCTTTCTCTTGCAATGTTTGTGTGATTTTTTGTTGACTTTTCCATTTCCTGATGTGAAATAGATTTTTTTTTTTTTTTTGATGCACATTTCAAAGCATTGCATGGATCTTGCTGCTGGGTCAGTTCCACCAACAGACTTGTCAGTATAATTAGGTCTCTAGCCAGCTGCCAGTAATAAAATCTTGATTCACCTAAGTCAGTAACTTCAGTGGGGCTAAGCTGTCATCTGCTTATGTTATCTAACTCTGTTACTGGTATGTTGACTAAATATTCATATATATTTCAAACATATCACATACGTATATTTCAGTAGAAAACTGGGAAAACAGTCAACAAATTTCCTATGAAGGCAATAGAAACTTCTTTCGTTCTAAACTCAGATACCCTAAATTCTGTGTAGACTTTGCTGAAGCAATTTTTACAGTGGGTCTGTGATTTTGCTCTTCAGATACTCATCTTTGCAGCACTATTAAGTATTAAATACATACTCTGCAAACATCGTTGTAATTAACCAGTGATGATTATTACATTTGGAACGGTTGCCAGGCAGCTCCCCTCTGTGTTAGCAGAAGGCTAAATGAGCCTGGCTGCTAACAAGGTCTGTTAATTGCTTGTGTGGAGGCAAGATAGGAGTGCTGGCTATGTGTTTCTGTCCTATAGGAGTTGGGCAAACATGCAAAATATCTGAACCCAAATTTTGAGAAATCCTGGCTACTGATTAATAGAAAAGATACACTAATTAAAAGGTAAGTTTTATATTTCAGGGAGAATGCTAAATTGTAAATAGCAAAGATATTGTCTCCCATCTCAAAAATGAAAATAATCCAGACTTTGATCTGTTCAAACATATGGGCGTTATTCTACAGCCCTTATACATCAGATCTGAATTAGAGTTATACATAGCAACATATAAATTGCATGTGGATGAATTCACAGAATTATTTAAGAGGGCCATGCATAAACATAGGTAGCTCTTAACAGCTGAGTCAGTCTTATAAGGAACCTATGGGTTTGCCCTTTTCATTTAAGTGAAAGGGCTAATTATAAATAGAAAAGAGGGAACATTATACCATTAACTGTCTGGTTAAGGTATGAACTAAGGGGAAAGTGAAATGTCATATGCACAATAGTCATATAATTAGACAACAGGAAGAAAACCTGTATTTGATGTCTGTGTGCATAGCATAACGTTATGAAGGGATACCAAAACTAGGAGAGGCTGAGGCTGCTCATGGGTCTATGCAGCCGTGTTCATGTAACTATGACAGTGTGGCAGCCCATATGATGAGGTCTGTGACAGCTCAGTGTTGTGTGAGGGCATCTAACAAAGCTAGCACCTCTGCAAGGTGCTGCGCTGTGCCATGCTAGCTTGGGACATGTCAGCTTTCTTATTTCACTAGACATGTGGCGATACATTTCTTTGAATGTCTCAAACTAGTGTTGTCAACCTGTTTTATTTGTCTTTTGGTATCTGGTGTTTTGCCTAAAGCTCTCATTCCTGAGCTTGTGGTTGTAGCCCTCGTATGTCCCCCAAAAGGAATAAAAAAGTAACAAGAGAATATGCAGAAGGTGCAGTTATCAGGTGATAAATTACAAAAACTCATCTCTTTGAGGGTCATGACTTTTTTTTACTAAGACGGTCTCTGCAGGAGAAGACATTAGCTCTATTTAATTGTAGAATCTTTTTCTTGGAAAAGTAAAACTAACTGACATGAGAATGGCATGATTTGGGAGGGATCTGACTTAATTTTTGAATGCTTGAAACTAACCATCGCACAGCTAGAACGTATTACAGCACTTAATTGGTAATGATTATTTCCTCTTATCATTAATGCTTTATGCTGGAAATACTGGTATTTGCAGCTACTTTGCCATGTATTAAGGTTCAATTTTATAGTCTATAAAACATTTTTTTTAATTAATTTGGTCTAATCTTATAATACTTAGGCAAACTTCCCAAGTAAACACATAAAATGGAGTTACCTACCAGATTAAGAACTGCAGTCTTTCATTGAATCATTTTATGTTTTTCTTCCTAGAAGCATGATATACTGTATGAGAAATTTAGTTCTAACTTTTGAATAGTAAATTGCCACAATGAAACATATGAAATGATTTCTTCTGCAGATACAGTATATCTGGTAATACAGCTAGCAAAAACATTAAAAAATCACAGTTGAAAAATTCATGCAAAAGTCATGAAAATGTCTGTAATTCTTCAACATTTTTATTGCTGATTGTTTCCCATTCTCAAATGGGTATTTTGCAAATAATTTTTCATATCATGAGATAATAATTATAACTCCATAATGTAACAGAAAACATTGCTTTCAAAATAAGTAATAAACATTTAAAAACCTATTTTCAATGATATTTTATGGAACTAAATTTATTGCACATACTTTTATTACAATAAGAAGAGATTAATGAAACCAAAAAAAGTTCTTTGCAGTTTGAACGTTGACAATGAAGTAGTGACTGATTTTTTAAAATGAGATTTGGTTAAAAATTTTTAATTGAAACTGTTTGTCATTTAATTTTAACATGTGTACTACTCATCTTTTTTCCCAAAGTGCATGTCTCTAGCTATATGGTATGAAATAGAACATGGATTAAAATCTGTCAGTACCACTGCCTTTGAAATTAAGTAAGAAGAGCTTACATTGTATCTAAATCAGTTTACAAGATTTCTGTTCAAATCCCTTTGAGTTTTGCATTTTATATGTGTCATGAAGCTGCCTACTTATGGGACTTTCAAATGCAAACGTTTGGTATCGTTCTAAGGATTTTACTCATAGGCAGGTTCTGCAGTGTGTGCAGTGCCCAGTGAGGATGGCAGTCATCCCCTTTCCCTCTTCAGGTGGCCCCCGGATGAGCTGGCCTGGCTCTGTGTGCACTGTCCAAAGCCATGCCTCTGCCTTTACACCAGCTTCTGGAGTGGAGCTGCCAGACTGCATCCCACCTGGGAATAGCCAGCGCAGTCCCCTTACATTTCAGGAGGAAACTAGGTTTTATTGGGGGATTTTATTTGCGGGATTTGGTGCAAGCTGTTTTATAGACTTTATATGGGGAAATTGCTTCCTTTGTCACTGAAATGCAGCCATCTCTTGGGGAGCGTGCCGCTTGCTGATTGACCACTGCAATCCCTCACAACCATTTGGGCCAAGTGTCCCAGAAATAAAGAATCCCATATCTGACTGAAACTGCAAATGGGACTTAGAAAAGCAGACTGTAAGTACACAAGTGGACACCAGGCCAGGACATGGCTGGTCACATCCCCACTTCTGCAAAAAGCTGTCTGTGTATTTCTAATGAGCATAAGTGGGTAGCGTCTCTGGCTTATTTTAACGCCATGCTTGGGAATTTGCTTAACTCTGGCTCCGTGGAAAACACACCATCCATGGAATCACTCACATACCTTTTGGGAGCTCCCAGAAGGCTTCTGAGCACCTTCTAGCCAAATGCTGTGCTTTGGAGAAGGTCCCCAGGAGAACAACAAGAATCCATGGTCTAGAAAAGATAACTCATGAGGAAAGCTTGAAAGAACTGGTTTTGTTTAGTTTAAATGAGAGAGCTCTGACAGGAGCTTTGAACAAAATCTTCAGATCTTCAACTGGCTGCTTCAAGAGTGGGTGAATGCAGTCTATTTTGTGTTTTTGTGATGAACTAGTCAAGAAACAGTGACCTTAAGTTACAAGGGACCTAATAAAAGGTTGGAGGAGCAAAGCGCTGAAATGCTCCCAAATGCCCCCAAAGCTGTGGAATTTCCATCCATGGAAATTTCTAGAGGAGGTGTTAAACAGCATCTGCAAAGAAGGAGGGAAGTGATCCCCTCAAAGTCTCTTCTAGCTCTTTCATCTATGATTCCATGATTCACTGTTTGGCTAATACGATACAGCCTGAGGTGCCTATGCGTACCATTGATAGCATTATTTGTCATAAATTGATGGAATTTTATACATTTGTGTATGTACACATATATGTGTATGTATGTAAAAATATCAGACTTAAATGTCGGAAATATATTGGTAAATGTGATTTTATTCCTTATAGGAACTGCTGTTTGTAACAGACTGAACTATGTCATCAGTAGTGGTGCCATTTTACCAGAGGAGACACAAGCACTTCGATCAGTCCTATCGCAACATTCAGACAAGATATGTACTTGAGGAATATGCAGCAAGAAAGTAAGTACCATGTATTTCACAAATGTACCACAGAGAGATTTCTATTTTGGGTAATCTGTTTTTAGAAGCAAGATATTTACAGATTCCCCCCCTGCCTGAAAAGTCTTTCACTAACATAATTAGACTTTCTAGCTTCACAGCAACTCACCTACACAGATCTGCTAGATCCCTTCTGTTTACTACCTCCAAGTTGGAAATTCCTTCCTTTAGGCTATGATTAAAGCTCATTCTGATTTAAGAAAAATAATTGGAATTTATCTTAAATCAGAGAAGCAATATTTTTACCCATCATCCCTGTATGACATGAGAATATTTCTTGTCCTGAACTTGGTTATTCCAAATTACGGTTTCTGTTATTTAATTTCATTTTTTTAAAATTTTCATTAAAAAAGTTTTAATTCCTCTAATTTGAAATCTCAGGGTTTTATCCACAAGATCCAGGTTCTTTGTATCTCAGACTGGAGCTTTGACTCTGTGTTGCTTAAGAGTCACTGTCTTCCTCTTTCTGTATTTAAGGTAAATAATTACCTGATTGCACCCTAGTGGTGTAAACGGGAATTAACTCGTCCTTTGGTCCCAGACCTTTTCTTTGTTGGACTTCAGGGCCTCATGTGCTTGTCCAGCTTTCTGTGTGAAAAAGGAGAGTTTATGAGGAAGTTTATGTGAAGCTTAGAAATGTAGGAATATTTAGATGTTGCTATAAGGATTCTCTGTGTTTTGTATAATAGATGGGCTGGTACCTTCGTGCTTCACTGAAATGCCCATACCATAGCACTAAAGGACTGGAGACTGGATGAATATAAATTTGATAGAACTGAATGAAGTAAAATGACTAATGATCCCTAGTGACTGATAATGGGTATTTAGCCTCTGAGGGACAAGTGGGAATTGGCGCACCCTAGTAGCAGTGCAGTTAATGAGGAATACAGAGTAGGTTTCTCACTGAACAATGCTCAGTCCTGGCATTCAGCTCATTTAAAGTAATTTCTTTGACTTCTGTGAGTTCATGTTTTACCATAACTGCTGGGTTATAACAATATCTTTTATATTCGAAGGGCTGCTTCCAGACAGGCTGCCTATTATGAATCATCTGGCAGCCTGGGAAAAACAACATGTAGACTGTGTGCCAGGAGGGCACGCACCTTGGCTCATGAAGCAATGCAAGAATCCAGGAAAAGGTAAAGCTCTGTTGGTCCTATCTGACCTGTGTGGTGGCTCCGATCCCATTTAGTATCTATCTTTTGCCAGGGTTCTTTTCAGAGTCAACAAGACTGGAGGCTTCTCCATCACTGTTCTTCACTAATCTATTTTGGCTGGAATACTAAATGATTGAGTGTCCTTTTCAATCTCATGTTTCAACCCAGAGTTGTTCCCCACTGCCCAGTTTGACCTTTGAAAACAGCATTAAAACCAAAAGAAATTAGAAACTACATAGAATCCAAAATTAACTTTTCAAACAAACTTACTACACTATTCCTGCATTTCTGGGTGAGATCAATTTAAACATTTTGAGTTCTTTCTTTAGTATCAAGAGGGCTTACTGTCACATCTCAATTACAGCCTTGATATGAAGTCCTATACTAAATGTGCTGACAGCAATGTTCCTGTTAGTGAATCTGCATGTGTCTTCTCTACCATACTCTGCAGTGACTTCACCAAAGACATAGACAATATATGCTACAAGAAAGAATTTTGTTTTCTCCTTTCTAGAGAATGTGTAGAGAGAATCATACACATTCATATGTTTCTGGTACTTTGTTTTGAAAGATATATCCTAGAAGCTGGACGTTCCAGGAAAATCAAACTTGTTTGCCTACTCGGTTGTTTTTGAAACTGTTTTAACCTCTATCAATATAAAATAAGACATGGCAGAACAAGGCTGGTATTTAGAGTATGATGAAATGATGCAAAGAAATTAAAAAAACCCAACCAAACAGACAAATAATAGCCTGAACTACAGTTCAGTGAGGTTCATATAAGTCTTCTTGTTTGCTTCAGTGCATATTGGGTTATGCCTTAAGAATCTTATTGTATTCTATAATGACGGTCATGCGAGAAATTTCAGATATTCAGCTCCTTTCTTCATCCTGTTGGCAAAACAATGAGTTGTATAGGCTGCTTACTGAATCAGCACAAATGGAAGACCTTGGGCTATCTCCTCCAAATTACGTTGATGAGATTTTTTTTAGGAATTTTGAAAAATCTATGCAATCAGTGTTTTCTCACTGTTACCCAAAGTTGCTCACTCACCCTTTTAAAAGCCACAGGTTTCTCAAAAGCTTGCTTTTTCCTGGCAGTTTCTGCAATACTTTTCACTCAGTCTTATCCAAGAACAGCTTTCTCACATGCAGCAGTTCATCAAACATTGGTGAACTGCATGGTCTGTATCTTTCAGGTGAGGTCAGTTGATAGAGCCCATGGAGCTAAATACAGTGCTTCCCAGGTGCTAGATCCAAGGGTATGACATAAGCAAGGTGAGCGAGGCCCAGCTCATTTCAGTGTGTGACGTACGTACAGAACATGCCTTCACTCCCCTGTCCTGTGCTTTCACTGGGAAGGAAAATCAGGGGCCAGAGGGATGCTAGCTAGGTTCTTGATCTTGATGACCAGAGGACTAGGACTGCAGGGTACCATGTCATAGGAACTATACCAGTTTCTAAGCCTGAAACTATGGCCCCACACATTTCAGGGGAAGGAAAGGGAAGCAAAATTCATATTAATTTCAGGTTCTCATTAGGATAGGCAGAGACACTAAGAATAATTCCTAAACCAGATTTTACATGCTGCTGATAGAGTTTCAGAGCCCTCAGTTGCCTACTGTGTATGAGTGATATAATCTTAAGCTTCATTTTAAGTTACTCTCACCTGATTCTTTTTCTTGTCTTATAGAACTCATGAGCAAAAGTCACATGTAAGTGAAGAGAAAAGGATCCGGTTTGCCAGTGAGTTGTCTGCTTTGGAAAAAGAGATTCACACAGCCAGGCACCGTGCTAGAGAACATCTGGACAGACTTGCTATACAAAGGATGGTACAGTGCTGAACAATTTTTGTTCCTATTCAAGCAGAATTATAAGATAAACTGCAATTTAAGTCTGTGTTTCAAATATGAGTAGTAACTTCACATCTTTTAATCTTGTGGATTTAAGGCTAAATCTCAGAGCCCATTTGAGTCTGGTGCTAGACTTTTTTTTCTTTGTCTGCCTTCATTTCTGTTCTGTATTCAATAGGTAGAAGAAAATATGGCCTTGGAAAGACATGCTGTTGAGGAAAGCATAAGTCAAGCTCCTGAAATTCTAGTGCGCCTGAGGTCTCACACTGTCTGGGAAAAGATGTCTGTGAGTCTTTGCTTCACTGTACAAGGATTTCCCACCCCTGTTGTACAATGGTAAGAGACTGGCCTTTCACAGGCCTTGAAAAATGTTGTTAAGTTTTTTTCGTTTGAAAGTTATGACATAACTGATAAGTATCACATAAATAATGGCTATGTTAAAACCTGTTTATAATCCTCATAGATGGGCTGGATCATAGCAGTTGATACTGCAGTGGAAGGAGTGGGAGGACACATTGCTCAATGGTTCTGTGTAGTGTGAGAGGCAAACTCGAATATTTCAGAAAGCAGACTGGGAATTGCAACTCTAGGTTTTTTTGTCCATCAGTTTCCTTGATGATGAACTAGCAAAGGGCAAATATACTGCGCTTACAGGCTTGTTGCTCAGCCTGGGTAAACTTGCACAGCACCATTGCTGTCATGGACAGTACCCATGTTTGTGTTGTGTCAGCCCCTGTTAAGGTACACACTGTTTGAGTGTAAGGTCCCTGAAGCTGCCCTCCTTTCCACATGAGTGCAGTCCAGTGGATGTGAAAGCCCCAGGATGAACTATGAAGACCTAACCTGAGACATAACTTTGTTGCTGCTTCCCTTTTTTGAGCTGAAGTGCGTTACTGTAATCTAAGATGCAGTTTGCTTCCCACCTTGTGTCAGGACTAGTGGACTGGAAAGTTCAAGTCACTCACCACCCTCTCTCTGTTTCACTGCCTGCTCCCTGGTTTGGGTGGGCAGGTTCTTCTCCTTCCATGTTCCTCCAGCAGTGATGGTCCTCCTTTGCCTTCATGGCCCCACACATGTCTCTCTGTGCATACTGGAAAATACTGTGCTCAGGTAGAGAGTATTTTCAGAGAGAGCGGTCAGATGACAGTAAGTGATATCTGGATGTAAAAAATCTACTTAATTATTGCAGTGAATAGTAGCTGCTCTTAATGAGTTAATTTTTCTTGATTGTCAGGTATAAAAATGAGGAACTGATTACCCCTGCAAGTGATCCAGGAAAGTACAGAATTGAGAGCAAATATGGAGTACACGTGTTGCATATAAACAGGTAGATTATTCTGATGGATATAACACATTTTTATACTCTATACAAAATATTTTTTATCAAATATAGTTGAAGTCATACAATGGCTGCAAGAAAGTTGTTAAATTCAACCCACTTAACTTCTGCTCTGTTGGTACTCATATTTGGGCCAGAGAAAGTTCACTAAATAGTTGATATTAGATCATTGAAATAAAAAATTAGATATTTCTATTATTTAACTTTAGCAATCTGCAAGTGGATAGCAAAATAGAGGTAAGTAGCTAAAAGAATTAGTTCCTTTTTTATTAGAATTATATCTCTTTGTCAGTCAAAGTGGAATATTATCTGTATATTTTATGTTCTTCCCAAGATGAAATTCGTTAAAGTAAGAAAAATTTTAGCTGGTCATGACAAGTATACTCGATCCTCAGAATTTTTTTTTATTATATGGTAGTATGTTCTGTTTACTTTTTGATCTCCATTCTTTGGTCTCCAAAAACTAAGTATTTACTAAAAAAAAAAAAAGTTCTAATTTAATTCATTGTGTTTTGCAAAACAATGTTAATCTTGTGGTACAGTAAATGCCTGGGTAGAACAGCTTCCCTAAAATAATCCTAAACTGCCCTAAACAATTGAAATATTGCATGTTAAATGTGACACGGTGCAAGATTTTTTTTAACATAAAAAACCTAAAGAAAAATGAAGCAACTGTGGTGTTCAAAAAGAAAATTAATATTTAGTGCAGAGACACACACAGACAAAAACTTAATTTTTCCAGAACATGAGCATTAGCTGTGCTCAAACAGCTGGAATATTTGTGGCTGAAACTTGGCCAGCCAAACATTTCACCTTCTACCCCCTCTCCACCTGTTAGCAGTGGAAAGAGCCCTGAGCATGGCCTTGTGGCATTAGAGCAGAAAATGAGTGCATCATTCCTTGTGCTTTTGGGAAAGACTACTTGGCTCTGACAGCCTCAAAGGAAGTCCAGCCTAACTCTTCACCTTTCCGTGGCTTGTCTGGGGATGAAAGGCACATTCAGAAGCTGGCTGCAATAACTGCTCTAATGTTGCTTAAGTGATCCTCATCTCACACTCATACTAAGATTAATCATTACTAAGAGATACTAAGACTACCCCCCAGCCCGTGAGTAACTTGCTGACTGTTTGCTGCACCTGTGAGATGTCTCAGCATGGCTGATCCATCCCATCTACATTATTTTTGGAGGTCAGGTTGGGAGGACAAAAGATATAAGCAGGCCTCCTCTCCTGCAATCCTCTCCCTTGCAACAGGGTGAATGAAAACACTCTCCTCTGTCAGGGGGTGAGCGGCAGTTAGGAGATGAAATATAGGCGAGGTCCTGCCAGTGAGCGGCTGTACTTACGCTCCTCTCCCTTGGTTCACGTTCATGCTTGGCGAGTGCGGGTGCCCAGTGCTTCCTACACAGGCTCCTTTTGTGACATGAGTAAATGGCATTTTGCAGAAATGAGAATCAGTATAGATGCTGCTGGGTGGCTTTTTGAACATCTATAGCTACTGCTGAAGGGTGCTAATGGCTTATATCCCCTCGATGCTTTTTCCTCTCTTTCCTGTACCAGTCATCACAGTCATGTAGACACTGTCCATAACGAGTTTCATGAGTGTTCAGACCCACCAGTGCTTATGCAGACACACCATAGTGTCATTTATTGGCACCGACTCAGATTCTCACACCCACCCATAGTCACCCACTGGCAATTACCTGGGAACCGTGTACAAGGCCCAGATCTGTACATAGTCACATGGGCTCAGTCACGTTCAATCAAGCCGCCATCTTCAGAGATGCTTGCTTTGTTTCTCTTTCCTTCTATCCAGCAGTGCATTTTTTTTGCCAACTAAAGATGCCCAGCTGCTCTCTGGCAGGTTTTACTTCTCCACTTAAAAAAATATTGGGGGATCATAGGCCCAGAGTTATGATTTATTTACCATAGTTTTATACAGTTTATTAAATTAAAATTTCTAAGCTTAAATATATCTATTACCACTTTATTTTATTCCAAAACTTGAGCATGAACTGTACAGTGCTTCCCAAAAGACAGAAAATCAACATGCAGGAAACTGAAGAACATTTTGACAGTGCTTTTCATTACTGTTATTGGGTGTTTCTTGTATTTCAAAACAGAGAATTTATAGCTGGTTGGTTAATATATACATATTCTTAATGGTTTATATATAAACATATATCAACTAACTCTTCAAATATCTGTCTTCCATACATATCTCTATTTATCTATATATATGCATATTTGGAAAGTTATTTTTTTCCTGGGAGTAGAACAGTTAGGATTTTCTACCTATCCACTTCAGTACTCTCCTCAGCTGTTCATACCAAAGCGCTGAGCTGTATGTCATCTGATCCACAGCCACTCAGAACAGCCTTGGAATTTCTTGGCCAGCTTCTTAGTGCTTCATTGGAGCTCAGGGAATGAACTTTTCCTTCTGATGCAAGTGTGATATTTATTCCTATGAGTATTCTTTGATCCCAGTGGAAAAATTCTTGAGGCACCAAATCCAGAACGTCACTGTGTCATTTTAAAGTGGTAACTGGACACAATTTCATCCCCCTATTTGCTGTCTTTGAGGGTCCATAAGCCTACAGAGTAACCAGATCATTTTCATTTCTCTGTCTCATATTTTTATGATGTCCTGTGCTCAATTTACTACATTTTCTGCATTCATTCAACACTATCATTATCATTTACTGCCGCTTTTTTGCTTCTTCAAGTATTATTTTAGTGTCTCAGATGGGAACTTGGGTTCAAGGTCTCCCTTGGGCAGTAAAGAAAAAGTATTTGAAGCTTTCTTTGTAATTTTTGCACATCTCACAATTATAGGGGCAGAGACATTTCCAGTCTGCACTGTGGCAGTGGTCGATCTTGTTTTTTATCTCACTTCTGATAGATGATCCAGAGGACCCTGAAAGGAGCCCTCTGAGAGAAAGCTACTGGTAGTTGAAATGACTGATACATATCTGAGAAAAGGAGGGTTTGTTTAACTTGTATTTCTTTACTCCACCTATTTCAATTATGAATGGTCACATAATATAAGAAAAGATTTCTATATTAGAGATAATCAAGGTGAAGATGCCCTGTTGCCTTATAACACGGCCAAGGAATATGTTGTGCATTAGTGTCTATCCTAGTACTTAAAAAGTACTTAAAAGTAGCACCCAGTTGGTGCTACTTGTTTAGCAACAATTTTTTTAACCATTATGCCTAGGCTATTTCTCTTGCTGATAGTAAAGTCAAATGACTCTTTAAATGACTAACTTGTCTTTATGCAACCCTAAATGGGTATATTGTGTTTTCTGATATGGTACTGGGGCACAGAAGAGACAGCAGTGTGCTCTGGGTGTCCCTTTGCCCCTCAGTGAGCCGGCAGGTGAGCTGAAATGGGTGAGATGGTGGAATGAACAGAGAAGGAAGTTTGATTTTTCCAGAGTTCTGTCCATGTGGCTGCACAGTGCCAAATATGCACGGCCCAAAGTCTGGCAGTGTTTTATCTTCTATTAGGGCCCTCTTCCTTTCCCATTTCATTAAATCACCATTTAAGAAGTGCCTCTAATTGCAGCAGGGAAAGATTTGTGGTTGCATCAGCAAAAAATGTGAGGCAAAGCCAGCAGAGTGCAGTGTAATCCCTGCTGCTGCTTGGCATAGCTAACCCACCGATCAGGCGCTTGGCTCCTAAGAACCACCAGCGTTTCTCTAAGAAAAAGGCTTAAAATCTGAATGAACCTTCTTTGCTAACTATTCTTATTTAACAGATGACACTGTGCAGTCTGTACTATATAGTACATATATATAGTATATAGTCTGAAACTATTTTAGTTTCATTAGGCATAAAAGGCTTGAAATGATTTAATCTGGAGATGCAGAGAGGGAGGCCTGCTCTTTCTCCTGCAGTAGGTAGAGGCAGGGCAGAGCGCAGGCCTTGCGGCAGAGGCAGGAGATGTGGCCGAGACCGAAGGCAGTGTTTAGCAGGCAGAGCCTTTGGGCTGTATGGGGCAGATGGGGTGATGACACACTGCAGCTCCCAAGGCTTCTCAGGTGTGCAGTACCAGTGTGTGTGTAGATATAGCAGGTACTTCCCTTCCTCCGTCCTTGCTGTAATGAAATGAAATGGTCTGTGATCTTCTGTCCTGTTGGTCACTGTCCCCTGTAAGCTGCAATACTTGGGATCTCTGTTTGTCTTGAGGCTGCCACTGCCTCTCAGTAGCTCCCGTTTTTGATAAAAACAAACAAGCAAACAAACAAAAAAAACAGCAAAAAGTCAAATTTTGATCATGCCTATGAGCCAGTAGTTCTAGAGAGCATTTCTGCTTTTTGCTGTCATATAACCATAGCATTGAAGATAATTTTGTCATCTGAATTCAAAGGATACAGTTTGAACTCTATATAATTTACTACACTCTGCTTCTTGTTCTGGACATGGGCTGATTTGCAATCCAATTCAGGCAAAAAAGTTACTTCACTCTTAACTTCTGTGTTTAAATCTCCACCAGGCATAGGGATGAATACATGCATTTTAAACAGGTGTATCTGCCTGGGGAATATTCTCCACACAAACATTAGCACTTCAGAGCCTGATGTGGATTCAGGGCAATTTAAGTTTCACAAAAAGTATTAGTGTCTTGGGACAGGCACAGCTTGGCACTCACACTTCAGGGTATCTAAATGTACTCTATGCAAATTTTGTCTGACCTTTGTAAAGGCCAGAAAACACATTCTCCATCATGATGCAAGAATCACCATTGGAGAGACCACACCTTGCCTCCTGGGTAGATTAAATACAATTTCTAACCGGTCTTGAATCAATGCTCTTTGCAGCGCAATTTAGGAAATCTAGAGTTTTTTTGCGTACAGGAAAGCAGATAGTTTCCTGAATAATCCTCAGTCTGAGTATTATCTGACACCAAAGGAGAGTCAGGACCTGATGTAACTGGCCATCCTTTCCAACTTTCTTCAGAGTGTGCATTAAACCAATGTGCTATGTAGCTCTCCCCACTAAGCCCATACAATTCCACCATAAGGTTCAAATGTAGTCTGCTGAATATCAGGCTATTTGATATTAGGCTGATGTGATTTATATGCTGGAAAGTCGGATTAGAGAGCATAGCAAGCAATAATCTATTGTAAAATGCTTTCAAAGCAGTGACCTCCAGAAAATGGGTAGAGTTGTTGCAACTTTTTGAATAGTGGACTGTGGAATAGTTACATGTGTTTATAATGACAGCAAGTACCTTGTTTCTCTTCTTAAAACCAAATGATGTTGTGAGAGTGTGGTCAGTAGTTTGATCAGCAGTTTCTTTTCTTCTCCCTGAGGAAAATAGTTCCCACTCCATCAGTATTCCAGATGATTTCTGTCAAATTGCTGCTTTCAGACTTTGAGCTACTTGTGCTAAAGAATATCCCTTTGTGAATATCCTGCTTGTTCTAGTGGTTTTTATGATCATATTCTGTTTTCTCTACCTTGGAGACCCTCAGAAATGGGAAAACCTTGTGAAGAGATGTGTTTTGCTGTTGCTTATGAGAGAGCAAGGATATGGGGAGGGGACTGAGAGTAGCACCACTCTATATCGATTTGAAAAGTTCATCAGGTATCTGCCATTCTGCTTGCTCATTCTAGGGAGACAGCACTGCAGCTCTCTCACCTCTGAATTTCTGATGCTTTGAGTGGTTAAGCACAGACTGGGGCTCCTTGTTTGTTTACAAAATACATTTTTCGAGTTTCCTGATTATTTGTCTGCCACCTTGTGGTTACTGATAAATCACACTTTTAATCCTGAATCCTGCGTAATTCTTACAAAAACAGGTTCCTGTTGACTGTTGTATCTGGTTTTCACTAGAAAATGAAGCCCATACTGAAAGCAGATAACCCCTTAATTATTTTAAAGCAATAGCTAATCAGAATGAACCTCAGTTTAGATGTACTGCTATTTTGTCCTTGTTGATAACACTCTAAAACGACATCAAAATGTTAAAGAACAGTGAAGCTGTATTTGGCAGAAGCAAAGCAACCTGCAGCAAGGTTTCCGCTGCCCAGCCAGGGCACATGCCTGGGGAAAAGCCTGACGGCTGTGCTACAGCATATGCCTGCCACCGGCACCTCGGAGTCGCACTGCTGGGCTATGCCTGCTGCAGAAAATTAAACACATCCTCTGCTACAGAGCCCCCCTGGCATGGGATGGGCTCTGCCCATACCGGTAACTTTACTATCTCTCAGGACAGGGCAGCTGCATCCAGCCCATCCTCTGGGAATGGTCCCTGAGCCATGTGACCTCCTGAGAGCGCCCGGTAATCCTTTGGGAGAGCTGGCACACACCAAAATGTGCCAGGGGCTGCTCTGACACATCAGCACTACGGTGATCAACATCCAGTTTCTGGGCACATTCCTTGGCACTGTTTCAGTTTACAAATGTATATTATATCTTATTATATATAATGCATAATATAATAAGTAATATACAGCCTGTAATCTGTAATATATAATATAATGCATAGTGTATAATATATTTATATATTATGCCTTAAAATAGACTAAAATAGATGTAGTGTAGAGTGTCTGGAACTCTGTAGAGTTCCATTGTAGTTAATACTGCAGTGCCCCTTCTTGTGAAGACTTTTGAGATGCCTAGCTTGGTGTTAGCTTGTTCCATTAGAGCAAGGCATTGCAGGGGCTGTGAGGAGTGTATGAGTTACACTCATTTAAGTATACAGGTATTACTACGTGACTTTTACTTGCTTTTGGCCTTTTTATCACATGACTGTTAATATTGTGAAATTAGGATAGTAAAAAAATTTCTCATTTTTAAGAAGTTAGTGGAAAGAAATATTGTCAACTCAGATAGCTTTCAAGCAAGTCCAGAATCAATTAAGCTTTGTATAGATTTGTGAACAGGTATTGGCATTTTTTTAAATCCTTCCTGAAAACCAAAAAAACCTTGAAAAAAATCTAGCCTAGCATTTCAATTTTCTTTTTCAGAATTACTTTGTCCAGACTATAGTAAGACACTCAAGGGCTTCACACCCAACTGCAGGTGTTGTTGGTTAAATGAGCTAATCTTGGGACTTACCACTGTGGCTTTGGTAATTAGTTGTATGATAGACTTGGTATTTTGCTGCTTTATTTTGTGAAATATGTGGCTGAAGATTTGCCTCTAGGAGGAGCTATGAGTCCTGTACGTTTAAAGAGATAAAACTCATTTTAACACACCTTCATCGAGTTGTTTCAGGCATCACAGTACAGATGGTATCATTTCTGTGATATGACACTGTCCAGAATATATGCACGGGCTGAAAAGTAGGTGTCTGATGTACCTGTCACTGGTGTCACACACCACAAAATCGGCATCCTGTTATGCAGTTTACATCAAACACTTTCACATATTCTTTCTTCATTCACACCTGGGATATATAACCTCTTAGAAGACAAGTGCAGCCATAATTTCATCCCTTTCATCTGACAGCTTCCAAGAAGATACAGATTCATTCTTTTGAGGGAAGCTAAGTGTGTGATGCAGAACATTACAGCTCATCACTGGCAATTTCTGAGTGGCCTCCATTAAATGCACTGGAACTACACAGAAACAGGATTCAGTTGTGTGTGTTTCAGTTAGCAGTCTATGAATAACTGACTGCTCAACCTAACAGAAATCCCAAGAAATAAATTAAAAAAAGAATCACCAATTTTGTGAGACACAGACATATTTCTGAATACTTGGCTAATAGAAAAGTTGCAAAAAATATTGAATTGGGCCAAATCACAAGGGTTTTTTTTAATTCAAAACCAAGAAGTTTTTTCATACTGGAGTATTTAGTATGTTTCTGAAAATAAACAGAAGTAAATTCTGAAATAAATGTCCTTTTGAATTGAAATGGTCATTTTGAAATATCAAAATGAAATATTCAAACTTTTCAAAATTTTTTCTTTCTTTGTACCAAGTTGTTTCAACATAATTGAGGATATCTCATTCTACCCAAATCTGCGTATTACCAAAAAACAGCCCAAAATATTTTTAACCTTTTCTAGTCAGTGGTTTTTTATATTTATTAGAAACATATCAGATAAATTACTTCAAATGCAAATTTGAGTAACTGAACCAAAAAAATTCACAGAAAGAGTTGGTTTCCTTTACTTTACCTCAATTTAATGTCAGGATAACACCCATGGACTAAATAAGAGAAGAACTGGGTTATAAATTTTGTGCTTAAATCTTAACTTTTGTCTTTATATCTGATAATGTAACTTCCCCTTCAAGGAATGATATAGTAAGGGAGATATTCTGCCATCAGTCGCTATATTGCATGAAGAATTAACTATGTTTTGTTTCATTTTCCATTATATTGTCCTTGCATAATAAAAATCTTTTCTTACTTATAAACAAACAAACAAACAAAAAAACAAAAAAAACACAAGCCAAAACCATTTTGCCCAATTAATAGTCTAGGTCAGATTCCCTGTTTTTATATCATTTCCTCTGGACTGCCTAAGAGATATAAGAGAGGCTGCAAATGCCAATAGCTGCCAGCTTGCAATAGCCATAGAAAGGGGAGATCATTTCCAGTTTGCTCAAGTTAATGCAGCCTGCACTGTTTCTGTGATGAAACTGCAGCAAAACCAATACCAACTTTCTGATGGTCTTTCATCAACTTCTTGTCCTGCCTGATGCCAGCAAAGAGCTTCACACACTTTGCTTGGGTTTGGCATATCTTGGTTTGTAATATCAGTCATTAGGACCTTATGAGCATTGTTTGTATTTACACAGTCATCTGTTTTTCTCCTTCCCCTTTTCAGAGCTGATTTTGATGATTCTGCTACCTATTCAGCAGCTGCAACAAATGTCCATGGGCAGGCATCAACTAATTGTGCTGTGATTGTGCGAAGTAAGTCCTACTTCATGATTAAAACAAGAAATAAATACTGTGCTCATTTTGTTGACTCGTTGCTGTCTGTGTTTTATAGGGTTCAGAGGGGATGAAGAGCCTCACCCAGCTGGAATAATGCCCTTCCACTGTAAGCAATTTTTTTCTTCTTGCTTAGATAGTTTATATACTCTTATTACTGGTCAGAGTCAAAGTAATATTCTACAGATTAGAAAATTGGATATAACTTGTTTCTTCTGGCTTAGCTTTCTAAGCATTCAGTCACAATAGCAACTGGCTAGATGCTTTTAATTTCCAAGTTGCATTTCTAGATCAGCATAAAGTATAAGAGAGTTCCAGCTCCTGTTCAAATTAGACAATAATCTGTTGGTTCCAAGTACATTTTACTTATACTCAAGAATGTTTTGATTTTCTCATGTATAGTGCCCCTGTCATGTGATGTTTGCTTCACCCATATTGATGTCCAGTTTCTGGAGAAATTTGGAGTCACCTTTGGAACTGAAGGTGAAACATTGACCCTTAAGTGCTCTGTGTTGATTACCCCAGAACTGAAAAGACTACAACCACGTGCTGAGTGGTATCGAGATGGTAAGTTGTTTTTTACTGAGGTACTGCATCTGCCCCCGTATACATGATTTTCAGTTTTTTTAGATGCATATCATCTTTCCTTGAAAACTTTGTGGAAATTTGTATTCACCAATTACAATTATCTTGGCTGAATAATATCTCCTACTGTTCTGGAGAATTATCTTAATTGCCATATTTATGGAGGGGGAAGAAGTACATGACATGATAGCTACAGGTGATGCAGGAAAAGGGGACAGTTCAGAAGAATCCGAGTCAAAAGAGATGGCTTTATGCTCAGTTTTGAGCACCTGTATTGTTAGCTGTGGGCAGAGAAAACCTCACATTGTCTTTGGGCAATAGAAGCATTAACTGTATAGGAGCACCTAAGATCTACAAAGATCTGAAAGCAGGTCTTCATTCCAAGAACACTGTTGTGCTCCTGAAGATGTGCACCTCCAACCACTCTTCCCACTGCATGTCTCTGCAGCAGAGTGGGGGATGTTGGCTATGATACTTATCTACATTTGTTTTTCATGTAACTTCTTCATAAATTTATATTCCATACTTGGATTCAGGAAGGGCTCTTACAACTAAACATGTCATAAGAACTAATTAAAGCTTTTTCTTCAAAGGACTGTGGGTACCAGTAAGTGTTACAGCTCCTGTGGTTTAAATGTTTAGCTGCCTTGTGTAGCACTGACCCATGTTAGATTTCTGGGTGTCCTGCTCAATGCAAAGGAAAAGCTAGGAGCTGAGTAATATCTAAAATAGTTACTACTATTGTAGCTACACACTAAAGAGAATATAATACAACACAATAGTTAGACACTAAATAGAAGCTACCTGGAAAATCAAGGAGGAAACACTGAGGAGAAAGGTCTGGCTTAAAACATAAGACTTTCAAAACTAAATTCAGAATACAACAAATAACTAATTCCATTTGGAATTCATAGTCTTGAACTCTCTTTAAATTAGGTGACTTGGTCAACCCTTTCTTGAGCACACATTTACAAAAGGAGGAAGTGATCCTATATTGTCTAATAGTGCAATGATTATAAGATTTACTCACTAGGTAGAGATGCAAACTCACTTCCCAGATTTGAACATGCTTCATAATTGAATGCTGTGACCACTGAGCTGAAGGGTGTTCACAGAGCAGTAAATTAATGAGGTGTGGGTGTAGGCCTCTATTTCCATATCTTGTTCCAGTATTTATTGTGAATTTTATGTTAAAATGTGTTTAATTTAAAGTGCAGAAATATTTATTGGAGCAAGGCCTGGAACACAGGACTTCTCTGTGCTGTACAAGTGCCATGTTGATACGTTGCTTTCTTTCTCTGTTTTGTCAGTGAAAAACTATGTCATGCCAAATAAAACAGTTTTAACTGGAAGTACCAAAAAACACTTAACTCAAGCATGTTCTACAGTCTGGTGGATGGTACACTAACTCTGCATGAATAACGTTTGTTCATTCCACAAAAAAGGTCTTGAAACATAAAACTAAGTACTTAAAGTTCAGTAAACTGTAGTAGATATTTAGCTCACTAGCTCTCACCACGCACAATGTCTGCATAGGATTCTGAAGGAAATATTCTGTTTGAGGATATAAGGAAAGACTTGGTTACTTTTGAATGGTGAGACCTTTCTCCCAAGGGACCACATTTGAGAATGGAGAACTGATGTTGAGACTGGTCCCAGACAAGCTGGTAGAATTTTCCATAGTTGTCAAAATGTGGTGGATAAACTAAGAACTGACAAAAAGATTAATAAGGCAGTCAAGAAAATTCAAGATTAGGAAATGCAAAAAAAAGGATTCTTACATAGCTGCTAGTTAAGCCTTTTTTTCCCCATATATTCTATTTTATTTCACATAGATTCACATCTGACACTTCAGAGAATAGACTGCTATTTACTCTTTCACTCCTATTTTTCTATCATTGTGGATACTTGATTGTTTGGGGCTATTAGGTGCTACTGCAATGAAAATACTTAAAAATGGTTGTTTTGTTTGGTGAATAATCTAAAATCTGAGGCTTATTCTTGAATCCAAGTTCTATTCGCACTAAAGTGTACAGTGATTTGTAATTGCTATAAATAGAGTCTGAGGTGACCTATCTGTTTCAATGGTACCTTTAGTTTATCTCCTCCTGGGCCCACCTTACAGGTACCAAATCTCTGAACTTTCTGAATTTCAGAACAAATTTCGTTTTTGGAACTGTAGCCATGAGGAACTGCTAATTATCTAGAGATGCCCCATGCTGTTCCAATTTTCATCTAGTGAGAATTGTTCTAGTTGTACAGTTAGGTGAAAACGAGCTTTTGGCCCTTTCGGTTTAATTCTTTGATACCAGTGTAATTTCTTCTTGATGTGTAATATTATGCTCTTTATGTTTCTACTTATTTGACATAACACTATCTTCTCTGTGAAAACCTGAGGTGAAAATATGGTCTCTTTGAAAGCGAATAGATTTTTGCTAGTGACTTGAAATAGAAAGGCTTTTGCCCCATTATGCTATAGATATTATAGGAAACAGAATGATATGAACAAGCTTAAAATTATCCATCATTGCATATACATGGATCATGGTGTGTGTGCATCAACAGGCAGAACTTCATCCCAAACCTAGCAGGAATTCATGAAATATGAACCTTTGCTATGTGCTTGAATTTCCTATGCTGAGTCTCTGAGAACTGGAGGCAATGCATAAATGTAAATTATAAGGTTAATAATTCGTTCAACAGTATGAGCTTTAAAAGTGCTGTTCTTGGAGAGGTAATGTTTAATTCTACTCTTGTATTAAGACAATCTTTATTTTTCCTAAGATTTTTATGTTCGTATTAATCAAGTAACAGCAACTAAAGCCTTTAGATGGATCAGTGTGATTTACTTCTATTAATTATACACAAGAGAAGTATGTGTTTATCCAGAATTAATAAGCTTCACACAAGTGCTTGTCTACTAGACTCCTAAGGATGTGCAAGTCAGCTGAATCAAATCCTTTGAAAATGTTTGAAAACTGACAAACATGAGTACTACATCCACAATTTTTGGCCCACTTGGAACAGTTTAAGATACTGAAAGAACTATATTGAAATAATACTTCAGGAATGTATATCCAACCTGCATACGAGTTCAGCTTGTGATAGAAGCTTTCTGTTATTGATCTCTAATGTAATATAAATATTATAAAGCTGTATGAACAAATATTCTGCAGTCATTTATACTGGAGTCTAACATAAGATAACTGGAACTCCTAGGAAAAAAAACATCAAGTGCAGAATTTGGGTGAAATTTCAACAGATCACAATACATGAATTGGGCAATTAAGATGAAGAGAAGCTTCAAAATATAGTAATTTCCAATTCCATATATGAATTATCATCAGAGTAATATTTTAGGGAAAATATCTGTTATACTCATAGCATCATGGGAGGGTTGAGTTACAGTGTCTTTGAAGGTTAGTCTCTTCTGGGTTCCTTCTTTGGTAGATTCTCAGAGAAGTGACAGAACAGAGCATATGAATAGACTGGGGGTTTGAGCGCAACAGTGAGTCCCTGGAATTGTCACATTATGATGACGGCAGGTACCCACTCATGTAGCATTTCTGAGTTCCCTCATGGCCTCCAAAATTCATTCTTTGTCTTGGCCTTATTTGGAAAGTCATCCATCCAACTGCATTAAAAAAGACAGCCCTTGCTTTCTAAGGGGACCTGGTGGGTCTTTGGTCCTGTGAGAAAGAAAGAGATTTTTCTGCTCTTACCAAAGCTGGAATGTTCTGATTTGAGGTACATGCAAATGGTGGGACAGGATGTGGATGATTCTGGCCTTAATAGACAATACAAGTTTGCCTACATTTGCTTTTCAGAGGTGCTGGTCACTCAACTTCCTTTTTTACTTCATGATTTTCTAGAGAAATCATATTTTGGTTAACTGGTTAATATTAGTAAAGACATTTTGTGATTTCATTTAAAATTCTTCATGACACTCTACTCAAAGTCTCTCTCAGTACCATTGTGACTTGCATAAGAAGAAGGGGACATGTAGATTTTCTAGGTAAGGATCTCATGATTAAGGATCTCATGAGAATGAGTGCAATTGAATTTATTTTGTATGCTTCTCACAAAACAACTGTATGCTTAGGTGATCATGTAACTTACTGCTTTAAGTTTTAGTAGCCTGTGTCTTATTGACATTTTATCATCTGAACACAGGCCGCTTTTAACACCTTATTATGCAATACATAGGTAACTGGGCAAACTGATTCCTCTGCAATTGTGTGAGTATGGGCTCCAAGCTGTTTTTAAGCAACAGAATAATAAATATCTATAGATCTCCAGCTCTTTTTAATACAATTCTGCTGCATTGATTAGAATAAATTAGTATGGAGCAGGTCTTATGGAGTTAAAATAAAAAAATAATCCAATCAATTATTGAAAGAAGGTGATAGGAACTCTCTTGACTAGCGTAAAATATTCTGCTCATATTTTTGCTCTAGTTCACTAGGCAATCAGATTAATTTACATTAATCATGGGTCACCACCTCTCACTTGTGAGAAATTCAAATTTAATTTCATTCACTGCTCAACAGGCATGCCTTGAAGAATTAAATTTAGTGCATATTTATAGCAATCTTCAGATTAGATTGAAATCTGATCTTTAAACTTGAAGGAAAAAATTGGGTAATCTGACATTTGACCTGAACAGATAGCAAAACTTATTAAAAATGAATCAAAGTTCCATTCTACATCTCTTACAGTGTATGGAAGGTTTTTGCATGATTGTTTTAAAATGTGGATTAATATTTTTCCCTGGCAGTGTATTAGAAATGATAGTGAAGGGCATTCAGTCCTGCTTCTGTTGTTGGCACCTCATATTCTCTAAAATTCAGCAATGAAATAAGTTTGGAGGGATCCAGTTTAGTCTCTGTAGAATTTTGATAACATCAAAGCACTGTGACTCCAAATGCAGCTGGCACAGAGACCCGTCTGTGCCCCTGACCTGCACAGAATGGCACTGGGAAGTTGGTTGTTCTGGTCAGTGTGGGAACCGGCGCCTGATGGTTCTTCTCTTCCAGACGTGCTAATAAAGGACTCCAAGTGGACAAAGTTGTACTTTGGAGAAGGCCAGGCAGCTCTGTCTTTCACCCATCTGAACAAAGATGATGAAGGTTTATACACCCTGCGTATGGTTACAAGAGGTGGGGTGAATGAGTACAGTGCATTCCTGTTTGTCAGAGGTAAGGTTTTCATTTGTTTCTTGGGGAGAAATTAGAAAGAGCAGCAGGAAAAGTAGTTTTATTTAAACAATCTCATCTAATGAAGAAAGTGTAAGAGAAATCCAGCATTTTGGTACTTTATAGTTGTTTGATTTTCTTTATAGTAGTCTGTGCTAGAAACAAGACAGTGACATCACATGAGTGGGGAGCTTCAAAAGGAGTTTGCTTCTGAAGCTATTTTCCTTCCTGAAGAACCAGAGAAATCAATCTTGTGAAGAAACATTTTGTTTCCTCCTTCACTGTCTCCTTTATCTGGTAGGGACTAAACATCCTTGAATTCTACCTCTCCTCACTGTGATGATTTTTACTCTAGAGATTACCAGATAGGAGTGGACCTTTTCAGGCATTCTCATGTCCTGTGCCTGCACTTAGAAGGAGGCAGAGGAGAAAGCAAAAGAAATATTCCCACCAATATATCAGTCACAGACAGCTCAGTAATCAGAGGAAAGAAGAGAAGTAAAAAAATTGCTCACTGAAGAAATACAATGTTCACAAGAGGCATGGATAAGAGAAAGATAAATATATTAAAATAGAACAGAATTCAGGATTTGCCCTCACATTTGGATATACAACTCTCAGTGAAGTGAGAATGAGCTCCTGTATGCACCTCTGGGCAGAACTTAGTTTCCTTTTTTTATTTTTATTAAAAGATAAAAATATCTCTCACTGAACAGTTCTATCACTCTCTTAAATACTTTGGACAAGACCCTCAGTAGTAGCAAACCGGAGTAGCCTCACTGAAGCCATTGGAGCTATACTAGCTGAAAACCTAAATAGATCTGACTTGTTCTTCTTAGAAATGTGTTGGAACGTATGTACCTTGCACAATTTTTTTCCTGCCAGTTTGTGTGTGGTGGATGGTGATTAATGTTTTTTTGATGGATCACTGTTAGGTACCTCTTTGGTCTATTTTTACTCTGTCTGATCCCTTCGCATGCACGGGACCCTGGACTTAAGCTATGTCTTCCCTGGTCTATGGTGTCCTCTGTCAGCCTCCTTCTTACCTCTTTTCACATGGGCTGAGATCTGATGTTACAGTGTCATTTTCATGTGTACAGTCAGGTCCATAGATGAGAAACCTTACAAGAGGTTGCAGGCCTGATGCTGAGCACCA
This sequence comes from Apteryx mantelli, assembly GCF_036417845.1. Classification (NCBI taxonomy): domain Eukaryota; kingdom Metazoa; phylum Chordata; class Aves; order Apterygiformes; family Apterygidae; genus Apteryx; species Apteryx mantelli. The sequence continues at coordinate 116,075,594 of NC_089980.1, read as the reverse complement.
GCCTTCTAACAACTGATTGCTTTTGCAATATGGCAAATGTTCTCAGTCCCCTAGGGTTCCTCCTATGAGACACCTCAAATTCAGTGCAAGAGACACGCGTAAAGCACAGCAAAGTACAGGTGCCTCTTGGCAGTAGGTTCTAGAGCCACAGTGGTTCTTGCAGATATTTCAGGAAAAATTTGAGAAACTACCAAGATTTAGGTTCAAATCAAACTTGAAACTTTCGCATGGTTATTTCAGCAAAGGGAAACCCAGAAAGTGATAATTTTGGACTCTGTCTAGATGTCTAGGATGTTTACATGTTATAAAGATTTTTCCTGGAGGCAGAGAGCTCTATCTGTTAGGAGATTTGATTAGCAATTGTGGGTTCACACCAGTCAGCTCCTCTCAGATGAAGCCACACACAGGTATCTTAATGAAAGAACATTCATTACTTAGGCCTGCTCATATTGTAAGACTTAAAATAAAAAGTAGACTCAAAAATGTGCCAGGAGTTTACAAACTTCTTATTCTTTAAGGGGTCTGTTTTCCCTTCCTTCTTTGCTGAGTACTTTGGGCTGATCAGTAACCCACTGATATACAGCTTTTAGTGGGAAAGATTATCAAAAACATATGGGGAAGTCAGGCATTTAAGTCTCATGAAAAGTAATGGGTCTTTGATGCCTAAATCACTTTTCTACCTTCAAAAATATCCCTGAACTTCCTTACCTGATTAGGGGGATAGACATTATAGGCTTGATTCATTAGTGCAGTGAATTAGTCTGCATGGAAATCTTTGGGCTCCCCCTCATAGAAAATAATAGCACAGTGAACTGGAAATCTTCCCTTTTGTCTTTGTGGTATATTTCAGAAGAATCAGGATCAAAACTGATTTATTTTTATTTGTAATCCAGATGCTGATGCATTAATCGCAGGAGCACCAGGGGCACCAATGGATGTTAAATGCCACGATGCTAACAGAGACTATGTTATTGTTACTTGGAAACCACCAAACACAACCAGCCAGAGCCCAGTCATTGGATATTTTGTTGACAAGTATGTAAGCATCGGGATTATTTAATTTTGTTTATTGCCAGAAGCACATATCTACTGAAGGGAAAAAAAAAATTACCACTTTTATCTTATGATACTTGTGTTGCTTAGTTATATCTTTACAGGCTCCAAGCACTGGAGCCCAGTTGTCTACTTTGTTAAATTACTAGAATGTTCCTTGGAACAGTTTTAGCCTAGATGATCTAGCACTTTCTTAGGAAATTTCTGGGCACAGCCTGGAAGTTAACAAGGGCAATGGGATCATTCCCAGTAATCAGTTTTCAGGCAGCCACCCTTTATCAGAGACAAAAAATGTTCAACAGCATGGGTTTGGCCAAATCAGAGAACGAGCGAGCCCTGGCACTATTTGACTTATAGAAGCCAGAATCCATTAATCAGATTTAAGTCTCTTTAAGCTGTACATTACAGAAGCTGAAACCTAGAGTTTATTACATGATCTATTTACTTCTGCCTTAACAACAACATAGCATGAATTCAAGGCATGGGTTCCCAGGAGCTGGTGGTTTAAATCGGAAGGGCTGTTCTCACTCCTACTGCCTGCTTTGCACGTTGCTGTGGGTTCAGCTCAGTGCAGGCAGCCCAGGACCAGGGGATCCAAGGGCTGTTCTGCATCTCTTCCTCTGAAGCCCATGCTTTTCCCCTGTAGCTGGAGCTAAACATCTGATCCTTAGTGTTTGAAAATGACAGTTGGCAAAAACATTACTGAAGTAGTTTAATAATGTGTAATGCTCTACCCTTAAAAGCAACATTCGCGGCCCAGTGCTATCCAATATCCTATAATTTGGTCTAATTCAGAGACAACTGTCTGGAAATTGCTGGAAAATGTTGGTTTATGAATGGCTGTCAGTATGGGGAAATTAGCTTGGGCCCTGAGGACTCTATCATTTATATCCAATTTGTGCAGTGCATAGATCATGGGAGCATTTCACCTGTTATGTGTATAATCTACACAGCTGTGCCTTTTGACATTTTGCTTGGATTACCACAGTGCCTAGGAGTCCTTGATCATGACCCTAGTTTGCTGGGTGCTGTCAGAGCAAAAGGCATTCTCCACCACAAAAGCTTATGGCAGTATGAGACAAAGGAGATATGTGCAGACAAAGGAGATATGTGCAGACAAAGGAGGCAGTGTGAGGACATCACCGTGCTTCACGGTGACTCCTGCGCTCTGTGGCCCAACCATTGTTGGAGACAAAAGCACAGAGGTGCTTACTTAAAAAAATAATGAGAAAGGGATGGAAAAGATCAGGTGAATGTTGCAATTTCAGCATGTTCTGTGGCAATGCATGTTAAAAATAAAGGTGAGTAACTTGTGCTTGATATGACAAAGAAGGGAACCTGGTGGAAGGGAAGTAGAGGGAGTTGACAAGGCCAGAAAACATGCAAGAAAAATGCCCTTTGCAACTGCATTATAAGTAAGTATGAGCACAGTGAGACCAGATTAGTAAGGACAAAGAAAAGGGTGTCTAAAGAATGTGGCTTTCATTAGTAAGTTGTATGGATTAGTTCCTCAATTTAGTGAGGACATCTTTTGTGACTCTGACTTGGTGTGTGTAAGTAAGTATGGTGTATGTTTATTGTGGGATGACTTTGACAAACGAACACTGAAAAATGCTGTCTTCTGCTACTCTAAGATGTGAAGTGGGTTTGGAAAACTGGATCCAGTGCAATGACGCTCCTGTAAAAATCTGCAAGTATCCTGTGACTGGTCTCTACGAGGGACGGTCTTACATATTCCGCGTGAGAGCAGTGAACAGTGCGGGCATTAGCAGGCCTTCCCGTGTCTCTGAACCAGTGGCAGCTCTTGACCCCGTTGACCTGGACAGAACACAAAGTAGGTTGTTCAAGGCTAGAACTGGTGTTCAATATTTGATCTTACATTTATTCAGATTCTGTTTTCAGATTCTGTTTGATTAGTAGCCTAAGGAGCAGGATTCATTTCTTCCTTTGAATGAATGGGTGTCTCACTAATTTCAAGGTGGGGGATACAGCTGCAATAGCAAGATCCATACTGACAATTTATCAGGACTTGGGGATTCCATCTCAATTATGGCTGGTTTTGTTTCTTTTAAATATAAAAACTTATTATCACAAGGAGCAATGTTTTCAAAAGAGGCAATATGTCCTGAAAGCTTCTATCATTTCCACTGGGAGATGGGCACTCAGATCCCACAAATTTTCACATTTGCTGGCAATCACTTTTGAAAAAGTTATTGAATATGCCTATTTTAGTTAAAAAAAAAAGAATTGTGATGTGAATTCACCACCCTAGAGACTCTCATATTTACCCACTCCTTTTTTTGCTAAGGGAAGTGTCAGCACTGGCACAAAGCTCCCTTTCCACAAGTTGGGGGCCTCTGGTATTGTGACTTTCCTAGCAGATGGAAAAAGTCAATCTAATGAAACAGCTCTTTCTGAAAACTCATTTTGTGCTCAAGGCCACTGCATTCTGCAAAGGAACCTTCATGAGAACTTCTCCATGAGTGAGCTAAGCTGGCTGGCTCCAGAAAGTAGTCTTGTTAGTTTAGCCCTGTCCAAAAACCCAGCACAAAGGCTACATATATCATAAACTTGCACACCTATTGTTTTGCATGCCCCTTTTATGCAGAGGAGAATTAAACTCATTATGAAGACTGCAGGTCCCAATGTTGTAAAACATGAGTTGAATATGCTATGTTTCCATCAAATTTATTGCTAATTCTTATTGCAAAAGCCCAAATCATGATATAGCTGTCCTCCAATCTGCCTGAGAATTGTGACCATGATTATTGTTTTTTAGTTCATCTTTAAATAGTACTGTCATGCTTAGTTTTCCCATGAAAGTGAATGAAGCAGTGTATAACTTTCAGTTGATTCCATCTTTGGAAAGTTTTAATAATAGAGTTATACAAACAGAGGTATATAAAGATACAGAAAAGCTTTTTAACTGCTGATGAACGGTAATTTGCAAAATTTATGAATGTATCAAATTGGCTCAAGAAACTAACTGAATATTTTGGTTAACAGCTATTCATGTGGATGAAGGGCGAAAGATTGTAATCCGAAAGGATGACCTTGAAGGTATGCCACTTTTCCATGATTTCATTCCATCTGTCTATATCCTAGGAATTTAAGATTATAATTAGAAACATAGCAAATAAAAGAAAATACACCTAGTGAGCAAACTCTTCATAAAAATAAAGACAGATATTCTGTCTTGCAAACCTGAGAGAGCAGAAGGCAAAGACAAAGGTCTAAAAGGACAGACAGCATTATGCTGTTGACTGCACTGGTTTCATTATGTGCTGACAGCATCTCAATGTTTTACTTTGGCTAGTGATAAGTTGTGTTAAAGCAGCAGAACATTGCATTTGATCACATACATTTCCCTCTTTCCTATTCTTCTGGGAGACAAATACAGCTTTTTAAAGAGAATTTCATGATTTGAGCAAGCTGTTTTCCATTTAAAAATATAGAATCCAGTCTTATTCTAAATTAATATATCTGTCTGAATAAAGAGGCTTTTATTGAGGAAGTGTTATAGACTAGCCATTGTTTTTTCTCAGGAGAATTGGAGAGATTACTGCCAGCTTTTAGGATAAAGCCTGAATTTCTTCTATCTTTGGTAGTTTCTATATGTGCTGATTTTTTTTTTTTGGTCTGGATAATGATCTTCTCATCACTTAAACTGTCAAAAATGTGAACAATAATAGCTCAGTAGTATGGATATTCTGTCTGTATCTTCCACAAAGCTTATATATCCATAACTCCATTAATAACCTAATAAAAGGAAATTCACCTGAGAATAGGTGTAATTCAAAGAGAATCAGGCTCAGAAACATTAAATGGTTTTTCCCCCACCCCAGATGAATTTTCTCTAGTTTGACAATAGTATCCTAAATTAATTGATATGGCTATTCTCACGTTATAGGATCAAGAACATCCTTGTCTTACCTGTCTGGCTTCAAAGTATCTACTCCTGCTCTCAGGATTGCCTGAGAATGATCAGAGTGGTTAAACAGCCAATCTGGTATAAATATAAATAATGATATTTGGATTTCTGTTGTGATGATTTGTGCATATTTAATCAATGGACGTGAATATCCAAATACTGCTATTTATATATATCATTACTTTCATGTGCAAAATTGGAGACCATTTTTGAAAAAGTAATCTTACAGATCACAAATGGATTGCCTTTTCAGTGCCAGATGACCTTCCGTTCTGAAAGAGCAGACTGTACCATCGTGTTGTATCATTACAAATTATATCAGTTTGGGGTTTTTCAAGAATGTTTATGTAAAAGAAAAAATGTAGAGGTTTGGTATGTGAAACAAATTGAAAGCCTTTTGATTGTATGCACTGCACTGAAAATTATTATTTTTAATGCTTAAAATTATCTTCTTGACTGTACATTGGCAATTTCTTAAATTCATTTATGTGTCTTTCTTAATGAAAAAATATATTTGTAGGAAATCAAACATCAGAATGCACTGAGAGAAAATAAATTTTGACTGGATAAGTCCCAGTTTGCTTTAAAAAAGCATGGTTTTGACTCGGAAAAATGTACAAAGAAATAACTTTAGTGTACATTTTGAGCCTGGTTGGTTCTACAGATGTTTATAAACCGCCAAACTTCACTTCTATGATTCAGAGATTATTACCGAAACATTTTTCTTTTTTTTAATGTCAAATTATGAGCATTTAGAGGATATATGCTCTTTGTTTGCATCAGAAGTGGCAAAACTTATCTTAAAAGAACTAAACTTTCTCCTTCTCTGTTGTAAACCGTAAAACTAAAATATTTACAGGTATCCGCTGAATTGCCATGTCTGAACTGTTACAGAGGAGGAAGCTTCTTCAGAGCTATGTAGATATGTATGAAGCTGTCCTTCATAGGTCTGAAGCTCTCCTTATGTCTGGCTATTTTACACCACTGTAATCCCACTGGTAGGGAAACGAGCTCCTTCTCAGTGCTGCGGTGGGAGAGTGTGACCACAAAGGGCAGCGCTGGTCCAGGCTATGCCGGTCCTGGTAACGTGGCAGCGAGAGTGAGGAGGGGGTGGTCGATCAGGCCACTCCAGCTGAGGTAGTCAAGAAAGGGCTGGTGACATATTAGTACATTTCTGGTCCAGAGGTCTTAGAGGTGCTCTAGATTATCCAGCTGGTAATACCATCACATTACTGGAGATAGTGTTAATATTCTCTGTTTCCTTTTCCACTTTCCACTTCATTTTAAGCTGCTTTTCTCCTTGAGTGTACTTCCCTTCCAGTTATCTTCTTCTAGTCTAATTTCTCATAATAACTCTTTGGACTTCTGTGTTTGATCAAAAAATAGCTCTTATTTGCATAGAGTGAGTAGGTTTTTCCAAGGCATTTTGCACAGCAGATTAAAGTAATTCAAATGTGATCAAAGAAAAAGCATGTGTGACAAATGCACAACTTTTCAGGGGAATATTTAACTTTGAAAAAGTAAATAACTAACTTTTAACATGGATGTTTCACTCCTCAAAATGGAACTGAAGCGAGAAGTGAACTGCACGACTGATACTGTAGCCTTTAATAGCTGAGCAACGTACTGCAGGGTGGGAGTTCAGAAAGATGAGCTGTAGCACAAATGCTGACGCGGTGGTTAATCTGCTGTTTAACATTCACTACGTTTATTACTCTTCCAGGCGATATTCAGATTCCAGGCCCTCCCACCAATGTACATGCCTCAGAAATCAGCAAAACATATGTTGTACTCAGCTGGGATCCACCTGTTCCCCGTGGCAAGGAGCCACCAACGTATTTCATTGAGAAGGTACTGTACTGTACAGTGGCATTGAACTGTAAGGCATTTCATTGCCACGTGCAATTATATTCAACTCACTTTCAGAACTACAGAATGAACAACAAAACTAACACTCTGAGTGTTGCAGGACTTGGCAATGGGATATTGGAGAAGGCATGGACAGTCAAATGTCTTATTGCATGCTTTAATGAGTAGAGTATTGAATTCAAGGTCCAGCAAAATGGACACCCTGTGCTATTTGTTTACTGCTGTCTAAAATGAGAGCAATCCTACATGTATAAGGTAACTTTTTAATAGAAAAGAAATACCTTTGATTTCTCCTCCCTACAGTCAGGGCTGGCAGTTTGCAATCTGTCCTTATTAAAGGGAAGTATATGGGGGTCCTGCAGCAGAGCAGGTCATAAACAGTGACTCATCATGTGATCCTCACCTCCCTTTCCACAGGTGTACTGCACCCTCTGCTTTTGCCTGACATTTTCAGCTCATTCCCTGAATATGAAGTCAATAGAGAGAGGTAGACCTCTGTCTCAGGTTCACTGCTCCCCGGTAGTCTTCACGGCTGCCTTTCTCCTCCCCTTGACTTGACAGGGAACTTGGGCTCATTCTTCCCCTACCTGGGCTACTAAGATTTAGATACATCCGTCCCTGAGCCAGGTGTCTATCTTAAGTGTGTTGGATACCATCCAGAGGTCTTAATCTTTTCTCCTTCCTACAAAGTTTCCCCATCATTTCAGTAGGTAAATTGGGCCTCATCCCTGACCGCTAAAACTCTTCAATGCCAAGCTATAATTAGACTTTATGAATAATGTCTGTAGCATATGCCCCCACAAACACCAGAACCATCCATAAAACTGCCACACACTCAGTCTGCATCTTGAATATTGCAAGAGACTTTCCTCAGGTCCTTACCATGTAATTTTTCTCTTCTCACACTTGTTCAGCACATTCCTCCAAAGTTCATTTCCTAGCCGATAATTCTGTTCATATCACCCCTCATATGCCCCCCCTTCTGCCTTCTCTTTCTCTGCCACATTAAAATCTCAACTTCAAAAGCCCTTCAGAACCCTTCCCTACCTTATGGATCATCCATCAGCTGGTGGATGACAAAGCAATAGGTGTAAGGTGAAGTCCACTCACTAGTTAAATTTTCCCACAAACATGTTCATGATTTCTCCCACTCTGCCTTTCCCATTTAAGAAAAGTAATGAAAATTTCCATAGAAATAAATATCTATTTTTTTCCTATACAACACAGTGTTATGTCATTGATCCTTTCCTTTGATCCTTATTCCCTGCCATATACATGCTGTCCTGTCTATAGATTGCAAGCATGCTGAGTTAAAGATTTTGAACCATCTCTTTATCCTGTGTTTACGTATCAACTAACAGGGAGGTTTTGATTGCTGACTAGATTTTCTAGAATAAGAATAATGTAAGTAAAAATAACTTTAATCAGGAGCACATTTTGGATCACAACCTGACGCTAAGTGTGGGACTTATCTTCACTTTAGTTGCCTAAAATTTATAGGTCTACATCTGAACTAGTTACCTAGATATTCCTATAGTGCAGGAGAAATAGCAACTTCTTTGTCATGATTCAAAAATCATATATTAGATGACCACTGTAGGACAAGATGTGTCCTGAAAGTGCTTAGTTGTTTCCAGAACCTACAGAAATATTCTAGATGAAAAGCTCAGATGCAGATTTTTATTGAGTGGACACCTACGCTTTGCTAGTTGAATTTCATTCTAAATATGCTTTGGAAATGTGTATATTCACATGTTTTACAGAAATAACTCTATATAACAGCACAAACAGTACAAAGCAGTGGGAATGATGAACAAATGAGTTTTAAATAAATCCCAAACTTACTAAGAGAAACTGAGACTGAGAATTAAAAGGTTATTATTAGGAAAAAAAAGTTTCATTATACTAGTTAAAACCTGACTCTAAAATCCTTTGTCATATAACTAGCTGTTATGTATATGTATAGCCCATTCAGTTCATAGATGAATATTTGTTCATTGCTTTGCACAGACATCTCTTAAGTTAGGAATGCACAATTTTAAATTAATGTATTTTAAATAAAGAAGTATCAATCCTAAAGAATAAAACAGAATTTTGAAAGTCTTCAAGAAACACAAAATGGAAGAGAGTTCTCCATTCTGTAAAATAATGCTCCCTTAACAGCAGAAATAAATTAAATCAAACTACAGAATAAAACATTATGCTGATTCTTGCCTCCATCAAAATGAAACACAACAATTAATGTTTCTCATGACAGAATGTAAGATATATGGCAAAATGATGCTCTTTTCATATTTTCCATCTTTTTATTAATGAAGAAATTACATTTCTTTTTTGCTACTGAGAACAATAGCTGGGTTCAGTATCTATGAAAAAGATTTTTATTATTTATCTGTAATAGTGTGCAGAGTGGTTTCTAAGCACCCATGAAACACTATTCCTTCTTTAATGAGTTCACAGTCTAACAGGTTTTGTTCACAGACTTCTCTTCCATAATTTTATGAAAAATTAATTTTAATGCACCTTTCTGTGTCTTAAAGCAATTTTATTTAGGCTGCTCACTGGACACTTGAGTTTTACTAAAATCACTGATATAGCCCATGGCTTATCTTTGTTTTGGGTCAACAGTTTATTTGGGGAAGCTACTGGACAGCAGAATTCTCTCAGAGTGCTGGTTTGCTGGCACTCCTCTGTATGGAGGTATGGTAATAATTAGCTCAGCTGCTATGCTGAAAATATTCTAAAGTAATTATTTCATTTGATGAATATTCTTATGGACATGACTTTAGTCAGCAGAGTGCATAAACATATGGTAGCAAGTAAAGAAACACTCCCCTCCCCACCTTTCTACAGAATCTGGATTAGAACTTGCTTGCTTTATGACTAACCTTTGGGTGTTCAAGTGATTTTTGCAGGACGTGAGAGTAATTCTCTTGAGAGCAATCAGAGCTGACAGTCAAGGCCCTAACTGAAGGCTAGCTGTGTATGCCAGAAGGCATATATTGGTGTCTAGACAGATATGGAGACATTTATGTACTCAGACCTTTTCTGTAGAGTAACTGAATGCATGAGCAATGCGGATTTGCATATGTTAAAGCAAGGCATTTGAGAATGATCCTTCTCCTTTCATTCTTAAACAAATTCATGACAGGATGCAATATGTTCATTTTTTGACAGTTCCAAAATGATCCTCATCTTTCTTTCTTACTTTCCTTTTTTTTTTTTTTTTTTTTTTGTAGTCCATGGTTGGCAGTGGAAGCTGGCAAAGAGTCAATGCACAGGTTGCTGTAAAATCTCCTCGCTATGCCGTGTTTGACCTTGCAGAAGGAAAATCATATGTTTTCCGAGTCTTGTCAGCAAACAAGCATGGAATCAGTGATCCATCTGAAATCACAGAACCTATTCAACCACAAGATACTGTTGGTAAGGCATTAATTGTATGGTATCAATATTAAATGCAACTGATATTTAAAAAAATTGCAAATAAACAAGTCTCATCATAACTAGATTAATATTATTACAATAATAGTAATTAAATTCATTTGTGTTCCAAAAAGACCAAGATGTTAAATTTTGGAAACATTGAGAACTTTTCCTAATGATTGTGCATTTCCTTGTTGAGACTAATAATTGTTATAAAGTTAAATTAATTTTAGTTAGTCATTCTTCAGAGTACTCTTTCGGTGTGACTTGTCAAAAAAGTAGAATAATACTGGTTAATCACTAACTCAGATAATTATTGTCTGGCTCAGGTAATTATATATTACCTAATTCCCTACAGTTTCAATTAGATAAGGTAGCTTTTCCTTTCTTTCTGAGTAATCTAAGTTGTGAATTATTGCTGGAGCAGAATTCCTGTGGCAGGCAGATGACTAGATTTCAGTGTTGGGGAAAGTTATATCTACATATTCAGTGGCAACTTTCCAAAGGAAAATGAAGGGTTTATCTTGGGGCCACATTTAAACATACAAGCAAAAATTTAGGGAGCAATTACTCATCTTGTTGCTCAAATATATGGTTTACTCTTGCAGTTTAGCAAAGGTCACAGATAAACAGTCCCATGTATTGACAGCTGTCACCTTAAGAGCTCACATATTACTAGTACACTTGCCAGAAAGATAAGAAATGAGTACAATATCTGATATACCATAGTGCACTAGATGTTGATAATGGAGTCTTCTTCATGTTTACGGTAATTTAAAAAATGTAACCCAGCACCTTGCCTGATTTGAAACTACACAAGATGAAATAAAAACATCTTGTGCTTTTATGTATTCTTGATTTGATATCTCATTGATACATATAAATTATTTAAACTGTTCATCATTCCCCGAGGTAGGGAAGAAACATACTGTATTTATTTCACTTAGTACAGAAAATAGGCTACCCCTTAGGGATTAGCACAAGAAGGTTTTAATAAATCATAGCAATAGTGGAAGACAGAAAGCACAAGATATTATTTTAAAGAGAAACTGCAGTACTTTCGGAGATGGAGTTAACTACCTGTGCTAAAATACATTATGGATGCACATGGCTTTGTTTAGTTGCCTGCACATAGCGCTGTTTGACATTCCTGCGGGTATATGAGAAAACTTCATGGGGCTGGCAAACATGACACGGGAATTGTGGGAGACATTCTTTCTCGAGCAGCAACTAGAGGACAGATGGGGTGCTCCCCATCTAGTGCACCCAAAATGGCACTTAGTATATGTGTGTAGGCAATTTAATTGAGTGATAAGAGGGGATTCAGTTTGAGATTGACATCTAAATTTAGGTGTATCCATGTAGGCATCTACAAGTGCTCTAGAGGTCTCTACTCCCACTGCAATCTGTGGAGCCTAAAGGATAACTTGGCTGACCACCCATGGGGTGTCTACATTGGGGTGAGATGAATCATTCTCAGCACTCCACTGACCGCCGGTTAGTGGCTCAGTTCGGCTTCCCGCCCAGACATCTAGTACCTTTCGAGATGCTTTCAGTTTGCCATTTCACAGGGGTGCAAGTATGTCCTGAGTCATATCTGCCACCCCCAGGAAGAAGTCTGCAATGCACTAGAATGTCTAAAATGGCACTAAGTATGTTTGTGTGGGTAATTGAATCAAGCCCTAGATCTTTGACTATAATGGCAGCTTAGGAACATGTGCTTGTAAATGTAAACTCTTGTATATGTAAATTCCTACATTTAGGTACTTTTATCTCAACCTCAATCCACTTAATGTTACAACCCTACTGTATAAACTACAATATCATGTAAGTATTATTTTTTTATTTTGAGATTGAAAGACTGAATGAAAAAAAATGCTGCCTTTTTTTGTTTCATGCTGCTTGCTTCAGCTGTAGTTCTATGAAACATATAAATCTGGGGAAACTAAAATGCCTCTGATAGGTAAGTGCTGGGTGCCACTCTTAATCTATCATGAAAGGCTGAGACATTGCCTCAGTTCCTTATGTTATTGAAGCTCAAAAAGGTATTTTATAGTGTACAGACTGTTTGAACTGGCCCTTATTAACTAAGGTATTTTGTTTACATTTAGATGTTGATGTTTCTGATTCTATTTATGCACATTCAGGGTGTCTAGCTGAATATAAACCAACAGTGCGTTTTCATTGCATATAGTGAACTGCATACTATGCTACACTGGGAGGACTGTGACAAGCAGATTGAAGGAAGCTTTATTTCTCTCTGCTTCATGCTGGGGAGGTTGCTTCTGGAGCACTGGGTCCAGTTATGGCTGCCTTAGGTTACAGGGATGTGGAGAAACTGGAGCAGTCTAGTGGATGACCAGGGGCCTCAAGGTTGTGACCTATGAAGAGAGGTTGAGGTACTGGGGTTGTTTAGCCTGGTGAACAGGAGGCTAAGGGGTGATCTAATAGCAGTCTACCTCTTCTTGAAGGGGAGTTACAAAGATGATGGTGCCAGACTGTTCTCAGCAATGCTAGGTGATGAAACAAGAGACAACAGACACAAATTATGGTTTGGAAGATTCAGGCTGGACATTACTTAGTGAAAAAGGTGCAACAGTGCAATACTGGAATGGGTTCTGCAGGAAAGCTTTGAAATCTCCATTGTCAGAGATTTTCAAGACTCAGTTAGAACAAGCCATGACTGACCTGGCTTAGAGTTGGTGGCAGTCCCACTCCTATTGACAGGTTGGACTAGACAACCCCCTGAGATCCCTTGCAACTAACATGCCTATGCTTCTGTGAAATGCATCTAGCTAAGTTTAGCTAAGAACTTAGCATTCAAACACATGCTTAAAGTTGTGCTGAAAAGCTGGCTATTCCTGAATTGGGGTGGTCATGAACTGACTGGAAGGTAGTATTTCCTAACTCTCATGATACTACACTTAAATAGTTTATGTGCATTACTTACTGATGAAGTAGCGCTACAGGAGGCATACCTGAAGCTGTTATTCTGAATTGAGAGAGAATATTTTCATACCCATACATTTTTATCAGCACTGACATTTGAAAATATGTCTTTCTATAACTCATTCCTCAGAAACCTGTATAAAATCGCAAAATTATGGAGACTAGTAGCTTAGAGTAAATTTACTATAAGAAAACCAGTAGAAAAACTAAGTATGTACTCACATATATAAGTATCCAGACAAGTGAATTACTTATAGCAAAATAAATACACTAAAATGCATATTATAAACATAGTAGAAGTCATAGCTATAGTGATTAAATATGATAAAAGTATACAATGTTGTATCTAACTTAACTTAGTTTTATTTTTATTTATTTCATTATAGTGAATATTTTCTCTCTTTTTCTTAGTTGTTCCATCTGCACCTGGTCGGATAGTGGCCACAAGGAATACAAAAACATCAGTTGTAGTTCAGTGGGATAAGCCAAAACATGAAGAGGATTTGTATGGCTACTACATTGATTATTCTGTGGTGGGATCAAATCACTGGGAATCTAGTAACCACAAACCTATTAAATATAACAGGTATTGACAATGCTTCTGTATTTCCAGGAGTTTTGAAAACTGTAGAATAATATTAAGTAAATTTATGTGGTAAGCAATGGCATTATCGTGGAAGATGAACGTTTGAGGAAAAATAGTCTGCAGAGTCTCAAGCCTGAACCTTTCAGGTTGCAGGGCAGACTTTTTCCATTTTTGTTTCTCCAAAGAGAAGTGTCTTTTTCTATTCCATGCCTTTGAGTTATAAAAATAGGTTTCAGAGACATGAATCTGTATGACTTGGTCCTGAATGAGCGTAAAATGAATGCCTTTCTTGACGTCTGGGTTATGTCTGGGATGAAATGACCTGATGCACATGAGAAAGAATATAAGAAGAGGGGACGCAGAAGCTTTCCAGGCTGTTCCTGCCTGGAGCCCGTAGTCCAGGCCATCAGGGCACATTGCTGTTCCTGCTATAAATGTGGTGGAGAAAGTGCTGCTGTTGCTGAGACCGCTGTGTATGAAATCCAAGTGTGCTGCCCCAGAGACGTCAGAGCTCCCCAACCTGCTAGGTCTATGGGTAAAGAAGAGCCCCTGTCTCTAGCTCCCCTGTCATGATAGTGGCCCTGTCTGTATTTCTGCTGATTTTTTACTCCCTCCAGAAAACATTACTTTGTTACGTGATTCGTCAAATAATTTCCTTTGTGAAAATTATGACTACTTTTATTGGAATTACTCACCAAATGCAAAGTTTGTTTATGTTATTTATCTTTTCTTATGGGTAGATAACAAGCACATAGTGTTTAGTGTATTTTGTCAGTTATTAATTAATTTTGAGTGACTGTATTCAGCGAAATCCTTTGATCAAGCAATCAAGGAACTTGATCAAAGAAGAAGTAGAGACTAATTCTTGGTCAAAGGGACTGGGACAGCATAAAAGTAAGAAAAAAAAAATTCCATTTTTTCATATGTGAACACATCCTACAATAGGACAGTCCTGACAATTCTATTTGTTACAATAATTGCCTAGAACTTCAGATCAAAATTGAAAGCTCTTCTTGGCAGTTACTATGAATATAGTGAAAAACAGTCCCTGCCAAGAATAGATTGGAATTTAGCAACCCCAAGTTCAGAAGGAATATGCTGTGGTTTATCTGACTCTACACAGTAGATCAGCACTAGCAATTTAATGAGTCCTCTAACTTTTGTTCCAGTGTCCCATCCAATTATACTGTACTATATACTTGGTACAGTATTAGGGTTCTTTCTTGGAAATATTTTCCTTTGTGAAGCACTCATGAAGCTGAGCTTGCTTATTGTGGCCAAGATTTCATTTTACAGCACGGAATGCTTCCTATAAAATATAAACTAATATGTGATGCTGTTTTTTTTTTTTTTTAACTCAGGTTTGTTGTTCATGGTTTGGAAACTGGGGAGCAGTACATCTTCCGTGTAAAAGCTGTGAATGCTGTAGGATTCAGTGAAAACTCACAGGAGTCTGAGGCTATAATGGTACAGGCAGCCCTTAGTAAGTATGATTGTGCAACTCAGCTTCTTGTTTCTTTAACAAGGTACGAATCTGCAGCAACCAGCTCCTTTGGTCTCCTTTACTATGACAGCACATTTTACAGCCATAGGTCACATCCCGTTGGTAAGGTTATGCTGTGGCATGTTGCTATGCTCCACGGAAAAGTCACTGTGGGGGGAAAAAAATAGTTATTCGTAGAGTCTGTTAGAATTATTGAGTCAGAGTCACTATAATGGCTGGGCTGCCTTCTGCTCCTCAGTTGCAACAAAGAAACCGTAAATCTTGATTAAGTTATACAGTGGCTTCTGGGTGATTTGGAGTGGTGCAAATCAGTTTAGCGTGACATCTGCTCCATTTAGTAGAGTTTCAGGAAACTTTCTTATTGTGTGCCTGGACCAAACAGAAAAGTCCCTTTGGCTGCTCTAGTCTGGGAAGCAATCTACCTCCTCTGGTACTCTGCAAGAAATATTTTCGTGCAAGAACAACCCACTGTGTGTGCCAACCCCACTAGTTACAGTAGGGATGATACATACCTAGTGGAGGGCAGAATAATTATTTAGACCATCAAGTACACAGAGCTGGGCTATTAAGGGCTCTTTTCCAATTTTCATTTCTGCACTGCATTCAGAGCCTTGAAACTTGAATAAAAAGTCACAGAAAAGACTTGTACTTTGAAGGTCAGTTCGATTAACAGTTTTAGTTTCATACCGAAAAACTTAAAATGGAAAAAAAAAACCCAAACACCCCCTGAGTGGCTTCCTCTTAGCGAGGGACACACATACTTGTCAGAAGTAAAATATTTGCCATTCAGAATGCCTATTAGAAGATGCTTTCTTAAATTTGGATGTGGTGTTACTGACAAACCTACTCTTTTTGATTGTTTTAGGAGGAAGTGTGTCTCATATGGGTAGGTGGTACACGAACACTTTTACATTTGCCACCTTTAGGTTGTATATGCACTTGCACTTTGAAATTTTGTGGCACCTTTCATTTTGTCACTGTGTGTGTTTGACAATGAGGGTTGCATGGGGTATATCACCACACACAGGCCAGGTGGATCTTATACACACTTATGGCATGTGAATAGCTTTTATTCATTTCAGTAGCCTTAATAAGAATTTAGTAGGACTATTCGCAGGTGAACTCGCATTTGTGTGGACAGAATTCTTCTGTAGTATTGGTTGAAAGGCATGTATAGGAGTTTGCTATGGTCATTATTATTTATCAAGAAGTGATAGCAACTGCAAAAGCCTTTTTTTAAGTCAGAGCCAGTCTGAATATCACACTACATTTGATAAAATGAACAAAAAGTCAGTTTCTGCTGATTACTATCTGTTTTCATGCTGATCACTAGTAAAGCTACAAGTTCAGGAATTGCATTAAGGGCCCTGGCTAACATGTTCTCTTCTAAATGAGGTAAATCAGATTCTCTCAAGAAATACTGGTAAGTCACCTGAAAAGATTGGATCAGCTTTAGGATCAGGAGCTCAGCCTGTACTGACTGCAGCATGACAGGGTCCAGGAAGGAGTGTCTTCAGGTGAACTTTCTTGCGCAGAGGGAAAAAACAAAACAGTGCTTTCTAGACTAGAAGGGGTGTTTGCTGGTAGGAGGGGTGTAAAAAGTAACTCAGGAAACAATTATCTGCATTTCTAGGAAGCTGCCTGGGTGACATTTCTGCTTCTGCCATATGTAGGTCTAGTACCTCTGAGGAAAATTCACAAGGGAAATGTCTTTCCTGCCTCCCCGTAGCATAGGCTTGTGCAAGTTTAACCATTTTCTGTTCCTTACGGGGTAGACAGCAGCTTCAGTCTGAAGTAGGCATAGAATAAGGGGATAGGAAGGAAAAGCATGGAGGCCATAAGTGAGACAGTCACACGACTTCATTTCATTTGAGCTCATAGCCATTTTTTTTATTGAGTCTTAATCCATTCCAAAAGCACTTAATCAGCTTATTTGTTTTTTGGCAGGAAAATGTCCTCTGATTCTTCTGAAATCTTGTAGCATAGTATTCGATCTGGAGACGTTTTCGCTGCCACTACCATTTCCATACTAAAGATCTTAGTCTGTTCCTTCTTTCTGTCGCCTCAGAGGGCCACTCTGAGGCAGATCTTTCATGAGGCAGATCTTTCATATGGGAGCTTTCATGCTTATTTTTGTAGATAAAAATAATTTTGATTAGCAGCTTTACAATTACTTTTTTACTGAGATGTAACTGATAGTAGTACATTGCAGAAAACAAAGACAGTACAGAAAAACTAAACTTCTGCTCTGCAGTGTTTTAGACTCTATCATAACTCTCAGTATGCTTATTTCCTTTTAGCTTGTCCATCACATCCTCATGGTATCACACTTCTTAACTGTGATGGTCATTCAATGACCCTTGGCTGGAAAGCACCGAGGTTCAGTGGAGGTTCACCAATCCTTGGTTATTATATCGATAAACGGGAAGCTAACCATAAAAACTGGCATGAAGTCAATTCTTCCCTTATTACCCGGACAATTTATACGGTTAGTACTTTTTAGTTCTTATCTTTCTGTAGTTGGTTCATATTATGTCATTACTTTTGGCAGAATTCTACTTTCTTGTAGAGACATTATTAAAGTTTACCTGCTTCACCCCAAACAGGCCCTTCCACTGTGTATTTTGCAGTGCAACAAGCCTGAGAACTGAGGAGGAGATACAGTGAACCAGTGCCATCCCTTGCTATTAAATTCTAAGATAAACACGGTCATTTAGATGAGGGAACTTCTGAGGAAAAAGTTGTGAAGCACCTTTCTTGCTAAGGACAAGATGAGCTATAAAATGCTTCATAAACTATATTCATTAATGACTTCTATATATATATCCAGAGTAATAACATGTAGAGGAAAGATGGAAACATTTAGATGGAAGCATTAAAAGACCATGCTGTCTGTAGAACTGGAGACTTGAAAATAAGATGAGGATAGGCTGAGAACAAATTGAAGTGGCCCAGTTCTTTCTCTCAACGTCTGCCTTCAGCTAAAAAGGGGAGTTGTGAACAAACCTACCATTATACCTCATCTCCTCTTTTCCAAAGAGTGCTCCAAAGTAACAGACAGCTGTGATTTTAGATTTGAAATAAATTATTTCTGCTTGCTCTTATAATGCATTCAGTGTTTCTTAACAGAGGAAATGCATGATGAGAACTTCCATGAGGAAAGGCTAGGGAAGATAGGCTACAGAAACCTATTAATCAACATGATGCTTGTGAAATTAAGGTAAACAATCAGACATTTATTCCCAACCACTTTTTAGAAATACCCCTGCAAGCCAGCAAGCTTCCTATAAACCTCAGGGCAGAAATAGATCTTTAGCAGAGATCTGAATCTAAAGTGGATAACTGCGCTGCGGATGAGCTCAGTAAGAATGCTTCATGCGCAGAAGAAAGTGCAATGTGCAGAGGCAGTGCAGTGCTCAGCTGTATGCATGAAGGCTTATGGCTGAGTTTATAACTGACATCTCCGACACAGCAGATGGAGCATGGGTATTGAGAAATAAAAAAGAGCTAATAGGATGGGCATGAAAGAGCAGCAGTAAGCAGTGCTTCCTAGGTATTTTAATTTTTTAGTGTGTTTGTAAACAAATGTGTAATGTAAATTAGGGGAAACCATTCGGAGTTTAATTAATTTGATATTTAAGGTCTCAGTCCTGCCAGTAACTGTATTTGTGCCTGAAGGTGCATCTTCATACATTATTTTGAAGGACTGGAATCTGAAATACTAATGGGAAATAAAAGCAAGAGAGCTTTTAGAAGCACAGGATATTTTATGACATACTGCAAGCAGCCAAGGCCCTTGTATGGACAGTATAGCACTAGGAAATCAATAGAGATTTGTCCTTGACTGATTAAGTGATTCTGTGGGAACCCCAGAAATATTTGTTCCGTTATTAACTGGGGATTTCAAACTGTTTTTACAACTGAACTTCTGTTCTCTCTTGTCATTCACAGTATACAGCTTTTCAGGAAACTCTGGCTAAATTGTATTAGTGACTGGCTTCTCCTAGTTTACTTTGTTTTGCTTTGGTTTTCTATCTGATGCTATCTCAGGTAATCATCCCATCATATGTTTGTTCCCATGAAAAATAAATATCACACTAAAATCCTGTTTTATCTCCTATTTTGCCCAGAGAACAGTTATAGTTTATTTATATGAAAAAAATAAAGCTGTTCAATATCTCTACCAGAAGTACAGCCCTCAGCTGCATCTTTCTCTTGAGAAATATGTTAAAATATGATTTGGGGAAAATTATCTAGGGGCTTGAGGTGCAGAAGACCTGTTTATTATATTGAGATGGTCTGGGAAAGAAAGGGTGGGAGAGGGCTGCTACCATGATGTGCTCAGTCTGTGGAGAGGCTCAGGCTGTTGGGATGCCTTATAACATGTCTACCTTGACCTCAAAATCTGAGGTGGTGATGCGGTGATAGCCTCATTGGATAATCCAAAGTTATTTTACCAGGAAGACTAGCAACAGGATGGTGTCGGTTCTGCTCATACCACTTGCAGTGCTTACCTACTTACTTTATAATGCTAGGTAATAATACGAAAAGGACACAGATAAACCACATAAAATTACCAACAGAGAATATTTCCCAGAGTTATCTCCACACACTGCTGAACTAAGAAATGGATCAGCTTTCCCTTTAGTTTCTTGTTTTTTCTTCTCTGCTCAGTCAAGTATGACCAAACACCATTTGAACTCTTACTTAAGTGTGTGGTCGTTCATAAGCAGTACAAAAAGTTATTTCATGTAAGAACACTCTTTCCTCAGTATCTGCTAGGGGCCACTCATTGAGTGAGCTCCATGGACCTTTGCTCTAAATTTTTACAGCCTGTCCTGCCAATACATTGAATGTTGTTGTTGTTCCACAACTGTTCATCTGAAGCTGAAATGTGGAAATAAAATCTAGACCTTTGCAGTGTGTTTGGTTTAAATGTAAAATCTTCAGATTAGAGTATCCCAGTACTCCAAGCATAGCAGTAGGGTCTGATTTGAGTTAACCAATGACAGAATGCTTATTTTTAATATATTAAGTATTTCATTTATTAAAAGAATGCAAATCATAGCTTTTAATGTACATACATTGATTTGTTTTCTCCAAAAAGGTAGAGGATTTGATGGAAGATGCCTTCTATGAATTCAAAATTGCTGCTGCAAATCTGGTTGGTATAGGTCAACCTTCAGATCCCAGTGAGCACTTTAAATGTAAAGCCTGGACTATGCCAGAACCTGGTAAGTCTATTAATTTCTCATGAACTTCAATTTAATATAAACTCTTTGCAACCCAGTCAGTGTAATGTTCCAGTCAAACTCTGCTGAATGTCTTTTGGTTCCAGCATAAGAAAGATAAACTCTAGTCTACCTAATGCGAGCACATAAATTGTGCCTAAATGTTAGGTATCTAGGGGGTTGTTTCTCCTCAGTAATGCTTGAGTTCTGTAGATAATCTGTGAAGTATCTTTGTCGGCCTGCCTATTTGTAACACCCTCACTCATACTGAGCAACACTTTTGCTGAAGCTCTTTGCGATGTCTGGTACTGATTTGCCTAAAACAGAGGGTGTCACAGTACAGCCCATAATGAAAACACCAGTATAATATATTTCTACCTCCTTTTCCCCCAATTCTCTAAAATACTGCTGTGTTCTTCACTCAAGATCTATTTATAACATACAGCTTTGCTATGCAATTAAAGATCCATTTCAATACCTGTTTCGGTCATCAGGAGTTTTCTGACACCTACACATATCTGTTTCTTGCATAAATGTTCATACAGTTATTTTTTAACTAAAAAAAAGACCCTTACACCTATTTTTGTACAACTATTGACATTTTCAGTGATTCCAAAAAGAGATAATTAGCATAAGAAGACAGGAGAATTTCATTTTTCTTTTCTATGTTATAAATAAAAAGTATTTCTTGCCTGGAACAAAAAACAATTCAGTAGGATCATGGAATCATTTAGGAGGAAAGACTCTCAAATGTCATCTAATTCAACTGCTTGCCCAAGTCAGGATCAACTATATCTATCTCACTGTTGACAGACACTTTTCTAATTGATTCTTACAGATTTCCACCCACAAAGGAAGATCAAGGTTCTTTGGGCAGGTTTTATTCCTGATTTTATGACCCTTACAGTTCAGAAGTTTTTCTAATATTTCTGAATCTTTCTTGCTGCAATTTAAGCTTGTTTACTTCTTTTTCCGTCCACCATGGACATGGAGACAAGCTTGGTCCTTTCCTCTTTGCAACAGCCTTTCTACGTATTTGAGGTCTTGAATCAGACTCCCAGCTTTCCCCTTGAGTTAACAAAACCCAGTTCCTGCAGCCTTTCCGCGTGCAACAGGTATTCCAGATCTCTAAATAAGAGATCTTGTTGCTTTCCTTCAAACTTTTTATAGTTGGTTCATATTCTTCTTGAATGACAGCACACAAACTTGACACGTTATTCCAATAGTTGTCAATGCTGATCTGAGAAATGGTAACTTCACAGGTCTACAATTATGAGTCTGCTTATAAACCCTCTTCAATTCGTCTTTTAAAAAAAAATCACTAAGACTCAAAAGTTCAAAGTCTGCTTCTTTTTAATGGCCATATTCTTTTCTGTAAAACTTCTTGTCAGCCAGTTGTTCTCCACACTTTCTAGCCAAATTCTTCTCTGAGTTTTTAAATCTTACCTTGTGGATTTAATGGCATGGCAAAACTGTCAATAAAAAAAGTTTAATCTTCTGAATTTAATCCCCTTTGGGCTAATTACATTTTCTTATCATTTTGTAATATTTAGTATAAATATATCATCAGTGGAGCAATTATTTTTCTAAAAAATTCAAATTTGTCTGTGATTTATACTCTACAGTGTTTTCACAATGTCAGTGGAATTGCCTATCGTGTAAACCAGTGAAGATTATCTTTCATTTTAAATGATATGTAAAGAAATAAAATAAAAGGCACTTTCAGGAAATGAAGAGAGTGAAATTTCCATTTTCATAATGAACAATGTGACCTTTCTACTCTTTGGCTGATTACATTGTTCTCATTATGAAGCTAGCTGAACAGAGAGCATTGCATTCTTCCTGCTTTAAAAAAAAAAAAAAAAAAAAAGGCACCAGAAACAAAAAAATAAAAAATCCCCAAACTTGTTAAAATATTTCCCAAGACTTTCTTAGAATAAGTTTTAAAAAATGGCTTAGCTATAATGAAAAGAAATAAATGAGATTTAAGATTGAGAGAAAGAGGCTGATCCTTTTCCTTGACTTACTAATGATACTGAAGACAAATGTAATGTGACTGCAATATACTCCCAATGTCAACGAAATATTCATCCACATTTTGATATGGAAGGGAATTTTTCTTAGAAAAGCCGGAATGCTGGGCAAGATTTCTAGTCTGAATGATAGATTCCTTGCCCAGAGCCCATTATTATTTCATCCCTCTGCAGAACTCCAGTCTTATCTATAAGTGTGAGCTTCTGTGAGTTAACGATGATAGCTAATGAATTATTTTACATGACTTTAAAAAAATGAAGCATTCCTGGTCTCAGCATTCTTAGAATAGAACATACTTCATAACACATTTTCTTCTACAATCTAGATTTCTAGCAGGTGCATCCGTCAGAAGAAATTTAATTATCTGTGAATACATAGACATTTAGGTTGGGATTTTTAAAGAGCCCTGAGAGAAGGCTTAGGCTTCTCGAAAACTCCAGTGTTTCCATGAAAAAATCTAGCATTTGTCCTCAAAAGAACTGCAACAGGTACCCATATGTTTGTTTTCTGGAATGTAATTATCCACTATGGAGAAACACTCCTTTACTGCTTTTTTGCTGTGTATTTGCTGAATCTCATCCCTTATAGAATTTCCTGGGCATTCATCACTAGTTAACATTGTATAGACTGGAATGGCAATCAGGTTTATTTGAAAGGTTGTTATACTTGTCTACCTTTAAATGATGAGAGAAGGTTGTAGGGAAAAGTAGTATCTTGAGTTAGACCAAATTCTCATCACTGAAAAAATCCCTAAGTCTCAGGTACTTTCAGGCTTTCTTACTACAGATTTAAACCACAAGGAGTGAGCTTCCAGCTATACTATTTGCCTGAATGGCAGTATTCTGTCACAGATGTTGTCACCACGGTAGAAAATTGGTAAGATTATGCTTTTTACCATGCTGATACAAGTGAATATCAAGAGTATAGTGAAGAAAATATTACGAGTTAAACTAGATGGCACCAGAACAGTTAAATGAAGGAAAAGGAAATATAGCACTAAGAGCATAGCTTGACAGCTGAAGTCACACTTTCTCAGAACATCAGCATATTTTTGGTGTAAATAGTTCTCATTACAAATATCCTATTCAGAAGTCTTTCAAGCTATCGTTACCTACCATACAGTGAAAAATGCTCCTGACGGGCCATGTGGAGACTGATCCAAAGTCCATTGACATCAGTGAGTTTTGGACCAGGCCAAAAGGTCAGGTTTCATGTATATCAACAAAAAATCAAAATATCTGATGCTAAATTATGAGCCTGAATCTAAGCTCAGTGAAGCAGCCTAGATTTGGGGCTAGTGAGTTAAAACAGATGGTGCACAGGAAGCCTGTATTCCTTGTTGGAAAATTATAAACTGCATGGATTCTCCAGATGAATAACTCCCTTATAATGAAATTATTGAGATCCAGCTAACACTGTACACTTTGGAATACTAATGTTACTCCTGCATAAAACAGGTATTGCTGTATACAGCCACAATGGGACAATGACCTAAATTATATACCATGTTTATTGTAAACGAGGAGATTAAAATGACAAAATTAAAATGACACATTTTGCCCTTTACAGGGCCAGTTTGCAAAACTTTATTATACTGAAGTAAACTTCCAATATTTGAAATATTTTAGGTCCTGCCTATGATCTCACAATTTGTGAAGTTAGAAGCACATCACTGGTTCTTCTGTGGAAAGCTCCAGTGTATGAAGGCAAAAGCCCTATTACTGGGTATTTAGTGGACTATAAGGAAGTAGATACAGAAGACTGGATCACAGCTAATGAAAAACCAACTTCACAGCGCTATTTTAAGGTAAAATTTTCAGTGCAATTAGTGTTAATTCAAAATTCAGTTCTAAGAACATTGGCTCGAGTACAACAAAGGTATATTTGAATGTGGGCTTCTGCTAATATGTTCGTATAACCAAAGAATATGAGTTTAGATTTTTTTTTTAATTGGCTTTGCTCTTTATCTTGTTCAAGGTCACTGATTTACATGAGGGTCATACCTATGTTTTCAAAGTTCATGCAGTGAATGATGCTGGGGTAGGCAAGTCATCTGAGGTATCTGAACCAGTGCTTGTTGAGGCAAGACCAGGTAATGAAGTAACTGTTTTACCTACCCCTCCCCTTCTAGAATACTGAAATACTTAGAAGTGGATTTAATCAATCTGAGTCAATATTGTAGCCCCAAAAACGTATTTCCAGAGTCCAGAGGTCTGTAGCCTTAAATCTTAAAAAAAACAACCCCAAAACAAAAAAAACCACCACGTGGGTACAGAGGTACTGACAAGTGTTTGTTTTACTTACTGCAGGGAATATTTTGATAGTCAATTGCTTCAGTTGTTTTTCCCATAAACAAAGATGCTTCTTACTGCAGGTGAAAAGAAGCACAACTTGACAAATTTATTAAACATCAAGAAAGATAATAAAATTAACTTAAATTGTTTTAGCTTCTCACTTTCAGTTTCATTCTATAGCTTTGTTCCTTGATGAGCACTCATTGTTTGTAGTCTTCCTTTCTTGTGAAAGTAAGAATCTTGTTTGTACGTGACATAAACACATGCTTAAACATGTGCAAGTAAGATCAATATTTGTTAATGAAGAAGAATAGAATTAGCGTGGGCTTTAGTTACTTGTGAATTGCAGCTCTGAAGAAAAATGCAGCCTGACATGATTTGACTCTTATTTTGCAGGAACAAAGGAAATTTTTTCAGGTGTGGATGATGAGGGTAATATTTACCTGGCTTTTGACTGCAAAGAAGCTACTGATGCATCTCATTTTGCATGGGGTAAATCCTATGAAGAGATTGATGATTCTGATAAGTTTAAGATTGAAACAGAAGGCAATCAGTAAGTCATGCAAGTCTGTGTCAAGATATTAGAAGTTTGTCCTGATAAAACCTTAATAAAATAAGAAAACCCACTAATTATATCTTCCTTTATTGATGATTTTAGTTCTAAGCTGTACTTCAAAAATCCTGATAAATCAGATTTGGGAACTTATTCTATCTCAGTTAGTGACACAGATGGGATTTCGTCTAGCTTCATTATGGATGAAGAAGGTAAGGTCCTTAACGTCTCAAGTCCTTCTTCTCTTAACACCTGAATTGCATTAAACATTGTACAAGAAAAACAATTAATTCTCACATTTTCTCCTACTCATGAAGGAAAAACAAAAAAACGCCCAACACACCAGACTTCATGGAATTAGCTATTTTTCTGATTATCACAATAATGAATGTTGGAATAGCTTAAAGCAATATTTTGTTTAAATAAAGGTAAAGAATATGCTAGATTATTATTGTTTATTTATGCTGGGACTTCAGTAGTGTTTGCAAAGATCTGTTTCACTTTCACTAGAAATGTGTTAAATGTCTCAAGATGTTAATTTTTTTCACCATTTTGAGATCTTTGTCTAATTTGTCACTTTGACTTTCTAGCCTTTCACATACTTCTTAAAATAATTGGCTCTTGGTTAGCAGTAAAGGTACCAACAAACGTCTGCCTCCTATTCAAGAAAACATATATAATATAAAAAATACTGAGACAGACTTTGAGGCTCTAGATATAGTAGCATATAACTGGGATGCAGAGGATTACTGAGAAGAATGTGAGAAAAAGGATGTTGCTTGAAAAACATCTGAATATATTGCCTTAACTCATCCATTTGTGTAAATTTAGATTTGTTTTGCTTTATTTCATCAAAGCTATTTCATTTCATTGGAATTTCACTGAATTTGCTTCAGTTTGATTTTGGTTTACCACCTAGAGAGACTGAAGGGAAAAGCAAAGCTGGAGGAATTTCCTGTCTTTTTACAAAAATGACTCTGGTGCTTTCCTGGTCCACAGGGATTGATTGTTATGCCCAGTTCAGCCAAGTTAGTTTTACCTATGTTAATGACAGCCAAAAACAGTGGTAGAGACAAATACCTAGGAAGCTGCCCATTCTAGGAAGCTGGGAAACGGCAGGGGAGTACACTGAGCATTGAGTTAGGCAGCTGCACAAGTTTTCCCATTTGCAGGTGACCTCGAGGAGTCTAATACTGACTCTGGGGACAGCCACAGGCAGCTTTGTTGGCTTATTTCAGAGCACTCCTTACAAGAAAATATTGCAGCCAATTTATCATTGCTTTCTGGTATGGCAAGCAAGGAGGAAAATGCTCTCCAGAATTTCTTCACTAGCTACACAGAGCCTTTCACAGTTTGGGCCTGTGTGCTCTTTTTAGTATTCCGTCTCACTTGCACAAGTGAATCAAAAGAGCTTTAACTACCTAGTTATATTTGTCATTCAAAAACTGTGTTTAGTTTTATCTTCATCTCATCTTTAACACCTTTATACCTTATGATGATACTTGACTGTTTCCAGAAATTTCAGCCAAACTTTACGTTGTGTAGTTTTCAATTTTTGCCACTTAATAAGGGCTGCTGATGGTGCTTTGGATCACAATATTACTTCTAGTCCTTGTATTAAAAGATAGAAAGGATCAGATCCTGGCATTAACACAGCCAATGGGAATTTAGCTCCTAAATAAGCATGAAAATTCCTCCAGTTACATTCTAAGTCATTTAAGGAGAGGAGATGAGACTGAGTCTGAGTTTGAGTCTCATCAGTATGCAGGCACTTTATCACAGTGCGAACTACATCAACTTTCCCAGTCAAAGAAGGTGGTGAGAAGAAGAGTGCTATGTGGACTCAGTTATTACTGATATCTGCTTCTTCTAGGGAAGCTAAACATGTAATATTTTTAATTTACCAATGAATTAATTACCCAGTGAATACTTTTGGAAAAGACAGACAAGTATTTGATCATGAGAACTTCTCTTTGGCTTAGTGTTGAGGCATCTCTCTGAAACCTGTCTTGTCACCTTCGGTCCTACCATACAAGCTGTTTCTGTACAAGAGCACTGATGGTGTTTCACATCCCACACTTAGGTCATGTCTTTTGCTGGTCACATCTGCTACTCAGAATGTTAATTTTATTTGTAGTGGCGCTCTCCACAAGTATCAAATTTGTATCTTAGCACTGAAAACTACTGTTTCCTTGCCCACTTACTTTCCCAAATGCTACAAATTCTGTAATTTTTGTAAATCCTCTAAATTATGTCATAAATTCTTGCTAATTTCCTCTTACATTATCTGCAAATTTGGAATTGACAGTTAGGTCCTTCTTCCAAATCTTTATTAACATTGAATATGAGAAATAGGATTGGTATGAAAACCTAGCAGTGTGATTTCTAGACTCTCACGCAGCTGTCATTAGGTTTTAGTGCATTAAGTAAAACTTTTTGTGCCTTTTTCATACTAACCTGCACTCAACCTTGTTAGCTATCACAGTAAAACAAATGTTTTAAATATGGTGTCAGAAAGGAGGTCAGCAGATAAGAGCCTCAGAGACTATGTAGAAGCTATTGTCTCCTGACTTTAAATCCCATAGGAAGTTTAAAATAGGTCTTATCTTGTTTAAATTATTTTGCATAAGAGTATGCATGAAAATGCATGAGATAGGAAAACTCACTAAATCCATGTAACAGAATTTTAAGTTTCTTGAATCTTTTTTTTTTTGAGACAAAGTTTTCTGAGGAGAGGTAGATATTTTGCATACAAGACATAAGGAGATTAATTATTTGCTGATGCTGATATGTATCTGCTTTGACACTTGTATTCTGACCATATTTTTCAGAATAAATTAAAACATGAGTATTATTCTTACTTTCAGAGTTGGAACGTTTGATGGCACTAAGCCATGAAATAAAGAATCCAAGTAAGTTGAAGAACTGAATGTATTCGATAGTTTTAGAAGGGAATATAATTACATGTTAATGACTGGAGTTCCCAAAAGGTTCTTCTTGAGACAATGGAAGCTTCATTTTTCATGGCACAACTTGCTTCCTCATCTTTCTATTCATTTTAAAGATTATTAGTTTGTACTGAATAAAAATCTTCATTAACTGAAAGTCTTTTGCAGTTTAACTTCACTTTGGCAATAGACTATAGGTAGCTATTAGCTAATTCCTTAGACATTGTGCAAACTATAAGCTGTAAATTGTACTCTCCCTTTGAGAAATTAATTTAAAAAAACAGCCAAAGACTGCATTAGACCTCTTTTCCCCATGTAAATTATATTATGTGATTCAGCATTTCCTAAATAATGGGGAGATACTAATATATTACTATAATAGTCCTTTTTCTTACAAGAATTCATGCATTATTGACTTTTGATTGGTTTTCTCTCTGCAGCAATACCTCTGAAATCAGAATTAGCTTATGAGGTTCTTGAGAAAGGAGAAGTTCGTTTTTGGGTTCAGGCTGAAAGTTTATCACCAGATTCTACCTTCAGATTTGTCATTAATGATAAGGAAGTTGAAAACAGTGATGTAAGTACATGTTGAGGGCCATATACATATTATTTTGTTTAATAACCCATTGTGCATTAATTGTTAGTCTATTTTTATAGTTGTTTAAAGCCACGTTATTAATATTGGTCTGATAATACCTGAAGGGAATGATAATATTTAATCTGAACATTTTTCGTAACACAGAATTACTGTTCCAGAGATTTCAGTAAGATTATTCATACCAAATAAAAGAGCAAGGTTTAGCTTTCAGAAGTCTGTATTCATTTTGGGTAGTTAGATGACCATTAGCCAAAGAAAAAGAGAAGTTAGACATAGAATGTTAATAAATAAATCTGATTAAAAGTAATATTTTAGGGAAATAACTCAAGCCTAGAAAAGATGTTTCAAGCATGGTTTTTTGACTGCAAAACAGCAAGATATGCTGTTCCCAGAGACCCTGTGTGGCTACTGCTACTAATTTTACATATGATGTGGGAGGCACTCGACGATGCAACAATGATCATAATTATATAAAACTTCTAGGTGATGTAACTTTTTTTTATTATTATTTATTTTGGGGCCTAGACACTATGAGGCCATTGAATGACTACATGGAGATGAAAGGGCAGGCCACAAGCTTCCTGCATTTTTGTAGCTCTAGGAAGACCTTCTGTAATAAGGGACACTAAAAAGTGGCCAGACAGGGTTGAGAAGAAGGCAAGGTCATGCTCTTGTAAGGTGGGAGTATGTTTCGTCCACTGGGCATTAAGGTACAACACTGGAAATATATTTTCCTGTGAGGAATCCACCTACACTACAGCTGTTTGAAAGCATCAGTTTATTCCTGAGGTTTTAGCCAGAGAATCTTATCAGCATTTTAAAGAAGCATTTTAGAAAAGCAAAATGAATTTGCCTTAATTGCCTATTGACAGGTGGAAGAGAAAGTGTTTCTGAATAATATACTTCTCTCCTTTGTATTTCTTACTGTAAGAAGTAGTAAAATATAGCACTGAAAACCTGAATATTAGTGACTAGGATGTATTGAAATGACAATATTCTGTCTTGGCAGTGTTAGTGGAACAGAATAAGCTATTTTTAGTATGCATATATTTTGAAAGTGTTGACATCAGAGAGAGAGTCTTGAAGTGGAGCTGCATTATTTCACCTCTTTAATTAGTAACCCACAGGTGACATTTACATTTCGAGATTGATGATATTTTTGTGGAAAGTCACATAAAAGCCTGGTATTTATGGTGCCCATAAAATCATTGAACTTCATCTTGCTGCATAATGGCAATAGTTAGAAGCCTAATTACACTCTAAAACCTGTTTGGAGACTGTACTACAGTCACTGAACATGTCCAATAGACCGTTATGCTTGGTGAAAAGTATTCTGATTCTTGGCATTGACTGAAGTGATAAATTTTTCCGTCTAGGTCCTAGAAGGAAACAGTTTCTGTAAGAATTTTAAAAAATCTGAGGATGGAATTAACTGGGCCCTGTTTTCTAATAGCTGTCATTTTAATCTTTTAATATTTTTTTTCCTTCACACAAAAGCAAGAAATACAAAATTTTAGAAAGTGTGATAAAGGATAAAATTAAACCATATATCTTGCTTTTCTTGTTCTGCTTCTGGCTAATCTCCATTATCATTCTCCCTGAAAGCGCATTTCTTTACCAACGAAATTGGTAATGCAAGTGTTGTCCTTGACTTCAGTGGGCAAGAGGCTGTAAGGGAGAATTCGAATTTGCAGTTTGATAATTCACTGTACTTTATAACTTCTCTTTGTAATCTACCTGGCCTATTTGCTATACTCTTACAGATAAACATGTACATAAGTCAGTTTCTATTTAGCTTCCTGACTAGTTAAATCTTTTCTCATCCTGTGACCTTATATCCTTCTTTGAACTACATGTAGAAAAGTGCATATTCAGACTATACAAGCAATTTTCCCTGTGGTTTCATATAAATGATATACCTCAGTTTCTTCTAATTCATTTATTTAATCAATAGCTATCCTAATCAATCTGTTGGTTACTGATTTATTAATTCCATTACTTTTTCTTTTTCTTTAATTCTTCAGTTACCTAAGTAAGATTTAAACTAAACTAGTTTCATTGTGCATAATTTTTTGCCTATTTTGTGTATATATTTTGCCTATTTTCAGTGGTGTCTCTCCTATGTAATTCTGAGTCTTCCTTTTTCAGGTATTCTGTGAGTCATAATATAAAGTTGGATACCTGTTTCATACCTTTTTTTGTGATTTTTTTTTTTCCTTTTAGTTAGAAGCTTTATAGCACTTTACAATATTATGCCATAATTTATGCTTGCACTATTTGTACATCTGAATGTAACAGTAATGGATGCTAAACCTGTTGACTCTGCCTACACCATTCTTAGATAGGTATCTCAAGTAGCTGTGAGCATGGCATATTTCCTCACCCTTCTGGCTCTTCTTCAGATGACTGCTTTGCAGGGAGCCCCCAGGCAGCCTACCTGGATGTATCAGACTAGAAGTGAGGGGGCATGCTTTGCATTGCGTCCTGCAGCTGCGCCTGAGCTATTCCCCAGGTTTGCTGTCCATACAACAGTGAATCTATTCTTGAAGATGGCCAAGAGGTGTCCCTCAAAGCTGAAGTAGCTATACCCGTGGTAGTAGTATTTCTACTAAGTTTAGGTCAGTACTTAAACATTCTTCCAGTTAATGAATCGGTCCCAGAAAATAACATTTTTATTAACTTTTTTTTTCTTCCCTAGTCATCTTTCCTAAATAATTTGGCTTTGTCTACCTTTTTCTGGTTTTGGACCTCCAAGAAAAAGATTAATCAAGATGCTCTGTTTACATGACATCATATCTCCTTTTGTCAGCAACACGGTCTGTAGCAATTTACAGCATAGAACGCTTCCTAGAAAATGATATTTACCTTTCTGTGCAGTCATAAACAAAGCAGTTAGTGTGGATGTCATGCTACGAAGGTTTGATAGTAACGACTGAGACAGTAACATAAGACATGCCACAGAGGAAGACATGCCTCTGTCTAAAGACAGAGCACTGTCTTCACTCGCTCTACAGTGGAATATCCTTATTCTCATTAGTTACCCAAAAAAGTATTCACCAAGTAACTTCTATAAATTATTTTTGCTTTGCTTTGGGAATTTGTTAGTTGAAATTCAAACAACATCACTGTTGGTGGGACACACAGTCCTCATGGCTGTTGCTCACTGAATGAAGGATGATATTACTCAGAAAAAGATAGTTGTATCTAAATGCAAAATACATATTTTGCAAATATTGTCCAATACTTATAATTTTCTGTTTCCTTGAACATTTCTGACAGTAATTTATCTTTCTAGAATATTTAATGAAAGCAAACACAAAAAGGGTACACAACAGTGAAAAGCATATGTAACTTTGACTTCAAGTCAATATTTGGAATTTTGGGTATTTTCCAAGTTCTTAGTAGATAACAAGATGTTTCAACAGCATTCTAATTCTGTTTTGCTGGACTCAATCTATTTTTTAGTTCACAGAAACTTTGTTGGTTTTACACAGGGGAGCCAGAAGTGACTGTTCTCCCTCATGGTCCAGCACTTTAGTGTTGTCTGAAAAGAACAGTATAAGATGAGAATAACATTATACTCTTCCTATATAAACATTTTTTTAGTTAGAAAATAAGACCCAGTTTCCAGCTGCCACATATGTATATCTCAGAGGTATTTAGTAGCTATGACTGTTTGAATTTGTTGTGATGGATCTATTTACAAGGTACATATTTGGAGATCCCCATCTGTGTCTGCAAATGTAAACTTACAGCTCTCTCTGGACTCTGCTTAGGGAGAGTGTTTTAGATGAGAAGATCCCCTTGTTGGACTGGAAGCTGTAATGTAGCTGATGGCCAGACGTGTAGGCTCTTCCTCAAGCATGTATAGTTTCATAAGCTAGTATTTTTAAATGAAAAGCAGCTATGTTATGATGACTTGAGGATTCAAATGCAGCAGCATACCAAGGTTCCCATCACCGTGGGACCTTGTTGTGCAACAGTAACTACAACAACAGCTCTCTCCCCATAGTTTACAATTCAAAGGACCTGAAAGAGATGAAGTGTGGAGGTGCAGTTATAACACATGATTAATTTGATAGGGAATTATAAATAATGTACACCATACTAGAGTAAAGTTATTACTCATTTATTTCAGAGGCATAAAATAAAGTGTGACCGTTCTACTGGCATAATAGAAATGGTGATGGACCGATTTACAATTGACAATGAAGGTACCTACACAGTACAGATCCAGGATGGAAAGGCCAAGAACCAGTCTTCATTAGTTCTCATTGGAGATGGTAAGTCCACTGAAACCTTGAAACTTTGGCTCAGATGAAGAAATGCTCTTCAATTATTCTTTGAATAGTTTTGTGATTAACTCATGTTTTCATTCACCTCTTCTAAAATTTAGCATTCAAGGCAGTATTGGCTGAGGCTGAGCTCCAGAGAAAGGAATTTCTCAGGAAGCAAGGTAAGACAAAGTAGATATTGGTGATGTTAGGCCCAGTTTGCATTTAATGATGCACCCCTAATGATTACTAAATGCTTCCAGCTTCCATTGACTTCATTAGAATCTGAGTACCATGCACATGTTGAGGAGATACTGAATCCTTGCTGGATGTGGATGTTATTTTTCAATATTGTCATATAACACATGCAATTTGTGCCAGAAATTTCACTAAGCAGAGAAATAAAGGTAACCTCCTTACAAGAGGTTATCTTTGCTGAATATTCATAAGAAGTGCTCCTGCTCTAGGCTCTGATCCAGCAAAACACTTCAGTACATATTTAATTTTAGGCACATGAGTTGTCCCACCAAAATAGTTGACAAAAATATAGCGTCAGATAAAAAAAATTAAAAGATTCTATCAATCACTGTGGAATACTTCCTTGAAAAACTGAGTGAGAGCTCTAATTTGTAATTATTGCTTAGCAAACACATGGGGTTTAGGATGAAAGTAGCGATAATAATTGCAAAGCATTTAGTCTATATGTCATAGGTAAGTGTATCTGTATAAGCAGTGTAATACTGTTGTTTTCTATTTTCTTGGCTTTCTTATAGCTTTATGAAAGAAATGATACCATTCAGTATATAAAATCACAAGATCTTTCTCCATGGGTATTGCAGTTATAGGCCCTGATCCTGCAGACGTTAAAACATACTCATATGTTTACACGAGTAACCACAAAAATTTCAAAATGACTGTGTATGTCAGTAAATTTACTTAAGAGCATATATATTTTCAGGATTGGAACCTGAGTGAGGAACAGAAATATTTTCTGTTTGGCCTGTAATACTTAATACACTTTTAAACATATAATTTGGACAAATAATGTCTGGCATGGGATTTTTGCTTTGAACATTTAATTGGGTGAGTGTTTGGCTACATCTGTTTATTCTGGAGTCCTCTTTACATTAAATATATCATTTGTACACTCATTTGTAACTGTATTCTGTTTCTTTCCTATGTTTAGTTGACAATCAAGTATGATTAGATTTAGTAAACTAATTTGTCTCACTCACTAAGCTGTTTTATGTTTGGGAATGCTACAAGGCTTACCATGCAAATGGAGATGAGCCTCAGGTTTCTAGTCTGTAGTGTAAATACCCGGGTAAAGATGAATATAGACTGCAAGGCTTTCCTTCTAGTGCATGGATAGTTCAGGAAAGCCCTATCATCATTTTGGTGTAGGGACCTTAGAATAGAATTGTTGTCCTTTTTCTTTCTATCACTGGGTCTCTCTAATCCCTTTTTCTTCATTCTACAACACATGCTTTAAGTCGGTTTTGTTCCTTAGGTCCTCATTTCTTGGAGTTTTTGTATTGGGAAGTTACAGAAGAATGTGAAGTTTTACTTGCTTGTAAGGTAAAGAAATATGCTTGAAGAAATTTTTTAGAATGTTTTATAGTTAAGCTAGGAAAATGTGATGAAACATTTTGGCATTTTTAAAATGAAACTTTCTGATTTCTTATTTTTAAACAATAGTAGTCTTTATTAAAACAAATAAACAAAAATTACAGGATTGTAGCCTTAACGGAGAATAGGACTAGGCTTAAAAAATTAGAAAAATAACTTTTTTGAAATAGGTTAACTAATCCAAATTTTTAATAATAACAATTGTGAGCCATAAAAATTATTCAGACTAAATAATAGGTGCTTTGGTAGAGGAACCACCAAATCAGAAAAGAGTAAGGAAAGAATTCAAACTGAAGCATGTTGCTATTTTTTGAGAAGAATGAAGCATTTAGGTCTGAATGTTTAATCAACTGTAATCAAGCCTACATCAAAGATTTCCAGAATTAATGTTACAAAACAGGATTTTTCCTGTATGTGGCCAATGACTTTTGTACCCTAATGATAATGTGCATAGAATTCATAGTAACTTCTGCAATTAATGTCTTTATGTGCTATTCTAAACTGATATTTTTTCATTTTTTGTTACTCTTTTCTAGAATGACTAATTAGAGGTCTGAATATTTAATTTAATTCAGCAAGCATCAAACTCTTCTTTGTTGCCTTTTTCTGCATTACGGGCTCTTTTGTATTGATTTTATCCACTTCTTTTGAAAAAGTTTTTGGCTTTTAATTAGTCCAACTTGAGTCATTCATTATAAGTAATTTACATGCACTTTTTTTTTTTATTCTATATTTTTCCTGCTTACTAATTAGAGGACCTTTAACCTCCGCTGATTCTCAGCAGAGCCGACCTGGGTGGTCAAGCTGCCGTTCTGTGTGCCCCCCATCTTAGGGCTGAACACTCATTAGCTAACATGGTACCTTGGCTGGTACGGAGCTGCACAGCTGGAGTGCTTTATAATCTCAACATGCACTTGCCTCAGGCATGAACCATGCTTATCCTTTCATTCACAGGGGGAATTAAATGGTTCTGAACCAGTTATACTAGAGTTAATTCTATACAAACTAATCTGAAATTACCCACCTTTTCATTGACTTTAGAGCCTGAAATAGTGCAAAAGGCTGAGCATCTGATTATGTGCTTCTCACGAGTATATTTTTTTTCTCATAAGGTCAGAAATGCAATCCAGGATGTAGGTTGTCTGAGAACTCATCATTTTAACTATGCTATTGACTTTATAATGTTTGTTACTTTTAGTGTGTGACTGTCCATTAGATCCACATGGTACTGTTGTTTATGCCTGTTTAACTGATATTTTTAGGTAGGAAGAGGTTGAACAATAAAGCCTGGATTTGTCCTACTACCTTCAGGTACCTGATTAAAGCACTCAGGTTAGAAGTGTGACTGCCCTGGACTATACCTGCAGTATTAAAATTGTCCAAGGAGCAATCTCTGCCTCCCCAGACCAACTCATTCAGGGTGGTTCACATCCACACTGCTCAGAGGTGGCTCCCTGGAGAGAAGAAGACAGGGCATGAACAGGCTGCATTGCACTGGGCCCAGGTTTTTTAGGCTCTGTCTAGTGGCCCTGTGCAAAAATCATTTTCATGTGTTTTTATGTCTTCAAAGAGCCTGGGATAACATGAAGGAAGTGTTGCAACCTGTAAGAGAGGTGTTTTATAGCATGCCAAGACTTTCTTGTATGCCTTGGTGTGACATGGGAGAGTTTGGGAACCAGGCCAACTGGAAGCTTGTGTAGGACCGAGGACTAACTGTATGATCTAAACCCATAAGAATAATATTGAACAAATATGGACTGTGTTATGTAAGAGCATATCAAAAGTAAAATATGTTACCTCCGATACCACTATATTTCTCATGTGATTGGACCTGACTAAATTTTGATCAGCTTTGTATTTAATTCTGAAATATCTGGGATCAACAACCACATTCTTGGTTTTGTAGCCCCTGCATGCCAGTGGGACATGCTTGTCCCTGGTCCTGGCTGATAATTTGATGGTGTTCACTTTTTTTTTTCCATACTTATTTTTCTTTATATGCCAACATCTACTATCATTTTTCTTCAGATACTTCTAACTTTCAGAATGTTAGTGTTCAGATGTTACCCACTCTTGCATACCTTTGACCCTTATTTGTACTGGGAATGTTAAAAGCAAGATTTTTGGTGTATGGCTAAACAGTAGAAAAGGTAACTTTTAATAGTAAATGTCAACATGAAATAATTTTGGCACTGCAAATTGCATTTGTCTGAAACTCAGTGTATTCCTTGTTAGACTGATTCCTAACAGTCCTTGATGAAAAATTGTTGAAAAGCATTAAAGGCTTGTTCCTTCAGGCCTTGCTAAAATAAAATTGCCATTCATGTCATACGACTGCGCAAATAGACCATGAACCACTTTCTAGTTACCTGCAAATGTAAAATGCTGCTTGCTTTTCTCCTGCAAGGTGTTGTTTTGGGGCAGATTGTGATACTGTCAGAGATCCATAGCCATGACACTGGCTATTAAGCAGCAATATATGTGATTAAAACGCTAGCAGGATTTAGAGAGATGTCCGGGAATCAATATAGAAGAGGGAAGAACCATCCTATTTGTCTGGGCATCTCTATAGAAAGCTTTCATAGAACTGTTCATCTACAGAGTAAAACCTCTCTCACATGAAAGGGTTAGAAACTGGTGCATGTATTTTTCCCCAAGCAAGACACTTGACAACTACAGCGGAGCTGTATTAACTTCTGGGCTGCCCTGCATCCATTTGTTCAGTCCCTTTTTAAGGAGATTTTTAACTGACTGCCTGGGGACTCAGAATGTCCTGTCAGCCCTGCTCTTCTACCAAAGTCATGCTGACTGGGAATTCAGGCTAAGTGCAGAAATACAATTGCATTTCTGTGATTTTTGGAAGGGTATAGGGATAATGATCTCAAATAAACCATAGTGTTTCTTAAAGGGGGAGGAAATAAAATACACTGCCAGGTTTTCTAAAGAGAGCTGGGCTTTTAGCTTCTTTGAAGTCATGCTTTGAGGCCATTTGTCCAGCAATATTTTAAGTGTCACCAATGCAACAATTGTATTTCAAAATTATAGCACTACTTAAGGTACAGGGGTAGTCTATTTCTGCGCTGTGTAGACGAGCTGCTGCTACTACAGCAAAATTGTGCCTTTCAAGCACCTTCTCTGAATTTGTCCTACTATGTTAAGTTCCTTCGTATCAGGAGAGACTGCAATTTGCAGAATTCTTCAAGTCTTTGTACTTCCTGTAGGGCACAATTGTAGTGGGGAAAAAAGGAAAGATCCTCTAGTCTGCCTCACAATTCTGAAGTCTCAGATGCTTTCAGAATAGTAATTTCAGTAAGCTTCTCTGCAGTTTAGCCCTGAAAGACATTGCTTAGATAACCAGGATAAATCTGCAAATTGGCTAAAGACCCTCTGAGACAGGGCCTAGATTCTGTGTTACAACTCTCTGGAGACATATGGCAAATGCAAAAAGATAAATGAGAGTTCAGCAGCTACAAGCCCACTCTAATTTCAAGGTATTTGGCACAGATATCTCTAGACAAACTGCAACTGACACAGCAAGGGTGCAAAATACTTTAAGGGAATAGATCAATGAGATTTTCTTTTAGGATTCAATAGTACTCTGAAGCTGCAAACTACATGCTTCTCACCAGTTCTGTGCTGCAAATGAATACTGTAGCACTAATGTTTTGTTTAGTAGAACTTGGTTGTAGTTGTTTTTTCCTTAGCTTTATTTGACATATTTTATAAAAAAAATTGGCTTCTTACATTGAAAGTATGACTACCTACGGTATGATATCTTTTGTCCGCATATAGCTGTGCTTACATGCCTATTCTGCTGTACAGGTGGCAAATACAAAGAAGGAGACTATTTTCAAATGGTATAAGGATGGTTCTGGGATTGAGTCTGATGAGGTGCCTGATCTGCAGAAGGGAGAATGCCACCTCACTATTCACAGGGTACAGTATCATCTACTGATTAGAAATGAGAGCTTCTGCTTGACATGCTTTCGCTTTGCCAGGCAGAGCACTAAAGCAGCTATTATGATTTCTGTGAACCATTTTAAGAAAAGGCACATTTGTTACCCTTCAGTTAGCTGGTGAGTAACTAATACTGGTAAAAGAGTGTTATTTTTGTTATCAGCTCAGCCACTTCATGTTTAAGTTACTTCAGGATCCTTAGATGACCTCTCTCCAGTTCTATGTCTTACTGCTCCTTAATTTTTCAATTTGTTCAAGCACTGCTTTCTGACAGTGTCTCAAATTTATTGCCTAAAATTAATAGGTTTGAAGTATGTGGTTTCTTAAGATTCCTCTTGATGCAAACAGAATAACCTAGCTTCTGTCTGAAGCTATATCTTAGTTGCTGTCTTTGCCAAGTCCCCAAAACTCCCCTGGAGTCTTTCTGCTTTCAGCGTAATCTGCACTCAATTTATTTTTTTTAATTTTTTTTTTGTCTTCATATTCTCCCAATTTCCCTCCTTCATCTACTTGCAGTAGGGTACTGACTTTCCAGTGGCTTCATTGTTATTGAGTTAACTTTTCTGGGGAATGGTTTCTGTTTGTCTTTAATTGCTGTTGTTACTTGTCATTTAATGATATGATGGTTTTCCCATTATTTCCCTGTTTGTGAGTTTTTATAAATCTTAGATTCAACTAAATAACTTCCAACCTGAATATAAGTATTTATATTTTTCCTTTGGGTTTCTAAATAAATTAAAGTACCCACCCAAATGAAAACCCCCGCTTTTCTAAAGCAGTATCACTGTGTTAGATTTTAGAATGTAAGTTCTCTATGGATAATGAATGCATTGTTTACTTAGCATAGATATTATCTGACTACAGTTATTGCTTGAATAGAAAGCCAGTGAGTTGAATTTAGATAGTTAAAGGGTATTGATCCCTTTTTGTGCTCCATATAGGTTGATTCCAAAAAGTAATAGTTTCAGCTGAAGAAAAATTGCCTCTCTAAAGTGCATGTGGGTTAAAGTTACCCTCTATTACATCTAACTAAGCTACTTGTGATTTCTACTGACCAGGACCAGTCCTGTTATATCTTTATGGAATAAGAGGAAAAAAGCAAATTTCTCAAGGCAATTGAAATGAAATCACAGTATATGTTAGCCTTAAGGACTAACTATATCTGCATAAAAAATCATGTGAAAGCCATTCATAGTTTGTGCAGTGGTTATGAAAATGTATTCTTATCAAGCTTGACATCTTGTGCTTTCCTTACAGCTGTCTCGCAAAGATGAAGGAGTTTATAAGGCAACACTATCAGATGATAGAGGTCATGATGTATCTACTCTTGAACTATCAGGAAAAGGTAACATGTAGTTTACTATATTGGAATAATAATCTCCAAATGTTCTCAAAAAGTGGCAGAAATCTACCTTTGCAAATGGAAAAGGGAGCAAACATTTGTTCAGATTCAGAATTTCAAAGCTCTTCTTGTGTTACAGAGGCCTGAAATGCAGATTACCAGTTAAGGAATTGCAGCACTGAGCATTTTAATGATTAATGAAACAAAAAGGATAAGCAGAGGAATTTAGCAAGAACCTGGCCCTGGAAAATGGTATATTGTACAGGGCAAGCTAGTTTGAGCTCAATGTGCATTCTTCCTTTGGCATCTGAGTGAAGATAAATGCAAGTAAGGGTGAGAGAATCTAGTCCAAACAGTGTTTTATATGTTATCAGGTATCACAGCGGGCTATTCTAATTTTATGCATATTTAAATTTGTTCAGAAAAATAGCTGTTATTTTACCTCTGAGTCTACAGCAAAGAAAGATCTATGGCCAGCATAAATGAATTTCCCTTAGCCCTGGTGGATTGCCTGGGGCTCTCATGTTTACGTCTCACCAACAAGCCCAAAGTGGACCTGTGTTCATCCCACCTACATTTAGGCACTTGACTTGGCATCCAGATAAAGTTTTTTTTTTTTCCCTTGGTCCTAATAATGGAGAAAGACACCTTCAAAAGTTAATTTAGCTCACCTGAGATCTTAA
Organism: Apteryx mantelli; assembly: GCF_036417845.1. Classification (NCBI taxonomy): domain Eukaryota; kingdom Metazoa; phylum Chordata; class Aves; order Apterygiformes; family Apterygidae; genus Apteryx; species Apteryx mantelli. The sequence goes on along the minus strand of NC_089980.1, from coordinate 116,034,736 downwards.
AAAAAAATTTCTTCAGGAGACTCGTGAAGTGCCTAAAGTAGGAGGAAGGGATGAATCTCAGGTTGAAGTCTTAAGCCGCCCTTGACCTGAGAAGGCTGTATCATCTAAGAGACTGCATAGTCTCTCAGGCATTTTTCCTATGCATAAACTCTGTCCACTATTCCTTCAGAAAAACATCTTATTGAGACAGGATAGGTATTATCACCCTACTTTTCCAGATGTCTACTGTCTGGTATGTAACTCGTCTCCTCCAGTCAACATGACAGTGGAAGCGTACTGAGTTTTGCAAAGGCTTCCAGAATTGAATCACAATTTATTTTAGCAGAGACAAAAAAAGGGGAGATCAATACAGACCAAATATACAAGTAGCATTTTCCCAGCTTCATGCAATTCACTATCCTCCCTATTCATAAAAATTCTTTAACATAAATATGGCTTTTAACTCTCCGGTCTTAAACATGCCTTCTTCAGATTATGGTGCCTCTTTCCTTCCCCCTCTTTTCCTCCTACATGTATTTTCTTTCTTGACATTGAATAGGATTCTTCTGCTATGAAAGAGCATCCCACTCTTCTGGCCAAGCTGCCTATGTCTCCAGGGATCTCCCCTTCCACCAAGCCATCAGCTTGGTGATTTTTCAAAAGCTTGGTAGGGTACCTGGTTTCTTTCATTTGCCGTTGAATGACTTTACAATTGCCAAATGCCATCCTACAGGGAGCAGGAGAAAATTGTTTCCGCCCAGAATGTGATAATTTTTCTTTCCCTTGCACTCTCCTTTGAATGTGAACTATCAAGTTTTAATGAATTGTTATTGTTTCTGGCCTGAAGGATACAAAATACAAAGACCTGACAGCACATGGCTGTCTCCACATACAGTGGAGGTATTCAGTGACACAGTACAGAATTCATATGCTTTACGCAGATGGAGTCTCCAAATTGTCCCATACACCTATTGCAATTTTAATGGCTTTCTTTGCCTAAGGTTATGAAGATTTCCCATATCACTTTAATTAAACTAAACATAACAAAACTATATTCTGATTGAATTTTGATGGTACATTTTCTTTTCCTTTTTTCTTTTCTTTTCAGTGTATGATGATGTAATTTTTGCACTGTGCGGAGTCAGTGGTAAGTAAATGCTGTCTCGAATTCTCATGTAATTTTTTTTATATTAAAATCACCTGAGCCTGAGGCAGACAATTTTTATTGCAAGTGGGAAATATCTGAGATTCATGATGCTTATATTATTATGGGCATGTTATTAAGTTTCTGAATAGGCATTTGACCTTGCTAATTGACTCTATTAAAAGGAAACAAAGTGCTATTCCACCTGGCTTGTTTGGTTTAGATACTGTTAGAAAGTTATGATAATGGTTTTCCTTATACTGCCCATCAGTAAATAAGTCCTACGATATAGAGAGAATTAGATTCTGATCCTACTGTCAATAATAGGTCAGAAATCATTCCAATGAAAGAACAAGGTTTGCACAAGAATAAAATAGTTGTGCAATTACAATCATGCCACTATTGTTTCATGGCAATTACATGACTGGTTTATTTTTTCAGAAAGGATCTTGCTTGTCATAATACTTTACAGTAAAACTGTAAGACCATGTTGAAATTAGCAGATGTCCTTTGAAAATCACAAATCTTTCTGTTGTGGTTGAGAACTATGACCCAAACCTTGAACATATTTTGTCCTGATAGTACCAGAACTCCATTTGACTATTTCCTCTTCATTCCGATATCCTATTTGATCTTCATATGTTCTATTTTATATAGGTAAGTCTGCTTCTCCACTGAAGATCCTTTGCACAGAGGAAGGAATAAGACTCCAGTGTTTCTTGAAGTACTACAATGAAGAAATGAAAGTTAGCTGGTCTCACAGGTAGATGAGAATATCTTTCTCAAGATGGAGCCTACATTCAAATTTATTTGAGCAAAATACAGTCTGAATGATTTACTATTTACTGTTCTGTAGCACTGTTTAGTAACTGCAGTGCATAAATGAATTTTTCTTTCCAGCACTTCATATTCCCTTTTCACAGATAATGAACAGAGTAACAGGAAAAATAACAGACTTGTCCAACAGCTATCAGCAGGGCTGTAACAGAGCCAGGAAAAGAGAGTCTCCAGTATTTCAGTCTCTTATTCAACACAATACTGTTCATCTTCCCCTATATTACCTGTTTGGTTCAAAGATAGTAACATATCCTGGCACAGTTGTCTAATCAGGGCTGTCTTTTTCTTTTAACAGATGAAATTCTCCTACTCCAGAACTAGGTGAATGTGAAGGTTCTGCTCCTACAGTTTAATAAAATCCCACATTAAGAAAGTAAAAACAATTTTCAAACTGAGATAGCCTTATATGATGTAAGATATTTTAAATCTATTCCTCCTCTTTGAACAGATATTCAGTGACAAAGGGGAGGCACCAAATACTTTGGTAATCGCCCTCAGCACTGAGAACATGACCAGAAGTGAGCTGTAGAATTCCAAATACTTCTTCCACCCTCATGTTACATTAATCTTTGACTTTAGTGGCACTCTTTATTCATCTCTGTATTTACAATTAAATATGTGTTTAAATGCTTTGCTAGGTCAGGGCCATTATTTGTTTGAAACTGCAGGTAGAGCTTTGAAGGATTTCAAAACTCTTCAAGTGGTTTCAGCTGCCTCATTCCTTGATGACCTCCAAAGATGACATAAAGTGAACTGGTTTGGCTGGTTTACTAGCATATTATCGTAGTTCTGCAGTGATGTACTGCCGTTGATTTATGTGAAAACAATTAGGAATGTAAAAAAAAGTATCAGTGATCATTAGGTTCAGGGAGCTCAAGCAGACATCTGCAAGAGTGTGCAGCAGTACTTGTACCTCCAGCTTTGTATTCAGTAAGTTCTGCTTCTTCTTTCAATAAATGCAATATCCATATGATGGAACTAGTAGGAATAAATATTTTTTTGCCTCTGCCTCCTGCTACATCTGCTTGAATTTTAAAGGTTACTTAGTCCATTCCACTATCCAGTTCATAGAAATAGAAAACTAGAGAATGTTATATGGCAAATCTGGGAACATCAGCATGCATATTTATATTTTTATACATATACCCCCACTCAATATTTCACATTTTATAATAGGCCTTACATGTTGATTATCCTGAAGATCATTAAACACAGATTTTGAAAAGATAAAACTTAATTTCTGTTATGAATACAATAAGCACAAGCCAGAGTTGTTATGTAGAGCTAAAGCAAGGACTAAAACAAACAAACAAACACACCTTCCCCAGGCCTCCCAAATCTCCCTAGTCTTTTACATAAAGTTCTGGGAAATTATTCCTCGAAGACAGAAGGGCTAGGCAATCACTAGTTTTCTTACTGTCATTTGCACAGCATGAAGCATAGCATGCAATTTTCCAACTAGCTTTGAATTTTTCCCTATACTGCATAGCAGGGAAAATAATACAAGTCTAAAGCTAGTATGCATCATCCACTCATTGTACAGAGGGAAATACAAGATACAGTACATTCTAATATATAGTAGTTTCTATCCAAGTATCTAATTTGGTACACTAAGCTTAATATAATTCTCTTCCAGAAAGAGAAATACGCAGTAAAATTTCCTTTTCCGCATCAAAGTAGGTCTCTAGCTATGAAGCCAAATCAGTCCTGTCTAGGCAAATAAATTAACTGATCAAAGAGAAGCTAATACTGACCTTATTTATTTAAAAAATTCAGTTAAAGATGCTTGGGAGGAAGGAAGAAAAGGAATATTTCTTTAGTTAATGAGGGAAAGGAGAAACTTCTTTGCAAACCATTGAAAGTGGCCAGGTTTACGTGCCCTCCCTAAATACCTTCTTCTGTTGCCACTCTGCAGGACAGACTAAGGGGTAGGAGAACCACTGATCTGATCCCATAGGACATTTCTTATATTCTTAACTGAGGAAGATATTTTTCCTCATTGAAGAAGACTATTTGCTTCTAGTTTACCATTCTGATACCTTCCGCTATGTGCATACAAAATGTACAGAACTCTGAAGTCATGTAGCATGTTTGCATACAAACATGCATGGGTGTGTATGTCTATATACCTATGTCTGTGTATGTGTACAGAGAGAGAGTGAGAGAAAGAAATGGAATGAAAGCTCAAGCTAATGATTTAAAAATGCTTCATACACTAGGAAGAAAAGAATTTCCTGTGAAATTGCTCTCAGTAGTTGCAATTTATTTGAAGTTTAGGAATGGTATGTGATCCTTTGTAATGTTTTATAGATGATCTTCTACGGAGAATATACATGAAAAGAATGTTCAAACCCCTTTCTATTAATTTTTTAAGGGAATCTAAGATTTCTTCTGGTGAAAAGATGAAGATTGGTGGTGGAGAGAATATTGCCTGGCTGCAGATATGTGAGCCCACTGAAAAGGATAAGGGGAACTACACCTTTGAAATCTTTGGTGCCAAGGAATCCTACAAACGCACACTTGATCTATCTGGGCAAGGTAAATTTGTAAGATATGGTGACTTTTCGTGGATTAAATGGAATTAATCAATAGTAACCAGGGGAATGACAGTAAAAATAGAAAGCTGTTGGTCAAAACCAGTTGCAGTTTAGCTGCATAACTTTTATGATCATTTTAGTTTTAAATCTGTTTCTACCACATGTGATAGTGGGTTGCAGGTGTTTGGGTTTCCATTTTGATACTATGTAAAATTGTCTTGGTTTTAAAAGAATTTAAACATAGATATGTGTTACAAATTTTACACTGAGTCCCAAATGCAAGTTTTGTTCATGGACAGTAATGCTCTCAATTATTTTGTTACAGCCTTTGATGATGCATATGCAGAATTCCAGCGACTCAAGTAAGCCCTACATCCTTTGCATTTTAGTGCTATAATAGTAGTGCCTTAACTTTTGGAAAAATATTTCATTAATAATTTTATTAATAACATTATATATTTCTCTTCCTCTCCTCAACAATTTTAGGGCAGCTGCTTTTGCTGAGAAGAGTAAGTTTATTTTACATTTTATCAACAATATTCTACTTCTGCTCTGGTGTTTTCTTTAAGGCATTCATCATGATATGGTGCCATAGCTTTCAGAGTTTAGTGTTTGCAGAAATGCCCCATTACTGCAAAATATTGCTGCAGAATTTGTGGTTTTATTTCTCTTTAATTTCAGTGGAAACCTGCTAAATGTACATTTTTTCACATTTTGCAAGCCTCCAACTGTGTCTCCTTGCACCTGTAAACAACCAGAGCTTCTGTGAGGTGTGAACTTCTAGGTGTAGCACAAGGAGGTGTGGACTCTGAAAGATCAGGATGATGACACTGAATACTGGGATCTACCTATTTAGCAAAAAAATAATGCCTGTTGGGTGCAGTGCATGCTGAGAAACAGTGTGGAAGCTTGTTGCTGATAGGGGCTGCAGGGATTCTGATACTTTGATATCAAATCCCCTGATAATGACAAGATGCTTCTGCCCTGCCCACAGAGGCAGAGAGTGACAGAACAAATCTTAGATACCACCCAGATGCTAAAAACATCCTTCTTGCTTTGCTCTGTGTCCAAAGTACAAACTGTCAAACTCTGCAGCAGCTGCAAGGCTATGTGTATCAATCTGAAACTTCGTAGCACAATCTCTGCTAAAAATCTGAGGGAAGCATAGAATACATTAATACAAAATAATGCAAAGTATCAGAAAAAGTATTATTTTACATTTAATTAACAAAGGTGTTTTTTTTTTTTTTTTTTTTTTAAGATAAGCCCAAACAGAAGTTGTGACTAATATGGCACCAGGTTATAAAATCATACAGAAATGAATAATTTTAAATTGTAAACATCATGTGATTTGAATATTTTTCTTTTAATTTCTAGATCGTGGTAAAGTCATTGGTGGTTTGCCTGATGTTGTGACTATAATGGAGGGCAAGGTAAGAGCAGTTTTTGCCAGTGAATTGTGCTGGCTGATATTTCTTTAACAGGAAAAAGGGAGGAATACAGATGATTTCATAGAAGCTGAGAGAAAAAAGAGGAGAATTCAAACCACCTCATGGTCGTCATTTAATTGAGACACATGAGAAGTCATAAGTGAGCACAGTTACTGTAAGCTCTCTGTACAGTCAAGGGGAGGCACAGCTTGATTCAGATCTTAGGTGAGCAGGGAACCTCAGGAGGTGTTGGTCTTTTGTGCTGATTATACAGAAACTCTGAGTTAACTGCAGGCTTGAATCTGGGCTGGCGCACAACTACGTGTATGGAGCGGAGCAGTGCAAGAGGAGAATATACTCCTGCCCTGGAGAAGACACCAGAGGCAGGAGAAGGCAGCCGCTCTCTGAGGTCCAGTGTAACAGAGACAAAAACTAGGGCCCATTCTCCAGCATGCTGGATACAGACTCTTCTGGCTGGTAAGAGTAGAGGAGGGTAAAGAACATACCTGGGACAAAGGGATAAACTCTCCTTTCTTTGGCACACAGTGCCATTACAATAAATTAATTACATCAAAGGCCAGAGTATACACATAGTTTCTGATAGCAGTAGTAACTAAAAGCCCAGATACAGAGTCAAAATTTGTAAATCATCCCCAAATCCCTTCACAGGTCAGTTTGACTGGTGGAGATAGAATTTCATGAGACTGACTGACTGGTGTCCCTCGGCAGGATTTTGTCATTGTGGAGTGGGATCTTATAAAATCTCAGGCCAAACTCTTCAGATACTAGGAGGGAAGGAGAAGGCTGTTAGTTTGATCTGCAGTCAGTCCTTGCAGATGCAAGACACTGAAACTCCCATCCTGGGAGTGAGCTCCAGACCCCTAAGCCTTCAATCCAGGAAAGAGAGACCTGTTTCATCCTTCTGATGGAGGGACCAAGGTCTTGTTTACTTTCCCCTGCAGCCAATCTTATTCTAGTGGGTGTTCTGCCCTTTCCTAAGGGGAGAAATGAGGTCTCTCCCATCTGGGAAAGAGATGACTGAAAGCGAACAGGGAGAAAAAAACAAAGAAATCTGCAGCATTATACATGGTGCAGAAGAGGTACCTGGAAATGATTATCCAGCACTTTTCACAGCACAAGAACTAGGGAGTGCCTAATCACATAGTGATTATGGGCTTCAAGGAAGAAAGGAAGTTGTTTTTAATGTGGTGCATAATTAATTTGAGGTATTTAGTGACTTAGACCAAAATATACTTGGGTCCAAAAAAGGAAATAGGCAATATCAGAGGGTAGTCCAGCAGGGGCTATTAAACACAATATCTGGATGCAACCTGATCTTAGAACCAGTTTATAAGCCACTGATTTGTGGGAAACAGGATGTTATACTGGCACAAGGATGCCACACTATCCATTTCCTGTATTTTATATGCTTTCTGAAGCAGTTGCTTTCAACCTCTAAAAGAGCTAGATGGAGTTTTAATCTGACCAACCATAGCGGATCAGCTCATGAGCCAATGTGACTTTTACCATCTGCTGGCTATCAAGAGCTTGTTCATCAGGCTGTTTATGTCTGTTGTGTGAAGTGCATCTTCAGATGCTGCAGCTGTGTTGCTCTGTTTGGAAATTGCCTTTCTCATGGCCAAAGTAAGAGGCTGCAAACAGAAAAAGTTCTTCCAACTTTCTGTGTAGTTGACCATTTTCTGGATATCTGAGAATAGTCTCTTTAGAAGGAAGGTGGATGAGGTGGACCTTGCAGTGGATACTGAATCCTGCCTAACTCTGTACCAAGCAAAGGTGATTTTCCCCTGGCTTCAGTGGTTTGTTCCCTTCTCTTTCTCTAGTGGGTATTCACATGAGGTCCTTTCCTATTGTGGTAGATATAGGTACCTCACAATGAGAAAGCCAGTTTCTTAGGAATTTAGGAATAAGACACCTTAAAGCCAACATCTTAAAACACTGTAACTGTAAGGAAACAACTTGAAGAAGTCACCCCTAACTGCATGCACAGGGTTTCTTCATGCAAAATCATACCCTAAAAACCAAGATCTTAAATTAAGGAAATGCTACTAATTCAGTTTCAAGAAATAAAAGGCTTCAAAGGAGACAAAATCCTCATAATGTGAGGATTAAATAGCTGAATGTGTGAAGAGGAAACGTCTAATTCCTGAAATAAGGCAAAAAAAAATGGATCACAAGGAAGTGAATTTTTAAATTCACATCTGAATTAAATATGAATAGTTACCGAGCAAGATTTATGTAAACACAAGCATGAGAAGTAACTATAGGAAAGAAAAGAACAGAATTTTCTTCATGCAATGGAATGGAATTTCTACACAAATATATGAACACAAGACAAAGCTTTACTAGTACTTATTAAGAAAATATAAATGGTTTTAAGTCACATCTATAATTTAACAAATTAGAACAGTCCCAAATAATCTAAAATGACTGTGGAATATATCTAGACTATGTCTTGTCTCTGGCAAGTTTTTAATATTAACATAGTGAGACTTGATTAATTATTATGAATTAATTATTAATTGCTCTTAAATGAGGTCACTTTTGAGGGCAATAGTGATGAAATGTTGCCTGAGTTACAGAAAGGACCGTAAGATTTAAGCTCATACTATTAGATATTAGTTTGATTTACCAAAATTATATTTTCAGGTTTGCTTCATTACTCCTTTAATTATTTTATGGTAAGGCTAGTTTCTACAGGCCATTAGTTAACTTTACATCACACATGTTATCACTCCTCTTAGAGTACTTACACTCTTAGGTTGTCACCAGATTGTACCTAGAGCATGTAAATCTTCCTTCAGTGGTCCTTTCTGACTTTGGATATATGGTATACATAGTGTATACAAGATGGCTTCTATTTGAGGACATACAGGACTTTTGATCTCTTAAAATTTCTGTCTGTTTTTTTTGTTGTTGTTATTTTTTTCACTGGTTTATATCACACCATTCATTAGAATTCAAGAAAAAATACTTCACCCAAACATGCACATGTGCACACAGGCAGACTTTCTCTGCTCCCCCTGGATCAGGAGCTGGTGGAACCTTTAGGCAATATATGGATGCATTCTGCTAGAAACTGTCACCTTCCCTTCCCTTCCCTTCCCTTCCCCCTTTTCCCCTTTTCCCCTTTTCCCCTTTTCCCCTTTTCCCCTTTTCCCCTTTTCCCCTTTCCACAAAGGGATAAATATGTGAAATTCTTAAGGTGACTTTTAATTATCTAGGTAAGAATTTGGGGCAGAAAGATTCAAGTAAAGGTGGACAAAGCAGGCACTTACCAATACAATTCCTCATAGGATTCTTTCATTTATTCTATCATAACCATACCAACACACATAAAATTTACATACACATATGTACTGTGGTCAAAATTAGGTTCAGCAGTAACTATATAAAATTTTGGAAGAATAACCATGAAAATTTTATGGGCTTCATCTCATTTCAGCCCTCCTTGGAAAACATCTAAATTGCCAGAATGGCCTACAAGATCATTTCAGATATTTTCTGAATACACTATACATGTGTGTAATACTTTTACAACCTTTATGTATTATTTAGTCTTCATAAAATATTTCCACTTTACCAGTCAGCTGGAAACAACTTTCAGTGACTCATGTTATGTACTAATTCTTTTTAAGTGTATTTTTTTTAACTAACTTCTCCAGTAATAATCATGAGGCCTAGGTCAGAAAAGATTTGCTCAGGCTTCCTCCCTGCTGTGTACAGGGAATCTTCAAGGATTTTTTTTAAACCTATCATTTTCTGAACATCATTTCAGACTATTGGGTTGTCAGGAATCTCCTGCAGACAAGACGGCAATGACAGTCTAATGTACCATCTTCAGAGAGTGTTACCCTGTGGCTATTACTGCATCACAGTCACTGATAAAATGGTGAAAAAAATGAATCAAAGCAAAAAAAAAAAAAAAAAAGAAAGAAAAAAAAAAGAAAAAAAGAAAAATATTTCTTAGTCTTCAAGGATATGATACCTGCCTTCCTTTAATTAATTAAGAATGAGAAGTGCCTGAAAGCAATACTGAGAATATGCTGGTTAAACAAGTCTGACTGATACTTAAAATGACATCTTTTTCCCTTCCTCAGACTCTGAATCTGACCTGTACTGTGTTTGGAAATCCTGACCCAGAAGTGGTTTGGTTCAAGAATGACAAGGCCTTTGAACTTGATGAGCACTATGTTGTTTCGCTGGAACAAGGAAAATATGCCAGTTTAACAATCAAGGGAGTGTCCTCAGAAGACTCAGGCAAATACAGCATCCACGTCAAGAACAAGTATGGTGGGGAAACAGTGGATGTCACTGTAAGTGTGTACAGACATGGTGAAAAAATGCCTGAAATTAAACCTGGCCAGCTTGCTAAACCCAGGCCAATACCACCATCAGAAGAAGTCCTAGGACCTGAGGCCAAGGCAAAGTCCAGCAAGAAATAAAGCTTGAAACTGTACGTTTGAGAAACAAAACAGTAGAGATGAGTTGCAGTTGAGGTGTTCCCACACATAACTAATTGGTAAAGTCCAAAGGGAAACTGAGCTTTTAGAAGTGTGCTTTAGGGAGGCAGCTATGTTACAGAACTGGACACGTGCAACAGTCTCAATAGAAATACATGTAATAGGGTGGGACTTGCAACTAGCGAAAAATCAAATGCCTGCCAGCAGTTCCTCTGTGCAATGGCAGGTCCCATAAACCTCCATTTCCACCCTCTCCAGCTATTTGCAATACCCCCCCCCCCCAAATAATAATCCCCCTCAAAGCCCCACAACCCTCTTTGAGGACAAATGTCCTCATCCCATCAATGAAGGTAATGAACTGCAGTTAGATAACATATTCAGAGATGAGCCTGCTTTCTTACACACACAGTCCCTTTGGCTTTGAAGCCGCTGACTACATGAGTAAGTCTAGTAGATAGTTCCTCTTTAGTAGTGATATTGTTGTTTTATAGTTTCAGCTTATCTAGTAGAAATTTGCAAATGTTCACTGTTTACTCATTGAAGCATAGGTTACATGGTTGTATTTTGTTTTCCTTGCTTTGTGCTAATAAAACTTTAAAAGTCTCCTTGGGCTTCTCACTGCACCAAATCACACCTAACTAGTTCTGTTTACTCTCTTTCATTGTTTAATTATTACTTATTGCGCAATTTCACAGCTGGTAGCATGCAGACAATTGACTTTCAATAAAGAAAGCAAATTATGGTTAATCACGGTCACTGGGTGGCACTTACAACATTAATTTTACTCTTTATGATACAGGTCAAGATGCAAACTCAAACTGGTACCAAAGACATGTATACAATTCAGTCACTTAGGATAATTATGTGTTTGATTCTCCTCTGTCCAAAATGAATAGCACAGCTCTTCAGTGGGTGAAGTGATGTTCCACTAGGCAAAGATTTAAATGTGTGCTCATCATGAAACGTTCAAATAGAATGGGCTTCAGTGAAACTACTCATATATCTGTCATACAGTATATGCTTGAGCATTTGCAACACTGAATTTTTTTAGACCGGGTTCCCTATTCGATAACAATCCATTTATCCACTTAGATGAATCTGTGTAATCTGGCAACCAGCTTCCAGCAAAGAGTTCTTCTTATGGTAGGTAACACTAGTAAAACAAATGCCCTGGATGCTGCCCTCCTCTCTTCTGACTTCTCCCAGTCTATGGAGTAGGATAAATGTCAGGAAAGAAGAACCTAGTGGGAGAGAAGGGAGATGGAACTAGGGGTGGCCTACAGAAATGGCACTCTGCAAAATCTTCACTGGAAAAATTGGGTGAAAATTTTTGGAACAAGCATCAGGGCTGTAAGTTGTCTTTGGGGGTCATGGCTGAAAGCCAGACCTGAGTCTCCAACACTGTGCTGAATGGATCTTAAGTGCAAAAGTATGGAAATTGTTTTTTGTTTTTCAGTAGACAAACTAGAAAACCAGGAAAATGAACATTTTGAGAGTAAACTTAATTTCTTTTTTTTCCCTGTTTTTTCTCATCTGAGTGACATAGACCTTCTATTGTTTTGTTTGGCGCACAAATACTTCACTTGACTCCCAAAATATTTGATTTTTGAGACAGATGAAAAACAGAGGAAATAAAAAGCCAATTTACAAGCTGTCAGTTAAAGTAGGTTGGAGGAGTCATCTGGGAGGTAAGGAGAGTGACATTTAGTCATTCCCCATCTGCCTCCTCCCTATCCATGGGCATTTGAACCTCTGTCTCTGACCATCTAGGGCAAGTGCCATAACCTTCAGTCTTCATTGTTTTTGGAAGTACTGCTTCTCCCAGCTGTTGATGCTTTTTCACTTTGTGTGACTAGGTAAACAGGCACTGGAAAAGACCCTTGACCTAGATGTCCTACCTCTCATGTGAGCATGCTAAATGTGAGACCTGAGAGGTATTCTTCATTTCTTGCACTTCATCTTAGTTTCTAGTACTAAAGGAGGGTTGAGGGTACGGTACTGCAGACTACTCAAGAGCCCGATGGTTTGCACACATAACTGGGGATGAGAATAGATTCACTGTAGTTTGAAATTCCTCAGGTGAGAAAGAGTGCAAGCCTGCTCTGCAACCCATTAACTGCTGTGAGTAGTCATGATAAAAAGCAACTGGCCAGCTCTGGAAAGGAAATAGTCTTTAATCACATTATATTAAAAAATACTTTACTTTTAAATAAATGTCTTTCTGGAGAGATTTGTATACTTAGAAGGAAAAGGGAGGTATAAACAGTCCAGAATTACATTAAACAGAGATGAAAAATGTCTGATTTGAAGTGGAAAAAAACTTGTTTCTATGGAACCAATGTGTCTGGTCATTGAATGAAATTATCTGAGAGGATTAAACAGTCAAGAACATGATATTATTGTGAGATAGTTTAATTAGGAGATTTTAGAACATAAAGCAAAGCAAAATTTTATTCTTCAAATATCTATCAAAAATAAGAAAATTAAATATTTCTGTGAATCTGACATTACAAGAACTTCAGAAAACCTTTCAATGAACTAAAATAACTCATTTTTCTTTCTCTTCTATTCTAATTTAGTATTTAAGGCCATTAAGGTTTTCAGATTCTTACTACAGCAGGCTCACAAAATATCAGAGCCAGTCTCCGTAGCATACAAAGTGAGTATCAGCAAGAATTTAATATTATTCTTATCTCCTTCTACAGTACACAGGTTAAATTTAGCTGAGACTATCAAATTATTGGATGTTATGGCAGCTTTTCAGAGGTATCCTTGGGCACAGAAGACAAGGTTAGGCTCATCTCAGTTGTACCTTTAGCTGGCTGTCTTAGTTAAGCAAGCTTCACTTATTTCCTTTCAGGCAAAGAGAAATAATTTATTTTGACAGTTAATCCTCTGCTGAAGTGCAGAAATTATCATTCACAGGAACATTGTATTCAAAAGGCTAAGGACTTGCTATAAACTGTTTCATATTTTTCGGGTTTGGTGTACCTTCAATTCTTTTGTACACATTTAAAAATGTTGTTATCGGTGCTAGGAAATGAATCAGGCTAACGTTGTTTAAAAGAGACTCTCTTCAGAGAGAACACGCATCTAGTTGCCCGGAGGGGCTATACAATTGGATAGACATTAGAGGGACAAATAGGATGCTCTTGTAATCAGGTCAGATGGAATTCATAATGAGGCATATTAGCATTTGCACATACCCTTCATAGGCTTAGTGTCAGCATTAGTTTAATTAAAATACATTTTGAAGGAGGGAAGAGAAGAAAATAAAATTTGCTGAAAAAGGTCTGATGTAACTGTGCATACTCCCACTAAGTTCAGCAGAGAACTGTTCATTTATATTGCATATGAATTTAGTCTGTTGTTTTTACAAATCCAGGGGCTCATAGCAGTGAGTTAGCTATTTCTTTTACCCTTAAGAAGAAATGCTTCTCTGAGAATGATTTTGTCGCACTGGTAAGTTTTGCGTTGTCTGAGTTTCATATTGTGCTTTTCTAGACAGTGCTAGCATGAAACAGAGCATCACTGAGTTGTCACAGGAGGCAGATAAGGTGTCAGCCAGTTGTGCTGATGGGCCTGAAGTCATGGCTGTGTCTGTCAGGTTGGCACTACACTTCAAGACTGGCAAAGCTGCCATTTCTCCGAGCACCTGCTTCTTTTGAATCAGCTTTGATATGTTACAGTTTATTTGCTTGAAAACAAGTTCTATGAAAATTCCTCCTAAGGCCAATTTACAGGTGTTTTTTATGTGGAAAAGATTTTTTTTTTCATGACATTATTTGCCTCTAGTGTAAATCTTTCCTCAGTCCGTAAGGTTCACTTGCATCCTGCAAATTAAAAACTTGGATACACTACATTAATCTGCTCTTGTATGGAGACAGAGGTTCAGTGATAATAGCACCCTAAGTGTTGTTAACGCACAGACGGTTTTTAAAGAAAACTTTTGAAATATAATAAACACTTTTTTTACAAGTTCATAGAATTCAGAATAGAACCTCTAGATGGCGCCAAAAGAACAAGATAGAAATGAATAGGTCTTAAAAAATTCTGCCAGCTACAGCACATACATCTTTTTGATGCAAACACATCACTTAGAGGATGGGAGATTATTAAAAGAATTATACTTATGCCAGTGACAAGGACAGGTCCAGCAAATGACCGGAAATAGCAGGTGATTTTGCAAGCAATAACATCACCTCTTAATCTTTGCATGATGCACATTAGGAGGTTAAGCATGCTGTGTAAAATATTGCAAGACTCTTATTACATCAAGTTTCTTTTTAGGATATGAAATCCATAACATATAGGCTATATTTAAAGGGGAAGTTTGAATTCAAGCTCTAAAAGTAACCTTTCAGACTTAGCAGTTTCTGTAGATTTTCAACACACTGTTTCTAATATTGAAAGGCACAAGCCCTACAATTTTTATTCAGCCTTTGTAGAGGGATGATTCCATTTGAAATTAATGAGAGGTCTGGGAGCAAAGAGTGCAGGATCTGGCTCTCAGCACTGCCACTGCAAGATTCAGTGATATCAAGACCTGTGAGAAACTACTAGTAGCCTTCTATATTAATATTTTATTCCTCATTGGAATGCGCAGTAACTCAGTACTGGCTGTGTCCTTGGATATTAGCTGAAGGTTTATCAGATTGTTATATTTTAAAAATAGCACACGTGACCTCACATCATTTCCTTTATGAACATTTGAACTTTGTGTGGGTGCACTAAAGGGCTGTTAACTTGTAATAAACCTGACTTATTTTTTAAGTTAATGTAACTTTTTTTGTTATTGTTGCTACTCTGTAAAATTAATATTGTACAGTTGATAATCAGATAGAAGAAACACATAGACACCCTACTAATATGGTTAATAGCAACAGCTAAAGCCCTACCCATGGCATCCTAAACTATCCAGCAGGGTTGTCCTGTGCAGATTTCACCTGGCATCAGTGTTCCCCACAAGTGACTGCCTCCACCCTGCCAAGGGTCCCCGATGGGAAGTCGTTATCCATCCAATGATGCCGATGCGCACAGCAAGTGAGAGAAAGGCAGACGGAAGGAGGTACAACTTCTGTTAAATGCAGAGCTGGCGTAGCTCTTTACCACGTTAAGTCATGGTTAAGATCAAAAGTTTAGCGTCTGCTGACTTACAGTGACCTCCACTGGGCCATTCTGAATGAAGAAATGCACTAAAAGCCAATCCAACAATTGTAAATCAACCCCAAAGCCAGATCTCTTGATTGCAAGATAATGCATGAAAAAGAACCCCACATAGTGGTGTGCTGCTTTTGCTGTCTGAGAAAAAAATGCCTTCCACACATGAAAATGGCAATCAGCCTCCTGTGTGGTGCTTAATGGGAGGTAAAACACAAGACGGCTCCCTGGCTGGGAGTTATGAGCCCACATGCAGATGTCTCCATCTGAGCTAATCACTGAAACTCCCTTCTTAGAAAATGGAGAGACACAAGTACTAGTAAGGCACAAGTCATGTCACTGTAAAGCAGGTGTCTCAAGTGAATGAGATGAATCATGTCTGTTCTTTCCACTGACTATAAAGGGAGCTTACAGAATGACTAGCTCGGATGGGAGACATCTCATGTTTGATATTTAGGGTTAGGTATGATAAATTCTGCACCATGTTTCTCTAATTGATTTGGCTCTTTAGTAGAAAAATCTATTTACAGGGATACTTCATAATAGCTGGCATTTTTTCTGTGTGTATACGTGCTGGCTTCCTCCACTGAACTCTGGTATCTTGCAGTCTTTGCTCCTTTATCTGATTTTTGGTGTTATTTTGGAAATCTCTGTGCAAACATTTGTTGATTTCCAGCTGCCACTTGTTCATAGTCCACCCTCATGATTTGGCCTTTACCAACCCACTGAGTTAGACTTTCTGTTCTTCTAAATATGTATTTCTTCAACCCAGTGTTTGACTGGCTGTGATATTGCAGTTGGTGTGGGGCTTGTTTCTGCCCTTCCTCCTCTAAGTGCTATCCCTTTGTGTCAACATCTCAGTCTAGAGAGGCAGTAAGCCTTTCATGTTTAATTGGTGCCCTTCTGCCAAGCACGTAAGACATGCCTCATTCACAGTGTGTGACACGCTGGTCTGGCAGGCACCCTCAAGCCTGGAGAAGCACAGCTCCAAGGGGTTCATATGCCAGACTCCTTCCCACGTGCCTGGGCCAGCTAAGCTACTGACCAAAGCTCTGAATCCTCCTGGTCCTTATCTTTGATGCTATCTGTTTTGGTCTTCTGGTAGTCTCTAGGTAGGTCCCAGTAATCTTTCTTTTCAACTCTGCTCTCTCTTGACTTCATGGTTACCTGATATGATCAGCATTCCTCTGTAATTCAGTAAGCTGTCTTTTGATACTGCTTTAATGGCAGCATCTGTCTCAGTTGATAAAACTGCCAGGGCCCATTATGCAGTACATGGGCCAACATCCCATACACATTATGGGAGGGTACATGGGCGCTTGGCAAGCTTACACCTTAAACTTCCTGATCTTGCTCTTGGCTTTTAGATAGGCCTGCAGGTTGCGGACTGCAAACCCCTGGTGCAGTTTTTGCTGTCAAAGGTTCTGTTTTGACCTTTCCAGGATCAGGTTGAGCTCTCATGAAGCCTTTCTCCTTATCCTGGCTAATACCTCCTGCTGCTTCACTCTAGCATTTACATCTGGCCAATAGACTCCCATTTTGCCTCAGACATGCCCTTGTTCTCCAAATGTGACATGTGCCAGTTTTATGATGTCATGAGGTCTTACACCTACTCTTGTGTTCCCTTTAAATGCAATCTTGTTTTATATGCACACCTCTCCTTTTATTTGGTTCAGGTGGGTATCCCATGGATCCCATGGATCTTATTCCTTTCAGGATTGCTTGTCTGAGGTAAGTCTATGTCCCATCCTGTCTGGACTGCCTGTTGTGTCCCATTGGAGATCAGAGAGTATGTCTTGCAGACCTCTCTGTCTCCTTTATCATCAAGTTACTGGTATTTAGTCCATTTAATTAACCATCATTTCCCTTGTCAGTACCTTATCTTTACCTCATGGTACTGAAGACTCGAAAGCATTATTTCAATCACTTTGAGAGCTCAGCGGTGTCTCCTCCATGACACTTTCTGATGGGTTTTGGTCAGGCCTCATGTCCTTACTGTGCCAAAACATGAACTGATAGGACTGTTCCATTCCAAAGAGCACAGCCAGCAATTCCTGCTCCATCTGAGCACAGACCCTCTGGGCCTGACAGGCTCTAATTGAAAATGCCATGGGTCAATGACTTTGCGGTAAGTGTGCTCCCAAGTCTCCTCCTGAGGCCTCAGACTGTAATTACAGATACTCCACAGGCATTTCAGGACTGGCAGCTTGCTTACATTCATCTTTATTATTTCGGATAATTTTGCATGATGATGCTCTTTTGCATGTTACATCACAGTATGTCATCTATTCCTAAGCTTCATAAGCATCTGATATGTATGCGCACAATATAGAAAAACCGCTGACTTGACCTGTATGTTTCTAGGTATTCCTTAGTATCTATTCAGAGAAGTAGAGAAGTCAGTAAGCGCTGACTGTAAGAAAGACATCTGCTTCCAACACCTTCTTTGGAATAATTTTAATATTACAGCGTATTTTTTTTTGCCAACATGATATTTCAAGGTGTTTGGGGGCAGCAAGAATCTTGGCACATAGGAGTCCCTTTGTGTTTGTTCCCTTTACACAAGAGCTCTCTGAGGCCAGGTAACTGAAAGCAGGGAATACAAGTGATAGCAAGACCACATGCTTTTAATACCAATAAAAAAGTTTATACTTGTTGAAGAGACTCAGATCTTACTTGACTTGTTGACTTGAAGTCAACAACATTGAGCTCACAACACCTAAGCTTTGAAAAGTTTCTCAAGACATTCCCAAGTTTCAGTTAACTTCCTATTCAATTTATTTATTCTTTCAAATCTTTTCACACATGCTTAGTCTTTCCTTGACTATTTCTTCCTTTGCTGAAGCATAAATAGTAGCTATCAGTTATCACAGTGGGCCTCTTCTCCTGCTGGAATAGATGCCTCAATATTCAGACTAAGTGCAGAGAATCCTAAGGATCTGCTGCAGTGTAAAGGAAAGTGGGACATAATACAGTTGCCTCACAGTGGGGAGGAGGTGGAGTCAGTGAAATCAAGGGATGCATCCACAGATTTAAGGAGGCTTTGGATTAGGCCCTTCATTGAGCCTTTGGATGTAAGCTAGTGTATGCGTGCATTGACCCAAGAAGAATGCTGGAAATTATGTACAATCAGAGAAGCAAAATTCTGGTGCTGGTGTGGAGTGAGGATTTTTTATTTTTTTATTTTTTAGGGGGTATGACATAATCCTTCCCCTATACTCAGTCACCTACACTATTTGCAATGCAATGTGCTCTAGGTGACCCTGCTTGAGCAGGGGGGTTGGACTAGATGATCTCCAGAGGTCCCTTCCAACCTCAGCGATTCTGTGATTCTGTGATTTCATGGACAGAATTCCATGCCTCTTTTAAGGATGTAGAAAGATGAGGTAGTGAGGGAGTGGGAGCGCTGGTCTCCCAAATGTCTCTGGGCTATTAACAGTCAGGCCGCATCTTGCATGTTAGTGTGTGTAAACAGCTGTCAAAGAGAAAATTCACATGCAGAATATTTTAACTTCAAATTCCTCATCAAAGAATTACTGGATATGAAAACTAAGTCTAAAAAATTGAAGACACACTGATTCTGTTCATATCAAATATGCCTGAAATCAGGGTTTTGTAATAATATTTTTACAAAGCCTGCAAAAACTAAGACTACCAGTAGCATACTCCTTTTCTAGGCATTTCCAATGCATTCAGGTATTTTAGATCAACAAACAAGCAGATTTCTGAGTGTTTGCAACTCAAATAGTGCAAAACTGGGTTTGTGCCAAAGAAACTGGAATTGACTAAAAACACAGCTAAACAGAATATCAGTTGATTGGTCTATATTCATTGCCTGAACTAAGAGAAAGGCAAAAAAAAAAAAAAAAAAAAAAAAAGGTAAAAAGTAATAAGATAACACAAACAATGATAATTAAATCTGATTTTTAAATTCTTTGTGCACAATAATCTATCATGTTATTATAATACATATAAGGATAATATATATCTTTTCTAAAAGAAAACTCCCTAAACCCAGATATTTTTATCGTTGTTAGTTCTTTAATTGTGTTAATATGAAATGTGTTCCTTCTTTAAAAGCATTTTCATGCAATTCTTACTTTGCTTTTCTGCTAAATGAGCTGGTTTTATAAGGAGAATGAGATAGAAAACACGCATGGAAATGCAGAAATACAAAAAGCATATAGCGCATACAGTATTTGCACTAATTGATAATAGTACTACTCCATGCATTATTTAAATATCACCATCCCAGTCCTATCTGCAATGCAAAAAAATGCACATTAAAAACCAAGTTTAACAACCTGACCACTTTTTGAAGCAATTTTAAGTAGCAAAACTGTACAAGAGAACATTTCTGTTTCATTGGGTTTACTTATGTGAATAAAGTTAAGCTTATTTATTTCTCTTTGAAATCAGCATTCCTACTGACTAAAGGTGGTGCATATTAAAGCTCACTACCAATTTCCATTAAAAAAGTCCTGTTTCTGGCTCTTCAGCCTGGAGAAGAGAAGACTGAAGGGGGATCTTACCAATGTGCATAAGTATCTGAAGAGAGGGTGTAAAGAGGATGGGGCCAGACTCTTCTCAGCTGTGTCCAGACACTGGATGAGAGGCAACGGGCACAAACTGAAACACAGGCAGTTCCATCTGAATATGAGGAAAAACTTCTTCACTGTGAGGGTGACAGAGCACTGGCACAGGTTGCCCAGAGAGGTTGTGGAGTCTCCTTCTCTGGAGGTATTCAAAACCTGCCTGGATGTGATCCTGCACAATGTGCTCTAGGTGACCCTGCTTGAGCAGGGGGGTTGGACTAGATGATCTCCAGAGGTCCCTTCCAACCTCAACCGTTCTGTGATTCTGTGATTGCTTTTAAGTTTGACAAACTGTTAGCTTTGTGGCTGAATTTGTCTATGACAGGTCTCTGACTCAGAATGTTTTTCTTTTATTATTTATTTCATTTTACTTGGGGAGGGAAATGGGAATTTCTCTGAAAACATATAAACTGTAAGATTGAAGGCAGGGGAATTATGCAATGTATTTTATATACGTACACATACAAGCATCTATACTGTATATTATGTAAAGTATATCTACAAAATATGTTTATGACCCACGTTATGAAAATAAAAACACTTTGGAAATTCTTTTCATCCTTCCAAACACATGGGGCAGGGTCTTGAAATTTGGCTTGAGGAGACTGAATGGAGAAGAGTGGGAAAGGGGATTTTTTTTTTTGCCTCTTGCTGTCCTCTTGAAAATCTGTCTAAATTTGGCCAAGTTGATAAATGGTAGTTTGCGCATGAGTAGAGATTTCCTAGAGGTAAAATTCTCTGATGATTCTGTGTGCATAGGTCAAGCTCCAGCTGACAAGCAGGTTGCCCTTTGCCAGAGACAACTCTTCTGGGATGCTGTAGTTAATACCTGCTTACCTCCTAACTAGATGCTGCAACTTGACTTGATCTCTCTGTGAGAGATCTCTTCTCTTACAGAGGAGGGGAGGGGAAACTTTTCCCAGCGCCATAGATATATGCCAGGATTCAGCTTCCTTTGCATCAAGAATAGGGGATCATTAATGATCATGAGTTGGGTACAACTCCTTATACAACATCAGGCTGAAATTTTGAGTCACAAGCTTACCTTATTATTGAAATAAATGGGGTAATGCTAAGTGACATGTTCTTGGGCATTCAGAAGGTTTGGCCCTCAAGGGCTTTATTCATCTGTGCTAATTCTGCTAATCAGTCAAACGGTGGTTCATATTTAATCCTGACACTAAAATATTCTTGCAGGAGAATCTTAATTTGAGAGCTCTTTGTGTTCTCTGGTGAGTCAAGAAGCTAAACTAATTTGATATTGCACTCCCCTGATAATGACAAAGGCTGATGCAAATAAGAGAGAGTTTACAGTAGTCTGTCTCATTGAATTGTTTTGCATTTCAGTAGTAGGATGGTTTACTTTCCAAGTTGTGTTTATGGTACAGGAAAAATAAAAAAAAGGTCCAACAATCATACTAAAAATACAACTGTTCATTCTTTTCATTACAATAGCATCCAAATTTCTGGTAAATATCATGGCTGAATGGTGCTAGAAGTTGTACAAATGAAAAATAGATCATTAAATGAGATGTTATTTTGCTAAGGGCTGCAATTTTTATTGCACCATCTCGTAATTTAGAGTCCAAGTTCTAGGCCGATGTGAGAATCTCCATTTTAATTTAAAATATAAGAATACATTTCTAACTTTGTGGTGGTGGAGAAAAGCTTGAGAACATGAACTAGAAAAGGTAAGAAAAATGAGAAGGTAGCAAATAAAACAGTAAATATCATTTGATGTTAGCTTCAGGAAAAAAAACAAAAACAAGTGCATCTGGGCTTATTCTGCCCAGTCTAACCACATCATTCACAAGTGTGCATTCCCCAGGTCAGCACCTGGAGTGCTGCCACTGGAGCAGCTTAGACCACCAGCTGCTCTGGCATCTCCTTCCTTGGAGGCAGCACGGCGTGTGGAGGACTCTCCTCAGGCCACAGGAATTGTCTATGCTGCAGCAGTAACCTGCTCCTTGACACCATTTTTTCTTGCGATCCCTCGCTCATGACATGACAGTAATCCAACCAATTTGTTAGACCTAAACCCCACTCCTTGGTTGCTACTGAACTGCTTGCAGAGAGAGGGATGTTGGAAGCTGGCCACATGCTGGATTATTTTTTCTGGCAGGCCACAGGAAGCCCACAGGCTGTGGAGTGAGCATCCCTGGGTTATAACATTATGGTAACCCAAAAGCTTTTGGCTGATAGCTAGTGATATATGAACACAGTGAGAGGAATTTTATCTTCATCTGTAATTAAAACTGTGTCAGAACCAAGGTTTATCAGAAAAAAATCCTCCTCAGAACTTAAATCCAAAGCTGCCCTTCACAGGGGTCAGATTTCTAGGCACAACAGTGTGCTTATCTGTGCAAAAAGCCTTCTTGTTTGTATTCACATAGTAGTGTACTTACTGAAACATACAGGCAAAACAATAATATGATGTACGGGTTTAATGAGAGACTCTTATCTTTAGCCATAAACTCATAAATAAGCTTCTTTATCTAACCAAATATTCTGTCCTTTCCATTGTTGCAGTATTTTCTTGTGCGCTCTAAAGCAATTTTTTATGCTTATTAGCATAATTGTCATAAAATAGCTCTACTTCTGAAAAGAGAAATATAAGCTTTTATATTTCATCCTTTGTGAATGAAAATTTATCTACTCTACTACTCATTCATAGAAATGAAGATTAGTCTGAACGCAACTCATGTTAAAGCAGGAGTTTAGTGACCTTCAATGTCTATTGTTTAGAGGGGAAAAATAGGGTTTAGGTGATAACTAGTCCTAGAAAGATCCATAAATCATCCAGTTTAACTCGCATTTGCAAGTAAAAAAGTTACCAACATCCAAAAAGATCATCTACAACGTCATGAAACAAATGTCCCAAATAATAACAAACAATCCCGAATAATAACAGGTAACAAATGTTAGATTAAGGGTGAAGACGAAGAGGAGGAAGAGAGGTTCATTCCTTATTAGAAAATGAGAAGAAATATTCCCACAATGCCAAAGATACATGTTGAAGGTACTCAGTAATACTGAAAAGCAGATCACTTACACTGATGCCTAAATATGGGTTAATGAATACTTGGCCATGTGTAGCCTCTGTACAGCGCTGCAGTGTTCATGAATCAAAGCAGGACAGCATCTTTGCAGACTGCAGCGTCCCAGGAATGCTAATGAGGCAGTATACAAAAGTCATAACTGTTGCCACTGGCAAGTGACCATGAAAATGATTATTTGGTAAGATATTGGAGGCTGAGCTGCTATCACCTAAATTCTCATGGAACTCATCTGATTTACTAACTTCACATTGCATCAAGTTTTCTAGTTTGTCATGGCAACCTGGGAGCAGATAGAGAAACGCACAGGATGCCATCAGGCAGCAGTCATAATGCAAACATAAGTTAAATGGCTCTAAAGTTAATGATCCAGATTCTTCACTGCAGCCATGAGGCATGCAGTGTAACTTGGGGGAGGTGCACAGACGCTTTAAATTACTTTGGACACCATTGCCATGACCCTGGGCCAGCTGTGTATCGGGCCAGCTGTATATCAGGCCAGACCCACGGCGTAAGTTACAATATTCTAACGGCTGCTCTAAGTGGTCCTGAATGGCTGCTGCGGCAGTGCTGTAATGCCAGTGTAATGCTGGGTCCCTGCCAGGCTCCTTTTCCCTTTCCTTCTTTACACTGGCTGTAGGGTAGAAGGCACCACAGGAACTGCTGCATTTTTTCTACCCCACCAAAAAACTGCCTTACCCTGAGTAATCCTTCCATTGGTGCTGGCCCAAACTTAGGGCCCTTTTAATTCAGTAAAATGCTGTAAATCATCTTGAATGCAAGGGACAAGCTAAGCCAATGTACTTTCCCTTGATTTGCATTTGTTTCTCTTTTATTTTCTATTTTATCATAATAGCATGGACACTAATTTTGTTTTAATTGTAAAGCCTAGATCCAAGAAAATGCTTTTAACGGTATCAAAAGACTATTCATCTGGGAAAAAAATGGTAACTGAAATGCAATGTTATTGACAAAATTATCCGTCAGTGCAACAGCATCCTCTCTACAGTTTTCACAATGTGATCATATTAGTGCATGTTTAAGCTGCCTGCTTGCTCTGCTGCCTGCTTTTTGGTGATAAGTATTATCTGTTAAATTGCAGAGGCTTTCGGTCAGAACCTTGTATATTTTGCAGTTTTCTGAATATATTTCAAGATCTTAAGTTCAATTTTTATCATCCGCAGATAATTGTTACAGACAAACTAGTAGAAATTAATCCAGTGAAAGAAGAGGCAGCAACATCTGCAGCTGGGGACACCAACAAACAGAAGTTCAGAGGTATCAATTGAATCATGTGAAAGTAGGACAGACCTAGCAGGGAACAGCCACTGTTCATTTGTGCAATTAAATCCATGCAGTTTAAGTCACAGTTGTAAAGTTAATGGAGTTTTGGTGAGCTGCCACTCCCTGGGGATAATATTCAGCCTTCAGAAAGCCATGTCTAGATTTCTTACATTCTCCTTTCCTTATCCCAGTAATGTAGGTTGCTGATGTCCTTTTTTCACTGCCCTCCCTTCTTTTTTCCCATGGAATGTGTCAGAAACTCTCATAAAACAGTCACTGAGCTTAGGAGACAGAAAATCCCAAAGCCTGAGTAAATGTCAATGCCATGGAGCAACTTTCACCCCTAAAAGGTCACATACTGCAGTTCCAACACATTCTGGGCCAGCCAGTAAGCAACCAGTCAAGTGCGTCAGTTCAGTTTAATACCATAGTATTATATTTATCTGGCCAGCATTAAGTGAACTGCAGCCCCATGCTTTGTTTTCCTTGGCTTTGAATGAATGGGAAGGCTTTGGTTGGCCATCCTAAAGCTGTTGGTTCAAAGATTAGAAAAAGGCCACGGTGCCTGATATGGGATTTAGACTGAATGGAAACACCTTACTCCAAAATTGTGATCCTCAGACTCCCACTGTCAAATCCTCACCATTTGCATTTCCTAATTACCTTGTACATTAAAGTTCTCCAGTAGCACCTCAGTTGTGAGGGGGCCCGGGAGCCCCTGGGACAAACTTGTGCCTCTCTGAACCTGCCTCTTGCCTGTGTTTCTGGAGCTCGTATTTGCAGGGACGTGAGTCTTGGTCTTTGAGATCACTGAAACAGGGGCAGTCCTCTCACCACCTTAAAAAGAGCAATACCTTGAGAGAAAGCAGTAATTTCTGCTCTTGCTTTTTTGGGGGGGTGGGGGTGGAAAAGGGGTCTAAGAATTCTCCAGGCTGCGAATCCCAGGTAGATTCCCAGACTGTGCTGGCTGGTAGTGCCAGGGCACTAATTCAATGCAAATCCTCTCTTCAGGACTTCCCTTTAGGCTGCTCCGTGCTTGATATTTTCCTTTTTGTGGGTCTACCTGTCCTACATCTGGGTGCCTAAAGGATAGGCACTGCATTGCTTAGCGTTTTGATTTCTAAATTCTTCTGGGATCTTATATTTTGCTGGTTACAGCTGTTGCTGTGCATATAGAAATATATTTTGGGAGCAAGAATTTTCAAGTTCGTTTAACAGATTTTTAAATGTGAGAAAGTATGCCAGGGACAGGTATGTAGTTTTTTCTTGAATTTACATGTAGGTAAAATTTGTTTTTTTTTCCAGATGACAGCACTAGGTCTTCTTAGCAGTGGTGGCTGTTACTAGGCACTTCAACCTGTTACTGATTATGTATTGCAATACAGTAGAGATTATGTATTGATTTCATAATATTTTTTAAAATATTAGCTGAAATTTTCAGTCACCAAGACCCATTATTTAGAAGACTATTGATCAATCATTCATTTGATATTTATTCACTGATAATGACTTTTTTCCTTGGATGAGTATTCTTTTGGAGTTTATTGCACAAACTATCAAACTTTCCAAAGCTGTATTTTGTGGGGGTTAGCCAACACTTTGTAAAAGGCTTCTGCATATTATAACTGCACTGTTTGCTAAGGCAGGCTGCTGATCATTGCCTTCACTTTTCTGAACATTATCAGAACATCTAATTTCTATTCTGCTTTAGGGTCATGCTAAGTTACCAATTTAAAACAGTTGCTGTGATGTTGACAGTTTTAATTTGTTCCACTTGATATGCTAGTAGGCCTATTGTCTGTTCAAAGTAGATTTTGTGGTTCTGAAAGAGACAGTTTCTGTATTTCATGAATGCAATGCAATTTGTACTCATATTGCAGCTTCAGACATCTCCTTGGGGGCAAGTCTAATTGAAGTTGCTTGATTTCTGTTACCAATCACAGTCTTTTCAAACTGTTTCTTTTCATCTCTAATGCTTTAAGCTTCTGCTGTGTTAGCTGGCCCACTCAGGTGTAACGTTTTCTCTGAATCTCTCTGCTTGACCACAGCCCTCTGGTTTGCTTTATTTGGTCTCTCAGCTAACATTTAAAAAGCAGCTGATGAGCTCCAAGACTGTCTGATACTTATGTGAATTTGCTTATCCTTTCTTAAAATTATTGCATGTAAATTAAATCATAAATCTAGTTCTGCCTTTCAGTGAATGGCACCTTAAACATAGGTAGTCAGCTTCAGTTGAACTTCCAACAGTATGAGGCAGGAATTAGTATGGATACGGCCCTCTATCATACAATATTCATTTGAAGGGCTAATATTTCAAAAGTTCGTAGAGAAGTTACTGTACTGGATCACTGTGCAGAAATTGTATGTGCATTTTTACCTATGAAAGAAATGGTTTTGTTGCCAGTTTCCATAGTATGCAGTGGGTTATGAAGAAAAAAATAAAACTTTATATGGACTTGCATTACAGTTAATGGAATTTGTAAAAGAGAGGTTGAAGATGGAAATTTCCACAGCAGTACATTCTCCATGGTAAAAATGCATAGATGTAACATGCACTGCTTTAGATTTTAGAAAAAGAAAAGTATGTAATGTATTACTTCAGGGCTTTACTTACTTATTTGATTTTAGCAAGACGGCAAGTGCTTGACATTCATGGAGCTTTTATATCTAAAAGCCATAAACAAAACTCTGTTAAGCATAATTATCTCACCATTAATTATCTCCTGTGTTTGGACCTCAATGCAACTTGCATTTTAAATATCTTCAGTTTATGTTAAATATTATACCTTGCATTAGACTTGCATTGTAGGCATAGCAGAATGACTTTTTTCCTCTTTCCAGGTAAACAGCTAGTCATGCAAAGCTTTCTTCCCAGCAACTCATGAGCTGGCTTTTTCCAATGGGTTTTCTATCCACCCACAAAGTTTTTCCTCACTCCATTTCTTCTTTCAACATTTAAATGTTTTCTTTTTTTAGAAACAAATGTTTGAAGTTGAATGTGCCTTTTATTTAACACTTGCCAGCAAGCAAGGCAATGAAGGAGGAGAGATGAGAAAGACTGACCAAAGATTCAGGATCTGGTGTGCACCAGTGTCGTTGACTCTGCTTAGCACTGAATGGTCTTGGTTTGGACGAATCCTGACAGCAGCTTCCCTTTCCCTCCCCTCAGCGCTACTCCCTGAGGGAAATACTCTTTCTGTTAGGAAAGTCACTCAGTGGAGGATGTGGGGAGGGGATTTGCGTCACAGGATAGAGGGTGGGAGGACCGAGCGTGTGATGGGATGGGGCAGAGTGGCTGTGTCTTGCTGTCTCTTAACGTGGTGGTGCATTACAGCTCCAGAATAATACCAGGGCCTCTCTTCTTGCCTGTGACTCTACGATTTTGACACAGCAGTTGGAAGATTTACAGACCCTCTCTACCATGTGACCTCCATATGCCGAAACACAGGCCTGGCTATGGAGTGTGTAAAGCAGGAGGCAACTGCAAGTTTCCTGCAAAGTGTATAAGATGTGCTTTATCACCTATAATCTGGAAATGGGGACATGAGACACAGAAAATTTAGTGATTTACTTCTGGGAACAAACAGAGCCAAAGTTAATGCCAGTAGCAGAAATAAAGCACTCCCACTGCTCAGTTGTATCTCTATTTCACTTACATTTTGTCATGAGGCTGTATATAGAGCCTCATTTCGCTTGTGAAATTCATTTCACTTGTGAGATAATTTAGGATACAAACTCAGATCTCTACAGAACCTCCACAAATATTTTAGAGTGGCTCAATAGCATCTAGACCATTGACTATGAATTAGCTGCTATTAGATACTACTTTGAAGATATTCATGAGCTAGATCCAGAGCTATCACAGATCAACATATTTCCATTGAAATCATACTTCCTGAGCAAGCTCAGAATTGCAATATTGCCCTAAGTAATAATATAAGTGGAGTATTCCAGAGATTACAGCATGGAAATTATGGACAAAACTGCCATGCAAGGAGTCATTATTGCTAATCTTTAATAGCATATTATATGCACAAGGGTGCCATCATACAACATAAAACATTTTTTATTTCAAAAGACTTTTTAATGTGCAGAATTTTCATCTCATATGTAAAATTTTAAAAGTTTTCAATTAAATAAAGTTATATGTAAGGAAAATTTTATTTTTATACAAAATCTAGACATCTAATCCTAAAAAGACACAGTTTGAGAAAAGCTCTGATTTTTGCTGCATGTGAATAAATGTACATAAGAAAACCTTTTTCTCAAGGGAATGATGACCTTTGAGTGACTTATTAAGAGAAAGTGAATCCCTCAAAAGAAAATCAGCATTCGGGCTAAGGTACTGAGGATTTACTGAGGTATTTGGATAATACTGAGGTAGTTGGATACTTGTAAGTCTGCTGACAAAATTCTATCATCACATTGTTGCCTAAAGTAATGATGCCCCATTTTGATTTCTAAATACCTCATAGTGCACTAAAAATGCATGGAACTAGTGCAGTTTACTGAACCATGCCATGAAAAAATAGAATTGTTCTGCATAAGCCTCAAGAGACTTGAGCTTGTTCATGAAGCTTTTGCTAAACTTTTGTTATTGAATTTTTCATACCATTTACTCATAAAATAGATGGACCAACAGACTTCTAGTTACTTTATAGTCTGCCAAATTCCAGCAAGAGCTGAGGGAGAACTACTGTATATACTTATTTCCTTGGTAGCAAAAGTTTTTAGAAGGTTCAGCTTGCTCATTTAAGTCATCTCCCCCAAGCAAGGAAGGCTATTTGCATAAAGAATGTTTTATACTTACAGCACATGGTGGCTATACTAATCCTGTCAATACCATGAGTGGTAAGTACCATTCATCAAATATCAGCCGCCGTAAAGAGTAGATTTTTTTTTTTTACATATACTTGGATGATTCAGCAGAATTTAATAAACTGTTTCTAGCAAGGCTCTTTGACACAAATATATGGCTTACACACACTACTGCTGTTTTAAGCTACTGAAACTAGTCATGATATATACATTCATTACTGTGTGGTAATCAGCATGGCCTTCTTGGGTCAGCACACCAAATTGTGAGGTATATTAGTGTGTTTGCTTTTAAGAGAGATTGGAATGGAAAGTTTCCAGTTAGAGATACTAATTATAGTATAATTTATTAGAGCTTATTTCAACTGTTGACATTTAAAATCCATAGTCCAAATTTATTAATTGAGCTCAACACCAGAGCATCATATTCAGTTTACTGTTGACTCTTACAATTTATTGAAAAATGATATTGCTTAGCCTTATGTATCATAATCAGTTTGCAGAGAGCTTCTCTGCTGCAGAGGTATCTACATTAAATTACTACCACAGATTAAAAGAGAAGGAAATGTTTAAAATACCATTAAAATTGAGCAGTAAATCTTTCACTTTGAAAAAGAGAGGAGGAGGAGATCTCATTTCTCATTTCTCATCAAAGGTAGGCAACTAATTAGTCTAACTCCAATTAATGCTTGGGTTATACAAAAGATGATTGATTCTGTCTAGATTTTTATCCTTTGAACATATGGCAACAAGGAACCTGGAAAGTGTTCATCTTTCATGTTTGTACTGGTACCTTAAAGTGTGAATGCATGGGTTATATATAGATGGTGGTGTATTATTTGGGCTGCAGAGATAAGTATATGCTATTTAATCACTTTTATTTCTACTATTTACAACTGATAAAGAACAGAACCTAGGCCAGACAGAAACTAATTTTTACCACAATGTTTGTTGTTGTCTACAGATGTCTTTTGAAAGCATATCCAGACTCGGGATTCCAGTGCAGGGAAGAAGGCATAATGTTTAGACTAAAGGAAGATGTAGAGACTGGCCTTGAAGGCCTTTCCCAAGATGACATTGCTAAAAAATACCTAGCCACTCTCAACTTCCTACAGCCAGTCCTGTGAGGCTGCCCAGTCCCCCCAGCTCCTGCTGTCTTCCCCTACCTGCTAAGCCTCCTGCCTGAATCCAGTATTCCCATGCAGCCAGTCGGACATGGACATAGCCTGGGCTAGCCAGCCTGGGGGAAGGTTTGGGAGCTCCAACCTGCTTCTTCAAATAGGAATGGTTTCCCTGTTACGCTGCAGAAGTGACCTGCACACATGCTTGCACAGCATTGTCAGTGTAATTCAAGCTTGCCTAATAGTGCATGAAAGCAGATCCCCAAGGAAAATGTTGAACAAAATCACTTGCTGAAGATGGTAAGCAGTATTATGACGGAGGAGGAGGGTAGTGGGTGAGGTTCCAGGAGACCAGGAACATGGGCTTTTTGGCAATATCTTGGACTACTCATGCCTGTACCTGTGCCTGCCAGTGGTAGGAGAGGTGCCAGAGAAGCAGTTGTGTGGATAAGTGGTAGCTTCTGCCATTTCCAACACAGACCACTGACTTATTTGTGGTATATAAAAGTGACTAGTTTGTCAATTTGGGGAAAAATATTACTACCCTTTCCTGAGCCCTCCCTTTGTGAGTTGGTGAGGTAGAAAAATTATTAAGCTGTGTGTTAATTTGCCTTTCATGTTCATTATGGGTTGGGTTTTCTCCTGGTGGCCAAGAAGCCATTGACAAGAATAAAGGGCAGATCTCTGACTAGAAGGATGTACAACCAAGTTCCCTGAGTGAAGCTATGCTTATCTTAGCATACTATGCTCTCACTTTCAATTGCATTCTATGAGCTCTCTGCCTTGGGCTGTGTCTCCATTTCTCCAGTGCCCTCCATGCCATTTCTCCTTTAAAAAAAAGGTGGGGGCGCTGTTTTCCAAGGAACTGAGTAGAAATCAAGTGCAAATTCTTATACACAGATGTGTTATGT
Source organism: Apteryx mantelli (assembly GCF_036417845.1). Taxonomy (NCBI): domain Eukaryota; kingdom Metazoa; phylum Chordata; class Aves; order Apterygiformes; family Apterygidae; genus Apteryx; species Apteryx mantelli. The sequence continues at coordinate 116,003,386 of NC_089980.1, read as the reverse complement.
GTAGGGCTTTGTCATGTGACTAGGAGGCACATGCACACTCAGAGAGAGTGCACAAATGGAACTGATTTGGGGAAATTAGTTCGAATGGTGCCTACATGTTTGGGATCTCTAAGGTCGAGGGTAGCAAGTGTGCGAGCTAAGGTCCAAATTCCCAATGAGACTCATATACAGATCACAAAATTCATAGGTTCAGAGTTTTATTTCACAGAAATAAAATACAGGCATATAAAAGCGTACTTATCTTGTTACAGGGTTCCTTAAAAATAGTTGCTGGTAATACAAGATTTCTACTATGAACAAAAAACATACCATTAGTCAGTCCTTTGTTGGTTTAGTAACTCTCACTTTAATCAAATAGGGGCTATATCCCCAGGAATTCCTGTGACAAAGGGAGTCCCCCAGAATCTGGAAGATTATCCACTTACAATTTAGAGAAACTTGCAGCAAGGATGACTGACTAAAGATAGAAGTCTCTGAGAGTGCTAGGAAAAGAGAAGGAAAGAGTGTGAGTGTGTGTGTGTGTGAGAGAGAGCGCTTCACTTTCTCATGTGAGTAAAGTGAGGAGATACCTGTTCTTAAGTTTTGTGGTGAGTGGAGTCAAAGTCCCTGGTGCTGGGTTGGGACCTGCTTGCTTTGCTTCTTATCTTCTTATACTGCTCTCTCTCTGCTATGTGCAGACCCCATATTTACATGAAAAAGTTGCACTGATTCTTATGGAGTCTTTTTAGATGCCATGTGTTAGCAAAAAGGGGCTCTTAGCTTAAAAGCTCTGTTGGCTGCTGCTCCTGGAAACAAGAGGGAGATTCTTGAGAACCCCTACCTTGAAAATCCCACCCAGAGCAGGATCAAGAGCTAACAGCAGCTCTTCCTAGCTCTTTCTAGGTACTGGGAATTGTCCACAAAAGGAGATTGTATTGTCGTGCCTGGAAACAGAACTGCACTACCATGTATTCCCATCCCATGCAGACCACAAGTTCTATAGTCCCTGGGCTGGCACGGGAGAGTGTCCAGCTGATTCAGATGTCCCATACGGTCGGAGAGGCAGTCAAAGGCAGATTTCTCAATGTCACCGAATGCAGGTCCACTGCAGACAACTGCAATCACTGGGCCACCCGCCTTGGGGGCTTTTTGCGTTTCTGCAGTTCAGAAGTGTTTCCTGGCACAGGTCACAGAAGGGCTGACCGCAGGTCTTTGCTGACTGCTGCTGTAGTGGCCCACCACAAAAAGGGAGAGCACTGCTGAGAAGTGGGCTTGCCACAGATACGCTTCTTTCCCTTTCTGCATACTTTCCTCTTCCATGTGTACATGGTGTGCTTAGGGAGCATAGAATTAGGGTGTTACTAAATGTAGCTGTTCTTGGAGTCAGCAAAACTCCTGTTAGGCAACACTGTTGGGTAGCCACCCTTGTTTTACAAGATCTAGCTTGTCTGGCTCAAAATCTCCCCTGTAGCATGAACTAGGCCCATGATGCTTATGTGTACTCAGAAAATAAGGCAAAAGAAATTCAGTCATGCTGAAAAATAATAAACAACGTAATTTGAACAGTATAAAATTGAACAATGTTACTTCCATAAGCACTTTCTGGCCTTGACTTGTAAATCAATTCAATTCCTGATAAAGAAATCCATGTAAATCCAATGCTATTACTTCACTTGTTCATATACCTTGCTAGAGGACCCTTTTTCTGTAACAAAGTATATTTTCTGCACTGTTGCACTACATTCATCTGAATGGGATCTGCCTCTTTTGGATTTATACATTCACTTGAGTGGGAGGCTTGCCTGCTAGAAAAAGGGAACTTCATGAATCAAGAAAACAAGAAAATCACATATCCACAACAACACTCTTGGATTTTTATGGCACTATGTACATGTTAACAGAAAAATTACTACTGTTCAAGTATAACCACCAGTAGCTATTCAGGTTTTTGCTTCCTCAGTTGTTTACATACTGGCAGTAAATATTACAATGTTCTGGTGATTCACTTGAATCTGAGAAGAGAGTATTTCAGTGACAGAAAGAGAGAACTGGCTAGGAAACCACTGTCCCTCTACTTTCCAGTATTTCCAAAGTACTTTTGCTTTTGCAAATTGCATCTTGAATGGCACCAACTGTGAGCAGTTTGCTCCTCTGTGATGAGGCGCTTTGCTTTCTTGGAATGGAAGAGAACTTCAGGAGCCAGATCCTCAGCTGGTGCGAATATCTGAATAGTGCTGCAGTAAATATGCTGCCATTTAGGCTGCCCCCTGATGTTCCCTTTCATTCCCTGAGAGTGATGCATGTCATCACACTCACACAAACATAGCATGGCTGATGTTATTCAAGATACAATTTGCAAAGCAGAAGTGCTTTGTGCAGAGTAAGGTGAAACAGGCAGTGATTCTCTATCCAGTTCTTTCTCTCCACCATTGAAATGCTGTTCACAGGCTGTTGGCTCAAGCAAATCACCACAACGTATTTACTTCCAAAGCCGAAACCACTAAGCAGTTACTCAAGGTTACATCAGTAAATTGAAGACAATGGAATTATGGCCGTTTACTCTGGTTGAAGGTCTGCCCTAGATTTCAACAATATATCTTTTATATCTGACCCAGCTTTCATTTTTCACACACTGGTTTTATTGCAAATAACCTATTTTTCTGGTGCCCACCAAGTAAGTTTGGACATGTCATGTGCCATACATAACACTGTGCAGTTACTCTCTTAGGTTGGATCTAGAGACTGGAGAGCAGAGACAGCATTACTTAAGAAGCTGGAGGGAGGAAAAAATAGAGGAGTCACTGAATAATACGCAGCAGCAAGGCACTGAAAGAGGCCCCAGAGGAGCTCTTCAAGAAAGATGAAACAGAAAGTAGATTCAGAAGACAAATGGTGAAAGATGAGGAGAGAGGCAGTAGAAGAAATGTAATGAAAGCTCTAAACTTTTGTTTTATTTGGCAGTAATTGTAGGAAGGTAAATGTTGCATTTTGTTTATACAGTCAGTGGTACCTGCACCTCTAACATGGATCTCTTAAATGAGGTGGTAAAAATACATGGTAGTGCTTCACAAAATTAAAATAGTAACAAGATCCAATATAGTTTAGGAAACTTTGCTATACTGTAGGAAAACTTTTGTAGATTTTCCATGTGTATTCCATTTAACTGTTAGTGATACATCTGATTTAATAAGTAGTCATACTACAAGTATTAATTTGTCATGGTGTTGTAATCAAACTCTTTGCACTGCTTTTAGAACCATTTAGATCAGATGACTTGCACATAAAAAAAATCCTGATTTCTTTCCTTTGGCTATAAAGGATACCTCAGGTGACTATCTGAGATATAGATGTCTGAGCTGCAGGTTTTAGATTAAGTGAGCTGGTCACCACTTCTCCTCTGGGCTAACAAAAGAGGTGAGTTCCTGAGCTAGAACCCCAAAGGAGACAGCCACAGTTTCCAGGGGAATGCAGAGTGGGTTTCACCCATCATTATAAACATCTATAGTGTAAGTGTCTACATATGAGCAAGGAGTTTGGGCTTCCTTTAGTGTCTTTGGAGAGAATAAGAAATTCCTAGGGTGCATGCCGTTTGGACTGTTCCAGACTCTATTTTAGAAAAAGGTAACTTGTTTCCTGGCCAGCAGTGCAGACGTCAACATCTGAGGCTGGTTGAGAGAAACATCATGTGAGGTGCCACACTATCTTTGAGAATATGGGATCTCTCAAATAATATCTCCCATCTCCTATGGGTATTATGAATATGAATTCATTACATTATATATGACATGCATATATGTCAAAAATCATGGAAGAAGCCTGTATGTAAACAATGAATTAAACAATCAGGAGTTTACAAATATGTGACACTATTCTATCAAACAAAACAACCCCACCTCAATATCTTGTTGTTGCTAGGGATTTAGAAAAGTTCAAAAGACTAAAGTGACAACAATCATGATATGCATTCCTATCACAGCTATAAATTTCACAGCTATAAAAACAAGTATATACACTTAACTGTATTTTCTTGGCTGAAGGACAAATTAAAAGAATATCCTATAATATGAAAAAGCCTTATGATACAGCTGGTGATCTTATATAAATGCGGTAAAAATAAAACTGGCTTTTTCACTTTTTTTTCTTTTCAGGCTTTGAATCATGTAGCTAATAACACATTCAAAAGGTATTAAAAGTTTAATAGAATTTACCGTAAGTTACATGCAGACTTTTTTATTCCTAAAGGGTGATTATAATTATTTGAATTCTTCACTTCATTAAAGATGTCTAAAATGAAGCGTATGAACATTCTTCCATGGTTCAATTCAGATATGAATACAACATTGCTGCTCTGGAGAAATGTGTTTAGTGAAACAGAACATCTGTTTTTAAAAGAAAACTAATTCCTCTGTTCTTTACTGGATTATGCATTTCAGTTGGCTGTATAGATATGGTTAAGGGAATTCGTTACCGGGGCTTAATTCTTTAAACTGCTTTGGTAGGCTTTCTGCATCTCTATCAGTTGCTCAAAGGAGACTACCCTCTGGAGCTAATTAGAAGATGTAAAATAAACCTACAAGCAGCTTGGTTCCATCTGAGTTGTTAACACAGGGGTTGGATTCTGGTACAAAGTTTGAATAAATCTAGTTCCATAGTAAAATTAGATGACAGTAAACCAGAGCTAAATTGTAACAATATCAAGTGTAAATTTGTACATTTGTATAGGTATAGGAAATACAGTCATATGTTGGCAATAAAAAGGAACAATATCTACTTTTTTTGTGACTTTCTTTACAGAATATAATCTTTGCAGATAAAGAGTAAGAATAATTTTATACTGTAACATATTTATACTGTGAAGTTGCAGAGTCAAGTGAATGGAACAGGACTTAATTTCTGTGAGCTATGTGCAAACATGAACCAGAAGGATTGTCCTCACCCCACAGAACCTACAAATAAGTCAGCAGATAGATAGGGAAGATGGGTGCATGCAAGAATGCAACAAGAGGATCCTGGTTAGTACTGCAGGCCATTAACCACTGCACTGTCTGGGTTCTTGTAGCCACTGTGGCAAAGGAAAACTTTAAAGAGTATTGGAAGGAAGATAACACAGGAATGAGGAAGATTTCCACATCTTTTTTCCATACTGATACTAACCAGTCAGAACAATCTAAACTCTTGGCCATGTGTGATGTGTCCTCACTATTTCACACCTACTGCACCAAAATCATGTGATTGCCAGCCATCTCCAGAAAGTACTGATTTTCTTGGGTTTTTAATTTTAGAAATAGGGATTTTCCTAGGTATCAGTGTGTTTATATATTAATGATTACTGCACATTCTTGCCTCTACTGCTTATTCTTCACAAAATCAGGCAAGTTTGTTTGAAAGTCCCAAGCCCAAAAGCGCTAGCATGTGCTTGACTCTCCATATGGAGGCCTGCTGTGGTTCCTCTGCTCCAAGTAGACTCCATAACTTTCCCTCTCTTTGATCACCTCGTCACACTTTGTGGGCTCTGACTTGGTCTCCAAGGCACTTGAATTTTGTGATCCAGCTACCCTACCTGTGGGAGCAATGCTCACCTTGGCGGCTGTGTGGATATTTGTCATCGAATATATCTTTTCATCAGCAATCTATTGCAACAACATAACAGAAGGGCTGCCAGAGGAGTTATAGGACAATTACTCTTTAATTTTGATGACACAAATAATGTGTAGGTCCAGACACAAGCAATGAAACACCTGTACATACTGCTTAGTACGTCCACCACCCAGAAGTAACCTCTGGGATATGGTCAGAGTCTTTCAGCATGCTTTTTCCTAAATTTATCTCTCTTTCAGTTCTGAACTCACAGGCTGCCACTCCCTCTCTTTTTTCCGTTTCTCCAGTTACGTTTGTTCATAGCTGATCAAACAGTAGAAAAAAGACCTTTCTGCTACAAGAGCATGCTATTATAGTTCCTTTCCTAATTTTGTGGTTTTAAAGACTGACACTTATGTTTAGTTTCTATGGGATGCCTAAATTGCAGGATTAAGCAGAGATAGAATTAACCACTTGGGTCCTGGAAGCAGCTTGGCAGAATAACACAGACCTAAGTGAAGACTAATTTACTCAAATGGGAATTGGAGTATGTTAGTATACAGATGCTATATGTGCTGTATATGGTATCTGAGCTTCATGCTACCACAGCTTGTCTGCTCTTAATTTTTTGAGTAAGCTTAGATAAGAATGGTAGAATTTGTTTTATTTATCTTGTATATCCTTGTTTTACATAGGTAGGCATGTTCAAAAATTAATAAGTCCTTGTAGTGTGCTCAGTCTAAACAGATATGGTCACACCATGCACAGAACATGTCCACTTATTTGCCACTGCCAGGGAGTGTCTGTTGAAATAATTTCCTTACATTTGGGCAAAACCCCTCTGCATCAGATTAAACAGGTAAACCACATCACCATACCTCATAAAAGCAATACAGAACTCCCCAGTATTTTCACAATGCTCTTTAAATACATGAGGATATTTATTTATTTTTATGGTTCATTTTGTCTGCTCTTAACAGCACTATAGATACAGTGTTATTTTTATGGTAGAATATATTGTTTCTATGAGACCCTTTTGGATAAGGAGCATATGTCTGTCTTTTTAGCTTTCCTAAGAACTTTGGATGGTCTTATTATCACATAGTTATTCTCAGTTGAGCTTATAGCACTTTTAGTTTGAGTTATATATTACATTCTTAAAGTCTTTGCCATTTTTGTGGCTCTGCTTTGTGATAAAGCCCTGTGAAATACTGTTTTTAACATTAATTACAGAAAGAGCTGAGTAAGTTTGGATGTTTATGATAAAATATTTAGAAGACAATGAGAACTTGGCCTTAAGTGCTGTTTTTACTTCACAACTTAAGATGACCAGATGTTCTCTTTTCCTAATGGAGTGCTCATTATTTGTTATTGCCACTTTGTCAAGTTGCCTAGCTGTTTTACTGAAAGTGTTTCTGAATCAGCAGCTGTCAATAGGCCTTGAAAGAGGAATTTCTGCACAAGGAGTCTTAACATCTTTGAACACAAAAAGCCTTGGGACCTTTGAGACCTCTCCGTTTTTGCAGTAATATTTCTGTCTCTTAGGGACACTGTGTAAAATCAAGAACTAGATTATTAAAATTATTTTGGAAACCAATGAATCACAAACAACAATAACAGCAAGGACTTTCTTGTAAGTGTACTATGAAACAAAGAGGCTGATTTTTCCATTTTTTTGGGTTGTACTTTACATAAGCTCTTCAGAAAGCTCTTGAGCATTACTGAAGCCTCAGTGTGCACTCATTTTTGGACTTAAATTGAAGATCACCTTTAAGTCCAGACCCACAGGAAAGCTCCAGTGAGAACTTCTGAGCTTCGCTCATGACTGCAGTTCATGGAGCCAATGGAAAGGTCATGTTGGAGGTGAAGCTTCGCCTCCAAGCCCTCCAAGACCGTTCCTTAAACCCTGTAAGCACCACGGCACTAAGTGACCAGCAGCCAATTTCTTGTTCCTGACTTCCTGCCCTCTGTAGCTTGCAATTAGCAGTCTGGCTGAAAGGAGAACCAAGACTGACTCTAAGAAGGGTACTGTCTGAAGGGGAGCCCCACATGTATAAATAAAACACAGGCACAAAATAAAGTATGACTTGGCTGCTTTGGTTCAGGTAGACAGGGCAGGTTGAACCCTCTACATCCTCTGTGTCTACTTTTCAGGAAAAACCAGATGTCTACCATCCCAGGCCTTTCCCATGGGTTATTTGTGCTAATGTGCATTCTGCTATCAAAAAGCAACATCAGCTTGAAATCCGTTATACTTTTTAGTGTTTATTTTCTGTATTGAAAACAAAAAGAAAAAATAACTCAGCCCAAAATATGTGTGTCTTTTAACAGTGTAACTGATTCTACCCCTGACAAACTGTTATTCCAGTGAATAGATAAAGTCAATTCCTAAATCAAGTGTGCCTTTACTGCAGCTCTGGGAGACTCGAGGTTTCAAGTGCTCTATTTGTAGTCAGGAGCCTTCCACTTAACTTACAAATTAGTGCTTTAGCATCCTGTTTGCATTTCAGTTGAGGATTTTGAAATGCTGTGTACTGTAAGCATGAATTTGTACTCCAATTTTAAAAATAGAAATGCATAAAGAAGGAATACTTTGGTGTTTGCCAGTCATCTTGAAATCACCGTAATACAACTGTAGGTTAAGATACGCATGAACACAATGAGATGAGAGCCATGCTTTAGAGTGAATGCACCAAAAGGCACCAGTGTTTTCCAAACTGCAAATTAGTGCTTTAAAAGAATATTAAACTGGAACAAGGTAACTTTTAAACAAAGGGAAATTCAAATATGATAGGCAGCCCTGATTAATTAAAAAGCTTGAAAACTTGTCTATCTCCTGCTCATTGTATCCTTTCTCAGCAGGTCCTTTCCTCAAGTCCTCTTTCCAATCTAGCTATCATCAGTGGATTTCTTGAAACAAATTCCACACAGTGTCCTGTGAATTTTTAAGAAAATAATTTTTCCATGACCTCAGTGCTGGATTTTGACCATGTTGCTGGCAGAACCCTCCTCCAACTAGGATTCAGTCACTCTGTATGAATGTGTTCACTTCTGTAAAAAGCAGAGCATACAGTCATTCTTGTAAGTTGTATATTAATATTTTCAATGACTGAAAGATTCAATGAAATATTAAAGTGTGACAGAAAAAAAATGGCATTATGACATGTTTAGGCATGTTTTCAGAACAAAAATTTTAAAAACATATCTTCAGTCCACTGTTGGCTGCAGCTAATAAAATTATAAGTAGTGATGCAGAAGAAGAAAGACTATTTCATATATTTAGAATATTCTGTATTAAAATATTCAGTTAAAAAAGAGGCATCTCATAAATTTTTTCAGTAGAAGGGATGTTAAAAGTCTGTAGCAAAAGAATATATATAGAATGGTATCCATTCAATTTTCACGGATAAATAGGGATAAATAATATATATTTAAGGATATTAAAAGAATTATTTAAGGAGATTACTTAAGAAAACCAATTAAAATATTGATTTGATTAATATTGGAATTTCCAAAGAATTGGATAGCTGTGACTGTGATTTTTAGAGATAAAAGAATTTAAACTATGGATCAGTTTCCTGGACATTGATCCTGGGAACAATAAGGGCTGGTATTTATAGCCTACCAAAGAATTTTAGTTTCTAAAAATTTAATTATAAACAGTAAGAACTGCTTTTGAATAGATTATATATATGTTTGATATTGACAGGTGTGTAGTATAATATGGTATACAGTGACTTACTAATTAAAAAGTTTGACCTATAGAATTACAGAAAATATATCAGATGGATTAAAGCCTAGTCTACTGTAAATCTCTAAATTTACATGTTATTTGTTAACAGAAGTCTCTTGGACCAACATTTTAATATTTATTTATATAGCAGGGTTTTTTTGATGATTGTGATGATGATGAAACAATTAACAGGTAAATTCTGCCATGACATAACTACTGATGGTAGATAAATAATGAGGACTACATATTCTCACACAGGGATATAAATTGCTAGGGTAAGTGGCAGATGCCAAAAAAATGTGCTTTAATGCTGCAAAACAGGTTAGTTTAGGAAAAAATATAGATAGTCTACAGAATGAGGATGTAAACCTTGGAAAATAGGGCTACAAGATACCAGGAATAGTCAGCTCTCCATGTGCTTCACATTGTAATGCTGGGGGCAAGAAAAGCTAATGTGATCCTTGTATAGGTAGAAAGTAGAAATAAGGTCATGAGCTTGCCTCTGGCTGCACCACTGTTAAGGCTGAAATGATAATCCACTGCATCCGCTTCTGTAATTTAAGGGGGATGTATGGAGACACTTTGGAGGAAGACCCTCAAAATGACTTATGAATTGGAAAACGATGTGAGACTTAAGCTGCTTGACTTATTGAGCTTATTGAAAAGCAGGCTGAAAGGTCATTTCACACATAAATGACTCTGGTGGGTGGGAACTTTCTAACTTGCCTAGAAAAAGAAAATAGAAAAAAAAGAAAAACAACAGAAAATGGGATTCAATGCCTGGAAGTTAGAGGTAGACAAAATCAGCTTTAAGGTAAGATGTAATTTACCTGCATAGTGTGTAATTAAACTTGGGGGAGGTGATGGACTCGCTATTGCTCAGAGAAATATAAACATGCCTGGATATTAAAAAAAAAGTTTTAATCCTTCTTCTGAGAGCCTTCATATTGCCTAGATAGGCGCAGCTCAGCATTAGGACAAGCTGAATAAGAAAATATTATTTACTAGTATTTTCTTCAGGGTTCAGAGAGAAAGTTTTCCTCTAAGCACAATCAACCAGATATTTTGTTTATATTTGATTTTGTTTTTCTCTCTCTCACCTCAGACGTGATCAAGACTGTATAGTGTAAGGCAGTGCCCTGAGGTGGTCCGAGTCCCCCCTCTGGGGAAGAAACCAATCATTCCTGTTCAAGAAAATATAGGCTGAGCAACTGTCAGCATTGGAGTTGGGAAGAAATAGACTTGCCGTTCAGATTTACAGGGCTACAGAGTTCCTCTTCCCCCCCCCCCCCCCCCCCCCCCCGGCAACATGAGGCAGGGAGCACCGGCAGGATTATCGAGGCATGCTTCCTCTGTTCTGTTCCCCGCTATTTCGGGGCCCTGAAGTGCTGCTGCACCTTGAGCTCCCCAGCTTCTCTGCTTCAGCAACAGTCTCAGCTTCTGAGGAGTGAAATGCTGTAATGTAAGATAGGGTATCTGGACTAATAAAAGGGCTGCTGGGTGAAAATAAATGGTCTGTGATATCCAGGAAACCAGCCTAGATGATCCAAAGGTCCCTGAAGCCTCAAATTCTATGAAGCAATGAAAAGTTAATCAAAGTAGTACATAAAAGCACAATAAAGCTGATTCCTTTAAAAGGGGTATGAGCTGCAGGATCCAAATATTAACTCTGAGTAACTCTTGTCCCCACCACCTACCTAATTCAACGGCAACCCCTATATAGGCAAAACTGCCATTAAAATCTTCGACACCTATTTACATAGGTATACACAGGACTGGACCACCAACGACTAGTTTATCAGGTTAACTATCAACTTGTGTCTGACCAATGGTTCTTCAAATAGTATTGAAATAAAGGAGTTTGCATAAGACCCAGCCATCAGTAATATTAATACCAACTTCTGCCACATCAGTAGATAGAAGTGTTTAGAAAGTTCTGCTGTTTGCATGTTTGTCAGTGAGCAAGAAGATCACTTTAAAGCAACAATGTCAATAAATTTAGAAACTGAGTTTCTAATTAAATGTTAACTTTGTTTGCCTTGGGCTTGGAAAAGAGATAAGAAGCTGCTTCCTGCCGATAAACAAATATGCACGCAACACAACAGGACATTGAGATCACTAACTTTGCTTTGCAGCATGCGGAATTATTACTTTTCACTTAATTTAAATAAGAATCGTAACGCCTGACAGAATGTCTGGTTATGGAGGCCTAGAGTATGCTTGAGATTACATTGATAAAAATGAAAACCAAACTTTGTAAGGTGGTCTGTTCATTGCTTGGCGAGTGATGACAAATGATCACTACTTTACTTTCAGATGTGTGACCTGTAAACTATCTGTAACATCCCTGCATTTCATTAGCACTACAGGTGATGTATGTGTGTAGGTGATGCGAAGAAGAAATGAGCCCCAAATTCCCTCCTCTCAGAAGCTCCCTCCTCGCCAGGACTGCCCTTGCCCCTGAATCTCCTCATAATACTTCTCTCTTGTTACTGCGGTCTTATGAGGGTATGGTTGTCTTGAGGACTTATTTACAAGGGAGCTGCCCTGATGTCTATGTGCAGAAATATGTATTTCCTTTACAGGAGAATTTAAATTGGAAACTTCCTAGTGCTTATGAGTGGTTGATCTTTTGTTTGTGTTTTTTTTTTTTTTACTGGGCATATGTAGCAAAAATTAAAATAGTATTTTGAAGTAGATTTTGGGGAACAAAAGCTCACAGTCCCCAGGTGAAATTACGTAAGTGACATGCAAACATTCAGTGTCATTTTTGTTGAGAAGGGTGGTTCAGCAATGGCAAAGAAAACAGGAACAAAAATCAAACACTGAATAAAAAACAGCACTTTGTTCTTTTATTTATGTTGTTTTAGGCAGTCACTAATGCTTCTTCAGCTCAGTTTGATCCAAGAAACTATTTCATTTGGATGGTTTGCACATCATAAATGCTACACAGAGAAAAATCATATCTAAGTGGAGGAAATTATTTTGCATCCTATCCTTGCCTATGCTTACAGATGACCCATTTGGCGGGGGGGGGGGGGGGGGGGGGGAGGAGTTTTAAAGCATAGGCACCTAAAATGTGAATGTATCTATAAAATTTGTGTTTTCTATTCTCCAACGTAAGACAGTTGACTGAAAGTTGTCTACTAGGAATGGTCCATGGCTGATGTTAACCCCTGAACCATGCCAAGGAATTATTTGAGAAAGTGCTAGTTGGTTCAAGTCAAAAGGAAGCCAGGAACTATTCTAGCAATTTAGTAGCTCAGAAGGTAAAGTTTCAGGATGTAGAAATAAACATATCATAAGATGACTTTATGAAGTGAATTTAAGGCTGGTAAGGCAGGTAATTTGGAACCCCCAAACAAAAACAAAACAAAACAAAACAAACACTTCCTTTCATTTTTTTTTCTCTTCTTCCTCCAGCCAAAGGTTATGGTATCAAATTCTGATGTAAGAAAGTGTAAAAGAAAGTGGAATTTTATGCTACATTGTATCCCAGATGGATCCGGGCTGACTGAGCAGCCTACCTCATCTATAAACACAGTGAAGATGTAGAAATGAGGGATCTTTCCAAACAAGAGTCTAAAGAAACATGTTTCAGGCTGGATTCTCAGAACATGCATGACACACATCAATTGTATCTGGTACCTCACAAAGTTACCACTTTCTTTTGAAGATCTTCCTAACAGGTTTAATTCCTTTCTCAACTTGTGTGTTCTGGCCCATGTCTCCCTTGACAGTGTTTGAACTGTCAGGAAAGGGCCTTCTTTGGGCAGAATGACATTGCAGCCCTCCCGTGGAAGTGCACTTTCTGCACTTTCTGCACTACATCTGGAAAAGTGATGTCAAGAGTTGCTAAACAATAAGAATATGCAAGAATAAGCATGACTCTGTAAGGCATGACATTTCTGTGGGAAGGGGTGGTCTGGCTTCCCTTCTCTGCTCCCAATACTATTTCTCGATTTTATACATTGACTCTGCAACAACAAACACAGCTTCAGTGGTGAGAGAGGGAGTAAGAAACCTTGACCTATCTTTTCAGGTTCAAGTCCTCAATACTGAAATTGCAAATGAACTTCTGGGTACTCTTTCTTTATGGGGACAGACCTAGGCACACTCTTCTCTTCAGTGCATCTCACTCGGTATTGACTGTGGATCCTTACTGGCAGACCCTTTCCAAGACACTTAATTCTTCTCCCACACCATGTAGGAAATTACAGCCATCTAACCAAAGCTGAATCCTGTAGAAGAGCCTAAAAGTTAGACACTATGACTACATCTTTTTGCTATGTTGAGTAATAAATGAGATAATGTCAAGGAACATTTTTGCATGCTGGAACTTCACCATCTGAGCTACTAAATTGCTAGAGCAGTTCCTGGCTTCCTTTTGACTTGAACCAACTAGCACTTTCTCAGACAATTCCTTGGCATGGTTCAGGGGTTAACATCGGCCATGGACCATTCCTAGTAGACAACTTGCAGTCAGCTGTCTTATACTGGAGGATAGGATGATTTAGTAGAATGGATGAAAGCTGTTTTGGACAGATGGGCCTCTTAAAATTTCTTCCTTTGCACATTCTTTGTAGTCTTCAAAGACCACTCAGATTCAGGAAAGTTTCTGAGCTCTAATATTTGTCTTGTAAGACAAATTCTGACTCAATGAAAGAACAGAAAAATAGACAACCACCAGCTGTTTGGAATCTCCACATAGTACAGAACACAGCAAAATATCTCATCAGCAACACATAGACTCCCATAAGCACATTACATCTGACTGTTGGTCTTTACATTGCTTTCCCCTAGAATAAACTCAACAGACTTCATTTCCCCTCTGTTGGTCTTTTTGTTGTTCAATTCAGCTTAATGAAGTGGGGTTCCTGTTTTATTATATAAACATAGTTGTAGAGGATTTTTTAAATGTATTCCTACTTATTTAATTTCCTTTGTTATAGAAACACATCTCATACCAAGAAAACTTTGGGATATCAGAAAATATTCCACTCAGTTTGTGCATAGATGTGGGCTTTCTACAGAAAGCTGGTGATACTTTATTGTTCAGTGGTTTTGCTTGTCAAATAGCAAGTGTTTATTGCAAGCCACAGGTACTAAATTTATTCTAAAATGTTTAAATAATGGCAACAGAATATTCATTTTAGTCACTGTACTAAAAAATCGCTGAACTGTTTTCACCCAAATCACACAAAAAATGCCTCAGGCAGACAGCAGAGGCAGAAAAGATAGGAAAATTTGACTGCAAGTATAAACAAATCATTTTCAAATATAAAATGATACAGTCTTAGCTATTGAGGTTGCTACATAATGTTCCTTCAGTGAGAAGTAATAGGTAAACTTATCAGAGAGATTTTCTTTTGCTACCTTCTAAGCTAATCTTAGCCCAGATGAGTAGTAAACAATAGAGGCTCATATCTGTTTTGTGACACTGAAAACAGAGTAAGAGAAAGGTGCATTTGTCAACAGCAGGATGACAAAAAGCAGTCACTGCAATGGAGCCCTGAAAAAAATAAATGTGATCATGGGAGTTATCAAGTGATTTTTTTTTTTTTCCAGTGGAGGTAAAGTAATATTATTAGTATAATGTACTGGTAAAATCTGACAATTCCGGTTATGTATATTCAAGAAAAATTATTAAAATATTCTGAGATGGTAAAAGGAATAAATAAATTATTTTATGAGAGGAAGTTCAAAGAGTAAAAAAACTCATGTTTAAATAATATTGGCATAGAAACAAAGAGGTGTAAAGGGGCTATGATTGTTAGGTTGGTAGTTAGAAGGAGGAGTCTCATCACCACAGGAAAGGGCTGAAGATGGAAAGCTGCATTGTGAATAGTGAATCTGAATCAGCTCTAAGGTGGACCTTGATCAGTCTATGAAGCAGGTTATTTGTGATAATGGGAGACTATACTGATGATCCAGGAGATCTCTTCCAGTTCTATACATCTTTAACGTGGTACAACTTCAGTGTTCAGTGGGGATATTCCTTGCAGACCCTCAGGATTTACAAGCTATTAAACAAAAGTGAGTCATCGCAAGAGTCTTCTCTCATTTTCTGACTGTATTCTCCTACAAGGTCCTCCTTAATCACAACTGACATGCTGACTTCTAAATGGGATACCACAGTAACATCAATTACTTCCAAGTGTTCTTAAAATTCCAATTTTTCCCTCCAGCCCCCCAAGAGGCTGCAGTAACCCAGCTCAGTCAGTGTCATCATGGTTCATCATCTGTGAAGAAGTCTGAAAAGACTCATGAGAAGTAGAAACTTCCCAAACAGTTCTCCTTAGCTTGTGCCAGTTACAAAGTACAGGCTTTCCAGCGTGAGAAAGGCTATTGGGTTGTTGCAGTGAAAGTCAAAATAGAAATCACAACTCATAAACAGTATATTAAAGAACCAATAGCAGTGTGAAACTGACAAATTAAAAATATTCAGAACTGAGGCATGCCCTCAGTAATTTATTTTTACCCCTTAGTGGATACTCAGAAGAATATGTCTGAGGAGTTTAATCTTTCCCATGATGAGATTAAGTTCTGGGGATGGATTTAATAGTGTTGAGAAAGAGCGAGGTTGTGGAGAAAGGCATGGGATAAGCAGCTGCAGGAGAGTTACAAGGCTTGATGCTTTCTTTCCCGTGCCACCAGTCCCTGCAGCCTCCAGGTGCACTGCTTGGTGTGTTAATTGTGAGCATCAAAGAGAAGGAAACTGTTTTACAGGATGACTCACGAGGAAGTCAGGTGCCTTTGCAGTGGGAGCTGATCCTCCTCAGCTCTTGCAAGCTCTGGTAAGCTGAGAATATTTCTCTAAAAGCCTGCAGCACACCCCTCCTTCCAAAAATAGTAAGCTATGTCTATACTAGCAGTTTAAACAGTGCAAGGCACTGGAACAGAACTGCTTTTGCTGTTAAATCAGTACAATGCTCACTAGCACAATTTTGGCCTGGACCAGCTAGTACTGTCCTAAACAATTCCTGGGCATGCTGTAAGAGTTCAGGCAGGCCAGAGGCTACCCTCAATGGATGTGGCCACTCTGTCTCAGGGCTAAGAGATTTAATAGTATAGAAGCTGTCTGACTTTGTCGCTTTGCCCAGACCAGAGAACAGGCCCTGGCAGTGTTCACTTTGCAAGCACAGATGTAGTCTTGGGGGTCCTGGCCTGGCTGGTAAGGTTGCTGTGAGTGTGCTTGGTACCTACCCTACACACAAATGAAAGTCCAGCAAGCTTGCAGTCGTTCAGTAGTGCAAGCCTTCTGAGGCAGGCCCTGGTGGGTCTGGCACCAATGTCCTTGCTGGCCCAGCGCCTAGCACATGCTGCTCATTATGGGATAGAGAGAGAGAGAGAGACTCAGCACGCAGCCAGTGCCCAGCTCGTGCTCCTCCTGTTCCACCTACATGTCCTGCAGATGGCTTCCTGATGGTCTCTGTGCTTGAAACTCAGACCCTTCATGAAGCGAGTGCCGACCTATGTGACTTCCACTTCCACTGATGAAGAGCCAGGAAGTAGCCTGGACAGAGCTGGGAGATGGCTGACAATATGACATCCTGTATTCCCCAAAGATGTGACAATTTTCTATCCCAAAACAAGACAAAATGTGACTCTGCCGTGGCAGTGACACACTGTTTTGTGGGCCCCTTGGATTTGTGTGCAGTCTTTCCTCTCTTTGTAGCACCACAATTGTTGGTCAGGGCTAAAAAAGAGTTCAAGAGTGACTTTTGGGCTCTGTGAATATAAAGGCAGAGCAGCTGGGAAATCCTCTGTTGTTTGGAGGGAACAGGGATGCCAGGGAGGCATCAGGAATGGCCAGGTACTGTAGACGCTGAAAGTCAAAATGTTCTCTAGGATGTATATGGTACTGGAGCAAGCAAGGTGTTTTTCACCTGTGGCATCCAAGACTTACATTGCTAGAAAGACTTGTGTTGTCCAGCAAACTCAGACTAGCTATTCAATCTGCAACATCAAGCAGGCTTTCTGGAAAGGTGCTGGGGGCATGTTGCATCTGTAATCCATCTACAGGCACTCCCAGGGTGTTGGGCATCTTGTGACATTTAGTGGGATTTTTTGAGGTGTGCGGCTTGCTTTCTATCAAGACCTCAGGTGCTGTTGTGGCAGGGCGGGCCAGGTAAATGAGAGGACTGGGTATCTTATATATGAAAGCAGGTGAGCACTGGTATGTGATCTGCAGATGCAAGAGCGTAGGCTTTCTACAGCTCCTCATGAATTTGAGACTGTTACTGCTCGAGAAAGTGCAAGGACAGTATAAGGCTAGGCATTGCTGATTTTAACTCTTCTGCAGCATAAGTACTATCGTGATGGTCCTGAGAGCAGCTGAGTACATGCTCAGGGTACTCAGGGACTGAATCAGGGAACTGGAGTCCTAGGGCACAGCTGTGATTGTCCTTACAGGGAGTTCAGCTGTAGTCTGCAAGACCGATTGCTTTTGCAAAGATACAGAATATGCTGGCAGGAAACTACCTCTCCTCTGCACTGCTTCTCAGCCTTCCTTCAGCCAAGGTCAAATGTTAATGTAAATAATTATACATTTTTTTGTATATGCTATGTATTAATATAAAGCATGAAGATTACTTGAAAAACTGTTGTTTCCATTCTTCTGAAAGATGCATAAATACATCTAAAAATAGATGAATGCAAAGAATATAATTTGATATGAAATTAAAACTGTTTCATGTCATTTTCAGGGTCTTTTAAAATTTAATTAAGTATAAGGGCATGTTTTTCTTAAAATCTTTTTTCAAACAAAGAATTGAAAGAACACAAATCCCTGCAGATGTTAAAAATTTTTAACAGTCTGATACCATATGAGAATATCTTGCTCCTCAAATCTTTCTCCTCACTTCATCAGTTCATTAAATACATGAGTGTACTCAGTCTCAGTCCAAAACCATAGGAACAGCTAATGTTTGCTGTTTCTGTGTTCACCAAACTAGAAACTAGCCTTTTAATTTCTATGTGATGTTTAGAGTCAAGTACACATATTTAGAATCAGAAATAGCAGTAACAGCTCAAAGTACAATTGGGGAGTAACTACAGATGCATATTTATTTTAATTATAGTTACTGAAAGATTACTGTAATGACAGGAAATTAACGTATGTGTTTATACCATACAGAAATTAAAATTGATCAGAAGATGCTGAATACTGACATTTGTCACTCTGAAAATAGATTTCTTTCTCTTTTTTGAACAAAAAGCATAAATTTCAGACAGAGCTGGCATGCTCAGTATGATGTAGTATCATATGACCGTTTCATCAATAATTTCTATATGACTTATTCAATAAGGAGGGAAGAGAAAAAAATGAATCATCTACCGATTTGATAGATTGGGACTTTACTAATTCAGAGGCATTTCAATTTAAAACTTTATATAAAAGCTATCTGAGAGAGAAGAAGTGGAAATTTCCTCAAAGCCAGGGTACAGCCTGTAGACTGCAATCCCACTGCAGGATTCTGCTTTTAAACACACTGCAGTAGAGTAGCAACTAACTAAAGCTCATTAAATGAAATTTGTGAATCATTTTTTTTTTTTTTTTTAATTCTGAAAGGGATCTTTCATATAGCCTGCTTTACACCCAATCATTATAATTAAAAACACCCCTCCCAAAGCTGAACAATGCAACCAAATGTACTAAAAAGTGTTAAAACCAGAAATTGCTTGCTATGGTATTCAGTTAATGTTGTGGTACTTTATTATATTATGCACTTGGGAGAGATTTTTATTAGTTCATATATTATGAGACAATGGTGATTACTGATTATCACTTAATTAGAACACAGAAGTTGAATTTGATTAGGTAACACTTCTTTTAAAATTCTTAATGAACTGTAAGACTTCTTTCATATTTTAATATTCTTTCACAACCAGACGATTCCCTTATACCTTGCCTGCCCCATCAATGTGACAGAAGAAAATAGGCTAATATATAAGTGAGAAAGCATAATATTATTTTTATAATTGCATTCATTTTCCACCCTAAGGAGCTTCCATTAGTAAATGATGAAGAGTGTTTTCAAGTACCAAGCACTTTACATATTATAACTATCATGAGTTATTCTAACTGTCAGATTATTGTATAACACATATGCAGTATGTACCTTTCCCAGAATTTAAGTAAGTTTAGGACACAAAACACTTTTATACTGTATCTATTTCTCTACTATTTATTCTTCAAATATATCTTCCCTTTTATTTTTAAGCAGACATCAGACAAGATGCTTTGCAGGAGAAGATGGCACATGTTGGAGCAATTGTAGCTATTGATCAGTTTTCTACTGCTGCTACTGAATTTGCTTATATCAACTATATCTATGGCTAGATCTCTTTTTTTATCAACAAGAAGGCCCTTTACCATGGGTTACTACGATATCTCATGGTAAAAAAGGGAGTCTCAATAAGCATTTCTTCATTGTGTGCTCCCGTGCTCTGCCATAGATTGGATTGCACAGGGTAAGGCCCTTCTCTCCAAGGAAAAACATAAATTCAGTCTATAGTCTTAATTTGGGCATACTAATTGCCTATGTTGAGCCAGAACATTAAAACCATCATCCTTACACATGTGGAAGTGGAGTCTTCCATCCTGCAATAAGCTACCTTGGCTCAGTGGCCGTGTTTCTCACTGCATGGCCAAGGAGATGCAGAAGGTGTCCATCCTGTCACTGAGAAGCAGAGGCTGGTGGATCACAGAACCAGACCACAGTTTGGGCTGGAAGGCCACGAGGATAGCCACAACTTGTGACGTATGTCTTAGGTTCACATTGAGAGATAAGGTAATATATGAAATCTAATGCAGCTAGAGGGAGGCATTTAAAAAAATGCCTGAATACCTGAAATCATAATTTTCTTCAATGTGCAATGGGGGGAAATGCAAAATATTTTATTTCTTATAGCTGATATTTATTAACAAATTATTCCATAGCAGATAACTGGCATGTTGCTATTCAAGGTCTGATACCTAAGACCCTGGGAAATACATTCTTCTTCAATTTTTAAATTGTTAAATTATCCTCTGTTCTTTGTATAGTTCAGTTATGCAGCGGCCCTCAGATCTTTCTGTCAGCTATAGCTATTTGGCTGAAGTTACATGTTTACAGCAACTTTTGAATTACAGTATCAGTTTCTAGTTCTTGAGACCTTTCCTTCTAGATCAGATACTTTTTCATTTCAGTCAATTTTTGATCAAGATTATCCCTCCAAAATTTCAGGTCTGCTCCCACCAATATAGCAGGGAACAATTTCCTGTGTGATTTTAATATCTCTGCTTATATTGTGGTATCAAAGATTTCTTTCATATTGCTATAAAATCTCTAGTTTTTTGACAAGTATTTTATGATATTTTCATTTTGCAGAAGCATTTCTTTAGTAAGTGTAGTTTATACCATGAAATTTTAGAGGTCATTAAAATGTAACTCCTAATGTTTTTCTCCTTTGAGGTACTACATGGGATATAAAGTAATAGGAAAATTTCTGGCATTATAACAGGAAGGATAAACCAATAGTAATAATGAAAATGTAAAAATATCTCTAAATTTTTAAAAATCCCTATCTTAAAAATCCCATGTTGTAGAATACATGGTGACTCTGTGTGGCTTAGCTTAAAAACAAACAAACAAACACTCTAAGAAGTTATTTATTTAAGATGAAATATGGCAACTTGTGTCAATTATAGGAACTGAATGGAAATTCAGATATAAGAAACAGGAAAAAAAAGAAGTTACACAATGTGGCAGCTTCTTTTCTTCAAGAATCTTAAAAAAAATTGGCTTCAGTTACACAGCTAATGAAAGGTCAGTTGCTATCAATACTGTTTTAACTGCAGATCAGGAATTTTAGTATCAAATGCACGAAGCAAATAATACCAATGAAAAGTAACTGCAGCCAAAACTGAAATATTGTGTTTAAATACTTTTGTTGTCTAGATAAAATTAGATGTTGTTATCTGCAAGATTTTATAATTGATTCTTAGCGCTTACTGCTATATGGAAATGCTTCACAGAGCATAGTGTGGATATGTTTGTTTTAACTGAAGATGGGTAAGTATACTGGTCAGTGACCTGATTTAAAAGTCATTGTACTAAAATTAAAAATAGATCCAAATTAAATAGCATATCCAGGTTTTGAATAATAGCACAGGCTCATTAAGCTGAAATTAATAGACCAAACAGCTATTTACAAGAATTGCATCTGTTTTTCAGTTAATGATAGCCAAAGGATCTAGGACTGAAGAAACATAAAGTTAAAAACTGTACAGAGCAGTGTATTATTTGTGAGGAATACACCTGGGTTATTTTTAATACTTTGCTCTGACAGTACATACGGAGAATGGGCACACAGCGCGTCTGTGATGGGCAGGCCAGGCCACACAGAGTCCTGAGCACAGGAAAGTGAATGGTAGGCGCAGGGATGTGGGGAGAAAGGGAAAGGCAATATAAGGAGGTTTTGGGGGGAGAAATGGTGATCATGAAAGAAAGCAGAATACAGAACTAGTTCCTGAGGAAGATAGTTCTGGGGACAGGAAAGGAGATAGAAAGAAGGAATGAAGGCATGCAAACTGTACTACTAATATAACAGGCCAGAGACTGTCCTCTAGTCCTGAGCCCAGCTGATGTGCCCCAGCTTGCACCCACATGCCTAAACTCCCTTTCCTTCCAAACCAGTTATCTCCAGACTCTCCGCTGGGAACGGTCCCTAAAACATTTAACAGCCCAGGCTCTTGAGCAGTGCCCAGGCACTCTCTGGGCTAATGTAGGTTAACATGGGCCTAAACTGTGTCAGGAAGCATATTAACTTTGCATAATCAACCTAATTAGCATAATTAATTTTTACTGACAATTGTGGGCCAATGCTTGAGCCTATGGCCTGACCTCTTACTTTTTATGACTTTCAGTGACCTTAATTTTTCAAAAAGGAGAATGAGTCCTTACTGCTGTCTTAAAGTGTGAGTTCTTTAAAGAAGCTAAAACAACTGCCTTTTCTTTAGTATTTAGGCAGCACCTAGCTCAGTGAAGTCCTGGTTCATGTCTGCAGTCTCTTGGCACTATTACAATACTAATAAGCAATAATTACAGCAGCAATATTTTTCTGTCAGTGGCATGTTTTCTGCAGCTTTTTTACTTCAAGCAATATCATGGAGAGCACTGTGTGTCATGAAGCTTGAAATTCTTCTGAAAAGACATGCAAGGCACAGACAGGTTCAAAGATCTAAAGCTTTAAGACAAAGGCCAGTGAAGTCATCTGATTTCTTTTTATTGATATCAATGAAATTTGAGTTAATTCTGAAAAAAACACATCAAATGAAGATAGGCGGGAGAAGGGCATATGAAGATACCTGGAACAGAATGGAAAAGGGAATAAAACCTGTATACTTTGATGATGTATAAACAGATCAGCTAGGTTAGCTGAGACGAATCCTGTTCTTGGTATCTTCACTGGAAAGCAGGTGGCCTAAGTCCTGACTGCTGAAGTATGGCTAATTGGTTGATGGCAAATGCTTCCTCAAATTATACGCTTCCCCCTTCCTGAGGGGAGGGACATTTTGGCAGATTAGCTATATGTCCCAGCTTTCCTTTGAATTCTTCATAAGTGTACCCAGTCTCAGTCTCTGGGTGTTTGGAGAGCAAACTGCATGCATTGAGATAGCCCTGACTGATCTTTATCGATATGCTTACTCTCATAAAGCGTAAAGGACAGCTACAAATGGAAATGGCGACTGAAAAAGGGAATACTGGTTGGAAAGCCAGAACGCAGATCTGAAAAGGAAAAAAGAAAAGCAGTGGGAGTAAATCACAGCCTCCAGGATTTTGGTCACAGAGGACACAGCTTTATGGAAGCATGTTAAACTGCAGATAAATATTTAGTTGGATTAACACCCCCCCCCACCCACACATACACTAGGAAATATAAAAAGATAACACAAGCGTCACCCAGTGGGGATAAGCGCTTTAATAAGCACTGTATATATGTTTGCTTCTTAAAATGCCCCAAAATCTGGCCCATAGGCCTGTGACTGCCTAGAGAGTATTTTTACTCTCTGAATACAGCCTGCATGCTGATCTGTTCAGCTGTAATTCTTCTCAAATATTTTTAACTGAAGAATACACAAGGGATATATCAGCAGAATCAGCTACCTACCCATATATCATAGTTAAAATGTGCCCTCTCTGTCTTAATTGCCTGGGCATCATTACAATAGCTGTCCATTCTAAAAAAAATTTATATCCCTTGATATTAATACATTTTTATTGTTATCTTCTAGCAAAGTTCCAGTTAGGCTCATAATATCACACATTTATCTGTATGTAGATAGCTGAAAATGTCCTCATTTCTTTGCTAGGTTTCTTGCATTTGGATGTAGGGACTTTAATAACCCTCTATTAATGAGCTTATGTCCTTCTTTATTAGCCTCCATAAATCCAAATTTAATCTGTTATTTAGCTCATTTCTACCTTGAGTGAACACTTTGGTTTTATCTTTATTCCTATCAACCTCTCTTTACACCTTTCTTCCTCTGCTTTATACTCCTGGGTTTGCCATTTTCCTCTCTGTTCTACTTAAAAAACTTTCTTCTTTTTATTTTTTAAAACCAGTCCACTAACCAAGAGTCATCCTTTGTTTGAATTCTTTCAGTATATGACCCCTTCAATTCAAAATCACACCTTAAATAAAAGTTGCTGTTCTCCTGTTGTTGTAGCAAGATTTTATAAATCAAATCTATCTTGAATTATTTCTGTCTGCATCTCTTCCTATGTTCCACGCATTCGACACTAGCATTTTCTCTTTTTCTTCTTTCATGTTGCTAACTGCACCTTCTCCTGATCCATCTTTCCAGTTCCTCGGTCTCACACTTTTTTTATTCTAGAGAAGAGAATGGGCCAAGGCTCTCTATGTAAATCTCGGAACAAGGGACATGGCAAAACAGGGGTTTATATGTCTAAACTTCCTCCACTGGCCCCCCAAAAAAGAAAGAAAGAAAAAATGAAAAGAAAAAAAAACTCTCCAGCCATCAGGGCCTTGTTCTTGCTTCTTGCTGGGAACTTGTCTCTACTGCCTGAACTAGACCTGGGCATTTTCCGGCCAAATGAAAACTGTGTCAAGAAATAGTATGGGTAATCATGGACCAGTGCTGAAGTCCATGCCCAGCAGAGAAACAAGCACAGATCTCACTGAGGTGTTCAAAAGCATCTGTTTACATTGTCTTTACCTCAAATGACATCTCCTTCTATATTGCTATTATTTAAATACATATATAATAATTTAAATATATATTTAATAATTCTAGTGAAAGTCTTGGTACAAATAAGGCTGCTTTGTACTTAGTATATTTTTAAAATCACAATTACATTTTGAATATTTACCCAGTAGCTTTAGATGTTCTGGACTTTTGCTTTGGATTCTGCTTTTCCATTTTTGATTTCTTGTGAGGGTGTATTTCTCTAGCTGACTCCTTCCCTAATGACAGAAGATTATAACTAATTAACTCTCCAGGCCCAAATCTAATTTCAGTTATTCAAGCTACATCACAATTCATGAAGACATGTTTGTCAGCCAGATTGTCACTGTCAACCAAGTTTCCTATGTTAGAAGCAAGAGCTGGCTGTTCTTCTGATTAACCTTTTTAGCTAATTTAATAAAGCTGATGTTTATAGATCAGCAACCTAGTAATAAACACAGCAACTTTATTGATATAAGCAATATTTTGTTTCAGATACCACAGAGATAAAGTTCTCCAAACTGAATTTTACCTGCCCAATAAATAGGGAATATTTTAAATCAGTACCTACAACATTAAATATAATTTTCTTTTCATCAAGTGCAACAGCAAACATCATTGTTCCTCAAGCTTCTTGTATTACTCACATGGGCAGCAGAATTTAAAACATGGACAAAAAAGCAAACAAAAGAAAACTCAGACTAGTCCTCTGGAAGGAAATAATTTCAATAACTTAGCTCTGCACTGAGCTCCGCTGCTAGAAAAATAAACAGTCTCTTAAGTAATTTACCTATTAGCACAACAGTGAGAAATACTGAATTAGAAACAACTTCTGTCATTGTCAAAATAGGCCTGATTCTTGATTCATCCAAGCTTTGCAAAATTCACAAAATTGTACTAGCAGTCTTTCTTCCTGATGGCATGAAAATTAAGAGGTCCCTATGTTACTTGAATGTTGGCTTCACTCAAGGGCTGTATGTTCAAGGACTAGATTAGGCTCTGGCCTGTCCTTCTCATGGGCAGATGCCACAGCAGTGATAAAATCTATGCTTTTATCTCTCTCACAAACAACACAAGACTATATAGAGTAGCACAAATCAAATGAGACTTTACCTGTCCTTTACTGGCACAGAAGAGGTTATTAAAATTACTCCTTTGGTTTTGAGATAGAGATTATTATTACTATTTTTTTTTTAAAGAATAACCCCGCAGCCAGTTTTGAAGTCAAATCTGTGAACTCGCTATTTACTTTCAGAAGTTCACTGGGGCTGAGCGTGAGGTAAAACAAATTGTATTCTCTCCTAGGATACAAAGCTGCAGGTATACGTTCAACTGCAAAGTGCTCCCGTTTTGATACTTCGGTAGTGCATCAGTTCATGCTTAACAGTGCTGCAGGAGTGATTCATATTGGGACGGGCTGTCTTCCTTGTGCATCCCGTCTCTCTGGGGTGATGTTGGGCTGGCTGATATTGAGTAGACAAAATGGCCAGGGGTATATCCTTGAATGGGCTTAACAAGGTCTGCTGCAGAGGCAGCTGGAGCCTGACTGCCTACAAATGTAGCAAAGATGGGTAGAGTTGGGCTCTGCTAAGCTTCAAGCAACTCCTGGGACCCCCCAGCTAAGTGATAGTGCAGATATAGCCATAAAATCTGGAGAATGGGACGTTTGTTTAACTATATTGTCTCCCAGCTGTTTCTCTCAGCTGGATATGATATATCACCTTGGAATAACTGAACACTGAGTTCAGTGATTTGAGAATGGGTCAGAGAGGCAAAATCCCAGGTCCAACTAAACAAAGCAGGACAAATACTTTTACAAGAGTCCAGAAACATTTCTGAACACACATTGTCATCTTTGTTAAAAATGAGTGCACTCAATGGGCAAGAAGACTCCTTAGCTGCTTGCCTCCCACACCAAGTCAGTGTGGTAACTCCATTCAGAAAATACAGTAGTAGTTCAGGATGCTTCATGCACAGGAAAGCCCTTCTTTTGTACAAATGGCAAAGAAAGATAGATGGACAAGTAGGCAGATGGGAAAAGGAGAGTAGTTCTCGTGCTCGGCTGGCCTAATGAGATTGGTGCTCTTGCAGCTTGACGTCTCCAGACCTTCCCTCTCTAAAGAGATGGATAGGATGGCAGGAGAGATAGTGGGGGAGACGCTGTTCCCTGTGCATTTGCCAGAATGATACCAACCAAAACTGGCAGAGATCACTAGAAGGAAGAGGAGCTGAGGACTCCAAAAAAGAGATCATGTGGCATTAGGATAGAAACTTTTTTTTATCTTGAAATATGAAATTAATATGAAAAGGTGAGCTTGGAATGCTTTTCCCAGGAAAGGCAGGTCTAATTGTCATATTTTGACTGCTGAGTCAATAAGGGATAGTGTGTATAAGAGAAGGTTGTTCACCAATTACTACAACATTAGTGAAAATGGTGTGGAACCTGATATGAAGAAAAGTGGAGAATATCCACACCATACAGCATTTTGACAAATCATATGGGATGTCTGCTTCAAAGAGGATCAAAAGATTAGAGTGATGAATGTGAAACATAAATAATTTGATCATTTCTCCTCTTCTTCTTGTCAAAACATTTTTCACAGAAGACTAATTTTCTTTATCATGCTGCATCCTTCCTACAGTATATGTGAGTCTTAATGCGATTTCAGTTATGTTCTCCACATCACATGGTATCCCGTTTTTAAACAGTTAAAATGCTCAGGTAATTAAATGGGAAGATTTCAGATGGGGTATGTTATGCATGGAAATCAGATTCTGTGTTTTAATATACCTCTGATTTTTATAAGAAAATAACCAGATCTTTTTAAGTATATGTAAATTTTAAGTAGACAAGACTTAGACTTTGTGGTTAACTTCAAGCCTAGTATATTTAAAACTGGCACATAAAGTAGGGAACATGTTCAACTTTTTTATTCTATTTATCACTGAAAAGCAATCCTGTAAATATATATATAAAAGAATCTCTCATCCATACCAATAATTTTCAGGATTAGGTGCTTAATATTTTTAATAATAAACTTTCTACAATACCTTTAGCTCCTCCTGCAATGGCAAAACATTAACATAATTTTTGCTGATGATTATCTTCGGAAGATTTTT
Source organism: Apteryx mantelli (assembly GCF_036417845.1). Classification (NCBI taxonomy): domain Eukaryota; kingdom Metazoa; phylum Chordata; class Aves; order Apterygiformes; family Apterygidae; genus Apteryx; species Apteryx mantelli. The sequence continues at coordinate 115,975,742 of NC_089980.1, read as the reverse complement.
GTAAATGCATCCTAAACTGTTTGGAATTGAAATGTATATCTGCTGTGATTAATAGTTTTGCATGGTAACTTGGTCACATTTTGCTGCTTGATGAAAATGATGATTTAATTATGATAACTTGATGCGGCATACATTTAAAAACTCTCCAGGGTTTTCCCCCCCCCCCCCCAAATTCTTGATTAGGACCAAGGTCACAGTTGAAATGCAAGGTTATGTATGAGTAGTTTATAATATAGTTATTCTGGTTAGAATATTCAGATTTTCCTAATTTTGATCTGTTTTCAAATGTTCAAATCTTAGATTTATAGTGATTTTCTTGTGCTCAGTTTTACAGCATATGGAAACTGTCATTAGAAGCCACTATGCCCTTTGAAAATGAATCCTGTCAGAGCAATGGAAATTACTTTCCTCTGCCATTTTCAAAATATATGCTGTCTCTGTGGCACTGACCAATACTCTTAGGACTCAACTCTTCTTCCCCTATTGAGGTAAAATTTTATTAAGTCAACATGAGCTCAGGGTGAAACACAAGATAAAAAGGCACTATTTTTATGTGTTACAGCTTTGTGTTCCCTCAGGGGAAAAATGGCCATGGGGCTGGTGATAATTTCTGCCAATGGATTTTCTAAATATCTGGGTTGAAGCAAAAGAATAATGGAAGACTTGTCATTTGCTATTTTAAAAAGTGAATAGGAGAAAATTTTCAGTGCTTTTCAGAGATGGGTTAAATAAAGCAGGTGGAGTGCTGTACTGTGACCCTTCTTGGGAATAGCTAATAAATTGACTGAGGAATTTGTATAGATGAGAGGAGAGCTAAACATGGCAAAATAACTTGGAGGGATTCGGTTACATATATCTGCAGAGAGAGAACAATGGCACAGAAGAGCTTAAAGCGATGAGGATCTCAGAGGAAGCATGTAGACAGTCTCTTCTCATACGTTGTACTCTCTCATAAGCTTGCAGCATTAGCTGAAAAAAAAACTTTTGAAGAAAATCAAAGAGATTTTCACGCTGAGGTATTTTTTAGGAAACACTTCAAGTCCTCTGGAAATTATGAAACGATAATAAATGTGCATTTCATGTAGAAGATGAATAAATCTCTGCAGGAGGATCAGTGTACTGGAGGGATGAAATTTCCAGATGTGATGCATTAGCAACCTTCCCATTCTAAACTTTCACAAATACCCACAGTATCTTCACACCTCCCTCCTGCTGGCTTGGGGCTGTCGCTGAGAACTGGATTTCTTTGTCCAAAAATGCTTTTGCTTCCTTCTCTTATGGAATTCTCTTCTCTCGCAATCTCTGCTTAGCTTTGGGTTTACGTTTAACATCTTTCTCTTCCTCTTTTCTCTTTTACCCTCATGCTGGTTACTGATCAAGCTCTGCACCACCTCACTCAATCTGTACTATTTTCTCATTCCTTTGAATCTTCATATTTCACAGTTTCCCACGCACAGTGGAATATCTTTTCCGAAATACTCGTGAAGGCAGTCTCTTTTCACCACAAACATGCTCCTTCCATTCAGTTCTGCCATCTGTCTAGCTAAATAACTATTTTCCCAGCTAATTTAAATCTCTGTAGTCCCATCTGCCTTTTCCCACCACTGGCTCATACTTCAAACCCTTCCCCCTCCCTCTCCCTCTCCCTTTTCCCATACGAGACCTTGCCCATCCAGCATGACTTTCTCCTCACCTCCCTTTCCATCTGTTTTCCTACTGGAATTTAATTTTCCTTCTCTCTTGCTGATAATCTGTATATTTTCAACTAGTCCTCCTCCAGTATCCCTCTTGCTCTTGTGACCTCTCTTCATATCTGAAACTCTACTACACCATTTGTACCCTTGCTTGTATTTTCTGCACATTTTCTCACTACATTCTGGATCTTTTCCTTCACGGCATAGACAGGTCAGTGTTTGCTCTGTAAAACATATCCCACCTTTAAGTGAAATTTTTTCCTCATTTATTGTCCATTCTTCTCCCTCCCTTTTACTTCAAGCTCATTAAACAGAACATTTACTGCTGCAGTCTGGATTTTCCTACCTATTTAATACTCTGTTTTTTCCCTTGCATTCCAAGGGAACTGCTTTTGCCAAACTCTTTAGTGACATCTTAGCAAAATCTCAGACTTTTCAAACCTGTCTTCATCCCCTTTGACCTCTACACTGCCTGTCATTTTGCTTGAGATCTTTCTCTGTCTTTGCTTCTGTGACTGTTCTCATCTGTGCCTCTCTTTCTGCCTGTCTAATCATTCCCTTGACATATCCTTCAGAAATTCCCTCCATATGTCTGCTTCCTGTGGGTGCCCTTTAAGGTCATGTCCACCATTCTCTTCCCTTTTTTCTACTTTATCTCTAAATAACATAATTTGTGTATACAAGTTCATCTATCATATTTATGCTGGCCTTTAGATTTAGGTTTCTATGCCAGAATACCTTTCTTCCTGCACAAGCTAAAACATAAATAAAATTACAAACTCAGTTAAAAGGCTAGTAGTATTTTAAAGTAATTTTTGTTTATAGATGCATTTATTCCAAAAAAAAATCCAGCAACACACAAAAAAAGGTTTCTACAGCTTAAATGAAATAAATTTTATAATAATACATTTTATAGTATAGTAAAACCACTAACAAATAGAGCTTTCATTCTGTTACAGTTTCTTTTTTTATTTAGGTCTTCAAACACTGTGATATTTGTGAGAAGCTTGACTGATCCATAGCAATGCATTGTAAGTTGTCAAAAGAACAAAATGAAGTAGGAGAAAGTTTATCATAACAGTTGCCAGCTGGTATGATGTGATACTCTTGATGAACTATTTTTAAACACCGTTTTCATCCTAAAATAAAGATGTGCGGAGGTGGGCTCTTCTGGGCTCTCATTCAGAGGTATTCACAACTTTGCATGAGTAGGGCTGGAGTCAGTTATGTGCCACAATTGTACTAAAGGGAGACATCATTCAGATGGTTGTTCAGACTTCACAGATATTGTGGTAACTTTTTCAAGTATGTAATGATCTAAAATTAACAGTGCACTTAACTGATACCTAGTTTTACTCTCTGCAGAGGACTTCCTGTCTGTATTTAGAGCAATGGCCAGTGATCAATGTCAAGAGCAATAGAGAACTTTGAAGGGAAGAGGAGAGTATAGGCAATGAAGAAAATGAGCAAACAAACCCTGTAATAGACAAAACAAATAGAATCCCCAAAATAAAATTAAGAGACTTCTTCAAAGTAAACTAAATGAATAAAAAGAATATGAAAAGTGAAAAACGTGGAAGAGGAAGAATTGTTATGACACACAGTGAGACTGAAAGAAGGGTGACTCTGGAGCCGTCCACGCTATCTCCCAAAGCTTCCACTTGAAATCGGAGGAATAATGCAAATCACATATTCCCATCCATTTGGAACACTGTTGATTTAATTGATGAAAAGAACATTTTTGGCCTCCCTCTATCCATTGTCCACTCTTGTTATTAAACAGAATTTAGAAAACATACAGTGTTGGCTTAATTCCTCCACCACTGAAGTTGCTGTTAATTGAAACAGAAACGAAACACTCCTAAATGCTTTTGTAAATCCCACCTTTCAATTTCCAGAAGGGGAATCTTTTCTTCTTCTTAATGGAGACAATAGAGCTTAGTAAATTTTTAGCACATTGTCATGGTTTATTGAGTTGAGAACCACTAACTATGGAATTTCAGTCAGGAACTCACAAATCAGGAAATGCAAACAACACAGTCCTCGTCGTATATTTTACTTAGTGATGAAAGTAGATTATAATGTCTGTTTTAGGTTACATATTAGGAACTATTACTGAAGATGGAAAAGTTTTAATAGTCTCTTTTCATAGCTTATGAGCTATGAATTTCTTAACATTCAAAGCCATCTTAACTAGCAGAGCTCAGTGGTCCCTTCTGTTCAAGTTAAACATGATAACTGACATCCTAGCATCCAAAGATATGCTGGATTCTTCTGAGAAGGTTCTGAAACATACGGCTCCTCTGTGAAAAATTTAGAGAGCAGAGAGCAGATGGGAGACAAATATATACAGCAGCCGAGTAGCATGGCAGCTTAGCTTAGGCATGTGAATATGTTTGCTGATTCATGCATTTTCTTCCTCTATTTGCAGGTCGTTAAAAATGAAGAAGATGGGAGTATGAGATAGTAATGGAAAAAAATGCTTGTCTTCATAGCAAGCCCTTGTCATACAGAGTTTAGAGCCATACTAAATTTGCTTTCAAGATTTTGAAACAAGATTTATTTTCAAAAGATGACACACTAAATAAATGTTTTATTGTTCTGTCTCTTTTGGCCTAAATTACAATATTCACTAATGGCACTTTTGGTGAGTCAGGACTGCTGAGAGAGATTAGCAAGTTTTTATTAGGTACAATGTTATGCATATTCACTTAACTATTACGTGACTAAAATGTTTAAATCAAGCCTTACAAGGTTTAATCAGAATGCAGAGAAAGCCACTCAGGATTCCTAGCTCAAGGATTAATACAATTGTACCTGGGCTGCATATTTTAAAATCATGTGACCATGAGCTGCATTTAATAGTGGCAGTTTCAGTAATAATACTAGGAAGGCCAGAATTAAAAAAAGGTAAAGGGTCCAATGCAGCCTAGAATGTGGTCTAAATCATGCAGAATTTCAGAATGGCAAACATACATAGTACCGAATACAGGTTCCATAAAACGATTGGGCCCAGCCAACACCAGATATTTAGAATAAAATGCTAATATTAATTTAACTATTTTAACATAAGCTCCTTGCTAGTAATACCCTCAGCTTGTACTGAAATCAGAGAGAGTTGAGGACTACCCAAAATAAGGTCTCATAGAGAGACATTTTCTAATGTCAGCTGGTTTTGTTACTGCTTTGTGTCAAAGGAGAGAGAAAAGAAATATCACAGCATTGATGTAAACTGTTAGCTAAAAATGCACATCAATTCATCTATTTATTTAATTTCTACTGCAGCATTATTATCACAGCATTATATTTTGGCCCCAAACATTATGTTGTGGCCTGAAACTATATTAGACTGCAGGTTCTAGATTGTCTTTTGAAAGAATTAATTATAAGTTAAAGTGGTTATCAAGTAGTACTGGCAACTTCTGCCTATAAACATCATTTAAATATTTATGTTCAAGTGTAATAGTATAATAGAAGCAGTTCAAGTGAACGACTGAATTTCTGTTGAGAAAAAACAAAAGAGTGAGAGGGAAGCTGTTTCAGCTTTCTTTGTGTAGTCATGAATTTTTTGTTGAGTAGAGATCTTGAAAATCACTATGGGTACTTTGTATTTCTCTTTGCATCTGCTTTAGCTTAAATGAACATTCAGTTCAATATGATTAATCAAAGCATATACTTTACTGATTTTGCAAAATCTTAAAATAATCACCCTATTAAATGTCATACACTTTTGCTGGTCTTACAGTATAATAAATAGAGACAGTATAATCCTCTTCATTATTCCCTCTGTCTCTTATATTCTGATGCTTATACTCGGGTGCTTTTAAGTAATGATCCCAAAGCCAGTGAATTACTTCTGTTATTCTTATTGTTATTCCTGTTATTTGCATTTGGTGTCCCATCTCAGTGCACAGTGAGAAGATAAACAGAGCAGAAAGAAAGGCTGAGTGTCTCTCTTGCCCTAGTGCTGCAGACTGGGTCCTGTGCAAACTTTCTGGAGGGCCGGGGCAGATGGATATGGCCAACAGGGGTCCCTGGGGATATTTCTGAAGCAGGAGGCACATTCAGTTGGTCTTAACCAAAAATACCAATGAAAATGAAGGAATTAAAATAAAATTCTGACATAGAAAAGAATCACAATTCAATGAAGCAAAGGCCAAGTAATAGATTCCCTTTCAAGTTTTGTATTTTGTTCTTTCAAGTTTTGTATTTTGATCTAAATTGCGTACTGATTCTGATCTTTTCCTGTTTAGAGAATTAATCTTTTTGGAATTTATTTAGTGTTCTAACAAAATACTATCCTTATAGCTAGAAATATTTAACTTCTGATGGTTTACTCATCAAAAATTATGTGTGAAAACTGGCTTTTGCCAATTTTTTGTCCTATTACAACCTCTTCCAACCAAACCTGTTCAGATGCACATTTATTCTTTAATACGTTTGATGCCTTTGGAGGGCACAGAAGAATGTGTGTTCTGTGGCGTCAGCTATCTGAGCTCCTCTTCATCCCTATAAGATCTTTGTGTCTCCTCACATTTAACAAGACTCAGGAATGACTATTTTGTGCCAGAATGCAATCATTCACCCTACAAAGGATTGTGTGGCTATAATAGTTTACTTTTTGTTTGATATGCAGTTAAGATAATGGAAAGGAATATTTCCAATAGCAATGAAGAGGCAAATAAAATAGACAAGGCTTTTGTGTATAGATAAACTTTTGCTCCTTTTAAAGCAAGAGTCCTGAGTAAATTCCTTAGGAGTACCAACTGAGAGAATGGAAAAGTAATAGATAGGAACAGCTTCTGAGTTACTGATGGGCTTTACTGCTGCTTGTCACAGACATAACTCAGTGTATTCCAGGTGAGTCAGGAACAAGAGTGAATTTCCACTGGATTTCTAGGAAGAGCTTGATACTTTTTTTTCTGTACAAGCTAAAAATCTATCTTATAGTTATGCTTTTTAAGTTTTTTAGCTGTTCTGCATTTTATTTTTTAAAGAGTTTGCTTAAGCAGTTAGCATCTGTTTTTGTTTGATTTTTTTTTTTAGATAAAAAGAGATTTCCATATCGTGAGTGTCATTTTTCTTATTGTTATTTATGAATTTTCTTTGCTGCTACGACAGAATCTCCTCATGCCCTGACAAGGAGTCATTGTACAGATGGAGCTGCAGACAGGCTAATTATAATTCCAGCAGCAAAGTTCTGGATCCAGACAATTTGTTGTGTGGGCTACATGGCTTTAGAGCCTAAATATGTGACTTTACAGACTGGGATCTTTTCATTACAAATCAGCCATTTATCCCAACATGTACTTTATATTAAATGCCATGACAACCACAGTGGCTTTTTTCAGGTTGTGTTGATAGATTTTATTAAAAAGTGACTCACTGCCATTATGAATCCTTAATTCTTCTGCTGAATGAATTGTGGAGTTTTAAAGCGTTTACTTTGCTTTATCATTTATTATATATTGTGATTCACACTTGATGCTTACTTACTCATCTAAGTGGAACAGAACTTGACAAATTTGATCTATGATTTAGTGCTTATGCTACTTAGCTGACTAACTTTTCATAACACAAAATGCTCTGGGATTCTAGAAAGATTTGAGAGGGGAAAAAAGAAGTCAGAACTGACTGAGAATTGCTGGATGTATTCTCTCCTACCTATGCAGGCATCGTGGCACTGCAGGCCTGTGGCCCTGCCATCTCAAGAGGTTTGACCCCATTTGGTCAGCTCCCTTCCCTATTTGCCTGCCTCTGTGGATAAAAGCTGACAAAAAGAATGGAGCTGCAAGAAGATATACCTCTTCAACAGTGTATTGCGGAGGGGGAGAAATGTGTCCACAAGTTCAAGGTTGCTTTACGCTTTGCTTTCATACTGGGAGACGCAAGGGATGCCATCTGCTCTTTCTTTCTCCTGTTTGCCTATCTATCATAGTAGGTCTAGAAGGAAGACAAGGGAGAAGGGATGGCTGCTCAGGCTGTATCACTTGGATTTGGGAGAATGGCATGAGAGCAGTACAGAGATAGGAAAGGCAGGGAGGCTGGGAGAGCTGCTGCTGATCCTGCAGAATTCATGGTGATCAAAGCTGACGCAGGAAGTACGGAAATGGGCATGCTTTGGGAATTGGGAAGGGGAAGTTTTATTATGGCACAGAATGTAGGAGGGGTGACAGGAAACGCTGGTGTTTGGTGGGAAGGATCACGAGGGCCAAAAATCACCTTTCAGTACATATGTGAATGAGTATGAGTCACTGTCACACAGAAAGTTCAAAATGCTACAGCCATATGAGTTTCATAGTATATATTTTTAAAGACGATCTTATCTGTACTACCAGTTTGATAGTTTTTATTCATCTGATTGGAGATTTTTGATCTCTTTAGGTTGGTAAGACCTTGCACTAATCACAGAGACTTTGAGTGAATTGAAAATACTTTTATTTTTCAAATGAAAATGTTATCATTTTCTTACCTAATCATATTGTATGAATGAGATATTGCAGAAGAAATAGAAACCCTGCATTGCATTTACCTGAACTTAAAGTGCAGAGTTAAAATAAAATGTCATGTGCAGTGTTAAACCATACAAATCAACTTAATGAAATTATTATCAGGCTGTTCTTTATTATGTCTCTGCTTCAAAAAGTAATTCTGCTTTTTTTTTCTTTTTTTTAACTTTAAAAAATGGTCACAGGGAGAATGAGTGAAACTCAGTGAATTATGAATGAGTAATTTGTATGGTCAGAGACAGCAAGTTCAGATCAGGACCTTCTTCCAGGAGAAAGAAGACCTAATTTTTAACTGAGTTTTGTTAGTACCTTGTTCCATGATCAAAGTCCATTGGTTTGTTTAAAGGAAAACAAGAATCTTAATACGTTAGGGTTAAAACTATACCTATTGTAACTATACTCTCACAGTAAACCTATAGAAATTAACATAGCTCACAGGAGAAAAACAAACTGAATTCACAGTATCTCAAAACCATACCTCAGAGAGATGAATCCAGATTGATAAGATTCAAAAATGTATTTTCTCATGCACTTCAAAGCTTGAAGTCGGAGACAGTTTCACTCTCAAATCAGTACCTGCTCTGGCTGTCATGTCAGAGTAGGCTGACTCAGAGCATATTGCAAAAAAATGTTCCCCTTCACTACCATTCTCATTTCACTGCATTGAGCAATATTGTGATTTAGGTTTGCCAGGAGAAAAACGCACTCACATGAGAATTCACTTCAAAAATCACCTCAGTAGAAAAATAAATGATTGCCACCTACCCAGTGGCCTAATATTTAGAGAAAAGGCTACACTGTTACGTACCACAGACATATGGAGAAGATTCATGTGGATGCTTGTTTTTGTCAGCGCACCTTGTTTTTCTCCTGCGGTCTTTTGTAAGCACCCACTGAGCTGAGCTTTGTGAAAGCCCCTTAGCAGTGTGTAGTGAGTGCAGAGGTGGCGCAGCTTGGCTGACCTCCATGGCCAGCCTGCGCTGGGAGGACGGGGGAGTCGGTGCGTGCGGGGGCTGCGCGGGGCGGGGGCTTCGTTTCATTCAACCCCTGTGCTCACGCCAGCCTTTAGCAGGGGATAGCCTGTAACTCTTGTGCACTGTGTTGGGAAGCCTTCTGCTTCCACACAGCCCAGCAGGGCCTCCATAAGATGTACTTGATATCCCCTCTGCAGGCAGCTTGCTTTCTAGCTGCTACCAGTTCTTCTTTCAGTGCCGAAGTCTCCTTATCTGGTCCTTGTTTTGCCTTTTACCGGGTATTTTCCCTCTGAGAGGCTTTTATGTATTCATGAAGTATTGGGGAAGGAATATGTAACCTCTATGTGACCTCCTCAATGCATCTTCAGGACAGCTAGGCAAAATCTAGCCTTTTGTTTTGTTCTTTTAAACTGGGTTGTCAAGGATTACAAACTGTACGGAAAATGTCTATGAGGTTTCTTTTCTAATGGGCTAAAGTCCAACCTTCCTGCTCAAATAAGATCTGAAAGCCCGAGATATTCTGAGAAATAGGTAAAACTATAATTAAAGAGAAGGCTACAAATTGCTTAAGCAATATTATTTGGAAATGTGTTTTATTGCAGTGCAAATCATTTATGGCAGCTGGTGGGGCTCTTTGATGATAACAATAATCCTCTGATTTAGGAGATAAGGACCCAGGCAAGGTACATAACTGACACTGCCATAACTATCCCTGAGCAACTTCATCTAGAAATGTAGGGACACTGAGGTACTTCCCTGCCTGATCTTCTAAAAGGCATGTATCCATCTAAAGAAGGTCTGGAGGGCATAATTTCTTATCTCATGAATCATCTGGTAAGCACTAGATAATGTTGATTTGCAGCTTTGGGCCTGCTCAAGTATTTCTGATCTCACCCATCTACTTCCTGCTATGACTCCCAGCAGTGTAGTCAGCTGCATAAAATCATGATTTTGCTTAGTGTTGAATATTTGAAGAAAATTTTCATTTCAGTTTTCATCCATTTCTAAATTTATTCTGAAATAAAGCAGATAATTTTTTGTTTTAATACAATATTACTCTATTATTAAAGAGAAAATAGACCTTAATAAATGCTGACATAACATGAGACAGATTTTATATATATAAACATAAACAGTTTTTATATACTTTTCATTTAAAATGCAATAAGAAAAATCCTGTATAAACTACATTTTTGCGTGACTTTTCTACATACTGTCTCCTCTTACCAAAACTTGCCATTTTGGGTATTATAAGATTTTATTAAATAGTGTTTCCAAAAGAGTCTGAAATTGGATGATTGAAAGACTCTACTGAGGTGTTTCAGTTTCATTGTTTTAATTAATAAGCACAAGGCCACAAGAAGAATCAGTGTTTCTGATCTATGGAAATTAATTTTCTTTATATCATATCTTTTTACCACAAGCATCCAGGTGTATGCACTGTTATTGCTGTCTAGTTTGCCCTTTAGTTTCACAAGAGTAGAACAAAAATTATTTTTTTATAATGAGGTCATAAAACTAGTAACGAAAAAGGAGGAGGAACTGTCTGCTGAAGAAACTTACAGTACATTTATAATGTGGACAAGGATACAGATAGGGACCCTGTCGACTCCCCAGCCAATGTTTGAACTTAGGTAAGGGCAATTCTGTACTGAGCGTGAGTGTCATGGCCACATAGTGAGCACCCAATCAACTTTAAGGGCCCAAATTAGTAAACTTGAATAATTGCAAAACTTGCACATTCTGCAACATTTTGTGCTGAGTTTCACTGTGGTTTTTGCCTTTGTGCTCAGGAATTTGGAACAAGAATTATACAGCTGTTAGAGCTGTTAAAGACATCTGAATGGAATGTAAACAAAGCTTTGTGAACATTTGTGTGGAAACAAAATCATGTGAAAATGGCTGTGTTTTTTTACCTGAGAAGTTGTTTGGATCCCTGTCCCCTCTCCCAGTCTCCTGCAAGTTAGATAAATCACCATCTCATGGTACCTACATTTCTGCAGAATAATGGGGACATAGATGACTATCTTCAATTAAATGATTAGCTTTTAAACAGATACAGTAAACTTAGTTGAAATTTATCTTTGCAGTTAGATTTGTAAAACTATATAGGTAGCTAGAGATGTAAATAGTAAAATACTCAAAAGCTCAAACAATTTCCAACTTGAAAAGTCATTTAGACATCTAGCTACCTCAGTAGGTGCTTAAATTCTTACAGAATTCTGGATACTTGTAAAAATTCAGAGGTAGATGACAATAACAGTGTACTGTCTGAGGCTTAGTGTCATTTCGCTGTTGCCTGAATTCCTAGCTTTCTGAAGGTATGTTCTACCTGGAAAATGTGGGACTGATGGTATATGACAGAGTCTATTATGTATATACAGAAAGTGTGTTTTATGCTGGAGAAGAAGAAACAAATGTGCAGCTGAAGAGAGGACAGGCTGACTTTGCTTTGCCTGGAAAGATTTTTTTTATTGTGTGATCTGTAGCTCGGATGAACTCCCGCCTCACTGCATCTTGTCTTTGATGAGGACTTGGGGATAATGAAACAGACTCCAGAACCACTAAGCTAAAGGGAAAGGCCCCAAGGTTATTTAAATCTCATTAATAAAAGCAAACATCCCCAACTACTGTTAGATTGTTGCCTTGCAGATCTCAGATGGCATCAGAGACCCTGATGGACCCATAATCTTGAGCTGGATGAGGTCAGACTTCTTAGAAACACAGCAGCTGCAAAAAATCCTGGCTGGAGGCTGCCATCCTCGTCCACCTCCATGCTGTGTAACAGAGAAGAGGGCTTCCAGCTCGCAGAAACACTGAGGCAGTCATGCCTCCACCTCTGGGTCTGCATGGACACCAAAAAGGGAGTTATCCCAGTATGAGAACTGAGCTGTTTCCTAAAGATCCTCAAACCAACATTCAGCTGTGCTAAATCCTATATCTCTGGAGAACACTCATGAAACTGAAGGTAGAAATAGTGCTGCTGAGACAGCCAAGACAGTGCCTCTCCAAGGAAGGACATTCTCACAAAGTCCTTCAGTACCTGAGCGAGATAATCTTCTTCATCCCTTGGTGACAGCAGCTGTGGAGTGCACAAATCATAGAAACAACATGCAATTCACATATATGCATGCTGTCATATAGATACTATGAGGCAGAAGAAGGGAATGTATTTGTAGTAGTGGCGCAAAAGCAGAAAATGGAGCAAAGGAAAGGATAAAAATGGGAATCTTTGGTCCCCCCTCCCTTCTCTCCAGAGTTTCGGTGCTCCTAACCTCCTGAAAGCCTAATTTTCAGTAGCAGGATGAACATTTTTCAGTACTTTCAGTACTTCTTAAAATCTTATTCTACCTCTGAAATGAAAGAAATGGTGGAAATGTGGAATTAAGAACAGAAAATGCATTAAAATACAATAAAAAAGCAAATCCATTGTTACAACTGACCCGCAGAAAAGCAGCCTGTTTAAATTTAAATGAGTTATGTTATCATAATTGGAAGAGTAATTTCTACTTTAGTAAACACAAGAAATATTTTATGTACTGTATCATGTGGAAAATTGCTAGGATAATTAACAATCAAATTGCCAAAAATAAGCATACAGTGAATGTTATCCTTCAATAGCCATGTAATTAGTACAGAAACTTCTCTTTCAAGTATTCCCTGAGCAACTACACCTAAAAATTGTTTTTACTCCCACTACAAATAATCAAAGGAAATTTTGCATTTTGGAATTTGTGATGTAGTCACTACATGATGGAAGAAATAATCAATTGCTCATAAGACACGAGGCTCTACAGTGAATTGCAGTAGCATCTACCTTAAATGAAAATGAACCATGCCACTCCAAATAAAGTGTGAAAAATTCTGTTTAACCATGTACAGATTTTATGTACTGGTTCAATGATATATCAGGTTATTTCCCTCAGTGAAGGTTGTTCTTGCACTTTCATTCTCATCAGCCAAGACAGAAAATGAATATTTAAATTGATATGGTTACACATTTGTGACTTGGTTTAAGCAGGTGATTTTATAATAAGTTTTCCTTAGTTTTAGCATAGCTATTTGCATTGAAATTTAACAAGTCAGTAAACACACTTTTTTTTTTCTTGCGGTAGTGACAAGGAATATCTCCTGCATATGCTGCCTGACATTCCAATAGATGGCTGCAACTTTGTTTCTGTTAAAAATTATATATTGTTAATCTCAGAATTTGACTCTAACATACATATTCAGGTTTCACAGACCTTTGGACCCTTGCTACTGTGCAATAAAATAGGACTCTCCTGGATTACTAATACAGCATTACTATAATGTGCGTGTCTTTGGGTCTTATTTAATTTTTGCAGTTTATATCTAAAAAGTAAATTGGGGAAAATATTTCTTAAGAAAAGCCAGCTGAGGTATTTACTTCCCAAAGATGGAAAGAAACTGAATTATACAGAGACATCTTTGTTCTTAACAATACACAGTTACTTCAGTACAAGGATCCATTTTTCTCAAAACTAAGAATTTGAAGAGGACATAGGATTTAAATAGCTGTTTCTGCTTTTGGTACATCTTAATTACATTTTAAGCATAGTACTCTACCTTTTCAGCTTTTATTGCTTTGCTGTTTCAAACTAGCAGGCAACTGAAATATAAATTGTGTACATAAATACATGCAAATAATTTTATTAAACAACCTTCTTTCTCCTGAATGCAGAGTCGTTGATCAGATGATCATGCAGAGGCTGTTAAAAACTGTTTGAGAAAGTACATAAGTGTGCCGAACATCTAATAATTGTATGTATTACAGCTTATGCAAGTTCTGCTGATAAACTGGGAATCTTTTATGAGATCACCAGGGAACTCAGGTAGGCTTTAAGTCAACCAGATTTTCAAAAAAAGTATACTCTTTTCTGAAGTTTCAGTAATTGGCAGAGAAAAATGTGGGCATATGTGGATCCAAACACATGTGACACAGAGAGAGAGAGAGGTGTGTGTGTGTGTGCATGTGTGTGTGTGCATGTGTGTGTGTGAATGTGCGTGCGTGCGTGCGTGTGTGTGAAACATCTTGTAGCTTTTATTTTAACAGGTCAAATTGTGCCGCTTTGGGAGTAACGGAAGGGAGATCCCAACTGTGGGCCGCACAGGAACGATACCAAGTAGGGAAGTGATATAAGGTCCAGCACAGCACACCTCGTATGTGCCCCTTAGTCACGTTTCTTGCCCAGGGTCCGGCCAGCCTGGCCCGAGATGACCAGGGAGAGGGTACTCAGGTTGGCGCTGCTTTCCAGAGGTGCAGTGCTGTCCTGCACTGCTCCCAGGGTGGTGGCATGCCGTGGGCCCCTGGGCGGAGAAGGCTGGGTACAGGCTGCGGCACGACTGAGGAAACGGTGGAGCAGTCAGTCCAGAAGTGACAAAGCTTCTGAAACTTCTTGCGCTGCTGAGGAGAGTGCATCATTTCAGCATTCATATCCCCTTAGTCATTTCCAAGTTATCAGCATGTTTTGTTATTCATTAGCATATTTTGAGAAATACATGAATTCTTCTTAATTCAGCCATAGAAAAATTGCTAGATGATTTGACATTACACAAAAATTCATTTGTAATGGAATTTAGGGATTCATTAAGAACATTCTGTTTTCAAGTACTGGCTGGGAATGTGATGCAAAGTTCAAGGACCCATTGTACCAAGCATGGTGAGTACATATAACAAAAGGATAATTCCTTTTCTAAAAAATGTATAATTTGAGATTAAATCAGTGAATGAAACAGTGCAAGAAGCCTAACGTTACAGCTAGCATTGCATCCAACAGAGCGTTGTAAATCAAAGAGGAATTCATTCTTGGAGGGTAGGCAGGACAAATACTGTCAAGACATTTCTGTCATGTAAATGTATACACATAAAATTAAGTAAGAATACCCTGAATCAGAGATTTGGACTGTATAGATTCTTGATTTTTCTAACCAAACTGTATTTTCTTTCTCTTGTCCTCAAAGGACTGCTTTCAAAAGAGCAGACACTAGACTGTTTCTTTCATAATTCTCTACTCAGCCATGTTTTCCATCAAGGATTCTAACAGATGTGGAAATTGAAGATGACAAAAACACATTATGCTCTCTCTGTATAAGCCACAACAGTAAGCATTTCATAGCAAACCATCAATAATGAGTAAGAAGGCAGTGTAGTTATTCTAGGTTTTCTGAACTTCTTGTTGTTCATCCTCACTCACATAGCATGCCTTCAGAAAAGTTAATTATACCATTAATAAACATTAATAAAATTTAATCATACTTTTCCACCCAAGATTCCAGCACTGCCTCTGATCCATGACAACATGGACCTCCAAAGTTTGTCAGGTGCATGCTGGGAAAAGGTTTTTTAACAATTTTAACAGTTCTGCGAATTCCCCCAAAATGGAATGTTTTCTGGCATGTGGGCTCATTTCTAACAGATTAATTTGGCAGAAACAGGTAGTTGACATGACTAGATCTATCACTGATGTTCGTCTTGGCAACTAGTAGCAACCTAAAATTGACCCTTGGTGTTTCTAGGAGAGATAGGCTTTTCCAAAAGGAGTTTAATCCCATTTTTAGATAGCTTTCTAATATCTATGGAATGAATGACCCTTGAAAGAGTTCCCCTCTCCATTAATGAGTGAGAGAATGAGAGAGATGACTAGTTTAAGACCATATGCATTACCTAGAAAAGACACATAGTGTTTGACACTAAATATAGAAAAGATGGAAGTAATAGATTACTTGCATTTAGAAAGTATTTAAATGAACACAGAACTTAACCTTTTGTCAGTTAGTATCCTAACATTTTTCTTCCAAAATCTTTATGTTTTCAGTTATGCTAATCTATTGTATTTTCCTTAAAGGAGAAAACAATGTTCAGCAGCACAGAATAAATGAAGTACGCTTATTTTATAGTCAATGAGACCCAGCACATCAGTGCTTTGTGCATTAATACACTTGAGCATGAAGTTCTTATTCACACAGTTAACGTCAGGTATCAGTGGGATCACTTCTATCAGTAAATGTTGGTTGTTGGATTAGGCTTTAATTTCTTTGAAATATGTTTACTTCATTTATCACTACACACTTTGGACTCTATAAAGCTAACTAAGGAAAATGAAGAAAAAGGAGTCCTTTACTTACAATCATTTCCTCAAAGGTAAATCCCTTGACTTAGTAAAACTCATTTCAGTTTTTTTTCCCCACCAATATCTTATACTGCACAGAGATTTCCCAGAAGCCACAAAAATTTTGACAACAATTTTTGACAAGCTCAAGTGAAGAAGAGTTCAGTTTAAAGTGCATGATGCAGCAAAAGGGAGCTGCCGATTCATCCCGCTTGTTGTGAACTGGTCTTGTCATAATGTGTTGTAGGAATGCTCTCTCCACCCTGTTGTAGCACCATGATTGATAGTTTCCATTCCAAATGAATGATTGACCAAATAGAGATACTTTTTTTTTTTTTTCATCCCAGAGTGAATCCTGCATTTGACCTTTCAGTTTCACTGCATGTTAATAAAAATCATTCAATTTTCCATACAACTTTTTAGTTTTAATTAAATCCTCCTCCACCTGGATTATCTTGCTCTTTTGCTTCATTTCAAGAAATATGTTCATTTTGTGTCTCTTGAAAATAGAGACCATCTTTCTTATTTTAATACCTCACCTTTCCTGTTTTTCTTTACTTGTGCTATTTGAATAAACATTTGCAACTCAGAGAGGTTGATAAATGTTGCTAAAGAGGAAGAAGGGGAAGTAAATTGCATCCCACCCATCTATAATAGGCCTAATAATCTCTACAGCTATCCACATGATTTAAAGGTCCAAAAAGCCAACAGAAAGGATTATTTACCTCTAAAAGGTACTAAATCATGATTTACTCTTAGCATTTGTCATGAAAGAAACCACACAAGAGAAACTGATTACAACATTTGACCTTTTGGGGTTGAAACTTGTCCCAGAATATCTGTTTTGTCATTAATGTATCAAGCATCAGCTCCTACAAATTATCATCAACTCCTTTTTGCATTTTATTTTATTTTTTATTATATTTATTTTAAGACTATCTTCTGTCTAAAAAATATGTATTTTTGAAACTCATTTAATGTTAACTTCTTTCTTGATGAAAATATGCATTTTAAAATTGTCCTCAGACAAAAAAGCTGGCAAAAAGTTAAAACATAAGCTGAATGGGTCAAATTACATTTTATAAATCAACCAGAAATTCCTACATAAAATGACACTTTAAACTATGAATATGTTATTTTTAGTATCAGATTTCAACAATCAAGTTTGTATACTCCTTGTAAAATTTCTCTGCGTATCAAGGATTCTACAGTATTGTGATCTGATGCTGCAACAGCAGTTACACCAGCAGTTACCTCATCCTAAAGTTTGTTTAGAAGACTTGTTATTTGAAAGAGTGGAATTCAGAGGTGTCCAGTCATATCATAGGGTTAGATTTGGTTGCGACAAATCAACTGGAGCTCAGCTGTTTATATTCTCAGTGGTCTGTGATTCTGTGTGATTCTGTGATTCAGTGAAGTCCCAAAGACTGTATTTTAAACCTCCCTGAATCTCAGTTGGTGATAGTACTGCTTCCTCTTTGGCTTCTCTGAGATATTTCCTGGGCTCAGGGCTTATCTGTTACTCCTCTATGAGATGTGGCTCCTTGTATAGTTCGGAGCGAGACTTGCAAACCACTGAACTGGTACATGAAGTGGTAGTGGATAGGTCTGGGTGGCTGGGTGTGTTATTTTCTTAATTTGAATCTATGTTTCTCAACACATTACAACCAAAGTTATAATTTGCTCTGGTGTTCTGGCCCAGGACCAGCCCACCGCCTAGGTTATTAAGTGATCTTGGTATGACAGTATGAGCGAGTCGCAAATGACAGACCCCAACAACAGGTGTAACAAACAGCCAATCAATAACAGACATTGAAGTTACACATGCACACTGCAATTCAGCTCAAAAACACCTCTGAGTTGATGACTTGCGCAGCTCCCAACACATGCACAGCAAAGAAATCCATCCCATAACATTTCCCTGGATACTCCATGTCTGTATCACATCTCTGTCACTACTCTCCTTTCAGAACGATCTTGGAAAACTTGCACTTTTCTTGTTAAGGAGACACCTGTGGAAAGCCAGGCACACAAAACAGGGTTAATCTACCTTTATCAGCCACTGCTCTTTTCATCTCTTGAAGGGATGCTCAAGGCTATCTTGACCCCCACAACACTCTTTCCTAGCAAGCTTACACGCTCCACAAAGGGAGCTGGGCCAGCAGGTTGCCCAACACTCTGCTATTCCCTGGGGACACTCACACAGGCACACAGCTACCTTCTTCATGACAAGCTGTTTGCTCACACACTTTCCTTGCAAAGGCATCCCATGCCGCTCAGGTGGAAGTATCCCACGTACACAGCATGGTCCAGCCCAACCCAGCAGGACGATGAGGCTGGGAAGACAGCAGGCAGAGTGGGAAAATCAGTGATGGCACCAGTAAACATTCTGGGCACCTAGCACCGTGAACATGCCCACACCCAGAACCCCCTTCACCCTCTTTCAGCTCTGCACTGCACAGCATTCAGGTGGCACTCACCCATTCCCCACCCCATGTGGGCCATCTGCATGGGCCCGCCACGCGCAAAGGGTCCTTACTTGCCCCGATCCAGCCAGAGAGAGCAGGGGCACATGGCTGGCTGCCACCCTTTTTCCCCTCACTAGTCAGCTCTCTTGCCCGGATGCAGACTGTGAAGAAAAGGCTACTTTTGTTATGTCAACGGATTGAATTTAGTACTGTTTTAATAAAAAGGTTTACGTAAAGACTGACTAGTCAGAGTGCATGCAAGTCAAGTACGTGCAAGCACATTATACATTCAGATCAGCTGATGTTGGCTCTGAAAGTTTCATAATGCGACAATAACCTTTTATAAGGTTAGGCGATTCACTAAACCACACTGCAAATATACGAGATGGAAGAATGGTAGGAAACTGCTAACAAATATGATTCACAGAAAGTAACTAACTGGATCAACAGGCAGTGGGAAACAACAAAAGCCATCATAATTACATGACAAAACTGCTACCTGGTTTCACTAAACCTACTCAGTTCTTTTGTCCAAAAAGCAATAATATTTTTTTGCATCACAGACAAATGCCCAAATGAAAAACACATGGTTTTTGAAATAAAAATGCACAACAAATATAGTAGGGCAACTGTAAAATTTACAAAACCTTATGTAAATTTTATATAGAATATTTTCTTATACAGTCTTATTAATGAAAAGTAATTTGAAAACAAATGGAATGAATATGAATAATCGCAGCAGTAAATACAGACCAAATAAGCTATGTCTTCAGTATAGAAGCAATTAGTATAACTCCTCTTAACTTTGTGCCATGATTTACAACAGCTGCTGAAGAAGGAAGTCAATCCCTAGGAAAGTGAACAGAGAACTGAGATGGATTCCTATTTCTATAGAATTCCTATCTTGGTGTGCTTTTCAAAATAAATAATAATATTTAAATATTCATCTTGATTTAGAGAAATTCTGAAAACAGAATGACATAAAATGAAAAAATATTTCCCTTTGAGAGAAAATTAGATCAATTGCATTAGTTATTTAAATATTTATAGGAACAGTTACACTTCATGATAGGTGTGAAATGCAGAAAGAAGAAAAATAAAGTTACGTGATGTTTAAATAAGTGAGCCTACATATCTGCAGCTGAGCAGAATAGCTGATTGCCACTCAAAAACAAAACAACAAAAAAACCCCCAAACCCTAAAGGTAAAATATTTGTTAAAGTCACCTGATTTTGACCTTAAACATTCAAATGGACTTGTTTCATGGATCATTTTAAATAGATTTTCATTTAGTCTTCACATCCTTTAGGGTAAGCACAAGGGAATTTTACATACATACTTTTTCTTGTAGGTGTGAAGTATGCAAGTTTGGTGAAACTTAGAGCAAAGCATCTTGTTTAGCAAGTGAACTGAACATGTTTATATCAAATGATATGTTGACCTTTAAGAGTCTATTACTTTTGCTCAACTTGCAAATCTAGCTGGAAGTGATTGATGAACTATTTTATTTCAGGGACAGTCAGGAAGGAAATAGCTCATATTAGTACCTCTCCATTAAGAAGTCTATTCTAGTGACCTGCATTGAAAATGCTATATATGTGCTTTATGTGCACCTTTTACTGTTAAATTTTATGAACCAAAATGTATATAAGCAGTAAAGAAATGTACCTGCCATACAGTGAGATGAATGTAAAGGCTATTCTCATTTCATTTTTTTGCTATATACCCTGTTTGTTACTCCCTTATCAGTAGCTCATTTTGCTGATCTGCATAGAATAGTCCAAGAACTGCAATATATTTCTAACTGTGACTAAATTAAGCCTTTGAATTTTTTAGTGCTTTTCTCCTTGAACACAATACATCAGGACAGACTTTTCAATAATCCTATTACTTGGTACAGAAATAGGCTAGTGCTAGTGGAGTGTCTGATGTTTTAAACTTCCAATTAGTGACTGCAGTTTCTGCATATAAATTTGCAGAATAATTTAGCTGCAGTTACATTTATCAGACAAGAACCAGAAATGCTGCACACCTTCCAAGGAACCAGATTTTAAAGTTATTGTCACCTATAAATGGTATTATTTACTGAAATCTGCTTCCTCCACTACATGTTGTGAATTTAGAACACTTTGTGCTTCTGTAAGATAAATTCTTTTCTAAAATGACTAGGAAACCAACTAGAATACCTGAGATGATAGTTAAAACCATTATTGATTTCTCCATTTGAATTTACATGGCTGGATATCAACACAAGTTAGATTGTCCTAATATTTTTCTTCCATCAGGATTTGACTTCTTTCTGAAATTGCGGAGTTTAATTTATGCCTACAACTTGGCAAGTACCAAGCACTTTAAAATTCTCTCATCCTTTTTCTCTCAGACACTCACGGACCTAATTTCTCAGCAAGGACATGTAAAGCAAGAGGTCTCGATTATAGCTAAGCATGTGTATGAGTCAGGGATGAGAAAACGGGATCTGTAAAACCAGGAACTTCCTATTTATAGAATTAAGTATTCAAATATGGAACACCTTGTGCTTTTGGAAGTGATCCTGCTAACTTGGGATGCAGCACTATTACTTGGATAAAACCTGCTGGAATGATTTTTTGATGAGGACTTTAAAATAAAATACGACAGTTCTTCCTTTAAGGATAAAATGTGGGGGAGGAAAAAAAAGAGGCACAAGTAATGAACATCTTGCTGGAACTTTGTTTAGCTTTTGTGCTTGTATAAGGCCTTTGCTAAAGCAATAATCAAAGTAGACTTCATAGACCCTGTGACAAACAGTTGATCTATTCATCAAAAAAGAATGAGCTAACAAGGGCAGAAGGTTGGTGCAGTGTGTGCAGTACTGACAAAGAGGAATAATGGAGATAAAGTTGCCAAACACAGGGAAACTCTGCATTTTTGTGATGATTATGGGGCGAGAACCTCTGTATCGAATGTAGTTTGGGGTTAAGGTTCAGGATTTCTCAAGTTTGAGACACAGGAACAGTCTCTTTAGTAATTGTTTTGATTAGTGTAACTTGTTTTCACATCTGTACAAAATGGGAGTAGGAACCCAGTAAGCTTTGTATTGACCTAGAGGTTATTGTTTGCTGCCAATACCCTGTTGCGGGCAAGCACGTGATAACATCTTGTCAGAAATAGTGTGTTAGGACTATGCCTTGCTGAATAACCTGGTTAAGTCTTTGCCAGTGATTCAAGTCTGTAAAACAAGATTAGTGTTGGACTTTCCTAACTGAAACATCGGAACTGAGATCACCAGACACAGCTCTGAGAACACATACGTTCTCATAACAGTTAGCAACAGCTAACACACAGAGATACCTCACAGACTCTTGAAAGCTTTAGCTGTAAAAAAAAATTAACTAGAAAGACCAGTTGAAATCTGTAACAAATATTATATACATCTCAGCAAATATGTGTGTCTAAGGCACTTTTTTTTTTTTTTTTTTTGCACACACATGAAGAAAGAGAAGCTGCAACTGTGTGATATTTCAAGCTGGGTAACATTTACTGGGCTCACCACCATGCTGAGGACTCTCTAAGATGAGATTAAAATGGGTCCTAGCATAGGTTTTACATATTAGTGGTTTATTTTGGTGCTGGAAGCTGTGGTCCTATTAAGTCCCTTCTTTCCTTCCAGGGGAGTACAGAATTGTTCACATTGCCCGTAATATGATCATGATGATTGTTGTTCTTTATTGAAATACTATCCATAACTCAGTCTCACACATTATATACCAGAGGCCAGGGATATTTCTTTTCACCTCATATATAGGTGATTATACACAATTGGGTATTCTTTTGTTTGTTTGGGATTCAGTGCCTTTTTGTTCACCTCCACTGCATTCCTCTGAGCAGCCATCACTGGTGACAGCTAGAGACTGGAAAGAGGACAGCAGTGACTGTTGGGAGATGCTTTGAAGTGGAATAGTGTCCTGGATACCTGTCTGTTCTGGTCGTGCTCATACAGGCAGGGTCATACTGATTACCAGATTCAACCTGGGAAAAAAATGAATCCTTCCCTTTACTAAGCTTTCTCCTCTCCCTTCCCTTGTCTCTCCTGACCAATTGATGGGGGTCTTTGGAGTTATTCTGCTTGGCAATAAAAGGCACAATTCAAAAGCTGGGGTCATCTGGGAGCATCTGATCTTAATCAGCTCCCTGCCATTGGAAGGGATTTGAACACTTGATGGTGCCTTGGTTAAATCCTTTGAGAGACGAGCACACTCAGCAAGGCTTTCTAGAACTGGCCAGTAAGAAACAGTAAGGTGCAAAAAGTTCAGTGCAGAAGAAAAATCCCAGGTTTATATCGCAGTTGTTCATCTCTTTCCTTGAACTATACAGGATGCTTCAAACTCAGAGTAGCAGGTTCCGCTCCAGCCCGCCCACTCTTTTCTAAATCTAGTCCTTAGTCTAACCAAAGTGTTTGGGCATTCAACATACTAAGTGCATGCTTTATCTCCTTTGACAGTCCAGGCTAGATGATCTTGTGTCCTTAAACTCTATGCAAGAAGTCAATCTCTTGCAATCTCTACCTACTTGCCATATGAGTACTCTAATAAATACTAGAGGCAAACTGCTGCATTGCCTTTAAGTCCACTCCTTCATTTTTGAGTGCTCAAGAACAATGAGGATTCAAGACATTTTAAAAAAAATAATGGTGCAAAGTATCTGTTCTTCCTTAATTCAGTCTAAAAGGAATTATCTTCAAAATTTACAAGTAGTGTCAGCTGTAAAAGATATCTTTCACTTCCTCTCCTCAACTGTTGTGTAGTGTCATTCTAATGCTTTAAAACAATGATTATGTTTCATTCAGTTATATTTGCGCTTCAGCGATGACTAGAATAACACTTTCCTATAGCTATTTTGAAATAGGACACAGAAATTGGATGTCTTCCTAAAATATAGTCTTACTTTGTGTTCATTTTTTATTTAAGTGTAAGTACTAGGCCTGTGCACCCTGTTTTACAGAGGTTTGAGCCAGGAGCCTAATGTGATCTCTTCTGATTTTAAAAGTTTTAGGGTCTGTGAGTTCTTTTAGCATGAAAGACACTACATTAAAGGTTATTGTCCTTACCAGAAAAGATATCAGACTTTTCATATGTAACATCTTCACAAAATTTTCTTTTCTTTTCAAATGTGATCTAAATTAGTATTAGGCTCAAACTTTGTGATTATGCCCCAAAGAAGTCACAGTTGTTGGTACATTTTTGTATGCTTTGTGTGGATATAAAATCATGAGATATTTAATTATTGTACTTGTATAGAATTACTTGCTCCTGATGAAGGTGTCCTGACATATTTGCATAGCTGGCACAATTACTGGACAATGGTCTGAGAAGGATGGAGGTTTGTGCATCATCCAGACCAAAGACCAACATAAATTCAGTCCTGGAAAATAAGCTGCCACAGGCAGTTCTCACCCTGTCTGAAAAAGATGCTTGTTTGGTCTATCCAAAGTCTCAGTAAGGCAGATGCCTCACTTTGAAGTTTTATCTTCCTGCCAATCATTTTATTCTGCTGAGTAGTTCTACAGTTTTGACTTGCAGTACTGGCATGGTGTGACTTCTGGAGTCCCAGCTTATGTCTCCTCACTATGGGTCGGAGTAGGTCACTGCATATTTATAGCTGGAGCAGAACATGTGAATGGACAGTTACGTGGAGTAGATGGTAGCTGTAACTTTGCTCCCAAGATTATATAGTAATAATTGTTCATCGACTCACAATGTTAGTAAACTTGTATTAGTCCTTGAATTAGTTAAATTCTGCAGAATTTTGGAAATATTGAGTTGGAACCTCTATCTGGAGAGATGACAGGAAGGTAGGGCGTGATAGCCCTGTATAGCCCTATCTTTGCTGCTGATGCAGGAAGCTCTGGGGTGTCTTGCCCAAGTTGCACAGTTTCAGTCATGGATATATAAAAGTTTCATCCAGCTGTCCAGAATCCCAAATGAAGAACTCAGTTCTCACTGATTCCTTGCTGCTCACAAACTACATTTAGATTCACTCTGAATTACAATAAACAGAAATTATTTTATCAAATGGGGTACTTGCATCCTGCAATCTCATTCCTTTCATCAGTTTGATGTGTTTTTAAGTGGGATTCTATTGCACTTTGAATTAATTGCTGAGTCTAAGTTTAGATACAGGTACCACCGCAAAAGACCCTTTTCTACAGACACAGATCTAATTCCATAATGAATAATCATCTGGTAAATGGATGCTGACCATTCTACCATCTCCTCTCTTCTTTAAAACATAGTTCTGAAAGCTGAAATCCTTGCCCTAGCCAAGTAGACAGGTCTGATAGCTTCAAAGAAGGTTGATTAATATTTCAGTCTTGGTCAGTCTTTGATGGATATAAACACCAAAGTACTTGCCTGCCTTACGAAAATTGGGAATGCAGACATCTAGGAAATTCTTCATTAGTCATAATGTATCTCATAGGCTGATTATCAGTTGATTGTCAGCCTACAAAAGTACCACCCTAACTAGCAGAGTGAAACAAAATATTTCTAACAAGATTGACCTTCCTGTGTTATGGACACTAGTTATTGACGCTAGTGACACTAGCTCCAGGTTGCAGAAAACCTTGAGGAAGAAGTCTCAGGGGAAAAGTTTTTCTGTGTTTAACCAATAATAAGAGTTTTCCTCAGAGAATCTTTGGCAAATTAGCTGTTTCGACAAGATTATATCAAACAACAACATTAGAGGAGGCTCTTTGAGGGTAATTTTTCAAGCACTGGGTCAGTCACTAGGACTTTCACAGTCTCTTTTCAAATGTTCAAATGTTTTGGAGCACATGGAAGACATCTGTGTTTTACATTCAAGAAAACGCACTTCATAATTTTGAAAAATTAAGTTTTTCAAACTTAGTTGGAGCCACATAACTGCAGAAAAGGTGTTAAGAAATGGGATCATCTGTGATAACTGTCAATCCCTTTAAGTTATGTTTATATTGCAACTGGACATGCAATAATCAAATGGACAGCTATTTTAATATCAAAACCTTTTACCACATGTTCATGTGCCACTGTCTGCGTATTTCTTTCAGTTCCATTGAAAGAGCTTTAGACCCTTTTTCTCGTAAGGAGGAGAACCTTTCATGATAAAACTTCAGGATTTCATCTATTGATTAGGAATAAAACTTAGAAAATCCCCAAAGACCTAGAACTATCCCATTTTTTATAACATTTATTTTTCTATAATAAAGTTTATAACTGTGTCATTTTCTCCTATAATATTTACAGATAATTGTTCAACTATCTATCGTAATGCCTACCAACATGTCAAGAAAGGGTAAAAAGAGCTACCATGAACTGCAAGAGCTGTTTAGGAGGATGTGCAGTTAGTAGGAAAAGGACAAACTATTTTCTTCTCTTTCATGTTGTGGGAAAATACACAGGATTTATATATTCATAACCCTTTTTTTTTCTGAAAAGGGAAAAGAATCTAAAAACATCCAGGTCCATGGGATCCAACATCTGAAATTGTGCATTTATAACTTTTATAAGGTTGTGCCTTATTCTGAGCAAAGTAGTGTTATAAACTGACTGTTGTTTAAGGTAGTAGGCAGTCCTTCAGGATGGTAACTGCATATTTAAGCTTTAAACTTTCTCTGGTGAGCTAGACATGTAGTTCACACAGGCAATGGGCATCTGTGCATATAGTAACTCTGTGCAGGGAACAAGAAGCCCAGAGAGAGGAAACATGGCTACCTAAAAAAAAGTCTTTAAGGGATATTCTAAACTAGTACAACCTATGGGTCACTGCTTTAAACTGTTACCCTAATAAACAATAGCACACCCAAATAAAGGAGAGTGTAGGCCCTTTTAAATAATGCAGTTTACCCACAGGTCTGAATAATGCACTACTAGCTCAGGCAACTTCATACTGAGTACTGCAGTGAATTTATTACACATTGACATGTCCATTTAGCTGGATTCAATGCTTTCATTGCATTATGGTAATTTTTAATCACAGTGGCCTTAGAGTGGTGCCATCTGCAGACGGTCTTCTGGCCTCCATGATTTGAGTGTGCTGACACTCTGGAGTGGAATCCGAAGGGACTGAAGCATCCAGATATATGGCAACAGTCCAGAGCTCTCTGTGGCAGGAACAGAGGAAGACTGTAAATAAATAGGGACCACATATACATGGTAAATCATTGAAAATGCACAGCATTATTACTTTAGTCTGCTGAACCTCTGAGCAAACTTTTGGCTTAATTAATACCTTTTCAACAGAGAAGAAGCAGAGTGAGTACAACTTAGGAAAATTGTTCTATCCTGTGTCTTTCATATCTAGTTCACTGAAGTTTGAGTCAGGTCACTAAGGTCCATAAGTCATCATTATTTTGTTATGTAAATTAAGCTGATGGTCTCACTTCCATTGCTAGTGGGCAAGGATACAGAAGCTTGTGCTAACTGCTCATGATGAAATAGTTTAGTGTCCTGAGGATTTTAGTCTCCACTTTGCTTGCAGAAAGGCACCTTTCAGAACAAATGATATCTGAGTTAAAAATTAAGGCAAAAATAAGGTTTTACTGGAGACTTTCTAGTCAGGAGATATACAGAACATGTCCAGAGGTTATGTGAGGGGAGTTCTGATGGATTTATCTTGTATATCCAGAATTTACTGAGAGTAATAAAAGACTTTTTTCTAAAACCATCAAAATGGAGTCATAGTGACTGATTAGACGTTAAACAAATGGTTCCCAGACCTCTAAAACCTGGTGATATTGACCAGTGACTACTCAAAAGAATAAGCTTACCTCAGAAGGTAGATGCAGTTCATCCTTTAAGTTTGCTCTTCATTATGAGTCTGACAGCACATTACACAGTGCTAATGTATTTAGCCAAAGCTAAATATAGGATTGAGGGGAAAAGGTGAAAATCATCAGAAAACGTGTATTCAGAATAACTTTGGAAAAGCTTGACTGTTAAGCATCATAAAAATGTCTGCCAAAATCTTCACTTTGTGGGAAGCATTGACAAAACCTGTTTGCCCAATAGCATTTATGGTGAATACAAACTCAGGGAGAGAAGGTGGTATCTGGTAGTGTGTTGGCCTGAATTGAAGAAAAGAGCATTGGATCTCTGGGTTGGAGATGCAGAGGGCAGTGATACTGAGGATTTTTAAGGCTAACGAAATGATCAAAAAGAGGTGATAAGAGGGTGTTAACCCATGAGGGAGTGAACAGGCCCCTGGTAAAGAATATCTGCTAATAAAGTTTCAGAATGATATTGGAGTCTGAGTAACTAGCACATGCAGGATTGCAGTCACCCCCAGTATTTGGTAATACAAATGAAGAGGGTGAGCATTAGGTGATACATTTGCAGAACCAGAGTGAGAGGTAGTTGATTTGTAAAGCATCCAAGTCATTCTGGCAGTGATTAATAACGTTATCTAACAACTGAAAGGAAGAAGTAGCATAAACCAAATAAAGATAGAAAATTACTATAATGAGAGAAAAAAAAATCAGGCTGCGAGTATTGGCAAGCTGAAAAAATATGGACAAGTGGAGAAACTGCACTATCACGTCATGTAAATCATGCAACAAGATTCCCAGAGCACTCAGGGAGAGGAATCATCTTGGTCTGTCTCCCTAAGGAGGAGGTGTCAAGTTCCCGTTGACACTGGAACTCGCACAGTCCTATGACTAGATCTATTCTGCAAAGACATCACTGATTTTGTACTTTAATCTTCACGCCGTCTGCATCAGGGATCTTAGCTGTATAATAGATGTGATCATACAGTTTACTAAGCAGACATTCCTTGGCTAGATTCATAAAAGAATGATCCAATATTTCAGAGAGAAGTGGGTGACTATGAAGTTCAAATAATACCTTGTCAGGGTTAATGATCCCCCTATTTATGGGGATGCTAATCCTTTAACTGGCTGGAATTGCTAAGACAGCTGCGGAGGACAGAGGCAGTTTAGCTACAGTATGGCAGTGTCTTTAACTCCAGGAGAACAAATTGAATCTAGTGCAGCAGAGTCCCATCAATCATTGTGGCACGTCACCAAGGCATGCATGTGTTACAAGGGGTCTGCTTGCTGAACAGCAGGATCTCGGTTATGTCACCATAAGACATAGACAGTTACTCACAAAGTGCCATACTGCATTATGGGATGACGTTGTGTCCTTCCCTGAGGGAGGAAAGAGTGAGATAAAGTGAATGGCTGTGATGGATCCTCCTGTGACAGAGGAAGCTGTTGCTTTTCAGCTCAGATTTAAGCTAACTCAGGCATGACTTCAACTCTACAAAAATTTTACCCACCAACAGAAGGGAAATCTTCCGGTGGTGTTACCCTAGAACAACCCTATCCGCTGTTGAGATATTACTACTTACCTCCAGATTCCTGGGATGTGTTGCAAGCCATTTATATGCCTTTTAAGTGTGAACTTCAGCCTTTTAGATTTGATCAGAGAGAATCTGGCCAAGAGCTCTACTTAGGCCCATGTACATTTGTGAAGTCAGAATGTCTGAAGGGGAAATAGACTGGAAGATATCTTAGTCTGTGACACTAACGTAGGAGAAGGCAAAAAAATATTTTGGAGATTGTTAAAAAAGTTATTTCTTTTCAATTAGCATAGTAAGGATTGAAACTGAAAAAGGTTTTTCATGAAAGAGTTAGAGCAAGAAAGATGCTTCAATCAAAGAAAAGGTTACTGAGAACATATTTCAAAGCAACCTTAGGGAATTTTAAAGATAGAAGTTAAATCCCAGCTAAACTGGTAACCAATTTTGTCCTTGCTGAGAGCTCTGACCAGATGAGAGACAAAAACTTATTTTTTTGGTCAGACTTTGCTTGGGACTACGTGAGCAAGAAACCAGAATCCCCTGTGTGGTGCATTAGTCATAGCCACCCACCCAGA
This sequence comes from Apteryx mantelli, assembly GCF_036417845.1. Lineage (NCBI taxonomy): Eukaryota > Metazoa > Chordata > Aves > Apterygiformes > Apterygidae > Apteryx > Apteryx mantelli. The sequence continues at coordinate 115,946,075 of NC_089980.1, read as the reverse complement.
GCCTCCTGAAGATCCAGTTATTCCCCAGGCTTCACAGTGGCAATAAGAACAGGGGGAACAAGAACAGCACCCTTCGGAGGCGAAAGCCATGGGAGAACTTCCTTTGGGTGCTTTTGTGTCTCAGCAACACTGAGTGTCATGCAACACCCATTAGGTGCAGTCTTGTCCTGACATCTTGCTTGTCTGGCAAGCACTCCTTGAGACTATGAAGAAATCTTACTGTTAAGAAAACATCTAACTGTAATTCTGGAAATTCTGTGCGAACTAGCTCATTTATTGGCAGGAAACAAAAAGGCTCCACCTCTGCTTGTTTGCGCATTTTATAGAGAAGTTTCATTGTTGCACATCACTGTGGGGGAAGCACCATCTTTCAGTTTCTCACAAGGATGTTATCAGCCTGGTGTATTCCCAGTAATAGCAGCTCTATGTTCTGACCAAAAGAAACAAGAGAGTCTGTGGCATGCAGTGCTTTAGGTCTTTTAGCTGAACAGCAGGAAGACTGCCCCAGTCTGTTTCAGGGTGCCTAATTTACCCTTCCTTCAAGGCAAGCAAACAACTGTTGCCAAGATCTGCCTTCTCCCCTACGAAGCAGGCAGAGAAACTGCCCTTCTGCTCCTTTGACAGCTGAGTATCCTCCTGCAGATCACCCAGAACAAAGAACTGAACAGTTACTGTCCAGCCCATGAGCATAGGTTTCTTTTAAAACAAAATCAGCTTGCAAAAGCAATGGTATGTATCTGGAACTAGTTTCTCTGTCGAGTCAGGGTGTGTGTACACCCAAATTCTGGAGTGAAGTGAATTCTCAGGTCTCGGAGTTTAAACATAACCAGAATCTCTTATTGTCTTAACATGCTCTTTTCCATTTCTTACTTTATAAACAGTTGAAGCCTTCCAATCTGATGGAAGTCTACTTTTTAACTTTTTCTTCTTAAAAGTGATAGATCCCAGTCATCCCATCATGGTTATCCTCTAAGGAAAACTTCAGTAAATGTCACTCTTCTAGTTAGGCAGTGGTAGTAATTTGAGGAAGGGGGGCAAGGGGAGAGGAGTATACACCAACACTAGTACAATATAGTGTCATTGAAAACATGAGGAGGAATAATTGGAGTTGCAACACTAACACTGACACTTAGAATACATAAACCATTTAATCATTGGCAGGTAGCAATAGTATTTAAATCCTCAGCAAGGAACCACAGTTTAAACTTCTGGTCTGAAACAAGCATCTGTATAATTTTCTTTGAGGAAAAATGCTTGGATTTAGCTTCACTGAGCAGACAACAATCTTTTTAGCAAAAAATGTGCAAAAGCTAGGGACAGTTTTTGAATGTATTTACTCCATCAGCTGTTTATTCATTCTGGGAAGGACATTCTCATTTATGAATATTACGCTTTTCTGAACGTATATTTGCTGAGAGGACAACATAACCTCATCTGTGCTCCAAGGACATTTAGATTCTATATGATGTGTTGGCACTTACTCTTTGGGATATATCACATTGTGCCCTTGGGAACCTGGCACCCTGATAATCCACCTAGACAAGGCAGCCACATAGTGGCTCAGTGGTCCCAAATACATGTCCAACTTTCAAGGGAATCCAGAGCATGTGATTAAAGGGGAGGGTATGAATTTTGCCTTAATCTTATCCTATTATAAAGTCAAGATAAAGCCATGGTGTGCTCTTGAATGCAAGAAATCAGAAGCACTTCCAAATCTAGTCATGTAGATGTTGCCATGTGTTTTTAATCTCTTATTCCAGCTGTTTTACACCTCTTAAATGACATCTGAGTACTTGGTGTCTATAGCTGACTTCAGAATTCTCTCTACATAATGATAACTCTCAAGTTAGTGGGTGATAGTGATACTAGTCCAACTTCACCATTACTTTATTTTTCAGGACTACAATCAGAATAAAAAGATCTCACCATGTGCAAAGGATTTTTAGTCAGGATGGCCCAAATGAGTCTCTTGTGGTGATTAAAAGGTGTGGATAGAGCCACAGATCCACATAGCAGATCTGAATGTGAGAAGAAATGAAAAGACCCTTGGACAGTAAAGGCCACTAGAAGGCCACTATTCAAGGATGAAAAGAAATGCTGCATGCAAGGAAGGAAAATTAAATGACAAGAAGATGTTGAAGAGTAAAACTGGGCTGACTGCAGTGGTGATTAGGATGAGGTTACCATAACAAATGGAATTAGAGATGAATAGTAGTGGTGAGCAATCCTGGCAATAGATATGGCTTATGCAGAGATGGACATCTCAGATGGACTGGGGAGAGAGAGATCACAGAGAATTGTAACTGCAGTCTCTGAACATAATCCAGTTTGGTTTTAAGTTGTGAGTTGGCTTTGCGTTATTCTTGCTATATGGCTGAAATAAGAAAAGATATTTATTTGGTGTAGTTGGAAACAGCTGAGAGAGAACCAGAGCTGTATAATTTACAAATCAAATGGAAAAATGATTGAAATTTATCTAAGCATTTGATCTATTAAAAAGTATAATAATTTCAAAACATATTTGTTGATTCACCATATTCAAAGAAATTCTCTCTGAGTTCTCAGCACCAGAGAACTCAGGAACTTTAATTTCAGTGGAAAGATGCTGACTGATATTTTTACACAGCTCAGCTTTAAGGCCCATCCTTAAGCCTTAGCTAGCAAAAGCTGACCTAGGTTATACAAGAGAGGGACTCTGGACTGGACATTGTCTTCTCAGACTGGTGGAGCACAACACATTTCAGCTATATATTTCAGCAAGACCATTTGTGTGAATAAATGTTCCTTGCAGTTTTAAATAGTCTTTGCTAATACAGTTTATTTTCACTAGAATAGAATAGGGAGTGCTCATACAAGAAAGCTAGGTGGCAGAATTGAGGAAACTGGTAACATGCAGAAGGGGAGTAAAGGCAAACAGCTGGGAAAAGGTATGATGGGAGGCTAAGCACATCTCCTTCAAGTTCAGCAGAGTCAAGAACTACCTCCTTTGACTTAAGACAACAAAGCAGGACCTGATTAGAGATTGAATATTTTCAACAGCAATTTCAGGGAGTAGGAGCTTGCTTGGCAAATTTCTGGGTATTGAAGGCTGAAATCCCAGAGAAAATGAATGACCAGAAAAGTGGTTATGACAATGGCCTGAGAGTGAACAGAAGACCTCAAATCTTCTTGTATGGAAAATACTGGAAAGTCATGCTTGGCAATTTAGGGAGCACAGAAAAAAAGAGTTAATTCTTTCTTTAGACCTCAGGCATATTATTTGCAAACAAATCACACTGCATATAAGAAATACTTCTCATATATCTTCTATTTCTCTTTGGAACAGGGACAAATGAGCTGGATCCCAAATGATAACTGCTATGGCAGACCTGTGGATTTTGCTATATCCAGCAAATCACTATACATGGTCATAGAGATCAAATACTTTGGCTTTGAGCAAGTTTGTAATCTAGGACTGAGACTGTTCCCTGTTTATTTCTATTTATTTTATATTTGCTTTCATTAGGTTTGGAAAATCTGGGCTAGGAAATCATGGTTAGTCAGACATTTGACTTCAAGAAGTGAAAAAATGTTAATATTTATGGTGGGGTGAAAGGGAATGTGAAGGGCAGAGATAAAATAGCATCATCCTTTAGTTTTAATTTTCTTGAGGAAGATTTGAACAGCTGGCATATTTGAATAGAAAATATTACATTTCTTATGAAAATAAATTTTACCCCAGGCAAACATTGTACCACTTGATAATCACTTACCATTCTGATTAACATTACACAAGGCATATTTAAATGTGGAGTTTAAATACAATAGACTAATCTAGTGAAAATTTTGAAATGTATTTATTCATTTAAAATGCTAAAAGGGAATAAAAGAGTTTATACTTTCACTTTTATTTTAATGGAAAATGGCCCATTTACACATTTTATTTCTCTAGAGCTCTATTTCAAACAGAAGACTGAGGTGCAGCATTCATTCTTAGTCTTTGATAAATACAGAAAAACAGAGTTCTTGGACTATTAAATCACTTCTAGGCTAGGTATCGTTTGATTAATGTGGATGAAATAAAACAAAAATGAAACATTTTTGTTTCATGAAAACATGAAAACAAATAAATGGAAGACCTGATATTGGCCGAAGACAGGACTAATCCCTTTGAAACAAGTCAGACTTGACCCTGTGCTTCTCTGTTTAGCACAGGAGAACTGATCAAAGGCATTGTGGTAATACAAACAATGAGTAAAGGTAATAAATCATAAAAGCACATGAGTTTTTAATAATGAGCATAAGGACAAATGTACTAGGTCAATCCAAGGTGTGTCTAGTCCAGTATTCTGTCTCCAAAAGTGATGGAAAATGGGTGCTGAGACAGGGTATAAGAACGGGGCAAGCATACTACTTTGCGTTCTCTCTATTCTTTACTTTTCCCTCTGTAATCCCTTTCTGCTTAGGGCCTGTGTCCAGTTTTGTACTGACTCCAGTACAAGAAATATATCTACAAACTGGTGTCCAGCAGAGTGCCACTAAAATGAGTAGAGAGATGGAGCATACAACATAAAAGGAGAAGATGGCAGGGCTGGGTTTGTTCTTCTAGCAAAAGAGAACGCTAAAGTGTGATCTGATTGTTGTATCTGATGGGGAGTTTGAAAGAAAAGGGAGCCAGACTTTTCTCAGAGATACACAGTCAACAAGTAATAGGTAACAGTCACAACTTGCAGCAGGGGAAATTTCAGCTAGACATAAGGAATATATGTTTATCATAAAAGAAGTTAAGCACTGTAACAGTTTGCTCAGAGTGGTTGTTCCACAACCGCTTAAAGAGGAGTTCCACAGCTCAACTATCCACTTGCTCAAAGAACCAGCCCTTTGGCTGTTTTTTAACTTAGTTCCTAATGGCTTCATTTGGTGTCCTTGTTCTTATGCTGAAAGATAGGGGAAACAACCAAACCCTATCCACTCTTTCCATGCTACTCATGATTGTATGGACTTCTATTCACCTTTTTTTCAGACTGAAGACTCTTAGCACAGTTGTGATCATGAAAAGAAAGTTCATCCTGATGCTGTTATCAGGTGTCTGTGTCTCTATGTAAACAGCTACCTGATGCTTCTACAGATGGTGTTGCATCAACAGTACCTACTTTAGACTGCAAACACTTTTGTTTGTAATTCTTTGCAGAGTTCTGAAGAATGGTAACAGCACTGCATTGCACCTTACTATTGGCTGCCAATAGTCCAGCTCTTTTCTCCTTAATACCAGAGTGTGAAAAAACATTACTTTCTATGACAGCTTTTCATCATCCTCTCTTGACTCATGGTTGTTATGCTGTACCTTGATCTGCCGGTGGTTGCACTGAGGATAGTGCTCAAGCTAAACAAATGTGACAGAATACGGACATGTGGAACAGTTCTATTCACTTTCCAAACCTGAAAGAGATGCCGTCGAGTAATTCCTTTAATAGTGTTCTGTACTAAATAGCCAAATAAAATATTTTGCTCTCTTTGCAAGAATGCTTCCTCAGAAAAGAAGATTGTACTTCACAGAAGGCCTGATTCACCTTTGGTTCCAGCAACAACAGAACCAACCTCTGTGTCCTGCTTATCAGCAAATTAACAACAAGGCTACTCGAGCTTTATGGATTTTCTGCAGTAACATTTAACCGACCTTTCAATTAATTCCAGAAGGAAATTTTATTTGTGTGTTTATCTTGCAGTCTGATACACAATTTACAGTCATTTAAACTGACAGTATCTTTGTTCATCAGTTTATTTTATTCCTTTACATACTACTAGATTGGTGCTGGTTCATTTAAATATGCTTCTATTGCTTTCTTTTCTTTGAATTTCTAGAGCTTACTCTAACAAGGTTAGTGCAATATGCCTGCAAGGAAAACAGCATAGCTATTACATTTTCCCTGTATAATATCCCTGTTAATATCTTATTGAATTTGCAAGACTCATTTGTTTTTATCCCTTGCTTCTGTGAAAAGAGTTCACTGATTTATACAAAGATGCAGAAACCTAGATTCCTCCCTTCTAACTTAAGGCATATCACTGAATTGCATACATTTAGGGGCTTAGTCACCCTAGATTCCTTCTGTAGTCAGTGGAAAGAGAGAAGTCTCTCCTTATTCTCTCCAGAAGGTGCTCTAGCCTTTCTAACACCTGAATTTCTTTCAGGAAGTTACATGGGATGAATCTGGACTGGAGTTCGCTTACTAGTGGATTTCTCTTTTACACAAGAACATATGCAACTGCAGCCATTGCTCTGACATTCTGGGATTGTGCTCACTGTAGGATTCTTTGTACAAATTCCTCAAGGTATTACTGCAAAAACAGTTCTGAAGTATGAAATAAACTGTACCAATCCAGGATTTGCCACATTCTTTTCCAGAACTTCTATGCGCATGATGGATAGACTTCTTCTCACCTACAAAATATACCCGTCTGTATTTGAGCCTGTCACTTTAGGCTCCCTTTATAATTAATGGGAGAAATAGAAATTTTTCAAATTTGCTACCTCATGAATATGGGGTTTTATCAGTGTGTAATTAGCTGGATTTATTTATTTATTTATTTTTGCTGTTTTCTTCTGAATCAGCAGGGACGTGTCTCAGTCGGAGACAGGGCACTAGTCAAAATGGACCATTGCCCTGAGATGTCTGAGGAATTCCCTGTATAAGAAAAGCATATGTTGCTCACTTATTCAGGGTCACAGACTTGTCCAAATTTAGGGTTGGAAAACAATTATTTTAAGGTCAAACTGGTCTGTCTCTCACAAGTTTTCTTCTTCATGGAGCAAAACTGGTCTGCGGGTATCATCTGATGTATCTTGCAAAGGATTCAGTCTATGGGCCTTGGAACCAGAGACTGGAACACCGATCTCTTCCAGTTTCTACATATGATACACAAATTAGATTTTATGCTGATTTTAACATCTGATTGCTTAATATATTTGGTTGTAAAATAAAACACCTCAGTATAAGATATCCTGTGATATAACAATATACGAATCTTAGTTTTGATAGAATGATGAAAGACAATTCTTAAAGAGCTTTTATGAATGAAAAATATTATTTTAGAAAGTTGTAATGAGGTAAGGCAAAAATTCCTCACATTAATTTATATAGATGCATGTATACTGTAATTCCAGTTACAACATATGAAACATGATTTAGACAGATGGCAACTTTCCTCTCCATCTCACTTTAGCAGAATTGTTTGTGTTCCCCTAAGATGACCATCTCTTTCCAAGAACAGCTCACAAGAAGAAGACTTATATGATGGGATTTCTCATCTTCCTTGGAACAGAAAGCATCCTAGGGTAAAATATACAACAGCCCCTTAGTACAGAAATAAAAAGAGTGATCATTCTCAGGAATTTCTTCTTTTACTTAAATAAGATTATAAAATGAAAATATATCAAGCTTGAGGTTCTTTTCCACTGTCTCATATTTTAGAGTGCAAGAATATGCAAAAAATATATGAAATATTTAAAATAAAAAACTCAGACTTTCTTTATAATAAAATGGCAATTATTTACTAATAAATACAACAAAAACCCCTCAGTCATGCCACAAAAAAATCAACTCTGTGAGTGGTTAACCATAAAAATGAAGCATGATAAAATTAAAGCAGAGATTCAATTAGAAGCAGTTGTTTGCATATGAAAAATTTTCAGCTTCATTGAGCTGCTGTTTGGTTTTATAGCAGTATCTTTGGTAAAGGGCTGTCACAACATTGAAAGTCAGGATAAAATCTGGACCTCTTTATCTATTGGTCCATAGGGGAATTTTTAAGGATCCCACACTTCGAGGCAAAAATGTAGGAAGATTTTATGTCTAAGAAGGTCATGGTTTTCACAGGCAATGCCTAAGGAATTTGGTGTGGTCGCTGATCAGTGAGCAAGAGAATCACCTCCAAGACTTCCATTAGTTTTAATAGGAGTAGCCAGTGTAAAATCTCTGTGTGTTAGTGGCTCAAAAGACTTATTAATGCTCCCATCATCAGCAGCTCAATTTTTGCCATGCCCACTTTTCACAGCCACTGACTCAGTTGAATTTGCAGTGCAGCCTGATTATTTTGAACCTTTGCTTTCGTGTTACAGGATCATATTAAGTGGATGATTTACCCACAGGGGGTTTAGGAGAGCACCTAAAGTGCATGTTGATAAAATGATCTGAGAAAACAAAACTATTGAAATTTTTGTTTAAAAACAGCACTCTGTACATGCTCATTATCTAATGGCAAGTCATACCAGGGATGTAATCTGTTGGTTTGATTGCTTTTTCTGACTTCAGCAGAGTGAACCCTTTTAAACATTAGTACAAATGAAAGGAGAAACACATTAATAGCTTTTTAAATTTTCATTTTTAACTTCTGCTTGGCCACACTGCAGATGTTATAAAATGTTAATTTCCAGCTTCTCTCAAAGGTAACTACTAATTTCAAGTCATTATCTACTGGTGCAGGAAAACTGAAAAGGAGAGTAGAAAAGAAGCACGATACAAGTCTATTTTTATGTTGTAAACAACATGATTACTCTTCAGTTTTCCATGGCAGATTCAATAAATGTTGATTGAATTATCTAGTATTAGCTGAAGTGGACGTGAACAAAATAAGCAATAAGAAACCACAATAAGAATCAATGGAAATGATTTATTTCCTGGAGATCAAATCAAATAACAAAGAGGATCAAATTAGCTAGTGATCACATTAAGTGGAAATCATTGCAGTAGTATGCTGCTTCCTCTAAGCTAAGGTCAATAGTCACATAAATACACATTACTAAACAGTCTTTTCCCTTTGTTTATTCCCATTGAATCTGAAGCACCTGTCTCTGGCACTACATAGCTCTGCAGACACTAAAATACGCAAATACCAAAGTATAGAATCACCCAATATGGATGCCTGCCGAACTGCTTGTACCAAAACCCCCTACAATTACGCAAAGAATATAAACTCCTCAACATGCTATTCTCTACCTCCTACTCATCAGTCCACTCTCTTCAAAGTCCCAAGAGGACACAATGAGCATTGTGGAATGCTCTAAACTGTAACACAACTAAGATCTCTTCGAAACTGTCCTGATCTGAAATGTAGGAACAAATTATTTTTGAAGGTGGTAATTACACCACTGCAACAAACTGGTCTTACATCCCCTCAGAACAAACTGCATATATCCACTTGGATCCCTACTGTGGTATCTAGTCAAGTCTTGGCTGTCCATGTAAAGTCAGAATTCTGATTCTAACTCAGAATCAACTTGTGATGATACTAGTTTTAAAAGGTATTCAGTTATACGAAGAGAAGAGCCAGACTGCAAAAGCTTGTGATTTTTTGATATTCAAAAGGTTGAACTAATGAAACAAAACCTAAAATCTTGACATTTCTTTCAGTCTGATGCTCTCTTCCTCTTGCTTATTTAGTCTTATCATCATCATAAGTTTCGAGTAAATTTTGAATTACTTTCCATTTGTACTTGACATCTAACATCTGGTTAGTTTAGGATTATGCACAGAAGTGAGATAATCCTCACAGTTCATTGCCCAGATAAATTCCTACAGATTAGAATACAGATACTGACAAGCATCCAGGTACAGATATTAACTCCCCAGACCAAGTATGACTGTCAGTCATCTTCTAGTCTTTGGAGATTTTACCTTCACAAAACATTCACATATGCAAACCTGTAATCAATCCTCCAGTGTTTCAGAAACACCAAATCTGGGTATGGGTATAGCATGACCAATGCAGAAAAAGCAATTAGAGGAAGGTTATTTATGTGGAAAGAGGCATGGGCAGAAAACGGGAGGGATCAAGGTGGATCCAGGGAGAACAAGCATGGGAAAAGAGAGAAGGAGAGATAAAAGGGGCCAGTCTCATGTAAGCAGGCAGCTGGTCAGTTCACTAGTAATTTTTCTGTGTGAGTGTACTTTCTGCGGTGTGTGTGTGTGTGTGAAGCTTGCAAACTTCAAGCCAGACTAGCTGGCAAATAGTTCAAGAGGTCTGGCAGCCAGGTCCTGGAGAAACCATAGGCTAGGGACTGGAGGGATCCTCATGAGTGTGTGTGTGAGACACTAGCAAACTTCAAGCTCTACTAGCCAGTGAGTAGGACAAGAAGTCTAGGGACCAGTGACCAGAGAGATCGTGCGTCTGTGGGACAGATACCAGAGGGGCCACAGGTCTAGGCCAGCTACCAGAGCACCCTGCGTATGTAAATGTGTGTGTGTGGGGGTGAGATTTGCTAGCAATCTTTGAGCCTGATTAGCTGGCATTAAGAGGGTTGAGGCACTTGATTCTGTCCCATCTGATCCTGGCAATCCGAGCAGGCCAGTTCATATTTATGTGAGTGCTGTCTGTATGTGGAAAATTTAGAGGTATTATTGACATGTTTGGGTTGATCTGTTGGTGGTCGGCTGTTTGTGTGCACTGTGTGTATATACTGTGTACAGACTGTGTGCATAGATTGGAAATACATGCTCAGTCTCACTACAGGCTGGACCTGAGGACCAGGAACCACAGCAGCCTCACACCAAGCAGACCAGGAAAGAGGAATCCCTTGGATCCCAAAGTCCACTAAATTTCTTTTCAGTGAACTGGGAGGAGAAATCCCCTGGGTCTTAATGTGCATTAGATTTGTTTACTCTTTAGCATCCTACACCACCTAATTCTGAAGAAAATTCATTTGGGAAAGAAGTGGAATGTGAGAGTGGCAATGAAAACATCATTTATTCTCCTGTAGATACTCTATTGTTTAAAGATAAATAAATAAATGTACCTCCCAAGTCATATATAGCACTAATCATTTATGAAGAGAGCTTTAGAAACAGCCTCAAAGCATCTTGGTGTGGTAGGAAAATTCATATCTTATTTTTCAGATATGGGACTGGGAAAGAGAATTTAATTGCTTTTGGTAAGGTCAGACAGGAAATGTGTTGTGGAAAAAGAGCTGACCTAGCCTTTTAAGAAATTCTTTCAAAAGAACTGATTCAAAAGAATCTCCTAAACTGCAGTCTAGCCTCTTAGGTACAAGGCTATCTATTTTCCCTCTGTCATTCTTTGTTACCATTGACAAAGAGAAGTAGAATACCATTATGGTAAATATGCTGTTGCAACATCTCTATTCTCTTTAAACGTTCAGAGTCAAACATACCACTGTGTATATCATCAAAAGCTGATTTACGCAGCTGAGTTTCTGGCTCCTAAGGAGAAAAGCAGTAGGAAGAATGTTCTAATTAGCATTCAAAAGTTGATCAAAATAGCGAACACGTTACTGGAACAGCTGATTTAAATAACCTGTAATTGTAGACACCCATTTCCAGAGCTTGTAATAAAAGCAAGAACAAACAAAAGAAAAAGGAAACAAAACAAACCTTACTCAGAGAACTATTCAGGTTCAGAATATCAATAAACTGTTCTCTCTTCTAAATTGTCATATTTTCATCCTTGAAAAGTCACTTTTACAAAGGGGTTGTTTGCAGCAGTCATTTGCATAGAGGGAAGGTGATAAAGTAAAAGCTTACCTACACATTTCATATTACACTGTTCTGATCTGTAAGGTTTCCTTCCCTCCTCCTGACTCTTCTCTTCATTTGATTTGATGCTGCAACCATTTGCTGAGTATTTAACAGTCCTTAATCACAGGTCCTGGGCCATGCTTTTCCAAGAAAGACTCAGTGTATGGAGAGCCAGAAAGCCTTGGAGAGGATAAAACTGTCAGATAGAGTCTCCTTTTGGTTTTACTGTTCAGTTCCTTCAATGGACTCTGAGTGCAGTGGAATGGTCTCCTCACTTTTCTGACCAGGCAGGTCAGATCAAAATTCACCTTGGTTTAGGGACATACATTTCAAATTCTAACTGTTTCAAATGTTAAAGTGGATATTTTTATACACACACTGTAGCAGGAAATTGGATTTTTTTTATATTCAGTGTTTGGACAGAACAAGAACTGACCTGAACCTTCACCCCAAACTTGAGGGGTTTGTGCCACAAAAAGGGTAGGTGCCACAAAAGCATTACCATGAACAGTTGCTGAAATGAATTTATTATATGCATATCTTTTTAATAGTGTCTTTCAAATGAACATTTGGGGCAAGATGCTTTTCTAGCCTGAATCCACAGAGAGAGGCCATCTGAGACTTATTCACGAAGAACAGAGATACAATAATGTCATATTTACATCAATGAGCAGAGAGTAGGAAATATGGGATATTGTGACAGCAATAGGTCAGGGTCCACAGCCTCAAATACAGGTCAGTGAGTGAAGAACGTGAAGGATGGAACAATAGACAAGACAGGCTCCTGTGATCTTCTGGGCAGTAGCCATGGCTTCTTAAGCCTAATCACTCTGCCTTGAGCAGAACTGATGCTCTGTCGCTGTTAAACTCTATACATTCAAAGAAATCAATACATGCTTTGTTTGGAAGGGATTATAACCTAAACAGGCAAAGCAGAACAGAAAAGAATAGAAAGAAATTACTTTCTCCATTTTACAGATGGAGAATTTAAGCCAGAAAGAAGTTCAGAGTTAGACTCAGTCCAACCAGAAATCAGAAACTTAACCATAAAATCTTACAACTTACTCCAGGAACTTAAATCAAAAGATCAAATTTTTCTTGAAAAAAGAGAAGGAAAATCTTGCTACATTCATTGAATAAATTTGGTGTTATAAAATGAATTACAGCTATAACAAAGTAATAAAGCCACAAATCTTTCAGCAGGACATGCACAAGTCCCCCTTCTGATGCAAATAATAGAAACCCTGACATATGGCCTATTATGTTAGAATTTATTGAAAGCTGTCTTCTTGATCAAGAATACCAATAGTGTTCAAGAGCATTTCACAAGTAGGACTCAGTTCTGTAAGCTACATTCACAAGTGGGCTACAATTCTCGTAGTATGATAAACAGTATTTCTCAGTAACCTGCACATGTCCTCTGTGAAATGGCCAACATATTAACACAGCTAGCAACCTATCATGTTTCTCAGCTTTTGTTATCCCCTTATTATCGAAATGTTCATAGCACTTCTCAAGCTTGGCTTCTGAGGGTAAGCTCATGAAAGGGCAGAATATATTTTATCTGTCTTCATTTGATCCAGGTAATATCTTAGATCTTGCTGCTATGATGCAGTATGGCATGTAAATAAATAGAATTGTTAATAGATGTGGATTTTCAACACCACTTCGAAGTACGGTGAAGGACTGTATCAGATTTGCTTTCTGTGTTCAGCTTGAGGTCAGTGACTGTGACAATGTTTAAATTCCACTGCACTATTTTCCCTAGAGGTTTATAATTAGACCTTTGAAAGAAGCAGTGCCTTTTTATTGGTAGTGGTATGGAAATGGATTCAGAAGTAGAAAAATATGCAGTAGAATATCAGTGCATGCTCATATAAATTAACATAAAAAAAGTTTTGATTTATATCTATGCAGGCTTTAGTCAATCAACAATATTCATGAGTTTGTGTGGAGAGCACATGGCAGAATATTTCAGAAAGCAATGAAAGCATTACTGCCTATTTAAGGAGCATGCTTTCTGCAAAGCTCTTTTTTTCCCTCTGGTTATTCATGGATAGTCATTTTTATAAGATTTTGCATTGTTGTTTTGAGATAAATATTAAGAAAGGACATATAACAATATATTTAATTTTTAAATGAAATCAAGTGTTCAAAAAAACTCTATGTCAGGAACAGCTTTACAAAAGGAGAGGAGATGCTAATTTGTTTTAATTACGCCTGGAAATTTTCTTTCAATACTTTCATCTACTCACAGGTTCCAGTTCCATTTCCCACTTCTCCACAAACCCATCTCTTAGCCTTTTTCAAAACTCTCCCTTAATAATGGAATATCCCTCCTTAGCCAGTGTCCAAATACATTTTCTTGTCCTTTTAATGCCTCTGTTAATGATGGCTCAAAGAAATGGGGCAGCTAATCACAGTGAATTTGGGGGGAGGGGAGGGAAGATATCAGTAGATTATTAATATGGTCATTTACTGAATCAAATAAACATAAAGACAATGAAGCATATACACATGCTGGTGCACACCCGCATCCTGCAGATAGGGTCAGATTAGAGGAATATAAATTGAACAAAGTTAAGGCCATCTTTCCTTTACCTTTTATATAAAGTTTTTCTTCTTGGATTTTCAGCTGAGCAAGGAACTGTGTGGGGCTGAACAACACTGATTTTACTAGTGTGAAAAATAGCAGCAACGATGAGACTGAGAAAACTCATATGTGGGTGTGTACATATATGACTGCACATTCACAAAGAGAAACATGAAAACCTCCCCTGATGGAAGTATCAGACCACTAGGTGTCATTCTTGTTCCATCTTATTCATTAGTCATATTTCAAATAGCTAGTCAATAGGGAGTTTCTGCAAAATTTAAGTTTTTATACTCCTAACATTTTATATCTGGTAGTTTTATTATGTGCACTACTGTCCACTAGGGATCGTACTGCAAAACATATTTTCTCTCAGCCCACAGGTTAGTGTTGTTCTGAGTACTGCGATCGAAACCTGCCACCTTACTTGGCATTACTGCCTTCATGCATTCCTTAAAACAAAAAACTTTATAATAAACAGTAGTCATGCCTTGCCTGAGACATCAGTGTTATGATCTGTGTTTGAAATGTTAAATGTCTGTGGGCGTAATACTTTATTAAAAAAAAAAAACTCTTAACATTACTTACTTCAAAATGGTGTCCGGGCAATTTGATAGAAAGAAAAGTTTAATCAGTATTTCTAGATATTTAATCAGAACTTCTAAAAGTTATTTGATAAGTAAATAGTTACAGCTTATCTAGAGATTTTTGCATGTTATACCATAATACTGGTGGAAGATGTGAAGGTCAGGGGCAGCCTTGGCTGCAGTGACCATGAGATGGTGGAGTTCAGGATCCCGCGAGGAGGAGGCAGGGCACTAAGTAGGATTGGAACCCTGGACTTCAGGTGAGCAAACTTTGGCCTCTTCAGGGACCTACTTGGAGGAATCCCATGGGTTAGGGCCCTAGAAGGAAGGGGCGTTCAAGAGAGCTGGTTAATATTCAAACATCACCTCCTCCAGGCTCAAGAGCAGTGCATCCCTATGAGTAGGAAGTCAAGCAAAGGAGGCAGGAGACCTGCATGGATGAGCAAGGAGCTCCTGGCAAAACGCAGCCAGAAGAAGGAAGTCTACAGAAAGTGGAAAGGGGGACAGGCCACTTGGGAGGAATATAGGAACTTTGTCAGAGTATGCAGGGATGCGACGAGGAAGGCTAAGGCCCATTTGGAATTAAATCTGGCTAGAGATGTCAAGGACAACAAGAAGGGCTTCTTCAAATACATCAATAGCAAGAGGAAGACTAGGGAAAATGTGGGCCCTTTGCTGAATGGGGTGGGTGCCCTGGTGACGAAGGATGCAGAGAAGGCAGAGTTACTGAATGCCGCCTTTGCTTCAGTCTTTACTGCTCAGGCCAGCCCTCAGGAACCCCAGACCCTGGAGGCAAGAGAGAAAGTCTGGAGAAAGGAAGACTTTCCCTTGGTCGAGGAGGATCGGGTTAGAGATCATTTAAGCAAACCTGACACCCACAAATCCATGGGCCCTGATGGGATGCACCCTCGAGCGCTGAGGGAGCTGGTGGACGTTATTGCTAAGCCACTCTCCATCATCTTTGAAAGGTCATGGAGGACAGGAGAGGTGCCTGAAGACTGGAAGAAAGCCAATGTCACCGCAGTCTTCCAAAAGGGCAAGAAGGAGGACCCAGGGAACTACAGGCCAGTCAGCCTCACCTGCATCCCTGGAAAGGTGATGGAGCAGCTCATGCTGGAGGCCACCTCCAAGCATGTGGAGGACAAGAAGGTGATCAGGAGTAGTCAGCATGGCTTCACCAAGGGGAAATCATGATTAACCAACCTGATAGCCTTCTCTGATGGAATGCCTGTCTGGGTAGATGAGAGGAGAGCAGTGGATGTTGTCTACCTTGACTTCAGCCAGGCTTTTGACACTGTCTCCCATGACATCCTCATAGACAAGCTCAGGAAGTGTGGGCTAGATGAGTGGACAGCGAGGTGGACTGAGAACTGGCTGAATGGCAGAGCTCAGAGAGTTGTGATCAGCAGCGCAGAGTCTAGTTGGAGGCCTGTAGCTAGCGGTGTCCCCCAGGGGTCAGGACTGGGTCCAGTCTTCTTCAACTTCTTCATCAATGACCTGGATGAAGGGACAGAGTGCACCCTCAGCAAGTTTGCTGACGATACAAAACTGGGAGGAGTGGCCAATACACCGGAGGGCTGTGCTGCCATTCAGAGAGACCTGGACAGGCTGGAGAGGTGGGCGGAGAGGAACCTCCTGAAGTTCAACAAAGGCAAGTGCAGGGTCCTGCACCTGGGGAGGAATAACCCCGGGCACCAGTACAGGTTGGGGGTTGACCTGCTGGAAAGCAGCTTCTCTGCTGAGAAGGACCTGGGAGTGCTGGTGGACACCAAGTTAAGTATGAGGCAGCAATGTGCCCTTGCGGCCAAGAAGGCCAATGGTATCCTGGGGTGCATCAGGAAGAGTGTTGCCAGCAGGTGGAGGGAGGTGATTCTCCCCCTCTACTCAGCCCTGGTGAGGCCACATCTGGAGTACTGTGTCCAGTTCTGGGCTCCCCAGTACAAGAGGGATGTGGCACTACTGGAGCAAGTCCAGCGAAGGGCTACAAAGATGATTAGGGGACTGGAGCATCTCTCTTATGAGGAAAGGCTGCGAGAGCTTGGCCTGTTTAGCCTGGAGAAGAGAAGGCTGAGAGGAGATCTTATCAACGTGTACAAGTATCTTAAGGGAGGGCGTCAAGAGGATGGGACCAGACTCTTTTCAGTGGTGTCCAGTGACAGGACGCGAGGCAACGGGCACAAACTGAAACACAGACAATTCCATCTGAACATGAGGAAATACTTTTTCACTGTGAGGGTGACAGAGCACTGGCACAGGTTGCCCAGAGAGGTTGTGGAGTCTCCTTCTCTGGACATATTCAAAACATGCCTGGACGCGATCCTGTGTAATGTGCTCTAGGTGACCCTGCTTGAGCAGGGGGTTTGGACTAGATGATCTCCAGAGGTCCCCTCCAACCTCAGCGATCTGTGATTCTGTGTAATGTTTAAACCTTTAACAAGATATTTTTAAAAATGTATTTGACCCTTCATTTGCTTTAATTTGGGGATTCTATGTCTTTCTATTCTCTCTATTTTAAAACATTCTCTAGATATTTGAAGGTTTCACCATTGCTTTATTTTCCATTGCGTTTTTCTGGAAACTTTGTTTGGTTTATCTCTAAGGTTCAGTAATGCTCTTCATTTAAGCCAGGACAGAATATCAAAGTGAATTACAAACTGCTGCAGTGGAATAGACAAATATGACTTGGCTCTAAAATGATATTGCAAGTGCCACAAACATATCCTGGATTATATTGATAAAGGCTGAATACTGTTTAGTGTGGCTTTTCTCACTATATACCCAAGCACAGCTGATAAAAAGCTTTGAGAGGCATTTTAGGCTTTCAGAAGTTTCTAGAATTTTGTATGTATTTCTGACACATCAATGACTTTTTTCTTGAGGAAAATTACATTTGCATTTTACCTGGGTGAAACAATCCACTTTTGTATATTATGTTTACATGCTATCATGACATGCTCTGAGGTTTAAATTACCCACATAACATTCTTAAATAATAACATAAACATAATTTGATAATATTAAGCAAATCGAAGAACATAGTTAAGCTCAATAGTTCCCTGATCATTTTTGTAGCTTTTTATATGTGAATGATACGTTACTGCAAGTATTCACTCTGAAATATCTGTTGCTATGCTCTTAATTACTCCAGAAAAGGATAACTGTTAGCCCTGGTATATCAAGGAATAGTTTTAGCAGGGGACAGAGGAAGGTGGAGGAGTAAAGAAAGATCAAAACCTGCCACCTGGAGTTTCTCACTGTTATTTAGAGCTACTGTCTGCTTTTCAAAACTATAGCGATATAAAGCTAGTTGGAGAACTAGATGCTACATACTACAGGAAGGTGGTGGTGGTGGGGAGCCTGGATCCAATTTTATTGGTTTGGTTGGAGATACCATAGAGACAGAAATTAGATTCTTTTTGTTATTATTGGAGAAATGAACAATATCATTAGAATGAGGAAAATACAAATGATTTCTATGCTATCATTGGCCCTCTGTTATCAGGACAATGAAGGGAAGTTCAGACTATTGTGACTCAGGCTTTGCCTATTCATGTTGATGTTATTATTCATTTAGTTTTATTCTAACCTACACAAAATAGCTCCTCAGGAAAACAAAAACATTCATGTTCTAAGTGAACCTTGACAAGCATTTAAAAGCACAGTTTTGAAGTGAGTTAGCAAAAGGGGTTCAGAGTAAACCCACTCTCCCTCCCTCCCTATGAGCAGCTAGCAGGCCATAAGATTTGTTCATGCATGAAACAGCTCCTTTTAGAGAAGTGTTTGTAAGATTCCTTTTTGTGAGTGCACTTTTTAAGTACAAAGTGCATTTCAGACATAAAAAATGCAATTTTCATAATTTGCTATTCTTTCTACATGACTGAGACACTGTTTCAAAAAAAACAACCCAAAACTGAAACACAGACCATATTTAATTGTGCCACACATGCACACAAACTTGACACAGATCATATACTTATGACGATATCTTACTTGCACCTCTTTTTACTTGGACTATGTTATACTGTCTTTGACTTTCAGGACAGTCACGTCAAGTAAAGGCTTTTTAAGGGAGTGATATACTGCATAAGTATAGGCGGGCTCCTGCTTGATGCAAGCATGTACCAGCATCTCTGGCTGCAACTCCAGGACGATCACATGATCTAACACAGGATACATGAACCTTCCTGTTCACTCCCAAAAGATTTAGCAGAGTTTTGTTCACTCATGTTAATGCATGGTGCATCCAAGAAAGCAGTGCATGACAAGGGGAGTCCTCTGTTTCTTATACCATTTAGCTGCAGTGGTTCGAGTTTGAGTGTGAGGCACCCCTGGAGTAATCTGCTTGCTTTTTGTATCTACCAGGTGTTCTGACAATATAGCTGCATGCTCTCCTAATGTGGGTGAGGAGCCCTGCATCACCGCAATGCAGACCTCTACGTAAATGCTACAGTCTGTGCAAGCCCAAGTATTATACACTTACTAATTTATAAAATCAGATTACTATATGATCATTTTTACAGAATTAGTCAATGTAAAAGGAAATAGGGATCCTGGTACCATCTCTTATCTGAGCTGATAGAAAAAGTTACCTTGACTACAGAACTGTCTGAATCATTCTGGGCTTCTTCTATAATTAGTACAGTAAGCTTGTTGGTTTGTGATGCTATGTTTAAAGGTATGCTGTCAGCTCTCATTTGCTCTTTTAAAGACATATACTCAGAAGCCTTTTCCCATGGGGACCTATCTATATAAACCACATTCACCTTTATGATACTTGAAATTTTCTCAGCATTAAATAATTAAAGTAAGTTTTGTGCTACATTTGGCTTGGCCAAGCAGAGCATACTGTGGACAGCTGTTTGACTGAAATGTTTGTTTCATGCTGTCTAAGATAGTTACCTATAACTTGCAAACAAGTGGAAGGTTATGAGCTTTTATCTGCTGTAATATATTTAATTTTGACTCCAAAAGGAATTAAGTTAGAATTAAATACTAATAAGATACATACCTACTGTCTATCTTGAACAGTTTGGACAGACTTGAGTGTAAACCTGCACATATAAAAGTGTAACACCAGCAAAAAATAATCACAGGCACTCGCACCTTTTTTTGGCATACCAGACTGTTATGAGTATTCTAGAAGAGATTTGTTGGAGGTAGGTGGAGAAAAGGCAACAGAAGGGTATAGAAGTGTTGAAGATGTGCCATGGGTGGAGGTGGAGAGCAACTGTTTGTCAGGAAGAGTTAGACTTGTCTAACTATGTCTTTACAACATGTCCTAAAATATGAAACATCTCTGAAAACTAGACCACTCTGTAGATATATCCTTATTTTGACTACACTTTATACGAGATGATGAGGGGATACTCCATATATTAAACAATACTCCAAACAAAACACATTGTACTCTGTAGGTAATGTATAAATTTATGGGTAAAAGGAAGGAACCGCTTGATAAATTTCAGATGTTTTTCACCTATTAATTTTAGTCACATTTGGTAATATCTCTAGAAATTAGTTTTTCAGATCTGAAGATATGAAATTAGGAATGCTTATATATATATATGTATATATATATATGTTTTAATATATTTTTAATATAAGATATATAACTGCTAAATGTGGGCTTTCTTGCTTGAAGAAAAATTCTCTTTTGTTTTTTCCTCCCCCTTGCAGCTTTTATTTGACTTAAAACTCCAGCTCTGTAAATTCCTTTGTTGATTCCCTTTGCTGTGTCTGGAATTTCATTGCTGTAGTCTGGGTTCCATTTCTCATTCAGACTGACAGAGTAGCTGGGAAAGGCCAAGTCCTGGCAACCCCTGCCAGAATTTTTCTGCCTCTGCCCCCAGTTGCTCTTGCTGTGTGGCTTTGCGTTAGGCTGTGGGTGGTGTTTCAGTGATTGTCATATCAGTGCTATCATGTTCAATTCCCTGGATCTGCAGCAAAGTAGGAAGAGCTGTGGGGAAATATAGACTGCTTATAGGATGTCTACCTAAATGAAAGTGTATTTCAAAGTGCATATCACTTGCATGAAGCCAGAGGTGGAAAAGAGGAAAAATATTATCCAGTTCACTTCTCTTTTGAATGCAAGGTAGTAGTTCATTGGGATAGTATGAAAAAATAAAATGAAGAATAAAGATTAAAACACACACAGCATACAATGTCTATTAATACCAGAGAGATCTAAATTAGTCCTATAGTCTTTAATTAGCAAATACTATAGCAACGCATGAACTAATCAATTTAAAACATTTAGCTATTGAGCTACTTGCAGTGAATTTTCAACCACTAGCAGATACTATAACACAATCTCACAAGAAGTTATTACCTTTGATCTCTGTTGAAATTAGAGTGACAAATTACGATCAGGTGTTGTACATGTTAAGTAAGCCAATAAAAGTCTAAAATACCAACTAACAGTATTTCCTGCTGCTAATCTCTGTCAACACTAGTAAAGTCATTGATGTGCTAGGTTTATCCAACACCTTCCATAATCACAATTGTACTTGACCAACTAGGTTTTTACCTATCAAGCTAGATTTTATCAGTAATTCCGCTTAGCAGTGAAACAGAAACAAAGAGTTTAAGATGAAAGCAAAAAAAAATTTTCGACTGATTTTGATGACAATTTTTTAACTCCTATCTTTTCTCTCCCTATACCATTTCAGTAAGGTTGCAAAATATAAATTAGGGAAATTCATATTAACATACAAGAGTGATCAATTATAGTTTGGATTTTGATGGGTGACCAATATGGCTAAATGGCCAAGTTTCTTCTTATTTGCAGTCTCTGTCTTGGTTCATGTAAAACATAAGGGTTGGTGGGTTACAAAGCAATTGGCTCTGTCCTGCCTCTTATCTGCCTTTCCTCCTTGGCTCCCCTAGTTTCTAAGAAACACGGTCACTGTGGTTAATAACAATATTGCTGTCAGAGCCAGCAGAGCCACTAAAGGGGAAGTGGTCACAGAAACAGCTTTATTTCCTTTTAAGAGAGTCTGCTTTATCTCTGGGGCAGGCATATTGTTGAGGCATGACCAGAACCCTCGCTGTGCTCAGCCCAGCCTATGAATAGCTGGGCCATGAAAGACCGCTACCTTCCGTGTGCATCACATTGCATACAAACACGCACTTGCCTGACAAAAACTATCAGGCATCTTCTGGCCTGACAAATACCTGACAAAAAAGAGAAAATCCATATCTTCAAGCCATAGTTGTCTGCAAGTTAGGAGGCATGCTAAGCTTGTGATTTAGATTACATTTATAGTTAATGGAGGGAGATGAAATAAGATAGAAATATTGCTTTCTCCTATGATTATAGATAGAGGCTACCAGATTGGCTCACTTTGAGAAACATAAGTTACTTAACATGAATTTTGGCATTAACTCATACCAATGAATATGGAGTAATTAATGATTCTGAGAAAGAATTATGCCCATTAAGAAGAGAGGTCCTCTAGCATAACTGAAGAGTTTCTCCTGTAGCAGTTCTGTGCACCAGATCCTGGGTTTGCTGCCTGTTTTAACTACATCAATCAATAATATTTGATTGATTCAGGGAAAATTAGAAGAAAAATGAGGTTCTTCATATATTTTTATATTTTGTATTTTTATATAGCTTTTCCATTCACCTTTGAAAACTTCTTTGCTATTATATTATATTAGAACCAAAGACTAATAATGAAAAATGTAGAGTTTTGCCAGCAAGTTGCTGTTGCAGAAAATTCATTGGATTGCCATCTTATACAACAGTGGTGTCTCCTCATTGCTCATTTTAGATCAGAAAAGATATTTTGGAATCTTAGCCAATTAACTGTGCTCTATACAATTTCAGTATATTTATTCTAATTGCCACTGTATTTGGTGAATGCTCATGGAAAAAATTACAATTTAATCTTTTCCCCTTTAAAGAAACATTGGTATAGAGATGCTACATCATTTAAACACCTGTAATATGTCTTCTGCAGTAATATATTAGTAAAACTTCTTACAAACTAAAGAATTCATGAGAAGGATTTTTACATGTTTTATAACAATGCATATTTGAGGCACACTTTTCTTGTCAGCCAGGACAAAAACAATCTTTTCTTTCACAAAAGTTCATCATATTTTGAGAAACCGGAAGAATAAAAACTACTCAAGTGTGATTTTATATTAATATATTCTCTTGTACAGCATATCTCTAGGCTATATTTAGGGTGCATACAAACCTGACAGGAAAATAAAGAATGACAGTATATTTTAAATGTCAACAGACTTTGTAATAAAGTGGGAAACACAGTGACCTTGTCATGTTAAAGGACTACACAACACAGATCCCAAGCAAGTACAGTTGTAGGCATGGCACAGTTTTAGCTTTTAACATTGCTAAGTTAATAGTTGCATAATTCATGCAAATTACAAGTTACATAATTCATTAATATCATATACTGCTGCACTGGAACTGCATGAGACCTTTTTAACCAGCTTTCCCATAAATAACCTTTTGTGCTGATTGTAAATGCAGTAGGAAAATGGAGTGCCAAAGAACTCCTGAACTCTTGTCAAACAAAATATCCTAAGTTTTTTTTTTTTTTTCAGGTTCCAGAGGAAACAAATATAAAAGCCAGTAGGAACTATTTAGCTTGGGATTTCCTAGCACATCCTCAGCCAAATATGTGGCAGAAATACAGCAAGAAGACTAGGAACCAGTTTCTTAGCAAAATGGCATTTAGACACGATTTAGCACCTCCTAGGGAACACTAAGCCTAAGTAGTGTGGACCAACAGTGGTGGATGTGTAGAGCAAAACTATTGGCGTTGAAGGCCTGACACCTACATTTTGTTTTTTTTTCTACTTTGGACTAGTTCTAAGCTGACCCCATAGACTGAATGCTTATTTGCTTCAGCAGTGCAGTAAGCGTGCTACAAGAGGATTTCCAGTTTAGTTTCATCCTGAAAGAATTGAATTCACGTGTCTCAAAACAGTTTGCAATGTGAACCAAACCATAGTAAGTGGGGATGATTCAAAGGTGTACTCCTGATCCAGCTGAGAACACTTAACGTGAACATACCCTGAGGCACTAGGGTAAACCAATTCTAAAGGCCCAAGGAAAAAATCTAGTTCACTTAATGACCCCTTCTCTTTAGAAGTTAACATCTATGACAGTCTGAGAGGAAACTGATTTCTGATGCATCTTGCACTGTATGTTGTGACCAATAATAATACTAAGAAAGCTTAGCAGGAAATGTGTAACTTGTATTTTGTCAGTACTTTTTTCTTTTTGGCATACTGTTGAATTATTAGTGTTCTGGAGAGAAAATTCATTTGATAAAAGGAACAAATGTGCTAACTATGATTAGCAGTTCACTGACTAGAAAATCATGTACAGCAAGTGCATAGTCAGTGACTGTTCCAAGCCAGTAAAGTAACTTTTATTCTCTAAATATATATTTTTAAAATCTATATCCTTACTGAAAAGCCATTAAAGTAACAGGTGACTGTTCACTAACTTCAATACACTTTGTATCAAACCTAGCTTTCCAGACTTCTGCAGTTGCATTATACAGAAGTAGAAATATAGCAAATATCAACATGAATTTATAGATACAATAAATAAGTGAGGTCGCAGAACCCCATACAAATCAGTACAATAAAGTAGACTTTTATTTGTTTTTAAGCCTATGAAGATGTTGGTATACTGGGACACATAGCTGCATACTGAGAACACTGATAAAGCTGTGCCTGTACAAAGCAGAACTCATATTTATTTGCTGCATTGCTCATGATACCGTGAAAACAGTTTCTAAAAAAAGGTACTAGCTTTATTAGTTAAATATCCTCAAAAAACTGCACCCTTATATTCAATGTGCAGCAACAGTATCAAAACAAACAAATTGTTCTTTTTTGATGATGAAATGCCAAATAAACTGCTATGTATATTTACAGTTAATCAGGAAACTTTTGTGGATTAAGGGATGTGTCAGAAGACAAATATTTTAAAAAATGCAAATGTTATGTTATTTAGTATTTTAAACCATAACTGATACTCTTAGTCATTTTCTGCCATTAAATAGCATTTTGTAATTTGATAGCATAAGACTGTAATAGTAATTTGATAGTATTCATGCTTGGTATTACACTGGCATTCAAAGCTGTTTAGCAATTTCCTCAGTAAAGCAGAATTTGGAAAGGATGAGCTTACTATGAAACTGAATCAACTTGGGAAAAGCAGGTCATTGTTCAGGCTGTTGTCATGATATTACCTCAAGTCACATGCTTATATAGCATTGCAATGTCTTCTTTAAAAAAATGCAACACAAGGAATAAAATGGAGACAACAGAAGAAATGTAACAAAGACCATGCTTGTGTCAGCCAAGACAATTGTAATGCACATGTGAGATTTGGGAAGGTCATCTGTCCTTCCCACAATATTGCTCTTAGGGCCTGGCCAGGATGGAAAAAATGTGAATACAAACAATACTGCAATTAAAATGTCTTCTACCCATAGAAACTGCGGAAAAACTGAAGCAGTTCCTTTCCTTCAAAAAGATTAAGGTTGTTCAGGAAGATGATTTTATAGGTGTATGTGCATTAACACACCTAGTATGTGGAGTCATATTATGTTTTATTAAACTATCAACACATACGCTGAAACCACCAAAGTCTGAAATTCTTTTTCTTATCTCTTCATAAGCCAACTGAGCTCCTATGCTCACCTACCATCTGAAAGAGATTTCTCAAAATTCCTTCTCCTCCAAAGTGTCATGACTGTTGGTATCAATACCAGACATTAATTTTGACCTTATCACAGAATTTTTCTTACTTCCTTTTCATTCTTTTGCATCAGTTCTTACCGGTTCTCCCAAAAGCTGAACACCATGGAGGTAGCCACCTAATGACAGAAACTAATGGCATCAAGAAGCTAAGAAGCGTCCCTGTAGAATACTGTATGGTTTCTAGTACCTGGATGGGGGCTGTCAAATCTTTAGCTCCCTGACTTTCTTGGAAACAGAAAATTATATTTTTTCTGTCTTCTTTCAAGACTTTTATTTTCCTGTCCCACCCCACTGAGATTTCTTGCACTGAATTTTTAGTAGAGTGAGTAAACTGACCCTTCAGCTCATCTCAGTATCTGCATCTGGGAGACGTCACTGATATCATCAACCTGTTGCACAATGATACTGTGAGAATTAAAGTACAATAAGTATTAAAAATATAATTGTTATAACTTTCTATTGTCATCCCCACTTGAACAATGGATCAGCTAAGAACATACCAGTTTAAAAAACACAACTTTAACATATATAAAACAGTTCTTTGAAGCACTGACATTTACTAGAATACCTAGATTTCAAAAATGCCTACCCATGGAACTGGTTATTTTATATGTTTACTCTTTTATTACAAGAGCTTAATTGGAAGTTTGCTCATCAGGCTATGGAGCGTTTAATTAAATTCAATGAAGAAAACACTGAGAAAAAAAAAAGTAAGCGCTTAAATGTGCTATTTTTGTTCTGATTTTACAATGACATTTTTCTCCCTGATTGTCCTAGGCTCATATTAATAAACAAAACAATAAAAAAGCCACCTCTGGAATCTGCTAATTTAAATATTGGCAACTTTCAGGCTTGTTTTGCATTCTCAGCCTGACTTGATTTTTTTAGCATCTCCAAGAGAGCCTAGAGTTTTTTGGTTTTTTTTTCCACTGGAGTTGATATCTCAGGCATACACAAAATATCATTTATTTGCTGCTGTTATTTTGTTATTGGGCAGGGAGACTGCTCACTGCAGCATTTGTATCTCCTTCACCAAAATTAATGGGAATATACTTGTGCATGAATAGGAAGACAAGGAGAATTGTGCACCTTGTTAAGGAGAAAGAAATAAAAAGAAATATTCTAGATGGCATTACACTTATTAACTATAATGCTGCTTTACAAATGGAATCTGGACAGAGAGAAATAAGCTTATGGTGCAAGATGTGGGCACTTATCTGGTGTCACTCTGCCCTCTGTAAGCCCTCTCCTCTTGATGAGTTTTTCTTCACCCTGTGACTTACTCTTTCACTCAAAATGGGAACAGTCAGGGCTTAAATTTTAAAAGTTTGCTTAGTCACCAAACTGAGAAAAACATTTAACTTTTTCTAGTGTTAATACATTTTTTGAATCACTGCTGTTCTATCACTAATGACAACTCATCTACAGTTTCCCATTCTTTAACTCGATGTGCACTGTGCCATTTCCATGACACCCATAGACATCTTCCTTAAAAAAACTTGGACCAGGGTTTGTATTTTTTGTGTATGGATTGAATGGGAGGGGTTTTATTTTCCTCAAAGAAGGGATTTTTTTCCATTGCTCTTTTGGATTACAAAATCTTCTCTTTGTTAGTTATGAGTTTAAATTCAGCATAAAAAAAACAGATTGTAGAATACTCAGACTAAGAATAGTGGACTAGATTCTGATTTCAGTTTAGGCTGGTAACAGAGTTGGATTTACACTTGCATGAGAGCAGAACTTGAGTCATCATTTACAAAAAAGGACACTATCCTAAATTTTGTGCTAGCAGACTACAGGTAATTCGCAGACAGCTACAGCCTGCAGACTATATACTCCCTCCTCCCCTTGCCTTGCAGCAGCATGTAAAAACCTAGAGAGAAGTTAGGGATTAATTTAAAAGCCTGAGCTGCAGGGAGAATGGCACGCACCATAGGATAGATAAAAACAACAAATAACTATGTCACACTGTGATTCTTTAAGCCTGGCTGTCTGGAAGGTAAAGAATAAACCCTCCTGAGATGTGGAGAAATCAAAAGGAGAACAAACTGATGAACTGGAAGAGAAATTGCTTCAGAGCACAGAGATCCACTGACAGAGACCCAAAAAAGCCAGGAGCTGATTATACAGAAAACAGTGCATTTACATTAATTTCTGCAGTCATTCTCTCAATATTCAGCTACACTGATGGAGAAGAAAATACAGCCAACAGCAGTGACTCTAGAGGTGGAATCTTACTTTATTAATACTGGTGTAAATTGATTTCAGGGTAATAAGAGAATGCTTAGTCACATGTTTTCAAAAGTGGACATCTCTTGTCTAACATTTTCAAAGAGGTAATTTTTTATACAAGCAGAAAATAAGAAAATGCTGCTGTCACACCCAGTGCAGACCTCCAAGTACTGGGAAGTACTGTAGGAAAAAAAAATACAAATTAAAGAGGTGCTGGATTTTGCAAGAACCTTCCAGGGAGAATCATGAGGGGGAAAAAAATGACAAATGTTTAAAAATTACAAAAAGATATTACATGTTCATGCTAGCATGGGACTGGATCCTTTAATCTTTGGAATAAAAAAAAAGAGTGAAAAAAGGAAGTAAAGTTGCTTGGAGAAGTCATGATGAGAGAGGAACTGGGAGCAGGAGTGCCCACTCTAGACACTCTAGATTATCTTTTTTTTTTGCCTACATAAAGGTACTGCAGCACTCTAGGCCACACTGGGGACTGGAGGCCGTATGTTTGCCAAAAGGACCAAAAGAAGCTTGAAAGGAATTTGATTCACTTATTTTCAGTCTATATGCCTGGAAAATTCAAGATCAAGAAGAAATGAAATGCAGCTTCTCAGATCAGCATAGATCTTTGCTCCCAGGAAAAATAAGGTACGTTTAGAAAAAATGTTCATTACCTCACTGTTGCTTGAACTTCCATGACTTGAATATTAAAAATATCTAAGAAACACATGTATAGGAGGAAAAAAATACCTCGTTATGTCCAAACCGGACAGTTTTGCAAGCAGAAACAAGGAACATGAAGAAGTTACGGGCCTTCCTAGAAGTTACAGGCCAAGAAATGTTCACGTTTTTCTTACCTTGGGCTCAGAGAAGGAGAGATAAATACTGTCCTCTGTCTAGACTCTAAAAGTAACATTTTTTCAATGGCACCCAAATAAATTTAGAGTGTCTCTCTTACAATGCTGTCATAGTGCCACAAATGGATCATAAGTTAATCAGAGCCTTGAAGTGAATCTCCCCAGACATCTCCCTCCTGGTGCACTCTCCATAGAGAACTTAGAAGACATAGAAGAGATTTTACACTCAAAAAGGCCACTTTTATTAAAATGTAAACCATAATAATTCACTTTTCAGAGAAAAAAATGAACAAGTCAGACAGAAAAGAAGAAAGATTTACAAGGAAATCTCTTTTGGACCACTGTGTCCCTGTAGGGAAGGTCCTTGTTTCAGTATGCTCAACAAACTCAGGTCTTCTCTCATCCCTAGCAAATATTTCCTTCTGTCACAACGAAGGCCTGGCCCTGCCTGTCTGCTCTCTGCTCCTCTCACCAGACTTTCCCAAGCTCTCAGCTTTGCTGACCTTTTCCTTTCTCCTCTCTCCTCTGCTGCACCTTGCAGCCTTGCAGCTTCTCTGCCCCAGGGTGGAGCAATTACACCACACCAGCACCCTGACTGGGAAAGAAAAGGTTTCTGCTCCCTGCATGTGTATTAGGGAGCAACTCCTCACCTCTTCCCAGTCACTTAAATTTTAAAAGGAGCATATCAAAAACCTGAGAACAAGCCAATAAAACGTATCCAGTCTGTCACAGTGGTATTCTAGATCGTTTCCTCTGGACATGAAATGCTGTGTAGACACTGTCTTGGTAGCTCATCAGAACTAGAAATTATCGCTAATAGTTTTGTTGTAGGGTTTAATAAGAGTATCAGTCATCCATCAGGACCCATTGCCCTCTGCTGTGCAAAGGATGAGCTCAGAGCTGGTCTCTGTCTCAAAGAGTTTAAAATCTATATGTAAGAGAATTAGTATCAGGTGGACACAGATGTCAGGGGAATAAAAACCAACAAAGTAACAAAGCAACCCAGTAGCGCAGGTAGTTATTTCAGCATATGAAATCTTGTCAAGTGTAGAAAAGTCTCTAATCATGAAAGATTTTGTCTTTCTTACTCTTCTATTTTTTCACAAGTCCAATGACGAGACTTATTTTACAGTCCTGCAAATTGGATCATTCAAATAAACCTGAGGTAATGTACTGCTTAAACAGCTTAGGAATCTGTGTATAATGCTATTAAACAGCTGCATAAAAGGTCACATAACTGCCTTTTAAAAAGTCATCACATACATGGTACAAAGATGCATTTACAAGTACAAAAAAATCCCTGCTGATCAGCAAAAGGGAGTACAAGTTTACAGAGCTCAAAAAAGTAAGCAAAAGAGAGCACCTCATTTGCCAGGATAATTCTGTTCCTGCTTTCATCTCTGCTTACACATTTGCTGCCGGGAGCACAGGGTGGGAGGGAGGAATGCACAGTGGATTCAGCTTTCATGAAGTGAACGTATTGCAGTCAGGAACTTAAAAAAGCACAAGAAATTGCCTGCCAGGCAGATAATCTCCTGGTAAAGCTGATCAGGCTGGTATTTGGGTTCTAAGTAATGCCCAGGGGGCATCAGCGACAGGGAGTGCTAGCAAGCAGGGTGTGTAAACAGGGACCTGGCACTTAACGTGGCAGTTGGCCTGCCAGAGGGCCCAGAGGTGATGTTCAGAGGAAGCCCATGGGACTGCTAGAAGCAGTGCAGTGATCACAGTAGTGCACTACAGGACATAGTCCTTAGCACTGGCTGGAACAGCTGTCCCTGGCATGTCAGATGCTTTCACCAAAAAAGGAGGGAGGACAGAGCCATCCAGGTCTTAGGCTTTAGAAAGTGCCCAGTGCTCTTTAATGCCTGGGGGTGATACCTTGGGATACCTTGCTCTAGCTGAGTAGCTAAACCACCAGGCAAAGGGGTTGGAGGAGGTTGCAAGCAGGCTATGCAGCTTCAGGGATACCAAGTGAGAGATGGAGAGGGTCTCATGGATATGCCCTGCAGGGGCAAGAGCCTGAAACCCACATTATGTGGAAGGAGGGATGATCAGAGGCTAGCCTTGAGTGGGGTGAGGATGAGGCCTCTCACGACAGTGGAAGGTGGAGGCTTGTGATTTCTGGCAACAAGAAAGCAGCTCTTTCTCCACATGCAGATGTGCAGTTACAAAACAGGGAGAGGGCCCTTGCAGGAGGTGAAGTTTTAACAGGAGAGGTGCCTGGGATAGCTGAGCCCGAACCAGCAGGAATCAGTAGGAACAAGTAGTTTGTAGAAACCAGTCCCAGAAAGAGGAAGCAATAGGCGATAGCGGTCAAACTCCCTTCTGCAAGGAATGGAAGGACACATCTGCTGACCACACCTGCTGTTGTGGGAGATTTGCTGTTTGCCAGGGCCCAGAAACAAATTTTTGTAGAGAGGTTGTTACAGTTTGTCTGGCCTGGACATGAGCAGCAATCATTCTGCCAAGGGTGATTTTGCGAGGAGCAAGTGTTACTACAGAGCTAGGGTGAACGGCACAGGAGCCCAGGTGGTGATCTCCTCAGTCCTGCTGGGAAAGGCTCCATGTAGGAATGGTAGCAATATCCTGCTGTGCAGCTGGGGTTGCAGGCTGGGCTTTGGCTTTTTGTCCCCTTGGGACCTTTCTTAAGGAACAAGGACTGCTAGGGAAGGGATGGATCCATCTAACAAAGTGGAGTAAGAGCATATTTGCCAACAGACTTGCTAATCTAGCAAGTAGAAGCCTAAACTAGGATTGGTGGGGAAGGGAGATCAAAGCCTAAAGAGGAGAAGGAAAAGGGGTCTGCAGCTGGGAGGAAGCACACAGGGAACACCATCATTAGGGAGGCTCTCATGTTTTCCCTGAGAAAGTGTCATGACTTGGTTAGGCATCCCTGTGCTCAGTGACAGACTCTGGGGGAATGAAGTATGCCCATAGTACAGGAAGATCAAGTTAGGGACTGCTTAAGCAAACTTGAAATACTCAAGTCTATCTGACAAGATGGTTTGCAAACCAGCATCAACCAGCAAAGCTGGCTGGTGAGGCTGCTGTTTATCATCTTTGAAAGGCTTTGGTGGTTGGGGATGTTCCTGATGACTAGAAAAAAGGCAGATTGTATTTCAACTCTCAAGAAGGGAAAGAAGGAGGCCAAGAAGAACCAACCTGAGTTCCAGGGAAGATTATGGAGCAAATCCACCTAGCCATTTACAGGCACATGAAGGACAAGAAGTTGATGGGAAACAACCAGCATGGATTTACCTAGGGTGAATCCTGACCGACCAACCTGACTGACTTCTATAATAAGATGTATGGCTCAATGTAACCCCACACAACAATCTAGGCTGGACACCAGCTTATCAGAAAAAGATTTGGCTATCCTGGATGACAACAAGTTCAACAGGAGTCTGTTCAACTCCTGTGAACACTGCTGTGCCTTTCCAGCAGTGAAGGCTAACTGCATACTGGGCTGTGTTAGCAAAGACCAGCCAGCTGGTCAAGGGAAGTGATTATCCCTCTCTGTTTGGCTCTTGTGAGACTGCATGTGGAGAACTGTGCCCAGTTGTGCATTCCCCTATACAAGGAAGTCCTCCAGCAGAGGGATCCAAGATGATTAAAGGGCTGTAGAACATTGTGTTTGAGAGGCCGAGGGAACTGATTCTGTTCAGCATGAAGAGAGAAGGCTAACAGATGATATAATGCTGTCTTCAACTATCTAATACATGGTTACCCATATTAGAAGACAGACCCAGATTCTTCTTGAACATTGTGAAAGAACAAGAGGTGATGGTTGTAAGTTTCAGCAAGGTAAATTTCAGTTAGTTTTAAGGAAAAGCTTTTTCACCATGAAGGTTGCCTGTAAAGGTTGCAAAACTATCTTTGGTGATTTCTGAAATTTGACAAGTTCTTGAACAACCTGATCTGAATTCAAAGTTGACCCTATTTTGAGTGAAGGTTTGACCCCCAATATCCTTTCCAACCTTCCTGTGATTTTATTTTGCATTAAACCATCATTTAATTAAAATCAGAATTGCTTGTGCTGTTGTGTGAAGGAAGAGATTTTCTTCCGCACTACTTCTGCTCATAGTGCCTAAGTCTGCAATTTTCCATTGCCTGATGCTCAAACTGTAACTAAAATATTTTGAAGAATGAACAATTTAATTCAATCCTAATTAAAAATACTGTGGAGAGGAGTGGGAAAGTGGACAAAGGTAGGAGCTAAGCTAGTACTTTTATGCTTGCATACTTGAGCACAGATAACGCTGTCCTCAAAGTAGCTTTAATTAATTGTGAAGTTTGTGATAGACTTTTGAAGTCATTTTTAAAATGAACCACACATCTATGTTTATTTTTTAAGCTGAAGCAATGAAGGAGCTGATTTCATAGTTGCCATGACCATACATCATATTTAGTAGATTGCTTTTTTTTTTTTTGATGTACTCTTAATATAACATCACTTTGATTCTTCCTTTTATTTTTTACATTTTATTTTTCTTATCCAGGGTTCATTCTAAGTTCTTCTAAGTCCTTGCTGGATATTTAATATCTTTGATAGGCCACTTTCCTACTTCAATTATTTTTAAAATTTCTTGTACATCCCTACTGACCTTTTTTACATTTTCAGTATTTATTGCTACCTGACATGCATAACCTTTGGATATACATTAATTTAGCTTTAAACACTTTCTATTCCCTTTCCTGCCTTTTCACTGTGTTATTATTCCTTCCAACTTGCCCTGAGAATTTCAACACTTCTGTAGTGGAATTCATAGTTATTTACTTCTTCATGCAAATTCTTCAGATTTGCTCCTTTATTTTTTGAGGATGGTAATCCACTTGAATCTGAAACCACCCTCAATAGTATAAGATACAAACTATGGTGTCCTAATCTCAGCTGCAAGCCCAAATTCCATCATAAGACAATTAATTATACCAACAATACTTATTATTTTGTTTGATTTGTAACCATGCAGCCTTGTAATATGTTACTTCCATTGCTAGTAATAGGACATAAGTGTTGTACTAAGTTTGCAAAGCCTTGGGACTGATGCTGGTCTTGCTTAGTCTTGCCTGCAGCTTTTTATTTGGGTTAGCTGTGACAGCAATTTTTCTAATTGACCAGGTGTTTATGGCTAACTAGTTTTATTTTTGTTTATCTTTGTGTAGTACAACCATAGTTTTATATAGATAGTGGTAACAAGCAGTTATTCTATGTAGAATGAGATATTGATGAGATGACTTTAATGTAATGGTGCAGGGTAGAGAAATACAGGCAGGTATGACAGCAGAGGCCTTGAGAGGTGGAGACACAGGATGTGTGGAGTACAGGGTTGGGATGAAAAGAGAAGGGGCACAGGCTTGGCACGGCTGTAAACAACTCACCAATGGTCAGTTAAAAAAATGGAGTTGGATGAAGCTTGTCTTAGGAGAAACAAAGAGAACAAAGAAATAATATCTAACGTAGATAAAAGGCACCATATATGGTAAATTCAGATGTAACCTACAGCTGTAGACCAATGAAGAAGGAGAAAGGTGTAAAAGTGTGTTAGCAAACACATAAAAATGACCCTAAATGGATCCTACAGCGAGGAATAAGAAAAATCATATGAACATCATATTTTTCCTGACAAAGGACTCTAGATGCTGACAACTCGCTGTAACCTTCCCTCCCCGCAAATTAAACCACTAACCTTCAGACACAGAGGAACAGGGGAAGGGTGAACATAACACCAAGAAAAGGGGGAGAACTAGGAGGTGTGTGTATAACAATTTTAGTTAAACTATTTTTTCCCCTTTTTCTGTAACAATTAGATCTGGACTAATAATGATTAGACTTTTAAGTTTTCAACTATACTAACAAAAAAATTCTTGGCTTTACTTTTATAATAGGTGTGCTTCCTCTTTGCCCATAAACAAGATTTTGAATGTCATAGATTTATGCAGGTCATCTGTCTTGATTTTCAGTATAGCTTGTTTTCCAAAAGTGGCTATACACCTGTAAACATGCACACCTTTTCACTGTAGACACATATGTTGTTAGGAAGTCTGCTCCCACTCATGTTTAAGCTGTATTTAATACAAGCTAGCAAGCAGCATTTCAGGCATATTAGATTTTGTTCTTTATGTTAAGTACGTACTTAAGTGCTTTTGTGGTCACTGAACTCCACCCCCTCCCCTCTCTCTAGGGATTAGTGTAGTATTAAAATGTGCTTCCAAAACTTTGACAGTCTACTAAGGGAGTACTGTCAGGCAGCACCAGTATTGAGTTATGCTTGTAAAAAGGGAGTTAATAATATGGGAAAAGAGGACAATGCATTCCAATTTACATTAAAATAAACACAAAGCATTAAAAACAAGGAAAAATCCATTTGTTACTGCAGGTCATATCCTGGACTGTATTAGGAGAATGTCATATATCTTTCCACTGATGCAAAACTGCCTTTCAACATAACTGGCCACTGGATATAAAGCAAGGCTCGTAGCCCAACAGACAGAAGTAGAGGTGTTCCTCTTCTACTCCCTCCTTTGCTGCCAACAAATCAAGTATTGTGAGAATGTCCTTAGCTACTCTCCCTGGAGACCTTGGCAACCAGGACATACAGACACTCAAAGTTACTTGGACAGTTGAGGGGAGATACAGCAACACAGACTGACAAATGATCAATAGGGAGTTGATCCAGAGGGATTTGGGGCCTTTGATCCTGGTGGCCCTTGATTAGGGCGGGTCAAGCACCCTCTGGGAGAGGCCTATATAAGAGCCAGGCCTAGAGCACAGCTCCCAGAGGCAGCAGTTTGCACAGAAGGGCTCATGAAAGTACCTTCATTTCTGTTCCCTGTGGTGTGCGCTTCCTCAATATGGTCGTGACACGCTGCAGAGCACATTCCCCAGTGGCTGTTGGAGTTGCTGTGTCAGAGGCTGGGACCCAGACCGACCCTCTGACAGTAGATGCAGCTCTACAGGTGTCAGGCTGCAGGGAGCGCTTGGGGCCTCTCCGGGAGGCCTGGGCTGGCAGTCAGCTCTCCTGCAGGAGGTGTGCTGCTGTTGGCGAGCTGTGTCGTCAGGTAAGGGAGTTACGGGAGGAGGTCAGTAGGCTGCGCAGCATCCGAGAAGATGAGCAAGAGATAGACAGGGTATTCTCGGAGACTGTGCAGCTTTGGGAGTCCCAACCCCCCACAGCAGTGGAGTTGCCGGAGGGCTCTGTGCCGTGGGAAACGGTACATCATAACACCGTAGAAGAAGGCTGGAAACTGGTCACTGCTCGTGGGAGGAGAAAGGCTCCTACTCCTCCTGAAGACTTGCAGCTGAAGAACAGGTTTAGTGCCCTCCAGGATGAGGAGGAGATGGGCATGGCTGCAAGGGAAGTACCTGCGACAACAGACCCTGTGCCCTGTCGGAACGCCCGGAAGAAGCGGTGGGTGATTGTTGTGGGGGACTCCCTGCTGCAGGGGACGGAGGCACCAATCTGCCGACCAGACCTCATGTCTGGAGAGGTTTGTGGCCTGCCAGGGGCTCGTGTGAGAGATGTCGTGGAAAGACTGCCAGGGCTTGTCCACGCTTCGGACTATTACCCACTGCTGCTCTTCCATGTGGGCGCTAATGACACCAACGGCAAACTGGAGACCATCAAGCAGGATTTCAGAGCTCTGGGAATGGTGGTCAAGGGTCTGGGAGCCCAGGTCATCTTCTCCTCAATCCTGCCAGTGAGGGGCATGGATGAGAGGAGGAGGAGATGGACTTTCCAGGTTAACGACTGGCTGCGCCGCTGGTGTTGGCAACAGGGTTTTGGTTTCTACGACCATGGGACCCTGTTTGAAGATCGACAACTGCTGGGGAGAGATGGGATCCACCTCACTGAGCAGGGCACGTGTGTCTTTGCCAACATGTTGGCCAACCTGGTAAGGAGGGCTTTAAACTAGGAAAGATGGGGGAAGGGGAGAGTTATAGTGACAGGGTAGTTGGCAAAAGACTGCTCGAGTGAGGATGCCTCCAGCAGGTGAATGCAGCCAGGGAAGTGCGCATGGGATGTGGCTATGGAGGATCCTCTTGTATCCCTCCTGGGAAACCTGCATCCTCGATCAGCTCTCTGAAATGCCTGTACACCAATGCACGCAGCATGGGGAACAAACAGGAAGAACTAGAGATCTGTGTGTGGTTGCAGAGCCATGATCTCACTGCCATTACAGAGACATGGTGGGATAGCTCGCATGACTGGAGTGATGTCATGGATGGCTGTGTGCTTTTTAGGAAAGACAGGCCAGGAAAGGGAGGTGGTGGAGTTGCTCTTTATGTGAGAGAGCAACTGGAATGTATTGAGCTGTGCCTAGGGGTGGATGAAGAGCGAGTTGAGAGCTTATGGGTAAGGATTAAAGGGCAGGCTAGCATGGGTGACACTGTTGTGGGTGTTTACTACAGGCCACCTGATCAGGATGAGGAAGTCAATGAGGCCTTCTACAGACAGCTGGAAGTAGCCTCACGATCCCAGGCCCTGGTTCTCATGGGGGACTTCAACCACCCCGATATCTGCTGGAAAGACAACACAGCTAGGCACAAACAGTCCTGGAGGTTCCTGCAGAGCATTGGTGACAACTTCTTGACACAGGTGGTGGAGGAGCCAACAAGGAGAGGTGTGCTGCTGGACCTCGTACTAACAAACAAAGAAGGACTGGTTGGAGATGTGAAGGCTGGGGGCAGCCTTGGCTGCAGTGACCATGAGATGGTGGAGTTCAGGATCCCGCGAGGAGGAGGCAGGGCACCAAGTAGGATAGGAACCCTGGACTTCAGGAGGGCAAACTTTGGCCTCTTCAGGGACCTACTTGGAGGAATCCCATGGGTTAGGGCCCTAGAAGGAAGGGGCGTTCAAGAGAGCTGGTTAATATTCAAACATCACCTCCTCCAGGCTCAAGAGCGGTGCATCCCTATGAGTAGGAAGTCAAGCAAAGGAGGCAGGAGACCTGCATGGATGAGCAAGGAGCTCCTGGCAAAACGCAACCAGAAGAAGGAAGTCTACAGAAAGTGGAAAGGGGGACAGGCCACTTGGGAGGAATATAGGAACGTTGTCAGAGTATGGAGGGATGCGACGAGGAAGGCTAAGGCGCGTTTGGAATTAAATCTGGCTAGAGATGTCAAGGACAACAAGAAGGGCTTCTTCAAATACATCAGTAGCAAGAGGAAGACTAGGGAAAATGTGGGCCCTTTGCTGAACGGGGTGGGTGCCCTGGTGACGAAGGATGCAGAGAAGGCAGAGTTACTGAATGCCGCCTTTGCTTCAGTCTTTACTGCTCAGGCCAGCCCTCAGGAGCCCCAGACCCTGGAGGCAAGAGAGAAAGTCTGGAGAAAGGAAGACTTTCCCTTGGTCGAGGAGGATCGGGTTAGAGATCATTTAAGCAAACCTGACACCCACAAATCCATGGGCCCTAATGGGATGCACCCTCGAGCGCTGAGGGAGCTGGTGGACGTTATTGCTAAGCCACTCTCCATCATCTTTGAAAGGTCATGGAGGACAGGAGAGGTGCCTGAAGACTGGAAGAAAGCCAATGTCACCGCAGTCTTCCAAAAGGGCAAGAAGGAGGACCCAGGGAACTACAGGCCAGTCAGCCTCACCTGCATCCCTGGAAAGGTGATGGAGCAGCTCATGCTGGAGGCCACCTCCAAGCATGTGGAGGACAAGAAGGTGATCAGGAGTAGTCAGCATGGCTTCACCAAGGGGAAATCATGATTAACCAACCTGATAGCCTTCTCTGATGGAATGCCTGTCTGGGTAGATGAGAGGAGAGCAGTGGATGTTGTCTACCTTGACTTCAGCCAGGCTTTTGACACTGTCTCCCATGACATCCTCATAGACAAGCTCAGGAAGTGTGGGCTAGATGAGTGGACAGCGAGGTGGACTGAGAACTGGCTGAATGGCAGAGCTCAGAGAGTTGTGATCAGCAGCGCAGAGTCTAGTTGGAGGCCTGTAGCTAGCGGTGTCCCCCAGGGGTCAGGACTGGGTCCAGTCTTCTTCAACTTCTTCATCAATGACCTGGATGAAGGGACAGAGTGCACCCTCAGCAAGTTTGCTGACGATACAAAACTGGGAGGAGTGGCCAATACACCGGAGGGCTGTGCTGCCATTCAGAGAGACCTGGACAGGCTGGAGAGGTGGGCGGAGAGGAACCTCCTGAAGTTCAACAAAGGCAAGTGCAGGGTCCTGCACCTGGGGAGGAATAACCCCGGGCACCAGTACAGGTTGGGGGTTGACCTGCTGGAAAGCAGCTTCTCTGCTGAGAAGGACCTGGGAGTGCTGGTGGACACCAAGTTAAGCATGAGGCAGCAATGTGCCCTTGTGGCCAAGAAGGCCAATGGTCTCCTGGGGTGCATCAGGAAGAGTGTTGCCAGCAGGTGGAGGGAGGTGATTCTCCCCCTCTACTCAGCCCTGGTGAGGCCACATCTGGAGTATTGCGTCCAGTTCTGGGCTCCCCAGTACAAGAGGGATGTGGCACTACTGGAGCAAGTCCAGCGAAGGGCTACAAAGATGATTAGGGGACTGGAGCATCTCTCTTATGAGGAAAGGCTGCGAGAGCTGGGCCTGTTTAGCCTGGAGAAGAGAAAGCTGAGAGGAGATCTTATCAACGTGTACAAGTATCTTAAGGGAGGGCGTCAAGAGGATGGGACCAGACTCTTTTCAGCGGTGCCAAGTGACAGGACGCGAGGCAACGGGCACAAACTGAAACACAGGAAGTTCCATCTGAACATGAGGAAAAACTTTTTCACTGTGAGGGTGACAGAGCACTGGCACAGGTTGCCCAGAGAGGTTGTGGAGTCTCCTTCTCTGGACATATTCAAAACATGCCTGGACGCGATCCTGTGTAACGTGCTCTAGGTGACCCTGCTTGAGCAGGGGGTTTGGACTAGAGGATCTCCAGAGGTCCCTTCCAACCTCAGCAATTCTGTGATTCTGTGATTCTGTGATTCTGTGAATAGGCTTAACTTCATCTTTTGTTTTCTCTGGCCCCTGCTTCTGTGGCAAAACAAAGCTCAGCATGCAGCTTTGGCTCAGGCCCTGTTTGTTCTTCTCATAAACCTTTTTAATTTGTGTTATCTACTCAAAGGTTTAGTCCTCTGAGTTAGATTTGTGCTATCAGTTAATTTCTTATTTATCCTAAGAAAATATGTGCCCTTCCTTGTCTTTATTACCCTGTAGGGTACATATAAAATACACACTTATTTTATGTGTGTTTGTATGTATGTATTCATATATAAATATATACTTAAATGTAATAAAAACAGGGAATAGCAGATTTTCAAAGGTTAAATATGTATTTATAAATACATGGCATTTATAGCACATTTTTTATATTAAGTATATATACACACACCTGCACATGTTTTATATATTTATATATGTGTATGCATGTTTGAAAATGTTTATATATAAACATGTGCTTATATGTAAGTCCAGTCCTGCAGAATAACATTTCTTAGTTTAGCATGCAGTGCAAAAACCAGGAAAACATCTTATGCTTGTGATATGTCCTTATAAAGAACAAACACTTTAAATATAAATATTCAGCCACTTATTCTATGTTTCCAGATGTTTCCCATCCTCTCACTATCTCATGTGCTCCTTTTTATATGCTACCCATATATCCGCTAACTCATTCAACTTCAATTAAATCAATTACAAATCCCCACAGCACCCTAATTAGTGAAATATACTTAACAAAATCTATCAATAATTATTTTGAACATCTCATAATATCACAGCTAGAGAAACACTCAAGTGAAAACTAATTAATTGCTATCAACAAAATAAAGAGATTCTTACATCTCAAATACCATCACACACACATAATTAGCTAATAAATTATAAATGGCTAAATTATATGGTGGAAAAAAACTAAGTTGAAGTGTTCACCATTAAAAGAGTTTTACTTTGCTAACACTGAAAAACTTCTTACTCTGTGTATTTTGACCCTAAATTTTTATATAACACAAATCTGGTTAAGTCATAAATGATTAAAGTTACAAGAAAAATAGTTCAAAAATCTCTTTCTCCTACAGTTAAATAAAGAACTATTACTGTAAGGCAGATGACAGTGATACAAAAAAGCCATGTGGTAGCTACCACCTGAAGCCATTGAATTAGATGTCTGGGCAGGAAAGGATGTTGACATGTGGGCTGGAAGACCCCTGTTGCTGGCAATGTGAGAAAGGATTTGAGCATTTGGAAGAGTTGCCATTTGTGATTTTTTTTGTCACTGATCTTGTGAAAGCCAATGACTTCATTGGCTGAGGGCACTGAAGGGGATGAAGAATGCCCTGGTCTTTTGTGAAGATGAGTTTTGTAATGGTTCTGATGCACATAGATGTTAGTGAATTAAATTGTGTATTATTGTAGGGTCATGATCAGCAAGAAATATAATTTATAGTCATTAGAAGCCTTGACCCTAAGAATAGGTAGGTTAACAAACATTTAGGTTTCTTTGTGGGAGTAAAAGGAATTTCGCTCAAGTCAGTACAGCCATTAACATACTTAAGCAGCATTAAAACAGAATGTTCCTGAATTTATTATTTTTATGTTCACATCTCAAAGTTCCTTACCAAATAGCCTTCATGGTTCCATTCCTATCATCCAGTGACAATGCAAACATTTTTTTCCTAAGGATCTAGGATCAATATGCTTTGGCCTCAATAGGTTTTTTTTTTGGGGGGGGGGGAGGGGAGAGGAAGCAGAATGAAGTAATCTTCATATAAAGAAATGTTCCCACCTCAAAACCCTGAAAATGTCAATGCCTTCCAGTTCCACTGTATCCTTCTGTGTGGACTAACATCTCACGCATGACTTTCCTTTCTCCTGATAGAAAATTTTATTCCTGTAAACCTATTCCCACCAAGAGACAATAGGCTATAATCAGATTGTATTGATCCACATGCTGCCCCAGAATATAGGCAGATTCTGAAATATTTGTCAGAGAAAAATATAGTCCTGCAATGAAATTGTCTAGCTAATTCAAACTTAGTTCTCTTCCTCCAACCCTATAGCCTGTTTTTCTAATTTAATTTTGCTAATTACCATTCCATTTTAATCTCAGTTAAAATAAGTAAACCTTCAACCTTTTCCCACCTTAACACATACCAGATGAAATATGTCATTGGACACCAACTTAGTTACTTATACAGAAATGAATTCTATCACTAAGTTGTGCAAATGAATCATACAATGTGACATTTGTATGCAAATTTAATAAAAAATTGACCATAACTCACTCAGGAGCAGAGTACTTGGACAGTGATAATTGCCTAATTAACAAGACTGGCAGAGGAAGATAACATTAAAGATGTACAGTATTGTATATGAAAATAGACTGCTTGGTCCTAGGCTCAGAATATTCCAGTTTTCTTTTAACAGCTCGGCCTCCTGTTTATCAGCAGTATTTACCTGAGGTGGAATTAACGTTAGAACTAAATTTACAAATTTCCTTTGAGCACACAGTTTAGTCTGAATATGCTACTCATAGAACTTTCCACCCTTAATTTTAAGGCTTGTGTGGTAGTTTGCTTTCACATTTGACAATCTGTAACAGTTGGGTTGTCTGATTATTTTTAAATGAGAATGCACAATAGAGCTGATTTTGTTTCCACTTCCCATAATTTTGCACATGGAGTAATAGAGCAGATGAACACACAGTACAGAATGCCGTTTGCTCTTTATAGTTTAGAATACAGTCCTCTTTCATCTTCACATGAATGAAATCATATCATGTCATGGAATCGGTGTTTTCAGAAAGAGTGAAATAAAATTATGATTGTAAGATGGACATTGAATTGATAAAACACAATTTTCAGTTTTCACAGTTTATCCAAATCCCAGAAAAAGTGGCAATTTTCCCTTATAACTTTCTTCAACACAGACAGGCTGAGACAAAACCTGTGATGAAATATGAAACAGAGAAAAGAGCTCACTAAAAGGAAGTCAGATGGAACAAGAAATACATTTGATAAGTATTGATTTGTCATGAACTTTTTGCACTGGGAAACCATTAAACAGTCATACATGTTTCCGGTCCCTAAAAGCAGAGAACATTTTTATCCACATGGTTCAGATGTTGTCTGAGCATAACATCTTATTCCATTTAATCACATAGTTATGTTCTGATTTTGTTGTGGCAAGAATGGGACTATACTCTGGAGGAAAAAATAAAAAAAAATTTTTTTCTACTTCCTGAACAATGCTAAGATGCTTTCCTTTTTTCCCCATGGGAATATTTTTTTCATATCTGCCAATTTGAAAAGGCATTTCTGTGCGCGATTATAGACTGTATCTTCCTGGCATTAAATCCTTGATATTTCATACAGTTTTCCATGGTCTTATCCAAACTGAGCAAGGGTATCAGAGAATCTAAAATCTCCTGCTATTCTCAACTGCTGTTCTGAAGCCATCATTTATGTCTCTGAAGAGAATACCGTGCCAGTACCCCAAAAGGAGGAAGACTTGTCCTCATATGGGGCAACTAGAGACACTGAAATTTTTCTAGTGACATCCCACCAAATGATTATGTGAAGCAATTATTATTCTCTACACAGAAGCTCTTATTTAAATTTTTTTTTGAGAGAAAAAATACATTTTGTTACACAGTCCTATGTAGATGTTGTTATACTGAAGGGAAAGAGGTCAAAATCCTCTGATTTTTCTGTTACCATATCTATTACAGCATATATTTTGCAACAGCAGCTAAACTACTACACAGCTGTCCTGATGTACACTGCAGTGGGGTACAGTCCTACTACTGCCAAGTTATTATCTGCTTAAAAATCTGTCCAAATTCTTCTCAGTTTAGCAAAGAAAGAAAGAAAGAGAAAAAAGAAAGAAAGAGAAAAAGAAA
The DNA here is from genome assembly GCF_036417845.1 of Apteryx mantelli. NCBI lineage: Eukaryota > Metazoa > Chordata > Aves > Apterygiformes > Apterygidae > Apteryx > Apteryx mantelli. The sequence continues at coordinate 115,902,685 of NC_089980.1, read as the reverse complement.
GAGAAAGGAAGGAAGGAAGGAAAAAAGAGAAAAAAAGAAGAGGAAGAGGAAACAGAAAGGAACTGCAGATAATCTCTGATGAAAATTTGTCATTAAAGACATGAGAATGTAAGTATGATAAAATGTCTGTCTGTATGTAACAGAATGTCTATATAAACCTGGGAAGAAGGTTAGCTGACTGATTTACCCCAGTTAAAGCTGAGCTATTCTCATTGCCTTGATCACCAACAGAAATTGGAAATTTGCAACATGGCTGTTTCGAGATGACTGTGAAATTATGGGTGAAAAAAAACAGTGGAAATAATGAGTTTGCTCTTTAAGAAGAAATCATTTGACAAAAAAGGAAAAGGTTATTAAAGAAACTAAGCAGGCATGGGGATGAACTGTAAAGTCACTGAGACAGAGAATAGAAATAAATAGTTTTCAAAATCCCAAAACGCAGTAATGGACTTCTCCAGTTCAGCATCATGAAAAAGATATTCCTGATTATAGTCAATAAATAGTTGATGTAAAACCCAGAATAAAGAAGTAAAATTTATAAATGTCACATTTTTAAGATAATCATGAGCTAAAAAAAGTGTGAGGGATTTTAAGAAATTGTTAAAAAAAACCCACTGATGTCAGCAACTGTAGGATGCACATTGATAGGAAAAATCTGAACTCCTCATACAGATAACATAAGAGAAGTTTTCAAATAAAGACAGGCCAAATGGTTCTCAAGAAACTCAGGTAATTTGTTATTTACAGTTTGAACTCCACTTCTTCCTAAAAGATCAAATGCAATGTGAATTTTTGTGGAGAATGGGGAGAAAATAAGAAACATCAAACAGGTATTAAGCATACATGTTGCCAAAGCTAACACACACACACAAAAGAAACTAAATAGTTTTCTAGTCAAATCAAAGTCATAATTAAACGGTGTGGGTGTGTTAAAGGTGATATTATTTTAAATTAGTAGTAGGTCAGATAATAAAGTACGAGCAAGTAATCAGAGCACATATTCGGAAGTTTGAAAGAAATTTCAATATTTCACCCAGTCTACCCCTCTGATCATGGATAGATGAACTATACCTTGTGTGACTCCTGATAGATGTTTAGCTAACCTGTTCTTAAAGACGTCACTTACTGGAAACACTGGGCAATACATTTCAATGTGTCACTATTCTTCTTATTATAATATTTTCCTTCATATCTAACTGAAATCTTTCTTGCTGCAATACATACCCGTTAGTTTTTATTCTATTCATCATGGTAATGGAGAACAGATTATTTTTGCCTCTCTATAATATTTTTTTTTGTTTGTTTTTACATGCTTGAAATCTATTACCTTATTTCCCATTGCCTTCCCTTCTTTATGCTAAACAACACAAATTCATTCAATTTTCTCTCATAGATCACATTTTCAAGACCTCCTGATTATTCTCATCATTCTCCACTGCAAGCCATCTACATCCTTCCTGGCATACTGCTTTCCCTTCCCTCACCAGTAACGAGTGCTGCTTTGCATCATGTGTCTTGTACGGCAAACTTCTGGTCAAGACAGCCTAGAATGGTGTTGGGGAAATTGTCTTGTTTTTTGTGCTCTCTTTGCAGTTGCATGATTCATCTGGTTCACAGCCAGCTTGTCACCCACTAGACCAAAACATCATTTTTTTTGCAGAAATACTGCACAGTTGTTCCTCTTTGTGTATTTGTTTAGCTGACTGTTTCTAAGATCATTGCATATAACCCTACTGATAAGCATCTTAGTTTTACAGAAACCATCTTTCTCATTTATTACAACAATTTTGAATTCAGTGCCTGTTTTCTAAGTCATGTGTAGTCCCCCATTGCTGGTATCACCCATAAATTAAAAAAAGGTTTCTCTCTATTACACTGAAAATGTGACTGTTCCCAAAATCAGAGCAGATCTCTGCAGGATCTCACACAGAACTCCTTATATGCGACAGTTTTCCAAATTGTTTGTACATACCTTCTAATATTTTCACCTAGTTATCCGTAAGAATGCTGTATGAAACAGTATCAAAAAGCTTTATTGTGCTCAAGTCATAGCTCATCTACTTTTCACTTTTATCCAAAAGGCCTGGATGCCTGTCAAAGGAGGATGTCTGACTGGGCTGATGTATTTGGTTCATAACAATTTCCCATTCACCGTTACTTATCTCCTTATTTTGTCCTAAGTGCTCCCAAATAGGTATTTTGCTCTCTAGCTGATCTGTAAAGAATAAGATTATTTTTAAAGTGTATCAGGAAATTGAAATAAGCAGCTGTTTTACCTTAATCCTACTGCTACCTAAAAATGTCTTAGTCCAGACAGTTTATCTCATCTGTGCTGCATATGACTCTGGTTTGGTTTTAGATCCCAGCCAAAACATTTGGCTTTTTTTGTTTTACTCAGCATTAAGAAAATTGTTTGATTTTGATCATGCTTAATACTGAGCATCATTACTATTACTACATTTTTTTCTTTCTTTAGTCTGTCATATACATAAGGCACAAACATGAAATTGTTTCAGAAGAAAAGTAGTTACACCATAATTAAATATTATATTATAGCCATTCTATATTATTCTTTTCTTGAATTAAGAAAATGCTTGGACTGGTACCAGAACTGTGTTAGATTTCAGGGTTACTTAATCCACTGCAGCTGTTTTCCAACAACAAACACATGCATTCAGTCCTCACAGCCATGCTCAGAAGGGCTAAGGAAAAACGAAAATATGGGATGCCTCAGCACAATAAAGAAAAAGAGAGTTTAAAATACACTTTGAAGTCCATCTGTCTCATAGTCTCATGCTCTCTTTCTCATGGATCTCAGAGCTGTGACCATAATGGCCGGGATCTTGTGACAGAAGGGCTTGTCGTAAATCTGTGTCCAGGCAAGGACTTCGGCCCTAGATCTATGAATCTATTGCCTTGAAAGAACTGAACTGAGGGTGATTTACCTCATACTTATTCGTAGATGTCCATCCTTTTTGTATAAAATTTATAGTCCAGTTTATTTATGGATCACACATTTCCAGCTCTACCTGTTCTTGTTCTGATATTAGTTTTGAAATATTTATAAGTACATACAAAACTGAAGAGCTAGCTGCAAGGATTTGAGTTCTTTATTTTCATTCCCTGAAATCCTATGTAAAAGGTCACCATCCCTTTAAGAAGTTAGTATTTGCATGTATTTATTTCATTAATACACCCTCACAAATCCCTCAGTCACAGGACAGACAGAATATATTCCTGAAAATTTTGCAGTGCAGCTAAAAAGCTGCTGTTTCACATAAGCAATAGTACATGGTGCAGGTCTTTTCAAGCGATAGGTCAGTTGTAATTAAATGGGAGCTTGCCAGGTTGTCTGCAATAAAAATTTAATTCCTAATTGTAAGCCTTTAGCTAGTAAACTCAAAATCAACATGACCCAGAATATCCAAATTTTGTCACAGTAATCTACAAGATACTAGCATCACTGAATGTGCTGTATTGAAGGAACTCGACCTTCCCTCCCAAACACTCACACTGACATTTACAGTGTACATAATTCCATCAACCACCAGCAGAAGAAAGTCTGCACAAAGAAAACACTAATATCTGTCAAACTTTTCTGGCACCACCACCTCCCTGTAGTTTTCTGGGTTTTCCTATCCACTTCCTGCCCATTTTGAGAAAACAGGCCAAGTAGATGAGAAACTAGCCCACGTCCCAAGACAGCTCTGCTAAACTTTTAGTACTACTTTAAACTTCCCAAAGTTATTTAAATATGTAACTCCCACTCTGTGGGAGTCTGAGGCTCTCTCTACCTTTGAGGCTCTCTGGAGTGGAGATAATGACACTATTCTTTGCAAGTGCAGTCTCAGGCTAAATATGTTAGAGATTATGAAGCACTTCACTACTGTGGTAATGGAGACCATAGAAATGTATGTACTGTATGGATATGATGGACAAACAGTATCCAGAAAAGATTATTATTACAGCTGAGAAAAATATTAGTGCCTTTTAACTAGGTGAGAGTAAAGCAATGCAAAACAATGCTAAATACAGCTCTTAAGGTTAAGGATGAATACTTCAGTCTTGCAAGTAATATACCATGTATCTTGAAACTTTTGGTGAGAAAAGAAAGGAACCATGTTTGCAGGCAATTTCAGAATACATCCATTAAAGCAACACAGTCCAAATTGTACAGGGCAAAATTATGATCGGGGCTGAGCTTTACTGGCCATGTGACAACAGTGACAACTCATAGATCTACACAGCTGGCATGCCCAGTGGAAGTCACTCATGTCCACTCTGCTCTAGCTGCTCTTCAGTGCAGCAACTTGGCATCTAGAAGTTTAACTGGTCTAGTTTAATCCATATAGAAACAAACAATAAAAGAACAGTCATCTCAGACCTTTTGCCAAGGATTGTCTATTGCCACTCTTCTTTCTTTAAGCCTGACTGTGCCCAGCTTGAATCTTCTCTCTCTGAAGCCACTGTTTTGTTTCTGGGTGGGTCAATTTGCCTGTGTGCTTCACCAAGGTCAGTCTTAATGTTTCCAGGACAGCAAAACACACAATATCAGGCCAATTTTTCTAAATTACTGTGCAAACCTATAAAAATACATACAGTGTATAGCTTGCAATATTACTGCAAGGCCGTATATTTAATGCAGGGCAGGCCCCCCCCTTTTTTTTAAGTGTAGAGACTTGAAATCAGAAGACATTACTAATAGCCCCATCTGTATTGTTATAAGGTGGCAATAACTGGATCCATTTTAGAGCCCTTTCACAAGTGTTTTCTTCCTTATTAATGTGAATAATTTCAAGAAACTCCAAAGTGCTTTGTAAATTCTACCAGCTTACAGAGGACCTGTTCATTCACCACTTAAAGGAAGGAATTATGATTTTAAAGGCAAAACATGGACCTCTTTCTACCCCCAAAACAACTAGCATAATTCATATGTTCAATCTGCCCCTCCTTCAGAGTATCATTCTTTAAAACTAGGTAAGCATACTGCCTTTGTATGATATATAACTATGTATTGGCTGCTGCGCTGCTGTCTCCCCTTGCCCTCCCCAGGTTCTTCTACATCTTCCCAGCTGCCCCCCTACAGCAGCTCTCACAGTCGCCCCGACTGCTAGATTCACTAGGTTGGTGAACTGAAATGGCAGGACTCAGCAAGTACAGACGACAGTGCAGTAAACACCCATTAGGTTGTCTGTATGGGACCTCAGACTGCAGATAAACTCCAAAATCCCCCATAAACAAGGCTCTTCAATTCCAGCCAGGATCCCTTCTGCAACAGAAAGACAGCAGATGGATCCAATAGTTTGTTACAAACAAACAATTTTGTTTTTCAAACAGGAAGGAGCAATGATGGCTTCAGCTCGGTTAAGGATGAGAAGAGCTTTGCTTCGGCAGGAAATGTATGCTAGAAACAGGGAGTGTCAGAGGAGATGTCCTTATAAGCTGCACCATGCTAAGGTATTGTGTGTCTCTGGTGGTTTCAGGAGTTCCCCCTCACATGCAGATTGCTCCATTAAATGTTCAAGCCATCATCACTCAATTCACAATCTGTTAAATTACTATTCATGCTCAAAACCAACTGTAACTGTAATTCTCTAATTATTAAAATGGTAGAATAAAACAGTCTGTTATACAGTATAACTTTTCTTTTTAAAATATAAAGCAGCAGCTAAAAAAACCCCTACTATACTATAGTTAAGAAAAGTGTAAGATACTCAACATGACTGTACAAGACGCTGATCAGAATCAGTCACAAATTTATAATTGATCACTAGAGCCTGAAGCTTTGCTGATCAAGTATTGCAAGTTAAATAACCCTTCTCCTTTGCTTTTCTTTGATGCTATTGGTTTTCTTTATAGTTAATTAGACTATATATGTGAAAATATATTTTTGGTAATAATAATTACATTACAATATTAACTATGCAAAAATGAAGAGATCTTGATATTTATGATGAAGAAATACAGCAAAAACAGCACTTTTTGTGGTATACAATCTCCTCATGCAGTGATACTGTAAAAATTTTAATAGCAACTTAGTTTTTGCCAGGTGTCTCTTTATTTTATTCTCTTCCCCTGAGATAAGCTGTTAAAGGGAGGATTATAACTTCAGGATCTACAGTTGTACCAGAGTTTAATGTGAGTCACACAAATGGTAGGGGCAAAGGCACCTGTATCTTTGACTTGCTACAAGGCATCCTAACAGTGGTCAGGCTGGGGCCAAGAGACATGAGGAGAGGCTGAGAGAACTGAATTTGATCAGCCTTAAGAGGAAAAGATCAGCTTACTGCTTTGACTACCTAACTGGGAGAGGGATACAGAGAGGCCTGAGTCAGACCCTTCTCAGTGGTGCGCAGTGACAAGCTGAGAGGCAGTAAATGCAACTTAGTCGTGGAAAATCTTAACTAGAGATTAGGAAACACTTTTTCATCATGGAGTTGGTCAAACACTGGCAAAGGTTGCCCAGAAAGGTTGTGGAGTCTCTGTCCTCAGAGATATTCAAAACTGTGCTGGACACGACCCTCAGCAACTGACCTTGCTTGGTCCTGCTCTGAGCCAGAGGCTGGACTAGGGACCTCCAGAGGTCCTGTCCCACCTACGTGTTTCTTTCATTCTAGGAAAATATGACCCTGAGTGCATAGCTGAAGGCAGTGTGGTTTTCCCCTTCCTGACAGCGGAGTCCCCATGGTGCCTCTCTCTGTATTAGCAAAAGGTAAGATAAAGTTCAGGCTTTGTGCTCTTGCTGGGTACTATGAGGGAAGGCATACTGGCCAGCTGTGGGAAATCCCAGGAGTCCCAAAGCGGTGCAGCACCTGAAGCAGCTGCTGAGCTGCCCTAGAACAGCATCTCTGCACTTGCTCTAAGCTGGTGCTTTTATGCTAACACTGTACTGCAGAGACACCTGCTCAATTACTCTTTCGGGGGGGACAGGTTTTCTAATTCCTTTAATCTAAAGCAGTAGCTCTCACCCCAGGCAAATATGCTGTTTATCCTGCTCTCATTCTCTTCTAATTTAGGACTTATATAATGCCACACTTGCAGAGATTTTTTTAAAGCCTTGATAGACAATGAACTAAGGCTAATATTAGGAAAAAAAATGCATACAACTAAACTAATTCAGTTTCTTTTACTAGTAGTGGTCATATGAAATAAAACTGTTTATAGTAAGCAAGTTCATTGCCTAACCTACAGTCTGACAACAAGTATAAGTTTGAAGGGTAGAGTTAGGAAGAGAGAGGTTTGAGGTTATAGTAATTCACATTATCTTGACATTATTTATTGTGTGTGTGTGTGTGTATTTATATAATTTTCAGAGATGAAAATGTTACACCTCTAGGAATTGTAGTCTGAAAAGGTAGGTATAGAAGAAAATGGTGCATAATGATGGGAGGCAAAGAAGGAAAAACATGAAAACTAAAAAGACTGCAACAAATGACAACAAAACCCCCTAATCCTCAATTTAATATAATTTCCTCTATCCTTCTCCTTTCACAGAAATGAAGAACTATGTAAGAATTTTTCTAAGGCTAAGTTACAGGCTAAAATTAATGAGATGATAATCAGATTTTAAATTAGAAATTGTCATTTCAAGAGGAGAGGAGAATCCTGTTTACAATAAATTTAGAAGGTAAGTGAGAAAGCAAATGATCTGACTAGTGTTTGTGCCCACTCTTTAGAGGGCTCAGCAGCCTCAATTTTGATTTGCTTTAATGGCAATGGGAGATGTCAAGTGCTTTTTTGGATTGGATTCTTTCAATACGATATGTCCAAACCAGAGAAGTTTTGATATAAACAAATTAATTCTCAGTTACCTAAATAATGAAAAAGTCCTAATACTCCTAAAGAGATCTGAAAATATTTTAATATTATCCAATGATATCTGAGGTTTCCCATGACACTGACATATTTTACTTTATTTTTTAGGCTCTGAGTAGGCAATGTTTTTTGCCAGAAAAATAGCTTGTAAAATTCTGTCTTTATGTTTTTGACTTCTAAGGAGAGTTTATTAAGCAACCCTGCCCTACCCAATGGTAGTTATTTCCCATTTACTGATGCTAAGAATTTAAATCAGAATTACATTATTTGAGATATCATTAATGTAAACACTTTGCAATTGGGAGGATTTTGTTGTTATTGTTTATAAATAACAATATATATCTGTGGTTCTTTAATAAAAATAATCTATTTTCCCTGTTAAGTTTTTTGTACTTGCAGTGCTGGGATTTTAGTTTCTAGATGAAGGTATGTGCGTATAGAGAGATAAACCAGGTGCTTTTCTAATGGCAGTGACATAACCCTCTCTCACTAATGTCAATTAATTGCTAGATAAGACAAAATAGAACACTGGAGACAATAACTCTTGGAAGAAATTCTGATATGAAATATGGGTGACAGTAAGCTGGACAGGATGCAAATCTTTTTGACTATCAGTTTAAGGGTTCAAAATCTAGCTTCATAATTTTTTACACATGTTTTCTTGAAAGGACTTTTTAAGTATGATGATCTTGGTGTATGCCTCCTGTAACCTTTGAGAAGAAAAAAAGATTACAAGAAATCCCTGTTAACACAGAGTTCTATCCAGTCATTTACATTTGCATGCGCAGAATTAGTGTCATTGAAAGGGAACCACTTAATTAACTTAACAAGTTAATTAACTTAATCATCCAGACTGCCCACTTATCCTGGTTCCTCCAGTTTAGATAAGGATAACTCCTGCCCTCTCAGCCCTGACCAAATAACAGCTTATGCAGTAGCATTGTTCCCTGTTTCTCTCTCCAACCCCTGAATTTGGTCTCAAAACTAATTATTTCTACCAAGTTCTGTAGTTCATGCTGTCTTTCCTCTAGGCATATTTCTATTTTTCAGGAGCAGAAAGAAACCACACTAACAACAAAAAAACTGATACTAGGATTTTCTATATGCTCTCTGCTTTTCTATATTCTCTGTAGCTAGCCTGGGGTTTGTATGGGGTGAAGAATTTAAGAATTGAGCAGTCTCCTCTTTGCAAAGCTTTACCCAGTCTGCAGCCTGCACCAGCTTTTATAACACTGCTGTTACATAGGTAATGGTGACAGGGGGATCCGCATATCCAGTAACCATAGAGATGATATTCAGAAAGATCAAAAACTCAATGTTGAAATGCCACCGCAATACTACTCGGAGGTTTTCCAGGAGATATGTTCTTTCATTCTCCCAAACATGGCACTACCATGGGATATATAATAAAATCTACTTAAAATGGGTACCTCTAAGAAAGCATGCCATAGGATACTGTAGTACGAGAAAAGGAGAGTATGTTATATTTGAAAAGAGATGGCAATCAGTGCCTCAATATACGGTCTTAAATTGTGCTAGAGCAATGTTTGAGAAGGAACTTAGAAGTAGCAATGGCTGAAAGATACATTAAGGAATACTAACTAAATACAAACAGCATCATTAGAACTACAGAAAGTTTAAGAGCTCTGAATGCTGTAGCTGCATGGGAATGCTGTGGCACCATTTTTGGTGTTCTCTCCACCGGTAGTCCACTGCGAAGTTGAATCTTCTTTCAGATCATGATACAATAGCTAATAAAAGCAAAAGGCTTTCGTAAGTAGGAAAAAGGTTGATTGTGCACTTCAGACGGGAGCTGAGCATGAATATTTAGATACAGGTACTTAGTCATCAGCATCTACTTATTAAACCTGCAGACATTTTGAATAAGTCCATGCTTTTAGAAAGATTGTTAAAACATTAATTCATTAATTAGTTGTATCTTTTATTTAGAATTTGATAAGACAATAAAGAACCCTCTAGGCAGGATAAAATTCACTGCTGAATTTGCTGTATTCACTACTGAGTACTCTGTGTTGTTTCCCAATGAAAATCAGCATAAGATTCTGTACTGGTGCCACAGTGTTGATTTACATTAGCTAAAGCAGTGACCATATGCGTATATTCCAGTGGCTTTAAAACATTGTCAATTCATATAAACTTGGCAAATTTTGAAAGATCCCATGGACTTGGCTAGATTTCTCAGTCAAAATGAGTAGAATCTTCCACCCCTGCAACGCCCAGTGAGTAGCTGGCCTTTCAATTACTTGAATAAGTAGAGGAAATCCTGTCCTAATCACTTGCTTATCAATTAACTGAGAAACTCTTCTTGTTTAGAAGGATCTGAGTTGCATCCTAGCATTCAATCCTAACAAACATTTATATAAGGAAATATTAAACTAAATCACTTGAGGATTGACAATAAAAAGCCTTTTTCTTTGGTTGTCTGGGCTACAGGGCCATATAGAGATGCATAACAGTGGTATAGATTTATACTCATGGAGCTAATCAGTCTCATGACTGAAATATTTCTACTATGCAGGCTCTCTCCTCTAAAGCTATCTAAGGTTTCTCCACACTTCTCTGTGTGATATATTCAGGGTTTGTGGTGAAAGAGTACTGCTCTTTGTCTGGAAGAAATAGCCATGTACATTGTTATACAACAGTAGGATCAAAGGAGTTCCATGGACTCCATCATGGCAAACGGCAGTAATTTGCATGTGTGGGACTGAGCAATCAGATATTAACTTTTTTTTTTCTGACTCTAAACTCTCATTGTAAACAAGCAAACCCAGGAAAGACTAGAAAACAAAACAGTGTCATTTGGGGTTATTCACAGACTCAGAAAAATTTAAGTGGGACAGGAAGGAAGAGACATCTGAAGGTCATATAGGCCCACCTTGTGGACAAAGCAGGACTAATTTCAAAGCTATATTTTTCAGTGCTTAAATTCTCTTAGGCTGAAGAATTCCTTCCTTATGCCCAATTAGAATTTCCCTTTTTTCTAAACTGTGACCATTTTGTCTTGTCCTTTTGCTGTGCAACTCTGAGAAGAATCTGGCTCATCTTCTCTGTAGCCCCTGTTTAAGCAGAAGAATAATGCTATTGGATTTGCCCCCTCCATCTGCCTTCTCCAGATTAAACAACCCAGGTTCCTTAGCTTCCCCATTCACGTTCTAGTAATGATGAGCTTCAAAAGTAAAAAACCCTTAGTTGTACAAAGTATATTAATGTGAAATGTGATAAATGCTGATTAAATCTAAAGATACACAACAAAAGTGCAGATAATAAAAAAGCTAATAAAAATAATAATAATAAAACAAGCTATATAAAGACTGACCTTTTCATTTGGAACTCTGGGTACCAGTTACATAGTTGCATTTTTCTCTGGTTCATGGAATCAGGAGTTTTTAGAAATGAGATGACATCCGCTTTCCATTCCATCCACATTCCATTCCTTCATACATATAGCAATAAATCCTTTTAATTGTTGCTGTTTACTTTTCTTTCTTCCATTAGTTACTGTCAAAAACTTCCACAAATTCAGAAGGTCAGGTTATCACCACAATATTCTGTTGCTTTTTTCATAAAAATATTTGCTCATACTTGTAAAGTTTGAGTTCCATTGAATTGTAGTACTTCTTTCTCCCAAATGATTCCGATAAAAGTGTGGCACGTGATAAAGAATCTGGCCTCCATTCATCCTTTGATTTCCATTTTTATTCTCTTAGAAGATCAGCTAGAAGATAGAATAATGCAAAACAGGATCAATTTCGAAGGTGTGCCCCCTGCTTTATCACCATGAGAAATGTTCCCTATTTGAACTGGTGAACACTAATAATAATAATATATCTCAAAACAGAATATATTTGTAATATACAACTGCTGCGTGATTATCAGTAAACTAATTTTTAAGCTATTACAACAATTAGCAAGGAATACTGTGAAACACACATGTTCTGTTGTAGGGATTGCTATCTACTGCAGAAATCAGTAGCAAACAGAGCACCATGCAGATTTATCCCCATGAAACTCATAGTCAAAGTAAACTACTTTTAAAGTAACTTGTTAAATATGAATGCAGCATCCTTTTTATTAAAATTATAAGCAAAACCTCTCCAGAGACACAGTGCTTTAGCAGTATCTTCCTAAACTGAGTTTAAGTTCAGTTGTAAACTGGAAACTATTTGTTAGCTGTAGTTCTTCAATGAAGACAAACTAAGAAAAAAAAGAAATTAAGAAAAGATTACTTTCCTCTTGAGAAATACTTTTCATCTGAGTCAACTTTTGCAGGAGTAGGCTTTTCGTGCTTATATCCCCCTTGGATCATGAATGATGCCTGTAACTGACAGCTAAATTCTCATAGGTGAGAATGTTCCTTCAAGAGTTTGAGTTCTTTGATGACTCTGTTCCAGTTTAGTAGTACTGAAAATGGAAATCTTTACTGCTTTCACTCCCTCTGCCATCCAGCAGTCACTGATGGGGTTGAAAACTGCACTTGCTGCCTTTTATAGACTGCTATTTCTCAAAATGAGTCTGACTCAACAAATCAATGCTTTAAGAATACCTTATACATGTTCTGGAGTTCTTTCAAAACACTAGCTTTGTGTTTGGCAGATAATCCTGTTATTACTGTTTATTTATATAACCATAGCATTATAGAGCTCCAGTGATCGAGCAGCACTCAATTGTGTGATGCTGTATGGACACCAGATAAAAGGTCGTCCCTGCTTCAAACAGTTAAGCAACCTCCATGAGTCACTTTGACCTGGCACCTTATAATTACCAATGAAATAAGAGTATATACATATATATATATACACACATACATATGTGTGTGTGTGTGTATGTGTGTATATATTTGTGTGTATATATATATATTTGTATATATGCTTATTTCATTGGTATGTGTATACACATACATATTTGTTCATGGAGTGAACAAAACTGGAAGTACTAGTTTTCAAAACAGGTAAAGTGACTGCAGCATGCTCATACTATTATTATTTCACTGAAATAGATTGCATAGCTGTAATGTTATATGTAATAGAGCTGATGAAAAGAATGACGGTCTGATCCTTTGAGCTCTTGCTTTGGGTATAACATACAGGTTATTGTTCCTACTGCTAAGGGCCTTTCTTACATGCCCCTTAGCAACATGGTGTGGAAGGGCATAATTGCTACTTTGGAACCCAGTGGGAGAATTTAAAATTTAAGTGCTTGAGTCTAGGCAAAGAATGCAGAAATGCATTCCATTAGCTGCAAAATATAATTCCTAAGTTTTGGACGTATGTGTCTAAATTTAGGTGCTTTTCTCTGGGGCTGTAGATACCAGATTCTTTCCTCAGTTGTAAGGTGAAGAAGGACCTCAACTGCACTTAATTCCTGAAGGCTACCCAGCTTAGCAGGCACTCCCAAATGCCAAGGGACAATATTGAATCAGGCAGAAAGAGTTGTTTCATTTGAAATCATAGCTAGTGGGTGAATATCGCTCATTAAACAGTTTTTCAATAAATATTTTCCAATTTCTACAGTTGTCCTTAGTTACTGTGCTATTGCATAGGAGGGCTTGCATGCTGCCCATACTATTTAGTCCATATAGCCAAGAGAAAAGATTAAATAGCAAGAGAGAGAAACCAAGCAAGTACCATGTAGTGATCAGGTTCTCAGCTAGGTGAGGAGAAATACCAATCCTATTCCTTAGTTTATTTCTGCTCTTTTCATTTTTATTTTTTATCCAGAATAGAGATTATTAAAAGGTGATATACCTATGAAAGGAGCATAAACATGGGCAAAGTGTGTTAAACTGAATGACTGAATATCAGTGAAAATGAAAACCTTGGCAGTGATATTTGACTGCATCTATTAGGAATTTACCCTGTATTAGCCAGAATGTCACTGAGACTCCAATTAGATGTAAAGTCACATTTCTTTGAGTGAGGCTATAGTGAATGAAGCCTAGTTAGTTCATGGCAAATAGACACCACTGAAAATCTTTTTAGCTTTTAAGATGAAAGAACAGTAAAGAGTTGGAAATGTAAACTACAAAGTAAGCTTTTCACTTTAACATTTTAAATTCCTTCTTTGTTTTCCCTTCAGGAGAGAATAAAATAAATCCCAGTGTTTCACAAACCTTTTGTGTCATAGTGAGGATGGCCGGGGTTTCCTTTACCCTAGGAAAAAGAAGAAAAAATAGTTGAGCTGGAGTAGCATTCCATATAATTTCATTTGTCACTACTCTGTTTCCTTAAAGAAAAAGAAAAATGAATATACAATGGGAATATGAAAGAGAAAATAGCAAACGAGACAGAGGATGCAATTTTTTTCAGAGCGCAGCTCACAGAGGCAGTGAACAGATGCAGCAGTTTGCGCAGCAGTGTTTGGGCTCTGACTAGAACTTGAGGATCTTGTTGGAAGTTTTGAGCTTTCTGAGGACCCCCGAGGACCTAGAAGGTGATTGCTGTGAACAGGAAAGGGGAAGCTAGGCAAGGACAACTGCAGGAGGCCTTGACTTCTCCTGGGAAAAGCTCCTGGGAAAAGCTCTAGCTAGGAGTGGCTGCTGCTAACAAGCTCTCTTGGTTGCCCCTGACCAGAGGGATTTGGGGCCTTTGATCCTGGTGGCCCTTGATTAGGGCGGGTCAAGCACCCTCTGGGAGAGGCCTATATAAGAGCCAGGCCTAGAGCACAGCTCCCAGAGGCAGCAGTTTGCACAGAAGGGCTCATGAAAGTACCTTCATTTCTGTTCCCTGTGGTGTGCGCTTCCTCAATATGGTCGTGACACGCTGCAGAGCACATTCCCCAGTGGCTGTTGGAGTTGCTGTGTCAGAGGCTGGGACCCAGACCGACCCTCTGACAGTAGATGCAGCTCTACAGGTGTCAGGCTGCAGGGAGCGCTTGGGGCCTCTCCGGGAGGCCTGGGCTGGCAGTCAGCTCTCCTGCAGGAGGTGTGCTGCTGTTGGCGAGCTGTGTCGTCAGGTAAGGGAGTTACGGGAGGAGGTCAGTAGGCTGCGCAGCATCCGAGAAGATGAGCAAGAGATAGACAGGGTATTCTCGGAGACTGTGCAGCTTTGGGAGTCCCAACCCCCCACAGCAGTGGAGTTGCCGGAGGGCTCTGTGCCGTGGGAAACGGTACATCATAACACCGTAGAAGAAGGCTGGAAACTGGTCACTGCTCGTGGGAGGAGAAAGGCTCCTACTCCTCCTGAAGACTTGCAGCTGAAGAACAGGTTTAGTGCCCTCCAGGATGAGGAGGAGATGGGCATGGCTGCAAGGGAAGTACCTGCGACAACAGACCCTGTGCCCTGTCGGAACGCCCGGAAGAAGCGGTGGGTGATTGTTGTGGGGGACTCCCTGCTGCAGGGGACGGAGGCACCAATCTGCCGACCAGACCTCATGTCTGGAGAGGTTTGTGGCCTGCCAGGGGCTCGTGTGAGAGATGTCGTGGAAAGACTGCCAGGGCTTGTCCACGCTTCGGACTATTACCCACTGCTGCTCTTCCATGTGGGCGCTAATGACACCAACGGCAAACTGGAGACCATCAAGCAGGATTTCAGAGCTCTGGGAATGGTGGTCAAGGGTCTGGGAGCCCAGGTCATCTTCTCCTCAATCCTGCCAGTGAGGGGCATGGATGAGAGGAGGAGGAGATGGACTTTCCAGGTTAACGACTGGCTGCGCCGCTGGTGTTGGCAACAGGGTTTTGGTTTCTACGACCATGGGACCCTGTTTGAAGATCGACAACTGCTGGGGAGAGATGGGATCCACCTCACTGAGCAGGGCACGTGTGTCTTTGCCAACATGTTGGCCAACCTGGTAAGGAGGGCTTTAAACTAGGAAAGATGGGGGAAGGGGAGAGTTATAGTGACAGGGTAGTTGGCAAAAGACTGCTCGAGTGAGGATGCCTCCAGCAGGTGAATGCAGCCAGGGAAGTGCGCATGGGATGTGGCTATGGAGGATCCTCTTGTATCCCTCCTGGGAAACCTGCATCCTCGATCAGCTCTCTGAAATGCCTGTACACCAATGCACGCAGCATGGGGAACAAACAGGAAGAACTAGAGATCTGTGTGTGGTTGCAGAGCCATGATCTCACTGCCATTACAGAGACATGGTGGGATAGCTCGCATGACTGGAGTGATGTCATGGATGGCTGTGTGCTTTTTAGGAAAGACAGGCCAGGAAAGGGAGGTGGTGGAGTTGCTCTTTATGTGAGAGAGCAACTGGAATGTATTGAGCTGTGCCTAGGGGTGGATGAAGAGCGAGTTGAGAGCTTATGGGTAAGGATTAAAGGGCAGGCTAGCATGGGTGACACTGTTGTGGGTGTTTACTACAGGCCACCTGATCAGGATGAGGAAGTCAATGAGGCCTTCTACAGACAGCTGGAAGTAGCCTCACGATCCCAGGCCCTGGTTCTCATGGGGGACTTCAACCACCCCGATATCTGCTGGAAAGACAACACAGCTAGGCACAAACAGTCCTGGAGGTTCCTGCAGAGCATTGGTGACAACTTCTTGACACAGGTGGTGGAGGAGCCAACAAGGAGAGGTGTGCTGCTGGACCTCGTACTAACAAACAAAGAAGGACTGGTTGGAGATGTGAAGGCTGGGGGCAGCCTTGGCTGCAGTGACCATGAGATGGTGGAGTTCAGGATCCCGCGAGGAGGAGGCAGGGCACCAAGTAGGATAGGAACCCTGGACTTCAGGAGGGCAAACTTTGGCCTCTTCAGGGACCTACTTGGAGGAATCCCATGGGTTAGGGCCCTAGAAGGAAGGGGCGTTCAAGAGAGCTGGTTAATATTCAAACATCACCTCCTCCAGGCTCAAGAGCGGTGCATCCCTATGAGTAGGAAGTCAAGCAAAGGAGGCAGGAGACCTGCATGGATGAGCAAGGAGCTCCTGGCAAAACGCAACCAGAAGAAGGAAGTCTACAGAAAGTGGAAAGGGGGACAGGCCACTTGGGAGGAATATAGGAACGTTGTCAGAGTATGGAGGGATGCGACGAGGAAGGCTAAGGCGCGTTTGGAATTAAATCTGGCTAGAGATGTCAAGGACAACAAGAAGGGCTTCTTCAAATACATCAGTAGCAAGAGGAAGACTAGGGAAAATGTGGGCCCTTTGCTGAACGGGGTGGGTGCCCTGGTGACGAAGGATGCAGAGAAGGCAGAGTTACTGAATGCCGCCTTTGCTTCAGTCTTTACTGCTCAGGCCAGCCCTCAGGAGCCCCAGACCCTGGAGGCAAGAGAGAAAGTCTGGAGAAAGGAAGACTTTCCCTTGGTCGAGGAGGATCGGGTTAGAGATCATTTAAGCAAACCTGACACCCACAAATCCATGGGCCCTAATGGGATGCACCCTCGAGCGCTGAGGGAGCTGGTGGACGTTATTGCTAAGCCACTCTCCATCATCTTTGAAAGGTCATGGAGGACAGGAGAGGTGCCTGAAGACTGGAAGAAAGCCAATGTCACCGCAGTCTTCCAAAAGGGCAAGAAGGAGGACCCAGGGAACTACAGGCCAGTCAGCCTCACCTGCATCCCTGGAAAGGTGATGGAGCAGCTCATGCTGGAGGCCACCTCCAAGCATGTGGAGGACAAGAAGGTGATCAGGAGTAGTCAGCATGGCTTCACCAAGGGGAAATCATGATTAACCAACCTGATAGCCTTCTCTGATGGAATGCCTGTCTGGGTAGATGAGAGGAGAGCAGTGGATGTTGTCTACCTTGA
This sequence comes from Apteryx mantelli, assembly GCF_036417845.1. Classification (NCBI taxonomy): domain Eukaryota; kingdom Metazoa; phylum Chordata; class Aves; order Apterygiformes; family Apterygidae; genus Apteryx; species Apteryx mantelli. Next base: position 115,885,164 of record NC_089980.1, on the reverse strand, counting down.
CTTCAGCCAGGCTTTTGACACTGTCTCCCATGACATCCTCATAGACAAGCTCAGGAAGTGTGGGCTAGATGAGTGGACAGCGAGGTGGACTGAGAACTGGCTGAATGGCAGAGCTCAGAGAGTTGTGATCAGCAGCGCAGAGTCTAGTTGGAGGCCTGTAGCTAGCGGTGTCCCCCAGGGGTCAGGACTGGGTCCAGTCTTCTTCAACTTCTTCATCAATGACCTGGATGAAGGGACAGAGTGCACCCTCAGCAAGTTTGCTGACGATACAAAACTGGGAGGAGTGGCCAATACACCGGAGGGCTGTGCTGCCATTCAGAGAGACCTGGACAGGCTGGAGAGGTGGGCGGAGAGGAACCTCCTGAAGTTCAACAAAGGCAAGTGCAGGGTCCTGCACCTGGGGAGGAATAACCCCGGGCACCAGTACAGGTTGGGGGTTGACCTGCTGGAAAGCAGCTTCTCTGCTGAGAAGGACCTGGGAGTGCTGGTGGACACCAAGTTAAGCATGAGGCAGCAATGTGCCCTTGTGGCCAGGAAGGCCAATGGTATCCTGGGGTGCATCAGGAAGAGTGTTGCCAGCAGGTGGAGGGAGGTGATTCTCCCCCTCTACTCAGCCCTGGTGAGGCCACATCTGGAGTACTGAGTCCAGTTCTGGGCTCCCCAGTACAAGAGGGATGTGGCACTACTGGAGCAAGTCCAGCGAAGGGCTACAAAGATGATTAGGGGACTGGAGCATCTCTCTTATGAGGAAAGGCTGCGAGAGCTGGGCCTGTTTAGCCTGGAGAAGAGAAGGCTGAGAGGAGATCTTATCAACGTGTACAAGTATCTGAAGGGAGGGCGTCAAGAGGATGGGACCAGACTCTCTTCAGTGGTGCCGAGCGACAGGACGCAAGGCAACGGGCACAAACTGAAACACAGACAGTTCCATCTGAACATGAGGAAATACTTTTTCATTGTGTGGGTGACAGAGCCCTGGCACAGGTTGCCCAGAGAGGTTGTGGAGTCTCCTTCTCTGGAGATATTCAAAACGCGCCTGGATGCAATCCTGTGCAACGTGCTCTAGGTGACCCTGCTTGAGCAGGGGGTTTGGGCTAGATGATCTCCAGAGGTCCCTTCCAACCTCAACCATTCTGTGATTCTGTGATTTATTCATTTATTTTTAATCTCACTGCTAAAGACAGACAGGTAATTACTGACCATCTAGCAAAACTATTCCTATGTTGGGTTGTCTCAGATGCTGCTTTTAGCTACTTTTTGTCACAAGATCATAGTCCCATTGTAGAAGAGGCACAGTTGCCCAGTTAAGACAGACTTTTTAAACAGAGGGAAGAAGAGTGAACTAAAGGAAAAAAAAGCAGATGACCGGAGAAAAGAGACATGGGACAAGGGACAGAAAGGATCCTAAATCTAACATATAAGGTGCCATGCAGTACTGCCTGAACATTTCATCAGGAACTCCCTAATGTGAAAATAGAAAATAGTATATAAATCTCTACAGGACATTTACATACCCTCTTTCTCCCCAGTCTCTTCTTTTTCAAGGACACCTCTTAGTATACTGTCATGAAGTCTTAATTGTGCTACAGCATCTCAGAGAATCCCGGGAATGTTTGCTCCATTTCACCCGTCCATTTCCCTGAAGCTATTGCTGGATTATGAATTTTTCCCCCATTGTCCTAAGACGATTATAATGGCTCGTATTCCTACAGTTTGTTCATCAGTTAAACCCATTTTCTGATGCATTCGTTTTGCTCACTTCATTTCTGGCCCATATCCCAGTTTGCGGGTTTGATTTTAACATGCTCCTTTTGATTATTTTGATATCAAGAGAACTTTTTCATTTCTAAATCTGTAATGTTTGCTGCCTGCTAGGAAGTTCTGTGTGGTAGCCTGTATGGGCCTTTTGTTATCTGGCACAAACTAGCTTCTATTCTGTTGCACCCTGTAATTGCTACTTGTTAGAAGGATAAGGAAAAGAAGCATAGGAACTTGCACTTGCAAGATGCTGAAGAGAGCAGTGAGGAAAGTTTGAAGACTATTCTGCAGTCATGTAGGAACTAGAGGCAACCAGATTTAGCTGAGCTGATTGTGCAAAAATTATGGTGCAGTCCAGCCATCTGTGATGGAATCATATGCTGGGATCCAAAGAGAGAAAGCATTTAAGAAAGGGGTAGAGAAGGGAAAAGGAGGAAAAACAGAGGAAGTAGACACAGAAAATGAGAAAAATATGTGCATGGCTATTCAAAATGTTATCTTTCTTTGTCCTTGGAGTTTGCTTTAAAAAAAGAAAAAGTCGTATCCACAGAATTGGGAGATCTTTTAATATATGGTTTTACTTAAGGCCTTTCTTTCTGTATAATGCTAGGTACCTTTTTTCCTTGCCCCCCTCCCCCCTCCCTTTTACTTCCTTGCTGTCTGTATTCTTTGCTCAATTTTGCAGATCTGGAGAAAAGAAAATGTAACAACAAGGCTGTGTTCTGCTTGCATTTGCTTCTGCAGTGTGCCAGTTTATTTTGAACTAAGTACTGTTCTTAGTCTGTTATTTTGTTCTTTGATTGCTTCAGCACTGTTGAAATTGGCATTTTTTTCAGTTTGCTCACATTCTCCCTGTCGCGGTCCGCGGGAGTGACAGGAAAGAATCATACGCATTCACAGAATGCAGGTTCAATTCCAACTTTATTCGGCAATTTGCCCATCTTATATATGTTTGTGCAGTTGTACACTTTGCTAGGCCAATCACCATGCAGATTATGTCACAGGTAGCCAATCATGGCACCGATCGATCATGCCTTGTACCTTGCTACTTATTTAGCAAAGCTATCTTACCCTTAACCTTGGTTCCCACTGGCTTCTGCTAGTTTATCTGTACTTTCTCAGGATGTATCATTCCCAGCTGCACCAGTGTCCTTGGTGGACTACTTCAAAGCACGTAGCAGTGGCTATAGCCTGAGGCCTAAGGCTTCAGCAAATTTAGCTACTAATGCTAAGCAAGTTGTGCTAAGCAATTAATCCTAAACAGTGTTAGTTCCATGCTCTATATCTCATATAGATTATTGTTCTGAAGCACCGCAAGGGCCCCAACACTCCCTTTGCCCAGATAATCTTTAATGACCTTCTTAAATGCTTGACATACTCTAGGAGCCACTATCATCTAAGCTTTGGCTTTTTCCCCTTCCTTAAACATATGTTTAGAAGTTTGCTGTTAGATTCTTTCATTCTTCATTCATCCCATTCTTAAAGCTATTTAACTTTTTTTTTCAAATTCAAAGTTTTTCGGTACATTTCAGATTTTCTTTGTCATGGGATGCAAACCATATGCCCTGCTATATTCCCCCTAAGATTTTTTTGACCTTTGAAGCTATAGCTAAGAATAAGATTAGCAGGTATCTCCTGCTTTGGGATGTGGAAGTTTTATTCCATCCATACTTATGACATCTAAGTAGTCTGCTGCTCCATGTCCACTAAATCAGGTGGTGCTGTCCCTGAATGTTAGTAGTCTAATTTAATTATTTAGAGTTAATGGTTTTAATGCTATGCAGCACCTACTTTGTGCTGGCTACAGCAAAAAGGATGAGCCTTGTGAAGCTAATTAGGGCACTTGCATTGTCTGAATGACTCAAAGGCAGGTCAAAGCATCATAAGAGTTGCCCCAAATTGCAATAACTGATAAATACTTTCTGAGGGACCATATCTGAATCAACTACCTCTCATCCTCTCATCCTTCATCCTCATCTACCCCTCTTTATCTCCACAGCCATGTATTGGAGAGGGCATGCTGTAAACCAGATGTGTCAGCATTACAGCTACTTCAGGACTGCTTTTTTTTTGAGAGAAGGGGCAGGACAGAAGAAAGAGCTTAAGGATATTACTTACAGTGCCTGTTTCCTTTACTCTACTAACTGTTCCAAAGGACACGAAGCTGAACAATATTTGGCATGGGTATGGCTAATAAGGGAAAAATACATTGAATTTTAAGACAATTTATATGATGTTTCTATGTTCTTTAAGTTGCCTGCTTTTAAATGTACAAAGTGCATGTTCAAATATGTAGTTCTGTTCAGGTAACAGCTGTCCAAATAAGCAAGGACTAGAATGGGGATTTTCTTTTTGCCTCTGCCAAAATTTCTTTCCCAGGGCTAGAAAAAAATCCAACAAATCTCTCTTTTTTTTTTTCTTTCTGGAAGTAATACTGCAAAGCAACATTAGAGAATCAAATGCAGAAAAGAAATTATTCTATTTGTCATTACTTATTTATTAGCTGCATACATGGAAACCCTGCTGTGAATATCAGTCCAGTAGTGACAGTCTTTTAATCTGCTTGTTTGCATATTGAACACTAAGAGCCTCTGGCCAGGCTTTTAAAGGTGATTTCAACACTTGAACAAGCAAATAGCCACCAAAGTGCACCAGGTAGGCAACAGTAACATATTCAGAGCTGGGACTAATCTCCTTAGATGCCTAGGCTCTCTAAGGCATCTAATTTTCTACAGCTGGCATTTTCAAAGAAACCTAACTGTTGCTGTCAACAAATGAGCTGATGAGAGTCTTAGCGCAAGTGGAAACCCTGGGGGCCCTGGAAACAGAAATTTTCCTGCCTACATTAAAAATCTTGTCTCTCCATTAATGTCAGATTTCCTAAGTGTCCTCTGAGGGTGCTGAAGACATGTTACTTGTCATGAGTGGAACAGACAAATAAGGTGGACTGGCCAGAAACCTTCTACAGTCTTGGCATATAAAACATGTACCCAAAGTTTGGCATTTGCCCACAGGACACATGTTGCACACGTAAGGAGGAGCAATGGGTCATGTGCCAGGGCAAAGCTGCTGCTGTGGAAAATAGCTAGTGATATATCATCTTATTACTTTACCCCACTGACACCTGTCTTCTGTTTGGATACCTTGTGCACAGGTGAGTCTACCACAGCACTACTGCTAAATTTGGGCACAGTGTAAGAGCAGGATACTCTGACAAAAGAGTGCCAGCTTGAAGCCAAAAGTGAAGCTCATGCTTAGTGTATGTGCTTTGCTAGGCTTCTGGTGCCCAATGAAGACATATGTAAAAGTCCACAATTTTTAGAATAAGTAGCATAAATCTTATGATGGCTTTTTTCATCTGCAAATACATTATTTAAATGGTGGGAAGCAGTCTTGTGCTCAGGGTACTGTTGGGAGGTATGTCATCTTGCTACATTTTTGTTGGTTTCTCTTATAGAAGCATTTAACTTCTAGCCCATGCAAACCACTATTATGGGGTCGCTTCTTCCCATTTTGCATCATCTCCAAACTTGCTGAGGGTGCACTCTGTCCCATCATTCAGGTCATTATTAAAGATTTTAAACAGTATTGGACCCAATATTGACCCCTGGGGTATGCTGCTAGTTACTGGCCTCCAACTAGACTTCATACCACTGATCACAACCCTCTGAGATGTGCCGTTCAGCCAGTTTTCAGTCCACCTCACTGTCTGCTCATTTAGGCTATAATTTGTCTATGTTTGGCTATGTAGATGTTATGGGAGACTGTATTGAAGCCTTACTGAAGTCAAGGGAGACAAAATCCACTGCTTTCCCCTTATCTACCAAGCCAGTCATCCCATTGTAGAAGGCTATCAGGTTAGTTAAGCGCAGTTTCCCCTTTGTGAATCCATGCTGACTACTCCTCATCACCTTCTTGTCTCTTGTCCTTCATGTGCGTGGATATGGTATCCAGGATTAGCTGCTCCATCATCTTCCCAGAGATTGAGGTGAGGCTGACTGGCCTGTAGTTCCCTGGGTCCTCTCTCTTGCCCTTTTTGAAGATTGGAGTGACGTCTGCTTCCTTCTGGCCTTCAAGCACCTCTCCTGATTACCATGACCCATCACAGATAATCAAGACTGGCCTTACAATGACATCAGCTAGCTCCATCAGTACTCACAGATGCATCCCATCAGGGCCCATGAACTTGCGTATGTCTAGTTTGCCTAAATGATTTCTAACCTGATCCTCCTTGATCAAGGGAATGTCTTCCTTTCTCCAGACCTTCCCTTTGGTCTCTGGGGCCTCGGATTCCTGAGGGCCAGTCTGACCAGTAAAGACTGAGGTGAAGAAGGCATTCAGTACTTCTGCCTTTTTGGTTTCCTTTGTCACACTGCCCCATTCATCAGCAGGCCCACATTTCCACTAATCTTTTTTGCTACCAATGTACTTATAGAAGCTCTTCTTTTTGATTTTGACATCTTTCATCAATTAAACTCCAGATGGGCTTTGGCCTTCCTAGCCCCATCCCTGCAGGCTTGGACAATATCCCTGTATTCCTCCTGGGTTACCTGTCCCTACTTCCACCTTCTGTGTACTGCCTTTTCATGTTTAAGTTTAGTCAGGAGCTCCTTGTTCATCCATGCAAGTCTCCTGTTATCTTTACTCAACTTCCTGCTCTTTGGGATGGACCATTCTTGAGCTTGGAGGAGGTGATTCTTGAATATCAGCTGGTTTTCTTGGACCCTCTTTTCCTCTAGGACACTGTCCCATGGGATTCTTCCAAGAAGATTGCTGAACAGGCCAAAGTCTGCTCTCCTGAAGTCCAGGTCTGTGATCCTGTTTTTTGCCCTGCTCCTTCCTCTCAGGATCTTGAACTCCACCATCTGATGGTCACTGCAGCCAAGGTTGCCCCTGACCTTCACATCTCCAACCAGATCTTCCTTGTAAGCATGAGGTCCAGCAAAGCACCTCTTCTTGTTGGCTTCTCTATCACCTGTCTCAGGAAGCTGTCATGGACACTCTCCAGAAATCTCCTGGATTGCTTGTGTCCTGCTGTGTTGCCCTTCCATCAAATATCAAGCTGATTAAAGTCCCCATGAGGACCAGGGCCCATAAACATGAGGCTACTTCCAGCTGTCTGTAGAAAGCCTCATCTCCTTCTTCATCCTGATCAGGTGGCCTATAGCAAACACCCACAACAATGTCACCCATATTGGTCTGCCCCTTAATCCTTACTCATAGGCTCTTAGTTGGCTCATCACCCACCCCCAGGCAGAGCTCCATACATTCCTGCTGCCCTCTCGCATAAAGGGTAACTCCTGCTCCTTGTCTTCCTGGCCTGTCCTTCCTAAAGAGCCTGTATCTATCCACAGCAGCATTGCAGTCATGCAAGCTATCCCACAATGAGATCATAGCCCCACAAGTGCACACAGATCTCTGATTCCTTCCTTTTATACCCCATGCTGTGTGGATCAGTGCGCAAGCGCTTCACAGAGGCACCTAGACATGCTGATTTCCCAGAAAGGCTTTGAAATGTTTCCCCATAACACTGTCTTGTAGGCATTTCCTTGCCTTCCTGTAAATGGCTCCTGCCTGCTAATTGGGAATCACTGTCTTACATATAGCAAAATACCTATTTGCTGTCCTTTCCAGATTGTGAACAGCTTCCTCTTCTTTTTGGCTTTGGGGAAGTCTCTTATAATTTGCAAAGATTATTTTTATACTACTTAATAGGTTCTAGCAACCAACCAGACAAAATGGGTTCTGTTGATACTCTCAACTCATTATCTCTATGTGAAGATCATTCTTCTATCTGTTTTTAAATTTCATTAGGGACTTGCAGTCTTCCACTGGGCACCGTTTCAGCTGGTGGACAGGGAACAGTAGTAGAACGGATATTAAGGGAACTGAAGCTTCTGTCAGGGGTGTTAAATGTATACTCAGTGAGTATGCAAAAATAATTTTAATGTTATTTAAATGGTGTTTTACTCCATGAATAAAATATTATGTCTCATGATGCAAATATAAATATTTTAGCACTTCTTAAAAAGTAGGTATTGACCCAAGAGCAACAATTCCTACAAAGATGCACTTTTTTTATTCTTAAATTATTGACTTAAGGTTTCATTTTGAGAAATGCAATGGGTTTGAGCTGTAGATGTACAAAAAAGAAAAAAAGAGCTTAAATGAATATGTTCACCCTTACTCATCTAATTTAAAAACAAGCAATATTTTCTCATGTCTGTGTTTAAAAACAAACAAACAAGCCCTGATCGAAATTTAGGAGCTTGAATGCCAAATTTCTGCCTGAGGCACATTTTTATAACTGATTTATGAACCCCTGAAGCCCACCTGAAAAAGGATTTTGTGATCTTCAATATTCTTCCCCCCTCCTTTTTTTTTTTCCTTTCCATTTCCTCTGAATTATTTTGTATCCAATTTAGACACTTTACCAGCTGGGGATTTCGCATACAAATTTTGTACTGCTGTAAAGCCTTCCTTTCTACAATGCATATTTCATGGTTTTCTTATCCTCAAAACCCCAGGCCATCTTCACAAAAATTTCTGAGCACAAACTATGAACCTCTGTGGTATACCTATCAAACAAAAGATAGTGACTTTCCAGAAGAACTGTCTATATTTTTTAATGAATATTCCGGTAAGCAAAAAGAAAATTTTAAACAATTTTGAGAAAAAAGGTATACGAGAATGCAGTAATTCTCAGAAAGTTACAAGTTATGGTTTTATGATAACTGCAGCTGGGGACATTTAAGAATAGTAGTTTCTTAACAAGGTCATTTCTATTCCTAAACTGTCATCTGAAATTCAGCAACCCCCTACCCCCTAATCTCGGCAATAGAGTGAATATTCATACTTTCTAATGGACAAAACTCTGATATAAAGGTACTAATCTTGGATCTGTAAGAGTTGAGCTCAGTGCTGGCTCCATCCCAGTCTTCCAACTGAACATGGACAAGTCACTCAGATGAAAATACAATTATTCTTAGAGGAATTTAGGTGTCTAACTTCCACCGAAACTAGATCTTGAGGCTCTCTGCATCTACAAATAATCTGTAACTGGGGATAACTATGTTGCTCTTCCTGAAAAAGTGTTAGAGTATAAATGAATTAAAACTGTGATAACAATGGCCATTTAAATCTTAAAACTGAATCATTTTGTCATTAGAATAAATGGTGGGGTTGTCACTGATTTTAAAACAAGCAGGATTGGCATCTATCTGTGGAATTTAGTAATAGTAGGCCGGTAAACGAACGAAGGGGTACCACTGAGCATATCTGAGGGTATAAATGATGATGAATTCACAGATCTAAGCCTTAGGTCCTGGTAAATAGTCATTGTCTATTGATTTCAGCAAATTGCCTCAGAGTTTGAAAACCTTTGCTCAGAAATATGACAGAATTAAAAAGGCTGGTTGACTTGTCGGCTTGATTTAGGTCAAAGCCAAACCATAGGAGCTCTGTCCCTCTCCCTCATGCCTGCCCTGCCTCACAGTTCTGTGACCTTTCATACAGCAGAATTTGTAAATACAGAAGTGAGTAAAAAGGCTGTTGTGAGTCAAAGCTCAAAGCCTTCCTACTTTGAACAATGGCACTGTTCCATATTCATTGTGTCACAACAACTTCCATATCAGATTTACTCAGTCTGCATGTAAAAGCTGAGTGACCCCAACAGCAAATCCTGCAAAGTTAGTCAAGGGTGTGAAATCCAGTCTGCTCTTTGTTTCTCGCTATTGCCATACACTTCTAAAATAGCAAAATATGGGCAACATACATTGCCTTTCTTCATACTGGCCAGACTTATTTAGAACTTATTGTCCTAAATGACATTGCACAGGTATCACTGAGGCAAGAATTTGGACACAGCGGAGATTTATTTTGGGATGTGTTTAGCACAGCTGTAAGTTCAGGACCTTGGGCTGGTCATTCTTCTTTTTTTCTCTTTCTTTTAAGTCCAAATCATGCTAGGTAACAAATCAGATGTCAGGAAAATCTAGACATAGCAGATTTAGCAACCATTCCTATTTTCTGCCAGCCAGAGTTACATAGTTATGAAGTTACACAGGCTTAAGCCATGAGTTTCTGTCTCTACAATAGGTAGATCATCATGCAGAGAGTTAGGGTGCAACTGATACTGCCAGCAGATAAATTAATCATTTCACCTTCACCCTGGATGGGAAGAACCCTCTCAGTCAGGTACTGTATAGCCATTACTGCTGTGCGCTGTTATTTGTCACTTTGTCACTGACAAGACTTCCTGAGTGCTCATCCTCTATTATAGTACAAAATCAAACAGGCCTGCTTAAACCACTGTGGGTTAATCTAACCAGTCTGACTGCACCAGTGTTGGCTTGAAGCAGACACAAAATTAAGCACTATGTGTCTTGGCTGAGAATTGGTACACCCAATAAACAATAGCTCCTTAAACCGTCCTGCATCTATATTAACTAGGTTACTCCTATTGCAAGGTCAAGCAGGTTGGTTTAAACAGCTGCTGAAGGTGTTCTAAGTTCATTTGCTTCTCTTTGCACCAAAACAGCTTAGGAGGGATAGCATGCTCATCCAGAATTTTAAGCTTGAACTTAACTTTGTTTCCTTCTCTTGGTCCAACCTACATGCACCTTGTTCCTGAGGATCAGAACTTCTATAAGGACTGAGCTTGAGATGCACCCTTTTATAAATCCCTAATATTGTAGAGAAAAATGGATTCAGTCCTAGCTTCTCCCTGATTATACAGAAGACCTGATCCTAAGCACAGGAGACCATGACAGGATCTAAGTTCAGAGCACATGTATAACAAATAAAATATATCTGTATAATATCTGTATAAATTAATCAAAAAACTTAGTCAAGTTGCAAAAACAGAAGATATTGTCTGCCCAGTGAGGTCTGCACTTTCCAGACAGAACTTTCTGCTGTCTCCAGTTCCACCAGCTCCTCCTGATTCAGGGACTCGCAGACACCTTTCTGCCTTCCGTATCTCACAAAGCCATTTCCCATAGTGAACAGAGTATCTCCAGCAAGTGGGACCTGCTTTTCTGTGTAACTCCCAGAGTTCTTTACAGAAAAGAAGCACACCCAATATTTCCTCTTAGAGAAACTGCACATTGTGTACATTCCTGGAACTCCAGACATAGTTGTGTATCTCATATACAATCTTGTATTAATGTAATTTGAATAAGTAGCATTGCTCTCTTTTGACTGGTGTAAGTGACAAGAGAATCAGGCCCAGTCAGTTCAAATCTGTGACAGCGTAAAATGAGGTAAGCAGTGGAATGATAAGAGCGCTTAAGCTTGTAACAAGCATGTGCGATCACTGCGATAAGTCATACTCAGAGATAGTGAAGTTGCTTGTCAGAGATGTTGTTTGAATTAGAGATTTTTTTTAAAATGTAAAGGAAGGGACTAGCACTCTCCTAATGCTCATGACTATTCATTAGTGACCATTCTTCAGTCTTCTTTATTTGGTTATTTTAAAAGTTCACAGGATAAGACCTCTCTCCATGACTTTCTTTCCATCTTTATGAGGTGTTCAGAAGCTGTTTTCATATTCTACTGAAGCCTTATTTTTTTTATTTAGACATGTTCTTATGGAAAAAGGGTATATTTTCATAAAGCAAGAAAGCTTCCTTCTCTTTCCTTGTATTATGAATGAAGGTATAATAATTTTCTATTGAATTATTAACAATGACAATATAAAAGGCAAAGAATGTAAAAATGCAAATGCAAAATAGAGGATTTCAGAAAGTTATGAACAACTAAAATCAGGGAGGTGGAATGGAAATGCTTGCACAAGGATAGTAATAGCAGGAGTTGTTCTTAATGTATATTCAGCCAGCATCAAACTCATTGGAACTATAAGCATCCAGGAAAGATAGTATGCTCTTCGGTGATATTGACAATGAGGAATATATAACCATCTGAGCTGATGAACCTTACAGATTTCTTCAGGCATTAGCTTTAAACATGTATATCCAACAGGGAAAAAGAAAAAGAGTAATGGGTAATGTTTGCTGAGTGATGAATTCATCTTTGATGAATAGATGACTTAAGAAGGAATATGGGGCTGTGTGGTCAGGAAGGAGGAAAGACAGCTACTGTCAAAATAAGTAATGGAACCTCATGGTGTGAGGACAAGTAAAGGTCAGATGCAGGAATCTGGAGGGGAGGCAGACTGATAGAAAGCCTCTTTCTAAGCATTAATGATAAAAAGAATTGATAGCTCAGCTCAGACATTGTTGGTTAATCACTAAAGTATTCTGAAGATGACTGGGAAGTACAAGAACATTCTTCAACAATCTCTACTGTGTATGCATTCAAATACCCTGTTTTAGAAGATATACTGTGTTGAAACTGACTGATACTAGAATATATGACCACTGAATGCCATGTCTACTGAAGGTAAAAAGCAGAAACTCACACATTCGAAGAATACAGAATTATGTGATCCTGCTTTCCTCAGTATAATTTGCTAACTTTTACTGCAAAGCTTCCTTTGAGGACTTAATGTAGAGTACAGGCTTCATTCTTACCTTTGCTAAAAACCTGCATTCAGAAAAGAAGATCGTGAACCTTTGTCAGAAACGAAAAGGTGCTATCTTGGGACCAGGCACAGAAATCAGTGGATAATTTCTGCTCTGTTGGCTGTTTAGGCAACTAGTGCTACAAAGCCAATCACCATGGAGGGTATCTGACCATCTTACTGGGCATTGTAAAAATGACAAGTACTGTCCTCGTATTGCCAGGATAACCTTACTTTTACCTAGATTGTGGTTCAGTCAGTTGTTTTTCATCCAGATGCTACTTTCAGCTAGTTGTTGAGATAAGGAGAAAATGTTGCTTTATGTTTCATATAAAATAAATATTGAGTTATCTTTGTCTTTCTGGCACTTCAGCTTGTGCTGCCTTAACATATATTTGAGCATGCATGTAAAGATGTTAGATAGAATAAGAATAAAGCATTCAGGATTCCACAGTTGAGCAACCAGAGAGAGGAACCATTACTATAATCATATTCTGAGCTAAGTTAGAGAAAAAGTCATGATACAGTACTTTCCTTGATTCCTTCAGCTTTAGAATTATGGCCAAAATATCTGGCAATCAATATGATAAGGCACAAAGGAAGATCCAACAAGATGAGAACCACACTAGTTTCTGGAAGAGGAGGATTGAGCTGACCTACGTCCTCATTCAAAGCCTGCTTGAGGGTGGCAAAACCTCTGTTTCTGTGGTGGACAGCACTGTGCTGACTTCTGAATTTAGTAGACTAAGTGTTTTGAAAGCCAAACATCTCTGAACACAGCTTCCATTAGTTTTCCCAACCTATTGCAGTCTGTGAAGTGGACCACAGGTGTTTACTTACCCCTCATGCCGTCAGTGATTCTTTACTTTCAGTATAGAAAGTATAGGTCTATTCTGAAGACTCAGACACTATAAAGGCTGCCCTTAAATTAGCTGTTGGTATTTCATAAGCATAAATATTTATCTGATAAACTCTATAGTATCGTCCTTAATATCTATTTAGTTTGGAGTGCATATTAGTTAAGTGCAGTGCCTGGTGACTGCTCCACCTGGGCTGCATGGTATTTATAGCCTCAAAATATTTGAAATGTAATCTTTTTTTAACAAAATCAAATATATCCCCCAAACGGTACCTTTTACAGGGACTCTAGTGGACTCCATGACCCTTTTTAACATTAGATCATTTTGTAAAATTATATAAGTATTTTTCAATGTGCTAAAGCAAGTTGTACTCTCTGTATGTGAACTAGGGAGGGCCAATGTGTGAGACACTTAAAATATGCTAGTCAGTGCCTCCAAATCAAAAAGAAAATTTATCTTTAGGGATTCATATCTGATGCAATTACACTACTATACGGTATGAAATCCCAGGAAGACTTCTCAGATTATTTTTTTCAGTATAAGAGGATAATTAGGTATTAACACAACTTGGAAACTTTTAAAAGATTTAGAGTATTTCAGCCCACAGATTTGGTAAGCACACTTAAGGTGGAACATGCATACATATATTTTTTTTTTGTGTGTGTGAAATTGAGATACATGTATGTATTTGAATAAAGTGTGAAATATTCAGCTCTGCATTTATATAAGCTAAATAGAGTTATTTCTTTATCAGGTATAGTACATACATTCATTTTTGAAAACATTATGTACCCTATGGCACTCTTTGCGCTAAATATTCAACTATGATGGAAATCCTGCATGTTAACTTAAAATTATTCAACAATGAGAAAAGCTATTAGAATATTAATATTCTTTCTTTTCTTGATATCTTAATACGTGATCAGATCATTAATCTAAAAGATACACACGTAAGTTACCATTATTTTCAGTACCTCTCATATTTTACCAGTAGATGGCACTGCGGGAATAATGACAGCTGTTTAGATGACGACTGCTTTAAGTACCTCATATCCCATCACACAGACTATAAAACAATTTTTGTCTCCCACTGGTTTCACCAGTTTAATCCTGTCATACTATGAGTCAGTTTTGCTAGGCATGCTTACTACTGCCAGTGACGGATATACTGAAACCGCTGACACCAAGTACTTAGTATAGTTTATGTTACAGAAATAGTAATCTCTTATATTAAATTACTTGTTCGTAGACTATACTTTCTTCTAGCAAGTTTTCTGTCATAATATTTACCTACATACCATCAGCTCATGCGTTTGCTACTCAGATCAACTGTCAAGCTGACATAGTGATTGCCAGGGCTGTGAAAAGTATTCATGGTGAAATTTAAAGTAGGCCTTCATCTGCCAGACTATCAGTGAAATTAGCCTGGTTTTTGAAGCAAGGGATTTTTTCTTCAGTCTGGGTATTGCACTCCACAGCAGAGGAGTTCAACTGAAGAGTGAAAAGAGCTTTTCCTACCTGCTGCTCTTTGAAACTCATTTTGGGCTCCAAGCACCAAGCAGGATTCTTTCCATATCACATATCATCACCAGCAACAAAGTTTCGGAGGACTAAATTATGCCCTTAGTGGTACCTGTGCAATTGTTTTGCCTGCAAGGCTTTTGAACAGGTGTAGCTATTGGGACTTTGCAAGCAAATCTGTTGATGATGCACAGGATGGGATAGCATCCAGCTGTCTCAAATAGTTATGTTACCTCTGCAGGGCTAAGGGAAATAAAAAGCGGTGAGCGTTTATTTTTGTCATGAAAGGCAGTAGATATGAGCCTAAAAACATGTGAGATTTGATCTATTCAGGAAAATGGTGCCATTGTTACAGCGTCATTTCTCCACAGCAAAATTGTTTTCCACAGTTTTTTTTCTGATAGCCGAACTTTGTGATACACTATATGCTTCCTCTGATGGCCTCTGACACACTCTGACTGTCACATATCTCCTTCCAGAACATTTTCAAATTCAAAGAATGAGAATATATGATGTCTGCTACCCACTTAAAGGGTAGCCCGGGAATCTGGGAAGCCCAATGGGGAATTCATTATGAGCAACAGAGTATCAGAGGAATGAAAAGCCCAGGATGATAGGTTTTCTGCAGTGAACACATATACCGGAAAACAAATATTTTCCTTTACAGGACAACTAATGTCACATCAGCTACAAGGTGGTATGTCCAAGAAGGGGCCTTGTGGGCTGAAATCTGTCAGTTTGAAAAGGAAACCCGCCACTGTATCTGTACTGGATTAGCAGTCTAAGTGGCAGAATGGGAGCCTAATTAAGCCCTACAGCACTTTTACCGACGGATGGCAGAATTGTTCCTGGTCTAACATGCTTTCACAGTCAGAGGTCAAAGATCCATCTAAGCCTGAAAGGCTCACTGGATTAACTGGTTAAGGCATGCCAGTTCTCCTAGCCAGCAAAACATGAGCGAATGAAAAGACTGGCATCATAACTGACTGCCTTTGGCCCCACAGAATAAGTAATCAGGCATCCATTTAGAGCTGGGTCAAGTGATGACAGATTTCACAAGACTTCAGAGGGATTTTCAGTCTACAAGACTGTATCTGCAGAGGGATGGTGTAACGATCAGCACTGCTGCCACATCCCATGAGACATCGAGGTCACAGAATCACAGAATCACACAGAATGGTTGAGGTTGGAAGGGACCTCTGGAGATCATCTAGTACAACCCCCCTGCTCAAGCAGGGTCACCTAGAGCATGTTGCACAGGATCGCGTCCAGGCGGGTTTTGAATATCTCCAGAGAAGGAGACAATATCTCCAGAGAAGGACATCTTCCATGTTCTTGAAAAAAATTTTTTTTCCTTTGTGTAATTCATTTCCTATGCTGTCACAGAGCATAACGATGGAATGAAAAGGATGCACTGATGTAACAACTGATGCTACACAAGTATTGTATTAAAATCAGGAATCAACAGTTCCAGAAATAATTATGTCAGTCATGTATAACTATAAACTACTTTTGTGTGATGTCTACATTGTATGGGACTTCACATATGAAAAGAAGGTTTGTCGGGATTTTTCTTGTTGGAAAATTAACTATGGATGTGATGGCCTAATCTTTCTGAATTGTAGAGTCAGTTTTCTGCCAAGGAGCTCTCTTAATTCCACTGCATAAACAGGACTGGCTGTTAAATCACGTAGCCGTAGCCTGCTGTCTCTGAACCTCTGCTAGTGTCCAATTGCAGTGAGCTGGTGGGTGTGAGATCCTCTTCTGTGTCTGACTTTTCAATACCAGCACACAAGCAAAGGCATTCTCTCTGTCTTCTGTGCAATTTCTTTATGCAACATTTTTATTAACTCATGTCCTCATATTATTTTCATTGCTTTCTGTAGAACTGTATTTGCTCTCTCTTTCCTTCCTGTTTCCCTTTATTCGCTTATAATCTAAGCTCCTCCATTTCCTATAGTAAGACAACTTGTACAACTTAGTACAGGAAAGGCTTTCTGTAGAAGCAGTTAAATTAGATCTAATATGGCTAAATTGTTATATTTGATATGTGTCTTTCAACTGAACTGAATGCTCTGGGAACCCAGAACAGCCATTCTTAACTCATGTTAGTTTTCCTTTGAACACTGGCAAAGTGTAAAAGCTTCATTAAAGAAAGGGAAATTTTAACAAGCTAGTAGATTGAGGTATAACCTCAGCTCCATAATCTTCAACTTGGTCAGTTTGGTGTTTGACAAACCTACAAAATCCCTCTTCTCATACCTTGTATTTTTACTATACTTATCAATATGACTAAAGACTATATATTTTTGCCTAAAGATGTCCAAATAAAGCACTTTGCATAGGACTAATAAGCTACAATGATTTTCAACCATCTTATCTACGATCAGACCAAGCCTTCAGAAATGGCAGGGCAGCTCACGAGAAGGATTGTAGAAGGTTTAGTGTCCCAAGCCACTGAGCAAGTATCACAGGATGTTCTTCCAGAGGGATTTGGATGGATGGATTTTTCATTAGTCCAAGAAAAAAACAATTTCAGGCCCCAGAGACTTCACTTCTGGGGTCTGAAACAAAGAAACCATTGATATTTATGATAACAAGGTCCAGAAACCCTCAGCGAATACAGGCAGGCTCCTAAAGACACACTTATGCAACCTAAGGGAGGCAGAGGCCACCAGGACAAGCTGTCATGAGTAACTGGCAGCAAAACTGGCTGCCTAACAGGATGTGATTTGACTCGGTCACATTTCTATAACTTGGGAGGAAAGCTTATCTAACTTTGCTTGAAGATGAGACTGGATATGTCTGTGGGCTGATTGTTTTAAAAGCCCTCTGCCTGCTGTTTTGTTCCAGTTGCTAAACAAACAAGCCACCAAACCATCAAACAACTTCTCTTTAATAGCTGTTGATCAGCACTGTGGCACTGAGCATGAAGGAAGTGGGAGTCTGAGACAGTCAGAGGAGTAAGGATTTACATGGCTGGAAAAAGCAAAGTCCTGTGTCTGGTTCTAGATATTAACTGGCCACAGTATTCAAGATGCAACCTCTCCTTCAGAGAGACTGTTACAGCTGGGAGGGCATCCCAAAGGCTGAGTCACTCTCTACCTGCCCGATTTCTTGTGTGCTTTCCCTAAGCCTGTCCTGAACACTGCTAAAGACAGGATACTAGGTGAAACACACCTTGGTATGACTAGATGTGGCAGAGCTTTATGTTCAGTCTAAGTGAAGAATTTTTAAACTATATCCAAAAGCAATTAGAGACATCTAACATTTAAGGAATGTAGCACTGAAAAGACAGAGGGGCAGCTAGCTCTGGAACGTTGGCAAAAAGGCAAAACACTGTTTTGACATTTTCTGTTGAGGCGTGCTGGTACATACATTTCTACTCCATAACATGCCGTCTCTACTCTTTGAGTTATAAAGCTGAAACTGCCTCATCAACCACAGGCGTACCCTTAATAACCTTATAATTCCATATTTCACACACATTTTTTTTCTGTGTGCTCTGTGTTATATTTCAGTAATAGCTCATCTCTCTGGCCCATTGTTCCTCAAAATAGAAATGAGAGAAAAATAGTATAATCTAGTATTAAGAGCCAGTTCAAGAAAAACAGTCATACTATTGGACAGTGAAAATGAAAAACTGCCCCTTTTCCTCCCCACCAGTGAGCCAGTTCTTCAAGCAGTTATCTAGAGCAAAATATCTAGCAGTGTCATGAAGCTGACCATAGGGAGATTTAAAAATGTACCTTTATCACATCTCCAGCCATGTGCACTCAGAACCTGCATCCTACTCATAACTTATCAACTATTTTTTTGACTTTTATCCTCTTCATCTAGAGCTGGTATGCATTAAAGCTGATGCTGGAGAAAAAGTGTATTATTAAAATTCCTAAAAAGGGAAACTTAAGAAAACATAGATTCTACTGAAGTTTTTCTCAAAGTCAATGCCTCCTTTTAGATTACCCAAATAAATATGAAGAAAGCTGCTTTCTATGTTCACAGTAAGGAGTGTGGCATCCATTTTAACTTAGCTGGACTCAGCTATGATATAAAACCACTGCCTTTATGTTCAAAGCTTTTTATTCACAGAAAACCTGTAGTAATTTGAGAAGATGACAGTATGTGCTTCTTCAGAAGAAGCAGAACTGACCAAAATGACAACTAAAGAACAAAGAAAGACAGAGAAACTTTTTAGGACATGAAAGTGAGGGGAGTGTAGCGACGCTTAAAAGGATAACATTTCTAAGGCAAAGAACTACTATTACAAATTTGAGCATGGTCAGTTCACTGGAATGAAGCAACTTTGGGGAGGCTGAATCTGAAAAAGGTACAATTTTTATGTTATTTTTCTTATATAGCTCAATATCATATTGTGGTTCTCAAGACCGTTAGTTACCTGCTCTTGCTTCCTAACTGTGATTGATTGAAGCGCACACACCTCACTGTTAAACAAATAAGCAATTTGTGATAGATTAAAAAAAATCTTGTGTGTACAAATTAAAAATTGCTTTGTGCTTAAATCCAGGAATGCAACACACACACATTTCTCCTAACCATTTAATCTTGAGTGTGAACTGGCACCTGAATTTAAACAAAAATTTCAGAAGGTAAAGTTCTGCCACAGGGACTACTGCCTTAGCTGAGTGGAGCAGCTCAGCTCCATCCTTCTCCTTTCTGCCACTTGGGATTCACAAATTAGGTACCCAAATTGTGTGAGGGAATGGCTGGGAAATCATGCTCAGATAATGTCTGAGATATACTAACAGCCTTGAATTTAACACAGAGTGCAAGAGTGTTATCCATATTCCTTCAGTGATGACAGTGGCCCTGTGCCTCATTTTTGCATAATACTCTGGGGACCAAAATATTCCACCAGAACGTCAGAGGCTGGGTTCCTCTTGCAATCCCCCTTGCCCGAGGCGGAGTGGCTGTGCAGTCTCCAGGCCTCTTTTTGTCACATTGTCATTGTGCAGTAAAGAACTGACGGAGCTAATAAGAAAGGGAGCAGAAAATAAAAGGAACATGATTTTGTAATCTAGAGATGAGATCCTTTGAAATGCAAATCCTTCTTTCCAATGACTTTTATGCGTTTTAACTATTAATACTTCTAACATAAAATATGTATGCAGGTCCTAGAGCTGGGACCATACCTTTCCCCTCCTATCAATTCCCCCAGAATTCTTATCACAGAATTATATTCTTAAGTGCTTCAATCAAAGCCTGGGCACCTACAGTATTTCTTTCAGGTCTTCCTTGAACTAAACCCGTAGCAGGTATCAATCACATTTTTTTCTAAGTGCTTACACTGCTCTCCAGAAGTTTGTGGGCTGAGTTTCCTCTTCCGGCCTGGGCAGGGTGATATGCTCAGAGCGCACCTGCTGCATCTGCAGATCAGCCTCTTCCCAAAACATACCCAGGCCAACCAATGCCTTCTGCATGGAAGTGTTAGTGCTCTGATGCTTCTATATTGGTATTTTAGCTCTGATTAAAACCAGCTCTCCATTTACTTTCTTAAGTCAGCAGCTAGCCACAAAGCTGATGTTTTTAGTATTTCCTTCTTTTCTCACCAGTCTCCCAATTTCCACTTTTGGCTATTTAAGTAGAACTGATATGAACAGGCATGTAAAGTCATTTACAGCAGGATCCTACAAACAAGGACAAAGATAGTAATAATCACTGATCTTTTATTGTTAGCTGAATTGTTTTTCCACTTTGTTTTGTAGAGTGCAAGTTTTCAGTGAAGCATCTCTTAGTATGATTATGATTTTTTTGTCTGCAGAATAACCTCTACAATCAAAAATCAATACTCATGCAATGGGCAAATCAGACTGTTCCTCCCCACAGGTATCTGCAGCATTATGTTTTAAGCAGCTGTTGGTTTGCCTTGATTTGGAAGAATGGCTTGTCTGCAGAACTGTATATGTATTTATGCAGATGGTAGTTTAAGCTGTAGGGAAAAATGTCAGAGCTTTAAAATCATAATCTAAAAACAGGGATGGGAGAGATTTTTCATTTCCAAATGACATTTCTACTTTTGGTCTCAGAAAAGAGTACTTTTATCTTGTCTCACAGTGCAGACATTTTAATAGAGGTTATTTTAAAGTCTTTTAAGGAACCCTTTGTGTCTTAGGTAGTTGAGTTCTTGGTAAATATTGCTCCTGGCTTTACAGACAAATGACTATGAAGGCCAGTACTACCACCACCATCAACAAATCAGTGAATTATCCCTAACTCATATTTCTGTAACACCACAGAATGAAAAGGTACACAAATATTATGTATCCCATAAAGTTTATACTGATTATTATTTGGGATAATATGGATGGCTCTTCCATTAATACATATAATGATGATTTCAAATTCATGTAGCATTCAACACGAAAGCATCACATGAATGCTCCCTTGCTTCACATTTTAAATCAGAAATAAATCCACTAACATGGATAAATGGCTGTATTCATGATTCACACCTGAAAAAGCAAGCCTAGTGCAGACTTGAATTGGATCAACAACATATTACCATTAAGAGTTTACATAAATAGCTGCACATATGGAAGCAATTTGCAGTACCAAACAAGAAAAACAAAAGTTTATTAATCCTTTAGAATCCAGGAACTATTTATGGATGTTATTTTCTGCAACTTTATTAGCTAAACATACAAATACAAATACATATACACATATATGTTTATATACACAGTGGGCAGTATAAAGCAGTGAGCAACATGCACACTTCGGGTATACATTTGGACTCTTTTCAGGCTTGCAGAGGTTTCATACAGTGATCTCTAAGATGTCAGACAGAATTTCTGCATAACCTTTTTACCTCTGGGTATGCATACAAACAAGTGCACATAAGAAACAATAATTAGTAAAAAATTTACAAAAGTTTACATACAGAAATACCTTGAAACAAATGTAGTGTAACTGATATTGTTTCTATAAGCATCCAGAGAGCTGCTGGTTCTGGTTTTACTTAGTGTTATTGAGTTCATATGTTGGATTTCTATATCCTAGTAGTGCTACTAGACTCTCTCTCAGTGCCAGTCTCTGGCTGCCATCAGTGCTGGAACCGGTAAGTAACATTTGGTGTAATAGGGACATTTTTTTACTGTGGTTGTTGGGTTCCTCTGCAAATAGTGAAAATTGGTGGGAGACAGTCTTCCAGCAATGGTGTCCAGTTACCAGCACAGCTGGCATCAACAGGACTGGGGGAAGGCAAAGACAGATGGTAGTTTAAAGGACAAGCCAGACTCACTGCCAATCGATAGCAGAGTATCAGCAATTGTAGCAAAGTATATCTAGCATCTGAAGGAATGAAATGAAAAATGACAGGTACACCTAAATGTAAGAAAGAGACTGAAATCCCATTCTCAAAGGAAGTGAGCAGAGCAATATACTGCTGTAGAAATCTGTTTCAGATCCCTGCTATAAATCACAAGAATGACAATATAGCTGGAGGCTGAATTCAGACTGAGGTGCTGCTGGGCACAGGACAAAATGTTCAGAGAGAAAAATCATCATTGCTAACAGGAATGGTTAACATTGTGTAACTTTGGTGCATTTTTAATCAATCAGGTGGGGACTTTGAAGAGATTAAGAAGCTGGGCATTTTCAGAAGATTGTTTTCCATCTGCCTTTTGTTTACAGTTCAAGATACACTTGATCCTGATGATGCTGAGCATTTCTATAGAGGGGCTGAATGTGACCAAGTCACTCTGCCTTCCATGGCAGCTGAGAGCACTAAGTACTTTGTAGGAGGGCTGTGCACCTTGCAAGATCAAGCCCTTGGGACCTCATTTTTCTGAAGCTTCAGCTGGAAATGGCACAAATAAGCTCTATCTGCAACAGTTCAAAATGTCATTAATATTATCGCACAGTTTCAATTCTTCTGTCACTATATACCAGTCCTTAATTAAAAGTGCATTCACATTCTTCTATCTCTGTAAGGCTAGGCCTTTTACTACAGCCTTCTTAATGGGGATTATTTGTCTGAAATGATGCATCTTACAGCCTGGAGGCAAATAGCTGCTGCTGCTTCTGTTTTCTTTAGCAGTGGAAGCTAGCAGTCATACACCCCACAGTGCAAGGAAGGAGGTCTGCCAGGCTCTATGGCCAGGAACTGTGTGGTTGGAGCAGAAGTTCAGCCTTTCTCCAGGGGCATCCACTTCATAGCCTGTCAGGCAGTGATGGAGCTTTTGATCCTGCAGCCTGCTTGATACCAGAGTCGATATTATGCTTTTGATATACAAGAAGCAAGCATATATTATCAGCCTAAATGGCTTTAATTTTTGATTAAAGGTAGTGGCCAAACAATGAAGAATAAAAGAGCCATCTCCTGGAGAGAAGGTTCTTTTATGTCTGCAGATGACCCAGCACACTTTTGGGTGCTGTGTATGAACAATTTAAAATGAAATATGCTTTTACAACATCCTGCACATGTGGTGCAGTAAAGTAAGGCAACAGGAAACAATGTTAGCCATTTCTACATGCAGGTATTTAAAGCTTTGCTTTGCTGCTGCTTTACATAACTCTATTTGTAACTATTGTCCTAAATTATATTTTTTCCTGTAAATATAGTCTATTTAATATAATTAAATTATAGCATATAAAAATACATATAGTAATCAGAATTCAGGAAAGAATCAGTTTCTGATTTGCTTTAAATTTCTCATATGTAAGAAAACTCTTTCTGTAGATATCATTAGAAAATCATAAGCTTTAATACATATTTTGAACCATGTAACATAATTTAATAAGAAATATATCCCAAATGTAGATTTGAGGAATGCTTTTGCCTATGCAGGAAACATCATCCCAAAACACCTACATAATATACATTGCAGAATGCTGTTTAAAGGATATCGGGGTATGTTAACTGTTGCATATCTTTCATTTCTATACATAGGTATGAATTTTGCCTTAGAGTAGATTTATCAACTTTGCAGACCTGAAGCTACAATATTGCATATGATTCATAAGGACTGTTACAAATTTGACAGAACATATCAGAAGAGTTTGGAATGGTTTATGTAACTCCAAAGGTGGATAGATTTTGAACTGCAGTTGCTGTGAACTTTTCCAATGCATTTCCTCCTTTGTTAACTACCCATGCCTTAACATACCGTTATTCACAAATGCTTTTGACTGTATTTTGGGTCTGGACAAGGGAGAATTATACAATCAGTTTTAGTTTCACTAATGTATCCTTGTCTATGTCCTTATATATGCTCCTACAACCTTTAAATTTGTGTTTAAAGATGTAACTGGACTACACAGTCCTGTTGTGGCAGTTAGTGCAAGAGAAATAAATGCTTATTACCATTTAAAACACTATTGACCTCATTTTGTATCAGGAGCTGTTCACTCTTCTGTAGTTAATCATGTAAGAACTTATATAAAACGTAGTTCTGCCCAAATTTTGTGACACTTTTCCAATACAATTCCTCATTAAAAAACAAAAAAACAAAAAAAAACCCTCTCAGCTTTTCCTATTAATATGCTGAAAACAAGGTACTTATTTTCATTCTTAATTTTTAATGTGCAGGTGTAGTCTCAGGAAAGTAAGATCATAAGTGCCTTGTTGACTTTACCTGTGTATTCCCCCTTGTTGAGTTATTCTCAGTACAAGCTTGATATAATAGCTTGATGTAATAATGCATTTCATTAATTCTGGAATATTCCCTTCTCTGCCTTTTCCTTGCTCCTCATTTTAAGCTTGCTTTTAATATGCACCACCATTCACCTAATCTGTAAAGGGGTCAGCTCTGTTAAAAAGTACCTTCCTTTTTATCTTTTTCTTCAGGAGCATGATAAAATGGAGTTTTTCTGGATTTGGCTTTTGCCGATGGTTAATGATAGCCAGCTAATGGGATCATCTGATCTCTGTTCCCATCAGTTATTACTACTTTAGTGGGGCCTAATTTGTATTTCTTGCCATTTTCATCTTTGTCTAGAAAAGTGTAAGTACTCTTAATTGAAAAATTGATTTTTGTTCTATAAATGATGTTAGAACAAACTGGCTCTAAATTATTCCCTGTTACAGTCTTTGTTCCTTATATTGACCATGTAACGTTATTTTAATTGAGTCCTGTTTTTCAGTTTCATTAAAAGTTTATATGGCCATTGTATGTTCTCAGATTCTATACTGACACTACAGACTGGTATGCATGTCATGATCTGCTGAATTGTTCTATATTATTCAAAGAGTAATCAATGTAGTCTTCAGCAAGACTATTTCTATTGATGAGTGATGATTTCTTCCTGATTATATACATTTTCATTTGAATTATTTCCAAACTATATTCTTTCCCAAGTAAGGAGTGTTTGAACAAGGCTGATTTTTCATGACACATTGGAAGTCTTTGCTGAATAATGTTAAAGAATTGATTAGGCCAATGAATGAATTCCAGAAAGAGGTGGTTATGTGATTGCATGTCATCATCAATATAGACCCATGAATAAAGGAACTATAGTGAAGTTTCATGTACAATCTAACAAAGGACATGGGTACTTTTATTCATTATGTATTTTAAGATCAGAGTATTCATAAGTCCTTTGGTCTATAAGAGGCTTAGTCATTAATATAATGCTTTCCTGACATTTAAATAGGCTATAAACTTTGTGCAAGTTATCTATGCGGGGTGATTTTTACAGAATAAGCACAAACAATCCTCTGTCCTTAAAAAAAAAAAAAAAAAAAAGTGCCTATATCTCATATTATCAAGGCACAACCCAAAGGATAGTTTTAAGCTTAGCCTTTATTACTAGCTAGAAAAGTATAGTATGTACTAACAAAAATCTAATGATCAAAGGGGTTTGTTTGAATTATGAGCCTCATAATATAAAAATACATGATCATAAAAATCTCACGATGAAAGATATCAAAGAAGCATTATTTTTTTAGAAGGCAGAACAGCTACTGTACATTTTGTTAACCCAGGGAAAAACAGACTAGGGATTTTAGCCTACTGTGTATGGAATTTTGTCATCTTAAGGTTAACATAAGTAAAACCTGTAAGGCATTCTGAGAAATTTTGTTAGGTTTTGTTGTTGTTGTAAGGTTATTCTGGCCTCATTAGGACTTCAGTCTGTTCAGCAGACCTGAAGAGGTTTTCAGATGTAAACACGATGCAAAAATGAAAAGCAGAATATGTATTGTGCCCATGACTTAGCAAGAATAGTGCGGCTCTGATAACGGGACACCCGAGGAAAAAGTATAGGACAATGACTAACAAATGGCACTTCTGCCTATTGTGACACAGGCTGTAACTCTTGACACTGACTATGCAAGAAAAGGGTAGGAATTGCCAGGAAGCTGCATCCACCCAGGACTGACCCTCCTCCCTCTCTTGAAGACAGCCTTCTAGTGCTGCTCCATTAAAAAAGAAGAATGGATGAGGGAAGAATGCTTTCATTTTTTGAGTTATTACTTATTGTTTCAAAAAACTCCCATCAATGAGAAAACGAGAGCCTGGGCATTTGAACCCACAGCACGTTCACTCTTCCCTTTGAAACAGAGGACTTTCAGGACTAGTAGTGCTAGAGTTTCATGCTAGAGAGGAGGCAGCAAGAGGTCTGACTCTCACCAAGTTGCAAACCCGGCATTGTGTTTTTCACTAGCTATCATTAACAAACTGCCAGCAGCCATTATGAAAGGGGGTGTTGAGCCTGAGTCTCCCCCGTCAATCAAGTGCCATGGTCCCTGCTCCAGGGTAAGGTCCCACCTGCCTGCATTCTCCTGGTCCCAATTCTTGTGTTCCCTTTCAGCAGAGAAAGTGCTTTCACTCAGAATACCTCCTTATGTGGTAGTTCAGGCTCTTAGGATGTGGGAGGAGTTGGATAAGTATGCATGGAGGTTCACCATTGCCTTTCTTCTGGGGTGTCTCCTTAGAGCACAAGTTGCTCTAGATAAGAAATGGCATCTGTCTTTCTCACAACAGAAAGTTTTGAACATTTTTCCTAGTGATAGGTGCCCATGAGAGAAGCACATAGTTGACTTTAGGCACTTGCAATGTTGGACAACGCTACGAAGGAGGCAGACTGGATTTCTGCATGGGAGTTAGGCAGTCTTGTCTCAGCAGGCAGAGTGACGCTTGGAGTAAATTTACACAAAAGTCTGTGACGCACAGCTGAATGCCAGCCCCGCTTGCTAGAGTTTCAGACTTTCAAATGGGCTGTCATCATCTTAGGCTTTTCTTTTTAACCTTTACAGGAAGTCAAAGGTTTTGAAATTCCCTCTCTGTGGGATTTTTTTACATGTTTGCCAAATAAATCTTAGGTTTATTGTTTGATTAGAGTTGTACTGAAATGCCAAATCCTACATTTCATGCTGCATATCATTGAGCAAAGTCTCGATATTTTAAATATTTCTGCCCCATTTGTTTCAACAGAAAATTTCACTTGGAGTTTAAATGACATTTTGTTTACAGTAGAATTCATGAGATTCATGTCAATATCAAACTGTGAAAATTCATTCCTCAGCAGCATGAGTACTTTCCTATCTGCTGACCAGACCTCTTGTCTAGAGAGTTTTGTGGCCTGCCGGGGGCTCGTGTGAGAGATGTCATGCAAAGACTGCCTAGGCTTGTCCATTCTTCGGACTATTACCCACTGCTGCTCTTCCATGTGGGCGCTAATGACACCAACGGCAAACTGGAGACCATCAAGCAGGATTTCAGAGCTCTGGGAATGGTGGTCAAGGGTCTGGGAGCCCAGGTCATCTTCTCCTCAATCCTGCCAGTGAGGGGCATGGATGAGAGGAGGAGGAGATGGACTTTCCAGGTTAACGACTGGCTGCGCCGCTGGTGTTGGCAACAGGGTTTTGGTTTCTACGACCATGGGACCCTGTTTGAAGATCGACAACTGCTGGGGAGAGATGGGATCCACCTCACTGAGCAGGGCACGTGTGTCTTTGCCAACATGTTGGCCAACCTGGTAAGGAGGGCTTTAAACTAGGAAAGATGGGGGAAGGGGAGAGTTATAGTGACAGGGTAGTTGGCAAAAGACTGCTCGAGTGAGGATGCCTCCAGCAGGTGAATGCAGCCAGGGAAGTGCGCATGGGATGTGGCTATAGAGGATCCTCTTGTATCCCTCCTGGGAAACCTGCATGCTTGATCACCTCCCTGAAATGCCTGTACACCAATGCAAGCAGCTTGGGGAACAAACAGGAAGAACTAGAGATCTGTGTGCGGTCACAGGGCCATGATCTCATTGCCATTACAGAGACATGGTGGGATAGCTCGCATGACTGGAGTGATGTCATGGATGGCTGTGTGCTTTTTAGGAAAGACAGGCCAGGAAAGGGAGGTGGTGGAGTTGCTCTTTATGTGAGAGAGCAACTGGAATGTACTGAGCTGTGCCTAGGGGTGGATGAAGAGCAAGTCGAGAGCTTATGGGTAAGGATCAAAGGGCAGGCTAGCATGGGTGACACTGTTGTGGGTGTTTACTACAGGCCACCTGATCAGGAAGAGGAAGTCGATGAGGCCTTCTACAGACAGCTGGAAGTAGCCTCACGATCCCAGGCCCTGGTTCTCATGGGGGACTTCAACCACCCCTATAAGTGCTGGAAAGACAACACAGCTAGGCACAAACAGTCCTGGAAGTTCATGCAGAGCATTGGTGACAACTTCTTGACACAGGTGGTGGAGGAGCCAACAAGGAGAGGTGTGCTGCTGGACCTCGTACTAACAAACAAAGAAGGACTGGTTGGAGATGTGAAGGTCGGGGGCAGCCTTGGCTGCAGTGACCATGAGATGGTGGAGTTCAGGATCCTGCGAGGAGGCAGCAGGGCACCAAGTAGGATCGCAACCCTGGACTTCAGGAGAGCAAACTTTGGCCTCTTCAGGGACCTACTTGGAGGAATCCCATGGGTTAGGGCCCTAGAAGGAAGGGGCGTTCAAGAGAGCTGGTTAATATTCAAACATCACTTCCTCCAGGCTCAAGAGCGGTGCATCCCTATGAGCAGGAAGTCAAGCAAAGGAGGCAGGAGACCTGCATGGATGAGCAAGGAGCTCCTGGCAAAACGCAACCAGAAGAAGGAAGTCTACAGAAAGTGGAAAGGGGGACAGGCCACTTGGGAGGAATATAGGAACGTTGTCAGAGTATGGAGGGATGCGACGAGGAAGGCTAAGGCGCGTTTGGAATTAAATCTGGCTAGAGATGTCAAGGACAACAAGAAGGGCTTCTTCAAATACATCAGTAGCAAGAGGAAGACTAGGGAAAATGTGGGCCCTTTGCTGAACGGGGTGGGTGCCCTGGTGACGAAGGATGCAGAGAAGGCAGAGTTACTGAATGCCTTCTTTGCTTCAGTCTTTGCTGCTCAGGCCAGCCCTCAGGAACCCCAGACCCTGGAGGCAAGAGAGAAAGTCTGGAGAAAGGAAGACTTTCCCTTGGTCGAGGAGGATCGGGTTAGAGATCATTTAAGCAAACCTGACACCCACAAATCCATGGGCCCTGATGGGATGCACCCGTGAGTGCTGAGGGAGCTGGTGGACGTTATTGCTAAGCCACTCTCCATCATCTTTGAAAGGTCATGGAGAACAGGAGAGGTGCCTGAGGACTGGAAGAAAGCCAATGTCACCGCAGTCTTCCAAAAGGGCAAGAAGGAGGACCCAGGGAACTACAGGCCAGTCAGCCTCACCTCCATCCCTGGAAAGGTGATGGAGCAGCTCATGCTGGAGGCCATCTCCAAGCATGTGGAGGACAAGAAGGTGATCAGGAGTAGTCAGCATGGCTTCACCAAGGGGAAATCATGCTTAACCAACCTGATAGCCTTCTCTGATGGAATGCCTGTCTGGGTAGATGAGGGGAGAGCAGTGGATGTTGTCTACCTAGACATCAGCAAGGCTTTCGACACTGTCTCCCATAGCATCCTCATAGACAAGCTCAGGAAGTGTGGGTTAGATGAGTGGACAGTGAGGTGGATTGAGAACTGGCTGAATGGCAGAGCTCAGAGAGTTGTGATCAGTGGTACAGAGTCTAGTTGGAGGCCTGTAGCTAGCGGTGTCCCCCAGGGGTCAGGACTGGGTCCAGTCTTCTTCAACTTCTTCATCAATGACCTGGATGAAGGGACAGAGTGCACCCTCAGCCAGTTTGCTGACGATACAAAACTGGGAGGAGTGGCTGTTACGCCAGAGGGCTGTGCTGCCATTCAGAGAGACCTGGACAGGCTGGAGAGGTGGGCGGAGAGGAACCTCCTGAAGTTCAACAAAGGCAAGTGCAGGGTCCTGCACCTGGGGAGGAATAACCCCGGGCACCAGTACAGGTTGGGGGTTGACCTGCTGGAAAGCAGCTTCTCTGCTGAGAAGGACCTGGGAGTGCTGGTGGACACCAAGTTAAGCATGAGGCAGCAATGTGGCCTTGTGGCCAAGAAGGCCAATGGTATCCTGGGGTGCATCAGGAAGAGTGTTGCCAGCAGGTGGAGGGAGGTGATTCTCCCCCTCTACTCAGCCCTGGTGAGGCCACATCTGTAGTACTGCGTCCAGTTCTGGGCTCCCCAGTGCAAGAGGGATGTGGCACTACTGGAGCAAGTCCAGCGAAGGGCCACAAAGATGATTGGGGACTGGAGCATCTCTCTTATGAGGAAAGGCTGCGAGAGCTGGGCCTGTTTAGCCTGGAGAAGAGAAGGCTGAGAGGAGATCTTATCAATGTGTACAAGTATCTGAAGGGAGGGTGTCGAGAGGATGGAGCCAGACTCTTTTCAGTGGTGCCGAGCGACAGGACGCGAGGCAACGGGCACAAACTGAAACACAGACAGTTCCATCTGAACATGAGGAAAAACTTTTTCACTGTGAGGGTGACAGAGCCCTGGCACAGGTTGCCCAGAGAGGTTGTGGAGTCTCCTTCTCTGGAGATATTCAAAACGCGCCTGGATGCAATCCTGTGCAATGTGCTCTAGGTGACCCTGCTTGAGCAGGGGGTTTGGACTAGATGATCTCCAGAGGTCCCTTCCAACCTCAGCGATTCTGTGATTCTGTGATTCCACAGCTGAACTAAAAGTATACTGCCCTTTAGAAAAGTATTGTAAACCTTGTTATATGTGTATTTGTAATTTATGCAGGAAAGAATAATCCAGTCATCTAACTCCTGTGCACAACGCATGGAAATAGAGTTATGTGATCCAAATCCAACAGATTTGTTACAGAACAATACTCTATATTATACCTATTTGTTCCCAAGCTTCTGTTGCATTCTTTTATCTTTTATCTAGCTACAACCTCTAAAATCTCAATGGTTTTATCCTGCTATTATCAATTAGGCTCTTCCAGGTATTAAGCAGGATGCTACTATTGCTGGGGCAGAAATCATCTGATGGTCACTAAACAGTACCTTATTGTAAGCATGTCTCTACAACTTATCAGACTAGCACCTCAAAACTTTCCTCACTGTCTTTGCAATCCCATAATCCTCCAATACCCAAATTCTTTTTTTTTTTTTTTCACCATTCTTCCTGCCATCTTTTCCTCCCATTATATTATTATATTCCTGTTCCTGATCCAAAGGTCAGGGCTGATCTCACCTAGGTTTTGATGTCTACATGTGGAGCAGCCAATCTAGGCTCTTTCTAGTTAATGAAAGTCTTTAAAGACAAATTGTAATTATCTGTAATGACTGGCACAAGTAGAACTGATCTGACCTTGATGCTGGAAATGGAGTAGGTAACATCTTTAATTTCCCTCTGGCCCTATCTTTTGTGATTCAATATCAGTGTAAGGTGCTTAGATTTGTCAATTTTTGAATTTATACGGTAGCTGAAATTTTTTTAGAGAAAAATTTAACACATGGTTTTTCTGGTGAGGCAAGGATTTCATGGATTATATTCTTGGATTTAGGTATTTAAATGTTGAATAGAGTAGATATCTAGCTCCCAGGATGTGGTTCAGTGGCTTTACTTTATTTTATATAGTTGGACAGCTACAGTAAAGGGAAATTCATAGTAATAGTAGTTCTAAGTGTGTTAAGGAAAGGTTGAACAAATCCCTAAGTCATGGTGAAGGTTCAGGCCTTGGAAAAACTCTATACAAAGATTTAGTATAAACACAATGACAAACTGGGGCTGGATACAATCCTTTTTCACCAGTCTGTGGCCAGTTGTCTCTAAACTGGAATACTCTTTCGTGCAGAGTGGCATAGTATATCATTAAAGCTGGCTTATGTTCTCAAACAGAAACTGTGGTTTTCTACAAATAAATAATTTGTAATGGATTGCTGCTGCCCTAAAGCAAATTTAAAAATAATACCAAGAAGCTTAAACAGAAAAAAAAAAAACCCTTCATATTTTTAAAGTAAAAATGCTGTTATCCTTTTTTTTCCCCCTTCTATGATTTCAATTTGATATAAGCTTGCCTTTCTGCTTTGTTATCTCTATGTTGTGTTTTCAGATGTAATCTATTGAGCAGTGGAAAACTTAATTATTCTTCAAGTGGACAACCCAGGTCTTCTCCAAGTAATATTATATCTCATAATAGTTGTCATGGCACTCAACAGAAAAGAGTAATTGTATACACTGGGAAGTATTTCCTCAGGTTAGCACATATATGCCTTCTGTTTGGTGACCCATTTCTTTCTTATACTTTATTAAAGTTTTTTTTGTTTGTTTGTTTGTTTGAATATTGTCTGTTACACACAGATAAAGGACTTTGCAATATCTGGGAGATTTTTACTGGTATAAAATCATTAGATTTTTTTTTCTTTTTTTCCTATCCTGACATTATTTTTCATTTTGAAGGTGGCAGAAGTGTCCTCTTAGATCATAACTTCAAGCACATTGTTATTCAAACAGCAAGGCAAATAACAACCCAAAGGTCTAGCTCAGAGCAGTGTTCATTATCATCTTACTCTGTACTGTAAATTACAAGAATTCAGTTTGTCAAAATCATATTCTATGTTTTTATCAAAATGTTAACCCTATATGGTATTTGGAGGAGTTCTATACAGCAGAGAGGAAAGGAGAAATATAGAATAGTATGGAATATGGATAGTAATGAAAGGAGAGTAAGAAAAAGAAAAGATTTTACAGGCAAGGACAATTGCATTAGAACCTGGAGAAAATATGGATCATGGAAACCACAAGCGGAATATCAGTTTTTCATGGTACTTTGGGATCTCATACTGGAGGTAGCACAAGAACATAATAAAAAACAGAATATAATGCCATTATAAGAACAAGCATCCTTCAAAAAACAGCATAATCAAACCAACTGACAGTAGGGAAAATGACAGCATTTTGCATGCACTCAGGCTTCAGTCTTAAGTTGGACTTATTATAGTGAGGCAGCATCCAAAAGTCCTATTAAGATTGTGACTTCACTGTGTGGCAAACATTCTTAAAGCAAATATAAAAAGTGAAATGGAACAAGCAAATTGATATAAAACCATACTAGAAGAATATGAATAATAATTAGAAAATAAAATTAAGATTATAGTCTATCAGCTGCACAGCCAAAGCCTGTTTAGGATAGATTCCCTGATTTCAGTGTGCAAGAAACATAAAAAAGAACAGCTAGTCATCCTTCTCCCCTATATCTTCACTTTCTTCCACCAAAATTAAAAACCCCAGTTAAACTCCAAAAGATTTTAATGAACCTTCTCATGGGTAATGAATATACATGCCTGATATGCAAAACTGGTTTTGCTGATAAAGCCAGTATGTTAATATGAAATCCAGGATTTTAAATGTGTAATTCCATGGTCAGTCAAAAAAGAAAAAGGAAGCATAAACATTGGCCATTCAAACATAGGTTTAGTTTTCAAAGAAAATGGAGCTTAATATTGAAGTATTTTTCTAATTTATGCAATCTAACTTTATATAGGAAAAATACCCAGAATCCTTGTTATTCACGGATTCTTAGAATTACATAATCTCATCCACCAGGAAAAATATAGTCCCTTGTGGGGGGAAAAAAAACCAAAACAAATGTAATAGAAATTAATGAGTTTTCTAAGTCTTTATATTTATATAATCCCTTACAATTGAAAGCAATAAAACTCTCGGGGCATACCTCATTTTTACAATGGTTTGAAATAATAGACACTGTAGAAAGGTCAGCTTTCTTTATTAAGTTTATGGTTCCTCAGGATAAGATTGTTGCTAACCTGCTGGTTTAATTGCTGTTAAGTTTTATTCCATATTTCTATTAAAGATAATTCTTCTGTTCATTTTTTATATATAGCTACAAGTATAACACTGTTTATTTTTTAATTAAAAATAAAATTTGAAATGAACTTCATCATAATTTCCTATGCTAATGGTAGTTACTGATTCTTGACTCAAAGTCTGTTTAAAAATTCTATCAGGAAAGAGACAATAATATTTATTTCTTCATTTTAATATCTTAAATCAAGTAACTGTCTTCATCAATCAACCAAATATCCCAAATTCTGGAGCTCTGAAGAATTTCTTTTCCATAAAACAGTGTTTGCCAATATTATAATAATAGTTTTATTTGAACTCCAGTAACTTAAGTAAATAGGGTACTTAAGAATTGTGTGTTCATTCCATGAAACCTCTTTGAACTTGTAAGATCTTTCACTAAATGGTGGTAGTTACTTTCTTGATGCTTTAGGGAACTCTGATGTATACCTTCGCTGATGGAAGGGCATACGTAGGCTTAAGCATGTGATCCAGCTGTATATGTTAGAGTCCCTAGGCATAGCTTTCTGATGTCACGCGGCAAAAAGGAAACCAGGCAATGGGGCACTGCTAAGCTCAGTTTATGAAGTGGACCAAGCGAGGGATAAGCTGTGTCAGAAAAAGCTTTGCATAG
Source organism: Apteryx mantelli (assembly GCF_036417845.1). Taxonomy (NCBI): domain Eukaryota; kingdom Metazoa; phylum Chordata; class Aves; order Apterygiformes; family Apterygidae; genus Apteryx; species Apteryx mantelli. Next base: position 115,850,737 of record NC_089980.1, on the reverse strand, counting down.
GCGTGTGCGTGAGTACACACACACACATATGCGTGCGCACATACACAGCCACACATGAGTTACAGCTCGCAGGACCCCCCCCATGTACCGCTCTGGCGAGTTGGGGCAGTGCACCGAGGGGATGCTGCGTTAGCCCCAGCCGGGCTCAGTGTCGGGCCCCAGCCAGCAACCTGGCCATGATGTCGGCCCTCTGCTTCTACATGGTGTTGGACATTTGCATATCGGCATTTTCCCCCCAGTCTCTGTTACTGGGGGTGTTGTAGCCAGACGCTGGCTCAGGCCGGAAAGTCAGTCCACGCTGTGCCTCCCCAGCAGTTTCAGTGATTGCTCTCCTGTCACTTGTTGCTCCAGGGCCCGGACCAGGGCTCATGACATTCAGTTCTTGTCTGCACTGTCCTGTCGTCTGTGGCTCATTGCAGTCAGTCACTCAACTCCTGATCAAGGCGAGATCATGATGCTCCCACAACACCCACCATTTGTTCAGGTTGGAATGAAGCCCTGTTATTCTCCCCACCTGCTCTCTCCTGCTTCAGAGCGTGCAGAGAAGCCAGCATTGACTAATTAGACACAAGAATAATGGATGTGGGAAACTCATGATGGTAGTTGATTGAAGCTCGAACACTGATTTTGAGATTGCGTGTACTGGGAAGGATAGCTGATCACAATAGGATCAGAGTTAAGACCCATACTTATTAAATCAGCGCTGAAATGAGCACATTTGTATGGATATCAGCTAACAGCTAGTACAAACTGGGCAATTTATATTCCACTTCCTAGGCAGCTGCAGATCCAGCCATTCTCACACACACACATGCACACACACAGTAGTTTTCACTGGAGATGGGTCAAATGGAGATGTAGTCACAAGAGAGTACCACAGTACACAAACTATTTTGTGTTTCTCCTCACCTCCTATACTGCAGATATAAGAGGGCTCTCACTTTGCCTGAGTAAGCTTCTATAACAACTACCTTATAGCCAAGCTTCTTGTCTTCTTTCTTATTCTGTTGTATTTTGCCCCAAAAGCCTGATTTGATTAGGGAAGATAGGTATGTGCTTCCTGAAGTGACAACTTTGTAAATTTCATTTTTCAATTAGCAATTTATTTTGCTAAATCAATGAAATAATTCACAATCCCTACTGAAAAATTCCTTTCTCTCCCCTACTGGAATCGTAAAGATAATTTCCCCTTGCCCTGTTATTATCATAGATAGGTATTTTAAGTTACACTCCTGAAATATGTACAGCAGTGTTGAACAGCTCAGTGTATTTAAGGCAGCGCAAACAGAAAAATTTTCAAGTGAAAAATGGTTGTCTGAATATCTGTTGTATAGAATAACTGCACACAGCACGCAAAGGATTAGTCTCAAAATCTGTACATTTAAAAATACTTTTATGGAATGTTATGAAAGCCAGAAGTCTCACTTTTGTGGATTTATAGACCAGTTATTTTAATTTGATATTGATTATGGATCATAGGAATAAAGTGACCATTAGACATAACAAAGAAAAACAGACAAACCTTAAGCTCATAGTCTGTATTTATGGAGGGTCTCTATTGATTTTCTCTGTGATAGTGCTTCTGGTGGAGCTGAATTAATTATTGCTATATCCTAAGAGAAGAATTTTATGTCTGCAAAACTGTTTTTATTTTCTTTGGAAATTTATTTTCTAAAAAAGACAAATCTGAAAACTGCTGAGACTATCAGATTTAAATGAATGCATTATCCTCACATTGATGTGAAGTTCTGCTGCTTAGTGGTTGGAGAAATAAAAGGTGGCTTATCTTGCTAAATATGGAACATGACATTTTCCAGAGGGCTGTTTGTTTAGTGTTTTACAATGCCTTATGAGACTTTAAAGTCTAAACGTTTTTAGGGTAGTGAAATTAACACTTTCAGATGGGAAGAAATTCATAGTATTATGTCACAGCAGGCTACACAGCTTAGTTAGACATTCTAATAAATAGCAAAAAAGTTTGGATGCCCTGGAATAGGATTTTTACCACTGCCTTTGCTGCCATTTCCTGTTAATCTCCACTTAGAACTGCATGGGCAGAACATCAGCTGGCATGCTGTGACCAGTCTGTGCTGCTGCAAAAGCATCCACAGAAGAGTAATTGAGCTTAATTGGAGCACTGCAAAACCTGACATGCGAGCAGAGATTGAAATATCTGGAGTTTTTTAGCTGAGGGAAGGGAATGGTGCTGGGGATGTGATAGCAACCTTCATATACGTAAAAAGTTGCTGCAGACAAGAAGGAAACAATCTATTATCCAATTGAAAAAGAAGTAGAAGGCTTTATTCCAGTAATGAAAATTCATGTTATGTTTTAGGAAAAAAAAAAACCACATTCTAATAGCAGCGATAGTAAAGCACTGGAATAAGTTGTCCAGAACTTGTGGAGTCCATCAGTACTGATCATCAAGAATAGATTAGACAAACATCACTGTGGAATGAGAAAGAAATTATAACATCCATTTTTGGGGCAGAAGGATAAATTTAGATTATCTTGTGAAACTTTCTTCAGGTTTATGATAAATCATTCTTTTCAAAAGCACCTGCTTCAGCTCAAATAGAGAAAGGATTGGAATAAGGGTTTTCTAACCCTGGATGGATGGGCTACATAACAGATTTCTGGAGAGGGGAGAATGGCCAGCCACATTTGGGCTCACCTTTCCCTTTCCCTTCTTGTGCTTTAAGTAGATGTGACAACATTTACAAACACCATTTAAAACCTAGGCTCAGGACTTCTGAGAGTTGTTAGGTATGAGTGTATTTCTAGTATGGACTAGGGCACTTTACTGATGAAAATTAAATTTCTACAGATTTGTCTTCAGGGTTAGACAGCAGAACAGCACAGTATTAAAAAAATCATATTTTCGACATTGGTTCCTGGAGTAACAGTCAGATGGCTAAGCCACAAATGTATTTAAGTGCCTTATTCATCCTTTATGCCATTAAAATTGGTATTGAGCTTTGAGTCACTTAGAAGAACTTGAGATGACTGAATCTGTGGGCTCTTGAGCCTGAATCTGTTTGCCTATACTTACTTAGACAACCCCTGTCTTGATTTCAGTGGGATTATGCCTAAATAGAGAAAGTAAGATCAAGACCCCGAAGGCTCATGGAAATGTTCAGTGTAGTCTGACATGACACATAAAAGCCAAAACACAGCTCACCCATACTGGGGTGACATACTCTTGCAATCACCAGCTCTCAGCTCCCCAGCCAGCATATTTTATGTGACATAGGCTGGTGATTTCATTCTTCGGACATCAACTGCTAAGAAAACCTCATCAGAAAAGTATAAAAAAGTATGGGGCATATAAAGTATTCTGCAGTAGTTACATTGCCCTATTTGTGCACATGCCTCTTGTGGATTGCAGCGGTTGGAGGCTACTTCTGAGTCTGAGATGAAGAAAATTGGTGTAAGGTTACACACAGAAGACGTACAGTGGGGGAAAATAGTCAGTTTATTTGGAGAAGCAAAGCCTGTTTGAGAAACTTTTGGTGCTGATATCTTAGTATCTTCCATTTTAAAGTGTTACTATATTCTTGATATATCCACTGAAGCAGGAAGGTGGAAAGAATCTTAAGAGAAGAGGAAGATGTCCTTTAAAAATAAAGTTTGAGGATTATTTGCCAACTAAATAACCTCTCACCAATAGACAGTAATTCTGATAACCCAGTGATGGGTACAGCAAAGTCAGATAAGATAAACAACCAGTCTCTTGGGGCCCTTCAGTGTATAAATGTAACTTTAGCACATTTCATGTTAGCTTTGTTCCTCACTTTAAAGCTATATTTACATTAGAAAGACACTTAAGTTTTTCTGAAGTGTTACAGAGCTGAGGCATCCTGGAGACAGGAGACTCTTCATGTAATTGACTTTTCCTTTTACAGTTCAACATTTTTGTTGGCAATGTTTATTACTCAAAGTGTATTCAGTGCGTTGTAAAAATACGGTGTTTCATAAGAAACATTGTAAAATGTCATGTGATAGAACATCTTTGGAGTGATGAGGACTTCTTCTGCCATTGTTTCTTATCACACTTAAGAAAGGATGTTTTGCAAGAGTCAGTTTGACATATAAATTTAACTATAGTTTCCATTCTCACTTACTGGTGATCAAGACCTCTGGACTATTTGAAAGAATAATATTGCAGATGTTTTAAATACTATCACTTTGCTCAGAAATCACCTCTAACAATATTGCAACTACAAAAAGGCAGACAAGAATCAATCTAAATTTTATCTTCAGATTTGACCCCAATAGCTCTGACATAAAAATAGAAACTTAATAATGTATATACATGTACATACATACATATGTGTGTGTGTGTCTGTGTGTGTGTGCATTTGTTTCACTGTCCTTCATCAGAATTAGGATAGTAAACACCGGACAATCATAGAAACAGTTTTTTCAATATCAATATCAATAATATCTGAAATGAACTTATTATAGTGAATTTGTCAGCCCATTTTACCTATTTCAGTAATGTTTTGGGAAACATTTGGAATTTGACATTCAAACTGCTTATATTTCTCTCATCATTAACTACAGCTGTGATCATTTGGTAAGGCAAATGGCTTTGCTTGTATACCCCATTTTTCACTCACGCTTCAGAAAAAGAGGCAGATAATGGGTAAAAGGAGAAAGTATGTTAAAGAGATCTGTCTCATCTGATGGCAGTAGGAGGGATTAACTTTTTTTTTTGGTTGTAGATGAGTGTGATATCTATAGTCTTAGCTTGTGATGTGAAGACGCTTGCTTGTTTTCGATAAGGCCTTTAGCCAAAAGAGTAGAAGGGAAAATAAATTTGCAATGGAACTTCTAAGCAGTGTAAGATGATTTCTACCCCCCAAAATGAAAAAGAAATATAGCACATCAAACTTCTGAAACATGGCAAACTCCCCCCCCCCCCCAAAAAAAAGATCATTTTCAAGCCCTATATTGATACCACTGAGGAGAATATTCAGAGAGAGAGGAAAAAAAAAAAAGGTGAGTTTGGTAGAAAGAAAAGAACATTGTCTTGGCCCCAAGGATTTCTTTTAGTTTTGAGTTTGTTGTTAATGTGTTTCTTTTAGTGAGGCTATTTAATCTGGTGAAGTTGAATAAATCCCACAATTTTTGTCTATCTATCTATCTATCTATCTATCTATCGGTTTAATCTAAAAAAGAATAAAAACTGTCATATAAGAGTGCTAGCCATGAAATAAAAAAGACCTGCACTTAATTGTACTGCACTCTATTATAAAACACATTTATAATCCTAATCAAGTCTCTTGGATGAAGATCTGCAGAAAGGTCTAGAGGCTGATTCTGCATGCTCAGATTCTGCATGCCCTGCCTTGTGACCGCATCCGTGGCTGCTGCTGCCTCTGGAGGTCACAGTGCGGCACGCGGCAACTGCCCAGTAAATCCGTGGGGAAGAGTCCTAAACTAGCTCTGAGAGAGCTGATACTCAGGCCAGTGCGCTCAGAGGTCATAGGCTGAAAGCAGTATAGCTGCCTCAGCATGGTTTGGTGCCTTTCTGGCACCTGCTCTCAGCAGGCCAGTTAGCTCAGAGCACATTCAGATGCAGCTATACCACCTGCATTGTCCTGGGACTGCCACTGTTAATGTGGCAGCAGAATTTTCTGAAATTAGCTGGCTTTTATAGAAAGGAATACAAACATACATGAATATAGAGTTATTCAATTCCCTTCTATATATCAATAGATACACGGATATCTGTATGACGTCCGTATAAAATAACACATGGAAGGAGAGGGAAAACAAAATGAGACAGAGACTGTTGGGTCTATTAAAACATTCCACAGTATCAAAGCTGTAGCCAAAAATAATTTACATTACATGATGAGTCATGCATCCTGCCTCCTGTCCCTGAGTAATGGCAGGATGTGGGGCAGAACATGTGCTACCTGCTTAATGAGGATTACAGAGAGATTCATTTAAAACCGTACCAGCTTGCTACCACAAATTTTGTATCACATCAAATTAAATCAGTCAGCCAGCAAGCTCTGCCACTAGCCATGCCCTTCAGTCCAGACACTGGTGCCTCCCTACCTTGCTGAATGCATCTCTGTTACTGTATTTTATAAAAATGATTCCTGTGAATGTTTTACATTTAAGGTCTCAGTTCAGACAGTCTATTGCCTAATGACAGTGTGGCCACACAAAGCATAATATTAGAAATGTCATCTTGTATTAGTAAAGGGTCAGCTTGGAATATATCTATTGTCATCACTGCTAATCAAAAGTGGAAATGGAGTAACACTGAAAATATTGGGTCAGATTTTTTTCATAAAATGGTTTGCTTTGACTCTGCGTATGCCCCCATTTTATTCTCTCCAGAGCTGCTGACAAGAATACAAACACAGTATATCTCAAGTCAAAAAAACCGTAGAAAGCTCTGCTAAAATAGAATTGAGTAAACATCCCCATTTGAGCATGGCAAAATCATAATGAGACACAATGACAGGAAAAGTAATTTTAAGGTTATGCAAAGGCATCAAAATATAATAAGATTTGATGAAACAGAGTTAAGACAATCAGACAATGTAAACTGTATATTGTAATGACCCATATAATAACCATACCTTTGAATTACGTTATATTAATTTAAAGTTCTATCTATCCTCCACACCAAGACATTACAAAAGCTTCAGAATAAAACTGCTGTTTTCAAATATAGAAAAATGGTTGTTATTGGCTTAATTGGAGCTGATGTTTGACTACGTACATAAGAGTTACTGAAGGGTTGACATAAGCTTTTCTTTACTATATATAAGCATTAAATTTGATTATTAATAATGACTGAGTTTGATTACAGTTTTTTTCACATGTGATCTGTGAATAAGATAATTATATGGGCAAACTGAATTGAAAGTACATTATTATTAAAATAATTAAAAAGAAAGAACACATTGCAACAGCTACACCATTTACATGGAAATATTTGGCCCTCCCAAAGTTTTTAATTCATTTTAACTCATGGAATAGTTGGGAGAACTGTAATTTCTCATGAACTGCATGAAAATCCAGAAGCAGAAAGCTATAATTTTGATAGAGATACATTATTATATTTTGTGCTTAACAAAGAGGTAAAATCCTTTCTTCATCTACAAATCAGATCCTGGCGTTTTCTGTGGGGCCTGGGCTAGTGCCTCAATAATGTATTTGTATACTGTATCTACATATGATACCCAAAAATATATATCAAGTTATGTGTGGAAAGTTCAACATGCCAGTTGACCAGGCACTTAGATATGCCCTTTGATACTGAAGATGGAGTTCCTCTGATTTTCCATATCTAATTGGTCTCTTTTAGGTTTCCTCTAAAAATATAAGAGAAAGAAACCAGGAGAGTATCTTTCATGTCATCCTTTAATAAGTATTTGAAATAGGCAAGATGAATCATCTTCCTGAGTTTCCAGTAGCTACTGGACATCTTAGGTGAGGTGATGCCTGTGACACGTTATGAGGTAGTGTATAATAATAATATATTGTCCTTTCAGCCCTTGATCACTTAAGATATAACGCCTGTGCATACATGTTGTAACCTTTCCGTTACTACATGTCTTCACCTGTTTTTTATATCCTCTTAGGCTGTTAGTTCACGGAGCGTGCTGTCCTCTGATTTTATACCAGGCTTTTGTCGATTCTATCAGAAGTGAACTCACAAAGACAGAAATAACTGACATTATGAATAAACATCTTTAAGTCCTTTTCTGAATGTACAATAAAAACTTTCATATTTTATCCCAATATGATTGCACATACTGAAGATACACTCCCAACCCATAAATTAGGAGAGGGCCAAAACTCCTGTCATCAGCAATATTAGTGTGTGCTATACTAGGATCAATGCTATCACCTCTCTAACTGTTAGATTCAGAAAATGTTATTTTCCAGTTTCAGTTATGGTCTTTGATCATCATATAATGGTTTTTGTTGACACAACTGAAAAGTTCATTTCATGTTACAAACTTTCAATCTTCTCTGTCAGAACAATAACGCTGATATAGCAATACTGTAATCAACATAATCAGCTGTGATGTTATGCATGGCATGGAAAAAATATTCTCTTTATTAGACTTTCCAAATTAAGATGAAAACATTATGATTACCTGAGGCACTTATGATTTTGACTAAATCTCCCATTGCATGTAATATTCTAAAGGATATCAGAAGGCGAATGAAGAGAGAATCTGGTTGCATTTCCTAGTAGGAAAAAATGTGTTTTCAGTGACACATTTAGAAAGTACTTGTAGCAATTTATTACTAAGGAAAATTGTATCATATAGCAGTGGAAGACTGGTGAATAACATTAAGAGAAATGGCAGAAACATCCATTCCGGAAAGTTTTAAGAATTGTTAAAAAACAGGAATAAAATTATATCCTATGAGACCCAGCTACCTATGATCAGTTACAGGATTTCCTACAATGAAAGCTGCTGTAGTATCTAGCATACAATAGTGTTTAAAGTCATTTTGTGTTGTTTTTCAACCTGGGCATTATTAAACTGCAAAGCTCTGATCTATAAAGAGGCCATAGATAAAATTTGTAGTATGATCCTTAAATTCTCTGGTAAATATCTATCTAAGTACCTGAAAACTAACTGCGTTCAGATTAGTTTCTATATGGTGTCTCACATTCTTTACTGCATTCTCCTCTTCCTTCTCCTATACCCCACTTTTATTGGCATTGCCAGTAGTAGAAACACTGGTGTAGATAACAAACATAGCACTGTCAGACAGAGAGGGGATTAAACAATATGTCCTTTATTTTTTGGCTGCATGTTTTAACCACCATTAGTCTTTTTCTTAAAAGCAAAACAAAACAAAACAAAAATTTCAAAAACAATCTGTCTGTCATCAGAAGCTATGGCTGAGACACTTAATTTCACATTAATATTTTGGCTAGTGAGGTAGGATAATTCAGGTTGGAAGGGGCCTTTGGAGGTCTGTAGTCCAACTTCCTGCTCAAAGTAGGATCAGTTGTGGTCAACTATCGGGTCAGATCAGGTTGCTCAGGGCTTTATTCAGTTGGGTCTTGAAAACCTCTAAGTATGGGGACTGGATCTCTGGGCAGCCTGCGCCACTGCTTGTCTGTCCTCATGGTGAAAAAGGTTTTTCTCATATCAAGCACTGCCAGCTCATGTTCAGCTTGCTGTCCACCAAGACTCCCAGAGCTGGTTATTCCCAACTGGTATTGCTGCCAAACGTTTTTCCTTCCTAGGTGCAGGACTTTCTGTTTATCCTTACTGAAGTTCAGGAGGTTCCTGTTGACCCATTCCTCCAGCCTGTCTAGGTCCTCAGTAGGAGCCTTGCTCTCAGGTGCATTGAGCAGTTCCCTTAATTTGGCATAATCTGCAAATCTCATGAAAGTGCTCTCTGTCACTTCCTCCAGGAAGTTCCCTCCTCCTCCCTGATGAAGATGTTGAGTAGGACAGGTCCCAGGACAGACCCTTGCAGCACTCCAATTGTTACCATCTTCCAGGTAGAGTATGATACATTAAACCTGACCTTCTGAGACTTATTATCCAACCAGTCTTTTACTGACATAGTTGTCCACCCATCTAGTCCATAGCATCCTAACTTGGATACATTCCCAGTTTTTAAATACATATCTCCCACATGATGTATTTATAGAGCACCTGTGAATGGCTCGTGAATAATAAGAAAAAGTATATTACACCACTAATGTTTTGTTTGCAGAAACTGATGTAAATCCATTTACATAAACTTATAGTTCTTATATTTGTTTTGTGAGCCAAAGGCAAAGGGCCAAGTTTTTATGATACTTTTGTTATGAATATGTAGACTGAGATTTAGAGGGGTTCTCAAAAGTTCCTCGCTGCCTAACTTCAACTCAAAGTGAAATCCAAATTGGGTGTGGGTTCATTTCATTCAAAAGCCTTGACAGGTGGCTGTTTGAATCTTTGGATGAATACTGAGCATCTTTGAAACAAAGAGGATCTCATCTCACTTACACTAGTATACTGATTTGAACTGACTAGTATACTGATTTGAACTGTATGTTCAGTGCAGAGGATTGAGATGAAAGTAAGTACTAGCTCTGTGGAAGCCAAAGAGCCAAGAGAGAACATATACGAGCCTAGCAATAAGCCTAAAACATCAAGATGAGATGTTCATGCAGATATCAGCTAGTAGAAAACTAGGGGCAGGGGTTTAGCAGCAGTTCTGAGGGCTTCGTTGTTGCTTAGCTGTTGGATCTATGCACTTAAAGAGGCTTTGGGAGGGATGTGAGAGAAAATCACATTTGAAAATGAGACTTTGCATTTGAAATTAGTTAAAAATGATAATGATGAATGGAGCAACATCTAAATGCCTTTAAAAATCCCCAAATGCTTGTGCTTATTTGCTGACCAACATATAAATGTGCATAATAATTGTATACAAAGTTCCTTCCTAAACTGGTCATTTCTAGCCATGAGTTATTAATTTATGAATATTAGCTTGTTTTATTGTCAGATGCATGGCTCTGATATGAAGTGATGTGCATAGCAGAGCAGAACGAATTGCCATTATATTTTGGAAACATTTTTGTTATAATTAATAGAGTGAATGCAGAGCTTGTATGACCGCTCTATTCAACTGTAGAAGAGATGCATCTCAAGCAGTAGTAATGCACATTTCCTCATGTTGCCTAGACAATATCCCTCAGGTGCAACCAAGAAGAACCATCTTTGGGAACTGCAGTCTCTATGCCTATTTTATCCTTGGCCTCACTGTTTAGACTCAAAAAAGGGTGTCGATTAGTGCCAATTATGATGGTGGTTTTTGTAATGTAGGCATCTGCCTACTGGGAACTGGACAGACTTCCAACTTACTACATTTGAGCTGCTAAATAACTATCAGATGGCCAGAGCTTTCAATCACAAGCCTTCTGAGTTGAACTTGCAGAAATGACCTGTGGCATAGAAGGCTTTAGATCACCTAATTTTCAACTTTTTTTCAGTTATATATGGCTGCACCTATACTAGCAAATTAAATAGGATGAGGTTGGTTGTTCAGTGCAGCCTCAAGTTTATTCACACAGTTTACTTTAGGATCACTGATAATTCAATCTACACAGAGTAACTACTAGTTACACTATATACTAAATCCAACCTAAACCAAACTTGACTGCTTAGACAATTGCTATTACAACTAAAACAAGCTAAAATCAGCACAGGCCAAGACAAGCCCAAATGAGTCCTGAGACCCTGCATTGTCAGGTCAATACAAAGACTGTGGTCTTTTACAAAAAATCTGTTTACTGAGCTACATATACGATCTCTGAAGTGACTCAGGCTTTCCTTCACCCAGCTCAGAGCCCAAGAAAGATTTTATTCCTGGGTTTTTGTCTGCAAGATTTGCCAAAGTTCACAGGGTGGACTGAATGTCTCATATGACAGACAAATGCCCTAAACAACAGACCTACTTTGCATTTAAACATTTTCACATTGTAAGAATGAAATGCCACCAATCCCGTTTTATTCTGATGTGCTTTATGTTATTGAAATGTTATGAATAAATGTTTACTTCCCAATGCAGTAATCAGTGGAAAAGGACATTCAGTTCAACAAGGTAAATATAATAGGAATTAAATGTAATTTCTGCTTTATACTTTTAATTAAGAATGCTGCAAATTGTTCTGACAGCCATCAACTTAATTTGGAATTCTGTCACTGAAGTGCGAATGAGAAACATATGGAAAATAAGGTTTAAATTCCACTTACTAGGTATACACATCTCTGTCACCTGTCAAGGAACAGCAAAATAGATGACTCTGTGCATTGTAAATTCTGCTCAGGTGAAGAGCAATAACTCATGCTTTGAATGTCCTGCACATTGCTGGAGGAGCAACAGTGAGTAGCAGGTAGGTGGAAAAGGGTCAGCTCATGGCAGTGACGAAATTTTGTGAGCTGTGCCACTGTTCAGTGAGAATTGGCTTTAAGAGATGTTTCACAGATCAGCTTTTACCCAGAATAAACAGATAGTCATTTTAAGCTCTTGTTATGGACAGATGCTGCTGTATACCTGAACTATCTTTCCTGATATCTGAGTCATGAAGTGTTTCGAACTGGCTTGGATCACATGAGCAAGTGTCCTTGGATCTGACATAATTCAGTTAAGAACCTTTAGTTTTATTTGTCCACCTGTAGCAAAAGACTGCCAAATAAGGGGCATACTGAACACAGTATGGGGATTAAATGGCTATTATAGCCCTTGGGTGTGGGCATGAAACTGAATTATCTTCAAGATAAAAAGGGTGTGGGTTCATGTCAGGTAGGATTCATTTAACTAGACTACAGTGACTACAACTCATCTACCATGATCACCCCTGAGGCTCCTGTTCCTGTCAACAAAGAAAAATAGACACCCTGAGAAGGCAGTTTATCTCATGCTAAAGTAGATGTCTAAAATAGGCTGAGTCATGTCCTAAAGAGTTTGCTTCTCAACACTAAAAGGGAAAGCTTCTTTGCAGATAGCATGAAACTGGGTAAAAATTGGCATATGGGCAATTACTAGAGACTAGCTACCATCCTATAAATTCACACCCTAGCTTTCCATGCATCAGCTTGTCTGTGTGCCCAGACTCTTTAACTTGCTGTCTTTCAAATCTATGCACACACACAAACACAGGAGATTTTTCAGAAGAAGAAATCTCATTCTCTAAAAGGCAGCTGGGTCCAGCTCACTCCCTGGGGGTATGGGAACAGGTACAGGGGGCTCAGGCTACTGATGGAGGAGAGTCAAAAACTACAAAAGAACCCTGTCCTGTGTGAGGTAGAAAGACATGGTGGACATGAGTGGCATAGGGGAAGGGGCAGGACACTATTGCGAGGAGGTTTGAGGTCATTCATAGAGAAGAGAAAAATAGCGTGGAAGATTTGGGAGTGGAAGTTCTCCAATGTTTTTGCTCGTGGTGTAGTTTTAATTGCAAATTCTATTTTTCATGATGCCAGTGTTTGAATGGCTCTGTGTCTTATTGGGCTGTGAATTGTACCAGAAAAGCCCCTATTTTTACCTCCTGTAGGAAATGGCTAGTCTTATTCTTTCTTTTCATTCCATGGAGAAGCCTGTATTATGACTGCACCAGGGGCCTTCCTTAAGGACTGTGTCGGGGAGAAATTCTAGCACCCGTCGAGTCACGCGCAGTGCTGCCATTGCTTACAATGGTGCTTTCCTCCAGTGCTTTCCCAGAAAGCTACTCCAACAAGCTAGCTGTATGATCCATATATGCACAAGGCTCCATCTCACACATTTGCTGTAAGCTTTTGCTTACTAGAAAAGCAAAAAAACACCCCAAGAAATCCTATGAAGTGGATATTCCAGCTGCTGCCTAGTATAGCTTTCAGAACACTGGGTGAAAATGAAAGTCACTTTTACATGGATGCATAATGAATATATGCATCAAGCAATGGATTACTAAACTGGTCACACCAGTTCACAGCCAACTTAGTACCCACTTTTCTTGGATTTAGGGCAGGTTTATTGCCCTTTGGCACCACCAAAGATGCATTGAAGGGGCTCAGTAAGGGTCAAGATTTGGACCTTGGTCTCCACCAATCAAAATGCAACTGCATTTACTTTGTTATAAAGCTTTTCCTTTAGTTCATTTGAATTCTATTTCTGAGTATAACTTTTTGCAATTTCTGTTTTCACAGTGGAATGTGGTGAACTCAAAGACAAAGAACTATATGGTATTTCCATTGCTCAATCTCAAAGTGTTGGTTTTTATTCCCAGTGAAGTATCAAGATACCCAAATGCAATGCAGAAAATCACTGATCTGAGATGACCACCATAATGTACAGGATAGACATCTGAATATTATTTCTGCCTGAATATATAGCTTTTGGCTGATGTTTCTAGCCCAAAATACAAAATGAGTGCTTCATATTCTATCTGTCATGACATATTGCATTGATTGATACATATGGCATAATAGTCTGATACAAGAAAGCACAACAGTTTTGTGAGGCAATTTTGTAGGCAATTACAGTTATTGTTTACTATTTCCTAATATTTGTGATGGAAGATGTTAATGAAGCATTACTGCTCTTGCATTTGTTTGAATTTTATAAAGCTAGTGTATTGCTCTTTTATCCATGTACTTTAGCAGCAATGATGATAGTTGAGGGCATTTTTGCATGTTATGGAATCCAAGCATTACATACACTGACATGGCAGGAATATTGCTCCTCTAGCTAACCTAACTAATATAGAGTAATAAATGTAGTATTTTCTTTATTATTTCTCTCCATCCATGTTATTCAAATGAAGGAAATTTATTCTGAATCATCTCACTGCTGCTATAAATATGCTATGGAAATGCTGTGCAAACAACCATTAGAAGTAGTGTCTGATTCACAACGGCAATATACCAGGGCTGCTGAAAGCAGCAGTCAAATGTACATTCAATTGAAGTCTCAAGTTGGTGGTTATCTCTTGCTGCCTACCTGCCTGAACAGAGCAGCATTATAACACCTGCAATGAAAATCCTGCTAAACAAAAGTTTACATCTGTCATAACATTGGATCAGTGTCCCCGTATTACAATATACAATGTTAAAATTAAGCCCAGAGGCAACATGCAGTGAGATCTTGAAGGTTTTAGTTAAATTACTTGATTATTCCATCTGGACTTCAGCTGCTGAAGTGCTCTGTTAAAACAGAAACCTGAAAATCATTTTCTGTCTGCTGACACCCAGAAAATTAAAATGGAATTAAGTATTTTACAATATCCCTCCCAAAATATTTCTGACTGATGAAGTTTAAACTTAATACCTTTATAGAAAGGAGTAGTCATTATAGGATAGCACAGAGATATTCTTTTAAGGCTGTATTTATAAAAAAAATTTCCCATCTTCAACTGTCAAACAGTTAGAAGTCTTTTATTTAAAAGTAATTATTTAAAAAGCCTGTTGTAAAACTCATGTAGCTTTTTAAGGATGTAATAGTTTCTGAGTTCATATAATTCTGAACTCTCCTAGGAGGTCAGTGTTCATTAAAAAAAAAACAGTAAATAAACAAATAAATAAACAAATAATGTGGTCTTCCTTGCTGCAAAGAGAAGCTTAAAAATGTTTTACCAGCTCAGAAAACAGAAAGGAAATTTTATTGCAAGTTAATTATTATATATTTTGGATCCTGATAATAATCTTTGAACATCTGGATCTGGCAGTACAGGTGGCAATGCCAGTGTACGTAGAACACAGAGCCACCAAATTCTCACCTAATAAAACTTGATACTTTTTTATTTTGTCCATTTACTTCAAAAGGGAATTTTGTACAGTTTTTATGCATTGGTGAATTAGGAGATACAGAAATATGTTATTGCCTTGTCAGGTCTGTTTAAGTGATAAGAGTTTCAGGGATCCCATTGCCCATATCTGTGTTTGACACACTGTGGAGCTGTGTATTATATAACACAGACATGTCTATGTTGCGTTGTATATTATCTAACACAGACAATGGAAAAGCCACATTATTCTGCAAGTCTCAATTTCACCAATACCCTATAAAAGACTGATCAAATGCATCAAACGTTCATTCAGTAAAAAGAAATTGAGGACTGTGTTTCAGTTCCTTTCTTCATAGACAGTATTACATTTTAATATTACAACTGACTTTTTAAAATATGTGCATTTAAAAGTCAATTAAGATTTCCATTAAAACATATAGATCACATTTTTCTGCTAATTCTACTCATTACATCTGAGCCTTTCAAATGCTCATGTGAGCTTTTCTATGTATTGGATGCTTTGAAATGAGAAAGATCCATCTAGTTAGAGGTTTGTCCTCAAGTTTAAATACATATATGCGTGGGTATATACAGATAGGGTATATATATGTGGGTATATAGGTATATATATGTACATATATATGTGTGTGTGTATCCCTACTGAATATATAAAAAAATACTATAAAGTTTTATTGTATATGTATTATATACTGTTTAGTATATATAATCATGGACTGATTTTATACCCTTACACTGAATAGTGTCATTTCTGTATTGGTAGATTTGTTCTGTAGAGCAGTAGTATTTGTGAAAATTGTATAAAATGTGACTTCTATCTCTTCTCTTTGATCTCTTCTCTTTAAAAAAATATGCAACACACTGAGACGTAAAAAGTCGTAGTGAATAACGTAGAAAGTTTTATACCAGCACTAAACACATGCTCATCTCACCTGGAGATAGATAACTAAGAAAAGCAGATTCAATTTCTTTCTGAATTATCCTATCTCTTTCTGGCAAAGACAGAGTTACCTTAAGAGGCTAGCATAAATGTAGATGACTAATTTTAGACAGATGAAATTATGTGAAAGCAATGCATGCTTTAGTGGTAATTTGTACAACAAACAAGAAGTCAAATACATTTTCATTTTTGACCCTAAAGCATACTGTAAACTCTTAAATATTTCTGAATTAAATCTGATTAAAAGGAAAAATCTCTTTTGCTTTATCTATTGAATATGACTAATTAGGTTGTCATTTGTCTGAGCTGAAATGATCATCATTTCTATTTTGTATGTTGATTTTGCAGCAATATTTATTTTAGAAGGATGTTTATTATTGACTTTCCCACTTGTTGTTAAAGTTGAAATTTAGTATTTGATACTTTTTAATTTGTTTAATTTGTTTACCACATCATTCATTAGCAATCTATGGACCTCACTGTCCCCAGTATGAACACTGTATCTTCATTTGTTTGTTTTCTATTCTTTTTCTCTCTTTCCTCACAGAAGCCGTCAGATGTGGGCTTGTTTTAAGCTCTTTCTTTCAAGATTTAAGCTTTTTCTTTCAAGCTCCATTTTCAAAAGAACATATTAATTGCTGTTAATCAACAGAAATTTAATGTGGATCGTGAAGGTTTGCCAAAAAATTACACACCTGTATCTACTAATTGCTTTTAGCATTTATTAAGCCTTTCTTTTTTCTTTACAGAATTTAGATCAACCATAGTGATTCAAACCATCTTCATCTGTGATTGATGCCAAGAAATGCTCTCATGTTCCCTGTCTTCTGCTGCAGTGGGCAGTAACCTCTGGAAGAAGGATAACATAAAGCAAAAATGTAATGCTAAGTCCTTAGACCACTATATTTACAAAATGGCTGGGTGTTCAAGTCCGGTTGCTTTCATGAACAATTTCAGCTCTCTAAATTACTCAGTGACAGCTTGAATAATTACTGAAATAAAATCTCTTTCAGCATATAGAGTATATGTGAACAATTTGCAATAACCATTTTGCATTCTGCATTCCAAATTCCTTACTAATTCTGAGACACAAGACATTGTTTTTATTCTATGGTTGGAAGTTTTTCAAGCTTATAGGACATTTAAAATAGCAAAAAAGAACACTTTTGTTTTGAACATTTGCACTAATACAGAGTGTACTTCAATGAATATTCATACCTTCTCTTTCTATGAGATTTTTAGAACAAATATTGCCTGATTTCAATGTTTTATAAAGACAATCAAAGAGGTTAAAATGCCATCAAGCACAGCATGCAGCATTTGTTCTCTATAAATGTCAACAATACATTCATTGCTCTATTTGATTATCTATTTTTATAGGATTTCAGGATTTCAGCTGAAGTGTTTGATGTTACTTTTCTGAGTTTGTCCTCAATGGCTAGTTCATTTGCAGTTTGGCTTTTGTCTGTGTATCCATATTTCTTTCTATCTGTCTCTTTACATATTTCTTTGTTTCACAACATAATTGAGAAACCAGATATTAGTTTACAAATTATTTTGGATTGTTTTAAACTGTCTGGATTAATTTGTCCTTTGTAGTCACTTAACTAAAATATTTTTATTTAGATATTTTTTATTTATTCATGTTTATTCATATTTCTTTATACATGTAGTTCACAAAAGTTTTTTTTTTTAAATAGTTTAATTCATAATGTGAATAATCACATATATGCATGAAGGGCTTAGGAAAGGAAGATGTCTTTTGTGAAAAATCAGAAATATACATACTTAATTACCAGTTTTGTAAAAAGTACATCTAGAAATATACAGGGCTTTGAAATCCAATTATTCAGGATTTGTCAAACTTCCACACGATATAAGCTAAAAGATTTTATTGCTGAATGAACATCATAACTGTCCAAGGAAGCAAAGAAAGGGAATCTTAGACAATTCTTGTCAAAAAACAAATGAATAATGATTTTTTTTTTCATGATTTCAGGCTAGTTGCAATGTTTTCATTCAATTTCTAACCAGCAAATCCTTAAAATGAATTTTCCTTAGGGTTCTTAATTTGAGCCTAAAGGCAAAACTTCCACTGACATAACTACAGAATCATGTCTGAAAGATATTGTAAGCTGTCCTTACTCTTGCTTCTAGGCAGGAGTATATATGTATCTATGTCTGTCTTTGCATATGCATGGTAACCTATTTTTATAAGAGCTCTAGTGAGGAAGATAACTCAGTCTCTGCAGCCAACTTATTTCAGCTTCGTTTTTTTACATTAGAAATCCTTTGCAATATTACCAATCTCAGACTTCCTTCCATTATTCTTTCTGTTGTTCAGTATGGACACAGAGAAAAGATTTTTTCCTTATCCACTGAATCCTGTTTTGTGCCTCAAGACAATTGTGTTGTGTCCCATCTTTCTTGAAATATAATGCCTAAAACAGTGCACCCCTTTAGCTGAGGTGTTATCAGTGCGTAGCTGAGGATCAGGCTACTTCATGTGTTTTATGTGCTATATTCCTGTTTCTCTATGCAGGCATGATATTTTTTCCTTTCACAACAGCATGACATTGTCATTCTGTGTTCAACTTGTGGCTTCATTCTCCTTTCAGTAAAACAGTGACTTTTTTTGTGTGTGTGTAGCAGTGTATCCTTGCATAATTTTAGTATCTTTTATTTGTCTCCACTGAATAGCAAATTGAAGAAGCATATGAAAATAATGAATAATTTTAGACCTAGAACACCCCTGGAAATCCCTGCTTGATACAGTCTTCATTCTGACAGTGAAACATTAATTTTGTCTCTATTCTGTGTTATTTTTGTGCAGATTATGTCTCCCAAGTCTGCTTATGAGAATGTCTGTCAAAGCCTTGCTAAGGTCAGGATATATGTAATCTACTTTTTCTTCTCAATTCACAATGCCTGCCACTCTCTACTAGAGAGAAATTACATTTTGGTTAACACAATCTATCCATGACAAATCCATATCAGTTGTCACTCACCTCCGTGTTTTCTTACAGTTGCCAGTAGTAGTTGTTATAGCCCCTAATTGCAGTAGGGCTATGTTTTGAAAATTGATGCAAAAATCAGCAGTAAAGATATTAGCCTTCTTGGCATTAGCTATGGTTAGTTTTACCACTCTGCTGATAGCAGGCCAGCCCTTTCCTTTGGTTTTTCTCTTATCACTAATGTGTTCGAAATTCTCATTGTCCTTTGCTAATTCTGGCTCATTTTTTTGCCCCTGTGGTTTTATTTTTGTCCCTATATGCTCATGCTATACTTTCACGTTCATGCTTATTAGCCTGGCCTAGTTTCCACTTCCTTTTTGTTCATTTCTTTTCTTAAATCCTTGAAGTGTTCTTCGTTTAGACAAGTAGGTTCCTTACAATATTTCCTGTCTCTCCTCTGCAGGGGGATAGTTTGTACTTGAGCCTTTTATGTATTTCTTTAAAGAACTGCCAGGTTTTTGAAATATCTTTTCCACTCAGACTAGCCTCTCAGGATACCCAGCTCACCAATCCTCTGAGTTTACTGAAGTCTGCTTTCCTGAAATTCATTGGTTTTGCTTTGTACTTCTATCCTAAAAAAAAAAAAAACAAAAACCAAAACAAAACAAAAAAAACCCTCCTGTTTCATGCTTCCTTCCATCTTAATATTCAGCAATTTCCCAATTTGAAAGAGAAAGAAAATCTGGAAGGTCTTCCCCTCTGATTGTTTTCTCTACCAACAGTGATCATGAGCGCACTCCAAGCACTTGTTGGGCATAGCATTTTTCCCATCTGGATGTCAGGTAAGCTGAGAGGACAACTCTGCCAATTCTGTATAAAAAGCCTCAGTCCTGATTTTCCGTGTTTAGTATAAACCTATAGCAGACTCTGTTGCTGGATGGAGACCATGCTGTTATACTTTTAAGCACCACTGAAGAACATTTCAGTGTCCTACCTCTTTCTGTATTCTGGACCTCAGAATTGTCTATAATAAGCAAGGAAACATTGTTTTCCCTATTTCATTTGCTTATTCATTTTGAACATGTTACATGCTTTTCTACTAATGTTCCAGTCATGTAAATTATCTCAGCACTTGGCATAACCGAACTTGTAAGAACTGGATCCTTGCTCTGGTCATGGAGAAGGACTTTTCCATTTCCTCCTTACATTTCATGTCTTACTATGCAGCCATTTATAATGTTTAGCAAACCAAGACTATATCTTCTTCCTTCTCGCTGCTCCTTTGGGTCTATTGTGAATCTCATCTGAAGGCCGAGAGCCAGGCTACCATTTCTGTAGAGCTGGATCTTTAGAAAAATCTACAGATCCATATTTTATTGTTACATTTGCTATATGTTGCATTTTTCATAATGCATCATTATGAACCCAAATGAGGCATTATTCTGCTTCTCATAATCCAAATATAAGATGCTGCTGAGACTTTTTCAGGTTTATGACCTTTATCTGTATGTTCATATCATCACTAATAACAGATCTGGGAGTGATCCAAAGTGCATGAAGATGGAAATAAGGGAAGAAAGAGAAGATCAATAGAAAGGGACAAACACTGTCCCTATATGGCATTAAATGAAAAATCCTCCAAGTGGGCGAGAAGCCACACATTTTCTTCACTCTTTGGAACCCCTCTCTCATGGGATAAACTTGACGTCACTAAGCTGTTTTCTTATAAAAGTAAAAAATAAATAAAAAATAAAAATAAAACTACCAGCAAATCACCATTCAGATAAAAGGAGCATTGGCCTCTGCTTCAATGGAAAACTTCTGTTTTTCTGGTGTGCCTTACTAAAGATTTCAAGAAAAGATACACATACTTTTGTGATTTCTGTTAAGCAGCCACTGCAGAAGATGTGTAAACATAGGGATTTGCTGGTAAATACCCTAAGGGAAGTAACTCTTTATTTAATAATAAATACTGCATATGACCTGCTGTCTAAATAACAAATGTAACATAAACTCTCTGGACTATTCAAATCGTTGGTGTAACAAAGTCATTGAGGTGAAGGATACTTCATGACTGGTTTTGAGTTTTACTTTGGTGGGAAATACATGACTCGTGCACTACACTTTGTGATTTGTTTAATCAGAAACAAATAAAGGTCATTTATTTTCAAAGTATGGTAGCTAGCTTTTGCACGCTTTCAAGAACTGCAGAAAAGTGTGGGCTGGCATACAGACTACAAATTTGGGTTTGTGTTTTGAAATCACCCAACTGTTGCTGAATTTTTAGAAAAAAAAATGACAACTTATCTAACATATTAAGGAATTCCTGTAAGCCGTTAATTAAGCATATAAATCATAGCAAACCATTTGAGTCTATTTGTTTATATGTCGCTGCTTTGGAGCTATGTTCTTATTGATCTAAAAATAAAAAACTATGTCGGTGACTTTCACATCTCCTTATTGTTACTTCATAGTATTAATGAACGCTGTACAGCTACACACTCTGTACTGTACTGTACTTTTGCTGTACAATCTAGCAGAATGAGCAAAGTCACTGAGTTTGGGACTTATTTCACTTTCCTGTACTATATAAATGTATGACACACGGTCTTGGCCATTGGTTAGGTCATTTCTATGGAGACGTGGTGGAGAAAGACATCCAAAAGGTAATTCATCACGTCTCATAATACATGCTTAAAATAGATAAAATGAATTGTCTTCTGGAGAAGCCTCTTTCTCCAATGAGCCTCGTCAGAACCTAAACTATGAGTTTAAATTTAGCACACTTTCAGACAGCCTTCAGTCCTCTTTCAGTCCTCTCTCATGCCTAGAAAGTTTACTTTCTGATGCATTTGAGTCCTGGCTAGAATATCTGCTGCCTGCTGCTCTCAGCAGTCCCTCAGGCACCACGTTCTCTGCTGTGACTCTCCTTCTTCTTTCTTGTTCTTCACTGCAGTATCTGGAAACCCCTTTCTCTGTGCATGCTCTTCAAGGCAGGAATAATCTCCTCCTCCTTTCAGAGAGGAACATTTGACCCACTTACCTTTCTAAAGGTAAGGTAATAAAGGAAGATAACAGATAAAATTAGAATAGACAGATACCAAACAAATACTGTCATACATGGTAAGAAAAAAGAGAGATAAAGACTCCACAGCAGCTTTTAATGGAGAAAATGCAGCTGCAAGTTCATATCAGACAGAGCAAGAATTTTGAATTGAGTTTCAGGTAGACATATAGATCTGCAGCCTACTGATGATCAGTTATTCCATCAGAATGAAATCTTATGTAAATAAACATATTTTTGTAAGAAGTTTTTGTGTTTAATAAGTCATAGATTTCCTACATGCTGCTTACATTCATCGTCTCATTTCATAGAAAAACAGTCATAGAGATCAGGAGAGGTTCCTGACTACTGGAGAAAGGCAAATGTTATGAACACTTTTGAAAAAGGCTACAGGGAAGATGCAGGGAACAACAGGTTGGTCAGCCTTGCTTCAGGTCCTGAGAAAATCATAGTGCGAGTCCTCTTGGCACACACTGCTGAGCAAATGAGGGAGAAGAAGGTGGCTGGGAAACTGGATGCCTGACAAACCTGATTGCCTGCTGTGATAAAACTGGCTTTATGGCCAAAGGGTGAGCAGTGGATATCACTTCAACTTTAGCAAGGCTTTCACCAGTATCCACAATATTTTTGTACCTGAGTTGCAGTCTGGAAGAGTACACTGTTAGATGAGTGAAAAGCAGGTTGAATGGCTGTGCTCAGAAGGTTGTGGTTAATGGTCATACTGTTGCTGGAGGCTGGTAACAAGTGGAGGGCTGCAAGGATCCGTCCTGGGACCTGTCCTGTATAACATCTTCCTCAGTGGCCTCAAGGAGGCAACAGAGTACACTCTCGTTGAGTATGCAGATAATACCAAATCTGGGGAAAAAGTCAATGCGCTTAATGACAGGGCTGCCATTCAGAAGGAGCTAGACAGGCTGGAGAAATGGGCTAGCAGGAACCCTCCTGAAACTGAATAAGGACAAGTGCAAAGTCCTGTGCCTAGAAAGCAAGAACCCCCTTGCAATGATATAGGCTGGGGAGCAGCTGTGCTAACCGAGACCTGGGGGTCTCGGTCAATGGTAAGACGAGCATGAGCCAGCTATACTTGCTATAAAGAAATCTTTTTTGCCCCATGCAGACAGCCAAGCAGTGGACCAGGTTGCCCAGAGAGGCTGCGCAGTCTCCATCCTTGGAGGTTTTTAAGACCCAACTGAAAAAAGCCCTGAACAACCTGGTCTGACCCTTCTTTGAACACGAGGTTGGACTAGAGACCACCTGAGGTTTTGTGCTACTATGAGCATAAAAATGTGTTGAATACATCTAGCCTACATCTGTAAGAAGCATTGTTTATTCCATAACAGTATACACTAGTGGCTGGTGTTTTGGAAAGGCCTAATGTTAGAATCCAGGCACAGAAGGACTGATCTGTTTTTATTCATATCAGTGTAAAACTTGTATATGCAAGATTAATTCCCTGTCATTGCTACAGAATAAAGGTTTTGTAGATATGCAGGATAAAAGCTAAGGAGCTCTCAAATCATTTTGTGCTAGTTCTGACATGTAAAACTACACTGAGTGATGTGTCAGACAGCTTTCATTTGGTAGAAAAGTGTGTTGAAGCTGGGACTTTCAAAATGAAGTAATTTGAGAAAGGGTATCCTATCAAATCTGCTTTAAATTACAAAGACAAGAACAGAATGAAAAATGAAAAAAGTAGAGCAGAAGCAGAATAACAAGGGAAACAGGGAATTTCTTAGTTGTCCTCAAAGATAGTTTTAATCTGTGCATATCCCTCCCCACCTTCTTGCTCACCCTGTATTTCAAGCAATAGCATGCATACATATGAACGTTATCTTAAACCCTTCATGAGCTAGGATCTTCAGCAAAGCATCCCATTGTCAGACACAGCACTGCCAGCCAAGAAGGATTACTCACGTTTCAAGACTCTCCAAGGTTTGTTGTTTTCCGTCTCCTAAAGATTTTCTATATTTCTTTGTCTGGTAGTGCATTCAGCTTTACCTTTGCACCTTTCCACATAAATAAAAAGTCCTTCTGACATCATTTCTGAAAGATTACCATGTAGAGGGTGCAGCTCAACATACTTCTCAAAGCAAGGTTTCTGTATGGGTGATTAAAGTGTTTTGAATTTTATCAGGAAGTGTCATAAGCCTAACAAATATAATGCACACAAGTCAAAGGTCTGAGCATGCCAGTGTGAAAGATTAAAACCTACAATGTTTTCTAAACCAGGAGGCAAACCTATTATGTTACTTTCTAAGGATTTCTTTCTGAGCGATGCATAAGTATTTCCGGAGAAGCGTGGAAGTCCTGCCACTTGCAGATCATCAGCTTAAGTGGCCTCAAGGGTGTTCTGCAAGGTAGTGACCCCAAATTTGTATTGCTTTCCTTCACTTTTCAAAACAATACAGAATAATTCTTCGATACAATGTGCCTGATCTATGTTAACTAACAAAAACTTCTAAAAGCTTCCTTGGTAGATGACACTGTAGAAAGCATTCATATGAGACATTTGCAGTTTGATCCCAAGAGATTATATACAGTAGGTTTAGCTGATCCTAAGGACAATGAGACCAGTAGATCAAGATTAATACTATTGATGAACATACAAATGTAACAACTTTTTCAATTTTTACCAATTTTTTGTTGAATCATACCATAATTGAAGTAATAATTCTCAAGGTTTTACCAAAGCCATGGGTAATGATTTATAACCCTTATCAAGAGTCTAAGTCATGGCACAGTATCACCAGGAGGAATCATTAAATAGATAGGAATGATGATAGGATCAAGCCCTGACACATCACATTGAAACAAGGGCCTCAAACAGTATTTAAGTAGGAATTATGTGTCCAAATCTAAGAAGAAGAACAAGTCCTAGTGTTACCCAAATCTAGTCATTCATCACATCTGCATTTTGGACTGTTAAATGGCAAAGGCATCCCAAATTAATATAAACAGACAGGCACCTCCTGCCTAAGACTTCCTTAGCCTCTTGATGACAACTGGTGGATATATGGTTTTAAACATCTTCAGCCTGTGAAAGAAATTAGCTGCAATCCTGAGAGGGGCCCAAATCTGCCTACATCCCTAGTAATTTACTGTCTCCTGTTTCTGAACATGATAATCTGAGTTAACCAGAATGCTCTTCAGGCATAATCATTTGAAAACAGAGGTTACTATGGAAGAAAAGTGTGCTCTGCCAGAAGGGAAACTATGTTGGTTTTTTTCATTCACCCTGTCCAGTAATAGCCTCATACTTACTGCAGTTGGCCAAGAAATAGATGACCCATGTTTGATTTCCTCTTACATTTGACAGGATTTAAATCTATTTCCTATTTCCTAAGAGTCAAGGTACAGAATGGTGAAGAAAAGAAATGGGCTGTGTAGACAAGCTAGGAGGGAGGAGACCTGGGTTCTTGTTTATGGAACTTGTTTATGAGTGTTACAATAGCATAAAAAATACAGAGTGAGTCTGGGAATTAAAAAGCAAAATGTTTCTCAGTCAAAGACCTGAGAAACCCATTGTGATAACTATTTTCAGAGCCTGTTTAGCACACTGATGTTGCTATATTCTTCATAAAATGCAACTATGCTCACTTTGTTTTCAATGATTGCCGTAGGTGATGCTTACCTCTTACACAGTAGCATACTCTTCACAGCCAAAAAGCATTTCCAGGGAGAATTCAATTATCTGCAAGAGGTGAAGAATATTCCAACTTTGAGTGTCTTACATGGGTTTTGAATTGGGGGGATATGGAGTTTGAAATGGCTCAGCGCGAGAAAGAAATTAGCATCAAATTTCCACCTTGTTGCTTGAATGATACAGCTGCCAGACACTTATAAAAGGAGTGGTTTAACAGACTGCTTCTTCCCAGTTAAAAGAGTCAGATTTGCTTAATTTTTTAAAGATTTGTGCACTCACCCTCCAGATCAGAGTTAGGTGCCTAAACTCCAGAGTGCAATTGTAGATATTGCTCAGTGCTTAGTGTATCTTGTGATATGGACGATTCGTATTCAGTATACAGGAATTTCATAACTTCAGGAATTTTATAACCCCAATCTGTCCCCAGACATGATAGGAGCCTCATGCCTGTATTGGGATATTGGTTTTCACGTGGTAGCAGTGCTAAACTTCAGCAGCCAAAAGTCCTTAAAGAATTGCACTTACTGATTTCACTAAGAAGTAGAGTCTGGGAGGACTATCAATATCCAGTATCGATCCTTAATGGCAGTTGCTGTTTATTCACCGTCTTGTGAGTGTTTCTAGATCAAATTTTCCATCATCCATTTCTATTTCTGAGGTGAAAAAAAGCAACACTGTATTTCTATTCAGTGTTTGAGCTCTTTATATATGCCCAATAGCTTGCTCTGCATTTTATCTGTGCTGTAATAGAAAACCAATAAAAAACAGTAGTATAAGTTCAATAAAATGATGGAGGAATATACAATACAGGGCCCTGAAGAAAATGTGTGTGAATAGGAGGCAGAAACTAAAATGTGAAATGCATATTGATTTTTTTTTTTGCTATTACTAAGGAATGCAGAGTGCATAAACAATGGAGGGAGGGATGGTCTTTCTCCCAAGGCATGACTAAATTTATGCAGTCAGTCCTCAAGCAGCAGACAGAGCTAATACTTCCTCAGCATGGTTATTGAGCGATACATACAGTGAAGGGTTCATCTCCACTCCTAAGGATACAGTTAGCTTCCCACTATGGGTTCAGTTGTTGACTTGTTACCTAAATTCCTCTGAAAGAGCCCAGCATGGTGAACATCTCATTTTAGGATGAAATTACCTGAAGATGCCATTTTCAGATTTTTTTTGGCTGGAGGGAAAAACCCTTAGCAAACAAAAAGCTCAATAAAAAGAAGGTTTAAGACAACTCCCATCAACTCCATTAGAGTCAGACTTTCACTAGTGACTTTTTAGAAATATCAATGTAATTTATAATTTTTCAGAAATATCAATGTAATTTATAATTTATGGACCATCTTTACTTTGTGCTGTTCCCTGAAAAATATCAGCCATTGCCTTAAGGCATCTTAAATAAACTCTTAGCCAGACTTTACCTCTTATCATTAGCAATTTTAGTCTCTCCCTGTAATTGCTTAATGGCACATAATGATGACGCTTTTCTGTGACCTCAACCACAAAGAAAAATATTTCTGCCCAAGTAATTCTTTGACAAAATCAAAGTTTGCTGATTATTTGTATTCATTAAAGATTTTAGTTCTTTAATATGTCTTCTTACTGAGAATATCCTGAAAGTAGACAGTCCCCTAATGTAATTGTGTGCTTAGAGTCTGTCTGTATGATGTGTGACGTAGGAAGAGAATGAAAATTCTCATCCTTAGTGGACATCTGATGACCTGCAGACAAACCACTCAAGGTATTCACACTTCTCCTGGTATTTTTCTATATACTGTAAAATCACAACATAGAATCTAATGAACTTCCACATGAAAATTCTCTTTGAGTCTGAGCACTCTCTAGGTATGAAAAGTGATAAGCTGATTCAGCCTAAAGGATTAAAATGATGATAGCTTTAACTGGGCAAAGTTCTATGTGATAATGATGGCAGAGTTTTATTTGATTACAGGTCACAATATGTAGGAAATACTGTATGATGAAATTGCTAATCTCAAACATGTATTTGATTTCTAAAATATGAAATCTTTCTAAACCTTTCTTTTATTAAGAATGTTGACAATATTAACTTAACATTGGGGTTCTGCCTAAAGAATCAGGATACTACCATAATGGAAATGTTTCATAATTCTGAGAACATAATCATTCTGTGCTTGAGTAGCAGATTATTCCCCAAAACAGTGCCTTCCATCCTTCTACATTTGATCCAAGTTAAAGTGAACTGAAGGTATCCAAAAGGGTTCCCCCACACACACTTTAATTACAGAAACGTATTTTGATTTATAATTTAAATGAGTTGCTATAAGTAGGGTTTTAGTGGTCCTCCAAAGAAAAGTTAATCAAGATAGTAGATTAATAAAATTTACAATAAAATCAGAGAAATTATTAGAGCAGTTAAAATGATTGAATTAAGCCATTAGTCATTATGAAGCCAGAAATAGAAGAACAGATTGTTCTATAAATGTTAAATTGGTAGTTTACTATTTTTCATAGTCCATGGAAAACGTCTCCATGCTGATTTACTTATCCATTTATTTGTTTATCTGGATTTTTCAACTTTGCAATGAAAAGCATGCATCTAGCATTCTGGGTACAGTCAAATTATTAAAAGCAAATTAATACATTTCAGCTTGCCTCAATCACATCAAGGACCCTAACAGCAAAGAAAAAAAAAATTCTTCTCACATTGTCTGTAGAGTATTGTTGTTAAGCCTTAAATAACTGCTATATTTTTGTGAACATAGAAAAAATGATTGATTGTATGGCATGCCCTGAAAAGAATAACAGAATAACAATGTTATGAACCAAGACAGGAAATGGTACCATAGATAATGAAGGAAT
Source organism: Apteryx mantelli (assembly GCF_036417845.1). Lineage (NCBI taxonomy): Eukaryota > Metazoa > Chordata > Aves > Apterygiformes > Apterygidae > Apteryx > Apteryx mantelli. The sequence goes on along the minus strand of NC_089980.1, from coordinate 115,822,009 downwards.
AACAAAATGATGCCAACTACTTCTCTTGTATAGACTAAAGTTCAGGTCAGCTTTGTCTCACCTCAGAGTTATAGGGACACAGCAGAGGGTGAAAGACTGGTAAGTCTCATACACGTGGGTCTCCAGCCATTATAGATCTAAACTCAGATCGTAATATCAGCCTGACAACACCAACAACAGCCATTACAGATCACAGTGCTAGCACAAAATATGCTCATAAAGAAAAACACTATTTAGCAAATGATGCACTTCATCTAATAGCAGAAAGAGGTAGCACTTTTTTACTGTACCAATATAACAAATCTTGAAATGACAAAGGCATGGAAGAAATTGCAGGACTGCCACTAGAAGAAATGAGCCCAGACTTTAAGCAGTCTATAAATAAAAACAGTCATCCAGTCTGTAACATTTATATGATCATCTGGATGCATCTTAAGTCATCTGGAAGACCTGTAGATTTCAAGCTCCTTAATACAAACTGTGGACAACCAGCTTTGTTTCTGTCAGTTATTCTCTTCCTTTCAAAGTGCTTTTTCCAGCCAGCTCATAGTATATCAGAATAGGGTCTCAGGTATCCAGTCTTCACCCAAGCCTTAACCTTCCCCAAAGAATGTCAGTGTATGTACTGTGAATAGATAGCTGTAAATGATATCTAGAAAAATATGAGCTGAAAGCATCCTGTAAGTTCACCTGAGGAGCAGGACTCAGAATTTATTGTTTTAAATTATCCCTTCGATTTTATAAAGTTCAACTCATTATTTTTGAAGGCTTAGGTTTAGGAAGAGCAGGTGTGTGCTATCAGCATCCTGAGACATATGTGCATACATATGAATGAAGCAGAAGAGAGAAAAGTGATATCATCATGAGCTATGGAATTAACCATATGTGTAGTAGCCACAAAGTGAATTATTTTTATCTAGAATCTCAATTTGGAAGAAGCAGGAAGCAGGCATTTTATAATTTAAAAATATTGTAAATAAGTGCTCCAAATTACAATACATAATTGTTTTATGCAGGATCAAATTGTTAGTTCAATATAATCAAAAGAAGGGCTCTTCTAATTATTTTTAAACATTGATGTAAGAACATAATAAAATTTCTTTATTTTCTTACATATGAAATATTCTACCATCACTATCTCTAAATTATACATTCAGTGATGTGGTATCTGTCTATCTTTCATTTATTAGATCCTTTTCTTAGGTGCCATATAAATTTTGGAGTGTTAGTCCCACAAAATATGAACCTGATCCAAAGCCCATTGAAGGCAGCATGGCTCTAAATGACCACGTAATCTCATTTCCACACTTTTATTCTACTTACTGAACATAATAGTAAAAGAACGGTGAAAGAACAGGATGAAGGCAAGAACAAAAAGATTCTGTGGGCACTTGGGAGGTTAATAAATGTGGTTCTGCTTTTTTCATAAGCTAATACATAATTATTTTCTTCCATTAGATGAAATCAGTTGAAAAGCTTAACTAATCAATTACTGAAGAAAACTTAAATAATAAAAAAAAGCCCTAAGGACCTTAATTTCACATTATCTAACAAGTTAAACAAAGACAAATGAATGCTAGTCATGTCCTTTGTGTTAAAAAAAAAAAAAAAATTTCCTCTTTCAAAATTTCTCTGGCTAAACTAGACTTTTTCTAGTATCACCACTTACCTCTGTAATGAACCTTTAGAAGATTGTTTCTGGTACTCAGGCATCTGAAAGATGCAATTTCCCAAATTTCTGCCAATTTCCCCGATAGCATTGCACAATGTTCAAAATTAAGAGTGGCAGGGTAACTGTTAAGTCTTGTAAGACTTAAGCCAGTGGTAATCACACAGTATTTTTGAGTATATTTGTCATCTGCAGGGAATTCTAGAGAATAGGTGCTTTTTCTTGTGGACTAGTGGGAATGGCATGCCCAAGAGAAGGTTGCAGGAGGTTTTTCCAAAATTCATCTAAAGTCCTTATGGCTGATGTCCTTGGGCTTCTGCCCTTGCTTGCTCTGCAGGCAGCCCACCTGCCCGCAGAGGTAAAAGCAGAAAATAAGGAGATCAGGAAAAGTTATCAGACAGGAAAAATAAAAAAAGACAAACCAGATTTCTTGAGGTTATTTGTACATATGCCAGTTAAAGCCAGAAGAAATCAGAGAACGTCTTACCTTGTCTCCTTAATAATGGTCTACCAGATTGTATCCGGTTACTTCTGTATGGCTCACAGTAACATGACTTGCTTTTGCTAAAGCATGTTTTACTTGGAAGGTATCTGTTTTCTGATGCAGGTCTTTATTAATAGAGTGTCTGCTTTCATTAGTACTCTTTTGCAATTGCTGATTACTTCTTTCTTAAAAATTATGTCTTATTTCAATTTGTATATCTTCAAATCGCAGTCACTACTTCCTGCTATAGCTTTCTCCACTGAATCTGAGAGTATGCAGGAACTCAGTTTGTTCTCTCTAGGAAGATGTTATACATTGTGACCAAGATATTTCTCAACCTTCTTTTGATGAGATGAGCAGAGGAGTCTCTAAGACTTACATGGCAGGGTATACAAAGAAACATTGTGTTAGGCGCTCATGATGAGTTGTCTTTTCATTACAACCCACAGATCTCCTGCAGAGACACTTTTTCCAAGAATTTCGTGTTCTCTGCCTTTCTTTCTTTCTGAATTACTGTTCATTTTACTGTGTTAATGACGGGCGAGTGAAGAGTTAACAGGACTGAAGTTTGTCAATTGATACGCAGAAGAACTGATAGCACAAGAGCTGACGTGCACAAAGCTGCTGAACAGAGGACTTAACAGGACTAAAGTCGTCTACCAACCGATATGCGCAAGGATTGATATGCGCAAGGCTGCGGAATGGCAGCATTAACAAGACTGAAGAGGTCTGCCACCTGGAATCTGCACGGACCCCCGGGGAGGGAAGAAGCAATACGGAGGTGTTGTGGTCTTGCCTCGCTAGCAGGGTCCTCCCAAGCAGACAAACAAACAGTCCTGCGATTGTGAAACTTGCTAAAAGTCAGCAAAAGCAGTGTTTGCCCAGAGCCCCAGCCGTATAAAAAGAGACTTGGGAGCCAGGAGAGTTTGAGCAGGCACGGGAACGTGACCTGACCATCCTCTCCGGCTGGACCGTGAGTATCCCCCCCCTCCCCTTTTCCTGGGACGCTGGGTTAAGGTAACTCCTCGAGGTTGAGAGCCCTCTCACTAGGAGAGTGAACAAGAAAGTTTTCAAGTAGGGATAAGCAGTCCTTCCAATTAATAACGCAGTAATCGATGGTTTCAGGTTATCCTTTCTAAATTAGTAACTGATGGTTTTGTGTTATCCTTTCTAAATCAGTAATCGCATTATTTTAATGGATGTTACTAATCCAAGAACTTGTGTGAGGAAATAAACATCTTTTTTATTGTTATTATATTACTGTCTCAGTCGTTGCTATCGAACCTTCATAGCATGACAGCGTGACAGTTTTTGGCGTAGTCGGCAGGATAGGATAAGGATAGGATAGGATACAGACTTAGTGGATGCATAAGCTGGGGTAACCGGATAGAAATATTTTTGAACTATGTCGTTGCGCGAGTTATTGAGAAGGCACGGAAGCGGACCCTCAAGCCCTGGGATTGACTGGGCAAATGATAATTGGGAAAATGAAGCCTCTGTCGTGTGTAGGCTAGAGGAAGTCAGAGGTAACCAAAGAGATGGGAAAGGAAAAGGTGGTATATGTGCCATCTTAGGGGCCTGTTTACTGGCGGCCCAACAAGCCAATCGGACCCATCAAAAAACTAAGGAACAGTTACAAGAAAAGGTGCAGGAGTGTGTAGATCTTGAAAGAAAATTGAAATTAGAGAAAGAGCGAAATCAGAAATTACAAAACAAGTTAGAACTCGTCCTTTCAACAGCAAGGAAGCCCCCCACAGCAGCTCAGATTAGAAAAATGTTGGTGGAGGACCCGGACGAATGGGACGGAGATATATGGGGAAACAGCAGTAGTTCAGAGGACGATGGTGATTTGTACCCTCCAGAACCCTCACCTCTGGATGTGCGGCCAGTTGTAAAAACCGAAACTGCGACAGAACCCCATGGGGGTAATGCTAGAACCACAGTTAGAACTACCTCTTACTCGGGAGACGAGATGGGAAAACTGCAAGAGAAATACTGCAGGCAACCTACAGAAACAGAAACTGAGTATTTGTGGCGGGTATCCTTAACAGGAGGTAATCGCATAATACTAAGTGAAGAAGAGGCATCAGGATATTGGGGACCAGGAGTTTTCCTGACGGGTAGAGTTGGGAATCGCTCCCTCACCTCCCGAGTAGCCTACTGGGCAGGAGGACAAGACCCGAGGAACAGAGGAGAACCTTTGAGAATAGGTATAAATACCCATAGTGAGCTTACAGAAACCATACAAAAGGCGGCCTGCGTACAGCAGATATATGAAAGGGGAGCCTACAACGTCCCCATGCAAGCCCCGGTAAGCCCAAACAGCCTAACGCCTTTAATACGGGGATTGCCTACAGTGTTAAAGCTGAAGCTACAAGCAATACGAGATCGCATTGTAGCTGCAGAGGCACACAATCATAATAACCTCAATGCCCCCCCCATGCCAATACCAACATGGGCGGATACCTTGTTAGAAGTGCATCGAACTGCGCAAGAGATGGGGATGGATACCAAACCACGGGAAAAGCGCATTAGACAGGCTACTGCCTCATATGCCCCGAGGAGAGGACATTCCCCCCCCAGGCGGCACAACAAGGAAATGGGAACTAAACAAGAAGACAGGGAGAAACGAAATAGATTGTGGCGACATGCCCTGGCATTAGGTGTTCCACGATCCATGATACATAATCAGAAAACAGAGGACATAGAACAGATAGTGAGCAAGCTGGAACAAGCGAAAGGGGTGACTCTGCCATCCGCCCCACCTGGCTCACAAGATAGTAAACAAGAATCTAAAACTAGTAACCCTTTCTCGGAGTTACGAGAAGAGTTGCATGATCTAAAAAACTAGGTAGCGCTGGTCGAAAATCAGGCCAACCGACCCGAGTACTATCAATAGCGCAGCGGCCTGAAAGTTTAGAACCCCGGATTGTGATTCCAGTAGGACCTAGAAAACACAAAGTTTCTTTTTTAATTGATACTGGTGCACAGATAAGTGTTTTGGACAAACACACGGCCAATAGGTTAAATATCAAACCATCTAGACGATCAATTTTTATAAAGGGAGTTACAGGAATTGCTGAATCTTGTCCTTTGGCAAAACTTTGTGCCTGGCTTCCGAGAGACAAACGTCTTACCAGATTTGAGGTAGTAATAAACCCAAAGGGAAATGACAACATTTTAGGGTTTGATGTATTATGAGGAAGAAACTGGATACTCCCAAATGGTACCCGGTGGAGCTTTGGAACAGCTAACATCAAGCTTTTGCAAACCTCCCCCGCGCTGCCGCCTAGTAAGATAACTAATGTTAAACAATACCCTTTAGCATCTGCTGCACGATCCGGGATAAGCAAAGTCATTAGAGACCTAGAAGAGCAAGAGATTATAGAACGCACCCACTCCCCCTATAACTCTCCGGTGTGGCCTGTCGAAAAACCAAATGGAGAAGGGCGATTAACAGTAGATTATCGCCGATTGAATGCTAATACCGCTCCCCTCACGGCTGTGGCTGCAGTCCCCAATATAGCGGAACTGGTGAGTCAGCTTAGGACTGCAGCCCACCCCTGGATGGCCACACTAGATGTAAAAGATATGTTCTTCATGGTCCCACTAATAAAAGAAGATAAAGACAAATTTGCTTTCACCTGGGAAAGCATTCAATATACCTTCACTCGGCTGCCCCAGGGATACAAACACTCCCCCACCATCGCTCATAACGCATTAGCAAAAGTCTTAGATTCGCTTGGTACAACCCCTGGAGTAAAAGTCTATCAATATATAGATGATATACTAATAGGGGGACCTGAAAAGGAGGCAGTGCGACAAGAAGCCCACTTAATTTGGGAAAAACTGACTGAGATAGGGCTAAAGCTACCACAAGAGAAATGTCAAGGACCTGCCCAAACAGTGACCTTCCTAGGTGCCAAATGGATAGCAGGAGCAGAAGCAATCCCTGAAAGGGTGCTCGAGACTTTAGAAAAATCCCAAAACCCAACTTGTAAAGAGGAGTTGCAACAAATTATGGGTACGTTGGGATATTGGAGAAAGCATGTCCCAGGATTCTCGATAATCGCCAGACCTCTTTATAACCTTATGCGAAAGAATAGCAAATGGGAATGGGACAACACCCATGAACAAGCATTAATGCAAATAATGCAAGCAATGAATCAGTATCAAAGACTAGGTCCCATGCATCCCAGGAACCCTCTTGATGTAGAGTGGGGGTTTAGCACACATGCAACTTATTGTGCCATCTTCCAATCACCAACAAGTGAACCTAAACGGCCAATTTTATTTGAATCCACTGCTTTCAAGGAGGCAGAACAAAGATATAGTGAATGGGAAAAAGGAATCTTAGCCATGGTAAGGGCTGTGAAGGCCACCGAAAAAATAGCGACCCAACAGAAAGTAATCTTAAGAGGGCCCTTCCACATTTTAGATGCTGTGAAACGAGGAACACCACCCCCTGAAGGTATAGCCCAGAGACAAACAGTTCGTAAATGGTATGCGTATCTATCAGGAATCCAAGATAGCCTGGAAATAGAGGAGGGACCAGTAAAGATAACCAAATACCAATTACCCCTAACTAGCCTTGTACCAGAAACAGTATCAAGCTACCCAAGATCTCCCATTGCGGTAGCCGAACCACTCACTGAAAAGTCTGACCTAAATGGGGTATGGTTCACCGATGCCTCTTCACATAGGATAGCCACGGGGTGGCAATACAGAGCAGTTGCCTTAGAAATAAGCACAGGCCGTATGATAATAGAAGAAGGCAATGGCAGCGCCCAAGTAGGAGAACTCAAGGCTGTCCGACTTGCCATAAGAAATGGAGCAACAACAGTGTATACCGATTCATATGCAGTATTCAAGGGGGCCACAGACTGGACAGGATTCTGGGAATGTAATAAATGGCAAATAAATAGGTGCCCAGTATGGCAGCAAGCAGACCGGGAAGAGTTGTTGGAAGAAGGAAGGAAACGGTCTGTTGCGATAGGGTGGGTGAAAGCCCACAGCTCAGACGGAAGTCTGGCAGCTAAATGGAACGGGATAGTTGACAAGTTGTCGAGGGTAAGAGGAGTAACAGTAAGCGAAGTAGAGTGGGACAGAATAGGAGAATGGCTACATATACAGCGAGGACATTCAGGGGAAAAGGATTTAGTAAAAGAAAGTAGAGCTCGAGGATGGCCCATAGATATAACAACTGCACGACGAATCATAACAGCCTGTCCTCAGTGCCAACTAAGATTGAAAAGGGATCATCCAGAACAGCAAGCTCCACTACATATCAGTGATAAAGAACAATTATGGCAAACCTGGCAGATTGATTATATAGGGCCTCTTAAACCATCAAGTGGGAGAAAATATATATTAGTGGGAGTCGAGGTGGTCTCCCGTCTCCTCCGAGCGACAGCCGTCAGAACTGCGAATGGAGAAACTACCATTAAGGTACTACAAGAATGGTTCAGTGTATTACCGGTACCAAAGGAAATACAAAGCGATAATGGGACTCACTTTACAGCCCGCGTAGTACAGGACTGGGCGACACAAGAAGGGATTAGTTGGACGTTCCACACCCCCTACTATCCCCAAGCAAACAGGATGGTGGAAAGGGCCAATGGCTTACTTAAAAGATATGCTCAAGTAGAAAAAGCGAGTTGGGAGCTACGCATTAACCATGCTGTGCATCTACTTAATAATCGATGGGGAACATTTGGTAGTCCCAGAACCCAGGCCTTTTGCCCTATCGATATGGGCATCGTTAAGGGTAATCCTGACATTGATCCTGCACGTGGTAAACCAGGACAGCCTGTGATGGTAAAACTACCACAAATTGGAGTAGTCCCGTTAACATTGTCTAAACCCCGAGGACCCCTTGCATGGGAAGCACTTGATGCCACAGAAAAAAACCCATCGAATCAGTTCTCGGTGGATAATTCCTGATTATTAACCACTTATTCCGAGGCACCCTGCCTCGAGGAAAACCTAAATGTGTTCTCTTACAGGATACCATGTGGAGACTTGTGTTCCTACTCCCAACAGCCCTGGTGACAACATTGATCTCAAACCCATGGGGCAGCAATGTCAATATTTGGGAAAAGGTAGCTAGGGAAATACTAAATACCACTCACTTTTGTCTAGAAGGAGGAACGTTGGCGGCCCAAATTTACACCACTTGCACTATTGGGTTCCCTATACCCCTAGAGACAGTGCGAAACAAGGCAATACTAGCAAATTTCAAAGTAACTAATACGTTTAATCAGATGTCTTGATGGGGTTCCACCACAACACAGTATAACAAAGCAATGATAGAAATTAAGGTGAAAGGAATGTTTCCTGCGGTTGAGTGTGCTACGATGGTAAATTGTACCAGCAAAACCCAACCGTGCCACAATTTTACGGAAGATGGGCCTCCTCTTAAATGTAATCAAACAACCAATGTAACCTTCAACTATGCACATATTGTGCTCCCTACAGGAATGTTTTGGCTATGCGGGGTAAAAGCTTACTCCTACATTCCAGCCAATGCTACTGGTGGCCCCTGTACCATAGGTCGCCTGAGCATCTATATGCCAAGAAAACAAGAGAGAGAGGAAATAGCTGGGAATCAAACACGAAAGAGGAGGGAGGCCTCATCCCTCAACCCTGAATGTAATTCAGAAGTAATCTTATTCTCAACATCACAAATCTCAGCTGCAGCATTCCTTACACCTGGGGTGGGAGTTGCTATGAACTATCAAGCTATAAAAAAGAGCGCATGTTCTTTAGCCAAAACTATCAACACCACTTCTGCTGCCTTATCAGCAATGCTTAAAGATGTGCAAGCCTTGCGTGCCGGTGTATTAGAAAACAGAGCGGCAGTTGACTATCTTCTTTTACGACACAACCATGGATGTGAAGAATTCAAAGGCATGTGCTGCTTCAACCTGAGTGACCATTCGACCCCGATTGAAGGGGAGATCACAAACCTTAAACACCTAGCTTTGGACATTAAACAGCATAATGATAACGGGTTTAATCGGCTGCAAAAATTGTTCCAAAATTTCGGACTGTCTGTATCAGCTTGGCTCGCGTCGGGCTTACAAACTGTCATAATAACTGTACTCATGATAATCATTATATGTATTGCTTTTGTCTGCTTGAAAGCTTTAATATTACGCACAATCTAAGGTAAATGCTTTAAACACAGGCTACTTGCCTTTGCAACAACAAGATCAAACCCATGATTGTCCTTGAGGGGCAAAAAAGAGGGGGTGTACAGCTGTGACTCTGGTCACGGGGTGGACTGACGGGCGAGTGAAGAGTTAACAGGACTGAAGTTTGTCAATTGATACGCAGAAGAACTGATAGCACAAGAGCTGACGTGCACAAAGCTGCTGAACAGAGGACTTAACAGGACTAAAGTCGTCTACCAACCGATATGCGCAAGGATTGATATGCGCAAGGCTGCGGAATGGCAGCATTAACAAGACTGAAGAGGTCTGCCACCTGGAATCTGCACGGACCCCCGGGGAGGGAAGAAGCAATACGGAGGTGTTGTGGTCTTGCCTCGCTAGCAGGGTCCCCCCAAGCAGACAAACAAACAGTCCTGCGATTGTGAAACTCGCAAAAGTCAGCAAAAGCAGTGTTTGCCCAGAGCCCCAGCCGTATAAAAAGAGACTTGGGAGCCAGGAGAGTTTGAGCAGGCACGGGAACGTGACCTGACCATCCTCTCTGGCTGGACCGTGAGTATCCCCCCCTCCCCTTTTCCTGGGACGCTGGGTTAAGGTAACTCCTCGAGGTTGAGAGCCCTCTCACTAGGAGAGTGAACAAGAAAGCTTTCAAGTAGGGATAAGCAGTCCTTCCAATTAATAACGCAGTAATCGATGGTTTCAGGTTATCCTTTCTAAATTAGTAACTGATGGTTTTGTGTTATCCTTTCTAAATCAGTAATCGCATTATTTTAATGGATGTTACTAATCCAAGAACTTGTGTGAGGAAATAAACATCTTTTTTTTATTATTATATTACTGTCTCAGTCATTGCTATCGAACCTTCATAGCATGACAGCGTGACAGTTAAAAATGTGTTATCCTGTACGTTATCCTCGTCACTATTGAACTCTGACGAAAGCTGTGATATCCAAAGAATTTTGTCAGTAGTCATTTCATATTTACTTCCAGATAATTGATTAAAATAATGAATAACCTCAGGCTTAATACTGATCTCTGTGGAACCCTTGTAGAAATACTTTCATTCATATTGATTCCATTTCAGCAACTACTTTGGGATATTTGCTAGGTAACCAGGTCCATATAAAATGCTCTTAACTGTCATGAGCAGTGTTAATGTTTTCTATGAATGTTTTTCTGTGAAAATGTAGTGAAATACCAAGTAAAATGCTATGCAGTAATTTTAGGAAACAAACTTTCTTATCCTAAGGAAATGAGCTCATCTGGTACATATGATGCATGTTTTTTGTTCCTATGTGCTTTGCCTCACTTTGGTCTTAAAACTTATATTATTGACCCCTATTCTACAAATCTAGAATGCTCTGTAGAATGGTTTATCCTTATTTAAAAGAATCTTGCCATGTTGTTGTAGCCTATCATTGTGGCCTGAAGAACTGATTTGTCTGTAATATCACATCATTTTGTCACTACAGTCTAAACTGGTTTTAATCCATTTAATATAAATTATAGTGATTTAACATACACTGCTCTTTTTCCCCTTACAATGTTAAACCAAACTGTATAAAATGCTATATACAATATATCAACAGTAATCTGTATCAGCCAAACCTGTGATTGCATAAAATAATGAAATTGGGTTCATTTTACAAGACTTGGTTTCTGTAAAGCTGTACTGATTTGGTATTAATTACATTCCAGTCCTTGACTTTTTAATCAGCTGAATTCCATGTCATCTTTTGTCTGATTTTGCTGGGGATTGATGCTAGACTAAGTTATCTCTAATCACTGTTCATTCTCCTTGCCTTACTGGCACAATATCAGCACTTGTACACACTTTGCCTCTATCAGCCATAAGACAGAGATTATTAACTTTTTTTAATACAGACTGCTGAATACAGATTGAGTGGAGCTGCTGTTTTAAAAATATTTACTTGTAGTAGATATTGTTTAATGAACTCTTTACTTGCTAATGAAAAGAGCCTCATACTTCTCTTGTGATATATAATCTACCTTTAAAAAAAAAAAGGAAAAGAAAAAAAGAAGAAGAAGAAAGAAGAAGCTGTATGTTTGAATATGGTTGCCTTTTCTGCATATTATTAACAATATAATCGTCTTCATTCAGTAGTGGGCCTATGCCATTCCCACAGTTTGCTCGGTTCTTAACTTAAATAAATAAATACAGGTTTCTTTCATATTCCTTTTTTTCCCCATTCAATTTATATTGTTCTTATTCCTAACAGTTCCCTTCACTTCAACACAGGATTAAAATAAGAGCAAAGATAACAATACTTTATTTTTTGCTCTTCTTGGTGCTCAAAAGTGCATATTATTCCCTGAATAGTTGCTTGTATTTCTGCTACTGATAAGCCAACAGCAACAACATTGTTATGTAAAGTTCTCTCTATAGAGGTGCAGAGAAGAAACTGCTCACCTGTAGCTCATTGCTTTTTCATATCTCTTTCAAAGTATTTGTTGATCAGCTTTAATGCTAGATTTCAAATTTTCCTTGCTTAGCTGGTTTGTATCAGATTTTTAAGATTAATTGAACATGTATTTTCCTTTTCAGGCTGCTTTTGTATTTTAAGAGTAACCTATAAAAATAATAATAATAAAAAAAGTCAGAAGGCTCTTTTAACACAGTGTTTGTACTTTTTTCAAGATTCTCAGCAACTGAACAAAATTATTGGAGCTATCATGTAAATTGTAGGAATAAAATAAAATTATCAAAAGCAATATTCAATTTCAAAGTGGAATTCTGACAAAAGGTTGAACTCAGCAACCTAAGTTCTTTAGGAGGAAGGTGTAATCACTGATATTCTTCCTTAAAGTTAAGTAGTCCACTTCCTATTTGTTTGCAAAACTTTAGATGTTATTTTATATAAGAAAACATATTCTTTAAAAATAAACATCTGAGGAATTCTTATGCATTACCAACTGTATGGGAAAGCACGGAAGAATGTCAAGGAGATAGGCGATGGAAGCTAGCCAGACCGTTCCGTGGGAATAGGAGCATCAACAGGACATGTTGACCCATAGCCATGTAGCTGGGCCTATGCCAGTGTGGTGTGCACCTGGGCTTTGACTCGAGATTAGCGATGAGCTCAATGTGCCCACTGCGCATGTGTGTAGTACACAAAAACCACGTACAGTGCCCCCCCGGTGTTCCTCACCATGGACCGATGCTCAGCGGTGCCAGGGACTCTCCCGCTCCTTTATTGCCTCGATCGGGAAATCGCTGGGGAACCCCCGCTCAGACGCAGAGGTAATAAACGCTCAGCATTGACCTTAGTGTGCCTTGTGTTTGTGTATCTGTTCCTGCCGCGAGTCCAGGCGTCGCCCCTGCCGGACCCTTACACTGACCAGTCACAAAAGAGCTTAAACAAAGCATCAGCAGGGGCTGGAAAGAAATCCCTAAGAAAAGGAGTTAAAAATATACTGCATAACTACAAGACATCTTTTACCACAGAGTTTCCTTTTCATTAAAATCAATTACATCTTGGCTGTGTCTTTAAATCCTTACACTGCCTTTCCTGTCTTTAACAGCTCTTACGTGTTTGTGAGTTTCTATAATTTATAGTGTTGTACTTTCTATGTGTCTTTCACATCTCTGCTGCACATATTTTTAAAAAGCAGAGTTAAGGATATGATTATAAATTAACATATTGCTGCTTTTTGAAATAGTAGATTATTTTCTGGCAAGATTAATTTTATACCAGTAAAAACATCAGACAAAGGATGAGGGCACCTAAAAAAATCTACCTGGAGAGATTTTAGTGATGTGAAATACAGTATTCTCCACCTCAGAAGTCTGGCTAGGCTAGATGAGATCAACTGATTCACTGTGTTCTCCTATGGGAAATTATCTATGAACCCCAGTGAGGCAGAGATTAAAGCTCCCACTTCTGTCAGTGTTTGACATGCCTGGTAGTATGACTTTAAACACCTTAAAATCAAAAGTATCCAAATCAATTTACATAAAAGGAAGTGAATTAAAAGTGCTTCTCCTCTGACTCTGATGTAAATTGACATGTAGGAATTAACAGAGATATGATAGCTGGGAACTGAAAGAGTTACCATCAGTTTTTAACAGCAATAAAATTCCCTATAGACGGAAACTCTGACAGAACATTGGCTACCATAGTTCTGTCATAAATCCATCCCTATGCATTAAGAGAAATAGGAAGAAGAAATTTTGTGTCCAGCTGGTTATTTTTACAACATTGGCTCTGCTTAAGAGTAATGGATAAGTGGGGGAGCTAGAGTATTTGCTCCAAAACAAATGCTTAAGTTAGCTTCAAAAGCACAGAACTAGAAACCAGTTAACCTACCAGGAACAGATTTCAGATTTTATTTTAAATCTAATGTGATACCATTATTTTAACTAGGGTCAGTCCATTTTTACAGTAGTGTAAACAAGAAAATGATCTGCCCCAGATTTCTCTCTCTTCCATTTCTATTTTTTTAAAAGAAACATAACAGTATATTAAAAGAGGATTATATGGTGAAAAACAAAACAACAATAAAACCCCCAAACCCTTGTACTGTTCTGAAAATGAACTTCCTGGAGAAAAGCTTCTGAAATAACAAGAACAGGTGCTGACATCTCTCTAAACTAGCAGAAAGAAGTATAACAATGTCCAGCAGCCTAGAGCTAATGCAGAACAATTCAGCTGCCCAACTTTACACATGGTTAATTCCCATTTGAATTATTTACCTAGGAATATCTGATAACATTCACCTGAGCAAAGATATTTGTCAACATTGCAGATGTCTACATCTGGGGTCCCTCAGTAGGTAGTGGCATTTCAAAGATGCAATTTATTTCATCCAAAATAAGTTAAGTCAACCCTAAAAGTGCCTATTTCTTTCCACTGATCATAAAGGAAGATTAAGCGATTAGCTTGGATGTAGGTGTCTATTATACAGGCATCTAAGGGTATGTGAGATGAATCCAACTATGTAAAGTATGTCAGACAAAAGTTGTGATGTAGATGTAGATACTTGTGATATAAGCTGTATGACCTATCATTTTTCAAAAGGTCAGGGTATATGTTCGTAATGCACTTTTTCAATTTAAAACTTAGGAATCTGTGAGGAAAATTATTTCTGGAAGAAGTAAAACTTTGTCCTCATTTACCCATCAAGTACTGCAAATTATGAATCAGACAGAGAAGAAGATATAAATAACTGAACATAATTCTTCTGCCTTCCTACTCCATACTTTGCATTTTTGAATACATGGATTTTACAAAGTCTATCAAATCCATTCTCTAGATGTGTCCCAGAGCTACATTTCCCAGGTGTTTTGGACAATGGACTGCTACCAGTTTTAAGTTTCCTCTTTGATGACACTGAATCGACAGATTTGTAAATTTTACTGCTTATTCTGTAGACCATCTGCAGACTGCTTTATAGGCAAGGAGAAGAGGAAGACTTGGAGGCTGAGCTTTACTGCCTCCTGCTCTCTCCAGTTAGTACCAGCCAATGCTGTGGGTGTTCCCAAACCATGTTGCCTAGTTGTGGTTGTTCAGCTGCAGAATACTTGGTCAAATTAGGTGTCTGTTCAGAGATGAGGTAATCTGTGGGATCCTGTTATTGTAGAAAGGCAGTTGGGGAAGACAGCATGTGAGATGCTGGTCCTAATCTAGGACTGATGTGCAGTACAGCAGTATCACAACCAGGTACGCAGGAGAAATGGATATAAAACCAGCTACAGTAGCAAAATATAGATTTTATTCTGAGCAAGGCAAACATTGCTACTCAAAGAAATGTGTTTCTGTGTGTAATAATGAGCACCAACATTTTTCAGACTGCATGACTGAGTCCTGCTTCCTTATTCATTCTACGCCACTAAATCCCATTATGTCTAAGAAGAATATAGATGCATGGATGGAAGAATATATCCTACAATATAATATCTAAGTAAATAGTTCAGAAAGAAATTAGATATGTGAAAAAGGCAAATGATTTTGGAAGACAGACACTGAGATACTAATGACAGGAACCTTCTTATGGTTGATGCATCATCATCAAAAACTGTCTGGAAATTAGATTTTCTTCTTTTTTTCTGGAAGACACTATGTTTCTCAGAAAAAAAAAAAACAACAAAAAAACCCACAGTTTCTTTGTTGAAAAATACCTGACTGACAACACAGCAGAAGCTCAGCAATTTCATGACCTAATTTAGATGCATATGGGAAACTAGACCTTGACTTAAAATCCTGAGGTCAATTTTGTTCTCGGTCACTCCCTTTGAAGTCAATGGGGCTTGCATCAGTTAAGTGAGAGAAGAATTTGCCCTCTGGTCTCTATATCAGGAATCGCTGTTCTTTACAGTTCAGGTCTCTGATGACTGCAGTAGTAAAAGAGAATAACAACAACAGGAACAATAATAACAGAAGACCTTTATCTGTTCTTTTACTTTTAAGAAATGTTTTAGGTATAGTTTGAAAGATCATACAATGTGTTCAGAATTTTTTCTTACTTACCTATACACTAAATGCAAGAAACCTTCAAGCCCCAAACCACCTTTATAATATTATGAAAATTCAAATAGTTTTATAGCAGTATCTGCTTGTAATGCTAATTCACCACTGGGGATAATGCATACCCTGAGTAGGAGACCTAGAGTAATAACATGGTGGTTTTGGTTTAACCAAACACTTTAGTCTTCTTTGGGTGTTGCTGCCTCACAGTGTGATATAGAAAGGAGGAATGAAGCAGGAATTCACCTTTGAGTGGAGAATAGGAAGTATGTTAGTATTCAGTTTTCCAGCTGGAACCTTCAGAGTGAATTTTCTCTGGTCAGAAAATTAAGAAGCACGCTGATTAAACGCTAAAGAGACGTGCAAGAGTACCTACCAGCAGACCCCAAGCCAAGACCTGAGATGCATTTACATGGTGCAGTGCAACACTCCTTCAAGTCAGCTCCAGTTAAGACAGGTCCGCAAAGCAGAGATATTAGTTCAGGACTGGGATGTCAGAAGAGTGTTATAGCTGGTTGGTTGGCTGTGTTATTATGGGTACTGTTAATGTGGCAGTTCTGCTTCCTGGCCCAAGGTGAGTTATTCAGAGCTAGTTTAAGGAATGTCTGTACCGTACCACAAAACACAGTAAATACTCCTTAAAAGAGGAGCGCATTTTCAGACGGACGTGAAACACCACAGGGAGACAAAGCATTCTTATCACTTTAAGGGTGACATTTTTCAGAGGTGTGGAAACTGTTTTGAGGAGAGCTGGAGAGATTTGTATAGCATCTGAAAGAAGCCTTTGCCTGCACGGTGAGATACAGGGAGCAGGTTTTTACATTGCCCCTTTGCAATGGGGTCGTTGTAAGCAGACAAAGGAGTTGTATAAACACTGAGGGCACTCGACTGTTCCTCCAGACAGCAGATCTACACAGAAGAAATAGAAAGAACTCTGCAGTCTGTTTATTTGTAAGAAAAGTGAACACCACTCATTCAGCTAGGAAGAAAGTGTTTTTTTCGTTTTTTTTTTCCTATCCCATGAGCATGTGAACTCTTGAATCCATGAATATCTTCAACTGGTTGTGCTTCATTGTGATAATTACTGAAAATTTTCTAATACTTCCCTTTTTTAAAACTATACGCAGTTATGAATTTGAATATGAAATCATAAAATCAGGAAGAAAATTTTTCATATTTTATTGAAAGCAAACAAAATATTTTAAAAGTTGGGAGTTGTTTTGACAATTTTACTTCATTTATTTTAAAGTTATGAAAAATGATCCTCCCTCTAAAATTTCAGGTTCCATGAATGGTATTTCAGAACAAAAAGTCTAGAGCTGTTAATTTTCCACTTTCACTTTAGAACTCAAGAGAAAGTAGAATTAATATACAATTCTGGGCAGCAATGAGACACTCTTTCATTACTTTTAAAACTTCTGAAAGAATATTTTAAAAGATATTTCTTATTCAGAAGGTGACTTTAACCTATCCAGGGTTTTGTGCTGTAGCAGTACATTCAGTTTGGCTACCTGCAATAATTAAATTGTAATATTGTGGATATACATACACAATGAAGGGTGGGTGGGAGGGCAAAAGGCAAACCAACATCTTGGTGCAATAGAATGTTAATAGAATTAAAATGCCAAGATATGTTTGTCTTAACACTGTCTGTAGAGACTTTGTTCATGAGGATAACATGGGAGGAACAAATCTGATGAATTCCAATTTTTAAATTCATTATTTAAAGGAATAAAAATCAGCCTCATCACATAAAGCTAACATTTAAAATATGAACAATTTTATTATGCTTTTTGCCCAATAAGAATTTATTTAAAAAGTGGCAGAAATGCACTCTTTGCACCTTTGCCTCTCTTAGGTGTTAAAATACCTATTTCTTCCCCATAACCTTGACTGACAAGATACATGAAATGAAGACAGAGACTAAACACAGAAATAGTGGATGTGAAGTGTTTAGACAAATAGAAAACTGTCAAACATTCAATTAAAAGTATCTTGGGAAAAAAACACCATCAATCATCCTTTTCCATCATCACAAAGATCATTACAAAAAGAAGTGTCGTTCCGCCAAAAGTAGACAGAATGTCATTAATACAAAAGAATTGCTTACCCTGAACTCAGAGAAAATCTGTGGCAATCAGAATGAAATGTTGCATAACAACATTTGCACAAAGTCAAAGAAGTACAGTTTTTAAAATACACATAATGTTTGTATCTTTTTTAGTTAAATACAGGTGGTATTATGGGGATGTGTATGTTAACTTTCACATATTTTTTTATTTCACTGCATTTTTATTGAAGCCTAAAGCAATATCAGAAATATTATTTCTTCTTTTTCCCCAAAAAAGGTTTTTTTGTTTTGTCATCTTTTGTTTTGGCATTTTGGGCATTTTTTTTTGTTTTGGCATTTTTGTTTATTGTTTTGGCTTTTTTTTTTTTTAAGTTAGTGTCTTTTTAGACACTGCATCTGCTGACGTTATAAGGTTCAGAATTTGTACTGAACAGCTGGAATCCAAACCTCATTAATTTTTAATAAGCTTATTAATTTTAAGCCAATCACATGATTTGGAAAGCTTGATTCATGACTTAGGAAAGTTTAGAGCTGGCAATATGGAGATTTTTAACTTGATGAGAAAAACATTATAATTTTATAATAGGAATAGCTCAGTGTAGTGATTTGGCTACACTTCTTTATGAGGCCACTCCTGAGAATGGATGCAGAAGATTGCTACGTGCCCTTAAGGTGTTTCCAGAAAAACCCAAGTGACTTTACACTCCTGGAGGAGATGTGAACCTGCTGCTGTGAGAGAGCAGAGTCGCAGCAGTCTCCACAGAGCCAGCTGTCCCTGAGACAAATGCCACGCTGACTTATCTCTGACAGGTTTCTGGAGGCTGCTAAAATCTGCTCCACTGAGTTCTGAGATCTCACTGTTCTTTAGATGAAGAATGACAAAAGATGCAGCTGATTTATGGATACAAAGATTCATAGACTGGACAGGAACCGATACCAGTTCTTGAACAGCAGCATAACTGTTTCAGGGACCCACCCTGAACTTGGAGTTGCTGGGCTTCCCCCCCCGCCCACCCCAGCAGCTGCACCACACTGTTACACAGCTGTGGCACAGCAGTTTGGCATCATGAAGACCTGCTGCTCTAATGCTGGCAACGATCCTAGACTGGTGATGTGCTTCAGGAATGATCCCTGTCGTGTCATTGCCTTTGGAGCTGGACCTCGTCAAAGTGGTCCCTGCAGTGCTGGTGATACCTGTAAGGGAAGGGGAAATACAGAGCTATGTGGGTGTATTGGATATTGTATCACCACCCTTACTATAGCTGTTTTCAGGACTGGAGGACTGAGTGCCTGCTGCTTTCTCTTTTAGGGTTACGAAGGTCCTCTCTTCCATCCAAAGACATGGCTGTGAATCACAAGGTCTGGTAATCGACCAACCTGTAAATTCATTTCTTCCATTAAATAAGTTTTAGAGAGATCACAGAGCCATACAGCAGAGCCTTTGTCCCCCTTCTTTTCGTGCATTACGCAGAAGAGTTCCTTTGGCCAGCTCTTGGAAAGTGACTTTGCTTACTACCTACAAATCAAGTTATCCACTTACAGCAGACATATGAAATCAAAATAAATAATAAATAAAAAGATGAAATAACAGCAGCAAATCCTACCAGCTATCAAACTACCAAATGGTGTGACATCAAAACTACTTCAGGCGGGTAAAAATACACCATGAGGACCAAATGCTACTAGTGCTGATATTTTTAAAAAATAATGTGATATATTGCTCATTTATATCAGGTCACATCCCACTGTAAAACCATTCATTTGTCATGATTTTTAAGACATACATTCACAGTAACTTCTTGAGCTTATGTTTTGTGACATTTGGGAATTGCAGTTATTTTGTTGTTGATTGTTTAACTGGTGGTGATAAAATGCAACTAGTTCATCATCTCAACATCTATCAGTTTACTGAAACAACATGAATTTCAAATTCAGGGATGGCTGTACAGCCAGCTTGATTAAAAATAAAATCCCTGCCCAGCCTGCATCCACTACTCCAAGTCCAACTGCAGCAAATCATTTCTGAAGGCTGAGATTGGAAAAAAAAGTTTGGTGAGGAGGAGGACTGCTCCATGCAGACTGACAGGTTTGTCTCCTCTCCATGTGTCGCTGGCTGCCTCCACTCCTATGTCTCCAGCTGTGCCAACACAGGCAAGCTTAAAATGACTTATGAAGAACCAAGGTACTGTGGTGATTAGTGCCAGACAGAGAGCTTCAAGAGACAGATTAGCTTAGATAACCATGAGGTTTAGTGACAGTTGTGCCTGCTCTGTTAGCAGTTGGTAGTTTAACTCCTGCAAAGATTCTGTCTAGAAAATTCTGTCTTGTCAAGCACCAGAAAAAGCTGGAGAAATTCAGAACACAATGAAAGCTACATGCGAATTATGCTTTACTGCATGATCTCAAGCACTGGACACCCCTAAATGTCTGGCATGTGTTTATTTTAAAAAACAGAAATGGACTGGTGTGCAGAGTGCATTGTGGAGTGAGTAACAGGAATAAACATAATCAAGGGCAATCAGCTATGAAGGTGAAGAGCTGCAGGAAAATGCTTCCTTTGCCTGACAACTCCTTTTCCTTACAAACACCTTACTACCTGTCTCCATTCAAACACTTATTATTCATGAAGTATTTTACTGATTGTTTATTAAGAACCAATTTGTTTTTGTTTTGCAAAACTTCAAATGTGGACTTACTATGACAATTGGCCAAGCAGAAAAATGATTTCCAGAGACAAACTAACCTGCTTGGGAGGTGATTATGTCTTCATTTAAGCCTGTGCTACCAATGTCACCAATGGCTATCAAAACAGAAAATAGAAATAGAGTCAGAGTAGAGACTGAATGTTTCTTTTAATTAGATTCATTTTGATTCAGGCACTATTCCTGCGTTCCTCCTCCTTTTCACCTTTGAGAAACCATTTCTCTTTTTTAGTTCATTGGACCAAAAATTCAGGTTTATCTCTGATTCTAGTCTGGCAGAGCACTTCAATGCTCAACTTTAAGGACAGGAGCAGCCTACTGATAACTTTGGTTGAAGTACTTTATGAATTAAGATTTTGCATAAACCTGGTGCTAAACAGGGCAATGCATCGCATTTCACTGGCAGATATGCTACAGAAATGGAACATCAGTAAGCCCTCACAATTTCACATGTGCTAGACAGTCACAAAAAGTATAGCATAGACATATCACATATGTCTACCTTGCACGTTAAATCCAAATTAGAGCCTGCATTTATGTCCTAAACTGTTTCATGTCACACTAATGTACCCTTAAAGTAAGCACTTCTCAACTTCCAATTGCTGTGTGCAAGCTGAAAGCAGAGTCCAACTCTGAAAGCTCTTCTTCCTCTCTCTTCTTAGGAGACAGCAGGTGTTATTTTAAGCAAGGACTGAGCCTAGTTGTCTCCTTCTCAGCACACTTATGCAGTGCAATTTTCACTCCATCTGAAAGACAGAGATCCTCCCTTTTGCCTTGCAGCTGAAGCTGGGACCTGGCTGCATCTTTCTTCCTCAACTTGCTTTGTGGAGATAGTGAGCTCCAGGCTGACAGGAAGAATCATGCTGTCAGATTTTGATACTCATCTTAAATCATTCTGGCTGTTTCTTTGATCAGCCCCTACCAGTGCTTGCATAGAATAGTTCTGCTTACATCAAAGGTGGACAGATTAGAGGGGAGGAAGAACTCACATGGACAGGCTTTCATCCTGGGTAGGACATGACAGATACTGGAAACCACCATTTCTCAACAAGAAATGATGCTTACTTGTGTGAACTTCTCCCCTCTGCTGAACCAGGAGAATAAATGAGACAGAGTGATGACAGGTGATGCCTGCAGAGGCTTGGTGCCTTGCATGGAGGCTGATACCCACATGTCCCTGGCTACAACTGTGGCAGATCTACTGGTGTCTGGATCAGTCCCTGAGTCAAGCCAGATAGCTATATGCATAACCAGATTTATTCCTTCTTCAGTGGAAAACAATATATGCAATCTAAAGACAGTAATTTAATTACTGAAAGTAGGATGTCTTATGAAATCATTGTTTAAAATTTTTGAGTGTATGTGTAACAATGACAGTGTCAACGGGATACGGAATATCTGTGAAACAAATTAGCAAAAGAACAAGAAATCCTTGGCAGTAAGGAAAGAACACATGCAAGCAAATTGAAAATACAATGACTGCTGTATTTACATTTATTTGTGAACCTCAAAATGATGTTGCAGATATGACTGTCCTACAGTTTCTATGGACTATTATTAAAAACCTTTTTACTTTGTATTGTATATATTTATATATACAAACATGATTTTTTTTTTGTTATTTAATAAGATACCACATAGTGATCTGCACTGTCTGAGGGACCCTGACATACATGTATTTGGAAGAAGTACAGCCAAAGGAAGTGGTTTCCCTAGCAACAGGAACTCTGTGCAAAAACTCTCAGAACAGATTCTTGTCTTTCTCTTTCCTATTTATGCCTTGCTCAGTGTTTTGGCTAGTGCACACTGTACAATTAAGCATTTAGAGCAGTATTCTCAAAACATTAACAGTGCCAATGTGCAAAATACCCTCTCCCCCTAAAAAGCCTTGAGCCCCTTAGAAGTCCTTCCAATGAACTCAAATAATTCACAAAAAAATGTACATTGTACATTTGAACAGCTTTCTCAGAGACACTATTTAGTGAATTATTTAAGATTTAGGTTATAAAAATAGCCTTATTCACAAAGCTAATTCTAAAGTTCAATTTCATTTCTTTAAAATTTCTACTTATGACAGATTTAATGGATATCTCTGGTCTAGCAGTTTTCATTTCTCTCATATGCACACACAGAGTTACAAACACACACACACACACACACACACAGAGTCTTTTAATATGAGCATAGGCTAATGGCTTAATAGATTGGTGAATAGTCTACTATACCATAAATTTCTGTTCATATATTTGATTTACCTCAGAAAAGATTGTAATGTTTTCTCATTGACTCAGTCTTCCTAACACTCAAGGGGATAGCTCAGCCAGGGAGATGCCTTTATTAATACTGTTTTGCTGGCTGCAGTCTACATGTTTTTTCTAGCATTATAATACATATTCACATACAATTATTGCCTTAATGTTTTTCCCAGACAAAGCAGGCTAAACTATCCTTTTCCCTTTGCAGTCTATTTTGCTACTAGTTACATTACTGGTCAGTCAAGAGCAAGCAAAAAAATCAAGCTGACCTCATTGTTACCTATGTGTTTCTCCTGAGGATTTTTCCTCCTTCTCCCCTTTCAAGATTTGCATATATGTCAAATTCTCAGACATAAAAAAGGTCTTTTGTACAGAAGTCTAGGGTCTCAGAATTGACTACAACTTTTTCTTTTTCTTTGAGAGTTATGGTACTGGATACAGCCTTTAGTTAAACTGTCTTTAAGAAAGGGAACATTTTTTAAAAAAAGGGAATTTCTGAGATTTTAGTACAGAAGATGGAGCAAAATGAAGTATGCTTAGAACAGCCTTCACACAAACTTTAGTCAATCGAGAAAGCTCTTTCAGGTTGCTGGGAAGGGAAATGATGCAGAAGTAGAATGCACTCTCAGTTTCATAGCAAGGTTAGGAGATGGGGCCAATAGGGGCATGGCAGAGAGTGTGTATTGGGGGGGAATTTTTAGAGGTCTCTTACCTGTTCTCTCCCCAAAATGCCTGCCTAACTGTGGGTCTGATATTCATGGAATAAATACACACAGCAAAAATGATGATGATGGCTAAGAAGTGCACTGCGCAGTGTGGGCACCTGTGTAACTGTTTCCAAGCTTTAAAAGGATGTTGTGTCAGAGAGTAAACCCTATTAGTCAAGGATTAATCCTAGTGCCAGAAGTAAGTCCTAAGTTAACACGGACCAACTGTTTTCAGCCACAAACCCTCAGGAAAGCCTACTAATAGCTTATTCATATCCATGTCAAGTCTGCAAAGAGCAAATGTCATATAAGCAAGGGAGAATCATTTCTGTGAAGATTTTGAAAATTATGGACTCATCAGTCCTCCTTTTTTGTAGAATAGCAGTTGTGCTGAAATATATAGTCTGCTCCTAAATTCATATTTATTTTTGCCTTTTGCTGAATGACAGGCATTCATCACTGATCTAAATTATATACAATGTCTCAGGAAAACAAAACAAAGCAAAACAAAACTGTGGTTAATGTGATTAATGCATGTAAAAATATAAATAAATATTGGGAACATGGTGAATATAGGGACACTTTTAAGAAGAATGAGAGACGTGTATTTGTTAGGTTGAGTCTGCAGTTTCTGGTGAGAGAAAAGTGTATCAGCCGCAGACTTATTAAAGCCAATGAATCAACACAAACATTTAGATATATTTAGCCAAAGTAAGGTACAGAAGAGAAAGTGATGCCCTCAAATAGAGTATGTATACTGTATATTTTCAGAATTGCAGTCAGGATTCTTGTCACACACACGTAATTTATTGCAGAAATCCAACTCGACAGCAAGCTCAAGGGCAATCAAGAAGTACAAGTGGATTTTTGACTAGTTCTCCTGTGACTAAAATCCTATAGAGATTTATAAAATCATCAATGACAAGGGAAAAATTATTGGGAAAGAACGAACACAAGAATTTGTGGAAATCCAATAAAATTATCAAGTAGTAGGTTAAAACTAGCAAAAGGAAATACTTTTTCCATAAGATAAGTAGAAGCCAGAAATTATAAATGAATGGTTGAAAGAAGAACTGAATAAATTAATTGGAACAGGACTATCACTAGCTATTAATAGATGTGAACTACAGGTCCTTTCTTGTTTATATTCTTTTCCTAGACATCCCTGTCTGGCTGATTATCAAAGACAAACAGAGCACCAATCTTTATGTTTTTACCCACCAAACTGCCTTGGTATTATTTGGTTTTGTGTGGACGATGTTGAGAACAGTGCTGGCTATCAAACATTTCTCAGGACTGAATCCTAGGCTGTCCTTGTTAATGCTTTAAGAGACAGAATTAGTGGACACTTGAATGAATACAGTATACTGGGGAAGATGCCTTCTGGTAACAGGGAAGTCCTGCCTCACAAACCTGCCGAGGGGATCCATAATCATGTGAATAAGGGAAATCCACTTGATATGGTCTGTAGCAGAGAGTACAAGCACAGGATGTCAGAGCTCCTATGAGAACAGGAACCAAAGAAGAACAAACAGGGGAATTGGTCTAGCAGTGTCTCTCCTGGTTAAGTCAACACACTTGCTTATTCCTACTAAACTATAGCAGGTCCCCCACCCTCCTAATGGAGAAGGAATTGCTGCCATTCACTGCATTTTGCTTCTGAACTCAGCAACCATGCATTATCTTTTATTACATGTGTTAAGTAAATGAGCATTTTAAAGAGCACTGTGACTCTGTGTGTGTGTGTGTGTGCGTGTGTGTGTGTGTGTGCGTGCATGTGTATGTTTTGCTCCAACCTTCCCACATAGCAAAGATGACTGATTCCACAACAGTGGGCCAGCATGAACTTGGATGTAATAAGTCTACTGGGATTTCAAAAAGGGTTTTGACAGTTCATCTCAGCAAAAGAAATTTAAGCTGGCAGGAAACAAGAGGAAGGTCCTTGTATGAGTAAATAATTGGCTAAAATAGAAAACAGAATAGGAGTGAATTCTTTCAGGAGAGATGGAGTGATGTCACAAGTGGAGCTCATGAGGGATCTGTGCTGGAATCTGTGTTGCTAAAAATATTCATAAATGATGTAAAGAGCATGAGTAGAAAGATAAAAAGAAAGATAAAGCTGGCTGAAGATACTAGCTTATTTACAGTAATGAGGATAAGGGTCAGCTGAAGAAATGAAGAAGGACCTTATGAGACTGAGTGGACAGATAAATGGCAGATAAAATTCAGTGTAGATAAATAAAAAAAGATTGAAAATTCACATACAAATGACAGACTTTGAGATGATCATTACCATTTAGGAGCAGATCATCTTTTACTACAGATTGCTCCATGTAATGTAACACAGTGCTCAGTAGCTGTTAGAAATAAATCAAATGTTAGAAATCATTAGAAAATGAAGAGGGAATCAGAAAACTTTATTATACTACTGTTCCTCTGTATCTTGAATGTGGTGTACATTTACATTATCCTCAGACAGAATCATGGATAGTTGAGGCTGGAAGCGTCTAGGGAGATCATGGAGTCTTCATTGCTCCAGACTTCCCCTCTGCTGTCAGGGCCTTGAGATTCATGAAGGCTGATCTTTACCAGTAAAGACAGAGGCAAAGAAGGCATTCAGTACTTCTGCCTTTTTGGTTTCCTTTGTCACCAGGGCCCCAGAAGGCAGTTCTTCCATAGGATGGCATTCTTTGTCAAAGTACACAGTGGAAGTAAAAAATTGCATGGGTACAGAGGGAAACTTGTCATATATGTAGGAAAAGAAAGAAAAAAAAAGATTAGGAGTTACTAAATATATAGAAACTGTGTCCAGAGCAGGAAATCCCTGAGCTGAAAATATAAGATTAGTCTGAATGTATATTTGCTGTTTCCTTACTCTTCTTTGGGTACTCACTTTCAGCCACTGCTGGAAAGAAGACATGGGGGAGACACAGAGCCTTTCTTCTGTTCTTATTTATCTGCATAGACTCTAAAAACCGTTTATCGACTACATATGTTATGTCCTGATATAATCCTAAATAGCTTATTATTATTTTCTGACATTAATCATTCATTTATTATTTATGCCTCCTTTCTTAAAGTTTTATTAGTCTCAAGCCACTTTTATCTAAGTACTTCTTGTCTATTCAGGAATCGTCCCCTTAAATGAGATTGAGCTTAAAGATCTGTTGATCCTTTTTTTTTTCCTCTGGATATTTGCCAGTATAATTCTACTATGGGATTTTTCCAAGGAGTGCTATTAGGATCAGTGAAGGGTTAAAAGAAAAATAAGCAAACAGATTAAAATTTATTATTTGATCTTCCATCTGTTTCATATTTCTTGGACAATGCTTAAACCTTCTCTTCTTTTATTTGTCTTTTTTTATTGTTTTAACCAACTATTCCATGATCCTTAATTTTATTACACTTTCAAATTCCCCTAGGAAACATCATTTCTATACATCTCACTTTCCCTGGTAAGCAATGAAACACAAATCCTGTACAATCTTATAATACCAAAGCCTTTTGTTAAAGTTGCCCTTGTGACCCCTCAAAGACCTCTGTTGTCACTGACTTTTGCTTCTTTGTAAAAAGTTTCAGTGCTTCGTCTTTTATCAATGTTGTTTCCTTTCCTGATTTCCTACTATAACAGCCTAATAGATCCAGTATTTAAGCATGGGAAACCTGTGCTTGGCTCCAGATTGAGGTAAGAAAAAAATGGCTATGCATCAACTTTACCCACAACTTAATAAAAGGACAAGACCACTGGCCGTATCACTGTTGGCAAAGCAGAGTACCGAAGAAGATATTATCTTGTATTGATTGTTTATATAGATGAAAAATGTGTTAAGGCCAAATTTTCATTTAAAGTTTGGGAACATACCTGAATTGTTTTAAAATTTATCTCATCTACTTTGTCTTTTTTACTTGTATAGATGAAAAACCTTTTGCTTTCTATTTCAATTTCTTTGCTGATCAATTCCTTTTTCCATTTTTCTAACCTGCCACCTTATTGCCACTATTTTTTGTGATTATTATTCATCCAGAAAGATCTGAAGCCCTTCATTATATTATTCCTCTGTCCTGGGAAATAAATTGAAGATGGTCTCTGCACTTTTGACTTAAAGAATTTTCAATTGTCTTACAAAATCAAAACTTAGCTTGCACCGTCAATTTCACTGACTAGAGCTATTAAATGTTACTAAATGTTATTAAAGGCAGACCTTGGAAATCAATAATCTTTGTTATAGATCTATATAACATAATTTAAACAGTATAAGCTTGTTATTGGCTGATCCAATGTTATTTGCCATTACCTTGCCACCAAAATCATCTAAAAAAGTTATCTCTTTTAGGCTGGGTAACTCTTTGACAAAGCATTTGATACATCTGAAAACAGATATGTCTATCAATGTCCCAAGAATACGTGCCATATTGTCAATAGTATATGTTTACTGCCTGACACATGAGAGAGTTGAGCCACTCACAAAGGCACAGTTTATTATATTTTGGCACAAGGTAATATGTTTCTAAAGGTAATATAGAGATTACTGTGATCATTTAAATCTAGTCTTGATCATCTTCAGCACATTCTTAGCACTAAGCCAGCGCTAGCTTTTTAACCATTTTCTGCAACAGGGCTTAATGCAAACATGCTATTACCCCTTATTATTTCATTACAGTCTTTTGCATTATTAAGTTTACTTTACTACCCAGTATCTTTTCCTTTGTGAATACTCTTTGTGAATCTTTTGTGAATACCTGAATATCTCTGTCTCCCTCATGGTTGCTATTTTACCATGCACTAAAATACCCAGTTTTGATAGTTCAATTTCTTCTGTTTTATTGGTCATTTATTTTATTAGTAGACAATTATTTGATTTTTTTCTCACTAACTATACTAATTTTTCTGCACTGATTAGGCATAATTTTTTCAGTAACTTGACTGCCTACCTGAGTTCTGTTCCTCTTATATTAATACTTTTCCTCCTGCCTGTCCATGCTGACTGATATTATTTCAGACTTTGGCCATATCCTTTAAAAGCAATCTTTTGAAGTTTGGATTTTCCAGATATGCCTGCTGAAAGAGCTATGACCTATATCCTTGAATGTATTTAAGTATCTGAATAACTCTCAATTACGCAGATGTCTTTCAGTCTGTATCATGTCTAGTAAACAGAATTTTTTTGTGTTAACATTGAAGGTCTTCATCGTAGTGGATAACAGTCTCTTGCATAAACACTTTGTTCTGCCAATTTCTTTATTTAAAAAATCCAATTTGGATGTGACTAAATTAGTTTGCACTTAAAATGATTTCTCCATTGGCTTGCCCTGCCAACAGCTTATGCTATCACATCTGGTGTATGTTCTCCTAGTCTGTACTTTTGAACAAAATTCATATTTCTTCAGGAATTACAACATTCTTTGTAGCTCTGGTGATACTCTGGCAGTGAAGCATATGCCATGTGAGCAATTTATTTCCATGCATGTGAGAGGTGTGGCTGCAGAAAGCCCAGACTTCCTTTCTCAAAGGGAAGTTCATCCACTTGAATTGTCACCTCTGTATTTAGCCCACTGTATTCCAGAATGTCTAAACTAGAGACTAGTTGCTTCATTTCAGAGGAGAAGTATCTTGCATTTATATATTTGCTTAGAAATGGGGCTCCCTGCCTAACATTTACTGTTGCACATATCTGATTCTCAGTTAACAGCTTTGCAGTAGGGGAAGTTTCCAAGTTTGAAGCTTCCATCTTTCCAAGTTGACCCATTTGTCACTTAACCAAAGAGTTAAAAACTTACACTTTATTCATACTTTGACTTCCAGTGGATTTTGTTATATGTTCATTTGCCGTACTATGTTTATTAGCAAATATAAGCTCCCTATGAGAAATCCATAAACAAGGATCAATCTGCCTTTAACATTTTCTTTGTCATGCTACCCGTAGGTTGAGTATCCAGTAGGAACCTCACCACTCGGGGATACTTTCTGGATGATTTGCATACTATTTGCACACTGATAACAGAGATGGTATGATCCTGACGCACTCTTCAGTTTTGGTACCTCAGTAATCCCTATCTAAGAACCTACTGGATGGCTCTTTTGCTGTTGAAGATGGTGCACAGCCTTGCTTCCTGCTAATGTGAAGTCAAAATCTGGCCCTGGTGCTCCCTGGAGCCATGACTACAGAGTGCACAGAGATGAGAATTCTTCCATTACAGTGTTTTTTCCTTAATCAATTTCACAGCTCTTCTTTGAAATTGTCATTTATTCTTCTTGAGTTTGGATACAGTATTTCAGTAGATTTACACCAATGCCAAAATACAGGCAATATAATATCCTTACTTCTGTTTGATATTCCTACATGCATATAATAATAACAAATCAAGGTAAAATTTGTGAACCAACAAATTAGTCTCAATATTAAATTAGTTAAATCATAAAATAAACATTAAAAAAAAATAATAACTTCTAACAGTGTTTCTTCATTGGAAACAGATGTCCATTTGGTTATGGATGTCAGCTAAAATAGGTAACAAAATCAGTCAAATCTATAACTTTGAAGCTGATTAAGTATGTTGTTATTGAAACCAGTTATTTAGAAAAGATTGAACCACAGTTTGTAAATCAGCAACATAATGTCTTTCTTAAAGCTTTCTGTGGTACCTAACCTGTTCTCTCTTGGTTCAGACAGGTAAGTTAACATATTAAAAATTCCAAGAAAACATCTTTTTGACGAGTCTAACAGTAATTCTAGATGACTGATTCAATTTTGTTTTTAAGTGTAGAACACATTTTATGGAATACCATGGCACAATATTTGCTTAAGAAATTTTTCTTCTTATTGTCTTACTTGAGAAGACTTTACAAGTCTTTCATCCAGTGAAAAGTAACACTGACTTCTAGCAAAAGAGCAAAAGTAAAAGCACAAATGTCTCAGAGCATCTCTTGGATAATAAACAAAAAGCTAAGAAGGAAAGAAAGATGGTGACACTTAATAGAAAGATGAACAGAAGGCTTCCAAAATGTTCGTCTTAACTTCCTGGCTCCCCTTCAAGAATATTAATAAAAATAATAAATAATTATATATATATATATAA
This sequence comes from Apteryx mantelli, assembly GCF_036417845.1. Classification (NCBI taxonomy): domain Eukaryota; kingdom Metazoa; phylum Chordata; class Aves; order Apterygiformes; family Apterygidae; genus Apteryx; species Apteryx mantelli. Next base: position 115,791,387 of record NC_089980.1, on the reverse strand, counting down.
AATAATAAATTATAAATAATGGTAGTCAAGGAACACATTGAAATGTCCTGCTATCGCAGTTCTTCCCATTAGTAGTTCTACACCCAGTGCTATAACAGAGTATCCAGAACAGACAATGACCAAGGGACATTCATGCAAATAGACCAGAAACTTGAACCTGAATCTTCAAATCATAGGCAAGTATTCCAGTTATTGGACTTCTTGCTCAATCCTTTCTTGCTCTGTGACAAGAATTTTTATTCTTGAAATTTGAAAACTCTTCCAATTAAGCATTTGATCAAGTTATTTCTTTTAGTTTTACTCATTAATTTCAAGGCAATCAATCAGGCTTACACATTTGCTAGTATCAGTTTTCTCTCAAGTACTTTGCTGACCTGAAAAGCAAAATGTCCTGCTTTAATCCTTTGCCTTTTATTCTTAATAAATGCAATTGTCCATTTTTGGATATTTCATCTTTCAGTGCCTTTCTTGAACATCATTAGGTAGAGCCAATTTTAGAAAATATCCTAATTAAATCAGCACTTTAAAAATGTAGAGTGCTCTGCATGTCTCAAAAATTATGTACATGACTTTCCTTCCCCCAAAATTACTAAAAAATGGATTTCACAGAACTTTAAAAAAAAAAAAGGTGTTATCTTATTGGACTGAATTGTGCCATTAGTTCATGATACTTCTGGCACAAAAATCTTATTAAAATAACTAACTACTATGTCCCCTTCTCAACCACTAGCTGAATTAATATAACCAAAAGAAAAATTAAAAATAAATTCAAGCTTCTGATATTTTCTTTACAATCAATTTCTTATTCACCTTGAATATTGCAATAACTTTCTGTTTTAAAATTCAGTGGTAGGTCAAACAGCTGAAATGCACATCTTGACAAAAGTTTCTTAAACTCGTCAAGGTGCAACCATTTAAAATATATAATTTATATGATCACTGTGCTTCTGTAAAAGCTATTGAGCTCACAAAACCAAAGGATAACTGAGTGAATCTATATCTCCCTAGTGAGGCAATAAAGGTACTTGAACACTGACATTTCTTCGGGCTGTACCCTTTAGAGCTATTCAGAGTGCTTAAAATGCTGACATCAGTTAATCTATTTGTTACATCACAAATTTAGGCATCTGTTAAGTTTTTTGCTTGATTCCTTGTTTGAGGATAATAGATCTAAGTACAATGTCAACCCTCCAGTTTCTGGTGTTACTTTAGTTACACAGCGTTTATTCACTTCACTGGTTTTCACTCTGACAATTATCCTGAAGTGCTCTTATTAGTGGTAGTGTTTTCCAAAATTCTTATTAATTCATTTTCACAGTGAATTTGAGATTTTTATGGGCCATATTCATAATAACTCATTTTAATAAGAAAAATGGATTTAAAGCTGGCTTGTCTTGCTTAGTGACAGACATAACAATTCAGTCATGAGGAAATAGCTGCTGATCATTTTTGTCTCAGATATGACATGGGATATTTCCAAAATACAGCAATAAAAAACCATCCCCCGTAACCAGCATTGTCACTTCATTTGGAACAGAGCTCTGCTTGAGTTGTTACTGAACAAAAAGATGGAGAATCTCATGTCTTTTCTTGTGACATCTTTTGCGAAGTAAATTTTTAAGACTAGGGATGTACAACTGTTTTGTGATACATAATTTCTTTCAATTAATGTTGAAATGTTTTCTACAACTGAAAAAGGAATCAGCAGGACAGACTGAAACACATCTTTTCCCTCCCACCCTGACTGCAACAGAGTCATTCTGTAGCATGATCCAGAGTGATGGGAAATCTGACATCAAATTGCCCCAGAGCAAAATACTAAAAGATAGACCACAGTGAACATTTTGATTCAGAAAAAAGAAAAAAAAGTGGTTTTGTTTTTATGTGATTTGATTTTTCTTAAGAGCGTGCTTAAACCAAAAAGAAAACTAAAAAATGTTAATTTCACAAAGATTCCAAAAGATTGTTTTCCAAATCATTTGAACTGGCAACCATATCAAAAAATATATATCCACAACTTCCTACCTGTCCTAAAATTTGCATTTTCTTCTTCTACTATCTAACTTATTACTAGAGAAAGCAGAATTGATTGTATATAGAGTGAAGGGATAGGTGTTTATATATTCTCTTTTCCTTTCTTCAGGTCCTGAATTATTTTCAAATGATACTTAATATTTCCTTAATATATTAATTTTACCAAGTGCTACAATATTATAAAAAATATAGGCAATCACCCATAAGAGACTATATTAAAGACAGGATCAAGTGTTACCATTACTGCCTTCGGTTCCAGCCTTGATATATAACTCAGTGAAGTTTTGTAAATCTGGACTGTTACTTAAATCTAACCACTCCGTGATTCATTTTCCTTATCAGCTTAGGACCCTTGGTTTTGCAATTTCTTCATCTTTTATAGCTGTCTGTCTCTGATACTTAAATACAGTACCTTTACATTTCTACATCTTTTCCATACTTATCCTTACATCCCCCTTGTGAGATAGGCAGATACAATTATCACTGTTTTACAGATGGGGAACTGAAGCACAGACAGATTAAGGGCTAGGTCACTAAATGACTTAAATGTTATTTTGAAAGGAAGTGTTTCATGTTGAAGCTTTTCTGCTTCTATGAATATTTAACATATTCATTAGGCCAAAGTAAAACTCAGGGACATATTTGGGTCTCCTACTATAGCTTGTAAAGTAGAATCAGCTGGAAAGGAAGCACTTAGGTTCAGGACACTATTCAGACTGTGTAATGGCCAGAGACGCCAAGCCTCAAGATGCCCAGCTCCATTTTGGACTGCAAAGTCCCCGCTGTACCTATGGACGGACTCTTGCACTTTCATAAAAGTTGGTATTTGAACTTAGAAGTTTGAGCTGGAGATTCCTTAACTTCACTGCAGTTCAGAGGAAATCAAGAAGGCCTTTAAATGCCATTTAAATCTCTCAGGGAACTCCTATCCACTACACAGATGCCTAAGTATGGTCAGAGAGGTTAATGCTTTCTGTTTTCACTTTTGAACATTTGCCAAGGAAGTAGGAAAAAATTTGCTAAACTCACCTTAACTTTGGGAAACATAATTTTGTCATATCTAGTGCATGCCAGACAAAGATCCTACACATTAGGCTAGACATAAGACAAGGACAGTGAACATAACAGTCATGAAGCTAGATGAAATTAAATACAAGGGAACTGTATCACTGGAATGAGAATATGAATAGGAAGAAGTGGACTCTGGATTCCTGGAACTGCTTTTGCAGTTTTTATTTAAATTTTACTGGAGAAAATGAATAAACTGATAAAAAATGAATAAATTGACAAAAATGAACAAAACCTGTAGTCAGGTTCAGAACCCAGGCTCCTGTCTCCGAGGAATGTTCTCCCACTCATTGACTCTTTCAGCTTATTTTTTTGTTATTATTTATTTCAACAGGGAATACTGAGTGGGACAACCCATCCAGCCTTTAGAACAGCTTGATGGTTGGGATACACATAAAAATAGAGATAATGAGTTCACGACAAATTTTTTGCAGAGCTAGACTTACAAGACTGGCCAAAGACAATGGAAAAATACCATGGTCAAGCACAAAATGGAGTCAAGGCTTTAGTTCTGGTTCCTAAGAACCAAATTCCGTCATTCAGTAGAACCTGATCATAACCTTCAGTAGGACACAAGCCAGAAACACTCATACAATTGTTTTTTGTTAGTTTTGTTCTCTTGGTTTCATTTTGGATTTTAGATGGACATGTATTTAATGTGCATTTTAATGTTTCTAGTATATATTTTAAAATTGTCACTACAGTTCTTCAGGTCTAAGTTTGACCATTACATGAATCAGTGCTGAAGTAAATTTGGTAATACAGTCAGATTAATTTAAGTATGTAAATATATTTACATACTAGTATTCCTCTAAATGTTCTGATACCATTTTGCTATGTGCTCTTTCATGATGCATTTTGATTTTTTTTAATATGTATACTTTAGATTCATTGATAGCTTCTAGCAAATAAGTATAATTAAAAGCATGGCAAAAACATAATGAATAGGCTACCTGAAAGTAAACACACTCTTTTGCAATAAATTTAACATGTATAATAGAGAAAACTTAACATGTATAATAGAGGAAAGCTAACATTTATAAATGTTTTTGAATTTCTCATCTTTATGCTTTGTGGTGAAAATGCCTGAGAAGGATAATCTCAATACATAAATTATAACCACCCAAAGCATAATTAATTTCACTATGCAATAAAAGATTTTGAAATTTGATGTTCTTATGGATTTGACATTAAATAATAAGTGATTAGATGTTGGCTGATGTCTTTAAATACTTCCTAGACTTTATTTTGCAACTAAGAAACAAGCATAAATGAAGTCAAATATTAATCCCCTACTGATCTACTTAATAGAATAACTTAATCGGTCAATTATTTTCTGAATATCTCACACTGGAATATCTGACTGAGGGAAGCTGAGCTTAGTACTGTCAGCTTAGGTCTAAGAGCCAGAAAGGCTGGATCTTTTTTCTTACTTTACTACACAAATGTGGGGGGGGAAAAATCCAATATATTGATAAGTTCAAACTTGTCTGACTGAACATTGATGTAAACAAACAGCATATTTAAGCACTAAAAGACACAGACTATAATAATAGGCTGGGGGCTGACCTGCTAGAAAGCAGCTCTGCAGAGGATCTGGGGGTCCTGGTGGACAAAAAGTTGACCATGAGTCAGCAACGTGCCCTTGTGGAAAAGAAGGCCAATGGTATCCTGAGCTGCATCAGGCAAAGCATTGCCAGCAGGTTGAGGGACGTGATCCTCCCCCTCTACTCAGCCCTGGTGAGACCTTACCTGGAGTACTGTGTCCAGTTCTGGGCCCCCCAATACAAGAGAGACACAGAGCTACTGGAGCGAGTGCAGTGAAGGGCCGTGAAGATGATGACAGGACTGGAGCATCTCTTATATGAGGAAAGGCTGTTTAGCCCGGAGAAGAGAAGACTAAGGGAGGATCTTATCAATATATATAAATATCTGGAGGAAGGGTGTAAAGAGGATGGGGCCAGACTCTTTTCAGTGGTGCTCAGTGACAGGATGAGAGGCAACGGGCACAAACTGAAACACAGGAAGTTCCGCCTGAACATAAGAAAAAACTTTTTTACTGTGAGGGTCACTGAGCACTAGAACAGGTTGCCCAGAGAGGTTGTGGAGTCTCCATCCTTGGAGATATTCAAAAGCCATCTGGACATTGTCCTCAGCAATGTGCTTTAGGTGATCCTCTTTGAGCAGGGGTTGGACTAGATCATCTCCAGAGGTCCCTTCCAACCTCAGCCTGTCTGTGATTCTGTGATAATAGAGCCTGAGTTTGACTAAGGAGTGTATAAATGTTGTGTAGTCCACTGATGGGAGGAATACAGTGAGACCACTTATTATTTGGGTTGGATTCAAATATGTAAAGTGAGGACATTTTTATTGTCATGTGATATAGATACAGTGTGTATTCATTCCTCTGAATGTTGTCACTGACTAAAAACACCACAGGTTAATTAGAGCTGAGCTAGTAAAAATCTGTGCTTTGTACAAAGACAGTGAGGAGCAAATGAGAAGTCTCTGTCAGAGGAGTGTATTTGCAGTGTCCAGCATTTGGCAAGTTATATGGAAGTGGAAAGGAAACGATTGGTGAGACAGGGACATTATCATTTTTCTGAGATCACACTAAGTGAAGCAAAGCAAAGCAAATCCTGCAGTGGAAGAAGAAAGTGAGGACAGAATAACCCTTTTACAATTCTATAGTTTAGCAACAAGAAAGACTGTTTTTTTCCCATCTTCAAAGCTCCTAGGCACCCTAGCCTCCAAGTAGCATTCTGTTGACATGCTATTCACACTCAGATTTGGTCTTTGACATATGCCAAGGGATTCTCAGAGGGACCTCAGAGGGACGACTAAGTGTTATGACTATTATTTCCCAAATAGATTATTATAACACATTTGCAGATCCAACCTTGTTTAAAATTTAGGAAGACTTAGCCTGTTGCCTTAGCCTGTTCAGGTCACAGGATAGCACCTCTATCTTGACATACTTTTAATAAATCAGACATTTTATTTATCCTTGCAAAATGGAGTGAGATTGCTGTTTTGTTTATCCTTCATGAACATCTGAGGTGTAACTGAGACCATTGATGCTGATGAGCTATTGATGGTATTGTTAAGCTATTCCCACTCTATATGTCATTCTGCAATACATCAGAAGATTGTAATTTTAAGGTCTATGCAGGCTACAAAGTAATAGGAGTGTTTCAGAGTCTACAAGATATGTTGATAGTAATACTAAGTACTCATTTTACAAGTTTTAATTGAAACCATTATCAAATAATGATTCCTAAACAGAAATAATTGTTAATAAAGTTCTGAAGATCATATCTGCCCCTCCTACTGTAAATTCTGACTATACCAGCTTAGGGATAAGAGTCCAGCTCTACAGTTTTTCTATCAGAAGGCAAATTATTGAGTATGTAATGCCTTTGAAATTAATGCTCTTGAAAAGAGCAGGCTGGTTTCTCTGGAAATAGACATCTATTCTGCAATGATATGGATGACATTGGTATCAGTATCTAAAGTCTTACAGCTGGGTGCCAAGTCCTACCACAGCATCTCACCTGGAACCACAAACTATATCTCAGGTAGGCAGGGTGAGGGTGTGGACACAAATGCTGTACTACAACAGTTTGAACTGAAAAAATGTTAACACACTGTCTAGCATTTTTTTAGCTCGTGACAAATAGATTGGCTCTGCTTCGAGCATGTGGCTGGACCAGACAACCTCCAGAGGTCCTCTCCAAAGCAAATTATTCTATGATTCTGTGAGTCTATCCCAGGCACTGCCTGGATGTGAGCCAGGCACTGTTCTCAGTGGGCTGTAGTGGATGGAACTATCCTATTTTTAGTTAAAAAAATGAAGGTAGAGCATTTAGTCATATGTGCACAAATCATAACTGTTTGTACTGCTTGACCTTAGGACCGGAAAACAGACCATGACTTTTTTTATTTTCTGGCATAGCCCTACTGATAGGTGTATGTGAAAATGAGGAAGAATGTTGAGGAGATAGGCGATGGAAGCTAGCCTGACCATTCCGTGGGAAAAGGAGCATCAACAGGGGACGTTGACCCATAGTCAAGTGGCTGAGCCTGTGCCAGTGTGGCGCTACACCTGAACTTTGAATTGAGATTAGCGATGAGCTCAATGTACTTACTACGCATGTGTATAGTACATAAAAACCTTGTATAGTGCCCCTGTGGCATTCCTGGACATGGACCGACGCTCAGCGGTGCCCAGGACTCTCCTGCTCCGTTATTGCCTCAGTTGGGAAATTGCTGGGGAACCCCTTGCTCAGACTCAGAGGTAATAAATGCTTAGTATTGACCATAGTGTGCCCTGTGTTTGTGAATCTGTCCCTGCCAGGAGTTCAGGTGTTGCCCCTGCCATACCCTTACAATAGGGAAAACCATTAACAGGAAAGGTAGGGCATAGTTAAACTCTGCAAGTTGTCTGACAATATAAAGTTGTAAAAGTGCAACATTTATTTTCCTATAGCTTTCTGTGAACTGAAGCTACAGATGAGCCACCAGATGTACCTGCTGTGACTACTTCACAGGCAAGGTATAGACCTGTAAGTATAAATCCTTGATATCTTGTTATTTGTACCATTACAATCCAGTCCATGATATTCCTATAATTAATATGATTTATCTGAGGTGAATTTTCAGACATGACAATAGATATCTATGTCAAGATAAATTTTAATATTAATGCTTTTGAAGAAAAAGCTATGTTCCAGTGCAGAGCATGTCTTTGACAACATACTTTTAAAAACCATTTCACAATCACTCAGTTAAAAATATGTGTTCTATAAATAGATTGCCATATTTCTAGTGGGCTGGATGAACTTTTTTTAATCATGATTTCAATAAGGAACATATCGTACTTTTTTTCTTGTCATTCATCAAGACAATTAATGGTGTTGTTGCAAAAGCCCTACTGCAGTTTGCACTCTTGTAGAGCATTCTCTGTGAAAGCTGCCAAGGCTCAGATTAAGTACTGCAAATGCACAAGCAGGATAACTAGGTACTCTGAAATTTCTCTGGGATCCACAGACTAGGCATAAAAGTGATGTTGAACATTTGGAAACTTTGATAGCCAATCTGGCTATTACACGCTTTTACCTTTCTTATGAACTAAAGTCCTATGAATGTCATTGAATTCCTGCAAAACAAAAACGCTACTAATTGGAGGGACAAAGGGAATCCTAGTGGGCCATCAGTGTACTAATGATTAAACTGGGTTTATGTGTAAATTGTGCAGAAAATACTTACAATATTTAGTGCAGAAATAGTGTAGAAAATAGTGTAGAAAACAGAAAGTAGTTTATTACCACCGCAAAAGTCCGTAGAAACTGACTATTTATAGTAGTATTTCAGATTTTATTTTAGTGCCTAAATTACCTTTTATTACCTGACGGGCGAGTGAAGAGTTAACAAGATTGAAGTTTGGCAAGTGCAAAGATGCTGAACAGAGGAGTTAACAGGACTAAAGAAGTCTACCAACCGATCTGCACAAGGACTGATATGCGCAAGGCTGCGGAATGATTAACAAGACTGGAGAAGTGAAGTCTGCCACCTGGAATCTGCACGGACCCCCGGGGAGGGAAGAAGCAATACGGAGGTGTTGTGGTCTTGCCTCGCTAGCAGGGTCCCCCCAAGCAGACAAACAAACAGTCCTGTGATTGTGAAACTTGCTAAAAGTCAGCAAAAGCAGTGTTTGCCCAGAGCCCCAGCCGTATAAAAAGAGACTTGGGAGCCAGGAGAGTTTGAGCAGGCACGGGAACGTGACCTGACCATCCTCTCCGGCTGGACCGTGAGTATCCCCCCTTCCCCTTTCCTGGGACGCTGGGTTAAGGTAACTCCTCGAGGTTGAGAGTCGTCTCACTAAGAGAGTGAACAAGAAAGCTTTCAAGTAGGGATAAGCAGTCCTTCCAATTAATAGCGCAGTAATCGACAGTTTCAGGTTATTCTTTCTAAATTAGTAACTGATGGTTTTGTGTTATCCTTTCTAAATTAGTAATCGCATTATTTTAATGGATGTTACTAATCCAAGAACTCGTGTGAGGAAATAAACTTTTTTATTATTATTATTATTATATTACTGTCTCAGTCATTGCTATCGAACCTTCATAGCGTGACAGTGCGACATTACCTAAATTACCATACCCTAATTTATGTTCAGGGAAGTGTTTGACACTTCTTACCATACTCATTTATTGTGTATCAGAGCTAAACGGATGGTTATTAATCAGAGTTATTTTGTTGCAGTAAAATGTCTCATTTGTTCATTTTTTTCAATGATTACAGAAGCAAATATACCTGTAGTCTGCAAACTCAGCATACAGGAGTGTATGACTGTCCTCTTGATATTAACCTTAAATGAGATCCACTGTTAGCTTCATTTGTATGCCAGTGCTTTTGTTAATTGAGGCTCAACTTTGGGACTTGCAATGATTTCTAAATCTCTGTATGTGTATGTAACTGTCCACCCAGCTAGAGCAGCATTTCTATCTTTCTTGTATGATACCTTTGTCCCATAGTGCTGCAAAGCAAACAGAATTATAAGTGCTACTTTCTTTGCATAATATAGTTTTTCTGTGCTATTGTCACCGAAATCGGGAGAAAAACTCCTTAACACCAATGTAGCATTAAGAAGCAGGCATTCTCTTTATTATGGTGCCGGGTACATGGGGGGGGGGGGGGTAGCTCTACCCAACGTGCACACCGTGCGTCACATCATCTAAAGTTTATATTGCTCTATCCTATGCATATGCATTAAATTTCCAGGAATGATTATACATATTCATTCTATTTCCTAGAACTAATTACTGCATTTACATAATCATTACGCACGCGGTCTGAGTCTCTGGGGGTCTTCTGTGGGGGTCTCTGGTGGTCTCTGGTGGTCCCTAGTGGTGTCAGAAGAGGTGTCACTCAGCGTCTTGCCATGAACTTTGCTCTGCTTTTCCATATATGGTCTCAACTTGGCCTGCTTTCTTGTTTGAGAAAAACTGTTTCAGTCCTAATGTTGGCTCCAACTGGCTTCTGCTGGTTTATCTGTACTTTCTCAGGATGTATCAGTCCCAGCTGCACCAGTGTCCTTGGGTATGTTTGTCTGAGGCTCCTGTTGAGACTCCTTCAAGTCCAAGCTGGTAACAGTTCCTCCATTCCCCCCCCCGCCCCCGGCCTTTGAGACTCTTTCTTGTCTGGGCCTTTTGGTAACACTATGTACTCTGAAGTACCTGAAGTACCTGAAGTTCCTGCAGAGCATTGGTGACAACTTCTTGACACAGGTGGTGGAGGAGCCAACAAGGAGAGGTGTGCTGCTGGACCTCGTACTAACAAACAAAGAAGGACTGGTGGAAGATGTGAAGGTCGGGGGCTGCCTTGGCTGCAGTGACCATGAGATCGTGGAGTTCAGGATCCTGCGAGGAGGCAGCAGGGCACCAAGTAGGATTGGAACCCTGGACTTCAGGTGAGCAAACTTTGGCCTCTTCAGGGACCTACTTGGAGGAATCCCATGGGTTAGGGCCCTAGAAGGAAGGGGTGTTCAAGAGAGCTGGTTAATATTCAAACATCACTTCCTCCAGGCTCAAGAGCGGTGCATCCCTATGAGCAGGAAGTCAAGCAAAGGAGGCAGGAGACCTGCATGGATGAGCAAGGAGCTCCTGGCAAAACGCAACCAGAAGAAGGAAGTCTACAGAAAGTGGAAAGGGGGACAGGCCACTTGGGAGGAATATAGGAACGTTGTCAGAGTATGGAGGGATGCGACGAGGAAGGCTAAGGCGCGTTTGGAATTAAATCTGGCTAGAGATGTCAAGGACAACAAGAAGGGCTTCTTCAAATACATCAGCAGCAAGAGGAAGACTAGGGAAAATGTGGGCCCTTTGCTGAATGGGGTGGGTGCCCTGGTGACGAAGGATGCAGAGAAGGCAGAGTTACTGAATGCCTTCTTTGCTTCAGTCTTTACTGCTCAGGCCAGCCCTCAGGAACCCCAGACCCTGGAGGCAAGAAAGAAAGTCTGGAGAAAGGAAGACTTTCCCTTGGTCGAGGAGGAGTGGGTTAGAGATCATTTAAGCAAACTTGACACCCACAAATCCATGGGCCCTGATGGGATGCACCCACGAGTGCTGAGGGAGCTGGCGGATGTTATTGCTAAGCCACTCTCCATCATCTTTGAAAGGTCATGGAGGACAGGAGAGGTGCCTGAGGACTGGAAGAAAGCCAATGTCACCGCAGTCTTCCAAAAGGGCAAGAAGGAGGACCCAGGGAACTACAGGCCAGTCAGCCTCACCTCCATCCCTGGAAAGGTGATGGAGCAGCTCATGCTGGAGGCCATCTCCAAGCATGTGGAGGACAAGAAGGTGATCAGGAGTAGTCAGCATGGCTTCACCAAGGGGAAATCATGCTTAACCAACCTGATAGCCTTCTCTGATGGAATGACTGTCTGGGTAGATGAGGGGAGAGCAGTGGATGTTGTCTACCTAGACTTCAGGAAGGCTTTTGACACTGTCTCCCATGACATCCTCATAGACAAGCTCAGGAAGTGTGAGCTAGATGAGTGGACAGTGAGGTGGACTGAGAACTGGCTGAATGGCAGAGCTCAGAGAGTTGTGATCAGTGGCACAGAGTCTAGTTGGAGGCCTGTAGCTAGCGGTGTCCCCCAGGGGTCAGGAGTGGGTCCAGTCTTCTTCAACTTCTTCATCAATGACCTGGATGAAGGCACAGAGTGCACCCTCAGCCAGTTTGCTGACGATACAAAACTGGGAGGAGTGGCTGATACCCCAGAGGGCTGTGCTGCCATTCAAAGAGACTTGGACAGGCTGCAGAGGTGGGCGGAGAGGAACCTCCTGAAGTTCAACAAAGGCAAGTGCAGGGTCCTGCACCTGGGGAGGAATAACCCCGGGCACCAGTACAGGTTGGGGGTTGACCTGCTGGAAAGCAGCTTCTCTGCTGAGAAGGATCTGGGAGTGCTGGTGGACACCAAGTTAAGCATGAGGCAGCAATGTGCCCTTGTGGCCAGGAAGGCCAATGGTATCCTAGGGTGCATCAGGAAGAGTGTTGCCAGCAGGTGGAGGGAAGTGATTCTCCCCCTCTACTCAGCCCTGCTGAGGCCACATCTGGAGTATTGCATCCAGTTCTGGGCTCCCCAGTACAAGAGGGATGTGGCACTACTGGAGCAAGTCCAGCGAAGGGCCACAAAGATGATTAGGGGACTGGAGCATCTCTCTTATGAGGAAAGGCTGCGAGAGCTGGGCCTGTTTAGCCTGGAGAAGAGAAGGCTGAGAGGGGATCTTATCAATGTGTACAAGTATCTGAAGGGAGGGTGTCGAGAGGATGGAGCCAGACTCTTTTCAGTGGTGCCGAGCGACAGGACGCGACGCAATGGGCACAAACTGAAACACAGACACTTCCATCTGAACATGAGGAAAAACTTTTTCACTGTGAGGGTGACAGAGCACTGGAACAGGTTGCCCAGAGAGGTGGTGGAGTCTCCTTCCCTGGAGATATTCAAAACGCGCCTGGATGCAATCCTGTGCAATGTGCTCTAGGTGACCCTGCTTGAGCAGGGGGGTTGGACTAGATGATCTCCAGAGGTCCCTTCCAGCCTCAACCATTCTGTGATTCTGTGATTCTGTGAAGACAAAGTTAATGTCAGCCTCAGTTTAATGCAATAAAAGTGATGATTTAATTTCAGTTGCTGGAAACTATGAAAAGTTTTTTTTTTTTAATTACCTTTATGCACTTATTTAGCAGCAGGCCATATGTGATGTCTTTTTCTTAAACATTTTCAAAATGGCTTGACAACTGAGATGAAATGTACTTCTTTTAAAGACCAATATAGTAAGTATGATGACGAAAGTACAGAAACATCTGTAACAAAAACTCTTGCTGTTCAGTATAACAGACACTCCCCTATGACAAGTAAGTGCATCACTTAGTGAATGTTGTTCATGTATACTGACATATAAAGTTCTTATCAAACATTGTTAATATATGCTTGCTTTTTGTGATCGTCAGAGATGGTAAAAAATGGTAGCAAGTGGACTGAATTTATTACAAAGCAAGAGATATAAAGAAAATGAAGCAGAAATAAAGCTACCTAACTGATGCTTGGTGGGTTCTAGACCCTTGAAAATCTGATCTTCAGACTCCAAATTCAAAGTCCTATTCTAAATGGTATCTTTATTGTAATTATTAAAGTATTTTATTCTTGTCAGTGCTCAATGAAATAAAAAAAAATGAAAATTGTCTCTCATATCCTATTTTATCATTATAAACAAGTAGAAATATGAGTTAACATGGGTTATGATATAGGGAAAAGAACAATCTTTCCTATATTGTCCCAGAAAAACTGTTCTTCATTTTGCTGGAAAATACGTCCAGTTTCTTTAGTTATCAAAGCAATGATGGAGACACTAAATCAGTAAGCATCATCTAAGTAGACAGTGTCACTTATTTATTTGTGATAATATTCTTATAAATTCATAGCAAATGGAGATTTCCTGCTGAAACTAAAATTGTAACATGGTATCAGACCTCAAAAGTGTTTTTGAAAGCACTTAGATTGGTTCCATGTATTCCAGGTTGATGTTCTTTTAAGGTATGTTAGTAGAAAATCAAAGATCAATTTCCAGCCACAATGGAACATTTTCATAATGTGATATATTTTTCTTAGGAGTTTTCTTTTTTTCTGAGTTTTGGATCTTGTTTATTACAGATTTTAACATATTTCTTCCTCAAGCCTTCTAACTAAGCAAAGCATAAATATCATTTTTTTGGTAATATAATGTTTTGTTTTACTTAATAGATTATAAATATTTCATTCCCTGTTGGAGAAGTCAGAGTCCTTAAATGGACAAAAAACATCAAAGCCAACCAAAATAATGCTGTTTCTAAACTTCTTTGATTTTTTCATAGGAATACCTGATTGTATAAACAATGTAAATACATGTCCAAATTTGGACCACCTAAGAAGAAAGCAGATTTAGATGGCATTCTCATGTCATTATTCTGGAGCCATTGCATTAACATGACTCAGGGCTATGTAGAGGATCAGTTAAGTCTATTTCTTCCAAAAGGATGGGAAGATCATCTTTAAGCTACTTGGTTAATATTACAAAGGGCATCAAGATTGGCAGCTAGGAAAGCTACAGAAAAAGGCAGAATGAAAACTCCAGCTGAGTTTAAAAACTCCCTAGTGAAGGTAGATGAAAATAGTCTGGATATTTGTGCTTCTTCTATCCCCAGATGATAAGAAATTGTGCAATTGTTGACCTTTTCAAGTTTTCAGATGCTGCTGCATTGGCTACATTACCCTTAAATAGAACAGACAGAAACTGTAAAAACACTACAGAAAGATATTGTGGGCTGACCCTGCCTAAAAAACTCAACTATTGCCTCTTGCAGTTCATAGTGGGCTGAGGAAAATTATCCCCATCAAGGAGTTCCTGGAGAATAGCCAGTGGATATCAGAAATCATCATCTCCATTGGCTGAAGAAAAAGGGAGATGAGAATGCTTTTCTGTAGGTATTGAATAAGAAGACAAATTAATTCAACTTTTTGTGAGAAATGTTGCTGTGTATAATATATAAAACCACTTCTCACAATACAATAATATATATATTTATTTGTGCAAAATACTGCAGTTCAAGCAAAGCTCAATCAAGAGATAATTCCCTAGAAAAATTGATTTTATAAAATAAAAATGCATTTTAAACACTTTTTAAGGTTTTCCAAAACTCAAAATGTCTTATCTGTTTACCACTTAATATATTTGTTTTAGGCATACGGGATAGCATCATCTCTCTAATTTAGATAGCTAGGCTTTTCAGGAATCTAATCATAAGCTAATTGCTGTGGGCTCTTTTTATAGTCAACAGAATTAAAGAAATGCATAAACACCTCCATAAATCTACAAATGTCTCCAGAGGACAAGTCCTCTTATCAATGCTGTTATTTCAGAATGATGCGACTATCAGTTGTTTATACAGAAAGCACAGACTGGTCAGCTTTGACTTAGACATCTAAGCCTTTTAGAAATCTAAGTCAGGTGAGATAAATCCCATTCATGGTCATCAAGGTGTTCAAATACTGCTTTTGTGGAATATAGAAAAGGTGTTTATTTATTGCAACTCAGCTCTGCATTTAAAAGTTATTCCAATAAAGTAAATTCAGACAGAGTTGACCAACATACACTGATGTTATGGGTAATACACTTCACAGGAGCTAAGTCATTTTCTACTCATTTAAGTAAAACAGGCAGACTGATAAATGACATCATTAGGCTATTTCAAAAACATATCTAAATGATAATGTCTTACGCAATGAGACCAAACCTATCACCTTATAAGATACAATCACTGGAATAGCAAGAGAACAAAAAAAAATGAACACAGTGCACTGTCAGTTTCAGCAATGTTGCAGAACTTTCTTATTTATGTCCTTGTATACTCTTTTCTGTCTTGAACTCATCATGCCATCAAATCAGCTCATACAAGATATAAATGTATTTTCTTGAAATGGATTTAAATATAGATACTTGATCTTAATTTTTTATACTTTAAAAAGCCAACTGTGACTTTAAATTTGCATAAGAGCATGAGAAGGGCAATATAAAGACTTTAGACTGGAAGCAGGAATTCTCCTATACCATGTTCTGGGAAAGTTCAGAAGTTATAGTATAATATTGATTATTATGTTTATGCTTAGATGTATATGTTGGAACTATATCGATCCTGTCTCAAGTTGAACACCAACTTAGAGAAACAAAAGGCTTCTGGTTCAGTTAAGAGGACTTCTTGCATGGAAAAACTGCAAAGTCAAATATAAGACTAATATTTTGTTTCACCTCTTTCATTTTCAAGGGTTTTTAAATAACAAAGATTTTGGTAGATGCAGAGTTGAATTAGATATCTTCCTTTTCCAGGTAACATAGTTACAAGATCCCTTCATACTGACATTATTCTTTGGTGACAAACCACTAGAAATCCCTTTTTCTTTTAATGTTTTCAAAAACAAGCCCAGAAATAAATCCTTAAGCTCCAATTGATTTGTTTTGAACAAAGATGTAAGATAATTTGTATTAGTTCATTTACATCACATCACTTCATATTTGGTACGATTAAATTTTATTGTTTTAAAATGACTAAATATATATTACTAAAGACTAATAACAAATTAATGCAGCTAAGCTTTACTGAATAATATTTCTGAAAACCTCTTTCTTGAAATGCTCTTGCCTCTACCTGTTAGCATAGAATTTTTTTCCACAAAACAGTGACCAGAGTTAGGTTATGTGATTAAGGCCCATCTCCCCGCACAGCAGGGAGCCTCGGGGCACTGCCTGGTGGGGGTCCCGATAACCCCAGCAGAGACACAAGCCCTGACCGGCCCCCAGGGCTGTCCCAGGGGGGACATCGGCCCCAGGGCAGGGGCACCGTCACCGTGAGCCCACGGGAACGGCTCTGCGGTCACCTCACACACTGAGCGGGACCGCCTCGGGGACGGTGCTGTGGGATGCTGGGGACGAGCAGCTGGGGATTGTGCAGGACTTCTTGTGGGGTGTTTAGGAGATGAACCCAAGGCAGGGAAAGGCAGGGATCTAGGTGATCTGGGGAGGAACAAAAGTGGGAAAATAAAGACGTAAGGGAATAAAAGGGGCTGGTCACACGGGCACAGGCTGCTGGTCAGCACACTTGTCTGGCCGTGCCCTGCACCTGAGCAGCACAGTCTGCCCTGTCTTCTCATTAAACTCCGTTTGTAGCTATTTTCCTGGGTGAGCGACTGTATTCTGCGTGCGTGTGCGTAGGTCTGAGTGCCGCAACTGGAGGGGGACCAGGGTCAGAGGGACCCGTGCACCTGGGGTGCCAGCGACGGGAGAGACCAGAGTGGGCACGTCTGGTGTCGTGCGTCTGTATCGGTGTGGGTAACGGCCAGCGAGCACCAGACCGGACTAGCTGGTGAGCAGGAGAAGAGGTTTGGGAGCCAGGTATTGGTGTGGCCGTAAGTCTGGGCTGGATCCTGGAGAGACCAGTGGGTCTGAGAACTGGCTACTGGAGGGGACAGGGGGTCCAAGCCAGGTACTGGAGATGCTGTGGGTCTGGGGGTCGGCTACTGGTAAGGCCATCGGTCTGGAGCAGCTACCGGAGAGACCCACCGAGCGTTTGTGCCTGTGCTGAGGCATGCGGGAGGCCTGGGGGTCCAGGAGCCGCCTACTGGATAGACTGGGTGTCTTAGCCCAGTTACTGGGGGCATCCATCGTGTGTGTGTGTGTGTGTGTGTGTGTGTGTGTGTGTGTGTGTGTGTGTGTTTTCCGCAAACAGGCTTTCATCCTGAACTGCCAGAGAGGGGAGCAGGATAAAGGTAGAATGAAATACTAGGGTCATTATTGGTTGATTTGCTCTTGTTTCTGTTTGGTCAATACGAGCAGAAAAACTTTTTTCCCGTTGCATATCCTTCATTAATCAATACAGAAGGTAGCATTCACTCCAGTTCATCATCCTTTATCCCTTTCTGGTTATTTGGATATTGTGCTTTTTAGTCTGATTTACAGCTTAGAAATGGCAGTTTAGTACTATTGAGTACTTTCTTGGTATAAAGTGGCAAGATTAAAAAATATCAGTTCCTATCATGCCATCAGGAACTTCCATATCTTTGTGTAGGGGTACTGGTTTTAATAATCAATGCAGGTGGTAAACTGGCTTTAGCTTATAATCCTTTTATCTGGTATAGATAGTATCCTGATGGAAAGGACAATTTTCCTCAAATTTTATAAGGGATTGCATCCAAAGTTTAATGTAGGGGTTGCTACCAGCTGAATACAGTTTTAGCCTTAAAGCTGTGTCTAAATAAATAATGAATTGCACTACTATTTGAGGAAAAGATGAATTAATGTTTTTGAAACTGCATAACAAGTCTACTGCAGATATCTGTAGAATGCTAGTCCTGGAACAGAAATTATTTAAGGTGGTACTTAGTTATGTAACATCTCACATTGCTGTCCTGAAATGTCACATCAGTAACTCCCCATTACTCACTTTGGAAATATTCTCCCGCAAAAGACCAGATAGTTCTATATAACCTTTTGCCAGATGCACAAACTTACTTGATATCAATATGTACAGTAACAAAATCTATCCGTATGAAAATCTTGCTGAACACAGAAATGTAGAACTCAGATGATAAAATGAGGGAATATTCCTTCTGTGGACCTATGATGTGTGTAAGGTGCTTACAAAATCCAGAAAACTTAACAAGTTAAAGATAGCAAATATTTAGGAAATGGAGGCCCTCTTTTGAGGCTGAAAACCTCAAATGTAGGCTTCAAAGGAATGCAGGGTGAGTAGCTCAGACATAGACGTGTAGCTATATCACAAATGACACTTTTGAATCCTACAGAAAATTTACTGTGATAAATGTTCACATAAGTCTCATGAGAATTATCATTGGAACACACTATATTTTAAAGATAATAAAGCCCACAAAGCTTTCATACAAAAAAGTTGGTGGAGAGAAAATGAAACCTGATCATAGCGTAGAAATACAAACAAGCTATCCAGATTCCTGGCACAGTCAAATTCTACGGTAAAAATTTAAAAGACGTGACTAAGAAAAGGTGATGAGAACACTAAGTTTAACACTGTACACCTAAAAGTGCTAAAGTAAATTTTGGACCAGCTCTACCTTCAATGTATACTTTTTAATGCAGATTTAAAGAGTGATCTATCCATTCAGAAATAACATTGCTAGGGAACAGAAGAGCTAAACTTCTGATTCACATGTAACACATGTCCAGGTTTGCTAGACATGGCGTATCAAAAGGAAAAAATGACAAAAAATGGACCACAGTTCAATTGTTATAATATAGATATTTGCCTAATTACATTATAATGAGTCTATGATATCTCACAATCTGAAGTCTTTATGAAGATGGTATCAGAAATGTTAAAAAGGATACTTAAATTCAGAAATCTTGCTCAGATATAGAATATTTGTTTAATTATGGACCAGCAATTCAGAGTATCGCTCGTCTGAACATGAATTGTTGTGAAATTTTGTAATTTGGTCTTAAGCTCACTCTAGACCAAAACATCACAGGTAGCAGTCCCAAATCAGACAGAACATAATGGTTAGATAAGTTGAAGTTTTTGCAATCACCAGGCAGTGTACCTATATTTAATAGAAATGTATGGGTACAAAAGATGTGTAAGGGAGTGAAAATGTTCCTCAGGCTACATGATGCAATTATGGAACAAGGACAGAGCTAGGGACAGGTCTGTCCCTCTAAGCTTCCCACGTAATCAGAGAAAGAAAGAGAAATGAACTGAGTATCTCTAAACTGTGAAATAGAAAAAAAACTAAAGTACTAACAAAGAACATAGTGGAAGAATAGTACAGAGACCACAAGATATTTTGAAAATCTAAGAGAGGAAATCAATTCAGAGACCATCAATATACCGTTAACATATGCTCTATTATCCGTATCACATATATTTCCTTGGAAGAGTGACTGGCTCTTTAAAAGACTGAGACTCTATGGTTTGACCTAGTTGTTAGAAACAGACAAGTTCCCTCTTGTTTCCTCACAAAATCCTTCCTCTACCATGTTAGTTAGCTGGCTTTTGCAGTTATATACTATGGCTCAGAAGTCTCTACAAGCCACAAGCCAGAGTACTGCACCTGAGATGGCAGGGAACTGACTTGACTCAGGAGGTTCATAGGTATAAGTACATAGTTCTGCTTTCTTATCCATGGGATAGGCCTTATATTTATAGTTAAAAAAATAGAGAGAAAACCTAGCAATTTTTTTTTTTTTTTTAGTTAAAGCTACTCCCTTGTTTCTCATGCTATTAGCTCAAAGCTGTAATATTTTGAAAACTCTGAATTGCTCATTATTGAAACAAATTCTCTAAATAAAAAAGAATCTAGTCTTATTTAAATAAAATTTTATTTTACACTACTGTTTTCTATCAATATCATACATAAACTGTGGCCTATTCAGTTCATGGTTCGGCAAGCACCTCAGTATTTGAGTTCACCCAATAACAACTGAACTGTTTGACACATCTCTACAGAAAATGCTTGACTAAATAGTTAAAAGTTAAGTAAATGTAAACTTTCATCTAATTTCTGAACTTCAAACAATTCCAGGGAAGCAGAGAACGAGCCAGGGATATCTATTTTGTCAGCTGAAGTAAAATTTACTTCTACAAAAAGAATGAAAATCAGAATAAAATAGCAATAAATAAATGCTTCTATATGTTGTTTATGCATTTCATTTGATTTGGTGTGGTATTTTTCTATGAGTGTATTTTACTTTTTCTATGATTAATGAATTTTAATTTCAAATTTTTGCATGTTGCTGTTTTGAATAATATGGTATGTGTAATATATAAATATCAAGCTTTCTCTAGATATAGCTAGGTGCCATACATTAATAAGTTTCACAGTATGTGGATTTTTCTAGCATGTTTATACTGGCTGTGTATCTGCTGCATACTGTATAATTTCATAATTTAAGATAAAGTATACCCTGCTAGAATCAAGTATTGCTATCTGTATATGTTATAAAATATAGCTTGAGTTTTATAGAAGTTCATAACCCAGTTTTGAATTGATCTTACAGTTTTGCTGAGTCCCTATAAAAATTTATAATAACCTTCTCTCTAACATAATCCTTTCTGAAGTATCCAAAACATCCAAGATGCTACAAAAATTCTTTCCTCCTCATTTCCCTCATGCTGGCAAGTGTCTGTCTCCCCATTGCACTTTAATGCACTTTTTCAACATTTTTCTTCTTACTGACTTTCCCTGTTAAATGGTCCCCCTTTCACTACTGTTCCTGCATTACCTATAAGATTACATTGGTCCAAGAGGAAGGTAGATGAAAAGAAGCTTTCAAGGAAATGACCTTTGTTCCTATCCCACAGCAGCAGCACGAATTCTTCTGTGAGGACAGAAGTTTGGTTGATTTTCCACTCCTTGGAGCATAGTCATCCTCTCTACAGTAGGAGATCTCGGTATCATGGAACCAGTGGGAGAAATATATGTCAGTGATGGAGTGGGTCAAAAACAAGTCAGTGTGAAATTTAATACCAAAAGGTGGAAGTGATAGATAGGGATATATTTTATAATTCTAGTTCAGCAAGAATTCTAAAGCAAAAGCTGCAAGTTTCATTGTCTTCTAACTTTGTTTCCAACTGAATAGGAGATATTCACTTTCAGACATGTATGCTTCATTCAAAACCAGAAAATGAATATTTATTGATCAAATATTAATTAACTTTCTTATATTTGTTAATATTTGATATGCTTTACCCTAAACAAAGGAAACAAACAAAAAGCTCTACATTTTGCAGACTTGAAATTCCTGAAATCCTAACAAACACTCCTATTTTCATTTTTTTAGGTTCTGCTTTTACTAATTACAAGCTAGACGTACAAGCAGACCCAAACTTTCTGTGGTATAACTCTCCTTCCCCCCAAATCTTGGTGTTGCATGTCCAGACCAAAAGTTTTCAGTCATTAATATTTTGAGGATTTTTTCCAGACACTCACCATATATTTACTGCTTTTTTACATGTGGCAAAAAAAGAAGTCTTATCAAACATTATGAATATTTTTAATATAAATAACTAAACTAATGTCTAAATTCATGAGTTATATTATAATCGATCATAAAATATCTTGCTTGTATTTGTTTTACATTGAATAAAAATAGTCTCCTGTAGGGGATTAGACAGTGAATATGAAGTCAATATTAGGTAATAGTTATAGTAGCTCCTGACTCAGACAAGAAGTATGCACATGTGCCTTTTGTAAAAAGCATGGACCAAGACCTGGCTTAGTCTGAATCTGTGTGGCTTTATGTAAGTATCATAAGTAATGTATATCCATCAGCTGGGAATGCAATTTTGCATCTCAAACCTTCTTGAGGTTAGAAGAAATGACAAACACACGTGAGTGCAGTCATAGGAAGAAAAGGAAGCCAGGAGGAGGTTTTTCTCTTAGATTAAATTAAAGCAAAAATTTGTAGAAATAGAGTGCTAAAAGAAGCCTGTTCTAGGTGAGGCAAGTTGAAGAGAAGGCTGCAAACCAAGACTGATAGAACACTGCAGAAGAATAGACACTGCACCCATGCTAGATCAGCCTGAAAAGCAATAGTATTAGGAGGTAAAAAGAGAGTAAAGTTCATAAAATCTTAAGTTATACCAATTGCAACATGATCAGAAGAGTCATTTAAAAATATACAAACTGAAATTCCATTTGCCTGGAATTATCATGTTTAGTTTAAAACTTTGAAATGCT
Organism: Apteryx mantelli; assembly: GCF_036417845.1. NCBI lineage: Eukaryota > Metazoa > Chordata > Aves > Apterygiformes > Apterygidae > Apteryx > Apteryx mantelli. Next base: position 115,768,979 of record NC_089980.1, on the reverse strand, counting down.
AATTGTACTGTTGTAGATGCAAACACTGTCTCCCACCCTTATTTTAAAATCCTAGGGGAACCTATTTGTCCATTTAATGGAACCACACTTTTAATCTTCTCTGAAATACTATTTGTGTGGGGTTTTTTTGTTGTTGTTTTTAAAGGGAAAGGATATTTCTGGATTATGTGCTATTGCATGCTATGACTACAGGTTTACATCCAATTTTATTCTGCCTTTTGAAACTCAAGTTGTCATTGGTGTGACATGGAATGCACCATGCTAGCCCAGTACTACCATGGCACAGCCATTAGACAAAATGTAAGGTAACAAAAATTACTGGAAACTACTGGGCAGAAAATTAAAGGATCAATAATAAATTAAATTAAGTGCTAAATAATAGCACTTTTATGGAGAAAACTTATCCCTGTGAGATAAAATATGTTGTCATCTAGCTGTCAATCATACTTGAGAAATATGTCAAACTGCAGAAACTGAGTGATTTTATGCTTAATTTGCCAAATAATTGCACTATTCAAATATCAAATACATTCTAGTTCACATTAAAGTTCTTTTCATATTTTTCTGTTGGCTATTTATATTGCAATTTTTTAGTACTTTGCTATTTTATACATTCTTTAGGGTTTACAAGAGTAAAAACATCTATAGCTGCTAATCAGCCACTTAAGCAACATCATATTTTTCTAGATACACTTCACTCTTCATTTATTTGGCAGAACACTCCACTTTCAACTACTTCTCCATCAAGTAGACTGGAAGAAAAACACAAATCATCCAGATCTACAATATTATACAGAGAAAGGCTACAATTAGCACAGTGAATTTCAACCTTTCCTCTGTAAAACTGTTCCCTGATAACTCTTTTGCACCTATTTAGCAGATGGGGAAAGGCTTTTATATTCTGCTCTTGAAGAGAATTACTCTGAAAAAACTACCACTGGGCAGTGAAATATTCTTTAAGAGCAGGCCACATGCAACAAGGGAACAGAGTCTCTTCTCTAGCTCAGACATACGAATACAGGCTGTCATATCTGCTGTTTGGTGGAAGAGGATGTCCAGTGGTGAATGCTCATATCATTATCTATACTACAGAAGAGTTGTATGGGAGATACCGAAAAAAAAAAAAAAAGTTTTACTGCCTCATCAGGTAATTTGTTCTGTTCTGCTGGCATATTATTTCCTCCCAAACTTCCCATGAATGTAAACAGTGTTAAAATGCCTATTGGTGCAGTAGGCTGGATTCTTGTCTAAAGGATAGTGTTTTTTCATTATGATACCACATGCACCATCAGCACAAAAAGAATGACAATGCAAGCTGTGATGGTGTGCTCCTTTCTCCCCCGCACTGATGTGCTCTCTCCCCCTCAACCTGACCTCCCTGTAAACAGCACGTATGCAGGGGCTAATTGAGCATGCGCCAACTAAGGCCCATCTAGCATGGGAATATGACTATGAGTCAATCATCTCCCCCCCATAAACAGGGGGCAGCCCAGAGCCCATTGAGCTCTGCTGCATGGCAGCGGGTTGCACTGCAGAACCACCTCTTGAGCAGGGACGCCTCTCAAGGTTACTCCTCCAGGTTGAGAGATTCTTTACCTGCAACAGATCCTTGGTAAGTGATTAATAACATGCTGAACTTTTGCGAACTTCGCAAAACTTTGCTGAGTTATCTCTCTGATTAATTGTGCACATAATCCCTTAGACATAAACCATTGACCAAGTCTGAGACTAGGATCAGATCCAGCTGCACCTAGGCTCCTCTCTGAAGGAGTTTAGAAAGCAAGGGGGTCCTTTATGAACCTTGTGGCTCAACAGGAGGGTTCCCTTCACACACACCCCTTTAGACAAGGGCCATTGACCAAATCTGGGACTAGGATCAGATCCAGCCACACCTAGGCCTCTCTCGGAAGGAGTTTGGAAAGCAAGGGTGTCCTGAACCTCGTGACTCAATGGAAAGGTCTCCATTGCGCATGCAACTGACCCTGTCCTTCATGCAGTAAATAACTGAGTGAACCTTGCCAATCGAACCTCGTTAAATCATTCTTGTTTACGACCAAACTTTGTTAAGTCGCTATCTTACCACAATAAACGTAGTGCTGCTTCCCTCTTATAAATGAAGTGCATCACTCCTTCGTAACACAAGATCATTCACATAGAGAGAAATAGCTGGCATAATTCAAAGATTTTTTTCTCTGGTTTTCCTCTTTTGATCATCTTTTCATTGGACTATGAAAGAGCCTGACAGCTCCTGTGTAGAGGTGTTTTGCACTCATACTGGACAAATATATCTATAATTTCATTTGCTTGCCTTAAGAAGTACCATTTCTCCAAAAAACTACTAGGCAACTGATCCCAAATTAGTGTAGACCTATCAAGAATTCTTAAGCTGACTGCATCACTGGGGAAATGAATTACTTTTATTTGATTACCAGTAGCAAATCCTAATGTAACATTGATAATCCTAGAGACTCAGGGTGTAAAGGTTGTGGGGCTGGCTTCTTTTAACATATAAATATGAAGGTCCAGATTTATCTTATTTATTTTAGAGATCAAAATGAAAGTGTCCAAGTTAGGACCTTAATAACTAAGGTACCTGTACAGGGATAAGCACCTCCAAGGGATTATTCAGGTCTCTGATGGAATGGTTTGCTCTCTTGAGATAGTTCCTAAACTGTCTAGACCTAACTCCAAAAAGAGAATCACATTGATCCACTTAAATTCTGACAGTCTGTCCTTTAACAATCTAGGGAGCTTAGAAGCTTAGCTTAGTCAGTTCTGTTACTTGTGGTAAAAAATTTAATGAAATTAATCTACTTTCTTATGTCTATATTTGGTCTGGCAGTTTTCTCTGAATAAGATGTATTCATTGTATATATGGGTGAAGAGATAAGAAAAATAAGAAAACAGTTCTAGCTAAAATTCATTTAATATTTGTAGTTCCTTAAAAAGGTTCTACAATAACTTGCCATGACTGAAACTGAAAAAAATGAAGGATAATAAATAACTGAGAATTTTCTGTCAAGAGATGGAAAGATAACTGTCAGGAACTTTTGCAAAGAGTGGACTGACACAGACAGAAGCTGAATAGCAAAAATAATTAGATCTTCCCTAGGCTTCCACATGGATGTACAACTGCTGGGAACATGGCAATTGGTCTGTATTTTACCTAATTAGCTTTTACCTAATTATAATTTGCTCTGCTATTAGGAGTAAAATTCATTGTCTTAAGAAACCTGTGCACTCTTTGTAGGGATTACAGGGCACACAACTTGAGGCAGGCCATGAAGGTACCAAATTCAGTCAGATTTGATGCGTAGGTGGGCATGGTACACAAAATCCTGTAGCTTGACATCCAAAGTAAAAGTGAAAGAATTTTAAATTTCTGGGAAGAGAGAGGCAAGAGGCAATAGAAAATGTAATCTATGATGTCAGAAACAAAAGGTAGCAAAAGATGGGGCTACTCTTGTAATCATCAGATGTGGTATGATCAGTGCTCTCCAATTATATCAAACCTTGAGGATTTTAATATTTGTACTGGCACCAGATATGGGGAAAACTTTCATGATCTCACTATTTGCTATATTTTGAAAAACTTTACATTTTAAAACAGTTGAAAAAAAGTTCAGTGTTTCTTCTTTAAGAGAGGTTTCTTAGGCTCTACTTGATTCAGTGCTTCCTACTTTCATTGGATGACTAAATAGCCTATAGCTGTTACTAGTTATTACAGTATTTCATCTGAAAACTTACGGTATCTTACAATCATTCTGAATGTCCTAAATAACATTTTTTCTTTCTACTCAACAGGAAATCCAAGTTGCTTGCTATAGCTACTCAGAAAACAGAAGACAAAAGGGAAAACAGGATAATCTTGCTACTTGCTCCTGTAGAAGTGTGAACTAAACTGCTATAATTAAATCATTTTGGGTAGCGGGCTGAAGAAAATCATGAATGCTATAATGTAAAGTTACATTATGTTCCATTACAGAAAAATGCCAAATTTCACATCCTTGACTGAGATGAATGTAATAGTAAATGGCTTATAGAAATTTGTTTCAGGCTATTTGTGGTCTCAGACTGGCACTATTGCATTGTTTTATGTTTCAGTTCACATTTCTAAGATGCTGTGGAAGCAGAAGAGTTTGGAATACCAAAAAAACCGAAAACAAAGCAATTGAAAAAAGGAGGAAGAAACATGTGTTTCCTATATGCCTGCCCAACCTTGAGGGATCATTACCATATGTTGAAAGCTTTATGTTTACTCCTGTGGGAATATAGAATGGCTAAAGATGAGAGCAACTGAAATCCAATCCTTTCACTTTAATGCAAATAATATGAAAGTCTTAAAAAAAAAAAAAAAAGCAAAAATGATGAGTCTACATCTTTATGTATGAATTAAACATTGACCTAGACTTCACATCAAATTCTGACTTTGAAATTAATCCATCCTGTGATCTCTGATAAATTATTCTGTCAGATCCTCAGTTTTACCATATCTGAACAGAGTAAAATGTAAAAAAAAAAAAAAAAAAAAGAAGAAATCTTATTTTAGAAATGAAGAACTTATGCAGTACATATATCTGTATCCAGAAAGGTAGATACCTTTTTTCTGTACAGAAGTGCAGGAACTAAATACTGGTCTAATTCACTTTGAGAACCATGCTAAAAATTTCCTTCTAGGAAAGATCATGCATAATAGTGCCACCACAGCACTACTGCTGCAGGTTCTGTCAAATGAAACTAGATTTCAAGCTGTGCTTCTTCTCAGGCAAAGCTACTTCAGAAAGAAATGAATCATCATTCAACTTAGTCCTCTTTTCTCCCAGATCGTCTCATTTGCTTTGGATGAAACCTATTCTAGGCCTACCTAGCAGCTTATTGCTAAAAATTTGCAATGCTGGGCTCCATCTCTGGCAGACAACTTAGAAATCTCCTGGATCTCATCCAATATTTGTTAAGCACTGTGTGCTCTAACAGAAAAGCATTATTAAGTTTCATTAGTGGCAGAATAATACCTCAAAAATTCTTGGCTTTCTACTCTACTCAGAATCTCCTCTTCATTCAACAAGCAAGCACAACTTCACACTATTTTTTTGACAGAAAGTTATACAAAAAAAGCATTTTGAGTTGTCATTTGTTTTTCTGTGAAAAATGTTTCTCCTCATCTTTTGTGCATCTAAAAATTTTCAGTTTAAAACTTAATTTGTCTTAATCTTAGTATATTTAATATAAACAAATACTTATGAAAACATATCTATGGAGCTCAGGAAAATGAAGTAATGCATTTACAGAATAGTAAATGAGGTAAATAATGAAGAGTTACGAGGTAACCATTCTTATCAAACTATTATAATGCACTGAGAGCTACCACTATGGAAGATGATTTTATAATCCAGACCAATCAGATAATTTGCTTTCTTGTTTTTCAAACTGTGTAGTTTAAGTCTTAGGCAGCTGAAATAACACTGATCAATCACAAATATCAATTTTATAGCTTTTTGTCATAAAAAAGAGATACTGTAATTCATAAGGAATGATACCTTCTTGTGCTGCAAGCTTTCTTTATTTTTAAAACACATAATAGGAAAGTATGCAGCAAATACGCCATGCATGAATCTCTTCTATTAAGCATCAACAAGGCATTTATAGACGATGCATATGTGCTGACAAAGAAACACAAGCCAGGTTTTCACAGGTGTCAGCTCTGTTTTGGAACTTGAACAAACAATTAAGTGGGGCACTGAGACTGCTGTAGGCTTCATTGGCTGTTCACAGCGTGATGGCACACTACATCATTGGACACAGACAGCACATTATGGAGCTGTGTTCTGCTTGAAGGCTTACTTCATGCCTGGTTGGAAGCCTTATACAATAGCAAGACTTCACACAGAAGTAGTGGGCAAACATGGGCCTAGCAAAAGATGTACACAGTATGGGGGACAAACCTTAGGAAATCAAAGAGGTTTGATAAGAATGTGGAGGAAGGAAAAGGGAAAATAAAGGTATTACAAGAGAATGAAAAGGGTAAAACAAGAGTGTTTAAAACCATAGAATCACAGAAAAGTTGAGGCTGGAAGATCTGGAGACCTTCTAGTTCAACCCCGCTGCTTAAAGCAGGGTCACCTAGAGCAGGTTGCCCAGGACAGTGTCCAGTCAGGTTTTGAATATCGCCAAGGATGGAGACTCTAAAGCCGTCTGGGCAACCTCTTCCAGTGTTTTACGACCCTCACAGTGAAGAAGTGTTTTCTTGTGCTTAAGTAGAACTTCCTGTATTTCAGTTTGTGCTCAATGCCTGTTGTCCTTTCTCTGGGCATCACTGAAAAGAGTCTGGCTCTGTCTTCTTTTCTTCTTTCATAGGTATTTATACGCATTGATAAGATTTCCACCTGGGTCTGCTCTTCTCCATGCTGAACACTGTGCCAGTGATCACAACCCTTTGAGCACAGCCCTTCAGCCAGTTTTCAGTTCATTTCACTGTCCACTTATCAGTTCGTCTATGAGGATGTGATGGGAATATTGAAAGCCTTGCTAAAGTCAGGATAAGCAGCATCCATTGCTCTCCCTCATCCACCAAGCTAGTCTTTTCATCATAGAAGGCAATCAAGTTGGTTAAGCATGATTTCCCTTCCATAAATCCATGCTTACCTCAAATTGCCTCCTGTCCTTCATATGTTTGGAAATGGTTTCCAGGATTAGTTGCTCCATCACCTTCCCAGGGACTGTGGTGAGGCTGACTGGCCTGTAGTCTCCTGGATCCTCCTTCTTGCCCCTCTTGAAGACAGGTGCATTCACTTTCTTCTCATTCTCAGGTACCTCTCCTGATCACCATGACCTTTAAAAGATAATCAAGGGTGGCCTCACAACGACATTGGCCAGCTCATTCAGCACTTGTGGGGGCATCCCATGAGGTCCCATGGATTTGTTTATATCCAGTTTGTTTAAGTGTTCCCAAACCTGATGCTTCTCCACCAAGTCTTCCTTGCTCCAGACTTCCCCTCTGGTCTCAGGGGAATGGGATTTCTGAAAGCAAGTCCAATCAGTAAAGACTGAGGTGAATAAGTCATTCAGTAGCTTGGCCTTTTTCTTGTCCCTTGTGACCAGGACCCCATTCCCATCCAGCAGCTAGCCCATATTTTGCCCAGCCTTCTTTTTGCTGCTTATACACTTGAAGAAGCCTTTTTTGTTGCCCTTGGTGTCTCTTGCAAGATTCAGCTCCAGGTGGACTTTGGCTTTTCCTAACCCCTGCAAGCTTGAACAGTGTCTCTAAATTCCTTTTGGGTCATCTATCCCTTATTCTACCTCCTGAATGTTTCCTTTTTACGTTTGAGTTTAGTCAAGAGCTCCTTGTTCATCCATGCAGGCTTCCTGCTGCCTTTGCTTGACTTCCTGCTCATCAGGATGAACCGTTCTTGAGCTTGGAGGAGGTGATTCTTGAATACCTTGGACCCTTCTTCTCTCCAGGACCGTCTCTCCTGGGATTCTTTCATGCAGATCCCTGAGCAGGCCAAAGTCTGCTCTCCTGAAGTCCCGTGTTGTTATCCTGCTTTATGCTTTACTCCCTCTTCTCAGGATCCTGAACTCCACCATCTCATGGTCACTGCAGCCAAGGCTGTCACTGACCTTCACACTCCCAACACATTGTTCCTTGTTCCTTGCATTAGGCCCAGCAGAATTTCTCCCCTCATTGGGGGAGCTGAGAGGGGAAGGTTCATGGTCTTTTCATCGGTCCATCTTCATGCTCTCTGACACAGATACTATCAATCTTGTGTAATCCTTTTGTTTTTTTCTGTATAAAGTGGTGATTCTTGTAAATGATGAAACTAATGCAGATGACACAGATACTTTCCCCAGCTAGGTGAAAGGTTATTTGATCCTGGTGTATACAATGATTTAAGGACGAAAGTAGCATTACTCATATTTATTAAGCTACTGCTCAGGACCTAACTGAGAATGAATCTTACTGTGAAAAAAAAAAATTCTTGACCCACAAAGTTTACATATGAATGTGAGGAGACACTATAAAATACAAACAAGTTAAAATAAAGTTTTACTTTTTGAGAAGAGTGTATGATTCTCAATGAGTATGCAAAACAAAGCAAAACAATATGAAAATACTCAAGGAAAGATGAATTCAAAACAGAGGATTGGGTATTTCTTCTATTCTGTACAGTGTTGAACAGTGATGAGTTAATAATGTCACAAAGTAGGCGAGATATAGAATAGATGGGAAAACACAGATTTGTTTATTCTGACAATGTTTACACCATTTTTTTCTTGCTCTTAGAAAACATGGCTTTTCTCAGCAAATTTCATGCTATACACTCTCCTGAGTTCTGAGAACTCCTTAAAAATAATGAGAAATTTCCTAAAATTGGACTAAATATCTATGTTATTACATAGATAAACGGACAGTGATTGAAATTGGCTGAACTGCAAGGCTCAAAGATTTGAATCAGTGTTGTGAAGTCCAGGTGGAGGCCAGTCATTGGTGGTGTATCACAAGGGTCAGTACTGGGGCGAATACTGTTTAACAAGTTCATTAGTGACCTTGAAGATGGGACAGAGTGCATGCTCAGCAAGTCTGCAGATGAAACAAATCTGGGAGGAGTGGCTGATACACCAGATTGTTGCACTGGCCTTCAGAGGCACCTCGACAGGCTGGAGAAATGTATAGAAAGGAATCTCATGAAGTTCAGCAAATGGAAATGGCAAGTTCTCCATCTAGGGAGGAATAACCCCATGCACCAGTACAGGCTGGTGGCTGACTGGTTGGAAAGCAGATTTGCAGAGAAGGACTTTGGGTTTCTGGTGGACAACAAGATGACCATGAGCCAGATATGTGCCCTTTTAGCAAAGAAGGCCAACAGCATCCTGGACTGCATTAGGTGACAGGATGAGAGGCACAAACTGAAATAAAGGAAATTCCACTTAAACATGAGAAAACGCTTCTTCACTGTGATGGTAGTCAAACACTGGAACAAGTTGCCCAGAGAGGTTGTGGAGTCTCCATCCTTGGGGATATTCAAAAGCCATCTTGACATGGTCCTTTGCACCCTGATGACACCCAACAGGAGGGTTGGACTAGGCAATCTTCAGAGGTGCCTTCCAACCTCAGCCATTCTGGGTTTCTTGAATTCCACAAAGTTTATCTTTAAGTACTTAATGTGAGCTTCTAGGTGTAGAAGATAGCTAGAAGGGAAGTGTTGTAATCCTTCATAGTGATTTCCCTCACAGAGGCTTAAAAGGCTATTGCTGCTTTAAAACAGTGCTCATTGGGGTTTTACGTGCACTAAGACTCACACTAGGGGACATTTTTTTAATAGTATGGTAATAATGGAAACTACTTGATTAATGTGAAACAGCCAACCTGAGTATTACTGCAAGATGAATTTATACTGAAATGGAAACAAAAATTACCATACTATAACTTCCTACTAGCCTAAAAAGTCTTTGGAATATTCTATTATTTATATTCCCTGAGAATATCCTTTCAAAGATAATGTTTTCAAACTTGGAAGACTTTTATATAGTAAAGAGAAGAAGGATTTTTGTTGGTATTAATCCTGAAGCTAAAAAAAAATCACAACATGATACAAGAATGGGAAGGAGAAAAAACACTCACTTTAAAGATATTCTAAAAAATGACTACACATAAAGGTAAAAGCAGCATAGCCATAAATCTGAAAAATAATTAACAGACTCCTACATAAGCATTAGATGGCATATACATGAGCCAAAGTTTCCCACAAGCCATCTCATACTGCTATGGAAGCAATGAAAATGTTTCAGGAGGTAATATTTGAATCAAGGGAACCTCTCAAAAGATGCACATCTTCCACTCACAGTGAGACAAATAGAAAAGTATAAATCTTTCTGAAGTAAGGTGCTGCTCTCAGAAAAACCAGTTCATTATATCTCATCCACGCAAAGGAAAAAAAAAAAACAGCAATAAGGTAGCCAAGAAGACAAGGAGTAAGAGTGTACAACAGCCTAAAAAACCCAGCAATTCACAGTCTGGTATTGAATCTGCTACATGATGATATAATTGAAATTTCCACATCCAGGGTGAGATAGAGTGCTGCCAAGGGACTACATTTAATATTTTCTTGAAATGATTTAAAGGTATTAGAGACTCAGTATTGGAAACTGCTCATTGTTTTTTTCTTTTAACCTCAACGTTGTTTTAGAGAGAAGACTTTTGTTAACATTTCTAAAGGAAGACAAACCGTAGGATTTCATCTGAAATTATGGTCCACAACTGTTTTTTAATTTGTCTCAGGACTTATCCTTAAGGAGAGCTGGTGGGTCTATAAAGGAAAAATGTTATCTGAAATGAATAACCCTTGAAAAACTGCTTCTAGTAGCTGACTTCAACATTTCTTCTGTTTCACAGAACTTAAGAATGTTTACTCTGTGCCCTTCAAGTGGTGGGATTTAGCTAACCTATTGTTAAACTAACTAAATCTGAGCTAGTTAATGAAGATACAGAACAGATTCTTCCAGGATATTATTCATTTGACTCAGATATCTTGTTAGGATGAGAAGATATTAAATATAGGTAGGCAAAAAGCATCTGTTTTGGTTTTCTACAATAAACACTGAAACATTTGGCAAACTTTAAAATCATTTCATACCCTTATATGCCTGTAAAGCATGGTACTTTTAAAGTAAGGCAAGAGATTTAGCATAGTAATCAGCTGTCTTATACATCTAAGCTTGAATGAGCTGCTATCTAATTACACCTGAGCTGACTGAGAGTATTTGAGAAAAATGAGCAAACTCTTATGCCTCAACTCCTTACCTGTCACCAGAAATCTTGACATAGTTATAGACCATAGTAATTATCCACAGTTTAATGCAACACCTTTGGATTAATCTGTATATATATATATATATATATATATATATTTGCACACTATGGCTCTTGTATAGAGTACCACCACCACAGAGACCCACAGGCAGGGGGATGGTAGGCGCTGAAAGACTTTTTAAACTAGAGAGCTTGATTCCTGCTTCCTCCTAGCGAGGTGAAGAACACCTCTGACACTGCAGCAGTGTCACTGAGCTGCTGAAATTGCAGCAGATGGTCCAAACAGAAGTAGATGGCCAAGGCAGGATGAGGGAAGGAGAACAACATTGAGAGAGCCTGCGCTAGGCTATACATCTCTCCTCCTCCCCTGCTATATTACTGCTCTCACCAGGGAGTGTGTCACCAGATCTGTGTTCCTGTGCTTTATTTTTTGCCCAGGAAGTTTTTCTCCAAGAACTGCTACCTCCAAGGTTACTAAGAAGCTCATGTGACTAGGTAATTGGGGATCACATCCCTGCATTAGGTTTACTCAGTATCTGGTCATTTCTTATTCTCTAGACTATTAATTTCAGCAAGGCAGAGAATAAAATTACCAGACACCCTAAAATTTTCTCATTACAAAATATCACACACAGAAAAATGGGAAGCCTTTGTGATTACAAACACCTGGAAAATTCATTAGAGAAATAACAAATAATAATACATTTTCAATCAATGATAATAAAATTATTGTAATTTAAGGAGAAAAATATTGAAGCTTCCCTTTAAGGAAAATTATAGATGAAAAGGGATGTCTAACATATTTCATATCAAAAACTCTGTGACTCTGAGGACCAAAGTAAGATCAAAACATTTAACATCTAAATAAGCAGCTTATTTTTTTGTGTACTTTTCTTCTTTCTCTTAATGTATATTGAATATCAATAGATCGTACTGTGAGCACCTATCCTTTATGATCTTGCTCTGTGGATTATAATGATATCAGTTCTGACTCAAACCAGCAGAATGTCAAACATGGGGAAGTGTAGGGAAAGGAAAACAAAACCAGGGGAAAAATAATACTGTCTCTTCAACCTTTCCATTTTACACTTTGAAGTAGTTCAGTCACACACTGTAAAACCTTGAGTGCTGCAAAGCAGCTTAAAAATGGAACAGTAGACCCTTGGGAAAAGACTATATGTAAAAGGAAACAACCAAAAACCAGGCATATATATGCTAAGGCTGTGGCAGAAAAGTAATAATTGCCACCACTCTCTGCTTTTCACTAAACAAATTATGTTATTTAATACAGACCCAGAATATCTAGAACATCTATCCATCTCTCAGAATGACCTGTGTTACTAAAGAAATTCATTTCTCTCCATTTCACTATTTTGTCACATAAAAATTGATCACAGGCAAATAACCTCTATCTCCATGTTCCCTGACATTTATTGAGATTGATTTTTTAAGGGCATGTCAAAAGTTTTGAAACAAAATGAATTTTCTTCTAACTAAATAATAAGTGGATAAAGCTTATCCATATCTGGTCCTTGAAGAGTTTTAACCCAGAAATAATAGTTACATGCTCCCATAAGACAGGTATTTAAAAGGAAAAATTCAAAAGCATAGCATTCAGTTGTGATGTTTTGATTGTTTTGTTGAAATTCAACTCAATATAATTTACATTCATGCACAATAGCGCTATCAACTCTTTTGTCTGCTGATGGCATTTATAAACACAAAGAACAACCTTTTATTTTGTATGACTGTCAGTGGTGTTTAACACAATGCAAATGGAATAGAATCAGATGATTACTATAGAAAGGCAAAACAGTGTTTCACATATCCCAGTATCTTGTTTCTGACCACGAATAGGATTGAATACTTGAGAGAAAAAGTTACATGACCACAGAGAGCAAGTTCAATAATCTTCTGTTCAAGCAAGTATTTTCTCATCTTCCCTATGTCATAAAAAAATATTTTCCTTGTTTCAAGAGATAAACCAATATTTTGAGTATCTGATTGGTATGCATTAGCCTGAACTGACTGTAAAAACATGCAAGGCTTTTCTAGATGCAGTTAGAACCTGAACTATTTGGCAATTATTTTTATGAAATGGTATTTTCTGGGAAAATTCAAACTTTTGCAAAATTATATCAGCCTGGTGAAATTTTTCTGAAATGTTGCCTACACTTGCACTCACAGCAAAGCAGAAATGAAGGGGTGTCTGAATGGCTAGAAACCCATCTTAGATACAGATGTCAGCTGCACCCATCTGCTCAGCCATCTCTACCAGTCACTGTGCTGCCAGCTACTGGAGTCTGCCTCCTACTTGATCAGTTCCGCTTTCTTCAGGGGAATACGATCTAGATCCATCTTCACACTAAGATACTACCTCACCTACTGGGTATATATGACAATTCTCTCTGTTTCATCTAGCATTTCCCTCTCAAGCAAAACGAACAAGAAAAAACACTTTGAAGGGTCTGTATACATATATGTGTGTATGTATGAATGTATGCATGCATGCATGTATGTATGTATATGTATATAAATCCTGGCTAGAGTACAGAAATATTTAAAAATCTTCAAATGTTTGCTCAGACAAGGAATATTGTTTCCACTCCTGCTGTATCACAGAATCACAGAATGGTAGAGGTTGGAAGGGACCTCTGGAGATCATCTAGTGCAAACCCCCTGCTCAAGCAGGGTCACCTAGAACACGTTGCACAGGATTGCATCCATGCAGGTTTTGAATATCTCCAGAGAAGGAGACTCCACAACCTCTCTGGACAACCTGTTCCAGTGCTCTGTCACCCTCACAGTGAAAAAGTTTTTCCTCACGTTCAGATGAAATTGTCTGTGTTTCAGTTTGTGCCCATTGCCTCACGTCCTGTCGCTCAGCACCACTGAAAAGAGTCTGGTCCCATCCTCTCGACACCCTCCCTTCAGATACTTGTACACATTGATAAGATCTCCTCTCAGCCTTCTCTTCTCCAGGCTAAACAGGCCCAGCTCTCTCAGCCTTTCCTCATAAGAGAGATGCTCCAGTCCCCTAATCATCTTTGTGGCCCTTCGCTGGACTTGCTCCAGTAGTGCCACATCCCTCTTGTACTGGGGAGCCCAGAACTGGATGCAATACTCCAGATGTGGCCTCACCAGGGCTGAGTAGAGGGGGAGAAACACCTCCCTCCACCTGCTGGCAACACTCTTCCTGATGCACCCCAGGATACCATTGGCCTTCCTGGCCACAAGGGCACATTGCTGCCTCATGCTTAACTTGGTGTCCACCAGCACTCCCAGGTCCTTCTCCGCAGAGCTGCTTTCCAGCAGGTCAACCCCCAACCTGTACTGGTGCCCGGGGTTATTCCTCCCTAGGTGCAGGACCCTGCACTTGCCTTTGTTGAACTTCAGGAGGTTCCTCTCCGCCCACCTCTCCAGCCTGTCCAGGTCTCTCTGAATGGCAGCACAGCCCTCCGGTGTATTGGCCACTCCTCCCAGTTTTGTATCGTCAGCAAACTGGCTGAGGGTGCCCTCTGTCCCTTCATCCAAGTGATTGATGAAGAAGTTGAAGAAGACAGGACCCACTCCTGACCCCTGGGGGACACTGCTATCTACAGGCCTCCAACTAGACTCTGCACTGCTGATCACAACCCTCTGAGCTCTGCCATTCAGCCAGTTCTCAGTCCTCCTCACTGTCCACTCATCTAGCTCACACTTCCTGAGCTTGTCTATGAGGATGTCATGGGAGACAGTGTCAAAAGCCTTCCTGAAGTCTAGGTAGACAACATCCACTGCTCTCCCCTCATCTACCCAGACAGTCATTCCATCAGAGAAGGCTATCAGGTTGGTTAAGCATGATTTCCCCTTGGTGAAGCCATGCTGACTACTCCTGATCACCTTCTTGTCCTCCACATGCTTGGAGATGGCCTCCAGGATGAGCTGCTCCATCACCTTTCCAGGGATGCAGGTGAGGCTGACTGGCCTGTAGTTCCCTGGGTCCTCCTTCTTGCCCTTTTGGAAGACTGTGGTGACATTGGCTTTCTTCCAGTCTTCAGGCACCTCTCCTGTTCTCCATGACCTTTCAAAGATGATGGAGAGTGGCCTAGCAATGACATTCGCCAGCTCCCTCAGCACTCGAGGGTGCATCCCATCAGGGCCCATGGACTTGTGGATGTCCAGTTTGCCTAAATGATCCCTAACTCAGTTCTCCTTGATCAAGGGAAAGTCTTCCCTTGGTCTGAATTATTTTTGGCCTGAATTATTCTGCAACACTGTATGCTCCATAGTATACAATCATTACAGTATATATGAACAAAATATATATTTAGGAAGGAATAAGTAGATTTTCCTATCTATATTACTACAAATATTTTAATTAGATAGTTAAATTGCCATTCTTTGAGTTGTTTTAAGCTCTTGAAACCAGATATATCTTGCAACAATTAGTTCCACAGGTTAGTTATTAATTTCATTAAATATCTTTTTGATTTTTACTATCAGAAGGTATAAATATAATGTTTGAAGAGGTCCTTTAAATCATATTGTTCAGTATTTCTATCATAGTCTTTCTTTTTTATCATTTTTAAAATTAATCCTTTTTTTCAGATTTCTTTCATAGTGAAATCTTTTCACACCTCTAGTCTTTCTTATCGTCTGCCTTGAAATCTGTTCTATTTCTACTATATACATTTAAGAAGGATGACCAGAACTGAATACAGCGTTCCAAGTAATGGAAAATCATTGTTATAATAATCTCAGTATATTTTTACTGATTTCTTTTTCTTTTTTTTTGATCAGCAAAAGTTCTCATCATGCTGTCCATAAAAAGGCCAGTTCCACTTAGATAATAACCTAATACAAGAGATTAAAAATATATTAAAAAATCACACACTTTGTGATCGGAGAACTCAGTTTATCTAACAATATATGCAGTATCTTTACCAAATTTCATGAGTGACATTTCTTCTAACATAATACTTCAAGAATATAAGTTCAAGCATATTAATTCTGCTCTTGCACTGAAATATGATCTTCTGGAGGAAGTATACTTCTAAGAGTAGCAGGAATATCACATTCTTCTGTTGCATCCTTTTACGTTATTTATTGTGCTGAAGTTTCATATAATTTTTTATTTTCTGTTAAACTTTCCTCTTTCTTTCTTTTGGGGTTGAATGCTGCCATCACACAAAATTTCATATTTGTATCTGACAGCAGAATTTGACTCCAACAGTAGTTCATAAAGAAGTTTAGCTGCCTTGTTGGTGTCCGAAATAAAAACTGCATTTCTTTTTGTCATTCCATTACTCAGACAATTGCTATCAAAACTTTATAACTCTCTAGAGACTGTTCTCTGTAGGCAGACAGGCAGAATTTACTTCCTCTAACAGTAGCATAGGCTTACGGTCTCCTGGCATTTTTCAAGATGTAAAACATATTCAGCATTATAATTTTTTCATGGACTACTACCTATTTTGTGGTAGTTTGTCTTGCTTTTGAATATATATCTGCTTTTCTTTTTTTTTGCTATGTTTGTTTTTAGCAGTTTAAGGCTTCTGATGGGCTATATGACCTTTATTCTCAGAGTCACATTACAGCTGCTATATCCAATCATATCTCTAAAATAGATGTTTCTTCACTATTTTTTTATGTTATAATTCTTTTCTCATCTTTCTGTCACACTTACTCCACTTGCCAGTTCTTGGGTCTCAGATGTTAACTTTTGATAAATCCTACTGTGTACTGTTAGAAATCTAGACACCTTTGAAAATCTAACCTCAGGCATATCTGACAATAGGATGTGGGAGGACATGGGACTTAGATATTTTATTCGAATATTACATTAAGTCAATTGTTCTACTAAAACTAAATGTTTGTAGAACAAACATTTTAAAAAATACCTTCTTGCTGTTTTGCCTCATTTTCTTCATGCTCCTCCTGGCTCCTTTGACTAATCACAGTAAAAGCTCCCACATTAAAAGCAGGGAAATAGCAGGAAAAAATGCTATGTGTGAAAGTCAGAACTGAACTGAGAATTTAAAATGCAGGAATGTCTGAGCAGCAGTAGAAAAATGCCAGCACAACCTCTTAGAAAAATAGCCTGTGTGCAGCCTCCATTTATGCATTTGCTGTTTCTTATTAGGCTTTACGTAGCTATAATAAATATTAAGGATTTTCTGCCCTTGGGTGACTAGAGTATGCATAAACTGTAAAATGGTACACAGCTCATTGCTGCTGCCTAAACTGACACAGCATTAGTCTGAATATACCAGACCTTTGCACAGTGTGATTCATTCAGAATTCAAGACCATAAGAAATGATTAAGGATCATCAGCTCTGACCTTCTGCATGTCAAAAGTCATTACTATCCCATAAACTAGGCCATGTTCAGTTGAGTAATTTGGGACTAATGAAAGCACAATCTGTTCTTTGACTAAAATGTGTCTTCCATGAAAGCATCACCTTTGATCCGAAGACTCAGGGGGAAAAAAGGGAAAGGGAAAGAGAAAGGGAAAGGGAAAGGGAAAGAAGGGGAAGGGAAAGGGAAAGGGAAATCCACAACTTTTCTTGTTTCTCTGTTTTGAGGGTTTAGTAGCTTACTCTTAAAGACCTGTGTTTATATTCTGATTTAAATGTCTAACTTCTGGCTGGTGGGTTTTGTCGTGTTTCCTTTCTAGGTTCAGTGTAGTTTCTCACCATGATGGTACATCTATACTATGATCAAAGTAGCTGTCAGTCTTCTTTTCTGATAGCTGGACAGATTGAGCTCTTTCAGGGGTTCTCACTGTGAGATGTTTTTCTCCAGTTCTTGAAAGATTACCATGACTTTTGCAACTTCTTCAATTTTTAACCTCCTTTAAAACTTTTTGTCATTATAGGAGAAACTATGAAGCACATGCAACATGCAAATAAGGTCCTAATCCTTAATATATCTGTCTCCCTCTTGTATGTCTCCATACAGAGATCTTCCTGCATTCCTGGGATAAAATTAACTCCTCAGAGCTCCTTTTTGGGGGAGAAAAATAGGAAGACAAAATGATCTTAACCACTTATAGAATACTTAGAGCCCATGAGAAACCCCTTTCCCCTTGTTCCAGTTTCTTTGAGGTAAAAGAAGATTTCATTCCAATAAACCTGTCATTTTCTTATTTTCAAGAAGAAATTCAAGCACGTTTATAGACAGTTAGAACATTCTTAAAAAATCTAATTCTCTGTTAAAGTACATCAAAATCTTAAACTGAAATTTAAGGAGCAAGGAAGATGAAAGGCCAGTTACATTCAATTTGACTATTGGCTATTAAGTATAATTTGATTAGATTTCAGGAATGGGAAGCATCATGCCATTGTACTGTACATTAAAAGGCAGTCACTGAACACATAGAAGATTTTTCTTTTATTTCTCTTGAATCTTTTAAACATTTTTTGCCCTGATAAATCTGTTGAATAGTTCTAAAATAAATATGTCTCATTGCTTTTCTGAAGGATTTTGTCTGTGAACATTGAAAGAACCAAACCTGAATATTTCAATCCATCTTAACAACTCTTCATTCAGTATTTACAGGCAAACTAATTCACCCAGACTTTCCTAGCTTTTCTGAGTATCTAAAATATGGATGCATGAGCTTATGAAACTTGGGCAATGAGGAATGAGACAAATAAATTGATCCTAGTATCAAATACTAAATGGTAAAGGGTCTGTATAGTGTATATGCACCTGAAAAAAAATTATTCAATGATATTTTAAAAATAAAGCTGTAATTACTGTGACAATGTCAAGAAAAGAGCCTTAGGCTGTCAAGAAAATGCTGTAAGATACAAGATGGAATTGATTGCAGTAGTGCTGTACATTTCAGTAACAGGCTATTGACTCAAGTGCTAGCTTGTGATGAAGAACACTGTGGAGACTTTTGGAATGCAATAGTATGCGACCCACACATGAGAAAGTGCATATTATTCCTTGTGAACAGAGTAGCCCTGTCTTAAGGATTTACTCTTTTTAAAAAATGCATTACTATTCTTTTAGTGACATATTCTGTTTACAATATGATGTATATCTGGAGGGTATTTTCTCTGGTAAAGAAAATATTAACTCTGGAATACCACTGAGATTCCACTGAGTAAAGGTTCATTCTTTTTTCCAGAATGAACACAAGAAATTTGACAGGGAAAACTGATTTATTCCCAGGAATGGAACAAATTCAGCAACTCCTTCTTGTGATATCTGTAGCTAAAAATATCTTGGTTTTCATAGTCTACTGATTTTGTTCCCCATTAACTGGATTCCACCCTGTGAAATGCTGTGTATTTTCAGAGATAGAAGTAGTATTTGAAAGAGTACTTGACTTCTTTTAGGAAAACTAGTAATGGAACTAATATTAGCCAGTGAGGACAAGAGGTATTATTCTTATTTTGAATAAATCCAGTCTAGCAAACACTGACTTTACAGGGACTGGTTTGATGTACAAAGCTGAACACACATCCCAGGTGGGATTTGCAAGAAACTCATTAAGACTACATTTTTCACTACTTCCTGAGCATAATTCTAGGTAATAATTATGACCTTACTATCTGAATGTGACTGGAAAGAGAAAAGCTGCAACGTCCTAACCTTTGCAGATGGCTATAGAAATGTCTTAGGAAAATCTAGGTCTTTTTTAAAGCTATATACTAAGATAGTTTCAGATTTAGAAAGAGAACAAACATTTTTTGCTTCATTGAAAAATTAACAGTAAAAATGTTCTAATTGAATCCAACAATTTCAAAATTCCTATAGCAAAGCAATCTATCATAAGCATTTCATCAATACCTATCATGCACAACAAGATCCACTTTTTTGCTTAATTTCTTCCTCAAATTTTGGGCTTCACCAATGAATTTATATGAGTTATCCCACAGTTCACAGGGAATATACTTAACTGGATATTCATTTTACACATACAGAATTAAACCATAACATATAAGTAGGATTTTCTGGGTCTTAATCTTTGTTAGAAAAACAATAAAAATTAAAAAAAGCGCAGTTAAGGGGGAAAATGTAATAGATATTTATTTGTATTCAAAATACAGCTTCAATTCTAACACTATTTTTTTCCTTCCTAAAAGCCTGATAAAAAAACCCCCTCAAACTTACTTTATATTTAATGAATACTACATATAGCTTTATCAACCTGCTTGCATAAAATTGACTTCATGTGAGCAGTTTCGTGAAACTGTGACATTAGAGAAGCTTCCTCAATATTATGAGCATGTCTGACTACATGAAATTACTAAAAAACCCCACCTGTTAATAAGATATGAAAATCAAAACATAAGATACCTTGAAATTCAAAGATGTAAATTAAGAAATGTGTATGTTATTATGCTGGCCAGATTAGCAAACTTTTTTCTCATGTAGATCCTAAAATCAAGTAATCTGGTTAAAACCCCTACTTTTACAAGAGGCTGAATTAATAATAAGCTGTGTTTTAGAAGCCAGATCACAGAAGAACCCCAGGGACAGTGAAAGTGCAGGAGACCAGTTTACCCTCCAAATTGAAGTGGGAAAAGCTGGGCCAGGTGGGTCTGACAAAAACTTCTGAGGGAAAGGTAAGGCCCTGATGTTTTGATGACTCCCTACTTGCTGGCTACATTTTGATATATAAATACTAATTTTTAAAGCCACTTCTAAAAGTTCCCTTAAATAGACAGTGTTTTTAAGTTCCCGGGGTGAAGCTTCTTGCCAGCCTTAAATTTTATCATACAGGTTGCCTAAACATTGGCAAATAGGGGGCTGCTAACCAGAAATCCAGGTTAGCATTTCAGGAAACTGCAAAATGCCTCTGTGAGATATGAAGGAAGTAACACCCCTGTGTACCTCACTCAGTGACCTCGACACTTGTGAAAGAGTAATTCCACTTATCATGAATTAATAGCATCTCTCTGCAGTTTGCTTGTAGCTGTAGCTTCTTGCTGAGTGCATTGCAGAAGTCCAATTAAAGGCTGCAGAAGTATGGACCATAGCCAGGATAAATGTTTGCAACATCTTATCTACTTACAGATGGAAAATTACAGCCTGATCATTTCAGCCATTTGACAGACAAACTGACAGCATCAGAGGTTCCAGGTCTACCTGAAGACCATAAACATGGCTAACAAAGGAAAGGCCTATGGAGTTGTGAAATGAAAGAAATGACCTTCAGCATCTTTTCTGACTACATGGTTCATTCTTGTCATGTGCAATATTAAATAATCCCATGAGACATATTGGAGAAGTAGGTCAGAACCTTATAAAAATAGAACCACAGACTTCTGGCACTGTATAGCAAAATCATCACTGGTGTTATTGTGCTCCATGGAGTTACTGAGGTGACCAGCTAAGCAATATTTCAGTGTAGTGTAGTTCAGTTGAGCCATCATAAATTACTAATGAGATAACAAGAAATTAAAATAATTTCAGTTTTCACAACTGAAACAAGAAATATTTTGTAGCTGTGCTAATATGCTGCTGCCTACGTCCCTTTCTCACCTGTGCCACAATTCTATTCCAAAATTATCAATACAATGTACACTTGCAGAAATACAGCATTTACTAAGCATAAGATTGAATTTTTTATTTTATGCTAAAAGTAGTCTTATTTCCTAGTAAAGAAATGAAAACATATAGATCCACAGAATGGCAGAATGGCTGAAGTTGGAAGGGACTTTAAAGATAATGTAGTCCAATGCCCCTGTTCAAGCAGGCCACCTAGGGCACATTGCCCAGGACCCTGTCAGGTGGGTTTTGAACACCTCCAAGGATGGAGACTCCACAGACTCTCTGGACAATCTCTTCCAGTGTTCAGTCACCCTCACAGTAACAAAGTTTTTCCTTATCCACCTTGTTCTGGTCAAATTAAGATAGGGGGGTGTTGTCTGATGATGATACTAGTACTGCATGGGATTTTGTGTCGTTTGTTTTGTTATGGCATGACAAATCCCACTGAGTTATTTTTTCCTTACTTTCTAGATTTACTTGTATATTTGAAAAGTAATCCATCTGTTTATGTACATATGCACATAGCTGAGAAACAGCAAATAACTCAAAGCTTAAAAATGAATGCATTTCTGATATGGAATTATGTGATGTCTTTTCTTGGAACAGGTGTCACATGAGTATCTAGGCTGTCAATTATTGTCAAAATGTTAGAAAGCCTATTGAATTGCAATCATCAATAACTGCCTTTGGACATCTTTACTCATTTGGAGTGCTTTACTCCACAACTACTCTGTGATTCTGGCCGTCCAAAGTACATTAAGGGAACATATGTAACAGGTGTATGCTCTGAAATCAGACATCTTTGTTTCTATAATCGGTTAATACATCACTTTATCACATAACACATACATTTGAAAATGTTCTTTAGTATTTAGAGTGTAAATATCTCTCATTTTACTCATTTGACTAATCCTGATGGGCTTCCATTATAGTACAGAGAAATTAAAGATAAGAAAAAAACTACCTTCTTCGGCAGTTCGCATGAGTGGAAAAACAAAATCCTGTTCTGATATGGGGTTTTGGTACTTCTTTTTCTTTGTTTGTTAAAGCCACTAATAAATAGCTAAATATGAACCAAAGAGAGATAGAAATGCCCTGATGTCCTCAGAAAGCCCTAAATGTTACACATGCCTGTGCATAAAGTATGACAAAATGATGGTTGCCATGATTTTAGTAATGAGATGCACAAATTGTAAATTATGTGTCATTTTACTTTTTTCTGCCATCTGAACATAATTGGAAATAAATGTCATTTAGGAAGATCTTCTAGTTGCAAAACATAGACTTGAAAAGATCTATTGTGAGAAGATGTGTCTTTTCTGCCTTCTGATACTTATTTGCAGGCTTCTTTGTTTCCCACCACCCCCTACATTAATAAGCTCAGTAATGATTCAATAGTCATTAGACAATGATCTGGTTTCTTTAGAAGCTACATTCTCCTCACTAGCAACAAATATAGGATCTGAAAAGTCTTCAACCTTTGTCCTTGTCCCCCTAGCACCCTCATAATTAGAACCATAACAAATTACAGAAGGGGTGTCATAAAATACTTCAGGAAACAGTTCAAAAGGGTCACATCATATCTGTTAGATCTTGGACATGTTTTGCTGTATTAGCTGCTGTAATTACTAGCTCTGAAGCATATTATTATAATGAAAGAGGCAATGAAAAGCAGTGCTTCTTGAGAGTTGTACCTGACAGAGTGAATTTATGCCCTTTAAGCCCAATCCAAAATTTATTGAAGAAAAAAAAAACCCTCCAGATTATGTCTGGACAACATTTAAGTAAAATCTATTGACAGAGAAATGCTATTCAAACAAAAATCAACCAGTAATGACTATCATCTTTTTTTCATGACACATTGTGAGTAGGTCAGTGAGCTGTGTCTTGGTTGCAGCTGTTTTTGACCTTGCACTCTTCAGATATTTTTCATCTTATTCACTCACTGAGTCTTATCTGTTATTTACATATGACACATTTTTTAAGTTTCAAAATACTAGAATATTAAAATTTAGCTTAATTTGCGTTCTGCGTTTGGTTTAACATATTTAGATAAATATGTTTTTCATAGAAAGGATGTTAGATTAGATGATTTATAGAACCTTCTGCTAGTAATTTCTGTGACATTGACAAACTCCTGTATCTAGATTTAAAAATATTCTGAATTACACTGAATAAGAAAGATTTTAGATGTAAAGTAAATTGACTGGTATTTCTTGCTTGAGACTGAAGATAAAGAAGGCAAAATCTAAAGAAGGAAATGTGCAAAAGAAACCTGCAAAATGTATGGGATGGAGTAAACAATGAGACAGGTTTGTGCACTATTCTTGTTATAAATATTTTTATTCTGAAGAAAAATATTAAAACAAATGTATTGACATACGACTTTAAAATAGCTAATATTCTGCTTATGTGAAGAATGCTAAAGTAATGAGTCTCCAAAGTCCAAAAAGCTCTTCATCTTTTTTATTTATTTAAAAGCAACATGCTGGATTGTCTCTGGCTTATACCTGAAGCATTAAGGATACAATACAGCTTATTTTGATTTAATATAGACTTGATTTAAATTATAATAGAAATCCTCTTCATATGTATGTACAGAGATCTTACAGTGTGATTTAGTAAGAAACAATATCACAGAAATCCTCCTTTTGCATGTTTTTGCTCTCCAAAAACAAAATCAGTTCTGCTGAATGCAGCACAGGAAACCTGAGTTCACTCTTTCTTTTTAATTTCATCTGATTTTAAGAACCATTTACAGGCCTAATCTTTCTGAATTCCTCGTCCCTTTCACCTGGGAAAAACAGCAGTGTGTATTCTAGAGCGACTGCTTGACAATTTTTTTTTTAATGATTATGCATCTTCTCCTTAACTGAGATTTATGAAATTGAAATGTTTTGGTGCCTGGCTTTATCCTGGCTTTTACCTCAATTCAGAGAAGATGTCACATACATTGGTTTTGTATCTATAGCATCTGAGAGCGTGAAAATGTAAGCAATTTTTGTGTGTTTGTATAGGCTCCACATGTACAATACCTTTTCATTTGAATAACTTTTTCATCTAGCTCTAGAAGTTTTCCCATGGAAATACCAAATATGTGTTACTGTTCAAAACAGAAACTAATATTTTTTTGACTCAGGTGGCAAATTGGTCACCTCTGTATAAAAAGGTAGAAAATTGCATTAAAAAGATTCATTCTTGCATTTCCACAGAGGGCAGGAAATAGTCTCTGGAACTAAAGAAAATAACACCCTTTGGGTTAGATTTTGGGCTGTATTTGAGATTTCCCTTTTAATGTTTTATTTATGATTTACAACATTGCTTTAGAAATCAATACTTGCCCCTTTTTTCACTTTGTAATGACCTTGGGTCCCTAGGAGCAAAACATGCCGTGCTGTAATAAATATACATTTTAAATATTACTTCTTGATGTTTAAATTAATTTCTCCTCTGTCCACATTTCTGGTTGAATGCTTGCAAATGTCTACTTGTAGATAGTATTAATATGTTAATGTAAATCTGTTTCTTTAAAGAAAATAGTCATAAAAATCATTAACTCCTTCTGAGATAAGAAAAAAAAACTCAGCAGGCATTCTAATTAATATTCAGGTACAGATTACTTGATAGAGGTGCTTTATAAGTTATAACAAAACTGACACTGTGAGAAGATTATAAGAAATCAGCCACTTAATAATGAAGGTTAGGTCATGGATAACAAAGTTACTTTAACTATTTGGAAAAAAAAAAAAAAAAGTAGTGCAAATCCTTTTCACTATGTAACTTCAGAGATTCATAAAATCTAAAGCCAGAAGGGACTATTCAATCATCTAATCTGTCCTCCCGTATATCCAAGTTCATTAAATTTCATTCACTTATCTCTGTGTTGGCCAACTAATTTGTGAACTTCTGACAGGTCTTCAGTTTGGGAGCTGTATCTTTGACTACAGTTAGGAAACTACTAACAAGGAGCCTCAAACTCTACTTATATCTCTGCACGTTATTGCAATGTAAATATACAATATTAGAAAGGCTAGCATATAAGTTGGACAAGCGGTCTAGCTATCAGAGTGCAGTGAATAGCAAAAGTAAAAATAAAATATGAAGTACAGTGAACTGTATGTCACTCAGTCACTCAGCATCATGTGAGAACTCTATCAACAGATTGATTCCAATCTTTATGTTTCTTTTCTTTTCCATTAGTTCAAACTCAGCTAATACCATTACCAGAGGAAATTATATCCTGACTTTTCAGGAATGTGTTATTTGTATGACTCATTAATATGATGTAAACTATTATTTTATAGAAGAAGATAGCATTGAAATGCCAAAGAAATCAGGTTACCAATATGTAAACCCCATAAATGCAGTATAATATAAAAGTGTAAGTAAGATATAGATGTGATTATTGTCATTAGAGAACCATTTGCTTCCTTAATTGCAACTTATTTGATCATGGTCAAAATTGTAACGGATAATGTCTATTTTAGAAGCCAGCCCCGTGCCCTGCACCAGTGTCGGCACCTGCCTCACAACGGCAGCGGCTGTAACTTCTGCAATGGGCACCACTACTCCTTCAGTGGGTTTCCTTCTTCCTGAAAGCTGTGTGGACTTGTGTAGGCTTTTTTCTTTATTTATCTTCAGTTTAACTAGTTTACAGGTAATGAAGGTGATAATTCGGCAATGAGGTACATTCAGTGAGGTCGTTACGACTGAGCCAAATCTGTTACATTCTTTGTTTTTGTGCTTTTATTATTATTATTATTTCTCTCTCTTACTCTCTTTTGAAAAGAAGAGGAATGTGTTTTGGAGTTAACACAAAGCTGGACATTTTTTTCTTTTGCAGGCAGTTCATTAATTTAAAAGGTTACTATCACCAATTATCCATGAATCTGAAGTGACTTGAATTGATAACAAAGTACCCCGATAATTTTAACAGCACTAATGTAAAACTTTAAAGTATCCATAAATCTGTGTAATGTTACTTTTACTGATGGGATATAGAGATTAAACGATGTCTATAAGGTGAAAAAAGGAGCAACATCCAAGTTAAAAAAGCTGATGTTCTTAGCTTCACTAATCTGTCCTCCTCTGTCTGTACTATGCACCTGGGAAGGAACAATATGCAGAGCTGTGTATATTATTATATACAAAAAAAAGACATGCTAAAGCAGTTATAAAAAGAAATTAAGTGAAACCAGGAAAAAAAAAACAGTTCTTTTAAACAGTACTTTAAAAGGATCCTATGGACAATCTCTCAGATGTAAATCAAAGATATCATATTAGAGGAATGTCTTTCATATTTTGTATTTTACTAATGTAAAATAATTTTCTTTGTCCTTAGTAGAAATATATGAAAAGCTTTCCTCACATCACTGCTCCAGCTTTTTGAGGAAAAAAGTTATTATAGAGAACTGTATTTACTGCATATACTTAAATTGCTTCCTTTACTAGAAAATGAGACCAGTCTTAGGTGCAAGCCAGTTTAAAGGACAGATAACTGAGAAATGACAAGTCTGAACATGAAGCCATCAATGCTTTTCTTGAGGTCTGCTTCGGAGTGAAGAGGACTGCTAGGAAGGAGTCTGCAGGGGCAAGCTACATCCTGTCCATGAGCACACCACTGTGAGAGCTCTGCTCCTGGCCTGAGAAATGGAGCGCAAGTTCCCCAAAATACGCCTGCCTCACCAACAACGGTTTTGCCCTCTCCTGCCCCCACCTCCACGTAGGTGCCTCAAAACCATGCAACGTGGTGGTACGGAGCATACCCTCCGGGGCTCTCCCAGCTGCGGGCTGAGTTCTTGAGATGGCTTGCCATCAAAGATGTTCCTAATTACAGATGAAGTAGCAGTCTGATGTATTAATAACAACAACATTTTAAAATGAACTTTCAGAAAGATGAACAATATTTTATATTACAGATAAAAAATCCTATGTCTAAAATGTTTAACTGCATTTGTAAATATCAAAATTTTTCATTTTGATATTTGCCAATAAAAATTTTCATTTTATTTTGATATCATATTTTCCATTTTAAAACCATGTTATTTTTGAAGTGAAAAAAGTATTTATTAATGAAGAAAAGCTTGAACTTTTTTGCTTTGGGCCAAAAGATATATATATTTTTAACTCACCCAAAGGAAACTTCAACTTCTTCCTTAAAAAAGCCTAAACAATTTCTGTCCCATTTTAGCCTGCTTTGATATGTCTGACATTAGAGCTGCTAAAGCAACCTTTCTCTTCACCTGTGGCAACAGTGTTGAAACCAGAGTTTGCTTTCCTAGAAAAAAAAGTTTTTTTTCCTAATCCAACAAAGCAAAATTGCAGGAAGGAGATCTTCTTTTCAGAGGACAAAAAGCAAAATAAGTCTCCCCTGCTTGCCAAGTTTGCGCTGATGGCAGTTCTTAAATGAGTCAAGTTTGGAAATGGAGCCCATCAACAAAAAAAGCTTTAGGCTTTTTTTTTTCCTTGTTGGTTAACTGCCAATCACCTCACTATCATAGGGGAGTGTGATACATCTATTGCTATCTACTAAAATAAATCTAAATTCATCCAGACTGAATTTTTAGTTGACTAAAGAAAAGAAGGCAAACACAATTTCTTTCCATAATTGATGTCCCCGCTACTCTAGCTCAAGATAATTTTATTCACAAGACTTTCTGAAGTAGCATAGATGAACGACTTTATTAGATGTAACTTGACTTGTACACAGTGTATAAAAAAGGATAGTTCTCATGCTCTAGTTAATTAATTGGATTATGCCTTCAAGAGGATTGACACTTAATATGACCTCATTTTAAGCATAATTTAACAAAGTTTGGCAGAATAGTTTTCAGAATAACAGTCTAGAAGCTGTACCTAAAGATGAACATTGAACTTGTGGTATAATACAGTCTTGTTTGGAGAAGGCAATTATAGAGTGTGGGAAAAAAATAGTAAGGGGGAGGTGTTTTAAGAAGTATGGCACCTAAAGAAGATAAAAGTCCCCAGTGACAGTTTAAAAAATGTAATTGCTGTGATTCTTGACTTCCTTCTCTGTTAATTCCTTCTTTTTCTTATCAGATAGAATATAGGCTAAGGGACAGATCAGGTGATACACCCTGGACATCAGTAAATATGAAGCATTAGATACAGAATCTTACAAATACTTTTACTAGCTAATTATATAGATCACATATTCTTTAATACATTCGTCTCTAGTACTACAAAAATAGGAATAATCTGAACATTAGCTTATCTTATAGGGGATATAGCTATATATCGAATATAGCTGAACTAGTCTAGAATGTTCTGGAAAACTGAAAATATTGTCTAGACTGGGTTTTGGACTGTATTTTCCCCCAAGAGAAGCTCTGTGTTGTGTACTCAGCAGACATGAGCACTATGTCCCAAAGAACTTTGAAAACAGAGCAAAAAAATTTAAATTCTTTCCAGCTTTTAATTTTTTGCTAACACTTGAACAGCACACATATGAAGGACTAAAGAAGAAATTTGTGTTTTCAGAAGATCTTTGGACATGTAAAAAAACCTCAGTGAACACCAAAATATAGCTAGTCAAAATCTACTGGAGATACTGAAAACTGTTACAAGATAAATGTTATATTTAGAGGTGCACAGTGATCCCAGGTTTGAAATAAATTCCACCAGCACTAGGCTGTAAAACATTTTTTAACTGAAAGACTGATTTAAATTGATTGTTTGGCCAGTATAACCTGTTTGATGTCTGTAGGTGCAGCATTTATGGAGAGTGTACAGGGATGGTTAACCATAGCGCACTACTGAAAGCTGACCTTCACGCTATGTGATATTCTTTCTTCAGACTCAAAATTTCCCTTTTTTTGTGATAGTTTCTGGATGCCCCAATAATCAAAATTCCAGAACATTAGGCATTTCATAAAACCTGATAAAATTGTATTCCTTAAATTAAACTCCTTACCATTAACCTGAGTAATATTTCCCAGCTGAATATTTCTGGGAGGAGGAGACAGCACAATGTTTGTTTAGAGCTATACACATATAGAGGATTGTCACACATTGTCATATATATGAAAATGTTTGCATCTCAGTGGAATAAATATCCAAAAAGAGATTTAAAAAAGCCTCAGGGCAAGAGAATATCATTTTTACTAAATTCTTGTTTATTAATTCTGCTCCAGGGAACAAAAAATACTGTTTGATGTTTGAGGGAGCTGTAGTACTAAAAAAATGCATTTTTGCTTAGACTTTGTTGACTGTAAAATGCTTGGGGGCAGAAATAATGGTTCTTTGTAACTCAGAATGGCTGGTGGACAAAAAAACCCATAGTTCTATCATACAAGTAGTATTTAATCTTACCTATTTTATATTAGCACAACACTTTCCATTTCAAGGAATTCTGAATGTCTGCATGCACGCACGCTGCTCCATAACCTGGCATTCAGCACAGTCAAGAGGAAGGAAAAGAGATCTTTTTTGTCTTAATATCAGAGTCCCAACTACCTAATGTCAATTTATCTACAACTCCTGAGGATAAAGAAGGCAATTGATACACCTGGTATTTAAGTCCTCTTTTCAGAGATCAAAATAAATACCAAGTCACTAAGTCTAAGAATGGCTTTAAGGATCGGAAAAATTAATAGTGATTAATATTTAAAACATGCCTAGAAAGAATCTTCTCCAATATTTATAAGGCTTCTTAAAACTGCACCCAAAATGCTAAATAGCTGCAGAATTACATACAATCCAGAACACGAGTCTGTTTCACTAACAGACTTTTACTGGTGTATACTTAGACAGCTTCCTTGCAAATTCTTGCAGAAGATACACTTTTTCATAAGAAAGCCTTGCAAAGTACAATTATCGAAGCACTCAAGATATATACTAATTACTGTTATGAAATTCTGCAGTGGCTATCTCTTAGCTGATTTGGTTTACAGAAAGACAAAGAATAAAGACTCATCTTATTCCACATTCCAAAAATTTGCCCAACCCTGATATGAAAGAAGCAATGCTAAGATTTAACAGGAGTTTTTAAAAAATGCTAAATGGGAATTAAGAACATCTGAATCTTATCTTATTAAGATAGACAAAGGATAAGAAATATATATGAAAAAACAAACTAACAAGACTTTTACGGATAGATCCTGATTCTTCCTCCCAGTTTCTGGGTTTGGTGACTGCTGTATAGGAACTGATAATAGTAATTTTGTGTCATGTTCTCTTTGCATCCGTTGATATCACTCGCCTTGAGTCAGCATCAGCCACATGCTCTGACAGCATTCAATACAGTAGCTTTCCAGAGACTTCAGCTGATAATGGAAATAAGGAAATCACTGCATTGGCATTTTAGGGTATTGGGCAGAATCCACACAGAAGTGATGTCAATAGGAACTGCTTCAATCTCTCCTTTCCATATTCTAATTTTATATTTAGGACTGTACTGGAAAATATATCTTTCTGATAGATGTTCAGTTCATGGGCAAGCAATTTCTAAGACAGTGGGATTTCTTGGATGTTTCAGGAGGTTATCTACTTGTCATCTCTCTGTTCAGTTTCATGAGGTTTTCTTCATGTTATTTGTTGCTGAAACCGGATTGGGATTACGTGGCTATTGTTCCTTATCCATAAGCAATGTTGGTGTTTCACATGGGTGTACTCTGGTTCAGTGTTGCTATATCAGTCAGCTTGTTGTGTGGGAGGTTTGGAGCAGAAAAATACACAAGCATGCACACACACGCACATACACACAATCACAGAATGCTTCTTAAAATTTTAATTTACTTAAGTCAAGGATTCAATAAGCAGAAATGCTTTGCTATGACTGTTGAATTGCAGTAGCTGACGGGCGAGTGAAGAGTTAACAGGACTGAAGTTTGTCAATTGATATGCAGAAGAACTGATAGCACAAGAGCTGACGTGCACAAAGCTGTTGAACAGAGGAGTTAACAGGACTAAAGAAGTCTACCAACCGATCTGCACAAGGACTGATATGCGCAAGGCTGCGGAATGATTAACAAGACTGGAGAAGTGAAGTCTGCCACCTGGAATCTGCACGGACCCCCGGGGAGGGAAGAAGCAATACGGAGGTGTTGTGGTCTTGCCTCGCTAGCAGGGTCCTCCCAAGCAGACAAACAAACAGTCCTGTGATTGCGAAACTTGCTAAAAGTCAGCAAAAGCAGTGTTTGCCCAGAGCCCCAGCCGTATAAAAAGAGACTTGGGAGCTAGGAGAGTTTGAGCAGGCACGGGAACGTGACCTGACCATCCTCTCCGGCTGGACCGTGAGTATCCCCCCCCTCCCCTTTTCCTGGGACGCTGGGTTAAGGTAACTCCTCGAGGTTGAGAGTCCTCTCACTAGGAGAGTGAACAAGAAAGCTTTCAAGTAGGGATAAGCAGTCCTTCCAATTAATAGCGCAGTAATCGACGGTTTCAGGTTATCCTTTCTAAATTAGTAACTGATGGTTTTGTGTTATCCTTTCTAAATTAGTAATCGCATTATTTTAATGGATGTTACTAATCCAAGAACTTGTGTGAGGAAATAAACATCTTTTTTATTATTATTATATTACTGTCTCAGTCGTTGCTATCGAACCTTGATAGCATGACAGCGTGACAGTAGCAAATGGCAAATAGTAAATCAAAAAGCAGTGGTCCCTTCTGCAAAAAGGAAAGGAGGGTCTGCTAAGGATTAGCAGCAGTATTGGTAAAGCTCAGCATCCTTAACCAGAGCAAATACCGCTGTAGCGATTGCTCTCTCTGTTTTCCTTTGTGTTTGTTCTTGTAGGAGCTGTGGCAGCCATTTATACCTCTTTATTATCACCAAATATAGAATGCTTTACATATTTTGGACATATTTTCTCTGTTCTCTCCTAAAGCTGGTGCTACCCAGCTCCCAAGGTGGCTTTCCTTCCATGACAAGTAATTCTGTACCCAGTGTTGGAACAAGCTCGTGCAGCTGCATTATGAAATGCTTCTAGATACAGTGTTTTATTATGAACTTGTTGCACCAAATTCGTAATACCTAATTCATAAGAGGTTATTCAGTAATCTGTTTTACTATTACTGTTCAGGGATGTCCAAGCTCCATTTAATGTACAGGTATTCAAACAATTCTATGAAGAGAGATATTTTATTTCCTTGTAAACCCTGTTGATTTTGTTTTTGTTGATTTTTGCTCTTGATGATTACTGTAGTAGATTCACAAAAGCCTTGTGAAATAATGGTGGAATCAATCTTTCTTTTACACATGGGAAATTTAGACACAAAAAGACTAAAGTACAAAATACACGCTAATTTTGGGTGGCTGATATTGAATATCTTAAGAGCAAATTTTCTGAAGTATTTATCTGATGTATGCAATTACAGTTTCTACTCTTTATCCATTCAGTCATCCTGTATGTAAGCAGCCTGGCTATCACTTCAAGTCTCCAGAAAATGAAGCGTCTGGTTTCCTAACTATCCTGAAAGAGCTTAAAATGTAAGAACTTTCACTCTAGACCTAGTTCATGTTAAGAATGGTTTGCTGGATGTAAAAAAAAAAAAGCTCTGTATTCTAGTTCCAGTTCCTGAACTAATCTGTATAACAACCAAATCACATTTTTGCTAACGTCAGTTTAAATTGCTTTTAAACCTTACACACTTACTGGAGTATTCATGTAGGTCTTAAATATCACACACAATTAAACTTTTGATTATAAATAATGCATTTTTGTAATGCAATGAAGTGATTTTTTTTTTTCTATGAAGAGGCTACCAGATAAACAACTAATTGAAAAGTTCTCACTAATATTCAAGTAATAGGTATATGTTATGTCTTCCAATGCCTGTTATCTAGTGCTTACTTAGTGTTCTGGGACATGTTACTTATTTAATATTCATAAACTCTCATTTCATGACTCTGCTATATTCTTTACCTAGGAACTTGCAGTTTGGTCACTAAAAATACTTCTGTTGAAAGTATGCCTCTGTAAATGAATGACCTGCTGATGAAAGAGACCATGTTTGGTATACAGAACAAGAGAGAGTGAAAAGATTGCCAGAAACCCTCTTTTCTCATTGTCTATGCACAACAGCAAAATTGAAAGTACCTGCCATACTTAGCAACATTACCAGTCTCAGCATTCTTCCCTCTTTTTAATTGCAGAGAAAGTCATTAACAGAACAATATTTCCTGAAATTACTAATGTACTTCAGATACCTGATATCACGTATGACAAAATCAACTTAAAATGCTTAATTTAAACCTTTATCAATACCAATCAGTTCAATTAAATGATCATGTTTTAAAAAGCCATTTCAGATATGGAACTATATGGAGACTTTATTGTTAGAATCTCAGTGAGGTTTGAATATATGTCATAAGTTGACAAAAACAATGGTTTAGAATTTCAAGCAGATGTGAAAAGAACAAAATGGAAAACTGTTTTCTTACTAGGACACATTATATTGTTAAAAGTTCAGAATAAATTATGGCTTTTGTCAAAACCAGAACAAAACTGTTAAGCACAAACAAAACAAAAATCTAGTTTATTATAAAAACATATTAATATTATGTTCTTTGAAATACTAAATCATCAGTATTTAAATGTAAAAATTAAATCTGCTAATCTAGGACTTCACTCAAGTGAGATCTTATCATATAAAATACTAATTTTCATAAAATCTGAAAGAAAAAGGGGGAAAAAAGCTACCTCTGTCAAAATTTTAAGTTACTCAAATCTGTTCTATAACATGGAGAATGTGCTAGATGTGGCAAATATATCATCATTTATAGTGTAACCTTATCTAACCAACCTATGGGCCCACTTTAGGATTCTTTCCTAATAAAGATGCCCCAAGCCCCTAAACAGCTAATAATTTAAACCATTAATAAAATAGGTATGAAGTAGTAGAAGTTTTAGTAGAAGTATTAGTAGAAGCTTTATTGTATCAACCAATGAGCAATTGTTGAATGTTTTATCAGGCGTTGGAAAGCTTTTTTTTTTTCGCCCCCAATAAAAGAATTTTGAAAAGATAGTAGAAGGATGAAAATAGACACCCAGTTTTACCCCGTCTCTCTCAGAAATTTTTGATCAATCAGAGAAGTAGTTAGACCTGTAGCACACCAATAATCAAAGTTGTAATGTGCAGACACAGCTATGCAAAACTCACAAGGAAAAAAAAGCTACCTCAAAACACAACTAAATTCCTTCAC
Organism: Apteryx mantelli; assembly: GCF_036417845.1. Lineage (NCBI taxonomy): Eukaryota > Metazoa > Chordata > Aves > Apterygiformes > Apterygidae > Apteryx > Apteryx mantelli. The sequence goes on along the minus strand of NC_089980.1, from coordinate 115,734,512 downwards.
ATGAAGCCCAAATCCATCCTTCAATTACATTTATTATCTCTGGATCAATTAGAGTCCAAAATAAAAGAATTTGTTATAATATGCCATTCTCCTTCACATGAAGAAGTAGCATCTGTACCACAGTAAGCAAGGATAAATCAGGTTGATTGTGCTTGTAGTCTTGGAACAGACAAACAACAAAAGAAACCTTCTGTAGATGTCATAAAATGAAATTCTTTATTTGAAAGAATGATCCTTTTATTCTTTTCTGTTTAGTTAGAGTAATTCCAATGCAATTTTTTTTTTCTGTTGAAAAAAGATCCATCTAATTTGCAGCACTTGCATATTAAATTGATGTCAGGAACTTTTTTAGTGTTGACTGATAAAATCTTCTCATTGGAAATAGTAGCATAAATATCTTTTAAAATAAAATAATTTGTTATAATACGCTATATCAGTATCTTTCGACTTTGAAAGTTAGGTCTTCTCTCTTTATCCAGCAAAAAAATATTATTCTAGTCTGAAGTAGTTATCTAGAATTCTTTCATATTAAAGAAGATAGATAGACACAGAAGACAACTAATCCCATCCTAAGACAGGTGTCTTAAGTGGACTGAATAATGCTCTGGAGCTAGTAATTTTTGTATATAGAAGATGTCTAAAGAATTAGCTTAGGTTACTTTTGTGCTTAAAAACTTCTGATACTCTGATTAATAGAGCTGAAATCCTGCTGTCATTTTACCAGTATAGACTAAAAAGGGAAATGTAGTTACTTCAGATTTTATTTTGTAAATTTTGCTAACTTTCATTTTAGTCAATTTAATTAACCCCCCCCATAATTTATCAGTGTTGTTCTCAGCTATAATTTTGTAATTGCATAGGGAGTGAAATACCTGTTTAATGAGATTTCACTTGGCAGTTACTGTGAAATTTTTTACTTGCAACAGAAAGCTAGTATACAGAAAACAAATGAACAAAAAAAAATTCTTGAAGCCATGCTTAAAATGATGGTTTTAACTTATTTTTCATTTTTAGGAAAAAAAATGATTTGGAGTCATAAACAAACCAAAAGCATTTCAAAACTCAGCTAAGCTGCTCAAGTGAGTATAGACCGTTATTTTAATGAATCTTCAGTATGTTCAGAAAAAGAAGGAACATACAATGGAAGCACTTATTAAAGAGGCAGTAGCAAATGATTTATGCTTGTGTAGGGTCCAATTCTGCAAGCATTACACTTGTACAAATATTTTATGCATGGAAAAAAAAGACCAAGAAGTTCAACCAACACAACTGACAAGTCAAGACAGCTGGTGCAATCCATTTGAAATGTACTTGGGTTCACTTGTAAACATAAACAAACAGTATTTTGAGTGCAAGTATTTTGGTCACCTATTCCTCTGTCCAGGATTACACAGGTAAGGGATTACTATTTTTCAAGAATACAGCTTAAATTCTCAACAATGGAAATAACAGACCAAAATTCCAACTTTGATATACGTAATGTATAAATTTTACATTTTCAATTATTTAATCAATTGAAAAGCAACTAAACAGAGGTGCCATGTCTGCTATTTTTATGTAGTGTTAAAAGCTAACTCTTCTTGGGTCTTAAATTTTGCTTAAATATTTATCATCATCAAAACTGTTAGCACCTATAGTACAAAACTAGTGGGCACAAAATATAATTCAATTACAAAATATTCATTAACCTTTCTAGCTATTGCAGCCACTTCCCTGTTTCTGCTTCTACAACTATCTACTTTTTATTTTCCATTTTTCTTTTATTTTTGTGATACTTGTGCTGCTTCATTTGGTCAGTTTCTTTTCTCCAAAAAAAATTTTTCAAATTTTTGAGCACAGCAAATCCTGCTTAATAATTCCTATGTATAAAGATATCTTCACATAAAGCTTTTCTTATATTTAAAATTACAAAGGAAGTCATTGTTCACTGGACAGATTCCTTACTTTCATAAGTAAGATCTAATTCACAGAGTGGTATTCAGCTGCCTGGACAAGGCAGTTATCTGTCGAATCCGAAACAGAGCTAAGGGAAAAGACTGGGTAAGTTTTGTCTTTACTGTGAATTTTACTCACCAGTTTGCTCCAGAATCCTAAACCATCGACTGTTCGTGCTGCACACATGCTTGTTTGCTCGCTAATTGACAATGTTCCTCCAAAAGGAAACTCATGTCTGACTGACTGAACACTTTACTTTTGGAACCAATTCAGACATTCATTTGTATCTGCATTGTGCTAAGCATGGTGCACAGGGCAGTTCCTCTAATGGTATCCCAGCAAGACTTTTGTTCTCAAATATCCTCATTCTATATACATCAGGAGACCCAATGCATGCACTCAGCAGCATGTCATGACATATCATTTTCACAGTTTGTGACCTGACCTTATTTGGGGTACTTTGAAATGGAAATCACAGAATAGTTGGGGTTGGAAGGCACCTCTGGAGGTCATCTGGTTTAACCATCCCTGCTCTAGCAGGGTCACCTAGAACACATTGCCCAGGACTTTGTCCAGATGGGTTTTGAATATCTCCAAGGAGGGAGACTCCGTAACCTCTCTGGGCAATCCCCTCAGTCTTCTCCAGGCTGAAGAGGTCCAGCTCTCTCAGCCTTTCCTCATATGAGAGATGCGCCAGTCCCTTAATCATCTTTGCGATCCATCACTAGACTTGTTCCAGTAATTCTATGTGTCTCTTGTACTGGGGATCCCAGAACTGAACACAACACTCCAGGTGTGGCCTCACAGGGCTGAGTAGAGGGGAAGGATCACTTCCCTTGGCCTGCTGGAAGCACTCTTCCTAGTGCAGCCCAGGACACTATTGGCCATTTTTTGCCACAAAGGCACATTGCTGGGTCAATTTGTTGTCCACCAGAACCTCCAGGTCCTTCTCTGCAAATCTGCTCACCAGCCAGTCAGCCCCCAGTATGTACCAGCACCTGAGGTTATTCCTCTCCAGGTGCAGCAATTTGTGCTTCCCTTTATTGAGCATTATGAGGTTCTTCTCTGACTACTTCTCCAGCCTGCCAAGGTCCTTCTGAATGGCAGCACAACATTTTGGTGCATCAGCCACTCCTCCTAGATTTGTGTCATCTGTGAACTTGCTGAGGGTGCATTCAGTCTTATCATCCAGGTCATTAATGAAGATGTTAAACAGTACTGGATCGACTTCTGGGGGACACTACTAGTGACTGTCCTCCAGCTGGACTTCATGCCACCGATCACAACCCTCTGGTCCCGTCAGTTCAGCCAGTTTTCATTCCAACTTACTGACCATTTATCTAGCCCACACTTCATGAGTCTGTCCATGAGGATGTTACAGGAGACAGCACGGAAAGCCTTACTAAAGTCAAGATAAACAACATCACTGCTCTCCCCTCATCCACCAAGCCAGTCATCTCATCATAGAAATCTATCAGGTTTGTAAAGCACAATTTCCCCTTCGTAAATCCATGCTGATTATTCCCAATCACCTTCTTGTCCTTCGTCTGTTTGGAAATGGTCTCTGGAGGATTTGCTCCATCACCTTCCTAGGGACTGTAGTGAGGCTCACTGGCCTGTCTTTGAGGCTCACTGGCCTGACTGGCCTGACTTTCCTGAATCCTCCTCCTTGTCCTTGAAGATAAGGGTGACATTTGCTTTCTTCCAGTCCTCAGAAACCTCTCCTGATTGCCATGACCTTTCCAAGATAACTGAGAGTGTCCTTGCAATGACCTTGGCCAGCTCCTTCAGTTCTTGAGGGCAAATCCCATCAGGTCCCATGGACCTGTTTATGGCCAATTTGTTTAAATGTTCACTAACCTGATCTTCCTCCACTAGGGGTTGATCTTCATTTCTCCAGACTTTCCCTCACATACACACATTACTAGCACTTAAACACAGTTATATCTTGAGAGTATTAGAAAAATGCAAGGCCACAGAAAATCTATGCCAAGAAAATCTATGCTATTCAGTGTAGCTGCAGGTGATCAACTCTAAATAGTGCTTGCTTTGAGCAGAGAGGACATGTACCAATTTACATTAATTGGCTTAGGAGTCAGCATCCTCCTTTTTCATGGTCCACAAAATCAGCATAGACAATGTAAAACCTGTGACACCTTGCATAAAAAGTGGGGAAAAAGAATCTCAGAATCACAGAATGGTTGAGGTCAAAAAGAACCTCCAGAGATCACCTAGTCCAACCCCCTTTCTCAAGCAGAGTCACCCAGAGCACTTTGCCCGGGACTTTGTCCAGATGGGTTTTGAATATCTCCAAGGATGGAGACTCCACAGCCTCTCTGGGCAACCTGTGCCAGTGCTCAGTCAACCTCACAATGAAAATGTTTTCTTATATTCAGAAGGAACTTCCTGTGTTTCAGTCTGTGCCCGTTGCCTCTCATCCTTTCACTGGACACCACTGAAAAGTGTCTGGCTCCATCTTCTTGACACCCTCCCATCAGATATTTATGCACATTGATAAGATTCCCCCTGAGCCGCCTTTTCTCCAAGCTCAACTGTCTTGAGTTAGTCCCAGCTCTTTCAGCCTTTCCTCATATAAAATCAGTTGAACAATAAGACTTGGACATTATAGAAAAGGGTCATCTATCAGCTGAGGACATTCCTCAGGACACACCTTCTCCATTTTAAGTAAACCAGTGAATAAACATTGTGATACTACACATATGAACGTACACAGTTCATGCTCAGCAGGACGTGGACAAGTCTTTTCAATCAGATGTATTGGTTTATAGGGCATAAGCAGTGAATTTAATGGTATTCTTATGCAGCAAATTGTAATGTGGAAAAAAGTATGATTACTTATGAAACTGTGTGAAGAACACCTTAAAGCTCACTTGACTAGGTGCTACTTGGCAGCTGACTCTTTGGTACGCTTAGAAGCAAATTGGCAGCAATGGTTCTCATGATGATGTAGGAAGATGTAGGTCTTTTTGAACAGAAATATAGCCTTGCAGAACAAAAGTTCTCATTACTGCTTTAACATAAACAGTAGGAGTAGCAGACCACTTCAGTTAATGATGCTGTGGGTAGTGCAATACTTTTTATATTGGGCCTGGTCCATCATCTGAGGTTTTCTCACCTGTTCTCACTCTGCAATCATCGGCCTCTACTCTTAGGGATTAACCACAATGAAAAGTGCCTAAAGCCCACAAGTTAGATGTATGCTGAACAGTATTAGACCTGTCTAGGAAAGAGAGATAGTACAGTCATTATCCCTGGAAATGGGCAAAAGACAGGAAATGCTATTATCCCTCTTTTACAGATGGGGATGAAACATAGAAAATATAGGTGTTCTGATCAAAGTCATCTAAGGCTTTGGGTCTTTATATAGAATTGAACTCAAATTCCTAAGCTAACAATTTAACCACAGCTCTTTCTTCCCAATGGGCTGAAAATATTGCTTCTACTCAAAAAATAGTTCATTTTTGACTTAGTAAGTGAACTTTTGGTAGAGGCATGAAATTCATTTCACAAAGTCATGTACAACCATATATTAGTCACATCCATGTCATCAAAAAGCAAATTGTAAAAGAAATAGAAGTATGACAAATCAAAATCCCAAATCCTTTCATATAATAAGTAAACCTAACTAATTACCAGGCAATAATGCTGCATCTTTCTGATCTTGGTCTAAACAGAGAAAAGGAGATTGCAACTAAAATATTAAATATTTTCTTTTCTTCATTCAGAGTCTAACTGAACGGATGTGTTCTTCCTGAAATCCAGTGTCTGTCTGGTAGCCAAAAATTATCTCAGTTCACTTTCCACTTTCTTTCTTTTAGTTTGTCTGAGCCCTAATCAAGACTTTAGACCTAACTTTGTTGTCCTTCTTATCTCTGGCATTCTGTATAGGAATCATCCTCTTTGAAATATATGACCTATGAATAGATTATTTTGTCCTATTTTGCTAGGAAGTTGCCTTCTGCTTTCATTCAGGTGAACTGAAATTTACAAATATGAAACAGAGTAGCTTTTTTACCTGTGAAATGGCACAAGAAATTAAACTATTGGTTTACTGTATATGTCATGGGAAAGCATGGCATATAAGCTTTTTTTTCATTAAGTCTAAAGTTTCTTTCCTAAGTTTGGTCTGATTTTCAAAGCTTTTGGCTTCTATCAAATCTCACTGGTTGGTGGGAAACAAGCAATTTGAAACTTGGGGCAGATCCTTTCAAAGGCTTAATTTCAGATACCATTTTTAGGTATTCCTGGACACAGATTGTCTTTAAACTTGCTATTGATTTTTGCACAAAGGCATTATTTTCTCACTTGGTATCAGTATAACAATCATTTTTAATTAGTTTTTAGTTTTTATAAAGAAAATAGCACAAAATAGATAGCAAGAATATTTAATACTTCACACAAATTACTTTCTGTTCTTTTAATGTAATTTCTTCCTTCATCTTCTGAAATATTAACCTTGTTCTATGAATTGATGCAATTCTAACAAATTGCCTTGAAACATAATGAATTATATTCTTGCACACTGATTTATTCAAACATATTTGTCTGTCTGTCAGGGTCTTTATGTACTATGTCTCTATTTTAAGAGAACAGTATAAGTACACAAAAGGTCTAATCCAAAGTCAGTGAAGTCAATTGAAAGAATCCAACTGATTTCAGAGGACTTTGGATCAAGCCATAGCTCATTACAGACATTCAGTGTTTCATTGCCAATGCAAATCTTAATCAGACAAATTAAGATATTTATGCTTTAGCTTCCATTGCGAAGCATAAGAGACAACTTAATGACATGGTGTTTAGGTTTTCAGTGAGAAAAGTGTATCTAGCAACTTGAATTTTAATAACTCTGTCAGGTTAAATTAAACTGGCAATAAGCTTCAAAGAAGAAGTCTATCTGCCAGATTGTTAAGGTGTGTTATAACTCAATTTTAATTTCATACAGATAGTGGTGTGGCATTTCTCAAAGCTTTACACAGACAAATAAGTTCCATTATCCTCTTTTTTTACTGAAGCAATGGTTTGGAAGATAGAAATGTAGAAGTTACTTATTCCAAATATTAGAAAAGTTGTCTTTGCTGAAAGTCTCATTTTATTGAGCTCCTAGCTGTATATGGGAAAGAAGTAGCAGTGATTTTAGTGGCACCAGAATTTCACATATTATAATTAGATAATCTCAAACACTCTTCCTCATAATTAGTAGCAGACACAGGGAATATAGAGAAAGTCCAAAATCTCACATTCAGGATACAGCATTGTTCACGCTTTTATGTTCGAAAATCAGTTACATATAAAGCAACTGAAACACGCTTAAGTCTGCTGAGTCTGCATAAAAAACGGTTAAATGTTCACAAATATCTGCTAACATCAAGGTCATTCTTTGTTCTAGGTTTATTTACTATCTTAATTATCTGGAAAGCAGAATAGACACATTAGTGGGATGTCAATAAATATTAATGAAATCTGCACAAGCTACAAAAACGAAGGAGGACAGAAAATATAAGATAAATATAAAGAAATTATAAACAGCAAGCATAATGAAACTGAGACAGAAATGTGGCTAGTCCCTGCCCGTCCTCTGAAATATGTATCTAGTAAGAGAAAAATGCTTAGATGACTGTTATACTTTAAAAAAGGTGCATTGAAAATGGACAGTGCAGTATCTGCAGTGCTTTAGTAAACACCCACAACAGTGTCACCCATGCTAACCTGCCCTTTAATCCTTACCCATAAGCTCTCGACTCGCTCTTCATCCACCCCTAGGCAGAGCTCAATACATTGCAGTTGCTCTCTCACATAAAGAGCAACTCCGCCACCTCCCTTTCCTGGCCTGTCTTTCCTAAAAAGCACGTAGCCATCCATGACAGCACTCCAGTCATGCGAGCTATCCCACCATGTCTCTGTAACTGCAATGAGCTAAGCTAAGTACTTGCAGGTTATTTGAGAAGCTAGCAACTTCATAGGTCAAGGGCATAAGGATGCAATAAAATTAACCATCCCTTTGTGACTGATTGCAAGAATCACCATACAACCTGTACAAGAGATAGAATTGAGAGATGTATCTATTAGATTACTCAGTTGTATCTTAGAGAAAGGAAGAAAAAATCCAATATATAGCTCCCTATGTAAGCTTTTTTCCCCTCATCTAAGTGGATCTCTTCAAGCCTTCATTAGTGCATGATTAGATCCTAGAAGATGTAGGTGCACAGGTAGATAGATACAGGAAATATCCTAGATAGATAGTTTCAGCTATTATATATATACGCACATATAAATATATGTGTGTGTGTGTGTGTGTGTGTGTGTTAGAACAGACAGGTAGCTCTATCTCTATCACAGAATGACTATATCTATCACAGACTCTTAATATAATTCAGGCTGGAAGGGACCTCAGGAGGTCTCCAGTCCAAACTCCGGCTCAAGCAGGATCAGCTGAGATCAGACCAGCTTGCTCAGAGCTTTGTCCAAGTGAGCCTTAACAACCTCCAAGGATGGAGACTGAACAGGGCAACCTGTTCCAATGCTTTTCTGTCCTCAAAGTGAAAAACTTACTCCTTATACCCAGTCTGAAGCTCTTTTGTTTCATTTTATTGCAGTTGTCTCTTGTTTACTTGCCATGTAACACTGTGAAGAACCTGGCTCCATGTTCTCGATAACCTCCTCATAGGCACTGGTAAGCCGCTATTAGGTCCCCCCAAAGATGTCTCTTCTCCAGGTTGAACAAGCCCAGCTCCCTCAGCCTCTCCTCACAGGGCAAGTGCTCCAGCCCCAGCCATCCTGGTGACCTCCACCAAAATCACTCCAGTTTATCAATGTCTTACTTGTACTGGGGAGACCAAACTGGATGCCTCCAGATGTGGTCTAAAAAGTGCCAAGTAAAGGGTGATACTCTCTTTCTTCCATCTACTTAACAGCAGCAATCCTATGCAAGGAAAAGCTAATATACTGAATACATTTGATAGTATAAAGTGTCCAACACCTCTTCCATAAGAAAAAAGCAAATCCACATTCTGAAGAAAAACAAAATTATCAATTTACTCTTGCCCACATGCTAAAATTGAAAAGTGACCCCCTCCCCCGCAACACACTTCTGATCTATTTTACAATCACTTAAAGAGAAAGAAAATGCAGGAAATTCCGTATCCTCTGTTATTTTCCCGCCAGAGCTTATCTGGTCCTAGCAGAGCCTACACCTCCTATAGCGCAGCTTTCCGCAATTCCAGAGGCCTAGTAAGGTCTAAGAAGAATATTTATACTCCCACTAAATAAGGAGAGGTGGGAGGCACATCTCATCTCAGTAGTCCTGTGTTTACAGGAAGCAGCCTATTAAACTTGAGTATGTCAGGAAAGGATGAACTTGGGGGCTACTAGATTGCAAGCTCTTTCCACTTAGTTTTATCATCCCTCAAGTATCAGAGGTGGGGAAAAAAAAGAAAATGTATAAACTACACATACTACATTCTAAATCCTGTACCTGCATACTCAACTCTGTCTTGTAGTCAGTAATACTTTGCAATTTAAAAGAATAGTGCAGGTATATTTTTCAGTATAGGCTTTTTGCACATTACCATATCACCTTGAAATCTGAACTCCTTTGCTCCACTGTTAGAAGTCTAGTTCCCTCGATGACTCTCTTCACACTCCAACACCCACATGAAAGTTGTTTCTGCAGAAGCTTTCGCCTTGAAATTTTTTGATTTTGTGTTCAGTGAGAGCAATGTGATTACAGATCTCTCTTGTGCTTCTCTGTACTGTTCTGTTCTTCTCAGTGGATAAAACAGGCCAAGAACAAAAATATTATGTTCTCTCATGTATTTTTAGAACCATTTCAAAAAGTGCACACTTCACAGAGATGGTGCCATATTTTGATTCTTTCTTTAAAAAAAGACAAAATCAGCTTTGTTCTCAAGAAGAAGATTTTACTTTTAAACGTCTCTCCAAAAAATCAAAGAAACTTGCAAAGAAACTTAAGGACATAATAGAGAACAGTTGTTAAGTTTTCTTATAGTGTATACTCCAAAGAAAACATAAAAACAAAAACAAAGCACACAAGCAAGAAACATATATACCAAGAAAAAAAAAAAAAAGCATGAATAAGAAGGAGAAGAACAAATGTTAACCTTGCCAAAGCCCAAGACAGAACAAATTAAGAACTTTTTCTAAAAGGCTACTGAACATCCTCTCAGGAACTGCTGAATTGAAGGACCTTCAGCAGCTGCAAGATGTTTTGCCTTTTTCCTAAGAGCCTGTTAGACTGACCTTTACCTATAACTGAGCTCTGAGTACTTTTCCTTTTTTGCAACATTTTTTTTTCAAAAGAACACTAGCTCCCACTGTCCATAAAGATGGTCTGGATTACTTAGATAAATAGGATATGGTAGAAATATATTGGGCATCCTGTACATACATGTCATTATAAAAACACTTAAGTGATCTTAATGGTGATCTTTTGGTGATCTTCAAAAGATTAGAAAACATACACATTAAAAGGTTAAGAAGGCAGAAAGCAATATAACTCTGTGAAAATCTGCTCAGGTTTGTTGTAAATATGCTATCTATAAACCTTCCTTTCCTATAGATCCTACTGATACAGCTCCCAGAATAAGTTCAAAATTTCTTTTCAAAGAATCCTGCTAGACAAATGCATTTTTTAAACATCTGTGCTGAAAATGGAATTTTACTTGGACTTTGAAGCAATATTAAATGGGATTTGATTATGATTTTACTGTGCAAATTTAAGCAAAATCAAGGGGTAATTAATTTGAGAAAAAATGAACAGAGTATTACAATATTTTCAATAGCACTATTTTAAAGTTTAATTTTAGTAGAATTTAAAATATTAATTAGATTGCTATCTTCCCTTACTCAAACTTTGGGAATCCTAGGCTAAGTACATATCCTAGCATTTGTGGCATGTATGCACTAAATCTAATCTAAACCTCTGTCTTAATGAGACAAGGGCATTATCCATTAATTGTCAAAGGGTATATTAACTTAGTTAATGATCCCACCTTTGAGAGATGATCTTAGAAATCAAGTTCACTACTTGCTAAGTTAGACTCAGTAACTCATTTTATGGAAAATCTATATTAGTAAGATCTGTAGCAGATTACTAAATTTGTTTACTGGGAACTTACTTCTAATCTGCCTTCCTTCCTTCTTTCCTTAATATGCCATTCTGATTGTTCCTTCTTGCTTGACTTATAAGTTATGCAAGATAGGCTGTGGACTTGATGCTAGAAACTAATCCTTTCGCAGTAAAGTGCATATAAAAATTTTAGTAAGCCTGAACTTCACTGCACATAATTTAGGCAATTCAGCAAGACTGGGTTCTGAGAAATAGATATCTTCTTTTATATTACTGCCTGTAGTAAAAAAGGAATTAAAGTAGCAATAGTAGTCTTCTGGAATTAAATACATCAGTAAGTGTCTATTAAGCACTGTCCAAATTCTAGCTTACTGAACTCTTCTATCAATTGCTGCACTGATATTCACAAACAACTTGGTTTCACCCAGGTAACAGCAGCAAATATCTGGCTCTCAGAATCTCTTCTATGTTTAAGACCCTCAGCTTTTACCTCAAGCCTTTTGAAACATTATGGTCAAAAACAGTTGTTACATTTCATCAAAATCTGTGTCCACAAAAGTGTCTGTAGGCTCAGCAAAACTCTACTTCACTTTTTGGCACCTAATTCCCAGAATTCACAAACTGGACTAGACACCTAAGTTTACTTTACTATAAGGAGAGTACTGAGGCTTCTAGCAGCAAGCACACTAGCCAGGATAAACAGCCAACATGGATTACCAAGGAGAAAGTTGTTCCACCTTGACTTAGACATTTATACAATGTTGGAAAACAAATTTCTGAAACTTTCCCCATTGTCTTTGTTCATAAATCTTCTCTAGACTGTGGGCAATTGTCTTTTTTTTTTTTTTGGAGTTGAGTTGAGTTGAAGAATATAAAAAAACTTACTTAGGGCCAGTTTTAAACCTTTAGCTAGAGTAACTGTGTAACTAAAGCAAACCTTAGCAGCTGAACAGCTGTCAGGAGCCATTAGAGAATTCCAAAATATCACAGGGATCTTGGAAGAATGTAAGAACCACCAGCAGCTCTAGCAAAGCAAGTAATAAAGTAAATGCATTGTAGAAACATCCTCAGAACATAGAGTTTTGATTCAATTGAAGAGGAAGGTACACAAAACAAAAGCTAATTTGTTGTGGATTATAGGCATTATTTGATTTACGAGTTTTTTGGGGAAGTGATTGTCGATGTAATATTGAAATAGATATGTTATTAATAGTTTATGTTCCATTTATTCTCAACAGATAGGAAATCAGAACGGGAAACCTGTAATGAGTTGATTTCTTCTAATGAAAAATCAGTCAAGAATAATGGAGAAGAAAGTAATACGGAAATTTCTGCATTTGTGTAGAAAGAGAGTACAGACAGTCAGTAAAGGAGGAAGAAGGTAAACAAACATGGCCTTTTAAAAGATTTCTTTGTAATGAAAGAGAAGAAGAAAATGATAGAAACAAAAAGATACTAGGTAATTAAAATCTGACTTAAGCTTGGAATAAAGTTGTAAATCAAGTGTTAATGGCGGTAACTGATACTTGGAATACACAGAGGTAGAAGACACCACTCTGGAGTAAGTTTATTAGATGATTATTACTTTGAAATACCCTAACCACAAGGGGAACCCCAGGAACCTTGCGGGGAAGTGACCAGGCTGTCCCAGGCACCTCAGAGCATCGTCCTATGGTGAGGTTTGGAGGGGGTGTGGGTTTAAGGAGAATTAATTGGTTACTATATGGGATACTGTATCTGTATCTGTATCTGTATCTGTAATTGTAGCATGTGCTACAGATAACAATAACAAGGGAAGCAATAATTCTTTAGGAGTGAACAAGTCCAAGTTGACGCCTATGTGGCGCAAGTCTAAGGGTGCGACCTGCCATTCCTTATGGCTTCTGCACACCAAGTGTTTTGGCAGCTGGAATAACTGATCGGTCAACATGCTCCTGTCTCCTCGCCAATCCTCCGCTGTTTACCCACTACATCAAGTAAAGGAGAAAAGGTAAACTACTGAAGTCAAGAAAATTCAGATTATCTCCATAGACTAGGAATTGCCAGTAGGTGGAATCCATCATATCTGACTTTAACCATCAAAAAAATAAGGTATATATTCTAAATTAGTTACCTAGGCTTTCTTCATAACCAATGGAAGGAGATGGAGACTTCTGAAGTATTTAAAACATATTAGAATAGGGTGAATCACTATCTGCACATGCCTCCTTGTCTAATAAAGAGATGAAGCCTCGATAAAAACTGCTGAATTCTGACTTGCTGGTGGCAAAGTTACACAAGAAGAATCTGACTTTTGTTGTTTAACACAGAATTTATATTAAGAATACAGGACAGTTTCACCTCTATTAACATTACCAGAGTATTAAGTATTAATTGTTATTGGAAATTTTAAAACCAAGCAATAAATATATGTATTGGGCCATTTGTTAGAGAATTAATGAAATAATGCTTTTTACAAGAAAATTTCTCTGTTTATCTGGGGAAAAAAAGATAAAAAAAGACATAACTTTTTTCTTAGACTATAAGCTCCTTGGAGCTTTGACTACATTCAGTCAATTTTAGCATAATGCTTCCTAAAGTTACCACAATCACAAACACTGAATAATAAACTTGTATTTTACTATAGAGCTTTTGCTGTAGGAATTTATTCCAAGTAATCTTCTCTTCCTTACAGAGCATTCTCTGAAGCACAGCACATTTTAGTGTAGCATCTAGCTTCTTGGCATGTATTTATAAAGCCTAGCATATTGCAGTTCATTGCTGGTTTTACTACAAAGCAAATAAAGGATAAGAACCAATCTTCACTATGTGATAGTTACAAGCTAATCTCTCTACTTTGATGACTTGGTCATGCCTTTAAAGTAAAAATCCCATCAATCACTATATAGCAGACAGTTTAAAAAGATCTGTGAAGACTCAGAAGCTGGTTCTTTATTTCATTCTTTCCTGGGCATATTTTTGTGTTCCAGATGCACAAATGCAGTGGTAGCTCTAAAAGTGGTGGGGATACCTCTGCACGGTGGATGGTTGCTGCACAGACATGCCTCCCATCCTGGTGTGCCATGGCACTGGGTTTGGTGCCAGCACGTGCGCCATCCACACTTGGCATGGTGGGGAAGTAGGACTCAGAGAGTCAGAGGGTATAGAGGTCTGGTGGGAAGGGACCCCACTGTCCCCACGGTAAGTGGCACCCCCACCCATATGTATGACAAAAACAGATTCAGTGTCCATTACATGTGATAAAATACATTGGGCCTGGTTCAGATTTTATTTTAACAGATGAACTGGAAAACTTGTGTGAGATAAAATAAAATCCTTTAGAACAATTAAACCCTTTCATTTTTGCAAATAAATAAAAGGGATATCATTCTTCCATCTCATAACTCATTATGGAGAATTTCAGACTGATTGAAAATGATATTCCATGTATAGTCATTAACAATAACTATAAACGATTGATAACACCTAGAAATCCTTACTTTCCACAGAAAACTCCAAGAAGCACAGAAAAAGGTATAAGTCTATTTCTTCTGTAAATCAGTATTCAGAAGGTTAAAATGCTCTTTTTGAAACCATTGTCAGACTTGTGCCTGGTTTAGTAATTTCAGTTTTGCAGATTATACATAAAGAATCTGATCTGTGTAGGAAAGACAAATCTATGTGACTGGTGTATGACAAACATGTACTATTTGTCTTTTTCAATCTTTTGCATTGTTTAACTACTTTGTACTTTTCGTTTTAAACTAAAATACATGAATAGAAACAGATATTCCTTTGATTTTTCTACCAAACCCCCTTGCCCTCAGTTTTATACACATCCAACCCCCACGATAGCATATTTTTCCAGTTTGACAAATTTCATAGTCAACACATTCTGTAAAGAAGCTTTTCATACCACCTTACTATTAAATATATAAAGGAGGCAATTCTAGCTAAAGTAAATGAGCTGCTGCTACAAAATGAATAACGATATTAATGATTTCAGTGCTAACATTCATATCATTTATGCTCAGTGAGAACATAATTATTAATGTTCTCCCCATTATCTGACCTCAGATAATGCTCTTTCTTTTCTGAAAGGATTCAGAGGAGGAATTAAAATTACCTCATAAATTTATGAGGTATCAAATGTGTCTGTCCATTTGAAATTATGATTTCGTTTTTCCTTTTTGGTGCTTCCCTATAATCTGTCAATACCTACTTGCACAAGAGTTTTGCAACTTTTGGAACACAGTTGGGCATTGGAAGTTTTGGCAATGATTTTGAGAAAGTATTAAGAAATTCCGGACAAATTTCTGCTTCCTATGAGTTTCAGTTGGAATTATTCCCCTAAATCCAACAGAAGTTTTCAAAAGTTTCCAAGATCTACTTTTTAACTGTTGACTGCTTTAAAAAGTGGTTCAGTTTTTCATATGCCAAATAACTTAAAATCTTGAACTAATGAAATTCTTATAAGCTGATTTCTGGGTGATTATTTTCATTTGCTTTTTTTTCTACAGAATCCTGCCTTTTGGCACCATGCAAATACTCCCTCACTCCGCAGGTACAGGAGTTTTATAGTCAGTGCTTGTTTTCTGGCAATAGACAAAGCAAACAGGATTTTCATTCATATGCCTCCTTTAATTCATATAAACTGTTTTCCAGACTGAACCATTAGTATTTGCAATATAAATGCTGTTTGTATTTATTCTATGAATTTGAGAATGGTGCTCACTGTAATACAAGTTATGAATGTCTGCATTTTTCACATAACATTTCCCACATTTTCAGGCAGGTGAGCCTGAACAATAACAATAACAAGATTTTTTTTTTTAAGATTATACAGTTCTTTGAAATTATTTTAAATAAATACGGTCTTTTTTTATGGACCAGCTGATTAGAATAATATATTTACCTTTTTTAGAATTAATATTTTTTGTGAGAGAGGAGATAAATGCTTTCATTTCTTACCTTCTTTCTATTTTCGATAACTGATTTCTGTCTGTGTCTTAAAAGAACCACTTAAAGGT
This sequence comes from Apteryx mantelli, assembly GCF_036417845.1. NCBI lineage: Eukaryota > Metazoa > Chordata > Aves > Apterygiformes > Apterygidae > Apteryx > Apteryx mantelli. The sequence continues at coordinate 115,718,462 of NC_089980.1, read as the reverse complement.
TGAACAGTGTGAAACAGAACCTCTTGTACAAATCGAACTCAACAGGTACCTCGTAGATAATCAGTCTTACAAAGACGAGACTTACCAGAATAACAGGGTGAAAGAGAAGCTAAATTGTGCACAGTTCACCACTGTTCTCTTACCATGAACATCATTAATGATTTCAATTGACTTGTGACTGGAAAATCATATCTATGGCAACTAACTGTTGACACTCTGAAGCTTCAAAAGTTCTGTCTGTAAATTTCAATATTAGCAAATTATACATAATAAGAAACAGCAAAATTCCAATTTATGTCCACTGTTAACTTCCAAATTATCCATTAAAAATAGGTCCAGGTTCAGGAATAGAAGCACTGATTCAGATTTCTGCACTTTCATAGTAAAATTATCTTTTATGGAATTGTCATCTTTTATGATTGTATAAATCAGACAAGAGTCATACCCACCAATGCTTTAAAATTAAGTCTAATATAATATACACTTTTTCTGTAGATTGTGCTGTACAGCATACAATGGAAAATGCTGTCACACACAATAATTCAGATAATCTAAAGAGCATCTGAGTTGTCTTTGCGATCCTCTCAGAAACGTGTTCTGTTGCTCCCCAGCTTGGCTTAATGTTTGCAGAAGAGTTCACATCAGGTTACACTGGTACAGCTTTGAATTCTCTCTCTGAGTTTCACACACTGCATCTTCCTGAGAAGTGGCATGAGGTTGACGATCAGTCTGAGAACTGTGCATGCCAATGTCATCTTCACACTCATTAAAGTCATGATGTGAACTCCATACACATCAACACAAAAACATTACAGGTTTTAGCTATAATAGAATTGATAAGTCCATTTGAAAAAATGCCTCAGTTTTTGTAGTATGTGTGCACTGTTCACAGAAGATGCTCAAGCCACTGAGTTGCGGTAACATAGCGATTGTTCAAATGAGAACAGAAAGTAATTCTCTTCAATATGTTAGACTGAACGTCTGATTCCTAATAAACTGGGTGTGCTAATTTTTAAACTTTCTTCCTCAAACTCCTACAGTTAAGTTCTATATAATTTTGGAATATTTTGCAGGAAATAATACTGATTTTTATAAGTTTTTCTTCATAGCTAATCACTGAAGATAGAACAATGCCTTGAAAAAGATAAGAAAATAATGCCTTTTTGGCCAGTATTGGCTTCCTGCTATGGCATAACATATGTGCTCACACTGCCTTTTCTCTGCTATCTTAGTTATTTCAACTACCTTTCTAGGTAGTATTACAGTTTTAATAGGAGTAGCCACTAACTTATTATTAACATATTATTAAATACCTAGCATATTTTCCTTACTTTTTTTCTTTGAAATATTATCTTTCAGGCAGAAGTTGGTTGTCATCACACAGAGTATAAAACAGAATTACAGTGTTAGAAAAGACCTCTAGGAGACATTTAGTCCTTTGCCTGCTACAGTGTCATAATTATTGTTGTAAAGTAATTTGAGAACGCATCAATGGTACTTCTATAACCAGTAGGTAATGGTGGCAAGTATTTATCAGAGCATTGTGTTTGTGTATATAGGTATCTGTATGTATGTGTCTTCTAGTACATGATACTTTTTGTAGAATTAACTATTAATAAAAAATCTATGTGTGGCAATGTTTGCTAATAAACATTAGTTTTGTTATCAGGAAATTACAGCTTGAAGGTTGTTGAAGAAGGGGAATTGTAATGGGGTCCCCAAAAGTACAAGCAGAAAATGATAACCAAAGGCCTTGAAAAAACAAGGCACAGGATGAAATCAGAGGCCCCAGAGCATCTCACCAATGGTCAGTTAGTGATGAGTAGAGAAATACAGCCTTAGGAGCTTGGCCTAACTTGCTTCAGAGATAACAAAGACAACAAAGAATACGTACACAGCATATGTAAACCACACCGTACATAGTCCATTTGAGTATAAAAATGGAGCTGTGAACCCATGAAGAAGGAGGTGAAGGTGTAATGCACATTAGAAAACATAAAAAAGGACCCAAGCATACTCTACATTGAGTATCAATTTATCTTCGTCAAATAACTTGAGAAGCTAATGACCTGCTCTAGACCCCTGTATTTCTTCATCGACCTAGAACCCTGAAGAATGTGGGAAGGGTGAGCATAAACCAGAAAAAAGATTTTAATTACACTAACCATAAATCCTTGACTTTGCACATAAGGGGGTCCACATAAATTGCACGGGGTATTTTTTCTGGTACCTCACCCATGAGGACTGGCTGTTAAACCTGTATGTGACACTATGTCATAACTAATATTTCTGTTGCTCCGTTTGTAAGGATGTTTGGGGGAAAAGAATCCACAAGTCTCTAGATCATCCACTAGCTCATTATCCCTAACATTTTCCCCTTTTGTTCTTATTTCTTCCCAACCTATTGTCTTTTTCAGTTTTTTTAGTGTTTCAGTGTTTCAGTAATTCAGTGTTTCAGTGTTAATATAGAGAAAAGATTGCTCCCTTCCTCTTTGGAGCAGCAAAATTGCTCTCTTAATCTTGAACATTGTTATGGCATGCCCTAACCCTGAACTTAACCTGCCTTGTTTCAAAGGCAGCCCATTAATTCTTCTCAGGCCCACAGTGGCCATGAAAACTAACCAAATTTACCATCAGTTTCTACTTTGTTAGAATATTTAAAGTGATTGTGGTCAGTCTTTCCTCAATAATCACATTTTCTAGAAACATGATCATGACCATTGCTCTCCTCTGGAGTCTTTTGAATTGGTTTACTTAAAACTGCACAAACTATAACTCGTTTTCCAAAATGTGACATTTCAGTGGAAACATTATCATTGCCGAAGATTGTCTTCAGTTTCTAGACTGAATTCTTATTCATACATCCCACAGTGGTATGTGTGCTCTTTGCAATAGCATAATGTTGTTGACTCAAGCGTCTTGCAATATGTAACACCCACCACAATCCTTCTTTGCAGTCTGTGTATCTTGTTCCTTATACTCGCTTATCTGTAGTACCTTGCAGTTTGAATTATAAACTCAACCCATAACTTATTTGCTGTCCTTTCCAACTGGGTATTATTTGAAGCTCCTTATAACATTATTTAACTATTTAATGAATAGTAAGGAATCCAAAAGTCATTCCTGTGTCCCCTTCATATCTCCTTCCATTAATTGTGAATATGACATCCCAGCTATTTTTGCTAATTTTACAGCTGTTTCACATACAAAATATGCAAGTAACAAGGCTATATAACTGCAGTATGAGAAAGTATCAATAGAAAAGAAGATGTATCATAATTCTAAACTGACACACAGAAAGGCAAATGACATCTTCACTTGTCTCAGCTGCAATAGCAACTTTATTGTAGGTCATAATATCCAAGCTTTAGAATAATCTTAAAGTTCACAAAGTGACAAAATCCAGGAGCTTTCTAGAGAGAACATGAAGAGGTACATTAGCAAATCTAATCAAGTCATCAGTATGCACTGACTTAGTAAGTCTTTTAAAATCATTAATCAGTGATCTATAATTCATCTCTTAGCTGACATCTGAACTCACATTACATTGAAGGATTGCATAAGTATATACATCTGCATATAGAATGATGGCAAATATTTTCTCACACCAGCTATTTAAATGTAATACTGCAATTTAGTAAAGAGTATTCAAAATATAATGTTAGGGGTGTCTTCCTGTATCAGCACCTGTACAGAAAAAAAAAAGAAAAAAAAAAAAGAAAAACAGAATCCTTACCTATTTCAGTGAGTCAGCTGTTTTAACTAAATTGTATTACTTCATCCTCTATCAGTGCTAATAGTAATAATCCCTGTAATAGTAGTAGTAACAGCTATGCTAGTTATGATAAACCATTAATACATTATTATAAGATAAAAAGACCTGAAAGATGGACCTAGAATCAACAGAAAGGGAGGATTCAAGTGAGGAAAGATATATTAAAAAAAAAAAACCAAAAAAAACAACTGGGGACTTCATAGCAGGAGTAAACAGGATATTTTTACAAGGGCGTATTAGTCATCTTTCAAATGTAAGAAATTTTAGGTATTATTTTAATAATATGATTTCAATGTAAGCAGGGCATACTTTAGCAGCAATCTACATTGGCTGCCTCAGGCACTACACCATAGACTTCGAAGACCTGCAAGAAACCCTTTCTGAAGAAAAGCAGAAATTGTACGTGAGCAGCTGGTTGTGCCTTATGCAATCAAATATTGCAGCATCCACTCTGGAAACAGAATTTTTCTGTTACTGGTATAGCAATTTTCTCCTGGAGAAGAGATTAAGAAGGGTAGTCAGCTCAACATGAAGGCCCAGATGATAAGAAGGAGATCATGGAACAGTATAAATAGCAAAATACATGAATAAGCTCCAAGGAAGTGACAAATCGAAGTCTAGGGACACATCTTTCCAAATAGTTGCTAATGCTAAGCACCTATGTAATAAATAAATAAATAAATAAATAATTTTTTTGAGATATTTGTATAGGAAAATAAAAATACATAGTTGGTATAATGAGCTTTATGATTAAAATACTCAGTCACTCATTTTAACTTGTCTCACAATGATAAATTGAGAAAAAGGGGGGCACAAGGATATGCCAAAGTCTCTATCTCCTGTTGCAGAAATGTAGGATGATTAGAATCAAAGGACTTAAATGCCCATAGACTACAATTCTGAACTATTAAAAATGAAAATGGGATAATGGTGGTGTATAACAGGATACCCTGAAATGGGAAGTATTTGCTGGGCACTTTATATGTTCAGAAACAAAACTTCTTTGGACTTAGTAACTTAATATGAGATAATGCGGTACTTGGCACCACACTAATAACAACATTTGAACATTTCCTCTAAGTTTGGCTTTCAAGACATTCAACATGTGGAACTGCTGCAATTGCTACATTTCAGAGAAAGAAGAAAAATGATTCCAGATCTGGAGAAAAAACCTTGAAATGAGCATACCTCATCTAATCTACTTTTTGTCACTGAAGAGATTTTCTTCTCCAGTATGTTTTGCTATCTATTTTTCATCAGTTTTAGCTTAAATTGTTGTATCTCGATAACTGAAAAGCTTTGTTTTGCCCAGGATTTGCATTTGGTACATTGTATTTAGACTTTGTGATCACCCTGAAGTACAAGGTTAATTTAAAATATTAGGTAATTCTTTATAGTCTTACATTCACTGAAATTTACCATGTTTTTAATGGTCTCACCCCCACACTGGACTGAATGCCCTTGGGAAATATGTTCAGTCACCGTCCACAGTACTTTGTTGTAGGGTTCCTCAGCAGACGGTTCTTCTCCATAAAGCCATATACATCCTAACACAGCTCATGCTGCTGAATGCAGGTGCACTTAGTCAGCCTTGAGGTGCTCATGAGAAATCTAGGGGGCTCCAGGGTACTGTGGTACAGGTTTGTACACTGGGATTGTCATTAAATGGAATGGAATTAAATATCTACTGCATTCAGTTTACTCAGAGGCGGTATGATCTCTGAAAAGAAATGCCAGTCCACCTTATTATGGGAATCAAGATAATCAGCATGTCCTAAAGTTGCTTTAATATTTTAGCCTCTAGACAATTGACTGCAACTGGCTTACTTGGTAGGAGGAAAATATCTGTACCTCTTTACTGATATATGATTTTTTTAATTTGCTTTATGCCAGCTATAATATTGCCTATAACAGCCAGAAGTCAACTAAAATATCTAAGAAAGGTTGTTTAGACGATATGTTTTTTTGGGGGGAAAATAATCTATTCTTTTAATAACATAATTCCTTCTTATCTATCCTATTCCTACACTTTTCTATTGTAGCTGAACAGTTCTAGGTCAATAGCCCCACAGACAGTAAAAAACATCTGCTCCACAGGTTCTTCACAGTCTTGCCAGAACCACACAGACAAGATGATTCTGACTTTACTGTCAGCTGAAAGAATTTGCTATCTACCAAAGACCCCTGTTATTAGGAAAACAAACACTGCCTCCACAGCAGGAAATTATTAATTTGTATTCTCTCAAAACATCTGATATTGCCTACAACTCCCTTGTCAGCTTAGCTTTAACAACAAATCTTCACTTTCACTGGTCTGAAACCCAGAACTCAGAGGAAAGAAAAAGCCCACATAAAACCTCTTAAGAACAGTCCAATCTGTTAAACAATATGATCTGCAGAAAAGCTGCTAGAAGATATAGCTAGAGATTTTAGCTCAGAAGAACAAATCTCTGTAGGCTTACTTGGGAAAACTTATATGCACAATGACATCTGTCTGGTACACTGGAGTTAAGAAGCAACCCTGAAAACTGTCAATTTTTTATAAAATTATACTTGAAGGTGTGGTTGTCCAATCAGACAGCTAGTTAAAGAGGAAGCATGATAGTCAAGCAGAACAATCCCGCTTTGTGCTGTAACTAACACTTTTCAGCAATATCATTAAGCTGTTTTAGCTGTAATTTATAAATAGTGTATGTCTTTTATTAGCCCAGATTGAATATGAGAGGATTTGGAAGTCTGTCTAGTTCCTCTACTCAGGAGAAAGGAGAGAGATCTTACTAGTGAGGCAGGAGTGCTTGGGTGATCTAGAGCATCAGGAAATATCAGTGCTTTAAAACTCTGAGACGACAGAACTGGGATTTCCTTTTATGAAAAAATAAAATAAATTTTGCTTCCTGGACTCCAGATTAAAGTTCTAAGTACTTTTTACTTTCATTCCAGGTGTTAGAGAATATCGGACTGAAGCTGTCTAGAATTAATCGCTTAGCATAACTTGCTTAGCATTAGTAGCTAAATTTGCTGAAGCCTTAGGCCTCAAGCTGTGAATTTTTACCTAGATAAGTAAAGGGGGGCCCCAGAGCCGGTTCAAGCTGGAGGGATAAAGAAGTTACATGGACAGCAGGAGTAGCAGACCTTGAAGATAAGAAAAGAAGCAGCCTGCCTAGAGACAATGAAGGGGCCCAAGGAAGAAGTGGAAGAACCCAGACCTAACTATTGCTATTGGTCCAAACTATCGCTTAAGGGGTGGGGAATTTAGATTGTAAGGGTATAATTGCCCAGGGATTTCTTTGTTCGGGGTCCCTCTTCAGAGGCACCCAGCTCGAGCTGTAATTACTGCATGTGTATTATTAAATTTTATTTCTCTCCAATCTGACTTCGAACTTCTGCCTCAGCGGGAACCTAGGGTCGGACCCTGTTATGGTGGCTGGCGAGCCTAATAGTTTCCATAACACCAGGGTTATTACTCAGCGAAGCAGTTTAAAAGGCAAATTTTCTGTCTCAATGATATCAGTAGGCAAAAAGACATTCAAAGGAGAGGAGAAAAACAGAAAGGAGAGGAGAAAAAAAAGTGAGGTGATTACATGTACTTTAGGCATTGCCTGGCTTAAATGTTAGGATGTTAAGTTTTCAGCACCTGGAAGAAATGTATTCCTCCCAGAGTAAATGCTCAAATTTCACTAAAATCAACAGAAAACATTCAGAGAACAAGCTAGTCTGCTTAACTCAGCTGCCTCTTTCTATCTATTAATGGTACAGTGACTGTTCAGGAACTGTTAGGCATGCATTGCCAGTCTTGATCTACTTTAAATAGCCTTTCTCTGAATATAGAGACCTAATGAAATGCAGGCAGTGGTTCCCAAGAACTGGAGACCTGGGCCCAAAGCCTGAAGGGGTTTAAAACATCACAGAACATTAAAACTTTACATATTTATTGAATAAGTATCTACTGAAATAATCTATATAAATTGTCTTCTTAGGTTAGTAGAAAATAAATTCTTAATACAAACAGTGAACTCAAAATTTATTCATTGTTTTAATGTAGTATAATGATGTTTAAAAATGTAGTACAATAATGCATAATAATGTAGTACAAAATTCTCAAATTGAAGCATACTGAATATACTGTAGCCACTAAAGACCCTAAAAGTAGGTTTAATTTCATGTAATTTCATACATCTACACTGTAGACATGTAGATCTGAGTTAGTCATTCTGTGCTTCTTATAGAGGTAGACGAGGAAAATAGACATTTTTAAGGCACCATCCATTGGGCATGATGTCTCTGCTAGAATGAGATGTATCACACCACCTAAAAGTGCCTAATAGTTTCTAATAATTATAAAGGAGCCTAATTTGACTAATGTGAAAGTGAACATTTACAAGATGTATAATTTTAATAGCTTAATTTCCCTCCCACTACTTCTCCATATCCCTGTTCAAATACTGTTCTCCCCATTTTTCATTTATCTTTCATAAGGGATTGCTGTCAGTTTGCACATCTTTATGCATTTGAGTGTCTTTTTAATGTGTATGCATTTATTAATTTGGATAGAATGTCCACAGTTAAATTTTGGGTGCTCAAAATTCATTTATCCATTGCATGTCCAAATGCCCTTTGGTTTTACAGCTATAACATTTTGAACTTACCAAAAAAGAATCAAATTTCATCGACTGTCTCCAGTTTTCTGCCTGATAGTTTTCACACACTGCATTCTGGGATGGATATTCTTCGTCTGTTGGAAGCTGCCTGAAGTAAATTTCTTTTTTTTTGGCCCCAGAGTGTTAATACTTGTATAACACAGCAATTGCATATTGCTTTCTGCGGTGTCTGGAAGAAAAGCAATGAAAGCAGTCATGCTTGTCCAAACTTGAATGAATTTTCCATGTATGACTGGATACTTTAAATCTTGACTCATGACACTTATCAATAAGCAATAAACTTAATATGTAGGCTGAAGAGTTTAAATCATTTTGCTATCCTGTTAAAACTGTACAGTGAAAACATATGACCAAAACAAATACATTTACTAACTTTCTGAAAGTGTTTGAGTTATTTTGATGCTCAAGGTTTCAATTTCGACTTCAGGGACCTCAGTGGCCAAACCTCAGAACAGCTAAAAGACTGTCTGTAGTTCTGAAATGAAAACAGTGTTTGAACATACTACTTTGTAAAACAAAAACTAAATGTTCTCTGAGCAGATGTTTCTCAGAATCTGGATCATATCTCAGGGAAAAAAAATAAAATAAACCTGCAGAAACAAAGAGCTCTGAAAACCAGCTTACCTTTTGCTTTAAATGCAAGTAACATTTGCTTAACCTTTCCTTGACTCACACATAAATTCATAGCAATATGATTATTAAAAACTACAACAAGAAGACCCTTTGTAAACAAAAAAAGCTCCTCTATCTTATGCCTCTCCTCTTAGGAAAGACTGATCATCAAGCACAAGACCAAGCATAAGACAAATAATAGTCACTTTGTTTTCTGAATGACTGGGAAGTACTAGACAGCAGAGCTGTGAGATGCAATATAAAATAAAATAAAAAGACTAATAATTATGGTATTCAGTAATGCACATCTTTGGCAGGTTACAGATAACGTTCTTTTTGAGTTAATATAACCAATCTATACACTTGCTAGATTTATTTCAGCAAACTAAAACTAATTTTTTGTACATTGCTTAAGCTACTAAATGCATTAAAATGACAACTCTAAAATTGTATGTTACCAAAATAATGTTTTATTTAATGCTATATGCTCAAAGTCTACTGCAGCACTGCATAATACAGTAAATTACTGTTTTGCATGAACATTTTACGTAGTCTGGTTTCATTTGTTGCCTTCAGTGCTCCTCTTATGGTTTCTTAAGCAGCTGCACAACTGAGAGGAACAACTCTAATACATTTTTGAATGGGATACATATAAATCAATGACTTATCCAACAGAAAGGCCAAAACCAAATAGTTCTATTTAGACACCTATTTGTTTGCTTGTTGCATGTAAAATGAATAAAGTTTCTTAGTGATATATTTTTCTTCTTTCATAGACACTCAGGTTCACATTCAGAGTATAACATTATTTAGAGGACATTGTCTATCTTGTCTTTAAGACTACCATGTAACACAGTGTCGACACTATTATCAACGTTAAGATATAACTGGTATGGCATATAAAAAACCTCTCTATGGAGTGCTTATTCCATAAACATAAGGTCTATTACTTGGTTGCAAAACAAACTGGTTTAATACGATCCATTTTGAGAAATCCATGCTGGCTGATACTCATCTTACTGTTGTCATTCAAATACTTTTTAATAATTCATCTTATAGTTTGTGCCAGAAATCTTCTAATAACATAAACTGTCTGGTCTATAATTGCCTGGCTCCTTTTATAGATAGATAATATGTCTGCCTTTCTTAGGTACTTCATTCATCAGTTACTTAAATTAGATAGCTGAGACAAAGCAATATTGCATTTAGATATTTGCTCAATATGGGTGAATTTCTCCCTGAACAAATCAGTAGACTTGTGTTCTTACTGATAGTTCTTGCATTTTTTTGCTGGCATATGTAACACATATACACTATTTTTGTGAATGTGCCCGCTAACCCTTTAAAGATCTTACTACTGTACAGTTGTGCTAATACTGCCCTTAATTTTAGTCACACTTTTAGCTTAGTAGCATTTATATGTTTCTGAGATATCTCAGTTCCTTTCTTTTCCCTGATTTTTCTTCTAAAGACTTCTGCTGCATTTTCACCCATCTTATTTTCATTCTGTCCTTAATAAGAACATTTCATTCCTGTTTACATTTCATTGTCAGAACTTGGTAACATAAATACTACTGAGCTTTTCCCAATTTAATGTCTGCTATCATTAAGGCAACAAAAAAAAGAACATTAATACTTATTCCTTTTAAAAAGGTTCCCTTTTCTGTAAAGCATGCTGGTTTTCTTCGTAGAGTTAATTGCCTGCCTGTCTGAACCTCACAGTATTTATTTTCATATTTTCAGAGATTTGAGGGGAAGGATATTGTTTTACTTTCCTAGTAGTGAACATACTCTCTTTTTTATTTAACAACTTTTTAAATAAGAGAGTTAATTTAATTAGCAAAAAAAGTTATGTAGTGCAGTCAATATATATATATTTTTTGCCTAATGATATCTGACCAGAGGACGGAGCTATATTTCATGCACTTGAATATCACTCTGTTCTCCCTACTCCTTCCCACATCCCTTGGTAAACGTCAGTAGTCTCATTCTGAAGATTATTATTTCTGTGGTACTTAAAAATCTCTTCCCCTTCATACCAGAGTTAGGGAATATCATTCCGCAAACACCTTCCAAGCAGTTGCTACAGAAGAAAAAAGATTAAAAAGAAATTGCAGACTTGTGGCTCAAAATTGCTAGAAATTAAGAACAAACCATTGTTTCTTTCCCAGGTCTGCCTGTCTTTTCCTGATCAAAATGGATGAATGTGGAAGTAGAAAGTGACCTCATCTTATGGGTCACTGAATTTCATTTAATGCTAAAATGGCAGCTTGATCACCCAACAGTAAGACCCATAGAGAAGATATATGGAGAGTCAAGCGACAAGGATGTCTGCAAGTCTCAGGTGACAGTGCAGAATTCATTTGCTTTTGAGTCCTCTACCATTTCTGTCCCATCTATCCCTAGCTGATATTGGGACTGGAGATATATAAAGTAACTAAAATGGCAAGAGAAGGGGAAAAGTAAATTTGATACAAATAAAGTCTTCGAAAAATAGATGTCAACAATTCTGCATTTCAGTATAGCTTCCATACAGATTTATGACTTGGTAAGAAAATCAATGTCAAATTGCACCCAAAGTAAAAGAAAATCTTTGTGTGCTTATCCAAGAAAATTGCAATAGATAGAAAACTGATGCAGTGACATTTAGGCATAGGTTAAAAGAAAAGTCCAGATCAAAAAATTTCCATTATTCTTTGAGGATTACATAAAAAATATTTGATCTACTTGTTATACACTGTATCGATCTTTTGGCTCACAGCATAGGGTATGTCTAGTTACTTCCAAAATAAAGTTATTTAGATTCTTTGTACCAGTTTTATTTTAATTTAAAAAATAATAACATAAAATCTATTCATGTTAAAATAGCCTAAAACAACTCTCTGGGTGAGTCTGTATTAAAAACAAAAACAAAAAAAATACCTGTCAGTATTACCATGTTATCCCCAAAAAGGGAAAAAAATGAGTCTAAAGTTTAAAAATATGTATATATTGATTCCTCTAGATTGTTCTTAGTCTTTGCAGCAGACTCTACTGCCAGCAGAAATACACCTATTACAACTGCTGAAATTCAAAGTTAGATACCTGTTAAACAAAATTAATGAACTGTACATGACCTTTGTCAACAATTAATCTTTTGTAGCAGCAAACTAACTTGCATCTGCATGGATTATGAACACTGAGTAAGTATTCCTGTGGATGGCATTAGATATCAGCGTATATAGATCATAATGTAACATACTGAATGAGATGATTTCCCAAACGAATAGCCTCTTGGTTTTACTGTATCAGACAATGGCTGTCACCTCTTAGTATCCCTCTTTAGTAAAATATCCTAATTCCACATCAGGGAAATATTCTGCAAATATCTAACTGATATAAACACCACTTTATTAATTTCTTTTGCGGATAACTCTTTAGTAGCTACATAACTATGAAGTTATATAGTGGTCCAAAGACAAGACAACAAGATGAAGAATACAGACTATGAATCTCGTGGGTTTTTTTGTCTATTTGTTGTAGTAGGGAGTAGAAGAGACCATAATAAAGCCAATTAGCCAAAAAATACATGGAACAAGTCAATAATTCAAAGACAACATTGCTTTACTTTTTTCTCTGAAAATGTAAAAATATTTTTAAAATATTCTAAAGGCAAAATAATTGAGAATCAGTTATTATAATGAATTTCTGACACCACTGAGTAATGAATTTTAAAAGTCTGTCTCTGTTCACAAGCTTTGCCAGTAGCTGTAGGGTGCAACTAAAAGACTTGGAAGCTAAGGAAGAGGTTGGCAGTGAAATTTCACTTGAGGAAGGTTGAAAATGAGTAAATGTTAGCAATCCATAAAGGTAAGAAAAAATCTTTTAGTTTCAGATCAGCCTCCAGGTGGTTAAAGTATATCCAAGCTACATTTAATGGTAGAAGAAACTGCCACACATTAATTCATACTGAGCCTTGATTTATAGAAGGGCAGAAAAGGTTCCAATACCAATGTCTTCCTTCTTTTCCAGCATCAGGGTTTCAAACCTCTACATTAAGTCTTAACTGCAATCCCTCTATGGCCTTCCTCATTTCAATATAGAGAAAAAGACTCACGTCTGTGTTCATACTCATTTCTGAAATGGAAATTGTTTACAGCTTCATTTAAAATGCTTTGTTCTGAGAGCTAATGTTAAATTCTGTAAGTTTTCTGGATGAAGTCTCCCAGCAGTCTTTCAGAAAATTACAGATATTAGGTCTTCTGTATGCACATTTTACGTATGTGAGTTACTTATAAGTACAAATACATGTACAGATGAACATACTTGTTTATATGCCATAATTTATATAAAAGTCCATAAATGAAAGTAATGTAATAGATGTGTGAAGATATGAATTCATTGCAGCAGAGATTGGAAGAAAAATATATCTTTTTATAAGCCCATCAGAAAGCTCAAGGGGTAAAACATATTTCTTTCCAGAAGTCATCTCTGAATATTTTTGGAAAATGAAGCTATTAAATGGATTTTGAGGAATGTTGCTGGTGACAGCCATCTTCTTAAAGTCAAGGAACTGGTATGAAACAGCTAACAAAATGGAGTTCAACATTGCTGTCTGGAAATGTATTTTTATAAGAAAAAATTAAAATAATAGTATTTGGCTAAAATTTATTTTAATGTTTATTGAATCATCTCGAGATTTCCAGAATTAATAGAAAAATTGAATGATAATATTGGGAAGGGAAAAAATAAACAGTTTTTAAAAAAGAGATAAAACCTTCAGAATAGTTTCCATAATATCTTTTCTGATTCAGACTGCTTTATCTACTTAATACTTAGGACTAAACACTTATTAAATGGTCAAAACACTTTTTTAACGGCATATCTGCTTCAATACTATTGCATAGGTAGCAACCTCACACGAGTTAAACATAACCTGTCAGTGTAACACTTGGTAGAACAATTCAAACACCTGGAGAATGGAGCACAAGTCACTCTAATGATCTCAGTTTTGAGTAGATCATAATCTTCCCTGTATAGTCTTCTCTGTATAAATGGAATATATGTGAAATATATAAAAATATGATATTCTTACACTATAATAAAATAATACAATGTTCACTATTCAATTAATATATATTCAATTAATTGAATATATATATTAAAGTTTTTATGTATATGTATATATATAAACATTAATTTATAGACTAAACACCATATTCCGTATAACATAAGATGACCTGTGTGTCACGTAAAAATGCAAGTACCAGCACTACAATACCTGGAGACTTATCTTTTTAGTGAGAGGGAAGGTTCTCTATGTTCTGAGTATATTACTTCCCTTATTCTGTGAACTCTTGTAAAATAATATATAGCAAAAATGAAAGTTACACCTTGCCTAAAATATGGCATCTCACTGTATGGTCATGTCCTCTATAAGCAGCTATAAGTATAATTAGAATTAATTTAATATTTTAACTGTCTCATACTGTGTATGTGGGGGCTTCACTAAAGGCTCTGCTATAAACCCGTTCAGATGTAAATTTATTAGAATCTTCTATCAGGGAACATAAGTAGGGTTTTTTGGTTCTGTTTTTGTTTATTTTTGTTTGTTTTTGTTTTTAGAGGATATTCATGCAGAGCTTTCATCCTTAAATAGTTATATTTATGATGCAATTATTGAGCACAAATTTCACAGTGTTGGTTGGAATGACAACTTTATATATATTTTATGTGAGGCAATGTATTCAGCCCCAGATACGGCAGTAAACAAACCATTCATGTATCTGCAAATCAAAAGGTAACTTTAAAAAGGCAAAAGGACAAATATGTCCAAGGAAGAAGTTCCCTAATTGTTTTCCTTTTCTTCTAATCTGATTTTTTTTCCGTCAACAAACAACTGAAGGGAAAAACAAATTACATATGGCATACAAGCAAATGTGAAATCCTCATTAAAAAAAATGAAATAATCCCTTGCGTAAACTATCCTTAATGTAATGTATTTAATTTGTCACTCTGGCAATAATTAGGAAAGAGGTTAATTGAATTATATCCATAAAATATGAAATCAATACTTAAATGAATCCAAGCAAAAGTTATGGGATGTGCTGCAATACTGGTTTATAATAATCCCAAGTAGCCGAAAATCCTCTAAGGATTATCCTAAAAACAATCATAGCAAGGGCACAAGTTTTAATCAGAAACATAGAAGTTCAAAAATATACATCCACCTAACTTAGACAGCATCCTCTTTGGCTTCTTTTTGTTGTACAGATAGGCCTAAAGTTTGATGTCATCAGTAACAGAGGCATTTATTCTGGGTTATTAGTTAAGGGATATTTAGTAACCAATAAAAATAAAATATCAAATAAAAAGAATAAAAAAATTCAAATTATAAACAAATACATGATATTTCAAGGGTGTATTCTATCAACTTAATTTTTATAGATAGTATGAGACTTAACAAGCAGGGACTTAAAAATTAAGGTTTTAGACATGATGCTGTCAAGGGTGATAGAGAGCTGGTAAAGGAAAAAGGGCGGGGTGTTTTAGGTTACTAAATGAAATAAGCATGTGATCAGCACAGGTTTAGATAGCACAGTACAGACTGCTGCTCTTCAGCCAACCCCGGTGTCCTGGAATCAGATGTGAGGGCAAAAGCCCATTGTTAAGAGGCTGATGTTAGGAGATGGAGAAACCGAAGGTCTCACACACCAAACTAATATGGGGAGGAGAGTCACAATCAGACACGGAGTCAAACTGATGAGGAAAGGGATAAACTATCATCAAGGACAAGATGAGATACAAGATAACATTGTAGTATAATCAATAAACTTGAATGATGACAGAGATTCCCCCAAATATATTTGTACAGATGCAGGTGTACCAGTACTGTTGGGGTGAGATTTGGTGAAGAGGAGATGGAGCATTTGTTATTTTCTGCAGTGGAGCAAATTAAGCTCCTTCTCTCGCAATAAGACATAAAAAAGAAATTTCACCACATCTACCTATACTTAAAAGACATGTATTTTAACCAAATAAGTCAACAAGAGGGGAGGCAAAAGCCTTTCTAAGAAACTTGGCTTGGAAAAAGAATCTCCTTTATAGTTATACTGAAATTTCTTTTGAAATCAAAACTCAAAATTTCAGAAAGAAGATAAGGAGTGGTGTGTGTTAGGACCTGCCAAATTTCATTAGCCTGATAGAGGTGAGGCTGTTGCAGCTCCATGCCCCCAGAGTAGCAAGGCTGAGCATGTAATCCCAACAGGCCACATACAAAAACACACAAAATCTCACAATGCGTGTATACGCAGATGGCTAAATGGATCAACACAGACAGAAGACATAGCACTTGCAAACACAGGTGACACAAATGACTTTATTCTGTCCCCCTTTACAGCAATTCAGGTTGAAGGTATGCTACTGGGGTATACGTACATACACAAATATACAATGTGGATGCCCCCAGTAACTGGGCTAAGACACCCAGTCTATCCAGTAGGCGGCTCCTGGACCCCCAGGCCTCCCGCATGCCTCAGCACAGGCACAAACGCTCGGTGGGTCTCTCCGGTAGCTGCTCCAGACCGATGGCCTTACCAGTAGCCGACCCCCAGACCCACAGCATCTCCAGTACCTGGCTTGGACCCCCTGTCCCTTCCAGTAGCCAGTTCTCAGACCCACTGGTCTCTCCAGGATCCAGCCCAGACTTACGGCCACACCAATACCTGGCTCCCAAACCTCTTCTCCTGCTTACCAGCTAGTCCGGTCTGGTGCTCGCTGGCCGTTACCCACACCGATACAGACGCACGACACCAGACGTGCCCACTCTGGTCTCTCCCGTCGCTGGCACCCCAGGTGCACGGGTCCCTCTGACCCTGGTCCCCCTCCAGTTGCGGCACTCAGACCTACGCACACGCACGCAGAATACAGTCGCTCACCCAGGAAAATAGCTACAAACGGAGTTTAATGAGAAGACAGGGCAGACTGTGCTGCTCAGGTGCAGGGCACGGCCAGACAAGCGTGCTGACCAGCAGCCTGTGCCCGTGTGACCAGCCCCTTTTATTCCCTTACGTCTTTATTTTCCCACTTTTGTTCCTCCCCAGATCACCTAGATCCCTGCCTTTCCCTGCCTTGGGTTCATCTCCTAAACACCCCACAAGAAGTCCTGCACAATCCCCAGCTGCTCGTCCCCAGCATCCCACAGCACCGTCCCCGAGGCGGTCCCGCTCAGTGTGTGAGGTGACCGCAGAGCCGTTCCCGTGGGCTCACGGTGACGGTGCCCCTGCCCTGGGGTCGATGTCCCCCCTGGGACAGCCCTGGGGGCCGGTCAGGGCTTGTGTCTCTGCTGGGGTTATCGGGACCCCCACCAGGCAGTGCCCCGAGGCTCCCTGCTGTGCGGGGAGATGGGCCTTAATCACATAACCTAACAGTGAAGACTAGAAGGATACAAAAAAAACCAACAACTTTTTTTTTGAACATAAGCAGGAAACAACTGATAGAAAAGAGAAGAAGAGGAGTCTCTTCAGGTTGAACTGAAACAGCATTCTTACTTCTTTTCAGTGAAACAAGAAAACTGAAAAGCAAAACTCTTTGCAGCTGAAACAAGACTGCTCAGCTGAAAACCAGACTCTTTTCAGTGGTGCCCAGAGACAGGACAAGAGGCAACGGCACAAACTGAAACACAGACAATTCCATCTGAACATGAGGAAAAACTTTTTCACTGTGAGGGTGACAGAGCACTGGCACAGGTTGTCCAGAGAGGTTGTGGAGTCTCCTTCTCTGGAGATATTCAAAACCTGCCTGGACATAATCCTGTGCAATGATGTGCTCTAGGTGACCCTGTTTGAGCAGGGGGGTTGGACTAGATGATCTCCAGAGGTCCCTTCCAACCTCAGCGATTCTGTGATTCTGTGGAAACATTAACTTCTGGTCAGCTTAAAGCATTTCATTACAAAATGGATTGCTCATGCAAAACAAATTATTTTGTTTCATTTTCTTATCACTCAGACATTTTCCCCTCTTTATTTAACTGATGTGAATTATTAAATGCAAATGTAAGTGCTTTCCAATGATACATTAAAGAAACATTGGTTACACAACTATTTTCTCATTCTCCACCTAAAAAAAAAAATGTGTGAAGTATAATATACGGTGATGTTATTTCATACATTATATGTACACAGACATTTCCATATATTTATGTTGGAAAGGCAAAGCTAAAGATATTTGCCTTGTACAGAGAGTGGCAGAAAGCAATGTTCTTTATTTCATGTAGGCTTAATTTTACAGTCTTCTGTCAGCAGCTACACTGATGTGGGGCTTTCTGGGCATGGTGCTAGAGAAGCAATGATGTGAACTGCCAACTTCCCTCCAGAAATGTAGTCAGCCTCTAAAATATCATAGGCTCAGGCCACTGGGAATCTTGAAAATAAACATTGAAACTTGCACTTATATTTTGGTCTCTATATTTTCTTGTTTCATTGACCCAGCTTCTTCATTGACTATGCTTCTTCTCTGCAACCTTGGTTTGGTGTGATTGTTAGCTTCTTCAGCTCCTTACTTCACAGTCTTTTAATGACTGGCTATGTCTTGACCATATAAGCACTGAAAGACACTCATATTTTTATAGAAAATCCTTGTTAGAAACGTAGGACAGATTTTGCTGCAGCCAGTTTGTGATGCACTGTCATGTTCCAGATTCTCTGGAATTGAAGCAATGAAGCTTTCTGCTTATAATATTGTTGTAATCACAGAATGTGAATAACTGAACCTACTCGATTTCTTAAGCTTAGAAAAATGCAAGGAATTCACCAGAAACACCCTGTTCAGAGTAGCATCAGCCTACCAGAGAAAACTATTTCTTAATTTCAAAATCTTCAGGGTTTTTTTTCTGTCTTTCAATGAAATTTCTGTTTTATATAAATTGAACTATTTTACATATATAAGATGATTTCATATAGACACAGGTTTTCCTGATCATGGTACATTTATATATGGATTCTCTTGATGCAGTCAGAATATACAGAGAGTTCTAATTTCTAGTTCATTAACCAGCTGCCTCTGACTATGAAATAAGACTGAAAAGTGACATTTGTGGAATCATCTAGACTGGATATTTATTAAGTGTGCCCTCCACGAAGAACTCAGAATATTTTTAAGCATTAGCCTTTCTATTCTGTCTTTCTATCTCCCTCATCAGTGCTATCTCATAATTTATATTTCAATGCTGGAGAGAAGAGCAACTGGATGAAAAGAGATGTCTATAATAATTGTACTGAGAATACAGGATAAGAATTGCCATCCTTTGAAATTCTAAGGTCTAATACTTTAATTCCTGCCTGATATTTACAAAGAACAAGGAAAGAGTTCCCAGCTCCTGCATTCCCAGTTTTGGTTATAATCAGTCCAAATGAAACATCTAAAGGTTTTTCTGTCAGTTTTTTACAAATCTCTACTGAGCATGTGCAAATAGACAGTCAAAACTACTCAGTTTTCAATAGATTATTACAGGAACTTCTATTATTAAAGAGAATTCATGCATCAAATTTTCAGTCTTGTTTCTCCCATGAGAAAAATCATCAAACCTAACCTTTTTTCAAACACTTTGACACTGTTAAGAAAAAGAAGTCCAGATGCAACAGAAACACAGTGTAAAATTATTTAAAATTAAAAAAAAAAATAGCAATCAAAAATGGGATTTCATATAAGTTATCATAAATTACATATTTATTTCTGCATTACATGTATAATCACAAATACAGAATATCTCTTCTGTATAAAATTCTGATATTCCAAAATTAGCATATTTTGCTAACTGTAAAAGTTCTGAATCTATGGTATTCTCCTAAATAATTTTGAAACATCATACTATTGCATTAGAATAACATGAAAGGTTTTCCAAATAAGAGAGCTTAAATGAAAAGGTTTTACATTCTCAAAATGAGAATGAAAGGTAGAAATGATTCCTTTAAACATATTCCTTTCTTTTCACTGTTTTTAAAATTGACATGTCCTCATCACGTGTTTTAACTAAAACTCATTTGATGGGAAAACTGCTCCATCTAAGAATTCTCTTTTCACTTATACAAGACTTTTCTCAGCTGATGAAAATGACATTGTTAGCATGATGTATTTAAAGTATTTTTAATCAATATTTGTCCTTTTAATTTCTATCTACTATTTTACAATGACTCTATTTAGGCAGAATCTGTCATTTCTCTCTAAAAAAACAAACTTGATAAATTTGGAGAGGTATACAAAATGTTATACTCTAATTCCCTGCTGGTTAATGAAAGACTACAAATGGAGAGAATTTTTTTCCTGTATTGTCTATAAAGCTTCCCTATATGCTATAGAAAGATATTTAGTTTAATAAATGTATTTTCATCAGCAAAATAACATTCCGCTCTAAATATTGCATTCTGGGGTTTCATATATTTTTCATAACTTCCATATCAAATGCAATCAGTTTAAAAGTGAAAAGATTAAAGTTCTTGATGGCCAACTATTCTGTATTGTCAACAAGGATTCTTAAAGTTAATCCTTAAAAAAGCAAAAGAACATCTTATTGTCCATACTGCAGTAACATGCCAACATTTAAATCCAACTGAAAACTCCTTTGTATTATATATATATTGTATATACTTTACAAATTAATGTTATCCACTACTCAGAGTTATCTGCAGCTCAACTTCCTTGAGAATCTCACATTAGTCAGTGCACATAAAACCTTAATCTGGACTGACTGGCTTGCATGGGTGCAATAAATTTCACAAATGACTCTAGAACTAGAATGTGTTTAATAATCTTATGATAATATGCAGTGTTGAAGAAAATCCAGTGTATTGACCTCACAGTTGAAAATAGAGAGAAATAAGACAAAATAAACACCTTTTTGCATTAACATAAGCAAATATAATGGAATAAGACTGTGAAATTCAACCTGTATAAAGAACTAGCAAAAAAGGTGGGCATTGCTTAATCACATCTTCAAAATTTTTTAAACCTAGCTCTATGAGGTTTTCTCCTGACTCTCTCAACAGCGGTGGATTAAACAGTAAGGGTATGAGTATAAATTAATGAGAAAATTAATGAGTGTTCCCTCATTCCATTCTAAGTTAAATATTTGGAACCATTTTGATTCTCTTAGAGGGTTATTCCTTTGGAACTAATCATTATAATAACCAGTTAGATTCAGTTCAACAGTGAAACTGATGATTTTAGAAACATTAAAAGTTAGGAAAACTGTTTTTTTCTGTTCTGAAGCTAGGAACATCAGTATTTTATATATTTTGCAATGTATTGCAGAGCGCAGCTAACAGAGGCAGCGAGCAGACGCAGCAGTTTGCGCAGCAGTGTTTGGGCTCTGACTAGAACTTGAGGATCTTGTTGGAAGTTGTGGGCTTTCCCGAGGAACTAGAAGGTGATTGCTGTGAACAGGAAAGGGGAAGCTAGGCAAGGACAACTGCAGGAGGCCTTGACTTCTCCTGGGAAAAGCTCTAGCTAGGAGTGGCTGCTGCTAACAAGCTCTCTGGGTTGCCCCTGACCAGAAGGAGTTGGGGCCTTTGATCCTGGTGGCCCTTGATTAGGGCGGGTCAAGCACCCTCTTAGCCGGTGCTAGGGAGAGGCCTATATAAGAGCCAGGCCTAGAGCACAGCTCCCAGAGGCAGCAGTTTGTGCAGCAGTTTGCATGAAGGAACCTTTGTTTCTGTTCCCTGTGGTGTGCGCTTCCTCAAGTATGGTTGTGACACGCTGCAGAGCACATTCCCCAGTGGCTGTTGGAGTTGCTGTGTCAGAGGCTGGGACCCAGACCGACCCTATGACAGTAGATGCAGCCCCACAGGTGTCAGGCTGCAGGGAGCGCTTGGGGCCTCTCCGGGAGGCCTGGGCTGGCAGCCAGCTCTCCTGCAGGAGGTGTGCTGCTGTTGACGAGTTGTGTCGTCAGGTAAGGGAGTTACGGGAGGAGGTCAGTAGGCTGCGCAGCATCCGAGAAGATGAGCAAGAGATAGACAGGGTATTCTCGGAAACTGTACAGCTCCAGGAGTCCCAACACCCTGCAGCAGTGGAGTTGCCAGAGGGCTCTGTGCCGTGTGAAATGGTACATCATAACACTGTAGAAGAAGGCTGGAAACTGGTCACTGCTCGTGGGAGGAGAAAGGCTCCTACTCCTCCTGAAGACTTGCAGCTGAAGAACAGGTTTAGTGCCCTCCAGGATGAGGAGGAGATGGGCATGGCTGCAAGGGAAGTACCTGGGACAACAGACCCTGTGCCCTGCCGGAACACCCGGAAGAAGCGGTGGGTGATTGTTGTGGGGGACTCCCTGCTGCAGGGGACGGAGGCATCTATCTGCCGACCTGACCTCATGTCTAGAGAGGTTTGTGGCCTGCCAGGGGCTCGTGTGAGAGATGTCATGGAAAGACTGCCAAGGCTCGTCCACGCTTCGGACTATTACCCACTGCTGCTCTTCTATGTGGGCGCCAATGACACCAAGGGCAAACTGGAGACCATCAAGCAGGATTTCAGAGCTCTGGGGATGGTGGTCAAGGGTCTGGGAGCCCAGGTCATCTTCTCCTCAATCCTGCCAGTGAGGGGAATGGATGAGAGGAGGAGGAGATGGACTTTCCAAGTTAACGACTGGCTGCGCCGCTGGTGTTGGCAACAGGGTTTTGGTTTCTACAACCATGGGACCCTGTTTGAAGATCAACAACTGCTGGGGAGAGATGGGATCCACCTCACTAAGCAGGGCACGTGTGTCTTTGCCAACAGGTTGGCCAACCTGGTAAGGAGGGCTTTAAACTAGGAAGGATGGGGGAAGGGGAGAGTTATAGTGCCAGGGTAGTTGACAAAAGACAGCTCAAGTCAGGATGCCTCCAGCAGGTGAATGCAGCCAGGGAAGTGTGCATGGGATGTGGCTATGGAGGATCCTCTTGTATCCCTCCTGGGAAACCTGCATCCTCGATCAGCTCTCTGAAATGCCTGTACACCAATGCACGCAGCATGGGGAACAAACAGGAAGAACCAGAGATCTGTGTGCGGTCGCAGGGCCATGATCTCACTGCCATTACAGAGACATGGTGGGATAGCTCGCATGACTGGAGTGCTGTCATGGATGGCTACATCCTTTTTTAGGAAAGACAGGCCAGGAAAGGGAGGTGGTGGAGTTGCTCATTATGTGAGAGAGCAACTGGAATGTATTGAGCTGTGCCTAGGGGTGGATGAAGAGCGAGTCGAGAGCTTATGGGTAAGGATTAAAGGGCAGGCTAGCATGGGTGACACTGTTGTGGGTGTTTACTACAGGCCACCTGATCAGGAAGAGGAAGTCGATGAGGCCTTCTACAGACAGCTGGAAGTAGCCTCACGATCCCAGGCCCTGGTTCTCATGGGGGACTTCAACCACCCCGATATCTGCTGGAAAGACAACACAGCTAGGCACAAACAGTCCTGGAAGTTCCTGCAGAGCATTGGTGACAACTTCTTGACACAGGTGGTGGAGGAGCCAACAAGGAGAGGTGTGCTGCTGGACCTCGTACTAACAAACAAAGAAGGACTGGTGGAAGATGTGAAGGCTGGGGGCAGCCTTGGCCGCAGTGACCATGAGATGGTGGAGTTCAGGATCCTGCGAGGAGGAGGCAGGGCACTAAGTAGGATTGGAACCCTGGACTTCAGGAGAGCAAACTTTGGCCTCTTCAGGGACCTACTTGGAGGAATCCCATGGGTTAGGGCCCTAGAAGGAAGGGGCGTTCAAGAGAGCTGGTTAATATTCAAACATCAACTCCTCCAGGCTCAAGAGCGGTGCATCCCTATGAGTAGGAAGTCAAGCAAAGGAGGGAGGAGACCTGCATGGATGAGCAAGGAGCTCCTGGCAAAACGCAACCAGAAGAAGGAAGTCTACAGAAAGTGGAAAGGGGGACAGGCCACTTGGGAGGAATATAGGAACGTTGTCAGAGTATGGAGGGATGCGACGAGGAAGGCTAAGGCCCATTTGGAATTAAATCTGGCAAGAGATGTCAAGGACAACAAGAAGGGCTTCTTCAAATACATCAATAGCAAGAGGAAGACTAGGGAAAATGTGGGCCCTTTGCTGAATGGGGTGGGTGCCCTGGTGACGAAGGATGCAGAGAAGGCGGAGTTACTGAATGCCTTCTTTGCTTCAGTGGATGTTGTCTACCTAGACTTCAGCCAGGCTTTTGACACTGTCTCCCATGACATCCTCATAGACAAGCTCCGGAAGTGTGGGCTAGATGAGTGGACAGTGAGGTGGATTGAGAACTGGCTGAATGGCAGAGCTCAGAGTTGTGATCAGCGGCGCAGAGTCTAGTTGGAGGCCTGTAGATAGCAGTGTCCCCCAGGGGTCAGGACTGGGTCCAGTCTTCTTCAACTTCTTCATCAATGACCTGGCTGAAGGGACAGAGGGCACCCTCAGCCAGTTTGCTGATGATACAAAACTGGGAGGAGTGGCCAATACACTGGAGGGCTGTGCTGTCATTCAGAGAGACCTGGACAGGCTGGAGAGGTGGGCGGAGAGGAACCTCCTGAAGTTCAACAAAGGCAAGTGCAGGGTCCTGCACCTGGGGAGGAATAACCCCGGGCACCAGGACAGGTTGGGGGTTGACCTGCTGGAAAGCAGCTTCTCTGCTGAGAAGGACCTGGGAGTGCTGGTGGACACCAAGTTAAGCATGAGGCAGCAATGTGCCCTTGTGGCCAAGAAGGCCAATGGTTTCCTGGGGTGCATCAGGAAGAGTGTTGCCAGCAGGTGGAGGGAGGTGATTCTCCCCCTCTACTCAGCCCTGGTGAGGCCCCGTCTGGAGTACTGTGTCCAGTTCTGGGCTCCCCAGTGCAAGAGGGATGTGGCACTACTGGAGCAAGTCCAGCGTAGGGCTACTAAGATGATTAGGGGACTGGAGCATCTCTCTTATGAGGAAAGGCTGAGAGAGCTTGGCCTGTTTAGCCTAGAGAAGAGAAGGCTGAGAGGAGATCTTATCAATGTGTACAAGTATCTGAAGGGAGGGTGTCAAGAGGATGGGACCAGACTCTTTTCAGTGGTGCCGAGCGACAGAACGCGAGGCAGCGGGCACAAACTGAAACACAGGCAGTTCCATCTGAACATGAGGAAAAACTTTTTCACTGTGAGGGTGACAGAGCCCTGGCACAGGTTGCCCAGAGAGGTTGTGGAGTCTCCTTCTCTGGAGGTATTCAAAACACGCCTGGATGCAATCCTGTGCAATGTGCTCTAGATGACCCTGTTTGAGCAGGGGATTGGACTAGATGATCTCCAGAGGTCCCTTCCAACCTCAGCAATTCTGTTATTCCGTATTCCTTTTTGACCAGATTAAAGATAGGTGCCCCTAGGAGATTTTAGTACCATTTTTCTGCATGTATTAACATAGCTAATGAGTCTGGCTCTTTTGGGTTACTGACAGTCTTCCACAAACCTAAATGCTTTGGACATGTTTGTCAAGTGGAGATATAAAAATCATTGCTGCTGTCTAACAGCTTTCCATTCATCTGGAACACACAGAGCAAATTTTCAGAACATTAACCAAATTTGTACATGTCTTTAAGGATTTGTGATCAGTCTATACATAGCTGTGTTTTCATGGCATCTGATACTAGCATCTTTAGGACTTACCCAAAAGGGAACAGCTTGACTCTACAGTGGGCTTTCAGACCTGGACATCAAGTTTATATAAGACCCTTCCTAAAGTTTGCACAGTTAACTCAGACCTCTTTTTAATGCCCCTTTCCCTGTGTCCCTTGCACTTTTTTTTTTACAGTACTGATGTATGGATGCGTCAGGATAAATAATTTATAGCTATCACATTAGCTTTAGTCCCCATGACATTGTTCACACTGAGGATGGCTTCTGCTGTCTTCACATGCCTTTAAAAGTAATTACTCCAATTCCCTATTGCTTGGCACTTTGAGTAGCCATTTATACCTGTGCAATGTGACTGCAGAGTGAATGTAGTTTTATTAGATTCTGGTTAGAGGACTGTTTTGTGCAGGAATAATGTCCTACTGAAGAGGCAGGACTGAGTAATCATGACCATCCTCTTTATGATGATGGAAAAAATGAACCAGTTTGTAATGGGATTGTCATCATGTCCTATAATTTAAACATTTTTCTCAAACAGACTCAGTTTCAAATGGTTTTAGCTATCTGATTTCCATTAAGGTCAGTTGGAGTCGTGTGTCTTAAATACCACACAACACTATGCAAAGTAGGAGGAATAATTATGGGCAGTATATTACATAAGTCTAGACTCATTTTGCTTCCAGTAGATGTCCCAGCTGTGTTGTCTGTGCACATTTCTGCATTTAAAATCTGATTTCTTGGTAGTATGAAATAAATTTAAAATAGCAAGTTTTAGAAACACTGAGCAAGTGTAGATGCTTTGATGCTGGAAGAGTAGTGGTTATATGAGTAGTCTAGTAAAACTGCAATAAACAAGAACACTAGAATGCCCAGTTTTCTAATTAAGTGATAGTAGTAGTATGGTGCTATTTTACAAGGTTATAATCCTGTTCCCAAACCTTGTAAAACAGTGCAGCAGCACATTATGGCTATGATGTGACTCAGATTAGTGCTGTTGTATCTTTTTGTACTTTTTAACTGTTTAGATAGTCCAGTGAAAATCTGATTAGAGTTATTTGTCATTTAGGAAATACCTAGAGTGAGATGATAATGGGTCTGGAGCTGAAGATGTAGGTAAAACCACAAAAGACTATATTTGAAACTGAGAGTTCTGCCAATGACTACTTTGCAAGTATCTGCACATTGCTTTCAAATGAGAGTAAAAAATATGTGAGTAATAATGCAGTTTTTCAGTTTGCATACAACTGTGGGACTATTGACTTACACTGTGCCTTTAGTCACTCAGTGAAGTAAAATGCATAATGCAGATAATGCTGCCTTAGGGCTGGTTGGCAAGCAGCCATACTTTTCTTTTGCATTACTTGTGTGAATAGTCATAATGAAGTTCATGCAGCTACTCATGTATATAAATTTACTCACATATATTAGAAGATTCAGGATCAGAATCATAATTCCTTGTTGATTTTACTTTAAGCATCTTGTTATTAGACTTCTCATTTTCAATGTAAAGTGAAAACAATAAAGTTGGAAGGCAGTCACTGACTGCAGCTCATCCGCTGAAGTCAGTGGAAGTCAGTGAAGTCGTTTAGAATGATGTGATGCACACTACTTGTCAACTGTAGGCAGACTACCCTTCATTCTTAATCCAAACCTTTTTTATTTGCTTATTTAGAATGCAACAAAACTCTGTCATTCCTATCATTCCAGAAAGCATTTTTATGCTAGAAAGCATTGTTTATTTCCCATATGTGTCTAGCATCTTCATTGTTACACTTTTCATCAGATTACTCCAGTTGTCCAGGAGAATATCTTTGACAATTAAATGTCCTAGAAATTTCCAGCTTCTTCTCTAGCTACTTTTCAAAATGTGGTGAATATTAACCTAGCCAGTTAAGGAGAAAAGCTGAAATGCTCTCCACAGCTACAAGAAAATGGTAATATTAACTTAGTAGAGCACAGAATGAGTAGTATAAACCAGTGAAGAAAGCTGGAAATGAATCTAGGGCGACATGTTCTAGATTCTGCTCTATTGCTGACTCTTGGTGGCTTCGTATAGTTATGGTCAGGTTCAACCAAGCAAGCAACCAACAAAGAACCAACCAACCCACCCTACATTATTGAATGCCTTATCCCTGGGAGCCAGGCTGTCCCTGAAGTATGACTTTCAGCCATTCAGATGACTGTACACAAGGATGAATGAAATATATATTTTTTCCCCTGCTGATTGTAATGTTTGCAGATAGATAAGAGATGCTATTCAAAATTTAATAATTTTAATAATTTTTGTTTACTCCTTTAGATGTTATAAGTACTGGTAAATCTCCTTACAGTTTAACTCAAGGTCACATTGGCTTTCTTTGTGACACATTGCAATGTTGTATTTCTCTTTTTAAGAAAATATGCAATAACAATCTTAATGATAACATTTTTTTTTCTTGCAAGTTTATTTTCCAAACACAGAAATATCTAAATAGCACAATAGGAAAAAATGAGAAAGAAAAAAAAATATTAAAAATATATTTCAAATTTTCTAGACAGTCATGTAAATTAAAATGATCTCTACCTTTTTAGATTATCAAAATTATATTATACACCATAAAATTTAAAAGTAAGAGTTCTTACAAGCTGAGTACTACCACAGATTTACATAAAGTAACTCTAAGTGGCATTTAGTTGGAATAATTTTTCTGAAGTAAATAATGGGTTGATTTTTTGTAGTAATTTACTGAACTGAGTTTTCATAAAACACAAGCCTTTTTCTTAGGATGTTAATGTTTTGAAAGTAGCACCTTCATATAGGAAATTTTAGAACTTCCCCATTGGCATTGTTTTAGCAAACAAAGAGGTTAATTTGATATACCAGAAGTTTAAGACTGTCATAAATTATTGTCATTTGAATACCTGAGGTGGAGGAGTCATGAAAGGAATAGCCTTCTACAGTTCCATAGACAAAATTCTAGAAAACCATAGATTTTAATTTACTAGAAGCATTGGTAATAAAATCCACATGTTGCATTCTTATTGACTTCCTGTCTGAGAAGAGACTCTAAGGAAAAGACAAAAGAATTAAATTTGTCCTATACAGATTTTCTTGCAGGTGTATATATGGCTCAGCCCTACATAGAGTATAAAACCTGAACAACTACCAAAAGAATTTTGAAGAGAGCAATGGGCTTGAGCTGGCTTCAACCTACGTTTTCCATCCCGGTGACTGGGGATGCCCAGCGTCATGACAGTGAGCATATTATAGAGACCGGTAATGGGGATCACACTGGTGTTGTGATTGAACTGTATATTGCAATTGCTATATTTTGCTAAGTGTATACACTTGTATTGTGATTTCAGTATATTGCTGCATCACTCTGCTAAATCAAAAATCCTGTGTAACATCAAATATCTTCAAAGTTAACTTTTATATTAAACATTACACTCTCCATGTGTGGAATATCTAAAAGAACCTGGTCAGAAAGTACTGGACTCTGACACTGTTCCACAGATTCCTTGAGCACAGGATGAATTATTGCTATTTATATACTAATTTAGGGTTTGAAAATCTGATGCTTATTGATGTTCATAATCAGTACATATTAACACACTGATCATATAAGATAACACTCCATTCTGACTTTGGCAAAATGACTGAACTAAAAACAGTTACTTAAGACAACTTCTTTTGAAAGATATATGTTCTTCAATATTTCTAATGTACAATGGTTTATATTAAAAAGACAGTTTCTTATACAGTAGGAATTTTTCTTGGAAATTCTTTCATTACTGCAAGTATGGATATTAACTGTCTGTTTCTAACATACCATTAAAAAAATCCCAGTAAGTTTCTGAACTTAAATATTTATTTTGTGTATTATGGCCTCTAGATTTCACCATAAAAAGATTTGACTACAAAAGTAAATGAAGGACAAGCTGCATTTTAAGATCTTTTCCCTTTAATATTCAGATCAAATGGAGAAAAATTAGAAAAGGGTTTGACAAACTAACATATCCTTATATCCTTTACTATAGAAATCTCTCTCAAAGAACAATAACAAATCTGTGAGCCTCCCAAATTTATTTATCTATTTTCATTAGGGTGTGACTCCCACTGCACTCCCTGCCTACTATTTGACTTCCTTTGGAGTTTTCTTCCCATGATAAGAATATTCAAACTGCATATGGGATACAGCATTTGCTCAGAAATGGAGTTTAGCTACTGCTGTAAAAAACTGTTTTTTTCTTCAAGAAACACAAAATACTGAAATTCTTCATCCAAGTTACTGCTAATACATACTAGACTCTGTCTCTTTCCACCTTCAACTAGATGGAACAAGACATTGACAATGCAAGTTCCAGTAAGTGAGAAGGCAATAGTAATGCTTTGCCTTTTACATTACTGTATAAATATTAAATAATTAATCCTATACCATCCCTGAGAGGTTGATAAATATTATCCTTGTCTTATAGATGAGGCAGTAAACACCAAAGACTAAATTCTATTGACGTCAGCAGAGGGTTATGAAGGATTTTGTAGAAGATCACAAAGTTAGTCTCTAGCTCCTAATTCTGTGGCCAATCCAATAGTTTAAACTATCTAATAATAAACACACTTTAGTGCTTCTCTTGCAGAACCACAGATCATCTGCAAATATACTACATACAAAAGGGTATAACTTATCCACTGCATCATATATCTCATGTTCTCCAGGAAGCTATAAAGACATGAACTGCAGAATATTTTCCTCTCTTAAAGTTACATTTTCAGTTCTTTCCTTTTGCTGTTGAGAGAAGGAGCAACACAGCCTCAAATCCATTTATTATTCAGTAAAAGTGAGAACCTATTTTAATCACTTTCTGAGTAATCCTTTTTAGGGTTTATAACTCAATTATTTTCAAGCTATGCAGCATCTGCTTATGCTAAAATGTAATACATGCAGTTTGGCACAGAATAAATGTGGGAAAACAATAGAAGTCTTCAAATTTAAAATGTTATTCAAAAATCAGCACTGTGAGCTGATTGAGAACTGATAGTCATACCATAAAAACAGGCAAGACAATGATATGTATGAAGTGCATGGTGTAGAGCTATAGAAATCTGACTCAACATGATGAATTTTAATGGATCATCATTCTAATAGATCACTTATCAGAAAGAAGGTGAACAATCCTCTGCTTTACCATGCGCATCCAGATTACTTCTACTGACTTGCTACTTCTACCAGGAATTTGAATGTACCAGAGTACTAAGGTTAGCTGATGTGTAAATTCTTGGCCTCCTAAAAAAAAGTGGCCATGCAAAAACTACTTACCAGGAATTATCCATTGCTCATCCTATCTCTCAGACCCTGCCCTGGAACTGCTTAGGAGATTTCTAATCAGCAGGCATCAAAAGCATGCCAAAGACTGTTCCAAGTATTTTCAATATAATCAACTGAAATCCAGCACCCAGCAATGTGCTCACAAAGTTCAACCTACTAACATAAGCATAGCCAGAGAGACCAGTGACAGATGTCAGCATACTGTAAGATGAGATTTAGCTTTTATTTTGCTTGCTTAGTTAATTTAGACCATATGAATAAGTGTGAGGTGAGATAGTAAGATCTCTGCATCAGGTGTATGCTTACAGCAGGTGGTGAGTGGATCTGCATCTCTACATGTGTATCTAGCACCTAAAAACAAACATTTATAGTTGCTCAGACGGCTACTAAGTTTTTGTGTGCTCTTTTTCTTACAATTATTGACCATTATTGCTGAGAACTTGAGTTTTAGCCTGATGGCCAGGGTTTCCACCTCACCTCACTCAAAATGTCTACAATATAAACATCCCAACTGGTCATCTAGACTTTCTGTAGAAAGGCAAGGGAAAGAATGAATTTCTAGGCCATGAGCCATTTTGTCCTCAAGGGACTTCTAAAGTGCAGGAAAATCAGCCATGCCTGGAAGTACCTATTTCTCCCCAATGACTATAAAGAAAGTCTTTATACAGGGTAATTAGATGACTATAAATATCTAAAGGTAAGTGAAATTAATCTCACCTGAGGAGGCTAGGCTGCTAGATGTGATTGTACTTTGGACAGTAGAAGGAATTGCTCTCATAGTGAAAAGAGCAACAGGCTTCCCCTGCCCCCTTAATTAATCTGTGTTTTGGAAAAGGTGTTTGTATGCTTTCAAGATTTGTAACGCAGCCCATTTTAAAGAAAACAACATTATACATTGTAGCAACATTTTTGAAAAAGTAATACAATTTATTAGACCAGCTGATAAAGCTAGCAAAAGTAGACATGCCTTTGGGCAGTGTTTTCATCAGGCTCTTTGCTTGTCCCAGTTCTATCAACTGATCTAACAAATGATATTACCTTTCC
Source organism: Apteryx mantelli (assembly GCF_036417845.1). Classification (NCBI taxonomy): domain Eukaryota; kingdom Metazoa; phylum Chordata; class Aves; order Apterygiformes; family Apterygidae; genus Apteryx; species Apteryx mantelli. Next base: position 115,686,491 of record NC_089980.1, on the reverse strand, counting down.
TCAGTTTATGCCTCATATACACAAACGCTCATCTTACAGAATTTGTTTTGTCTGAATATTTTCCCATAAACACATTTTACATGTCTTCAGGATTATTTCTGAGGATTTTGTAACTTAGAGATTTTCATCTTTACTTGATTTGTTATCATTACTACCATGAATATTCTGTAGATGACAAAAAGGGAAAAGCCAGCCCACCGAAGCACATATAATAATCTAGTGGGCATGGCATCATGCTGAGATTCAAGAACAATAAATTTAGTTTCCAACTTTAAGCAAGTCAGTTGATTACCCTGCAGGGGATGCTGGGAGGATAATCTACATTCAGTACTATGAAGTACTCAAAGTAAAAAACTATGGTACATTGATGATTATGAAGTGAAAATCCATTTTCCAAGTAATCACATAAATGTGTATTATGGAATAGGTGCAGTGCACATTATCAGCTATGACATTCTGCCATGTACCCACAGATTGGGAAATCAGGGAATTTCCTTGAGAACACCCCAGCTCCTTCTCTGCCAGACACCCATATCTCCTTTTGGGGGAGAGGGGAGGAGCATCAGTTGATGTGCTCCCACTTTGGGATTGGGACCAGGGGCAAGGACTGCAGGGCAGATTATGGCCAGCCAGCAGACTTAGCTCATGGCAAATGTAAAGCAAAATGAAGTACTTAATCTCAGTAAAATGTTTAAGCTAGCATGCTGTAGTTAGTAGGGTACACGCAGTTACGTTAAGGCAGGTCAGTGGACACAATAAATTTTTAAACTGCAGTAACGCTGTTGCACGTCTTTGGCCCCAGACACTGAATTACACTAGGGATAACCTTATTGAGTTTAGTAAGCTGGGAGGTAGGAGCCAGAGTATAGGCTTCCAAAAAAGAATACATTGCAGAATTTGATTAGAAAAAAGTACTAGATCCCTTCTCATGAAAAGCAAACAGGAAAAAAAAAACACCAGTATTGGTTAATACATAAGAAAAAAAGCTCTGTGGCAGAGATAGAGCATGTATTTAAATTCTACAAACTCGGTTGTAAGTTCCATTAGTCTAGCTTATGAAAGACATCAACTCTCACTTCAGGATATGTTTATCATACATGCTGTACTCCATATAGAAATTATTTGTGCAAATTCCTGACCAAATCCTGACACCAAATGTTAAGAAGGAAAGCAACATATGGGGCATTTCAGGTTGCATGTTAGGTAGGAAATTAGTATAATGAAGTTAATTAAATTCAAGGAGGCAAAAGCCAGAAGTCAACTTAGACTGAAGAGGTGCTAAGTGAAGAAAGGCTGGTGTCTACTAGATAGGAAGGAGGACACTAATCTTCAGATCTAATACATTGTACAGAGATTATATGACAATCATGTTGGAATTCAGTCTACAAACATCCAGACTAAATGACTGGATTTAGTCATTTTGCTTAATGGCAATGTAGTCATTACAACTAGTGGAGACCAGAGAGTGATTCTGCTTATCTTAAAGTACATGCTCTAATAGCTGGTGAACTGAATTGTGCTGTAGGCTTCCTCGTCTTAATACTGACTAGATTTTCAATGACTACAATGGGAAAGAAGACACTTAGTGCCCCTATAAACAGCCAAAAGAAGGCATCAGTCTCATCCTGAATTCTGTCCTGTCATGTCTAGAGACAACCATTAGATCAAGGTCCTGTCCAGACCAAAGGGCTTACTGAAACTCACCATGGCTGCATCCTTCCCCAGACTGCTGTGCTGCCTTCAAAGGAAGTCAAGATATGTAAAGGGATGGCACACACTCCATGGACAGGGCTTCCCAAAGAAGACACCTGAGCCAGGGTGTAATAACACCACTAAGCTGCAGACTTAGCAAGAGTGAAAAGCTTCTGCCTCACCTAGACAAAAGACAGTGGTGATGCAATGAGTTTAGCAATGGGATCTGGCTGCCACTGAATTTCTACTGATTAGCTTAACCTCTGATTCAGAGCAAAAAAAGTCTTGATCACAGTCCCCACAAGATTCCTAGCTACCTACCTAGGCAGTGCTGCAGACACAGGCAGAATTTAAAGTAGTAGTCCAGTTGTAACCCTCAACACAGGAAGGCACCACAGTGACGGGGAAAAAATACAAAGCTGAAGCATTGGTAGATAGAAATAAATTGTCTGAATAGTTTCATTAAAATCTGTATAGAGTTACTTCACATTTAACTGCTGGATGGCAGTGCTTGCCTTCACCTTTTTCTGACCTGTCCCTCAATTTTGAAAATTCTGCATGAAGACTAGGAGAGTTAACTAAAAATACTAAGTGAATATTTTCAACAAAAAGAGAATCCTTCCCAAATATGTGATTAAAAGTAGTGCCAATAATCCATTTTGAATAAAATTTGCGTGATCTTTCAGCTAATGAGGTTTTGTTTTCATGAATAGTCTGAAACCATACAACTAGCAGTTATTTTCTGGCCATAGTTTATTCCAATTAAAATAGCATAAGAAAGGGTTGAAAATCTTTAAAAATATTTCAAGACGAACATAGCCTCAATGAAGCTATCAGTGGTTACAAGTGATTTAAAGAGAAGCCCACTTAATCTTGTATTCTCAAATAAAAACAAATTTAAAAGGAAAGAAAATTAATAGGTCATATAATAAATTCAGTATGCAAATATGAGGAAATTATAAATGGATTTTAGTAAAACTTAGTAACTTTACTTATTCTAGCTATCTATTTGCCTTTCATTGCATATATTTACCAATTCCTCTAATTTCTTCCCAAAGTGACATTTAGACCGGAAAAGGACAAAAATGAGCAGTGCCAAGATCATTGCCTATGCTATATTATCCACAGAATCACAGAATCACGAAATTATAGAATAGTTCGTGTTGGAAGGGACTTCTGCAGATCATCCAGTTTAACCACTTCTGCTCAAGCAGGGTCACCTAGAGCACATTGCGCAGGACTCTGTCCAGATGACTTTTGAATATTTCGCAGGATGGAGACTCCACAACCTCTCTGGGCAACCTGCTCCAGTGCCTGGTCACCCTCACAGTAAAAAAAGTGTTTTCTTATATTCATATGGAACTTCCTGTGTTTCAGTTTGTGTCCGTTGCCTCTCATCCTGTCACTGAGCACCACTGAAAAGAGCCTGGCCCCATTCTCTTGAAACCTTCCGACCAGATATTTATGCACACTGATAAGATTCCCCCTTCAGACTTCTCTTCTCCAGGTTGAAGAGGTCCAGCTCTCTCAGCCTTTCCTCATATGAGAGATGCTCCAGTCCCTTAATCATCTTTGTGATCCATCACTGGATGTGATCCAGTAATTCCATGTTTCTCTTGTACTGGGGAACCCAGAATTGAACACAGCACTCCAGGTGTGGCCTCACAGGGCTGAGTAGAGGGAAAGGATCACCTCCCTTGACCTGCTGACAATGCTCTGTCTAATGCAGCCCAGGACACTGTTGGCCTTCTTTTCCACAAGGGTACATTGCTGGCTCACGTTCAGCTTCTCCAGCCAGGACCCCCAGCTCCCTCTGTGCAAAGCTGCTGTCCAGCTGGTCATCCCACAGAATCACAGAATGGTCAAGGTTGGAAGGAACCTCTAGAGATGATCTAAGTCCAACCCCCCTGCTCAAAAAGGGTCACCTAGAGCATGTTGCACAGGATCGCATCCATGCAGGTTTTGAATATCTCCAGAGAAGGAGACTCCACAACCTCTCTGGGCAACCTGTGCCAGGGCTCTGTCACCCTCACAGTGAAAAAGTTTTTCCTCATGTTCAGATGGAACTGCCTGTGTTTCAGTTTGTGCCGTTGCCTCGCGTCCTGTCGCTCAGCACCACTGAAAAGAGTCTGGTCCCATCCTCTCGACACCCTCCCTTCAGATACTTGTACACATTGATAAGATCTCCTCTCAGCCTTCTCTTCTCTAGGCTAAACAGGCCAAGCTCTCTCAGCCTTTCCTCATAAGAGAGATGCTCCAGTCCCCTAATCATCTTTGTGGCCCTTCGCTGGACTTGCTCCAGTAGTGCCACATCCCTCTTGTACTGGGGAGCCTGGATCTGGACGCAATACTCCAGATGTGGCCTCCCCAGGGCTGAGTAGAGGGGGAGAATCACCTCCCTCCACCTGCTGGCAACACTCTTCCTGATGCACCCCAGGAGACCATTGGCCTTCTTGGCCACAAGGGCACATTGCTGCCTCATGCTTAACTTGGTGTCCACCAGCACTCCCAGGTCCTTCTCAGCAGAGAAGCTGCTTTCCAGCAGGTCAACCCCCAACCTGTACTACGGCATAGTGTTATTCTTCCCCAGGTGCAGGACCCTGCACTTGCTTTTGTTGAACTTCAGGAGGTTCCTCTCCGCCCACCTCTCCAGCCTGTCCAAGTCTCTTTGAATGGCAGCACAGCCCTCCGGTGTATTGGCCACTCCTCCCAGTTTTGTATCGTCAGCAAACTGGCTGAGGGTGCCCTCTGTCCCTTCAGCCAGGTCATTGATGAAGAAGTTGAAGAAGACTGGACCCAGTCCTGACCCCTGGGGGACACTGCTATCTACAGGCCTCCAACTAGACTCTGCGCCGCTGATCACAACTCTCTGAGCTCTGCCATTCAGCCAGTTCTCAGTCCACCTCGCTGTCCACTCATCTAGCCCACACTTCCTGAGCTTGTCTATGAGGATGTCATGGAAGACAGTGTCAAAAGCCTGGCTGAAGTCTAGGTAGACAACATCCACTGCTCTCCTCTCATCTACCCAGACAGGCATTCCATCAGAGAAGGCTATCAGGTTGGTTAATCATGATTTCCCCTTGGTGAAGCCATGCTGACTACTCCTGATCACCTTCTTGTCCTCCACATGCTTGGAGATGGCCTCCAGGGTGAGCTGCTCCATCACCTTTCCAGGGATGGAGGTGAGGCTGACTGGCCTGGAGTTCCCTGGGTCCTCCTCCTTGCCCTTTTGGAAGACTGCGGTGACATTGGCTTTCTTCCAGTCTTCAGGCACCTCTCCTGTTCTCCATGACCTTTCAAAGATGATGGAGAGTGGCTTAGCAATGACATCCGCCAGCTCCCTCAGCACTCGTGGGTGCATCCCATCAGGGCCCATGGATTTGTGGGTGTCAGGTTTGCTTAAATGATCTCTAACCCGATCCTCCTCCACCAAGGGAAAGTCTTCCTTTCTCCAGACTTTCTCTCTTGCCTCCAGGGTCTGGGGTTCCTGAGGGCTGGCCTGAGCAGTAAAGACTGAAGCAAAGGCGGCATTCAGTAACTCTGCCTTCTCTGCATCCTTCGTCACCAGGGCACCCACCCCATTCAGCAAAGGGCCCACATTTTCCCTAGTCTTCCTCTTGCTACTGATGTATTTGAAGAAGCCCTTCTTGTTGTCCTTAACATCCCTTGCCAGATTTAATTCCAAATGGGCCTCAGCCTTTCTTGTCACATCCCCAGCCTGTGCTGAACTGATGAACTTCACGAGGTTCCTCTCTGACCATTTCTCCTGTCTATCAAGGTCCATCTGAATGGCAGCACAACCTTCTGGTGTATCAGCTATTTTTCTGGGATTTGTTCCATCTGCAAGCTTCCTGAGGGCACATTCAGTCCCTTTGTCTGGGTCATTAATGAAGCTGTTAAACATTGTTGGCCCTAATATTGACTCCTATGGGACACCACTCTTGAGTTTTATTATTTAGTTTTCTGCTTGCTTTAGAAGCAGGTGTTTAGAACAACAGAAGCAGGCTTAATACTAGGAAAAAAATAAGAAACTTCAGAAAGCTAGGAAGGATTTAAGTCCATATCTGCTTAGAAAACAGAGGTAGTGTAAATGCTACCTCAACTATAGAGCTTTTGAAACTGAAAAATAGCATATTTCCCTTGGTCAGACAAGGATGATCCTCCTACGTTCCAACTACTTCTATTTTTGCATTGAAAAGTGATGAAAACATGCACAGATATATTAAATTAACTTATAAAAAATATCTGCCAGATGGTTTAATCACAGGAAAAAACTTATGTTCATGCACCATCTGCCTAAATTTTTAAAATTTTAATATAATTTTTTAAGTGTGTTTAAAAGGAAGTAAAACTATCTGGCCCCTTAAAGAGATTCTGCATAATTATTAGTAATCCATTTTTGGGTTTAATCACTTTTTGATCAAATGCATTGCCTAGTGACTGGCCATATGGTATGAAAGCAAAAGCATCATAAAGAGGAGGGCGATGGTCATTTGGCCAAAGAGGAGGTTGACAAGGACCATGTCCAACTGACTAATACAGACTTTGATTTGAATTACTCTACCTCCTTGGGTTATATTTAAGGAGGGACATAGGTGACATGTCAAAGCCCTGAGTTAGGCACTTATTTCATTCCTGTGGATAGTTACAACCAGACATACTGGTTGCTAACTAATAGAAATGATAAGGGAAAAGTTTCCTTCTCAAATCATCTCTTTCTTGGGGTATTTTTATGTGAAGCTGCAAGGAGATGCTTGTTTCTGCTTGAGTTACAGACCTCTGGGTTACCCTTAGAGTTAGGTATCTAACTTTTCTTTTCTTTTTTTTCTTTTCTTTTCTTTTCTTTTCTTTTCTTTTTCTTTTTCTTTTTCTTTTTCTTTTTCTTTTTCTTTTTCTTTTCTTCTTTTTTCCTCTTTTCAGTCCACAAATACTGTTTTTAATCTAGCATGGGGCCAGACCAGGGCTTCATTTAGCCCAATGCCCTGTCCCTGATGTGATCAGCAACAGATGTCTAAAAGAGAATATCACTACAAGACAACTGCCTATTCCTTCCCAGGAAGACTTTTTCACTCTTCAACATTTTGTGGTTCAGGTTCAGCTAAGGGTTTTAGCATCTCTGTCACGATGTAGGAGAGCTGACAAGGTCAAAACACATATCTCTTGTCCTCAGAGACATGAATTAAGCATCATGTTTTTGGTAATGATTTGGGAACTGGCCAAGATATAGCAACAGTTTTATTGTTGTAGTGCAGATAATATTAACAGGGACAAATATTTCACATAGTTGCAGGCCACTGTCTAAGGCCTTCTGAGTTCCAGTAGTTGTGCAAATAACTAGTTTGCTGTTTTGGATTTAGTATTACGTGGCCAGACCTCTGCTCTCACAGTGGACACTCTCCAGATAGTATCTTCTCCTTATGAACATGAACATGAACATGAACAACACATGACATTCAGAACTACTGCAGGTGTTCAGCCCTTAGTATAAAAGATGAATAAAAATTTTTTTGCAGAAAGAACTGGTGTTATTTATGGGAGAATTTTCTAAAAGAGAATGATTCTTCTATTAAGAAACTGAACTATCAATAACAATAGTATATCAATATCTCTTGTAGGGCAGAACATATAATATCTTTAATTCCTGATACTGTGAGCCTTTTAAAAATAGTAGGTGAGGAGTGGAAAAATAAGAAAAAAAGAAATGTTAACTTTTCCTTAATAAGAATATTAAAATGTATCAGAATCTGTTGATGTATTGTAAAGAACAAAAGTGGTATAACTGCCTTTTTTTCAGGTCATCTATCTAGTAAACTACTCAGTTATGTTTTCTCAGACCTATACAGTCATGGAAAAAAAAAATTCTAGGTAAAACCAGAAAGACATGTGAGCCAAAGTCAAAAGCAAGAAATATTGAGATCATTCTTAATTGGGATGGATATTTGACATATCACTATATATTTAAAAAAGATGGGTTTTTTGCATTCACTGTTCCCACAAACTGGTATTTAAAATGATTTAATTTTTGAGGTTGTCAGAAGTGAAAACAATTATTATTAAGTATGGTAAAAAGGACATTTTTAAAGCTTGTTTGGTGACCCATCAAAATGATGGAGAAAGGTAAGCTGAACAAAAGATGTAATAGAACACATATTATTTATAGTAAATACAAAATTTTTCACTTGAAGTACTAGTATATTTTTATTAACATTTTAAAAGACTCATCCCTTAGAAATATCTCACCAGTAACTGTTTCCATGCAAGAGGACTGAAGGGGTCTGGAGAAACAGAGTGGGGTATTTTTAGTGTTGTTGCTGTTATATATGGTAGGAGCATAATAGACATAAAAATACAAGAAATTTTATTTACTAATTGAGAAATTTATTTAAAAACAGGATCTAGACATAGAAAAATTGTTAATTTGATTATGGTGTTACACAGTGCTATTATTTATGCTCCTGCTCTTCTGTGTTTCCAGTTACCTGTGAAGAGACTTAAAAACAACCTAAAGTAGCAAAATAGCCATTAACCTACAAGTCAAAAGAATCACTCAAAGAAAATAGCTATATCATTAACATCAAAAGGGTCTGAACCTCAAGGGATTTAATATTTTGAGGTGCATGATGTGCAAAGAAAAGAATCTTTTCAGTCATCCATAGTTCAAATGTTAACATTCTTTAGCCCTGATCCTACACAGATATACTCATACTTAATGACAGAGAGCATTCATTGTCCTGTTAAAATGAGGAAATAAAGTAACTAAACTCCTCCTTGTAGGATGCGGGCCTTAATAGTAGTAAAAAGACACAGTGATAAATCAAGAGAAGATAGTATTTTTTTACTGAAAAGGTTAGACTTTGACTTCTCTAAAAAAGTAAATTATTGCTGATTTTCTAAATTACTTCTAAATTTCATAACATAGGTATTTTTAATTTATATGAATGTATTTGCTTATGTGTTTTTATGTTTTATTTATACATGTTTATACATATATATGAAAATATAAGTTCCCAATGCAACAAAAAGTTTATGCATGATGATAATCTATGAAATATATCCATTGCTACTCAGGAAAATACTTTAAGCATGTAAAATTATAAATTAACCTTACTTTCAGAAGAGTTTAATTTTCCTTTATCATTTACAATTATATGAATATGAAGAAGGCTGCTTTTTTATATTTAAACATCATTAGATCTCAAACTAAAGTATATACTTTCTACAGTGATCAGTTCTTTCTTTAAAGGTGCACCATGATGAACCATACTTTTTTATTTTCCCTTAATTGCAATTAGAATTCATATTTCAATACGTTTAGCCTTTGATTATCACAGTGCTTTGTGAATAATAAAATAATGATTTCACTTAATTGGTGATATCAAACCATAGATAAAAGCATCAGTTTTTTAAAGATGAAAATCTCTGGTACTACCTATACAAAATATAACACTAATCCCTTTAATCTAAACCTCATCTTATGTTTTACTGGGTATAGGAACAAGGAAGCTCACAAACAGCTAAAATTACTCTCTCCCCAGTAAAAATCCATACAATACCACTCATAAAAGGTATTAAAAAATAAAAACTGTACTGCATGTTAAATGCTTATTGAACAATATACATAAACTCTTGTTGAAGTAAACATCGAAATACCAAAGGATCTTTTTTTCCCCAAAGGAGTATTCAAAGCAGTAGAATAATAAATTAAGAAAGAAATCATACTCACTTTTATACTCCTTAGACCTTCCTTATATTCCTTATACTTTCATTCAGTAAAGCATGAATGTGTTTTCATTTGGATCAAAATTCCATTCTGGTTCAGTTATGTTTGTCCCCAGTCACTGTGACAAACTTTATTTAGAGCTATACTGTATGTGATAATTTTATGGGTAATACAGTCTCAAATATGTTAGTCAGCCGAAGCTATCAACACACTTTGCATCTACTTTAAGTGTTCAGTCCAAGACATTCTTTACTTTTCCAGAAAAATGACTGAGTTATTTAAAGGCCATTTCTGTGATTGTCTTAAGAACAAAAACCACAGTTCTTCAAACAACGCACATACGAGCAATCCTTTTGTGAGTCAAGTTTAATGTTGATATCAGTAGAGAAATGTCTCTATGCACAACTTCACGTAGCCTGACAGCTACTGAAAATCAGATGACGTATCTGGTAACAGATATCAGATATCTGTCATGTGTTAGAAATACTTCTGATTTCCATACACAAATATTCTGTATTAAAACACAGTCATGAAACCAACTAAATATTCTGAGAAACCTTTTTCCATCAAGTTGGCAAGGTACAGTGGTATTGTCCAACGTGGTGGTGAGGTCCTGTCGAGAATTCTGCGTATAGTCTGGGCACACATTGTCAACCGAGCTGAGTTTAGCCTGGAGCTTTTAAAAAAAGGTTGATCAGGGGATAAAGAGGTTCTCTTAGAAGAGATGACTAGAAGAAGAGTTTGTCTTATTTACACTAACAAAATGAAATATAAGAAGGAAGAAATTATATTAAAATACCCATTAATAAAAATGGGCTGAGAATTAGAAGTTCATAAATACAAGAGTAACAGATTCTGGAGTAATATTCCAATAGGAATGCTTTCTGTGTATATGCTAGGAGGACTCTAAACATTTTTTAAGTAAAATTTGATATTATAGGACTAGACTTTCCGATCCTTTCCATCTTATGTACAAATTCAGCTATTTTTTCTCCCTCAGCTGCTGTTTTGCACTTAGGCCCTTCATTGCTTCCTTATCTTCCAGTTAAGAAACCTCCTTTTTGTCCCCCTTATATATCTTCTTAATCTGATGAACTATTCTCCGCCTTTCCACATACTAAACAGTTACCAGTTTCATGCTACCACTTTAAACCTTTTTTTTGATTGTCCTGTGTGTCCACATATATTCCAGTCACAGGCCTGTTATTCTCCGCCTCACCGTTTTCTTCATTTCCTTTCCTCTGCTTTCTTTTCATCATTTTCTCCCCACATACTAACATGTTCATCGTGGAACAGAGAGTGGAGGTTTGGTTCATGACTCTGTGTGATAAGGTTTTGGGAGCTTATTCCAGTCATATCCTACTTCTGCATTTTATGAGACAGAGAAAGAGACTTCCTGGCATTTCTCTATTCCTCAGCTGACCTCTACAATATTGTTCACTATTGTTTTCTTCACTTGTAAGAGATCTGAAGAGGAGATGAATTAGTCTTGCCAAAAATCTTTGTTGAAATAAAAAGGAGGTTAACTGGCATAATACAGTACCATTGCCATCAGCCTTTAATCGCGACCAACCTTTCAGTGGAAGTAAGTGTCTTCACTTTGAAAAGCTCCACGGAGACTTATTATGTAGTGCTTGAAGTTATCTAAATATTACATATTTTTCTTTTATTAAAAAGCCATATATCTTTGGATTACTACATTAGTCAGCTGATCAAAACATTTTATTACGGTCAGACTTCAAAGCCCAAAACTGTAGTTTATTTTCAGTTTTCATGTTAAAGTAATCTCTTCCTAAAGACACTAGCACATAAATTAAGTGAACACAGCCAGCTGTTCAGTCAATGGCCTTTATATGGTCTTATGTACAGCACTTGCAATGAATTCCTTAGCTGACTATAAGTTTACTTCAGAGAACTCCTGAGATTACCTTGTGTGCATTGATGTGTAAGCAACTCTGTTGGACTGTACTTGATTTCACAGGAGAAAAACAGATTTTTTTTCTCTTCAGAAAGAAATGAATGCAATTTTCAAGTAGCATCAGAAACAGGTTGCAATATTTCCACCTGCTGACAGTTTAGAACCAGGCTAGTAAGTACCTGTTAGCTCTAGCTTTTTGGGTGCACTGTTTTAGTTTCAGGTGCAGCTCTCAATGCCTGTTTTTTTTCAGTTGCTTCCACTAGTATGTACAGAAACAGAAAGTGTTAATCTTTAATGTGCTTCTTTTATCAACTTTGCTGTCTTTATTAATGTAAAAGGTGTGCATAACCGCATATGCTGATGCAGTCAGTATGATTCTTCCAGTTTATATTCACTTTTCTGTGTCCTGACTACATACCTTTTGCTTCAGGACTACAAATTAAATCATTGTTAAGGTGAAAGATGAAAGAAAAGGAAACAAAGCAGTGAAAACAGTATTCTTGTAAAAGCTTCATTCTTAATAAATAAACAACGAGGATCTTGACACTACTCAGAGAATTTGAGAAAAAGTGAAAAAAAAAGCAAATGTTCACAGAAAAAAAAAGAAATAAGTTGAATATGAAGAATGGATGGTTTGAAGTTAAAGGCCAGTACTGGATATCAAAACATTATTCTTTCTCTGTCTCATACATAAATATCTACTGTGACATGCTGAGATTAAAAGTTGATAAACTCTAAGCTGATAAAAAGTTTTTTGTTTGTTTGTTTGTTTGTTTGTTTGTTTGTTTTACATAGCACATAATTAGACTGTGGAGCTCATTGTCTTAGAAAATCATTAAGGGTAAGAATATAGTGAGATTCAAATAAATACTGGGTTGAGTCTCCTACCAATGTCTGCTTTTCACTACTGCTAAGTGAAAAGTTTTCCTTTTGTTACTTTCTTGATGTTTATTCCCAACAATTCAAACACATGTTATGTAATTATGTTACTCATTAGGTAAGACCACAGAACTGCAGCAGTTTAACATCAAGTTCTCAGTGTTACCTTAGATGATGACCTTGTGGTTTATTCATCCGTAAATTAATCCAGTCAAATCAACCCCAAAAACAAGAGATTTTAGCAACCTCCAGACATGGGCTGAGTGAACAATTTATTGTATACACTCAATTCAACTATTTCTTGCTGAAAGAGGTGCTAGGTGGCTTTCCCTTGGCAGTCGCTGAACTATTTTTCCCTGCATAGAAGGATGGATCCAAACATGAATTTTCTCAAAGTCCTTTCCAGTGAGAAGGGTCTTCTTTATTGTCTAGGAAGAAACACATTCTCCTTATGAAATGCCAGGAATACATATTTACTTCATGAAAATGCTAACTTCTTAGGATGTTTTTACTTTAAAGAAATTGATAAGCTTTCTCTGCCACTAAACCTATTATCATTAACATTTTAACAGCGGCAAAAAACGTTGATTTGTTTTCTGCATTGGTACTGCCCTTCAATTAAATGTCTATCATCCCAACTCCATATCTGAAAGACAAAAGCATTCCCTGAATACTTCTATTGTAATGAAGCCTCAGAACCACCTGGATCATCAAAACAACTTGCAAAAACAGTTGATAAAACTAAGCTTTTCAGCTATTTTCAGAAACATTTTTTTCATTTCCTGAGCTGACATATCAGCCTTTACTCAGTTGTCTGAATAACAACATATCAACAATATGTCAGTTCAGAAAATCCAGAATGGCATCTCCTTTAAAACAAATCTGAGAAACATCTGTGCTTAAGAAAAGGAATCATTCTAACCAGCATGCATTTTCATATAACTGCATAAGTTGTTTGTCTACATGAATTAAGTATTATGGTTTACAACATGTATTACTGCATAATCTTGTTGAAATGGATTGAAGACTCAACTTCTCATTTAGCTAGAGAATTCCATCAAGCGAATCCTAATAAAAAAAAAAAAGTGAGCTAATTCACAAGAATATAACGCTAGTTTGACATAAGATTCTACATGCATTGATGTGAATTTGGGCAAAACAGGTTTATTTTCTTTTACTTGAATACAAATATCCAGTAACATGGAATCTTTTCAATGGATGAAAACTGTCAGGATTAGAGTCACAGCTTTTTAGCTGTCATCATTTCTCTAGTGACCCAGATGTGTCATGTTCTGAACCTCTAAACACAGAACTAAAATGTGAAGCTTCCAAGAAACAATTTTCTTCAGAGCTTCAAAATGACAATGGCAGTTTGTAGTTTTTAGAAGTGTCTATCATGACAAAAACAGATATCCAGTAAAGGATATATTTAAAAAATGGGAATTTAAAAATAAAATCTACAAGAAAGAAAACATTGAAATAACTTTTCAATCCTTTTGCTAAGGGAGAGCTGCCATTTTAGTAATTAAGCCAAACTCGTTTCTGCCCCTGGTAAAATAATCTGGAGAATTATCAAACAAAGCTTGATCACTACTCTTTGAGAAGCACATTGTCCAACTGCTTCTGGTGAATTAAAACTTCATCTCCTGTGGAGAATGGCCTAATAAGCATTTGTACCTAACATAATTGCCCCCAAAGTGCTGCTGAGTCAAGGAACATGAATTTAGAATATTGAATTTCAACTGTTTTGTCATGATTATTTGCCTAAGAACAATGGTTTCTGCTTTTAACCAGACCTTATAACATGTATCTTGAATACAGATGATCAAAAAAAAATTTATCTCATTTAACAGTTACAAACTGGGTAGAGAGAATGGAAGGCAAACGGCTGCTCAGTATGATACACATCTTCATCAATTGCCTGAGTGTTCAACACCTATAATTGTTCAAGTGTCTGGAAATTCCCAGTTCTGACTGTGCTCAAAGGATTATACCAATATTATCATCAGCCATGTATATGTTGACATTACGTCTCATTTGCATAGTAATTTCCACATCAACAACTTGATCCTTACCCATGCAATAAATACCTCTACACATACTGCCTTTTTGTTTGGAATATGTATCCATACTTAAAGAGGAAAGCTGAGAAACCTGAGCTATGGAAGTCTGAAAACAAAAAACAAGTAAAAAGAACTTTTAAAAACAAATATTAAGGTACATTTTTTAAAAAAAAGCTTAACTCAGAAATGCTTCAGATTAGTAATGGATGAAATTCTATGTTTTCTCTATCTTCTCTCATGACCGATGGGTATGTCAACTCAAGTGCTCCCAAAAGAGAAGACTACATCATATTTCTTTCTCTTTCTTCCTCCTCAGAGTAGATATGGTCTCACAGTAATGCAGAACCCATTTTCAGCTTCTAAATATATGAATATCATTGACTTTGAATAATATTGATTCTGAACATATGATAATATTGACTGTAAACTGACTAGGGCTATACCTCAGCTATGTAATCAGACCAATAGCTATCACTTTCTAGCAAAAAATTTGTTTAAAGACTCTACATAGCCATGTTATAAGGCACCATTTAAATTATTGATGAGGCTTTAAACAGTGTTCAAGAAATCATTCCCTCCAGACATCACTAGAGTTTCAGATTATCCCAAATCATGATTATTTTGGCCAGTCTCAATAAACAATTTTTCAATGAGGTAGCTGCAACTGTTTTAAAAATTTGTCATGGGTTTTCTTGAATTATCTGATGGCAAATGCTCTTAACAGAATCTTAGGTACTATAAATTTCAGCACAATACAAAATAATCAGCATCCTTTTTCTTTAAAACTGTAGCTAAACACTTCAATCTCATTCTCAGTTCATTTCAATGCATCTTGCACTGAAAATAACTAATGCTATACAGGGGACAACATATCTTTCATCCTAAAGTATAATTATGTTTTGTAAAATATTAATACCCAAAGTTAAGTGACAGAGAAGCATTTCTAGTCCCTTTAGTGCTTTCAAACATTCAAGAATTTCTATATAAATTATGACTCTGTATTGTTCAGGAGTTCACTAACTCCCTTGGATTTCCAGTTAACAAGATAAGCAGAAAAGGGTGGAAAACTTCCAGCTAGTGGGTTAATTTTAAACACACACATACACACACAAAGAGTTTATACTGAAGAAGAGTAAAACAGGAAAAACAAAACAAAACAAAACAAAAACCCCATCATTAACTTTAAAGAAAATCTTAGCCTCTACTATATTTCAGCTAACATCCTCATCCTTAGCATTTTTTTCATAGTACAAGATGAAAGCCAACACAAGTTTTGAAGCTGAAATTGAAAAAGCAAATGTCTCAAATATGTTATTTACAAGGGCAGAAAGCATTATAACATTGACTTCTAAGCACCAGTAAACTCAAGGTTGATGTGTAATCAATGTGCAAAAATAATTGGTTACAAGTAATTAGTTTAAAAAAGAAATGGTTGCAGAACTGCCCCAACCAAAACTTTATTTATTCTTCTCTAAATACTACGCATATTTTAGTTTCCCTTATTTTAGCAAAAAAAGTACTATATGACTTAAAAGGGTATTGCATTTTGATTCCAAATAGAATGTTAATGTAGAATCATCTCAGGTATTTGCAAGTCTTAGAAGACTTTCTTTATATTTCCTAGACTTTTCTGTTGTAGAATTTCTTTTTGTCTTATTTTTATAACATTGGGCAAGTCACTTTAACATATTGCTTGAGTTTCCATGTAAAAAAACAAGAGAATTAAGCAACATAATTAAAGTTGTTATGAAGTTTACTTAAACATGTAATTGCTTAGAAGACAAAAAATGATGTAGAATGCTGTGTAATTTCCATTCCCTGAAAGCTGCAGTTTATGCATGTATAAATAGATGTATTCATATACACACAGGTATTGGTTCCTAATCAGTGGCAAGTGTCTAACCTGTGAGGCACATTAGGAGTGAGACAAGAAACAAGATTCAAACAAAATAGATGGACCCACGCTATTTCTCCATAAGGTTAACTCAAACGGCTGCCCAGTGTTCCTGGACCAACAGTATTGGAGAGTAGGAGAAAGACTTGAATATCCTGATGTAGAGAATATTCAAGAGGAAGACGGGTCAAGCCATGCTTACTAGCTCAGTATCAGTGCCTGTAGCAGAGCTGATAGAGGGTGAGAAGGAGGCAGTAGCATCTCTGATAAAGGGGCATGAGCTATGCAGCCAGGCCTCATGAAGCATTGGCAGTGTCTCCAAAAATGCTGGGAATCACTGTGGGTGAGACTCAAATTAAAATGAAAACCCAAATAGTACATAGCCAAGTAAATTGTAAATTAAGCAGAAATGAATTGCTTATATTGAAAAGAGCAGTCCATGAAAAAAAGAAAAAAAAAATCACCTGCACCTACAGCCTCTCAGATACTTACTTTTCCTGGAAAAATGTTCTGCTACTTTGCATGCTTGGAAGTGTTGCTAGATAGATTCCAGTGAGCATCTAGGTGCTTCTCTCTCATCAGCCACAACCTGACAAGCAAGAACTAGTTGTCCCCTCGGGATCCTGATCTGCTAGACACATTCAGATCATGTCTAGTGCACAATGGCAGCACTGAGTTCAGCAGTCGCAGACACTTTCATAAAGACACGGAAACACTGGGGTTGCCTGAAAGCAGACTTTTGTACAGTGCATACATCATTCATCTAGGAAGGCAAATACAACCCCTAGCCTGTCTGAAGAAATTTGGAACCAGTTGCAGATTATGTTGCTCATACAATTACTTAACCCATAAAGAACATCATATGGTTATAGTTTTTAACTCCCAAGCTAGTTTCATTCAACTTTAGCTCAGGTGTCTCTGCACAATTTGGGAACCAGGACCCTGCTCCTCCAGGGCTGGGGACATGGGTTCTCTCTCCACTGTTTCTCATCATTGGTCTTTTGACAAGTCCTCTAGAAGATGAGATTCAGTGGAACATTTCCCTTTTGTAAATAAGGCTTGCAGAATCTCAGAACAGTATCTAGGTCAATCAATATTTATGTAGGGTCCTTCCTTTGATATGGAAAAATTCAAGCTTTCACTCCCATCAGTGCTGATAATGGTGCCTTCCAGGGTAAATCTATTACTATGTCCACCATTCTTCTCAGATTAGGCCAACAGACCAACCTCACTGTGTTCATATTACCACATCCAATCTCTGTGTACAACCCAGGAAACCCAGCTGGATGGGAGCATAAAACAGACAAGAAATCAAAACATCTTTAATTTGCATAAAAAATATTTCAGATTAAATTTACATTCTCTGCCATAACAATGAAGATAACTACTAAATATTATACTGCATGTAGGATGTTTCCTCTCTGATGTTTTATACTGTTTTCTTTAAGAGTTGGAATTATATTTACAATCTAATGAATCCATTTACTATATTACTTAGTATTACTTCAAGCTCAGACTTTTTTGTGAGCCCAAAGCAATCTGACTACTACTATTTTTAATCATCAGTTTTCGTTCTCTTTTGCTTTTTGAACAAAATTGGAAATGGTACCTGAAGAAGCACTGAAAAAACTTGTCCGCATAAATTCTTTTCCTTTTCAAATTAAAATACTTCAGCTAATACAGTACTGAAGTTAATACAAGAAGTCATGAAACATCTCAGCAAAGTCTGACTCCAGGTCCATTTTTTTTTCTCTGCTGGCTATGTAAGTATTTCACTCTCATGGGTCTTTTGCCATGAGATACTACAGCTGCATTGTGCCTAACTAGAAATAACTACTGAAAGAAGAAGATTGCGCTGACAGAAATGAGACGACTGCAATTATGGTCACACTTGCATTTCTGCACATCAGTTATGTAACTCAAAAGGTTTGGGAAGATTTGCAGAGAAACTGGAAGAACCTACACCAGGCAGGTAATGAAAACCCAGCTGGAAGAAAGATGAAAATGCCAAATATCTGCAAATTAATTTTGTCTCTACCTAACAGAAACTTACCCTGAATTAATAAGGGATCCTCCCCCAAATTTGGGCTTGATAAATGATACATGCAAATATGCTTCTACGCACATACATATACGTGCTTGCACACACACACACACACACACACACACGCACACACAATGTCATGTGGGGAAGATTTTATGAGAGAGGGAGGTTTAGATCACTTACAAAAGGGAGGGAAGGAAAAGAGCAGAGATCATTCTCACAGGGAAGGAAGACTGGGAAATTTTTCCAGAGAGCAAGGACACATGGGCAGATATCTCTGTCTCCTGCTAAGATGAAACCCTCCTTTCTCTCTTCACTATGCAAGAGCACACATACATCGTTTGAACCATGTACTCTGAGACAGATGCTTAGGTACAGGACAAGTAGGCTAATAAGGATTTATAGAAGGTGGAATAAGAGCAATATTTAAGGCCTGCAGGATTTAATTGCTTATCTCATTTGCAGTATAAATGATTTGCTGTGATGTTGGACCTTCAATCCTTCCAAAAATTGAAGGTTCACCAAATTTCAGTTCTTAGAAATACAGCTACCCTCTGTCATCTACTCTGCTTTCCCTCCTCTTCCATTCATAAGGAAAAAGTCAAATGTTTCTCCAGAGTGTACAGGGTGAATTTTCACCCAACACTTCTTATACCAAGCACAGCACAACACATTTTCATGAGCACATGCACATACAGATGCAGACACATATATAATAAAACA
The DNA here is from genome assembly GCF_036417845.1 of Apteryx mantelli. NCBI lineage: Eukaryota > Metazoa > Chordata > Aves > Apterygiformes > Apterygidae > Apteryx > Apteryx mantelli. Next base: position 115,667,558 of record NC_089980.1, on the reverse strand, counting down.
GGCAGCAGTTACCTAATTCTAGTTAGAAATGTCCTCAGTTTCAGTGAGGTAGCAGAATTTTACACTGTATTGTGCATTGGGCAGCATTTATTTTTCCATATCCAAAATGCACAAAAAGCCCACTTTTTGTAAAATATAAACAAATTTCATAACATAAATACTGAGAATGCAATTTTCACACTATTGGATAGTGAATGAGAGCCTACCATTAGTATATAACAACTGCTTGTCTTCATAGTAAGGGTAAAAGTATACCAGTGTTTAATGAGAAATTGCTGTAGTAACCTGTGTTTTTACTGACACTGCTCACAGTTCAGCAACAGGGCATCAAGTACACTGCTAAGTGGTGTGTGAAGGGCCACAGCCTAAATGCTTTGGCCTCAGTCAAAGACTGAATAACTGATTTTAAATCTCAATGGATTATGCAGACTTCATAAGTCATGAATTGCTGCGCTCCAGTATGATATTGCAGTCTTAAAGGATAGAATTAAATGTAGTTTGAAAACAGATTTTTCATGCTTTGCAACAGAAAAAAAACAAAAAAAAATGCATTCCTGATTTGAAAGAAAAGCATATTTGAACTAAACACACTGAGAACTGGAAACACAGTGTTCAGATTTGCCTTAGCATTCTTCCTCCTCATGGTGAATTCTTAGTTTAGTGATAACAAAACTTTGCAATTTCAGAGCTGACCAAAATCAGAAAACTATCTGGTCTCAATTATGCAGCCAGACCAAATTTTTATACTGAATTCTCCTAGGTTTTTTTTTTTTTTTTTTTTTTTTAAGATTAGATTTGGATTCACAACAAATTAACAAGGCAGGTCCATCTTTGCTCAACCCTTTGCTTTACATTGAGTATCTGCTTAGTACAGACTTTTTTTCTTTAGTCTCAGTTTGGTTTGACACACTCCAATTAGTACTATAACATAATGTACATTTTTAAATATTTCAATTAAGGGACCTGCAGTTACAAAACATTTTGTAATTCAGAGAGAAATACCTTGGTGATGGAAGCCCTTTGGTAAAAATGGAAGAGAAGATTAAAAGTGATTTAGTATAAATTTTTAGCTTAGAAGTTGCAGATATAAAACACAGGAGCACCTTAAAATACCTTAAAATATAAAACTCATGCTCTATACTCCATTCTTCAGGTGTGATATGAGTTATTTTCAATTGCTGTATCAATATAAGCAGCAGAACACCTTGGAAATGGGTTAACATCTGTCACTCACCCTTGTTTTATTTAGACACTGGTCTAAAGCCAGTCCTAAAAATTTATGTCTTCCATAAGACTCATCGGTTTTAACTACCTCTTGCAGTGATTCATGAAATGCTTGCTTTCTGCTATTCTTTTAAAGAATAAAATAGTTTTGACTTACTGCTTGTTTACTCTGTATCTTTCCTGAATGCAATTCCTGTATGAATTACAGGTAGGTAGAGCTGGGAAAATACAGTAGTGGATTTAACCTACTATATTGAAGAAATGGCCATGCATTACTTTTGAGAAAACAGAGTAGTTCTGATGTAAATTTCTAGATTTGGCACTGGGAATATGGCTGTACAGGCAAGAAAAGAACCACATACTAATCCTTCTTACTGAACAACAGGAAAAAGTATGTCACAGCAATAATACCAGCAGCTGCTTGAATCTTTCAAATTATATGTGGAAAAATAAAAATATGTAGAATGCTAATTGCAAATTGCTTCCAAAATCTTTTTTAAAACAGTAAGTATATTGACTTTTTCAATTTAACTGTTCCAGCGGAGCTACAGTTGTTCTTAATAGGTCAGTTGTGAAAGTTTTAGGAACAGGATTTATAGTAGAAAACATCAAAAGGGAAGTAATGGATTGAATCAAATGAGTCTATTTGAATTTTAATGTTTTAATGCATCTTACATTAAGATTCACAGGGTAATGCCACTTTAAAAAAAAATCAGAGTCAAATGCTGCTGTCCAAAACAAAATAAAAATTCAAAGTAACTTGATTTTGAAAAAGTTTTATAACATTCAGGAGACATTGCAATGCACCAAATTCAGCTGAGACAAAAGACTAATACAGCTATTTGTTTCATATTTGAAGTTGGACCTGTGGTCTGAGAAAAAGCAATAGCTTGTTCATGTTTTTCAGTTTTCTTAATTTCTTTCTATAAAAGATGCCCAATTGTATGTTGTGCCTTACCATAAGAAAAGTTTTAAAAAGTAAATCTACATGGGTGTTGTAATTAAATATGCTCTGATAAGTATTTCTGAAATGGTGTCTTTGGAATCTGAACAAACTGTAATGCTAATCAATGTAAAAGTTTACTTAGAGCAATTCTGCTAAAGTACCAAATATCATATTTACCTAATCTTGTATTACACTTTGCAGAAACAACTAGAATCTAGTACTTAATTATCCTTGTGTTATTTTCCATTTTAACTGTCCTCCTTTAAATCTTTAATATTTTCTTACAAAAAATGAAGCTGACTATTTTAATAAGCTTATTTTCAAAGCTCAAATATGTCTATTATATTTTCTCAGTGTCGCTGATTCTTCTACCTAGGTCTACATACCTATGCACAAATAACATTGTTTACTTTAAATTCACTTAGACACTAAAAAATACCCACCTTCATTCACCTTAAAACATTTGGAATACTTGTTTTATTTAATTACATTTTGACAGTACAGTATTTTCAGGCTAACCAAGGCATTCATTTTAGATGTGTTCCATCTAATGAGTGGCTCGTCATTTTTCTTAGAGACTGAGAAAACAACAGCAACAACAGCAACAAATATATTCCTTTATCAGCTTTCTTTGAATTCTGATGACTGGGAAGAGCAGTCATAATCCTAGATTTTTTTGAGGGAAGTGTCTGTTGTTTTATTCCTGTTTCACATGAAGGTGATGACCTCCAGTCATCTATACTGCATATATTTTAGTTCACTCCAAGCTCTCTTTTGTAAAGAAATAAATAATTCCTTCGGAAAGGAAAGCAAGGCATGGAGTATGGGATTGTGAACGTAGCAGTGCTACTGTCCCGCACACACTATTGACTTGACCTGTAACCTACCCATCTTGGGGAAGCTTTGCGGATAGTGATGAGGCAGCCCTCTAGGATCCAAACTTTACCAGGGGCAGCAGCAACACCGCGAGGCCAGCCAGCAGAGGCCCAAGAGCTGTGCTGTATATGACTCTCATGGCATTTGCTGATGTTTGTATGAGGCAGGCGAGCCAGTGTGTTTGTAAAGGGCTGAAGTACAAAGCGTTTTGGGATAGCTTTCATGCTGTGATGTACTCCTGGATGCAGGATGGATATGACTTATTTGCCCCAGTAGACCAAAACCCTTCCCAGAAAAGAGTTTGCACTACAGAGTCCCAGCAACATAGGATACTTTCAGATCAGCTTCTGAAAGATATAGAGATGTAGCCTTCAAGAACAAACACGCAAAATATTCTCAGATCATGAAGATCCCCCTTCCCTCTCCAAGGCCAGATCTCTAATCTGCTTGATGTACAAAGCCATGCACAGTAGTTGTGGTAGAGATTTTGAGTGCCAAATGGGAAATTTATTCCACAAAGCTTACTGAGTTCTGCAGATAAATCTCTTGAAACCTCTTAGTCTCTATATATCATACCGTCTCTGGGAGTTTGTCATCTGCCTTTAAGTCTAGTCCCACACAACATGGAAATCCCAATCTTATTAGAGGACATTCTACAGAAACACACATTCATTCAGTTTGGCATTAACAGAGGTAATTTTAAAGCCCTCAACTGAAGTGAAACCATTCTTGGTTTATAGTGGTACAAACGAAATCAGAAAAGGATTTGAAATAATGGAGTGAGCAGAAGGCTAATACCCATCAGAAAAGTAAGGAAGAGATTCAAAAGAGATAAAACCCAGCCATGCCAACTACATGGCAACTGTGTTGGAAAATGGGTTAAATATCTTGCCACTCAGTCTATCACTTCACAAATCAAAAGGCAAAGATGGCGTGGTAGAAAGAAAGTTTTCCCGAGTGCTTGGGAAAAGCATATTGTGTTCTTTCAGTCTAATCTATCAATTTCAGAAGTGCTAGGTCCTTACTAACATATTCTGAAGGTATTACATACACACTATATATATAGCCATAAAAATCCAAATCATTTTAGGAAGCTTTTTCTTTTTTTTTGTTAATTCATTACTATTTAACTTTTAGTCCCAGCTCATCCACTTTCGCAATTTGTTATCCTTATTGTTTTGTTAATTCTACAGTGAATTAAATAAATAAATGGCTGTAAAGAGAAAAATTAAATAATAATTGCAACGATAATAAATGGCACAACCTGTAAAAAGGACCATTTTCAAAGAGGGTAAAGACCATTCTTTGTTGTGAATGACATAACTGTAACTTTCAGCTTCTTTGTCTAAACCAATCCGAATGGAACAAGAGTGTGTACAGCACCAAATATATCAGACATATCACAGAATCACAGAATCACAGAATCACTGAGGTTGGAAGGGACCTCTGGAGATCATCTGGTCCAACCCCCCTGCTCAAGCAGGGTCATCTAGAGCACGTTGCACAGGATTGCATCCAGGCGCGTTTTGAATATCTCCAGAGAAGGAGACTCCACAACCTCTCTGGGCAACCTGTGCCAGTGCTCTGTCACCCTCACAGTGAAAAAGTTTTTCCTCATGTTCAGATGGAACTGCCTGTGTTTCAGTTTGTGCCGTTGCCTCACGTCCTGTCACTCGGCACCACTGAAAAGAGTCTGGTCCCATCCTCTCGACACCCTCCCTTCAGATACTTGTACACATTGATAAGATCTCCTCTCAGCCTTCTCTTCTCTAGGCTAAACAGGCCAAGCTCTCTCAGCCTTTCCTCATAAGAGAGATGCTCCAGTCCCCTAATCATCTTTGTAGCCCTTCGCTGGGCCTGCTCCAGTAGTGCCACATCCCTCTTGTACTGGGGAGCCTAGAACTGGACGCAATACTCCAGATGTGGCCTCCCCAGGGCTGAGTAGAGGGGGAGAATCACCTCCCTCCACCTGCTGGCAACACTCTTCCTGATGCACCCCAGGAGACCATTGGCCTTCTTGGCCACAAGGGCACATTGCTGCCTCATGCTTAACTTGGTGTCCACCAGCACTCCCAGGTCCTTCTCAGCAGAGAAGCTGCTTTCCAGCAGGTCAACCCCCAACCTGTCCTGGTGCCCGGGGTTATTCCTCCCCAGGTGCAGGACCCTGCACTTGCCTTTGTTGAACTTCAGGAGGTTCCTCTCCGCCCACCTCTCCAGCCTGTCCAAGTCTCTTTGAATGGCAGCACAGCCCTCCGGTGTATTGGCCACTCCTCCCAGTTTTGTATCGTCAGCAAACTGGCTGAGGGTGCCCTCTGTCCCTTCAGCCAGGTCATTGATGAAGAAGTTGAAGAAGACTGGACCCAGTCCTGACCCCTGGGGGACACTGCTATCTACAGGCCTCCAACTAGACTCTGCGCCGCTGATCACAACTCTCTGAGCTCTGCCATTCAGCCAGTTCTCAGTCCACCTCGCTGTCCACTCATCTAGCCCACACTTCCTGAGCTTGTCTATGAGGATGTCATGGGAGACAGTGTCAAAAGCCTGGCTGAAGTCAAGGTAGACAACATCCACTGCTCTCCTCTCATCTACCCAGACAGGCATTCCATCAGAGAAGGCTATCAGGTTGGTTAATCATGATTTCCCCTTGGTGAAGCCATGCTGACTACTCCTGATCACCTTCTTGTCCTCCACATGCTTGGAGATGGCCTCCAGGATGAGCTGCTCCATCACCTTTCCAGGGATGCAGGTGAGGCTGACTGGCCTGGAGTTCCCTGGGTCCTCCTCCTTGCCCTTTTGGAAGACTGCGGTGACATTGGCTTTCTTCCAGTCTTCAGGCACCTCTCCTGTTCTCCATGACCTTTCAAAGATGATGGAGAGTGGCTTAGCAATGACATCCGCCAGCTCCCTCAGCACTCGTGGGTGCATCCCATCAGGGCCCATGGATTTGTGGGTGTCAGGTTTGCTTAAATGATCTCTAACCCGATCCTCCTCCACCAAGGGAAAGTCTTCCTTTCTCCAGACTTTCTCTCTTGCCTCCAGGGTCTGGGGTTCCTGAGGGCTGGCCTGAGCAGTAAAGACTGAAGCAAAGGCGGCATTCAGTAACTCTGCCTTCTCTGCATCCTTCGTCACCAGGGCACCCACCCCATTCAGCAAAGGGCCCACATTTTCCCTAGTCTTCCTCTTGCTGCTGATGTATTTGAAGAAGCCCTTCTTGTTGTCCTTGACATCTCTAGCCAGATTTAATTCCAAACGCGCCTTAGCCTTCCTCGTTGCATCCCTGCATACTCTGACAAAGTTCCTATATTCCTCCCAAGTGGCCTGTCCCCCTTTCCACTTTCTGTAGACTTCCTTCTTCTGGTTGCGTTTTGCCAGGAGCTCCTTGCTCATCCATGCAGGTCTCCTCCCTCCTTTGCTTGACTTCCTACTCATAGGGATGCACCGCTCTTGAGCCTGGAGGAAGTGATGTTTGAATATTAACCAGCTCTCTTGAACGCCCCTTCCTTCTAGGGCCCTAACCCATGGGATTCCTCCAAGTAGGTCCCTGAAGAGGCCAAAGTTTGCTCTCCTGAAGTCCAGGGTTCCAATCCTACTTAGTGCCCTGCCTCCTCCTCGCAGGATCCTGAACTCCACCATCTCATGGTCACTGCGGCCAAGGCTGCCCCCAGCCTTCACATCTTCCACCAGTCCTTCTTTGTTTGTTAGTACGAGGTCCAGCAGCACACCTCTCCTTGGCTCCTCCACCACCTGTGTCAAGAAGTTGTCACCAATGCTCTGCAGGAACTTCCAGGACTGTTTGTGCCTAGCTGTGTTGTCTTTCCAGCAGATATCGGGGTGGTTGAAGTCCCCCATGAGAACCAGGGCCTGGGATCGTGAGGCTACTTCCAGCTGTCTGTAGAAGGCCTCATTGGCTTCCTCATCCTGATCAGGTGGCCTGTAGTAAACACCCACAACAGTGTCACCCATGCTAGCCTGCCCTTTAATCCTTACCATAAGCTCTCGACTCGCTCTTCATCCACCCCTAGGCACAGCTCAATACATTCCAGTTGCTCTCTCACATAACGAGCAACTCCACCACCTCCCTTTCCTGGCCTGTCTTTCCTAAAAAAGGATGTAGCCATCCATGACAGCACTCCAGTCATGCAAGCTATCCCACCATGTCTCTGTAATGGCAGTGAGATCACGGCCCTGCGACCGCACACAGATCTCTAGTTCTTCCTGTTTGTTCCCCATGCTGCGTGCATTGGTGTACAGGCATTTCAGAGAGCTGATCGAGGATGCAGGTTTCCCAGGAGGGATACAAGAGGATCCTCCATAGCCACATCCCATGCGCACTTCCCTGGCTGCATTCACCTGCTGGAGGCATCCTCACTTGAGCAGTCTTTTGCCGACTACCCTGGCACTATAACTCTCCTTCCTAGTTTACCCCTACCCTTCATTACCAGGTTGGCCAATGGATATGGATTTCCTGCAGTTCCCCACTACACACTGACAAGGTTTGACTGAAGGCAAAATTGGCAGATGGCAGGGGACAAGAAGAGGCTCCCTTTGTGAAATGGAATGAACTAGAAGAAGTGAAAATATTTATTTGCTTTGGCCATATTATTCATAAAGTAGTATTTCAATGTCATCAGAACATTTGTGAATATACCCTTATAAGAGAAAAAGAAAACATTACAAGAGGAGTTCCCCAAATACTGAATCAAAATACATGTCTCAGTGAAATATTCCTCGTTTCTTATAGAGTGCTTCTGGAACTCTTCTTTGTTCTGATATGCTACCACAATACCTTTGAGGCTTTATGTTGACCTACAGGAGCACTGGGAACAGATTTATTTAAATATGCAGTAGACCAATTCTCCAGAAAAGGAGACTTTCAAACTAAATATTATGATTACAAAAATTCCCTGCAAACAAAGATCTCTTCTGTTGATCAGTAGGTGGCAAGCTTGCTACATCCAGCTTTCAGAAAGTGTTCTCCTGTTAGCGTTTACGATGTGACTGTTGTGCCATATTATTATTTCAGATATCATTAAATTCACCATATTTAGCTTGCTGTAGAAATGATTTGTGTATAAAATGCTCTATACAGAAGATATACCGTTTAAGAAATGCTCTAAAGAAATAAATTATAATTAATTATTATATGTGGTTACTTCCCTGAGCTAGTTTTTATCTTAAATGACTACATGCTTTAATTCTTTAATGTTTTTATTGTTATTTGTAAAAATACCTGTTTTAATATTGCTAGTTTATTCCTCACTGTTTGTATAGCTTCTGTATTTTATCATTCATTTTCTATTGGAAGCTTTGCACACAGCTCTTTATAGGAATTGCAACACACAGCTAATAATCAGGATTATCTGTAATACTTACCACTGGAAACCACACAATCGGAATAAGAAAATGTTTGATTTATTGTGTATCTGAATAATTCCTTGATGTTTTTGGCATCTATCTTTTCTAATAGCATATTAATCATATTTTTATAGCCAGGCATGTTTAGGGAGAAGCAATGTGGCTAAAGGGGGAAAGTAAGTAAATAAAATAGATAATATGAATACAAGAGGATGCAAGAAGAATTAAATTCTTAAAGAAATGAATAAACAGGACTAAGGGAGATGACAAGCAGGCTGAGAAATTACAATTTTTAATTGTCTGGGGCCAAAATACACACTGTGTTAGTTCTTCCCATGCTCTTCAACAGTGAGCCTTGTTTGCTGTCTTGAATATTCTGGAATGAGTGTGTGGACTCTGTATTGACTGTAAGTAATGGAAATTGTTCTCTAATATTAGCAGGGGGTTGCTTCAAGATTGGCACTGAAGTTCATTTACGCAGTTTTAAGAACTGAGCCTCATATTACTACTACCTGACCTTGGGACTTGCTATAGCTTTGTAGGAGATTTTGTTTTCATGCCTTTTTTTTTTTTTTTTGTTAACTTAGGAGAAATTTTACTAAATATTTATCATAAAAAATACAGTGAAGAACCTGTTACTTTTAAAAACAGTATAATCTGTTACTTGTAATAGTAGTTTAAATGAAGTCAGAAACACCTCTTTCAACTATGTGTTATGCCTGGGGGTGGGAGAAGGAAAAACATGGTGAGGTTGTCAAGGGCTAAATGTCTCAGTTTCCATGGAAGGAAGAGTGGGGTTTCTTCTGTCTTCCTTACTAGCTCCTCCAAATCAATGGAAGTTGTCCTTGTGGATTTGGTGATAGGGTAACTGAGCCCAAGAGAGAGGCCAAATCATTAAGAAGCTCATTTGCAAGCAACAGAACTGATTCACCAAAGCTTTGTGAAACCAAGGAAAAATCTTGCTTGTATTGAATATATAGCATGAATTTTAATATATTATGTTGATTATTTGGCTGAAGTAATCTGAAGCTGTTACTTATGCTGTTGCACTTCAGAACTGTTTATGTTCACACTTGCAGTAGAACATATCTCTGCTAGCCCCTCTTTTGTTGGTAATGTGATCTGAGAGCACGGAATCCCCAAAATTTTATAGGCAGATCATCAAAGAGATCAGCATTAACCCCACATCTAATCGATGGGCCCAGTAAGTGGGCAAACAAAGCATAAAGACTTTTCTTTAGTTTTAGTTTCTCTTTATTGCAGTTTAGAAAGACCAAATAGTGAAGCGGAAAATAGGAAAGCTCAAGGAAAGCAGAACAATATACATATATACATGTAAGAAAGTTTGAAATTCCATATGCTTTGAACATAAAAGATAATTCACAATAAAGAGATTCTATTTATAGCTTATTAATAAGCTTTATATATATATTAATATAGCTTATTAATAAGCTTTAATATAGCTTATTAATAAGCTTTCAAGAAGACCACAGTAAGTCTGAAATATTTTTGATTTTTTTTTGCAAGAGTGCTCTTTTTCACTTCAGCATAATATAAAGGTCCATAGTATTGTAGCTGTACTATAGCAATAACCAGTGTATCAGGGAGAAATTGTCACTTTTATTGCAGAGATGGAAATAGAATAATAGCCTCAATGACCTTTTGCTGGTCTTTCCTGTTACTTTCTAGTTACTCTTCTCCAGCACAATAGGATTATCTAATCTGGCTTTATTTTACATAAAACTAATACAAAAATAAGTTTGGACACTTTGGTTTTCTATCAATATATGCCATAGCATGCAATGCACAAAAATCATTTAATACTAATCTATTTTATATATTTTTGTCTTGACAAAATGCAAATAATTAAAACTGAAATTCAGTACACGATATATGAACAATTTGCAAAAAACACAAATATTTTCTATCAAAACCACACAAATGTTTTCTGTCAAATGTTAAACAACATTTGATATAAAGGTCAGGATTATCATATCTTTTCAAAAAATTAAAAAACAAACTTATCCTTTCTTAGAGGAGGATTAGACAAAATAAGCAAATTTATACACATACATACACACAGATACAAACACATGCAGCTTCCAAGATGAAAATTTTAGATGGTTAACTCTATGCAGTTTTTTTAATACCCTAATATATGTAAGGTTCACTGGGGACAAATCATTGGTTAGTTCATATTAGTTAACCTCCAGTAATTTCTGTGTAGTTTCAGAGTTCGTCTGACTCATGCTAATAAATGAAAGTCCTATCATATAATACAGTTAGAAAAGACTCAGAAAAAGTTTCATGGGATAAATTTATTAAAAAAAAATAACTGTTTTCAAATATATTTTTGAATTTTAGTTGCTATAGTAACAAGACATTTCTTCTTTGCTGTACATTTCTTTACAGTATACTCAGAGCTCTATGTGACAAAACAACATCTTTACGGTCTACAATCTAGTCTCAAGAAAAAGATTTTCCCCCCTCTGGGAGAACATGATTAGACTGGTACTTACAGAGCTTCTAAAAGTTTGGGGTCTGTCAGCATTTCTGTCTTATTTTCTGGGGTTTATGACCTACTTATAAAACTTCTTTATGGAAGGAAGCTTAGCACATTTGTCTCTAGATAAAAAGCTGACAGACTGAACAAGAAGCATAGCATCCAAAAAATGAAGGAATAGATGTAGTTGAGCTGGTAAAAACAGACTACCTTCATTTAAGTCCCACAGATCTTTTCAGAGCTTCATGTACACATTAAAACCTATTAGTATATCTGTCTAGTTGGGTAGCAATGTCAATAGGATACAGACAGTTGTAAGAGCTTAAGATTTGTTTTCAAAAGCAATTCAGGCATTTAAAACTTTCACAAGTGTTTAGACTCTTTCCATTCAAACAATTAGAGGTTAAATACTAAAATAGATCTGAGAATCTGGACCTGAAGACATACATAAAGGCTTAATAATATACACAAAGATTCTGAATTTCCACTGACACCTATGACAACCAGTCATCTTACCTGTTTTGATGCTTCTAAAAGACTAACCAGATGCCTATCTGCATCATTAAGGGTACAGATCTTTTCAAAATGTAATCTAACAGTGATTTGTTGTCTAAAAGTTTTTAGGCAGAAATAAATTGTTTAAATCCAGGAAATCCAGCTAGATAATCCATGCTCTGGAAGCTGTTCAAAGCTAACATGACATTTCCAGCTTTGATGCACAAGCATAGGTGCTCCTGCATGCTCAGCTGCAGTCCTTTGGGAGCAAGCAACTAATTTCTGCCCAAGTCCCAGGAGCTGCCCAGTCTTTTGGGCAGAGATGAACAACATGCCACTACAAGTGTTGGGTTTTCTAAATTAGTAAAAGCTATCTCACTACAGTGTAAGCATATCTTTAGGCTCTTAAATAATTTCTAAGCACTGGAAAATATACTTTTCATTCTCAACTCTAATTTTCTTTATAAAGTGATAGGATATGCTTACATAAACAGACTTACCCTGGTGGTTAATTTTTCAATTTAAGAATGATCTCATTAAGAGATTAAATGTTTTCAAAGAAAACCTCAGGGCCTACAAATAGTCAGCTCATATAGCATTGATTTCTTACTACAACTTCTTCTTTACCAAGTGAGAATTCAGAAGGGAGAAAGACTTTTTTCCTGCAGCCTGTTTTTCACGATAACTGGGTATTAAGGAATATCTTTTTGTGTATGTATAGACATAGCTTAATCCAAAATGATTTCTGGCAGATAAGATTTTACATAAACTATATATGATACCCTACTTCTATAAGCTGAACAGCAGAATATGATCTTTACGTCTCTAAACTCTGGATTATAGAGAGTTTTCTGTCCTGCCTTTGTATCAGAAAACAAAAAGAGGAGTCTAAATAACATGGCATCTCAAGTGATTACCACTTTTTAGAGGATATTTAACCACACTTATCAAGGGCTGATATACCCTTGAGAGTGGTAAGGACTGATATGAAATAAATCAAGACACTAGTCAGAGATGGCAGCACAGGATCAGTCAGGAGCACATCAGTAACTCAGTGAGTCCTTTTCCTGGACCATGGCTTCTAGGCACAATAATAGCACAAATAGTAGTAACTTGTGCTCAGATGTGTTAAGGATATGTATATTAAAAGCTCATTAAAAGCCAAGAAACTGAATATTTATAGTACGAGTTACTCTGTGTGACATTCCTGCTATTTCTTTCATCAAAGTATTTTGTTTTCTATGAGTTTTAGAGTTCACACTTCAGTGAAGTGAAAGGGACATAGGAGACACAAGTTTCCAGCTTTGCTACTGTTGTTTGAATAGGAAGCTATTCATTAGTGCTTTACTAATGGTTGTGATGGCTGTGTCTTTGCAGTGGAAAAGGTCATCCTATTATAAAAACAGCAGGCACAGCATTTTCTGAACATTGTTGCATGCAGACAAACCCACCATCAGAGGATTCACCACTTTTTCTCCACCTGCTGTTTTCTTCTTTTTTATGAAATCATGACTTTTTTGCACTAGTGTGTTGAAAGTTTCAACAAGACATTTACTAACTCTACAATCTTGTTCCTGTTGAGACCCCCCGATTAGATCAATAGAGGGAATATGCAGGAATTTCATAGGAATAAACCTTTGATCTGAGTGCTGGTAGACATTCAGGTGCTTATGAAGATTTTTAATGGATGTAAGTGCTGTTTGGCTAGCACAGTTTCAAGTATCCCTATACTGCTTTGATATACTGAGGAAGAGATAGGGTCAAGTTATGCTAATTTGCTTCTCACTTTTTTAAAGGACTACAGAGACATAACCTCATCTGATACAGCTTGGGAAACCTCTGACACCCACTCACTCCCGAGGGAGAAAGGAGAATGCAAAATTACTTCCTCCCCATCTCCACCCATAATACAGGTTACATTCTTCCTAACTCCACTCCTGCATGAAAGCCATCACAATCTAGTTCTTTGAAAGCATCATAATATCAGCAATTAAATCTCAATAATGTTATGTGGAAACCTTACTGATTCAATACTATTCTTTATTCATCTCTTATAGATTTGTGAGGGTGGGGGGGACAGAATTTGATTAAGAAATGGAATTTAGAATAGGAAGAAAACTATAGAAAAGAAACATATAGGCTAGTCACAGAAAACTAAATGGAGAAAGGAAGATATTTTAGACAGATTGGTTATTTATTGCTCCCTTAAGGCAGAGCTCTGCCCTGGAAAATGGCTATAAAACCAGCATCTTGGGGTTCCTCATCAGTGGCTTCATTGATTCTGCATCACACTTGCTCAGTTTTCTAATATTTTTTTCTTGTAAGTGCCAGCTTCAAGAATTAAATTGCCTTTATGCTTCTAGAGACAATTTGAGGCTTTGCCTGGTCACAGATTAACACTAGCTGTGGATATTTTTCAGTCCAAAGGGTAGCCTTCATTACAGTAGGGCAGTCTCACTGGAGGCTGATATCAATAGCTAGGCTGCATAGATGCACATGAGGTCACCATTTAGCCTGAAGAATGTCAAACCCCAGTGTAATACCCAGATAGTATAAATAATCAAATAATGTTATCCTGTTACAAAACTTCAGTGAGCAGAAAGACTCTGATGTCATATACCTGATAGGTGGTATGAGAAGAAAAGAACCTGATCCCAGGCTATGTTTGCCAAAATGGCATTTGGGGGGGGGGGGAGCATAGTTTTATAGGGAAAAAATCATAACAAACTGTAAATCAAATCAATGACATCCAGCATCTTTTTTGAGTAAAAAATTTAACCTTTGAAGTCACTCTCAGGGAATGTATTTCATTCACTGAGCTAAGGACATGACCTTCCTTCACTCATCTGGTACCTTGTAGGATGCAGCACAGCCATCCATGTAATAATTTTTGTTCTTTAAGCAGAGTCTGTCTTGTGTCTATTAATGCGAAACAGAGAGTGGTAATGAGGTGTACAGAATCAGAAATCAGGATCATGGAATTATGGGGTTGTTCCAGGTAGATTTCCTGTGAGTGAAACTATCTGTAACAAAGAAAGTCCCTGAAGTACTGAGGAGAAGGGGAAGAGCTAGAGATGGGCAAAGTGTTTGCCCAGGAACTTGGTGCTCAGCAAGACTGGGCTTTTGCTCAAATGGTGTTTGAAGGACTACAAAAGACAAAGAACTTGAGTTTAAAAATCCCATTGGCATCATGCTCCTAGCTTTGTGAAGGACAGGATTCTTGGTCAGACTTGAACTTTCATGTTGGATTGCATTTGCTTTTCCTACTTTGCTGTGTTTCGCAACAGCTTCTTGCCCAGAGTTCTTGCCTAGAGAGTCAGCGATTTGATTCTAGATCTTCCCAGCTCCCAGCACTGCCCTGTGTTTTATTCAGTACTTACTGAGAGGAAAATACATAAGCACTTCTTTGAATCTAGGACTTCTCTTACCACTGGCTAGCAAAATCAAGTTTCTTTTGTTTCTTCTTTTGCTGATTTATACATTCTTTATTATTCCATACACTGCAGACTCTCTAAAACAGAGGAGTGTAAAGCAGCCATACACCTTGAGCTTTTTTACAGTCTTAGGGGTAGAGAACTCTTGCAAATTAGGAGGAGAACATTGACATGGACATATAATTCATACTTCTGTTTCCAAAGCATCAGCCAAATAACTGTCTGCTCTTCTAAGGCTGGGCTCCGATTTCTCCAGTGGCAGTTTCTTTTATTATTTATTTATTCTTAATGAAAAGAAATATGGTCATAATGCTTTTACTGAATACATTCTGTTTGATACTGACCATACTTAATGGAAGATTCCTCAAATGTTCCTCGAGTGCTGAGGGAGCTGGCGGATGTCATTGCTAGGCCACTCTCCATCATCTTTGAAAGGTCATGGAGAACAGGAGAGGTGCCTGAGGACTGGAAGAAAGCCAATGTTACCCCAGTCTTCCAAAAAGGCAAGAAAGAGGACCCAGGGAACTAAAGGCCAGTCAGCCTCACCTGCATCCCTGGAAAGGTGATGGAGCAGCTCACCCTGGAGGCCATCTCCAAGCATGTGGAGGACAAGAAGGTGATCAGGAGTAGTCAGCATGGCTTCACCAAGGGGAAATCATGATTAACCAACCTGATAGCCTTCTCTGATGGAATGACTGTCTGGGTAGATGAGGGGAGAGCAGTGGATGTTGTCTACCTTGACTTCAGCCAGGCTTTTGACACTGTCTCCCATGACATCCTCATAGACAAGCTCAGGAAGTGTGGGCTAGATGAGTGGACAGTGAGGTGGATTGAGAACTGGCTGAATGGCAGAGCTCAGAGAGTTGTGATCAGTGGCGCAGAGTCTAGTTGGAGGCCTGTAGATAGCAGTGTCCCCCAGGGGTCAGGACTGGGTCCAGTCTTCTTCAACTTCTTCATCAATGACCTGGCTGAAGGGACAGAGCGCACCCTCAGCAAGTTTGCTGACGATACAAAACTGGGAGGAGTGGCCAATACACCGGAGGGCTGTGCTGCCATTCAGAGAGACCTGGACAGGCTGGAGAGGTGGGCAGAGAGGAACCTCCTGAAGTTCAACAAAGGCAAGTGCAGGGTCCTGCACCTAGGGAGGAATAACCCCATGCACCAGTACAGGTTGGGGGTTGACCTGCTGGAAAGCAGCTTCTCTGCTGAGAAGGACCTGGGAGTGCTGGTGGACACCAAGTTAAGCATGAGGCAGCAATGTGCCCTTGCGGCCAAGAAGGCCAATGGTATCCTGGGGTGCATCAGGAAGAGTGTTGCCAGCAGGTGGAGGGAGGTGATTCTCCCCCTCTTCTCAGCCCTGGTGAGGCCCCGTCTGGAGTACTGCGTCCAGTTCTGGGCTCCCCAGTACAAGAGGGATGTGGCACTACTGGAGCAAGTCCAGCGAAGGGCTACAAAGATGATTAGGGGACTGGAGCATCTCTCTTATGAGGAAAGACTGAGAGAGCTTGGCCTGTTTAGCCTAGAGAAGAGAAGGCTGAGAGGAGATCTTATCAATGTGTACAAGTATCTGAAGGGAGGGTGTCGAGAGGATGGGACCAGACTCTTTTCAGTGGTGCCGAGTGACAGGACGTGAGGCAACGGCACAAACTGAAACACAGGCAGTTCCATCTGAACATGAGGAAAAACTTTTTCACTGTGAGGGTGACAGAGCACTGGCACAGGTTGCCCAGAGAGGTTGTGGAGTCTCCTTCTCTGGAGATATTCAAAACGCGCCTGGATGCAATCCTGTGCAACGTGCTCTAGGTGACCCTGCTTGAGCAGGGGGGTTGGACTAGTTGATCTCCAGAGGTCCCTTCCAACCTCAGCGATTCTGTGATTCTGTGATTCAAATAGCTTAGGCAGAAATTGAGTAACTGTCTTCCAAATCTGAACATCATGGACCACTGGTCCAAACTGAGTACTGAGCTTAGAGCTCCAATCAGATCACCTTGCTTTTAAGATTCCTCATAACTATGCTTTGCAGTGCAGGGAATATACGATTTAAAATAAAAGCACCAGTGATTTTTGGTTTTATTGTTTTGGTGTCTCTAAGGTTAGAATATTTCTTCTCCATGACTATAAATAGCTATATATTTCATTCCAGCTAAATATGAATCAATGCAGAATCTAGGCATTCCATCTTATTCCATTGATTTAAAATGATCATCTAAAAGGTAGACATACAATTATGGTTTGAGTTAACAAACTCCCTAAAGCTAAATTTCGCATTTTGCCATCATGTAATCCATAGCTATAATAACTTATATTATTATTTAATGAAATTTGTGCACCTGATCCAAAATTCTCTAACATAAATGTTATTAATCCTAGAAAAATGACCCAACAGAGGTTCTAACAATCCGTGTTTGAATTAGCATTTTAAGTTAAAACTGAGTAGAAACTGCAGGAATATGCCCAAATCTACTTGGACATATATGTCTTTGAATTATACACTTCAAGAATACAACTTAATGTTAACATTTCTAAATATGTAAATTAATAAATAATGAAACCTAAAGTTCATCTTATTTTCAAATACAGAACAAGATCAGGAAATGAGAAAGATCAGCAGTAAATGCTCTTAAAATTTATGGGAAAAATTCCTCATCTTGTAGGACAGTGTTTTTTTACTCTTTGTGAACAGATTTTCTACAAGCAATGGATAGCTGTTTTAGTAAAGCTTACTACTATTTAGCCAAGAATGGCCTTTAACAAAATGAAAATAATGTGTAAAGTATGAGAGTAATTATTAATTTTTGGTTCTGGGGGAGAGAAGAGTAATGTGAAGGTACCTTAGAGCATTCTGTATAGTACAGTTCAAGCAGTATATTATTTTAAAAAATGATTATTTATCAAAAATAAGAGTTCCGTTTACTGCATACATAGCACAGCCAGCATGTCACTACATACAGCACTAGCCACTCACCTAAAGCTATGGCATTTACTAGGATGTCAGTAGCTTAGGCACAGACAATTTTTTTTTTTTCCAGGAAAAAGCTCTCTATTCCTCTGTATAAACATGAATGGGTGCCCTATTTTTGCTGTTCTTTCCTCACAGCTTTTTATCCTAATCTATATTAACCTGGTATATATATGTGATGCAAGAGTAATTAATATTCAGCTTTATCCAGAAGTGGTTGGCCATGTTTTGCATACTGTACATTTTATTCTTTCCTTGTTATTTCAGTCAGCCATTTGACACAAACTGAAATTTCCTGCAAAAGCGGTTTCTCTTTACAGATTGAAAGATAGAGGGCTTTTATAAAAAGCTGTTAGTGTTGAAAGCTTGGTAGATGTAGGGAACTGCTAATTGTATAATGTTGTGCTGCAAAGCTAGTTAATTTTCTTAATGAATGCCATAAAATAGTTTTTTAAAAAGGATCAAAACAGGAAATCATGCTGAGTGACCCTTATTTGGAAATCACTTCTAAGACAAACAGGAAATATATGTACAGACCTGGTATCTGATTCTTCAAACACGAACACACGTTTCTAGGTTTCTGCAAATCACAGTTTCCACAGGGAGAGAAAAAGCAATTCCACTGAAAGGAAAAAACATGACTTTTAATTACCTAATGTGACGAGCGCTTACAGAAAGAAGCGGTGTACTGTCCCCAGTCCCAGGGGGTGCTGGGCACCGCTGACCAGGGGGCCGAGGGGTCCTGTGTCTGGACCGGGCCGGGTCTGGCCGCCATGGCCCATCCCCCTGCCCCGAGGGAGCAGGGCCCCGGGGCAGCCGGGGCAGCCCCAGTCCCAGGGGGTGTTGGGCACCGCTGACCAGGGGGCCAAGGGGTCTCATGTCTGGGCTGGGCCAGGCCGGGCCGGGTCTGGCTGCCAGGGCCCGTCCTCCTGCCCTGAGGGAGCAGGGCCCTGGGGCAGCTGGCACAGGGCCAGCCCCAGGGGGCATTGGGCACCGCTATGTATCCGGGGCCGGGATTGGGGGTCCTGTGTCTGGACAGGGCTGGGCCGTGGCGGGGCTTCAGCTGGCACCTCTGTGGCGCCGCTGGGCAGTGACCGATGGCCCCAGGCTGGGCTGTGATGGGGCCGGGGCCGGGGTGGGGGGAGTCCTGGGGGTCAGGGACAGGCAGGGCTGGGGGGTCAGAGGGGCCCTGGCAGTGCACGTCCTTGGTCCTCCACCTCCTTCATCAGTTGTGTCTTCAAAGAACAGAGCAAGGCTGCCATTTAGAAACCAAAACACAGAGAGGGAGTTTGAATGCTGAGTCCCAGTTTAACACAATTGAGCACCCCAGTCTTGGAGTCAGAGAGAAATTAGAAGTGCTGTTCAGCGTTTCCAGCCAGTTCTCCTAGGCATCCCTGCACTCGGTGTGTTGTGAGCATCACTCTTGGGTAGCTAATTCCCTCTTTGATATATAGGGAACCGGATGGCCTGACTCCGCGTACAAACCCTGGAGCCAGTAAAGAAACTTAAAGGCATTTGCAATTCAAATATAACAAGGTCCTTTTTGGATCTGGTCTTTTGACAAAAGGACATAAATCTTTTTAACATTTATAAAATACTTCTGCAGTCCATATACTTAATTACTAGCCTTGGGATCTAAGGTACTGACTGACAAACAAGTTTTTGGAAGAAAGTGGTTATTAGAAAACTAATCTAACACAAAGAAACCATTTATTCAATGACATATCCAAATATATTAATTTTATTCTCGAGGGTAAAACTTCTTATATAGTTGTACCATGCACTCACCCTTTCTTAGAATTTATTGAGTATATATGTTCATCAAATTCAAAATATTCCTACTGTGTTTGTATTGAATATCATCTATAAGTAAACTGACATATAATTGAAAATACTCTGTTATAACAGAGTAATATTATGCATATTATCTCCAAATACCGGGATTTTCTGTTTATTTAAGCAAAACATTAACCAACAAAACAGTGCAATAAATAAAAAGAACAACAAAATGGTATGTTGAAAGTAAAAGCTTGTGATTGCTTTCTGACTAACCACATTTTTTTCATTTTTTCCCTTGGATACAATTATTATGGCTTAAGTATTATTTAGGCTGTATTCCACTTCTCTGTCTTACTCTCAGGCTACTGTCCTTGGCTTCCAAAATTCATCAGGACCATGACTACAAGTGGAGGAGGGCTGGTGCCGTGGAGCAAGTTCATCAGTGGGTGAGAGCGCTTCACTGAGCCATTGATATGCATGCAAAATGAATGGCGTTGCATAGCAAATGCAAACTTCATTCTTTTTGTGTCTTCAGCTAATGGAGGAAAAAATTCACCAGCAAAATTGCAGGATTTACTTTGTCAGAAAGCTCAAATGCCATTACTCATATATTATATTTTGAGAGTAAATTGCATGTTTTATAACCTGGATATAAGGATTACTTTTTTTCTGATGAGAATAACTCTTAATACTAAAAGCAAAAAGGCATTTCATTTCTATTATATTTCACGTATCTTACATATATTTCATTTATATGTATTATATTTAACTCTAGGAAAATCACACCCACAATGTAAACACTTTTGTGTCTTTTGCCAGTTGGTAGTTTCAGGTATTTTGTTTTATAACCTAACAACATACTGACAGTAACCTACTGGGGAGGTTCAAAAGTAAGCCTAAGGACCATTGAACATCAATTCTTCCAACATGCCAGAATTACACAAACATATTTGCCTAATAACAATTTACTACCATTATAAAATCAATGTTTTATGGTAGCACACATTTCAGATTTCCTTCCTGTGGTAAAAAATGGAATGAATATGGCCCTCTAGTGGTTAGCAGATTTGCTGATAATCCATTTAGAGAAAGAAATACAAGTTGTCTTGCTAGGGTGTTTCATTAAAAACTCTCTAATTACTGGAGTGTTTTCTTTTCTTTTGAATGTAGGCTATTACATTTTTTCTAATATAATTAAAGCTCATTCAGAATGCACTAAAGGATAGGGAAATTTTATAAGACAAAATAATAGCTAGTGAAGCTCCACTGAATTCAAAATTTGTATCAGGGATGAATTTGTTTAATAGACTGAGCAAAGAATGTAACTGAATCAAAGATCCTCTCAAAGTATAGATGTTCCATACAGAAGAGGAAACAGCTAGTGCTTCTACTCTTGAACCCCACATACTCCACTGTAAGAGGGAAGAAACATTGCAGCAGAGGCAAAGAATCACCTTCACTATCACCTTTTCTCCCACTGCCCTACATTGATATGAGGCATCCAAGTTGATTTTAAATCTCAAAGTATCAAGTATAATACCCCTTTCAGGTGGTCATCAGTAGTGGCTTTAACTCCTAAAAATAGCCAGCCTTAGATTCTTATTATGTTTCAATTGTGCGGATTTTCAGTGCCAACATAGCGTCTGTCAATAATCATCAATGTTTTACAGATACTGGGTCAGGGGAATGTTAGGGAAGGAAAGAGAGTAGCCAGGCAGAAACAGAATCATGTAGTTCTTTCTCATACTTTCCTCACTATGTATAAAACCTATAGCTGTTGGGTTAAATCCTTGTTTGATTCAAGTATGTCTTGTCTCTGGTTGAAAACATTGTTACAAACTCTTAAAAACAGAATTTTTAAAAGAAATCAGTTGTTTAATTACAGTGCTTGCAGCTTGAATTACTGGTTTCTCTCCAGATTGCCTCATGTGCCTGACAAGTTTTACCCTCCCTTCCTAACCCTTCCTGCATCTAATCTAGTTTGGCACTGGGATGGCCCACAGAACCAACATTTCCTCCCATTACACAGATGGATTATTCAATAACTTTAGCACAAGTGACCTTGTCACTCCCATATTTTGAAATGTTCTTTTCATCTGAGCACTAATCAAAAGACTCTCTATTCTTCCAAAGATAATAAAGATATATTTATCTTAGATTCTGAGCAAAACTCAGATGATAATGAGAGACGTGTTTTGATTATTTATTCCAGAATCTAATTTTAGAATTAGAACTAGTGCCTGTCTAAGACCAATAAGTTTCAGTGAGAGGCTGAGGCAGAAATGAGACTTAACAATATTTCGGTATAAACACCTCCTTATAATAGAGATGAATGACTGTGTATGTTAGATAAGTTGTCTTGAAAGAAATGGAGAAAAAGTCAATTTTATAGTGAATTTCTATTCAGGACAAGATGGAAAATTTTAAACTGCTATCCAGGAATTATGTACTTTGAAGGAAACACAAGGGAACTATTAAACAATAAGCAAACTAAATACATTTTCTAAGGGAATTATAATAGCTAAATCCTATATATATATAATACTTAATGTTTATTAGACTAGTATTCAAAGGAAGCTTAAGTATCAAAATATCATTGTACTGAAAGCTGAGCAAACATATAGTAAAAGATGGCCCCCAGATTTTGTTTCTTTTCTCCTTCATAGAATGAATAAGATCCTTTCAGTGTTTTTGTTAAAAAATTTAGATGACCGCCTCAAAAAAACATAGTAATCTGACTAAATGGAGACATCTATGTCTGAGTAAGCTGTCTGGACTCCCTTTACAGTCTGTAGAGGAAAAGATATTTTCTACTGTATGATTCCTCTCAGTCTACAGTTATCACCTAAATAGGTCAGTTCAGATTTGCCCTGGAAATGCTGATTTCTCTCCATTGACTATAAAATGAAACTAGATAGAGTAATTCAGAAGCATATGCATACCTTTTGGGCAGTTAAGTGATATGAATTCCATACCTTGAATCAGATTTAAGGCAATTAGGTACACAATCTCTCTGATAGATCAGGTCTGCTTAATCTTGCTGTGGCAATTTAAAGTATTGCTCTTTCCATCTATTGCAGGATTTTGCCTTTACAATGTAGTCAAGGGAAGGGAATGTTTCCTCACCCCTCAGCCGCTCTTTCAATGGCATGTTGGAGTAAAATGCAATTCAGGCCTCTCTTTTCCTCTTGCTCAGTAATATTTTACTATTATGTGTGACATTTTTCCTTGAGTATTTTCTGAAGAGCTAAGAGACAAGAGAAATTTGGTGAAATGTTCCCAACATTTACATTAATATTTTAACAATGCATTAGAGTTTTCATGGTCTAGAGAACTTTAGGTTTAAAACCAATTAAATTGCACTGCTAAGGTAGATGTGGTGTCATTGATGTATTTAAATATATATCTAGTTTGAAGGGCAGACCAGGTCCACTGGTACTTAACAAAGCAATTACATTAACTGAAAAAAGTGAAATACATTTATGTGTGTCTGATGAATTGGGATGGGGTTTTTCACATTCTTTATGCTAAGGAACATATTTAGGTAGATCTCATGAGAGTTTTAACTGGGCCTCTAATCAGTGAAATTTTGTCAGAATTTCGATAGCTCTTGTTGGACTGCTCAGAGTTTCACAGAATATTTGCACTTTACTTTCATAGGACTATCTTTTCCTTTTCTCAGTACCTCATCTTATGACTTCAGTTTTCAGATCTTGCTCATAAGGATACATCTTATTCAGCCTGAGTAGACTGTTTTGTTATGTCCTTTGAACTATTTTGCAACTTCTTTTATGAAGGTCTTTCATCCCTTCTTCTTTTGTATATTGATTATAATTCACTTTCATTACAAGACCTAGCCAGTAGAATGTACCTTTCAGGTCCAGCTTTCTTTTTCAGTGGGAGGGCGAAAGAAGACAGGTTCAGACTCTTCTCAGTGGTGCCCAGTGACAGGAGGAGAAGCAATGGACACAGACTGAAACACAGGAAATTCCACCTGAATGCAAGAAAACACTTCTTCACTGGGAGAGTGGTTGAACATTGGAACAGGTTGCCCAGAGAAGTTGTGGTGTTTCTGTCCTTGGAGATATTCAAAACTCTACTGGGAATGATTCTGTGGCTCTGTGCAATAGTCACTTCATGGTTCATTTGTATAGCTTATTAGTGTCAATTCAGTACTGACCAGTTTGGCCCCTGCAGAGGCACTTGACTGTCATTGTATTAGAAAAGGTTATTAGGTGAAGAATCCATATGACTTGATCTGGTCCGTGAAGTGTATTTCTACATAAATAGCTAAACATGAATGCATTTAGTTGTTAGTATATGTATTGTTCCTTTCAACTAGCCCTTTGTAGACATGGACTGGTGCAGTTCAGGAGAATGATACAGACCATAGCAAGCAAAACGGACAAAACACCTCTGCTTTGGGAAGAGAGATTTTAGCAGTGTGGAAAATGAGCCATGTTATGCTCTTCTTTCCAGGCCAGAGAATGAACTTAAGTTTTCATGGCACTGATAAATTAATATGATACCTGGTTATGGATATGGAGACAGTGGCTTCCATAGGATGACGCTATGAGCCCGCTAGATATAAACTGAATCTGTGGGGAACCTACAGAACTGTCCTGGAAATGTGGTGTGCAGATGAAGAGATGAGTCTGTAGGAAGATAGACAAGATCTGACAAAGATTATTTTTCTGGGACTCTGTACTACCTGAAAGCAGCAGTACTTCTTCCAAGGTTGTCCTCTGCTGGCAGATTCGTATTAAGCTACACTTCAGGCTGAACCCAAGCTGCCCCTTCTCTCTGGCTAGGATAACTTGTTCGAAGGTAATTCATAGTTGACTATACTTCATGGTAATATATCTAGTTTTAATATTTGAAAAAACCTCTTCCTTTTCCATCTAACATTAAATGATTAGGGAGTTTAAAAACAATTCAGTGCACATGTGGGTTTGTGTTATTTGCCAAAATCACATTTCTAACATCCCTACTAATTTAATGCACGACATTGTTATCTGTTCACAATATATCAACATTCAGTAAAGCAGAGAATGATAACCCACCAGCTGTTTGTTTCTATCCAAGTGATAGCCCTGTCACACAAAGTTATGTAAAAAAAAAGAAAAAAAAAGAAAACCCTGAGTATATTTTCCCTGCTGCATTCTTTATATGATACAAAAGAATTCCAGGAAGGCATACTTCAGTTTACATGGTTATACAATGGCTACTTCTTTCAATACAGTGTTGATCTACAGTATCATGAATAAAGTGAAGTACTGTAGAAGACACATTCTGCCTCCAGAGCATGTATTCTGGGTAGCTCTGAGTCAGTGATGGTAAAACAAGATTCATAGGATAGGATTCATCTGATCAAATGTAAATGTATGTTATCCAGAGATCTACTCTGAGCAAATTGCACTAGGCCCTCTCTATAGTCAGTAGAGAAAGCTAGGCATCTCTAGTGTGTGATTTTTCTGACCTATATTAGAAATACCCTTTAAGATTAGATGAATCTCATAGCAGTGCTTTGTTCTTACTGCAGAGTGCAAAAGGAGTTTAGATAACCACCTCAGATATAAACAGTCAGATCAGAGACCTTTGCATTTGGTCAAATGAATCCTGCGCATTACTTTTTATTCATGTTCTGCACACTGACTTCTATTTAATTGAGAACAAAACATTAATCTTTATGATATTTTTTTAATTCTGCTCAAAACAGTCCACTGATTTTAAAACATGAATAAGTAGCGAAGAAAAACATGCAATAAATATACATGAGATGGTTACACAAGGTAGGAAAGCTGGACCTGGACTGGTAGCAGATAGGAAGAGAAAAGGAAGCATGAAAGAACGTGGTATTTAAGAATTAGTTACTTTACAGTGTGCACCATCAAAGTAAGCTTGTACCTGGCAGCAAAATTAGCATTTCATCACAGCTATAATTTTTAATGCATGTTCATGTGTGATGCTATACAGTATTGAAAACAGTTCAATATGAAAACGTGAACAACAACTGCAGTTTGAAGAATGTTTTGTTGACAAGCAAATCATTTTAGTAGTCTAAGCTTTTCTTTAGGAAATACAAAAGCATAATCAGAGCTGCTAAACACATTACAAATGAGACAGCTTGCCTGCAAAAAGGCTTGCAATGACTGTTTATTTGACAGGGATGTATTGGAAAAAAGAAAGGGCAAAAGACACTTGGGTGATAATTTAGGTGTGCAGGCAGAGTGCAAAAGCAGATAATCTTTAATTCATCTCCAATAATTCTCAACAGTATAGTTAAGTGAACTCCTATTTGGTATTGATTTTAAGACATGCATGATTTCTCTAAGGAGAAAGAAACTTTGTAAAACAATCTAAAGTTTGTAGAGGAAAAGTCAAACTTTTAAAACCTTGTACTGTGTATATAAATGAGGCATCATATTTCTATCAGAAACTTTCATTGACAATTTCTATCGGAAACTTTCTTTAACTGTTGCACATATCATTAATTGATTCCAGAAACATTGTATCTCTAAAAGATGCGCAGATCAAAAGATAGATCCAGAACACGATTTAAGTAATACAGGGTTTAATATTTAACGACTATGATTTGGGCATCTGGCTTGGTGGCGTGTTAGGTGTCCCCATTCCAGAGTGTATTGAGAGAGTTAGATTCTTCATGATGGGATCCACAAAAACATTAAAAGACAGCTGTAGAGGTAACTAGAGTTACTTGGTAAAGAGATGCTGAGTACAAAGTAGTATCTTGATTCTCACCCTTTACCCAGTTCTTGGATATCTAGCTAAGCACTAGCAGGAGCTATTTACTTCTATTGATGTAGTAAAAAAGCAGAAAGTGTTGGTTAGATTATTTCCTTAAAATGGTGGCTGAAAGGGTAATCCTTGTCTTTTTAAATTCACCTGTTAGAGGCTGCAGTTTCCTATAGCCCACCTTCCCAATCCTTCTCTCCCCACGTGGACATGTTTTGCACTGAGGTTCACAATTCTCAGAGGCCTGCCCGAATCACAGATATATAGACTTCTTTGATGGCAAAAGCAGACTGAGATGGTAGAATGAAAGGAGATCAGGACTTGAAATCAAGTTTTCTCATTTTGATGCTATTCAACAGTGCAGAAAATGATTAATAACTCATTGGGCCCAAGACAAAGAGCAGAAATCTTTAACCTTGTGATAGGACCTAATGTGAGAGCACAGACTTACCTTTTGCTTCCATCATTTTTGGTACATTTTGCATTTAACAGTTCCTGCATTAAGTGTTCCAGCTGACCTCCCAGGTAAACATTCTAACCAAAAATCCTAGTATATCCTAGTATATCTTGAATTTTCTTATGCAAAATGGAACGCTTTCCACATGAGAGTTGAACAAACCAATAACAAATGAATCACATTTTATTTTACATCAGATTAACTTTTGGGGTAAATATGGGAAAGCAAGCAGATTTCATATACTTTAACTTTAATGAGACTTTCTGATATTCTGATATCATAGGCAAACTAGGGAAACACTGCCTAGATGAAATAACTACACACTGGGTGCAAAATTTATAAGTATGAAGTAACAGAACCAGTTAGGAGGCACCTGGATTTACCTTATACCCTCCAAACAAGATTCTTATTAGAAATATGCTTTTACCACTGGCCCTGTCTGTTGCATATTTGCCTCTTGGTCACACTTTGCAAGTGCTTCAAAAAATTCTGACAGTAGCATTGAAAGAACAGGTGAAGAGAGCCTATTATGAACAAGATTTATGCAAAACAGGAATATTCCCACTATTCAAATGTGCAACAGATAAAAAAAATATAAAGCAGTTACATAAATTTTACATTTGCAACTTAAAATTTCAGTGTTTGCATTTTAATGAGCTTAGTAATGTAAAAACTGTACAAAGTCCAGTTTTAATTTGTTGAAATAAATCTAAATAAAGTATACATTAGCTACAGTGTGCTGTGAACTCCAGAAATAATCTGCTGTCTCTTAGCTATCACAGACATAATATAAATGAACAAGAATTTAACTTTATTTTATTTTATTTTATTTATTTTATTTTTTAGCTTTACTATAGATTGCATTTGATGCTGTAGGATTTGAGGCCTTCTGGTCTTGCAGTAGGCAACATGGCTAACCTCTGCACCATGTTTCGCCCATAAATGTCTAACATACATGTAGCTCTTCTGTTTAGGATGGATTTTGTTATTCATTTTTCTTTTCAGACAGAATTATTCTTCATACATTGATAGAAAAAAATAAATTTTACTGAGCTGCTTTAAACATTATGTCCTAACTTAGATGACACTGGGGCTAGAATATTAGCTTTAATTAGATGAATATGTAATTTTGACTTTGGCTTAGTTTTTCATAAGCTTTTTAGAAGCTGGAAGCTTGACTCTGGGCAGTAGTTGCCTAGAAACAAATATCCAAGGTGGATGTCTTCCATTTGAGTTGGGCTGCTGAGTGCTTAAAGGAAAATTCTCTCCTCTTTTGGGAAGGAGTGATCCTAGTTATTCATGGCTCTCTTCTAATAGCCAGAAGGGTTCTTGAGTCAGACTTGCATCTTTTAGTCTGTGACTCTTGCAAGCATTCAATACATTTTGATTAATAAATGTTCTGAGCTCTAGAAATGCAAGTGAGTTGTTGCTTAGTGGATATAAACAGAATGAATCCATGATGTTTGAGAAGATGATAATTCCCGTTGCATTCAGTCCTTAGTTCTGTTGCATACTCTAGGCAGTCAGGATTGATGAAGCAATATACACCTCTCTGTAGCTCCCTGGGGTGGGATTTGGCATCTCCAGTAGAAGGATGAGGAAGGTTCTCTTAGCCTGAAGAACAGTTTCAGTAGGAGCTTTGAGCAATTTATTGTAATTCATGCTGGTTTTATTAGCTTTTGATTTTTGCCAACAGTACTTGAGTTTCCACCTCTCCCTCCCTCTTTATCCTGCCCACAGTGTCAGAAGATAACTTTGTGTATGCTACAAAGGAAATGGGGTTGATGAAGGTAAAATGTGAGAATGAAAGAGGCTGGTGTACGATTATAATGATTCACTGAATTCTCAG
The DNA here is from genome assembly GCF_036417845.1 of Apteryx mantelli. Lineage (NCBI taxonomy): Eukaryota > Metazoa > Chordata > Aves > Apterygiformes > Apterygidae > Apteryx > Apteryx mantelli. The sequence continues at coordinate 115,638,925 of NC_089980.1, read as the reverse complement.
ATCATCGTCTAGTGAGTGAAATGTCCTAGTCTGAGTCCAGATTATGATGTGGATGGACTATTAGCTTTTTAAGAGTCCTTCACATGATATTTGACAAAACTAGTAGAAACTGATGATGCCATGACTTCTTGGGAGTTGGCTCAGGTTTATTGTTCTTTCTTGAGAGCTCAGGGTTTTGTTACTGACTTAATGATAGTCCATCCAAGAAAGTCTATGGCTTGTAATGTCCTTGAGTTTGACGTTTGGGCTAAAGATCAGTTTCAGCCTAACGGCTTAACCATAAATGATATTTAGAAATCATAATGAACCAAGGGAAGAGATTGCTCTGGTGTTTTTCTTCTCATGTCTTTACCACTTTCTCTTTGGGGGAGAAAAAAGAAAAATCTATAATATTTCTGCACTTAAGTCTATATCATGCAAACTGCATGAATTGTTATACTGAACACAGAATGTTGAAAGATACACAATTTAAATTCAGGTAACTTGCGTGTTTATTGCTAGGCTGAAACAGATAATAATAATAAAAAAACCCCACAGCTATATAGCAAAAAGATATTATCCAATGTCCATTGAATAGCCATTCAAAATCTAACTGTATAAGCACGGTATGGTTAGTTCATTTTTTTCCTTTAACGAGACAGTGTTGCCAATCCTCTTTTGCACTTGCACACATTTCCTAGTTATTAAAAAAGAATATACATATGCAAATTGTATTCTTCCCAGTTGAGAGGATAACATGCATAATGCATTATCAGCTTAACATCCAATTAATACCATCATTTACAACCCATTGGAAATAGACAATGATAGCAAGTTATTATGCTTTGAACTAACAATAAGCTGCCTGAGGTGTAACTGAAAATGAAACAATGTGTCAAAAATACTAACTAGCAATAAATAAGCATTGTGTAGAAAACAATTGCTTTGAAATGGAAAGTAGTCAGCTAGTCCATACATTATAGGATTTGACAAACAATACTGTTCCAGAGCTTACTGCAAGTTGTTCAAACACCAAATCCTTCTTCCAGTATAGTATAGTGCCATCTTTACTGTTGACATTGCTAAAGTAGGGTCAATTTCTAACTGGAAAAATTGTACAGGCAAAATCCTTGTACCATTAAAATAGTGGTGATTTTTACCATTTATCAGAACGTTGTCAGAATTATCCATTTTTATAAAGCAAAAACTTGAATAAACTTATTAATGTTGGAATGGCATTATAGACTTGAAGTTATTTAGAGGTTTATAAAATATATATTGGAAATGTCTTGATCATCTTGTTTTTTTTCAGTTAAAATGATTACATCATCATGGTTATAATTCATATATTTTTTCATTTAAAAGCTATACCTTCAAACATCTTGTACGTCAATAATACAGTAGACCTAGGCAACTCTAATCCATGAATAAATGTGAGTGTAAGAAAGATAAAAGGAGTGAATCAGCAGTGAGGAAAGTACAAATAACTGTTTAAAAGAACAAACAAGCTTTAAAGTGCTGGCTCAGCTTCAATCTTGATTGCACAAAATAAAACATAGTGAGGAAGTTTCTGTCTGAGTTTCGCTATGTAACAATGTAAAAGGTGAACTATGTAACTGTTCATGTCAAGTCAGGAATATAAATGGTCACAATCAAAGCTCCTATAAATAATTAGAAAGAAAAGGCTAAAGAGAAAACATAGATCCATTGTTTAATGAGAAAGGCGAAATAATGAATCCTGAGATAGGAAAGACTGGAGTAATTGTGACCATTAGTTAACACAGCTAGACATAAAAGAACAACAAAGTAATAGAATCACAGGTCACAATGGGAAAGAAATAGCTTGAAGAATATGTACTTAATCTAAAAATTTAGAAGTCAGTATGACTAGATTAAATATACCTTGAAGTTCTGAAGGAATTACCTGAAACAATTTGATCTATTAGTGATTATTTCCAACAACACAAGGAGGATAGACAAGGTCACACAATGCAGAACAGCTTTAAGGAGAAAAAGGAGTACCAAGAAAGAATAAATTAGTAGGTTATTTACAATAAGTCAAAAAATACTGGAACATATTCTTAAATAATACATTTGTAAGGACTGCATAAGCAAAATTCAAAATGGATATGTAGAGAATAAATTATATCACACCAATCTAATTTCTCTATTTGACAGAGTTGCTAACCTTTTGGATGAGAAGGAAGCATTAGATGTGATATGTCTTGACACAGCTTTTGAGACAATCTGTTCTGTTATTCTCAAGAGAAAACTAGGAAGTCATGGTCCAGATAGAATTAGAAACAAATTTAAAACTTTATTAAAGAATACTTACTGATAACTCAATGTGAAACTCGGAGGGTATTTTAAGCTAGATCCCACTGGGACTTTTCCTGAGTACTGTTCAATAATTTCATTAATGACTTGGATGATGGAATGCAGAGTGCACTTCTATAATCTTAGTACAACATCTCTTTAGGAAGAGTTGCAAGGATGCTGGAAGACAGGTTTAGAATTCAGAATAACTTTGAAAAAGTGGCTGATATCAATACAAATAAATTCAGTAAAGTAAAGTTTACATTCTACACAGAAAAGAAAAAGTCCGAAGAACAAATACAAAATGGTGTCTAAATGGCTAAGCAATAGTACTACAGAGAAAATGGTCTGAAGTTATAGTAGGCCACAAAATGAATCAGCAATGTGTTGTTGTTAAAAAAGAGTAGATAAAATTCTGAAATGTGTTAGCAAGACTGCCATAAATAAGGCATGAGGTAATTGTTCTACTCATTTTGATACTGAGAAAGCCCCAAGGAGTGTCTGATAACCACTTTGGGGCAAAATACTTTAAAAAAGGTATAAAACAAATCGGAAAGTCCAAGGAAAGTGACAAAAATGCTTTATCATTTTAAATTTCATCAAGAGTGTTTTAGGTATCGTGAGAAATGTTTTAATTCCAAAGACCTTAATGCACTTGTGGAGGAAAAAGGATGAGCAGGGAGGCACTGCGGGGCGGAACATGGGAAGGTCGTAACGGGCGGAGCACTGCTGCCGGAGAAGAAGGCGGGGCTTTACAGCATTATAAAAGAGCAGGACACGCTTCATTAAACGCCATTTTGCCACTCCTCATATTGGTGTCTGTGTGGTGATGGTCCGGGGTCTGGGGGAAGGCCCCGTGCCTCCTCGGTACGAGCGAGAACGGTAACATGCACTGGAATATTTTACTTATAGAGAAGTTGTAAGATCCCTTTCACTGAAGATTTTTAGAGATGTATCTGTGAGGGGAATTAGAGGTCTATTGAACACAGCTTGAAAAGATGAAGATGAATAAGAAAACCTCTTGAGGGTTCTATATTTCCAAGTTTCAACAATATTTTGATTTATTGTCATTTTTCTTTACTTCTGAAATGCCCATGTTTCAGAAATGTCCTCTCCATATTGTTTAAAAACTTTACAAAAGCCTTTCTTGACTACCTTTGCTTTAGGTTATCACCATCTGTATGACCTGCATGACACAGCACATAAAGCTACAGTAGTGATTCCTACATGATATGCCCCTCATTACTGAAAATTATTTTAACTAAATATCTGAAACCCTCATATATAGTGTATATAAGTTAATTTCATACATTTAAACAATACTTTTCACTGCTTTTATTCGGCACAGTAATACACCTCCATCAAGACTACCTCTAGCCTTATCCTGCCCTTTGAGCAACTCCAAATGTATGCTATTTATATAATGAAGACATACAAGACAATGTTGCATATTAGGTTTGTTTAAAGCTCAGGATAGATAACAGGTAGTCTCAAACTAGTGACAGGTTTGAAATGTAATCCCATATAGTTCTCTTGAACTAGAAATGAGTGTTATTCTAAAGAGTGTTTCCAGTAAAAAGCTGTGATAGACTGTAAGTTTGCTCTGTTTACTCTCAGTGTGTGCTATATTCCTTAAGTAGACTGGTCCAAGAGGGACTCCCTGTAGGAGGAGAAGCATTTGAATAGACTGAGTGAGGAAAAGTACAAGACTGCAGGTGAGGTAGAAGGGGAGAAAAAGAGAAAAATTGCAGCAGAGTTGCAGGAAGCTGGAATTTAAGAAAAGTTTGAGAGACTGATAAGAACTGAACACGGTTCATTGCAAATCAAAGTCACTGAGCTGACTGAAACAAATATTGAATGCAAGAACCCCCCATAAAAAAGCAAAAAAAAGCAGAAGAGAAAAAGTTTGTTTCTCTCCTGCATTTCTATTCAGCCTAGCCATTTTGACTTTTTGCTAAAAACAGAATGACAAAACTGATTTAAATCAAGGGTCTATCTATCTCAGCATTCCATTTCTGAAAGAGACAGTCAACAGAAACCTAAGAAAAAGGAAGATAGGAATACTTTCTACTTATTCCCACCTCTGCCAGTCCATATTCTCACAGCTATTTTCAGGTCAGGAAGTTTCCTGACCTCTTGTTCTTTGCATATTTAGTAACAACCACTGGATTTCTCCTCCAAGTACTTATCCAGTCACCTTCTGAATCCTCTATTTAAAAATATTAACAAAAAAGCTATTAAAATTTTTTCAAGTTTATATTCTAATAAAATCTCTCTCCATATATATTTAAACAAAGCCTTTTAGCTTTCTTTCTTGGCTCATTACAAGAAGATGAAGATCCAAAGACCTCAGGGCTTTGATCTATTTGAGTTCTCATTGAAAACATATGATTTATTTCTGGCGCTGGAAAACCATAAAGCTTTAAGGCAGTTCTGTCTTGCCTTGAGGAAGTCAAGTTCCTTCTGGCTGCTCTTTCATTCATGCTAGGAACAGCACCCCAGTCTCCCTTGGCTGTGGAAGTAAGTAGGAAACACAGATGGTCAGACAACAGATTTATTACCCTGCTGCATGCAGTGACCAGCTGAAGGGCTGTCTGATGTGTCCTACCCCTGTTTGCATTTTCCCTACTGGCCTAAGTTTTGCTGACTTTATATCTTCATTTTATATTTATGATATGGCTGCCTTCAAAATTTCTACCTTGGCCAGCAAGCCCATTGAACTAGTCCTTCCCTTTTGTTAACTGTAATGTCCTGCTGTTTCTCATGCTGCTGTCTTGTCTGTGGTGCCACTGGTCAGGATTAGCTGTTTGTACCCCTACCCTAACATATATACTTTAGAGTGTTTCTTAGAAACTTAAATTGTAATGATTTATTTATCCTTTCTTGGATGTCTGGATAATTAAAATGGGCTTTTGTTAAGCAGGATAGGTAATAAGCACAGCTGATGTAACAGCTTAATCAGATTTAATATCTGATTTTTCTCATTCTCCAAATTACCTCTATCCTGTGAGAAACTTATACTGTCATTTTTTTTCACTAATACCTATGTTCCCATTCTTTGAAGGGTGACAGTACAAATATAGATCACAGATCTTTATCAAGCAGAGGTACACAGCTAACTAAATTTGGGAATCAGCTGTCAAACAAGCATATTGGGAAGATGTCTAAAGGAAACATGAGCAAGTAAGATCAAACGTAATTGTAAAGGTGGAGGAAGATAGAAGTGAACAAACCGCACATTTCACAATGCGCTTGAACACCTATTATATACTAAAAACCACCCAGAATTAGTCATGTAAATTTCTTCATCACAGATTAACCTGACATGTTCTTGTTCACTAAGCAAAGGAAATGTGGCAGAGACAGTTAAGTATCAAGTAAGAAATATAGACATTAGTAATGGTGACAAGTGTAAATTCATAGCTACTACAACTGAAGAGGGGGTCATCTAGACTGTCCTTTTGCTAATGAGAGATTGCTCCTAATATTATCTTTTCCTATTACTGTGTGTAAGCATATTCTAGGGAATCTGATATTTTGCTGTTCTACCACATCCTCTGACTTTTTTCATATTTTAATGGTTCTTGTTGCTCAATACTGATAAAAAGAAAATTATCTCAAGACAAATTAAAGTCAGACACATGCTTATTGAAGGACATTTTGAAAGGTGACTGTTTTAGCATTGAACTTTCTTCTGTTCTTTTCTTCTTGGGCAAAATCAGAGAGCAATTGTAGTGGCATCTTGGATAGAGTGACACACAGTTTGGTCCTGTCATCCATTATCATGAACATAACCTTACTGGAGGAGGAGACTTGGCATTCAGATCATTTTATGTCTCTCTAAGCTGATGCACAGCAAGTGGATAATAGTCTTTCTCCTGCCTGACAGAGTTTGGGGTTAAGAAGACAATTAGCTTATGGAAGCTCAGTTATGATGAAACAGATGTAGTTCTAGCAGGCTTTAGGAAGCATTCATAATAAACTGAAATTAGTAGCAATTTTTTTCTGTGAAAAAGAGTGTAACAGGGGCTCTGGTATCATAAACTGGATGAAAGTCAATAATATCATGCTGTTGCAAAAAAAGACAAAGATCAAACTAGGATGTATACACAAGTATGACATTTTCCCAACACATAACATGAACACGCTGATTGAATTAACATCATAAGGTGTCTTATTTTAACCATTGCATTTTCAGACTAGGATAGAGTCCAGGAAAAGCAGTGAGAATAACTAACCTCTAGAAAGCATGTCTTACAAGGAAGGACTGAAGAACTGGTGTCGTTTACTCTACTGAAAGGAAGACTGCCTGAGACACAGTCACAGAAAAGGTAGCTACAAAGAGGAAGGGACTAATCTGTTTTCACATCACTGCTAACAGAACAAAAAAAAAGTAGACAAAAACTGAAGAAAAAGTCAACAACTTTGTTATTAGGATGAACTTCTTACTGATATGGACAATTAAACTACCAGTTTCTAGCATTTGAGGCTTTTAGGAACAGGCTGGACAAGTATTTGCAAGAATTATGTCAGCATTGTTAACTCTGCTGGAAAACAAAAGGATGGGCTAGCAGACCTTTAGAAATTCCTTCCAGACATATTTGCTCTTGATTTCTATAAGGCTATACCTGCATCTTAAATTGCAACATTTACCCGCTTCTTGCTTCCAGCATTGATTATCTAGGTTACCTGTTGTATACTGCCACTTTCCCAAAACAGCAGAAGAGAGATTTTCATCTGCTGTAGTATCTGAGTGGATTACAACAAAACTGTGTTTCCATATGCTCCTGAAAACCAAATAAAGGAATAACAATGCCTTTGTACATGCACTGTACTCTAAAACCTAACAAAATCTCAGGGTCTAGCGGTAAGTTTCACAGGTAGGACTTTTTCAGCTGAGAAAGGTCAAAAAAAATGAGTTTCCTATTTATTTATTTATTATCACATCTGTGACCTGGATAAAATGCACATTTTTTCCAAACTTCCTTATAACAGCAAATTTTTTTTTGAAAATATAGAATGTTTTGAAAATATAGAATATGGAGGTAGATTCTCCAGAACAAATCATAGTATGTGTTCTTGAGGAGACAAGCACTACAAGAATTCAGCCTTGATATTCTTAATCTAAGATAGAGTCTTATTTTCTTTATACTTTTCAGGCATGTTCCATCCAATACAGATCAGTTAGAAATAATATTTTTATGCAGTCCATTGCTGACTATTTTAACCAGAGTTCTGCATATTATGAACACATCGTAAATTCCTTTTACCCTTTTTCTATCAATAATTCTAGTCCAATTTTTGACATTAATTTGATATGCCATAAAACACTCATTGAGATTATATTCATACACCATCCGAAAGACCAGGTGGTCATCTAAACATCTCATTATTCCTCTAAAGGGGGAAAAAAAAATGTTGTGCACGTATCCAGGCAATGTGAGAAAATCCCCAACAACACCATGCTTTATTGATATAGTGCAAGTGGCCATTTTATTTGCTTTAAAAATATTCTTCGCATTTTTTAAAAATTTGATCTTTTAACCACAGTCATTTATATTTTCTTTATACACAGTATGGAATTCCATTCTGTCTTAATCTTATCACTGCTTAGGAATGATGGGTTGGCTGAGGCCATCTGTTTAATCTTTTGCCAAAATCATTCCAATTCTATTGGCAGGCTCTCTGAATGAACAGTGCCTAATATGAGTGTTTAGTGGACTCAACAACAGAAAATCATCCAAATGATGTAATTTTGATTTTTAATCTGATCTGAACACCCCATCCATTGGATGATTATCCTAAATTTCACAAAGGCTAATAAGATATCATGCATTGCTTAAAAACAACTGCAAAAGCCACAATCTTGTTGATGAAAAATTACAGATAGAAAGCTCAAAGCATTTCTTAAAGGTAATATGTAAGTAGAACCATTCAGCTTTTTCAGTCATCCTTCACTACATATAGTGAACAGGCATGCAAATGCATGAAAAAATTTCTATGTTCTCTTTTCAGTAAAGAAGGTGGCCTGGTGCACCACTAGCCTTTCACTTTTAGTTGGGTGACAAATTCTTTCTAACTAGTGTCATCCTCCTCTTTTGGTACTAATGTAGTCCTCTCCTTATTGTAATGCCAAGTGTATTTTCAATTTTGGAGTATAATATGAGCTAGAACTAGTGTAGATATTTCAGGATTCTTCAGCATTGAAACCGATGAGCAGGCTACATGGCTTCCCTTTCAGGGTGACTAACTCAAACATGACTGAAAGAGAGAGGGACAGACCAGCATCAGAACAGAATAGCAAGCTGCTGGACTTTATGATCCACAGACAAAAGAGAAGAAGAAGTCTGAATAAAAGGAACAGCGCCACCAGCTATTTTGCTGCAGTGAGAGTTATTAGAATAGTCTCCCATAAACTGATAGATGGTAGAATACATGGATAAAATAATTCTCCTTTCTGTCCTTTTTCTCTATCAGTTTTTCATTACATTTTTTAATTACAGATTGAAGTTCAAATTTTGTTTTAAAGACCTTTTCAAAGCAGATACTATATCCTAAGTATTTTCCTACTGTCATGCAGATGCAAACTTAATACAAGATTTTCTCCAGAGAAACAGTTTTCTTTCAAATTTTGGAAGTTTTTACTTTGCAGCCTCCTTATAATGAAAGACTAAAACTGAGTATCATCAGTTCCCCCAAATAAGAACTTTACCTAAAATGATCAGTATAACTTTTATCAGAATTACAAAAGCTGAATAGTGAGATCTTCCAGAAGTGATAAAGAAGCCCATATTATTTTTGTTACTGAAAAAAAGAGAGAGAAAGAAAGAGGAAGAAAGAGAGAGAAGAGGGAGGGAGGAAGGAAGAAGGAAGGGAAGAAGGAAGGCAGGCAGACAGGCAGGAAGAGAATGTATTGAGTTTTTTTTTTTTCCTCTCTTCTTGATGGGGAACTTATTTCCCATCATATCCTATAATAAATGGGTAACAAAATATTCAATATACATAAAAACAGAATTCATCACATTTTTCTAAAAAGAATTAAGCATTTCCTTAAATTGTTATTATTGTTAATATGGCACACACTTTGAGAACTCACTTTTATTCTATTGTGTGATATTTTAATTACCTTTCAATATGCATCTTTATTTCAGGCAGTCACTTCCTACTGCTGTTATTTATAATCCAGGTAAGAGCATTTGTATTATATAAGGAGTACTTGTACAATTCATCTCTTGTGTCAAATATACATTATATTATAAGACATTAGTGAGCTGCAAAAGCATGGTACTGACCACTGAGAAAACATACCATGCAGCATGTGATTCACCTTAGGGAAATTAGACTCAATAGATGCCTCTTTCTTGAGACAGTCCGTAAGAATATACAAAACTTTTGGACTGGAAAAAGACCATCTGGAGTAGCTTCACTGCTTTTTATGCATTTATCTTGTTTGGTGCTAGTTGCATTACTTTTTATAAAGTTTTATTTAGAACATATAGTCTGTCTTCCTGTCCATAAAGCGATCTCAACTTTTAGAAATGCATACATTGTGTGAGATTGTCTAAAGATGTTTAATAACGTATTTTAACCTACAGCTGAGTCACAAACTGTCTGTTCCAAAAATATGTTGGAAAGTTCACTATTTGGCAATTACTATTGAAACTATATTATTTAAACCTGGTTAATGTTCTACCACATTATTAAAACAAAATTTGCACCCCTTCCAAAACAGAAAATAAATAAAACAGAACAAATTTGAGTTCTTTGATGCCTTTGGGTAAAGAAGAGGGTTCATTTTTAGTAGGACAAGAGAAAGGAAAAAACAGATGACCAGCTGATAAGAATTTTAGTAAATAATAAAAAAAAAGGTTTCTATATATTCATTTCAAAATAACATTATGTTCTGACTACTAGTTTACTTCCTATTATCACAGATTTGAAACTTTGGGTCCTACCAGACAGAGTGATAAAAGAAACATAAAATTGCTTACTCCTTAGTATGACAACACTCCTTAATTCTTCTATCAAACTCTTCTAGGAAAAAAAAAAGTAAATACCTAATATTTACAATATTTAAAGGTTGTTTTGTGTAAACAGTGCTCTGAAGTACCTATTTTTTTGCATATTTTTCTACAAATTAGAAAATAAAATCTTAAACCTTTAAATCTTAAACATTAAAATCTGGTATGACCAAAGATTAACTTTGTCTGCGTCCGTGCTGGCAAAAGATACAATTGGAACAACTTCTAAGAATACCTGACAATGGACAACCTAAACAGTAACTTTTTATGTATTCCTGAAGACAATGAGAAACAGATCTAAAGGCACAGTCTGCAGCGCAATAATAATGCTGTATTATTAAATTTCCATATAAGATACAATGGGAAAGATTTTTTTTATATATTTTCCAAGACTAATACTACATCCAGCAATAGCAGTGTTCACATGGTTTTGGAACGCTGGGATGTTTAGCAGGGCTAAGAAAGAAATCTTTTACTCAGACCTGAGTTGTTAATCAAAGGGTTAAATGACAGTAAGAGGAGCTATGGCATTGAAAGGAGTAGAAAATGGAGGTTGCCATTTTCGTATTTTAAATATTTCATGATGCCAAGGCAGTCTTTCCTTGTGGAGAAATGTTACATCAGAAAATAACATTATTTGTTCATGAGAACATTGTTTTAGCCAGATTCCCCCGCATCATCCAAATTGTACAGAGCTGAGGTAGGTCCATTGGACCTTGGAAGTGACATCTAAGTGTTTACCAGGGAAATGTGTTTACCAAGTAAACCATGAGGCAGCAATGTGCCCTTGTGGCCAAGAAGGCCAATGGTATCCTGGGGTGCATCAGGAAGAGTGTTGCCGGCAGGTCGAGGGAGGTGATTCTCCCCCTCTACTCAGCCCTGGGGAGGCCCCGTCTGGAGTACTGTGTCCAGTTCTGGGCTCCCCAGTACAAGAGGGATGTGGCACTACTGGAGCAAGTCCAGCGAAGGGCTACTAAGATGATTAGGGGACTGGAGCATCTCTCTTATGAGGAAAGACTGAGAGAGCTGGGCCTGTTTAGCCTAGAGAAGAGAAGGCTGAGAGGAGATCTTATCAATGTGTACAAGTATCTGAAGGGAGGGTGTTGAGAGGGTGGGACCAGACTCTTTTCAGTGGTGCCGAGTGACAGGACGCGAGGCAACGGGTGCAAACTGAAACACAGACAATTCCATCTGAACATGAGGAAAAACTTTTTCACTGTGAGGGTGACAGAGCACTGGCACAGGTTGCCCAGAGAGGTTGTGGAGTCTCCTTCTCTGGAGATATTCAAAACCTGCATGGATGTGATCCTGTGCAATGTGCTGCTCTAGGTGACCCTGCTTGAGCAGGGGAGTTGGACTAGATGATCTCCAGAGGTCCCTTCCAACCTCAACCATTCTCTGATTCTGTGATTCTGTGATTCTGCGAAGTAGAAGCCCTGTCAGGAAAGGCAACACCATGGTATATCTCTGCAAACAGAGAACAAATATGATTTTGGCTACTATTAAGATGGTGGGATTAACAATGTGAGAATTTGGCAGAAGTGCTAAAGAGACAGCCAAGGAAATTATTGGTGCCTTGAAGCTACAGGTGCAGAGTGCAGCTGCTGCTTCAAAGCAGATGTGGTTCCCATGGGAAAGTAGGGAATGGAATTGCAGCTTCTTATAATTAAGCAGTGCTCTTGAACTGTACATTCCAATGAGAGCTGTAAAGCGTTTGGTTTTTAAAGAAAAACTTAAAATTATATAACAAAAAAGATTAAGTTCATAAAATCAAATTGTAATCCTACTCCCTATTTTGGTAGAAGGGGTTGCATTTTTACAAAGTTTGAGATACACCAACTGCTAGAAAGACACCAATTCCTCCACATTTTCACAGATCTCAAGGGGTGATGAATTAATACTGGACCCAGAACAGCCATCCATCCTTTGTCTGCTACTCATCCTTCAGCCTTTCCTTTTCCTTTTACAGTTTGCAAAGGAATCAAGTCTTGCACCAAACCAGTGAATGCAGGCAAATTTGCAGTATTCTTGCTTGTTAAATGGTTATATTAAGATATATGCCGTCCTTCAGAGGGTATGAGAGCAAATGGTACCATTGTGATTTATATAAGTTGATTCTGACCACAGGATTTTCATTACGTGAATACTATTTTGAAAAACAAAAACAAAAACAAAAACATACATGCAAAAACCCCCAACCCAATCCCAATTTTTAACAGTGAAATATTCCATTAAATTTAAAGACTAAATATGTTTTTGAATGTTATGTTATTCTTGGTAAGATATTGCAATGATTATGGCTAAAAATTTCCTCATTGCTTCTAATCTGAATTTTACCAGCTACAATTTCCATTTTTTTTTCCATAGACTAAATTGTATTTAGGATAAAAGTGGAAAAATGGATCTGGCAGAAGTACTAGTCTGCAGATAGCATGGCACATTTCCTGGGTGCAGACACACTGAAGGCAAAGACAGCTCAGAAACCATCTCATTCATTGCCATGGGAGAAACTACAAGAATTATCTCTGCTGCAATTTCTCAGCCTAAAGTGAGAACCAGCCTCTATTGTTTTACAAGATGCACATCTAGCTGGAACAGTACTGAAGCCACATGCCAGACTGCCCGAAACTCCAGCAAGAGAGCATGTGCTGCAGACAGCATGGGAAACTATGCAACTATACGGTTTAAATGAGCAGTCACTACTGCTTTACACTCATCTTAACCTTCCTCCACCCTTTTGAGTTTTTTTTAAACTCACATGGGCTATAATTTATCCCTTTGGTAATATACATTTTTAAAAAAGAGTTTTTATGAAAACTCAAGCTGAAGCTAACTGAAGATATTTCCTTAATAAATTTATTGGTTGTCGAAGATATGATGTGAACTTTGATGTTTATCTTCATGAACCAAATGCAGTTTGACCAGCATTTTCTGATGTCCTTTCCAGGAGATTCCTCTGTCTAACATATTTTTGGTCCTACCACGTCATATTTCTCCCTAGGTAATTTGTTAGGAGAAAAAAAAAACCTACTTTGAAAGACAAAATTCCCCTCTGTAAGAAGACATTTAGTCTGCTATCTAGTCAAGTGTAAATGGTTGGCAGAGAGTAATGATGGTATAATCCTACTGTCATTTACAAAGTAACAGTGCTTGCTAGTCCTTTGTCTACTTTGCTACTCTTGTACGTTTTTTAAAATGTCTGTGAGAGTAATTGATAGACAATGTTATAGACTGATAACCTCTAAATATACTTGAAAATCCTATTAGAACCAATATGATAGATGACAAAGTCCTTGAATTCTATGTCTGCCTATTAGTCTATACTATTGACCCTTTCATAGTTGGCTCTTTTCATACTTCAGGAAGAAAATCAATATTTATCATGTTCCACACAAAATCTAATGTAAACTAGATCTGGAAATGATAGTTCTTTGTGTCATATATTTCTTAATATGTGGAAATAGCAGCTAGATAAAAATAGTCTCCAGAGATTTAAGCTCAGTTGAATAAGTAACTTCAAGAAAGTATGCTCTAGCCTGTGAGTTTATTAACATTAGAGCTAGGTGAAGCCTAGTTAGTTCCCTTTCCAGATGTTCACAAAATGTTTTCTTTTTCTTTTTTTCTTTGATTTGGAGTTACATTGATTCACATACATCAAATCCTTGTGGAATTTCAAGGTTTTACGAACCCTAATTCTCCAAGGGGTAGTGAGAAGAAAGAATTTTTTTTAGGATTGAGTTTCCTGAGTTTATGAAGAACCAGGTGATAGAAAACTGAATTCCTCGGGACAGAAAATTGAGTCTTCATATAACCCTTGCAGTGTCTGGCTCCTTGGTTTCTCCAAAGAATTTGGAGACTTTGTATTTTGTTTCTGAGTGTTTAAAATACATACCATACTCAGCGCTTCTGTTAGCCACCTAGTGGCCGGGGAAGAAGAAAAATCTGTCTTGATCAATTACTTGGTTTCTATTTTTGTTCATTTGCTTATTTTTCTGTCTTCCTCTGACACATTGAAAATTAACATCTATAGGAAGTTATCAACCTGGAGAATAGAGCGTTCTGCTCTGTAGATTTGGCTTGCTTTGGGTTAAGCTGGTCACCATATTTATGGTCAGGAGGGAATTGTTTCGCAGGTCAGAAAGAGAGTTGTTTTGGCTTGTTTGATGGTCTTTCTCTCATAGTCCAGGAATGTATTCACTTCCATTTCCAACTTGGAAACATCATGATGTTAGGCAAGAAGGGTGGTCTCTTAGTAGGACACATACATACATATGTATGTATATTTGTATGTATTTATGTATATACACACACACATATATGTATATATATACAATGTGGATCCCTCCAGCAGCTGGTCTGAGATAGTTGGTCCTTCCAGTGGCTGGATCCCCATTTTCCCCAGTTGCTGGCACCTGGACGCACAAGCCCTTGAGGCCCACAGCCCCACTCCAGGTGCTGATACAGACCCTTACACACACACACACACACACACACACAGTGGATTCAGGGCCTTGGACAAGTTGTCCATCCAGTAGCTGGTCCTGGATCCTCACTCTTCCAGATGCCTCACCCCTAGAGACACACACCAGACACACATACACAAACAGGTCTCCCAGTCGACCCCCAGACCCAACGATCTCACCAGCAGTCGGCCAGGACTCCCCTGCTCCCCCCGGTAGCCAGCTGCCCCTGCAGTCTCGCCTTGGAGACACACACACACCCCTGGCTCCCAGATCACTGCCCCTACTTGCCAACTGGCCCAGCTTGATGTTCGAAAGCAGTCGTACACTCACTCGCAGACTCTCACTTGCTCCTGTCTCTGGCACCGCAGACACAGGGCCCTCTGAGACCTGGTCCTCCTCCAGTTGCTGGAATGTGACTTCACTCCTCTGGTCTCTCCCACTGCTGGCACCCAGACAAATGGATCTGTGACCCATGGTCTGACTCCCGTTGCTGCCACTCAAGACCCTCACTCACTCCAGTCGTTGGCACCACAGACATGGTGTCCTCTGACTGATGAGCAGGCTACAGTGTCTGGCATTTAATTTCACTCCCTCTGGTCTCTCCAGTTTCTGGCACCAAGGACATGTGGGCCCCTACAACCTGTGGTCTCACTCCAGTTGCTGACACTCAGACTTTCGCACACACAAATGTGCTCAGAATAGAGTCCATAACCCAGGAAAACGGCTACAACTGGAGTTTAATGAGAAGAGAAGACAGGACAGACTGTGCTGATCAGGCACAGGGCATGGCCAGACAAGTGTACTGACCAGCAGCCTGTTTGCATGTGACTGACCCTTTTAATCCCCTTACCTTTCTATTTTCACAAATTTGCTCCTCCCCAAATCACCTTCCCTTTTTCTGCCTTTGGTCCCACCCATAAATATCCCATAATAAGTCTTGCACAATCCTGAAATGCCCTTCCTCTGCATCCTACAATGTGTCCCATACCCCTAAGCAGTGACCCCCATCAGTCCAGATGGTGCTCCAGAGATCTGCTCCCATTAACTCATCATGATGGGTTGCATGCCTGGGCCATGGAGCCGATGCTTTCTCGGAACAGCCCTGGGAGGAGCCAGACAGAGTGTCCCTTCTCTGAGTAAGTAATTTGGGTTCCCCTGCCTGCCATTGTTCCTCTGTGCTCCTTTGTGTTTTTTGAGATAGTTTTTTTATCACATAACATAGCACACATTACTAAATCTCCTTTACTAAAAGGAACTTGTGACACAGTTAGAATTTGTGATGCCTTTGTTCCTTTTTGTTTAGAGAGTGTGGGTGCTGGCACTGCACACCAATTTCTAAAACTGAATCCCACCTCAGGTGTTTCTTACTGAAAGTCAATGGAATTTAGTCATCTGGGTTTGTTTTGTAATGGGAATTACGTTTTTGAGGCTTCCCATTGCCCATAAAAATTTTTACCTGTCATAAACTGTCTTGCTAAAGAGATCCTAATGCATCTTGGACAATGTACTTCATACATTGTCCTTCCTGATTCTTTGACTCCTAAGGTTTGGGTTCATATACTCTATACTTACATTTCTGACAATATTTGATTCATGTACACCAGAATTAAATTGTGATCTTTTACAGGTCATTGATTTGTCAGGAACGATATGTACATATCACTAGTTTTCCAACATCTGTTGCTCAGCATCACATAAGCATTCATCTACATAGCTCACCAGTAGGGTTTCCACTATTTACAACAGCTGAACAATCAAGTCAATGACTTTGTTTACACTGTTCCATTTACTGCTTTGTTTTGCTGTGAATAAGCAAATATCTGTTTTGTTCATTGTTTTGGTTTAACAAACTGAAATCTTCGTAATTCAGTCTTTTGATAGGAGTTAGGCAAGGGATTCTTGGGATATATCACAGCCATCATGCCCATAATCTTTTCCTTTTTCCAAGGTAATGCATCATTTGGAGCAATTTCTGTTTTGCTGTAAAACACATTGGATTTGAGTTTATGACAGGCCAAAATGGATTCTATCATTTTTTTCACTTGACAAATAAATCCCCTTGGTGTTTGTCTGTACTTTCTTTGCAATTTCCATCACAAAGAACTAGCTCTTCTCTTTATTTTTAACTTCTCCTCTTACTTTCACCAAGCTAATGCCTTGAATGTGCTTATAATGTGAATATTGGCATGTATTTTTTGCATGTTTGTAAATTAAGGTAAAAAAAGCAATGGGGCAGTTTATTTTCTTGAAAAAACTTTTATGAAAAACTTTCAGCTATCAGCACAGATTATATCTGTTGGCTCTTAATATATCTTTTTTACTGATATTTGAGTTTAACTTGATGACTGATCTTATTGTTGGGAGGATCTTGTCCTTATGGCCTTATTTTGAGGTTAAAAATGGAATAAGACACTTGACTTTTCCATCAATTTTTACTGTGAATTTTCTCTGTTCTTCAGCTATTTCCATTTCTTTACATAGACTATTTATTTTACAATTTTTGCATCAGCATTTGAAGAAATTGTATAACTATGTTCTCTCTATCACAGATTCCATCAGGATGATATAACATATTATTAAAGGTGTCAAATTAAATGCAAAAAAACCCTGTGTAAATTTGTTGTCATAAGTATAGTACTTCATTTTCATCTATGTGCCACACAAAAAAGCTTACGGAGGCTTTCTGACAGAGTCTTATTCCTTTATTTTGAGAATAATGATATTAAAGTTAACTTAATCTTTATAGGAGCTCTTAGATCTTTATTCTAAGTGATTTAAGCAGTCCACACCTGTTGAATATTAATTGTGCAAATGCATAGACTAATTGCATTGTCAAAGTCTTCCTATAGCTTTTTACTGATTTTGACTGATAATATTTGTGTGATTGGTGTGTTATGAGTTTGTGTGTGAAAGCAAAGCAAAAGGGCAAGTTGGACCCCCCCCGAAAGGAGGAAGGAGAATGCTCCCCCTCTCAGCCAGCTATCAAGTTGCTCAAGGAGGAAAGGCAAGATACACATCTGAAGCTCCACAAGAAACTATGCAAAGTCTGCCACAGCTCAGGAAGCCATTGAATTGAACAGAAGCAATGATTCACCTACAAGAATACACTAGACAGGAGAACACTTGTTAATAAATCCTTTTTATTTCCAAGCATCTGATATTCTGAATTTTCTCTATTTTTAAAGTAAAACTTTTCTTATTCATATTCTAAAAATTCTTACTTTTTTGAGTTTAAAAGTCTTTGAAAGTTCTGATCTTTTTGGGTGAGTTTGCTATGAAGAGAAAGTGGCGGCAGATCCACCATAGACATTACACTGACTCTGATTCCATCACACGGCTGTTTTACTCTTTCTGACTCAAGACCCTGTGACCTAAATATCCATTTTTAATTGCACTTTCTTTATTTTATTCTAAAAGGGTTTGTCAAAAGGAAATTAAAATTTGATTGAAACAGCTATACCGTTTTTGGATATGATGTATGTCACTACTGAGAAAATAAGTATAGCAATAGTTGAAGATTAATCTCCTATGGCTCAAGCCTGATTGTAGTGTTGATGGTGAAGGAGGTTTCAAGTTTTTGATTCATATCTGTCACAGGTTTCAATTGTTAATTCAGATATCACATAGTGTATCCGTAATAGACATGAACAACAGTGTTGCAGTCGTCACAGCTGCTTCTTGACAACTGATCACTGAAAAACAAGAAAAGGAAAGAAAATCTTTGCTTTTCAGGTTAAAAGGAGCTTTATTATGTTTCCCTTAAAAAGAAACAAGTTAACCTCTGATATACTATTCAGGTAAACTGTTCTTCTGATGGAGATAGCTGATCATAGCTGATGACATTCAACTAGATCATTTTATCATCAGTCACAAAATACAGTATATCAGACCTTGTGGCAAGGAGGGGGACAGACTATGACTTTCTATTAAATGTCATGGAACAGGACTTGGAGTTTGATGATGCATTCCCTTTTGGCTGAGAAGTCCTTTCATTAGCTCATGACAATATTTTCCCTACAGATATTTTGCTAGAATTCTGATGACTTGACTAGGTGGTTGAGATTATATGCCTGTCACAGTATTTCTTTTGAATTTTAGCAAGACTAATGGCTGATTGTACTCCATTCCCTTTAGTCTGGATTTTAGCAATGGATATTATTATTGGCCTTCAGAAAAACCCATGAGTTATAAAGCTCTTGTTTTGCTTCAAATTTTTGTGGTTAATATATTCAGTATTACAATCTGTTATTACTTTATGCCTTGTACCTTTCTATGAAGGTATTTCCTTCTTCTGTGTTATATACAGGTACAATACTGTATATGCAATGACTTTAGCATGTGAACTATTTGTAACATTAGTATCCTATGTGGGTAATCAACATAGTATTATGTGCACTCACCAAATGAAAGAGTAGGTTTGATGAGTTTTCTAGATTCATTAGAACATAACTCACTCATGCCCATTCAACACAGAGGAATTTCAAGTGTCAGGAAATTTCTGTTGAATTAAGGGGATAATCTGGCATATACCTTCCTTTGCATATGGTACAAAGACCTACTGCTAAATCTTACCTAAATGGTGTCTGCTTCTTTCTTGCTTACTTTTAATTCAATCTTTCTCAAAATAAGATTTATTAGATGAAAAACCCCTTCAAGAACATTTATGTGATGTGAAAACTCCTAAAAACAATTCAGGAGCAACATTAATTGCAGGGGCCGTCAAACAATATGTTTGATTCCTACTCACCTCTTGTTCTATGATTTAGTGTAATCATAATCCTTGTGAGGAATTCAAAATCCTGAATACTTCAAGTATTGATGCAACAGTCTATTTCTTCCAAACTTTTTATTCATACCACTTAGAGGATAGTGTAAGACTTCCTAGATGGCCCTAGATGGTTGTTGTACCAAAATAATTAATACAGATTTATCAATTAATTCTGTTTAAAGAGTGAGTGATTTCCTAGCATCAGTCACCAAGAGCTGCAGCTCCTTCTCTGATTACTTCTACTGCACCATGTTGATATTTTTCTTGACCTCCTAATCAATTTTTATATTATGACTCTATTTTTTTTCTAGGAATATTGTAGTCACTGACTGCAGGTATTAAAATTCCCTGTTCAAACTGAAAATAAATACACGGTCTCACTACCTGAAGCAAATAAATTTCTGTTCTATTTCTTTTCCCAATTTGCTTTATAATCAATGTGCAATGAAGTGGTCTGCATCACTAGAGTCTCCCATGAACTCTTAGTCTGGCACACATAAACAGTTTCACCTATGAATCAGATATAATCTTTCTCCTAAATTCCTTCTGAGGTCTTGGGATCTGTTCCAATTTTTCTGGCCCCCCAGAAGTTGTTTAACAATATTGGTTACCAAAGCCAGTCAATTGGCAAAGTTTCTGAAGTAAGTATTTTCTATTAAATTTTGAGTTTCCATATTTTCTCTTTGTAAGAATAGATAGAAGTACTGTGCTTTTCAACATAAAGGAAACCAGACTGGCCATGGTACTCTGATAATCTGTGGGTTTCTTGAGGTTAAAAATTCTGAAACTCCTAATCCCTTGGATTTTACAGATAAAACACTGTTTGCATTTAACATTATAAATTGCCAAGCTGTGCCATAGCATCTGTAACTTGGTCAAGGAGCAAATGACTGTCTTTATTCTTCTCTGTTAAGGTATCTAGTGACAAATTGCACTGTTAAAATGTGCCCCAATGTAATCCACTTTTTCTGTTCTTTCCTACAGTTTCATTCACTTTCTGGATGCATGTTCAATTCAGTATAAGTTATTACTTTCTGGTTTTGACCTTCTCTTTCTCAGAAGGCAGTTCCATCCTCTTCCTTAACTCCTTGAACTGTAGCTGCACCTACTTATGTTGCTCTGTGTTCTCTTCCAGTTCTAGATGCCTTCAGGGGATCGGCTAGCAACCCTAAAATTTCTTCGCTGGTATTAGCATATCCTTTTTCTAATGCTCTTTATAAAAATCTGTATGATAGTTTAATTAATAGCAGCTATTTAAAACTGGATGACTATATAACAGTTGTATTGATAATTAAATATGAACCTCCCCACAGAAAATTCTCGTAAGTAGGAAGGCTTTCATTCTATTTTTGCTTCACATTTAACACACTGGAATATAGTTTTCTTCTCCAAACAGTGATGCAGTCAAATTAGTTTTGGTAACATACAAGAAATATTCATCCCTCTTCATCCTCCTCATCTTTGTCTTTATGTTTTTGGAAAAAGAGGGGAAAAAAATCAACTTGGGGATCACCCTTATGGAAGCTAACTTGCAATTCATTTCATAAAATGATCATTTTCTTTCTTCAACATTCATAGGAAATACCTATTTTAACTGACCAGTTAAAACTGTTTAACTTGTATCATTGTCAGCGCAGCTTCTCTATATCCTCTGATTCTTTTTACACATAAAAGAATATACTTCCTCTTGAAGTTGTTTGGATTTCTTTTATTAGTTGTTTTGCTTATAGCTGTAAATCAAGAGAGAATAAGAACTTGCAGTACACTGAAGTTATTTTCATCTTACAAGACTGCCCTGCAATATTGCAGTCATGGTGTGGTTCTGCCGCAGTCCAGGAGGGATTCTGGAGGTAGGCTTTTAACAGGCTTGGGAGGCCTGTCAGTGACCTGACACTAAAATTTCATTGGATTCTCAATATCGTATGAGAGATTATTCTTAACTCTTCACCTGTAATTATCCCAGAGAGTCGTTTTTATTATTTAGGATGACAGCAGTGCTGCTGCCAAAGATTGTCTTGTTGCGAACTTTTAACAGGGTCACTATGATTTTCATATCAAACGAATAAAATAATACATCAGTCAAGTACACTCCATTGAAATGTTAAGTTTCATTTTTATCAAAAATTTATTTTGATAGTATTACACATGCTTGGAAGGGAAAATCAAATAATATCTCATTTTTATTCTGAATTGAAACATTTCATGATATTCAAATTCTGATTTTTATTTATCTCTAATGATACTTTCAGCTCATAGATCAGAGTGACAGGCAAACATCATATTACCATGCTTTTGAGGTTTCCAAATACTTTTGAACCTCCAAAGCCTTTACTGAATTTGCTTAACTTCTCTCTAGACTGAAGAATTGTTTGTCTTTCTTTCTGCCATGGTATAATCTGCTCTTTATCCACAGCAGTATTCAGCATAACTGCTGCTACTGTCTTCAAAGGGATATGTGCACATTAGATGTCTCTAAAGATCAACTTTAGGTTGGTCCAAGTCTTTCACATGGCTCCTTTTACTGAGTTTCTAATGTTAGTGGCTGCATTCTTCAAATTTAGCAAAACTAACAAAATATACCTGAAGTTGCATTTACTGTAAGGGAAAATTCCCTCTCAAATCTATTCCTTTATAAAATATAAGTAATTTTTGCTAATAGTGAGTGAAGCTATGAAATGTCAACATCAAAACTAAATGTGACAACAGCCCTGACTTTTTAAGGCTGTTATTAAATCCACAGTTTTGTTAGGGAGCATAGAGTTGCTTATCTTTCATCCAAAAACTAAACTCATATTTATGATGCACAAAAGCAAAAGAAAATCAAATAAAGTAGAAAGAAAGCAGTACCAAACACCTACTTTATATCCTAAAATTTCAGGAGTGAAATTTAAAGCTTTTATTATATTCACTGCAGAGTACAGTAAAAATGGTCCTTTTTTTTTTCCTCTCTCTCATTTGTGACTCCCTATTTCTCAGTAAATGAACAGATACACACCAGTCTCATCATGGCTTTTTTAATTATTATTTGGACCCTAAAACAAGTTGTTTTCATCTCTAAAAAAGAAGACAAACCCATTATTATTACTTGATACTTAGAAGGAACCATTATCTGTGTAGTATTGTATAGAGGTAAATTCCCCTTGACAATATGACTTCCATCAATCAGTCGCAGAAAATTAAAGCACTTGGATCATCATAATACAGTGATTTTTAATGAAGGTTATTAGGAAGTTCTAATTATTTTTTGGCAGAAAATGAAAAATAACTTTATCTATTTTAACCTTAGAGTTATATCTTAGTATTTCATTTTGAAAGAGAAAAGAAGAAAATAATTTTAAGATTTTTTAATCTTTAAATCAATTTTAAATAAATAAACATTGTTTCTGGTAGAAGTATTGATTTTTAACTGTGATCTTTTATTAAATGCAAAAAACAGACAGCTAAAATACAGTATTGTAATACACAGCTGGGGACTTTAATTGAAAAACAGAAAAAGATTAAATAAAATTTAAAGTGGACATATTTCATTTGACTGAAAAGCATATTTTGTGAAAGAATGTTTGAAAATATTTCACTTAAGTAATTTTGCTGGTATATATACTAGCATGAACTGCATTTATTCAGTTATTTTAAGTATACTGTAGAAAAATCTTGGTCCACTTATCCTCTTATACTATTATACTTAATATTTATTTAGCACCTTTTCTTTTCAAGATGCTCTACGGATGCTAATAAGCTAAGTCCAAGTTTTTACTGATCTGCTTTTAGTTCATATCTGCGGTCTTGCGTGCAGTTATACTGGTTTCAGTGGACTTCCTGTGACACAGGAATCCACTTATGCTAATGTCACTTAACTTCTGGGGACTAGTATCCATCCACTAATATCCCTGGAGAAGTATGAAAGCAACATGTGAGTTAAATACCGCAGACCCCCCGATCAGTCTATCTCACAATAGAAAGGAATACTAAGGCCCTCAAAATCCATAAGCAAGTCAATACCAAGATTATTTTGCAAAGTTTAATTCATTTAATACTTCGTTCACTTCATTTTCTTACATCATCTAACCAGTTCTAAGATTTCTTCACATGTGTCATTTTAGCTGCTGCCATAAGATCCTAAAGATTATCACCAGTTTGCTACACCTACTATTTGTTTGATCCTTCCCCCAAATACTGTGCAAGCTGTAGCTAAACTGATTATGTGATTGCTCCATGACGGTTACTGTCAGAACGAACAGAACGGGTTAGCTGTAACAGCTTGCCTTTGTTGCCTCATTATGGCTGAAATGAGTTTGAGAGGCCAAAACAGCAGAGGCAGTAATAGCTGGCAGAGCGAAGAGGGCAGTCATAACAAACAGGGACAGAGGGAAAAAGGCAGAGTCAAGCCCTTTGCAGTCAATTGAAAACAAAGCCAACTAGAATAGTTGCTGAAATTGTAAATGTCAGTCCCAGATGTGTCCATGAACTGAGGCATCTTGGAGTCACTTTTAGAAAAATTGTTTTTTTCCTCATTCGGGCATTAACTTTTTACTCGTAAATTCCTGACTTGGACTTCTGAGCTAGTCACTGGTTTCCAGAGCAAATAAAAATGGACATGTATATAGTAGGTTGTAATATATGACTATGGAGAAAATGTTTTTGTGAATAATGAATCCTCTCTTCTCCAAGTCTGACAGGAAATTCTGCTCTATAAACCTTCATTTTTCAGCCTGCCAGGAGATGAGACAGTATATATCTGTCAAAGACAGAGTATGGGAAATTAATTGCACTTAACTCTAAATCTTTGTTTTCTTCACAGTACACTTAAATTTGTACTAAAAAACAACAACAACTGTTTAACCTTTTCCTCAAACTCTATACTTTCCTGTAAACCAGAACGGACATCTTAGAAACTGTCAGTTCTAGCTCTGACAAATATATAGAAATATACTATCTGATTATATACAAACTTTAGAAATAAACGCCACCACTGTTGCAGGTCTTCTTTGGCTAGGAAAAATACACAGCTGTTGTAAATCCAATAATGTAATATTTGTCTACTCTTCTAAAGAACTCTTAACTCAGTTTCATTCTTCTGGTTAAGAAATCCATTTGTTTAATAAATAGAGAGTTATACATGTTATTGTGTGTCTTCTTATTGTACAACAGTTGTATTTCTTCTGAATCATATTAACCATACAAACGGGTAATTTTCACATTGTTCAAATACCCAAATGTAGTCACATGTGGTGGGGTGCAAATATGTTTTGGAAATAGGACTCAAAGGTATTGTGCTCCCACTATGCTCCAGTGGCTAATGAAAAAGGGAACTCTTGGGTATATAAGAATAAGAATTGCCAAGGAGAGAAAGGAGAATCCATTACCAGCAGATGTGTATTTTGAGACCATTACTGAAAATATGGAATTCTCTTTGTGGTGTCCATGCTTTAAAAAAGCTATTTGCAAATTGGAAACGGTTTGCAAAAGGTCTGCAAGAATTATTTGAAGTCTAGAAAATCTGCCGTA
Source organism: Apteryx mantelli (assembly GCF_036417845.1). Classification (NCBI taxonomy): domain Eukaryota; kingdom Metazoa; phylum Chordata; class Aves; order Apterygiformes; family Apterygidae; genus Apteryx; species Apteryx mantelli. The sequence goes on along the minus strand of NC_089980.1, from coordinate 115,613,873 downwards.
CCACTCAGCTTAAAAAGGAGAATATTAATTGGTTGTTTGATCACACTCTGCAATTATCTGATTAGGAAGACTTCTGATACTAGACAGAACTTTAACCTATCACACAGAAGAATAACAATACATAAGGGATGGAAGAAGGTTGAAAAAACCCAATTTAAAAATAAAATGCCCATTTTAAATTGTGAAAATATTTAACCATTTGTTAGTAATGCACTAGATTCTCCGTAACTTCAGGTCTTTAGATTAACACCCACTATCATTCTAAAAGGTGGGCTCAAGAAGAAGTTACAGATTTGATGCAGAAATAATTGTTCAAAAATCTTTTGCCTATGTTATGCAGCAAGTCAGACTCAGGGATCATGTTCTCTTTTATCCTTCAAACATTCCAAGGTTCTGATGGAAAAGGAGGTAAAGTGACATTTCTCTTTGTGACTGAAATTATTACTAAAGGACTTTCTTCTAGCACACTACTTTATCTTTTCTTCCTCCTGTGTTTTTCCCTTCTGTCTCAGCTATAAAACCTACTTCATTTTGACAAATAACTGGTAATAAGAATCTGGTGAGAAATTAGAAAAATCACAAATTACTTCAGTAAGTGTGAGTGATTAATTCAACAGAAAACACATAAAGAAGCTGTATTGAGAGTGTTTTAGTTCTTTCTTAATCTACACCTATTCCACTTTTCCAAACCCTAAATGAAGACATAAAATTACCACTACTGCATCATGACAGCAAACTCCAGATGTTTTATTATAACTTCAGCTTTCAATATGGTTGCTATTACCCATACCGGTAGCTACACAAAAAAGCAGAATGCTTATTAGTAATTCTTTTAATGGGTAATTTTAAAAGCCGCCTTCTTCATCTCCCTCTATCAAATTTTGGTAAATGAATGATCATTCTAGTATTGTTTCGTAACACAAATACCATGTTACTGCCATTTCCATGGTATTTAGGATGTATCTGTGCTATCACAGAAATATCAAGATGACCTTTCAATATGGTATTTTAAGTCCAAGATTTCTCTTATACAGTTTTATACTTTGTTAGACACCAGGGGTATACTCATGATTAACCTCTTATCACTTAATTATGTTAGTATGTACTGCTCACAGATTCATATCTCATCTGTATTGCTTAGTAGGAGCCCTTCTTTAAGAGTACATCTAACTATGAGCAGTACTGGCGGACAAAACAGCTCCCTTGTTTAAGATTAACTGAAAAGACACTACTACAAGAATCATTAACCTTCAAGATGAGGCTGAAGTAAGACTGCAAATGCACAGTGTAAGAATTTTCATGTGTATACAAACACAGAGGAACTGTATTTTACTTAAACTGTACATCTGTAGTAAATAAAATACGGTTAGAGTATGCGTTCAGTCGCTGGGCCACTCATACCCATACAGTTTAGCTATATGGGTATGAGTCACTGGTCACCACATGTCACTGGTATGGATTTTTTCTGCGCCAAATGGCCCTCTCCCATACAGTACCCAGCCACTCTTCTGGAGACAGCTCTTGCCGGTGAATATGATCACCAGGCAGCCTGAATGTGGCCTCCTTTGTTTTGGAGGAGAGTAGAGTCTGGGGGGCAAATTTAGATATGCAAGCTGGAACATGCCCCTTGGCTTCAGGGTCACCTGGCTCATTTTACTTAGTAGTAAAGACAAAGCCCAGAAGTGCTCCAGCAGAAGCAGGCAGAGGCTGTAAAAATACATGGAGACAGCTGAGTGGGCCTGAAAATAAGCACCACAAAAATAACACAAAACAGATAAACTATTTGTACAGAGTGCTGACATAAGAAAAGTTTGTGTTTGTTAACAAAACTCTCCCTCTCTCTCTCTTTGGTCTGATTCCTGTAGTGTTTGGGAAACAGGACTTTGTGCATATATTTATGCATATATGTGTATAAACTGCATGTCTAATTCTTACCACTCTTTTTTCCTCTTAATGTAAACAATCTACAATCTCCAGCAGAATCAGGTAAGCTATTTGGAATACAAATGTGGAAGACCAGGCTGCTCTAAAATTAATTTGTATCAATAATGATTTAAAAACTAAATTTGGCTCAGTAGAACATAGAACATCTCCTCTGACAGGCAGAAAAACACACTAAACCCACAGAGCAACACTGCAAAATTACATGAGCATAGCAAAGCTAAGTGTGTTCGTTTTCCTTCAGGGCAACAGTTTTTGAAATAATATTTTAGAAGACTCATATGAAAAGACCATATTTTTGCCTCAATCAGCTGAGTATATTTTAATGCAATAGTATCTTAAATATTTACGCATTAAAAATAGATAGGTCTGACTGATTTTCTGATACTTTTATTCCAATGTGAAAATAAGCAAGATCAAGTTCAAAGCAGGTAGCTGTTTTATAACCCCAGCTGGATATTAACTTTGGGAATATTTTTGATTACTTATCAGTAGTTTTTCTATCTCTTTTCTAATGTAACAGAAACATCTCTCTGCTTAATTAACACTTAACAATGATAACAGTGCAATGAAGCTCACTTATATAGATTTGCCACTTATTTTGTATACTGTACCTACTATAGATTTGCAGAAATAGTTAATAGAAAATACTTGTTTTTTGCCTGTCCATCATTCTTTTGAATTCTGTCTAGTATTAATACCTTCAAGTACTCTCAGTTCTATCTTCTTTTGAAAGTTTCAGTAACTAGGCTTTTTACCGAACCTGAGAATTCTCTAAATGGATTCTTAATACAAAATAGAAAATGCATCCATAAATAATGGAAGGTGGTAGACCATTGATTTACAACAAAATAAATGACAGTACTAGATGTATATTTACTCCTAGATTTGTAATTGGGTCTATTAATAATAGATGTTAATATTAGATTAAGGATAGGTTGCATAAATAATGTAAAAGTATATTAGAAAGAAGTACAATAAGACTTAGAATTGTAATTTCCACATATGTAGAAGGCATGAATCTGCAGAGCTGGGGAGAAGAATGCGGGGGAATTTGTGATGTCTTGGAGCACACACAGCTGGAAGCCTCAATTTCTAGACTCTGGGGTTTTCTGCGCCTTTCTGCTGGCTGTATTTGGTTTTAATATTTTGTGACGATTTTGCCCTGACTTTTTATTTCACTGAATTTATATTCCATGTTAGACTATCAATGAACAACAGGGACAACATATGAAAGGCACCTCAATCTGTCACTGATTATATTGTAGGGTGTAGGGAGCCCTGCACCTTCCCAAACCTGTCCATTGCATACAATTTAAAGTTCCCAGCATAAAACCTGTTAGCTGAGACTGTTCTGCCCTTAGTTGTATTGGGGAGCTCTGTCTAATTCTGAACTATGGATGTCTTTCCAGATTATAAGAATTAAAAAAAAAAAAAAAACTAATTGTCATCCATGTTCCCTAATCTGTGGTCCTCACCTCCCAGTCCTGCTCTGACTCAGATCAGTTCCTTGTCCATATCTAGATATTTCAGATTCTGGTTCTTGCTATGGCCCTATGATACGGCCCTATCATTAATTCAAACTCAGTAATTACATATTCCAAACATGTTTTTCTATAAATTTTTCTTTGGGACTGCTACCCACTCATCATTCTGCTTTGCCATTTTCCTTTCCCAAATTTTCTCTCTGCTATTTTTTTCTTTATCCCCTCCTTTTTTTTCCTCTCTCTCTTCTCTTGCCTTGTCTGCTTCTGCTGTAGGTGTGCAAAAGACTTTTTCCAACCTGTACCAGTGCCTTCCTGTTATTTGTCTGAATTTTCATTTTCTTTATATGAACAAAGAACAAGGATGTAACCAAACAAAAAAGACTCACTCAACTGACAGATGCTAAAGGCAGAGGTAATAAGTAACAAAAGAATAGGAAACAATCGTGTATAATTGGGATCGGACCTCTTGTTCTTTCCCCACCTTTTGTTCTACAAATCTGAATCTAGGAACAAAGTCTGCCCTGCTGATTTAATTCGATTGAAATGTTTAGGTTACCTCGGCAGACACCAAAGTGAGATGAGAATCAGAGGTTATGTATTCAAAAGGTCGGTAAAGAACACTAATTGTCAGCTTTTTGAAAATACTGAGAGTTGACAACACAGCCCTCTGGAGCCTAGAAATAGTAAGTAAGTAAGCAAGTATTAGTGTGCTTAGAAAACAAAACTGTAGGTGGGGGACAGCATTTGGCAAAAAGTTGTAAAATAGCTCAACCAGTAAAATCAAATGATTTCATTTAGCAGTTAGTTAACAGTTAACAGTTAGTTACCAGTATTTAGTTTAACCGTATTTACTTTAACTGTTAGTTAACAGTATTTACCAGTTAGGAGATGCCCTGAGGGCTAGCATATGGCCTAAACTTACATACAGAGAAATCTCTGGCAGCAGAGAAGACGATGTAGCCAACATGGTAACTTCAGAGAGATACAGAAAGGACAGCTCTCTTGCAGGATGTGCCTACAAGACACAGTCGTGCAGAGGCACCTGGACTAACTTGGAGTGATCTAGCCCAGATACCAGAAACAGTATCAGCATTCTGTTTGGAATAATTAGTTTGAAAAGAAGGTATGTGCACCTACACAGAATAGTAGATTGCTTCCCATATAGTAACTTTAAACATGAACTCTGTTTTTTTTCTTCCTCTTACACATATGCATTTGCATGCTTGGCATATGGGTTGCTCTTGTTTCACTCACTCCATAGAATGTTTTGATGATGAACACAATGTAAGACTGGTATCTATACAACAGAAAAGAAAATCAGTAAAAATCATATAGTTGCAAGCAACTTCTATCCAGAACATTACTGTAGAATTTGGCCTTAACTTATGAGAGGTTGGGGAAAATCAGTCCATTTTCCTATCTATTTGCATATCCATATACTCAATTATACCGAATCAAAATACAGAAAAAAATATATCAATATAAACAGGAGATAATTAAGTTTAGAAGAATATTCAAGGAACATATTTGCCAAAAATATTTGTGCCCAGAAAAACAGAAATGACATCACTCAGGAAAATATGATCACCAAGCATTAATGACAATTTGTTCTACTCTGGCATGAGTCAGAAATAACTGTATTTACATTACATCTGTGCTGATATTCTCAAAGCATAGATTCTATTAGAGATGCATTGCTTGTCATTCCAAAAAATGCTGTAACAAATATCTTTGTGTTAGATTTGTTTAAAATTGTGTGCAAATTCTTAAAAAATAGTGCTATACTTTTAGATTACAGTAAAGCATGAACTATATTACACACCTGCTATACTACTGAAATTTAGAATAGTCACATATTGATGCACTTTGCTTTATGCAGAAACCTTTTCCTCAGAGGAAAGAAAAACACATTCATCTTTCTCTCTCTCTCCTTCCCAATAACACAGGCATACAACTTTCAGCCTAGGAGAAACAAGCAATGCTCTTAATAAAAGTGCATTGATTCCTGGGTAGTTATTCCTGATTTACACCAGAATAATCGAGTTTAGAATATTTATGTATACTTTGCACAAATATAATAGAGGCAACAATAGTGTCTTTATAATGAAGGTTTCACTGAGACTAGCATTTGAAGCAGGATGCGTTTACAAAGTCCTAAATATTCATGTTTCTGATTGGAAAATGTCAAGACTATAATGGAGTTTAACATACCACTGAAAAATTAGAGGAAATAAAGTTGGAGATACCCATAAATTCCTTCATTCAAGAGGAAAAAAAAAAAGTAACACTTTTATTACAATATCTTAGGAGTTTATATTAAGATTTGAGATAAAGGATTTTGAATGGCTAGGTCTTCCAGGTGTGAATGATATTCAGCTTTATGTGCTCACACTTATTAAAATACGTCTCTCAGTATCTCAGTAATGTCTGCCAGCTTGAACCAGAGGATAATGAGAAGGATAAGTGATGAATGCTGCTGCGGATCAACTGTATATAAATAGTTTACTAGGTTAATTAACTGACTGAACATATATTTTGTGGTGCACCCTTGTCTAAGTATTGTAAGTAATATTTATATTTTTACCAAGGACATACTTGTTAGTAAAACTGTCTTCTCCAAATTATCATTTCCATATGAATAACTCAGCTTCTGTAATCAGTGAAAAATGGGTATAAAGCTATACCATGGCACAGATGCTACTCTTTGAGACAGGACAGGAATGAGGATGAAGGCTGATGGTAAGACTCCCAATCAGCTCTCAAGGAACCTCTAGAAATAAGGCTACCCACTGTGTTATTGCATGTACTACTGTCACAGCTGGATACCATCTGCTCCCTAGATAATATGTAAAGGCACTAATTGGCTGATGTGTAAACTGAAAACCTTAGAGGATGTCACACTTCCACCTCTACCTCCACCTCTGCTTTCCTTTTCAATTTTTGTACTAACTTTGTAAGCGAAAAAAAAAAAAGAACTTGATCATCTATCTGGGATTTCCAGATGCTAGTAGCACAGTTAGGGTGGAAACCGTCAGGCTTTCAGACCATACTACTGGTTGTCCAGAAATCCCTGATGAGTGGCCCTAAACTAAATCAACTGTAATCCACGTGTGAAGATTTACTCTATATGAGTCAAACAAATCTAGAGCATCAGCCTCTATGCATTCAATCTGCTCATTGCAGCAAACCAGATATGTTCTCCAGACATCTGATTTTCTACCTGGGCTCAAGTCCACTAAAGAGCATGCACAAGAGAGGTCTGATATGTCCAGACATGACAGACTCAGACTATGTAGTTGCAATCAGTCTGACATGGCCAAAACAGATCTGACATACCGTGCTTTCACAGATCAGTTGTTTGGTAAATGCACACAGTCTTCAGTCTAATTCCTGGATGGTAATATGGGAGTCCCCCTCCTTAAGAACAGAACACTCAGCCAGATGTCCAGAAATCTGGCCTGTTTTTTGAATTTCAAACTGCTGGCAGGTCTAATATTGCACCCAGTAGGGCCTTGCAGAAAGTCTAGCCAGGACTTGAGCAGGGGGGTTGGACTAGATGATCTCCAGAGGTCTTTTCCAACCTCAACCATTCTGTGATTCTGTGGTTTTGTGATTCCATGACTATGTTGTAATGAACCAGGGCTGGTAGTAGCCATTTCTGGATTTGCATATCCCTCTGATCATCTCCAGAGCAGCCAGCATTTCTTAAGGTTTATTTTTTATGCAAATTACAGTTTAGCTTTAGCAAACTGTATAGACATAAGGTATATAAATATTATCCAATTTAAATTCAGTACTATAGAAAAAGTAAGTTTCCTAGTGCACTAGGAAATACAGTAGCAGGTTGCTATTTATTTTGAAGCTATTTTTTCATCTGTTTTATTTCTCTTACCACTGTTTTTCATATTGTCTTTTCTGTTAAGGACTTGCTGTTTCAGCTATGTTGAGATTTCCTCCAGATTTTGAGTGTATCTCACCTCTAGTCTCTAGCTCTCTTTCACTGCGCATTTCTTTTCAGTTCTGTCTATTCCTCTTTGGCTATACTTATTCTGTTATGTGGATCATCTGCCTAGAAGCAAACAAATGCATTTCATTATTTCATCTACATGTACCAATATGGCTAAATTCTCTCATACCTGTGATCATATGCAGCACATGCAAACTGTTCTTATAGCATACAGGTGTCATACTGTTCTGGTGGTCCTTCGATACTTATGATTGTATACCTTTCTGACTTTTCTGTTTAACAATAGACACGTGTTCTCTCTCACCTGGAGGCATTAAAAGGTGTATGACCACAGACTCAAATGAAGAAGCACAGCAACATCCATGTTTGGAAAATATGTGGGAAAGAGTGTGCTCAGGACTGTGTCAAGAAGTAGTGCTACTTCAAGTTCTTAGTTTTTTCCTTTCCTTGACTTCATCTATACTTTATATCTGAACTGAGACTTGTGGCTGTTTGTGGATGCCGGTCAGCTTTGTACCCAACCAAACCCAGGAACTCATACTTAAAACGCAGTCCAACATAACTGTTTTAACTGATCTCTTCAATATGCCATACACAATTTTTCAAAATGGGAAATTTATGTTGTTACTTTTAATAAAATTTGGTTCTGAACATAAATATGACTATTCTTGGCAAATTTGTGGGTATGTATATGAGTTAGGAAAAAATATTAGATAGCAATGAAATTCCATCATGTAATAGCAACAATACAGATGTAATTCAGTGTAGATATATGTAAAGGGATGCAAAAAGAGAAAATCAAACCAAGCTTCATATATAAAATGATCATTCTGAACTCACCTCTGTCACTTAGAATCAAGATCTTCAGATTTTGATAGATAATACCATGAAAATGTCAGCTCAGCACTCAATATTGGTCAACAAAGCAAGTCAAATATTAATGAAATGAAGAATGGAGCAGAGTTCTAATCAAAAAACCTTATTATGCCATTGTATATATCCATTGTTTGCCCATATCTTGACTATTGTGTGAGTTACGGTCCTCCTTAAAAAGGATAGTAGTACAAGTGGAGATGGTTCAGAGCAGGATACAAAGAATAAAGGTAAGAAACAGCTGATTGAACAGGTTAAGAGTTTTCAGTCTGACAAGAGATGATTTACATGGTAGTAAACCTTCAAAACATATTACAAAATGGTATTGGGAATGCAAAAAGTGCACATTAGCTCAAATGGGAATAACTAAGATATACATTCACTCAAGGGGAGACTAGACAAATACATGAAATAGAAAGGATTTGTAAGTAGATAGAAACCACATCTGTGGAGGAGTCTGCATGGATTTTCCTTGATGCCTGATTCCTGCCACTGACAAATATGCGAACTTTAGCTTTAAAATAATGGATATAGATGTGAAATTAACCATTGAGCTGCAAGGTGACTGACAAAACAAAAAAAGGAAACTAACTGTTGACCCTTTTGGTGATTTGTTGAAAATAATAGCTGAAAGGCATAGTCTGGCTCACACTGACAATAATTGTATATAATCATGGCAAGATGACCCATACGATGCCTAGTGGCAGGTCAAGTTTTGGGAAGTTTGCTGGATTACTCTGGAGGAGACCCCATTGCCAGCTAGAGAGAAGAAGAAGATCTTGCCATCGCTGCCTGCCCAAGGCAGAGAAGCTATGCAGGTAGACCCTGGTCCAGATTGGTATGAGTACCCCCAAATCACTGACCGTCACTGCTTGGAGCATGACTTTCCTGGTGTTACCACACTTACTCACTAACGGGCTGGAAGGTGGTGGGTCAATTAGTGTGTGAACAAGCAGGTGCAATTTATGTTTTTATGACTGTGTTGTTGTATTAGGTTATATATTGTTTGTGTATAATTCAAGCATTAGCAATAAGATTAATAGAAATAGTTGGAATAGTTTTATGTAGTAAAGCATATAACTCAGTATTCCTTGTGTAGTTTGTCATCAGTTCGGCTGTTGTTCTCTGTGCAAATCAATCTTTAAGCTGCAGAGCTTTAGTACCCCTGTGACACAGCTCAATCCTCTCAGGCCTAGAGAGTGGTGGGGAAAATATCATATGTCTAACTCACCCTAGGCATCCGCTTAAGGCCAGTGCTGGAGACAACACAATGGGCTTGATGGACCTTTGGTCTAACCCAGCATGGCTGTCCTTATATTCTTACTTTCTACTATATGAGATTTTGCATCACTTATTTCTCATTTGAGCCAAGGTGAAGAATTTTTAGCCACATCCAGTTCTAGCACTCAGGTGATTGGAAAAAAAGTGCACTTTCTATTCACATTTGACTTGTCTGGGAAAGCCTGTTAGGCTTTACCTGTTTGGAGATATTCTTTGCTTTGATCTTCAGTCCTTGGTATGCATGTCTGGTGAATTTATCACGTATAGAGACATCTGTCCTATTTATATTTATTTTTTAATTCAAAATTTCTACTGACTGATTTTGATATTTCATTAAATGTTTCTAACTATATGCAAATTAAAAACAGCCTTTTCTTGAATGTAGTATGTTAATTATGATATTAACAGATTATTCTCCTTTAACTTTATCTTCAGTGATTACTTATGCTTGTTTGAATTCATGAAAAAAACAAGGGAAAAGTCTCAGTGTATCAAGACAACTATGTATATCATTAATTATATCTAATATTGTTGTCATTTTTATTGGTGCAATTGTTTTCATGCCATAATATTTCTTCTTCCAAATATTTCAGATCTGATTCTTTGCCAGATTCTCATTTTGGTTTACATATCAGAGCAATGCTACTGAAATCACTGAAAGAGTTTTTCACAGAGATTTCTTACAAATGAAACTGGATTTTTTTTTCCTGTTCACGTGCAGTCTAGTTATAGCAACTTGGGATGGAAGAAGCCCAGGAATTACTTTATTTTCTGCTTGTTCCCTGAAAAATCTATCCATCCCGTAACCTAGCAGCCCTAGCGTGCATCTATTTGATAGTCTTCTTGCTTCCTAGAGAGTCGTTAGTACAAGCTTCTGGAAACCCATCGACCTACATGGAAATTCTTCAATCTATACATTCTTTCTGAACTGAGTTTGAGTTTCTTTATTTAGTGTCTATTTCTTACTGTACTGAAATGAAAGTACCATACAGCACAACAATAAAATAGCATAACATAACAACAACACATAAACAAAAAGCACATGATTAAACACAAATATTTTAAATTGTTTCAGCTCTGGCACAGGTATGTAACACACTTTTGTAAAAAACCCATTGAAATGAACAGGCTGCATTGGTAAGATGCTGGGGGCTGAACTCCAAAGTAAATGAAAGACGCTGCTCTGTTTGGAACCAACCTCTTCACTGAAATGGGGGGAAAAAAAAAAGTTGCATAGGTATATTGTCGGAGGACGCCGGAGTGGGAGGCGGGCCCGGAGTAACGACGGAGTCTCAATATGAGTATGATCGTTCTCCCTTTATTAGAGCTTACACAAAGTATATATAGACAAGCAATAGGCATGCGCTGGTAATAGCTACATGATTGGCTACAGTTTCTGTCCACGCGCATAAAGCGGATATATGATTGGTGCAAGGTTGCTGTCCACGCTCCGTCGACATTTATGGAACCTAGATCCGTCTAGACTTGTTTACCAGTTTTGTGAATACCTTCTTTTGTAGTGCTCAAGGCCGCTGCAAGGAGCGCTTGCCTTGGCCTAGATTCCCTCCCTTACCATGAAGACGGGATTGCTCATCCCAATCAGATCATGCCCTCTCTCGCTTAACCATTCCTCCACAGTATATCAGTGAACAGACTTTATTCTCTAGTTTTATATTTGTATTTTTATTTTTTTTTAAGAATAAATGTACATAACCAGACAGCTATGTTTCTATTCCAATATAATTCTGGGACAAAAGATGCTATAGTGCACCAAAAAAAATTTTTTTTCAGTTTTCCAGTTTTCCAGTTCCCCGTCCCTAAGTTGTTCAGTTAACAGTCTAGTTTACGTAATATAAATGACTGAAAACTCAGACCTGAAGAAAGCTTAAGCACATCCTTTAGTCCTAGCCACTTACTTGAGTGGGATTATTGTGTGTCTAGAAATAAAATTTTGCTTAAATTCTAGCTGAGAAGGAATATTCATTATATTTCAAAATCAAGTGTAGTTACAGCTGATTGAATATTAGTTGATTATATTATATATTGTTCAGTTTTATTTTATTCTTCCAGTATTTTTATTGGCTGTCAGTGGAATTATTGGACCTATTCCAGTGACACTTGTTAATACATATTGCAGTTTCTCAGAGGCATCAAATCCTTCTAATGTCAATAAAGTACACAAACATATATCATTTTAGACATTATATAGTCACCTGTAGCCATCCTACAAAAGAGCAAGATAGTTAAAATCTGACATGGAAATAGTGGTTTTTAAAAAGACTATTCATTGTTAAATGTAGGACATATATATATATATATATGCATATATGTGTGAGTGTGTGTGTGTGCATATATATACATGCCTGTATGTATGTCACATATATGCCATGCTTGTCTACAAAAACCAAGAGATGTGAATTTTTTAGGCATATGGAAAAATTCATCTTCTTCTTTATTTATTTTTAAGGGTTGTGAGGTCAGTTCTATGTAGCTATTATATACCATTTATTTTATTTACAGACATATAAAATCTGTCTCTCAGTCTTCAAGTACTATATAAACACAGTCATCTATTAACGAGATCTCCACCTTCACAGCTATTTTGCTATTCCCACATGAATATAGTCCATCTAAATCCTCCAATAAATAATTCTGGAAGTTTCAAAGTAGCACAAAGGCATTAGGCATCTATATCCTATTAATTTTAATGAGATGTAGGTACCTAAAATTTTCATATTTTTAAAAAAATATGCCTGAGAAAACATCTGGTTTTCTTAAAACCCTCTGTCTTAAAACCACAGCTCACCTAGTTCAGTCCTTGGCAATATCCCAGAGGACTAGAAGCTGCACACATTTTACCCCTGTGAACACAGAATTTCTGTGTCACACACCACTTTATATAATGAGACCACATATACACAGAACATCTTAGGGTAATGAGAGTCAGATGATAAAACTGAGGAAAAAAGTTGCAAGGCAGCTAAAAGCAAAATCAAAATCATGAATGCCTAAAGTCACGGAAAAAAATCCATGGTGGAAATGTGAGAAAAATTCAGAACTGATGAATCCCATTCCAATTCTATTAATGTCAGGACCACAAACTATGCACTCAAGCCTTTTCTATAAGACATATAGAAAACATTTAGCTACAAGACATATTTAAATTATTTATGAGAAATAAGTGTATCCTGTTCCCACTGAATTAAATGGTAGTTGCACCTTTGACTTAAATGGAGCAAGCACGAATCACTACCCTTGCCTGATTCCCATTGAATGTGTACATAACATATAAAGCATAAACTAGATAGTTAATATGAAAAGAGCTGCATAAAATTGATGTAAATCTCCAAATAATTCAAAAAAAAAAAAAAAGTGAATGAACTGCAAAGCAAAAGTTCAGAGGGCATTTACATTGTTCTGTCCATACATGGAAATACAGAGTTTTGATGCACATTTTCAACTTTAAGAAATGAAATATTGATAGTGTGAAGCTGATTGTTATTCCAGTCACCATTGTCCTTGTTGATTTTAGCTAGAACTCTCTCCTACTGTCAATATCAGTTTATATTCAAGTATGTCATAGGATTTAGTGACAAGTACAGACAGCACTGAGATATGGTCAGTATAATTTAGTTTAAGCAAGCAATGACCTTGACTAAAGATTTGTCAGACTGTTTACTTATTAATTTCTTTCTGTATTACCATTTAAAGTTAAAATAAAATCAAAAATGGTTAACCCAACCATTAACATTTTCATAGGTAAATATATGCTCATAAAATAGATTGATTTCAGTTGACACATTAGTGTGAATTTCTCTGCTTAAATGTATAAATCTGTAGCAAAATAGCCTGGAGTGAATTGTTCTAGGTCTTCCTTATAGCCCTTCTTTTTCAAGTGCCTGTATGTTTATGAAAGATGCAGGACTGACAGTTGTGAAATTAAATTCTACTGTTTATTTCCTGAACATAGAAAATACAAGCTGGGCAGTGACAGTGAAAGTCTCTGCACACAAACCAGGAACTGTCTCAACTTTTTCTCCAAGGGCGCAGCTCTGCATCTGCAAATGTGCCTGTACCTCCAGCCCCTTTAATCTTCAGGTCTTTGGGTGGAAACTGCCAAATAGGTTGCCGGTTCTGTCCGTGCTCTCCGTAATGCTGACACTTCTCCATCAGACAAGGCATGACTGATTTGTTTAGCATGCTAATTTGTAAGCATTGTTTGTCTGATTTGCCACACCTATATTTCAAGTTAGGCATCATATATCCATATTGAAATAGATATTTCATTAATAGATAGATGTTTTCTATTTTTTACATAATTAATAGATAGTTAGGTGTTACTAAACTTTGCTCTGTATTTTTTATATTATATATATAAATATGCACACATAGCGCATATAAGTATGCACATATCCATACTTATATACATAAAATATACATATAGACATGTATGCATACATATATATGAAATATACAGATAGTGCTAACAAAAATAAGTGCTATTTGTTTGTATAGAAAATTCCTTTATACAAAAGGAAACTAAGCATAAACTACATAATATACAAATCAGCTATCACATTTTCATTACTATTTAGCTGGTCTTCTACAGGAGACTGTATTTGTGAATGCATCTATTTCCTGGACAATGCAGAGCAAGCAAGTAGATAAGAGTATTGTCCTGTATATATATCCTGTTACATTTAAACTGCAAAATAGCACTGCTGTACATGTAATTTTTTTACAAAATAAAATTACTACACAGAAAAATATCATTCAAAGTTTGCAAATACTAGGCCAGATCCAGAGATATATAAATCAGCGGAGCAACAATGCAGCTACAATGATTTTTGCCATCCATTAGTTATGGCAGCCAACTTACTTATGCCAATAAGTCTATAATCTACTAAGTCTACAAAACAGAATGAGTATCCAATATGCATCTATCTAAATATATATGGTTCAGCTGGCATAATAATACATTGTCTTTTTACCTTTTCATCTTACTCCACTTTGCTGGCAATAATAGATTAAAAGATGATTGTGGAAAAAGTCACTGGAACAAGTTACTTTCCAACTTTATGAATAGTGTTGAAGTTTTTAATTTAAAAGTTAGATTCCTTTTACAAAAAAAACTTGGGAAAGTACTGTTCTTTTTGGAATATTTGATTGGTGAAACACAGTATTTTGTATGAGATCTTTAGTAAAACCTATACTTTAAACAGCTTGCCAAAATCACTTCAGCCAGGCATTAAAATAAGAATAGCTATGAGAAGAAGAGTGAAACTAAGATTCAGAGGCAAAGGAAAAAACATTTTTACTGTGGCTTTTCAACAAAGGTGAGCTGTTGGTAGGACTGATAGTTATAGAGGCTCATAGAAGTGAGAAACTACTTAACATAACTGAAAAGGAGAAAAGGACAAATATATTATGTGACAAATGAGCATCATCACCAGAGACACACATATCCAAATTGTTTTATAATTTATGGCCCTTGTCTTAAGTAAGGTAGAATTTGTTTCTTCCTCCCTTACATATGATAAAGCAGTCAACACTGGAGACACCTGTAAGTTACTCAGGTAACTCATATAATTAAATAGATCTGTCCAATCATTTTTGTAGAGTTATTCACAGTATATTTTGAAGGAGAGGAGTTACTTATAAGGAAAATGACACTGGAGTAGATCTGTCAAAGCCTATGAGAACAGTCACTGGGGGTTCCATTTTCTTCAGGATCACTGCGTCAAGAATGAGAGTCTTCTCTTTCATCCAGATCTTAGATGATGATTTCACCCCCTCTATATTGCCGATTGTCTATTCTTCTCCTCTGAACTCCTCGTGATTTAAGACCCCCACACAAGATAGGCTGGAATCTGGAGGATGAAGGGAAAACAACCATCCCTGTCCCTGCGCTAGTCTTATAGATCGTTCTCAGTCACAGTCATGCAGACCATATGCATAACTGGTTTGCTGGGGGGGGGGTTGTTTGTTTTTTCTCTCTAAGCAGCCAGTGCAACTCTGTAGAAATAGTGTCCTTCAACAAGCCTTAGCTTCTCCTGGACACTCTGTGAATAAAAAAGCTGGTGGTTGATAAATCCAAACACTACCAAGAAGATATGCAGAGCACTCACTGAAACTTTCTCAGAGAACTGCTTCTTTTTGCTAACATGCCAGGGACTCACTGTTCATATGATTCTAGTAATACTTTGTCAACAATCTGTAATGATTATAACTGGCTTAAGAGCGTAGTGGCTTTCAGACTTCCAGCTTGATATGTCTAGTTTCCCTACAGCTTAAATATCATATGAATATAATGAAGTAGGTAAACTAAATTTCCATAAAAATTACTCCATAAAGGCACCCAAGCAAAATATTGCCCTTCACTTTGTAAAAGCATTAGATTATATAATAGTAAATGTACTGCCCTGATGTTTTTTTTCCAGAATTTGTATTTCCACTGCATTTCTCTTCATTAATTTGTATATTACATGCACAGAGGGACATTATCTTTTCGGGGGAAGATGGAGAGAATCCTGTATGAACTATAAACACCTTATTTTCATTTTAGGTTGATAGACACTATGGAGATTCAGGATATTGTCTATAATAGATACATCCAAGGAAATAATTAGTAGCTGTGGAAGTGCATAAAGGTCATGATTCAGGACAAAAAGTACAAACACAACAAAATGCCACACTGGTTTGAATGAAGTCTAGTAAGGAGAAACAAAGAAAGAAATTGCAGGTGTGAATGATGACAAATTGCATTACTTCTTGAGACAAAAGTGACAGCAGAATGTTATACTCATTGTCATTAACTTTAAAGGTTTACTACTGGTGACTGTTGTTGTGTCATATGGTGCTACACATAAAATCTTTCTTGGCAAATCATTGAAAGTATATATAGTTTTGTTACTTCTATTCACCTAATTTAAAAACATAGCTTTATACAAACTTTATTGCATATTTCAAATTACTTAAAAAAAAACAAACAGTTAATGGCTGAATTTTTTCTCATGTATCAGTAACAATCAAAATGAAATAAACAGTGGCTCTCAGAGAGTTTTCAAGCTGCAGGCTGCCTTTCTATACTCTCTATTTATTTTGCCCAATTCTTACTATGCAAGCACAGTGCAATGAATACACATTGTTTTCTTTTTTTGTTTTTTTTATGAGTACTGTAACTGTCTCATAAAGACTCATTCCTGAGCCTTTTGAGTTATACTTAAGAGAATAACACTGTAGAGGTTATTCTGGACAAAATGGTTCTAATGTCTTGTGTGAAAAGGATTAAAATGAAGGACATGGAGTTTGCAGCTGACAAATATGCTAAATCACCTAAGAGTTGAGAGACCCTGCAGGAACCTGCCTGCTATTGCAAGAGGTAGACACATTTTATAGCCCTACAGAACTCTTAGTTTTACACCTTATGCACCCCCAAAGAAGTTGTTGGTTTTGGACCCCTCCTAGGGGTTTGGCTGCCAGTTCTTAAGGCCAGCTCTGATACAGTACAGCCTGAGATCAAACTGCTGTGGAAAGAACTGTGAGAAACATCTGTGAGAATCCTTGTCAGCTCCCCATCCTTCACTTAGGGGATACGCTTCAGCTCAGGCCCTCACCCTTGGTCCTTGCTTAAGCTACATTGCAGCCATATCTGTGCCTGGCCAGGTACTTCACTGATCCCGATCCTGGTCCACTCACTTGACTTCCTGCCTTGATCTTGGACCTGCCTTGTCTCTGTGAACTTGACTCGTGATCACTGGACTGTGGCTGGCCCAGTCACCAGACCTGCTCTGCTCTCCTTGCTCCTGTGGTTCCGGCCTCGTCAGGGAGGTCACTGTCCCTGTCAGCCTTGCTGCCTCCCTTCTCTCCCAGCTTGCCTTCTCACGTATAGCAACCCAATCTTGCTGGTCCCTGCCATTCAGTGGCTGACACCATGAGCTACAATTGAATTAACTCTTCACTGTCCATTATTGCCATTGTTCATTTACAAATAATGTAGCAACCCAGCTCCATTTTTTTCAGAAAAGTAAAGTTTGGGTTGTACACTGGCAACACTTTTTTTCAAATGTCTTCCCATCAGTGATAAATTATAACCATCATGTAATTTTCTCTCTCTTACACATCTCAGTTCTTTACTGGACAGCTGCCCAGATATAAAAATATTGAAGGAAAGCCTCTTATCTCTGCTGCAGTGTAGATTCCTACCTATATATGGCAGAAGTCAGGGTAAGATGGGCCATATACTGATTCATTTTGCTTTTCATCAGCATCAGAACTCCTCATTTCCACAGTGTGAAATTAGCTGGATGATATATGTGTCACATTTCTTTGGTGAAATCTCATCTATTGGGCTAGTTTCTGCTGGTGTGTTGCAACTGGCCTCAGATTCTTAGGACTGCCTTTTCTGGCAGCTTTTAGCAGACACTATACTTGGATATACGAAGGTGAGTTGTGTGTGTAATTCTACACACATGCAGAGATACATGTATTCTGGACTGCTTAAAGAAATCTGTTCAAGATGATTTAGTAGGAAATTTGGACCATGTATGTGTCAATAGTAACCAGGAGAATCTGCATGCTTTGGATGTTTTTTTTTTTTCTTAGGACCTGCTGATCATGCCCTGTATTTGTATAATTCATGATGGTTGAGTCATGACTCATAGACTCACAGACCAAGCTGTATGCTTAGGCGGTTAAAAGGTGCTGTACCTTTCCTCTGGACAAGTCATTTCAAATCTGTGACTTCCTATGAAACATCACACATTCTAACCATTTTTGAAAATCTCAGAAGTCTGCACAGTCAGATAAGCTGTGAATACTTATATATTTATCAAAATCAAATTGATCCTTCCAGCATCTTAGCTTGTCCATCATATATTTCAGATATTTTCCCCCTTCTTAAAAGTACATGGGATTTTCAAACAGACTAAGATTATATATATATATATATATGCATATATTTCTATTCCTATATTTTTTACTGCTAGTAAACTATGCTTTTAGTCTACCTGCTGTGTTTATTGGTCTGAAACGATAGTGAGAATAGATGCAATTAGAATAAACTCCCATTCAAAAACTGGTGTAGAATGTAGAATTGGAGTTATTCTCCCTGTACTGACTTTACTGTTATGAAACAGGTAAGTAATCACATTTCCCTGGTGTATTACTATTTTAAAAATAACTATCATCTTCATCAATGCTTTATTTTGTATACTAATGTCTACTTAGCTCCCAGAACATCACACTATTGAGCCGAAAACAGATGTTATGAATTTCTCTCTAAAGAAGATTCTAGAGGTTTTTTATTTGTTTTAGAAGGATTTAGGGATGAAAAGATATCTGGCCAAATTATAATCGTTATGTAATTTTCTCTCTCTTACACTTCTCAGCTCTTCATTGGACAGCTGCCCAGATATAAACAAACAAACAAACAAAAAATAACTTCATTATTCTGGCAATAAACATGCTGTAATTTGAATAATAATTCCGAAAGGCAGACTTGATATGAATAGATAGAGTACATTTTTTATATACCGTAAAATCTAATTTCTAATGATTCTGCAAAAACTTTAATAGAGCAGCACAAACAGCATGAACAGGTAGTATTAAATATTAACCTTGGCAAGAACTCTCTGCAGCTGGAAAACCAGTGAGAGCTTTTGCTCTGAGTTTTTTTTCTCAGAAGTGATATCTGAAGTTATACTGCAAAAATAACATATGTCATAGCATGTTATGTGGGATTAGGCTGTGTCACCTCAGGAAAAACTCAAAGGAGAAAGAGTCATTGCATGCAGACTTTTCTGGCTTAAAAAAGGAAAATTAATTAAGAAGCAACTGATTAGATAGCTTTTAAAAGTCCTGCGTTGATGTCATTTTTTGTATTTTATTTTCTGAAATGTAGACATAACATCAGCAGTTTTAACTGAAGAGCCATAGACATAACAAACAATCATGCCTTTCCCCCACTAAGTAACAAGCAGCCTTTCTGAGTCAGAAAAAAATACCACAAATAACACAAAATACCAAAATCAAAACAAGGAGAAAGTTGTACTTTATAGAGAGCTGAGGAGAGATGTCAACTACTGGCCTTAACATCTCGGTTTCCAGAAGATGAACAGTATTAGTAAATTAGCCCAGATACATTGATTGGTATTGGTTCAATGCCTTCTCATTAAAGTCTCCCAAAGAATGAAAATAGCCTCATCAATAAGGGAGATAGGCTGCACAGTGCTATAAAAGTAACCTAGTGTTAATCTACTGCTGAATTCTTCATCTGGCGCTGCAATTAAGGCTGAAAAGAAATTCCCCCTTTAACATCAAAATCTAGGTTTCCAAGTTAGGTCTTTTAAATCTATCTGAGATTCAAAATCTCCTGTGTTTCATTTTAGCATGAGTAGGAAACTCTAGGAAACTAGAGCATTACAACAAAGTTTTTATAGTTACGCTTCTGGATGGGAGTGAGAAAATACTTAGAGAATAATCAGGCATCAGGCCACTAGGCCAACATATGGAAGTGTTACTGGTGAATGATTTTATATTGGCCAGGAACAAGGGTCAGACATCCTTACTCATATGGCTGAACCTGCTTGCAGCATTTGATATTAATGATATATATGAGATCCTCCTGTTCTGCTTTACAGGTATAGGCGTGATTATCCAGAATGTTTCTGCATAGTGCTGCACTGCAGCTGCATTCTGAATGTACAGTATTCAAAGCTTCACAGCCTGTGGGATGCTGCTATCAATGAGTTATCTTCCTTTCTGCGTTGTGTCGCAGAAAAGATATTGTTTCAGCACAGAAATTTCTTAGCCTATGCCTTTCATTCAATATGAAAAACAGGTCTCTGAATATCCCCACCGTAACTTAGGGACTTCTCAAAGATAATCCTCCCACCTCCTCAGACCACTGAAGCTCAGCTCCACAACAACAACAATAACTTTTTAAAATGTCTTTTTTTTGAAAAAAAGAATTTGAAATGCTGACCTGAGGGCTAAGTATAACATGCAGAGAATGGGGAGCTCTGGGTGACTTAAAAGGGAATTCACAAAATCCAGCGCACTGAGGAGAGAGGTGTCCAAGCCAGTCATAAGACATGTTCAGCAAAGAGGGGTAAAATGTTATCACTTTCACAGGGTATATACATAAATATAGCCTTGAGAACATGCTAATTGGGATTCGCAACTCTAAATAACCTGATTGTGTGTACTCACTGGATTGTAATAGCATACCTACCTGCTGGTTCAGTCTGTTATATTAAAGAAACACAGCCAGAGAGAGAAAGAAAGAAGGAAGCTGCTTGACTGAACTGTGGAACAAGCTTCTGGAAGGAAAGAGGCTTTGGTTCTGGTCTCTACTTCAGGGACTGCTTATACATTTTCCATTAAAGGATGACTGGACAAAATGCATAATTAAAGTCAGGGATGGAGAGAACCTAGAAAGAAGATCATCTATCCCTGTGCTGTGTTCTAACCACTGGGTTGTTAGATCAAAGGTGGATATACTTAGTCTGGATGATTTTCAATGATAAATGTAGCTGTTCTGCTTTCAGCTCAAACAGTGAGGTTTGGGTGGCTTCCGAGCAGTGCGACTGAATCATATACCAGGAGGTGGAGGAAAGGGGTGTGAATGATCCTAAGTTGTCATAGGCATCAGCTAAGATGACTTAAATTATGGATATCCACAGTTCCACAGATTTAGGTGTCAGAGCTCCTCTATAGACAATATCTTAGGTATCTGTATTCTCTCAGACTGATAAGCAGTGAATGGGAAGAAGGAGAAGGTATGTGTGCAAATATTTCAGTAGTACTATTAGAGTCAAACCACTAAAATAGAACTTAGGTTGTACTTTAGTCACCGGTGTGGCTTTTTATGACTGGTTCAACATCTTTATAATTTTAAAGATTTTTTTTAAGTATAAGATACCAGTGTCCTAATGTAGTAAGATATAAAAATCTTACAAAGGCCCAAATAATTCCCAGTTAGTTCTGGATAAGTAGTGCCTGGAACTTCAGGGGGACAATAGCATATTCATATGGGATTTTCTTTGCAGCAAATCCTTTGAAAAAAATAAATTCACAGTTTCACAAGTATGTAATCTAATAATTATTCCAAACACAGTATAAATGCTTTTCTTATTCAGGTGCTCAGACACAATTACATGAGATGGGGCTGAATACACCAAAATAGAATATATTATCAATAGAAAATGGATTATTCAAGATGATCAGTATTGTAGCATGAAAATTAGGGGCAGAACGTTTGGAATGCGATCCTATAGTCTTAGTTCCTGCAAAACATGAATTAACTTCAAAGGTGTTTTTGCTTGAGTGAGGGCTACTATAAATCAGGCTCTTGGAAAGGAAATATAAATGGCACCTAATTCAACTTGCAATGGATAAATAATTGTCATTATAAGATTCAGAAAACAGAAATGGTACTGTTGCTACCAAAACTATTACAGCATAACATCATCCATGTTAGGTCCTATTTCTGTTAGCACAAGCAATATGCAAGAGCAGAGTAAATAGTGCAAATATTAAAATTCTGATTTAGTCTCTACAATGATATTCTGTAAATACAAGCTTCATCCCCATCCCAGTAAGTTTTATGCATATGCTTAAGAGGACATCAAATTAAGTGAGTATATACTTGAAGCTTAGAAGATTGGTCTTACACTTTACTCGTAACACTTATTATTTCTGCAGAGAATGGCATGTGCAAATGGCTTAGGTAAGTTTGAATCAGTGTGAGAAAAAGATATACAAGCTGTGAATAAGTGTTAGTGGTAAAAAGAAATCTAAAATATTCTTCAATTAATCGGTCTTCTACTGAATCAGATAAGTAATGCATTTCCCCATAAAGAAGAGGGAGAGCTGAGGGAAAGAATTAAATATTTTATTTGTTCATGCTGCATGATCAGCTCCAAAATGCTTCATTAAAACTACATGAAGATTATTATAAATGTAATTTTTGAAGAGGCAACTTACTCTTGTGAAAGAACTTTAAGTCCAGATATTGGCAGACAGTCAGTCATTGTTTGCCTGCTTATATGAGAGCAGTTCTTCACGGATCTCCTTAAATTACCATGACTTCTGCCTTCTCCTGCAAGATGCACTCATGCTTGCAGATATTTAATGCTTAAAGAGGAACAGTAGGAGACAAGCCTAATTCTTATTCCTTATTTAATTTGAAGCAGGATCTGCCAGTAACCTTTTACATATATCCCTGAGAGAAGCAAGCACTGAAACTTTAAGTTCTTTTAGCTTCTAGTGACAGCTTTTTTGGTATGTCTTCACGATATCACTATGTTAACACGTAGCTTGACAAAGGCCCTATAGCTTAACTGTATTGTTTTTAATCTTGTTGGTACTGTTTTCTAGTGGAGTACTTACTGAAATATATTCTCATATTGTCTGGAACTGTTATGGACTAGTTCAGACATTGACATTTCCTTCAAGATGCTGACAGATTGTGGCAGTTTTCTTTAGGGTCCCAAAGGAAAACCTAAGTATTACAGTCATTTAATTTCATTAAGATTTTCTCTTTGATTGTCTGCCATTATAAGCTGCAAACTTTCCTGTGTTTCTAAAAGATAGGACCTGTGAAATTTCTTAAGGTGACATAAAAAGAACCAGAAACATAGACACAATGAAATTATGTCATTACACTAGAACTAACATTTTCTACCATTGTTATCTAGATAGCAATAAAACAAAATTTTTCATATTCATTCCTTGTATTTCTCTTTGTGTATGAGATAAAGCTCCAAAATTAGTTAGAACAGAGTTCTCAGCAAATTAAAAACAAAACAAAACAAAACAAAAACACTCTAAGCCCATATGGCATTGTTCAGTCAAAAAACTTTGTAAACAAAATATTTAAGTATTTTAAAATAATTCAAATTTAAGACACGTAATCTATCCAATTCTTTTGCTTTGCCAAAATTTTTGGTAATTTTCTCCTCCCTGTCTATAACTAATAAATTTGAACCAAATATTGTTGATGCCATTATATTGTTCTTGGGTCTTCATTGTCTAATCTTTTAAAAATAGCCAATAAATACATTATTTTTGAATCATGAAAAAGGTGTAGAAACGGTCTTAATATAGTACCAGAGTATGTAAGTTTTGAAATTGTGCCAGTGCATATGTGCAATACAGAATGTCAAAAACAACAAACTCCCTGAAAACTTTACTCTTTTCATTCAACAACTTCATCAGTGCTGTGGAAGTGCGATGGAAAGCAGCCTAAGCATGTGTGAAGGTAAGTCCGAATTGGGGTGACAAACATCTAGAGAAACAGACCAACAAGAATTTAATGGAGTTCAACAAAGACAAATACAAAGTTATACAAGTCAAACACCATGGACCCCATGAAACAGTATAGGCTGGAAACAGACTGGTTAAGCAGTAGCTTCTGCAGAAGGTCTGATAGACAAATTGAATGTCAGTCAGTCTTGAAGGCTAAGCACATACTGCGTAGCCAAGGGAAGTGGTTTTTCCCCACTGCTGTACTTGTGAGCTTGCATGTAGAATATTTTGTCTGGCTTGGGGCCTGTTGGTACACAACAAGTATTAATAAGTTGGACTGATTTCAGCAGCCACCAAGATGGTCAGGGTCTTGGAGAACATGACATACAAGGAGATTCTGAGAGAAGAAAAGGCTAACAAGGGTCTGAACTGCAGCCTTCAACTACATAATTGGTGGCTGGAGAAGGTTGGAGGCTGAAGAACTGGCAGCTGAAGATGAAGCTAGATTCTTCTCAGAGGTGTGGAGCAAAAGAAGATATAATGGTCACACAGTGCAGCAAAGGAAATTCCTATTGGACATAAGAAAAGAAAATCTTTGTGAGATTGAAACATGTGAGAGGTCAAGCACTGGAATAGGCTGCTCGGGGATGATATGAATCCTGGAGATTTTCAAAACTCAGCTAGACATGGGCCTGAGAAACCTGACCTAGCCTTCAGGTTAGCCCTGCCTTGAGTAAGGAGTTGGACCAAAAGACCTCCAGAGGTTCCTTCCAACCTAAATTATTCTATGATTCTGTTATTTGGAAAATTGCACAATGCTTAGCAGGTTGTAAAATAAAGGGGGAAGTGGGAAAAAAAGTTCTTAGATTTACTGCGACTGGAAGGGTCATTCAATCAGCTAATCAGACTGTCTATCCATATATCATAGAGAAATATATTTCACCGAGCTACAATCATGATACCAATATCTTGTCTTTAGTTAAAGCATATTTTGTTCTCGGCAGTAGCATATCTTTGTGGTGATTTCCACAGAGGCATTTCTGGGAAAAGACCTGGTGAGTAGAAGCACTAGAAAAGTTTGGTAAGTTTTGCAGCATTGCAAATTAGGAGGAAAAAAAAAAAAGAAAAAGAAAAAGGAACATTTAACCACCCATTCTTTTGGTTTCCATTTCCTTCTTTCCTTTTAAAAGGATGTTCAATTTACCTTTTACATTTCACTGAAAAAAGTGAGATTCAATTGTATTGTAGGTTGTCAAAAGGAGAAAGACATTGGAAATAAGGATAATTTAAATATCCAGACTGCAGTGTAGTATCTGCATTCTGTAATTCATTATTTCTGCTTTAATCATTCTATTTTCTCATGTATTTTGCAATGGCCTCAGTTCTGTAAGACAGAATTTATCCTCCTATCTTCATAATTACTGTAGTTTTTTCCACATTTTATGTCAAGGTGAAGGAACTGTCACATCTAAGAACATGTGAAATCTTTACAGAAAATATTACTTTCCAAGCTTTTACCTCCCTTCCTGTTTATGCTCATAAAACATACACTAAGCATATGTTGATTTTACACATACTTTTTGAACATTACTTCATCTTGTACACTCTTTTAAAACATGCAAAATCTGTAAATTAGGCCTGTTATTATTCTTATTTGCATTTCATTTAATGTATAATGCTACTGATGGAAATTGGTGCTAATAATACAAATAAAATTAATTGTTTCCATGTTTGCTGGATGAGAATCTAAACTAGACTGGCATCACTGCCTTATTAAAAGCTTTAAGTAACCCATGATATGTGAGATATAACTTGTAAACAAGATTGAGTCAATTCTATTATAACGCTATTAAACGTACTAAGGAGCAAAATTATGTTGGGAGGGAAAAGATGAAGGAAAAGGCAGAAAATGAAACAGATGAGAGAGGAAATCTCATTTCTGAGTTTCCTGACATTAGTCAGTTTATATATAAAAATCTATGTTCTGTTAGCATTCTTTTGTATGGTAAAGCCTTATGCTGTTTTATGAAAGAGAGCAGAGAATGACAGAATGAGTACAGCCAAGTTTGGCCTATATGACAGTATTTTTTTCTTGATAGTATTACTTTCCTTTGAAAGTAATAAAAGTAATCCTTCTGAGCAGCTTAAACTGTGTTTGAACTCTTGAAGGTGGACAAGTAAGAGAATGGGTTGTAAAATTTAGGATTTACAACATAAGCTACAAAATATATTTTCTTAATTAACTAATGATGTAAGAGCAATTAATCAAATTAAATCCCTTGAGGTAGTTTCTGAAGTCTAAGTCAAAGACAATGTTTGAACTGAATGATTTATACTGGAGGTATGATCTCCTGATTGTCCTCATTTGACTTATCATTGGTGATTAGTGAGTGGAAGTCATTAATGACTGGAAATGGCAAAGTTTTTTGTGCTCTATGATAGAAATATTTCTATCCTGTTTTCACCTCTGCATCTTGAAATATTTTTTATGGCCATAGGCTATTTTTAGTTATAAAATCATACTAAAGTGCTACAAATTACAGCACAACAAATGAAAGGGTGATGGTTCTCGCTCTTCTCTATATTCCTATGGCAGCATACAGATGCCTTAATTCACATAAAGTTTAGGTCCTAGTTTGATAAATTTCTACTGCATTAAAGCATCAGTTAAAATATTAATTCAATGCACAGTGGGAAGGCTTGCGTTGGCTTTAGGCATGAACAAGGATAATGCCATATGGCTAATTCTCAATCTCTATCAGGTATGATGAATTAACCTCACAGTAATAGGTCAGCAAAAGGCAGTGTGATGAATAACATACAGGATGAATTTGCTACTACTTTTTTTCTGCAGCTCAGAAGAGATGTAAGTTACCAAGAGGAGGAGGTTCTTGACAATTATCAGAGTTGTTAAAGAGAAGGTTACAGAGGCAAAGAGTCTGTAGTCCAGGCTTAAATTTCTAGGATGTGAGATATTAAGAAAACCCTATACTATCATTTTCCATTGTAGAATGTTTGTTTTAATTTACTTGAGGCATTTGTGGCACATAATCTTTTGTTCACAGTTTATTCAATCTTGTGTGTGCTTGTGTGTTCATCAACAAAAAATATTAGTTACGTAATTTATTTTAATTATTCATGATGTATCTCTCCCATTAAGTAGCAAATGCATCTTTGACCAGTATTAACTAGAGAGAGATGGAGGAGACCGAATGCCTTCCTGCTGGTATCATCAGCTGGCAGGTATCTAGCAGAAATACTCATGTCACAAGGGGTTGATCTAAGAGAGACTCATTTTGAAAGTGGAACTTCCTCAAGAAAAATCTTGGGAAAAACCCTGAGACTCTGAAATGTCTAGTACAGGGAGCAGGGTACGCTCATTTGCTTCCTCCTTCATATATAGTTAGAGAGCTATGACTTTCCAGTAATGGCTGGGACCAGCTGTAGCAGGATGAAGGACTCACAGAAACCATGAGTCTTATGAGACAAAAAAGAATAGTTGATTTGTCAGGCAAAGCAGATATCTAATAAAAGTTTACATGACAGCTGTTAGGAGCTCTCAAGAAATCTTATACCCCGGGAAGAAGACATAATTTTTGAAGCAGAAACATGACAATTGGATTAAATGCAGACATGTTACATGGAACTTTCAGATAAGTACGTCTTCAGTGCCCATACAGATGATGTCAGGATGGACACAGGCCTTAACTAATGTAATTGGTTAAGGAAGTAATTGGGATCTGCTGTCAGGGAACATTCACTGATTAATTAAACTACCTTTCCTGTATCTTATCTCTCTTTGCCTATATCCAGGAAGTTGCATTCTATGGAGTAAGACTGGCAATTAAGTAAGCTATATTTACATAGTGTCTTTATATTTTTACAGCCTGTTTATACCTACAAGAACAATAGACAGATTTTTTTCCAGTGATAGTATATACATATATAATGTACTTAAATATATATATATATATTTACAGGTCTATAAGAGTTTAGGCATAGCTATTTTTTGTTTATGTTGCACAAAGATATACTTCTAAGCTCTTCACAGTATTTATAACCTGGAGATTAAATAGTAACAACTATTTCATATATATCTTTGATGTTTTCTTAGTCTTAATAAAAACTACGTATATACAAGTCATAGTTTAGTGGAAGAAAACCAGACAGGTCTATGAACTCCATGTAAAGTTATATTCTTCTGCTCTTTCACTTAATTGCTTCTGGCATATATCTTTAATAAATCACTTCTCAACAAAGAGAAGATAAAAATGATCTTTCTCAATGCTTGTTTTTATGTGCTTTTCTCTCTCAATAATATGAATATCTCAATAATTTCAGGCCTTCTCATTAGTTTAGCTTACAAGAATTCTATTTCTTAGCTGACTCAGACATTTAGTTAAATCTTCCCTGTGTAGAACTGGTTTGTTCTTCCAGGAGATGTTGAGATTTCAGAGGGTTGTAGTTTGGATTTCTCCTTAAAGGCGCTTATTAATTTGGCTTTTGAATGACTATTGCCTTCAGCTCTTTTACAGTATGCCATGTTTACTGATACTATGATTTGCTCCAGGCTCTGTTCCTGCTTTTTTATACCTAGTATCTTCGCTCTGTACAGGCATACCTCGTTTTATTGCACTTCACAGATATTGCGTTTTTTACAAATTGAAGGTTTGTGGCAACCCTGCGTCGAGCAAGTCTATCGGTGCCATTTTTCCAACAGCATGTGCTCACTTCCTGTCTCTGTGTCACATTTTGGTAATTCTCGCAATATTTCAAACTTTTTCATTATTATTATATCTGTTATGGTGACCTGGGATCAGTGATCTTTGATGTTACTCTTGTAATTGTTTTGGGAGGCCATGAACCGCGCCCATATAAGACGTCGAACTTAATCGATAAATGTTGTATGTGTTGTGACTGCTCCACCGACCCAACGCTCCTCTGTCTCTCTCCCTCTCCTTGGGCCTCCCTAATCCCTGAGACACAACAATATGGAAATTAGGGCAATTAATAACCCTACAATGGCCTCTAAGTGTTCAAGTGAAAGGAAGAGTCGCACCTCTCTCACTTTAAATCAAAAGTTAGAAATGATGAAGCTTAGTGAGGAAGGCATGTCCAAAGCAGAGGTAGGCCGAAAGCTCGGCCTCTGGCATCAAAGAGTTAGCCACGTTGTGAAGGCAAAGGAAAAGGTCTTGAAGAAAATTCAAAGTGCTACTCCAGTGAACACACAAATGATAAGAAAGCAAAACAGCCTTCTTGCTGATATGGAGAAAGCTTTAGTGGTGTGGATAGAAGACCAAACCAGCCACAACATTCCCTTAAGCCAAAGCCGAATCCAGAGCAAGGTCCTAACTCTCCAATTCTGTGAAGGCTGAGAGAGGTGAGGAAGCTGCAGAAGAACAGTTTGAAGCTAGCAGAGGTTGGTTCATGAGGTTTAAGGAAAGAAGCTGTCTCCATAACATAAAAGTGCAAGGTGAAGCAGCAAGTGCTGATGTAGAAGCTGCAATAAGTTATCTAGAAGATCTAGCTAAGAGAACTGATGAAGGTGGCTACACTAAACAACAGATCTTCAATGTAGATGAAACAGCCTTATGTTGGAAGAAGATACCATCTAGGACTTTCATAGCTAGAGAGGAGAAGTTAATGCCTGACTTCAAAGCTTCAAAGGACAGGCTGACTCTCCTGTTAGGGGCTAATGCAGCTGGTGACTTTAAGTTGGAGACAATGCTCATTTACCATTCCAAAAATCCTAGTGCCCTTAAGAATTATGTTAAGTCTACTCTGCCTGTGCTCTATAAATGGAACAACAAAGCCTGTATGACATCACATCTATTTACAACATGGTTTACTGACTATTTTAAGTCCACTCTTGAGACCTACTGCTCAGAATAAAAGATTCCTTTCAAAATATTACTGCTCATTGACAAGGCACCTGGTCACCCAAGAGCTCTGATGGAGATGTACAATGAGATTCATGTTGCTTTCATGCCTGCTAACACAACATCCATTCTGCAGCCCGTGGATCAAGGAGCAATTTCAACTTTCAAGTCTTATTATTTAAGAAATACCTTTTGTAAGGCTATAGCTGCCATAGACAGTGATTCCTCTGATGGATCTGGGTGGAGTAAATCGAAAACCTGGAAAGGATTGACCATTCTAGATGCCATGAAGAACATTCGTGATTCATGGGAGGAGGTCAAACTATCAACATTAACAAGAGTTTGGAAGTAGTTGATTCCAACCCTCATGGATGACTTGGAGGGGTTCAGGACTTCAGTGGAGGAAGTAACTGCAGATGTGGTGGAAATAGCAAGAGAACTAGAATTAGAAGTGGAGCCTGGAGATGTGACTGAATTGCTGCAACCTCATGATAAAACTTTAATGGGTGAGGAGTTGCTTCTTATGGATGAGCAAAGAAAGTGGTTTCTTGAGATGGAATCTACTCCTGGTGAAGATGCTGTGAACATTGTCGAAATGACAACAAAGGATTTAGAATATGACATACACTTGGTTGATAAATCAGCGGCAGGATTTGAGAGGACTGACTCCAATTTTGAAAGAAGTTCTATTGTGGGTAAAATGCTATCAAACAGCATTGCATGCTACAGATAAATCCTTCGTGAAAGGAAGTCAATTGATGTGGCAAACTTCATCGCTGTCTTATTTTAAGAAGTTGCCTCAGTGACCGCAACCTTCAGCAGCAACCACCCTGATCAGTCAGCAGCCATCAACATCGAGGCAAGACCCTCCATCAGCAAACAGATTACGACTTGCTGAAGGCTCAGATGATGGTTAGCATTTTTTAGCAATAAAGTATTTTTAATTAAGGTATGTACATTGTTTTTTTTAGATATAATGCTATTGCACACTTAATAGACTACAGTAAAGTGTAAGCATAACTTTTATATGCACTGGGAAACCAAAAAAATTGTGACTTGCTTTATTGCGATACTTGCTTTATTGCAGTGGTCTAGAACCAAACCCGCAACATCTCCGAGGTATGCCTGTATATAAATGCAACTTGTCTCTTGTGCACCCCATTTCTCCCTTTTTTTTTTTTTTTCCTTTTATCAATCCTCTGAATACGTGCTTACACTTCAGAAGTTTCTGCTCATCCATTAGGCAGAATCCCACTGTTTACTGCTGAATTTTTCTTTATCTGTATATGTTTACTGTCACTGTAAGACCTGTTCTTTCATTACCTAATTTGATTCTGCCTTGTGATTTGACATGTTCTGCCTTTAATATAAGCCCAGATCTCTGTTTCAATTGCTCATCATTGACTATGGGCAACAGTGGACTGGCTGGGTGGATGATTTTGTTGCTTCTACATAGCTAAGAGTGTGAAATATTTCATATATTTCTCCCACTAGGTGGAAATCAACAGTTGATTTGGCAGATGAAGGAGATATCTAGTAATAAAATTTTACTTGACAGCTGTTCAAAAGCTATCAAGGAATCTTATGCTGCACAATGAAGAAATATTTTTTGAAGCAGAAACATGACAACTAGATGAAATGCAGATATGCTACATGGAGTTTTCAGAGGGGTTTGACTTCACTGCCAACAAAGATTTATTTACAGAATGACATTAGAGGCCCAAACAACCCCTATTTACAAGGGCAGACTGTCTGGCTATGTGAATGTATGATATGATATGGAATCCAAGCCATTAAAAAAGGGAAGTGCTATTTCCCCCTCAGTCTTTCAATAAATTACAGACATTTTGTTTTAAAATACAGCTTTAAAATCCTATCTTTTCATAAATAATTCTACAATACTTGTGTACTGTGTTACAGCCTTATGAAAACCAAACAACTCTTCAAGTTGTTTTGTTTTCCATTCCACAAAAGCCTTTTGATTTTGATGATATCTAGCCACAGTCATATGAAGAGTAATAGTCATCATCTTTATAAAAAGTCATTGATTATTTTCTAAAAAAACTTTTCTGTTTCTCTACACAAAGAATAATGAAGAGGCAACAGAGAAAAACAGGAACTCAATCCCTTAGCCTGTGTCATCACTGCAAGCAGACAATAAGTCAACAGAAAATCAAATCCAGGTTTTATTCTATAGATCAGGACAAGCTAAGCTTTGAGCCCATATGCAGAGACTAGTGAAAAACCTGATTTATATGCTTGTGCAATCCATATCTGTGTTTGCATTGTCTTTCAACTGTTTGTCTATGGCAGTTTTTCTCTGTCTCCTTTTTTTTTTTTTTTAAAGGTACTTCCATCTTTTAGCTTATATCTTTTTGTGCAACTCCCAGAACGACAAACTCAATTGTCACAGATCTGAAAGCCATTGCTGACTAAAGCAGTTATATGCACTCTCAATACATATATACATCTAATACATATGGACTAACCTTACAGCTTTCATTTTATTGAAAGAGAGATTCTGAAGTTTTCCATGAGGAAATCTAGTGATGTATTTCAAAATTACAGGTGATTTATGGCATAAATGTATGAGCCTTCTCATTTCAGAATAATTTTTTTAACGTAGGATTCCTGAGAGACTTTTCAGTCTCGCAAATAAGAATTGAATAGGACTGCGTTTCACTGACAGAACCAGGTAGAAGGTAGTAGTAAGACAAACGGAATTTAATTTTCACCAAGCTGAAATTGAAACTATGTTGTATTTCAAAATCTACAGTTGCGCAAGAATACTTGAAAACTTTACAGGAATTCTTATTAGTTCTTATAGAATTCAGCTAAAATAGTAATAATAATAAAATGCTATCATGTTTAAGCCTAGTAACATTTAATTAAAAGGTTCAAACTGTTGTATATTGATCCTTAGTATCACAGGCCCTTCATAGCTCAAATATGGTTTTGCTGAAATTTTTACTTATTTAAAGTATTAATTTCTTGCAGAGATAAGTCCATGTTTTGCCACTTTCTTCTGATGATTTAGATAAACCTCAGTATTCAGCGGTATCACAGAATAATTTGTAAAGGTATGCCATTGTTTCTCCTTTCATTTCCAATGACGACCAGGAAACAATGAGAAAATTAGGAGTGGAAAAGACTTTCAGAGGTCATCTGATGCATCCTCTTTCCTCAAGTTAGGCTGAGCCACTACCATGAGAAGTGTGTCTAACCTGGGCCTATGAAAATCCTCAGTGAGATTCCACAGTCTACTTAACAAACATTTCTCCCTCCTAAATCCCTTTCCATCACACAGGTTTTTCTAATGTCTATCCTTAATCTTCTTTTACAATGTAAATCCATTACTTCCCCCATCTCACACAAAATTGCAAACTTTAACCTGGAGCCCCATCTTGCCTGCCTTCCACTGTTCCTGCTCCCACCACTTTCTTCTGCCTAAAATACTGACAGAAACCTAGGTCTTGTTTCATACATAGGTTCCTCACGCTATCTAAGATGTCCTACGTTATTCTATCTGGCCTCCAGCTATTGCTCCAGAAAGGTACAAGTCCTATGTAACATCTGCCAGGCCATGTGAATGTTGTGTCTACCATAAAGCATTGAAATAGGACTAGCTGTTAATGTATGGACAGCTGAGCTGAACGCCTTACATAGTCTAACAGTGCAACTTTCCTTGAATTTGACTTTGCTGGTAACAAAACTAGTGAGGCACTATCTTGTGCTTTCACCTCCTGTTGGTTTTACACTGTAGGACCTTCCATTGCCGGAAAAGAGGGGTCTAGCCCATTTTATTTACTAGATGGGATCTCATTGCTCTCTCATCCATAAAATCACAGTAACCTCTATGAGGATTCCAGCACCAGGCAACAACATAACCTGCAGAAATCCTATTTCCTTGAGTGACACCTCATTGCACTAAACAAATTTTCATAGAAGGCTGAAAAGTAGAAGGCTGGTTTAATTTCGGATAGAATAGGTGGAGAAGGGGAAGGGGTCTGAGTTAGTTGTAGTTTGTGTGCTCATTCCTAATAATGCAGGTGGTTTTTGTTCTATCACTCTTTCAGATATTACGCTGTGCTTGTAAGTACACAAAGTCATACGTGTGCCTTTCTCACACAGTAAATTATGTTGCAAGTTTCCTGTGTGAGCATTCCTTTGAAGTGAGAAAAGATCAGAATGTTAATAAAACTGACACTTTTGCAGATGGCTTTTAGATCACTTCATTTTAATTCAGGATATAGTTTCTGATTCACTAGTAAACAGAGAAAAGATTAAAAGCAATTTTAAAGGGATGATAAAACTCTGAAAAAAATATTTTTTTCTAATCTTAATTTCAAGTTACTATTTGAATTAAATTATTTTCCCTCAAGTATACAGAAACAATCTACATTTATTTATTTTCTTGAAAGCATTTATTAAAATTCTTAGTAATGCTTCTTTAGCTCTACAGTATTAAAGAATTTATACAGGATTTTATTTATTTTTAAGCTGAAAGGAAAAGATCTAATGAAAAAGAAGATGCAGAACACGGCCAAAGAACAAAAGTCTTAGTCCAAAGGACTATATACACACACGTATATATATTGACTTTTTTCTTAAATATAGTTCATTTATGTTTATCATCAAGCAATTTTTGATCATTTATGAGTATTTAGTTTAATGCATTTAGTTAAAGAAAATAACTTGTTTTCATACCAGAATGCAACTACTCAGTCACATCTTATGTTTATTTCACTTTTGTTTTATCTCATCTGAAGTCTTTAGGGTAGCTTCTCAAAGTTAACATGGCTACTCTCCATTACCCAGCTGGAATATTATAAACTGGGTCCTAATGGCCAGCGCAGGAGGTGAAAAGGGTTTCATAGACTACATGGGTAGCTATTGAGTTATTTTCAAAAAAATTAGTAGCTCAAATTCTGCTTCAGAAGGGGTAACATTGATGCTAAAACCACACACCTCTGCAACGAGTGTGAAGTTTCTGCTTTGGAATAAATAGAAAGGAATGGATGGAAATACCTACTTTTCTGTTAATGAGTTGTTGCAGTTAGTGCTTTGAAGAGGAAAAGTGCAACACAAGGTATTATTGTTCTTACCTTTGCCATAATTTCTCTTCAGTGTAATCTTGTGTTGTAGCACCTTTATGACTGAGATCATAATTCAACTGACTAGGATTCTGGTCCAGACCATGGGATCCTGGTCCCTGCTGGGCCTGAGACATCAGTACCCTTCTGAGACAGACCGATGTGAGACATCGTTCCATATCACAATAATGAGCAGCCTTTAATCCCCATCCCTGCCATCTCCTTGTCCGTCCTACTGCCAGGGCGCCGTGCAGGCTGGCTGCTCTGCAGGGAAGGTGAGCAGGAGTGGGGGCGATAACGAGGTGGGCGCAGTAACGAGGCAGGCATGAGCAGTGATTTCAGCAACAGGGATGGGGACATGGAGCAGCAAAGCCGGGGCCGGATCAGGGCTGGAGAGAGCAGATGAAGTCAGGTGGCACCCAGTGACGGCCCAGAAAGGGCACACGTGGCTAATCTGAGATAGCAAAACTGAAGAGAAACTTCTTTAGGATCTGGTTCCACCACACTTCCTCATGTTGAATACTCCCTTAGACTGTAAATAATCTCAGTAGAAGACTCAGACTCAGATTTAATTTTAAAATCAATAGCTATATAAATTTTAAAAACAACTAGTGAGTGGCAGCTTGTGATGGATTATTAAAAAGTAAGGGAAAATAAAGTAGAAAGAAGTTCTTTAAATGACTGTCTGAATTTTGTTAACTCCAATCTTTACTTTTCATGAGATTTTCTTCTCTTTGCAGAAGAAAAACAAAACAAAACAAAACAAAATGAATGCTATTCCTTTGCAGCATTCTACCCTGGAGAATTAGAAAACTAGGGAAACAGGGAAATTACAATTAAAAAAAAAAAAAGGAGGATGAGAAGGAAAGGGATAGAAAGAAACTTTTAAATAATATGGTTACTTCAATACCTATACAAATAAAGGAAGAATTGCTAATGTATACACACAGCATATGGGGGCTACTGATTTGAATACAGGGCTAAGACTAAAAAGGCATGAGTTTCTCAGCTGTAGCCCCATTTATGAACCTGATTCACATCTTCAGATTAAGCAAACCACTTTGGTGAAATTCATTCCACTTGCATGAAGCCCTAATATTTGACCTGAATGTGAATAGGCCATGCAAGGATTTAAGAATATAGATTGCATTAAATCTCTCCTTGTCTGTAACTTTAGTTTATAACTGAAATAGTGGTGGATGATAAAGACACTGCAGTTCTGAACTCCTTCCATCTTACCCTTTTAATCTATGTTAAGATTATCATTATTATCTTTCTTGTGCTTAACTGGAGTACATATGCAAAACTGCACAACTACTTCAGCAGTTTTCTCACTTAGCCCTTATGTAAGCCTGAATGGGATCCTGATTTTTCTAATCCATTTTTTCAACCTGTAAAACAGGACTAATAATGGTCTAAAACTCTTTTCACATTGGTTATGTAAACAGACAAGACAGGACCTGAAGGATCTAAAAGATAAAATGAAGATTAGCTTGCCTTTTTACATGTCTCTACAGTTAAAATAGTTCAATTTCTCCTCTTGCTTTATGAGTTCAACCCATCCAGTTAGAGAAATGGTAGATTGTTGTTAAGGGTTATATTTGGAATCTTTTGTTAATTACAGAAACTCTAAACCTTATTGACAGCTCTTGGAATTTGGTAATCCCTCTAGGTTTTTAAAATAGAACATTATTTTTTCTTCTTTTTTTCTGAACTCCTCACTCCTCTTCTCTCCTTCTTTTCCTCTTAAAGCCTTTACTCAGAAAGCCTTGCAACACGATATGAAAAGATCTTCAGATATACTTATCTTTTTATTTTCTAATGGAATCCTTGTCCTTACAATTATAAATTGAATGAAACAGTTCTGATTAATTGTAACTGGTCATAATTCTTGAAATATAGCTTACTATGTAACAAATGAATGATGCAGGAAATATGGTGCTGTTCATTCTAAACAGAAGAAAAGTATACAGAGATCAACACTTAAGCAAGCTCAGTACATTGGTGATTTGATTATACTGCTTGTTCTTTGAACTGATAGGCACTGATTATATTATAAACCTCTTTTAAATGGTGTATCTATTATTTTTGCTCATTAGTACTGTAAATAAAAACATGTTTTCTTCCAAGAATGGTGAGCTGAGTTCTGGTATAATGATTTCCTGTAGAAGATAAAAATAGAGAACTTGATCTGTTAAGCCATATATGACATTATATGTATTCACTCTCAGCCTTTTGTCCCGCTTGAAGAATCCCAGTTCCCTTCCTTGCATAAATTTTACCCAACTGAAAGATAAATGCAATTGATAAAAGAGTGAATTTCTATTTCATAACTTGCGGATTATTAGCAAATCTCTAGGCAACTTCCATTACTAATATATTTGATAGTGTGGCAACATGCATCTTAGAGATAGAAAAATACCAAATTTCTATTCACTTAGCTAATGGTTAATATGTTGACGCAGATTACTTTTGATGTGTTTCCTATTCAACTTTTGTTGAAATTGCACAAAGGAAAAAATACTAAACAGAAGATGGATACTTAAATATATAACATATAGGTGGTTCTTTCTATTTATCTTTGGCCTATCTGGGAGTTTATAATTTTTTAAATCCTGATTCTTATTCTCCTTATTTGATCATTTTGCTAGCCCAGTTGACCCAACTCCCAAATATTAATGTTTCTGTATTTTTTTATAGAATTATAGGAAATAATCCAAAGAAGTGATTTATGTTCCTTAGAAGAGGGTCAAGAAATGCAGCAAGAAGGATGAAGATGAGGAAGTCCTAAATTTAGATTGCTTCCTAGAAGATATACCATAGGAAGAACACATAGACAGGGAAATTTGGGATTCTGGTTGTTTTCTTATTCAAGCTTTTTAATGATCTTAGTGGAGGAAGGAGAATATCATTTGGCCTTAAGCTTTTTTTGTCTTTTTTTCCTAATTTGGCACTCATTTTAAATACTCTCCAAACAGCCTGGAGGTAGTCTTCAATACTAATGTGGGAAAATAAAAGTTTTTACCTTCAATATCACTTTGTTTGGTAGAACAAAGAATACTCTCAAAATCTGAAGTAATCTTTTTATTATTTCTGTTTACTGACATGTACATGAAAAAAAAAAAAGTGGAAAGAGTTTCTAAAATCAGGAAGTGTTGAAGTCCTATTTCCCACAGGCTAAATAATATCAAGGTAGTGAGAAGCTGAAGTTCCTGAACCATCTGCTTCACACTGTTTGCGGGAATGATGTGGAATTGTCTTTATCTGACCTATACTCAGGAAAATTATTCTTGCTGTGTTACCATAGACATTTCAAAACCAACTTTTCTCCTTCAGAACTGGAGCTTGATATTTGAGACTTATTGAGTGGTACCATGTCATGCTACTACATATGTCCCTCTTTTGGGCACAGAGACATTTAACAGAAGTTGTTCTTTAATCCACAATAGCAACAGATAAAAAGAAGAAGAGAAAATATTTTAAAATTTTTATAAAATATTCTTGTCCAATGATTCTGAGACCATAGAATAGAATCTGCAGCTTGGTGTTAGCACTCCATACTTCTGGGTTATTTTGGATAAACTGTCAGCATCAGCACTATTCAGAACACTCTGGGATCCTTCTGGTACTGACTTGACTTTTTTTTTTTTTTTTTTTGACTTCTTGACTTTTATCTCATGTACTTTCTATTATCTCCACTGTCAAGACTACAAACTTCATGTCACCTTTGTGTTGATTTTGCTAATGTAAATCCACTCCAGTGTTATACTGCATCCCTTGTAGGTAGCTCATGGCCTTGTCATTCCCTTTTCACTTACCAATATTTTATTATGCAGAAGGTTAATGTCATGTGATATTTATGAATATTGCCATCTTCATTTATGGTCAGAGTTTGGTACTTGATTTTATCTTTCAGTTTCATTGCTCTTTAGAATTAACTCCTCACAAGCTTTAACTGTCTAATTTTAACTTTGCTTTACATAACACATTGCGCCACTTATGCCTTCAGTCTCCTCATTTGACTTTTGCTTCGGAATTTTCTTTCATTTCATCATTAAGGGATCAGAGTCAGGCCATGGGACAGAGCAAAGCCTAAGACCATGTATTTAACTATCGTGTCTCGCTAGTCTTGTCTTGTCTTGTCCCCACAAACAAAATCGCATCTGATCTGATGCTGGGTTGGAGAAGAAGGAGACCACCGTATTTCTGCAGAAAATTATTTGGCAGCAAGCATAAAGATTCCGTGTACTACAGTATTCCAAACTTGGTGCTTCCACAAAGACACCAACATCTGGGAGAGTTCTTGTGTGCAGCACTAAAGGTCTGAATTCCTTGTCCAAGGATGGTAAAGCGCAGTCTGATATGAAGAAGATGTTCACTTCATATTCTCTTCATGGGGATTTTGACTACATTCCTGAACCTGGATACGGACACATAGCACTAATGTATAGCAGAGATTTCACAATGGTTCTAGGTCCATTCATCTTCTAATGTGGCTGGGGAACTTGTGGATGATGACTGGATCATCTTGGGAGATGAAGGTGGGCTGACTGAGCTTGCAAACCCCAGTACATATTCCAGTGATGTAAAAATCCCAGGATCAAAACAGTGAAGATATTACGAATGATCAGTGGTGTTCTTACCTAAAACCTCTGCTTTTTAGGCTCGTGTCAAGAATTTGAATAGACTAGACCTTGGAGGGCAACTGCCTACAACTCCATATGGTGAAATAGAAAATCAAATCAAATCAAATCAAATCAAATCAAATCATCTTTTTAAACAAAAGTTTTAGATTATTAAAATGGAACAAATAACTTTTTAAATAGCAACACTCCAAGTGAGCTGGTAAAGAACAGTAGAAATAAAAAGGGTTTGTAAATTCTCCTCTTGCCCACCAAATGCTTGCAGTCACTCAGTGACTTCTGGAATTGCTCAGTCCTTTCTACTCCCTAAGAGGATTTTTCTGTTGTCTCTGAGGTATGGCTGTCTGCTCCAGTCAGCTTAAAGGCCATTCATGAGCTACAGAGTTCCAGCTTTTTACTGTGTCTTTCCCTCTTTTTTTCTTTTCCTGCAATAACCTACAGTCTCTGTTTTTTTTTTTCCCCAAAGGATGTTCAAAAGACAATAATTCTGTCTGTCCTTCAAGCACGTTTCACCTTGACCTACTCTATTTTCAAAGGAAAATAATACACAACTGAAAAAAAAAAAAGCTATCACAAGTCTCTTTTCTTCTTTCTTCTTTTTTTCTTTTTTTGATGGGAATGATCTAATATTGCATGCCGTTACTACTCCCCAGTGCTATTCCAGCGTGGAAACTAGATCCCTAGGCCTGTATCATGTAACAATTGTGACTTGGGAATTCCTATCCTAGGAATATCCACCTCCATTGATGGTACCCACATCTCCACATCCATTGTTGGGATTTCAAAGGCTGAAGGTGAAGACCTGCAGAAGCTTCTTCTTGGGACTTAAATGGCTGCTGGGCCTGGAATTCAAGGAACTGTAGGCTTAGAATGTGAAAGGATGAAATACTGCAATTTTAAGTGCTGCCTGGGAAAGTAGCTACTGGAGAAACAGAAGTGGAAAATCTTGGTTTATTGTTCAAATTAGAGGCATGAGAAATTCATCATTACTGCAAAAATCTGTTAATATTTTGGATAGCTACCAACAAGGCCATCTTTTGTGATTTGCCACTTGTGATTCCCACTGCAGAGTAAAAGCTGTGGCTAACCAAGTAGCGGCTCTAGTTCCAGCTGACCCTCATGCTACAACCTTTCCACCATTTCATCCTTCTTTGCAAGCAGTACAGGTCATAACTCAGAAAGGCAATCTGTAAGAGGAAGTGGAAGCTTCTCCATTGCTTATGCATTTGGTGAAAAAGCACTTCCTACAATCATGTTACCTTGGCATTAATTGAAACATTCCCACTGAGGGACAAGATTGCTGATGAATGATTAAGAGCCAAAACAGTGGGTGGTGGGGAGCGAGGGGAGCACATTTGCCATGTAAAAAGAATAACTTTAAAAATAAATAACTGATCAGGAGCAATTAGTGCACTGAGTGCAAGGACATGCCACCATAGTACTGTGTAGGTTGAATTTGAACAAAGGTATCATGCACCTTGCCAGCTGAAGGAGACATCAACAAAGGCCATGTCTAGACTAATGTATTTTAAAAATTGCAGGTCACAAGCCCGGACACTGGAACTTGATTGTTTTTACCGCTTTTTTTAACGATATGCGGTTGTAAGTGTTCAAGGCAACTTTTGAACTGGCCTGCTAGTACATTCTCAGTCAATTTCCAAACACAGCTGACAAGTCCAGACCAGGGACTATTCCCAAAACCCAGCTTTAATGCAGTCATCCTGGGCTGAAGGTAAGAGACTGTAATAATAGGGACATGACCAAGCATGCCATTAGCCTCAGTACTGGTCCTGGGTGTTAGGAGCTGCCAAATCTGATAGAGCAATAGATGTGAGGCTGCCATAACTCCATGCCCTCAGGTCCAACCAGTAGTGAGGCCGAGCATGTATCCCTTACAGGCAGATATGCACAAAATACATATATACGTATATACATATATACATAGCTGGCCATACTGATCAACAAAGGCAGAAGTCACAGCACTCATGCAGCATAACCAGCACCAACTCTTCACCTCTCTAGCTGATCAGAATAAAAGCCCATTAGTGGAAAATATATACATATATATGTATGCATATATAGAGATATTTGTATACACACACACACACACACACACACACTTATACATATATATACAGGTATATACATATATACACTATGGATTCCTCCAGTAACTGGCCTTAGACACACAGCCTATCCAGTAGCTGGCTCCAGATCCCCAGGTCTCCCGGTTGCCTCACATACAAACACACACATATGCAAACAGGTCTCTCCAGTAGCTGCTCCAGACCTGTGACCTTACCAGTAGCTGACCCCCGGATCCCTCTGGTCCCTCCATTATCCAGCCCAGACTTATGGCCACTCCAATACTTGGCTCCCAAACCTCTTCTACTCACCTGCTGGTTTGATGCTTGCTAGCCATCACCCACACCGATACGGATGCACCCACACAATACACACCCACTTTGGTTTCTCCAGTTGCAGGCACCCCAGGCTCACAGCCCCTCTGACCCATGATCCCCACTCCAGTTGCAGCATTCAGACCTGCACACACACATATAGAGTCCTTCACAGGGTACATCTTCCTTAGTCATCCTCCCAACTTCTGGAAGTCATTGGTTTGGGGAGTTTAGAACTGGAGGTTGCATCTGGATCACAATATCAAACGGTGATAGGTAGAACTATCCTCCATGAATTTACTTAATCCCTCTGGAATCCATTTACAATATTAATTTCTTTAGGTTCCTGAGACAGTGGTTTCACAATTTAAATGTATGTTATGTGAGGGGAAAAAAATAAGGTTTTGTTTGTTTTTAAAACTGCTACCCAGTCATTTCACTGGGCGTCCCATAGTTCTTGTAACAGCATGAAGTGCTTTGCCTGTTCCATATTTCTCAGGATTTTATAGGGAGCTATCCTATAGAAAGAACTGAACTACATGAAGTATCACATGATTTAAGGCATTAAGGGTTGACGCACTGATTTAATGCTGTTCCCTCTTTTATATCTCAACTTCGACCAAGTCAAGAGAATAATTTGGTCTTTGTGCCAGTCTTATAACAGCTATTTTTTAAGGCACCCAACGAGAGAATCTGATGCAACATGTTTTCTGATGGTAACATAAATAATTGAACTGACATTCACCAACTTATCTCATATATGTCATAAATTAGTTGAAGAAGGTTCATAATTGCCATCTTAGAATGAGGTGTAGGTATATCAAATATCTGGAAATCTTTTGCCCATAAGTATTATGAATATCAGCACACTCAGTGACAACTGACAGCCTTTCAATCCCTAAAATTTCTAGGAGACAATAATTCAGCTTCTCTTGAACTTGAATTTCCAGTCATGACTATTTCTACACAATTTGTTATTTTATTCTTTATTCTTAGCTGTAATATATAGTATACATACATCAAAACTATGTGCTGCATATAGTTTAAATGCATATATATGTTGCATTATATTAACATAAGGATACATTTGTACTTATTAATGCATATATAAGTGTACATATTTTTCAACATTTCAAGGTTGAAAGACTATAAAATGCATTATAAAAAGACACATTTTAATAACAAAATAAACTTCAGATGTGTCAGTTTTTCAGAGCTACAGTGGTTTTATTTAATCAGTTTACAAGGGTCTGTACTAAGCAGCAGTTGCTATGGAAACCTGAGAAGATTGGAACTCAAATAAATGTATTGCTTAATAGTGTGATGCTGAAGACTGATATTCAGAATGACAAAGCTGGTGTTTAGTGATCAGGAGAACCATCTAAATTAAAGAAAAAACAATCAAATAAAAACAAAAATCTACCCTCTCCTCCTCCCCCCCCCCCAAATGAGGAGGATTAAAGCAATAAATGAAAAATGAAGTCTTAGAAGTAGGAATAATATTGTGCTATCAGTAAAGCAAAGCAATGTGCTAACAATACCCAAAAGAGTATTTGGAGATTAGGTGGTGATGTGAAAGGAAATGTTCAGTGTGTAAAATGTAGACAGAGCTCTTAGAGAAGAGTTACAATGACAGTATGGTGTGAAGGGAGAATGCCATTAATGTATCTCTATGTTCACTAGCAGAGATACTAAAATAGCTTGGCTTTTAGTGCCAGCTGTTCACTAATGGCACTTGACTCTATGACTCTATTTCAGTTGACACTGAGTATGCAGCTGCTTGATTTCTTCCATGATTAGCAAAGACAGAGGTTATTTAATGGAGGCTATGTCTCTGAAACACCATCCAAATAGACAGAAGGAGTGATGGTAGATTGGAGTGAAGGCACAAAGAGGTGACACAGGCTCACTTGACTTGAAAGAGCAGAATTGTATTACCTGGATGTGTGACCTAGGGCTCTTTTATGTCTCACATTACTCTGAGTCCCTGAACTTCACTAAGTATTGCTGTTGTGGTATATAAAAAGGAGATGTACTTTTAAAATCAAAACAAAGAAAAATTTAAGCAACTTGTTATTTTATTCTTTTATCTATTAAAATTCTTGAATTTTGAGCTTCCTAAATGTTTTCATTTTCTACTGTTCTTGCTTCCTTAGAAACTAATAAATTATTTTGCCCACTTCCATGATAGAGGAAGAACTCTTGCTGAACATGTAAAAAAATTGTAACCCATAAAATACCCAAGGTATTTTAATTCTTCTGCCTGAAAAACATCTGAAGAAAAAAGTTGGAGATTCTGTTTTCTTAGGTCAAAAATGTCAGAAATACCCTCTGAAAACCCGAGAGGTTTATCTAGTGCATATGAAGAATTTCTGAAGTTACACAAGTTTTATAATCATTTGATAAAGAGGAGTTACAATCCTTAGTAACCCAGGTTATGTGCTGCCTCATAATTGTTCAATTTGCAAGTCAATTGAGGTAGACCATCAGCATTCTTTTTGCTCTTGAATTTTTTTTTTCTGTTGATACTCTTGCGGCTATACAATAAGATATCATTTTTGCCTCCGACTAATGGATTGCTGCCTGGGGCACTGATTTAATTATGCAGAGTATAAACATTAAGACATAATTGCTTTCTTTCTGATCCTTCATCAGAACTTCTCTTTCTCTTTTTCTTCTCTATTTTATAATGTTAAATCACTCCAGTTGGGAATGCAAATGGTTTTCCAAATTTAAAATTAAAAAGCATTCAGTCAAGCAAACAGGAAAGAAATATTTACAGCTTGTGATTTTGATGTTAACTTGCCATTTTGTTACTAATATCTCTGAAAAGGCACATTTGTTTTTTGTGCTTAATAGAGTGAGGAAGGTTAGAAAGAGGAACTCTAACTACAGATCTTAACATGGCATTTCAATTCTATAAAGGTGACTTCTTAAAGACTGTTGTTCGATAGATAAGGGATTAGTTTAGGAAAATTTCACTTCTGGATTGTGTATGAAATTAAATTTACATTCAAATTAATCTGCACTGTTACTGTATCCATTATCTGCCATCATTATCCATTTAGCCTTCCTCTGTCTTTGACATGAGAA
Source organism: Apteryx mantelli (assembly GCF_036417845.1). Lineage (NCBI taxonomy): Eukaryota > Metazoa > Chordata > Aves > Apterygiformes > Apterygidae > Apteryx > Apteryx mantelli. The sequence goes on along the minus strand of NC_089980.1, from coordinate 115,568,967 downwards.
AGAGTCTTACTTTGTTATTCATCACTGGTTGGACAAAATCTGCAGCTTCATTCTCCATCTGCATTGGAACTGAAAGCTGGAGATCTAAACCCTTGGCATTTCATTCTATCCTTTTTTGTACTTACTCTATCTTTTAAATGTCAATTTCCATATTATTTCACCTAAGCAGCTAGGATTTTAGCTGGTAATCTGCCAAAATGTCACAGCAGGAACAGATTTATACACATTGTAGACCTCATTCAGTATAATATTTCTCAAATATCCTTTTCCTGATTAATTTTATTCTTGAATGTTGTTTCCATTAGGAAGTTCCCAAGCATTTGCAGTACTGATAGAAGCGGCTGGCTGTCATAGAATTTTCATATTCTTTATGCAGGAACAATGCTGATATTTGATAGATTTCTGGCATATGCATCATCAAAGTAGTATTCTGATACATAAACTAATACACTAGCCGAAACATTTATTTCTTAATGAGCTAAAGACTGGTACTGCTCATACTTCCAGCTTATTACTTGAACAAGCTCATAAAATCATTTTACCAGCATCAGTAGAAGCAATGTAAAAATGAATTAATTTATTAAAGATGGAAGATTTATCTTCCAAATTCACATTATGGACAGTAAAGAAGAAATAACAGAACTATGAGGACATTTAAACATCTGACAAAAAGCACAGGCATTAAAAATGCTCTTCATAAGGTAACAATAGGATTTGATGCAATGATTTAAATGATTGTAGAAAATAAACATTTTTTAGAAAGGACTACAAGAAGCAGGAAAAAAATAAAACAAGAATGAAAAATATGAAGGAGTAAAAGTGTATTCCTATTTCGTATATTTTGATGCTACAGCAAAAATGTGAGTGAAGCAAAGGGAGGAAGAGTAGCCTCCATTTTAGGAAGAAAAATGAGAGAAGATTTAGAATTGTGATTTAAATCTGCTATGATTTTATTGAGATCACATTTATAAGAAAATACAATTTTAAAAACAAAAAAGTACTTACAGAAAAAAGAAAATGTATTTAGAGCTAATTGTTCAAAAGCACTGAAAAAGAGTAAGAATTTTTGCAGCAGCCAGTGCAGAAGGCAGAAGTAACTTCTGAAGAAAACAGCAGTTTAATTTTCTCATTTCTTAACCATCATGGAAGAGAAATGGGAGGAAAAACAAAAAGAGATATTCTTCTAAGAGTCTGAACCTACTACTTAAAGTAAAATAACTTTTCAAAAGAAAAGGAAAAGAACATCTGGGAAAGAAAAGAAAAATTTTTATATCTAATAGCAAGAGAGAACTCCACACCAGCCCACACGATTTCAATAATGCTGGAACATAAATGTACAGATGTTTTAAGGAAGAAAACATAGTATAAAAGCTGGAGTTTAGTTAAGCATTTTTCATGTAAGATAATTGGACTTTTTCATAGTTTTAAAATGATCAGTGGAAGTTTTATATAAGAAACCTTCACAAGGATCCAGTCATATTAAAATTTCCAATCCATGCTATTGTGAAAACAGGATTTGAAATATTCTTTGGAAAATATCACAAATTTCAACCTAAGACTGTACGATTGTGCAGGAAGCCCAGTTTCTCTTGGAAAAGATTTATTTCTGGGGTATAGATTCAGCGATGAAATAATACAACTGCAGGTCTGTAGGGTTAATCTTTTATTGGACCTTTTGATCTTGTCATGTCATTGTGGATGAGAAATTATTTCTTATAATAAAAAGGATTATTCTGTTCAGTGTGTAACTGAGCTAAACAAGATTGAAGTTCACCCATCTGTATAGAGAAATCTTGAAAATAAATATTAAAAAGTTTGTTATACCAAGTACCTTCTTATTATATAATATTATATTATCCATGCAGCATTCAAAATTGAGTTACCTACTTTAGCCTTTACTGAATGAGATACCAAAGTCAGAACAAAGTTTTATTTCTGCATCTTCAAATTCCCAAATTAGCATATTTACTAAGAAATTAAAAGGTTATGTATCTCATTAAAAAGATTGCATATGATTTTATATAGATGATGAATACATTTTAAATAATTTTATATAGTATATATTTTATAAAATACATTATCAAAAAATCCTTCTTCAGAATGAACAACAGGAACATTTTGATGTGGAGAATTGTTCTGTTCATGCTGCCACCAGTTTCAGCACTGCTTATCTAGAGCTGACTTTAACATTTAATTTTTATTCAGCATTAGATTTATTCATCCATCCAAAAAGCTTTTAAAATACTAATTAAAATGTAAAGATGCTGCAGATAAGCCATACTTATAAATTCTGTCTCTCTGAATATTCTTCAATACAATTATGTTTACTTTCAACTTTTTTTTTTTTTTTTAAGGCTTATGGTAGTTATTTTGCATCAATGAAATGTGATATCCCAGTCATACAAAGAGTAAGAGTTGCTAAAGGCTTTTTTATTATTCACACATACACCTCTTGGGTGCATAGATATATCTTGCAGATGTGCAACTGAGACCTCAATACACGGTTAAATGCAAACAAACAAAATCTCAATCCTATATGGAATGCTACCAAGGTTGGCTGAATCCACACTGATGCTCATTCATATACATCCAGCTGCAGTGGTATGGCCTAGATACTTACTCTCCAGCATATTTCTCCTGCATGTTTTCTCCTTAGACTCAGCAAGCACTCTCTATGCAAGGACATCTGCTCAGAAATTTCAACATATACGTGACCTAATGAGTCTCTGTATTATATGGATCAGAAATATGAAAGTCTCACATTTAATTTAATTTGAAATTTTAAAATTACTAGATTTATTCACATATATAGCCTCCAAAGTAATTTTTTCTGTTGTGGGTTTTGAAACAATAAGGGTAGCCACTCTATTCTGTTAGCTGCTTATCCTTTCATATGTTATTTCTGTTCTCTGACATTTATTTTAGCACTCAATTAATGTTTAAGTTTTAATGTTATTGCCTTATTCAGTGACCAACTGACATGCATGTAGTATATGAGAACATGGGATTTCTTGCCCTTCTCACTAAAGCTAGGTTTTCTCAGAAATAACCAAATGGGTTACATAACTTCAACTGAAGAAGTATTTAGTTCCTCAAAAGAGTAAACAAATATTGATCATAAAATTCAGGAATCAAATTATCAAGAGAGTCAAAATGACATTGTAAAAGAGGATTTAGACATATACATATATGTTCATACTCAGATCTAGACTGATTCTCAAAATAGATGGAAAAGCTTTGCTTAAATTCTGCTTCCCATTCTGGCTTTTTATTATCTTCATCATAGGCTGATGAAGTTCAGATATCTTTTCTATTTAACATACGGAAAAATCACTAAGAAACAGAATATATATTGTTTATAAACACAATTTTTATAGTTATTTTAAGGTTTTTAAATAGATATTGGTCACCACTTGTTTTGACAGCTACTTTCTATGTAGCATTTTAATTTATATGAAATTGCATTTCCAGTATTAGAATAAATCATAATCCATTTACTGAAATAAAATTCCCTGATCTTGGTGTTGGGCACATCATTGATTTTTTACCATATAGCAAAATGATCAGTAGTATGCCATTTAGCTATAATTAGGGAATTTGTGTGCAAACAGATAAACATGCTGATTGTGTGGATGACTAAATTACTTTCCAGGTGAGACAAACTTTGTATAAGAAATTGTAGGTTAATAAATATATCTATTTTAAAATCTCACAAAAGAACATCGAGACTAAACTAGCATTAGTCACAGGATGGTTACAAGACACTGATGTGAAAAGGACAAGTGAAATTCTGGGGATCTGATGAGTACTGAACTAGAACAGTTCAGACTGGGCAGGGTGACAGACAGAGCACAGGGATGGTTATGGGTGCTACAGAAACTACAAGCACATCTACAGCAATGACTGTCACAGAATGAGCTCCTCTGAGCCATGTATGGTCCAGTCCTGGTGCAGAGAGAGCATAACTTATGTAGAATTATGTAACTTTCCATAACATAGACCCCAAGTGCAACCTCTGGTTGGGGATCATGTCACATTTGGTGTGCTTAGACAATAGAGCAGAGGAAGGGCCCTTTGAAGAGATATGTCCTAAAAAAGTTCAGCTTGCTTTGCTTCCTTGGGCAAAGGCTAGGAATAGTATTATTGTTATACAAATACATAATGGAAATAAACTGTAAGGGAAAAGGGCATTAGTGTTGACAGAAGACCAAAAAAATCAAAGAGCAAGGTATATAAACTGCCTATGAATGAAATGGAAGGTGTAAATGAGAAGATCTGAATCATGTGTTTGAAAACAACAAACAATGTCTGCCAGGAGACATAAGAATTAAAAAAAAAGGGGGGGGACAAGAAATCCCGCATAACAAACCTTAAATAGCATTTATATGGAGCTTCATCATCCTATGAAAAGGATTGAGGCAGTTTCTTGTGACAACAAGGAACTGGATTTCATGACCCTGGAGGATTTTTATAATCCTTGGTTTTTATGAAATACAATGTAAATCCCAATGCAAAGTGGGATAGAGACAAAATAATAAATGCTTAAGAAACAGAGGACCTCACTCTGAGAAAGATATCTTTCATAGCTACATATCTCTGTGCAGTAAGTGTGTCTCTAACTCAGATACTTTGAGTTTGTTAAATTCCTTGAAAGAGGAAGAGGTAATGAGAATGAGACATGGATTTTAGATGAGATGTGCTGTGGGAAGATCACAGAATCACAGAATCACAGAATCACAGAATGGTTGAGGTTGGAAGGGACCTCTGGAGATCCTCTAGTCCAACCCCCCTGCTCAAGCAGGGTCACCTAGAGCACATTGCACAGGATTGCATCCAGGCGCGTTTTGAATATCTCCAGGGAAGGAGACTCCACAACCTCTCTGGGCAACCTGTGCCAGTGCTCTGTCACCCTCACAGTGAAAAAGTTTTTCCTCATGTTCAGATGGAATTGTCTGTGTTTCAGTTTGTGCCCGTTGCCTCACGTTCTGTCACTCAGCACCACTGAAAAGAGTCTGGTCCCACCCTCTCGACACCCTCCCTTCAGATACTTGTACACATTGATAAGATCTCCTCTCAGCCTTCTCTTCTCCAAGCTAAACAGGCCCAGCTCTCTCAGCCTTTCCTCATAAGAGAGATGCTCCAGTCCCCTAATCATCTTTGTAGCCCTTCGCTGGACTTGCTCCAGTAGTGCCACATCCCTCTTGCACTGGGGAGCCCAGAACTGGACACAGTACTCCAGACGGGGCCTCCCCAGGGCTGAGTAGAGGGGGAGGATCACCTCCCTCCACCTGCTGGCCACACTCTTCCTGATGCACCCCAGGATACCATTGGCCTTCTTGGCCACAAGGGCACATTGCTGCCTCATGCTTAACTTGGTGTCCACCAGCACTCCCAGGTCCTTCTCCGCAGAGCTGCCTTCCAGCAGGTCAACCCCCAACCTGTACTGGTGCATGGGGTTATTCCTCCCCAGGTGCAGGACCCTGCACTTGCCTTTGTTGAACTTCAGGAGGTTCCTCTCCACCCACCTCTCCAGTCTGTTGGGGTCCCTCTGAATGGCAGCACAGCCCTCTGGGGTATCAGCCACTCCTCCCAGTTTTCTATCATCAGCAACCTTGCTGAGGGTGCGCTCTGTCCCTTCATCCAGGTCACTGATGAAGAACTTGAACACTACTGGACCCAGTATTGACCCCTGGGGGACACTGCTATCTACAGGCCTCCAACTAGACTCTGCGCCGCTGATCACAACTCTCTGAGCTCTGCCATTCAGCCAGTTCTCAATCCACCTCACTGTCCACTCATCTAGCCCACACTTCCTGAGCTTGTCTATGAGGATGTCATGGGAGACAGTGTCGAAAGCCTGGCTGAAGTCAAGGTAGACAACATCCACTGCTCTCCCCTCATCTACCCAGACAGTCATTCCATCAGAGAAGGCTATCAGGTTGGTTAAGCATGATTTCCCCTTGGTGAAGCCATGCTGACTACTCCTGATCACCTTCTTGTCCTCCACATGCTTGGAGATGGCTTCCAGGATGAGCTGCTCCATCACCTTTCCAGGGATGCAGGTGAGGCTGACTGGCCTTTAGTTCCCTGGGTCCTCCTTCTTGCCCTTTTGGAAGACTGCGGTGACATTGGCTTTCTTCCAGTCTTCAGGCACCTCTCCTGTCCTCCATGACCTTTCAAAGATGATGGAGAGTGGCCTAGCAATGACATCCGCCAGCTCCCTCAGCGCTCGTGGGTGCATCCCATCAGGGCCCATGGATTTGTGGGTGTCAAGTTTGCTTAAATGATCTCTAACCCACTCCTCCTCGACCAAGGGAAAGTCTTCCTTTCTCCAGACTTTCTCTCTTGCCTCCAGGGTCTGGGGTTCCTGAGGGCTGGCCTGAGCAGTAAAGACTGAAGCAAAGGCGGCATTCAGTAACTCTGCCTTCTCTGCATCCTTCGTCACCAGGGCACCCACCCCATTCAGCAAAGGGCCCACATTTTCCCTAGTCTTCCTCTTGCTGCTGATGTATTTGAAGAAGCCCTTCTTGTTGTCCTTGACATCTCTAGCCAGATTTAATTCCAAATGCGCCTTAGCCTTCCTCGTTGCATCCCTGCATACTCTGACAAAGTTCCTATATTCCTCCCAAGTGGCCTGTCCCCCTTTCCACTTTCTGTAGACTTCCTTCTTCTGGTTGAGTTTTGCCAGGAGCTCCTTGCTCATCCATGCAGGTCTCCTGCCTCCTTTGCTTGACTTCCTGCTCATAGGGATGCACCGCTCTTGAGCCTGGAGGAAGTGATGTTTGAATATTAACCAGCTCTCTTGAACGCCCCTTCCTTCTAGGGCCCTAACCCATGGGATTCCTCCAAGTAGGTCCCTGAAGAGGCCAAAGTTTGCTCTCCTGAAGTCCAGGGTTGCGATCCTACTTGGTGCCCTGCTGCCTCCTCGCAGGATCCTGAACTCCACCATCTCATGGTCACTGCAGCCAAGGCTGCCCCCAGCCTTCACATCTTCCACCAGTCCTTCTTTGTTTGTTAGTACGAGGTCCAGCAGCACACCTCTCCTTGTTGGCTCCTCCACCACCTGTGTCAAGAAGTTGTCACCAATGCTCTGCAGGAACCTCCAGGACTGTTTGTGCCTAGCTGTGTTGTCTTTCCAGCAGATATCAGGGTGGTTGAAGTCCCCCATGAGAACCAGGGCCTGGGATCGTGAGGCTACTTCCAGCTGTCTGTAGAAGGCCTCATTGACTTCCTCATCCTGATCAGGTGGCCTGTAGTAAACACCCACAACAGTGTCACCCATGCTAGCCTGCCCTTTAATCCTTACCCATAAGCTCTCGACTCGCTCTTCATCCACCCCTAGGCACAGCTCAATACATTCCAGTTGCTCTCTCACATAAAGAGCAACTCCACCACCTCCCTTTCCTGGCCTGTCTTTCCTGAAAAGCACACAGCCATCCATGACAGCACTCCAGTCATGCGAGCTATCCCACCATGTCTCTGTAATGGCAGTGAGATCATGGCCCTGCGACCGCACACAGATCTCTAGTTCTTCCTGTTTGTTCCCCATGCTGCGTGCATTGGTGTACAGGCATCCAGAAGAGCTAAATTACAGATCCATCCCTTCTCTACAGTGCACATGAAAATTTTACTGCCTAGGTACAGTACAAAGAAAAATGCTGAAAACAAGGACATGCTTTAAATTACACTAAGTTTTAGTACTTTTATGCCTCTGCCAGCATGGGATTCACAGCTCTGAATCCTCTGAAGTAGGTGCCTATGTTGTTCCTTTAAAGAACTTGGTTGTGTCTCCTTTTATGCAACAGCAGAAGATTATCAGAAGGTGTCTGTCCAGACGGTGAGAGACATACTCTGAGTCTCAGTTGCTTAAACATAGGCAGCTTTTGCCATTTGAGATGCCCTAGATATCTCACTAGCTCTTCAGCTACTTCTCCAGAAGGTTATGGGTCTTGTTTAAAGCCTGTGACATACCTGGCACAGGTATGCGACGAGGTCAGGCTAGGGCCTCTCAAGGGGCTCTCGGTGTCTAAGCTTAGGCAATTGAGCCCCATACATAGAAGTTCCTGCTGTCCTCATGGGAATCCAAGCCAGCATCTCTAGCCCTGGTGGTATGCTCCTGAAGTCAATTTACAAGCATCATGAACAGCAAGTGCAGGGCTGCTTCCATAGGAAAAATGTGTCAGAACTGAGAATGACCAAAGTACAGGCAGGGCAGTGATGTCCCACAGAACCTGAGCAGGACCAGCTCAGTGATGGCAACAGGCTCCACTCAGAGCCCAGAGACCATCAGACAAGGTGGGGTAATGACTCGGGTCTGGGTCTGTGCAAGAAGCCCAGTCAGGAGACAGGACCAGATACACACACACCCACAGTGTAGCTCAGACAGGGACTGACAGCCCCTGGCTGAGCTGAAGTGCAGTCCTGGGCCATGGGCAGGGGTGGGAGAGGCCCCAGGGGAGGCTGGGCAGGGCCTGACAGTGAGCTATTCAGAAGAAATATATTCTTCACAATTCTTGCTGTAGCAGTGCCCAGGTGCACAAAGAAATCAGGATCTGTTAGATCACAAAGGAGGCACAGCTCTGGAGTTTTCAGACATGCAGGTGGAGGAAAAGAGAAATAAATTCTATCACCAGAATAGTTCATGAAGAAAAAAACACCCCAGTAAAGATGAGATTATTTTTTTCAGAACAGACAAAAATATCTCCAAGCTAGACAATTGTCCTTTCGTTGCAAGTTGATGGATCGAGTTCTTCTGCACCCAGCTGAAAAGGGCATTTTACTTTTCACATAGTTAAGGAGAATGACAAAGGAGCAGTAACGGACTGTAAAAAGGTTCATGTGTTTCATCTGTGAATAGCAAGGTATTCTCAGCAGATGGAGAGCTGTAGTTCACCAACTATTTTTGTGAAGTAACATTATCTTTACTTTGAAGATAGGGATGCAACAGTGCATAAAGATTAAGACCAATGTTTCAAACTGAATGGGCCATTGAAGGTCACATGATGAGTCACTGGCAGAACTGGGAGTAATACCTGGGTTTCCTGAATTCCAGTTTTGTCCTCCATCCACTAGTTCACACTTCATTTTTTGCAGTATTTTTACAAACATGTAAGCTGTAGTTTGCCACCTGTGCTCATTCTCTTTCTCTCTTTCACATAGACACAGAAACTTTAGAAAGCATATAGTCGATACATTTATGCATTTACAGCAATGCTTATGATACCAGAAGAGCAAGTTAAAATAAGCTTTTACTGCAAGCAATATTTAAGTAGTACAGAGATGAATCTTACCTCACACTGGGAAGACAAATTTCCTAAACTTAAGGAATCATACTAGTATGATGATCATTTGAGCACAAAACGTATTTCTTTAAGATATAGATACTGCCACAGCCACTATGAAACCTAATCATTCAGGTAGAACTGTAACAAAGGTAGTGATGACAAGTTAATTTAAACAATTTGTAACATTTAAAATGAACACAATTGTGGTATTAAAAGTGATGCTTCAAGTTAGTATAGCATTAGCCAGCACCAGCACTTCAGTGTTTGTTAAAATATTTGGGATTAGGGCAGGATCAAAAGGCAAAGAAACAATGTAATAAGATTAACCACTTCTTTTTTTTTCCTAAAGAAAGTTAAAAATCAGTGAAGAAAAAATGTGCTCAAATACAGCTCAAAAGAAATTTGGCATGAATATTTTCTTACAGAATAAGGCATGACAAGATGATGGAGATGGAATACCATCAAAATCACGTCTCATTGTTAACTAGAGCTCATTGTAACTTCCAAAATTTTACTTTGCTGTGACTACAGGGTTCAAGTTTGTCTGATGCCATGAGAACACAGAGAACTCTGCAGACAGCATGACAGAAATATCTGCTACTGTCAATATATGGGGAAATATAAATGGGGACTAAATAAACTGAATTTAGGCTTCTCTACTATTCACGGAAGGATAGATTTTCAAAGGTAAATGGTACTTACTAGTAATTTTTGTTGATTTCCACATGAGTGGGACATATTACTGCATCTGACATTCCAAGGGGAATAGAAAGTTTCTCAATTTTGATCATTAATGTTGGATTTACCTATTTTTGGATTGCCTGTTAATATCACTGTGAACCAGTTTGCACATGGGTAGGTGATTGTCTACATTTCAAATGAAAATCAGCAAGTTAATAAGAATGCACTAGAACTAATTTTCTGATAGTGGTACCATAAATACCTTGTCTTATATTTCATTGCATGGCCATTGCTTGCTCAGGCTGGGCATTGGGGAATGACAAGCTTGTTAAATTACACCAATATTTTGCACAGATCTCTTGGGGAAGACCATCCTCTGTACTTGAGACTAGCCACTGTCCCAAGCCATGTGTTGTGGCACACCATGGTCCTGGCCACCATTTATAGCTCAGTATTGTAAGGATAATTTATTATTTTCATTTTCCTTCTGTGCAGCAACAGCAACAGTGGCATGCATCTGTGGCTGGTCATGATCATTAGCCAATGGGACAGGTATATCAGGGCTTTATTTGGCGGAAACAAACACTTTTGTTCCATATGACATGGGAAGAACATGAAGAGGTAAAGCTGAAAAACCTTTAGATGATTGTGTTAGAAATTCTCATAACAATTATAGTGAAGAGCCAGGCATTGTATGCAGTGGCAGGTTCTTGAAAAGTATAATGACTTCTAGTAAAAAATTAATCTTCCAGCTGTGTAGAGAAGGGGGTAGAGGACTGGATAGGCAACACTGATGGAGTGCAAAATAAGAGTGCCGCAGGACACTGAGATGAGGGTATATGCAAGAGTCCATCCTTTTGCTTCACTACAACATTGCCAGTTAGTTCAGGATTGAAAGGATCAAAATGATCTTGGAAATGATACTTGACATTAGTAAGCTACCCAGCCTGTGCTTTCCTCTTGATGGTGGAAATTTGTGTGGTTAAAATGGACTTTGTTCACATGGACTATGTCTACATTAGTAAAAGAAAAGATTAAAGGGCCATTCTCTTGCCTTGAGGCTGTATGGCACGACACGGCTTGTGTCCACACAGCTGAATAGTCTTACCCTGCAGAATCGGGAGGCTGCATCCACATACATGACTGGAGATGGTCCTTGACACGTGCTGTCTCCTGAGCCATGCCTACAAAAGAATCAGCTGGCCCAGTCTGAAGCAGAACAGAGACTGTGCTAACAGTTTGACAGTATAAAGAACACTGCTCAGACACATGCCCTGCTCTGTTTCATTTACTACTATAGATATATGAATGTAAACAGAGTGTAGTTTACTATTAGCTTTTGAGGGAGATTTGGTATGATAGAATCAAATGCATTTGGAGATTACAGTCCATTTAAAATAGAAACGCTCTTCAAAACTGGCTTGCTGAAACTAGTGAGCCCAGTTACAATTTCCTTAAAAGGAGTGCCGTCTTCTTTCTGGTAGTTATTAGAGGCAATGTTGTTTTCAGTTCTCCCTAGGGCCTGCTAACAAGTCTAGAATTAGTTTATGGTGATAGGTTGCTGTCTATGACTTGAATACAGCACAAAACTTCCAGGCCTCTTGGGCAAATTCAGATTTTTCTTTCTGACCAGGCAGCTGAGCTATGGCTCACTCTGCTATATTAAACATATTTGCAGTGGATCATACGGTACAGTTTAGTAAAACAATATTCTAGGCATTACAAATGCCCTGGCTGCAGGTCTGGCCTCTCTTTTGTGCCTTTCACATAACTCTTAATGCTCAGATAAATGGTTTATCTAACAGCAGACATACTCCTGAACTGGAACCAGTCAGAATCCACAGTCACCCAGTATAATGCAAAATCTCTGATTGTACTGCTTCTTTTTCTCACAGCCTATAGTAAACCTGTATACCAGGACTTGCCCAGTTCTGTCTATTCCCAGTGGGAGCAATTAAGACATTTCAACATCAGAGTTTGACTTCTTTGTATCTGGGTTCAGTGGGATGATACTAAGCTCCCAGGTCTTCTTGAAAGAGTTTTGTAGCATACAGTTATATTTGGCTGCTTGCTACTCAGCGGCTGCAGCTGTTTGCTGTGGTGTTCATTATTGTCAGCTCTGATTCCTCTTTTCATGTTCATCATAATGTCTATGAGTGTCTACCAAATTTGACCTAGAAGAGTGCATATTAGCATTCTGGTGGTCTAAGCCATCCAGATGATGAATAGTAAAATACTAATCCTATAATTTGACAGGCCTTTTCCAATGTGACCCTCAAGACTACAAGATTTAAAGCACAACATGATTTAAACTCTTGTGTACAAGTATCGTACAAATGATGAAAAGTGTGGATTATGACCATGCCTTAGGTGATGCAGTATCTTTTTTCATGTAGTTACTGCTTGTTGTAAATATCGGTAATAGATTGTTTGCTGTTTCCATTTAAAATTATACTGCATCATTATTATAAATGAGAGAAAAACTAGTAATCCCATTTCGCAAAATCCATCTTGGACCTGAAACACTAAAGCAGCTTTAATAACCGCCACATTATAATAATACACAGGCAGGATGTAGGCTTTTTATATTATAGCAACCTGCTAAAGCAAAAGCATTCACAGTAGTCTATCCCTGGAGAAGTCATTATCAGGCATTAAAAAAAAATACTGACAATCCCATAACTATTGTTGCTGCTCTTTTAAACTTCTTTTGGAATGAAGTGAATGTTTAAAAGGATGGAGTCTGTCCAGTTCCTTTGCAGGCATGAAAGGTAGGAGCATCACTCCACAGGTAATCTTTCTCTAAAGGCTGTGAAGACATATAGTGTTTGTCCATATCTGAGGAGAGGTACTGAGATGCCAGGATGTCAACGTGACAGTCATGGTATAAGTTGGTTAGAACATTCAAAAATTGTGCAGATTACTATGTTTTGCTGACAGTGCTAAGCTCTGACAGCCACTCCAAACAGCTCAAGAGGGTGTAAAAAGATGGGACGAAACTTCTGTAGCTGGTAGTTAGTCATGTCTGAAAACAAATAACACCTACAACAATGATTATGGACCTAGTACAGGAGGAGGAAGAATAGTTTCCATGGTTAGATCTGAGATCAGCCAGTGTATTATGGCAATGGTTCAAAAATTTGAAATTTTATCTCAAATAAGAACAGATCTTTTAAAGAATAATCCAAAATTGCAGTTAAGGAGGAGCTGCTATGATGTTCAGGCAACGGAAACCCTATATGACCTGATTTAAAGGAAACTACAAATGTTAGCAGGTAGGAGCTTGATTAGGCCTTCATTGTCCTTCAGCACAGAAATTCTAAGAACATAAAAATGGCCAAAATCAATCTGATCAAAAATACATTTTGGCAGTATTCTGCCTCCAGCAGTGGCCAATAGCAGATGCCTATTGATATTTCATATACTAGTAATCTTCAGGAGATTTGTCTTCTGTGAACTTGTCCACTTTTGCTGTACTGACTGGATTTTTAGCATCCCCTACATCTTCAAGTAAGGAGTTCCATAGTTTCTCATTACAGTAAGGACCATTTATTTTTGGTTGTTTTGAGTCTGTGTCCTACTAACTTCATCTGATGCCTCCTAGTTCTTGTATGGAAAGAGTGAGCAATCAGTTCCAAACCATCTTCTTCATGTCACTCAGGATTTTATAGATTTCTCTCGTATCTGTCATACTTTCACTGACATATCATGAATATCTTTTCTATCACATCTCCGTCTAAATTGTTCCTCTTCCTAAATTCCAATCAGGAATACTAGCTTACTTGATATTTCTCTTTAGAGGAGTCATTCTATGCCTTTGATCCTCTTCACTATGAATCCTTTTTGGTTCTTTTCATATTTAGCCAGATGCTTTACAGTTCAGTAATGGGGTCATTAAAATAGATAGACCTTATGTGTAAAATCCTGGTCTCAATGCAAGTGAAATTCTCAGTACAGTTCCTTCAATGTAGCCTTTTGCCTGAATAAACAGAGCAGAATCAGGTTTTAAGGTGTTTGGAGAAGAAAGTTCATCTCTATTTAGTAAAGAAAAAACATGAAAAATGAAAGTATGAAGGTTTTTTTTCTTGGCCAGTAATATCTGCTTGATTCCTACATACATATTTGTACATATCATCAAGGCATAAAAAGTCTAATAAAAGCAATTTGTTGATCTTATCTGAGCATGAAAGAAATGTTTTAAATTCAATTATACTTACTAGACTAAAGCTTAAAAAATAATCATCTTCTTTCATAGTACTAATTTTGAAACAATGCGCATTATTTGAGGTTAAGTATAGATCATATATGATATTTTTATGATGCAGTTCAGCATTTCCCAAATGGAGGAGTAAAAGCATCTTGAGATGAACTAGGGCTACTTGCCTCTAAAGTTAGCTGTCTTTCTTCTTCCTCCATTTATTTTAAGGAACATCACATATTTCATTTATGTGTCACATAAGTACAGGAAAGGCAGAATCAATGGCTGAAACTGATAGCATACAAAGATTTGTTTTAAGGGATGAAATCCAGCTGAAGATACCTAAGCATTGGCTCTACTGACAGTTTTCTCAGGGGTAAAATTTCTTATACAATCCCCATTCTATATAAGAAAGGATTATAAATTACCCGAATCAATTCATGCATATAATTCACTATGGAATTCAACAAATAATTTTGACAACATGCAGAAGAAGACGGTGAAGAGGTAGGAATGAGCAGTCAGGGTTCCCCAGACTGAGGGGAAAGACAAAAAAAAAGTGCAAGCTAGCTTTCTTGTTGAGAAAAATGTGTGTGAAATAGCAGCCCTATGAACTGGCCACAAGGCCCAAAAAAGAGAAAAAAAGTTTTTCCTTTCAGGTTGTCTTGAGACTAGACTGAATTCCACAAATGAAATAAAAATTATGAACACTTGAGGCTTTGTCTGTAAGGCCAGGAAGAAAATCAAAGTGTTTGTGTTTGCAACCTGGATAAGTGAATGTCAAACACAAAAGAAAGTTCTACTAAACATACTTTATGGGGTACACAGAATAAATGATTGCCATATGTAGGCATTAAGAAGTTGTATTTCAAAGGACCTCTGAGTACTGTTTACAGTCTGGAGTTTTGAAACAAGGCAGTCAACAATGTCTGGAATTTCTGCCTAGAAGCCTTATTAGAGATCTCTGAAAACTTTTATTCAGGCTTAGCACTCTGGTTGTAGTCCCTAGGAACTTTGCTGTGTTTTGTTTTTGTAGTGTTTTGAGGAGATTGCAGAAGGACTGTTGACTAGTGAAAATGGCCCTTTAAAGTTTAGAGGAGAACTGAGTGCGAGTTTCAGAGAAGAACGGAGGGGAGAACTGTAACTTTATCAAAAATTGTCTCAGATCCTATCCTGAGAGTTCTGCTTGAAGACTGAGAAATCTAGTCAGTGAGAGAAAGAGCTAGAAATCACTAAAAGGGCACTCATTCCCTAGGGGAGCTTCTGAATGATCTGCTCTCATCCGTCTTAGCTTAAGGCTGTTTTATTTCCCCAGATTGACTTGTGTACTGGACTTAATGTCAGAAAACAATATTTTTACAGTAGATTTAAACCAGAAGGATTCTACTTGTCTTTATAAACTTTGTACTTCAGCAACCCTGCAATGTAAAAAGGCAAATTTGGAAAGTGTCTTAAGAATGGATTAGTCTACCTGCAAGAAATGCAGAATGGATAGCCATATA
Organism: Apteryx mantelli; assembly: GCF_036417845.1. Classification (NCBI taxonomy): domain Eukaryota; kingdom Metazoa; phylum Chordata; class Aves; order Apterygiformes; family Apterygidae; genus Apteryx; species Apteryx mantelli. Next base: position 115,553,302 of record NC_089980.1, on the reverse strand, counting down.
CAGTCAAACTTCTGATGCCTAAACAGTATTTTGTCTTACAATATGGACTCTCTGGGGCCCAGACATCAATGGATAAGTATGCAGAACAGACACAGTGATAACTATCTAAAATCAAATTTACTTAATGTTTATGTGAATGTATTGTTCATAGTTGGCTACATCTTTACTCTGAAAATGACTCTGACAAATCAAGAAACACTGAATAAGGAAGTGGTTTTGCACTTCCAGGACAGAGCAAATAAATGCTTTTACATGGATGAGTAAAGATAGCAATGGATGCCCAAATATGCTGTGGTTTATAAGGCAGAAGTTTCTGCGTTGCTCATGATAGACTGTCAGCTTTAAGACAGCATGCAACTACGGTAAAACAAAATATAAATTATTTTAACACAGGGTCTAGGAATAAGAGGCTTGAAAATGGCTTGCAGACAAGAAATGTGAAAACACACACCAAACCAGACTACAGAGGAAAGAACAAATGTGTATCATGGCATTACCCATAATCATTCACATAGATCATTTGATTATAACGGCAAATTGAATAATGCTGCTTTCCAAAATTCACTCATAGCTGAAGTGAAACCTCTTGGTAACACTAAAGCTTCATGTGTTACTAACAGTTTATTTTATCTTCTTTCAACTGAAGAGACAATTAAGTCTCAGTTGAAAATGGGCTTATTTTTCTCTGTGGCACTAATCTCTCAAACCATAGAAGTTCCAAAACGTTTCCAATAGTTGCATGTTATGCATAGTCATAGCAGAACAACCAATTAGCTCCCTGATTATTTTCAAAATAGAAACTAAAATTGTGTTAGAAATACCTGAGAAAGTAAAAAGACCCTGAAAACAGTTTATATGAACTTTAATAATGATGTTATCATTTGCAGAAGATGGGGCTGATGTTAACTTTAGGAGACACCATTGTGATTACTAGTGAGTGTAAAATGAAAGTGACTTTCTTCTAGCTAATTGCCCAACTTATTGACTGTATGATACAGCAAAATACACTACTGATAATTCATCATTTTACCTTGAAGATTGTGAAACAAAAAGTTTCAAATCATTTTTCTCATCTGCTAAAAGATTTTCAGAATTACAGGAGCTATTTCATTTCCCACCTTTACATATATCAAAATATGGTACGGTATGTTCCTAAAAGATGAATGCTTTTTCCCGCTGAAGGGACCCGACCATGTGTTCCAGCAGCTAGCTGTTATTTCTGAATATTAGGTGAGGAATAGGAAATTCAAATTTTTACGTTGTTGAGAAAGCAAATATCAAATGGTGGTGACAACTTCAAAGACTGAATTATTGAGAAGATGATTTCTAATTCCTTTGCAATAGGCTAAAGATGTTTTGCTTCTTTTTGTTTGGTTTATTTTGGCTTTTTTGTAACATAGCATTAAGAGTAGAACAAAATGATTTTATAAGTGCTGGACTTCGTAAAGTAATTAGTTAAATTGCAACAAAGAACTGATGACAAATTTTCTAGTCATAAATGCATCTGTTATCTTCAATATGTCATAAGAAAGCAGAAGAAATGAAAGGGGATTTCATTCACTGTTACACCTTAGTTCTCAAGCATCTGATATCACATTTTTGTTTCAGTAAACAGAAACTACCGTAATGCAATTCAGCCATTCTTAAAAATAATGATTTTAAATACTTATAGGCATTAACTGAAGACTTAACACTTGGCAACAAGATGGATAAAGATGTGTTTGTATCAGGAATGTTGTGTATTGAGAAATTTCAAAGGGATGTGTGTGCGTGTTTCCACAGTCTTGTAGGAGGAAATGGTCTATCTTATCTTCAGAACCTAGTACTTGCTATTAGTGGCATATATTACCTCTGAAGTAGTGGTGGAAAGAATATACTCTTGTAGGACAGATTGAGAAATTCGCTAACTATTGATTCTGTGAAGGCTGAGTTTCAAATTAATCTAAAGAGTCTCAAAAACTTATTTCAGAAAAAAATCATTTACATGCATTAAAACTGATAATAAAAATAACCTAAAGCAATCTATTAATATCTATAATTGAATTCAAATTTCATAACATCAGAAATGTATAGAGGAGAGAAAGGTACATGACACAAAAGGGAAAGGAGTCTCCTTAAAATGCACTTAAATTATAGCATTTCCTTTATTTTACCAGTTTTATTTTAAGTAAGTTTGCCCTTAGCTAAAGGAAGTCAAAGCAATGGATAAATATAGTAAACACTTTAAAAAATTTAAATGCTTTTAACATAATTTTTTTAAACCTTTTTAAATGTTAAAAATGGGAGTTAAAGTCAGTGCAGTAGACTTAGACACTGACTGATAAAATAATTAAGATGTGCCATCTATGATGACTCTCCAGAGCTCCGACACTTTGGATAAAGAAGACTGCTGTCCTAACTACAGAAGTTGTTTGTGAGGATAATGTTTGGTCCAGTATTATGTGTATGTGGAAGTAGGAAGAGAACTGATAGGGAAGCAATGATACGCTTACTCAGGGTGGTTTTTTTCCCCCATTTTTTCCAAAAAAGGATCAGGGAGAAACTTGGCTCCTGATACCAGGAACTACTTGACATAAGTTAATGAACTGTGAGTGTTGTTGATACATGAAATTTAGCATATTTCCCCCCAAATTATAGTATTTTATTACAATGTCTGTTATAAAGGAAAATTTGCTAAGGTAGAATTCCTCAGACTATTTGCTGGGATTACTTTTTAGTAAGTGACAAAGTGCAAAGTTAAACTGCAATAATAATAACCACAACAATAAGACAATAAGTAGCAATATAGAACAGAAAGAAATGTAAAGGAGTACTTCAGGTATTCTGTAAGAACAAGGTAGTATTCACTAGTGTTGCAGCATTTGCCAGAGACAGCTGCAGCACTATTGTTAACTTATGCTTCCATTTCTCTTTAGTGGACCTGTGATTCTGCCGTAATAATTTCAGACTAAATGGTTAGAGATTAATTTACCAAAGTCGCAAATGTTCAATTAGATTTCCTTCAGCCTACAGTCATCTAGGGAAATAACTCAGCATGCCAAGTAGTCCAGATTTAATACTGTGCTACTGCTAAACTACTTCTGTCACTAAGGCCAAAGTGACCATAGGCATACTATAAGCTTGCGAGAAGAGAGGGAAGAGTTACAGAGTTAAATTTGAAGTCTACATCAGCCAGTGGGCACTGCAAAAATGTTTTTTCCTCATTTATATCTTACTTTATTTTCTGTATAAAAGCCTTGATGCCTGATTCTCCTGAAGAATCCTTCTAGGAATGAAATATTTCTAATTCCAGACTTTCCCTGAGACTCTTCCTGACTTTCCACCTTACAAAGTGGGAAGTCAAGAAATTTGCCAGAATAGCCATGACGAGCTCTTTGTCTGAGTCCTGAAATAAGCAATTAAGTTTCCTGAACTCTAAAGAGGCACCAAGAGAAAACAAGACTGTTGCGGAGAATTTAAATGAATTCTCTGAGTTGTTGTTCATTGTAGAAGAAACCTTTGAGATTAGCATGCATAATTTTTGGTGGGGCAGGGAAGAGTATGGGGGGAATGTGACTCACCAGAGGATCTGTCTGAAATCAAAGTTACAGTGGAAGAGTTATGGTACAATGAGACTGAACAAACACTAAGAATTTGCTGAATGGTAGTGTTGAGCCTCTCACTTAAAATGTCTTTGATATGTGAGAACCAGAGGCTGGCAAATATAATGCCAATGTTTAAAAAATCTTGAGGTATAGAGCAAAGCAACTAGAGGCTTGTAAGGATGAGTGGACAGCTGGATAAATATGACATGTATTTGAGGAAAGCCAACATGGGTTCTGTAAAGGGAAATTCTGCTTCACAAAACTCTCAAAGCTTAAGGAAGTCAATAAGCATGTGGATAAGTGTGATCTGGAAAATAATAGTCTCTCACCAAAGGCCTTTAAGAAAATTAAACAGGCATGAGAAAGGAGAAATACTTTTGGTTAGCAAAGAACAGATAAGAAAAGAGTCAGTTCCCACAGTGTACAAAGGTTGCCAGTGGAGATCAGAAGGCATACATGCTGAGACAGGTGCTGATGATGTGGGAAAGGGTGACCACTATGCTGATGATACAAAGCTTTCAAGGTAGTAAGGACAAGGGCAAGCTACGAAGAAAAAAAAAGCAGATGAAATTCAGTAGAGAAATAGCCAATAATGTGATGCATACAGGGAAAACCTTCCTTCACATATAAAAAGATGATCTATGAGCTTATCATTCTCTCTCAGGTGTGAGACCTTGAGATTATGGTAGATAATACCATTCTAGTCAAACTCAGTGCTTAGTTATAGTCAAAAAAACGATGTATGAAAAGTGTATTAGGAAAGAAGCAGAGAACTAAACAGAAAACATCATTATAGAAGAACCAGAAGGTGTTCAAGAGAAGGACAAAGAGTCAAAAGTGTGGCATGGTTTCCATTCAGGGAATGGTTGTTAGGCTGAGACTCTTCTGTCTGGAAAGAGACAGCTGTGGGGAATACACTAGAGGTCTACAGAATCACGAGTGTCAGGAAGAGGGTGCATAGGGACTTACTGTTCATTACATCTTCAAATGAAAGAACAATGATCATTTAAGGAAACTACCAAGAGACAGGTTCAACACAAAAAAAAGGAGTTGATCATAGTCCTGTGGAACTTCTCGCCAAAGTACATTGTAGATGCCAGAAGTTTTCAAGAATTAAAGACTGGACATAGAGAAAGTCTACTTGAAATAGAGACTCACTGGGACATACTACATAGACAAACCTTGAAAATGCCCTGCATTGAAAATAATTGGTGACTGGGAAAATAGTAGTTTGGAAGTGTCAATAATGCTTCATTCTTGATCTTCCCTATGAATGTTCCTCTGATTGCTATTAGAGATAGTTTACTGAACTGTATGAGCCTTTGGTCTGAATCAGTATGACTACTTTTAACAGTTTTATAAATGGAAGGATGATTTAGCTAATTAGGCTTAGATCTTGGGTCTCAGAACAGAGCTGCTGAGAAGAACTGAGAAGAACTAGTGGTTGAACTAAGAAGCACAGGAGATCAATGGGAGAGAATTTTATTATAGATCTTGATGAATCTGACCTTGACAGAGGCATTAAGGTTGGACATTGGACAGGACATTGACTGTTACTGCAAATACCACTTGGGAAACCACCTCTAAATGAAAAATAGGAGGGAATGGAATACTGCATTATAAATAGAGGTGTTGGAATCTAACATTTGAATAAATGAAATTGAAGCACATATACACAGCTGAATATACAGATCCAAAGTTTGTAGAAAGAATGCAAATTCTTGTATGGTTTAATCATTTCTTGTTTCAAGGTTGTTATAAATTACCATATAAATTACCTTCTATTATATTTATGCTATTTACGGTATTTTTTCTCAATGCTGAATTTTTACTGAAAGGATATGTAATACTGTCTTTTGGAAAGTTGAGTAGGAATCATTACTTGACATTTACTGAAGTTTTATATGAAACAGTGCTAAGATTTAATTCTGCCAACTTTCTCATACTCCTGGCAAAGACAGAACCCTGGTCTGTGTTTATTAGAGAGATACACAGAGATGCCCTCAAAGAAAGGGAATATTATAGTTGTAATAATATTACTTCTGCATTCACTTGCATGCTTATGACATCATTGTTTTTCTTTCTATTTTCCTTGGATAGAAGGAACTGCCCGTCTAAGTGTCTTTAATCCCTCTTCAGAGGCACCAAAACTTTTATTTAAAAAGGCCTTTCAAGACACAGAGATAATCCTTGCAGGAAACAAAGAGTGAAAACCAAAGTATATGATACTTATTCTGGGACAAGATTATTTTTGATTTATAAGGAAAGAAAAAGAATGTAAGTAAGGGGGACAGGGGAGGGGCAGGAAGCATGAAGGAGGAATCGTATCAAAGGCTTTAGCTTTCTGACAATTTCCAGCTGAAAAGTGCTTTTTAATATTCTCTTTCCAGTACATAGTGAGATGTGAGATATTTTTATTTCAAGTGAAGGGGCTCTAAGTGAAGATAACTCCTTTGTTAGTGACAAATATTATGGGCACATGAGCTATTCAAAGCACAGAGGTTATAGGAACTAATCAAAATATATATAGACCACATAGCTTTTAAAAAGTAATTGGACCATTATTATGCAAATCCTTGCAATCTTACCACTTAGTGGAACCACTTAGCCAATTAGACTGCGAGGAAATATATCAATATTGAGAAAGAACTACACAGTGATTTTGTAAAATACAGTAATAGTGTAGAGACTAGCATACTTGGGAAAGCCGGTGAGGCTATGAATCTGCATCTGAAGTTACACAAAGACTGAGAAAACTCATTTTCAAAATATTTTAAAATAATTATTAATATAACATCTTCACAGTGAATAATTAGGTAGCACTGTAAAGTCCTCTAATTTCTACTGATTTTTGCCATTTTCTTTTTGTACTTTTCCTTGAACTGGAAAGAAGATTGAAACAACAAGAAATAAGCAGATAATTGCTGCATGGATAACTGTAGTGTAAAGAATAATCCCTAACAGATATCTTAAATTTCCTATACATTTCTCAGTTGGCATTGGAAATTTCTTTCATAAGCTGTGAATTATACAAAGATGTCTAACTAAACATGAATAATATACAAAACATTTCTACATTCAATTTTTATACAGTACATATATGTATATGTGTGTGTGTGTGTGTGCATATGCGTATACAACAATTGTTTGAAGGGCTGAGCCTCTTTGTTTTCTGCAGGAGAAGGATAAGTAGTATTCTTGAAACTGTTAAATTATTTTATGTAACCTAAAGAAACTGAATTTAATAAAAGTCATTGCTAAAAAATTCTTTCCAGGGTCTACCTCTCATGAGGAGGCTTTTTGACAATCCAGATTCAAGATTCTCTTTTACAGAAGAGATCCTGGTTTACATTGCTAAAGGTATAAAACATAAATTACAGAATTAATGTTATATTACTGTTAATGTTACAGAATATAGCCTATCTTCCATATTTTTGAAATGTTCTATATGCCTGATCCAACTGATGTGAGTAAGGTGAATTACATAAGTAGAGAAAACACGCAGCTCAATATACAGAAATGGGTACATACAATGTATTACTAAAGTCCTCAGTATTGATCGTATAAGATGCATTTGGAAAAAAATAGTCTAAAACAAGACAAATATTTGACAAAAATGTATATTCTGCATTAAAGCTTCCCATTTATCCTGTACCATATGCATGCTGTGAGAATGTACGTGGCAAAAGGATCCCCTATGTCTGTTTTCTTTAGGTTCAAAAGTTGTTTTTATTAAAGTAAGCATCAATATCCCAGCAAATCCTATGATTTAGGCACCTGTATAGTGTTTTTCTTTGCAGGGTGTTTGAAGTGGATTTTTGAGGAGGGTTTTTAAGCATTGTGTTTCATGGTGCTAAATACTGCAAGGTACCTTTATTGAAATTCTGCTCCCCTAATTATAGACATCTGCAATATAGACAACTACATCTGAGCTAGCTATTTTGATTCTCTCATAGTCAATGAAGAGAAATGTCTTTCAGTCCTGCTCAAAAAGTTGGCAGAAGCAGTTAGCAATGTAGCTTGCAAAAAAGTGACCATATCCTTTTAATGATCCCTTGGATCTATGTTGTTATCAGGAACTGTGAACCATATACACTCACGTAAGTTTTTTCCCCGGTGAGAAGGGTATCTCTTCATCAGCAGTGCCAATCATTTTAGCACAGAGGGAATGGGTCAGATCTTAAAAAATACATTGTCAAGAAAAAAGTGAAATCAGGGAAATCTACAGGCCTAGGGCACATCAATCCATAGATTTTTATGTCTGAAAGATTTAATGGTGAAGGCAAAAAATAATACTCTTACTTCTTATGAGAAGCTGAGCATACATGACTGCATGGAGATTTGTGTGAGAGTATTTTTAAGAAGATATCAAATCTAAGAAACATTTTTTTCCCACTTGTTAACATTACTATGTTTATCTTCTAATGTATTATCCTTCCTTTCTTTCAAAATAGTACTTTATGATTATTACATACTGAAGGCTGATTAAAGCTGTTCTTGATAAATGAGGGGCAGAGCCAATGAACTGTAATACATTTCAATTCCCTCAGCTGTAATCCATCAGTTCCTATTAGCAATATTTGGATATCTTCTGCATGTGTATGTGGATAGATGTAATTACTGTTGTAAACAGTTGAGAATTATTTTTGAAGGCAATATATGAAAATGTCAGCCAAGGACTCTAGAATATTAACATAATATTTCTTTATTTTCAGGAACTTTAGACCTATTTCTCAGCAGGATATCAGATTTTTACTACACACACACACACACACACACACACAATTGAGATATAGCTTTTGAGATAGTTTGTGGCTTAAGAATACTCTCTAGATACAGGAAGGTATCTGAAGTGAAGGAACTAAAATAAAAACTCAGTGGTCCTTACATTTCAGGAGATGCCTTTTACATAAGCAAAAAGTGCTGCTGGAAAACTGTTAGAAGTGTTAAAATGAGGAAGCAAGCAGCAAAAAACAGCTATGCTAAACACTAATAAGATATTATTTTATCAGAGAAAAAAGATCAAAGAAGACCAATAAAATATAACATGGCTGAAAATATAAATATTACAGTAATTCAATCCAAATAGAATTTTTAAGTCTTTCTCAAGGAAATATCTATCCAACTGGGAAGTAAGTACAGAAGAAATGGTAATTAGCACTTCTCTGCATTACAGGTTATCTGAAGAAGCAAATAGTAGTCTTCCAGGAACAGAGATAACAATTACATCAATGGGGCACTGAAAAGATGGGAAAGGAATTAAAACTCCAGGCAAAATTTTATGCGGTTTTGTGTTCTCTATTGTTCCTCGTAACACAGATCATGCAGCAATTTGAGGACTACTGCTCTCTAACCCTCAGGTAAATTCCTCCTGATCTACTTTACCTGAGCTACAAGAAAAAAATATAACCAGAGTGCAAAAAGTTATCTCAGTTTATAGCAGTTGTTCCTATCTGATCATTAAATAAAAACAGAGAATAAAAGTAGAACCATGTTTTCTCTCTGTCGCTTTGTCATTTCTTCCTTAGTTCTGTCTATTCTGCTGTTGTTAAGGGAGAAAAAAAACTGTTGGGGGGGGGGGGAAGAAGCAAACAAAAAAAGGAAACCCATGCATAATATTTTGTTGTTAGAACAGATCTGTTGTTTAAGAAAGAAAGGAATTGTTTCTGTAAAGTCTAGTTACCAAAATCAGTAAGCTACTTACCTTACATGAACCTGGTTAAAACTAGCAAAGATCTGAAAGAGAGTAAGAATTTCAGAGAAACCAGTGTTGTTGTTTGTTCTCCTACTCATGCTAAAGACTATGATTTTTTGGTTTTTGGTTTTTTTGAAGAAGAAGACAAGAGTGCAGAATGTTGTATTAGTGCAAAGGTCACTAATATATATGGAGCTTTCCAGGGAGCTGACTTTATATTGTATTAATGAGTCACATTTATCAATGGTCTAATTGTTATCAGTCCTATGAAAATACATTATTAAATCATGAAAATACCAATCAGACTTTCAGCCAAATCACCTGCTGAACGATTTGTTACATTGCCTCACTGAAGCTAGTATAAGCAATACTAGAATCAAAGGCATTGGCTTTAAAGGTCCATTCGCACATTGTGTTACACTTGGATTTGATCCTATGCCTTAAGTCCTAAACACCTCTTTTGAAACTTTAGATTTTCAAGTCTGGGCACTCCTGATGTACGGTTCCAAGATCCCAAGCTCTCCTAGGGTCAGCAGCATAACAGTATAATGAAGCAAGTTGTGCTGTATTAGACAGTTTCTAGTCTAAGGGAACTCCATTTTAAGTAGTTTCCTTTTTGTTTAGTAACAGGCTGCCTGTGCTGTTAATTTTCTTTCAGTTGGTTAAATAAATTACTAGTTTCCCTTGCCATTTTCCTTCTTCAGTCTCTGTGGCCACCACTGGCTACATAACTGTCAGCCCTTCAAAATCACTTAACCTAGCAATTAATTGAAGAGCAGAGATCAAAGCTGGAATTACTCAAATGACATTTATCAATACTTGTGGATGTTGCAGATCACCAAAAAAAGTTTAGCTATATGTCTGAATTTTGTTCTCAGACAAGGGGAACTACAACAACATGGTAGACATAAGACATGGGATTTATCTTGTCTAATTTAGACATCTTAAAGCCTAAGTCATAAGGAGACTACGCTCTTTATCCAAGAAATGAAGAGAAATAGAAAACTCTAGAGGAAAATTCCCTCTAAAATGAGATATCTAAGATGAGTAAACTGTATCACCAAAAATGAAGTGCCTATTTTTGGCTATTGCCTATAAAGGGAGTTTGGCATGGTTAGTTTAGCGTGGGTTTCATGGACAGCATAAACTAAGGTAGGACTATGCTGGCTCTGGGTACAATTCCTCTTCCACGTCTGACTGTGTCTTTCCACTTTGTCCCTAGCAGTGACACTAAAAGTTCTATGGTCCTTTGGTAAATCAGAAGAGCTTGTTAATCCCCAGAACTGTTTTTCAGCTAAGTCAGTGGACGAACACTGCGTAGCTCCTGGTGCTGTGTTCGAGGAGGGCAGGATCATTTCTTGCAACAGGATGAATGTTTCAGATTATCTTGAACCAGACAGGTGATGTAATCATTGGTGAAAAGATCCTGGCAAAAAAAAAGAACAGAGGTACAGTCACATACGTCCACTCTCATTTAACAGCTCACAGCTGCTGAGAAAGAGAGGTCCTGCTTCCTCTCCCCTTTTCCTCCTCATCTTCCCACATCCAAGCTTCTGAATATTCCAATATTTCCAGTTTCTCCTGTGCAGCCTGGTGCTTATCTGACTGCAGAGAGGACTTATCTAACTCACAAATCTGGCAGATGAGCACCAGTGATGATGCAAGGGAGGGAATATGACTATAGGTTGTGATCAAGGAAAAGTAGGAATTCCTTTTTCAGCAGCAGGAGCCACAACCTAATTTTGAATTTGATCATTTCACAGCGCTCTTCCTACACTGCTAACTGGCCAAAGTGGTTGAGCTGTAGAGAGATGCCAGAAGCAGCTGGAAATGAAAGTCTGAGAACTGGGAGGAGCTGGTATCAGGCACTTGATATAGTGGAACTACAGCATTATATGACCAACAACAAAAGGAATCCTACCCTAAATCCCTTGTTTGCCTTGCTCGGTCTCTGTAATATGTAACATGAACTAAATGGTATCCGTGCTCATAATGATATGTCAAGGGTTGAACAGAATGGGAATAGAGATGATTATCTCATTGTTAGAAAATTACCCAGTCAATGCAATTACCCAGTAGTACTGAATTTACAGGTTAACACAGAAAAGTTTTCACTGATTTTACTTTGACAGATGAGTTCTATAAATGATCTCTGTTGTCAGCCTTGTTAAGAGAACTATACTTGCTACAGAAATGTATGTAAAATAAAAACATTGAATTTTTTTTGTGGTATGAAGTTGTTAAAAAATATGGAGTCAAAATGTATTTTTTGAGTTGTAATGGTCTGTTGGCCACCCTTTAAAGCTACTGATGTATAATTTCTCATTCATAGCTGCCAGCACTAATATATTCTTTGAAAGTAAGCAAACAACTTGTTTATTTTTATACATTTGAGACAATAAAAATGCTGAAAACTATTAAAATTAAATTATTTCCTCAAATTAATTTTGTAATGTATATTGAGAGGCAGGAATAGTGTTCAGAGATTGACAACATGCTTCATGCTATACAGGGAGAGGTAATTATCCCTTGTCAATTAGAAGCTAAATCACTGAGCTACAAGCAGCTGGTGATGCATAACCATTATTATCATTTCAGACTGTTGTACCATTTCTCCTAGTTTTATTTAGCAGTTTTAAAGGCAGGATAAGATATTTTTATGGCAGGAGATTTACTGAACATGTGGAAATAAAAAAAAATAGAAGAAAGGGTACTATAATTTTAAACTGGGATGATGGTTATATACCACCAGATGTTTATAGTTCAGTGACTGAGAATCTAATTGACAAGGAGTAATTACTGCCTCTCTAAACAGGGTGAGGAGTGTTTTTGCAGTGGTATGGCTGGAGAATAGCCATATGAGGAAGGACCCAAATGTTTGACAGAAATAATTTTGTCTTTTCCTTCTGTTTAATGGCTTTAACATTTGAGGGTAAGTTCGGTTCTGAACTGTATCCGTATATCTCCACTGATGTCAGTGATTCGCCTTTGCCTGATAGAATTTGGAAAAGCAATCTAGCTTTGTATGCATAATTGGAGCAGAATGCTACACTCGTGTTTGTATGGTGGTCTAGCATCCTACATCCTATTAAATATGGATCTTATTCTGTAACAATGATTAAACCAGAGGATTTCCACATAAGTCGATACAAAGACACAAAGATTTAACTACATTTTATATGTTTTATGGCATTATGAGATGCAAAATCATTTTCCTTTCTTGGACTGGAGAGGAGTTCTTGGTTGATATTTGACAATAAATCTTTCAAGAAAGTAAAAATACTGTGAGAGGAAAGTACCACTGAATCATCTGACGGCACAGTTTGAATAGTCATTGAACTAAGGTCCAAGGAACATTTAAATATTCAGCTAAACATGTCATCTGGAATGACATGAATGCTGAAGTGAAAAAAATCCTGTGACACTAAGGAAAAATACTTTGGGATACTTGTAGAGAAATGACATATTTCATACAGGCCACTATCCAGTCCTGCAAAAGTGGCAGAACTGTATTCATACTGTCTTTAAGTCTATCTACCTTCCCTTTGATAAATTTTACAGTGGCAGAGAGGTCCAAACATACTAGGTTCCTACAAATTTCATAAAGTGTATGGCCAGGTGAAGGAGAGAGTCATCTATGTGATATTTTCACAGTTTGCCAGAAGAGGTTTGTACTGTCTGATAGATTTCACTTGAAGGGCATCACTGTATGACAGTGGGCCTAATTTCAATTTTGCTTAATTTCAAATTGTTTTTTCCAATTATTTAATCCTTTGACTGGCTAAAAATTTTCTTGTTTCTTGATGTATACAACAGTCAAATAGGTGGGGACATTATAATATACTGGTGTTCTTTCATTTATAATTTCACCAATGTTTACTAGTCATCCCTTAATCCTTATTTTGTAACCTTTTTCCTTCATACTAGAATTACCAAAGTTAGCCTTCAGTAATCAGTTTTTCTTGGCCTTGAGGTTTTTTCTCCCACATCTTTTTGTTGCAATCACAACTGTGCCATGTAAAGTGATATTCCCAGTCTTTAGTATTCAGTTTGTAGCCTTTTACTTCTCCACTTAATAATGGAAACTTAGACCAATTTACCATCAATCAACTACGTATCTTTTTTGACATCACTGCATTCCAGTTATTTGCTTCCCATTGATCAAGTGCCCCAGAATTTTTTTTTTCTCTTTGGTATTTTACATGTCTCAAGCAAACAGATTCTTATCAAGTTCAAATACATGATCCTACCTTCAAAATCTGAATGCAGAATAGCTAAGTATGTCTGAAACTCTGAAAAAACAACTGCATTCAGCAGGTAACATAATAGAGCTTTCTATAGCAAAGGTAAACCTTTCCAAGGAAAGGTGCTTCCTTGAAGGTCAAGGAACATAGGAGAATTAATTTCTTCAGGAAATTAAAATCATGAGAAACCACACGACTTTCAGCTCCAAGTGTAGCATACATACCTTTGAGCTTGCTTTCACTGATATACACTATGTATGCACTGTATATAAATATACAATCATATCTATAAAAAAGGAAGAATAAATCCCTGCTAAAATAAAACCAATCTATCGCACAAACTCCTCTTTCTGAGGAAAGGATAAGAGAACAACTAACACCTACCAGATGTTAGTAATCATGTAATTTTATTAACTAAGCATTCAGAGTGCAGTATAAGAACCTATACAGAATAGTATTTATAATCATCATAATTATCTTGCAATTTCCAAGCTGCAGGTCACAAGATAAGTTTTAAACAAGAGAGATTGGTGACATAATGGTCATTTATTCAAATTCTCTGATGAAGTAGCAATTGCTTTTCTCATCACAGTTTCACTACTAAAGGACTATTAAGAAAAAGAACTATTTGTTGCAAAGTAACAAAGAGAAGCTGTTGATTCTGTTAGTTATCTAAACAGTCATATTCTCAGTTAGAAAACTATTCAAAAGTTTTCAGGTAAGAGCTAGATCCAGTAGGTCCTTTATACAGCGGATGAGAGATGAGTGCAACTCTGGGGTGAGATTGAGAGTCACACTCCACAGACTACTAGGTTTATGAATTGTAAAGAATAAATCAGGTCATCTATATTTCAACATAGCCTAACCTTGGAGATCCAAAATTCAATCAAGAAATATACAATGGACAATAAAGTTCCTTAAATGCGCTCACTGAATAGACCCCATTCGAGTACCTACACATATTTTTTGATTAAGTCCCACCCAAGGCTGACCTTTTGAATGTATTTAGAACACTTCTAATGCAAACAGAAAGCACTGTGGTCAACACAAACTGCTGAATTAATAAGCACTTCAGAGCTGAAGTCTTTGGCATAATATCTGGTCAGTTAAGAAGCAGAGACAAAAAAGGTTCAAGTCCATTTTCAAACTGTAACAAATCAAATACAATTCCTTTACTTCACAGAACAGTGTTCTAAGCACTTGTTTACTAACTAAAAGGTGAACTATGGTCCTTCCAACATCTGTCTTAAAATACTGAGCCCTTCTCTACAGGACATTTCAGAATTTTATATTTTCTATATCTCAAGTGACTGGAAGAATCAGACATTTAGCTCATCCAGGAAAGCTGAGCTCAGAGACAGGCAAGAGTTCAAATACTGTTCTGTGTGCTTAGTGTTTTCATTCATCAAATCCTATTAACTACAAGGGGCTTTGGAAAGACACCACAAATAGACATAGCCTTTTTGTCATCTTTCAGAAAAGTTTTTGCAAATAATGGCCTAAATCTATCATTGATAAGTTTTACAACTGTTATTGTAATATTTTACCATTTAATTATTCAGTCTTTTTTTTGTTGTTCATTTTTTGCTTTTTTAATAAAATGAGGCTGTAATAGCAGGAAAGACAGTGCAGTTACATATAAACAAGATTTTTAAGTCACTTTTTACAGGAGAACTCAGTTACTCTGAAACTAGACAAAATTCTGCTCTCATCCTCATAAGACATTTCTATTCTTCTTACATAAAATATGATTCAATCTTAGCATGCATTTTGGGGTTACTCAGTATCATCTATAATTTTAAAACATTGATTTGCCTTCCAGAATACATTTATTTATACAGAACAGACAACTTTTTTGGTTCTCTCTTGCCTTCCAGCTGACACCACTGTGAGGTCGTATGTTGATGTAGGATGTTAGCTGTCACATTCTTACTTTGTTAGCCTAATGAAGAATCTAGTGGGTGGTTATTCTGACCCAATTACAGATATTGATGTTTCTTCAAGACATTTTTTACATTATGCTTTTGGGAAATCATTCCTTTTATGTTTGTACAGTGTATGTTTCACTGCAAAATGTCTGCATGAAATCAAAGGACCTATCAAAATGAAGACGACCTACTGAGATAAATTTATTAAATATACTTTTTTCACAAGACAACTCTTTAAGGTTTTTGTCATCATTTCCCATTTGCATTATAAAAAACCTCAAGGACACAGCATTATAAATAAAACCTTTAAAGGTAATCAGATGAGTGTAAGGGTCCGGCGGGGGCGACGCCTGGACTCCTGGCAGGAACAGATACACAAACACAAGGCACTAAGGTCAATGCTGAGCGTTTATTACCTCTGCGTCTGAGCGGGGGTTCCCCAGCGATTTCCCGATCGAGGCAATAAAGGAGCGGGAGAGTCCCTGGCACCGCTGAGCATCGGTCCACGGCGAGGAACACCGGGGGGGCACTGTACGTGGTTTTTGTGTACTATACACATGCGCAGTGGGCACATTGAGCTCATCGCTAATCTCGAGTCAAAGCCCAGGTGCACACCACACTGGCATAGGCCCAGCTACATGGCTATGGGTCAACATGTCCTGTTGATGCTCCTTTTCCCATGGAACGGTCTGGCTAGCTTCCATCGCCTATCTCCTCAACATTCTTCCGCACTTTCCCATACAATCCTAAATCAAGAATTCTGTGGAAGGGAGAGCTTAATTTTAAAGATCATCAATGGTAAGGAAAGAGTTTCAGATACAGATTTTTCACCTACCAGTATGCTGAAAAGGCCCAGAGCTAAAGACAATCTAGAATCTCTTAAAACACAGGTGCTTCGAAGATGTATAGGTATTAGCCTGATAACCAGAAGTCTGGGTACTATTCAGGATGTGGATATAGATAGAGGCTGAAAAACAGCAAATAATTGAAGCTGTGATAATGGCACCACTTCTACTGAGATTTGAATGTAATGGTTAACTCTCCTCAAGGCAGCAGATATAGGATTTATCTGAGCAATTTTAGCTATCTAAAAGTCAAATATTTAGTTTTAAGACAACCACATAAATTCTCTCCACTACCAATAGATAGAGAGAGGCATCTCAAGATGAGATGAAATCCATTATAGGAACGAATGGAGGAGCAGCCCAGATTAAATATATGCATTTTAGGTAATTACATGAGGTAATTCACCCTGAATACCTAAGAAATAATTGTTGTTATATCTAACAAGCAGAAGATAAGGACTTGTTCCAGTATGACATTTCCTGAATGCTTGTAATGTACATATCACAGACTACCAGAAAAGATCTGAAAGAAGAGGGGAAGGTCTTGGGTATAAGTGAAGCTGTGATTATTTGTAATCTAACTAACCTAGATTAACATTTGAACTAAAATATATATATTTTTTATTTTCTAGGCTCTTTTCTGCCTAGGAAGGTAACTTGCACATTGATCTATTAGATCAACCAGAGTGACTACCGCCAATAGCAGTTTCTAACTCACCAATATAATTAGCGTCCTTTCACTCATACAAAAATGGGAAGAAAAGATGGGCTGATTTTAGAAGACTCTCTAAAAAATGTACAGCTTTCTGAGATATGAAATATAAATTGATATTTCCACAGGCAAAATCATAGGTATAAAGCCATAAATGGCACAGTTTACTGATGCACAGTTGTACTCTGTTAGGCTGTCTCCCCAGAAAACAGAATAGATATCATTTTTTACAAGAATCAACAAAAGTGTATCCAGGGTATTAATGCTAAAAAAAAAAAATTCCTTCTAATGGACAAAGAGGAAGAGATGTTAGGACATCACCTCCCAACCTTTAGTTTAGGTGTTAAGGGAAGCTGTTCATAGTGAATATGATAAAGTAGGGTGGTGGTCAAAGGGATGAGCCCTATGGGTCCTTGACCAGGGAAACTGCAAAAGAAACATTAATGAGAGAAGCAGGAAATTAATGTGTTAACCTACCAAATATCTGAGAAGTCCAAATGTAAAAAAATAAGAATAGGGGAAATAACCCCCCTAACAAAAAAGTTTGAAACCTTAGTACATAACCAAGCAGATAAAATTGTTACCACAAATATTTTTGTAGAATAAAAGAGTAATGGAATATTGGTATCCAAACTTCTGTCATTCTCACAAGCATAGGTGAAGAAAAAGGAAAGGAGGAGTATTTTATCAGAATAGTATATGTTTGCCCTAAAATCGTAGAGAAATGAGAAACAGATCTCAGAGAGAAAGTAGGTTTCTTGAGGAAAAGCTAAAATAGAAAGTTTTAAGAAAAGAACCTTGGAAATATTAGGGCAAGGCTGGTTAACAGAGGAATCTGAGCCTTCCTCTGGGCAAAAAAAAGATTGCTTCAAAGTACTAGACCATAATGGGAAATTAAGAGCTATGTAGGTATCTATTGGGAAAGCAATATGGAATGATGTAAACTGTCAATCAATCCTTAGAAAATGCTGAGACAAACAATGCATTTGAGAGCTGAGAGCATTTGTACATGGTGGTTAACTCATTTCATATAAATGATGGTACATTACTGATAAAGGCTGTGTAAGTTAATAGTTTGTATTCCAATATTTTCCTAAAAATGATTCTTGAAATCAAGTGAAACAATATTGAATCTCAGTATCAAAATTTCTTTTGGCAACATATTATGTATTAAAACTTTAGTTCTATGCAGTGGGATACAGAAATCAACATCACGGTATATTTCTACATAACAAATCCTCTTACATTTTCTGTATCAGGTGGAAAAGTGTTATCCAGCTTTCCTTGGCTACATTTTCAATTAGTTTAACTGAATAAAAAAATTATGAGACATAATGAACAACCATTATGTTTTTTTGCTTATATTAATTTGCTTAAAAATCTATTTGAATGGCTTTACTGGGATGCAAAGTCATACTTTCCCTGTATCTCTTTCATTTAATGGCACATAGCAATATTCTGTTTCTAAAATGTTCTGTCCTCCCACCCACCCCAAGAGTAACAGCTGAGTTTTCCTGAACACTGTCATTAATCTTTTACCAAAACCCAGTAAAGGTCAACAAAGGAATTAAGAGGCATTTTCTATTCTCATTCCACGCACTCATCAACACACGAAGAGGCAGTAGATTTGTCTCAGCAAGTCCTTGCTTTCAGCGCATGTCTGATATGTATATAAGTATATACACATACATATATACAACATATATATACATATATATAGCTATATAAGTATATACAACATGTTAAAGCATACTATGTAATACACATGTATTTATTTGATACTTTCTTGGAATTCAGGAATTACAGTATTCAGTATATTTTAATGGTCTATATAGATCTCTGGAAGCAAAGGAAAATAGGAATGGCTGGACTTGTA
This sequence comes from Apteryx mantelli, assembly GCF_036417845.1. Classification (NCBI taxonomy): domain Eukaryota; kingdom Metazoa; phylum Chordata; class Aves; order Apterygiformes; family Apterygidae; genus Apteryx; species Apteryx mantelli. The sequence goes on along the minus strand of NC_089980.1, from coordinate 115,534,418 downwards.
ACACTGTGTCACTTCCCTGTTTTTCTCCCTGTGTCAGCACCAGCCTAGATTAAAGAAAGATTTCCATTTTCATGTTAATGCATAGTTACAGTGTTTGCTTTCAGAGATAATCAAATATCCTGTAGCTCTAACCTAACTATTCTTAATACAAGTGGCTTGTATTGACTGTCTTGAAGTATTGTTCCTTCCTATTTTATAAAGGGTAGCTTCTATCTTTTACAAAAATTAAAATGAAAAGATTTGTTTAGGTTCTGTGCTTAAATCAGAAAGAATTAAATATCTCGACAGTCTTGTGATTAGATGGAAAACAGAAACAAGATACCTTTGAAGTCAGGTTTCAGATTCCCAGTTTAAAATAAGGTATTTATTTGGACCTCTGTACCCATCCATATCCATGCTCAGACATGACAAATTTCTGGTGGACAAAACAATTGCATGATTGCACTCCATGCACCATCTGAAAAGAGCTGTGACAACAGCAGAGTGAAATAATCTGGTGGAAAGTCTCACAGATAGGAGAAAAATAACAGAATCAGAAAAAGAAATTTTAGAGGATGCAGGAGGCTGATTTAATTATGTCATAGGAAAGAAAATGGAATTACATATGCTCAAAGTGCTGCATACATATTTACTGTCTTCTGAGCAGAATGGAGAATTACTTTCAGGTAGAAATTGAATTAGTAACTTCATATTAAATCGTGAAGACTTAAGGCTCCTATTATAATGCCATTATAGCTGACATATATCATTTCTAATGCTTCAGAATACTTAGTGAGAAACATTCTTGGCAACAACTCTGAAGTTCGACATGCACTTTTTAAAGTACAGTACAAGACTTTCATTTGTCATTCCTCATACCAAGTTTTGAATATTTTATGGCTACATTCAGGAATGGGATGGATGCTTTAGAATGAATAATTAAAACTCATTTAAAAATAACTGTCTTTGGGGACTGGGTGTCTCAATGAACTAAACAATTTCTATTCCTGTTATGAACATTATTTCCCTGTAATTTCCTGACCCCAGTTGCCCTACATTCTCGTATATTTCAAGAAAGAAATATACGTGAAGGTGCCACAATGGGAAGTAAAAATCCTGATACTGTAAGATCGCCACGGAAAATTTAGATGACTAAGCAGAAAAAAGACCTGTTCCCACACTAACTAGATCTTCCTTAAATTTTCATTAAGTCTGAAGGTAGTTTTAATCCCTCCTTTAGGAAGCTCGTCTGGTCTAGACAGAAGATAATTTGCTGTATTGCAGTGTTTGTCAGAGACTATTTAGGAGGTGATTTTCCTGTCATAAACTGTTGAATCATTGGAAGTGTTTCATGGAAATATACCAGTTTAAAAGAAATTTTAAAAGAAGTAGAAAACAGAGCTTTTTTTCCCCCCATTAAGCACTGTGTATATGATATTGAAAAATATAAAGCAGGCAATAGTCTAAATTATAATGAATTTTTGTAAGTCCAAATTAATTTTTTTTCACTTTTTTTTATTACATTTTGAAATTACATTTGTTCACTGAAATTTTGTAGTTTGCTATGTAACAAAAACATCTAGTCCCTGCCCATTTCTGGTACATTCCCAAATTGGCTTAGGCAAGTATTTTCCTAAAGAATACTGCTTACTAAACAGCTCAGGAGAAGCTGTGATGGATTCCAGTTCACTTCAAAGACTACTCCTCTGTTGCTTGAATAAACATCGAAAATGAAGAAAGTATTTTTTGGTAAATGTATACACTTTTAAATACAGAGAACATAACTGAAAGAAAAATTCTGAATGAACATTTTATTCTGCCCTGAGAATGCTAATGTATCATACTAAAAAACAGTCAAAGCCTTTTGCCGATATATAAGCACTGATATGCATCACCAGGAAAATTATTTATTTTTCCTTGAAGCCTCAAAATGGCTAAAGTTATGTTAAGAAATAAGTGCTAAGCATATATGTTCTTTTTATTTGATTAACTGAAAGTTAACTTTGTCTCAGGTAAATATCTCACTTTTTCAGACTGGTATCAAATGCCAGTGTAAACATTTCTTTTCTTCTTTTTTTCCATTCAAATATTTCTTATGGAAATAAAGATGTTGCTAAGGGGAGAATGGTAATCAGATATTAAGAGGAAGTGAGGCATGTTGAATATTAGGATGATTTCTTAACCTAACCTTAATTCTTCTAATCTCAAAAATCATGCCATGCAAAACTGGTGGTATGTTTTTTGGGTACTGTTCTTTGCCATGGACAGGATAAAGAAGGATATATGTATTTGCCTCCTGTCATTACTTTCCTGGGACCTATTGACTGATGTAGTGACTTCATGAGTAAATTGACAAGGCAAAAATATTAGCTATATTTTTCTATAACTGTAACTTCATTACTGGAGTTTTAAAAAAGCTCTAAAACTAGTGACCCAGTATGAAACTTCCAAACATTATGGCAAATTCCTAACACATCCAGTTTCAAGTAAAACTGAAGTTACTTCATGGCACTATCCTAAGTACTCTCTACTGCACTGAATGCTTGTTTTATCCAAGACTGCATGTCTTGGTGTTTTCTTTGTTTTTATGAGCGTGAAAGCCACAGACCTTGTCTTCTTTTATATTTTTATGGTCAAAATAGTAGTATATAATGTCTAATACATTTGTACTTTTAGAACAGCTATTTTTCATACAAAGAAAGGATTTATGGAGCATATTACTTATACCGATGACTTTAAAATATAATCATATAATATATTATTAAAAATTACGCAGATGACTTCCATTATGCAATCATATGGATTAATGGAAAAAAATTGAGAGAGAAAAGTCCGTTCTCAAATGATCCCAAAATGTTACTATAAAAGTTAAGGAAATTTTTTGTTTAAGAGTTAACACCTTTCCACTTGAATTTACATACCTGTGTTAAACCTAAGACAGCATAATACCTAAATGGAATGCTTTTGTCTTATTCCTTAATAAAACAAAAAGACTATATAGCAATAACAAGTACAACTATGCTAAAGTAAAACTGTTTAGATGACGAGAAAAAAAATACTGCCCAGCATACTTGTATATGTAGGAAACTACAGAAAAGCTTAGTTGTTTTTTTTTTTCCCCACAATTCCAGGAGACAGTAAAAATAAAGAAAATGCCCTTGAGTTGCTCTGTTATAATATGGATTTTTTGGCTATATCCTTTTTTTCTTTGATGTATATAATTTGTGTAGTATCTGTAAAATAAAAAACAAAAATCATAAGTCAAGCTTGGTATCTGTGTATTGTAGCAATTTCATTGCCACTCCATCAACTTCAGCCTGAAAATTAGGTGTAAATCGAGATAGAATTAGCCTTAAATCTTGAACACTTATCTTTTCATTTTTTATAAAATTATTTTCTATATGCATCTTGTTATGCTAACAATCCTTAAAACTTAATAAAATGTCTTTCATAATAAAAGAGTTGTTTTAATTAGCATATTTAAATGTATAACATTTGACAATGCATTGTGTTTTGCACATCATGAACAGTTTTTCAAATGTGACCTTAAAAATGGTCTTTTTAGAAAGCTGCAAAATATGAATAGCATATACTTTTTATGACATTTTTATGCCCATTTTATAGAGGGATGATGAATGGAGGTTGTGATTTATGAGAAAGTACCTACTCGGTACAATAAACTTTTGGTTATTACATTGTGTGTACAATGAAGCTGAATTATTTTAAGACTTCAAGCAGAAAACTCTAGTTAATTATTCTGTTTTACTATATGATTCTTTTACTTTGCAAAAGAAAATATCACTTTTTTTTTTGTTTATTTTTTCTTTTTTGCTGCTTCATGGGATCCCTTCTGGAAGCCAAACTTATAATGCTGTCCTTTCAGTCTAGTCTTATGGCTATTTTATTAGCATCTAGTAGGCATTCCCCCTTTTGTTCCCTTGGAAATTATATTTTACAGTATTTCTCAAAATGTGGAGTTCATGGAAATAAAGGTAGAGTGAAAATAGTACAAAGTGAGTTGAGTTTTTGCAAATTCATAATAACTATCAGTTTGCAGAAAGGGAAATAGAAATAATTCATTATTCTTTACCATATACTATAAATTTTAAGTCTAATCCTCCATGGTTTAGTTTTTGATCTTTTATCAGCATCTAATCATGAGAGTTCTCTCTTTGTTTTGATATGAAATCCAGTTACTTCTTTCATTTACAGCACTGATGGTAGGCTATAATTTCAATTTGCATTTGCTGTTCACATATCTGTGCATTCCTGGATTGAAATAATCAACCATACTTTTGACATGTGAGAGTATATTTTAGATACTTTATATCCATTGACAAAAACAAGAAAGACTCTTGTAGTGCATTAAAATATTGAAGGCTTTTGACAAAAGAAACTTTAAGAGTAGTGGCAAAGTAACTGTCACTGGTTAATTTAATAGTGCAAGGAATATGACTTTGCTTTAAGAATTGTTTCTATATTTGACATTAAATACTATTTGCGTGAAATTTTTCTTTTTTATAGCATGAGAAAGCTTCAAAAGGACAAAGAGTGCTCTCCATTAAGGAAGACATAATATGGGAAAAAGAAACAGGAGTGAATAGAGCTCCTAAGGACATGAATAGGAGCTAGCCTGGACAGGCTAAAAGTATGGCCACAGTAAGAGTGACTCTGTTGCACAGACATTGAGAATGGGATTCACAACTAATAATGGTAGCCATGCAGAAGTTGGGAATCTAGGTGAAGCTAGTCATCTAGTTCTTTTTTTCTACAGACAATAAAATATAATCAATAAGGATCCCCTCTTGAAGCCATCCATTGCTCAGTGTCTAAGATAATGGCTTATTGCCAAGGGATGTGTCTTGTTCTCTTTCTCTTTCTCCCTGCTGACTGTTGAGGTGCTGACTAAAAATCTACCCATCAAGATTTCAGATAGCTAAGATGAAATAAAGTGAATGCCACCCTCACTATGAAACCTCAGACATTCTTTTTCAACTTTTCACTGGCTTGAGGGTGATGCACAGAGGAATTTAGAAGCTCAGTCTTTAAAAGAAAAATCACTTTGAAATGAGACACAAACTGTGGATCTTCTTTTTGATTATGCTGAATGGTGAGCTATGGATTGATCAGTTCCCTTCCCCAAAAGATCCTTCTAAGATGAAAAAAACTGGTCCATGAATCTGGTCATTCATGATCATTCATGATCTGAAAAGCTGCATTGTCCTCAGATGTGAGAAGATTCAGTGAAGTGTGTAAAAGATCGAGGACTAAAGTTGGTTGATTCAGGATACTGAGGGCAGAAGAATTCCAAATGTTCTTTTGCAGTGTTTTTTGACATAACTGTACACATCACAGAACCTACTGCAACAGTTTGTGCAGGAGGAGATCCACATGCCAGAAGTTTGACTGGTGACAGATCAAGTTTCCACTTCCATAGTTTTGCATTTGAGCTCAATATCCCTAGCTTCTCTAGATCCACCTGCATAGATTGCAAGTGATTTGACACTTTGAACAAACAGAGTTTTATATATATATATATATGTGGCAACTGATCTACATTGCAGCTATAGAGGCTATTTATGAAAAGCTGGAAGTGTTCTGATAATATAAAAACAGGAGAAAATTAGCAAGCATTCAAAATGACTGTGCAAATACACATTTTTTTAATTATTCATCCTCTTTCTATACGTTATTTAGGTGAAGCCACTGCTGATATATGGTTTTGGTGCCTTCCTTCCAGCAAAGGGTACCACTTTCTTACTATTATTTTATTAACTATATACTAATCTACATAGGGGGGCAACAAGTGAGGTAGGTGATTGGATAAAACATTTTATCAAGTTTTCCAGAAAGATATCCAGTACAGGTCCTGAAAAGTTATGAAATTAAAAAATGCCTTCCTATCTAAAGGTAATAGGCAGCAGAACTCTGGAACTTATCTTTACATAATTATTGGGTCCTGGATGAAAGATAAACATGCAACACATACTATCTATATCCTCATTCAAGTAGTGGAAGTTCATGGTGAAAGCTGATGGTCTTGTTTAGACAGAACAGAGCAGTTTCTTGTATAAGGCAGAGAGTTACAAGCAAGTTGAGGAGGGTGATCCTTCCCCTCTACTCAGCGCTGGCGAAGTGATATCTGGAGTGCTGTGTCCGGTTCTGGGCTCCCCACTACAAGAGAAGCATGGACATGCCAAAGTGAGTCCAGCAAAGAGCCACAAAGATGATTAAGGGACTGGAGCACCTGACATGAGAGAGGCTGAGAGAGCTGGGAGAGAAGCTTAAGAAAAGAAGGCTTGGGAGGGATTTTTTCCATGTATATAAATACTTGACATGGGGAAATAAAGAAGACAGAGCCAGACTTCTCAGTGGTTCCCAGTGAAAGGACAAGAGGCATGGGCGCAAACTGAAACACAGGAAATTACATTTAAACATGAAAAAACACTTTTTTACTGTGAGGGTGGTCAGACACTGGAAGAGGTTTCCCAGAGAGGTTGTGGAGTCTCCGTTCTTGGAGATACTCAAAATCTGACTGGACAATGTCCTGAACAACCTGCTGTAGGGGACACTGCTTTGAGCATGGGGGGTTGAACTAGATGATCTCCAGAGGTCCCTTCCAACTCCAGCTATTCTGTGATTCTGTGATTCTTTGTTCTATGTTTCCAAAGAACAATGGCAGTGGCCAAACCACTGCTTCTGTGCAAAGGTCAGTTCTGCATGTATTAGGCTGCTATTACCTAGGCTTTTCAGAGAATTTGCAGGAAGGAGTATCATGTTTCTGAACTCAGTTCAGCTTAGGCATGAACTAGCTGCAAACCAACCCAGCCTTGTCAATACTGGTGAAGAGCTTGGTATGTGCAGATTTACAATTTTAGGCACATTTAGAATTGCTGAACAGCTTTAATAAAATTTCAGAAAATCCACAGTTATATAAAGCACACTATTGCAGTGACTGTTCTGGAATTGTTCCCCAAATTCCATGAAGAATTTATTTTAAAGTACCAAATCCTTTAATGAACTATATTCTGCTGGGAAATAATTTCCATTCAGAAAGGGTGGGAGGCTGATAGATGGTAAATCCAAGCAAAGACGATACTCATGGTCCTCTGGGAGGCTAATAAGCTCTGAAATTGGAACCAATATAATTTTTTCCTGATGTGCACCCAGACCAGACTACACAAAAAAAGATCTGGAAAGCAGGTGGAGGTGGGAGCCTCCTCCAACAATTCCAGCCTTTCCCCAGCTCATGAAGAGAGGGTATAAAGAAAGAAATTGTCATGGGTGCCAATAAATGCCTCCCCATGGCTTTGATTTTTGGGACTGATATGATACAGAAATGAAAGATTTCTTATCATCTTATCATTTGTCTAAGCTACCAAGAATTCCTATCAAACCTTTGGCAATATTCTTCCCCTTACTTCATCATCAGCTTCAGTGAAATAACTCTCTATAGAACTGCATAGGAAGTGCATAATAATGACAACGGAAGCCAGTTTATTGTTCGTGCTGTAATACCACTTTCTTAGCTGCATACTTTGGATGGAATAAAACATGGTAGACAGCATGATCTAAATCCTTTTCCATCTCTAATTTCATTGATAAATATACAGTGATCAAAGTACATGGTGTTTTATTTTATGGTCTAATTTGTTTGAGATGATTTTTGTTTTTCTGCTAGGAAAGAACTTTGCTCCATTGATCCTGCTGCTCTGCTTCATATAACTCACTCCCAACTCTTAAAATCTTTGACCACCATCATTGTCCAGTGAAACTCTCTGGAGAATGGGGATTGCAAAGTGAAAAGTGAATCACTTAATATTTAGAGGGAGTGTAGAGAGGCAGCAATGGCAATCAGCTTTGCACCTCTTCTGTCTGATGTTTTTCTCATGGGCAGCACAGTAGGTTAGACTGTTTGATACCTTTCTCCATTCCCCAACCAAAGTTCAGGAGGTTATGCTCTTTGCCTTCAAGGAAGTATAAATCAGAGTACATCTTTTTCTGAAATTCATTCTGGTTTAGAGAACAAACAAATTATTGTTTTTTGTGTTTTCTTTTCCCTTTTGTTTTCTTCAGCTTCAGTGATTCTTCCCAATGCACTTTTATTATGCTTTCTGAATAGAAATGAAAATGATGATTTCTGAAATACTCATTGTATGGGAAAGTGCGGAAGAATGTCGAGGAGATAGGCGATGGAAGCTAGCCAGACCGTTCCGTGGGAAAAGGAGCATCAACAGGACATGTTGACCCATAGCCATGTAGCTGGGCCTATGCCAGTGTGGTGTGCACCTGGGCTTTGACTCGAGATTAGCGATGAGCTCAATGTGCCCACTGCGCATGTGTATAGTACACAAAAACCACGTACAGTGCCCCCCCGGTGTTCCTCACCATGGACCGATGCTCAGCGGTGCCAGGGACTCTCCCGCTCCTTTATTGCCTCGATCGGGAAATCGCTGGGGAACCCCCGCTCAGACGCAGAGGTAATAAATGCTCAGCATTGACCTTAGTGTGCCTTGTGTTTGTGTATCTGTTCCTGCCGGGAGTCCAGGCATCGCCCCTGCTGGACCCTTACAAGGATCAAGGCACCTTTCTATATTTTTCACATAATCATAAAAAAATCTAGGCTGGAAGGGACCTCTGGAGGTCAGCTAATCAGCCTCCCAGCTTCAAATTCAATCAGGTCACAAATGAGCCTTCATATTCTCAATTTATTGTGATTTTTGTGGCTCACAGTTTAATACTTTAAAGAGAAACCTAAGCCAAAACCAAGCTTTTTGAGCTTATACTCTTTATGCTTACTACAAAGCAGTTACGCTGCTATACAGAATGATCAATGCGTGAGCAACTTCCTCTCAGTCTCCTTACGGCGCATGAGGGAGGTCGGGTTTGATCAGAATCCTTATAATAGAACAAAGTCTCTTTTGACCTCATTCCTCTAGCTGAGTCTCCTACTTCTTTTGGCAAACAGCCTTCTTTGTTGACAAAGGCTGTCATTAAAAGCACCTATGACCCTCTTATTTGCTCTTACACCGAGGATATTTAATCTTCCAATATATCCAATGCTGGTGGTAATCAGCAGCTGCTGGTCACAGTCATTAAAAGTCAGTGGCTTTCCTAGTACCAACCACGTTTTCTGAGCAAAGCAGGACTCTTCAGTTTTGATGGTTCCTGGATGACTTTGTTTCATTTTACCAGACATCATCTGCTCTTGCTACAAAATGAAGGAACTGATCTGTACTGAAGGTTACCATCATAAAGGATAGTTCATAAAACAAAAAAAGGAACACATGAGCTGACACATATTCCCCAAACTACCACAACTTTGTAGTCCTTTTTGTAAATCACAGCAAATATTGGAAAGTTTTAGTCAGCTAAATAAATCAGACCTTTTGAACTGAAACGATGGATTAATGACAGTATTTCAAAACAGTAGGACGTGATCGCCAAGAATATTGATTTTTTTTTCTTTCTTCTGAAGATTCATTTTGTTCAATAATTTGGGACATAGCACCTTTTAGAACCTGTTGTTTAACCATTATTGTTTAACATGTGCTTTCTACAGCAGGTTTCTGGAGTAAACTGTTAAAGCATCTGGAATTTTCTTATCTTATGGATGAAACAAAATTAGGGGAAAAGTGGAAAACTTTAGCAACCTCAGAGCCTGAAGAAGAGTTCTGAGAGAATGAAATATGCTAGGAATACTGGCTGAACTAGTAATCACTAAAGTGAGTACACTTACAAAATCCAGAAACGAATTGTTTTCTTTGTATGTCCTATGTACTAAAACTCATTATAATTTTATGTGGCATCATAGTTTTTAAAGTCATAGTTACACAACAGTGGCTCCTGCTGGAGAAATAGATTTCAACAGCATAGCAAACTCAGTACAATAATGAGGCCTCAGCCTTGTTTTTGACATACTTCTTTTTTTCTCACGGTCTCCTTATAAAGACTTTTTTTTTTTTTAATTAAACAGTCATTCCCACCATCAACTCATTAGGTGGTGGAAATCAGCATAGTTATCAATTTTTATGGAAGATCAATGGTTTGTACCAGATTAGGATCTGGTGGCTTTGTTTTAATAGCAAGACTATAAGAAAAGGGGAATCCAGCCACATTTCAGAATTCTGAAAGTCTGATTTGTTGGTTTGAAAAGATATCTTTTTCATTCCATATGTGTAAAGCACTGTAGCTTATTCACAAGTAAATAAAAATGTGGATAGCGATGTTTTTCACTTAACTTGCATACTTAAGCTTTGGATAGGCACCCCGACAGTGTATGTATAAAATTTTGATACACAGTTTGCTGATGTTTGCTTCAAACTGAAGACCTCAACCTCCTGAAATGTAAGATTGTATACATAAAAGTCTCTGGAAAAAAAAACTTGACCTGATTTTTTTTTTTTTTTAATTTCAGCTTTAGTGATTTTTTTCTTTTGAAAAATACTTCCTCTCTTCCAAAAGAATATATACTCTTACTCTGTATTTTCTTTAAAGAAACCTAAGTTTAAATTTGTCTGTGCTTCTGACTACTCTTAAAACAATCTATTTTTTTTCAAAACTATTATAATTTTACTTTTGCCATTAAAGTTTGAAAGATTTGAAAAGATAAATAATTCCACCTAAATAAAGCTAATCATGGATAGAGTCTTAATTTTGACTACAACAGAAGCAGAATAGATACCAATGATTCAAACTATTTTATAAAAGCTATTAAATTTACTGCATAGACTCTAGAAAAACTAATCAACCTTTACTGAAATATTTTTCCCTGAAGGGTGCTCCTCTGTCTAATAACCTCCATTTATGTGGGTATGGGTGAGTTATTCATGGACAGTGAGTTTCTGATCAAATGTGTTATTGATTTCACCATTGCTTTACAGCTACATTCACCTGAAATCTATTGATATAATTTCAACTTTTTATGTCAATATGCAGTGAAAAATTGGACAATTGTCTCATTAGAATACAGATGTTCAGGTATTTTATATAAGAAAGGGATTAATAAATAATGATAAGCTTGTATATTTCCAAGTATTTTTTTTCTGTTTTGATAGAAACGTAGCAAAATTTCTTTATTTTGTTCCCATATGATCTCTTATGCAATTCTCTTCCAACTTAGTGATAAATTTTACAGCAGGACATTTTTTACAAAACCAAAGTTTTCTGCCATCCTTTGAGACTTCACGTTTAACTTCTTTGGCAATATACTGTCATTCTGTGGTAAAGACAAGAGAAAACCTCTTCCTTTCTGTCTCTTTCTGTCATTAATTTTCTATTGCCTAAGCTTTCTCCATCCAACGCAGTATTTAATACATTTATGCTTTATTACTCTTACCTGTTCTTTCCAAAGAGAAAACATCATACTTGTTAGAAATTTGCTTCTTTTGGTACATTGTTCTCATGTCAGTATAAATAAATAAAAAAAACCCTTTCCTATGACTCTTAATTTTGGGAGTGTCTAATGTTCTTAATCCCAACTCTAGCTGTATATAGTTGAAGTAAAGAAGGAGTAATGAAAACAAGTTTTACCCATATTACAGATGTGTTGCTTGTTAATTAGTTTTCACCTTCCGCTCACAATTGTTATTGCTGCTGTTGTTGAAAGACAGCAGAAGTATTGCCAGTCCATTATTTCATTAAATAAGGACAAATCTAAACTCCATTTGTAAGCATTTGACCAGATTTCTGTGTGCAGATAGATTTCCCTCCTTCATATGCATGCTTGATTTCATCATTAAAATACATCTACTTCTAAATCCAAGTTACATGCCATTCCTTAGAAACCATCAGTTTAACTTAATTTTACCTTTTTTGAAGATTGGCTGCAAATATTTTCTGTTTCCTGCATAAAAAAGCCTTGGCAAAATCATGTAACACTTCTGTAATTGGTTATTATGCCTCAGTCCCCTAAGAGTGACCATCCTTAAAGCTTTACAGAGTGGAAAGAACTTCCAGGGAATCTGTTTCCTTGCCTACGCCACAGGCAATAAGAAGTGTAAATGGGGCACTCAGCAAATCATCTAGTGAGCATTTAAACTAATTAAAATGTGATGAAGACTGTTTTGAGGATCTCAATTTATAATTTATGTCGCAGTGTAAGTAAAAAATCTTAAAGCTGTTTTTTGTGAGGCTAGCCACCACCTGTCTTGGACTCTTAGAGGTGCTGTTATGTAGAATGCAACCTCCACCAGCATCGAAATACATCTGGAGAGGAATGAGGGCTTTTATGTGTTCTCTTGTCCTTGATTTCCCCATTTTTCCACTTCCACGTTCTGCAAGTCTTTATTTCTCTTTGGTAAGGTAACGAGCCATGCCACTTTCTGGCAAAACCTTGAGAGTAATGGTTAATCCATTTAGGCCAAGGTCCTAAAAGTATTCTCTGGCCTGGAAACTCTTGGCAGCTTGCCTATGAGTGTCCACTGGAGTCACACCATCTAAGTGTCACACTTCAGGAAACATGAGACTGTATAGTAGAGCAGAGCTAAGTGGCTTCCAGCTGAAGTCTGCAAGTTTTTTAAGATAGTCCTGTTACTTGTTTTGCAGAAGAAAGGAAAGAAAGTCATCAGCAATGTTTCTTTATGATTTAATTTGCTTATGGGGTAGATACAAGGCAATGAAAGGGATTCCAATTCCCCCATTTCATAGAAAAGAATCTTCTTTTCTCTGGTTGATGTAAATGATATAAGGAATACCATTTTTGGCACTTCATGGTCTCTTTTACAGTGTTGCACCATTTTTCTAGAGTTAGGGGAAATAGTAATTTTAGCTTCTTCTTTTTAATTTACTTTAATCATCCACAGAGTTTTCAAATGACAAACTGGGAAGTATCTAGAACCCTCCAGTATCAATCTTCCTCGACTGGTACATGGACAATCTAGCTTCACTTATTCTGAGAAATAAGCTGTTATAAAATGGTAAGTTCAGATAAACTCAAAATGTCTGCGCTAAAAATTCACTTAGGAAATCTGTGTATTTTGGGTATGTTATATTTGGCTTAATTACAAAATAATCTCACTCTTGGTGTTTCAGTATAGTCGGCGTAGCTGAGAATTAGAGCTGGGATGCCCAGAACAAGAAGGAGTTTAAAATATTTTCTGTCAGACTCGAATGAATGTTGTGGTTATTTTTTTTTCCTATGATTATGTTCAGCTGTCCATATTTGATCAAAGAAAGATAGATCACATTGAAATCAAAACACAATCTTTTTTTTCCCCCTGTTAAGTCAACATTCTGACTGAAGGCAATAACTCGTTGATGTCTTTTCATTTCAGTCACTTTCCTGACTTCTCATTCCCTTGTTTACTTCTTTAACTCTCTTACTTTAATTAAATTACCTGCTTCAATAGCTATTTACTCTCATTCACAGTGTTGAATCAGATTAATCCTTCTGCATACACCTTCATATTATGCCATTCCACCTTTCTCAGATTATTCAAGTCCTCTAATTCTCCTATTTTATGAAAGTTGTGCCATCATACTCACAAGGCATTGAAGGTACTCAGGTTTGGTTGCTACTTAGCTGTCAAGGCATTCATTTCTGCAGAGAGCTAGATTAGACAAGCATGCAATTTTAAGTACTTTTCCATCCTAAGATTATTATAAAATACTTTCTGTATTTAAAGATTTGAGGGAATGTTGATTGTCTCCAGATATCTGTCTTGTTGCAGATATCTGTCTCTAACGAATTGGGGTAGATTTATTGGGACTTTTTTCCATAAGTCAAAAAAAAATATTTAAAAAAATCTATCTGTTGACTTTTGGCCTAATGATATACTTCAATTTTCTGTGCTGCAATGATTTTTACTGTTATCTAAAACATTATTTTTATCATGTTTTTCTATAGATTCATTGCTCTTTTATTTTCCTGTTCCTAAGTATTTTTTTCTTCTAAATGAATTATAAACAAATTTTTCTTATGATATTATTTAATAATAATGAGAGTTTACAAATAAAATAAAAATAAAAATGAAACGATATGTTGCTCCAAAATCTGTACCTAAGGCCCCAAACTTTGGAAGTGTGCTTGGTCTCCCAAGGTTCTGATGTATTCCACTCATAAAGAAAAAAAATGAGCAGCAACTTCATTGATTTCCAGTCATCATCCCCACTGTGCATGCTATTATTACTACAGATGCCAAACTGGGGCTTCCCAGAAAAAAATTTTCTTCCTCCCAGTGCAGATATTACCTGATTTCTTAATGTAACAAACCTCTTACTGTGAGTGTAAGGCGAGGAGGGCATGGGCAGACTCTGCTTCCAGGTCTCACTCTGCAGTTCGTTCTCATTCTCCTGTATCTCTAATATCGAGATGCATGTATCAGTCATTAGGAAGGCTGTTAGTCTATTAAGCTGTCTTTCTCTCCTATGGTCCCCCCTTCATAGTCAAATAAAACATAGTCTCCAAGACCTATTGTGATTTCTTTGTGCCAACAATCCAAATGCCATAAGGTTAGGAAAGAAAAAAAAGCCATGTCATTCAGGATGAGAGCCGAACAGTTGGAAGAACAGTTCGGTGGGTTAACAGATTAATTTGCTACCTGATCTGGGGAAATAGATAATCATTTCTAACTCAGGGGAGAGGAATACAGGCCAGACTTTCTGGTCAGAATTGAGGGCATTGATATGAAATTCCTACTTACAGAAACAACTGTCAGTTATCTAATTAGTTAAAGATTATCATAATCAGTATTGTTTGTATGTCTACGAGTTGTTACACTGGGCTCTAAACTATTTTAACATTTTAAAAAATGGATCCTTACCTAACTAAACAGATACAATTGTCCTAGTGATTATGTTGTAAATCATAAAAGTTTAGGTTGGAAGGCAGCTGTGGAGCTCCTGTGTCCAACCCCTTCCCCTGCTCAGAGCAGAGGCCAACTTTGAAGTTATATCCAACTTCAGAGTCAGATAATGTTGTTCAGGATCATATCATATCATATAAAGCTAACTGTTAATATATCCAAGGATGGAGATCCCACAGACCCTTTGGACAACCTGTTCAAGCGTTTGACCGTCCTTATGGGCACCCTCATTGGGGGTGCCCATTCCTAACATCAAATAGGAGTTGTCCTTGTTCCAACTTGCATCCATTGCCTCTTGTTCTATCACTGTGAGCTTCCAGGAGGAATCTGGCTCCATCTTCTCTGTCTTCTCATTAAGTAGTCCTAGTCTACCTTGTCATAGCTCTGTAGCCACTTCTGATGTACCTGTGGTCTTCTTTGGCATGGTCTTCATTGGTGCCTGCACAGATGATAAAAAAAAGGTAATAGTTTGAAAGCCAGATAAACCTTTGCAATCCCACTGCAAACATCCTGGATCTGATCTTCTAGAAGGCAAGAAACCTCCTGGGACAGGGAATAGGGTTGGCAGATGGATGTCTCCATCCAGTCTTCCTTTGTTTCCTGTTGGTGCTGACAGGTGGATCAGACTCAAGCAGCTCTGATGCTACCCTGAGACTTGTTCCTCTTCAGCTGTTACCAGGACCCTATACCTATTCTCTAAATGCACATCTGCAAGTGGAGAATGAGACTTTCTCCTCTTGCCAGAAATCACAAAGCTTCAAATTCTGTTATTTTGGGAGTCTCCATCCTCCCAAACAAGTGTCTGAGGACAGCCTCTAGATGTCCCTTCTTGTATGCAATGTGGAGTTCAGGTTTGTTCCTCTCCTAGATAGTGATCTTTCCACCTACTGTTTGCTCTCCCTGCTCTCAGTGGTCTCTCCATGCCCGCTCATTACCCCCAGCCCTCTTTCACCTGATAGCTTGGACAGTCGCATCCTCCTGTGAGAGCTCCCTCTCTGTCAAGGCCTCCAATGCACCAGGGGTGGTTACTCCAGCTCGTGCGTGGGACCGTGTTCTGTGGCATCTTGTGACATTGGTCACACTAATTCCAGGAGTCCCATGAACTCTCAGACAGAGCTTTTGGCACCTTCATATCCCCCTCTCACACTTACTGCCAAATCCCTGTCTGTCACACAGTTATAGTTGCTGTTGCTCCTCATCAATGGACATGCAGGCACTCCCCAGCAACTGCTGCAGAGGAACCTACTCTCCCTACTCAGGAAAGAGCTGAAATCAGTCAAAGGTATAGGCACTTCCTAATCAGGAAATAGCAGAGACACTTCCTTCTTGTCTTCACCAAATACAAATGGCTATTTCTCAGTTCTTGTTACAGAAACATGCTAGTCAGCACAATCTTTTTCATTTTCAATCCTTTTAAAGTAATAATTTTTGCTTAAATGGCAGCTTCTGTGAAGCTTTATGACCTTAAAGAATAAAGGTATGTAGTCCAACCAAACAATGTGGCTGAAGTTCCA
This sequence comes from Apteryx mantelli, assembly GCF_036417845.1. NCBI lineage: Eukaryota > Metazoa > Chordata > Aves > Apterygiformes > Apterygidae > Apteryx > Apteryx mantelli. The sequence continues at coordinate 115,518,121 of NC_089980.1, read as the reverse complement.
TTTTGATTCCTCATATTATTTCAAAATTAACTTGATACTAGCTAGTCTCAGTTCCCAAGCAATTCTTGTATTAATCCATAGAAAATTTAAAAAGGATTTTGACTGATTTCTTCAGCCACAGCATAGCACAATCCTCTCTGTACTAATCTTGAATATTTCACTTACACATCAGGCAAAAATATTTCTTTCTGCCCCCCTCTATGCCCCCCAGAGTATCAGGAGTTTGCTACTAGTTCCCATCGAAGGGTTACATTTTTGACATAAATTTTTAGATCTTTATCATCCTGTTTATATGAATACTGTATTTTCAATGACCTTACTAGTTATACTGTCTTATTTAGGGTGAGGAGTCTCTCTTGTGCTGAGATCCACACGGCAGTAAGAGAGAGATAGCATGTCAGAGATCAGTTCTTAACTCTTTGAACATCTTCCCCTATTAGTCTCACTCATGACTGGCAGCTCTCAACCGTGGGACCACCCTACAGGAAGCTACTGCTAGGTCGTCCTCTTGTGTGTCTCCACTTTCCTCGCTCAGAACACACAGCGACAAAGACACCTTACTCTAGTGTTTAGGAAAGTTCTTTTCAGAGCAGATTCAAAAGACAGATTCTTTTACCTAAATTCATTAGATTTTAATAATATCTGTTCAGACAGGCATACATGGAGACACAGGTACATGGAGACACAGATCGGAATTCTCACATCTCTCTGCAATGGTATGTTAGCCTAAGAACTCTAACTGATATTCTCAATTTTAAATCAAAACTAGAAATAAGCAAAATTATGCTCATTATCAAATGCATATATACAAGGCCAGGTACAAAGCATGTACTCAGTAAAGCACTCATGGTTTTGATAAAATTAAGCATGCTAAAAAAGCACTTTCAAAAACTTTTATTTCAATTCACTCATTATTTCTCTATGATATAGTCTTCTTTATTTAGAAAAGTCATATAACTGCATGTTCTCATGCTGTTATGGGCATCCCGCTCAAAGGATGTGTTTTAATTATGTTTTGCATATCATTTTGAACAATGATTATGTAGTATTCATCATTGTCAGAAGGTATATCAAGAATGCTGCAGCTTTTAGATGAGTCTTAACATTTTCTTTATATATTTCAACTGATCTATGTTTTTGGTTCAGATTTTGGCAGTAATTACATTGCTGCTGCTTTTTATTGTCAGATCAGAAGACAAGACTATATATCTGATGGGAGTTAAGGCAGATGCTATTTGCTTCTCAGAAACCAGCATTCAGTGTATTCCAGGAGTTATTTTACTGGACATAGAGTAAGTAGAACATTGTAAAGATTAGGTGCCATTTGGAAAACTAACCTTCTCATCATAAAAATATATTTTCAAAATCAAGAAGAGTTAATGTAGGAACCTAATGCACTAATGGAAAACGTATGACTTTGAATGGACACCTCCTAACTTTTAGCTGGACCTGTAGTTTCCAAAACATCTGATGAAGGATTATTGTAATATAAAATATGAAAAAGACAGAATGTAAAAATGTGTGGTTATAAGATTCCACACCAAGTTTCGGTGTCCTTTTTTTGTCTAACAAGCATGTATGCAAATCAGTTCTTCTCAAGACTTCACAGAGTATTTTTATCACTTTTCTTTCCCATTTATATTTTGTTTGTTTGACACCAGTAGACATGAGTGGTGTTTAGCATTCTTGTCTAGATGCAAGTGATTGGTTTCAAACAGATACTGTTAGGGTGTAATGTATTAGTATAATGCAGACATTTTTCATATTCAATACCTGGAATGAACCTGGATGAAAGTTTTGTTTTACTCAAGGTTGACCAAAGGATAAAGAAAGACCTCATTCATCTACAGTTAGGATGATCATTTAGGCTGACAGGTTAAACCAAATACTTTGTACTCAGGAAGCAGAGGGAAAATCTGTCTGAATAATTTGCTTTATAACATCTTTTTAATTGGGATGTGAATGCAAAAGGTATTGTTCACTTATTTTTAAAAGAAGTTATGTCTGTGCCTTATGTTGGACATTTGGTTTATTGATAGCAGTTCCAACAAGATGGTAGTCTCATTTGCTAGCATTGGGCAAGACATATGCAGCACCCTGGGACTGTCTGATGTATATCAATTATCCTGCAGATCTAGGCAGTTCACCTGGTGCTCATCTACTATCCAGTGAATAGCATTTTCATCTTCTTCATAAAACTGAAAGTTAAATTTGCAGCTTTTTCCCTACTAGAACTTTTCCTTTTTTTTTTTTTTTTATTATTTGTTCATTTAAATTTCTAAGTGGCATACTACATTATGTCAAGCCAGTCACATCATAGTTTGTCACATCACATTACAATAGTTAATGCATTTTGGCAGGTGTAACCCTTTGGGCCCATCAGTCATGGAATTATGTTCTGTTAAACTTCTTTATCATTCTGTGCCTGATATGGCTCTTCTTGTAATGAATGCAAAATGGTGTGTGACAAAAAAGTATGCACATTGAAAACAGGACAAACACTGAAGGTACTGAAAAACTTCTGGAATAATTGAAGAGGTTAGTCATTGAAGCAGAATGCATTTTCATAATATTTTTTTTCAAATTTGGATGGTTCATGTAGTTCCAAGTCTCTATTACATTTCAAAAACACATTTGAAGACCAAATTATATTCTGAATTAATTTATACTTAACATGTTATAAATGAATATTTTGAGTGAAATTTTAAAATCAGACCTTGGCTTCTGAAGCAAAAGTCAGAGCCATTGTATTCCTTTATTTAGTGTTAAGTATTATGGGAAAATCAACAGTCTGGCCTTACACCTTTCCTAAGAATGTACAGTTGTCAGTAAATGATAGCCATTAAGATTAGGAATTTTAACAGTCACCTGCCACCCAAAGCAGATAACGAAGTAGCTCCTGGGATGCCAATTTTCAAAAAGTTTTGTTGTATTTTAGAAGTTCTAAGGAATAGAAAGAAAGTTAATATTATATCAGCTCTTTAAAGATGGATAACAGTTATCAGAGCCAGATTATCAAAATGATTGATACAACATCCATTCAAGAATTTACATGAAAAAATGAGACATAGGCCAGTCAATGTAATCTTATCAAACATATTAGCAAAAATTCAAAAAATTTCCTTGAAAGACAACCCATTCCTTTCTCGTAAATACATCAGGTACCCTCAGATGAAGCACAGGTACCCGAAACAGACTTAAATACAGCAAGCAAACAGCGTTTTTTTAATAGCCAGCTAGACATAAAGTCACATATTGGGGCACACAGAATAGTAATGGGTGATGCACCAGCAATTAATTGGCCAAAAGTGTTCTTTGTGACCAAATATCAGAAGGACTTATGTAATCCTCGTATATATAAGCAGGTAAATACAAACTAAGCATTTGTATTAGTTTGTACAGGCTTTGATATCTAATATGAATGTCCACAATCTGGGAAAGGGATAGGTGCACTGGAATACATTCAAAGAGCAAACACAGGACACTTAAAAGTTGTAAAATATGTCCTAAACTGGAGTTCATCCTTTTTGGCTTATTATAAAGGAAGTAAAGGAAAGTTCTGATTGTGGATTTAGCTGTCCACAATCTTCCAGATACCTGTGCAGACATAAAAGAGAGATAGAAGGTTAGAATTTAGAATAAATGTCAGAGTTCAATTTTTCATTTATTAACATCTTGACATTTTTAGTGAGTCTCAATTCTGAAATGGTCTTCTACATGGAAATGCCAAATGGACAACATTTTGTCCAAGTCAGCCTGTTTTGGGTCTAAAATGCTGACTGAAGAATTCTACTGTGGGATTTGCAAGACTGCAAGCAAATATTTGCATTCAATATGGCATACTCACACAGGCAGAATAGTTTGGAGGCTGTGCTGCTATCATGGTTGCAGGCAGTGCTGGACTATATACTGCAACAGAAGATCTTCTAAATTATGTATGTGTTTGGGGAGCAAATATTTGGCTAGCACTGTGTTCTACAATAGAAAGAAATGACTATGATTTCCAGACCACATTGTTTTTCCAGATACTGTAACTAACGTCTCCTATTTTGAAGACTTGGACTTTCACAATAAAGGATGCAGTGAGTGTAGTTGACACGATATATTACTCTGCAATCTGTCAGCTGAAAAATATAAAAAATAATGCATTTTCATAGAAAATCAGGTCATGGCTGATAAAAATCTTGAAGGGAATAAGGAGGACAGAAACACCTCTGTTTCCTGAACAAAGTTTCAGAGCTTTATTTTCTGCACAAAGTACTTTGCTGTTTAGAAAAAAAAAAATCATATTTTAAAATGATCCCTCATTCCACTCCATGAACTTCTTATTCTATGCATCTCTAATCTTTTGACACTTCTTTTGGTACATATTAAAGTGTACACATACCTCAGGTTTCTTAAAACAAGTAAATTATTGTTCACAAGTAAGGAACAAATTGTTAATTTGCACTAACTGGATGAAGATGAGCTTCCCTTAAACAGGGTCAAGTGATAGAGATTGGTTTAGAGAACTTGAATGCAATGGGAGGGGACAAATTGCACATTATCATTAATCCTTTACGTGTCATTGGGTCACCCTTTACAAGCAGTTTGTTAGCATAAGCTCATATTACTACATACTTGGTCAGTAATTTCGTAGTAACTTCTCTGTCAATGGCCCAACAAGTGTTGTCACCATTGTAATTGCACTATTCTGGACCAAAAATTTCACAGGCCTGAAATTTAAAACTTGATGTAGCAAGAAGTTTCTGCTAGTAAAGAAAGTTCAGGGTCAAATAGCTTTCAAAGGTCTTTTTCTGAATATAACCCTTAGAATCAGCTGAGCAAATTTTACCTGGTATGATCATTAAATGATCCTGCTAATTTACTTCAAGATAGTGTCTCTAGGCAAGCATCTAAATAAGTAACTTGATTTTCTGTCCAACGAGGGTTTTTTTTTTCTTATTTTTTGTATCTATGCATATATAACATTCAAAAAATTGATCATCTCTCTTATTATATTACTTTTCTTCTTATCTTTCTAGTTTGGTATCATTATAGAGACTTCTTCAACAGTCCTTAAGCTCATACTAAAGGTGAAAAGTGGAGAAAGGCAAAGCCATGCTTTGTTAGAATAAAACTTTGAGCAAATTACTTGAAATAGAAGTCTTCCATATTGATCTGAGTTATTCCAAAATTCACATCGCTTGGCAAGTCACTCAAAAGAAACATAGCCACTCTAATGGTAATATATTACTTTTTTGCTTTTTGACTTTAGCCTGAATGAAAAACTATTCCACTGAATTTCTCAAAAATTCTCTTTAATCTTCAACTGTTCTCCACTTTCCTTGGAGAGTATCCTGCCCATACCACACTCATGAAGAAATAATAGACTGCCACATTTGATTCATTGCCTTCTTAAAGACACAGAAATCAGTTTATTTGTTCACATTTACATCTGTAGGTGTTACCTGAGCTCAAGAAAGAAAAACTGTAGTAGCTGAAGGAGTAGAAAAGTAATCAGATCAAATCAAATCTAGACAAGGACTCCAGCATTATTGCAGTTAAGTAGTGTGATAAATGTAATAGATGTGGAGGTCAGATAGTTTAAGTTTCACAGTTGAAAATCTGGTGACGTTTCAGTGACTCCTGTGTAGTTTCTTTGACTTTACATCAGATGTCAGATTAAAACAATTTTAGGTGAATATTCAAATAACAGCTATCACAACAGTTATATCATATACAGTTTTTTATATATTTAGTCTAAATCAGTTCTTAGAGATGTATATAAGTGAAAAGAAAACCAAGGTATAATTTGAAATGAATGCAAAGATGATATCTTTGAATATAGAATTACTTTAACTTTTCTAAATAAAATTATCAGCTCAAGCAGTTTCAGTATTTATTTTCTCTCAAGCAATGGGACTTATTTCATGCAGATGCAAGGGGCAAATGTGGGTTAAAATATACCAATTTCTCATAATATTTCTCTCCGACTTTAAAAGCTTCTTTGAACTGTCATGATGTTACAAATAGCATCACTTAGATTTTCTTGACAAGTACTATAAAAAAGATTAAAATTTGCTGTATGGTCACAGATATCTTAGACATCATAATCTCAAAGCAATGATGTAACATGAAACAAAGACCCAGAAATCTAATTTGTTAGCTTATCTTGATCCTAAGCATATAATATTGTGCTTTCAAAATACACAGCTGTCTGCGTAGAAGAACTTGAACACCTAATCATACAAAGAAAAAGGAGCAAAAAAACCCTTAGAGCTAAAAATAAATGGGAATTGCACCTATAGACATTTATTTGAATCTACTGTTACTTCACAGGAAGATGATATTTTGATTCCCCAGTTCACTGTAATATGCCATTTTGTTCTTTTATTTCCCTTTCTATTTCTTTTAATGGTATGGCTTCCTTTAGCAAACAAAATAGGCTTTGCCTGCTCTGTTTTCTCAACTCTGCCAAAAGCAAAGCTTATTTCCATTTCAAATAGGGGTTCCTTGCAGGTTTTTCCTTAAAGCATGCCATCTTGCCACTTAGTATGTCATATTCCTCAGAATTCACTGTCCTTGTACTAACATGAGCTATTACTGCCTGACTCCTTACTCATGGGATTTTAGATTGCATCTACTTCTGCCTGCATTAAAAGTTATACTTCATTTACACCAAAAGTGTGCCTCGAGTATACAGCTGTTAGAAATCCTGAACTCGTAACACCACCTTGCTGGTAGTTCCTGTTATCTCAACAACTGTCCAGTTTTCTATACTGACCCCCTTCACTGTGTTAGCAGCGATTTGGTGAAAGAGTGACTATCTTAACTTAAATAGACATCAGCACACAGGTACTGAGTCTATTAACCCCAAGTATATTTAGCATCTTGTGAATGTAAAGAAATCATAGGGTTATGGAAATTAAATAATCATTAAAATCTCTTTGAGACCATTATATTTTGCCATTTGTAAGAAACAAGTAGCATATGACGTCCAGAATTTTTTCTCACATTTAATATATTTAATCTGTTCAGCTGTGTAAAATTAACCTAGCAGTAATTTTCCAATTTAAGAAAAGATAACTCCTAAATACAGGCTTCTAGCCTGTATTTATGATCCTGTATAGGATCATAACCACAATATTGGTTTTGATAATGCTTATTTGCAGCACCTCCAACTATATTCTCTTCTACTAGCTCATGCCTTTTTCTGTAGTGAAAAGAGCACCCATGCAGCCTTCAAAGCTGCGGAATGTTATGGAAAAGTCTATAATATCTCTTGAGGTTGAAATATCTGTTACAACTGATCTTCACAGAGGCACAAATTCAGGATTAAAAACAAAAGTATTTAGAGGTTTGTTTTTTGTTTTTTTAAATAATCTACTAGGTTTGGTGGGTTAAAAGTAGCTTCAGGACAACCTACAAGTACTTCAAATGTAAAATAAAAACAAACCTTAGGTTAGTCTATAACCAGGAACCTTGTGTCTATTCTTATTGTAATGAGAAGCTCTTGGAATTTCAAAAATTTAATTGTTTCCAAATTCACATTAATGTATTCAGAAATAATTTTGCTCAACAACTGGGTTAAAATAGGACATTTGCCACTTAAATTCTGTAGTATTTAACTAAAAACACTTAACCATCTCTTATTTTGCACCCATAAAAGTCCCAAATACATATAATATAAAGACATATGATTTATATTCTTTTTCCAAATAGAAACTCTTCCTCTCTAAAGGATTTAATGGACATTAAACAGGACACTCAGATTCAGACACAAGATGCATATGACACAACTAAAAAAACCAGCTACCTCTACAGCAAGAGTTTTAGAAAGGAAATTTTGGTCAAGGGCTTTAGGGCAAATCTCACAGGTTTAGAAAGCTGTCCTGACACTATAGTAACAGACATATTCTTTTTAGAATCACACATACAAAACTATCCCTTCCTCTAATCCTCACGTTTAGTACAAGTAGTATTCAATAGACTTTGAAAAATATTAAAACAGGAAAATTCACCATTATGCAGATTTCATTTGGAAGATCTAATTTAAAAACAAAAAGCAAAAATTTGTCCTACTGTTTTGAGCACATGACCTACCCTGCTACCATTTTAACTCAGCTGTGATAAAAACTGTAGTCAAACAGTGAGATTATCTCTACTAATCTTACACATGTAATCCCCATTAAAACCACTCTGGGTATGGAAACTGCATTCAGCTGGAGCTGATCATTTATCTTTGAGTTTTTAGGATATCAGAAAAATGCTTATGGGATAACCTAGCATCTTCATTTTAACGCTCCTACAAGAGGATAGCCACTATTTAGAGCACTGCACATTCTGTTGAGAGTAGACAACAAGAGGAAATATGTATGTTGTAAAACTATCAGGTTGAAATAGCTGGTAATGCTTACATTGTCCAGTCTAGTGATAATAGGCATAAAGGGAAAACATGCCTGAGTGGCAGGATTGAGGAGCAGAGCACAAAAAATGTGTGAACTTTCCTGCTTTGCCTTTTTATTTTGATATTGTTTGAGTTACCTTCTTGAACACACTGGAGCATTAACGTAACCACCCGATCAAATCATATAGCATCCAAAATAGAAAAAAGACTAATTTCCTCAGAAATCGTCATGCCCTTGGCATAATTTTAAGACCTTTATTTTGTGGATCTTTACACAGGACTCAGCAATATGTGAATGATAAATAAGATCTTAAAACTAAACTAGCATTTTGCTTTCAGAAAGTCCCAAACTTGTAGAATGCATTTGGATCAAAAATTTATGGCTCAAGTCCATCTGTAATTAGAAGACAGAGATGAGCCAAAATAGATATTTGATAGATCAGACTGCATCTATACATTTAAATTATTTAAATAAGCCCTTGAAAACTGTAGTTCTAAATTTGTGGATGGCTGAAATCTTTTTTTAGGCTAAATGTATGGCTTATCAACGTGCAGAATTGACAATATGTCAAACACCTCTCTTTAAAGCAAATTATGACAGTTCGTTTCAAGGTGTATCATACTTCCTAAGGAGCAGGAATGAACCATTCGACATCTATATTTGATAGAACCAGAATAAGGGGTCTGTCAGGAGAGAAAAAAACCTCATATCTTATCTTGATTTTGGAAATGTTAACATTTCACTGAGGTTTATATCAAATCACATCATGAAGATTTAAGTAACGGGAGTTAATTTTGGGGCTAGTATTATACTATAAACTAATATTTAATTTTATTGAGGCTTTTAAAACTTAATTATTCTTAAAATGTAAGTAAGAATACCCTGAGATTATTTAAGGGTTTGGGGAACTTGCTTCTGTCCATTTTGTAGGAAACATTCACACAGCTTCTTTTGTACTGAAAGTTTTGCATGCTGAATGTCAAATCTCAAATACAGGGTAACTGTAAAATATGTTATTAAACACACATATGAAAAATTCATTCTGTAAGTAGCCTAACTTTTAAACAATGTTTCTGTGGTTTGCAAACTTTTCATGGTATATGTTAAATTGTTAAAAATGGCTACATTCATTTTAGAATGGCATCAATGAATGGGTTGAATAACATTAAACTTGACTAAAAATATTACTTTAGTTAAGTTTTTTTCTACAGCAAATATGTGGCTGTTTTTCCCAGAAATACCAATCAACAGTTATGTATCTGAATTCTCCTGAAAATGAAATATTGCTTTATTGCTGGCTTTATGCATTCATGTTCAACGTGTTTCATTAAACAAATTAATTAAATTTCTTTCCCAAAGAAGTTGCTTCCATGATAATATAAAGTTAACAGAATTTGTGGTCTCAAAACACAATAGCATTCAATCTATGTATTTTATCTTTTACTCCCTGAGTGTCAAGTCTACAAGACTTTGTCGTGATGATTCATTATATGTTTCTGTTTATTTCAAGTATGCTTCTGTTACACTGGTGATGGTAGAAAGTTTGAAAAGAACAAAAATGCATAAACCTGAAATAACATAATTGAAAACTCTCTACCTAAACTTTGGTCATGTTGCCTTTTAGCTCTGGAACACATTTTCTCTTCTGAAAGTGATGTTTCAGCAGCAGTCTCCCCGTGTACCCACCATCCTAATTTCTGCTGATTTTTTTTTTTCCTGGCACAAACAGCACCTGACACATGTATTTGTTGATCAATGTGAAATGCTGTAAGGCTGATAACTTTGCTGAATTTTTCCACTGTGGCTCCAATTTAGTGGGTAATGAGAATGACAGGGCAAGAAAGTGAAAATAACTGAGACTGGATTTTTGGAGCAGCTTTGCAGCAGGCCAGCATTACAAAAGGGGTGGTTTCAAGGGAGTAATTTCCCATCTATTGTGGGCAAACAAGTGACCAGAACAGCAGCTCTTCTCTCAAATTCTATTTCCCTGTCTTCCAGATCTCATTCTTCCTTCTTTTTTCCTTTTATAACTGTGTTATTGCTTTTTTTTTCTCTCCCATTAATTTCTTTTGCTTCTGTTTAAAAAATTGTTATTTTCTAAAGCCCTTTGCTCCAGACATATCTCTTCTTTGCAGGCTCCTTCTAGCCCCTTTGTTTAATCATTTTCCCCCCCTTTTGTCCCTTCGGTCTCACTGCTGCCTGGTTCTTTCCATCTTTCTCTACTCTGTCCATCTTCTGGTGCTATTTACACTGCTACTCCCTTTCCGTACTGTCATGGTGGTTTCACCATTCGGTCTCTCATTTGTCCAGCTGCGATAAAGACTCACGCTATAGAAGATGTAGAAAGGGCACCTCTCTGATTACTCAGAAAATAGGGAAGAAACCTTCTCATGCTGGCATAGCACAAAGTATGCAGCTGAAAAGCTTGCTGTTACCTCACTTCTCACTGAACTGTTAGAAGAAGGACCCAATTCATAGCTCTTACAAGCTTTGTCTGTCTCTTCTCTGCTATACCTGTTTCAATACTCTTTAATGCCTTTTAGAGGTAGCAGCTTAAAACAGGTACTTTGTCACAGTAGTAGACAATGTATATTATGAATTGATTAGAAAAGAAGTGTATGTTCTTATTCAGGTCAGAGTAAAGTGGTCACCTAATTTAATGCATTGCATTGTTGAAGAAAACTGAAGATTATTAGAAATACATTTACAGTTATTTTGCACTCATCGTACATCGTCATGCTGCATGCACCTGTATTATAAGCATAATATTAGAAAGCACTTAGATTACATTTGGTCTAATGGAATCTGATAGATGCTGAAAAGGTTGACATCCAATAGTTGTTCTTAAAATGTTCAAATCTGGGGACTACAATTCTAAAAAGGACACAGAACATTTGTAGAAATTCAGCTGCTATGTTATCAATATATTGATAATCTCTACTATCTGCAGTAGCATATGCTTCTTTCGTTATTTTATAATCTAATCAAATGAAAGCGGTTTAGGAAGTGTCTTCTGATGTTGAAAAGATGAAAATCTTGTGATGAAAAGCTATCAAATGTCGCAGTGAAAACAGATTATAGGCTACACACATGCATAGCAACAACAAAGATAACTGGAAAGATGATGTGGTGTTTAGTTAAAAATAACCCAGCATTTTAAAATCTAGCTACTCTTTGAAGGTGTTCACATTTCCATGGGTATGGCAATAGCTCCTGAATTTCTTTTATGCAATATCAATACATGGCAAACTTTCCTCCTTTTTTTGAACGCACTGAACAAGGGCTACATAGCAATAATTAAATATACAACTCTGTTTTTTAATTGAAAATATACAAATTGGACTTTTTAAATAAAACATATTTTTGTAATCATTTGCCAGTTGCCATGATTATACAGCTTGCTACAATACACAGTCATACTGAGTCAAACCAAAGGCCTTTCTCCCCAGTGCTCGCCTCTAATGCTGGACAGCAGAAGAGCAACACTACCTGCTTCCTTCTTATGTGTGTGGTGTGTTGGCTGCAGAGGAGAGACTAATCATGTTTCCAGACCTTTTTTCCTGTATCTCTGCACCCTTCCACCCAAGGAGAAAGAAAAGCCGAAAACCATTCCTGCTGCTGTCACTGCATCACCATCATCTCTCCATGACTTTTATTGCTGGTTTTGGAACCTTGACACCACTGCCACCAGCTCTGCTCACCACCACCACTTCTGCTGCTGCAAACACCACCATCAGCACCAGCCACGTGAAGACAGAAGTGCCACACATGGAGGAGCTAATGGCCCTGTCCAGGCCTCACTGGTGAAACATGAGCACCCACCACTTGAAGAGATGGCTCCTGCCGTCCCCAGGTGCACCAGCATGTTCCACTTCACCTCCAAAGATGAGATAGAGTCATCCCTACAGCATCTTTCGAGGCTTTGCTTTCTCTTTTCTTTCCCCTTCTATCTGCTGTTTTCTTTTTAATTAAAAAGCATACAAGTGTTACCTCTCTCCTTTTTTCCACAGATTTCCATTGCAGACAGTTTCCTCTTGCAGACTCTGCTTCTCCTCTGAACTTGTTTGAACTTTTGCAAGTCCCCCTTTTCCTTTTCTCCCACCTGTCCACAGAGCAGCTGGAGGAGACAGAGTTTCTTTCTCTTATTCAGTCTCCTCCTTCTCTTCATGAAATTAACACACACCCCCTCCCAATCTTTCAAGCCCCTCTCTCCCTGGTACTATGTCACACAAACACCCTTTTGCAAGAAGGGTAGTTTACCACCACTGCCTTACCTGGGAGGAGAAAGTTGGGGAGTTTGTAGCCCTCCATTCTTCTTTTAATTGAACATCTGGTTAGCAATATTCATTAGTAGCTGAAAGGCCTCCTTCCCAAGCAAACATTATTATGGTCCATAACTTTTCAAAGGTTATTTTTAAGGCATATTATGTTTATTTGTGAAAAAATGTATGGTGCCCAGAGAACTGCGAAAAGTAATGGTGACATTTGCTAAATAAACGATGAGACCCTGTTCTAAGCATGTGTTTATTAAATAGCAGAAATGTGCACCTATAATCTTGCTACAAGAATTCTTTCTCTATTCCAAATTCTTAAGATAAAAAGACAAATGGTGTCATTCTTCTAATCCAGTCTTCACAGTTTGTAAGACTTTGCCCAGTGCCTAGCCAGTGCTGCTTAATTTGCCAGATAACTACATACACACACAGAGCCTCCAGAATGTCAAGAATACAGTAAAAATTATTGACAGGACGATTCTCAGAATCAAAATTATTTGTACTTTCAACTTCCCATGAGCTAATATAATTGAGATAAGACAAGAAGATCAAGCGAGCAGACAGCAGATTTAAAATGCCTGAAATAGGACAGCTAGTAAGTCTGGTATTTTCTTTCCCTCCTTGTACAACAAATTCCTTGAGTAAAGTACACCATCTTTTTTCAGGCACTCACTGAAGAACAAAGTTAATGAGACAGTGCCAAAAGCCTTTGGATAGATTAGAGGAGAATCTTTAGCTCAAAAAATTCAGATGCATATAATTAGATTGGAGTGGATTACTTGTTCTCAAACATGCTGATAAATCTAAAACAAAACACAGTATTCAAAATGTTGCTGTTTTATGATACCAACCCCTGATTTGCCGAAGGAAAATTGTGTCATTACATTGTGTATGTTACTTGTTGTATAAAAAGACATGCAGATGTATTATAAGAGTAGTAGTTTAAGATATTAAACCTTAAATACATCTCTCACCCTTTGAAAAAGCCTCTTTTTCTTTTCTATATTTTATTTCAGAAGGTTAGATCAATAATTTTCCATCCTTTAAGACATCAGTTATGATACTTAGCCAATTTATATAATTTTTCATCCTCAGACATTTACATCAGTAATTAATCCTCCCAGCATTCTGTGACAGAGTTTTAAGTAGTATTATCAGCATTTTATCAGTGGAGGTAACAATTATGATATTCAGATAAAGCTTTACTGTATTTGTTATCAATCCTGTGTTACTACAAGGAGTGTTTAGTGCTTTTTTGGTTATTCAGTGTTAAATTTGAAAAAGTAGATGGTACTAGACCCCATGAAATATGTGTGTCCCATGATAAGGACTCTTTGAAATCAATAGATAATTGAATTTAGGATCATGAGCTGTGTCCTAATCGTGGGATCATTCTTTCCCTCTAATCGAGTCCATGGGGGATACCAATTCACAGGAAAAGGCAGCTGTGTTGCCTGTTAAATATTGTCCAAACGTGACTACAGTGTACCCACATAGGACTGGATGTTTAGATCCTTTGTACAATTGTATCTTATGTCACATCTTTGTAGCCATGATGATCTGCAGACATGTTTCCAAGAAGTGGAAATGCCATTTTTTAAACCAAAGTGCCTTAGATGGAAAAAGTAGGCAAAGCACTTTGACACACAAGCCTTTCTTCACATTTGGAATAAAAGTAACAACTTTTATTAGACCAACAGGTATAGTTATATCTAAGGAACAGAGTTGATAAAAAAAACACTATTGCTATAATTGAATAAGAACACAGAAGTCAACTGAATCAGGTGTTCCAGAAAAAAAAAAAAAGCTAAAATTACATTTCCTCAACATATCTCCACAGCTGTTTCCATTTTTCTTCCACCTAAGCAAACCAAGTGTTTTCATCAAGCTTTTACTCTCCTTACAAGTTGCACTTATTCAAAAAGCAAACAGGTATAATGTCATGGGACAAAAGTGACTGGTTTCACAGGGAATAAGTGCCCAAAACATTATTGATAGAAGTGTTTGAATTGAACCTTCATAGTATAATTTAGGCACATAAGGAGATTAATAAAAATCTACATGGTTGCAAACAATTCACATATTTAAGACCTGCAAAATCAATCACATTAGAGGAGGTTGAAATAGATTGATAGTCTCACAAAGTTTTTCTGGCGTTACTTATACCTTTGGAGCTGACGAGCATTAAGAAAGATACAAACTGTCTGTCTTTGCATGTATGTGGGGATCAAAATTCAAAAGCTTCTGTCCTGTTTGTCCTAGCTTAAATTGACATATTCTCTCTGTTATTCAGGAAAGGAACTGTAGACTCTGAAGATTTATTTATTTTTTTAGTTAATATGAAAAATACATTATGCTTCATAATGCCCTAGATGGGGATTTGTTCAGATTGCTCTGTTCTAATTCTTAATCAACTAACCTGGAGAAACCTGGAGGAAATCTGATCTGGGTTAATTAATTTTAGATGCAGTTACACAACACATATAAAAGCACACATTAAAAATCAGTTATCTAAAAGTGAATCCCCATTGTCATCACATTTAAAATAGAGCGTGTAACACCAGGGACTGAACAGAAACAAAATTTATCATACCATCTCTCCAAAGATGCATCTCTCCTTGCAATTTAAGTAACACTATGGGAATTCCTACCCTTCTTAGTATCTTGATGAATAGAATACATGATTAACCTGTGTGTTCATTAATATTTCCATCTTCTGGAGCTAGTTCTTATTTCACCTCAATTTCATATGTCAGAAATGAATTTAGTGCTGCCCTTGAATATTATCTTAATTATGGGATTGAAATAATTTAAACTAACCTCATGAACATCAGAGTTTTAGGCACAGGAATTTTCATGACAGTTAGTGCGGGAACACTGTAACAGACTGAAGCGCTGCTAAGACACTGCTTTAATTTTCATTACTAACTGCCTGATAGAAATTTTTATTAAAATATGTAATTACTCCAATCACATAAGCAGAGTTAGTGTCCAATGGCTACTTTTATAAATTCTCCTTCTCCCTTCATTTGAAAATCAAATAAGTATAAAACATACCTGACTAAAGTAGTTAAGCTATTAGGATAATTACATTTAAGCAAGCACAAATTTTGGAAAGACCATATGTCATAGAAAACATGGATAGAGGATGATTATTCATTTTTTGCCATATTAATTTTTGAGCATTGTATGCAATTATAATGCCATGTTCAAACCAAACCAAATCAACCCCCTCCCAACTTTTTTTAAACAAAAAGTAAAAAGAGGAACTCACTGCCACAGTATGTTGTGGAATATGTTTATATGAATTGTAAAAGCAATCTGTCATAGTCATTCACAGGGATCTGATTTGGATTAAATCTAACTTGCATAATTTCCTCGGCATATTTTATTGAGCAGCTCTGTGAATACGCATACTGGTACACAGGTGACTGGGACAAAAAAGGCAGAACAAGCAGAAAAAGATACAGAGGGCAGGACACACTTTTTCAGTGTTTATTACAGTGCTGTACACTTATCTACTACTCCAATATTAGCTGCATTCTGAGGCAGGATAATGGGTGGAAATAACCTTTGTTTTGATCCATTATGGGCCATTCTTGCATTCCAAAGTGATGTGTAAGACCGTGGTTAGACAAGCAACCTTAATCCTTCAGTAAATTAGAAAACTATCAAAGGCACACTCAATGACATTTTAATCTGACTGATTTTTCTTTGAGACTCCTTCCGCTGCGCTGATACTCACCTTGCACCTTCCAGTATGCTAATCTCAGTGCAGTTACATTCTATTTATTCTGCTATATCTAAAACAAGAATTGTGTTCAATATATTTTTAAATTAATTGAGATCTCTGAGTTTTACTGGGTTTAAGTTTATAAAGTGACATATTTTAGAAATGGTTCACAATCTTTTATGGTCCCTTATATCTATGTTTCTTTAACATTAATGGAAGCAGGAATAAGTAAAATCTGTACGCTCATAGTTCAGCATTTAGGTCACCATGGAAAATGACTGATATTAAATGAAATCCCATGGATTCTTCCTTCTTATGGAGGCCTTAACCCATATTTTTTTCCATTTCAGAACACCCATTTAGCAAGACCTGCATGTATAGAATGACAGCAATCATGTAGTACTTTCACACTGCAGGTTTACTTAGCTTTGTTTTAAGCAAAATGTCTCCAGTGTATTTCACATAAATCTCTGTAAAAATCCAATAAAATCCAATGGAATTGATTCATTTTCTTACTAAAGGTACTTTTGAATTTTCCGTTGCCATGCCCTAAGTAGATTTCAGTCTGTTATATCTTCAAAAGAAAAACTGGAAGTGTCTGATATTTTCTTGCCAAAGTGATTGGTAGAACATACTGCCAAATATTTTAGTAGCTTTTCCCAGATTAGTTTGTACAGCATATGGCTGTGTATGGAAAGAGCAACACATACCATGTCTTTGAATTCAGAATAAGCAAGCCAACATCCTGAAACACTGGGGAATAGCATAGTTAAGACTGAATGAAAGCAATTCAGGAAAACAGGGGAATGATAAAAATAAAATGTTAATGTTAAAATATGAAAATATCAGTAGAGAACTGTATTTTTGAATGGATTTCAAAGGTACCAGATATCTTTTTTGTTCCTGTTTTGGAACAGCAGTCTTATCTCTGCTTCTATAACTATTCTGCTTAAAAAAAATAGGTTTGATATTTTAGAAAATACCTTTCAGAATGTGCTAACATTATGAGGGGTAACTCATTTTTACAGCAAACATATTTGCCCTGTACTTTCAGAAAACAAGCATTGACACACAAGAAGAACGCAGGTGCAGCTTCTGCAGTAATTTTTAACATTTGACATCACATCAGCTTAGACTAGCCACTTTCAGGATTCAGAAGTTGCTACAAGGCATCCAAATTCAAAGTGTTCTAGCTGAAACAGCTGCACCACGATGACCAGCATAAAGAAGAGCTAAGTACATCTACTCTAGTTACTGAATAGTTTTCAGCTTCACTCTAGAATTCTTTTGTTTGACGTATGTATTTCATGCATTTCATTATCTTGGAAGCTGACATCATTGTTGACAAGCTCCTATAGTGACGGGTTCCTATGTTTATTAACTGAAAGAAGGAAGAAACTATCCATAGCATATCTGTTCATTCAAGGAGGGTACAGCATAGAACTTCAAACTAGATCATAAAGCTGAACCAGCAAGCTTTGGAACTGGAAACTATATAGCTGCATTACATACTCCATTGATCCAGCTAATTAGACTGCATATGGTGCCACACTAATGTATCAGAAACAGAACTATCTTTCCATGGAGCACAGATGGTTCAGCATACTCTAGTGCTGTGCACACCTGACTTTAGAAAAGTGTGGATGGTAAGATCATGTCTGCTCTGTAAGTAAGAACAGAAAGTCTAACGCTACAACTTTTCACTTCTTCTGACTGTAGTTTTACCTAGGAGCCACCAACCTGTTATGAAGAGACCTGCTCTATGCATGAAGGAGGCCTCTGCCTTCACAGTAGATGGGGCCTGAGATCTCAAGAAGATGGAGATGCTTTTCTGCACCCTTGAGTAAGGCACCTAAGTCAAGGAGAAAATACAGTCCTTCTGGCAGAGGTTTAACAGTCTTGACACACTGGGCCTGTGGATCTCATCCTTTCTTCCAAGCT
Organism: Apteryx mantelli; assembly: GCF_036417845.1. Taxonomy (NCBI): domain Eukaryota; kingdom Metazoa; phylum Chordata; class Aves; order Apterygiformes; family Apterygidae; genus Apteryx; species Apteryx mantelli. The sequence goes on along the minus strand of NC_089980.1, from coordinate 115,499,783 downwards.
AACTTCTAAAGATGTTTGGTACCACTATATTTATGCAGTTTGGTCCAGTTGAGCGTGTCAATTGTTCTCTGAGAAACCTTTCCAAATGAATCCTTTTAGGACATTTGTCAGAGTAATGCCAGGTTTCTAGATCTCCTCAAATTTGGGAAACAGACACCTAGCTGGTAGTCCTATTAGGAGTGGTTTGGAGATCAGTGTGGGAGGGAGAATGGACCTGGTTTTCTCAAGGTCAGAAACCTGTAGCCAAGACCCAAAAGCAGAAAATTGTGTCTGTGTGTTGGAGGGCAGGGGCAGAGTTGATTTCTGTCTGGCTTCCTACTTAACTAGCACTAATGGAAAGCCAGCAACCAGGACATGAAAACAAAAGCTAGAAAGTTAATACAGTAGTTGGTGCGGAAGAACACACAACTTGGATGTGCTGTTTGAGCCATGCAGTTTCTGGAGTCAGTGCAATGGTGGTGACATGCTTCAGGAAACAATCACCTGCAGTGGTTGAGGTGGCCAGCCCTCGTGTGTCAAAGACCTCAACCAAGATGAAACTCCTGAGGGCAGGACAGGGCTATCCAGGATTATGATGTCACAGGGATGACATCATGATGGGACAGCTGTGTGTGGGGGGAGGGATGGAATCCAGCTATTGAGGGAGGTGAGGAAGGGATTGTGCTTTCTGCAAGGAAGCGGTTTGAATGCACAGAGCTTTGAAGGCAGGCCTGCTGAGACCATATAAAAAAGATCAGAGGGCAGGCCAACAAGGAGGGTGCTGTGGTGCACATCTGCTACAGACAGCCTAATCAAAAAGAGGAAGTGGACAAAGCATCTTAAAAAAAGAAGAAGAAGAAGAAGAAGAAGAAGAAGAAGAAGAAGAAGAAGAAGAAGAAGAAGAAGAAGAAGAAGAAGAAGAAGCAGCAGCAGCAGCAGCAGCAGCAGCAGCAGCAGCAGCAGCAGCGTTATGATTGCAGGCCCTGGTTCTCATGAGGAATATCAACTACCCAACATCTATTAGAAGAGCAGTACAGTGAGGCATAAGCAGTTCAGGAGATTTCTAGGAACAATTTCCATCAGGAACAATTTCCTAAAGACAGGAACAAGAGAAATGTTATGCCCATCTTCAAGGAGGGTCAGATGGAGGATCTTGGAAACTATAGGATAGCCAGTCTCATCTCAGTCCATTAGAAGATTATGGAGTAAATTCTACTGAAATCCATTTGCCATCATAGGAAGGACAAGCAAGTGTCTGGGGACAACTTGTATGCATTTACCAATGGAAAACCTTGCCTGACCAACCTGTTTGCTTTCTATATGGGAAGAGAAGTGGATGTTATTCACCTCGGCTTTAGCAAACTTTCAACACAGTCTCGTATAGCATCCCTGTATGGTCACAGGTGAAGCAAGGGGCATTCCATCTAGATATAAGACAAAAAAAATCTTAATGAGAGTAATAAATATTAGAACAGATTTCACAAATATATTATGGAATCTCCATCATTGGAGATTTTCAAAATTTGTTTGGAATAGGCCCTAAGCAATCTGATCTAACTTTGAAGTTAGTTAGCCTTGCTTTGAACAGAGTGTTGTGCTAGATGACACCCATAGGTCCTTTCCAACCTTTCTTTTTTCTGTAATTCTATGACTGAAGTTTAAAATTCACAAAATGCAGGTTCTTGTCTAGTCTAAAAGTCAGGGCTAGATGACAGAAGAGAGGAAAAAATTAAGAGTGAAAAAATATCAGAAGTCTAGTTTCAAACCAAAATATGTGTGGTGTCTGAGTAATTCTTTTGGAACTGTTCTTTAGACTTTGTAGGTTCCCCAAATCAGATATATATTTCTAATTTGATTAAGATCACAATCAGGACCTGAAATGTTGGTCTGATCTCATTTATTTCACCTTGAGTAGAGGTTTATAAGTTGGCGTCTGCTACAAGGGTTAAAGTGCATTGATAGTTGTTTGGACAATTGCTTTATAAATATGTTGCACAATATATTGCTTTATAAGCCCATTTTTTAGTGCTCCTGCTGAATACCAGAAGGGACCTTACTGGAGATCAGAGAAGATATTTTTCCTCCTCATACAAAACTTGCCATAAGCAAGATCAGGAAAAAAGAAGAGGGTTTCCTTTCCTTTGAAGAATGGAAGATTGCTACAGTTTGAGAGTATGTAGAGAGGAGTGCACTGTTAAGCCTAGAAAGAATAAAATTTCACAAGTATCCGATTAGTATCTTTTGTTCATGTGCTCAGGGTTAAAACTGAGTGCCAGATTTGGAGATAGAATAAATAGTTTTTCACAAATCAAGTTACCATCAAAGGGTTTATACTGGGGAGCAGGGGAAGTTAGTTCTCCTTTTGTAGAGTGGGATGCAGTCTATTTCGTAATAGCACCTTGACAGTTCAGTTCAACAAATTCCTGTAGAAGTAATATAAGATGTACAAGAGGTATTTGATGTCTCCTCTTCTTCTGGCATATTATAGGGTTTTTTTTTCTTACTTAAATTTGGTGGAAAGAGCTAGGGAACATTTTTTCTTCATGCTAGTGTGAGAAGCAGACATTCAGAAAACCTTTCTGAGCAGGACAGTCATTCCATGAATGTCTGGTCACAAGGATTGGACTGGACTCAGATGATCCCTTCTGTTTCTATGTTTCAATAAATAGCAATTTGTCACAAATTCAGGTTCATATCTGGAGAGAGCCATGAAGAGTCACTAGTATGCCAACATGACTGTCTGAGAATTGCAAATCATCATCAGTCTTTTACTTGTAGACGAAATGGTCAATTTTTAAGAGTAATTTCCACCAAAAATCTGGACTAGACTTATTACACACATTCAAACCATTTGATAAGTACATTGTTTTGCCAATTTACATTCTGATCCTATCAGATCCCTAGCCAGATGGGCAGATCCCTAGTCTCTTATATCAGCCTGTGGATTATTTTCAGTAAGGGAAGTCCTTTTTGTTCTGCATTTATCCAGGCAATAAGATCTTCATATAAGACTAGATCTATTAGAGTCTAAGATAATAAAAATACATGACATGGGGTCCTATTGGTAGACAATATAATTTAGCCTCATCTCAGACAGCAGGATAAAAGCTTATTGCGTTACTGAAAAAAGTGTAGGAAAGCATACATTTAAAATGTCTGTGTGAGTGCAAAGCCAGGGTGCTTCCTAATAATTATAAGATACAGAAATATCACCAAATTCAGATATTCCTCCTTAGCTGTATGGTTCAGACACGTTTAAGAATCTTGTTAAGTCTTCAACAACTACAGTGTGCTGATTTCATTTATGGTACTAAAGTGGATTATAAATATTCTAAGCTAAGACTTTTAAAGTTTTACCAAAATTCCCTAAGGGTGTCCTGAGAATAAACAACTTTGAAGACTACAGTCAGCCAAGAACACATAACTTCAAGTAGACAAAGCCTTAAGTTTTATCACTAAGAATGAAAATTTTCAGCTTGCAGAGTTTTCCTATTCTAATCTAGAAAGTTGCTTTATAGATCAAGTTAACTTCAGTTCTGGAAGCAACAGAATTTATTCTCGTTTAGACAGAAAATAAGGCTGGGTTTTTTTGGCTGTCAGTTTCTATGATGAACTAGTTTTGCTCTGAAAAAGCTTCTGAAGGTCATGTGTTTTAGCTCTGCAGCAGGCTTATCTATTCAGCAAAAAAGCTAGGAAACTGTTTGAAGCCTGCATAATTTATGCAGGTCAAAGCTAGACAGGATGGGAAAGGAGAGTTTTAACTAATGAGATTACTACTAATGAGCTCATTATACAGATCTTTCCCTTTACAGAACATTACTTCCAATCCTTTAAATTCTCAGTTACACACACATGCATGTATGCGCGTGCACACAAACACACACACACAAACACACACCCACGCACATGCAGATGTCTTCTTTAGACTAGAAAATGTCTTTAATTCATGTTTGCTTCTATTGTTGCCAGTTATGTGTCTGATTCTCCTTGGTCAAGTGTCTACAACTATTTACATACCTTAATTTCTTCACACTGAAATACTGTTTCATTATTTATTTACTTTTAATATTTTTTATTCATTTTGACCAAAAGAGAGAAAAAAAAAATCCTTCTATTTTTATTTTAGTGGGGACAGTGTAAACTCTCTGTGATGTACACCAGGCTCTTGGAGTCTCCCTTAAGCCTGGCTATACAGCTATAAAAGGAGCATCCTAGAAACTGATTGGATATCTATGGGAAAAATAGGTTTACCAAAATTAATTTACAAAAAAAGATTCTTTGTCTTTTACATAAAAAGATATCATTTCTGCACCATTCTATATGAGAGCTAAAAGACAGAAGGGACAAATTTTCCCTCTGAAGGTCTTCATGAGAATCTCTCTCCCTTGGGTACACAGGGAAGGTAGGCATTTACTGCAGGAGTAATGACTCAGTAAGTGAAACAGGCTAGATCCCAGCCTCCCTGTGGCTGACTGAAATGCCTCTTCAGCCAGCAGGTGATCTTGCAGCAGCAGTGGTTTCTTACTCTGCTGGTTACACTGAGCAGTTCCAATTATAGTGGAGGATTATACCCTGCATGGGAGCTGGCAACGGCTCCAATGTCAGAATTGTCAGGCTGGTCACACAAAAAACTAAATTGTGAAGATGAGAAGTACAGACTTGATTGTACCCCAGCCAAGAAAAAGTAAATGGTTACCTAGGGTAACTGTAGCAAAAGTAGCTCTGATGCAGGAAGATTGGCATGGAAGATAGTTGGGATGTCTTTTAAATGTGTGCCTGGGTATGCTCCTTCACATGATGAGGCTGCAGTTTGTGCTCAGAAGAATGTAAGAAGCGCCACTAGTGCAGCCTCTACAGCAGAGGAAGGAAGACTCCTTGCCCATTGCATCCAACCTCACTATTTGCTTGTCTGGATCTAACCATGGTAAAACATACAGCAGTCATTCCACCTGATCTTAGATATCTATGTATATCTATGTATCTGTGATAAGAAAAAGAGAGGTCCTTCAGAGGGCAATTCAACCTTCTTACAAGTGAAATCACTTGTGATTTGAACCATTATCCCAAGATGTCTATCTTTACTGACTATTGAAAGACGCCTAGATGCCTGAGTGACTAAAACTGGTAGGATGAATACAGGCCTTACTGGATGCCTGTTGCTAAGATAGTTATTGATCTGCTACATCATTAACTTGGCCTTGCAGAAATCATATGACTATACAAGAAATGTATGCAGTACAGGCAAAACACAATTTATTAAGCCTACAAGCTATCTTTCTAATTCTTCTGGTTTTATTTAGCTATACTGGGGATACAAAACCAACTGGAAGTGCCCTGTGCCTTACAGTGTCATCCTATGTTACATTTTCTTGCATATTGCCTCAATACCTCAAAGAAACAATACTACTCATATTGAAATCAATGGGAGATCATGTCCTTATAAAACAAAATTTAATACATGTCATGTAAAATCTGAAGTGCCTGCTGATATTACAGATTCACTTCTTTACAGTGTCTAATTCAAATCTAGATGGGTCAGACAATTTATTGATTTAATAAAAGCAATAATTTTAGCTTTTTCATTCTGTTCAATATACATTACTTCCCTTATTTATCAAGGGCTTTGTTTCCATAATGTCTGCCAGAAACCGTTTATGCATCTTCTACTGTCGAGTTCTTTAGGTTTATGAAGTGATGATAAACATATAGCATTTGCCTTTTGGACAAATTACTCTGATGCAGTTTTGCTGTAAGAGGGCTCCTTTATTTCTGTCCTGCATTTCCTGGACAAAAATACATGCATGTGATGTGCAGCACACTGACAGTGAATCTCACAGAACATAAAAGATCAACTATTTCGAAAAGATACATGTGTGTACATCTGATGTGTCCTAAATATGTCATATATGTTGCACATTGACTGACCATTGCTGCAAGAGCTGGGAAAAATATTTTATACTTTGCCTAGGCTCCACTAGACATGTTTCATATTGTAAGATCTTCTTTCAGCCTGGTCCAAAATAGATCTCTGTTAGGTCTACCAAAATGAATCCTCTCCAGTTCATTTCCAAGAATGAAGCTTTCTAATCCACCGGGGTCCTACAGCTGACCCACAGACCAAGCTTAGCCTAAAACACCTTTACATCCAGTGTGCTGCTATCCTATTCTCCTTATTTAGGATGGGATTCAATTGCTTAGCCACAAGCATCTGATTTCATCTGAGATGCTCTAAAATATCCGAGAAATCCATATGAACTGGAAATTTTGGAAAGGATTTTCGGAAGACTCATGCTCTTTGGGAAAAGCAGCTGAGAATCAAGCATCTAAAATGACATTGGACACTCATGTTTAAGCAATTGAATCCTATCGCTGATGCCTGTGGATATGCCTAAGGGTAAACACCTGAATGTTTGGTGTCCTGATATCAAACAGAATCCAAACCTAGCATAACTTTAGTATTCAAATATCAGCTAATAAGTTAAAGACCTATTAGAAAATACATTCTGGATCAATTTTTTTGTAACCATGAACTCTTATATATAAAAAGCTAGAGTTTATTCTCTCAGGACTCTCCTTGCTGAAATTCTCGTGTTGTGGTTGAAAGAGGGTTTTTCAGATCTTTAACAAGAAGTCCTTTCTGCTATGCACAGAATTGCGAAGACCTCTTGCCATCTAAGATGACATCTCTTGTACCCCAAAACAATATAAGTGACTAAATCAACTAGTAAAATTCTTGTTCTCTGGTCAATTCCCAAACTGCCACAGATCAGGCAGTCTTGTTATATAAATTGAATTTTCAAGGTTTACAGTTGTTAAACAGACTATCAGTTCCTAGGACAGCCAGAGCTCACATTTCTGACAATTCAAAGCAAGTCTTCTTGTATGGAAAGGATCTGGTCCTACCTGTAAGATTTTACAATTCAGTCTCCAAGTGCTGCTTTGCATTCTAATTATGACCCTGAACCTCTCTGGGGATTCTGTTGATAAATGTGTGCAAAAGATGAGACAGTCATACGTAGATATCACAGTCTTGACAAAAAAAAGAAAAAGAAAAAGAAAGAAAGAAAAAGAAAAAGAAAAAAGAAAAAGAAAAAAGAAAAAAAAAGAAAAAGAAAAAGAATCCATGTGGATGGATTCATGTGCCTTTGCCTGACTCGCTGCTGATCTAGTTGTGGCTGAAACTCTTGTCTGCTCTGTGCTTATCTTAACAAAATGGATACACCAACGATTTTCTGGGGAAAAAAACAAAACAAAACAAAACAAAACAAAAAAAACAAGAAGAGGGGAACATCTCTTTGCCTTTATAGAAGGCTCACACTTACACCGCCTTGAGGAGGATTGGTAAATTTTACTCATTAGAAAGTTTTGCTCAGATAGTTGTATTACAGTTCTCTTTTGGAAAATTTCCTCATCTCTTCAGTGACAGCTGGCTTCAGCACTCACACAATGATCTGATAACCTAGACTGATTGCCTGTTATGGACCTGGGCTTGAATGATGTTCAGGTGAACAGCAAGTTTCTGTATTTATGCTGTTAACAGGCAGAATCACTAAGAGAGTTTTCAGAACAGACTGGGAAGAAAAATAATCCTTGCTTTACTGCACGATGACTGTAAGACCCAAAGCACAGAATTATATAGGAGGAAAGAACAATTATAGATAAGTAAAGGAAATCAATATGTACTTTTTGTTTGCTTTTCACAGGATGACAGTGTCCACTGTGGGAGAATAGATTGTGCAATTGCTAGCATAGACTACAGATGACATTTTTCGATGCGTAAGAAGGCTATTCCAATGCCAGGTTGAAAGATTTAAAAGTTATTGTAGAATTGCTCAAATAAGGTTCCTCTGAAAGTGGGCAAGGAGAAGCTGTACTACATGAGGAGAAGCAGTTGTGTCAAAACAAGCATCTTTCATCCTTTAAAATGCTTTTAAAAAAATTCTTCGTTTTTCCCCTGTTAGTAGCCAGTAGCTGATCAGAACTGGCAACAACGGATTACTAACCACAGAAGCGGTGAAGCTGTTGCAGTGATTACCTGGGAGTGAGCACCAGAAAAACAAAACAAACGGAAAGCCCTCCAATGGCTTCTTATAAATTGCCCAGCTCAGTACTGTCCAAGTGACACACACTACAAAATTCCAATCAGAATTATGTAAAAATTGACTGAAAGCACTTCAGGCAAAGAAGCTATTTTAAATTTTGCACTGACCATGCATAAACTTGCACAAGATTTTGTAACTTTAACCAGTACCATGTGAATAGTTATTCAGTCCTAAAGTGAACAAAACTAGTTATATCTTTCACAAACATATTTTGGTTTCAAATGTTGATGTTTCAGGTGTTTGGTTATATTAAAATTGGATGTGGTCAGTTACATCAAAAGATACTCAAAACAGCTTACAGATATGCTAGTGCTTTTCTTTCAGATGAGCAAAAATATTTTTAAAAGAGTACAGAGATTTGTGTTTCTGTAACTGAACTTCTGAACGGAACTTTTAAACCTCTGAACTTCTACAGCAACTTAACCCCAATGTGTTGATATACATATATCCTATAAGCGTTTGGCTACCAAATTAATTAATTCATTGTAGCCTATAATTTCTACACTAAATGTTGGCCCTTGATACTCTGTTTGAAACCTCTTTCAGTGGTCTTAACTAAAGAGGAGGATACCATGTAAGCAACAAATAATACAAACAAACAAATAATGTTTATTCACAGGTAACTTTCACTTTGTGAGTAGCTCTTTTAAACTTCATAGCACTACTGGTCATACTTAATTAGGCAAGTGTGTTTGCAGTTGCTATTCATGTCATTAGACATGAGAGAAATGTCATCATAGTTAGCCTGGCACTAGAAAAAGTTTCATGTCTCTATTTAAACCAACCTCCCTAGCAGTTTGTAAAGGGTAGAGTTTCGAAGGGTTGGGGGAGGGAGGCGAAGAAGAGGTGGGCTAGCTGAGCTCCCTGTTGCAAAGCGTGGTGTGTGCGTGGACAGCAATGCTGGTCTGGGCCGGTAGTTTGTAACCATAGCAACCGCTGCAGAAAAGCCAGGGGTGAAAGTGAATATTAGGGGTCTCCTTTCTCCAGACAACTGCACTGGAAGATGAGCAAAATGGAGACAGAAAGGCTGTAGAGACTTTTCCTGTCCCAGAAGGCTCACAATGTACATCTCAAGACTTATCCTTTTCCAACCTCCTCTGCTGAGTCTTTAAAACTTTATTTATTTATTTATTTATTTATTTATTTATTTATTATAGCCATATTTCAAAGTAATATAATTAAAATATCTGGGTTGTGGACAGAAGGTTAGAAGGGTAGAAGAACTTCCATCAAAGCGTTTAATTACATACAGAATTTATGCATAAGGAATGTCTTCTTCCTTTTAAAATATATATAGTCAATTAAATAGTAAGGGAACCAAATTTGTTTTCAGCCATGAGATGCAAACAATATTAATGAATGTGTTTTTCTTTTTTCTTTTTCTGTAGAGCGGGCATCCTTCAGAATTAAAATAGGTACTGCAGTTTGCTGTCTTCCACTTGTGTGCATGGGGTCCTTCAAACATTTTGGAGAATCTATTTTTTACAGGGAATTGCTTTTAATAAGCTAAAGAAAACAGGTTTTGTGAGTAGTTATCCCTCCAGTCACTTTTTTAACAAGCCTTGAAGTTTTTCTTTTGAAGTCTTGCAGCTCAAAACTTCCAAAGGCAATGGGAAAAAGAAGTTTCACTTATAGAAACCTCTTTGCAGTTTTTGTAGAAATGGTGAAGGCCAACTCCCCAAGCAGCTCAGTGCCACACTATCTGGTTCATTGTCTATCCAGCCAAAGCACTTGGTGGACATCTCTATTCACAGAGTTAATTACAATGCTAATAGGACTGTTGATGATTACAGAGCCTTTATAACATAATAGTTGCCTAATAGCAACTATTATAAGATAGTAGCACAATGGGTGATGGACTCAGGGCAGGGTAGATGTGAAATCCCTGCATCAAGGCCACTTTGGTGCAACTTCAGTGTCACAGAGCCACATTCACACACACTGAGACCCATAAATAGGAAAACAAAAACAAAACAAAAAAACACCCACAGTTTAGAGTGCTGTCATTGTTGGCTTAAATAAATAAGTTCTTCACTGAGATATTATTACAAATACTCTTGTGCAAACAGGAGTTTGGGTATCAGTCACTTCAAACCCTGTATCGTCCTCAAATGGCCGATTACTGCCATGTTTGGTTTCAGTCAAGAACCAGTTGTGAGCTACTTACTCTTACCCTGTTTAGATGTTTGTACCATGGATGCTTTTAATCTTCAAATTAATGTGCAGTCCAGTGAAAGACATTTCACACTGAAATATGTTGAAAAATCACCAAAGGGAAGTGACCCCCTCAGTGAATTGATGAGTTGTTTACATTTACACCAATGAAAAGTATTAATGTAGAAAACATTTTAGTTTAACTAAAAGAGATACTTACTCATCCAAGGAGAGGAAACAAACTCTATTTTAATTGAAAGAGTGATGAAAATCACCTTCTGGATAAAGAAAACATTGAATGAGTTTCAGAGTGAAAGATTAAATGTGCCTGGACCCCTAGAAGATTTTGAAAGGAAGATTGATACAACAACTAACATGCATCACCAAGGGGAAACTCATAAAGGGCAGCCAAAGATCTAAATCTATCTGAAATACACTCTGGGAGGTGCTCTGGAAAGTGTTTTCAGAGAGGAAGTTTCTAAGGAGAAACTGCTGATAGGTGAGCTTTCTGGGAGAAACCTCTAAAGAGATGCAATCTGAGCATATAGTTTTCACACTGAAACCTGACTGCATCCTTGTCAGAATGGAGAAGGAAGGTCGGTGTAATGAGGAAAGGAGGGATCTTCTTGATGTAACATTAGTGTGAATAGTTTAAACATATTTTTTCATTTGTTTCTCACTTAAATTTTTGATAAACTTTTGTAAATCTGATGTTTATTTTGAATGTTGGGACAAAATATTTGTATTTTCATCTTTAATTGCTTTGAGGTAAGCATGAGTTGACATAACTAGCAAGCAGCATAGCTTTCTTCACCTAACTATTCCTTATGAAGTCTCCTAGCTACCTAGCACATCCTTTTTTGGATCCAAACAGTAGTAAAGTGGAACCCCGTTTTTCAGCTTCATGGGCCAGGGAAAAAGCAGTGTTATTGAAGGCTCTTTCCTGTTCAGTCAGGTACTGAGGTACCTGATTCAGTCTTGAATCCAGAGAATCATAGAATCATAGGAAACGTCATAGATGTTCAACTGGTTGATGGTGAAACCAACTTTTGGTGTGCCTAAGTAAACATATTATAGGTTGCACAAGGCAGAGAAAAAGTTTCTAATATATTGGATTACCACAGACAGAGTATAACTTTACACCTGTTAACTGTAATTCTGTCTGTGGTGCACCAAATGCCAGCTCCTGAATACTAAGTTTTCCCTTCTCTGCTCCTGCCAGACTTGCAGACTGAAATCTACTGGAAAAAGCCTGACATGAGAGCAATATATCTTGCCTGTCTGTGAAAATAAGATATTCACAAACTACTTGAAAACAGGAGGACAATATTCAGTCTCCTAAAAGTACACATCCCATGCTCTCTTTCCCCATGTCATGTGTAACTTAAAGTTCACACTAGCTGTAATAATGTAATGCTCTATTTATTACCTAGCTCTTTCTAGTGTGTTATCTCTACTCCATGTTTTCATCAAAAATATCATTTGATTATGTGATTGGATTGAAGATGTGGAAAAAAAATATGGCAGTATTTTAGAATGATTGATTATAATTAATAAACATCACTGAAATCTTAAATATCTGCTGTCAAGCATTTGCAGAAAATGCTACAGGATGAGTCTCAGAACTAGGAAATAAAGAAAAATCTTTTGAATTTATTTAAAGAAAGTTAATTTCAGGGAACTGCAGTCTGTTCATGGATATTCTACATGGAGAGAGTGAGACTGAATCCGATGAGTAAATGAATCTTTGTACCAATTGTTTGTTGTGTTCTGTTCAGTATTTTGAGGTGTAAGGTATGCATAATCCTAAGTACTAAAAAAAAAAACAAAAAAAACTAGATCTTGACTAACAGACAAATAAAATGAACATTCTTTCAGTTTCCTTTCCATTTTGAAACAAAGTGGCATATTTGGTATTCTAGTTCTTATGGCAGAGCTTTTCAACCTTACAAACTTTAAAGCCAGGGCCATGCAAAATGCATGGGTGAGATTAGGTGTATTTGTTGGTAAACTAGATTCCATCCTTTCTGCTTTATCAGCTGCAACCCAGATGTTCTTTTCTCATTTTCCTCTATTCCCTTTTTCTTTCATTTTTTCAAAACAAAAAGCCTACATTCAATTCACAGCTTTCCCTTACTTTCTCTTTTCCCACTTTCTCGTTCCTTCTGGAAAGCTCAAGTAAGCTTAGATTTGTAAAGGCAGCATGGCTCATTTTATTGTCCCCGCTGAATATTTGTAAAATGGGGGTAATATTTTCCAAATCATTAGACAGAACTGTACATTTTGTATGTCTTTATATTTACGTAAGAGTTTCATTGAAAATGCTGATAGTTCAAAACACGTATTAATTTAGTGTTTTGTATGCCTTTGTAAATATTACAGCTCATTTGAGTTTTTGCCATACAAACACAAAGATACAAGCTGCCATGGAGACAAGGGTAGAAGTATTGAACTCTATAGTTCAAGTTATGCAACTATTTAAAATGCCACAGACTGTATTCATGCTCAAGGATACACAGTACAAGCAGAACAAAGCAAAATCTGAACAATTATAAAATAACATACCCCACATCATACACTTGCTGATATTGGAACTATTTACAAACTAAAACTTCAAACAAAGCCCATCAAGAAATCTGAAGTCCTTTTGGGAGGAATTTGGCTTTCCTCTGTGCAAGCTTGAATGTCATAGCTATATACTAAAGTCAATAGAAATTCATCACCGTTGAAACTTCAATACTTCCAGTCATTTTTTGACAAATTTTGCTCTGGGTTTTCAGATGAGTCTAATTCCAGACAAAAATATGAAGCTTGGGTTATGTCTACATAGCACAATGAACAAGAAAATTTTCTGCCAAGTGCAGAAATTGGCTTAGTTTCCTAGACTTAGCTTACACAGATATACTGCTGTCAGGACACAAGCAAGCTCTGGACTTTGCAATGTAGATTTATCCCTAAAAATTGATGGAAGCAGAAGGAAACATTTGCAGAAAAATGGGAAATGACACCACAGTGTATTTTTAAGCTCTAAATATGAGAGAAGAATTATTATGATTGTATCTGCTCCAGAAAGTGGCAAGAGAGATAATGGGGACTTTGTCGCATTTGCTGTATACATTTCAGGGTGTTTTCTTTACATTCACACTTGTATTTTCCTTTGTCATTTCTTTTAACAAAAACAATACAAAAAATGAACTAACATTTAACATCTGAAAAATCACTACCTCTGTGTGAGATAAAAGACTCCTACATTTCCCATTTAAAATCATAAAGAAGTGCACCTGGGGTCTATTACAGAGCACAGTCTAATCACAGGTATTTAGAAAGATCTAATTACACTGTCATTACAGACAGAATAAAACTTTAATTTGAATACCAACAAAAAAAAGTTGACAGGACCATAAACATTCCTGCTAAGTGGCCAGACCTATTTCCTTATTTGAATCTGAACCTAGCCAGATTTTTATAAGATCTGGGGTTCCGCTGCAAGGTAATCACATAGCTCCACTTTCCTCAAGATATTTGCATTTTCTCAACAAAGGTTAGAATCTGAATCTATCTAAAGGAAGAAAATAAAGCCATTGGTATGCCTAAGTCATATCTCTGAATGGAGCAACTAAGGTATCAGGGAGTGTATGTGCCAGCACCATACCCTAACTTACTCCAGCATCAAGAACTGTTCTTTAAACTCACAGTGCCTGACACATTAGAAATGTACCCTGCCCCTGTCTCCTGCACTGCAGAAGGGCTAAGAATAACTGAAGTCCCTGGGAATGGGCACATAACAGAACCAACACCGTTGCAGAATATCTGTAAACTATAGGAGCAATGGGGGTAGCAAGAAGGTGTGTATGGGGGAGGGAACTAATGCCATGCCTTGGCAAAGGTCCTGATTTTATTACTTTAATCATTCAAGAGTGGTTAATTGCCATACATTGCCATTCCAGAGTAATGTTTAGTGGCAAAAATGTCAGTAGTCTTAACCTTAATGGTATTGTTTTGTTTACATCCTCATTTTTATCCCCACAGCCGGCAGGCACAAGTAGTTTAATTCTGTCCCCCCACCCCCATGGCCCTCTCTTATAATTTACTCTCAAGATTGCACATGCAATACTGACAATGTCTTTATCAATACCTAGGTTTCTCCTAGGAGCCCAAGAGAAGCAGAGCCATACCATCTGTTCCATTTGTCTAAATATAGTAGCTCAAGGGTAATGTACAGCTGCTCATTTATCAAATTTTGTGAGTACCGGTAAAACAAAATGTTTTGTCTGGCTGGATTCCCTGTCTTTAGTTCTAGAGTTTTTCCCTAATAGCATTGAATAGTGTAAATAGCTGATCTCAGAGAGAAACACCTCCAGCCACTGATAGTTTAGGAACTTATTAAAGAAAGTAGGATTAAACAACTAACAACCTCCTAGTGTGCGTGTTCAAGCCAAGAACAGTACTACCTATCCCCACTACATATTTATTTTTCATCTGGAAAATGTACTCAGCAGTAACTCCCCATCCTGAAAGAAATATTTACAATTTTCTTTTTTGACAGGAAGCAGTATTTTCTCATTTTGTCTCATCATATCCCTCACACTGCAAATGACATGATGATAATGAATCACATTATTTGCACTGAAATGACTTGACTTGACTAAGTAATGGAAACCCAGCTACCCTGAAGAAAGCTGAAGGTAGTGAGCTTGAGATGCTACTAGGAAGAGAAACAGGCAATTTACTGTCATTTGGCAGCTGAACTCAGCTGAAAGGGAAATAGGAAAGGGAAATGCCCAAACCCAAAGGTGAAAGCCATTACTTAAATAAATACAGTAACTAAAAATTTAAACTTATGATAAAGAAGGAGAAAATAGAGAAAGCAAAAGAATAAAGCTAAACTGGACTCATCTGGAAATATTGTGAGCACTGAGAACCCACATTGACTTCACTGAATCCAGTGAAAAAATCAGGCTAATTCATCTTTATGTGGCAGAAGCTGAGAGCATAGAATGTTTGTTGTTTTTTTTTTCATGAGAAAATGTACTGATAAAGACCTAACTGGAATAAAAGCATAAAAAAGCAGAAGATTGAATTATTCAAGTACATACGAAAATTCTCAGGAAGGAGGGACAAATCAAAGTATACAAAAAAGAAAACTTAAAAAAAAATGTTTCAATGTGACTGAAAAATACTGTTGCTAAGAAAGCACACACAAACATTTATCGGAATCCAGGTAATGTGCAGATATTTGTTGCATGCAATGAGTTATGTATGAATTCTTTATTTTCATGATTAATCTACAAAGAAACGCTGCAGAATGAACAGTAGTAGGAAATTTCTGAGTTGCCAGGCATAGACGTAAGCCAAATGAGAAAGAGAAGACATTCCCCTTTCTCAGAGCATGTCATTTTCCTCAAAGCCCAGATCCCAGCAGAGAATAGTACCATTTGGAGCACAGTGAGGAGAAGCCTAGAACCTCATGGGTTCACCAGCACTTTGTTTACAAAAAGGCATCTCACATCTTCTCAGGCAAGCTACTGGGAATGTGAATGCTAGCAGCACTATTGTGCATGAGCTGAAGAAGAGACAAGAGGAAGTTAAAATATCATAGAATCATAGAATTACAGAATAAGTAGGTTGAAGGGAGCTCAGGGGGGCTCTAGCCCACCCTGCTGCTGAAAGTAGGATCAGTTATGAGATCAGACCAAGCTGCTCAGGGCTTTACCCAGTTGGTCTTCCAAACCTCAAAGGATGGGCACTGCGCAATCTCACTGGTCAACCCACTCCAATGCTTGGCAAGCTTTTATTTATATCCAGTCTGAACGTCTCTTCTTTCCATTTGTGTCTGTCGTCTCTTGTTCTTCCACCATGCACCACTGTGAAGAGCCTGGCTCCGTCTCCTTGATACCCTCCCTATAGGCACTGGTAGGCTGCTGTTAAGTCCCCCCGAAGGCTGTGCTTCTCTTAATATGGCCCAAGATTCTGTTGTCCTTGGCTGCCAGGACACACTGCTGGCCTATGGTCAGCTTGCTCTCTACTGAACCCTACATATCCTCTTCAGCAGAGCTGATCCCCAGTCAGTCAGTCCCCAGCCTATGTCACTGCAAGTTGCTCTTCCTTCTCAGGAGCAGGATGTTGCATTTGTCCTTGTGGAATTTCATAAAGTTCCTGTTGGCCCATTCCTCCCCCTTGTCTTGGCCCTCTGAATAGCTGACCTGTGCTGGACCATATCAACTTTTCCCCCCAACTTCATATTATCTGCAGACCTTATGAGAGTGCACTCCATCACCTCCTCCAGGTCAGTGATGGAAATGGTGGACAGAACGTGTCCCAGGACAGATCCCTGCAGTATTCCACCTGTTACTGGCCTCCAGGTGAAGTACAACAGATTAACCACTACTTGCTGAGAAAGTTTTTTAGTCAGCTATTTGTTCACCCATCCAAATTCCTAACATCCTGACTTGGATACAAGATTAGTGTGGGAAAAGTGTTAAGAGAAGCTGAATCTGGTGGGCTTTAGGAGTCGGGGGTATCGTCCCATGCCTGCCCAGTAGATGCAAGCTGCTGCAGTTCCTGCTGACAGGCTCCAGCCAGTAGTGAGACTGAGCATGTGTTCCCAATACTCCCTCCATAAAGACCCCCAACCTCTCCCACGGCCAGGCACACAGACAAAAACAGACAGACAGCAGTGCCTTTACTGGCACCTGTGTAAACCAAACAGTACTCATATAAACATGAACACAGACAGCCTCATCTTGTTCCTCCTTTCCCACTCCTCTTCATAGCTGAAGACAAAGGCAGCCGATGATCTTCATAGCTCTCATCATAGATGAGACAAGAGCAGTACTGAGTACCTTAGCCTTGTCTATGTCCTCTGTCACTGAATAACCTGCCTCATTGAGCAATGGACCCACATTTTTGTTGTTCAGCCTTTTCCTAATAATGTAGCAGGAGAACCTTATTTTATTCTCCTTTGCAAGCAAACACTTGAGTTGAGTTTGGTTTTCCTAACACCAACCCTACATGTCTGGGTAAAATTTCTAAGTATCTCCTGTTGTTACCTGTCCCTATTTCCACCTCCTGTAAATTGCAGATGTAAGTGGAGCACTTTCATAGCTTCTGGAATTCAGAAAAGCAAGCCTGAACAGTTGTGAAGATAAGAAAAGGCAGAGAGTTTTAAAGGGGACTTCAGGGTTTGCTGCAGCATTCCCTGACTGGTCTGTTACAAACTGAATTTGTTGACACTGAGGTCACATTACAAAGCTTATTTCCCATACTTTTTTTCCCATGACCAATCATGGATGATGATAGAAAAGCTGATAAGAATATTTGCATGGAGTTAGGATGATATTAGATTCAGATATAAGTTCCAGATCATATGGATTTATTATATCCACTAATAATCACATTAAGGGTTTTCTCTTTGTGGAAATTGAAGCAAGAAAATTATGTTCTGTAAAGTTTATTTTTGGAAGCAATTAAGAGAAGTTAATAAATGTTGTGTTTGTTTATACTAAAAAATGTCATTATAGATTAGAAATGTTATAATGATTTGTGGTAATATAACATTTGTGTTTAGAAAAGAGACAGTTATGTTTTTAAATTAGAAATCTTTAGGATTTTTTCTATAATTGTTTTATTAGCCACTTTCAAACAGAAATTGTAATAATCACATAGTTTTCCTGGTGATGCCATCATACACTATAGATGTGATATAAATTTCTCATTAAATGACAGATCTTTGTAGCTTATCAGAATTAGATTAGATTAGATTAATGCATTAATCAAATATGGGTTAAGAAATGCTTAGTGGATGAATGCATGAAGTACGCAAAGTAAAAGGTCATATCTACTATGTTGATTTCTTAGAGAGATTCCAGGACAATGTTTATTAACATCTCAATGTCCTAGTCCACATGAGGGTAAAAAAATATATATGAATATGAATAGGGGGCTGAAGTTAGCCTGGTTCTATTTCTATGTTCTGTAGCTGAATGTACAGCATTAATTTCAACAGTAAAGAACTTAAACTTATGCCTCAGTTTCTGCTGAAATAAATTTGTGAATTCCTGCAACAGTTTCAGAGTATCTGTTCATCTGGACAAACTTAGCAAATTATCTAGTCTTTAATTGGTCCTTTCTAACCAGACTACCAACAGCATGGACCCAGAATTGACAATATTGCATTTTAAATAGTCTTAATGATGTAAGTAAATAAAATTGGAGGTCATTTTCCAAAATTTGTTCCATATTAATCTGTTCAGCCCTTATTAAGGTCAATGCAGCAGGAGCTCTTACTAAGTCTGTAAGGTTTCCACTTGCCATTGATTTACCAGACAAAGTGCCTCCTTCAATAAAAGGAAAGAAAGAAAGAAAGAAAGAAAGAAAGAAAGAAAGAAAGAAAGAAAGAAAGAAAAGAGAGAGAAATAAAGAAATGATTATAACCTTCATAAACAAAAAAGCAAATCACCTGCCAAACATTTCATATGCCTACATATTAAAGAATTCCCAAGATGAGTGTGTGGAAGTGCCTAGGCAGGAAGAGATACTTCCCATTCAATATTTGCTATGCTGATTTGTGGATGACAGGTCTGTATGCAAGATAAAGCAGACAGCAAAGGTAGTGGTTTATGAAATGCTGCTCATACACTGCCATGTGATAAATAGTCTGACAGATGTTGAAACTGGAAATCACAAGTCCATTATCTGACTTTCTTTCTATCTATCTGTCTATCTGTCTGTCTATTTATCTATCTGCGGCACTTACTGAAGTGCAAAGTTTCCAAAGCAAGTATATTCAAAGAAACTTTTTCTTTTTTTTTTCCCCCCAATCTTACCACAGTATTTGGACTGGCAAAGGCAGCGGCTATATCAGACAAAGGAGAACACAGGCTGACTCCCAGCTTTGGAGGCAACATTCCGCATATCTGCTTCTGGAAAGAACTAAAGTGAAAAAGGGAGTTTGGCAGGGAGAGAGCGATCAAAGGTTTAATATTTAAGAACATTTACAAGGTTTAAGGTTTGAGAACATTTACAAAGAGCAATTCCTTACAGCAGTTCCCCAATCCAGTTATGCATGTCCCTAGTCATACTAAATAAGGTAAATAGTCTCTCATGAATCATGGCTTCTAGCAAAGATCCTGATCTAAACTATGGCAGCCTTAAAAAGACTTAATGGCAGCAGATCAGGCCCTAAAGCTGCAGAAGTTGTATTCCACTGGCATCTGTATTTATAAATACAAATGACACCTATATCATCACTAATAGGGCTCAGAAAAGAAAATGCTCATATATACATATTTTAATAGTTTTATTTATGCCCTCTGCAAAATCCCATATTATTATAAATCCCCACTGTCTTCATTGTTTCTGATCACTTCTACTTTAAGTGGAAGCAATGGCTTCTGGTCTCCACAGACTACAGCACTGAGTTTACCTCTGCCACTCACAATGCTCTGGGAAATAGAAACTGCTGGTTTGTTTAAACCTCTGTTTTGCACGATCCTTATCTCTCATTGTGTAGCTTTGTACCTGCTTATGCTGCAATATGCAATGTGTTGAAAACAGATTTAACATAACACCAACTCACATTTGAAATATACATTTTTCTAGTGGAAATACATGAGAAAAGAGCTAAAAAGAAAAACTGAGAAAGTGTAAGCAATTTGAAACTGTTAATTACAAGGGCCTGCTCATCACCATCAAACCTACCTTGCAAAAAGCTATGTAACCTGGATTAACCAGATTGGGAATTCCTTTTGGGTGGACGGTGAGATACATAAGAGCATAGTCTGTTCTATACTATTTACTATCCTAACACTCAACACAAAAATAATGCTTATTTCAAACAATTTGGGGATTAGACTAATGCAGAAAATTGAATGTGTCAAAATCTGTGGCGGAAGTGTCCTTCTAGATAAACAAATGGCCTTCCACATGGGCACTAGCTTTGTCTAGTTTAGTGGGAAGTACTATAACCAACATGGAGAAGCAATATTTTCATGAGCTGTGAAAACTGATATAATTGGTAGTATTAATTTGTTCACATCTTTTTGAGGAGACCATGAATTGCGTGTATTTTTGAGGAGGATGTGGCTGGGTAGCAGAACAGACTGCTACCTGTTTAAGTTCTGCAGCAGCTGCGCTGTGGATCAGATGAACTCTTCTGCAAGGAGGGGCAGGCTGCACAGTTATTCACCGAGGTGCAGCAGATAGGATGCAAAACTAGACCTCAGAGGTGGTGGAAAGTGGAAAACAGAGTCAGATGGAGGGCAATGGAGCTTTTTTATTTGAGGAATCACTGAAAACTGCTTGTTTGGAATGCAGAAATGGAAAAGGATCCACCCCGAGAAGCCATATTAGATTTATTTTTAAACATTTAATTTAAACTTTAATGAAAAAAGATTTCAGATTTCAGTATTTAAAGGTGTACCATGCTCTAAAGCATCCTTTTTATTCCAATAAAATCTGACTTTAAAGATTGCAAGCCATCAGTGTTGCATTCAAGTTTACTCTGGCCCAATGCTGCACCATCAATCACTTTGTCATGCAGGAAGGTTAGAGCAAAAAAACAAGTATAAACACACATCCACCACTCACCTACCCAAACTCACACACTGCTCTTTAAAACTCTAATTTATTTAACCCAGTAATATACTGAAAGAGCAGACTTAACACCTAATGGCTGAGTTGCAATAGCAAAGTGCAGTGAATGGCAAATAAAAAAGCAGCACACCCTTCTCTAGCAGTGATGATAGGAGACCTGCTGGCATTAAATAACAACTTTGATCAGGCTTACTATCTTTAACCCAGAGAGGCAATGCTGAAGGAATTGCTCTCTCTTTGTTCTTCCTTTGGTCCCATTCTTGTAGGATCTATAAACACCTTTTATGCTTTCTTGTTATCCTTTTGCTACATATTTTTTGCTGTGTACATATTTTGGTCACATGTTCTTTGTTCTTGTGCACTAAACTTGGTTCAGCCCAGCTCTCAAGGTTGTACTCCTGTAGTAGCCAGCAACAGATTATTTACAATTTATGTTTATACATTCAGGGGCCTCTGGTACCATCCTGTGTTTGCATAAAGGTCTCTGCTATCATACTACTGGGAGTCTCTGCTATATCAGAATCTGTTTTGCTTTATCCAGGAAGATTTAAGAAAACTGGACCAAGAAAACTATTTTCCTCTCATGCTGGCTCTGGCAGCATCCTGTCACAGCAGCTTTTCAGTATATCAACATGCCACTTTGCTATATTTTGACTTAATATGCTTTTTTTTTTTCGATCAGATCACCAGAATCCATATTCAATTCTTTGTTGCTCTACCAGCACTCCCTGCTGAGTATTTCCCCTTACTTTGTACGTAACCAGAATGAAGTCCATGAGGATACATTTTAAGCTTTGTCCGCTATAGGGTTCACAGGTGCAAAATAAACTGCAGAGAATAAAAATTTCACTAACTCAATACTGAGGTGATGCGAAACTCAAATACTTTCCTAGGTAACATCAAAATTAAATTGTCCTTTATCATCTGTCAGAAAGCTGCTTGAGAATTAAGATTAATCCAGATGTTCTATACCTGTGGGCTAGCATGGCTAGATACAATGACTTGTTTATTCCTGGATCTTTCTGTAACTTAATCAAGGCCAGGGCACAGACCCAAGCACTTGCACACAACTGTATATACTATAAACTATTAGCATGGTCCATGACACAGTTTTGACTGGAATCAGCTAGCACTCTAGCACCAAAGTCTGGCATGGGCCAGGAACCATTGCATGAAGCTTTCCTTCTCAGGGCAGACACAAACCATGCCATCTGTGCTGGTTTCTGGGCTAAAGAATGGCCAACAGCCATTTTATTTACTAATGTAGACATAGTTGTGACTGACCAATAACTCCTACAATGGGAGAAGGCTCAGAGTGCAAAGTGCCCCATGAAGTTCAGGGATAGCGTAAGATGCAGCTCATTAATCATAGCTGTTGTGCGGAGAACTGACTTTATCTCAACATAAAGGGAACTGGAGGGTGACCTTTGTTTTAGATAAGCAGCCGTAGCTAATTGTACCAGGTGTAAGTGTGTCTCCCTGAGATAGCCAGACCAGCATGGGGCCGGTGTATATGTGGCTTAGCCCTACACAGAGTATAAAACCTGAACAACTAACAGAAGAATTTTGAAGAGAGCAATGGGCTTGAGCTGGCTTCAACCCATGTATTCCTTTCTAGTGACTGGAGATGCCCAGCATCGTGACAGTGAGCATATTATAGAGACCAGTAATGGCAATCACATTGGTGCTGCAATTGAACTGTATATTGCAATTGCTATATTTTGCTAAGTGTATACACTTGTATTGTGATTTCAGTATATTGCTGTATCACTCTGCTAAATCAAAAATCCCGTGTAACATCAAATATCTTCAAAGTAAACTTTTTATTAAACATTACACTCTCCATGTGTGGAATATCTAAAGGAACCTGATCAGAGAGTACTGTACTCTGACAACAGTTGATGATACACATCTGTATTCAAAGAGTAATTCCCCAGAGAATGTTGTTTCTATAGTTCTGATCTTCTGTATTGCCTTATCTTTATTCAAAAAAGCAATTTAGTGTTCTTCCCTCATCTGTTTAAAACTTGTTTGTTATCTTGAAACCCTGACGTTGTTCTAGCTCTTATTTATTCTTATTTATTTTGATTTTTTTGGTATATTTTAGCAAACACCTCATTGATTTTATTTTCTATAGTTTTATTTTTTGTAATAGTTTTGTTTGAATGTTATATATCTTGCCTGGTTTGGTTTAGTTTCGTCTGGTTTGGTATGTTCTGACTTTGGGTTTGGTTTGATTTGGTCAGTTGGACAGCTTCTTGAATCTCTTCCAAGATGTCTAGATTAATTCTTTTAAGCAGGATCAATTATCACTTCCTTCTTTTTTTTTCCTTTCCTCTCTTTCCTTCAAATGAATTTAGATCACCTGAGAATTGCCAGATTGTGGTAACACTTAAGTAAATGCTCTACTTTTTCAAAGACTGTCTAATATTATAGATCAGCACTTTCTATTTAAACAATGAGTTGCTTTTGCTATTAGATCGGTGTTAATACAAACACCTCATTCAGGATTTCAACTGCAAACACATCAGACTTGCAGTTCTCTAGTACAATGTAGGCAGTTGATAAATTTTCCTCTCCATCAAGCCGAGAAGATGTATTCACACTTATATTCATGGCCTTGGAAAGTTTGGATCTTGCTTTCACCTCACACATACTCAACATTACAATTGTTTGAAAAAGGAAAAGTTTCTAAAACCTGATTTCACAGACTAAAAAAAGGTATTTTCTATACTGACCTAACAGCCATGTTGACATGTTTATTGTTCTGTCTGGAAGTGTTAGCGTAATTGTTTCATAATCTTCATTTCTTTCTGCGCATAGACTTTTGGTCAGAAAGAGACATTTATAATCATCCAGAATGTCCTGTATAGCACACACCATAGATTTTTATCGGCTATGTCCAGCACCAAGTCTGCAGTCCCTTCTTAACTTCATTGCATGTGTGAAACCATGATTTACTGAGAAATTACAGAAATCATATTGCCTCTAATTTTTTCTTTCTTTTAAAACAATCTTTTTTTTACCCTTTGGTTTATTATTTTTTGTCTGTTTTTCAAAATATTCAATATTTAGCATCTTCCCTTCTCCCAATTTTTAAGTCAGGAAAATATTTTGCACGTGGGCAACATCTCAATCTGAACAACCAGAGTGCTTTCAACTTCTACGCCAAGGGACACAGTATTCTAGTAGTCAAAATACAGCTAAGAACATTTTCAAAAACTGTAAATAGTTTTTAAAAGTTTTTTTAAAACATCATTTCAAATTCTGTCAGGACTGTAAATCTGTGCAGTTACACTAAGCCATTTAAATATTAAAGATATATTAACATTACAACTTTTTTTTATAACTCCACAAGCAAAGGCTGTGGACTACTTCCAAATATAGATTGGAAGCTTTTTGGAGCCACTCCAAATAGTTGAACTTATAAGATTCACTGAATAATTCAGAATTTATTAATTAGAGCAGATTCACCTTAAACTGCAACACATGCAATACTGGAAGTCAGTGCAGGATATAGTGTCCTGAAATACTTCATTTGCATTCTAAAATTTGCACAGAATTTGAGAAATTCTGCGCAAATTATGTTTTGAAAAAAATCTCCAGGATAAAAATAGGGAGTATAAATAGAGACACATTATTCACCTCATTGACATTTTGCTCCCCCTTTCTTCAATATATATGACAATGAAATGGACATTTACTTCTATCTTCTATGAGAGTGAACAAAAAACACAGTTACTTTGCCTCTTGTATTCCCTGTGCTGCTACCAAACTGAAGAGATTACTCATCAACTCTTTGTTAATTCTCTTTTAGTCCAGAGTAATAAGCTCTGATTTGTACCCTTCTGCCACCATAAAATTCTGAACGACAGTTTGGAACAAAGTTATAGTTTGGAAAAAAATATGCTATCCTCTTTACAATTCTCTCTTCTTCTTCTGTTGCTGCTGCTGCTGGTTCATTTCTTCTTTTTCTTCTTTTTTTTCCCCCTTTTTTCTCTGCTTCCTCGTCATTCTGAATGCATGCTTAAAGAGTGAGAACTTTAATCAAGTCTTTATTTTAAGACAAATACAGACCCCATCCTCAGCTAACAGAAAGATATACGCTGGGTGTGCCTGAACACTGTGTCTAAACTGTTGACTGCTGCACATAGTAATGCTCCTTGGGCTCAGTATTGTGTGAGTTGCCAGGTCAGTAAAGTAGCAAGAGCCTCATGTTTCCGCCCATTCCCCAGGCATTTTATGTTCCAGCAGCTATGTGGCAACAAGCACTGGGGAAGTGCAAGCTGCTCTTTGAAAACAAGCTTAAAGGACTTTACATAGCAAACCTGCTGAGGTGCCTCACCTGTGCCTGCTCTGCCCGGGCAGAGTGTCTCAGGACATCTCATCTCCCCTGCTACAGCCAAGCACCCGAACCATCACACTCCAGAGAAAAGTCTTTTAGCCTGCAGCATTTTAAAGGAGTTAAGTCTCTAGATTACATAAAAGCAGAAAGGCACATAGACATTTACATTGCCAGACAGCTGGCATTTCACGGAGAGCGCTCTTATACACCAAGAAATTGGGTATAAAGACTTGAAGTGTCTATAACAGTCAAAAAATATTGGGCTGTTCTAGCTCAGGAAAAGGATGAATATACCAGTACTGAAGAGGTTACTCCATAAACTCTGCTTTCCATTGCAGAATGGCTGATCCCCAGCCTCCTGCGGCTTTATGAATTTCTTTTCACTGTAATTAGCATATAGCTTGTACAAATATTTTCTCTTTCTTCTATTGCCACAAAATCACTTTTATTTCCAGACACATGTGAAGAGGCTGAGACATCACATTTTCTTCCCTCAGTGGATATGGCTTCAAGCTTAAAATTTATTTTATTTATTCATTCATTAATAATATAATAGCATGATAGGTAGAAGATATTAAAACATTTGTATTAATCAGTTTTCTGAACAGATTTTAGGTCCTTCAGCAGCACATTATAAACTATAAAATACCAAGCATTAATTTAATGTTTGTTCATTCAAAAAATAATGCTGTACACTGACTTTTTATCTCTGGGGGTAGGTCATTATTTTATCCTTTCTTTACTGCTGAGTACATTTCTGATCTTCTTATCATCAGACTTAGTCATTTAACCATAGCTAGTTTGAGGTGACATAATGACTTGAGACAAGTACTCTTCTGGATTTATTCTAATACCTTACAAATGAACTATTCTCTCATCATGTTTGTGTAGCACAGTGTTGCAAGGATGCTAGTGCTAGATTACCTATGATAAACTGAAACAATATGTCTCCTTTCTCTTTCAGAAAACAATAGGCTCTTCTTCCTCTTACCCTAACTCATGCTGCAAGAATCTAATCAAAGGAATCGCCACAGACAGAATCTGTTTCTTCAAGCTTTTAGGAATTATCTGTTTCTTATTATTAAACCTAATGTCAGTGATGTAGTTAGGGCATACTGAGAAGGAAGACATCAAATAAAACCTAAGGATCCCTTTCACAGACCCAGCGACAGAGCTAGATGTTTTGCAGTCACAGCACACTGTGGGCTTGCAACAATTTCTCTGTCCCCCATGACCCTGGCTACTGTTTTCCCATGGATCACCATTCATTTCTCCCACAAAAAATACCATTTTTCATTTGACTGTATTTTTAAAGACATTTAACTCCCTGTGTGAGAACTTGGGAGAGATATCTGTATAAAGCTTAGGAATCCTGTTTAATATTGGGGATTCTTTCTACCTGCTTCTTTATTTAGGATGTGTTAATTCATTAAGAATTTGAAAAGTTTATTGTAGATGCAGAATGTATAGCTGACCTACTGAAGAAGCAGGGCAGTCAGCAGATTTTCCTGGTCTCTCTGATGCAGGATCTCTTTTGGTTATCCTCTGTCATTATTTATGTTTCCATTATACTTGCATTATCTGAAAGCACCATCAGACATGAGTTTATACTTATGTCTAGATAATTAGTACTGCTGATGAACAATATCAGTCATAATGTCAGTCTCAGTGAGATTCTATCAGAAACAGTAGGGCATTGTGTGAACTGTTTGTCAACCATTTTGTAAACCATTTGAAGATGTTCTTCATTAATATTTACAATAATTTCTAATCAATAAAATGTAAAAGTAAAATTGAATGTTTTCCAAAAGCTTTGATATACTATATCTTTTCTATTGTCAATTTCTAATGTTGTCATATAATGAAATCAGATGTGTTTGACAAGATTCATAAAACTACATTACAATGACACTTTTTTCCTTTCATTGTTTATTAATTTAATCATCTATTATTTTTCCTTTATTTCCCTGGATTTATGTCTAACTAGTCAACTTTTACCTCATGGGTCATCTTCCTTTACTTTTTTGGATGTTTTGACACAATAGCTTCCTGTTTTTTGGTAACATGACTGGGCCAGAGGTCTCCTGGGGATTTTGCCATTTAAGTTTTTTGGAGACAGCTAATTAAAAATTACTATTAGTGAATCTTTTTAGCATTTTCATTGGCTGGGTGAACAGACTGGGAACTAGTGGGGGGATTTTAAACAAAATGGGATGTTGACTTATGCCTCTGATCACATCACCCTACACAGGAGATAAATCCTTTACATTAGACTACATGATGGAGAAGTGTAGGAGTCCAAATTGGTATATGTCTATTATTTTCCTTCTGTGGCACTCTAGTTGGGTACATTCTCAGATCTGAATCTTGACAAGGCCAGATATGTAACTATATAAACTCTAAAAGGGGTAAGAAGGACAACAAACTGTTTCTAGGGCTGTCCCAAGCAGTCTAAGGCATCTGGTCACTTCCATTAAGAGTTTTCTGTTCCTTTACAGCTCTGAGTTCCTACCATTGTTTGCACTGGGTTTTCTTTGATTATTTTCTTCTTGGTTTTGGAGGACAAGGAAAATGGTAGAAATAGCACGCTGCTAATATTAGTAGAATAGTGAATATATATTGTAACCAAACAGCTTATGCATTTTTCTGCCTTTCAGCACTCTTGTTTTATAATTGATTGCTATTTCTTTACCTTTTCTCCATTTGTTTTGTATTTTTAATTGTTGATTTTACTTCACAATAAGCGAGGATGAATGTTTAGATGAACTTCACTCCTCCTGGATTCTACAATCCTGGCTTTCTTCTCTTCAAGTGCTCCCAGTTCCTATTCACATTTTTCTGTCCACAGTTTCCTTAAAGTCAATTTTGTTTGTAACTTTTCTCAGCTTTGGGAAATAAGCCCTTCTGCAGCACCACATATAAATTGTTAGTTTGTATAGTATTTTCCTATATCAAATATTACCAAATCATGATTATTATTACCAAGGTAGCTCCAGTGCAATGATAAATTAATCTTTCTCTTTTGAAGCTCTTTTGTCTGCTACATGATCTTTGCTTTTTCATTACTCATGAGAAAAGCAGTGCAAGAGGATGAAACAACATATTATTTTTGAATATCACGGAAACATATGACACTTTACAAACAATAAATACATGTAGAAATACCAGAAGGCACTAGAAAAAGTTTCCATTATTCACAATAAACAGATACTGGCTTTGACAAGTGCCACTAAAACAGGAAAAAGGAATGCTGTGAGAAGTGGTAATCTGTTGCACATTTCAGAAGAAGAGCTAATTTCAGGTAGGGATGTAGTGCTGTGGGATCCTAAGATCTACTAATCTGTTCAAAGCACAGTATAGCAGTCATGATGCAAATTACAAGGACTGTTCAGCATTTATTTTATAAATGGGATTCTAAAGACCAAAAACCAGCCTTTTTTTGAAAGAAGTGTCTTGACAATGGCCCTGCCAACCTGTGGTTTTGTGTCTCTGAACCTCATGTTCATCAAATGTTGTCTGGAACTAGGATTTAATATTATTGCCATTCAGTATGTACAGTGGAATCAGTAATTCTAGTAATAAAATGTTCTGTTGCATTGGCAAATAATGAACAGATTTTGCAAGACCACTAATTGGTTCTGTATTAGTGCTTTGTATCTGGATACTGCTGCTTAAACATTACACATTGAACATTTCTACAGCAGTGGCACCTAAATACCATCATCAGTTCTCTCCTCATTGACTGAGCTCTCCCAGATCAATCAGTGGTGAGCTTAAAATGTCCTAAAATAGCTTGATGGTGAATGACTGACAGTGACCTGTGTGATGGCTTTACTGCACATTTTTAAGAAGAGCAGGTGAGAGATATCAACATCTGTCAGAGCTGTACAGTAATACAATTAATGACATTCTGGACATATTTATGAGATACTACATCTGCTGCTTTCTCCTAACTTAAAGATTGCAGTAAGGTTTAACAAAAGGCAAGTAATGAAACATTTAGAGAATCAAGACAGTAAAGAGGACTGTTATTGGTCTTATGATTTGTCAATGATATATTTTTTTAAGTATTATCTTAATGCTTCTGTACATATTCATGAGAATATGTAAAGACAGTGTTTTTGCTCAGTCACCTGAAGGTTTTGCAGTAAGAGCTCATTTTCCAAACTTTAAATCTAGATGAAGCTTTCAGATACTATATGACAAGCTCTATGCACTGCTTCACACAATTTGCAGATTACATTTAGCATTTATCCATATTTCTACCTCACATTAATTTGTCACTGCTATTTTGCATTCCAAATCTTAAGCTAAGTCACTCTATCCTTTGTTTCAGTTTTTCTACAACACAAAAAATAAAAAATGTATTTACTTTAACACAGCTGTGAATTTTCCTATTTGAATGCTTATAAAGGTAACTTGAAGATGAAAAGTACAAAGGTCACAGTAACAAAATTCAACTTTGCCTATTACAAGAAATTTCAAAAGTCAAAGAAGAGGGCTGAATTAATGTGAATGAGAATTAAAAAAAAAATCTACTGAAATAAAAAAAGGCTAAACTGAAACCATGTGTCATAAATCTGAGAAATAGGGGACCAAAAATCAGTGCACCTAAAATGATATGTTAAAAATGTCCTCAGAATGCACTCTCAATAAAATACTGAGCAGTTGAGCTTTTTCATCTATTGCTCTTTTATGAAGTCTTAAAAGTATCTTCACAGGGAAATCTGGCAATAAACCTCAGTCCTTTGAATCTCCACTCACTCAGCCATCTCCATTGTTTGATCTTAACATCCTTGGTCTCACAAACATCCTGACTAAAAGCAAAGGATACTGTTCATATTACATTGCTATTTTCACTGGCTTTGGCAAGATCTTGGACGTAATTTAGAGCACAAAAATTGGCTCCATAATGTTACAAACATTTCTGTGCTTTTTTTCCCTACCTTATTGTTTTCTTTCCTATCGCTGTCTTTTTTGCCTTTGATAAAGAAAGTTAGTTCAGTGAACGAAGGCTATCTTTATCTCAGTGCTGCTGTGAGCCACAGGGAAAGAGTAGGTAAAAAGCAGTCTCTTAAATATCCTGATGTTTCTACAAGTTTGGAGGGTCTTAGAGTAGCAGATCAGACTGCCTGTTGTGCATGCTGTTCTTTTTTCCAGCCTTTTGTCTAATTTGTCTTGTTTCATCTTGAATGAAGGAAGATCTGAATTCAGCAAGGACAGCAATAAAAACAGTTTTTGATGCCCTCAGCTAACCATTGGGTAGAGTGGATTCTGCCTCAGGGCAGCAACTAGATGACCTTTCCAGACCTATATTCTAAGATTTTCTACTATAGCATTTTCTCATTTTCACAAAAAGGGAAGTTATTACCATCTTTATTACCACCTAAAAGACTATCAGATGAGAAGCTTTCTTTAGAAAAACTCTTTATGGCTAAAGGAAAATGAAATAAGGGATGAAAGTCTTACTGAATACTGTACATTTTAAATACTTGAACAAGCTCTTATTTTGTGTCTCTAAGAAAATTACAAAGGTTTTTAATAGTGACTGTTACTAGGAAATCAAGTAGAGCAATATTTTACTACTTCAAACACTAAACAATTCTTAATTCCTTGATGTTCTACAATGACCTTCCAAAGACTTGCAAACCTGTTTTGGAGGGCTCATGTAAGAATGAAGTTTCCTATTCCCATCCTACTGAATTCTTAGAAGAAACAAAATGAGCAGATACTGATTTCATGGGCAACAGCTGAATTCAGGGCATTTTAAATCATTTTGTTTAAAATTAATGTGGAGTTTGGGGTAATACATTTTTAGGGTAATTGTGAACCAAAAAAAA
The DNA here is from genome assembly GCF_036417845.1 of Apteryx mantelli. Lineage (NCBI taxonomy): Eukaryota > Metazoa > Chordata > Aves > Apterygiformes > Apterygidae > Apteryx > Apteryx mantelli. The sequence goes on along the minus strand of NC_089980.1, from coordinate 115,468,770 downwards.
ATTAATTATTGTCCCCTGAGTGTTCAGAAAATCTCAGTTCAACCTCATATCCAGCAGGGTTTGTATGGAAATAATGCTGGATGAAAAACTATGTGCATATTTTGGAAAGAATGTTTCTCGTGTGTATTACAGAAAATGATCAAGGTAAAATTCCAGATCTGGACTGTTTGATGGAACTGATGGAAGTTTTCTGCTGAAGATGTAGAATATCACAGAAACTGAATGAACTTTAATGAAGGCTTTACATGGCACAATGGAAAAATTTTTGTAACTGGAGAGAGCAGAGGTGGCAACAGTCATTAACAGCAACAGTAGTCCAATTAAGCCAGAAAGAGTGTCGATGCCAACCATCTATTGAGCTGAAAACAAAGGCTTCCCTTACACCAAACTGGTTCTTGTGTAAAGATAGAATCTCAGCAGTAAATTATAATTTGGAGGTTGGAGGTATGGAGACAGGAGCTGGACATCCTTTGTGGTTCTGGAAAAATCTTAACTTCAGAATGTAAACTGGGAACATGAGTCAATAATTCAAATTCACTTGAACTTTCATTGTCAGGTCACACAGATTAATATATAAATTCAAAAATTTGTATAAACTCACTGAAGTTGTACAAGGATTTAGAACAAACATTATTCATGACACCAGTTAAATTTTCATTTTTTTCTGTCAAATACATGCTTCATGTTTGAATGATCAGTATACAACTATATGGGATACTTCAGAAAATTTTTTATTTTCATATTTACTCTCATGTTCCCTATTCTCAATGTATCTTTTTAGTCATACCTGATTTTTTAGTGAACTTTTTGATTTTCTATCTCTGCTTCTTAGAAAAGCTCTTTTTTTTCTGAAATTGGAATACCTTAAACTCAAAAAATGAAAAATATGGCTATTTTTCAGATTGAATGAACTCTCTGCAGCACCTGAAAGAAGGAAAAGGATATTTTATATCTAAACGCAGAGAGTTCACTATAAGTGATTTGGATGAGTGAATCATATTGTATGGCTCCACTTAGCCCACATCTGGAAGATGGCATCCATTTTTGGGCATCCCAGTACCAGAAGGATGTGGATGTGGATCAACTGGAGCAAGTACAGTGGAGGGCCATCAAGATGGTCAAGGGTGGGAGCACTCACCCTGTGAGGAGAAACTGAGGGAGTTGGGCTTATTCACCCTGGAGGAGAGACGGCTTTGGGGACACCTAACAGCAGCCCCCCAGCATCTGTGAGGAGGGTATCAAGAAGACAGAGGCAGGCTCTACACGCTGGTGACTGGTGGGAGGATGAAGGACCATGGATGTGTGTTGAAACCAAAGAGGCTCAGACTAGAAATGAGGAATCACTTTTTCACCGTGAGGATGGCCAAGCATTGGAGAAGGTTGCCCAGAAATGTTGTGGAAGAGAGGTTGTGCATCCTTGGAGGTTTTCAAGACCCTCCGTGCCAAAGCACTGAGCGAACTGGTCAGACCTCATAGCTACTGATGTGAACAGGAGGCTAGATTAAAGCCCTCCTAAAGGTCCCTTCCTACCTCAGTAATACTATGATTCCATGACTCTGCAATTCTTACATTGTGTTTGTGACTGCACCTCAATATTTTTATATATCAAAGTATTTCTTACTGGAGGTCTTCAGTGACTGGGGCTTTGGTTTTAGTTTCAATACTGTTTTAATCTATCAAATCTACCATGTTCCTTTTTATTTATGTATTAAATATTTTCTGGGAGTTATTTAACTGGATTAAATGAAAGTCTATTCTGAGTCTGTTGCTTTTTACTAAAAAAAAGAATTAATATATTTTAAACATTTTTGTTTAAGGCAAAAATTTAAGGGAATGAATCCAAGAGTGCATCTATATTAGCCCAAAGATTGTCTTGCCCTTCTTAAGGAAAGCTCCCTCTAGAAAAGAACTGGCTACCCACGAGAATGCTGTTTTTCTAGCATGAAACTGAGCTGAGAGGATGAGTTACGTGTGTGGGGCAAGGCACTTGAGTTGCTTGAGGGTAGAAAGCATGTGCATTGCTTAAGAGCAGGCTAAATGTTAAAGCGCTGAGCAGAATGAAGTCAAATGTGGCACAGTGCCTTTGGGGAATCACCTGGGTTCCTCTGAAATGTCTTGGAGGTGCTGTCCTAGACAGAGCTTTTAAGAACAGTTCAGAACTGGCATGCTATAGAGCAAGCTAAAAATTAAGTGACATGGAAGATCAATAGTCCAATACTATAAAAAATAGAATTCTGTCACTTCATTTCAGCTATGACAGAGAGAAAGAAACAACTTGTACAGCTGAACAAATGATACAACTAAGAAGAAAGTGAGGAATTCAGTTAACAATGTAATATAAAGCTATAGCTGGGCAATCATACTATCTTTAGGAAGCTGTTAAGAATAACAGCAGCCTTGCAGTAAGTAAAATATGATTCAGCAATCATGAGCTGATTCATTTAATGTTAAATTGCAAGATAGAAGTAAGTCCATAACTAATGTTTAGGATTTTAGAAAGCCAATTTTTGTGCCAGTAGGGAAATCAATTTGTTATGTTGATTGGTTTGGGTAAATTAAAAATTTGAGTTCAGAGAAGACCTGAAATAACCGTTAAGTAAAATGTGCCAAAACAATTAGAATATACATTGCTAGAGAAAAGTAAACATTTGTATGAAATGCCATCTCAATATGAATGTTAAAAAGGGTTTGAAAAAGAGACAAAAAGAATGGTGAAAAGAGAGTTAGGAGAAAGACAATGTTTCAGAGGTCAAAGAGTATAAAGACTAAGTACCTTATAGAGCTGATCTTGGCATTAGAAATTAAAATATCAAAATGTTCTTTTATACATATTCTTTACACATTACTCTTCACATATATAATGAGGGGAAGCTAGAAAAGGAGATTTCTGTATGCTCAGAATAAAAAGACAGCAAAAATGAACTAGAAATAGACAAAATTTTCAGTTAATCCTCTTATCAGTGTTCTGTTTTGTTTCTTTTCTTTTGAGGTGCATGTAAGGGTAATATTATGTTATCTGCTGCAAGTGAAAAGACCACAATACAAATTACAGTATCTGATTTAGAAACAAAATTATGATCCGTAAGTGTGACAGAATTAAAGGGGCTTGATAACATCTATTGTAAGACAATTGAATGAATTAGCGCATGATATTGCAAATCTAGTAGGCACTATTTAAAATTAATCTGTAAATCTGGGACAGGTAAATGTGGGGAAGAACAAATGTAATATCAAGATAAAAAGAAATGGGGAAAGAACATTATCCAGGCAAATAGTTTGATTGTAATGCTACGCAAAGCATTAGAGCAGATTATAAACAAAGACTAATTAGGGACGTGGAGGTGAATGGAACATATATATTACAACACAGTTTTATCTCATGCAGATTGTGTCAGACTAACTTAATATCTTTTTAGATAACTGATTTCCTAGAGAGGCTAATAAAATAAAGCTAATGTATTCAGATTTAAGCCAAGCATTTGATAAGATTCCTCAAAGGAAAGCTAGTATTGCACATAGTGATGTCAGAAATTGCCACAAGGTGTGGAAGAAGCTTTTTAAAAGGGAGACTATCCCTGGTTGCACTCAAACAGCTAGAGAGGCTGGAGGAAAATCAGTATGGGTATGCCTCAAGCATCAGCCTTGAGAATGATCATACATACTGTATTCGTTAATGACATAGAGGCAAAAACTATATGTATGCTTAAGACATTTCTAGGTAAAAGGTCAGTGAGACTGAATCAAGAGTATTTGAATATCCTAAGGAGACGAATCACAGAAGTGGAATGAAATTGAATAGTGCAAAGTTCAGAGGCATGTACTTAAGGATTAATAAAAAGAATTTTTCTACAAAAGGGAATCTTTCAATTTGATGTGGTGAAATGGGAAAAAATATCTGAGTATATTTGTTGGAGTTTGAGCATGAGCTGCCCATGTGATATAGCTATAAAGTAAGGCTAACACTATTATAGAAAGCATTGAGTGAAGCACTCTTGGTAGAGAAAGAAGAATGTAAATACCACTACAGAAGGCACCAGCAAGGCCACAAAGGAATATTACGTACCTCTCTGATCACTTCTATACAGGAACGATTAATTTAAATTGGACCAGATTCAGAGAAGCGATATGATTAAAGGAATGAAGTATTTACCTTACAAAAAGAAATTAAAGGGAGCTCTGTTTGTCTAGCCTAACCAACAAAAGTTAAGAGGGGATGGAATGACTTTTTGTAACTACATTGAGGGGGGATATATCAAGGCAGGAAAAATCCTTTAATTTTAAGAAAAATATTAGCACATGATAAATGACTATGAATGAGTTGAGACTGGATATTATAAAAGGCTTAGTTCATGTGAGGAGTGAAGTTCTGAAATAATCATCTGAATATCTTTGTGAGGCAAAGAATCAAAATTACTTTAAAATGCAGTTTGCTATGTCTATAAAGGGGTGCGCAAAGAAATTCCTGAATACAAGAATCCTTTATGAAATTGTGTTTTAGTGCCTCTGAGCAGTTTGAAAAGATAGTGCATTGCTCTTTCCTGCAAGCCATATGTATTTTATTGGATTGTGTGTAGTTAACTGTGCCCAGGTGGTTTGTCCTGCTCACAGTCAGGATTAAATTGATCATTCAGTCTGGGGTCAGAATGAAATTTTTCCAAGATAAAATAGTCAAGTACTAATAGACATTTTTTGTTCATTATAGAGTGTGAAGAAACATCTTTCCGTAGGACCATTAAGAGTTGTATTTCATAAATACCTTAGTTGGCCCAGGGCAGCAATAGCCTTGACTTTTCTTCTTCCTGTAGTTCACTAGACATGTAGGGTTTTTTCTGGTCTTATACTGTCTGTTTTAAGATTGTAGGGTTCTAAGATTTTTTGGGGCTTTCGTTATGTGGTGCAAATATTCTGTGGGCCCTTCCACGTTTAGGATCTAAGGTCTGTTCATCTTTCCTTAATTTTAGGTATCTTAAACACCTAGGTCTGAGCAACTCACTCTTGAACCCTCTGTGGTCAATAAATACAAAGAGAGACCTCCAGAGAGCATTTTTATATGATTTAATTTATCCATATAGCCACCTTTTAGACACTTAGGGCAAGAAGCTCCTGCCTTTATTATTTTGTGCCTTGGAATTTCAGAAGACTGAATTCAAAACCTAGGCATTCTTCTCCAGGCCTATTGTGCTACATTCCTAAGTGATGAAGCACTTGAATTGTTCTTCATTTCAGAAGAGCAGAAAGAACTTGAGAATTAGCTAACATAGCATGATATCAGAAATTCTAGGGTTGGACAAATTTGGGCAGGTCTCATATGTTCTAACAAAAGGAGAAAAGCAGAGAAGTTTTAATATCTGCAGCACTCTGTTTTGTGCTGTGTATTGCTTTTTTTTTTCATTTTGTGCCATCAGTAAACTTAATCACATAGCTGTTCACCACTTTCTCCACAGTCCTTTTAACAGATCACGTAGTATAACATTGAAAAACTTAGCAGAGAAAGAAGAGTTGCCTAGAATCCTAAAAAGTCTTCTCTGGTTGAGCTGCATATTTGACTTTCATCTTACCTTCTCCTATGTAATAAGTTTTATGCCTATTCATTAGTTTCAGCCAAAGGGCACAGGGTTCAAAGATTTGAAATTCCTAAGAGTATTATGAAAATCAGGAGCTGGGCACAAGATGAAGATCCAAATCAGTGTCTCTAGTTAGGAAAAGTTAATTGTAACTCAATCTCTTACTTTGATGAGACAGCAGCCAGCTGCCAATATACTTTCTTATCAAGCTACTTATTAATATCAACATAAATTTATTGACATAGATTGCTTATCATTTTCCTGTGAGCACATGCATTCCCCTGAATCAACCATGATTACCATTTGACCAGCTGACAGGGTGGGTGAGCAGGAGACATGGAGGGAAGAGGGAACTGTGGAAAAGGAAGGGAGCTCAGAGGAGGAGAGTATCAAGGGTGAAGGATACACTTCCCTTAAGTGTGCACTTACCTTTCACTGCTATTTGAGTAATTTGCCACAGAAAGTTCTAGAAGAATATTTGGAATTGTGAAGAAAGAAAATTTCTTTTACTGTTTAGTTCTTTGCATGTTCAACATTTTCATATTCTCACAAACATTCCCTGTCAATAAACAGAACTGCCTCAAATACTCAACTGTTATTGTTTTTCTCTTCCTAGCAGAAACTGCATTTTAGCTAACAGCTTCAGTCAAATAGGGCAACTTTAATATACGAAAGCAGGGAAAACCAGATCCTAGTTGTAGTTACATGCATAGTTATTAATGAGACTTTTCTTAACTGATATAAGAATCTGATCCAAAATCTTTTCATTAATTAAGATTCAGTCTCCAAAATTTTAGAAAAAAATTTTTTTTCCAGTCCATTTAAAAAGCACCTATATTTGAAAAACCAGGTGGCAGATATATCAAAATACTTCTAAACAACCAAGATGCTTTCATAAATCATACTCCTTTATTTTTCTACAGAAAAAAAAAATGTAGTTTTGTAAAAGAAATGCCTACCAAAACTATTCATTTATTCAATAGGATACTTTTTTTCTATGTTCTCTGAAACCAGAGAGAAGATGATATTCTGAAACTTAGCTAAAATAGATCTGCCAAGAACTCAGGAACAAGTGGATGCACAGTGTCAGAAATCAAAGAGAATCCTAAAAGAAAGCAAACATCACTTGGAAAGATGATTATACCATATCCTGCAGGGAAGTGACATTAGCACAAGTACTTACACCCTTATACACATCAGTAATTTCACTCTAAGGTAATAAGGTATAACCACAGATAGAAATATAGCTTTAAAATATCATACATAGGACACTATTAGGCACTCTAACATCACAGTACTCCACTATGTTTGGAAGAATTAAACCTTATTTCCCAATGTCTTGTCTTTGGAGGTTACTCAGACAATTTCTATTCTTCAAAATAGTTTGAACTGTATGAATTATCATTTGGCTTGTAGCTAATTCATTCATCTGTATTAATATGAAATAATGCAGTTTAATAGAACTGAAGTGAATATTTGTGATGATCAGTAACCAAGGATTTATGAACATGGATACAGAAAGAATCAAAAGAATGCTGTAGAGACATCCATTAATCTTCCGGAGTTGCACTTACTTGAACAGCAATCTGGATATTATATGACAACAGTAAATTATTGTGAACTCTTTTGTTAATCTTCCAATTAAAAAAAGTGATCCTTATAATATACTGCAAATTAAATGTTTGCAAAAGTATTTTAAGTTTCTCTATTATTTTCAGTTTCTACTTATGCAGAATAGCTGGTTCACACACTCATATACAGCACCAGAGCAATCCAAATGTCTCCACAACATTATTTTACCATCCTCTCCAGCTAAGCTGGATTTCAGCCCTTTCTTCACTCTAGGTTCAAGTGGTAGGCCAAAGTAAACAGATAAATTCTGGGTAAAACCTGTTTACGTAATTGATAACACTTGCTCTTGGTATCTTTTTAAACCTAGAGAAATCTTCCTTTCTCAGTGAGGAAAAGGAGGAGTGGAAGAGACCCTAGATGACACTTCAGTGGTCTGAGAGCTGGGGTGGGAGGGTGGGAGGCCAAGGTGGGCCCCATCAGGCTCTACTTTTGGCTCACTTTGATCTTCTCACAAAAAGGACACCTAAAGGCAAGGTGAGTGGTATGGGGAGGAAGAGGAAAAGAGAGATAGGATATTAACAGACATTTATGTACCACTTCAAAATTTCAATCTACCTTTTGACAAAAATGCTATATCTTTCAGTCATTTGTGTATCAAAATAAATTCATTATACACAGGATGTGAAAGGAGGAGATATAAAGTCATTTTAGGCCTGCAGATTATCCTGCTGTGGCACAGTATTATTCATTTTTGTTCAATATTTTAAAGTATTATTGGATATAGTTTGTCCAAAAGGGAAGTAAATCATCATTACAAAATAAATCAGAGAATTAAATAATGTGGTTACAAGGTTACAGTGTAGGAAAATAACTGAACAGCTATAGACAAGGAAATATGTTTTCAGTGGAGAGTTGGAATCATATTACACAGAGACTCATGGACAGAGTGTTAGTCAAAAAAAAATCTAATCATTGTGATCTTTTGCATAGAGTAACACTCACAGGGGAATCAGATCTGTTAAACAGGATGGCCAGTCACTGTCCAGACGGTGACAGGACAAGAATCCTTGCAGCAGCATCTTCAGCTGGGCTGGGTGAGATTCCCCGAACTGCCTTTTGGTTCTTATAGTACCCTGGCCCTTGGTCCTATGTGACCACTGCAGTACATGCATGATCCATTTTTGTTGATTATGTTAAACTATGAAGAAAACGTCTCCTAACAGTCATAACTATGTACAAAAGACTGTCCTACATGACCACTCCTGGAGGAACAGTTTCGACTGTCTATTAAAATTAACTATGTGCAGTTTGGTCAATTATTTTCTCTACAGCAGGAACTGCTTGGTGGAGTCCCTGGGACTTCCTGCTATTCTCCAGGAAGAAGATATTAATCAACCATGTAAACTGACAAACAGTTTCTAAAAATTGATCTAAGCAGAGCAGGGGCTGCCTGGGGGACTTTCCTGTTGTGTCTGGGGTCCAGTCAAGAGCTCCTGTGACAATCAGCCGGCTGTGCTATGAAGCTGACCAGGAGCTCAAGCAGTCACCTTGTTGAGACTCTGCCTAGAAGTTCAGGCAATTGCTGCTCCATCCATGGCCTCATCTGTGCAGAGACTGGCTGGGGCGTGCCTGGGCCATGCAGGGAATTGGTGACTGAGTGCCCTAGACAGGCACGGTCTTCATGCCCAGCTACAGCACAATTGTAACTATAGGGCAATCTAGAGCAAACCTCTCTCACCTTCAACTATACAAATAGAGCAAAAGTCCTATATGTATGTGTGTATATGTGTGTGTATATATATATAGTTCCTACATATATTTATTAAAGGTGTCTTGTGAATGTTCGAAGTCCCATCTATACTCTTCCAAACTGCTCATTTCTAGGAAACATGCGGGACATTGGTTGTCTTTAAAACTACTATCCTTCTCTGATGCTTGGTTGAATGTCCCACCAGGTTTACAAGTTACTAAGACGGAGGCAGACAGAAAGACATCATACAGCTTAAAATGAGTGCTTTCATGTTTATATATTGGTTTAGGATCCAAGTTATTTGGATTCTGTTCCTTTTGCTCAAAATTGCTTGTCAGACAAACATTCAATTGTTTGGTTTTCTTTTGTCTGACCACGCCTATGACAGCATTGTTAGTAAATACTTACTACAGCTGTTAACATGCAGGTATGCAAATGTTACTTTGATGGCCAGGTGATTTATTAGTCATTTAAAAAATTGGAAGATAGGGAATCCAATAAATTCTCTCCAAATGTATATAGATACACACCTAGCTATGCTTAATTTGCTCTGGTCATACTGTGCCTCTGGTCATGATAAAATAAAAAAACTTTGCTGTTTCTTCTAAGCGATGCAGATGGCTCCCCAGAAGTTTTATTTCTATTTAGTCTCAGTTTAAGTACAAAAGGACACGTTCTGTTTTTACTTACTCTAGTATATATCACAGTATCATCATAAAACTTAAATTAATTTATCTGAGATTTGAAGTATGAGAGAAAAGAATTGCCCTTTTAACACTGATTTACATTACATTTATACCTAGGTAGCTGTGAGTAGAATTTAGCTTTTCATTTTAAACCCAGATTCAGAGCTGCTCACTTTAAGCTCCCAATTTACTATGAAGTATGATTACATCTGAATATTTTACGCATATACTTTTGTACAGGATGAAAGTATCATTTTTGCCTTGTTCTATAAACATAAGTCTATATTTATTCATGATATTCCCCAACTAATATTTTTCACCTGATAGGGACATTAAAGCTTTGTTATACTTTAGAGCTACCTTACACTTTTATATGGTTAGAAACCAGTTTTAATGAGAGAAAGTAAGTCCTATTTGTAGTGTAATGATAGCAAGTTTTATCATATTAAGGCCCTTGCTCCTACTATTCATTATAATGAGGTGATCCCTAAATGTGGAGAAAAGTGTTTTTATTTCCTTCAAATGCTGAGAATGATTTTTTCTGAAAATCAAAGCTAGCCTTGTATAAACTCATAAGTTTATGAAGTTAGCTTTGTACTTGATTATACATATACATATATGTGTTTAATAATGTTTTTTCTGCTTGTTACTTAGGATATTTTCCACTCACTTGAAAAAAATAGTTGAGATAAATGTTTTCATTACATATTAAAATGCTCAGAGTGTTATTTCTGTGAATAATTAAACAAATTATTGAAAAATGATCCTCTTATCGCTAACAACAAATTTCCCTTTTGTGAATCATCAGTAATTCAGATCTGTCAGCTGGCATAACATAGGTATTGAAATAGATGCAAATAATTTAATTTATTCTCATTTCATAAACATCTAACTTATTAAAGTCGAAACAGCTTGATAAATTTCAGTAAAATCTTTATGAAACAGACTTCATTTGTTAGAAATGCTTTGTAATGCCCTGAATAACAGCCATGCAGAAGGTAGCTGTCAAGCCACATAAAACTTGCTGTGGCACCTATCCTTGAAAACAAAAATGAATATTACAATTATTAAAAGGTGGAGCCTACCTGATATTGAAGAGGAATATACAAACAGCTTTCTCTATAACTTCATTCACTAAAATGATAAACAGTTAGGGAGATAGAGGAAAAAAAATGATAAAAACACAATCTTCAAAACCCATTTCTAAGAATATAGAGAGACCGGCAGAGTTTTTATGCCACAAACTTCAATTAAATTAGTTACCTGGACCCACAGGACTGTTTGGAAATGGGGTTACTGCATATGCTTCCGCATATATATTTGCTTTCCTATTTCTCTGAAAGTCTCTTATAACTTTTCAAGTACATTTATAAGATACTCTTTTATTCTCATGTTGTAAATGAATCGCCTAACTTTTCTTTTTCTTTTTTGACTACCAGAGGTTAGGCGTCTTATTTTTACAGAAACACCATCTCCAAAAACTGTCCTTATTCAGAACTAAAGATATACTAGGACTATTTATGGAAAATTTTGTTTCTGAAAAAAGTATAGGACTGGCCCACTTTAAAACATCTGTAGAGTTGCAGAAATCTATTTGTAGCTCACTATTGCCTATTAACTTTAACAGGAGAAAGGTTAACAGCTACAGACCTGGTTCGTATAAAGTTGTAGCAAAACAAACTCATGCCTGTATATGCACACTGGAGCTTGCTCAGAAGAAGGCTGATATTAGTGATTTCCAGGAGTGTCTAGATGTGAAAATTTCTGCAGGGATTTTCTTGGTTTAGGATTGTAGGGTTGCTAGGTTTTTAGATTTTTCCTGTTCCAGCCCTCCTAGCAACAGACTAAGTATCTTTTTCCATTACTATAAAAATTAACTTCACATAATAGTGGATACACTCAGTTTAAAAGCATGGCTAGATCTAGTCTGCAGATTCCCAAAGCTCAAACCCCGTAAGTGATAACAGATGGCAGAATCTCCTCTTTAAGAAGTGATGCTCAGCCCTGGGGAAAACCGTAAGACAGATATGCAACAAAAGTGCATGCTCAAAATCCATTTAAGTAAATGAAACATTTCAGTGGGCTCAGCAGACATCAGTAGCTTTGTACACAGCAGGTAAGGCAAGGATCTTGAAGGATGTAAAACTTTTGGCTTGAGCAAAGCTCTGACATTTTGTAGCTGTTGAAAATTTGTACAATAATATTTAAAGGAACTTGGGGAGCAGCCTTTGGTAAAGGTAAGTTTTTATTCAGCTACTGCATATATTATTCAACTACTACAATCATGAGTATTATAACTTTCCCTCAATTTAAAATGAGTAAGGTCTTCATAATCCTTTAGCTCTTTCTAGGTATCTTATGCATTTTATATGTCAGGTGTCTTTTTTCCTGATTTTGTCCTAATTTTAGAAACTGTAGACATGATGAAAGGCTGTATTTCTGAAAGTAAAGAGGTTTTTAAACTTTAAATGCTGGTTTTACAAATGCATCCTACAAATATTCCCTCTTGCACTGCTGAGAAATGCACTTAAAATAAGATAAGCAGAGCAGAAACATTTGCAACCCTACGCAGCATGGAGAAGATGGAAGTAATACACGTTTCTCCAAACGTTGTTGGGAGGATGAAAGCCAAAGCAACAGCTCCTCTCTACAACAGTATCAACGCCATTTCTGTGCTGTCAAATAACTCCTTAATGCCAAATCTATCAAGAATTGCTGAAGTCTGGAAAGAGCCTTAAAGGATTGTGATCGCCAGTGATTAGAGACCCTGGAAGATGGAAGGGAAAAATGACCATGTGACAGGAACAATGAGCAACAACAGCAACAAAAAATGGAAAGGTCAGACTGTTAAATTCCTTCAGGCAAAATTCTCAGGAGAGTAACAGAGCTAAAAAAAGAGGGAGGGGAGGAGGGGAAGCCCAGAGAGCAAGGATACAATCAACCCTTCTATGGGCTGCTAAGAAAAGGACTGGACACAGCTCATTTCAGAGCCTGTAGAGCTCATCTGCCAAAGGTACTCCAAGACAAGGGAAGGGCAGGAAAAGAAATTAATTTCCTAGAGGAATGACACTGGGTTTGAGAACAACATTGGTAAGGTCTCTTGTCTTACTTATCTTCCATTTTGTTTGAGAAGTAAGATATTTTATAGAGAAAAATAATAAAAGGACTAAAAAGAGTATTGAATGACAAACTAAACCCTGGTACAAATGGTTCTTGAAAACTTTGCAATCTCTATAACTTTACTGTCTTTCTTCCTTCATCTTTCCTTCTCTCCTCTTCAATCCCTCCTCTCCTGGATGATATTTATATCATCCTGAGAATGCTTAGTGCAATAAACTGACTGACAGACATGTTTAGAAGGGAATGCCAGACTATATCCCTGATACTGAGTTTTTTAAATGATTTTAAGAGTTAACAAATAGCTCCAGATCAGTAGTGGGTAAACTTTTAGAAATGCAAATGTTAAATATTTACATTTACATTCCACTGGTTCACAAAACAGAAATTGTATTATGGAGCAAAACAAATGTAGAGGGAACATACCTTAGCTGTGAAGCCCAGGTATTTATTGTTTAATTAAAATCTTAATAGTCTAACCAAAATATAACAGAGAGTTATTATTAGTCCAGTTACAATGACACACCACAGTCCAGATTATCTAATTAACACAAAACAAATTTCATAAATAATAATGTTAAAAATTATTGTACAAAGAAACCCTCCTAGTATCTACCCCCTTCTCTTTGATGTTATGCTCACTTCTCCACTCCCCTTACGAGTCTTGAAATTTTGACTTCAGTCCTGGTGAGGGGAAGAGGGTGTTACAATGCTTTATCAGCACCATGAATGCTTCACCAGCAGGAGAATGAAACTGATGTTGATATTTTCTTCCTCCTTACTTTAGGGTTCATATAAGGTTATTTTTATACTTTTTATAATATGCTTTTACACCTTGCTCTTTCTTCAAGGGTCTGCAACTCCTGATTATATGTTTATCTACTATATATGTTGCATTTTACATATTTTGAAAATTAATTCTTTGTTCTATGTGTTACTCCTAAAACCAGTTTTGCCCAGCTCCAAATTTTCATTCCTTTGACTATCAGTAATTGGGCTTTGATGCTTTGTTCATGACCCCTTTTCAGCTGGGTGCAGAAGAACTCGATCCATCAACTTGCAACGAAAGGACAATTGTCTAGCTTGGAGATATTTTTGTCTGTTCTGAAAAAAATAATCTCATCTTTACTGGGGTGTTTTTTTCTTCATGAACTATTCTGGTGATAGAATTTATTTCTCTTTTCCTCCACCTGCATGTCTGAAAACTCCAGAGCTGTGCCTCCTTTGTGATCTAACAGATCCTGATTTCTTTGTGCACCTGGGCACTGCTACAGCAAGAATTGTGAAGAATATATTTCTTCTGAATAGCTCACTGTCAGGCCCTGCCCAGCCTCCCCTGGGGCCTCTCCCACCCCTGCCCATGGCCCAGGACTGCACTTCAGCTCAGCCAGGGGCTGTCAGTCCCTGTCTGAGCTACACTGTGGGTGTGTGTGTATCTGGTCCTGTCTCCTGAGTGGGCTTCTTGCACAGACCCAGACCCGAGTCATTACCCCACCTTGTCTGATGGTCTCTGGGCTCTGAGTGGAGCCTGTTGCCATCACTGAGCTGGTCCTGCTCAGGTTCTGTGGGACATCACTGCCCTGCCTGTACTTTGGTCATTCTCAGTTCTGACACATTTTTCCTATGGAAGCAGCCCTGCACTTGCTGTTCATGATGCTTGTAAATTGACTTCAGGAGCATACCACCAGGGCTAGAGATGCTGGCTTGGATTCCCATGAGGACAGCAGGAACTTCTATGTATGGGGCTCAATTGCCTAAGCTTAGACACCGAGAGCCCCTTGAGAGGCCCTAGCCTGACCTCGTCGCATACCTGTGCCAGGTATGTCACAGGCTTTAAACAAGACCCATAACCTTCTGGAGAAGTAGCTGAAGAGCTAGTGAGATATCTAGGGCATCTCAAATGGCAAAAGCTGCCTATGTTTAAGCAACTGAGACTCAGAGTATGTCTCTCACCGTCTGGACAGACACCTTCTGATAATCTTCTGCTGTTGCATAAAAGGAGACACAACCAAGTTCTTTAAAGGAACAACATAGGCACCTACTTCAGAGGATTCAGAGCTGTGAATCCCATGCTGGCAGAGGCATAAAAGTACTAAAACTTAGTGTAATTTAAAGCATGTCCTTGTTTTCAGCATTTTTCTTTGTACTGTACCTAGGCAGTAAAATTTTCATGTGCACTGTAGAGAAGGGATGGATCTGTAATTTAGCTCTTCTGGATGCCTGTACACCAATGCACGCAGCATGGGGAACAAACAGGAAGAACTAGAGATCTGTGTGCGGTCGCAGGGCCATGATCTCACTGCCATTACAGAGACATGGTGGGATAGCTCGCATGACTGGAGTGCTGTCATGGATGGCTGTGTGCTTTTCAGGAAAGACAGGCCAGGAAAGGGAGGTGGTGGAGTTGCTCTTTATGTGAGAGAGCAACTGGAATGTATTGAGCTGTGCCTAGGGGTGGATGAAGAGCGAGTCGAGAGCTTATGGGTAAGGATTAAAGGGCAGGCTAGCATGGGTGACACTGTTGTGGGTGTTTACTACAGGCCACCTGATCAGGATGAGGAAGTCAATGAGGCCTTCTACAGACAGCTGGAAGTAGCCTCACGATCCCAGGCCCTGGTTCTCATGGGGGACTTCAACCACCCTGATATCTGCTGGAAAGACAACACAGCTAGGCACAAACAGTCCTGGAGGTTCCTGCAGAGCATTGGTGACAACTTCTTGACACAGGTGGTGGAGGAGCCAACAAGGAGAGGTGTGCTGCTGGACCTCGTACTAACAAACAAAGAAGGACTGGTGGAAGATGTGAAGGCTGGGGGCAGCCTTGGCTGCAGTGACCATGAGATGGTGGAGTTCAGGATCCTGCGAGGAGGCAGCAGGGCACCAAGTAGGATCGCAACCCTGGACTTCAGGAGAGCAAACTTTGGCCTCTTCAGGGACCTACTTGGAGGAATCCCATGGGTTAGGGCCCTAGAAGGAAGGGGCGTTCAAGAGAGCTGGTTAATATTCAAACATCACTTCCTCCAGGCTCAAGAGCGGTGCATCCCTATGAGCAGGAAGTCAAGCAAAGGAGGCAGGAGACCTGCATGGATGAGCAAGGAGCTCCTGGCAAAACTCAACCAGAAGAAGGAAGTCTACAGAAAGTGGAAAGGGGGACAGGCCACTTGGGAGGAATATAGGAACTTTGTCAGAGTATGCAGGGATGCAACGAGGAAGGCTAAGGCGCGTTTGGAATTAAATATTGCTAGAGATGTCAAGGACAACAAGAAGGGCTTCTTCAAATACATCAGTAGCAAGAGGAAGACTAGGGAAAATGTGGGCCCTTTGCTGAATGGGGTGGGTGCCCTGGTGACGAAGGATGCAGAGAAGGCAGAGTTACTGAATGCCTTCTTTGCTTCAGTCTTTACTGCTCAGGCCAGCCCTCAGGAACCCCAGACCCTGGAGGCAAGAGAGAAAGTCTGGAGAAAGGAAGACTTTCCCTTGGTCGAGGAGGATCGGGTTAGAGATCATTTAAGCAAACTTGACACCCACAAATCCATGGGCCCTGATGGGATGCACCCTCGAGTGCTGAGGGAGCTGGCGGATGTCATTGCTAAGCCACTCTCCATCATCTTTGAAAGGTCATGGAGAACAGGAGAGGTGCCTGAAGACTGGAAGAAAGCCAATGTCACCGCAGTCTTCCAAAAGGGCAAGAAGGAGGACCCAGGGAACTACAGGCCAGTCAGCCTCACCTGCATCCCTGGAAAGGTGATGGAGCAGCTCATCCTGGAAGCCATCTCCAAGCATGTGGAGGACAAGAAGGTGATCAGGAGTAGTCAGCATGGCTTCACCAAGGGGAAATCATGCTTAACCAACCTGATAGCCTTCTCTGATGGAATGACTGTCTGGGTAGATGAGGGGAGAGCAGTGGATGTTGTCTACCTTGACTTCAGCCAGGCTTTTGACACTGTCTCCCATGACATCCTCATAGACAAGCTCAGGAAGTGTGGGCTAGATGAGTGGACAGTGAGGTGGATTGAGAACTGGCTGAATGGCAGAGCTCAGAGAGTTGTGATCAGCGGCGCAGAGTCTAGTTGGAGGCCTGTAGATAGCAGTGTCCCCCAGGGGTCAATACTGGGTCCAGTAGTGTTCAAGTTCTTCATCAGTGACCTGGATGAAGGGACAGAGCGCACCCTCAGCAAGGTTGCTGATGATAGAAAACTGGGAGGAGTGGCTGATACCCCAGAGGGCTGTGCTGCCATTCAGAGGGACCCCAACAGACTGGAGAGGTGGGTGGAGAGGAACCTCCTGAAGTTCAACAAAGGGAAGTGCAGGGTCCTGCACCTGGGGAGGAATAACCCCATGCACCAGTACAGGTTGGGGGTTGACCTGCTGGAAAGCAGCTTCTCTGTGGAGAAGGACCTGGGAGTGCTGGTGGACACCAAGTTAAGCATGAGGCAGCAATGTGCCCTTGTGGCCAAGAAGGCCAATGGTATCCTGGGGTGCATCAGGAAGAGTGTTGCCAGCAGGTGGAGGGAGGTGATTCTCCCCCTCTACTCAGCCCTGGGGAGGCCCCGTCTGGAGTACTGTGTCCAGTTCTGGGCTCCCCAGTGCAAGAGGGATGTGGCACTACTGGAGCAAGTCCAGCGAAGGGCTACAAAGATGATTAGGGGACTGGAGCATCTCTCTTATGAGGAAAGGCTGAGAGAGCTTGGCCTGTTTAGCCTGGAGAAGAGAAGGCTGAGAGGAGATCTTATCAACGTGTACAAGCATCTGAAGGGAGGGTGTCGAGAGGGTGGGGCCAGACTCTTTTCATTGGTGCCCAGCGACAGGACATGAGGCAACGGGCACAAACTGAAACACAGACGCTTCCATCTGAACATGAGGAAATACTTTTTCACTGTGAGGGTGACAGAGCACTGGCACAGGTTGCCCAGAGAGGTTGTGGAGTCTCCTTCTCTGGAGATATTTAAAACACGCCTGGATGCGATCCTGTGCAATGTGCTCCAGGTGACCCTGCTTGAGCAGGAGGGTTGGACTAGATGATCTCCAGAGGTCCCTTCCAACCTCAACCATTCTGTGATTCTGTGATTCTGTGTTCACAGTGTCATTGGATTTGTATTCAGTTAATCTGTAGCTGAAATAACTGGTCAAAACTGATTCATCAACTAGTGATTCTTAGACAGCTTTCTTTTTTGTTACAGAACTGAATGACCTGAAATGAACATTTTTGTTCAGACAACATATTTCTGAGAACTTGTGTCCTTCTGAGAATCAAATCTGACCTCCCCTACTCAGCCTTCTTTTCACATTCATTAAAGAGACCTGAAAAGAGCGAATGTTTTAGTTTGTTCAACGTATATTGGAAGACACTTCAACATATTCAGTTATTTATAAATAGAAGTTTTCAAAATGAAAGTTTGGAAGTAGTAATGGAAAACTGCACTAAAATATGCTTCAAAGAGGCAGAAACCATGACAGAAAGAAAAAAAAAAACTATAAAGTTTATCTTGCCCTTTAGGGCAGCTTCTAATCCTCATCTGAACATGTATTTTTGCTCAGCATTTCCTTCAAATTCTGAAAGGAATCTCTGGAATGAAAATTGCAAACAGACTTGAATTAGCAGCTTTATTCCTGAGAAGTCTATGAATAATGTCCTTATGTTCATGGTTCAAACCATGATTTTCATAGAATCACAGAATCACAGAATCACTGAGGTTGGAAGGGACCTCTGGAGATCATCTAGTCCAACCCCCCTGCTCAAGCAGGGTCACCTAGAGCACATTGCACAGGATTGCATCCAGGCGGCTTTTGAATATCTCCAGAGAAGGAGACTCCACCACCTCTCGGGGCAACCTGTTCCAGTGCTCTGTCACCCTCACAGTGAAAAAGTTTTTCCTCATGTTAAGATGGAAGTGTCTGTGTTTCAGTTTGTGCCCATTGCCTCGCGTCCTGTCGCTCGGCACCACTGAAAAGAGTCTGGCCCCATCCTCTCGACACCCTCCCTTCAGATACTTATACACATTGATAAGATCTCCTCTCAGCCTTCTCTTCTCCAAGCTAAACAGGCCAAGCTCTCTCAGCCTTTCCTCATAAGAGAGATGCTCCAGTCCCCTAATCATCTTTGTGGCCCTTCGCTGGACTTGCTCCAGTAGTGCCACATCCCTCTTGTACTGGGGAGCCCAGAACTGGACGCAGTACTCCAGATGTGGCCTCACCAGGGCTGAGTAGAGGGGGAGAATCACTTCCCTCGACCTGCTGGCAACACTCTTTCTGATGCAGCCCAGGATACCATTGGCCTTCTGATCTGATTTTCATGCTTGCAAACTTTGAATTTGTCTGAATAAAGGACTTTCAACCTGGCTCTTTTAGAAGTTAATGAACATAAGAGCAATGCACACATCAGAATACAAGCTTTAGCATGCATTTGCTAGATGAAAGCAAGCAGTACGTATTATTATAAAAAGGACATCTGGCTGAAACTAAATGTTCATAAATGAATTTGCTTTATATTTACGTCTCAGTGGCATTGTATCTACTTGCTGAATATCATCAGGGAAAATTGGAAGAAAAGAGGAGAAGAAAGAGTAAATAACATGAGAAAGTTAAAACCTTTCAACTATTTTGCACCTGCTCTAATTGATAGTATCATTAAACAGATCACTCCTACTAAATGACATGCATATTGCTTATCAGTCACTACCCCTGAGTAATTAGTACTCCTTAGAAATCATGTCTGTAATTATATAGAACACTTGTTTAAATTTTAAAATTTGTATCGGCTGGATGCCAGTGTCTTAAACACTGTGTACATTACTGTGGCCCTGAACTCTTCACAATCCCCACAATATCAGGAAGGATCCCTCTTCATAGACTTGCACTGATCACAACAGGTCCCTTAAGGTCATTGTTGCCCAGGCTGAAATCAATATTGACAGAGCATTCGGCTATGGTGAGAGCAGGGCAATATATGAGGCCACCTTACTGATGCCTTTGCGACCCACTGGGAAGAAATACCGTGCCCATAAGTGTAATGAGTCCTTAACTTGTCTGCAGTCCTGCAGCCTGTTTGTTACATGGCTGAAGAAGAAACACTAGCAAATACTTGGTCAAGAAGAGGAGGTGCTCTGTCTGTTGCTTTGCAGGAAGTAGCTAGTTTATACTCTGAGCCTGTTCTGCCCATTTTTAGCCTGATCTGAGTTACAGATAGATTGAGAAGCCCTCCTTTTACCTTAGAAATTGAAGATGGCATTTGTGATCATCAGTGGTTTGCTAACTATTTGCAGTTAATCGATTTTGCAGATCCCTGGATGGATCCCACATGTCTGAAATAATGCTTTAAGTGTCTATCTACCATTTCTCTTCCATAAAAAGTTTGTCAATATCATATAAGTTCTGTAGATGTAAGCAGTTAAAAGATTCTTTCAGTAGGCAACAAGTATGCTGGTAAGAACATGCAGCAAAATAATACCTGAGCCCTACCATGTTCTGCTGCTACTGTCCCAATGTCTAGGGTCTGCTTTGTTTAAGCTGTCAATTTATGATTTCCTATTTATGCTGCTGTCTTGTGGCATCCAGAAGTTTCCTCACACCAGAGACCAGAGAGGCCCTCTAGTCATTGACAGCAAAACTCCGTTTGGGGTGACCTGCTTGTGAACTAGGAGAAACATGGCCTTGCAGCCTGAACAAGGAAAAAATTATGATCACTGGTGAACTTGGGATTGCTCTGGGGGGGGTGATAAGAGAGATGGGTGGACTCTGCCATGTTATGATGAAGATGAAGAAGAACCCTGGAGTGGAATGTGAGAAGGCAGGAGAGAGCATGGCACAGTTACTAATATTATTCCTGAGGTAGGTCCTGTTTGCACAACAAGTTGCACCACCAAAGCTGGTGTGTTTTAATTAGGAGAAATCACAAAGCAATACTTTTTGCATTAGATTTCTAATGTCCTTAGGAAAAAAAAAAAAACACACAGGAAAGAGAGGCTAAAAGAATCGTGGGGTCATGCTGTGTCATGTTCTGATCTTCATTTTCCATTGGCTATGGTTGTCAGGTAAGAACAGCAAAATCTGTCTTTTCTTGTGGTATAGTCTGAAAGAAGTATATACATAGATTTGCACAGAAGAGTTTGGCCCCTGGACTGTAGCAGAAGCACAGCAAGTCCCTGAGGAGATATGGAAAGATTGTGTGCTCTAGAACATAGAACATTGCACTCATTAAGTTGTGAGGTAACCTCTGGACAAGTCAGGTAAAGGATTCTCTGTACCCCCAAACTGCAAATTGGCATATGTCGGAGTGGGGGGACGGGCCCGGAGTAACGATGAGTCTCAATATGAGTATGGTCATTCTCCCTTTAGTCAAGCTTTTACAGAGTATATATAGACAATGAGCAGAAGCTTGTGTTAGTAACAATGCTACTATTGGTTAAGGCCCCCTGTACACGCGCGATGTGCCGCGACAGGATTGGTGTCGGGCGACTGCTTGTGTTACTAGCTTTGCGGTCAGAGCTGTGTGCTGCCTCCCCTTTTCTTGATGTCGACACCGGCGATGTTCCTGTTCAGAGGAGACTTCAAGGACAGCAGCTTGCCCACACGCTGAGCCTTATTCTGTGTAATCGTAGGCAGGATTGCTCACTTTTAACAGATCATGGCCCTTTTGGCCTAACCATTCCTCCACAGGCATATCTGATCTTATGGTTACTGCAGTCAAATGCTTAGATCTTTACTCCAGCAGAGAAGTGGTCATGAGCCACGTAAGTCTTTCTGTTAGGCAGTAGCACAAGAAACTTTTGAAAGTCCTTATACAAAGGACAAGGCTGCCCTGCTGTATATAAGAGTTAGTTCAGCTCTTTAGAGAAAACCTTATCAGGTGTTCTTTTTTTGCTCTGACCATCTGGTTTATTAATGCCAGTTATGGCCAGATACTGTGATACTAGCGATGTCAATACTTACAGGAGTAAGTTAAAACAAAATTTTGTACCCTCACAAGCTCATTGCAAATCTTCATAAACTTCCACTTCACTTCCAGAGTTTCAATAGCCCTATTCTCTGAACCAGTTATAGTAGGAATATATTGCCCTAGAAATGCTTGCTTCAGATGAACTTCACAAAAGCTTTTGCAAAGCCCATAAACTTTTATGAAGGGCTACCAAAGATGAGGCTGCATGGAGGTGTTTATTATGTGTTTATTAGGAAGAGACATAAAAGACAGTGAGACTTAGTAGGATAGTTTCGACTTGCCTGCACTATCCCAGTCTTCCAATTACATAGTAGTCACACTCAAACTATTTACAAATGTGGACTTTAATTCAAGTTATTCCAAGGCTTATGTCTGAATTTCTCCACCACAAACTTTTTCAGTCAGATTCCTCAAAGAAGCATGCAAGCTAGTGGGAGGACAGAAGGGATAATCAAGGGGCAGACATAAGCTCAAGTCTAGCTAATACAAAAGGCAGGAAAGGTAGGAAAACCCAGACATAAATCTTTGATTATGACTCTCAAGAGGTTTGCAGCACTGGGAACTGAAACTGTCTCATCACCTTTGAAATGAAAGTAACTGGTGTAGGAAGGAACCACAAGGAAAATAAAATTGCCCATGTGAATGCATAGAAGAATGCTGGCATTAACATCATGCCAGTGTAAGCAATTAGCACAAACTAGAAATGGTATTAATATATGTCATTGTAAACCTGAGGAATGAATGAACTACTCACATAAAAGTTGATAGGTCTGTATTTCTGTATTGTTTGTCGAAATTGCGATGTAACACAGTGCTCAGTGACAACAATAGATGCAAAAAAGGACTATGAAAGCATTAGCATTATATTAAAAATATACTCTTATGTGAGTTTTAACTTGCTTCTTTTATAAAATCCTAACACACAATTTGAAGGCAATGGAATGAAGGTTGAGTTAGAAGTCTGTAGTTCCAAGAGAATCAGAGGCAGTCAGTACTCAGAAATGAGGAATCAAGACAAAAATGTTTATAAAAAGCTGAATAAAAAACTGAACTTGTTTGGACATATAATCCTGATCTGGTTAAACCTATATATAAATAGCCTACAAATAGTTCTTTTAATATCTGAAAGAGATTACCTTTTTTTAACTAATGACTTAACACATGACTGTGAAATCAGGTACTATACATTTATATATGTTTATAACCATACTACTTTCTATATTCAGTTATGAATTTTATTAAAACCTTGAATTTAGTTGAAATTCTTGGTATGCTGTAAAACACATTTGACTCTGATTTTTTGGGAGGAAGACCAAATGCATATTACAGTTTTATGAAAGCAATGTAGCTAACAGAATGTAGTGTTCATCCCAGGGCCAGAAGGTATCCATGTTTAAGTGCTAAAATCTTCCTCCAAAATACTTTTATGAAAGGAATCGTGCTGAAGGTCTAATTCTGTTTTTACTTTCTAACTAATCAATATCATTTCTTTCCTGAAGCAAAAAAAAAAAAAAAAAAAGCTGGGTTGTGGGTGATTACAATGGGCAAGATAATGGTGAGCTGGTTTATTTCTCAGATAAGAAATAAGAAATAAAGAAGCAAAGCAAGGTACAGATAAATATCAATACATTACATGTGCTTTGCAGAGTGGCAACGGCTCCAGAGAAAAGTTGATAGAAGGTTTGAAAACTTAAAACTGATCTGAAAGTCTTTGAGGAGAAGTCAGCTATTACAAGCTCATAGAATAATTTCTGTTGAAATTGATGACCTTAGGAGGTCATCTGGTCCAACCCACTGCTAAAAGCAGGGCCCAGTTGTTTTCCCAGGGTCACATCCAGTCTATATGTGAAAACCCCCAAGGATGGAAATTCCACTGTTTCCCTGAGGCAAACCATTCCAGTATTTGACTACCCACACTGATCTTTTTTTTCTAATATTGAATTGGAATTTTCTTTGACAGAATTTGTGTCTACTGCCTATTTTCCTTTCACTGTGGACCTCCAGTTCTCTCTTTTCTATAACCATCCATTTGACTGTTGAAGACAGCAGTAAGAACTTCCCCCATCTTCATAGCCCTCTACTGAACTCGCTCCAGTTTATCAATGATTTTCTTATACTGGGGAGTCCCCAACTGTATTTTAATTCTGTACTTAAATCCACTGAAATGAGTGAGTATGCACTCTGTAGACTCTGTGTTGCACCACTTCATAATCATGCACATTTTGCTCCGAGAGTTAAAACAGCCAGAGTAGCATTCTTCTTTTAGTGTGTGTCAGCTATTTCCATAGTAAACAGAAGAACTGGCCGTTAAAACTTCTGAAGGTGATATTAAGTTGTGTGAATACATAACACATGTATAAACTGTGCCTATCAAGATTATCTGTTTAGCTATTTGTTCATGTTTGCTAATTGCATTTAACACAAGCTCTAAATGCAATATGAATTATTTTAAAAACATAAACCAATAGTGTTGTAGCCAGAATCTGCTAGATGCTCTACTCCCCTTAAAATATAACTATTTTCTGGGGTATCTGAAGAGAGTTAAAAAGCTAAATATCTGCTCATAAAACTTTTATCAAGTCAGATGCAATGAATACAGCTTTTGGATAGTTCCAAGAATCTTTTTGAGACAAAGATTAGTCTCTGTATTGCCTTCTCTTTGCCTTACATCAGGAGAATCCTGGGAAAATTAATCACAGAATCACAGAATCACAGAATCACAGAACAGTTGAGGTTGGAAGGGACCTCTGGAGATCATCTAGTCCAACCCCCCTGCTCAAGCAGGGTCACCTAGAGCATGTTGCACAGGATCGCACCCAGGCGGGTTTTGAAAATCTCCAGAGAAGGAGACTCCACAACAAAGGGTAATATGAAGGGTAACTAAACCAGTCTCAAATAATACAGAAAAAAGTGAATTTAAAGCATCTCTGTGGGAATTTCTGACTGCTAGCATTTACTTCATGACCTCTGTGAACTGAACATGCAATCTTTTTTTTCCCCCAGACAAATGAAGGAAAAGAGATTGTTAGACACCTTGAATCCCAAAGACTAGAACTTTAATAGCCTGTAAACATCACTATGAACTTCACCTGGAAGCCCTTTCATATCTAGTGTGAACTGGGAAACAGCTTCCATAAGCCAGTATTTGATGGATTAGTATCAATATTATATGGTTTGAAGTAGCTCTTTGGAACCTGCAGCCAGTGATGGAAACTCTAAGTGGCAAAGTGCAGATCAAAGAGCTAAGTCTGTATTTCACATAACTTGCTCTGATGCACTCAAAAAAGAAGGCACTGATATCTTTAGGTCTACATTAATCTGCTTAGTAACAACCATGTATTCAGTTGCAAATGTTGCATAAAACAGAGGAAAAGTTAACACAACCTGGTTAAAATTAAAACAGCTGAGGGGAAGGGAGAAGCATAAGAGTTCAGTGTTAATTCCACTTTACACAGCTTGGGGGAAAACACTTTTCATGTTTAGGAAGCTTTATTTTTTAACCATCTTCCTTTTTTTCACCGAGTCCACTGAAAATGATTTTCTCCAAAAACATTTTTCACCACTCACTTTGGCTTTCTAGTATGAAATTTTCTTGGTAGACTTTCCAAGTTTTCATAACCTACACTGTTCATAATCTTGTCTGGTCTTGATTTGGATGATAGATCTGTAAGTGATGAACAATGGCTTTATGATCCTCAAGGCCACACACACAAAAAAAGAAAGGGGGTGGAGGCAAGGGGGGGGGGGCGGGGGACAGCACTTTGGGCAGTCCCTTCATTGCATACCAAACTGTTCAGATTCAAAAACAGATCATGCTCAATGTTACTAGCAACAGCTATAAATCTAAGAGAATTAATACGCAGTCTTCTTCATCCATAATGAGTGACAAATCAATTCTCAGCACAGTCAGCGCTGTCTCCTTACTGTATCTCTATCTAATACCACATCACTCAAGGTCAGGGAAATCTGAAGGCTTTCCTAAAACTGACTGTTTACTTTCTCCAGAATTTCTGAAATGGAAAACTTGACACAGCCACTGTGAGATGTCCACATAAAGAGCTGGCAATGAGGAAGAATTATTTATTTGTTTATTTACTTACTTATTACTTACTCATTTATTTTTGGGAAAACTACACCATTTTTCTATAAAGGAAGGCTAACAAAGTTTGAAATGTCAAATAGCAGGAAAACTTATGGTTAGTAAAAGTCTGGAAGATTGATACAGCAAAGTATCTGTTGCTTACCTAATTTAAAGATTTCACCCTTAATTTACCTTGTAGTTATTTCTCTAAATATTTAGAAAATACCTGACCTCAACCAAAATGTTACTCTGTCTTCACTCATATTGATATACACTCTTTCCCAAGTGCAGTGTATTTTACTATGCTTTTTCGATATAATATATTTACTTATAATATGTTCTTGGGATATTAAAGATCTAATTAGAGCCAGCTTTCAGATGATCTTCGAGCATGTTAGTTAAAATAAGTTGTACTATGCTTACTTAGCATCTGACTTTAGCGAATTTGGCTCTATTTTACTCCCAGCTTTTTCTAAATCCCATTTGATGAGGACCTAGGGTTCAAATGTGCATTAAAAACTACAGTATAACCACTTGAGAAATCTGAAAATATTTTATCCAGATTTCAGAAATAAAAAAAAGAATTATTTTGTTTCAGTCTTACATATTTATTGTATAAATTCACCTATTTCCCATCAAAGGCCTAACTGGGGAATTACTGCTATAATCAGATTTAATATTCCCCTCTGTAATCTCCCTTCAGAATCAACTCTTTTCATCAAATTTATAATCTTCATAGGAATCTAGTTCTGAAAAGGAAAAAATACATATTGTTTCCAAGTACTGAATTATATAATAGGCAGGAAATGTATTTAAAGATATTTTTCCTTTACTTCATTTGCAAAATAATTTTTGATAACATGGTACATTTATTATTATTTTTTACTACATTACTTACTATCAATGTGCTGAAGTTTGCAGTTGTCTGAGACACTGTAACTAAAGAAGAGTTTCTTACTGATTGCACTGAGCCCTATGTCCTTTTCCCGACTCTCAAATTCAAGGAGCTGCACCTTCTTTCACACGATTACAATGCAAGGAAAGCTGTTCTCAGCCTAAATCATTGAAATTTTATTTCTTTAATGCTAATCCTTCAGGAAGCAGAATTAAAGGAAATTTCTACTTATATATACAATATCTGTTTCCTTACATTTGGAAGTTGCACTTAACTCTGGCATAAAGAGATTCCTGTGTGATGCAGATTTAGGAAAAAAGAACATCAGAGGTACATTCACCACTGCCAGAGGCTCACAAACATCAATGCAGTGTGCGTGTGTCTTTATGTCTTTACCATTAGTAATTGAGCTATATTACCCACACCAAAATGACTCCTTAATCAAACTTCTGAGAACACAGCTTCTTTGCTTTCTCCCATACTCATAAATGGAATTATACTCCTTAAATACTTATGCTCTCCTTGAATCTCCATGTTGTCCACTTTCTTGACATCATATTCCAAAACTCTTGCAGTCCTCTTTAGAGGAGGCACAAATAGAGAGAAAAATGGAGGTGTGAGAAGGATTGTTGAATACATGCATATCTGTGTTTCACTATAAGAGTTCTGAGTACATGTTCCTGTCTAGTTCCTCTCTCTCCATAACCAGTATTCTATTCAAATTGCTGAGGGACCCGTTTGCCTCACAATTTGGCTAAATCTTTAATTAATAAAGATGCTAAATATCTTCATGTACTGCCATGTTTCCAAATGCAAATCTGAGCTCTGGGAGTGCTGTAGAAGCAGCACAGCTAGATTCAGGCTCTATTTATCCAGGATGACTACAGTCAATTTAAAATTGATTTAAAGTTCAGTTCGTAGCCCCAGCTTGGAATTAATTTTAACACAATGTTTTAGCATTAGTTTAATTAAACCAGTTGAACTCTCAGTTTCTTTGGTGTACTGTGTCACTTTGAACAAAGTCATGACCTTGTTGTGCAGATAAAGGATTGTCCGAAGGTGGTTTCATACGATGCCTCTCATCTCACTAATATGCTCTGCAGTCTCCACAGGCTGTAAGGAATACAACAACTTTCAGTGCTAGTTTTATGGGGTGAAGCCTACTTGAAAGTACTACTCAAACAAATGAGACTTTGACTACATCTCCCCAGCCCTCACTGGCTAGATTAACATGGTCAGAGCTGGAAAACAGAGCAATAAATGAACAAGCTGCAACAGTATCTTATTACTTTTTGAAGATTTTAACTTTTTATCTATGTTCTACATGCACTTATTTCCAATTTACAGCTGACAAAGAAATAATAATGCCAAGAAACTATGCATTTCATGTTTATATTACTTTATCCCTGCCAAGTTATCCTGTCACAAGATGCTGGTCTCTCAGTCAACTCTGAAGACATATCTAGTTGAAAATGTAGGTTCTCAGATGCTGAGTTTCAAATGAAAAGCAAGCAGCTCCTCTGCTTTTGAGCTGCAGATTGATTTCTGACTGGACTTCAAATTGTAGTCTTTGGCCATTTTTAAACTTAAATGACTTAGGGCCTGAACATCTGCAACTAGATTCTCCAATTTCTTAATTTTTCAGATGGGAAAAGGAAAGGGGCAATGATGTCCTCAGTGAGATATCTTTGTCTCTGGAATTAGCTTGATTGGTTTATACATCCCAGACAAAAAACAAGACATATATTCTCATAAGATTTTTCTGTGGCACTGTGACCATGACAGATAAAAGTGGTATTTGGTGGGCTTGAGATTTAATGCTATAATATTCAGTTAGTCTCTTAATTGAATAAAACAAGCAATCAAACAAAAAGCAGGTAATCTCTCCGTTGCCGCAACCCTGCCTACAAACTTCTAATCCATTAGCAAAACTCAGATAAGTTTTGCAAGGACCAACGTGTCTCAAAGGGAAATAAATACTTGAAAGTTTTGTGGCAGTCGGTGGCCATGAGCAGAACTGTCTGTAAACATCCCGCAGCGAGAGGAGGCCAGTGGGGCTGAGCTGTTTCGCTGGCGTCAGGCAGACACACGTTCTGCCCAGTCAGCTTGCACTAGTACAGGAAAAGATAATGAAAAGATCATGTTGCATCCTACTCACTTATTAAACTATTCTGAAACTTAGATACAATTTAAATAAGTGTCTAAATTCTTGAAAATGCTACTAGTGTAAGTATGATTGAAATCAAATTTATGCAGTTACATGTTCTAGGAACAGCAGAACCCAACTCCCAGTTAAAATTTAAGACATCTTTGAGGCAACTTTTGCCATGCTTATTTGCACATTTTATTTAAGAATAAAAAATTCAGAAATTTTCAGCTGGTCATAGGGGAATTCTCCTGTGGATGATTTAATGCCAGTTAATTCACTAGGAGACTAAAGTCTTTGTAACCCAGTAGTAGGTACATATTCCCAATTCTTGTTTCAGACATGGTGAGGTTAAGCACTTTCAATCACATTTTATTAGGGCTTTTGAATAAAGTGTTTATTTTACTTTTTTCAGTGCTGCCTCATAAGAGCTCATCTAAATCCATTACTCCATTTCCAACATTTCTGTAGCTAACCTAAAAGCCAAAAACAAAAATCCAAAGTAGTTTTATAAGAAGCAGAGCTAAATGAAGCCTGGTATTTTATGGCTAGTGGTTGAACCACAATAATCTCAGCTAATCACTATTTTTCTAAAAGTTTTCCACATTGATACCTGCAGTACCCTGTCATACCCCCTTTCATTATTTACCTCAACACTTCCAATCCTCTTTACTTTGTAAAGACTTGCAAGCTAGGAGCTGATGGGCAAGAGAGCTGTTGCCATTTGGCTAGTTTGTGAGCCTAAAGAACTCATGCTATTTCACCTGCTGAAGATCAAACAATTGCCTTCAGGAAAGCTCCATGAAGACCTTCCATATCCCTCATATCAGTTTATATATTTTGCAGACCTCTTGTTATTATTTCTCTGTGAAGTTTAACAGAAACTGGCCAACAATTTAAAGTAGCTAAAAAAGAGATTTAAAAGATGATAGAAACAGAGACTGCATGATCACATAACTTGTTTCCACAGCAACCCAGCTAAAAAGTAGAAGCTCCAAAATATTTCATACTTAATAAAGCCACATAAGAGTTGTTTATCGAAATAACTACACCTATACAGATAAAAAATATCAGGGAGTTTGCCTGGCTATTAATAATGAAACCTGGCTGCAGTCAAATCATGGTATCATATCAGAAATGCTTCACACAATAACCCTTAAGTTCTTGATGATACCAGTGAGGAGAAACCTATGCAGTAATTAAAAAGGAAAAATAGTGAGCCTTACTATTAACACATTAAACAGTTAAAATATAAGCAAAACTGAAAATTTCATAATACTGTTTACTTATTTGTTCAACAGACCAATCTTTGCTACAAATTCTCTCAGCTTGCAGACCAAAACATTTGACAATGATAGCCAGAACGTTTTTTTTTTTCTCTCTCTTTTGATTCAGGAAGATCTGTTTTATAAGTAAATATAAGGAGTTCTTAAAAATAGATCATTGATTAAATTTTCATTTCATTTCTGGCTACCACAAATAATATATAAACAATCTTACATAAAAACAATGAAGTTATCAATTTGTTCTGTATTAACAAGTTCTTCAAAAGATATGCCAATGTGTCTATAGCAATAGAGTAAAATCTATTGCTTGTCTGATCACCTTCCTATCTAATTCTAATATTAAAATTTCCCTTAGTCATTCAAATAGTTTTCTAGAAGTAGGTGACAAGCATTCAAAGCAGCTTAAACTAGAGATATTCATCAACTGCAATTTGATCAAACTGATGTTACAATCAAGTCTCACTGGTATTTATCAAAGTAGCTTTCATTGTACTTGCTCTTATTGCCAAGTGCATGCTCATCCATTAATATAGCGACTTAAGTTAACATTTTTCTAGTTTGCTCTGAGACTGGGGGGAAAACACCATTATGCAGATGCTGACACCGCGTGGAAGCAGAGGATTGACATCAGGGCCAAGCTGCCAGCTGGGGCCCAACACCGAGTCTGGCCAGGGTGAGCGCCACATACCGCATCCCCCCAGCTGCATTGCCCTGACCCACTGCAGCGGTTCCTGGGGGGTCCCGCAAGCTGTAACTCAAGAGTGTGTGCACGTGCGTGTATGCAGAGCTTTTCCTGACACAGCCTATTCCTCACTTGGTCTGCTTCATAAATTGAGCTTAGCAGTGTCCCATTGCCTGGTGCTCCTTTTTGCTGCATGACAATATTTGCAGGATATTTCCAACTAGATTGCCAGTGTAGGATATAGGATCTTGACAGCTAAGGTTTCAGAAGTGATGAGATACACGCTTCTGTATGTCTATGTAATTTCAGCAAGTTGTCCTATAGTAACAGATTTTCAGTTTACTGCACTTGAGATATACTGAAGAGACCGGAAGAGACATGCATCAGACTCTTTAATATTTTTTTTTCTTTTTCTAGTCTGTAATTCAGAGTTTTTCATACAACTTTGGCTAGAATTTACTTGATTGGTTGGTTGATTGGTTGGTTGTTTCTTAAGTCCTGACATAACAGCCAGAACTGGGAATTTAAGGAAAACACAGATCACCAGAATCAAAACTTGGTAATGTTGAATACTGTTAGTTAGAATGACTGTCCTGAAGAGTTTCCATTCAAGGCAAATATGATGGACAAATGAAGTATCTGACATTAACAGGAGGAGAGACGGAGTTCAGAGAAATAAAATGGCTTGCTTCATGCCAGGTAGCACATCTATTAAAGTGGCAGGAGCTGAGCAGAGATTGCTTGATCTCCAGCCCAAGACTTTAGTTTCTGCATTCATGCTTTTCAGTACCTGTATATCTGGACACTTTTAGATAAGGTGACAAGAATGCCGGCTCCTGATAAGATTCCCAAATAGTATATGAGCCACAGTTAACTATTCCACATAGTCTCTCACATATTACTCAGAATACTAAAGCAACTATATTTACTTGCATTTTTACTCCCAGTGTATGTGAACAGGACAAGTTGTCACTTTATAGAGAAAGAGTGGAAGGAATCTCCTACCTTTAGTAGCTGCAGCAAAAGTCAAGTTCTTGTTACTGCCTTTCTATCTTCAGGGAGCCATTCTGGGTCTGTTCCAGAATCCAGACACTGCAGAATTTCTTCATACAGTAGATTTTCTCTCATGCCTTTTTGTCTGGATTTGAAAGCAGAATTTCACTTTCAATTCCATCCCTTTTCCCAGCAAACTTTAGTCCTTGCCATAGTTTGGAGCATCTGAGAGGAAACCCAAGCACAAATACAGGTTGAAGATTATGTTCACAGCACTTCAAAGATCCATATATATCTAATACACCATGCTCGATGAAGTGACCCTGAAGATGATGCCACAACTTGGGATGAAGACGTTCTCTGTGGCTTTTCCTGGCTTGATGACTGAAACATGGATGGATATGTCAATGATACCCATAAAGGTTAAAAAAAAAAAAGAGAAACACTTTCTCTAAGTTCTTAGTTTCTTTTAGAGCTAAGGGTAATGGCAGAAATTATATTCAGAGGTATTTCATAAGTATAGTTTTACATCGCAAATTTGTCTAATTATAATGGAAAGATCTTTTATTACATCTCTTCTCTCCTGACATATGACTTATGTTTCTAATGTCTATCCTTCCCAAAGTTTTAAATGAGTTTGTATTCACTGATCCACAATGCCACTTAAGATAAAATGTTACTTGCATAATTCTGCTGTATTGACTATGATTACTGTACCAGCAGTTCCATAAAACCCAAAGTGAGCAAATCATTGTTTTTAGATAGATTACCTGAGACACTGGGGATAAAAACCTACAAATCTCAAACCTTTATTGTTTTCCCATAGAATATCCTATTTTAAAGTGAAATCATTCCAGTAGTTTTCGTATTTCTTGTTCTTCCTGTTTCTTTTTCACTTTGATTTATTTACAATTTCAAAATGTCCCTTTTTTTTACAGGTATAGCTTTATTATGAAGTTTGGGGGGTTTTGATCAATACAAGGCTTAAATATTACGGAGCAGTAACAACCAGAGGTACAGAGAAGACTCTCACCTAGAAGTCTGAAAAGATATATTTATTTCATTATTTGTAGAGAATACTTTAGCAGTTCAGCAGCCCAAATGGATGGGAAAAGTGGATTTCAAATTGAAATCATCTTCACAGAAATACCTTTGAGCATTCTGATTTAAAATTCATTTCTGCAGTCCAATGGCTCTGTCTCCATGTGTATATCTGCAGCTATAGGCAACCATGAATGTTGCAGTGATGACTTTGTTACATACCAGAAAGTGAACAAAAGTTCTAATGACCTGTTTATAGTTTCACTTACTAAGGACAGATAAGGTATGTGTTCCCCTGTGTATTTTACAAAGATTACCTAATATCAGAAAATAAGGAACCAAGGTTCTCATATTCAGCTGAGCCCCTAAGCTTTTACATGGAAAAGACAATCAGCAATCATCCTTGACTCACCTTTTCTATGCTAATCCTGGTTTAATAGATAGAAATCATGCTACCTGTTGTTTCTTTTCCAGACTGAAAAATCCTAGTTTACTTAGTCATTTTTCATTTGGGAGCCTTGTTGCACTGTCTTGTATCTCTTCCAGTACTACTGTTTTTGAGATGAGGAGCCAGAACTACTCACATCGTTCAAGAAGTGAGTACACCCTGTTATATTTGCATAACGATGTATTTAGCTTTTTACTCCATTCCTTTTCTAATATTCCAAACACTTAGTGTGCCTGTTTTTATCACTAGTAAATACTGAGCTAAAACGTGTAGAGACACACAATACATTCCCGATAATACCTGGATCTTTCTCCTGTGCAGGAGGTGTGTTCATCTTTCCGTAGGCTGCACATGGTCAAATGGTGCAGTGTAAAATAGAAAACTGTATTAAAACAAGGGTAATGACCAAGAATATGCTACAAAACATCATGTTTGGGCACCTAGAATATT
The DNA here is from genome assembly GCF_036417845.1 of Apteryx mantelli. Lineage (NCBI taxonomy): Eukaryota > Metazoa > Chordata > Aves > Apterygiformes > Apterygidae > Apteryx > Apteryx mantelli. The sequence continues at coordinate 115,435,124 of NC_089980.1, read as the reverse complement.
AGAAGCTGAACTGTGGGCAGGGCCTGTTGAAAAAAAATGAAAAGTTCTTTATATGCTGAGTGCAAAATAAGCTGGTAGTATTTTTTTAAATGATTTTACTTTGAAATTATTTTGCTATGCTCACTGCATCATCTCTTAGAGCATCTAGAATACTGTCAGCTGAGCTGTGCATATTTCTAGTTAAAAGTTACATATGTCATAAACTCAGTAAAGCTGGTTACATCTTTTCTTCATAATACTATTGGTAAGCAAAGAGCAAAAGACACAGCACTGGTGATAAAATGGGCTCCTACAAAATATTGTAAAATAGAGAGTGATCCAAGCCTAGCAAAATAGGTAAGGAAAAAGCATCTTGTATCTGCTGGGACTGTGAGTAAATTGCTTGTTTAAAAGAAAAAAAAGGATTAATGTCTGATTTGGGGAAAACGGAATTGCCAGATAGCTCAGCAGAGAACTGACCCACCTATATCTCAGGCTTGAAACAATAAGAACTAACTAACTGCATAAATTATGAGAAAAGGTTTGTGGGTTTAGTGAGTGTAATGGGGGTTAACCTTTTAAAGCTGTTGTGTAAGCTACAAGCTTCTATTAAATCAGTGGAGAAAACATTTGCATAGATTGTGGAAACTGCACAGAATCACCTAGTCCCTAAACTGCTGATGACTTCAGACTATTTCCACTTTATAATTTTTTTTAAAGTGGCTGAATTAAGAAAATTAACAGAGCATTGCTGGTTCGGAGAGCTTAAATGATGCATTAAGGGACCAGTTAGTGTGTGTATGTACAAAAAGAACAACCCAAAAGTGGTTATTAACTGAGAGTAATCTGACCCTACCACATGCCCTAGAATTTCTGTATCAATCAAGACAGCTACTAATGATGCCAGGGAGATGCATCTGTATTATGGATTCTGTGCTACAAGCAGGAAGCAGTACATGGGCGATATACTCAGATGCTATGAGTTTTCTCTGCGGTCTCACAATGCAAGCAATTGTCAGTCTAAGGACCAAGCACTATCAAAAGTATAGCAATGTGAGGCAGAAAAAGGCAGGTTATTTCAGAAACATAAACAACTTACAAAGAAATGCAGAGACTAATTCAGATTTTGTTCTGATAACTGGAAGGTGTTATCTTTGGAGAAGTTTTACCATCTTCTGGGTGTAGTACATTAAGCACTTAATTTTAAAGTATTTAAAGTATTTTTATTTAAAGTATTTATATTTCATATAAATTCTAATTAGTAAACCTTTCAATAGCCTTTCACATAATGCGAAGCATTAGTAACTCAAGAGTTGTCCTTTAAATACATTGTGAACCCTGTAATGGCCCTCTCTGTTCTACGTTTTAGAAGCTAGCCAGTCATAGTGCACATATATAAATAAGAATTTACAAGATAGGATGGAGTATATGATTGCAAGGTGAAAATTCTTTTTTTGTTTTTTGAATGACATTTATGTAGTTTGCTTCTCTTAGCATTAGGACTGCTTTAGTTGGCAAGGAGTTGACAACAGTAGTGTTGAAAAGTAAATCTGTCCCTGACCACGGCATCTGTTTGGAGTGTCTAACCAGAAAGCATCATCACGACCATCTGAGATGACTTGACTACATCTCAAATACAAGACCTCTCAGAAGGGCAAAGAACTACCTATGCAGAACGCTGCTTGAGAGTCTTAGCTACAGCTTTTCTGGAAGAAGGGAGGTGGGGAGAAACCCTTAAATGGTAACTGTTGCTTCAACAGGAACATGACTGCTACATGGAAACAGACCAGACCTAGCAGGCAGGACTTTCCATCCATTGAACTTGAGCAAGCAAAACTGGAAAATTAAGATTACATCTGAACAATACATCCATAATAGTTATTTTCTAAAATGAGTTCAGTACTTTTTAGAGTAAGGAGTCTATAATTAAAAAGAGTTTTGCTATGCCTGGATTGCTTGCATTATTCCTGCTCTGTGTTGTAAAGCAGAAAGTTTAAATGAACTTAGAGCTTCCATAAACAGTAACAGAAGTCTTGGACAAGAAAGGCTTAGTAGCCTGCAGTAACCTGTACGTAGTGCTCCCAGAAAACACACTGTATTTAGCACTTCTGGTTATTTGAGCTTACAGTGACTGCATGATTTCTTTATACTGTTGTAATTGGCTGGAAGAGAGGGTTTTTTTATCCTGTAAACAATTTCAGAACAAAGCAAAAAAAATTTTTTTGAATGGAAAATTCCTGAAGAAGTCCATATAAAAATAGTGTGAGAAGGCGCAGAAGGGAGGTTTAAACCTATTTTCCCACTATCATAGGAAAATATTCTAGCCTTTGAGTTATTGGCTATTTTTCCCTACCGAATTCTATCCTGAAACCAAGAAAAATGTCCTGCAGAAAGGTGTATTAAAACAGATACAGTTCTGTAGAAATATTTGGTTTTCACTGAAATGTATTCCAAATCACTTCCACTTGGAAAGGGCAAAAAAAAAAATCCAAAATGGGCATAAGCATTTTCAGCTCTTTGAGATTATAAGATAACTTACTGATACAAGGTATTTTGGTGCAAGTTTCAATGCAAAACGTGTCTTTGGCCATTAGAAGGCTTCCTGCTTACTCTGCAAACTCATTACCTTTGAGGGAGGTAGATGTTCTAGGGTTCCCTTTGTGGATGAGATTTTTAGTTCTAGATACAAGAATTCTGTAGTTCCTAGGGCTTTCAGAAACAGGTTTTTATGAGTTTGGGTTTGGCCAAAGATGTGTTCTGGATTTTTTTTCTTTTTCCTTTCTTTCTGAGAAAGGCTTGATCATTTATCATAAAAACTTTAACATTGCAACAAAGGGATGGAAATTCCTGTGATATCACTGTTGGTATAATACACTAAAGTGTGAAATCCAAGCCCATAATTCCTGGTCCCAGGAAAGTGCCTGTAAATGGCACTATGAAGCAAAGCAGGGTTTAAAACAGGACCAGGTTCTTTGATTGTGTAAACCAACAGTTCAACATACAAATTTATATCAGCTGAGGATCTTGCCCACAGACTATTAGAGAACCTTTGCCGGCACATACAGATAACTTAATTTCACAGTTAAATTAACGTTGTAATTACCAGCATCTGACTCATCCCCTAAAAAGCCCTAGTGGTATCTATGCTACTGATGTAAAAGAAACCACATAACATTAATCAGATGCTGGCTATATTTAAAAGAAAGAGCTTTTCTTTCTTTACAGTGAGAAGAGGCTTAATTTTCAGGTATCAGTATAGGCTCCAGGTGCTCAAGGTCTCAGGAAATAAGGCAATATATCAATAAAATGTGTCAATAAACATATACTGGACTGTTAGAGCAGTAAAGCAAGCAATTAACATTTCTCATGTGCTTTTTCACTCTGGCAATTCAAGCTGTTAAAAGGTACCTAATACAGCATTTTATTATTTGAGAAACCACATGTTCTCATCTTCTTATAACTACAAAAAGAAAACTTCTACTAGATAGAAGATGTAACTGCACACATAACTAGTCATTTCCCAACTTCTAAGTGTTTAATCATGTCTTGAAATATCTTGTTTTATTTTTAAGCAAAACCAAATAAGGCAAACTGCTTTGATCAAAAATTGAAATTTGTCAACGAAACATCCTTTTCTTTTACTTTCTTTTCTATAAGCATATCTGCAGTTCTTTTTTGGAATGAACCTCTGGTATTTATGGGAACCTCAGTCATTGGATATATGATGATTAAATAATTTCTGTAATTTTAGTACCTGTGTGCACCATGTTTGCTCAGACAGCTTAATTAGGTACTTTACACCACAGATCAACTTGCCCTTGATTTACTTGAATTAAAAAGCTACAAGATGTTCTTTATCAAGTTCTAGCATTTTCTGTTGATGCATTGTGGCATTTGTAGATCTCAAAATCTGGCCACTAGATTCATAAATCTGCCTGAAAAAGAAGCAACTCTACATACGGGTAAGTTGATGAAATAAATCAGATATACATATATGAAGATACAGATATACACATGCATAGTACAAATACTTGTTTTAAGTGCTAACTAGATCATCAGCACTGTGGAATACTTGGATTTCATGAAAGTAGTCTTTAATTTAGCATTGAACTGTATCTCATTTCAAAGTGCAAAGACATTATTTAACTTATTATTTTATAATGAACATCTCTACGTTGAATTACTCTGTTATCTGTTAATCTGAATGTAATTAAAATAATATTTTTGAACAGCAGTTTTATTTTAACTCTTACATTTAGTAGATTACTTAGATAAACATTGAATCTGTGATGGTACTAACTTGTCAAAATCTACTTTCATACAACTGGATGAGAAAGTGTGCTTTCTTTTTAGTTGCCCTTTTGTTTCAACAAAAATACAAATTTCAGAGCCTGTATAAGGACAAGAGTGGTGTTAGGAGTGTTTAACAAAAAGTCTGAGTCATCACTTAGCTGTATTGAATCTATAATGTAGCGTTAATAACCTGGAAAATAAAGTTTTGTGCGAAAAAGTGGAATCTATCCATCTCTTTAGTCATGTGGTTTGACAGTTTTAATAATATCCAGTCTGAGGCTAGAAATTTCTTAGCCTGTTGCTTCATGGGTAGTTTGGCTGAAGCTATGCTAGGAAATCGAATAGGGGCAAGGCACGTGCCTGAGCATTGCCCTTCAGTTCTGAGCTATATTTAACTGTTAGGACAATGCATGGTTTTGGCCTGTGCCAGCTAGTGCTCATCCAGTCAATGCCCAGGCGCAGTTAGAGGACATCAAAGGCCAGGGACCATCATCAATAAGCAGTATGGATGAATATATCCTGTTTTGGGTGAAGAGAGATTAGCCATCTGGGTGCAATTTCTGCTGCACAGTTTGCCCTCGGGGCCAGGAAATAGTACCTGACACCGCTTGTTAATACAGACATAGCCCTTCTTGCTTCATGTCCAATGACTATCTGGATACAGCCAATATGAACTATCCAGGAATGATAACCTGCAGGATTGAAAGCACTATCCTTCATACAGTGTTCATAACACTTGGTCAGAACAGTTCATTTCCCTTGCCATCCTTTATGGGATCTTTAATGTGTTTCATTTAGTGACAGAAATATACTTAATTACGATCCTACAGTCGAACAGAGAGTCATGCAATATTCTCTGACTGAAAAATTAAGCTAAGCTTTGTCCTTTCATCTCCAGCCTCATGAAATCATCAGCCCTCTGTTTCTGCCTCCTGTTCACAGGAAGATGCCTCTGAGAGACAGAAGATAAAATCAGATATTCTATTGTGGTCTCATAACTTTCTGTCTGGAGTAAGTTAATCCTTGGGAAGCTGCCACAACTGTTCTTGTGCGTGGTTCCAGCTGTACATCCCTATGTTCAGTGAGGCATAACTACATATATATATATTCTATATATATGTATATATTTGGAAGTTGTACTTGAGTTTACAGAGCCAAGAAGTTCAAACCTGCTAAGCCTACTAAGTATGTATTGTGCATAAGAAAAGAGTTCAGGTCTTGCACCTTCTCAACTTCTTTGGATGGAGAATCCAAAGTAGTACTATAGTGCTAGCTGAATGGAGGGCATATTTGGGGGTCCTGCTGAAGTCTCAAACATATCTAGATAATTAGAAAGGCTCGGTAGCCTTAAAGAGTGAGATGCATGCCCCCTAACTTACATTTAATTTATTTTTAAGCAGGAATTTGAAGCAGTCTCCCTAACACATCTGAGTTTCCTCTCTTGTCAAAGCAAAGTGGTAACAGTCTTTCAGGGTCTTGTGAGAGCAGTTCCTTTCCCCCAGCTAGGCACAAAACTTAGACAAGCTGGACCTCATGCGGTATTTTCAGTAATAGATGTAGGATGGAGCTATCTGGCTTTCATGACCTACCTCTGAGCACTGTCTGACTTTTTATAAATTTTTAAACATCCATCTTCACATCACTTCTGTGAGTTAAGGAGATATCCTCCATTTATAGGGGCATAACTGAAATGCAGAGAGATTAAAGAGACTGGTCTCAAAGCCTATTAAAAGCTGCTATCGATCTGAATGAGAATTAGATCAGGCCATTTGTGAATTAACTTCTTAAGTGAGTGTGAACATCTGTCTAAATCTATTTATAGTACTAAAACTATAACCCAGGGAGGTCCCTTAAATTCTTCATTGCTATACCTTCCTGGGGGAAAACAAAACAAAACAAAATTAAAAAAATAGACTTTTTAAAATGATAATGAAAAATGTATTTATTTTTCTAACAAAATATTAATTGGGAGGGATGTTTTGATATCTGTTAATTTGGAATAAATTTTAAGCTATTCAAGCAAAAACCTTATATCTTGTTAAACAGTAATGAAACTATAGTTGAAGTCATTATTTAATATTTAGACATTAGTTATATAATATTTAAACAAATTGACAAAATAAGAAGCTATGAAAAATCATGCAAGTCTGGGAAATTAAATTATACATGCTGAAAAAATGCTGAAATATATATCTTGATCTTTCCTGTGAGTAAGATTATTTTAATATGATAACAATACTCCTTTTAAATTCTGAATCCATGAGTTCCTCTGAAACAGTGAAAGAGAGGAAAGGTATTTTATATTCATTTTACAGGAAATCTGTTGCATCTTCTTCATATAAATTACAACAGCTTCAAGATCTAGGGTTCATTGCAAAGCCCTATAGGCATTCCAGGGGAAAAGATGACAGAATTTTGTATATATTTTTAAGCTACAATTATACAGAATCATAATATGAATTTCTAAGGAAGTATTTTTGAGGGATATGAGGACCAGCCTTGATGTTGTTAATATAACATGACCCAGTTTAATAGTACAGTTGACAAGTACTTCAGTGACTCTAGAGACACATGATTACTAGAAAGAATGCGGAACTGAGCACTGAGGATTACTTGTATATGATTGTGCTGGCTTCAAATACAGAAATAAATCATATTTCCTTATATTTAAGAAAAAGCATTTCTGGTGAAAAATAATTGTTATTATAGAAATATAGGAAAGATGGTCAGATAGAAGATGGATGTGAAAACAACATCACAGTGAATTGATTATTTCAAGTCAGAGTAAGGCTAAATAATTTATTATTTAGTATATGGCTCAATAGATTAGAATTTCTTCATAGGGTGAAAAGACTATTGCCTCCAGACACGATATGCTTTTAGTGATTTATTTATAAATATTATACCTCGCCCTTATATCTCAGTGAAACTATCAAAAATATTGTTATTGTTTCATCAGTAAAGTTTTAATGCAGTCAGTGTCAATAAACAATTTTGTAGTTCACAGTTTTAGTGAGTTCTAAGAGATATTTATTTACAGCACTAACAAGATTCCAGATATGGCAACATGAATAAGACACTTTTTTTAATGACAGAGATGACCAACCTCAAGAGAACTATTTACCTAAAAAACATGGTAAATTCTCCATTATATGTAATGAATAAGTCAATATGGGATGTATTTTGAAAAGATACACTGTAACTTAATCAAATCAGAAGTTGCAAACCTGATAAAGGATTATGAAAAGATGATGTCAAGAGGTCACAACAAGAACGGTAAGGGTCAGTCTCTCCTCAAAAGCTGATTCTGATTTTACTGTCCTGGGGCTGAAGTCCTTTGACCTTTTAAGTGTTGCCAGCAACGTGGTCAGAAGAAGGTGCTGAGGGAATAGACCTGAGGCTGATGAGACCTTGTCATAACCGATTTACTTATTAATTTTATATCCTCATTATAGTCAGTCCCTCATCTCAAAGGCTGAAATTGTTCCTCACTGTTTCTATTAAGCAAAAACAGATCCACCATACTATAAGGGTTTTGATATTTTTTCTTTTATTTGAAATTTTAGAGCTGATGTTACAATAGTTTCAAAATCAGTCACAGCAGTCCTTTCTGATCAGGTGAGCTCAATGGAAGTTTAACCGGAAAATCATACATGTGCTGAGGATATCCAGCTGATTTCATCCAAAGACATGCATTTTATATTGAGAGCCTGAAGTAGGTGTGTAACACAGTAAAGGTGATGAGATAAAATACAACTGTGGAAAAAAATCCCTTTATGAAGGAGTTAGTTTGGCAAAGTTATTCATAGAAATCCATTTTGATAAATCGTTAGACTCTGCCATTAGGGAAAAAAATTGTGTGCAGTATCAGAAGAGTACAAATACAGTATGTAGTCTACCAAGGAAAAAATGCTATAGACTGGTCATTTCAGACCACTATGTGCAGTATTTAACATATAATTTACACTGCATTTGATCAATTTTATTCCATGTCATGCCTAAGATCTTGTTAGGGGATTGGACAATTGAAAGACAAATATTTGTGGTTTCTTACTGAATTTTTTCAGCATTTGTAGAGGTTTCCACACTCTTAGCTAAAACTATAGATATAAAAATGTAATTTTGTTTCATTAGGAATTATCACTGACACCTAATGGACTATTAAGCAACTCTTCCCTTCCATACCCTAGGCTTATCGCTACTTTTGATGAGAAACATGTCTTTCATTGTTATAGTTAATAAAACAAAACATACTTACATTTGTTTTTCATACTGTATCAGTCTATACTGTTGGAAATGTATGAGATACAAACACGTATGCAGACTAATTGCATGCAATTTATTCCTGGCACTTAAGACCAATCAGAAGGACAATGAATCACTTTCAATGAAAATGGATTTACGGTGGCTAATCTTGAAGCTCTTCTGCTTTAACAGATAACGTTTAAACACCTGAAGTTGTTCTGAACAGGATTAGATGACATTATAGCATATTTTTACTGTGCTTAGATTACAATTGCAAATACAATAACTACAAGTTATTACAATAGTAAGATTAATCTGTTTTGTATGTAGCTTGGATGAAGCACTTGATCTCCATTTGTCATTGTTCTTTACCTCTAAATCAGGAATAACATTGCTCTACTTTCTGGCAAATAAATAAGTACTGAGGTACTCCGTGGTTAAAGGTGTTATAAATGCCTAAAATACCTTCTCTTTTTGCAGGAAAGCAATTGCACGTTCCATTCCGAGAAAACCCTTTTTTATGAAATTCACTGCTAGAAAATTATTTTTTGTTAGGAAATGTACATCTAGATGCCACAAGCACATTTTTGTTTTTTCTTTGTGATATGCATGATGGTAGCAATGTAATGATTAGGCAGTCCATGACACTAGGACACAGGAGAGCTAGTTTCTCATCCTGCTCTAGCTTTCTGAGTGATCTCTGGGAAGCTATGCTTCTCTTAAATCATCATTTTCAAAATGTGTGAAGTACTGATAACCATTTTGTTAAGTAGTCTTTCAGACAAAGTAATTGATTTAAAGAATAAAATATATCAAGTGTTTCTTTTAGTTTGTCAGAAGATTTGGAAATGCCCTCTACTTTCTTCAGGGTCTCCTCTTGGAAGAATTATTCATTATTTAGAGAGTGTTATAATTTGAATACATCAATACTTAAAAGAAGGCAAGGAGAGATATCACTAAATTTCCTAATTGCTGCTTCCCAGAAATCCTTTTTACAGAGTATAGCTCATTTTACAGAGAGTATGTTTTATTGATTAAAATATTTTTAAAAATGTGTGACATTGGGTTTATATAATGAAAAAATTAAGCATATCTTTTAGTAGACAACTCCTCCTGAATGTTGCGGATGGTTACAAAGCTGTAATATAAACTGCTCCTCAAGGTTTTAGGGGAAGGTTATGTACACATCGGGAATTTTGATGTTGTTATTGCAGAGCACTGAAAAAACAAAAAATACTTGACTATACTTCAGTACATAGACTTAAAGCAGCAGCGAAAACCTCAGCTCACCTGAGAGTGGGCTTTCTGGAGGCTTCACTTGTGCATCCTCAGAGTTGGCAGCTGTATGTTTGCTATTTTGTCAGTCTATACTGCCCTGCACCGCAGGGCACAGCACTGTGGGTGCGACTGCTGCGGAGCACAGCGTTGCAGTTCTTCATGAGTTTACATAACCTTAGAAAAGAATCCTTTTCCACCTTGAGAAACTGCACTGTGCCAGGTCTTCTGCATCCATAGATTGCTAGTGGATGCAGTGATAAGAAGGTAAAAATTGTCCCACAGTTTACACTAAACTTCTGGAACGCACTAAGTATGTTTTTCATTATCAGGCCAGATGCATACTTCACGCTTTTAAGAACCTATTTCAGTTGTCAATTTTTGTAGATACTGTTGTTCGCTCTTTAATGTAATATAAAAGGATAGACAGGTGTATTTAAAAATCTGGTTATTTCACAATAGAACTGGGTCATAAAAGTATTATGTGACTTTTATGATGGGTGTATTTTATGATGTGATAGGCAGTCATAAAATATTCTTTCAAATATAAATGTATAACTGGAGTGCTGATCCTATTGCTTTTGGATGAATTATGCCTAAGAAAATATGCTATTAGGAAATGAATGCTTTATATTAAGTTTGCACAAATATTGTCATTGTCTGGACCACATTTTAATTCAAAACTCTTCTGATTGGGTTATCTTACCTCCTGCTTTCAGTTGCTCAAATTGTAGATGGGAAGGAGAGCAACCAAATTTTATCCTTGTAAAGAAAGGCAGCAATTGCTTAAATGGAAAATGAAATTAAGAGAAAGCTAAGTGCATTCTTAGCTGCCTTTTAATGTCATCTTTGGAATGGAAATAAAGGATACCATCTGCATGTCAGCTGCTCAGCTTTTTGTAGACATCCACTCATGGCTGTTGTGAAATCTACAGAAGAGGTTCTATTTTTGTACTATTTTTCTTCATAGTGGGTAACACACAAGGCATATTGTTAGGCTGCTTTTGATCCTGAGTCTAGGAGAATACAGGTAACCTTACAGTGGCTCCAGTTTGCTAGGACTAAATGAAGCAAAGCAAATTAAACTCAAAGACCTGTCAAGGATCAGAAGATTGTGAGAATGTACAAGACTTATGTTTAGGGTGAGGACTAAAGGCAGCAAGATGAAATCAAGGTGGATTAGGGAGAAACACATGTGGGAAAATAGAGGGAGAAGAGAGTAAAAGAGACTGGTTGCATGTAAATGGTGGCTGGTCAATATGCTTGTGTCTGACTAAGCCTTGTGCTAAGTCACTGCAGTCTATGCTTTATTCTTAATAAATCCTCCTTCTGAGTGTTTTCTGTGTGGGTGCACTCTCTGTTCTGAGCCTGCATGTGAACACAAGCAAGCCGGAAGGCAGCTTAGCAGGTGAGCAGGGTAAGAGGGCTGAGCAGCAGCTGCTGGAGTGAGGGGCCACGAGCCAGAGGGGCCTGGGAGACCTCAGCCAGATAGACTGAAGTCTGAAACCAGGTGCTAGAGAGGTCCATGGGGAATGTGCGTGTGTGTGTGTGTGTGTGTGTATGAACACTAGTGATCTCTATTGTCATCAGCCAGCAAGGAGGAGGAGGATCAGACCACCTGTGTTACTCACATTTGCTGTTTGTGTTTATGTGGGTGCTGGTAAAAGCATTGCTCTCTGTGTCTCGATCTGTGGGACCAGCCATGTCAGTACTGTGTGTGTGTGTGTGTGCCTCCAGCACTGGAGACACAGCGCTGGAGCAGTCTCACATCTGTGGGGCTGGTATACCTAGGCCCTGAAGCCCATGAGTTTCAGCTACTTCTCACATGGTTTATCTGACCATTTTACACCCTGTGAAGTTAGAGAGCCTCAGCTAACTAGAAAAAAGTAGATAATATGGCTTAGTCAGATTGTCCTTTGTCACTGGTTTGGTTAGAGTGAACTTCATATCATTAAGTCCTATAATTACTAATTTATAGGCAGTAAAGGCAACAATTTTTGCCCTAGTTGCCTTGGCACCTCTCTGCAACTTCTGTGCAACCTGGTATCTCTGTGTAGGACCTTCTTTAGCAGAGGCAGTATCAGTTATGTTTTGACTATGCTGCTGTGAGTGTTTCGATCTCTTAGTTTTAAGAAATCTTTGTTACTTAAACTGAACAAAAACACTGTTCTTAATCTCATGGGTGAGTCTCAGGTAGGGTGAGATGCCTACAGCCAGCTTTATTAACTGAAGTCTTGCCTCTAATGGATTTAGTTGAATGACCTTTTCCACGGAATCGTATGTGGGCATAAAGGCCCCTATTTGTAATTTAGAGAAGAACACATTTCTCTGTCACTGTATTTGTCTTTTATATATAATAATGTATGAATTTGGATTTAAACTATGAGGTCTTTTCCTCCTTCCTTGAATGAGGTATTCTTTACATAAATGGGACGAGTAATAGGATCACATTCCATTGTCAGACTGCATATTGTCATGAAACTTAGGAGCTTGATAATTTGCCATCAAAAATAACGTTAAATTTGATTAATGACTTGAAATCTACTTGAACATGCACAAATACACAGAGATACATGCTGACATAAGTCTCAGTTCCCAAAGAAATCAGGATAAAATGGCTTGATGGGTCATTCTCACTTCTACTTCATTCCAGTTATTCATAACATATCAACAGAACCAACTTTTAGGCGTAAGGCTGGAATAGCCCTTACAGAATAACTCCAAGGTTGTTTTCTTTTCATGTTCCCCTTTATAAGATGCATGTGTCTGCTTGTCTTGTTCCCCCTTGTCTGCTACCTTGCATTTCCATAAGGAGCTCATTACACACTACACTGTGGAAGGCTTTTAAGATATGCTTTTAAAATTTTATTTATTCTTTTTTTTTCTTTTTCTGAATTCACAGGTTGACTTTAAGCATTTCAAACTCTTTAAATTTGAGTGCTGAAATTCCAACACTTTGATGAAAGTGGCCTTACATTCTGAGATAATGAGTTCTCACTGAAGTCAGTGGAAACTCTTGTTGCTCACTACTTCTAAAAACCTACCGCTTTAATACATGTGTTTAAATTAGGATCAGAGGCAGGATTCTTAAAAGTACCTAAGGGACAAAGCAGAAATCCCATTGAAAGTCACTGAACCTTGTGAGCTTAAGTAATTTAGTTTCCTTTGAAATTCCCACTGTCAGTATCTAAAATTAGAGCCATACTTTAAAAAGTGAGGCATCCACCATTTCAAGATTTCAATATTCTTTTTCATCCTTCAGGAACATAATAAAATGGAGGCAGGAAAAGAATAAAATGAAAATAGGTATTACAATAATAAAGAAATATATAAACATTTAGACAGAAAAATAATACAAATTTAGCCTGTCTCATAGGTCCTGATAGGAATGAAAAATTGAGCTCTCTTTCTAAAGAATCCATGTGGAATTTTAATGTTCTAAACACTTGTTAACCCTTCTCAAACTGAGAACAGAATTTAGTCCATCTTTCTAAACTGGGAGGATTCTCTAAGCACTCAGATGATATATTTGGGATTAATGGCATCACCACCATTCTTAGTGATTACAGCTTTATTTGGAAAGGAACCTGATACTATTGGAGGGAATCAGGGCAGTGTCATTCTGACAGTGCTTTCGACAGGGCATGCTCAGAGCATTTATGGGCTCATCCTACTCTGCTTGGGCCTCGTATAGGCAGTAGATAGTCATGGCACTGCTTAAACGCAACAGCTCTGGGTTTGTGCAGCATAGTAGCACCTTAGGGAATTTTTATAGGGTTCATTAGCAATGATATTTGAATATGTATTAGATTAAGTGATAGCTGAGTAGTAGAAGCACAGGTAAGGTTACATGGAGAGGGAAAGAGAATGGACAGAAAGAAAGGATCATAAATATATTATTGACGGCTTTGATTCTGCTGAAATTCTTATTATTTATTTATTTATTTATATCTTAGACCTATATCTCTTCCAGCTGTTTCTTTAAAGATGGATTTGGCAGTCTTCATTTCAGAGAACAAATGATTCAAAAGCTTGTTAATATTTAAAGAAAATTTTTGTCTCCGGGATAATAATTCTAGTCTATCCCACCAGCAGCCATTAAAAGCTCTCCTCTTACAGGGGCTGGCTATGTAAAAATTACTTGCAGTATTAGCTCATTTCCTATCCAGACTTATCAGAGTTTGCAAATTGTTAACAGCATTAACAAAGCAGCCAAGAAGTGAACAAGGATAGAATTTAAACAACCCTTTCTCCTTCCTTGATCTGGCTTAGGCACACAGTTATAGTGAGACAGGATGCTTGTGTTACTACCAGCTATTCTGTGACAGAAGCTTCATTTTCTGAGGTTGTTAAACAGGAGAATTTTCAAGTACAGCCAGTTCATATAATAAATCTTTTTATAAATGAAAATAAAAAAGAAAAAAATACTTTAAAAAAAAAACAGGACTCTGGCAAACAGAGTGGTTAGAGTAATTTACTATTCTATGAAGTTCAACAGCTGCCTCACATAAAGCATTCTTCTTTCCCACTGGCAGAGGAATAACCACAGGAAGTTGTTCAATCAAGAAAAGGTCATTCTCACCTTTCAGGAACGTGTTCTGCTAAATTGGTAGTAGGAAACCTCTCTATCTAACCTCTACCTTAAGACATTTTGCAATTTGTTAAATACAATATTTTTCACATGGCTGGATTTTAATTTTAATAAAGTTTGGAATACTCTCAGTAATTGTTCCTGTGCATGCAGCACTGATCTGAAAAAAACAGGGCAAAAATAGTACTGTATTTATAATGCATAAGGATTAGTACATGACTGGAAAAAAAGCCACTCTTCTGCATGTATGTGTATGCAGACATTGTGCAGTCCTCTGTATTCACATGACATTACCTATCTATTCCTAACAAATTAATATTAATGTGTTCATTCCTATTCTCAGTAAGTACTTTAGAAATAACGTTCATTTTTTCAGAGCCAGATGACACTCTGGTGTGGCGCTCTCAAACTGGGATGAAACAGGCCATGCAATTGTGGCCTTCTTGTCATGGGAAAAGCCAGGGTGGGGACGCTGAGAGAACGCACCCTGCTACTCTGACACAGAATTGAATTTGCTATGCAGAACGGGTACAGTGGATGGATAGAGATTTCTATCCTAAAATTTCTGTTTTATGACACAAACACACTCTGTATAGATACCCTCACACCAGTCAAGGCCCCAGCCTTTCCAGTTGTGACCAACACCATAAATTCAGGACAGCATGACTCACTGTTGGTCAACACGTGCAAGTCCTGGCTGGCAGCCTGGCTTGTATGTGTAGGGGTTCCACCTCAGGCTCAGCCTTCAGCAAAGTGTTGGACCACTGTGGATGGGTTCCCGCTGAGGGGCTATTGTTTAACTAGTTGCTGCTTTTTAACTTGGATCATCTTCATAAATCACCAATGTCCTCACCAGTCATGTAAAATACTAGGCCAATCTCTTTGCCCTTCTCCATATCTAAAGCCAATTAATGGTTATCGCATGGACTGCAATCACCTTCTGACCTCGTGCTCCAAAGATGTTATAAGAATATAAAGTTATTAAAAGGTCATCCATGATTTATTGTTTCTTTCCTGAGTATAAACAATTAGAGTGGGACAGATGAAGTCCAGAGCTTTCAGGCAAATATTTCCTGTAACAATTACCCGTGCTTCTTTGTGTTTTCAGCATCAGATAGAATTGGGCAGATATTGTCCAGGCCTCATTTAATCTGAGTGGTATTTTGGGTAGGCTTCCCCCTGTGACACCATACATTAAAAATGTTCTCTGGCTGGCTGTTCATGGCAGAAGAGTCCCACTCATTCCTGGGGCAGAGGTGCAGCCCTAACCTTACTAGAGGAGGTGTTGCACAACTGCTTGTGTTTGAGAGTGGACACAAGGACACTATCATTTCCTTATTTCCTTCTGTAAATCAGTACCTGTCTAAGCATTATTATGATTCAGAGAGAAACTAACACTTTCTAAGTCCCTGAAGAAGCCCAGTGGATTAAGGCTCTACCATTTTTAGAACATAGATGAGCACAGCATTTATACTCAGTTTTAGCTCAAAAGGTGAGGTGCCAGTATCCACCCACAGCATAACCATCTTTTGACTAAAACATACATGAAAAAGAGGATGGTTTGACTTCAATTCCCTCTTTAATTCAGGGTGTTTCATGCCTCACCCAGTTTTTGCATGGAAGTAGAAACAATCCAGAAAATGAGTGCTCATCCCAGAGCGCAGTTTAATGTCCAACTAACCACAATCAGTCTCCTTTTCATTTGTTTTATTTGGATCAATAATAATTACATGTTTGGCTGAAGAGTTATTCTCCACCTCTTCTCAAGATTGGTAGCTTCTCCAAATATTCTGTAGTCAGTGAGCAGAGCACTCAACTGAGAAGCAAGGGATATGTCTTTCAGCCTTCAAAGGTTAAGGCTGGAGTTCACTGTTGGCTTTCCACTCTCTGGGTCAGTTAAATCTCTGGGCTATTTGCAAATTGTTGTACCAGCAGTTCCTCCTACACCTATTGTGGCTTATGAGCATGAAGACCTGCTTAAAATAGATTATTCTAGGTGTGTGCTCAGCATGTAATCTTTCTGAATCACTCTTCATAGTGATTAATCACTCTTCATCACTTAATCATTCCCATATGTCATATAAGAAGCGTAGGTATCTAAGTTCTGTGTTCTGAATCATCCTCCTGGGGCCAGGTATCTATTTTATTAGACACTGTGGTGCCTAAATGGGAAATGTCTAAATGGGGTTCCTATATCTTATACGGATACTTATATTTATGTCAAACATTTAGTCACCAATTGCAGCCTTAAAAATTTTACTCAGTATCCGCTTAACTCCAAAGGTCCCTATGAAATAAAATGCTTAGCAGAGGTCTGAATATGAAAGTTTCTGAGGACTTCCACATATCTCTATGTGGAAGAATGGTTAAGTGAAAAGGGGCATGATCTCTTAGAAGTGAGCAATCCTGTCTTCACAATAGAGGGAGGATCCCTGCGTCTATGTGAACTGTCCTTGAGCATTCCTAGACCATTACAGAAGGGGAAGGCAAGTAGTGGTAAACAAGTAAAGGAGGGGGCTGACAAGCCCCTCCACGGGAACAGCAACTTTGCACCAATCGTGTACTCGCCTTAGGCGTGTGAACAGAGACTGTAAACCAATCATACAGCTATTGCTAGTACATGCTTATCGCTTGTCTATATATACTCTGTGTAAGCTCTAATAAAGAGAGAACGACCATACTCATATTGAGACTCATCGTTACTCCGGGTCCGTCTCCCACTCCGACATCTCTATATTGTAAACCAAACCGATTGGAAGGGTGGTTGTCTAGTATTTCACCAAGGCTTCCTAGCACCTACCTCAAAGGATTAAGTCCTGAAAGATTCCAAGGAAGGTCACACCTATATATGAGCTATTATTTATTTGTTTCATTTCATGAATTCCTAACGGACATCCATCCAAAGCACCAGGCACCTTTACAACAAATTACAATTCACATGATTAGTCTATTAAATATAGGCAATAAAGTTATCCAAGCAGTTCACCCAAGCTCACCCACCATAAACTAATCCCAAACACAGGGCTCACAGTTATCAGTTTACCATTTTTACCAGAGAAAATAATGGCAGAGATTGCAGAACGTACTAACAGCATTTAATTTATGCAGGACACTGTTGCTACAAATGCTCACTCGCTACCCTGTGCTTGCACCCATGGAGCTTTGATTTCATGGAATCTTTTGAGCATGTAATTGGTAGAGTTCAATGATTCACAGCTTTCTAATTCAGCTGATATTTTGGCAAGTTATTAGCCAGCTGCTATTCATTGAAGCAGATGTTATGAACCATGCATAAAATTGTCAAGGTTAGAGTTAGTACAAAGAAAACTCTATCTTTCTCCTGCCAGGGTTTATAACAAAATGCATACTGACGTCATCAGAGGAATCGGCTTCAGAAACTGGGTGATGCTCAAATTCATCTTCCATTATTTTGTTCTGCTCCTGTACCTTTTTCTTCACCTCCCCATTCTGCTCATGGCCAACTTTCTTTTCATCTTAGTGCAGCTTGTATTTTGCTTGTCTACTCCTAGCTTCTAGCCTTCTTTCAAGCTGATTTCTGCACTTGGGAACATCCTTCAGTTAGCATTCTTCAGCTCTCCACCTGTGCTTCCTTTACTTCCTCTGACATTAAATTGAATAATTGGTAGGTGTTGTTATTCTCTGCCTTCTACAAGTGAGCATTCTGCATAGCTCAAAAGCAATAATAGGACACGTCACAGCATACTAGTTAGGACTAGTTTGGGTCAGGAAATGGGTTTTGTGTCTAGTATTCTTCATTCACTATAAGTCACTAGTGTATGACTGCATATCTACCATGTAGAGGGTAACTGGGATGGGAAAAATATGCATTATTTTTTACTAAAAATCTGAGACAGTCACCTCAGTATTTGCATCATTGCTTGTATTTCCTAATGCTTGCTATAAATACATATTGGAAATTGACAACATACAAGAAGTACAACAAGACCTGAGGAGTTTAAGAACTAGAACATTAAAAAATTAAGCCAAGCACATTTTACCTTGTATTTTTTTCTTTCAGCATCAGTTACTATTCTTTCTATATTGTTTTAACTTGCCAGTAGAGTGGTACAATACCAGCTTGAATGACTAAGTGAAAAAGAAGATGCATTTTCTGTATCCAGGATTTGCCTAGAGGACGTATGTTTATAGGATCTACAACTACTTACATCCTTGCTACCCTGAGACTGAAAATGCTAACCCCTTATTACTACCGTGATAATTTCAGGTGAATTAAATAAGGCTTGAATTTGACTCTGCAGTTTATTTTACTTGAAGAAATATTTAAGAAATATGTGGCATACATCTATCATCAGTCTATTAAGCACATAATTTATTGATATGCTTTGTAATTCTGTATTTTTTTTTACTTTTAGGTCATTTGACAAAATCAGGACAGTCTCCTTGTATAAAAAGCCTTGTTTCCTTTTTCCCTTTGTATGCTTATATTTTCAATAGGCAACTATTCACATACCTAACTGGTCATTTGCACATAACTAGACATGACCAGTGCATACAGTAATTTCATTGAAATGTCAGGTGTACTACTGTGATTACTCTTTTCCACAGGCAATTTAGAAAATCAGAAAATGAATATGTGCTGCTTGTAATGCCACAAAATGACCTTCTGCTAGGTATTCTCAGGGAGTTGCAGTGCAAAAATGATCTAGCTTTTGAAGTCCAGGATGAATGAGAAAGAATAACCACAGCCTCTTTGTAACTGATTATTTTGATATTCAGTATGCAAGAGGAAGTCAATAATAATACATTTTAAATTAAACTGTGTTAGAGTCATAAACTTATGTTCTAGAATCTATACGATAATTTGGTATGAGATTTGATAAAAGGTCAGGTACTATTCTTAGATGAAATGAGAGCAAAAAATCAACAGTTAATGGGCCCTTGATTTCAAACTCTATATAGAAATCCATGGTTCAAAAGAAAACAAGTGTTTTGTAGTTGACTTGAACTCAGAAGAAAGGAAAGGGGTATCTCTATATACAGAAAAACTGATGACAGCTAAAATTTTCAGAAGCTGTTTGAAACAATCAAGTACAACAATATTGGTTTCTTGGGGTCAGAAACATTAATGTGCTGCTTATAAAACTTCTTGGAGAAACCTAAAGCACGATTGTTGCTAGTGGGCATATATTGAAAATTACCTGACAGCTACAAATTCTGAAGCCATTGCTCTACCATATTCTGCAACCAGTACTGAAAGAAAATCTCTATCAGTGCATTCTCCCTAAGTAATGATTTTGCTTTCTATATGTTAGGACTAATTTTATAGTTATGAACACTTTGAAATTTATCTTGCATTCCTGTAGATAAATTTGTAAGTGTCCATTTAAAAATATGATTAGAAAACTTATTTTTGAATGCTTCTGGTTGCCAAAAAACTACTTTGGCAATTGTTATGAAATTTTAATCTGAATTGCTATGAAACAGTAACATCAAATGTTTGTTTAGATAAATTACCGCTTGCTATTTATCTTTTTGTAGCATAAACAAAATCATATAGCCAAGAATTATTTGTTGTTTAAAAGAGGTATGAAAAATGTCTTGATCTTGAGTAAGGAATATAATAGAATTAATTCTTCAGAATAATTAAGATGAAAATGAATGTTATTTTCTAGATTTTTAAACCATAACATTAATATGTCATTGTGGATCTAACTGACAGGTACGCACAATAGAGGGCTAGCCATGTTCGTTGTTTAATTTCCCTAGTCTTTTCTTCCATATTGAAAGCAATAGTGGGCATACTATTCATGTTGCACCTTCAAAATTACAGTAGTGCTTCCTGCTTCTTTGAACTGCACTGTAGTAAATCATTATATCCTTAATTTCTCTTTATTGCACAATTTTAAAAGGTTCTAAATACATTTTCCCTACACACTGATCAAAATGAACTTCACAGAACATTTATTCTATTTGCCAGATGGCCAGTTTCATCCATCTATGAAAGACATGGACTCCTTTATCTGGAGAAGTTTTACTGACTAGTTTTAAACTCTTATAGCTCCATCTGCATTGTTTTTGTTGTTGTTTGTTTTCAGTGTTGAACAATAGGGGAAAGATGCACATATGAGTTGAATTTGTAAAACCTGAATAAGCATTGAAAACTACAGATTTGACCAGACCCAATTATATAGCTTACACCTATATATATAAGAAACCTGTATGAGATAAGTAACTGCTATTCTATTTATTTATTTCACCAAATGCAACATATCCTGTTTCTGAATATCAATATACTACTAGTAAGCACCATAAAACCAAATATATATAGGTGAGAGCAAGCCTATGCATGGCCACGTGTTCCACTTTCGGTCAGTTTTGTTTATTAGAAGGCTGTCCTAAAATCTTAATATATCCACAGAGGACCCAAATGTTTTGACCACTACCCATTATAAATAATGAAAGGTAAAATATGACCATTGCAAAAGATTCACTTTTGGCCATGATTAGCAAGCAAACTTGCTTTTCTCACTAATATCATAATTAATGTTCCGTCAGTTGAGTGCTTAATGAAAAAGGATTTCCTAATTTTAACAAAACATGCTTTTCATAGATTTTCTATTACTAAGTACATTTTTGTTAGTCTTTGTCACACACAGTATTACTATAATTAGCATATTTTAGGTGACATAGCTGGAATGTTCATCAACAGCATTTGGTAAAAAATCACCAGGAAAGCTTTCAAGGTTTTATAGAACATTTTCTTTTATTTCTTTTTTCTCCTTTATCTGTGTATGGAAAGTTGATCCCATTAGATGAAGTATTCATAGTTGCCAAAAAGAGTATTCAATCAGTTGAATTATTTTAATTTAAATTAATGTATATATTCATTCTCTGTTTGAATAGAAAGTAATTTTAGCTTAACTGAAACACTGACATGTAGGCATTAAAACAGTATTTTATTTTCAGGTGTTTGAACATCAATGCTAATTAATAATTTATCAAATTTCCTCTAACCATAGGCACTTTTGCTTTCCTTGAATTGTTGGAGTTTATTGAGCTCAAGTTTTTTTATTTATTATTGCAAAACTTTTAATGCCATCACATGTAAGTTCCTAGTCTGCAACAGTGCTGCTAATTTATGTTCCATGTCTCATTTTGATTTTAAATTAAGTTCTTCTGTTAGATGGTATAAAAAAAACAGATCCTGAGGATTCATCATTTTTAAAGATGTGACCCCTTCTGATATTTTCCTGAATCTGTTCCATCTTACAAGTCACAATTTTTAACAACTCACAATTTTTAAATAAATATTCAGATGTCCTTTCAGTATCGGTAAGTAATGACAGTTTTCAGTGAAGGCTTTTTCTTGAACAAGGCCTAAAAGATTTGAATTTATTGAGCAGGACAGTGATAGGCTACTGCAGTTTGCGCTTAGTTATGAGGTGAGGTTTGGCACTCCTCTGCTGACAGGCAGCCCACAAAAGTCAAAAACTACTTAGGCTAATACACATAAATGTTTAACGCCCCAAGGTCCAGATCATGTCCTGTGCTTTTAATTCAGTTGCCTTAATTGGTGCACCTGACCTGAGGCTGAAAATGGTAATTGGTCTCCTGTTTGAAGGCATGATCGAGCAAACTGCTGAACAATATGGAAGCAAGCATAGAAAGTTAACGCATCCTGGCCCAGCAGCCAACACTTGCTGTGGATATCTGTAGATACACAGCATTTTCTTATGGGACAATGTGTTTGCTGAGCATCTGCCCGGTGGGTTTCTCTTGTTGCTTGGATCCAGATGGATATTGACACACAGAAGTAAAGTGAGGGAAGTTCATGTACATGGGATGACTGTAGAACTGAAACAGACCTTCTGCCTATTTGATCCAATCCTCTGCTATCACAGTCCTCAAATAAGACAATTCCTCTATCCCTGCTTATCAAGATCCATCTTAAAAGCAATTTACCTATCACCGTTACTCTGAATAAGAATCTGTCCCGGAACTAGATTTCTCTAACAGCTAAAAATCTTCTAATTTTCATCCAGACGTAATCCTTCTTTGTAAATAACTTCATTAGCCTTCTCTATTCTTTTCTACCTGTTTTGTGTTTAAATGGATATATTCATCAGGAATAGTCAGACCCACCTTTTCTT
This sequence comes from Apteryx mantelli, assembly GCF_036417845.1. Taxonomy (NCBI): domain Eukaryota; kingdom Metazoa; phylum Chordata; class Aves; order Apterygiformes; family Apterygidae; genus Apteryx; species Apteryx mantelli. The sequence goes on along the minus strand of NC_089980.1, from coordinate 115,412,609 downwards.
TTTGCCAGTCCACAAAATTAAAATATATATATATATATATATATGTGTGTGTGACAGGTGCATTATTTTGTTATTCATATTAATGGCTCTTTTATGCATCTATTCCTGTGTAAAGTATCTTTTTTTGGACACAATTATGTAACATGAACATGGAACAGAATTTTATATGGGATTCCAAGGTAAGGTCTCCTAAAGGCCATTGTGCAATGGTTCTCATGTTTTCCTAATTCCCTTGAAAAACTTTTCATGTTACTCTGCATTTTCCTTTTCACAGCTGTATCACAAAGCCATCCAATAGCCATTCTACAATGGATTAGTGCTTCCAGGTGCTTCTCACTTCAATAGTTTCCAAAGCAGGTGAACTCTATTACAGAAAAAGGTTTTATTACTAGTCTAAATGTAAATTACTTTTCACTTTACCAACATTGGTATACTCTCTGCTGAGTGCTACAGTTCTTTTTTAGACAAAACTGACAACTAGCAACAATCATCTTCCAAAAATATTAGACTTGCAAGGCTTCAGTCAGTTTACAGTATGCATAAGAAAAGAGTAGCTTCTTGTAGGAAATAGAGTAGATGGTTGATTAACACTGAAATATCACCCACTGGCAGTAGAGACCCAGTTGACACTGATTTATAATAATAATACTGAAGAGCCAGAGTACAAGTTGTTTTTCTAATTATGTGGTAGACTTGCCATAGCACTGAAGATCAGTGGTTGCCTCAAAACAGTAGGTATTTTTGTGACTATTGTTTAAGTACCTGGAAACCAAGCTGTTCTACTGTTATTACCCAGATGGAAAGAAAAGGGGAGTTTATACAAAAATGCTACAATAGATGCATATTGCTTTATTGACTACCAGTTAGAATATCACAGCAGGGAACAGACTTTGGTTTTGCATGTAGCAATACTATACAATAAAATTCCATTAACCTCCAACTTCATCATGGTGAAGTTAGTAAGATGAAAATCAATAAAGGTGGTACTGGACCACAGCCACGCACACAGAAATTCCCAGAGATAAGAAACAGTAAAAAATGTGGACAAATTATATGTAGTAGCAGCAAAAGGAATCCCAAAGATGCTATTACTGTGCTACTAGATGGAAATCCTCAAACCATGAATAACTATGCATCAAAGTCAGAATTGTTCAAAAAATACATTTCTTCATTTAAAAAAATCAGATGATGTATTCATATAACACAATGAAGAAAGATATTTCATTTCAACAGTAACCCTGGAGAATATTTAATAGTTATAAAAGCAAACACTTGAAGCAGGACTTGATCTTTTTTATCACATTTTTGAAAGAACTTGACAAGGCAAATTCTCATCAGAAAAGTTAATTTTCAATAAGTCTTTTGAGCACTGAAGAAGTTGCAAAGAACTAAAAGAAAATGAATACCATAAAATATGTAAGGTGATAGGGAATTATATCATGAGGAAGTGAATGCTTGCTAGATGAGCATCAATCCTAGGTATGATAATGTAAAGTCTGATGGAGAATTTAACTGCTTAAGATAGACAAGGAAAAGCTGAAATGTTAAAGTGTTAATCAAAATGTCTTTGTGAAAAACATATCTTGCCAAATTAAATTGATCTTATTTTCTGTGAACTTCTATCATAGAATGCTAAATCTTGTAGTCAACTTTTAACTGGGAAAACTGCACGCTGTCTGCACAGAGTATTCCTACAGATGCATGTATCCATATATCTTTTCTCTTTGGCATATAGTTAGGTCAACAAATGGAAAGTGTCCTTAGGAATACATGTACTTCTGGTTTTCCTTATGAAGCACTCACCTAACTAGCTACAGCTGTGAGCAATGTTAACATCAGGCAAATAATTCAAAATAGAACATGGTCACATGAAAGAGACGTATGGGTCAGAGTGTAAAAGTTTACCCTTTTAACAGCAAAGTTTGACTTAAACATGTCAAGTCCAGTCTACATAAATTCACTGGTCCTCCTTTCGCAATTAGTGTATATTCAGAGTGTTTTTTCTGATCTATGAAGGATTTACTTTTGCACTGATCTAGCTATCTCGGAGACTAAGAGTTTGTGCAGAAAAGAAAAAAATCCTATTCTCTTCCCAGGGAAAAAGGGTATAGCAGAAAAATATATATCTATATTAGCCATCTTCCTAGTATAAAGCTTCCCTATCAGCAGTTGACTCTATAGCTCTGTATAAAAGGAAATCATCTGAACTATTAATGAGACAAATGCATCAGTTAAAATGTAAACCCACCTTTTTGATAAAACTTTTATAAAGATACTTATATAAAGATTAGGAAAAAATTACAATACTGTAATCTTAACATGAAGGAAAAAGTAATATGAGAACTCTATTATGGTTGATGTTTATATATTACATTGATACATGTGCAACAAAGATGAGTTTATGCACAACAAAGATGAGTTTATGCAATACATCATGTTATTGATAACCATGATTTTCAATTTAAAATGTTCAAGCCACGTGTTTCCATTTTTAATAATATCTTACACTTGTAGTCAGCTGGCTCAGCAAAGGCTATAAGCTTGACATTTAAAGGAAAACATGCCCTCTTGAATATCATTTACTATTACAAAGGATGTGTAATGATTTCCACTATAAAAGATCCTCTGAATGCTTCTGAACTTCCATTCTCTCCCAAAAAGACATAACAGAAAAAAGAGCATCAATCTGCAATAAATGGCTGTTGTCGTAGTTAGAACAACAGCTGTGAATCACCAAACATTTAGACTGTAATATATTCTCACTGTATATAACATAACACATAAAGTTATAATGAAAGCCTGGTTTAGCACAGAGCACTATTGATTATTGATCTAACAACTCTGTATGTCAAAGGACTAAGCGATAAAGTATTTATTTAATGATTAAATTAAATATATGTATTATTCCTGGCATTTTAGGAATGCAATATCCATGTTGATGCATAGACAAATATAGACGCTACAAGCAAGGGTGTCTTGTTGATAACCTTACAGTACTTTGCTACTACATGAAAAACAGATCTGCAACACAATGGCTAATAAATGTAATGTTGCCCGTCATAAGTGTGTTTCAGTATTAAAATGTGCTATCATCGTAATAAGAGTATCCAGAGTTTGAAACTGAATGGACAGGGACCTGAGTTACAACCCTCACCTTAGTGTTTTAAAGTACCAGCAATCAAGTAATCAAGTCTTCTCCCTGCTTCTTTGGTTGCTGTTTGCAGAAGAACCATACAAAAATTATTCCTTTTTTTAAATATGAGTATAGAAGACTGACCCCTTACATCTTCACTTGAGCTGAATCACAGTTAAGCTGAATTCTATGCTGGCCTTAAATTTGTTCTCTATATGTCTCTAATGCTATTCCTTTCTCCTTCACTTCAAGATGAGCTTCGATGTTTATGAAGCAATATGTTGCACTTCCAGAGAGATAGCTCCAGAACTGTGTTTTGATATTCTTGATTTTCAGAAAGTAAAATATAAACTCCAGAATAGTTTGATGGAAACTGGTGGATTAGGCCTTCTTAAAATTCATTTTTCCTGTCTTTTATTTCTCTAGAAGAAAATAAAACAGATTCTTATGATTATGAATCACAGTAAAAGAAATAATCCTCTCAGTATGTTTTATTTTAATTTTAGATAAGAAAAAATAGCTGAAGTTTCCTCAAGGAATTCTTGCAAACATTGTCCAACCCAGCTTAAACCATTTTACACTTACCTGTTTGGGGTATTAATGGCAAGTTTCATTTTGCTGAACTCCAAAAAATACTATAGAAAATTTGCTAAAAATTCAGTCAAAAGAAATAATTCCTTGAGGCAATTGATAGATAAAGCTCTCATTTTTAAAAAATATGACTATGCTTTGCAGGACTCCAGTATTAAAAACTGCAGTCCTGCAAAATAATCGTGGTTATTAAATGCAACTACTTTTTTATAGTATAGCAAGGAAAGGAAAAATGCAAACACCAAAGAAACAGAACAGGAAGAGTAAGCAGTTGTTCTTTCTGTTAGAGATTCTCATTTTGTTGTCTATGTGAAGAACTTTCCTGACAGTTACACCCTGAAGAATGTGGATGTAAGGGTCCGGCAGGGGCAACGCCTGGACTCCCGGCAGGAACAGATACACAAACACAAGGCACACTAAGGTCGATGCTGAGCGTTTATTACCTCTGCGTCTGAGCGGGGGTTCCCCAGCGATTTCCCGATCGAGGCAATAAAGGAGCGGGAGAGTCCCTGGCACCGCTGAGCATCGGTCCATGGCGAGGAACACCGGGGGGGCACTGTACGTGGTTTTTGTGTACTACACACATGCGCAGTGGGCACATTGAGCTCGTCGCTAGTCTCGAGTCAAAGCCCAGGTGCACACCACACTGGCATAGGCCCAGCTACATGGCTATGGGTCAACATGTCCTGTTGATGCTCCTTTTCCCACGGAACGGTCAGGCTAGCTTCCATTGCCTATCTCCTCGACATTCTTCTGCACTTTCCCATACAGTGGCTAACTTTGAGTAACTAAGTACTTTATTTAAAAAAAAAAAAAAGCTTGCATTGTTTACTAGATCAGTAAAAGAACTAAAGACAGGTAAAAAACATGTATTTAAGACTTAGTGAATCCTGTCTTGTAGAAAGTAAAAACCCAAAAAATTAATAAAAATATTTTGAAAAACTTAACCCTGTTGTATGAAATCAAAGTATTTATATTAAAAGAAGACATTCAAAGGACTGTTTTGAGAAAAAAACAATTAAATGAAACATCTTAAATCTAAATCAAATTCTGCTCTTTCTTCCTGTTAATTGAAAATTAACTCATTCCTACTCTTCAGGTGTATGTGACCTGAAAAATAACCTCATGATACATAACCTAAAAAAAATTTAACAGAAGCAGCTCCCACTTATTGAATTGCAACAACATTTCAATGGCTCACTAACATTATTCCAAGAAAAAAAAAACTAAACTCTTCAGAGAAGAGTGGAGAAATCTGCAATTTCATTTCACCAGCATATGCTGACCTTCTGGTTATGTTATAATTTGCCCTATTTTCATCTTATTGTTTTTCTTCTGAACTATCACACTGGTGCTTGCTTTCACAGCAAGTAGAATAAACTGTAATAAGTGATAGGAAGGTAAAGATGACAGTAAAGAGAAAGCTACTTAATTCAGAGGGTCCCTAATGCCAAAAAAAGAAAGCGAATATATCACCTGTTTGATGGCAGTTATTCTTAAATCTGATTAAATATATTTCACATTATGAAAATGAATTATAAAATTATTGTTAAAGTTATCGTAACTGGAAAAAGTCAAATGTCACACCCATCTTCAAGAAGGTCAAGAAGAAGGATCTGAGGAGGTACAATATAGTCAGCCTCCTGGAAGCCATTTATGGGCACATAAAGGACAAGAGGACAAGGAAAACCTGACTGGGAACAGCCAGCATGGATTTACTAATGGAAAATTGTGCCTGACCAAGCTGATTGGCCTATGTTATGAAATGATGGTGTCTGTGAGCAAGAAGAGAGCAGGGAATGTTGTATACCTTGACAGCAAGTCTTTTGATTCTGTCTCCCGCAGTGTCCTTGTAGCCAGCCTGGTGAGATACGGACTGGATAAGTGGCTGATAAGGTGGAAAATTGTCCTGATTATCAGACTCAAAAGGTTGTGACCAATGATACAAATTCCAACAGGTGGCTGGTTACCAGTGGCATTCCTCAGGGGTCATTACTGGAGCCAGCAATATTTAATGTCCTTGCTAACAACCTAGATGATAGGACAGAGTGCATACTCAGCTAACTTGCAGGTAATACCAAACTGGGGAGAGAAATTAATATGCTTCAGTGCAGAGTGCTATTCAGAGGAATTTCAACAGGCAGGAGAAGTGGACTGGCAGAAAGCTCATAAAGGTCGATAGAAGTAAATACAAAGTCTTACATCTGGGATGAAATGACTCCATGCAACAGAACATAAGGTGCTGACTGGATAGAACGAAGCTTGTAGAAAAGGACCCGGTGGTTCTGGCTGAACTGCAAATTGAACATGAGTCAGCAGTGTGCTCTTGCAAAGAAGCAAGCCAGCCACATACTCTATTAGCAGGAGAGTAGCTTGCTTGCTGAGGGAAGTGATTCTCTCCCTCGACTCAACATTTGTGAGACACACCTGAAGCTGTGTCCAGTTTTGGGTTCCTCATTAAAAGAAAGATATAGACATACTGGAATGAATCCAGCTGAGGTCCACCAAGATGATTAGGGATCTGGATCACATGCTCTATGAGGAGGGGCTGAGGAAACTCAGTTTGTTCACTCTTAAGAAAAAGAAAACTAAGGGAGACCTTACTGTTAACTACACTACTTAATGGGAGGGTATGGAGAAGATGAAGCCAGACTCTCTCAAAGGTGCGCAGTGATGGGACAAGAAGCAATGGAGAGTGGCAGCATGGAAAATTTTGATTAGGTATTAAGAGAAACTTTTCACCATGACAGTGGTCAGAGTTTCCCAGGGAGGCTGCAGAATCTCCATCCTTAGAGGTATTAAGAATTTAACTGGACATAGCCCTGAGCAACCTGCTTTAGTTGACCCTGCTTTGAACAGTTAGTTGTACTAGATGACATATTAAGGTTTCTTTCTGAAAAATCTTCAGAAATAAATCAATATACTGAGAAATGATTATTTAGTTTATTCTTATGATCTTGTTAAGAAACAGGCAGTCAGGATTAATTTGCAAAGTAATTTCACTCTAAAAATATTATTTTCAACTCCAGAATTTTTAGGCAATGGAAGGCAAAAGTACACACAATATTTTCTCACTGTTAGGAAAAAAAAATGTGGTCAAGACCTGAGTTAGTGAAGTTTTCTGTTAGCTACATTGTCCTTGCAAAATGAGTAACTTAGGTTTTGTTTACATTTTTTAGATGGCAGTAATAGTAATTCAGAAATAATATTTAATTCTAAAAGACTCAAAAGTCAGGAAATTCATTATAAAGAATTCAGTAAATCATAGCATATTAGTCATAATATAAAATATCCTTTGTGGGACTAATTATTTCAGAGCAAAGAATTTTTGAGAGAAAACTTGAAAAGTTTTTTATCAATTATTGGAAACAGATGATTTTATACAAAAATATATTAAGCGATGTGAAAAGATTGGTCCTTCTCTATATTAATATGCCATTACTGGCCACACCATTAGGCTGTCTGCTTTCAAATAGCAGTCTCTTCAAATATACTAGTCTCAAAAATCAGATTTTTATTGATTTTATAAACTGTTACAGTTTGAAATTCGTGTGTGATTAAGACTGTTCAAATTTTGAAAGTGATTACTTTCTTGAAGGGATGGTTTCCTAAAGGAAAGTTGCACCTTATTCTGCGTAGCTAGTTTGTTCACTTTGACCTTTGAAGCAATGAAAAAGCTTCAGTCAAAGCTGTTGAGAGGTACAATACCATTTTTATCAAATTGGACATCTAAAGCATTGTTGCAATAATCTAAGATTCTGAGTTACTGAGATTGTTTGAAAGAAATAATAGTGTTTATGGTACAGTTGTGTGCAATTTGTCAATACAGCTTGTGTATTGTACATATGAAAAAGGCAAAGCTCATCATAATTGTATATACAATATACTATACAGTTTTATTATGAACAGTAAATTCATGCAACAGTGTGAACTTTATATTGTTTGGTTGTGAAGTAGGGTGGGAGCATTGCAAATGGTCAGATACATAAAAAATAAATCTGGTTCCACTGTGGTCATTGTCATCTGGGATTTGACAGTGTGTTATTTATTTGTGTCTGCAGTATTTTAATCTTTGGTTGTGGGAGTTGTGATTTCCCATTGCAATATGCTAATGCTTTTTGTGTTAGTGATAATGGCAGGACTGCAGATCTAGGAGTACTACGTTAACTATCTTCCGATATTGATCTGGGATTTAAGACCTACTACCTCTGTGTAGTACAAAATAACGTTGGAGGGTATTGCATGTGCATTAGCATTCAAAAATTATTTTGATTATGAAATTATTTCCTTCCACAGTGTGAGTGAAACTCAGCTCTGCAATAAAGAGCTAGTTTAAGGTCTTCTTTACCACATTAGCCTTATTTAGATTTTATTAACACTGATAAATTACTTTGTACCACAACACAAGTTGAATAAGGTCTGACAATGAGCATTATGTTAAACATGCCTTATCCTTTACTTAATCCTAAGACATCCAACAATAAATATGGCAGCCCTTGCTCATATCAAGAATCAAAACCTTAGTTTGTCTTGAGAGGTGTAGTTTCATCGGAACAGCATCATTCTGGGTGATTAAACACAGTCAGCAATTACAGACAAAGGTTAAATGTTAACACAGTGTAATTTTCCAGTGTCAGAAAGCCTGTATGGCCATGGCAATAACCAGTAGACAATGTAAAACTCATTTCCCCATTATCCCTCACTTGTGATGTGATCTGCACAAGTCAGCATTTTTTTATTTTCAGAATTAAAATGGGGTAAAAGAGCTTACCTTTCCTTACCAATGCTTGAGTATGTGGATAAAAATCAACACATACGTGCAAAACATTGCTATTATCTCCATTATTAGTGGTAGTTCTGGCATCTGAATTGTTCTGGTCCATACCTAGAAGAATTCCAAACAAAAGACAGACAAAGTTGGAAAAGATATGATGTCTGTTTTAACTAGTAACATGTAAGCTGAGAGCAACAGAAAAGGTTGCTTTTTTTTTTTTTTTTTCTCTTCTCAGCGGTCACATACAATGTTCTGTGACACTGGCAAACAAAAATGAGCTTTTTCTACATTTCTGAGGCTTTGGAAGCAGCTAACTGTCTACTTCCTCACTCCTCTTTACGTGATCTGTAGTCTCTGTCTCAGAGAAGTAGGCTTCCTCTTTCTGAAACCATTCACATTTGAAGGCTTAATTTCCATCTTATATTTTGAAGTGCACTGCAGGCCATTTGTTAAAGACATCAGCTCCGACTCAAAAGATTTAGCATATACATAAATTCCACCAGCCTACAGTGTAGCACAAAACTATTACATGATCAAGGCTATTGTTCTGCTAAAACAACAGTAGTCCCCTCTCTCTTGGGTCTACTTTCACCTGCCAATATCTACTGTAGGTATCAATGAGTAACACTGGTTAACTGTGCTGTGGTTTACACCCTGTCCTCTCTTTTCTGCAAAAGGCAGGAATTCTTTAACTTTTTATTAATTTATTTTTATTTAATTCCTTCTGTACTTCAAGGAAACATGTGGCCATCTTTTTAATAATGAGATATGTGTATGAAAGGGCAGGACTAACCAGCTGAAGTCTCAAATAATGTTTATTGAGTACTTTCTTTAACAGGCTGTAATGTTGCTTTGACATGGATAGTTTGTCAATGTATAATGCTACAAATGCCACTTCATGCAGCATGAGAATTTACTAATCGGTATCTAAATTTCCATCATAGTAATCCAAATTAGTCTTTTGTAGTAGTAGGAACAGTTAAATCAAGGTGAAGAAATCTCATTGGGGGACAGCTGAGACACTCCTATACATAATTTTTTCTTCTTTTCAGTCTAGCTGCATATTGCATGTTATTTGTCTACTTTTACTCCAAGGCCTTAGAGTGTAAAATGGCACAGATGGCCTCTGGACCTGAGATCTGTTCCCCCCTTCTGACATTGGGAGCTAGAAAAAAAGAGGTAATGCAGGGGCTGGATAATTCCTTTCTATTTTGAAAATCTGGAAGTATTTGATGGATGTGTTGTTTAGGTGTGGCAACTATTTTAGTTCTTTTACATCTCTGCACTTCCTTTTCTCTAGATGGAGACTAGGCTGATTAGTGACTGGGATCTAGAAAAGATAGCATAACTGGCAAACCTCAGGGTGGGGTGACTTCACCTAGTCTGATGTAAGGGTTATGTACTGTGTTGGGTTCCAGTTTTGCTGATGAAGCATCTGAAGGAAGCCTAGGGGAGGCTAAGAAGCTTCAGCACGGCACTGTGAGATGACAGGGTGTTTTTGACTTTTGTAGACTCTTTGACTGCCCTCATCTTTTTCCTGTCTGTGTTGTGGTAAAATAGAGCAGGTTAGGTCTCTGGCTTTTTATGAGTGACTCTAAAGTACCTAAAGAGGCAATGACCTGAAATTATGGAGCTAACTGAGATCTTCACTGAAACAACAGTATTTGTTATCTATGAATACGCACCTAACAGCATAGATAGTTCTTTTCAAAATAAAATTCCAGCTGATGTGTTTGCAGTATGACAGTACCAATGCCCATTCATATTTCTTGCTGATTCATTTTTGAAGGATTTTATTGTTTTTTAGAAATGATAATCAGTGAATAGTCAATTTTGAAAGCTTGAATCATTTTTGATGTAACCCTTGTGCTCATCAGCAAATGTCTTCATTCGACATCTTTGTTCTTTGTCAAAAATTCATACAAAACTTTGTGCTGATCTTCACCGAACTGCAGAGCAATCTGCTGAAGAATTCTAATATCCCAAACTCAATTTTCTTCACCCTCCCACCTACATTTTTTTCCTTCAACATTTTTTATTGATTTACATTTTACCATTGCACTCTTGATTAGGACTTACTGTTTCTATAAAATATTCATCTACAAAATCACAACACCTGCTTTGAGTTAGTGCCAATATTCTTTTACTTAATAAGAGACAGGGTGTTTTTTTGTAAATGTTTATTATTTATTCTTAGTCATAAAATATGTAAAGCTTCCAGAAAAAAGAAAACAGAATTCATCTTCTGTCTTTCAAAATAGGAGTACACTATTTTTCTCTTCCTATATTATTATCACAACTGTGTAATGACTGTAACTTTTTTTGCCCCTAGATACATTGCAGCTTATACTTCACATCATATTTGTTTCTTCTAAATTAAATCTTTAAAGCAGACTTCCTTAAGTGAAGATGTAAGATGCCATTGCTAGAATATATTGCAGACAGAGCCAAAACAGGTTTTTTTTTCAATTGATGACCAAAGGTCTCATAACAGGTAAAAGCAAAATCAATCTTATGGAGAATTTTTTCTGTCCTAATTTGTACCTTTGTTTTCTTTCTCATCTGTTTTGTCAACCACTTTCCACTGCTTCTTTGATAATTTCAGCCACTCAGTTCCCTCTGGATGGTTTTCTAATTTCGTTGTTCCTTTCTTATGAGACAAAATTAGAATATAAATTTCTCCAGGTTCCTCACTTATTGCTTGGAGACTTGTTAGCTTATTTTACTGCACTTTATGTAAATATGAAATATCATGTAATGTGTTTTCATATGCTTTGCTGTATCTTATGCTATGTGAGAAATAATTCTGCCTTAGTTTTTCAGTCTGGACTCATAGCTCGTTGGGGTTAATGGCTCCCACTGGACTTCTTTAAAGTCTGTATCAGGAATATGCTAGCTAATAGTAATCTATTAGCATGGTAGCAGAAAAATTCTTCTACCAGAGTGAAAAGCTAAACTTTTCTTTACCTGTCCCCATTAGAGGATAACAAAGATTTTTAATGAGATTATGGACTGATAGAGTGTTAGGTGAAACTTTTGAAGAACAGAAGTCTATTAAAATATTTAAAATTAATATGCAAAAGAGAAAAATATGTATACTGGTGGGTCCAAGCTCCTGTTGACTTATTAAATATACTAGTCTAATCCTTTTTCAAACTCTTGGCATTTCTGAGATTATTTTTGGCCTCTTCCATTAGCACTTACCTGTTTTTTCTAAATAACCCCGATGATCATAATATATTGAAGCTCATAGTTCAGATGAATAAGTCTATGAAAACTGATCCAGATTCCTGAATGCAATGTATATTACGAGCTGTCATTTCAAATGGTAACTTGTAGTCTTAGATCATTGCTTGCCACTGAGATGTTCAGTGTAACTTTTCTCTTTTGTAAACTTGCAGGGCTTCAGATGAATACCACCACTGTTGCTTAATTATTAAAAGAAACATACACCTCTGTCTTTTAACAGATCTTAAATTCCTGAGTTTTCTTGCTTTCTATATGTGTATTGAGAATATCCTATTCACTCTATATTTCTCTCTGTCATGTTCCATTTTCTTCTTTTCTCTTGTGTTACTGCCTTCTCCTGCCATGTCTTACTATCCTTCTGTGCATCTAAAGATAAAATATACAAATACCTTTCAATATAATAATTATTATAATTGCAATTCACAAACAAGATTTTCAGATGCTATGAGCAGCTATAGCTCCATTTGTCAAATCATCTGTTGAGTGACTTTACTGTCCTCAATTTCTGGTTGCTATTTTCATCTGAACAGCTTTGTGTTTTATGAAGGAAAATGTATATTTATCATTACTTGTATTTAAATTTCTTATGTTTATATCTGAACTTCTCTTTGGGGTTCAGTTCAGAAATTTTTTACCAGTGGTGTATGTGATATCTGGAATCTCTCATCTCTCAATATGATTTAGTAATGCTATGTGGATAAAACAGATTTATCCAGCACTTTCACCTAATTATACTACAGCTGTCTCAGTCTTGACTGATTGTTTGGGTGATATTAATATCTGAATAGTGAAGAATTTTTATGAAGATAAATTCCACTAAAGCTGACATTTTATCAGCTAGTTCTAGAAACTTGTTAGATATTACTTCTTCTATGGCAAAGTTAATTAACTTTGATAAATAATACAACGCTAACATTCTTGAACGTAAACACTTTAGGCGTTACCATACATTATCTTTGAATTTATTGTTTGATAAGCATTTACACCTGTTAACAAGTTCTATTTATATTATCTGCCTAATTTCATCATGCTAAATTCCATGATCAGTAGGAAGATATGAGATGTTATAAAATGTTTTTATTATCCTAGATGTTAATTATAACACTTCAATATTTTTCCAGCCTGTGCTGTTCTGAAATTATACTTGATACCAAATGTTGCTTTCAGAGTTCTAGTGACTGAAAGTTATTTTATTTTTTTATTCCACTTAACATTTCTGTTCATTGATTACCAGTATAATTGTATGGGGGGGGGAAGGGGGGAGAGGAGGCTACTTGAAAGGACATTAAAAGATGCTACCTCAAGTTATTTTTCTGTCTTGCTTTTATTTATGTGTCTAATTATTTCCTATTTGAAGAAAATTGAACTTCATGATTTATTGTCAAGATCATATAAATTTGAAACAACTGGATTGGGTTTATGACTCCTGCTTTTGAAATTAGATTCTTATTTATATCCAGAGAACTGCATCTATTTCAGTCCTTTATCCAAACTGATGAAGCATATGTTTGATACTGACTTTAATTATGTATGGATTATAAACTGGCTCTAATCATACAGTAAAAAGCACAGAGAAAAGTATTAACGCCGTATGTATAAAGTCTTGTGCCAACAGTATGCACTGTATAATTAAAGTAAATACTCAAGAGGGTAGGACCTACCTAACCAATAAAATGGGGGATGCAATAACCAGACCCAATCTTTTTCAACAGGTAGCCCCACGAATAGAAACATTACTCTTCACAAAAGCTATATGGATGTTACTCCACTACTGGATGTTCACCTAGCTGAAGTACATAGGTTCTATGGATTTGCCCAATAATGTCATACTTCAGCATCAGCCAAAATCCACTTTGTAACTCTGATATAAAACCAACAACTTCTAAATAGCTTCCACAGAGTTACAATCGCATGCCATGGTGGAAATTGTCAGTAATATATGGACCTCAATCTCTATGTCAGTCTCCAATGATATGACAGAATAAATCTGGTTTGGTTAAAAAAAGTAAGATTGAAGACATTATTCAGTCAGGTTTCTGTTTAACTCTAGTAAATCCTGTTTATTTTCCATTGTGGTTCAGGCTATCTTTCAGTGTCTCGGGTATTAAGACTGTTCTTGGAAATCCCACTTAGAATTTGAACCAACCCCTTAAAAATCTGCTTCAAAATGTTCAAAATTTCTACAAGTCCTTCAGTCTTGATCATAATTTTCCCTCTTTTTCAGAAACAAACTGAAGATTTTCAGTTATGTGGTACTCAGCTGAATCACATTATTATCCATACACTAATCTGTCCATGTCTTTTTGATTGATTTCTCTGTGCTAGTTACTATTTATACTTTTCTCAGTGCAAAAGCAGCTGTGAAATTTACTGACACAACCACTGTTCTCTCTTACTTATGATATCATTGACAAGAGACTTCTATTTCAAATTCAGTGCCTTGGTTGCACAGGAAGACTATATGCACATTTTAAAACAGATCTCAGAAATTATAAAGTATTTGTCTATGTCATCAGAATAGTTAATATATATACATATATGAATTGATATTGGCACTCTATGTAAAATATATTATTTACTTTTGATTATTTTCCAAAAGTTGTATTGCAATTCTCGCTAGTAAACCATGCTGTCCAAAATCTCACCTAATCTAATTTTACATAGGTGAAAAAGTTTAGCACAATGCTAAATTCAGAGGAGCTTTAATACACCTCATAAGAAAGACAGAAACCATTCTTTTTTTCTGATAAGCCAAGCAGTTCTTATAAACATTCAATCTACCACTGCAGTTCAAAACCATCACTTCCTACAGGCAAAGTTCAGCCAAAAATTTCTTAATCGAACATAGCCACACTGTGCTTGTTAATAATATAGCATTAAAATCAGGCTTAAGGACTGGACCATCAGTCTACATCTCTATTTGCTATTATACTAAAGTATAGAAAAGCATGAAATAACACATTATCATTTGCTAAGAAATGCAGTGTAAACTGTGTCTCAATAGCAAATATAAGAATAAGTTATACCTTGAAAATCTAACCTGTAAAACACAAAAAATACTGGAATTTGACCTGAACCTTGTGGTGAGTTCTTATATTGTATTTCCTAAATCATATACAGTCAATATCTTACAGGGAAGGAAAATAAAAAAATATAATTTATGGCTATTTGCTACTAGTTACATGTTAACTGATTTCAGATATGTTGAAGAATCAAACCATGCAATACAAGTGAACAAGCTGAAGTGAATGAAGTTTTACTTTGTATTCATGACATGATTCACATTTTGCAAATTAAGTATTATCAGTTTTAGTATCTTACAAAATTTATATTTTCCCTCTGTATTTACAGAAAAGATGTTAATACCATAAGGTTTTGAGAGCTTGCTACTAGTTTTCATAGTTCCAGTATACCTTCCCCACTTCTAGTATGAACTGTATTACATATTTTCAGAAAATCAACATTGTTCATCTAGTATTGTCTATTTTAATTTATCATTATACCTTGGATTTGGTAAATATAGGTAAAGCATGAGTGATGCCTACATGATGTTACCCAGCAATTTCCTTTCTAAGGAAAAATTTTATCTTATAAAACTTGTCAAAATTTTGCTTTTTCAGCTGGAAATCAGCATCCCTATTGATGGCATATAAAGAAATGTGCATTTATATATCCTAAGACAAAAATTTATTTTAATAGTTCTAATCCATTAAAAGGATGTATTTCCATTTTGAAATGTCTCAAGAATATATAGTATTTTTCAGATGTAGAAACTTAAGCCTGAAATTTAAATAACAAATTAAACATTCAGAAGTCCTTAAAACAGAATGTAAGCTTGCTGAACATCTCTTCAACTTTTACTTTTCTTCCTTAGGTTCTAAATGTGCTTTTCACCAATCAGCTTTTAATCATGTTTGACCTTATATTTTGTGCATTGTGTTAACTAATTAAACAAATGAACTTCCACTCTTCTATTGGCAGTTTGTACCTCAATTAACGACCTGGTGCTACCAAATAGAACATTTCACTTTAACCTGGGTAACTAAGAAATTTGAAGAGAATTTTCATTTGAATATTTAAAGAGATTAGATATTTAGAAAAATATGTATTCCTTTCCATTAAATATGCCCAAAAACTTATGAGTAAAGGCAGGTTACTGTATAATACTCTTTTATAATAGTTAGAAAGAAAAAAGATAAGCAGTTGCTATGCCCCTACCTTCTTCCAAAGAAATAATTAGGAAGAACTCCTGTCTATGTTTTTGCCTGTGTTTAGATGCCCATAAAAAATTTTTATTTTTAAATTTAACTAAACCTTGAGAAACGCACAGAAAATACAGTAAGCATGCAAAGTGAAGTATAAGAAAGTTAGGAAACAAAATTATGGATGAGAATCTCCCTTTTGTAAATATGCATGACATAGTTATGACTCCTTTGCAAGGAGGTCAGTAAATCAGTGACTGTCTGCATGATGAAAAGTAGCCACACCTCTGCAGAATTCCTAATAAAAATTCACTAATAAAAATATTAGTGAGGAATCTCAACACCAAAATCCATCCCATCAGCACCCAAGCTGTCCACAGAAACTTTGAAAGTCAGAAATTTTGGCATGATTAATGACGCTATGAGCCATGACTTTGTCAAAGACAAATTATGGACATGACAGAACAGATGTAAATTAGAATTGATTAAATGAGGGATGAGAGTTGACGTGGACGTGTGCTGACAAAGGCCATAGTTCAGGCAAAACAATATTTTAATCAAAAGTGCAAAGTCAAAAGCAATGTCTCACTTATAAAAAAAAAAAACTGAAGAAATTTGTAAAAGTCATTGTCAAGTAGAAGCAAAACAAAACAAATCTATGTCTTTTAATAATATGTTCCTTCCCTTGGTAATAGTTATAGGAAGCAATTCACTCTGTTCTTTTGAAATTCCCTTTTAGACAACTGAATCATGTCTGACTTGGACTTGCTTTCCCCTAGAATAGGCTGAAGTGTTTACAGATTCTGTGGGATCTGAATGAAGGCAAGCCCCTAAGCCTGGAAACTCTTACTGTGTAGATTACTTACACAATACCTGTAGGAATCAGCCTCTAATTACCAAGTGAAAAGATCCAGAGACCCTGGAAGTAAAGCCAAAATAAAGTACTACTTCTAGAAACCCTTAATTTTACAAGGTCTATTAGAATCCTTCCCAAATCTCCTCACTGAGGCAGTAATACAATATGGATTCTCATCAGGGGTGTTAAGCAGAAATATCAGTGCAAATCTCAGCTCCTGGGTTGGTACAGCAATGGTGTAGCATCCCTTGATCAACAATGCTGCATGCAGATACATGATCCTGAGACAGACAGTGCTTTCCGCTCACGTACTCTCCCTCCTTCCGTAACTGTAGTAAGCAGTAGTAAGTAAGTAATTTATGCAAGGTGGAATAGTTCTAACTGGAAAATCTCAAGACACTACCCTAATATCTTGATTATCTGCTAGGTAAGGTATTCACTGGGGAAATGTAGGTTGAAATCTTCTAAGACCACCAGGGGAAATGAACTTGAGTCTGCCATATCTTAGGAATGAATAACAGGAAGAGTAAAACTACTCTTCCTTCCTAAGTATTGTGAAAATATTTTTCAACTTCATTCTCTTTACAAAACCCCAAAATAAAATATTTGGTCTCAAATGAAACATTACTTATAAGACAAGAATGATTTTTTTGGATGCGTTTATATGATAAATGAAACATTTCTGTTTCTTTTGCATAAATATATATTTATTGGTCTGAATAAAAATCAAAAATGAATTTCAAGTTATTATTTTTATTGTTTCCTGTTGGTAACAGAACTAAAAAAGTATATATTCACATACTTCTATTCATTTTACATGTATTTCACCACGTGTTTTCTAATACCTCTAATTTCCCTGAGCACCTTTAAAAGCTTTTGTTACTCCTTTTTATTTTTATCAATGCAATGCTAATTTTTAGCTCTGAAAAGAATTTCTAAAGTTTATACAACAGTATAAATAAATGTGTGCTACCATGTGATATATTAATCAGCAGATGTACCATAAATGCTGAAAGTTGACCAGAGCTTTTCTAAATTTTGCAATATCAAAACTACAAAGGAGTTTAGAATGATCATATATTGTACTTGAAGTTTTTGTGAAGCTATTTACAGTATATAAGTACTTGAAACTGTATCATGAAAAATACCTGTGTCATGAAACAGGTGTTAAGAACAGTGTCATGAAAGAAAAATCACTATAAAATAAGCTAGCAGAAGTAGTTCTGTACTGCATACCAGATTATAAATTATTCTGGGATGATCAAAACCATATGCCCACACATACAGAAAAATATAAATTAAAGTTTTCCTTAAAGTGTCATCTCATTTCAGTTTTCAATCAGCTGAATCACCTAGCTTGACTTACAGAGATCCTTGTCTAAGGATCAATATTTTTAAAGATATGTTCAGATAATCTATACGACAGACACTATGTTAAAATGCTCAAAAGATGGACAGCAGACGACATATCAAATTACTCAGAAAAAGTCCCAGTTAACAGAAGTGTTGCTCCTTTGTCATGGACTCTCCTGCGGCCAGCAGAAGCGAGGAAAGCTGTGGTCCTAGTAATTTAAACATTTTTTCAGTGCCTCTAGCACCCATCCATTCTCATGCTCCCACAGTTCCCCAGTACCAGAGCATTACAAACTCATTCATTTTTCTTTTATAATCATTTTTTCCCTTCAGCTTTTCCTCTGCAATCATCCTTCCTGCAGTGACTTCTTAATACTACCTAGGAAAGTGTTGACTGGTCAACTTGTCAAAAGTTACAGGCTCGCTCAAGCTAAATTTTCTAATTGCATCCTTCATAAATAAGCAAATCTACCAATAGTTAAGTTAGTATCATAAATGATAAAAGTTGATTTTCTTCATTAATTTCACAAAGCTGCAAACATGAACTTCATTTGAAATAATGTTGGGCTTGAATTTCAATTCCATTACAGATATGTAACTTAGTTGGTGGAATTACATCAGCTTTTCCAACAGAGACAAAAATCAGACTCCTTTTTTGTAAGGCCCATAATTATGGCTGTTTGCATTCATCCTCAAGTCAATGAGTTATCGCTTACGCCATTTTAATGGCAGAAACAAATTTGAAAAATTGAGCGATTGCTAAATTTCATGTCACATTCTTTATCATTTGTTTATAATTGATATATGTATTTTGAAAATATAGAATAAGTTATATACATTTTGACTTTTATTTAAAAATATTTCCTTTCTAGTGAACCAAAATTTGGAATAGTTCCATCTTTTATCTTTGAAGAGTTGTTAGGGGTTGTTTCTTTGTTTTTGCATCTTTGCCATTTAAAAGCAGAGGCTTACAGATTCCCAACACAGTGTTCTTAAAATACATTCCTCAGTTATATCCAGTTTTAAGAATGTGATGGACTTCTGTTTGCCTATGTTGAATCAATTTGATCATTATAGTCCAGTTTCTTTTGGAGAGCTTCCACAACAGAAAATAACAAAAAATAAATAAATGTAAAAAAAAAAAATCTCTCCACCTTCATTTTTTGTTCTCGGTCTCAGGAGAAAGGTTTAGGAACAAAGAATCATTTAAAGGCTCTCCCTGCAGGTCAGAACGGATGCATAATAGTGTTATGCTGTGCGAGACACTTGCACTGCAACTGTTTCTGATGTATTTGCTATGTGCAGAAACAGCGATTTGCAGTTAGTGCAGCTGTCAGTGTTTTCCAGGCTCAAGAGATCACACTTCACTGCAGCTGGAGTGGGAACACCTCAAAATCTCAAAGTAATGTTGTTCAAACAGAATGGTCTGCATGTGTAACAAAGGGCCCAAGTACCATCTCAAATTATGAATTCTGATGGTATGTTTAAAGCATATACAACTGATATTTTCAAAGAACTCTCTTTTCATTTTTTTAAATGAGCAGCCACTCACATTTTTTTAAGCTAATTTCTATTTTAGCATTTTAAAATTTGCATTTCTAAGCCATTTTCACTTTCAATTTTTAAGCCACTCACTTAAAAAGGTGTATTTTATTAAAATTTTGGAAGAACTGCAATCTATTTAGAGTAGTCATCATTATTAACAAGCATTGCATCATCATTGTGTCATTGCCCTGTTATTATAATATATCACAAAAATTCTATTTCTAGCAATGAAATAATGTAATACATCATCAAAATGTCACTAAAATGATGATATATTTATCTCAAACATAGCATCCACTGTAATAAACAAGTTCTGAGGATTCACATTTAAACAAAAATAAATGATAGAATAACAGAATTTTTTTTTTCATTTAAATGAGTTTGTATTTATTCATTTAAGTATTTGGAAGAGAACAGATTTGTATGCAAGGGGATGTTGCCTTCATAGTAACAGAGAGGAATAATGATTCAGATTTTAACAGCTGCATGAAAATGTATGCTTGTATTAAAGCAAATGAAAGAAAGTCTTTCAGTGAAGCAGCTACAGAAAATAATTGAAATTGAAGGGAAAGTACCAATTGCCTTGAAGGCTTCTCATTAATGAAAGTTTTAGGAAGTCACATATCCTGAGATACAATAACTGTTCTTTATGCATATATATACTTACACATATACACAATTTCTGATAACGGAAAACTGTGTGTGTGAGTGTGTGCATGCACATGCATGTGAGCGTGTGTGTGTGACAATAGCATTTGTATTTTGAAATATATATACCCTTTCTTTTCATTTTAATGTCTGTCAGTGTTTTAGCTTTCAAGATGCAGTTTGCTAGATTGATTCTCAGGCCACGAAAGAACATTTTGCAAAGATTCAGCAGACTAATCTAGTCTGTTTTCAAGAACAAAACTATCTTACTCTATACAAAAAAAGTTTATATTCTGAATAGCACTAGAGACTGAGCAGAAAGTGATCAATACAGGAAATGTGATCAGAAAATATCTCTTAGGCAACCATAGGTCTGGTGGGGAACAGATGAACACAGTTACTGTCTTTATGGAAGTTATAGCTGCTTAAGGAGTACATACAGACTGCATTTTATAGTCTGCATTTTGTTTTAACATCCAGCATTCTGTTGAATATCTTCTAAATTTATTTGTAATGTTAGGAAGGATAGAAAACTGTTTCATTAGGAGAGGCATTTTTTAATACTGATTACATTTACAAAATCCTAATTGATGCAAGACCTTGCAAAGTAGAAGTAGGTAGGAGATTATAATGATAACGTCCTTTTCTGTGTAACAATGGTTACCAATTGTCTAAGAATGGAAGATTTAACAAAGAGAGTCCCATTAAAAGAAGTTATCTGTATGATAACATAAACTTATCTACATCCATTTGTCTAGCATGAATTAGAGAATTCCAATGGTCCAATTGTTTAACCTTTCAAACACAAACAAGGCTTTTTTTTTCCTTTTTTTTTATGGTGCAAGTCTATGCTCTGTCATAAGGATGTGATAGAAAATATCCTAGCAATTCACATATTCAAGTCAAAACTAGAAAATCTATTTATACTAATAAAATCACAGTCATAGAAGAAGGGAGTGACCCCAAGAGTTAGTCTGTCATTCCATCCCAAGGCAGGATCAGTCCAAAGAGACAGCTGTTTAACTTCCTCTTAAAGACCTCCAGAAGCCACAGCCTTCCCAGGTAATTCAGTGCTTCTGAATATTCAGCATTACAGAGATTAACAGCTCTTCGAATCTTCCTCACAGTGATTTAAACCTTTAGCTCTATTCATTGTGCAAAGACTATTATTATGTCAGACTAAACAGTTCTAGGTTGAATTTATTGAAAAAAAATGTTTATTCAGTTTTTTCTCTTAGGTAATATCTTTAGACGCCTTGTCATTCTCACAGCTGTCTGTAGTATCCTCTTTGATTTGTATACACCTTTCTTAACTACAGTAACCCAAACTGTCCACAATACCACAACTAAAACCTTAATAATGTTGAAAAGATTTGAAGGATTATTCACATTTTATGTAAGTTATGGTGGTATTTAAATATGTCAGAATGATATCTGCCCTTTGCATGGTGCATGCAACATTAGCTCATGTTCAGCTGGTGATCTCTTCCCTCCAGGTCCATATTGGAAGAACAGCTGCCTAACCTGTTTTTCACCATCATGTATTTATGCAGTTGACCATTACTGTGTAAGAAAAATACCTTGCACTTTTCAGTTACGAATTCCATCCTATTCTTTAAAAATATCTAGAAATGATGTAGAACATTAGTTTTATAAGTCATGTGACATTCAGTTTGGTTGCCACACATAATATGAGATTTTACAATGTATTTATGCCTACAAAGCAAGAATGTGGGTCATAATAACATATGCCACAAACACAATGTTAAAGTAATTGAGGAAATGGGAGATGAACAGGTATAAGCAGTGTATCTGTACCATATTGAATGTTATCTGGAAAATGTACCAATGATTAAACTACCTTTGACGTATTCTGGAAAGAATTTAAGAATTAAAATTTAAGAATGAATTCTGACACAATAATTGTCAAAACAAATAATTTTGATCCTCTTGATTTGTTTAGATAATGCTGACTCATATTATTTTAACTTTGTTAATTTCATATAGACTTTAACTTTGTTATTTTTATATACTTTTAAAGTAAGTCAAAGTATCATATAATAGACATAAATATATTGGAATATTTCATTAAATTTTTATTGTAATACCTTTATTCCCTATGGTATATATGTATATTTTAATGTGTTTAAGTCAAAATGAGGTTACAGAAATAATGAAGTCAAAAATGAAATGTTTCATTATTTTTAAAGGACGCATTTCAATGGTTCTATTTTTTTCAGAAGCTCTTTTAATGAAAAAATTAAAATTTAGTTTTGTTTCCTGATTAACAGAAATGAATTTTCATCTCTAATAGTTAGTGTATTCCACAAATACATATCCTGTTAATGGGTATCTTCTGATACTAACAGCGTTTAGAAGTGTATAGCAGGCGGAAGGGGAAGGGGAAAGGGGAATGGGGATTAATGGGTGTCTTCTGATAATAACAGTGTTTAGAAATGTATAGCAGGAGGAAAGGGAAGGAGAAACAGGAAAGAGGAAAGGGGAAGGGGGAAGGGGGAAGCGGGAAGGAAAACAGCAGGGGGGTAGGGAAGGGAAGGGAAGGACAAGAGAAGAAAAAAAAGGTGGTTCTGCCAGGGATCAAAAAAAACACAATTATTTGTAACAAATAAAAGAAACAAGATTTAAATCTTACTTCTTATTCTGCCCTTCAGTCTTTAGCTATTAATGTGGTTATACCTGTGAGTACACTGCCATGAAATTCTTCCCCACCAGCAAGATGTATTTTTCTCTTTGCAGTGAATATTCACTGTTTCATAATTTATAAATAACACACAAAATCTTTCTGTCTCACTAAGGAATTTGAAATGTGAGATTAGTCAAAGAGCTCTGCTCTGCCTTTTTTTTATTTAAAGTATAGCCTGCCTCATAGCAAGTTGTAGTGTAAATACATAGAATATCATTGCTCTGATTAAACATAATTTATCTATTAATGCCAGTATATAGCACAATTTCAGCCTTGGAGTAACATTTTAGCTTGCATCCAGTATTTGAGAATAGAAGCATAGCTCCTATTTAGGAAATCTAAAGGAAGTACCTTTTTAAGGAGTTTCTTTCTTCTTTCATGCTTTCATTATTAGGTTTCAGTCTAAGACGATGCACCTGTGTTTTTTTTTTTCTTTTTCTGTGTATTACTTTAACTATATCGTCAAATATAAATCCATGCAACAGCTTTTTTCATTATAGTCTTGGATTGCTTCAAGTGGTTGTGAAAGCACAGATTTTGTAAGGAATAATATGCCCAGAAAAAGGTTGTGCAACAGCATCATTTGGTCCTAAGGACACAGGGTGTCATTAAGATGGGGTGTCCTTAATCACGGAGTGATTTTTTTTAATTGACTCTTTCAGAAGTAGTTTTATCTCACTTGAAAATTGTAGCTCTTCAGCTTGGGGATAGGAACTTGTCTCTATTGCTGTCTTCCCTTGAGACATGCAGTGACAGATTTTAGATTGCTGGGATGCTGACTTTGACTAGTGGATGATTTCATGTCTTCTAAAACCCTTGTTTGCTTCTACCGAACTGTGAGTAATTAGAATGCTCGTTTGATATCTCAGAAATGATGTTCAAAAGCAAGGAAAACGCAGAAGGCAGTAACACAGAAGAGCCTGCCAAGGATGAAGATTGCAGAAATGCAGAACTGTAACAACTTTCATTAGATCCACACAGGGGGCAATGGGAGTCCAGCACTGCCCAAACATGCCATTCAGAAATGAGGCACAACCAGGGAAGAATATATTGATAACAGTCCACATAATAGGATTTCTGTGACCAGTGGTGGTGAAGTTAAGATGCTAAAATTGTGGTCAGAAATTTATGTTGCTGCAAGTAGCTCAAATAACCCACAATCAAAGCTGTCAGATATATGGATCACTCCTTTTCTTCAACAGCTATGATGACTGTAACCTTTTCAAAAAGCATTTTTTAAAGTTTCTGGAGTCCCCTCCACTTCTCACTCAATGTCTTTCATTCAAACTAGAAGAAAAATGATAAAATTCTTCACCATATGTGAAAATAGAAATCTTTCCTCTTCTAAAAATGAAATTAAACAAAAACAGATGGCCTTAAAGAGATTTGTGTGTGCTTAATTGCTTTGTATTCTGATTTTCGTTAAGCTTGCCCATTTTTCACTCCTCATAGTACCGTGTCATTGTGCCAAATACCATAAGGTATTTGATTACTTTTCAAAAGGGTCCAAGAAAGTGACTCATCTCTCCCAAATTTAGCTATGCAAAAACTAAGCATCTCTGTTAGGATAATTCATTTCATCCTAAGAGATATGACTTAGATAGATAAGAGGAAATATTGTCTAGAGGTCCATATTTCTCTCTGTTGACTCAGTATCAATAAGCAATATGGAACAGGCACCTAAATTTTAGGTGCCTAAAGTTCGCTTATAGGATCATAGGATAATTAAGGGTGGAAAGGACTTCAGGATGTCTCTTGTCCAACCTCCTGTTCAAAGCAAGGTCAGCTACGAGATCAGACCAGCTTGCTCAGGCGCTTATCCATTTGGGTCCAAGGACAGAGTCTGCACGCACAACCTCGCTGGGCAACCTGTTCCACTGCTTGCCTGTCCTAATTGTGAAGAAGCCTTTCCTTAAATCCAGTCTGAACCTCCCTTGTTTCAGCTTATGCCCATTGTCTCTTGTCTTCCCGCCATGCACCATTGTGGAAAGCCTGGCTCCGTCTTCTCCGTAACCTCCTCAGAGGCATTGGCAAGCTGCTGTTAAAGCCCCCCAGAGCCTTCTCTTCCCCAGGCTGAACAAGCCCAGCTCCCTCAGCTTCTCCTCACTGAACTTGCTCCAGGTCTTTCTTGTACTGGCAGGGAAGTTGAAACTGGGCAGAATATTCCAGATGCGAACAGTAAAAGTTTTTCAAATGAATAAACACACACTAAAAGAACATCTAAATAGATCAGATGTTACCTCCAATTAATTGAATGTTCTGATCAACCATAACAAATGGATCAGAACAACAAATCACCTACCTCAATATCATCTATCAAACAGCATCCAAGAGAGTCTGTACAACCTAGGGAAGTGTGCAAGATCTGCTTAACTGTACGTCGTGTGAAGAAGTTGCTCTATTTCTTTGTTTTGAATCTGCAACTTGATGGTTTCATTTGATACCTCATGTTCTTTTAATTAATAAAGACAACAGTTCTCTGTTGAACTTCTTTTCTCCATCCAGGGCATTAAGAATATCTGTCATACCCCTCCCTGCCATGAAGCTCTCTCCAGACTAGTGGTCCTGAGTCTATCTCAACACTCCTCATAAAAACCATTCCATACCTTTGATCACCTGTGAACTCTCTTCTGTTTGTTTTCAATTTCTACTATATCTCTTTTGATTTGGAATTCCAGAACTGCACCAGGTATTCAAGATGCATTTACACCATGAATTAATAGACATCATAATTCCTAGCATGCTTAGGTCCCCATCTGCAAGTGAAGATGCCAACAAATTTTGCAAATCTTGTGTTGAAGTACCTAAGTGTCTCTGAAAGTTAGATTCCATAGTGTCAAAATCAATTTTGAGAATTTTTCATTCTGTATTCTGTATTTTCATTCAGTATTTTTCATTCTGGGCACTACTTAATATGTTTCCCTACTGAGCCTGGATATCAGAAAGAAAGCATATCTTATGGCTTGTCTGTTTGAGGAAGATCATGCACCAAGAGTTATGGGTGTCAATTCATAGTGTACTACCATATATTAGCTTTCTGTAAAGACAGTCTTTCAGTGTACCATAAGTGTGAGACATTTCTCTTCATTTGCAGAATGCAGTCAACCACTTCATATAGAGGCATTCTTAATTCACAGTGAAAGCGTCCACACAGGGCGTTATTGAGAAATAACTTGCATACTGTAAATGCACACTTCAGCTTACTGAGCATTTGCCTCCTGGTGTTGGCAGCCCCTTTGGTATCTGAGCAATACAGTAGACAAAGGCTAACAGCTTTTGCTCATTCTAAACAGAATATCCGATAAACCGCTGTGATCACAGGTCTCTGCTCTGACAGTCTGGTATTTTCACAACGGCTATTTCTGTTAAGTCTTTCAATAATTTCCTTATGTTTGCCTTGTATTGAGACTGTTGAACCAGACATGACATTTTTTAGCAAGTTCTGGACTCCTCATATAATTGTTTTTTGACCAACCCAGCATACAGTTTTAGGTGTCTCTGGGCATCTCGATTCCTCCACAGCTAACCAGCAACTGGGGGGAAAAAAAGAAAGAAAGAAAAAAAAACCCTGAATATCTAAACATTGAATTTAGGCACATGAATTGATATCGGGCATGTGTAGCTCTCTTAATTCTTTTGGAGAAAAAAGCTTTGCTCTCAAAACTTGAATGTGAATTGTGGCCAATATTTTCATAGGATTGTTTTTCTTTTTTTCTTTTTTTTCCTTTAAAAAATTAAGACTGTGCCAACATAAAAGACATTAACTGGAATAACTTAAAATCATTCTTGCGTAATTTACAGAAAGCATTCTTTAAAGTACTTAAAATATTTCATAGGCAAGTATAAGCAGACAAATTTTTGGAACTGTATATTAATAAGTGAGCCAAAAAACCCTAATAATTTTAGGCTTCTTTCCTTACATATTTCAAAAGTCAATGATAAACACACTGTTTTAAAATCTGTCCATTTTAATCCAGTCAATTTTTTTATTAACATATTTTTCTCCAAAATTTTAAAATCATTCAGAACCTCACTTTGTATGTCAAGGAATGCCTCCTGAATGAGATTGAATGCCATTATTCTATCTTGACTTTGGGAAGTCTTCAAACCTTTCTAGGGTCAGATCCATGAATCACACATTTTACGAAGTGGAATTAAAAAAAAAAAAAATCTTAACAGCCAAAATAGTGTTGTCACTGGAAACTTTTTGGCATTATGCAGATAATAATTTTGATATATCAAATTTCTCTTTCAGCACTTCTGTATAGCAATTCTTTTTTCTTAATTAGCGCCCCAGTAAACAACACATAATATAAAATTTGAATGAAAGATAGCTTGTTCTTTTAGAACCTAAAATGAAACATCCCATTTAATGCAAAATGAAACATTTTATTTTCATGCATTTTTAGGAAAAGCAAAGAACCACATTCATTACAGCCCTGACAATGAGTATTCCTTCTTTTCTACCTATCAGCGAGAATGGGAGACTTGAGTTCAATTCACTCTTCTTCCTAAATGAATTTAAGCTATATAGTAGACGAAAGAAACTTAGTGTGGGTGGTACTTTGTTGCAATAGTTTACTTTGTCTTCTATTGATACTTTTCCACTTTGAAAGGCTGATTAAACAATAACTAAAATCATGTCCAAAACATAGGTGTTCCATATCCTGGAAAGATTGTTTACCCACCAAGCTAGAGATCAGACCGATGCACTAGCTTTTATAAAATATTTTCTTGAAACTGACGCTGAAAACTGAGGCAGATGTAGCAAAGGGAGAGCTGTCACTCAAACTCTCCCATAAGGTATTAGTTAAAATACCCTTCTCAGAAATGGAAAAATGAATCCTTTGAGGTAGAAATACATGGGAAGGTCTTCCTTTCTTTTCATGAATGCCAATATTTTTGCTTCCAATTGAAATATTTTGGTGGATTCAGGATATATTTGTTTATAATTTGAGGGATGACCAAAATAATTTTGTTGACAAATTAACTACCTACAAAACAAAGTTCTTTTTTTTTTTACAGCTGCCCTGTATTAGCAGTTAACCACAATACTGCATAGCATGTTTGAGTTCTCAAGAATTTTGCCAGTTATTCACTCTCCCTGCACCAACCAGTCATGCCAGACAATGCAAAATAAAACCTGATCTTCTGATCTTTAGCCCAGTCTCAATTTTCCTTCATTTACTGTATTTTTTGCATTATTATGATATACTGTACTCTTTAAGCAATCTGTTCTGGAATAATAACCTAAACGAATGGAGCTGTTGAAGTCTCTTAGTGTTGGGTATTATTTTTGAAGCAATTCTGTGACTTCTCTCAGTCCTGTCCAGATGTTCAACATGCCTTTAAAAATGTGGACACAGACTTGTACTCAGTATCCGTTCCATTAATGTTGAAAAGTTCTCTCTCTGTGCATGTTCCTCACTTATGGATCAAATGTTTTTACTCACACTTTTGGACATCATATTAGGGATTTGTGATTATTCTCCAATTTATTCATCCCATTTTTTAGTTTGACTCAGTGACTTATAGCAGACCCAGCCACATTCCCCTGGACCTGTGATTTCTCAACCCCTATACTGATCATGTATATAGTCAAATCCTGTTGTTTCAGTTTTCAATAATTTTAAAATGATATTATTTCAATATTTCAAGGATTTCCTTCCTTCCTTCCTTCTTCCCTCCCTTCCTACCTTTTGTTCTCCCTCCCTTTCCCATGCTGTCTTTCCTCCTCCAGATCCTTGCCATTCCAGTCCATCACAGTGTAGCTTTCCCATTCCTTTGGTCCAAATACCTTCTTGCAAACAGTTTAGCTTTGGTTACAACTGACTTAAACACTACCACCAGCCCTCCCCTCCTGCTGCAAAATCTTCTTCCATGAACGAACAGCCTAGCAACTGAGGGGGGGTGAAGCAAAATAAAAAGAAAGACTAGGTCTTCTCCTGCCACTCTTTTGTTTTTCTGTAATAGTAAGTTATAATATGCAATTAAAAAATGTGCAAATTACAAAAAAGTGAAAATACTTTAAAAATATTCTTATATGAAATTTGTATTCAAATTTGTTAACAATGAAAGAATATTCTTTCCAAAAAGGTAGTACTATACTTTTTGGTATTGGTATTTTGCTGATAATATCAATACATTTTTTCTCAATAAAAATTGTTTAAGTGGAAACTTTTTTCAACATTTTTTGGAGGAAATTCTCCATATGTTGATGACTTCACATCAAAATCAGCTACCTTTTAGAAAATATATTTGGGGAGGTTGTCTGTTTTTTGTTTTAACTGGACTCAATAGAGGTATAATTGGATGAAAGTAAGTGTCTAATAACCAGGTGGTACCAAATTTGTAATTAGGAGAGCTATCACATGGAGATGCACTAATGTAATTCTTCTGCGCTCCACTGCATTATGTCTATAGTTATACTAGTTGTGTAGATGACATCCTTCTGTCCACTTTCTTCTCATACACTCATAGACAATCCTTAGCAGGTCTCACCTCCTGCAGATACCTTATAGTGCAAGTTTGCTCTTACAGCAAAATAAATTCCACACATGGAATGGTTGAGGATGGAAGGGACCTCTGGAGATCATCTAGTCCAATCACCCTGCTCAAGCAGGGTCACCTAGAGCATGTTGCTCAGGACCATGTTCCGACAGCTTTTGAACACATCCAAAGATGGATATGTTTGTCAGATGCAACCTGTTCCAGTGCTCTGCAACTCTCACAGTGAAGAAGTTTTTCCTTCTGTTCAGATGGAACTTCCTCTGGTTCCTCTTGTGCCCTGTTACTGGTCACCACTGAAAACAATCTGGCCCCATCCTCTTCACACCCTCCCTTCAGATACTTATTGATAAAATCCTCCCTCAGTCTTCTCTTCTCCATGCTGAACAGGCCAAGCTCTCTCAGCCTTTCCTCATAAGAGAGATCCTCCAGTCCCCTAATCATCTTCGCTGGGCTTGCTCCGGTAGTGCCACATCCCTCTTGTACTGGGGAGCCCAGAACTGGACACAGTACTCCAGATGGGGCCTCAGCAGGGCTGAGTAGAGGGGGAGAATCACCTCCCTCCACCTGCTGGCAACACTCTTCCTGATGCACCCCAGGATACCATTGGCCTTCTTGGCCACAAGGGCACATTGCTGCCTCATGCTTAACTTGGTGTCCACCAGCACTCCCAGGTCCTTCTCCACAGAGAAGCTGCTTTCCAGCAGGTCAACCCCCAACCTGTACTACTGCATAGCGTTATTCCTCCCTAGGTGCAGGACCCTGCACTTGTCTTTGTTGAACTTCAGGAGGTTCCTCTCCGCCCACCTCTCCAGCCTGTCCAGGTCTCTCTGAATGGCAGCACAGCCCTCCGGTGTATCAGCCACTCCTCCCAGTTTTGTATCATCAGCAAACTTGCTGAGGGTGCGCTCTGTCCCTTCAGCCAGGTCACTGATGAAGAACTTGAAGAAGACTGGACCCAGGACGGACACCTGGGGGACACCGCTAGCTACAGGCCTCCAACTAGACTCTGCGCTGCTGATCACAACCCTCTGAGCTCTGCCATTCAGCCAGTTCTCAATCCACCTCACTGTCCAATCATCTAAACCACACTTCCTGAGCTTGTCTATGCAGATATTATGCAAGATAGTGTCAAAAGCCTTGCTGAAGTCTAGGTAGACAGCATCCACTGTTCTCCCCTCATCTACCCAGACAGTCATTCCATCATAGAAGACTAACAAATTGGCTAAACCTGATTTCCCCTTTGGGAATCCATGCTGACTACTCCTCATCACCTTCTTGTTCTTCATGTGCTTGGAGACGGCCTCCAGGATGAGCTGCTCCATCACCTTTCCAGGGATGCAGGTGAGGCTGACTGGCCTGTAGTTCCCTGGGTCCTCCTTCTTGCCCTTTTGGAAGACTGGGGTGACTTTGGCTTTCTTCCAGTCCTCAGGCACCTCTCCTGTTCTCCATGTCCTTTCAAAGATGGAGAGTGGCCTTTCAATGACATCCACCAGCTCCCTCAGCACTTGTGAGTGCATCCCATCAGGGCCCATGGACTTGTAGATGCCAAATTTTCTTAAATGATCTCTAACCCGATCCTCCTTGACCAAGGGAAAGTCTTCCTTTCTCCAGACTTTCTCTCTTGCCTCCAGGGTCTGGGATTCCTGAGGGCTGGCCTGAGCAGTCTGAAGCAAAGAAGGCATTCAGTATCTCTGCATGAATACTGTGTGAATATTTCGAAGACTGGGGCTAAAATCCTAAGCTTACTAAACTGAAAACATTCTGCCAACTAAAAAGAAAGGAAAAAAATAATAATTACACTCTTCTTTCTGTAAGTCTTGAAGTGGATTCCTTTTGGTAGTGATACAACCTTATAACTTCACAATAGATAAATAATTTCATCTTTGTAATGTTATTTATCAGATTTATTTATTTTCAGTCACAAAAGAGAACTCTTAGAAGGTTATTTCTATTACTTCCTAGAATGTGCTGTTACCTTTAAAAAGACTTGGAAAATATGCAAAGAATAAAGGATTTGCACCTGGAGTATCCTTAGGGACTACTCAATTGCAATTAATTTAACTAGACACTTGGTGTCAGCGTTGCTGTTTTATAAAAAAGAAAATAAAGAAAATACAAAGGGTAGCCAGGAGTAGGAAATAGAAGTCTAATCGAATCATTCAGAACAGCTTAGAAGCTAATTAGCATTCTATATCTTCATGATATGAAGAACATTTTGGCTTTAAAGAAGCAGCTCTCCATAAAGGTTTTGATTTCTATTAAAAACAAACAAACAGATGAACAAACACTTAAACTAAATGGACATTTAGGGAATCTGTCACAGGGCTTTTACATATTAATTAACATTCAACAACTCATTTAATCAGAATGATGAACCTTGCACAGTATGAGGGATGGTATTTGCTTTCTGGCTAATTTTGTACCTGGCTTTCCAAAAAAAACCCCTTGATTTAACTCACTCCTAAATCAACAGAATTAATCTCATGACCTTAAAGGAGCTGTTTACTTTTAAGTCATGATTTTTTTTCAACAAGTTTGAAAAGGGATTTGGAAAACACTAATAATGAAGAATTATTAATATAATTATATAAATAAAAGTCTATCCACTAAACAGAACTGTCCAGCCTCTACTGTCACTGTGAAACAAATTTTACTGGATTGAAGACCAGTAAATCCAGACTGCATTTACTGGACTGGACTGCAGAGTTCGGTACACGTACTATCTCCTTGGCAGTCTGTCGGAAACATTAGTTCTCCTATAGCTTCATGCCGCCAAGCAGAATAAAACCCAGTCTTAATATAATAGAATCTCAAAGAAACAATGCCCTATTTCACCAGCAACACCTTTCAAGTTATTCTACTTAACAAACAAATACAATTTAAGACTTCACATGTTAAAAAATTAAATCCATAGAAATCTTCAGAAAGAGTGAAAGTTACTCACAGTAAAAGGAAATACAGTTCTACTGCCTTCATCATAAATGCATTCAGGTGTTCTAGCAGTGAATCTATCCAAGCATCTAATCTGTACAGCTGAAAACAGACAGTGTGAGAAATGAATCAGAACTTTTTAAAAATTCTTACTTGGACATGCCAAAAAAAAAAGAAAAAAAAAAGGCTGGTACCCAAAATTACTGCTACATTTTGAAACTGTCAACTTCTTTTTTTTTTTTTATGTTGAAGTGAAAACATTTCAGAAGGTGATGACCTGTAACCAACAGAAATCATATAGTTCCACTATAGGACTTACATGGATGGGATGGTGCAAATAATGTCCCAGAAATGTCATAGGAATCATTGGGTATGTCAGAAGTGAAAAATTTCTGCCAAGAGAGTTTATTAGGGTATCTCTGGAGGAAAAACTTTGGATGGAGAGTAGCAGCAATCACTCTAAAGCTTTTATCACCCCAGAAATGCTGATTACCATCACGCCTGGTCTCAGTCAAAAGCTAGTAATGAGCTACATGCATTTATCCCATTTAGATGTTTAGATCAAGTATTTTGGTGACATAGAGATTTATATAAACTGTTTCAGATACTTCACATTGAACTGTGAATAGAAAGTCATTAAAACAAAGGAAAGTTATTCTTCTTTGAGAAAACAAATTATGAATCACTGTATCTAATACAAAAGATGATTTTTGATCTGATATTTAATCTCCAAAGGGATAAGACTTCTTAATTTGAGCATCTAATAGTATATCACCTGAATAAATCAGAAATGTATAAATTTGAAGAATTGGGGAAATGATGAGGGGTCTCCAACAAGGAGATTAGTTATAGAAGATATCATGCCACACAGACAAAGGGTTCTTTCTGATTTAATCTAGAGTGGATGTAATCTAAGATGTATGATATATATGAGCTTTGTATATCAGGAACACTTCAACACCAAATCAGATACATACAGGAAAAAAAGAGTTGTGTTTCAAATGTAATGTTGGTGTAAATAAGTTTAGTTTTTCATTCATTTCAGCCTTTATTAATATTATCAATAATACTGTATATTTTGGATGTTGTAAATGAAAAAAAAAATTTGTATTTTTCCTTAACAAGAACTAAGGCATTAAAATCACAGGGTAAGTGACTGACCATAAGTTCCCCACTCAACAGTATGGGAAGTCTAGAAACTGGGATACTGGGACAACCTGTGTGGAACTCAAATGCCTAAACAGGCATCTAGTGCCATTTTAGACAATCCAGTTTTCTGCCTGACCTCCAGCTCCCACTCAAGAAGATCACAAGCATCCAGTATGTCCTTGATTGTATCTGCCAGCTCCCTATACATGTCTTGGATAGCTTTCTAAAATAGCACTAAATGCTGCCTGAATTGCTGAAAAGCTTAAATTGCTCTCCTTATCTCCCCAAAACAAACTCTTGAGTGCCCAGAAGGTTAAAGGAATACAGGGCTATGGTGGCAACTGTGAGATTGCTGCTAGCTGCTAGCTTGCTGCTAGCTATTTGACTGCTGCTCAGTCTTCTACCTACCAGATTAGGTAGAAGCTTCTGGAGGGAAGGAGATGGTGGCACCTGTTTGGGGGTCCACTATATACAGTCAGGTGAGAGAAGCTTTCAACAGGCAGAACAGGCAAAACGTGAGTCTCATCAAGAAGGGATATAAGTGATCAGATCCACAGCAAGCACAATCACATCAAAAAGGTAGTAAAAGAAAAGAAAGAAAAAAAAAAGAAGAAAAACTATTCATACAGATCCCAATATGACTGCATGGAGTGACTGTGTGGAGTTTCATGTAACCCAAAAAGAAAAGCTGCTG
This sequence comes from Apteryx mantelli, assembly GCF_036417845.1. Lineage (NCBI taxonomy): Eukaryota > Metazoa > Chordata > Aves > Apterygiformes > Apterygidae > Apteryx > Apteryx mantelli. The sequence goes on along the minus strand of NC_089980.1, from coordinate 115,378,270 downwards.
GAAATTGCTATGCTGAGAGCAAGATCCTTCTATCTTGTCTTACTCAGAAGACTGAGTGTTTCTATTTTAAGAGGTCCTTGTTCTAGTTTATAAAGGTATTTTGGTGGGTTTTAAGTTCACCCTAAGAACAGTATGCAGCCAGATCCACCTCAAAACTTTAACTCAGCACCCCATCCTGCCTCCATACAGCACCAGTTAGAGCACTGTTAGAGAAGAGCCGCCAGAGTAGAATTGATTGATAAAAGGTGTTAGTGTGAACCACAGTTAAAATCCAAAGCACTAATTGTTTTTGTGCCTTAAAAATGTGTTTGCTTTTCCATTTAACAAAGTCCTAACCTCACACTCTCATTACTCTTACATTTAACCTCTATATCTCTGCCTGAATGAGAATGAAGGATCCTTGTATCTTGTGCTTTGCTGTGCTGGGGGGAATCAACTGAATATTGAATACCTATGTGTCACTAATAGTTGAGTTTGTAATAAAATTGTCACAGTTACAATCACTACTAAAATTCTTTGTTCTGCAGCTTATATGCCTCAACAGGTTATGATGATATTTTCAGAAATGACCTGGGTGGTAGAATAGAGGGCATGACAGATGACACCAGACTGAGTGCAAGCATATTGAAAAGCACAGTCAGAATTCTAAGTGATCTTGACAAATTGAAGAAGTGATCTGAAAAAATAGGAAGCAATCTGATGAGGACAAGAGCAAGGTTCCTCACTCTAAGCAAAAGTAATTGTCTGCACAGAGACAGGGTTAACCGCACTATATATCAAGTCTGACTAAAGGAGGTTATAAGGGATCACAAGCTAAACTTAAGACAATAGTATTATACTATTGTGATTAGCGGTCAAATGATTACTAACATAAATAAGTAAGAGCATAGTTTGCAAGTCCTTATACTTTTTTGGCATCATTTGGATGCCCCCATTTGGAGCTCTGTGATTAGTGGCAGGTATTGCATTTCATGGAAGGTATGAACCAGTCAAAGTTTGATCAGAAGTCTATAGTCTCTCAATATCTAGTATTGATCAGAAGCTTAAAAAAATATGACTTCAGAGAAGAGAAAGACAAAAAAATAGAGATTAGTTAACCTAAAGGAGAAAAGGCTGAGGAAAGATTACATTTCATGAAGGCTGTTGCAAAAAAGAAGCGAATACATTGCAGCAAGAAGGTGTCAGATTACAAAATATTTCCAATGGTAAGGATTATAAAGAATAGAAATAGATATCCTGGGGAGGTCCATCACTGGAAGTCTTTAACAAAAGATTAAACAAACTTCTGTCAGGAGGTGTGCTAAAGTATTTCTGATACTGCCTTGGAAGAGACCGAAGGACAAGATGATCTCATAAGATCTATGCCTTCTTTTGTCAGCTATGATAGCTCTCAGATCCTAGTCAAAATGACTTTTGCCATAATGACTTGCTAATACAGCAGTTTCCAGCCCAAATAAACTGCAACTGAGAAATACACAGAAGGAAGAGGATAAAAAGGAATCAATGAAATTTTAGGTTTTTTAATAAATATATATATTGACTACTAATAATGGTTTCCTTGTTTTTCCAATTTAGTATGTTGTCTCTTTCAGTTGCCCACTTTTTCCTACTTTACCTGCTCTTAAGAGAAGTTCTTACATTTTCTTAGTGAATTACAAGGTCAGATAAGAAAATTGAGGGATAGTAAGGTTTGAATTTATAACAGAAATGATTGCTGAAAATTTTGCATGCATAGGTTATTCTTAAAGTTATTTGTTTGTCTTCTAACTCAAAATTATTATCAGGTAGAAGAAATTACTAATTGAAGGTGTAGTGGAAAAGGAGTCTAAAAGCTACATGTTAATATTGCAGCTATGAACACTGCCAAAATCATTATAACACTACCAGAGCCTTGGAATAGGCTAGTGCAGGACTACTCCTGAGCATGGGATGGCATATAAAATTAATCTTCACTCTCCTGTGCATGGTATAAACTTTTGTTTGGCTGATAATTGCAGCTGTGGAGAATCTTCCAATGATACACAGAATATTTAAGTGTTTTTTCTTTTTGAAATGAAAATGCTGTTTATATGAAAAACTTTGATATGGTACCAGGAACGGGTGACCTAAAACAAGGATGATTTCATTGTCTTGACAAATATACATATCACAATAATGCTTATCATGTGTTAGCTATGTTCATAAAGAAGCTAATGAGAGCTAAAGGAAAGGTAGCACTGTACTAATACTATAAAAGATGGTAGCCCCCTCAAGAAACAAAGAGAAAAACCATCCAGCCTCAGCTTTCTCACCAGTGAGAACAGAAACTGTCTGGTGACCTATTCAGTTTGGGCAAATCAGTAGAAGGGTGTGTATTAATCACCAGTGTAAGTTATCAACTCCCTTATAGCTTATCATGGCTAGTTATACTTTTATACAGTGTATGCTCTTAGCAAAAACTTCTAGTGTCCTTGCCTTTGTCCTCTGTAGTTACCTTGGTCAAAAAAAGTCCCAGTTTCTGCTGCAACAATGTTAGGAAGGATAGCCGATAAAGGATATGACCACTGTTATTGACCTAAATGCTCTTAGAAGAAAATTTCTGTAGTTGCAAACGATAATAAGAACTTAACTGAGACAGAGGAACATCTCTGTTCAGGAAGGAAACTGAAAAGAAAGTTTCTGTTCCCAGAGGAAAAAGGTGGAAAGATTGCTGTGTGGCATTTGCAGTATAGCTAAGCTGGTGCAATGTCTAGTTGTTGCTAAAAGCAGCCTGGTTTTGCTTCCTCCATGTGCTCTTTCCACACCCCCTGTGACACTCCTGGTGCTCATCTGATCTCCACACACTCATAGGTAACGGTGGAGCTAAGCCAGCAGAAAGCAGAGCCCTTCAGAAAACCAATTGTTTAGTACTGGCTTAGCTCCCTGACCTATCCCTTTGAAATGTCAGACAAATAACAGTGCTAATAGTAAAATAAGGATGAAAATGTGAAAGGCAGTAATTCCTGAGCAGCAGCCTAAATGCAATGTGTTCTCAGAAGAAAGGAAGGATTAATTTTTAATGCAATAGACCAGTTCATATTCAATTCTTACATTTATATGTTTGATTCTTAAATTTACCACAGATTATGAGCAATATCTAGACATATTTTTGATAGCAAACATATAAATTTTGATATGCAAATCAATATAATTCATTACCAGGAAAGATTTCCATTAAACAAGTCTAGTACAAAAAGAACAATTCAATTTTGTAAAAATCTCAAGGTTTGGTTTTTTTTTTTTTCTTCCTGTGGGGAGAAATCACATGCAAAGTGTCAAATGAGGAAAACCATGCAGAGAGCTATATTGCCATGAAGGGACTGAGAGATACAAAATTAATTATATTCTATTTAGAAGAAGAATGAGAATCTAATTCCTGCACATCTGAGACAAAAGCTCAAATCACAGGGCTATAGATCTATATTCCATCTTTACCAGAAATTCTATCTTAGGTTCAAGAAACCTTTTCAATGAAATTTTCATTGGAACAAATTCCATCACTAACTCTTAAAGAAATGCTTTTTTAAAGGTCAGGTTGTTGATCCCTTCAGTTCAATCTGTGCATCATATTAGTTTGTTAATATAATTGTTTTGATCATTAATCAATCCTGTTCTTTTTAATTGACTTAATGGGTTTAGCTTTTGAGAGACAGTGATTGTGTGTGTGATAATCCCCTTATATTGCTAAGAATTATATCAACGTTTGTGCTATTTTCTATTTTACATTTACAGCTGAATATTGAGATTTATGAGAAGACCAATAATAGCAATACATGCTCTGCAAACATGAGACGACTGAGTCACTCTCGATTTGCTCTGATAGCAAGATTTACACAAGAAATAACAAACCAATAAAGTTTGGGTTTTTTTCTTCTTTTACTGAATACTTTATTTCTTTTCTAAGATTCTCATTGTTACTTATATATTTTAACTCAAGCAGCATTACCAAAAAATTTTCTTGGAATAACTTTTCATCTTTTCTCTACTATAGCCACTTGTAAGCATTTCCTGCAGCCTGTTTTTTCTACGTTCTTTATAATTCAAATGAAATAAAAAAATATCCTGTTTTGTCCAGGTCTACATGGCTCCACTACCTACAAAGTAGTTGTGTAAGAATGTCATGAAAACAACTGACATGTCATAGGTTTTTTTGAAACAAAGTTTGTAATATAATACTACTTCATAATGGATTGCAGTGGCTTAATAAAACATCAACAATTGGGAAAAAGTTTTCTCAGAAGGAACTGAAAAGCCAAAATACATATTTTCCCATGTGGATTGTATAGCTGAAAGCTTTTGTACTTTCTATTTTCAGATCACCATAAAACTACTACATTTGCTCATATGCCCATTATTGATATTCGGGTGCTTTTGTCTTAAAATTATTGCAGCTTTGTTATGCATTTGTTCTAAAACTACAGTGATCAAACAGTCCCTGTTTGTCAAGCAAATCTTTTTACTTGCATGTGCAACTGTACATGGTTTTCATTTGTACCACAGGATCTGAATTCAACATTCTCCTGCAGCATCGACTCTGAGGAATCAATCTTCTCTTCAATGTAAAAAGAGAAATAAATTATATATTCAGAAAATCCGTAAAAGACATGCAGATTTATTGGTCAGCCAGTTAAAAGCTAATGATATTGTTACCATATGTGTGAAAAGCAGTGTGGTCCAGTGTTGAAAATTATACAGCTTTGTCCTCATATCTCAGCTTGAAACAGTGAGGACCTTATATTTTACTTATTAACTAGTAAGACTGCAGAAATCTGCAATCCTATCACTGCAGAAATACTGTCTTCAATATAAAATAAATTTCAGAGGGTTTTTTTGTTTTGTTTTGTTTTTTAATAGTGAGCATATTAGCAACCTGGGAATTTCAGTAACAAAAAAGATAGAAAAGTAGACAGATAGACTGATCAGTCAATCAATCACCATTAGCTAAGGCTTCTGCCCCAACAAGCAAGACAGCTTGACAAGGGCATTGCTTCCCATCTTCCTCTCATGGGATGAGAGTCTGTAAAGAAAAAGCATTCCTTTAACAGCAAGATCTTTTTTATAGTCGAACTCTCACTTATTATTTTGTATTGAAGCTTCACAGCAGCCAAAGTCAGACAGATTCCCTGAGGAAATCCAGTTTGGTCTGTTTTAGAAGTTTAATCAACAGCACCATGTAAAGTGAATATAGTTTTAACTGCTAGTTAAGGGAATCTTCAATGGTGTTTCTCAGTTAAACTACTGGCCTCTGTGGCATTAGCAAATGGCTCCTCAGCACCACTGCTTTCCCCATCCTCACCCCCTAAGTAGTCTAGCAACCTAAAGTTGCTCCTCACATCTTCTTATACAGATGCCTTAAAAAAAAAAAAAAGAAGAAGAAGAAAAGTCAATGGCTGATCACCAGTATTTAAGGCATCACACATAATAAAGAAACACTTTCCTCATCCCAAAATGCATGGACTATTGTCAGGGTTCTGAATGCACAGAAAGGTTCTAATTGCCCTGATTATTATTTATATTTAGGATTTTTTACTGTTTTTTTTTTCCAAGGTTCTACCATGCAATCATTCCAGATGGTAGTTTCATGAGTGAGGACCAGTTCCTCACATGTTTGGATGGAGTTCGCTAGCACTTCAATTTTCCAACAGCCAAATATTATTTAACCACTTCTAAGCTTATAAACTAACTGAATTTTGATCAGTGTGCAAAATGTATCAGATGCCAAAAAAGCCTGGCCTGTTCACTTATTTGCAAAGGACACTTGAAGAGCTCCTCTCTGCTGAAGCCTTAGTCACTCTAGATTTTTAAGTCATTCTGGCATGTTGAGACAATCAAGCAAACAGAGCTGGCTGCTGGCCTCCCCCACTCCAGTGCTTCACACCACAGAACTAGAGAAAACATGAAGGCAGGCAATCCATGTCTGCAGCTGAAAATGCTAATACTAGAGTACAGTTCACAGAGTGTGGTAATTGCAATGCTGCAATAGTTTCATGTGATGCTGGCAAGAGTATTGGCTGATTGCTACGCAATTTTACACTTGGCTTGGCAATTCTGAAGTTACTATTTTTTTCATTCATTTTCCAAATTTGGGCTTAGCAAACTGCATGTTTATATGTGTTATGCATTAGAAAATCCCCCAATTTGGAAGGCTCCAGTGAAAACAGGGCATTATGATGAGATGGTAATCTCCTAAAATGAAATCTGTGTTGAAGTGTTGGCTTAATTCATTTATTTTCTATTTTTGATTAGCCAAGGATTTTCATGGGTTTTATGGCCATTCTGTATATTGTTACTGGGAAATCTTAGTTATCTAGGTAAGGCAAGACTGGGATAAACAAGGTCTGTTCTTTTCTTATGTACAAAACACAGGAAAATCATGCCAGAAGATATATATAAAGCATGCTCTATGGAAAAACAAGCTCAGTAACACCCTTGACTGTGAAGCACAAAAGTCTCCAAGGAGGCACTGGCCTGAATCAAAAAGGGCAGACAGTACAGCATCACATAAATGTTTTCTGCCAACCAATTTCTCTACAGCCAACTTAGGTGTCTCAGCATCCAAAGCAAGATTAAGTTACTGCCTAGATTATCCACAGCAGATAACTGAAAATTTCTCTACTCATTATGCCACTTATTCCTAAAATCAAAAGAAAGAAACTGTCTGAGCAAGAAAACATTAGGTATCGCATTAATTTTTTATCTTGGGAATGCTAGAAATGAAAAAAAGAAATGTAAAAAGCAAAAAAAAAATTCAACACCCTTTCTCGTGCAAATTGAGAAGCAAGGCAAAATGCAGCTGCCCAGTCCATTTCTAGATGTTCAGCAGACAAATGGGAAGATAAACAAAAGAAAAATATTTACAGTTGAAATGTTGTGCTCTCAATACAGCTGCCCCACCTCACTGTAGATTCACAGCTCTAACCAACAATGATTTCTTCTTTTACTCATCTTGTACATGCAGCACCAAAGTAACATGATGTACAGACTCATTATCACTTTAACAAGCCACATTTCTAACAATTGTGGAATATAAACAACAGATATGATTTTTCATGCCATAAAAAAACATAATATATTTTCTACTGTTAGACTCTATAGAAAAAAAAAGCAGCATAACCAACAAGATAAAAAAAGGACTAGATTTCCAATTAACGCATGCTGGTCTTCATACCACTGGCCTCCAGATAGAAAGGGAAAAGGACTTATCCAGCTGCCAGTTAACTGCATTCTGATTAAGGAATAACTCACTCTTCTTAATGGGTCAAAAACATAGGACAGATACCAAAGCTTTTCTAATTACAATTTTTAAAAATGCAGTTGTCAAATTGTTGCTCCACTTACAACCACTCCACAATAAGGGGCAGATTCTCTTTTCATGATTGTCATTTACTCTTGCTTTGCAAAAAGACATTTCTGTGCTATATGTTTAACTTGTGTTCAGCCTGAGTTCCCATTACATTCCTGAGGGATTTTAAATAGGCTAGAGAGAGACTGAAAATCATACCTTTTCAAATTTTAATCACCAAACTAACTTTGCCTTACACCTATAGATAGGAATAGATTCCAAGAGAGAATTTTAAAACATGTTTAATTCAGAAATATGAAGAAAAGGTTTTTCTAAGAGATGACTGCTTCAAAGCCTTTGATATTAGATTGCAGAGCAGCAAGAGGAAAGGAAACAAACAGCTCATGTTCACCTTCATTATTTTTTGAAGCATATTAGGCCTCTCAGGAGGTGCTCCCAAGATCACTTTAAGCAGACTAGGTATGGGCTTTCACTAAAAGGGAGGTTCTGCATTCTCTGCCTGTCACACCTGCCATTCTTTCTCATGGGCCAGAACATGGGGGTTGGACCAGATGATCTCCAGAGGTCTCTTCCAACCCCAACTATTCTGTGAATCTAAAAACATTCTGTGAATCTAAATTCTCTGAATCTAAATTAAATAGAATTTATATAGCTGTGCAATAAAATGGATATTTTCTCTGATCAGTCCAACAATGAGTCAGTATCACTGGCACAAGGGAATAAATTGAGGCGTCAGCATTTGAGAAGAAACAGAAAATGGGGGATTTGAGCCTTTGAGAAGGGACTTGATAGGACAGGAAGACTGAGCTTGGAGTTGGGGTGAGGTGATGGGGACTGGTTATTACAAGAAAGTTTGAATGTGGAAGTAAAGTGGCTAATAATGATGTTAAAGAAGATGAAGTTACTTGAGAAGTTTTAGAAGACTGGATCTGAAGGGACAAGGAGACTGAGAGATAACTGGAAGTGGGGCAGCAAGAGAAGACAGCTCTGAAAGCAGACAGGTTTCAGGAGAAGAATTGGCACTGATTAGAAAAAAACAGAGAGCAGCTCCCATGGGAGTTCCCTGGTATTAGACAATGATCTCAGCAAGAAAGCCGAGGAATGCTATCCGCTGGTGGTGCCTTATATGAGTAGAGGTGCAATAGGAGACAAAAGAGACAAATGACTAGGGATCTGTGAAGAGGATAGTTGGGAACTGAAAAGACAAGGGGAAAAAAAGAAAGGACCTGTGTGAAAGCCTGGGAATAAGAAAATGGGCAGACGATAGTAAAATGTCAGGGAAAAGAGACCAGGATGTAAAATCTGACTGCAGCTGGGCACACGTCCATCCAAACTAAACAGAGTCAAACATCAAGCACTGTTCCACAATGATTCATACTGTTGTTAGCACGCTTTCTGACATGGTATTGCTAGGTACTCTCCTAGGAAGGTTTGGGAGAATAGCTAAGACTTTTGACTGCTTCCAACAAGCAGGATGAACAAAACCATTCTGTCTGCCTGGGACAGAGTTTAGACATATAGACACAAGATATGCCATACCATTTGCCCTGAAAGGCAGAAAATGGCTTTCTGTCTAGCCATAGTCAAGGGGACTGACTAGTTGAGAAAAAGACAATCAGGACAGGGTTCAGAAGGAAATAGGAAGAAAACTGCAGAGAAAAATATTTGAGGCAAAAACAGGTTAAAACAGATGGACAGAGGTGCTCTACAGGTAAAAGAAGGCACTGCAAGACACATTTGCCTGTAGGACTCAGCTTCATTTCTTGCAGTCACTAGAATGTGAATTTGAATGAGGCAGAAACCTTCAGAAAGAGAAAAGGGTACCCAATGTTTACCTCTGTGGAAGGTTGCCTGTGGGATTTACAGTCTATGTCTGTCTTTTCCCAGAGCTCATATTTGTTATCAATAAATTTACTTAAATGAAACTTTTTGCAGCTGGTCACTAATTATGTGTTCTTCATTTTCAGTATATCTGATTTTATACTTTGGAGTCTGATCAGCAGAATTGTTGAGCACTCAGAGCTGCAACTGAAATCACTGAAGGATGTGCTTTGAGTTTATAATGTACATATAATACAATACAATGTACGTATAATACAAACTCCTCTAAGAATCAGGTCCCTACATGTCTCTATTTGCGTGCACAAAATTAGCAGAGACTTTTGACAAGAACCTCAATGTGCTTTCATTGCCTATCTCAAAAGCATGCTTTGGTGTTAAATACATTACTCTTTATGAAGCACTCAGATACTATACAGATAAGAACCAAGAAAAAAAAACATGAGGAAAATAGTAATTCTATTTTCAAATTAAGTCTTATACTGTGTTCTAAATATGGAACAGAAAACAAAAAAGCATTGTATTTCTATGCAGTAAGTGAGCATTATCTATCCCATACATTGAATAGAGCATGGGTCCTATGGAAAAATATTATATTGCTGTGCATTTAAAATCTCTGCATAAAACATACAGACAGTGGAGTTAAATTAAGGATTTATGGATGCAGAAGTATCCATATTCCTTACATTTCCTGAACGTTGAAGTTTTGACTTTTAAAGCTTAAAATTATATTCACAACATGCGACTGTACAGGTGCACACACACACACACACACACACGCTTGTTCGTATATAATGAAAAAAATCAAATTTTATGATCAGATAATTGCCCCTTTACTTCCTCTGTGAGTTCCGCTCTCCTGGTATTTCAGAAAATCCAGTTCAGAAGACCAGTCTCTGCTAGAGTGAGTTAAATGTGCCTTACTGCATTTTCCCACAGCCAGAATAGAAGCCAAAGAGAGAAATTTTCATGACCAGCAGGTCACTAGACAGTTGAGTTTTCAATGAAATATCTAGCCATAATGCTTCAACCTTAAGGCATTTATGTCTCTAAACAGCAGAGAATCTTTGAATTTGAACAGGAAGAGAACATTTGGTATCCCTGAGGTGTTACAAACCTGGCTGGAAGCCAAAAAACTATTAACATTGAAATAAACTTGCTTTCTAAAATTATAGACATAGATACACAATTCTTTACAACTAATTACAGATACAGAATCTTGTAGAGCACCAAATACATTCTGAATCAGTACCCACCATCTCTTTGAAGAACATCATAGAGCTGAACATTAAACTCATTAGTAAAAGTCATTTTTAGATAATTCTTTAGATAATGTTGTATATTGTCAGTTTTTCCAACCTGAGACTGAATAAAGCAATAATGACAAAACAAAATTATCTACAACAGAAAGACACGCTTTGCTGCTGTAAAATTTCTGAATGAGCACTTGATTTATAATTCAGTGATCACACTATTGCAATGGTTAGGTACCATCTATTGTGTTTCAGTGGTAGTGCATTGTAATGCTTCATGATGCAAATCCGAGAGGCAGACAGTGCTTTGGTAAATCACAGCTGAGGTCAAGTAAAGCCTGAATTTGTCACAGAAATAATAAATTTGTTGACACTTGAATTTTAGCTAGAGGAAGTCCATTGTCCCACAATGGAATATGCCTACTAAATGACAGCACTGGCATCAGACAAACCTCTCTAGCAATGACAATATGTCATATGTGGTGCAGCAGAGGGAAGTCATATGCTGGCAGGAGGAGGGCAATAGGGTCACAGACTGAATTGTTTAAAAATGTGAGGTAAAATGCCCAATGTGAAATAGTTTTAGGAAATTATTAATTCTGATTTTAAGCATGATTATAACTTGCTGCTTCGCTTGGAGAAAATCATTTAACTTCTTGCCCAAATATAACCTTCAATAAAATGAGGTAAACAATATTACTTGTATTATAAGTATTATAAAAATACTACAGCAAGGGCATGAATATAACAATAGCCTTTCAAGCAGCCAGATAATAAACTGGAAAACTTTGGAAAATGGCAAGGAAAGAGGAAGAAGTACTGACTTATTGTTTGGCTGCAGGCATTTGGAAAGGCTGTATTTCAATTTTTTAAAGAAAAATCCAAGAAGCTGTGACTTTAGAAGGGCTGTCTGGGTTCATTTTTCTTCATTTTTGGCCTAATTCCACATTCAATCTTTCAGTGCTTTGCTCCTGAATCATGCTCCTGCATGTTCTCTTCAAAGAGAACTCCTAAGAGTACTCCTAAGGCTCACATAACTGCAGATGCTTGATTGTTTGTTGAGTTTTTGCACTGTGGGATAGCAATGTGATCTGAACTCACCTCCATATAAGTAAGTGCATCAGAATCACCTTCACCACCAGACAGTTAAAAAACAGTCTTTTTAGTCTCTCTTTTTCAGTTCCCCTGTCTTAGTTCCTTTGTTTATCACATATCTCTTGTGAGCTAGCAAGCTTCATATTTGCAGCAGTTTGCATCTGTTTTTAATTTTCCTCCTCTCCATTTTCATTTACATCTGTTAAGTTTGTGCAATTTCCTTTTTGTATTGTTGGACTCCTCTATTCTTCTCCTTCTGAAGTAATTAAATTCCATGTTTTCAATGTTTGATTGTTTCCAAATAATAGAACCTGCTTCAAGAAATTTTAAAGGTCTTCCACAATTGCAATAATCAAAAGAACCTCCCAAAAGCTATTCATATAACCAGGAATTAAATTAGTCATAAATACAAGCAAAATTAAACTAAATCTAATCTTCAACCTTGGGAGTCAATATGCTCCTAAGAAAGTATTTAATTTTATACTATTAATATGTTGGTAGGAAAATCCTTACAAAAATCTAATTTTTAAACCATGAAAGTTAATAATTTAAAACCAATATTCAGATATACTACTACTAAATCTTTACAGAGTAATAAATACAGAATAGAAGTGGACCTTTCGTCCTCCAAAAATAATATTTCAGATCTTGCAGTGCATTATTATAGATTTGTTTTCCTTTAATCCTAGTAAAACAAACCAAAAAAATAAATGTAGATTTTCAGATTTTGTTGTTGTCATTTTTGCATTTTTTTTTCTATTTCTAATGCTTCTGTCCCTGATTGTAAAGTAAATTTACTACTAAGAAACTATTTCCCTCTTTGGATATTTTTATAAAATGTGTAGAATGCTTTATGGTTTGAAATATTTTTAGAGAAGTGCTTTGTCTATAAGCAAATAAAATGCATCTTTGCAATGTCAGCAGTCAGTGTTCTTGGAAGAAATACATGTTGCCATTTTCCTAGGTGGCTTTTACTGTTCAGTGAAAGCAAAGATTATTCACATATCTGAGCTATTCAATGCATAGATTTTAGTCTAGTATGAGGATCCTGGAACTCTTGTACAAAATGTTCAATCTGAGTAAATAGCATCTGTAATCTGAAAAAAACATGTGCATTATCAAAAGCAAATGGTCCACTTAGTCCAATCTGATTGCAAACTGCTGCAGTTAAGACATGGAACCTTTTAGCAGCAGGCCTCAAAGAAAGCTATTTTACTTTTCAGCATTAGTCTTATATATGTCTGTACACACACACACACACACACACACACCCTATCTACAAGGAAAGATCCACTTCAAGCTTTCATGTCTTTCACAATGTAATAAATACAAAAATTTTAGACCAGAATCTATCTGGATTCAGCAATAGAAAAAAATGTTGGAAGGAAGCCTCCAACTCTAATTCTGCACATCAGACAGATAATTACTGATTATTAATATTTTCTAAGAATCATGAGATTTGGGACTTGGAATCTCCATTTAAAGCCATAGCAAGCCTCTTTAAATTAAGAAAGGAGGAAATTGACAATGCCATTTGGCCTATTCCAGCCTCTGCAGACAGTTAACAGTGAAGTTTCCCCTGAGGAAACCACGATCATGAGGAAACCATGACCTGAGGAAACCTTAACTCCTCCAGAACAATACTTCTTAATTGCTACGATACCAGTTATTGGAGATGGAAATAAAAGGATTCTGATTCTAGCTGCCTTCTTCCACCGCTTGAAGAAAAGGAGATTATAGAAATCAGAATTTTATGAGGAACAGTAGGAAAAACAGCAAGCACTGGAGGAGTAAGGGATATGGAGGGTTGGGAGCAGAATGGATAAAGGGAGAGAGTACAGATGAAAATTAAGCTATGAAAGGATGTGAAAGTTATGGGACAGCTGACTGTAGAGGCAGAAATAATATGAAAGTGGAAGATAGGGAGAAGATTTATGACTGAACTAAAGAATTAATTGCAGCACATGGAAAGGAGCAGATATGGAAATAGAAATCAAGTGCAGTTTTGAAATTTGGGTCAATCCTGTGTGCCTGAAAATTTTAGTTGTTTATCTTCTCCAGCTGGTGATTGCACAGGACTCTAGGGTTGGCCTATACTGTAAGCCATGCTTTCAAGAGTGTTCAAAGCAGTGGCCAAACCAGATCCTACCATGTCAAACTAGAGCCAACCCTGACAGTTTTGCTGCTAGCAAGCACCAAAAACACACAACCATTTTGGACTTCAGGGTGACCTCCAGCAGCCCAACTATTTCTGAAGGGTTGAAACATTGACAGAAGTGTAGCTTCAAACAAAAAAGAAATGGGTGACAACTTACTGAACTTGGTTCTCAAGAAAACAATTGCCATACACTTACATTGGCTGAACTAGGAGTCTTCAAAGCACAGACTTACAAAAGCAGTCTCTCAGGAGATCAGAATCACATAACAGATATTTACATTCAATCTTTACAAGCAGGATACAAAAAAGACAGAGCCTGAGGTATCCAGTACTTCAAGGTGAAATTGCCGTACTTTTCTCTTGGAAAAAGTATGCCAAAGATGTGTAAAGGCTACTAACCCCTAAAGCTCCAGGGATTCTGAAATGTAAGAATAATAAATCAGAAGTTGCCTTTACCTAGAGAAAAATCAGATCTGCTCGATAATGCAGACTCAGTAAAAAGCTTGAAAACACATCTGCTGTAGCCCTGTAATGCAGTATTACCATTGCTAGTAACAGGCCACATGCTTTGTATGGAGTTTGTAAAGACTCGCATCTGAGACTTATCAGGCTTGCTCTCTCTGAACTTGTCTTGACCTGCCTGACGCTTTACTTGGTTTAGCTGTAAGAGATTTTTTTCTAATGACCAGGTGGCTATGTTTACTTTGCTTTACTTTTACTTATCTTTGTATGGCATAAGCGACTTTTATATAAAAAATAGAATCTGCGTAGAATTAAATATTGATGATGCTAGCACAGTGATGTAGCATGGAATAGGCCTGCTGTCTACAATGCCTGGTTGGAAGCTACAGAGAAGACTGAGCCAGACTATACTCAAAGGTGCACAGCAATAGGACAAGAAGCAACAGACACAGGCTGGAATATAGAAGGCTATGAATACCTACAAGGAAAACAAAAATTCACCCTGAAGGTGGTCGAATACTGGAAGGGGTTGCCCAGAGAGGTGGAAATTCCATCTTTGGAGGTGTTCAAGACTCAAGGGGACATGACCCTGAGGAACCTGATCCAATTATGTCTGGTGTGAGCTGCAGGTTGGATGAAATGACCTCCAGAGATCTCTTCCAACCTAAGTTTTCCTCTGATTCTAATTATGATAGATAACATGGCTATTCTACTGGGCAGGCCATTTAAGAGAATTAGAGCAGACCTAGATAACAACAGCTATTTAAATAGTTCAAAATATATAGAATACATTTGGTTATTTAACAGAAAATAGGCAGTCTGAAAATTTACAATGGTAAATCTCACTCTTTTTTTTTGGTCATAACTAATATATATGGATCAAAGATAAATCCAGTCTTCTCCCAAATTTCTCTGCCGGACTGATGCTAATGGAAAATAACTGCCACCCTTCAAGGAGCAAGATTTGGCAGAAATCTTACCATCCTGTATAATTCTCTATTTAAATCACCTTTCCTCACTACAGACCCCTGAAAAACAGTCGTGCTTTACTATTCCAGATCCCAGACCTTTGATGTAAAAACATGGAGATAATAAATCCTCTGAAACACTCACAGACAATGTGTAAACTTTTGAGAAAAATATATTTACAAATGCAATGCAGACAGACTACCATGTGGTATGAATAGCATATAAATTAAAGAGACTCTTTGATACGTGTCTTCTAATACTTGTTTGCAATTCCTAGCCTATAGACAGAACATAGCTGTGTGTGGGTTTGAATGGGCTGTTAATTCCTGCCCTTGCATATCAGAACCTTCCTGAATATCAAGTTCAAGTAATTTATTAACAAGGTAACAGATGCTTAGAAAACAATAACAGCAAGATGTTCAAGTGATGTTATTTAAATTATGCATCAGATTCATTATCTTATAAAAATGTTTAGCATGATGTTAGAAATTTAGTTCTACCCTGCTCATTATAAGTTGAAAGACCATTCAGTCTCCATTTCTAGCTACATCACTGATATAGAGATTAATATAAAAATATAAGAGAAATAAAACTTCTTGAATGCATGATACCAGAAAAAAAAAATACATCTACCACATACGGGACCAAACCAATTCTTTTATTCAAAATTATAGAAAAGAGTTTCCCTAACTTTCTTGGCAGCCTTGAAGAAGTTCCTTGGTGGGGATTTATTATTATGCATCTCAGAAGCTGGAAGGGACTACTGGAGGCCTTGCTTAGCCTTGAGGAAATAGGCCTGGCTGTGAAGGAAATGAAACACAGTAAATCTCTGTGCAGGGATGAATTTCAAATTGAGCTTATTTTATGTTTTTGAAATCTGAGCAAATATCCCATAATCTTCTTGATAAGACCAAAAGAATAGCTCCCTTTCTCACATACATTTGAAGCACTTTTATGTTAGAACTAGTGCAAGAACAGATCATCCAACTGCAGAAGTTAAAATGCTGTTTCATGATAAACCATGATATCAAAGTCTTAAGTTGAAAAGAGGCTACAAAAAAGATCTTACTCAAAATATACATGTAAATCAAGTCACATTCATTAAATCTGCAAACATGATAGGCTGCCTCAAGTATCTGGCTGATACAACTGTGAAGTTACAGAGCTTGAAGAAATATGAGTGGCTGAAGAAATTACTAAACTGCAGAAAGAGCTGTGAGAAAGTCTGAACTGTACAGCCACGCAAAATAAGAAAAATAGTATTACTGAGAGAAGTAGGATTATTGAAATGGCAACTCTTAGTAGCTCAGAAATTCAAGAGGAGAAACATCAGCATGCAAAGGTGTACAATTCTAAAGGATAAAACTCAAATTCAGTAGAAGATGGCAGCTCAGTAGTGATGCCTACCTGGCTTGCAATGACTCTTTTTCAGTCTTATTGGGGGTGATGACAATCTTAGCCTCATAACTTGTTAAATCCTAGCTATCTCCCGTATGTGTTTGTCACGTGAAGGGAGGGAAGAAAGGCCCTGCCTTACCTTGGTAATTAACGCTCGCCTGCCAGAGCCCCTTGTTCGAGGACTTTCCCTGAGCAAGTTTCACAAAGCTGTAGATTTTATTAAAGCAACAGATACAACAGGTTCGGAATTGCCGTTGATAAATGCACTTGCTGCAACAAATTTTCTTTCATTTAGCTCAAACTAAGAATTAGAGCTTTCAATAATAATATATTTCCCTGGGTAACATCCAGCGTTGTCGGAGGTGCAAATCTTACCAAAGAGGCGTCCCTGTTTGGGGGAGGAAAGAGGGAGGCTCACTCATCAGCAGTCTCCAGTGAACAGGTCAGGGGTTCAGTTTTCTTCCCTTCCAAAAACCTGAGTGGGCTCTCCTCTCTTTCATAGCTGCTGCAGGTGGGATGTGGAAGCGCGGCAGACATACTTCATTGGCCAGATTGCCATTTGTGCGGTTGTCGTGGGGTACGCCCCCTTATTCACATATCGTTATGCAGCAAAGGGTGTGTTTTTTAATATGGTAATCAGGGATAATGAGCCTAGGGGCACTGTAGATCAACACTTAGTCTGTGATCAGCAAATTTTTCAGTATGCAACCCTTTGCGTCAGGGGCAGACCCCGATACCTTTATATCGCCTCCTCCTCCACCCTGCAACTGGATAAAACTTTCAGACCTTCACCAGCTAGTTTGTTACTCATGTTGCAAAAGGGTGGTGTGCTTTGTCTGTCACATCCTGTTTCTCCTTTGTGCCCCCCCCTCCTTTCCTCCCAAATTCTCTCCTGATTCCACAGTGTTTTAACAATAATAATTGCTTTGCACTTCTTAGAAGAAAACTACAAAGAGCATTTTTTTCAAAATTTCTGAAAATCTTACATTTAGCTTGATGACATTGTGGTGGTTATTGTGGTGGTTTCTACAAAAGTAAGTCAAAATTATACAATTGCATTATTTGTAAAATAAATAATTTGATAGTATACCGCTAAGTCACTTGGGAAGTGATACTTTAGATACAACAGTGAAAGGGCATCTTCTTGAAGGACACATAGGTCTGGAGTCCAAGCTAGGGTTTGGCTGACACAGGTGAAGAATGCAGGTACCTCCGCCACAGGTGAGACATTTCTGCTAGAGGCCCTGGACAAGAGCTGTTGGGCACAGGGGGTAAGCTGGGAGAAGAGGGGACTAAACAAGAGCTCTCCAGAAGGCAGCCAATTCTATCTAAAATCATACAAGGGTAATGTCAGTCCCTCCCATGAATGTTTGACTGGAAGAGAAGTCAGTCCATGAGACGTTCAGTAGACTGACATAGTCAAGGAGGAGTTTTCCTGGCAGATCCAGCATGCAAAAGCCACGAAAGTTTATCTTCTTCCCAGTACTGTGAGAGTAGAAGCAGGCTTGGGACCTGTATATTCATTGCAAACTTGCAGGTCTATTGTGAGTTTTGACAAGCTCGCTCCAGTTTGGCTAGAAAGACATAAGATATGAAACAGGCTAGACCCTGAACATGGCTAATAACCTGACCGCAGCGGGAAATATGCAGTTATGATAAACCATGACCTTTAATGAAGAGGGCAAAGACCCGTGAATCCACAGAAACAGACTTCCTATTTTATTGCCTAACATCCTCCCTAAATCAGCCACAGTAATTAAGTATACCACAATAATTAAATATACAGCAAATGTATTATACAGTGTTTATGCACCAGCCAGAATTTATATACGGTTCTATGCATATGTACATATACTTACATAAGTTATAAAAAATGTGTGTTCAGCCACTTAATCCCCCATGAAATATCTGATGTTATTATTTTCCTGTGTATCCAAGCAATAAATGTAACTAAAAGGTTGTCACTGACCTAACCTGTTTTCTCTTGTTTTTATCTTCCTATATAACTTCCTCTACACCGTGCATTCTGTTTGTGGTCATCTTGGAAAAACAATATGACTATAAAAGCAAATTAAATCAAACTGATTTCTATTACAGATAAAAATTATTAACACAAATTTATTATATAACCTAATAAAAATAATAATTGTTACACATGAGAAAATGGATTGGAAAGACAGTGGAAGACTTTCCATTTTTATCAGTGTCACAGGTTAAGTAAACATTGAGTCTGGACAGCCAGTTTCCATTTTATATCAACCAAAGTAGAACCCCTGTATGTGAGTGTGTGCACATGCAGGCCTGAGAAAAGACCCAGTGTCTTAGGACTTCTGATGTGCTTGATTTTGTATTTAAAAATGACATACAATCCACTGACACTCTGCTACCTGTCTTCCCTTTCCTATACTTTTAACTTACACTCAGAGAAATGAAGATACGTGTTCGTCTCTATCTGTTCCTTTTGATTCAGCTCTTTATTAGAAACATGGGTCATCACCAGTTCTCTCCATTGCCTGTGCAAGGAGCTAAGGTATGTCAGGCGATCTGATTCTCTCATCACTGCCTTGAACTAAAATGTTATAATGATTACAATGACTAAATTCAGTTCCTATAGTAGAATAAACATAAAACTAAGGATCAGAAACTCTGAATGTTAATCAGAAATATGACACTTTTTTGTTTGTTGTTTTCGCTAGGCCACTTAATTGCTATTAATTTTCTTATTTCTAAAGAAGTACTATCTAACTACATACTGACATTATGGGACAATACTGACGTATTTTAGATATTGTAATTTTAAATTATTATAGCTTCTAGTTGTGCCCATAATTTGTCATCTATGCAAACAGAGGGCATAGTGTCTGCCTCAAAATTATATTCTGAGATGATTAGTCACTGTGCAACTGATATTACTGTGACCATCATCAATTTCTGTATACTGACAACAACTCTGCTATATTTCATTATCTTTGAGCACCAACCGTAGTTGTGAAATGAATTTGCGTATGTATAGTTTCAAGTGAATATTGCTTCTTTGCAGCAAACCTTTTTAAACCTAAATTTCTGGTGTACAACTATTCCTAGTTTGCTTTTGTCTTTTCAGTTTTTCAGTAAGATATTTTAAAATTGTATGAGCTTTTTACATTCATTAACATAACAAAAATGCATAACACTGACAAATGAAACCTATCAAAATCACAGAGTCAGAAAATACGAGAGTGAATGAGTATTGACTGCGGAATAGCAAAAATGATGCCGTTAAAATTCTGCAAGTCCTTGCAGAAAAATAGTGGCATAGTCTGTCTCAACTCACCCCCACTCCAGTCTTCTGTAGAAACCATTATAAAATGCAAACAGCTAAGAATCTTCCATGTCTCATTTTTTTAACCATCAGATCACCTTGGATATATTGCAATTATATTACTACTTAATTCTGTACATGTAGCTTAAAAAGTAAAACAATATCCAAGTCATCTGAGCTATGAGTTTCCTGGATCATTCTTATTATAAATGTATTCAAATTAATCCAATTGCACACTGCTCTTCTATTGACACAGCCTCCATTTTGATTTCAAATCTGCGTGCAAAGTAGCAGTGGATAATGGAATAAGATATACACTTGGGAGAGACAGAACAGCCTCTATGGAAAGCCCTTCCAGTGCATGGGCTAAGGCATAGATCCAAAGATTGTTGAAGTCAATAGAAAAACAGCTTGAGATATCACTGAACTTTGAGTCAGTCCCTACAGAGACTAAATGAACAACAGTGAACTTTTCATAGACACTGGAATAAAAACTTTGGAAATCAATTACATCAATTGCATTCTAAATATCTCCATAAATTATTGGACTGGATTTCAGAAGTGGTGAATAATGGAAATATTTTGATAAAAAATGTATCATCTCTGTCATATACATTTTCAGTGATTATTATTCATAGATTATATTAGTGGAAGTATTTTGCAAAATTATTTGAGTGAATAGTGGACAAATATATACACAGATTATCTGACCAGTAGCATAAAATGCATGAATCACAGGCATATTTGTCAAATATTTCAGTAGAAAAATACTGAGTAAATTGTTCAGAAAATATGACTGCACTTGATTCAAGCCCAAACTACTACTCTCCAGAAAGTGTGAACAAGCAAACAGAAAGAAATGTGATTTATAAAATGTTGGAAATTTTAATTCTACAAGGATTATAATTGTTTTCCATATTTTAGCTATTTGAACCCCCATTCACAGAGGCTAAAGGAATTTATTTTATGTTAAGCATATGAAGATATGTGTACATCAATAGAGGCAGAATAGTCATTCCTTTTTTCTGCCTGTAGTACTGAGTTGTCAGCCATGAACCGGTTCTAGCCCAGAAGTCACATAGCTACACTGTCATGCCTGAGCTAGTTTTCCAGACTCCCTTTGCAAACAGGGCAGAGGAAATAGGGACATCTAGTACATGATCTATATGATTTATCTTTGATTGCCATCTCAGGATGAGAGGAATAATGCCTTAAAAGTGCCCATTTCTTTTCACTGACTACAAACTAAGATGGCTTTGCCCAGCTAGAGATCTCTATACTGTATATGTTTGGTCAGATGAATCTCCCTCATAATGTGAAATACAATCATTAATTAACATGGCTGTTGTTCAGACAGTATCTACAGATAATCTTCAACTGCCCAGATAATCCTGGATTGGTCTTCGTCTCCAAGTTCATTCCTTACATCATTTTTTCTCCCTCTTCTCAGTCCTGATTTTTCATACCTTCCCTTAATATGCCTGCCCCTTCTTTAAGTTCTGTGGATCTGGGAAAGCTTTGCAGTCAGCTATCCATCTCCTTCTCCCAAAACAGGGAAAGAGGGCATTCCCACTGATTCCTTATCCTAGCTCCCTCTTCTCTAGCCAAGTATTATTTTAAAAGACAAGAAAAAGAACAGAAAGTTTTGTTTCATTCTTCACAAGAAGAGAAGGACAGAGGAGGGACAAGAACTATTCTGAGCTTTTGGTCTCTGTTCATTTCTTCTTTCCTTTCTCTCTCTGATGCTGTTTTCCCACAAATAGAAGTGTGAGAACTTTATCTTTTCAGTTCCCTGATTAGACATGCCTTGAGTAGTGGAGCAGCAGAGCAGGAGTACAAAGGGGCTTTTACAGGCCTCCAGACAAGTGCATACCTCTTAAAGATCTGTTTCATGCTTTAAAGTTTATTCCTTGAGTCTTCATCACATTCTAAGTGCGTATTTATTCTCAATGAGGGACACTGTTTATTGGCAGCCATGATCATTAAAATTACACAAATAGGTAGAATTCTGTCCCCCATAAAAATTTTCAGAATTGGTTCTCAAGCTTAAACAGGTTGGAGAGCTGGAATAGCAGAAGTTCTGAAAACTTCGGATCTGGAAAGAATTTTTATCTTGGCACTTTTTTGCTGGAATGAAACAGTCTGATAACAGCAATAATAGTTCATTTTTTTGTTGTTGAATTGATCTTACAGATGCTTCAGTAATCCATAATTGTTCCAAACTTGCAAAATGTTTCTGGGGAATGAGAGTTCAGATAACTAATGACCCAATTCCTTCTCTTAGGACTAACAAACAAGATCAACCAAGATACACAACAATGCTTAATCAGAGAGCAGTACCTGATATCCGCTATCTAATTGTACAAGATGATCTGATCAAGGAGCCCAATCACAGAAGAGAATGGCAGCCTCAACCAGAACTCTAATAAATCAATGTGACTTTACAGGAAAATTAAGTTTATTTCTAAGCAAAGCTGAAGCTGGGTTAATTCTGGAAGAAATATTCATCTCTCTCCAATAAAATCAAAATTTGTCATGTATATTCTGTAAAAAAATAACATTGATAGAAAATTTCCACTGAAACCTACCTACTATATTAATAGATTCTAAGACTATAAGTCTGACCTCCTATTTGGCATATCTCATAAAACTTTGCCCAGTGGTTTTCTAATGGAGCTCATAATTTCTTGCTGAGGAGGAATATCTCTCTTAGAAAGTTATCTTGTCTTGATTTAAACATTTCAGTGGCAGAGAATCTACTACCACCTTTGGTAAATTATTCCAAGTTAAAAAAAAAAAGTCACCTTACTATCAGTCTCCATTTCTCTAACTCCAAATTTCAGCTGCTGGGTATCTTCCAAACTTTTTCTGCTAATATAAGTTTCATTTTGCTACCAAGTATCTTCTCTTCTTGTAGTTTCCGCTCCTCAGTGAGCCTTAGCAATTTAGCTTTTTCCTGATGTTTGACAGGCTAGATAGACAGAGCTAGTCACATTGTAATACTGATCTTCCAGGAGTCCAGTGATTCTCGTAACTCTCTTCCGAATGAACTCGGATTCTTATCATTTTTATATGTAAACATCATAGCTGAAGAAGATAATGCTTTCACCAGTGCCAGATAACATCACCTATTACTTCAAGTCAATATTCTCCTTTTATTAAAGAATTGTAACTAGCCACCTTGGCCATAGTATTATGATCCTTGTAATTCATGCCTAACCATTAGTGTTTGTTTTTAGAGTCATTGCTTTCCAGTATGTAGTTCCTGTTTTGTGTGATTTATTTTGTATACTTTTTTCACCTGTACTGAGTTCCTCACATCTGTTTATATTAAAACAAAACAAAAAAAAAAGACCTTTACTCTAAGATTGGCAGTCAGACAATATTACAAGACCACTGACAAAATTACTATTCTTAATAATGACTAGAAGAAGACAAAGAGCTTGACATTTTTTGTATTGAATGTGTGAGTAG
Source organism: Apteryx mantelli (assembly GCF_036417845.1). Classification (NCBI taxonomy): domain Eukaryota; kingdom Metazoa; phylum Chordata; class Aves; order Apterygiformes; family Apterygidae; genus Apteryx; species Apteryx mantelli. The sequence continues at coordinate 115,355,000 of NC_089980.1, read as the reverse complement.
TAGTAGTATAGTTATTTCATCTTGCTTTATGATTGTGTTGAATAACAGAATAAAAATAGTACAGAAAAATCATAATAAAATTATATTAAAAATTCTATTCACATCTGAAGTTTGTTATTCTATTAAGTTAAGCAAATTATTATACTCAGTATTTCCTAAGAATGTGTCACAAAAACAAACAACAACATACAAAAAATTCTCACTGCTTTATTCAGAAGCATAGAGATAGTGAGAACGTACAGGAAATATTCACTGGTACTTCATTGTTCCAAAGGAAAAATAAAGATAAATCTTATTTTATACTTAAGAATAATGAACAAATGTATATGGAATTTCTTAAGTGAGAATTCTAATATAATTTTTTATTTTCATATAATTTCTCCTTTCTGAAGTTCAAATTTGAATTATTCTTGGAGGCACCATCTGACATTCAGAACAATCTTTTTAGTCACCATCAGTTTTGCCAGAAAGACAAGAAAATATTTTTCTGAATACTTTATTAGAGATACAAATGATACCAAGAATTCATGTAAAATGTTTTGTCTTGTACCTAGGCTAGTTAGCCACCTTTTAATCTTCCCCCTGGAAATAAAAGCTCCACAAAAAGTAAGAGGTTACACATTCTGGACATCTCCAGAATCTTCCAGTAATACAATGATAAGACCAAATTTTTCCAATTGTATCAGTATCTGCTTGTGAACTGTGGAGTTGGTGGTTTCATGGGCCAGGTTCTTTCACTATAAAGATGATCAAAATGATCCCTGTGTTGTGTATCATTGCACTACCAGCTGACAGCCTATCTTGCTACCAAAAATTAAGATTCATTCCACCAGTATGTAAGTAATATTCCTGGCCCACTTCCAAAACATACTGCCATATGAAATCTATGTGGAAAATACCAGTTATGCTTGTCAAGTATTGTATGCTGGACTTAGATGCTAGAACAGATGCCAAATTTGAGAGAGTACTAGTCCAAGCTCTCTTCAGCTGGCTCAGCTGGCATTCTCATTCCCATTATCCTGAGAGAATACTATCTACCATACACCAGTAATATCACCCATATTTTAAATAAAGTTTGCTTCTGGGCTGAAACATAATACATTCTTGGAATATTCTTGTTTGACTTGTTTTAGTTCTTTAAATAACTTTCTGATAACAGCATGTGGAGACATCTAGTGACATCCTTTTCTCAGATAGTCTCTTATCTGTGCTTTTATTTTATGTTGTTATATCAGAGACTCATCACTGTTGGCATCTCCACTTCAGCCTTCTCACTAATTGCCAGCAATGAACAGTGCAACCTTGAAATATGCTCACTGAAAAGAAAAATTGTTTTCCTTCACTTACCCTTCTTTCTCAGTAGTACAGAGAGTTTGTAGATGATCCACCTGCTTTCTGTGCTTTCTCCGAAATTCATAGAGACAGAGAGTTTGAGGGAACTAAGAACTAAGACTACAGTACAGCCCAGGGCATATGTATGGCCCTAATAGACAATGTTATTAAAAAAAAAAAAAAAAAAAAAAAGACTTTAACAAGAGGAGGAGCATACATGGCTACAATGTGTATCATACAGATGATGATATTTTGAGAAAAAAGGTAGTGAAGTACTCCTTTTATTCTGGGTTTGTTTTTTGGTTTTTTTTGCTGTTTGAGGTTTTGTGAGTATGTATATGTATGAACCTATGTATTTCAGTAATCAAAAAAGAGCACTGAAAGGACATCATGGCAGTAATTGCAAAGCCCTGTTAGCATTCTCCCTGTGCTCTCAATGGACAGAACATTTTCATTTGAACTCTCATTTATAAAGTTACGAAGTCAGCTGGTTTTACAAAGTTAATGTGAAAAGGTAAGTTTTTAAAATTACTTTTTAATGTTCTGTGTTGGCATGGCCTAGTCATATTGGGCAGCTGGGTACTGTTCGTCAATTATTTCAATTCTGTTAAAACACAGCAACAGCAAATCTGTGTATCTTGCAGTTAATAAATGTCTTTTTTTCCTTCAGAATGACTAGGTAGGTTTATGAAGTGTTCATTTCATCCCATCATAATAAGCTTCCCCAATACATAACCAAGATAGAGCTACCTTAACAACCTTGTCATTTCAATTTTTCACACATTTCCATTGTGTGTGTCCTATACCTCACTGAAGTTTCAACTCATTAGCTGACTGCCATAAGCTATTAGTCTGTAACATTGCTCAGTCTTAAAAATGTAAAACAGAATTAAAAGAAAGGAAAAAGGAAAAATCATAAAAGAGAAATTGCCTACAGCCACTTTCAGACTCTATCTGTACAGGTTCTGCTGGTTCATTAAACCCAATATATGTTGAAAAGGAACCACCATCTCAGACAAGAATTCATGAAGAGCCTATTTTCAGACTGCAAATCATAACAGCATCACTAAACTACACAAAAGACACTATTCACCTCATTACCCTTCACTAAGCCAAGGAAAAGAACTTTTATATATGCAACATATACTTCCTATGCATTTTTGTATCACGGACTTATGTCTAATCTAATCGTAGCTGAAAGACAGCATATACTAATTGGTTTGGCTTCAGTTAATATATTAAATCTACAAACTGATAAGGAGTGTACACAATATTAATTTCATAATCAGTCTCTTGTAAAAAAATGATTTAGGGAAAGTAGTGCACTACCAAAAATGTTTACTGTGAATGACATCATTACACTTCATTGAACGTTACTGCATTTTACTTTTTTTTTTTAACTTCTTTCATAGCCAGACAGACACACTTCAGCTTGATTTTTATCTGGAACTATACTGATGATATATATTATCCTACAATCGTTATAAAAGTCGTGTATGAATAATACCATTGCATTTCATATCATTACATTACATCAGTATTTTTTTTATTTTGTAACACTTTTAATTTCATTCATTCCATTTCAATGTTAATTAACTTACTGCAAAGTCTTGTAAATATGATTTTTTATTGTATTATAATTATCTTTTTTAGTACTGACATTTAGTACTAATCAGTACTGTATTTTTCCTTGACATTATTAAAATTGTGTTTGTAAACTCATTATCATACAGAAATACCAGTAACACACTGTGTAAACAAAATAGAAAATTAGTTCAAAGAGACCCAGAGCTGAAGAGAAGCCCAAGGTGGAAATATTACGGCCTCCTCCTTTCTTCTCTCACAATGGAGGTGGAGTTATTTTTGCTTTGACAAATTGGCAGAACCTAGATCGTATATTAATTCATACAGTGAATCTCCTATCTTCTGCATCTACAAAATTTACAGAAGAGTGTAGGGATTTAGGATTTGGACATTCAAGTGTTAATAAAATTCAAACAATCAGTGCCTATTTAAAAGTTCTGTCTACCAATGATTGAATCAATGCAAAAATTGCAGCTGCATTTTTGATTGCATCTTTCTAGGAATGTATAAAAACTCAATATGCAATTTGGTCTCTAGAAAGCTACCTTGTCATTTCCTTTACAGACTACATTGCTTCATATAAGCTGTGATTTATGCATAGTTCAGGATATCATAAAAGATTTCATAGAAGTCAAGGATCAATACATTTTATTTAAAATTCCTATATTTTATAGATTTATTTTTAATAATTTTTTGACATAATGAATGAATATATATATGCATTTATACATATACATATACATAACATACACATACACATACATATACATACATACATACACACACATATATATATAACCTAACATTAATAAAACTGGAGATATTTAGATGGATGTTGATGGCAAAATATTTTTTACACCAGATCACTGATATTTAAAATTAATTCTAATACCACTTAGAGGCATTTGAAAGGATGTACTAAAAACAAATCTATTATATAACCACAACAGATAAATAAATTAGCCCAAAGAGAAGAAAGGGTGCTCTAGTGGGTTATATTCACATAGCAACATCAATTAATGTTTATTAGCTTCTGTGAATAAGCTACAATAACGGGCCTGACATTTAGCTGAGAAGATGAGACATAATCCTTTGTTTGAAATTCAGGACACCAAAATCTGTTCCCTTTTAGTCATGCAAACTAGACTTGTGCACCATTTATTGGTTCTGTGAAGCATACTGTCTCTCTTTCCCCCTCCTTCTTTTTTTGATGTTTATTTCTGCTATTTTTATTAGTGACCCTATTCAAAGGAGCTCTTTAATGTTGCAGTGTGTTCTTCTTAGTTACAAGTACGGAACAAATAGCCATCTCTGAAGCTGATTTTAATGCTAGCCCTCAAAATGCTAAAATCCATGCCATCTTTAATAGATCAGGAGTATTTTGCTATATTGCTATCACTGATTCATTGTGTCTTTGTTATTCTAATGGATCCCTTTTGAATGGGGTCACTGGAAATATCAAAATACAGCAAACTCTCTCAGACACTTGGTTACACACCTTGGGTACAGAAAGAGGCACATTTTATAATGTGGCTGTTCTAAATCAGTGGTTCTCAGCCTATGGTCAACAAACCTCTGAGGGTCTATGAACCATACTTATAAGGTACATATGAAAGCTAACTATAAACAAAACCAAGCCTATTGTTAATTCACTATACAGAGATCCTCACCTTACAGGAAATGTTGTAGGTGTCTTCAACTCAAAAAATGTGGAAACGCAGTGGTCTAGGAGATCAAAGAGTCTGCTATTCCAGTCCTCATTCAATGTTTGTATCTGATTAAACTGCAGATGACTGTGTTTTCACTCTATAATTTATTAGAGTTATAATTAATCCATATGTAACATAATTATATATTTATAACATATGGATTAATATAATAGTGCTCTACTATCAACTCACTTTCTCACTATTTGCAGTTAAATCCTCAGTACTACTTTCCATGGGACGAAGGTTAGAATGCATAAAATCCACAAACAGCTCCTAAATGCAATCATTAACGATTCTTTTCACTGGTAAAAATTTCTACACAAGAACTACAAAATTTGAAATATCTTTTAAATAGAAAATCAGCAAGTTCAGCAGAATTTCTGACATGGATTTGAACTCTTAACTGTAGCTACTAGAATCAGGATACAGAAGACATACACGTTTGATTTTAGTGCCCTAATTTGGAGATCAAAGGCATTGGAGAGTTCTTGGATCAAAGACTAGGTTTAACCTTTTAAAGTTTATCACTGTGCATACTTGAGCTGCAGTTACAAAATGAATTTAATTGTCAAACTTTTAAAATATTTTCCAGTGTTATCAAAAAAAAAGATTTTTTTTTCCTGAAAGATAAAATGGAATTATATAGTTCTTTATGTAGGTAATGCAGGAAGCTAAGTAATTCCAGCAGATACTCCCACAGGTGGGTTAAGCATGATTTTGCCTTTGTAAACCCATGCTGACTACTCCCAATCACTTTCCTATCTTTCATGTGTCTGGAAAGAGTTTCCAGGATTAGTGGCTCTATCACCTTCCCAGGGACTGAGGTGAGGCTGAATGGCCTGTTGTTTCCTGGATCCTCTTTCTTGCCATACGTGACGATAGGGGTGATATTTGCTCTCTTCCAGTCCTTAGGCACCTCTCCTGATTGCTGTCACCTCTCAAAGGTAATTGAGGGTGGCTTTGCAATGACATTGGCCAGCTCCCTCAGCACTCATGGGTCCATCCTGTCAAGGTCCATGGACTCATGAATGTCCAGTTTGTTTAAGTGTTCCCTAACCTGATCCTCCTCCACTGACAGTAAGTCTTCATTGCTCCAGACATCCCTTCTGCTCGCAGGGGCTTGGGATGGCTGATGGCTGGTCTTACCAGTAAAGACTGAGGTGAAGGCATTCAATACCTCTGCCTTTTGTTTATCCTTTGTCATCAAATCCCCATTCCCATCCAGCAACAGGCCCACATTTTCCCTAGCCTTCATTTTGCTGCTGATGTACTTGTAGAAGCTTTTCTTGTTGCCTTTCATGTCCCTTGCCAGTTTCAACTCTAGGTGGGCTTTGGCTTTCCTAACCCTGTCCCTGCATGCTCAGACAGTACGTATTCCTCCTGGTTCACCTGTCCCTGCTTCCACCTCTTGTACACTTACTTTTTATGCTTGAGTTTAGTCAGGAGCTCCTGGTTCATCTGTGCAGGCCACCAGCTGCATTTGCTTAGTTTCCTGCTTTTTGGGATGGACCATTCTTGAGCTTGGATGAGGTGAATATCAGCCAGCTGTCTTGGATTCCTCTGCCTTCCAGGGTTGTATCCAATGGGATCCTTCCAAGCAGGTCCCTGAACAGGCCAAAGACTGTTCTCCTGAAATTCAGGATTGCGATTCTATTTTTTGCCAGCTGCCTGTAGTCTCTACTAGATAGTCTTTACTCAGCCCTCTGCTAGAGAGTTCTCACCTTCTCTGTGAGAGAAAACCTGCTTTACACTGAGGAGTGAGAGTGGCTTTGCAGCTTAACAGTAAGATGCTCACATGGTAGTACCTCTTCCAGGGACTGATTATATACTCTGCACGAAACAAGATGGAATAAAATCAATAAACAGTGCTGGCAATAGAGGCTGGGACTAGAGATTTCTTCCCTTCACTGACTTCTGTAACCAGCAGCTTATGAAATTACATGGACTTGTTCCAGTACAATACATCTTTAACTAATCAGTGCAAAGAGAAACTGCTTTACCAAGAAGAGAGATTTTAGAATAGCTTATAGATTAATTGTTAGGGTATTTGAACACATTTTGGTCTTTGAATCTCTGATGAATCTTTGGTTGAATACTCTAAACACAGAGTTCTTGTATAAAAAGAGTGATGGGAGAGAGATAAAGAGAGAAAAAAAGAACAAAAAAGAAAGAAAGAAAAAGATAAAAAGAAAGAGGGAGGGAGGGAAGGAATGAAGGAGAAGAAATACAGAGAAAGAAAGAGAGAAAGACAAAGAAAGACAGAGAGAAAGACAAAGAGAGAAAGAGATGGAGAAAAAATAAAAAGAGAGAAGAGAGAAATAAAAAGAGTGCACTTTTTTGCACTATAGCCCATCAGACGCTCACAGTGTCTCAAGGTCTGTGTGACAGAGCAGGCAATGAAACCAGGCCATACAGTACCCAGGCTTGGGCTCTAGTCAGTTCCCTTCTTTCTTCCCATGCCTAACTTTAAAGAGAGAGAAGAATTATAATTCAGACACTTTTCAGACAACTTTTCCATATTGTCCTAAATGAGGGACAAAAAACTTCTGTGCACCAGGAGTATTTCTGGATGGATTTACAGATTCACAGACTACCAGCAAACACCTTGTTTAAACAGTTCTCTTCTCAGTTTAAGACTTAACTTTAAGGGTTATTATTTAAACAGCATTGGTTGGCAACTAGCCTTGAGGCTTGCTTTGTGAGGAAGTTCAGCAACATGTGTTTAATTAGACCCTTCCCAGGACCACCAGTTAGTTCCAAAATTCAACGGCTGAAAACATTTCCTTTAAATTAACCAATACTGTAAGATTTGCTAATTTATCTCAGGTAAGAGTAAGCACAGGAAAAAAGAAGGAGGAATCTCATAAAACTCCTTGCAGGTAGAAGAAGAACAGGTAAAAAAGACACTGATACTAACAAGATGAATAAAATGCTGGGGGAACAGAAGTGAAAATGATTTTTTCTGCTTAATTAAGGACCTTCAGGAAAAATATTCTGTAGCTTTTTCCTTGTGACTTGTATTGTCTGATGATAAATATTTTTGCTGCTTGAAAACCTAAATTCAAATACATTAATTTGTACACTGCCATACAAAATATTTTATATCAATGTGACAATCAGAATTGAAAGTTTCAGAGTAATTGTAGCTGTTCATTTATGATGATAAGAAGACTTAAATAGAATATTTTGAATCCTTAAAAAATAATTTTGAGACTAAAATATTCATGGAAAGTAAAAATTTGCTGAGATTAATGTTATTTCAACACAGATCTCCATTTCACTAGATGATTTTGTCTCCTTCACACACACACACACACACAAAAAAAAAAAGTTTATTATGAACTTGTTTAGTCTTGGTTTTGATAATCTGAGTCATGACATCATTCCAGTTGCTAAGTCCTTACATATTTGAAAATTTTTCTACTTTATATCTACACTTTGTGAGGGAGTATGTGATCTGGTGTTCAAAATTAATGTGAAATACTGTATTTATCCCTGTTAACTGTAACAATCCTTTCCAGATTTTCATTAAGATATTTCTCTCCATGTTATGGATCATTCCTATTCATGTTTATAAGATTCATATCCAAGCTTCACAAAATACAGAGAGTATTTAAGAGTTAGAGAGATCAGCTCTAATGCATGATTTAAGCAAACTTATACCTAAGCTTATTCAGTACATTCTGAACTAGAAGTGCATTATTATAGACCCAGAGAGATACAGACCCACAGAAAGCCTATAGTTTTGTTAAAACAAAAACAAAACAAAACAAAAAACCTCTTTTCACCCTTCAGCCCAGAAATTCAGTAATGAGTTAATAAAATACCAAGGCACATAGCAGTGACTGAAAATGGTGAGACTATAACAGACATGAGGATAAACTAATCACATGCTCTCCAGAGATTAATGTTTTCTCATGCTTTGGAAATTTGCTACTTTTCCTTGTAAAACTGTTCTTAATTGCTAGGATTGGCTCTTCTCTTGCCTGGTTAACTGTTATAACAATTTATAGTTTATTGTTGAAAAATATGAGAAATTATTTCTTTCACCACTTTCCTTGAGGGATTCTAATACTGTATCCACACTGGATGTTCTTGAAGCATAACAAGAAAAAGGTGCTCTTATTCCTATCCATAGACTATGCAGAAGTATTTGCCTTTTCTTTCTTTAAATGTTCATTGTTAGTGTTAGAAATACAAACCTTGTTTCATTCTGAAGTTAATATGTAGCTATTTTTTCTCTTCATGTCCTTGATTGCCAGATTAAAATGTTGTCTACCAAAGTATCTTAATAGATAGAAGCACCTTTCCTCTTATAAATGTGGAAGCCAGGAAAACAGAAAGAAAAAATGCCAATAAAACCAGACAGGAGCAGGTAAAATGAAAATTAAATATAGAAAATTAGTGCTAAAAGGAAAAAAAAAGGGAAGAGGGGAAAGCATAAAAGAAGCCCATGTTCATGGGCTCCAACTAAATATGACAAGTGTAAAACACTCCAGAATTAAAATATACTCCAGAAATAAATTCTGAGGCTTAGTCTATATTGGTAAACTAAACAGTGCCAAGGCAAACATTTGAACACTGGCGTGTGATCTGTTACACTATTAAATTGATAGCACCGTCACTGCAATAGTTCTGGCTTTGGCCAAGGAGCACTGAATGCCTGGGTACAGGTCAGGGCTTAGCACAAGCCCGGGACTGCTCCTGAAAGGCAGGGAGGAGGACAGCCTTCATTCTCTGGGACTCTCTGGGGGGACTTGGACAGAGCTCAGAGATCTCAGCTACATGGATGCAATTCCTGCTTTGTCACTTGCCTCAAGGCACGACTATGGGACCTGGCCAGTTTTGTTTAGTAGAACAGACATACTCAATATTCATGGACACAATAAGCACCCAAATTGCTCAATATCCTCTCACCCCCAGTCCCTCCCCAGACTCCCCAAACAGCTGTCTTTATATCACTGTGTCTGAGAATGAGTGAATTAAAAGAATTATAGAACATCACAATATGCAATTATTCTTCCAAGGTTATTATTGATCATATCACTTCAAAGGCTGCCACTCTACTCTCTGTCAGGACCTGGGAGTGCTTCTTGCTCTAACAGCATGGCCATGTGCAGGAAACCTGAGTGTCAGAATGGCGATACACTTAGCTTAGCTGAACTGATACTGGCCTCCAAGTTAGCACATATTCAGATCAGCACCAGCACAGCAGGGCACGCTCTTGCTAAGGCTGTCGTGTGTGTTCTTGTTAATCATCGCTATTGCATACTTCCCTGCATGCAGTCCCAACTAGCATTTTCCCAAAGGGTCTGTTCTGCTGTCTGCAGGAAATTCAGACAAATCCTCAACTTCTGCCAATCTTTGCTGAGTGTATCTTCTGGTGATTTAAATCCCATTATCTTCAGGATCATTTGATACTAGCATAAAAACAACTGTAGCCTGCTGTGCAGCATGCAACCTGTTTGAAGTAGGGACTCAGAGATGGCAATGGGATTGTCCTGATTTGTGTTGTACTGCTGTATCTCAAGTTACCTTTAGACTTAATTGTAGGCATGCTTCTCCTCTGTCCTAGAGATGACAGCATCCACTGCTTGTAGGGTGAGATTATTACCGTCAGGACCTCCCCGGTGTAGCCCTTCCTACATGTTAGCTCAGGGCAGTCACTTGTATATGTCTGCACAGGGTGCCAGGGAAGAAGAATGCATACTGTTTTGGAATTTTTGCCATTTTGACTCTGTTGGCATTTTTTCACGTCAGTTTTGATGGATTTCTTGTCAAAAAGATGATCTTTGATAAACATACTTGTCTCTATGCAAAATGTAGTATTTCAAAAAGCATTTCTCTCTTTTTTTTAATTGCTTTTGAGCTAAATTCTTTGAAAGGAAGTTTAACTTCTTACAGATATTTTTCAATCAAATCTAGGATTTCATTCACAGAATTGGGAAATCAGCAGTGAATGTACATCTCAACTCTTCCCATTCTGCTAAACTGCTGAGCTTACCCCATGATAATCAGTTCTAAGTTCCTGCACCAGCATTCTCAGGCTTTTTATTTATTTGCATTCCAGTTACAGTAGGGACTAAAGCTTCATTCTGCAAAGCCCTACATAAGAAATCCCCCTTCGCCCCCCAAAGCCCTCTAAAAGACAGTCCTTATGGAAGAAACAATAATATGCATGCTACTTTGTGACAAGCCATAGTAAGGATCTAGTTTTACTAACCAGTGCAAGGGAAGAACTAGTTTTTGCTCTATGATAGTGGCAGAGTAAAGCAGGTTGAGTCTATGTGAAAAATTCTAATTAAAAAATTCAAAAACTTGTGTTTCCTGTCCCTTTGATAATACACCATTTTGTGAGAAAAGATATTAGAATCTGCTGCAGAGATTATTCAGGGATTGAAGGCAGCATAGCTCCTTCATACTACAGAGCCTCATTTTGCCAAATTTTGACTGACTTTGCTAGGTAAGCCTGAGTTAATTATTTACTTCTGTATGGAGTCCTTAAAGTAATAGTCTACTACTGTAGTATGATGTGTATTACAGTTGTCAACATTACTGATGCCAACATTACTAACAGCTTTTCTGACCTTCTGATTTCAGTTCAAGTAATATTTGTACAGTATGAGTTAGTTAAAAGCATTGCCTGTATTACAAGCAATTGCATAATTATAAGGAAAATCTTCACAGACCCCCACTGTGCATATGCACTTAGATAGAATCCATAGCATGGAATGCAGTCCATGTCTTGTGCTTGATGCCTCACTTCAGTGAGAAAGAAGAATGATGCTTTTGATGCCAAATTCTCATATACTTTATGACTTCTAACAGCAGCTACCCTAGAATTTTCAAAGCGCCTCAGTAATTTGAATATTTCATGCTTGTTAATTTTAATGTTAATGCAAATCTATTACGCTACCTTGAAAACCTTATCCACAAAATACTATAAAACACTTCTATAAACATATGTAAAATTGGGATTTCTTTGTCTCCTTCTGCATGCAATTTTGTGAGACTTTAATACTTTTACAATATTTCTAAATATCCATTAAATACAGAGAGTTATTTAAAGATAAGAGACAAAGGAATGTTTTGAAAGTCTCTCATTATCACACTAAAATAGTTTTTTCTCCCAGTGAAACATTACAACATCAGCAAGTTTAAAAAATCCAGCTTTCTACAATACTGGGACACTCCACTAGCTAACTTCAACAACAGCAAAACCCAGATGGGCCAATACATCTGTGATTTGAAAGTCTAATGAAAGAATGCTCTAAAAGTCTTAATTCTTAACAGTACTTGTGTTAAGTTTAACATGGTGATCAGGAAGGAGAGCTCTCACTGCATCATCTGAGGAAGAGAAAGCTGTAGAGGAACTATGGCTTTTTCAGCCCAGAAAGAAAAAGGTGACTTTTCCATTTTCAGCAGAAAGCTGCTGCTGTGTGTATTGCTCACGCTCTTATTTTAGCCAAATAATAATTAATATTAATGATGCAAGATATAATTATAGTTTTATGGTGTCACAGTAACCTTGGGTAAAAGGAAAGTCAAGAATGCAATTAAAATCTCAATAATTTTTTTTTTACAAAATACAGTATTTTCAGGTGAATAATAGAGATTTAGAAAGTTCAAACTGTTTAAGATAAAACAATTAATTCTTACAGTGACAGTAATTATCGTTGCAAATAAAACTGAGCAGAAAATTATTTATATTAAAAGATTTAAAATAATAAATATACAAATCTTACATTTTCATTTTTTACAAGTATAAATATAGAATATTGTAAAAAGTATGAAGTTGTAACATGTTAAAAAAAACATTAAGATCGCATTCATTGTATTGAAAGGTCAGTATTCACTAGTATATTCTTAGCAATATGAAAACTGTAAAACAGTTTACCCACTGTAATTTCTATGACAATTCTTAATATTATAGATAGGTAATCATACTAACAGCTTTGGATTCTATAAAAGATATCAAGTAGGAGTGGAATATATGACATATGCAGACATTAAAGAACACTTACTCAAATGAATAGTTTTTTTAGTGGTGTTCTTAATTCTTGCCAACATAAGAGAGTCACAATTTGTTCCTAAATAAATTACTTCACACATCTACTTGTAAAATTAATTCATCTTCTGCCAAAAGATAAACAAATATTTATTTGTAAATTCTAGGAAAATGAGACTAAGTGATGTGGTGAGTGAGCAATCTAAAAATCAAATGAAAATGTTATGAAATATTTAAGGAGAGAAAGTAGTACCAAAGCTATATAATTATAAAGCTGCCACATTTACAGCTTTATCACTAACGATTGTTAATACACTTTTTACTGAGTCAATAACTCAGGCTAAATACTGCAGTATTGATATTTCAATTTACTTCCCTGTGCAGGGCTCTTCTGTCATCCTATTGCCAGGAAATACTTGAAAATGAATGAAACCTACCTGCAAGCTTCTGCAAGCTACAGCCCAATAACTTACAATGACAGCAGATGGGTAAAAACAAGCAAGGTTTAAAAAGACCTTTTTACAAATTCTGCTAATCTCTATATGAATCATTCAAATGCTGGTAAATTCAACATCTCTGCATTTCCAAAATATCTTCCAGCAATGGATAACAAAGAGAAAGTAAAATGTTATGAGACAGATATTATCCACATTTCAAAACGGTGTTGCTAGGGAATAACCACAGTGATTTGAAGTTCAACCATGTAGCTCTTTTAGAGGCAAAACTCTCCTAGGAGTAATAGGGAAGCTTTAACAAAGGGCTGTAGGGTGCAGAGTAGTTAAGTGCTGGTTAAAGAGAAATCTATGCTGGAACTCATAACCAAAAGGAGTCTCAAATATATATCAGCAGGTAAGCTAATAAGCACTGGGGGAAGAGCTCATGAATGTGGGAGAATGAGGTGCACAGTTCTTAATGGGCTGCGGCTTCACACATATGGCTAGTGTGCCCTGAAGGAAGAGCTTTTAAGGAAGAAAGCAAGCTGCAAGTTTCTTGGTGTGCTGTCAACATTTTTGATAAGACAACTAAAACCAATTAAAATCAGTGTGAAGGATGTCACATATTAGCTCAACTCTCAACACTCACTAGGAGACAGCCACTGAGGAACAGTGGTGCTTCAGGAGGAGGAGGGTTATTTGATTTTAAGGTCTATGTAGCCTTGCTGTGGTTTTCCTGAGCTTTAGAAAAAAGATTCTGAAGCTCAAATATTCTTCAGTGTCTTCATAGGTGAAAGTAGAATTTGGCCCAAAGTATTTTTTGCTGGAGCGGAGTTTGGACCAGAGAGCCTCCAGAAATCCCTTCCAACTAAATCATGCTATGATCCTGTGATTCTGTTTTTCATAACCTGACTCCTGGATGACAGCGCTGTCCTACTTTTGTAGGAGTGAATTTCAATAGCCAAATATCAAACAAAGGAGAGTGGAATTATTTTAATTTTTCTCTTATGGAGTTTTTCTCTTTAATAGTTAAAAAGTCCAGAGGGAAAAACAAATGCTGGAAGGGAGAGGTACAAGCACAATGCTAGTAAAAATGACATGGCAGCATATATTGTACAGAGCACATAGATAATCTCTTTTTGTTATGTGAAGACTCTGCAGCTGCCAGCAGGCGTGCTATCAATTTGCAGGCAATTGCAGAGGTCACTGAATTCAGCGGTTCTGCTAGCCAGCTTTCACTCCATTTAGATGAGAATGCAATTAAAAATGTCTTTGTTAAAAAATAGTTGAAATAGCAGAGGCTACTTTTAGAGGTACTGGATCACAGGGAAAGACTGGAACAAGAAATATATCAGGGAAAATAAGCAGGATTTGTCTGGAGGTGCACAGATTGGAGTTATTGATTTGTGGGATTGTATATTTGTGAATAACAGAAGCTGAAAGATAACAGAAAGAAGCAGAAAGATACAGAAAACCAAGCAAAAATGAGCAACATCTAAGAAACGTGGGTGAGAGTGGTCCAAAAGGCAGAGGACAAGAGAGATTGATATGTGTGGTCTCCAGAATGATGGGAAATCAAGTTGTGAAAAAAAGAAACCTTCTGGTGTGGACTTCTGTGTTCAGGACAGCAGAACTTTGCTTGTGCTGTAATATCACCATGAGTCAAAATGGAAACAGCTCCAAAATTCCACCTCTTTGGTGTCTTGAACTGCACTTTCCAATATGCTCTCAATAAAACTGTATTCTTATTATATTCACACATAGGATTGACTTCATATATTATTCCACAAAATACTCTTAAAAAAAGGAAACACTCTATGATACAGCTTACAGACTTACTTATAATTGTTAAACCCTCATTTGTTTTACAACCTATCTCTAAGTTAGAAGCCAAGTGGATTCAGTTATTTTAGCTTAAAAACCATTTGAAAATGCTCCAAGATTTTTAAGCTGTGTGTCTGAATTGTGGGAAAAGAGGAATGCTTATTTTTATCCATGTCTGTTTTCTAACATCCTTTTTTTCATTTAGAAGGTTTTAAACAGAAAGTGGCAAACACAGGAATATTCTTTGTGCAGAGCATTAATTCACTTCCATAACAGGCTATCATGTTAAAATAAATTTCTTCTAACCCTGAATTTGTTAAATTAACTAATTAATATTCATTAATGTGCATTCATTAATCATCTTCAAACAAATGCAAGACAGGATACTGGGCTAGTCTGTTGACAGAAGCTAGAAGAGGTGTAAATCTCTCACATGAGTGTACTTATTCAAAGTATGTTTCTGTTTAATCCTAAATTGACAGGTTTTTACATTTCATTTTTTGTACTTATACAGAAAGGCTTGTCAAGATACAAACCTTTATCTGACAGTTTTTAGAGAATGGCAGGCCTGATAACACACACTATATTAAAAGTATGTACCATATTTGAACATCTATTCTTTTACATCTGTTAGTTCACGTAGATTTCTGAGTAAGGTTATTTTTAATTTATTATTCTGGCATGAGAACTTTTATTTTTAATATCATCTTTTGTGAAAGAAAAGGTGTTCAAAAACAGAACTGTAATAAAAGTTTGAGAAGCACTACTCTAACTTTATTATGGGATTTTACAGATGTGACTTTCATTAACCTTGGTGGAAATCATAAATAAATTTGCCATAAATTAATATATAAACAGAACTCTCCACTCACTCAGCACATTTTGCTCCATAAGGGGTGCTCTTCAGTAAAGAACTACAGGAGCATTAGCTGAAGGACTATTCCTGCACCAAACCAGCTTTAAAACACAGGAATTCCCAACATGCACAACACATTGCAGTCAACAAATGAAAAGGGAAAATCAAATGATTAATAAAATGCAAGTGCAGCATTAGAAAAAGTAACTCCTAGATATAGAATGCTTCTAAGCTTCTAAATTCTAAGAAATATGGGCTTAAACTGTTCAAATGTTTAAGAAAGCAAAACCAGAAGAACAAAACTTAATTTACATGCTGGTGTATCAATATTAAACAATTTAATTTGAAAGATAATGTTGATCCGACAATAGCTTCTGTTGTTCTAAATGATCATTCAAAGTCAACAGCAACACAGAATTAGGCACTGAGACTTCCATTATCCCCAAGCAGGAAGTGATTATTCTTCTCTTCATGAGTTTCACAAGGTTAAAAAAAAGAGTTGGTATGTCTTCTGCAATGTACGTGGAGCCTATGTAGCGCTACCAGTCTACTCACAAGAGTTTCACCTTAAAATACCAGGTCCCCACGAGATGATGGTGGCTGCCAAGAGGAAAAAAACAATCTAACACCCCCCCCCAAAAAAAAAGAAACAGCGAACCAAAAAAAACCCCTTTAACTTTGTGAGCTGCCAGAGCACTTGATTGCTGAGACCTTCTGCCTGATTTTCCTCCACTCCTCTTTGCTTCTTTGGAGTGTGCCTGCTCCAGCAGCGGACTTCCATGGGCCACAGTCTCCTCAGAGGTGTCCCTGCCCCAAACGTGCGTTGCCCCTGGGCCGAAGTCCCTCTGGGGTGTCCCGCTCTGGCATGGCCCCTCTACAGGCCACAGTGCCTCAAGGGTGTCCCCACCCTGGTGTGGGCTGCCCATGGCTGCAGTCCCTCAGGGGTGTTCCTACCCCGGTGTGGATCTGTTGCGAAAGGAGTGATGCACTTCACTCGTAAGAGGGAAGCAGCACTATGCTTATTGTGGTAAGATAGAGACTTAGCAAAGTTCAATTGTAAACAAGAACGATTTAACAAGGTTTGATTGGCAAAGTTCACTCAGTTATTTACTACATGAAGGACAGGGTCAGATGCATGTGCAATGGAGACCCTCCTGTTGAGTCACAAGGTTCAGACTGGACCCCCTTGCTTTCTAAACTCCTTCAGAGAGGAGCCTAGGTGCAGCTGAATCCAGTCCTAGTCTCAGACTTGGTCAACGATTTATGTCTAAGGAATTATGTGCGCAATTAGTCAGAGATAACTCAGCAAAGTTTTGCGAAGTTCACAAAAGTTCAACATGCTATTAATCACTTACCGAGAATCTGTCACAGGTCTCAACCTCGAGGAGTCCTGCTCAAGAGCAGGTTCTGCAGTGCAACCCACTGCCGTGCAGGAGAGCTCAGTGGGCTCTGGGCTGCCCCCTATTTATGGGGGGGGGGAGATGATTGACTCATAGTCATATTTGCATGCTAGATGGGTCTTAGTTGTCGCTTGTTCAACTAGCCCCTGCATACGTGCTGTTTACAGGGAGGTCAGGTTGAGGGGGAGAGAGCACATCAGTGCGGGGAAGAAAGGAGCACACCGTCACAGGGTCCCCCATGGCCACAGTCCCTCAGCAGCGTGCTACCTCTGTCATGGAGTGCCCCCTTCCAAGAACGCATCTCCAGACACTTTCCCAACATTTCTTTCCATGTGTCTCCAGGCTGTAACTCTTGTGTCTCCCCATGTGCCTTCTGCCCCTGGCAGCTTCCACTCTTTCTTAAATATATCTGAGCAGGGGCACCATGTTCCCTAACTGGCTGAAATTTTGGGAAGCGATGGAGTGTTTCCACCCATTTCAGTGTCATTTGGACCTGGCGGTGACCAGCACAGAGCAGTTCATGGCCTCCTACACAGGGCAACCCCGCAGCACCCTGCTGTCAAACCCTGCTGGCTATGCTCAGTACAAGAAGTAAAGGTTCCCCTTAGCAACCTGCAGTTCCATTAGTCACCTATTTTCTGTAATTCAGGAGGCAAAAGTAATATAAATAAGGAAAACTCTTAATATTTTTTAATCTTTTATTATTTAGTATTATATTTTGTAGGTCTTGACAGCCTGTTAAGGTTCTTTGACCTGAAAAGGTTAAAAAGTTATATTTAAAAGAAAAAGATAATTATCCAATGGCAGGAATATGAGGCAACAAGAAAAAACATGAAATTGTACTTATTACACAGTATAGTTTGATTATGTCCTTTTGTTTCTACATTTTTATGGTCTTTTTTTTAAGCTTTGATCACTGAAGGACATGTGCCATCTCCCTATGTATGTTTGTGGAGTACTTAACTCACTAGGATTTGACCCTAATGATCAAAATGAGTCTCTAGGTACTTTTTCAGTATACATATCAAATAAATGTATGCAGACATCATCATTTTTGCTTCTTGTGTCAGTGACGGCAGAGAAGGGGGAACAGAAAATCTCTTTCTCATTCTTTTGCCAATAAGCTCATTAATATAAACCCTCTTTCTTCATCAGTCCTCTGCAATGTTATGGTACAGGAAGGCTGGGACTTCAAGGTAAGTATTTACATTATCTTTTCAAAAGGGAAGAGACTATATCAGTACTAAAGGAAAAATAGGTTAGAGAAAGATTAGAGATAGATTAGAGGACTAGTTTTTGATGTATACGTGGGAAATAAAAACATTATTAATTGTTTAAAATTAATTAAAATTCAGATGACATGCTATATTATAGAGTAATCATTATAAAAGCATTTAATGGAGATGGCAAGGCATTTACTTAGGTTTGCATATTTTGACAGTTAATATATGATGGAGTGTACAGCACTGTACAGGCAACAGCTTACTTGAAGGGGCTGATTGCCTGCACAAAAAAATGGGTTGTACTGAGAAGTAAAAACCTAGGTGATATTGCTACAAAAATGCAACATTTCAGTCTCTACTTCCCACACCTTTTGGCAGCATTCATCTTATGAAAAAAGTAGAGACTAAATACTATTATGCTTAACTGGCAAAATATAAGAGTGACTAGATGTGGAACTGAGGGAGGAAAGAAAGAATTAGCTGTGGGGGTTGTGATATTGACAGTGCCTGGCTTATAAACCCAAAACAGTTGTTATAAAATCAGCAATAATATAGGGAGACGCTGCCAGTGAAGAATCTGCACAGAGCCTTTTTTGTGGTTTCCAATGGTACCCTAATTTCTTTGCCCATTCAAGTAGAAATATTTTTCAGGCTCATTCAAGAGATTTCTAGATTTTCTTGGATGCCTTTGCCTTTATCTAAAATAACTAATTACATAGAAAATATTTGCACATTCATATATTGATACACGTGATAAATTTCAGTCATCAGATTAAAATGTATCTTTTTCTTCTTTGTTTAAGGGTATAAATCTGGATTAATTTTTCACACATTAGCAGATCTACACCAGATTGAATTTGGAGATAAAGAAGAAATAAGAAGCAGAAACAAGCCCTTGATGTCTTTTCATGTGGATAGAGGTTTTTTTTTGATCAAACCCTAGTGGATTTGCATGAAAGTTGAATGAAAGCATTAAAAATATTACCTGTAAAAAATAAATTTCAAACACCTTCTTCAAACTAAAATGAAAAAATGTTTCTAAAATGCACAGCTTTATTTAAAAGAAAAAATTTAGGGCTTAGTCTTGAGCTAATCATATTTCTAATGTTTACGGGTTCCTCATTTCGTGACTGAGGACTTGAATTTGCTAGTGTTTGGGCTACCCACTGTGTTGTAGATAATTCAGCCTTTGATATGACCCAGGCATCATTTCTTTTATCTTTCTTTTGATCTCTCTTCTATCCATTGCTCAATCCTTATCTAATAGTCTCCAGAAACATGTTATTTTACTTCCTGTTCAGCAGCAGTGCTTCTTCCAAATCAGAGGGAGGGAAGAAAATAACTAAGTGCACAGCTTTTGACATAGAGGTCAGCCTTGTCATGTGATACCCATCCTGTAGATCCTGGCATCTTTTCATCCCATAGACAACAGCAGTGGACTGAGGTTCTTAGAGAGGCAAATGCCATTGAGAATTGGATGTTTTAATAAACATCAGCAAAAATAATAAAAATGTATATCAAGAAGATCTGAAGAGAATCCTAACAAAATGCTGTCAGTCAATAAGAACACATCATTACTGTCTGCCTGTCTCTGAAAAGTAAGACAGGCAATGTGCTAGTATTTCAACTATATGGATGATCATGGGGCTGGTGTTTAGTTTAGTAGTAGACATTGTCAGCATAAGCAAATTTATTCAACAGTGCCTATAGGAACTTCACAAGAGCTGAGAAGTGCTGCCCCTGCAGGAACAGCTGACGAGATGGAGCAACTGATTAGTTGTATCTTGCCTGTATGGGAATCCTTTGATCACAGTTTTCACTGGACAAGAGAAACCAATGTTGGAACGAGGAAACAGTCTTGACACCTTGCTTTTATGGAAGGCAAAAGATGCAAGCTCCCCCTGGCTTTTGAATTCAGTAGGAATTAGGAAGTTGTAGCATCATAGAGAGGCCATGATATTAATGATCAGCTGAATAGCAGCATGTCGTTTCTCAAAGTAGTAGCTCTCTTCTTGGGAGATCATGGAGCAAGTTTGCTCAAGAGACATTGCTTTCAACAAAAGCCAAATACTGTCAGTAAATTGGAATTCAGCAGATGCGGGAACTGCTGGCTTCCACAGAGACAGGATACTTTCAAGCAGCTGATGGACATCTTGCCTCTATGTTGGGCAACAGCTTCTAGTTCCTGTTATGTTCAGAACGATACTCAACTATTTTTCTTATTGGCACAAGTAATGTGTATGAATACCCTGTGCATTTTTTACACATTTAGATGTGTGTATACGTGCATATATATATTTACATGCACATGAATATATGTGTGTGTGTGTTTGCATATGCACATGTAAAATAGCATTGAAGACACACATAAACAAAACACTTAAGATACCAAATCGTAAAAACGCAGACATCAGAAGTAGGAGAATTTTGTGGTCTTATTGCTAGAATTTATTTTTTGTCACATGAACACACCCCATTATTTGTTTGCTTTGCACAAAAAAAAGAACCCACCAAAAAAAAACCAAAACACAGATCTGTCCAAGGTAGAGACTATCTTTCTGTCTATCCTGCAGAGTGCTTAGTCTACTTTGGGTGCTGCAAAAATGCAATTTGCTGGTTCATTGATAGTGTATTCAGACTGAACCACACTGAAATACCAATCAAAACTGAAGAAAACTAATGCTTTCAAACCAGACCTGCACATCGCAACCAGGATTGTCATTTCTGAGATCTCAGCTAGCCAAAGACCTTCCACTGAAATTTGCAGAAGACGAGCACTCCATTACACACATGTGCAAGTGAATTCTTGCCAGAAATGATAAGCTACAACTGTCAAATTGTCAAATTGTCTGCAAAAAATAAGATTGAAATGATGTCTGCAGAAATAAATAACATAGCTGAGAGAATAGAATTGGAACAGTCTACACAGGAAATAGAAAGTAAAGGACAGAAGCTGTGTTTGTGAATAAAAAAAAAAGAGAACGAAGGAAAAGACAGAGAGAAAGAAAACAAATTCTTAATGTACAGATTAAAAGTATCTTCTTGTCAGAGACCCAGAGGCATGTCTTGTAAAATGTTATTTAGAAGTGTTGGTACTCTTTGAAAAGAGGCACTTCAATATCTTTGGACATAGTCAAATCAGTGGATGAATAAATGAAACCAGAAAAGCAATAACAATTAATTGATAGGAGTTTGCGTAATAGAGGAGTATTTTAGAAAAGAGAGACAGAGAGAGAAAGAGAGACAGAGAAAGAGAGAGAGAGGGGAAGGAGCCAATAAAGAGGACGGACCATGCCAAAGCAGACTCAGTAGTGCTAGTCCCACAGTACAGCATATAAAAATGATTCCATTCATCAATGTTTTCCCCCACACTTATGTCATATTTTGAGTTTCTGCAGTACTATATCTCTTTACACTAAATGCTCATTCTGACCAAGGGAAGGAGGAAGGAACATGAAACTAACCCTTGAGACTGACTTCCAGAAGATCAGAAATGTGATTTTGTAAGTTTTTTTCTAAAGATTTTTTCTAAAGTCCCTAAGAGTGTTAAACATCCAGACTATTTTAATATAGACCAATTTGAAAATCTACTTTTAAATCCTAGGAAAAAGGCAACTGTTTTCTTCAAGCATATATATTTCCTAGTTTTTGACTCTGTGTATAAGGATAGACTGACAAAAGAACACACCGCTCCAGCTGTTTCTTTAATATAATGGGCTTTTATATTTATTATAAAATATTGGTGGCATTTATAAAAGGTATTCTTTCCAATTGGCTATTGACATGGAAACCTTTTATGAATGCATTCTTTCTGCTTAAGTAAATGTCATTAATTTAGTATAACATTGTTATATATTAAAATTTTTATCCTATGGCATGATGTCAAATAAGAATAGTGGACCAAAATCTCCTATCCTATGGAATACTGCATTGTAAGGAAAATAAAATTGAAAGCTATATGAAATTCTCCTAATGCAGTTCTTTTATTACCCTCATAATTTTTGTTGTGACAGCTCATCAAAGATGATGTCCTTACTGTGGTATAAGGTCTCCACACAGAACTCAAATATAGTACCTGATGGTAAGAACATAGAGCTGAAGTAAAAGATGAGTCAAGAAAGAGATATAGATAGAGAAACAAGATGATTCAGGAAACCATGAGACACCATTGGTTAGCTTGAGAGTCAAGTGTATCTGAAAAAGTTGTTTCTCTGCCACATGCAGTTATCTTAAGGTAGCTTCTACAAGTTTAAAGTTCATTAAGGAAGAAAATTTACTTGCAGAAACAGCAGTAGATAACATAACTTTAACACATCACTATATGCTTGACACGAGTGAAGCCCTGCCTGCAAAGATCCAGTCCAGGTCATTTCTGGCTTCCATTGCTTCACTAGGCTTTGCATGTCCTTAGCTCTAGGTCTCAACCCCACCCATGGTTCATAAGAATTTAAACTCTCAACTATGCAGTGGGAAATTCCTGCTTAAATACAAGTGTCTTTTATTTGCAGCTGAAATGCTTCATGAGTTAAGTACAAATCATGTTAAGGGTTTGAAATTTTTAAAATGTTAGCAGATTTTATTTATCCAACCACTGCTTTCCAGAGGGCATGGAAAAAGTGAACTTTTGCCACCTCCTTTTTCCAGCTCCTTTCAGTAAGTTTTTAACCATTCTCAGCACAAGTATTGTCCATGTGCATACAAGATAGATCTGTGCTCTCATTTGGCTGGGGCAGTCTTGCCCTTTAGCTTCAGGGTGATATTTTTTCTATATAAAGTCTCTGGCACATCCACTATGTATTCAGCAGTTTTTCTTAATATATTATCAAAGCAGTAATAAAAAGACATATTCATTTAGTCATTGTTCTAATGTCAGCAAATCCATCACAGCTTTCTTTCTTAGAGTGCAATGCTTTAATTTGCATATAATAACCAGTTTGAAATAGAATTAATAATCATAAATAATACTCAGGCATAAAGTCAATGCCCCAAATAACTTTTGCAAGTGGAATGGGACAGTTTGACAGAAAAACTTTTTAAGGGGGTGCAGGAGGGGACAGATTGCTTCCATGTCTTCCTGCCCTTCCCCTTCTGTCCTACTTTCCTTGCCCCTTCCAAGATCCATGATAGTTCCTTAAAGTATCGAGCAATGTGGGTATTGAGCAATTTGGGAATCTGGAAAGGGCAGGTTTTTCTCACTGACACTAAAGATGGGATTTTCTGGGACATTCAGCCTTGATTAATTTCTGTTCTCATGGATGTCAATGGTAAATCGAGGTCAGTGGGGTAATTATATTACAGCTGAATGATTTTGAAAATCCATCCCTAATGCCCACATGAGTTAAGAGTTGTCTTTTTTTTCTTCATGTTTTCTAGAATCCTTACAGTTGGAAAACTGTCCAACTTTTCTGTCTCTGAACTGTACAGCCCCAGAGGGGTAGTTATCTGTAAAATGTGCAAGGTCATCCACATGGAGGTTCTTCTCCATTCTATTTTTTTTGCTAGTGTCTCTGAGAAAAAAGATGATATAAGCCAATGTAATTCAGAGTGTTGTTCAGCAAAGCAACACTGAAAGACAAAGGAGGAACCAAAGGATCATAACCTTGAAACTACATTTCACATTTCAAGCAAGAAATGTTCCCTTTTTTGTGGATAAATCATAACATATTCAGAGAAAAACACACACATTTTTCACCCAAATGCACATATTTGACAAAAGAGAAATTAAACACATACAGTGCATCATATAAGAAAGAAAAGGTCAAGGTCAAAGGGCAGCTGTCTTGAACAGTAACTTGCTTGGTGAATTTCACTTTCCAGACAGACTATAAATCATGCATGATGATCAAACAAATCAAAATAAACAACCTCATAAAATGAATTCTTTCAGAGGAAAGCAGTTCAAATTTCATGAGCTGCAGGACTGACCCACTTGAAATGTTTAACCTTCACAAGATCTAGCATCCTTTCTGCTGCCATAATGTCCAAACATTTTCATTAGCATATAATAAACTTGTAAAGCTTGTCACCACAGTAAGTACAGAAATATTTAAGAACCAAAAAAGGGGAACTTTTTGCTCTTTGATCTTTTCACAGAATCACGGAATCACAGAATTGCTGAGGTTGGAAGGGACCTCTGGAGATCATCTAGTCCAAGCCCCCTGCTCAAGCAGGGTCACCTAGAGCACATTGCACAGGACTGCATCCAGGTGGGTTTTGAATATCTCCAGAGAAGGAGACCCCACAACCTCTCTGGGCAACCTGTGCCAGGGCTCTGTCACCCTCACAGTGAAAAAGTATTTCCTCATGTTCAGATGGAATTGTCTGTGTTTCAGTTTGTGCCCGTTGCCTCGCGTCCTGTCGCTGGGCACCACTGAAAAGAATCTGGTCCCATCCTCTCGACACCCTCCCTTCAGATACTTGTACACATTGATAAGATCTCCTCTCAGCCTTCTCTTCTCCAGGCTAAACAGGCCCAGCTCTCTCAGCCTTTCCTCATAAGAGAGATGCTCCAGTCCCCTCATCATCTTTGTAGCCCTTCGCTGGACTTGCTCCAGTAGTGCCACATCCCTCTTGCACTGGGGAGCCCAGAACTGGACGCAGTACTCCAGATGGGGCCTCAGCAGGGCTGAGTAGAGGGGGAGAATCACCTCCCTCCACCTGCTGGCAACACTCTTCCTGATGCACCCCAGGACACCATTGGCCTTCTTGGCCACAAGGGCACATTGCTGCCTCATGCTTAACTTGGTGTCCACCAGCACTCCCAGGTCCTTCTCAGCAGAGAAGCTGCTTTCCAGCAGGTCAACCCCCAACCTGTACTGGTGACTGGGGTTATTCCTCCCCAGGTGCAGGACCCTGCACTTGTCTTTGTTGAACTTCAGGAGGTTCCTCTCTGCCCACCTCTCCAGCCTGTCCAGGTCTCTTTGAATGGCAGCACAGCCCTCTGGCGTATCAGCCACTCCTCCCAGTTTCGTATCATCGGCAAACTTGCTGAGGGTGCCCTCTGTGCCTTCATCCAGGTCATTGATGAAGAAGTTGAAGAAGACTGGACCCACTCCTGACCCCTGGGGGACACCGCTAGCTACAGGCCTCCAGCTAGACTCTGCACCGCTGATCACAACTCTCTGAGCTCTGCCATTCAGCCAGTTCCAAATCCACCTCACTGTCCACTCATCCAGCCCACACTTCCTGAGCTTGTCTATGAGGATGTCATGGGAGACAGTGTCAAAAGCCTTGCTGAAGTCTAGGTAGACAACATCCACTGCTCTCCCCTCATCTACCCAAACAGTCATTCCATCAGAGAAGGCTATCAGGTTGGTTAGGCATGATTTCCCCTTGGTGAAGCCATGCTGACTACTCCTGATCACCTTCTTGTCCTCCACATGCTTGGAGATGGCCTCCAGCATGAGCTGCTCCATCACCTTTCCAGGGATGCAGGTGAGGCTGACTGGCCTGTAGTTCCCTGGGTCCTCCTTCTTGCCCTTTTGGAAGACTGCGGTGACATTGGCTTTCTTCCAGTCCTCAGGCACCTCTCCTGTCCTCCATGACCTTTCAAAGATGATGGAGAGTGGCTTAGCAATGACATCCGCCAGCTCCCTCAGCACTCGTGGGTGCATCCCATCAGGGCCCATGCATTTGTGGGTGTCAAGTTTGCTTAAATGATCTCTAACCCACTCCTCCTCCACCAAGGGAAAGTCTTCCTCTCTCCAGACTTTCTCTCTTGCCTCCAGGGTCTGGGGTTCCTGAGGGCTGGCCTGAGCAGTAAAGACTGAAGCAAAGAAGGCATTCAGTAACTCTGCCTTCTCTGCATCCTTCGTCACCAGGGCACCCACCCCATTCAGCAAAGGGCCCACATTTTCCCTAGTCTTCCTCTTGCTGCTGATGTACTTGAAGAAGCCCTTCTTGATGTCCTTGACATCTCTAGCCAGATTTAATTCCAAACGGGCCTTAGCCTTCCTCGTTGCATCCCTGCATACTCTGACAACGTTCCTATATTCCTCCCAAGTGGCCTGTCCCCCTTTCCACTTTCTGTAGACTTCCTTCTTCTGGTTGAGTTTTGCCAGGAGCTCCTTGCTCATCTATGCAGGTCTCCTGCCTCCTTTGCTTGACTTCCTACTCATAGGGATGCACCGCTCTTGAGCCTGGAGGAGGTGATGTTTGAATATTAACCAGCTCTCTTGAACACTCCTTCCTTCTAGGGCCCTAACCCATGGGATTCCTCCAAGTAGGTCCCTGAAGAGGCCAAAGTTTGCTCTCCTGAAGTCCAGGGTTGCGATCCTGCTTGGTGCCCTGCTGCCTCCTCGCAGGATCCTGAACTCCACCATCTCATGGTCACTGCAGCCAAGGCAGCCCCCGACCTTCACATCTTCCACCAGTCCTTCTTTGTTTGTTAGTACGAGGTCCAGCAGCACACCTCTCCTTGTTGGCTCCTCCACCACCTGTGTCAAGAAGTCGTCACCAGTGCTCTGCAGGAACCTCCAGGACTGTTTGTGCCTAGCTGTGTTTTCATGTTCATATTGTTTTTAATGTTTTATACTTGAGGGAATAATGGGAGAAAATTCCTTCCATAGGATTGTTCAAGGAAAAGAGGGAATTATATGAGTCAGTGAACTAGCACCCAAGGATTTTCTTCCCGTTGAGCTGTCTCTTTATGACCTCATGCAACTTATTTTAGATGTCTGTTCCTTTTTTGTCATCTACAAAATTAGGATAATAACAGCCACATATAAAGAAGAATTCAGCATGATATCAAGACAGCTAGAATAATGCTAGCTATTCTGTGCATAGTCTCCTGTTCTGCAGTGATGACTATTTAGCCCTAACACTCTGAATTAATTCATTCTCCAATTATTGTTTTCCAAAATGAAAATCAGTTAAAAATTGATCAATTTTCTTTTTTCAGTGGGGGACATGTCCCTTTTCTAAGAGTTTGGAAATTGGGAAGTATCCTAGAGTGTGTAAAAAAGCATCCTGGTTGTCGGTGGAGGGCAAGGTGGAGGGGCTACAGTAAGGGGCATCATCTTTGCTTTGGGATGCTTTGGGTTTCCAGCCCAAGGAAATTCTCTGCCTTCAGTCACAAACTACTAGAGCAATGCAAAGCTAGTAAGATAAGTAAAAAGTCAAAATGGAGAGAATATTGTTGGGTAAGAATGTTGAAAGGCCTTTAGGGACAAAACATTGCCTGGGAGGGTTGGTGACTCTGGAGAGTAGTTTGAGAACCAGCGAAGAACAGGAACGTTAAGTGTTAGTGGATTGAGATATTAAATGTTCAGAATGATAAGTACTTTTATTATGTTAAAAAAAAAAATTAAGGATGCAGCCACACCATTGGAACACTCCTGCTTTGTGCAAGGATCACAGTCTGCATACCTATTTTGCAACCAGTTTCCTTTCTGAGTGAATCCTTTCATTTTCTGGACCTCTCTCCCCTCCTGTGAGTCAGGGCCACTGCCTGAAGCTGTAGAAAGGCAGCACGATGGGCCACATCCACATCCATATGGAAAAGTTCCTCCCAAGCATCCCCCTATCTTGTATGATACTGATGTTGAAATGGTTCCAGAATGCCCTCCATCTTGCAGTTAGTCAGCCAGAGGAATATTTGTCCATGTCATGGGAGGAAAACAGGACCCATCTGAAATTCTAGGAATCCCACATGTGCATGGTTAGGGAAGGACTGTCAGTGCAGGCAACATCAACCAGAGGGTAGATGGACTGTTTATCACACTACTGTTTGTGTTGTCTGGGAGAAAGAAGAGGCTGTTTTGCTTCAACAGAAAATAGTCTGGTCAAAAATACAGCCATCATCAACTTGGTTGATGTCCATAGGTCATCTTACTGTCTCTTACCTGTATCTTTAACTGAAACTTAAGAATCCAACTTGAATCGGTATTTTTAAAACTTCAAAAATAGCAATAGGAATGCTGTTTATCTGTATGATATGATCAAATATCTGACTGCAACCCAAGCAGCTTACTCCCCAGGACTGGTCCCTATTTAACCAATTAGGAATGACAGCCCTCCATAGCACAGCTATGTCTTGTCTATAGGCATGAGGGTCCTGAAGGTGGTGTTCTGGCACTGAGGGACAAGCGCTGACAACTGAGCCTCTTGCCAGTTCTGGAGAACAATGCTGAAAAGGTTAGTGTGGTCACAAGACAGACAAGACAGAAGAAAACACTTGCTAAAGGGTCCCATACTACTGAGGTGCAACAGGATGGATCTCATTCCATTATTACAATCTTCTTGATATAAAGTGTGGACACATTGTGTCTGACCCCAAAAAAGTGAACAGACATGAGAAGATTCACACCGCTTAGCCCAGTAACCACTAAGCATTATCCAGCATGACTACCTGGGTTTTTTTTCCATCCTGAGTGAAAAAATAGAGTAATTAAAAAGCTTAAAGAACACAGAAATCTGTTAGTATGGAAAATAAATAGAGAAAGTTTAAACAGCAATTCATTCTATGTCTGAAAGGAATGTGTGCCACAAAAAAGGAAAACTCAGCAGGTAATATTATATCTGGCAAAAGCTAGTCCTGAAGTACTTGATGTGGTTAATAGTTTCCCGTCAGCTCAAGCAGAAAAAGCTAAACTACAAAACCGTGTTACAGGAATTAGAACCCTACTGCACTCTGTTAGAAAATGAAACATACACAGGAGGAATGTTTTTTATCAGAGGATACAGAAGGAGGGTGAAACCATTTAAAAGTGGCTGTGACTGATCTAAAGCTGAGGAGTAACCAGGGAATGAGGAAAGGGAAGGAAAGAGGAAAGGAGACAGCTTGAGAGTCTGATAAGAGATGGAATCACAGCTGTGATGAGCAGAGGGAGTGAAACGCAAGAGAAACTGAAAAATGACAGAGAAAGATACTCAAACCCAACAATCAGTTAGATCTTATCAGGCAAGGGAATCACCAAGTCCCAGGTGAAGTTTCGCTATTTACAGTAAATATATGAACAACATTAAACATTATGAGGCTTTTGCAGTCTCTCATAGACTTTTTAATGAAGATACTGAGCAGCACAACTCAATGAAGAATGTTTCAATATGAATTTACTCACTCACCTTCATTTCTTATTTCCCCAAATGAGACTTTTTTTTATTTAGTTATTTTTCTATGGTTGTTCAGGAGCATACAATGAGGATATTTACTTTTTTTCTTATTTTTGAGTAAAACTTACTTTCCCTAGAAGAAAAATGGAAGATCAAAATCAACAACAATAATAAAAAAGTACTGAAGTAGTTCTATATTAATCAGGATGTTTCGTTATAAAATTTAAGGCAATACTGTTCTACGCAGGGGAAGAACTTCTAGCATTTCTTAGTATCATTAAAAATCAATAAGAATTCATTTCTTAAGTGAAATCGAAGCAGATCTGAAAACATGTTCTTGCATCGAAAGAAGCATTTACTGGACTTCTCAAAAAGTCATTTGCATCAAATGCTTGTGTTAATGAAATGTCAGTTAACTGTTTAGGTACTCTGGAATATCACATAAGGTAACAATGTGTGTATTTAGTTATTTAAATAAAGTAAGAGGCCGATCCAAAGACACTTTTGAAAACATAATGTAGAGAAGTCCATACTGCCATGCTTGACTCAAGGAAGGTAGCTCAGGTATTTCTGAAACTCATTTTAGGCTGCAAAACTAACAAGAATCTGGGAAAATATCTAATGGCTATGAAATTTCATAAATGTGTACAAAAAGCCAGTCAATGTTTCTCCGTCAAATGACTTGGCTGAGATATCCATGGGTTGGTAGCAGTTCCCTGAGAACTTTTACGCAGGGTAGCTTCAGATTCTTTCCTGAGGTCTGTAATTTGTACAAGGTGCTCTCTTCATTTATATGTGTTTATTTTTCCACATAACATCATTCTTCAATTTTGCATCTAAAAAACCACTCTGCAAGGCAACCTGTGTCTCAAATGAAATCCACATCTGCTAGGTAGAAGCATCATTTTCTATGACATGATCTGACACACATTTATTCAGTTGGGTACCACAGCTGAGGTGAATGGGTAAATGAACATTTTGTGAACTCCAGACAAGCTCAGGTGTGAAGTAGGTACCCGTCTAGCTTGATTTCACAGAATTTCCATTTTTGTGCTTATGGCCAAAAAAAGAAGGACGGACACAGTACTTTACTTCTGAAAAACTAATCATTGGGAGACTTCCATCTCTGCAGGGTAACTTACAGATTTCTGAATGTCATAGATACCTGAACACAGGATTTAGATATTTAAGTCCACTTGTGAATCTCGTTTGAGGGCAGTATCAAGACGATAATCAGAGAATGAAACGGGAAACAAACAAACTCCGGGCAGAAAAAATCTGAAGTAAATTTCTTTAATTTAAAGTCCATATTCTCTGTGACTTTATCCACTGTTCACTGATGTAAATAGAAAGACTCTTCTGAGCACTGGATCTGGCAATTGCTTATACTTTCATTTGTGAATGTAGGAATATTTGCATTATACAGCTTAGCCTGCAATTGTGCTCTGATGAGTTGCACCATCTGGAGTATCTAGAACAGTTACCCACTACACAAAATAGTATATCAAATTAATCTTTTTGTGAAGAGAAAGAATGCCGCCACAGGATATATATTTTCACTTTAAAGAATCTATATTGTATTCATGCCAGTGTTGCTGCAATGGCAACCACATACTAAGTTCAGTTCCTGTTCAGAGCAGAGTGGTACTGAGAAAAACACATTAATAATCATTATCGCAATACCAAGCATAACATTTCACTATTCAAACCAAGCAAGATATGCCCTTGGTTCCCCAATATTTAAATGTTATTTAGGCAGTATACAATTTAAACATAGCAGCTGCAGTTTTATTTATTCCATAGCTATCTAATGTAAAAGGTATAAGCACTCTGAAGGAAACAAAACCAACTGTTCCTCCACCTGATAATTAACTTTGTCTTTTTTGCCATCTCCAGGCCCCATCCATCTTGTGTTTGCTGCAATACAGCAGCCCGTCTAAATGTATCCTTACCTAGGCATCAGCTTTTGAAAAATGTCAGGCATGTAGTCACAGAGCCATAAAGGTGTCTACCCCAAAAATATCTTCTGGGTTCTAAACCCTGAATAAAGCACGGAAGATGGGGATATAGCTCAGAAATGTCACGTGCCTAGGACTTCTTAACTACACAACTGTAAATTTAGACAAACTCATTTGCATCTCTGGATATCTGCTAATGCAATGAAGAGCAAATTATTTTAATAGCTGTTACATGAACAATACTTAGAAACTGTATATATCCAGACATGGTAGTGTACAGAAAATAACTAAATGCCTGGCTCTAAAAGGCTTAGAAAAGCATGTAAAAAGAATTCAACTGTTTCTGATTGAATATCAAATTTCTTGACAGCTCCTGATAACACTTACATGATCCAAATACTGGGTGCATCAATTTAGTTTTATAATATTATTTATATACCACTTTAATTTATTTTTCTTTATTTTACTTTGTACCTTTTTGTTAGTATACCTAAAGGTTTCTCTTTAAATACAAACAGTTCAAGTCTGTACTTTGAAAAACCATACTGTGTAGATAAACAGAGTGATAATATAGAGTAGCAGGAGCAATGTTTGAAAAAGTATATACTATTACAGAAACAGAGAGCTACTATGGAAATGATTAAAAAGGCAGAAACATATTAGGAACAAGTTGAGGCAATATGACGCCGGTTTTCTCTCTGCCTCATGGCATACAATCAGCAGCCCAAAAGAAGAAACCCAGTCATGTTTTTTTTCCAGTCTTCATCAGTCATTAATGCAAAGAGATCACAAATCAAACTTGCTAACAAGAAACTGGAATTATCAGATAAGATAGTCACTTAGAGTAACTAGAGGAAGAGAGAAGGAAGGAAGAAGAGGAAGGAGAGCAAGGAGAGCAAGAGAAGAAGGATCAAAACAGTGTCTACAGAAACCTTCTTCCAGCTGTGATTTGCAAAGAAATATAAGCTCTAAGTGCTATTGTGGATGCAGCACAAAATATTTTATTAAACCCCATACAAAATTAAATCAGCCCAGGTTCTGGGTGTTCAAGGAACAAAAAAGGGACCTAGATGTTTTTTAAAGCTTCATACTTCAAGAATAAGTTCACAAGCAAACTTCACAAGAGCAGGAACATCAGTTCAGATAAGGGTTCAAAAATTGAATGCTTCTATGATTATCTGAACCATTTGGTTCACAAAGCTAAGCAGGAATTTCTCAACAAGAGGCTTTCCTGCAAGGTTTTGGTGTTTATTTTTTCCATTATGGATAAAAATATGAAGAAAATAGCATCTTTTAAGAAATTATATGCCATTTTATTTTTGCTAGAAAGGAGAAATCCATACAAATCAACTTGTCTGATTTATACTTGGCTAGGGCCTTAATTTATCTGAATGTGTCTGTTCATCTCTAAAAGAAAGAATTTTCAAGGTTTTAAAACTTATTGAATGAGATTATACAAAAGTCACATTTCCTTCAGTAGCTTCTATTGTACTTTCACTCTGTGGCTTGGTGCCCCTGAATTATAAGCACACTATATATTCAAGTTTGTTTCAAATAATTCAAATAAAATTGAACATTGAGAATTTTAGGAACGTCTGTCAGATGGATATTCAGATTCTATGCCATACATTTTAAGAAGATTAGAGTATGGATTTCCAGATGAAAGACTTTGCTCAGGATCTTAGTAATATAAATAGCAGAAAAAGAAAGACTTGAGCTAATCCAATTTCTAATAAAGATAAAAAGTGCCACAGAACTCAAAACACTGGTTTCCATCAAAAGTGCTGTTATATTCATTCTTTAACTTGTTAAAGGAGAAACAGATATTTGGTGGTAATCAGTTTTCCAAAGCTTGCTTTTGTATTTCTTATTTTATATTTAATAAGAGAGAGGAAAAATGTTTTTTCCTTTTGATATACTCAAAAGTGATTTTTTTATCTACTTCATAGCAGAATTCAAATAGAAATAAAAATTTAACACAGGCAAAAATACATATTCTCTACTTTTGGTGATGCAGAGAGTAACAGCTGTGTTACAGTGAAAAATGGCTGCTTTATTGGGTCATCTGCCTAGGAATCAGATGAATTTGTGAATGATAATCTGAATATCATAACGCAAATTACCGAATGAGAAAGCATTTGGTCTGGATCAAAGTTTATATGGTATTCAACAAATTGTGATATAGATGTTCTAACTCTGAACTTTTACCTTGGGGCCTGCTTAATACATGTGAAATAAGAAGTGATGTAATGAAAATAATTATTTCTTTTGTTTGTATTTCTTGTTGTTGTGTCTTTCATTATTGTGTATTACTGTGCTTTATTCTACTTTTGTTTCCCTTTTCCCTTGTTCTGGTAAAAATGTCTACTGGATATGTAACACAATGCTTAGTACACTGGATTCAAACACATGATTAGTTGCACTCAGTTTACGGTGGTTTAAAAAAAACACTGCTGGAAAATTGAGTAACCATAACTTCAAGTATGGAACCTATTATGGGATGTAGAGGAAGAGGATTTGGGGATCAAATATAACTTATTATGGGGTGTTTGGAAAAGGACCAAATGCAAAGGGAAGGAGCAGGATGGACTGGGGAGGAACAAAGTTGAGAAATAGTGGGATAAGGGTATAAAAGAGATTAGCCACATGTAAACAGACTGCTGGTCAGCACACTTGTCTGGCCATTCCCTGTGCCTGACCAGCACAGTCTGTTCTGTCTTCTCATTAAACTCCATTTCTAACTAATTTCCTCCGTGAGGGACTCTGTAGGTCTGAGTGCTGCAACTGGAGGGGGACCAGGGTCAGAGGGACCCATGCATCTGAGGTACCGGCGACGGGAAAGACCAGAGTGGGCACGTCTGGTGTCGTGCATCTGTATCGGTGTGGGTAACGGCCAGCGAGCACCAGACCGGACTAGCTGGTGAGCAGGAGAAGAGGTTTGGGAGCCAGGTATTGGTGTGGCCGTAAGTCTGGGCTGGATCCTGGAGAGACCAGTGGGTCTGAGAACTGGCTACTGGAGGGGACAGGGGGTCCAAGCCAGGTACTGGAGATGCTGTGGGTCTGGGGGTCGGCTACTGGTAAGGCCATCGGTCTGGAGCAGCTACCGGAGAGACCCACCGAGCGTTTGTGCCTGTGCTGAGGCATGCGGGAGGCCTGGGGGTCCAGGAGCCGCCTACTGGATAGACTGGGTGTCTTAGCCCAGTTACTGGGGGCATCCATCGTGTGTGTGTGTGTGTGTGTGTGTGCATGTGCGTAGGTCTGAATAAGAGCATCAGGAGCAGGGCTGCAGACCTCGGGAGCTCGTACGCCCAGATGCCAGCAACTGGGAAGACCGGGGATCCAGGGACAGCTGCTGGATAGACTGAGTGTTTAAGGCCAGCTACCGGAGGGATCTACATGGTACATACATATACATTTTCCATTACTGGGCTTTCATCCTGATCAGGCAGAGAGGGGAAGAAGATAAGGATGTTGGCACTGTTTGTGTTTGTGTGAATGCTGTTTTCTGTTCATGTTCATCCGTGTGGCCAGCTGCATGTGTATGCATATATATATTTTGTTCGTGCTCAGCCTCACTACTGGCTGGACATAGGGAAACAGAGCTGTGGCAGCCTCCCCTCTATTGAGCTACCAGATGTGGCAACTCCTATACAGTCTTTTCTTTCAAGTAAATAAAGTGGACTACCCTTTCCCAAGCCCTTATAAACACTGAGAATAGCATAACCTCAGTTACATGCCGACCTACATAATGCTTGTCCGTTGTAAGCTTTTATATTTAATTTTTATTATATAGATCTAAGTTCTGGGATGGGAAGAAGACAGCTTTTTGTTGTTAGTGTCTTTTAACAGTAAGTCAACCTTTAAGAACTCAAACCCATATAGATGAAGTCTTATCCAATCTCTAAATATTCCTTAGTTAATAAAGATTCTATACTTCTATCCTTTAATAACCTTAATATGCCAGACCATTATTTCTGTATGGCAGGATTATGTGGAAAGTTGTCATTTATTAAGTTCACAATCATATTCCTTGAAAAAGTGTTTCGAGTTTGTCTCCGTGGTGAAGAAGGTCTATGTGTAACATTATTGTGCAAAAGCAGTCATTACCTGGCAAACTTCAGCTGTTGTCCAGCTGTATGATGAGACTATTTACACCTCATCTCAACTTACTTTTCCTTTAGATTGTCTGATATGATTGACAATTTTTTATCCTTGTTTTCCATGCTCTTGAAATTCCTGTAGTTCTGAACCTTGCCTAACAGACACTGTGCTTAAGACACGCTGCATTTAATCTCTGCATAGTCTGGTCCTTTTGTTTTAAAATACTACTGTTCATAAATATGCCAATAAGCGTTACACAGTAAAGACAGTAACTTTAAAATCTTCTGTTAGGTATACAAAAGAGCATTCAAATACAACAGACAATACTTTGTGGACAAAATTAGTCACTGATATTTAGTGCTTTGATAAACAGATACATGGTTATGCATAGATCATCACAAAGTTAAAGGAAGGACATTCAGATAAGTTTTCTAAATACAGGTCACTGAGATTTTAATCACACAGTGATCATTTATTTGACAGTGAGCCTAAGGAAAACATATGTAATTAAACCAAGGGACTGCTGGGGATGTGGGGAAGTAGTTGGGTAAAAAGGACCAGAACTTTTGCCACACAAACCAACCAAATACAATTTTTTTACAAACAAAAAATCCATGACATGTGCTGCTCTCCTAAGTTTTGGTCAGAGTGCTTCCTGTGAGTGTCTCCTCTTAAATATAATTCAAGCTGCCTCTGAAAAAAGTCTGGAGTTCAGCCTAAGTCTATGCCTACACTGCTTGCTTGCATTTCAACACTATGAGCACTGAACAAGTCTGTACTAAGAAATAGCTACAGACTTTAAAATATTGTAAGAGTTTAGGGCTCATGATCTTCAAAAATTGGGGTATAACGCTGATCGCTGGAAAATTCTTTGCCAGGACCCTCAAGGCTGTGTCTCTGTTGTTCTGAAAGAGCAATACCCGAGGGCATGATAAACATTACATGCTCTGCATCCTGTCTGCCTTCCTTTGACAAGGCTACTGTGCTGATAATGTGGGAACAGGCAGAGGCTGCCTGTGGAAGTGTACAAAAAAAAAAACACAGCAAATGCATTTGTCAGAGTTTTTAAAATCTCTATCAAATTAAGACATAATTTTAAAATATGTACAAATAAAATTAATGTTTATATATAGTGGGTCCTGTCATATATGTTTTATCCTGAAATATTGTACAGGCATAATTTTTGTTTGTTTCAGGAATGGTTAAAGAGACATCATCTAAAAAAGAATTAGAATAAAAAAGTGAAGCATCAATGTCTATTTTATCAAACTCTTAAGTTATGGCAAGCATATAATAATTTCATATCACTTTATTAAGTACAATATTTACTGAAGAGATTAATACTAAAAATCCTATGGTTCCTCTTCATTTATTTCCTCTTTTTTTCTTATTAGCTGGTTGAAGTGCTTGTCAATGCTTAAAGCAGTTTCAGCTGTATTTCTCCAGTCAGGTATATAGCACAAAGATGCAGTATTGTAATGGCTGACCTCAAAAGTCATTCTTACACAACATCACTGGGTTTTTGTTGCTTTGCTGCATATATTCTGACCAGTTCTAATCAATTCATTGTAATATAAAGGAAACTTTGTTCCGGGTGTGCTCATTTAAGTGCAAGTGTCAGAACTTTTGACCTTTACTTACCTCACGCTGGTGCTTATTCTCTGTGACTTCGCCCTTGTTGGCTTTGCTTTCTTGAGGAACTGTCAGTGTTTCCAGCATGTTTCTCCCTCTCCCTAAAACCCTGAATGTTCTTTTCCAGAGAGTTATACCATAACTGTCTAGCCTGATTTGCTCTTCCTTTTAAATTTATTCTGAGTCAAGTTCTCTTTTTGTACAAGACTGTCAGGTTAAAGAAAAAAACACTTTTTTCTATTCCTTTCAAAACCTGACTTGAATGATGCTTTCTCTAATTTGGCAGGTAGTACCAAAATAAAGATTGTTGGCTTTGCTTCCTCCTATTAAATGTACGCATGTCTGTATTTTGCTGACACAGGCATTCCCAATAAACTTAAGGGACTTTTGGACCATATGCAGCAGACTTACCATGGAGAAAACCTCTTTTGTGTCAATCTTCCTTTGTAATTCTGAATGGAGCTCACACATAGGATTAGATTTCTCTCGATCTAGTTCCATTCCTGCAAATATATTTTTACTTGTCTGAGGATGTATACAGCAAGTAGCAGAGAGCTCATAAGGCACACAGTCAGTCCAGAGTGTGATCTGGGACTACATAATCTTATTCAACATTTCTGTCTAAAGCTGGGATCATGACCAAAAGCCTGGAACAATGGAAATCAGAAGAAGCATCAAGCTAATGCAGCCAGAACTATAAAACACCTTCCAACTCACATGTTGATAGTCCTGTCTTTTCATGATGACTATCACACTGACAGTTGTTTACACTGAGCTAACCAGGTAACATTTGTTATGGTCCGCTGGGAGAATGAGCAGCGTGACCTCGGCTCTGTTTGCAGTATACCTTACAAATATATCCTAAACTGTCCTGTGTTTAATATCAGCTAAAACAGTAGAAGACACTGTCATGGACACATGTGAGTAGAGCAAGGGCAGAATGGAAACCTAGACATATGACCTGTAAGTCTTTTCTGGAGAATGACTGAGAAGAACAGAGGGAATGGGTCTAGTAAATGCTTATGTGTCTGCAAACAGAGCTAGAAAGCAAGAAAATAATGTGAAAACCTGGCTTTAGTGAAAAGAGTGAGGAAAAATTGATGTGACAGAGTCCTAACTAAGAAGGAACTAGCAAGTAACAAAACTATTCTCTGTTATATTGAGATGTCTAAGGTAGGCACTTAAAGTCCTCTAATCTGATCTGTATGTATATCTTTGTATGTAAATACAATCTTGTACAAGCAATTTTCCTACTAATCCATATAACCTATCAAATTTTCAGATTAAGTGCAGGAGGTATGAATTAATTATGTGCTTCCTTTCATACCCTTATAATTAAGTTCTTTGTTGAATCAGGTACTAAAACAATACAGTTAAGTTTCCTGCCAATCTCTGGGATCTAATTAGCTAATGTGATAGGTACCCCATATTTCAGACACCATATTTCCAGGTGTGTTTGCGCTTATTTACATAAACCACTGACAGCACAGCTTTGCATGTTGATACAAATCTCACATCCACCCCTGCTTGTGTCCAACACAAGTCACTCAGCACAGAACAATCCAGATAAAGAAGATTTCAAATTGAAACTAAGATTTTATCTTCATTGCTTGAACTTGCACAATATTAGCATAGAGCTCTGTGCATCAGGTAAAAAGCAATGAGCAAGAGAAGGAGCTCAAGGGTAGCTGATCCTGCATTAATGAGAGTGTTTGCTGTGAGGTCACTAAATTAGTACTGATTAATAGCAGAATTAAGGTCAGAGCTGAAAATGCATACTTAAGTGCTTCATTTGATTGATGAATATCTCACCTATACAAGCTCCTTCTAGACAAAGTAGAATGGTGTTCACTTCTACGTATTGAGGAATGCATTATTTTGGTTGTACTTTCTTTCAAAATCAGGGAGAGAAAAGAAAAGGGAGGGGAGAAGGGAGGGAAGGAGGGAAAAGGGAAGGGAAGGCAAAGGGAAGGGAAGGCAAAGGGAAAGGAAAAAACTCTCTCCATTATCAGCTAATGCTTTTTTCAGTTACAGTGTAAAAGCCAGTATTTCTCAAGTTTTCTGTGGAGGTTACAAGCTTTGTCTAACTTTGAAATACTTTGTAGGTTATTCACAAATGTTGACATTTTATTCCTCTTATCTGAGTCTTCCTGTTCTGCAAATATATTTTGCCAGAATGCATCACGTGCTTCAAAAGGTTATTTAATGTCTTCATGCATTTTGAATGTTTTATTTTCATTACAACTCTGTCTGCCTATTTCTCCCTTAATTGGTCGCTGGGAGTCTTCTGCTTTACCATATTCAGAATTTTTTTGCTTAGCATATCTGAATTGCTTAAATCTCCTACTCAGTAAGGTAGAAACTCATTTCTTGGGGATCTGTAATTCACACCTTTGTAATTCTTCTGATGTAAGTGATGTTATTCCTAGTCAACAACAGTAAATTTACACTAGTAAACAGAATGAGAATCTCTTGCTTTTGTACATTTTAACTGTTTCAGTTTTCTAATTCTTTTTTTTTTGGTGTCCCCTTTTCTTTTTTTGTCCAAAGGCAGAGCTATAATTTTTTCTATTAGCAGATTTTGTGAGCTTATTTTTATTACATGATTTCTCTTGTTAATTTATATTTTGTCAGGTCCTTACTATTCAGAAGTGGGTTCTTTCTCAAAAACAGACCATCAATATACCAACAGTTACTTTGAAGTGGTCATACTTCATCAGCACAAAACTTAAAAATATTTATCAAGACTAATAGATGCTAAGATTTTGTATCAGAGCAAGTTGATAAAAATATTTACAGCATATTATTTCAAAAGGAAAAGCAAATTAATATCACTTGATACAAAAAAAAATTTAGTAAGTTAACTGACCCCCCCAACACCAGCCCCAGCCCCAGAAGCCCCTGGCCCACACAGCTCCCTGACACTGAATATGAATAAAAGTCCAGAATTAGGCACAGCTCCACTGGTTTATTGATTAGGAGTCAGATGACCACAATCAGTCAAGAATGTAAAACACATTTTCCACGCCCTTGGTTCCTAAACTGTTGCAGCATGGGGGCTAGGTCAATGTGTGGGTTCACTCAGAGATATGTTCAATTAAAGCAGCTCAGGATTTAGAGTTTTATACCATTTCCTTAGCTCCACCTGCTCCCAAGAACAGCCCAAAAGTGAAAGTATCAATATACTAGAAAAACTGACCAAACTTCACTCCTATTTGCATGGAATTCTAAAGGGTATATTAAATAGTGAAATGCATACACATCCTTTGGCTGCAACAGAAGGGAAGCCTCCCTCTTCTCAATGGAATTAGGAATACAACACTTGAAAAGGTACTAGAACATGTAGAAGTTCAGATAGGCCTTTATAGAAAAAAAAAAAAAAAAAACAGGATAATGAAAGTTAGCATTACAGTTCCCAGTCTCTTAAATATACACACCAAAACAGCCAAAATAATAATGCATGTCAAAATAGCAGGTTAAAAGTTTATATGATAATCTTGATACTTGATTGGGTTAATAAGTATACTGCTAATGCTCTCCATTCAAGAAAAAAATACAAGACTCACGCTTGCTGTTTCATCAGGGACCCTCTGGCAGCCAAGCCTGAGAGAGTTTTTTAAAAGTATGGACAATTGTAGAGAATGATTTTATGTAGGCAGTTTTTCTGTCTTTTAAGCTACTCAAAGTCAATCTCAGAACAACAACAAAGTGGTAAATAATTGATCTCTTCTGTTTTTCTCTTTTTGAGTCTTCCCCCCCCCCAGCTATGCCAATATCAGTTTTGTGTCAAAAGTAGCTCAGAAAGTCTATACCAGCTGAAGAGGCAGTTGCAGTTTGATAGGATGACAAGCATGAGTCACAGGGATTTTCAAAGGAAGGGTGTTGCTATAGTGGGATACAGCCCACTGACAGTCCAAAACTGCTGTTAAATTGCAAAGGGAAAGATGACACCATAGGTCAGTGTCTCAATATCCTGGAGCTATTTGTGTAAGATGAGATGTCATAGGAGATGTTCTCTAGATAAAAATGGTGATTTAAAACTATTTTGCTTATAAAAGAGAAATGACACAGAGCTCTGTAGATAGCCAGAAGACAACACAAGAATTCACATATGTAGGCTAGTTTAGTGAAATTAGCTTATTGTATTAGTCACAGGCTATCATAACAGAACATTATTTTCTGCACTGTGTGAAACTATGGAAAAGACAGGAGACACTATGTTTGCTGTATACCTGGCAAGAAACTAATAATCACAATATCTGGAAAGAACTGTATCCTAAATACTGCCATTCTTAATATGCAGTTTGGACACAGCTCTGCTCTGAATGATAGGAAAGTTTAATAGCATGAACACGTGCCCTTCTGTGCCATTTGGCCTGAGTGCTAGAGAGTGGTAGTACTGGGTATTTTATATTTGGTACTATAGATGTCTCATCCCTTCCATTTCCCACATTTTATTTTATATTGGAGTACCTGACTGTCTCTATACCTTTTATGCACAGGTCTTATATTATAATTTATACCTTTATTATGTTGCCCCAAGCCCTGTTCCTTTGGAAATTGCTGTGAACATATTTTAGTTGTTTTTGCAGTAAAACATTTAAAGTCTGTATTAAATATTATTAAAATACCTTGGAGATATCTGAGAACCTGCGTAAACTTAACAAAACACAACGCACACATGCACGCACACATGGACATCCAATGTATTATTCTGAGTTCTGCAAGCACATGAGTGACACTGGTAGCCAAGATGAGAGATGAACCAGACATTACATTGATGACAATCAGAACGAACCTGATGTCTGCGACTGCAGTTGCATGACAGTAGGAAGTCACAGTGTGTAATAAGCCAGACCTGGAGTCACTGTACTATGATGTGGATCAGGAGCCAGGTCTCTGGGATTTGAGAAAGGATGCATGTTGCAGTGCAAATCACGAGCGCAACATGAGGCTGCTCAAGTGCACAGATATCCAGGGTTAGGCTTCAGTGAAGCCTAAAAAATTACAAAGCATTACACTTTTTTATTAAGGCTCTTCATTTACAGTTCCTGGTTTGAATGCTCTTCTGAATTTTTTGGCTACACTTCTGGCTTTCTTAATCCCTTGAAACACGATGGCAGATGTTCACTCAAAGACTTCAGTTTTCTTCTGGCATCTGCTGCACTGCACAAGGATTCTGTAGGTCTGAAAGCAAAGATGTGTATTGTGACCAGATGACAAAACACATCTTACTTTCAAAGACCCTTATCACTTTTCTGCTTGGGCACTGAATGAGTTTATTGAGTAAAAAATATCATTTCGTCAGGTATCCAAAGGAAATTTTAGGATGTCATGCTGCCAACAGAGGAATATGTAAACATTCACCTGGATATAACAAAGAGAAGACTCAAATATGGATCCGTAATTTTTCCCTCTTCCTGATTAAAACATCATCATCCCAGTCAACTTGTTTTTTGTTTGTTTTTTTGTGAATGTTCCATGTATCTACTGTGCTCTGAAGAACCATTTCTTGTTAGCAAGAAATTTAAAGTGATATGCTTAGCTGTGCTGCACAACTGAGAGAAATAAACATTTCTTTTAATTAGTATATGTTTTCATTATCAGATAAGTGCAATTATGATCCTCAATAATGTTGCAAAGGCATTTGTCATGATATTAAACAAACATTATGCAAATCTAATGAAATCTGTCAACCAGGGCATTACTATCACACTTGCTTCTGTCTTAACAGGATGTTTTTATATGATAACTTGGGAAAAACACTCTTCTTCAGTTTTTTTTTTTTCAGAGAGAACAAAAGGCAACTAATTTCTGATTAATATGCCATCTATTCCTTAAAATTATTTTTCTTTAATCTTCTCTCTCTCTTTTTTTTTTTTTTTTTTTGCTTTCTTAAATTGAGGCACGTGAGTATACCAAAGTTAGTTCAAAAAAGGCTGTTTTGGATATTTTGTTTCCAAAGTTACAATTTACTGCACACACTGGAGGTTTTTTAGTTAACAGCTTAAAGGGCCAATCATTTAACAAAGATTCTTATTAAATGATTCTCAGCTCTAGTCAGAAATTTTCTTTCAAACTTCCTTAAAACAATGTACATGATAGGAATTATCAGCAGAGCACTCATTAAAAACTGTTCAGAAGTGTATCAGCTCATTAGTTTAGTCATAAAATTGTTCATTTTTATTACCCTTCCCTTTTTGTTGACAAGCTCTTTAGAGCGAGGACTATGATTTATTTAGTGCTGATAGAATCAGGCCCATCCCAATCAAACTTTGTATATGCTACTGAAATAATAAAATAGAAAATAATAATAGATAGAAACAATGATCTCAGCCACTTAGAATTGTTATATAAGTACCAACTGCAAGACCAAACTGTTTACAGTTAAACCTGTACAGTCTGTATTGCCTGCTTTTATTCACAACTGTGAAGCCGTGTTGAAGAAAATAAGTAAAATTTCACCCAGGGCATTACTGAAGGTAATGAGTCAGATACATGAGCCGGAAAGAATACAGCCTGATTTCCAGACAACAAATGACTCGGCAAATATATCAAACAGATGTATATAAGAGATGTGACAGTTTTCAAGGAACCTCCATAACAGTCCCAATACAAAGAACTCTGTTTGAATAACAAAAGCTCTAAAAATGGTCCAAGTTGACTTGAATATTCATTTTTCCTTACTTCTGTCACATGAATTTATGAAAAGCAATTGATTTCAGCAAACATGTATGAGTGTATGTTGGGAAGGATTTTTTGTTCTATTTTTTACTCATGTCCTTCTGGCCAGATTTATTATCAAAGGTTATTTAAGGCAAAAGGAAACAGGGTAATACCCCTAAGAAGTTCAACTGTAAGGTTTTAATGAATGATAATAAGAATCACGTATCTAAGTACAGTCACTTTTAGTGACACATGGTACCTTTACACATACCTCATGAAATTTCATTAACTCTTACAGAGTGCTTACATAAGAACTAAGGACAAGATGACAGATACCTTTACTTCCGACTTGCATCCCAATCTGGACCACATGTAAATTTAGCTTAGATCTTGTCAGTACCCAAGATGTGAAACGTGCAAGAGTTCCTCCTTTTCGTCAGTCCTTCAGTCTGTGAGGGAGCAGTCGCTCTCCAGCATTCAACTATTGACCCATGAGGTATCGAGCACTAGAGAACGGGGGCTGCAGACTGCTTCCTCAGTGGATCTCAGTGGAAATTAACTTAGCGGAAATTTACCCCACAAAGTTATCCAAAATTAACTGAATAGCTTTGAGCTAGACTATTTCAGTATTGAATAGGTAGAGATCTCCTGTAAAATGCCTGAGGAGAAAGTGGTATCTAAAAATAGGATCTGAAAAAGCAAATAAATTAATAATAGAAAGAATCTGCCTCAGCTAATGGAAAATTCTGAATACTGTCCCAAACTTAATCCCTCCCCAGGTTCAGAGTACCTATTTCAGTTACACAGAGACACCTATTTCTAATCATTTGTTAGTGCTAAGTTCTGGTGGAATTAATTGCTTATGCAGTCCTTCTTTGCAAGTATTCTCCCCACTTTTTACCTATCG
Organism: Apteryx mantelli; assembly: GCF_036417845.1. Classification (NCBI taxonomy): domain Eukaryota; kingdom Metazoa; phylum Chordata; class Aves; order Apterygiformes; family Apterygidae; genus Apteryx; species Apteryx mantelli. Next base: position 115,310,314 of record NC_089980.1, on the reverse strand, counting down.
TTCAGCACTTCTAAGGGCAAATGCACTCTGGCATTCTCTTCTGAGAGGACTTGAACCTACCCCATGAATTCTCCTTTTTCTCTTTCCTCTGTAGCCCAGCTTCAACAAATGGACTACAAGGCTGTTCTGTTCAAGCTCCTTCTACTACCTAATGGTTGTAGATATGACAGTTTTGGATTAAAACCTCTCATGGCAAAGAGAGTTTAAATCCCTTCTTTCCTAGCTTTCAGCATGCAGTCTACCACTAGGGCTAATTTGTATACATGTAAACGTATATACAAATACAGATGGCTAACATTTTTTGGTGACTATCTGTTCTTAGTCACATATATCTGGGGCAAGAAACAGAAGTTTCATATAGGTACTTAAGTACAATTTCAGAGAAAGTCTCTTCAGTATATCCTACCCCCTGGCTTAAGTAGCCCTTCTCTCCTACCTTCCCTCACTGTGAAGTTAGGTGCCAACCTCAAGCTTTAAATAAAATTTCTCAGCCCAAACATATATAATTTAGGAATAACGGACCTAACTGTCATTGATTTGAGAAGTTAAGCATCATTTTAGTTTGGTCACTTTTTCAGCACACCATGTTTTCAGTCTATCTTCATAGCCAAAATTTACTCATATTTGAATCAGTTGTACCTCTGTTTTCCATAATACTTTTCTAAAAGAAAAAAAGGTGCACGCTTTATTAGTATGAAAATTGTATGTCTGGGTCTCAGGCAGTACCTCATGCATCACTGCTTATACTTTGTGGTTTATTTTGTGTTTCTTAAGCAATGAAGCTTAGTGTCTCTTATGTTTTTCTTGTTCTCTGCTGCAGTGACACGTTGAAATGAAGACTTTAGGGGTTACTCTACCACTGCTCACAAATTTTCTCAAGGGCAGATGTTGTAGTACCTTTTCATTTAGGAGTCACTCACCCTTCAATTTCTTTTGCTGTCCTGGGATTTATGATTCTGCATTTATGTGTTTTGAACAGATATTTCTCATCTATTTTCCCAGGCCCTTTAAAGGCGTCTTCCTCACTGTTTACTGGTCCCCTACTTTGTGTCATTTGCAAACTAAGAAATATTGTTTTCAGTATTATTGGCTAAGTAATGTATAAAATACCCCCAAAGTTGCAAAATCTGAAAAAGTGATCCCTCTAATACATCTGTACAGTCTAGGACACCATAGACCTTTAATGATACAAGTTGTTTCACTAATTTTAAAGTGACTGTTAATGTGACTAAGAATTAGAATCTGAACTTCTGAGAGACAATAAGATGGTTATATTTCAGTAATTTCCACAGACAGTGCTGTTGGTGTGGAGTTTAAAGTTCAACTTCTTTGGTGTTTTTACTGATCTGGCTAGTGTGACTGTTCTTTTAGATTAAAGAAGCACAGACGTTATTATAGCAGAGCACAAGTGAGAACCAATGCGGTATAATGACATTGACCCAGACAAGAAGAGAATGCCTGTTGTAGGATTTATAGTAAGATTAAACATTTAAGACCAAAACAGAGACATGGAAAGACCACCTCCAGCAATGCACCTAACCTTCAGGTCTTTAAGTGCTTCAGTGTCCTGATTTCCTCTGGTTTCTAAAGCTCCCCGTCTGCATGTGTCCAGGGACAACTCAGTCTTGGCTGTGGAAGCTACAACTCTCCTTCAGTTATGGACATAGAAGACATTGCACATGTCACTTGCTTCAGCAGATATCCATTACTGTCCCTTTATTCTATGATATTTCAAGTGACCGGAGGGTCACCTGGAATATTTCAATGAATTTTTAAACTACATTTCTATGAGGTATGTGCATTTATATGCTCAGAGAAGAGCACTGAACTCATGTCTCCTGTACTTTTAGTGTAGTAACAAGTGGGTTTCTCATCCTGGGGGAAGTTTTAAAGCTATACAGGCATACCTCGGAGATATTGCAGGTTCGGTTCCAGACCACCACAATAAAGTGAATATCGCAATAAAGCGAGTCACATGAATTTTTGGTTTCCCAGTGTATATAATAGTAATGTTTACACTATACTGTAGTCTATTAAATATGCAATAGCATTAGGTCTAAAAAAGCAATGTACAAAATGTGACACAGAGACATGAAGCGAGCACATACTGTTAGAAAAATGGTGCGGATAAACTCGCTCGACGCAGGGTTGCCACAAACCTTCAACTTGTAAAAAAAGCAATATCTGCAAAATGCAATAAAGCGAAGCACAATAAAACGAGGTATGCCTGTATATACTGAATGAACTATGAAGAAGACAATGAAGTTTCCCAAAAAGGGCAAAGTTACATCCCATCCTTTTAGCTAATTTATTCTGCTTCCTAGGTGTCAAGCAGAATATTTAGACTCCATTGAGACATACCAAATTGCTCCTGGAACACATATAAAACTGAAGGTAGAAAAATTCCACTACAAAGAACACAGGAGCCTGAACTTCAGAAATTACAGCGCTAACTATTAAAAAGCCATCAGCCAGTTTTGAAACCGAACCATTTTAGTTATCTTTTCTTCAGGCATAAAGCTTTTCCCAAGGACTTTGTCCACAGGACAAAGAACAGTCAAAAAAGCCTCTGATACTAGAAAATCACACACTATTATTTAGGCATGATTATGCTTGCAATGCACGCATACAAAGAGACTCAGTTAATGACTTTCTTCCTTTTAATGATATTAAAATATTATTTTCCTTTATAACGTTTCCTTACCTCAAATGAACATATTACTCTTTGCCTTCAAGTTGACGATTGTCAACTGCTATCTGAAAATCCGAAAGAGTAACTCTATTTTATATCTGGTCAATTAATAAAATGCTTTTGTCAGTCCCTAGCTGTACTATTAGATAATCTCATTTATCAGTGACAATAAATTGTTCACCATCATACTGAGAAATGGGTTTCCTATTTTCTAGACCAATAAAATTTTGATTAAAAAAATCAATCAGATAGATCTTGAGTTGAATAAGTTCTCCAGTTTCTTACTGGTTCAAAAATATCACAACAATAAATTATTTTCTTTCAGTAAAAGAAAACATTCACATTTCACCATCCTAATTACATTTATTGCAAAAAAATCTGTCCTTTTAAATGTATTTCAAATTGAAATATTTAAATAGATCATTTCATAAAGTCTGTTTCGTCTAAAAAAACACTTCAGCTGTGGTCAGTGGATAAAAAGAGAAAAACATTTTGAATTTTTAAGGTTTTTCTCTTTGCATTTCACTTTACTTTTTCCTGGGAAAAAACATGTGAAGGAAATGAAATGAAAAGGTAAGTACAAGATTTACTTCACAAAAAAAATTCTCACAGGTGGCTCTCAAGCCTCTCTGAACAAATGATGTACCTAAGTACAGGGAAAAGTGGTGTGCCTCAGAGCTGGACACAAAAGAGCTAGCACAAGAAGAAAAGAATTGCATATAGATACCAAAAGAAAATGAATAGGAACTGCTGAGGAGAGGGGCAGCTTTTTGTGGGTGAATGGAAGACTTTACTTCACCTGGGAGTTTGAGCCCACAGCTGTCTCCATAAAAGCATAAGACTTTTTTTTTTTTTTTTTTTTTTGGACAGAGGGGAAAATGTGTATCAGAAGTTAGTCTCTGCTCCCAGAAGTTTAAGATCTAAAAATAAAATTTCTTAGGCCAAATCAGATAGCAAGGAGCTTCTGAAGTCTAACTTGGACTCCTCTTTCTTTGCAGCAAAATCAAGTGCCCACTTGCATCCCCTCAAATGAAAGGTTTTCTAAGAGGAGTAAAGTGAAAGAACCATTTTCCATGAGGGTTCTTTATTTTGGAACTCATTCGCTTTTTAACTTGGTTCACCAAAGGCTGGATATGTTAACCTCTGGAAATCCTATTAAACTAATTTTCTCTCTCTCTACTGAGGAAACATAGGTGGAGATTGGATGGCTTTACTAGCTATCGAAATATATATATGTAATGGATGTATTTGTTTATTTTTACCTTGGGGCTTGGGCTTCAAAAATGACATAGTCTAAATATATGCAACACAGCCTGTCATCATTAAGGGGAATATCATTTCTTCTCCTACTTTGTATTTTGGATATATTATGGTGATTATCACAGTTTTAAAACTAGTGAGGAAGAAAAATGGGATCAAATATATTTTATTCCTTTTTTTCTAACCATGAACATATATTTTACAAGTATTTATAGTCAATTTACTGTCTTGATTTTTCTATGCTTCTATGCAAAGTGAGTAATTTAAAATAAAAGAAATCATAATTGTCTGTTGTGGAATATGAACTATACTATATGTCAAATGTTGATTGTATGTTTGTTTACTAATCAGTCCATTTATGTGCTAAATGATGTTTCAGATATGGACTTAGGTTTTATAAAAATATTTGGCTCAGTTTTCACATATGTAATTTAAATTTAAATAATTTACCTAACACTTCTTTATACTTAACATTTAGTCTAATAGATACTAACAGTGTGGCAAGATATTTGCTTTCTAAGTTTTAATTGGTAGTGCACTCCAAAGGACCCTCTTTTTGACTCGGGAATACTATGGAAATCTTATGATTATTTGAACTGTCACCCATCACCTTGCTGTGAGCAGTAATATATATTCCAAAGGGAAAAGGAATGGAAAACCATAAACAGTAGAGCTAACAAAGTCCACCTTTCAACAACTTTGTCATTTATATTCTCTACAATGTGATAGAATTGCTCATTCATAGATCACTGTATGTATATTGTTTCTTTAAAACAACATTACTGGGCAAAAGAAAAGACGACTGCCGGTTATGCCAGTTAGGCTAAATCAAAGGGAAGTGTCTGTAGGAAGTGATGGACAAAGTATTCTTCAAGAGCAATGGAGTATGTGTAATTTGGAGAAACATATGATGCAGGGCAGAAGGAAAAAGAAAAACAAGCAAGGAGCCGAGGCAGCCTGCAGGACTCCTCCAGGAGTCAGTCTGCAGTGATGAGCCGACCCAGAGCTGTGCCGCAGGCCTGGACCACAGGACTGAGGGAGGAGCCCAGCCTGCAGCCACAGTCAGCAGGAGACAGACTGGTTTTCAGACATTTTTAATTGATCTGTAGCAGACTTGTTAGCAGATCTCTATTTAAGGAGTTACCATATTCCACTTTATTATTTTGTGCTTAAAATAGCCCCACAGCTTTAGAGATGGGAACCCTTTAGGTGGATTTGGCATGCAAGCAAAAATAAGCCAACTGCATCTCAGGGCTCTGTCTGACCCAACTTTTTACTGCTGACCCAGCATCCTCGTGCTGGGATGACTGCAGCTCGCTTTCATCTTCCTAAAGCCCTGCCACTAAATATCTTCTTTCCCTTGCCTTACCTTGGCCTGCCTTGCCTATCCCTCCTTGCCTTGCCTTGCCTTGCTGTTCCCCACATCTTCTTCCCTAGCCCCCACCACAATCCCTCAGTAAAAAGATCACGTAATTTGACTGTTTCAGATATTGCTGATTAACCAGCCGTGTGGTTTCAACGGGGAAAAAAAGGGGGAGGAGGGAGGGGCTTAGTTCTCCCTGTGCTAAGTTCACTTACAGTGCCTATGCCCTCAACCAGCTACCAATTTTCACAGAACTTGTAGAAATTTAACAACTTTGAGATCTGCTCCCCTGCCAGACCAGTCTGAGAGTGAGGGAGTGGGGGAACAGACAGAGACTGACAGATCAACGAAAAATTTTAGAAGACCTGTTTCCTTAGGAAATTGATCTAGGCTAGGAATCATAAACGAAAAACAATTAATTAATTTTTTTTTGCTTTAAAAAGATATCTTTTGATTCCTATGAGCTAAACTTTTAAATATATTTAGTATAGAGCACTGCATACAAATAAAGTAACAAGAAAGCTTGTAATAATAGAAAAGTTTAGGAAATACTTAGAACTATGTAATAAGGAAAAGGAAATGATTAATTAATGGACACCTATCATCAAAATCATTGTCATTGATTAATGAAATATGATGTATTATAAGCCAATTATATTTGTGGTGAATGAATTATGCTAGGAAACTTCTGCACAAGATAATCCATCTCATCTATTACCCTAGGAAATGCATTACAACATAATAGAGATCCCATAAATCATTCAGGGAAATAGCGCATGTGTTACAGTACTTTATGAACCAGAGACATTATATTAAGGTCAGAAATGCAGCTGATTAACTGTATTATGCAATGAGTAAGCAGTCACCTGGCTGTGCAACCTTCATATCCCTATTATTATCAGAACAAAATGAAGGAAAAGCTATCATAGACATTTATCATACAGCCACATGACTAACTTTTCTCTTTCTCGTTTTCTGTTATTGGGATAAATGTCCTTGTACTTTATGTTTTGTTCCGTTCTGACAGCTTTGCAGATCTTAGGTATAAACTTTGGTTAGAAAGTCTGTTAAATGTCCTTTGAAAGTGACACATCGTAATTAGAGGTGCTGCAGCCTATCGTGAAATCACAGAAGTAAGAATTGCAGCGCTGCCTTTCAAATAATAATGATAAAAATCCTTCTAAACTCAATACCTTGACAAGGAATCAGGAAGAAAACATAATGAATCTAAAATTGCATCATAAGTGTTTATTATATTCACAAACACAATAACCAAACTATATTATTTCTGTTGCATGCAAAAGCTATTTTAAAAACAGATTATCCTCAGATTTACAGAACAGATAATTATGTGTATTCAAGGAAAATAATGACATGTTATTTTCAGCCTTCGGTAATAACCTGTCACTTTAATCCAGGTATTATTTAAGGCACTCATGCACCCAACATAAATAGTGTTTGCTTTTCATGGGTATAACTAAGGTTCAGATCCTCAAATACACATACATATTTGTCTCTTTAGGGACTTATGCCCATAATTTAGGAATCACTAACACTGCTAAAGTCAATGCTCAGTTCCCGTCTAGTCCTGTAGGAATCTGAGTCCTTTCAAAACTATGTAAATGTTGATACCACTCTCCAGTCGTCAAGTTGATCAAGGGACCATCTCACATCAAATATAAATAAGTCTCTCTGGGGTAGAGACTCTTTTACCAGGAAAATAAGACTAGGTTCAGCCACCATGCAGAGTGTGGTATGAAGGGAGAGAGTACTGAAGTGAAGCTCCTTACCTGCTACATGGGGTTATGCTGTGTTCCCCATGTTAAATTCATCCCTGCATAATATAGTTTAGAAGGAAATTGAGTACAAGCCTTATGCTTCAAAGTACAAATCTAAAGCTCACTAATACCAGCTGAATTAGTCACATTTGCCATTGTTTGAGCTCTTAGCAAGGCGTAAGTGGAACACATGATAGAGCAAGGATCTTATTCTGAGAAATTAATGCCTAAATCCAGCCTAGATTTTCCAAAACTCTCAAGCTGGAAAGATGGCTGCCTCGCTTATGCACTAAAAGGCATGTATTTCTGCAGAAGGGTGAAAAATAAAATTAAAAAGGCTCCCATTACATTGTGCAGAATAACTGTGCAGCAGCTGGCCCAACAGAAAAAATATAATTAAGTGTATTAAGTATACTAGCAATATTAAGTAAGTATATTAATTAATAATACTAACTGAAGCCTCTGAAGTACAAGGAATCTTTATCATCCTTTTTTTGCCCTGAGTTCTTTGAAGTCAGAGAGGAAAATGATAAGAAAAAGGTATTTCATTTCAGAGTGCAGTTCTGCAAACAAAATACTTTCTTTACTGATGCAGAAAAACTTAAATAGCAACATTTTCAAATCATAAGGTGAAAACTTTTAAAGTCACATGTTAAACAGGCAATTTATGTTTTACATAGGCATCCAAATTTATTTTCTTCTTCACAGCTCAAAAGAGAGATTTATGTGAATGTGTGTACAGTATGCTTAGACATGAGTGAGGGAAGGCCATATCCAATCACTGTGCTTTGCGCTTATTCCGGTCTCTCTGATTTTTTGAAAGAGAAACACCACAGCTGAGCTCCGGCTCTTCACCTGACACTCACAAACCTTGCCCTGCTGATCGATAGCTTTTCGTTTCTAGTGGAGCTCTATGGGAAGATAAAGTCAATCCTATAAAGAACTTTAAATATTATAGCAATTCAGGATTCTGTAGAAACTGTAGGCTAATGGAAGCATACATTCCATAACTTATTTCTATTTTACAAACTGTTATCCAAAATTTTTTTTTTTTCATAGAGTTATAAGGTAGATCATAAGAAAACATTCTAACATTCTCAATGAGTTAAATTAATATATAATTACTTGTATTTCTTATAGTGGAAATGTATTTGTAATCTGTTCAGGTGATGTAGGATAATGATGCACCTACTGCAGGTGTGAATAGGCTTTCATTACTGTCATTTGCAATCTTCCTGGGCATGTTATCATCACACAATAACACTTTATTCAATGCCTGTATTGAGTTTTCATTAATGTTAATGTGGAAATTTGACCCCTAATATTTTGTAATTAGTCGTCTGACAGTGACAGTTTTGTGTAATACATTTCCTTAAATGTGTTTATCCACAATAAATAGAGAGTGTGACTTTGGAAACTTATCTTATATTTGATGCTACAATAAGCCTTGAACTTGAGTACTGCAAAACTGACTGAATATTAAAGAAAATATGAAGTCACAACTTTGCACTCTGGAAAACTTCAACATTTTACTCCCTTTATTTACAATTTTTTAAATTACATCTCTGTTTTTTAAATCAATATCTGTTGTAAAATTTTCTAAAGGTAACCTTTCCTCTAGCAGCACATATTTCAAAGTACTCTTTAAACTGGGTAATCTGTCTTTATAAATCTTATTCATCATTCTACTTGTAAGCTAGAACTGAAATAGGCAGTAGTAAGACCTGTACTATGATAATTCTTTCTTTCTATATGAGCAAAATATCAGATATAACCATACTGATAGAATTTTTTTCCCCTTTGGAGTAATATAAAATAAGATGAATTAAGCATATCTTTGACAAGTAAATAATAAAGTGGCACTTTCATATTTTCTCTTCTTTGTCAAACGTTCTCCGAAGGAAAAAACTGCACAGTTTTATTGGTAAAGGTCAGTTACAGAATTTGTTTCTGCTTTCTTTGCTCTTCAAATAAAGTATTTCATAAGCAAACAAATTAAAAAATAAAATCTTTTTCCTGTTCCCCTGTTTTGCTAATCCCACATATAAATATAAATGTTTAACTGCATATTAGTAATGATAAACATGTTTTGTTGTTTAATATACTGAAATATATATTATTTGGATACAGTCACTCTTCTTTACACTTTCTTTATATTGTGTTTTGAAACAGGCTTAATAATGAAAATTAGTAGATGAACCTTGGGGAAAAACTGGAGACCCATGAGAAGAAGCAATTCAGAAATTTTGCTTTATCAAGGAGCTGTGCTCTCCTTTGCCTATATGTGAAGCGAGGATAGAGAGTGGATACTAAGCATAATGCTGCTGTATCTTATGATTAAGTTCTGAAAAAAGCATCTTCTGTTCAAACATACTTGATAGTGAAAGTCACTTGAAGCTTTACAATATCTTTATCAAAAGAATGGTAGTAACACCAGTGGACAAATTGTCAGTCACACTACATGCGATGGGACTGCATATGCATTCACGTGGTCCATTCACATGGCCCTAGCCCCTCTCTCAAATGAGCTGGATCAGCAGACGGGCAATAGATCTTCTCTCGTCACGCTAGTACACTTGCAAGTGAGTATGTGGACAGCACAGATTTACTGGGAAAGTTTCCTGTATAAAAAAATTCCAAGGAGGGACGAAAAGAAAGAAAATGTGCATTATTTCCATCTCTTACAACACAGCTTCCTTATTACAACTGGGAGGAAAGGGAGCGTGCTTGGCAGATTGCACTTGGAAAGGAGTCATAGCACAAAAATGTGTGAGATTATTCAAATAAATGTAGTATTCATTCAGACAAATGGGCTGAGAGCTGGTATATCAAGATTAGGATTGTTATAATCTTCAACTTGAGTTATGATGCAGTCAATGCAGAGACAATTTTCAGTGTAAAAATATGTTAATATAAACTATATGCAAAGGTTATCTTGCATTAGGTGTCATATCAATTTATGCTTTTGAAACACTATGTTTATTGACAATCTCCCTTTCATTTGTGTGTTAATTGGTTCAGAGACCAGTATTAACCAGTATCAAATTTTGTTTTTAATGAAATGTCGCACATATCTGCTGTAATTTCCTCTAAACTTTATTTCATTGTATATCTAAAATTAATTATAAGCAACTTTGGGGAATATGATCTGCAATGATATCTATAATACTTTGCAGGGAGGTAAACAAACCACAAAATTACTTAGAAGCCACATAAAAGCCACATAAGGTAAATGTAATTTACAATACAGTAAATGTCATGAAAAAGTGCATTATTCTCAGGTAAACTAGTTAGAGAAAAGACACAACAATATTTTTAGGCATATCAATGAATGAAATGAAATCATGATTGTTAAAAAGAATATTAATTTAAAAATTTGAAAAATCATAAAATTAAAATATTATTTTCCTGTAAACTGGCATTTCTCCATTAAATTAAATGGAATACTGATATTTTATTCCAATGGAAATTTGGGATGATGAATTTATATGAGTCGTCACCAAAGTGATATGTTTTTCTGAATCTCTCTGGATAAAATATTCATTGTTTTCTTTTTCTCTGCATTGGAATGGTATTAGGGATGGGGAAAAAAACATAACTAAATCAAGACAGAAATTTAATTCTTCCTAATTTTCCTTCTTCAGGTTTATATATGCCAGTCCATATTTTCGATTTAGTTCTTACCTGCCAGGAGATGGAGACAGAGCATTTGAATCCTCAATCACTTCTTTGAGGGAAAAAAAAAAAACAAAAAAACAAAAAAAAAACAGCTACAGGAAGGATAAAACATAAATAATATATAAATCATTTATAAACACCATTGAACATCATAAATTGACTCAAAGATAAAGTTTCATAAGTCATTATTTCTTGGTCTTTTATTGCTCTCATTAAACTTCTATGCTACCAATTGCTATGCTATAACCAAATACAAGAAAATAAGAGGAATTAGATGAGCTTGTGCTAAAATTATTCTGTCTTTGAGTTTACTTCAAAACCTATAAAAGTTGAGGAGATTCTATTGTCATTGTTCTTAGTTAGCTTTGGATCTTGTCCACTGTTATTCTACCTCAGCTAAAAAGTTTAGAGTCCAAAGCAGCAGTGAACAATCAGAGTGGAAGTATCTTTGCATTGGTCTCTGGACATCTGCTGTTAGAAGTCAGTGATGGATATGAGTATTTAAATCATAGTACCAACCAGACTTACAAACCCAAGTATCAGTCTCTATAAAAAAACGTGAAATTGTTAAAAGCCAAAATGGGAAAGCAAATTTTTTTGATGCCCTGAATATGTTAGGTGTCTTAAGTTTTGTTTCAACTTTATAAAATCTGATTTTTATTTCTTTTTAACTTTATTGATCTGAATTTTATGGACATTTTGTTGTCCATGACAAAACAAGGTGATTATTGTATTTATACCAGGTCAAAATATGTTACCCTGCTGCTGAAATTAATATATATAGATTGTTGACTACTGGCTTGTTCCAAATAAGATTTTAATTTAACTATTTCAGCTTTCTTAAAGAAAACTATCAAAAACTTCTATCTCCTTCAAGAGTAAAACTGGATGCTGTTTAAGGAGCTGGACCACTGGTAACAGCTAGAAATGGTTACAGTTCTTACCAAATTCCTGCAAAAACTGACCAAAGAGAAAATTACTTCATTTTCAAATACAGCTATACCAATAGATTTATTTTATAGTTGTCTGAGAGTATAGTTTTTTCTCATATCAGTATATAGCAGACATTTCAATAAATATGTTTTCCTTGTGGTTACACTTTTTCTCAAATGAAGGTCATATTTTAAAATGTTTGAATACTCACAAATGTATTTTTCATGTAGTTAAAACACCCTCAGCAGACTGCAGCATCTGCAGATATTAGTAAACATCCCCTCAATAACATATTCTTTTGATATTAGTACCTGTTCTGTGAGTGAATATTAGGAACCCTGGCTTCTCTATATAGCCAGAAGACGAAGCTTCTGTTTACAAATGCATACAAATCAATGAAAGTCCTGAAAAACTGCTGCCAGGAACATTGAGGATGGATGAAAAGTACATACAATTTCTGCGGAGGTCCTGCAAGTCTGGCAGGGCAGAGCTAGCCCCAAGGAAGGCAGGAAGTATAATGAATGCTTCTTTTGTTCCCTGTTGGATTTCAGACCTTTCAGAATCCTTTACTGGGGACTAGACAGGGGAACAATATTTTTTGGTTCTCTTTACTGTTTTGTGGGATTTTCTTTTTTCAAATTTAGGCTTCTCTACCAGGGGCCAAGTGGGGATAAAGGAAAGCAGCTCACTCCTCTGACTAGCAGACACAATCTTTCTTAAACCATCTTTTATGATTTAAATTAAAATGTCTACTATGCCTTTTTATAGGAATTTCTGAAATCCTCAGTCACTGAGTGCTGAAATGTTGTAAAAACGAAGTGAGCATGGCAGAAGCAAAATAAGGCACAACCTTCCTTAACAAAACTTTTGGACTGAATTTCCAATGAGAGATATAAGATCAGATGAAAAAAACACATGCATTCCCTTAAAAAACTCTAGCTCATATGTTCTGCTAGGAGATAGTATAACTCACAGCATTTTACACTTATATTTATTAAAATAAGAGATGGGAGTTGATTTATCCACATTCATGACACTCAGTTTTCTTGAAATCAAGGAGGCAACTAGAGACTGAAAATCCTAGTGCTGAAGCAGTGGCACTGCTACAAAACTGCAGCCTACGCTTGCACCCGCCCCAGCACAGCCTGACCCAGGACAGACATCCAAAGATGACCTCTAAAGAAAACCAACAGCACATCCTAGGTGTATAAATGAAACATCAGTTGTATGAATTGATTATGAAAGCATTTCCCTGGGACTGTGCAATACAGAAGGAGATATGCTTCTTTTTTCCTCCTCACACTATTTTTCTTCAGTATAACATGGGCAAGGCCCTAACAGGCACTTGCAAAGATCCAGATCCAAATTCAGAAAAGGATTTAAATGTTTAAAATGGAGTAAAGACATATAAAATCAAGGTCGGGATTCTCAAAATGCTGTAGTACCAAGAATGCCCAAAAGTTTGTAGGCACACATGGTTTCTCCATGACAGTTCCCTATGCCCAGAAATTCTTTTTTTGGATATGTCTCAAACTTCTGATCTTGAAAGCCCTATATTAATCAGCAATTACCTCAAACACCCACTAAAGATATCCATATTATACATAATCTCCCTACCTTCCCAAAGAAGAATCTTCCAGTGTGCCCTCAGCACAAATTTACTCTGGCAGCATTGAGCTCCACAAACTTAACAACCATTTAAAGAAATGCCTGGAGGAAACCTATATCTTATACAGTAGCTCCATGCTTAGTGGAGTTTTCCAAGAAAAAGAACTGAGTTCCAAGTCCTTTCTCCCTATTCTCTGAGAGATTCCTTAGCATCAGGTTATGTACAGTTGGGTGGGTAGAAAGACCAATCTCATGCTTGTTCAACTTTTGCCATTTTGCATGAAGGAATTCAAGATACAGTAAAGCATCGTCTATAGCTGAGTGGTTATTTGTCCAGCTCCCCTGCATAGTTTTTGTATTTCCCTGAGCTGGCAATTTCTGCTCCTCAGCTTTCCAGAAAAGGAAGAGTTAACAGGACTGTCAGGTGGATTTCCTGCACTGTTGTGAGATCTTGAAAGTTATCTAAGCAAAGCTGTAATAAGACATTCTGAAGCTCTATGGGAGGAGAGAAAGGACATCAATTTGGAGCCCTTATAAAGCCAATATTTTGCCAGAGGCAACTATCAAATGGAGGGAAATAAATGACAGAGGCAGTGGCTTTTAGCTACCAGCTCCTCCTTCAGAAAAGAGAAGTACTTTACAAAGGAATGAGAATCAGTCTTTGGGTAGTTTCCCATCTCATTCCACTACTTACAGAAGGGACATCAGGCACCTATGTCTCAACTTAGGCATTTTTGATAGTTCCCAAAAGCTAACTGAAATGAATAAGTCTTCCTCTGAGTAATGAAATTAATGTGTAATTTGCTAACACTTCATATGACATCTGTGATAGGTGGAAAGACATTTAAAAATTGCAAGCCACATCTACATCAAATTTCAGATAGAAGAATGAACTTGGCCCTTGCATGCAATGAAGCACATCTCAGTCATAACTGAAATTCAGAATAACAAATGTTATAGTGGAAAAAAAAGTCATGCAGGGATTTATATAATGTTTATGTAAAGCAATCTTATGTCAGCATGTGTTTGAATATAATGAGCTTGGTAGAACTATTCAAGTATTTAAAGATAAGGCATGTGTTTAACATATTGTTTTGCATGTATTATTCCTATATTAGCAAATTCTTCAGTGGTTCTGCACAAAAATCAATATGTTATTAAAATTAAGTTCTCACATAAAAAGATTATATGCATTAAAAATTACAATATATAATTAAATAAAATCATATTAAAATGGTGAGAAAACTGTACATTGTATAGAACCAGGTTTTTCATTGCTTTTCTCCTCTTCTAGTCATTTACAATGGCAAAACACGAGCTCAAAACATAACAGTCCAGGTCTTCATCTACTGCAGATCGATGTAGTTCCTTCAATTTATTACTCCTGCTATGCCAAGATACACCAGCTCTTACATCTGCTGTGCTTTGTAAATCTCTACGGGAGGTGAAAGGCACTGGTGATTAAGTCTCAGCAAGCAAAGAAACAGGATTGTTTGCATTTCTGATTTAAGTATGACATTATGGATGGCTTTGATCAAAGATAGCTGCACTCTAAGAACAGCACAAGCACATTAGAGAACCACTAGCTAAGAGCTGAGGCCTGCGTAAATCACTTAGAAAACTGAGAAACATCATTGGCTATTCATGGTAAATGTCATAGATTAATACAAAAGGATATTGAAAAATAAAATAATTGCATGGCAAAGGAAATGACCCATCACAGTTTGGTCCTGTTTCTAGTAAATAAGTATAAACAACAGACATCAGCACCAGGCTTTAACCAGGGTCCCACGCTTCAATTTTAAATCCTGGCAAACAGGACAGAGTGATAACGGTTCAGTTTCCTGAGAACAGGACCTCCTCAGCCATCTGCAAAGACGACACAGTAGGAAGCACGTTTATCACCCTGATCTGTGGTCTCGTCTCCTCATGTGCGCCACAGGCGCGCTTGCTCACAGGTGCTGGCAGGCTGCAGCAGCCTGACGCAGGCAGGGCGCAGGCAGGGTGCAGGCAGGGTGCAAGTGGGCCAGGCACCGTCCCAGCCACTCTGCCACAACCGTGGCCGCCTGCCCCAGCCAGGGCTGCTGACACCAGTGATCCCACCGCCCTTCCCAGTTCAATCTTCTCCTTGTGAGTTGAACGGCGACAATGTAAAAATGACTTGCCCAATTAAATATAGTTAATCTGCCTTCGGAGGGCAGGTTTACTCTGGTGAGAATAAAAGTTTTGAGATTTGAGCTAGCGATGTGTTTGGCGAGGGTTTCTGCGGCAGGAAGAGTTCTTACAGATTTGATTCTCATCCATAATTAGTCAACAAAACTTTTGTCATCATTCTATAAAAACTCAAATCTCAAATTCTTACTTGATTTGCATGACTGTTAATCTATTCCACTGTTTCTTCACCTTTATAAATATAGGAAGATCATGTATCATTTGTGTTTAATCTTTTCAGGTACACGTTTAAAGTGAAGAAATGAGAGAGAGGGATACCACAGGACATTAGCTTAGCTAAGCTACAACCTCCTCTTTTTTCCAGGAAAACATTCAATAATTTTTTTCATTTCAAATATTCCCAGTTTTAAAAATAAAATATATTCCTTCTTAGTGGGGGAAAATATATGGACTGTGCTTAAACTTCAGAAAATAAAATAGACAACAAGACCAACTCAGTCGATTTCCTCCCTAACATTTTAAATTTTTGCCAGTCCCCTTGTCATTTTGCAGCCTCAAAAGTCAAGTCTCTTCTTACCTTATAAGATGTAAATCTGTTTTTGATTAAAAGAAAATTGATTTTGTTTCTGTTCACATCTGCATATTATTGATGAACTCCAGGGAAAAACACTGTAGAAATTTTCTGCAAAAGGAAAAAAAATCATTTAAAATGTTTAAAGGAAATTTTAATTTCTGTGGTTAGTCTCCCTGTAGCCGATATGTCATACTGATTGTTGAGCTTTTATTCACTGTCCTCTCCAGTCCAGGAAAGTGTTTTTCTATATCCACACAGTTTTCTCTCATGAATGATGCAATACTGTGCCATTGTATCCTTGATTGATTTTCTACCTCAGTTTTAGGTCACTGACTTGCAACATGATCTGAATTTGCATGTGTTAATTGCATGGCTATTTAAGAAATATTTACATACTTAGTCTTTGTGAGAAGGGAACGATTTGATTTTCCTGGTCTGCCCAGCTGGATTGTTTTCGCTGATACTAAATTTCCAGTGGGGTAAGAGTTAGGGTGAGATACAGATTTCATAAGTAATATAGGCTTTTTGTTAAGATATAAGGAGAATATTGCCAAGCAAAGTGAAAACTGTTACATAATGTACCATGAACTTTCAGGTAGAGGAGTCAGAATAATTTTACTCTATCTGGACTTGATGCAAAGACCACTGAAGTCAATAGAACTTTTAAGAAGAAAACTGTATGAAAATGAATTATTTTAATCTCAAAGATATTGATGAAGGGAAATTTACTATTCTTAGCAATCAAAAAAAATCAAAATGATTGATCAACAATTAAAATTCTTTGTTAGCAAAAAGGATTTTTTTTTCAGTTACATAAGTCCACTTAGATTATTGATTGCAATGAAAATAATTATGCTCAAATAAATAAGAACAGCATCATTAATAATTTATAGAAAATTATTTCTATCCATCTATGGCTAAAGACTAGAAAGTATTGTAACCCTCTCTCTCTGGATCACTTTGTTCGGGCAACTTTTACCGCTTGCAAAGAGACTCTGTGAACGAAAAGGATATACGCAGTTTAAGTGTACAAAGCATTTATGTATTGGCCAATGTGCGCAACAGAGAGCTGAGAGTTTCTGTAATGCTGTGATGCTCACCACCCCAATGGATAGCCGGGGGGTCTTGGCTGGCCAGGCAGTCCAGCTTGCTCGGTAAAACTCAGCCGTGGGAGGGAGCATGGTGAAGGGTTTGGGGGCAGGGTGCCACGGGGGCTCCGGGCCAGTGGTGCCGGGGGCTGCCAGTGGTGCCGGGCTGGGCTGGATCTGGCCGCCGGGGCCCGTCCCCTGCCCCGAGGGAATAGGGCCCCGGGGCAGCCGGGGCAGCCCCGTGGGGATGGCAACGGGGCTGGGCAGGCGCCCGTGGGTGGGGTCCAGCTCAGGTTCAGTGACTGTAACTTTACCATTGGTGGAATTTGGTTCAATTTGGTTAAACCAAAGAAGTATTCAGCAAAAAGTCCTGATGTTTTCTTTTCTCTTTTCCTTGTTTGTATTCTAACCCTTTCAGGAAAACATAAATTATACAATAAACAAAATGACTAACATAAAAAAGAAAAAGTCTATGAATTACAAATATGTACGATTTTTATGGAATCAAATAAAAAGTTTTGAAGATAGATATAGATGATTAAAAATCTCAATTCAGTCAGTAGAAAATCTAGACAATATTTTTCTATATCTTGTGTGCATCATTATATACAAAGAAACTACAAACTCAGAAAATCTCTGTAAGCATAAGCTAGAAGATAATTTTCTTACAGGTTCATACTGCATGTTTCACATGTTTTAAAATGCATTTGCTCCTTTCTTTTCCTGGTCTACACTTTTGAACTCTGTGCCAATGCCACATTTGGATTTCTCTCCACCATCAACAATATCATATTATCACAGCATAGATTTTTCCCACCCTTTCCCACTTTGAAATTATGTCGTAAGATCACCTAACATAGAACTTTTCAAGCAATTTCAATCAATCAGTGAAGAACACCTGCTTGTTTTCTTGGGAGAAAAAATTCTAATTAAAATCAGAGAAGTGCAGAGGAACATCTAGAAAATAGTTATTTATTATGCATTGGAAACTGAATATATAAAATAGGATGTTCTGATGAACCACAATAACTGTGTATCTGCAGCATCTAATTTGAAATGTTACATATGGTAGCAACCATTGTTTAATTATCCATAACTAATTGGCATTGTAATTGTCTTTAATCTGAAATAGACGATTAAACATGTTCTGGACTGTTAACTGGTTCATATTTTAGGTGTTCAGCTAATTAGACATTTCCTAAACTATTCATTTTGCATATGAATAATTTGTCCACCAAAACCATGCTAAAATACGATGTTTTCATGTTTCGTAGTCACTTATGATACTTAAAAATTCCCTTAAATAAGGAAACAGAGGTTCCTCATTCGTATGTGGTAATTAAGCTGTCATCATATATATAGAAAAGGATAAATACGTTTAACAGTATTTTCTTCTATGAATATTCTTTGATGGAACTGATTTTTTTCTGTTTTCATTTACACCATCGTCTTTCTTTATACTTCAAAAGACTGATAAGAAGAATATATTTTGTCACATAGAATTTTATTTTGTCATGTAGAAGCTCTATAATCAGGTCTTTCAATTTGATCTTTTTGGACAAAGAGGATAAAATACTAAAAACACCATTTGACCATCTATACATGATTTTCTTTTTTTTTGGTTTCTTGCCTCCCTTCATTTTTTTTCCCCCATCCTCACTGTAAAGTGCATAAGAAGCAGATAGTATTATGCAAGTTATAGGAGAAGTCAGGTTTGAAATAATCTACAGAAAATGTCTATGTGTTTCTGTGAGAGAATAATCATGTCAGATCTGGTCATATCTCAGTGAAAGCATGACCCTTCCATTTTCTTAAATCTCCATAAACAATACTGTGCTGACCTTGAGGGTCAGAAGTGGTGTGGTTTGGTCAGCTCAAAGAATAAAATTTGAAGTCTCAAATCTATTTCCTTTATAACTTATACTCAACGCTTACCTCAGGCAGAAAAGCAGATTGTTAATATTGATGAAGTGAAGCCCAAAAGACTCTCCAAAGATATGCCCAGCACTGCCCTGGCTTCCAGGGTCTCTGCTACAGAGTTTTGGGGATTTGATTATTCTGTTGCACTCAGCTCTTATGGATTAGCTCTCATAAGGACCCGGCACAACTTCAAGGCTTTCTGCAAGGCCCTCCACAATCACCTATCAACAATATAAGCAACCGAGGTGCTTAATGCGAACAGTTGTGGTTGCATTGCTGGGACAGGTGTCTACTTTATAGGTGTCTAACTTGGCTGCCTAAATTCAAGAACTTTGACACAGGGTGCTCTACCTTGTCAAGGTTGAGGCACGTACGGATGTGTAGTGAAGAAGCAACCAAAGAACTTCTTCCTTGATTAACACAACTAACAAAAATGGGACTCATATAGTGCCAGATTTTTTCTTTTCAAAATGATTATAGGATAGGTGGGATAACGGGATTTTAAAAATGCTTAGAAACGTAAGGAACTTCCTATTGACATCAAATGGAATTTAAGTGCCTAGGCACTTAAAATCCCAGTAGATATCTGTCTACATCTTTAGGGGCCTAGTTTTTAAAATTTGTCCCTCATGCATTCCTTAACATAAGTAAGGACATTAGCGTTTGAACCCAAACTGTTACCACTTGAACTGAGATGCTTTTGCATTCAAAGCTAGACTGCTATATTCTCAGTGCTTTACAAGGAACAGCATTTAATTTTAAAGCCCTCTTATTCAACCAAAACAATAAGAACATATCAATAAAATATCCAGGAAAGTCTCTCATATCAGTTCCCTTTGGGGTAGGAATGTGACAGAAACTTTCTGACAAGTCCCACTCCCTTGGTTACCATCCAGCCAACATTACATAGCAAGTCCTTTAGCAGTTAGTGAGTGCTCTGGTGTTAACATTATGTTAGTTACCTGTTACAGAAACAACTTGTTCAGGGATTCAGGTTAACTTGTGTGTTTTAGAGGAATTTCATATGTTACCTATGGAACGGGTGTGTTAATAATAATAATAATAATAATAATAATAATAATAGGCAGAAGTGACAATTCTCTGGCCCCAAACCTCTGCTCTACAGGTCTTTTCACTAGGACAGAGAGTTTGAAGATCAAAAGCACCGACCTCTATAGCTGGGGCTTGGGGCCAGAGAATTGTCACTTCTGCCTATTTTTATTAACCCACCTGTTCCATTTGAGAGTTTGGTGGCAACTTCATTGTTGAGGTTATCCTCTTGACATTACTCACTACCTTTTTGTCTAATTCCATAGCAAAGCTACCCCTTCTATGCACACAGCCCCAAAATCATATAAAATATTCATACCAAAGACTGTAGTGTCCCAATCCTCTATAAAAAAAATTCAAAAATCATACACCTTCAAATATTTTCAAATAATTTAAACAATGTGCCCTCTGTTGATTTTTTACCACTTTTTTGATATTATATACATTAAAAAGGGATATTTTCCCATTCTACATTCCTCAGTAAGGGATATCATGATTGATTCTACCTTTACACAGAAATGATCATTCTTTAAGCCAAATTCACAGCTACTGTATTTAGTACTACTTAAATAAATACAGCTTCCACTGGTAGTTATTGTGGTTTGTTCTATACTTCCAGAATAAATGATTTGCTTATTAGCTTCTGAAACATAAATTATTCTTCAGACTTTTCTGTTTGTTTGTTTTCTCTGAGCACTAATAGCATATCAACTGGCTTGATTTTACTAGTCAGCAACAATAAAGATTTTTTTTTGATCACACCTCTAGTTAAAGCAGTAGAAAAATGAGGAAGACATTTTTTAATTAGACAGTAACCAAGCCACACAAGGATTCTTGTCATAAATGCTTGCCTTTGACTTTTCCTTCATTATCTTCTGCTTAACAGAAAGGTTATTTAAGGATATAATTATTTAAGGATCTGATTCATGTAAGCTGCTAACACAGGCAGTCACCTATGTTCTTCACGAGAAATGTTCCTGAAATCAAAAAATTGAAAACAGAGTGGTCCCAGTTAACACACTGAAAACATTTCACAAACTTGGCTGTCTAACCAAGTGTTCTTCATTTCCTTATCAATTTATCTTCTTTGGAGTTAAAAGCATTTTACATGACAACTCCATTGTTCAATTTAATTATTTAAACTTCTGTTGGGAACAGTTCTCAAACTTATTAATGAATTCTTGATGTCTCTTGAAAGTTTGGAGTCACAAAATCTGCTCAAGAGACTGACTAGAGGAGAACGATGTCTCAAAAAAGACTAAGTTTAGAGGAAGGTCAAATTTATGAAGGAATCGATGCTGGGCAAAGGAAGAACTGAGAATGGAGTGGTGTGGAGGTGTGGAAACACTCTAGATGGGTTTCTAGTTTCAGAGGTTAAGAGAGAAATAGAAGATAAGAAGAGGATGAGATGTTCTTTTGGGATGTGAGCAATCTGAATAACAGATCACTTCAGAAGTCTGAAGGAAGAACGGCACCTGGTAAAACGAGAAAGCATGTCAAGGACTAATGAGAAGAACGGAAAGAAGGAAAATCCAGTGATTGAAAACAGAAGAGAGGAGCAGAACTGGGGCAACAGTACCAACAAGGAAAATATGATATCTCTTAAAATATATAAATTTATATATGATCAGTGACAATAAGGCATACACATATATATATAATACACACACACACATATACCTCTATTCTTAGGCACAATTTAGTACAGATTTTTTTTCCTAGGCATCTCCAACTATATAGTCAGCTGAATATAAATGTCAGAATTACAGTAAATGCAGAAAAGACCATCCTTCTTTTAACTTTTTTCCATTTCTAGCTTTTGAGTTCTTAAAGAAATAATTTTAAATCCATTACTTCCTTTGTTTCTGAAAGATTTTGAAGACCTGCTTCATGTGATGCTGAGAGAGGGAGGAGATCACCATGTGTGGAGTACAGATTAAAGGAATGAGTGAACTAAAATCATGTGGAAGAACTGTCTTTCTGGTCATCCTCAGGTTTAGCAGAAGGAAAGGATATATCAAAAGTAAAAAAAAGAATTTTACGTAAATTCTAAGTATTAGTGCCATCTGAGTTATTGATGCTTCACAGTATAGACAGGAGAAGACTTTTACTCAGATTCTGTCACACAAGGCACAGTATCTATGACCTGCTTATCCTGGAGCAATCCATGCGTGTGGTGAGTCACAGACCCAAGGTGTTGCTTTGTTGAATGCCTTGCATATAGTCAAAGCAACGAAATTATAAATTTATCTGTTACTCAGCATAATAGAATAAGAAACACTTGTATCTTTCTTCATCTATTTGTATTCCATTAACCAACATTCAAATACGAATATCCCTCCATGAAATCTATTCTTATGTGCAAAACCATTAGCATTTTGAAAATGAACCTACTGCCATAGTAGTACAGAAACCTGAGACTATCTAGCACTCAGTATAAACATAAATGCCCAGCAAAATAGTCATTGTTTACTTAAAAATTAGAAAAGAGATTTCTTATTTTCATAGCAGTGACAAGATTTGCTGTATAACATCAGTATCTATTTTTCGTTAAACTCTTCAAACATGAACAATCAACTAAATCTTGCATGAAATAAAGTCTATTCCTTCCTAATGCTTAAAATTCTTGCTAAATTCATTTTATTTCAGCACTTCTGGGCACTTTCTTTACAGTAGGGACTATATATTGAAAAATTATTTTTCTTTTAATGACTGAAATGCAAATTATTCCTTCTCTAGATGATTCCAAAACTTTACTATTCTGGTATTCCATTTTGCACTGATACACCACCAGAACCAGCCACCTTCTCTTTTAAAAGTACAATATGCAAGCACAAAAGAAAAACATATAGTGTTAGGTGTGGCTTATTCATGGCAAGGTAACAAGTAAGACAAGATCACTGATATAACTGTAATACAAAAGTTCCAAGGTCTTAAGCTTAAAAAGTCTTGAAAGATAGAGGGCTAAAAGAGTGAATATAATGTTAATTAGCAAGAATGAAGATTCATAAAGAAGGACAAAGTCAGGGGAAGGACAAAGAAAGCAGATGCTTAGGTAATACAACATTCCTCTCTTTCAGAAGAAAAGTAAGAAGAAAATCCTTAGTTTACTGGGGATGAGGCCATTATTTGCACATCATGTTACATCAGGTAATTCTTATAAAGAACAGGGAAGACTGTGACAGTCTGGGAATGATATTCAGTTTACTGAAACTGAACTGATCTTCAGTAGTTTTCTTCCTGGCCCTACACAGTAAAAACCTGAGACTAATAAACATCTCAAGTACTGGTATTATCAGGAAGTTTGGCTTCTGTCTCATTCATTAACCTACTATGACTTAACCAAGCAATATTTTACATACTTTTTGGAATTACCTCTAATGTTCTGAGCACAGAATTTTCAAAGTGTCCAAAAAATTTAGAAGCCCAAGCCCCACTGACCTTTGTGACAGTGAGTTTTCTCTTCCCACAGAAAGTCACAGCCAGAATGAAAAACTGAATAGACATTGTTTCTTGGCATGTAGACAGTGAGAATACTATCCATGAGGTCCCTCATAATATATTTTAAGATGCAGATGCTGTGCAGATGCTGTTGCATTTAAGGTCCATTTGCTAAGGAATCATGATTGTATCAGTTTACCTTCATTACACACCGCTTATCATTTTTTCTACCGGTTTGACTGACCAATCCCTTCTTCATTTGTTATTATTGCTGTGTTGTCATCCCTAAGCAACTTATGAATTGTACCACTTGATATGGACTATTTATTAAGCAGTTCAGCTAATGATTATACTTCACTAGCTTTTGCTAGATAGGGTCATTACAGATGACTGCGTTGATTGTTTTCACTCCTGATGAGATATATTACAACAAGAAAAATTCTGCTGTGCCTTATTACAAGAGACCTTTGTGAACACTGTTTGAATCCTTCAGGGATTTATGCTCAGGGTAAAAAAAGGAGGTTAACTAATCTGCTCTTTTTGTCACATTCTTTTTTTCTGGTTGTTTTAGATAAGATCGGCAAGAAATCAATCTTCTCTGGAAGTGTCAGTTGCCCAGACATTGAATTATAAACTTACATCCCCAAGCCCATGAGATTCTGCTTGTTAATAAATGAAGATCATCACTACTATGACCCCACCTGTTATTCCCAGGGTTGTTTTCATTCTTTTGATACAAGGCAGTAAGCTTAGCTTGGACATTTATTTGATTTGATTCCTTGTACAGAAATCTCCCTTCTCAGTACTACATTTAGAACAACCTTTGATTTTCCTACTGCTGTCCACTGTACTGTAAAATTGACCACAGTAAAATCCTTTCTGCCGGAATCACTGATGGTACCAGCTTCGAACTGCATCGCTTCAACTGTGTCACTTCCATAAGAGACTTTATACTATATAAAAAACATCATGATTTATGCCAGGCTAAACTGTACAGTTCTCTAGTCCTCATGCAGTGGAGAAAATCTCTGTCTACTCCCAGATTTGGTGCAGTACTACGTTGCAATGGAAGACATTGGGAGGATAGGATCAGCACAGGTTCCCAATGGACCTTCCCAGGTGCCGGTCTCTAGGACACCATTACAGGCTTTAGTGATGGCAGGAATGGGTGCTACTCCTGCTGTGGGAGATTTAAAGAGTATGGTCAGAACCAACTAAATAATCCACAGTTTCAGACAAAATTAAATTCTTTCCATCTCAAAGATAAGAAGAAAATATTTTTATATGGCAGGGTGTCAACTTGATTCTCCTCTCCTGTTTCCTCCTGCGCTAGGTGAAGCCCTTGTTCCAATTCTGAGAACAGAAAAGCTGCCACGTCCTCAGAACCTGAGATTCCCTTCCTAGTTAAATGACTAAACATGGTTCTTCTCCTGTCAATGGCTTCTCCACTGTGCAGTGTTGCTCCATTTACTGCAGTGAAAACTATTTCTACCTGTATGGCACTCCTGCATCCTTGGAGTTGGGAAACAGCTGCATGATGAAGGAAGGAGAAAAAGAGAGAAGGGATACCCATCAAGAGAGATTCTTTCCTGCCAACATACTCTGCCATCCTAATCTGTTCATGCCCAAAGCCATCTTGTAGCTTAGTCCTGTGAAATAGTGCTGAGCCCTGATTAGTCCTGAGCACTCCTAAAGCACCCATAACTGAGGGCACTCAGAACTTTTCATGAGCATGTCCTGAACAGTGAAAACCCAGTAAAGGTTAAAATCAGCCCAATACTTATGTGAGCACTGACTGCAGGATCAGTCCAGATTTGTAATAAAAACTGTTTAATCTTGTTAAACTTCACAGAAGAAGTAGCAAGGAGGTGCTATTGATAACCTCAAGGGGAATATCTGAATAATATGAATGGGCTGTAATTTGAACATTTATTTGACAGAAGTGGCACAGTTATTAAAAAAAAAAAAAAAAAAGGTCTTCCAAAGAGCAGCAGAACACAGAAGAATGAAGATGTATTCTCTCTAGACACAAGCTCATTTTTCAAATGCAATGCTTATATAGAAGTAAAATAGATTACAAATCAAATAAAACTGAGAGATCATGAATGAGCAGGCCTATATTCTCTCACAATTTTGGTCATTAACATTGCATAAGAGCTTTACCTTAAAGCAATGTACCTACAGCAGACCTACCAAAATTAAGAAGAAAACAGAAATGGAAGATGAGGCATCTTGCCTGAATGGTACCTGACTGGCCAGGAAATGCATAGTCATCTTAATTGGCATTGTATTGAAGGATATTCTTTAAATCTTCAGTACAGCGTACAGAACCAGAGTGTAATTAAAAAAAAAAAGAAGTGGGGGGAGATGGTATAGAAAACTTTATTTTGGGTGATAGTCCAGGTCATTTCATTCAGCACAGACTTCAGACGGCACAGACTATAGAGTTCAGTACCTGCAGGATTTCACTCTCTGCCTTCTGAGCATTCAATTTATTTAAAGCACTAGAAATCAAAGGCACAAATTTTGCCATTGTTTTCACACCCAGTAATAGATTTAATATAATGCCACGTTGTAATCCTATCTTTCATTATATTCATTCTCCTGAAAATCGATTCATGTCTTTTTCTGCTCATGTTACAAACTTTCAGATTAAGAAGAATCATCAGAGAATTTTAATATCTAGTGTAGACAGTGAAAAACAATTAGCTTTCAATATACTTATTGTATAAACAAGGATATTAACTCTGAAACTGTCAAAGATTTCATCTGCTAGCCATTACTCAACATCTTCCTCAGGTCACTGATACTGTGAACATTTTCATTACAGTTTTTAAGTTGTGATCAACTTGTTCTGATGCTTTGAAAGGGGTTTTTCATAGAAACAAATCATGTTGAAACAAATCTCTGAGGGGAAACTGGACATAAATAGGGGAAGATCAAAAAAAAAAAAAGATGAGTAAGGTGTCAGCTTGAGCAAAAGGGACTTTTTAATTGTTTTTAATTAAGTATTCTTTTCAGCAAAAATGTAATATTGTATCTTTTAGATATAATCTTTGCAGTAAATATATATGTACATTTGATCCCTTCTATGCCCTAATGCTCACATGGATATGTATAACATAATAATTTTGTAACATATGAATTTGGCAGTCCAGCACTCAGTGGTTGACATCTTTCTCCAGTTTTTCAGCAAAAATGCAAAAGACTGGGAAAAAAAACAAAAACAAAAACAAGAGACTGCCCTTTCTGTCTCACACAATGGGCAAATCAAAGATATTAAAATTTTCAACTACAATAACATCAGTTACTGCAGTTCCCACCAGCTGAGGTTATCACTCGGCAGATCTTGTTCCTTCCCCCAGTAGGCAGGATTGGGGCATTTTGGCAGAACAGTGTCTGCAATCCTACTATCAATTTAGAGGACAAATGAATAGCTTAATTTCCAAAATGTCAGTTTAGAGGCTTTCATGTTAATGGATAGTCATTGAGCAATCTAAACCTAGAAAAGAAATATTAGATTATTTTGTCAGTCTCACTCAGACTGTAATGATAACTGTAACCTAGAACTGCAATTTATACTCTTTTTCAATGAAGAATTACTTTCGTTCCTGTGTCAAGTCTAAATGTCCTAATTTACCTAGAGCACAGGACGAAAATATAATGGGTCTTTGCTACCTGCCACAAATTGAAGCGTGAAGGTCATCTATCTCCAATCTAAATTGAAATTAAAGTACCCAGCTTCCGAGGAATAAATTTTAAATAGGAATAATTCTGCTGTCCACATAAGCAGAGTGCATTGATTACTTCCATGCTTACGTTGATTTATCGTCATTCAGATAGAAGAATAAGGGCATTCAGAACGGCAGTATATAATGGCTTCAGCGTTCAACTTGGTAAAAATTCTATAAAGTCACCACTTTAGCAAGATGACTGTGCCAGATTGATCTAGTCCCAAATGTAGTGGTTGGCCACAGGCTTTATTAATTGTTTTGAACAGGTTAACTCATGAGGTTTATTCAGGCTGTTGATCAGTTTGCTGCATACAGAGCCTAGCCTTCTCCTGCCCTCATATCAGGATGGTGTCTCTAAAATACAATACGCTGTGACATGCAAGAGACATACAGGATACATGCAATTTTTTACTAGCTTTGCAACCAGCAGGTTGTTGACTCATCCCAGGTAGCTAGTCAAAATTCAGCCTGTGTGTTACAAGAGCAAGCACTTCCTTATCATCTGTTGAGCAAAAGATCTTTTTAAAAGTCTTTTATTTCTTCTTAATTGTCCAGACTTCTTGCCTTCATTATTCTTGTTCAAGGCAAACATTTATAGGAGCCCAATCCCTCTGTTTTTTTCTTTTTTCTTTTTTCTTTTTTTTTTTCCTCCAGTGATTTCAGCTTTGCCTGTTCGACACTGGGCCAACATTTTCTTCCACATTTATTTCCCTGAGATATATTTATAAAAGCTTGCCATGTTTCCCATCACTTCTTAGACTAACATGTATTCATACTACCTTTTTTTTTTGTCCTTATATTTCCCTGCAAGTCTTAGTCAATTCTGACTACACAGATTGTCTCTCTCCCTACTTTTCCATTTGCAGTACAGGAGATGGTTTTAATTCACATATTGTGAAGTCATGTTGGTTTGTTCTTGCTTCTAGCTGTCTCCTTTTTCTGTATCTACTGTAGTTCTGCACTGTAATCATAGTTAGTTTGGACTCCCCAGCCTCATCTTAAAGTGGTTGATATTAACATAATTTTCCTCAGAAAAATCATTTCAAATCTACATATAGGCACCTAAATCAAAGGAGGCTGCTTTTCAGAGTTGGTGCCAAATACCTGCAGTTTTCACTGATGTTGAGAAAGGCTGCAGTTGCTGAACACATCTGAAAACTGTGCCGCTTTGCTTTTATTTCTATTGTGAGGTAAACTGTACTTTTGCCTTGCAAGGGCTTAGAGAAACCTTGCCTTCTCCGTAACCTGCATTGCAGTATTTGGACACAGGGGTGGGGGCGCCTCTTCCAGGAGAAGCTGGATGGAGTGTAGCAGAAGTAAAGGCTGACCAAACAATGGAGACAATATGATGAGCAAAGGGGAGTGTGCCACGTTTTTTTCCTGTAGTGTAACAGGAAGCACTGCTTTTGTCTGAAGCTCAGAGATTTAGGAATACTTTTGCAACAGTCCTTTCATAAATAACATGATCTTTCAACACTTCTAAGTATTTTGTACTTGTGATTCTTCTTTAAAATTTTGCATTAATTTCCACATAGGCAGCCAACACTGCCAAGGGAGGTTAGGGCATTCTCCAAGGAAGCAGGATCTAGAAGTTCAACATTGTTTAGTCTGTTGGAGAACAGGGAAAACTTGGTATGCCACTTCCTGGACAAATATTCTAAGCACTACACAGTATTTGTGAAAGATAGATGTTGGATCCTGTGCTCCCATGACTGCTTCAGATTTTTACACAAAGATGGTCTCATAGAAAATGTATATATACTTTTAAAGGTCCTACCTTTTCTAGGGAAGAATCACGTTTCTACCTTGCTTAATGTCCTGGTTCCAGCTTTAACCAGCAGGGATGGATGGTGCTCACTTCACTGTCATCATGCCTTAGTGCGAGATGAACATTCCAATAATGTTGTCTCATTATTGGAATATGTTACTTCAGTATTGATAACATGAAAATCAAAGGAAGCTTAAATAGTAAATGAAAAATGTACCACTATATTGTTTTCATCTGCAAATTATATATATATACATATATAAAAAAAGAGAAATAAGCTGAAAATCTTAGCAGGCTTAAAATTAATATATCTATATTATATATAAAAATATATCATTTTTTCATGCTCGTGCAACAAAAGCACTTTGTTTAGATATATAAAAATAAATATTAAGCTGTGAAAGTTTAAACCTATTGTGCATATATGTGCGCATTTTTATGTATCTTCAGTTTTGACAAGTGTAAGCAGGCATATGTATGCATATACAAACACCATTTTGAAAATAAGTTACTACATGATAATTTTCCCATTAATTTCAACAGGATCAAGTTAAAGTTTCTAAGGAAGATTTGTATTTAAATTAAACAGAGAAATTTCACAGAGTAGTAGAATATTCCGAAATAACACAAATGAAATTGAGTTCAGCATATTGACTGAGGTGTAGACTGTTTTACACTTTGGTGACTATCAGGAGAGAATAAGCTGCAAAAGAAGAAATTCAGTGACTGTTATTAGTCAACAATGATTGACAGGAACCTGCTGACCTAACCAGATGGAACAGACACTAAAAAAATCTTATTATTTTTGTAAAGGGAAATAGTTTATCTTTCAAGGTCTAGCAAAAACATAAAAACATGAAGAAAAAGGATTTGTTTTTTGACCAGAGAGAAGTCATTGCTTAGAGTCATATCAGTAAAATAGCTCAGGTCAGAATAATTTTTAAATAGGCAGTTATCACAGTTGAAAGAGAGGAGGGAAGCACTGCTTCTAAGAAATGACAGAAAGATGGTAGAAGAGCACTTGAACAGATGATGAAAGGCAACACTCAACACCAAGGAAAAAGCAAAGAAATAGCTACTCTGCACATCAAAATAATGACATGGATACATTATCATGAGATCAAACAGCAGAAAGAGAAAGACAGCTGGCAAAAATCATTAATCAGGTGTTTCCCAAAAGTGAACAAACTTCTAAGAAACTACCTAATGGGACAGGAAAGGAAATGTTTGCTTATGAACAAATAAAGCATCTTGTCTTTCATTTTGAGTCCAACCACAAAGGACTATAATTTATTCTGTATTTAGAGCAGGAAAGCTTACTTTGCCAATATGTATAAATGATAGTGTTGCCTACGTACTGACAATTCACAGCTTTTTGTGAGATTCCAGTGGACGAAGTCTTGAAATAGAGCAAAAAGCCAGCAGCTTGGAGGGGAAGCATCTTCCAGTATAGCTGCATCATTTGCAAAAGGCACATGCTTTTCTTCATGTTGAGCAGAAGTAACCTGAAAAGCACAAACACAAATCCACTTTCTTTTCCCTCTACCTATTCATAAAACATCAATGAGAGGTAATGGGAAGGAAGAGGAGGGACCTGCTGCAGCATTGTGGAACTAAGGGAAAGTCTGAATGGTGAGCTCTTATGTTGTTCAACACTAGACAGTCCGAGAGGCAAGAGACCTTAAAATTGTCCCCACAGAGAAAATTAGAGCTTATAGCAAACCACAAGATTCATATGTGTAGATCAGCAGACTTTTTCAGGCCCATTACACACAAAGCTACTTGATTTAATAATTTCCAGTTTATATAGAAGACATATTCTGGCAAAATTTAACTTACTTTTTAATGCTGAGCCTATGTGAAGGAACTCATGGTGTGGATTATCTTTTTACATGTTTACACATATTTGCTAACACACATCCAGTAGCTACCTTTCAATTATTCATAACCTCATTACTGTCTGATGAAGTCTTCTCCAGACATGCAGACACTCTTCAGTGATAACTGGTTGCACACAACACAGTTTTGAGGTCAGATGCTTTGGCTTATCAACATGACAAATGTCTGGAACAGCTTTCTTTTTAGTGAGGAAAATGAACTGTTTTTCTCCCAGCTGTATCCTATTTGGGTAAAGAGACTTTGTTTAAACTAAAAAAAAAAAACCAATGGAAGCTGAAGAGAAGACTAAAGTTAGTTATTTAGGAAAACGCAAGGAATTATTGTTAAAACTTTACCTAGACCCAGCTGCAGCAGGATGCAGGTTTGGTTTTGTTATTTATTTGGCATCCGATTCTTTTCATATGTAATTAGTATTGTAGCAGAATGATGGAGCCACAGTATGCAAGGCACTGAGCAGGCATATTCTTACAACACTTGCATTCGTTCTTAGTGCTATGTCTGGTATGAACACAAAAGAATCACATTTCAATTGAAAAGTTCCTTTTCTGTGGCATTGCTGATATTGCAGCTACTTAACTGCAGAAACTAGCATTTCAGCTGCCCTGTGCTGGTCTTTTTAAGTTACTAATCTCTGTGCTAACACACAACACTTACACATTAGCCCAGAAGGAACTTGCAATGCCACATGAAGCCCCTAGCTCTAAAGGTAAGTTAGGATTACGGTATGTCTAGATCACATATCCTTTTCTTACATCAAGAAACTATATTCTCATAGAAAGAAAACAACTTTATACACTTTCCTGGGATTTTCAAACATTCAGAGTCCCACACTGAACAGCCGCTACAAGCATGCAGCTAGATGTCCAGAAGCCCCAGGTTAAACAGCTTTCACACAGAACAGCTGTGCATAACATGCATAGTAGGTCCAATGCTGCCAGAATACATCAGGCTGACTGCCACATGTGCCATCCTCAACCTGCCAGATTTGTTTTGTATGTAGTGCAGCATCCGAAGACATTTCTGTTTAGAAAATTATAGAAAAAATATGAAAGACATTTTAATATGTCAAAATATCAATATGTCAAAAAATCAATATTTGACAGGTTGACATGTCAAATATCTCTGTCACTTTAAAAAAGCCAGTTTTTATTGCAGTATGAATTAGTGAACATCCATTTAAATTAATATATTATTCATAGGCGTGGATTCATCTCACTTAACTTTAGCTGTATGAAAACGGATCATCTAATATAGGTTAGCTGCTCTATATAAAGCACTTCTGGATAGGCACCTTCAGAGGGCACTTCATCCTACCTTTCTCTGGCACATATCTTATGATGGAACAAATTGTTCTCTCTCTTGCCGCTGAATTTTGGGAGGTCTGAAGATATAAGCTTAGACTAAATACCCAACATTTCAGAGAAAAAAATAGATTAGATGAATCTGGGCTTTATGGAGTCTAATCAAAGCTGTATATTGGATAGGGTATAGACATTGCTAGATGGTATGTGGCATGAAAATCTGTTTCATCTCATGTGTTCATTTCTTAGTCAATAACACAAAAATCAAGAACAGCTATTTTTTTCTAGGTGAAAGGACTTAGAGTTGCCTTTACTTGCTTAGAGCATTGTTGCTAAAACTTCTGTGGCTTAAATTAATTCGTTCCCATCTGACCTTTACAAGCACCTTTGACATTCTCATACCTGTAGCAGTAAATACATTTTGACTGCTGGAAAGTAAAAAAGTGTCACATATTACAGTATAACTACCTTATCAAAAATGAGTGAGCATCTTAGGGTGTTTATTGGGATAACATTTTTTAGAATAATCAATAATCATTACTAATAATTTTTGTCCAAAATTTGTTTATTAATAATTTTTGTCCAAAATATGTTTTAAATTTACTAAAGTTCATTTTTTGCTCAAAGTTTGTTTGAGTTCAAAATATAGCTCATTATGCTACTGTTTGATGAATGATTTCAGTCTTGCACCCCTGTTTTTTTTGTTTCCCTATTTGAACAGACTCATATGATGCTGAGAGAAAAATGGAGACAAAACTTTAGTGTTTGTATATAATGCCTTCTGTGAGCATACGATTTGATAACTGCCAGCTGGTGTCTCACCTTTTGTAAGTGGCAGCAGCTTCTCACAATAAATACAGCAATTCATGATTTCTCTGCATTGAGGTATTCTGTGACAAGTCTAGGAATATCAGGAAACAAAAGAACACATTCAACATACCGACAAGGTGTATTCTATTTAATTCTGTGTACTTCAATTATTTAAATCTGTGTACTTCAATTATTTCCCAGTGAGCACGGTATCAGTCATCTTGATGTAAAGCCTGTGCAATGCCCGAGATGGGGCTTTTTGGGTGGTGGCGGGTGGGGGAAGAAATCAGCAGTATTCACAAGATCAAATAGCTAGTTTTACTGCCTTGTCAGTACCAAAAGCAGTGAAGATCAATAGATGATTGTGAACTACTGAATCAAAAGACCAAGGGCTAGCATGTGGTATAAAAAAGACTGTGAACCCATAGTAAACTGGTTTATGACAAATCTGTATGAAATGAACTCCAAAAAAGGACAGCTGTTTTCTACTCTTCATTCCCCATAACAGGCTCATAGG
This sequence comes from Apteryx mantelli, assembly GCF_036417845.1. NCBI lineage: Eukaryota > Metazoa > Chordata > Aves > Apterygiformes > Apterygidae > Apteryx > Apteryx mantelli. The sequence goes on along the minus strand of NC_089980.1, from coordinate 115,276,728 downwards.
TATTTATATAGTCATTCCAAATTGTTCTGACCACTGAGAGAGTTTAAAAGGCTGATATGTCTTTTATCTTAGATGTGAGTTAGAAGTAAATTAGAAGCAAGGAGTGTGTGTCTGTGTATATATATATATATATATATATATATGTATGTATGTATATGTATATATTTATGTGTGTGCTTGCATGTGTGTGTGTATGTGTGTGTGTGTGTGTTCATTCAACTACAGTACAGCATGATTACTATGCAAGAGCATCTAGCATAACTGGACTGCTGTTCTCTAATACTGTAATAGAATTAATAAATATATAGGTTGGACTGGTCAGGAGGGAATCCATCTTGGTCGATTTTTTTTTCCCAAAAAAACTATTTATACCCCAAAAAAGGCTCAAACCTAGTTTTTTAGGTGTTGGGTCTTCAATAGAGTGAATGCTCATTAACTTCAGCCACCCATCTGAGCAGCATAAGCCTACAGCTACATTGAGGGGAAGACGTGGCTCTTCAGAGTATCTCTCAGCCCTGCTCCCTGCCCAGATAGTGACGTCTCAAATGTATTTTTACTCTCTCCTATTTGTGCGCTGGAACACAGAATCACAGAATCACAGAATCGCTGAGGTTGGAAGGGACCTCTGGAGATCATCTAGTCCAACCCCCCTGCTCAAGCAGGGTCACCTAGAGCATATTGCACAGGATTGCATCCAGGCGCGTTTTGAATATCTCCAGAGAAGGAGACTCCACCACCTCTCTGGGCAACCTGTGCCAGTGCTCTGTCACCCTCACAGTGAAAAAGTTTTTCCTCATGTTAAGATGGAATTGTCTGTGTTTCAGTTTGTGCCCGTTGCCTCGCGTCCTGTCACTCGGCACCACTGAAAAGAGTCTGGCTCCATCCTCTCGACACCCTCCCTTCAGATACTTGTACACGTTGATAAGATCTCCTCTCAGCCTTCTCTTCTCCAAGCTAAACAGGCCCAGCTCTCTCAGCCTTTCCTCATAAGAGAGATGCTCCAGTCCCCTCATCATCTTTGTAGCCCTTCGCTGGACTTGCTCCAGTAGTGCCACATCCCTCTTGCACTGGGGAGCCCAGAACTGGACGCAGTACTCCAGATGGGGCCTCAGCAGGGCTGAGTAGAGGGGGAGAATCACCTCCCTCCACCTGCTGGCAACACTCTTCCTGATGCACCCCAGGACACCATTGGCCTTCTTGGCCACAAGGGCACATTGCTGCCTCATGCTTAACTTGGTGTCCACCAGCACTCCCAGGTCCTTCTCCACAGAGAAGCTGCTTTCCAGCAGGTCAACCCCCAACCTGTACTGGTGACTGGGGTTATTCCTCCCCAGGTGCAGGACCCTGCACTTGCCTTTGTTGAACTTCAGGAGGTTCCTCTCCGCCCACCTCTCCAGCCTGTCCAAGTCTCTTTGAATGGCAGCACAGCCCTCTGGCGTATCAGCCACTCCTCCCAGTTTTGTATCGTCAGCAAACTTGCTGAGGGTGCGCTCTGTCCCTTCAGCCAGGTCATTGATGAAGAAGTTGAACAAGACTGGACCCAGTACTGACCCCTGGGGGACACTGCTATCTACAGGCCTCCAACTAGACTCTGTGCCACTGATCACAACTCTCTGAGCTCTGCCATTCAGCCAGTTCTCAATCCACCTCACTGTCCACTCATCTAGCCCACACTTCCTGAGCTTGTCTATGAGGATGCTATGGGAGACAGTGTCAAAAGCCTTGCTGAAGTCTAGGTAGACAACATCCACTGCTCTCCCCTCATCTACCCAGACAGTCATTCCATCATAGAAGGCTATCAGATTGGTTAGGCATGATTTCCCCTTGGTGAAGCCATGCTGACTACTCCTGATCACCTTCTTTTCCTCCACATGCTTGGAGGTGGCTTCCAGGATGAGCTGCTCCATCACCTTTCCAGGGATGCAGGTGAGGCTGACTGGCGTGTAGTTCCCTGGGTCCTCCTTCTTGCCCTTTTTGAAGACTGGGGTGACATTGGCTTTCTTCCAGTCCTCAGGCACCTCTCCTGTCCTCCATGACCTTTCAAAGATGATGGAGAGTGGCTTAGCAATAATGTCCGCCAGCTCCCTCAGCACTCGTGGGTGCATCCCATCAGGGCCCATGCATTTGTGGGTGTCAAGTTTGCTTAAATGATCTCTAACCCACTCCTCCTCCACCAAGGGAAAGTCTTCCTCTCTCCAGACTCTCTCTCTTGCCTCCAGGGTCTGGGGTTCCTGAGGGCTGGCCTGAGCAGTAAAGACTGAAGCAAAGAAGGCATTCAGTAACTCTGCCTTCTCTGCATCCTTCGTCACCAGGGCACCCACCCCATTCAGCAAAGGGCCCACATTTTCCCTAGTCTTCCTCTTGCTATTGATGTATTTGAAGAAGCCCTTCTTGATGTCCTTGACATCTCTAGCCAGATTTAATTCCAAACGGGCCTTAGCCTTCCTCGTTGCATCCCTGCATACTCTGACAACATTCCTATATTCCTCCCAAGTGGCCTGTCCCCCTTTCCACTTTCTGTAGACTTCCTTCTTCTGGTTGAGTTTTGCCAGGAGCTCCTTGCTCATCCATGCAGGTCTCCTGCCTCCTTTGCTTGACTTCCTACTCATAGGGATGCACCGCTCTTGAGCCTGGAGGAAGTGATGTTTGAATATTAACCAGCTCTCTTGAACACTCCTTCCTTCTAGGGCCCTAACCCATGGGATTCCTCCAAGTAGGTCCCTGAAGAGGCCAAAGTTTGCTCTCCTGAAGTCCAGGGTTGCGATCCTACTTGGTGCCCTGCTGCCTCCTCGCAGGATCCTGAACTCCACCATCTCATGGTCACTGCAGCCAAGGCAGCCCCCGACCTTCACATCTTCCACCAGTCCTTCTTTGTTTGTTAGTACGAGGTCCAGCAGCACACCTCTCCTTGTTGGCTTCTCCACCACCTGTGTCAAGAAGTTGTCACCAATGCTCTGCAGGAACCTCCAGGACTGTTTGTGCCTAGCTGTGTTGTCTTTCCAGCAGATATCGGGGTGGTTGAAGTCCCCCATGAGAACCAGGGCCTGGGATCGTGAGGCTACTTCCAGCTGTCTGTAGAAGGCCTCATTGACTTCCTCATCCTGATCAGGTGGCCTGTAGTAAACACCCACAACAGTGTCACCCATGCTAGCTTGCCCTTTAATCCTTACCCATAAGCTCTTGACTTGCTCTTCATCCACCCCTAGGCACAGCTCAATACATTCCAGTTGCTCTCTCACATAAAGAGCAACTCCACCACCTCCCTTTCCTGGCCTGTCTTTCCTAAAAAGCACATAGCCATCCATGACAGCACTCCAGTCATGCGAGCTATCCCACCATGTCTCTGTAATGGCAGTGAGATCATGGCCCTGCGACCGCACACAGATCTCTAGTTCTTCCTGTTTGTTCCCCATGCTGCGTGCATTGGTGTACAGGCATCCAGAAGAGCTAAATTACAGATCCATCCCTTCTCTACAGTGCACATGAAAATTTTACTGCCTAGGTACAGTACAAAGAAAAATGCTGAAAACAAGGACATGCTTTAAATTACACTAAGTTTTAGTACTTTTATGCCTCTGCCAGCATGGGATTCACAGCTCTGAATCCTCTGAAGTAGGTGCCTATGTTGTTCCTTTAAAGAACTTGGTTGTGTCTCCTTTTATGCAACAGCAGAAGATTATCAGAAGGTGTCTGTCCAGACGGTGAGAGACATACTCTGAGTCTCAGTTGCTTAAACATAGGCAGCTTTTGCCATTTGAGATGCCCTGGATATCTCACTAGCTCTTCAGCTACTTCTCCAGAAGGTTATGGGTCTTGTTTAAAGCCTGTGACATACCTGGCACAGGTATGCGACGAGGTCAGGCTAGGGCCTCTCAAGGGGCTCTCGGTGTCTAAGCTTAGGCAATTGAGCCCCATACATAGAAGTTCCTGCTGTCCTCATGGGAATCCAAGCCAGCATCTCTAGCCCTGGTGGTATGCTCCTGAAGTCAATTTACAAGCATCATGAACAGCAAGTGCAGGGCTGCTTCCATAGGAAAAATGTGTCAGAACTGAGAATGACCAAAGTACAGGCAGGGCAGTGATGTCCCACAGAACCTGAGCAGGACCAGCTCAGTGATGGCAACAGGCTCCACTCAGAGCCCAGAGACCATCAGACAAGGTGGGGTAATGACTCGGGTCTGGGTCTGTGCAAGAAGCCCACTCAGGAGACAGGACCAGATACACACACACCCACAGTGTAGCTCAGACAGGGACTGACAGCCCCTGGCTGAGCTGAAGTGCAGTCCTGGGCCATGGGCAGGGGTGGGAGAGGCCCCAGGGGAGGCTGGGCAGGGCCTGACAGTGAGCTATTCAGAAGAAATATATTCTTCACAATTCTTGCTGTAGCAGTGCCCAGGTGCACAAAGAAATCAGGATCTGTTAGATCACAAAGGAGGCACAGCTCTGGAGTTTTCAGACATGCAGGTGGAGGAAAAGAGAAATAAATTCTATCACCAGAATAGTTCATGAAGAAAAAAACACCCCAGTAAAGATGAGATTATTTTTTTCAGAACAGACAAAAATATCTCCAAGCTAGACAATTGTCCTTTCATTGCAAGTTGATAGATCGAGTTCTTCTGCACCCAGCTGAAAAGGGGTCATGAACAAAGCATCAAAGCCCAATTACTGATAGTCAAAGGAATGAAAATTTGGAGCTGGGCAAAACTGGTTTTAGGAGTAACACATAGAACAAAGAATTAATTTTCAAAATATGTAAAATGCAACATATATAGTAGATAAACATATAATCAGGAGTTGCAGACCCTTGAAGAAAGAGCAAGGTGTAAAAGCATATTATAAAAAGTATAAAAATAACCTTATATGAACCCTAAAGTAAGGAGGAAGAAAATATCAACATCAGTTTCATTCTCCTGCTGGTGAAGCATTCATGGTGCTGATAAAGCATTGTAACACCCTCTTCCCCTCACCAGGACTGAAGTCAAAATTTCAAGACTCGTAAGGGGAGTGGAGAAGTGAGCATAACATCAAAGAGAAGGGGGTAGATACTAGGAGGGTTTCTTTGTACAATAATTTTTAACATTATTATTTATGAAATTTGTTTTGTGTTAATTAGATAATCTGGACTGTGGTGTGTCATTGTAACTGGACTAATAATAACTCTCTGTTATATTTTGGTGAACAATATAGGATCATTCCTAGCAGTTTATACATGGTTATCCTGCTCTTAGTGAAAGCCAAAACAGACCATAACCTGTTTTATTAATGAGTATAGACAAAGCCAGAATGTTACACAGGCACTCCCAGGAACTCAGTTATCTTTTACATAAAAGAAGGTCTAACCAGAAGAACTCATTTGGTTCCCTTCCATGTCATGTTATGAACATTTATACTTGTACCAATCAATCGCAAAAATATGGTGGCTAGTCTAATCTTGAACATTTCTGGTGATCAAAAATGTTTCTAAAACTTTCTATTGGAATCTCATCACATTGTTAGATTTTTTTTCATCTTGAAACATACTTCCCTTCTATTTACTTCATCCAGCCTTCACTATTTTTGTTTCCAATTCTGTTTTCATTTATTAAAAGAATGTATTAATACATAACAACTTAATTCCTAGCTATCCTTTGTTATTTCTCTGTAAAGTCAGTATACATTTCCATTTTTCTCTTCTGCTATATACATTTCCTATGATTTTCTGTTTGAGTTTTCTGAGAGATAGGTTCATAAATATTCCATATAAATTCCTTGACTTAATATAACTGGATATTTGCTCAAGAATCAGATATGTATAAAAGAGACAAAGAAAAAAAATGCAGGAAGAAGTGTGATAGAGAGGAAATGGTTACATACATACCAGACAATAAAATCATTTCAACTGAAGATGCAGTCCTACAACAAGAATATCTAGTGCAAATAATTGGGCCCATGTAAAAAACTGAGGCTTGATTCTTCTTCACTCTATTTTAGGAAGACATGTATTTTTCACAAAACAGGTAAAAACATTAGATTGAGACTGCTGTGCATTTTATATGTGCTGTAGACAAGTATGGAGAACTTTAGATGAAGATTAATGGTGATGAGGACAACTGATACCTGCAGTCTGCAAAGGTGCAGACTCCACACTAATAGATTCTGATATAAAATACATAGGATCCAACAGTCCTATCATTTTGCACATAGTCATTTCAACACCTACATCAAAAGCCAAGTAGGGCCTTGATATTATTTTTATAAGAAAAAAGTAATTACCTTGCTTGAAAAGTAACTTCTGGCCTCTTGGAATAAATAAACCAGCTTTCAAATCAGAGTAGAGGAATTCTGTGTTAGGCTGTGTGAACAAAAAAAGTAGATGGGACTCACATTTCAAAAAAAAAAAAAAATTGCTAGCTAGGTGTGTTCATTTTAAATAAGTTCTGAAAGAGTTCTGTCTAAATCTAGTTTTATCCCTCCTGAAAACAAGTTTCTACCATATCTTCAAAATGATGGTTGAAATGTAAAGTTTACCCAGCTCCAAAAACATTCCTTTCATGGACAGTTCAGTAAGTTTTCTGAAGATGAAAAGCAGTTTGTGGGTCATTCTCATGACATTGGCATATAAATCTTCTGAGTAGAGTAAGGAAGAAAGAACCTTGCCTTAGTCATAAAATGAGTAGAAGACCTGTCAGTAGTAAATCAAGTTGCCCAATATTTCTACTATGCAAGTCATGTCCCAAAATGCAACATAAAAATAAACTAATGTGTATTACAGAGAAAAAGAGGAAGGATTAACTTTAGACAAGCAAGCATAGTCAAAATGTCTTCAGAATGATTTGCTTGAAGTGACTGGAGAAGCTGACAGTATAATCACCATGGAGGCTTTTTTGTGTCTTGTCAGAGATGACTGGCTTGGCTCAGAATATGTCAACCAGGTACAAAGCTGTTGCTGGCTAATAACATAAAATAATCTGTTGGACTGAAAAGCTTAATACAAGGTAAATTGTATTATGAGGACAAAAACTTAGAATTCTTAAAAATAGAGAGCAAGCATAAAATCTATATGGGATGGCCAGTTCATCCTAATTAAAAACCTGAAAGATGGAAGTGTGTAACAGATATTTGACAATAACCCTTTATTTTAAACTCCCACCCCAAAAGAATGAAAATTTATTCCTTATTACTGAAAGAAAGTTAGAATGAATCTGAAAGTGAAATATTTCTGCTACAAAATTTAGTAACGTTAAACAGAGTCTACATAACAAAGCACAGACCACATGAAGAACTGAAAGAACCAGAAATTGAAGGTTATGGAGTGTGAGTAAAAATAATTAAAAGTAAAGAGAGCATAAAGAGAGCTGTGCTCTAAAGACTTCTGCAACTGAAAGGGTTTTCTATACTGTCTGTAGCTATTAGTACACATTGCAATATTTTATACAGTACATTCAATAACTTCTCCCCAGTATTTCAAGAAAATATGATTCTGTGTAATACCTGTTTATCAATGTTGGTATTTATTTCTGGTAATTTTGGTAAATATTTCTGGGTTTCTGTTGATATGTGGTTCAGTTTCATATGACCTTTAAATTCATCTTTGCTGCTGAATATAAAAATAGTACTTGCTAGTGATCTGTGAGAAAAGAAGCAGTGGATTCAACAGACTATCATTTAATGTAGTTGAATAAGAATGACACTAAATAAAGACTTGAAATATTTCTGAACAATGATCAGTCTTTTAAAGTCTTATTACTCCTGAATAACCCTTAGGTTACAGGTGGGTTAGCGTTAGCACTAAATTAACTTAATATTTCCCAAAGTAATTCTTAAAACCCTGCCATACATCTGTGTCTTTTCCCCTTTTTGGCTCAGATTTGTATTTTCTTATCTCATTTTCAGCCATATGGCTACAATCTCTGCTATACCAGCTTGCCCTCAGGACCAGGGAATGGTCCTCTTTGGCATTGTTTATTTATGAGTATAGGTGAAGCCTTTCGGGTTTACTTTCAGAAACTGTCTGGTACACACTGCGTACAAGGAGAGGCTGAGAGAATCGGGTTGCTAAAGGAGTTCTCACTGCTGTCTAAAAACAGCTAATGGGAGGGTGTAGATAAGACAGAGGCAGACTCTTCTCAGAGGTGCGCGGTGGAAGGACAAGAGGCAGCAGGCACAAGCTGGAACATGCAAAATTCTGACTCAATATACAGAAAACATTTTTACCATGAGAGTGGTCAAACACTGCAACCAGATTCCCAGAAAGTCTGTGAAATCTCCATCCTTAGAGATTGCATCAAAACTGAACTGGACACAGCCCTGAGCAATCTGCTCTAACTGGCGCAGCTTGGACTAGGTGGCCTCTGGGGATCTCTTCCAACCTACATAAGCCTATAATTCTGTGGATATAACATACATACATCACCACTGGGGCTGGAAATACTATCCTCCACACATTTGGCATAGATAAGGTCATATTTTCATTAGCTTCACATTAAAGTAGAACTGAATAAATATAAAAAGAAATTAAATAAACACAAATACATTGATATCTTACTCAGGAAAGGCTTGAATCTGTATTGAATTATATTCTTTTTGTAAGCCTTACATAAAACTTTTGCCATCAGTTCGTGTGTGAGCAACTGCAGTATCACAGAAATTTCCTGAAAAGAAATGATCCATTGAAGAAAACCATAACTTGAAGGAAAGTAAGCAAAAGTATCTGGAAGTAGATTTTATTTGAATAAAATTTCTCATCCCATTCCTAGCACTAGGAATAAATTTTAACAAAATAGTTATATTTAAGACGCTCAGAAAAGGGGTTAGAGTAAGAGTAATGGGACAATAAATTATTTAGTATGGAATATTTGATAGACCTACTCCAAGGTCAATTTAAGATTAATAAGCCTTTAGGACAAATTGAAGAAGTGATGATTTAGTGCAATTTATTAAAAACAAAAAATTGTGGAGAGTAGCAAAAGTTTATTTACTTTGTAATGGATGGCTTTTAGAGCTGTAAATTTTTTTTTTTTTTTTAACTTCTTCACTGCCAGCAAGGAGATGTCCCAGCTGCTAAGTGAGTACGACTGTTCATGAGAAGAGGGAACACTGCTTGGATTTCCTCTCTAAAGAAAAAGAAAAGTAAGTGTGTGTGCATGTGTGTGTGTGTGTGCACGTGTGTGTGCATATGTGTGCTCATGTGTGTGGGAAAAAGAGAGTCCAGGAGTGCACACACAAGACAGAGCACTCACAAATACTTTACTCAACTGAAAGTGAATAGATGAATGTCACTTGGGCAGGTCATTGATGTGAAAATAATAAAGTAGAGAGGGTGAACCTTAATAAATCTGGCTGAGAAGATACAGTACTGAGCTACTTAGGAAATGAAGGGCTGTCATTTTCCTATCACCTCTTAGACTTCAAAGCCATGAAAGCAAAAATAAGGAAGAAATTATTGTGAGCCCTTGAGAGGCCAAAGGAAAGGTTCCTAGTACAGACTTTTCTGAGACAGCATTAAAACCTGTTGGCAAAATTTCAGTGTATTTTGTTCCATCATGAGGTGAGAATGGTAAATGTGCATCAAACAGTCCTGAAGCCAATAAAATCATGCCTTATTTCCCCCAGTTTCAATGTGTGGACTCCAGCACACTTGTGCTAACTCACAGAAAGTGCATGTGGTTGTAAATTGACACTGCTACTACAGCTGGCCATTAAAATTCTTTCAGTCCTAGTATGTGGCAACAGCAGGAAACTTTCAGATATCCAGCTGAATATAAGGCTGGTTATTAGGGAAGACAGGCTTCCCAGAATTAACCAAGGTATTTGATTTAGAAATCATTGAGACCAATGAAATCACAATACCTATTGAACCTATGCAATGCCATTCCAGAGCACAGCTGCATGTTATTAAATGAGAATGGAGTTACACCTGTTTTATAAATGGGAACATTTAAACATAAGTAGTTAAGCAACTCAGCCAAAGTCAAAAGCAATAGATGGAAAACTATCATGATATAAATACTCAGGAAGGGCTCATGCAGTCAGATGTGGGTTTTACACTGTAGGCATGACCACATCTATGGTCATCAGGGGGAACAACTAATCCCATCCTAAAACTGATGACTAAAATCAATAGAAGGACAAATCACATGCTAAAAGTTCCTCTTTTCTCTCTAATTTATAAAGGGGTACATATGGTGACTAGCTCATAGGTAGTTCCTACATTTGGGATGAATATCAAGTGCAATAGATCCCACCCCCTCAGGTTCCCTGCTTCAAACACATTTTTAAACTGAAGCTTGTGAGGTCAGGGTTCTCCAAATCTCTAGTACAGTGATCAGGTAATTTAACTATTAAAATACAGTCATCAGAATGACTTAAATTTTGTTATACAAAATATATTTATTTTTAATCTAAAAACAAAAAGATTGGGCATGGAATGGAATTACATTGTAATGTAATCAACTTATTGAAGTGAATAACTATGAAACTGGAAGAGCTAGATAAAACAGAATTTTAGCTAATATTGAAGTTTAATTACTATGTAAGAGAAAGTCAAGCGGGGACTGAGAAGTGAAGTTAATCAAACTCTTATACTACCAAGTTCCTATGGCTACAAGAGAAGTGCTCACAGAATAGTCATATGAAAAAAGCAAATGCAAAAACTGTTGATTGATTCCTGCTATTTTCACATGTAGAATACGCAGAACCTTCCAATAATCACCTTTAAAATTTCTTATTATTGTGAGATCTTGAAGTAAGTGCAAGAATCTAAGTTGTATGATTATGTGCTGTTCTCTAACAACTAACTGGATGTCATTTTTAAAACAACATTTTCTCACTGAATGTATTTGCTACATCTGAAAGTGATAAACAGAGAAACAGCATGGAATGACAGCTTGGCTGTCATTTCCTATATTTGGGGAGACAATGATAGTCATTTCTAAAACAGGTCCTTGTGTAACAGAATCTGTGCCCTACTTGAAAGTGACTGAGTATGTATTTGTAGAAGGTAGAAATGTATGTATTTATCATCACATTTGTATTAGTTCTGCATATTATCACACATAAAGTTCACCAACCCCAATAGTTGCAGTTGTTTATATTGTTTGGATCTGATGAGCATCAGGTGTTATGATTATGTCCAGTAAATTAAACTTTCAGGACCATTCCTGGAATTGTATTGAAGTATTGAAGCCAACTGGCACAGAATGACCCATGTGTATACTAGCAAATTCAACATCCTGCCACCTCTTCCAAAAATGTGGCCACTCTCCAACTGCAAAAAAAAATGGAAAAAGCATTGAATTTATCCCATTGAGCTCACTAAATTCACATACTCTTCTAGCATGCTATATATGCCATTCACCTGTTTTTTCTATGTGGTGCACAATATGTCATCATGATATAAAGGATGTCTTGTGCTCCATGTTCTCCAAATAGCAGTATCTGTCATATTCTTATGCTATCTGTGGTATACCCTGAGCGCATGAAGCCCCTGTTTTTGCCATTTGCAGATATGCCAGACAGCCTTTGATACCTTCTCTTTGATACCTTCTCATGGCTATTAAGAATCGTTCCCTTCTTTCAAACTGGATGGATTGGCAGAGTCACCACTCACCAACACCCTGCACTCGCTGCACAGAGAAGGCTCTGGAAATCAGACAGAAAGTTCAGGAAGAGAGAAGGACCACTGCCAGATGCCAGCCCTCAGGTCAACCACACCAGATGGATTCTCATCTGCCACCACCAGGTATTGACAGTAATACTCAGTGCAGAGCTTCTGTATAGACGAGGCACTTTGAATGCTCTCCTGAGGAAGCTTTGGCAGGCCATCCACTTCCAGAGCACTGCCCACAAGCAACCAGGTGCCATCAGGTTCTGTAGCTGTGCTGTCTCTAGCAGTGACTGGTCAGTGAGCAAGGAGATCAGAAAGGGCAATCAGAACAGTAGTTAGGGTGCAGAAACCATCAACCACCTTGTCAATCCATATGCTGTGCAAGGCTGTGGTTCATGCAACTGCCCAGACAGTGCAGGACCTGAGAGTGGGGAGGTAAGTTAAGCAGGAGAGCTGTTTGGTGGGATTCACCCTTTCATAGACTGGGATTCACTTTATTCATTGTCCCCCAAAGGACTCCTAGCAATACATCCTCTGTAAGGACTACATTTCTCCAAACTTGCAGGTCTTTCTGTAGCACTGGGGAAGATTCATGGACAAGATATCTTGCTGTACTGACTACAGACATTATGTAAGAGGCTTTGAGTGGTTAATTCTGCACAAAAAAGGCCAGAGCAGCATCCTTTCCCCTAGCAGCGGGAGCACTGAGTGTCCACCAGGTGCCAGTCTCTAGCATGGAAGACGCTGCTTACCCTCTTCAGTCCCAGATTATACAAGTAAAGCAGTCACAGTCCTCACAAACACAACAGCTGTGGTCCATGAAGCCTGTGCACTATGGCAGTAGTAAAAAACAAACAAACAAAATCCAAAAATAGATCAAACTGCTCATCTTTCCTTTACTCTCCTCACACACAGAGTCTTTGCAAATCTACCTGACCCCTTCTGCATATTTTTCACCCCTGCTCAACTACATCAGGTTCGGAAACCCATTTCCAACCACTCAGATACATGTCCCATCTGCAACAGCCTTTGCCATTCCCTGAAAAGAAAAGCTACAGACTAAATTCTTATGAATTACACTTTTTATTCATAAAGTCCTAGCAAATTGCAGGGTGAGTTAGAGGCAAAGGATTAAAAAAGGGGGGGGGGGGGAGGAGGGAATTAAGAGGCGTGTGTATACTGATATCAGAAAAGTCCACTACTCAACAAAACCAAAAGCCAAACATCATGCACCAAAAAAGGGTAATAGTGGTGTTGAGGGGAAGGGTAAGTGAATACCTATTCTTTTATTACATTTTCTCACCCATGTCAAGATGAGCAGCATAGTGCTGACAGTATTGATGGGTCCTGAGCTATCTCCTTGTGGGAGCCAGGATGTCCTGGAGTTTCTGCACCAAGCCCTTCCAAGGGCTCCAAACACTTCCTGAAGAAGCTCACTGTCCTTATACGTCTTGGTTCACTCCTCCACCTTGACTTTCATATGGCTCCATTAAGAAAGGCCATCAGAACTGACAATTGACCCCTTGCCACTGCTCTCGAGCATGGCTCCACTCCCAGAGGGCTCTGAAAAGAGCCTAGAGCTTGTTGCCCTTCATGAGCTATTTCAGTTAGCTGCCTGGTGGCTGACAACCTGTCCCTGTCTCTGCTTACCTCTTCAGGTTAGCCCCTTGTTGTGCCCAAGACCTCCTCTTCAGTTGTCTCTGTGAAAGAAGCATATCAGACAAAACATGTCAATCTTTGTTAGTGTATGGAGCCATTTAACACAGTGTACCATTTCCAACAGACTATTAGAAATGGCTAGCTTTTGGGGAAGGGTGTGAAATTTAACCATGCAAGATACTTTGTACCTCTCTGGCCTTCAGGCTAGATTCCTGAACATTCAGTTTAGATGTATAAATATTATAGATGTAGTCAACATGGAGACACAACACAACACTCCATCTCTCTTCTTCTGCTCCCTTAGAGTACTTTACAGTGTCTCAATTGGCCATGTTTAGTTTTTGTACTTACCCAGATCTATATTAGAACGACCAGCTTCTCACCGACCTTATGACTAAGCTTGATTAGCTTTCTAATATGAGGATGTGTTCCTCTGCTAAACGTCTGGAAAACTCCAGTCTGTTGGACACATTCTGCACATGCTATTACACACTGACAGGAAAGAGTTCCTCGTGAAACGTGTAGCATCTGTCCTCTTTTAACCACAGTTGCCAGGTGATATGGTTATCAGCCTTTATAACAGGAAAGTACTAGAGCTATTTTTGAGGAGCATTCTGGACAAGCAATTCAGCATTTAGGGCTTCTCAGGTATTTAAGACTATATTTATACTAGAAAATCTGACAGTGACAGAGAATGTTCCTTAGCACTGGAGTTTGTTTATGCTGTTAAATAGTAAGAATGGTGTCCAGTCCAGTTTGGCGCTGGACAGTGCTGTCCCAAATATTTCTCAGGCATGCATCAGTGATCCTTCCCAATCTTTAGTGTTGATGTGGTCATGCTGTTTTGGAGTCCAAAAGAGTTTAGTGCTGTAGCTATGGGCTGGTCTGTGATAATGCTGGCAGATGTGGTCTGCCCTCAGGGCCAAGCTGCTTAATTTGCTAGTATTGACATAGCTGAAGGGAGCTAGGTGGCAGGTGGTTTAAATTCTTGGAATATTACTCTATTCATAGAGTAACAGTCTATGTTTTATAGATCTCAGGAAGAGTTCCTTTTTCTTTTTCTTTTTCTTCTTCTTTCTCTTTTTCTTTCTTTCTCTTTCTCTTTTTCTTCCTTTCTTCCTTTTTTTCCATGTTTTCTTTTTTCTTTTTCTTTTCCCCTTTTCCTTTTCCTTTTTTTCCTTTCTTTTATTAAGAGAGCTGAAATATGAAAGAACCCCTAGACCTAGTCTAATCTTTTTGACCCTTATTCTTTCAGTAACCTCTCTACTAAGACCAAAAAATAACGCAAAACTAATGCCTATCTTACATGAAAACATCCACAGTTATGTTGATGAAATGAAGAGACAGCAAACACATAATTACTTCTGATAAAATAATTCAGATTATTTTTTCCATTGACAAATGTGTGTGCCTAATTGTCCTGTTTAATTTGTCTGGCTACAATTTCAAGCCTCTAGTTTCTGGCATGCCTTTTGTCCCTGGATGAAACGGCATTTTAGTATCCCCTTGGAGGTATTGTAGCACACCATAATCAGGTTCCACTATCCATCTTCTTTTTGATTAAACAGATTTAAAACTCTTACTGGAAGGTATTTCTTCTATCTCTCAAATCATTTTTGTATGCTCTTGTACACCCACTCAAATTTTTCTGACATCCTACTTCAAAAGTGAACTGCAGAAATATATGCAGAATCCAATACAGTTTCATATACAGTGAAGCTAAAATCACTTTTTTATTCCTGCTCAGTACCAACATTTTATATACAGTGATTCAATATCTCATATTTTACCACAGCATCACAAGTAACATGCCTTTAAATCCTGTTCAGAGATGTTACTTTTTAGGATCTAATATCCCATTTTATAAGGATGATCTGAATGTTCGTGTCTCTGGATGGTCAAGTATTCTTAAGGTTATATTAAAAACATTTTGTTTAAATAGGCTCAATTTATCAAGCAAACCAAATTGCTCCACATGACTATCCTCTCTTAATTACTGTTTATCATCCTGCAATAATTTATAACATCTATATATTTTTTTCAGCAAGGGTGTTATCCTTATTTAGACATCATTGTTGAGCAGCATCAGGCATTGCAGCAGCCCCCATGGAGCTCTTCCAGCATCACCCTTTTCAGTCATAATTCCCCAATGTCTTTTTGAGAACAATCTCTTAAACAACTTCCTGTGTAATTACTGATCATCTCTATTTCTCTTTATGAATTATAGTGTGCTACTAAATCAGCTGTCTTTTTTTTTTTTTAATTTGACACATAAGTAGTTACTTTTATCAACCAAGCTTTCAAGAATTAAATGAGATTTGGATGACAAGAGCCGTTCTCTCTAAAATCTGTTGACAAGATTTTAACTATCCTGTCAATTTATTCTCTATCAAAAAGATCTCGTATCAGTTTTCTTTCTTTTTTTTTTTTTCCAAAATTAAGTATTAGGATAAATGGTCATTTGCTTGGTCTTTTTTATTTTTACAATAATAACACTTCTCCAGGCTTCTGGCATTTCCAGCATATTCCAAGATAGACTCAAAATCCTTTCATAGGTGAGAGGGCTACTCAGATAATTTCTTCAGAACAACTAGGTACATGCATTGTTTCTGATTTTTTGAATGTTCATCTCCAACAGATGTCATTTAAATCCTTCCTATTTACCAGTGGTCTGGATAGTACTATGTAATCTGTATGTGAAGTAAGTACCTAATATTCCCTCTTTCCAACCACAAAATCAAAGGAAAAGAAATTCTAATAAATAACACTTATGCTATTCTCATTTGCTAACTCTATCTCCATTCACTGTATTTAATATTTCCTTGCTCATATTTTCTTCTGTTCCTCATCTTTTTTAAAATTTCCTTATCATCCCAAGAACTGGCAGCTATGTTTTTTTTTTCTAATACCTTTCATTTACTTTACCAAATTTTGTCCACTTTCTTGGTATCTATGTTCACCTCTTCAGCTGATACATATATTTTTCCAATCTTGGATTATATTTCTAATGTGATTTACAATCTCATGAATCTCTCTGAACAAATTATACTTATGATTTTCCATGGCTTAGGTAAACTCAAATTTTGGTACACTGACAACAAAATATAAAGAGGACTTTGGTTTCCCTCTGACATTAGTTTCTTGAGTTCAAAATTTATATCCTCAAAGTCCTCCTGCAGCTGCTGCTTGACATTCAAGCCAATTAAAGTACCAGTGTTTCTTCCAGTCAAATCCACGAGGCACATAAGTTTCTTCTGCATGGCAAGTTTCCTTCATCATGGTTAGAAGAATACACAAACCAGGAATGGCTCCTGTTTATTTCATCTCCAAGGCCTGATCCAGAAGGCATTCTGGGAAATGCCTTCAGCTCCTGCACTGCAAGGAGAAAGAAGTAATGCTAATTGCCCCAGGTCTGCTTTCAACAGCTGAGTGCTCTTAGCATTCTTGCTGATAAATAGCCTGGTGCTTCTCCTTCATGTAAAGAAACTATCTAAACCTTTGTCTTCCATCTCTGATTTGAGCACTCTAACCACTACACTACTGGGTTTAAGAGGGAAAAGCAGTAGTAACTATCTGTTGTGTTCTGGGGACTTTCTTGCTAAGAAGGAGCTGATCAGACTAATCTGCCCAACTACAAAATGATTTCTGCTGTAAGTCCTAGCAGAATTTATGTTCTTCAGAACAAAAGTGAGAGCCGCCTTCTTGCCACAGTATTTCTAACTGATTAGCATAGCTGGCTCCCCAATCAGCTTGCTGGCCTCTGTGAATCTTATATGCAAATTATTCCCTCTCCTACCTTTTCTTTATGGACTGTGGGCACATAACTTGATGCTGAAGCTCCTAACATGCATCAGGACACACCTAAGAGGGAGGCACTGCAAAAGTGAGCCCACGTTCCCCTATGGATTAGGCTCCAAGCATATTTACATATTATTATATATTTATGCATTTTAAGATATGTATATACTTATATATACAAATATGTGTATAACTGTTTAGGAGTATCCTCAGTTGAGGAGCTTGGATCATATATACGTAGTCAAGTCCTGATAACTAGTCACTAGGCATAGGTCAGCCATTGTGTAATTTTCTTTATCCAACATAGTGAGGTCCAGACTACACTCCTGTGCATTTTGGTGGAATACAGTTTGTGTTAGAAAACTGCCATTGCCAAGTTTCTGAACCTCTAATACTGCTTTACTATTGACTCCACAAAAAGTTAAGTCTTTCAAAATGGATACTAAAACATTGCATTTTTTTACTTTCTGTGCATTACAGACACATGCTTAAAAGTAATTTATTTTCCTTGTTTTAAGGCAGTGTTCTGCGGAAGATCTTTTTCTCCTCCTTCCTGCACCTGTTCTCTCAAGCATTGAGTCATATGCATTCAAGTTCCTGTGGCTTTGAGTCAGTAATCATACTAAAGCAGGCGTATTTAAGGTAGTTTACTGGAGTTTGAAATTCAAATCAGCTTTAAAAAGTGCATTTTCCATTTTGAGCAAATCATCCTGATAGTAGACTGACCCTTGTGAGAGTGTTTATGACTTTACTACTGCTATAGCGCTAGCAGATACCAGCTGAAAGGCAAATATTTTTGTTTGCAGATCCTGAGAGCCACCTCCTACGTAACTTTGTGTCCTCAAGAAAAATATATTTTCTAGAAATGGTTTGTCTAGAATTCAAAATTTAATGCACCATGTTACATTTTTTTTCAATAGATCATAAGGGGAAAAACAATTTTCAAAAGCTGACATTGCAGCTTAGCAATACTGAAAAGGAATATAGCTCACTTGTTTATTACATGTTAGACTATGGTTTGAGATAAGAGGTAGAAATCATGACTCCCTGTCATAATGCCTCAACACCTCCATCAATAGTTCTAGTGATTATAGCTTATTTTAGCGTCAGAAGGAAAGTCATTCTGGCTCATTCTGAGCAATGAGAACTTTAACAACTAGCTGTAAGATACCGTATTTTCAGAAGGACAGACTATGAAGATGAAGGACATGCATACACTTCAAGTTTTTCTAAAACTGAACCAGTCATATACTACCACTGCTTCCCGAATGGAACAATGGGTAGAATATCCTTGAAGCATGACTCATTGTTTCTTAAGCTGTCAACAAGTAAACCAAATACATAAATCCTTTACATTGATATAGAGTAAAATGAATAAAATAATTATTATTATGTTTAGGTTTCTGGTCTTGATGAAAACATTAATATATATGGATATCTTTATGTATATCAGCATTTTCATTTCAGTAGAAGTATGTATATCTAAGTGATTGCAGAACCAGCTCTCAGATTTTAGAACTGGAAATACCTCTGGCTCCATGGAATCCATCACTTTCACAGGTAGGATACAGGCTTGTGGAAAAATAAGCAGGTTAATTTTTTATAAAACAAAATTTTAAAATCTGAATGGTAAGTGCAAGATAATAGGACGTAAATCCCATGCCACCAGACCACATCTGAAAATTTTTGCCAAGTAACAGACAATGCTTGGGAACTTACTCAAAATTATGAGATTAAGATTCTCCTGGACACTACGTAATGAAAAAATGAATATCTGAGATTTAAAAGTATAAAAGTAAATAGAAGAAAACAGTTGATAAGAACAGGTCACACATAAGCTGGAAATCTAAAATTAAATATTTAATTAGAACTCTGAATTTGCTTTCAAGGTAGGTGGCATTGCACAGGCTATATTACAATCTTTTATAATATTTATTTTTTTGCCAAAGAGAATGCTGTTTATTTTTAACAGGCCACTTTAATATTAATACATGTGTGATAGGATCAGAACTGAAAATCAGCTAAAGATGGTAAATTTTACATTATTGGGAAAATTACAATTTTTTGTATTGTAAAAACATTTATTTTTAACAATTTACCTACATTAATCAAAAAAGTACAGCATATTTAATAATTTTACAAATTCTTCATAAAAAATATATCTCTGTACAAAAAGTTCTTTTGCACCTACTTCATGTCACAGCAGCATGTGGTGAAATGGCAGAATGAAATACTGGGAATGAAAATTAGATTGACTTGATCATAATGCCAGCATTCTTCCCCAACCACCCCCACCCTCACCCTCCCACTTTTTTTTTTTTTTTTTAATAACAGCTTTTCTTTGTTTACAAAATATTTTACACAAGAAAAAAAATTATTGCAGCTAGCCTGGAGAAAGGCAAGATGTGTGATACAAGCAGCAGTTTTTAACAGCTTTGAAGCACATAACCGTTTTTAAAAAAAATCTATAGCATGTATTCTTAGCCCGTCATAATGATCTGGTCAACACTGGGGGAAAAGTCTTCTGCATATACCTCAGAAAGCAGATTTCCTGGCTGCCATTACCTGGCCACTGTACAGCATTTTAAGAGTCTTATTCTGATGAAGCACCATATATGAGTGCATGCACACACAGCCCTCTGTAAAATAACTTCAAGATAAAGAGATCCAACCTCAGCAAAAGAACCAAACGTAACGGAGAAGGAGAGGCATTTGAGGGATATGGATAGACTGATAAAACTTCATGAACTTTCCTGTACTTGGGCTCAAGTTTGAAGTTGCTTTTTAAGCAATACTCCAAACAAATGTCTTAGGATAATTTGTCAGCATACTCCAATTTTGAGTTTCGCTGATTCAAAGGATGCCCGCTTGGGACAAACAGTCCCTACGTAATCCCCCGTGAAAGGAACCACCTGAGAAAGGGTTCACGGGGTCTGGACTTTATAACACAAAAGATCAAATAACGTTTCTACTTTATAGTAACTTTCCTCCACTGCATTCCTCGGTGATCACTGTGAGACAGGTGAGAAGAATACATCGTAAGGACAGGATTAGAAAACAGCAATAGTAACTATTTAGCTAGCATTTTGCACTTTCTTTCAATACTCCAATTTTTTCTGCCATTGCTACGTCAGAAAGACTTCCAAAGCAGTAATGACAATTTTGAACCTGTCAAAAACTTTCATCACACAACAACTTCCCTCCCTGGCCCACTGCTCCTAAAGCAGCTCTTCCCTCACAGGGCAGCTTCCCGTACATTGGGGAGGCTCAGCACAACGACTTTGATCTGACGACTTAGTTCTTTTTCAAGAAACGTGAAGATCTCTGAGATGTGACAGATAAATGAAACTTACTACACACAAAAACCTCAAAAACAAACAAAAAAGAAAGCCAAAAACTACCAACAAAATGAACAAGGAACTGACTGGAAAGGATTATTTATTAAATTTTCTTCAGAGTTTCTTGCTCATATGAAGAACACAACAGCTGGAGGCCCTGCATTACTGTATTATATTGCTGATATTTTTCATCTAACAGGTGCTAAACTGACCAAGGGTCACCTTTGAAATTTTCTTCCTGTTCTACAACGTTAGCTGAAAAATCTGTTATTGGGCTTACACTTCCTTTTTGGTTGCACGTACATTTCCTTTTGGTTTTGTATATAACAGCCAGACCTACACCCATAAGGAGTTCAGAAACATTTTTCTTCAGTTTTTGATAGTAACTGGACATTAAAACCATTAGAAAACTTTAAAAAAACCCAAACACAAAAACAAAAACAAAGACCTTTGCATTTTTAGAACAAAAGCAAAGCAATGTCCTTAGTTTCTGAGTGCAACGTGTATGATTAAGACCAAATTTTGCTTCATTATTTTTTGTAATTTCCTAACCTTAAAAGTTCATTTAATTAATCTGCCCGATGACATCTTTGCTTTTTGTTTTCATTCAGTAAAACCTTTCTAATTCTAAACAAATGTTAATGATTTACTCAACCATTCATATTTACAAATGTCAAACTTTCTCTGTCAAACTGTGTAAAGTACAAAAGCAGTAAGCAGTGTGTTTAAAAAAATCTGAACAGAAACAGAAAGAGAAGATAGTTGAATATTTCTCTTTGTTTAAAGTAGAAACTTAATGACAGCTTGTTATAGACAATTTGCACTGGGTTTACATATGCTACTGTAATGTGTTTTAGTTCCATGTAACATCAGAAAATGATGTCATATTACAGGAAAAATGGAAAAAAAATGCAAAAGGGAAGACTGTATTATGAGCACAGGCTCACAGGCTTTATGAGCTATCTAAAATAAATTACTATTCACATTTGTACATGGCAAGCAGCAACAGCTGCTAACCCCCCTGCTGTTAAATAGTATGATACTGACAATGGTGAAAGATGACTGATTTCAGAAGAAAACAATATTGGCAATGAAAATTTCTTAGAAATGGGCTCTTGTTCTGGCTGAAAATCTCCAGTGACTTGTAATGATGTTTACAGAGAAATTTAGTCAAAAATTGACAAAAGATATATTGTCCTCTATCGCACAAGATTTCACTTGTGCTAAGCATGGGGCTCATAATTTAATATTCCAAGTAAACTTATTTTGGAATGTTTTGCTTGGCAAAGAGTGAGTGAATGTCTATATACAATGGACAGTGTGTATAAACCCTGTATATTTTTACCAGTATCTTACTCAGTCATCCATAACACTCTAGTGCAAAAAATTGTGCATTAATATTTTGCAATATAACAGCTGATTGGGAAATTGGCAAACTGCCCTATGTTTGAGATGCACTGTATGTTTAATTTTAACAAGATTTCAATGGTAAAGCATTTGTGGGTGTATGCAACCTCGAGGAAGGTTGTCTTCTCCTTCAAGAGAGCTTTATTTCTTCAGAATATTCCTGTTCTTGGGGATAATCTGTGGTGTTGTCATTTGTCACAGTACTCAAGGATTTATCCAAGTGCCCAGAAAAATGCATTGAAAGGCATCCAGCCACATACAAATATGAAAGTCTGAGGCATTAAATATGACAAATTGGCATGACTTGGCAGTCTTCCTTAAAGTGTGTCTTGCTTTGAAGCAGATGCAGCCAGGCTTTTTAATCCAACTTTAAGATGAAAAAATATTCTTTTTTCTGATCCCCAGAAGACTGACGCATTTTTACCAGAAAATTTAGCTGCATGTAGGCTGACAGAAGATGTTAAAGATTACAGCAGCAAAGCCAAGAGAAGAAGGGAAACTGGTATATGGCACCAAAGGAATTACTGCTTGTCCATCAGAGGTATGGCTATGAATCAGTCATATTGGGCACTGAAGGCTATACCACTGTACAAACTGTGTTCAGAGTCGTATCAAACCTCACAGCCTTTGCCTCTGTGGGTTTTAAGTTTGTGTCATACATAGGATTTTCAAATGAAGCCTGTCCATTACTGTTTTCATGTCCAGCATACCCATTGTACTGAACTTTTGGTCTTGTTCTGAAAAAAGGACAGAAAAATATCATTAATAACTATTAAAAATAAAAATTGTAAAATTATTGCAAGTTTCTATAGTGTTTCCATCCTATCTATACAAGTTGTATGACTAAGTCAAACAGGGAGACCCATAAAGGATGTCACAGGGACTTAACAACTGTAAGAAATCTGTATGGAAATTATTTTTCGGAGTATGAAAAGAAGAAAACAAATTCTTATTGGGCAAACTGATACTACACAGCATAGAGACAACGTTGGCAAAATAAGGGTATTTTCCCTAATAAAATTTGTCAATAGCATGACAACTTTATAGCCTGTTGCTACCAAAAATGGTCACCAAAAGTAAAACAAAGTACTACAAAAGTACAACAAAAGTAAAGTTGGGAACTGCTAACATTTTTATGTCAGTAGCAACATTTTATAATATTTTCTGGTTACACTGTCATTTTTAGATTGCTATAGACTGCCCATAAAAGAATCCTTACATAAAATGGAATTTTATTCCAGTTTTACGAAATTAACATCTTACAAATTTTCAAATATATATTGTGGTCTTTCTGAAGAGCTGATTTTAATGTCAAAACCATGAGAGCATTTTTATCGAATTTAATTTGACCATCATCAAGCACATTCTAATTTACTTTGCTGGAGATTTGGGGTTTTACCCACACTAATTTTTACAGTATACCTAGGAAGGCAACTAGACCATCTGTACCAATGTTCTGATATAAATCAATAAAAATTATCAATATAAAAGACTTGAATGGAGCAGATTACTGGAACTACATAGAAAGGTGAAAGTGAGTGGCTCCTAATTTCTCCTTTATAGCAGCTTGGGTTTTACATGAGATGAACACTCACAGCCTTTATTGACTTAGATGTTTTCCAAAAGAATTAGCAGGGGTGGTTTAGTAATTTGCTGTTATCAGCTCTTTATTACCATTCCTGAGCTGGATGTTAGTGTTGCACCATTAAGGTGCTGTAACAGATCTTTTGGGTTCTACTAAATCAGTGCACGGTCAGCCAGCGTAGCTTCAGTAGGTAACTCTGGACTGACATACACAGTGAGTGTCCTGAAAATGTTACACTGTCAGAAGTGCTAACCTTCAGATAAGGGTCAGCAGCTTCTTTAGTGTTCCCTGACAGATGTGCCATAACATGCCTGTTTACTTCCATAAATATTTTCAACAGTCCTAGATACGTTCACATAGGTTTTATATGCCTAAACACATGTAACCAAATTGATAACTCCTGGCTAATGTTTACAGAAATTATGACATTGAAAGATCACAGGATGCAAAGAATTATCTTTCATGAACCACTCCTCTATTTTGGTTATTATTTTACCATCATGTAGAACATATCAAAACTTCAAGGATGTTCATATTCTTATGCACAGTTCTGTTAGGACATATTAAGCCAATAATTAAATAAAAGCTAAAAAACAATTGTGCAATCTTCCTGACATATCCAGTAAAAATATTATACTATTATACTATATTATACTAATTTAACTTTAAATCTCTCAGCACTTGCAACATATCTGTAGAAATATATAAAAAAGGCTCAGTATATAATTTCATACATTTTCCCAGTAGTTGAAATAGGGCAAGAAAATCAATGAGGAGTGAAAAATGTAGATACTTGGTGCTTAATAACTGTAAAGCAATTTAGCAAAGAATCTCATGATGTAACTTCAGGACAGGGTTGTTGAAATCATACGTTTGTTCGAAAATTATTCCATTTTGGATAGCCAATAAGGATAAACTGTCACTGAAAAGAAGTCAGCAATGGAAATTGACAACCTACAAACAATTCCGATACTTGGAAATATGCCCTTTTCTGCATATTTTCTTTTTAAAAGTAACAAAGCATGTTTAGAAATCTTAAAATAAAGCTTTCCTAAGCTTAAGGAATTAAATGTATTTTAATTTTGTTCAGAAAGGCTGAGATGCTGTCTTCATTCCTGCTGCAGTCTCTGCCTGCCGGATAAAAGGAACTGAAACTATGCAAAAGAGCTTTAACATCCCTGGTTCTAATTAGATAATATCTGAGAAAGGCACAGCAGAAACATCCATAAAATTGTCCTACGAGAACACCTTCAAATTCTCTGATATAAAGGGCTGCTAGGGGCATAACTGCTATCACATCCTTGTGAAAATTTCATGTTGTTATTCCAATCCTTAAGGTACCTCCAAGAAACTGCCTTCAAAAGCCACAAATTCTGTTCTCCTTCCTTTGGCAGAGAGAATAAAGTTGACATAGAGTTACTTTAATTGATGACCAACTCCACCCTTTTAGGGTCTTTGAGTTCTCTGCTTCGAGAGTATTGACTATTGCTTAGTTTCACTGTATGTGGTTAATATTTCATTTTCAAATGGTCCCCTACATCAGTAATCAGTTTGTTAATTTCTTGAAGATATCTCAAATATGACACTGATAATCGCTCTAAAAACTGTGGTTTATTGGAAGAACATAGTTAGAAAATACAGAAGAGGAAAAATAGTCATTGAAAGTTCAAGTTAATGAGTAATATCTCCTTATTCAAGTATCTAATGCATTTAAATTAGATGAAGGTAGGCAGAACTGCAATGCTGTACCAACAGTACCATAAACAGTATGATTAGAGCTGCTTTTTGGAAGACCATATTTTAGCTCTCTTAAATATATATATATTTTTTACCAAATAGAAAGGAAAATTGTTACTGCTTGTACAGCACATAACAAACTTCATAGAACAAACTGCAAAAAGTACCCTTAGGTCACAGTACATTTCTGCTGAATTTGGCTTAGAGTTTGGCTCCCCTTTCTAAGAGCAAACTGACAGCGATGTTCCCTTTATGTTCCATCTCTTCAGTTAATCTGAATGCCTGTGGTTCCATGCTGCTACGTAAGTCTCCCCCATTGCAGAACACGAGCTATCTGAGAATGAAGATCTGTAGGCATCAGAAAGTCTTCCAATAACATGTACTTGGGCAGAGTTCACAGCTCGTCTCAAACAGTCTTTTCAACCAAAGACTATATCATCTTTCAGGACATGTATCATTTTAACTGGAGTTCACAAGTTCAAGCCCCACTGTAATTTCTTCTTCCCAAACCATCTAATGCTGAAGTGGGTGGACAGCCAAGTTAAGAAACTACATCATAGGCTAATGGTGGACTTCAATTCGTCTATATGATTTCTTACAATCACAAAATGCTCTTGGTATCATGATGGTAGAACAAAGGTATAAGAGCGTGGTACTAAAATCTCTGTTTCTTTTAAACACCACTTTGCAAACTGCAAATAACACAGGGAGATCAGAGAGTATTGTAGCTCAAAAAAAAAAAAAAAAAAAAAAAAAAAAAGTCCCAGAAAGCTCTAGCCAAATACTGCTCAGAACGAACAAATTTTCAAAAAATACAGATGTCAGCTTTGTCAGCTTTTAAATCAAATTTCAGACAAGATGGTTGGATTTATTCTGACATTATCTACTAACATATTTACGTTTCATATGACTTGAAGAGATGTCAATTCTAGAAGTAGTATCCACTAGCTTACTCAGCATGTACTTTAAGTAGTGTCATTATGGGCTGTTCCCTCATTGGATTTATGGATTTTTCAGCTTGTGTAATTAATACTCATAAGCACTTTGAAAGAAGCAGCATATATTCAATTTAATAAAGCACTAAAATGAAAAAATAAAATATGTTACCTGAGATTTCTATCTGATTCAGCCTAACAACCCAAAAAGGTTTATAGGTCTTTGCTCCTTAAAACATAGTGACTCATTTTTCTAATTGTTCACCATTAAGAACTGCTCTATACTGAACCCCTTTGTGGGAGTACTTGGAAATATTTGTCTTTTTAAAGTAAAGATATTCTAGAAGGCTTCAGCATTGTGTTCCCTAGTTACTTCCACCTATCAAATTAAAACAAAAAGCTTATTAAGTTACTGAACAAATAACATTTACAATACCTGTGTTTGTAGAGGTAAAATGCAAACCCTGATAATATTAGAGCAAAGAATGGTACCAGGATGGCAGCTGCAACAGAACTGCTGTTTGTGCCATAATAGTGATTTGAAAGGTCTGTGTCTGAACTTAAAGGACCTGAAATGGAAAGAAAAGGACAGAAGTAAAATTTCCAGGTTTTCTACCTTACAATTCTCTTTTTATTCAAGAAAGAAAGAAAGAAATGCTGTCTTGATAAAATCATGAAATTCATAACATGCATTATGACAGTATAAATCTTAATACCACTTAATAGTGTATTATTAATAACTATCAAAGTGATTTGAAAACAGTGCTCATAAAGTCAAATAATCCTCGTGTCACCCAAATATCATCATTATGATCTGCACCTCTCAGGAGTCACTAATTTAAGAAAAGCAAGCCATATGCCTTATGCAAAAGATGAGTAATACTGCAAAAAGTGTTCTGCAGCTGCAGCCTAAATATTTGGCTTAGAAACAATAAACAATGACCAAATACATCAAACATGAAAAAGGAAGGGAGAACTGAGGCAACAGTAATAAGACACATTGGTTCTGCCAGGCTCAATAGCACTTCCAAGACACTGCATCTGTGTGCGTGTCCAGGCTGTTTTACAATCCCCTTTTAAGGGTGAGACATGAATATGCTTTATAGCCTGCCTTTGGCAGCTGCATTGCACTGTCATAAAATTCAGATGCACAGAATGCAAAGGTGGTCACCTGTGGCATGCTCTAGCCAGGTCTCTGCTGTGGACAAGCAGGTAACCAGGACAATAAGGCAATCTGTGGAACCCCCTTTTCCATCCGTTTAAATAGACTCTGGTTAGACTGGTTAAATAGGTGCCCAACTTGACAAATCAAACAGTGAAGGAAGAAAAATAATTTTACAGCAAAAACAGAAGAGCAATCAAGTATGTCTTATTTTTGAGAGCCAACTCCATGTTGCCAGATCCAACTCACAGCTTCTCAGAAGAGTAAGCTTAAGTTATATGCATTTCCTATCCGAGAAGGAGAGACATAGCCATTGTGCTGTTTCCAGCAGTCTACTAAACTACCTAAATAAGACACAAAACTAAGGAAGAAACGAACACAATATTCCTATGATTTCTTGTAGTTCAAGGTCAATGGGAAAGAGGAATCAGGTAAGCTTTTGTTCTATTAGATATTTTAAAAACTTATATGTTTCAATTGCTAATATTCTAATATGTTTTGTGCAATTCATTTTACAAAATACACGAAGTCTAGGGAGTAATTAACTTCCCTCTAAAATCATAACAACCCCTGGGTAATTTCAGAATCAGCAGATTTAATCAGTAAACATGGCAAAATACTATACTTAAATGTTTTTCACTGCCTTCATCTCCTGTCATGTTTTAGCCATCCATACACTTTTCCGAAGAACTGCTGAAGGCAAACTTTTTCAGATTAGCAAACATACTACTGTGGTAGATTGGATCACATTATGAGCTCTGTTGCACTACCGTGCAATATCTTAATAAACATTGAACTGTTCTAGAGTAGACCAGTGTCTTACAGAAATCTTTGGACATAATACAATATTTGCCCTAGAGCCCACAGTGTGGAAGAAGTGTTGGTATATTTTTATATATTTGAATCATATTTTACACATGTGCTTGAGATTTTCAAAGTGATCTGATTAAAGACGGTCAGATAGAATCAAGTTGTTACCACAGTCAAGAAAAGAATTTAAATGTTTCTTTGAACTTTTTATGGATTAGAAGAAGTTGTAGGAGTTTTTAAAACTGTACACAGTTATCACTGCCTTAATACTTTACTATCACAATCCCCAGCTGTCTGTCCAATTATTTGAAATAAATAATAAAATATGTAATACTGATCAGAATAATTCTGATCAGCTTGTATCAGCAAAAAACCTGGAATGAATTTTCTAGCCTTTATTTACAATTCTAACCAAGTACTGAATTGCAAAGAAATATATATCATCAGTGAACTCTCAGTTTATGTTCTCAGAGCTATTATCACGCCACATATGATAGACATATTTTAATGTATAAATAACAGCAAATTTGTAAAGTACTGAAATAGAATTCAGCTAAAAGAAAACAGCAGGTTGAAATTTTTAATAATTCTTGATATGAACAGACTATGGCATTTTTTTGAAAATGTAAATACAATTTTTTATAACTGAGCATTTAAAACTAGGCACCAGTTTATATTTAGATTATCTCTTTTTAGATGAATATGCATTTGATAAATGACCCACATCAGAGATATTCAGTACCCCATACTCCTACTGGAGGTACTGGAATATTCTATACTTCTACAGATTTTTGAAATACCACTTGGGTAATCAAGCTTGAACATTTAAACCTAAGTTTACAACTTCTAATTGGCACTGGAGAAATGTTGACTAGGTTTGGATTGAGCAAAGTGTATGCTTTTCATTATGTAAGAGAGACTTTGCTATAGTTCTGGATGATTTGAATTTTATTCATGTATGATACTCAGCAAAACTTTAACACATTCTAGTCTATTTATCAAAACCATTTTCAGAGTTGTTTGTGATTAAAAATATCCTGATCTGAACTTTGTATTTCTTCTCCCAGTGTTATCAGGATGAGAAATGGGAAAGCCTGTTGTACTGCTCTAATCTATGTATTGACTGCTGCCACAGCTAAAACTAGGAAGGTGGAAATATCTATTCGGTAATAGACAAAAGAAAAAGAATGCAAAAGATATCTTGGTTTTCTTTAATGAAAAAAATCATACTTTTTCACTGGGAAATATTGTTTACTAGATGGACATTCTGTAAGAGCATAAAAGTTTTCTGAAACATTTCAGAATGACAAGTGTTTCTTTAGCCTCCTAAAAACAGCAGCACTGAGTTGAAGTCCAAATTCTGATAACACACAGTGAGGTCGTGATTGTGCAAGCTGTGTAGTTCTACCCTTTAGATGGTGACTGAGTTTTCTCCATTGCATGTACTAGAAAACAATATTCTTTGTATAGAAATATTCACTAAGGAAGAGCATTTACTTATTGCTATTTGGAGTCTTCAAATGCATTGTCCCTGTAACCCTCAGCACAGGGGTTCAACGGTTTTGGTCCAAGACCTAGTTTGGTACAGTACAGCTCTGACGGAGGTTATTTAGTTTTACTGAGAAAACTGTTCTTGAAGTGTGAGAGAAAGCATGACAGCAAAAGCCAGGCAAGAAAAGCAGAATTATAGACAGAAGTGTAATTGTTGAGACCAGGATGATTAGCAGCTCAAGAAATAAAGAGGAAAAATACTGACATGAAAAGAAATGAAGTCTTAAGCAAGAAAAAATGGGGAACTGGTAGACAGCAACTCAGCAGCCTCGAGAGTTAGCCTTCAGCCTCGGAAATTGCAAGGCACAAGGAAGGCTGCCCTCCCTCACCTGGCTGCTAGCTGCCTCCACAGTGAAGTCCCACTGACTACCTCATTGTGCGTGAGGAGCTTCTTAATATGCACTCTTGTAGCTCATCAGTCCTAGCTATCTATCTGTGCATTAGCTAATACATAACTGGTTTGACTCTGAAGTTATGTATATCCTATTTGATTGCAGAGCTTCTTCGTGAATGGTAGAAGTTGCACAAAGTGATCTGGAGAGGAAGGATTATACCCTTATAGAGTGAAATTTAAAATTCACATGCTTTCTTTTGTGAAGTTCAGTTCTTTTAAGAGCAGACCAATTCCAAGAAACAAAAATGTATTTCACACTGATGTGTACGTGATGTATTCATCACATACACATAAATAAATTAATTATTCACATTTCTTATTTCTTGTCCATTCTTGTTAGCTCAATCTAAAAAAGCTAAAAAATAATTTGAAGAAACAAAGGAAATAGAAGCGGGCCATTGTGTTTTCCCACAAGTAATATATATAGGAAACAAATTATTTAGTAAAGTAACTTTCTCTTTTCATAAAGCTATCATTTCATACAACTTTAAAGAACAATCTGAGCTGGAATGAACAAGGCCAACATTTCAGAATAAAAATCTAGAATTTTAGAGGTGAGGAACGAGTGCTGAGCAATTACAGCAACAGAACACCCAGGGGCAGACTTTCAGCCTTTAGAAACTGAGATATTAAAGCCAAACAAAACAAATGAAAAAAACACAACAGTGACTGTTTATTTGACAGAACAGGTTAAATCATTTTGTCTTGCAACTTGGGCCTGTTAAGCAGGTTCAGATACAGTTCTTTAGTTCTTTTGGCAGACCAATAACAGAGATCTCTTTGCCCTTTGGGTTCTTCTCTAAGGCTACAAGCAAACAGAATTGCTTCTAAAAGAGGATAAACAGTAACTTAGAAAATTTTTTTTCCCCGTTTTCATGTCATAGAGTTCCAGGATGAGCATATACAGCCTGGTCTTTGTTTAGTATTGTGTGATGGGGAAAGCTGGTTTCACACTTAACCAGGTATTCTCAGTAAATTTGGTTCTCTAATGTATGCTTGCAGGTGAAGAAGTTCACATTACATTATGTATGCAACAGTTTATACATTTGGCTTAGTGTAAAGGGGCCAAATAATTTAACTTCCTGCAGAAACTGAGTGATACAGAGTCTTCAGCTGGAGAACAGATCAAATCATTACCTCAGCTGAATATTCACTAAAGAATAGATTTAAAAACCAAAACAAACTAGCCTTGAATTTGAGAGTGCATGTACAAATATTAAGACCTATGGTGGCTGGAAATTTGCTTTCACTTTCCTCTTAGCTGCCAACAGAGAACAAACAACCTATAAACTATGCGTGCCTATTCAACAAGCAATCACATAAAGAAATCCAAGCAAATCATGCTCTAAAAGTGATAGCGTCTGCGTTTTTAGCAAGCTCACCACTGAGTTGTCAAAAATGAAGAAAATAAGCCTTCAAACTACGAATGCACGTTTAACAAAGACACTTCAGCTCCTGTTACTAGCCTTGGGAATGAACAAACTGAGCTCACACTGGAATTCTTAGAAGTGATACAGGTGTTTTCTACTAAAAGTAGAGAGAGACCAACCTAACTCTCATTCTGCTTGTGTTGCATTTACCACAATGTGATATTTGTTTTACTGCTAAAACTGACGGATCTAAATTTTGCTTAGGCAGCTGAAAGAACCAGGTATATCTTTTTTTCTTGCTAAAGAAAAAAAAAACAACCCTTGAATGAACAAACCAAACCCCCACTGATCTGAGACACCAAAGGCTGCTTAACAAGACCTATGCCTGAACAAATCTTGATGCTCTACTTTTACAGTGTGGTTGCTAAAGTCAGAGAGAAAAGGCAGCGCAGATATTATTTTGATAAGGATTACACAAAAGTATATGCAGACAGATAATCTGTCCCACATAAGAATTTACTTTGAAGATTAAAATAGTTGGCAGTTCTTACGCTGAGAATCTGAAGAGTAAGATCTCTTCCCTTGTGATTAAACCTAAAGAGCACTCAGAGAAGCGGCCAAGATGAGCAAATGCACAGAGTAACTGCTCTCACAGCAGTTAATAGAGCAAAGAAATACAAAGGAGATCCAGCAGAATTTTAAATGACATTTGGTACAGTACCAATGCAGGTAATGGAAACAAGGATATTTATAAAATGTAGATACACTCTGGTGCACGGTCGAGGCTGCTTCTCCCTGCTATCCCAGTGCTTTCTGATGTATATACTGTGCTTAGACCACACTGCAATAGTAGCAGGATCAGGAAATGATGACATCAACAGTTGGTATTTGCTGAAGCAGTTTTATGAGTAAAATAATTAGTTTTTCACCAGCTGCTGGAGCACTCTAGCCCATAGCCCTCAGTCATACATTACATATTTTTGACAGCTAAGTAGAATTCTATCTAAATGCCTACACATTCCTAAAAGAACCCCCACCAGAAACAAGCAAACACTCTACAAATTATGCTATTAAAATCAGTGTTGATTCTGTCCTTATAATTTCCCTTATGATTCTGATTGCAGTTTATACAGTTGAGCAGAAAATGGCTTGGCATTATGTGACATGCCTATTACTTTCAAAAAGACATTCACAGCAAAGCAAACACTTGTAATGGAATTCTCTCTAAGAGCATCCTGTATTCATCTTATTAGGTTGCTATACTATAAAACATGAGACAGTAACATGACAGAGCTAAATTAGGGTGTGAATTGTATATTTCAAATATGCATATTTCACTGAGGATATTGTACTAGTAACAGCACGAAATACCCACGCTTATTTCAGCTAGAAAACTGAAGGAGTCATTTGTTGACCTCACTATTGCAAGAATCAAAAAAAAAAAAAGATGATACATATTAAAGTATTAAAGTTCCATAAATGCATTTTACCTTGTCTTTGGAGCATAAATTTTCCAAAGTCTTTTCCATGTATATCACCTAGATAGGTAAAAACACCTCTTTCAAGCCCTGATGATACCTAAATATGTGGAAACAAACACACAAAAAAATTCTGGAACAAATAAATAAAAAAATTTAGCCTTTTTTAAAATCTGACTTAGAATAGATATAAGGAGTTCAGATTTTTTTTTTCCAGTTTTATCTTTTAAAACATAAGTAAACTCTCTATGCCAACAGAACCATTTTAACAATGTTTCAAAGTAACACCTGGAATGACTTAAAATTATCTTATGTACTTCGCTGGTTCTTAAAATTTGTCAGATGACATACATAATTGAATTAGCGTATTCATTTAGACATCCACTGTATTGTCAGTCCTTTAAAATATTTTCCATAGAAAGCATCGTAAGGCACAAAGGAATACTGCAAAGAATGAAATAACTTCCTTTTTCTTTAAGATGAAATGACAACTTTTAGAATCAACATTTGATAAATATTGAGCAAATAAAAAAAATCACATAGATGCAAATTCTAAGTTAAATCAATATTCTGTTAAGGTATGTCTTTACATTCCCTTTTATACTGAAAAAGATACTGTGTAAATGTATGCAATTTACTGGGTATGTCAAACCTATATCATTTCCCAACATGGGAAAACTATTGTATCAAATGCAGTATCCCTCATCCTCACCTTTTGTAAAAGACTTTGTCAGGTTTCCCATTCTAAAATTGAGAATTCTTTTAAATTTACAATTTTATTACAGTGAATTATTTATTGAACAAAAAAGGACAATATTTCTAAAGGTAAAATCCCCACTCATGTCTAACAAAACAAGCCAAAAGCATGGAGAAATATGCTGATCCACTTCA
The DNA here is from genome assembly GCF_036417845.1 of Apteryx mantelli. Lineage (NCBI taxonomy): Eukaryota > Metazoa > Chordata > Aves > Apterygiformes > Apterygidae > Apteryx > Apteryx mantelli. The sequence goes on along the minus strand of NC_089980.1, from coordinate 115,243,029 downwards.
TTTCCCAATTAAGTAAATTAAAAATTCAAATGAGAGATGGAAGACTGTCAGATGGAAGAGTGTGTATGTATTTTAGAAGAGAAAAATAATGTGATCTCTACACTGACATCTAGATTGCTGCGTTTCATATCTATAATACAAAAAGTTGGTTGGATACAGCTATATAGGCAATCACAGATTTCTTTAAACTGAGCAGGCTTTATCACTAGAAGTCTGGTTACTTACATAACCATCTAGTGCCCAGTTGTCATTTTCGAACTTGCTTACAAAAATGTCACTAGGTCCTTTAATCTGAAAAACTTTCAAGAGTAAATGGGCTTCTTCTTTCTTGTAAACACCTGTTAATAAAAAGGAAGTAACATATACCTTTTAAACAATTTTTGAACCAGTTTATTCTAATACTCTTTCAGAGCTCAAGTATCTTGCTTTAGAATTATAATCAAAATATATTGTGGAAAACACTCTGCCCTAAAAGAATGTTATAATCTGGATAAAGCAGGATTTTATAATCCTGTAATAACAGGATTTTATTTTACTGATCTTTTGCCCACATCATATTTGATAACAGAATGCAAAGATGTTTTTCTACTGAATTTAATTTTACATGTAAATGGGCAAAAATATTTGTCTTTTCATGCACTATTTCAATAACTGAATACAGACAGAATTCCTTGCCTGCTACAATAAGACTGCCAATTTGAATTGCAGAAATATGGATTTTATTCACAACGGTATATTGCTATGGTAAATATCAATGGTACAGTGGAAGAAAGTTTGCTGTTTGGCAGACGGCTACCGAAATTCTCTCTGTACTCTTGACTTTAAAAGGTTCTGAAAGCTGATAATGTTCATTTCGAATATAACAGTGAACAGAATGTCAGATCAGAACACCACTTTCATTTTTTCAGAAAGGAATGCACAATGTTGATTAATAGGTATGCATAATTTACTGACTTCTTTAATTATCTGTGCCTATTTTCTGTCATGCCATTATCAAGACCTTATTCTTTTAAAGCAGATGTTAATCACTATTGAATAACGGAGCTTTTCAACATTACAGTTCTTAAAATGCTGTACACACTTTGCCTGCCAATTGAAGACTACCTGCGAGTTCAACATATCAATACTACCCAACAATCTGAGATTAAAAAACCCACCTCCATATTTATTTGAAATGTAAAGGAAAAAATAGGTGGGTAACCACATATAAACTGACTGAAATGTGGGCAGTCCATTCCATTTAGCAACACTTTTGCAAAAAATGCTGAAAAGATTTTTAATGAACACACAAAGTTTTGGTTTCATTTTGTGTTCAGCAGAAAATACAACAAAACTGAACAGGTGAAAAAATGAAAAGGAGAGCTTTTTAAATATCTATTACTGAACCTACCTGATAGTTTGATTTGTATGTTGGATGCTTCAATGAATGTGGCATTCACTTTGCTGCTTGTAGTATTGAACCAATCAACAGTTAGAGTAGCAGGCTGTCTCTTTCCTAAGTATTCATAAAACCCTTTCCACAATGAATTTATAAAAAACACATCTGAAGGAACTAAACAACAGTGGGCAAAAAAGGAAACAGTAAATAAAAAGCAGTAAATTACAACACAATAACAATCTTTCATATCCATGTTCTTCAGTTTCTCTGTTGTGGCTTCAATCTACTGTTTTAAGTACATTTAGCAGTAAAAATTTTACAACAGTAAAGAAAATATATATAACAAACTTTCCACACAATTTCCTATATTGCACTTGTCCATTACAACATAAATCATTATAACATCACACTGCATGTACGCTTCAGCCAATGTCCCCAACACTACAAGAAACAGTGGGCTCTACCCCTAAAGCCCCCAAGTCTTAGGGTATGATGAAAAAGAAGAATATTCTAAAGTCGGGGACTCCTTGAAGGATGTGTTAGGTAGTCCCCTTTGTTTCATAAATCTATTAAAGCAGCACTCTGTGTGATATATAATCACTGTTATCGGATTCCACATGGAATTTAGCACAAGTTCTTTATTGATCTTTTTGGACTCCACATCTTTTCTTTTTTCATGTGATACTATTGCACCTGTGAATGCTGGAGGTGTCCGAGTGGGGTACATTTTTGGTTTAAATTAAGGGTCTCTTTCTCTGAAACGGCAGTTTCACTTTAAATAGTATGAAGTATAAAGCCTATAAAATAAGGCATGAGTTATGGGTAGAAGTGTATGTATTTTAGTCATTTTCTGATGTTACTGGGATTTTTCCTCTATTCAGAAAAAGAATATATATTTATATATATTTAAATGTTGTATTTTAAATATTTGACTAAATTGCCTACAGAATAAAAGAAGTCTCTCTTATTATTCAACAGTTTCTGCAATATGTGTACATTAATTAGAAAGAAAAACAGAGGAGAAAAAAAAAATTAGGTTAATAGATGTTCATTTTGCATTAGATATATTTGCTGGGTCCCACATATTTCTTGAACTTTCATTTCCCCCCTACACATTGCTATACCTCACATGAGGGTTAACTGTTGGCCAAGAGGGACGAACCCTGCTCCTGGCCAGACAGCACCCAGTGGTTCCTGCCAGCTTCTGACAAGTGAAAATAGACATTTTTCCATGTAGCGCTAAGTTTTTCTAGCATGACAATTTGAAAAGTGTTCTAAAAATCAAAATAAAATTCTATTAAAAGAACTGTTGAACCAATCACACAGTATCTTGACAAAATGACATAGAAAAGTAGTGTTTCATACTCTTCTAAATAAACTCTAAAAATGAACAACTGTTTGTATTTACAAGTGCCTTTGAGCACCTGTAAAGATAGCTGTCTATACTGAATTTAGTCTATACTGAATTTAGTCTATACTAAATTTCAGTTGAGATTTCACAGTCTTTCAGATCTCTAGTATTAAGTTTAGGTTCCCTGGTGTAAAGCCCCAGCCCTGCACAGCGTTTTGCTGTGGAAAGGGAGCACTTGTGATTCTGTGGAGCTGTGAGTATGCCAGTAGCTCTCAAAGTCATACAGCAGGTCTGCACTCATTTGGATGCCAGTGCAGGACTGATATCTGAGGTAGTACAGTTAATGTACTGAAGAAGTTTTCAAATCATGTGACACTGAGCTTGAACATTTGCTTGTGTTTTTTGGTATTCATCTTTGTTTTTATAAAAAATGTGTGTCTGAATTTATTCCTATGAAGGTGAAAGACTTATTACTTACATAAACCTGCTAAAGTGCTGAGAGGTACTAGATAAGACTTTTATCAGGAGTGAACACCATACTTCTATCATCACTTTCAGTATCTTCAACATTTAGCCTCTCTAACACTTTGACCATTAATTATAACTCGTCACTGTATGTGGAATACAATCATTGGCTTAGTATTTACAGAGTTTACATCTGCTGCAGATGGACAGAATCAGTAGGGGAAGAAAACATCTTTTCTACTTCCCAATCATGATTTGGAAAAGGTTAAAATAGAAGTGCTGCAGTCCCATGGAGGGTGCTGATGAATCATTGAATAGCTCTGATCCAAATCCTCCCAGCCCCTGGGATGTCTCTGCTTTTCCCAGACACTGCGGGCAAATGCAGGAGGAGAAAAGTGAATCAGGTATTATTATGCCAGTGGTGCACTACCTGCACATTCTCTCCCCAATGTTAGAAATGGGAAATCCATGGATATTACTTAAAACAGCTTCCTAACTATTTTTGCAAAGACTATACAAAGCAGTGAGAACCAGGGGAACCAAAGACAGCATATTGGTTCTTAAACTTCATGTATACTGTGAGAATTCATTATTTGCAATTTATACACTACCACAATTTACAGTACTTTAAAAAAGATAGTTATTATTGCTTATATAAGCATTAACTGTGGCTAAAACTACCCACTTAATAAACAATTAAGAACATCATTTGTATTCAGATATCCAAACATGGAAAGTCAGAACACGAATCTATTCTGTTATATAAGCTGTAGTTGAGAAATATTAGCTTTATGCCATTTAAAATATACATAGCAGCAGAGTTCTACGAAAAGCCAAGAAAACAGGATAAAGAAAATGCTCTGAAATAGATTTCTCTACTTAATAGAATTCACAAGTTTAAAAACTGTAATAATAATGCAGATAGATATGCTTTTAAAACTTTTCCTTAACCGTAAAGCTCTTCCTTTATAATTACTGCCATTTATTAGACAGTTTCACTTCTCTGCTTGCCATCATAGGCATGTATAGTCATAATATTTCATTTTTATAATAGATACCTTTCGAATAGTACCTATCAAAACTGGTCATAAAAGACATGATATGGTGTGAATTGATACCAATGCTCTGCATAGTGAATGCATTTGAATACTGGGTCAGTATTTTAATTTGGTATGGAAACTTCAAAAACCATGTGGTAGCAGATTAATGCATACCTTAGCTGTGCAGTGAGATGAAGCCTCCAATAAGTGAAGACTGTATATTAATTATGGTGAATGCACATTATATTCTGTATTAGTATGAGTCTGTAAAAGTGATTCATTTGAAAAGAACTCATTTATGACTTCACCTGACAATCTTACTAACAATCTCACCAGGAAGGTTAATTATAAGCAGAAATCTCTTTTTATCCCATGTATTTTACACGGTCCTTCTGTGAACTGCCATGAGTGTTAAGCATTCATCTTATTTTGCCTGCAGTCTGCTAAAATTTAGAATATCGAGTTGCAAGTTCATTTATTTGGTGAAAACTCTGTTGTAGTTAAATGTGTCAGTTAAAAAATTAGGCCTTTCATTTTCTGAAAATGACTGAATCTAAAAAGATCTACACAAAGGAGTTCTCAAATGTATTTGTCCATTTTATCACTAGCAGGAGGAAAAGATTAATTCCAAATATGCTCATGAGGAGGCATACAAATGTGGCAGCAATATTTGTCAACTACTGGTGGTCCACACAGCTGGGAAGCCCCAGCCGAGAGCACCTTGAGAACTTCTTTGAAATGAAGGCCAGCCAAAGTTCTAAAGCTGAATTTTTCTGTGTTATAGTCTACACTCATTATAAGGCTCTCCATTATAGCAATCTCTCTGATATAAAAGTACTTCAAATCTGCTTCTTGCCTACATATGCTTTACACTTTCGGCTTGACAATTTGTTTGTGCAGTTTACAAAACTGATATTGTAGAAATTACTATATACAGATGTTCTTTGGGAAAGCATTTCAGAGAGTAGGTTTTATATGGTACTTGTCATTATGAATTCCCTGAACATTTATATTCCTTTGAAATGAGTAATGAAATACTTAAATATTGGAAATAGTTTTATCATCCATAACAATCTTGGATGTAAATCATTTTAATTTATTTAGTTCTAAAACTCTTCTTGTATACAAACCTGGAGTTTTAGTTATTGTTTCATTAACTTCTCTCACTCCTTTACCTACAAGTAAAAAGACAAATTATCATTTTCATGAACATTGTTGTTTTTGTTTTAATAGAATACTAAAACAATGCCTGATTGATGCAATTATCCTTTATCCAATAGATCTATATTTAAAACAGAAATAACTGAAGTCTTAAATACTTTACATGTTTAAACCTAAACACTTACACAAAAAAAAATCAAAAAATAATTTAGGAAAACAACATTTTTACTGTAGAAGGTTGTCTGGCTAGCTAGATTTTTCATACACTTAGGCTTAAAAATTTTTATATCAGTCCCAGTGCTATAAAAGAGAGCCTTATAGAGGGGACAAATACTGTGTCTAATTATGCATAATACTATATTAAATGTAATAAAACATAATTAGTAAAGACTGATAAATTTATGACACAAACCAGCAAAAGCCAGATAGCTGAATTATGATGATGCGTGCTTCTGGTATAGTCAGCAGAGTTATGTGCATTGATCCCAGCTCAAGTTTGGCCACATATTGCCAGCCACTTTAAAAATACTAATGCCTGGTAGTAAGATGCTCACATGCTTTTTTCTTTGCAAGTAGAAATTCACTGATTACACTGATTACACTGATCAAGCACTAAAAAAAGCACAAAAAGTGGGAGCACAAGAGGAATTCTATCTAAAGATTGTAAGCCAAGAATAAAGAATTCATTCTTGCTTGGTTGTATGAAAGCAGTAGGAATCTTTTTCTGCATTTTATCTTAAAAAAAAAAAAGACAATGAACAAAAACACAATCAAGGTAATTTATCTCAATTCATTAATTATATATTACCCATGAAAAATCACTCTTTAGGGAACTAGCATAAGAAGATAAAGCTCTAGCCCTAAATGATACTTCTTGTCAATGTTGAAACAAAGTAGCCTACCCATTATTTAAAGAAAAACAAAGAACTGTTCGCACCTCAAATGGATTTAGAGTTTTTTGGTATATTAGAATTAAACATTATGTTGCAAATGTCTTACCCACAATGTCTGACTGTTTTTCCCTTTCTTATATTTTAAATATTAACTTTTAAAATTTTCTGGATATGAAAACTTATAGCCATGTTTATTCACATGTAAGGGCTGATTTAGCTTTCCTAACTATATACTCAAAGTTACTTTAGTAAAATTATAAGAAATTTACATGGGTGTAAAGGAAAGTGGAATTTGGTGCAAAGACTTATTTTAATTTTTTCAGGGTTTTATTCATTTTTATTTTAAAATAAGTTTCTCTCAGACAAAAATTATGCAATGTACCAAGCATGCCTGAATGAATCTAAAAATCTGCCTCCCAAAAAATAACCTTCTGTTCTTGTCCCTAATTGAAAATCATACATTAAACATTGAGCACATTGAAATACTCTTTGAAACTGTGCCAGAAAGATAAGGAAAACGTAGTTAAAAGTAATACTTTATATTATTTAGTTTTTCTTTGGTGTTGTTATGGGTAAAGACATATATGTGTGCCTGTACATTTACTCACACATACCCACATATTTTCCTCAGTGAGTTCCAGATACTATGTTCACTTTGATTTTTTTTACTGTTTCTTTCAAAAAGTAAAAGCTACTGTGTCACATGCATTTTTAAACAGTAACTGGGCAAATTCAATCCTATTATATAAAATAAAAATGCAAGGGAAAAATGAAATCCAACCAAGTAGGGCATAACATATCACATGAGCAATGACTTACTTTTACAAATAGGTGATTTTCCTGTCCATTTCATATCTGTTTTACAAGTCCGATGCTCCGATCCACCAGCAAGAAAAAATCCTGGCTGACAGGTATACACCAAAGTATACCCTAAAGTAGGAAGATCTATTGCTTTCACATCGACATGTGCTGGAGTTTCTGGCTGCCTGCAAGCATGAGCTGCAAACGGGTTTTTTAGTTAGAAATAGTGATGGCAGTTTTTCCACAGGATTAGTGCATACCAACCCATCCCTTTTCATTAGATAAACTTTGTACACCTTTTAGAAATGACAAGTAGCTTGCATTTATAAGAAGCAGTTATACTCTGAGAGTTTTATTATTGTGGGAAGATGGAAATGATACTGTCACATATTTTTGAACAATATACTGAAATTAAATCATAACAGCAAGGCAGAAAAGAGTTAAAATGAAGGGAAGTCAAGGCCCATGCCATTGCACTTTCTGCAATGATTGGTCCTGTGAATTATGGTACTGTCACAGCTTCAAGCATCACTTCCATTCAAAATTGTAAACAACCTTGAAAATTACAGAATGGTTATAGTGCTAAATAAATTCACTATAAATTTCAAATGAAATAAAGGTTCCACAGGAAGAACTTGTCATAGTACATCAATTATAACAGATACTTTTGCTCAATGTGCTTCTTTCTTTGTGCTCCATGATGTTCATTTATAACAACTCAAAGTTAATTTGAAATAGGGTAAGAATCTAAGGTCACTCTAATGGACTAATTCTAGCTTAGATCAGTGTATTTTAACACAATGGTTATTTGATGTTCTCCAACTAATACACAGATATAAATATACTAATCACTTATATAACCATGCAGAGGCCAGAAAAGCAGAATTTCTGTGAGTTCAAGTTTGATTCACAAAATGCTAGCCAACAAAATATCCCCATGCATATTGAATGACGCTTTCTGTTCTCTATTAATCCAATATACACACAGGGAAACTAGATTAACTTCAAGCAACTAATGCAGTGGGGTTAATGAGGACAGACATTTTTTGAGTAAAACTGATAGAATTATTATGATCCCCATGAAAAATAATAATCTAAAAAAAGCTATTTCAAAGTAATAATCCTAAATATATCTCTGTTCTTAGAAAAGGAAACAAATAAGGTAAACTGCATATTGTTTTTAAGTGAAGTTGACTTTTTGTGGCATATTATTTACTATAAGTTTCCATATGCATTGATTTTAACTCTCAAAATTGCATAGCATACAAACTAATTGAATAAGAAAATCAGACTTACGAATACATTCAGACTGTACGCCACTCCAGGTTAAGTTAGCAAGGCAAGAACGGGTGGTAGACCCCTGAATATGATAACCTTTCCTGCATCTGAAAAAGACTGTGCTCCCAACCTAGGGACCAAAATAGGATATTAGATGAAATAGGCATCTACCACATGTAGTCAGATATCAATACAGTCATAAGCTACTAAAGAGATTTTTCAAAAATAAAAATGGCTTCTGTTTACAGTTTATAGAATTAAACTTTTTTTATGACATGAGACATGAAAAATTTGAGTAGTTGATCCTTCATAATCTTATTTGAAAGCAGTAAGTGCAAAAACACTGACAAGGCTGTGAACATGGAAAAGAATGAGACCCATACATTTCAACTCATTAGTCTGTCAGAGTGACAGAAGCAACCAAATGATGGACGTATCTGTTTGTTGTACACCACTGCACATGTTTCAATAGGATTTGACCATAAAACTTATTTTAAATGTTTCTCTTCATATTGCACATCTTTATTAAAACTGTTTTTAAGAGGAAAAAGGAAAAAGAAAAAACTATAAAGAATAAGTGCATCCACAATTAAATTCAATAGAGAAAATTCTGGGCCACAATTCTTTACATTGCATTTGTTACTACAAACTACCTAAGTTTTGCTTGAGATGTTCAGCTCGCAGACTGATGATATGGAAAGCCTTACTATGGTCAATTGTGGTATGACTTTTCTTCTGAGGGGTGAAACACTGGTCTGCAAAAGACGATGGTTTTTCAGAAGAAATGGCACAAAGTGAGAAAACCCTCTTTCTTTAGAGTTCCACTGAGAAAAGAAAAGCATGACATTTGGATAAAAAAGATGCTGTGATGAAGGAAGAACTTTCATAATATAAGAGAAAGAGATTGTGTGGAACGTTCTAGTAAAATGGACTTACTGATGGTATTGAAAAAAGTATCCAGAATAGTCCAGACCAGGATACTTGAGGATGTGGAGATGACCACAAAGAAATTGCTTTGGTTTTGGATAAAACAATTTGGCAAGAGATATGATCAGGTAAAATGAAAAAAAAGTAAATATTGTTTAATATTGTTCAATTTATTGAGTAACACACCACATGGAAAAATGCAAATAAGCGTGTTGCAAGTGAACAGTAATCAATGAATACTAATAAAATACTTTGCAGGGATAAAAAGGCAAATAGTTATATAATGCAAAAATCATGGGAGGACTTCAATGGACATTAAAAAATACCTAATCAGTGCAATAGAATAAAAAAAAGAAGTGAGGCAAAAGGCAGTATTTTCAAAAGTGGCTACCTAAGTTAAATATACATTTAGTTACCCAAAAAGAGATTGTCATGATAGATGTTCAGCAAATGCAGCTCCAGTTCTACCTGAAGTGGCTTGGGAAATCCACTGTTATTTTTAAATGTCAAATTACTGATGTGGTTTTATAGGGTTATCTACTTTTAACTATTTTTAAATATTTTCATCTCTGTGTCTTTCCAAGGACACACAGCATGTCTGTAGTAGAGACCAGAACAGAATGTAGCTGGTCTTGACTTTCTAAGTCATCTTGCTTCTTATAAAATTACCAATTATAGAATCAGTAAGTAATGATGAGCTGCAAATATCTCTTCACTGATCCAGAAGGTCAAGGAAAAATTAAATGTCTATGTTGAAGGTAGTTCTCTTTCTACAGGAAAAAGTAAAAATAAAAGCAGCGCACTCTTTTGTTGGGGGAAAAACACTTGAGGCATTTGTAACAGTTACAGAGCAGTGAAGCACAACAACCACAAAATGAACCAGGGCAAGACAGAAGTGATGCTGGTAGATGGAAGAAAATCCTTCAAAGGTCTCCTGCCTATCATCACATCTTTCTGTGATGAGGAAAAACTGTTAAAAGCTGGTTTATAGAAGTTTGGCTAAGTCACAGAAACTGGAAGCCCCACTAGTCATATATTCCAAAAAAAATCTACTTCACTAGTAATCACAGAGAAGTCAACATCTTGTTGTGCCAGACTGTGATCTGACCATAGTAATGCATACATGCATAACTTTAACCCTGAGTTATCACTATTTGTGTTTGGGAGTGAAAGCATATACTTAAGAAAGGCCAAGTCCTGAACAGACAAAGAACTACCACTGCCTCCAAAAGTGAATGAAAAGAAAAATTTAGTCTTTGTATTCAGAGGAACTGGAGCAGCACAACTCTGATCTAAACATTAAATTAGTATTTAATATTTAAAATATTAATATTCATTTAAAATATTTAATATTTAAATATTAAATTATTATTTAAATATTATTATATTATTGTGAAGCAGATTAAAGTGGGAAGGAGAAAAACCCTGAATCAAATTAGGCACAGATTGGAGTTGTGTTTGAAGAGATGATGGGGACAAGCACAGGCTCAAGATGAGACAACAGATGCACCTAGTGCTGGAAGGAGATCCACCTCAGGGGTGAGGCCACAAGATGTGGCTGAGGCGAAAGTGCCTGGGCACCTGCGAGCTGGGTAGAAGTTAAAGGTGAAGAAAGGAGCTGCCAACCACATCTAAGATGGACAGCACAATTCCAGGAGAGGGATTTCACCAAAAAGCAGAGGAACTTACAGAAAGGATTTTTTTTTTTTTTAAGTTCTACTGAATTTGATTGTAACACCATATGGCACACTGTACTAGGTTCAGAAATAAGCAGGAAACTCAAAGAGAGCATATTTCATATTCCAATCACAAATATTTATACCTGAAAAAATCTGTTCACATGAGGTTAATCAATCTAAACAAAGACTAGGGACTGATCACTGTTGTACGCACTTTTTTCCTCAGTCATTTCTATGAATTGTCATTTTGGGGAATCTGGAAATTATAAAATGGACATTCATCACAGAGAACCTTGATCCAACACATCATAGAATAATTTTATCTTCTTTGACTGTGAATAAAATGTAAACATCAATTGCCAATTTAGTAAGCCACTTGATGACTTTTTTGTCAAGGACTACATGGCCTTTGGATCAGACAGGTCTTGGGATGTTAGGTATTTACTGACTATTCATCAATGTATGAAAGAATTATGGTCATAAAGCAAAGTAATTATATCATGTCATATCATATTGTGTAATCAATTTATAAATAGTCCTCTGTATTGAACTCTCCCAAAGAACTGAACGCATGATATATTGCAAGGTTAGAAGCTCATTCTTTAACCTGTATGTTAAAAAAAAACTCAGAATGAAGCCCGAGTTTCTATTAAAAAGGAGTGGAAATTTACTAAGGTTTACAATAGATCTTTAAGCCTACAGATAATTTAAGGTATTTGTAATTATTAAATACATCTTCATTTTAGGAAGCTGACAAACAAATGAAAGAATTACCTCATAACCTCTGGAACTGTTTTGTATTCCAAAATGTGGAGTACCAGGGTCTGTACATGTATTGTGAGCTGGATCTAATGTAAAATGTGAAACATGGAAGATATTATTGTACAGAAAGCTAAAACCGTTTGCAAAAATTAAGTCATTTCATCAATGTCGGGTGAGTACAAGACTTGCTTTATTAATGGAATGTATGTATTGCTATACAATACATTATTATTCCAGATTAAATTTCAAAGATAAATTACAGTACTTTATTTCAGTCCATTGATATTATTTAAAGAGTATTTTTTTGCAGATATCTTTGGCATTGTAGACTTCAGAATTAGGTTTGTATTCATTATTACTGAGTTTATCCTTTTAAACCTTTTTGAATACGTAATATATCCCATCCTCCTAAAGTACTAGTCACAGTGTAGATGGAACATACAGAGGCATATTTTCCTTCTCTTCTTTTCCAAAGAACAGCTTAATGGTTAAATCTACAGAAAAAAATGTAACCGCTTCCTCATAGCAAATGAAATAATTAATTGTTTGACAGAATCTCCTCTATAGGAGGAGATGCTGAAGAAGGGAAAGACCCCCCCAAAAGGAATGCCAACACAGTTTAGATAATTGTATAATGCTCAGTTTCACCAGTATAATTTAAAGCAGCCTGAAATTATTTCTGATTAATTGATGTCGACTTCACATTCTGGTGGTGCATTTGGTTTGGGGTTCCCCCATCACATCCACCAGGTAGACAGCACAGGACCTGATCTCATGCATCTCTCTGTACTATGTTATACCCTTTTGGCAACCAGCTCTGTTTTTGTGCTGACACTGCAATATGAAGAACACAACTTGGCCCTATATTTTACCTTAACAATTTTCAGTCTTCTGTAACCCAATAATGTGATATGCCATTTCCCTCTAGGTCAACTTCCAGTTTCAATTATGGTAGGACAACTTCATCATCATCAGCTGGACTGACATATACTACAGGTTTCAAAAGTTCAAAAGTAAAAAAAAACAAGCAAACACACTGAGCAACTCCAGAACTTTTTACAAATTACCATCATCTGGAGTGCCATTGCTAATAATAGAAATATGAAGCAGAATTGACTTTTTAAGAAGTGTCTCATCAGAAAAAACAAACATAGTGGAAAAGAACGAAGCAGTCTTCAGCTAGGATAAAGAATGATCAACACGCAGAAGTAGAAAATGATGCCATCATTTGGGAATGTGGTGCTTATAGGCAGTTCCCTGTTCACTGATCTTAATTTTCAACTGCATTAACTATGCTATCTGTAAATATTTCAGATGCTCTAATGTTTTGCTATTACAATAGTTTAAGAACTATGGTGTAAAATAAAGTTTATCTCTTTGATACAGCATTTGCTGTGCACACAAGGAAATACTTCTATATTGTGCTATATAAAATGTAAATGAATTAGAAGTTTACTCATTAAGACATTTTCATAGTTGATTCTCCATTATAGACATCACATTTTGTTTTCTTAGACCTTTTTGTCACTGTTACAAAACACAGATGTAATATACCTAGCTGAATTCATTATAAAGATTATGGATTGAAGGAGTTTTGAATTTATTTTAAGAATTGTATTGAGTATTAATATCTTAACAATTCACAAATACAGACTGCTTTCCATAATCTTGCTTGCAACCTCCATCCAAAGTGCCCACACCAGCTCTTCCACAGAGCCAATATCTCAGTCACAGGGAAACATATAATTGGGCTACAGTCTGTATCTGAAGGTATTTTTTGAGAAAATATCAGAGGATTCTTCTATTATCACACCAAAATCATTTTCTCTAGTAAATCACACCAAGTTGGGCAAACGCTTGTGTCCATGGGAGTTACAGATGTCCAGTATTTCTTATAATCTGATTATGTTACATGCAAAGAGCCTATCACTTGCATGTCAGTCAATAAGAAGCTGACAGTACTCAGCAGTTTATCAAAATCTCAAAAGATCAGACCCAACAAACTTCATCTTTTTGCGTTGTACAAGCCACTTTTGCAAGGTCCAAAGAGCTTTTTGATTTAGGATTGATTCTAACAAGTGCCTTTAACTCTCCAGTGATAGAATCTGGTCTTTAATTTACTAAAAAGTCTTCTGTGTATCTAAAAGATTCCAAAAATAGAGGGAACAAATTTATGCACTTGCACTTGTTGACATTCTGCATTTCCAGCAGACAAGCAATCATGTAAATTTACAAATGACTTCACATGTGATTGTGTTTATCCTAAAATAACTCAAAATATAACCTTATTTTTCTGGTTCTTTTTATACTACATAGAAGTTTTCTATATTTGGAAAGCTAATTGCTAGACTTATGAAAGCGTAATAGTTTATCAAGAATATTCTCAGTAAAAACAGAATAAGTAATGGTAATTATTACCAATGCATGTTGGCTGAATTCCACTCCAAGTACCATCTGCTTGACAGAATCTTCTTGAGGAGCCTATCAGAATAAAAGGGGGTCTACACTGAAAGCTAACTTCAGATCTGTAGGTGAAACTTTTCCCATTAAGGCGTCCTTCCGCTGGAGTACCAGGATCACCACAAAACACAGCTAATACATAAAAAAGGAAAGAAAGGAATTATTAAAAACTGAACATGCTTCAACAATGCTCAGAAGCATTCTCCATTGTTCTAGCTGCAAGTCAGACACACTGAATATGAGTGCAAATGCTATCTTACAAATGTTCATTCATCTGTATAGGATTATAGCTCAAATAAATTTTTGCTAACAGTTTAAAATTAATTGTCATTGTTATTATAGGCATAAAACTTAACCTGAAAAAAAACCAGACCTTTTAATTGAGACACTTAAATACTGATTAGGTTTGGATCTCAAAGAAGACAATTTTATATTGTAATGCTTCAAAATGTATCCAGTTTTCAGAACAGTTGCCCTCAGGTGAGTAGGCTGGAAATTTTTGCCCTCATTAAGTAAAAGGAAAAATCTTTGTCAGAGTCCTGACAAGACTTTAGGCACTGGAGGAGAAGAATTGACAGTTTTAGAAGAAGCTGCAAATCAAATACAAGCAAAATAAAAGGGTGTATACTCGCCTTCAGAAAAGAAAAAAGGATTAAGAAAACAGAGGAAGGCTATGAGCTTAAGTGTTAGGATCCATATTTTCACCTGTTAATGGAAATGAAAATGGAGAAAAGAAATGAAAAGTTTAAGGGAAAATTTTTAATCATGTTCACCAAAACTCAGTCAGAACATTAAATAAAAAGGTCAGTAAGGCAAATGGTGTTGGGTTCAATTAGATAATAAGAGATGGAGGTGACTTTTGGAGAAAGGAAGAAGACCCTGATCTTGAATGGGTACAACCACTCAATTGCATAGCAGAGTATGCTTTATGGAAACAGGAAGGAGGATCCTGCAGTAGTAGTACCTGATCCAGCGAAGATCTTTTTAAACTGTAAGAAAGAAACTGACTGCAGCCTGAGATAGTTTGGTGAAGCCCATCATAATTGTGCCAAGAAGACTTACGCAAACATTGTGGGATGTCTCCCCGCCATATTCCTCGGCCCTCACAGGAGAGAATAGCTGTGTTAGATAGCTGATAGCCTTCTGCACAACTGTAACTCACACTGGCACCCCAGCGATAATCGGATCCTTCCACTTTCCCATAGAGTACTGGCGGAGGGGGGCCACAGGTGACAGCTGGTCACAAAGAGAAAAGTTAGAATTTCAAGATTTTATAGGATGTAAGAGAATGTAGTATCATATCTAGTCATGCTTTTGTAAGTAAAAGAAGATTATTTTATGCTCTTCTGCTCCAGTAAAACATGTCTGTATTGACAGAGCAGCTGGTAATAAGCAGAAAAACAATTTAAATACAAAACACATCACCTCTAGGCTTAGGAAGTTCCTGGACTCTAGGCCACTGGAAAACAGAAGAGTATACATCTTATGTGGTTCTTAATCTCTTCCTTACATATTCATTACTGATCATTGTTGGCAACAGGCTACTGAGCTAGGTAAATGTATTGTTCATATATTTTCAATAAATGTTTGCATTTTATTTTAAACTAATTGTGCAGCTTTATTTAAAGCCCTTAGTATGACTGTATCTACTTTCTCATTTTCTGAGGCTTTCATCACACAATGGACATTGACTTTACTGGTAATTATGTGGCTAAGACTCTTTATAACCCTTTGATGCAACATGGGTCTGACGGATCTATGATGTCTTCCAGCTTCTGAAAGAGTGCTAAAAACAATGAAACCTGGAATGACCAAGTTTACATTTATACATTGATTCTTTCAACAAAGAATAGAAATGTGAAATGATTCAGTGATTTCTACAACATAAAATGTGGTTAGTCAAGTACGTACGCCAAAATTTAATTAGTAGGCTAGACTTACACAACACTTTAAAGCGGTATAGGATAGGTTGGCAGTCTAAGCCTTTTATATGAAGAAGATGCCCTTGGCTGTTAAATTTACTCCCTGAGTTGCTGAAGCAGTGCTCAGAATTTTCACCAGGCTAGCTTATTCACCTTTCAGCTCCAATTTCTCTATGACCTATATGTTAATGCTTGTAATTAGGTATTTGTAAAGCATCTTTATGGCTACTTATGATGACTGTAACACTTCATCAAGTGAATTCTCTTTTATGGAAAGTTTAGTTTGCAGGATCCCTTTAGAGAATTTTGGTCCTTTAATCTGAGATAAAAGAGTCCAAAAAAGGAAAATGAGTATTGCATTCTTAGCATTTTCAGTTAGTGCTCTGATAATCTTATTGCAGAGTGCTTTGGTTCTAATGCAGTCATTAATGTCAGTATTCTAACTGACTTTATATCACATCATATCTACAACATAAACAAAAATTTTACACAAATACTTATCTGGATGTTTTAGTTGTATTTGCATGTTAATTATCCCAGAGGATGCTTTGACAATTTTTCTCTTTTATAAATAAAAACACTGATTAGTGAATTCCACAGTATCAGAACAATATTTGTGAACTATTTAAGTTCAAAAGCAAACCTTTGCAAATTGGTTTACTCTGGTTCCAAGCACTATCTTTTACACAACGCATGGTAGATGAACCAGCAGGCTCCATCAAATATCCTGGATTGCACTGATAGCTGACTGTCTTATTAAAGGTGAAATCATTTCCAAACTGAATGCCATTTGCTAATGCACCTGGATCTCCACAGCTGATCACTAATGAAGAAAAGAAAATACAGGATTTTTTTTTAATAACCATATAATGAAACATTGAAGGAACATACATACAATCATATATAGCTAATGTTCCTTTATGAGTTATTAGTTATTAATTTTGATCAATGTATTTCACATGAAATCAAAAATGTATTCTTTTTTCAAGCTAAAAAAATCATATTTTTTAAGATATTACAATATTCTGAGCCAAATACTGCACTCAAATGCACTCAGTTCCTGAAATAAACTCTGGTACGCAGAGCAAACCAGCTCTGTTGATACTTCAGCTTGTTATGCTAGCACTTAGACATGGTGGTTTTGTTGGGACTTTTCCTTCCTCCATGCTAGCACTTTTGTCACATTATGTCAAATGTTGATTGCATAATGAAATTCCAATGGAGTTAAGAAATTCCTGTTTCTGTATTAGTGCCACTGAGCTCAGAATCTAATTTCTACGTCTAATGTTTAACAGAGAAGCTTTATCTTGCTTAGTCCTGGAAAGAAGCCTTTGTACATCAGAGAGGTGATGTCAGATAAATAATTCTTGATTTTATGACATCACCTCTCTCAAGGAATGGTATGTAGCTTTCTAACAGATTCTATGTTGCTACCCTCTTTTTTTTTTTGAGTAACCTGCTCGTTGGGGCCCTGAGTGCAGCAACAACCTTTGCCACCTCCTTTCCCCCCTTCTAGGGGTCTGGCTGCCTGCGTTCCAGGCCAGCTCTGATGTGGTATGGTCTTGTAACCTGGGATCAGACGGCTGTGGAAAGATCTGTGTGTGAGAGAGCTGTGAGGAGCCCTGTCTAGGCTTCTTCTCCCCATTTGTTCAGGAGCTGCATTTAAGCTCAAATCCTCATCCTTGGTCCTTGCCTGAGCTATGTTGCAGGTATGCCTATGCCTGGCCATTTACATCGCAGACTTGACCTCCTGGCTTGATCTTGGACCTGCCTTGTCCACTTGCGGACTTGCCTGGTGATCACTGGACTGTGACTGGCCCAGGTTACTGTCACCGGACCTTGCTCTGCTCTCCTTGCCCCTGCAGGTCTGCCCTCGTCAGGGAAGTCACTGCCCCTGCTAGCCTTGCTGCCTCCCTGTGCTGCCAGCTCGCCTTCTCTTGTGGAGCAGTCCACCCCTGCTGCTCCCTGACACTTGGTCCTTAGCAGAATGGCCATAATCTTTACTGGTCAGGTCAGACTTAGTTAACTTACAACATAGACTGATATAGCAATCCAACTAGATAAAATCTGATTTAGAGCTACCAGCACTTCATCCCCTGTACATAAGCTACCAGAAGGCTAAAGGAAACACGGAAGAAACACCTATTCTTACGAACAATGCAATATTTTTAATATATGCATTCATGAGGTAAACAAACACAGAGAAGTTACCAATGTATCTATCTTAAAAAGGTATTTCTGGCAACATCTAGTATGTGTTAAGAAATGCATGTCCCTTTAAGCAAATAAAATGTTTATGTACTACAAGAAAGAAGAAATAGGGAAAAGTTTTTTTATCAAATCAAATAATCCTTTTTCATAGAAAGGTTGGCCTTCTTACTATTTTAAAGCTATTTCTGACCTGTGCAGTCTGGAGCAGTGCCAGTCCACGTGCCATTGGCAGTACAATGTCGAGTAGTTAACCCTGAAGTTTTGTAACCTTCCCAGCAGGCATAGATGACAGAGCTGGAGAATAATATTCCATCACTGTATATTATCATACCATTGGCTGGAGTGCCAGGGTTCCCACAAGATACAGCTGCCAAGAAAAAGTTTTAGAAGTCAATATTTCTATTATAGAACTGAAAAGTGAAGGTCAATGCTTTTTAAAGAGCCTACCTTATTAAAAAGTTATAGCAAATATTAAAAGAAAATGTTTAACAGCTGTATTTTTGAGTTAATATCTTACTTTTTTTGATTAATTACAGATGGTAAGTATAAAAAACATTCATTGGTCTCTTTCACAATACATGTGTAAGAAATTAAGGGAATTAATATGATAATATGACAGTGCACTTGAGTCTTGTAAATGTTACATTCTACCCATTATGGTCACTGGACAGAAGAAAGTTCATTCAGCACTTTCTGACTCACCTAATGCCCCTGTTCTGCCCTTGGGTATGCTTTTCTGTTTTCTGCCTGTCTATAGCCCTATATTAAGGCAACTGTGGTTAAGCCTTATAAATCTGAGATTCAGAAAGTGATTTATTTGTGTCAGGGTAGATTTTTTTTCCCATGGACCAGCCAATCATATGAGAAGACTTTGTTTGTTTTGACTTTTTCATAACAACCTTTGTCTAAAGCATCTTGATTTGACCATCCCTGCAGACAGGACCCTGGAGAAAGTATGATAAATTCCAAGGGTGGACAGATAACACTCCTTTTCTTATGAATAAAATGAAATTATCATGGGGTTAAGTGATTACAGAATTAACTAAGAATTAGGAAGAAATGTGTATCTAAATCAAGCTATGTTCTTTCATCTTCCATGGAACAAGAATTGCTTCCTAAAACTGGAAGGACATACTTAAACTAACCCTTGCAGAGGTTTCAGGAACTGGCAACTCCTTCTTCTCAAGAGATCAAAAGTGTGGCCCCCTGAGAACTGAAATGATTTAGTCTAACCCAATTATCAGTTCAAATATGGGTATAACAGGCTTAAATTTAATGGCTTGAGATATAGAGGAGGCCAGATGTTTGCAAGCACATTTTCACAACATCTGCATAGCTTCAGTAAACATAATTTTGGAAAAGATGCAATTCCAATTAAAAGAATATTAAATGTACCACATCACTAAATTGGTAGTTAATAGTAGAATTAGTTTGAGAGTTATTATAGCATCACAGGAATAGTGACAGATTACGTTTTGAATGGTTATCAACTTCAATATTTTTTCAACTTCAACTTTTTAAAGATTTGTTTTAGCAGAAATTTATCAGCGTTAAGCAAGTTGTTACAAGATATGTTTTAGAAAAAAAAGAAAATAACATTCCATTCACTTTGATAGTGGGAGCCATCAGAAAATCACATATAAGCAAAGGATGAAAGTGGCCTGAACAGTTTAACTCCCTTAACATTTTACACATGTAATGAGTCCTTCCTCCAAAAGAAGGAAAAGTAGAAGAAATTTTGCATCTTGCTTTTTGTGATTTTTGTTTCTAACTGTAAGCTTGCTTTGGACATACCCTGACAGAAAAAGCAAATTTTGATATGGAAAAATTTTGATATGGAAAAAGCAAATTTTTATATGGAAGAAGAAACATTAACGG
This sequence comes from Apteryx mantelli, assembly GCF_036417845.1. Classification (NCBI taxonomy): domain Eukaryota; kingdom Metazoa; phylum Chordata; class Aves; order Apterygiformes; family Apterygidae; genus Apteryx; species Apteryx mantelli. The sequence continues at coordinate 115,222,823 of NC_089980.1, read as the reverse complement.
AAGAAAGGAAAAAAAAAGATGAAAGAAAGTTTAAAAACTGTCTTCTGATCAGCTAGAGTACACTCTTTTTTATTTATCCTTATAATACAATTTTAACTCACAAGGATAAGAAACGATGATCCAACAACCTTTGAAGATTTGAATGCATAAACATACATAAAGAGTATAGCAAATACAATGTGGAGAAGTCAGCAATAAAATGTTCCTTTAACCAGTTAAATTAGTTTGTGCAGTGAACACATTAAAGAGGAAACACACCAAAGAATATAGAATATACATATCTCTCGAAATTCAAACTAGCCAATTCTTTAGTGAACTGGAGGAATTCCATTCCAAATGCTAATATAATAAATTAAAGACAACATGCAGGCACTGGTCAAGGTACGACACCAAGTTTTATTAAGAGAGCTTACATGCATTCACTAGGTCTAAATGTATTTATGGAATTTATGGAAGGACACAGTCTGAAGGTGCTTAACATTTGACAGAAAAATAATTTGACGTTAATTGAATGTAAAACAATCCTAACACTTTACATATAATACTTATTTTGCTTATTACTTTTCCTCATATTTGCTTAATTCAATTGTGTTCTGAGAACAATGATCAAGTTTTCTTATTTATGCTGATAGTTATAGATTACAGGATTCTGTTAAAACAGCACATAATCGGCCAATTAGAATGACTAAGATTAGTATTGATATTTAGAGTAATTCATAAATGGTTTTGTTTTAATGAAGTCTTCTTCACTTTTCATGTACCAAATAGTTTCAACTTTTGATGGAAAAAAAACCCCAATTAATTGGAACTTGAAAATTCCCCTGTGAATGAAGTAGGAGCAAGGAGCATTAAGTGATCTATGTCAGTGGGGATATGTAATTCCATCAGTATGGCATGTGTAACAACATGATCAAAAAAAGATGCACAGTATTGTTTTTCAAGTTTGAAAAACTCTAACTCCTTCAGGAAATTACTGAATGTAAATGGCATTGCCTTTATTACCTCTAATTCCACAGACCATGCTCTCTTTTCATTTACCACTGTATTTGAACGTGGAAAATAGCCTTTGATTCAATTAACCTTTCTTTTTGTGATCATTATATCATTCAGCTGTGTCAACTGGAACATACAATCACTATGACAGCTATGATAGCTGAATCTGTGATAGCTAAGTTTAGACAGATTCTACCTCTGAGAAGCTGCATGATAGAAAAAATATGGTAGGTTGATTTTCCTCTCTTTTTCTTTTTTCTTTTTTTTTTTTTCACTCTAAAATGACAAATGAAAGCTCTATCAAGGTAAACCTACTCTTCTGGCTTCACGTCTGGAATTTCCTGGCCTTCAGGCAAAAGGAAAATGAAAGAGGTGTATTTCTCATAATTATCTCTATTCCGGTGTTCTGTGGGCTAGACTAGTGATTCAATACCAGACACCCTGATTTTTTCTGCTCCAGAACTACCACAGGTATCTCCATACCTTCCAGCTATCTCTATAGGAGTTCCAGCCTGCCTCTAAATCATCTGTGCTTTTTGTACAGCAGAAACCGTAAAGGATTTGCCTGTATTTTTTTTTTTAATTTTAGGGCATTTATGCAATGATACAATCTGATACGACTATATCCAGTGTTTTGCTAGACCTAGAGATTTGGCTGACCTGAGTCTAAACACAAGAGGACTGTACGAGGCACCTAGTAAACAGTGTATGTGTACATTGATTTGTAACTGGTCACTGCAACCTTCACTGCAGCAACATTTTAAATTACTTTTGCTTTTGCTCACAGAAAGATAACCACAACTCCTGTGATCTCTATTGATTGTGATGCAGTGAATAATAATCTTCCATAGTCCACTACAAACTCAGCCAAGGAAATGAAAATAGAACATACTCTAGAATAATTCATTTTTTTAGCCAAGATACAGCACTGATCAGTGCATCCAAACCAGACATGTGCTTTTCTTTTATAGGTGTGTAGCTGAATGTGCTTCATATTTTCCAATATCTCACTGCAGCGAAGAAGATGGATAAAAGTGTTTTATACGGATACTAATTTAGTCCATTTCTTACACTTACCTTAACAATACAGAGACCATCCTCTGGCTCTGTGACTACACTGCTTACTGGAAAGAGCCCCTGTCCCAGGCTGCCACCTATACTAGATACAGTTCTGGGAGAATGCTTGCCAGTGCATAACAAAACCACAGACTGTAAGTCTTTGAGGTAGAAAAGCACTTCATCTAATCTTTTGCTGATTACTCCATCCGGTGTGGTGTCTTGAACATCTTTTGAGATGCTATATGCCGAATGCCAGGATATCTCCTCATGATAACCATTGAGCTCACAGAATTATTGAAACTCTAGCTGTTTAAACAGTTTGATGACCATTTTACCTTTGCAAGTATCTCTCTTAAGTCTTCTCTACCATTTTGTTGAAAAAGTATTGTCTCTTCCCTTGTCAGGAGGCTATATTTCACAAAATGTTTTAAGATTTGCCACTCAAAACTATTAAAATAGAAGAATCAGCTTGAATATTTGCCCTACTTCTTGGAGAGTCCATCAGCTACCAATTAACTAGCTCGGGTATTCCCATATTAGTAGACAGGGTTATCTCAGCTGTAGCTAATGTAATAGGATTGTTACAGATTTATCTTGTACGACCACTGAATGTGTACAGTACTTGTGAGGCTACAAAAGGGGGGCTGCAAAATTGTCACTACTTGGAATGGATACAATTGGCCCATTAAAAATTAAAACAATGTAAAAGAGAGAGAAAATTAAATGAAACATATAGATACTGGTGCTTATCCATTACTTCCAGCTATCAGTTGCTGACCTAGCACTGAGGATCCACTATGTGATGGCCTGAGCTCACTTCTCTTTCTGGAAAGAAGTGAAGTGAAGCAGACAGAAACCTGATATGATGACCTCCAAAGGGATCGGACAGCCCATGAGCATGCTAAAAGTTTCTTACAGCTGGTCAGCCCAAAGCCTGAAAGAGGGTGTGCTAGAGATTATGAAGGGAAATGCCATTTCTATGGCATTTCCATGCTGATTTCACTGCCATGTGCTATTTTAGTTCCATTTACGCAGATCTTCATGGTTCTATGAAGGCATGATATTCAGTACCAGTATTGATGTAAATCTAATATATACTTTTCTCTTTTTAATAGGGAATTTCTTAAAGAAGAAATAACAGTTCTCAGAATTCTGCAGAACAGAATTCCTTTAGAGCTTCTGAGAATGCCTGAGCTCCTCTCTGCTTTGTCTTTAGACCTCCTCACACTTTCTCAGAGCACTTATAGTTGAAAACATTTAACATCAAAATTTCTAGTGAAAAAGTCGTTGATTCTATTGACATTGTTGCCAATTTTGGGAATGTCAGAAGTAGTGTGGAGTCATGGTTGTCAATTCTGAAGTAACTTCTGGCAAGTGGCAATTTTAATAGTTGCCCTTCTTTCTTCCTCCTTTCTGCTTATGAGGAAATAAGTACTGACAGGAAACCTTTTCAGTGTTCTTGGCTGTTATTTGCTTTCTTTGGGTCTGTGGTGATCTATATCTATTACCTCAGCAGATGCCCCATCTGCCAAACAACCACAGCCTCAAAGAAAGGTATTAACACACTAAGCGCTTACCTAGCGCGTGATTTCCTGACAGGTGGAATAAACATCAACTATGTTTATCGACAAGCAGGATTAAAACATCTGAGATAAAGCCAGTTTTAAAATCAGTGGGTTTAGTCATCACGTTGTCACCATGACATACCTTACCCATAGGGTGTAAGGGTAAAAATATGCTCTCCTCCTATTCTCTTCATTATTTATACTAAACGAAAAACAATTCAAGGAGAAGAGAAAACCTGAAAGGTTTGTTACTGAAAACAAGTTTGGAGCAAAAAAAAAAAAAAAAAAAAGCAGCATTTCAGACACCATTAATTGCTACTGACTGCTGCTATCATACCACACTTAATGCCTTCATGCAGGGGAAGAAGGGATATTGCATAACTTAAATTTTCTGCTTCACAGCTTAAATTTTCTCCTGTGAATATTGATCCTGTGCCCACTGCCATTTTCATATAGTCATGGTGGGATCTACACTGACAGAAGATCAGTCCATGCTGACGAACACTCTTAAATGAGAATACTGTGATAATATCCATAACTGGAAAACAGCATGAACTTGTTAAAAATATTTTGTCCTATCTTCCATTTTTTCATTCAGAGTAAGAGATGAAAGATACTGCAGGACTTGTCAGCTGTGCATCCAGGCCAATGAGTGAGATCAACTATCTTTTCAAATATTCTTGAAAAGAAAGAAGTTATTTTAAAACTGAGTCTATAGTCTTCCAGTGCTTCTTTTCACTTCTGAGAGTGCATAAAAAAGTGTTAAAAAAGCTTTATTATATTTTTGTATTTTATTTTTAAATGTGATTTCCAGAAATATTCTCTATTACATTTCTTTTGAAGAGCTAGTGTAAAAACAGTATCTCTCACAAAGACTAAATCTAACTTATGTGAAAAAAGAGTCATTCATTTGTACTTAGTTAAGAATACAACATTATTTTATCATTTGGTCAGTCCTTGATGCATAGATATGACATAGGAAGAGAAGATGAAACTCTTGTATTATTGTAACTTGGGTGACAGATTTATCACTCCATTTTCATATTTTCTATCAATAGCATTTGTTTAATTTTACATTTAACTTGTGTATGTACTCTCTACTACCAAACTCAGTATTTGTTTAACTGGAATTATTCTCTCACAATCTACTTTATAAATACACACTCCAAAACCTTGTAAGTTTGGACTGAGATTTTTAAACAAAACAGTAACTGCTTGTAAACTATTTTACACCACATTTCTGAAGAGCAATCTGAAAATATGTTTTTGGCACAGTATTTCTTGCTAATTAAAGAATAAAATGTCATTAGTAAGGTATTCAATTGAGTAATAAATCCTGATGGCATCAGTACTTACCTTCACACACAGGTTGTGTACCTGACCAAGAACCATTAAGTAGGCATGTTCGTTCTGCAGATCCTCTCAGCTGATAACCCATTTCACATGAGAAACGTAGAAGACTTTTTATTTTGAACTCATCCCCAAGTCTAGACCCATGAGCTGGTATGCCTGGATCATCACAATAGCCAGGATTACTTCCTGTAAAGCACGACACAGAAGAATTATTGGCAGAGAAGTTATGTTTAACTATAGTGGTAGTAAGGATTCTCTCTTGCAAACACTACTACTAGCTGGATTGTTTCTTTTATAATTAATCACTTTTCTTCCAGTGTGTGGGAGTGAAGCCAAAGCCAAAAATAAAAATGTCTTTTTAGTCTACTTTTTACCTCAAGTCTAAACAGAGCATAGAATATGAAACAAATGAAAAATAAAATATAACTATTAGCACAGGAAGCACCCCTATCACTTTTTATCAGTCCAACAAATTTATTAGTTATCTTTTTGGTATAAATAACATTTTCTACACATTGCATTTTATTGTTCAACTCTGCTACTAGTAATAACTTCTTAGGAAGTTATTACAAATATACTTTTTAGGAAACGTATATGTAATTCTCTTCACTCTTGCTGTTATTTCATTTTTGTTATTAGAAGTTTACTTGAAATACATATACCGACAGCCAAGATTAAATGGTACCTGGCCCCTTGTGTCTATTAAGAAAGGAAAGGGCTCCTCACTTTTTTCTTTATCCTTTAAGCTCCTGTGCAAATATTGGTTGCTGTCTTAATGTACAAAGGAGGTGCTGCAAAAAAGACCTCTCAAACATGTCCTGGTAGTTCTGATGACCCAGTCAGTAGCCTTATTAGATAAAGCTGCTACAGGAAGTGCTGCCCAAGATGGCCAAGGAGGTATGGTTTCAATATGAATTAAAATGCACCCTGCAATCTCTGCATCAGCTCTACCATTCAGGCCACGAAACAGAGTCCAATTATGGTCCTAAATGAATAATAAAAGATGAAAGTATGAGAAGTTATTGTAACAGTCACACTGTGTAACTGTTTGTGAAGAATAAGCTGGATTGTCTCACTATCAGCAATGTATTATAGATTTTGACGTAAAATTGTATCTCTGCTAAATCTCTCTGTGTCTGAACTGTGGTTCATAACAATCCACAGAAAATTTTCTATTTTGAAAACCTTTGCTCTCCATTTTTAAGAATGATATCTCTAGACTGAATTTCTATTAAAAACTTTTCTTTTCAAAATATGTCTAAATAATTCCATCCGACGAACTCTATATGTTCTTATATATGTTTTCTTCATCATAGATGCACAGGACAAAATCTTGAACCCAGTAAAAACAAAAGCAAAACAGTTGAGAAAACTCAAATTAAGAATCTCTTATTTTAGAAACAAAAAATTGTATTTGGTCAGAAAGGATGACTATAGAGTGTGCAGCATAAGGTTTTCAGTGTATCAAGTTTGAGACAGACATTTTGGATACAACTACACTGTCTAAAAAAAGGAGACCAAGAAGCAATTCCTGATTTCAAGGCTAACTTGCGGTCCCTTGTGGAACTTAGGTTTCCTTGTCTAAATCTATGCTTGTAAACAGTGCGAATGTCTTGAGGCCAGCAGGTACATTCTGTTTACTTTCATACTATTACACTCTGTCTCCAGAACAGCTTGGCTCCATCCAAAGTGCTCACTGAGAATGGTCTCCAGTACATGCTGACTCACAAACTATCTGGGAATTGTTTGAGAGTGCTAGCTGAGATGGGTGAAAACCATTCCAGGGACTGTGCCAACAGCATAATGGTCAAGGGGATCAAGTACTAGTGCCCATGATCTATGCTCTGATGCTGCTTAATCTGCAGTTCAGATGTTGTCTCTGAATGATATTTGTTTTTCCATACCCCCCAAGACAGTATTATTTCACAAGTATTTTCTCTGCTTAAAATGTGTGAGATAACATGAGGGCTGTGATCCATGCTACCACAGTGGTGTTTTTATAGCATGAAACTGAGAGTATGTGGCACATACTTTGAGATGTGGCATGTGAGCCTGTGGGGATGCTTGTGAATGCAAAGCCTGCAGGGACTGTGCAGAGAATAAGGATCTATGATTCTAAAATCATGATGATGTCCCATTTCCCTATGGATGCAGTCCCTGGAGGGAATTATCCCAGATCTGGTCATTACCAGACTTTTTTCTTGGACAAAGCTAGTTTTGTGTTGGAGAAAGTCAAGCAGAGCCATGCAAGCTTACAGGCAATCAATACAGACAAAGAGAGTTCTACTGCTGTCTACATCTAGACCCTTTTTTATGTAGCAGTGTAGATGATAACATATCCATTACTGAAAAATGGATGTATGAGTCATCCTAAACAAGACTCTTACTCAGTTAAATATTGAACACTCCCAGCTATCAGTTAGTTCAGAGGATACAAGCGTCTATCACTTTGTCTTTCACTGCATCAGGTCCCAGCTGATAACAAACCCTGAGACCATATTTACACTATCATGCATTCAGATATATATTAATATAAACTGCAGAAATAAACCCACTGCAGAAAATTATTACAGGGTTTCAAGCATTATATTGGGACTTTTTCGCATATCCCTCCAGTATAAACCCAATTAGAAGTCTTAGTTGTCCTGGGCCCAATAATTCTTTCACTGACATAATGAATACAAATAATTCATACTGTTTTTTAATGGAGTCAGCTCCTGTGTACTTAAATGGGAAGTATAGTTATTTTTATAATTCCAAATGCCTTAAAGAATGAGACACCTTTTTAGTTTTTTTTTCTTTTCAATTAAACTAACAGAGATAACTTTCTCCTTTTCCTAGAGAATCCCCCTGCTCCCAAGATGATGTCAGACCAAACTCAAACTTAGAAAGTTAAATTCTGCATCAGTAACAACATTTTAGTTACACTAGATGTTTTTTCCCATGAGAGGAGATGACGACAGGAGTCTTCCAGGGTTTAAAAATCTATGAGTCAATAAAAATACTATGCTATTGAGGCCTGGTATCTGAAGAGCTTCAGTTGCTAGTAATTAAAATTTCTTTCCATTGGAATCAGAATTTTCCCTTCTGGTAGGATATGTTGGGTAACAGGACAGATTGAGTAAAAGCAGTAGAGGGCTCTGACATTTAGAATTTAAAGTCTTGGTGCAATCTCAGACGCGGCATCTTTATACTGGATAAAAAAGTGAAAATGACATAAACATGAACTCAGAATAAGCAAGGAGAGGACAATTCTGTGTGGATATTATCCATGATTTTCCTGCAAAGATTCCCTTTAAAGTCCAGGCACAGAGACCATGATGGCAGTGAGTTCTAGAGCCCTGAGAAGGCTCTTAAGTAATGTAGAACCAAGAGAGGGTAAACAGAAATAAAACCTTAGTGACTTAAATTGACTTCCTTTCCTCATGCTTCAAGTTCTGCTCTGCATCTTTACTGAATCATTTTATGAATGGACCATTATCCATGAACTCTTATGTTGAGCTTTTTCACAGAAGCACTGAATTTAAATATCTTACAGCTATTTAAATTAATGACTCAATTTAAATTAATGAGTCAAGTAACCCTGCCACACACCCCAATTGATCTGAAAATCTCAGTTTATATATGTACAAGAACTAATTTATGGATGTTTAGGAATACAAAGCATGCCACAATGAATCAGATGAGTCTGACAGTGGGCACGCCCAATGACTTAGAGGAAGATAGAAGATTCTATGGGACAATTCTCTTCCTCATTTTGTCAGGTATTTGTTTTCTTATACTCTGAAGCATGCAGGCTTGTATCCCTTATAATAAAGCTTCTTATTAATGTACAGCAGATAGCCTTACTAGCCAGTTCTCATCTAAGCTCTAGACTTCAGCAAAACCATATGTTTTACAACTCCTTTTAAATTTGCATAGTCAGCCTGGGCAGGAATAAACTAATCCTGCACTTCCTGAGAACACTGCAGAGATTTCTGATATTTGCCATATGACACTAATAAAGAATATTCCTGTAAGTGAAAAGAAGGAAAGCATATAATGTAAGCAGCTTACCAGCTAGTACCTTTGCTGTGGTGTTTTTTCATCAACATTTTTATATGTGGCAACCTTTGCTTACACAAAGCAATGTTCATACAAATAAAACAATAAATGCAAACATGTAAAGCAGAACTGTACCAGTGTTTAAATGCTATTTTGTGGTATCTATTCACTGCAGTATCCCATTATAGTACCTAAATAAAGAGCAAGGTTAGCAAAGTAATGACAAAGTGAACGAGGGAAAATGCATTAGAGCATTTCAGTAAATGGCTAAAAATCAGCTGAGTGGCTATTGGTGAAATTAAAACACACCTGGAGAAGAAACAAATCACAGATTTATCTGGAGTTAAAAATTGCTCAAGAACAGCCTTATTCATTTAATTATACGGTCACACTCAGTTGACGGTTGGTATTACTACCTGAACAGTGAGGGAGAGTTCCACTCCAGTGGCTATCTTCTTGGCACTCCCTAGTAGAATTTCCCATGAGACTTCGACCCGCTGTGCAAGAATAGCGAACTATGGAGCCGTACGTAAATTTGTCTCCTGTAAGAACTGCATTGGCAGGTACTCCAGGATGTCCACAAGAAATGGCTAAGAAAGAAAAGAGCACAATATGTTGCAGTGTTTTCATGTCACAGAAAAAGCCTGTTAAAACCTTTAAATACGAGGTTAGTTCCACACAAAATAAACTTCTGGCTGGATTTCTTCTCCTTCGTATTTTTAGTTTTGGTGTCACTATAGATAATTTACTGGTCACTTTTAAGAGTAGAGACAAAAATTACCTGTAAAACTAACCATTCCAGTTTAGCCTTCACTTGTAATATACAGAGATCTCTTTCCTCATTCACTTCCACTCACTCTCCTCTTACAAACTGTACACACAATTTCTTTTAAGGTATGGAAAGGATAAACAAAACTGAGGTAATGTTGCAATGTGCTTTCATATTACAGATACAATAATGATAAGTAGATTCATTGTACCTATACAATAACTACAAGCAATTTAGGCAGGCGTAGAGAAATAAAAAATTAAACCTGTAGTATTATCACAGCAGTGTGTTGAGCTAAAGTGAGCAACAGGAAAAGGAATTACTGATCATTTTGGTGAATTATGAATCATATTTAAGTTTATGTTAATGTATGCATTTTGCTGGTGAAAAATTTTCCATAAGCAGTTTTGGTACAGAATAACTTGCAAGCAAGCAGTTCCGATCTGTCATATGAGGAAGCATAAGTCATTTTAATGTGTACTAGAAATCATATTTTGAATGCTTTTAGTGTAAGAGTTAGGTAACCCAATGGTAAAGAAAGGCAAAGAAGAGTTTTTACATGACCTTAGGGAATAGTCTTGCAACTTAAACAGGAAAAACAAAATAAACAGATCAGTTGAACTTTATCAGACTGATAAATTACTTTAATACATGATCTATGGGTCATACATTTCTAGAAAAAAAAGCAAATGACTATAAATTATAAACAATTTCTTACGGCTATTACTCTTGACAAGCACCATAATTGTATGCAATACACTGGGTCCCATGATAACATCAAACTGACCACACAATGGACTGCTGCCAAAAGGCATGGTCCTGACCTCTCTTCCACAGCTGTGCGTTTCAGTTGCTTTCCCTGGGCTGGCACAAGATTTCATCAGGCAAAGGGTAAACCAAATCAGGAAACTGATCTGGCTGAACAGTAATTCCACAGAAATAAGCAATGTTTAGTTTTCAGCCAAATCAGTTGCCTTAATGAGCTTGCTGCAGGATCACGCAAATGCTAGTCCTGACACAATTCAGGAAGGAACTGTGGTGGGTAAAGAGGAAGGGAAGGAGGAAGATCGGACTTTTGGGAAGAGAATCACACTTAGGTCATCTTAATGTGGTTGTACAATGGTTTGTAGTGTGCAGCATGAAATTTTCCTGGCTTAAGAAGGTAGAAAGAAGCATCCACTTTAAGCAATGCCACTCACAGGTACTGTCTCACATATAAAAGGACAGTGATTTTCTATTTTTTCACTGTTGAACAAGAATTGTTCATGATAAAAATTTCAAAAAGAACCTTGTGTCCATTTTAGGTTTGAAATTTATCTTACCTGTCTCTCCAAGCATTTTGCCCTACCACTAAAAACAATCTTACACTTGAGCAAAGAAAGGAGATTATCATTGATACCTCTGAAAATTAAATCTCTCTCATTGTACTTGAAAGGATTTTATGTGACTTTATCCATGAACAGATAAACAGATCATTCTCATAGAAAATGCTCTATTCATTTCAGTGAGAGTTTTTCTCAAGGAGAGAAAGCAAAATTTGTCCTGTAGATATTTAGGATTCAGATAATGTTTCAGTCCATCAGCAGCTAATGACTGCTAATCCAATAGGTGATTGAGGAATTTAGGCACCTCCTGGACTTATTTGGAATTCCCAAGACCCCAGTCTCCATCGGTAGTCACCAGAGCAAGCTTAGGACTTCCTATTCTGAGGAGATGGACAACTATGACTTTACTGAAGCTCTGTCTAAAGACAGAAAGACATGTAAATGCTATTAAATTTCCAAAATGCTTGATGCGGAAAGATGGGTAGCTATTTTAGGTGGTTTAGATTCCCCACCCTCTTCTGTTCGTTCCATAAGGAAAGTCCCTTCACACTAGAACCCCACTCCTGGAAGTAGGAAGAGATCACAGATAGACAAAACTGGGCCAAGGACTTTCATAACAATTTTGTTAAGATGCAAATCAAGAGGCATAGACTTGGGTCTGTAAAACATTCTTATCAAATGAACATATTTATACAGCTATTTTGTATTTAAAATGTTATATTTTGCCTAACTATTTTGTTACTGAAATCTGAATAAACCTAATTTGCAGATTACAGGTCTGACTGAGAAATACTAGAAGTGCAAACTGTACTGAAAATCAAAACAAAACTGCTTTAGGTCATGTGGATATTAGACATATAGTAGCAGGAAGAAATAAAGCATCAATCAAAAACAGTGTTTATAAACAGAAACTTTAGCATAGTAGAACTTATTGATCTGATTGATATATAGATATAAATTCATAAAATAAATCATTTAAATACTCACAAATCTGAAAAGCAAAAACATTACAATCATTTGCAAACTGATGCATTTGCAAATTAAAGCATTCTTTAATTTCATTTATTATTTCCTATAACTGCATTGTAATTCAGAATCCTGATGTCAAAAAACTAATGGTGATCAGAGAAGAAAAATATCTGAATAGAAAATGAAAGCCAATTGAATTGTTAGTTTCTAGAGATCTGAAACTCACTGATTTGATTATAGGAACTAACAGAACACTTCCTCCATCTCTGAGGAAAGAAAAAAAGTGATGGAGGAAGGATGAAGTAATATTATGAAATGACCCCTTTGAGCAAAGTTTTCCTACACATCATTTCATAGCCTTTTTTCTCAAATATACACTACAATACAATGTCAGAATGGAATAACTGTGAGATAAGCATTAATGGTCTTAGATTATCAGTCCCAATGATAATATGTAAGTAATGATTTTAAGTTTCCCTAGCTGTTTTCAGATATCATAAAAATACAGAAAATAAGCAAATTAATCTTTATTTTCTAGCACTTCAAGTTATAGGTCCATAGTTCCCTCTAAAATCATTTTTACATTAACAACTAAAAGTTGTATGCCAATTTGCCTGAATGATTTCTCACTGAATTACACAATTTACAATATGTTGCTCATAAAATCCAGTTTTGGCCCCAAAACAAGACTGCATTTTTTCAACTTTTAGTGCCTTTGTGACTAAAAAATCATGCACCATTGTTTAATGTTAATCCAAATGGATGAATACTTACACAAACACTTTGGCAGTGATCTATCCCATAAGCCATTAGCTTTACAGGTCAAAGCAGATGAGCCCAACAGATAAAATCCCTTCTTGCAATGGTATGCCACACTTGTTCCATATTTGAAACTTTCAGGGTAATTCTGCTGTCCATGCCGAATAGCATTTTCCACAAAGCCAGGATCAGAACAGTTTACCACTGTAAGACAAACAGAGTGTTCATTGCCAACCCATAACAGAAACATCAAAAACAAAGTTGAACAGTGAATTTTTTGTTACTTCACTAGCAGCTCCTAACAGTGGTACATTTCACTTCAAGTCTTCGATTTTAACTTGATTTTAGTAATAAGTATCAGTTATTTTCCCTCCAAAGCCTTTTTGCTTCAAAAAAAATATTATGATCTTACTCCAGTTCCTACCCCACTCTTGGAAGTGCAAATGGTTGGAAGCGAAACGAGAACTTGGAGGAATTTTTAATTTTTTTCTTGGTCAGTTTAGTTTGGCTGTCTATTTAATTTTAATGAGAGGAAAGCAAAATGAAAATCAAACCACTACACAGTTTAAATAACACTTAAATATTTTATTTTTAAATTTCCTGTAATGAGAAAAATACCTTCTAACAGTAACAAGAGCATTTTCTGTTATAAATCTGTAAAAGAAAATAAAGGGATAATGATGAAAAATGAAATATTTAATTGTGAGGAGTGACTGAGCAAATACATCAAAAAGCATGGAGTTATTTTTCAGATAGCAGTTAGAAAGCTAACAAATTATGTTTTTTACCATGAACACCTAGTTTTTATATAAGGTATATCCCTCCTCCCAATCCTTCCTTTTACTCCCTGCAGTGAAGACTATGGTTTGCTGGTAGAAGATTGAGATGAGACACTGAGATCTCCATCTCAAACTCTCAGCTTTGCTGTCTATCCATCTGACAGCTGTATGAAAAGTTATTAATGCCACTTCCTCCTCCCCCACCTGCACTCTAAACATAATGATGTACATAAGAAAAGATTCAGAAAATTATTAACATTGTAAGTTACAGATCATCAGACAGTGACAGGAATCTACCCCTTGAGAATATCTAGTTTCCATTAAATATCAATAAAGAAGAAACCTGGGTCTCTTTGAGTGGAGAACATCAGACAGCATCATCATTTTAGAGGTAAGACATAAAGAGTCAGTAATGCACTGCTAAGGATATTTCAAAGTTTTTTTTTTTTTTTACTTCTGAAGCATATTTTTTCAAAAAGTTAAATTTTATCATATACATTATTTAAATGTACTGATTAGCTAATACAATAGAACAAGCTTGCAAATGTTCATTCATTGAAAGAATATTTAATTTAGCCAGCAAAAGAAGTAACAGGTTTTTAAAAAAAGCTTACTGGGAATGGTCCCTCTGCCCATGGTAACCCCTGAACTATGCCCCCCCAAATTCCTTGTGAATGTGGATATGAATGTTCAGGTGAAACACAATTGCCAGAGAACATTCTAATCATTTAGTATAACAAGCAATTAATAAGTTACCATGCCTGGGCAGTGTTTAATTTAAAAATATAGATAATATGTTTAATTCCAAATATAAAAGTGAGTGTTTCATGACCTGTTTGTTCAGCTGAAACCATTGTTCTTCTAAGGTAACATGGTTGTGATCCCCAGTATCACAACACTACAAAACCAGTAGGAAATGGTGATCCATCATCTCACAAATGAATGTCCAAGGTTTTATAGGATATTTGTCCTGGTATAGAACTGAACTCATGTTTCTTCTGAGATCTATGTCTGTGCTATAAGTAGTGCACCATTCTGCAATGAATCTGCAGACTGAGAAGTAACTACAGCAAACTAACACTTTCTTATTCTACTGATAGCTGCCTACTTTAGCAACCATCTTCTTAACTAGCAAAAGCAGCTCTTCTTTTAAATAACATCTAAAAAGGTAAAAATGTATGGAAATTAATTGTTTTTAGTGACAGTATAAAGCCTCTGGAATAAAATAACACAGAACTGTAATAGTTCAAAGGCGAATTAATACCATTTTAGCAGTCCTATTTAAGACTTGTTGGTATTAGAAATCTTGTCCTGATGCAACTAAAACATCTTGCTACACTCGCACAGATCCACAGTACAGGTGCATTTTATATAGCTTGCATTTCATACTACCCACATTAACTCTAACATTATAAATTGGCCATAAGCAGCTTAAATAAGTACATATATGTTTACTGTGAGATTTCATTCATGCACATAACTAAACACAAAATTAATGGAAGTTTTCATGCAGATGCAAATTACTGTTTTTTTTCCCCAAGCTACATGACAAGACTGATATTCATTGTCCACCTAACTCATTTCTTGCAATCTCAAAATTTCTTTCATTTCTTTCTCAAGACTCTCTTCCACTGTACTCTTTGTATTTTTCAGGTGATTTTGTTTTTGTCTGAGCATTTCTCACCCTTTACCTCTTTTCTAGAGCTCCAGATCTTAACTACAAAAGGGTTAAACTCTTAGTACCGTGGCTAAGATAACATGAATGTTCAAAGCCAGTGAAAATAGAAGTAACAACAGTGCTTGTGAAGCCATTGAAGTTAAAAAAATTCCTCATTCATTTTCAACTTAATTTTCATATCATTCATTTTCAGTCATTTTCATCCTACCTAAAAGCTAGTACAGAAACAAAATGGTAGAGAGAAATAAATCTGAAGAGTGAAAATGATATGTTTGTGGAGGGGAATGATTTAATTCCTGGAACAACATGCACTACTTTCAAATTGTTTCATCCTCAAGCTTTTGTGATGAAAGCCACAGGAGAGTGTAGGTGGCACTGTAATGCTTAGCCTTTGTTTACCTGTTTGTTTTTTTTTTATCATAAGTGCTTGAAAATGGAAGTATTTGGATATTAAAATATTTCCAACTTTTCTTTTGTTTGTTTTTTTACTCCAAAAGATTTATCAGGTTTGTTTTCATTCAGGGAAGGGAAAAAAAAGCCATTAAAACCATTGATTTTGGTCAATTAAACTCTTTTGGGTTTAAATTTTAAATAATGCATGAAGCTAATTACAGATTTTGCTACCTTAAAAAAGCTTGATTCTTATTTTTTAGTCAAGATAAAATATTGACAATGGCTGAAAAAAGTTTTGAAACAGAGGTCTGAATTTTTTATTCTTAATCATTAGGTCTTTTTCTCATTTTTTATTGTATTCTTTATTTTTAATCATTATATCTCTTTTTTTTTACTCTTTATTAGGAACATGGGCTCTATATTGTTCAGTTAGATCAGATGATAATGAATACTGGGTAGATCTTTGACTCATCCTTATGAGACTGGAAGCTACTCTGTTGTGTTTCCAATGTTTCTGTGTACTAATAACAGCAGGAATTTCTATCTTATCCTATACAATTTCCTAACTTAGAGGGAGTAAGCTATGAAAAGTTGTAATATTATCAGCTCTTTCCATTTTAAAAAATATCGTATGTGTGTATTACGCAGCAGATTCGTGCTATTTTGGTGATCTACAACACTGTTTCAAGGCTGTTGGTCTTCAAGTTACTGACACAGGTACACATAAAACCTCATTCCCATTGAATGATATTTATGAATTTCCAATACCTAGATTTGCAAGAGTGACATTATGCTACATTCATCTTTCACTAATCTTAGGATACAAAGGAGCTTAGTCACCGCCCTTGCTTTCAGCTCCGGCAAGAGGGGGTGATGGTGTTATTATGCTTGTTCAATATCTTTGTATCGAAAGATTGTCTATAAATATGGACTCCTCCTAGTTTCATGATTGAGACTTTGGGACAGTTTTCCATTGATAAGAAAATATAAGTCTGTCCCACTGTACAGGGTATTCAGGCCATCATATGGATATTCTTCATGCAGGACTAACCAGAGAAAATCACTACCATCTATGCCCAATAAAAAATACAAAAACAGATTTTGCAAAATACACTGGAAAAAAAGAAAAAGAAAAGGGAAAAAATAACCCTAACAAGGAACCATAAACATTTGGATTTTTTTTTCCTTTCTGAAGGATCTGAAAACCCAAAACATTTAGTTTCACTATGAGAAACAAAGAGAAACTCTTTCATTATACTGTAATTGAATATATGTTGAATAAAATATAAAACTAGCAAGCAACAATAGCAATCTTATCACCAACCATCCCAAAGGCTTAGCTAAAGTTTAAGGAGACTCTTCGTGACAAGTCCTGCCAAAGGTGTATTAAGACCAAACATAAAATCTGCTATTTTTCTTGTTAAGATTTTTTGAATCTTAAAACTATCAGCATGTGTATATATTTATGTATGCTTGAGTATGTATGTGTATATATGAATATTCAACTTCTCAAAATTGAAGCTTTGTTTTAATGGTTAAGCCTGCCAAGTTATCTTCTGAGAAGTCAGTAATAGAAATTGAGAAGAGAGACCATTGTTCCACAATGATATGTTGCCCTGAAGATACCCAAAAGCAATTCTAACTGAATTGTCTTTGAAACACAACAGGGAGAATAGAAAAACTTAATTCTATATGCAGACCAGAAACATGGAATATTCAAATAATATATTAGATTCCCAAAGAACAATTTTTTCTGTGTGATAGTGTTCTCATTCTTGTATCAGCAGAACTTGTTTAGACAATTCAGTGATAAGTAAAATACAGAATAGTCATTGAATACATAATTTATACCTGTGATCCGTGCAACAAAATGTTTGCAACATACATGAAATCTTATCAAATGATTATGCAAAAGAATATTATCCCTCAAGCTAAAAAGTAAACAAAATTATACCTGCAGTGCCATCTAACATAATCTATAGATTTTTTAAAAATATATACATGAGTGTAGTGTGGCTAACAAGTGATGCATAAAGGAGTACTTCAGAAAACAATTTGAGTTGGTTGGCATACAGAACTAAGCCAGTAGTTTCCCTGATTGCTTTTCACCCTGGGGACCCAGCTGTAAATCACAGTGAGAGCAGAAGAAGATTGCTTTCTCTCAATGACAGCTGTCAAGGATTACATGGGAAATGAATTCTGGCACTCTCAATTTAGTCTGTTGAGAAAAGCAGGAGAATGCTTTAAATCTGCCCTGATGACTTTGGAACCTCACATTGAGTAGATTCAAACCCTTGAGGACAAAGAAGTGAAAAGACCATGTCTGAGTCCTTTAGGCAGTTTTCTGTTAAAAAGTTGAATGATCATCAAAAAGTGCATCATTCACGGTATTTCATTTCTTGTTCTCTCTCCCTCTCTTTTTTCTTTCCCTTGACAGAAACAATATGAAACTTCTTTTTAAACTTTGATATCTGATTAAGAGTATTTTTAAACTTTTTTATTTGAAAAATACTGCATGAATGTTGGTATCTATAACATGTATAGGGATTGCCTCTCAGAATGAATAGAAGTAGAGAATTCACTCGGACTTTAAGGCAAATTTTAGGAGATGCAGTCTATAACAAGAAAAGAAGGCACTGTTTGCGAAAATCTAATTAAAGTGTTTCCCGTCTGTGGTAATTTAGTAAAGTTCAGTGTAAAGTCAATACTACACAAAAATGGTAACCGCTCAATGAACTAAAGGAAAAAAAAAAAGTCAACTTACAACTTCACTTAGCAGAAGTCTCAAATAAACAGAAGCCTGATTTTTTTCTTTCTTTTTTTTTTTCCAATGGGGACCAGCTGGAGAGTCATTTTACAATGAAAATTCTGGCCATATAAACCATAAAGCTAAAATAATTATTTAGGAACCACAGTATTTTTACAAACATTAGTAAGATCTACCCAAAATCAGATGTCCCAACATCATGCTTCTGATTTGCCCAGACAAAGGAAATTTTCACTGTAATAATGTAGTATAGATGTGCTGGGTAATAGTGCAAACTAGTGCTAATAATTTGCTACATAACAGCTTGGTATAAACAAAGCCTTAACTAACATCAATAATTTCAATGAAGTATACAGAATTAAATTCACATTTTTTTTTACTTGTGAGATGAAAGGCTAAGACACACTTAATTTTAAATGGCACTCCAAAATATTTATCACTGATATAAAGATGACAAATATTCTCTCACTGTTACAAAAAATGCAATCTTTCCTATACTTTCTCAGTGAAATTTTCTGCTTGACCACTCAGATAACTAAGTAGCCAATTCATCCTCTACTAAAATAAAACTGGAGTCAGTAGCCTGTTAAAAAATTCCATGAACTTACAGTTACTTTTTTTCAGCTTTGAACTAGGTTGTTTAAACTTCATAAAACAATAGTTCTTTTAGATCACTAGATTAGCTAATTTAAAAAATTAATAGTTTTGTTTTGTATGCATACGAAAGCTCTTCTTCCTACACCCCCCCCCCCAGTATGAACACAGGTGTAACCCTTGCAGATACATCAGAAAGATGAGTTACGTACTTGTCACTATTCTTTAGATGTGTTGTCTATACGTACATTCATTTATGGGCATGTATGTATTAAGTAGTGTTAACCCAATAATTTTTGTCATAATAGTACCAACTCTGGGAGCATGTCTTAAAATCTTTCCCTTAGGTTTTTCTTAACCAGAGCATTGTTTCCATATGTAAGAAAGAAACATATCGATGGTATTAGAGTGGTTTGCAACTGTACAAATGAACACCTCAAAGGTGAACAATTTCAGGTGAGTAACCCATTTGCCCCCTGTCTGAATATACATTCACAGTCACTGATCAGCAACAACATACAACTCAATTACCTGAAAGGTTTCAAAGTTCCTAGTTAAATAGGTGCTGGGGGACTATTCTCTCAAAGACAGCATGGCTTCATTTAGTTTCAGAGAGCTTAGTTTAAGTGTGAATGGAACTCCAAGGAGCAGTCTTACAGATCTCAACTATATTTATATTCTGCAAATACTTCCACTGCTTGAGCTCAAATAGAATGAATCTTTATTAGTACAAAGGACTCCTTGGCTATCCATTGAGAAGTATGCAACTATACAGTTGCTCTATGTAACAAAGTGGGTAAGCTTTTGGAAGGCTCAACTGTTAACTGAAAGACAGGACTGAGGATATAAAATTGAGGATATAAAGTGTTTATGCACCTAAGTCCCTACTTTAGTCACTGGAGATCTAACTAATAGAGTCATTGCAGCCTAGAATGTGATAGAACCATAGAAAAGTTGGTTGGAAGGTGCTTCTGGAGGTCATGTGGTCCAACCCCTCACTTGAGGCATAATTGTCACCAATGGATCAAGTCAGCTGTAGTTTTGTCTAGTCAAGACTTGAAACATCCAAGGACGGAGATTTCACAGCCCCTCTGGATAATTCTGTTATAATCTGGATAATCTGTTCCCAGTGTTACACTACCCTCTTAGTGAAATACCTTTTCTTAAAGACCAACCCCAACCCCTCACGTTGCAATTTGTGACTTCTTACACTGTCTGGCAATACTGAGAAAAATATGACTCCATAATTTTTGTAAATCCTCTTTAATTAACTGTAAGTTGCCCTTTATTCTCCTCTTTAGCAGACTGAACAAGCCTCATTCTCTTAGTATATCCTCACCCTGATACAGTTGACCAACCCTTAGTTTTCTGCTTTAAGGTCAGCTGAATTACACACTAAGGTCTCTTTCTATGGAAGTTCAGCCCCTGAGCAGGCCTGCTGACCAACACACAAATGTGGATGTTTCAGCCTCTTCAAGCCTCTTAATGTGGAACCCAAGGAACTCTATTCAGTTGCCTGAACAGATGTGTCTATTACCTTTTGAGATGTCTTTGCCTGATGTCCCAAAGGAATGTGCCATCTCTGTCAGCTTCAGGTAGATATATCATATACTGTATAACATCCCCAGTGGCACTCCCCCTTTTTATTTAGGCAACTCAGTCAAGCTCTAAGTGTCCTTCTAAGGGGTCTTCAAACAGATCTTCCCAGTAAAAATGTTCTGCTTTTAAGAAATATGACTTTAATAGGAGAAAAGTAGAACAGGATGAATGAGAACGTCTATAAGAAGAGAGATTAATTCTGATCCTAAAGTAGATTAGAGTATTTTGGATCAGTACCAGTCAAAAGGAACAAGTTATCATATCAACATTAAGTATTACTTTGGGACTTTATATGGTACCTATACATTGACTCTCCTGACCATGGGATCAAGACTATATCTAGGAGCACTCTACAGAACAGGCAAACCGAGGCAAAATTGTTCACATTACTTGCTAACTTTCAGATACCACTGCTGGTCAGCAGTTCTGAAAAACTGCTGCTAAAACATTACTGCAAACTCCCAATTCATGATCTAGCAGTTTGAAATGACTGGGATTGTTCACTCCAGTATTTAGATTCTTTCAAAGGAGATTTGTTGGACAATTAATCCAATGGCCAGGGTGTCAACACCGGAGACTAACTTTCTCTTTGCACAGCAGGAGAGATCTTACAGGACTCAGAAAGATCATGGTAATGATATATCACTACCTGGATGTATTGTTCTGCAATGTATGGGCAGATAGGCACAATCAGCATAATCAGTTACATGTTTCAACATACTGATGTGCCAACTGTGTTTGCTCATATCAAGAAACTTTAGATTCTTAGTTTAGCAGAATGAACTCTTCAGCTGAAAAGAATCTGCGATTATCATTATGGATGGACAGTAAAGGAAATGGCATTCTTCTGCAGATAGGGTGTTTGGATCAGCCAAGTTGGGAACTATGCAAGTGACCTGGGAGGGGTAGATACTACCATAAGTGTTGAGTAAATTTTGGGAAGAAAGATTATTCAAAGCCACTTTTACAAATATTACACTGAAGTCTGCTATATGGTGTTATGTAAAAACAATCTATCATATCGCCCAGAAACATCAGCTAAGTCTTGGCCATAACCATAGAACAAAATTCTAATGCTGTTTGGGGTGTTTAGTGGAAGGATCAAAGGTGGGGAAAGGGAGGTACCTAAGAGGATAGGGGAGGAACAAGTGTGGGAACACAGAGGAGAAATAAGATAAAAGGGATCAGTCAAGCGGAAACAGGTAGCTGGTCAGCATCCTTGTCTGAGTGAGTCCCATGCTTGATCACTGCTGTTTATCTTGTATTCTCATTAAATTCTATTTCTACCTATCAGGGAGACCAGGGAATCTGAGACCAGTTACTGGGTAGACTGAGTGTCTAGTGCCAACTACTGGAGTGATCCATATTGTGTGTGTATGTATACATTCATATATATATAAACACACACACACACAAACACATATACAATACACACACACACACACACACATATTTTTATATATATTTCATTAGAAGACTTCAGTACTGATCAGTTGGAGAGTAGGAACAGGACTGTGCCATCCATGCTGTTCACATTTACATGAATGCCGTTAAAGGCAATGTTTTCTGTCTGTTTTGTTCTGTGTGCTGGCTGTGCACATAAACACTGTGTGTGCGCCTACCCAGAATACATGCTCAGACAGGCTACTGGCTGGACCTGGGGACGCAGAACTACAGCAGCCTCACATCTGTTGGGCTACCGGATTAAGAAACACTCTCCAGCCTTCACTCTTTTTGGCAATGAAAAATCAACTGCTGTAAAACATTTTTCCCCTGCACTATCATTCTATCATCCAAAAATAACCTGCCAGCAATGCCAAAACCAAGATGCCTCTGAGAAGGGTATCTCCAAAAGGGTGGTAAAGGGGTTTTGGAGATGGTAACACTGAGAGCTGGTTAGTATAATGCCAGAGCATAGTGTCTCAAACCCATTTGGTGGAAGTCACAGATTGCGATGCCTGTAAAAACTTGCATAACCTGTCCGCACAGTGGGGTGGGGAGAAAGAGAAGGACTAAAACACCACTAATCCACTTTATTTGCTACACTTATTTCAGCAAGGGAATATTACTGAAAGAAATGTATGTTCACACCTCTTAAGACATTACCAAGAAGTCTGCCTCAGCTGTGATGAATCAGCAGATAAATAATGAGCTCTGGAATGACAGAACTGGAGAAACGCCTCTTGTACATTGCCTGTAAAAATGCCTTGAGACCTCACATTTCTCTGGAATCTTGAGTAAGGCATTTTGTCCATTTATGGGGTAGAAAAGATTAATTTCCTCAAACAGCAGATCCTCAAGCATACTCTGAATCCCTCTTACCTTAGCTCTGCAGCCAGGAATGTCCCTTGAAACCCACACTTGTGACAATCAGCTCTAAAAAATAATATATTCATCCCATGCCTGGACACTTATTGGGAAGTTTCAAATCAGTACCCAAAAATGGGTGATTGAAAGATGATAATTTCAAAGTCTCACAGGCCAATGACATTATCAAGGATTCCCTTCCTTCTGTAGTACACTGAACAGAGGAGGGATGGGATGCTGTGAAGCAGAAGAATGAGGCATGCAGTAGGAGGAAATAAATCATCATGACAATTCTCTGCTCTGGCTGGAGTTTATGGCAACCAATAAATGGAGATTGTCTGAATTTTGCCCTAAGCTCTTGCTCTGCTAACAATAAAAGAGAGGAGGAAGCATAATTTCTGCAGTCCACCATTGCTTTTTCTTGTGAGCTTTTGTATGGTGATGCCTAGATCATTTATACTGCATACCTGTGAAAATATAATTAACGGCTGAGTTAAAACACATCCAGTGCTGGAGGCAAAAGGCTAGAAAAAGGCTGTGTTGGTTCTAGGTTTGAGTAGGAGTAGCAGTAGCAGGTTCCAGCAAATTTACTGCTTGACACTCTCTTGAATCTCTTGAATCTCATTTATATGAAGAAATAATCGATTCTAAAGATAACAGTAGCAAAGGACATCCACAGAAACTTTCCTTGCCACTGATTATGAATTTGAAACTGCCTTATGAACTTGCAGCAAGTAACAGGACAGTTTATCCAATGACAAAGCAAAGGAACTGGATCAAGATGTGCTCATCTTTGTATATGCATCCTTGCAGTCTAGAAGATGAAGGGTAGTATTTAATACACCAGTTCTTACTTCAAGCACAACATGCGGAAATACGGCCTACACTGCAATCAAGAATGCAGAACCCTGATAAGCCCATGTAATTCTGGTCTCATTTGGTGGTTAAGAGCCAGTATGAAAGGTAGGAAATGCAGAGAAGCAGTCTGTGCTTCTAAAGACCAGATGCAAAGCAGTTCCAAACTGCTGAGGGGAAAATTTCATATGGCACATATTTAGTTTAGGATTTGGTAGCTTCATAGCTACTTCTGGGGTACCTTATTCAGGCTGCATCAAGTTGTACTAAGACAGGTTTGCTGAAGAGCACAAACACTTGGGAAACAGAATTTTTCCAGAATGCCATTTGATTCTAATTTAAAGACAAGTAAACTGGGCATTTACTTACGATGTTCTCTTTACCAAAAGAATAAAGGCAGAGGTAGAGCCCATGAAAGAATGAAAATTTCCTACAACACAAATTGCAATTTTAAAACCATATTTCAGTGATCTCATCATTCCATCTAGGGCTATTACAAATGTAAAAAAATGTAAATGTAAATGTAAAATGTGTGTGTGTGTGTGAGTATAAAGGCATGAAATAGTCATTGAAAAAAGATTATTAATTTCAATAGTTCAAAACAATTTTTTTCTCATAAATTTTATCAACATTACCACCAGCCTTTTCTTTATTTGTGAAAGAAACAGTAGGAACATGAGTTCTTCCATAGCATTGTTGTTTTAATCATCATGATTTCTCAGAATACAGAAGATCAAACCTGAACAGTACCAAAATCTGTATCAAAAAATGTGTTAATTTTAAGAGATTAAAGATTTTACTTGCTGTGCTGAAAAAAGTGGCAAACTGATGTATTGGCATTCTGGAGTGGGGGGAAATACACTGTAAATAGAGCTCAGTGCTTATAACTCATATTAGGATCTAAAAACATATTGAAATGCTTTATTTCATACAAGTTTTTGTCATATGGTGCTGAAGTAGCATATGACAAAGTGTATGTATGAAGTAGCATGTATGATCGTTTGTATGCACTGTTTTTTGTCAGGCAAAAAAACCCCACATATTTTCTTTGGCATAAATTCCTGCCAGTGACTTGTTAGTTATCCTATTAGTGACACAATAGATAGGAGCAATGCATCATTGCAAAAGAGTGCCTGACAACTGTCTCGCTTTATTTGCTAAAAATATCAGTGTGTCCTAAGCATACACAGTAGTTCAGCAGCAAAATAAAATCAAAAAAAAAATCTCTTCTCTGCAATAACCTCAAGCACTATTGAATATTTTGTAGTAATTACACTCAGAGTCTCAGTAAGTGAAGCCAAGTTCATTATTGACTCAAGTAAACTCAACTGAGGTTTGAAAGAAAGGTCATATGTAAAATCTCTGTTGAATTAAATGATGCAGGTTTGCCAGGAACATCAATCCCTTCATCAGCAGAATATTCAAAGAGCTGGAAGATCTATTTTTCTTGTACACAGATTCATAATTCATCATTAATAATGAACTTTAACACAAATATTTTTCACCCATTAGTTAAAAGGAAATTTTAGAAGGAAAAGCATATGCCAGGATAAGTGGTATTACTCCCTTAGGGTAAATCAATTCAATAAGAGGAAAGCTGTTATAAGCATTTAATCGGCAGAGATTTAAACTAGCAACTAGGTTATAAACATTTTTATTTACCTTGTGTACAATTTGCTTGAATTTTTTAACAAAATGTAAGAAAATAAATTGACATTTTAGATGCTAAAATTTTAATTTTTTTTTAATCGTGGATGTAAAATTAACATTTCAGCCAACCCCTGTGATTTCATCAGCTACAGCTGAAATGCATTTTTTTATTAAATATAATTTAAAAGTTTTTGCTCTTCTTCTTCTTCCATGTAAATGCTATAATTCAAGATATATTTTATTTAACCCTTATTGGCAAGAAAAGAATCTGTAATAATTTTGAACTCTGCAGAATCATCCTTTAAATCAAACTTTTAAAAAAATTTAAAGAAAACATAGTTATAAAAGTATGTCACACTAATTTTCATAGAATATGGTCATAAAAACTAGTATTTACTGAGCTAAAAATCTTAATCTCAGGCTACCAAATTCTGCTCTCAGTTAAATGATGTAAAGGTAATTATGCTGCAAGGTTCTAGTGAGGCAGCTTACAATAGGAAAGACTCCTTTCTGATATATGGGTAGAAATAAACTATAGAAGTGTTCTATGGGAACATGGTTGGCTGATACAGAGATTTGAACCGGACTGCTCTGTAGTGCTCTATTTGTTCCTTTTGAAAAAATACCAAATGTTCTTGGGTCACAATGAATTCATAAGCAGAAAAGTAGGGCTGGGGACACCATACACTACCTGAGCAAGATTCTTGATAATGCATCTGTCAAAGTCTTTAGTCATAAACTACAAAGAATCACAGAAAGGTTGAAGTTGAAAGGACCTATAGTGATCATCTAGTTCAATCTCTCTGCTCAAAGCAGGGTCAGCTAGAGCAGGCTACTGGGGACTGTATCAAGTGGGTTTTTAATATCTCCATAGAGACTCTATAACCTCTCTGGACAACCTATTCCAGTGTCTGGCCAGTAGAAAAGCTTCTTCTTACATTTAAATGGAGTTCCTCTCAGAAGAGTTTGGCTCCATCTTCTTTACTCTCTTCCATCAAGTATTTATACACATTCATAAGATCCCCCATGAACCTTCTTTTCTCCAGGCTGAACAAACCCAGCTTTCTCAGCTTCTCTTCATATGACAGATGCTCCAGGCCCTTAATCATCTTTGTTGCCTGTCGTGGAACTGCTCCAGCAGGTCTATGTCTCTCTTGTACTGGGGAACCCAGAACTGGACACAGTACTCCAGATGAGGCCTCACCAGTGTTGAGCAGAGAGAAAGGATCACCTTCATAGCCTGCTCTTTCTAAAACAGATCAGGATGCTATTGGCCTTCTTTGCTGAAGGGCACTTTACTGGTCCATGGTCAACTTGTGGTTCACCAGAACCCCCAGGTCCTTCTCTGCAAAGCTGCTTTCCAGACAGGCAGCCCCTAGCTTGTACTTATGCTTCAGGTTATTCCAGGTGCAGGACTAGGCATTTCACTTTGCTGAACTTCATGACGTTCCTGTCTCTCCATTTCTCCAGCTTGTTGAGTCCCTCTGAATGGAAACACAACCATTTGGTGTATCAACCACTCCTTCCAGTTTTACACCATCTTCAAACTTGCTAAGGATGCACTCTCTCCTATAGTATTGGCCCAATATTGACCCCTCGGGTATTCCAACAGTGACCAGCCTCCAGCTGGACTTTGTGCTGCTAATCACAACCCTTTGAGACTTGCAGTTCAGCCAGTTTTCAGTCCACCTCACTGTCCACTTATCTAGTCTGTACTCCATCAGTTTGTGTATGAGGATGTTATAGACAGTATCAAAAGTCTTGCTGAAGTTGACATAAACAACATCCACTGCTCTACTCCCATCCACTGAGCTATTCATTTCATCATAGAAGGCTATCAGGTTGGTCAGGCATGACTTGCCCTTTGTAAATCCATGCTGACTACTCTCAATCACCTTCTTGTCCTTACTATGTTTGGAAATATTTTCCAGATTATTTGCTCCATCACCTTCCCAGGGATTGATGTAAGGCTGACTGGCCTGATAGGAGTGACATCTGCATTCTTCCAGCCTTCAAGAACCTCCCCTGATTGCCGTGATGTCCCAAGAGTGTTGAGAGTGGCCATGCAATGACATCACCCATCCGCCTCAGCATTCTTAGGTGCATCCTATCAGGTCCTATAGATTTATGTATATCCACTTTGTTTAAATGTTCCTAACCTGATCTTCTTCTACCATAAGTCTTCTCCTCTACTATAAGTCTTTATTGCTCCAGACTTCCCCACTGATCTTAAAGGCCTGTCATTCCTGAAGGCCAGTCTTATCAATAAAGACTGAGATGGAGAAGGCATTCAGTACCTCAGTTTTTTCCATGTCTTCTGTCACCAGGTCCCCTGCCTTATTCAGCAGTAGGCCCACATTTTCCCTAGTCTTCCTTTTGCTGCTGGAATACTTTTAGAAACTCTTGTTGCCCTTCATGTCCCTCATCAGATTCAACTCCAGATGGCCTTTGGCTTTCTTAACCCCATCCCTGCATACAGTGTCTTTTTATTTCTTCTGGGTCACCTGATCCTCCTTCCACTTCTTGTATGATTCCTTTCTATGTTTGAATTTAGTCAGGAGTGTTCATCTAAGCAGGCTTCCTGCCACCTTTACTTGATTTCATGCATATTGGCATGGACCATTCTTGAACTCGTAGGAGGTGATCCTTGAAAAGCAACCAGCTGTCCTGGACCCTTCTTCTCATCAGGACTGTATCCCATGGAATTCTTCAAAGCAGGTCCCTAAAAATGCCAAAATTTACTCTCCTGAAGTCCAGGGTTCTAATCCTGCTTTTTGCCCTGCTGCCTCCTTGCAGGATCCTGAACTCCACCATCTCGTGGTCACTGCAGCCAAGGCTGCCCCTGCCCTTCACATCCCCAACCTGTACTTTTTGGTTCCAAGTATACAGTCCAACAGACCACTTCCCTCATTGGCTCCTTGATCACCTGTGTCAGATAGTTATCAACTAATGCACCCAGAAACCTCCTGGATTGCTTGTGTCCTGCTGTGTTGCCCTTCCAGCAGATATCAGGGTGGTTAAAGACCACAGTGAGGATCAGGGCCTGTGAACGTGAGGATTCTTCCAGTTGTCTGAGGAAGGCCATATATACTTCTTCCTGACCAAGTGGTCTGTAGCAGAAACCGACAACATTGTTGACGCTGGTCCACTCTGTAAATCTAACCCATCAGTTCCCAGCTGGCTCTTCATTCCTCTCAAGGCAGAGCTCCATGCATTCTCACTACCCTCTCTAAGTATAAATCACAGTGTAAAGTGTAAATCCCCCCTTCCTGTCTTTCCAGCCTGTCCCTCCTGAAGCGCCCATAACTATCCACTGCAGCACTCCATTCATGTGAGCTATCCCACCATGTCTCTGTGATCCCAATGAGACTGTAACCCTGCAATTGCACACAGACCTTTAATTCTTCCTCAAATTCCTCCATTCTGCATGTGTTAGTGTACAGACACTTCAGAGAGGCACTCACTTATGCTGATTTCCCAGAAAATGAGTGAAAGCTTCCTCAATAATGCTGTCCCCTCGGCACTTCCTTATTTGTGTGCATACACTTGAGTTCACCTCACTTCAGCTCTTTGTTGTTGTTTTCAAGGTGTCTCCTGTTCACATACCCTGTACCCTTTGCTTGGCAACCCAGTCCACCACTTCCACACTTAATTGTGGGTCATTATCTCCTCCTCTGTCATTCCTAGTCTTAAAAGAAAATAATAGATATCATCCAAAAAAGAGGCTGAATGGATGCTAGGCATGTCAAAAAGCTTCTCATTCTGTATCACAGAATAATGATTTGGTAGTAGCAACCAGCTACTATTAAGTACAGAAACACAGCCATGTATATTTTGAGTTTTCTGGGGTTATATAAATCTTTGAAAACATTCTTACACTCAGGGACTCTAAATTAAAGATTATCTTTGACCATTCTAATGTAAAAAATCCTAGGAAAAATAATAAATTTTAATTTTATTACTTAAAACATGTATGAACATTAATATTATAGACTAATCATGAAACATGACAATACTGACAATGTTGGATTATGTAATTAAAGGCTCATCTCCACAAACACAAAGGAGCACAATGGTGGGTAGGGCAATCCCAATAATCCAGTTAGAGAAATGGAGCCTCCTAACCTGACTTCTCCCAGGGCTATCCCGGGAGAGCAGCAGCCCCATGGGCAGGGGGTGAGACAGCCCTAATTAATCAGTGGGGAAGGATTTCCAGATTACTTTACAGACTGAGGTGGGTTACTGCCTTACAGGTATGGAACTAATTATGGGATACAGGGGAAGAGCATCTGGAGATTATGAAAGACTTACTTTGGGATGTTTAGGAGAGGAACCAAAGGTGGGGAAAGAGAAGGATCAAGGTGCTTTGGGGAGGAACAAGGTGATAAAATAGAGATATAAGGGAATAAAAGGGGCCAGTTACAAGTAAACAGGCTGCAGTTCAGTACACCTGTCTGTCCATGCCCTGCACCTGATTACTGCAGTCCATCCTGCCTTCTCATTAAATGCCATTTCTGTTTTCCTGAGTGAGGGGCTCTCTGTTCTGTGTGCATGTGTGTGTATGGAGGTCTGAGGGCCAGCAACTGGAATAGGGATCATGGATCACAGGAACTCGTGTGCCTGGGGTGTCAGCAACTGAAGAGAGCAGGGTGTGTGCATATTGTACGGGTACATATGTCAGTGTGTGATCACTATCAAATATCAAGATGGATTAGCCGGCAAGTAAGATAAGAGGCTTGGGAGCCAGGAATCGAAGCAGCTGTAAGTCTGGGCCAGATTCTGAAGAGACCAAGGGTCTCTCTGGGTCTCCAGGGTTTGAGAGTTAGCTACTGGAAGGACCAGGAGGTCCAAGCCAGGTCCTGGAAAGGCTGTGGGGCCTGAGGGTCTACTGAGAGACCAGTTTGCATCTGTGTGTCTCTGTGCATGAGGCAACTGGAGATGAGAGAAACCACAGGCCAACTACTGGGTAGACCATGTGTCTAAAACCAGTGACTGGGGGGGGACCCCTAGTTTGTGCATGTGTGTAGGTCTAAGTACCAACAACTGGAATAGTGCTGAGGGCTTTGGGGCTCATCTGTCCAGGCACCAGCAACTGGGGAGACCAGAAATCCAGGGGCAGCTACTGGATAGACAGAATGTCTAAGCCCATCTACTGGAGAGATCCATGTTGTATATATGTATATATTTCCCACTAACAGACCTTCATCCTGAACCACCAGAGAGGGGGACAGGATTATGCTGTTTGTGCTGTGTATTTGTGAGTGTTTCTGTCTGTGTTAATTTGAGTTGCTAGCCATGTATATATGTACATATTACGTATAGTGTGAGTGGGCCTACTGGGAATATGTGCTAAGCTTCACTGCTAGCTGGAACTGGGGAGACGGAGCTGCAGCAGCTTTGCATCTATTGGGCTACTGGATTTGGCAACCCCTAACATATAATAAAAAACAATATCAGTTCTCAAGACAACTAATACAACATTAACATTGTAAAATGTCACCTAATAGAAATAATATCTTCAAATTTTCTAGATCAGAGACGCATGTAATAGGTCCATGGAATAGAACTACTCTGACATTGATATGTTCAAGCTAAAGTAATGCTTTTTGCACTAAAACTAAGTATCTTCTGGTGCACAAATACTTTTATAATCATTATTGTTATTTTAGCTGGTATACATCTCTAAAGAGCCATAAAGAAGGACTTCTTAATCTACAGAAATTGCAAAGTTTATGACAAATTGTTTTTAAAACATTTTAACTGTATAAATGACCCCTTTAAGTGTCTGCATGCAGTTGAAGGTTGATTGTGCCTCAATAGTTGCCGTATTAATATGTTCAGACTCCTTTTTCTCCTTCTAATTGTCAGTTCTACATGTTCAGCCAAAGCTCTGAGACTCAGGTTTGGTTCTTTACCTCTGACACATCTTCACTTTTGTAATTTCTCAGAGTAAAGGTGGTGACATCTGAGTAGGACTTACACTTTTAATAGAATTTTAAATAAAATTCTTGCTGATGCACAACACAGAGAAGAACCTAACTCCTTCTTTATCTTAAGAGAATACATTCTTTCATTTGATACGCTAATATTAAGAAAAATAAATATTCCAGTGTAGAAGAGCAATTAATTATCCATTCTCTATCCTGACAACTATTTCAAGATGTAATTAATTCTAAATAAATACTTAAGTCATATTGTTTTCATTAAGATTTAAATCCATATTGATCAGAGTTCTCAAGCAGCTCTATGCTTTGTAATACAGACCTGCACTGAGAATGCAGTGAGAGTGAATTCAGAGAATTTCTGAGCAGCTCCATTCCGGTAGGAATTCGACATTCTTAAGCAAATGGATCTTGGCAGAGTTGAATCTATAATACTCACTATCCAGAAAACCAACCTCCCTAAACAAGATTTTTGACCATAAGATCTACTACAAAAAGTGGTACGGATCAAACTCAAATTCACATTACGAATTAAAAAAGGAAAATGACAGTAGACAAAAGACATACCTGAAATAGTGTTGGAGTAACTGTAAGGCTCAAGTTTCCTAATTCTTATGTTCTTATATTTTAAATCTTCTCAGCCTTTACACCATTTTCCATTAATTTCCTTTTTTCTTTCTCATTTTCAGTTTTTTCATTGTATGTAGATAACGTATACACCTGAGTTCAATGTGAATATCTGAGGAACTCAGCTTGTAAAAGATGCTGAATTACAGGAAGACCATGCAATTTTTGCCTCTGACAATCAAACAGTACAGATCTGGACCATATTTACTGTATATGTAAAAATAATTTTAACAAAGAAAATTTTACTTAAATGCCTCACATATGAGATAGAAGAGTGTATTCACTAAAGTTTAGTGAGGCAAAGAAGTATACAAGGAAAAAAAAATTACTTGATCCTAAATAGGAACAGTTTGCTAATTTCTGTTTCCCTGTTCCTATAGTTATACTGCCATGCTAGTTAACTCACTTGCATAAATTCTGAGAGTAGTGACTAAGGGAATTGCAATCTTTGTATTGTTTTAATGAGAACAAAGGATCTAATTCCTCACACTGAGCTTGAAATTGCATCAGCTATCTCTGAAACAATATCATGAGCTGATCACCAAAGATAATTATTATTCTTAGGAGCAACCATTGCAATAAAATATGATTTTTAATAAAGCAACAGGTGGAGGTAATAAAGCTATCAATAACTTAACTTCTTATTACACAAGCTTAGTCCCAATGTTAGTATCCTTAGAACAATTCTGCACATTAAAGACAAGTTGCTATGAATTTCTAAGAAAAAAAAATAGTATTTACATTGATTTATGGCTTAAGTGATTATTTTTCAAGTGGAAGAAAATACTCAAGAAAAACTTCATAGCTGTTACACTGCTGGAGAAATTATTTATCTGATTAAGTATTAACCCCCTTTTCAACAAACTAACTTGTGTCTGCCTAATCACAGGAGATTTTTGTGTTGCTGTTGTGATGGAAATAGAATTCCAAACTCAGTCCTTCTATTCTGACTAATGGAGGATGAGGGGATTAAAAAATTAATGTTTTCTATCTTTGGAAACTAATCTTTAGCTTCTTAATTTGGCAGTCAGCATTCAGGCATAAGATACAATCCATGCGAAAGACACTGAAAGATTTGTCAACCTAAGGAAAGACCTAAGTGACTTGTATGAAATTCCTTTCAGAGGATGCACGATTTTGCAAAGATTTGCCAAATTACGTCCTGGAAGGAAAATGCTGCCAACTTGCCAATTCCAATTTAACCCATAAAAATCTAATTTCGGTATCACACATATACATACTATATTTCTTTGCATGTTCCATGCCTGGAAGAAACATCCGTTTCTCTCCAGAGGCTACACATTTTGTTTTTGGTTTACACATCTGGAAATCAGTACCATTGTTAAAAGTTAGAAATGAACTCAGACAATTCCAGCTTTGAAAAGGAAGTATGATCAGGTACAAAGGTCCAAATTAGGTCCATCAAAATATATTCCCTTTTGGAAAGTTCACGAAAAGAGGTCCAAACTATATACAATACCTCCAAACCTTTTCTCATGGCTCTTGACATCTTTCAGTACCTAACATGATTCGCTCCAAGTCCTGCCTTTCTTTCTCCCTCTCTCTCTCTTTCCCTTACCTCTCTGACAATTTACATCTATTTTATAATGAGAAAATATTCAATTTGTCTTAGTGATCCAGAAGAAAACACTTCACAACATTGTTAAATATTTTCAGCACCTAATTGGATTCAGCTTTAAGAAAGCATTTCCTACTCTTGTACATGTTATTTCAGGGCATACGACATAATAGTATTAGACCAAAGGACTGATATTAGTTGTCTGATAAAGCTCTTGGTGGAGCAGATCAAAGGTTTGATATTAGCCCTATATTCTGCAACAACAGCCAAAGTCTGAAGAAAATCAATTTAAAAAGTGCCCATAAGTAGAAAGAACAAGAATAGGGCAACCTGAGGTGATATTTCCCCTTATAATCTCCCAGCATCCAACTCTTCATCTCAAAGGATTCCTAAGCCAGAAAGAGGCTTTGTATATTCAGTAACTCTCGACTGATTTCTCTCCTACTGAAAAATTTGGATGTCTTTTAGTCCTTGCATTGAAAAAAATGGTGAAATTCAACCCTTTTTATTCTCTCCATGGCACTCCTGGCTTTTAGACTTCTATCATTTACTTTTATGCCTGCTAGTTAATTCTTCTCTGATACTTCTCAATTTCCTCATAAAAAGCCTTTGCATTCCTTTGATCCCAGCTGTTGCTTTTTCTTAATCTTTCTGCACCCTTTTTAAGATGAAGGGATCAGAACTGCATGTTATGATATTCAAGATGTGAGCAAATCACTGACTTAGGCAGTGGTATAAATTAGTAATCTCTATTTTTTTCACCACTATACAACATTTTTTGGGGCATGTGTCTCAAAGATCCTTTTTCCTTTGTTATGAAATTGTCTTACGCCTGTAGTCCAGGTAAGACTATAATTGCCCTGTAATATATAACAACAACTGGACAAACAAGCAGACTACTCTATTGGCAATTTTATTCTTCCATTTACAGGTTTTTGCATATTTCATGTGTATTTCAAACCACATCAAAATGAAACCAAACCTTATGGAACAACAGAGGATTTGTTTGGCTATAAATACTCCAACTACTTAAATTCAGGTGGAATAATACACTAGATACACTAGTGAATCAGTAAAACTTATTGTACAAGTTTTCCCTCCCCCAAATAATTTATTAATATCAGGACAGAATTCATTTAGACAAGTATTACAATATGTACAAGTAGCTACTCTGGAGACAGACATTTCTTTTTAATTCCAATTATGTTACTGGCATCTAGATAAATAAACGATAAGGACACAATGAAATGTAAGAACTTTGGATTTCTGCAATTATAGTGTTTCTGAAATGGCTTCCTTTTTTTTTTTCCCCTGTAAGTGTATATTTGATACACAGGTATCTTCATAACACAGACCCTTGCTTCATTTTTCTCTCTCAAACATCTCCATCTTACACAGAATATAATAGGAAAATAGGAACCAATTTCAGGCATGTCTTCACAAAAAACAAACTGAATGAAATCTAACATCATCAGTTTATTCCAGGCAAAAATATCAGTTTCACATGTACAAAAGCTATGAACATCCTTCAGGTATTGCTAGGGAATAGAGAAGAATTAATAGTGTTTTGATCCATGAATATTCATTTTCATAATTATGTTTTAATAGGAGTAATGGACAATTTATGGAAACTGTACTCAAGTGCATCTAAGTCAGTTTAGTTGGCTGACTGTAAATCATTAATTTAATATAACTTTTGTGACACAAACTAAACTTTATATGTCTATAAACCAAATGCTGGAGATTGCAGTTTGAGGACTTTGAGGCCAAATATTGGAGAACCAATACTTCACTAATCTTCAGCTAAATCCATTTTCCAATATAAAAATTGAAAATTTCAGGTAAAGTAGACAATAAGGTCTTAAAAGCCAGTTTTCAGAATTTTATCCCAGTGTTTTTGAGGCAGGGGAAAGGACCATGACTGAAATAATTCATTACAGAGTAGAGAACAAACAGGAAAGTTTCCTACCTCGGCAGCTGGGTAAAGGGCTACTCCACTGCCCATTGCTTCGGCACTGTGCTCGAGAAGCTCCCTGAAGTAAGTACCCAGCGTTGCAAGTAAAATTTACAACATCATTTAAATTGAACTCACTGCCATTAGTCACTCCATGAGCTGGATTCCCAGGGTGTCCACAAGTGATTGCTGTTAAAGTAAAAATAGGCAGGCTAGCATCTAACTGAAAGGCACTGTTCTACGGAATCACTTGCAGGCTGGAGCTTTTTTTTTTTTCTTTTTTCCAGAATTTGTACTTCAGTTGTCTTTTAAATTGATGTAAATGATTGAAAAAATATAGGATATATTTATACAGAGTTTTTAACTTGCAGGAGAAAAATGCTCATCTTTAAATAAAACTTTCAGAATCTACATTTTACTTAATTTAGAAAGCTGTAATATAAGTAATTATATATGCATGCATTTTGACATCCATCTGATATGTATTACACCTTGAACAATTTTGAGACTTTACTGTCTTTCCTACTAATGCAGATAAAAGAATGAAATTGCTTTTCTCCTGCAAGCTTCAAAATATAGTAGAGCCAAACAAATTGAGTTTGATATAAGGTTTCAGCAACATATCCTCATGAATTTCAGGACTGAATAAAAAGTTGATTTAAAGTAGCAGATAAAACTTACTATAAAAAAAAGCGCCTTTTCAAAACAAAACTTGCCCCAAAATTAAAAAAAAACCCTAATCAACCTCCCCTTTGTCCCAGTCTCCCCCTGCCAAAATAATCAGTTCAATCATTTACAACAGAAGATCCAAAAATATTAAAGGTAACAAATTCCCTCTTCCAAAGTTGTTGAGTTGCTTTGCTGAAATATTTATCATTTGAATCAGATTTCTTATAGCAACAGAGAAATCATTGTTGGGAGCAAATCTTTCCAATTATGTGTACTGTGTTAATCACATTTACATTATATTTATAATAATACAATCTTATTATGGTCATGCTCTAGCTTTCCACATGACAACACATTAAAAACTTATGGAAAAATATAGATATTGACAATATAAAACCAGAAAGTCAAAGATGTACAGCTTTTCAACACTGCACTGGTGATGATGATTCTCATAATCATGTAAATATCCTAGTCACAGGTTATCTTTTGCTTTATTACTTTGCTTTTTGTTTCTTTATTTAACAGAGAAGTGAAGAATAATTTAAATGTGTTTCCTTGTATTTTTTCATGGAGTCCAATTATGAAATAATATTTTAACAATACATGACCTTTGGGAATTAAATAAGACATCTTCCTGTATGTAGATTTATAGTCTTTACACTGTGCAAATAAATCTATGTAAATCACTTTAACACCTTTCTGAACCATCCAATTTGCAGCATTTGAAAATGAGACCCTAAATATCAGAGTAGCATGTGACCGTATGCACAGGATCAACTTTATTCTAGCCTAGTTGTTGCCCTTCTACTTTTAAACTGTTACAGATGATAAAGTTTCAATAAATAAAGTAATTTTCAGGGCCATTGGAAATCAGTTAACGTCATTCCTATATAAAGAACTATTAAATTTTAAAGATGCTAGTACCCTAAATTTTCTGTAGCTTCCTGAATTAATGATAAGCCATAGGTTCTTACAACATAAAATTCAGGTCTCCTATAAAAACTGATAATGAAGGACACTCCTGTTCAGTTGCCCTTTTCAACAGAAGCATATCACAGTAAGTCAGTTCTTGTTTATACCTCATTACTCTTGACAGATGTGTTTTTTTGTAACGCCTTCCAGAAACGAAGGGTCTCAGCTACTGAGACTCTAGTCACTGCATCTAGTTCTGCCACTGCTCCATGATTGAATATCATTGACCTATTGATTGGTCAATACTTCGCTTGTTGGATTCACAGAGTAACAAGTACTGAAAAGGTTATTACAAAAAAAAAAAAAAAAAAGGAGTGAAAAGTAGATAATGTTGACATTATAGTCTTTCTAATCCCCTCTATGTTTTTATGGAGTCAATTTAATATTGTTTACCTAAACAGTAGCCCAGACTTTTTAAATAAAGGCTACTACTGTTGTTTTCATGTCATCTAAATTGGAAAGGGCCTTATAAATCTCCTCCTCCCTCCTAATGTAAATGATTGTCCTATGCATGCATGCACACACGTGTACATACACACACACAGTTCTAAATATGCCATGGCAAAATAGATGCACCTACCATGTCTGATATAAATAATCTCTAAGGAATTACACATTTGACTATTATACTGTCAAGAGATTTACACAGCTTAATGTAATATATCTTTTAAATATATTTTTCATTTTTTAACACTTTATCAGTCTTGGACCCTGAACACTTGATTCCACCACAGAAAAAATGTAATTCAGAAGAAGTAGTAGTAGTACAAGATCCTGATACTACTTGGAGAATAAAATGTAGTCTGAGTGGCAAGCTACATATCTAAGAATATGTTTTGGTCACCATTAATATAGCATATAGTTTTTGTAAAGAAGGTTGCTATCTTAATTTTGTTGTGCTGTCACTCACAAAGAACTATAGATCTTCACATTTCATGTTAACTCCCAAACAACCATCAAGTGAAAAGATCTTTCAGAAATCAGTTGTCCAAAGCATGGGCAAACTCATTATTCAATATGGAGGTAGGGAAACATCTGTACGTCAAAAGTTGTGCAAGATGAGAGAGGCTGACTGTCACATGAAACCCAGAAGCTAAGGTGGCCCAGGGTGGAAGGGGCTCTCAGTTCCTGCTGAGGTAATTTCTTTGAAGATTACAATGTTTAGTAGTTAAAACTCTGAAACCCCTTTCAAAGCCAATTGAAAGTACATAAGGATGTGTAATTTTTTTTTAAATCTCATAAAATGTAGCCCAGCTTCTGGCAATTTTCCAGGGCACAGCCATACCCAGCTCATAACCTCTTTATGGTTATCTAATTTTTAACGCATACTCCACAGTCCATAGTTCTTTCCAGTATTACAGTAGGGAGCCGATTTCTAATACTGGTAAACAGTATGTTTTCACTTTCATTCTCATATAGCTTAGCCATTTTTTACTAGAACTTAAAATAAATAAATAAATAAAAGTAGGAAAATCATCTGAAGCTTGGTTGCTGACAAAAAAAATTCTGTTTGGTTCTTTAGCCTGGCAGAGTTATAAGCAAAAGAAAACCAAGTTGTAATGGAAAGTGTTAAGCAACCTGTAATGACAGAAATTGCTGCCAGTTCCTCTCATAATAGTAATGATAATATCAATTTAGGAACAAACAGCCTCCCACCTCCCTCTCAGCTTTGCCCATTTCTTTTGAAGGGATTTTATTCACTGCATGGTAAAATTAATCCACTAAAAAAATAATGAAAGTTGCTAGCATTTCTTCTCTGATGAATGTAAATCACTTAAAGATGTAAACAGGATTATAAAATGACAATGTCATTTGGCAGATACTTCCTGTAGCTGTATAGAGGTCTCATTTTACCACTAAGAAAGAAAATATTCTAATGACTTATCTATTGACTTATCAGTAGTACATTTTCTTAGAAACGAAACAAAGCTACTGACATGAATTCAATATAAAAACTGGACATCTCGGACCTCTGTGTCTCTGATTGGATGAAAATACTTTCATTTGAATTAGAGATGTCTTATAATATGACAGAACTGAAGTAATGGTCCATTAAAAATAATCAAAATTATATAGAAATTGGGAGCCTTATTAAAATCAAAAAATAATAAAAGCAAGTACACAATAAAGTAGCAAAATAATAAACAGAGAAGTATGATTTCTTTCTTGACTATGATTAAAAGTCTGATGGCTCAGAAAAAGGTCAGAAAACCTCCATCCAAAGAAGGAAGCAACTAGGGTAGGAAAGACACAACAAATCAAGTCATTAATTATGGGATTTTCAAAAGCAGATGAGTTGAGAGCAAAAAAATCCTTCTGAATATGTCTAATGGACATGGTATAATTCAAATGCCATGACCTGGGCATTCACTGGTATATATTAGGAGGCAGACTAGTGGACTTCGAATTTTGGAAAAATGGGCAGTCACCATCAGAACTGCACAGATCAACACTGTTCCAGCTTTACCCACCAAAGAATGAAAACAGACCAAGAGATTTTGGTATTCCTGGTGAAAAAATAGGAGAAAGGCTCTGTAAACCCAGGCTCAACATAGAAATTATGCCTGGAGAAAGACAGATAGACACAGATGAAGTTACAAAGTTGTAGTCTGCTGTTCAAACCCACTTCAATGCCTGTGTCATCCTGTTTCTGAAATAACAGAAATATAGGTTTGATCAGAAATTACTGGATGTAGTTTTTCCACCTGTGCTAAATTAGAAGTTGGATTAGATGATCATAAGGACCCCTCTTCATTTAAAATCTATTCAGTGAATCTTTGATTTGAGCACCTCATTCAAACACCTTTGAAAATCCCATCCACTATTAACATTCAATTGAAGTTAAAAAAGTAATAGTAATCATCTAGGGAAAATTAATGATACTTACGGACACAAACAGGAGTTTGTCCAGACCATTTGTGATCCTGAAGGCAAATTCTGACAGATGTACCA
Source organism: Apteryx mantelli (assembly GCF_036417845.1). Taxonomy (NCBI): domain Eukaryota; kingdom Metazoa; phylum Chordata; class Aves; order Apterygiformes; family Apterygidae; genus Apteryx; species Apteryx mantelli. The sequence goes on along the minus strand of NC_089980.1, from coordinate 115,182,670 downwards.
ACAAGTCGAAAGCCAGGATTACACTGGTAGACTACAGTATCACGGTAACTGAAGCCTTCTCCACTAATATGACCATTTACAATCGGATCTGGAGAACCACAGTGACCAGCTACAATAAAACAACAACTCATCAAAAATACATATTCTTACAAATCTTGCCAACATTTACAAGAATGCTGATGGGAAAATAACATTTTATTCACATTTTTGTTAAACAGTGTATTAGAGTCAGATACAGCAGTGTACTGTACAAGTGCTGGGGTGTAAAAAACTACAGGTGGTATTTCTTATACTCTTTCAGGGTACAGGCAGCAGTGATATTCAAAGATTTTCTCATATATACGTATAGTTTATACAGATTTTGTTACACAAATGACAAATTTGTTACAAGAATGTCTGGGAAAATGTAAATTGAAAATGTCTGAAATTGCAAATATATCATTCATTTTATTTGCTATAGAACTGACAATTTAGCATGGATAACAATTTTTCCCCTCTTTCTTGGTAAGATTGCCTGTTTCCTCAGAGAAGTGTGAATTACAAGTAAAAGGTATTAAACTCCCAAGCCACTATCACTATTGCATTACAGTATTCTGATTTCTTTTATTCATGATTTGCCTTGGACTTTGTGAGTATGTGCTTGGGACCATTCTCTGGCACTGAGTCCTACTGGCACAGAGCAATCTGCACCCATAAAAGAAACTTCCTCACTCTCCAGAACAGTTGCTAGGAAGCTGCCTGCTAGAATTAATTAGTATTGGTTCAGGCTAACTTGAACTGTTCCTGGGAATTGACTTAGGGAGTGTTAGCCAAAAATGTCAGGCATTACTCTAACAATTTAAAAGGACAGATGATCAAGTTCCATCCTCATGTGCATGCCCTGGCATTGTTATTTCATTAGAACAAATGTAACCCTTGTTATTCCACTTATCCAACAAATAATGGATTTCTCACTAGCAGGTCTTCAGGCATTAGTGGACAGATTCTAAGACTGTAGTCAAAAAAATACACACTCGTTTATTAAAAGGAAAAAAAAGCAGTTGTGTGGGTTCACAGTCAGTATATTACCTTCAGGAGAAGAAACAGACTCATACATGACATTTTAAACTGTATTAGATTAGCTCCTTTAGAGGACCGTAATGCCTCTAAAGAGGTCTTTACAGCATTTAGGCCTCTATTTCTATTTCTTAGAATTTTCCTCTGGTCTAATTTAAAGACTGCAACATACAAAGGAGGTTTCCATACTCTTGAAAAAAAAGTTTCTACAGCTAAGTTTATCTTATTATATTCAAATATTTTCTAACATTCAGCTTCAGTTTCCGCAAGTAACTTGACGTTTATTTATTGATGTTTATTTATTAATTTTTTTTAGTAATAGATCTTAAAAGCGCTCTTATTTGAATGTACTCTTTCCAAAAAATAATGGCTTTTATATTACATTCAGCTGATTCTAAATTGATATATTTAATGCCTTTAGTCTGTGCCTATAAATTCATATTAATGTCAAAATTATCATAAACTTTCTCTATATTGTTTTCTAATATAGAATATTATCAGTATACATTGAAATAAAGACCTTTTCCCAGCTGCACAAAGACATGGAAAGAAAGGAATGTCCACCAGGACTGTTTCTTGCTTAGTTATATCCAGCTGTTGTTAAACAATACAGAACAGATTAGTCTGGTGTAATCTAAGTTTAGGCACTAAGATATCCCAGTAATAAGCCTATTCTTTCTAGGTTATTTATTCTGTTGAGAAAGAGAGTTTCTGAGCAGGAAACTATTTCTCTTTATTGACTAAAGAGAAGAAAAGCGTTCATTTTTTAGTAACATTGTTTTAGTTCATTGTTTAGTAACAACTACTGTTAATTTCAACTAAAGCTATGCTAAGCACATACAGTCCTCATTTTGAGATGTGAGGACAGGGACCTGAAGGCTCATGACCACTGCTGGAATGAGGATATGTGATGCTCTATTTCACACTGAGGCCATAACTATGAATAGCAGGCTTATTTGTAATTTAGCTTCTCTGGGATTGAATCTCCTTTGTATTAAAGTCGCTTTATAATGCTAAGCAGTATATTTCATTTACACTTAATGGCTCTTCTAAACCACTAGAACCATAAAACATATGTCACACCTGATTAGGGTTTATTTTTTCATACATATAGGATTATTATAATAATCTTAAACAGAGGATTGCTTGAATTGTCTCTTTAAGGAGAGATTAGGATATTGTTCTGTAAATCTGTGGAAGAAAAGTGTGGATGTAAGCCTTCCATGCCCAACCTCTTACACAGCTACTCTTCCCCTGGCAGGGAGTACAGCAATGGAGAGAAACAAAGTCATTGATGGCATATAGTATTTCTCCTGGAAACGTCTCATGGAATAATTTACCGTGTTCTCAGTCCAAATCAGTAATTTTATCCCTCCTCACCCTTCTCTCTTCTCCATCCTCCCTCAGCCACTTCTTGTCTATCGTATACTCCAGCCTCCTAACCACCTTAGTTGCCCTTCCCCGGGACTTGCTTCAGTTTGCTGATCTCCCTCTTATATGGTGGGGGACAAAAACCTAGACAGAGTATTCCAAATGAGTGCCAAACAGTGACCCTCTTTACCGCAAGGCCACACTGCTAAGTCATGTTCAACTTATCCACCAAGTCACCCAGGCTGCTTTCTGTGAAGCTACTTTCTACCCAGTCAGTTCCTACTCTGTACTAAGCATGGCCCAATTCTAGCAGAAGTGCAGGACTCAGCATTTGTCTTTGCTGAACTTCATGAATTTTCTGTTGTCCCATTCCTGCAGCTTGTCAAGGTCCCTCTAATTAGCTGTACTGCTCTCCAGCATATCAAGTGCTCCCCCGTCATTTGTTGTCATCCTCAAACTTGCTGAAGCTGCATCCCAGCCTCTCATCCAAGTCACTGACAAAGATGTTGGAGAGTACTGGCCTCAGTATCCACCCTTTAGAAACATCATTAGAAGCAGGTTACTAGTCATACCTTGAACCACGGAACACAGTCTTCAGAGCTTGGTTGTCCAATTAGTTTTACACACTCACCCTGTAGTCTACCCCTCCTCAATCTGGCTACAAGGATACTACGGCAAGCTGTTTCATAAGTCTTGCTACAGCCAAAAGTAATCTACTGCTCTTCCCTCATCTGATGATTCAGTCATCAGGAAAGGCAGTAAGGCTGGTCAGGTTTGCTTTTGGTTATGCCATCCTGGCTGTTCCCAATTACCTGCTTGTTCTCCATATGCCTGGAAATGGACTTGCCTAAGACTTACTCTCTAATTTTCCATTTCCATTTTTCAGGGACTCAGGTGAGGCAGACTAGCCTGTAGCTCTCTGCTTCCTTCTTCTTGCCCTTTTTTGAAGTCTGATGATATACTTGCTTGTCCTTCAGTTACTGGAATTGTTCCCACTTTTCAAACACGGTAGAGTGGCTTTGCAATCATAAGCTATCATCTCAGACTCACCCTGTCCAATCACATGTATTAGTTCAGTTTAAATACTCTTACTTGATCCCCCTACTGCTGTAACAGCTCTTTCTTCCCCAAAATGTGGTACAAGAATGGAGAATTCATGGTGTGGTTAATCTACAACTAGACGAACTACATGTTAGAGTGGAGTTATACCTCACTTCTAATAACAATTTCTTCTTCTAAAGAAAAAAATCCTGCAGGGTCCTAAATTCCAACCCATCATTCAGGCAACTGGGAAAACTACAAACTTTGGGGAAGGAAATCTATGAAAAAGGTTCAAAAACTTAAAAGAGAAGCTGTATTTATACAAGCTAGAATGGAATACATTTAAATGTTTAATTTTTATAGGCCTAAAAAGTGAAAAATTGAAATGCAATGGTTGTATAGAAGCCAAATACAGGGAACCACAAGAAATTTCAGGAACAAAGATAGCTGAGATGTGCCAACTGGAGTATTGCATATTTTCTCTTGAACGAGGATTTAACAACCCTCTGCACTTATTATGTGAGTCATTTCATTTACAGATCACTCCAGCTAGTGGATTTAATGTTTTTTTGTGAATTTTGACTCATTTAGATTAAACATCCCAACAACTTAAGAACTGAAAGAGCAGGGCAATAACATAAAATTTATGTAATTTTCCAGTTACACAAAATTAGATTAAAAGTAAATTAAAGAGGTGCCAGTGGATTTTTTAATAAAATATGCTCTCAGGAACTAAGGAAATTGTTCACATGGTTCAAGGTTGAGTCAGCAGCTCTCTTCTAAAACATCTAGCAAACAGGATACAGGTCATTTTATTTTATTTTTCAATAAGAAATTGAAATATAATTCAATAACACTATATCATACCAGATCAATTACAGGACCAGAGATTTATACAAAAGCACAGTCAGTAGTAGTATTTTTTCACACTGACAAAGGTAGGGAATTACATATATTATAAAATTATGTACATGTATATGGAATTCTTACATTTTGGAAAAAATACGCTAAGAATTTATGAAAATGGAATGGAATGAATTTACATTTAAGTTTAGATTTTAGAGTACGTCCTTAATGTATTTGGATAGAGTTTTGCACCTGAAAGTCATACAAAATCAGGATAAAATACCTGTTCAGGAAAAGCATTGTAGTCTATGATTAAATTCCAGCAATAGTAGAGATGGAATTAAGCATACATTTCAATGCTTCTGATTAGAGCTATATGCCTCCTACACGTATGCAGGCACACTCATACCACACAAAGCATACACACAGACACGTATGTCTAAACTCTATTGACTTATAGGTGCAATTATTTTTGGAAGGGAAAAGGGGAAGTGATATGAAATATCAGCAGTGTTAGGAATTAAATTAAACCAGAAGAAAAAATAGCCTTAGGATTCATATTTATCTTTTTATAACTAGGAAAAGACACACAACACTAAATCCTTGAAGACATAAGTTCTATATTTAGCCTTGGACTCATTAACTGCAGTCATTGGGCTTAGCTTTCTTCTGAGACAGATAATAAGGATTTGACAAACCTTTTATTGAGATTTAGAAATTAGTTCACTCAATTGGACTGAAATCATAAATTCATTTTACCTAGATCAATGGGTAACACAAAGTGGTATCTATTTTCGCCTATAGCTGTCTGGAACAACATTCACACAGGTACAGCATAGGTAAAAGCTTCTTCAACTCATTATCATTCTTTTGAAATGTAAAGGCTTATTCAGAGCTCCCTGGGTGTATGCCTAGTGATTTTCACAGGCACCTTTGAAATAAATCTGGTGCATGTTGTCCTTCAAATTTAGGAATACACAGTTTTTGGCATTCACATCATCTGGCTTAAAGAACCAAATTTACCTTTTCTGAATTACTCTCTGGAGGAGCCTGCACAGTTCCATTCACCTTGTTGGGAATTTAGGATTTCAGATTCTTCTCTAAATTGCATCTAAATTAGGTGCCTGAAGTGCATGGTGCGAATATCCCTCATGTGAGAGAAATCAGAGAGGCAGGAAGAGGTTTAATACAATCTTCTGCAGCATGCATGGGATAACTCATTTATATTTAGACTTTCACACTCACAGCTGTGCAGTATTTTGTCACTATAGAGCTTGTCATTATAGAGCTTGTCTGAATTTGAAATGGCAAAGGCTAAATGGTGATTAACAGTCTTCCAGTTCTAGGTGCAATCCTTTTCGTCTAGTGAGGATACATACATATATTTAACCATTCTAAACAAAGAGCTGCATTCTACAATGCAATCTATCTGGTACATCCCACAGAAACCAAAGTCACTCAAAATTTTTAAGAAAAAGAATTGGGAAGTATCATAAAGTAAACATTATTTTTACCACTATTATAATTCCTGCAAGAAGTATTGTGGTCATTTGAGGTGGAAATATATCTGCAGAAATCATTTAAAATGAAGATAGTCAGCTGGAGAAAAGCTAGAAGTTAGTAGTCATGACCAAGGGGATAAGAGCATAGTAACAGATAACAATTTCAATGTGGATTTGCAAAATACTAAAACAGACAAAATCCAACAGAAAAACACTGGAAAGGATGAGTTTATATAAATAAAGTTCAAGCTGTATATAGAGACAGTCTTTCCTAACTATGAGAACTTGTAACTTCATTAGCTGTTCTCCACAGGGTTAAAAGCTTCACTTGTGTATGGTTTTTAAACTGACTGGGGGATTAAACTGGTACTGTTCATTAAGTAAGTCCTGTGCAGATGGGTTCCTCTCCATCTGTACGCTATTTGGGCCTAAATTTATCGCTATCGTAGACTGTTACTGTTCTAAGTTGTTTAATGGTCAAATATATTTCTCAGTAGTCACAGTAGAAGAAAGAATCCTCTCCAGCCCTCCACAGGCAAGAGTAATTTATAATACAAACACAGAATCCATTGAGATTTATATATTGTTTAGTTTGTATGTGCTGGCAGCTAAACTATCCCGCATGTTTAGCTCTTCAAGAATGAAAAGCAGTACATAATTACTACATACTATTGTGATTGATCAGCAGATAAAATGGTGTTTCAGATTATTTAAAATAAATGAAAGCTAACACATACCATTTTGCCAGAAATTATGATATGCAAGTACCAGGCACCACACTGTTAATGAATAGTATAACACACCACAAAAATTGTGGGATAATAGCCTTTCTTTTTACAATGCAGCTCCCATGTTTGCAACAGAACAAAGTGTCGAAGAAAATACTTTTACACATGCAGACTTGGATCTACACAGTTGCAGTTCCCCATCTTTTAACTGTTGGTCAGCCTCATTCTAGGGATAGCCTGACATCAGCAGGAAGTAAGACTGTTTTGTCTTCATGCACAACCCTCTTACGCTGCTCCACGATGGAACAGATGAAACACAGCAGTGATCTTATGTATGCAAAAAGGTAATCCTGAAGCATAGGAAAGCTCAAAGAAAATTCTCCTAGTCAGTACCTCAGTGGAATTGTTTTTGCTAGGTAAAACAGATTTGTTTTACTAATTTTTTGCTCATTCAAATCTTCTTTTACATAACCTGGACTGAGTTACAAGTGAATTAAAGGTAAATGGAAAACAACTATGCATTCCATGAAAAGGTGTGATAAAGCTATGAACTGGGCCCTGGGACATTTTCACAAGGGCCCACATCCTCAGGGTACTGATCCAGTCTTTAGCCTATCCAAAAGCTATTTTAGGGTAGCTATATTCTTTCTAAATTTACAGTATTGTATAACTTAGCTCTGTGAGATGATGTTCACTACTTTTGAGCAGTACTGATTTTAAGAGATAACCTACTGTAAAATTATCTTTACAAAAATTGTGCTACAAACATTACTGTTGCAAAATGAACCAATCAATCAGGAATGCATGATCAAAGATTATGAAATCATAATTCAGTTCTCGTGATCTGAATTACATCATTTCACGCTACTTTTTTCAAAAAGATCCTCTTTTCATTTCTCTTGCTGCTGCAGTCTAATGTCTGAATCGAAAGAAGAAAAGGCAATCAACAGGGCAAGTAGGACACAGAGACCTAGGTTTTATCTCCACTTCTGACAAAAGACCCCTTCGTGTCTGTATTTCACCTACACTCACTCAAATTGTCTGTAAAGATGCTGGTGAAGCAGACACTGTGATGAAGAACAGAGTTAATATGCAGCTGAAAACTCTACACTTTTTTCCATCAAGTCTAGATTATTATGCTTTTGTTTGTTAGTGCATTAAAGTATTTTCCCTAAAAATGTTCACAGGAATTAAAGATGTCTAGAAATGCAGGATGTTGCCACTACTGTTAAAAATGATGTTTGCCTGATGATTCTTGCTATTCCTTTTTCTTAATAACCTGCTAAACTGAAATTGATGATACATGAAAATTGTTTTAGAAGACATGGTTGAGTTGGTATGTGGTCCCATTACACCTGGTTACTGTGATGAAGATGTTTGTCTTTTATTTTAATATAATATTCTACCAGTTGTATTTTAAATAGGAGCTCTATGCCTTGCTCAGTGTGTGTGGCCATTTCTTTCAGTTTTGCACCTTGGTGTGGGCATGAACTGCAAACACCCTTATCATGGTACTATGCTTAGAAAAGTAAAGCCAAACAGAAGAGACTACCTGTTTATCACTTACTTCTATAAAATACTGAGCACCAACGACCTGATATACTAAAGATCATATGTGTATCTATCTGAACACAGAAAGCCAGTGGTCTTACTGACATTGTGAAAGTTAAGCATATTCAGGCTTTTAAAAATGCTCAGCAGCCTTGCATTTCAGTTCTTCACACATATACATATTAAGCTGCTTTTGTGTAGGTCCATAATGACACTGATTTTTTGCAAATATATATGCAGTATTAATTTTGACTTGGTTTCTAGAATTGACAACATCAGAAATTCCTCAGCCAGTATGTCACAGGTTTGAAGAAGCGAGGCTTAGAAAAAAGGTTTTTTTCAGTCTTGATTGAAGTTCTGAATTTACTCCTTCCAATACAACAAAAGTTTTTGTTCTTCATGAGATGCTACAAAGCATAGCTACCTACATTTTTATGGGGCTATTTTGAAGACACCAATTTCAGAGGAAGATAATTGGTATTTTATATATTTGTTCATATGTAAAATTATCATGTTGACATACCCTTATAAAATATAATGTTCCCAAGGGGTGGGAGGTCAAGGGATTTTACAATTTAGAAATGAATAAACATAATTTATTTTAAAGCCCTGAAGTTAAATGTTACTGTTAGATTTACAGCTAATTAGACAAACTTTTCTTTAGCCTACCTGAAGTTTTTACAATAAATGAGTTCTGGATAGAAAATCAGCTTGATATTTTATGATATAGCTATTATCATTTACATATAAAACAATGTTTTTACTGTTTTATTGGTTCAAAAATAGGGATGGGTCTTATTCTGGATAATCATATCCTTGTTCTTTGATCCTATTGTTTCTATCAAACATTTAAAACATATTACAAGTAAGTCTAGAAATCTTTCATCTTGATGATACTTCGCTGTGTATTTTATCTTTTTTTATGCTTCCCTTCCTTATTATGTTTACTGCAAAGATTAGATTCAGACATACAGAAAGATGAAACATTGTGGTGTTCTACAAATGCATCAAAAATAAAAATGTATATGTGCATTACATTTTTTGGAAAGCACCACATATAATATCTGTGCACAAATAGTAGTCTCTCAATTAGTGTAAACCAGAAACAAATCTGAAACTTTCTCTACAAGTATCCATGCTTGTTAAAGCCAGTAGCTAATGCCAAATATTTGAATCTACCTGAAAGACTGAGAGTCATCCTAGTAATTTTTAAAAAAGTTTATTCAATTATTTCCTCTATAAAATGATTCAATTTTTGTGTATGATAGGTGGTAAAACCATTTTGTTTACAATGTACTAGACAGATATGGAATAGTACATGTTCTGCTGAAAAGGATGTGCCTAGGCAGGAAAGAAGGCGGCTGCTTTCTAAGTAAGGTTGAACTCTCAAGATAAAAGAGATTCCTCCTTGCCTGAAAGCAACTGAGTACAGTCAGCTGTTAGAACAGCTGAATTTCTAAAAAAAGTTATATGCCAGTAGAGTAGTATAAAATCATTTGCAGCATACAACATTTTCTGTATTCAGGATATCCTTATTTTTCACTGTTTTAAGAGCATTGTTGCTTGACATGAGGCAATTCCAGTACTTCTTATTGTGTTCGACTAAAAAAAATCAGAAATATATTTACCTAGGCATTGGGTTTCAGTCCCACTCCAGAGTCCATTTGCCAAGCATTCTCTTACGTGAGAACCAACTAATGTGTATCCTGTGTTACAGGTGAATATTGCAGTAGCTCCATATACTGTTAAGGTTCCAATCTTATTCCCATTTGGTGGAGATGGAAGACCACCACAGGAGATAACTAGGAAAAAAAAGCAAACAAACAAAACCAAACATAACTACAACTGAAATATGAAATCACTTTACATAATTTCTTAGATATATCATCTCACATTTTCTTAAAAAGTAAGTGTAACACAAAATAAATACAAAAGAGTTTGGAGTTGTATTCCACAGTAATAGCTTAAAGTTATGCTTGCTTTGGCAACACATGTTCAGGTTTGAAAATTCAAAAAGGTATCTTCACACCTTGACAGCAGCCTAGAGACAATCTGGATTTCCAGAGCTGAAGCACAAGAACCATATGAATGTCCAGGAAGGTTGTGGCTATACTGCATGTTTCCTTTTTCCAGGCTACTCCTCATATATACTTTCCCAGGCCTGCTGAAGTGTTATGCCTTCTTAAAGGTATTATCTTTACACGTGGTACTCTGAACTGTTCTAAACTGCCTTTTTTCTTATTTCTCACTGATATTCATAATCATATAATATATATCATAGGCTACCTGCTAAAAAAATAAATTTTGTTGACTCTAGATTTCACTCATCACAGAAACCTTCTGTATCATCAGCTGCAACCCACAGCTAATACAGACACCACATGAAAAATTCCCTTTAGGAATGTATCAAACTCTAATTCAGTTAGAACTGTTCTGTCACATCTTCTGTTTCTAGAAAAAATAAATCAACAATCGTGTAATTTAAGATGCACATAAATGCTTCCAAGAGCTTCAAGTGTATTTTAGTACCTGCTAGCATATATCATGGGTTTATCTTTATTTTCAAAAGTGTGTTAATCACAGCTAAATTTACTAATTGAAACCTCAAGGCTCCATTCTTCTATATATTAAAAGGTTCACTGTAGAAAATAACATGGAACTTCCAGGGTAGAAGTTGGATAAAATAGAGTGCATATGACTGTGCAGTCAGCTCAGCCACTATTAGAATATATGTGATCAAAGTTTGTTATGCACATAAGCTTTCCAGAGGTGGATAAGTCTCCTTTGGCTAAATTCAAGTCACATTAATGTCATTTGTGGAGGGGCCTAGTGTTGTAACTTCTAATGCTAATATGCAGAATATTAATTACACTTATACACACAATAAAACAGTGTCATTTTTTTTCCTAAGGTGCAACAGAATGGTTTGTTCTAAACATGTCAGAAATGCTTTATTTTCATAATTGCTAGGAAGCTATTCAGCATAATCTTAAACAAATAAAACAAAAGTACTAGTTAGGTCACTCTTAATCCAGAACTCCCTTAATGTGATGCTTTGCAACTCCTCTAGAGATACTGTACACATAGAAACTACTCACAAGTTAATATTGATACATACAATTAAATGCTTTATCATCATTGTTTCAGTTATCATTCCTGCTGCTTCAGAAATATAAATTTGAACAGGTAGAATCTATATATATACAATCTACTCCAAGTATGTGAGTGACAGATAGACAGTAAATATTAGACTTCTCTCCAGTGTATTTCTGGATCTTAACAATCTATATCTAATGAAAGTATTACTAAACATGTGGATGGAGTTTGCAACAATTAAATCCTAATCAGTCCTCTATCAGAGGACAAAATAAAATATGTCTTATAAATAAACTAATCTTTAATCAGCAGCTCCTTTGATTTCTGTATCTAACTAACCCTTTTCTTTTTGTTAATATCATGACATATGGGTCTCCCCATTTTCTACTTATTTACATAAGAATTCTGTAATTGTAAAGGCTGGTGAAGAACTAGCTTTTCAAAAGACTTTAGCAGCTGAGTAGTAGCTGCACATTAGGCAGCAAATAAAAAAAAAAACAACTAGACTTTAGAGGCTTTTTAGTACATGTGCACAAAAGAAAAGGATCATGATTTGACTTAACAGAACCAAAATCCCATCGGTTTTAAATTTAAAATTAAAATTGAGATAGTAAGAGTTATACAAGAGTTACCTTATTTTTCCAACTGCATATTTTCAAAAGGAAATTTTCCCCAACCAAACGAACAGAATAAAAAAAGCAGAACCAAAATAAATCCCACAACCCATCAATATTTAGGTAAAATCAAATTACACTATTTTCATGCACTGGTTGCTGTTACAGGTAGCTCTCTCAGTCTTGTCCTAAAAACATCTTAAATAATTTCATCTTCTTTTCTAGAAAATAGATATTGTTGTTTTATTTTTAATTAAACAGGTTAAATCCTTCTATGAGTTCTTTCCTTTGTTCTTCTTTTCCTATCCTAATATCCTAATATATCCTAATATCCTAATATATTCTCAAGTATTCCCTCTGCAAGTTCCATGCCTTAGGTTTGAAGCAACTCACTTCCCAATACTGGTGAGAAACCTGATTTTCTACTGGGAACTCAGGCTGGGAGAGGAAGTTTGACCCAATCACAGGAAAGTCAAATTTTAATGGCAATATTTTCTATAATTGTCCAGGACTAGTAATATAGGATTATAGGAATATAGGAATATATATTATATATATAGGAATATATGTAATATAGGAATATAGGACTAGTAATATAAAAAGGATGTTTCTATAACCATCTTTTAAAATGTAAGTCTGAAGTAATGCCTTTAATTCATTAGATAATGTGCTACAATCCAAAATGTTGCATGAAACTAAAATAGGCTGCAGCATATCCAAAATTCATACATTTGTGAATTATTTCTTGATCCCACAGATGAAGGCAGGGCATTTAAAGAAAAAATAATTTATATAGTTATATTTTTCTCTTTCCTTTCCCTTCCCTTCCCTTTCCTTTTTACATTACGTTTTTAATTAGGCATATTCAAAATAATTCCTGTCTCTCTGGATTAATGCACACGTATTTCATCTGATTCCTAAAATGTGACCACCAAATCCTCAGTGATCATCTTACATTCCAATTCTATTACCTAAATATAGCCATTTAGTGCCATTTGAGATGCCATAGTATATTCCCCCCTGGCTGCTGTTTTAGGTCTCCCATATGCAGTAGACAGATGTGTCACATATACCTCATGTGGATGTTTCATGTACCCTGGAGCATTTCAGATAATGCCAAGACACTATGTTTACTCAACATACACACACATGACTACATACACCTGTATGCAAACACCTAAATTTAGACATTTTAATCTTGAATACCATCCTTGGGATTGATTCAGTACCACTTTAGATGATTTTGGGGTATTCTGTGTAGCTTTCAGCGGCTGTTGAGGAAAGCTGAAAATCTCCTATAAGTCCTCTGTAGTACCTACCATCTTAGATAATGTAAAGTGTCTCAGATGACATTAAGAGTTTACGGTTAGGCAATTGAATTGCATCTTTTGTGTGTCACAGGATGAACATTGTACTGAAGTTTTGTGCTGTCATTTATTTGCAATAAAAAGCTATCTGATGTTTATGGTCATTGTGTTATCACAATCATAGAATTGTATAAAATACTTCTGATGATACCATTTATCATAACATATCACTGACATGCCTGCAGACTTAACAGGGTTTGACAAAGAAGAATATTCTGTTCCCTCTGCTTTAAAAATCCCAGAACTAAACTGTTCTCCTGATCCCCAGAATTCTTTCCTAGAGACTGCCATAAAAATTCCCTTATTGATTCAGTTTGTCTCAGAATAGCCATTCTCAAAAATCTTTCATTATTACAAATGGAAAAGTAAAATTAAAGAAAACTTTCCATTAAAGAAATTTCACTGAATAAAAAACACTTTCTAAAGAAAGAAAATAAAGTAACTTTTTCAGGATGAAATACATAATTTGAACAGCTTATTGGAATGACATGCCACTCTGAAAAACTGTGTGCCTAAATGTTATTTCCAGTTCTGCTCAGTATGCTAGGCCTGTCAGTTGTCCACTTCTTTTAGATGCTAGGACTTTCTGCGTCACCCTGGCATTGAAAGAGAGCCTGTAAGTGCTACCATAGTGTAGGACAAGTATCTGCTTTAAGGCTGGCAGAGCTAGCTGATGTGCCAAATATCTTTCACTGCTGAAGTGAAGAACACCTTGGAGAAAGGAGGAAGAAGAAATGGATTTTGGAGGGTATTTATCAAGACTCTGATACTGTAACCCTTGACAACTATATGATCCAAAGAGAATGTCAAGGATCTCTAAAGCATGAACATCTGAAGTCAGGCTAACATAATTTATGATACCTTTGTATGAAGAATGCATAAAAACACACTCATGAACTCCTATGTGTGTTTCTCCAACTGTACGTGTTTCATGTTTCACCCAAAAGGTCAAAGTAATATCATCTTCTAAACTAACCTAATTCTAATCTAAAATCTTCTAAAATAATAACATAATCTCCTAGTATTCTCTAAATACTCACGCAATACTTAGCTGAATAAATCCCCAATCCTAGATCATCATCCAGATTGATCCTGTGATTCTATATCTTTGACTGTTATATAAAATGTATTGTACTTTATGCATACAGATTAAGAGTTCTACTCAACTAATTTCAACAAGTGATAATCAATGAAAATATTATATCTGCTTACTTACAGAAGATTGATTTTAAAAGAATTTTTTAAAAAATAAAAGTCTTATTTAGAAAACAGGGTATGCATTTAAAAGCATTTTATATTCTGAAAACGAGTATGTTCCTTACCCTTACAAGTTGGCCTTTCATTGCCTGCACTCCAGGTTCCATTAGTCCTGCACTGTATGAGTCTTTGACCCAATAAATAATATCCAGGACTGCAGCTGAGCATGACTTGAGCTCCATACTCGTTCAGTGACCCAGAAATCAGTCTCCAGACAACATGTTCTGTGAGCAGAGTCTCTATGCTGGGACAAGTTACAGCTGTGAAGAAAGGACACGTAAATCTTAGCATTCTACCCTTACATTTCTTCACAGAAAATGTATCTTGCCTTTCTGGCAGAAGTTGTGCAATGTAAAATTGAGCATACTACAAGCATTTTTGAAATACAATTTCCAGCAAAAATAATGAACAACATACAGTTAATATTAAGAATTGAGGAGAGGTTTGTAGTACATTTCAATTTAGAGAGCTGCAGCGCAACAATATTCTCTCCAATATGATTCATTTAAAAATTTCAGAGACAGAACACATCTCAGACTATAGTGGATATGCAAGGAACAATAAATAATGCTGTGTACTTTGCGTGAAAGCTCAACATCTCTAAGGCTACTGCCCTCCGGTAGTTTAATGTAAAAGAAATTTCACACAGTGCTCTGTTTTTCTGTCCATGATATTCATTTAACAAAAGCTCTAGCAACTTCTTGAAACAGGTTGTCATAAAAGTTGTTAACACATATCACATACTAATTACTAGAAAATGGTATACTGTGAGTATTCAGGAAAATTATTACATTCCAACTTAGCATACTGGCCGTTAAAGATAACATTCAGGGAGATTTTAGAGTGATTTCAGTTCTGTGGCATTTAGTTATTTCAGATTTTTTAACAGAATGCAGTTAGTGCAAGTAGCTAAGAAATTTAATTTAGGTTTTTCATAAGTCTTACTATAACTGTAACTGATTTTTTTCTGAAATAACTACCAACCATATATAGCACTTTTATATATTTTTCAGCTTTAAACTGATGCTCTGCAATTCAGGATAAAGCATATAAACTATTTACCATATTGAAGTGAATTCTATCTTAATGTGCCTATGTCTCTATAAATAGACTAGTTTTATGAAAATATTTATGATTATTTTAATTAAAAATAGCCATATTGTGATTCTTATGTCATTCAGAATTTCCCTGCTATAGAAAAATTCTGAATGAATTAGTAAATTTCCATATCCCAAAGAATATGCTAGCAAAGACCACTATCCCAGCAATACTTGAGAAAAGCAACACTTTGAAAAAAAAGGAAAAAGAAACAGCAAAGAAAAATTCAATTTTTTTTGTTTTCCGTATATATTGCTTTAAAAAGTAATAATTTTTCTAAAGATCTGGTACATTTAGGAATCATTACCTTGTATCTTTTCTACACTATACTCAAATTATGCTGTTACGTGTAAAACAGAAGAAATAGGAAGAAGTGCATAAAAACCCCAAACTGTGTGAGCAAATAAGAACAAGAATCTGATTATCATTTATGCTACAATAAATTTACACCATTATACCAGGGAAAGGACCCATGAAGCTGACAAAAATTAGTTACGTATGCTCTAGACTTACTTTTCTTTGTCTGAGAGGTGCAAGTGATTTTATCAAGAGTATGAATATGTAATGAAAGAGACTAGTTGTGGGAATTACTGAAATGTATGGAAAGTAATAGAAGAAACACTCCTGTAAAATTTTAGATTTTCACCACTTTTCAGAATAACTTTGGTAAATGATAAAAATATTCATTTACCTATATCTTAAGATATATATGTGATCAAAATAATGTCACATAGTAACATTCTGACTATTTAGAAGCAGCTTCCCAAGTTAAAAGACAACTTCCTACCTACTAATTTAATTTAAACTAATAGTGACACTAAGCTGTGTTTCATGCCAAAGAATAAAAATTATTAACTAAGAAACAGTTCTTTCTTATTTGTTATTAAATACTATCAAAAACTTTAAGGCACTTCACTTAACACCTCAGACAAAAATCATATAGGTCTATCAGAAGAAAAAGATTATTCTAAATAGGTATTCAACACCCTGATAAATGAAACATTTTTACCATTTCTCCTTTGAAGTAATAGATTTATTGACAAATATGGTTCTTTTGAAGATGAAAGGAAGCTTCTTATTTAGCCTAATAGTCACTAATAAAAACTGCAGTCTCAACCATAGGGGATATCTTAAGATACTTAGAGATAAGAAGCTCAGTTATTTCACTGTATGTAAATGAGCCACATAATCTTTCCTCTTAATCCAATACTAATGTTAGTATGTAATTTATTTTGTTCTTTAGCTATACATACACTTTGAATCTTGTTGCAAGCATACTTTACAGACAAGATCAGATTTCAATATACGGTTGTAGAATTTCTACTTGAAGATGTTATCGTTTCAGTACAGAATATACTTCCTTTAGTTCCTCACTGCGTGTTGATGTAATCAACTAAAAATGTTGTTTAAAAAATTTAAGCTTTTAATTTTACAAGTAATGATTCTGATTTATTATTTTCCCCTTCCTTCAAGAGACAAAAAATATACTATTAACAGATGCTTGATTTAGCGCACACAGTTTATGACTGAGTGCATCAATTTGGCCCTCAGAGTGTCTCTCTCGTAAATTATGGGCTAGACACTACAGTTACTTGTTATTTACATAGATAAAACTGAAATAGATGATTTCAAGTTTTTCCAGATGCAAAGATGTACTCTCTGTTTCCTAGGTCTGTTTTACACAGAAATGTCGGAGTAATATTGCTTGTCATAAAGTATAGGTCAGTAAACATAATTAACATTTGAAATTATATTAAGACTCATTTTAATGAAGTGATAGTCTCCATGTACTGATAATTCTGAATAGGCTCAAAAGCAAGGCATTCATCCTGAGATATAAATACCATTAAAAAGTTGAAAAATTAAGTTGTTCTATCATCACAAAAAAATATTCGCTACTCAAGACTCATTACTACATGAACAGTGGCACTGAGCAAAGAAAAAGTATATAATAAGAACTTTTTAACTACAACTACTAAAACATAACAAGAATTTGTGTAGTAATATGCAGAGGTTTTAGGTTTAACTCTTCATAATGATTAATGCCTTATATTTTTCCTACTCTTTTTACTTGTTCTGGTCAATAAATACAACTAGCTATTGATATTTTCAGTAGCATAGCATACCAGAAAACTGACTCTTCCTTTTTACTGAGTTGCCTTTATGTCTGTAAGCCTTTGCTTTCCTTTGCTTATTATTACATAAATAAAAAAATGCATCTCATGCTATCCCAGCAGCATTTTAAATGTGATGTCAAATGTCATTTATGTGGCTCTTAATACAATTATTGTTTCAAGACAAAAAATTGACAAATGCAATGTGTATGATGAAAAATGGCCTCAATTCTAGAATTAGCTAATATTTGCAAGTGTAATGGCATCTGATACTTAGCTGTCATTCTTCAGCTGGTATTTAAAGATCACGAAGAAATGGAAAGGGCATTTTTGTCTTACTTTAATGTCAATTTATAATGTAATTAATTAGAACTATATTGTTCAAATATACCATTTTGACTAAATTCAGTATTAGATTAACAAAGCAAAATCAAGGTCAAGGCAGTATATTATGAAAGACAAAAGAGAGAAAGTAGTACAGTTTAATCTCATAAGAATTAGTAAAATAGGAAGACACTACAAAACCAAATAATTCCATCCACTGCAGAGCCTAAGAACAAAGATAACAAAGGATCATTTGAGCAAGTTGATAGTTTCAGTTTTCTAGTAGAAAAGAAGAATCCAGCACAAAATAACCAAGTGCTTGTTGGTGTTCACCACATTTAAACCAGAAAGGCTTCCAAACCCCAGAGCAGATAAACAAAAAGGTCAAATACTGTTCAGTGTCAGTCTGTCAATCCAGTCAGCTATGTCAAGTCAATCTGTTACCAGTCTAATGTATCCAAACTCAATCTAAAATGTTTGAACTAATTAACTGTTTTACTGCAGCTCACTGAACAAACACTAACCCTTAGTAAGCATTTTGTGTAACAGAACCACCCTTAAGGAAAAAAAAAAAAAACTTACACGTTAGGACTTATTTAAGAAAATGTTAGCAGAATTGTTGCATATGGTCTTCTGCATGTCCTAGCTAATAGAAAATTCCACCAATTATGTATCTATGAACAATGAGTGATAATACATTCCCTATTTATATTCACAAATTTCTTTTGGCATTTATAATGCAACTGATGCTTTACTTCAGAACTACTACTTCAGAACCATGAATCAAAGTAGCATAAATAGATATGTACAAAGATGATTGAAATTATAAAAAAATTCTTCTAAAATTTCTAATTATTTTCTAAGTAATTTCTAGAAAATCATGCAAGAAAGAAATGTCCAAACCATTACTGTTATAGTTCAGCCACACTATTGCTTTCAAAAATATCTACAGTGAGATCTACAATTTGCAGAGTATGCAAAGGCAACATTTAGATTCTGTAAAGGTGCTCTTTAAAATGCTTGGTATTAGAGAAACTAGCATAAAACAAAGTACCTGATTTAATCCTTGGAGCCAGTATATTAGGGACTAATTGAAAAGGGCAATAAAGTTATCCATTTATAAGGCACATCCAGGCAATTAAAATTTTAGAAAAAACAGTTAACTGCAGACTCAATTTCCTAGGTCATACATCTACTTACTTCCATGGAAAGGAAAGCAATTAAGAGCAGGGGCTAAGAAGTTACTCTATTTTAGCAGTATTTTTAGTAACAAACATATACTGGTACAGATGTTAGCACCAACACATATACAGTATAACCTACATGAGTATATCTTATATGTGCAAACATCAATATAATCTAATATTGTATACATTCATCTTTATACAAATTATGGTATTTAGCTTGTAGGACATTGACATAATCAGAAAAAGAATGCGACATCATGATCTTGCATAAGTGTACATATTCAGTCCTTCTGATCTTGTGAAGAGAAACATAGATATAAAGCATGAAATTTGCTGTCATTATTTTTTGACCCTTTGACACAGTATTTTAAGTCAGTTCCCTGGGTACGGCCAGAAAGCACAGAGTGCAGGGGATGATGCACAGAACAGAATGCTCTGCTTTGCATTTACCAGATCCTGCTGACATTAATGCTCTTTTCTGTGCATTTCTTAAAGGAGCTTCATGCCTCCAGATTTCTTAGAGAACAAAAAAGGTTATACTTCCATTAATTTCAATTGGTCAGGCGTTTGTACCTCTTTTTACTAAATGGCTGGCAAAACTCTAAAAATATGCATTAATCATAATTATCATTTTCTTAAGAATTTATATTAGACATTTTCTAGCATGCAGAAATGCCTTTTTTAAAAATATGCTTCATGCTGACCCAGAGAACTTCTTTTTTATGTTGCCCTGTCATGAAAAAAGTGATGCTTGAATTCTAAAAGAATTATGTGTTCCATTCACCCTAGCTCTTCTAAAAATATCACATACCCTTAAATACTCATTAATCTGAACATTGGGACTGTATCACATCTCAGACTGTCAAAAGTTTACAGCACTGGACTGTACAGTTTGTCAGAGCAAACTCATATTTTTCAAATATGTTACTGAGGTTTCTTCTCAAGGAACATGAATTTTGGAACCAGAAAACAATGAATTCCCTAATAGCCCTATAATATATATATTAAACAGAGAAACAAACTCCCTTCTGGTTCAGAACAGGCTTAGTACAACCTTACTGATTCAGATGTCATACCAATTTTTCAGTAGCTTGTTGTTATCACATTATACATTTTCTACTGCTGACACAATGAAGCACAACTCCTCCTTTCTGTATCTTTTAATACAGAGGCTTTATAACAGCTATTTCTCCAAATTATTCACAGAAAAAGTAAATAATACTTTCAAGCTATGAATAGACTTTCCTAATAAGAGGTTTGATTGCTGCAGAGAGAGAACCCTGGCTTTAGGTTGGTATTTCTATTTCATGAGGAAAGTCAGTGTCAAGAGTCCACAAAATAATAATAATTAAAAAAAACCCTAAGAAATTTATATAGTGACTCCCTAAAAGATAGATATTCTTATCTGTCATCTTTAGGACAAAAAAAAATTAGGGATATAGTTCAAGCTACAAGGTTGTTCAGCAAAAAGAAAAAAAAAAAGAAAAAATCTGTTCTCACTTCTATCAGTATGACGCAAAAGGAAAAACACTTCTAGATGACTGAAATGTAGATTTCCAAATCAGAGAACTTCAGAGAAGCAGCAGAAAGAAACAAATATGTAGTGAAAAATATTTAAAAATGAAGATAAAAAATTTAAAAACAAAAAAAGTGTCTCAGATGAATGAATTGGCTCCCACCAACACCTTTCTTCAGCACTGTCTGTTGTTTAGATTGGGCAGTAGTGCCTAAATGGGCAGGGTACTTTAGAAGATTTTGTTTCTCTAGAAAATAGTTATGGATACTATTTTAAGCCTGAATCTCTCTATTCAGTAAATGAACTTACACATCCAAGTGGGGCTCTAGACTGAACTTCAGGAGAGATACATCTAAATTTAGCATTGATATGCAAGTCCCTTTGGGCTTCCAGCTTTCAGTCTTTCTGATTTGCAAGACCCCACTTCTCTACACTTGATGATACATATTCTGAAGAAAGTGAGGCACAGAAGAACTATGTAGGAATAATTTTCACTAATTAGTCACAAACAAAATGTAAGAATCATGATATAATGGTGCAATTTTAGTATAATAATAGGAAGAGATTATCTCATTCAAAGGAACGGAAGGAAATTTCATTTATGTTTTTTCCCTTTTTAACTTGTCACTGCAAGAATCAGCATCTGCATTTCCATAGTGGCAGACACATTTCAAATCATAGCTGATGAAACAGAATAGACAAAACAAGAATTTTCCAAAAGATCTTTTTTTAAAAAAAAAGTCCTAGAAAGATGGAAACTAACAACTTTTCGCAAGAGTAGTTTACGGGTGTGTAAAGATGCTCATGACAGACAAGGTAAAGCAGTGTTTCTCAGCTGACAATATTTACAATTTAAGACCTTAAATTTGTAATCAGGTCCACACAGCCTTTCCTTTGTACTTGAGTACTATCCAAATGATATCCGTTGGTGTAAAAGGTACTACAGTCACTTCATATAGCATACAGTAAGGAGCACAAATCCTGCAGGCACCTGTGCCCAGCTATACTTTGAGACCCAAGTTCTGTGATTTGCCCACATTTCCCGGGTATATCTGCACCTTTTGGATGGAATAGTTTTTTGAACTTCATGTCACACTCCCTTCTTTTCTAATAGTAACGTGCTTTCAGCCAAAAGTTCTTGCAGGCTTCACACAATGGCTTCTATTCACGTCTGAACTTACTATTATACGGTTGCTCTCTAATTGGAACATTGGCCTGGATTTAAGAATAGCCTTAGAAAGGCATTCAAATGGCAATACAGATACCTCTAGTTCCTTCATCCTGTGCTAGTGATGTGGAATGCAAAATAAGTGAAGCAAGTCATTTATCATTCAGTTCAGTTTTCTTAATTGGTACCTGTTGATTGGTATTTTATGTAATTAAATCCGATAGCTTAATTCCATGATCCTTCTGTGTCTTGCTGTGTGACCAGCATGAATCATACTTCCCATGATTCGAAGCTGGTATAAATACTTTTAATGAAAAGAAAGGAGCTTCAAATGTCTGCCTCAGGCATTATACTATCAGAGATACTTTGCAAAACAAACCGCATTTATTTCAACCTTCATTTTAATAAACCTGGGGATAAAATCAACTCATTTATTTACCATTTACCTTTCTGTGCTGTGTTTGCTGCTCATCAAGTCTGAGATGTTTCTATCTCTGGAGACTAAATACATTTATCCTTACAGCAGCCATATTACAAAAATAGGATGTTATGCATATTCTCTCAAGCTCTTCCTCACTCTGCAGGTAGGTAATCTTTGGTAAAGCATGCCTGACTGAATAGCACCCATTTTTAAAATACTGGCTTTAACATTGCCATTTAGATATCTAGTTTTTTTTACTGCAGCACTTCTGGCTTTAGTAAGTAATGGGGATCTTTTTTCAAAATGACTGAATTTTAAAAAAATGGAAAAGGATGAGAAAAAGTGTTATAACTACTTTATAAGGATAATATAAGTATTAAACAAAACTTTATAATGTTGACAGTTGTGCCAATTTTTATTTATAATCACAGTTTCAAGCTCAGTTGGTAGGGTAGTCATTATCTGGTTAAGTTTGATAGTTTCAAAAGTAGAAGCTGATTTTTTTTTCCTGCAAATATATTGCAATATGTTTTTAATATATGCAATGTATTTTAAATTCCCAGATAGTTACACTCCCCTCTTCCCTCAAAAACATCCACTGATACTCCCTCTGACTAAACATTCCAATTATGCTTTTTGCATTTTGACCATTTTTTATGAGAGAATGAAGGGCAGTTCAATGCACTACCTTCACTCCACAGCTGGTTCTGAATTCAGAACATGTTTGTGTGATCACAGATGTTTCTGAATAGTCTTTCTTATGTTCTCAGTGGAACTGCTGCATTTGATTGCAAGCACTGCTCTTAAAAGACATCAAGAAAGATGTGGACCAACTGGACAGTGTCCAGAGGACAGTAATGAGAATAATCAATTCAAAAAGTAAGAAGAAACATTGAGAATGAACCACAGCAAGATTAACGCTACAGAAAAGCTGGACTGAGAAGACAACAGCCTTCAAATACATAAAGAAGAATGAAAGAAGAATGCAATAACATCTTCTTGTCCATTGTGGATACAAGAAGAAATAATGACTTTACACTGCATCAGTGTAGACTCAGGTTTTCCATATGTATATAGAAAAAATATAGAGAGAAAAACTTTGCTAGGGTAAAAAAAAGTGAATTACTGAAATGGAGTGCTCAAGAAGGTCTTTAAGGTTAGGTTAAATGATCATCTGTCAGGGAAGATTAGAAAATCTCTTAAAGCAACTTTCAGCTGTAATTTCTATGATTCTACCATTAAATTATCAGTTTTCTTAAAGAGTCAAACATTACCAAGTAAGCTGTCTCGTTCCGTCTGTCAGTCTTAAAGAGAAAATCTGCTTAGTTCAGAACCATTTCTGGTATTTTTATCAGGTATACAAAAGCCAGAGCAACAAAACATATTCAAAATGCCTGACAGAATCTCCAGGTACAGTTACATGCAACTTGTGTCTCACCTTTTGAAAAGAAGCCAAAAAGATTAGGACACTTCCACTCAGTGATGACAGCTCCCCATACAGGTAAGAATGACAGCTCTTTTATTATGTAGAAAACTTGGACTGAACCTAAACTGGGCAATATTCTTCCCTGTTGTGGAATTTAGGAGTTCCAGTCCCTATTCCACCATTTTTTTAGAGAACATTCTAACTCAGTTTTAACATTCTTCACTGGGGAAGATACCCAGATCTTTCAGGTTTTGCTGACAGGCTGGCCAGTCTGGTAAGGAGGGCTTTAAACTAGGAAAGACGGGGGAAGGAAGAGTTATAGAGACCATACAGTTAGCGAAAGAGGGCTCAAGTGGGGATACCTCCAGCAACTGCATGCAGCTAAGGAAGTATCTACAAGACAAGACTACAGGGAAACCTCTTGCACCCCTTCTGGGAAATCAGCATGCTTGATCACCTCTCTGAAATGCCTGTACACCAATGCACGCAGCACGGGGAACAAACAGGAAGAATAAGAGACCTGTGTGCGGTCGCAAGGTCATGATCTCATTGCCATTACAGAGACATGGTGGGATAGCTCGCATGACTGGAGTGCTGTCATGGATGGCTGTGTGCTTTTTAGGAAAGACAGGCCAGGAAAGGGAGGTGGTGGAGTTGCCCTTTACATGAGAGGGCAGCAGGGATGTACGGAGCTCTGCCTGGGGGTGGATGATGAATCAGCTAAGAGCTTATGGGTGAGGATTAAGGGGCAAGCTAACATGGGTGACACTGTTGTGGACATTTGCTACAGGCCGCCTGTTCAGGAAGAGGAAGTCAATGAGGCCTTCTACAGACAGCTGGAAGTAGCCTCACAATCCCAGGCCCTGGTTCTCATGGGGGACTTCAACCACCCTGATATCTGCTGGAGAGACAACACAGCTAGGCACAAACAGTCCTGGAGGTTCCTGCAGAGCATTGGTGATAACTTTTTGACACAGGTGGTGGCAGAGCCAGCGAGGAGAGGTGTGCTGCTGGACCTCGTACTAACAGACAAAGAAGGACTGGTTGGAGATGTGAAGGTGGGGGGCAGCCTTGGCTGCAGTGACCATGAGATGGTGGAGTTCAGGATCCTGTGAGGAGGAAGCAGGGCAATGAGTGGAATCGCAATCCTGGAGTTTAGGAGAGCAAACTTTGGCCTCTTCAAGGACCTACTTGGAGGAATCCCATGGGTTAGGGCCCTAGAAGGAAGGGGGATCCAAGAGAGCTAGTTAATATTTAAGCATCACTTCCTCCAAGCTCAAGATCACTGCATCCCTGTGAGTAAGAAATCAAGCAAAGAGGGCAGGAGACCTGCATGGATGAGCAAGGAGCTCCTGGCAAAACTCAACCAGAAGAAGGAGGTCTACAGAAAGTGGAAAGGGGGACAGGCCACTTGGGAGGAATATAGAAATATTGTCAGAGTATGCAGGGATGTGACAAGGAAGGCTAAGGCCCATTTGGAATTAAATCTGGCAAGAGATGTCAAGGACCACAAGAAGGGCTTCTTCAAATACATCAGTAGCAAAAGGAAGACTAGGGAAAATGTGGGCCCTTTGCTGAATGGGGTGGGTGCCCTGGTGACGAAGGATGCAGAGAAGGCAGAATTACTGAATGCCTTCTTTGCTTCAGTCTTTACCTCTCAGGCCAGCCCTCAGGAATCCCAGACCCTGGAGGCAAGAGAGAAAGTCTGGAGAAAGGAAGACTTTCCCTTGGTCGAGGAGGATCGGGTTAGAGATCATTTAAGCAAACTTGACACCCACAAATGCATGGGCCCTGATGGGATGCACCCTCGAGTGCTGAGGGAGCTGGCGGACGTTATTGTTAAGCCACTCTCCATCATCTTTGAAAGGTCATGGAGAAACAGGAGAGATGCCTGGAGACTGGAAGAAAGCCAATGTCACCGCGGTCTTCAAAAAGGGCAAGGAGGAGGACCCAGGGAACTACACGCCAGTCAGCCTCACCTGCATCCCTGGAAAGGTGATAGAGCAGCTCATGCTGGAGGCCACCTCCAAGCATGTGGAGGACAAGAAGGTGATCAGGAGTAGTCAGCATGGCTTCACCAAGGGGAAATCATGCTTAACCAACCTGATAGCCTTCTCTGATGGAATGACTGGCTGGGTAGATGAGGGGAGAGCAGTGGATGTTGTCTCCCTTGACTTGAGGAAGGCTTTCGACACTGTCTCCCATGACATCCTCATAGACAAGCTCAGGAAGTGTGGGCTAGATGAGTGGACAGTGAGGTGGATTGGGAACTGGCTGAATGGCAGAGCTCAGAGGGTTGTGATCAGCGGCGCAGTCTAGTTGGAGGCCTGTAGATAGCGGTGTCCCCCAGGGGTCAGTCCTGGGTCCAGTCTTGTTCAACTTCTTCATCAATGACCTGGCTGAAGGGACAGAGTGCACCCTCAGCAAGTTTGCTGACGATACAAAACTGGGAGGAGTGGCTGATCCATCTTTCGAGACACTCAAAAGCTGTCTGGACAGGGTCCTGGGCAACTTGCTCTAGGTGACCCTGCTTGAGCAGGGATTTTGGACTAGATTATTTCCAGAGATCCCTTCCAACCTCAACCATTCTGTGATTTTGTGCATATAAGCACCACCATTCAAGTCAACCTGGCAGTGAAGTATACAACGCAAGCAAGATGCTGAAGGGAAGATTCACAGCTGATAACAAAATCTGATGTGGCTCTGTTGTCATGAATGGAAGGAAGAGTATGCCTGTGTCTGTCCCAGTATAAAATAAGCCCTGTGAAACAGGATAGGGATAAATGTACTTTCTGTCCCTGAGGTTTGTGGTGCACCTGATTGTTTGTTTACAGCTCCTCCCCCAGGTCAACTAATATGCCAAGGCTCCCTTCCCTCTTCTAACCTAAAGAAGGGAGGAATAACTTCTTTTTCTTCCAATTTTCTGTTTAGACTTTAGTGCTGAAGAGAAAACACTGTCACATAATACGTTGAACTGGGTGACAAATAATTCTAGCCACTTCAATGCTAGTCACAGTTTCAATGTATAGATAAGCAATCACTCATTAAGACTATATCACATGAAGTGTGTTTTTTTTTTTAAATGAAAGAGTTCTGTTTTCATAAATAAATTACATTTGTATAAGTTTAGGCTTGAATCTATAAAGTTCATCATGACTCAACAATCTAAAGGCTTTGAGTATTTTATTTAAAGATTGGAGAATTTCACACAATGTAAAATGAAACAGTTATAAGCTGATAAGGTGTAGAAGTTATCTTAAAAAACTGCTTCTGGGAAAAATCGGTATTATTAGAAATAAAGAGCACAGAAAGATGGTGTTGATTAATCACCAGAAGAAAAATAATAGCATCACATCTTCAAATTGTTTTCCCCTACCACTGTAAAATAATTGATTTCTTACTTTTAACTATTTATAAACAAAATTATTGCTGCATTTTATCCTCTTCAAAAACAAGTTTTAAGGAATTGTTTTTGTAGGACTCCTTGTCCTTTTGAAATATTTGTTTTATTAGGGAAATGCTGAACTCAAAATAATGGAATAAATTACACAGCTTCTCACTTCACAGTCAGATCTCACCAATGTGGCAGCAATGGTACTTGTTCATTCTCATGAAGTCTTTTCTTTTCTTTTTCTTTTTTTTTTTTTTAAAGGTAGTACAATGACCAGAACTGACAACTGTACAGGCAAGGTGACTGGTGAAAATACTCAGCCTCTCTTCTGTAGTTAGTATTTATGAGATTTCCAAATCAGGTAAGCAGTAATAGAACAATTTGTTGCTCTTTCACAGATATGTTCTGAAATCATGGCTGCTTGGGTTGAATATTATATTGCATGGAGAGAGACAAAATACACAGAAATAAAACTTTTCAGTTCAGAAAGGACAATTCCTCAGGAAAAAAAATCTGTTTTAGTCATATTCTAAAAAAAATCTTAGGAGAAGAAATTTTTTAACTCATATTCCACCTCTACATTCCACCTCAACATAGCTCATTAACATGATACACCTACTACAATTGTATATGTATATATTTTTAAGAAAATATAATTCAGACAGAATTTCCAAGAAGCATATTATATAATACACCAATCAATTTTTTGCTGTAGATCAAGTCAAGTAAGTGAAAACCATTTTACAATCAAATATAATTTCAAAATTCTCATTTTCATATCATTTTACTCTTTCTTTAAAAATAAGTTTAATTTTACTTGTTTGAAAAATGGAAGTGCTTTTCAAATTTAGAATCTGGAAAACAGACACATAGCCTGTTGATTAGTTCTATATTCTAAAATAACTTGCAACAATAAGTATAGTATACTAACAATTAATAATTTTATGTCCTAATCAGTAATCCAAGTCAAATGGTTGAAGTCAGGCTGAGTTAATTATTGTTTTGATCCTGTATAAAAACAGATGGCCATAACCCAAACACACATGAGAGGCTGTGTTACACAGTAGGAGAGTCCGTATCACACCGACTAGTTCCAAGGGGAGACAAAAATGAAGAGTAAAGAACCTTTATCCTGCTTAATTATCTAAACTGGCAGCATTTTAAGAAATAGTTTTTGCTTTCATTAATTTAGAATCTGTATTAAAAATGAATTAAAATTGGTAATTGTAACATAACACTTTGAAGATGGAGAAGACAGCATTACTCATATTAAAATATACGTGAAAATGTGAATTATTTAAAGATTTTAAGTCAGATTTTTTGCAGAAGATAAACAAGTTTTTTATTAAATACATTTAATAGGCCTCTTCTGTGTTTAATTTACAGCATACTGAATGACTATATGTTCTTGAATTTCCAGTTATGGGGATATGTATACATAAAATCTAAACATCACCTCTGAAGATTTTCCTGAGAAAGTTCAAGGGAAATATGCTTGAGAACTACATGCCCACTTACATTTACAGACAGGTGACCTCCCTTTGTTGCTCCATAATCCATCTTCTTGACACACTGCTGTTGCTTGTTGACTAGATTCTAGCTTGAAGCCCTCATTACATTCATATACCAATCTACTGCCCAAAGTGAATTCATTACCTATAACTGAACCATTCCCAGGGGATTCAGGAATACCACAAGATACAGCTAAAAAGAAAGGAAAAGATTTAAAAAAAGTTATTTCCTCATATTAATCAAAACAAAAAAATATTGCCCCATCACTGAAATAATAAACACAGAATAGTAATTTCGACAATTCCATTTGTAAAATTGCAATGAATTTTAAAACATTTCAAAAATGTAAGAATATTTAAAATATTAACAAATACGTTGCAGTGCATCTAAAATAGGCATTTTATAAATCATTACTTTGTTTAATTCAGTCACTGGAGAGATGGAAATTCCAACACAGACTAAGCAATGAAAGGTCAATAGTTTATTTTTTAGGGGAAAAAGAATCTAGAAAGTGTCCAAAGTGATTTGGTCCAATAAGAAATGAACTGGAAACTTCTTAAATGTTTTCTAATACTCTGCTTCCATTTTCTCTGGATTTCTTTCATTACCCATCTACTATAAACAGAACTTCATGTTTGTTTCTTTTTAAACATGTAAGACAATGTTTGACATTTAAGAAATCAGCTTAGCTTTTTTGTCTGATGAGAAAAGCACTTAAATATATACTTAGACCATGAGGAGTTCTACTGAAATTAAGGGCATTATCCAGATACTTACAGTTAAACACTTAATTACATACCTTACTAATTCACTTCAAAATGCAAAATATTATGTGAATTTAGGCCTTATTCATTTTCCATACCATGCAGGAAATTACTAACTTTAAACAGGTGCAATTTTGAGTTCCCTCTGATTCTCATTTCTCTAAAATGGATCTTATGTTTCATTAACAATTGTTTTGAGATTCCAAATTATTATAGCTTTTTGATGCTCCTTCAAAATTGTTCCCCAGACAAGTAATTATTTTTTCAAGTTCACAAAGTTTCATTTCTTTTCCACTTACTGAAGTATGAATAGCATTTAGTTTTTCAGCTTCTTTAGAATTTATTTATATTTTTATCAGAGCTCAGTACAGTGCATTTAACAGTATCTCCTAATATACAATTTTAGGATAGGGTATAATTCCAGAAATATCAATCTCAGTCACCTTTAGGTTTCCAAGACTCAATTGCCTTCTGCCACACAACTCACCTTCCTTGATTTTGATAACAAAAGGAAGTAAGGTAAATCTTTGGTAAGCTTTTATTTAAAATGCTACACTTTGTTTAAAATGGTTATTTATCCACAAAGATTAACTCGATGCTTGTGTAAGTCAGTAATGCTGGTAAAGAATTTACATTTGCCCTGTGGCACTTTTGAAGGTAAAAGTCATAGCATTATTTTCTCTGAAAATATTTTATTTTTTGTAAAATGGTAACTTGGAGCACAGAACACACCACAATATTAGAATGAATCTATTTAAAGATTTCATAACCCAATGTATATGTTTATAGAATCACTAGCCTCTCTGAGTCTAGCATCCAGTTTATTAATCTTCAGTAAATACACTGAATAAAGATGAAACAGTTTTGAAGCTTTCATTTCTACATATATAACAACCCAGGGAGGAGTTCTGCAAATGTCTGTTCCATATATACAAATCTATATCTATATATCTTTTATATATATATATATATATATATTCAATTGTAAGACGCTATTCAACAATTTAACAGTCACAAAGTCCTGTGGGTATTTGTTCCCTTCCTCTTGGAACTGTGAAGTATTATTTAATAAGATCAATATATTACAAAGGAAGAAATGACAGACTGTGTCTGAAATCTGTTAAACATAGGTGAAGATAAGTATAAAAAAATTGTCTAATTTTTGTTATCATTTACCTGATTCAATGAAAATGATTAATTTCACAACACATTGTCATGGTACCATAAACATCATCCTAAAGGTTGTCTTCAATATTCCAAAGTTGTCACATTTGATGCATTTAAATTAAATACAACACAGTGTTTTGCATATGATTATAATGAAGAGAGGTAGGCAGTATAAAATGATAAATGGTTAGTTCATTTCAGTTGTTTGCTTCCATCTGGAATCTGTCACATTGCAAATAGAACTAGAACTGAAGAAATATTGAAAAATAAGCTGCTTCCTTTGTAACACATCTTATTGGCACTTTTTGGCACCCTAACCAGAGCCACTCTTGTCTTCTCATAATTGAGTATTTCTCCTTCAACGGGCAAAGGCTGAGCCTCCTGCCACTACAAAGGGTAGAAATGGGACAGAGAAAGGGCAGAGAGAGAAAGGTGAGAAGGAAGTGGTTCTGGAGACCCATCTTGGATGCTCTTGATGCTGTTTGAGAAAATGGAGAAGGGAAGGGTAAAAGCTGCTGCTGCTGCTGGCAGTCACACTGGTACACTGCCCAGGTCATAAGCATCAGTTATGCCAGGTCTGACGTACTATCCTGTGTACTAAAGCACCTCAAAATCCATGCTTCCTGTCAAACTTCACCACTTTTACTCTATCGTACCACAGTCCTTACCATCTCTTCTCTTTCTACCTAGACTGCTGATGAGGACTTTTGTATTGTTACAATGTGAGGTTATTCCTGCTGCTGCTTTAGTTATTAATCAGAAAAGGTGGCACTGCCCCTGTTACAGTCTGGCTGGCTGTCTCTCCCCAAGAAATTGGGATTGGAAAGAAATATTCCTGCTGCTATTAATTTCCTGAGGCTGCTAATGGCTTCTAGAACAGTAGTATCCAAACAAAACATTTTAGCACTGTTAGTGTCACTAAATAACAAATACTTTAATGTTTGAAGTAAAGTTACCTGAAGAAAACTCACTGAAATGGCATATGCTCTTTTGACAATTGAAACAATGTCTCTCCTGACACATATTTAAGTATATTGAACCTTTCAGAATCCCAAACGATTGCTAAAATGACATACTGATTTCAGGAAATCTTCCAATTTGAGGAACTGTCCATGTGCTTCTAAGGTCAATGATTGGATAAGACTCCCAGGTTCCAGCTGAGAGATGTGTATTTAGAATGTGAAAAATATACAGCTCAACCTTAATTGTCTCTATTATCTTGCACATCATAAAGATATACTTCCAAAGAACAGGTAATCAATGCAAGCTGAAAACCCTTTTACTATCTAGAAACTGGGATGCAACTTTAATTTACTTAAATGTTCCACATGTGTTACTGAAATTTATTTCTTATCAAAATCAGTAAATAAGTAAAATTTATGGCAATCCTTTAAAATACCTATATATCTTTAATATATATCTTTTATGTATTATTCATATATAGTGCATGCAAATTCACTGCATACACAAAAGAGGCTGGAGATGGCATTATAGTCAAAAATTAGAGCTCACTGAGTTCCATACACTGGAAAACCCTTAAATTTAATGCACATGCATTTATCAGCTAGTGACCTGTTTCTGGCATCAAACATACTGCTAAGAGAGGTGTTTAAATTCCCTATAAATTAGAGGGAGGAGTTTGAAGCAGTTTGATGGTCCCTAGATTCAGGGCTCTGGGCAAACTGCAAAGGGATATCCTCAAGCCAGTTTTCTAAAAATAATTCTGAAGCCTTCCATCCCAGGGCAGAGACAGAACCCAGTTATGGTCCTGGAACCTTACCTTGGGTCAGCACAGCAAGAAAAAAAAACAACAACCCAAGTATCTCCAGCTCAACCATACAGTTCTATTCATTTCAGCAAGCACAGAGCTATCTATAGTGACAATACTTAGAATGAAGGTTTTAAGCAGAAAATTGAACATCATGTATATTTTGTCATTACCCTGTCATAAGTTTTAAGCTTTTCCAAATACCTAGGATCCAGAGTAGGGAACTCCTTCCTTAAAGTAGGTACCTCTAGTTTTCTTTCACAAATCTATGAGGGAGTCTCCGTTTCATTCTCAAATGGTGCACCTGAAGAGCAGCCCAGTGTTCTTCAAGGCTTTTAAAGTTATTCTTACATCTTTTAGGAATGAGTGGGAGAAAAAAACAAAGCCAAAGGCTGAGTCCTGTATATGAAGAACAGACGGGACAAGGAAGGGTATTTACACTTGCCTCTCAGAGGGAGCGCTGCCACCCTGCCGCCCTCCCACTGCCACCACGTCTCAGACTCCTGACCCCCCACCCCTCCTGATCCATATGACCCTGACAATTCCTTCTTGCTTTCAGTTTTTGATTCTATATACTCTTCTTGCCAAGCTTTTCTCCTATTTTCTCTTATTATCTAGTTCATCTCAGAGCCTCAGCCTTCTTTTCCTGTTCTCCCCATGTATGAGGATCTGGATATGAGCTAGACAGTGACTAAGATGGCATAAGTGGTTCCCAGGATCGTTAATAGGGTCTTTATCATTTTCTCTCAGCAGCTATCTATGGAGAGCAATAGCATCAAAATGGCTTCCAAAGGCGAATCATATCAGCACTCTCCAGATATGCTTTTGATAGGAAGTTTTGCTTTGGTCCAGGCTCAGGGAAATGTCCTTGGGCCACTGCGTTACCACTTATGGATCAGATGTAGATTCAGTTGTTGAGCAATGTTCTTCTACTTCAAATACTCACTAAGGACGTAGGAAACTAAGATTCAATCACCGCATGTGCTACATCCCTTCAGAATGCCCTAATGATCACATTTTAAGCCACTTTGTATTCCTTACCCTGCCTTTTTAATTGCGTAACCCATCAAAACTAATTCAAACCTAATTATTTGCCAGAGGGAGAATGAAGGCAGGTATCTTCCTCAATAGGCCAATGAATACAACAGTAATCAGGGCATGAATTGTCCCAGGTTACTGTTACTACATCAAAAAAATAGATATATTTTTGCCAGTGACTAATACATCTGAAAGTCATATGTTATTTTTAGTAAACTACCGTGGCATATACCACCAGGCATATTTGAAAAGAAAATAGTGATCTCTGATTCACAAGTTTCCACGCTCAGAGGAAACATCAAGATATCAATGTTCTACCAGAGGAAGCACATTTAAAACAGTTAAGAAATCTTATAAAAATATGCAACCAAGAGACCAGCCTGGAAATTTTCAGTCTCAGAAGTGAAAACAATAAGTGAGAATGCGAGGTTATAAAAAAAAAAATGTGTGAGTGATTGTGTAAGAATTAGAATTCTCTCTGATCATAAATATTTTGAGTTTAGCTTGACTCATTTTTTTCTCTTGCTTCAGCAAATGAAAGTAAAGATAATAACAGTAAGTTACAATTCCCCAGACAGAAGTCAAGTTCTTTATATATTGCCCAGAACATTATTATATGTATCTGCATTTGATAAAACTGGAGTTGAAAAATATCATCTGATCCTACCAGACTAACCCAAATTAGAGATGTGTTTATATTAAAATTGATATTGTTATATTACATGTGTAACAGAGAACTTCTCTTTTCTGATAATGAATGCAATCAAACTTGATTTCAAGCATTAATTGAGGCACAGTCATGATGCTTAATTACAAATGTAACCCTGTGAGATCAATTTTACAGGAATTTCAGACTTAATTACAGGCATTTTTATTGGGAAATATCCCATAATGAAATCCATGAGCTGGACCAAATGCCTAATTTTAATCAATTTTGATAACAGATACTTAATGTATTTAGAAAAATACTTTACATTTTAGAGTTTGTTGAAAAAATATATGCTTCCTCCAGATACCAAAGTTGGAATAATAGCTCCAGATTTGTAATAGTGAAATATTAAAACTAAGGAATCCTACATTCGCAAGAAGTTGCTGGTAAAGATTATCCTCACTCCCTATGCCCAATATCTTTTTTCCTCTACTGCTAAGAGAAATCTATATACCCTCAGTCATACACATACTGCCAAAATTACAAATACTGCTTAAAATGAAAGAAAAAATGTATTTGTGAGCATGCTGCATTTCTAATGTGTCACAGATACACACACGTGCACATAGTGACAAAACAGCACAGATAGACTCAGTGTCTGAAGCATTTTATAACTTTGTCAAGTCTGCTTAATTTTTGTTCAGACTTTATTACTTTTTGGGACCCTTTCTCCACTGGTCATCCATAATCAGTTTCTAGGACCTCATGTCAATACTTGTACATATCCGCACATTCTTCCTTCTGCTTTCTGTGAATTATCCCATTTTGCCCCCTCTATTTGAAGACTTTTTTCTTAAATTGTTCAAAAAACTATTCTCCCTCACACTCAGAACTCTTCCAACCTTCACATACCTCATTACTTTTACACCTAGTTTTCAAAGTTAGAATGGCTAATGTAAAAAACAAAAATGTAAAAGAAAAACACATAAAAATCAGACTGTTCTGAAAAAAAGGAAGCAGCTAAGGAAAAAATACAGGTCTTTATTCTAGCATTTTCCAGGTTTACAGAACTTTGAAATCTTATAAATTTATGCATTCCTTAAATATTTCTCTAGACCTTTAAAAATAAAGTGAACCCCTGCCTTTACCTAAATTTCACCATATGAAAGAATCACACTAATACTCGAAGAATTCTGAAGTGCTGGGACATCATATTTTCATTATACAGGCCTCTGCTATTTGGTTGAACAATATTAGTAGTAATAGCAGGCTGCCATCATCTGGGTGGATCAGAAGTAGAAAGGTATGGGGTAAATTTGCAAATAATTGCTGACAGCTGAGGAACCATGAGATCTTAAATTCTATTGTAGGTACTAGGGAAAAGTATGATACAGTGGGTCCTACAGCTTATGACCTCAACTCCTCAGCCTAACAAGCACACAGAGTACTGTCCCTGTCCTCAGATGTTCAAAGAACCTGAGCTCTGGAGTAAGACACCTAAATTTCTCGGGTCATTGATGGCTAGTCAGCAGAACAGCTTCCAAAGTTTCACTGCCAGTATTGATTAAATAATGAAGACGGAGTGCAGCCATATAGGGCTTGACTTGTTTCTTCTCCCATTGTCTAGAGCTATGTGAAACATTCTCAGACCTCTGAGTCACCTGACAGGACTGCTGGATATAACACAGGGGCTTGTGTCTTTCTGGACTGGCAGTTGGAGGACAGGTAAAATACTTTAGAGTGCCTCAAATGACACTACACCACATTTAAGCAAATTAATATATATGATATAGATGGATTTTGCAAAGTCCTTCTCCTCTACCCTAAATTCTTGATCTTATCTAACACACAACTCTTTACCCTTCAATAGCAATAACCGCTTACCGAATAATGTGTGAAAAAGTATTTTTACCTAAAAATAACTGTGCCTAACTGCTTTGTACTACTTTATGCTATTCTTTTTCTCTGTAATTTGTGAGTTGGTTTTCATACAGGTAAAATTTTAAACATTTGACAAATGGTAACTAGTCTTAACAGATGTCTGGAACAGGCTAGGATAGACCCAAGTTATATCCAGAATACATAAAAAAAGCAGAATTTACAAAGTATGGCTTAAAAGAACTGTTAACAAAATAATATGCTAATCAAATTAATGCTTGAAAATCAAATTAATGCCTGAAAACTACTGCATTTGCAAAAAAAAGTTCTGTAATACAAAATACTGTTAGCTGTGGAATGTTTGAAGATACATTTTTTATTAAATTGAGAAGTACAGAAGATGTATTTTTCACTTGGTCCCTATTTAACTGCATTAATGTAGTTTTTAATCCTACTGTTCTGGACACATTAAGCACATGAGTCAATATGCAGTTGGATAAACTCATGATGTCAACATTATTTGCAATTAAATCATAGAAGCATATCCAACAAGAAAACAATACCTTACCTTGGCAGATTGGCACAGGAGAATCCCACTGATACATGCCATTTTGGTGACGCCTACACGTTGCATTGTTGTGACCAATCATTCTATATCCAGGTTTGCAGTAATAATGAACTTTACTTCCAGCTGGACCACCTGTTTTATTTACAATTCCACCATTCCTCAAGATGGGGTTTAAGCTGCAGTAGGGAGCTACATGCCAAAAAAAGGACAATAATATTAAAAACACTTAAAAGTTACTTAATTCACAATGTTCATACTATTTATGACACATGAAAACTTTGTATGCAGTTAAAATTAGTACAGAATTCTTCACATTACTATTGAAATTCTCAGTGATGATTCAGACTTCTTACGCGGAAATATCATGAAGTTCAGAAACCTAGCTTATATCTCCAAAACACTTAACGCTATTCCACATGAGGAAACTACAGTCAGGAAATATATGGCTTGTTCAGCAAGTCAGATAATTCCCATTACTAAATGGCCTACCTCAAAATTTGGTAACTTTATAAATATAAAACTGTTCTTTGAGGTACAAAATATACACTATAAATTTCAATGGTTATTATTAAAAAATTCCAAACCTCTTAGACAGCTAGGTCAAAAATTAAACACTTTTCCAAATAATACATTAAAAATTTAGAGGACAGAGTACCATATTTGGGATCATTCAATGTAATTTTTCATGTTAAAATCTATGTAAATGTTTTACATACATGTCCTCCCAGAGATATTACATGGTAATTGGATTAAATTTTTACCAAAATAATGTCTCTAAGGTGACTGCATCTTCTTAAATGCTGAATACGCAGTGCATCTAAAATAAGATAAAATGCACTCTTTTAAACCTAAGCTTTGAAATGAATGTAACCATAGCTGGAGCATTAATCACTACAAATACTGTTCACGGACAGGCCTTCCTGATCATTATACTCCTCAAGAACTTATAACATAAAGATGAAAAGTTTATGCCTGTACTAAGGAAGTCAAAAATCTTATAAAATATGTATTCCTGTCAAAAAGTGAGTAATACAGACTTTTTTTTGCTTGTTTTCTTTTAACAGGGTTGCAATACCTGTATGTAAGGAAGGAATATGATTACCCAGACTAGGATGCAGGTCAAGCAAAAGTACAGCATGGTTTGACAAATGTGTGGAGCCTAATACAAATCTATTTGTTGCATGTAATCATTTTTAACATCAGATAAAAGCAATGTAAAAGCAGTGTAA
This sequence comes from Apteryx mantelli, assembly GCF_036417845.1. NCBI lineage: Eukaryota > Metazoa > Chordata > Aves > Apterygiformes > Apterygidae > Apteryx > Apteryx mantelli. The sequence goes on along the minus strand of NC_089980.1, from coordinate 115,145,023 downwards.
AAAAATCATCCTGACTTTATAATGACATACAAGCTACTGGATGCTGTCAGGCTCACAGAGATTAGTATCCTGTCAGAACAAGCATGGTAGGGCCATAACTTGCTGAAAATAGACCTGGCTGAACATCCACCACTGAAATAAGACTATGTACATTCTTCACAGAGTAAGACCAGTGCAGAACTGTCCTGATAACTAAAACATCAATACCAAGAACTCTGAGAGTGTAACTGCTACTACAACACTAACTCTCCATATCATGTTGTAATGTTTCTTAGGCATACCATGATGTATATATATCATTCTTGATAGACATTTATCCAGACAAGTTGTGATTATATTTCACAAATGTATAATTACAGAAGTTGGCTTACATCTGTAATGCTCTTTTCTTTTATATGTTTCTTGTGCATAGCCTGGACTTCCTTCCCTCAGTTTTCAAAATCTAGCTCTCTATTTGGATTTTTAATGAATTTTCTGGGGTGGCATGAAGTTTAGCAATTCAAATGTTTGAAAAAGGAAAGATGCATTTTTTTGAGTTAAGCTGCATTCTTGCCGTCAACCTGGTCCAAATTAAGGCTTTGCAAAATAAAGTCTTTGAAAAGCCTTACACCATTTAAACTGTTTACTTTACTTGGTTTTAAAAATTCAATTGATAATATAACAACAAAAAAACCCTACTTCCTTGCTGTCCACAGTCTTTTCATATATTATCAGCGAACCTGCAACAAACCAGAAATGTATTGCAGGTAAAACTAACTGAAAGAAATGGAAAACACACAATCTAGTTAGCAATAGTTAAATGAATATAGTGATTATTTGATATTATTAACAATGCAGGTAGGTAATTACTGTAAGGATATGTGGAATGTGAGAGCATCTGCATTATTAAGGTTATCTGATCAAAGACCTTTCCAGGGCAAGGAAAGGGGGGAAGCCATAAACAAAACACATGGAGACACAAATGTGACAGAAAAGGGATAACAGAAATAACGGCAAAGACCAAAAGTCTCTAGTCACTAACTGATGGACCATTAAGAAATTGCTGACATGGCCAACCTGGACTTTGTAAAGAAGGAAGAAACAAGACAAAGATCACTATTTTTAGGTAAGAGGGGGGCCCGCGGGACTATGCAAAACTTTCTAAGGAATATTTGGGGGAAAGGGATTGTGCAGGAACAAGGAGGGGACTAGAGAGGTGTATAAAAGAGGCTGGACACCTGTAAGCCATTGCTAGTCAGTACACTTGTCTGACCAACCTGTGTGCCTGATCACTGCAGTCTAGCCTATCTTCATATTAAATCCTTTCTTAACTATCTTTCTGTGTAATCTCATGCTTTGTCCCATGTGTGAGTGCTGTCAGGTCTAGGTGCCAGCAACTGGAGAGACATGGGTGAATCTGAGCCAAGCAACTGGAGTGAGACCTCGGGTGAAGGGTCCTAGCAACAGTAGTTTGTGGTACTATGGGATTATGGGGCTGTGTGTCAGGAATGTCAGCTACTGGGGGGACCAGTGTGAGTGAAGTTGGGCCAGCAACTGGAGTCAGACCTTGGGTGATTGTGGCACCTGTGCCTGTGGTGCAAGCAACTGGCGCGAGGGAGGGTCCCACCATCAGCCACTGGCACAGGACCCAGGGCTGTAGGGCCTGCAGGTCTGGGGGGGCAGAGTGAAAGTGAAGTCAGCGTCTCAGCATCAACAGCTGGAGCAGGGACCACAGGTCGCAGTGCCTGTGTGCCTGGGCACTAGCTACTGGGGAAGCCGGAACGTCTGTATTTTCCCCTAACCTGGGGTGTGTGTGTGTGTGTAATTCACTAGAAACTTCAAGCTGGACTAGCCAGCAAGTAGGAGGCCTGTGCAGTGGGTAAAGAGGCCCACGAGCTGGGCAAGGATATCAGATGCACAGAGGGACCATACAGATATTTGAGGGATCCGCAAGTGTGCGTGTGCTTGTGAATTAGAGAGTGAAGGCCTATGTGTGTGTGTTTTCACTTGTGAATGTCAATCTTTACTAGCTGGAAAGTAAGAAGGGGACTCGGCTATCTATGCTTACGTCTACGTGAGTTCTGGTAACGTTATACATGGGTCTTGTTGAAAGCAGAGCCTTGTCTGTAGCAGTCTGTGTACCCAGCTGTGTCTATGTCCTCTGTGTGCGCGTGCGTGTGTCTGGGATATGCGCTCAGCCTCACTTCTGGTTGAGCCTGCAAACAGGACAGCAGCAGCTGTGACCATCGGCCTGGGATGAAGAGACCTGCGGGTTCCCAGGCGCACCAGGCTGGGCTCCAGCGGCTGGGCAGGAGAGATCCCTGGGCCCCGCAGCCTGCCCAAGGCAGCGACCCTCCACCACCCTTAACAATTACTACTGTGTTTGACAATGAACGGCTCATTTATTTAGTAGTCAAGAGTCTGCCAGCCTGGGTTTAGGATTGCCTCGAAGCATAATGATTTCCTAGGCATTTCACAAAGCAGTATACAAAATGTAGGAACAGAAGTAACTCACAGAAATATTTACACTCAGTATTAATGCATCAGCTTACAGATTTCCATTCCTGCACTATGGCTGATAAAACGCAGTACTACAATATGTTCAGCCTATGGTATATTTATAAATTCAGGAGGCACCATTGTTTACATCGGGAGGCACATTGTTGACAAATTCCAGAGCTTTTTCTCTATGTGATCTCAAGATATTTAACGGATAATCTCCATTCCTTCCATCATCTTCCTGAATGTTTCCTGTTATTAGAAGTGTTTTTCATGGACGGGTTTAGTTTTGAAAGACTGTGTCAGCTTAGTTTCATATCTACTTTCCGATTCCATTGTAAGCATGGTGTTTTGTGAAAGGGAAAATAAGAAACGTTTTCAATTTTATTATAACATTGTGTGGAGAATTCCACAACATTTTTCTTTTGGGAAGAGAGGTTTACTAGCACCATCTTAAGTGGATTCCTCTTCCAGGAAAGTAACATGTTCTTGGCACCACCATGATGATTCCTTGGAATGAAGACCATGTGGGTGTTGCAAATATGATATCATATAAATCCCATGTAACACTTAAGTGAGCTTGAGTTTGGAGATTAGTCTACCCTAAGGTCCACCTATGATATCAGTTATCACCTAAAGATAAATTTCTGTTCACTCATCTCAGAGAAGCCACAGGATTGATTGATATTTCTATGAAATGGATCAAAGTTAAGGCTTCTAAGAAAACCCAGCCCACATAAAAGCAGTAAAACTAGGTCCTACATTAAAGACTCTAAAAAAATGTTGGTTTCTGTTGGTATTCTATTAAAGATTTACAGTTCTTAATTAAGCAGCATTATTTCTACTTGAAACGCTTTTTGCATACATTCTCTCACTTGGGGAATTAACTGAAAAGAACTAAACCATAAAGGAAAAACTGGGATGAAAATTAATAACCTAAGATGGTCCAGTAAAAAGTCTGGGGGCATGCTTTATATTCCTTATAAGCACACTGACATTGTTACATACCTAACTCAATGAATTCAATTACTGAAATAATCTTGAAATTTAAAGGGGATATGACATTTAAAGAAGCAAAATAAACACAGCTTAATTTACTTTTAACCTATTAAAGAAAAAGGATATTGCCCGTTAAGACCAAAGGCTTCTGCTGGTACTTCAAGTAATCTCTTAAGCACTATTTCATTTTAAATATCTGAAGAGAGTTTAAGAATAGCAGGTGAGGCTTAAACATAAAAACAAAAACAAAACTCCAGATTGATCCCCTCAGTACTGCAATTTCAAATAGAAAATATTTACGTTTGACTTGTAACCCTATAGCCCAGTACATTATCACCTTTGCTAGTAACAAGTCAAAGGCTTTATACTGAGTTTGCAAGTCCTCAAGACTAAGGCTTGTCAGGATTGCTCTGTCTTAACTTTTCTTGACCTGCTTGAAGCTTTGCTTTTACTTTATTTAACTTTAACAGAAAGTTTTCTTCTGACCAGGTGGGTATGCCCAATTTGTTTTGCTTATCTTTGTATGGTAAAATCATAGCTTTATACAGGTAGTTGTAATAAGTAGCTATTCTGTGCAGAATAAGGTATTCATGATTCTAGCATAATGATGTAGCGTAGAGAAATACAGGCTTGGAATGATAGCAGAGGACTTGAGAATAAGAACAACAGGATGCGGTGTAGAGGAGTAGAGGCATGGGATGATAAGAGATGGGGCACAGTTTGGCACCCCAAAAGCTATATGCAGCTCATCAGTGGTCAGTTATAAAGACACAGGCCTGGACCCGGACAAAAATGATTTTCAGGAGTAAGCAAAAGAACAAAGGAATAGTAGCTAGCATATATAAAATGCACCACATACAGTAAAATCTGATCTAATTTGAACTTGCAGACCAATGAAGAGCAAGGTGTAAAGCATGTTAGCAAACATGAAATTAACCCCTAGTGCATCCTGGAGTGAGGGAGTAGAAACCATCAGCATCACACTCCTCCCAGTGAAGGGCTCCAGATGCTGATACCTGCTGTACCTCCCCCACAACACACATGCACCAGACTGAAGCCATTGATCCTAACACCCAAAGGAGCAGTGAAGGAATGACTGTAGCACCAGCAGAAGGAGTAGATAGTTGGAACTGTGTATATAACAATTCTAACTGTATTATTTTTCAGTATAGTAGCATTCATTTCTTATTTCTTTCTTCTTTTTTTTCTGTAACCATTTAAATTGGACTAGTAATTCTTTGATTAGAATGTTAAGAATTCACTTATACTAGCTGTACATTCTTGGCTAGACATATAAAGTATGCTTCCTTTTTGCCCATAGCAAGATTTTGAGCATAACAGGTTGTGCTATTTTATTTGGATTACAGGTGAACTTACTGCTATTTTTTTTCAGCTGTGGTAATTCTAGCAATATATAGTATATATGAACCTTCAAAGAGATTAATTTTAAAACGGCATGAAATATGGAACATTCAGCCTGCTGAGTTACAGAAAATGATGCCAATCTACAGAGAAATCATTAGTGGGGGCACAGGGGAATTCTATCTGTCTTAATTGTTGTTTATTTTGCAACAACTAACAATGCCCAGAGCCCAAAGGCATAGTTCAGAAAAAACAAACAAACATTTTTTGAACTAAGAAGAAGAAACTGATGCAAGAAACCAAGAGGAATACAAAATGGCAATACTGCTCAGCAGTTACCTCTACATTACTTTGGCAAATATACTTAAGTCCTAATGGCTATTATTGCAAATCTCTTACAGGAATCCATATCCTCCTGACCTGGCCATCTTTATTCTCCCTTTAGAGATTCCTATATATCTGCTGCTTTCAGCCATCACTGCTGCCTACTGTTACCATTACTTACTTCTAGTGCCACCCCAAGGGTGGCACTGACTCAATGGCAGCAGCTGCATGGGACTGGAGGAAGTAGGGAAGGAGAGATCTGGGAACTGAGATGTCTTAATACAACTCTGTGACCACCAGACATTGTGAAAGTTAAAGTTCATACATGGAAATAAAGCTACGTTTGACTGGGTAGGAAGACAATAACTAGATAAAAGAGAGCAAGAAACTTCAGTGCAAGTGTAATGGCTTAAGAGGCAGGGGAAGAACAGTTAGGACCAATTATGCAAAGAGACAGGAAGAAGGAAAGGATGGATTGGAGACTAAGAGCCAGTGGTGGAAAAGAGAGAAAGAGAAGGACCTCGTTAGCTATTAGAAGAAATGGTAACATCAGAAGAAAAGGATTCTTGGCTCAATGTATCAGAGACTGAGATTACGTCCAGTTAAAAATGTGATGCAGGGAAAAGAGACTTGAAGGAAAAATACATAAAACCAACTGAGATTCACTAGTGGGAGACAGAGAAGGAGATAATCGTGGACTGAAGCAAGGAAGAAGGGAGACAGTGGATTAGGGGAGACTGATATTGTAAAAGGGAAGCAAGGGAAACTAAGATGGGAAGATAGAGGGGAAAGAAAGATGGGCAGATAGAAGGGAGAGAACACCACTAAAAGTAGACTGGGGTTCCGGAGGAGGGGTGGGACAAAGCTGGAGATCAGACAGAAAGGTTGAAGAGTACAGCAAGATTGGCTTTGCAAAAGTATTTTGACTAGAATAAGTGTCATGATTGGGATAAAGGAGATATGGTAGGTATGACTGCATGAGAAGTGAGAGGTGAATTCCTTGAAATGCAATTAACCATTCAACAGAGGGCAATAAGGAAAGGATCACGCACATCAGAAAAAGGCTGTGCCCAAGGATTACCAAGTCTTATAATTCCATGGTTGCTACCAGTATCCCTGAAACTGAGCATTCTCTTTCACTGAACTGACCAAAAAGTGGATGAAACATACTACTGCCACCAGCAGCGCCACTAACAACAGGTATCTGTGTACATGTCTAAGTACGGCTGATAAACCATGTTTGCCCATGATATCATAAACTCATATATCTCCCCATGACAGAATATCTGAAACTGTTTGCTTTCCCATAGAACTTATTAAATACTTAGAAAAGAATTGAAAACAACAGTTCAACAAGAAAAAGGAAGAATATTATTAGGCTGAAAAGAATTCAGAAGTTAGGAAAGGAGAAGATTCAGGTGCACTTGCAAATTTAAGTTCATTTATGCATGTGCATGTCTGTATGATACTTTGAGTAAGTTGATGATCATAGAGTATTCTTGGACAGGATGACTGCTTCAGAGGATAGAGAAAGGATGCTGCTCATTCTGTCAAAATATTTACTCTTTTTTCTTTTTCCATTCTAATTGTTTAAAATGAGTTCCTGGACCTTATTAGCTGTGAACTACTCAGACATTGTTTAAAGATATAATTTGTGTATTTTCTACAGTGTCTGTCAACATATTATCTGGGTATTTAATAAACACTAACTTACATATCTTCACAAAATGTCATTAAAACAAAAATCATTGTTCTTATCCCCATTTTACAGACAGAAACTTCAAATGCAAAGAATTTAAAACACTCAAATTTTGACTATTTGGGATAACCAGGATCTGATTTTTCCAGCTTCTTAGCATTATATGCTAAAACACAGTTCCCACTGACTTCAGTTGCAGCTGTAAGCACTCAACACTTCTGTAATTCAGATTTAAAAGTACGATAGCAGTCACAAAAGCTCAGCTCCTATTCCTTAGTACTTCACAGAATCACAGAATGGTTGAGGTTGGAAGGGACCTCTGGAGATCATCTAGTCCAACCCCCCTGCTCAAGCAGGGTCACCTAGAGCACATTGCCCAGGACTGTGTCCAGATGGCTTTTGAATATCTCCATGGAAAGAAACTCCACAATCTCTCTGGGCAACCTGTGCCAGTGCTCTGTCACCCTCACAGTAAAGAAGTTTTTTCTCATGTTCAGATGGAAGCGTCTGTGTTTCAGTTTGTGCCCGTTGCCTTGTGTCCTGTTGCTGGGCACCACTGAAAAGAGTCTGGTCCCATCCTCTTGACACCCTCCCTTCAGATACTTGTACACGTTGATAAGATCTCCTCTCAGCCTTCTCTTCTCTAGGCTAAACAGGCCCAGCTCTCTCAGCTCTCTCAGCCTTTCCTCATAAGAGAGATGCTCCAGTCCCCTCATCATCTTTGTAGCCCTTCGCTGGACTTGCTCCAGTAGTGCCACATCCCTCTTGCACTGGGGAGCCCAGAACTGGACACAGTACTCCAGATGTGGCCTCCCCAGGGCTGAGTAGAGGAGGAGAATCACCTCCCTCCACCTGCTGGCAACACTCTTCCTGATGCACCCCAGGATACCATTGGCCTTCTTGGCCACAAGGGCACATTGCTGCCTCATGCTTAACTTGGTGTCCACCAGCACTCCCAGGTCCTTCTCCAAAGAGCTGCTTTCCAGCAGGTCAGCCCCCAACCTGTACTGGTGCATGGGGTTATTCCTCCCCAGGTGCAGGACCCTGCACTTGCCTTTGTTGAACTTCATGAGGTTCCTCTCTGCCCACCTCTCCAGCCTGTCCAGGTCTCTCTGAATGGCAGCACAGCCCTCTGGCGTATCAGCCACTCCTCCCAGTTTTGTATCCTCAGCAAACTTGCTGAGGGTGCACTCTGTCCCTTCATCCAGGTCATTGATGAAGAAGTTGAACAAGACTGGACCCAGGACTGACCCCTGGGGGACACCACTAGCTACAGGCCTCCAACTAGACTCTGTACCACTGATCACAACCCTCTGAGCTCTGCCATTCAGCCAGTTCCCAATCCACCTCACTGTCCACTCATCTAGCCCACACTTCCTGAGCTTGTCTATGAGGATGCTATGGGAGACAGTGTCGAAAGCCTTCCTCAAGTCAAGGGAGACAACATCCACTGCTCTCCCCTCATCTACCCAGCCAGTCATTCCATCAGAGAAGGCTATCAGGTTGGTTAAGCATGATTTCCCCTTGGTGAAGCCATGCTGACTACTCCTGATCACCTTCTTGTCCTCCACATGCTTGGAGGTGGCCTCCAGCATGAGCTGCTCTATCACCTTTCCAGGGATGCAGGTGAGGCTGACTGGCGTGTAGTTCCCTGGGTCCTCCTCCTTGCCCTTTTTGAAGACCGCGGTGACATTGGCTTTCTTCCAGTCCTCAGGCACCTCTCCTGTTCTCCATGACCTTTCAAAGATGATGGAGAGTGGCTTAGCAATGACATCTGCCAGCTCCCTCAGCACTCGAGGGTGCATCCCATCAGGGCCCATGCATTTGTGGGTGTCAGGTTTGCTTAAATGATCTCTAACCCACTCCTCCTCCACCAAGGGAAAGTCTTCCTTTCTCCAGACTTTCTCTCTTGCCTCCAGGGTCTGGGGTTCCTGAGGGCTGGCCTGAGCAGTAAAGACTGAAGCAAAGAAGGCATTCAGTAACTCTGCCTTCTCTGCATCCTTCGTCACCAGGGCACCCACCCCATTCAGCAAAGGGCCCACATTTTCCCTAGTCTTCCTCTTGCTATTGATGTATTTGAAGAAGCCCTTCTTGTTGTCCTTGACATCTCCTGCCAGATTTAATTCCAAATGGGCCTTAGCCTTCCTTGTCACATCCCTGCATACTCTGACAATATTTGTATAATCCTCCCAAGTGGCCTATCCCCCTTTCCACTTTCTGTAGACCTCCTTCTTCTGGTTGAGTTTTGCCAGGAGCTCCTTGCTCATCCATGCAGGTCTCCTGCCCTCTTTGCTTGATTTCTTACTCACAGGGATGCAGTGATCTTGAGCTTGGAGGAAGTGATGCTTAAATATTAACTAGCTCTCTTGGATCCCCCTTCCTTCTAGGGCCCTAACCCATGGGATTCCTCCAAGTAGGTCCTTGAAGAGGCCAAAGTTTGCTCTCCTAAACTCCAGGATTGCGATTCCACTCATTGCCCTGCTTCCTCCTCACAGGATCCTGAACTCCACCATCTCATGGTCACTGCAGCCAAGGCTGCCCCCCACCTTCACATCTCCAACCAGTCCTTCTTTGTCTGTTAGTACGAGGTCCAGCAGCACACCTCTCCTCGCTGGCTCTGCCACCACCTGTGTCAAAAAGTTATCACCAATGCTCTGCAGGAACCTCCAGGACTGTTTGTGCCTAGCTGTGTTGTCTCTCCAGCAGATATCAGGGTGGTTGAAGTCCCCCATGAGAACCAGGGCCTGGGATTGTGAGGCTACTTCCAGCTGTCTGTAGAAGGCCTCATTGACTTCCTCTTCCTGAACAGGCGGCCTGTAGCAAATGTCCACAACAGTGTCACCCGTGTTAGCTTGCCCCTTAATCCTCACCCATAAGCTCTTAGCTGATTCATCATCCACCCCCAGGCAGAGCTCCGTACATCCCTGCTGCCCTCTCATGTAAAGGGCAACTCCACCACCTCCCTTTCCTGGCCTGTCTTTCCTAAAAAGCACACAGCCATCCATGACAGCACTCCAGTCATGCGAGCTATCCCACCATGTCTCTGTAATGGCAGTGAGATCATGACCTTGCGACCGCACACAGGTCTCTTATTCTTCCTGTTTGTTCCCCATGCTGCGTGCATTGGTGTACAGGCATTTCAGGGAGGTGATCGAGCATGCAGGTTTCCCAGGAGGGGTAAAAGAGGATCCTCCATAGCCACATCCCATGCGCACTTCCCTGGCTGCATTCACCTGCTGGAGGCATCCTCACTTGAGCAGTCTTTTGCCAGCTACCCTGGCACTACAACTCTCCCCTTCCCCCATCTTTCCTAGTTTAAAGCCCTCCTTACCAGGTTGGCCAACCTGTTGGCAAAGACACGTGTGCCCTGCTTAGTGAGGTGGATCCCAGCTCTCCCCAGCAGTTGCTGATCTTCAAACAGGGTCCCATGGTCGTAGAAACCAAAACCCTATTGCTAACACCAGCGGCACAGCCAGCTGTTAACTTGGAAAATCCATCTCCTCCTCCTCCTCCTCCCATCCATCCCCCTCTCTGGCAGGATTGAGAAGAAAATGACCTGGGCTCCCAGACCTTTGACCACCATCCCCAGAACTCTGAAATCCTGCTTGATGGTTTCCAATTAGCCCGTGGTATCATTAGTGCCCACTTGGAAGAGCAGCAGTGGGTAATAGTCCGACGCACGGGCAAGCCTTGGCAGTCTTTCCATGACATCTCTCATACGAGCCTCCGGCAGGCAACAAACCTCTCTAGACATGAGGTCAGGTCGGCAGATTGGTGCCTCCATCCCCTGCAGCAGGGAGTCCCCCACAACAATCACCCGCTGCTTTTTCCGGGCGTTCCGGCAAGGCACAGGGTCTGTTGTCCCAGGTACTTCCCTTGCAGCCATGCCCATCTCCTCCTCATCCTGGAGGGCACTAAACCTGTTCTTCAGCTGCAAGTCTTCGGGAGGAGTAGGAGCCTTTCTCCTCCCACAAGCAGTGACCAGTTTCCAGCCTTCTTCTACGGTGTTATGATGTACCGTTTCACACGGCACAGAGCCCTCTGGCAACTCCACTGCTGTGGGGGGTTGGGACTCCCGAAGCTGCACAGTCTCCGAGAATACCCTGTCTATCTCTTGCTCATCTTCTCGGATGCTGCGCAGCCTACTGACCTCCTCCCGTAACTCCCTTACCTGACGACACAGCTCGCCAACAGCAGCACACCTCCTGCAGGAGAGCTGGCTGCCAGCCCAGGCCTCCCGGAGAGGCCCCAAGCGCTCCCTGCAGCCTGAGACCTGTAGAGTTGCATCTACTGTCAGAGGGTCGGTCTGGGTCCCAGCCTCTGACACAGCAACTCCAACAGCCACTGGGGAATGTGCTCTGCGGTGTGTCACGACCATACTTGAGGAAGCGCACACCACAGGGAACAGAAATGAAGGTTCTTTCATGCAAACTGCTGCACAAACTGCTGCCTCTGGGAGCTGTGCTTTAGGCCTGGCTCTTATATAGGCCTCTCCCTAGCACTGGCTAAGAGGGTGCTTGACCCGCCCTAATCAAGGGCCACCAGGATCAAAGGTCCCAACTCCTTCTGGTCAGGGGCAATCAAGAGAGCTCGTTAGCAGCAGCCACTCCTAGCTAGAGCTTTTCCCAGGAGAAGTGAAGGCCTCCTGCAGTTGTCCTTGCCTAGCTTCCTGTTCACAGCAATCACCTTCTAGTTCCTCGGGAAAGCCCACAACTTCCAACAAGATCCTCAAGTTCTAGTCAGAGCCCAAACACTGCTGCGCAAACTGCTGCGTCTGTTTGCTGCCTCTGTTAGCTGCGCTCATTGATTTCATTGATTCACTTGATTTTGTGATGTGAATTATACATGTTTGGGTAACTTATGTTTAAAATAGCTATTTAATGTAGATCAGCTCCACCTCCACTCTTACAGAAATGTCTGATAATGACAACATTTTAAAGTAGTGGAGTACAAAATGAGGTCAAGTGGCAGATAGTACATCAGAAACAAGCTAAAAAGTTCAAAGCAGTGCCTGTAGTCCTCATCCAAGCAAAAGTCCTACCAAAACTCACAGTACTTTGCACTTTAAAGGCAATGAAGTATGAATAGAAAAGGCTGATATTCAAACTATTTCATATGTCTAAGCCACACACGCTAGGAAGAAAAGGGAAACTGTTTGAAGCAAAATGTCTAAAATCGTGAAGACTGATATCTGTTTTACAACCCTTGAAAATCTTGCTGAGATGGTGAAGAAGCATTTTTAAGACTCTATGTCAATTCTCTTTTTTATCTACAGTTTAGTAATTAATTAAAAATGCAATCTGTACCTTAAATTCAACTCCCTTCCCTAAATTGAACACCATTAAGAGTCCAGAGTGCAGTATATACAACATCATCTAGGATCAGGAACTGACATATTAACTAAAGAACCACATACAAGACAATAAATAAAAAAACGTCCAAAGACCTGGAGGGTTAGGAAATGCCTGAAGAATGTCAGTCTGAAGACTACCGCCACTGTCAGCTGAGTTACAATTCTGGGCTTAAGCAGGAACCTGGAAAGAATGCTTATAAAATATTGCAGCCTTGTGTTAAGGATCACTGGAACAAAATGCTGTTTTTTCCTCCCAGCCAGTTTCTGAGAGAGGTTCTGTCCCGAAACCTAGTCAGGTTTAGATGATACAGGTGCAGGGGAACAGGATTGCTCTTATCTAGGAATGACAAATCTTTACCACAAAACGTGATAAACTTCTGTGCAGCAGTTTCATTGACCTGAAGTAGCTTAACATTTATAAATTTAATTTACTTTTCTGAATGACATAGCATCCACATTTTTTCAAGGCCTCTTAAGCACCAAGGTAACATACTGAACAGTTTCAACTCACTTATAATCAAAACATCCATTTGTCACTTGTGACTAAAGACCAACAGGGTAATAACTGCCTAGCTAAATTACACATCACTAGTCAACTGATGTGTGGACAGCAGCACAGATAAACAATGATTTTGCATTTGCAGGATCATAGTCTTCATTTCACAAAACATATTCTCTTAAGAGCTGGAACATTTAAACATTTATGTTGAGATTTTTCAAAACTGTCTGAGGGACTCTGTCTAAGGGATGCTCAATTAAATAATTTCCAATTCCAAATTAAAATTCATTGAAACTGGATGTCCAAATCCCCTGGATAATCAGTCTTACCATTAATAATACAACATTATCTCAAGAATTTACTTTAGCAAAGGACTTAATTTCCCACCAGGGCCTTGATCATTAGTGCAATAACTTATACCAAGAAGATACTTATAATTATTCACTTAACCAGTGTCCTATGCTTGAAAGTGTAAATAAATAAAAGACCTTCCCAAATCCCATGTTGTCTTTGTTTAGCTTATATGCTAGATTTTTGGCTGACTGATAAAGTCACAGCTTAGTCTACTGTTTCCTCATGATTTCCCCTTTTGGGTACTTAGTTGTCTTCATCACCATATTATCAAATATCCAATGGGGCAAGGATTTAACACCATTCTCACTTTATAGATAGATAGGAAATCAGATGCAAAGGTTTAAGTGATTAGATAAAGGAAACTGAAAAGGAAAAGGAAACTGAACATACCTCTTCTGTTTACTAAAATAGTTCCTTCATTAATGGGCCATCCATTCCCTACACTTAAAAATACACAGAAACAAAAAGGAGAGCAAAATACTGTATTTACTACAGCAGATCACCACCCGAATGTTTAGCAACTGTAGAAGAAACAATTATAAGCAGTTTTACAAACTTCTTCGTACAATTCACCTATCACCTCTAACAAGCTACTTGGAAAATGTAAAGACAAAACAAAGCCAAATCAATAGCTTTTGCTTTTAAAGTAAAATGGAAAGGAAATAGCAACAGTTGTTTCACAGGTACAAGAATTAAAAATAAGCTGAAATAATAAATGGTGAAGAATTCAGCTTCTTGCAATAACAGATTTGAAGTTACGAGAGCAGAATAAAGGTAAAACATAGATCTGGCAGGGGTTTTAATACATATCTCAACAGTTCTATTGGCAGCCAACTACAAATTAGCTAGTAAAGCACTAGTAACCGCTTGCCTTATGTGTTCCTGAACAAATAATCAAAAGTTAAACACAAGCCCAAAAATGTTAAAGAGATTATGTCAACTTGCAAAATAGCCAGCTAAGTACTCCTCTGCTTCCCAAATTACGCCTCCAGCGGGAGCTGCCAAGTACTGTGCTGAAGTATAGGAAATACGGCTATAATGCTCTCTCATTCCTTCCATCACATCTTGAAAAAGAAGAGGTGGATGATTTTTTAAGTTGTTTATGCCAGCTTGATTGTGGAGTGATGTGTAATAGGGCTATAAATTACTGAGGAAAACAAAAAGCACAGAAGCAGGTTCTGCAGTTAGCTTTCAAAAAGCAATTTTACAGTTCCACCTCTGATAGTGAGCTTCCTAGCCTGGACTCAGCAAGTTCTACCTACATTCACAGATCTTCCCCATTTGTAACCAACTGCATAGTTTTGGTGGAACCCAGCTGCACCAGAAAGTATTATTATAACATATTATTACTATTATTATTATTATAATAAAACAGCAGCAAGTATAAAGAAAAGATATTTCAGCATGCAATACCTCTTCCTTATCTTTGCATCTTTTTTAGCAATTTTACAATCATACTTCCCTTTCAAAAACAAAACAAAACAAAAACAGTTTCTTCCATAGAGCTGCATGAAATTTTAACCTGATGCTTCCTATCCTAGTTTCACCATAGTACACTGCTAACATATACTCACTAGATTAATAAAGAAATCATTTTATATCTGTGTGTCAGTGCAGTTAGGAGGTGTATTATTTAGAATAAGATTATGCTCGTGCCTCTATAATATGTCAAAGTCCATAAAGAATATCCCCCCTGCTGTAGTGCTGCAGATCTTTTCTACTAGCATTTATTTAGCAAAAAGCCATAACCCCCAAGGTGGGTAACATGCAACTAATTTTAAACATTAAAAGCTTATGCATGTGAGTTTGTATGCTAAAGGAAATAATAAGCATTCCTCTGACAGCTTCCATCACTCTTTAAAAATGAAGAAAATTTGTATCTACAAATGAAATCTAATTGTGACAAAACTACAATGTGCAAAATTTTGTGCACAGGCATAGCTGGAGAAGAAGGGGAGGGTTGTGGGGAGACAGTAACTCATTTCAATAGGTTCTTCATTATGAGGAAGCCTGCTGGCTCAGTCACAGCTGCCACGGTATCAATAGCCTTTTTGGATCGTGTATTTTTCCTACTCTCATGCTGTTGCTTTCCCTCATTAAGATTCAAATCCAATTCTTTCATGCTGATTGTTTCCATTGAATCTCATGTAAAATGTCAGAAGTTTAGAGAAAAATGCAGGCACTGGATGTTGGTGAAGCAGAGAAAACAAAACAGTTGTCTGTTCCTAAAACACAGCCATCAAGATTACATATCTCTCTCCAGTTCCCAAATTTTATTATTAGTTGCAGCTAGTGCCATAATAAATGATGAACTGAGCCTGGCAATCAGACAGACCACTTCTCCACTCCTACAAAACATGTTTTGTATATACTCAGAGGTGTAAAATAATTTCTCATTCCTCAAACATCAGTCACTTTAATAATATCGTATTTACAGAACAAATTCGCAACATGAACTCTATTTTTGTAACCCTGATATTGCTCCCTAACTTTAAAATTGTAAGAGATGCACGCTCCCCCGGCTCTCTTCCTTCACTATTGCACACTGGGGTGTTATCATGTGACAGATTCTCACTGTTCTTTCTTCCACACTTTCAATCCATTAGGTCCTGCACTTGCCTTTTCCCTATGCATAGCTAACTGAATCTCGAGTGTGCTCAAAAACAACTTCCTTTCCCTCTGCCCCTCAGTTTTAGTATGTCTTTAGAAATACTCCATATGCTGCTTGCAAGATGGAGATGGTGCTTTTACTAACCAGTCTTTTTTTCTGAGTATTTACTAACTCATAGTTCTTAGAGCTCACAGCTCTTAAGTCCCCAAAATAGTGAACATGAATATGCTCTGAGCTGTGCTGTAATCTTCTATTTCAGTAACAAGAGAAACTCTCCAGAGTTAGATTACCAGCGCGTGGATGGTAGAGGAAAGGAGGAACGTTTGTGAAAATGATCTCCCTGCATGCCTAAATGGAAGAAACCTGGTGCTTGCAAAAACATTCTTAAAATATTCCTTTCTCTACTTAATTTATATTTACAATTATTAGCCACCAAAATTAACATTCACACAAATTTTTACATTGCTAATTAAGTCCAAACACAGAAAAAACAAACATTAACAACAAAGAGAGAAGAATTATCAAATCACTCTCTCCCATCACGTATGTGATCCCTAAGCCAAGTCTCTAAGGGGCAGTGTGTCCGCAGGCATGTGTGTGAAAACATGTTAAAATCACAGACACTGCAAAAAAAATAAAGGTCATTTATGTCAACACATAGAGCATAATCCTGTCTCACAATATTGGAATTTTTTTTTCTTAATAGGCAACATAATTTTTAAGAATTTAGATAGACTGTTTATATATTTTCCTATCACCACCACACCAGATTCACAAGCAGCCTATTCAAAAAGTGAGGGGCACTTTCTCCCTGCTTTTCCATCTATACATGAAGAAAAACATGGTAAGAAGGGTTGCAAAATGAACTGTCACCGGAAACTGTAAACCTAACAGTGGTTACTGAATTACACTTAGAATATCACATACCATTTCAGGATCAGAAATTCCCACTCTTGACTACTACTCTGTAAATCTACGGGTTATCCCTCCCACTATATTTAAAAGACACTGCTCCAGGTCTGGTATTACAAGACAGTAAATTGCAGAAAGAAGTTATTACTTAGGGAAGTATTAATCTGGAGATCTTTGGCAAACTGGGAGAAAAGAGAGGGCCCAAGTCCCAGGCTCATCTTGAATTTGAAATAGGATGACTAGACAACCTCAGAAAGTACATTATAATAAACTATTATTTTCGGAGAAACAGAAATCATATTACAAATTTTAATTTGCTGTTGAATAGCATGCGTAACGATAAAGTATAATTTAATGGAAACAAAACAGTTACCTGAGTAACGTATCTTGAATCCTTTCTTGCTGGTTGCATGATCAGTTGACCAGCGAAGATATAGTTGATTCATTTTGCTTGTGAAGTTCAGCTGGCCAGTATGATTTCCACTTAAAGCAACTAATAAAGGACTTTGCCCAGAAGAACCTTTAGAGATGAATAAAGTAAATATTGAAGTTATAAGGTATTAATGGTTTAAGCAATCCTTTGCATATTTTATCTTATCTGTGAAAGTAATATACAAGGAAAGAATAACAAACAGCATGACACATTGTTGCCAGTAGAATAATTAACAGTTCTATTTAAACTATCCATCCAGTTCTAGGTTTTTACCAGAGAAAACAATTAAAAAATTCTGGTAATAACAGACTGAAAAATAAAACAATGAGTATTTGTGCCATAAACACTGAAAAATGACTGGAAACTGTTTCTTAATTCTTTTTTATTTGTGGCAATGTCTTTGTATAAAGTTATATTTCTGCTCCTTGTTCTTTTATAGCTAATATTTATTTGAGCTGTGTATTTTAAACTCCTTTCCAACTAGTGAGTGTCAGCAAATTTCTACATTGCTTGACACTGCACAGCTAGTAGAATTTTAAACACCACCATATTACATACTGAACATATTAGCTAAATAATGCCCTGTCACATAAGCATGCCAGATAAATACAACTGAGATCAGCATGGTTTCACTGTGGAATACACATATGTACAAGTGCTATGAACATGCAGTACATACTATATGAGGACCCAGTCCTGTTAAAAGATGGTAAGTTCAATAGTATCATTTTGGTGTTAAAAATATACATTTATAGTAAATATAGAGTATTGTAAATAATGCACCTTGGCACTAGAGTGATATCATCATCATAATAAAACCTGACACATTACAGCAAAATATGTTCAAATAACAGTAATAAAACCCCAGAAACACAAATAATGATTCTGGAGCTAATTATACAATAAAACAACATATACACAAGGAAAAAAAATCAATGCACTGAACCAATCTTCTATTGAAGCTTCCTAAAACATGAAATAACATCCTCCCCCCTATATAAAGGCTTTTTTTTCTCCAGCTAAATTCCTCCCTTTCACATGCTATGTCTTTTGCTCTGTGTTTTTCAAGTTTAGGAAAGCCAAGTTCAACCAACATACTCTTGGCCACAGCAGCCATTTCAAATAAAGGGGCTGCTTCATTCATTTTTTGCTGAGTTTGAGTAGCTGCAGCCCCATCAGCTCTTCTTATGTTGCATGAAAACAACAACAAAAAAAACTGATTAAAAGGACACCTAAAAACTGCATATAATTGTTGTCAACCTTCACCCCCTCCAGTCCAAAAAGAGTAAATACATTTTCTAATTGGAGTATTTCAGGTACAAAAGAGAGGCTGTAAGAGCCACAGCAAACCATAAAAACTAAGAAAACCTCCCAGTGCTTTAGAATTGTAGTTCAGTCACCATGATGACAACACTACAACTAAATAATTATGAGCAAATAAGCTCTAAGTAATAAATATATATACAAAATAAGAAATAATAAGAATAAGCTTAGTTTTAGCAGTAGGGGGCCTAGCATGTCCTGTTTTGTGGCTTGCTTTTCATATTAGGGTTAGTGTTCAGTGATCACAGACTAGGATGGACTATGAGGACTGCTGAGGTCAATTCCTGTTTCTGCTTGAAAGGATGATTTAGAACATGACAATTGATTTAGTTTCCCTGTGTTTTGTAAAATGTGTTCAATACTATCTACCCAATTCATAAGGTAATTCTCAATTTAGAATTTATACTTTTTTGAAATTTGCAAATAATGGGGCTACCAGAGTGCAAGTACAAATAAGGATCTACCACATACAAAGAGGTGAGAATCTTTCAGTTACTAGTGATAGTGAAATTACACTGCAGTACCACATGTCAAGCAGCCACATCACATCTTCTCACCATTGGGAGGTCAATGTATGCAATTGCATTTTAGTTTGCTTTATTCTTCCTGGAGCTGAGTTCCAGCTACTGGATCTTACCTAGCTGGCAGCTCTTCAGCTGCTGATCAGGACAGTTAGCAGCACTACCTAGATATTTTTGTGTTTGACTTTTTTATTTCAGAGTTTGCCTATACAAGGATATGCATACTCAACTTCTAGTGTGCTGACTTGACATATGATGCTCTCCTGAATCCTACACTTTGTGTCTTTTTTTTTTTTTTGTCTATTTGTGATGACAGAATTATGTTGCTTTATTTTTTTTTGGGGGGGGGAATCAAAGACTATTTGCTGTATTAAATGAATGCCATTCGGTATAAGCTGCCTGAACACAGTGTTTTCAAGTTTAAAATCTTTTACTAATTATATTCATGGTACACTTACGGCTGCTCAGGCTTAGACTATAGATGGGATTTCCTATGGGTCTGACTGATAAGTGAGAATGGCTAACGGGCTTATTGCTCCCAGCTCACCTGGGCAACCTTGCTGACTGCACTATAAAGTCATCAGAGGCCTGTGCTTTAGCTAACACTGTTTCTATAAAAGTTATCTTGTCAATAATTAAATATTTTCTACATAAACCTTTGTTTGGAGACAGATCTTCACCTGGTGCAGAACAATTCAGTTCTCCTGACTTAAATGAAGCTATGCTGGTTTGGACCACATAAGGTCCCAGCAACCTAGGATATGATATATTTACTGTGCTATGCAGCAATACAGAGAAATACCTGAGCTAGCTTTGAATGAGCTAGTCTGAGTTATACCCATCACTGGAAACAGAAGAGCCACATCAGCACAGCCTTCTGCCCCAACTAACTCATCATGCTGAGATGTAGAACTAATTAGCCTAGCAAAGCACATTGCTAATGTGGCCACAGGGATGCAAACAAGTATCTCGGCAAGGCACTGCACTGTGCCATGTTTAAATATCGACTTGTTGAGAGTTAGCCTAGGAATCTCTACATGGCACTGCATTGAGAGGTTATAAATATGCCATTATCGTTCTCATTTAAGTTTGCTGGTAGGTGGTAGAAAAAATGGCTTCAGTGGAGCTGCACTAGAGATGAATTTGTCAGAATGTGATTTTACGTCATAAAATCACAACACTTCAAAATGTAGTAAATATGTTAATTCTTCCTTCAGATCTATTATTGATACTCTGGTTTCATTAAATTTAAATGCATAAGAAAGAAACAAAAATCTTCATCAGGAACATTAAGCAGTCTAAACAGAATTTTTCAAAAGAAAACAAAGTGATCAGACCACTAGAAAAGTTGCAGGCACACTACATATTGTCTTGAAGTTAAATAGAAAATAGAGTGGAGGAAAAGACAATTTTAATAGATTTTTCAGACTATTTCCTCCACTGACCTGACACTGACTGACATAGGTAAGATTTTAAGGAAAAAAAATCCAGCTAATGATCTGGCATTTTTAAAAGAATGCAAAATACTGCTTTCTTCAGAATGCTGTTATAAAACAGTGAAAAATATTTTAATAATAATTTCAGATATTAAAAGTCCTGTAACTTACAAAAAATACTTAGAGCAAAATACTTAAAAACTATGACCATTTAATATTTTTTGTGTTATGAAACTCCCACAGTGAATATTAATCAATTCTATCACAGTTATCATATCTGCTTGGTTAATGAGGGCAAATATGATAATTGTCTCCAAATGAACAAAAATATATTAAAGAGCAACCAGGGACCAGTTATTTTCATCAATCAAGAGAACAGAACAAGCAATAATAAGGTTAGAATTCAGTAGGAAAAAAAAACAGTTTAAGAATAGTCTGTTTATTAAATAGGGTCTGTTGAGAGGTTGCTGGTATGACTAACATTCTAAAAAGTAATTTTTTTTTTCATTTTTCCACTCTTTATCTCAAAGCAGGTGGCCAAATTCCTCAATATGGGTATATTCAAACAAGATACAGCACTGGTTCTGCTATGTTATGAAGGAAGTAGGCAGAGTACTCCACTGATGACTTTTGGGGCTCAAATATTTTTATGAAATTACACAAATAGTATTTGTTTAAAAAGAGAATTTCTGCACCAGAAGTGACTCATTACAAAGCAGCACGTTTACTTCTCTGTTCAGCCACTTCCATACATTTCCCAGGAAATAGAAAAACTGTACGATTTTCACAGGAAAGCTCCTGCTGCGGCTCCTTCTCTAACAAAGCTTAAAAAAAATTAATCAGGTTCTTTCTCATGGATGCATCTATAAAAACTTTCACTGACTAACAGACTTAGATTTAAGGCAAAATAATAAAAATACTGGACTATTCTGTAGATTTCAGATGTATCACTGCATGATGAATCAAGTTGATTCAACATACCTTTGAGGCAAAGGAGACAAACGGTATCCAGGACTGCATTAGGCAGAGCACTGCTAGCAGGTCGAGGGAGGTGATCCTTCCCCTCTACTCCACACTGGTAAGGCCACACCTGCAGCGCTGTGTCCAGTTCTGGGCTCCCTGGTACACTAGAGAGGTGGAGCTACTGGAGTGAGTCCAGTAAAGGGCTACTAAGATGATTAAGGGACTGGGACATCTCTCATATGAGGAGATGCTGAGAGAGCTGGGACTGTTTAGCCTGGAAGAGAGAAGGCTTGGGGGGATCTTGCCAAATATCTGAAGGGAAGGTATAAAGAAGACAGAGCCGGACCCTCCCAGTGGTGCCCAGTGACAGGACAAGGTGCATGGGCACAAACTGAAACACAAGAAGTTCTGTCTGAACATGAGGAAAAACTTTTACTGTTAGGATGACTGTTTACGGGAACAGGTTGCCCAGAGAAGCTGTGGAATCTTCATCCTTGGAGATATTAAAAGCCACAGGGACAGGGTCCTGGACAACCTGCTCTAGGTGGCCCTGCTTGAGCAGGGGGATTGGACCAGATGATCTCCAGAGGTCCCTTTCAGCCCCAACTATTCTGCGATTTTGTAATGATGAAACCAACAGCTGGAAATCGAGCCTCCCTTTACTCTATTTTTGTTCTTTGTGATTAGATACAATTTAAATCTTTCTTACCGTCAAATACCTCCAGCTCATCAAACTGCTTTTCACTTTGAAACATTTCTACATAGATGGAGATGTTATACCCTGGTTCAACCTTTACAGTCCAAGAGCAGGTCTGAGAATTGGGATAGGTGCCTGGGTAACCTGGACTGAGGATCACTCCTGATGATTCTGTACGGATTTCATTTGCTGGACATTGTGCTAAGAAAGACACAAGAACAACAACAAGAATAGTACTGAAATAGTGTTTCCCTTCTATAATAAAATGTAGTATTATTTTTTAGAGATTAAAATACTTCAGGATCAATTGCCAAATGCAGACATGTTAAAATCATATTCTAAATGGATTCAACAGTAAAGTTCCCTTTAGCACAAACAAAATAAGAACCAGCTTTATAAACCCTGCACTTATGGAACAGAATAACTATTATAATAAAACATTAATCTAGAAATACATCACAGCCCAAAGAGTTTACAGTCAAGAGTTACACATATGCTGGTGTGATCATTAACATCTGTAAGAGAAAGTTCCCGTTAAACTTTTTATTTGGAAACTTTGTTGCTCTTTTCTATTTGAGTTCTCAAAAACCACTGTAAGAATCAAGTCTGTTACCTGAGCATGGCACACACAGTTATTTAAAAAAAAAAAAAAGCATTTTGTGCAGACAAAGGATTTATTTTGTATACAGAATAGTTAGTCATCTAAGTCAGATCCTCTCAGCAACCACTTCCCCAGTTACTTAAGCTCTAAACTCATAACATTTAACAAAGAGTTTCACACGGTATTCACTGAAATTTATCATATCTTGCATGACAATGAGTATACTATACTTAAATGCTATAAAATTTATATTTTGAATGCTGTGGTCACTGTTTTTCTTTAGCATTTTGTCTCTCATACAAGAATGATGTCTTCATGTCTGCTTGCTGCTGAGTTCTGGTATTTTTTCTCCACAATTTTATAATATATGTGCATTTCATCAAATTTTTTTGTGTAAGATTTACAAAAATACCATCATAGGAATGCATTCCTGGAAACTGACTGGCACAGTACCCAAGTACTTGCATTAATTAGAGGATATGAGAAGGTGAATAACATAACAACAGAGGAAAAACGATAAGGGGAAGAAATATGTTACAGAGAAAAACACAGATGGCCATCAGCAACAAACATTAAAAACCAGAAATCTCTGCCAGTTGGCCTTTTGCAAACTTCAGCCTTGGAGGTGAAATTTGGGTTCATTTGTAGTCAGGAGGAATTTTGGTGTAGACTTTTGGAAAATAGTGTCAGGATTTCATACTTGATTTTCCTCTCAGAGAAATTAAACACACTAGTAGAGAAGGATATTACATTTTACACAAGATTTCCAGGCTTTACCTTCTGTCCCACCCATTCAGGAAAAATCTGAACTCTCCATCAGAAGCAACAATGCAAATAAAATAAGAACCCTATCAATTAAGTCACATATAAAACCTACAAAGTATAGACCCTACCTTTAAGAAGCTGGCATATTCCTATCCATCCCCTCATCTAGGTACAGTTTTCCAGACTTGGAACTGAGTAGAAGGTAAGAGAAAGTGTATGCACTTGACTTGGACAATACGATTCTCATCAACATTCCATTCACCATCCCAGAGTATTAAAATTATTATAAAAAATGATACACTGAAGGGTGGAAGATTTGTGGTTCAGATCTAACTTACAACTCATTTTCTGTGGACTATCAATTTCTTGATGGTAACAAGATCTAGAAAAAGAAACAGTCAAATCAAAACAGTCCTTTTCTAGCTGCTCCAAGAGTTCCCTGGGTCTAATTCATGCTTGGAACCTTCAACACTAAATTCAGGTGATTTTTCATCAGTTGTGTTTTTTATACTATAGACAAGTTATAAATTACTTACCTAAAACCTAGTCTGATTATTTAGGAAGGCGGAAAAGTGTAAAAAAGTAAAAACTACTTACTACTCATTTTTGTCAAAGCATTTTCTTTGTCAGTCTACTCTAATAGCCTGGAGAATATGTAGCATTATCATGCCAACAAGTGCAGAACAGAATATAAGATTTTTGAAATTCTTTCTCTCTTTGCCCCTCATCTTGCTCAGCTAAAAAATTTCTTTAGTCATAAGGAAAAATGTTAGCACATAAAAAAGAGGGATATAATGTGCAAATGAAAATATACCAACAAACAAGAGTAAAAAGGTGTGGGAAGAACATGGCAAGCAAAGAATTTTTCCTTGTCATGAGTCTATTTCTCTGCTCTCATCTGACAGCACTGCATGCAGCAGACTATCTCCAAGAGGTAAAGCCACTTTTTTTGGGGGGGCACAAATAGCATCTAAAGCAGACATCCTATGAGAGGGAAAGCCCATGGGATAATGGCATATAAAGTAATGAGGAAAATATATTTTTTCCACCTTCTGAAAATTTTAATTCAGGGATTGTCTCTTGAAATAAAAACACCTGCAGCTAAGAGAAGTGTAACTAGAGAAAATACACTCAAGAAGTGCTCTGACTCATGTATCTGCAGCAAGGTATGGGTAAAACTGCAAATTTTCATAGAACAAGGCAGGGCATGAACTTATTGTCAGATACACAATGGTTAACTATTTTCCCTGAGTTAAATACATAAAAGCTGATTCCTGAACAGAAGTTTGGCCAGCTATATGGCATTTCCTGTGGGACATGAGGTAAGAGTGCTCATCACTTACATGAAAAGTAGCTGACAGGATACAGTTTTGCAGACTACCTTACCCTGTAGTATATTTTTCATGTGCTTATGCTATAAGAACATTTTTAAGAAAAGAAGACATCTTCTACAGATCAAATGTGGGCTGCTTTAGAAGCTTTGTGATAAATTTCACTAGAGCAATGGGTGGATAAACAGCTGGTCTTCACAGAAGTAAATTACAAGTATCCATGAGAAATCAATAATTCCGTGAGACTTCTCACAGGAAGTGAGAGATACTGACTCTTTTCAACGCCTGTCCACATAGACAACTGTCACTTCTCTGGATAAATTCTGCTTTTAGAAATGGCTACATTAAACTAAATATGACATAAAAGTGGTCACAAAGCACAGGGCATTCAGGAGGTAGATGTGGAACTGTAGACAGTACCTGTGGGGCGTTTATTAACCAATCTGCCATATTTAAAAAACAACAGCAGAGCTAGTAAGGATACAACTGCCTTTTGTTGCCTGACTTTCCTCAGCATCTAAGGAGTTATGGAAATGACTACTGGTCAAATGACTCCACTTTAGATATGAAACATTTACCCATCATTCAGGTTTGGAGCCTCCAAATAAAATCTAGACATCACATGGATACAGTCAATATAAAACTAAATCCAGGTGATCTCAAAAGATGGAACATGTGATGTTACAGTCTTCTGGAAAAGCTTACAGCTGGCTTAATCTAAAAACTTTTATTACAGCCCTTTATATGGTGCTCTGCTAGTAAGTTCTCACAGGCATTATTTCCAAAGAAGAGGTGAACTGTAAACACCCTTTTAAGAACTGGCTACATTAACATGTGTTTAATTACTGTAGTATATGCAGATTTTGGAATCTGGGAAGGAGGATTTGCAAGTACGAAAAACATGTGAAAGCTATAGCTTGAAAAATCTGATATTAATTTGCTCTCATCCACAGAGCATGGTCATAAAGTAATTGTTGAGATACATCTCACTAACTTAAGAAACTCATAGCAATGATATGAAAGAAACAGAGCCAAGGAAGAACATGCAGAGAAAAGATAAGGAGAAGCAGCTCACTAAAACAGAGAAGTAAAATACTAGTGGTTTCCTTCAGGGAAAAGAAGTGTCATAGGATAGGAGGAAATACAATTACACTCAGAAAGCACAGACACTTTGACTGTGAGCATCTCAGAAATCTCTGAGGATGCTCCAGATGAGAAATGGGCACTCTAACAATGCTCTATAAGAAAAAAGAAAAGAAAAAGAACCAGCATTAGGAAATTGCAGAAAAAAATTGCTTTTTCTGCTTTTTTCTTTCACCTGTTTTGCTCTTAGGTCACCTATTTTGTCTTGTAAAGGATGTCAGAGACAAAAAGAGAAGCAAAAGAAAACAAAACAAAAAAAAGACAAAGAAGTAGCTTTTTTGCTAGGTTAGAAAAAATATCAACCAAGAAAGCTTTTTCTCAAAAGTAGGTGAGTGAAAGTTACCAATAGCAAAAGAAGGAGAGATGCTAGTTTTCTCTTTCCTCATAGTTAATTCTTAAGAAGGGGAAAATTCTTAACAATTCTTAAGAGGGGAAAACATGCCTTTTGCAGATATTCCCTCATGCCCTTCTCATGACTGAGGAAAAGTATGATGCTGCTTTGTAATTAAGAACATATCTTTGGTGGGTGAACATTAAAAATCAAGAGCTTAAAAATCAGAGAATTTCCTTGAACAATCCATCACATGTAAACAACTTTAGAAACAGATCAATGCAAGATTGCTTTGGGGCTTCTTTCTTTGACTTATTCTATTATATTCACTTAGTAGCCTCCAAAACTTTACTACAGAACAATTTTCAAGGGGAAAGTGTACTGTGTATGTGAAAAAAATGTACCTCTCTAATTCTAGCTGGGGCAAACAGCCATGCAAAGGGTGAAAAGGGATATGGAATATTCTTCTCTGGTACTGAGCCAGAAATAGTGTCTTGGGAGGCCTCCCTCAGAGTACCTTAGGTCATTAAAATTCCAAATGAGTCAGGTAAATTCAAGTAATAAGTGAAACTCTTAAAGAATGAGTGTCTTTCTAAGCTGTAAATAGCTCTGTACCTATCCTACCACAATAAGCTATGGATCAAACTCTTCCTATGGTTCACAAGAGATACCACAGGAGCTTATGAGAGGAACAATTCTGGAGTAGTTCAGGGGCATGAGAAGACAGACAGCATGTTGCTCCTTTGCAATTTAGTGGGTTGGCTGTGCAGTTGAGTTACATGGCAGCTCAGCAGCCTCTGCTGGCTCACTTCTCCATCATGAACTACTCATTAGCTTTCCCCTAGCACAGCTTAGTTGCTGGTCACATGACTTAATAACAAGGGTGGAAGCTAGATTTGAACATTTTACAAGATTTGTACAGTTAAAGAGAAAAAATTGAGATAGGGACACGCAAACCCTTTGGAGACTGCTTCACCTTGCTCTACAAAACAAAAGGCACTTCCATTTTCCAGTACCATTAATAACCACTAATTACCCACCAAATACAAATAAACTCCACAGAGCTATGTTCTTGATGTTGATGTCTTGATACACACAACAGGTGAAAACAAAAAAACCCTTTAATTCAGACCCTTCTGTTCTATAATATTAGATCTCACCTTTAGCATGACATTTCAAAAAAGAATACTCCTAAACAAAAAGTCATACAAATTGCTTTAAGGCATAAATATTTCACTGTTAGTACTGTTTCTTTTATTTGCTAATCAATTAACACGTTAACATTATATTCATCAGCATTGTATTTAAGCATCTTCTGGACTCTCTTTGTCCTAAGTTAAAGGATGATTCCATTCCCTACACATTTAGAAGTTTGGAAGTTGAGGTGAAGTTTACCAGTCAAGAAAATCTGAACTGCAAAAACAGAAAATTAAACTTTTGGATCCCAGAAAATATTTATTATTTACTTCTTTATAAGAATATCCCATGAATTTTAAAAGTAACTATTGTAAAATGGTTTGGCATAAGGGAAAAAAAACAAGAAAAATAATTAAAAGAATGTTTCAGGCATATTGGAGGACATAATCTATTTTACATTCATTTTTAATTATATCATTGCACATGTAAACTCAGAGTACTATTATTTATTAGTCTGCATAAATTCCTACATATAGACAAAGCTTACAGAAAAACAAAAGCAAATAAGAAAGTGCTTTACATTACACAGTCAGATGTAACTGAGTGTGGTGAAGCAGTATCTTGAGTAAAGTAATTCTGCAGGACAGCCTAACACTCTCATCATATACTAGTTATAAGAAACAGATTACCTAACCCATCTTTTGAAGAAATTTGATGAGGATGTTTTGGTGTAGTACCTGACTAAACAACTTCTTGACTTACCTCTGATACTTCTGATTTCTGCACCTTTTGATATTTCTTTTTATTCAGAAATATCATCTCCACATTAAGGCAATATGATCATAGCACCTCTCTAATTTTAGTGTCTTAGCAGTCATAGAAATATCTAACTTAAACTAGATTTCAATTAGCTTTTTTATTAACTTGTCAATGTTTGTGAACAACAAAGGAATTTCTTGCTGTTGCAATCCTCATTATGCCTTACCTTGCTACTTATAAGTAGCACTTACACTTACAAGTAGCAATACTTGCAAGCCTATCAGCATCAGAAAGCATTTCTACCTCTCCCTAACAGCAAAAAAAGGAAAGATAAAATATGTTGTAGCAAGAGAGTATAAGCGTAGGAAGACAGCAGATACCCCAAGGATATAAACACAAATTGCAAGTGGTCAACTACTGGTCACTACAGGAACACAACCTCTAGAGCTGGGCAAAATTTGTTTAAGAGCATAACGAAGAAAACAAAGAACATATCCAGTGTATGTAAAACATCCCACATACAGTGAAAATGTGAAGTATAACAAGAAGGTATAAATGACAGTCATAGCCCCTGCAAGAATAGCAACAAAGGAGGAATAGAGAGAGAGGAAAGAGGAATTTCTGCAGCAGTCTCTCTCTCATCAAGGATGCTGCACCTGATTGAGACCATTTTCGCCTGCAGAAGGTCACTCTGCCTTTTCAGTAGAGAAGGGAGTCTGCTTTTTGATTTGCCATTTACCACATTTTACAACTGCAACTCAACAATCATATGTGAACTGTCATCTTTCACTATCTAACTGGGTTAATTAAGAATTTTGAAGAACAGCATATGTGTTTTCTGCCAAAGCACTCAGATGCAAAAATGTATAAACACAATCATAAGGCTAAAGATGTTTGTGTCACTGAGGGAAAGGGGCAGAAAACACATCCTTTTAATGACTTAAATTTTAAACGTCATACACATTTTTTCCAAAGAACAATAGGCAAGTTGTTTACAACATCACTGTTGCATCCAACTCTAGTGGTAGAAGATCATGTACTGAGCAGGCTTATAAAGACAGGTACTCTTCAGATATGTTATACTAAGAACAGGCAAATTTCTTTGATAAAGCTATGTGAATAGGTCTCCTTCAGATCATGATAGAAAACTGAGTATTTTAGTATTTATTTAGCATTTTACAGGAAAAGTATAATAACTTCTGAAAATTCTCCATTTTCATAACATATTTTTCTGCCTTAGACATGTTAGTCCATGCATGCAAACTCTTACAAGACAGATGGATCCCCCAACTTTAGCATTATTGGCAAAATGCCTTGAAAATGACTGCAGAAAATCACACCTATAAAATGGGGAGGTCAGGCAGAAATTGTGTGGCTAATTTTAAGGTATTTAATAAACTTAGAAAAAAGTTGATGGCTAAAGGGAGTGCCTGGAGGATCTGCTCAGTATAAGTTGTAACTAAAAATCTATAGTACAAGTTGTAATTAAAGAAAGATAAAGCTGAAATCTTTAGATCTGCTAGAACTGTAGCAAAATGAAACTTTAAAGAAAGGAAGCCAAGAATAATCTGTTGTCCAAGGAACAGGCCAGCTTGGAGAATGCTGATTAGTATGATAATCTTCAGGATAACTAGGTTACTGGCAACCCAGATCTCACAAACTACTAAATAAATCTTTAGCTTGACAGATGGGCCATAGTTTAATCTCCTGAAAGGACTGTAACTCAACTTCTAACAGGGGTCTCATCCCATGAAGTGAATGGGGTGTGCTTATTCACAATCCCTTGGAACACTGGCACTTTTCAGATCACACTTTTTGCTTTGTAAAACTGCAATTTATTGTGTCTCTACAGTGTTTACTATAGGAAGTCTTTGAGTGCTGCCCTAAAACCTGAACTCATGTCAAAGGCGTTGCATCTAGTTGGCATACAAATTCAGGCACAATAACTGCATTTTCTGTAGCATGCTTAGGACTTTGCACAGTAGACGTTACTTGACAAGTTACCATGGTTTCAGGCACTGGGAGAAAGTCTGTCCTCAGATGGTCTGGTGCTCTGGCTTCTATTTAGTCAAAAGAGGAAAGGTATATGTAAGGAAAATGGCATGGTGTGATTACAGCTGCTCTGGAGGTCATTCATTCAGAATGATGTAGAAGTGGCGACTGAGATTGATTTTCCTTGCCTGTCAGATATGTCTTCAGACTTGAATTGTATATAGTGTCCTAGAACCTGGTTTTCTATCATATAAATATTTTTCTTGTCTACTACAATGTAGTGGCACAGATCAGCAGAATGAAAAGTTTTCTGGCATCTTTCAAGAATGTGAAGCTGACACAAGAATAATGTAAAAAAGCCCCCATAAACTACAGCAGGTAAAATGCAGAAATAAAAGAAGGCAGTCCAAAAAAGAGTTTGAAAAACAATATGTGCAGTACGCAACAAGTAGCAATACTTTCCGATCCTATCACGATCAGAAAGCCTGCAATACAGTCTTAAGAGCTAATAAAAGATAAAGACATAAAATGAATCTCCAACAACAATAAAACCATGGGAGAATAACTAAGTGAATTATTTCATCCATGTTTACAGTGGTGGAGCAAAGATGGTTCCCATCTTGGGACTCTTCTTTATATGGGACATGTTGACATATTTCTCAAATTCAAGTGTGAGTTGAAATCACAGAATTCAAAAAAATGAATTAAAAATGTCAGGATCAACTTAAAGATAATACAACTAAATTAAAAACTGGAATGTAGCATCTTACTTCAACTCTCTCAGTACCAACTGAAAGGAAGGTGGCAAACAATGCCAATTTCAAGATAACTTCTAAAGCAGATGTAGGGAACTACAGACCTGTAAGCATGATAACTTTGCTAAATAGAATGACAGAATCTATTCTAAAAGCAGTAATAATGTATTCATAGATAAACATAATATATTGAAGAAAAATCATGTCAGCTTTTGTGAAGGTCTATATATCTCAAAAATATGTTAGGAGTTCTCTGAAGGAGTCAACAAGTATTCCGATAAGGAAGATAATCTGAGATGCTACTTGGATTTTCAGAAGGTATTTGACAAAGTCCTCCTCTTAAGGAGACTAAGCTGCCATGGCATAATGGGAATGATCCTCACTTAAATAAATGATTGGTTAGAAGGCTGGAAAAAGAGAAGAGAGCTGTATAGCAGGGGAGTATCAAAAGCACAGTCCCATATGGTTTTGTCTAGGGACCAGTGCTGTTCAAAAAAAATTGTAATCTGAAAACAGAGATTAAATAGCAGGAGAACAAAATTTGATGCAGATACAGAAATATTCAGATTTGTAAAGACAATGGCTACCTACAAAGAACTGTGGAAGGACCTTATGATATATAAATGCAGCAAGCCCTCAGCTGGAATAGTACATGCGGTTCTGACGGCCTTGTTTCAGAAGAAATAGAATAGAATTGGAAGAGTTGTTGAGAAGGATGACAAGAATGATTAAAGGTATGAAATATCTTCTGGTCTATAAAATCATGCCATCAATATGCCAACAACTGTTGTTTCTTCCAATATAAGAACTAGAGAACATGAAGTGAAAATAGGTGCCAGGTTCAAAGCGGACAAAAGGAGAAACATCTTCACCTATTGCATAATTAAAATGTGCAGCTTCTGGCACAAAACTTTGTGGATATAAACCTTTCACATGGGTTCTAAAAGGAATTGGACAAATCTATTGAAGAAATGTCACTGCAGAACTCTTAAATACAAAGAAACCATGACTAGCTTAAGAAGGGCTAGTGACAATTTGTTAGAGGCCTTAAGCCACTACATACTTTCAATGATCTTATGCTTTTCTGCAGGTGCTCGCTATTGGCCAGTGCTGGAGACAGAACATTGGGTAAATGGGCTTTTGGTCTGACTCAGTTTATCTGTTCTTATCAATGTTAATGCTTCATTTTCTCTTCTTAGCTGTGATATGCCAACCTCACCTCAGTATCCATTTTTTTGGTGATTCATTTTTCAAATACTTCTGAACATAGGTTGTAATGTGATATAAATGATTAAAAACTAAAATGTAATTGATCTCCAAATATACAAAGCCCTATTCATTCCTTTAATAGGTTAATCTGTTATTTTAAGAAGCAAATGAGTATCTTGCTAGACTTGCAGCAGTAGGAGTACAACCACATCAGAAATAGTGTGTCAAAACTAAGAACAGTGATTACAGGAAGGAAAAAAAGAAAGTGAAACATTTGCCAGAAGATGCACTAATAAAGGCTTAATTTGAAAATTAATTGTATGATAATAGAATGACTGTTTCTTTTTTTTTTTATACAAGGAATTAATTGCATAAATTTTGATTTCAGTTACAGAAGATTCTTGTAGTGATGCTACCTGTATAGCTAAGATAAAAGAACTTCTCTTTTTTCTTTTTTTTTTTGGTGACTCAGAAGAGTTTTTAAATTATTTTTACCTAAGAGACAATGATGTTTCTTTTATAAAAAGCATCATTCAATTACACATATTTGCTTCTAAGAGTTAATTGATTTCTTAGCTCTTCAAAGGAGAGAAAACATTATGAAATGAAAGAATATATTGGCAGAAATTAGTATTAAAAACATCAGTTAAATCAGTCAAAGCTCCACTACAATTACAATAATTAAATAAGTACATAAAAATAGGAGGAAGTTACCCTCGTGGGTCAATGGTTTAATTATTTCATTTGTTATACCTTAACACATACTGACACAACTAGATGAATCCTCAGGACACATGCTTAAGTTCTGCATTACTAGCAAGCAGTGCTCTGCTACCTTGAGATAAATGTTCTTTCAATAAGCCATCCCTCTGAATGTTTTATTTACTATCCTCAAGTTACAGATGCCTTTCTAGCTTAGATAGATATTCAACTACAGATATATTATAATCCCCTATTTAAGGGGACTTATTTGAAAGGAGTTTAAAATTAGTAGTTACATCAAAATTAAGAAATACATATCTAGTTCTCCCCTTCAAACACTGCCTTAGGGTTTTAGAGTGCAGCTTAAGTGCATTCACCTATTTATCCAAGAGTCAACACCATAAATATTAAATAATAATATTAATAATATTAAATAAATATGGTGATCAAAAATATGACTTCTAAACAATCTACCAATATTTTATAAATCTGAGTCATGTGTTTGCAAAGAATTTACATGGTATGTACTTACATAGTCGAAAGATTTCCTAAATCTTTGTTGCTGCCTAATGATTATGAGTTTCAGAAGTGCCAGTGCCATGTAGATATAATGAATTCAGGCCCCAGAAAAGACCTCAGCTCAAAGGAAAGTGTCCAATGGAAGAGTTTAATTGTTAAACTTTTGCTATATGTTAAATTCATATATAAACTTTAATATAATGATAAGCTTTTTATATTAATATGAACAATAAGGTTTTCCTGTTGCATATAAATAAATAAATGAACACACACACACACATATATATACACACACATGGTGTGTCCGTAAAGCAACCTGAATCCAGCCACAAGAAACACAGAAAATACTGATAAAAATAAGCTAAGTTGTTATCATAAAATAGGAATTCTACATTTATCTCCATAGTAATAATTTATGTAGACTGACTGAAGTACTGGAGAGAATGGGACAGGAATAAAACCAAATAATTCTATTTTACAGAAAGTAAAATAAAATTTATTTAAAGGAGCAACTTGTCTGAAGAAAGGAAACCACTAGCATCCTGAGTTACCTAAAATGAACCCCTCTCCTACATCTGTCCAAATTAACTGTGCTAAAATCTTTACCCGGTGGCCCCAGTTTCATCGTCTTTTGTCTCTGAATCTGTCCAGTGGCTTTCTGTTTGCTTGTTATTAGATTATTTCATTTGATGCCCTCCTCCAACTGTTATTTAACCCTTTTCATGAAAAAACATGCATATTAAACATGCTTAATAATCAGTCAGGAACAACTCACAACTCAGAAAAGATTCTAAAAAGTTTAATAAATAGTTTTGAAAATTGACAAATAATACATATAGGGAAAAGAGGAAAATCACAAAATCTGCAAACCCTGTAAGAGAAAGCACAGAGCAGCTGATATTAATCTAAAATGTCTCAAAGAACTACAAAGAAACAACAAGTTTTGCTACCATCAGATAAAGCCATGAGTTCCCAAAGCATCTGAAAGAATTACTGGAAATCAGCTACTCCCCTGTGCTTCACAGATGGCTAATCATTATCAGAAGTTCCCCATATCTCTGCAGTTTTTACAAGAATTCTCCAGTTTATTGTAGGCTTTCATTTATTTACACTCTAATTGAAACGGCCAAGAGTTAAATTATTATCTCTGTTAACTTAAAATTGAAAGCTGAATTTGCAGTACAATTAATGCATTCTGACTATATTATTTTAGAGCCAATATAGCACTGATTAAACAACTCCGTGAAATTATAAGTCAACAGAAACTTTCTTGATCATTTTTCAACATTTCTGATTTTGTTGTCATCCACTATTTAACAAACTAAAGCGAACTAAAGAACAATAACCAACAATATTTTTTGAAAAAACAAATTGGAGGACTGAATTCAAATCTCCAAGATATACTTGTTTTTCAGGAAGATGATCAAATTGTGTATGAAAGCACTCCTAAATATTATTCATATTAAACTTTTCAATTCTTCTCATTTAAAATATTTTAATTATAAACACCATAAGAATAGTTGAAAGATTTTTAGGGTTTTTTTTATTTAAATTTGCCACACATATTTTAGAATACATTTTTCATGTGAGTTTGCCTTACACACCATCATGTGAAAGTGAAACCAATAAGACTAATTTCTTATTTTATTTTGAATGCTTATTTAAATATGTATTTTTAAAAAAGCTTCTCTGGAGTGAAAAGAAATCTTTGGTTTAATATGAAGCAACGATAAATCATTTTATTGAATTTTAAAAATCAATGTTTCAGTAATGGTGTAGTTAAATGAGACTACTCCTTAAGTATGTATGTGATAGATACTCAATGCCTGTGGAAGTCAAGCATTGAATGCCTGTGCTAAAATTTAGGGACCAGTTTGAAAATGTCTGCATCTCTTAGATATTGAAGAAACCACAAATGTGATGCTTAATATACAGAAAGATAAAGGAGGTTATAATGATAATATACAATCCATGGACGTGTATGTTTACCTTCACAAAATGGGGAGGATCCTTCAAACTGCAACTGTGCATTCAATTTGCAGGTTAATAGATCTTGTCCAACAAGGGTGAAACCAGGATGGCACTTGTACTTGGCAAAATCTCCTGAAAAAGTTATTGATTAAAAAAAAACTCTTAAAAAAGTTAAAATGGAAAAAGAAAACACTCAAACAAAAGTATATCAATATCTCAGATGGAAGATGAGATATACTGATTAATAGTTTAGTTTAATTAGATTTCAAGTGGAAGCAGAAGAAAAGGAAATACTATTTTATCACCTATTTCAAAGTCATCATCTTCAGTAAACAAATCTGCATGGGGAACTACAGGTGGAGGCTGGCACTTCTTCAGTTGATAAGCTGCAAAGTTAAGTGAAAATAATATTAAGCACTGATGTGTTAAGATTGACTTTACAGAAAATTCATTTCTCATTCCCACTTGCCAAAGTTCCAAAGCTTCACCGAAACCTATGGTCTCTCAGTTTCAGTATTTTCCAAGTTAAATGTATCAGTTATATCCACTACTTTTCTCATGATACTACATATTATCTCTATAATATTAAAATATTTTTTATCAGTATAAATCCACTGTAGTACTGGATGTAGTTGCAAAGCTAATGAGGAGGTCTGTGTAGCTAGAAGGGTGCTGTTTCATGCGGGTGCCTCTGTAGCACCTGGTAATGTGAATTTTTACTAATTCCTTTCAAATAAAATCCCCTCTCCACTCTTCAAATCTATTTCAACAAATTGTGACCTCACAAAGTCTCAAAAG
This sequence comes from Apteryx mantelli, assembly GCF_036417845.1. Lineage (NCBI taxonomy): Eukaryota > Metazoa > Chordata > Aves > Apterygiformes > Apterygidae > Apteryx > Apteryx mantelli. The sequence goes on along the minus strand of NC_089980.1, from coordinate 115,109,046 downwards.
AAAGGTAACCAGTACAATGACTGACATGTCTGTAAATGCAGTATTTAGCCAATTTTACCTCTATGTAAAATTTAAGCTAGAATGCCTATGCTAGCTGAAGAAGTCATTTCTGGATAACAAATTCAAAATAGATACATCAGATTGCAATCAGAGTGTACATACTATACAAAACTCTCCCTTCCATGGAGAAGGAACACAAAGAACATGAACACAAATGCTCCTGGTAACTTTATAGTCCTATCCAGTTGACAACTTCGAGAAGTTAAAGAAACACAAAGTAAATAACACTCGGAATCAGCTCTTATGTTCCACATGAGCTATTACAGCCCATCACTTTAAAGCAGTTGTACGAGGAGAAAAGGTAAGCTTAAATCCATGGAGAACTCTGAAGGAGAGGGAGGAGAAAGCATATGTTTTCCCACATACTTTTATACATACATACATACATACATGGCGTTCCTACTATACATATACAAATGTACACATCTAATTACTATTAGTAGCACCACTGCATACATATTATGTTACATTGCATTACATTTCACATAATGAGACTCCTATTTATTAACAGTTATGAACAACAAGATATTTAGGAGCTTAAAATGCTGTGTAGAGAGTTTTCCTGGAGAACAACTGAAGAAAAAAACCCTGTAACCTGCTTAGACATTTGTGACATTACAGGTTTCCAGCAGCAAAATTTCCCAGGAACCGAAGACTGTACTTACATGTACGACCAGTAAGGTCTTTGACTTCACTGAACTGACTACTTAAGATACCTATTTCCCTATGTGTGGGCTCAAAAAATGGGAATCCCTGAAATTTAGTCTCTGATAAGCCCAATTTGCAGGAGTTTATCAGCATAGGTCTAGCTCACTGCTTTGAATTCAATTAAAAATATGGACATTGTTCACATTGTACCTGATTTCTACTCAATGATCTATTATGTAAAATAAACAGTGCAGAGAAAAAGGAACAGATTTTTTTTAACCCTTGGTAGATTAATGTTCTCTTTACTATGATAAAGTATGCATCTTGCCTTTTCAGCTTCTAAAGCTATCACCCCTGAAATACTGACGACATGCTTACGTATCTTCAACATAAAGCTGGAAATTGCTGTCACAGACCATTCCCTGTGTCCTACTGGTTAAACACTATCCTGGAATGTGGGAGATGGATGTTCAGTCTTTGCTTCTTATATATGTGCTCTAAATATTAGATTACCATGCATCACTCCCTTCTCTCAGGAGAAAACTACAGACTAAGTGAGGACAAGACTTCAGACTCTGAGTACTAGTTTCATAAAGACTTCTCCCTGTAAAGAGAGACAGAATCAGGTACACTCTTTCTGTGGTGTTTCCTCCTATCCTTGCAAATTAATTTACCCTAACTGTTTGAATTCCAATCCAGAAGGCTAACTATCTTCCATTCAACATATAAAATTTGGGTGAATTCAGAACTGAAACTCAGAATTAGAATTTGAATTAGATTTCACTTTTGAGTTAGATGCCTAACTTGCATATCCTGTAGTCCTGACTTTGAATAAAGTCCCTTGCTGGATATCAGACTTAAAACTGATGCCCAGGCATCCCATCTACCTTTCTGACCATGACCCCTACAATTGATCAGCTGTTGAAGAATTACAAAAGGATAGAAGAAAGTTGACTAATAAATGGAGCAAAATAATCCAAAAAGTAAAAACACAGTATTAGATAGTAATGATTAATATTAAAGAGAAAATGTTGTTTACTCAAAGATGCAACTGAACATTCTAAAGATATTTTTAATGTACTGCTTTAAAAAATAACTTGCACTGTCATTTTAATAAGCAGCAAATCCATGAATTACAGTAAATTTATTTAAGATCATTCAGTCTATCACAAAGTTAAGAAAAATTTTAATTCAGTAATTGATTGAGATAATTATATTTTGATATAATGCAAACTGACCATGAAAATTGAGGACAAAGAATCCTCCAGTTGAAAAATCACTGTGAAATTTAAGGAGGACTTGGTTGGTGGAACTATAAGCTGTTTCCAGAGCTGTGTTCCCACTGAAAACTCCCAGTTGAGGCGAATTATGGTCAGGACCATCCCTATGAAGGAAAACATAAAAACATCAGTTGAAGAAACACTATACTTAACATTTAAATTAGTAGTCTCTCTTCTCTGGAGAACAAGTGACATTTCCATTAAAATTGGTTTTTTTTATTCAATGAGGATAAAGTTATTTTATATGTATTTCTATCAACACAGAATGTTGTAACTTCAAAGCCTAGTATTTTTTTCAGACCAGGAGTACTTTGTAATAGCTTTTACATTTCCATAAGTAAAAAAAAAAATTACTGGCTGAGGTTATAACATCTGAAGCTTTCTCTGTCTGTTCCTGCCAAAATCCTCATATAAACATCATCTAGTAGAAAACATATCTAGAAAATTCTTGTGATCTCAAAATATTTCTAATATTTTTGATACAGATCCTGCAAGTCTTTTCTCATGATTAATGCACAGAGAGATGTAGAGGTTGCAAGAAGCTACTCCTGCTATTTAAATTCATTCCAAAGAGTCAAAGATATATGCTAAGGAAAACAAACAAACAAAAACCTGAAAGAAAATGTTCTGTGTTTCTCAACAGTAGGACAGATAACCCAACGAGAAATACTCCAACAACACTGGGCTGATTTTATTTTCAGTATCATCACGTAAAACTTTTCAGCTCTCAATAGCCAAAATAGTAAAAAAACCCACTGCTTTTATCATAGAAGATTTTTTCAAGCTCTGCAAAGCTTATTTGTGGTCTTTCTGTACATTACACCTACTGAACCTAAGCTGAATCAAAAAGCTTTTGTGCTGTGTACTTCAGTAGACTGTAGATTACCTAGAAGCTCTCCAAAAGCATTTAGCTTCTGACCTTTCACTGTCTTTAACTCAGAGAGATATTTGTTCGTCTCAGTCTTACTGCTAAAAAGCCAAGCATTAACTGATTTTTGTCTATCCCAAACCAATCAAGATAATCTCCTGATAATAAAAAGAAAAATGCATTGTATGGACAAACTCTGGTTCAAGTTTTAAAAGAGCATATGACATATTTATATAGCTTGCATATATTACTTGTTTTTATTAAAATGTATTTTAAATAAATTATTCTTGTCTTGCGCAGTTTTTCAGGGTTATCCAGATTATCAGTTTCTACTCTAGTATTAATGACAACAAGAGAAAAATAAACTATAACTGACTTGGCATAAAAATTTTACTTTCCTCTTCCAAGTGCCTTGTGAAACAGTAGTCCAAGTAATGAATATTGGACCTGAATAATTTACTTAGGTTTTCATTTTAAAAATCTGATTCCCAAGAGGGGAATAAAACCCTATAATGATTTCATATTAAGGTTCCATATTATTCTTTCATACAGAAGTGAATGGCATATATATATGAATGACATAAATAAAATTACACTAAACAGCCTCCTCCCAGGGAATTCAGGAGATATCTTTCATTGATAGCTCAGAAACTAACTCTAAAGAAAGCATACTTGTAATTCACCAGCAGTCAGGAACTGAGAGAAATAAGCTGTAAAACAGTTCTTTAAAAATCTTTATTGAAAGAATGTAACAATGCAGGAATTCAGCATTGTGCTTCAGCCAAACAAGTTCAAAAAGTTGGCATGATTTTAGGACTTATTTGCATAGGCAGAAAAGTAAGAAGTCATTGATCCAGTTAGATATTTACCAGTGAAGGCACTTTTTTATTTAACACACGAAAGAGGACAAACTATGATGCATTTCGGAGCTGGATTTATTGATAACACAAATATCACAGGTAGCCAAACTACAGTGCACAAACATCTCACTTATAAACTGACTGGATTTTCCCTGTATGAATTATGTGGATTTCAGTGTTGCTGTCTAGAAAAACCTTACCCTGGACAGCAATAGGTACAGAAATAGTGGTCTATTTGGAAGCCGGGAACAGCTGACTATCACAAGAATAACTTACATTCTGTACTCTGTGTAACCTGCCCTTTTGCAAAACTATCCATAGCACATGTGAGAGAAAAGCCACAATGCATATTATATGGGATCAGGACCTGTGTTAACTACAGATGAGAAGGCATGTAATGACCTCTTCCTATCAGAGACATCATCATCTGTGCTTGCTCTTCAGTATCTGACACAAGAATTTAGACAACCTTGAGACCTCTTCTTCCAGATGAGGACACAAAATTGAGATGGGCTTGGGGGATAAGAAATACAAGTTTGGGAAACTGGAGCATACAAAAATAAGAAGCTGGAAGATGCACAAATACAACAACTGAAATCCTGGCTTGAGAAATACAGGGGTTATGATAGGAAGCTATGGCTATCAATCATATTAAGATTTTAGAACGAGCCTTCAAGATGTCCGAAAGTTTTGCCACATCTAACATATACTGCCACATATATTCATAATTAAACATACTATAAACTGTTATATTACTTCTACCTCACATGGTCTCACTTGGAAAACGGAGGCCATTTGGAACTACTATAAAATTTAACTTGTATCTTCCCGTACATGACAAGAAGCTCAAACAAGATCTGAATGATAATTGGAGTTTCAGAGTATTTTTAGAAAAAAACTCTTAATGGTTCATGCAGTGTCAAACAATATTCATTATTTCATATATTCATAGAATTTATTAATTTATGCTGTTCCTTAGAACAGAAATTGCATTATAAAAGGCAACACTAAGCAAAAGCCATAATTTTGGATACTGAGTTTATGACAAATCAAGCAGAAAAAAACACTTCTGTCTTTAAAAAAATACATACCAAACTGCAATGTAGTCATTCACAGGTTCAGTTTGGAGTAAGGTGAAGTTGATATAAATCCCATGGCCTGGAGGTACAATAATTAACCAAGTACAGTCCTTGGAATTTGGGTATTCATCTGGAAATCCTGGGGAATAAACTGTACCATTCTGAGCAGTTACATTATAGCCACAAGGAGCTGAAAAGAAAACAAATGAAAAATTAAAAGGAGAAACATACTTTTTCATGTTAAAAATGGAATACCAGAATGCTCCCAAATTCTAAAAGCTCCATAGACAAGCTAACCTAGATCTTCAAGACAGTAATTTTTCTTGGTTGCCTCTGAGAGAAAAAGAATATTTTTAATTTTAAGAAAAAAGTTATCTTGACACCTTTAGATCCTAATACTTAAAATCCATCAAAATCTAGTGGGAATATTGCTTTTATACAGAATTCCTGAAACTATTTTAGTACACATTTAAAAGGGGGTGTTTTCTGTTTGCACTCAAGATTAACAAACTAACAAAAAATCTGCATCTTTCCAAAGAACAGAACTCAAATGGAACTGGAATACAATTCTTAAAAAAAGGCTGACTGTGCTTCCCTGCAACCACAAATATCATCTATTCTTTATTTACGAGAGTTTTTAGCCACGTTTAATGGTACTTCAACTGCAGTTTTTTATGTTGATTATTCATTTTGACAAGTGAAATGACTACAGAGGCATAAATTAGCATACACTTGCTGAAAGAAATTTGTAGGCAAATCGATGCCATGAAAAGGTGATTGATTTAATTCAACAGTAACAAATATGTAATAGTGTGCACCCTTTTCAGTCTCAGTCTTGGAGAATTAGCTGATGATGGATGCAAGCATGGATATGACTAGACATATGGCCAATAGTGCAAACTAGCAGAAGAGTGAGACCTTAATAGCATCTGTGGGCACTCAGTCTACCTCTGGAACTTTTCTCATTAGCTCCTACCACAAAGTTTGTTATTATTGTCAGGATTCCTATGACTCCCTGTCAGACCTTCTTGGTTTCTCCACCTCTTTTCAATAAGTGACAGAAAAAGAAAACAGAAAAGAAAGACGGAAAAAGACCAGAAAAAGCAAAAGGTTGTCACATTTCCTGAAAGGTTTAAAGCTGCTATGCTGTTGGGGCAGAGGGATCATCTGGTTAGTAGATCAGTAACTTTGTTCAAAAGTAGATGAGTAGCTTTGTTTAGAGAAATCCTCTTAATAGCCTCTGGATGTACTGTACAGGCTAAGGAGGCTTTCACCACTTTACCCTCCTCACCCATGTCAGTACTAGCTAGTACGATGCATTCAGCAAGTCTCCTGTTGTCAGAACAGATCTGTATCCACTCCTATGATCCTTTTAGTGCCCATGAAAGGAGAGAGACTAAGGAAAAGAAGGGTTGATTCTATCTGGCTAATTCCTGGTTGCAAATACAGGCCAAGGGCAACTGGCAATGTTTATCAGCCCTGGCAATTCGACAATGAAAACGTAACTTGAGTTCATTTTTCACTGCTCCCTCATCCTCTATGTGTATGCCATGCACAGATTGCCTAGTCTAAAAAATCTCACCTGTTCTTTGCACAGTACTCTGTCTTTGAAGTTAAAAGACTGCCTGACAAGTATATTTGCTACATAGAAATATATTCCCCAACACTAACTGAGTCATAAGTGGAAAACCCTTTAAGTTCTAGATGCAGGATTTTTCTGATAGAAGCTTTATACTTAAGTATATTTTCAAGTTTATTATATTTCTGATTAATTTATTAATGCTGTCCATGATTACACACATTTTTTTCTAATTACATTTTCATTATTCTCTAATTCTCCACAAAGAATGCAGATTGATTGCATCTCAGCAAAGACAGCCTAACCATTGTTAGCCAGGACAGATCAATAAAGTGTCACAGACAACAAAAATGTAACAGATAAGACTATACACACAGCTGATACTGAGCTCTCCCCAAAGATCTTTGAAAAGCATAGGTGACAGAAAATTAAACAGAAATAATAAGCTATATTCCACACAAGACAGAAATAACTTTAGTTTCAGTAAATAAATTACTCTAATATTAATGAAGTTATCGTGTTTCATTGTGAACAATAGATATGAAGAAACACAGGATTTTGAAATGGAAAAGGATATTATCAAGTCTTCTCTTTTTTTTAAAATACAGTTTTAAAACTACAGTTAAATAAATTTTCAGGTGCTAACGGTAGACTACATGCTGTTTCACAGACGCATTAAGACCGTAGTAGATGTACATGCTACCATGGCCATTCATATCTAACTGCAGCTATAAATGTAAAATATGTAAAAACAGTATATGTAAACAGTAAACATCTTTAAAGATCCACCCAGCAGTATGACCTTTAGACAGTAGAAAAACATGTCTAACTTGCTGTAACTGTGTAGACCAGAGGTTTGGTCTACTAGCTCAAGGAAGACAACTGAATGACCTAACAGGTTCAGGACAGCCATATGCCACAGACCTCTTCTCAGATGACTCAGGGAAACAATCTAGAAGAAAAATCCTAATGCTCAAGTCACAGTGCTTTAGGTGGCACCCACTATCCTTATAATTACAGAAAAAATTGTTCAGGGAATGTCAGAAAGTTTCAAATTACAGCCAATTCAGTATTAAAAAAAAAAAAATCTATCTGCAGCATGCAGTTCTTTTGGGGCAGGGCAAGAGGATTTGAATTCATTCTGCTGTTGGCAGGTACCTACAGTTTAGCTAAACATTACAGGCACCCACATTTTCTCTCATGTGGTCAGATAATCCCCAAGATTTGTTTTTATGACACAGACACATATTTTCAGTGAGATTCTTTAGGAGGCAAGCTTTCAGCATCAATATCATTTACTAGCTTTTTTTTGTTTTTCCTGCCTACTGCAGGCCCTGATGGTGCTCACCAGACAAAGAAACAAAACAAAACAAAAACAAAACAAAAACTCCGTATCTTTTACATAAAGAGAGGGAATTCTACAACCAGCTTGGAAAGGTTGTTCTATCAGTTTAGGACTTTCAGCAAATTAACATCTCCTATTGTCTCTTCTGGTTCAAATGTTTATAAAAAAATAGAACTGTTAAGAGCCACCTGGTCTTACTGTTCTCATCTTCCCCCCCCAAACCAGGTCGCAATTTTCTTTTCCCCTATGATTTAAATCTGAAATTCTTAGTGAATTGGTCTTGCTAGCTAAGACACAAAAATGTAGTAACAGCATATCAAGTGGCTAAAAACCTGCAAACAGAGTATCTAAGCAAGACAAATTTTTAATGCTAGTAGACAAACAAAATACATTCCTTCATATTTTTGAGTAAGACCTTCACTTTGAAAGATTCCCTACTCCATACAAGAAGCCAGAAAGAGTGCTGAACCGCTGTGAATCAAATGAAATCATGGAATACACAAAGGGAAAGATGTGGAGAGAATGAAAAGACATTAACAGGTAATACCTTAACTTTGTAGCACGTTAATACAGTGGTGCCATTGCTAGTAAGAGGCCACAGACTTTGCATTAAGCTAAAAACAGGCTGCAGGACGTGTCAGGCTTTGTATGGACTTGTTCTGGCAGACTGGACCTTTGCTTTTAACTTCTAACAGCAATTATCTAATGACCAAGTAACTATTTATTGTTTCATTTTAACTTTTGCTTAGCTTTGTGCAACAGTGTAGTGTAACATTTAATAATATTCTACATATTCTCGTGACTAAAAGAGATCGCTAACAAGTAGTTATTCTGTGTAGAATGAACTTGCTGTACCCCTTCCCCCAGACTGAGATCATCAACCTTAAGACCCAGAGGGGCAGTAGAAGAGTGAGCATAACACCAGAGAAAGGTATATATACTAGAAAGTTTGGGTGCATATCATTCTAACCGTATCTAATCTGAACTGTGTTAGTATCACTGTGACTGGACTCATTTTTTGATTAGATTGTTAAGATTTTATTTGGACTAACACTAAATTCTTGGCTTTGCATATATGGCATGATCTTTTTATGATCCCCATAAAAAGATTTTGAGTGTAACAAATTAGTTGGGATTCAAGCAACCTAGCATGTAACTTGCGTGCAACAAATTCTTAACAATATATTTTGACATCAGTAGAAAAACAAGAACCCTTAAAGGGTTCTCACACACAGTTATTCATTATCCTTCTTTTACGAATCATTTATAGGTTACATATTCATTTCCTTGGGACAACTGCACAGCCAGCCCAACCTTGTCCTTGGAAGCCAGTGTTAACGTCCACTTATGAACCATTCCTAGATCTCTTATTTCTCAGCTTTCTGAAGTAAGTGGAATATCCTGTAGAAACATTTTGATTTATGGTTTGTAAGAAGACTGGCCATAGCTACACAGGTCATTTCATTCTTCTGTTGATTTCCCTCTTGGACCCACTGCCAAATTCCAAGGGTCAGAAGCTACTAACACCCTATGCCATTTACATTCCTTATTGCAACAACAGGTCATTTATATGCAATACTAGTTCTCTCAGGTGTGACAGAGACAGTTTGAATGTGCAGAAGTGAATACTCTACAAAGTGAGAAAAGTGCTACCTTGGTGGAATGAGAGACTGAAAACAACTTTCAGTCAACACACTAAGAAACCTGCTCTATAGTCAGAAATCATAGATATAAATCCACACAACTGCAGACAAAATGGAGATGCACGCATTTAGGCCTCAGCTGTGTGCAACTTTGCAATGTAGATGCCTGTGTGTAGGCTAGGCAGCTAGCGTTCGCATGCAAAGGAACGATGACAAATGTACACTCCAAATTACAGACATGTTGGTAATGGGGAACAGAGAAATTACTTCTCTGAGTTTGGAAATGAAGATAAAGTTACTGAATTAAAACTGTGGGTAGAGGGACAGAAGAGAGAAAGAATGACTATCTTAACAGTATTAGAAACTAAATATTATTTTCTCTTCCTGCATGCTAATTCAAATGGAAGAAATACTTCCTTATTCTCATTTCAGCCAAGAAATCAGACAGAAAATGTTAATATGTGCTATAAAAATCTAAATTACTCTTTTCATCTACATAACATATACCCTGCATGTCTTCAATATTCCTTTAGGAAACAAATTTCTTTAGGAAGTGAAAAGGAATAGGAGATAAAAAAGATACAAGGCTGCTATGCCCTTTGGTGCTGTATGAGTATCATTACTCAGGAATATTATATATTATTCTGAAGTCAGATTACAGATTAAATACAAGTATTCTGAATGTACAGATGATTTTTCAAAAACAGAGAAGTTAAAAAAGCAAAATTAAAAAAACCTTGGCTTTTAATTTATAATGCCATAAGACTAACTGTAGAACTAACTACAGATTCCCAGTATCTTACCAAGAGCAAAAGCATACCTAACAATTCAATTCAAAGCAGTGCTCTAAGATACCATTCATCAGGAAACATACAGGAGGGCACAGAATGTTAAAATCAGAACTGAAGTGTAAAAAAGTCTTTACAAAATTCCAAAATGTTCCACAGCAGACTTACTTATTGTACAAGCATTCAAGAGCTGTCTGTTTTTCTCAACAGCTGAATGGGTATCATTTTCACATGAAAAGCACACATGCATTTTTCAAGCATTAAAACTTATATGCATAAATACATTATTACATCTCTACATTACTGAAATTATAGCAGAACAGAAGACACAAAAGCACTGATATATGACTAAGTCATCCCAGCATATAAATTTGGATACTAATACCATTCTACCTTCATTACATGTTCAAAATCATCAACCATTTACCAGAACAGTAAAAAACTGACATCCTTTTAAGCCAGACACTCAGGAACTGAAGTGAGGCAGTTTATCCATAAATCAGTGAAAAATGTCATCATCAGTATGTGTTAGTGAACCTAGTACAAAGACTTTTTTAAATGAACTGTAAAAAAGCTATCATTCAGTACTTTCTAAATCAATTCAAGAATACTCTGTTCATCAAGGGTGCAATTATATCTGTAGTTATTATTCTGTCATTAGTATAACTCTGATTTATCAAGATTTCTGTTTTTTTTTTTTCCTTTTTTATTAGAGACAACAATAGCCCAACTACTTAAAAGGCAGGACTACCCTAATACAGATACGCACTGCATCTTCATTTCAGTTTTACAAAAATGTATTTGGGTGATTCATGCGTTGGACTATTACCTTCTGCTGCAATTTAAATAATCTTAGAATGCAGATCTACGTTTTACAACTATCATTAACTTTGCTATTTTTTGTAATTAGTATTTAAAAATGGAGAAGAGAAGGCTGAGAGGAGATCTTATCAATATACACAAATATCTAAAGGGAGGGTGCCAAGAGGATGGAGCCAGACTCTTTTCAGTGGTGCCGAGCGACAGGACGCGAGGCAACGGGCACAAACTGAAACACAGACAATTCCATCTTGAACACGAGGAAAAACTTTTTCACTGTGAGGGTGACAGAGCACTGGAACAGGTTGCCCCGAGAGGTGGTGGAGTCTCCTTCTCTGGAGATATTCAAAACCTGCCTGGACGCGATCCTGTGCAACGTGCTCTAGGTGACCCTGCTTGAGCAGGGGGGGTTGGACTAGATGATCTCCTGAAGTCCCTTCCAACCTCAACCATCCTGTGATTCTGTGAAAATCAGGCTAAGACATCTAACTTAAAAAGCTTAACCTAGTTTTAAAAGGGGAAAAAAAAAAAGGAAACAAAAAGAGATCTGTTTGATCTATACATATATAAAAAAGCATCTAATTTTGGAATTAGGTACCTAGGTTTCTAAAGGTTTCTAAAAACACTTAGCATTAAAGATTCTGCTTGGCAGCTCCTGAACATAAAAAACAAGCTTTGGAAGGATCCTGCTAACGTGTGCAGAGTTAAAGACACGGCTAATGCTAACAGAGATATGTTGTGTAGCTTCTTCTGTTTCTTTGATTTAGGAAGAGAAATTCACTTCTCTGGAGGATCAAAAAACAGAGAATCCCACATATAATTTACTTGATTAGGAAAAGGTAGAATTAGCTTATTAGTTGTGGAAGAAGATCTTTGATTTGATGACATTAAAAAAGCTTTATTACAGGCCAGGATACAAAAACAGAGTGACTCCTGACACTGATTTCATTCCTTACCAAGAGTTCACCCTAGAAGATTTTTTCTCAAAGGCAAATGACATCATAGTTATCTTTCTCATCCATCCTTTCAGTTTCTCTAATTTGTATTTTTCCTTCTCTTTTCCAATTTACCACTACAAAAGGAACCCTAATAATGCTTTTTTTGACCTAATAAATATAAATGCTGTAAAAGGATAACATTTTAAGTAAACACTTGATATTTGTCTTTTTATTAGTAGGATTATGCCAAATACTAACAGATTAATAATCAAAAGTAGTAATAAAAAAGAAGGAAACATAGCTAAAAAAAAACCCAATGCTAACAGAACAACATTCAGTCTGATCTGAACCAATGCAAAGTACAGTGAGCATGAAAACAATAAATGAAGAGAACCAAGAGTATGACTTCTCTATAAATCTACAAGTATGCAAAGAAGTGTTTTCCCACTGAGAAACATTTCAAACTGCATCTCAAATTAATGTTTGCTGAAATTCATTTTAAATACCAAACTAGAAGGATACAGTGAGAATATGAATTTGGTATCTAAGTATCTTTTTATTCTAGAAGTGTGAAGAGTACAGATAAGCTTTAATGGGAAGAGGGAGAAAATATATTCCCTTATCTTTTTATAACCTTTTAAGCATTTTCTTTCTCTGTTCTTATGCAAGATAAGGCACATTGCAGCTGACAGGTAGAAGATACCATAATGAGTTGTAAAAACCTGTATCATCAGGCTGCAAGATTTAGAAGGAATAAACACATTATTATTATCATATTTATATCTGTTACATAAAGACCACACACAATTTATCAAGTAGTTATTTCATCTCTTTTCTAAGCCTTTAGTTTTTTTTTTTTTTTAACTACATTTTTTGGAAGGGTTGTCATTAGTCCTGGACAGGATATTCCCTATGCTTACTTGATATTCTGCTTATAACTCTAACTGTGCACTAGCTGTTTTCACCATAGCATTGTATTGTATATGGAGCACATGTTAGTAATATTTTATCATCATCCTTTACATGTTTATATCACTCTTTATAGGATGGCATAAAACCTTGCTGTAAATTTATCTTGGGCAAAAATATTTCATATCTATTTTCAATAAAGATCTACTAAGAATAATCTGATGTTTTCCTTCAAAACATTGAAAATGTTGAATCCAATCTCCTTGAATAGAAATATCTTCTATGGGTGGTCCTTCCTCATTTTTGTTTTTTTTGGGTTTTTTTTTTAGAACTCAAAAGTAATTAATTGTTAATTCATGTAATACATGTAAAATATTTTATAAAGTGCTATAATTTTTAATTAAACAGTCACAGTTAAAGGAGCTCCAGATCATATTCAGTGTAAGGCTTATGTACTTAAAAGAGGATTTGAGAAGTGTTTAAGGGCAAAATCGAAATCTCCAATCCTCCCATTCATTTACTGTCTAATTCAGGAGGCACTTAAAAGTCAGCAGCCTTGGGAAAAATGCACATAACTGGAGAACCTGACTCAAGCTCATGTTTTAGGCTCAAGCAGCCCTCTAAAACAAATACAGAAGTTACACATAATAGTCAACAGAAAGAGATAGTTATCCTTAATAAAACCTGTCAGAGCAAGATTAGACATAAAAAGTAAATAAAATGTTACAGAAACTTTTAATTCAAAAGGTACAGGAGATGATAGTTCCCATCTTTTATTTAAATATGCCAGTGGTAAAAGTTTTTACCAGTAAATTGAAAAAATCTCAATCACAACCTGAGGGAGATGTGATGTTGAGCACAATGTAAGTTCAGGAAGAGGTAAGAATGTAAATGAAGGTGAAATAACCAGCGTAACAGCAGGAGACATTTGGCTCAGATCATTAAGTTTGTCAGGATGATTAAAAAATATCCCCAGTTTCTGTTAGATTTATAACCAGCCTGAGAATGTGAAAGAGTGCTAATATTACTGTAATTTGAAAGTGAAATATGACAATAAAAGGAAAGACCAAATGGGATATCAGGAGGAACCTAAACAAAGAAAACATGAATCAGGTCCCTGTTGATAATGTCATCGGATACCTGCAAAGGATGGGTAGAATAATCTTCATCATGAGTTATAACCAACTACTTTGACAAGACGTGATATGTTACCACATTGTGTGTCTAATGAAAGTGCCAGCCCCGATCTCCCAAAGAAATGTTTTCGCTTATGCCTCTCAATGCTTTTCCTTTGGGGAGCACAGCTTTAAGAGATGTCTATTACAGCGTTTCTTAGGTTGCTGTTCTTTAACCAGTGGAGCTCCATAAGACTCAGCAGGTGATTCACAATACAATTACAACTATAGTTTGCTAAAATAGTGTCATTATGCAATAATTATATTCACTGGTGATGCTGCTATTTCATTTTTTCACTTATCCTTCTCTCTAAAGGAGAAATTAATAGTCTGAAAGGTTTTATATTATTTGCATGCAATCCTTTTTACTTGGTTTGAAATGTGTTTTTGCAAAAATGTCTAAACCGTCTCCCAGCTATCCTGATGGGGAAAAAAAACAAAAACAAAAACAAAAAAAACAAAAAAAAAAGAAAAATGGAAGACATTGGCTTGGCAGCCATTTAACAGTGAATGTACCATTGATTATACAGAACATATACATTCATTTCTATGCTGGAAACATTCCAATTATATTCAATATTGGAAGCATCATTTTAGCACTTTTATTTCTATATTGTCATAAACCTGCAAGCCTGTCTAAGTGCTTGGCAATAAAACTCTGTTCTTTAATTTGAAAATAAGACAAAATTCAATACTCTCATTTGTTCAACTGAGTACCACTTCCTAATTAAACTGCTGAAGAGAGGGGGCATGACCTTTCCTTTCTCCAGTGACAAATGTTCATTCCAGATATTGTCTTCTCCAGAAGGAGGAAAAAAAAAAAAGTGATAGCTATTTACTTCACTGATCTTTAGTTAATAATTCTTTGCTTTATAATATGACTTCTCCCATGTGCTGCCACATATTTTATTGGATCCTTAGGGGCTCATCAAGAGGGACAGGCCTGAAATACTGGTTCATCTTCCAGCAGACTTAAGTCTAAAGGCCCAATTTCCTTCAGTATTTCCTACAGACAGACTGTATTTTTTCTTTGGGATATTCAGGAAATCAGAGCCAGTTCTTTACTATAATAAAATGCATAAATGCACTTTGGGAAAAAATCCTTCTCTATTAGGTAGAGCCACATACAAAAATTCAACCACATTCCACCACATTTGTCCTTTCCAAACCGAGACTTGGGGTATGGCGCCTTTGAAAGACCGTTTCTTCTGTTAACTACGAGAGAGAGAGATGTTTCCCAAAACTGGGAGTTACAAAGAAAATGAACCCCTGTTCCAGTCTCCTAACTGGGAACTCGACTTTGGAGTTAAAATGTTTTATTCTATGATTTCTATTATTCATGTGAAACCTACTATCTGGTGATGCAGTATTGTGAATGTTGTATATTGAACATGATGTATTACACTGAACAAATGTCTTTATCTCAGATACTGTAAAATGAACTGAAAGAATGTTTCCATGGTACAAAAACTGAAATATTAAGATGTATATGATATAAAATTATATGTTTAAGAAGCTCTAACTGTTTCTGAGCTATAACATATCTTGTGTTCTCAGTTAAATTCCTTCATATATGCTCAGATGTTAACTGTGTATGACAGCAGTTGATAAATGCATGCTGCCCAGCTATCAATTCTCTGGGTCCTACTACCCAGCTAACAAGAGCTACTCAAACTTTCTAAAGAACTCCTTCCAAATGACTTTATCTTAAACCTACATCAATTTAACAAAACCTTGGATTTACTGACTATGAAATAAAACAGACTATTTTGCAGATCAGATTGAAAAAATTTAAGCAATGTCTCAATAATTAGAGAATCAAAACAAAATCTCCATCCACGCCCCCCATTATGTTGGCTCAGAGAGGCAGTATTAGCTGGCATGTAACGTTCATTAGGATGTAGAATTATCTAATAGATATATCCTAGCAGAAAGGCAGCTGAGGTTGTTTTAAAAAATGTTCTGTGGTAATCAATTAGAGTAGATTAAAAGTAGATTAAATATTGTATATATTTTACAATATTTCTTTTGTTTCAACAAACAGAATGGAAATGGTTTTATTAAAACATATTTTTAAGGAAAGGGAATTGCTATGTTATTCACATTTAAGGATATTACTTTGAGAACTGCATCACTGCTAGAAAACCTCCAAACCATAACTAACATTAAGACTTTTCTTGTTTGACAGATTTACTTTCAATACTTTCATTAAATCTTTCACTTTGATGTTTCTGTAACAATTCTTCCCTTGGTCAGGAAGGTATGTTTATGTCTTATTCCTGCAGTCCATCAGGCCTCTACAACATTTATGTAACAATGTGATAAAAATACAGTTTAAATTAAAACATAACATAGGCTAATTCTTCTTAGCTTAATAATTCCCATAATAATAATACAAATAATTTTTAAATATATAATATTGGGGTTTTATATTGTTTTTATGCTTTAATGCAAGCTTGAAATGGGCAAAGATTAATACCTGTGAAAACTCTCAACCAGAACAATCACTTTAAACTGCATTTCTGGAATGCAAAGGGATTGCATTCCAAGAAATGTGCAGTATTTTATATCTCTTCTGTATGTTTAATTTAATAGACTCCTGAGAAATTTACGGTAATTTGCATAACTATTATGGAACAGAACTTAAATTTTCCGATTCTTATAACACTGGAGTTAAACAACAAAACAAGGAAGTTGTATAAACTTACTTCCCAAGTGCATGTATAAAACACATGCACATGCTGCAATGCGATACAGTTATGCTGTGAAGACAATATCCTTCTCAGAAAAAATGAGAAAATAAATTGGAATGTTTATTCTCAGTAGTTAAGTACTCACAAGCAAGAAATTGCAATGATGAATCAGACCTTTAGCCCATCCAGTCTAGTTTTTGCCTCTTACAATATTGAACCCCACTTGTCTCCTAAAAAAGCACAGAGTTCACAGTTGGAAATGTTATGTCAACCTATCCCACTGGGAAATCTCTTCCTGGCCCCTAGCAGTCTGTCCTGCAGCAGGATGATTTACCTCTCTCAATTTTTTTCATGGCTTATTCCTGTAGCTCAGTTAGATCTCTCTGAAATTCCTCACAACCTTCTCAGTTTTGATTAACCTAAAAATTATGGAGTATTTTATGAAGAAAAATATCTCACCCATCTTTCAATGTGAGTGACAAATATACTAAACATACTTCCTACAATAAAAACCTGTAGCACCATTAGCTTCTTGCTATGATTGAAATCAGTCATTTTTTTATTTTGTTTTATGTCTTCCTAAATAGCTGATCATCCATAACAAAACTTGTTTTTACAGACTACTTAGTTTCTTCATAACATCCTATAGGAGACTTTGACAAAGCCTCTGAAGGTCTAAATGCATGTCTTTTAAATGAAAGCCCAAGTAAAAGCTTTTAAATGGAGCAATTTATACGTGACAGCATACATTGTCCAAAGAATCAGAAAAAGGGAGAAGAAAGTCAAAAAAAGGACAAACTTCACATGGAGCTCAAGATCATTTCTGGTAGTATCATGAGTGCTCATAAGCAATAAAACTTTGACAGATAGTAATAGGAACAATATATCACTAAGGAACATGATTCATAAAATATTTATGATTTATAAAATTACCTAATATTCTGACTTTGGCTGCGAGCAATACAGTTTAAGATGGTCCAACTCTTCAGCAAAAGCTACATTAGATACATGCACACAAATACAGGAAAATCAGAAAGTATAATGAGTTCTGAAGCAAAGGTACTACCAGACAGTTACCTTCACATCTGGGGAAACGGTAGTTCCAATTCCTGTTGATCCCATGTTGGCATGTGAGAACAGGCTGACCCCTCAAAACATATCCAGGATAGCATTCAAATGATACTGACTGACCCACACTGTAATCTGAGTTTACTATATACCCATTCAAAAAAGGAGGAGGATCAGGGCAGTTCTGTAACTCGTAAGCTAAAAGAGAACAGAAATAATAGGCAAACATTAGAAAGCTGAAATCACTAACAGAGTGATTAACACATATCAATAAAAATAAATCATCTATTTGAACCATCTTGATCATTGGGATGATCTCCACTGGAAACAAAACATAGGGAAAGATCAAAATCTGGAATAGAATGAACTACTGTCTATAACATAAATATGGAGAGGAAACACAAAGAGACATTGGATGCAGAGCATGAAAAGGGAATATTCTATAGTAGTATTTTGTGTTGAAGCTTCTCTGCAGCTGAGATTTATCTACCATCCTACACCTTTCCTCTGCTTTGACTACATTCTACCCCTCCAAATAATCTCTTTGGTGTGACTACACTATCTATCTCATTTCTTCTGAAGATGTATGAAATTACTATATATTAAAACTATTTCACTCTTTTAAGTGCCTATTACTATTACTAATACTGTTATTATTACTTTCCCAATAGTTATTACATACCTAGTTTAAGCTTCTACCAAATACAGTCCAACCAACAGTTAGATTACTTAGGCCTGACTTGTGGTCGAAAATGACAGATTAGGATATTATATAAATTATGTGCTTATTTTTTAATAAATTTCTAGGCTCAGATCTAGTGCCCAAGTTCTGTGATATAATTGTTTAATTTAGTATGTTAAATTTGAAATAAAAACAGTCTTGCCCTGAAAGCAGCAACACTGTATCCAAAAGCTGCATACAGCAAAATTCATAATAAAGCTGACAGAATTCTAATTGGTATTTTTCCACTACTATTTTCAAAACTAAACATTACCAAAGAATTTATCAAATATTTTATTTCCTAACTGATATAAGAAACAATACAATTTATTACAAGGAAGAAATGGTAAAACAATTTAGGAAAAGAAATTTGGCATCAATACCTGCAGTTCAAAAGTATTTATAGAAACATGAAAATCTATAGAATGACCGCATTCACAGTGCAACTTCCAAGTCTTGCTTTTTTTTCTTCATTAATATAAAGAATATTAATACAACTAATAGCAGCCTGAGAATTTGAGACAAACTAACACCTTTTCCTAACAAAATTCATATACTACTATGTATGTCATCTGCTAGGAGTGGTTGTAACTGCAGCATAACATAAAAAAATGGAGTTTTTGCAACTCCATATGTACAGAAACACTATGTAGCAACACAAACATTTCAAACTACAATTTAAGTATATAAAATACTAAGGTGGGTTATATTTGACTGGCAGCATTCCAGTTTGCTCATTATCTGCGCTAATTAAATTGTATACTAACTCCAACTAATCAGCATCCTATTAATCACAGCAACTGTTTAAATGTGTTTTCACATTTAAACACTATACTAAGTATTCTAGTAAGATATAATAAGATTAGTCATTCATTAAGATTTTAAGAAATCCAGAATGTTCACAAACTTGTATTTTTTTAAATATATTAAACTGTGTGTTAAAGAAAAAAAAGAATCACCTGACCAAAAAGTAGAAAGAGAATTAATGAAGGAATGTAAAGTCACAGAAAATATGCCATTCGAAAGACCTGAAAAAGTGAGAAAAGTCTACTAAGGAAAAAGTTCCTTCTAGATATATCTCCATATAAGGATTGGATTAATGATTTCTTGTATTTAACGTTTGGATTTAATTTTGTAAAGACCTCAAAATATTATTTGTTAAACATATTTAATTGATATAAAGCAGTGCAATGAAAATTCAGAAGGAACTTTCATTAGTAACATTCATTCAGATACAAAGATAATATAAAACTACATTTGCATATTGAAGATATTTCCTTATAACATTTGCATTATTAAACAGTTCTGAATTTAAGATTTGCTTTAAAAAAACTCTTCTCACTGACCTATGTGGGAAGGAAACACAGGAACACCTCAGGAAAAAAAAGAAGAAATCCTAAGATAATAACAAAGTCTCTAACCCTCTAATTTGTATAACATCCCTTAAAGAATATTCCTTTTAGATTGGTAGTGGATAAATACTGCCTACCTCTGAAAATTCTAGTTAATGTTTATGGAGAGATGCACATTCTTCCTTCTTATGGTAAGTTAAAGAAAACACACAGAAGCTTTTTAAAGTAAGAAAGAGCCACTGCCTAAAGCAGATGATCATATGTTTGACAGTCAGTCAGAGGTGAAAGCACTTGCACCTGATCAGAGAGTAGTTAAAAACAATGGTGGAAAATGTGAAGATATTCTCTGCAAGTGACGTCTGGTATAAATCATACAGATGATTCATAAATTATAGGAGTGCCTGTAAGTCAGGTGATTCATCTGACGATCATATCATGATTTACAGGCCATTCAAGGAACTTGGTTTATAGTTTTAATATAAATATCAATTTCATTATTCTCTGCCCTTTGATATATGTACCAACTGTACCTGATTTAACAGAGCAATTCGTTATTCAGTCATCACTATCAAATATTTCCCACAAATCCTGATGTCACACCTCACAAAAGAAAGCTTTTTTTATTAATGCCATGCCCAAAGACTTGTTTTGTTATTGAGCTTTACAAAATGATATATTTTTCACTGCAGAAAAGTTCCAGCGAAAACCCAAAATGAAACCTAACTATGTAAAGCCAATGCGAGAGAAAGATTTAATTCTAACCCTGGCAGTAGTCAAATATTTGAATTTTAAAACGATCTGGTGTTGACTTTTGTGCAATATATTTTCCAGTGGTGAGGAAAGAGGGTAAATCACAGAAGAAATATAATTGATTGTGCTATTTTGTTTTTCTAATTTGTTTTCTTTGTTAGATTAACCTTGGGTTAAGACTTACTCTCTTGGCAAGTACCACACACACAGATAGCACTTCAACATAGAAATAATTACTGCACAGAAAAATTGTATTAGCATAGAATTAAGCATGCAAACACTCAAACAATATGAAAGGTCACAATTAAGACTACATAGAAAACCTTAATTTAGTCCTGCTGTACATTCCTTCAGCATCACACTGCATATAGCTACACTGTGAAGAATAAAATCCACATCTCTGGAATCCCAGTTTAGTGCCTTAGGCACCAGAGAGCATCATTTTCCCAAATGCAGTGTCTCAGGATTGGAGTCACAAAACATTGCTTCAGAATTTTTTTTCTTTTTTTTTTTCTTTTGAGTTCCCAAAAGATATTATTTCACTTCCATTAGTATTTCTCCCTTCAGCTATCTCCTGAAACCATTTTAGAAATACTGCAGCGTTTCAGCAAATCCCTTTTTCTTTCCAGAATTCTTATGACTCAGAAGCCCCATCGTAGTTATCTTCCTGCTAAATAAAGGTCATCGGATTTAACATGTACAAATCATCCTGTGTACGTGCATGAGTGTGAGGAAGAAAGGGAGTGCATTATAACTTTTTTTCTCTCTATTCTCCTGGAACATTTTTCTCTCCAAGCGTAATAGAATGAGATTCTCACTTCATATTCCACTTTATGCTACACTGACGCCCAGAACAGATTAAGGGTTCTTTTACTGAGTTCTAGTCATAGGAACTATGATTCCCCCAGTAAAGGTTACACAAACAATGCTTTTTACACACTTCCTTCAAAGAAGTCCTAATCCTAAAGGGAAAATTAAGCAGGGAAAAAAGGTGTCCCAGAAATACTGAAAAGCTGAGGTAATGTCATAGCACAGCCAAGGATTAAGAAAGAAAAAAAGAAATGCACAAAGATAACTTAAAACCCTTAGACCAACCATATTCCTCTGGGTGCTAAATTCTGTACTGGATCCCTCAGAGGCCATAGAAGGTTTTATTTCTTCTGACCTAACAAATATCTTGAGCCACCCCAGCTACATGTGGAATACCCTGAGCCTGTAACTGTTTAACTTGGCTTGTCAATCAAGCTTCTGTGACAGTCACTCTTCTCTTCAGCCATAGGGTGCACAGGCTGCCAGCATCTCAGACTGACATTAGACAGATTTGGGGGGTTCCAGTAACTCAAGATTGCTAGTCAAATGTGATTTAGAGGTGGTTTTCTAAGTGTTATTTCTGGGTTGCTTCCTGTGCTTGCTGCTTTTCATAGGGGTCAACACCACAGCAGGGATAAAAGGGACCCACACTTTCTCAATGCTGTTTTTTTGAATTAAACAGTAGAATATTTATTTTAATTTAAAAAAGTGCACTTTAACTGAAATGTTGCTATTTTTAAAACCAAAGACTCCTAAAGTTTTCACATAATCCAGCAAATAAATAAAAAATAATGTTTGATAAAATTGATCTGAATTGTTCCAGAACTGCATGTGTCATCAATACAAACTCCCCCCTTGCCATGGGTAAAACGAAGTGAATGATAACACACAAATTTAGTAAATCAGTCTTAAATGCAATGAAA
The DNA here is from genome assembly GCF_036417845.1 of Apteryx mantelli. NCBI lineage: Eukaryota > Metazoa > Chordata > Aves > Apterygiformes > Apterygidae > Apteryx > Apteryx mantelli. Next base: position 115,086,738 of record NC_089980.1, on the reverse strand, counting down.
TGCCCACCACTCCTTAGGTAGTGTAATTACAAAGCTAAAGCTATAACAAAACATGAACACATTTCTGCTGAGGCAGCAGAGCATAAAACAAGAAACTGACTGTTGATGGCATTCAGAACTGTGACCTCCCCAGGGTTCTGCTAAGGACACAAAGCTTTTTATTACATTCAGACATTCACAGTGCCTAAGTAATTCAGGTTGTATACTCAAATCTCGTGCTAAGAGAATTCAGGTGCCGAACTAGCAGCATCAGCTCCTTGCAAAGGCAGGAAGCAAGTATTTTGCTGTTCTCAGGATGCATAGACTTTTCACCTCCCCAAAATTTTGTATACTGAATTACTCTGAGCAGTACAAACCCAGGCTGTACAAAGCTTCAATCTCATAAGTATTTTTTTCTGCCTTCACAATAATTCAGCACAAAAAAATAAGGAAAAAACATTATTAATTTTAACATTCACTATATATTACTTATTCTTTGTTTTCTCCAAAAAATATGGATGATATGGATGTTTTCTCCAAAAAATAAAATGATACCAGAATGGTATCATTTTAAAAATGCATCTACCTGGCAAAACACTCCTCTGCTACCTTAAAGTCACTTCCTGAAGTATTCTAGTTAGGAGAAATGGCACTTTCTTTCTCTCAGGCAAAGCAATCTTTGCATTGCACCAAGCTCTTTCAGCAAATGGACAAATTTAATTTTAAGCCTATTTTAATGTAAAGTTAAGAACATAAAAAAATAATCAGACTAAGAACGTGGTATGGAATCCTATGGGCACTTTCCTAATAGGCAACACAAACTTAAGACATTAGAATGAGTTTGGTAAATGTGACGACAACTATGATCTCTTTTCACCCGCCCACCTTTTTTAAAAACTATATAAAATTAATGCCCTTATTTTAAAAGCTGTGTTTTTATTTATTTATAGAACTTTTTCCCTATAATAGCATATTAGGATACTGTAACATGGGACCACCTAGAAGTTGTCCGAAAAAACCATCCATCATCATATCATGTGCCTTGGGAGATGAAATACTTTCATAATCTCCTTCTTAAAAATCATGCAAAATATTACTGCTATGATTTAAAAGACTATTCTGTTTGGTAGAGCATCTATCAGTTTAAGGGACAAATTCAATATATTGCTTTGTTAGCAGTCAAACAAGGAAAGCCTGCTTTCTTTTATTGACTATTATATATCTACAGATTATCCATATAGTTCCTGTCTACCTAACTTTGGATGCTAAATTCTTATAAGCAGACATCAAAATAACCCAGTCCCCTCTGGAATGCCTTGCCTTGCCTGCAGTATCTCCACACCCTTGCAGCGCAATAAACAAGACCGCTGTCAACAGCGGTAAATGCAGTCAGCTCTCCCTTGCCCCAACAGCACAAAGGCCCAAACCGTAAGCTCTACCCAGGCCCTCCGCGCCGGAGCCGCTTCTAGGCCGGCTGTGACAACGGCCGGGAGGGGCGGGGCGGGGCGGGGCGAGGCGGGGCGGGGCATTGTTACCTCACAGCGGGCGCCGGCGCGGGGAACCCCATATATGGTGACGGCCCGGCCGCCCCGGAGCCACCCCGCACCCATCGCCCCTCACCTTAACCGGGGCCGGGGCGGCAGCTCGCCAAACTTAGCTGGGAACCGGTGAAAAGGAAAGCGGCTGTGACTGTAAAACATACAGCAATATACCCCAGTGGACCAAAGACTGAGGAGTGGGAAGCCCCCACCACACTCCCCCAGCAACTGCTCAGGCGGTGCTGGCTGCCTCTCCGGCTCGCCAGGGCAAAGGCAGAGGCTGCAACCTTAGCGCCAGAGGGCACCGGGAGGGTGAACATAATACCGAAGGACGGGGGGGTAGACAGGAGGAAGCTCTGGCTTAACGATTTCAGCTACATTATTTATGAGTTTTCTCTGTATTACCTAATTTGGACCACAAAACCAAATGTTTTACTCCTGAGGACTGAACTAACAACGAATCTGTAGCTTTCTATATATGATGTGCTTCTTTTGCCCGTAACAATATTTTGAATGCTACAACCTTCCCAACCTCTCCCCACATACAGTGATCTCATCTCCCTCCCACACCTATGTCCTTGATCCACAGGCAAGAGACAGTGTGTGTTACAGTGAGTTATAACAAGAAATATACCAACTGGGTAGTCAGTAAGCCAAACAGAACTGAGGCCTCTGGAGTAACGCTGCATCTCTCCTCTCAACAAGGACGTTATTTCAAGTCTCTTTCATCTATGTAACTAATACTGTTTTTCAAACATTTCTAGGAACAGTGAAATTTGATGGAAATTGGCCAATGGGTTCAAAATCACAGAGAACTGAAACAGGCATCGCAACTGTGTAAATCTTGTCATTCAAGAAAATCAAGCTAAGACTAATTTGAAATCTGATTTGTGGAATGGAAAAATGAAATTTCTAACAGGGATATAGAAAGAAGGAGAAATATTTTGGAGTAGGAAAGAATTTTTTTTAAATGTCTAGATACAGCAATTGCAAACTGATTGAAAGGAAGAGGGAGAAATATAGCATTATAATACCAGAAGTGCGAAAGTCCAGAGACAATCCAGAAAAAGACAAGAGGACTAAATATCAAGGGTAACAGATGTAGGATTAGGAAAAGAAATGTCAGCTATCAAAAGAAGCAGATACTTTAAAATGAAGCAGTCGTTAAAATTGCCCAATTGTAAATCACTGGCATTTGCTGTCAGAGCATTCAGAGTAATGAGGAATACACTGAATCACAGTACTTGAAGAAGCTCCTGTTCTTAGGTTATGGACTTACTGAGTTGAGAGTACTATTTCTACATGTTCTAAATGATGCTGAGCCAGTTATTTCTGCTCAGTAATATGAAGCAATAAAATATGAGAGTCTTAGAAAGAGAAGGAGAAATGTTAACAACAGAAATAGCTAGTGCGATCCAGGATCCCAAAGAGAGAGTTAGTACTATCTGACGAAAAACAACAACAACAAAAACACACATAGAGTCAAAAAAGGTTTTATTTTTAAAAAAGAGAGCAGATTTTGTTTGTAGAACATAGAAAAGGTGGTAAATGGAAGAAGGCACATAAGCTGGAAGCTTATTTGATAGATCCTAATCTAAGAAATCATATGTCTCTGTATAATATTTTCCGTTCACATGAAATAACATTTCAGTTAGCAACCCTACACACTAGTAAAATATCAATAAATAACAAGTATCTTCTAAAATAATTCAATTTTTGTTCCAACAGCTTTTTCCTTGAATTATGCTGTGAAATTAACTAGATTTTTTTTTTTTAATCTATATAGACTACTAAAATATTGTGTTTTCTCAAAATGGCACTCAGGAATGATTCACACCAGAGTATCTGTATAAGTAAGGAATATTACATGGACATGAACTGAGTGAATTGCCTTCACTGGAGAAGTTGTTTTGCTTCTCACTCCTGGGGAAAGTAAAATCAGACCAATGTATATGCATTCAATAATTCAAGTACACCTATAACTCACATTTTGAGAAATAAGGTAATAATCCAAATTTCATTTTATATTTTAAATTAAAATAACCTAAATATCAGCTAATTTAACTGCATCTCTTTTTTGGTCCTCAATTCATCTACTATCGTCAGTAATTAGGGTTATTGCTAAGGTAAGCTGATTCTTACTGAATTATTACTACTTCTGAGGACTTCATATTTTTTTTTCTAGATTCTTCACATAACTATTTGCAAAATACCACCACAAAAGATTCTGTATTTCCATGAACAGTACTTCTTTTCACAGTTTTCTATTGTGCTGAAAATACTACTACGCAATTATCTCCTTCACATAAAAAATATTTTACTATAAGGCTTATCAAATAAAAGTTTTGAGTATTTCATTGCTCAGTGCTTAGATGCATCTCTTTCTTTGGGATAACAGGAGAAAAATTCACACTGTTAATGAGTTAGCCATGATACTGTCATCATCAGCTGACAGGCTGCGATTGGGAGAAGAGGAAGGAAAGCAACATATTTAGAAAGGAAGTTTTAACAAGAGAGGGTTGGAGTAAACCAAAACCATTTCAGTTTATTTTGTATGGTGCCATCTTCACCATAATCATACCAGACACAGTGGGGAGGGGGAGAATAGAAGAAAGGAGGAATTCTAAGCTCAATTCATCAATCTTTTTCAAAATGCAGAAGAAACCCTATGCATTAATAGCATGGATTTCTGATTTATGAAAGCTATCATATTAATGGCAACCCCGCATGGGACACATTATAAAAGATACTTGCAGCAGTTTACCATGGACAAATAAAGGAATGGTGCCTGCAGCAGGCAGAAAGATAGAAAGTGAAGTTGTAGTTTGACTGAAATAATTGATGCAATTCCTATTAGCTTCAATGAGCCCAAGATTTCATCTCATTTTCAGACAATGGGTTAAGGCCAATCAGTTTAACTTCTGAACATACATCTACTTTCCAATCTTTCTCATTACACTTGAGTATCATGTGAGTGGTTCCCTAGACTCAACACCATATTAGACAAACATACTAAATTGGCCTAGTGGAAAACAACAAATATTGGCTAAATGAATAAAAGGAATAAAAAGATAGAGAGAGGAATTATAACAATGCATTTTCCTGTCTTTGTAGTTCTATGAACTATAGGATAGATTACAAAAGTCTTTCTATTTGCAGTGCTGGACAGATACTGTTTAAATACATGGAATAAATCAAAGTAAATAAATTTGCCTGAAACAGGCTGAGTACAGAAAGTCATAATATAAATCTCTATCCTCAGTTTTATTAAAACTTTGCAACTCTCAATCTGAAGAACCCCTTGCTATTTTAAAGGAAAAAAAATTATACGCACATTTGAGTCACATCTGATGTCACAGAAGCCTTTTCAGTACCAAATGGGTCATTCAGTTTAGGTACTGCGCTCTAAGGGAAAATAGACTCAAGCACCACTAATGATTAGGAATTACCAGAGATCTACGCCAACCGCAATAGACTGTGAGCCAGTCAAAATAAATATAAACTTTATTTCAAATTGATGCCATTTTGTACTTTGATCTGGACTTAAATATCAACAAACATCACTGCTCTTGCCAAAACCACAGGATGCCACATGCAGGAAATATATTTTGACAGGGATACACAAGAAGAGATAAAGATTAAAAAAAATAAAATTAAAATTAAAAAATTAAAAACAAACAACCTGTCTCCTTGTCCCCTTGTCTAAAGTGTCACACAGATCATTAAAATGTGAATGCATGCTTTCCTTCAAAAGCAACACAAAATCTTGCTAAGCAAGCAGAAATATTATCTCTAAAAGAAAGTATGATAGATTCTACAAATGACTTAAGGTGTAACTATTGATTTCTTGACAAAAATTACTGTTAGTCAGGAGTTAGTCACATGTATTGAGCCTATTAAGACTCAATACTGTTAAGGAAGAGCTTGTTATAGTAAGGACAAATACACTAATTAGAGCCAAAATAGAGAGCACTGTGAAAAATACAGAAACCATACCACATGGGATTGTATGTTATTTTGTGTTTTTGTAATTTGTCACTTTTAGAATTTTACAAAAAGATGCAGAAGGAGTCATCTGTCCAACTACAATGACATTTGACTTCTCACAGTAAAAAATCACACTAGCCAAACATGGTTTTGTGAGAGTATTCCTTACTTTCAAGACTATGTAACAGAGCAAGACTAGATGATCCCCAGAGGCAATAGAAAGGTGTGACCTCTTCATGTAGGTGCTTTATGGGTGTCAGCCTAAGTCAGGGGCTCTGAATCATCTGCTCGAAGATTCTTACTCAAAGCTTCTTACTCTCTATCCATTGACTCTGTATGTATGATGCAACTACAACTATATATCTGTGTATGCAAATACATATATATTTATATAAACATGTAGGCTTCTATACATATATAAGAAAACCTAACCAGGATACCTAATTTATCTGTCTAGAATAAGCTGATATTAATCTTCCCCACTGATCTGTGAGAATTCAGTCAGTCATTCCATTTCTTTAATCTGTTCAGGTCCTGCAAAGGGGCTTAACATCTTTGAGCAAGAGTAATTTAATATTTTAGAAATATGCACTAATTAATGACATTTTATTGCTGCTAATAGGAAAAGAAAACAACAACGAAGATTAGGAAAGAAAGCCAACAATAGAAGATCACAAAAAGATGATTAAATACTGAAAATACTGTTTGGAAATACAGATACAGAATGTGCTCCTTCTGATGCCTTTTCCCTTTCTGTTATTTTCACATAAGTCTAGACCACAAAGATGTATCATAACAAATCCAAAATTATAAGAAATTTCATCTAAATATTTAAAATAACTGTTATCAAATTCTGAAGTCCTCATTCATTACATCAAATATAATCAGGAGGTTTAAATTTCGAAAGCAGGGGAGTGAATATTAGCAGTATTTCTGGTAATAGTACACCATAATGGGATGGAAAGTGGTATCAGCTACGTAACCTTTGGCAAATGACTCCAACTTGGCTTCAGGTTTTTACATCCATAAAGTAAGAATTTCAATTCAAATACAATTTCAGATGTAAAAAAGTTCAACCCATGGATTAAATAATCTTAATAATCTTCATAGTTAAAAGTTTTAATCTGTGGATTAAAAAGGACTGCATAAAAGCTAAATAGTATATGTCTAAAATACTTTGGTGTTATCTTGTAAATGTTTTTTTTTTCTTTTTTTTTTTTCTTTTTGAACCAGAAAGGTTATTGGGCCAGTTCTGGCTTACCTTGGTATGTCATTTTAAATCCTTGCCTATTTTCTGAGTGATCACTGTAAAAATGGACGAGTGTTTCATGAGTGGTACTTAGCAAAGGTGAGGGGAGTTCTGTTCCACTGAACTGGCCAATCATAGAGCTGGTGTGGTAAGGCCCATTCTGAATTTCAAGGAAGTCATGATTTGCTTCAGTGGAGAAATTCAGAAACTTAATATGGGCACCTGCAGCAATAAGAAAGAAAGAACAATTAAAAACAGAGTTTTCATAACCCATATTGCTTAATGCTACGGCATGCACATATAAAAAAATGAAATCATAATTGTTATTGGCACTACATATATATTGCAGTCACCCTTCAAAATGTGTGGCTTAAATCACAGAAACAGCAGCTAAATTTTGCAAGAGTTGCAACTTCTAATTTTTAGATGCCCGATAAATATCATCACTACACACAGAGGTACCAATGAAAGGAATTCACAAAATTCAGCAAGTTGGTATTAGTCCTCCTAAACCAGCCTGCAGAAACACTCAGGAGAGGGGGAGCTCACAAATCCTGCTGTGTCACAGCATGATCAGGCTGCTGCCAAAAGAGCAATACTGTAGGTGGGCCAGGCCTCTCACAGAGCCTCGGGAATGTTCCTAAGGTAGCAACCTGCAGCATTTCTGAAGCAGACGTTTACCTACTTAGTTCCAGCTGTCTACTTTGCTCTGGTCGGTTCCTCCTGGGCAAACACATGTAATACGTCTCCCCTTCCCTCCAGTTTGAGCCAGGGTGTCTTTAGGGGCATTCTACTCTGTATGGAGTCCTATAAGATGTGCTGGACTTCAGACTGAAGACAGGAATTTATTCCGGGTTGTTTAGGACAAACCCTCACCAGAAATCAGGTGGTTGAAACAGGCTTTTTTTACAAAATGAGAGAGAGCTAGAGAGAGAGACTCCCAAACTGCTGAACAGTTGGAAATTCAAGGATCATCCCATGGGAAGTAAGGGCTGATTTTAATCCTGACTCTGCTTAATGTGGAGTATGGGCTTGGAGTTCAGACTTCTCAAATTATGTCTATATGTAATATTAAAAGAGGGACAGGGACGAACCGCTGCTCCCAAAGCCACGTAGCATCAAGCACACAGCTTAGGCCTAACCTTACTCTGGTAGACTCTCAAGAACTAGTTGGAACTTAACAAAACAGATTCACTGAATGAGTTAATAATTAAAGTGGTATGAAAGATTCAATGTCTTAACTTGCTCCCTGACATTCTCATTTAGCAGTATAGGCATATTCTTCATTCCAGAAGAATACCCTATAGATAAATCATCAGAGTAAGTCATTCACTCACTCTTGCTCCATTGCTTCTTTTGGTCATCTCTGTGGTTTGACATCTAATCATTTATACAAAATGGAAAATTTTCTACAGGGGAAACTATCCAACTATCAAATAAACCGGTGTTTAGACCACTTATAAGAACATGGGATATTTAGGTCTAGGATCTTCTCTGACCTAGGCAGAGTGGGAGATATGAAAACAAATATTCAGCTCCTATATAAGAAAACTAATCCCAAAGCTATCAATAGACAGACATATACAGAGCACATCAAAGTCTCATTAACAGCTCTCCCTTGTATGGTGTCACATCTAGTTAGTCTGAGTTGAGTTTTAGAATCCTCTTGGGATTTAAGAAGATGTAGGTCGCTGAGCAGCTTACAAATACCTTGACTTCAGTATCAGCATTTTCTAATTCCCACCAGAGACTGGATGGCAGCAGTATGGGAATTCTAAGGATCTGAGCAGCCACTAAATGTTATACTTAAGTTCCTGAAGTGACAACCAGATGTTCAATTCATCATATGTATATAGGCCTAAAATCCATATTTAGGTATTTAAATAAAAGTAGCCTAATGTTCTGATATAGTCTTTGATGAACCACAGAATACCTTTAAAATGTAATCATTCTTATTTAGTTACTGAAAAGGAATTTACATGTCTAGTTTTAAGTATCCAAAATAGAAAAACTGTGTATTTTAAAAATAAAAAGTAGATTTACCAGTAACCTTTAAAAAATTTAACTGTCTAAACCACATTGTAAACACAAACATAAGCACATTTTCTTTTTAAAGGCTTTTCAAAGAGATTAATTCCAACTAGAAGAGATCCTGTATTTATCACTCAAACCTTAATTCTGAGTTTAAACTACTTGTAGTTGTCAATTTGATACACCGATAAAAAGTTTCCATGCTAAATCATTACCTAAATACAATTGCATAGATACTGATAGCTAAAGAAAATAAATTATTACTCAGTCAAACTATAATTGCACTACTTCCTGCCCCAATCTCAATGGGATTTCTTCTTTCACTTGGATAGACTCTAAATAATGAGAATTCCAAGCTGAGCTAATTTTCTTTCACAAATGTTAATCAATTAACAGCTACCTGGAATCATTGCAAAATCACCACAATTCCTACTCTAAAAGATGCACTTTGCATCTGTTTAAAATGTTTGGATTTTCAGTAGTGTCTTCTTTCAGGTGATCAGTATTTTTTTACATAATGAAGACAGCCCTATATTTTGGGAGACATTTAGGCCACAAAATTTTATTGTTGAACTTTGCTTAAGCACACCTGTGTGCTTGCACTAAGTTAATGAAAGCATGGGCTTCATTCAGTTATAAAGTTTTAATAAATATCAGAATAATGGATGGGAATAAAGGAATAGTTATTAAGAGATGAAGTCATTGTGAGAGTAATATTTCACTGGAACTTAATCCGTCATTACAGCAAGAGTGCTGTTTTTCTCAGTTTTTGTGCACAGTGCTAAACACTTATTCAGTACCACATTAAAACCCTTCCAAGTAGTTTCCTGCAGCATTATTCAATTTTGGACACATTTTAGATGTGTTTCAAAGATTTAATATATTTATTTTGAAAGGATGAATGTAGAATGCATAGCTCTTAGGTGGACAAATTCATACCCATATAATTAATATAGTATTCAAGATATTGCAGTGAAAGTTCTCTGTGGGACATCATATAGATTAAACTTGGTATAAAGAAGCTAAAACTATCCATAGATTATTTGACAGAGACCTTAGCAAAAACAGATTCCTGTAGCAACTTAAAGGTAAAAGAGTCCTTTTCTAGTATTCTTGAAAGCAATACCAGATCAATGGTATGAAGACCGTTTATCTGTTAAATCCCTTGCCAAGCAGAACTATAACCCTTTCTAGTTACAGGATTACTGCTTTGGGGGTGGGGGGTGGGGGTCTGAGAAATGAGAGGGGTAGTAATAAGATGCAAAAAAAACCTCCATAATTAATCCATGAGACACTGTCAACATGGAAAAGCTTAAGGCAGAAGAATGACTCTGAGAAATAGAAAGGACTGTTTTGAAAGACAGTCTTGTAATAACCTAATTAGGATGAAATGGCTCCAGAACAGTTCCTTATCATCTATATTTTCTGCAAATGTAGCTTCAGAATGCCAAAATTAGCCAAGGATGTCCTGTCTATGGTTTGCTAAGGCTATTCCTAGTGGATCTGTTTTACATGGTACAAACTGATAAAGTGCGCTATGAGTTACTTTTGAGTGGCACCTGCTCCAAGCAGGATTTCTGTTGAATTCATTTTTCTCCATCTTGCGTTCTTCATATACATAAGATCACATCATGTATTACAGAACATGTTTTTCTTCTGTAAAACTAAAGCTTTCAAAGGATGTTTGCCTTGTAAGTCTGACTTACAATCAACAGTAACACGTATGCAATTGGAAACCCTGTTCATATATACAGGTGTCTACGAGATTGCAAATCACTGTACATATTCTTTTATCCTCTTGTTCCCAAGTCACTATACGAACTTGTTGGCCTCACTTTTAAACTCTCAATTCTTTCAGGTATTTTTTGTAAGCCTGTCCAAAGCACAGAACAATGGAGTCTGACCAAAGTTTCCGACTGAAATCTTAGAGCTGTCTGAAAGATACTACCATTTCTGTACTGGTTTTCTCTCAATTTGGCTATGATCTATTGTAGCAGGTCTTATGCAAATTGTTGGAATGAAAATGATCTGTACTAAAAAGATAGCCAACCAAAGCGAAAACAATTATATCATCTGATGATCTGCCCCTGTTTTGTTTTTTGTGGACATACTTCAACTACTCTTCAGAATTCTAAATAGTAGCATGGTACGCAATAGAATTTCCTAGTCTACCGATTAACTTAGTATAATATATTTGCTGTAAGTAGTACCTCTTACTACATAAACCCTTTTATGAAGGCAAATGCAAGGCACAGAAAAAATCAATTCTGGAGAAGAGTACAGTGAATTGAATAATAAGCTTTTAAAATAAATTTTCTTATTTGAGCACTAACACTGAATTCACAGTATGTAGCATTATTTTTCAGAGTAAGAAATCTCATTTCCCTCTTATTTCTGATAATGATAGAAGATAGCTTTTTGTATGTGGTGTTATAGATCACTTATTATCCATGATTACCTTCTCAGTATAATTATTATTAATTCTCTGAAGTTATTTTCTGTAGGGCAATAGCTGTAATGCAAACTGAAAAAGTATCTAAGTTGTCAGCTGTTATCTTGGATTTGGAATGAAGTTTTATAATATTTTTAACTGAACTCACAGCACTAGAAATGAGGTATTGCCTATTTTCATAGAACATAAAGAATACTGTTAAAAAGTCACTTGGGGACCATGAAAGGATATTAAACAGAAGACATCTAATTAAATTAGAAGTTACATTGTCTATGTCATTTGATACATCTTCATGCAGCAGATTTCAATTGCTTTGAAATCAGTTTCTGAAACAGGATGAGTTTTGCAAATAATACTTTGCTTTGCCAAACACATATTTTAAAATTACCAACCACTTTCAACTCAAAAGACGGAGCATAATGATCTAAAGGGTAAAAGGTACATTTCACTGGATAAAAATCTATTTCATACTGCAAACTATAATATTCTTATACATTTATATCTGATAATTAAAAATACTTGCTTTCCAAATATAAGTTTACTTACCATATCCAATAGGCAATAAAATTTTCCATGTACAATCTAAGTTACTAGGGTAATTTCCAGGAAAACCTGGGCTCAGGATCACACCACCCATGTTTGTCAGTGTTCCACCACATTTAGCTATTAAAAATAAAAATAAAGAGAGTCTTTAATAATAGTAATTCTTAATATTTGGCATATGACTAATTCAAACTGATATTCCATGTTATCCCTCAGTGAAATTTATCACAGTAAAGACATTAATTATGAAGGAAAAAAAAAGAGAGTTCCATTTAGAGAAGAAAGCTTAGTCCATGCAATATAAGCACTGTGATTTTACTATAAAGGTGTAGTTGCACACATAGACTGGGCAATCCATTGTCTCAGTTTGGCAACTATGGTTGAAAATATCTGATACTATGTTCAGATAGGCTTCAAATCTGGAGGAACAGGTCGGGGATTAAACTGAATTATCACCCTGATCCATGATCAACTAGCTAATATAGCTAAAATTATGTGTAAGAATTGCCCAGGAAAAGAAAAAAAAAAAAGACAAAAATCAGTTCTTTCTTTAATTTAGAAAGAGGATAGATTAGCTCTAGAATAGAAGTATTATTTGCCTACAATCTGTAGGCATGTTTTCTTTATGGAAATGCTTTTCTTCAAGAAATTCATGTGTCTGGAGAATGAAAAGCCTTTTGCATCATTTATAATGACACATAAAGACTAACCTATAAAATATGTGAAACAGTTTGTAAAGAAGTGGCTGGATTTACACTCTTGGTCAAGATGATAATATTAAGGAAGATTAACGTCAAAAATCCAATTTAGATATTTTAATTTACATTTATTATTTGATGAATCATTATTTTAGAATTTATGAAACTACATGACAGCTGTTACAGTGATGTCGGATCTGGTAGCAGGAACTGTGATAACTGTACTGGAAAACTGAAAATAATCTGTTGGTTACACCTTATGCGAAATTTAATCAAAAGGAGGAAAAACTCCAGTAGAAATCTGAGAGCTCCCGAACTTCTCAGATATCTCTGCTTTTCAGAAGTCTCAATATCTCTAGATTCCTGTCATGTTAGCTACATTATTTAGTGAAAATAACAGATTTCTGTTTGAATTTCTAGAAAAATCAATATTTTAAGGGGGGGAGGGTCTTCTTGGGGATATTTTTACATTCAGGACAGTATAATTCTATGAACTAAAAAGAAAAAAAAATCAGTATCAATCAGTACACTGTCTACAAACAGGAACTATATTTAATATACAAAGCGAAGAATGAGATTAAAAAAAAGAAGAATCTTCTTGAACACTTTCTCATCTTAATGTTCCATTGCTACAACTGATTTGAAGGAACTACCCTGTCCTTATGTTAAGTAGAAGTGACTGCTTGTGGAGAAGTTAAAAATACAAAATAATATATAGGCCTAACTATCTCAAGGAATCTTTCAAAACCGTTTCACATTAATATTGCTGGATATCATCCCAAACTTTTTAAATCCTCTTACATATGAAGCTAAAAGGACAGCTTTTGCTGATCAAATATTAAAATTAAAAGCATTCACTGAAGAGTGTGTTTCAAAGCTGAAGCGACAAGACCTTCTCTCCCCTTCTATTCCTTCTTTTTCTTGAAATGAGCTTGTGAAAAGACACCAGAAGCTTGACACTCTAAATCTCTGTTTAATCAAGAAACAATATACCAGAACATTATTTTCTACACAGGGAAAACTCAGATCTGCTGGGTAAGGTCTTTGTGTGCTTACAGGATGAGTTCTTTTTAGTTTTGCTTTTCAGTTCAGCACCTTTAATGCCTTTCTCAGATGAAAAGCATGAGCCTCTTTTGGATTCCCAGAAAACTCTATCATTTCACTGTCCCTGAAGGCCTGGCTTCAGATCTGCTCTCCCTTGCAGGCTTCTAAGAGAAGTCTCCTAGGCTGCCTTATACTCCAGAAGGTCCTCCAAGCTGAGCATGCTGCAAAAGGAAGGTGTCATCTTCCTCTCCCTTCTGAAGAATATTCCGCCTCATTTAAGTATTCAGGACAAGTTAAATAAGGTAAATATCTACATTTCCTCCTCTACCACTATCACAACTTTTTTTTTTTTTAACAGCATATCCACTATATATACAATAAACAATAAAAGTTATTTTAAGTCTTCCATATTTCATAGATACATATGGAAACTCAGAAAAGTTTTGAATGAATCAATTAATTGAAGGAGCAATGGGCTTGACAAAGCCAGGAGTTTCTTCTGACTGCTGTTCAGAACAACACACTGAAAACAAGTACTCATACCAATGCAGAGAGGAGATGGATAGTTCCAGCGTCGAACTGTTCCTGGCATACAAGAAATATGAGAACGGCCCTGTTTGGAAAGGGCAAAATATTAGATTACAGGTACTCATTATGGGAGTTTCCAGGAAAGCAGAGCCAAGAACCTCCCAGATCATTGTATCTGTCTTTTCCTATCTTAAGCAACTGCATTATAATTACCTTCATGAATTTGTTAAACTCTATTTTCAAATACTTCAGCTTTTGTGATCTTATTTTTCTGTTGGATAAATCTTCTAAAACACTCTTCCTTTGATAACCTGAAAACTTCTTCAAATTTTCAGACTAAATATAAGTGTGGTCACAAGAGGAAGGCAGCTTAGTACATGCATTCAAATGGTCAAATCGGTTCACTCTCTGTCAGTCCAGGGGTCCTAGTCCACAGTTTAACATACTAGTTCCCTTTCAGGCCGCAGGCTGGAATGAATCAACCATTGCTCTCAGTGAGGAGTACAGACACAGGAAGAAATTTGTCCTACATCTGCTAGGTACAGATGGTATGGATGTCAACCATGCCAAGATGGTCATTCACAATTACCAGCAGGCCTTGAATTCTCACATGCCCTCACAGCATGACCCACCGCATACATGCAACATCTTGGCAGCCTGCTGTAAAAGTACAAGTACCTTTTTATTTAGCTGCCGTGTTTAATTTATTGTGCCTGTTTAAGAAGAAAGAAACAGCAGAAGAACCAAGCAGAACCACATGGTGGCTGGAAGAGACAAATGACGTGGCTCTAATCTGCAAAGCCTGTTCCCAGGTACTTCAGAGTGGCTGCCCTGCACCAACTATGAGACGCTGCCAGCTCTGCTTGCACCCGTAACAGCTCAAACTGAAAACTTCGGAGTAGCACAAACAAAAGTCTTTTTGCCAATTCTCACTCCTGAGGAACTCAGTTTACGCATCCTGTTGCCGGAATGCAAAGGTGATTAAGCTAGCAGGAGTGGAAAAGAGTCTGATATAAAGACTGAGACATGGCACTGAGAGCAAGGTTTACTTCCTGTTTTAATTATTCAGAAGTACGAACTTGCACAAACCACTTAACATTTCTTGCTTATTTGTAGCAAATGTATTAAGAATCCCATTTGTACTAAGGTAGCACATTATATATATATATAATATGAAAAAATATTTAAGTATTAGTTGTCCAAAGCAATCCAATTCTCAGAAAAATAAGATAGACTATGTAAACTACATTAAAGGAAAATCTGTTTGATAAAATTGCTGTCATATAATTTGGTATGTTCACAAAAAATAATATCACATACTATCTTGAATAAAGATAATATAGAATTGTATGGAATTGTATGGAATAAAAGTATTTTAAATAATCATTTACTTCAATTTATTTGGACAATCACCTTCTGAAAGACAAATTGAAGCAGCCTGAAAAAATGATTTGGCAAAAAATGGAAAGATTTTTTGGAAAAAATCAGTTTTCATTAAAATTATGAAAAAATAATTTGGAATTTTCTTACAAAAATACTCTAAATTGACAATTTAGCAATTCAATAAAATATTAATTTTGAAAAAAACCCAGCTTCTTAAATTTAAAGGGAAAATGTGCATGCAATTAGAAATGTCACTAAAGTGTCATCTTAGTTACTTTAAAAATGGATTAGGTTTTGAATAATTTACTTGATGTGATATTCCCTCTTTTATTTTATCCTCTCTTCCTAGTCTTCTACAATTACATGTACCTGATGTGAGAGGAGGGGGGAGGTGAGAGCCATAATTTAAGTACCAGAGTGAGGAGAAAAAATGGCCTATAAATATCTTTTAAAAGATAAAATGAAATTATTCCTCTGGTTTTAAGCCTCTTCCCAACAAGAGCATATGTCGATTTCAGTCTTTGAAAGTCCTCTCCTGGGGGAAAGACACTTAATCCTACAGTTAGCAATTACCTTTTTATGCATCTGCAGGTAGTGGTTTAAACTCTATGAGTTTTCTGGTAAATCACAAATATAAACTAATCTGCACCAGATCACTTTGGCTAGTTGTGAGTATGTTTTCAAAAAGCTGAGGGTAAATTCACAGGTAGAGTGAAAAAAACCCCCTCAACTAGATCTGCAAAGGTATGGTGATCTATACCTGTTGAATAGCAGACATACTGTACCTCTCAGAACTTTCTTTCTTTTTAAAAATTGGAGCCATTTTCAGTTGTCCTGGCTGAATAATATACAATACATAAGTGTATTCACACTTTCTTACAGCAGAGTCAATATAGTATACAAATATTCATTAGTGTTTTGAAAGGTTTCAAACTCTTTATTTTTGAATTTTGAAGGCCCTTTGTTTTACACTTTATAGAAGATCATGTAACTTTTTTTAATGTAAGAAAGTCAAATTCCAGAGTTAGCATTAAGATTGTATTTATATGGAAATAAAGGTAAGAAATACATTTATAAGCTAGGGAAGAATACACTACGATATTTTAAGGAAGTATTTCATCATAGAATCCCTGTAAGTATAATAGCTGAAGTGTAGTCATATCCAAGGGCAAGATAAAAGACCTGCATGCACGCAAAAGACATCTTGTGGTTTTGTGACAGTGACATACACAGCGCATTAAAGCTTTGCATTAACACAGATCAGTGTCTTATGCACAACTCTCTTCATCACAAGTATATGTTTGTTTTACAGTAATACTGTATTTATGCACTCACACTTCTGAATTTAAGTAAAATGGTTCTAAAACATCAAGAGAGAGCTAACTTAAATGTTCATCTTCAAAAGATTTCCTATACACTTTCTAGCTGCTACTGAAGTATTCACATTCTGTTGTTAACAACCAAATCCTCAGCACATTCAGTCTCAGTGTTTCAGCAATACTGTTTGGAGTACAGATCAGAACAATCCATGGAGATTCTATCTGTATTTTGAGAGTCCACCTATTTCTAATCCATGTCATAAAAATGGAATCACCTCCTCATTTTTTCCTATGTGAATTTCAGATGTTTCATAGCTGAAAAAGCAGGGAAAGAAAAGCATGCAATATTATGGGCAATACAAGTAGGAGTCATCTCACCAAACTTAGGCAGTTTAAAGTTAGATAAACATGTTAACCTTCTGATAAATTCTAAGCAGTGAAGAAAGACAAATACTTTCAGAGTAGGGTACCTGTCTTTGAGCACAATCTTATTATGAATCAGCCTTTGGAGGTGGCTGTCTACCCGTAGTGACTATAGTGGGAGCCTAAACAGCCAGTTTAGATTAGATGGCTAGCTTTTAGATGGAATTGGTTGGATTAGATGGTATTCCACTTCTAGAAGGATCAATTACTATTAGGTAAGTATCTCACTTTGTTCTATCAGGTCACTACCATAGGTTTACCCAATAATCAGGTGTTCGCTCATACATATTTCAGTCTTAATGGCACGGAAGCAGTGGCCTAAACCATAGCAATGAGATGCTAAGCACCTATTGGCAACTATATGAACAGCAATTATCTGAAGGCCCTATCAGCATCACCATGTGATCCTGATCCTTTCACCATCGTGTGGAAATGTATAAAAATACCTAAAGATCTCCACGCAGCTTTTCTACAAATATTCAAAATAGGAATCTTTCTCAAAGAAGCTAAAAAGAGGTTACTTTTGATTTGGTCCAACAAATCTTCAAATTAGGTTATATTTATTGTTGAATAATCAAATTTATTATACGCTTACTTCCAGATAGATTCTGCATTGAAATACAATGTCCTTTAATCCTGTGTGTAGAGATTAATAATAATAAACTTAGCTCAATGCATACAAAAAAGGATGATAAGAACATATTGACTGTATCTGTATTGGTAGCAGTGCTTGGGCCTGTTCTCTAGCATATTGATCAAAAGCACATTCTTTAGTATATCTATCTTCTTTTTTCTTGTTTTGTTTTTCCAAATTCATCTTCAAAACAGGGTGTCCTGATGGAAACTGTCTATTAGGAATGGTCTCTGGCTTGTGATAATTAGTGACACTTCACCTGGGCCAAAACCATGCCAGTGTTCCATTCTAACAAATTAATAGTACTGATCAGGAAATTCCAGTGTCCCTGCCTTCACCTTGGCTCTGTTAATATAGATGTATCTGTACAGCATTTCATTATATACTTAGTTCAATGTTAGTTTGAAAAGAAAAAAAAGTTGGTGGTTCACTAGCCTTCTTTAAATAGAAACCAGAATCTATTTGGGAGTTAGACTTTAATGGCAGACAATCCTTTCAAAATACTGTATAATAAAAATCTGGGTAGTATTGCCAGTTTGTTGCAATTATTCCACAATGTAAACTTTGAAGAAAAAAGAAAGAAAGAAATACCTGTAATGTATATCCTGGCTCACACTGAAATGACAACACATCATTCACCATATATCTATCTCCTGATTTGATCCCATTGCTAGGAATTACAGGTTCTGGACAGGCAGCAAGGCCTACAGCTGAGGAAAGTAAACACAAAGATTGAAAAAGCATAGATAAGTGGACAACAGCTCTTTGTTGATATTCTCTACTCTAATAAACTGTTTCCACAGCACTGTTTTTCATTAACAGAATATTAATTAAAAATGCATTTCAACATTAAACTGAAATTATGTTTAAAGCACAGAAGTTTTCAACGCTGCCCTGCAGAATACAAATGGTATGATTTAAAACAAAGATTATACACTGTGACTGTACCAATTACTATGTCATGCTGCTATGACATTTACTATGTCATTTTATAGTCTTCAACCAGCATTGTAATTCTAGTATATAAGATTTCTTTTTTTTTTTTTTTTTGGTGAGGAAAAGAGAGAGAGAGAATAGACTTTATGCATGTTCTCTCTTTTGAGCAACGAAAGAGCAAAACTACTGAGTTTAAGTGGTAGAAGCTTTTCCACCAACAGACCGAGGGTATTCCTTATGTTTAGACAACTCAGTCTCAACCATTGGTTATAAAGAAGCTCAAACATCTAGTGCATCTGTAGCTATCAAAACTTAGTGCTCTTAACTTGCAACTAAATCTTCGCATAGGTGTGACAGGACAGTCTCTATTCTTAAATATTTTTAAGGCAGGCATTAGTAAACAGAAGCTTAGTTTTACAAAGCCTCTCCGTGACGGGTAATCAAAATCTCAAATGCATTCTCCCAAATTTGGCAACCTGAACTATTCTGAAGATTGTCAACTGCATGTAACTAATAGAGAAAGTTACTACTGAAACTTTGATATGTAACTGCTCTACTATATTTTTATTAGAATACAATGTGTAAACGCCCAAAGAAAATGAAAATTACTTTTTGAATGTGTGAGAATAGGTCTTTAGAACTTATTAGCACAACATTCTGTGAAAAGCAGAGAAAAATAATGCTTTCCTGGCTGTAATACTGTATGTCCTTTACTTCACTTGTATGAAAAAAACCTAACTGCTACAGTTCTCATTGTTTTCTTATGATATCTAATCCCTCTGATGACAGTAAATGCGACTCGAAAGAGTGTTTAGTACAGAAATTACATGATATTTGGCTTTACTCTGACATCTGACATTTTAGAGTCTGTTGTTCCAGATGGTTCATCATGAAAGAGTATCTGATGTTATCCACTGAGACCCTACTTTTTCTATGGAAATATAATTTTCTTTCAGATAATGCTGTTTACAGATTTTGATACAGACAAGGTTTTAACTTAATGTCCTAAGCATCTATGTATGTCTTTTCATCACTCTGAAATATAAACGCCTTACTAATCTTAAACACACACATAAGGATTTTGTGTTTCCCACTTTATCCACTTCCAGCCATTTTTTTGCAGTTCAAGAATAAGTTGAAGTAAAGACATTTTTCACACTGAAGCACAGAGAAATTTGAAATAGCTTTTATACTTTCATCTGAAATTGTGACTGTTGAGCCATTTTTTTGTTTCCTGGAAATTTGTTCTATAATCATGTACTTTCTATCTCCTATGTTCTTGAGTCTTACTACATTTCATTTCTTTCAGGAATGAACAGTAGTGGTAATAGCAAGCCACTCTGACACTGACAGAGGTACCAAGCAATTTAAAAGTAAGTCTTCATAACAACTGCTACAAGAGCTATTAAACCAAAGATTTTCTATTGGTATACACGGAATGATTTAATAGTTGCACGCTACAGGATTTCCCTGAGGTAGTTTGTTTCTGTATTGAAGTGAATAGTTTATGAAAACACCTAAATTCACGTTAAAGATTTACAGCAATTTCCACCACAGAATTTACCAATTTTAATATTCTACCAATATCAGCAACTTTCAAGAGATTCTATGGTGACTTCATGTGGCTTCTAGGGACTTCATGTGTGGCCATTATGTGAAACTGCATTATTCCAAATAGAAATGAGAGTACAACATCATTAATTTGGTTAGCATGGTTTTGTTTTAGTTGAATTTTCCTAGTATCATTCCTTTGGTCAGCCACTCTGTCTTCCATAATGCCATAAATGTATCCATATCTGGAAAAGTTTCTTTGGTTTCATAGGTACAAAATATCTGTGATCTGCATCTACACAAACTGCCTCTTTGCTCCATTATAAAACGAAGGGGAACATCTAATTTCAATAATTGCTACAGCATATAGACTATTGTTTGCTAATTTGAGAATCCAGTATTCAGACTCAACTTGAGTGACTCAAACATTATTTCTGAATTTCTTTATCCTTCTCACTCTTGAATAGAAAATAATAAAAAGATCTGCTCCAGAGTCACCATTATTAAATATAGAAGCACCTAAAAAAGGCAATGCAATTAAATTGCTTACAGATATCAATGTACTTGCTGAATTCTGTGAACATAAATTTGAGTTTCACTTCCTGATTTCAAGAAGTTTGTATTTTGGTGAACTCAGTATTCTTGAGTGTTGACGCAGGCAGTCTTAAATCTGTATCAATAAAATTACTCTTACAGATTTTACTGAGTCATAGAAAGAGGTTTATAACAGTGACTGTATGGCAATACTAATACTGTACTTGTAATATTGTAGCTCTTTCTATCTATAGTTAAATAGTGTAGAGAATTTAAATACACTATGATCAAAAGTAAACCTGCAAAGTCATTTTATGTGCAACTGTTGGTTACAGTATTACATGAGGTATTTTATCTTTAGCACATTCTAATAACTTGATAGAAACCTTTTCTTTCTACATGTTGCTTATACTTTGTATTATTGCCACTTCTTCTTTTGTCTTCTGATATAACTTATAAAATAGAATATTCCATCAGAATATCACCAAACAGTATGCAAACTCCACTTATAATTGACTTTATTGGATATGCATGGTATTAAGAAGCAATATTACTTCCCCAAAAGCAAAGAGAAAGTTGGAAACAGTCAAATATTATTCACAGTCCGCACCTCCTTCATTCTAATCATTACATTATACTAGCTTATAACATTTACTTTTGAATTTATGAACAAATAAAATATATTTAAATGTAAGATTTTCTTTTGTCAGCAAAACAGTATTTACTTGGTATAGTAAAAATTGCAATTTAATTTTATTTTAGCATAGCATTCAGGAAAAATCAAAGATCCAAAAAACAATAGATGCTGTTTCTAATTAGAAATCACAAAGTTTGTTTTTTTTTCAAATTTAGATAATTTTTCAACATTTTAGCTCGAACTGGTCCAAATATCTTAAGAATGCTTGAGAGAAAGCAAATTTAAATTCCAGTATCTGAGGACAAACTAAAGAACTTAAAGATCCACAGACTCTGGAATACATTAAATTAGATTGTACGTGTACAGTCAGTAATAAGGGGAAAACATGTTAAATGTCAAGTCCAAGCAATCAAAAAAGGACAGGATTTGCTTAGTGCATGTTCTTCAGAGCTCAGCTTCTGCTCTGCAGTACAATGGAGAACACATCAATGTCAAGAATGATAACCCTCTCCCTGACCTTCTTCCACTTACTGCCTGATAAATACTTTTTTGGCCTCCATTGTGGCAAAAGACAAACACGCCTCACTCCTATAATTATAAACATGCTTACAATTACCTCACATTCTGTCCAGACCTCACTGCCATTGCTGGCAGAAAGAAAATTCTTGATGGCATATCTGACAATGTGCATGCCCATTAATGTCCATTCAGAAAGCTGCAAACTGAGCAATACAAGAATTTCTTGACAGCTTGACCAAAAGTCATCAGGCTCTCTTTTTTTGACTTCATCCCTCCCACCCCTGTGTGGCTAACTGAAACATATTGTTCTTTATTACACTACACACATCAAGCTGGAGTGAATTGTTCTCTCCATTTTGACGATGGTGTATATCTAAATCCAAGCTGCCCCTTCCAAGACTGAACGCTTCAGACCCCAACCTAGAAAATGAATCTACCTTAATGGATTATTCCAAAAGGGGTCAGATTCATGTCAACAGCTAGAAAGTTGCATAGATTTACTGACAGGATCAGGATCTGCTAAATTAAAAATGGCACACTTATGATTCATACCTACTTTAATACAGGGAAAAAGAGATGATTACTGCACTAAAGATCTGCATTAAAGACCTTATTATACAAAATATCTTAATCTGGACCCACAAAAAAATAATATATTATTTAGAAGAATCCAATCCCTTCTTCTCTGCTATGCTGATTTTTATCTTTGAATTTATTTGAGAACTTTATGATGGAGAAGTACTACAAAAAATATTCACTGTTCTCTAGGCCTCTTACCAGCGAATCCATTATTTCAGCTCCTGAGAACCTTTAGCACTTGAAAACATGTGAAAGAGAAGCTTCAGAAAAGAAGATAGTAATTAAAATTTAGCTTATGTTCTCAAACATATTACATCACTTTGGTATAACTGCAAAACTAAGACTCTCTAAAAGAATGACAGAGAATTGTGCTATATACCTTAAATAAAGGTAATAAGGCCTGATGACTTTTTAAAATGTTGATTACATAAAACAAGATTTTTACTGAAATAATTTAATTGTAAGAACTATATTTGGATATATTCACACTTATAGATCTTTATGGCCCAAACATACCTGTCCCTATATTCATTATAGATTCAGTTCTTACTAAAAGAAAGCTGACTGTATGAGTAGACACTCATTGTTTCCAGGCATTGATCCTTTTGTATATTTGTTTTTATGTGAAAGAAAATATTGAAATTAATACTGAATTAATAAATGAGATTTTAAAACTAAACTTGAAACTTCAGCCACAAATGCAACTGAACTAAGTAGACAAGTTTCTAACTCGTACTGTTCGAATAGCTGTTTCTTTTGTTCATTAAGATTAAAAGCAATTCAGTCAGATTGCAGGAATGTTTATTCCTTCAACTGACAGAAATGCAGCAAAGCACATTTTGATTGGACTTGGTGGTGGTTGTGAAAATAACTTATTTATTTTACCACAGTTTGGGGAAAAAAACATGCATGTGAAAGATCAGTTTAAATGATTAATTCCTGTCTTTCCTACAGTTATGTTACATATTTTTACTATTTTGTTTTTCAAAACAGGTTACTGAAACCAGTTTAACACCTACAGCACTTCTGAAATAACAAGAAACAATGCCACACAGTGGTTCTCTATAATACTTACATTTATGTTATGAACAGAAAAAAAATTTTCTAAAGCACTGGCCAATTATTTTTCTTAATCTGAGTGAGTTCATGTATCTGAATTCTGTAAAAAAACCCAACCCTAAATCATTAATTTGACCCTAACATACAAATTAGTGGTAGAAGACTTCTTTCACCATCTATTAACCTGTTTACTATGCTATCCGGTGAGCATGGTTTACATAAATAAATTGAATTTTTAAATGTGGGTTTGGCCAGGGGATTATGGCATGCACCCAAAGAAGAAGTTTTTCATTAAGATGCACTGCCCAGAGTATATGCTGCAGGTTCAAAGTTAATATATAAGGCTTTCTTACCATTTGTGTTATGGCAGCCCATGAAAACACCAATCAGCATTATGGTCCTTTATAAAAGATGTTGAATCAACATACAGGAATGAAAGTGACTACTAGAAAGAAAGAGACTCCTTATCTTGGACTACCAGCTCACACCTGTGCTCTTGATGCCTAGCACACAAGCATCCCAAGCTGAATGATTAGGTTACATCAGTCTACAGCTACAGCCGCTTAGTCAGTCACATGGAGTAGAACAGCCTTAAAAGTAGATACCAAGGACCCCTGACATGACTACTGGGATCTGTGACCTAAAAGTTTAAATTTCTGCAGGAAGAGGAATGAATTGAACTGAGGCCTATTATACCACAGCTGAATGTTACAGCCACAGAACACTTTATTTATAAGTACTATGAATCTAGTCCTCATTTTCTTTTGTTTTTCTTGCAAGCAATGGATGTTCAAACACAGCATTTCATGTTGAATGATTTTTTTCCCAGGCACCAAGCATTTTTCTGTTTTCTTTAGTAAGACAATCCCTCCACAAAATCAAGTAAACCAACAGTACATTTTTGTTCCAAACTTTAGACTGACTTCTGAACGAAAGAAATCTATTTATTTACCCAACCCTGCTTCAAACTGTACGTGAATTAATTATCAGAGACTTAAGAATTCATAATCAAACACTAGCAATATCTGCATCTTGCTACATTGAAATGTATTTCCTTCTGTGCTCCTTCCTTGATCTAAAATTATAAAGTATAAATATAAAAACAGAATATTCTTGTTGTGGGGATTTGCTCAGTTTCTGTATTCACAGTCACAGACATACTATACTCCTACTAGCCCTGCAAAGATAACATAACCACAACAGAAAGCAAATTATTCTTTCCTGCTAGACTGTCAACAGAATAGTTAACTAAACTCTGAATGCTGAATCTTGCTACCTTCAACCTGTACTGAGTTACACTTCTAAAAACCTCTGGCATTGAAATATTGGCACTAGTGAAATCTGTACATGTTTTAACAGAGCACAGTTGTAGGACTGGCAATTAGGAGACAAACAAAAGCATAAATCCAGCTGACCTTTCATGATCCCAAACACTTTTTACTTGTTAACAGAATACATTTGTTCAGGAGTCACAGAGATAACACAATTGATACAATAAAAGATAATAAAATTGAACTTCAAAATGTTCATTGTATTGTAACTTCTTAGAATAAACATGTACTTCTTTAAATTTCATATGGAATTGTACTTTCACTGCAGATGAAGGTAAAAGGCTTAGGAAGGAACAGGTAGGTCCTGTGGGTCAACATATGGTTGCAGACAAGGATTTAGCCTTTACAACCACAAGACCCTCTTTGTGGATCCATGACTACAGGATCCAACTGACAAAGTAGAGCAAAAGTATCTTTGCCAACAGGTTAACCAACTGCAAAGGAGGAGGAGGAAGATTACAAGTCCCAATTCATTAAGGAAAAGCAGATGGGGTGGAAAGCAAAGGGTGCACAGTGGTGAGAAGAGACCTCAGGAAACGTAAAACAGGATGAAAGGACACTTGTCTCAAGTGTACCTACACAAATACACCCAGCCTGGGAATTCACAAGGATGAACTAGAGCTCCGTGTGCAGTCACAGAACTGCAACATCCCTCAAATAACTGAGATGTGGTGGGGCAGCTCACACGATGGGAGTGCTGTGGTGGACAGATGCAAGCTTTTCAGGAAAGACAGCTAGGAAAGCTGGCAGGAGGGGTAGCCTTCTATGTGAAGGGGCAGATAAAACGTATGGCACTCCTGCATGGGATGGATGACAGGCTGGCTCTAACATCCTGAGAGCCTGTGGGTCAGGATCAGAGGAGAGGCCAGTGAGGGTGACATTGTGGTGGGAATGTATTACTGACCACTCAATCGGGGTGAGGAAGTGGACAAAACCCCTTCTGAACAAGGGGAGGAAATCTCTGTATTCCAAATCCTGCTTTTTATTTGGGACTTTAACCTCCCTGACATCAGCTGGAAGGGCAATACAGCAGGACACAAGCAATCCAGGAGTTTTCTGGAGGGTGTCAGGGATAACTTCTTGGTACAGGTGCTGCATGGGACAGCCAGGATGATGCACAAACAGACTACCTGGAGATGTGATAACGGTAGCCTTGGCCAAGCACGAAATAGCGGAGTTAAAAATCCTGTGAGTTGTGAGGAAGGCAAATATCTGACTCTGGATTTCAGATGCAGACTTAGCTTATTTTGGGAAGTGGTGGGTGGAATCTCATGGGATGCAACTTAGAAGAGCAAAGGAGCTCAGGAAAGCTGACAGGTCTTTAAGTCCAGCATACTTAAAGCACAAGAACGGTTCACCCTGATACTCAGGAAAACAATTAGATGTACCAGGAGACTGGATGGCTAGGCATGGCACTCATTGCTGAGCTCCAGTACAAAAATGCAGTATACAGGAGGTGAAAGCAGGGACAAGTTACTAAGAAAGAATTTGAGACCAACCAGGCAGGTCTCAACTGGAGTTGAGACTTGCAAGGGACATCAAGGGCAACATGAGCTGCTATCACTACGTTAATAGTAAAAGGCTGACACGGAAAATGTGGGCCCAGTGCTGCAAGAGGAATGTGATTTAGTAACAGCGGACATCAATAAGGCTGAGGTACTCAATAGGTTCTTTGCCTCAGTATTCACCAACAAGGCCTCCCAGACTTCTGTGCTTAGTGGCAGGGGTAAAGGTAGAGGACTACCAACAGGGGATGAGGATTGAGTCTGGGATTACTTGAGAGGGCTTGATCAATACAAGTGCATGGGACCAGACAGGCTGCATCCAAAGGTGCTGAGAGTGCTGGCTGATGTCATCAGAAGGCTGCTCTCAATCAATTCAGAAAGGTTACAAAGATCAGGGGAGGTCCCCGACGACTGGACAAAAGCAGACATGGCACCCATATTCAAAAAAGAGTGAAAGGATAATTCAGAGAACTACAGGCTGCTCAGCCGCACTTTGGTCCCTGGGAAAATCATGGAGCAAGTCCTCTCGGAACACATTTTTGGAAAAAGGTGACTGGGAACAGCAAGCATGGCTGGCCACAGGTAACCATGCCTGACCAATCTGATTGCCTTCTGTGATAAAATGACCAGATTTGTGGACAAGGGGAAAGCAGTGAATGTCATTTACCCCTACCTGAGAAACACTTTTGACACTGTTTCTCACAATATTATTGTAGCTAAGTTTGGACATTATAGTCTGGAATAGGTGGACAACTAGATGGGGTAAAAAACTTATCAGATGGTCAGACTCAGAGAGTAATAGTGGTCAATGGGTCATACTCTACCTGGAGGCCAGTAACAAGTGGAGGGCTGTAGGGGTCTGTCCTGAGACCTGTCCTGTTCAACATGTTTATCACTGATGAGACACAGGGGTGTACTCTCACCAAGTTTGCAGACGGTATCAAATTGGGGGGGGGGGGGTTTGTGGGCAGGGAAGTGAACACGTTCCAGGGCAGGGCTGCCATTCAGAGGCTGGCAGAAAGGGCTAACAGGAACCTGATGAAATTCAACAAGGACAAAGGCAAAGTCCTGCACCTGGGACAGAAGAATCCCTTGCAACAATGCAGGCTGGGGACTGACTGGCTGGGGAGCAGACCTGCTGAGAAGGTCCTGGAGGTTTTGGTTAGACAGCAAGCTGAACATGAGCCAGCAGTGTGCCATTCAGCAGAGCCAGTAGATCAAGGCAAAGCATTATCACCCTCTATTGAGTAGCTCTTATATCACATCCAGAATACTGTGTCCAGTTTTTGTCCCCCCACAAGTACAAGGATGATAATAAACTGGTGAGTTCTTTGGAGGGCCACCAAGATGTTTGGGGCTGGAACACTTGGCCTGTGAGGAGAGCCTGTGGGAATTTGGCTTGTTCAGCCTGGAGAGCTTTGGGGGAAATCATCAGCAAGGCAGAGCCATGCTCTTCACAGCTGTGTATGATGGGAGGATGACAGACAACAGAGAGAAGTTGAAATAAGAGAGGTTCAGTCTGGATATAAAGAAAAACTTTTCACTGTGAGGACAGTCAAGCAGTGGAGCAGGTTGCCCAGCATAACTGCACAGTCTCCATCCTTGGGGATTTTCAAGACTATACTGGATAAAGCCCTGAGTAATCTGGTGTGACCTCATAGCTGTCCCTGTCTCGATGAGGAGGTTGGACTAGATGCTCTCTAATTGTCATAAAAGTGTTTATAGAAATGTCTAAAATGTGTTTTTATAATTTAATAATTGAAATATTGAAATATTTATTTTCTTACTTTTCTGTGAAACAGAAATATTTCTCAGATGACCAGCTGAAATCCAGAGCAACTCTAAGGATACAGATATAACAAAAAAAACTTTTTCTTCACCCTAACTAACATTATTGGCATAAAATACGGAAAAAAATTGAAATATAAAACCAACATAATTAAAAACAAAATGCTTATTAACACTTAACAATTTTCAATTTTCTCTTCAAATGACAGACTTCTTAGAGTTACATTGCAGTATGCCAGAAATTTAAGATACAGGAAGAAAAATCACATAAACATTAGCCTGAGAGGAGATACTGGAAGCTAGGATTTCTCCCCACTGTTCATATCCCCTAATGTGCTACTATGGTTTCATCATTTTGATTGTTTTCTCTCCTTCTAGCCTTATGCATCACTGTACCTCAACTTCAACAATAGGTGATGGACAGCCTAACCATACCTCAACTACACCCTGATCATTAAAATATATTTCTTTCTTAGATTCAGAAGATGGAGGATTGAATCTCTTCTTGCTGGAAGAGAATTCAACCTGGATCTCCTATACTCTGGTTTCAGCTGAATGTGTATTCTATCCTTGTGAGCAAAATGTTAAAAGGGGGTATCAAAAGTGACACAGTTGTCAGAGGGAAGGATGTGTAGTGTAACATGACTAGATTAAATCAAAAGAATATAGAAGGGCAAAAATCTCTTTGGACCACCTGCAGGAAAAAATATTTGATGATCTATGAAAACAAGGCTGGAGAAGAAACTCAGAAGACAAACCAGATGCTGTATTTAGAAACATCATTTGCTTAGGAAGTAAAAATAATTTCTACATGCTCAGCTTAATAAAATCAATTTTATACTAATACACTTGTGTTGCCAAAATCAAAAGCACCATTAATAAGACAAGACTATGCTCACTTTTACTCCAAAAAATTAAAATGTCTTCCCTATCAATGATGGCATCTTAAGAAATTATGGAAAGATGGTGCAGGAGGTAAAAGACAACCTACTAAACCCCTGCCCCGTGTGTCAAAATAACAGATTCTGAAACACTTTCTGCATAAGTAACATTCATACTCTTATTCTACATCATCATTAGAATGATCACATTGAAAAAAATCACAACATGCTTGCATATAAATGCTTGGAATAACAAGAAATTAAATGAAAATGTGAGTCTATCTTGTGGATTATGTTTAGTTAAAAATATTTGTCATCAGCTGAAAATCTGGTCTCTCAAAAGTGTGTATATATTTATATTTTATGCAATTTTTAATCTTAATTCTAAATAGTGATTATTAAAGACCATCTACATGTTTGCTAACTCACGTCAACTTCTTAAAAAGATGAATAACAACATTAATATTTTAAGTCATGAAGATGTGAATGCATATAATACATAAAACTATTTCAAGAAAATTCTTAAATTCCATTTTGTAAGAAAACAGAAAATATTCACATTTGAAAACTAAGGAGGATTTACTTTGTGACCTTCATCACAGTGTTAACTCATCACAGTATTAACTCATCCTCACATTTATTTTTAAAAGATTAGAATATTCTTAGTGATAACTATGACTTTACTACTATTATATTGCATTAAAATTTTTTGGGAGAGGGAATAATATGAACAGGCTTGAATTAAACATGATTATGTGAGGTCATCCACTGAAGTTTTCCACAACACCAAATCTCTGTAGTTTAGAACTAAGTTTCTCACAAAACATAAAATATATGAAACTTGATATACTGAAGAATTTGCCATCTTAGGTTCTTCTCCTCATACAACCAATGATTTACCAAGAAAACTGTACTGTTTTCTTGTAACTCTGGGATTATTATGCTGTTTGTTGTAATTACAGCAATCTGGTGAAGGAAAGGATTTGATGGGAAGAAAGGAATAAATATATGCATGAATTAATAGGAAAAAAAGGTTATCTGTTCTATTTTTATGCATTCCCAACTGTAAAAAGTAGCCCTTACATTTTAAGTTATCTAAATTGCAGAACAAATTTGAAATAAATTAAAAAAAATTAAATATACTTTAAAAACACTGTTAAAATACTGTTCTGAATTGTCAGATTGATTTGGTTTATGCTTCTAATTTGTGAAATCTGTTTTTCACTAATTTCAAATGTCCCTTTGTTTAAAATTTCTGTATAATAGATATCATTTATATGAGGGTCATGAAAATTAGAGCTTAGTTAGGTAGGAAAAAAAAACATGAGCTCTCTCTTTCCCTTTCCATACACACACTTTTTCCTGAGAAAGACTCAAAGAGCAAGCAATCTTACTTTTGTATTCCAGGTGAAAACCAGCTGCTGCCACACTAATGTCAGAATGAAAATGCAGATAAAGCTGATTGGAGGTGCTATTCAACAATGCTGGCACGGTTGTACCTGGAAAAATAAAAGCTGTGAAATACACTGTTGAATGGTGATTTTTAAAGAGAATACATATGCATAGTTCTATATTGAATAGACATAACCAAGACTGAATCAGACAGGCTCATTTTCTTCTCATTATGTGCATGTAAATCTCAAACATTCCTCTATGCTTTCTCCTGAAGCTGCAAAAAAACTTTGATTACAAGTCATGATACTAAGTGGCTATGTAAGTATAATCAAACCAGATCCTATCATGTTTAGATGAAACCCTGCTGACTTCAATAGAAAAAAAATTACGTAAGTAAAGGATTTGATTATGAGATCAAGCTCAACTGTCATTTGACTTTTTTCCCACATGTATAAAAAACCAGCAGCATAGAACGAAACAGTCTAGACCTTTTCTCTGTATTTTCTTTATGCCTTCTTCCCACAATAACATCGCAACCATTTATTCTAACTCTGAGGGAATGCAGAAATAGGAAATGAAGATGTGAGTGCAACATGTTTCAAAAAAAAGAAAACAAACAAAAAAGCTTTATCTAGCTAATTCAAATAACAATAGCTAAATTGCAGTGTCACTGACTTCAGCATGTGCTACACAACAAGCTTATCACTAATCCTGGACACATTCTTGGTCACTAGCATTGCTAAGTCCGACGCTATATTTTCTTTGTCGCCATATAACTACTATGTAACTCGTGTTCTACAGTCTAAAGCTGGCCCATCTACTCTGTCTAAAAAGTCCATCATTTTCTATGTATGAGCTTAAAGACTGTATCAAGTGGCTCATGAACTTCAACAGTGGTTGCATAAGAAATATTTTCATTTCTTGTAAGGCATTTGCTTCTTCTATAGCAACTGTGAGCAGGCTAGATATAAGCTTTAAACTCAGGTTTGAAAAGAAACACTAGAAAAAATTATCTTCATAATTCTACAATCCAACTGGGAAAAGGTAAAAACTTATTAAGCTAAAACTGTATTAAACAAAATCTTGATATAAATGGTGAGGAGCTAAAAAGATAATAAAATGCACTTAATACACTGCAGTCTTTCAAGGAAGGTTTGAGTGTTTGACATGGAAACTCCAAGTTTGGAAATTCAGAGATAACACAGAATGTTCATGTCGTACAATAGTCACAGTGAAATACAAAAAATAGTAAAACATCTTCTAGGAGAGAGGCGGTTTCATAGCACCCATATAGAATTTGAAGCACATTTAAGGATGATTAAAGTGCCTGCCTCAGTGCAAGTAAGGATGTTGAGTCAGAATGAATATCCTCTTCATTTTACAAAATTGCTCTTCTGGCAGTTCTGTACACTTCTTCTATATGCGCTTCTTGTTCCTTTATAGGATGCACTAACATTTATCACATAACCTATTGTACTGTGAGCAAACCTGAGGCTGGAGTTTTTAATTCTCAGAATTGCCACATTCAATGGCATAGCTAAAAGAAATTTCATCGATGGCTTGCCAACCTCTACTTCTTCTGGAATCAGGCATATTGAGCAGGGAAGATAAATTTCAGTTCAGTGACCAGATGCAAAGTCAGTTTGTGCTAGTTGCCTGTACTCCCTTTATTGTCAATGGAGATAAACAGTACTTCAAGGGCAGATGTAGAAGATTTTATGAATAACAGCTTAAGCGTAGATACCTACATGGCTGACATCTAACATTCAGATGGACAGCAGAGTTTCACTTCTCAATTCTCTTCCCAATCTATTGGTTTAATCTGGAAAAAAGGAAACTTTCCTAGAAGACGGTAAATGTGGGTTTGCCTCCTGAAAGGTTTAAAAGGGAATGAGCAACAGTCTTCTATTTGTGAATTCATGCTTTATTATGACATTATTGTGGAAAATTATGTCCACTATCACTTTCAAGCTTTAGCAATGACAACAGAAAGCAATGATGTGCCTCATTCCAGGGATGAGCACTATCGTGCATATGTGAAAGACTGTCTAGGTATTTAAGAACTTCTAGGCTAAAAAGGGAGACTCATGGTCATTTTAGGCATTTCTTGGGTTAGCACAGCCACAGAGTATGGATCATTTCCTTTAAGAAAGGTACTTAAATTCTTCCTAAATTTCACTATCATTGTAACAGTGGATTCTGCAGATATCAGCCTTAATGAATGTTCCATTTGTATGCTTTCTGCAGGTATGTCTGAGTGTATATACATATGTGAAGGAATGTCAGGTATTACCTGCATTTCTGATTTTGAATGGAGCTGTAGCTATATTCATTGTCACATTTTTTTCAGATTTTCAGATTTTTGTATATACAATAGTCACATGAAGCACCAGTCATAAACTAGTAATTCTAAACACTGCTGCTTTTTTTGGCTTGTTTCCACATTTTTGTTTGTTTCTCTGTATTATTTAAAAAGACCTCTCACTTAGGTTCAGGCTTGCACAATCAGGAGCTGCACCCAATACTCTCAGGGCAAAGGCAGTATATTTGTCAAGAATATCCTCTCAGTCAGCTGCTATGTCTACAACCTTCATTACGGAGTCCACAGCAGACTTAACTTTGGCATATTACTGAATGACTTTCTGTCCTCAGTCCAAGGAATTTCCACTCTGTCACAATGCCATACTGGGACACAATTGGCAGCACAGCATATTTACAAACATTCTTGGGATGCCAAGTATTTTTCCATTTCTGGCTCAACAGGCAGGCCCTGTGTAGGAACTGCAATTACTGAGCTATAAGTACTGAGTATTTCTAAATTCAGTTAACAAGTTTGTAGACTTATAATAAATGCAGGCTTTAGAAGAGATAAAAAATACTCTTGGATAGAAGATCCCCATACTGGACTGAAGAACTGGAAAATGAGAGACTACAACTTTTAAGGACAAGTGTAGAAGATCAGACACCTTGGTAAGCAATGTAAATATAACCTGATTATCATTTTATGAAACTTTTAGTGTAATGCTGGTTTTCTAAATAAACTGACATCTTTTTTGAAAGCAGGATATTTATTGAAAACAAGGAAACCTAAATCACGATTC
Source organism: Apteryx mantelli (assembly GCF_036417845.1). Lineage (NCBI taxonomy): Eukaryota > Metazoa > Chordata > Aves > Apterygiformes > Apterygidae > Apteryx > Apteryx mantelli. Next base: position 115,053,114 of record NC_089980.1, on the reverse strand, counting down.
AAAAGTATAGTTCGTCTGTAGGAGAAAAAGCAATGCCAGTTTTGGCAAACTTGCAGCATATAGCAAGTAAACTTCTATTCTGTTTTGAGAAACTGTGACCTTCCCAAGTGAGAGAGTTAAGAGATTGAGATTCGATCTCTTAAAACAATCTCTTAATTTAACAAAATTCTTTTCCAGGCATAAGGCTATTATGTAAACCTGGAAACTCTTCTGTTCATTGTAAAATGGATCAGTAATAACATAAAAAGAATTAACTTTCTCGCTCTCCCATTATTGATCCTGTTTCATTCAAACATTTGGAAAGGCAACCAAGCTTCATTCATGAATCAAAAATCTGTCATACCTATATTTAGTCTACAGATGGTATTGCTTGTATACAGCAACTGCTATAAAAGACTGAGAAAATATTTGGATGGTCTTTTTCTAAAAGCAATGTTATTTTCACTTGCCCATGAGCCACCAGCTCTACTTTGATGAACCACTAATACTGAAAAGAAACATAATATATGGTATTCCAATTACTCTGAATGCCTCTGGGTATTATAAAAGGTACTATCTAGTGTTGTCCAGAAAACCTGCTCTTAAAAAGAAAGCTTGACCACCAAAAGGCATCACCTGTCAGTAGCAGATGGGCACAGGAAATTTCTCTTTTCCATCCCACTAATAAATACTTTGAGAAAGCTCCTAACGGCATTCAATACATCAGTCATAGCTACAGCAGCATCTTGTCAAGATGGTTGCATGAAAAGCCCTGTTTTCTGCCACCAGGAAGACAGTGCACCAGGTATCTCTACATCAGATGGTCTAAGGACTCTGCCACAACTTTCTGTTCCCTGATATTGCTGCCATTCCCTGACAGATGATGGCCCACAGGATTAATCCAAAAAAAAAAACAAGGCAATGTGTCCAGGCCCTGAGGGCCCCCCCGGGGCTCCCCCGCGCCCAGCCCTGGCCCCATCACAGCCCAGCCCGGGGCCTTCGGTCGTTGCCCCGCAACACTGTATCGGTGCCGGCTCCAGCCCTGCCACGGCCCTGCCCTGCCCTGCCCGGACATGGGACCCCCGGCCCCAGCCCCGCGGCGGTGCCCGACGCCCCCCGGGGCTGTGGCTGCCCCGGCTCCCCTGGCGCCCTGCTCCCTCGGGGCAGGAGGACAGGCCCTGGCACGCAGCCCAGCCCAGCCCGGCCCGGCCCTGCTGGGAACCCCCCCAGCACCACTGGTCCCGGCCCCGGGGAGCTCCCAGCCCATGTGGCACCCTGACACAAAGGAAATGGTATAGTTATCTACCTTTATGAAGTTCTGCAAAGGCAGCAGACTCCAATGGATTCAGCTATCCCAAACAACTCTCTCATATTGATTAACAGCACAGTTCAATAAGTTCTTAGCAATTAGATGTGCAATTATGCATTTTGAATGCATATTTAGAAGACAGCTGAATTTTAGAGAGTGAATCAGCATAATGACATATGGTACATTGGTACATATGGTACATCATGACGCCGTAGAAGAAGGCTGGAAACTGGTCACTGCTCGTGGGAGGAGAAAGGCTCCTACTCCTCCTGAAGACTTGCAGCTGAAGAACAGGTTTAGTGCCCTCCAGGATGAGGAGGAGATGGGCATGGCTGCAAGGGAAGTACCTGGGACAACAGACCCTGTGCCTTGCCGGAACACCCGGAAGAAGCGGTGGGTGATTGTTGTGGGGGACTCCCTGCTGCAGGGGACGGAGGCATCTATCTGCCAACCTGACCTCATGTCTAGAGAGGTTTGTGGCCTGCCAGAGGCTTGAATATGAGATGTCATGGAAAGACTGCCAAGGCTCGTCCATGCTTCGGACTATTACCCACTGCTGCTCTTCCATGTGGGCACTAATGACACCAAGGGCAAACTGGAGACCATCAAGCAGGATTTCAGAGCTCTGGGGATGGTGGTCAAGGGTCTGGGAGCCCAGGTCATCTTCTCCTCAATCCTGCCAGTGAGGCGGATGGATGAGAGGAGGAGGAGACGGACTTTCCAAGTTAACGACTGGCTGCGCCGCTGGTGTTAGCAATAGGGTTTTGGTTTCTACGACCATGGGACCCTGTTTGAAGATCGACAACTGCTGGGGAGAGCTGGGATCCACCTCAGTAAGCGGGGCACACGTGTCTTTGCCAACAGGTTGGCCAACCTGGTAAGGAGGGCTTTAAACTAGGAAAGATGGGGGAAGGGGAGAGTTATAGTGCCAGGGTAGCTGGCAAAAGACTGCTCAAGTGAGGATGCCTCCAGCAGGTGAATGCAGCCAGGGAAGTGCGCATGGGATGTGGCTATGGAGGATCCTCTTTTACCCCTCCTGGGAAACCTGCATGCTCGATCACCTCCCTGAAATGCCTGTACACCAATGCACGCAGCATGGGGAACAAACAGGAAGAATAAGAGACCTGTGTGCGGTCGCAAGGTCATGATCTCATTGCCATTACAGAGACATGGTGGGATAGCTCGCATGACTGGAGTGCTGTCATGGATGGCTGTGTGCTTTTTAGGAAAGACAGGCCAGGAAAGGGAGGTGGTGGAGTTGCCCTTTACATGAGAGGGCAGCAGGGATGTACGGAGCTCTGCCTGGGGGTGGATGATGAATCAGCTAAGAGCTTATGGGTGAGGATTAAGGGGCAAGCTAACACGGGTGACACTGTTGTGGACATTTGCTACAGGCCGCCTGTTCAGGAAGAGGAAGTCAATGAGGCCTTCTACAGACAGCTGGAAGTAGCCTCACAATCCCAGGCCCTGGTTCTCATGGGGGACTTCAACCACCCTGATATCTGCTGGAGAGACAACACAGCTAGGCACAAACAGTCCTGGAGGTTCCTGCAGAGCATTGGTGACAACTTCTTGACACAGGTGGTGGAGGAGCCAACAAGGAGAGGTGTGCTGCTGGACCTCGTACTAACAAACAAAGAAGGACTGGTGGAAGATGTGAAGGCTGGGGCAGCCTTGGCTGTAGTGACCATGAGATGGTGGAGTTCAGGATCCTGTGAGGAGGAAGCAGGGCAATGAGTGGAATCGCAATCCTGGAGTTTAGGAGAGCAAACTTTGGCCTCTTCAAGGACCTACTTGGAGGAATCCCATGGGTTAGGGCCCTAGAAGGAAGGGGGATCCAAGAGAGCTAGTTAATATTCAAGCATCACTTCCTCCAAGCTCAAGATCACTGCATCCCTGTGAGTAAGAAATCAAGCAAAGAGGGCAGGAGACCTGCATGGATGAGCAAGGAGCTCCTGGCAAAACTCAACCAGAAGAAGGAGGTCTACAGAAAGTGGAAAGGGGGATAGGCCACTTGGGAGGATTATACAAATATTGTCAGAGTATGCAGGGATGTGACAAGGAAGGCTAAGGCCTGTTTGGAATTAAATCTGGCAGGAGATGTCAAGGACCACAAGAAGGGCTTCTTCAAATACATCAGTAGCAAGAGGAAGACTAGGGAAAATGTGGGCCCTTTGCTGAATGGGGTGGGTGCCCTGGTGACGAAGAATGCAGAGAAGGCAGAGTTACTGAATGCCTTCTTTGCTTCAGTCTTTACCGCTCAGGCCAGCCCTCAGGAACCCCAGACCCTGGAGGCAAGAGAGAAAGTCTGGAGAAAGGAAGACTTTCCCTTGGTGGAGGAGGAGTGGGTTAGAGATCATTTAAGCAAACCTGACACCCACAAATCCATGGGCCCTGATGGGATGCACCCACGAGTGCTGAGGGAGCTGGCAGATGTCATTGCTAGGCCACTCTCCATCATCTTTGAAAGGTCATGGAGGACAGGAGAGGTGCCTGAAGACTGGAAGAAAGCCAATGTCACCGCAGTCTTCCAAAAGGGCAAGAAGGAGGACCCAGGGAACTACACGCCAGTCAGCCTCACCTCCATCCCTGGAAAGGTGATGGAGCAGCTCATGCTGGAGGCCACCTCCAAGCATGTGGAGGACAAGAAGGTGATCAGGAGTAGTCAGCATGGCTTCACCAAGGGGAAATCATGCCTAACCAATCTGATAGCCTTCTCTGATGGAATGACTGACTGGGTAGATGAGGGGAGAGCAGTGGATGTTGTCTCCCTTGACTTGAGGAAGGCTTTTGACACTGTCTCCCATAACATCCTCATAGACAAGCTCAGGAAGTGTGGGCTAGATGAGTGGACAGTGAGGTGGATTGGGAACTGGCTGAATGGCAGAGCTCAGAGGGTTGTGATCAGCGGCGCAGAGTCTAGTTGGAGGCCTGTAGCTAGCGGTGTCCCCCAGGGGTCAATACTGGGTCCAGTCTTGTTCAACTTCTTCATCAATGACCTGGCTGAAGGGACAGAGTGCACCCTCAGCAAGTTTGCTGACGATACAAAACTGGGAGGAGTGGCTGATACCCCAGAGGGCTGTGCTGCCATTCAGAGAGACCTGGACAGGCTGGAGAGGTGGGCGGAGAGGAACCTCATGAAGTTCAACAAAGGCAAGTGCAGGGTCCTGCATCTGGGGAGGAATAACCCCATGCACCAGTACAGGTTGGGGGCTGACCTGCTGGAAAGCAGCTCTTTGGAGAAGGACCTGGGAGTGCTGGTGGACACCAAGTTAAGCATGAGGCAGCAATGTGCCCTTGTGGCCAAGAAGGCCAATGGTGTCCTGGGGTGCATCAGGAAGAGTGTGGCCAGCAGGTGGAGGGAGGTGATTCTCCCCCTCTACTCAGCCCTGGGGAGGCCACATCTGGAGTACTGTGTCCAGTTCTGGGCTCCCCAGTGCAAGAGGGATGTGGCACTACTGGAGCAAGTCCAGCGAAGGGCTACTAAGATGATTAGGGGACTGGAGCATCTCTCTTATGAGGAAAGGCTGAGAGAGCTGGGCCTGTTTAGCTTGGAGAAGAGAAGGCTGAGAGGAGATCTTATCAATGTGTACAAGTATCTGAAGGGAGGGTGTCAAGAGGATGGGACCAGACTCTTTTCAGTGGTGCTGAGCGACAGGACGCGAGGCAAGGGGCACAAACTGAAACACAGACGCTTCCATCTGAACATGAAGAAATACTTTTTCACTGTGAGGGTGACAGAGCACCGGAACAGGTTGCCCAGAGAGGTTGTGGAGTCTCCTTCTCTGGAGATATTCAAAACCCGCCTGGATGTGATCCTGTGCAACGTGCTCTAGGTGACCCTGCTTGAGCAGGGGGGTTGGACTAGATGATCTCCAGAGGTCCCTTCCAACCTCAGCGATTCTGTGATTCTGTGATTTCTGTGATAATCTGGAAACTATGGTGGTGTGCAAGATTTACTGAGAAAGAAATGATATCTACTGAATTTTATTACTTATGAAATTACACCTGAAAGTCAGAATTCTGTTTCAGTCTCACATTTCAGGTTCAGTTTTGAGCACAGCAGATTTCAGGTCATGCTTAAATACTCTTTGTTAGGCCTTTCCTACACACAAACGCATTCTTTATATAAAGTCTGATGTTCATTATATAAAAGACATAAATCTACAAATAAAGCTCTGCTACTCTATCTCCAGTAAAATATTTCTAATACAAAAAACTGTCTTCAGTTTTCCGGGAAATCAGGAAGCAAGATGACACACTATTTCGAGCCTTGAGTGCTGTTAAATGGAATGTTGTCAAATGAATTGTTTGATCAGTTCTTTATCCAACACATCAAAAAAATTCATCACACATTTAAATTGTCAAAAGCTGATCACATTCCATGACCACTGTCTTCCTTGTTGCCAATTAAATATATAGTATAATTATTAGCATTTAACATAAAATGTTATAGCATTATATGTAAATGTTTAGATGCAACTTCAAATCAATTCAATATCCAATTAAATAATGTGAGGTTCATCTTTTATTTGATCGTTCATTTCCTTATGTAATTCAATACTCACCTATACTTTAAAAGTTTGTGAAATCACTAGAAAAGCAAAATTCCACAAAATGTTTTAGCTATACCAGAATAAGATTGGGCTTGTGATAGAGATGATGAGTCTGGGATATAATTCATCACTTAATCTCACATGAGTTATCTGTTTCTCTTGGCCTGGTTTACAGAATATGCTTTTTCTATAAAAATTATTTTACAAAAAAGGAGTAAAACCATGTATGTCTAATATACATGTGAAACCACAAATGACATGGTTTGTTATGTCGCAATTGTAATGTTTGTTTCATTCTCTGAGGTCCCGTGAGTTTGTACAAATCATCTTTTTCTTGAGAAAGGGAGGCTAACAAGGATAAGCTAAGTCAAAGTTCTCAAAGGAAGCTCTGTGAATGTCAGTATCAATTTATGTGAGTACATCCTCTCTACTGGAGGAGTAGGTAAGATGAAAGAAAGGAAAGACTTTAAAAGTATAGCACCCAAATCCCACTAATGAAAGCTAAACATGTCAGTGTCATTTTTGCTTCTGAAGATCTCTCTGTGGATATTTATGTTGACACATTTACAGCACTCGAAACTTCCCACCCAAAATGAGACAGTTACATAATGATTTCTGAAAGATTCCATACAAATATATTTTGTGGATATGTGTGAGCACACATGCACATGTTCTCTCATACACCTATATATAGCCCTGTATGTTTAAATCAAAGCATATCCTTACCTGAAAAGCTCCCAAGACGCGGTGCTGTCATATCTCCACCATCATATATTTCAAGTGAATCCCAATTATGTTCAGTGGCAAAGCTGATGACCTGGATCTGTAAAACACCACCACTGAGAATTTTTAAAATCAACTAATCATATGTATTTTGAAATGTTCTAAACCCAGCAAAATATAAGAAGAATATGTTCCAAATAAAATATAAACAAGCAGATCAAAACAAAAAAACCTAAGTGAAAAATTTTCACTTTTTAAGTTCTCTAAACTTTTACAAAGTATGAACATCACGCCAGAAAAATAAGAATGCTTTTGCACATATGTTGTATGATTATAAATAATTACTCAAAGTGCAAATGAGAAGATAATCAAGACAGTTGCAGACTCTCAAGTGCCTCAGTGAAATCCTAACAGATAGCAAGGATTGGCATTGGCATACCAGCTTGAAGGATCAGGACCTGCTTTCAATATTCTACACAGTTAAAAGACAAAGCTGCTTGTTACCTATCTTTCCTTCATGCCCTCTAGGAAAAAAAAGAAATAAAGCTAACCAAGGAACAGCACTGAGAAAAACAAAGCACAAATGTTTTAAGTAGACAAGAAAACAATCCAACTGATTGCTCTTTTCTCACACTGCTAGAGAAAAAAAACATTTACTTTTAAGACCAAACCACAGAATACTTAATATTCCATGTTTGACAGAATATAGACTTGCCTGAATACCTGATCCTTCAGTCACTATGATTTTCCACACACAATTCAAGCTGTTACCATAAGGTTCAGGATAACCTGGTGACAGAATAGTACCTCTTCGTTCAGTAAAATTCCCACTACATGGCACTGAAAGAAAGTATTATCATGAATTATTACAATACCTGGAACAATTTAGAGAACAGAAAAGTAATAATAATTTTTTTACTAATAAGCTAATGATCATAACTCTCTTTTATAACATAAACAGGGTTTTTTTGGTAACATAAATAGGCTTTAAGCAATGATCTGAACTTTAGAAAGCAATTTTGTTTTCTAAAATATATTAAGAACACTCAGTATAAGATACAAGCTGTATAAATAATCAACCTTGAAGTGAATTTCATTTTGAGTGCATGTTAGAACAGCCTAGCAGCATAGCCCAGGATCGTCTCCTACCTGAGAGCAACAACAAACAACTGTAAAGGCACAATATTAAACACAATCATGACTGCCAGAAATCATGTGAACTTACCCACAGTCTAAAATAGTTCTAATATTGGACCTAGCTGGTAAAACAGTGTGGTACATTACATATATTCACCATATGAACCCTCACTTCTCTAAGATTCAAGAAAACAGAACCAAACTAAACAGAAAACAAAATACATAGGAAACAGGTCACCTCCATTTATTCTCAGAACACTCTAGCTATAGTGTAAATTCCTATGAATAGCAATGATTTTTGATATAAATCTAAGGAGGGGGAGAAGAGAACCTTTTAACATCTACAAATAAATCTAAAGTACTAAACATTATCCCACTGGACGCTTGGTGACAAACTGAAGCAAATTAGCTATACGTAACAATGCTGTCATTATTAATTGTACATTACACCTCTACTTGAAAAATGAAATCATCCTATGTGTGATAGAAAGATACCACAAATACTGTACAATACAACAGGTAAAGACACTTCTGGAGAATTAAATTCTGTCCTGTATTTCAAATTGTAGATGAGTTATGAAAATAAATAAATGTTCAAGAAAATGGGCATCACACTTGTTCATATAATCTAAGTCATTATACACAACACTATACTGCCTACCAACCAGCTGGTACTCAATTACTTTTTGAAATGGAAAACTGCTCTTTTAAGTTGAGCATGACTGATAATAATCTAAGGAGAGTGAATATATGTGTTAAATACTATTTTCTCTAATAGTTCCTGAATTCTGATTCAGAGACGTGTGACAGAACAGTTGACTTAAATGTAATTGCTTACCTACACAGCTTGGTACTGTGTCATTCCACTGAGCTAAGGCATTTGGCACAGACCGACATCGGATAGCTTTGGAGCCTTGTAGCAGATAGCCAGGACTACATTCAAATCGAACAACAGAACCTGCTGAAAACTCAGAGCCAATTCTCCTTCCATACCTTGGCTCTGGAACCGAGCTACACTGCGTATCACTTGTGCGTGGAACAGCTGCATAAGTAGAAGAAAAAAAAAGATACCATGAACCCAAATGACAGTCATCATCTAAAAAATAAAGAGACCACTAAATATTCACAGTTTCTTATAAGATAGAGTTTAAATTTACTTATTCGATGTACTTGTTCCATTCCTGTCATCTTAAAGAATGGCCTAATGTTTTCATTCCTGTTAGCTGGATTTGGGTTTTGAGCTGCGACCAGGTACAGCCATGGGACAAGAACACTTGTCTCCCATGTGAATACCATAGCAGCTTGGAGAGCAAGTGACTTGAAGCATGTCCTTAGGCATGAGAGGACCAGTGGGTTTTTTAACTATGCTCTTTACTGACAGGATACCTATATCTATCACCTACTTTACTTATTAAATATGGAAGCTCTGGCTTCTCCTTGGAATAACAGAATATTACGCTGTAGACAATCAAAATAAAAACAATGCATTATTATACCAACATTTATCATATCAGACTATACAAAAAAAGCAATGCCACCCTCAAGGCCCTTTAAATATTTAAATTAGACAACAATTATTTTTACCAATAATTTCTGAAAATTCATAAACCTGATGTGACATAGGAACATTCAAAAGAATCTAAGCAACATTTAAAGGGCAAAATAACAAAAGTTCATTAGAAGCCTATGGTTTTAGTTTCCCTTTGACTTTCTTATTTATGGCCATTTCTTTATAACAAGCAGTTTTTTGTAGTTACTGACTCATTTGGGGGTTTTAGCACTGCGTACCTCTAGTGTATCAAAGTTGTTCTTTCTACACTTGATTTCACAATTAGGTAGCAAATGCCACAATTTAAAAACTAATATAAAGATATATATAGATAGAAAAAAAATGACAGAAGTATCATATGTGCCACAATATCATCTATGGTTTATATTAAAATAAAACAAATGTACGTAGAAACAATCTTATTAAATACAAGTGAGTTTTCTGGGTGAGAGTCAAGTTCAGAAGCTTTGTTTGGTCAGTTTGGTTTCTTCAAGAAATAGTTTCAAGGGATTACTACATCGAGATATGAATAAGTAGCCCTGTGAAAACTGATTGCTATTTGGTCCTTAAACAATACAGACACAGAACAGCACAGAAAAAAAAAAAAAAAAAGGGGGTTCAAACTTTCTTTTTGGCAGAGCGTCAAACATGACATTTCGTTCCTACTGACATGTTTTAAGACTAGCACAAACAAAGCCATAGTTTTTTGTTTGTTTGTTTTCTGGTTTGTAACAGCAAATAGCAATACTCACGTCTACTTATGTGCACACACATACAACACACACAACAAGTGTGTACCTGGCCAGTGGCTCCCTGGCCAATAAGTATGGCAGATGATGTTTGGAGTCTATATACACTTATTTTCCTATCATTAGTTTTATGTTTTTCTCATCTCTTGTACTGTCATTTACTCTATTCACAATTACTTAAGTACAGTTTTAAGCACTGGCAGGTTCTCTAGAAGTTCACATTTGTTTTTAAGTTGAATATAGAACATTAATTAAAACCAGTCCTATAGCTAACATGAACTATGCAACACATTTTAGCAGAACATTGGAAATCTTCACTTATGATTATATTAACATTATATTCTATCAGTTTTCTGTATTGCTATTGGGAATAACTGTTAAGCGAATGCAAGTATTGTTGAATGCAGAGAAAAGCTTTCTAAAAGAAGGTTACAAATATCAAGTACTAGTGATAACCATACATGTCATTTTTATCAGTACACAGTGGATTGATTTGTCAGTTTAGGTCATACAAACACACTTCTGAATCAGTAGGGTGGATGGATGCAGAAGATTCAAACTTTTAGCCTTGAAAGCCTAAGTAAGCTATAAGATGTATCCAAACCATTGAAAGAAACGGTCCAAGGTAGACTAACACACTCCTGGAATGAGTTACACAATAGTTTACCAAAAAAACAAAAGCTGATGAATTTTCCAAATTTTGAAAATGGTTAAATACTTTAAATAGTATAAACAAACCACTTTCCTTTCAGTATATTTAATAAATAAATAGGATTTTGTGATTAAGATTTCAACAGGACCTCATATCATCTAACTGCTCTGTGATATAACTTGTTACAGTTGCTTGTCCCTTCTAACAGAAAAAAGAAACACTATCAAATACAATTTTACTTAGTTTAAGTTTGATTATTTGTTACTAGGTTGACCTCATGCATACAGCTCTGACCATGGCAGGTCATTGTTCTGCCCTAGCAGGAGGATAATGCAGAAACTCTACTTCAAAGACTCCGCGCAGTCACAGTTCTTCCTGATCATGACCTGCAGATCAGATGTAGTCTGCCACCTCAATTCATCTGATCTGGCCTGCCCTTTTTTGTGCTCTTTTCTTGGGCCTAATTGCCTTTTCTCTATCTAATGGGCTACTGTACAACCACTATTTTATTCAAAATTGTTTTTTATTGTATAATGACTGCACACACATCACTGTCATTTGATTAGAGCTGCAGCTTCTACCATGTGACTAGGCATGAATCCATCCCTTGGTGGAGGCTGCTTAGTCAGTAGCAGAGTTTTGGCCATGAGATGAATAATTTCCAATCATGTGATAGCAAAATGTTCAATATGTTGCAGGCAAAACAGTCTCAACTCAAGGTATTTATACTTAATTTAATTTATTGCCAATTAACTCAAACTTCTGATCACTGATTGAGAAAAAAGAGGACACAAACAATCAAACAACCATTTAAGAAAACACCTTTTTTTGCCCCTCCTCAGGCTCAGCTTAAGTCAAACACCTATCCTCTCCCTTTCTTCTCTCAGTTTCCTTGGATATTCCTCCAGTGAGGTGACAGGCAGTACAGGTCATGGGTGCTGTTTTTGCTTCTTGGTTTCTTTCTATCCCTCTTTGTTTCTTCCTCTGCTGCACTTTGCTTCTTACTCATTTTCTTTCCTGCTTGTTGCTTCTTCATGTTTTCTTGCCACTTTCTTTCTTAGTATCTTTGCTCTGGCGTGTCACCCGAGGGACCCAGACCCTCAAAGGTGTCCCTGCTCCAGCATAGGTCTTCCACGGGCCGCCATCCCCTCAGAGGTGTTCCCACCCCAGCGTGGGCCACCTATGGGCCACAACACCTTTAGAGGTGAAACCCCTTCGGCATGGAGTGTTTCCTTCCAAGAGTGCATCTCCAGCAGTCTACCCCCGCAGCACCTCCAGCAGTATATCCCCAGCAGTGTCTCTGGCCCCAAGCAGCTGCCACTTTCTTTCTTCAATATGTTTGAGCAGGGGCGCTGTGTGCTCCTCTGACTAGCTGAAGTTTTGGCACGTGATAGGTTGTTCTCAGCAGTTCCAGAGGAAGCTGGCTGTGACTGGCACATGGTTGTTCATGACCTCCTTCCACACAGGTCACTACTGCAGCCCCCTGCGTTACGGATGTCTAGCTCTGAGCTGTCTCCCTAAGAGGTTATATGACCTGCCTTGACTGAAAATTTCAGCATCACTCCTATTTTCATTCACCGGGTGGAAGAGAGGCATTTATGATACTACTGTCTTTCTCTTTTTATCTTTTTACCCACTTCTTCATAAGTGAGGACATTTCAGAAGAAAGTCCTTGCTCACATTCTCTAACCTTCATCTGGAGTCCACAGCTGGAGAATCCCTCCAACAGCTGTGCAGAGGAATCTTTGTCAGAATCAGATTGAAGAACAGCCTAAAATTGTCAGAAATCACAGCCAGCCATTTGCATATGTGCAGCTGTAATCCAAACAGATTTTTTGTGTAACTATCATTTTCAGCACCCCTAAATAAATTCAAGCTCATTTCAGTCAAACTACCTCTAGAACTGATAGAATTGTGTAGAAGCACAGCTACATTGTTTTGACAATCACCATTATTATGCTGCATATACATGTCTAGTACTGAGATTTTCAGAAGTGTTTGAAACTATTTTTCTTTATGCCTTGAGAAAGCTGAGATGAACAGTACTTCTAGGGATTAAGGTTTAGATGAATCTAATAAAGATTCTCAGAACAGCATGAGCTATTATGCTATACTCACTTGTTAGTTGAGTAATCCCTACCCTGTCAGACGGTAGAACAAATCCCAAATCTAGTATTTGTTTCTATTGTTTTGTTAGAAAAGAACCCCAATTTAAGGTTCTAACCATAATTAGCAGGTGTGATGGGGCAAAAATTAAGTATAAAATAACTTTCATTCTGTTTTTAATATCTGTCTCAGCTAACTGGATATTTCTTTACCATAACCACAGGAATTATTTTCTGTGTCATTATAATGCTTGAATATAAATCATAAATTGTTGGAATAATGATATGGTGTAACAATTCTATCAATCCTATTTCTACTGATTTATTGAATTTCAAAGTGCAATTAGTAATTCCAGGTGCATTTGCAATGCCCATTTCTTATTTTGGGAAGGTGACATGCTATTGAGTGGCACGTTTTCATTTTCACCTCACGGAAATCTGCCTTTTAACACAGATCAACTACATGCCTCCTCTCATCCCTGACAGTATAGCAACTTAGATTCAGTTCAAATACAGTTTAAAGATTTATATTTAATTTTGCTCAAAACTGAAATATAATATTCATTGTGATTAGAAAACAAGTTCTATGGTCTTGTCCCTACTGATTTTAGTCAAGAAATATATTGGCTATCATTAACAGATATGTCACCTAACTAAGAATAACAATGTTGTGTTAATAAAGGTAGAAAAATAGAGTGGCAGTGATAAGATATATCCAAGTTCTACTTCCCATTTTCTAGTACAGCAATGCAGTACAGTAACAGTATATGAAATGAAGATAAAAAAATCACACATCTAGCGGCTAGATAACCAAACCAAGCTTAATTGTGCTTGTGCCCAGTTAGTATCTTATTACACTTGCTACTTAAACTGACCAATCAAATGCAAAATACCTAAAGCGAGTACACACATTGAAATGTATGTACATACATACATGCACAGATACACATACACAAGGAGAAAATATCTCTGCTTTGTTAAAAATAACTAAATAGTTAAATTAAGTATCTACAACTTGACCAGCTGCTTACAGAAAATAGCTATTGGTATACGTGGATATAGATGGCAGCCTGGGCTGCAGTGACTACACCATGATTAAGTTCAGGATCCAGCAGAAGGCTAGGAAAGTGAAAAGCAGCATTATGACTGGAATTTAGGTGAGCAGACCTCAGTATATTCATGAAGTTGGTAGACAGAAACTCCTGGGAAACAGGCATGAAGGGGAAGGGTGCTCAGGAGAGCTGGCTGATTTTTTAAAGAGATTTTGAGAGCCTAAGAACAAATGATCCCATTATGAAGGAAGATTGGGAATGCAGGAAGAATGTCCACTGGGATAAACAGGGAACTTCTCAGAGAGTTAAAATACAAAAGGGGAGCACACCACACATGGAAACAAGGACAGGCGACAGAACAGAAGTATAACAGTATTGTTCAGGTACTCGGAAACAAAACCAGGAAGGCCAAAGCCCAGCTGGAGCAAAAGCTGGCAGGGGAAATAAGGGGTAGCAAGAAGAGATTCTGCAGGTATGCCACTTATAATGGGAAGTTTAAAAAATATGTGGGTCTGTTGATGCATGGTGGGACAACCTAGTGACAAATCTTACAGAAAAGTTTTAAGTATTCAATGCCTTTTTTGCTTTGCCTTCACAGTCCTCACTATGCACTGCCACAGTCCGAGAAGGACATGGTCAGCCAGCAGTCGGAGAGCAACAGGTTAGGTACTAGTCTAGACATATTCAAGTCCATGGAGCCAGGGAGGATTCACCTGAGGCCAGTGCAATTCTGAAGCCATTCTGCCATCTTCGGACCAGAAGAGGTCTCTGGCAACTACAAAAAGGTTAAGGCTACACCTATCTGTAAAGAAACACTTTAAGTCTTCAAATTAATATGCTGTTCAAGACTGGCACAAGTGTGCCTCCCACCAAAAGCAAGCAGATTTACCTTGGTAGACAAAATGGAATCCCCTGGCCGATGACCCACTCCTAGCACTGAATCGCAGAAGAATTTGATTAGATGTAGCCAAAGGCAATGTCTCTCCTACAAATGAAAACAGAAAAGAAATGGAAACAACAGTTACACCTCTTCAGTATTTAACCACACATACCATTAAAAAGAAAGATAGTAATATAGTTTTATGTTTTCCTCTACAGTTTAAAAAAAATATAAATCACACTGTATAAAATTAAATTTGCCATTGGAATTTTGAAAAACAGTCAAGTTAAAAATACTTCATGATTCAACAATATAAACTTTCTGTCATTTACTGCAGCTACTGGAATTAGAGCTCCAACAAACTGCTTGTCTGGTGACCCCTTTACCATTTGGGGCCAGAATCATCAGAAGAATTTTTGGCCAAGTTGGAATTTTGAAAAACAGTCAAGTTAAAAATACTTCATGATTCAACAATATAAACTTTCTGGCATTTACTGCAGCTACTGGAATTAGAGCTCCAACAAACTGCTTGTCTGGTGACCCCTTTACCATTTGGGGCCAGAATCATCAGAAGAATTTTTGGCCAAGTTCTTCTGTGACTTGACTGACAGCTTTAACTTGCCTTGAAAACACATGAAACAATTAAAAGGATTCTAAAGGTGCCACAGGGTGTCTTCATGTGGTCTTTATCATTTCAAAACTAAAATTAAAATGAGAGAGAACAAGTCCATGACACTTTTTATACTGCTACTTCAGAAAAAACATACAGCCACACATGAACTATATCACATTTTTTATTTTCTAATAGCATTTCAAATTTTATATACTAACTTGGGGATTAATAAAGATGTCTAATATATTTCATATATATTCGTATCTGAGATATTTATCCAGTCATGATAAAAGTTCAATAATGAACCACCACATACCTAATTGCTGTGATTTTACACTGCAGGATGCCACTCTATCTAATGACAACTGTTTTCATTCTCACTGGGTTATATCACCACAGTTTTAGGAAGTTCCACTGAAATGAATGATAATGTGCTAATTTAAGATATCTTAGATAACTGGGTAAATAGGATTGATAATTCTTTCACTCAAATTAGTTTTATATTATTGTAACTTCAGTGATTGCACCAAGGAAACTCCTAGCATACACCAATGTAAATGCAACATGAACCTGTCACATTAATTCTATTCTAAAATGTCACAAGGAATACATAGAAATCACAAATTTCAATTATTTTCAATTATTTTCAAATGTGTGCTGTGAAAGCACAGACACTGGTTTTAATTTTTTGATATGTGTTTGATGCAGTAAAATTGGGTGTGTAGATCAGTTATTTCTTAAATTTTAAAATTCAAAAGCAAATATTTTATTTTGTTGCTGAACTCTTGCCAATGATGAAATAAATAAATTTTAAAATAAATTCATGAATTTTTCTTATGAAAGAAATAGCTAGGATCCCTAAGAAGTAAATTTTTCAGATACTAAAATGCTTTATACAAATCAAATAGATATGTTAGATTCCTTTAATAGGAAGTATTTCTCCAATTATTCAAAGCAAAGTAGTCCATAAATCCAGAACCAAGGAAACTGAAAAGTCCTACAATGCAAAAATCTTAAATTTATATATCAGCTGTCCTTAACACTGGAGTGAATGGCAAGACACATGTGCAGCTACAGAAATGTATTTGTATATTATCGACTTGAGATGAACACAGTCTTTACACATATATAACCTGGAAATCCTGGCCATGTTGAAATCCATATAGGTTTCATTATGATTTCACAGGGTCAACATTTTGTTATAGTTACCTGAATGCAACAGCTGGCCTGCTTTTCGTCTAAGTGTGTGTTTGCATACAGATAATTGCATTTTGTGAATACAAGTAATTTGTGTTTAAATTAGACATTCAGAAAATGTAGGTGTGTAATTCACAGAGTTTAGGGGCAGAGAAGATAATTACACTATCCAATCTGCCCTCTTACAGAACAGAAAATTTCATTTAATTATTTCTGCACTCAACTCAGTGAGCTGTTGTTGCCTAAACCATATGTTCCAGAAGAAAGTCTTAATTAAAAGACTTAGAATGGTCTTCCATTTCCCTTGGCATCCTTTTCCAATCAATTTACTATTATATTTGCAAATGAAATTGATAATGTTCTCCTGAATTCTTTTTTCTATACTGAACTGCATAAGAAATGTATAGCTTTCTTTTTTCTTACCTGAGTGGGATCCAGACAGTGAACTAAGAAGTCTAGCCTGAGAGTTTTCTCCATCAAATAATTCTGCCACATCATTCAAAGCTGTCTGAAAATAGGCAAATTGCCCAAATACAACTACATAAAAAAAGAAAGAAAAGAGCAAGAGAAAGAGAGAAAAAAAAGATAAGATAAAACAAGAATCTAGTCATCAAAACAAATTCGATGAGGTATTTTTTCTTGTCTTAGTTACCAACGGATTCCTCCATAAATAGGAAAATGAAATATCTAAAAAAGAAAGCTTTTTACCAAAGTTTCATTACCAACCTTAGCAACAGCTTGGGAGCATCTATTGTCACACACAATTAGTTATTCATCCAGCATTAATCTGAGAAATATGTTTTAAATGTATTGATTTTGCCATTTTTTATAACTTTGTATCAGTACTCATTTCATCATAAAGAATACAAAAAAATGACCAAATAATAAAAATATCAGTTTATTACTTGTTTTGGCATATCACTATACCTAATTTGCACTTCAGCTGTAAACACTTTAAAGTATATTAACAAATAAATCATTTCAGTATATAACATGTCTTATTGCTAAATATCAAATGGTTTACTGAATTCATGTATCAACTAGCAATAGAAACATCAAGAAGTGAAGCCACCAAGACAATAAAAATACTTGTCACTCCAGCCACCTATGCCTTATTGGAAAGTGAGGACTCTGTTTTAAAATGATTCCTATTTTAGATTCTGTATACAAACCACAGATTTTCTGTGCATTGACCAGTATTTTCCAACTTCTTGTAAAGTTTTTAAAAAATTTTAAAACAAATTACATAGTCTGACCTCCTGATTAAAAGCGGGGCTACCTCTGAAGCTAGATCAAGTTGCTCAGGTCTTCTCCTGAGCAGTTTTGAAAATATCCAAGAATTGAACTTCCTAAACTCCTTGTGCTACCTGTACTTGCCCCTCTCACAGTGAAGAATCTTTTCCTTATGTCCACTTGGAATTTGTGCTGCTACTTGTGACTACTGACACTTGTTCCTTCACTGCACACCCCTGGCTCCTCCTTCACTCTAACTCCCCTTCAGATAGCTGAAGACAGGAATTAGATCCCCTTTAGCCTTAACTTCTCCTAGTTCTACCAGCATGCCCTAGTACTATGCTTAAGCTCCCTAATGATCTTACTGGCTCTGTTGGACTTGTTCTATTCTAGCAATACCTATCTGGTGCTTTGGGGACCCAAAACTATGGACACGGTTTCCAGATGCTGCCTCATGAATTCTTAGAAGAGGGAAATAGTACCTTCCCTCAACTTGCTGGCTACATGCCAACTAGTGCAGCTCAGCATGCAGCTAAGCTGGCCTTCATTGCTGCAAGGGCATTCTTTGTGCTAGTTATTATCAGCTAGAAATAAAATTATTGCAATGCTCGCAAAACCCAAATCCTATTAAAACTGAGAAAAAAAAAAAGGTATTTTAAAAGATTGTTGGTATTACTAATGAAAAAGGGTTGTTTCTAAGTTGCACCTATAGCTAGTATGCTCAAGTGAGTTTTCTGCCAAACCCTCCTCAAGTCAGGCACAGTATGAGATCCAGTGTAAAGAAATCATTTTGTCAGGTACATGCCAAGCATTTTAAATGTTAACGATAGACTCTACATGTGTCAGCTTCTCTCTCTAGCAAATAAAGATAAAAATATTTACTTCTTTATATGGCTGGTGAAAGAGTTGCTTAATTTTTAAAGAACATGTGGGAAAATATGTTGAGCATTCCTTACTGAAACCTCCAATTTTTCAATATGCTAATTAAACGCAAAAAAATTTAAACACAATGTAGTTGTTTTAAAAAACTTCTCAAACTACTGATATGAGCCTACAGATATTTCACATGTTCTTGATCAGGAATTCTGGTGAACAATATTGCGTAGTAAGTCTGAAGTTGCATAAATGAGTCTCCATATATAAAGCTCCAATAGCATTTCACAGTAACTACTATCTCAGGGATTTAATCACTCTGAACACTTTGGATTTGGTGGATCCTTTTCAAATGATCCAGTATCTTTCTCATTCTATTGATTATTTTGCATCCTACACAATTCTAGCAGGCAAAAGAGAGAATCCACTCTATCAAATCTCACTTTTTCTTGTAAAAAAAAAAAAAATCTAGACCATGATAAAGAATACAGAGTATTTTTAAATTTTGTTGTAATACATATTTCAAAGATTTGTCTTACTCCCCTCCCCAAAACTTGGAGGTGTAAGTTTCATATACATAATTTACTTTTTGAAATAGAACAATAATTCAAAAAAAATTTTTTTGATAATTATTTAACCATAGCTGTTGCAAATGTCTACTGTGCAACTGCATTTATTCTTTTTTTTCTGGACAGATGTTTCTTATATGTAAGAACAAACTCTCTAAAACAGAATGAAAATAGAATTAATAATTTTCTTACTAGACAGCTGTGAACAAAAATTACACAATATCACTATTAGTACAGGTTGCTGTCAGTGATATGTTGAATGTATCTTTATATAATGGTAGTAAAATATGATTTCTACCACAGCTATTAAAAGCCACAGGCTTTGTATTGACCTGAAAGTGCAGGATCTCAGAATTTATCTGGGCTTGTCTTGGCCTGAGCTGAATTTAGCTTGTTTAGCTCTAAAAACAATTGTCCAGTAATCAGGTAACTCTTGCCTAAGTTTGTTTTACTCTTATTTCTGTTTACAGTGCTAAAAGTAGTTCTTCAGTGTGGACCGAACTGTCTATGATCCTAGAAAAAAATGTAGTGTGGAAGGGTGTAGACACAGGATGACACTAGCAGTCCCAGTCTGTAAATACCAATCACAACGGTCAATCAGTGGTCACTGCAGCAGCGTGACCTTGTATTGTTTAGGTGAAAACAGTTCTAGAGATTACAAAGAAACAGCAAAACTGAGTAATTGGGAGTCAGTGGAAAGAAAGACAACACAAGCAGACTAAACCCAAGCAGATCCTCAAGACCTAATAAGAAACCATCAACATCAAGCACCTCATGGCAAGAAGAGTAAGAAACATATTTCTCCCCGGAAAGATGTCAGGATGCTGACAACTTGTATTAACCCCTCTCTTTTCCATTGGAGAATGACTGAACCAGTTAGCCTTAGGACCCTAAGAGACACTGGAAGGCTGAGCGTAATACTTAAAGGTGAGCATAACACATGGAGGTTGAGGATAACACTTCTTTAGACTTGGTTTGCTCTCTCCCTAGTGTCCAGTTCTCAGAATGCAGTAAATGCAACATTCCCTCAGTTTTATTCTGTCCTCTAGCTGCTATGGCGTGGTTCAATCCCCAGAGGCAGCAAGTGAGATCACACTTTGCAACAGATAGCTACTTTAGTCCTATCGCCCTAACTGAACAGGGACATACAACATTATACCCAAAGTATACTGTAAATGACACTACTGATCAACTAGAATCTAGCAGAAATAAAACAGACTATTCAGTTCTTTTTAAAAACTATATCTAACCAGCTAATTATGATTTTAATGGAATTACAGGAGGAATAGGTGATGACTGGGAACAAGATGTAAAAATAGCATAAGGATGAATCAAGGAAAATAAATACTGGCTTGGTAGTCAACACTTTGTTTTGTTTGTTTTTTTGACTGAGTGCTTGGCTTAAATGAAAAAAGAATGGTGTTAAGAGTTCAGTTTTGGAATGACATTACTGATTATTACTAGTTAGTGTAATAAACTTTTCCCAAGCTCTCAACCTGCAATTCTCTAACTGCTTCTGTCAGCAGCTTTCCAAATTCCTCAGTGACAAAACTGCTGAATCCTTATTGGTTTTGTGTCATATAGGAAGTATCAAATATAGCAAGTTGCTGTACATCCACATACGTAGTAAAGTAGTAAACCATCAATTGTATTTCTGTTTATCTGGACTTCCATTACGGGAACCTGCTTTGCAGAAGACCATGCTGTGCATGCGAATGCACATGTGTTAGAGATGTCATCCAAGTATTTTGACATATTCAAAGGATCAGATGTTTTGTGATTTTTTTTTACCAATGTTTGGGGGAATTTTATATAAAATTGCTCCCTTTTTTCCTCCTTTTCCCTCCATTTGTTAAATGTTACTTTATCTTAGAAGTAATCTTGTCTTTGTTAAACATAAAGAACAAAAATTTAAAATATGAAAGAACGCTTAATGTTTTTTTTTTTTGACAACTGATTTTACTGTGCAGGAAGCTTGAATGAATGATTATCCTATGATGAGGAATGATGTAATCAGTGAAAGTATTCGGGATATGCTTGGATAGTGGACACAAGACTGTGCTTAGCTGGACTCTGTTGATTATCCTAGGGAGGTGGAAAAGGTGAAAACCCTAGAATAAATTTCTATGTCAAGAATATATTTATTTTGATAAGTAAGTTGCAATATATTGAAAATCTAAGGTCACTGCTGCATGTGAAAGACTTTTTAAGACTAGAACAATGATTAATGATTGAGAAATCAATAGAAGAAATTCTTACCAAATTCTTTAGGTACAGTTATTGAATAGTGACAAGTCTGTCCAGCAGTGTAATTATGAGGATAATCTGGTGATAAAACCACTCCCTCTGATCCAGTATACTGCCCTCCACAAGGAGCTGAAAACAAAACAGAGATAAATGTTATATTTTCTTACAGTCACTCCTATCTGTGTTACTTCAGCCCGAAGATAAAAAACTAAAGAATACAAGGTGACAGTTTAGTGCTTTTGCTTTCGTTTTACTTTCCTGTAGTGACAGATCTAATAGTCTTTCTCAGGATAACATTTCTATTAACGCTGCTTTAAAATTAGAATATGTTAGAATTGTACTTGACAACAGGTATTTGCATAGCACTGGAGTATAAATTATTAGTTGAAAGAAACTGTGAACATAGAATTTAAGTACTGTTTTCAAGGTACACATATATCTCTCTCTATATAAAATAAAACTCAGGAAAAATATGCTAGTGATTATTAGCACATAAACAGATGACACAGTGCAGTTATCTTGGGTCTCAGAATGCCTGCACAGAATGCCATGGATTTCACTTGGTGAATATATGCTTAAATTGCCTTGCTTTTGTAACTTCCTATATATTTATTAAATCCAAATGTAGACATAAATAAAAATATATAGAGATATAAGATATATATAAAAATATATAAGATATATATATATATATATATATATATATAAAATCTTCTGTTCTGTAAAAGTAAACAGAAACTCTTTAAAGCTATGGAAGTTAGAAGGGGTATTCAAAGATAGCGGAGCCCCAACTTTAAGACTAGTCAGGTATTATGCAAGCAGCAGTTCTGCCTCTGTCATAAGGAAGTATGAACTATGCATGCATGGTATATTCCTTACATGTACGTGCAATAAATGTGGTGTCCTAAGGTAGTGCTGGATTTACCACTTATGAGTGAAAGCAAACACATCACAGTAACTCAGTGTCTAAATGATTTCTCAGGACTAGTCAAAGCAGGAAGTGGATGGAAGGGATATGTGCTTATGGACAATATCTATTGTATCTTTCTGTAGAATACTGTAACTCCAGATCTGAAAAATTATTTTTACTCTTTCCAATCTGAATCAGAAGTGATAATCACAGAACTAGAGAAGACCTAGCAAAATGCATCAAACACAAACAGTTATGCTGCAAAATCAGTATGTTGATAGAGACTGAAATGACTGTCATTATCTTCACTAGGAAAAACAGCACAGGAAAAAAGAAAAAAAGTGTTAGACTGGAAAGCCCTATTTTCTTTCTCTAAAACCCAAAAGCAAGTAGAAACTTAGTCTATGTGAGAAAAGACAAGCTGTGAAGTTACATTTGGAAAGCATTTTCACAGAATAATTAACAGAATTTCACAGAATGATAATGATTAAAGACTTCATTTCAAAAAAAGATTTGCAAAGCCCAGACCTCAGCACACAGAAGGGAGTTGCAGAGTCTTATATTTGTTTAATGAAATAGATATGAGATATGAAAATGACAAAATTCCCAAATTATGGGTTATATTGGAGTCACAGATTATTAAGTAACACAGGACCTCTTTGGGTCCCCGTGAGTCCTATTTTACCATGATTCTATAATGACGGCTGTACCAAAGATCCAAAGGAAGCAGACGGAAAAAACCTCCTTTTTATCACAGAGCATGGTTTTGAGTAGAATTCAGTAGCTAAATAATTTAATGTAAAACACCCATCATATTAGTGGAAGATGTCTACAAAAATAAAAGATAGTTTATATATAAAGGCTATATTTAAATTTTATTTTGTATGTGTGGGTTTTTTTTCCATTATCTTCTGTAATACTTGATATCACTAAGCAATAATGTTTTTACCTTAAGAAATGCATACATTTTTGCGCTTCGGTTGTTTCTTTTATTTCCCTTTCTGTTTTTCTACAGTAAATTTCCCTTCACTTTCCATCCTGCTGTGAAATGGTAAGCATCTCTTCCTCCCTTCCACCAGCCAAAATAACTGACAAGATAACTTAATTAACATGAAGTATCAGCATCTGGTACTTAACTTACATAAATGATGACAAAGTTTTCACCGCTCTGAAGATATTGTTGCTAATTCAAGAAGATAACACTTTATCTTTCATGCTTGTTCCACACTCTAAAAGTTCCCCAAGATAACTGTGTTTTAAGCAATATATAAAACTCACAATATCTGAATAGGATTTGTCAAGTACAATTATATGTTAAATAGAACCAGCTAGCATTTGCCAGCTAGTTGTTAAGACTACTGTTATTTTCAGTAATGAGTACAGTGAATCCAAAGAGCTTAGCTGGTAGCAGATTCTGTATTCTGTCATGTACAGAGCAGCAGAGGAGATATGCTATTCAGTTACAAAGGACAACTGCAGTGAGGACAGAAGGTAACTTTCACCACTACGGGCAACAGAATCCTTTTCAAGGCTGGAGAAGGAAGCTGGTCACAGATGATGTAAAAAGACATGGAAATACAACAATGAAATAGTATTTGTTCAGATCAATGGACAAAGGACTCTCAAATTCCAAGATGAACTCTTTGTCAATTTGTACTTTTGCAGGACAAATTAAGTCTAGAGTTATATATATACGAAATATGACTCCAGTATATAAAATACATCTACATAATTGCAAGATGTATATGAAGCCATAACCAAAATACATTCAGGATCACTTCTGCTGTCAAGCAAAGCCCTCTTGTAATATACAGCTTAACCCAACACAAACTGAAAGAACCAAACAAAAAATGCATTACAATGCAATTTTAGCATGTTCTGAGTCTATACTCCATTATTTATACTGATAGTAATGTTTGATCCATTTAAACTTCAAAAGTTTTGACCTTCTTTAATTTATTGTATCAAAAAAAGCAATATAAAGCTTAAAGCTTCAAAAATGAAAGCAGGAAAGCCTAGAACGTGTACTGTGTAGCAAATCCTAAGAACCTCTGAAAATCATGCACTTTGTTCTTTAAGTCAGTTACCCTAATTAAGTGATTTCATTCATTTTTTTCCCTTTTTTATGGTAATATTTTACAGGAAGACAGGATGAAAACAGAATTCAATACACATCTGCATAACAGTTGGCAACTGCCATTGGGTGTATTCTGAAATACTGAAGAAAAGTCTAAGCCATTTTTTTTCATTATATATTTCATGATCCTTAATGAAGTCATTAAAAGAAATCCTCTAAAAATGTAGTTTTTGCTCATTAAAATAAACATTATATATTCTATATTCTAAATTGAGAGATCTATTTAGGATATGTTTGAATGCCTGATCACCAGACTAATAAACTGTAAAGCATCCAAGCCTTGTACTGTAAAGTCTTCAAGTGAACTTTTCTTCCTTCTTTTTTAAAAGCCAAAGGATTCACAGACTTTCATTAAAAGCATATATCCCACAGAAATATTAGCAAAACCATATCTAAAGACAGGAAAACAAATTTTAGAAAATGCAACGGTTTCACAACTTCAAAACTTTGGAATTTGTTTTTAAATTAAGCATGAGTTTTAAATTAAGTATACTTTTCATTCCAGTGAAATGCTTGTGAGCTGAGAATTTCATTCCTGTAATTGGAAGACAGTTTTTGTGGCTCAGGCACAGGTATCCTCAAAGCAAGAAGAGGAAAATAATAATAATAATAATTAATGACATGAATTGATTCCTGATGATATTTGAGTTTCACCTCAACTACATAATCCTATTCAGCCTACTGATAGACTAAACTTCTCTTCTTCTACCACTACATAGGATTTCTGAATAATTCATATAAGCGGCTAAGAGAAGACTCTTATTTATAGTATTAATTGTTGCCTGTATAAGTTAAACTTGTAGAAATGAAATTTCAAATATGATTTTAAAGCCAACCTGTTGTCAGCGAGCAGAAGAAGTGGGGCAGCTTCATGAGGGGGAATGAGCTGGGAGCCAAGGGCGACCAAAGCACAGGCAGTGCCCTCACTGATAGGGCACAGTACCGCAGCACCTGAGCTAGGCAAGCAGAGCAGGGTCCTGGTTACAAGGTCTACTGGCAGCCCCAGACAAGTGACAATCCAGGTCCAGGGACCATCCAGGGGGCTAATTATGAGCAACAGAAGGCGGGGCCAGAGACAGGACTGGAGACAAGCTAAATAATATGTAAAGGGGTATCCAGAAGATAAGCTACCTACAGCGTAGTGCTGAGATCACAAAATCACAGCATAGCTGAAGTTGGAAGGGACCTCTGGAGATCATCTGGTTTGACCTTGCTGCTCAAAGCATGGTCACCTAGACCCAGGACCATGTCCAGTTGTGTTTTGACTGTCTCCAAGGATGGAGCCTCCACAACCTCTCTGGGCACCCTGTTCTGGTATTCAACCAACCTCACAGTAAAAAAGTTTTTACTCATTTTTCCTATCTTCAGATAGAATTTCCTGTGTTTCAATTCATGCCCATTGCTTCTCATCCTGTCACTGGGCACCACTGAGAAGAGTCCTGCTCTGTCTTCTTTACACCCTCACATCAGATATTTATAAACCTGGATGAGATCCCCCCTGAGCCTTCTCTTCTTGAGGCTAAACAGTCCCAGCTCTCTCACCATCTCCTGATATGAGAGATGCTTCTGTTCCTTAATCATCTTTGTGGCCCTTTGCTGGACTTGGTCCAGCAAGTCCTTGTCTTCTTTGTACTGGGGAGCCCAGAACTAGACACAAGACTCCTCACCAGGGCTGAGTAGAGGGGAAGGATCACCTCTTGACCTGCTGGCAACGCTCTTTCTAATGCAACCCATGATACTGCTGGCCTTTACTGCAAGGAAACGTTGGCTCATGGTCAACTTGGTGTCCATCAGGACCCCCAGGTCCCTCTCTGCAAAGCTGCTCTCCAGCCGGGCAGCCCCCAGCCTGTACCAGTGCATGGGGTTATTCCTTCCCAGGGGCAGGACTTGGCATTTTCCTTCGTTGAACTTCATGAGGTTCCTGTTGGCCCATTTCTCCAGAGTGTTGAGGTCCCTCTGAATGGCATTACAACCATCTGTGCATCAACCACTCCTCCCAGTTTTGTATCATCTGCAAACTTGCTGAGGATGCATTCTGTCCCATTGCCCAGGTCATTAATTATGAGGTTAAGCAGTATTGGACCCAGTATCAACCCCTGGGGTACTCCAGTGGTGACAGGCCTCCTGCTGGACTTGGTGCCACTGATTACACCCCTCTGAGCCCAGCAGTTCAGCCAGTTTTCTATCCACCTCACTGTCCACTTACCTAGTTCATAGATAAGCTACTTCATCAGCTTGTCTACAAGGATGTTGTGGGAGACAGTACCAAAAGCCTTACTGAAGCTGAGATAAACAACATCCACTGCTCTTCCCTTATCCACCAAGTGAGTCATCTCATTGTAGAAGGCTATCATATTGCTTAAGCACAATTTCCCCTTTGTAAATCTCTGCTGACTACTCCTGATCACCTTCTTGTCCTTCATGTGCTGAAAACAGTTTCCAGGGATCAAAGTGAGACTGACTGGCCTGTAGTTCCCCAGATCCTCCTTCTTGCCCTTCTTGAAGACAGGAGTGACATTTGCTTTCTTCCAGTCCTCAGGAACCTCTCCTGATTCCATGACCTTTCCAAGATGAATAAGAGTTGCTTCACAATGACATCAGTCACCTCCCTCAGCATTCATGCGTGCATCCCATCAAGTCCCACAGACTTGTATCCAGTTTGTTTAAATGCTCCCTAATCTGATCCTTCTCCACCAAGGGTAAGTTTCCCTTGCTTCAGACTTTCCCTCTAGTATCTCAGGGGTCTAGGGTTCAGGGGCCTTAGGGCTGGTCTTACCAGTAAAGATTGAGGCAAAGAACACATTCAGGACCTCACCCTTTTCTCTGTCATTTTCCAGCAGGCCACTATTCCCATTCAGCAGCACATTTTCCCTAGTCTTCCTTTTACTGCTTATGAAGCCTTTCTTGTTGCCCTTAAGGCCCCTTACCAGTTTCTTCTCCAGGTAGGCTTTGGCTTTCCTAATCCCATCCCTGCATGCTCAGACAGCATCTATATATCCCTCCTTGGTCACCTGTCCCTGCTTCCACCTCTTGTATACTTCCTTTTTCATTTTTCAGTTTAGACAGAAGGCCAAACAAGGAGAAAGGGCCAGAAATAGAACTTTAGACAAGTACCTACAACATAGCTCAATCAGGACTGAATGCCCAGCACTGAACTTAAATAGAGCTCCTGGATCCACAGGCAATAGGGTGTGAGTGGAGATCCCAGCTGAGACTGGTCAGGGCAATTAAAGCTTATTGGTGGCATCAGGGCCCTGATACTTGCAGGACTTAAATCAAAATCTAAACAAAATGATACTTTATTACTTTGTGATTAGGGTACTCCAAATTCTCCTTGAAGTGAATGGAAATGGAAATCTCCAAATCACAAAAAGTTATTTACCTATTGGCGGTCAAAGTTCCTCAAGATGCAATTTGTGGCACACAAATTATTCCCTGGAGGTCAGAAACTTAAACTAGCTATGTCTGCTGGTTGTATATATACACAGAAAGACTTAAACAAATTCATAGACAGCACAATTTAAACTGATCTATTAATCAATCTGTAAATGATCTTCTTCTTTACATGTTTCAAATGCTTCAAAAACAGCATAATGGAGGAAGGTATCATGAGTATAATCAGGCAACAGGAGCAGTATAGCTCTATGAAATACTATACTTATCTAAGACTTGCAAACAAGAAAGACAGGCATACACACATGCAATCACAGAATCATATAGTAATAGAGTTTGGAAGGGAGCTCTAGACGTGATCTAGTTCAAGCTCCTGCTCAAACCAAACCAATGTGCTCGCTTGAAGCTTGGCAGGTTAATTAAGCTATACACCTAAAAGAAGCCACAGCAGCTATTGTCTCTGACAAAGAATGTGGACTAATTCATCCAGCATGTTCCAGATTACTCTCTCTTGCACACACTTTATGCCCTTTGACACCCATTTCAAACTTCCATGCATTTAATTTTGATTTCTCCAAAGCAGTGAAAATTTTAAAAGTTGTTTTAAATATTTTTCAAATAGTAAGGTAAAATCTAAGGGACATCTTGGGCACAATTCCATCTGAGATGAAGGCTCCTAATTGTGATGGCCACATGTATTAACTAGAGACATGCTAGGGGTGGGATTCAAATGCCTAAACATAAAGGTATCTAGAATAATTTACATTCTTGTGGGGAATTCTGATTAGCTGTTCATCTGTTGCTCTCATTTGAAAGACCAGGAAAATAAAAGGTGCATGATGATATGTTATGTTTGGTACTCTGTTCCATTAATAAATTATTGGTTTGCCTTACAGAGTGGTTCTATTCCCTCCATGCCTTTCTTTAAATTTACATAATCCATAATACTGTGGATATTCTGCCCACCTCTTAAGAGATTAATTTAGATGATTCGTATATAGATATATGCATATACGCATATATATACATACATACATACACATGTACATATACATATGCACATATATATGAATATATGTGTGTATACATATATGCATATATGCATATATACATATACATCCATACACACGTTCACACACACGTGTGTGTGTGTGTGCGTGTGTGTGTGTGTAGGTTTGTATTTAAATCTACATCAGAAGCCAGATTCCTAACATTATGGAGACCAGATATTTTTGTCAGGGGAAAAAAAAAAAAACATCTCCAGAACTGGATCCAAATTAGCTGTATTTTTCTAAGCGTTATGAAAGAACTAATATCTCATTATAATGCACAAGAATGTCTCATCTGCCTAGTTTACCAAGATACATTTCTGAAATACAAGCAACAGGTAACCACTGATTCTAGATTTAAATAATATGCAGTTAATTAACAAATAGAAGCTATTCTGGCATCTATCAAATAATTTTGTAATGCTGTTATTTCAGCATTATTATTATTTCAGCATTATATAGCTCTACAATAATCCTTACTTGTCAAAAACAGCAGACATTTGTAATTTCAGAGATGCCATTCAGAATTAGACTATATCTCAAAGGAAAACAAATCACAAGCTGTTTCCAGCATGCTAGCATGAAAAAAAAGATTTAAAAAAGGAATTAAAATTATGGCTTAAGTCTATAATACAGATTCACCACTCCTTTTTATTTACTTATGTAATGTGAGCATGTCAATAAACAACATAAGAACTGACCTGCCAGACACAAACCGCTAACTATAGCTTTCACCACTGTGATCAGTTCCACTCATATCAACAAGATTTCATAGCAGTAAACTCTCTCTATTCACTGGTGTTTCAAATTTTTGATATTATATTTAGGCCTAGATGCTAAAAAACTCAGTAAGAAATTATCATTAATTGTAATTTTCTCTCTCAAAAACTGCTGCTCCTCTGGGGTCCAGTTTCTACATCTGACCTGCCCTATATAACACAGACAGCGGGACAAGGTGTTCCAGCAGAACACTTCAAGATACCAATACTTCTCCACCACCACAAACAACTAATAATACCTCTATGTCTGTCATATATTGTCTTTTTAAATACAGTTCTAAATTACTAACACCAGCAAGATAACATCTGAAAACAATACCTCTAAGATCATCTGGGAGCACAGATAAATCCCTATTATGATAAATGTATAATGATACTGTTAGTAGGAGTAATAACTGTCTGTTTGGGTTCTCAGTCATATATTGAAGGACTGTTTTGGTGAAAGGACCTACCTTAAAGAAGTTACAGTCTAAGAAACAATAAATAGATACAACAAACAAAGGGAATAAAAGGAAACGAGAAAGATAGTTCAGTAATACTTCATAGTTATTGAAAGTGACCAATGATGTTTGTTTAGTTTATTTTTAGTGGATTCTTATACAGATCACAGAATTTTCCACTAAAATTGATGTAATTGGAGAACTGTGGAACCTCAGATACTGCTTTGTGATCATTATTACATATATGAGTTTATGTGGTAACTTCAGAATTTAAAGACATTTTAAAATAGTTAAACCAAGAAATTAATAACTAAACTATGGCCAACAATTAATAGCATAATAACTTTTATTTGTTTAACTTCAGTTTTTTGTTTTTTTTTTTTTAGATAAGCTATATGTGTTGAAATAGTATAAATAGCCTCAGGGACTTAGAAACACTGCGAATCCAGTGGGGGTACACAGGAAATTGTAAGATAACAATACATACCATTACAAGATGGCAATGCTCTGTTCCATGCTGGCTTTCCATCAGCACCAATTACACATGTTATAGTTGAAGGATCAATAATCTTATATCCAGAGTCACATTGGTAGGTAATAGTTGAACCAAGTTTAAAGTCTGTTCCAATTCTAGTCCCATTCATAATGTTTCCAGGGTCGAAACAAGCCTCACGTGGCTTTTCTGTTAAAATGAATGGAAGCAAATCTATGTACACTTTGAGTAAAAAAAAAAAAAAAAAAAAAAAAAGAACAATTTGCAGTGTTTTTTCAATCAGTTTACATTTTTCACCAGGTTACTAAAATATTCTTCATGTTTCTGTATGTTTACAACAAGATTGTGGATGCTTGTATGAGACTGGTTAGCTGGTTAAGGAAATTATACTGAGAAGATCTAAGCTACAGTATTTTCCTCCTACCTCTTATTTGTTTAACTTCCAAAAGCTGAATGACTTCACTGAAGTCTAAAAGAAAAACTGTCATTTCTACAATGCACAACTTAACACTATTACTTTTTTTAACCAAATGTTATACTCAATGTTCAATAATTTCTGGTTAGAAAGCTGTCATACTATAGAATAAGTTAAAAAATAAAAATGCATGGTTCCTTTATCTTTCATATATAGGAAGATCTAATAATAACTGGATTTTAAAGGCTAATAGAATTAGCACAACAGTTATTTTCTGGCATGAGCTAATAGGTATGAAATCTTTTAGTCAAAGTAAGTGTTGACATTGGCTTTAACAAGGGTAGGATTTCATTCATCACCTTTGGCAAGTCAAAATACAAACAAAAGGGATGGGATAGATAAGGTACATCAGAGATGACTTTATGTCAAAATTGTGATTGAGATGATCTTCAGGTAGAAGGCATTTATGGGTAGAAAATTCTTTATAAGTAAATAAATGAAAACAAAATATTAGTATTGCTATACTCTGGATAAATGTGCTATACTGTTTCTTAATAAAAAGCTTTAAGACAACTCAGTCACTTCAAACTATATGAAAATATTGTGTAATACCACTTCTATAAGTAATACTGTGCTAAATATTTAGACTAAGTAATACTGTGCTAAATATTCAGACTGTTTAGCAAGGAAGGATGCACTTAATATGAATAAAGTTCATTAAGAGAGGTAAAACTTTATTAAAAAATTCCAGTCTATTTCAAATTTATAATCAAAGTTTATAGCATATGTCTTTCCCTTAGTACAGTAAATAAAGCATGTATTATAATAAAATAGACAAAAGGGTCAGAAAGCAAAACTGGATGTCAATTAGCAGAAATGCAAAATATTAAATTTTATATAAAAAACTAAATAATATACTTAAGCACTGAATTATTAGGAGCAAGCTTACTAAATACTGAACATGCTATCTTTTAAAAGTATATTTGTTCTGCTCTTCTGTATTATATTTTTATTATTTCATTGCAATCATAGTTGCATTTAGCTGTACATTTACCAGACTATGCTGAGAAGAGAAAATACACACACAGCTAAAAAGTGCAAGTAGTTAGTGTTGTATATGCACATTTCTAGAGGACATCTTTATCTACTCACCTCCTCTTGCTCAACTTCCCATTTTCTTTCCCTGAAGCCAACACAATTTTGTTTCCTGGAACCAACTGTTTTCCAATTTTGTTTATTTCAAGTTTAGGTAGCAATGAAGAGACTAAGATTTTGGAAAGCAAAGCCTTGCCAACATGTAGAAAAATGCATGAAGCTAGATGAAAGTTACAGCTTACATATAAAATTGATTTACTATTTCTTTTTAACCTCTCTCCTTTTCACTGGTATGTTATTTCTATATTCCTTAGATTTGCTTGTTCTTTCTTTTTTTGTCATGTACATTACAGTGTTTTACTTCCATTGTCAAGAATAAAATGCTGAGGCAGCACATCTGCTGGTGTAAAACAGCTTAAAAAATCTGAGTAGAGATGACAATAAAGCCAGAGACAGCATCTGAGAACAGAAAAGAAACCAGCTTTGTAAGTGTGTGTGTGTGTGTGTGTGTGTGCGCGCGCACATGCACACACGTGTGTCTTAGTGAAAAGTCAGCCTAACCAGCCTACCCATTCTCTGATTGACTAGTAATAGGTACCAAACAAAATGCAAAGATTTTCCTGCAGTACAGGTATTCAAAAATGTGTATGCAGTTCAGTGTGTTGCTTGTCAGCGAAGTGCAGAGGAAAATGTATTGGCGCGTATCAGCAAAACAGCAACAGTCATGTATTCTAATTGGGGAGACAATTCCAATATTCTTCATCTTCTTTCTGAATGCTTTTTTTGATATGCATGGTCTTTTTTCTTTTTTTTTTTTCCTTTGGAAGATGAAAATGTGCATAAGGAACAGGAAGGAGACATAATAGACTTTTGTGTTCTGCCACACATTTACAGAAATTAGTTTTTAAAATCTATGTTGATGCAAAGAGGTATTTGGCAGTTCAGTATTAGTTTGTCTAGAAGTAAACAGATTTTAGTCTCAATAAGTCCTAGATTACATTTCTTTTCTATTTTTTCTGTAGATTATGGTGGGAACAGTACCTTTATAGTCAATGGCAAATCCTGACATTCCAACAGAAGCATCACTGCGAAAAGCCAGAAAAAGGCTGTTACCACTGCTCTCTATTCTTTCAGGAGCTTGTGAGCCTTGAAAACTGCCAATCAGAGGACTGTTAGAATCTTCCCCTTCATAAATATGTAGAAAATCATAACTGGGTTCCATGCTGAAACTGAAAATGAAGGAAAAAGAGAATTAAGTCTTCAAATTTCTTTCACAGAATCGCAGAATCACAGAATGGTTGAGGTTGGAAGGGACCTCTGGAGATCATCTAGTCCAACCCCCCTGCTCAAGCAGGGTCACCTAGAGCACGTTGCACAGGATTGCATCCAGGCGGGTTTTGAATATCTCCAGAGAAGGAGACTCCACAACCTCTCTGGGCAACCTCTTCCAGTGCTCTGTCACCCTCACAGTGAAGAAGTTTTTTCTCATATTCAGATGGAACTGCCTGTGTTACAGTTTGTGCCCACTGCCGCTCATTCTGTTGCTGGGCAGCATTGAAAAGAGTCTGGCCCCATCCTCTTGACATCCTCCCTTAAGATACTTGACAATCATCTTCGTAGATAATCATCTTTGTAGCCCTCCGCTGGACTCTCTCCAGTAGTGCTATGTCTCTCTTGTACTGGGCAGCCCAGAATTGGACACAGGCCAGTTTCTTAATCTTTCATTTTCTTAATCTTTCTTTAAAATCTTTCATAAATTAAACACTACTGTGACTGTGGTTGCCAACCTTCTACCTAACACATGTTCTTTTCCAGAAATAGAAGACTTTCTTAAATATGATTCACAGTAAACTGTGAACACAGTTACTAACCTTCAGTTGAATTCTCTTCACTGTTGATTTGAACACCTTTGACTTTCTAAAAGATAAATATCTACCATCAGGCCTCAGACAGGCTCTGTCTATAGTCAATGGGAAAGAAGCACACCCTCCTACATATCTCAAACACCTTTCTCAAGATGGAATGAATCACCTCCTGCAGAAGGCTGCCTCTTACCACTAAGCATAAGAAGGATCCAGACAACTAGCTTAGATTAGAAGTGTAGCTTTTAGCTGGCTAAATTGGAGATTAATTCCACCCATTGTAAACATAAATTCACCACTTAGAATCAGAATGCTTTAATGTGGACAGGTCTCTACCCTGGAATTTATCTTGGTTCATATGCAAATTATATCACAAAATTATGATAAATTATAGTAAATTATTATTCTCCTTATTAAACCATCTATGCTGTTATATTTTATTAAATTTTTATGTTTATACAAAGCAACAATGAAGATAATATGAATGGAAGGTCATTTAGGTGGCTTTAATTGAGATGAGCTCTGAGATAAAGATAAAAATGTACAGATATTTACAAGATATACTTATAAAGGGCTGGATGAACAGGATATACTAAGAACACAAAAAAAAATGAAAAATGTGAAATTAAAAAATAAGTAGGCAGGGACTGGGTCAAAAAGTGTTTTTTCCTTCTAATTATCTTTGTGAAAGGAAATAATAAATAAAAATCTGGCTTTGTTACAAGTGTTGTGGTCAGCTTTCTCTTTTTCTTTCTATTATATTTATTATTTTATCAGTTCGTGCTGTCAGATGCAAGCTTTTTCAAATCATTTAAGACAAAGGGACAGCATCTTTTTCTTATCTGAGAAATCAACAGCACACACTTCTCTAAGTAGTGCTGAATGTTAGTGGTCAGACAATGATGAAAGTGAATAAAGAATATTTTATTCCCTATTTTCAAGAGGGAAGAGGAGTCAGAAAAATATGCATTGAACCTCTAGCTAAGACAGAGACTTAAGAGTCAGAAGAATTGAAAGAAATAGCAGTCTATAGACCAAAACAAGGAAAAAGAAATCATACAGGATAATGGTTTTCAATCTTTCTGTAGCCAACACATATTTGACAAAATACACTGCATCTCTTTCTTCTCATCCCAGATCCTCATCCTAAGCAGACATGGCTGCCTTCTCAAAGCCACTTCCTTGAGAATAATACAGGACTTGGGTGCAGCACACTGCCTGAGAATCAAAAGTGCAAGATAAAATGAACAGAAAGTGGCACATTAAGAAAGTAGATTTTATAGATGCCAAAAAATGTTATTGAAAGGATGACAGAGAGGGAGCTATTTTAACACTGACATTTCAGATAAATTAGAGGAGCTTTGGAGATAGTGCATTAAGTTATTTGTGTTCTAATACAAAAAGTATTTGTAAAATTGTACTATCATGCTTATTTTCTCTTTTATGAAGTCACCAGAATGTATTCGCACACCAACTCATTCATTAAATACGAATCTCCATTAGTCTGTTCTGTATATACTGAAAAAAGAAAAGCAGAAAACGTAGTCAAAACTTTCAATTTTGTCTGTTTGATAACCATATATGTACAGACAATAGTGTTGTTTTTCCCTTATTAATTTGTATTCCAATTTTTCTTTATTTCTTTACAGCTTTCTAAAACTATTCATAAGATTAGCAATCTTTCAATCTGCAGTTTAAAAGGCCCTATATCACAATGAGTCAGAAGATAGAAGAATTTCCAAAAATATTCTGCAACATCAGATGGTTTTGTAAAGGGTAGCTAGGGCATAACCTTTTCTTTCAGATTTCTGTTTGGAGAATTTGAGAACTTTAGCAGAGAATATCACAATTAGGAAAGACAGGAAGTATAGTGTGCAATGCTGAACTGTGATCATTTATAAAATGTATTGGAAGTATAGCATCAATTGCAAATTCCATTATATTGCTAGTATTTGTAGTCCCTAAAATAGGATTCACAAACAAACCTGTATATTATGTAACCAAAAATTTATTTCATCTTCCTTGAAATGGAGTATTTGAACTGATTATTTATGAAGTCCACAGTAATATGCTGCTTACCATACCTGCTTGCCCTACCAACCATATGACATTTTCAAGAGTATAGTTAGTGGACATTTATTCTCATCCCTTACCGCTATTTGATCAAATAACTGAAAAACAGAATCATCACATTCCTGATTACATAATTTGCTAGTCCCTTAGGCTTTAATTCTTTCATATCTTGTATATCAGCATTTCACTAGAAAACATACTGCAAGTTAGCCAAGAAAGCAGACTGTTTCCATCCCCCCTGCAAAAGGATGCAAATTTTACACAAGAAAATTCTGAACATGCCACTATCTGTTTCTAAAAGACCTAGAGCTGATCCCCACCACACTGATGTCTGCAGCAACATTACCATTCCTAACTTTAAAATCACAGTTAGGACAGAAAAAATCATGGAACCAAAACAAGAAAAAAAATTACAAAACAGCCAAGATGATTGTAGCCTGATTCAAAAATAATGATAAACTAAACACATAAATATGGTACAAGCCTGAACTTATGTTTGTGTTAAAAATATTTGCAATAAATATAGATCAATGATGGTATGTGGAGTAAATAAAAACAGTTTAAAACAATGAGAGGTAACATTATCTAGACAACTTTTAGCTCTCTTAGTTTTTGACTACATAGAGTAAAATATAATTTTATATACATTTTTTTTGCCTGATCTATGCACTCCAAGTAAAATGCATTTAGCCTGTATTAGTAAAAACCTTTAAAATTGTTTTTTAGAATGAGTTTCCAATACATTTCAAGTCTCTACTGTGAGGTACCAGAGTGTAAATTGAGCATTTCTAACAAACGACATTGTTTTTAAAGCTTTATATCTCATAGGTCACAGAGAGTTTTATTGTTCAAGTACATATTTGGTACCAAAAACTGCCATATAACTATGTTATTTTCTTTACATTATTTGGAAGCAATGATATAGCACATAGTATATGTATGCTCCAGAACTTAGCTAGGGAATATGATAAATGATGCCATTTTTAGATGTGACATTTAAAAACCTGTTAAACAGAGGCATTCATCTAGAAATGGTACCTTTTGAATAACAAGGCAATGACAAAATCAGGGTTTACTCTTATTCTCCAGTCACATTCTTTCCCAGGAGGATAGGGTTGCGGATAGTTAGGTGATAAAATAACTCCTGCCGGGCCTGTCAGGTTTCCTCCACATGCAGCTGTCACAATGTAAAAAGAAATACGGATATAGTCACATGTTAAATTCACAAGCATACGCTAGTTGTTAAAATAGGAATAAACTGACTTCTGCATTTATTTTTTTAAAAAATTAGTGCCTAGCCTTCCCACTTCTAGATAACAAATTTTTGTATTTTCCAGAAAAATCAGCTTCTTTCATATGAAAAAAAAGTACAAAAAAATTTTCCCTAAAAGAATAAAAATATGAAGTCAAGGAGGAAGACTTCTGTGTTCTTGCTGTGACTTTATCCCAGCTCTACTGAACTGAGGTATTTCTAATGCCCTGGAAAGTACTTTATCTTAAGAACTGGGAAAGCTCAAGAGTACGATTCATGATGCAGTTTCTTTCAACCATAAAAGTAACACAGAATAGACTGATTCACTTAGTAAAGGTATTACCAATATCAAAGGTTCAGAGGCTTTCCAATAAATAAACTCATTTAGTTACTGTGAATTAAATAGCATCTTTAAGCAGATAAGGTATCAAACGTCCAAAGGTGATGATCACACAGAACTCTAAGTAAAAAGAACAATAGTTAACACAGGCTGTATCTGCATCACCAAGTCATACAGAGTGATAGAAATGGATCTGGAGAGCAAAACAGTAGATACTAAGGATTTGGCATCCGCATTACACATTTTAAGGCAGGGTTATATCAAACCATTTCTTAGTCTGGTCCAACGGTCTGAATGGCCACTTGTGGTCAAAGTACATCAGGTACACCCATAAAACACATCTTGCAGTTTAGTTTAATTCAAAAACTCCACGACAACTCCATACTGTGAACCAAAGCATGATCAGGAAAACTTATTTTGAAAGCATACTCCTGGTCCGAATGAAACTGTTAATGCAGATGCTGCCCTTCTAATATTTAATGAAAACAAACTATTTTTATTTATTTCTTTTTGGTCTATTTTTTCATCAGTTTTTTTTTTGCGGGTGGGTGGTCTGCATTTTTTTCTATTTTAGTCTGTATTTTTGGTATGGTATTTTTGTTTGATTTTGTTTTGGTTCTATTCATAAATAAATTGTTCCAGGAAATTATTCACATATTCTCAGCATGTTCTGATGATTCAGCCTGAGATAACTATGACTATATTCTCAGGAAAGTTATAAAGTATAAATGCAGCCGAAAACATTAAAATATCATGAATGGATTTCTGACAATGGTCAAAGTACTAAAAAGTACAGTTATTAAATCAAAATCATCCTCAGCATACTGAAATAAGTAATTCATGGTAATGTTTAAAACAGCATATACATTTACAGTAGACATGTAGATTTGCAGAATATCTGAGGTTTCTAATATTGCCATGTCTACAATAAAGATTACTTTAAACTGCTTTCCCCTTCAAAGTCACCTTGACTATCACAGAATCGCAGAATGGTTGAGGTTGGAAGGGACCTCTGGAGATTGTCTAAGTCCAACCCCCCTGCTCAAGCAGGGTCACCTAGAGCACATTGCACAGGATCACGTCCAGGCGGGTTTTGAATATCTCCAGAGAAGGAGACTCCACAACCTCTCTGGGCAACCTGTGCCAGTGCGCTGTCACCCTCACAGTGAAGAAGTTTTTCCTCATGTTCAGATGGAAGCGTCTGTGTTTCAGTTTGTGCCCCTTGCCTCGCGTCCTGTCGCTCAGCACCACTGAAAAGAGTCTGGTCCCATCCTCTCGACACCCTCCCTTCAGATACTTGTACACGTTGATAAGATCTCCTCTCAGCCTTCTCTTCTCCAGGCTAAACAGGCCCAGCTCTCTCAGCCTTTCCTCATAAGAGAGATGCTCCAGTCCCCTAATCATCTTTGTAGCCCTTCGCTGGACTTGCTCCAGTAGTGCCACATCCCTCTTGCACTGGGGAGCCCAGAACTGGACACAGTACTCCAGATGTGGCCTCCCCAGGGCTGAGTAGAGGGGGAGAATCACCTCCCTCCACCTGCTGGCAACACTCTTCCTGATGCACCCCAGGATACCATTGGCCTTCTTGGCCACAAGGGCACATTGCTGCCTCATGCTTAACTTGGTGTCCACCAGCACTCCCAGGTCCTTCTCCAAAGAGCTGCTTTCCAGCAGGTCAACCCCCAACCTGTACTGGTGCATGGGGTTATTCCTCCCCAGATGCAGGACCCTGCACTTGCCTTTGTTGAACTTCATGAGGTTCCTCTCCGCCCACCTCTCCAGCCTGTCCAAGTCTCTTTGAATGGCAGCACAGCCCTCTGGCGTATCAGCCACTCCTCCCAGTTTTGTATCCTCAGCTAACTTGCTGAGGGTGCACTCTGTCCCTTCATCCAGGTCATTGATGAAGAAGTTGAACAAGACTGGACCCAGTATTGACCCCTGGGGGACACCGCTAGCTACAGGCCTCCAACTAGACTCTGCGCCGCTGATGACAACCCTCTGAGCTCTGCCATTCAGCCAGTTCTCAATCCACCTCACTGTCCACTCATCTAGCCCACACTTCCTGAGCTTGTCTATGAGGATGCTATGGGAGACAGTGTCAAAAGCCTTCCTCAAGTCAAGGGAGACAACATCCACTGCTCTCCCCTCATCTACCCAGACAGTCATTCCATCAGAGAAGGCTATCAGGTTGGTTAAGCATGATTTCCGCTCAGTGAAGCCATGCTGACTACTCCTGATCACCTTCTTGTCCTTCACGTGCTTGGAGATGGCCTCCAGGATGAGCTGCTCCATCACCTTTCCAGGGATGCAGGTGAGGCTGACTGGCCTGTAGTTCCCTGCGTCCTCCTTCTTGCCCTTTTGGAAGACTGCGGTGACATTGGCTTTCTTCCAGTCTTCAGGCACCTCTCCTGCCCTCCATGACCTTTCAAAGATGATGGAGAGTGGCCTAGCAATGACATCTGCCAGCTCCCTCAGCACTCGTGGGTGCATCCCATCAGGGCCCATGGATTTGTGGGTGTCAGGTTTGCTTAAATGATCTCTAACCCACTCCTCCTCCACCAAGGGAAAGTCTTCCTTTCTCCAGACTTTCTCTCTTGCCTCCAGGGTCTGGGGTTCCTGAGGGCTGGCCTGAGCGGTAAAGACTGAAGCAAAGAAGGCATTCAGTAACTCTGCCTTCTCTGCATTCTTCGTCACCAGGGCACCCACCCCATTCAGCAAAGGGCCCACATTTTCCCTAGTCTTCCTCTTGCTACTGATGTATTTGAAGAAGCCCTTCTTGTGGTCCTTGACATCTCCTGCCAGATTTAATTCCAAACAGGCCTTAGCCTTCCTTGTCACATCCCTGCATACTCTGACAATATTTGTATAATCCTCCCAAGTGGCCTATCCCCCTTTCCACTTTCTGTAGACCTCCTTCTTCTGGTTGAGTTTTGCCAGGAGCTCCTTGCTCATCCATGCAGGTCTCCTGCCCTCTTTGCTTGATTTCTTACTCACAGGGATGCAGTGATCTTGAGCTTGGAGGAAGTGATGCTTGAATATTAACTAGCTCTCTTGGATCCCCCTTCCTTCTAGGGCCCTAACCCATGGGATTCCTCCAAGTAGGTCCTTGAAGAGGCCAAAGTTTGCTCTCCTAAACTCCAGGATTGCGATTCCACTCATTGCCCTGCTTCCTCCTCACAGGATCCTGAACTCCACCATCTCATGGTCACTACAGCCAAGGCTGCCCCAGCCTTCACATCTTCCACCAGTCCTTCTTTGTTTGTTAGTACGAGGTCCAGCAGCACACCTCTCCTTGTTGGCTCCTCCACCACCTGTGTCAAGAAGTTGTCACCAATGCTCTGCAGGAACCTCCAGGACTGTTTGTGCCTAGCTGTGTTGTCTCTCCAGCAGATATCAGGGTGGTTGAAGTCCCCCATGAGAACCAGGGCCTGGGATTGTGAGGCTACTTCCAGCTGTCTGTAGAAGGCCTCATTGACTTCCTCTTCCTGAACAGGCGGCCTGTAGCAAATGTCCACAACAGTGTCACCCGTGTTAGCTTGCCCCTTAATCCTCACCCATAAGCTCTTAGCTGATTCATCATCCACCCCCAGGCAGAGCTCCGTACATCCCTGCTGCCCTCTCATGTAAAGGGCAACTCCACCACCTCCCTTTCCTGGCCTGTCTTTCCTAAAAAGCACACAGCCATCCATGACAGCACTCC
The DNA here is from genome assembly GCF_036417845.1 of Apteryx mantelli. Classification (NCBI taxonomy): domain Eukaryota; kingdom Metazoa; phylum Chordata; class Aves; order Apterygiformes; family Apterygidae; genus Apteryx; species Apteryx mantelli. Next base: position 115,011,753 of record NC_089980.1, on the reverse strand, counting down.
AGTCATGCGAGCTATCCCACCATGTCTCTGTAATGGCAATGAGATCATGACCTTGCGACCGCACACAGGTCTCTAGTTCTTCCTGTTTGTTCCCCATGCTGCGTGCATTGGTGTACAGGCATTTCAGGGAGGTGATCGAGCATGCAGGTTTCCCAGGAGGGGTAAAAGAGGATCCTCCATAGCCACATCCCATGCGCACTTCCCTGGCTGCATTCACCTGCTGGAGGCATCCTCACTTGAGCAGTCTTTTGCCAGCTACCCTGGCACTATAACTCTCCCCTTCCCCCATCTTTCCTAGTTTAAAGCCCTCCTTACCAGGTTGGCCAACCTGTTGGCAAAGACACGTGTGCCCCGCTTACTGAGGTGGATCCCAGCTCTCCCCAGCAGTTGTCGATCTTCAAACAGGGTCCCATGGTCGTAGAAACCAAAACCCTATTGCTAACACCAGCGGCGCAGCCAGTCGTTAACTTGGAAAGTCCGTCTCCTCCTCCTCTCATCCATCCGCCTCACTGGCAGGATTGAGGAGAAGATGACCTGGGCTCCCAGACCCTTGACCACCATCCCCAGAGCTCTGAAATCCTGCTTGATGGTCTCCAGTTTGCCCTTGGTGTCATTAGTGCCCACATGGAAGAGCAGCAGTGGGTAATAGTCCGAAGCATGGACGAGCCTTGGCAGTCTTTCCATGACATCTCATATTCAAGCCTCTGGCAGGCCACAAACCTCTCTAGACATGAGGTCAGGTTGGCAGATAGATGCCTCCGTCCCCTGCAGCAGGGAGTCCCCCACAACAATCACCCACCGCTTCTTCCGGGTGTTCCGGCAAGGCACAGGGTCTGTTGTCCCAGGTACTTCCCTTGCAGCCATGCCCATCTCCTCCTCATCCTGGAGGGCACTAAACCTGTTCTTCAGCTGCAAGTCTTCGGGAGGAGTAGGAGCCTTTCTCCTCCCACGAGCAGTGACCAGTTTCCAGCCTTCTTCTACGGTGTTATGATGTACCGTTTCCCACGGCACAGAGCCCTCTGGCAACTCCACTGCTGCAGGGGGTTGGGACTCCTGGAGCTGTACAGTTTCCGAGAATACCCTGTCTATCTCTTGCTCATCTTCTCGGATGCTGCGCAGCCTACTGACCTCCTCCCGTAACTCCCTTACCTGACGACACAACTCGCCAACAGCAGCACACCTCCTGCAGGAGAGCTGACTGCCAGCCCAGGCCTCCCGGAGAGGCCCCAAGCGCTCCCTGCAGCCTGACACCTGTAGAGCTGCATCTACTGTCAGAGGGTCTGTCTGGGTCCAAGCCTCTGACACAGCTGATGCAGCGACTCCACCAGCTACCAGGGAACGTGCTCTGTGGCATGTCATGACCATATCTGAGGAAGCCTACACAACTAGGATTGGAAACAAAAGTGCATTCTTGCACCCTTCTGCACAAAATGCTGCGCAAACTGCTGTGTCTGTTTGCTGCCTCTGTTAGCTGTGCTCAATATAGAAGAATATATATATGGAAGAATAAATATATGTACATCATTTTAAGCACATGTACTTTTTTTTTTGAGTAGATAATAAAATTGAGTGAGTGATGGAAATTGGAGTTTATAGATAGAGCACAGATCTTCTAAATCTTTAGGCACCATATGTCTTTAATTTTGATTTTTATTTAAATATTTTTAGTTTTGGAATAATCCCAGTATGTTTAGGAAACATTTTCATATTGTCATTCATACATTGCAAATAAGACATTCAAAAGACACTGCAAATGATAGCTGCTGCAATTCTGCTACCTGATAAGGAATCAGAGACACTATCCTGCATTACCCTGAGTCCTCCCAATATTTTTGGGATGTCTAGAAACACTTTAGAGAAAACAGAAGGACTCTAACTTTTGGGGGATTTGCTAATTTGGAAAGTGCCTTTCCCAAAGGGCCTGCAGAAAGGAAAAGCATTATATTTTTCTATTAATATTAAAGCAGATTGTATTTGGTCTTCAAGGATCATTAAATAAAGTCTTCATTTACTTATAAATCAATATGCAACATAATGATAAAAATCTAAAAAATTATTATTCATAGCAGATAATTTTTCAAAGATGTGGTAATTCTAACCTTAAAAGAGCTACACTGATGTCCTTAAAATACATTTCATCAAGACTTCTAGGCCTATAACTACTAGTCTACTGACCAAAACCTCACAGCAATCTTCATGCTATACAGGACTTATGGTACCAAAAATCAGAACTTGTTTCAAAGAAAGAAGATAAGATTTCTCCCACCTCTGGTGTTATGCAAATGAACAAAAGATCCCATTTCTTTCAACAGCATTTTCAGTTAGACCCCTCCTCTGAATCTATCTTTTCCAACAAGCATTCTACTTCAAAAAAAAAAAAAAAAAAAAAAAAACACCTCTGTAGTTTTCTAGGTATTGCACAGGGTGGGTATTTAATATATAATAGAACTCAGAGCATTTTCAGAATTAATAATCCACCACAATTTATGTAACTAAATTACTACAGGGAACACCACTGTAAGAGATTTGTCACACATCCTATCCAATAAGAAAAAATATTTTGATCTAAATCACCTCTTTGACTTTATTACTTATGACAGACTCTGTGAATTTTAAACTATCATAAAGTTTAAAAGATAGAATAGAGAGAGAAAATAACATCCAAAAATAGTATTACTCTTGAGAATGAGACTGTCAGTAACCATAAGTACTAAGTAACTGAGTTTTGAAGAGACCATTACTCCAACTTTAGCATTGTATGTCCACTAGTTTAACTAGAAATATATTTCGTATTAATCTTAAGCACAGGCTAACATTTCATCTCATTACCTATGCATGTAGGCGGATCAGGCTGCCAAAAGAATCGGTTATTCAGTTGCACACACGTAATTTTAGCATGTCCTTGAAGCTGATAGCCAGGGTCACACTGAAAGGTAGTGGTGTCCCCAGGCTCTCTGCTGTCTCCGTATCTGGTGCCATTCTGTGGTGTCCCAGGATCGTTACAGGTTGATGCAATAGAAGCTATAGGGAAACCATGAAATAAAAACTTTAAGACTAGGTACTAAACATCCGTAATTAAAAGCACAGTATTTTTACAAGAGCATTCCAACCAGAGGCAATATTATTTACTCATCAGTTAACGTAGGAAGGCACTTTGTTTATTTCTATGAGAATTTGCCCACTGAGATACATCATGTTTATGTTGGCTTTCTGCCAATTTTCTTAATATAAAATATGGCCTGAGAGGGAATAAACACAAGAGTGGTTTTTTGTGTTTTTTTTTGTCCCGTTAATGTATCAAAAGAGCTAGTAACTCCTTTTCTTACTTTAATGTTCCAGTTATCAAAGCAAATTTCTTTATGCACTATGATGTCTTTTGTACAATAGGGCAAGTATCATAATGTAAATAACATAATTTTATGGTTTTAATATCCTCCAGCATATGAGAAATGCTATGTATGCATAGCTGCTTGAATATTTTATACAGCCCTGAAGTTCCCATTTCAGGGGCAGGCAACAAGTTTCTCAGAGTATACTCCAACTGAACCTAAGCAAGAAACTTCGCCTATGTTCAGTCTCTTGAATTTGTATAACTCTGTAGATACAAATAACACAGTCAAAGAGCACAATATTAAAACAAGCAGAACAATCAGTATGATATGACATAAAGCAACTAAATTGGTCAAAAAATTGCATATACAAATCCACACACCACTTTTTTTGGCCACCCACTGTGGATTTGTGGAAAAGACCAGGTTTGTTCTTCTGGCTTCAGGAATTCAGTAACTTCCTGAGTTGCAGCAAACTTTGAGGTCTCCCCTATGAAGATTTTCTTCCCATCACCTCAAACAGAAGTCTCTCCCTAAGCTCTCTACTTCCCATACGGTGACTCTCCTGCCTGCCACATCCTGCCATCTTCAGAGGCTCCCCTCCCTGAATCACTGAATTGCACTCTGCTACCCACCACACCAAGCTGCTCCCCCAACTATGTCCTTTTCAAGGAACATACCACACTTATGAGCAAAAGTAAAAAAACAAAATCATTTGGTCAAACACTGTCACCATTGATAATATTAGTGTGCATCTACAAGTAAGTCCCTCTATCATTTTCTCTGTCTTCATTCTATCAAGTTTAAACTTCTTGAACCAAGACTAAAGATGTTTTAAAAATCTTCCCCAGAACACCCATCTGCTCATCTCCCATGAGGGATAATCCTTCAAAAATGTCAAAATTCAATATTAACTTATTCTCTTTTTTTTTTCCTAATAAGCTTCTATGTACACTTTCTTCCATGCTCATTAATTAGACACCTTTCTTAAACTGATTCATAACCATCTCAAGTCTACACCTGATGTCTCTTCAAGGTATAACTTTGCTCTGATGTCTTTAAGACATGATCAGACCAATGAGGAGCATTCAGAGATAACATATAATTTATTAAAAACATATATGCCCATGTTAAAACTGTTTTTTATCGCTTCCTTGATTGACGAGCTAATGTTATCATTTATCTTATTCTTTGGCTGTTCATTCTCACACACTCTGGGAAAGGAGCGACTACATCTTTCTGTATTTTGAGCAATATGAAGCATACCTAGCACTTGGGTTTTAGGATAGTATCATAAATTACAGACCAAAAAAGAGACCAGGAATATAAAAAATTGTTCCTTTATGTTTGATTGTCGTTTTCTGTTATTACCTGTGGAAGGGCCCAACCTCTTTCAAACTTCATTATGTAGTATCAAATGTCATTTCTTATTCACTGGGGCTTTTCTCATGTCTAACAGTGCTTTAAGCAAACACAGACACACACACAGAGCCAAAGTACAAAAGAAATTCTATGGCTATTATACTGACATAATATATAACTGCAATTAGACTTGAGGCTTTGCTTCCACTATGCGTGCAAACACAAAAAAGAAAAATGGCTTATGAGCACTTTGCTGAAAGCTGGTAATATTTTTGGTGGGGTTTGGTCCCCTGTGACAACCATTGTCAACTGCTTGTGCAGGAAAAGCTGGAGGAAGAGATTATGAAGGAAGGAATGAGAAATAATTGAGAATCTTTAATGTTAGAAATAACATGAAAACAAGAACCAAAAAAAAAAAAAAAGACTTCTAAACAAGTGAAAAACAAATGGAAAAGAAGATGTGACTCTCCAAAGAGATATAGAATATGCACCTAAAGTTTTGCTGGAAGGGTAACTCTGCCATACAAGGAATTTGGTAATAACTGAAACTGTTGATGGATCAAAAAATAGTAGCAGTGACAGAGGATAAGAGTAATGAGAGAAGGGTAAACAAAGGACACTATGTTCTGGTGTATGTCCTGCCACATGATATTATTTTCATGATAATTTTGTACTTTTCCAGGAAACAGATTTTGTACCACAACAGGGTCAGATAAATTAAGAAATCATGTAATTGTTGTTCTTACTTAATCTAACCAGATATATTTTCACATTTTGCTATAATTCTTACTTCATCAAGCTCTGGGTATTTAGAAGAACGGGGAAAGATGTGTTGCTGAATGTATGAGAGGTGATGGGAAGTTGTTCAGAAATTAAATTGGAAGTTCTTCAGAACAGAAGCTATAAAGATTTATGTTTGAATGCTGTGAAAAAGCACAACAGTTAAGTTAAATCTAAATTTAAATATGGCAGTTTAGGACCTCACCCCCCCCTTTTTTTACAAGAATTAAAAATTCAGAACAGCAAACATCAGGTTCTCCCCAAACTACCACCCAGAGGACTTGCTGAGAATTGATAATACATGAAACATATATATGAATTTGCAGGAGAGGGAAAGGTTGAAAAAGTGATGAGTAAAAAGAGAAACAAAAAAAAAAGGAAAAGGGGAAGCCTGCTAAAATGGTATGCTAAAATGGTATTATGTATACTCCAGCAAATAGGTGGCCAAAGCACAGGAAGTGTAAAACATCCCTTTACCAGAATATATGGCTACACTATAAATGCAGGAGTTTGGTTTACCATTTTATTATTTATAATTTTGTGACCTTTTTTCCATTCCAAAATAACATTTCTCATACCTTGAGATGTTTCCTATTTCTATATGAAGTAAAAGAATGGCTGTTTGCAGCAGTAGACTTTTTTCTCCAGAATTTATAAGCATCAGCCCAAGAATACAAGTAATGCCTGTCACTGCTAATGAGTACTGTGTAAGCACTCCCCAGGCACTGCTCTGAAAATTCACCCGACATTCATATCAGCGCAGTTTACTAAATATATACTGGGCCACAGGGGAAGGAAAGCATGGTCATGACCTCAGAGAAATTGTTTCCTATTTGACAGACAATAATTGTTCTTAAAAATAGATCACTATAGTTCATGTCTGTTAAAGAATCACAATTTTTTTTTAAGTACATGAGCATAAACCTACCTCTGTCATTAATTAGCGTCCTTTTTCAACAGATCTTTGAATAATACTTTCATTTTCTCCTTAAAGGGTTGTATGCAAGATAAATTTCAGCAAACAACATTTACTTGGATTTTTGACTGAGGCAAGTATGCACCAGTCACATAGGACTGATGCCTTTTAAAATTCATTTCACTGTTAGTCTACATTTCCTATATAAAAAGTTCTAAATTTTAAAAACAACCATAGCCATTTAATAACCACAAAATGTTCTTCGCATTTTTGTTCTTGCAGCCTTGGAAGATATCTTATGTCTTTGAGACTAATAACCTTTTTATCATGCCAAATACACTTGATCCTAATTAAACAAAACACCAGACATTTAAACAGCAATGTGTCATCTAGTAAAGTGAACATTTAGACAGGCTGTCAACTTCTCATCTTGTCTCCTTCCCAAGTTGTTTTACTGCTCACACTTCCCAAGAGGTTCTGTAACTTCATGAAAATTAGAAGTCTACTATTACTTCATTTGGTATTGCGCAAAAGTCTAAAGAGTATAGATGTTACATGCATTAATATATAATCCAGACATTAAAATTGCCAGTTCTGTCAACCATCTCATTTGGATGACAGAAAGCAGGCTCTTTTCCTGCCTGTAAACAGGCTCTTTTCTTCTAAATCCATATACTAATATATGGTGATGAATTTAATATCTACCTTATACACTTATAAGAACGGATAGATGTTCATGCTCTGATGTGACATTGCCACATACAATTTTCAAAAATTTAAGAAATTCAGAAACTTGAAGCTTAACACATTTAAAGACATATATGCTGTAAATCATGCAAAGCAATGACTACATTTTAGGCTCATGGCTGCTAAGTCAAAATCAAATTCCCAAGTTAAACTTTTTAGAAACGGCTGAGAAAAATTAGATGCCTAAGATGGCACAGCAGGGAGAAGGGACTAGGATCCCATTAGGTTGGAAAAGAACTCCCTGTCTCCCAGTTCTTGCACATGTTTTCTAGGAAATAAATTATAAGATATTCAGCAAATTATAAAGTACCACTCTGTACAGATTTCCCCTCTCCTGCTCTCTCAACTGCTCAGCTGGCCATGCTTGTGAACTAGAGGTACCAGGAGAACGGGCAGTTGGGAAAAACAGAGATGCCTGGTGAGTTTTCATATGTCGGCAGCCACTGTGTTAGGGTTCTCTATTGTGAATTTAATAATTTTCCAGAATCTTATTTTAGATTTTAATGTGGATTTGATACCCAAATTACATTTTCAAAGTTGATTTAAAACTTCAGAGAAAATCAGTGGGAGACTGTTTTTGAGAACATGATCCAGAGTAAATTTGTGTGTCTGTAACCTTGTGAGTAATATATCAGAGTTGTGCCCAATTTATCTTTCACCTGAAGGACACTTCATTTTTGTCATTTTGTTTAGCCTGTACTCTATTATAGCTCAAGAAAAAAATTATCATTTTCATCGATATTGTTTTCACTATGCCTATGGTAAACAACCATGTAAGCCATTTGCTGCGTTTGCTGCACTTCTCTCTACATTTTCTACATATTTATAAAAATAATAAAGGATTTCCAGGAATTAGGCTTGTAAATTGCAGCAATGCACAAGTTTCCCCTGTTTTGACACAACTGCTTGCCTAACAGGTTTGAGAAGGATTTTGGTATATCAAGCTCAGACATTGCATATAGGATTTGTAGTGATTTCAGACTAGCAAATAGTTTTGTAACAGGTGAAAAAAATACAGCATTTGCTCTCTGACAAATATCTTACATCATATATGTAAATGTACAGACTAACAACTGTGCGAATTAGTATTAAGCATATGTTCAAATAAGGCTTGCATTATCTAATAATGTAAAAAGAAAAAAAAAATACCCTAAATCAGTCTCTTTCATTAAGTTGGAAGCACAGAGGCTTACATGAATAAATTTGAGATGACTTCAATGCTGCTTCCTTCAACATGTCTCCCTCCTCTTCAGGAGATGTAGCTATTAAGACATTTTATACTCTCTGCTTGGTCTCCATAAAACAGAGAGACTTCTGCAGCCAGTATGTTGCAGAAGTAGAACACAGCACTGCTTGAAACCTCACCATCATGCCTCAGCCCAGCTCTTGCACCAGCACAAGGCTGGATTACAAACCTGGAGGCCTTGGGCACTACACTGCATCAAGGACACTGAGTCACAGCATGAAGAATCTGAATTGACTGTACGTGCAATTTAGCATTCCAAGTTTACTGAACCATATGCAGAGTGAGTCTCACTGCACACTGATCTCTGCAGAGGATTCTAAATTGTTGCATAATAAATCTGAATTGATTGTTGGGTTTCCTTTAAACATGGCAGCATGAATGAGGGATCCTCAGAAACTGCTTTTAAGGAGCTAATATGGAAGGGCAGGATACTTCTACGAAACAGTGACCTTCAGTCTTCTTATGTGGCATTAAGAGAATTAAACAGAAAGAAGATAAAGTAACAGAAAGAACCTGACTAAGCTATTTGAAAGTTACATTTTATTTATATTTTAAATGAAAATTTAATTGCCACATTTTATTTTAACATGTGTGGCACCAAAGTCCAGCAGTATTAACATGGGCCTAAGATTTAGATGGCTTCCCAGGCTTAACCTTGGATTATCAGATCTTGTAGACTTACACTTCCTTGTATCAGTTTTTACAAGATGGGAAGGGCAATATTTACATTTACTCTTTGCAGGACAGCTCTGGAAATAAGTGCCAAAAATATATACAATAAACATCATTCAAGTAAGATAAACCACCTGCAATCTGTTCTTTTTCCTTGCTAGTTTTATAATGCTTGCTTTTATTTAAAAATAGGCTTTAAAATCTGTTTCGAAAAAGCATTTAAAAAAACTCTACTGCAATCAGTGGAACAGAAAAGATCCACAAGGTACTTTGGAGTGCCTCTACTCGTCATTATTACAACTAACTCTCAGGCCCAGAGGGAGGCAGCCAACCTTCTGTAGCAGAGTAATGGAGAGTGAAGTGCTTCATAATGGGCTTCACAATAGCCCAGAACTGAGCAGGGCACACCGCTGATAACCCAAAGAAGAAAAGTTGAATACAGATGTTTCTGAAACACTCTCTTCCGCTTTAGATTTATGTGCTTCCTGGAAGTACAGAGATAAGGATCCATGTGAGATCAAAATATATAGCCCTGAACCTCTTACTGGAAATAAATTATACCTCTTGGAAAAAGAACATCGTTGTGGTAATGAAGATGATGATACCCACGAAAGGGTATTTTACCTCCCCTCATCCCTAGAAAATAAAGTTTTGATACAACTTTAATGAGATAACTGTCAAAGTAACCTACAAGCTGAATTCCTGCTTAGTTCCACAGGAACCAAACGAACAACTTCTACCTTATATGAGGCTGGTGATATCTTACCCAGGCACTTACCCACAGCACATATGTTTTTGGTAGGAATCATCTTCCATGTTAATGACAATGCGTTATTATGAGCATGTAATGCAATATTAATAGCATCAGAGAAAGCAAGAGAGGAAACCAAACTATGAAATATGATTAGGTTACAGACTTTAAAATGTAATCTTAAATTCTGGTGCCCAACTGCTTATTTCATTTAGCAAGTGATGTCTTAATGCACTTTATTTTCTTTGAACTCAAGATTTAGTTATTTAGTAAGGCATATATGTGATTATGCATGTGTAACTTTCTTTTAAAAGTATTTTTGTGCTAAACCCTCTTTCTTGGTAATTTCATCATGGCTCAGACTTAAACAATTGCAATGGAAATGCAATTCCTGGAAATGAAGATTCTATCATGGAAATGCTGATACTACTTAAATGTAATACCTCAAAATATTAAGCAAGTAATTAAAAGATATCTGAGCAACAAAAGAACAATTTCCAAGATAACACTACCCTAGTAGTTCAAGACATATGGCAGTTACCATAAGAATTTCTGTAGACTGACACACGATCAAATGGAATTCAAAAACTGGACATAAACAAGTATCATTGCTTAAACAGATTTGTCAGAGTAAGCCCAATGTTAAAAACACAGGGCCACTGACATTTAAGCTCTTGTCAGAAGGAAGATATCAACAAAAGTGTCAACATCAGAGACAATAACCTCCAAGTAATTATTCTAATTAACTGATTGGGATGAGCTGTTTGTTTATTTTATTATAATTGGTGACTTGTGTTGTTAAGATAAAGGTTTAATCAGGAATCTTTACTCCATTTCTTATCTCTTCATTTATGCCCAAGAGCAAATTTGGGGAGAGCAAAGAAACAACAGAAACAAAAAAAAAACAAAGAAAGCCAGGCTAAACCAAGTACAGAAATGCCACCATTTCATATTTTGTGTTTAATAAAATGAGTGGCTGAAGTTGTTCTAGTAAGATAGAAATATTATAAAAAAACTGAGAAAAATTACGCTGCTTTTTTATTAACTTTTTTTGCTAAATATTCTTCATTAGCAAAAAAGATACATTCTAGTTCAAATGAAGGCAGAAATAGGAATATTGCTAATTGAACTGTATGCTTAAAGAAGGCTATGACAGATAAAAATTAACAATTCCATAGAATCAGAGGTCAGCATAGAAAACTATCACAGATGGCTCTGACTCCAGAAAAGCCAGACATTTCCAAAAATGTATAAACAGATTTTTCATTATGAGATGCGTGAAAATAAACCTTTGATGCATTGTACTCTTGAAGGGCAAAATCTATGAAACCAACTGAGGAACTATAAATGCATCATTTAGTTTAAGAAAAAGGTGCAGTTCTCTCAAATTATAACAGTTAAGAATTTAGTTCAAAGAAAAAAGGCTAAACTGTTAGGGTAGAACTATTGTTAAGTATTGTTAAAATGAGGCTGAGTCTGATGATAATCTGCCTAGAAGGTCTCTGACAGTGCTGTTCCTTTCATCTGCCACATATATTGGTTTTGTTAAATATCAAATAAACAAATTGCATAGTTAGATATAAACAAGTTCTCAATAGAATAAGCTTCAGGATGCACAGGTTAATAAAAAGCAATGAACTAGCATGGGATCCAAGGGCTTTCAGAAGTCCAGAGTAGCCGAAGATTAAACACCTAGGGCAAGACTGATCTGCTTCAACACAGATGGCTAGACTCATTTAGGATGCCCTACAGTATCCAAAATACCCACAGAGAACTAGCAGATATGACCCAAGGGCCTGTAACCTTCTGGAGTGGTAGATGGAGACCGAGCAGAATATCCTAGGCCATCTCAAATGGAACTAGAAACCTATGAAAAGGAAACCAAGTCACGACCTTAGAGTAGGATTAATTTCACCTACTCTTAGATGTCTAGAAGTGTGAGATTTAGTCTATATTAGAATAACTAGAGCTATAGCTGATGGAAAGAAAAAAGCATTTTTAGAAGGAAATTTATCCCATTTACCTTAGACGCTCAGGACAGAATTAAGTGAGCTTAGATACCTTATTTTTAAATGTTTAACTTAGGTAGGAAAGTTTTGCTGCCAGTAACTGGGTTATCTTGGGAAAAAAGAAGCCAGTCATCAAATTTGTCTAGACTCTCCCTGTGCTCACGTTCTATATCTTGACAAGAAAGAGTTGGTTGACATCCCTGGCTTGTTATACATAGTTTAAATGTACTTAACCCCCAGAGTAAAGGTCAATTTTGTACAATGAACTCCATTTTTGTCCTTTTATGCATGATTAAACAGTAATTAAGTTTTAATGAAAAGCATTAGGATGACTACAATTAACATAATCACTCTAGTCAGTTCGTGTCCTCGTGTTCTACATGCTGAGATGAGTGGGCAAGAAAATGGACTTTTAATATTGTTCAAACATTTTGTGAGCTTCAGCCTTTTATATTTTTTTCCGTTAAAAACACGTCTACCTACATATACAATAAACTAATTCATAGATGATATTTTCTGATCTATCAAGTCACATGCTGAGTATGTGATTCATCATTTTGCCTCTCTCCTCATACTATCCTTTCACAGCACCTCTTTTTTAGGTAGATGTAATAAGAGCATTCCAGGGCCCCATGCAGAGGATGCAAGTGATCAGCACCTTTGCAGCACAGTGAAACAAATCCTCTAACTGAAAGCTAGCACTTCAGTGCTTTGATTTTAAGCTGTTCATGTGATCTGATACTCTCAGATGTATACCCTTCACGTGATTTTATCAGTAGATGTTCATTCACATGGACATTCACCCCAATTACATAATCCAATGCAGAAGTTCCCTGTGTCAGAGTTCCAGAGCCTTGAAAATTTTACAGTTCTGTGCAACTCTGCATCTGCAGTTTACTTTTTGTTTTGTAACTCATGTTTAAATAAAATATATTCCTTAATAAATGCATCACCTGAAAATCCTTTAAGTGACACAAAGATTCAAAACTTGAGCAGTTATCATAATAGAACTTGTAATAAATCATTTACATTTTCTGGGATTGCCACTCTTTTATTGAATCAATTAGAGAAACTACTTAAGTAGTCAGTTTTCAATATTTTGTGCAGCTTTGCCCTAAACTGACATACAGTTTGAACACATAATGAATGCAAAGCATGCAAAGATACTCATATATCCATAGTTCAATGGATTTAAATGCTTTACTGGATTGGGGCAACAGTGGTCTGCCCATTGCCTTAAGGAGATTAAATAAACCAAGCTCTAGTTTTCAGGTGAAATAATTTAACATTTTGTTTAACATATTTCTTAAATCCTTTTTTTTAATAATTGAAAAAACAAAACATTACAACATTACACTTGCCAAACAGGGTGAACTGAACTCTTACAGAATTTTCCCTTAACTTGAACTGAGACATTCAGTTCCTCACCACTAATTCCAATTAATTGCAGTTAGACATACGCTGCAATTGCCAGCATGATCACTGAACAGATCCAACAGATATTACAGTAAGATGACAAAATCAGTTCTTCACTCTTATGGCATTTATTTGTCTCTTATTTACTATAGGTATCACCAAAGGTCAAAGAATATACACCAATACCTATGTTGACAAGTCTAACAGTTTATGTATTTTCTTCCTTCCGTAACTTATGGATTAACTGATAAGTCTGCTTTACATAATACACCACAAAATGTGTTTGCTAACTCTAACAGTGCAAAAAACCCTTCATTGCCACATATGTAAAACTTGACATTTTCAAACAGCTTGAAAAGCAGCATATTATATAGCACACAGGTCAGAAATTCCAGAGACGTTTATTCTGTTTTTATTCTTTAATTTATTTTGCATACTTTAACTAGGTATCTCAGCACAGCCTGTGCTTTGGGGCACAACATTCAGAAAAATCAAACTAAATGAAGTAAAGAGGTAAAATTCAAATGTATTATTTAAAGAACAGGAAACCCCCTGGTTTCCTCATTCAGTAGTAGTGAGTAGATGTCCTCATTCAGAAATAACAGAACTGGAAGCTTATCAGTGCCATTTATTTGAGAATGACAGCATCTCCAGGGAAGGTTTGAAATAAGACACGTATGTTCACACATTTTATTAATTAATCTTCATTTTCCTACTTTCCTGAGTAGATATGCCCTTACATAAATTGCATCTAAATATATAAAGATGCAATGACTGAATCAAAGACAGTGATACAGTCTCCCTGCAGTCCCATCTACAGTCTTTAACACTTCAGTCATAATATCATAGAAAAACTCCACATACTCAGTTTTACAATATTGATCCCATTATTCTGTGTACAGACATGCTTTTACTTTAGACCTGAAGATGAAACTGGAAATTCTTTGATTAATTTAACAGTAAATCTTTTAAAGTATTTCAAAATGGTCAGATATATTCTATTCTTTTTTCCTCAGTTTAACTGTGAACACACACAGCTGCTGAAATTATAAAAATGATCCAGTATGCAACAAGTGATTAAAAAAAGAAAAATAAACATAAAATATAAACACAAAGGAATTAAGATATTATTAGATAGTACTGGTAAGAACATGTAAAAGTATCAGTTCAGAAGAAAATTTGTGCATGTACAAACCCATTTAGGTTTGTATATAAGTATTAATAAAATAACGTTGGGCATGGGGTTGCTGTATAAATCAAGGACTAAGAAAACTTAAAGATACAAAGCAAATCCAAACAAATCACCCTAATAGTACTTATTCTGCATAAATACATATAATAATTACAATAATATAATCTCTTTTTGTAAAGACTGAGGAAGTTGTAAGATGAGAAACAAGTAATTCATGTATACTAGAATAAAAACTGATTGTATTTGAGATGAAAAAGAATTTACATACTTGAGAACTGAATGGAAAAGCCTGATTTGCTGATAAAGAAGTCACTGTCAAATTGTAACGTCAATGAGTTGAAAGTGCTGTGAATATCCTCTGGAAGGGCTGAGCCACTCCATTCTTTCAGCAATATGCTGCTCTCAACAGGCCCATCCCATACCTTCAAGATGTCATGAGCAACTTCAGTGTCAAAAACAATAAAATGCAGACTGCAAAGAAAGATTAAAAACACTACATATTACTCATTAAAAATAATTACATGAAACTCTAAGCAAACATTCCCAAACTGTTCTTATTTTGGAGATGCTGCTTCTGTTTCAGGACTGAAGAAACACTGGTGGTGCTGAAGTGATACCCATTTTTTCCAGTTAGATGAGATGATCTCATAAGAGAGATTCTGTTCTGTACTCGCTATACTGCAATGGCAAAATCTACTATTATGATATATCACACTTGTTCCGTTAATTAGCTTGTTTTTATCTTAGATATTTTAAGGGATAAGAACTATGATTTGATGAAAGCTTTCCTCTCTTTATTCAAATAAGGATACCAAGAACACTAACTGATTAGATTGAATGACATGCAATTGAAAAAAGCAATTGACATTCTTTCTGATAACCATTTGTTTTCCATTAGATGTTAGCACGTATAGCACAGGAAATTCTGTCAGTTCTGCCTTTTTTTTTTACCATAAACAAAAAATGTCTTCTCCCACCTTTGCCTTCTGCCAAAATTAATAAACTATATAACTGGACTGTAATGGAATACTCTAATCTGTATTTATCTCCAGCGGAAATATTAGATTTAGAATGGTGTTCAAGAATGTTATCTTAGTATTCAAAATCTTTGCACTGACTTCAAGTTCTGGTTGTTGCTTATATTTTTAACACTTAAGAAATCTAGTAAGTAAATATTAAAACTCTTTTTTTGTGTTAAGTAGTTCTATGTTGATATTTCTTCATTCCATTCATCATTAATTTGAAATTTGTCATTTAAATGAAAATAACTCATTGAATTCACCTGTGATGGAGTGAATTCATTATTTGGTTTAGTGAAATGAGATTACTAAAAATAGAAATATAAAAAATGAAAGATTTTTCAGTGAATGGACTTATATTGATAGTCCATCTTGATGATCAGTTAAAATGGTTGTTCACATAAAATGATTACTGAAACAGTTTAATATTTGTTAATCTTTTGCTCAGAATAAATAGATAGCTAATATTCTGAAGAAATGCATTTACTGGACATCACATATATCTATTCTGCCACTGCAGTATGAAACTAACCTCTGTTGCATATCATTAAACATGTAAGTATCAAGAGATTCTCAACTGAAATTAAGATTATCTATTTTGATTAGAAGTATGTTTAATGCTTTTGTTACATTCTTGTTTTCACAGTAGTTTCCTGCTAGAAGTAGAATAATTAGCATGAATATTAGACAGAATTTGCCATTTCTGAATCTTTGATTCTGTATGTTAACTGCACCAAAGATGAGCTGAAATACTCTTTAACTGTTGGTATTCCTTCCACCCTTTGAGTGATCTAGCTAGTTCCTTCTTGTTAGTATGGCAAACTGAAGAGTGTTTTCAAGTTCTCCTTGTGCGTTACTAATTTTTTTCTGCCGGAGTTCTTGAATCCCTCCATTGGCATCCCTTAAATTATTACAGAAATAAAAGCTCTTGATTCCATCACAGAGGTTATGACGTGTACCTTTATTTCACACATTAGTCACCACCTGTGTTTCCCTCATTTTCTGTAGTCTTCTCATTTCCTCCCTTTTCTGTTATGCTGCCTACTCTATCTGGAGAAATCTTCTAGTCCTTATCTATTAAGCGTTCTCTCAGTCCTGTTCATGTTTCTTATTAAAACCTCATCCTTTTTTCAGATTTGATTAATCTCAAAGCCTTCTGAGATGTTGTTGGTCTTATCGTTCAACTGCTTATGGGAAAAAAGTGTTATTTATATACACTGTACTTCAGAATGCAGTATACATTAATAACGCTCTAAGAGAAGAGAGCAGTAGTGCGAAATGAAAACCCTTCAGAGCTGTATATAAGGCCTTATAGTGCTAATCTTCAGCTGCTGTTAACTGTCAAATCCTTATCAGATCAAAGCATCAATGATAAAAAAGCACTTCTAATAGATACTCAACAAGTTCCAAGATGCCTGATGTGGCAGCACTCCTGGCAGACAGCCTGGCACTTTATGGTTGCTCGAGGCAAAATTTTTTAAAAAGAAAGTGTTGATTAATTATATTCTATTTAAAATTAATTATTACACTGAATGTGGCAGTAAGATATAAAAAAATGGCATTACAACAACTCAGGGGAAGAAATCTGAAGCCACAGACAACAGCTTGGCATTTTAGCTGGTTGACAGTTAGAAAAAGGCATAGCAGTGCACAGCATTACCACACCAAAGATTTACAAGCCATATTATCTAATGGAATTGACAGTTCTGAATTAGATCCTAGCTGTCTGCTGCACAATTTAGGCTCCTACGTTCCCTAGAGGAATGGCACTTATAAATGCCAGCACAACAAGCATCAACTTTATTAATATATGAAGGAGTTAATAAACATAAAATAGTGTAGAAAAGATAAGTAGGTTAGACAGAAAATATAATTTACAAAATACTGAAGTCAACAATAAAATTTAAGTATTGAAATTAAGTATGTACCTTATCGTCTTTCCTGGATCTGCTTCGATAATCCAAGTGCAATGAAGATTATTGTCATATGGTGCTGGGTAACCTGGAGACAAAATGCGCCCCGATGTAGCAGCATGAATTCGACCACCACACTCAGCTACAAAATAAATAAGGATTTGTACTGTTTATTTTTAATAAGGCCATAATATTTTGCACTTTGATTTTTCCCTCTGCTTCACATCGCTCTATCTTCTAAAAAGGTAAAAAAAATGGCCTAATATCTCTGAAACAATGCTATAAACCAGGACATATACATACGAACCAAAATATGTACACAAGTTAGAAATGCACATATAAATGATCTCATTGCTGCCTTGTCATGAAGTAAAAAAAAATATATTTTTGGGATTAAGGTATTTTACTGAAAAAAGAGTATAGTTCAATATAAAGTAAGACTACAAAAGCACATTTTTATCATCACCAAAGGGCAAAAAAGCATAATGTTTGGAGGCCTCAAAGACACCTTATCTAGCATGTTTGGCTTTTTAAATTACCACTGAATGCTGAAACTCAGAGCTTATGCAGTTTGGTTTTGCAATTAAAAACACTTTTTCTCTTGTTCTAATTTCCAAGTGCTTTTTGTTTAATGCTTTCAAGTTATTATATACACCTTCAAGCTTAATTCCATCATAAAACAGTTGGGTTTTGCCTAGTAATTTCCTTAGGTATTTAAATATTTAAATACCATATGCCCACCAAGTGAGAGAATAAATCAGAAAGCTATGATCTGAAAGTACACAGTACCTCGTTTTGAACATTTTTATCATTACTACTTTAACTTTGTGGAGAGACTTACTGCAGCACAAAGTATCCAGAATCAAATCAAGCTTACTTTGCTTATTTAGAGTATCAAGCAATTAACTGGCCAGTTTAAAGAGATGAGCTGGTGAAACTGGAACTCTGTGTAACAAAATCAGTCGCCACTGAACCAGAGGATCAGTGACTCCACAGTTAAGTGATGTCCCTGAATTCCTACCTTAGTTACCTTAACACTGTGACTTCACAAGTAGTGGAGTTAAAAAAAACTGCCATGGGGAACTCTCATTCACAGCTATCTACGATAGCATAAGACACAGAATGATGAAAGAACCATGGCAGCAGGACCAAATAATTTACCAGTAACAACTCTTGACAATTAATAAGCCTTCCATATGCCACTGAGACACTGCTGACAACCAAATTGTTACAAGGAAGGAAAATAACGGTAGGGGAAATAAGGTGATGGATTTACTTATCTATCCTGCCGTTATGGTCACTCAGGACTATATATGATTTATAGAACCACGGCAGAAAGATAAAATTATGAATGATTTAGCTACTTTGCAGTGTAAGTTCTTCAAATATAACCTTTGCCTAAAATTTCAGTTAATTTTGATTATATAGGAAAATTCAGACTGCAATAATCCCCTTGAAAGACATCTGCAGATAAAGAAGTGACTGATACATTACTGTATTTACCAAGGAACTCAAGATAACTCAGAAAAAACAGATTTTTTTAACTCAAACTAATTGACAGATTTGCTTTCAAATTCTCAGAAGACCCCTTCAGAAATGGAATACATGATGTAGACTTTGGGAGGATGAATTACATATTTCATATCCAAAAAAAAATTTCCACTTTAGGAGCAAACCAGAAGTAAACTTTCTGGAATGATTCTGACCAAAAAAACAAAAAGGCAGCTTTTCAACATGCAGAAAATGTGTATACTGTAAAACCACTACTTCAAAGAATATACTATATAAAGTAAGTATTACCTTAACTATTAGAAGTGATTGATAGGTGTTTAGGTTCTTTTGGTTGTTTCTTTTGTTAATATTAAACTGTAACTCTAAAAGGTAGACCATAACAGAAGATCAAGAAATATTGCCAAATGAATGTTTTGAATGATGAACTTCTTAAGCAAGAGACCTATAGAAGTCAGCTGCCAATCTAAAGGAACTTGCAAAAGAAGCTTTTCATCATCAAGAATAAACTCCTTCAAGAGAGTCTCTTTTCTTCTGGGGCTAAGCAAGCTTTTTTTCAGTTGTTTGCAAAGCCTTTATGAGATTGCATACAATGACTCAGGCATAATGTTTTCTACTTTTGACCAAGACTAACAGAAAAGTAGTAACTAACAATTAGCTACCAACCTTTAATGAAGGGCAGGGCCGATCTGAGCAAAAGGCTCAAAAAAAGTTTAGCTGTTAATGAACCAAGGAGGAATTACAGGAATCGTCTTTTCTTCATTAAGGCTTAGAACAAAGAAAAAAAGATGAAAAGAAATTCTAAGACCAATACTGCAATGTATCAATAAAGATGACTGGGTGCAGAATATGTGGAACCTGTATCACATGCTGATATAAGACATAACAAGCAAAAAAGAAGAGGTCTCTGGAACCATGGGTCCATTAAGTGAAAGTGTGTCTAGGTAACAAAGTGATCTTTGGAAGCGCATGTGTGTCCAAGTAAGGTAGTGATCTTTGGAAGTGCACAACAGTAAGACCATAAAACCATACAGCTCTTATGAAGAGAACAGAATTGAGAAACGAGAAAAGAGGAAGCCAGTCAGATCGGTGTAGGCAGAGATGTAACTAAGATAGAACAGGATAAAACTGAAGGAAGAAAAGATGATATATAGAGAACTGAAAAAGAAAGCAGAGAATGAAATGATCTACAGAAGCTTAACTGAGTTTTCAGGGATCTTCATGAGACATTTTCCTGCGCATAGAAAAGTAGAAAAAAACAGTAACAAGTTACTGAAACTAACAGACTAGTTGTGAAAACTTTACCTTTAGAAGATTTTCAGAGACAGAATAGTGAACATCTGACTACTCAGGTAGCTAATTCAGAAGAGTTTTAAACTGAGAAATGGGAAGAAGGAGTTTATACAAAATGGACCATCCCCAAATCTGATTTTAAAGATACGAACAAGGATAGCAAGTAAAAAAAATGCGTTAAGAGATTAAGGTACATAGGTAACATTGCGGCTGAAAAGACAGAAAGCAAGAATAAGCTCTATCAGTGGAAATGAAAATAAAATCCATTATTCTGTTAATAACAGGGCATAATTCCAGTAAGAGATGAAGTGAGATCCTCAAGAAATAGGAGATTTTAGTACAGTAATTCCTGAAACATTGCAACAAAATGCAGAAACCAGATCTACTAACGCAAATACAAAACCAGATACTCAAGGATAATGAAAAAAATGATAGAACAGCAATCACAAGTAGATTATAGAAGCTAAAAGCCTACTTTGTTCAAGAAAACTGGAAAGATAGGTAAAGGCATGGGAGGTGAGGGTGCATTGATAGCAGCAATGCAGTAAATTAAATAAAGTCTCAAAGGATGAAAGAACATACATTTTGGTCAGAAACATTTTGGAGAAGGGTCATGTTCTACATGTTCTATAGGAACAAAGATGGGACTCTTTTATAGATTCACTTGATCCTGTTTTCTCTATCTGCCTTTTCCTCCAGGTCAGATTGGAAGATATACTATTGGTTCTTTTGGAAAAGTGTCTGGCTGAGATTTCAACATCCTACATAGATTAGAGGGCAAACTGTACCACTAATAAAAGGAACTAGGTATTCCTGACACTGATAAATTTATTCATCTAATAGTCTTGGAACCAGCAAGTCTTTTAGAATCGATTCAAGTACGTGGTGGAAACAGACATAAGAAAAAATTATAGAAAATGACCTTAATGATTTAATTTAAATTAAATGGAGAGACAGACAAAAGTAGGACTAATTATGTCTCTTTTCTACAAAAGGGCAAACTTTTAAGGGAAAAGAAGACTACCCAATTAAACTGAAGAGCTTGAGGACTTGAATGTAGAAAAAGGCTGGAATTTCTTAAAATCAAAACTGTAAAGAGCTGTTTTGACCTGAAATATATATAACAGAAAATAACAGATATAACAGATACAGTTCAAGAATCAACTGGGAAAATAACACTGCCTACTAAGATAGCAGAAATGCTGTCCATTGATGTTATCCTGGCTCCCACCCTCTTGGTAAGGCGAATCTTTGAAAGGAAGAGAGCTTGTTCCTTTACAGACTGCAGGTCTGTGAATGTGTTCAGCAGGAGGAAGCTCCTACAACAGAGAATGTGGCACCCAGTGTGGGGGAGAAGCAACAAGCAGGGATGCTGCAGGTCACGTGAGAATCTTGAGATAGTTGGTGGACTGCCTATGGCTGGCAAAAAATGCAAAAACTAAGCTTCAGAAGTCACACAGAAATACTTTCCCAGCTCTCAGAGGAACTCCATGTGAAGTTTGTTGAACTCTAGGAAGTCACTGAAAATTGCTGGATTGGAAAGAAGAACTGGAAGAAAGAAATTGCCTCGCAGTGGTGCAGTGGGCTGTACTGGTTTTCAGATATTTTGTCTGTCTCAGTATTTCTCTATTTAGCATTTGTGCTGCTTGTAAAGAAACAGAGTTTCAGAGACTTGAAGATGTAGTGTTTTAAGAAAAAGTCTACCTCTAGAGTCCAATAGACTGGATATTCTATCATGGCAACAGTGGCTCGGGAGCAAACAGATCAAATAATCCACTAGTGTAGGATGAAAAATAGAAATGTGTAGGATGAAAAATAGAAATTAACTTCATATTAATGAGATTCTGAAACAATTTCTAATTAATTTATATGCTACTACTGCCTGTGACAGCATATCAGACTCAATGACCCAGGATATCATCTGAACAAAAGCAGTAGCAAACAAACAAACAAATAAAAAAAACAAAACAAGAAAAAGCATTTTAATAAGCGATTCATGAATTTCACTGTCAAAATGGTTGGTGCTGGAAAGCCTGAGGCATGGAAGGGAACTTGAGGGTTTATGAGAACAGATATCAACAAAGGACGTACACTTGCCTTATACCTGTGGATACGTAATATATATATTCCTTCGCTGTAACAGAATCGTTATCCCAAAGTTTTTTTAGCCACTGCTAGCCAGCAATGCATTTCACAGCCAGCAAAGTTATAACTGAATGTCCACAGTAAATCATAACTTAAAATTTAAATCATATATAGTATATACTATTATCATTTCATATAGAAAGACAAAATACTTATTTTTTTTAAATGACCAGAAAAAAATCTTTCACTGTCACAATCCATATTACCTATGCAAGTTGGCAAAGGTTTGTCCCAAACTCTTCGGTCTCCACTTAAACAGGTCATAATACCACTACCATGCATTGCATAGCCAGGATTACAGCTGTATAAAATGACAGTGTCTATAAAATGTCCTTCATCTCGGATCTTGTACCCATAATTTGGTATGCCAGGATCTTCACACTTCACTAGGTCAAAACCTGCAAACAGAAATGGGAAGGGAAAAGAAGAAGAAAAAAGACACAGAACAAAACATCAAACAAAATATAATGTCAGTGAACTGTAATCCAATCTGTGCAAATTATATTCTCATGATTCAACTAGATTAGATGCATCCACAGTGAACAAAGATAAATTGCCTATAATTTGGGGTTAGAGGAAACTAAAAGAGCAAGAACTAACTATTCCTTTGATATTGGATTATGACATTACTTTAGTGAAGAAAGGGCATTATTTGCACGATCTTAAAAGACTAGTAAGCCATTTATTATTTAATACTCCTTCTATTCTTGCAGTCTTCTTTATTCAGGGAAAAGGAAGCAGTATCTGTCCTGTAACTAGCACTCAGTGGGAGCTTCACCTCCTCATCTGATCTCCATACCCAAGCCAGTAGACCATACTGGGAATTCAGGAAGGAAACACAGAAGTTGTTTCATCTATGCTAGTGTCAAGACAGCATGGCTTAGGTTTCTCTTCTAGTGAATAGGAAGATATATCCCTACACTCATTTTCGAATCGCATTCTCCTGGAAAAATGAGAGAGCATCCAATACCTTGTTCTTCCTCCTCTACAGAAGCTAAATCGGTCTTACAACTGAGTCCTCTGAAAACAGAAAATGCCTTTGTTTTCTTCTCAGTATTTCTGTTCAACTTGCATTACCTTAACTACATATACTATACCAACTGATTTATCATCATCCATAGCTTTGAGGTTTGTGTGTGACTCTCCACCTCCTGTGAATCTCACAAATAAATCAGCAGAATTTGATGGAAATTATGATTTTCTTCATGATGTAGTGAGAGGTTTTGTTTTCTGTTTTTTTTTAACATAGTATAGTTTGGATGTCTGAAACATGTACATCCAAATCACAAGGAAAGAATCCTACATGCTTATTTCACTTGTAAGATTTGTTATTTGATGCCAGCTTCAGAAAGCTGACTTTATACCTTTTTGGAGATTGCCAGATGACACTGTGAATATTCAAATTTTCTCACAGCAAACTTACTACTTTCACAAATTGGACATAAAGGTTGGGTTTCACCTTTTCTAACTCAGCTTCTAAACATGAAAGGGATAACTTTGAGCTAGTTACCTTAGGCTACTTTCATAGTCAATAGAGAAATATGAATCTCAAGAGGACAAATCAATTCTTATTTAGATATGTCTAAGATCAGTCAGCACAATCATCCTGTGGAAATATTTATTTTTTCTATTTACTGTAAACAGAGCCTAGGTTCTTTATATAAAAAGCTAGCTCAGAATTTTGAACATCTAGAGCTACGGGAAAGAAATCTCACCCCAAAAGAAGCTGTTCTATCAAATAGAACCAGTATCTCTATCTATGCTTCTAAAGTAAGGAACGTCAGGGCCCCAAAACCAATTAGCATGCTCCAACCAAAACTATAACCTTAAGCTCTCCTACCCTCCAAAAGAGCATGGCTATCCCTAAACCACCTACCAGGAATGTTTTTTAGGTCACACTGTCTACTAAATTGTGCCTAAGATTGCTTGGGAGAGTGCTAGATGGCCCAAGCTAAAACCATGCTAGGATTGATCCTAACATTTCAGCAATATAGGCAACTACATTTCAGCACTCATACCAATGCCCTGATAATGTTTAGTTTACAAGCAGAGGTGTAGCCTATGTGTCAGAAGGAGTATGTATAATCACAAGTTATTTTCATAAAATGGAAATCACCACTTATAAGTGCAAATGGATTATAGAAATTTAGCATTATTCCCTTGCTAAAAGAGTGTATCTGGGTTAAACATTTGCACATCCTTGCAATTTCACTTTGCTGTAGAAAAGAAACAAATGTGCTCAGTTTCCAGACAAAAGGGGTGGCATTTATTTTAACTAGCTCTCAGTATCTACAATATAAAACATCCATATCTAAAACAGTTGTCTGAATTTCCTTTTAGAGTTAATAGTCACTTACAGGGTATGATTAATCTCATTGTCAAGTAGATGCCTAAAACAGACTGAATGAACTGTGCAATTCTAAAAAGGTCTATTTCTCTTCACTCACATTGGAGGGAGCCAAGGTGAATAGGTCATTCAGGTGAGCTGAACTTCACCAGAAATAGCTATATTTCTTGATTTTAATCTCCTTATTAAACATACACAGAAATTAACTTAAAACTCTAAAAATGTAAGTTTTTTGATAGGTATGGAGATGATATTTTAATGCTGATTTGACAGCATGAGCCAATGTAACACTACTTCTCTGCCACCTGCTTTTAAGTACTTTCCCATCCTTTACTAAATGTGACATTTGTTTATCATTGGCAGTGGAATGTGATTGAGAGATTAATTTTTTCTCTGATTAAAGAATCTTTTGTGTGTGTGTGGTGAAATAACTTTTCTATAAAACTGATATATATTTAGCCTGCTACATAAAAGCCTAATTCTCCACTACCTTCCACCACATAAAGTAAGGTTGTTAGGAAGACGTAGTATCTTTCATAACACTAACAGACTGAGTTGGGTGAAACGAAACAAACAAACATATGGACACATAAACCTTTCTTCTAGTCTGCTGTATAGCCATCCATACTAGTGAAGAAGTCAAGGCTGGGATAAAACTGTCATTCTGACTTGCTATTATTTCACATACGCCACTTTGCATTCACTTTTGCACAAACGTGTGGATATACATGATGCAATGCCACAGAATTCTCATTTATTTTTTCTTTTTTTTTTTTTACCAGAATTTTTGCAGTGCTGCTTCTGTAGGATGAAGAGTCTTTAAAAGGCACCAGATCTTCTCAGACACAAAATAAGGGCTTCCTGAATGGTGTAAAACTAAGTTTAGCGTGCTTACCTCTTTACAATCTGTTTGCACAGTATAACATGGCAGATATACTATTCCCTGTTTTTTTTTTTCCCCCTCATCTGCCATAATGACCCCTGAGGAGTCCTGAAACCTCAGCAATGTGAAGTGTTAAAAACATCCTGCCACAAGCTTCAGAAGTTTGAGAGAAGCCTACAATAGCCTGCCCCTGTTTCTCTACTCTTACTTTGAAACAGCACTGAGTATGACAAAAAATGATCTTTCTGTTATTTCCTTCCGTTTATATATAGTTCATATTTTTGCATCACTCACTTATACCATCAGGTATCCGCTAACACAGAAGTTTTCCACTTCCTTTGATTTGTAGACTGTTTCAAGTTTTCCAAAGCAAGCTACAGATCCCAGTACTGTGAAAACCTATGCCTACTGAAAATAAGCATGCTTTTCTTGGTTATGTTTGCAGACTCTGTGGAAGAAAACTGTGAGTGCCCATAGGTCACAGGTTGAAAATCACTTTAATACTATATTAAAATACTATAATTGAATTAAATATAATATGTTCCAAAGATATGAAATTAATCATGAAATGGAATGACCTTGACATTACTTTATTAACATAAAGACTTACCTGGGCTCTTATAGGCAATCTTTGTTCTAAAACCAATTTTTCAGAGGACAGAAATTAATACAAAATATAGATTGAGGTTTGACATTTAGGAAGAGAGAAAAAAGAACTGGATTTTGCTTATGTTAAGACTAAAATACCCAACCTGTAAAATGATTCACTAGCCTTTGGCATTATTCTAACTAACCTAGTTTTGAAATTATTTATATTATTAAATATGCAGAATGTCCATACAACATAGCATTCTTATGTTAAAATATATTGACTTTCATAACACAAGTGTTTATGTATGTATGCATATAACTGTATATACAAAACTAAAATAAAATATGGCTAGAACTTCTGTTATTAACATAAAATTCAATTAATGGTGCAATAACAGAAGAGTAAATTAATTACTTCCTGACTCTTCCTCTCCTTCACCTCAGACTGGTCTAGCTCAATCAGATCAAAATTTAATGAAAATCTGGCAGATTTTGTCCATTTGCATTTTCAATATAAATACCATAAATGTAGATGAAGCCTCTAAATCTAACATACTTTTACTGTTCTTCTTGAAGTGACATCCTCCAAATGTGGACTTTTTCACCTATCAACAGCACTAGCACAAGGTGAATCACTTGTTTCTTCAAGAACTTCATACTATACAATCACTTGCTGAACTGTATTTCTGTGTCTGTTAAAGACAAGATACCTCTGCAAGTTGTAAGAAAAAATAAACATGAGTACCTCAGCTGTACATACAAGAATTTCTTAGCTTGTGCATTTAAATCTTATTTTTGAGACTCTCTGGGGACATTCATAACAGAAAAGGTGTTACGATTTTCCATCAGTCTATTTTATACTCAAATCTAATCAAATTTGAGGGGGGGGGCGGGTAAAGCGTTATATAAACTGATTGTAGAGAAGGTAACTCACTGTTTCAGGTATCAGAATTTAATTTCCCATTTCACATACACATGATACATAAAAATAAACAAGCAAATAGAAATACTTAATCAGAAATAAATAAACAAGACCTAAAATTTTAAATATTCTTGAGATACTAAACCCTTCAGTATTTGCTGTTCTGTTTAGATTATTCAGATATTCTTATCAAAATACTACTTTGGAAAATTAATATTGATTTTAGTGCTTTATACTTCTAATCCTTGCTAATTTAGGAAAAGTCCAGTGGTACTCTGTGAATTTTTAGGACTGTTTTCACAATATTGTGCCTAAAAAAAAATATGAGGTACAAACATTCATTATGACAAAATAAAGAGTATTATTGACATTTGTATCTGGATAATAGAAATACGTCAACCAGTATGCAAATTATTGGTTTTTATGTCAAATTTTCAAAATGCCACTTCATGTACACTCTAGAAAAATATAAGGATCATAGTTAATAACTTGTGGCCACAAGTTCACTGTGCTTTTCCACAAGCAGTACTATCTGTTCTTCAGGAGGCCAATTACAAATCAGGGTATTCCACATGCAAGTAGGTACTGCTAACTGTGTGCAAATATAGCAGGATCTTGTTCCTGTATGTTTTCAGGCAGGCTACCTTTCCAGCTCTTCCTTTATATGATTTTTTCCCCTTCCTGTCACACACAAGAGCATATCTTTCCAATTCATTTTTCCCCAACACTCTTGTACATGCTCTGGTGTCATCTGCCATAAAATGCCATATTGCTGTTGAACCTGACTGTTGAAATGCTGTGACAGACCTTGTTAAAGTCGATGCTGTGAACTTTCACAGTGGGGGTATATGGTCAGAAGAGTTCCATACAATCACAGCACTCTGGTTTATGTCACACTGAAATGTGCCAGCAGTCAGACAAATTCTGCCAATAATCTTACTCGTGAGGTTCACTACAGGATTATGTGAACAATGAATGAATAAAATCCAGATAAATGAAAACAAAACCAACCAGAATGCATCTTGATGACTGGCTATTGCCTCCTGACACTATTTGTCCAAAGTGATTTATTCCGTCATATTTGATGTAAATAATCGGGAATGTAGAAATATCAGTTTCCAGAGTACAAATTATTGACATCTGTAATATATGTAGATTATTATGTATAATATCTCTACATATGTATATATGTAGAGATCATTATAGATATGGTACGATATAGGTCATTATAGATCTAGGTATGATATAGATCGCTCATTACAGATACGATACAATATCCCCAGATATGATCCAACCTAAAGGAATGTTATAACCATTAAGCTGTAAAAAAAAGGAGGGGGGGGATTTGGAGGGTGAGAAGCACTTCTTTTTCTCACAAATTCAAAGAAAGCATGAATCAAAGTTGTATCTTCTGTGAACTCTGCACCTTTCAATTTGCAGCATGAACTCTAGCAAGAAAGCCTATCAGATAAAACTATAAAGACATTTTAAGAAGACAAATGCCAGTTGGGGTATTTGCAAAAGTTTAGATCTCTAATTTAGGTGTTTAAATATGGAAAGCAGGTTCCCTTTATATCACGAATAACAGGTGCCTCCAGAGGATGAGTGAGAGCACATAGATGTTAATTTTGATACTAGATTACATACTTTTGTTTATAGTAATGAGCAATTTAAATTTCTCCAACAACTTCAGGATTCCAAGTGGTTTTAAGTCTGATTCAGAACAACTGTTCAGTCCTGTATAGCTATTTGCCATAAAATGCCACAGATCCACTTTTCAGTGTATCAGCCAGTCCTAACTGGGGATTAGGTATTATCCACAGACTTGCCAAGGATCCACTCCATCCCATTATCCAAGTCATTAACAAAGACGTTAAACAATACTGGTCCCAGTGCCATTAGTGACTGACTGCCAGCTGAATTTTGGACCTTTGTGCCAGATGGT
The DNA here is from genome assembly GCF_036417845.1 of Apteryx mantelli. Taxonomy (NCBI): domain Eukaryota; kingdom Metazoa; phylum Chordata; class Aves; order Apterygiformes; family Apterygidae; genus Apteryx; species Apteryx mantelli. Next base: position 114,982,766 of record NC_089980.1, on the reverse strand, counting down.
CTTGCCAATCTTCTACCCACTTTACTTCTACCCATTTATCCAAACCTTGTCTCACTAGTTTGGCTACAGTGAGACACTGAGTACACTAATAGGCCTTAATGGTCCTGACTAGGTTGAACTGGGGCCTCTATGCACACACCCTGCTGAATGGCCCAGGAGCTCCATTAAGCTCAGGTCTGGGACTTCAGTCCCCGTCTGAGCTACTCATAGGTGTGCCTGTCTCCAATTCCATCACAAGTATGCCTGTACCTGGCCATGGACCTGGTTTGTTCACACCCTGACCTGTGGACTGACTTCCCAGCTTGCCCTTGAACCTGCCTTGTTGCTGAGAAGCTGCCAACAATCACTACAGTGTGTCTAATCCTCATTACCCTCACTGGACCTGATCCGGACTTGACTTCCCAGCTTGATTTTGGACCTGCCTTGTTACTATGGACTCACCTGATGATTTGGACTCTCTGATCCCAGCTGCCACCCCCGGGCCTGCTCTGCTTGCCTCACTCAGGAATGGTAGGACGGGCCCTGGCTGGCTAGGCTGTTGCCCTGCTGGCCATGTTATTGCACCAAGCTCCCCATCCCACTGGGAGCAGCCGGTCCTTGCTGCTCCCTGACAGAAGGTACCTCCATTTTGTTTCCAGAAATCACACATTTCCAGCCTTCCCCACCTTCACGGTCCCCATCCATTGCTTGCTTGAGCATAGCCCTGAGGTGTTCTTCCTTACAATGTGAGATTTGCAATGTGGGAGTTACATTTGTGTCTCTGCAAGGCCTCTTTAAAACCCAGCCAATGTCCTGTTGATCCCCCTGATGCTACAACCTCCTGTAGCTCCTTCACCTGGCAGCTTACTGCTTTGACTGGTGCACATCCACCACAAGTGAGGCTCCCATTGCCTCCAGCCCAATACTTCCTGCATCCTGAGAACCAGACAACCACATCCTCCACCAGGAGATCCATCTGGGTCAAGGCTTCTGACATGCCAAGGGTGTGTCAGCCGGGGCTTGGGAGCAGGCCCTTTGGCCTGTCACCATCATTCTTGTTCTTACTCTAGCACAACCTTTCACTAGCAAAAAGTGAACAGGATCCTGACACCTTTTAACCAGGAATCAGGTGATGCTGTAGTTGTAGGCATTCTCTAATCAGGAAACTGCAATTGGAAACAAAAGCCCAGCTTCTGTGCTCATATTATTTCCTATAAATACTAATGGTTGTTACATAAGGGGACATACTATTAAAATAGCAACATCACCAATCCCCACATATCACAAGACAAGCTATGAGGGTTTTTAAGTTTCTGAATGTAAAAGAGTTTTGGAGCTCTCATTTTAAGCACTAAAGAACTAAAAGCACCACCTATGGGACTCCAAAGAATGTTCAGTAATCTCTAATAATTTTAGTACATACTACACCACAAGTTGGCCTGCGCCCTGCTCACAGAAAAGGTACTGTTGTCTTTTTGTTTCAGTCTGCCACAGAAGACAGAGCTCATAAATTATGTACAATGTATCTGAAGCTTGTGAAAATGATGTGACAAAGAGTTTTGGGCTAACTACAAAAACAAAAAGGGCAAACACATTTAAAAATACTAATTCAGTACGTACCTCAAAATACAAATGCAGCTATAATAAGTTGTCTTCATATTTAAAAAGGTTATCAAAATCTGAAGTAATTTAAGCTCATAAACATAATCTATATGTTTTACACAGAATCATTTTTGAACTACCAAAAAGTAATTAAAAGTAAGAAATGATACTTGAGTTAATGTTTTGGGACTGTGATGGCTTTCCAAATGCATGTAAATGCCAACAAATACTCATTCAGAAGTTGTTGCATCTTAAACATCCCTAACATAATCTATTTAATTAAGTCAATGCAATTTCAAAATGAGAGTTCCTGGTATTCTCATTGTGTCTTTGAATCATTTATATGATATTGAAATCTACAGTTGTAAGAAAAAAAAAAGAGCAGTCTACATTATGTGCTGGAGAACATGCCAACTACAAAATCTTTACATGATCAGAATTACAGAAAAGTCTGTAGAAAGAGACATGTCTGGATAACATGGCTACAGTGAGGTATCAGAAAACACTCATTTTGTAAGTATTCTGTTTATTCAGCAAACTTCTGGGAACTTGGTTGCACCTTTTATCCATCACTTTACAACCTTTGTTAAAGAGAAGAATAATGGAAATAGGGGGTTTCAAGAGCATCTCAGGCATCCAAGAGGGAAGGGTGGTGCTCTGTTCCATTTAGATTACTACCAGATGCACTAACTTGCAAAGAGCCTAGGTCTGAGCATGGACTGTATGCATTAGGACAAAAGTAGTTCCAGGCCTCCCTCTTTCTCTTGGATCCATAAAGTTTTTGCAGGGGGGCTGGAATTTTTTTGTATATTGATGATTAAGTATTTTACATTCTAAGACCATATGAAAGAGAGCAAATGAGTCAATTTTTTTCAAATAAACTGACATAATTCTATATGCTTGTACAGCAGAAACAGTTCACTAGAAGTAATGATACCTGCCTCTATGTATAACTGTCCTTTGGAGACTGAGACATACACTTTTAATTCCTCAAAAGCTTTGCAAGCTTATACCAATTAATATTTGACCATGCTGATGAGGCAGTCTTTCAATGAATAATACATTCCAATGGGAATTTCAGTAGTTTTTCTTGACATAAGCAGCATGCAAGAAAATATCCATGATTTAAAAAGTGGTGTTAATACATGTTCTCAACAAAAGGTCTTTTGAACATAAAATGAAAAAGAAACTAAATGGTTATATTACACAAAATTTTCAAAGCCTTTCGCTGCCAATTTCAATCCACATTTTTCTTTATGATCCCTTTTCAGTCATAACATCCACACATACAAAAGATAGTGTTTACAAATTTAGAAAACAGATTAGACAAATGTAAACAGGTAAGAGAAGACATTTTTTTGTATATGATCATTTTATAAAAACAAAATTCTTGTAATAAATAACAATCCTTGCAAGCTGAAGTAGCACCAAAAATGAAAAGGAGAGATTGGCATGCAAATACATGTGTCTGTATCAAGATGATTACAGTGCATACATAGAAAGCATACAAGTAAGCTTTGAAATCAGCAAGCAAATGAGTAATAAATTATAATATATACTCAATGTAATAGAGGCTGGGATTAATGGAGGGATTCAGTCTGAGTTTAAGAACCCCAACTTGAAGTGTCCATAGAGAGGTACCTTTTAGGAATGTTTCATGCCTAAGCCCCCTTCATAGTCAGTAGGGAATTGGCTGATATGGTCAGTACCTAAAAATATTCTGTAGGTTACTTGTGAGAAGGGCACTGGGTCTGACCTTTTTTTTTTTTTTTGGGGGGGGGGGAGGGCAAGAAAAGAGAAGAAATAATGTGAAAAATACTTTTTTTCATGAGATTCTCTATCTGGTTCCTTTGCCTGATACCTACCAAATCCTTCAGTGACTACAACTGCATTCATTTTCTCATAGTCCTTTCTAGAATATTCACTCTTAGAGCATTCAAATCACCATGAACATTAAGCATTTCTTCTTCAGTGAGACATAAATTTTTTCCCACATAACAGATTGAAACATAGAAAAAGATTGGTTATAAAAAACACTGTGGTATAGACAGGACCGACAGTCAAAGACCCTCACCCTCTGCAACTGTGCTCATTCTTTCACACATTGCTATGGGAGACAATCTGCTCACAACTCCTGTAGTCCTAGTTAGCGGTACTGATGCCCAACGTGTCAAAATCAAGTTCTAAATATCCTGTGGTAAGCATCTTAGAAAATGAGAAGTACATCAGTTTTGTCCACCTGTCATCATTCTGTCTTAAGCAACTTTCCTCAGCTACTAACATTATGGAAGTGGCAGGAGTAACAACGAATTGGTTTGTAGCATTCATCTTCCTTAATTGTCTGTTGTCCTTATAGTACTTTGATCTGTATCTGAATTCCTAATCTGATTCATATATCATATATAGAAAGTTTTGGCAGGGTAATTTTAATACTATATATGAACTTTTAAATGAATAATCTTGATTTTACATTTAAATAATTTTTTTACATTTTTAAATAATTAGAAATATATTGTTCTAATGACTGACAAACTTGTTCCTTATTTATTGCCAATCTCTGAAGATAAAAATGTAAAAAGAAGTAGATTCTAGGGCAGTAACCTGGGTCTTAATCTGTTGAATATAGAATAATTAAGTTAAAATCATATAATATAATGAAGAGAAAGGAGAAAATAGTCACATTCCTGCACCAGACCTGATAAAATCCTACCAAGTGAGTTCTGGATAAATGCCTTTTTTTTTTTTCCTGAAAACTCATATAATTTTTAAAACTCTGTTTCATTTCAAAATAAAGCAAATGGTTATGTAATATATTTCATATGAGTAATCTTAGAAGAGATCATTTCAATGGTATTCATAACGATAAAAAATCAGTCAGAGAAAAGCTAAAATCAATTTTTTGTCTTGGGCATACTTAAATGACTGAGAATCTCTAATTTTAAAAAAGCCGGAAGAGAATTTACACGTATATAAGTTGCTTTTGTCTAACAGAATGTAGAGTAAGGAACTGACTAGTGATGTCTTTACATTTGTGTTGCTTAGATTTTATAATTAGGTTGCTATAGCTTGTACTTTCCATAAATTTAACAGTCAGCAAATCAGCACTGAAGCAGCTAAAAGACCTTAATCTTAGGCTTAGAACTGCAGCAAGAAGGAGATTGCACGAAATAAATCCATCATTCTAGGTTTCCAAGTGCAGATCAGCTACCTGACTTAAGGCACTGCTTAACAATAAGACAATTATTTGGATAATGATGCCAGTGGTTGCCCGTATCGCATACTCATTCTGTTAAACAGATCTTGACAAACCAGCTGCAGCTTCTCTTTCCCAAAACAGATAGGGTTGAGAAATAAACATTTGGCATCCAACATGAGGCCAAAGTAGGCAAGAAAACCAGAGGAAAAGAACAGTAAGATACTGGCAGTTCTGTTCAAGAGTCATAATCTTTCAAACAGGACTTTCTGCTGGTGGGAAAATTTTGGTAACTACATAAGTGGAAAGAAATTGTCAGTAATGTCACTTTCTACTCATGCAGAACTTAGAAAAGTTCCTCCAAGAGGAAATGATTACTAAGGTAAGTCCTACGTTATGCTGAAGGACATTCAACACTACAAAGCAACAGGAATCTTTCTGTGAAAAGTGCAGGAAATGCGCATGCTTTGGGGACAAATTCCAATTAAAACTCTTTAAGTACAATTACACATACATATAATGGCTAAGTCTATTTATAATGGCTTTATAGAATGTCACGGAGGAGCAATGCACTTCACTCATAAGAGAGAAGCAGCAATATGTTTTATTGAGATGAGACAGTTATTTAACAAAGTTCAATGGTAAATAAGACAGCGGTTTAACAAGATTCGATGGCAAGGTACACTCGGTTATTTACTGCGTGGAGGACAGGGTCAGACGAAATTGTCAAGGAGGTCCTCCCCTTGAGTCGCGAGGTTCAGAGTGGACCCCCTTGCTTTCCAAACTCCTTCTCAGAGGAGTCTGGGTGCAGCTGGATCCAACCTTAGTCCCAGACTTGGTCAGCTGTTTATGTCTAAAGGATTATGTGCACAGTCAATCAGAGATGCAACTTAGCAAAGTTTCAGTGCGCTATTAGTCACTTACTGAGGATCTGTCGTGGGTAAGGGATCTCTCAACCTTGAGGAGTAACCTTGAGAGGCGTCCCTGCTCAAGGGGAGATCCTGGCATGCACCCAACTGCTGTGCAGGAGAGCTCAACAGGCTCTGGGCTGCCACCTTATTTATGGGGTCAGATCATTGACTCATAGTCATATTTGCATACCAGCCATATTTGGGTTGGTGCATGCTCAGTTAGCCCTTGGCTATTGCGTTATTATCTGTCTCCCCACGCTCTCTCTGCTTTGAGCCGGATGCAGCACCCATCACGACCACTACTGGTGGTTATCGCCTGGGGACGGGGGAAAGAGCCAGGTCTTGAGGTGAAAAGGTCAGGTTGCGGGGTGGGAGGAAGCACACTGTCACATAGAAATAGATGGAAAAAAATCAGGAGAGAAAAAATTCAGGTTGAGGTAGTACAGAAGTCTTGTCCTTTAAGCCACTGCATTGAAAAATTCATTGGCATGGTATTTTCTCATTAAGCTCTTAGAAATAGTGCCTCAAATGTCATCACCTCTTTAATATTAAAGTAACAATCTTTAGGCCAGCATTTCTGAGATTATGAATTGAGTTGAAACTTATTTGCAAATTTAAATCACTTACTATAGATAGGATGCAACCATCAGCAGATCAGAAACAAATATGCTTAAGATGCCCACTTGAATAAGCATTACTGAAAAACTTACTTTCATATGCTAACAATATAATTTCAATATAAATGTAAAACAACACGTTCGTCAGGACACCTATGATGATCTCTGCTATTCCCCTCATTTTTTTCCACATTCAAAGTATAATACTATTTTAAACTTTACAGCAGGAAGATTTAAAAAAGCAGCATTTTTTTCTTTATAGTAGCTATGAAATTACAACAGGGAAACATAGTAGCTTTAGACTGGATGAGAATATCTGGCCCATACAAAGAAAAGCCAAAAGTCCTTCTACAGGGTATATAACTGGCAATTATCAGAACCAAATTAGAATAACCTCTAACAAATTACCTTTTCGCATGTTCTAAAACCCCACACAACTTTTTTTTTCCTTAGCTGAAAATAAGAGATAGCTAACATCTTTCTTCTTTCCAATCCCATGCACAGAGGGATAATTCCTGTGATTCAGGGATGATAAATTATGTAATATCTGAGAACTAAATAAAATGTTTTTCTTCTGAAATGTTCAGAGGTTTTAAAAAAACCCTCTTTGTTATTTATTTTGTGTTTGCATATTTACAATATATAAATTTTAAGCATTGTGTCTACTTCACATACAAGCCTGGATTTCACTCCAAGTGTTTTTGGAGATAATGGTCTAATAATCACATGCTATTTTGCCAGTATCCCTATCCTAACATCATTACTGTTCTATTTATTGTGACTTCTCCCTTTCCCAGTTGTTTCATTCTATACCTTCTTCCAACCTTCTTCTTGCCAATGCAGTCTCAAATTTGCACTCTGCATGCTTCCCATGTCTCTTGCAGAGCTTGCCCTGCTCTCCCCCTCTCTTACATGTGTGCCCCAGTCTTTCTGTCTCAAACTGTACCCCGAGATTCTCTTCCTGCTTGCTGCGCTTCTGCTCAAGTCTCCTTGGTTTGGCACTCCAGCTTCCCTCATTCCAAACTGCAGTCATGGAAATGTGAGAGGTGCCAATCTATTCTTTTCCTTCTCTCTTCTTCCCTCCTCCCCCAGTCTGGCTTTTATCTCCTTGGTATTGCAATGAAACAGCACTATCCTTGCTTTCTCAGGCTACCCACAAGACAGCACAGAGAACAGGAGGTAAAGTATTCATCTCCATCCTGATACAGAACCATTGAGAGTGCTCATTAAAGAACAATACTTTTGAGTGCTCATTCATAAGGTTGGACTTGTTCAAGTGCTTTACATGTAATATCTACCTACCTAAAAATTTATACCTTCACAAGTTTGGGTAAATTTTTCTGGGATGGGTAAAAGGCCAAACTAGAACACAAATGTCAGCATGACAGCATTTTCTTCTCCAAAGCATGGGATAATACAACTCTTCAATGAAAAGGTTAACACAATTCTTAACATGCACCAAACAAAATGCTTTTCCTAGTTCCCAATTCAGAAAACAAAATACTGAGCTATTTGGCAGCTATTCTGTCTACCAACGCTGTCCTCAGAAGTTAAACTGAGCAGTTTCATCGGTGCTTAAAAGAGAGTCTTTCAATGAAAAGTGGCAAACGACCTTAAAAATAGGGAGTATTGCAAGACTGACATATTGTAAGTTGACATAAATTTTTGGTTTTTAATTATAAGCTTTCTGGATTAACGTATAGCTTTTTTTAAAAAAAAAGTCATAATCTGATTTTCTTTCTTTGCAAGAAAGTTTCAGAAAATTAAAATACGGCTTTAAAAATACATATTACACAATACTGATTGTGATGATATGAAATGTACGCTTAAATTCCATGCAAACTCTCTGTTGCAAAAGAGGTCTTCATGTTTTCTATTTACTTGGTAATAAGATGAAGGGTTTTTTTATTTAGTTTTGGGGCATTGGAACTTTGATTCCAGGCAAAAACTTGACATGTAAACAGGCAACTATATGACATGTATATTGAGAAATAGGTACATAATAAGCATCATGGTTTTTTTTGCTTTTAAAAACAAACTCTTTAAGTACTAGTTTTATGCAAATTATTTTTTAGACTGTACAGTTTGATAAATCACTTCTTCCATTAGGTAGAACCACACAGAGAAAGAAGTGTTCAATGAAATCCTTAAGAAACTGAATATAATTTCATTCTGAATGGAAGAAACAAAACAAAAGCAAAAGCACAGATATTTTGAAATTCATCAAATGGAAAACCCCAGGAAAGACTTTCATACTGAAAATACTGAATGACTCATTCATTTTTTTTTTTATGCTTTAGGACTTAATGAATGTAAATTCATCCTAATCTTGTGAAAACTTTTGATTTCACAGAATAAGATTTTTTAAATGTTCCTTGATCATGTTCACCTGAATAGATATATCATTCAGTGCATAAGTGAAACACGGCTTTAAGAATGAGGCTGGATTATGTAGGTATTGAACATATCGGAAGCAGAAGACAGTTTCCTTTCCTGGCGAAAACAATAAAACAATAAAATGTGATCATGTTATTAAACAGGGTATGATAATTCATGTGCACAAGTAGGCTGCATTAAAATTTCAAATGGATCTTAATTTTGGCTTTTATTGAATTCTTAGTTCTCAATTTTGTAACTTTAACTTTTTTTTAGCGTAGTTTTTCTATGCATGTAATACAGTTTAGATTAACCTGGGGTTAAACATAATTTACTGGTACTAAAATGACTTCTGAAAGTCTTTACATATTATATATAGGTTGGCACACATTCATTTAATGATTTATGCCTTTTATTGTCTGCTTTTACTTTTGTCTTACATTTTTACTGCAGTGTGTAAAGGTTCTCTAATTAGTTATTGAAAAGAAACTACAAGAGCTTCTTTTCATTATTGGTTTATTCTGCTCAACTGACAAAATACAGCCTGAGGAAAAGCCACTATTTTCAGAATTTGAGTCTGTTTGTGTGCAAGGATAAATCAACCAAGTCTGTAGCTTCATAACATTATTTTCACTGACATTCTCCTAACATTTTCAAGTACTGCACAATAGGAAATGAACTGAATTAAATTTCAATTCAGGATTCTGATAAATTAATTTCCACGTATAAACCATTTATCTAAATGTATCTAATTTAGATTCACCTTCCATGTTCTACCTTTCCCCAGCCCTTGAAAGATGTAGGCATAGAAAATGTTTATAACTCAGAACTTAAACTGAAAATTAGAACTAAACCTTTAGCAATAAGAGAATTGTACAAATGCCACAACAGTGTATCCTGTCTGAGAAATGTATTTCACAATCTGTTTTCTCAATCTGGAGTGTGTATCTTGAGATCAATGAAAATAATATTGTACAAGCGCTAAATATACATACTAAATACAGAGGATGATAAATACTATAAAAATATTAAAAATATGTTTTTTAAAAACCCAAACCATGAATAATCTTACTTTTTTTTTTCTTTTAGCTAGACTCAATAGAATTTGATGCAAGTCCTAATTCAAAATTGAAAAGTTCAAGGAACTTGGTGAAAGCCTTCAGGTCTATGGAGAAGCCAAAGAGCAACTCTACACAGTGGTAATGTTCCTGGCACATCACAACTTGGGAATATTTTCTGAGGACACTGATGGATTGTATCATGAAAGTAGACACATATCTTCAGGCACCATGAAAAGAGGTTTGAGAATTCTAGCCAATACTGTGATGGCAAAGTTTGTTTGTCTTTTTCTCCTCAAATATGTGGGAACTTCTACTGAGAAAGAACAAGGGCAGACGAGGATTTGATCAGGAAGCACAGGCACTGTCTTTTGCTGTAGTGTCTATTGACATGAAGATGGTGTCTATATTTTTAGTTTCCTTCTATGAATTTTGCACATGTACAGCATGACTATAACTAAACAGCAATGGCTGTAAAAGATAAACAGCTGCACAGCAACTGGCAAACAGAAATTGTGAAAGCAATTTCAATATTTATGTCTATGTGCAACAAATAGGAGACACTTATATACAATTACTGTAGAAGAAATTTTTGCAGGAGTTAAGAGTGATCACTATACCAGTAAAATTCAAAGTATAACAAGAAACATACAGATAGCCACATGGCAATCTATTAACTTCAGGATATCATTTGGAAGATGTGAACAAAATATGAACAGGAATAAAAAAGAGATCCTGTACAACTCCATATAGATCACGGAGTACTCAGCATTATGGAGCTCTCGCAGTGTCAGAGAATACTTGCATATGGTCTGGTATAAAGTGTGGAGGGACTGTTTTTTTTTTTCCCCAATAGCTAAGAAAAGGTGATAACATATTCAATGAATGAGGATTAAATAACAGTAGTAAGAAAGCACTTGCAGCACAAGTGAGAGGAATGTTTGCAGTTAGTTCAGTTCTCCACATTACGAGTGAATATTATGGAGAACAGAGCCTGCATTAAAATTCCTCTCGTGTCAGGGCTGTGATAGCAGAGCAGTTAGACACTGCAGGGAGACTGTCCTGCTTATCATTCACAGGCTGTATCGCATTGCTCTTTATTTAAAGTTGCAGTCTGCTACTTTTACCAAACAACTCTGTTTTGCCTTTACTGTCTGTAACTCTGTGGCATCAGTAAGATTTCATTTTAATTTGAATGTCACTTTAAGGTTAAATACTACTGACAAGATAGCACAAAGCACTGGCACCTTTACATCAGAATGGCAAAATCTTCCTGCTAATCAGAGACCAGGAAAGGTAGGTGCAGCTGTGGGAATGCCTAAGGCTACACCTCTTCCCCACAGCAACTAGAGATGTCTCAAGCAGAAAAGTTATAACTGGATTGAAAAAAATATTCCTCAAAAAATCATAAAACTGAAATTATGAAAGAAGTACTGACATTTTCTCATCTAAGCAAATAAAAGTCACACCAAAATCACTTGTGGTTATGACATGTGTAAGTTTATATTTTTACATGTGGAGTTGTACCTTTTCTATTGTTGTATTTGTAAACTTAGCATCATCCACAGAATTAACACGTTAAAAAGGACAAAAAAGCAGTTGCACAGAACTGGAATAGTAACCTTGAGGTTAGTCTTTTTAATAATATATTACACAGGTTCTAAAATTCAAATTTCTCAGCTGCACTATTGTTAATTTCTATAGGATTAATAGGAAAAAAACACTAAAACCAACAGTTAAAGGCAGCTGATATATCCCTTGTCAGCAGCCAGAACTCAGCAATTAGGTGGGAGATAACCAGAATGATTTACCACTAGATTTACTAAAGCATCGCTTTTTCCAGCTCTTTTAAACAGTTTTATAATATTCATTAGGAAATTTCATTCTAGCATGTTTATTTCTCATTTCCTTCAGTGTAACCTCATTTTACCACTCTCTCTTTTCTTTTTTTCAGCAGTTTTAAAGTATCTGGTATTATATTTCAATCTGATAAGTGGTTGAATAAACTGCAGAGTAATCTATCAGGAAGTTAATTCCAGCTGTAAACTACAGCTTGATTAATCCGAACAGGTAATTATCATTTGGTATTTGATGTATATACCAAACACAAAACAGATGTGTTCCTTTAGTAACTGCCTTGGAAATGCATCACAAAGCCCAATCTCATGCAACAAGGATGGACACTTCTGGTATGTCTCATCTTCAAAATACCGCTAGGACTGTGAACACTACTGCCATGTTTCAAAGCATCCCAAAGGAATGCATCTTATGCTCGTATTTGTTTATAAATGGCCCCACACTGCAGGGGTTTGAAATAACAAAAAATAGGGGTTGTTGTCACAGTTGATGTAATCCATCGTTAAATGGTCACTGTCTCACAAATATATTTTCTTGAATTTGGCTTCCTGAAAATACATATGAAAAGTAAGAAATTAGGCTGTATTTACAAATAAGGAACTATATCATGTGAGAGTGGGCAGGACAAAAAGTCATCAAAGATAAACATTTCAACATAAATTGCTGCAAAATGATCACATATGATATAATAGATGTATTTGGCAACAAAAAAAGGAAAACCCTAAGTAGAAGTAGGAAAGTCATCTTGCCTCTATACACAGTCTCGTTAAGATTACTACTAGAATAGTGTGTCAAGTTGTGTGTACAGGCTTTAGGAAATGTGAAAATACTTGAGAGAACTTAAAACAGAGATTCAAAACTGATCAAACAGCCAGGGCAAAAAAACTTAAGACATGAAGTACTCTGTGCTAGCTTGCACAGAAAAATTTGGTACAGGACAGAAACTTTTATTAGAATTGCAAGCAGAAATGTAACAAAATCTAGCTATTAGATGCAAAAATTAAGCAAATTCCATCTTGAAGTAAAAAGCTATTTCTAAACAGTACATGGAATTGATCACTATAGCAGTATTCAAAAGGAACTCACAGACCACCCTTAAACTAAGTGTCCTTAAAATAAGATTATTTTTAGAACAAATGCTTCATTCCTTTCCATAAAGGAAAATTCTATGGTTTGTACAGACAAATCAGAGTAAATACGCCTTGTGATTCCTTCTAGACTCTGAAACATAAAATGAAAAAATATAGCCTCTACATAGAAAATAGAAAAGAAAAGAAAAAAAAAAAAAAAAACAGAATACTTGAAGAAGACATTTAATCTAGCCAGAGTATCCTTCCTTTCCTTAAAGGTAGCATGATGAGATTTCAGATTTATCAGGCATAGCAGAAACATAAGGGAAGGTGACAGATTTCTGCTGATTCTACAGCAGGTTTCCAATGCAAAGGGAAAGCCAGCAGACGCACTGATGTTTTATGAAAGAGGTATGATTCCATTTCTGTGCCACAGCTCCTTTAAATATCCTAAGACAAATTTGAAGCATGGTGTTCTGTTCTGCAGGATTCTATAGTAGTTCATGGAAGCTGATGTAAAAGTCAACAAATAAAAGGCAAAGGGTACTTGGAGATTCCTTAAAGCCTAGATAAAATATCTCTTTACATATGTTGAAAGCAAACTAGTTATCTCCAGAGCTCAGGAATACTTTTTAAAAGACTCATTGTTTCACCTGCTAAATTATATTTAATTAATTATACTCAAATTGTGGGGCAAGTGCTCCCCAGAATCTTCCTTATAATCCCAGTCTCTTGATCATCCTGACTGTGAAGCAGATGAAACTTCTTGTCCTGTCTGTTCACTCAGGTCTCCTTCCAGCCTACTCCAGTCTGATCCTGACAAGAAGTCTGAAAACATTGAGAGTGTGCACCGAGAGACACTTTATTCTTTTCAGTTTCATTTATGATTTTTTTTTTTTGTTTAATTTGACTGCACAAATTGAGTGCTCCTTTTTAAAGATCTAGCTCTGCAGGAATTTTCTGCTACAACACTAAATATTCAACCCACAATACGTAACAATTCACTCATTTTCAAACCCCACTGCTAAGTCTTCAAAACAATAATGTTTTCCTAATTTTACATTTTTGCTTTTAGTAATATGCTTAAAATATACCTATCCAGCAGTGTGTGCAATAAAAATTCAATCTCATAAACACAGTACAGACTAGAAAATACTTTTCATCATAAGAAATCACTGCAGCTGAGAAATATATATTTCTCCACAAAACAGTAAATCAGACCACATCTGTGAGCTACTTACTTGTGTAAGTGAGCTGAAATCCTTGGTCAGTATCAGATCCATTGGTATTAAATTCTATCCACAAATGGTTAGAGGTGCTATTAAGGATAACTCCTACCATGTCATCTTTGGTGAAGGCTCCCAGAGAGCGGGAAGAACTGTCTTTCCCATCATACACCTGGTAGAAACAAAATCACAGTACAAAACTAGACATCAAATTTAAGTATTTGAAGTATTTTAGTTTATTTTCATAAAATACTTCCAAAGTTAGCTGTGTATTGTAAATGGTTTCTCAAAAATATTTCCACATAGTGGGGTACATATCACTTTAAAAATATCTTTCTTGGTTTTGCAGTTCAATGACATATAGAATATTTTACCACCCTTAAGGCTTTTTATAGTCTTTTTTTTTTTTAGTTTTGTGAGCTTATCTGGAATACATTTATTATTTATACATGACTATCTTCAGAGATTTTATAACCTCAGATTACTTTTCATGACCCCAAAACCATGCCATTTCAGTCACAGGTGTCTCTTCTGAAATCATCACAGAAGCGGGGCTGGAGAGGGCAAACCCCATTCTACTCTGTTCTCTCCTGTCTGGAGATATCAAAGGCAGGTATTAAAGCCAATCTGTCACCTTTTATTTCAGACTCTGAGCCTGCAATAATCTTTTTTTACAGTCAGTTTTAATAAAGAAAGATATCATTTGATACGTCATCAAAGAGACGTGCAAGTCTATTTCCAAATTAAATGTTGAGATGTCATTTACTATGTTACCTTATTGAGAAATTTCAATGTAAGACAAAATCGACAATATTAACCTCTGTGATTTTTCAAATCCCTGAGCTAACACAAATGTGCTTTTGATTGTACACAAATACAAGAACTTAGAGAAATGACTTAGTATTACTGGGGGCTGGAAAATTCTTTTTGCTTATTTTAAAATTTTCACAGCTATAATGTCCCAAAATAGTCTTCTGTGCTTTTTTGTCAGAAAATGAATTTAGCAAGCTGATTTCTTATTTATGTTAAATAAATTACCTGTGTTTTTTCTTCGGAAAATAAGCATTTTTTAAGTGTGGTTTTTATTTCCAAAATGTGGATACTTGTACAAAAGCAAGTAACGAATCTGACCAATTGGTTTCTAATACACAGGAAAGGATGATTTACCCTGATATTCTTATATGGCCTAATGTGACTGTAGATATCTAGTGCAAAAGCCACAATCACACTAAAAATAGCTAATAACTACAACTTTCCTTTTTAAAATATTGAATATTTATGCTTAAGGTTTTGGTCATCATTTATGTTTCATACATTGTTAGCACACACTTTTAGACATCCAGCTGTGAAGGTGTTGTACTTTACTAAATGTTGTAGATATTCTTACTACCCTGATGATCAACAAGTTAGATAACAGTATCTCTCAAGATACATTCAGGTATAACTAAAACACCACTCACGACATAAAAATGAGGTGAGAAGAAGAACCATGTGAAAGGAGCAGTAAAAAAGAACTGATTATTTTTAACCGATGACTCTGGTCCCATAATTGCTGATGTTACAGACATAACTGGGTACATCTCTCTTCTAATGACTGAAACAGTGTCAGGGTACAAATTTAAGCACTGGAACTCAATTGTCTATACTGATAACTTCCTTGACTTGTCCCCGGCAAAGTTTCACTTTGGGCAAGGCAATATTTTCCCAAATAATTCTTGGGCACGGAATGGCAATGAGCATGGGCCAAGGACCATTCCCAATAGGCAGGCTGCACGCAATCACTGTGTTCTGGTATATGGAGGAGATCTGTCACATGTGACTGTCTCCAGAGCAAGAGGAGAGATGTGTGAGACACATTTAAAACACTAGTATAAACATAGTCACTATTAAGCCATCTATAGTGCATATTTTTAACTCATTTATGAGAACCACTCTGAAAATACAGTTCACATACTATAATTACCAAGTACTACTTTTTCTGCCATAAAGAAATAACGAAGATAGTTTGCAAAATAGAGGCAAGATGTGGAACTGTATTCTGGTTTCACTGTTGGCTCTAGCAAATTTGCAGTGATTGCATGATGAAGATTTCACCCACAGTACTCAGACTATAGGATGATAAAACTTCAGGTGGCAGTTAAAACAGAGAGGTCAGGATTCTGAACTCTGAGTGACCGAGAAAGCGTAAGCTTTAAAATAATCAGATGACCCAGGTATTCAGTTTAGCCCTATGCCTCAAAATGGTAACTCTGTTTATATTTCTTTACCTGAATAATGATTTCTTTCCCCTCAATTCAAGTCCAAACTTTGCCACAGCTGCAAGAACCTTTGCTCACATGTGTAGTAACCTGCAAGTGCTCTCTTTGAAATCACTAGTCTTGATCATTACTCATGCACATAATCTTACTGATATCAGAAATTTTTGTAAATTGTCTGCTGTTTCTTGTGCACCACTTAACCTCAATATACAGCTGAATTTTACAATTACTACTTTGCCAGCAGTAAACCTGGTGGAATATATACAGTTGGAATTGTTTTTATATTTTAAAAACAAGTAAACAAACAAAAACAGGCTATTGTTAAATGTTTTCTCCCCCAGAACTAAAAACATTTACTGACTCAAAAACTTTTATTCTAAAAAAAAAAAAAATTAAGTATTTTTATTTTTCATCTTAATTACAATTTTTGCTCAGCTAGACTTATGGAAGAGAAAAAAATATATATGTATACTAATATCCCAATCTTAAAATATGCATTTAAAAATTATAGCAATCTGTCATGGAAAGATTTTATCTCTCCATTGTTGAGTATAGAACCTCAAAGGTGGCTTGTTAAAAAATTTAGCCTCTAAAAATGATATACCTAATGCACTTAAAGTTGGACATTCACTAAAAGCACTGTTCACTTATCTTCAACAGCTGCAATCAGCACAGAGTGTTTAGCTGTGCATAAACAGATTGTAACAAAGAGGATCCAGTAGCAAACTGAGCTGTACTTGAGAGAATGAGCAGATCCTGAAACCAAAACTCTTCTGATTATGTTGAAACCAAAAACATTATATGGGGCTTGTCATGCTTTAACTATGTCTGGAGTATCCACGAAAGGAAGACAAACAAAAGACAAATACAGCTTTGTTTCTGTGAGATCAGAAATTATTTCATGAAGATTCAAGAGGCAGGCTTGTCTTAGAGCAAAAAGCCTGATGACTTTTTTGATCACCAAGGCACAGATAATTATGGGTCTTTGTGATGTTTGAGAAATCCTAGTTCTGGAAAACATAGATTAGGGTGAAATCCTGCACTCCCACTTGCTGTCTAACAGCTTGAAATGAACAAAATCTGTCTCCCACAGTGTTCAGAGTCCCTATAGCTACAGAGAGGTGAATGTAATGATCTAGGCACCAACTGCAGGGAGAGATGGCTTTGCTGCAAAGTTCTAAATATCTTGCTTTATACTATAACCGATGTAAAATATTTTGATAGCATTTCTTGTCAGTATAAGAATATAGCATCCTGAGCTGCACAACGACTGCAACCATATTTGAGGGTTATTAGCTCCAGATTGTGTATAACCTGTTCTAACCCTCATTGTTCTAAAACTTTGTCAGGTAGCCTTCCAAACAAAGGTCCTAGAAGACAGCTGAAATTAACAGCAACACTGGGCAAGTGACCATAAAAACAGATAGAAAATGAAAAGCTAGATTTTCAAGCTAGGCAAACGTAAATAAAAGGAAAAATAAGATTAGGAGTTAGAAGTGGCACATCTGGAACACTAAAGCTATGTTTATGCCTGTCAATTAAACAGGTCCAGGGTAGGAGTAAGGGCACCAGAGCTCGATTGTCTACACGATATTTATTGTTAGAACATGCCTGGCACACATTTGATGTGGGCGTACTAACACTCTCACAAGTCTTTTCTGAGAAGGTCTCTTGAGAGAGACTTCCTGTACATCTTCCTGACATCGCTATGCATCTTCCTGCACATATTCCTAAGACTTTAGGTTAAATTCTCAGAGAATTCTTACAGATCTCTCTTCAAACAAATAGTGATATTATACATTTCTGAGATGTTATATATCTTTCCTGCAAAAACAAAGATATCAGGTGTGAAGGTGTCCTATATTAAACCTTAATGCATCCCATTCAAGCTGCTTGCAAAGCAAAGTGTTGGGGCTTTCTTCTGTGCAAACACAAACGCATCTGGTGTTTATATGGTATCTTGCTCACATTTAGGGTGCAGATACGAAAGTAAAAATGATTTTGATACCTGCAGCTCTGCCCAAGGTGTGGGGGAGAGTGTTTCTGGAGTGGTGTGACAAACGTGTATGCTTTTGGAAAGTGTCTTAACCCAGTTGCTCAGGCTGTAGGTCTTGCCAGAGACTGTCTTTTTCACATGCTCAGATCTCCTTCCCATGCATATCAGGAAAGAAAAGGGAAGAAGGAAAAGAAAGAGAGTAGATGGTATGTATTTGCCTAAAATAGGATATAACCAGAGCAAGCAATGACAGTTCAGACACATTTCTGAACCACTTTAGGGAATAAGAGAAACAAAACAGAGTGTTCCCTGAGAATGAAATCACCCTTCCTGCTGAAAAATGAGGCACTGTAGTTCATAAGGTATTTCTCTTTTTCCTAATTGATATAAAAAAAGGCTAATTTCTTCCAAAAAAAAGGAAAAATAAAATGGAAAAGGAATACAGCAGAGACCTCTGAGAAATCACTGAGGAAGACATATTTGCAATCCTGTATGAGGGAACAACTAACACTCCAAATGTGCACAAACAAAATTGACAGTTAGTCCTCAAGATGATGCAGTATTAGCATATCCTTGAAATATGAGTGTTGGAAGAGCCATTATCTTGCCTCTTTATAAAGACTTTGTAGTACCAATTTCTTGAGTCTTCTGTATAGTTCTGGTCTGTGTCTGTCTTGAAGAGCACAGTGAAGTTATGGAAAGTACAGACAAGGGCAATGATTTCAGAGCATTTGTCTTAGAAGCAGAGAGTAAGTTTGGACAGCAGAAGGCCGAGCAGGCATATGACCGAGGTTTACAAAATCATGAAGGCATTAGAGAACGTGAATGCAAAACTATTCACCAAATCCGGCATTGTTAGAGCAAAGGGGTACACTGATGAAACTTTCTGATGCTGATTTCAAAGGGATAAAAGAAAGTACAACTTTACACAATAGGGGATGAACTTCCAGGCTTTGCTGTCACAGTGGAGGGAGATAGTGCCAACTGATTTAAAGGACTAACAAATTCAAAGACAACAGGTTCATAACAGACAATGAAGAGAATAAGCAGCAAAGTGTTGTCTAACTTAATCCAACAGCTATGAATGCTGGGGGAGCATAAGGGGAATGGAGCGGCCAGGCTTGTATGTTTTCCCTAAATAATACCTCCTATTACCATTAGCAGAAATAGAACACTGTTAAATGGAACACTTGATCTGACCCAACAAGGTATTTCTTATGTTCCTGAGATAACTGGCATCATTTTGAGAAACAAACATTCTTTTTCTAGATGGCTTTCTATGCTAGGTTATTGGAGTATTCTCTGCTTTCAGCTAGCATATTTTAAACTATCACAAAATGCCTCTTTTTTAGTGGTAATCAAACGGTATCTCCTTATGCTGCATGGCAAGACTAGAAAGAGCATTTCAGTCAGTCTAGAAGAATATGTTCCATAAAATAACTAGAGAAATCAGAGGCTGAATGGATAAGTTTATATAATCTGAATACTAGAAGTATCTTAGCCGGACTATCACTAACATAACCAAAGCCAGGACATAACTTCAAGCATTAAAATTTAGTTGCCCACACTGTTTAACCCCCAGCACATTTTGAGTCAAGATTTTGGCCTAGGCCAATTGGCAGTCTTCCAGATGATGCCTGGGTAAGATTTGGGGGCTTGCATAGGTCAAGAGCTGGTTCCAATGGAACCATCCTGTTTTGGGAGCGGAGAAGGAACAGAGTACATTTTTATAAATACAAGTTATGGAGAGGCTGTAGGGGAAGAGAGTTTAATTGTATAAATTCAAGCTGTGCTGTGTCATTTGCCTTCAGAAACAGAGAATAGGCCTTGTAGAACAGACATAGCCATAGTTTTGCCTCTGTTTCCTTAGGATCCTCAGCAGTAATGTGACAATTTGTAAGTGTAGATGCTTACAGATCTGTAAAAAGAAGAAAGAATCTAACAGATTGCTTGGAACAACTTTCTCTCAAGCAAATCTTTCTCACATCTCCAGGGAAGAGCTCTAAGTATGCTTGCCATCCATATGAAAGGTTCCAAATGATAATTGAGTTTCTTGAATGTTTGTTCACAATTTTTTAAGAATTTCCTCTTCAGATAGTCTGTTAAATTATTTATAAACTTAGTATGTGCAAAGCTATTGGGAGACTTATGTACAGTATCCAAACAGCTCAGTGAGCAGTTAAGTTCTTTGCTGTCTACTGCATCTATTCATATTGAAAAGAATTTGGGGGATCTGCACTGTCAAACCTTGGAACACGGGAGCAATAGACATTATTGACCATATGGTTTCCCCACTTACTCAATTCTCTTCGCTCTGGAAGAAAAAGCACGAGCCAAGTTCTTGCAGTGATTCATTCAAGGTGCCCACTCAAGCATGGAAGAATTCATTTTGAATGATTTTGTTGATAAAGATGGAGAAAATGCTACTCTTCTGAATGTAACATTCTAACAGTGTTGGAGATTCCTAAGGTTTTGCTTATTTCATGGTCAAATCCAGTTTGTACTTATTAAAAAGAACAAGTTTATCAGCAAAGATACAAATTCCCATATTAGTAAAGCCAGTACTTAAAGGGCAGCTCCCTTTTTTCTTTTTTTCTTTTTTTTTCCTCTCTCTTCTTCCTTACATCTCTCAGTGCATTGTACTTCACAGGAAAAGTGTAAGTTCAAATTATCACACTCTTATTTACATAAGGAGACTCTCAAAATGGAAAAATGGATAAAAGTATGGCAAACAATATTTGCTTCATAATAATAATATATTTGAAATTACTTATGGAAAGCATTCAGTGCAAATAAAAATAGCAAAATCAGGTTAGAAATGTAGACAGTAATTTCTAACACATTAAAATGGGTTGCTAGGAAGTTCCCAGACAGCAAGTTGCTGACTGAATTCTGACTTATTTGATGATTCCAAGTGGTAATTAACACTGAAAAATTACCAAAAAAAAAAGTTAGAGAGTAATTTAATGCACGTTCAACACTTCAGACGAATTTCATGATTTTCATTACATACACAAAATGCAGCAGCAATTATTTAAAAAATATATAGGCATACTGTAAATAAGCATACATTACATGTTCAAAATCTTTATATATTAAGGATGTGTTTCAAAGGTTATCTCCAAAGTAAGAGTAAAAGAAGGCAAACCATCTTCCGTAATTACATTTTGAGTCATTATTACAATGCTGTAGGTTAGCTGGCTTCCTTCTTTTCAAATGAGCAAATGAGTTACTTTGAAACAAAATTACCACTGCTGCAAAAGACAAAGTAAGAAACTAAAAATGTTTCAAAAATGTGCCATACGCAATTAGAAACTGTCCTTTTAAAAATAATTACAACACTACATTTATAATATTACTGTGAACAGAAAATCATACAGACACTTGTAACTCCCAACATAATAGTTTCACATTTTAGGTTTTCTTTTTAGATTGTATCTGAGTGTAAATAGTTGAGAGGCACTACAGAGGCAAGCGTGGGACTCTGGATGGTGCAGCCCATACTAGAGGGGTTTGCTCTGGGATGCTCCCCGAGAGTTAACAAACCCCGGGTGCACCATGGCCGGAGCAGCCACACTGTGGGGTTGCTGCAGCCTGGGGGCGCACCCTCTAACGACCCCATCACTGACAAGTCCAGACAAAGGGGAAGTGACACCGCAGACCCACACCATAGACACCTCGCAGCTGTGGAGCCATTCCCCACAGAACAACCTGTTAATGGGCACGTTGCTACCAACCTGAGCAGTGTTGTGGGCTGAGCACTAGGTCACCTGTTGATGTGGGTGCTGCTGTTGACTGAGGCCACAGGGCCTTTGTATAGCTGTGGGCTGGCATTGTTTTGACTGGGTATAAAAGAGAGTAAGCCACGTGCATTTGTTGTGGACTTGGACCCATGGTCAGCAGGCCTGCGACTTGAGGACCCACTGGTCAGTGAGGATGCCCCGGTGTCAGCAGTGTGGTGAGGAAAAAACAGGGAAAACTATACTGGAGGGATGGCCCATAAGGGACAAGAACAGCTGCTGTACTGTGCACCCACTGCTTGGAAATCTGGGGAAGACTATACCGGAGGGGTGGCCCTCAAGGAAGGGGCAAGAGCAGTTGTTGTACTGTGCACCCATGATTGAAATGTAGAGCTCTGATATGTATATATATTTTCAGTTCTGTTATATTTCTAGCTTTGCTGTAGTTAGCTTTGTTATAACCTCTTAGCTCTAATAAATTCTCACACTTGACAAATGATGATCTCTCGAGTTCAGTACAACTAATCACGGAATCTGAAAGAATCCCGGACACCCCTCTAGTGGCACATCACAGTAGTTTAATATTTCCATAAATACCATTGCACTCTTAATGTCATATCACTCAGTGTTATATTTTCTTTGAATCTGGTATAAAGAAAAGTGATGCTAGAATTTAAATTCTGTGTGAGAAAGTGAAATGAAGATAAAAAGAATTAGTGTTAAAATGAGTTGTCCACACATATGAGTGTTGAAGATGGTAGAAACTGAAACAATTTTCTTTTTACCTTAACAATATCTCCCTCACGCAGCTGAAAGCTCCTGGCTCTCAGACGGATTCCTTTTCCAGCCTCTGTTTCAATTTTATAGATACATTCATGGTTGTTGTCATAATTAGATGGAAAATTTGGAGACAGCAGTGTTCCTTCGTTTCCAGAGACAGTTGCTCCACATTCAGCTACAGAAAATAGACACATTAAAAAAAAAAAAAAAGTGAATTATCCATTTCAAGAAAAAAAAGGTTATTTTCAGTAATATTTACACTCTATGAAAACCCTAAAGTGCTAGTGGCTGTCTAGGAAAAGTATGTTTCTTTTGGACTTCATCTTTTGGACAAACTCCTAAAAAACCCTGCAAAGTTGCTATCTCCAGCATTTCACTGGATATATTTATTATATGTTTTGTTTTTATACTGAAGAAAACTTGGGTCCTTTTATCTAGTCCCCTTTCCCTCCATTTTATTCCTTGGTCCTACAATCAGACTAACCTGTAATGTGGGTTAGTCTGATTCCATAAAAACTGGAAGTTTTGTTGAAACATAGTTATTGTGGTAGCATATCAAACAAATGTAACATTGCTTGCACTTAATCCCCTGCTCAGCTTTACAAATAAATATTAGAAAAAACAGGGAATTAACTGCTGATATTAAAGTATCTGGCAATAAATCGAGAGTACTCAATTTTTTTTTTCCCACCCACCAGGAATAAAAAACAAAACCAAGAATCTATTGACATCTGTCAGGGCCAAGCAGACAGCTCCAGATAAAAGAGTAGATAAGTCTTTTTCGCAGCCATCTAGAATGAGAACTTATAGACACTGTCAGCAGTAGAGATTTTTGTCATTACTCCCTCGTAAAGAAAAGGATAGAGTATAAAGAAAAGTGGCATGTTCCAGCCTGTGGACTCAGTTTGCTTTCTGAATAAAGACTAAAAATGTGTAATATAAATTTCAGTATGCAAACAGAAAACATCCAAAGGGATAAAAAAGAAAACTGGCATCCTGTTCAAGCAAACATTTGAGATACTTAAAAAAGAGTTAAAAACACCAAATGAAACATAAAATACTAATATTTATCTACAATCTTTTTTTTTTTTTTAATACAGACACGCTTGACTGGTATTTAGGTCTCATTGTTCAGCCTAAAGATAAAATGTATTGTTGCATCCAGATTTTTACCTGAACATCATTCAGAGTTCATTCAGAGCTTGACATAAAGATAAAACAATTAAAATAATAATAATAAAGAAATGCAAAATCCTAAAAGAACACGGGTTTTTTTTATAGCAAGGCTACTGGTTTAAAAGTTTGGGTTCTTCTCTCTTCTCTTCTCTCTTCTCTTCCCTTTCTTTTCTGTATATGTTAAATAGACCAGGACTAGGACTCCAAGGACATTAAAATATTCATTCTTGGAAGTGTATGTGCGGGGGGGGGAAGGGGGGAGGGATTTACAATTTTAATAAACCTGATTATGGTTTATCAGATACATGTATAAGGAACCACTTTGAAAATGTATTCTTTAGAGGCACCAGAAAATAATTCATGTAAACATCTTCAGGGAGAAATGCATGTTTTATATTTATATAGAAATAATCTAAAAATATTGAGTTTAAATTTCAGAGGCCTTGACAGGCATTATCAAAATTATGTGTTTCTTGCTTTTGAAAAGACTAAAGAACATTGACTTTTTTTGTATTTTAGATTTACCTCCTATAATTAATTCAGTAAAATTCAAGAAAGAAATAAGGAAGGAGAGGGAGGGAAGGAAGGGAGGGATAGGAGGGTGGGAAGGAAGAGGAGAAGGAAGGAGGGAAGGAGGGAAGGACAGATGGACGGACAGAGGGAGGGAAGGAAGGAAGGAAGGAAGGAAGGATAAAATATAAATATTTCTATGTTCCCTTAGGCTGTAGTTGTGTCTTATTATCTACCTTCTTCAAAAATCTAAAATGCAGAGGCTGAAGAAGCAAAGAAAAAAATGTCTTTTTTTTCTTTACATAATGTTCCTAGAGTATTCTACACCTTGTTTCAGTGACTGAATGCAAACCACTAAGACATACACACCACCAACAGGTATCATAAACAATTCAGACAAAACCCATGAATAATATTCTCTGTGTCATAACACAAAATTAAATTAAGTTCAAGGAAGATAACCAATGGCAAAAATATTAAATATGATTCTCAATTAGAAAAATAAAATATAGAGAATTTATACTGTTTTCAAAAGGTACAAATAATTATCTTCATAATAGAAAAAGTATACAATGAGATTTCCTGCATCTGGAATTGGACAAACTTCCTGTTTTAGGAGTCTATCAAAAGATCAAAACTATGACAACTGAAATCTGCAAATAACATACTGATGTATAAGATCACAGATGAACACGGTTACAAAGATCAGGTTAATATGTTAACATCCTTCTAAAGTGTAACGCATTCAGGAAAAAGCAGTCATTCTTTCTGTTATGTAAAATTAGTTACTTACTAAAATTCAATTACATTGCAAAATTCTTCTAAACCAAGTCTGCACTCTTATACCTCCAACCCATCCCATCGAATCACATTCTGTTTTCAGTGCATACTATCCTTTCTCAAATATCTTGCAAACATTTGACAGCTATGCAATGTTTGGGGAAAATCCTTCCCTTCTTTACCATACCAAAAGTTGTTCCTGACCTCTGATCAGTGATGTTTCCCAGCTCATCTCATATCTGTGCCAGTGAATCACTGGCACAAACAGCCCCCAGAAGGAAGCTTCCAAAGAAGAGCAAGCTCTTCTTTGTCAACTTCCCTTCCTCAATAGGAAAATTATCCAAAAGATGTGACAGTTCAAGTTAAGGTTTTCTTGCCACTTTCCACTACTGTTAAGATATTAAAGTAAGGTCAATTTTGATTGGCTTCCCCAATTTCTTTGCCTGGAGGAGATTTAGGTGACTTTTTTTTCAGTGAAATGCTAGCCCCATCCGTGGAAAGACTTCTTTCTATCCAGGCCATGAAAGCTTTTGGAGATGTGATGTCTTAATTCCTGAAATCTCTTTTTCACTTATGATCAATCACCATAAAGATCATCTAGAACCTCAGAAGAGAAGCCATGAACAGCAGTATGTAGAGCCTGTGCTAGGCAGTAGGAAGAGCTTTAGGCACTCAAATGGCCTCTGGGCCCAAATATTTTACACAGCAGTACCGAAAATGTCATGATTTTTTTCTGTTGTAATATCTGCAGTAGATCCTTTACCTACAGTAGTGTAGTAACTAACACATGAAGCCATAATGTGTGACACCTAAATTCAACTCATTCCTCTGCCTCTGGCAATTTAAAAATGCATCTTCTACAACTTCTGCTTCATATAAATGGATTAGAAAACCAGTTAGTCACAAAGTGAGCAAATGTGGACTAACCTCTTTAGCATAATGAGTATGGCATTACACAGAGGAAAGAAGACCACTTCTTCAAGGAAATTCATACATTAAACATTTGGGAAATAAAATTCTGAAATAACCCATGAATCAACATTCATTGTTGCAATGTGACTACTGAACAACTAGATTAGAAAAATACGTTCATATACCCTTCCCTTTCCATTGCCTCCAATAAGTCTTTAATTGTTTATGCAAAATGAAACAACAGTCTTTAGCCACATGGGCCAGGCCATTCTGCTAGGAGATATCAAATATAGTTTAAAATCCTTTTTACAGAAATGAGGGGAATGAAGCCAGATCTCTTGAAAACTATGAAGTTTTGCTTAAGGGACTGATATGGCTCATCCAACTACTGTACTTGAAAAATAAAAAAAACCTCACAATCTCCACTGAAAGATTTCATGCAACCTTCCTTATCTAGAACATGTTCTCTGAGTAACTACTGATTTTACTACCAGAAGTAATATAGACAAATCCTATCAGATGATCTTGAAAGAACTCTTTAGTCCTTGGCTACAGAGGACTTTTTCTCTTTCATGCCATTACATCACTTCAACACCTTCCAGATTCCTGCAGAGTTGCAGGGAACTGCCCTCACCTTAGGCATATAGATAAAAGAGATAAGATTTCTGGATGCCTCATGTCCCTATACATGAGAACCTTCATTTCTGCTTGTATTTATTAAATAAAATTTATTGAATATCAAGCATGTGCACCTCTCCTATAAAAATCAAGTATATCAGCATTAGCATCTATATGCCTCCCAATTCTGCAAGCATTGAAAAATACAGAATTTGCCATGAGAAATAATGCTTATCGATCTTCAAGTAATTATTATTGATATTCTGTTACCATACTTTGAACCACAACCTTAGCTTGTAGAAATTTTTGCGAATTTAAGTGAGTAGATACATGAGCATATACTATCACTTATATCCACTGGATGTGCTGTATGCAAATAGCATTTTCAGGACTTGGCCGTTCAATTGTAGTCTTTAAAGGAAGGGAATGTATTTCATATTGCTCTTTTTCAGATTATGCTATATGTTTAGATGAGTAGAATAATAGTAATGCAGGTATAATTTAATAACTTAAAATCTGCATCTATTTAAATTAAAATTTTCTAGATAAATAAACATAGCACTTATGTATTATGATGTAATAAAGATCCCTCCTTGAGTTTTTCCCTCTTTTCCTTTGATTCTGTGACAGTTTATTTGATTTTTCAAGATGCAACATAAATTGATTCAAAGTTTATAGTATACTATCATCAATGTGGTCAGTGGTACTCCAATCAGTTCACTAACCTAAACAGACAAGATGTAACTATCATTTGCATTCTTCTCAATTTACTCAGGTATTTTAAATATATTTTGGAGCAATAACCAAGAAATGGGTAATCCAACAGATTGTTTCAAAAGAAAACGTGTAAAAGTCTGTCCTGAGGGGAACATATATGTGTGTGTGTGTGTGTGTGTGTGTGTGTATATATATATATATATATATAAAATGTATGTATATGTGTATATATGTGTATATAAAACCCAGTAGGGAATTTTATCTGAAGAAAGCAACAGTTTACACTACTTCCTTAGAATTCAAAAGAAATCAAAGAAAGCTTCCATTCAAAAGGATAGGACAGACTCATCTTTGAGATATACTCTAGGAAGGACACAGTGGGATTCTGGTAACTTGTCCACAATTGTTTTGAGACTGAGGGGGGGAGAAGAAAGAAAAGCATGTTCTCCCAGAAGTAACATGAAATAGAGACTACTCTGTTCTGACAAGACCTATCAAATTAGAAGTTTTATGTTATTTTGATAACTTTTAAAACTTTGTTAGAAGATCACTGGAGATGATTAATAGGACACAGACTATAAATAAAAAGGGAGGATGATTTTAATATGAAACTTTATTTAGACTGTAAAATAACCATACTTTAAACACTGTGCAAGAGTACTAAAAAGACTCACATGTTCAATCTATCCCAGCCAATCTAGTCCTTAATTTGAATTGGAATTACTAAAGAATCATTTAGACATGAAACAAATAAGTATGTATCAGTATTTTCACCACAAACCACTAGATTTTAAGTGTCTGTAACTTAAAAACAGGGAACACCTTTTGATGAGCTTAGTGAACATCTGAGCATCCTCAGGTGAGGATGAGAAGTAAGGGAGAGTGACCTCCTTTAAGGATACCTCCTTATTTATGCAGCAAAATTGTGCTGTCATTTTAATGCATGCTAATTTAATGTAGCTAATTTAAATGAAAATGTGCTTGTAGCGCTACAAGTATTTGTTTGCCCTTTTCTTTCTAAGCAAAGAATAAATTCTCTACACTAAACTTCCAAACTCTCTCTACACAGTCGATTGTAAGTATTACAGAATCTACTGCCATCATGTCTCAATGGTTTGTTATATAGATTAATCTAGCATGTACTAAAAATAATTTTGCTCTGCAAATGTCAGCTTTTTATATGGTTCTAGTTCAGAGTCTTCAAGCTTCAAGTCTGTCAAACTATGGAAGACTGCCAAACCCTTGTATCTAAAATGCAAGGCCACTTATATTCATCTCCTTTACAAAACAAAACAAACAAACAAAAAAACACGACATGGTACTGGGTATACATTTCAAAAGGAGACAAGAAGATAAAAGCAGATTAACCTAACTCTATTACAGCTTTTGAACTTTGTGGGGTTTCTAAAGTTATTTTTATTTATTTATTGTGAAATCAAAAGGGCAATAAAGAACAATGTATCTACCTGAGAATTATCCCAGAGTATTGTGGAAAACAGCTATGTAACAATTCCCTCAAAGCAAACAGCATTTACTTATTGAGTGTATACTACCTATATCCAGAGGGAAAAGGTTTTAGAGAAGAAACTATATGCTTTATTTTTACTACAGCGTCTGAATAGTCTCTTGTAACCTTGCTGAGGGCTGCAGCAAACTGGAAAATGCTACCTTATTAAACCGTTCTTTTTTTCCATTGTAGTGAGAGCAATCTGTCTGAAACAGATACTTGACTCCATTCTTTGTTCTTTTGTTTAAAAAAGTCACTTAAATTTTATTTACATAAGTAGGTTTTTTTTCTTTCTTTTCATTCTCTCACTTTAAATTGGATAAAAGGAAACTGTAGAAGGTAGATCTTTTGAAGATCATCAAACTCTTCCTGAATATGAAAACAGATTCTATAAAACAAGCAAAACTCAGGGATTCTTAAAATGCTTTGAAATACAGTTCATGTAAAAAATGTAACAATAACTTTGTTTAGTGGAAAAGTTTGCTCTATTACTTTTCTTCTAGACATCTTGCTAAAAGGCTTGACAGGATCTTAAGAAGATCTCCAAAGCAGAGATGAAATAAAAGTCATATATTAGCAGTCTAAAGGCTTATTTGCACAAAGCTCTTTTACTGAATAGAGAACACCTTTGCTGTATTTACAAAATGGTGTAGGAGTTCACAAAACATGAGAACAATTTGAGCTCAGACTGTTGATAGGTTTTGTTTATCTTTCTATTGGGTAATATTGTCACCCAGTAGGATGGTAATGTGATACTATCACCAGGGCAAAAGGGATCATAAATGAAGCCGAATACAATATGCTCTGTGTTTTCACACAACAGCAAAATTGCCTGACAATGAGGTATAAAGATAACATCCCTACATTATTTATCTTTTCAAGATAAAACAACCTTAAAATGTAGAAAGAAGGCAAAAGGAAGACCTCAGGCAATTGTTCCTTCTGAATTTAGGTGATTAAGATAAAAGGTCTCATATCCAAATCACCCCTTCCGTTCATTTTGAAAATAGAATCAGAGTGCCCACTATGCACCAGCTGAAATCCATTAGTGTTTCCTGTCTATTCATTTTTTAAGTCTGAAATAGAGACAAGTAAAAAATGGAATTATTATACTGCTCTATATTTTGAAGATTCAGCTACATTGGGACTCAGGTACCAATTTAAATAAATCTTCATTTTTATGTCAAACAATGACAGAGAAGGATTCAAGAAAGGTAAAGACCCTGCAGTCGTGTTTCTAAAAATGCAATGATATAAGATGAAGAAATTGAAAGATACAAGATGAAGAAACTTAAATTTTTAAAAATCCCATTAAATAACTTCAAGTAAGTTATATGAAATAGAAATCTAGTTAAAGATTTAACAACTTAAATATGACAGCAGTTAAATACAGCTTTCCCAAACACAGTGGATCCTGGATGCATACACATCCTTCACACTGCCTTAAGATGCAGAGATTCAAATGCTGATGCTATTGAAGATTTTCTGCTCATGAGCAGCTACACATAACTTAAATGAGAACTCTCTCTGCATAAAGGCTATTCAAAAATGAATAACAATTTTCAGACTTGGTTTGAATTCTCAAAGGGAAACTCAAATTGAAATTTTATGCTACAGAGAATTTAAAGAAAACAGTGAATGCCAAATCTTAAGGGTCTCAAGAAATCTCCAGTGCTATTCAGGCTAACAAGGTTCTCACATTTCAGTCTCCATGGAAATTAACTGCATGCTGCAACATGACAAATTATATTAAATATAATTGATAATTTTGCAGTGAAGAGTAGTAAACTATTAAAAAGAAACAACTTATTAGAAAGTGTCAGCAATTTATTTTAGCACCCTATCATTAACTATTCATGTACTACTTACTATAACAATTGAACATGATAAATTAATGTTATATTAATATGAATATCAATGAACAATACCTCAGTGAAGATTTTGGTCAAATACAGTATTAATGTACTATTAAAAATCAAGTGCTGTGTAAAATTTAATGAAAGAGGAACACCATTCAGATTTGAAATGAAAATATTAAGTAGCTGTTTCTTTTCAGCTCTAGGCTTGAAGTTCGTCACAGCTTGTTTTAGGAACACTCTATAAAGATGAAATGGCTAATGGGGGACAGAGAAGTAATATAGGTAAAAAATACACTATTCATGACAAGTTTATTATACTGATGCATAATTCTTAGATCCTGTGCAATGCTTACACTTGAAAGTCTAGTTTGAATTGAATGAGTTACTGTACAGATAGTATTTTTCATGATATGTCCTAGACAAAGATTTATAACAGCTTCTTAAGGAGACAGTGAACAGGGAAAACACAGGCAAGTAGACAGAAGAAGCATGCAAATCAAGTATAAAAAAAAAAAAGAAGAAATCTAAATTATGGCAAACTAGGAAAGGAGATTCGAAGAACTAACTCAAACTTTTCCTCTCGTTATCATGGGATGCCCTAGGGCCTAAATCCAAGAAGAGGAAATAAAAGTGTTTAGTTATTTGACTTTTTTGTGAACAGGAGGAAACAACCATCTCTAGTAATATGCACAGTTCTACAGCCACAATGTTGAGTAGAGAGGCTAAGTAAAAGCTATTCACATTAGCCAAAGTATTAATCAGTTAAAAGAAAATGACTATTAAATACAATCAAGTATTTTCATTTTCTTGTCTTATAATTTTCTCTTGATTCTGCAATTTTGCAATTAATGTGACAGAATATGATGGCATAAACTAAATTTATTGTTTTGTACCTAAACTTGTCTTACAGCAAAGCTGTATCTTCTGTGATCTGATAAACATATATTATTGTACTATACCTCTCTGAGAGTAACAAATCAAACAGGGTGAAGTGGCAATCTCTGAGATGTATTCTGCAAAGTGAGAAGGTTTCTATACTTGGACACTGTACCTTGCAATTCACTGCAGAGTTCCCTTCACTCTGATAGGTTTCTATAGGACACCTTTCACAAGTATGAAGGAAGGAAAAAATGGCTCACCCTTTCAGCGTTTTATCCACATACCATAGCATACCATAAAAGAATGCCAAAACTAAAAGATTAATTTCCTCATTTGTTAGAAGATCACTGCAAATGATAATGCCAAATTTTAAAAAGCACTTAGTCACCTAGATGATTTAAGTGTACATCAGATCCAGCATTCAAAACTTCAATCTAAACTCCTTTCTTACCCCTCCTCTCCCCCAGCTCCTACTAAGCAGCCATCTATCTCTTGAAATGTGTATACTCACTGGGTATCTTCTGTTTCATGTCACATTTCTGCTTTTGCACATAGCCCATTTCCTGCAAGTATGAGAAGCTATTTGCCACTGGAATCCACTAATTAAACAGAACTGCATTTAACTTCTCTCTGTGCTGACAAAGCCATGCCAGTGTGCAGAAGGGAATATAAGATTCATGAAGCCAGGGGCAGCACTCTGCACTGTCACATGACAGTGAAACCTCAGGACTATGGCACTGAGATGGGAGAATGTGTATTTCTGTGCGTGGGGGAATATTTTATGGATTCTAGCTCTATTTCTAGTTTACTGCCTGACATCACATTCAATTTAAAAAATAAAAGTTATCCTGGAATTAGAACCCATAACAGGGGACTCCTTTTTGCATAAAGCACCCTAACTAGAGTTACACCCTCACTTACAGGAATGCTTTCTCTCTTAACCTTTGTGTCTTCCAATTCCTTTGTGAACTGCAGCACAACTTCAGTGTAGAGATGGGTGGAAAGTTCCCACCTAGTCTAGTTTAAAGCAAACTGAAAGGTCAGAAAATCATGATGAAAAGTATAGACTCGATTTGCTACATGACATCTAGGAAATCCACTTTAGACACAGTTTTCCTAGATGAGTTGTGTGGCTCCTGTAAAAAAGGCTGGTGAAGATGACATGATAGCAGTCAAAACCACTTTTCTGGAAGGACCTGATTATGATGGTGTCCCTTAGGTAGACCTTAGCCTCAGAATCAGAGACTTCAGCAGACTTAGTTGTTCCACTTCATTTCTGTATCCCAGTAATCACCAAGCTTCTGTGGTTGGCATAGTTTTGGGGATGTATAGAAGTGCATGACTGCCTAGGAGCATCACTCTTGGTTCTGTACACACTCTAGGGGGACCAGCTCACTAAAAGATGGGCTGTACACTCAGGAAACAGTAGTCAGCTGTGAAATGTAAATGACACTGTAATAGGTAGGAAAAAAAGAGTTGTTGGTTGAAGAAAAAAGTGAAAAGAATATGTACTCACACTCTTGGGCAGTTTTGTTCAAGCAGCCATAAAATAAGTATAAATATATACCTTTGCAACTATGTGAAAGTAAATAATAAAATGGGAATAAATTATATATTTGGAAGTAATGTCAATAAATCTTCATAACCATTATTAGTAATCAAATGAGTATTTTTGAAAACAATTGCACTTTTTGCTGGAAAACATTAGAATAATAATTGAAGCAATAATAACAACAAAACAAAGAATAATAATACCAACAACAGTGGAGAATTTTTGCCTTCAAGCATTGGCAAACCAGCACAGAAGACTTATCTTGAAAACTATCAAAAAAGAAATTCATAGCACACACAAAAAAAACTCCAAGAGAAACAAATTCTAGGAAAAAGATCCAATATATTTTGACTGTAATGGACTATAATTCTTTGGACAAACTGAATGGAAGCAGCACAGCATAACTACGTACAATTGGGCAGACGGACGATGGAATGACCTCCAATACAGTACAGCACAAAGAATAACTAAGACGTCAATGAATGAAGGAGGAAAGCAAGATTACTGTTTTCTGTTCCTAAACCTCAGCTAGACAAAAGATAATCAGGGGAAGCTTGTCTGTATTCCAATAGCTTGTTTTTACCCACATATAAGCCATACTAGCAAACTCAAAAAAAGTCTTTTTAAAGGATAATTAAATATTCAGAAATAAATTTTGGAAATTAAACTTACAACACATAAATATGCCAATTACAGTACTGTGCCAGATGGCAACATTAGGAGTCTTTACAGGTGACAAACTATCTCTCAGAATAGTACAAAACCAGATAGCTGTTTCAGTGCTCTCAAACCTAAAAATATGGGTTACTTTAGTGACTTTTTTTCTTCAAGACAGTGTGTATATTTATTTTCCTCGTATTCTTGTGCCAGCATTGCTAGGAGAATATTTTTACCTTATCATTATCTATAGGAATTTGCTCCTAACTCCCATTAATTCTGTGTGTTTTACACACAGTTACAAAAAAGCAGAGTGTTATTCTCTCAGTTCCCTTCAGTCATGAGTTCCCCTCAATTATACTAAATTTTGAGCGGAAGAATAAAAGAGAACACTGTGAATGTACATTTAGACAACATATTTCAAAGCACAGTTACATAAGGGCAGTCAGCCAATTTTTCTCCTTGAAAAGACTGGCCATGTCCTTCATACTGCGGGTGATTACAGACAGTACTTGCTATAGAACACTTCTTGGAGTGTTCTCAGAGTCCCTAGTTAAGCACAGACTGCAGGATAACTCTTCTGAATACAATCGTTGTCTCTAGAAAGATAGGAAATAGTTAGTACTTTCGTGTGAAAGACTGAAGCATCTCATCTGCAGACATCAACTACTAGCATATTTGACAGGGAAGTCATCATTGTTATTTGAGTCCTTTTGCATAAACTTTTACAGGAAATGAGATTTCTTTATGAATGACACACTAGCTTTCTGTTACACAACTGAATACAGAATACAAAATTCTCTGCGAAGTGATCAGCAGTCCCAATCTTTCTGCAGTGGGTATAAGAGGTGTGGAGGAAGGGGATCCTCCTGAAAAGCCACCTCATGCCAATATAAACTGACAGAACTCACCTAACAGCTAAGGTATGGAGAGTTGCTTTAACAGAAGAAATACAACTTTAACACAAAAAAAATAGGTTAATCTGCTGAAATGTGGGGAAATCACTCACCACCTTGGGTAATGAGTGTCATATTTTTTAAACGGCACAAGGGGGACCAGCCCTATGAGCCCGGATTTTCTCCAACCTTTTTAATTTAACAGTAAGGCTTTTTTCATAAGTAAGTTTAGTAATGAGCAGGTGATTGTAGGCACAAAGGGGGAGGGATCCAACTGGAGGCCACACTCAGAAACAGGGTCTTTAACCAGAGCGAATAAAGCTAGACTCATCAGATCTCTATTCATAATGACCTGAAAGAATACTGCATAGCCACTTGAGCTATGCAGGGCATAGCATGGCTGAGATAAACATTAAAATCATTGCAACTGAACCAATTACAGGGCCAGAAGGTAAGCAAGGCAGCTAAATTTGAAGGGGTCTCATCCTGAATGTGATGGAAATAATAATGAAAACAAATACTGCCATGTGCCCCAGAAGGACTAAAAAGTCCTTGTTGATATGTAAATGTTGGTGTGTACATACCTTGCACATGAATTTGGTCAGTGTCGAAATGACAGTGAGGAAGAAAGGATCTAGAGGCTATTGAATCCAGTAATGTACTTAAGAATTTGGGCCACTGAGTTGAGACTAGATTTGATTTCTAAACATGCACTCTAAAACCAACAGATTTCAGTTCAAGTGGGGTTTCTTCTCACTCTTTTGAGAAAGAAGTTGTTTTTGTCTGAACTATTCATTAAGGTAAGAGAATATCTTCACCCTTAACATCTTAGGTGCCATGACACAACAAACAGGACCTCTGTAAATGTTCTTGGTGTTGTGAAAAAATCACATGAAAGCAACTTTAACAGAAGGGCACTGAACGTGTCTCAGTTCCACTCAATTGCTTGGCAAAGAGCTTCTTTCCCCACATTTTCCCTGTATCAAAGTTATCTTCTAACTTTCCTTCTTAAAAGATCTCCTTTAATACTCTTTGATTTCCCGTATTTATAGCTTTACCTCCTTTTTTTGTTTCAGCACAAGGGTGGCTTTAAAAGAACCCCTTTTAGGGACTATTTTCTTATTGGACAACTCCCTTATTTGACTTGGAGGGCTGCAACCTCACTAACTGGAATTAAGAATTTAAGCAGACCAAAAGCTAAAATGGACAATCAGAAATACCTTTGGGTACACCTTTCCTCCAAATCAATGTGCTTCTTCATAGGTCTACCAGGCAAATATACCATCCCTCAGTCAAAGCCCAACTCATGCCTTGACATACTTGGCTCTAAGGAAGAACAGAGGTACCTGGGAACATTCCTATGTTATGGGCTATTTTTCTATATTGTTTAGAGTAGAAAAGATTATCATCTTCACTCTCTCTGAAACTTTCTGGCCCACACTGGCAACAAGAAGGGCTTGCTGAATACTGGATCCTCTGTCTTGGCACCACTCACTCTGTTAGAAAAAGGGATAAGCACCACACTGAGAGCATATACAAGTCTCAAGATCTTTGCTTCACACATCTTTCTTTGAGAACATTTACTTCTTCAGAATATTCTGCACAGTATCAGATGTGTGCCAAACCCGCCTTTCTGGATTCAGATGACTTGGAAGTGATTCCTGACTTTCTGTGTTATATCTATAGTCTGCTACTTTCTTAGCAAAATTTTAGGGAAATTTTTGTATTTGAACCACTTCATATTCAAAATTCGCCTAAGAAGCCATCTCTTGATTGCTGGGAAGACGAAGCATATTAAAAAAAAAAAAAAGTTTCCTCTTCTGGATTCAGCCAATGTCATCAAAGGAAAAGGCACAAAAGCAAAGGTTTCTGGGCAGCTGAGGCCACTCTCATTGTACACTATTTATTTATTAATTTAAAACAGTGGTGCATATGCCCCAAGACCTTAAAGCTGCTGATGTATGGGTCACCGTGATCTTCCTCTGACCTGCTATAATCCCTATATGGATGTTCTGCAATTTGACATGGAGCTTGAGCAGTAACAGCCTTCCCCAGTGTCCTCCTTGTCCTTGAGAAAGCCCTGGTCCTCTTTCCAAGACAGCCTCCATAGGCAGCAGCAGACAATGCACTACAGCAAATACAGACTCACCATGACTATAAGCTTTTTTTCCTGGAACTCACAAAACAAGTTTTTTCTCTAGATCTTATTTTGGAGCCCTTCTCAGAACTATCCTACATTATTAGGTTCATAGACACAAATATTTATTGATAATGGAAGAATCTCTTCAAATGGAGAAAAATCCTTGAGTAACCCATGGTTAACCAGAGTCCTGCATGTATTAAAGGTACTATAAATAAAGTAAATGAAACAGTCTATTGCCTAAGAAAGAAGCCAATAGCAAGGTATCAGAAATCAGATGGCATTCATTTTTTTTTTCACTTAAGTATTTTTTATCTTTGTACATGAGACCTACCTTTGTGACGCTATATGAGGAATGACTAAATGGGTAATACTCAAAGAAGAGCAAAAGTAGAAGTATTAAAAGAGTTCGCAACTACTTAGCAAGATGTGTGGAACTACTTCTGTAAGTCTACAAACTGATAACTTTGTTTATTCCAAGTATGTTAGTACTGATCATTTTATGTATTTCCTATGCCTAAATATATAGGTCTGGATATTCCTTCTGAGTCAGAGAGAGTGCAAGCACAATACAAATATACTACAATTGAACTTCTGACTGATGGAAATTGGTTCTGAAGACTAACCCAGGAAAAGAATCTTCAACATAACATACACAAAGAAGGAATGATTTAGTTCAATATTTATAGAAAGAAAAAACAATGAGAATGCACAGCATTGTAACACTATTTGTTTCAAAACTGAACTATGATTACATGGAAGATATATGTCCCCATTCCACGATTAAGAAAAAACAAACAAAAACACCTCCAAAAAACCTGTTGCTTACAGAGCTTTTCACCCCAAATCAGATAGATTATGTAACTACACAGAAAAGAGAAACATGTCTGAAGAGTACAGAAGAACTTGGATTCTGGGAGTGCTATGCATTCTTTAAATATCTCAGAGAAACCATCATATAGGCTTAAAAATTAATATGTACAGACATTATTATGAAAAGAAACACTAATTAAACCACACAAAAAATGAAAGTTTTTTGTCAGAAGGCAAAGTGCTCAGAGAATATAACAGACTGAGTTAAAAGGACTATTGAGATATATTATTCTGGATAAATGCCAACTGTCTATACCTAATTTATAAAAAAAACTTTCTTGATCAATTAGGAATGGGGATCTGGTACATGGATTTAAGCAAAGATGTCTTCAAACCAGTCTACAAATGGATTCAAAACTGAACTTAATAAAAACAAAAATGAAATGTGAGTTCTCAGTTAATAAATT
Organism: Apteryx mantelli; assembly: GCF_036417845.1. Lineage (NCBI taxonomy): Eukaryota > Metazoa > Chordata > Aves > Apterygiformes > Apterygidae > Apteryx > Apteryx mantelli. Next base: position 114,944,620 of record NC_089980.1, on the reverse strand, counting down.
TGCTCTCTGTATGAATTACAGACTGATTGTGTATACATATGATTGGATCCATAACTCTAAATTATGCATGGGAAAAGATACAGGTGATCAAATTTGTGTCTGGCATGATAATTGGATACACTACCCTTATAATTTCATGGCTAATTCAATGCCTGATACTTAATTAAGTTAACTATTGATACTTAGGTAACCTTTGCAACAAGTCAGTCATATTATGGGGATTACTCTGCGAGCATTTTCAAGATATTGGTTATGAATCTCTCATTACAGTACATCATGTAGGAATGACTTTCTAAAAGCTAAAAACAGAAAAAAAAATGAAAAGACATATGACAACAATATAAGGTGACAGATTCCTACAAATCAATAGGCTTAAATATTGCTAACGGTTCAAAAAGTTTATGATAGCTGAACAAAAATGAATATGTGTGTTTGAATGGGACACAGAGAAGCCTTCCAGAGAGAAAAACAAGAACAAACAAACCAATCCCCCAAGAACAATTAACTTACTGAAGAGCCCATAGATCAAAGAAGGTACTAATTTTCATAGAAAATAGTATTTCCCTATTACTTAATGTACTTCAGACATGCACTTTGATTCCTCTTCAAAGAAAATTAAATTTACATCTGCTAAAAAGTACTGAGCAGAAATGTGGGTAAACAATTTCTTATTGAATTTGCATACTGAAAACAGTAACTCTTTGAGCCTTTTGTTTGAACATCTTGTTTAGATGAATGTTGGCTGCATGTAACTTCAAAATAAGTATTTCATAAACAATAATGGTTCAAAATTTATAATCAAATAAGACATGAATGAGATTAAGCAATATATTGACATATTCAAACATGAAAATGAAAATATAAAATAAAAATTTAGATTTTATGAAGTTAGGTTAACAAAATGGTAATTTTGAATAAAATCTTCAACACCAACTGTATATCTTATCATTTTAGCACAATTCTCAGAGTATAAAAATTCATAACAATTATTTGATCTTTCCAAGAATATAAACTGAGTCATATTTATTTAATTGTACTCACTAAATTTTCTCTTATTCCAACAAATGCCTCAAACCTTGTGTATAAAAATGTTAACTAAGGATTTTGGGAACAAACATATAACTTTTCAAATAAGTAATTCTACTTAAAAGGTATTGAAGAATATATCAGAATAAAAGAAATCTTACATAAAATGAGCACATTTCGTTAGTTTTTTTTTTCCCTTAAGTTATTAAAGTGTATATAAAACCGGCAGAGGTTATACTTTTAACACATTTGTTGTCACCTTTAAATTAATTCTTTGTGATTTAAAAGATGTCAGTAAACAGTATTTTCATATTTTTCCACTGCTGTCACAACAGTTAGCATATATATTCACTCAGTGCATACTAAATACTTTTAAATATTTATTCGTTTCTTCCCAATGCAATTTATAGATTCTTTGGCACTTTCAGCAGATAGAATTCAAATAAAGAGGCAGCAATAGACATTTCTTTCTCCAGCAACCAGATGGGTCTTACAGAAGGGTGGACTACTGGGATCCCCCTTACACACTGCCTACCACACGGAAAGCTTTCCGGCATAACACACTAAGGTTTTGTGTTTCTTACAAGCATTTGCAAGGCTTGGTTATAAAGACAGGTCTGGAGTTTGTCTCAACCTTCGCCAGGGTGAAATCAAAAATGATTGCAATTTTGCCCCCACTCTGGGTAAACTGGAGCTTGATACTCTAAAGACAGGTTCTGCATATGTGGTATTAGCAGGGATTCTCCTTTGGGATGATTCAGAGGGGCACAAGAAATTCACTACTAAGGCTACCATTGAAAGTGTCTTTTGGGTGTCATATCTTCATTTAACTGTGTGTTTAGAATAATAAAAAAGAAATATTATAAAGCTTGGATATAATACTGAACTTGAAGATCAGTGATGCAGAGCCTTGAACAAATGGCTTTCAAATAAAATACAAGGGTTTCCCCACATCTATCTTCAGAATTGAAGCCTTTAAGGAAAAATTACTTCTTTGCAACTACTTATGACTAACTATCAATGATATAATCAAGAGGTTGTTTTTGCTAACTTTACACAAAAATAGTAGATAATCAGAATTAATTTATAACATTTTGCTTTTTAAAGTTTAATTTATTTTAATAGCCTGTGGCTAGAAGGAACTGTAATGATGACTTAGCCTTGTATAGAATTTCACCCAGAAATACTGGATTAAATTATATACTTTAGGAAAAAAAACATTTTTAGAAAAATTACCAAATTTTGTCTGAAAAACAATCAAACTAAACAATAAGGAATCCAGCAGTTCCCAAAACAACCGTTCAGAGGATTCACTAAATACATTTATCAGAAACTGCAATTGATTTGAAGGTTGAAATTTTATAACTGCTACCTGCAATCCCTGCATCTTCTCACACCTTTGTCAAGAAAGCCTAGGAAGTCCTCTCATAGCATACTATCTTTCTGTGTATTAATGCTACATGTAGTATCAATTCGCTTTTCACATTAGATCAGATTATAGAAATAGCTGCACACAGGTATATGGGAGAAATGGGAATCCAAAGTAGGCTCCATGAAACATATATGCAGGCAACCAAATGTGATATGTGCTGGATTACAGAAGCATTCTTTAGCTCTGGAATTGACCTCTTAGGCAGAAGTCTTCATAGAATACATACCCTAACAAGATACATGACATAGGAGGGATAAAGATGTTGATGCAAGACAACAGGAACTAACAGGTCACTTGGGACACTTTTGTCAATGACTTTTAAAAAAAAAGAATCAAACTCCCAAATTAATGAATGCTTTACACCTTCCTATTTAAAGAATGTACAGAAAAATTTAAAAGAGCAGATATTAATGTGAAAGCATGTGAATGAATCAAGAGAGAGGAAGAAGTGAAAACCTATAAGCCCAAGGTAAGTAAATTACTGCATAAATGGACTGAGACCGTGCATATTTAACTTATCTGCTTGCAATAAATTTTCTTTACAAACATAAAGCTCTTCTGTTATGAGCAATATGGCATATGTGGTAATTCATCTAAATATAAAACAAGCCAGCTAGCATTATTAGAGTCTATGAAAAGGCAAACGGTAAGACTGCCAAGCTATGTGATGGGGAGGAGGCATAAGCAGGTAAATGAAAACTAGGATTTTGGTGTCAATTTTAAGAGAAGGGGACAAAATTCAGATTCATGAGACAGATTCAGAAACCAAGATTTAATAGCTTTAAGGCAGTGTGACGGTATGCTCCCCGCCGCCCCAACCTGACCTCTCCATAACCCCACTTGGCGATAATCATCAGTAACAGTCGTGATGGCTGCATCCGATTCAAGTCGGAATTTGGGGAGACAGATAACAGCACATACCAAGGACTAATTGAGCATGCGCCAATCCAAATACAGCCAGTATGCAAATATGACTACGAGTCAACCATCTTACCCCATAAATAGGTGGCAGCCCAGAGCCCGTTGAGCTCTCCTGCACAGCAGTTGGCTTCATGGCAATATCCCCCCTTGAGCAGGGACGCCTCTCAAGGTTACTCCTCAAGGTTGAGAGATCCCTTACCCACGACAGATCCTCAGTAAGTGACTAATAGCGCACTGAAACTTTGCTAAGTTGCATCTCTGATTGACTGTGCACATAATCCTTTAGACATAAACAGTTGAACAAGTCTGGGACTAAGGCTGGATCCAGCTGCACCTAGATTCCTCTGAGAAGGAGTTTGGAAAGCAAGGGGGTCCACTCTGAACCTCGCGACTCAACGGGAGGGCCTCCTTGACAATTTCATTTGTAGTTATTGTTCTACCCTCCACGCAGTAAATAACCAAGTGTACCTTGCCATCGAACCTTGTTAAATCACTGTCTTATCTCAATAAAACATATTGCTGCTTCTCTCTTATGGGTGAAGTGCATCACTCATCTGTGACAGACAGGTATCTGCATATGAGTTCAATATCTTAGCTCCCAACAGTCAATGCAGCTCTAGCCAATGCTTGTTAATGATGCCTGATTCAGTTGCCCACACATAGGCATCTAACCTCACCTGAGATGACATAAGGTAACCTGCCTGGAATTCAGATGCTACTCCAAAAGAACATGAAGCTCATCTAAATCCTGTCTGACCCATGTGGGTGTTTCACCTCTAATGGCAGCAATTCCCTTATGACCAATTCATCTCACCCTAAACTAGACACCTGAATTCTGGCAGCTGGATTGCTCTCTAGGCTTTCTATTGACTTTATTGACTTAATTGCCTATAAATGGAATTTAAAAATCTAGCTCACATGTGCACAGCTACAATGCAAACAGTCAAATTTAGATGTCTGGATCTAAACCTGAATCTCATCCACTGTAAAATACTTGCAGGCTAAGATCCCCTACTCATAACCCATAGCACTGGAACCAGCTGGTGATGGACAGCTGGCGATGGATTCATAGCTGTCCTCCAGGGAGATAGATAATGAGGTTGTAACCTCCAACTTTAATACCTATTTGTGCTTTTTATTAACTTTTCTTCATGTCCAATCACCTTACAGTCTTTTAGGGCTGTGGGGGGTTTTTTTGAGGCCGAGAATATGATTATTTAAATATACAGAATAACTTCCTGTTCCACAATTTTTGTTTGTGTTTTGTAAGGTGTAAAACACAGAATCACACATTTTAAACTATTTTATTGCACTTTGATATGACTTAAAAAATGAATAGCATTCACAGATATTTTTATTAAGTAGGAATATCTTTCTTTCTTAAAGCCCTATCCTTCTGTCAGTCCTCAAAATATATGTCAGTGATTTGCTTAGGAGAAGATATGTTTTATATTAGTTTGCTTTTTAATCATTCCATTTAATGCTTTCTATAAATTATATAGATATACAGTAAAGACATTAATGTGTTGACTGTATAAGAGTCAGCTACTTCAAAGAACTTTATTAATGAACAACAGTTGCACAACATGCAGCAGCTTTTATTTTCAGTTTTAATTGAGCACGGATATAGCCTAATAATATCTTGATAAAGCTAACAGAGAACATTACTTATTAAGAGTCATCTTTTCTTTAAGAACAAATAAATAAGGAGCTAATTTTCCATTCACACACATAGATAACTACGGAATAGCAGATCAGTCTTAAAAATTAGGGAAAATGAAATGCATACAAGGTTAGATGTCAGTGTGTGAATATTCTTCTAGTGAAATCTGAACACTTTAAATCTATACATGATGATGCACACTTGGTTAGGCAATATTCATAGACAAAGAGTATTATGTAGTCAGTGATACGTATAAGAGGAATCAAGTTGAAAATGCCCATAGACTTAAAACTAGGATTTCCAAATGGATAGCAAGCTCCATATGATACTGACTTCTCTCCCATCTGTTACTTTCTTTCATCATGAGTTAAATAAGCTAAAGTTATTAAAACACAGTTAAAAATACTTTTTCCATAAAATATATCGTATATATCATATAGTTTTCATTTTAAATATATACATATATATATATAAATATATATGAAAAAAACATAGGAGATAAGACTTTTTTCAGATATAGAGATATGTTCTTTAAAAGCAAATAAAATAAACCTGCCAAGGGTGAGTCTCTCCCTTAATAAAATAAAATCCTATTTAAAACAAGAACCCTCTTAAGGCAATCCATTTAGAGGTGAGTTGAAGTATCTGACATTTCAGAAGCATTAAGTTAATAGGAGCTGATCAGATTTGATTCACACTGTGGTGGTTCATAGCCCACATGTAATGCAAAACAGCAATCATCATGTGATAAAACCAATCCACAAATCAAATACAACAACCATTTGTTTTTTTAATAAATTCAGACCCAGAGTTTCTCCCAAAAAAGAGCTATTCACTCAATCTGAGCTTATAGTTATTGATTTTTAACAACAGCACATTCTCATTTCAAAAATTATAATAAAAACACATTATAAAAAATCACCCTTAAAACCAGCTTGGGGACTCTACAAAAGGCTCTTTTCACCTCAAAGTTTTAAACACCATTTCTTTACCCTGAAAGATAAAGTGGGAAATTTTTCTTTCTCATTGTTTTTAATAAGGGCACACATCTACTTCAGTTATTGCATTTATATTTTATCTTGTAACACATTCTGATCTTATTTTCCAATAAATTCTAACGAGTAATGACAGTTGTTCAAAAGCTAGTATCATTGTTAAGTTCTTCTTTCTAATATTTGTTCTCTAAGTAGAAGAGACATGCACTACTTATATCCTGGACTGACTTGAAAGTCTGTAAAGCTTGGGGACCAATCCTTTCAACCCAAGCAACTTGTTATCTACCCAGTATTCTGATACATGCCATGTGCTATTAACAATTTGATGAATGAAATGAAAGCATGTGACCACCTACCCACACACCTTGGCAGAGGTGCACTCCATACACACCGGCCACCACCCAGGCAGGTAAGTTTATTAGCACCTTCCAAGCGATATCCAGGGAAACAAGAAAAGATCAAGGAATCTCCAACACCAAAATGAAAACCAATTCGCCTACTGAAGGCAGGAACACCAGGATCATCACATGGCTCCAGATCATATTCTGCAAACAATAAAACATAATAGATTAAGTACATGGGACAAGTTGTCCATGCTAAAAAATGTTAAATTAGTTGCATAGTATCAGTACAGAACACTTGGAAATACGTCTTTCAGAGCCATTTTCTCTACTTAAAAGTAGTGCTGTTTTTATATTTCTATTATGGTCATGCATACAGTAATTATATACCTATTGTGTCCCACCTGCACTACATTTATTTTCTTAATTTCAAGGGCTGTAATCAGCTTGTATCATGAGTGGTTCACTATAATTTTGTTTAATTGCATCCTTTGTATATAATTCTTGGTTCATTTCCTCTGAATTCCCAAACAGCTTTAGGAGCAAAACTTATGGTTTAAAAATTCATTAGGTAATGAAAAGAAATTGAACAAAAATCAAATGAAAGGTCAAGTGAATGAGAAGATGTATGACCACGTTTTCAAAAAATGTGCTTGAGTTTCATAAGTAAAACTATACTCTTAATCAGGCATTCTCTGTTTGCATGCCTTTTAGAAATCTCATAGATGTCACTTAATTGAAAACAAATATATATGTATTTTTTAAGAAGATTCAAAGGGTCTGAATTTGTTCTCTCTTTTGTAACTATGAATCAGAAAAAATCCACAGAATTTGGGAAATCTACATGAACATAAAACAGTTGTAAGAAAGAGTAATACTGCGGTCCTCAAAATGCCTCCTAAAGTGTGCAATTGTCTTTTCAGCACTACTTAAATGACCTGTTTAACTAACAGCAGATGTATACAGAACCATACCTGCACTGGAATTCTCATTATTCTCAGAGGGAATGATACGCTTGGATTAAGAACAGTATATACTTTCCACTTTTGTTTGCACTCATAAGAAGTCATGCATTTTTAAAAAAACATTTTAAAAGAACACTTTTTTGTAAAGTAAATCCAATCACTGAAAGAATTAATAGTTAGAAATTTAAGGAACATTAAGTTAAGCAATTTTAAGTTAAAATTTGCACAGCTGAAAAGTCAAACAAAAATATAACCCCCTGAATACAAACAAATAAAGCTGGCCTATCTGTCAAATAAAAATACTTTGTTATTTTTCTGTCATGTAACAATAAAAATATCATGGAAAAGGAGAATCGTACTTAGCAAACTGCAACATGAAAAACATGTCTTCTCCCATGTCCTATCAATTAATAATTACCACAGCTATTTAAATAGAAATAGATAACACTTAAACAGAATCTTAAATACAAAGAACAATGTATGTTGGTTACAATAAATACTAATATTATGTCAAACCAGCCAAAATGAATCCCAAGCTCTTTTTTTTCATTATATGTATTGAACAAAAATTAGCAAAAAGTCATTTACACCTGGCAGTATGAATGCATAAAGAATATAGACATAAGTTCAATTGTTCTTGCCTTTTCTTGATGGATCATCCTTTTCCAGGGAATAGGAAGAATTAAAAAAATTAATTTGTGGAATAATCACCAATTATTTATTTTGTCAGTCAGCAAAATGACATACAGAGAATAATTTATAACTCTGCATCACAATTAACATTTGTGTCTAAATACTCTGAAAAATCAGGGTCCACTTTACTACCTTTTATTTTGGTGGTAGAAAATAGTATAAGTGAGAAATTAAATTAAAATCAGAAACAGTAAATTTCTGTTTCCTATACAGGTAGCCCAAAGAGAAAAGCCTCAAAAGGTAACATCAGTCATTAGGAACATCACTTTAGGCTTCCTATACAGAACAAAGAGGGAATTAGGTGACTAAGAATTCAGGTTGAGTCAAAAGAACAAATCTGTGGGGAAAAATAAGGTTTGCTACATACAGAGGGGCTACACTTAACTCAGGAAATATCTAAGCCACGCATTTCTGCATCCTCACAGAATATCCTGAGGAAGTATCACAGTATGTTTGTTCTTTTTTGTGTACTATTCCATATGTATTCACTACTGACCACTGCTAGAGATAAGATGTTGCAAAAGATGGACTTCAGCTCTGACCCAAAAAGACTTATCTTCTGTTCTTCAGAATATGATACAAAAAGCCAAGAGACCATTTAGAAGAGTGCCACCCCTGATAACCAACAGAAAAATACTTTGCTCTTTATGTCACCTCTCCCGTTAAGCCAGGCACTTGACTCTAACTGAAATTCATGACCCTGAACTGTTTCCCAGAACCGGGCACCTACAGGGAACTCTTCATATTGATATGTGATGACATGGATTTTAATGACTTCTCCAAAAAATACTTAATAAAATACAATGAAATATTAATTTAAAAAGAAACCCACCCCTTGCCCATTAAAGTGAATACCCTAAGTGTTAAGTTAAAGAACCATACTATTTGTGTCTCCAATATGATGAATATTTAATTTTTCTCATTTAGACCATCCTAAAATATTCTATAGTCCATTTTCTAAAACATTTATCTTGGAGGTTGGATTGATAGAATCAAAACCAGTTAGTCAAAGGAAGAAACTAATCCAAAGTTTCTGAATGAGTGTTTTAACAGCTGACTTACTGAACAAAATAAATAAAGAAATCCTTCCCTATAGTAACCTTCTTGTGGGAAGGTCCCAAAATAGTAGAAGTGATCTATGAACCACTTTAGGTCCAGCAGACAAAAGTTTAAAGTTTTGAAAACACATGATCTACTACCTCTGCTCAGCACTATAAAGGCTGAGGTAGATATGGTTTGGCAGACCTTTAGGCACTTGGGGAAATTGCTGACAAAAATATAAATTCCAATACATTTTAGACTTCTTCAAGGATCACTAGCAGTTGAGTAGAGCTTCTGAATATCTAAATATGAGATTTGCATGTTAGAATATATGTAAACTGTACTGTAGACCAAAACCAAAATACAGATGCCTTCATGGTGCCTAATCAGCACATAAAAATCTGAGATGGTTACTGTGTTTTTTTGCTATAGGATTTAAAATGTTTCAAGCAATAGAACTTCATTATTTGATTTCTGACAAAACATCCTCTTCTATTCCCAAACAGACAAATGACAACATAAAATCTAAAATCCCACAGAGAAAAAAAATTCTACACTGCCTTATTCCTGGAATTAATTTATGACAGCACAGCCCAAATGTAAAATAGATGTGAGAGGCTTCTCAACAAGAATGAAATTGCAGTTTCAAAATTATTTGCTTTACCCCATGGAATGAATAGCTTCACATACCAAATGGTGGGAGGATGAGTGACAATAGGCATAAGCTGAAACAAGAGAGGTTCCAACTGAATATATGGAAAAACTTTTTCAACACATTGGGAAAGATTGTCCAGAGAGATTAGGCAGTCTCCATCCTTAGAGGTTTTCAAGATCCAACTGAATTTTTATTGTTATACTAGTATTATAGTATATTATTTTCTGCTAGTCTATTATTATATTGTATTATTATGTAATTATACAAATATATTGTTATTGTGTTATTATATAGATATTATATTAAAATTTACTGTGAATTATTTTATGATATTATGATAAATGAACAGCACAAAGATGCATATAGGAGGGAATGCACAGTTATATGGAAGAGACTTTAATCAAAAAAACAAGATCTCTTCTTTGATAGTTATAAAAATCAGAATGTAATTTGCCACATATTAATTCATGTGTATCTACCTGTGCTACAGTATACATAAAATATCCATATTTATCCATTTTCATTTTTACTAAAAATAATGCTCTGTATGTTAGTTCAATTCTTTATGTATGCAACTTGTATATACTGTCACTGCTACTTTTGAAAGTTTCTTTCAATGTGAAGAAAAACAAATCCTGAAAAGGTTATTTTTTCTTTATAACCTTTGCAGGATTTTTTTTTCCACTGCCAAGATAATGGAAAATAAGCACAGCAGTACTGTCACTCTGTTGTCAAAAGCAGCTTTCAAAAGGTAGAACAGAACAAAACAGTGCGTATATGGCACAATAAGAACGAAAAAAAATTCTTTGCAGACTTGATGTTTTATCTTCTATTTGCATTACTGATTTCTGTACTATCAATTCTGTGTTTAGTGGGAGAAATTTGTCAGGTGACATTCAATTCAGACTAAGCTCTTCTCACTAAACACTGCTTACTATGAAGAAATACATTGTGATTGTGTGAAAATAAGAAAACAGTCACGGTCATTTGTGACGTAAAATTAATGTACCTGATAATACTTCTCAGAACATTTATTTAATATATATGATGGCTACTTGTGTATTTGCTGTAGATAGAGCATAAACCTTTGCTTCTCATTGAAAAATTCGGTGATCCATGTATTTTGTTATTCCGCAATTTTTCCCTTACACCTATAATGATATTTTGTGCATTTTTCTGCAAGTTACATAGCCCTCTACCATTATGAGCTATTTATAAATAAACTACCAAAGGTAATACTTAATATTTGCATTTACATTCCAAACTTCTAGAACTCTGACCTCTGATTTGGTTAGTCCAAAGTATCCAGAATGAATGCAATTCAGCATCTGATATAAGCAGATCCATCACCACTACTCTGATCAGTAAGTTTTTTTCTTTTTTTAAACAAGCCAGCCAAATGAGATGTATTATTTGTGAATATCATGTGCACCTGACAACACTGCCAGATCTTGGACAAAATATATTAATTTTTAATTTTTCTATTCTTGAATATGGTGTACGAGGATCTGGTATGTTAGTTCCTTATGTGCTTCTTCCACAGAATATTCATGCACAAAAAGAAACATGAGCATCTTAACTAGTGGATGGCTCATTCATATTCAGTATCTGTAAATATGCTACGTTACAGTAATAGAAAGAAGCACAGATAATTCTTGCAAAATGTAGTCTAGTCTAAATAGACTGCAAGTAAGAAGCAGTTAAAAACTGAATTTTTCAATTCCCTAAAAGAGGAATTTGTAAAAAATATCAGAACTTCTTCAAATATCAAAGCCTAGTAAATCATTCCTTGCAGTTTTATATATACATTTTTCTATTCCAAAATCAGTCTCAATTTAAACTCCTCTGTGACTCTGAGTTAGCATACTAGTGCTTTTCCACTCTATTCTTCCTTTATTGGAACTGTACCAGTTTCTTTCTTCTGAAGCAGTCCCCTCTGCTTCTGTACTTTTTTTTTTGCTCCATCTTCCTCCAGCCTTCTTTTTCAGTGTTGTTTCATAGGTTCCCTGGAACCACGGAAAACTTCTCATTAAAAGATTCTCATCACCAACAGCTTCCGTCTCAATCTGTCAGTCACCTATATAAACCTTAGCCAGTCTTCTAAGATAGAGACTATATATTTCTATTGACTTTTTTCCATATGCTTCACAACGTTTCCCCTAGCTACAAGTAAAAATATTATCTGGAAACAGTTTCTGGACATTTAGCAGAATGGAATTTCTTACCTGAAAATGTTATGTTGAAGCCTTCGTAAGAAATTGAAAAATCAGATATAAATCGAAGCTGTGCTGTAAAGTTTCCAAAGAGGCCAGCTTTAATTGTAGGGGGCAAGACCGAGCCAGTTAACCTGGCTACTGGTTCTGTGAAGCTGCCATCTTCAGTGATGAGCAAATAGTCATGAGAGCTCTCAAGGTGAAAGGTATGAAAAACCAGCTGTACACCTTTAAAAACATTAAAAAAGGGCAAAGTAAGGCATTTAACAGCAAGTTTTTCTCTTCCCTTATACATACGTGATACAGATCATAAATTTCAAATGATATGGAAAGATTTTCAGAAAAAGTAATACACAGAATCAAAATCTGAAATTCACAGAACAAAATTTGCAAAAAATACATAGGCTTAATACGTGGGTTGCAGATGTTTGTTTAGTTTGTGTGTAGCTCATTCCCATAAGACAATTGATGAGGTCCACTTTTTATCTGTATAAAACAGCCTGAAAATTTAAAATTCTCTATATTTGTTTTATTCAAGTTGCTCTAATAAGCCCCTTTCATTTCAGTCTCTACCACCATCTCACTATTAACCAGGAGAGATACTTTATTGTTTAATAATTAGCTACATTTTTTGATTCATTTTACTTTCTGCATTTCCTCAAAACCAGTTCTACTTTTTGTCTCAACTTGGGAGAAGTACCCATATAGAACAACTAAATACATACAAGTTTCGTATAGTCTTTCATATACACAGGATAAAATTGGCTGGGACTAGCCATTTACTCAAGTCTTGATTGCTTTTCAATCATCAGTTTCCAGTCCACCAATGAAAGAGTTGTTTTCCATCATGGTTAGCTTCCAAATACGACTATTTAGTGTTGGGGGCAATATTCTTTATATATATTACATTTTAAAATATCATATGCATCTTAAACAAAAATCCTATCTGTAATGAGGTTTTAAACAGTAGAGAGTGTGAAACATCAAGTATACTTCACAGACTGATGTCATGCATAACAAAAACTTTTCTTACCGTATGTGATAAAAAAGGAATATACTCATTATAATTCGATTCAGTGGTATGCAACACACATCATCAGTGCTTCCTAGGCTTTTTTCATAGTTCTTTTACACATATCCCTAATGGATAAACTGCCAGGCTTAACTGTGTGTCCAAATGTTGCTCTATAGTGCATATAACAGAGAGATAAACAATTTCTGAAATTATGTATCTGAAATTTAAGTTTACTAACACACTGATCAAATGTGCTGCTTGAAACTTACCAAAGGAGAAGACCTTTCAACAGGGCCTTGGGAGTTTTCACTAAATATTTCAGTGCTATTTAAGAAAAAACAGTATTTTCATACATTTTGTCTTTTCTACTTTCTTCCCATTTTTCTGAGAGGTACTAAACCAAACAAGTTTCCTCAGGCCACTGCTGAAAGAATGTTTTCTTTTCAAAATAAACACAAACTAAAGACATTACAACATCTGAAGACATGTATTTGGGGATATTAAACTGAAACTTTTCTTTTTTAGAGAATAACAAAGCACTTATTTACCTCCATCTGAAAAAGGCATTTTCATTGTGTTTTTCCACTTGTTTGAGGTTTTTATACATAAAGATTATATATGCATATGGAATTCATATTAGATTCTTACCCTTGCCATGTGACACTTCAATAGTCCAAGTACAGTTTAAGGAGTTTGGATAAAAATCAGGAAAACCTGGAGAAAGAACAGTTCCACTCTTCCCATGAATATATCCACCACATAAAGCTTAACAAGAGAAAAACAGGGAAAAAATCAAAACAAAATAAAAGTCATACAGGAAGTCCTGTTCTTTGCAAAATCTAAGTTAACTCTTTGAACTACTCCTTTATTAAAAGTATGGTCATGTATTAAAATCAGCAGAGTTAATTGGTCTGAAGTGATCCCATTCACATTTGACAATAGCTTGTTTACTCTTAAATTAGCCCATGAAAAGGAGTTTATTTTTCAATGACAGCCCTTCCTCCTAGTTAGCAGAAGACAAAACAAGTAAAACTTTGTTCCAAAATATTGAAAATAAAAACTCATATTATAGTACTGTTTAAGAAGTAGGATTAAACAAAAACTATTTTTGTGTGAATTAACTATGAAATCAAACATCTTAAGAACCATGTTTCTTGCACTGTATGCTTAAATAAGCATTTCACAGCACATGTAACAAACAAAAATATTTAAGAAAGAAAATGTAATTTCTTCAAAGAATAGAAAAGTTTTCTCAGTTCGATTTCTTCTGTGATATTCAGGAAAGAGTGCATTTTCCTCTCTTTCAGAGATTCAGTTTCTCTCATCATAAGTAATTTATTTGGAACTGAGTATTTTGAAAGACAAAAGAACTATGCTAAAAACATTTTATGTATACTAGCATTTGCTAAAGTAGGCTGCTCAAATTTCCATGGCATATTAATTAAAGTTTAAGATTTGCATTTTATATACAGCTGAATTGCTCACTGATCTTATAAACACAGCATGGTTGTGCTTTTTTCTCATATCTGTTGCTGTCCAGCCTTTTACGTTATTTTAAAATTTTAATAAACTAAGTATTTTACAATGCAACAACAGAGCATTAAGACACTTTCAGTTTTCTCCCTCAAACAGAGGGGTAAACTTTGCCATAAACCAAACAGCAAATAAATATGAGAAACTGTGCAATAAACTTGCAGTAGCTGAGTAAACGTATATAAACATATATAGTATGTGCATATACATATACACACAATATGCATGTTTGCATTATATTTAAAGTTCTGTTTTCATTTCATATTATACTAAAGTGTTTATTAAACACTTTTTTAAGCTTTTTTTTAAATTTAGGTATTACATATATTTATATATAAATAAAAGGATAGAAAATATTTCTAGACTGATTTTGCCTGCATATATATTTCTGAATGTAAGCATGAGTGGCAACATGCATCACCAAAACCACAATAAAGATATGACTGATAATAATGAACACAGAGTAACTAATATAGATATCCAGTTAATAACAGCTTAACTGAACAGTAGCATATACTCATTCAGAATCCCTATTATCCTGTTAACATCACAGGAGAAAGAAAAAATATTTGACTGTGCAACATTCCTTAAGGTAGGTATTAAGTATTTACAATAAATTTACCTAGTTATAAATTTAAAATTAAAATATGTAAATAATCTGTTCTTATTTAGCTCTCCGTAGAAAATTATTTTCATGTTCCACATTGAGATCACAATATTTTGAGACTGAAACATTATTCAACAGTACACTTTATTTAGAAGAAACTTTGGCCATTGTGTCTCAGTACACAGTTGTCTTTATTCCTTTGTTGGTACGAAACAGAGTAAGATGCTTTTCCCAAAGGGCTTTCTTCTATTTATTTCATTTCTGAAGTTGCAATTTGGAAAACATCAATAGTCTGCAGGTGGCTATATAATGCCACCTCAGCTGGATTGAGGTTGAAATCAATTTCAGTTAAATGTCATATTCAAAAAATTTGAGTCAGTGTCTTTCATCATATGTATAATATCAATTACCAGTAAATAGGGCAAATGGAAAATATTCCCTAAATAATGATGACCTAAAACTGTGAGTTTTGTCTGGTCTTTTTTGTACTTGTTATATATTTAGCCCAGCTGGACACGTGACAGAAAAAGAAGAAACAGAATGGAACACCTGCATGTTACATGCCTATAAGCCCTACTCCAGAAAGGCTTGAAATGCTCTGCCATACAGTTATGCTGAAAGTGGGTGATGGCACTGGGAAATAAGGACCCTCTTTCAAAGAGTGAAGGTTAACTGTGTCCTTCTGTATTTCAATAGCATTCATTTGTAAACAAAAGAATTAAATATTGGCATTTTAATACAAAAATATACTCACAATTTATAATACAAAGTAAATTGAAAAAGAATAGCATACTATTCAAAGTTAGGATCACTAAAATAGTCTTCCTCAAGCCATTGTAGCAAAGCCAACAAGCAAACAGAACCCATAAAATTAATGGAGGAGTGTTAAAAAAGCTTTGTTTATTTTAAAATTACATTTTACAGAAGATTTGTGATATCTGTTTCAAAGTTCATCAACTGGGCTAAGCACATGCAGTCTAAAATTTATTGCAAAATGCAATTTAAAACATTTTTTCCTCTGTCCTTCCAAAGGAGGAACAAGTTGTCATGCTTAAAAGGTGAGTGCGTTTGGATAGTAGATTAGTTTTCTTTGTGGTGATTAACAGCTTTGAGTTATATGATAATATTTTGGTAGCTTATATGTTTTGTGCATAGGGTCAGAAGCCCGTAGTGAAAATTGGAAGCCTGAATGAGAGTAAGTGCCCTGATTTAACAAAATAGTTTAAATCAGAGTTACAAACTGAAATACTTTGTTGAACCTAACTCTAATTTTGGCCTTTGACATTCCCCTGTAATCAATGGAAACCTCGGACCTGAAAAAAGGAATTAGAAATTCACTAATATAAGTAATTTACTAAAGCAGAGCCTTTGCTGATTTGGGCTTGGGTCTTAGCTTTCAACATTGATCTTTCATCACTGCCACAGAACACAGTTATATCTTAACAAGGAAGAAAGCTGACCAGGGTAAACAGGGTTTAAAAGATAATCATTTAGCAAATAGGAGGGAGAAAATAGGAAGTTCTGGAAAGAAGTTTACAGAAAGCTGCTTACGGAGATTTTTCGAGGACACTGGGCTATTCCAATTGAAATACTTCGTTATATTTGGATCGTATTTTCTGTAGTTTCTGTTAGAGGTATTTTGTAGCAACTATACAGGCATTTCATGAAAAAATCAAGTTGATTCTGTACTTTATAGGAAAAGAACTTTAAAAAAATCAGTGATAAAAAGAGTACAAAAGTATTTGCTAGTATAGTTCAACATTTGAAAAAATCAGCATGTATGAACTGCTTATACATTAGCTTGATTGCAACTTCTCGTGAAAGCTCTAAATAGCTTTATATGGCACATCCCCTGAAACAAGCTCTAAGCCTTCCCATGTAATTTCTTTCTATCAGTAATCAAGATAAACCCAGCTCTTCTCACCTGTAGAGGCAAACATGCCTTCCTACAATGACAAAAGGAACAAACACATGCATACATGTTTTCCAATTACAACACCTCTGGACTATCATAGTCAGCTAACACTGGAGACTTTAGAAGCACATAAAAATAGAGCTCAAAGTAATTTTATCTTTTTTCAACTTTAGTTCCTCCTGCTTTTTCTGTAACTGCTGAACCGCAGAATTATAAAATTACAAAGTTCACTCCTCCTCCCGTATCTGGCAAGGCACTGAACTGCAATTTAAATGGAAGGGGCCATATGAAATGCACCAGTTCTGCTCCTCCACTGACAGAAAACTGTGATCCGTCAGGGTAAGGATCAGCCACTGCTAAGAACTGGTGCAAGTATCCACTCCTCCTCTCACTCTAAGGAAGACTCAGCAGAAAAAAAAAACCAACACAGCATTAGATTCTTACCATCATAAGAAAAGCAGAAATGTCACAGCTTCTTTATTAGTGTTGAGACAGAGATACTATCTTATGCTTTAGGGGAGCTCTGAATTGTTCTAAAATAATGTTTCCCAGAAATTCACTGAGGCATCACAGCTCTTAGTACCATGTTGTCTGTAAGGTAATCCAAATTCACAGGTGCATGAGAAAATGGGCCAGCAGGGTTGTCAAAGACAAGAAGCTGCCAAGGAATAGTTGTGGAACAGTTGCATAATACCAGTGATATTCCACCTCTATACTACTTTCAGGGTGTCCTCTCTTTTCACTTCATTCAAGCCAAGTATATATGGCTTGCAGCTTTTCATCATCTCAAGATTCTGGTATATAGCTTAAAGATCAAGCAGGTGACTAATTCTTGCTAAAACCATACTTGAAAATTGTTTAAAATTAGTTCTAACACAGTCATTTACGATAAGAATTCTCAGCTGAGTTAGAACACTCATATATGGAGTAGAAACGAACAAAGGCATTTTACTGCAATTCCTGAGCACAGCTTTGCTTTGGTCACGTAAGCATGTGGAAAGGAGACATCTGAAGTGTATTTTAACTAGACCTCATATAATTATTAATAGTTAATAAATACTGAAGGTTTTTTTCTTTCTCTTTTAATTTAAAAATACAGAATTTCAAAACAATCAATTTCAAATTAGAAATATGCCAAGAAAATTAACTATATAGATAGACCATGAACTGTTTTGGTGTCAAGTATTTTAAGTTTCAAGTAATCATTTTGGTGTTCAGCATTCAAAGTTTAAAACTTAAGATATGTTTATTAGTTTGGTTTTAAAATATTAGTTGAATGGCACCATTTTCATTCATAGTGGAAGAGCAGCACCCTCAGAGAATTCTAATTTTTCTGTTAGTGAATAGGTACCTGTAAATTTCACTGAACATTACAGTACTTGACTGAAAGCTGACAGAGAAATGTGAAGCATAGCTTTTACTAACAGCAAAACCATTTTGGAAAAGTATGGACCTTGGTGTAACGGAAGGGAGGTAGTAGCAATGATAAGCTTAATTAGTTCCTGAAGACAGAAGATTAACTTTCTTGGACTTTAAAGCTGCTATCTGAAGAACTTGACACTTACCATCACAGCTGGGTAATGCATGATTCCACTGATGGTTTCTTTCACATATGAGTGGTTCTTCATCGCTCAGTGTATATCCTGGATCACAGCTAAAAGTTACTGTAGAGCGGATATTAAAGTTGTTACCATGGCGATGGCCATTCACTGGAATCCCTGGGTCAAGGCAAGAATCTGATTCCAGAGTAACACCTGAAATACACGGATTTAATTTGTTTAGTTCCTTCTTTTCCTTTTTAGACAGTAAATAGACAAATTCCAAACAAAATACAAAATGAATAAGTGAGACAGAAGAAATATCCCCCAAAATATACTTGTTAATATTGCCCAAGCTCTGATGTAAGATATAAAGCACTTCGCTTAGCTTGTTGTCACTGACTCGGCGCATAGTTTTTCAATATTCAATCTCATAGAACAGAAAAGCCTAAATAAAGTAGGAAAAGATTGAAGATTTAAAGTATTTTTATTAACCAATGAAAGAAAAGGACAAAATAAGCACTGAACATCTACAACTATAGGAAGTTATTAAGGTTCAGAGTATTAATACACAGTATTTTCTTTTGCTAGTATATAAATCACATTCAGTTATTACATTTCATCTATCACATTTCTGATACTCTGGGAGGATTCAACTTGTCTCTGTGATAGTAACGTTTATTTGACTTAGTAAAAAAGCACAATGACAAAAACATACAATCGATGAACTCAGAAACCACTTGTTAAATCCTACAGATACAATGCTATACATCAAAAATAGACGGAAAATGGACATAGCTTACATAGCTGTTGTATAACTTATCTGACAGAAATAGTCTTTAATAATTATGTCTTATAGCAGAGATTGAATAGTGTGTGGTAAATAAACCTGGAGCTATATGTTGAATAACAACAACAAAAAATACAAACCCCAAAATACAAGCTCATTAAGTGAGCACTATCCATTTTGTTTAATGATAGCAGGTCATAGTGGAATTTCATCATGTATGAGTCATAATGGATACACACAAGAGAAACAAATAAAATCTCTCCACTGTGATGAAAGGCATTTCTTTCATTTATTTTCTGTTACTATATCGTGTTCCTGGAAAAGACAGTGACCGAGTTCAGTGGAACCTCTTCAGAGGATGGGGATACTGTTCCTTCTTCTACAAGAAGCTGAGCATGGTCAGAGGAAAACCTGTCTCTCTACCCTGGTATCCGACCCTCTCTTTCCCACCTTGCAGTCACAAATGCATATTTTGCAAATATTTAGAAGTGACTTTTAGAAACTAATTTAATCACTAATCTAATCACTCATTCGATTTTCTAAAGAGGGAAAAGTAATTTGTTGCTATAATGCGTGGGGCATGTAACAGCTACACAGTTTAATATTCTATATACTCATACATATTACACACCTATACTTTCCCTTTCATGGATCAAAGAGTCAAAATTATGAGAAAAACAGAGTATTAAAACGTAAGATTGTTAAGAGTAAATTTTAAAGAATGCTCATATGATACAATCATTGCATAAAATGACTGAAGAAAACAAGTCTGGTAAGAGGAACAGGAACCAAAACCTGGCTGAGGGCCGTAACCACTATGTTACTCATCTACGCTAGCTATCGGGCAGTCGCTGTGTCACTCAGTGAATTCCAAAAATTTTCTGGACAAGGCAAGCATTTCAGCTGGAAGCTGGAGTGCTGTTCCTTGTCATCAGCATAGTTTTATCCAGAACACTGATGACACAGATGGCAAAAACAATTTCTTGAAAGGTGAGAGATGAGTATTTCCTAATAAAAGACTTGAGCCAATGTATCCTGACATCTAGGTAGGCTTAATCTAACAAGGGGAATAGTGGCAAATTATTTTTGCTTCAAAAAATGAGTAGTTTTCTGGAGAAATAGAATAGGTGCTTGCTCTCATAAATGGTTCCAAGAACACAGAACCAGAAGTCACACAATTAAATCAGGAGAGTCCCCATTCTCTGGCACCAAGTCCAATGTGTGACTCAGCAATCATACAGCTAAAATCTTGTCCACCTCAAAACCATACGGACTTGTCCATGCTGCCTGTTGAGAACGATCTCCTGCTGAAGCTATCCCTAGAACTATGCCCAGGTACTGTATGCGAGTGTGTCAGTCAGCATGGGTCAAAACCACACATGGGGTTGTGCTAAAAGTTAAACTGTATGAATGACTGCAAGAATGGAGTCAAGGCGCAAGCACCTCCAGCCCACTGGACCAGCTCAAATGGTAAGAAGTATTTCCCTGTAATCTACCAAGGGTGAACTAGCCTCATGGAAGTGCAAGGCTGCAAATATACTCCTAGTCTTAGTGTTCTTCCAGCAGTTGTTGTGCAGTGATAAGTGACTGCATTTGTGCAAAACTGACACTAAAACAAAGTGTTGTTACAGCACTAAAAACTGTGATACAGTCAACCGATTTGAAATATGCTGTGAGAGAAACTTGTAATAGTGGTGTTTTAAAGGCAGGGGGGTAGCAAGGATGACTAATAACAGGAAGGAAGGGAGAGAAGTGGAAAAGAGTGAAGGCAGTCAAAGAGGAGGGTAGAAGAGGAAAGGGAAGATTAGGCTTATGCTGTTTCAAGATGTTCTTTCACTCTTCCTCCACACAACAGCTGAAAAACTCTTTGTCTGAAGAATGTCTTGAAAGTATTTTCAACTAACAGAGCATCTGCCACATATAGGAGACTACTCTGGCACATACTAATTTTGTTAACATGTGGTAAAGCAGTCACTTAGAGGTGCAGTACTAACACATCACTTACATCCTGCTCTTAGTTAATAGGCAGCACAGGCTTTTTAACAGAGCTCTGGGCTCAACTCCAGTACCAGCTGCAATTCTTACCTATTAGACTCCTAAGAGTGTTATCATGTTTCCCTTCCCGCCTGCCAAGACATCCCTTTTAAAGACTAAACAAAAACAGATCTTTCAATGGCTCCGTATGTGTCGTATTTTCCGTGTTCGCATCCTCCTGATTTTTTCAACAGAGTCCCAAAGTGCACACAATATTACCTCTAGGGTTACCAACTGAAGTGGAATAATTATTTCCTGAGTCTTATATAAAACAGTCCTCTTAATAAAATTTGCCTTTGCTGTATTTTTTTTTCTTTTTCTTTTTGGTGATTCACTAGAGCAGTCAGTAGATTTGACTTTTTACACCACTATTACATTTTTCTCTGTATTATTTATGCTCTATGTAAACACCATATCCTTTTCTACTGTATTTCTATTTTACATTTGTGAATATCATTTCTCCTTCCCCTTTATGCTTAGCATGCTTTTTTACAGAACTTCAAATTTTTAATGTCAGACCATTTCTTCAGTTCATCCAGCTTGTTTTGAATGCTAACCCTACCCTCTGTAGTACTTGCAGTGATTGCAGGTTGGAATCATCCTCAGCATTTCTAAGTGTATTAGTTATACAACCATCAAAACTGTTAATAAAAATATCAGATAGTATTGGATTCAGCCCAGACCACTGTAGGATACCTACAAATTTGAAGTTAGACAATAAACTATGGATAGATGGATGGTTTTTGCACAAGAGTTTTCAAAATTTTTGGAATAATTTCATCTAAATCAAATTTTTTTAGTTCCTCTGTTAGACTACCAAAAACCTTACAAAAGTCAATATAGAGTTTTTTCCTTCCCTTTTCCTTCCCACATCTACAAGACTGGTTATCCTGGCAAGATAAAAATTAGATTGGTTTGACATGATCTGTTCTTATCAAACACAAATCATTTGTTCCTTATCACCTTATTTATCAGCTTGAAAATAGTATCTTTACAAGAGACAAGATAAAACCAATAGCCTTAATCCTGTTGTTCCTCATCTTTTCTTTTTTTTTCCTTTTTTTTGAAAGTTGTATGCCTTTCTGCAATCATCTGGAACTTCCCTACAGCTTTGAGTTTCCAAATATAATTCTCAGTGGGGCAGAGAACAGTGAATTTCTTCAGTACCTGATGAATAAAATATATTTAATTATCTAAACATTGTCTAATCTCCTCTTTCCATATGCTGTATTCTTACCTTGTTAATTTTCATTTAATTGTGTTAAGTATATGTTCACAATTAACCTTTTCAGTTTATGTTTCAAAACAGCAACAGAACATTTAGCCTTCCCTGTGTCAGTTGACATTTACTTGCATTTTATTAAGTAATAACTTTTATTTTCTTCTTCTCTTACTCTTTATGTATTAACAGACATTTTTATTATTGCCTTTTCTGTCTCTTACTAGTTGTAACTAATTATATGCTTTAGTTTTTCGAATTTTATCCTAACAATTTTATCTGTGTTATTCTTTGATGGACATCTATAACAATGTGTGCCTGTATCAAGCATTTACATGATTATCTTTTGATTTCCATATTATTAAAAAGCATTTTTAAATAGCTATAGTGGTGCATAATACTTTTTCTTTCTCTCCAAAAGTTACAGTTTGCTACTGGGCCTTAATACTACCTCTTTTATTAATGCCTTTCAGAATTCCTTCCTAAGGATGTCTACCTACCAGCTCCCCGAGTCTGGTGAACTTTAGACTTCTGAAAACCATTGACATTATCATAATTGTGCTGCCCTCAGTCATTCTTTTCTTAAAAATCTTCAACTCTATTATTTCATGAATACTTTCATAAAAATTGCCTTTCTTATTCAGGCTCTCAGTTGGTTCTCCTTACTAGTCAGAGTAAAATCAACTGTCGAAACAAAAAGTTCTTCCCCCACATTCCAGTAACTTCTTCAGTTGAGTGTGTCATGCCATAGAAAATTTAATGAATCATTTCTTCATATTCAGACTATCCACAAATATTATTTTTTCTTCAAATAAAAAAGTATAAGGAAGAATTTTGTTTCTATGCCATGATTGCTAAAACTGATTCTGAGCTTTCTGAATGACCTTGACACTTTGTCAAGCCCAGGAAGATTGCACATTTGTGCACCTAGAAGTTCTTTTTCAAAAGCAAATCTAACCAATCAAACACAATTTTGTAAACTGTGAATAAAAGATTAGCTTTATATTTTATATTCTCAGGAATACTTCATTTATAAGAAAGCCACAACATTAATTTTGCTAGATTTTTTAAATGACCTAAAATTAAAGGTTTTACAAGGATCAGCCACAGTTACACGCACTAATATCAAAATTTGTTTATCTTTTGGGGTTTTTTTCCTACATAAACTGTGAATAGCCTTTCTGAACTATCGTTGACTATAGAGCAATTTCCCCTTATTATTTAAGGGAATATAATCCTTATCAAATATATATTGAGGTACATGATAATATGGGATGGTTACTGTCTCCAAGCATAACCAAAATATTATCTCTGTTCTATGTTTCAGATAAACTCTATTTCAGAAGGGAATGATAACCTATGAATAACCATGGACTTTTAAATAAAGCATCTGGATTTAAGAAATAATTGCTCATTTGTCTTTAAAATTGATCTTTTTTCTTGTTCCAAGGAAAGATAAATCTCAGAAATATCTTAAGGAAAGGTGATTCTACATTATTTCCATCTTTTTGGGGTCTAAAAAAAGGGCTAAGATTGAAGAATCCACCTCACAATATGAGGAACTGCAAAAAACAAAAGATTACAGATTTCCAGGGAAGTTGAGAGATAAAGGACATATACGTTAGGGATGAGGCATAGTGGTCAAAAGCATACAGATGAAGTATTCTTGAAAATACTTTATTTTTTACCGGTAGCTTCACTTAAAATATTTATTTATTTATTTATTTATTTATTCATTTTTATATTTATTTTTATATTTTTATATTTATATATATAGATTTTTTTTTTGCTTAGATGCATAATAGTTGATCTACACTGCCTTGCATTAGCTATATTAAAAAGGTCATCAGAAAGCTGAATTACAGACATTGCAGGAAGGGAATTAACAAGCTACCTTCAAATCTGAAGTACTGCTGAAGGGTCACATTTTTATTAAAGTTTTATCATATATTTGTTTTAGCTTAATAGAATATTACTGCCATGTCAGTAGCAACTCAGTATATGTTATGCTGAGATTTCTCCTATAAGCAGGATTAAGATCCCTCTGTTTCACAGTTCAGTGATTTAATTTATCTTCATATTCATGACTATTGCTGGAAGATTTTTAGGACACTTCCAAACAGAATAGTTATTTAAATTTCCAGAGATAATAATGAAAAACTTTTTTTAAACTTATGATTGCCTGTCTTTTTTGCTACAAGTGGAAGAAATGTAAAACATACAAAGATGCTGTGATATCTTTAAGAGAAGCAACTTTTATAGTAATGACTATTAGGGCCATCAAAAGATAATTCTGGCCTCTCTCCTCTTTCTGGCAGACTATGCAGTACCTCCACCGGGTCTTTCCACTTGGTTTTGTTCTTTGAAGCTACTGCCTTCATCTGCTTAGTACTGCCCTCTTACCGGTTATTATAACTAGCTTTTCCCCAACACGCACACATCTGTTAGTAAAAGAGACAGGATCTAGGAAGGATAGGAGTCTGATACCTGCTACAGGAATGCTTCAGGAGCTCCCGATGGTGACTAACATCATTAGAGCGGCTCTGGGATAAATTCCACTTGCATGAGTATGTACAACTCAACACAATGTGTAGACAGTTTTTGCTCTGTGAGACCTATTATCAAAATAAACCAACATGGGCAAGCACTGCTGCTGTAACTGAGTTTAGCAAGCCTTGTGGAGTAAAAGCACTGACATAGGTATGAAGTGGTTAGCAAGCTGCTTCTGCACAGCTTACTCTGTGCACTTGGACATACCCATTCATGTTGGTGACAGGTCTCTGCTTATATCACACTTTGTTCTACAGCGTGGACTACAGTGCAAGATTCAATTTCAGTTTAAGACGCTTACACTAATGCGTCTACAGCCATGTTTGGTGTTTAAGTTCCTTTCATAGTCAGTTGAGATCTGATTAATATAGACAGGGGAAACTATGGAGCAACTCATCTGGCAAAGTCAGTAGGAAAGAAATTTAGCTATCTAAACATAGGTTTCTATGCCATTGGCTAGTGCCATCCTATCATAGCCAAGATGTCTGCATGGGGCTGGTAGACACGGCAAAAGACTTGCACAAGACCCACAATTCTCTAGAGCAGCACTTGGCAACCAGGTGGAACACCTCACGGTACTTAAAATAACACTAACCCCTCCATGCTTAGGCAACTGAATGCAGACCCTGGATTCTACTTCAGGATAAACTGAATTGTTCCCTAGACTCTACTGATTGACTGGATCTCCATTACCCAAAATGGGAGCTTAGATGTGTGCCTCTAGAAAGTTCTACATAGATACTTAAATTTAAATGTCGTAATCTGCTAGCTGAATGTCACTCACCATGACAAAAAAGCATAAAAGAAACAGCAGCTACTGTTGAAAATGAAGAAAGGATGTTAAGCTTTTTGTTAATAGCTATTGAAATTTAATTGCCAGATAATTATTTAACAGAAAATAAAATTCATGAAAAATTAAACAAACTCACTCCTAAAATTGAGAACTGAAAATGAGTTGCTTATTTTTAAATTTCATTTCATTTTCTTACTCATTTCTTAGCAAAAAATAACAGAATTCATTTTAAATATCACTTCTACAGAAAGAAAAAGACACTTTATTCAGGGAGTCAGTCTGCACAGGAAAAAGCCTGTGAAATAAAATTATAATTTTTGTTATGACTTTTAAAACTGGAAATATATTAGCTTTTTATATAAATAAGTATAATAAATATGTCTTCATTCTATACGTGGAAATTATATGTAAAAGAAAATAAAGTTCATTTATTAGCCTTTTGTCATTTTTACTTGTTAAAGATCTAACTGAATTTCAAGGTTGAAAGTGCACTAATCATATTTCACTCTGCCATTTTTATCTGGCTACCTTGAGAAATAGCGCTGAAAACCTAGTGTCATGTGTGTGCAAGATTACAATTTTCAACAAAGATAAAAAGAGAATATAAGAATATGATTCTAAATCATTTCATATTTAGACCTTCCTTTTTAATAACAAGTAGGAAAGATATTACTAATTGTTTTCATTTTTAACAGAAGACATATGCCTGACATTTAAAATATAACACAGTTCATTAAGAAATATCTTACAAAACGTAACAGCAACCGTTGAGATCAAATACAATATGGGAAATTGAACAGCATCTGCACATAACTTATACAGAAACCTACCTATGTCTTTACATGTTCTAGCTGCCTCGCAGTTTGCAATATTCCTACCCGCTCAGTCATTGCCTCATTCAAAGCTAGAAATATTCAGAAAAATCTCCAAGTTTTGTCATAGCTATGAAATATAATTTTGGGCATTCATTCCAGATGCAATGTGAAATTAAATTTACTGAAAACAGGTTAGTTTCCAGACAAGATCAGAACAATTGATGAAAATAATACTACTTGCTGAGTAGAACCTCAGTATACACTCAGTCTATCCAGTATTTAAGTGAATCATATAAAGACCAATGTGAGTTTAGTCAATTTTATATACGCAATTTTATATATCTAAATCTTAAAAGAAAAAATATGCCATTATAGTGATGC
Source organism: Apteryx mantelli (assembly GCF_036417845.1). Taxonomy (NCBI): domain Eukaryota; kingdom Metazoa; phylum Chordata; class Aves; order Apterygiformes; family Apterygidae; genus Apteryx; species Apteryx mantelli. The sequence continues at coordinate 114,917,485 of NC_089980.1, read as the reverse complement.
TGGAGTTCACAGGGAGATATTATTATGTTCTGCAATAGTGTATTATAACCACAAAAAAAAGAGGGAAGGAGAGAAACCAACATATCCTTACCCCTAAAGGCCAGTTTCTGAAATTATTCTCCATTTGGCTAAACACCTGGTCTATAAGCAGTCAGAATAATATTGAAGAACTCATGAAGAAAAAATTCCCAGAATTAATCAATATTTTTAGGGTAATCTGTTAGTATAGTATAGGTAAACCCAATTTATTCTTAGACAAATATAATTACTGCAGTTTACTTGTTTTCTCATTTTCAAATTGAATGTTATTTCCAAAACTAAATAAAAATCTATTAAAGAAATATCAGACTTACTCTCATAATGAATTAGGAAGCCAACACTGGAACGACTGTTGTCTGTAGTGAACAGCAGATACATGTAATTGCCAGTACTGATAAGGAACTGGGGTGCTTGTGTTCCATGGTATTCTCCAATTAATGGTGATGAGTTAGCTGGCCCATCTCTGACCTCCAATGTATCATAATTAACTTCAGTCTGAAATCTGAAAAAGAATACATAAGTTAGAGAGTAAGCAGAGGAATGGCGCTATTTTTTTTAACTAGAAATCCAATCCATGTGCAATTGATCAAGAACATCATATATGTAAAGATCAGAATTTGCACAGACCATCAGAGTATTACTTAGAACAACAACTAAGGAAGGTTCTCTGTGTCTTTTTGCTTGTTTTGTTTTGTCTAGTGACATTTAAAATTTATAAGGGGTGTAATATACTTCAGATCAATGATATGACTGGATTTCAGAAACATTCAGGGGGCATCTGGGTAGAAAACGGTAAATTGTCTCAAAGGAAAATGCATTAGGAAGACCCTAGAAGTGTCTCACTCTCAAGTTAAATAGTAGTTGGACATCCTAGGAATATCTTTACCCATAATATTTCATTATTTCATTTCAATAATTTTATATTTGATGTTTGACAAAAGCTGTTTCACACACTCAACCATTCTTTTTTTATTCAAAGATTTTTTCTAAAAAAGTTCACTACTTTATTATTAAATAATTAATTTTGTCCTATGAAGTAAAATCATGCAAAAATGCTAAACTGAGATCATCATCATTTTGAAATTTGTATACAATGATGATAAGCAGAATCCCATTAGCTTCTCTAAACATGCTGAAGAAACATATAATATAGACAAGAATGGAAAAGAAGGAAGTGACTGAGGAGATAGTTGATTTATAAGAACAAATAACTTCACAGTCAACAGCAGAGTCCATGTCTCTGTGTCAATCACTGAACCACATTACATTTCTCCATTTCATAAAGGATGCCTGCGTGTGCAGTCATCCACTGCTAGTTACTCTTAAATCAAACACCTCACATCTGTTTTCTGTAGATGAAACTTTGACTGATATTTTTCACATCAAATTTTTTTCAAGACAGTTTGTGATTATATCAGATATTCTTGTGAACTGCAGGATCTAAAGCTTGCACATCAATTTTCCTGTCAGCAAATTTTCTGCTGTAACACAGACATCCATGCTGATCTGAACTTATTTGCCTGCACACACAATACCCTTATTTTCATAAGATTTTAATCTTCCAGAGCAAGTATGAAAAATATGCTCTGAGATTTTCTGTTCTTTTCTCATAGGGTTGATTAGTTCAACTTCTGAGAGTAAAAAAACTGTGTCTGTGAAATGTAACATTTTTTCAAAGTGAATGTCCTTCAGCTGTCTTGTCAATATGGGACACGTTTAGTGGGGAAAAGAAACTATGTTCTTGTTATTAAAGACAACTGCAAATTATTAAACATTTGAGAAAGGGGAAATCTAAAGGGCATTCCTTCAAAGTGTAAACAAACTTTATATTTTGTAGGTATTGATGACAGAATTAACACAGTTCCCCAGACAGGCCGTTATATTTTACGGAACAAGCAGCATTAGTCACATAAAATCATCCTCACATATGCAGCAGTATCAGTAACAGAAAGACAAGATTTAACACTTAGCTCAGCAGTCTCCATAGTTTTTTTAATCTCTCGTGAGTCCCTGAAAACAGAAACACACTCAGAATTATAGAAGTGTTTCTTTGTCCGCTTACCTACCAGAATGAATCATTTCTTGGAAGCTCTGACTTAGGCCCTTATCTTCATGTTTCCCTTTGCTGTTCACACAGAAAACTTTCCACATTCATGGTGCTTTCAACCAAGCTATGTAGTCTGTTTGGGTATGCTAGCTAAAATCCAGATGATTGCTTTCACTCCTACCTATCCATTCTGATGATGAAATACAGAGGCTACATATGTACTAATAATTTAAACATGCTCAGGACCAGCCTTTGACACTGAAGCTATGCTATTAAATAGATCCATTAGTCTCTCAAACAGGGAAATATTATTTAAATTGCCTGTGGTGAATAGCTGTTTGCCCATACTAACTCCTGATTCATGCTTGATAATTGTTTGAGAAAGTGTTAGTTGGCAGGTGCCAAAAGTAGGTTAGAGACTTTTCCAACAGTCTGTCAACACTTGAGTTCCTGGGTCTGGGAGTGCCCCCTGGTACTGTTTAATTTACCAAAATAGATGGTCACAGAGGGCATCACTCGAGTTCTAATATTTCTTCAGTGCCTTTCCATAACTTCAAAGGTTACACAGTGATTCACCAGCAGCACAATAAGGAAACCAGCTGCATATAGGTAGGCTGGTTTTAACACTTTTTTATGTTCCTACAGAATGGACTCAAGATCAGTATTTCAATATTTTAACTATTTTAACAGTTGTGTTTGTGAAAGAAACTAATTAGGAACAAATTGCTCTCAACCAGCAATTGCAGTTTTCTTAGCAGGGCAATGAGATAACAGTGGATTGAAGAAACTTGTAAAGAGAGAGAAATCTTAACATCACTCCTGCATCAATTGCTACCCATTACATTGATCTTTATTTCCAGCTAGGTTCTTGTTCATCTCAAACCTATCAACTTATTTCTAGTTAAGTTTTCTTTTTCCCCCTGCTTTTTTTCTTGTGTGTTTGTTTGATAATCCTTGCATATCACTGAAATGATACACTAAGATAATTTAATATCAGAAGTTCCCCACCCTTTACTTGAAGTAATTAATTAAGCATCACTTAACTTTCTATTTTAATGTTTATTAGAATACTTATGTTGGTAAATGGTATGACTTTCTCCAAGTGTTCAGAGAATTTTTAAAAGACTTTAATAATACTATGTTATACAATTTTTTTAATGTTGTTAGGTTTCAAATAAAGGCTTGCTTTTATCTACTATCTAGAGAGTTTTCATCAATATTCAATGTAAAAAAATTCATCCCTTCAGCAGTTACCCTTCTAGTCCATTCTCTTATGACTTGAATCAATTAGACTTTATTCATTCATTGCCCTTGCACTATAAGTCATGAACTGAAATACAGAATGTTTCAATAGAAAAAGTTCATAGCATTTTTCAGTCATTTGCTGCTATTTCTGGAAGTTTTGAAGGTACTCTAGTAAGGCACATTTTTCTAGCAACATAAAGGCTCACGAGCTAAAAGGTGAGCTCATTTACATTCTGAAGATCACACTCATGGTGCGCAATTTCATTCTGATAACTACCTGCGGATGGCAAGACATATAGCAAAGTATAAAAGGCTTCTGTTTTCCTGAAGCTAGACAAAATACTTGACAAAATATTATGCTTGTCAATTAATTAACAAAATCAATTAATTGATTTTCTTTTTTTATTAGATACTGATTTTGCTTACTGATTTATAATTTGCTAATGTAATATCAGTCAGGAGAGTTTGGTTCTTGTAAGTAATAAAAAGGTTTACTATCCAACTTTTGCTCTGGGTAGCAAAGCTTACATGTTAGCAATAGAAAAGAAGAACTTTATTGGGTAACGAGATATTATTATACTATCACTATATTCCCAAAGCATAAGACTTTTAAAGAAATGTATTATGCCATTTAGTAAAGCTATAAAATTTTTTAACCCAAAAACACTGGCATAAGGCACCGAAGGAAACAAGGAAAGGCTCCTTCTCTACTTGCCAAAAACAGCATGCTTAACAGTAATATTGATTTGTAACTGAAACATTTAGGGAAAGCAGACCAAAGCCTTCCTTTAATAATGCTGGTATAAAGCTGAAGCAGATTAATTGACTGTCTGCTCTACTTTCAAAATCATACTGGCTCACACTTCTCTTGTCTGTACCAGGGTAAAACTAACACTATTGTTTGATTTCATTCTGTGAAATGAGTATGTGTGTGTATCCGTCTATTTAAAGTTCAGTAAATGCAGTGATTAAACTGGATCATAAGGCACAGGATCCTATCTTCCCCATTAATATACCCAGAAATATAGTGGTCACACTAATAAGGTCACAGAGTCAAAAAATGTGTAATTACAGGCAACCCCTTTTCTTTTATACAATTAAAATGCTTCATCTTAGAACTAATATGGCTGTTTGCTTTCACTACAGTTCACTACATACGGACATTCGAGAACCTCAGATCTCTGATGATTAATTTTAAACAAAAAGGGCAAAGCTAGCAAATAAGCGTAAGCTTAGAATGAATACATTAAGGCTTCAAAGGAGGAAAAAAAAAGTCATCAATGGCTTAAATTCTGGAATTTCCTGCCAAATGCAATGAAAGCAAACAACCTTAGTAGCTGTAAGAGGCAATATGATAATTTTATGAAAGAATTGTATAAATAGTTCCTTCCTTCCTCTGGTGTTTGTTATTCTATCTGTTCCCTCCTAACTTTAATGCATTTATAATAAGAAAGCAAAACAGGACTGAAAAAGGGGTATGATAAACTAAACAGACAAGCTACATTAATTTTTTCCCCTAAAGTACTTTTCATTCCCCTAATCATGTTCACAAACCTATGAATATGTTAGAAGTTTTCATTCATATTTCTTGACAAAAGGTGACCAGAACTTTAACAGTTCGGTGGCCACTGTAAGGTCAAAGCCCTTCATTTTATATATGAAGATGGGATTCTTTTTCTTGTATGGTTCACTTTGCATTTACTTGATCTACATGCAATTTTAATGCCCCGGCATTCAATCCCATAAAATTCTTCAGAAATTCTTCAGTCATCCCTTGTTTTTAATACCCTGCATAAGTTGGTATTATCAGCCCAGTTCTCTCCTTTTTAAGATCATTTCTGAACATGCTGAGCAGTGTGGAGCACAGCACATAACCCTGTAGAACACCTCAAATTTCACTGTGGGACTTTTACCCTCTGTTGATAAAGTTTTTATTCATATAAGGTCCTTCCCTGTATTAAAACGATGCTTAGCTTTTTAAAAGCAAGATAGGTTGGGAGGAGCCATCACAAAATGTGGATTTTGAAAACCCAAGTAAACTATATCAAATGTATCTCTATGCCTTCTAACATCATCAAAGAATTCCAATAGGTTTCGATATAGGATTTCTTTTTCAAATACCATGTCAACACTTTCTCAGTGTAACATAGTCATCCATATTTCCACCAGTGCTACTCTTTGTTATAGTTTTCAAAGCGGGCATCCCACATGCAATTCCTTAAGATCTCCATGAGAGACTTTTAAAAGTAGCATCGTATTTGGTCCCTGTAGTGCACAGGTATCAAGATAGCTTTAAAAGAACAATTGCACAATTATGCTTTGACCCTGTACAGTCACTTTTACATTCTTCTGTTCTTCTCTCCATTCATTTGCCTCCCTTTCAAGCTCTGCTCTCAAACATGAGGTTTGTGATACTGAATCATTTTGCTCCACACTGTGAAGGTGAAACTAGACACAGACTATTGCCTCCCTTTGGCTGATGGCAGAATACAAGAAAGCCAACAGTACACATCTGAAGCCTAGCTGTGATCCCTCTCTCATCCCTTTGCACCATTATGTCACATGGAGTTTTCTTTTTTTAAGCATTTTTTCTTTCTTTGATAAAAATTTCACAACTTTGATAGATTCTTGTATGGTTAGACAAAACGACTGGTGAGGTCTTGATGACTTCAAACTATAAAGAGGTGAAACATGTTGCAGTTTGCATTCCTGGTCCCTAACTGCACGGTCCTGGCTCCATACAAGAGCAAGAATAAGATGAAAATGATTCCCCTTCACATATAGATTATTCTTCTGAAAGAAAGTTGCACACTAGACAGAAACATAATCTGAGTGTGTTCCAGGTCCAGTTTAGGTCCACACTGGAATAACTTTTTTTGCAAGATAAATTGGGATGATTATTTAGATAATATTTTAAAAAGAAGTTTCAATCTCTGCTGCTAACAATACTCTGATGTCTGCACATCTTTTTCTTTTTTTTTTAACCTCTGTCAGTACACAAGGCAAAACCTGCAGTATCCAAATAAACAAAACACTAATATCCACTGTGCTAACATACAGAATGCTATTAGACACTGAATTAATGCATGATGCATTATGCTCAAGTGTTAGAAAAAATTCTGAATGGGAAAAAAATTATGTATCCAACATGCAATGCTCAGAACTTTTTACGCAATTTCTTTTTTCCCTAGAAAAATTATACTACATGATAATAAGACCTGATCATCATCAGGGACAATATACAGTCGTACCTGAATATTAAAAGTAATCAAAAGTCCACAAGATATCCCTACTGATGTACTAGTATGTTGACATTTAATGCATGCCTTTTAACCGTAAATAAAGACAATGTAAATACAGTTTTAACTTTAATTTTTTTCCTTGTGGAATAGTATTGGAAGGACAGGAGTAGCATGGCACCATATGGCAACCATTTTTTTCTGGTCTGGGTTCTTAAAGAATATTTTTCTTCTTCAGTATTAAAATAAATGCATGTGCTCAGACCTAACCTGTTGTTTGACTTTATGATTCTCACCTGTCAAATGTGATCTTAATGGAATGTCCTGGTCTTGCTTCGATCACCCATTCACAATTTAGTGAATCCTTATAATATCCTGGCCATCCTGGTGGCAAGATAACACCACTCGACGATGTCAGATGTCCACCACACGGTGCTGGAAGGCAAAAGCATGTATACTTGTCTCACATACAGTATTTCTAATACAATAAAAGATATGACAAGAACTTAAAGCAATCAAATTGAAAAGCAAAAAAAAGAAGTAGAATATATGACAAAAATATTTCTACATTCTGTTATGTTATGAATCTTTTGTTTCGCTCAGCCTCATAATTACTGCATCATGTCTTGTCATAGTTTATTACTCTGTACATATCTTAATATATATAGCATGGGACTTGATTCTGCCAGCGTGCCTTCTGTTGAATGGCAGCTTACTTCATTAATATCAACATAGCATCATCTTTTTGTTTTCTCAAGATTCCACATTTATGTGGAAACAGCAGAGAAATTTGTTCCAAGTAATTTATACAGTTCACTGTTTTGATTTTATTATACCATTAACACCTTATTGAGTAATGATTCAAATCAGTGGAACTTGCAGATATCCCATAGAATCACAGAATTTTACAATAGCTGAAGTTGGAAGGGTCAAACCCTTCCAAACCCAACATCTAGTCCAAGCCCCTGCTCAAAGCACGGTCAGCTAGAGCAGGTTGCCCTGGACTGAGTCCACTCAGGTTCTGAATATCTCTCCATAACCTCTCTGGGCAATCTGTTCCAATGTTTGACCATCCTTACAGCAAAAAAGTTTTTTCCTAAATGGAATTTCTGTATTTCAGTTTGTGCCCATTGCCCCCTGTCCTGTCACTGGGCACCACTGAGAAGAGTCTGGCTCCATCTTCTTAATGTTCTCCCATCAGGTACTTATACACATATTCTCCAGGCTAAACAATCCCAGCTGTCTCAGCCTCTCCTTGCATGACAGATGCTCCAGGCCCTTGATCATCTTTGTGGTGCTTTGCTGAACTCACTTCAGTATGTCCGCATCTCTCTTGAACTGAAGAGACCGGAACTGGACACAGCACTCCTAATGTGGCCTCAACACTGCTGAGTAGAGGGAAAAGATCACCTCTTGACTTGCTAGCAATACTCTTCCTAATGCAACCCAGGAAGCTGTCGCCCTTCTTTGCCGACAGGGCACACTGCTGGCTCATGTTGTCCACCAGGCCCTCCAGAGCCTTTCCTGCAAGGCTGCTCTCCACCCAGCAGCCCCCAGCCTGTACCAGTGTGGGGGGTTATTCCTCCCCAGGGGCAGGACTTGGTATTTCCTTTTGTTGAAATTCATAAGGTTCCTGTCTCCCCCTTTCTCCAGCCTGTCAAGATCCTTTTGAACAGCACCACAAACATCTGGTGTATCAGCCACTCCTTCCAGTTTTGTATGCAAACTTGCTGAGGGTGCAGTCTGTCCCGTCATCCATGTCATTAATAAAAAGGTTAAATAGTATTGGCCCCAGTATTGAACCCTTGGGGACATGACTAGCGACTGGCCTCCAGGTAGACTTACGCCACTGAGTACAACCCTCTGAACCTGGAGGTTCAACCAGTTTTCAATTCCTGTCTGCTTATCTAGCCTGTACTTTATTAAGGGAGTTTTATTGGCAGGGGGGAGAGTTGTCAATGAGGCTCTTATGGGAGATAGTGTCAAACACCTTACTAAAATCAAGATAAACAACATCCACTGCTCTCCCCTCATCCATCAAGCCAGTCATGTCACCAAAGGCTATCAGGTTGGTCAGGTATGATTTCCCCTTCATAAATCCATGCTGACTGCTCCAAATCACTTCTGTGTTCTTCATGTGTTTGGAAACTTCATGTGTTTGGGAATGTTTTCCAGGAGGATTTGTGCCATTGTTTTCCCAAGGATCAAGGATTGAGTCCTGTTGTTCCCTGAATCCTCCTTCTTGCCCTCCTCAAAGACAGGAGTGACCTTTGCTTTCTTCCAGGAACCTCTCCTGATTCCATGACCTTTCCAAGATGAATGAGAGTTGCTTCACAAAGACATCAGCCAGCACCCTCAGCATTCATGGCTGCATCCCATCAGGTGTCATGGACTTGTTTATGTCCAGTTTGCTTATAAGTTCCGTAACCTGATCCTCTTTTATAAAAGGGCAAAAAGTATTGCCACAGGGCTTAGAAAGTTACAAGTCTAGAGAGGGAAGATTTTTCAGAGTACAATCAGAGAAGGGTCACAATAAGTTTGTTTTCAGGACAAACCTAGATGAACTGATTTCTTGGTATGGGGTTAGACAACAGCATATCGAACTGAAGAATTTTTGAGAAATACAGAAGCACAGCACAGGACTTTGGGGTGTTATATTCTATCAAAAGCTATGGAACAGTCTAAAACAGAAAGACTTTTAAGGTCATGTAAATTTTTCTTAGCATCATTATTATCTTAGCATTATGTATTATGCTCAAGTAGTTGGTGGCACCATTATCAGCAAATTCCATACTGTAGTGCACAGAATCTTGTCACTTGTCTTCTGTTTTTCTAAGTAGTGTAATACTATATGGAAATTAATAGTAACATAAATTTTTGAGCAGTAAATTAATATTTCTTGCTTTGATTCACTGTTTATAACAAATATTGAACTCAGATTATTTTGATTTCACTCAAGACTTGTACTAGTACGCTTCACTTACCTCTGGGAAGTTTTTCCACATTTAAAAAGGTAAAAAGAAACAACCCAAAAAAACCACAAAACACACAACGAATCTGTCTCCAGGGAAAAATGATCAGCCAGGAGAATGGTTATTAGATTACATGTTTATAGTTGATGAAGAATGAAACACGAACAACCACAAGACTGTTGATTACCACTAGATTATAACGTATCACTTACTATCTATATTTCAGATATCATTTATTATAGAGATTGTTAAGTATACAGAACCAAAACACAGAAGAAAAAAACTAGTTGCTCAGAAATCTCTGACAAGTAGAAACATATTAAATTATTTCTAAACTATCCAGCAAGCCTGCTTGGTCTATATTATTCTCTAAACCTCAAAACTCCTTTTATATCATTAAAAAAGAGAATCCACATCAAAAAGAGAACACATCGTGAATGTAGTTTGAAAACTGAAGTTTTTCAAACCCCAGTCTTCAAAACTGAAAGAAACAATAGAAAAAATCTAATAAGGATTCTAATCCTTTCCTCGCTAAAAACTAGGTAAATGTCCCACAAGGCCCAGAGAAAAGATAACTGAGCTGTATTTAAGTACTTTCTCAGACATTTCAGTATTTGTTTTCTCTACCAGTTTTCATCTCTAAGCACTCATCATTGCTCCTTTGTCTATGTCCTTGTGGAAACAATCTAATAAAATTAGACAAAGATTACACTGAATACTGTATCAGTTATGTGCATAGCACTCAAAAATGAGAAAATACCTCTTGATGAAGAATCTCTCCCTATTCTCTGGTTTGGAGTGGGCTGGTTTTGCTCCAGGCAAAAAAACCTGCTCCCCTGAGTGACTCATTACATGGCCAAATCTGGAGAAGAACTCCTGCTAGTGCAATACTTAACTTCACATATACCACATATTATCAGACTGCTAACAGATTTTTTTCAGTATCTCTAAATTTTCTTAGAAATGTACAGACTTATGAGAACTGAGTTTCCAAATTGCTAAAATGACAAATATCATAAAAGTAATATAATCCAGACACTTAAGTTATGGTAATGACATTGAAATTAATGTAGATGTGAGATTTATACCACTTACAGTGTTTGGATTTGTTTCTGCAAAAATGTAAGATTTCAGTAAGTGCCTGACTATATATCTATTGTTTACCAGAAGATACACAACATTCTGAACTTTTTTTTTAATAGAAACATACTAGCTATTTATTAAATCTATTCATACTTCTTGCCTTGTGACCTGTGGAGTACCCTCACTCTTAAGCACCATGGAGTCAGGCTTTTTTTTTTTCCTCAGTCTAATAATCTTAAAATAGCTCATCTTAGTCTGTTTATTCTCCTAGACAAGAACAGAAAAACAGATTTGGAATTTCTGAATTAGATATTTTGGGGAATATAATGAACTTTAAAAATATCTCTAAAAATGTACTGCAGGTTAATATGTTACAAAACTTCACGTATATCTTTGTTTTGAGGAAATTAAAAGTATTTTTTTTTAAAGGACATTTAAATAGAAACTTACCTCACTTTTCTATGTGGTAGGTAATTATATTCATTCTTCAGTATGCTACAACCAAAACTGTTATAAAAGCTATAACTCACTACAAAGTAATGATGGTGACAATCAGAACTTGAAAAGAATAGCAACCAGACTTTTACAATGCTAATTTATTCCAAGAATATAAAAGCAATCTATGTAGTCTCTATTATTGCTCTTCTCATTTGACTGGAAGAGTGTTAAAATAAGACAAATGAATAACTTCAGCTAAGGCAGTCTTATTTATGTGCAAAACGTGGAAAGTAAGCTAAATTTAAATAGTTTCATTATGCAAAATGTAGCTGAAAAGTAAAGATTGAGCCCTTACCTTCACAACGTGGGACAGTAGAGCTCCATACTACATTTCCATCTTGCATAATGCATGTTATGGATTCAGAACCTTGGGTCTTCACAAAGCCATCATCACAATGAAAAGAAACAGAACTTCCCAGAAGAAATCTGTCTCCAAAACGTCTCCCATTTATGGGAATGCCTGGATCATGGCACTCATTCTGACCAAAGGCTGATAATAAACATATAATAAACATAATCATAATAATCATAATAACAACAATAACAACAATAAAACAAAAACTCTAAACTTTGTCTCTTCTTTATTTTTATTTTAGGGTGAAAATATCCTCAGATAAGGAATAAGATTACAAGATAATTGAAAGAAAACTCTTCAATAAAAAGTCTGCATTAAATCCAATGACATTCACACAGTCACAACAACATACTTGAAATGTTGAAGCTTTTTAGTTATGTGTATCTTAGATACACAAAACACAGAAACACTTTGCTTAAATTTCCTCTAGACAAAATTCAGCTGTTTAGCTCTAACACAGTGAGAGGTGTGGTTTCACATTGCAGCTAATTCAGCATAAATATAGGCCACTGCTAAAAACCATAGCCCTCCTTTCATGTGCTGCTGACCCTAATGATCAGGTTTTCATCTGGCTAGTAAACTCAAGTGGCTCATTTTGATGCTGCTGGACAGAGCGGCCTCCCCATGAGACACCAAGAGCAGCCTGCAGCCAGCTAGTGGAGTGACAGCATGGAGTGCAACACACAGGGACCCACACCTCTGTGTGTGTGTGACTTTGTTGAGGGCTTTCTCACCAATGTGTGGATGAATGAGTTGCAGAGAGCAGCATGGATGCACACGAAGTTAGAACACCTCCATCCTCTTCAGGAGGTGCATGCAGTTCAAGAAAAAGGGGGTGAGTGCTTATGACCCTCATGTCCAGTAACTAACTGTGTGAATGTGTGTGTCGGGGGGGATTAGAACTATAAGAGGGCATTTAGAAATATATAGGTGTTTATTAACATTTTTTAAGTTTCTAGCATTGTGGTTTATCTGTTGAATTGCTCACATTGATCCTGAATGCATAGCGCACTGATTGTCAGTCATATTCTGTTAATGAATCAATTAACTGCTTCAATACAGATTTGATTGAAACCATGTGAGTGGAGCAGTTTTTCCCTAAAAATACATACGGTGCCCAGAAGCACTAGCATTTTGGCTGAACTTAGATTACCAGGCACTTTTCCTAAGAACACTAAGGACTCATAAACTAGGGATGCCCTCATCTACCATCTCTGTTTCCCACTGTGGCAGACAGATGTGCTCACAGACAATTCCAGCACATACTGCATGTGCCAAGCTCCACGGTAACATCTATTTTAATGAGAATAGTGTAGTGGAAAGATCTTTTGCACAATACCTGAGTGACCAGGACTCTCATGGAGTTTGATTCATGATTCTTATATTCCTGACTGCCTAATTCTCCACTTCAAACAAAAGCAGTAAAGATTGTCCTTATCACAGTCTGTCTTTGCTTTGGTAGAAAGATATACAGGAAAAAAAAAAGGGATCTAAATAATCTCAGACCGAAACAGACCTAAAATTTAGGCCTCACATCTTCTGGTGAATCTTTTAATCTATACAGTTTTAGGTAAGATGAGGATGTCTCTTTTCTCTTGCCACTCTTCAAAGGACAATGTTTATACTTTCGTCTGAAAGCTAAGGAGCAATTCAGGCAGGTAAGAGTTAAAAAGGGTTGCACACTGTGGATCCCAGTTTTATACAGGGCATCTTTTCAAATAATGCAGGGAAACATCTTGGCACAGGACAAATATTGTTAAATGACTGATTATCCTGATTGACACAAGATAGGAACAGCACAAGATGCAGCAAAGCAGACTTTATTGTCCATTAACTTCTTCCATAGCCTTAGAAGGTAATTTCTTCAAGTAAAAAAACAATCTCCATCAATTCTGTCTTTGAATCACTAATAAAAGTTCTATGGGGGGTCAGCAGTCTATGGCAAATGTCAGTGTTTTCCACATGAAGATGTGGTTACAAGACTACTCAATTAGAAAACAGTACTGTTGAATTATATGCTTTAATATAAACAAAACAACAGATGGGTGTATTAGCAATCAATGTAGCCTGATATTTTTTAGCCTGGTTTCCAAAAGGAGAAAGATTCATGCTTTCAACAGTTCTTTGTATGCGTTTGTCTGCCAGGCCCACATTTAACAACTTTTGAACTTGCTGACTAATTGCAACTAAATTTTGCACACTTGTGAATCGCATTCTCAAAGACACTAAGTTCCTAAAAATTTCATGGAAACTGTAGCTGGACAAAAGAATGATTCCTAAATTAGTGTACTCCTATGGGAAAGACTTCTGCATGAGATCATCTATGTTCCTAGAAACTGGAGAAATGACACAGAAGGTTAACTATGAGGTGTACCACTAAAAAGGGATCTGTATTCTTAGGGCTCCATATTCTTAGATAAAACACTATCTAACTAAAAAATATAATGCAACAGGAGAGCAGGCTCCCAGAACTATTTGTTTGCAGTCATATTTTTATTTTTATTCTTTTTATTCTTCTGTGCTTTTCAGATGGCCATCACCCTATTTGGGATCTAAGCTTAACACCTTTGTAACTTTATTCCTGCTGGTTCCATTGAGAGTTAGGTACATTAAAACACTTGCATGGGATGCCTTTAACTGAATGATCTGGGCTCTAGTTACATGCTCTGCATTTATGCAGTATCCACTGAAATAGGCCTTAAGTAATGAAGGGAGTTTCTCGGCATTATCACAATTTACTTATGTCTTCCAAATAAAAACATGTTCCACTCATCTTTTCATTATTATGAAGAAAGACAGCTTGAACAGAAATAAAAAATAGATATAAAAAATAGACATAAGATAAAAGCAGAGGATCTTACTTGTATAAGTGATATTAAATCCTCTTCCAGTGGTAGAGTGATCTGACTGAAACTCAAGTCTTACTATGTGCCCACTGCTAGCCAACTGAGAAGGGACCTCATTTCCAGAAAAAGTGCCAAGAGGTGGTAAATCTGAAATCCCATCATCTTTCACTGTAAGGTAGTCAAACTGAGGTTCTACATCAAAGTCATTGAAAATCAGATGGATTCTGCTCCCTGGCTCGGAGATAATCAACCAAACACAGTTCATGTTGTTCCCATACTCCTCAGGATAATTTGGTGAAAGAATAATTCCAGATGGTGTGGTGAAGTTGAAGAAACACGAGACTGAGAAAAAAAACAACAGATTCTCAAAATACTATCCATAAACATTACAAATGCTCATCTTTCTTTATATTTTCTATTCTTGTGGAAAATATTTTTGAAGTTTGAACCTTAAAGCTACTACACATGCAACCTCTAGGTGGCAACAAGTTTAAGGCTGTCAGAACATTTCTCCAATCTAGCATGTCAGTCTTCTTGCACCTTCATGCTTTGATTTCCTCATGTGAGGCTACGTGACAGCACTAGAGGTTGCAAGATACTATTAGAAGCACACAGAGAATGCCAAAGAATGCAAAAGTAATGCCTGCTGTGTCAGAAACTGTATGAATTGATAAAGCACTAGGCTTTTTTGTTCTGAAATGAAAATGCAAACCCCAAATTTAAATTTTATTGTTCCAAAACAGTAAAGGAGTATGTGTGAAAATGTATTTAGCAGTCCAAAAAAAAAAAATTCTTACAAACACAGCTGGGTTTGTTGCCAGACCACTGGTTGTTTTGTTGACATGTAATCGTTCTCTCTCCCACAAGTTCAAAAGCTGCTTGACATTCAAAGGTAAGTGTGTCTCCATGCAGAAAACTATTGCCAGTCCTTTTTCCATATGATGGAATTCCAGGGTCTCCACAACCTCCTTTCTCAATTTCTGAATATCAAAAAAATGTAAACACAATATTAATAAAAATGTATTTGCAAATAACTTATTTTTCAGTATCAGAAGTACCTTGAAAATATTTGGCATTATACCTTGAACTAATATTTATAACTCAAAATGAACCAAAAGGTAAAAGCTGTGAAAGAGTCTCTCTGGAGATATATTAATGTGTAGATCCAATTTCTGGTAATGAAGTACTAGTACTAAAGAATTTATCGTAACTCTCAAATCTGAAATTCAATTTATAAGGCTATTAGCAATATGATTAAATGTATATAATTTACTGGTAAGTTCAATGGATGTTATTTTAAGCACTGAAATACAATAAACATGAAATTGAGGAATTATTTTTATATCTCATACTTTAAATTAGAGCCATATTTTTGCCAGCTGCATTTAGCTACCCTGAAAAGAGATTAACATTTTACATGATACTTTCTAGATATGCTCTAGGAGATCTGCTATTTAAATAATATTCTTTTCTTCTGTAAACACTAAATATATATATATACAAGATAACAATACAAAAAACTAGTCTTATGAAATCTATGAATAGCAAGAATATTAGCAACAGGAACTATAAATATCAATTGTCTGTAAATATTAATTGTCTGTAATAAAACTATTTTATCACCTTACAAATTATTATAGAGGAGTTACTACATAGATATCCATTGAAGATGAAGGTTTTCTGGTTATTAAATTTAATGGTTCTCTGCTATCAAATTTAAAGAAGTTTTACTATTAATTTCCATTTGAGCAACAACAATAATAAACACTTTTGATCCAATAAACTGTGTTGTTACTTCTGTAGAAAAATCATGTAAACCTCATTCCAATGAAATCAGTGAGAAATTTCTCATTACTTAATGTTTCACAGTTCAATCCAAGGTACAAAATATGAAATATTTTAAGGATAACAAGAAAATTCAACTCACTGAATAGTATTAAACATTACTATCATCTAATACTATGAAACATGTCTCCAGCCAAATATCATTAAATCTTCTAACGTTAAATCCTGGCAGAAGTGTGCATCTTGATGCGCTAACTCTGATGGAAATTGTAATATGCAGGATGGCAGTAGGTATGATTTATTATGACAGGTGTAGTCAATCCACTACGCTTTCATCCTTAAAGCAGTTGTGAACAGACTGCTGACAAATATGTTCAGAAAGGTTTGCCACATATTTCACAAGAGAACATGTTATTCATCAGGATAAAGGGACGTATACATTTTTTTCTTGGTAATATCAGGATCAAACATTGAAGAACAAATTAACAGTAACTATTCCATCTATGACTTCCAAGGAGTTTCAAAATCACCTATTTTATTTAAATAATTCTTTGTATGAGCAGAAAGCCAGAATGTATCAGATGAATGAAAACCATCTTCTGAGAAGTCCAGTACACAAATATGGAAAAACACCAGTAGAACAATATCATAAAAAACATTTATAAATAAGGATTACAAACTACATGTCTTCAGAAATGCCTGAAAGGAGCTTCATCTGCCTGTTCCCCCTATGAGACATTGATTCCTGCTGTCACAATGGAGGACTGGAAACTTGTGTGTTCCCAGTTTTCTTGAGCTCCACATTCCATGTAAAAATGTGGGAAGCTACAGAAAACCACAGCACTATCTAATCCAGAATGTGTGAACGATCGTCAACAGTCTTTTTCCAAAAATCCGCTGTGTCTCAAAGAAGATCAGGGTAACGCTGTCTCAGGAAGGAGTGTCAGGAGGCAAACTGCCTGCAGAATTCTGCAGAGGCATTGCTCAGGACTCATCCCTTGAGAGAAAGCAGCATGTGTTTCTTCCCATGGTCTACAGAGCAAGTATCGTAGCATCTTTAATTAATGAATTCACTGAAGCAGAAAACAGATCAGGATGCTCTCTAACTCTTAGGAGATGTATCAGGCCCTAGGAGAGGGCTACGGATCAGTGAGCCAAAACTTTTCGCAGAAATTAGCTAGAATTAAGCTTTCTGACAGGTTAAAATAGTAAAAACCTTTTTTTATAGGAAGATAATACACTATGTCTTCACTCAGAACTGAGTTTTTATAAATAGATGGGAGTGTGCAGAGGAAGGCAGGAAGTTCAGACACACTTTAGTGACAGGTATACTTGACAAATACTTAGTGCTTCTCTGTATCAGCCTTCATTCAAGAATCAGCAGTTTCATTTGGGGTGGAGGTAATATTTGGATACTTAAATACCTAATTTGCAAGCACAAACAAGCAGTTTAAAATATAAAAACTGATTTCAGGTCAAAAATTTTTTAAAATATTTTCATTCTTTGGAAAAAAAGGTTTAATGAAATCTGTTGTTTGTCTCATAAAATATATATATTTCAATGTTGAATTTTATCTTCTCTCTTAAAATACATTTGAAGGAATTTTATTAGCACATTATTTTTCATCAAAAAGCCAAATTCCTTATAAAATATCTAAATAAAATGTCTTAATTTTACTTATATCTCAAATGTCAGGGTTTGTGCTTGTTTGCGTAACATAAAAACAGTTTACTAAACCTGCCACAAATTTATGAGATGCTTTTGAAAATGTATGATTTGCATTTTGACAATAAAAAGTTTTGGAAAATTCCATTCAGCTCTAGGAATTTAAATCTCTTCAAGTCTGGAAGTGACGACTATCTGCCTTTTCAGAAAATGTGCTTTAGTCAACAGCAAGTTATTCAGTTTAAGAGAAAGCATCTATTTAAAATTTAATGGATAGCATTCACTTCTCACTTTAAATTTCAAATAAATTTGCTGGTATGAACATTTGCTGTAACATTCATATCATTCTTACTCATATTAAATTACAGGTATTACTATCAATCCCACAATTTAAATCATTTAACAATCTATCAATTAATTTTACTGTGTGACAAAAGATTCATTTTTTTCCCCTCCACAAAATCAATCGAAGAGAACACCCAACTTAGATGCCTCAACAAATTTCCACACACTTCTTAAGTTTTACAGCTATTTTTGCTCTTGGGTTACTATCAATTAATGCAAATTTAATTTAATTTAATCTTAAAAATTTTCCTTCCAAAACATTTGAGGAATATTAAATTACAAAAAGCTTTATCTTAGCTGGTTATATTTCTCATAGATAGACCGCAAGGATGTAGTGGTAAAGATGAAAAAAACTCCCTCCCCCATAAAAAAATATAAACTTTTAGTAATAGTCCCAGATAGAATGTTTGACTTTTTAAAGTCTTTATTAAAGTATTATAAAATATATATCCATATTAAAATTTTGCTGGCAACAGAACACCATATTAAATATTCTCTTTCTTAGTATTCAGGAAATCGTGAGGGGAGTAATGGAACAAAACGGATTAGGGTCAGAGGCAAAAAGAAACGTTTGTACGTTCCTCTTCACCAAAGAGGTAGCTTTCTGTCACATGTATTAATGATGGAGCAAAATTTAGGGAAGACAGAGAGGGTCAAATTATTTTATACTAACACATAACAAATACTATTTGATTATATTCAAATGTAGAGTACTAGAGTCATGTAATGATTCCCAACATATTTCTGGCTTTTGCGATTTGAGTTTTTTATTTCATTGTCTCTTCTTGTACCTCTCAGACTTCTACTGGTTTGATCAGAGAACAAATTAAAAAAAGGCTATATTCGACAGTGCCTATTACCTCATCTCATGCCCGAATTATTCTCCTTCATCTTTTGGAAACAGACATCATATCACACGGCAAAAAAGAGAGCACTCTTCTGACCAAGTCAGTAGAACCTGTGTTGAGCTTTTACAGAAATCCTATAGAGCAGAAAAGGCTCTTAAAATAGTGAAAATGAAAATAAAAGCTATGTTAACCTATTTAAAGTGTGGCAATACAAACTCTATTCCTTTAGGATTTTTCTATATACTCATTCAATATTGGACTTCTTTTGATCTGAGACCTTAGAGCTGTGTGAACTTCATGAAGTCTGCAAATAAGCTCTCAAGCTCAAATCCAAACATCAGCTTCCTCTGGTTGCCAAAAATATTAACATAAATCTTATTCAATTGTTTCTGGCTTTCATGTACTCTTTTTCAGTAGCCTAGGGAAAGAGACTTTTCATCTTGTTTGTAAACTAGAAATATTTACTGAATTTTGGGGAATATTCTCTCTTTAATATTGGAAGAACGACAAGATTAGATTTCAGATGAGAAAATCACACACTTCTGAATTAAATCAAAGACCTTTCTCCCATTGTGTTTTCTTTCAAAGGAAGAATTATGGCAATTCTAAAGTGATGTTAAGCATCTAAATAAATATTATGACTACTACTTGAAAGGTGTCACATTGCAATTCAATTGTTTTTGATGAGAAGGCTTTGCATTACTTTGACCTAGATACCTGAAATCATAATAAAATACCTCATGGACTATAACATTTGTCAGCCTTGAATTTTTCAGTCTTGGTAGTAATTTACCTTTTTTTTTTTTGCCTTGTTGCTAGGTTACGAATGCACACTTAAGATCATTTCCATAATGTCATTATGTTCTCAGTCACATTATGTGATATTTTAGTGAATCATCATCAGATCACTAAACCTGTAGCTAGATACAACCTTAATCAGTAGAGTATTAATAGTATCCTCACATAGTAAGTTTAATGTGAATTATCAAAAATGTATAACACATTTGACATTTTAATAATTCAGATGTATAAATAAAATTTAAATTGTTTTAAACACATGCGGATAATACAACAATCAGATTTTTTTGTTGTGATGCTAAGTTTCAAAACACAGATACATAGGAGAGAAACATATGATATGACAAATGCCGTATTTTAATTATTCCAACTTTTGTACTACTTATTGCATACTGTGAAGTTTTAAGCTGATCTTCCCACTTATCTTGAATAACAAAATCTATTTGGACCAGTA
Organism: Apteryx mantelli; assembly: GCF_036417845.1. Classification (NCBI taxonomy): domain Eukaryota; kingdom Metazoa; phylum Chordata; class Aves; order Apterygiformes; family Apterygidae; genus Apteryx; species Apteryx mantelli. The sequence continues at coordinate 114,897,265 of NC_089980.1, read as the reverse complement.
GCACATTATGATCTTACAGCTTTTGTTTGACTAATAGAATTAAAATGTCAGGTTGAGACAATGACATTAAAAAGCTTACTTAATGAAGATGAAATAATATATATAAAGACAAATTCTGCAACTATAATGTGACATAAAACCAATATCTCTGTTAAGTCCATCATTTTTGATAGGCAGATGAGTTATAAATGGATAAATAATTAATGGGCTAAACAGACACTACTTCTATCCACACAATTCTCCTCTGTGTTCTTAGGTCATCACGGCTACAACAGCCCTATTAAATCACATGATAAACACTCAAAATCATAAGTTTCTTCAACAACAGGAACAGAGAGCATGGCTCTCCAGGGCTCCAGCATAAGAAAAACAGAAAGCAGAATCAGCAATGGTTTCATCACTCCTGAAAAGATTTACAGACTGTAGTTATAAAAGATTTGCATAAGTTTATATAAGAAACTTCTGATGGAGCAGAGGATTCAACAGAGTATACCCGAATAATACTATAATAATATACTTCAGCTGAAAATTATGCTGGAACTTTCAGTACTATAAGGCAATAGTTTAAGTTTAGGGGGAAAAAAAAAACAAAAAAAACAGACATTATAAAAGGTACCTTCTGTTCCGTAGGGAATAGTGATTTAAAAATAGAAAAGATCTAGCATTCTAAATACCTAAGGAAGAACAAAATACTACTGTTTAAATAAGACAACAGTTCAGCCTTCTTTGGAAAGCATGTGCAATACTAGTTCCCCAGTCTCGAAAAGATACTGAAGAATTATAGGAATTCAAAAACACTGACAAATGGAGAAACCCTTATATAAAAAGAAGAGATAAAGAAAAGCTCAGGATTGCAGGAGAGGACATGAGTAAATCTGATAAAAGTGAATGAAATTATGATATATATATATATATATATATATATATATATATATATATGTTCCCTGTTTTGTAATACAAAGGAACAACTAGTGGAAGTGAAAATGATAAATCAAAACTAACAGAAAAAAAATTATTTCAGATAATACATAATTGGACTGTAATCTTGGCTATTAAAGCTAAAATGTACACAGAGTGGCCTTACATGATAATTTTATGGATGACCACAATTTTAGCATTATTCCAGTAAATTTCTTTAAGGAAATTTTACAGTAAAATTTATTATCAGTCTCCAGCTATAAAAAGGACCTCCTTCACAGGCCATATAGTTTCCAACAGCAACCTAAGAGATGTCTCACAATTTTTATGAAATGTTTTGTCCTTGCTGGTATTGAAAAGGTCACCGAACATATCCAGTAGATTAATTTTTGTTGCATCTATCTGGTTGCATACTGTATCCATACTAAAAAACAAACATGACCTTAGAGTCAGATAGATGGAAAGTCAGTATGAAAAATTTTTATAGGAAGTCCATTTATAGGAAGTCCAAGAGCACAGAGATGTATTGGTGGTAAAATAAAACAAAATAAAAATCAGTGAAAATAATAAAACACATCAAGAAGAAAAAATCAACTCCGTTTGACAAATTTGTTCCACAAGTTTAACATTTGTTATGTACTTAAATATTCCATTTGAGAATGCAGAAAAATCATGCATAAAAGTTAAAATGCCAGCTCGTTAGCCTAATAATTTTACATGTCCAGGGGTAGATGCAGACAAAATCTGAATACAGATAAGACACAGACCAAATCTGAATACAGATAAGGAAGCAGCTTTCTGTTACTTGTTGCAGAAGAACTTATTGTAATGACTAACTGGCTGATGAAACAGCAGATGAAATTCAGTATCAATAATTATAGAATTATACACCTGGGAAAAATTAATTATGAGTTTGCAGGCAGAATGATAGGCTTTGAATTGACAGTTTCCTCCCAGTAACAAGAACTCTGGGATATAAAAGATAATATTATGAAACTGTAATCTACCAAAAATGTTAGGAATTATTAGGAAACAAATAGTAAACAAAACTGAAAATAGTGTTCTGATACTACATAAACCTGTGTCACTTTTGCATGTTGAATACTGTGTGCAGTTCTGCTCCCCCATATCAAAAAGGATACACTACAACTAGGAAAGGAAAACAAAAGAGCAAAGATATTGTTTCTATATAAGGAACAATTAAACAGATTGGATCTCACCTTAGAAACCTTTTTGGAGCAAAAGGAAACATACCATATGTATGAAGCTAAGAATTTACTGTTGGCCCAATTAATATTTTAACAGTTTAATAGTCCAAATTAGCAAAATTAATGTAGAAAAGCCTCCTTTATAATACAGTCAATATTGTTATACCAAAAAACAACCAACCATTTCCAGTATGTTTCTCTTTTCTTTGCTGTTATGCTTACCCTTCCAAAACTTCTCTGAATGCTAAAGTTGACAGTCTTAATCTTCCTCAGGAAGAATGGGGCAGTCTAAAACCAAGTCTGAAGAATAAAAACCCACCATGAATATCATATTCCTCCCAGAAAAGACCTCAGCGTCCTGATGACTTGTCGTAATCCCTTCAACTCCCCCACTTTTTTGTATGTTTCTATCGCTGTCTACTTCCTTCTCGCTGGTTCCCAGCTACAGTCTGAAAGTTGCACAATCATCTCCCCCAGCCTCTTCTAACATAAAGGGCAACTCATTCATTATTGTCTAGCATCAACATGCAAGACGACAAACAGTCTTTTGATCTTACTGTAGGTTTTTATTCTAATGTTTTGTGATAAGGAACATCAGGTTGCTTAAATTGCAGAGCATGTATTTCTTTACTAACAGAAAGAAAAGAGCCTGTCTATACAAAAGACTGAGTAGTGCCCTAGCCTAGAAGCTGGCCCAAAGATGTTCTGTGGAATGCAAGTTATGCTGGAAAATAGGAAGCACGGTAAAACGAAAGCGTAGTTGCATCAGAAATTATCAGAAGTAACAAAAGAATGAATCTTGTGAAAAGGTGAACCACAGAAAGAGGCAGAAGACAATAATTTCTAGAAATTCATTAAATGTAAGAGAAAAACATGAAAGGAGAATGAAGAACACTTTCTTTACCTCTCCAGAAAAAAACTATAGCTAGATAACAAAAACAGTTTAAACAAAATGAAATAAAGGGCAGGATAGGAAGACAACAGATTAAGGACTGTTTAGAAAATTTAGACATATTCAAGGTAACAGGGCCTAAATCACGTTGAAGTACTTAAGCAGAAGTAGTCTATGAACCGTTAACAATTATCTTCAAGAACATATGGAGGACAAGGGAGTCCCAGATGACTGGAGAAGGATACCTGTAATAAATATCATAAAGAGTAGAAAACATGCTGGTTACATTCTGGTTTAATCTAAATATATATTAGAACAAATTACTGAAGAATTTATTTATAAACATAAAACATTTCAAAACAAAACCAGAACAACAAAAACCCATGCAAAAAGAAATTGTCAAGAACTATCATGTCAAACCATAATTTATCTTGACAAGATAACTGGCTTTTTGAGTAAAAAGAAAGAACTCATGTATCTTGAAATTAATACAGCTTATGATACTCCTACACAAATTTTCATAAGCAAAGTATGTACATATGATCTATCCTCAGTGAGAGCACCCTATGAAAAGCAAACAGCGGATTGAAAGAAATGTATTTAAAGAAAACTGATTAGCATGTCACTACCCCTTTGGAATAATATCTGAAATGCAGATGAACTCAAGAGTACATTTTTAGATGACACTGGAAGGAGCTGAATGCAGTCTGGAATATTGGGCCAGACATCAAAATGACACCATAAATTGGACCACAGACCTACCATAAACTGGTCTGAAAACAAGAAGAAATTCAATAAAGTTTGAATTTCTACTACTAAACTAAACAGCCTCAGGGCTTGTTCTTTATCACAATACAAGCTGTCATAGTTTTGAACCTATTCCATGTCTCTGAAACAAGTCATCTTCACCCAGACTGCTTTGCGGGAACTTCTCGTCCCCCAACTAGAAGTATAGGTATCACCTTTTCAGTAAACCCACATACCTTTTTGAAAGGGAAGCAAACATGAGATGCAATGGCAGTAGCTTTACCTTTCAATGTCAAAGAAGGTATTTCTTCCAGATCAGGGAACAGCAGACATGCTTTATGGTTTCCTTAAGTATTCGCTCTTGCACCTTAAAACCAGGGTTATCAAGATCAGCAGGCCACAATAATGCATAAAAGAAAGAAGGAAACTGGAGCAAGGTCAGCCAAAAGGCCACCAAGATGGTCAGGCTCTGGAGCACTTGCCTTGTGAGGAGAAGCTGAGGGAGCTAGACTTGCTCTGCCAGGAGAAATAACAGATTCGGGGAGATCTAACAGAAGCCTGACAGTGTCTACGAGAAGGTTATCAGGAATACAGATCTACCCTCTTCACAGTGGTGTACGGCAGGAAGTAAAGAGACACAGAAATAAGGGTATAAGATAAACCTTCCTCTTCATGATCACAGCCAAGCAGTGGAGCAGGTAGCCCAGTGAGCCTGTGCAATCTCCATCCTTGGAAGTTTCCAAGACCCCACGAGGTAAAATCCCGACCAACCTGGTCCAATCTCATAGCTGACCCTGCTTTGAGGAGGAAGTAGGACTATAGACCTCCCTTCCAAGCTGAATTATCCTATAAATCTATGACATGATCCTAAGATGCCAAAAGTAATATATGCAAAGTCAGAAACCAAGCCCGCTACCCTAAGCTGATTAACAAGTCATACAATACTCAGGAAAAGAAGTATCTCGGACAGTGGCTCTTTGAGGACGACTCTTGCAGATCTTAATCTCAGAGAGTATCAATATGCAACATAAAAAAGTATTTTTTGTACATAACCTAGTGTCTGAAATAGACAAGATCTCACCTTTCCAGGTGAACAGTAGATCCTAAATATTAGGTTGGCTGGAAAGGGCCCATGAAGGACTCTTAATTTCCATACCCTGTAAGGTACCTGAAATGTCAAAGTATATTGGATTCTTGATTGTGGTCTGCATTTCTTATGAGGAAATTTCCAGAATCGAACTAATAGAATGTAATTTTGCAGATCTGAAATAGTCCAAACCAAGTATAAGAGATTTGTAGCATAAGCATGATCCTGCAGGCTAAACCTGCCAAGAGAGAGCTGACAAATAACTGAAATATCATGCTTCATTGCATCTTACACAACAATCAGAAAATCATGGGTCGTTCATATATTATTTGCAAGTCACCACTTGTTACCATCAGAGCAATTTCTTTCCAAACAGTAAAATCTTTTGATCTGATTGGGAACATTATGCCCACATCAGTTACAAACTATCAAAAGAAAATAAATCATTTTAAATAAGTTATTTACTTGCAGCCATTCTCAGTTACAACGATACACAAAATATCTTGACTTCACCACAATTCAAAGAGCTTTTTTTCTCCCCCAAATGACCTAGTTTAATGGAAACAAATACCAAATCTTAGCCAACAGGTAGATAGATTAATTTTGCTTTTATTATTTTTGGGAGTTATCAACATTTTCCAGATTCTCTGAATTTAAGTTCGATTTTTTTTCCTCACTAACACCCATTCTTTGTCTTCTACTGCTCTGGTAATCTACCTAAATTCAACAATATACTGCAGGGGAACCACTCATCCGTCTACATATTTTTTAAATTGTAACTTGCAGCCTTCAGGCTAAGAATGAATTAATCAACAATAACTGCCCTACAAGCATAAATAAAAAATTCAATTAAAAATAAATACTATAAACTTTTCCTTTTTACTTAATTTAGAAGTTCATAGTAAAAATATCAGACTTCTAAAATATGTTATTTACTACACTTTATTATTTAACCATTTAACTTAATAAATATTTTCACAATTCTACACATATTTCAGATTGGAATATCGGATAAGTCAGTTTCATGTTAGTTTCTAGTCAATTGTTCTAAATGTAACAATTGCAGCTATTTCAGGAGATAGGTTAACCTTAAAAGAAGGTTTTAAAAGCTGAATAATGGAAAGATGTCATTACCACAGTTCTTGAAATCTCAATGTTTGTTTCCTCAAACCTAAATTGTAATCTAAGTTATCCCAAGAATGTTAGTTTAGCAGTGATGCAAAAATATTAAGTATGTAATTTAAGTAAACACTACTTGTTCTTAGAATTCACTGCTCTTTTACAGTCACTTAATACAGTTGCATTAATGGAGGTTTTTTTCTTTTTGTTCTGAAAAGAAGGATAGCTGGTATAGATTTATGTTTTATTTAGTGATAAGGCAAATAACTTCCGATATTGATGGACATTAACTCATAATAGGCACAGAACCCAAACTCTGTAATGATCATGTGCAATTTAGTTTGGTGATACTAAACTTTCTCAAAAAAACCCCAACACATTTCCTTAGAAACAGGGGACAGTACTTTCACTCCCCCACTCATACAGATGAAAAGAATTAACTTATTTTGTCCTGCTAAGAAATTTAAATGTATCATTTCTTCTTATATTAAAAAACATGCAGAAATGAAGTTTAAAAAACAAAAAAATTCTTTAGATTTTTATAGAGATAAAATATGTATATGCCACAGAGAAAAATGGAACTTTAACGAGTTATATTCTAAATACCACTCATGAATATGAGGTCTGTATCCCTGCAGTGTAACAGAAAAAAAAGTCATTTTACTCCAGGTTTTGTTAACCTGAACTTTTTCTGTTTTAGTAATTTTTTTAAATTGTATTTCATATTAAAGTTTTTAACAGATTCCTGGAATATCTGTGTCAGTAATCTACAGATACCATAACAGAGAGCTTTTCTTTCACATATGGCAATCATGGAGAAAACAAAGCTACACACTGCAGCACTTTGTAAGGAAGAATGGAGGAAAGAGTATATTCTTAGTTTCACCCATTCTTTCACTCTGGTGATAGAAATAATAGCGAGACCCACAAGTATGGTACAAAGATACTTCCATCAAGAAGCTTCTAAAACCATTAATGACCTTAGGCTCAGAAATCTGATGCAAATTGCCCATAGGTCCCTTATCACCACCTTATCATCGTCTTCTGCTTTTTATGCTGCATGATAATACAAAGCTGTATGAAATTCTTATCCTAGCTCAAGGAGCTACCGACTCACATAATCCAAAATTCAGGCCAGAACCACAAAATGTGAGTCAGTAGCTAAAGTCAGGTAAAAATCTCTAACACAATGACTTGCAAAGATCTCCACAAAATCTGAGAAGAACCACTATGAAAGGAAGGGTTAAGGAAGAAAATTGGTTCCCTTATCTGTAAAACAACTTGTATAGGTTAGCAATTGTTCTCGGAAGCAATGTAACAACAGTTGTGTCTACTGAAACTTTAAATGCAAACAGAATTTTAACTGTGTACAAACGAGAGATGTTATTCGTGTTGAATTTGACTATATTTACATGGAGAAATGTATATAATTTGTCCCCCCAAACTAGGAAAGTGGTACTGCATAACCTTCCTTCATAACAGAATATCCTTGAGCATCTTTACCTAAAATTATCTCAGGTCCCAGCAAGGAAGACATTCTAGTTTTCTAGAAAGAAAGCAATGTGTTACCAATATTTTAAAAGGGCAAGCAAATTGACCTGTGCAATTATAGAACTGTAAAACCAACACTGACCCTATACAACATAATGGAACCACCAACACAGGAGTCTACTTCTAAAGGATTAAGGAATGAAAACATAATTAACACCAGTTAACATAGTTTTATGAAAAATAGGTCATGTCATACAAACAACATGATTTTTAAATTATACACCTGGTTGACACAATACATTTGGACTTCTTTAAGCCATTTAAATTAGCAACACATGACATCCTAATTAAAAATAGATATCATACAAAAGCAATTTAGCAAATATTAAGCGGATGAAAATCAGATAACGATAGTAACTCAAAGCATAATTGTGAATAAAGAATTATCATTAGGCAACAGAAGTGCTTCAACTAGGTTAGTATATACAATTTTTTAGCCCAATCCTAATAATTTGTTATATAAATGATATTACAGAAAAAGTTATTTAATAGTAATCATAGTATTTCCAAGATGGTGTAGCCACTGTGAAGTATACTGTGGGTGTGCATGTCTTCATGTGCATATATGCCCATAAAAGCACTGTTTTTCCTCATTTTCTTTTCAAAGGAAATATCAGCCATCACAATTTGAAGTATATAGCAGATGAGAATTTTGTACAATAGAATTAGTGTCAGATAGCAGGATCTTATTTTCTGTGAGTATCTATTACTGCACCAGATAATGCTTGTTCTTCCTCTTTACAGATAAGGAGTGAAGAGTCCAGTTTCACCAAACAAAATGGAAGATTTAAAGGGATGCCACATGCAGGGCATGCACTGGATGCTCGGATCTTCAAAATCAGAATGCTTCTGATACAGGTAATAGAAGCAGTCAGTGCTCAAATGAAAAAGCTAAAGGCTTCCCAGCCATCAGATAGGAATGCTTTGTTTGTACCACTTGGAAATTCTTGGAAATAGCTTGGATGAGACAACATTGGTGTGAAAGAGTTCTATCCTTTCTTTACCAAAGATTATGTAATGAAGTCCAGAAAAAAGGATCTTCAGTTGATTAGTATATGGAGCTGAATTAACTGCTGCTACAAACAGTGTTTTGATGGTAGCAAAAGACATTTTGATAAGGTTCCATGTACAACCTTCAAAACCACAATAAATAAATCTGTGAAGAATGATTTCTTGAACTATATGATGGACCTGGATAAACATGGACAAAGGTGCTCTGATACTATTTGAAATAGGAAAAGTGAGTACACTGCAGCTCAACTCACTATTATTAGTGTGACGTGGACTTCAGAAAACCTTAGCTTCACTTGAATCTTTCCAATAAAGAGGCAAGAGCAATGAATACTTTTTGGTCTGAAAACACTTTTTGAGGAAAAAAAAACATATATAGGCCCTACTCTCCCACATTCTTGCATAGTAAATCCTATCTTCCAGGGTTGCACTCAACCCAGCAGCTTCCAGTTGTTTCCTGGGGTGCACAATTTCCACTGAGGTTCCTAAGTTTCTTTCATCTGATGACCTTGGAGACCTTATTGCATGTTCTCCCTGCTACTCATGAAGAGCTCCCTGCTTTTATCTGTATCTTGTTGTATGATTACTCTTCGGGGGGGGGGGGTGTTGTACCTCCCATTTTCGTTCTTTGCTCCTATCCAGGATTACTGAAGATTCCTCCAATTCCTTCCTTAGGGAAAACGAACTCTCCTTTTCCTTCCAAAGACACCCACCTAAGCAAGGCTATACCAATCAGAACAAGGCAAACAAGCCATTTTCCTCTCTACTATCACATGCTTTTTAGGGAACGTAATCTAACATAAAACTACTCTGCAGACGAACAAAACAAGTCTTACACACTGTACAATATGCCACATGATCTTGTCAACATATGTTCACGCCTAAATGTGCATGTAACTATTTTGCTGTGGACAGTATAAATATAAGTCAATAAATAAAGCAACTGTTCTTTTCAGTGAGAATACCTAATCAATTGAGTTGATGAAAGCAAGTTGTATCAGGAATCTTCAGACACCAGTTTGACTTTGCATAGATAGTCTGGACATCTCAGTTGGAAAATTCCTTTTAGTATCTTCTTTTTAAACTTTTACGGCCAGAACAAAAAGAGGAAGAAGGTTATGCTAGGGGCATAATCAGAGAAGGGGAGACCCTAATGGGGTCAAACTCTTCTATACCAACATTCGCTGTGAAATTTAAGTGAAAGGCAAAGATTAAAAAAATTCTAGTAAGAAGGAGGGTTCGAGTAGTATTCCAAACAAGACATATAATAAATACTGCTGCCAATAACAAGTGCATTGATCTGAGCTTCCCAAAGACCCACGAGTCAAAGGATGAGAGAGGGCATTCAAAGTGTACACTGCATCCTTCTCTATATTTTGAGCTAGCACACTCTTAGAAATTTCTGAATTGGTTATAATTCCAGAAGAAAAATGTGTCCGTGAAGTCCATCTAATAGCCTTGAATAATCTGTCCATATTTTGTTTGGCTTCTACAGTATCTTCAAAGAATAGCAGAGATCAAATTTAGAATGGTTTATGGTGAACAAAACTCTCTGAATATTTTTTGTCTGTGGAGGTCAACTGCACAAACCTGAAAAAACAGCAAATTGCTACAAGAAAGTCCTGTGCCTATCACAATTATGTATAATCAAATTTAAATACAGCTTTCAGAAAGACACTGAGGTACAAATAAAATACTTAACCTGTTCATCACAGAGATGTTTGCTTAAAAACAAAAATAAGCAGTTTTACAGTGTTTGACAGCTAAAGTGCAACTAACATTACGCTGTTATTTTTTCCTTTATGTTTTCATGCACACTGGAAAATACTATGATCTTAGAAAACCATGTGTCCACAAAAGTAAAACTGTTATGTCCTCCTTGTTCTATCCTGTCATTTAGACTACTTGGAGCATCAATTTTCAAGTTATGCTTGAATAGTTCCCAAGTAATTCATAAGAATTAGTGAAAATTAGAATTTAATTTTAAATGCTACAGTGAACTCTAAGAATCTAAAGACTAGATCTAGCAGAGAACACTTATTCTGACAAAAACAGCTACCTTCAAGATGTAAAACTGCCAGGAAACACAAGTCTACATTTATCTGAGACAGCTGTATGATTTTTACATACCTTTAAAATTTGATACAATGTATATACAGAAATGTCAGTCTGACTCTTATTAGTTTTCAGTTCGGAAAGAAGATTTCTGGATGTGTGTTGGGGTGATAATATTTGGGATCATGAGTCCAATAAAATTGCATTGCAAGCTGAGTACATTTGAGAAATGCTACTCTACCACCAAAATCCAGTAATTTTTCTACAGCCTACCAGTGTAACACAATAGAAGCATTAACAGATGCAGATATTTGTATTATGTACAATAAAAATGTGACTACACAAAAACATTTTTTTGCCAACTACTTCATGCAGAGGCAGATAAACATTAAAAAATAAAAGTCTCAACAAATATAAGACCTTGGAAATGACAGAACCATCAAAGACACTGATATTGAGATGCAGTAGATGCTACAGATAATAAGAAAATACAAAAGATTTACATTTTTTTTAAGTATTTGTCCTCTTAATCCTGTGAGAAATACTATGCAAGTGCAAACATAAGTGTTAATACAACCCTCTGACAACTAAACAAACCCAAACACACTCAATCCCTGGGGAAAATGATTTTAACTGTTTTTATGTTTCAAAAGAGAAGACAAACAACCAAAGCGAAGGGCTTAAGGAGGAAAGTTCATCAAGATCAACAGGCATACCTAGGGACAGTGACTGAAACAAATTTACATCTATCTGTATCTACAAGGATTCATGTAATTCATGTAATTTACACACTACAACAAATACTGTTAGTTCAGCTGTAGAACGTTCAGTGCTTTATTGCATGTTTTAACTGTAATGCTTTTGTTTTAAAGTAAATAAATACTCTGCTTTCTAAAAGTTCCCTAAGCACTGAATCATTCTTTTGGACACTGAGAGAAAACCACATTAATGCCAAGCCTACATGTGAAATGTAAAAGGACCACTTCTTCAAAATCTTGGCCCGAAGGATACATAATTTCCTACTCAAGACAGGATTAGCCATGGATATGCTGGCCTAGAAAGATCAGGGGAAGGGGGCAGGAACAGAGGATAGCTCTGTGATTGAATCCAAAATTATTAGAAATCTCATAAAATACATTTTTAAAGTTGCAAGATCATATTACAGATTTAATCTGTGGGCAATGCAAGTCATTTGTACTCTTCCCCAAATTTCATTCCATTCTCAAACTACATATACTATTTAATGCATTAATATCATGCTTTTCATCTATAATCAGGATATACTGTATGGCCTTATTTGCACAAATATCTCATTTAAGTAGTTCATTACTCTCCATTCAGAAATCTTCACTGTACAATGTTCTATGAGCTACATTCAGAAAACACTAGGACAACAGATCTTAGAAGATCCATTTTCTAGTAAACACTGTTACATCCTCACAATTAAAATAAAATTGAGTAGTACTGTATATTCAGAAGAGCGTTTAGATGCAAAACAGAGCATGCAAGCACACACAATACCAAATGAGACATCATTATAGCTTTTCAATAACCTAATTCAGCAATTCACATATTTAATAAAGAGTGAATCTTATTTTTATATACTATCATATATACAACAAATAAATTGAAAGAAAAAAAGCCTAAAAACTGTCTTCACAATGTTTTAGTTTATGAGCTATTGGTTTTTAAAATTTCATACACATGTAAATATAAATTATTATTTCATCTTGAAAAGCAATAACCTGTTTTAATCAAAATCACTAATGAAACAAGAGCAGTGTAAAAACGCTGCTCTGGAGAATATGATGACTTTGTAACAGGTGAAGGTGTTCGCATGTCAAATCAATTTCAGTCAAAGTGTGAAATTAATGTCTGATTAAGGACTGAATGGGTAAATCACACAGCTGGTGAAAGGACTTGGAAAGAATAAAGTATTATAAAACTTTGAAGCAACTCTTCAGTGAAATAAATCAATTCTTGACTGAGGATCTTGTTAATAGATACCTGTGTGCCTGAACAAACATTTTGAGCTGTTACTTAATATTTCCATAGCTCTAACTTCAGTAACAAATATCAGTAGGAATTATACTTTTAATATTTGGAATTCAAATTTAATTGTCCATTTGAAAACATGTGATATCAGGAATTATTTCTTTATGGCCACTTGGAGTTTAACAAAGCGACATTTAAGAAATGCAATAAACGTTAGAATGGAGGCACAAATGATACAGAAGCAGTTTAATGACATAAATCTGACTATATCTTTTCATCTTCTCATGGTGAAACTATTCAAAACAGCCATAATATTTAGAAGCACATCGACAGCCTCATCAAAATCCTAAAAACTACATTTGATTTTAATGAGATGATAGTAAGATTTTAATTGAAGTTAAAAAGATGGAAGAATGCATATGAACAAAAATCCTGAAAATTTCTCGCTCCCAACAACAGCTAAAATGAATCTAGGACATAAAATATCATAATGTAGGTTATACTAAATTCCAGTATGGGTATCAGTTTTACAAAACAAGCTTCCACATGCATGCATGCACAAACACACACACAAATATATGCCTAATTATGAAAAGAAAAATAATTTGGGGACAAACATTTATACAAATTAATAATTTCTATAAATTCATAGGAAACTATACAACAGGTATTAATTATTATGGGTACTGATATAACATAATGCTTGTAGACATATCATTGTATACACAATGCCTAAAAATATACAGAAAGTATTTACTCAGAGATACCAAGAGAATCATGAAGTTTTTAAAACAGAGACAGCTTAGAGCTGTAAATAAAGTTTGGTACACAATTTCTCTTCCCACTGCAAACTTGCTATATGAGTTTCTTCCTTCAGGGTTGTTCTGAGGCCCGCCACTCTGCCTAAATCTATACTGCTAAAAAAACAGGGACAAGGAGCGAGCTTGAGCACTCGACCTCCAACCATCTGTTGGTCTTCTGAGACGCTGCCTGGTGATGATTCAGGGGACATCAAGCACCAGGAACCACTCCCAATAGTCTGGATAGACGAAACTGCATCAGGGTTTAGTCCCTCTACTCTGCATAGTTGTCCCACCACTCCACAGACCTTGCATCTTCAGACATGCCTCATCACATCCCAGAATGTTCAATATATACTTTCAGTTTCATGCTACAAAAACTGACTGGTGGCCTGCAACGCAGCGCTCACATTGCTAAGACATTTTGAACTAACTGCCTCTCTCCTCACCCCAACAAAGTCACATAAAAATGCACGCACACATGCAATTTGTCTGTGGGTAAACAAGAAACCTCACAGGGCCATGTCATATCATGTCATGTCATGTACACAAATGTAGAAACGTACAAAGTCTTGAGACTTTCCGGGTGGCAGCAAACTCCACATTATCTCTTCTGGGTCCTTACTGAAAAAATCTGTCTATTCCCTTTTCCTGTAAGGAGCCTCCAACCTCTGCTGTGCTGTAACGCTCTCTCCTGCCTTGCGCATTCTCTCCCTGAGCGGGTCCTAGCCTGCACGCTAGAAGCTTCTTGCAGAAGGATGCTCAGGGACAGTGCTTTCACTTCATCCTTCCAGATAACTTTTTTCCTTTTTTTCTCTTTAGAGAACAAACACTTAACAAACAAGATATCATGAGAGTTTTCTAGATTTTTTCTCACAAAATTATCATGGAGGTCTGGGCCTATTTTTATTTTAAAGTCATCTTTTCTTCTTCTTTTTTTTTGGTGGGGGGGAGATGGCTACCCTAGAACTCATCTTTTTTCTTTATCTGATATTTGCAGGGTATGAACATATCATTTCATTATATAATATAGAATATACTTCTATTGACAAAAATGAGCATGTTTCATTATCAGCTTTGAAATTGGAAAGATTATTGTATTACAGATTAGTAAAAAAAGTTTCTACATGAAATGATACACAGGATATTTTTTGTCATCAAATAGAAAGTTGGAAGTTTCAAACTGAAAATGTTATTAATAAATGTTTTTAAGTCAATAGGTAAAAAACTACTTAGAGATATAAAAATAATTCAAGATTAAAATATAAATTATAACTCATGCCAGAACATACTGTCATTCAATATGACACAATTATGAATGATACTAATTATCAGATTAAATGTTCCAAAACAATACTATTCATAAAAAAGGGAATCTGTTTTACAACAATCTCTGTTAGTCCCTCCTAACATATTGCTGTTATGTCCAAGTATTGATCTATTTACAAATAATCAAAGGCATTTCTAACAATAGCAGGTGGCAAAACATTTCTCAAACTGATGACTACCAGAAATAAATGTTTTAACCACTATTTGAAAATTATTTATCAAACTTTTAAAAGAATGTAAATACCTATCTATAAAGTTGAAGACAGAGAAAATTTTCATAAGAGTTTGGCATACTTTATACCTCTCTATAAAACAGTGAAAAAAACCCTCTCTTCTCTGTGAATAATACTGGGATGGAATTTACATCCATAAAGGGGGAGAAGGAGGACAGTGCAGAGCCACACCTATGTATATATATGAGTACATGTATATATAAAAACATATGATTTTTTCTATTTCTGTTATTTTTTAGTAAAATAATACAACTTCTAGACTTTGATGAACTATCTTTGTCATTATTTGCTGATAATTAAAAATTTATACTTTCTTGCAGGAGAACTGTTTAATCGGGTACAATAATCAAACAAGTGATATTAATTATGGCCTCTAATTTCACCCTATGATTCTCACAAGTTCACAGCTGAGAATGAAGTATGTTGCTGAAGATGCATGCATCTTTTTAAATGCATTATTATAATTAATTTTTAATTATGAAGGGCTTTAGTGTGTTGTGCGTGCATTATTTTATAATTTTGCAAAAATTTCTGTTAGAGTTTTCTAAATGTAACTTTCAGAAAGGACCATCAACTAAAGTCACCGACTCCAGACTCATAAATCAAGGCACACTAAAGCCCACACAGAAGTATACCCCTGTCCTCAGATTTAAGTTTGATACACCTCAGAAGATACATTTTCTTCAGAAGAATATTAAGTTGCAGTTACGAAAGGCCATATTATAACTGGAGGATTGCACTTACAAGGGGATTTATGGTAGCTTACTGAGTTAAATCTGTAGTTTAAATTTATTGCACTTTGTTATTTGCAACCTACCTGAGCATCTCCCTTCAGACATAACCAGAGACTTTTTCCATAAAGTCAGAAATAAAGGGAACTTCTATTTCTGGGAAGTTCTGTCATTGGCTTTGATCACCAGTTTTCATAGCTGGATGTAATTTAAGATAACTGAATGTGTCCCTTACATATTATAACAATAAATACTAATTAAGCTAAACAATTTTAAAGTTTTATGTAAATATACAGGCATACCTTGCTTTATTGCACTTCGCAGATATTGTGTTTTTTACAAATTGAAGGTTTGTGGCAACCCTGCGTCGAGCAAGTCTATCGGCGACATTTTTCCAAAAGCATGTGCTCACTTCCTGTCTCTGTGTCACATTTTGGTAATTCTCGCAATATTTCAAACTTTTTCATTATTATTATATCTGTTATGGTGACCTGGGATCACTGATCTTTGATGTTACTCTTGTAATTGTTTTGGGAGGCCATGAACCGCGCCCATATAAGATGGCGAACTTAATCGATAAATGTTGTATGTGTTGTGACTGCTCCAAACGCTCCTCCATCTCTCTCCCTCACCTCAGGCCTCCCTATTCCCTGAGACACAACAATATGGAAATTAGGGCAATTAATAACCCTGCAATGGCCTCTAAGTGTTCAAGTGAAAGGAAGAGTCGCACGTCTCTCACTTTAAATCCAAAGCTAGAAATGATGAAGCTTAGTGAGGAAGGCACGTCGAAAGACAAGACAGGCCGAAAGCGAGGCCTCTGGTGCCAAACAGTTAGCCAAGTTGTGAATGCAAAGGAAAAGGTCTTGAAGGAAATTCAAAGTGCTACTCCAGTGAACACACAAATGATAAGAAAGCAAAACAGCCTTCTTGCTGATATGGAGCAAGTTTTAGTGGTCTGGACAGAAGATCAAACCAGCCACAACATTCCCTTAAGCCAAAGCCGAATCCAGAGCAAGGCCCTAACTCTCTTCAATTCTGTGAAGGCTGAGAGAGGTGAGGAAGCTGCAGAAGAAGTCTGAAGCTAGCAGAGGTTGGTTCATGAGGTTTAAGGAAAGAAGCTGTCTCCATAACATAAAGTGCAAGGTGAAGCAACAAGTGCTGATGTAGAAGCTGCAGCAAGTTATCCAGAAGATCTAGCTAAGAGAACTGATGAAGGTGGCTACAGTAAACAACAGATTTTCAGTGTAGACAAAATAGCCTTATGTTGGAAGAAGATGCCATCTAGGACTTTCATAGCCAGAGAGGAGCAGTCAATGCCTGGCTTCAAAGCTTCAAAGGACAGGCTGACTCTCTTGTTAGGGGCTAACACAGCTGGTGACCTTAAGTTGAAGCCAGTGCTCATTTACCATTCCGAAAATCCTAGGGCCCTTAAGAATTATGCTCAATCTACTCTGCCTGTGCTCTATAAATGGAACAACAATGCCTGGATGACTGCACATCTGTTTGTTTACAACATGGTTTACTGAATATTTTAAGCCCACTGTTGAGACCTCCTGCTCAGAAAAAAAGATTCATTTCAAAATATTTCTGCTCATTGACAAGGCACCTGGTCACCCAAGAGCTCTGATGGAGAGCTGTACAACGAGATTCATGTTGCTTTCATGCCTGCTAACACAACATCCATTCTGCAGCCCATGGATCAAGGGGTAATTTAGACTTTCAAGATTTTAAGAATTTTTACTAGCTTTTACAATTCCAGAATTTTTTTTTCAAGAAAATCGCTTTCTTTTTCCTTTTTTTTTTTACTGCAGCCCAATAATATTGCATTCTCCCTTATTGAAGCACATTAAATGTTTGGCAAAATTTTTAAAACAATGCTTTCTTTACAAGTTTATTGACTTCAATGACAATTTAACACTTTCAACAGCTCATTCACAGCCTTTTTTAGGAGGATATGATTAAAGAAAATACCAATGCTAGAATACAGTCAAAGGTGTATCAGCCACCACATCATTTAAACAATTCAATCATTACCTCTGCAAAAAGGATAGTTACTTAAAATAACAGAGACAGGAAAATAAAACTTAACATAAATGGCACCACTGGGGAGGCAATACGAAAGATTGACTTACTGCTCATTTAAAATCCAGTGTTTGATTTTTATTACCTGGATGCAGAAGACATGCATCAAAAGGCTTCAAAAACTAAAGGGCAAAATAATTCCCAAGGCTTGATCCTTCTAGTGAAAAAATAGACAAAATAGTCACAGAAACCAAATGCTATTAGGAGAATTTATCATAATACTGCTCAAAAGAAAAACTCGCAACATTATATCTGTTGCTGTCCTGCTGTGTTATATATTTCTTTCACACCATCATTTGCAGAAGTCAAGGTAACTTTACAAATGATGGGGGATGCTTAAAGATGCCAAACGATCCCAGCTGCAGATTTTGACACAACAGACTCTGCAAAATACTTCAACGCTTTCTGAAATATTCTCAGGCAAACCAGCAAACTGCAGAAAACTCTACTTTGGCTTGTAAAAGCATGAAGGGAGTATCTTCCTAGGTAATGTAGACTGGCAGCTGAATTCATGCTGTGGGCACTCTGGCATTTTCTGTATTACATACAAATACCAAAAAGACAGCAATGGGAGAAGGTTAAGGAAGTAAAAAGCTATTGCAAATTTCCATTTTCTTAAAATGATGCACTTGCTCTAGCAAACTTTCAGTTGAGCTGCATCTGCTAAGAAACAAAGGCTGAGATTCAGCTTTCTAAAACTTAGCTCGTCACTTCAGACTCCTTATACAGTCTTTGCAAAGAAAAAGCCCCTTTCATAGTGTGATTCAACTCATCATAAACTAGAGGTTTAAAACAGGTCAGATGTATCATATTTTAGACATGACTTTTTCTTTCCACTGATTTTCCATTAATGGGAATTTACATGCCTAGCTCACCAACAAAATCAACAAAGGAGTCTCAGTATGAGAGAGAAAATCAAAATAACAAAAAAACTAGTGTAATTGATTCTGTGTATTAAATAAAATGTAATTGACAGAATTAACAGTTTCCTAGATTGCTAGAGGTTTTCCAAAATATGAGATTAGAAGAGACTTTGTTCAGTCCAATTGGTGTGTTCAGTGCAAGGAAACAGTACACAGAAACAACTGCCACAAGTAAAAACAAATAAAAAACAACAACAAAAAAAAGATCAGATAATGTTTATATTTAATTCACTTCTGCATCTTATTAGAAAATGTCAGCTACATTTTTTTGTGCTGCTATCTAGTTTTAAATAAAAATTGTATAATGATAATGCTAATTTAAAAAGAAATGGCCACTGGAAACCTTGAATTAAAGTTTAATTAGAATCAGGAAGTAACATTTATGCTAAAGACAAACATACTGAATAATTAACCTGGGTGAAAAGCTACATAATATTTTAGTTTTCTGTACTAAAGTAAAAATGTCAGAGCTGTTTTCTACATGGAATTTATTTAATTATGACATGAAACTACTTTACAAAGAAGCTTGACTGAAAGGACAGTCTTCAGTGGCTGAGCTAAAACATAGCAATTCTCTCTTATTCAGAGACAACATGTTATTGTTGCAATTCATAATATTTTTGTGCAAACAGACAAACAAAGGCTTTCGACTTGTGGTAAGCTTTAACTTGTTGAGTCATTCACTGAAAAGATACGAATGCACATATGCCTAATCAGTCAGACACAGCTGCAAGCCGGAACAGAAGGTTGAGGAAAGCCTCCCATCCACAGTCATGTCATATAACTAAGAAAGAATACATGTGCTATACGCTGGCTGCACTTAACCAAATATGAAGTACTGAGATTGCTTAGAATTGTTTTTTGTTCTGAAGTTTAAGTTTAATAAGTTTGTTCCTCAACAATAACAAGAAAATTCAACATGTACACAGATACCAGGTTAGCAAACCACAACTATTTTTCCAACATACACATTCTTTTTCAGTGAATGAAGAGTCTCCATTTTTAACACAAGAGACTGCATGTTACACATTATACTGAAACAAGCTAATACTGAACAGCTAATCTGATTGAGCCATTTATTGTTTATAATAAACAGCCATTTGTTGTATGTCTGTGGAGCATAATTGAGCGTAATAATATCAAGACCTGGTTGAAGACTTTGGAAAGTGCTCTTATAAAATAATGAAAAGACACTGGAAGCAGGTCATAATTATATACTTAATTATGTACCCATATAATCTGTTCTTTTAATTTATTTGCTTTCATTATTTTGTTAATTTAAGAGTGAGAATAACAGTTATGCAGTGCTATATGCTTACCCTTTTTTATTTTCTTTGCTAAGCCTCTGCTATTGGCCATTTTTGAATAAAGGATACTAGCACAGATGGAAATTTGATGTGACCTGCTACACCTTGCTAATCTATAAACATGTAAGACTCTCAACCAATTAAAACATGTTCAAGTTCATATGCATTTTCTAGATTGGAAAGTCAGTTCCATCTGCCATCCCAATCACTGAACATTTTACAAAGCTCAGGCAAAGATATTCTCTGCTACTAAAAATTACTTTGAAACTGTTGTGATAATTATCAGTAATTTAGCATGCCAGTGTTAAAGCCTATTTTTACCCTATTAGTAACCTACTGATTATACTTTTTATTCCCTGAAAGAAAACTCCAGGATGTTGAAATATTTCAGAAATACCTGCTGTAGGCTTACCTGAACATTTGCCAATATACTCTAAAAGGTCAGATAATAACATAGGAAAACTTCCCTATCTGAAAATGATTGATAATATGTTGTGTTGGAAACTAAGTGACTGGCATTTGCCCATCCGCAAAAGTAACCTGGACTGTATGGAACTATGAACAGATACATTCATAGTGAAGCTCTATGACAGTTCTCTACCGAACCAAATTGCTTTATACTGTGAAATACATTTATTGTCTGCCCTCCAAAATAAATTTTTGAGTAGAGCTTATTATTTCTTGGATTTCTTCAAAATATTAATTATAAGCTTGTAATATAAATAACACAGGGAAGCTCCCTTAAAAACAAAGTTCCCTTAAAAAAGTCAAGATATAAATAACTGTTCATTACCAAACTACCAGGTGCTAATGACGGTGTATATACATTGCAAATTCAAGCACTCAAATTCATCTAGACAGTTGACTCCATTCTTAAGTTTAGTGTATAATTAAATCTCATTACCATTAGTGGAACTGAGACCTGAACAGCACACACTTGAATAATATGGCTGAATTATAGCATATAAAAAGAAATTATCAAAAGAAAACTTAATATACATGAAATGGATGAAAGAAAGAGAAAGACAAAAGCTTGGAATAGATTAAGAAGTTCAAAATTTTGCTTGATTGAATTATGAGGGTATTTTTTCAAATACTACATTGTATTTACTGATTTCCCTGAATGCACATGCCTAATTCTGAGAGTTCAAAAAGATAATTACTTCTAAAGAAAAGCCTAATTCCATGAATTGCCTACAGCATGAGTTTTCTGAAATCTCGAAGTAGTAACAAAGGTTTAAATCAATATTGGCAGTGCAATGGCATTTGTGAGAATCCTAATTGTATTTAAACTAGTGGTGTGTTTGTAAAAACCAAACCTTTAAGGTTTTAAGATTTAAGGTATACTAAGTGCTATAGCTGTATGTAAAAAAAATAAAAAATATATAAAAAAAAATTTATCTGAGCAACTGAAATATGTATTTGAATGTATTCTTCCTTTAGTCTCAGGAGGAAAGAAGTATCTTCTTCCAAACAACCTCATAATGAAAAGCTTAAAGCTTTACTGCTCGTTTGAGCATCAGCACAGATTAAGGTTGTAAACGTCACATTTTCAGCTGCCCGCATGGCCTGATATACTTCCTGAGATCTCCAAGAATTCTTAGCAACTTCAAATTATTTATCATGTTCACGATTATACCACTGAGTCACCAGATTTCTTTTATAACACTATTATGGAACTAAACAATAGGCTAGTGAAATAACTTCATTAGTTTATATATAATTATGTAAAGGCAGAAATGAACAGTAAGTTCTAAACAAACTACCAAACAGATTTTGTAATATCAGTTATCAAAAAATCAGGAAGTCAAAGATAAAATATTTTTACTGGGCTGACAGGCTTAAAGGTTTGAATGGGAGAAAAATCCCAAGCCTAATAAAAATCTAAGGTATTCATGTCTAAAAGCTCAAGCTGACTGTGGGTCTGATTTGCTTCTCATCAGTGTGGTGTCGCTGATGGGAGCATTGGCATGGAAACAGCCTAATGAACAGCCTGCTGCACAATCCATCTTGGATCTTACCAGACAAACAGTAAGTTGTGGAACACAGGACCCTTTTTTGGCTGAGACTTTGGGTCCTTTCAGGAAGGTGTCCAGGGCCAGCTTCTTGACCTGACATCACTGTGTGACACATTGTCACAAAGTATAATGTGATATATCGTAGAGGTCCTGGCCTGGATACATAGGGCAATGACTATATCTATCTCATCCACATAACAAGAAATGTATGTCTGGACGTCTATTAAGAAAGCGCGTAAGTCTGATCATTTTCCTCAATCATGCTTTGAGTCTGCCCAAATACTACACCAGATCACAGGTTGCTGGACAAGTATGGGCGTGAGTGGTCTCAGATCTGTGGTCAAAACACAATCTAAATGCAGTCAAAGAGGACAGGAAAAAAAAGTGTGTGGTCTAAATAGAATTATTTTAACCAAACATATTGTACCTGTTGAATCTAAAATTAGTCCCTGCTTTAGCCCATGAACAGCAACAGGTCTTAAGAAAAATTTGCTTGAAAGAATATGAATAGTTTTAGCACATCATTGGTAGAAATATACTTTGTCTACTGGTGTCATGAAACTAACCTATGCACCTCAAAACGATGGTATGCCCTAATTTTAGTATTATTTCATCCTGATGTTTACGGTGTATGAATACTATCCCTAAGCATACATGTAATGAAGTACTTACTATATACAGTAATATTTGTATGGATTCTTCTAGACACAGTCCACTGACAAAGCAAAAGAAACCATCATCACTGTTGTTATAAACAGTTATTGTGTAGCAGGAATGGAATTTAAGTTACAGCTCAGAAATGTTCTTTCAGCAAATTGTTTATTCATTAAAAATATGTACTTTCAGTCAACCCTAAAAATTTTAATTAGAGTACTCAATAGATACCACGCCCTGTTCTAATGTATATTTAAAACAGTGATTATGTTACTCTTTCAGGAAGTGGCATATGAGGATTTCAGATATGTCCTTTGTGCGAAGAAAGAAACTGAAGTCTTTCATAAACTTACTGAACACCCTATCATTTAGGTAAAAGAACAAAATTGTATTAGTGACATGACTGGAACTTAAGAGTCCTGCCTTTTTATTTCCTTTACTTTCTAAGCATGTCTATCACTGAAATTCTGAAAAAAAAGTCTTAGCTTTAAGAAAGAAAGCAACAATCTAAATTCGTTATTTTTTAGTTTGAACGTTTCCTCAGTTTTTCAGTTGTTACATAACTGAAAATTATATCATTAACTTAGCCCTATCAAAATACATATACAGGTATTCACTAAGAGATGTTATCTCAGAATTTTTGTCATAAATCTCAACTGTGAAATACATAGTCTTAGGAATTCCTATATGCCTACGGCAGAAGACAACATCCATTTTAGCAAAGTTAGCTATAAACAATGGCATATATTGTTTTCTTTTTCTTAATGAAGATGGGTGGAACAAAACCTGGTCATGCTGCCATCGCTAAGAGTTTTGTCATAGATTACAATGGAACAAGGATTTCAATATAGATCCTTCAATATGCTTAGCTATGGTATTAAAATATCTCTCTCCTCAAGGACAGAACAATTAACTTTTTGTCTTTTGCACAAAAACACTGCATTCCTTCAGAGAATTCCTCTGGATATCTATTGAATCACTCTGTTAAGATATCTGGGAACCTAGAACAAAGAATGAAGGACTTTCAGACGCAGCCTATGGAATTTCCTTTTTTGGGAAAGTAACCTGAGTTGCAGATTGTTCTTCAGCATTTTAAAGTGTTTAATATGGGTTAATAGTTTTGTGTTTTAGTAATAACAATATGATTTTAATATGGTTTGAAAAGGTTAACATCAAAGTCAAGGTTGCCTGTAGCATCTTGCATATTACTTATTAAAAAAGTCATACTTGATTGAAAAAAAAATTTTAATGTATTCACATACAGGTAAGATTTAAATAACTGTTGTCCTTATAATGAATGACAACTGATGATGACTTACAGAAAGAAATATCAAGGCAACTATTGTTGTAGCTGTTCATCAGCTTTGTCAAGTTAGCAAGCTAACCTCAACCTCAGTTTTGCCAACTGTGTTTTCTGTAGCTCATCTTCTATTGTATGCAATGATTTAGGTACAATGCTATTCTTCTGTACTCAAAACTACTACTAGTAACTATTGCTTGAGGACCCATCTGAAATCTTTCTTGCGGACACCACTATTGGCAAGTTGTACATTTTTCTTCAGATTGCATCTGTGTAGTCCCACAAGCCTGAATAATTAAACAGACTACAGAACTCAGAAAAGACAGAAAGTAAACATCAACTCTGTAGGCAAAATCAAGAATGAGAATTGAATAACAGAAATCTAGGTAGCATACTGTTAGTATCACTGCGTATTTCTGCCATTAAGATGTTTCTGAAGGTGATCAAAGAAGAAGCACAAGCATTCAGTAAGAATCGCTCTTCCCTTAATATATTAGGTAAGCTGCTAATATGATTGAATTTATAATCTATATTCATATACAAAATCTGTGATTCATCTCAGTTAATTTAAAGGGATCAATTCATAACATTTTAATGTGGACATCCTAATAGTACAGGATGGGTGAACAGCATCATCTAAAGACACCCCAATTTTCTAATTTAGGTGAGATGAATCCCAGCTAAAGTGTCAATTTTCTACTACATCAGTCTACAATAAAAATGGATTGTAAGGTAATAGATATGGAGCCAAGATTCAGCTGGTCAGTTTAGAAATATTGCAGGAGAGGCTGAAGAGTCATGTCCTAATCTGAGAAAAACTCAGTCTCTTTGGTAAAAAAGATTCAAATGAGGATGCACTGCACTTTGTCTCTGTAGACCATGTATCAGCCATCCAAGTCTGCAGTCTGCTTTCTTCTGAGCTAACTGCAATCACAAAGGCTGTCTTGGAAAACAAAAAGTAGTCTGAGGCCACATGTGACAATCCATTAACTTTATCATCACTAAAATGAGATTCTATTTTTGGACAGGTTTTTTGACTGTTGACAAAGGGTAAGCAGAATCACTGAGATATCTTGTGACATTATAGAAGTTGAAAGTTTTAAACCTGTCCGAAAGCAGGAGATATGTTGAGAAGGCAGACAGATAAAGTTTTGATCAATGGTATAAGAAGATGGGAAACTTCTAATAAAACTAATGAGATCACTGAGGTAAAATATGGAAAAAAGTTATAATTTACCCTCAAATAAGACATTTTCCACACTTCTGAGATTTTAAACATTTCACATTTTACAATTCTGCAAACTCTTAACATAGAAGGTAGATAATTGCTGGGAGTGCA
Organism: Apteryx mantelli; assembly: GCF_036417845.1. NCBI lineage: Eukaryota > Metazoa > Chordata > Aves > Apterygiformes > Apterygidae > Apteryx > Apteryx mantelli. Next base: position 114,871,963 of record NC_089980.1, on the reverse strand, counting down.
TCAAAATAAATCTCAAAAAAGCAAGATAATCTAGGAGTTAATTTCCAAAACTGCAAAAACATAGAATGACTCACAATTCTGTTGTAAAACAAGACTAAAGGCAAAATCCAAAGGTCAAATGATAACATGCTATCAATATACACTGTAACAGAGATGCCGCTGTAACTGCCAAATCCATACTGTATACTTTAGGTGTTTCAGGAAGTCCCCAGAAGTTAGATTTTATAATAGTAGTGGTTGAACTCCAGAAATAAACTAGGATATCCTTGATAAGTTAGACAAATATTGAAATGAAAAAAAAAATTCCTTAGGTTAGACATCCCAGAAAGAGTAATGGTACCAGAAAAATAACTAAGGAGACGGATTTTAATTTTTGAACTTTTTTGTAGAGATATGACGGGATAAAGTTCATAATTTTGGCTTAAGGAAAAAATGCAGAAGTATCAGGCACTTAACTTGTGCCAATACTCTCTGTTTTCACTGTGACTAGAAATGGTTTATGTAAAGAGACTAAATCATCTTAATACACAGTACATAGAAATGTCACATGTAAAACACATGAAACAGTGAAAGAAGGAATGAGAAGGGAAGAGCTTAACTAAAATGTAGAATATGTCCATGCCCTCAGGCAACACTGTATATTTGAGATGTGCAATGGTGCAGGCCGAATGTGTTGCACAATGTCTTAGCTACCTTAGTGTCTTAGCCTTAATAACACTGAAGACCTGCATCTGCTTTTTTATTTACAATTCTGTAATATGTAAGCTATTGTGACAGTTTTTCCTGAGCCTCTGTGACAGTACTTTTTCCTTGTTTTTCTCGTGCTGTTGTCTCAAGGCCTTGCCCCTCCAAACCTCGATAGTGTTGTTGTGGTGGGTTCTCATGGGAAGCCATTACCATCACTATGAGAATCACTCCTTCCTTCTCCCTCCTTTCTTTTTGTTTTGTAGATTTTAGTTTAATTAGAGAAAACCAAAATAGATAATAGTCATTTGAATACACAATAAATATTACCCAATAATATATTTGCACAGAAGTTTAACAATCAATGTGCAAAACGTGACACAATTATAATACTTCTATCAGTGCTATAAATGAGAACGACCAATGATGAGTTTTAGCAAGTCCCAAAGAAAAGCACAGAGTACTAGGGAAAAAGCATGGCAAAAAAATCATTATCATCCTAATCACGTTCATCATCACCACCTGTTGCAGTGCAGACTACCAGAAAAGTAGTACCAGCCACACTGGTATAGGACCTGCTCACTGCTCTTCCTGGCTGGCCGCTGGGGAGAGTTTTCTCCTTTCCCTCCTTGCTCCTTTCATGATTAAGTCAATCTATGCCATCATCAACAGACACAATTTACAAAACTCTTGTGCATGCAAGCCTGTCTCAACATCCTTAGTGCAATAAATGCATCATTTAATAAACTTTAAGCTAACATCTACCCAACTTTTCACTCTATTTTGTGTTGAAACACTAAAGTATCTGAAAAATAACAGGTGAAAAGAAACATGTAGACAGGGAGTTTCTCCTTCTGTACATGAGAAATGTTGGAGGAGGACTCCTGCTCTTCTACTTGTGTTATTTTCACTGACTGAACAGTAAACAGCCTCTCAATTTTTTGCAGATTTAATCAAGACGTATTATTCACCTTATGTTAAAACACTGTTTAGAGCAGAATCTCATACTGAGATTAAGCATCCAAATATACTTTGTTTTGATTCACAAGACATGGCTCCAGTCCAAATTTGATAGCCTAATACTGATGACCTAGTACTTTCTAAGAATGTTCACAGTGAAATACACTTTCCTGTTTAAAGCGCTTGTTACAGGAAACACAACAAGGACTTCTAGTCATGGAGATCTGAGGAACAGGGAAATAAATATGAATCATGTATCTGCTGTAACAGCTGATTCACATGACCAGCCAACTAAATGATAGCAATTTCAGATTCCAAGTTAGGCCTTTTATCTCTACAAGCACTGAAATAAAGTTGTTGAAGTTGCTGTTCCCTTTTATTTGATTTCTCATAAATTAAAGACACAATAATTTCTTCCTGAAATAGGCTACTGTTTTCCCTCAGTAGAATACAACAGCAGCCCCTGCTTCACAGCTATCTAACTCAGAGAAGGAATGGGATGCTAATCAACACTAAAGAGGACAGATTACACAAACTTTGACAATAAAGAATGATGTTGAAAGTACACCAGTCATTCTGAGACAGATAAAGAGTGCAGGCTTCCTATCTTGCCTTCAACTCCAAAATGGTAAGGAACGTTTCACTCATTTCTATATTCTGAATAGAAAGACAAAATAAAACCTGAAGAAATTAATACTAAAATAGGCTGTTGACTCCATGAACAACAAAAAGAACTTCTCGTAACTGCATCTTGTCTTGATTCAGGCACTGTTACAGCCCTAATACCTGTACTGTCAGTCTGTATCTACATCAGTAAATTCTGACCTTGAGTCTACTGACATTGTCTAGCACTGTCCACATTTATAACCTTAAAACAAGGTTGTCTCATTCAAATTGCTTATTGGGAACGGTCCCTGGCTCCTGTTTGTTCCTGGACTGCACCTTAGCTTGTTTGGTAGAGCGCTGTATGACCCAAAAGCAACGGTCATACCATGCCAAGGTCTGTTTAACAGAATGATCTAAATGCTTAAGTTCCAGTATTTGGGCCCAGAACTCTGGACTATATAATTTTCTATAATAAACCTCACCTCAGACTTCACTCATAGTAAGTAACACCAGGAGTAGAAAAAAACCTTTCAGGAGAATTCAGAATGGATAAATATGTATTCAAAAACATGCATCAACAACTCAGAATTGAAATCCTAACAGCCAGTTCTTTCAAGCCTGAAATGCAATAAGGATGATAGTGAATGTCCTTCAGAATCTAATGGAAAGATGAAATAGCACACCGTCACAAGTTAGGGACTGTCTCCTTGGGATTTTTTCCTATTATTTTTATTTGCTGTGTCTATATCAGTCATGGAATTGGAACAATGTCAGCACAATTTAAACTGAGTGATAACATTGAAACATAACAAGGCTATTATTGACACTACCACAAGTGCTACAAATAAACAAGAAGCATAAGGATATAGCACAGGTATGTGAAAATGAAATTAGCTGCAGAATGAAAGAAGAGAGAAAGATAAGGATCCAAAATCTGTTGTCATCAGGTCATACCAATGGTCTCAATTACATTTTCAGATCAGTAAGATAAATGAGCATCCTATACCAATAATTGTAATACGTCACTCAAGAATTTATTCATTTCAGATTATTCATTTATTCATTTCCTATGCCTAACGGTATACGAAGTAAGAGTTTCAGATACGCTTGTGCCTAGTAATTCTGATAGAATTATTATCAAATCATTTTTGATATAGGTACCTATAGGAAAGCATTAAAAATAATATTAACTGGTTTTTTGTCCTCATCCTTAAGGTGAACTAATTAACATAGGAATTAACCATACATGATATGATATTTTAACAAGCAAGATCTCTTTTTAAGCTGCAGGTCTATGTAACCTATTAAAATGGAAAATGTCGATACCTGCATACTAAATGATAACAGGTGTTTTGTACTAGAATGAAATCAACCCAAGTATGTATCAGACTGAAGCTCATGGTCAAGAAAAATTAAAGATGTTTTTGTTGCCAAGGTTCTCATCTGTTTGAAGCAGAAGCAGCGCAAATAAGGCTAGGATACCTTAAGTCCCCCTTTTTTTTGGTAAATTAAGGCTCTTCTTAATTTCCACAACCATATACAATATATCTGTTCTATTGTTTGTGTTACATACTAATTTTGACCTAGGTCTGTGAAGATTCTCCATGAGGCATGAAAACAATTTTAGTTTTGTAACTACCCCAATAAAGGTGGAGAACACTAACCACAATTTTCAAATAAGATACCTAATATGAAGAATTACATTCCGTAGCATATAACGTTTTATATTTTTCAAAGATGATAAAAATCTGTACATTGTATTGACTTTCAAGGAAAAAAAAATAAAACATTTTAACTTTCATTTTTACTTCAGATCTTTTTTAGTTATTTTGCACGTGTTCAAAAATCTCTCTCTACATTATTCATTAATCAACAATAGAGATCATATCAAAACCTTAAATTTGTGAAAGGACCAAATATCTACTTGAAATAGATTCACTGGGATATAATGAAAGAAGTAACTCCATGAGTTTAAAACACTTAATTTAGTTCATACCTTGATAAACAGCTTTGAATCCTGGAGAGCCAATGCTGTCATCAGACTGTAAGTGAAGCCACATCTGGTTGCTCATGCTCACAATAAGATCAGGAACACTAGATCCAGTGAGTCTGCATATACAACAAATTGCAAAGTCATTTTTAGAGGCATAAATGACCAAAAAAAAAAGCCTTTTACAGAATTTAATTTAGGTCTGCTTACAATATATTAGCCTAGTGATTTGATCAGTTGGTTTCTGATAGAATTAATTATTCTATACGGATTAGACCAACATACAGTTTTAGAAAAAAACATAGTGAATGATTACATTCAAACTACGAATGATCAAACACTTTTAATAAAGCTGTTCCTACCTAACACTTTCATTAACTAACTAGCTATTTGAGACAGAAAGGACTGTACGAGCAAAAATGTTTTCACTTGTTTAAATTATTATTGATTTTTTGCCATGCTTTTTTAAAAGTGAAGGAAGTTGGTTTACCTCCTTTACAGTGCATGTGTCCATACGAACTTACTAGAACCTCATCTGCCTCATTCTAATAACTTGCAATGGTCTCTTAAATTTAAGAAAAAAATGATTTCTCATACAACAATGCATGGTAATGACATACAGGTATGTACATTTCAATGCTGCATTTCAATGCAACGCATACCAGAAAAGCTGGTGAATAATACTACAAAACTTTAGTGCTTCTCAGGGATCTCTATTACATATCTAGAATCATGATATGTTAATGCAATGAGAAGAGTCTCAAAAAACTACTGGGAAAGAAAAATCTTCATAGATTTTCTTCATAGAAAAATGCCTACCACAAAATAATTTTGTTGACATCTAAAATATTCCTCCTTGTACTGAAGTTGAAGACTTCAATTCTGAAACAGCATCTCTGTGCTTGGTGCAAGAACATCATTACGAACTTAGTTTCAGATTTCCCACACCCTTTCTAGGAACATTCCATGCTTCAGCTTGACAAACAATATAAATCGGCTTTTTTCTCCTTCTGATCTGAATCCACATTCACCAACTTTCAACAGTTGAGAAAATCTATCTGTACAGCAGAGGAAATAATCTAAATCATGTACATTTCAGCAGACATACATGGGTATATTTAAAAATATTTGATCTTGCCAGATCATTTATTTATACCTATTATTTACATTTACTTATTCTATTAGAATCCTCTCTGTGAAGTAAAGGCTAAGAAGCAGAGCTAGCACAGCACTTTTCCTGTGGTCTAGAGTATGTCTCTGATCCTTAGGATTCTATGATTATTCATAATATAGTTCATTATTTTATGGATTAAACAGTAAACATTTTCTAGAAAAGTAGAGCAGGGATACTGTGTAGTAAATATAATTAATTCTTAAGTAAAGGTTGTATAAATTTTGTTATGAACAAATGCATTTTTTCTATTCCCATAGCCCACCACCTTTGTCTGGTATAGAAAAACTGAATAATATATGCCCCTTCTCACTCAGTCACCTCCATTATATGAAGTTGAATTGTAGAATACACATATACAACTTCTATTAAAGCCAGAAAAGAACAAGGACCAAGTAAGAAATTTCTATCCTGTATTCTGTAATTGTTTTAATTCAGTAATAAAGCATGAGCTAAAAAATGAGAACAGAATGACATGGAAGCCATTCCCTTTAATCCATTTGTGATCATCATTTCTGAAATTCACAAATTTACAAAACCTATTTAAATTCTCATTCTAAATCTTTTGTAAAACAGATTAATATAAAATTATTTTAGTTTAGTTACTGCTCTCTGGTCTACTTATGTGACCACCCTGAATGAAATTTATTCAGATATTCAAACAAGATGACTGCAATACATGTTCTCTGAACATCTGAAAAGGAAATAAAGAACTTCACTATAGAAATTTGTTCTACTTGCTCTCATTTTGTTTATATAGCTAAAGATACTGCTTTGTATTTTAATAACTGGAATGCAACATTTCGCTAGTTTGAGATTTTTATGAGGTCAAATGAATAATCCTGATTTGTGGTCAGGTGATATTCTAGGTCCTACACTGAAGTTACTCTTGTCCATTGCTGATTATGTGTCAAATGATGTGTGAGACCTATTCAAGAATCTGAATTTACAGACAGCATTGTCATTCAGTATTCTGAAAGTAAGATATATCCTTATGTGACTGTAAGTCATAAGTATTTGATAGGCATTTTATTCCAAAATGTAATGTAATTAAAAAAACCCAACAACACTCTCATGGTAGCGGCATGTGCAGTATCATCTCCTAAAGTTTTCAGGATCTATCAGTATAATAACTGAACTTAAAGTTCTATATAAGGTATTCATACAAGAATTGTAATGATATTTTGTGTCTTAAACAATGCATTCTCTTTGCTCAGTTCTTTTACACTGTTGATCACTACAGAGATATTCAACCACATACCCTAGGCATTTAGTCTTCACAGAGCTTATTTTCCTACATTGCTCCTACTCAGTTTAGACTATTTCAGTGAGAAACGCAGAGCGTTTAAATTAACCTGTGCTCTGAAACATCCTCTGAAGGAATATATGCCTCTCCAGAGGGTTGTCTAAAAACAAGAAAATAAGATTAGTTGACTAATTTACTCAGCAAAGTTGTATGCAAAAAGTCAACTCATGTCAATAGGGTTCTAGTTAGGCAGAAAAAAACAAGAAACAGAGACAAAAGTCTTTCTCCTTCAACACCACTGATTTTTTACTCAAAGCAAAACAAATTAGGTGTTTTCCTCTTCTGTTGTTTCAATATATTTAGTTTTTTTGATATATTCATGTTCAAAATTTCAAATTTTGCATATCAATGAAACAAATGTTTTTTGGAACTGAAAAGGACAGCAAGTAAACACCACATTTTTTTTTCTCTCTCTGAGTAGCTGGCTACAGAATAGCTAGGTTTAGGTGCAGGAAAGAATTTTGTGTCCTGTGTAAACTTCTGATTAATCATTAAGTCTATGCACTAAGCATTCTTCGTATGCAGGATATTCCTTCTGGACAATTTCTGTGACACTGATGTACAGAGGTTTGAGTTGCAGTTCATCATGGCTAAGAAAATAACACTCAGACCACTGAACCAATACTAAGCATTTTGCCTAATAAAAGTATAGTCCAATAATAGAGAAGCACTTTTAGACTGAATGTACCCAGAAATCAAGATTTGGAGAAGTATGAGTCATATTTCTGGCTTTTGTTGTATCGAGAAATAGTTTGTAGTCTTGAATCCTTAAGATCACGCCTTAATTTTGATGAGCTACTTTTTCTTATAGAACAATTATTGGTAGTGTGACCGAGCTTATAGATATGGAAACCAAAAAAAAATTCATATGAACAGCTGCACTGAACTCCAGATAGAGCTCTGCACATTGGAAGACTTTGGGATGGAACCTTCAAGCACTGCGGTAGCCATACTTGATGTAGGGAAATAATAATCACTTTGCCCATTTTGTTAATGTAGACTCCATTTTATCCAAATGAGGCACATACTGCATTCTCTTTCTTCCTTCTGACTATCATACCATCACAAAGAGATGTAAATTCAGTCAGACCTTTGTCTATGATAAACAAATAGGTGTGAGATAAGTAAAACAAATACTGTGATGAACTGACACAAGATGCCACAGATGCAGAATTTCTCAACAAAGAAACTATAAAATAGCTTTTAGTAAAGAAGCAGAAGGAAGGTGGGAACTGAAGACTGAAGAACCATGAGCTAAATTATAGGAACTCCCTCTGCCTTTCACTTTAAAGCCCATCCAGCAAGGTTATGTACAAGAAGCTATACATCCCATATGTAAATTATATTGCTTTGTTACTCTTTTATTGAAATCTGGCAAAAACTTAATGTATCCCATCTGAGTGAAATGGGCTCAGGTATTACTACTGCTAGCCTACCCAAAACTGCTGTTGTAATAGCCATGTATGCTCATACATGGTCTAGAAGATTTTTGGTTACTATCTGGTAGCAAGTGGTTGACAGTATTATGGCTTTATTTCCGCAGAAAAGTAAGAGGAAAAATATTAAATCTATTGCAGCTTAGCATAAGCAAATGGACACAGGTTATCTTGGATAAGTAAGGAAATTGATAATACACAGTGATATGTAGCTACATTGTAAAGTTTGACCTGTGTTAATTGTAAGAATGAAAATACAAGTACAACAGCTGGTTAGTCTGGAATATTTGAGTTGCTTTCCAAACTGATTAGGAACTGTACAGGTTCAAAAAGAAAGATGCTAGTCTAAAGTCAGAATAATTAATATAAACTTGCTGGTATTATAATAACTTGATAAAATTGTGACATTCATTTAAATGAGTACTGTAAGTCTCTAAAAGGAAAATGCCTCACCAGATACTGAGGTATATAAATAAAAGTGATTTAGAAGAGGCCTACAAAAGCAGACATGTAAAGTAAGAAAAGATGAATAATAATTCAGAAGATACTGGACATCATCTTCTGAAACCACAGCAATAACATTAACTTCTGACTTGTCTTACCAGGTAAAAGAGTTAACCTAAATACCAGGCCATAACTGTTTAGATTCCATGCTCTGTATTCTTTACTTTTTATTCTTTTTTATATAAACAAATATTTGAATTTTTTAGCAATGAAGGAAAATTCACTTATGCCTGCTGATAACAGTGATGATCTAAAGGAAGTCAACTGTGGTTCTCCAGCCTCTCAAGGGCTGTTCAGATGTGTAAATGCCTAACCAATTAACTAGTGTTTAATCAGTCCTGTTTGTACAGAGTAACTTGATTACAGTATGAGATCCACATTGATAATTTCTCAATGCAGGTAAAATGAACTCTAAAATTCTAAGCTTTTATGAGTAGTATGGGACATTTTTACTGTATATAAATGTCTGTGCAGCATGCAAATAAAATAACAGAATAAACTGTCATCACATCACAAAGCCACTGAATTTCATCATAAAAATAATCCAACAGAAGTTTTTGGGTTTTTTTAAATATATATTTTCTCAGTGAAATAATAACTACACATTCAGATTATCCACCCATCTGATTCTTAGTTGTGTCTCTAATATAATTTGAATTGACTAATATTAACCATATTTGGCACAGGAAGGAGATAATAAAGGTATCTAAATTCCTACATGCTTGTTGAAAATCAGCAATTTGATGTATGAAAAAGACTCAAGAAAGTCAGCCTTCATCTTAATGCTGTATCCCTTCAGAATGCCAATGGCCTATTCAGTCATGTAGATGTGTACCAGTCAAAATATATGCCATTGCTTGCTCAGGTTCACATCTTGGGGACAGAGCTAAGACTGTTCAGGAGAGGGATGGGAAATACAGATTACAAGTAAAGAAGTAATCTGTAAGAAATAAGGATTCACCAGTTTCTCTGTTCACACAATAACTTGCTTCTAATTTCCAGGAGAAATTTCATCCTGCAGAGGACCCAAGGGTTCAGATAGCTAGCATCCAGACTGTCCAGTCCATTCTGGTTCAGTTTATGACACTGGTTCTGGGAGATCCCACTGAGAAAAGATGCTTTTGCCTGATAAGTCTGTTAACTAGGAAATCACTAATTTCAAGTGCTATAATTGCATGGTACAACTTGCGGTTCTCAACAGGATGCCATCCAAACCCTGTCTGAAATTCCAAGTGAATGTAGAGATCTAAGGAACAGGAGACAGAAGGGGAGATGTAAACTATAAATCAGTTCTGGGGCCCATAGCAGAAGAAAAGCACATTCCAGCGAGCCTGAATCTGAATATCTCAGGTAGTGAATACTCACTCAGCATTTTTTATTCTGGAAAACATAAAAATATATATATATATATTGTGAATACCTCATTTGCACAAGACAAAATATTTTTGAATCATCTATGATTAACTACAAAGGATCTGCTGAGGTATCTACCGGAGTTCTGGTGACTGGCAGACATACTGAAACAATGAGAAATACCTCTTTGCATAAGGTACAGAAAATTGTTCCTGTTTATCAGTTCATGCATAAATGCAGCACTAACCATTAGCATCTATATCCCAGGACCCTGAAAATGAGGTAAGAAAGCCCTCCATGGTAGTCAGATCATTCTGGGATCAAAAGTATTTATTTGTGATGCAGTCTTGTTTGTGGATCCTGTCTTCTGTTTATGGAGCCAAATGATGAGTTGATGAGCACATCTCAATTGAACCAGAAGGTATCACAAGTGATATGTAGTGTTTAACATCTACGCTTTCTGGACATGCTCACTAATGTTTATGTTCACCAACTCCCTGGCTAGCTCTAATAATGTCTTGTCTGGCATAGGTGAGGTAAGTAGGTTCTTCCTAACTTCAACTTCTGAGTCATGGTCAGAGTATATTTGTATCAATATTTATGTCCAAGGAAATAGATAAAGAATTGTACAGAGTGAGTCCATGACTGATGGCTGACACATTTCCCCTAAATCAATCACCAGAGTCATAGTCTTAGGGATGACAGACAGACATAGTGACAGTACAAAGATAACATTGCTTGGAAGTAAAATGTCTGAAACTGAAACCTGTGATGTGTATGAATGCCAATGTAAATGTGAATATTCTGGAGGTCAAGACCATCAAACTAATAAGTAACAACTAAGATTATGTAGAAAGTGAAGCAATGAATGAACTCACTGAACAAGCACCTCAAGACAAAGAAGATTATGGATGAAACACTAAAACCCTTTCATCTTCCTACTCAAAGTCTGGAAGGTAACTGAAGTCCCTCTCTTCTGGATACTGACAGAATCTCACCATTTTTGTGAACTGCATTAAGAAATTCACTTTTTGTTCCAAACTTTTGATATGGGTAAGGGTTTTGTAGAGTAAGAGAAAATGCAATAAAATACTGTATACAGACTAAAACTTTAATGGAATATACTTTCCTCCTTACTTATTTTCACATAATCTGCAAATGCAAGCCTTCAGAAAAAAAAAAAAAGAAAAGAAAAAAGGTGGGGAAGAACAGTAAAGCAGAAAAGAAAAAATAGCAGAAAAAAAGAAGGATTTGTTTTTTTATTCAGGGTTTCCCAATTCCTCTGTATATAGAGCCATTTCCTTCAGCTAGGAGGATGACAAAATAGGGAAGGTCTGATCTTATGGGAACACAAGTCTGTCTGACAAGTGTGTTGCAGACTAAGTTTGTCCAAACCTGTAACTGTTTGACGACACGATTGTTTAGAAAGGTGAGGAATGGAGACTTGGAGACCAGCCCTTCAGACATGTTGGCTGGCACTAAAATCATTTCAATGTGGGGACGGGCAATCCTAGGTCACCTCTATATGAAAGAGGGTAACAATGTTGAGGCAACTGATAGAACTGATGAAGCAGTGATAGCCAAGCTTCTCAGGACTGTGCACAGAAACAGAGGGCATGGGAGTTAGAAAAGATAACTGTGAGAGGAAGAAACTTTTTGCACTGGTTTCCTCTGACCTTAGTTATCAAGAAGAATCCAGAGCCATACTTCAAAGAAGAATGAGCCATGGGAATGCTTTTAAGCATGTTGTTCAGGACCAGAAATATTTGTTCTTATTCAGTTTAGAATATGTAAGCAGCACAGGATGATCTTAATAAATGCTCAAATTCAAAAAGTTTATGGCAGATGCATGGCATCAAAATAGGAATATATGTAAGTAGCATGGACATAAAAAGAATATAATACATTACTATAAAAAAATTTAGAAAGCATGTGATTGCAGACACATGCATTGAATTCTTAATATATTTTATTGCTGTTATAAACACATAAACAACCAAAAACCTCCAACAGCTTCTCTTAGTTATGATGGGTTGAGAATGAGATGCCTCTCTGATCCATGAAAGAGACTGAGGTTTAGATTTTAGGGCTGAGATCTAATTGTCAGGGGCCTAAAAATCCATTTAAATTTTTTTTTTTTTATCCACAACTACATTCTCAATGTTTTTTTTTTCCCCTCAAGGCTTCATTAAAAAAAAAAAATTCCAGCACACAGTTTTCATCTACACATATGTATTCAAGCACCTCTGCTACAATATCTGGTTTCATCTTTACAGATTATCCTTTATGATAAACTTAGTATCACCTGAGCACCTATTTCCTACAAATGTTAGCTACCTATTAAGTTGTAGTTTTAAAAGCATGCCTTCTTCCAATTAAGAATATTCCATACAGACACATAGATACATAGATATGATATTCCATATATATCTGTGAAAAAGCTTTGAGCCTTTTCTGCAATCTTTTATTTTCCCTTTTCCTGTTCTCTTACTGTGCAGAATATTTTAAGCAATTAAATGTGTGGTTTGGAGGCATTAGAACAATAAATTAAGCTGCATGAAGCACAGCATTCAGAAGTCAATAGTTTCACATTTATGGCATTAAACTCTATAAAGCAGAAAGTCCCTTTAAAATTCAGTCATAAACATCTTGAGTTCTCAATATGGGAAAATATTTTCCTTTTTTGAAGTAAATGCCTTTCCATTGTTTGTCCAGGTTTTCTTTTCCTTTTAGAGGAACAGTTTTATGGTATTGTTCTATTCTTCACAGTTGACAAATCACTATGCTCTGTGTGTGCTTAATTGCACCCATATGGCAAGGTAAAGCTCTGCAACTTTTTACTGCTGAAGCTGAGATAGGCAATAAGTGTCAGTAAAATTCCCCAATTTTACTTGGCTTTATATTTTTCTTTTAATACTAACAATGTCAACTGCTTAGCTAATCAGTGGAGAAAGACTCCAATACGGTATTATAAAACCCTTCTTTCTCCTAAATTTTACCACTTCTAAAAATCCTTACTTTTCTTTCTTCTGAATTTAAGTAATATGAAATAAAATAAGTTATTAGGAAGCCAGACTCAATAGTGTTTAAGATATATAAAAAGAAAACCTAACTTTTAGCCATTATGGAAAGGTAGGTTGCTCTCTAAACACCCATTAAGTTTCCAAAGTGTGTGTGAAAAGAAAAGGATCAATGTTTATTAAACAGCATCTCTCTGTCACAGATCATTGCATTGCGGACCAAGACAGCTGACCTAAGTAGCAGGGTTTGAATGACTAATTTGTGATTTCTTCTTCTCTGTATCATGGAAAAAATAAAATTGCTTGATGTTCTATTTAAGAACATTTAACAGCAGATTGATGAATTCAGGGACTCAATTCAAAAAAGGAAATTAAGTTTTAATACATTATTGTTGCAAGAAATATTTAAATAAAAGCATTTAAAAGTAAAGCAAGTCTTCTAATGCAAAGTGTTAGTTTAGTTAATAAGAACTTAGGAGCACAGAAGGAGGCATTGCAGGAAGTGTCCTGACTGATGACCCTGACCTCATACATAGTTATTGCTATTGGATAATTTTGCAGGCGTAGTTGTTAGCTTCTAGTCAGCCTCTCTTAAACATGAAAAATAACTACAATCAGAACTTTACAGCCTAAACCCATTAGATTAATTTTCAGTTAAGTTCTGTTGCTCTGTTTCCAGAGTTAACCATCTCAGCATACATACACCATAAAATAATACAGCTAATTTTTTTTTTAATCAAGTAATGCTTCCAAATGAAGCAATTGTTAAAAAAATAAAGAATATTGACAAGTATTTCTGCCTTTAATTAACTGAGCTGTTGATGGCAAAATTTTCTACAAATGCAAGCCTAGCAAAGTTTACCATAGGCCCTAAAATTAGGGAATTTTAAGAAACTGAAACATGCAAAACATTAAGCCCCCTATGCACAGATGTTGCTGTCAGTTCTAATTATGACTAGGAATATGAACTGTGAATAAAGTAATTGTTTTTTCATATTTTCATTTCTGACCAACATAAATTTCAATTCTTATTAAAAACCAATGACATGTACTTTTTTTACTCTATTCGCAGTGCCAGATAAACTGTCATAGAAATAAATTAAATTGATTTGAAGTGATTTGCTCTTCATCAATGTATAGTGCTTGTTATTCCATCTCAGTGCTATTTTACATGTACTTACAATTTTTTTTTAATTACTTTTCCATTTTCTTCCAGAAGTTAAATTTGAGCTGGATACTCTATATTCTGACCTTCCTCTTTCCCCCTTTTTAAAGATGGGTATCCCTCTCCACCCTCATCTAGCTGTACTTACTAGTGCAGCTATGAGGTCTTACAGATTGTTACTAATGTTTGAGAATTTGCACATTATACAGCTTGTGAGGTGACTGTTCATTTATATATTGTAATCCTTGTCAACTCCACAAATCCTCTTCCATCAAATTCCTAAAGTTCCCTTGTTTACTATTCTGCTAGATCCCAATGTCCACTGGATAGCTGGTTTATAAACAGCCTGGCATAACTGAGCCCTGCTCCATTGTAAGGTATCAGTACTAAATTTAGGATAAAGCACCAGAGTCTGCTGCTACCTCAAGGGCTCTAGCTGCTTTGAGACCTGGAAAAATCTGTATGCAGCTCAGGCTTGTGTGTTCAGACATGACATCATTATATGGAAGGAAAAGGTTCAAATCACTTAAATACTTTTCTACATCAAACCTAATTTCTATTTTCTCACAGTTGATTCAAACTAATTTTTTAAATCTAAGAAGCTTTAAAGATAAATACATTAATTTCTACAGTGGTATTTTGTAGACTTTCTGCAAAAATGTTGGCATCTAAGCTGCTAAGAGAAACTTGCTCAGCATTAGAAAAGCTATATGATTTTTTTTAAAAGTTCCTGAAAAGTTATAAGTTAAGTCTAGCCAGAAAAATCTTTGCTGTAAGCTGCTTCATTCTCCTGGGAAGAATAAAATACTGCATGGTGCTGTTCAAACCTCATTAAATATAATATAAGTTATTAAAACTAACAGAAAATTTTGGTAAGAATATCACTGACATTTAGTTATGAGTCTACAAGTGGACCTAGTGTTTTAGGAAGAAAGTTGCTTTGCATCCACAAAAGCAAAGCAAATGCAGCATATCTGCAATGCAGGTTAAATATACTGTATTTCATAATGCATGATACCTCCAGGGTTTAATAATCACAAAAACAGTGTCCCAATAAAAATTCAGATTTACTAATTATTGTAAAATTCCTAGTTTCATATTTTGACCTTTCTGGATTTCCATTGTATTTAAGTTATTAATCATTTACTATCTTGATTAAATGATTTTCAGGGCAATGCTAACATGCAAAGCATTGCAATGCAAAAGGCAGATCCATCTAATTGCATACCCCCCTTTTCAGTCAAACGCACAATTTACATTACAGTACAGTGTTGGCCCTTCCATCTTTAATCCAAAGTGATAGGCTATAGGGAAATAAGAATAAAACAGGAACTACTTCAGTCAAAAATCATATTGAAGGGAGGGTCGGAACAGGTACTGTATGTCTCTGTAGTGAGAGCATTATAGTAGTGCTAGAAATGCAAGTGCATTCCAAAGTGGATTCTGAGATGGATATCTGCCATAGAAGTCTTCAGAATATTTTTAGAGTGAAAAATAATTACTGAGAGTGATGCGATTATGGGGGCTTGCCCTCTTAGATACAAACTAAAAATAACAATTAATATGAGCTGAGACTATTAATTTTGTTTTTTCCTCTGGCAGTCACAGAAAATAAATATGGATTATGTAATCACAGGTTAATTCCCTTGAAATAAAAAAAATAAAGAAAGAAGCTTAATAAATAATTACTTGATAAGTAATTTTAAAATTGCAAACTTTGATATACAGAGTGAACACCTCAACGTAACAATGGAATGAAGTATTCAGGGTACCAAATTTACTAAGGAGTTCAGAAGCTTGACTCTGAAGTGGGTTTGGAATTTCTGTAAGCCAAAATGTATCCCAATACAAACAGAAAAATTTGCATATCTTTTCTCCAATCAACAATTAACAACCAGTTAAATTAGCACTCCAAAATGATTGTAGAAGTATGTAACAGGTCTGCAAAACATAAGAAGAAAAAGTAAACATGGGTGTTATGCTTAAATACTAAGTTCTTAGAGCAGGAATTATTTCTTATTTTCTTTTTCCAGCACTTAGAATAAGGGATTCAATCTATTTAGTAGCAGCTAGTTGCTATTGCAGCACAAGAAACAAACGCAATGAGTGAATAATCCAATCATTTTCCAGTCTTAGCTTCTTAAAATCAATTAAACTAGGCATGTTCTATGTACTGTCTTTGATACCGTATTTCAGAAAGTATCCATTAATAAACATTAGGAATTTATCAACAAATAATTTAAAAGGAAATATTTCCCCCCCAGACTCATCCATCAAAAAATATTTTAATTAATTTAAAATAATTTCTGTGTTAACTGTATCCATTTTTTAAGATTATGCAAAATTCATCTCAGAATTTACATGGAGTCTCCAAAAAGTGACTCAAAATATAAAATGATGATGGATGCTTTTATCAAAGGTGTTCAATACTGCCTTTGTCCAGTAAATTTCTATGCAATGTCAAATAATGTTACTGTGAAATAACACATAATGTGCTAACTTAGCCATCTACAAGCTACAACTAAAATGTCTTGTGATGAGCTCCCTTTACAATCATGTGAAGGAAAACGAGCATCTGTCAAAAGTAATTCCTCTCATCTAAAAAAGGATGGTTAAGGTAGATGAAATGAATCCAGTCTCTACAGGAGCCTATTCTCTCCATTAATCCAGAGGGCATAAAGTAACCAATTCAAGCTCAGCTATTTAGTTTGTAGATGTCCAGAGTCAGGCAAAATGTTTGCACTTACATACAGCCAGAATTCCAGCCTGAATTTTTAACATCACTCACTTGATATCTGTGTATATTTTAAAAACCTAGAAACTAGAAACTATCTTTCTTCATTAAAGGGTCCTTTAGTATGGTTAGCATTAGTTATGACTAGTGGAAGTTACTAAAAAGAAAGCCTTCAAAATAAAATATTCAGCCGTCTAAGGGTTATTGAAGCTACAAGACTCTTGCTACAGAGGCATTAATAAAAAACAAAATGCTTTGGGCAAGAAGTAGAGGGAAAGCAAAGCTTTAGGAGTCTAGGAGTCAAACTTTGGTATCTTGATTTAATTTTATAAATAACTGAGCTATAACACACATTGTCTAAGAACTGTGGGGAAGGGAGTACGTATACAAGAGATGGGAATTTTACTACAGTTTATGTAAAGCATTTTTTAACTTTATAAATATGTACATGTGTTATATGCATTACATATATTTATATTACCTCACCCACTACTATGTACACTCTATTATAAAGTCCATGAAACATGTTTAACTAACTTCAGTGAATAGTGATCCATGCACTTTCATAGAAAGATTCGTAGCATCAGTACAGGTTTCTCAGTAAAACCCTTGTTTTTTTCTTTTCTTGCTCCAAAAATGTGATCAAAGTTTTGTTGCCTAATCCAACTGTTTATATATACAAATTTTGAAAAGAATTAATAGTTGGGTTTTTTAATATACAAGTTGTAATGTCTGTTTGCTGGAAGCTAAGCCATTTTTTTATGCCTTTAATTGCTTGTTAAAAACAATTACAGTTATTCAGAAAATGTGTTGTTGTTGAAGAAACAAAAAACTTTTCTGCTTTAAAAAAATTCTAATGAGTTCTCCGCCCATGATTCACAAGCTTTTGGTCAGTAATATCAGTTAAGTTGATAATGATGCAACTGAAGACCAGGGTGGGGGGTGTAACGAACTATTTTTTGACGATACCTTAAATATAAGCTTACATTATGCAAAAAAAAAAATTAATATTAAAGTTAAATAGGTATCTTGTTACTCAGAATAAATAACCTATGACAGCAAATTTCCAGAGAAAGCTGTTGAAGTTCTGTACTTACACATACAACACCGTTCTGGTATCACCAACTTTCCCAGCATCTCCAACCGTAAGGGTATCATAGCCTCTTTCCAGTTCAAACTCTTCAAAAGCAAGCTTTATGACCTATTAAAATGAAGTAAGTTAGTTATTTCAAAACACAGATACAGGTTACCTGATCTGCTAATTAGGAAAAAAAAAGTTTGACTAGCATAAGTCAAGTCATAAAGGATTCACGCCTACTGATTTCACTTATTCTTACTTGACTCGAGAAAGACACAGAAAATGTGAAAAAAGAAATTTCTGTATTTTCTAATACCAAGGCAGAAGCCTTTGGTGTAGTGTTTTAGAGTTATCAAATGCTAAAGACATCCATCACCACTAACTGGTGATAACAACTGTTCTTATTACTGAAAAGTTGTTTTCTACATTACTATAATTCAGTAAAAATTATATAGGATAATAAAAATTATATAGGATAATACTGAAAGTATATGAAGTTAGTTACATTATACAATAACAAGATGGCAGGTGTGAACTATCACTTCATGAGAAGGTGGTGGAGGCTGCACAGAAATACCAAAGCAGACAATTCCTTATGTAAATTACTAAATTACAATTTCACTCAATGTCTAATCATGAACTGCCCATAAAAATTAAAAATACTTTGTTCAGAATTGTTTGAAAAATTACAATTTTCTAAAACTGTAGTTTTATGAGACAAAATAAAGTATGAAAATAGATTTAGTTTTGCTTGGAACACTTCTAAGATAAGCACTTTTCAGAGTTCGGTATTGGTGAGTAGTAGCTGCAGTATGTATACATACATATCCTGTACCTTTCTGCATTTTGATACCAAGATTTCTGCAGACAACTTGATATCAAAGTGCAAAATGCTGCAAAGACTTTCCAATAAAATTATTCATTTTATCTTTATACTAATTTTGGCAGATATTTCTGGACAAACTTTCATATAGTTTCATCCATTGCATGTAAATGTGATTAATTTTTCTTCTGTTTTGTGGTTAACAGCAATATTTGGCACATATTCTGGCCTCTTGCAACAGTTGTCTTCTGCTACTATTTTGACAAACACATGAAAAGCCAATGGTCTCCATGCACTTGAGTTTATTCCAGTGTGATGTTAATAGCAGAACACATCTCACAAATTTTAGTTCTGCAAAGAGTAAGCATTCAGGCTAAACTAGTTGTTTAAACTTCCTTGATATTAGAAAAGTCAAGCAATTATAGGATGGAATTTATCCCATTTAGCTCATATCTGTGTTGGAATAGGAAGAATCCTGTCCTACCAACTGCAGAAGGAACCTACACCACTACGGTAGACTAGACTTACCTTGAACTTTGTTGCTCTAATCTAAAGAGAAGCCTAAAGAGAAGATTCTGTTTATAAGAAATTACCAATTGGTCTAATAGAATGTATTACCTCTTGCTACAAATTCACATCTTGGCTTTCGTACCTTGCTTTGTCATCTCTGCTACTTTTATTTTAATGTTTCAAAAAGTAGGTTAAAATTTACTCCAGGACTAAGACCCCCATAAGGGGGTTCTGTGATCTAATACAGGTCCTTTATAGCATATTTTGCCAGCCTGCCATATTGTGAGATAAAGTGTACTTCCTTACCTAAATTATGTTTCAAAAATCATGAGAATTTCAGGCAGCATACTGTGGACTAAATAATATACATTTCTGCCTGTTCCTGATGTACCTTCTAGTATTCCTAGATTATAACACTGGTTAGTATGCAAAATTTCATTCCTGAATCAAGGCCATTGAAAACAACTACTTTTAAGGCAATCCTTAATTTATTTGGAAAAAAAAGCTGACAGAATGTTCTACTGGAAAATATGGTAATGCATTATTTTAATATGCTGTATTTGGTTAAACTCACAAACTTACATTCCAATTTAAAACAAACATAAACCTCCATCTCTTTAGTAATAAAATAAATTACAAAAAAGTAATTGGAAATAAGCCATAATGGAAGTTTTAAAGACATAGTAAAGCATCTAGGAAATGTCACACAAAAAGTTTCTTTATGAGAAATATATTGCATGTGAAGAAATGTTAGTTACTATTAAACAAAATCTTGCTATGTAATTTCACTTCTCTACTAATCATTGTTCTATGCTAATACATTTCACCTTCACACACAGGAAAGGATGTTGCAAACATTCAGATGGTTGAGAGTTAAGAGATCTAATTTAAATTCTTTAATATGATTCATAAAACCTAAATTTTATCATGTAAACATTAAGCATTTAGTCTACAGCTCCTTCTACTGCCAGTGGAGAGAAACAGGCATACAGACCACAATTCACATTACCTGTCCTAAAATGGATGAAATTACCGTTTAGAGTTTCCCTTTTTCACTGACTATATGGGGAGTCTGGGTGACCTATGGCAGACTAATGCTTACATAGATAACTTTTACATAAAATGAGTTCCACCTTAGATGAAACTGATTATCCTTAGAGGGATTTTTAAGATTTGTTAGAAGTAGGGGGGTAGGGTAGTTTATTTATTTTTGAGAAAGAATGCAAGACATTTTTGTGGGGATATAGATATGAACAGAATGTGGGAAAAACTTAAGGACTGAACCAGTATCAGCAAGAACAATATACCTACCTGTAGTTAAATAATATTATGTATATACTGAAAAACAGTAAACTAGAAAACTAGGTACTTCTTCAGATTCAATGTTGCTTTGCAATTACATAAACAATAATATTAGTCTATCATCATTAAATATGCTTACTCTGAACTGATTTAAAAAGAAAAAAATAATTACAAAAAGAAATGCAAAAATTACTTCTAAACCTATTATGTTTGTTTCTGGATGACCAATTGTAACTCTTACAGAAGAATGATCCTGTTTCTTCTCTTAAATGCATGAGAGATGAAGTTCCCTTATAAGCAATTCAGAATGACTACTAATGATTAGATAAATAGACTCTGGTAAATAAAAAAGCTTAAAAATATGAGACACCTATGGAGGTGCCTAATGAGAGCTCTGCAAGTGAATTTTCTGTCATAATTACTTTTTCCTTTATCTTGTACATTTGCACACATTACACTTCTGCTGGCATAATTGCTATAGCAAATAATGGGGGAAGACAGAAGACAGCACAAGAGTTGTAATAACAGAAATCTCAGTATGGACATTCTTCCTGGAAGAAGCAAGAGGTGACACTGCAGGGTGATGTTTCCAAAATGCCTAGGTATGCATCTTCTTCTCACTGTTAAGACGGCTGACTTTATTATAATTCTTAATTATGTTAGTAATTCACATACTCAATAATAAAGTACAAAGTGAGAGCAGCTTTGCTTTAAGTTTTGTTTTAAGACGAAAGCAGAAAAGAAGACTACCTGTAAGATCTCCCTCAAATGTACAAACAGATCAAGCAAACAACTTATAATGAGCAAACAGGTACTAATGTAAGGTCTTATGCAAAAATACATCAAATAAAGTAGGGGATCCTTGATGGAGCTTCTCTTGAAGACAAGAAAATAAAGTGAGAGAATCTGTTGCCTTCAAACACAGTAAAAAAAAGTATGAAGAACAGGGAAAAAGAATTGAGGATTCCTAATCTGAAGTTCTAAAATTGTAAATAGAAAATGTTTTTGTTATAACGGCTTTTTAAGGAAAGCTGTTTGCAACTATTACAAGTTACTCCATTTTATTGACATATTAGCTTCAAATATAATAGTGTATTTACCTACTTCACATCTTCTCCTAGGTGCTATATAAAATTTGAAAATAATATGTGATCATACAAATGGTTTTGAATCATCTTCTTTTACAGGCACCTTATGCTGAAAGGAACTTGGAAGTAGAAGAAAACATTGCTACATTCACAAGCATGGAAGGATTACTATATTCTTTCAGATTCCTGAACCTTTTTAAATTTTTCAAAAAGAAAGAAGAGCTGGCTGTTTAAACAAGAGCACTAACTGTTTTTTGGAACATCTATTTTACTTAGAGAACAAAGTAATAAAGAAGCCATGTCAAAGGATGAACCAGCATTAAAGAACACATAGGATGGATCAGTCTGCCGTAAAACTTTGTTGCAAAAATATGCTGTCTCCCTAGCTCATCCCTCCTATAGTAACAGGTCTTTAAATCTTAAAAGCAGGGTGACTACGCCCAAAATCCTGTTGAAAAGGCACAGATCATTGACTAGAAACAGCAATAAAGCTAGGTAGCTCTTATACAAATATAATCATCCATAGAATGTGAACTACGACAACTTCCTTTTCCCCAACTCAAAAAACACGAGAATGTCTATGTCAAATTAGCCTGACCAGTGGGTATACACTATCCTGAAGTACAAGTTATAAATGCAGAGGAATGCTTGATAGAGATATGCTGACATTAGTGCAACCAGGATAACTTGCTTGCAAGAAGAAAATACATGAAGGGGAACATTTTTTGAAAAATTAGGGAGTTTCTTTAACAGAAAAGATTTTCAGTAAAGATTCTTTAAGAAGTTACTATTCACTTGTCTCTTCTCAGAGACTTATAAAAACAGAACTTGGAAAATATTACGAACAATAGGAATTTATTATAAATACAGCTCTCTGGCATCTCTTACTGCAAAAATGTAAATCTAACTGGATTTGGGTGCAGTTACATCACCAATCAAAATAAAGAAATCCTGAAACATAAAACATCAGAAAACTAAGCTTCAGCTTTATTAAGCACAACTTTCCAACATTTTAGGTGTTCACAGTAAAGATCTGACCAACACAATTAATGGACCCTGGTGAGTTATTCTGCTTGCCAGACACTAGTATTTGCTCTGTTTACTTCCCTGTATGTCCCTGACTAAAGTGAAAGCCTAAGCACCTAACGCATTTGCAGACAACTATGGGGTAAACATTTACATTTAGGTGTCTTCATTAGACCCTGAATTCAGATCCCAACAAACATCATCTTTGTTAGCATAATCCACTAAATAGTCTGAAACTGATGACTGCCTTACCCACTGCCAAGTTTGTTCTAGCACTACGTGTTGCCCATTGCCTACCGTCTCCTCTGTGGCCCTTGCCACCTCTACTCACATTAGAAGAAGGTGCACGTTCACAAACAGGAGATCAAGCTTCCCTTTCCCCCCACTTTTCCTTCTCTTTTGATTATTGACTCTGAAAACTTCAAGGAGTGATTTTTTGTTTGTTTGTTTTCTTAACTAAGAAATTGTAACAGTTGGGTTTACAAATAATTTTAATTAGAAGATATCAATATGCTTTACAAAGGAAGTCAATCCTTATTACTACAACTCAAGACCAAAATACAGACAGGTTAAGAAATCTGCCAAAGAGAAATCAGTAATCTGAGAAATGTTACTATCCAGACTCCTAATTCAGATCTCTGTTAATTAGGCAGCGCTTTCTTCCTTGAAATGATATAGAATTGAAAGGTGGCAAGAACAGTTAAGTGTATTTTCAGTGGGCTTTTTACCAGAAATAGGAGAAACTTACTCACTTTCAGTTTTCTTCAAAATCCAGGGGGGAGATGGTGTTTACATTTTTATTTAAATATTTGAAAAAAGTGAGT
Organism: Apteryx mantelli; assembly: GCF_036417845.1. NCBI lineage: Eukaryota > Metazoa > Chordata > Aves > Apterygiformes > Apterygidae > Apteryx > Apteryx mantelli. Next base: position 114,848,383 of record NC_089980.1, on the reverse strand, counting down.
TTTTACATTAAATAAATAAACAATATTTTAAGTTTGTCCTAAAAGGCATTTTAAAAATCTTCATCTACAACAAGGGTGAAGAACTGATGGATCCAAAATCATAAATATTTTAATTATAGGCTAGATGTGATTATAGATTCAAATATTTGACTACTACAAGAAACACATACTGGGCTGAAGTATTATTAATCAATGTAACAAACTAAGAACAGAAAGAGCAAAAATAATGACCTTTAAAACAGGTTATCAGTTTGCACAAAATATATATATATATATTTATTTATTTATTCTTACAAATAAACAGCATCTTTTTTATTTTCACAATCCTGTCTAAATTCCCCTCAGTCAGACTGGGCCAAGCTATACTGGTATCTGACACATGAGCACTGTAATTGGATATGAAAAATTAAGAATACCACTTTCATCAGAAGGCATAAATGCTTGTGCTCACACATGAAATATGGGTGTATATGATATCACTTGTCACAAATTTTGCATCCGGATAATGAAGTTTCAGTTAGCAAGAGCTTACAGAATTACACATAAATTAGATTCCAATTGTAGATCATCTGTCATTTCCTAAACAGGAAAGACGGTTCTGTATAATTTTAACCCATTAAGGTAATACATGTTGGGTCCGAGTACATTTTCATCCTACTGAGGAATTTGCTTGAGCAGCAGTGAAGATATTTAATCTCAGATATTAAAAAATAATTTAACTGTTATTCATTCAGAAATTGTAAGTTGTTTTTAAATATAGGAGCCTTAATGACCATTAAATTTTCCTCTTAAAACACTGAAATTACGTGGTAGCTGGTACTCTTGGGATCCACATTTTGTAAAGTCAAACAGATAGCAAAATATTTTTGTTTTTCCATCTTCCATTATGCAACAATAGATTTCTATTGCCCAAAGCCTCTGAAAGGTAAACTATTTTCCACAGCAGTGTTTTTCCTAACTTGGTATAGGTACAACTGCAATTAATGAGACACAAAATGAATAAATCATAAGTCCCAGACTGAAACAGTCTTTCTCCAAGGAGACAAAATAAAGTGTAGGCCAAGAAAAGGGGGGTAGGGGGTTGCTAGTCAAAAAATTTTATTCCTTCATTTTTTGTTGAGTGACAGAATATTTACAGAAAATGTTTGGATTATTTGGGGGTTTTTTATTCTGAAGAAGTTCTTGAAGGCTTTTGAGTTCTATTTTTTGTTTAACAATTACACCTACTTAAAAATAATTATGAACAGAAAGTTGTTCATTTTTCAGTATTGTAATTTTGATTTATATTTCTCATTCTCAGAAACTTTTCTTCTTAACAACTACTAATGATTTGAAAATGAACCTAACAAACAACCACCCTTGAGGGAAATTAAATAATAATAAAAAGCAAGCAATAATAAATCAAATAATAAATGGTGTTGTTGCTTTTCTTAAAAGAAAAAAATAAAATACAACCCCCAGAATCATAAAATCTTCATTTTCAAATCCTAAAGTTAAATCAATGCTATAACAGCATTTTTTTTTGTTGAAGTGTAGGTGGAAGGCAACATGGAAGCTGGTTGTGGCACACTGAGCAAAAAAGACCTTCATAACTCCACAGAACTCTATTTAAAAAGCTGTGCTGTGTAATTCTTTTCTATTGCCAATGCTCACAAGAGGTTTCATGGAGATATAATTCCAGAATGCTTGAAGATGAAACTTGTAGTGACCATTATTTAAAGACTATCTGAACTCAAGCAGTTTATCAGTTTTATAAGAAAAGATGGTTAAACCGGCAAAAAAAATATATGGCATACTAGTAACTAAAATTCCCAAGGCTCTTCAGTGACTGTAATATACATACGCAAATTAGCACTAGATTCTCACCTTCCTTCCTTGCCACTCTCTTTTCTTTTGTCTCTTTGCATCTTTGTCTTTCAAAGAAAGACTATACAAATGTATCTTGAAAAGAGACCAACAGCAGTAAAGTTAAGAAAATCAGTTCATTTTGTTTATGAGGGTTTAGTTCTTCTAACTTAAACTTCTCATAAAATACAAGCAAAACATTAAAAACATTCAAACATTGAAAAAAGGGTGTGTGGGGGTGTGGGTGTATGTATATATATCAGGAATTTAATGAGTTCTATATGTTCCAACTCAAATGTCATTGTACAAGATAAAGTGAGGGAATTTATATACCTTCATAATGACATGTTAGCCACTGGGATATCCAGGAGATAGTAATAATGAAAAACGACAAAGCAGTGTCTGTGTTTATGCCTTTAAACAAAAATTCATTATAGGAAATCTATAACTTTATAAGCAACATAAGTACTTCCAACGCCAACATTATTTTTAGCTGAACATGTTGGAAAATGCCTTTATTTCATGCAAAGTACATGCTAGAGCTATCTAATTTTAAAGAAAGTTTCCTTAACAGTCTGTCTACAATAGCAGAAAGGGCCACAAACACTTTTTTTCCCTAGAAGTAGGGTACTTCAGCTTGTCAGAGGGATTTTTTTTTTTTTTTTTTTTATTGCTGCAAAACAGCTCCAAGCTCACAAGCAATTTCATTTTAAAGGAAAGGTCAGGAATCTTGGCACCGCACTGCATCATGCAACGAAGGTAATTGAAGTAAAATTGGAAACCCTCCAAAGGCACAGGGAGATGCCTAAATATTTGTAAAAGTAAACACCTCAGAAACATATAAGGTATTAGAATTCATTTACTAGAAATGCATATAGTCTCAGAGTTCAATTACTGTTTAATGTTATTCAGAAAAGAAAATGGAAAGGTCTCAGACATATTGAGAAGAAAGAAATTCTGACAAAACAGGTATGTTACTGTGCTAATTAAAGAACATTTATGGAAATGAACTTGAGAGTAAATGCAAACAGCAGATCAGGATATAGCTGATCTTTCTTTGGGCTCAATTCAGATGTCCACACTTAGATATTTCTGTCATTTAAGATGCCTTTTCATCCTGCCTGACTTTCCACAGCCTCTCCAGAAGGGTATGGGTTTTCTACAGTCCAGTGTCATACCTGCTTGTCTTGCATGGATATCTCAAGTACCCCAGGGCATTTCACACTGTACTAGACACCAGAGGATGACCAAATGAGTGGAGTCCCCTGTGTCCACCCTCCAGTGTCTGATGTCATGAAAAGGATTCTGATTCATGTAGGAAACCTCTTATTTAAGAGGTTAAGACACATAAAATGTTTATATATACTTACACATAAAAAGTATGCCAAAAATGAACGAGAAACTAAGGCTGAATGTACTCCTGTAAAACAAGAAATTTTACAAGGGCATTGCCTTGTCATAAAGCTAAGGTTTTATATGGACATTTTTCAGATAATGTAACACCACAAAGTAAAAATGTATTAAGCTTAACTTCATTCTGAATTAAAACATGTAAATAAGTTTGTCCTGTGTTGAAATTAGGAATAAGCAAAGCTTATGAGCAAGAATTTTTTTGGATATTATAGTTCCAGATTAAGCCAAACTATGAAAGCTGCATTTTCTCCAAGCTTTTTTCCCTACTATGTTTTTAAAACATACAACAGCATGGCTTGCTGTCCCAACTGTATTTTTGAAATAAGGAACCAAATGTTTTCCAAATAATTCCCTGTATTCCTCTAATAAACCAAAACTCAAGGATGAAATTCTGGCCCTGTTTAAGTAAACAGCACATGAGGATTTTCAAGTTGAAATATATTCTAATCATTTTGCTAATAACTCATTCTATTAAAAGGAAAATATTTAAATGATTACCTGATAAGTAGGTTAGCTTTTACAAGCTTACATCATACTTGTTTGTACTTCATCACCCATCACATAAAATATTTTTTTCCAAATACTGTGATAATATTCTCAACACAATAAAAATTAAGTCACATTGGTTTAAATTACTGTTTATTTTCTGGCTTAATAATATATATTCTACCTTAATACCAAAAAAGAGGCAATCTGTTTTATTTTGGAGAAACTTAAAATAAGTACAATCTAGTAAGTAGTGAGAGTGCTAACTTTGCAGTTTACTGGTTGTGAATAAGCAAGCCAAGTTAAAAACTCTAAAGCTTACTTTAATCTTTTAAAAGTTACAAAATCATACCTATTTCCAGATGTCAGACTTTGCAAAGCTTCTTGTTCCACCTGACTTGTGTTCATCAGCTCCACCATGTTCTAAGCAATCGGGCATTATTCCAAACAACCCTCTCTTTCTAATATTGTTATCTGCAGATGTACTACTACAAGGTAACAACAACCCTAACCCCTCTCTTTTCCATCCAAAGAGAATAGAGACTTCCCCACAGCTGTTCTCATAACACTCTCCACTTATTTTCAAGTGGCCACTAGCATGATTGCATCTCATAACACTTGGAAAATTGCTATCAAAACCGAGATCCTAATATCAAACTCAACAAACAGAGAACGATTATATTCACTTACTCACCACAAAACCGAGTCATTCACAGTTTGTTCAGATGTAGCTCAGTAAATACGATCCTTTCTGCCACGAGAAGGAGAAAGACCAGGGCACCTACCACCCACTAGGGCAACAGCCCGAGCCAAGCCCCGGCCGGAGCCGCTTTTAGGCCGGCTGTGACAACGGCCGGGCGGGGCGGGGCGGGGCGAGGCGGGGCGGGGCATTGTTACCTCACAGCGGGCGCCGGCGCGGGGAACCCCATATATGGTGACGGCCCGGCCGCCCCGGAGCCACCCCGCACCCATCGCCCCTCACCTTAACCGGGGCGGCAGCTCGCCAAACTTAGCTGGGAACCGGTGAAAAGGAAAGCGGCTGTGACTGTAAAACATACAGCAATATACCCCAGTGGACCAAAGACTGAAGAGGTAGAAACCCTCAACATGAGCATTGTATGCCTCCCAGCAAAGAGCTCGGTTTTTAGAAACTGTTTTCTGTAACATGCCTTAATGTTACTTTGATGTGATCAAACACCATATTATGTATTTCTCACAATATATGCCGATGTTGGATTAAGCATAAATATGCCGACTGAAAAATCTAGAGCAGGCGATTGTAAACTCATCGTTTTTCTGCTCCATGTTGCTCAGGGTTCTGTTTCTAGGTGTTCCTCATGCGCATAAGGCTACCTCTTAATCTAACTGTCCTGAAATCTAATCTGCTGGGCACAAATGCCTGAAAACCAGGACAGAGCAGAGCCCGCTCATCCAGTTCCTCAGAGCTTGCAGTCTGACAGGGCACTGTGAGCAACAGTTGTCCCAAGAAAAAAGCGTAGCCTCTCCTAATCTTTGGATAAAAGAAACGTAGGCATTCATGTCTGTGAGAGAGCACCGACAAGGTGAGAATAGACCAAACAAACGAAAGGCAGTCGCCTAAACCAAACAACCCCTCGGGGGTACTCTTATCTCTGGCTTTTCCAGCTCCTACCCTGAGGGAGTGAACTCCTGCTCTGATGCGACCAACTCTTCCCATGCGTTTTGTTCACGCAAATGAATGTGCGGATCCCCAGCACAGTATGTAGTTGCCTTTACTGAATTTCTACTCATTTTTGTAACAGGGCAGGATTCTATTAGCTGTGAGATTCATTTTGGTATAGAAGACTCAAGGGGACGCTTCAAGCAAATTCAAGCTAGCAATACAAATCAAAGCATGCGAGTTACTGCAATTTAACTAGCTACGGACTTTTTGCTGAGCCACAGTAACTGATTACTCCGTACACCGGGCCCCTTGCGTTTGGGAAGTAAACAACGTAGCTGAAACCCTCTTCAGGGTGGTAATCCTGCCAAATAAAATTGTGAGTACTTCTTCACTAAGGTGAATTTGTCAGAGATACAACTTAAAAAAAACCTACAAAACATAATGGTATATGAAAGTACTGATCTATATAGCCATGGCTTTCAGTTTGTTTCCAAGCACTGTTTTCAGCCCTTGACCAAATCAACAATAAGTAATACTGAATCAGCATTTCTACATAAATAGGCACTCAGAATCAGGTCCTGATAATGTTTTGGTTTTCCAGCTTTGCCTAGTTAAAGAATCTTCTGAGATGTTTTGAATTAACACATTTATGTTTTTATTTTTGCTCTAAAATGATACTAATCTTATTTTCTGCCTAGAAGAATTTGTTTCTTAACTACAATGTTAAGAATCATATACGTCTGTGTATCATATAGAATAATTCTCTTAACATTATAAGTTGAAACGTTAAAATTACTTGCACAAAAAATGAATTTGTATTTAACTACATTAAACATTAATTTACTATGAGTGGTGATAAAATAGTGATAAATAGTGATAAAATAATTTCTCCTAAAAGACCTAAGAGTAATGACAGTGATGGCAACATATACATTTTAAGCCTTGTTCAGCAATGCTTCTAGTTGTTTAAATTTCTAAAAATAAAAAGCACAACACAAAAGCCAATTATGTACTTACTATCTTTTTTGGTAATTAAAATCTACCTATCTCAGCTTTAAAATCTAGTCTCCTCTACCTCAATTTACCTTCTCAAATCCTATGCTGGTGATAAAGATGTCCTTCATACCTCAGTGATCATTAATATATTTATTTTCACCCTGTCCCATTCTCTAAAATTCATCTATGTTAAGAGAAAATGTTAAATATGGTTGACTTCTAAGGATTACAGGCTTGCTTTTACATATTTGCATCTGTAAGAACTTGAGTAGAGCCTTTCTTGAGCTATATTGATTAAAAAAAACAAGATCAGAATCATGGAAGATGATCTTAAGGCATGAGTTCAAAACCGTATGGCAGTCTCCTCAAATATGCAGATAACAGTGCACTGCAAGGGCACACTGGGGCACAAGCCATGGTTGGGCTCTAATTCAAATTATGTACGGGTAAACAGAATAGTCTCTGTCAAATTCACTTAGGCATCATCTGTAATGAATATATAATGAGAGGACTCTGTAAAAACTCCATTAAAATGTAAAGAGAACAGTAGAAAGGATGGCTGCAGTTTTCCCTCTGCAGTGGCATGTGACTTACTTTTAAATCACAGTGTATAACTTATACATAATTTACTCTGTGAAAACTGTTTTAATTTTCCTTAATAGCAAAATATGTTGTCAATAAAAACAGAAAAAAAGAAAGAATGTCTTTACAGGTAAAGTTCAAAAGCTTTTAGACTAGTTTAAAATAAGCCATCTTGCTTCCAAAATAGGAGTAGATTTAATGACTATCTTGTTGAAATTTTTATAGTCATCTAGAAACTTGAGGTTATTGGATAGAAACTTAAATACAGTGTAAAACATTCTTCAAACAATCTGGGCCAGTGACTGAATAAAGTAAGTTTTAAGATATAAGGATGGTACAAATTGACTTACATGTCAACGAAACAACTGCAAAAAAACTTAAGCATAGTTACAGGCTTACTTTTGCCTTTTTTAGCTAATTAACAAAATAATGTTCTTGTCTTCCTGTAATTTATTCTTTTGTTTATTATGTTATTAAACATAAGCATTAAAAGCAAAGTGTCATTAGATTATCACATTAATTCTGATTTTATAATTGTAAGGAACATCACATGAATACAGTCCCATATTTTATTATCATAATTCCCATGTGTTTATACAAATACATTTAAAGATGCAGTATATCACAAAATACTGTAGAACATCCCTCAAAGTTTAAGTACAGTATGAATTTATTATATTTAGTATAAATTCTGTTACTGGCATTATTTTATTATGTGAGGCTGCAGAACGAGGCTTTGCAATGCACTGTTTGGGGGTGTTGACCTGGATAAGCATATTCAGGTTTAGTCTTCAGTAAAATTGATTTATCTTGAGGGAAAATAAAAGCACTGTATTAAAGGAGAGAGGTTAAAAAACCATGACAAAACTGTGTCCCAGCACTTCATAACAAAAATAGATCACTCAATGTCCATGTGGGCTAGAGCTACTTTTTAACACTTGACCAAAAAAAGGTATTATTCTTTATAGCCTGAAATGAAAATGAAAGGAAAAAAAAGAATTTCATCAAGATACAGGTAAAAAAATACATTTTAAAATGTAATAAACATTGTCTTTTGATGTCATATGTATGCAATAACAAATTGGTGGCCTTTTTACATGAAGACAAGAACTTACAGGAAAACATAAAATATGGCCTTTATTATCAGGCATATGATATTCTTAAATTATAAAAAGAATAATAAAGGATTTTTGATGCAAACTGTAAACTGTCTGATGATGCCATACACAGAAATTAACAGAAGTGCAGTATCTTACAGCTGTACATATGTAAGAACTGTTGCTTGAGCTTGATACTGTGGGATCTGGAAAAGTTTCTTCTGGAATTTAGTGAGAGGATGAAAGGAAATTTGATTATAGCATTGGGTTTCCCACCTTCCTCTAATTATGCAACATCTTACAGCTCTTTTCTGACTGAAATCTGACTTGGAGAACAGCAACAGGAATGAGAGTTTCCCACTCAGTATGTGCCATAATCACACCCTGTGTGATGAAAAGTGTAGGTCATCTACATGCCTGAAGAGAGTGGCATTAAAGTTGAGTTGAAACAGAAACATAGCTAAATGCATGACAGTCACTTAAGATATGGGTGATTAGAGGCCTGATAAAACACCTGTAACTGTAGATGAAAGGGTGTAAAGCAGGCATGAATCAAATCCATGTGGACATCTGCATGGACTTCTGCAGAGAATGTTCAAGCTGTAAGCTTTGAAAAACACCGTCTTGCTCTTTATCACTGAGAGCTATGTTTCCTTGGACTGACTGCCTCAATGCTCACTTGTGATATGTATACTGAAAGAGTATATTATTAAACCCAACAGATTGCCATATATGCATACCAGAAAACAATTTAGACCTTCAGAATACAGCTGATTGGTATTACCAGACACAGTAGCTGTACCTACCTATACATACACACAAACGTATAGCCATACATATAATTTTAATCAGAAACATTTTAGTCAGAAACACAGTGACTAGCTATGCTATACCTGAAAACATTTGGAAACAGAAGTGATACAACTTCCAGTATCTGATCTTTCCATAACATGTTTCCATAAACATACTATTTGAAAATATTAAATTCCCCACTATCAGTATGCACTATTTGAATCTTTTGTGTGTACATACACATATATATAAATTCATTATATATTCATGATCCTCCCATCTATTTGTACCGTTTATGATTTAGATTTTAAAATGCATGAAAAGTTGAAAGAAATGTATGGAATGAAAGTAAACGTGTACACTTCAGTTTAACCTGTAAGCTAGAAATTTATAATCAAAAGTGTCATACCTACTTCTATCATAAACCTACACCACTTAAGCCTCAGCTAGCAAGTTTTATATTCACAATGAGTAGAGAGTAAAATTCCTAACCAAATATTATCTAGTGCCATCTATCAGGAAAGCCAACTTATTCTAATAGACTTCTGATACTGCTTTTCTAGATGCTGCAACTATAAATCAATAAAACTTGTACTATATTCCAAAAAAAGTTAAAGTCCCAAATTACTTAGTTTCTTTGGATTTCTTTTATATATTTCCTTTGCATTTAATGAAATGCTTATCACTCCCTTTCCTTTTGGTCCTAAGTCAGTATGCTCTTATTTTATTCCTTTGGTTCCTGAGTCTATTTATTTCTTAATTTTTAAAGACCTTAGGCATTTAAAAACGTATCTGCATCATGTAACAAAGGGCTATTCTAAAACAGGCCATTTCTAAAAGGCCTTTTGGCCAATCTGTTTGTTTTATCAGATCTTCAGAATTTTCTTGCTTTTGCTCTTTCCTTCTCTCCTTCCTTGTAGACCCCGTACCTCACACCTTTGCATGAAATTGAATTTGTTCATGAAACTGAATTATTAGCATTACTAAGCATAAATTGCCAAGTGTAAAAACAAATGAATTAGTGAATACCACTAGATGTGAGGTACAGTTTGGGTATGGAAATATTAACAAAGAAATATAAATTATCAAAGCTTCATTACTTCTTTGCATTTTAAGGTTATCTGGAGATAGAGTGTGCCATTCCTGGTTTCAATCACAATAGATTTCAGATGCAAAGCAGTATAACTCTATGCAGAGTTAGCTATTTAATAATTGATTATTTAACTAATGATTATTCAGTAAAAGATAATCAACTTTATGAGTGTTAAGGAGATTTATTTTTCTAACCCATGCAAGTATTTTTGAAAACTCCATCAGACTTCATGCCTTTTATACTTACTGAGCTATTCAAAATCCTTTCCATTCTCTACACAGCTCCCCAAAATTCCTTTTTTCATGACAGCTTTCTTGAAAACAGTTATGTTTTAAAAATCTAAAGGTGATGTTAAATGCTAGTTAGGTAACAGTTCTTTAGAAGAGGATCTGGATGTTATAATAGGGCACAAGCTGAACATGAATCAACAGTCACCTCTGTGAAAAAGTCATACATCATAATAAAGTGCACAGAGTAGTCTGCAACAGATGTGGAGAAATCTTCTTGCTTTAATCAACATTGATGAGACCTCAGCTGCCGAGCTGTGTTCATTTAGACCTGGCACTTCAAGAAAGATGTCAATCAACTGGAGAGACTATTTCCTGTATGAAAATATTAATATTTATAGTTGATATTATTTAGTTCTCAGAAATACAAGTGAGGGATGAGCACAAATCACATAGGTATCCAGTCTGTTTCTTTCAAAATAGAAAGACAGGATACATTCTTAAGCTATGTGATATACCTAGCCATAGAGAGAAAACAACAAAATTAGTAAAACAGCAATGACAGGTTGGTGAGCATGAGCCGGATGACTGAGAGAGTCAGCAAAGCCTTGATTCTATTCACCATCCCACAAATTTGTGTAGAAGCTCTGTTCTACCATTATCTGAAATATTGTATATTGTCTTCGATACGGGTTCAACTAAGTGTGCTCCCTTCCTCCATGAGCAGTGAAATGACCACTAGAGATACTGTGATTCCAGTAGTGCCAATTTTGTTTACACCTGTTCTTTGCCAGTGGAGCAAAGCAGAATAAAGCACTAACTGCATGTCTAAAATCAGGTCTGTTCCTTTAATACTGTAATCTTTTCTACATGTTGTAGTATATAAAGTTTTAAAGACAATTAAATGTAATTACAATGAGACTGTAACACATTAAAAAATCCTAAAGTAAGACTGACAAATCAGCCTTAATTTATTTTGAATTTGAATGACATCTGAATGACAAATAATTTGTGCTTCAGAACTGATATACTTTTTAAAAAATGATCTGATTGGATTCCTACTGATAGATGATAACATAATATCTCTGAGTTACATTACCCTCAGAAGGTCTGTACTTAAACTCTTTATAAAATTTCTCAGCAATAACTCCATCTCCAGGGATAGTATAGTGAAAAAGAAACAAGCATACTCCTATGAAATTACATAAACCTGTAGAATTATAGTGCTATTGACTGTGACAAATTTTGTTTGTCCTGTTTGGATTGTAGCTTTTCTGATGAAAAAAAAAGAAAAAGAAGATGACAATATTCAGGTTTCTTCTTAGAATCACAGAATCATTCAGGTTGGAAGGGACCTTGGGAACTCATCTAGTCCAGCCTCCTGCTCAAAGCAGGGTCAACACTGAATTCAAATTGTGTTGCTCAGGTCTTTGTCCAGTTGGGTTGTGAAAACCTCCAAAGAGAGAGATTCTACAACATCATAACCTGTTCCAGTGCTTCATTGACCTCATGGAGATTTTTTTTTTCTCTTTATATCCAGTCAGAAAATTCACATTTCAATTTATGACCATTGTCTCTTGTTATCCCATCATGTACCTCCATGAAAAGCTAGGTTCTGTCTTCTCAGTAACCTCCTCTTAGTCACTGACAGGCTGCTATTAGGTCTCCCCAAAGCCATCTGTTCTCCAGGCTGAACAAGCCCAGCTCCCCCAGCCTTTCATCACAGGCCATGTGTTCCAGCCCCTTTGGTGGTCCTCTGCTTAGGTTATCAACTTGTCTTATACTGGGATGCCAAAAACTGAATTCTGTATTCCAGATACAGTTTAACAACTACTTAATAAAGGGGAATGATGACTTCCCTCAATCTACTGGCTTTGCTCCTCTTAATAAAGCCCAGTATGCTGTTAGTCTTCCTAGCTGCTAGGGCACACTGCTGTCCACCAGGATCCCCAAGTAATTTTCTGCAGTTGGTTAGCCCCAGCATGTATTGTTGCATGGGGTTATTCCTTCCCAGGTGCAGAACTTTGCATTTGTGCTTGTTGCATGCCTTGAGGTTCCTGTTGGCCCATTCTTCTAGCCTGTCTAGGTCCCTCTGAAAGGCAGCTCTGCCCTTAAACATATTGACATCATGCCCAGTTTGGTGTCATCTGCAAACTTGATGAAGATGCATTCCTTCATCTCCTCCAGGTCACTGATAAGGAATTAAACAGGATATGTCCAGGATATCCCCCTGTGATATTCTACTTGTAACTGGGTAGAGTATATGCCATTAAGCACACTAAGCCTGATGATCCAGCCAGATTTTTACCCATCTGGTCATGTACCCATCTAGACCATAATGTCCCAGCTTGGTTACAAGGATGCTGTGGAAGACCATGGCAAAAGCCTTGCTAAAGTCAAAGTAGATGACATTCACTGTTCTTTCAACCAGAGATCTACTCCTTTTATGATAGAAAGCAGTCAGGTTAGTTGAACAAGATTTACCGAAGGTAAATCCATGCTAGCTGTTCTCAGGCTTTTTCTCCCTCATATGCCTAGAAATGGCTTGCAAGAAGACTTGCTCCATGATTTTCCCAGGAACCAAAGTGAGGACTGTAGGTACCTGGATTGTGCTTCCTCCCCTTTTTAAAGCAAGATGTAACGCTTCCCTTTCTCCGATCATTGGGGACCTCCCTGATATTCAAGACCTTTCAAAGAGGATAGAGAGCATCTTCACAGTGACATGAGTTAGCTTTCTCAGCACCCTTGGATACCTCCCATCTGGTCCCATTGACTGGTGTGGGTCAGGATTTCTCAAGAGATCCATGACTTGATCCTCTTCCACTGCTGGTAGTTCCTCTCTTCTTTGAACCTTGTCTCTAGGCACGAACATCTGGGACACCTTATTAGTGAAGATCAAGCAAAAGAAGACATTGACTACTTCCTCCTTATATGCATCTGCTGTCACTGGATCACCCACACCATTCATGGCTCCAGTATTTCATAGTTGTGACAGCAAAGCTGCCTTTTATTATTATGTTCCTGACCAGTTCTTCCTTGTTTGTAAGTAGCAGATCCAGGAGAATGTTGCACCCTGTTGATTCATCTAGAATCTATTTCAAGAAGTTGTCCCCAGCCCCCTAAAACACCTCCTGGCTTGCTTTTGTTCCACAGTATTATCCTTCCAGCAGGGAGGTTGAAGTCTCTAGTAGAAATCACATCTGCAAGCTTCCTCAAGTTGCTTAAGAAGATCTACTTGTCTACTTCTTCATCCTGACTGGATGGTCTAGAACAAACTGCTACCACAATGTCACCCTCACTGGCCTCTTGCATTGCTTAGTACTGAAAATATTAACATTGCTAACATATAATATTAATGAAAATTGTTAGTAATCACATGTACTGGAGTATTTAAGGAGTACATTCCAAAGCTCAGGTCACTTCATTAGAAGTGATCAATTTTATATTTGGACTGTTTCAGAGAGAAAAAGCAATATTTTTCATAGCTGTGTGGTTGCTGTCTTTATGTCCTGAATCTACCATGTTAAAAAACCTTGAAAGATATGATCTGTAGTTAGCTATGTGCCAGTCAGTGCAAGATTTATAAATGCCTCTTTGAAACGCATCAGCAATTGTGTTTTGCAGAAACTGTAATTGATGATTTTTAAAAATAAGTTCATTATGTTACTGTGCTAGATGATCAAGTTGATTGTGATACTGTAGTTCTAAAATATGTAGGTACTTCTGAAGCAAAACGCTGTTCTGTAACACAGTGTGACATAATGCTTGGAGACAAACACTTACCAAAACCTCCATAACATATGAAAATCCCTGCTAATTTGATCAAAAAAGATCATGTGGTCTTTGAGGGAATGGCTGCGGTCACAAAAAACAGAAATCAAACAAAGGGAAAAAAAAAAAAAACCTCCCCCCCCATCAAAACCAGAGAAGAGTCTGAAGAGTTTATTTCTGACCAAGCAGAACCATAATACTAAAACAAAACACAGCAAAAAATCTGTTTTAAACAGTTTCTCAAAAAGATGCATGCTATTTTGGAGAAATACTCATAAAATAACTAAGAATACTGTTTTCACTCCGGATATAAATACCACCTCTGCCTTGTCATGATGAATAATTTGAGATCTAGTTATCAGTTTGGTGCTTGCCAGCTCTGTTGATTGTGAAGGCTACTAGGAACACTTTCTTCATAGTAAGGTGTAAAGTCTTTCAACTACATGGCAACTCCTGTAGGTTACAGAATGAGACTGAGTATGATAGGGAAGTGCGGCTGTAATGTGACCAAAACAACGCTGTGGACCTAAAATGGTAAGATCTGAAAAACTTCTTTTGGAAGTATTGCTGTCCTCTTCTATGCTTCAGTAGCTTGGCCAGTAGATATGTGTAGAGAAGTGATAGGTTTTAGGAAATGTAGAAGCAATGTAAAGCTGAAAGTTGGCAGATAATGGAATTTGTAGGTTTTGTCTTATTGCTACAGGTGACCAGGAAACTGAGCACAAAGCCCATATCAGAGCACAGAGAGGCAAAGAGCACATTTTCGCCACAGAGCAATGGTAACTGAATTCAGTCTTACGCTAGCAATGCAGTGCACCAGTGAAGACTTTTAGAAGTCTGAGATACACTGTAAGGAGCAGTTTCAGTAGCCTTCTGCTTTGCAAAACACCTACAATCTCCCTTAATGACTGTGTCCTATATGTTCAATAGAAAAAGTGACAAGCTAAGACATTAATGTGAAAGCTTTGGCAAAGGTAAGTGTTTGGGCATACAGCAGTCTGTATCCTTTATAAAAAAAATAAATGGAGCCAAACAATTGCAATCATGTTCAAAGCTGGAGTCTTAAAAGCAAGCTAACAGTATGTCCAGTTTACCTCTGAAATAATAAAATAGATCAGGTATGTGATTTCTACCGAGCACCAATGGGTCAAAAACCAAGGACAAACATGTAGCTTTTGTATATTTCCAAGATCTGAGTCTAAAGAAATAGAGAGTAAAGAAAAGCATGTATATATGATTAGTACAGTTGAGTTACTGTTTACTCACCAGTTGTCACTAGAAAGACATTAGGACAAAAATAAAGAGCAGAAATATAAGAGATTGTTAATGCCAAGTTATTTTTGTTTTGTTAGTATTAGGATTGGCGCTATTGTTCCCTTAAACTGAGGGCTGGCTTGTGCCTAAAGGAAGAACTTAATACCTGTCAATAACATGCCCAGGATACTCCTACTCATGTAGCTATCCTTTGCCTGCTATTAAGAAACATAAGCTGTCAGTAAGATTCAATGAAATGAAAAGAATTGGCTTGACGCTGAGTCTAAGTTCACCATCCACTTGATCTTGTATCACAGAAAACACTATATTTACATGTAATAATAGTTTTCAAGAAACTTTTTGAAATGCAAATGTAACATAATGGAGGAGATTTGTTCTACTTATATTCCTGTCCATTAATCACTTTAAAAAGAAGACCACAAGATTCTTTATGGATTACAAATTGAGATAACAATACTAAAAAATAAACACATTTGAGACTACTCTAATATTAGTTATAAATTCTAATGTGGAATCCTTAATGTCATTTCTAAACCATTTTATTCTCTCTTTATCACTATCAGTGTCTATTTGGTAGACATTTTTATTAGCTAAATAAAAAAATGCTTGCATTACAATCTATGAATATACTGAGTCACCATAAAAAGGTTATATCTAGGTTTAGAGAGCTAGATTTATTCTAATGTTTTTAATAAAAGCTTTACTAGCATATTAATACTTTAGACATTCTGAATGGTACTTTGTATGGAAAAATATACTTGAATGTGGTGACCATCTGGCACAAAAGACTAATTTTGTCATTTTGATACTAATATTTAGGTTCTTTATTTAAATTAAACATTTTTTTCCCTAAGGAAAATACATCAAAGATTATATCACAGAGAAAAAAAATGTGACAAGGTAATATAGAACACTTCTTATTTTACCAGTGTATTCAGTATGATCTAGAAGACCATAGTGCAAGCATATATCAGTTTTGCTTCTATTATTACAAACTGTCCATTGTTACAAAACACTATTCAGAAATGCTACTATGAAAACATTTGTTGCAGAATTTTCTCTTTGTCTCAGTGTTGCTGTAGAGAATAGCAGTTCTCCCTTTTTATTAAAAACATTTCTCATTTTATGATAGCAAAAATAATCTAAAAACATGAACCAAGGGCAAATATGAATATGTAGAAAGCCTCAGAAAATGGCTTGTGATGATGAATTCAACCCATTCCATCTCATCAGGGACCTTTGGACTGTGAGATTAGCATTTTCCCACAGCACCAAAAATGTTGTACCTTTGTTAGAGAACTCAACGTTTTGAATGTCACCAGTACCAGTATCTTTTTTCTATCCCTATCTTATGTGATACAGCATGTGAGCTTACCACTCTGTGACTATCAATAGAAGGAGAATTTAATGGACTACAAGGCATGAATAGACTTTTCAGTTTTCTCTCAGACCAGACAGATAGAGGTACCAAGATTCAGCTTACAGTCAGGAAGCAAGAACTTAACATTTCCTCAGGCCTTTAGAATTTACAAGATGAATTTATGAAACTAAATACAAGTTCGCCAAATTCTATTCCATGCAAAGTCAGTGAAAAAAAAATTCTGGTCTGTATCATTTTGACAGGCTTTTTTAGCTGTTAATACCCACAGAGCTTTATAAAGAATACAGTAATAATAATAAAAAAAAAATCTATCATCATCGTAATTGTTGAAAACTCTTATTGGATATTTACTACTACAAGCTAATTTCATCTGTTTGATGCCAGAAGGATGAGAAGGAAGAGTATTTCTTGAAGGTGAACTGAATTAATATTGTTATGCTGGAACAATTTACATATAACACCAAAAGAATCAAAAATACTTGATACTCTTTCATCCCCATATGACGAAACTGTCTAACAGTGAATTGGAAACAATAAAGACAATAAATATTTAAATCACATCTCAAAATATTACTCATGTCTGTAAAGTTCTCATAAAACTGTGAAAACAATCTGTACTTATAATTCTTTGTCTTTTGGAAGATAAAATTGTTTAAATATTACTATAATGTCTTTCTAGAAAAATTCTTAATTTAGGATCTTAAAGATACCCATGATCTTTAGAGGCTCCTTTCTTAAGTGTTTGAAAGAGGAGAAGACCAGCAATATTAAAGTACCAATTCTTGCTGCAGACCCTCCTTTGTGGGGTATTTACCAAGTAAACATTACAATTCCTGCATAATGTCACATTTTATTGTAAAGCATTTTTAAGGATTTTTATAAAATACTGTTGTGGCACTTTTTTGGTAAAATTCTGCTTGTATAATCAAACACTGTTAGGAATCATAATATCCTTTGTAGAGGGCTCAAATTAAAAGTTTTAAGTTCTATATACTTGTCTATAATCAATTGTCTATAAACTATAATTACTATACTGAAAATGCCACAAAGATAATTTTGATATTTCTTCGGAGATTTCTTAGGATATTTCTCCACTGTAGGAGTGGAGATGAATGCCTAGTAACAGAGAAAGTTGTGGAGTAAATAAATATTTACATACACAAGCATGCCCGCACGCGCGCGCGCGCGCGCGCACACACACACACACACACACACACATATATGTATATAATGAACACATTAGGTATTCCACATGGTGAAATCATTTTGCCAATCATAGAATCATTCAGGTTGGAAGGGTCCTCTGGAAGTCATACAGTCCAACCCTCCACTCAGCAGGTACAATTAGATTATAAAGTTTATCAAAATTCAAGTGCCTATACTAAATTATCAAAAATCTAGTACTATAATAAACATACCATCTTCCTCATTATTTTAGCACATTGTTGTAAATCTAATTCATGAATCATATTTTGATTGACCTAATTGAAAGAATGTGAATTGAAAATAATTTCGCTGAAAACAGTCTCTTACCAACATAGGTGCAATATAAAATGTTTCAAAGCTTATGTGGTCATAGACTTTTATAGCAGAATTCTTCAATGAATACCTTTGAAACAGCTATAAACAGCCACACTTAGCATATCCACATGACTTAAAAAGCAACAGAAGGGAACAAGCAAACAAAAATGTTTTTGAATTATCTCACTACTTATGAAACCCAAATGATTCCACAGCAGAAACTAGACACAACTGGAAAGGTCTGCATTATGATTCTTCCTAATTTTTATAGAAAAAAAAGAACATATTTAAAGTAGACTAGAACTCTGTTTCATAAATCAGCAGTGAGGATGGGACTCAGTATGAGCCTAAACAGATGGCTAGTGCCATTTGAAAGTAGGAGTGTCAGTCCACACATTGCCTGCAGATATAGGATCTGTGAGAGATGCATGAGAGAGATGATTTTCTGAAGCAGACACTGAAGTCCAGAAGAGCACCTCAAAAGGTGCTAGAAGTCTATGGGAAAGTAGCTGAAATGAGCTCTAAAACACCTAAATTTAGATGTTTACCTGTTTGTGTCTAAAGGTTCTTTAGACCTTCATCCTTCAGCATCTAGTGCTAATGGAGATGGTTTAAGTTATCAGAGACGTCTGTGTGGTCTCGCAGATTGAACAGGATCTATAGGAAACCTGTGAGTTTATGGATCCACATCTGGAGGCAAAGCAGAATAACTTAGAGAATCTTAAATGGCACAGCAGATCTCTCCGGTGGATAACCGTGCCCTTAGCACACCTGTAGACATCTAACTATATGTATTTAATCTTTAAATGAATCACATTTGGAAAGTCCATTTTAAAAAGTGACAAGCAGAAGAACGCATTGTTAATCTATATATTGGATCTCAAGTGCAAAAAATGTACCATCAGTCTCATGTCTTCATTTGCTCTTGATGGAATTAAATTGTGCAGAATGATTCAGTGGAAGTCAATGATGACTTCCTGCCAAGTGCAGTAGTGAAGTGTTTTGTGGAGTAGCTAAAAATTTACCTTGGAAACATTATAATCCCATTGTTTTCTTCAAGTGGAAGTAATTACACACAATGTTTATTTACTAGATTTTTTTCCCCCAAATTTAAATGATCATTATAAAAGATAGATGAACTAGAACAACATTTGAATATATTGTTTGGTGAAAATACAATTGATTTGTATTTTCCTTTTAGATAATGTAACAGTCAGCAGGAAGGCTACAGTTTCTACAGTGTTAATAACTGGCTAATATAGACAAGATAATTCATTTTAATGCATTTGAGCTATACAAAGAGAATTACACATACCTAATAGCATGCATGCAATGGCTTCTGAGAAGTACTGAGGTTAAAAATAATCTAATAAGTCTGTTTAATATCAGAAAAAAAAGCATCTAATTACAGAGAAAAACAACACAGATATCAAACTGTTTCAAAATATCTACAATACAATTAAAAAGAATGATCAGTCAGGAAGCTGTTAATTTGACAGTCTAATAACACAGAACCGCACTAGGAATTAGGTTAACAGTGTGAAAGGCTCTGAATTAATACATGATGGGCATACTCTGCCTGTGTGCATACTCTGCCTGAGTGCCTTCTTTGCCTTGGAAAAAAACTAGTGAACAGCAACAATATATTAGTTATAGGCAATGCAATAGCTACCTTTTCAAACTGCATCCTTGGGTAGGATTTGTATTTGAATTTGATGAAGAAAATAAAAATATTTTGTGGACATTTCTGAGCATTTATTTGTGCATCCATGGGCCCAATTCAATGCTGCATGTGCAAGGTGTATGCAAACGTCAGCCTTCTGACAGTTGTACTAGAAGGTTAAGAGTGCATTCACTTCAGTGCTTAGCTCGGAGGTGCACTTCTGAAACAATCTCTGACTACCTCCACTTACTGTGCTTTGGTTTGTGTCACAAAGCAATCTCAGACCAGACAAACTGAGTTCTTTTGGGATGAAACTAAACTGGAAGATGTTTTCCAGCCAGTAGCAGGCATTCAGAACCGGATTAGAACCAGTCCACAGTAAAACCCTGAAAATGAACATAGTATGGACTTCAGGCCCTCAGCACTTACTATTTTGCCCTATGAAGCTGCTCTTAATGTACTGCACTGCTTGCTGACATAGACCTAGCCTAATCTAGTCTGTTAAGGACAATAGGAGGCAATACGTGGATCCTGTTCTATGTATCTTTTTCTCCTCATCTTTCCCAGCCTCTGAGATTCTGCTGGTGGTCTGCAAAGGTAAGTTTCTGCAAGATCTCCATGTGAACTCACAAAGATGGTAGACAGACAATGTATTTTCTCAGCTTTATTCACAGTTCCTAGATTCCCATTCTGGAAACTTCTGAATTCTGACTGAAAAAATAAAATAAACTTTTTCTCTTCTTGACTTGTATCTTATTTTTTGTTACATTCTGAAAATGCCAGATATTTATATTTATAATAAATAATAAGAATGTTAGTTAGAAGAACTACCTCTGCAGAGAGACTAAAATCTGCATGGTAGGAACCCTCCCTTTGCAGAGGCTGTGGACTCCATGACACCAGAAGTCCTGTGTCTTGCAAAACAGAATGGCTGCAAAAGAAGAACAATCATCTTGATGAAGTTCTGAGAAAATTTAAATTCCCTATTTCTATGGCTTACAAACTTCACACATCCTATCTGGTCTGTCATTTTCTTCTGCCCATTTCAATAGTAAATTTGATCTGGCATCCATTTTAATCTTTTGTAGCACTAGAGACACCTACATGAGGAAAGACTGAGAGAGCTGGGCCTGTTTAGCCTGGAGAAGAGAAGGCTGAGAGGAGATCTTATCAACGTGTACAAGTATCTGAAGGGAGGGCGTTGAGAGGATGGGACCAGACTCTTTTCAGTGGTGCCCAGCAACAGGACGCGAGGCAATGGGCACAAACTGAAACACAGGAAGTTCCATCTGAACATGAGGAAAAACTTTTTCACTGTGAGGGTGACAGCGCACTGGAACAGGTTGCCCAGAGAGGTTGTGGAGTCTCCTTCTCTGGAGATATTCAAAACTCGCCTGGATGCAATCCTGTGCAATATGCTCTAGGTGACCCTGCTTGAGCAGAGGGGTTGGACTAGATGATCTCCTGAGGTCCCTTCCAACCTCAGCGATTCTGTGATTCTGTGATATCATCCCTCAAATGAAGCTCTCTTTATGCCTCACTTCAATTCTGAATGCTCTGCCATGGTACATGGGTGAGATCTTTGTTGCATGGATATTTCTCAGGGATTAGTAAGTAAATTATGTTCCAGTGATAATTTATTTAAATTACTGAATTCTTAACTGGGTTGAAAATATTTGTTTTTGTCATAATGAGAAAGGTTACAACCTATGGGGAAAAGGAGAGAAACCATGCTGGGAAATCTCCTCCCACTTACCTGCCATTTGGACAGGAAAGGGATGATGGTCCTAACAGATGATTCCTTTTCTGAAAGGTATATAAAATGCAAAAGGCATCTTGACCTCCTCATGATTTTACTGTTTAAGTAAGTAAACTACCTGCAGTGCTTTAGGCTCTGTTTTCTCTTTTCTCAGAAAGACAGATGGAAGGAATGAAATGCCTCTCTATGCCCAGGAAAAAATCTTCACCATCCTTCCTTTCTAAGCTGGGAGCTTGTCCTCCAGTCCTTCCCTGAGCATGCGCATCAGCTGGATTAATACACAGTTCTTACTCACATCTGCTATCCATAATCTAATACAGGAATTAATATAGTTCTGGGACAGGATGAAAGGCACAGAAAAAGACCTTTGAGAGCAGAAATGTGTGAAGAGCTTATCTACATTAATCCCTGAAACAATTTACAACTGGATATCAAGAAGAGGTTGTCCCACACTATTATCCTCTAAGGATCAAATCTATATATTGTTTTTTGCTTTCAACATTAATTAAACTCTCCAAACATAAATGCCTTGAGAGCTCTTAAAATAAGCTGGGAAGTATATGACTTTAGATTACATGGTACAATTACAATTGATAAAAAGCATGCAGATAAAATAGGCCTTATTTCTTCTCTAGACCAGTAGAATCTGTTACATGGAAGGTGAAAGAAAATAAAGTCCAATTAACAAAGGAAGGGTGATCCAGTAATTGATCCAGAACAAGATTTAAGATCTAATATCATTAATGTGTTATTTGATCAAAGTCAGATTTCCCTGAGATAATAATTTGATCAGATGAGAAATTTCACAAAGCATTTTGGTTTTCCCCATTACATATAGCTTGTCATGATAAGGACTTGCAGTAATTTGTGATTGATGAGAATTAATTTTGATGTTATCATTCATCGATGTGATGAAATGTTTCAGTAACTGGGAAGCCTTGAAAAATTATATTCATATATATCATCTCTTGAAACACTACACTATACATTCAAGTGGCATTACATTTACAAACTTAGGAAGGGATTTTCTGCTGCCCAGAGTGATCAAAATGTCTGCTTTCTCCTAGAAAGAGGAAAATAAAATAGCAAGGTCTACCATCAAAGAGGATAGAGAGGGACTAGCTATACAGTTTAAGGCAGAAATCTCTCTTTTAAAGAATTACATATGCAGCACACATTTACCTGACAAAAACAAAATCTGGCCAAGGAATAGGAAGGTAACATGCAGCAACATTATTCCCTTTTCTTTATTTTCATTTATGATATTAATATACTCTCCTTTGGTTTTGTGAAACTGCTCTTCCTGTGACTTTGTGATTAAACATCGTCTCGGGAACTCTGGTTTATACTGCTCAAATTCATCATGATGGCAATGTGACAGTGCAGAAAACTGCAAGGTTCCCTGCCCTCCAGTCAGTACTCTCTACTGGTCCGTTTACAAAAGAACATCTGTGCTATGTTGGAACCTATTCACTTATATCCTTGCCAATAAGCTTGGAACAGGGATAACAGTTACCTATTAAATAAATGAAGAGTAAAACATTGAGATGATTGCTGCATGAAGAAGGGCTGGCTAACCTGGCAAGCTCTGTCTAAACCGTTTAAGACAGAGATGAGATTGAACACAGAATGAATCGCTGAGTTAGGTTACTTATCTCCTTACATGCAAGGAAAAAAAATGAAATGAGAGAAAACTCTTTAAACAAGTTACTTTCAGACACTGGAAAGTTATGCAAAGTCAAAATTCTTCAGAGACAGAGAAGTAATCAAAGATGTGATTAGCAAGTACTTGATGTTATTTTCTAGTACAGATGACCATTAAATGTGTGTAGACCTCATGCCTAAAACCTATTGTCACTTTTGAAGGTGTATGAATGACATTTTCAGAAGCAGATAGGGCCATATTTGCAAAAGGTAAGCTTTTGTTCTGCTTATTGTTGCATGGTTTAATTATTAAGAACCTTAGACTAATTTTCAAAAATGACTCAGACATAGACCTGTAATAGACAGTTCATGGATTCATAACAATCCTCAAGAGTTCTTAGAGATTGCCTGCTAAATTGAAAGCTATGTTTAAAGGATGCATAAAGAGCGGATGTTAACTGCGCTGTGGCCTTACTCAGATTGTCAATATTCAGATGGTAAAGCAGACCAATTTGAAGGCCATAAACAAAAGAGTGTACAAGAGTAAAACTCTGCCTGGTACATGTTCGAGGATAGGTATGATCTTGGTTTTGGCTATTTGTGTTGGTGTTTCTTAAGTCCAGACCCCAAGTGGTGTGAGCGTGTTGTGTGTTGTAGAATAGAAATCTTAGAATATAAATTGCTATCCTCCTGACATACCCATCCTGCTTAGTAAATATATTTTAGATTATATGCCACTGAGTGATGTGGTTCTGTTCTTGCAATTGTCCAACCTAAATTGTTCTGTGACAGACCCTTTATTGTTATTTCTATTGGAAGAGACCAAAAAAAAAAAAAAAAATTCAAGAATTTACCACTTCATCCACTTCATCAGTTTGTGGAAGTTATCCTTGTATTTCATTTCTGTAACACTTTTTTTAGACAATGTGTTGTCAATAACATTTTAAAGTACAATTTATGACTTCTGAAACTCCAGCTGTAGTAAATTATGTGTATCAGTAGCAAAAAAGGAAGTTCTAGTCATAATTTCAACATTATTTTAGAGATACTATGGCCTAACAGATCATAGTCTACTTAGCAAATGTTCTGTTTACTGATCTAGCACATTCTAATAGATCATCTATTGAGATGCATCTATGTAACACTTGCCATCAGTAAGAACATTGTCAGCACAATTTGTAAGGAATACGCACATCAGACTGAACCTGTTTAGTCCTCAGTGTCTGTCTATTAAAGTTCTCTTATTAAATATGCTGTTCTACAAAGCACAGATTCTACATGTGCTTTTTTCAAACAAAATCTTGTTTAGTCACATTTTGGTTTTGCTCATATCTGAAGTATAAAGAGACTAATTATGTCTGTCCATTATGGATGCACTGTATTGCCAGAGGAAGAGAAGAGACCCAGAAACCTGCTTCACTTGAGCACCCATAAATGTACTGAATATAACTGGTCATTTCAAACACCTAATTGCAAAGGATGAATTGAGCCAGTTCCATCAGATGCTGAGCTCATTATCACACAACAGTGTATTATACACATTGATAACCCTTCACACTGGGAATAGATATATACAAAAGTTTACATGCATAGATACACATCCTATATGTATACATATATATGAAGACTGGGATACCATTGAGTGATGGTATCTCTTTACTCTGTTTTCCTAAAGCAACAAAGCTTGTATGTCTGTTGTCAGTCTCCTTTTCAGTCTTTCCTTTCCAGTAATCTTCAATATATTGGACAAATTCAACCAAAATTTAAAGATGAGTAAAAGACTCAAGATAATTAGATTCTGACAAGACTTGTGACAGTCAGCAACTCAATGGAAAGAGAAGATGCCCCAAATTAATTTCTAGACCCTATGAAAGGCAGGGAAAAAATATCTACTAAGTATTCTATTTGGCAGCAGCAGACAAACCAGAATGGTCATATCTTGGACTTTCCACAAGACATTCTGGGGGAGGTATTACAACTAACAAAATGTGAGATATTGTCATGTAGGTCAAGAAAGAAGCAAAGTACAAAGTACACAAACCCATAGGAAACCAAGCTTCACTAGATCTGTTATGAATAAAATGACCCATTAAAAGTCTGTCATGTTACTTTCATGACTGTGGGTAATAAATCTTCCTGTGTCTATCAACTCTTTCTGATTTTTCTGTTGCTATGTTCACTATGGACACTATAAGCTCTTTTCTGCAGTCACTGACTTTTTCCCTACAGTAAATGAGTGTTGAGATCACAAAGATCTACAAAGGCACATCCTTTGTTTAATACATGTCTTCCTAGCCAGGAATTCTGAAAAGAGTTTTGTCTTTTGTTTACTTGTTCTGTCACTACTTTGCAGTGCTCATCATCAAACATACAGTGGGATCAGCTTCCCTGTTGCTTTAACTGATATTTTGTCCAGGTTGCACATGTGGAATTTGCTATACATTACAGGACAGAACCTGCAATAAAGGCTGCCCATGTTCTTCTTTAGTACTTGGAGAACCTGACTGGGAGAAACCAATATAATGAGCTGATGAAGAGTTTCGCTGAGCTGTGACCACCTGGTATAGTCAGCATGGACCATTCCAGTTTTTCTTTAGTTAATGAAAGCAAGGAGAGAAATCTGATCTTAGGCTACAATACCCTTTGAGGTGTTTACTTTGATGACAGAAAGATTCTAAAGAAGTAAATCTAGTTTAGACTTTAAATTATGGAGAAATTAATACAGGCCGCACTTTTCCCATGATGATTCTTAGCTATTGAATTAGCCCCAGTGCTATCTATGCCACATGGCACTTAGAAAAGCTTTTATTCTGTAATAAATTACTGCTGATCCTGTCATGTTTCCCATAGTAAGTAAAATTTCCAGGAAGTGCAAAAAATACTTCTACCTTTCCTCGTATAGATCTCTTTCCTGAAATCTGACATCTTGACATATGTGTGATGATTTATTTAGTCCTCCATTTACTATTCTCCCTAATGCCTCTTCACTTATAATATGAAGCTCCTGTTTAGCAATACAGCAAAGTGAGTTAATTAAATGAAGTGCTGGCACTAATTTATTATGTAAATACCTGGAAGCTTCAAATTGCAGTGATGCCAAATACCAAATCTATACTACTTCTAAAGAAAACTGAAAAGAATCATAATAGTCTTAAGAAAATACTAATGCCTTTTAAATATAATCTTTTTTTTTTTCTATAAATACTTCACTATGCAGTCTGTAAATTCCTTAGAATTTCTGATTATTTACGTATAAATTAGAAGTTGGCAGCTTCCCAGTAGAAAAGGTACTCCAGGAAGGTTTTAAAAGAGAAGATAAACTGAGTATTATGCACAAAGAAACTTTGGCCATTTGTGCCTCAAGACAAGGCAAATGAACATGTTACTGTGAGGTAAACCAGAACTATAAGTGCATAAATTACTCTGTAGCACTTGCTTCCTTGTGCAGTAAATGTGGGTTTATGTCACTCTCATTATCAACTCTATCAGTTTAGGTTCTGCACATCATCAATTACTGCAGAATATCTGACAAAGTAAATAAATGCATATATAAACAATGATGGTGTCAAAGGACAATGTCAAATACGAGATACTGTCAATAGCTACAAATATTTTCAAACACTAGGGAAAAATATCTTAGAGTTATCAATTCAGCAAGGTAATATAATTGATTAAGGATGATAGTTCTTAGCAAGGGAATTGGAAATATATTTTAAATAGAAATAGCCTACAGAACAAACAAAATAAGAAAAGTATGTGGATATTTAATTATAGGAATTTTCTTATACAGTGGCAGAATATTTTCATCTCTTGCATGCTCTGTCATGAGTTTTTCCTGTCAGGAAATTTCCTGAATTAAGTGAAAGAACTGCAATGAGTTTCTGTTGCTATATTTATATGCTTTGGGATTGTGCAGTTAAAACATTCAATTGGTTATTTTACATCTCTGTGTGTGTACTGCGTGTGTATGTATGTGCAGAAGTGCTAAATCTGTTGATTTGTTTTCTATAATGTGTGGATACAAAGTACTTTCTAAATTGTATTATAGTAAGATACATTTAATGGCTATTCATCTATGGTTCTAGAAATCTTATTGAGTGTCCATTTGATAAAGTTGTCTGAAGTCATTTCACTGTGAATAAATTAAATGTATGTATATTTGTGGAAGAATCAGTTGGTGTACCAATTGGTAGATTATTACACTGAATAGTATTGAAATTACATTAAGGAACTATTAAAAAAAATCCTAGTATAAGAAAACAATAAGTTTTTTATTGTTAAAAATTTAAAATCTCAGTTTTAGTGGTTTTTAGAAGCATTCATAGCATTTTTTGTGCTTTATTTAAACCATGAAAACCATTAGGGTGCAATATTTGAATTTTGTACCTGAATCTTTTCATTTCTAAAAATATTTAATAACATAGAAAAATGAAAAAAGAAGAAGAGGTTAAAGGTAAAAGATTAAAGAAGTATATTGATGGAGATCAAAACAGCAAAAAAGAAGAAACTAAGGCAGAGGAAGATAAAGGAGAAATAATACAATGGAGGTAGAAGGAAATGACAGAGGAAAGAGAAAACTTTCCAAATTTACCCACTAATTTTCAGAATACTTTTGAATAAATAATTAAGTATGAGACCTTTGAACAGACAAAGCTGACATGTTCAAACTCAAAAAAGGGGTTTCTAAGTGCATTCTCAGCAGTTAAGTTCTCCTGAGGAAAAAACTGGAGGCCACAATCTATCTGTCAGCAACAAGAGAAGTACATATATAGCTGGATAAGGATGAATGCCAATGATGAAAGTATAGGAGTTTTGTTGTTGTAGTTGGTTCTAAGTTTTAAAGACCACCTCTGGTAATTGTAAAAACAAAACAAAAAATGTATTCTTATGTATTAAATAGCTCTGCTTATTTGTATTTTCTTGAGTAGGGGAATATTTTAACTATCAAATAAATAGATTCAAGGAGGAATAGTCTTTTTGTTTTCCAAGAAATAGTCTAAATTAAGAGATAATTTAATGGCCCAATCAGGCAGGAAAAGTACTTCTATGAGGAAAGCAAATATGGATCACTTTCAATGCAGTAATTTTTCAACTTAATAGTGACAGTAATGTATTTGTATAATTCTTACCTTTGAAGGTACAGTATAAACATTTCATAGTGAACATATTCCACATCGCCCTCTTTTGAAAGGGAAAACTGTTTTCCTTGTCCTTGACCTGACATTTGTACATGAAGAAACTGAAGCATTAGAACTTAATAGTATTTAACAATGTTGTTTGGGACAATTTTGAAGGTTTTAAGGTTTTTTGTTTTTTAATGGTTTCCTCTAAGCCATGTATACATGACTTAATATTACCACTTAATATTTTGTCACATCCTAATACATTCACTCTGTTTGGAAGCTAAATGTTTTGTTTGTCTTGAAGAGCACCTACTACATACCAACAGTCTTTCTGGAATATGGTTTCATTGTAAGCTCAAAGACAACAGCATAACAAAGTTACTCCTAAGATTCCTTCTTGAGGTTGACCATTTCTTCATTTCTATGCTTCTATAACTTTTAAAAAGCTCTACATCCCCTCTGCCCCAAAATTGCCATTTCCAACTCAGTATGTCATACTTAGACCCATCTGAGGCTCATAAAATTCATAGCCCACAGCTAAATCTTGGGATAGTAGACCTAGCTGATATCCTGAAAGCCAATCTAAAGACACTGAACGCTGAGGCAAACATAAAGCTTACTGGTTACAGACTCCTTTATTCTAAGACAGGATGGAAAGGGGAAGGTCAGAGGGAAAGTAAGCAAAAAGAATGTAACTGTTCAGCATGTATTTACAGCTGTTGCCTTAGGAGGGAAAAACTTAAGAGCTGGGCATGTTCCTGCATTTAAAGTTAGCAATCGTCTGAGAAAAGTAAGTAAAGTGAATACCACCAGAAATAATGTCAGGAGCAGTAGGGGTGCTCCTTCAGTTAGCTTTGTCCACGCACCAGGAAATACAGCATGCTCCTACGCAGCAGAAAATTTGAAAATGCCTGAATCATTTCATCATGAGACAAGTACTGATCTCAAGTCTCCCTCTTCCTTCATTACCTCCAACTATCTTTTTAAAGAAAGTGAGAGTCAAAATTCCTTGTAATAAATCCACAAAGGAGACACCTAAAATCAATACAGGAATCAGTTTTGATTTGGAAATATGAGTTTTACAAAAAGGCTCATACTTGAAATTAGATGTATTAATGCAGATGATAAACAAGATCCTTTCTGGCATTTTCTTTTAGTGAAGTCTGGTGTATTCCTATTCTAATATTTTCCATCTTCATGAGGTATGCTGGTGATTATAGAATCCTTCCCATTCAATTTGTGAGGATATCCTTCATCTAAAACAACATACTTTATTTATTCACCAAGCTGAATATATATTAAGCATTATTTGCTGAAATTTAAAATGCCTAAAACCGTTTTGGTTCTGATCCAGTAAGAGCCCAAACTGTGATGTAACTGATCAGCCACTAGTGGACTAGTGGATAAGATGAAGCATTGTCTTGGCTCTACTGGCTGCATGGAACAGATCTTGATCAAGCATAATTGGAGTTTAGACATGTAGCACTCATATGTGCAAACTGAATTCCATCCTAAATGTCTGTAATGTGAGAACTGAGTCTTTTATTCCAGCCCTACTTCTGTTACAGCATTATCCAGTAAAGCTTCAGTAAACTTCTTAATAAAATAGTATCCAGAAGCTATGCTACTACACCTTACTCTCATGATGTCTTGAAAGGTAGAAATATCAATATTATTAACAAAAAATCATAATACACATATACACAAAACAGAAGTAATGCAGTCAAAAATATGACTTAAACATTTACACCTTTTTAAAAAAATATTAAGTATGTTTGCTTTTGCTCAATATGCAATTTTTTTCTACTGTCACTTGCACATATATAGAATTCTGTGTTACAATTGCTATATTTGAATTCAAATTGAGGATGTACATATAATGCAGTGAGCTGTACCTAACATGATTTTTTCCAGTTTGCTTGCAAATACATTTTATATGCCGCGTTAAAACATATGAACTCTGTTATTTGTTGTTGAGATGCATCTATGACACTGTACAGAGCCAAGGCTACCCTGGAAGTCTTGTACCAGATTTTAGAACTTCTGGAAATTTATAATCTCATTGTTATGCCACAACAATAGCTTTGCTATAAAATCACTTTAGTTACACTTTGTGTTCTAAATTATGCTGCTTGAGTGCACAAATAAAAAAAGGAAGGGAAGGGAAGGGAAGGGAAAGGAAGGGAAGGGGAAGGGAAGAGGAAGGGGAGGGGAGGGGAGGGGAAGGGAAGGGAAGGGAGGAAAAGCCCACAGGTCTACTTCAAAGCAAGTGGGAATTTAACCAATATTTGTTTGTTTCATACCTGAGATCCTAGTCATTTTTAAAGGGATCTGAGTGGAACAAAAAAAGCCATTGAAGTGAGCAAATTCTAAAATGACTGAAACTTTAGTCTATCATGTCAGATCCCTCTAAAATTGCAGACATTGTTCCAGTAAAAGAAAAATAAAAAAGATTAAAGTCCCAAAATATTTAGGTGTTATATTTCATGTCATTTAACACCAGGCAGTAACTGGTAGTCAGAAGCCAGCTGAGAATAAGGTGAAGCAATATTGCAGATAACTCTTCATTTATATTTTCTGTGAATCTGTGAACAGAACTTACAAACTATTCAGAGGTTTCTCAGTCAGATTATAGTACTTTCACAGTCAGAAGGAAAATTACTTCCTCTCAAGGAAAGCGCCTGTACAAATGTGGTCAAAGAATAAAATAAAGAAGTAATAAACAGTAAAATAGAGAGTAATAATGAAGTATAAAGTTAAAGCACACTAGTTAAAAAGCATTAAGCAGGAGGTGGACATTCAAAATTGAAGGGGCCTGTGTTTGTTTTTTACTTCAGGTAATTACAGCAAAATGAACCTGATTTACTTTTGACCAGAAGTGTCCACACTTCAAATAATATGCTTCAAATAATACTTCTTAGCTTCCTATCTTTAATTACCTCATTTGCCTTTACTGAGCGTTGTCCAAGCAACTCATACGCTAACATGAATTCTCTTACTGTTGTGTAAGAATTAAACTTACACAGTTCTGTACATTCTTTGGCCAATAAAATTGAACTATGTAATTGGGATAATCTATAAAAAAAAATTGCTATTTACAGTATAACTAGCTACAAAAATGAAATCTGTAACAATGATATTGAATTCATAAGAAATTCATTTAAAAAGGAAATATCTGTATAAAATGTCAGCTTAGAATTAAACAGAAATAAAAATACCAACTCTAGAATTAGGTATCCGATATATCTTAGTAGTTTTAATGCAAAAGGTGAATTAAATATAAGTATTTAATTTTTCACACTCCTTGTGCCAAAATTAGCTGTTGTGGCAACACAGGTCCATATCTTTTATCCAATAAACAGCTGAAGGTCTCTATAAATACAGAAAACTGTAGCAACTGATCCTAATAATAATTATCATTTTAGGCATAATTCAAAGCTCATTCATATCCATGGATCTCATTGAATTCAATGGCACTGCTCATCACATGCAAAATTAAGTGATTGAGCATCTTAAGGTTTTTGATGAGAAGTTGATACAGTTCTAGTATAATCTGCATATAAAGTCTTTTCCTCACAATAATAAGTAATTTATTCCCAATAATAATAGAACTTAAAGCATTATAAACAATTATACTTTTGAATAGTTTAAAAGTAGTATTAACTGGGTAAATTAAGTTATAGTGAATTTACCCAGGGATACCATTAATTGCAGAGACCACAGTAAAGAAGATTTAAATAGCATTATTTGTATAATAAAGTCCTAGAATTTTTCTAGAAGTTCTAGGAAAAAAGAAACCAAACCACTACAAGCTGAAACAACTTAGTAGTGCAGGATAAGCAGTGATATAACTATGCCAGATATCTGTATCACTCATTCAACAATGCATTTTCAAGAAGAATGTTGAGAATGTTTAAAGAAAAAGTTAGGAGCCTAATTACCTGCAGCTACCTCTACCTTTAAGGCAGAGAGAGACACCCATCCAGAGGGCACATCAGCCTGCCTCTCAGTACAAGGATACACTAATATTTGTTTTGGTTTGCTGTAATATGAATAGTTTTTTTAACCCAGTATTTTGTTTATTTAACACAATAAATGATCTGTAGGTAGCTCTTCAAAACAAAAAGGTAAAAAGAAATCCCACAAACAAATATTTTGTTTCCAAAATCAAATACTAAAATGACTTTCATTTTCAACTATTTTCTAAACACCTGATGTACGGTGGCACAAACTTTTGAGCACATTTAAATATGGCACAAATTTTAGTTTTAACACTGTGAAGGACAAAAGAACATATAAAATTGGACTTTTATTTTCAGTACACCACAGGAATCCATCCTTTCACAGAGTTCTCAGGGTACATATATGATCTAGATGGCACAGGATGTACAGATGAGTCTTCTATAAATTCAAAATGACCTTTCTCCCCACTCTCTTAAATCTATCCTGAGACTTATGAAACAGTGAGAATTAGAATAAATCAGTAGCAATGAACCTGTACATTCTCAAGAATACACAACAGAAAATTTAGTGTAAGTAAATCTTAAAAGATCTATGCATTTTCATTGATAAAGAATGAACCCAAACATGGTATATGATCAAGATTTCATGTATAGATTTATCCTCCCTTTCAGAAAATAAGGCCTGTTCCCTTAAAGATTATACATACACTTAATTTTAAAGATCTGAGCAGTCCCACTGATAATAGTATCATTTTCCACTGGCTTAAAGTAATTACATGTTTGAAGGACTGGAACTTTGAATAAAAATTTGAATTCTATTTGTCATAACTGCTATAAAGAATTATAGCTGTTACTCTCAATGAGAACCAAAATTGCCAATATCTTTGCAATGCCCAAAGTTAAACAAATAAAATTAATTTGGTGTTTGTTTTCCTAAGTTTGTCACAGGAACATGAGGAAAAAGGTGGAAAAAGATGTTAATTTTTTAATAAAATTTTTTATTTTAGAAAAGTCCCTTTGAATATATAAACAAGGTTAAACATTCTAAATTTCAGGTATTGCCCAAACTTTGAAAGCATGCCAGAACCTTCACATAGAAAGGCAGAAGGTATACTGCATAACAACAAAAGGGACATAAGTATAGGCTACGCAAACTTGAGGCCTGAAATAAAAGGATGTATTCTGGGCCTGTTCCAAAATGGGACCAAAGCTCAAACACCAAAACATCTAAAATCTTTGTGCTGGTTTCAGTCAATTCAAAAACTCAAATATGAAACTTCTGTTTTGTATAGGCTTATCTTAAATGCCCAAGAATGGGTTTCAAAACTTGCATTCATATCATATCTATCAGCAGTAGGACATGTAGTTAACAATACATGAAGCCCATTATTAATAATAATTTTAAAACTAAGTAGCATTTAACACATTAAGAACATTGCTTAAAGAATCTGAACGAGGGCTCAGATAATCATTTAATTTTCAGCTTGATAGTTCAACTAAGAAAACCCTGACAGCCCAGAATAAAATAGTTAAGTATAACCGGAACAATAGAATGCCAGTCCCAGCATTTGGCTGTGGACGTTGGAAGTAGAATCCCACAAGGGAAGGCAAGACATCTTTGCAAAACTCCGTGGTAGGGTAAAAGAGGGGAAGTTCTGCAGCTATAAGGGCAGCAGTCTGATAATTTCTATAGGGATGAGATAGCTGCTGCTCAGCAAGAGACTTCTTCCCCAGTGAGTATAAGGTGAGATTGCCAGGTGCTGTAGCTATCAGACATACTGGTAAACCTCCTAGTACTTGTGGCAGCATGGTCTGACCAGTAATTGAGAGGGAGAGGAGGCCTGCCTGTGATGAATTTTTGAAGAAATGGGCTATTTATGAACACTCTTTACAAATAATGTTATAATATTAAACAATATAAATCAATAATACCATCTAACTGGAACAAACGACTGGAACAAAACAAAGACTCTTAATTCATTGTAGGTTATTACATACATATAAGCTACTTGCATGGAAGTAAGAACTGCAGAATTTTATGTTTTGTACAAGGGAAACCAGGGAGGTCAGTAAATGACCAGATCTGAGCCGTCACAAACTTTGATTACCAATTGACAAATCAGCAAGGTAGCTTCAATTCACAAGATTTGCCTATTATCATATTCTAGTTAGTAAGACTTCTATTTTAGAACATATTACAAGATGGAATCTCAAAAGGAATTATCTCAAAATCAACTTTAACAGTATTTGGATTCCCTAGCTATGAACTGAGGAAATTCATCCTGAGTGAGAATGTTCTTCTGAAGTTCCCCAACTTTGTGTTTTGAAAGGCAGTAAATCAGAAATATCTGTCTTATGACATTGTATTAAGGCATAAGCCAACCTTATTCAAAAAAATGAAGGCTCAACCCCTCAAAACCATGTAGGGAGTTTCCCCTCTCCCTCCAATTAATCCCACTGTCTTCAATTGGGCAACTTCAAAGAATAAGTTTTTGTAAAGAAGAAGAAAGTTGTTAGGCACAAGCAGATTTAATTTAATATCTATGTTTTGTACTGTGGAGAAAATACATTCTTCAGAAAAACCTGTAAATGGGACACATTTTTTAAACTAAGAGCTATTGCACACCATGGCACTTCTAGCTATCCCAAAATCCCCAGACAGTCAGGAAAATAACATGCTAGACTAGGAATCATTGCTGAAACAACATCAAACCTTGCCCTCATATAGACATTGGAGTTGAAAACTAGAGTTTTTGCATCTAGCAGTGTTACCATGGGCTAGGGAAAGTAGCAGGAAATCCAAGGCATTAAGCTTTATGAAGAACTGCACAGCTGGGAAGAACGAATTGAAACAGAAAGGGATAGACGCATGGTTAGAACATACTGAAAATGCTATATAAAGAGCAAGAAGGGGGTAATAGCAACCAATCAGTAAGACTTCAGAAGAACATTCCAAAGTAACTTATTCTAAAAAGCTTAGAAACTGCACAACAGAACTAAAACAGCACAGAGTTACCAAGAATTTTTATAACTTACAGCATGTACTTGACAAAGAGTCAGAAGAGTACCATAAAGTTGTATTTGCAAGCACTAAAAGTCTAATAAATGACTCAGTAGGATGCTGATTAGCATTTGCAATAGTGGGACCCAAAGGAAGCAAATATGGTAAGTGAGAAAAATCAACTCTTCAAAATAAGCAAAGCATTAACAGAAATACCTTTGAACAGGAGAATAACTAAGCTTAACCTAGAATTTTGTATTGCTCAGAAAAAGAAAAAAAAAACTGAGAAAATGTCTAACTAATCATGATATTGATATGGTTGGTTAAAAGCCTGGAACTACACTACTGTCCCCATGGGAAGTCCAAACTTTGTTTTCACTTTGAATTGAAATTAAAAATCTTCCCCCATCTTCACCAGGATGGAAAATTTGGAAAAAGTAACATGTCAAAATTTTTTATTTACTCTTTTAAATGATTCCAGCAAATTATATTCCATCTTTTTGCAGGTGCACCTCTTCAGCTAGACTACTTTTTCCACACTGCACTGAATGTTTATGTTCCATGAAGTACCCTGCACTTGAATATAAAAGGAGATTGAAGCATATCATGCAAAAATGTGGTCCTTCCTTTCCCACCGGGTAAGCAGGACATGAAATCCCAACCTATATTTCTCATGATGTACCATAGCAGCATTTCAATTTAAATTTGCCAAACAACAGTAGACGTGGATGAAGAAAATGTTTTGGTTCATCTACTAAGTCAAATTCACATTATAATATATCAATTTTTGAATGAGTAATACCTGAAATACACAACTTTCTTATTCCTTAAATATGAATTGTTTTAGGGAAGTGTTTCATAGGACTAATCATTTAAGAAGAAACATTGTCTTGTAAAATGCTATGTGTAAAGTAACCAGATGAAAGGACACAAATAGACAGTTAGAGTTAGCCAAAACAAATCTAAAATATATAGTAATAACATGTCACGAACTGTCTATGTACTTTAAAAAGAAAACAAAAATAGGCCCTGGGCATTTTCACATCTGAAGGGAAAAAACTAGGATCCTCAATCTGATCTTAAGATCAGATCTTCATTACACCCTTCATTTTTCCAGAGTTCTGTGACTCATAACTCCAACAAAAGTCAGAGATGAAAATCTCACATTTCAGCACATCTAAAAATCAATCCATTATTTTCGAAGTGGAAAAATGAATTTACAGGAGGTAATTGATGTTTTAAATCTCCCAGGTTTCAAAATACTGGCAAGATATATTTCTTTGGAAAGAAGTAGGAATAAAGTTCCATTTCAGTCAGATAATGTGTAAAATAAATGCATTTTCCTTCACATCTTTTATTATCCAAAGAATATGTGTTAAATCTAGATTCAGTAACTTAAGGATACAAAACAACTGGGAATGTGAAAACAACTTGAAAAAAATATATGTAATTAAACATTTGATTTTTTTCTTTTTAAGACTTATATTCATCATGGTCATGGTCCTAAAGCAAATACTCATCTTTCCTAGAAACAAGAAGTTAAGAAAAATATTTTCCTCTGTTGCACTGCTAGACAAATTCAAGATTAATAACAGATCTTATTCGCTATTGCTCATCCTGTCTGATAAATGAAGTCTGGAACTGAAAGAGTTAAACCTCCCTTTTCTTCCTATACTGTGATTATCAGTTTGTCTGCTAACGTATCTCTCTACCTTCCATCTAAAAAGCTGGATGTAACAATGTGATTTTTGCTGTGTGAAAGCTCCAAATATTGTTTTCATATCTCTTCATTTTGAATATAACATAAGCATTGATCTTTTTGGTTGTGCAATTCCTTCAGTGTATTCTTGTGACTGTTGGACTATCAACCTGCCCACAGAAGATTACTTTAAAACACCTTTTAGAGCCCAGGGAATAGAGCACTAAGTTAACCCATGCCAAGGTCATTGACCTCTACCATACTAAAATCCTAAATCCATTGAAAAACAGTTATATTGTAGTAAACTGAATAAAACTTGCTTATTATTGTAGTAGGCTGAATTTTGTTGTTTTTTCACAAATAAGTCAGAACCTCCATAGAAAACACATTTTCTATCCAGTTCAATAAATACCACTGCGCAGTCAGTATCTCGCAATCAGCAAGGAGATTACTGTCTTCATTTTATCATAAATGTGAAAAAAAACCCATTAAAATTCTTGAAAAGTCCAGGGAAGAAACATAAAATGGAAATGTACTAAAGGAACAGTTTTAAGTCAAAAGTCTTTAAGGTGCTAAGACTCTCTTCTCTCAGTAGTAATTTAACATATTTTCTTTTGATACACAATTAACTTTCCTCTTATAAAAACATATTGTATTTGCAAATCAAATAAAGACTACATATTACTGAATATACATTTGAGTTAATGTATTTTTCAGATAACTTCCATAGTCTAAACACTTTATATTTAAAAATGTCAAGTGACTTAATACTTTCTATAAGATTTAGTGATTTTAAATGTCAAAGGTCATGCACAAATAGTCACCTCTAAATTGCTATACAAAATAAAATATAATAGTTTGCTGCTGGAAAACACAACACTTCCCTTCACAGAAGAGAATTTCCTCTATAGTAAAGAGTTCCACAATATGATAATTTTGTGCTTTTGCCTGTTTTTGCTCCATATGCACTTTTACTGCTTATACAAAGCACTGCATCTGCTTTCCTTTAAGTGAAATAAACACTCAGCTAATTTTGCAAAGAAACAATGCTTACGTCTCGATAGCATGCTATGAAAACATGTTGCAAAATGATCTTTTCTGCAACTGAACTCATTCATTAATTTACAGTGAGATAAAGTTAAGCAATTTTTTCCTTAACTATATTAATGAAGTCAGGAATATAGTCTTCAAAAAAATTGGTATATGAAACAGATGTTTTATAGTGATGAAAATACATATCGATTCTACATTCTCCAACTTATTGCTACTCTTATTCTGCATTTCACTACAGAAAAGTAAAATATATAAAAGTGAAAGATGTTTTAATTCTTCATTTTTTTCACAGGAGTAGATAGGGGTCTCTTTTAGTCCTTTATTGTGGAAGGATATTGATTTTACAGAAACAGAAGTAAAAAATCATCTTGGTACTTTACAGTATAAGGGTACTGAACTATGACTACTATTTTATGCATAATTATTCATGATTTTGTATTCAGAATCATTATTAGAAAATAGTAGCTTGAAACGAGAAATTAGGCAGGTAGTTAAGCACAGAACAAGAATAGACAAAATATTTTGATGTATTTTTGTTTTTTATTCTGTTTTAAGACTGAATCGAGGATATATCAAGATACAGCTACAACTTGTGAAATTTGCTGTCAACCCATTTAGCAACGTATGATTTTGAATATGATTTTATGTATTTCATTAGAAAATTAATTTATAATTTGAAGGCTGTAATTGAGACCTATTACTCTGAGTGGACATTTTCACTGATATGAATAATTTATATTTTTTACTGGTACCCGATATATTTTTTTAGCATCTGTGTTTTGGTCATCTGTGTGTTTAGCCAAACATACACACTTGCACATGTTCACACATTTATTCAAATATACATGAAATTATTTTAAGAAAATTAAAAAAAAATCTACTGTTTGAACTGAGACAAAGACAAACTGCATACCTTCTCTGGATCAGTTGTTGTAATGACCCACACACAGTGCGCATTGTCTTCATATTGGACTGGATAATTTGGAGACGTGATAATCCCGCTTGGTCCACGTAAGTTAGAACCACATGTTCTAGCTAAAATGACAAATATCAAGTCATATGCTTTTCACCAGTTGCTTTTTACAGTACATGCTTCTTAATAAACTTTGTAAAATTGCCATACAATTGCCAAACAACCACTTGTTGTGAAATAATTATTATGCTGATATGTTCTGTAACAGTCTGCCTTTGAAAAAGTTTCATCCAGTCAGAAAAATCCTGAAAAATTACCTACAGAGGACGGAAATTAGAACTTTTCTGTTAATCAACCTAACATTTATATTACTTAGTTCTTATCTTAGGTAAAGATGCTAAAACCGACAGTCTAGCTCACACCATTTCTAAGTACTTAGATACCTGTGTAACTTTAAATATCCGAATTTCAGAATTTATCAGCATAATTCCCATTCATTTTTGAGGTAATTTAAACTCTTTAGTTACTTAAGTTTCAGTGCTGGTAAGAGCAATGACTACATTCATTAAAGCTTGTTCATTCTTTTTCTGAAAATTGGATTAAAGCACCTAATGTAATTCTAGTAATTCTGAAAGTTTTACTTGTCACCTTTTTCTGTACCTGCCTCCATTTTGAAGAATGGAATAATAGCATTTCCTTACTGCACAGAATTGTTTTCTGTGAAAATGTCTGGCTATCTTTATGGTAGATACTGTCTTAATATAGTTCCATGAATTTCAGTTATGTCTCAGACACCACATTTAAACCTCCCTTAATGATCTCTGTCAGCAGAAGCCAAAAAATCCTTTCATCTACATAGGTAGTTCTACCAAAGTATCACTGGGTAACGTTAAAAGGCTGTCCATGCTTATGATGTGGAAAAACCTAACTCTTCATGTTTAAGTATGTCACTATATGCTCTCTACTAGCCATATAGAAAGTTTGGCCTGTATCTACCAAGCAAACTAGATTCTCTCAACTACTAGAATAACAAGAGCAGATTCATGTAATCTGAAAGAGGGTGTTCTCATCCCAGCAACAGGTAGAAGCCTCTAGCATCCCCACTAACAGACAATTAACATTTATTAATTTATAATTAATTAATCCTGCAAAAGTTCTGCAACAGTAGGCACTAAACCAGACATGCAACCTGGTGGCAACAGGCCTTAGAATATAATTTGTACCTTGTCTTCTCTAGCCATCCACTAGGAAAAAAAGCTAGGACTAGTCACACTTTCTCTCAGGTCTTCTTGGAATATCTTGCAATCAAGTTCTGCAGTTGAAGCTCCGCCTAGAAATCTGTTTGGGAAATCTGTTTGCAAAACGTTGCAGAAAATTTGTTGGGCAGTCTTGCATACCACTTAGAGAAAATAGGAATGAATTGCTGGTAGGTTTCTATGTAGAATTCAAAAAACCCAGGAACAT
This sequence comes from Apteryx mantelli, assembly GCF_036417845.1. Classification (NCBI taxonomy): domain Eukaryota; kingdom Metazoa; phylum Chordata; class Aves; order Apterygiformes; family Apterygidae; genus Apteryx; species Apteryx mantelli. The sequence continues at coordinate 114,807,981 of NC_089980.1, read as the reverse complement.
TTACATTAGCGCTGTTAGGGCTCTGAGGGCACTAATAGGCCTAAATGGCCCTGACCAGCTTCACGTAGGGCCCACTTACAAACAATGCCCATGGGTCCAGGGGCTTCATTTAAGCTTGAGACTGGGACTTTAGTCCCTATTAGAGCCACATCTTAGGAGACAAGGGACTGTGTCTGACCATGGTTGCCCTAACCCTGATCCTGACCTAATTTCCTGGCCTTCTTTTGACCTGCCTTCTCGCAGGATGTGCCTGATGACCTGGGCTTGGAGCATCCCCAGCGTGCCCTTCCAACCCCCTCTCCTCCAGTGCCTTGCTCCCTGGTGGGGCAGTGGGATGGCTCTGCCTGGCTGGCTGGGGACCCTCACTGGCCCCAGGGAGCAGCCAGCCCACAGAGCGCCCTGACAAGCACACTCATTGGAACTGGATGCTGTTTAAAGTAATAATTAATTATTAATTATTAAGGTGCTAGCCACCAGTAAAACAGTCCTTGTGATTATTCATCAGCTTTGTAACCCACTTCCTCATTTTGTTAGACAGAATTCCAGAGTAAGAGCTAAGTCCAGCTTCTTCAGTCAGTCTTATAGGATGGAAGTGATTAAGCTTGCAATAACTTGCATTTAATTTAACAACTTCTCAACCCTGAGGAGGTGATCAATTGCAAAATGTGATAAACAATTCTTTGTATTGCATATTGTATTATTAAATGTATGGCATGAGTACCGAGATTAGTGGCATCCTGAATGTCAGTAAGGGGACTGGAAAGAATATGGACACAGAGCTTATTGCAAGTAAAACTTTTATCTTTCACCTCTCACTATCTGCAAACATACACCATATGCAGTGTTCACTCTAATATTCAACCAGAAGTATATATCATTTGGCCTAAAAACATTAATCTGTGTTCAGAAAAAAAAAAAAGACAAAAAAAAAGACTTACAGGGACTGGCTGACTTGACCCATAGACAGTTGTGAAAGTTTAGGTACAATTTTGGAAGTATGGTTGAGCAAACTAACTTGTTTTTTGGACTGAGATTTTAATAGAGATGTCGGACTAATATATCCTATTTTGTTAGTGGTTTACTGGAGGGAATAAAGCATAATAAAGATTTGAAGATAATATATTGGAAGAAACAGCAAACTCTAATAATAATTCAGAAGCCAATAGCCCGTTTCTGCTGAGCATTACTTTAGCCATGCATAGATTACTTCAGCTCATTTTTGAAATATATTAGCAAACAAGAATAATTCAACAGGAGGGGAGGAAAGAGTGAACAATGGAGTTGTATGAACACATTACTTCATAATAGTGTGAAACCAAATACTGAGAGGATGTATTTAGATTTTTCATTTAGGTGTAACCCTGAATAAGAATGAAATATGCAATTTAAAACAAGTATGCACCAACCTATAGAGACACTGAGCTCAAGACCTTTTTGAGTCACAATTCCTTTGATCTGGAAAGAGTTGGAGTTTGGGGGGGGGGGTTGCTATGTTTTAGATTTTCCATTCTTTACAGGGGTATGTCCATTTAACATTACCCATATTTTATAGCTTGCAATAATTTTCCAAAAAGAATCTTTTTAGACCTTTTACACTCTTTAATGAAGTAAGCATAATTTGCAAGAATATCACTTGCGTCATCATACAGGTTGAAACAACCATTCTTGCAGCAGGAAAAAATATATTTTGCTCCAGTATTATGGTGGCTGACTTCTGATGACCAAGTATTAGTGGCCTCCTGTAAAGGCTTTTACATTACAGTATAATGACTATATTTTTCTGAAGACCAACAATCAGCTCCAACAGATTAATAAATTACTTTATTTGTAAAAAATAATTACAAAAAATCTGCCAAATTCATCCAGATTCTAGTAAAATAAGTTGATTTGGATTAAGCAAATTACAGCTAGTCAGCTTACATCACTGAGAAATGCATTGGGAAATGCACTGCAATAATCCTTATATCAAAATTGCTTTCCCCTTAATACATTCAGTACAAAATGCACTTAACCTGGAAAAAGGTTTGCAATTCTTGTGCAGATAAAGGTAGTGCTTTGGTGCTTAGGTAGTTTTAAATGCGTATAGTATCTAAGTTGTTTTCATGTATTTTGGAAGAAATGTTGGCTACTTTATATTTGTTTAACATGAAACTTCACTGTGATCTCAGGAGAAAATGAAGATTAGATTTTTAGAAAAAAAATTTACCTGCAAGGAAGGTAACTTTATCATCAAAGACATATCTTTTAACTTTTACTTGATGCAAATTTAATTGGTACTAAAAATTAGCCTTTAATAAAAAAGACATTATGCAAACATATGCCATTTACATCCACAGTTCTAGAAGTTTACCATGTTTTTACATCTGACCATAAATGAACTTCTCAAAGAGCTGGAATTGTTCTTCCGATAAATATATCTGTTACATATTCAATGAAGTTTGGACAATTTAAAAGATCCTTTTCAATGGAGTCCATTGTATCTCATAGGTGTTGTTAGCTGTTATTCAGAATGATCTGGGAACACCTGACGTTATTTTTCTACATCAAGCATCTAAACTGTAGAAAGAGTATAAGAAGAATAGTTTAGGGAGAGATGAAAGAGAACACTTGATGAAGTGTTTGCTTTAGCAAATGAGACATCCCTAAAAATGTGAAGTGTGTGGTAGTGAGGAAACACTGATACACTGGTAGTGAATGACCCAGTTTGAAATCTATAATATAAAAATAATGGTCTGTAGAGTTTTCAGGCTTTCGCTCAAGTAGTAGGCAATGTGGCCAAATTTTTAGTTGTGGTTCTCAGCTTTCTCCATGACTAGCAAACTTGCAACTTGATGGCATGTAAGACAACAGAGTAGAAGTGCCATAAGGTATTACATATGAAAAGTCTTCGGGCAGACTCTTGTCACACAATTTAGGCATCTCATGGAGGATAATATAACAGTAGGCTCCATATCTAGTCAAAGAACAGAGGCAGAACAATTCACATTATGATCTTAATCACTTAGCAGACCTGAAACGTTTTTCTCCATTGACCATACTGACAGCCAGCAGCCAGTAACTTCTGAATTAGATACCCTTGTTAAGGGTTTAAAGTTATGGGCACAAAATTTGGACTTGAAGACTATGCAGGTCTTTGATATGAGTAGATATTCAAGCAGTCTCTATCTGAATTGTTTCCTATTATGCGGAGTTATATAAAATCGCACCAATCTTAGCCTCTTGAAGTTTTAGTGCATACCATACGTTGTCAGTTATACGATGAAATAATTCAGGACCTTCAGGTGATAATCCTTTTATAATTCTCCAAAATTTATAAGAAAACTTAATGACAAATTTTGTAGTATCTCCAAGACAACTTGAAGAACTGTCCTTGAAACAAATATTCTTCAACTTTCAGCCTGGTGTAGTTCTTGTTTTGAGATAACTTATCTCAAACATTGGCAGGGCTGATTATATCTTGTGAGCAGAATTGTATGGAATTCTCTATTTGGAGGCTGATCAAGGACTGGTCTTCCTTCCAGAAGTCCTACCTGTTCTCTTGTTTTATACGTATATACTTTTTATATAAGTGAGATTATCCTTTAGCTCACTCTTGAACAAGCAAACATTTCAGTCCAGAGGTTGGAAATCCACACCTTCCACAATTGCTTTTATCTTTTGCTGGCCTGGTAACGGGTGTCCAGCATAAGATTTTGTCATGTATGAAAAATACTTCTTTGATCCACATCAAAATGAGAAATAAAGTATATCGACCTTTTTTTTCTTTAATTAGTGGGGTTTTTTTATTTCTACTGTCCATCTTGACTAGGTTGTCTGGTACTCAGGACATAAAGCAAGCACATTTCTAGGGTTAAGACTTTCGTTAACATGTGCAATCCAAATCAATGTTTCTACAGAAAAACAGGAAAAGTTACTGTACAGAGATATCTACTCTCTATCTTTCCTAATTACCACAATTCTAGAGTGCTTTGACAGCATTTACATCTTTTTTCTTCTATTTTATCACAGGTAGTAGATTGCAATGTAAAAACAAACAAACAACTCCCCCCCCACACACACACCCAAATTATTCATTGGTTCAGTCTCTAATGAGAAAACATTTAGAAATGAAGTCAGAAGGTTAGGTTATTTGTAAGACTGAGCAAAATAGATGGAAGAAGAGGGAATTTAGCAAAAAGTGTGGACTATGTGAGAATCTGGGACAGATAGGAATATAATTTGATTGAGAGATGCTGCTGTTCAGGACTTCAGTTAGAATAGCAAAACCTAAACATAACTAGCTGGTTTAACCTAACTAGATCCTAGTTAGAATATATTTAACATGACAATATGAAATGTTACACTATTAAAAGGAAATTAGTTCCCTAAACTGATATTTTTTCCACACCTTTGTTTGTCAGCTTTGTTAAAACTTCTCATGCTACAGAAAGATCTTTGCATATATATATGACGTTATTATGGTTTTTACTTTCTTTCAAACATCATTCAATTACATTTCTAAGCAAAATTTATAAGTTACGCTTTCAAACTTCAGGAAAAATTCCAAAAAAAGTACTTACCACGGCAAATAGGCCTGTGGTCACTCCAGGCAGCCAGTGTATCTGTCACTCGCTGGCAAGTGATGCTCTTAGAACCTTGCAGCACATAATTATCTTCACAGGAAAACTGTACACTTGCACCCACCCTAGCAGCAAAATGGGAGGAGGAATGAGAGAATTGAAATATTCTGTATTAAAAAGGCACATCAGGCATCCTCCACCAAATGACAAAAACAATGACATTTCTAGAGTCAAATGAAGAAATTAAGGGGAAAATTTTTACTCCATCCTTATATATAAAAATCAATTTATACTATAGGGAACAACTCTACTTTATTCAGTTTGTTCACCATTTAAAGAAATAAGGCCAAGGCTATAAAGGAGTGGAGATATTAAATTTTGTTCCTTAAATTATGATTTCAGTGAACCCATTAAGAGATACATTTGATAAAAAATATATAATCGGTGTTCATGCAGGCAAGAAAATTTACTCCATGAATAACTTCAATCTCCCTATATACTCTGAAATACTAAGCAGTTAGAGATGGGAATTTGTCAACATGTAATTCTATCAGGAAATATTAATTTAAGGAAACTGTCCATGAAAAACTCCTGGCTTCATTGAAATCTCCTGCTAAAAATTATAAAAATAATAAATTCTATTAGGATTTAAATATTGTTGCTACACTTGTTTTTATAAAACATTTGAAGCTTGCTAAAACAAAAATGTTTTGCAAAATATTTTGCAAAAGCATAACGATGATGCCAGTTTTGATTTATTTTCAAAATTTAACTTTTAAATTTTGCTTTGTGGAATGTTTTATAACTTTATTCCATTTTTTTAAAGAATTTCTTACTGAACAGTACTAATCAACTTTTATGTAGATTAAGTAAACTGTATTATACAGTAAACTATGCATATCTCAAACAGGGCTTTCCAAAACAGCGTTAAAATTTCTGCTTCCATTTATGTCTTTCTGCCCTAAAGCATTTCTATTTTTTGTGACATTCTTTGATTGTCACAATCAACCAATTTTGTTGTTAGCTGTTCTTCTGCTTTTCATTCCATATCTGATAATCTCTTATTGTGGACTAAGTGGTCTCGATACAGACAATTTCTCACTTTCATCTTCTTAAGTCAACAAATCCTAAACACCAGGGGATTGCTGGATTGCAGTCAGAAAGCTCAGTGATTAAAACTGTGTTGTGGACAGAAGCAAAGATAATTGCAGTCACTAGCATCCAGCTCATTTCTACCTTACATGAACAAGTATTTTATCGGTTTCCTAAACACATACCAAAGATTACATATATTGCTCATCAATATTACAATGTATTTTTATACTTTCTTTCACCAAAAATTTAATAGGATCATTAAAATCTTTAGGTTTGAATGAGATTCTACAAATCTGGGATGGCTTTTAAAAATTAATTCTATTAACACTTGATGCTTGAGTTGTTAAATTAAACAAGTTCAGAATGGTGGGGAAAGTATTGGCCCCTTCCTTCAGTAGTTCATGAGAAATGCATAAAATCCTTGCAGAGTAAAATAATTTTCTAAAATTTGTATTTATTTTATACTTGCCACAGCCTATTATCTGTCAGTATATTCTTAATATCTTCAGGTGAAAAGTAGACTAAGCACCATTCCAAATGCATACCTAATATTTACTAATGATTAGAGGTTCTCTTATCTGTAAGGGAAATATTTTGATGAATTAATATGGGCATTTTAATGCTCTAAACACCCTTTTCTGAAATGCAATTGTTTATATATCTTTTTTTTTTAAATTATAAGCTCTGAAAATTTTTTCTATGGGAAATTAAAAAAAAAAGTTACCTAGTTGTAATAAATGTAAACTGAGAATCAAACAGAAGCCTTTAAAAATCATATTGGACTATTATTTTCCCCCAAATATAATGATGTGTAAACCAGCATGAAAAACTTCAACTTTTCCCTAAACTTCAAGGTCTGCTACTATTTTGATGTTAAAAGAGTATTAAGGAATTGGCACACACATAAAAAAGAAGGAAATTAAACAAATAATTAATATGATGTTGAGATCTGCAATTCCTAATTTGACATACCTGACTATTTCCCCAGGAGAGAAAGAGGGAAAAAAAAAACACATGGAACACAAATATTCTGAATATTCTTAAGTGAAGTGTTTCAGGGTTAGAGCAGGTTTTTTCATAATTATATCAATATTAAAAATATTTATTCTGAACAGATACATACAATTTTACTTATGAATTTAATCCATGCAGTTATGATGATACAATTTTTACTAATATTTTTATCCACTTTATTGTTGTATTTTCTTCCAAAGCTCCTAAAACAACATATATCTAAGGACTAATGATGTGAACTTCATATATTTTACACAATGGATGTCATCTTCTGAAATGTTTGATCACAAACTAAGTGACACTAAATAAAATACGCTGACCATATCATATTAAAAAAAAAAAACTTAGCAAAAGCACCAATTTAATGAATGAGGTAGGAATACAAGTACTCAAAAGCTACTCTTGAATAACTACTCTAAGAAGTGACAAATACAATCTTTTAGAATTCTGATTAAACTTTAGGTAGGCTAGAGAATAGCACTCATAGGTTTCACCAGAATGTCTGAGACAGCTCTGAAGCCAGTTTATATGGGGCTACGCTATGCACTAAGCGTGCTTTAATATCAGCTTGGCTGCATCCTTTGTGAAGCAGCTATTGTTGAGGCATCAGAGTTCTGCCATGAGTCTGACAACTGACACTTTCAAAAAAAGCATTTTAATGTCATTTTAATTCTGCCAAGGCTGACAAACATAAAAATAATGAAAGCAGTATTCAAAAGATATTCCGGAGGAAGCTACTAAATACTGCAGAATGGAAGTACAGACTATTGTATTATAGTGTACATAATAAAAGGAATTAAAATCTGTGCAAATAACTGATGAAGTAAGCTAAAATGTCAAGTTCTATTAAGAGACTGTAAAACTCACATCCATAAATGAAATACATCTAAGACAACATCAAGAAAACATGAGATTAAGGTTTGTTTTTTTCTAGTTTGGTTATCTTTGTTTGTCTGTTTATTATTTTGGTGGGCTAAAGACTGAATAATAAAATATGTATACATATAAAATTATTCTATAATGCATACACTACAGAGCCACATAACTAGGTGTTTCAGAGAAGAGTCAACAATGAGAAATCTTAGGTGAGCTGAATCACCTCAGCCAAGTGTTTTCTTTTTTCAGACAACCAGATTTATTTCTAAATAAGCATTTCAGAGGATGAGATGCATCTGGGCAACAGAGTCTGCATTAGGAGTCCTTATCCCTTGAAGAATATCTGAATTACCTAATCTTGCCATTGATTCTGCCTGACATTTTTCAATTAAAAAGTGGGGTTTTCTTTAAGGAAGAGACTACTTTGATCTTAAATTTCAAAGGAATTTATTAATTCAACTCATTATCAGATTTTGTAAATTAATGTTTTTAATTTCTTTAAGTCCCATCTTTACCTCCTTTGCCACTGAATGAAACTGTGAACACTGAAAGTCTTAGTTCTGTTCTTTTATTCTTAAACATACACTTTAGACAGGGACAACAAATCAGTTTCCCTTTCTTCTTCTTCTTCATCTTCTTCTTCCATTTTAAATTTGAATGGCATCAAAGCAAAATTTCTCTTTTAATAAAGAAAGCTAGGACTTGACTGAAATAAACCATTTTTAATACAAAAAAACTGTAATAAATACTAAGCATAAGAAAGTACATTTAACTTTAAAAAGGTTTTTTTTGAAAATTAAAAAAATATATATTAAAAGTGTCAGTGGAATTGTGGAAAACGATGTGATTTTCACCATATCACATGTACCATATAATATTTGAGAGCAGAAATGTTATTGTTTATATCCATTTTATATTTCATTAAAAAACTATCATTTTGAGAACTCCCACAAAAATAAAACGTGATACAATGCAAAATTGCATTGAGTATATTCTCACTCATCTAGCAAAGTTTCAGTAGCCATTTCTCCCTCAAACTGAATCCAAATATCTACTGGGTTGTCTGAAATCACTGAAAACCACGTCCCCCACTACCTGAACTGAAAACAGTAAAAGCATGGCAAGAGGAGGGAATTAAAAGGTTAAAATTTCCATACCTTTTTGTTTGCTTTGTGATATTAGAATAAATGCTATTATTGTGCTGGAAACTATGAATCCCTTTTCAAAGGACCTGTCATCACTGAATCTGTAGGGTCTCAGGCTGACTTGAAAATAAACCCTCTGTCTTTCCATCAGTCTCACTCACTACATGCCTTTCAGTAGAGTGGAAAAGCTTTTGAATAATGTGAATTTTCAGATGTTTTAGTTCTGATTAATATCCAGAGTCATCATTCTCCTGACAAGAACAATAGCCCCTTCCGGAATCTTTACATACCTCTTAAAGAAAAAGAAAAAAAAAAGAAGAAAACGAAAAAACATTGCCTTTCTTTCACTCTCCATGGAGTGTTTATTTTCTCCACATTGGAGAAATGGAGACAGTAGCGTTATTTTCCCTTAAAGATAGAAAAGCTTAATTTGTCATTTCGGAGCAAGAAAAACTAAATTCCAGCTGAATTCTCTATTTAAACTTCAAGCTAGCTATAGAAAATTAAACTTTAAGATAGCTAAAATATCTTCTAAATAGATCTAAAAATGAGTTTATAGTACAAGGAAGACAGTTACTGTTGCATAATCAATTTTCAGATAAAAAAGTTTATGAGCAAAATACAATTTTATTGCTTCTCTCAAATAATAGTCATAATTGGAGGCCAAAAACATGCAGCTAAAACATGCAGATAAATAATAGTGACTAAAGTATATTAACAGGTTTTATTTATCATATCTTATATGATGTTGCTGATACTATTATTTGAACACCTTACCCATTCATTTATCCTCATAAACACTGAAATACAACATTCGGTGAAATTAAAGTATTATCAGAGGCTGAATGGAGTAAAAGAAGGAGAGGAATATCCTTATTCTGGCAACTGATTAAGCATTGCCCATAGGCTCCAGACATTTAAGATTCCATTAACCTTCATTCATTCCTCCATCAACCTTCAAACATTCATTCCTAAGAGACTGTGTTCAAAATATAGTTATGCATGTTTTACAGGGTTCCTCGATCTTAGATCCCAGCAGATATCTTAAAATATACTTTGAGATTTGATGTTCTTTTGAGTCTTTCCTCTTTCTGAGATTTTCATGCACTCCTGGGATTTTTTTGTTTCTAGGCTATCTCATGTTTGGACTCACGTGTTTGAATCTTTGGACCTGCTTCTTCTGATGGGGTCAAAAAATGTGCTATTGAGAATATTATTTAGACCATTCAATAACTATTTATTGATTTATTGATTAATTCCAAAATAAAAATAGAATTATTTTAGGGCCCTTTCTCTTCCAAATTAATCTTCCTAAAATTTTTTAAGTTTCCATTTCTGCTACTGTCTAGAGGCAAAAAGAAGTAACTCTTCTTCCTATCCCCTTCCAGTTTACAAATGCCATTAGACCTGCCAGCCACTGTGGATGTGCAGTTGTTTCCTAAATAAATTCAATACTTTGCATTAAAGATCAAATACATGGTTGGAAATGCAAATATGGGTCAACCTAGGTCAGATGCTATGCATGTAAGTATCTTCTTCTTGGTGATATACAAAATTAAGTGTGCCTACCTGAAGTCAGAGCCCACCCTTTTCCCATTTTCAGGAATTCCAGGATCAGGACATGCATCAGATGTGACTGCATCCCCACCTTGGGTCACTGCAAAGTAAAGTAAAAGCAAATAAATTGTAAGTCATACAGCTGGAAAGATGACTCTTCACTTCTCCTGTATATTAACTTCCATGACCTGAGCTTAACCACATGCACATTCATATTTTTTTTCTTGAAACCCTATAAAATAGGACAGAAAATTAAGCCCCATATAGTTGACTTCTTGGGTGTATTGTTTATTTTCTTTGGTTATGATAAAAAATAGTGTGTTTTCCTTCTGTGGAAAAATAAATGGTAAATTTCCCACTGTCAGTCATCTTTTTACACACTAGTATCCACATCTTGTCTCAGACAAGGAAAACAACTTTTCATGAAGGCACCTTTTGAAATATTCACAACACACCGCTGTAAGATTATGATAGCTTGAGAAAATAAAATTTCACTTAAGCTTTTGCCCATAAAAGGACTTGAAATAGATAAAAGCAAACAACCCAACTGTTATACAGAAACATTTTAGTGAGGATATGGTTCATCTAAAAAATATATAGAAAACCCCACAGAGCAATTCATTTGCGACCAGCTGAACATGCAGCACATGCAAAGGAGGCTCAGCATCTCTATTTTGTGCTTTCAGGTAGGAACATAAAGAGAGAAAGGTCCATACTTTTCCATTCCTTTCCTCCTCCATTCTTTTTCCCTCCAGATTGTCAGGTATTTAGATATACATCTATAAACTTACAGTCCTCTCAAAACTAAGAATCCAGTTTTCACTTTTTTCTTCCTAATTTGTAAAAAGATATTTATGCAGTATATGGAGTTACAATTAATTGATCGTAGAGACGAGACACAAAGTAAGGCAGCCACAATACTATGATATATAGAACACAAATAGGCGCATGCTTTCTATCTAGCACATATGCACATGTATGTGCATGCATGGTTACGCACTCCTGCCTCCTTGTGTTCCCTCAGAAGAACACAGCTAGCAGCCTTGCAGATCACATTCTTCATCTTAAAACATTTTGGGGAAACCCTTAAGAACAGGGCAGGATGTTCTTTCTGAACAAAAACAAACAGATTTAATCGGAATATTTTAGCTGGGCAAAATAAATTATGTAAGCCTGAGTGGACTGTGGTTGGCAGCGTTACCATGGAAGGTGATGAGAGATTAGATGTAAAATGTGGCTGATTTTTCCACTCAGAGGTATGTTTTCCAATTGAATACAGTGGCAGAAAGGATGATGACAAGCAGGATATTTACAGTTAAGAGCTATAAATCTTTATGTCCCTTCCAGCAGCATCAGGAGCCACTAATTTATATGAAATCTGAAGTTTTACAAGAGAAAATTTACAGAAATAAAAACTGCATTACAACACTACAAAAACATAACTAAGCAAAAAGACCTTGTAAGTATGGAAGTGCCTGAGCATAGGTTCCTCTTAAAATGGAGAAACTGCAACAATTATGGTATCTTTCAACATTTAACTCTATTTTTTTCTTACTTTGGCATATAGAACATTTTAAAAAGATAGAAAAGAAGAAGAACCATCTCTTTCTCCGGGTGCCTCTTTAGCCCTATTGTATTGTATATTGTCTGTTCCAGAATCTTTAAAGGTGATGAAGGATTATCATACTCTGAGAAACTTGTTTCCAGACACAACTTAAAAACAGTATCTTGGCTGTAAAATAAGATGTTTACTTAAAAGATTACTTCCTGATAAATATACACAACCATGAGTACAAATCCAGTTCATATGAACAAATTTATAGCATATTTTGTATATAGATAAATAGAAGGCTTAAATAGATTACATCACATTCATATATGGTTTTCACAACATAAAGTAAGATTATAATAAAAACTACAGTCTTTGGTCATTACGTCAGACCAATTTATAGCTAGAGATAAGGTTGTTAAGATGACCAGGGGAAGGGAGATAATATATTATTCAGATTTGAAGCATTAAATATAAATTAAATGTATTTTTAAAATGTTGACCCGTTCATATAAAAAAAAAAGACAATGTTTTAGAGAAAATGTGCTTGTTTTGGACACCAGGAAATGATGACTGAAGCCTTATGCACAGCACTGAACGAATTTATCTCCCCAGGTGGAGGCTGATCTGTGCAAAGTTTTCTCTCAGCCGCTGCCTTCCTCTGTCAGCACACCCTCACATCGCCATGGGCGAGAGGGCTTCAGGCTGTCACAGAGGCACAGAAATACTGTTGCATGAAATGGAGCAGGCATCCTATATCTGGTGCTCGGCATGTCTCACTGGACGTCCACAGGCCTTGTTAAACATTGCCCGGGATTTAGCTTCTGCTTTCCCCAATGAACTGTCAGGTGTTCTGTAACACGTGGTGGTTGTGTGACATGCTGTCATAACAAAATAAATCTGATTCCCTGTAAAACAAGCCTGTCTGATTTTATCTTTCCAGGTGGGAAAAAAGGGAAAAAAAAATCTCAAATTAGTGAAACCATGTATTATTTTAGTGGTTCAGAGACACCAGGGACTTTGCTGTATTAATATGTATATAAACATACTTTTAGATTCAGATGTGCTAAAAACCTTTACCTGACAGTATTTTGGTATTTACCTGGAACTTCAGATTTCAATATTTTTCTAAGTTTTATAAGAATTATTTTTTCAGGTTCAAGATTTGTTATCATTCATACTGAAAACAGAATCACAGAATCACAGAATCACAGAATCACTGAGGTTGGGACCTCTGGAGATCATCTAGTCCAACCCTCCTGCTCAAGCAGGGTCACCTAGAGCACGTTGCACAGGATTGCATCCAGGTGGGTTTTGAATATCTCCAGAGAAGGAGACTCCACAACCTCTCGGGGCAACCTGTGCCAGTGCGCTGTCACCCTCACAGTGAAAAAGTTTTTCCTCATGTTCAGATGGAATTGTCTGTGTTTCAGTTTGTGCCCGTTGCCTCGCGTCCTGTCGCTGGGCACCACTGAAAAGAGTCTGGTCCCATCCTCTTGACACCCTCCCTTCAGATACTTGTACACATTGATAAGATCCCCTCTCAGTCTTCTCTTCTCCAGGCTGAACAGTCCCAGTCTCTCAGTCTTTTCTCATATTAGAGATGCTCCAGTCCCTTCTGCATCTTAGCAGCCCTTTGCTGGACTCACTCTACTGTCTCCATGTCTTTTGTACACTCGGGAGCCCAGAACTGGACACAGTACTCCAGGTGTGGCCTCACCAGTGTGGAGTATAGGGGACGGATCACCTCCCTTGACCTGCTGGCAATGCTCTGCCTAATGCAGCCCAGGATACCACTGGCCTTTTTGGGACAGGGGCACATTGCTGGCTTATGGTCAACTTGTTGTCCACCAGGTCCTTCTCTGCAGAGCTGCTTTGCGACAGGTCAGCCTCCACCCTGTATTGGTGCACGATGTTATTCCTCCTTAGGCTCAGGACTCTTCACTTCCCTTTATTGAACTACATGTGGTTCTTCTCTGCCCCATCTCTCCAGCCTATCCAGGTCCCTCTGAATGGCAGCACAGCCCTCTGGGGTATCAGCCACTCTTCCTAGTTTTCTATCATCAGCAAACTTGCTGAGGGTGCACTCTGTCCCTTCATCCAGGTCACTGATGAAGAAGTTGAACAAGACTGGACCCAGTACTGACCCCTGGGGGACACCGCTAGCTACAGGCCTCCAACTAGACTGCGCTGCTGATCACAACTCTCTGAGCTCTGCCATTCAGCCAGTTCTCAATCCACCTCACTGTCCACTCATCTAACCCACACTTCCTGAGCTTACCTATGAGGATGCTATGGGAGACAGTGTCAAAAGCCTGGCTGAAGTCAAGGTAGACAACATCCACTGCTCTCCCCTCATCTACCCAGACAGTCATTCCATCATAGAAGGCTATCAGATTGGTTAGGCATGACTCCCCCTTGGTGAAGCCATGCTGACTACTCCTGATCACCTTCTTTTCCTCCACATGCTTGGAGATGGCCTCCAGGAAGAGCTGCTCCATCACCTTTCCAGGGATGCAGGTGAGGCTGACTGGCCTGTAGTTCCCTGCGTCCTCCTTCTTGCCCTTTTGGAAGACTGGGGTGACATTGGCTTTCTTCCAGTCCTCAGGCACCTCTCCTGTCCTCCATGACCTTTCAAAGATGATGGAGAGTGGCTTAGCAATGACATCCGCCAGCTCCCTCAGCACTTGTGGGTGCCATCCCATCAGGGCCCATGGATTTGTGGGTGTCAAGTTTGCTTAAATGATCTCTAACCCACTCCTCCTCCACCAAGGGAAAGTCTTCCTTTCTCCAGACTTTCTCTCTTGCCTCCAGGGTCTGGGGTTCCTGAGGGCTGGCCTGGGCAGTAAAGACTGAAGCAAAGGCGGCATTCAGTAACTCTGCCTTCTCTGCATCCTTCGTCACCAGGGCACCCACCCCATTCAGCAAAGGGCCCAGATGAAACAGATGAAAAGATGCCCAAGTGAATCCCTGTCAGAGACCTTACTCCTCCTCTGTTTCAACCCTGTCAGTTTTCCCCCTCATCCCCAGCCGTGGAGTCTGTTATCCACCGCTGCTGAGGTCCGTAACGTGAGGGAGGAGAAAGAAGCATCTTTGATCAGAATAGCGCCATTCCAGAATGTTTAATTCCTGCAGTCTCTTTTTGAAAGCATCTCCCAGACCTGTCTTCTGCTATTCATCCAGTCACATACCCAATCTTTCATTATTTTGCTTTTTCCTTTAATGAAAGGGGCTTTTGTGTAGCCTTGAAAAATCCATTCGTACCTGTGTGTAGTCTTTCAAAATGATACTACAATAAGCATTCATTTACCTAGGCTGTTATGAATGGTTTCATGCTTTTCAGTCTTTCCACTGATATTGCCCTCTATTACATCAAATGTAAGTTACTTTTCTTTACATTCAAAGCTCATTCACAGACTATCTGTATCCTATCTAATTTTCATTTTAGAATTTTTAAATTTCAAAACAAGGAAGGCATTAAGAAAAAGTGGAAAGTGTTTTTCCTGTTTCATGTTTGCAAAACTTAAAAATAAATACCAGCTATGCAGCAATTTTGTCACTACTATGCCCTAATTAGCAAAAATTATCTGCTTTTCTCTTTTCTAACAGAAGATTTGAGAATATTAAAAAGGCTTCAACTGCCAGACGTGTCTTTGGTATGCAGATGTAGCATTCTCAGCAGACACAGCTTAACTCTGGAGCTTCTCAACATACCATGCTATTAAACCCTGCAAACCTTATGTATTCTCAGGCCTTTCTGCAGAAATAGTTGAAGAGGGGCTGTGAGTTCATTGGCGTGATGGACAGCTTTTCAGTCTATGTATAACCTGTACAATTAAGTCTAAAAATACTGATGATTTAAATTTCCATTTTTATTTAATTTTAATCAAATTTAAATTTGATAAAAAAAGTATTCTTTTTTTTTCTCTAATTGAGAATAAATGAACATGTCTTCCATTTTCTCTGCTAGACTCATGCCAGCTAGGGTTTCTATAGCTTTGGCAATAGTATTCATTGGTTTACTTGGTATACAACATAGTAAGAAAGAGCTCTTTTAAGATGTTTTATATACTCTGGTTCTAACACAGTGGTACAGAAGAATGACTGGCAGTAACCATAAGCAGAAATCAGACTTTAAAAATTTGTAATCATCATGATAAACAATTAGCAGATGCATTAACATCCTAATTTAGCTCAGCATTTGGGAAATATTTAACTTTAATAAAGGAACAATATTAAGCAGGAGAAAGGGATAGTGCAATCCATGTTTCATGTGGCAAGATGAGCAGCACAGCATCTCCTTTGCTAAAATACCAGTTCTACTCAGGGCAAGCTGCCTTGCTTTAAATGCATTTGGAGTCTGAATTTACTTTAATGATCTACTGATTCTCAGGTGAAGCATGTGATTAAATGTTTTGATGGGTGGGACTTGGAAGCAAAAATAATGATGTGTAGATGCTGTATACTGCATATCTTTCTTCAGTACCCTTTAGATCATTAACAAATACTTGCCGGTTTGTGCTTCAGGCTGCAACACTTATATTTTAAGTTTAACAGGTTTTGGCATTCTGTTTGATCATTTGCACATTCTCCTAGTGATATTACCAATCTATAGAAATGTTCTGGGGGAAAAAAGAATTAGATAAATCCAGGCACACCCATTCCTTCAATAATTTGTTTTGAATACTTGTCAAATTAAACCAAAAATTGCAAGAATCACCTACAAGATGACCTTGTCAAATAATGCGTGGAGATTAAAGGAAATAAAAGACCCAGAAATTCTCTGTGGAAAGGTATCCACATAAGAAATGGCAGTGTTTCTAGTGCAGACTGACAAGTTTGTAAACTCAACAAGACTTGACGATGAATGAGTATTATCTCTCTCTTACGACACAAATAAAAGCTGACATATGTAAATAGCAATCTCTTTCCAGCCAAGAAGTCACACATAAGTGCAAAGACACTGTATTAGTGAAATGAGGTAATAGATGCAGTAATTGATGTATTACAGACACATCTTGATTATTCTTAAGCTCCTTAAATTTACATTTATTTACATTTGAATATTTGAAAAGGTTGATTCATATTTCAAAACAAGAACAGGTCCGAGATGTGATTTTGGTCATTAAATAATTATGTTTTAAAAATGAATCCAAAACACTTTAATCATCCTTTATAAAGCATTCAAGAAACTATTTGTTTCACAGAGATGAATAATGTGGTTACTGGAAAAAATAAACTTACATATTGCATGTTTTGAGATGACAATATACAGAGAAAAGATATAAAATATTATCATTGTATAAAATAATTGAATAAACTAGAGCTATTTTGAATTTGGAAAGTTGGAATTAATGGATGAAAAGGAAGATTTTAGGATAAAAAATCTTAAAGCCGTAAGTACCTTAGCAGGCAGAATTAACTGAATGAAATTTTCCACCATAAGCTCTACATACACTCTAAAATGTCAATTATCCCCAACCTGGGGATAATTTTAAGCTTTCAAAGTTTTTCATTTCTGCAGATCAAAGTGAAAGAATGAATTTGAGAATAATTTTAATGGTCAGACTGTATATACAGCAGGAGGGTTTTTTTGTTCACAAAGAAAATTTATTAGGAGTCTTCTAATGTGTCGCAGTTATTAGCAGCACATAATCTTTAGCCATTTCAAGATAGCTACTTAATGCAAAGTATAAGGCAGCAAGTTAGGGGCATGACTAAACTTGCTTTATAAACAATGTCTTTGCATAAACCAAATAATCTGCATTAGATTTTATTTTAAAAATATGAAACATTCATAAAAAGAGGAAACAATTTTACATGAAGATATGCACAAAAAGTCACTCAGTTAATCAACATTCTTCTGGTTTTAATAATTTCAACTACATTAAAAAGTGATAACTTATTTTGTCTTTTGAACTCTTCATCTAATCAGAGGCACAAAAACTCCCTTTTCTTTTTGGTGTGTCTTTTGTAGAAAGACATACATGCAAGGTGTTAAGTTGGAACCCTTATGGTAGAACACAAGGACATTACTTGTAAGGTTATGTGAAAGGAAACTAGAGCTTTGCTCAGTATCAGGTATTGCCTTATAATTAAGATCACAAATTTGGTAAAAAATGCAGATTTGAGTAGAAGTAATAGCTGCAACCAAAGCAGCATGGTAAAGAAGTGTATTCCAGCTAAACAAAGAAATATAAAGGAAGCTATGTAATATATTTTCCATGCAAATTCATCCAGGCTTCTAGGAAAAACACCTTTCCCTTAATTCTCCTATGAACTAACTATAATGCTTAAATACTGGTGAACAGAAAAATGCAGTCATCATGACACCAGAGGATATAAGTGCATAAAGCTGCTCTGGGCAATCATAAAAAGAGAGACACAGCTATCCTAAAGGTTCCCAGGTGAACCTGGGCCCAGTACACACTTCCAGATGGTTCTGTGCTTCTTCAAATTCATTAAAAAGTCTTCCTAAGTAAAGTATTGCTCTATTATTTCTGCAAACCGTACAGAGCTGATAGGTTTCATTTATAGCTGAAGTTCCCCAATGTTTCCCACTGAAAGTGCATTTTAGCTTGGAAAATTTGTAAGGAAAACTTAACCACCCTTCTTGCTTTAAAAACTGAGATACATTTTCATTGCATTTCTGCAGCAGAAGTTAGAAAAAATATACCATTTTCCCATGCCAAAGATAAGTCTCTTGGCTGTTTTTTGAATAAGCTGCAGCACCCTCACATGTTGGTAAATTTAATAATCATCCCACCAGCTTGCAGCTGTAAACACTTGCTTAAAATACAGGATCTGGGGAGTTTACCATATATTTATGGCACTCCCTTCCTTCAACAACAGTGGTTTTCTACCAGTAGTCCTTCAGGCCCTAACCAAAGCAGCTAGTATGTCCCATTTAGATCTTAGTGATCTCAAGGCCTGAGTATATGTTGCCCTTATATATTTACAATGGTGCTTTTTTTCCATTCTTTGAAAGTGAATCAGCAGTCCAAAAAAAGTGTTTTTCTTACTGTGTTTTGTTCTGGTTTTGTTTCCTGAGGGAGTTTGACTAACTATCCCTTCCATCTACCTCCCTTTTCAGCAGCCAAATATAAGATTTTATTCCAGCCTAATGAAGCAATTTAAGGCTGGGCAGGTGCACGGCTCTCAGGCAGTCTAGGAGCTTATTAGTCCAGCTTTTCTTGAAGTTGCAAAGAGTATGCTCACTCATAACAACATCTGTTTTCATATTTTCACCTTGATCAAAACAACAATTGAAATAAATATCTTTTCACATAGTGAAGCAATTCCACATTTGGGAACTGTGGGTGAAATTGTCAAATATTTACCTTTTTAGCTTAATTAAACATTTGGATTTTAGCCTGATTAAAATATTGCTTAAACTGTCGAAGTGAAAGGACAAGTTTTAGTTTTAGAAGCAAGTTATAATTAAAATATCTTTTCCCTATGAAATAGAATATATTGGGAACTGGAATATATATTCTATTTTCTTCATTTCATATAATTCCAATGAGTTGCACAAAAGCTACAGTTCAGAACCAGATTCCTTCACCATATTTAACACTTTTTTTGGCTGCATCAGGTCTTCCACAATTCACATGCAATTTTGTGAACCTCCTGAGATACTGCTTGGCTCATTAATGGTAAGGCTGCATCATGAAAGACGGACAATCCTTTGTGAATTGAAGACACCAGATTTTCATAGATGTTGAATTCATCTGACACAGGGAACAAACAACTGAGCTTGAAAAAACCAGGACAACCATGCTGAAAGTGTGTGTCTCATTTCCTTCAGTGGATGGTCCATACAGAACAAGCTGATATTGCTAACAAGTACTGTTAACTCAAGTGCTAGAAATCTCTTTGATGGATCTAAAAAGCTGAAATTCACAAGTGAGTGAGCTCAGTCCCTGATGCATACATACGGTTCCACAAGATAGAATGTATACATTTGCACTTTGCTTGATTTAGGTAAGGAATTTACACCAAAAACTATAAGAGTATATTAAGATTGCAAAAATCAATCAATCATTCATTAAGACTTACCTGAACTTAAACCATATCCAATCCTGAAACAGTACAAACTCGTTTTTGTGTTTTCATTTTAATTTATGATTTATGGGAAATACCAATTAAAAATATTATCCCTTTATTAATCCTGATAATTAAATAATGATCTAAATTATGTCTTTATATTGCTCAAGATCATAAGGGGAAGAAACAGAAAAAGTCTGTCCCATGTCACTGCATAACAGCCACATTTTGCAGTCTTTGTGGCTTTCTTACAGTAAAACTATTTAAGACCCACTTATTGTCATCAAGCCTGGCAAGTTTTTATAACATTAAAAACCCATCAATGTTATAACCTCTTTAGTCATTAGTTTGGACACTGCCTTTGGAATTTCAGTGTGATTTTATGACTTGCTGCAGGTAATCACGTTTATGCAGTCTTTGCAGAGAGCAGAATTTGGCTTCAAAATGTTTCTCTCCTATTCTGAAGGAGTATTTTACTCTCTCAGTATTATATAAATCTCAGACACCAGAAATGTAAAATCCTGATCACAGTGACATAAACAAAAAATTATTAGAAAAATTATTAATGACTGCAGTG
Organism: Apteryx mantelli; assembly: GCF_036417845.1. NCBI lineage: Eukaryota > Metazoa > Chordata > Aves > Apterygiformes > Apterygidae > Apteryx > Apteryx mantelli. Next base: position 114,787,563 of record NC_089980.1, on the reverse strand, counting down.
GGATCAGGATTTAATGTGATAGGTAAAAGTACCAAAATTTTTTCTTAAAAAAATAAATACATTACCATTTTTCATGCCACATGACATGAAGGGAAAGCAAAAACTTGACATGACAATGATATTATCATTATACATTTATCCTTTGCAGACCACACATTAAGCTTTGTGTAAGGCACAGAGTAAATAGAATCCTTTTCCAGTGCCACTTCATTCAGAAGTGTAGGAAATTCAGTAATTTACTTTGAAATGACAGAACTGATGAAGAGTCAGTAGTAAAGAGCAATTTTATGGGATATCCAGGAGCATTCTTTTAAAGCAAAATAAACTCAACAAACATTGTTTTGTCTCAGTGGCTTAGAAGTTTGGAAAATTCCATTTTTCACCAGTGTCAGGTTATAAAGTCACCCGACAAAGCTATTTATTTGTAAATATACCACCACTTTATAACATATTTTATTGATTTAGAAGGCAGTCTTTTACTTTTCCTTTAAAAATAGTTATCTGGCATCTAATGGAGTACCTCCGTGTCTGCAGTCCTGAAGGTGAGTACAAATTTTAATTTTACATATCAACAACGGTTAAAATGACTGTGTTTAAATAAAATTCTAATTTCTTTCATTAGATATTTAATATACATTTTAAAATCAATGTGTTACCTGCTTTTTCAATCCTGTAACTGATATTAAATTCTTGGCTGACTTTTCAGAGTAAACGTTGAATATTGTATAACAAATCCTAAGAGGTTACAAAATAATTAGTCATGGGCATAATGCACTGATAATTTAATTTTTCAATATAACCTTTAGGATTTTGCATTGAATTGATACATATTGGTCCAGTGTCCAAGGTTAAAAGAATTTAATCAAACAGCCTTTTACTTTGACAAGAGCTTATTGTAAAATAATTGTTAACTATAGTATAGTCTACCACGGTGGAGTGGTTTATATATAAATGAAGAAGATGATATTTAACAGTTCAGTTCCCTGCCCTACTCTGACTTTGTTTTGGTGACAATTTAGCACCACATCTAAAGCGAAGCCCAGGCAGAATACAGAAGCTCATGACCAGAACTAGTCCTGAGATTTCCTGTTAAGCTGCTCTCTAAACCTGGAGGCACTTAAATTGTGAGAGGCCTTCACTTTTTGCCTTTTAGTTTCCTCTGCTTAATAGCTGTAGTTTTTTACCAGCCCAGAACTGACATATCTTAGCAGTCCTCTTGACAGGACTATGCATTGTAGTGTCTTTCTGTAAGAGTTACAGCTAACAGATGCAGTCTCAGAACACATCTCAGCCATGACCAAGAAGAATGAGCTTCTCACAAATACACTAGCTGATGATTATTTTCTTTATAGCTGCAGCTCAGTAGTTTGAGCAGGCTCCAAAAAGATAAAAGATCAGAGTTCAAATAGCTTGTCTAGATTAGTTAAAGTTAAGATCTTCAATTTTTTGTATAATGTCATAAAGCTACTAGTGCATTGGTGTGCTTAGATCACTCCCCTTCCTTGTTGAAATTAGAAAATGTGGAGAAAAAAAGTCAAGATCATTTGGTTCAGGAAAAAAAAAAAGCATGGCAAAGCCACTCAGGACGTGAAAGACATGGATGCCAAATGCTGCTGCAGGCACTTGTTTTCAGATATAATGTTAGGAAGCCATGGATAAAATAAGCAGTTCCTGAGGCCTCAAAAATCCGCATGTGACTTAAACAGGACAGCTGGACACTTCCTTAAAACCTCTAGCCTGCTACTGCGCTGCTCTCCTCGGAGGTGGAAAAAATTGTGACTGCTAATCAGAGGATGAAAACTCTCTCCCTAGTACTTCAGTAAATGAACTTCTTATCAGGGTTTTTCTGGGGGGAGGAAGAGGAAGGAGGGGTTAATCCAGTTCAGTTCTGGAATGACAACTGTATTTGTCTTCCTGGAAGAAGGGTTCCTAACTGTGGACTACAAATGGATCAAACTGCCTCTATTGCATTTAATAGAAGATTAGATTCACATTTTTGGCATTTCTGACCAGCTGAACACATTCTGCTGTCACATGAAGCTGGAACACAGAGCAGAGTCACAGTGAGGCCGCTCTTTCAGAGAGCTGAGCACTCTGGATATTTTAATTCTTCTTAATATTGTATACACCACCAAATGTTAAATCAGATCAAGAGTAAGACCAAGGAACAATGTATTGGGCCAGGGGCCGGAAGCCAGCAGAGGTTGGGTACTTACGTAAAAGACAAGAATTTTCCAGGAAAAAGGATAAACCATGCACCAAGATAAGCACAAGCAGCTTTCAGCAACAGGACTAGCAAAGACCACAGCTTGTTGGAGGGTTTTGTTTTGTTTTGTTTTTGTTTTTGTTTTTTGTACTGTGCTTAATGGACAGCTCAACTGAAGGAAACTGGGCAGTGTACAGGTAAGCATTGCATAGCATTGAATTGCAAGCTAAGAACTCAGTTTAGAACTGGAGTCCATTTCTATGGCCACTGACCTCACTCATTCCTTTTTATTCATTTTATGTGACCACTCCTAGCTGACTATTTTCAGTTTTTATACTGTTGTTGCTTTATTCTCTTTGGAGAATCTGTTGGCTCATTGGAGGACCCATAATCACATCTGAGGAAGATATTTACATCCTTCTAATTACTGAACAATGCAAACTGGCCACAATTTACTTTGCTCTTCATCCACGAGAAAGTGAACAAAACTATGATTTACAGATGGTTAAACAACTTTTCTCCTCAGTCAATGTTTTGTTTTACTTTTATTCTTTTCCACTATTTGTTTCAGGATTCCTGAATGCTGATAAGACAAAGTTTTTCCAGTTCTTACAAATATCCTACACTTCTAACAACTCTGATGAACAAGATTAGAAGGGAAAGTTGCCAATGACTCAAAAAACTGAAAGAATAAAGGAGTAAGAATTAGGATTTCCTGCTGAGGGAAATTATGTTCTGACACCTAGAAAAGAAAAAATCAGAGAAGTTCTGCAAGTCAGTATATAGCATGTTTAGTAGGTATAATCACTGTGACACACTTGTAATATGTGGGCAAACATGTTTATTGTGACACCAGGACTGAATTCTAGTCTATATCTAAAACAGTATGTTCATTAACTTTTCAAATCTTTCCACTGATTATGTTTAAGGATGAAACTGAGCCAAGCCAATACAAGTTCTGCCTTTTACTTTAGCTGCCTCAGAAAAAATAATAATCATAAATCACCTTTAAATTTTAAAGATGGTCAGTATGAGACTTAGTCTATTAATAATTGTTTATCTCCTGATTCAAGTGGAGAAGAAAAGGGATGTGGCTTTCCAGTGCCATAACCTTTAACAGAACAAAGCTGTTAATTTTGGGGACCTGTTTTCTGTACTTATTTTTTCAGCTAAATAGTTTTAGTGATACTTTTTTCAATACACATTTTATTCACTTGGTGAATAAAAGGACATGGTGTTTAAAGCAGCATTTACAAGGCTAAGCCCAAAGGTAGATCATCACCGTTATCAGGCACAAGTCAGAATCTTAGAATTCTCCAGCTGAATATCCCAGCATCTAGTTCACACACATTTTCATCCCAATACCTATGTACCTGGGAGTTAAAATCCAATAATATACTTAGAATATAACAGACACAAACCTATATCCCAAACTCCTAACTGGACTCAGCACAGAAAACTGAAGAGTGAGACACTTGCATTAAAAAACATGGATTTGTCATCATCCCTCCCCTCCTAATAATAACGTAATTCATTTGTTGAGTACTTAATCAGGCTATGGGAAATGGAGATTTAATTCCTCTTTGTCCATGAGGTTCAAGTCCATCTCTCCTATGTGCTAGCAGGATGCCATATCACCACCCTGTAATCTTCTCTGCATCTTCTCTGCTTTATACAAAGTAATGTGAGACTTTTCTCTTACGGTCATAGGAGGTAAGAGCCACAGCTAGAAGGTAGGAGTCTGCAGCTCACGCAGACCCTGAGAATTTGCTGGGCGGACCAGCAGGGTGCAAATACTGCTGGAAGGGCAACTTTCTGGGGGTCAAAGAGGAGAGGGCAGAATTTGCTACCACTCTGAAAATTGCTCAATGACTCCGAAACCAAGCACCTGCTTGCGAGGTCATGGAGGCAGATCTGTACATAAAAACTGTTTGTCTGACCAAGTCACTGTATATAAAAAAAATTATTTATCCAGATCTGGGCGCTTTTTTTCCCCCTGCATTTAAAAGCCTCCCAATCTTATCTGGGAAGTTGCTCATAAAGAAAGGTCTAAACTGACTCACTTTAAAACTCTGGCCAGATGAGGGTCCCAACAGCTGTAAAAGGAACAAAAGCAGACCTTTGCCTATTGGGGAAAGACTGGCTCTAAGAAGAAATACGTATTCTGTAAAAATAGTTATTACATAAAACTGTAATTCTTGAGGCAGAGACTGAAAACCACACTTCCACCATCCCAGCTGACTGCTGATACTTAGGTGAGAGAGTCTGTCTCTTCGCTCTCTCTCTGTCTCTCAGAACTTTGAGTTATTTTGTGCAAAGTACATCTGTTCAGAAGCAGAGAGAGACTATTCCCACTGCTATCTGCCCACATCTACTAAGAGAAAGCAGTGATCGCTGCTTCCTTATCTATATGCAGTTCCAGGAGAGACTTCCAAATAGAGGATCCTTAGCATGCAGAAGCACTTGGTGACAGCTCTGTAAAATGCCTAACCCCAGAGACAGGATTTACAGCACATGCTCGTTATAGCAGTTCTATTACTGCATGCGCTTTTCAGGCTCCTACTCAGGGAAATGATTAGGACATTGTGTGCTATTATACAAATAAGCAGTGTGTAATCATCAGGAAATATATGGAAGTTTGTATAAGAAATGGAAATCTCAGTACCTTTTTTTTCTCTTAAAACTTATGTTACATACTTTCAAGAGTTGGTTGAAAAAAGTAAATGTAATTGTTTTTGTTCCTCACTTGAAAGTGTCCAGTAGCTAATAAGATGACCCGAATTGATATCTAAATGCTATGAATCTGCAGAGTGGATATTATATGACACTACCTCAAAAGACAGAATTCTGCCTTTCAAGCTGAAGTGCAAGAACTAGAGTCACAGCAGTACATAATTTTTGCTGGTATTTGACTTAGAGTAGCTCAGAGCATACTTGAAATAAAAATATAATGCCTTGTGCCCTAAATTGTCTACCTGTAACTGTTGTAATTAGGTATAGTATTCCAAAAGAGAAAAATACTATGTCATGGATAAGTGAACAAGCTCAGAGTAGAAGACTTCTCTGTATAAAAATACATGCTTTAACATTTTTCTAATTCTCTAAAGTCTCATTTTAAAGTTATAGACAAATAAAATAAGTAACATCAAAATAAATGCCTCTCTTTTTGTACATAATGATGTGCAGCTCAAAAATACCTCATGCTCTTGTTGTCTTTAAAATATACATCACAAACATTCATAACATTATTTCAACTTGGCTCTTTTTCCCCCTTCACTGAGATTAGCAGGGTGGATGTCAGCTGCAACATGATCTGTTTTGGCTGTTCCCTACCACTCTTCTCACTATGACAATAATAATAATAAATAAATAAATAAATAAAGTAATTCATCACAATTTTCTATGGCATCTATGTGTCAGATACACACCTCTATCTCGACTATATAACCTCAATCATTCTGACAGGTCTGTTTATTCAGGTGAAATGCCAAACTGATAATTCATCCTTCTTTTTCCTCTTTCTTACATACAGTCAGTGACTCACTCATGTCAACCTGTTAATTCTTGAGGGAAAGGGACAAAGAGGTTATATTGGCTCCTCAAATATATTGTGGTCCTGAGAGTGTAACTAAAGTCAGACAAACTTTGAATAAGTAATGTTTTTTGACCCCAATACAAAAGGAGGAAAAAATCAAAAACTTCCTTTTGGGGGTTTTGCTCACTAGTTGTCCTTTAAAAGTTACCATGCCTTTCTAACAGCTGCTTCCAGCGCTGAAAGACTCTATTACTACATAAAACTAAGATTTGATTGACAGAGCATGTGTCCCAATTGAATTTAAAGATATGGCTGCTTACAACCATGAATGAAGGTATACTGTTAAGATATGCTGTATTTTTAATTGTAGGTAAAATATTATTGTTTTGTGGATCAATTAACATATTCTGTCCTTATAGGTTACATAATGGTATTAGTAAAAAAAAAACAGGAGTTCACTTTACTTTTGATAAATTTTGAATAGCCTTTCTTATGAATCTGTGTTAGGCAGATTCTTTACAGTCTCCCAACCTGACAGAAGGATCTCCCTTGTCGTTTTAGACCAGTCCAAGGGGCGTTTTATCAGTGTCCCATTTCCAGCTATATCACAGCAGTTCAGTTTTATATTTGTGTAAAATGGAGCTCATAGTAATTAATTGATAGAAATGATCAAATACTGTGCATGAGCCTTTGAAACTAACTCAGCCCGAGAATGTACTCAAAAGTCATTATGCTTTTCCCTAGATAACTTGAAACAGATATGCTGTAATCTTGTTGCCGCTCCCAGAGTTTCTTAAAAATGAGAATTTCGGTTTGAGATCAGTTAAAGGGATGAATGCTTTTGCCTCTTTCTGAGGCTGACAAGTTTCATTTTACCCATTACAGCCTCCAGCTGTTAAATAGAAATATGAATTGAACCCTGACTACTGATGTGAAAAGCCAATTCCAATGCTTTCACAAAAGAAACAGGTAAGATCCAGTTAGGCACGGATTGTAGTAATCATATTTTATAGCTGTATTAGGATTTGTAGGACATTGACCTCCACCCTAATAAACAAAAATGCTTGACATACGCTTATGCTACCTGACATCTGTGTAAATAAAAATGTCAGCCATGACAAATAATTTCATTAATTAAACGGAGCCATACAAAGCAACATACAGAGCCATTTCAACTCCCTACAACAATGCAGTTCAATCCTTTTAAACTGAAATACAGTTACTTATCAGAGAGATCCAAGAAGCACTGTCAATAAGTAGAGGTAGATTTTATGGCCTACATGTCTTCATTCACGTGGTACAAAAGATGAATTGTATCCTGCTGGAAATTCTCCCTGTCAGAATTGTCCTTGGCATACGAGGACCAACAATTACCTGGGTTTTATGCCTTTTTCTACGTTGCCCCAAGAGCTGCTGAGAGCGGGGAAGGCAGGGCAGAAGGGCAGCGGCTAGCACTGCCAGCAGCATGGCTCGCACTGCCACACCAGCAGCAGTAGTAGCTGCCTGAAGTGGCGGTAGCCACTGGGTACAGAGCAGCTAATTCTTCTGAAATGATTCAGACAGACCAGCAGTAAGAAGCTGAACTTAGCAGATCACCTCAATATTGTTCTGTATGGTCTTCACAGATGCCTACCAACAAGTGAAAGCAGAAAACAATTCACAGGTTTATTTAACCAAGTAGCCATAACCGATTGTCATTCTTCGCCTTCTCCTTTTCCCAATGGTGCTTTTCTTCCTTTTTTTTTTTTTTTTTTACTGCCTGCAGAGAAATGAAGGTTGGTCCTTTGTGCTCTTTCACCTGGGCTGTGAGCCCTAGAAAACCTGGAGTTCTGGGTGACCAGCAGAGGCATGGCTGCAGAAATGGAACAGCAGCAGTTCTTGCCACCTCCACCTTATGTCCAGTTATTTCCTGAGCTCTGCACAGGTCATTAGGAAGAAAGTGCCCTCTGCCTCTTTCTTGCAACAATATAGCTAGATCCTATATTTCACCTCAAAATGGTGAACTTAGATCCAGTTTTCCATTCAATATCAAATGCAAAATTTTCTCTGGTTTGCATTTGTTCTTTGAAGATCCAACCAACCGAAGTGAAGACTCCCTGCTCAACGCATAATGAAAAATTTTAAGTTTTTACCTCATAAAATCAACACACACATGTAGTCAGGATAAAATGAAAAGTCAAACACAGCATGAATATGGAAATGACACATCATGGTTGTCTGTTCAGAGGATGTGAGTTAACAGTGAATGTTCTTACACAACTCTCATCTCTTGATTTTTCATTCATACAGAATTTGCATTTCAGTAGTTCAGGTTTTGTGCTCTGTTCTGCACTTAACATAAAATGTTAGATTAGGTGATTATAAAAGCATGCTTTTTATTGGCTAGTTTGAAGGTATTTTTAGCAAGGAACTCCAACTGAATTTAGTTATTGTTTTGAGAAGTCATTAGCAAAAATGCTATAGAATTTAAACTTAATTAAACTCCTTGAAAGGTTTCAACACAAAGTTCTTTGTTGTCTGAATTGATTCCTCACACTGAACTCTTTCCTCCCCTCCTAAAAGAAAGAGAGAGGTTTAGTTTCCCCAAAATATACCTGTATATCCACAACTTGTATAATTGCAGAAATATATATTCCACAGCTATAGACCTTGTTGCTACTAACAGCTAGCAAACCAGCTCTGTTCAGAGTTACATGCTACTGAAGCAAGTCATGCTATGAAAACTTTTCTGATGAGTGAATGTGTAACCAATTATATTTCTGTGTGCCTACCTGTCTTCATTCCCAGTTTTATTCCACCCCAATCTCAAGTGCAGCCCATTTGCTTTGTATGGTTCCCTGACCATCACAGAGGAACTCTGCACACAGTAATGCTGTAGGAACAATAAGCCACCCTTTCCTGCATCTGTCCTGGGATCCAGGACTTGTGAATTCCTTCTGCGGGTCTCCAAGTCCGGGACCCCTTGCCCTCACTGCTACACTACACTCGTATTAGAGGTATTCAAAAGCTTTTTGTTCTACTTTGCTTAGTCCCTGAGAAAATCATGAAACTTGTCACAATTTCTAGGAAACTATTCTATTTGAGCAGTTATATTATGTAAGCTAAAAATAAAAAAACTGCCAAAGGCTCATTCCAGTCCTAACTGCCAGTTCTGCAGTTTCTGGGTTTATCCAGCTGAACTGACCTCTACTGTGCCTTATACATGAGCACAAAGGGAAAGAGGGGACTCCAATCTAGTTTTTCTGCTCAGTTCTTCTTTTCCTTTTTCTGAGAATCAAATGCTGCAATACAGAATATGTGGATAAAATAGCATATCACGTGGCCATAGATATTATTGATAAACTTCCCATTACAACTAGTTGTGACATCTGAGATTACTAGTTTGGCAACACTAAAAGGGATTATGCTCTATAATTTTGCCTCTCTGAAAATAGAAGTCATCTTATGCTTCTATATATGATGTAGAAACACTAAAATCTTTCTGATATAATGATTTTCATTCATATGGCCAGTTTTGGATGACTGCATTTGATAAGGTCACAAATATTAATTAACTTAGACCATCATTTTCTTTAAGTCATTCTTCCTTCTGACATTTCTGCTCTAAGTGACCTCCATATGTGTCAATTAGGTTCTTTCTTCTAAGTGATTTTTTTATGCCAACAATAAACTGTTACTTAGACAAAGGATGTCAATCAGAAACTTTTTTCAGTGGCTGATAAATTATATTATTTCACAACACCCATGTTTATAAATTAAATACAAAGCCATTAAATAGACATTCAACATAATAAATTGTGTTGTAAGTTTGTTACAAATTAGAGAGATTTGTTCTTATTAAATGATACGAGATGTGTACATATAGACACTATGCATACACACACACACACACACACACACACACACACACGTAGAGGTAGGAAATGTCTTCAGAGAATCACTAAGGTACCATAAAAATGTAAAACACAGAATTTAGGAAACTTTGATTTTTTTAATCCTTTGTCTTGAAATAAAATACTACAGATTGTGCCAAACCTCATCAAAGATAAATATTTTGAAATACTGTTAAAAAAAAATAAAAGCCTGAAACTCTGTTGTCAATATATGAAATGCTGTGTATCTTTCATGCTTGAATATTCAGGGAAAATAGAGGGGTCAAAAAGCGGGTTGAGAAAATAGAAAGGGATGATCTAGAACTGAAAGGGTCTTATGCTAGGACTCACCTTTTGTTTTGTACAGAAACAGAATCAGAAACAGAACAGAACAGAAACAGAATCTGTATCTCTGTGAACCTGCATAAACCCCTTTGGCCTGGATTCATCCAGTTTAGCATTAGGCACTTAAATGAGAGACTCATTAGGAAGTGCCACCAACCTAATGAATGTTCTGTGAAGGCAACATTTCTCTCTATTGCCTATAGAAAAACTTAGGGTAACAACATTCCTAACTCAACAAATCTGTTCCTACAATGAGATAGGATCAACCCAGAGCCCTTTTTAGTGTTTAAAGGGACAAAACCACCAGTTAGATATGGTAGCAAGATATGTATTTGGCTTCTGTACAGATTTATATATGTTCTAATTCTGAGGACTGAGTACTTAATGGAACCATTCCCTTCTCCATGGCACTGTTAACTAACTTAATATTTCCTTTCCTCTCCAATTTTTATCTAATAACATAATAAACATGGGTAAGAGGGAGGCATTCATCATCAAGATCAAATTGGTACCTGAAGTGGTTGAAGACTTCTTGCTGCTAGTAACAATTTTTATTACAGTGGCTTGTCCTGACAGTAAAGAAAACATCAACATATTGTTCCTTATCATAAAACACTTATTTATATTGCTAATTCACACATAAAATTGTCCTGTTTTCCAAATCTAGACATTCAAAAATTGAATCTTAAACCAGAAGTTTGAATTTTTGTTGTTTTAAATTATTTGAATATTTCAAAATTTTATGAATTCAAAAATACACAGAACTGTGCATACGTATTTGAGTATCTCATACATTAGCCCATTTTGAAACTTAAAAAAAACCCATTAAGTTATATTGAATATTTTCTAAACTAAAGGAGTGTCAACATGGCTTATCCAAAATCAGAGAAGTGGGAAAACATGCTGGTCCAGCTGATCAATGGCAATCCTCACTGAAACACAATATAATTCCATTTCTCAGTGAAGATACTGGAAACAGCTTTTAGGCCACCACATGAGACCTCTATCTGCATTTGCACAGGCTCAGGCTCTTCAGCCCATGAGCACATAAATCCATATACCTGTGGAAGAAGGCAATGGGAATAGGAAGAGCAAGAAAAGACTGTTTGGTTATCATTTTTTTTGTACACTGTTTAAGAGCTATTTTCTGATTCTTACTGCTTTCCCCCCACGCAGGCAAGGAAAGAGTGTCTCACAGTGTAAAGGACTTTATTTTTTCAGGAGGTAGCATTAAAGTAGGATACAAAGGCTAACAGCCAGATGCTCTATGCTGAGCATGAACATGGTATGTTTTTTGTACCTTCAAGCTGCCACATCCACCAACTGTATAATTCATGTCTAAAAATTAGTTTTCAGGCCCCACTGCTGAAAAGCCTGAAGCTATGTTTTAGTGTACTTGTCTCTGAGCCTATTGAGCCTATTTTTGAGCATTTTATGGGTAGAATTTTAAAAGAAATCAAAAAGTATGGGCAACAGTAATAATCCCATTCTGATCTCCCTACTGAAGTCTTTGGGAAAGTTCTGCAGCTCTCACTGTGCTGCCATGGTTACCAGAAAGTACAAGTATATTATTTTAAAAGCAACCTAGATTTTTTTACAGAAACTGCAATCAAATCTTTGATTTCCAAATAAACATTTCTTACATCTCCTATCATGATTTTAGAGGTACTTCACTGTGTAAGTAAGTGATGACTTCTAATGATTGGAAACAAAAAATATATATAGATCAGGTTGAAAAATTCCTTAGATACACGAAATAAATGAAACAGAAATTTCTGAAAAGAGAAGATATGAATTCCACAGATTTTTGCATCACAAAAATGTACTTTTGATATGATACAAGGAAAAAACAAATATTAAATGTTTTAGGTATCAGGCACCTATGAAACAAAATAGAACAAAAGAAAGCTCTGCAACAAAGTAAGTGTCTAGCAGAAAAACATTACAATTCCCTACCAAGTTTTTTATTGAAATATGTTCCATAAACCTAGCATAAGCACTTAAAACAAAAACATAGTCCCTGTAGTAAGCAAAAGCAATCAACTCCTTTGGTCAAACATAAATGAATTCATACTGGCAGTCCCAAATGCTGTTGTTTCTGAATGCTTAAATTATGACCATATACAACTAAAAAGATGTGAAAAAAGACACTTTTACTACTAAATGTGCACATGGTTCAACATCAACTCTTGCTTTAATTGGACTATACTTGACAGTACTCCTGGGCGAAATTATGATTTCAGCTTAGGAGTGCTGAAGCGAGGGGCACTGAGGCCTCTCTTCCAAGACGAACAGCTATGGGCCAAGCAACTTATGGATGCACTGAATTGAAAGAGAGGCACTAATTAAAGCTGTCAGCGGACATAAGTGTGAAGGGGCCTGTCCAAGGATCTAGACGTCCTGTTGCACCAAATTAAGGCCTATGTTGCCCACATTTTTCACAGATTGTTTCACTGCAATTTCTGCAGTTTACATGGGCCCAAGAGATATACTTTATATGCAAAACCAATACTTTATTGTCAGTCTAACTGAAATCTTAGAATTTCAGTTTTAGCACAGGTCTAGTTATTATTGAAAAGGAAAGAAAGAAAAGAAAAGAACACCTTCACAGGAAAGTCTGAAAAATAATATGGTTAAAATTGTTATACCCACACTTGCCCTTTTCTACCTTTTCTCCTTGGCATTGCATGTTATGCTTGCTCTTCCACTGCCTGTTATGACTATTGAGTCAGTGACAGGATGTCAGAATTACCATAACAATCATACACCAAACACTCACACAGAGCCAACTGAGAGTAAAATGACTGTGGTAATATTTGCCTGGTCAGGACACAATTGCTGTTACAGCTAAACAAACTAAAACCAAGCTGCAGGGAGGCCAAAGCAAATCCCTACAAAGCCAGGCAAACAAGATTTAGTCTTATTCCTTGCTGAGTTAATACGTAGTCAGTGGTGTGATAAATATTAATGACAATGAATTTTGGTAACCCACAACAGAGCAAGTATAAATGTGATAATCTGTTTCCATTCATCTTTTCTCTGTTTTTTTTTTTGCCAAACAATTACTATTAATATGATGTGCATCTACTAGTTTATACATTCAAGTTCTCATCCTTTATGACAAAAGGAAAAAGAACATATGTTTAAGGTTATTGTCATTTGGGGGCACATTATAAAACTCTCTGTGGACAGAAAAAAGAGAAAAGAAAAACTATGTAATAACTAATGTGGAAAGCCATTAAGCATGTTTTTTCAAAGATTACAAACACTTTGCCTGGTTGCATACAGCATATCTACGCCGTGTAATGCTGTGCTATGCAGCTACCCAAAGCAGTTGCAAAGGTATGTTACGTAGCACTGTGCATTGCACAGATAATAATCTTCAGGCAACAGTTCAAATCCTGAAAGCAGTATGATGATGTGAGCATGGTCCTGGGTCCAGGCAAATTAAGACAGGGATTTTCAGTTCATACTTATTAACTGAGACAGTGACTATTTTGCTTCCAGTTTAGAGTTAGCTGGGTGAGTTTAGATTTCAACTTTTAGAGAGTTTTGAACTTTCTCCACAGGTAGGAGCTTTTTCTGGAGATGAGCCAAAGCTTCTAAAATTTGTAATTCCACTGAGTGCAGTGGTATGTGTCGAAACTTCAATCGTTGCTTTCTGCAGTATGTTATGATCTGATGACTTTTCACATCTCTCAGAGAAAGAAGATTTAGTATGTTTTTTCATTTAACTAACCAGAGAATGAATGGCAACTGGGATGTAATATCAGTATGCTAATGGATTAGCTATCTTTTAATTGATATTTTAAATTATGTTTGCTTTCCTTCTTTCTATTTTTTTTCTGCCATTATTTGCTGTTGTGGATTTATAATAGACCCTTAGCTATACAAAGAACTGTCTAAGCACTTGTTGAATTAAAATATCAAATACTTGTTAATAATACATCAAATATATTCAGTTTTACTCTAAATCTGCTTATAGCCCTGCACCGGCTTTCAATACATTTATGATTACAGTATTTAAAACAAATCATATCTGTTCTTCGTCTTATATTACAAATAAAATAAATTGAAAAAAAACCCCATAAATTTATGCTTTAATGGGCAAAGGACTCAAAAGGAGTTAATTGGAATTTTACCTAAATTAGGACTAATTACTAGCATATTGCTCTAACTATGTTAATACAATTTACATAATTAACTCAATCTCTCTTAAAAACAAAACATTCTTTGTTACAGATCTAGGGGAACAATGTTAAGAAATCTAAACTGGCTACTGTTTCACAGCAGAAATTAATAATAGTTAGCAGAATGGCATTACGACTATTTGCTCCATGTTTTTTGAGTAATTGGTCAGAAAATATCTTATCAGTAAGTACATCAGTAAGCTAGGCAAAACAAAAATAGGAAGCAAAACTTTCTATCCCATGCTAGCTACCATCTCATTAAGGAACACAGCACCCAAATAGTTTGTCTGCTGACAGTCCATACTTGTGAAGAAAGCAGTAAGTGGTAAGACCAGGCCTCTGCCCTCTGACTTCAAACCAGTCACCAACCCAGACATTAGCTGGTAGAAAACAATATCCCAGTCCTTCATTCAAAGACGAAAGAGCCACTGTTTTGAGATGCACTCTTCAAGAAGGCTTAAAGTGGGTCATCAAAGAGAGCAGTCTCTTTGATTTGATATTTTACAGCTTTAAAACTAATGAAACTTAACACTCTCATTAAAGAATATAATTCTCATTTTGACAAAGACCTAGAGAAACCTCCAAATTAAACTGGGGGGGGGGGGGGGGAAGAGAAGAAAAGACAAAGTCTATTTCCTTACCAGAGCTGGACAAATAATACTTTGCAGCTATATAAGCTTTTAGTAAATTAAGACAAGGAATTCTTAATTGTTTCTTCATTACTTTCCTGTAACTGTACTCTACTACTGTTCATCCACTAATCAACAGAAGGTATCAAAAATATCAGGGGACTCCACTGAGCATGTCTAACTATCATTCTTTGAAATTCATAAAATGTTTTAAAACCTGAATTTTTAGGCAGTACACTGTTTTTGTTCTGTTTTCCTATTATATACTGAAGAGGATTTTTTAACTTCATTGTACTTTGCATTTCTCAGTGTTTCTTAAGCAATGGTTTTTCACAGGATACCAGAAGATGGTTTCCGGGTTCTTGGAAGAAAAGAAACAAACTGAAAAACAAAAAAAAACAAATCTACATGAATGTCTTTATGCATGCAAGGAAGCAAAAGTGGGAAAGACAGAAAAAGTAATTGCACAGCTGAAGTATAGCTGGGGGCTACTACAGGTTCATTCGTGCTAAGCATAATGTCTGGCCTAAAAGATGGTAATGGCTTGGCAGCAGTCAATTGACCACTACATAATTGCGAACACAGAGAAAGCAAGTTAAAACCAGCCCATGTCAAGGCAGGCCCAGACAAGTCTGAGCCCATGAACTGTCCCGCCAATACGGCCTTTACTAGTAATGGCAATACTACACATGCTCTGTACGAGCTGTCAGGACCCAGAGCACATCCCACTCGCAAACTGTAGCAAGGCCACATTAGAAAAAAAGACAAAACAAAACAAAACAAACAAACAAACAAAAAAACAGAAAAAAACATGAAAGAAGAATTCAGAATTCAGAATTCAGAAGAATTAAGTTAGATTTCCTCTTTTGCATGGATGGATTGAAGAAGAATAAGGTATTTGTCTAGGCTTATTTATTTTTATCATTATGAAACTAGGACTGTTGCCTCAAAGACAGTAGATTACCTTCAAAGGTAAAAACACACATCCCTTAAATACAGATGAGAGACAGCATACAAGAAAGTTAAAGGTGATGACTCTGAAGTGTATCTTGAAAAAGTTGGTATAAGAACCTAAGATTATCTAAGGATGATTTCTTAGAACAAAAAATTCTGAAAGCTAAATGGAAGACAAGCATCTAATATGTAGAAAGAGAAGCCCGTGATTATTAAACAGTTAGGAGGAATTCCTGAATGAGTATTTTGAATAGCTAGAATAGGTTGAATTACTGCCATTCAAGCTAGTAGAGTTCCCCCACGTCATCTGAAGGTTCACCAACCAAGAGGTTTCTCCTGCCCAACAGGAAAGGAAAGACAATATGAGAGACTGATGTGGAAAAGAGATCTCTGAGATAGGATATTGAGAAATTATTCCACATCCAGTGCACAAACAGAAAACTGAACCATGCACTCTGTTCCCCAAGTCATACATGTAGAGTTCAAAGAGCCAAACTAAACAGGACAGGTGGATGTAAAATAAATGTCTTGCCTGAGCCTGACAATAGGAAAAGATAAAGAAAGAAGAAAGAAAAACCCAGCAAGTATTGACCCAAGAGCGAAATTAAATTCTACAGCAGAAAACAGATTTTAATAATGGTATTTTTAATCACTTTCTGTGAGGCTTTCTATGAGATGAGAACAAGGGGAAAAATATTTATAAGCCATCAAAAAGTAAAGAGTTCCAAACTTCAACATAAAAACATTCCCCTTCAAAACAGTCTGTTTAAAGTAATCCACATGACGAAATGAAATGTGTCATATTCTTGCCACTCTGACTGACAGCCTTTACAAGGTTACAGCCAGGAAGAAATACAAAGCAATTCATAATTAACCTCCGTATCCTTTTCAATTTGTGCTTGTTGAGAGTCTGCAGAAAAAAATAATGCAGAAAAAATGTAAAAAAATATATAGAAAAAAAAAGTTTCAGTTATCCTTGTCAAGAAATGTACTCTTCCCACATATACAAGATTTAAAACCAGTTTCTGTTTCTTGGGCATTGAAAGAGATCTGTACTGTATGTAGTTGTTTATTACAGAGCTTAATCTTCACCCTGACAGCCAGTGTTATGACCTGCAGGGCACAGCAGTGTTGGTTACAAGGCTTGTGTAATATGAGTCATCTTTGATCTGCACAAAGAGTCAGCCTGTGTTTCCCACCAATATTTGTTACTGGATTTTAGCACACGGAATGAGATAACAGGGCTATACCCAAGAGGATGCTGAAAAAAATGCATTGCATAACCATTCTAATTTTATTTATTTATATCATTGTGCTTTCTGCATGAACATTTTAACAGGATGAAGAAGAATTATGACAGAAGAAATTTAAAGTCAGGAACTGTGAGGAAAATTTTAACTTATCTTAATTCTTCTAGGTTTAAATTTAGAGTTTGTAGTGGTACAGGTACCTAGAAAAATATGAAATTGTGATAATTCTAAAAAATGGTTCAATACTTATACATAAATAAATACTATGTTGCACAAATAGCTGGACTGGGATTATACCAGAGACATTTGTAAGTCAAACTGCCCTTACTAACATTATGTACTTTTTTTCAAGTAAAGGTTACATTTCCTCTAAATTTTGCTGTCCAGCAAAGTGCTTGTCATTTACCTTATTACAGGGTAAAACATTCTTGCAAAGCCTTTTGCAGAGAGACACGCACCAGGCTGCCAGCACTACAAGTCAGCTGGATGTGAGGTCTGACCCAAAAGCTTGAGAGCTTTGTTAGCACAGTGCTACATTCACAGCTCAGCCCAGCACTTCCAAACTGGAGCTAGCTCTCCAGCTAACTTGGAGAGCAAGCACAGAAAAAGAGACTATACACACCCAGCATCTAAATTATAAACAAGTACTTTCTAATGCAGATTTCAGGAGTCCAGTTCTGGAGTCAAGTTGAGTGAAGCTCAAACACGTGGCATCATGCCCCAGTTTTGCAAGTTGCTGGCTGCTCCTGAAGCTCTGAGAATTCTCAGTTTGCTTATAACACTTAGTGAATTTTGTCTATGGCTGAAGTGAGAGAATCTTGACCAGCCATTAAGATTTCAATGATAATATTCAGACAAGAATGACCGTTACTCCAGCATCTATAAATAATCAAGACAGAGCATAAGTTCTACTGCAAGTACAATCCCACAATTTCCAGTTTTTGGAAAAAAACTGATGAAATGAAAGGTAGCAAGCATAGTGGATATTACAATTATGCAAATTATTCTTTTTTTTAGTTTTTAATTCGATGCCTGAACCATTACATACTGGGATAGCAATTCAACTCTGAACTATTGCATTTTTTAAATTTTCCACAAACTGAACCATAATGTTGTTTAGGTGAATTTTTGATAGAAATAAAGTAAGCTGAGACAGTTGAGTAGCTTAGTTGTCATTCATAATATGTAGCTGAAGACAGTACTGCCAATACTGCCCAGTCTGTTTAAATTTAGTGGGAAGACTAGTTATCTGGGATGGATGTGTGTGAGGGGGAAATGCATTCAGTTTTTTTCCTCTGACTTGAACAGGTACCTGTAACTACATTCCCAACATGACTGCCTTAGCCACACAGCTAGCAGCAGTTCTGGAAGAGGGTTCTTTCAGAACTTTTTCTATTCTTTACTGCCAGATCCAAAAATCAGAACGGGCTGGCTCTAACCTGCTGGTAGGTAGGGCATTCTCTGGAAGGGCACCTAGGTCTTTCCTCTGGCTACAAAGTGTTGTTAAATATCTTTATAGCAACTGGAACCGCTTACAAAAGAAAACAGAAATATCACTCCATAATACCCTATATTCCAGCAGACAGCACAATGAAAGGTGTGAAATTTCAGTTTGCTGAAAAGTAATAAAGCCAAATTGTAGTGTACATCACTATGACCGTTTGGGCTTCATCACAACTCAAAGATAGAATCACAGAAGCCTTAGCAACTCTGACGAGACAGAAGGTTAAGCTATCTTCATGCAAATTAGGTTTTTTTTTTTTAAATCCAAATATTGTTAATAGAAGAGATTTCAAATAACCTTTGCTCTTTTAAATTCTGTGAAAGAAATCTAATTTCAGGCATTTTTGCTTCCCTTCTTTAAAACATTTTTTATTCCTTAGATATTTATAGTAATGATCCACTACACTCTTTTCATATAAAATAGCACTTCCTTTGTTTTCCCCTGTTGATTAGATTTTTTTTTTTTTTTTTGTGGTAGAAATTTCAGCTGTACATACGGTACGATGAATTTTGCAAACCTCTTTCTCTTCTGAGAGAAGGCTGAACAGAGACTTTGCTAAGGAACCATCAGAAAATAAGCATGTGGAAAATCAGCATATTGATTTTTAGTCTTAACCTCTTGATTAATATTTTTCTTCTCTTTTGTCAGCTTTCTCAGCAGAAGTGCTTTACGTTGTGAAAGGTATGAAGAGATACATTTAAGAAAAGGCACAGACATGACTCCTTGCTGTTGGTCTGGTTTCTTTAAATTACCATTTCTATGTGTTTTCTTTCTCTGCTGCAAACATGCTTTGAATCTTGATACCACTGACACTGGGTTAAAGGATTGAGTCTGTTCTTCTCTGCTTTGTGACAGGGGATAAATCTTGAGAAGCAAAGGGCACATATTTTGTGCTGGTATTGCATGTATATTGTTTCATGAGGTCTCAAATGCCCTGTTTCTTCTGGAAGCAAAATTGTTACCTTTCCTCAGCTAAGCAGTTACAGCAGCACTGTGAAGCCCTTTGTCCATGGGCAATTCTAAATAGTTGTTCAATCATTCAAGTCTTTAGGGTTAAGCTGTTGTGTCAGCATTTCTCTATATTTTGAGACTTAAGCTCAGCCACTAGGATTTTCTTCCAGTTAAAACACCGTAAAATGGAAGTGTACAAGGCCTTTTTTAAACTCCACAAGTTAAAAACCTTCAATAGTCAATTTCTAAAAATCATATCTAAACAAAAATATTTATTTTATTAATCTGAAAAATATCTATCATTGAAAGGGGAGCTGATTACAAAACTACAGCCAGGGCTACTCAACACTCTCTGGCCTAAGCCCCTGTTTTCTGTTCTCTGTAACTTTCACAGATTAATTCTTTGTTTGGGTTTCTGCTTTAGACTGAATTCTAGTTTAGTTTGTTATGTTTTTAATTAAAGTCTTAGCAATAGTGGTTTAACCACTTTTTAGAATGATGTCAATGGAATATATATCATTTTGCTGATATTAAACCTATATTTTTTTCCAGAAAATCCAGAAAAAAATCTTAGAAGTGCTATAACTCTTTGATGTTTTGAGCATGATCTTGACATCCAGTGAAGGAGTTGTCCTCTAACAGCTCCATAAGGGATGTTTTTTTCCATCCATGAAATGGCATTCATATTAGGCCACATGCTATACAGATTGCCATTTGCACAGCTTTTGAGGTTAACATGTATACAGACTTGATGACATTCTACCAGTATTAGTGCTGATCCTGCTACTCCAGTAATTCAGGAGGAACACATTACCCAGCAGTATTGCTTGTGAGCCAGGGGAAAAAGAAATCACCTGGCACTCATGAAGCAACAATGAATTCTAGCTGAGATTTTATCAGCTAAGAGATTTCAGCCAAAGGGAACATGTCAATAGCCTTTATTTTACAGATAGGGGAAATATAAATATTCTACCTGTATGTTGAGGTAGAGCAAGATGATATGTAAATGTTCAAGATACAGTTTAGTTGCATAATAATACACCATTAACCTTAACAAACCATTCATTTTGGCTGTACAAGAAGTGAAATAGAAGAATAAAAGAGAAATAATAAGTTGAAACTATTTTGTCCCCTCAAACACGATCTATATTTATACCGTTAGCCAAGACTACTAACAGACATGGACAACGCAATACTAACAAAATGAAAAAAATAGTCTTAGGTTTTGATTTGCCCCCAAAACTTTATTTTAATGTAATATAAACATAATTTGGTGATAAAGGAGTTGGAAAAGGTTTTAACAGTATATGGCACTAACAATAATAGCAACATATCACTCAGTGAGATGTCTTTCCTACTTTTGGTGAGAGGAAGCCACTATGCCTCTCCAATACACCTATAATTATGTGCTATTATTATTTTGCATTTAAAATGACTCATGAGAAAGAGAATTAAAGTCTTTACTGTTAAATCAGATTAGACTTTGCAGAAACATGCTAATCAATAGGACAAAGAATAGATCAATAGGACTGGTGCATTTGTATTTAAAGCATATATCCTTTAACATGGAATGCAAAATAGCTGCTATAGTATTGGACAGCTAACTAGACAGGTTTGTTGCTTCTCCACCTTTTTGCCCAGCACTTTTCCTCTATACTGTATAGGTTTAGCCTGTGTCCTAGGATGAATGCCTTTTCACAGACACAGAAAGAAAAAACATCTTTTACAGGACTGTTAGAGGACAAGTCCTTTACTGGATGTCAAGGTCATGCTCTGGTGCGTACCAGAAGGGCTCTTCTTATTAGGTGGCAGAGAACAGCATTTTAAACCTCAAGTGTTAATAAGCTTGCTGTTAGAAACGAAACCATGGCATGTCCTTTTGACATCTCTTTTTTTTCTAACTTTCATCAGAAAACCTTGAAAACCTTCAGCTTTCATCTGGTTTATCATCACTTTGCCTAACTATTTTTATATACTGACATACATTTTTATCACATTACTGTCTTTACTGAGAGAGAATTTCTCTCTTTTCTATACCCTCTGTTATTTCCCATTCCCGCACTGTTCTGAAAACTTGTCAGTAGCTATCCACTACTGAGTCAGCAGGAGGCAGGAAAAACTCTAGGGAGAGAAACTCAGCTAGACAGGACTGCATGGCTCTAGGCAAATTTTGCCAAACAAAGTGGATATTTGTCTGCTAAAAACAATTTACCTACCAAAGAGTCTACCAAAGAGTTTGCAAAAATGAAATGAAGCAACAGGAACAAGCAAAGCAGCAGCCAAAACAAAGTCTGCCATGCTCTCTTACGCTGACACTCTCACTTAAACAGCCTAAATGGCTCTTGACAAGGGAGAATGAAGAATTTTTAACAGCTTATAGAAATGTTTATGCACATATATGCAAATGTTATCTGTCTGTGAAAGCTTGTACATGTAATTATGTAAAATGGGGAAGTGATATAGATATTGTTTTCGTCTGTTAAAATGTGAAATAAAGATACAGATGACATGTTTTCCTTTTCTCTTTTTGAATTCATATTTTTTGATTATGTTCTTGCTATTTGTGGCTGTCTTAAGTGACAAAGTCAACAGCTCCGGAAGAATGTAGGCAACTCACAGGTCATATAGTCATAGACCCATTTAAGCAATAAGGTTTTTAAGGCACTTAAGTGGGTGGCAAAATAGGCTTTTAAGTGAAAGTGCCCAAACTAAAAGTTTTCATTTGCATGATTTTCTGTAATAAAGTTGCAAAACATTCCTGACCACTCAAGGACAGACCAGCTCAGGAGTACTATTGACTGATGCAGGGATTTTTTGGACTTTGATTTTAATTCTGTAGTTCCCATATTGTTCTTTGTTTGGTCTGCCACCTAGTTAAGATTAAAAACTGAAATGAGCCAGCCAGAGTGATTGCCAGAGGGAACTTCCATAGAAGCTGCCACTGAGGATCTTGGAAACTCAGGGAACTTCCTAGACTTCTGACTGGGGTTAACTATCCTGTGCTGATGGACAGTTTGTCTAAAGGAAACCATCCAAGAAAATATATAGTCTTTGCTTTGTTCCTTCTGCTGTCTTTATACACTTTATTAGTTTCCCCGGGAAATGGATTTTGTCTGAGTTTCAGAAATTTTTAGAATTCACACCTTTAGTTGATAAATGTCCGTGACACACTCTGAATATTTCAGCAGTTCATCAGTGATGTTTTGTGATACTCTTCTAAAGCCTGAAGTAGTAATGTCTAATTATATATTTTAGGGAAGGGACTTAGTGGGCGGCAAAATAGGAACAAAGAATAGATTATTATAAGCAGGGTTGAAAGTATCACCTATTTTTAAGTTGCTCAGTACGATCTATTAAATTCTTCTGTCACTTGCACACACTTTTATCAAACAGTAGTTGTTGGGACCTAAATTTTCTTTTCCAGGTGTCTGCTTTGGATTTATTTACTCTTTTCTAAATATTATTAAACAGAAATTGTTTTTTCATCTCATTCATTTTTGAGAGAGACAGGAGAAAATAGTTTCCCATACTAAAAAAATCCAGGTGACCTTTTCCATGGGATGCATTAGCTCCTCCATGCATCAGAATGCTAAAGTGAAATTTGTTGCAAGAATGACATTTGCATCAAGGATGTGCACTTTGCTCTTCCAAAAACTCCTAAAAATGGCCAGACAGGAAGTCTTTGAGAAACACTAATTCAAGATGATCATCAGAAACAGGCTTTAGCAAGTACACCTCAAATAAATGTCAAATTTAATACATAATTCCTAAAAGATTAGGGCTGATTAGGGCTATCTCTGTAGGTACAGCTCTATACATCTACAGACCAACCAACATCCAGTTCTGGACACTAAAGCAAGAGCTGGTCTTTCCTGCACACCCACTTACTCTTCTTTTACCAGGCCTATCCTGACAGGAGGAGCCAGTTGTCCAGTTCAAATATAGAGGGAAAAAGAGCTAGATTTGAAGGTATCTGTCAAGGAATTTGAAAGTGAAAAGTAAAATTTGACAAGAGAGGAAAAAATTGGGTTGGATAAGAAAGACATGGAGATACCTAGGGAAAAGAATCACAAAGAGCATGCAAAGAGGTAGTTAATCATAAATTCGAGCTGAGGAGAGAAATGAGGGAAGAAAACGGTCTAAAAGATGGGAGTAATGAATGAATAAGGAGACAGAAGGAGACTTAAGCTCACTAGGCAAAGAGTCTAGGATGAGAAAAGCCTGTGTAAAGAGATAGTGGGAAAAGAAAATGATAAGAAAAAAGGCTGATAATGTGGAAGCAGCAAACTGACTCAGAAGAGACTATTTATTTTGGTAAAGGAATTAAGCTTTGGTTAGTGAAATGTTTCTACATTGAGACAAGGAGGAATGGAAGAATAACAACTGAAACAGTGAAAAACAAAAACTTGATTATATAGTAAACCTGACTGAAATTCAGGGCATGTTCTGTCTTTCTGGCAATAATGGTGTGGGATACAAACCCTGCCTCTCTGCTTAAGCAGTCCCTGCAGACCTAGTAAAACTTCTGTTGTTCTCTGCCATGAAAAAGCCCCCCTTATATTCTAGCCCTTCTGCTTCAGTACTAGACCAGAAATGACTGTTATTGATTAAATGGAAAAATGACAGAGAAAACACAAAAATTATATTTAAGTGCTTAATAGTTCTTCTGAACTTTCTACACTAAAATGTGGAATAAATTTCCAATCTGCTCCATAGATACAGTGGAGTAATATCCCAGCAGGTGGTGTTGCTTCAGGTTGTCTTAACCTTAATATATGTATTTGTGGTTTATGAAGAAGGAGTTTATTTTAATCTTTGCTAATCTGTACTGCAGATGCATTTTCAGACTTTTGAGAACAAAGTCTAGCAGAATTAAGAAAGAAACATGACTCTTTAAGATGAAACAGGTTTCCCATTTGACTTTAACAAAATTAAGGAAAAGCTGATATGGCAATAAAAAGTAGCATTCTGAATAAAATACTATATGCCACAGTGAAATGTCACTTTTGAGACACCACACTGTTTTGTTCATGTTCTTTTGATAATTCACTGACTTCAGCTCCTCTAGCAGAGATATTGAGTGTGAGAGTTCAGTTCAAAAGCACAGAACTAGGGAAGATACGCATCCATTTTTCACACATCTCTTTTGCTTACGCAAAGAATTTCTTTCATGTTAGGAGCCTGAAGCAATGCATATTGTGACAGTGGGGTGACAGAAGTCGAATGCATGCTGCATTAGCAGAAGAATATGGACTTCGAGATACACTTATTTTCTGTTAGATTAAAACATTTTTAAAATTAAGCAATTTGATAGTCATCATGTGTATTAAAACTTGTATTACTTTAATATGTGAAAAGTGATCTTGTCCCTCTTACCTGATTTCAAACTGTTTATATGACAAGGGAGTAAATATATACCAGAGCACCACACTTACAGCCCCCTGTTATTCAACAACGATAATATATAACAGAAAATTTAGTCAGGTATTTGGGTGGTTTTTTAAGTTTTTTTCTGTGTATACTTGAAAATCAATACTTTTGAATAACCATTTTTTTTTGATTTTTAAGGAATGAGTGTTCTATCTGGCACACTACAGTTTCAGTTTGAAAGGACATATCATGTTGAATTATTCCTTCCCCCTTAAATGGACAACTAGTCTTCCTTTACAAATGTAACACTATGCATTAATTGATTTGTCCAGATTCTTAGGATTTGAAAGAGGGAATCAAAGAGATCATAACTGGAAAATTATTGTGTCAAATGCTAACTCCATAGGATTTCTGTCAGCAGTCACAGGCTATATGAAATAAAGGATAATATGCAATAAACAAATCATGCTATAATAAAGAAATTTAATAAATAAATGAACTTAAAATCAGGTTTTGCTGTAAGAATGAAATATTAAATAAGATTTATCAGTCTTTTAAATATCTATCAGTCTTTTAAGATCTGCATTTTTCTTCACATTTCTCATTTCTTTGTTCTCCCTTCCTACTTATATGTCCTATTTTTATTCTCATTTTCCCTGCTTCTGTGCAGTATTCTCTGTTTCATTTCTTCATATGTCCTTTTTGCACTTTCTAATTCCTTTATTTGCTTTTTCTTTCTCCTCCTTATAGCTCAGAAGATCTTTCTAATGGGTCTTTTTCCTCTGTCACCTGAACTCATCACTTCACCCTCCATTTCAAAGGCACACTTCATTTTGTCCCTTTTCTACTCAAATTCATCACTTTCTCGTTTAAATCTTCCTATTCTATTTCCTCTGTGGAAATATACACCAGTTTTCTCTCCAGTGCCACACAATCCCCAGTGAAATAAGCAATATAGACAATTTCTATTTCCATCGTAGTCCTTGCATATTTCTTTTGACCCATTCAAAAAATAGCTTAAGCTCTTCAGGGCACATTATTGAGGAAACGGCTACTGTCTTATCCATTGTTCTGCTGGGTTAATCCTTGACTTCCTCTTTCCAGATGAGGAAGGAATAGTAGACTCAAACTGGTCTGAAGCTGATGAATTAGCTGTCACCCAACAAAACTCCCCGGTGCCAAGCGTATCTGACACTGGCACTTTGCAGTGCTGCTCAGAGGGTCTGCAGGAACAGATATGCTCCAGTGTGATAGGCTAACAACTGACAGTGAAATGCTATGCCAACACAGTTGAAATTATTTTCCAAACTCTTTCACAATATAAAGAATAAATTCAGAAGAAATACAATAGTGCAAGACCTTCTATCCAGGCTGAACATATTCTCCCCCTAACTTGGGTTTAGACAATTGGGATCTGAATACATACTCAACATGCATGAACTATGCAGCTAGTGTTAAACTTTACTATAAAAGCTGCAAGTGTCAGCCTCTGTTGCTAGTGTAAAACTCCTTGTGGGAGGTGGGAAGTCTCCAGCTTTCCAAGAGATTTGGCAGTGAGGGTATTTATATCCTGCAGCACACCTTCTCTGCATAGTCCAATGTCACAGTTATTTCTTTAATTAAAACTGTTCTAATGTTTTTTATGTTCCAGAAGTCTGAATTCACCCACCCACAAGTTCTGAACACCTTCATAATTTACATATATTATTGTGAATCTCCAGAGACTTCATTTTGCCAACCTATTTACATCTATATTTTTAACAGAGCTGTGCAGGGGAGTTAGGCCAATGAGGCTATAAAAAAGTATTAAGGTTTATATTTAAATTTCATGTGAACAGGCAATTTATGTAGAATTGTACTTTGCTAAAAGCAGGTTGCTGATTCTTATGTCTTTGACTTTGAAAATAACAGAATTCAATGTCATTTTATCCTACGGTATTAACATTCACTTTGGATACTCAGTAAAGTTCCATAATTGTATACGAAAATTATTTAATGGCAGTTTCAGTTTCCTAGATGGGTAACAATTCATTCCAACCATCCATAATTCAATCAGATTACATCTTGTTTTACATATTTTAATAGATGCTTTCTTCTGGTTATTTTACAAATTATATATGCAAATGTTGTATTAAATAATTGATGAAGCACCTTGTTTTGCTTGTAGCTACAAGTGATGCTTTTCTTCACAAATATATTTAGGCAGTAGTTCTCTTCACAGCAAGATTTTTGCATAATATTTTAAAAGATATTTAAGCTCCTGCCATGATGAAGGCTTATTTAGAAACACCAAGTATAATTTACTAACCTGATTTATGAAGCAATTTATACAATCTATTAAAATAGCGTTGTAGAATTTTATTACATAGGGATATTCATCGTTTTAGAGGAGTCTAAATTCTTTAACACTCGGGCAACTCTGTGTTATTACATTTTATGATAGAACAAAGTAAATCAGGGTAATTATCCCTTCTGCTTTATTAAAGCTTACTGTTAGGGGTTAATGTTGCAGTCATTTTTTCCTACTGCCAAATTTTACCCTATAATACTCAGTAAAGGGAAATAGCATTTATCTCTTATTAGACATACAGTAAATGATGCAATGTTATGTGTTATTGTATTGAATTGTATTGTAATGAATATTATGTGTTATGTATTTATCTAAAATTGTATATATATGTATGTGTGTGTGTGTATTGCAAGGATACTTTTAATAATAAAGATTTCATGATCTGCCCCTTAACCTATTGCATAAAAGTGCCAATGTTTAAGTACTATTTCCGTCTTTTTTCTTTTCTTTTAAACTGAACATTTAGCATATGTTCAGTATTTCTGTAAAAAAGCCTTTTGAAATAAAATGGGATATTTACAGACACGCTAGGCTCAAATCTTCAGCCTATTGTTTCCTACCATGGTGATTAATACATCAGTAAGTTATAAGGTAGCTTTTCTCTCACTTATGGACAGGCCCAATATAAACACTAGCTTGAAAAGTGCTTTCCTTTTCAAGCTGCAAGATTTGGAAGAATGAAAAGCAGCTTTCATGCCTGACAGGGCTGGAGACTCTGTTACATTGGTGTATTCATTTAGGAAGTTTAGGACTGGGCACTCACAAATGTGACTGCTTTCAGCTTCTGCAAATTAACCTAGGACCATGCAACACACAAGCACAGGGCGACTTCCATTGAGAACACTAACATCCTCAGAGAGGCACCAAACTCCTGTAGAAACTAATGGGAAAGAGGTTACTCCATACCGATCTAGCACATAACAATCGTACAGTTTTGATTCCTCCGGTGAATCTTAATCTCAAATTTCTGTTTTTACAAACCTATTGGTGAAGAGGTTTTAGGCAAAAAGTCTCTGTTTTCCTTATGTGAGAAGTGGAATATCTGACATTAAGCATAGCAGACCCTGAATAGATCTTCAGGAAAGGTCACGAAAGCACTATAGATGAATCCTGTCACTTTTCGTCATTGTGTTGCAATGTGTTATGAAGATTTCAAGAAAAAGCAGTTTTAAAAGAAAGTGGTATTTTTAAAAGGAAATCCTAAGATCCACAGTTAGAAATTACTATTTATAAAGGACACAAAGAAAATGTTACTAGAAAATACAACATGGCTGCATCTTCCTCCCAAACAGTTAAGTGCGCTATCCTTTTTTCCTCATTCTTTTTTTTTTCTGGTAGCAATAGCAAACTGATCATCGGTGTGTCAGTGCTGGGCAAACAAACCCCCGTAGGCTTGTTTAGAAAACTTATAAACAGTAGTCTCTGCCTCAGGATGAAAAGCAAGCCTGAAAGCTGCCAGCATTTTGATATTTGCTTTAGTTGTTTTAGTTGAAAGTGAAACCAGTCATGGAGATGGTGAGATTTATGTTATGTTTATTTCTCCAAACTGCTTTTAACTTAGCTCTTGCTTGAGGGTGTACATGCCTCAGGAATTTTATCAGATAAAATCTACTACTTGCTAGCAGGTTGATTTTTTTTTTTTTTTAATCTCTAAGATCATTGTATTTTTTTTTTTATTCATGCCTTACTTGCTTTATACCTTTTTATTATAATTTCATGTACTACTTTTTAAAATATTGATAGCGAAAAACAGACATGCAGAGAGCTCTTACGTACACAGGATCCAAAGCATGAGATCTTTTGATACAAAATCATCTATAGTCACTTGGGTGGCTTATTTCAAATCCTGCTTATCAGTAGTGATCAATCCCACCACTGATGCAATGTGGCTTTAATTAATTAAGGATATAGCATCAGATGCTATGTTTGATTACTGATCCTCTCTCTGTATTTTCCCTTCACCAAAGGGAAACCCTAAATATACATCCAGATGCTTTTGAAGAATATGTGCAGATGTCTACTAGTTACATTCTTTCCAATTACTGCAAACTTAAACCAAGATGTTAACCTGAAAAGCGCTTGTCCAGAATGGTCATTTCTTTCTTCAAGAAATCAATGAAATATATTTTTGGTTGTAAGTAATCATTACAAACATAAATTCATATTAGAGACTGGAGTGAAGAAGAATCTTAACAAGCTGCAAAAATTAAAACTCTTTTTTTTTATTTGAAAACCTCTCGACAATCACTAATCTTCTGCCTCTCTGCAGAACTACACTTTTACTTGATTGGGCTTTTGTCCTACATAGAAAACCTACAGCACAATGCATTTAACCATAGTGCATCCTTGAGTATAAAGGATTATATTATGTTCAAAGTTATATAAGGTTAGTGTGTAACTTTGACATAGCTTTGTTTTATTTTTGCTTTAAGTTAGAGGCTCTATAAGTTTTGTATTGAAACAAAAAGCATTGAGTACCCTGAGCTCCATGTACAATGTTTTTTGCTGATGCATAGGCATGCTGTAGAATTTCTACTACCTTCACAGCAAGAATCAGATGTAGATAGACAACTGTAACGATACAGTTCCTGAAAATAGTTACATTTATTCTATATAATTACAGGCTCATGTGAAATACAAATTTTGCAAGGGTTCCACTAAATTTAACACCTTTGGAAGGAATGGAGCTTGCAGTGAATGTTTAAATTGAACTTCATATAGGATATTTGAATGAAAGCTGTTAAAACAATGAATATTGAATAGTATTTCCTGACTCTTATTTGACCCAACATAGCACATGATACCCTGTGAAAATTCAACTTCAAAAAAAGAAATGGTCTTTTATTTGTTAAGATGCAATGCAATATAAGCACAGAGGAAAAAGGTTTAAAGCTTGGGGTGCAATAACATCAAAATAAGAATAAAAACTGAAATTATTCCATTAAATATGCATTTTAAAAATAATAATATGGAGTTCTTACACGCTTTTTCATTCTTCCTACAATAATTTGGCAAAAAATCCTAAAAATGAAATAAAAAATAAAAAGAATTTTTGGGAAAACAATAAGGAAGCTAATTTAAATATTAAACAGAAAAATAATAAATTGATAGTTATATCATGATAATCTTTAAATTTCATTACAAAAAAAGGTCATGAGCAATAATTTTATCGTTTGCAACTGTAGCAAGAAGATGACCTTGAGCTGTTGTCATATCAGTTTGTTAAGCTGATTGCATATTAACTTGCATATCAGTAAGTTTGCTATACATTTCTAAATATTGATCTTTTTAATATCTAAAAAGTCTTAAATAAATTGTTCTTTACTAGGAATAAGAATAAATAAGATAGAAAATTGTGCTATTAAGTGCAACTATTTAGTCCAATATTGTCCTAGGGAAATGGTTTTTCATTAACGTAAAAGCAAAACTTGTACTAGTCATTATCTTGCTTCTGTCAAAGTGCATTTATCAGTAGCAAAATATAATGAAGAAGAAACTGTCAGTTATTTAAAATGCAATGACTATATTGGTAAGAAACAAAATTCAATCCTAAAAACTTGCTGTGAACTCCTTTTTAACTTTATGTGATGTACTAAGCTATTTTTTCAAAGTTACCCAGCAGCAAAATAAATGACTGCTGTCATTCTTCCTTTCTTACACAGAATTAGCAATGTAATCCTGTTTTGGAATTAGTCACCGTAGTTTCAACGGTATGTGCCATTAATTCACCTTAATGGGCTGCGACCAATCAATACTGAGTCTGTAAACTCATTTGTTCTTTGGCTCTACATGGTAAAAATCATTACCTTAAAATAACTCTTTTTTTTTTTTTTCATCTGCAGGTAAAGAACTGTTTGGATAAACTCTGTAGCTAAGCTGTCAAAGGATGTATTAATATATCCAAAAACCCATTCCAAAACCATGATTTTTAAAATATTTCCAATGGCTTTTTTTCAATATTCTGAAATATATTTTCAAATAATACTACAAAAGTCTGAAATTGCTTCAGTGAAGTTTAAGAGGTTTTTACTCAGTGACAATGTACAATAGCTAGCTTTGCAAGAATACGTTAATTTGCAGATTATACATTTTGCACAGACAAGTCTAAGTCACTCAGTAATTAATATTTACTACAAATCTTTAACATCATTCAATACAATCAACATGTTTTTAAAGAATCGCTTAGGCTTCACCTGTTAATCTTTGTTGCTTTTCCTGAATGTGGAAATTCCCTGCAGTTGGCTGTGTCACATGGCTCAAGCCAGTATCTTGCATTTTGGCAAGAACAAACTTGGGAAATCAGCTAACCCACACCTCTGTTCTCACTACTGCTTAGCCTTTCTAATCCGACTGCACTTGCAGATTTGCATGCACCACATAACCCTTATGAGTATTTCCCTGTTTCACATGATATAATGGGTCTCACCTCACTGAACATCCCTGGCGTTACAGGGAGCTTGCTGCAGTAGTGTGCTCTGTCTGTTCTTCTGCTGGTAAGGAGGCATGGAGAAGGCTTCCCTCCTCAGGCTGATCAGGACGCCAAAGCATTCACAGAGGCACTGGGTGGCAAGGTGGCAAGTACAGCCCTGCCTTCTCTATGTTCCATAGCTTGGTGTCCAGAAGAAAGCCCTGCACTCACTCATTATTCTCTGCATTTGGAATGACCAAGAGTGACTGCCTGGTATGAATCAGAGGCTAGACTTGAAAAGATTAACCATCAGGGTCTCCTTCTTGCCTAGAAAATAAGCCTTCTTTTATAAGGACTATGGTCACCTAACAATGGTCTGTCTTCATGGTCAACTTTATTAGGGATCCTTCTCCTCCTTTCTCCTGTACATCTCCTCCTTCTCTCGGATG
Organism: Apteryx mantelli; assembly: GCF_036417845.1. Lineage (NCBI taxonomy): Eukaryota > Metazoa > Chordata > Aves > Apterygiformes > Apterygidae > Apteryx > Apteryx mantelli. Next base: position 114,755,550 of record NC_089980.1, on the reverse strand, counting down.
TACAAGATGCTCCCTGTACAACCTCTCTACTGTAGATCCTTTGCCTGTATGTTTAGAGGTGATAATTATCCTCTGACAGAGTTTCCGGGCAGGAATATTGCTAGTGCAAGAACTAGCGATCAGATAAAATTTGTATCTAACCAGTCACAATGCAAACTATAGTCATAGTGGTTTTAGAAGAAGGACACAACCATTGGGGACGCAAAGTTTGTAGGCTTATTCCATGTTAGAATAAGAAAGAGTGACGACAGCAAGAGAGATCAAACACCTTCCTTCAAGAATATTACCCATTTATGTAAAAAAAATTAAGGTCACTCAAGTGAGTAGATTGATCCAGCAATTAAATGGATGGCCCCCCAAACCAGCAGTAGAATTTGTTTTCCTCAAGCAGATTCATAAACTAAAACTCTCTCCTTACTCCTCTTCACATGACTAAGACAAAATTCGCTTGACATTGCATTTGGTCAGTGTTTGTGGCAGCTCCAGCACTAACGAGGACCAGCTATCAGAAAGCATCCACTGGAGCTGTCTGTCCATTTATTTGCTCCCAGTTTACTGTTCCAAAAACTGCCAATCCCAGTACTTAAGCCCCCAGTAGGCCAGCTTACACTTTGGATAAACCAGGACCTCATTTTAATTCAAATATCTTTCCCATCCTTTTTCCATTTCCTTGCCTAGATTATTCATGGTCCAGCTGCAGCTGGCGCACTGCTGAAGGATACTGGCTGGCAGGAGCATTCTGGCAACAGACTGACTTGATGTGTTTCCTTCAGGTGTGTTCAGGAGAAAAACAAAAACAAATCAAAACCCTGCTGTTCATTCCCTGGGGAGGGGCACATGATATAATGGCTTTTTTCCCACAGTAAATCTACTGAGGCTCTTGTATCCCAAAGCCACACTTCGTTACCTGACTGTTTATAAAGGATGGCAGAGCAGTTGAAAGCAAGCACTAGGAATGCAGCTGAGTCCAGGAGAGGAGGAGTGAGATACGACTGCATGTGACTGAAATACTGTTCTGCATCCCACAAGGGATAATCAGTGTGCTGGTGACATTCTGTGCCTAAATCCTAACCGAGCTGTGCCACTGGGAAATGGTTCCTGCAGCTGCTCTCAGACTGTGCTTGGGAGGAAGAGCTACAGGAAACAAGCAGGTCTTGGTGCTTGAAGGACACACAGGCAGACTGGGTCTGCTTTTTCGGGGCCACACCATGCTCGGTCCCTCCTCAACTCTCTCGAGATGAACAAACTAGCTATCACAAATCTGCTTCTATGTGACAGAGCTAGTATGAAGAGTTTAGGCATTAGATGCTTTCAAGAATTGTACCCCGTCAAGTCTAAAAGGTTAAACATTAAGCATAAAGAAGTCAGCCTTACTTATTTATGTATTTATTTTCATTGAATCAATCAAATTTCATTATTGATTTAATCATAACAGTCCAGTAGTCAGTACTTTTTAAAGTCTCACACTTATCTTTCTAGTATAGCAACCTATTATATCAATAGTAAAATCTACAATATATTACTTTGTACTGCTTCTCTGTTCAGCAAAGCAGTAAGCTGGTCACAAAAATTACCAGGAATTAAATTACTGTTATATTCTCCAATTCAGAGAAGGATGGCAAGAAACCATCAGCTTCTGCTGTTTTTTTGTCCAGCTTACTATAGCGAATTATGAATTGTTGCATCTGTACTGATTTGGGAGCAAAGCAAACGTCTGTGTCTGCAGAGCCACTCACCTGTGGGTGTGATCACCGCACACTCTGTCACCTAGTCCATTTCCCAAGCCTGCCTCAGAAAAGGGCTTCCAGGATTTCCACACATAGTCTATCTCCAAGTATATCTCAGAGCAGGCACCTCAAGCCACTAGGTGTGTTTAGGAAAAATAAAAGGGGAATCCAACAGAAATGGCAATTGGAAAGGGAACATTTGCAGCTTCACTTACTGCACACCAAAAAGTCTGATCTCTGTGGAGCCAGCAACGTCACTGAAAAGACCTGCAGCTTGCATAGTTATAGCGCTCTATTCATGACGGTCTAAGGACGTAAGCAAGACAAGTTTGTTTGGGGAAGTATTATCTTTTATTAGACTACTTACAAAATAAAAAAAAGAAAGACAAGCTTTCAAAAACACAAATGCTTCCTCATACAGGTGAAGAAAAAACTGTGTCTAGTCGTCTAACCACATATAGACAAAGGACTTCACCCAGGCATTTCCTTTCCCTGCCAATATATCAGAATGAACATCCAGAGCATCTTCAAAAGAGGGAAAGAAAAATTTTTCCCAAGACAATCTGTGTTAAGATAGTAAAATATAGCCTTTTAAAGTGTCAGTTTCAGTAAGCAAATAAAAATAAAAAGAACGTGTTATAAAAGTGTTCCAACACTTTTACACAAACTAATATATAGAACTCCAACTCAAATTCTTTTACTGGCCACTACAGGGGAGATTTTCAATAAATGTGTTAGATTTCCTAATGTTTTATTTCAGTGTTAAAAATGTGAATAAGGTAATACTCCTCTTACAGTATTTACCATGCCTGTATTCACATTCTATCTGCCACTCAAAAAGGAGAAGTAAGCTTTCTAGTTTTATATACAGAGAATATTGAAAAGATCTAGCACACAAAAATGGAAATAGTCATTCATCTTTAATTTACTTGCTTAGATATTTGCTAATTGGAATGAGTCGGTAATATCCATTCTTATCAGTCCTCCGAAGCTGAATTCATAATTACTTTTTCATCTGTGCTATTATTGGTTTAAAAAAAATGGTTAAATGCTAAGAGTTTGCATCAGAAAGAGTAGCAAAATATACTTTAATCTAAATGTGTGTGTTTTAATCTTATCATTTTTTATAAGTTTCACATAGGTGAAACTAATGGTAATGACGCACATTTTAGTTTTATGTTGTAAAAGCAGATATGAGATATAGCTTTACAAGTAAAAACACATAGGAAAAAAATACAAAAGACATATTTGAAGTAAACAGCAGACTGCCTGATACTAATTTTTCCATAGCCTGTCTTACTTTCACTTTCTGTAATTAAACGTGGTGTCTGACAGCATGTGCTCTGAGACTGTAAGCAAAGATCACACAGCTCCCAGAAGTAACTTATAAATAAGAAATAACCACCCATTCAGATACCAGCACCAAAGAGATGGATCAACTTTTTCTGCTGCGCCTTGCACAAGAAGCACCTTTTGAGTGCCATACCAGCAATGTACAATATTTAAAACAGACAATTTCCACCCTCAGACTACATATGGGGAAAAAGGTGTAGAGGGACTAAATAGATGCCTTCCCAGAGCACATTCAACATGCACAAAGAAAAGGTGACGCTGTGGTCTCTGATCTCTTGTCACAAAGACAGACAGGGTGGCAAGGAGGGGGCAAGAATTAGAGAGCTGTGATATTAACCGAGGGAAAGAAAAAATATAAGAAAGTGTAAACCTTGATTCAGAGATGGATAAGATACCTTAACTGCCCCCCAGTACTGATCTGATAAAGCCCATATGGCACTATATTGTGTGGAGTTGCTAGCTTGAGTCTGCATTAGTTTTGCATCTCTGAACTCTAAATGTTCTGATATGTAAAAAGGATTATTTTTTTATTTATTTATTTTTATTTTTTATTTTTATTCTACAGACTCATATTTTTCAGACATTACAACACCATATTCTGCTTTCTGCCCCCTCAGTGTTGTTACCAGCAGAGTTCTATAAACAGTGACAGTTGAAACTATAATGACCATTTTATGACCATTGCTTCCCAGCATTTCAAGTTTTTCTTTCTCTCTGATCTGTATGCATGTTAAGACTCAGGAAGATATATGCAGTCACTCTAAAGATAATGGTATAAACAACTTACAGACAGAATTCTTGTGGTTACTGTCTTTGTTGGGCAACATCTTGACTCCTCTTGATTTCAGTTCAATTGCTTTTTTCACTGGGAAAACAAGCAAACAAAAAGAAGATAATTTATTATTAAACAATGTAGAGAAGAAAATGTAGCAGCCAAATCACATGCATTATAACAATATAAAGCAACATAGGAGTCCTACAAACACATCAAAATAATTGCAATCTCTATGACAATTGAAATAATTTTTTGCAAAAACATAATGATTTATTATATTTCAGAAGAAGCTGAGCTCTTTAATTGAGATTATCTACATTTGCAATATTTTGAATTTAAGGTTCCTTAGGGTCAAGCAAAACAAAAATCTGTCCTAATTACTTGTATTGATTTCCTATCTTTACCGCTGCATAAGGCAAAATTTTAAACATTTTTACAACCTATTTCTTATTTAAAATGTACGGTACATTATATATATGTATCTGAGGACCACAAACTTTAAACATGATATTTACAAAATGGTTTTTATTTGATCCATTCTTCAGTAGTAGAAATGTTTTTACCTCAGTTTCCTAAAGGGATTAATGTCATGTGATCACACGGTGTTAGGTTCTTTCATTTACTTAACCTGTTTTGAATCTACAAGGCAATTTCAATGGAAATTAGAAAGACGGTAAGAGCTCTCAAAGGTACGAAGTTTTGTGAGAGAGAACAGATCCATGAGAGGTTTAATAACTGTTTTTTTAATGTTTCTTTTCTCTTTAGAGAGCTAAACAGAGTGATCTCAGAAACAAAGAAGGAAGGAACTAATACCGTTGTGTGCTAGGGAACATATGGGGTAGAATTAGAATTACAATGTTAGGAGAAACACATAAAAATATAAGAAGAGTTAATCAGAAATTCATTAGTTAGGCAGCTTGGGAACAATCTGATCAATTAAAAATAAAATCAGATATATACAAAAGAAATATGCAACAAACCTAAACAATTGTGCAAAAACAATAGCAGTAGCAAAATAGCTTAATAACTGACTCTGACTGTGTATCAGAATGCTAAAGACATCCTGATGCATGTCAATAATGAAAAAACATAAAAAAGTAAGTCCTGGATTCATAGTAATTTTTTTCTAGAGCTTGTAGTATTTGATAATCTTAAAATGCAAACACTCAACCTAGATACAAACATAAACAAAAATCAGCTCAAGCACTTCTAAAACAGCAATAATTTGTATCATGTACCATATAAATATGCAAATTAATACAACCAATCATCAGTTATACTTGTTGTCAATGTATGGCATATATTTTATGTTTGCTATAATATATACTAATCTGTATGCAAATACTTGTAAGTAGTAAAGTGGTAGGAAGAACAAGTTAACATTTCTTTAAATATCACATTAAAAATTGTGATTTCATTTTATTTGTTTCTTTTTTGGATTTTTGCTGCTTTTGCAAACTCAAAGTGAAGCTGACTTAAGTGTTGAAATTGTTTGGGCAAGCACTGCAAAAAGTATTTTTTGTTCTATATATGCTGTGAAATGTTAGGCAGTGCCGACATTTATGCTTAAACCTGGAAAACAGATGTTCAAATGTTGAAAGATGTTTGAAAAAACACTGTAGCCACATGGGATGAAATAGATTTGATAGCAGTGTGCTGTTTTCCTTTAAGTCAAGAGTATATTATGTGGAAACATCATTGCTTACAGACAATAATGCTAATCTTCTAAAAAATAAATAATAAATAACAAAACATAGGTATCTGTGTTTTCTGGAAGGGTAAGCCTCTTGCATAGAGTTTTCTTAGGATTACTTTCTAGGACTTAGGCACATTTTCCTCAAGTTCAGTCTTCCATTCTGTTTTCTTAGACTACATAACCAGTCTGTTCAAATGATATGGACAGCACAAGTCATGTACCTGAATAGCCGGGATATTTCCTGGGGTTGTGGTCCATCCTGCAGCACAAGTTCCACGTTTCATCAATATCTGTCTCACGTAAAAGACGTAAGCAGGAGGATCTTGGAGGATACAACCCCTACATTGCTTACATTCATGGATGAGTGGTATAATCCTTGAGTCACTCATTATGCAGTAGATAGAGAAAAAGAAGTACTGTCTCCTCCTCTTTGTCCTGTGACCATATTTTAGGACGAAAGTGGCAATAACCACTCAGATTCCTGTGGGACTCACTCCTGGAGGTATTAGAAATGATCAGAGCATGCTTCTCAGGAATGGGGAAAATGATCCCTATAAGCTTTAGTTTGAAATTCAGTGGATAAAAATTGAAACAAGAACAGTTCTGACTTCATATATGACAGACTTTTTCACTATTAGGATAGTTGAGCAGTGAAACAGGTTTCCCAGATGTGTTCTGCAGTCTCCTTTGGAGGTTTTTCACATACCAAGAAAAAGGGATTCTGTACCTCTCTGAAAAACCATTAGATATGGGATTCACCATACTTAAGATCAGTCATTTAAAGTGTAGGTTCTGTGAAAAGAAATAGCTACCTCGAGGGGGCAATTCATCCCCTCATGAGATAGGCACAATGAATCATCCTCTGAAGGGGCCTTTTTCTCTCCATGAAATGTAGCAGAAACATATACCACTGGCTGCAGCTGGATTCCTACAGTTTAGACAGTAACATTAGGTGACAGGAGCTTTTAAGTCTGGAGAACTTTAACAGCCAAATTTGGGTATGTCTGAGCCTTTGGGCCCATGAGGTTAAATGGCAGTTATTTTTTTAATTGAATTAAGCAGGTACAGTCTGTAAAATATGATCTGTTCACCACTTGAAAGAGAAATTGATACTGCTGTACGCTCTGGCTTGAATGAACAAGTTCAACTCCTAACATAAAAAAAAAATCTAAATCACACTTTTGATAACCATTTAAATCCCATTTGAATACCTCTTCTGAGGTGCCAAAGTTACAATATTAAGGCATTTTTTCCTACTTCTTGATTGCTCTTTCATTGAAAAGATTTTCCTACTGGCAAAGATGATTTGCCATTTAATAGCACAAAAAGAAGAATGGGTTAAAGTTAATAATGTCAAATATAAGCAGCACTTTCTGCCTTTTAAATTACTGCTTTTTAAGAATGTGCATAACTTTCTGCTATCTTCTCGAAGATTTATTTAGGCTAAATGAATTTAATTCACTTTGTTTTTTTTCTGAGAGTCATGCCCTCAAGACTCTTTAGGAGATGGGAGATCCATCTTTTAATCTCTTCTAGCACCACTAGTTCAGTGAGGACATCAGAGCTGAGCACTGGAAGTCCAAGACAATCTCATCAGTCTAGTGGAAAGCATCTGCAGAATTCCTTAACTTTAGACTATAGCTAAAATAAACCCAGCCATGAAGAGAATATATGCCCGGTATTCTTTGAATGGATAATAAAATTTAAAGGAAATTTTGAATTTGCAAGGATTCTTTGTAAACAGGCAAACCTATTATGTTTTCTATTAAGCTCTTAAGTTTCTAATATATTTGAATCTGTGAAAAGAAAATACATTTTACCTCAGGCACAATTATCTTGCTGAGCTGATTATGACAATTTAGCAGAAAGTATGTTCTGAGAAATGATGAACCACTGAATAAAATTTCAACTGTTGGTTACAGTCAGGAGGACAACAATTGGATATGTTAAAATAAAACTAACTGAGACATTAGAAAAGCAGTCCCTATGAGGTTTTACCGGAAGAGCATTATTTTCTAATTTACTTACAAATAAACAAAAAACAAAAAAAACCCAACAAAAACTGTAGAAAAGGAGGAGAAGGTCACCTCCAGTCATAGAGATTTCTGTGTATATATTTATATATATTATAGGTATATATTGCATTCAGATTCGGTGTTTATGAGAATCAAATTTAAGTACACCCACAAAATTAGTAAACAATATTTTAAAATTTTGAGTATTTTAAAATAATAATGGAGTTATCTACATCCATATCTGAAAAGAAGATGGTCTAAGACATCTGAGGTCTGCTGCCACTCTGCTATTGAAATGGTTTTTCCAGAAAGCTAACTCTCCTTTGTATTTTCTTTTCCCAAGGCATTTAAAGTATCAAATATAACTGCTAAATAATCTATGTTCATTAAAGAGAAGAAGTTAAGATAAAAACACCAAGAATCTTACATATTTAAAACATTTGCATATGTTTGGGTCAGCAGGACCTAATATTGTTGAGAATGTTCAGAGAAGAAATGAGTTTAAGAAAAATATTCAAAAATAACTAAGTTCTGATAAATTTCAATAAGAAGTTTTGTGTACAGACTGTGGTCTGAAGAACTGCAGAAAGACCTTGCATGACCCATTGACCAGGTAATGAAATGGCAAACAAAATTCAGAGTAGATAAAAGTAGTGATAAATGTTAGAAAGAACAGTCCTATTTTCACACCTAAAATGATGGAGACTGAGCTGATCATCACTACTCAGAAATAAAGCCTAGAATTTAGGAAAGGTATGATCTGTAGGGTTCAAAAAAGGAAATCTGATGTTAGAAATTGTCAGGAAAAGATTAAAGCGCAAGACTAAAATTATTACATCACTGTATAAATTTGTAGTTCACCATACACCTTGACAATTGTGTGCATTTCTGGTCCCTGCATGGACCAGAAAAGGCTCTAGAAGGCTGTAATGGAATGGGGAGAAGGACCCAGGAAGGGTGATGGGGTAATAGGGGTTCCCAAGGTATTCGATGCTCCCTTCTGAGGGACAACTGAGTATGCTAGGACTCTTCAGCCTTGGAAAGCAATGGCTTGTGGGGAAGGGGGGGAGTTGTAAAAGAGGATCAAGAGTGTCATCAAGAGATTGCACAGGGGCTGAGCGTTCACTGTCTTGTTCACTCTAAGAGCTTGGGGCCAACGAATGAAGCTAACACGAGCAAGGCTTCAAACTAGTAAAGGGAGGTGATTCTTCATACAACAAGTAAAAGATGTGTGAAACTCTGCCAAAAGACATTGACAAATGTAGATGCAAGAAGTTTATAAAGTTTCAAAGAATGACTCAACAAGTGCTTGGAAGAGAGCCCTACGGAGGGTTACTAAACAGACAGACTACATCAGGTTCAGGAGATTCCTGCAGCTAAAAATATCTGGAGACAGGAGATGTATTATCAGGAAAATATCACCAGTTTTTTCCCTGTTCTTACTTTTCTGCAGGCATCTACTCCAGGCCGCTTTGGAGACAGGCACTGGCCTAGACAAATACTTTGTCTGAATGTTTGTGGCTATTCTTATGTTCTTATTTTGTCTTTGTGGATTGAAGAAATAGGCCAAAATTCATTCACCAGATAAATCTCATCTTTTTAGGACAAAGGGATGACTCTTCTTTGAGTTCACATTACTTTAGCAGACTATGATCCTTTCCTTTAGACATTGCTAAAAACCTAATATATATACCTCTGCTGTATATGGAAGATGACCTTTTTTGAAAACTCAGCCTGTATTTGCAGAGGCAGTAGCTGTGTGTAGCCTTGGTGAATGCTGTCTCTCAGGGCAGGAGTCCAGGACCTCCAACAGAACATGGATATTGCTCAGTTTGAATTCTCCTCAGGCCTGGAGCTCTTGGTGATGGCCGCCTGTGCGCTCAAAGACATGCTATGTGCTGCCCACGGCAGTACTAGCCTCTCAGCACAGCTCAGTGCTTTTGTAAGCTAGCGGCTTGGATAGTCAGACTATGGCCAGTTCCATGTAAACTGGAAATCTATGGTTTGCTTTCATGTCTTTCCTGAAATATCAGGGGTATATGATACTCAGTGTTGTTTTATATTACAATCAAAATGGTATAAATATCAAATTTTATATTAATTGTTAGATTACTTAGAACAGGAGTAGTGTAAGATTTTGTTTATCATGCGGTAAGATCACAGTTTTGTTCTAAAATAGTTCCAATATATTTTGAGGCATATGCACCTTACAGTGAAAGGTGCCAGATTCTAATTTCAGTTATACCTATGTAGATATGGGGGGATACATCTTCTTTATACAATATTTATATATGCCAAACCCTGATTTGTTATGAAAAATGACTTAGTTAATTAAAATCAGTTATGATTTTATACAATTTTACAATTTTTGCTTTGAAAACAAAAGAGTATATAGCATAGTCTAAGCATTACAATGCCTTTTTAGCTCAAAGAAAAATATTCATTACATATTTGATCTTTTAATATAAATATAATACAAAGAGTTGTTTAAACAAAATGTTCTTCTTTCCTCCTTTAATCAGCTATGTAACTGTATATCAGAAGTACTGCAAAAAGAAGAGGAACTTCTACTGTTTCTATATTCTGTTTCAGTTAGTCCGCTACTACAACGAGATTTAAAGAACTCAGTGAGTTTAAATCATTAGAAAGAAGATTTAGAGGAGCATTGCTTATGTTCAGAAGAGATTGTGATGTATTATGACCTCAAAAATCTATCATTTGATATATTTTCATTAAGTCTGAGCAAATAAACATAGTTGTCTTTTTCTTCTGCTTTGTCTCAGAGACCCAGATATACAAAAATGTTAACATTTATATATTTATATATTTCTAGTATATATTCTTTTAGAAAGAATACAAAATATTAAACTCTACTTAATACACAAACACCCATGTATCATAAAATGTTACGACAGTTTTGAATATGTTATTTTTGAAAGTGAAAACAGTCACTGATAATATCAACTTTATCTTCTGGAGCCATAAGTCACTTCAGAATATTATGCTTTCTCTATATTCCTACTTCTCTGTCATTCAAAAGCAGGATGTTCTACATTTTTTTTCGGCTTACATTAATTTGTAAGAGTGAGTAACTCACAAAAGAATTGCTCTACTGATGCTACTATTATAAAAGCATATTATACACAGCAGCTCATTACAGCAGGGATGGCTTCCTACAATTCGTATAACAATGATTGTTCTAAAATTATTTTTATTTTCCCCAGTTTTGTTTTCAAGGCCTGTTCTTTGAAAACTGCCCTTCCAATCTCAGGAGCATTTCAAAATGCTCTACCACTTGCTCTACTGCTGAAGAGAAGTAAATCTGAAGGTTTGATTTTTTGCATTAGTTTTAAACAGTTTTCTTAACAATTACGCATGGATAAATAAAAGCTCTAAGCAGTTAGTCTTTCAGATATGCTCTGCACATATATCATTTTTACATACATATATTTCACTCATGCAAATAGCTATACAAAGCACAAAGTAACTGAGAATCAGGCTTTGTGGATGTAAGCCATTCTGAAAGCACTACCCTAACAATTTATAACTTTAAACCAAAATGGCTATATGTAATTTTTTTGTATATATTTGTTTTGTTTTACCTTTCCAAAAGTAATGCCAATATTTAAATATTAATATCTGATAACTCTTTTTAATTCTTCCAGAATCTGTTTAGTTAATTGGTTGAAGTGTTAAACTACATTTTGGAGCAAGATGTTTCATCTGCATTTGTTGTGTAATTTGGAGAAGACAAAATAGACTTTTTTCATTGCACACCTCATCACCACATGCACCTTGAAAATGGTGATGACCTATATGAAATCTAGAAAAAGTTTAGTGCTGCTAGAATTCTCAAGTTATTCAATGTATTTACAATTAAAATTTTTCTCTGACACTGGAAGGTGCTTCTGGATGAATCAGTGATTAAAAACAAAAGTAACTTGCAAGCTAGCAAAAATATTTTTAACATCTGCAAGTTCTTCAAATATAATTTCAAGGGAAGAAATCCAGTTTTCTGTGAAAGCTATTAACAATTATGAAGTACTTCTTACTGTGGGTTATTGTGTTCTTGCATTCTATGGAGCAATTAATTCTTATTTGAACTTATATTTGAAAATACACTGGGAGAGATCCTGCAGAGTGCTGACGGCAGTGTGTCCTCTCAAATTTACAAGAGATTTTGAATTTCCTCAGGGAATGTTGCCTGCTGGGACCATAATGAAAACCTTTATAATGTGTTTGTCTTTACTTCCATCATGGTAAAAATTTGTGCTAACTCAAATAAAATACTCAATAAAGATAAAAAAAAATCAAACTGGAAATAAAATATCAATATAAAAACCTTTTTAAAAAAGATTATAATACACTGTTACATATACTTCCTACATATTCAGAAATTTACACTGAAATGTGAAAATAACTGGAAAAGAAACTGAACTCAAATTATCCAAAGAAATGTCTCTTTTTTTAATAAAAGCTATCCCCTGGATAAATCAAGCAATAGCCCCAAAGCAAATAAACTCAGAAGTGCTTTGAGTATGAATGACATTTGAAAACAAAAATTTCTGCAGAACATTGTCATTTCCAGTGAGTTCCCAGAGGAAATTACAGCAGCTTCCCACTGACTCCTGTCCCTTTTTAATATCTACATTTAAAAGGAGTTTCTGAAGTCTGATGCTCTTTGCTGCTGACTTGGTGAGCTCAGACACAAGTTTAACTAATTCCATGGAACAGCTAAACCAAATGTTATAATTAAAAAGCCAATGGAAAAAAAAAACTTCAGTCACTGAATAAGGGATTAATATTACTTTTTGTAAGTCAGTAAGGTTTGATAAAATACCACTAATAGCATCTATCTGAAGTATAATGTAAGCATCCAGGCATGGTATTGAAGTTTTAATAGCAGAAGCTTTTCCACATGGGCAGTAGGAAATGAAGCATAGATTTTGTTTAATACTTTTAATTATACTTTATTTCTAGGAATCCTTCTGCCCTGCTTTCTCTACTCCCCCCCTCCAAATCAACGAGCTAAAGCTCAAACACAAATGAAGTATCAAATTTGTAAGGAAAAATATGCTACTCTTCCAAAACCACTCTCCTGTACTGAAAACAGAGGGCTTGCTCATAATAGCATTCAGAAATGACAGAATCAAATCTAAAGCTAGTCGATATTAAATTAAAATTATGTATCTACAGAGATAAGTGAATATAATTTATATATGATACAAAAAGGATACAGTGAGATTTCAAGGATATGAGCCTCCTGTTAAGTTTGAACATGTCATGCAACTTCAGGAAAAATCAGATTAAAATAGGATTTAGTCACAGATAGAGAGCTAATAACAAAAACTAGATACTTTGATAATATTGAAGATGGGTAAGATTCTGCCCACAATCCTTATGTTCCTCCTGCTGCTTCTATAAACTTCACATACCTGGTAACTTAAAATTACTCATTGGTAGGGTCCTGAAGACTATGAACATCCCTGAACTATTTTATTGTTTTTTTCATGCACAGAACTGGGGCTTTCTAAGAAACTATAATTAAAAAAAAATGTACTGGATTGGAAGAAGAGACAAAATAGCTAGAAAAAGTCAGTAGGATTTCATGAGGAAGTGCAAAAACATCTTGGAGTAGCAAGATTAGGAGTGAGAGAACAAAAATGGATTTTTGTAACTCTGAAAGGAAAAGTTCTTTGTTGTTATTATTTCTATTCTCAGGGCGATATTACTGTGTTAAAAAAAAAACTAAAAAAAAAAAAAAGGCAAAACAAGTACCAATTTGAAATAGGCATTTAGGACAAAATTTGCAAAGTCAGTTTATCTTCTCACATACAGTTGGTGCATGGAAGGTTGGTTTCATTTTGTCCTAAAAAATATCTGTAAATACAAATGACAAGCAAATGAAGGTTTCAAATGCAGTCTTACAATCTTTTAATGCCTCCATTTATGCACACAAATAGTTTGAAATCAGTGAAACCAGAAAAAGTAAGTTCAAGACAATTCTGGCCAGGACAAGGGCCTAAGAAGTTAAACCAAGCATAGGGCAACATGTTGAAAAGCATCAGCTCTTCATATGTTTTTATTCTTATTCTTATTATTATGAATTATTAGTAATTATACAGACAATGAGAACATAAGACACATTTACCTTCCAGACCAAGCTTCTTGCGATGCAAACATTTTCTGATTTTGGAGAGAACTTCTTTTCTTTTTTGGTTGAAGATGAATTTCAAAATGTCTGTATTACAATGTAAAAAGCTTATATTTGCTTGTCATGTTTGTTTTACAATATAAAGAGCTTATATTTGCTTGTCATATATTCTCAGGATGGCTATGAATTTCAAGAAAAGGTGTCTTTTCATAATTTTGAATATTGCTTGACTAATCATCTAGGAGTTTCATATGCCAAATGCTGTACAAATGCAGGTTAGCAGATAGTATTTGCACCAAGAATTTGCAGTCTTATTCTCAAACAAGAGTAATTTGGGTTGTACTTTTTTGGGGGGGAGGAGGAGAGGGTTGATATAGGTAGGAAAAAGATTGTGGAAAAATGGAAAGAGAAGTGAAGATGTTATGAAGCACAATTAATTGTCCTTTTGTAGGGCATAGCTGAGAAATAATTTAATCCAGAGAAGTTTTGAGGAGATATGATACACTTTAAACATATTAAAGATAACCACAAGGAGGAAAGACATACTCCCCAGTTCCACTAGGGATAAACCAATAATTTACATAGAGACTTCAATTATACAAGAAAAAAGCTTTTTAACAACAAGAATGATGAAGCCCTGAAATAAATTTTCTGAAGGAGTTGTGGAATGTTCATCACTAAAAGTTTTTAAGAGCATGCTAAGCTAAAGTCTGACAAGAACAGTCCTTCTTTAACATAGGGTAAGCTTATCAAGATGTTTTAACCCTATTTTCTACTATTTCATAATAGTAACTCGCAACCTGAAGCCACTTGGATGAATGACAAACCAATCAGAAGCTAAGACCATGGAGGTTTTTCCTGGGATTTCTAGCATATGAAATTGGACTGATTGCTGCATTTAACTGCATATGTAAAAACAGGTATATGATATGCAGTACATAAGGGATATCAAAGTCAGATAAGACACTAGAACCGCACAGACTAGTTGACATACTATTATGCTTGATGTAATTTACTCTCATTTAGAGCTTATATAGTTTAGCCCAGGAATATCTGTGTGGTACTACTGTAAATATACAGATATATTCCCATTCTAAAATTCAGGAATGTCAACAGAAGAATAGTTATAAGTCAAGACACAGAAAGAGATAAAGCTCCATTTTTTGCACAAGTGCTTTCTGGAAAAGCAGATATGATTCCAGAAGAAGAAAACCAACTCCTGCTGTTTGTTCCTACTATGTTCCTTGCAACAGTCCTTGTGTACATCTTTGATGGCATACTGCTTTTTTCCCAATTACCCATATACTTGATCATATTGCCAGGTTTTCCTCCTATGTGAAATAACCTGCGAAGCCTTAAATACTGGCTACCATTCAAAGATAAAATATTCTGACATCATCCGCTGGTACTTTCTCAAGCTGCTTCTGCTGCTGCTCTGCTGAGTTCAGCTCTTGGCTGCCTTTCGTTGCACATTTTTCCCAAGTACAGATATTTGAAGGTGAAAGAGAATCCCAGAGCCTGGTGATTACAGGTAGGGAGGCAGAAAAGCCATGCCCTTCTTGCCCAGCTCTGGGCCTGGTGACACTGTAAGGAATGTACTTGAACATTTCTGTGTGTTCAGGTAAGGGACAGCTTGATTTTAAGCAAAAAAAATCTTAGCTGCATAAACAGAAATTGAGACTTGCAAGCAACTGCATCAGGTAGCATTTAAATACTCTGCCTTTTTTCCAGTATACCAGCCTTCCTCTTGCTGTAGTAGAAGAAATAATTTAATATCTTCAACACTTTATATGTTGAGAGAGTGGAAGAGAGATATCTATTACACAGATTTATATCTAGCTCTACATATTTTGCAGAGTTCAATAAGTAACAGGGAAGTATTTCCAAAAACCTTGATAGGGTTGTTCTCCTGAGAGAATTAGCAAATTTATCTCAATACAATGCAGAACTCATCAAATTCCTTTTGCTTTAGTCTCATTGCTCTGATTTTTTTGAAGTTGGGTAGTCTTGTTTCGAAAAAAAATTATTTTCTTAGTTCAGATTGTAGAGTCCCATCAAGCACTCTGTTTTCTTTGTCTTTGCCCCTTGATTGTTCCGGGTTCTTCTCTTAAGAGTCATTTACAGCAGTACTACCATCTTTTGCATGGAGGAAATGATCTACAATTCATCGGTTTCGCAGCATTAGTGTTTTCTCTGGAGTTTGCTTACAGATCAAACATTTCTTTCTTATCACTCGAGTCATGTGAGATTATTAACTGCCTCTAGGGTTTTTTTCTGCTTCACTATGGCCTGCCATACCATGAAGTCCTTTGAAAGTTGACTATCTATGAGAATAAGAAAAAAATAGCCATCCTCAATCTTTCCATTCACTTTAACTCTTTTTTTCTTTTTTTTTAAACAGAAACAGAAATACTCTGACAAAACTAGTCTGACAAAAACACACCTGGCTATTTTTCAAAATATTTTCTTGACTCTTATTTTACTTTTCCTCATCCAGGCTTGTTCTATAAATATATTCCAGGAAGTGTTTCACAAATACTTAGCATGTAATTATTCAACTTCCCGGTCAATGGGAATAAAATACCGGACACTTGGTTTTCTAAGTAACAGACTTTGGAATTTAAAATTGCCAGTGTGCAATTGCCATAGCACTTCACAAATTTGCCCTTTTCAAATTCTGTAGCTTTGATCTTTATTTTTGGTGGATATTTTTGTTTGTTTGTTTATTTTTTGCCAGGATTTTCTATCTGACTGTAGTGTCACAAAATCTCCAAATGGGTGTCTGTTGTCAACATCTGTTTAGGCTTGTTCTGAGAAGTCAAAAATTATCCTGAATTCTGCATAGCAAGTTCTGGTCAAGCTATCTGTGGCAGAACAAGCTTTGAAATATTTCCTATCTATTTCTCCACAATGTCTTATTTCTCTTACCAGTATTATGTGCTCTTCCTTATCCTTCTACTAGCTGAAGACTCAGCTTAAGAAAAGCTAAAGCTTTTTCCCTTCTCACATAAGCATTTCTTCTTGGCAAATGTCACTTCAATACATACTCAACAGGGAGCACTTCATTGCTGGCCAAATGATGTCATGTCCCTGAGTTCGACTGTGTGATTTTAGCTAGGACTTATTCCAACACTCCAATGAAATTACCTATATCTAAAACTAAATTGTACACCTTCCACTCCACCAGTCTGAAGAATGTTTTGAGCCAATATTTCTTAAATACACCAAAACAAACATGAAATTCTTTCCTCGTGGAAGACAGCAACTTTAGGAAGAATGAGCCTGTTGTTCTAATGCCCCCATTATACTTCCATCTACCTTCTCTATAATTATAAAATAGTGTTCAGCAATCATCTTGAAAACAATTTCTTGCTTCAGTACTTGTGTCCATAAATTAATTTTATGAAGGGAATTCTATGCTAAATCCTCTTCTAAAATAAGGCCCTGGACTTGATAATGTAGGAAGATTCTTGTAAGCTTTGCTTCCTGACACTCAGCTGTCCTCACCTTGACTTTCTCAGAGGCATCACAATCTTCTGTACGATCTGAAGTTTGAGCTAAGTCACTGGAATAATCCAACCCTCTGCTCTTCTGTATTACCTGAAGAATATTCAGTTTAATATCCTGGGGTTTCTCTCATTAACGGCTTTCAAAATCTTCCCTAATAATCAGTATTATAACTCCAGAGAGACTTTCACAGCAGGAGTAGATGTTTCTACTACATGGCTACCTGTAAAAGCTGTAGGTTTTTGATCATGATCGGTTAGCCTCCTTGTTCCATTAATGCAGCAAAGTACTGCCTGTCATTATCCGACCTTCCACCTGCTCCCTGCGCTGGAAATCTCTGCATGTGGTACTAGCAAACAAATGGCACAGCCCCAAGATGAATGGGTGTCACAATAGATTCTAACAGAAATCTTTTGCTTTCTATGCGTATAAGCTGACACAAAATCTGAAAATTCAAAATGAAGCGCAGTCGTTTATTTTCCATTAACCTTCTGCATGTCACTTAGCTGGCCACTTGCCCTGACAGACTGCCTTAGCTCTGTTGTGCTATCAATATGAGATATATCATAATAAAACAAGTTCAGCAGGCATCAAGTCTTTAATGCCTGCAAGTATCCGCAGTTCTGGAAAACAGCATCAACACAGTTTGCCCAATGAATATTTATTATCACTGCACGCATTGGGTAGTATGTATGGATTGTCTCCGAAAAATAAATCATAAATGAAGTCTGATCAGTTTCTTGTTTGAATGGCACTTCCAGTCTTTCAAACAAGGTTGTCAAAAGTTCATATATTCAGCTAATCTCCTCAGAGCTCCAAGGGTTTTCTTCAATAACATCTCCATAGTACCACCCGGTGGGATAATCAGTGTTCTCACAGTCATCAGAAATTCCTATTCTGAAGTCAATATTTGACCACCTTTTCAGGTTTTGTAGAGATATGAAATCTGTAGTCTGGACTAAAAACATCTCTAAAACACAGCTCTTACACTAATCATTTGAGTATTTTCAGTCACCCAGGTGAACTTGAATGGACCAGAAGATAGTCAATCTCTCTCAAGAACATGCATGCCTTTATGAAATGGTATAAAGCTTTAAAAATATATCCAAAGATTTTTTATAGTGTCAAACACTGAAAAAAAGAAAAAGCTTCAAGACTATAAATGAGAGTAACTGAGACGGCTTTAGCTTAAGGATGTGCTGGGCTCAGTGAATATGGCAAAATACTTTGATTAAAGACTTTAAAGAGATGTTACAGGAGCAGCTATTTTAACAAGCTTGTTCTTAAAAGGTATACATGCCACATTAACATAGAAAGAGTCTGAATGGTTTCTCTGGCTCTATCCTTATCATGTGGTCTAGACTAATGTTAAGCTAATAAAGGATGTCTTATAATTTTAGTACAGGGACAAAAGTACCCCCACAAAAAATCAAACAAAGCATTTTTCAGAGAGGCTAAATATATATTCAGTGTGAGAGAGAATGAGATATCAAATATTGATTTCGTTCTTATAATTTTTATTAGATTAAATTCTCCTTTTTGATCAAATAACATAAATTGAGAAATAAGCAAACATAGGCCAGTGATTAATAGTACTGGGTATTTTATATTCTCAGATGCCAGTGTAAGATACATTAAGGGACTCAGATTTTGAGACAGACTGAAAATCAGCCTGGAATAGGATGTTTTAAGTTAATTTCCAAAAATGGAGTTATTTGAAATCAACAGTCACTTATGAAGCTTAGGGCAAAAGAACCTTATTTTTAATAGAAGCAAGACGTATTCATTCCTACTTAATAAGCAAACATTCTACAAGAACTTATCTCACAGTAGAATTGTACAGATTCTACCCCATAAGTGAACCAAGCCTTCTTTAAATGTAAATCGATTATTGTATGTAAATCAATTACACTCAACTAAAGTTCTGTGAAAATAGTTTAGCACACACTTACCAAACAGGTCAAAAGAAAGAACCCTCAGAATAAACGACTTTTCAATACTGCAATGCCTGTACTATAGAACGCGGGGAAACCTGCTATTGTGACGCCAAAGCGGGGAAGAAACGTACAGTGTAAGAGACTTTAACAAGAGCAAGAAATAAAGGGAAGAAAAGAGTAAAGGCAAATTAACAAGTGTAGTCTACCTACAACAGCCATGGCAGACATACTGACACAGTTAAGAAAATAAAGTATGTAGGCTCCTAAGGCATGTGTCATATAGTTTAACATGACTTAACTAAATAAGCTCCTAAGTGCTCATAATTTGTTTTAAAAAAAACTAGCAGTACTAAGAAAATAAATACATGGAAATGTAGTTTTACCTGTAGGTTCAGTTTTAGCTATAAGCATGTTGAATTGTATTATTATTATCATGTCATCTCACCTTCATCAAAAAGTATCTGCATGATAACAGTAAGGGTAAACAAAAGACAGTAATGTACTAACATAAAAGACTGATGCAGAAATTTGTCAAGTGCGATTTCTTACAGAAGAGAAGCCAAATGTATCAATTACAACTGGTAGATAATTAAAAACTGAATACGCTACAAAAAGCAGCAAAGATGTTCTGTAAAATAATATAATATAATTGAAGTCAGATTTTTAAAGACATTTAGAGATCTAAAATCACAAAAGTGTTCACTGGTACTTACAAATAACACCAATCCACAATGAAGTAAATGTAGACACTGGTGAAAGTTACTTTGAAGGAGAGATTTAAAGAGCTAAACCTACTTAGTTTATCTAGAAGATTGAGAGGTGATTTAGTGCTTCAAAGAGGGGAATTACTGGTTAAGAAAAGGCTTCTTACTTTGTTGAAGGAAAATATGCCCCCACTACTGGACACAAAAAGATTAAGCCAGACTAATACAACTGAAAAGTCAGGCACACATTTTTAACAGTGATGGTATTAACCACAGAAAAGAACAGTCAGGAGACATGGTGGATTATCTACTTGTTGGTGTTTTCATATCAAGATTGGATTCCTTTCCTGATAATAACACTTTAACAAAACACAAGTTATTGCCTCAGTACAATTTAATGGGAAGTGATATTCAGTATCACTTGAGAGCTAGAAGAAAATGGCCTCTTTTAGCTTTTTGACTTTATTAATTGCTTTTACTAATTTTCTTTTCTAAATTTACTCTGATATGAATGGCAATATTCATTGAAATGCCTGATTAAAAGTACCATGTGTGCATCTACTGAGGAAATACCATAAATTCTTCCGCCTTATTTCAAACACCAATTCTAATGGTTTAAATAATGTGTAGGAAAGATAGATAGATAGATATGCACTCATTTGCAGACTCACTGAATTATAAAAATTCTTTGAAAAGATCTACTTTACCTAGCAGTTTATTATACATTATTTCACTCCTGGTTTTCCATTAGTGCAGATTTATTACAGCAGCCTCTATTATATTCATTGTTTGACTTCAGGATTATCTATTTGTTAAATCCTGAATTATTCAAGGTAATCAAACAGAGCAGACAGATAACTTCTGGTGCATAATGATCAAAATGTCTAATACCTCCTTGAACCTTTCTGCTAACTTGCCAAAACCAGCATACTTAATTAGTTGACCTCTGTGGGTTTTTTGATGTATTTTTGAAGCAGAAGCAGAAGCCAAATCACATGCTTTGCAACTTTTCCTACTGAAGATATGGGAAGCAGCTTTTCACATCAGCATAGATGAGGGCAGAGGGGTGAGAAGAAAGAGGCCCACACCTGAGTGGATGTAACATTTTTTCGTTGATGACAGTGTCATCACAGAACAAGGGAGACCAAGAACGGAGTCCAGCTACCCCACTGAGGGTGCTGACTTCCAGGAGACTAGAATTTCACCTAAATAGGTTGCTGGTATGATGCAGGCATGGCAAAGCAGGCCTGCACTTGTTAGACTGTGATTTCTGCTGGTGGTGGTCAGCTTAGACAAGACTATTTAAACCAGGTCTGCTTCTGACCAGATACTCTGAAAGTATCACAGAAATACCACAGGTCTACTAGGAAATTGAGGCATAACCTTTTTATAACTAAAATCAACATCAAAAGATCAAGATACACAACAAAATGGCAGGAGAAAAAAAACCCTTCACACTATATCTATTCGTTTTTCAAAGATCTTTTAACCTTCTAGTCTGGCCTGAGGGAAGTGAGACAATAAAGACGATTCAAGGAAAAGTCCAAAGACCCACCAGCCGGCTATACCTTTTATACTACATGGTTTTATTTATATATTCCTCTTGCCAAGCATTTAAAAACTATATTTAGTTAATGTATTCAAGCATATAATTCTAATATATTGCTTTAATTATTCATTTCAGTTCATATCAAATTACATCGTGTTTATTATCTTGTTATTTTGGCTACTTTATTGCTGCAACTTAGCCTTTCCCAATCAACCAAAGCTAATTCTAGCAAACAACCCAAAACATTTCATTTTCCTTCCTTTGTTTGCTTTTCGAACTGACAAACAGAATTATTAGAATTTATTTTATTAAAATATTAGAACTACCAATTAGATATAAAACTATGCACAGTGAATTTGCTTGTCCAGCCAATTTTGCTAATCATAGAAAAACTCTGAAATCCAAATTCTTCCTATGGAAAGGAAAAAGTCATCTCACACAGTGAGGGGGGGACTGCCTCGGAGGAACGGGATTCACCATGGGGTGCAGGGGAAGAGCAGCTGGGGATTGTGACGGATTATCCGGTGAGTAGCTGCAGCAATCTGGGACCCAGGGGCGCGTGAGGACCTGGGAGTTGACTGAGACCTGTTTGTGTGTGTGTGTGTGTGTGTGTGTATGTGTGTGTGTGTGTGCATGTGTGTGTGTAGGGTGTATGTGTGTGCTGGGAATACCTGCTCAGCTTCACGGATGGCTGGAACTGGGGGATGGAGCTGCACCAGCCTCGCCTCTGGCGGGCTGCTGGATTCAGCAACTGCCTCACACCATTCACTTCGCCTTTCAGCTTTTTTTTTTTCCCCAGTAACTGAAGCAATCTCACAACTAGACAATCAAATGAAATAGCAATGGGCTTGGCATATGTTATTGTTATTTAATATTATTTGGAATTTATTGTCTTGTGATAAATCTGATGAGTTCCAACAAAAGAAACAATTTTAGCTCCACAGGAATAGAGTGGCCAGTTCTAAACTAGTCTCAAAAGAGTAAGCAACAATAGGTACTACTTCATTTTCCATTAGTTTGAGGATTACTATTTTTTGGGAACAAGACTTAAGTCTCAAGATTAAATATCTTATTTCTAAAGGCAGCCCAAAATAGTAGAGCAAAAAATGGCACTTTAATCTTCTTCAATCTGTCTTTCAACCATGTAAAACTGAGTTAAACCTGCATATTTTTGGCTTTTATCAGTCTGTCACTTAAGTCCATTAAGTTTATAATTTGTTATTATGTGCTTGTTCTTCCACAGAAGTGATTAAATTTAGTACTACAAATACATTTTTCAAAGTACAAACATTTCCAAAGAAGCTTTCATACTAATGAATTAACAGTTCAGTGACATATATAAAATAGGCATTCTTTTGTATTTGCCCAAACGATGCAGACTGAGTAGGGCCAGAAGCAGCTGCTGTCTGAATGTGAAAAGAAAGGTTGAGTAACTCTTTTATGATATGCCTAGGGGAGGGATCATTACCTGTAATGACTCCCAGGACTGGGGAGTTCCAGTCCTTCTCATCCTAATTCCCAGTGAAAACACAACAGACACGCAAGATCAAAACAAATAGATTGGTATTAAAAATACTAAACATATAATACATTTGTAAAGTTGGGTATTCAGTATTTGGAAATTTTATTGTATACTGACAAGGTGCTGCATTATGCTGCAGTCTCTAAATGCACAAGCTACAACCCTTTGGAGGAATATCTTTTTGTAATTTTGTTCTGTAAATAACATTTATACCTGATATCTATTAAAAAAAAGTTTTTGCCATCAGGACCCTAGCATGTAATAACTCACCATCTAGAAAGGTGTAATGGGCTCATTTCAATTAGTATCTAAGGTCTGCAAAGGTCAATCAAAATTGCTGACTCCCTGAGTTTCCCCGAAACAATGGAGACAGCTACTCTTGTGCAGCATGATTGTACAGCTTTACCACACACACAAAAATCAATTTATGAATGAAAAAGCCAAGCAAGCACAAAAAGGCAACACGGGGTGATTTTAGAGGGAACATTATTTCTAAGGAAGAAGCAAAAGAAAAAAGCAGTCAAAGGAACTTAAGAAAGAGGAATACTAGATTCCCTGAAAGACATTGGCCAAGATCCAGGAAATCTGGGAAAATAGAAGAAGAATCATAAAGATCCTTGGGTTTTGGACAGATTGGTAACTGACACTCTTCTATGGGTGACGTGTTTACAGTTTAGTGGTTGCTTCAGAAAGTCTGTGTTTTTATTTTAACTGTCTCATAGACAGGAGAGTTCAACTATAATTCTGTCCCAACTATATGTGGGAATTCTGCAATAGTGTGCTTAAACTGTTAGACATAGTTTAGCATAAGGAAAGAATTCCTCTGGAAATTCCAGGGTCATATAGTCTATACTACAGGACTTGCCAGTAGGACAAAATTAAAAATTGTGCCTGGATACAGTCTGACCTTAGAGGCATCCTGTCATAGTCAGGATTTTCTGCTGGGGAACAAGGTCACATATTTCATAGGATTCTTGCCTGTTTGTCCTGACAGGCTCAAAAAATTATTTTACTTGAGAAAAACACGTAAAATGGAAACATCAGTCAAAGTTGTTGATTCTTAGCTTTAATAAGCTGCTGAAAACAAAGACACAGAAGGAGAGGCCGAGAGAGCTGGGATTGTTTAGCCTTGCTCAGGGAGGATCTCATCAAGGTTTATAAATATCTGATAGGAGGGCGTAAAGAAGACGGAGCCAGACTCTCAGTGGTGCCCAGAGATAGGGCAAGGGACAATGGGCACAAACTGAAGCACAGGAAATTCCACTTAAACATAAGAAAAGACTATTTTACTGTCAGGGTGGTCAAACACTGGAACAGGTTGCCCAGAGAGGTTGTGGAGTGTCTCCATCCTTGGAGATATCCAAAACCCATCTGGACACAGCCTCGAGCAGCCTGCTCTAGGTGACTGCTGTGAGCGGGGATTGGACTAGATTATCTCCAGAGGTCCCTTCATGTTCTGTGATTTTGTAATACTAATAGGCTTTGTCAGCTATGAATATCAGTGCCACTTCTGCTTACCATAAAATGCCTAAAGTATTGCTTATTTCTCAAGTACAAATGTAATAAAAAGAATTGATAAAGCTGTTTGATAAATTAATTTTGAATGGTGCTCTGAATTTTCATCCTATGTATAGTCAGTGCTGAAAGACTGTTTCCTAGTTTTTAAGTCACAGTTTAGAATGTTTCTAACACTAACATAGGAATTTATTTATTTGCTATTGACCCTGTTAAGATGTTCTATATAGCTGTGACTCATTAAAATCAGGTATGTTTGCATTTAATACAGTAAAGTTGTATCAACCTGCATGTTAAAGGGATAATTTAAATGAGAAAAGGAATTTTCCATAATTGTAAGAATCTGAAATGTAATAAGCTACTTCTATTTGTCATCTGTGTGCAGTATTCTACAAGATTCAAGTTTCAGGCTTACATCCAAATAAAACGTCTGATGTATTATGCACAGCAACAGACATGCAGCTGAACTAATGATCTCCCTAGATATTTCCTTAAAGATTTAATTCCATGGTGAGCATTTGATTAGAGATAAGATATACTGAAAAAGAACAGAGAAGTAGTTTATAGTGTTCGTTACTGTGTCCCAGACTTTCCTCTGTTATTCTATCAGTTCTTAATTTTCTGGTGTATCAGCAGGATAAGCCACATTGGTTTTGTTACCTCTGGTTATAGGTCTAAGACATAGCACTAACATAAAGTAGCACATTTAAATTCACAGTTGTCAACAATGGTATTATATATCCTCAGTAAACTTTGTACAAATAAGCTATAAGTGCAAGAGATCGCAAAATACATACCCACCTTGAACTGCCAAAATAATATGCAATTGCACAGATATTTATTTTTAAATATAATCATCAACATCTTTTTAAAGAAAAAAGGACTATGTATGTTAAATGCTTCTGCACATATTTTATGCATATGTCATATTGTCACCAGAAACATATGGTTGTTGCAGTGTATTTTGTAATTTCTAAAATGATACAGGCCCTACAGTGTATGGAAAAAAAAGGAAGTTTTAAACTCATAAATGACTTAATCATAGAAGCTGAATACGCTTTTGGTATGTGGGGTAAAATGTTGAAACAGTTGATGTAAGTACAGAATTTAAAAGCACAGATGAAGTAAGAAGCTGAGTGCATTTCTGACTTACAGAGCTCTTCTGTTTTCAATGTAATAACTACAATGTCTTTGATCTTGAATGATGATTTACGAAGTACAAAAATCAATAAAGATTCCATTTTAAAAAACCCTGCATTTTAATGAATATCTAAGTGAATGTAAGCAGCAAGTGACAGCAACATTGACATCCTCTTGTCTTCTTTTAAACTTGTATATGTAAATCTATGCAGGAGTCTGATATTTGGTCTATGCTGTGCTAAGGAGGAGCTAAATTTCCTAGTGATGAATGTAGCTTCAGGATAAGAGCTTGATTAAGAATAATGAAGGAAGAAAACATTTTGATAGGGGAGTGCCTATATGTGGAACAGGCTTTCTGCAAGTTGAATTCCAGGCATGTTTTTAAAGAAAAGACCTGACTGAATGCAAAACAATTTATTACAGAAAAAGCAAGCAAGCAAGTACATACTTTGAGTAACTGATATGGGAAGCACAGATACTTTTGTCAAAAGTAAATCTCTAAAGACGCCCGATCACACATTGATAACAGCTACTCAGTGTAAGAGTAGTAGTAGTAGTAGTACAGCCATCAGCTCTTTGCAACATGTCCCTGGTATTTAAACACAAATTCCTACCACCATCACTTCCAGCTATGCTTAAAGGAAAAAGACTTTTGTGATGCACTTATGTATTTCCTACCTTGGAACTGAGCATTAAATCCCTTCCGTCGGTGATTACTGTCAGATGTGAAATGGAGTCGTAACCAGTTCTTACTGCTGATAACAGGAGAAGGTAGATTCATACCAGTCAACCTGGTAGAAGAAAATAGAATCTAATGTAAAAGTCATGCAAAAATTCACATTTAGACTACTTTAAAGAGAAAAAAGCCAAAAAAAGCCAAAATATGTTGTTGTACTGTTTACAATGTATTTAACAACAGCAATTCACTGGAATGTAGTCTCGATTTATTATTGGTTTAGTAACTATGATACTGTGAGAATTTTTTTTTCATTACAGCTAGCCATTTTATGGTCAAACTTTCCAAATGACTTTTTTGTGAATTAAAGTAGAAAAACAACTTTCTTTGTGTGCACACATATGTGTGTGTGTGTGCGTGTGTGTGTGTAACACACGTGTGGCAAATCAATTAGCAAAAAAAAAGCAAGTTAAATTATGACAAAACATCATCATCTACTCCCTGCTGTTTCAGTTACCTCACAGGGAATCAAACCTCAGGCCTTAAGAAAGGAAAAATAAGGGTTATGACCACAAGTTAATGCTTATCTTCAATGATAATTTATAGGTACATAACTATCCTGCAACAGCTGATTTTTTTTGTATTAGCAAACAAAAAGAAGTTTAAACTGAACCAAATGCAAGGTAACTAGTATTATGAAGAAAGAGTGCGTCTAATATGGGCAGCAGGCCCTTGGACCAGAGTGTGTCATACCATGGTCTATCAGTGCACCACACCATTTGTTAATATGAACATGCTCAGGTAGTTACCACGGAGTACCTGATGTGCTGTATGTTCATGTCACAGTTTACCAGGTGGCTTTTTCTTACAGCTATACTCTGACTTTCAGATTTAGACTTTTTTTCTTTTTGAATAACTTTGGAGAACTACAAGAAATGTAGTTTCTCCCTTTCAAAAATGTTTGCTATTTGAAACAAAACAAAATCTGATCAATATCAGAAATTCTCAGCTAAGGGGTGATGTGCATGAGGTTATGTCTGCCTGTACTACAGTTTAATTTACACATTGTACATATTATCAGTGCTAAAAAGACAAAAACTGAAATAGATTTTTGACCTCTGAAATTTATCAGTTTAGTGAAATAGATGCCTTTTCATAGAGATATGCAATTTCAGTGTTCTATTACATATCTTGAATTACTAGGAAACCCAACATTTTAAGGAATCCTGATGCCAGAGTAGCTAATTTAGAATCATAGCTCAATTGTTTTTACTTCTGTAGTGGAGTAAGACCAACATACTGAAATATAGAAATTCTGAAATATAGAAATTCTTAATAAACATTTTTTTTTATTAGATCATGTAAACTACGTGAGAAAAATTTCTGGTCTCATTTATATATTTTTTCATCTGATTGTTCAGAAACTGAGGAATAGCAAAACCCTACTTACAATTACTTTAACAGATTTGATTGAAGGAACAAATGGACTGTTTAAAGGAGAAGTTATATATTTCAAAATGTTGGGACAGGTATTTAATAGTTCTTACAAGCCTTGGTCAAGATATTTAACCCTATTCATATTTTTACATCTCACTTAAATGGAGTTCTTTTATAAACTATGATTTAAAATGACCTAAAGAGTATATTTTAAACATTGTTTGGAGAAGGCACTCTAAATATATCTAACTATGAACTGGCATTGTCTATTTCGATACTACTTAGAATTTGGCTGTACCTTTAGGAACTAGTATAATATAATTTAAAAGAAAAGAAAAAATAAAACTGTATGTGGATTACCAAAAGGATAATACCTTCTGGCAATACCTCTTAGTGTTAGATGCATGTATGCTAAATCTAAAAGTTTTCACTATATCTAGGCTGCAGTTCACCTTACTGAACTGATAATTCACTTCTCCAAATACATGAATTTAGCTAGAAATAGTGCTTTTTGGTTTTGTTTTCCTTTTTGAAATTAAATATACATCTAGTAACGTTTTATCTTGTATTTCCAGAGCTCTGGATTTTAGTGTTTGTGAGACTCCTGACTGAAATATTAAACTGTTATATGAATTAGACTGTACGTGAAGTAAAAGAACATCATTTTAAAAGCACATTCAAAGCAGATCTTTCATTTTTTTTCCTAATAGACAAACTGTTTTCCAAAACACATGCACACAAATATCCTCAGATCTATATGAGCCCTACGAGTTATGGATAAATAGCCCCAAACCTTTGTGTTACCCTAAGAAAGACAATGACAATATGATCATTAAACTGAAACAATATTTTAAGCAACCTATTTTATCAGAGTTCTAATTTAGCCATATGATTTCTATGATATTGCATACTAGACAGGAATATGTTCTTTACTCTTGACTGGCATTTCTATCTGTGTTTTAATTAAAGACAGTGAGTAGTTGAAAGATGCCTCAGTGGCTAATTTAGTTGTAAAGCTGGTTTGGAAAGCAAGCTTATAAGCAGTGTATGACACATAGGCCTTTCTTAACTACAACAGCAGCTCCCAAGTGCAGGGATACACTGTGGAACCCTGCTGAGCAAACCCAACGTGCACGCAGAAGGGAGTGCCCCTAGGTAAAGAATTTCCCTCAGTGGCATTCATCACGTGCAGGTGGGACTTCCCGACAGACACCATCAGAGCTTCCAGGAAGGGCAAATCTAAAAGTCTGAGGGTACAGTGTAGAATTGCTGCATATGCAATATTTTTCAATATAATTTCAACTATAAACCTGTTTGGTGCAACTAAAGCAAAGTCATGTCTAAAACCCTATCTGATCTGAATTGAATTCTCTTCAGAAGAGGTTAAAGACATTTTACGTCTGAAATGAGATGAAGACTGAAGGCTTGGAACTCCTTAATATCAGACAGGGATAATTCAGATAAGGCAAAGGGCCACATTTTCTAATATCACAGTTCTCCTCAGAAACTTTCATATAGTGATCTTGATTGAGGATTTATCCAATGCTGTCTTAAAAGAACTTTGAAGGTCCTCTTCAGCTCTTTTTAACTGAAGTCATTTATTGCTTGGGGAATAAAACAAAATAAATCAAACACTTCAGGTACGTTTGAATTCCTGTATTTCCTCCTCTCTGCTGTGAAAAGAACAATGCTATATTTTTGCGAAGCTGATTCTAAGGCCTACCATGTGATAGCCTGTCTTGGATAGAAAGACTAATATCTAACCTAAATGATATTCATCAAGTTTTTCATAAGCACATATTCTGTGTCATTTGGGCATTTGCTGGAAATACTTGATCTGATTTGCAGAAGTGTTGAGTCTCTACTACAGACATTAGTTAGGCCCTTAGCCTCTAAGATCAGGGGGTTAAAAACAGTTGCCACTTTGAGAAGTGACAGGTTTGAATGCTGTGTGATAAACAATATTTGAGGCCATGCACTGAATGAAGAAGATTAAAGGAAACATGAAATGTTCATTCATTGAGTATCAATCATCTAGAGACCTGTTAAAGAGCAATCCCATGGGGAAACAAACAAACAAACATACAAAACATCATTTTTCAAATAAAATTGTATAATAATGCATACACCTGAGGGTTCAAAATGAAGATTGCACAGGGAACCTCATCCCTTGCTTCCAGGACTAGATTTTGCACTGCCTTATGGAACAAGGCAGACATTCCCAGGAATCCCTCTGCGTGCTGCCTGTCACAGCACCTTAAAGAGATACATGACCAGGTGTTCAAAGCTAAAGTTGCATTAGTATGATACAACACTTCTGCTGATAAACATGCAAGAAATAATTAGAATATCACTGTGCCAGCTACTCTCCTTCTAGGTGTGAAGATAGCCTGGCTGCAGCAGAATGACAGCTAGCAGGGGAGGCTCTCTTGCTGTTTACTATTGTGAAGAGTAAATAACCTTTTTCATGTTTTATTACTTTTTTTGGTGTTTTTATTTTGCTTTGTATTCCGTAATATCCTCACACAGACAGTAATCTACTGTATATACAAATAATAAAACATTCAGTTTTCGTAGATGCCTGAAGGAGTGATGCATTCCTTATCTAATGTATGTCGCATATAGACACAACATCCTTTGAAACCTCCATTGCACTATCAAGGGATTGTGATAGGTTTTATTAAAATGGTTGATAACAGGTTTGCCTCTAAAATATTTTTGTGTCCCGCTAAATTTTCTAGTAGTTAGGAAACATTACTTAACTCAAAGTGCAGGTTTTACAACATAATTTTACACTTAATTAAGAGAAATACCTAGAGTAAACAAAAGATTCTGGTTTTGATTATGGATTTGATGAAAAAGGAAAGTAATTAACACATTTATGTGAACAAGTAAACCAAAGCTTTTTTCCTTTATAGGGTTGTTGACAGTGTTTTGACTATAACCAAAACATGATCTGTTCTTATCATAGAAGACTACTGTTACTTCATTCTCCTGAAATTGAAAATGCAGGAAAGAATTAAAGTAAATGAAATCTGTGCTTTTTGGAGTTTTTTTGGTTTTTTGTTTTTTTGTTTTTTTGTTTTTGTCAATTCATTTACCCTCATCCTTCTGTCTATTTTAGCTATTTTTCTCATTTTGTGTTCAGCCAAACAGC
Source organism: Apteryx mantelli (assembly GCF_036417845.1). Classification (NCBI taxonomy): domain Eukaryota; kingdom Metazoa; phylum Chordata; class Aves; order Apterygiformes; family Apterygidae; genus Apteryx; species Apteryx mantelli. Next base: position 114,724,686 of record NC_089980.1, on the reverse strand, counting down.
AGTATATATTTGGATTAACCTTGATGTTATTTGCTCCAGAAAATAACAAAATAATAAATAAAATAAGCTGAATCAAGTGTAAACAAAATAAAATGAGACTTGAAAAAAAACCTCTATAAGAACAAGTTAAGAATAAAAAAAATACACACACACTTTCCATCAAAACTTAATTTTCCTCAGTTTTGAATATTTCTGCTATTTCTTTATTCATCTAACCACAGAAGTATACATACTTTTAATGAATTTTTTTCTTTTGGAAATACCGTACAAATATTTACCAAGCTTCGATAACAAGTCTCTGAGTTAGGAGCTAAAGAAAACACAGGACCATAATTTTCAGTTTGGAACTAATTTCCATATTAATATCCTCTCAGCTAAAATATTTATAAGAGCATCCACAGAGATATGTCAAAATGAGAACTTTGAAGGATCATCCCTTACTAATAGACAAAATATTTGGAAGTAGTTTACAAAGGGACAGATTGTGATGACTGCAGCAAATATATGAAGACAGTGTGTGTGTGTGTGTGTGTGTATCTATACACACACACATATATATATATATATATATATATATACATACATGATGGAGGAATGGTTAGGGGAATGGTTAAGCGAGAGAGGGCATGCTTTGACTGGGATGAGCAATCCCGTCTTCAGGGTAGAGGAAGGAATCTAGGCCAAGGCAAGCGCTCCTTGCAGCGGCCTTGAGCACTACAAAAGAAGGTATTCACAAAACTGGTAAACAAGTCTAGACGGAACTAGGTTCCATAAATGTCGACGGAGCGTGGACAGCAACCTTGCACCAATCATGTATCCGCTTTATGCGTGTGGACAGAAACTGTAGCCAATCATGTAACTATTGCTAGCACATGCCTATTGCTTGTCTATATATACTTTGTGTAAGCTCTAATAAAGGGAGAACGACCATACTCATACTGAGACTCCGTCGTTACTCCGGGTCCGCCTCCCACTCCTGCGTCCTCTGACATCTACACACACACACATATATATTTAAGAGCATCCCTAGAAAAAGAATGTTAGAAGTCAGTTACTTCAAACTTGTATCCTTAAGATATGTGAGACTATACGTGATATCAATCAAGAGTAAGTCATAGGTTGCCTTTGCCCCATTTAGATGTCTGTAAATGTACAGATTTATATCAGTACATGATTTACATCTGTATAGACATAAATCTGTGCATCTGTATTTACACGTGTTAGAGGGGACATGTGATACTGAAACAGGCACACTGAAGCTGCAGTTTCACACAGAGATGAGATGATTTAACCACTTGGTGCTGCCTAGAAAATGAGATGTGACTGTCTCTTCTGCATCTCCTTTTCCTGCTTTTACTACTCCCTCCTCAATCCTTTGTTCCTATATTGCTCCTCCTCACTTGCATCAACTTTCAAAATCACTTATTAAATTGATAAGATGATTGACTATCAATTTTCAAGATATGTCATTACAGAACCTTCTCACAGTCTGGTAAAAGTTTATCTGTCCTATTTCCTCCTCGTGGTACTTACTGACTTTACATTGAACCATGCTGATGACCGAACTATTTAAAACTAAACTGCTATAATTTAAAATAAAATTATTTCACATTATATTTGTCCCACTAAACAAATAAAAGTTTAAGGGGCAGGATGGTACTTAGACTCCTTAAATTGGAATTTTAGGAAGAAAATAGACATATTTTTCCAAAAGCTGATTCATATCATACCTTCTCAAGTAACACCAGAAGTTTCTCTAATTGTCTGAGTAGAATTTTACATGCGTGCTCAGAAGAACTGTGGCCTGGTGAAATGAGGAGAGAAAGGTGGGATTCATCTTATCTAATTATAGCTGTCAGCAATGTTGCAGCGTCCATCTCAGCTAAGCTCCCATTATAGCCAATGGAGAGAAGTAAGTATTTTGGGAGTGTGCATTGTCTGAGGTATTTTAAATTTCCACATTAGTTTGAGATGAATCTCACCCTAGAAATGACCATTTTCCTCATTGCTTTTTCAAAGAGCTAGGGGGACTAGATCAGTAAATATCTACATTATAACTTCACCAAAGTTATAAAGCTATTATAATTCAGCTTATGTGATATGCCAGAATTTAGAACTTTTTTCTCCCAAGGCAACCTCCTTCTCGGTTCCTCTCTTACTTATTCTCATTTTGTCCCCAGCCTCTTTTGTGTACCCAGTGTGGTGTTATACTTGCACATACTTTGTGTTTGCCTGGATGTTAAAACCCAAGGCAAGATTTTTTTTTTAACTGCTTTTTGAAAAAGAGCTTTATTATACCCTGGTTTATTGATTCAACAGTGTTAGCAAATATTTTTCTTGATTATTGCTCTGATATTTGACAAACATAATAGCGACAATATTCCATGGCACTCTGGATAGCATATGCTTCCTCTGGAAGATCATTACTGCTCTCAAGCTGATGAATGAAAGAACAATAATTCCTTATATGTCTAGGTTTTTGCTGATATATAACTTTCATAGTCCAGTGAAAGTGGAACATTAAGCTCTAGGACACAGCAATCAATTAGATTTTATTGTTCAGCACAGTGATATTCAACCCAAGCCTCAAGTACTGTAAGTTGCTCTTCAACAGCATTGCAAGGAAGTTTTATGTCCAGACCCAGGGAAGATATGTGTAGGGTCTTAGAGCTAATACGGCAGCTGTCCTGAAGGGGAATGAAAATTTAAAACAAGCTCACAATTGAACAAATGTAAAGCTAAGTTGTGGGCCTTATTCCACTACTCAAATACAGTAATTGAGCACTTTGAATATAAAATTCTGCTTTAAAAATTCTTCCCTAGTTGAGTGCAATTATTAATAGCTGCAATGACAAAATATAGATCTTATAGCACACACAGTTTTCTATTTAAGAGCTTTGCAGCTATAATGTTTCTGCTGTCCAGATGGGCCTTAAAAAAAAAAAAAAATCTGAAAACTGTAATTTTTTTCCTGTGTTCAGATGAATCCCGTAATGAAGTCTCTTGTGATCCATATAGGGAAAGTTTGAATTTCTTCAATAAAATTTAGAAATTACTTATGTAAACATAAGTTGTCAAGCTTTTTTTTAAAATTAGTTATTAACAGTTCTACTTAGTCTAAGATTACCATCTCACCAGATATGTGCCAAAAAGCAGATGTATATAACAATGTTCACTAACCAATTTTAATATGAAATATTTATTATTTGCCAATGTCATTGTTATTTCTCATGCAGATGCTGATCTCCCAGAACTGTTTAATTTTAGTCACAGTAGCTAAAGAAAATACAAAGCTATAGACACACTTTTTGCATTTTTAAATAGGCATAACTGTTATGAAAAACTATTTTTCTAAATGATATAAAAATAATATATTTTGCAGATAGTATGGGAATTTTAAAGTACATTAGGTACCTATTATACTTTTCTGCTAAAAAAAATATGCTCTAATACTCTGAAAAATATACTTTTATGACAAATAAGAAGATATATCATACAACTTAATTTAACTTAATTTTCTGAGAAACATGTGCTGTCTTCTTACAAACTTTGAGACTACATTTCTATTTCAAAATAGTATCCCACAAAATGTTTTTAAACACCTGTATTAGATTTATGGAATTTTATAAGCTTCCATGAGAGAAAACAATTCTTATTTAATAAAAATAGAGGATAAAAATCACCAGGATCAGAAAGTTTCATAAATATTTTTCAGTCTCTATGTATATAGTAAAATAGATTAATTGATCAGTGCAAGGTGACATCCTACAATACCATGTGGCATACATTCAGCATGGTTTTGTCTGTCAATGAAGTATTATGCTTTCTTTGCGTATCATGCACTTTCCTTTTTCCATAAATATGTTTACATTTGCTAGAGCTTAAAAGTAATGAGTGACAGGTCTAAGAATTAAATTACTATATATCAGAGTATGAAAAGAGTTTATTAAAAAAATATATTTTTTTTTTTAATAAAAAAATAAATACATGTTAGACAGTCAAAGATAGCCCAAGGCAGAGAAGTCCATCCAACTTTGTCCCTCCTTGAATCTGAAAAGCCTGACTCAGAGATGTATCCTGGGAACTAGACATATACTAGATTTCAGCATTTCGTTTCATATACCTAACTTATAAAGCTGAATAAATTCATCTGAATCCAGCTCTCAGAGTCTTACCTACTGCTGTCAGTAGAAGGAAGCTTGAGGAATCTTTGTCTGTTCAGAATCCAGTGTGCTTTACAGAGAATTGGTATGTACAAAGAAAATGGAGTAAGCAACAGCAGCTAACTTCATGCATTACAGTCTAGAGCTTATAAAAGTACTGGATTCCTCCTCAGCCTAAAGTTTTTGAATAATTCCCACAGACCACAGAAAGTCTTGGTCATGAGGGTATGGGGTGCCTAGGAGCAAACAGCAAAGTGGGGTACTCTACAACCAAGATGCAAGAATCTCAGCCCAGAGATCAGAAAAGAGAGATCTTGGTGTATATCCTGAACATATGAAGTCAGAAGGCTGGAGATCAGGAAGATTTCAGTCATGTTTCCAATATTGCTTACACATCTGTATTAAAATATTACATAAAAAAAAGAAACAAATGTATGGGCATATAGACAACAGAAATATCCCTATTGTTTGCTATTCCCAATAGTTGCAGTAAATGTTTTTGAGGGCTGCTGTCACGTAATCAATCCCCTTTCCAGACAGCTTCATGCCAACTTCTTAGACACTGTGATACTCCCTAGAATCATAATGTCATGATATCTAAGGGGTTGCTGGTTGTTATCTCTCCATTGTAGCAAGGAAGATGCCTCAGACTCTTAATTCTTATCCTTTTGGATATGGTCACTGTTAGGCATATGTCCTTCGTATAAACCAGGTATTGATACTAGACACCTATCATCTACTGAACCATGAGAAGGTCAGTCTAGAATAGTTTCCCGAATAACATAGTCCTTGACCTGTTCTGAGGAAGATTAAATATTATATATAATTCTATTCATTTTGGCAGCATGGGAAGAAATTCCTTCCAGTCTAAAAGCAGGCAGCAGCTTGCCTAAGGCTCACAGAGATTACAAAGCCATAAACCCCCCAACTGTGCTCAGTGGTCCTCTGACACCTCCAGCCTAAATCAGGTCTGTCAGGTTTCTGCTGCACACACGTCCGTGCACATCTACTTTTCTACATGAAAGGCAGATGTATTGTAAGTAAAAATGGTTTTATACCTCTCCTCCATAACACAATCATATGACTGACCAGAGTGCGAGCGTCTGACAGCTGTAAACAAGTACCATGTTCCTTAGGATCACTGTATGCTAAAGCTAGGTCTACAGCACAGCACTAGTCTCTGTCAGACATGACTCAACAATATATGAAACAATTTTTTTTTAATTATACCATCCGTTATTTGTGTATTACAGTGCTATCCTGGGCTGCTTTTTGAACTCTAGCCAGGACCTACTGAGCATGGGGATTGTATAAGCTGCACATGCTTTATGTATCTGCAAGTTTCTACATGTGTGTATATTCCTGTCTTCCTCCTACTTGCCCAAAGCATAATTAATGTGGTTTTACTCTTTCCAGTCAGCAATGTTTTTCTTTGAAACTGGATTGGTACATATGTTCCACAGTACGAAGCTATTTTGTACCAAATGTAGCTTCACTGCTTATAGCGCTATTAACAGTATTTACTTCACATTAACCAGGTCTCCACCACTTCTCCTGCATTTAGTAATGACTTGATGAGAAGCCACCTTTCACATCAAGTTGCTCTCAGGACTACCCACAAGACACCTCATCATCTGAGGAGGACTTGTACAAAGACTTTGAAAGGAAAAGTAGTATAACTACCAACTGACTCAGATCTAATTAATGGTTTTGCATTACTTCAAGGAGGGCAAAAAGAAAAAGACAAATCTCAGAAATGAATGTGTAACTCCACTTGTTTTTTACTGAATATGTAAAATATTATATATCATAATGTCACATTATGCACCATTATTTATTTTGTTGGTATTAAATTTAAATAATTCCAATATTTTGACAATTTTTATTTTGTCCTCATTCTTGCAGAGGTAAAATTCAATCTTGCCTACAATAATGAGCTAGCTGTAGTTTGCTGAATACAAGGAATGTTCATATTGCCACAGTCAGCCTATTTTTTTTTCTGACTTATCAGTTTTTCTGACAATTATTTATGTCTTCTCTGAAAGTGCTTTTCACTTTGTATGTGTGGAATTCACTGCTAGAAGATGTGAGGTAAGTCAAAATGCTATAGATTTATACAGAACTAGTGAAGGGACAGCCCATACATAAGTAGTTTTTAACTGGGATAGCTGAATGAACCATTCAGTTCAGGAATGCTGGCTTTTATAATGTAGTGAGAGTAACTGAAAGGAAAGCTTTTCTTTATATTTCTTGTTGTTTAAACCATTTCCCTAAGCATCTGCTAAAGGCCATTCTAAGAAATGAGCTAGTAAAAACTGTGGTCTGACTCAAAATGTTCATGAGACTCTCTCCAGCTCAGCAAATACCTTTAAGTCTCTCATACAATATTGCCTTTTGAACTATTGACCCTTAATCAGCTGAGATTTAATTCAGCCTAATTTCACATCTTGGTTTTCATTTCTGGGAAATAAATAAAAGTCCAAACAATATACATTGAAACTGAAGTTATTTGGGATACCTGTACAAATTTTTTCTATTTCAGCTCTTCATTCTGTTATGTTTATGAGTTTTATCTTTTAGCTCTTTTCATTTTGGAAGCTGCTATGTGAAAGATTATTTATTCCTCCTTCTTCCTATGGAGTAAATACAATTAGTATAGGAGTGTTCTGTATCAAAATGACTCATATCTGTAAATACCCTCTAAATGAAATACCAAATTACTATTAGACAATAACATATATTTAAGGAAAAAAAATAGATGTTTCATTAAAACAAGAACTGATATCAAAATTGAGTTCTTAATAGAGCTACTGAAAATAATAGTATAATTGTAGGTGTATTTCTATACACAATATGTGACTGTTAAGAAATAGCCCAGTCTTGATCTGGCTGAGAAGAGTGGGAAAGTTAACTTGACTTCAGTTGAGCTTTGTGGAACGATTATTAAGGATTTAAGGTTCAATCCTGAAAATCCTTGATCTATCCTGAATTCCCATTGGAGTCTATAGGAAGTCTATGTCCAGTGAACTTGCACCATCAGCTTTATCTGACAATAAAAGCTTCTTCATGTTCATAAAAAGGACTATAAAATGTTTCTGTTTGAAAACACTGAACATAGAATATTAAAACATAATACAAAAAATTATTTCTAGCAGTTGGTTGTGTAATATGATGTGGTCGCTGAGATTTTGACTCTTCTTTGAAAGTCATGTCATTGAGTATCTTTGGCATAGTAAGTGGACACAGCTTCAAAATTTAGGTAATGGAGTCGGAGAATTTGAGTCTGATTAGCAAATATACTGCTTGGATAAAACACGTTGGAGTGACTGCAGCTGAGCAATGATAATATTAAAACAATCAAACAGCCTTCATGCTCAGTATCTTCACCTGGTAACATTAAAAAAAAGGTACCCACCATGTAGGTATAACCCTAAGTATGTGCCTAATCTGTGTTCTTCATATCTATGAAAAGTAGATTTTCCTTTGGGATGGCAGATCTGTGCAACTCCATCTCTTTTTTTCTAAGCATGCTAAGCATTGATTTAGATAAATAACACTGTATTTGCTGATTTCAATATGATATCTGTTTTATCGATATTCAAGTGGTAAAATTACCCTCGCTGGGTTTCACTGATACTTAGATTAACCTTTAGTTTAAAGGTTTCCCTGCCAATTCTAAAACTAGTCTTGACACAGAGCTAAGACAAATGTTTTCATCCTTGGTATAACTTGCCAAGCAAATTGACTTATTTACTAAGGTTTCCATTACATTGATCATATTTTCTGTATTTACTGCTATATCATTAAGTAACAGCTTATGATTTGTTGTTTTGTTGTTTAGTTTGTTTCCCCCAAAAATACTATTAGTGAGGTAAAAATACAGTTTTCCAATGTTATATTCTTAACGGATTTTCCCCCCTTTTTGTCTGTAAACGGCAACCTTAAATAGTGGTTATCATCAAATTGAAAAACTTGGTGTCTTCTCCCAGCCCCCAAAATCACTGTTTGGTAATTATCAGAAAATGTTAACTTTTTAAATGAAGAGTACCAAACAACCACTACACTTAATAGGAATTGATATTTAGCTACTCTAGGTTCATAAAACTTATTTCTTCGAAATCATAATGTATGAAATACCATTTCCAAGTTGCATCAGCAGGGTAATGTGATCCACAGTACCTACTGGAATTTGACATAATATGTTGAATGCATCATAACTAAAGAAAATTTCACCCTAAAGCTGAAAAACTGAAATAGAAAAAAAAAAAAAAAACTTTCCAAACTGATGTAAAACTTTTGCATTCTATTTTATGAATGCTGGTATATTTTACTCTAAAGCATTGTTATTATGTAAATAAAATACCAATATATTTGTTTAGGCTCTGAATTAACTGTTTGGTACCTTATTAAATGAGACTAATCTCTGTTGGTTCAGCAGTAGAAATATCTCTCAAGTGTCACAGAAAACAAAATAAACAATAGGACAAGTGTTCGCTGAAATAACTCCTCTTAATACCACAAATCAAAAAACCCCCAAACCAGACTTATTCATACACAGTCTGCCAATACATAGAGTGTCATGCAACAGATGCATTCTAGTTTTGTAGATACGCTCCAAAATCATATGCATGGCATATTTGCAAATGAAAAACAAACAAACAAACAAAAAAACAATGTGGACAAAGGTTAATGACAAAGTCACAGAAAACTGAAAAACAAACAAAAACTTCATACAGGACATTTTCCAAAGAGTTACTGTTAGCATTTATGATACTAGACAATTAAAAATATATGTTTCATTTGGTGTTCTATAGTAAATGCTGAATATAAAGAAGATATTTTTACTATACTTTTGGCTATGTATCATAGCTATAAATAAATATTCCTTAGACATTAATGAACGAGATAAAATGGGATGTACCCTCATATCAAATATCATCTAACTCTGCAGTAATGTTATTTCTAAAATGATATAATTGTTAGTACATCAAGGAAGCAGGTGTTCTGCTCTTGGATGATACTTGAACACTACTATATTTTTAATAGGTTCAAACTATTACAGCCAATTATTTCTTAACTGAAAATTTCAAAACACTTATTGAAACTTCTACAGCAGTGAGGCCATAGAGTATGCATGCAGTATGTGTTGCATAGCAGTAAAAGGACAGGCACTAACAGGAGATAGTTCTGGGAGGATTCCACACAGTGATGTGACATACGGTTATATTAGCTTGGACAAACTGCTTCCCAACAGGGTTAATTAGACTGAGAGCAATGCTGTGCTAATTGGGAGTGATCTCATCTGAAGCCTTATATATCATCATGTCAGTGCTCATGATCTTCATTAAGGTATTCACTGCTAATCAATCTTGATGATGGTTCTCTGAAGTGAATAGTGGGGTGGGGAGAGAAGTCTTCTTCTCTAAAACTGACATCTGAATGAAACTGAGTTATAAGCTCTGTATGATGATGCATATTCTAGAAGCCAGGTGAATGGCTATTTATTTCAACATCTGGGCACAGAATTTACTCAGTTTCCTTATTTCTAACTGTTATCAAGAACTAGATACTTAATTCTTGCTTCAGTGACACTAAACCTGCAACACCAACAGCAAAAGAAAAGTTGCTTCTGTATTCTTTTTCAGTAGTAAATGGATACTTTTTTATTTTATTTAACTGAATTCATTTAGTCAACCAGTCTTGGTCTGTACTAAGTAAGCATGGAGTTCAGTAAGCAATATTGTCTGAATTCAGACTGCTCCCAAGCTTTTTGGATGATATTTTAGGGTTTCCAGGAAAACTAGCCCAACTATAGAAAAATTCAAAGTACCTTTCTTATCTCCTTCTAACAGACAGCCTCTGACTGGAAAGAAAGTAGTAGCAACAATGAACACTGTGACAGAGGGTTTTTTACCATGGCTAGAAGACAAAACCTTTGAGCTAGCATATTAAACAGCTTAGCTAGATAGAGACACTGCTATTTTTAATTGCTGAAATGATGACTAATTGACTGTTTTATCAAATGTTCTTTGAAGCAGCCCATAATTTTTTGAGATTTATTGCCCACATCAGGCATACTACACTGAGCCAGCCAGTCCTAATACAACAAGCAGCACCAAGTAGTTCTAAGGTAATTGACAGAATTCTAAAGTTATGTTTATATTGTATGAAAGACATTCTTAAAAAAGATTTCATAGACCTACTACAGTATAATATTATATACAAGAGTTTTTTCTTTCTCTGCCTCAGAGAGGTAGGACTGTTACTTATTGACTTCTCAGAGATGACTTCAGATAACCACATTTCTTGAAGAATCAAGAACCAAAAGCTCTTTTGTGTAGAGTTATCCTTCATCCTGAACCAGGCCGTATCCACTGTTTTCTCAAGAACTACGAGTCTGCTTCTTACTGATTGATTTGAACTCTGGAGTTTAATTCTATAAAATTATGTGTCCCTTAAAAAGAACAAATTTTTCAAACGACTCAACAATTAAGTTCCTAATCCCTACAAAATTTCAATAAACCTTGATTAAGTAACACCTACAGGCTCCTTTAAAAATCCCACTGTGTAAAAGTATAACATTACATATATTATTGCCACTGTTTCCCTTATAACTGCTGAAATTTTAACCAAGATATTCTATTGCCCCTCACTGGCTGTTCCTGTTCCTTACTAAATACCTCTCTCATTTTCATCTCTTTATTTTCAAATATTTCCTCACTTCTTCACAGCATGAAGAATGAATTATTTATGTATCCTTCCCTGCTCCCTGCCACCCTGAACATTTCATTATAATTCCTAGCAATTAAACCAGGTGCAGATTCTAGATTAACCAACAATAGCAGTCTCAAATTATTTGCATCTATGCAAATAGAGCAGAAAGTTTACAGAAAGCTTCAACAGACAGGTCAGTAAAGGAGACAAGGGAATAGCAGGACAGTCCATTAAAGTTAATTAGCTTGTTAAAGTAATTACTTTACATATTAGGTATAATACTATCCTGAACTTTTCTGGTTTATTTTTCATTTATTCCTTCCCTGGGATATAAAAGCAGTCTAACACATGACCTGTGAAAAGCTCCACCTCCCAACAGCATGGAGAGAAGGAAAAAAAAAATCTTAGTTAAAGTGTGCTTTTTTTTTTTTAAAGGTTGACATCAGTTTTGACAAATTCTGCTGCCATTCTGCACGTTAGGGCTGTGGTTCATCTTAGTCCCAAGAAACCTATCTGCCCCATGAAAAAGGCTTCACCATAAATAACATTCCAGTTGAGTCTCTTCTTTTCCATGCAAAGATAGTACATTAGCAACTGACTGCGGCTTAGAGTAAGTGGCATTAAGATTATGCCTCCATTTTTCCCATTTTAGATGCTTTAATCAGAAGCTAACCACTGTTTTCTTTGAAGATTAATTTTATAAATTGACACGATATGGCTACATTAGGTATCATCCTTCACTCAATGCATGGTTAAGAGTGAGAATAGCAAAGGTAACAGGATTTGTTTTTTTAAGAGAAAGTGTACAAGTGACTAAATGAGGGAAACTAGACAACACACCCTTGTAAAGCATAAAGTTTGCATTTGGTCTATGTCAGTTTACTGATAGTGGCCCACAACAAGATAATTTTTTTTTTCCAAGCCCTGGATATCTATCAGCTTGAAGTATACAAGTCAAGTCCATACGCATATCAACTACAAGCTTACTCAGTTGTTTAGCAATACAATAATTGCTAATGAAACTCCCCAAATTTCAATTATACTTTGTGTTTCCTGTTTCAGATACTTCTCCCCCCACTAAAACTCTGATATTTGGCACTTAAAAAGACTATATCACTTACTAAAAAGGTATTAATTTCATCAAAAAAGTGCCCAGCATTTCCATTATCATTGGAAAATAAAATACAAAATGAAGAAAAATATTATTTAACAGTACCTTTCTTAAATTGTATTAATTAAAAAAAAAGACAAAAATAATTAAAATAAAAAATGCAAGAAAGCAAGGCTTATTTAGATCCATATCCAAATGCAATAAAAAAATTACGCATACTTGGGGAATGCTAAAAGAGTTTTAGAGGTTTGCTGTAGGTGGAAATGAGGGTATGGATATTTCTTCCTAACAGTTAAACTAAAGAGTCAGTTGATAGCACATTAATTTTATGGGAAAGCTTTTGTGCACCTCCACAGAGAGCTCTGGGAACTACTGAGAGCCTTCTGGTGCCAATACTACTATTTCGACCATCTTAACTGTCTGATAGAAACTTCTGACCAAGAATCTCTGCCACTCTTCAACTTGGCAGCTTTCTATGCACTTCAGGAATTGTACCCATAAAAAAGAGTCCATGCTCGTCTTACATCAGCTAATCTGTCAGCTGCACATTTCCCTCCTGTGAGGGACAGATTTGTGTATCTACAAAATTTGCTTCTCAGCTTTGAAACTTTACCCACATTCTTGAATGACAACCTCTGCTTTGGCCAGTATCAGATATTGAAGCAAAAGGCTCTAGAGCTAAAAAAAAACCCCAAACCAAAAGAACAAAAAAACCCTTTAACTTTCTATATTATACTGAAGGTATATAAAGCGGATTCTTGTCACATCCTTTTTGGCATAATATAGAAAACATAGTACACTCATATTGATTTAAAGGATATGGAAACAAAATAGATGAAGAACGCCTGAAATGTGAAAAACATATTTCTGCATTATTATAGCATCCAACGTGACCTCATCATCTCTTCACATAAGATTTGTACTTCTTGACTTTATTAAATCATTCTAACTGTACCTTAGGAGCAAACACTAGTTCTGTTCAAGACCCGATGTTGACTATCTTAAATATGCATTTTGACAGTAGGTTAAATGGGTAGGGTTTTTGTCTATTATAGGATATTAGGATTCTCTCACTGGCTTTGGAAACATAATATGGTTATATTGTTTAAAAAGAGAATAATCCAAGCTAGATCATATGTTTTGAAAGACAATATGATGTACAGAATAAACTGGTGTTTTGTGAAAGTGGATTTGTAATGTTTTTCCAGAAATTCATCTTAAAATGCAAGCATGCTTCACATCATCTCTTGAATGTGAGAGAGAGTTCCAGATCTTGAAAGTATTAACTAAAAGAGCAACTAAAATGAAAAGAAGTAAGACAAAACCTCTTGCAATTCTTTGCAATTCTTTCTCCTTTGCATGAGGTTGATTGGGCTCAGGAGATAACTAGTTTTTTTGATTGATTTTGTGAGCTATGCCAGGGGAGTTTTAAGTTTAAGTTGGGAGAATAGATGGGAGGGTAGGGAGCAGATTAAAATCTGTAAAACAAACTACAAAGACAGGCTTCTAGAGCATTACAATAGCAAATGCAATGAGAAAAGTTACACAAATAATGAAGGAAAGCAACAAATAAGAACTCATAATCCTTTGAGTATATGAACACTATAGCCAGGAGCTGACGAAAAGCAATTTAAAACCAGAAATAAGTTCATAAAAGATTTAGGAACAGAGGATGGTTACCACTCAGAAACAGCAGCCTTAATTATGACTTCCAAAAGAGATTTATTTTTCATTGAGATCCAGTTAACAGACAGCTATGATAATGATATTAAAGAGCAATTCTAAAAGTATGGAAAGATGCAGTACAAGTCCAAATTACCGGAGGTCTGTGCTGAAAACACAGATAAAAAATACAGCTATTTTCTATGAACAGAAAATCTTTTAAATAAATATAGAACCACAAAAGGCCTTCAGAACAAAGAAAGGTAAAGGAAGGATTTATTCTTTCCCCTTAGTTCAATTTTCAGAGCACCAGAATGAAGTGCTGAAGTAGTGCTTGAAGTTTATATTCTATTTTTTGCAATATACTTAATTTTTCAGTGAGTTATTTATAGTAAAATTTCAAATTTCTGCTAAAAGTGATTATAGTATCTTAACTTTAACAAAGATATTATTACACTATACTATAGTAATCCAATTAAACTCCAGTAGCTTGACACTGTAGTGAAAAAGTCTGTATCAATGTGCTCTCCTATTACAAAAACTTGTTTCCCATACCACTGAACACTTACTTCCCCATCATTGCATGACTGTCTGATTTCTGTTTTTCTTTTGATCTGACCAGCTGTTTTCTGGATAAGTTATCTATAGGTCAATTAAAAATACTGCAGGTTAGCATTTTATTTATAAGACTCACTGTACTCACTATAACTCACTGAAATATCTTAGCCTTAAGTCATTTTATTTTAGATATTTCTTCCTCGAAACAACTATATTTCAATTTTAAGATCAAGCAATTCAGACTTTATTCTACAGTAGAATATAATTTCAGTGGTTCATTAGATTAAAGCTTGTGAAACATTACATTCCTACAGGAGGCCTTATGATGTTTAATTATCTTCAAGTACATTTTATAAACACTGCTGACACCAGTAGAGTGTGGATTTGTTATCTTCCATGATTCTAAATTACATCCTGAAGCTGATATCAGGCTACTATTCTCTTAAGTAGTTTTCTGTAGTAATATTAAATTGCAGTAGTAATGAACACTCACAAAATACCATTATCAAGTTCAAAAATCCTAAAGTGCTTTTAATAATTCACTAAGATTGAACTCATACTGGACCATTTCCCAGGTGCTAAGGATAATGATAAAGCACCTTACCTATTACCAACCAACCATTTCAGATGACAAGAGGAAGAATACAGAATGGTGATGTATGTGCACATGCTTTCCACATAAAGCAGATTGAATTCTTTTTGGTAAGATCCTTGTTGGACAGATCAATCTAAAAGAAAGTATTCAATCAATTGGTCTTTGTGTTTTGCCACAAAACAATTTCCTCATTAATTTGAGTTTGTATTAGATATTTTCAGACCATACAAGAGCTGCTAGCAACTCTTAAAAATTCAGTGAAAATTAAAAAATTGTTTGCCTTCCTAACAATCTGGAACATTGGAAGATCAGCTCCCACACCTGAACCAAAACAGGTTTGAGATTTTACAAAAAGCTTATGATTAGTTTTAAAGAGCAATGCTTATTAATTGGTTCTTCAATGTATGGCCTCAAAAAACAATTTCTATCTCATACCATTTTTTAATTTTCAGTAAAATAATGGTATATTACAAGCATAAACCACACAACATAAATGTATTTGATTATGAAAAATGATCACTGTGTTAAATTTTTGCATTTCTTCCAACAGATTCAGGGACTGAGTTACCGCTTCTCTCTGCGGCCCTTCTACTGCGTTATGAATCTCCTGTATTACTCTTTTCACATCAGGCACACGTACGGCAATGAAAACTCCCAAGCCAATACTGTACGGACAACAATTATGGAAACAAGTTATATGAATATTAGAAATAGAAACATATTCTGCCATTCAAATAGGTTAAGTGAAAGCAGAGGGAAATCCCTCTTAAGTAATTAATACTCTAGCTAATTATTTTTATATGGTGGAGAGAAAATTCCCTAATTCACAATTTCAGTCTTCCAGCTGAACAGAGAGAAGGAATGGTAATGGCAGCTGAGATGAGAATGTTTCTCATAATTCTCCTGCTGATTTTTACTCCACAGCAGCATCAGATGACTGGAAAGCTGGCATTTCATCACTTCAAGGTTATTATCACATTAGTCTTTAAAAATTGTCTGTGTCATCTAACCTTTCCTTTTTTAAAAAAGAATAATTAATTGACTTTCATTACAGAAACCAATTGCTTTATCTCTTTGCTAATAAGGAATATCTACACATTACCATTTCAGCTAAGTTCCCCATTACACTTCCACGTACAATGAGAAGTTTTAGGACCTGGAGCTGGGGCACTAGATAGAATGAGAATGATTAGAATCAGTGAGTGATATTTAATGACACATTCATCTCAGCTGAGTCCTTGAAAACCACACAACACAAACTTAAAGGCAAGATGTGTGGAATGAGATTTTTGTCACAGTCAGAAAGTCACTGATTCAAAAACTGTTAAAACAAGAGTCTAGCACACAACTTTTTAGCTTTTTGCTTCTGGATAGCTGGTCAGTCAAAGGAAAGCAGTTTCACTTATTTTAGTGGAAAAACTCTGTAATTTTACCAGCATCTCTGTAACATGAGATCCTGTTCACCAGGTAATACAGACCACTTGCACAGCTAGGAATAACAGATGTGCAACACGTGATCCTTCAGAAATAGGAAAAGTAGTATGGACTACAGTATCTTCAGCAGAAATGCAGAAGACACAGGTAGGATTCAGTTTGTAAATCAAAACACCTGTCTGCAAGAGATCCAAGATTCTAACAGCCCATTATCGTCAATGAAGAAAGACATAATTAGTGCATCAGTGGCACCCTGCAGTACCTTGCAGGTACCTTACCTGTAAGTGGGCACCTAAATTTGGTTAGCTGAAAATCGTCCAGACTATTGACTGCATTGTTTTAGGCCTGGGATGCAATTGCCTAAACATAAGCGCTTGGACCTTTTAACAGTGCTGATGGGTATCTGGCCAGGCCTCTATTTGCCACTCCAGAATGATGCAGATCTCTTGCAGGTCCTGTGCCATATTTCTGCATGCATATGAAATGTTAGATATTCCAGGTCATCTCACATGGCACTGGATGTCTGTGAATCTGGATCTCATCTTAGATTTTCAGTGATGATACTGGTAGCTTAACCACACAGGATCACTACAGAGCCCACCTGAGGGCTAACCAGAAGACTGTTGAACACTGAGGAGGTAATGATCCACCTAACAGTTAACCTGAGAAGGCGCAGGTCTGTGCTGTGCTATTCAGCACGTATAGTTTGGCCTTCAGGCCTGTGCTGTGCTGCATGTATTCCTTGGCTGCAGGGTAAACTTAAGTCTTTTCTTAGCTAATTTTAAGAAAGGAGCCTGTAGGCAGCTCCCATTTGGCACTGGTGATTACAACACCTGCATGTCCTTGTCTGTATCTTAACGTGAAGCAGCATGTTCTCATGAGAGCATCCTTTTGTTTGACAGCAGGAATAAAGTGAAAAAGTAATTTCTGAAAGGCAGGCTTTTATGGTAAATACATACAGTACGTCAGAAAAATCACAGGAATATAGTGGCACTTTCAAAATGATTTAATTAAATGACTAGGTTATTACAATAAAATCTATGCAGCCCTTTCTAGAAAGAAATACAGTGATGCCATAACTGTAATTTATTTTATCAAATTACAATACAGATTATTCTGAGAATACAGGAATAAAACTTGATGTACAACATTGTATTTATGCAACCTGAAATTGCAATATGTTAGGAAAATGGCTAAATCATTATGGTAATAGAATTTACACCTAGAAATTGTTCTTTCCATTTATATTAAAAAGGCACCATCACAACATGCTATGTTTCTCCTGGAAATTATACTACATGTAAAGCATTTACTATAATTGCAAATATATTTCCTTTACTATTACTTTGTATTAAACATTGAACCCTGGAGAAATACCTTGTCACCCACACATTACGGATTCCGGAGCATAGCTCCCTTTATGGAAAGATAATATCTTTAGAAAGAAACACACACTAGCATTTTTTTAAATGAAGGAAAACAAACACACATGCTCTTGATGTTGCGACTCAGATTTTTGGATAACATGGAGGATCCAAACACTCTTTTGTGTCCCATTAGTGATGATATCTAATAAACAACAATATATATATTTCCTGACTGATTTATGCTAACTGAGAATGGAGTTTAATGTATTCAAATATAATATAATTTTACAAGATTACTTTCACTATAATCTGGTAAATCCATTTTTGTAATAAACTTTTAAACATAAAATTTGTATTTTTTTGTTATATTCTTAACAATTTTCTTAATGCTAAAAAACTATACTAATGTCTGACGAACATTATTGAATAAAGAAGGCAACAGGAAAAGCTGACCCAGTAAAGATAAGGAAAAAAAAAAGAAAAAAAGATTTGCATGATGCTGTTACTAGGTTTGGAAGAAGTCAAAGAGAAGCAGGTAGATGATACTGCGCTGGTCTGTAGGGCTGAAAAAAATGAGAAATGAAAAATACTGCTAAATTTTAAGTGAACAATTTCTGAGAACTAGTATTGTGTAAGCTGTAAATTTATCATAGGTGGTTTTACATCTGGATATAATTTTCTCATGCAATTTAGTTAATTGCTATTTGAAAGAAAAGGAAGCAGAACTGTGATCCAAAATGGAAATACTAGAGTAAAACAAATGGAGACTTTCAAAGGAAATGATGACATGTCAACCTGGAGATATCAGCTATGTAAGCAAAAGCACAATTCCATGTGAGTGAGTAGCTTTAAAGGAGAAACTGCCTATAATGACTGAATATTGCAAAATTGTAAAGAGGCCTCAGAGTAGTAGATGGGACTTGCCAGGTAAGCAAAAAGGGAAATAGTAAAAGAGATTACTCAATTATTGAGAAAAAGAAATTTTTCTGAAGATATCTGAGTGATAAATTCATGTGACAGTGAAAGGTAATCTTACAATTAAAAAAGGTTTATGTAATATACTCCAGATTTGCTGAAGAAATTAGTAGAATTGGCTTTACATAGAAGTGTAACTCACATGTAAGTATTCAGGATAGAAGCATACGGGTCTTCCTCTACTGAAGTGAATATTGCTACCAGCGAACACCCAGCCTGTCACCGCGTGGTCTACAGTCTCCCAGGAGAAGAAAACCCCTGTTATTCATGGGCTGATTACCACAGCAGAAAGAAGGGGCTGTGACACTCATTTGCCTCAGTAATGAAAACCAACAAAGTACACTAGAACTTGCAGGAGTAGCCCAACTGAGGTGATGAGGAAGCAAAGCGGAGGACAAGACACACAGGGCTTAAGCACTCATGTTCAGGAGAGGGCTCCTGGCTGGGATCTGAAATGGAAAAACACTCCTCTTGGCTGGGCTGAACCGAGGGGGGCCAAGCCACAGACGGAGGCTATTTTAAAGGCTTCCCCTCCCACAGTTTTTCCCACTTAACCAGTTCTCAGTGGCTCCCTACTCAGCAAATTGCTCTTGTGGCTCCCATCTGGAGTCAACCTCTCATCTCTGGAAAAGCAGCCCTTTTGAGTAAAAGTGCAATGCAAAGTATGTTTCCTGTGCGAAACCTTGTTGCAAGGTCAAAGAGAGATGGTCTGTGCAAACCTACTGGCTAACTGACTGCAGAATTTGTACTAGAAGTTTTGGGTTTTTTTTACTGTTGATTATTTATTATATAAATAAGTACTGATGAGATGAGAGTAAAGAAGTTCAAGACTGCACAAGATTGTGAACTGGGATTACAATTCAGATGTTCCTAAATAGTAAATTTACTTTGCTAGACCAGAGGAGGAATCTTCCATAGCCAGATTGTAGACCAAGTAACTTTATCTGTCTTCTCTTTCCCGCAAATAGAGAAAAAGAAGACTCTCCACAAATTCTGTATTAGAGATACCCATCAGTGAAAACTAGCAAGGACTTTTCACCCCAAGTTTCCTAAGCAAAAAAGGAAAAAAGAAGAAAAAACAATTGTAATGATATCGCATTTCAGCTAGAATCTAACATACCACTGTCCCCTAACCTATAGTCACACCAAAGTCTGACAGAGTTGAGACAAGAAATCCATCCCTTGCAGTTTATTGTTCAGGAAAAGGAATTGAGAATAAACAATCTGGGCCAGCTGTAAGGAATATGGGATATCCTGTAAATCCTAAGGAAAAACATCCAACCCCTCTCTTAATCTCCAAAGAATTCTGACAGTTTAGCAAAGAAAAAAATTAAGGTGACAGAGTATCTATTCCCCCTCCCCCCACACACATTGCAATCAGCTGGGGAGCTGCTGTTCAGCTTCAGTAGGAAGGAAAAGCAGCTGTTCGGAGTCCTCCAACCTGTACAACAGCCCCTTCCGGGGCTGCAGGAGATATAGGGCGGGAAGGATTAGGAATAAATGACAATGCTAATTCAAACACTTCAATTTAGTCAATACGGAGCATAATTCAGAGACCTTTTTTTTTCTCCAGTTCCCAATACAATGCACTTGTTTTTTTAAAGATATTGACTCGTGACTGAAACAGATGTCTGCTTTAGCCATGATATCAATCAGTCCTCCTCTAAAGGTGTCTAACACTGGTACTGTTGCTTTCTGGTAGAGACTCTAGAAAGCATAATGGTTTTGGTACTTTATGCATTTGAACATGCAAAGAAATCATCATGTTATTTTCATGTTAATCCATTCTACTTTTGTTACAAATTTTTAAATGTGCATTTATTGACTTTTTGATATTATTACTTTACATTACTTCCTTCTTTATAAAAAAAATACTTAAGGGAAAAAGTGTTTTCAGGGTCCTATTCTCTAACCAACACACCAAAAATGGAGACTAGTCCAATTACTGTTAAGTACTAATTTTTAAAGGAGTTTATGCTGTTTGTTTAAATCTGACCAAGTACTCTGACAACTAACCCACTGAAATCTAGAAACAGATGGAGAACAGAATGTGACCTAAAGTGCTCTGGAAATAATTATCTACCTGGCTGTAAGAAGAACTTTATTTAATTAAATTAAGATTTTAATAAGCACTAGCAAATACCTCAGCAATTATTGAAAACAACATTTAGAAACTATGTACATTTAGCATCTGACAAATATGTTTCTTTCAATTTTTCTTAGTATTTCATCATGTGAGAACCTTTCCTTTCTATGTGACTAGCTGTTCTGTATGGCACATCAAATGAACCAATTTCATTATAAGTTTAAGAGTTCTTTACCAAAACTAATTGTTTAAATAAAAGCAGTGCATGATTTTTCAGTTGTGGCCAAGCTGATGAAAGCAATACAAAATGAAAAATCATTGTCTCAGCACTGAACCTTTCCTATGCTTTCCCCCAGTTCTACTATTTGCATACATCCACCCAGGTGCATATTGGTTTTTCAGTTTATTTAACAGTGTTTCATACTCACAAACCTGTGTACTTCTTACAGAACAATGGCAAATCCAGGGATTTGTGCACTGCTTAAACAGCACAGCAGGAAAAGTATATCTGAAAGACTATAGTACTCAGATGAACAGACACCTCAGGTGACATGCTGAGAGCCGCAGAAAATATATGAGCTGCAATACTGTGAAGTGCTTGATATGAAACAGCTCTTCTTGTAGAAATATGAATAGTCATACACTGCAGAGCACTGTGCAGGGGGGTGCCCTGGAGAAAATTAGTCATAAGTATTCACAGAATATGCAAAATCTTTGCATGCAAGTAAGTGCAAGGACTGACAATTGGATGCTTACACATGAAGCTTAAATCTGATAATATACAGATATTAAAATCCTCAGAGTACTTTTTGCACTGTTTACCAGAAGAAGATAATAAATTATAACATAGCTAATCATCTGTAAATTCCCATGTTATTAACCAAAACTAGTACTTCTCTTTTTTTTTCCAAAATGGCATTATGGCTTCCACTTTCCACTTCAATATTTCAGTGATGGTTAACTTCTACCCCAAATAACTGGAACTAATTCATACTTAGCACTGCTTCTACAGATTACTCAGTTACTCAAGAAAGGTAGTAGTTGAAAGATGTAACCAAAGATATTGATTATATTATGAAATGCAGTGCTGAATCCATCTATTTTTTGAATTTTGGAAAATTATGGAAGTTTGAACAAACAATTTAGGAAGCAGAACAACATCTATATGCAAAAATTGAATTGACTAACTGAAACGCTTTGGCAACCACTGAGATACTTAATTTTAAAGCAGATCACAGCCACACTTATCAAGGAAATTTCTTTGATTTTTGACTGCATCGTATTGTTTAAGTCCAGGAGGGAAACTTGAGAAGAGAGATAGTAATGTTTTGTCAGCTTCAGATTCCCCTAAGTTTTGTTATTTCACAACAGTGAAATGCTTAAAGAAATGAAGCACAAACATGACAGAAATGTTTAGGAAAAATTCTTAATGAATCAAACAATACTCAATTATCTAATTTTGAAGCTGAGGAAAACTTCTGTTGGCAAATAACTGCAAGTATTCTTCATGCTTCAGAAAGAAAGTAGAATAATAAAAAATTATTTTTTTTAAATCAAGCAAAAGACTGATTTTTGCTACTTGGATTTTTCAGCTTATGTGTATTCTAATTTTGGATATTTAAAAGGGGAAAAAAATAACTTCTCTGACAGTCTGTTTTCCCTAAGCATCAATGCTTTGTTCCAGACAGAATTTGTAATCTGAGAGTTTTGTTTTGTTTTTTTCTAGTTCTAATACTGAAAGCAGAGTTCTCTTTAAACTTAAAAATAGCTTATTAAAGTATTTTCTAAAATATTTCACTTTGGTTTATTCACCTTCCTTCAATATTCATCAAGTAAACCTCCCTCATTTTCCTTCCACAAATATTACATTTCATGCAGAATATAGTCTCGTCTAGTAGAGGGTAATATCTTCATCTTATTCTGTGGCATGATATACACCTCTTCTTTGCTTTGCAATGTATTGGGAGAGTTCAACAAGGTAGTTTAGGCACTTGAGGACAGAAATACTCCCTACTTGAGAATCACATTAAAAAGAGTAGTAATGAGCACATATTTCTGGTCTTCTTCCTAGCAAAATCTAGTAGGAGGCCCACAGTGCATCACTTAATGGGCCTCATAGGTAACTGCATTCATAATTCCAGTATTCTTCAAGCTCAGTGGGAAGCTTGACACTTTCCATTGTGCTCTCCACTTCTACCCTAAGTAAATTACTTCCAAGTCTGTCTTCTGTGCTGTAGTGATAGCTCCCTAACTGCCCCAAATCTAGTAATCAGAAGGAGGTGGAGGAGCTTTCAGAAGTTTTACCTCTAAGAAAGCAAGGCTTTTACAAGCTGCAATTCAGAATCCTAAAACCTTTTCTAAAATAGGCTTTTCTTTTCTCCCCATGTTCTCAGATTACTTTCTATTGACACCACTTTTCACCTTCACCATATGTGGATTTTGTTGTATAGGCAGTGTTTGAAATGGAGGTCACTTGGAACATAGTTTAAATTTCCACTGGGAACAGCCATGGAGAATTTAACCCACTCATAAAAATAGCAGCCATGGAAACATTATGGTAGCCAAGATCACCACAGTTATCCTTTTACTTCTGCATCATGAAAGAACAGAGAACTCCTGAGATTTGCAATAACAAAATTTCCTGCAACAAAAAAATGCTTCTTTTGGTCTTACAAGGGGCAATAGTCCATTACACTAAAGAAAAATTATGCCTTAGTGGCTTTTTACCTTGTCTTATTTATTTATTTCCTTGTTCTTATTTATGAGGAAGCTAGCAAAGAAAAATGTTTTCACTGCCCTCTTTTTTGTCAGTAGCCTTGGTCCTTCTTAGTCTTTGAGCAAGTGAACTGATACTGTGGCAAAGAAAGCATATCCATACACAAATTTTGGATATTTTAGGGCCATATAGGTTATGATTCAGCTGTTCATTTCTGGGTGCCGAGTGCCATTTGAGATATCCTACCTAACAGCCCCTCTAGCTGCTGCTCCAGAAGGCCCCAGGTCTTCTGCAGATCCTGTGTGATATCTGACAGTCTCATGTGAGCTTTTGTCATGTCAAATGCCACTAGGTGCCTACATGTAGGCAGCTGGATTGAACCCAGGGACCTGATTCAATTGTTTAAACACATGAATACAATGCCATTTAAATGCTTTAAAATATTCTACCTAACCTCTAGCTGCCACTACAGGCAGGTAGGGTAAAGTCTTTCTGTAGGTTTTATGAGTCACATCTGCCAACCACATGTTGTTTATATCTCCTAGGACATCTCAAATTGCTCTAGACCATAGATATTTGGGCAACTGAACTGAATTCAGCTCTAATACTGGGTTTCAGTTTGAGACACCTAAATTGTAAATGTATGCAGGCAGGCTATCTGCTTGATTCAGTTACCTAAACTGTAGATATCTGAGATGTTCAACATATCCTACTTGGTCTCCATCTGTTGCTCCAGAAGGTAGTGACCTTCCATAGGTCTTTTGACATATTAGCTAGTCCCATTTTTTGGATACTCCAGGATATACCTAAGCAAGTGAATTGTATTGCTACCATCTGGCTGATCACCTAAATGGATCTCTAGGCTCTATTTACTGTGCTGGCTAGTCTTTCATTGACTGCTAATGAGAGCTTAGACACTTTCCTCACACATAGGAACTAACAAAGAGACATCTAAGTTTAGCTGATTTAATCTCTAGCCAGATTCTACCCTAAGAAACTTGCGCAGCAAACCTGTAAACTAATCAGCTATTACCCTTATACCTTAGGAAGAAACAGGAAGATTTGTCATTTCTATTTTTAAATAATTAGGAGGTGCTTAAACATATTTATACATCCATATACTCAGAGAGAATATGTATAGTTATACATAGCTACTCATTTATTTCACTTTTCAGTATGTCAAAGTAATTAAGTTTAAACTTTGAATTTTAATAAAGTAGAACTGATTACAATTTCTTTATGAAAAAAAAAAAAGGATCACGCTAAGCAGTTGCCAGATTTTCTGTAACAACCCTTACAGAAAATCCATAGCATATGTAAAAATGGACGCACCTTTGGCCAAATGTTATAACTGGTACTTTTCTTTCCCAAATTGCTTTTTTTTTCTTCTTTTGGCATCCTATAGAAGTAGAAGTAATGCCTGATTTTTCAAGTCATCATGAAGAAAAAATAAAATATATAATTCTTACCAATCAGGCAGCTTTTACAAGTTGTCAAACAAGATTTGCAATCCTATTCGCTTGTCATTTGAAAGTGCTCTGAAATCATCAAAAGCTCAAGCTGTATTCTTAAATTGCCCTTCCTGCAGAAGTTATAGCTGGCTTCAGGAGAAAACGGTTTGATCAAGAGAGTCCTTGTAGCCCACACCAACAGAGTTCTCAGTAGTTTGTCACTGCATGACTTTATTTAAACACCTCATTCCAAACTCATTTGAATTCATTCTTTAAATTTTGGAGGGTGCAGGGGCTTACATTTATTTTAAATTTAAAAAACCTATCAACATAATAATAATTAATACTTATATTTCTCATCCAGCCTTCCTTTGTAATAAGGAAGCATCCATTTTCTCCTCACAGAAAATGAAACTTGTTTCTTTAACAAAGTTTTGGGGCTAAAACATGAGATATCCTTTTCACTTGACCAGCAGTTTCAGACTGCTTCTACTTCTGCCATACTGCACCATGCAACTTTTCTTTCTGGGTTTTGTTATTTTCTTTAGAAAAATATAAAACACTACCAGTAACACTGAAGCTTTAATACACCAATCATGTGTTTCTGTCAACAGATGGTTGGTTTCAAGTCACTATCTCAGAATATTGGGGGAGGTGGGGAGGGGCATAACACAGATAATTCTTGAGATTCAGCTAAAAATATTTCTTTATGGAGAATTTGTATTTAGCAGAATAGGACATTCAGAGTCAAAGGGAAGACAAATTTGGTTTCCTTTTTTTCATCTATTGCCTCACTTCAAATACCATCACATTGACTGTTCTACCACTGTCCAAATTAAATGCAGTCATGCAGGAAATAGTTTTGGAAGGAATAAGCGATATTCTCAAATGGAGACCTGTGGTTTTTCATATAGTCATGCTTCTTTCTCCAAACATGGTACTCTTCTAATCAAAATTACATAAAGGGAACACTTTCCTGTGGAAGACGATCATGAAGGAAAAAAATACTGCATGCTTGCAGTCCAGGAGAGAGAGCATCTGTCATAAAAATCATGTTTGAGGCTGAAATGCCTCAATGCATAAAAGGGTCTAGTCATCTAGAACTGGATACATCTGGAGCTTTGACAGCCAGGACTTCAGTTACAATCCTGAATTCCCTGCTCAGTGACCATCAGTACACAACATCTAATTCCATCGGTATCTAACTTCAAAAGTCTACAGATCTCTAAAATTCTGCTTCTGTGCATACTCAAGCATTCCTCAGTCCCAATGGGTATGATCAGTTGTTGCTGAGCTTAGTTGAAGCCCAGTCCACCTCCAGAAACATGGTGCTCTTTCATCAAAACTCCTTGAGAAAGCTTTATCTACTAGATCTTCTGAAAGTCTGTCCAACAGTCTAAGAGGATGGGGATCCATACCAAAAAAAAAAAAAAAAAAGCATTCTCAAACACTACTTTCTAAAAAATGTGAATAGGAGACAATACCTTTTTATATTAGCCTGGCATGCAAAACCCCCAGGACACTCGGGCAGTTCACCTATTCAGTGTTTTAATCTCTATGCTTTAGGCATTTTTAACACAAGGAGGACCCTCCACAATCCTCTTGTGCCACCATTCTAAAAAGAGTTTGCCTTAAGCAGTGACACCGAGAAGGAAGAAGAAAGAAAAGAAAGAAGGAAGAAAGAAAAATTACTATTGCCTATAATGGAAGATTGACTTCCAGTCTTGACTCCATTACTTTTAATATATTTTACATAAAATAGTTGTTTGAGTAAGGGCAGGAGCAATCTTGGGAGC
Organism: Apteryx mantelli; assembly: GCF_036417845.1. NCBI lineage: Eukaryota > Metazoa > Chordata > Aves > Apterygiformes > Apterygidae > Apteryx > Apteryx mantelli. The sequence continues at coordinate 114,698,058 of NC_089980.1, read as the reverse complement.
AAGTACAGAGCCTAGATCTCCTTTATCACTGGAAATGTCCTAATTATGAGTCCACAATAGCATTGTTTATATCATGCTTCAAAAGACCTGATAAATAAATGGTTCTTAGTGATGAATTTCAAATATAATTTCAAAAAATTATTAGTGTTTTAAATAAATACTTATCATAGACCTGCTGAAAGATGGATTGCGTGAAATATGCTGGAAGTATGATAAGCAGACAAAGTTCATAGCTGTATGGGCTTTAAGAAATAAATAAAACTTTTAAATAATTTGTTACCATTTTAGAAAAACAATTAAAAAAATTTGCATCACAGAACTGTCTGAGCCAAAAGACTTTCTTTTTCAGGTAGAAAACACTAATCAACATCCATTTAAGTCATTGTTTTCATATAAGTTTCAAGGAAACAAAGCCTTTCTTGGTGTAATTTTTCCCTCTTTTTTCTTTTTTTCTTAAGACCAAGCATATTAATTGTGCTTTGTGGGCAAAAAAAGCTCTCTTTTTAGCTCTCTAGGTTATATTATAGTCCTTAAGTATGTTGAACTCCCACTGACTTCAGTGACAGTTTTCAATGTGTAAATTCAATCTACCAGTGTGTGGCTACATTAACAAAGAACATCTGAAGGTAATGTTGGAAGAAAAAAAACCTCAAACATGCCCAAAACCTTTCTGCCGTACTGTGGAAATACTCACATGAGAGAGCAAACACAAAGAGTCTACAATCACCTGGACAGGCAGTCACCAACTAACAAGTTTGTATACTGCTGCAGATGCAAAAGTACTGCAGATAGGGAGATTGGCATGGCACGAAAATGACAACATAAAAGCTGCTTATTATCTCCGTAGGCTATATAAAATGGTACACCTGATCATTATTGCCTATTCCAATTAGTCATGAGTCCATCAACAGTGGCTGCAGAATTAACTTTCCTTCCTTTGAGGTAGAAAAGATTTTTGCAGCATTTATTCAATCAGTTCCCGAATTAGCCGATGAGGAGCAGTTTAATGACATGCCAGGTCTTTTGTGCCCACGATAATGTGTTTTGTCCTTTTTGATAACGTCAGGTATCTATCATTATAAAGGAAAGAGGCAGTGCAATTTCTTGGGTAGAAATACAGAATTAACTCTTGGGTTACTTAACAGGTTATTTCAACTGTGCTAAAGGAAACAAGCAGTTTTTAACTGTGGTCACGTGCATAAAGGTTTGTATATAGAAAACAGTAATATCATCCATGGAAGATATGAATTTAAAAACAAGTCACACAGTATGGCTTACGAATCTCATATAAGTATCATGAATGCAGATTTTTATTCCATAACTGTGATCGTCAAATAGTATGCGAAAGAGTTGATAAGAATCTATATGGTGGTGAAATAGCACTTTTGATCCAGCAAACTCATGGTGACCAGAGAATGGCAATGCGTTCTGATCCCACCCTGCAACATATAACCCATATTTCCATAATGGAGTATTTTCTGACTGAATTAATAAATTTTTCTTATACAGTACTGTTACAGCACTTCTTAAACTGAGACTATCATGAGGAACCTTGGCTGTTTGTGAAGCACAGGGCTAAAGCCCAGCTGTCTGCCATTTCTACAAAAATTTTCAAAAGTAACTGTATTTCTTGAGTCTTTTTCTGGTGGTCATGAAGTTTTATCAAAGATGCAACAGCCTGAGAAGTTTCATGCTAAAATATGTCTCATACTGTATGATAAACACAGATCATTCTTATCTGATATTTTGCCTTTTCAAGAATATGCAGAGTATATTTTCTCATAAATACATTTTAGCCTACTTTAACTTCTGTAAATCAACAGAAAGAAAGTATACATTATTTATTTGTATTGACTTTAATTGCATAAGTTCTACAAGTAGTTTATTGTACAGCCTCCTTGGCCGATAAGGCTGTCTGTACCATAGAGATGGCCAGAAAATAGCAAAAGAAATAGAAAAGCTATTGTAAGAGACTTTTGATAGCTCACTGATTATCATAAAGGACTAGACGATATGAAATTGGCTTGTTTACTTTTTATATTAAGGTTTATGAGAAAAGTAGTTACTAGCTTTATAGATATATATGTGTATATATATATTTAATTAAGGAAACTGATTGGTAAGTGGGAGAAACATGATAAAAAATAATGGTGATACAATTATCAAGAAGGGAGATCAACAGAAAAAACATCTAGTAAACTGAAAGATCTTGCTCTGACCCTTTTATTTTATTATCAAACTAAACTGAGCTTGCTAAGAGTTGGCTCAGGATAAAGACTTGCAGTTCTACCTCAGTGTCAGAGTAAATCATTATTTGTTTGTATATTGTTCCCAATATTGACTGAAGATCAACCCTCCTATTGAAGGCAGATACTAACATTTACTTAAGCAAGATCAACCATGTCCAATACATAACCCTGCGTTAGTATTACATCACCTTTCCTTAGAGTTGAAAGGAAAAGCCAGACTTTCTAACTTCAACTGCATTGACATCATATCTGGAACACCAAAAAGAGAAAAAGCCCACATGATCTTGTGATATAAATAGAGGAGGGATGACACAAATTATGGAGAGTTATGGTTCTGGGAGGGACAGTAGAGGAAGGATCCTACCTCATGAAATTAACTATTTCCAGAGAACTTCAGAGAGCAGTATTTTTAGCTAGTCATTTTTCAGAACACTAAAAGAAAAACATATAAAAAAATTAATTTCCATGATTCAGTTTTTAAAGCCAATCTTTTTTTTTCTTACCCAAATTTCTGTGTATTATAATCAGTGGTTTAGCTGTCACTTCAATTTAACGTCCTATTTTCATGCCATCAAGGAGATAATGCTAACTCAAAACAAAAAGTTTGATTTGTAAAGGAAGTCTATGATAAAGAAACTCTTGTAGCCGTTTAGCACTTGAATCTCAGTAGTCTCATATGAGTGCTCTTTTCGAACAGTACTCCTAAAGCTAGTTTCCTCATCTGATAAGCAGCATTACTTAGTTTTAAGGGAAATGCTCCTAAATAGAAAGTCCAGACTTTCAAAAAAACAGCCAAACAAGTAAAAAAACAAACTGCCACAAACAACAATAAAGACAACCAAAAAATAAAGAATTTCTAAGAAAATAAATCTTTGAGGTCAAAAGACATCATTGTAAAAAAAAAAAGAAATTCTCAAGATAAATTTTCTATGCAGAAATTTCCATTTTGAAAAGATCTACTATTTTATCTGTAATCTGCTGTATTTTCCATCTTCTGCCTTTAGGATACATCTCTCCAGTTAAAAAAAAAAAGTATGAAGTCATAGATCAGTTATTACTTTTTCTTTTTTTTTTTTTGCTCTTGCTTCATATAATATTCTTACTCTTTTCTTCATTTTTTTCTTTTCCTTTCCTTTCTTCAATTGTTATCTTTTTGTGCCTAATTTTTCCCTACTCTGATCCTTTAAACCTTAATTTTCCTTCCTACTTGAGACCCTATTTCTGTTGCTTTCTGCCACACGTACTCATACACATTTATCTGTTTGTATCTTCTGTCCTCATTTAAACAACCTCTTTATGCATCAGCATTCGGTTTTTACTCTCTGTGCCTCATAGTCTAGCCTCATAATGCAGCTACAGTGCACACAGAAGTCAACACATATGCTTGATAACCTCTGCAGGTAGGGGATGGCACAGCTATAGGATAACAACTTACAGCAGTGCATGGAATTAAAATGGTTTCAAATGTATGGGAGAAAACAAAAATATCTTTTTCTAATATACGCAATGTTCCATGCAGCGGGCGCACTGTTCTTATCCTTGAAGCGCACAGCACTTTCCCAATACTGCAGGAAGAGCAAGTCAGGTCTCAGCTGTTCACAATTTGTCTTTGGAAAATTATTATGTGCTTCATGTATATGGTATGGAAACCAAGATCATTCTTTCTGAAAATTCTTGCATAAACAGAAAACATTTATGATCATTGGGGTACGCAAAGCTTATTCACTATGAATGTGAAACACCAGGTAAAATGCATTCTCAAATTCTATTGTTGCAGTCAAATAGCAGGAAAACATGTTCCCTACACAGAAAGGGCATACAAATACAGGACTATTTCAAAAACAATCCCCCCTCCCCCACACACACATATTTTGTCTCTTTCTCTTTAGAGTGTTCCATTTTGAAACATGAACACAGAGAAAGACTGACACTACAGCAGTATGGCTCATGCACTTGTCTACTGGCCTGAAGCTTGTAAGTTCATGATATTCACGAGGACTTGGCTCAGACTTGTGTCAAACCTTTTATCATGTGCCTCTTTTGTTCCAAAAACTAAAGCAAACATGCACAAAAATCCAAACATATTTGATTTTGCATGATTTTTTGGTTTTACATACAAGCAAGTATGGATATGATAATAAACAATGATTTGTGTTCAGCTCTATAAAGTGAAGTCCAAGCTATGTCACATGGTAATAAAGATCACAGATTCAGCAACAATAACATGATAGCAAAGAGAATCAGACTAGAATATCCAGAACGCTGTTATTCAGCTCACTCTTTCATTTAACATGCTGTTAAGATATAGATAAAACAAGAAATACCATTTTCAAGCTTTTCTGTCTTGTTTTGTTTTCTGGCGTGACACTATATAATATGAAGCATCTTAAAGCAGCACCACTTTAAACTATATTGGTGGAATAGAGAGTACCAGCAACAGATTTTAGCGGCATGCCAAACTATCCTCAACAAACAATCATAGGATGTCATCCTACCTAAAATCTTTCATTAAAGAAGCTGGTGTAGAGGGGAGAAAGGAAAGCTACGGACTATTTCTCCATGCCTTATTTTGTGCTGCCAGCAGTGCCATATGCAAAGAACATGCTAAGGATACAGGGTCTGATATGCTTTATACAAAAGCAAGGTCAGGCATTTATGAAGTTCATGGAAGTAAAAAGACATAGCTGAAAAACATCTATCCATCCATGTACGAAGGAAATTTCATTTACTTCATACATAAAAATTACAAGAGACACAAGCAGTTTGTATTTCCACATCCTGTATTCTCCCATTTTTTCTCCTACACCTCTCTGTGTCTACTTTGTCTCTCAGAGGGTTGTGAGCAATACAGTTGGGGATGTCTTTGTGTTATATGTATGTACAGGTCCTAGGACGACAGTGGACACCCAGACTATAATTGGACATTAGCACACTAGTGAAATACAATTATATAGAGAAGACAGCCACATAATACATTGCTTAATAGAAAATTTTCTTATATAAAAGAGATTTCAAAATATACTTTAAAATAATAGTAAATCTGCAGGATCTGCAACACTTTGCATCTTCAAGCACCTATAATTACTACAGTAAACAGTGATATTTTTTGGAAAACAGAAGAAAAAAATAAGATAGCAGATTTGGAACTTCATCTGTGACACTGAAATTCAATTTGAATGCATACTTGTGTATATGCATGGTGCATTGTGTTAAAAAACTCTTCTCAAAAAAATCTCTTCTCAAAAATTCTACCATTCACTGTTCCATTAATACATATTTAAATCTGGGGCTTGTATTATTTAGCAATTTTTTAACAAATATTCAACATTTTACTTAGAACATAATAGTACTTATGAATTTTAATAACCTGAGGATTCTGAAGTCTCTCTATATCAAATACTCAGATGCCCTCAAAAACTATAATAGGAGTGAACAGGACCCACAGACAGCTTGGTAGAGGCATCTTATGCAGGTGACCTGTGGTAATGAGAGTGCCAATAGGGGAAAATCTATTTGTGGAACAAAAACTTGCCTTGTTAGTTCTTCTACTACTAGAATTCCTGTACAGGGATTTTTTTATTATCTTATTATTACTGTGTTCAATAGAAATTTTGGGGGAGGGAAAGGCTTGGAAGTAAAATGAGAACCTGCTGAAAGTATCAAAATCTCTCTTTTGGCTCTACAGCCAGACAAAAGATTTACGAAGCTATTAGCAAGAGACTACATTCTAAATAGCAGCCTCATTTTGCGTTAAACTGCTTTCACTTTTGTGATCACAAGCACTGTACAGAAACGTTCAGAACTGGACCTGAGTCTTTGGAGATCGATATCATATAATGGACCCTACATTTTTAACCAGATACTGAACTTTATGAAGGAATAAATCAAAAAGTCCATGTAAAACACAAACTTCTCTTTGAAATATAACATATCAGAGAGAATTGAGGGTAAGACTGTAAAATACCAAGATAATTTTCACCTTCTACAAATCATGGTATCTAGATTACAGATATCATTAATTCATTAGTTTTTCATGTTCAGGCCTGATCCAAAGTTTTCTTTATCCTTTCTTTGAACATAGAGAAGCCTGTACAGATGTTAGATGAGGTCAGAAAAATGCATGGTCCCTGTGATCTGTGGCAGGTAGTCAGTGGAAACAATCTTGAGGGCTAAATTTTAGCCTTTGAAACACAGCATGTTTCACAAAAAATAAAGCCAATTCTATTTCTTTCTGATTAAACCAAATCATCATCATAAATAAATGAATGAGAAGAAAAGGAAATAATTTACTGACTAAAACTTCCATTTATTTCTCCATTGCACTTGCTTGATAAGCGTGCTGTGCAGTATATCAAAATGAAACATGGAATCTCATTGATATTCTCTGGTATTTGAACTCAGTGGGGTATCTCTATTTTATCAGAATTATAATCCCCTTCTTGTGTATGACATACAAATACTAGCATACTCTAGGACCTACTCCCAAAGTCAAATGACAAATATAGCACCTTTCATTCACATTTTTTGCAGCTCCAAAACTGATAGAAATAGGGACTGCTGTAATGTTTACATAGGTGGGCATAGAGAGGATGATTTCATCATAAAGAATAGCTTGAACCTTGAGTATTAGGCAACTTCCAGCATTACCGTCACAGGAGCTACTGGGTTAATTGTTGTTTTCCTAAATACAGTTAAATCTGCAAAGACATACATCTGAATAAAAAGAAGTTCATTTCTACATTGCTTGTACCTAGACCAAAGTTTGTTTTGTGGTGGTGGTTTTTTTGCCCTATAATTTTATATTATTCTCCAAACGTCTCTCAAGGCTCTCTTTCCAAGTTTTGTTGTAGTTTCCTGTTCTATGGATGGTCCAAGTATTGTTCTCTCCGTTGATGTTCTTTTTGAAAAAATATTGAGCAGCAAAAGAATGAGATTTATATATAGTATTTATTAACATAACCATCTTTATGTGTCTGCTCTAATTGCTCTTTACATCTTTACATGGGACCTGGCACTGTATCACCTTCTGTTGGGACAATATCTACTACTTAAGTGACATCCAGAAAAAAAAACAGTAACAGAAAAAAATCACCTGCATAGCTCCTGGCTAAGTGTTGCTTCACAAGGCTGGGCACTGGGACAGAAAACAAAAAGTGCTGGGTCTGTAAACAATATTCAATGTCACTTTGAAATTACATTGCACATCATCTGTCCATGGCATAGTAATAAACCTGGCTAGTAACACCAATAAGCATTTGTCCCTATCTCTATAATGGGATTCATATTTACTCCTTTTGTAGAGTACTTTCTTAAGTGCAGATGACAAATATTGCATGAGATTAAGAACTATTCATAATCTATTCATAATCTAATTTCTACCTCACTAATAAGCAAATTCTGTCCTTATAACAGTTTCTCTTTCACATCAGACTCTCTCTTCCCCAGACCTTCTTAGCAGTGCTATCCTGCACATTTGATTTAGAGTCATGCTTGTAGCAGCAGCATCAATCTCTTAAAGACCTAGAAGAACAGCTGTTTTTGTTATATAATGATACTGCACCCAGGTGCTGAGGATCAGCCCAGGTTCCCCACTGAATTGATAAATGTAATCAGGCCCTCAAAACAGAGGGAAGTGAGCAAGGTAGTGTTTGTGGTCAAAGGTAGAAGGACCTCAGTAAAGTGAGGCAGTAGAGGGGTTCCTTATAGAGCTCCTGTGATCAGGAATTTTGTTCTTTGAAGGTACTGAAAGCTCTTCTTCCTAACATGAAAAGGATATTTATTATTTTTTCCTTGTTGCTCACTGTATGGAATCATATTGAATTAGAAAATAAAGACTGGCCAACAGGCTCCAGTGAGTTCCTATTTCTACAGAACATATCTTACTTCATACTTTCTAGCATTTGCTTTTCTCAGAGCTATTTAAGAGTGTTTTATTATTTACTACAGCAAGAATGTTGAAAAATGTTCTTGTGCTTTTGACAGTTACATCAATTTTACTCTTCAATGTGAATGACTTTTATGATTAAAAATGATAATTCTAATTCTTTTGTTAATTGCTTCTACAGCTAATGAGTCTTTTCCAACATGTCTATAATAGAGCCTGCAGAAAAGAATTTACCTCCCTAGCTAATATGAGACTGGGTTTCAGGAGGCCATTTGCATAACATCAGATATATCTCTTCCAAGCAAACACTGTAAGTAATATAACCACAACTAATGACATTTCAAAATTTTTTGAAGAAGAATCTTGATGATGAAAATAGCAATAGTTAGCTTAGAATAGCAAATGTTCTGAAAGAACATACTATCTTTTTTTTTTTTTTTAATTGAGAAAGACAATCCAAAACATAGCAACAGCTTACGGAAGATTGTTGTGGGGGCGGGGTGAGAGGAGAGGTACCAGAGAAGAAGCCTGATCCTATAAAATAAGGAGTAATTCCTCAGTTCCTACAAGCTAAAATGATATTTATGTATTCTCTATGACTTCTCAAAATGTGTTCTGAATTTTCTTTTTTCCAGAAATCATACCAGTCACGTGCCTTCATTTATACCAATGTTGCTCTTTTTCTTCCAGTATTAGTCTAATACATAAGTAAGATGTTAATCAGCCCTTTTCTCTGATATTTTATTTTTTCTCCTCCCAGTGACCTATGAATAATTTATTCTTATCTTTTCTTCCTGCTTTATGTACACTCTCCTGTGTCGCACAGTATTCTGGCAGAAAGGGTTTGTCTTTTATTTCATTTCAGAATACTGAAAAGTACCTATCAGTGTCTGTGACAAAAGTTAAGAAATAGTATCAGAACATGAATAAAAATTTGTTAGGCTTTTGTCCCCTCCTAAACAAGAAGTCCCTACATACAATAGGCATCAGTTCTTTGGACAAGTTAAGCTAAAACAGCAGACAAACTAATCTTGTTACTATAACCATATGTATAAAATTTAAAAAATTCTCTATCAAACAAATGTTGATGATGGACCTCAAGTCAGGGGTGCTCTATACAGGACGCTTGACAGTTGTTCAGTTTTGAGATTTCAAACATATGGCTCACATGTCTTGAATTATCTGAATGTTCTATGATCTCATGGGACAAAAAAATGGGAAGAGTATTTGTAATAAACAACTGTAGTTTTTCATCATTTATCAAGTATTTAGCAAAATTACCTGTCTGTAGGTCAACTTATTCCCTTAGGACCTTTCAGAAATTCTCACCAACCTTAAAGGATGGAATTTCAAAAGATATCTTGCAGCCTAATAAGACACATCACTTTCAAAATTGTATGAACTCAGTCAATAATCACCTGGGCCAAGCTATAATTTTGTACAGAAATAAAATTAAATGTGGTGGATAATCATTATCATTTACATTCTTGGGATAGTCAGTTACTTTATATAGAAATCAAATGTGAATTTGATGATGGGGGAAATCTAATTGCTGTTTTCAGATACTACTGGGTGGTTGCAGAGAAAATAGTCAGATTCTTCTCGGAGGCGTGCAGTGAAAGGACTAAATGAATCACAAGATTTATTCCAACTATAAAGAAAAACCATTACAGTGAGGGTGGTCAAACATTGTAGCAGGCTGCACAGAGAAGTTATGGAATTTCCACCCTTGAAGATATTCAAAACTGAATGAGATGGACTGAGTAACCTGATGTAACTTCAGAGTCAGTCCTGCTTTGAGCAGAAGGTTGGACCAAATGACTTTCAGAGGGTTCTTCCAAGCTAAATTTCTCTATGACTCTGGCTTCTGTAACAACCTTTATTACACTACACCCAAGATTGGTTAATACTCTCCTCCTCCTATTATGCACTGCTTAATTAAATTCCAGCCCTGAAAATCACAGCACCCTGTCCTTAAGAGGTCATCTAATCTGTCTCCTTACTTCTTTGCAAGAATGCTTTGTGCCACACTGTTGATAATTTTTGAGCCTGATTTTAAAGACCATCAATGACAAAGACTTTACAATTGCTTACGGAAATCTATTACTGTTCCTCACTATCCTTACTGCTAAAAAGTTTTTCTAATGTTTAACCTTAATCTCCTTCATTTAAATGGAATCCTCTTACGTATTTACCTACGCATTCTGGACAAGATAAATAAAGTAACTTATTCTTCTTTTCAGGAGTCTTTTCATATGAAGAAAGTTAGTAAATACCCATTTTGTCTTTTCTTTCCTTGCAAGTCATGCGTTTCACAGGCTTATCATATTCCTTGCTTTACACTCTCAAATGCCTTAAAATGAGATAATATTAACGGACAGCTGTGGCCTTCACCAGTAGCTAGTATAATGGCTACGTCTTGCAGAATCACAACATGAGGCTTTTTATCTTTTTGTAAAACATAATATTTGTGAGTCATGTCCCTATGAGATATATCACCACATGTGTATCCCTTCTGTAGGCTACACTTTTTTTTTTTTCCTCATTCTACTTGTTGCAACTTGGTATGACCTATATATTTCATAAATTTATATACTACACCAACATGGAAATCAGCAATACACATATCAAATAGTACCAAGCTTAAAACAGACTGAATAGTATTGCCTGGCACACACCCTTCATTTTTTACAGAAAAAAAATAATAATTACGCTTAAAGCATGTTTCTTATATCATTAATAAAAAATGATCATTTAAAAATATCATGTGATACAGTATCAAATGCCTTAATCCTAAATCCTGCTTCTCTGCTGTCTTCTAGGCCTGCAACACTTTCACAGAAGGAAATCAGATTGGTTGACATAGTTTGTCTTGATAAATCCTTATTAGCTATTGCTCACCCCTTTATTATCATATAGCTACTTTCAAATAATTTGAGTTAGGGTGACAGGCATACAATACCTGGCTTTTTTCCCGCCTGTTTTAAAACCCAAAGCAACCACTGATGGTCTAAACTTCTCTCAGTCATTCTATACAGAAAGGACAGTAAGTTCATGGTCAGTGAGATGCAGCATAAGCTCCAGAGAGTGATCTTTCCCTTTATATTTTTTTTTTCTGTGTATCATGTTCTTGTTATACAAATAATTTAATACGAAACTCTGTTTATGTCTTTACTTATCTGTATCAGCAATTGCCATATCTTTGAGTTTAAGACATATGGCCATATAAACTCAAAACAATAATGCATATATTGGAAAAAAAGAAGTGATTCTACTATGTAGATTAAGGTATCTCATAGGTAATTTTAGAAAAGATGTCTTTAAAACTTTAACAGACTTTAAACAGAGCCCTGTTTTTCCCAGCTTAAAGGATTCTTTGGCATATTTCTCATAGATATTCAGAAAGCTTTTCCTTATAAAGTGATGCAAGAAAAGAAACAGAACTATCAAGGCAAAGTATATTTTCTCTCAAAATCAGGACAGTTTGGTTTAGAACAGGCAATGAGTTAATTTCTTTCTGAGATGAAATGATTGTTATTTATTATACACAGCCTCACAGATATGAATATTCAATATAGCTAACAGTAAAATGTTCGGTTATGTGACTAAAGACCAGGTACAGTAAATACAATGACTGAATCAGCTGTCCCTAAGACCATTGAGAAGAATGATCAGACCATTGGCCCCGCTGTGAAACCAACCATGATGGGATTTGCAGACCCAACCAAAGATGTTCTCCCTGTAAAGCCATGAACACTGCAATGGGTTGTTTCCTACAGGGGTATAGGACTTATTACAGGAAGCAGGGAAAAGACCATTTTAGGATTGCTTTATAGGGACTGTGGAAATGTGTGAGCTTCATTATGGGATGTACAGGGAAGGACCAAGGGCAAGGAATGGGAGGGATCAAGGTGGACTGGGGATCAAGAAGTTTGGGAAAACAGAGGCAAATGGGAACAAAAGGGGCATATATAACAAAACCACTCAACATAGATTGTTTATCTGATATCTAGATTTACACCCAGGAATATATATTAAGCAATGGATTTTAATACTGGGAATGGAAATGACTTTATGTAAATCACATATGTATTAGACATTTGAAAGCAACCATCTGAAACCAAGCTCTTCATTTGAAATAAAAAGGGAAAAACGGATTTAGAAATGTTTTAGCTGAACACAAGGAACTTGACTCTGATTTCATTTACATGTTGAAAATTTAGAGGAACAGCAACTAATTCAACAAATTATACTATATGACCAGTATCCCATTTTAAAATTCCAGCTCAAACCCAACCAAGAAATGGAGAATTGTCAGATTATTTTAACTACAGTAATATTTGAATATGTTATTCTTCTACATTTGATCTCCCATGATATTAAAGACTGAGAAAATTTAAAAAGTTACTCAGTACCAGAAATAAGGAGATATACATACTGTTATTATTATGTAAATAATGGAAGAACTATACCAATCATATACAATGATTCAGAGGCACTTAAAAAAATGAAAAGAAAAATGAAGAAACAGGAAACAAACATGAATGTTAAATCTCCTTTTTTTAAAACTTGAAAGATCTGGGATTTTGTTGCTGTGGTTATTTCATTAGTTGTTTGCTTAGAATTTTTCTGCAATATTTTAACTTAGCATTAATTTATTTTAATTTAACTGGAGATTTAGTAGAATTATTATGTAAAGTCATGATACAGAAAGAGCATCTGCTTCACTTTGATATCCATGATCTTAAACACTTTTGTGGACTGGGAACCCTTCCTAAATTAGATCTGAATGCAGTAAAAATTGTGCAGTCAAAACCAAGGATTTTAATAAATTTAAATTTTTTGTTGTTTTTGCTAGCACCTACTTATTCTCTACAAATATTTAACACTTTAGACAAAACACAGTATTGCTAAGATATAAAAGTTGCAACAAATATGTTCAGATCCCAAATAAAGCTGTGGAAGACAGGATGTAATCTCTATGTTCTTTTGCATTCACATATTTGGAGGCCTTGTGCTTTATTTTCAAATTAATTCATCTGCATCAGTCAACCACTGAAATTCAGTATTTTTCTCACTGTCAAAAGATGTTTCTATTATTTGATATGCAAACTTTTTTCTCTATATATTAAATAAATAAACATTAGCATGTTTAATTGTGTAGACAAGTTCTGGAAACACTGATATCCAAGACTGCATGAGATTCAGAAAAAAGTTTAATGGAATCTTATTGAATACTCTACTTAATATTTTCTGCAGTTATTGCAATTTTTGCTGTTCTTGTTGTTTTTTATTATGCATATAAACAAGTTGAAACAGATCTTTTTCTGGATAATCATGGTATGAATCTATTATTCTTCCCAGTTTAATGGGAAAATAGTTTACATGGTAAAAATCAGAATAAATGTTTTTTCCTGTTTTAGGCCAAGCTAACAAGCAGATCTATAATAGAAGTCACTACATCACACTTTTGGAAGGGAAAGTGCAGTATTAATGCTGAATACAGCTTGATGGGAAGCCACAGGTACAGCAGGGTTTAAATTGCTCTGACTAATTCTCTTGCACTAATTTGCTACAACACAAAAAATTTACATGTCAGTACCCACCACCTACCTCTGCTACCTTCCTTGGTGGAACATGGAATAATTGGATGGTCAGATGCCCAGGTAGGAGGACTGAAAAAAAAAAAAAGGAGCTATACAATGCTTAAGAGAGCACAGAGCCCATGACTCTAAACGGTTGGGATGCCTTTCATGGTCTTTCTCATTTCATATGCATAATAGGATCAGTCATATTTTTCATTTGCTTAGAACATTTATTTATAGCACATTGAAGCTTTTGGAGAGATTGTCACTCTTGTTCTCGATTTCAGTCATGTTATTTTCTGTAAGTAGGTTATCTCATCACATGCCTGTTATTTGGGTTTTTGTGGCTTTTCCTGAAACAATCTTGCATAATATGGAAAACAGGATATTGGACTGAATGGACCATGTGTTGGATTCAGATGTGCAGTTTTTAATCTCCTTTTGGTAAGAAAAAATTCACTTTTGCATTTTCATTATAGCTCAGGGACTTTCTTTTCTAACATTTATTTTGCAAATATATCCAGGGAGGGCAATATTTAATTCTGATATATCCTGGATGTCATGTTGGCTCTATTTAAATTGTGTTTTATCAAAAAAGGTCACAATTGTTTATCTTTCCTTTTTGTTTCCAGATGAATGCAAACATGAGAAATAAGGGTCTTGCCATATTTCTTTGTGCGACTTGTGAATAGAAGAGTGACTAAGGATTCTTTCATGCATTAATGTGAAACTAGATCAATTAGAGTCCCGCATGTACTACATTCCTGACAGAAATGTCTCATTCGCCTACAGAATAAGTGTTCCAATTGAAATATCTGGATTTTAGGATGGAATGCCTAATTTACTCTGTCAGAGTTGTTGATATGTCTGAAAACGAATTCTATCAAACCTGCAGACTACTCTCCTTAATTACATTTTAGCAAACAGGCACAACAAAATCCCATGAATACTAAGAGCTTTTAAGATATTCTACAGAGATATTCTCAAAAGGGCAATAACAAATTGCTTTCCCAAAACACAGGGAGTAAAAATAGCCAGAGTAAAAAATAAATAAAACTAAGTAAGTACCTTTTTTGTCTAAATTGTTTGAGAGCAACTGATGTAAAAAGACCACCCAGACCAGCAATATTTAAATGTAATTTCAATAGGACTATTCATAGGATAAAGTTAAGCTTGACCACTTAAACTGAGCTTTGTTATACTCAGTCTTAAGTTAATACCCCCTGTTCATCATGCAAAAGCTTACTGTTCACACAATAATAATTATTCATGTATAGATTGTTTACCTGTGATTAATAAACAATGGCAGTAAATTTATCTGTCTCAGGTTTTCTAGATAGCTATGAAAAATAATCAGAAAATCGGCTAGGCTTTAACAATTAACTATTTTTTTCAAACTTTATTCATTTATTATTCCTTTATGAGCTATTTTAAATGTCCCATTAAACAAATAATTCATTTGTATTGAAAAAGAACTGAGTTCTGAAATCCATAAGAGATATGAATAATGAAAGCAAGATTCAAATTTATCATACTTTTGCTGAAAAATTCCAGTATTATCTCTTGCTATCTTTTTAATGGAAATGTTTTTTTTAAATCTCTTTTCCCAGTAGACTAGAAATAACATGTATTTCATGAGTGTAAAGGAGTGGCAGAAGACAGACTGGGATTGCAATTGGGTAAAAAAGTTGACAGTAGCCGTGTTAAAAGTTGTAAGAGTCAGAGAGGCAGTTAAGCAAATTGATAGAATATACATGGGAATTAATCAATCAAATATTTAGGAAAAAAGGATGTTTCCTGGACCGACAGTTGTCAGGTATTTATTTTACATCAGGACTCAAAAGTGGTAGTAGTAGGGTCTGAATGATTAAAATGAGGATAAAAATCAAATATGCATTTTCAGAACTTAAAGAGCTGCAAAAATACATTAATTAAGCTTTTCATTAGTAAGTCTGTTATTGTTTGTTGAATGCCATGAAGTCACAATTGTAGCATGTATTTGTCCACATTCACTGGTAGGGTTTATATATAATGTTTGTCATTATGACTTTCACCTACTTTTTCACCTAACTTTCATCTACTTTTTTTGATCTGTCAAAGTGAATCAACACAATATGAAGTCAACTTCTGTTAATGGATTGTTGATCTTCAAAGGCTCTTTGGGTATGTTCATTCTGAGAATGTTTTCCTACTAGTTCAAAAAGTTTGGATTATTAGGCAATTTAGTTAAATAACCATTTGATTAGTAGATATAAAATACTTGACTTGAAAACTTAAAACCAACCTATTAAACCATTATTTTGCCAGCATATAAACAAACTTGTGTCTCTTAAGAAATTATCTTGACTTGTAATATCTCCATGACATTAAATTTCCCTAAGGTGCTGTCATCTTTTTGAAAGCTCTCTGCTAGATGAAAGTACAAGATAAAACTGGAATTACATCAATGAAATGAACTATTCATGTGGAACTAATCTTTCCACCAAAACCTTCACAAATAAAACCTCTTTTTCAAAGGCCTGTGAAAACAATTTGTTGATTTTTTTGCTAAATTTGTCAAGGTTTATGCTGTCAACATATTTAGCCTTCTCTTGAAAATTATGATAAATATAAAAATGATCTAAAAATATGACCAAGTAAAACTTTTGTACATAATATATGCTTAGAAGACCTTGTGTGTACAATAATTATTTCTAATATCTATGCTCCATAGATAATTGCAAAAATAACATTTCTGTCTAGGTTCACTGAAAGCAAACATAATATTGCCAGAGTGGTTTATGGCAAAACTTCTGAGTTTTTGTCATCATTGTACAGGCCACGTGCTATTATTTTTATTCATGGCTTTTTTTCTAACACTACATAACAAGACATGATACTTTTAACACTCCCCATAATGCATTTTATTACAGTAAATAGAAAGAGCTGTCATAACATTGAATATGGAATTCCATATTAATGGACCTGTATGTCAACACACAGGAACATCTAATTGTCAGTCATTTCACATTTTAACAAAGCACTGAATTTCCTAGAGGTTATGCTCCAACAGTGCCAATATCATTGGACACCAAAGACAAATTTCCTTTTACAAAAAACAAAATGGCCTCGAACTGTATTAGTTATGTGTTGCAACAAAGGGAATTGCCAGTCCTGCTGATTAACACTCTCTTAAAAGATTTTACAAAAAAAACCCCCAGGAATATAGGAAAAATAATTCTATTGTTTCCATTGCAAGTTCAGTTCTTTAAGCTGCAGCAAGCTAAAACTTAGAATACAAATTGTTAACTCAGATAGGAGAGGCATTTGGATTATTTTCTTCATTAAAGTTAGTAAGAGTTAAAAACATTATGGATGGCAGTAAAATTCTCTTGTATTATACAGGGTGGCTGCATAGTGTTTTAAGAACAAGATTAATATAGTTTAAATGCATTACTCTGAAAATAGTCGATAGTATAAATATACATATAAGCTACTTGATAGAGTCAGTGTGTTTTATTTGGGTATATATGTTTGTTACAATTCATGTGCATGAGGAATTTTAATTCAAATGTTGCATTCAAACTTTTTTCCAATTGCACCTACTGTTACATCTACCGTTACTAAATAATATATATCCTCTCTGCTTGTATCCAAAACTAAGTATAACAAACATCTGTGAAAGATACTATGAAAAGTAAATGTGGTCTGTGTGCTAGACTTGGAAAAAATCAGTCACATTTTCACTTTTTATATTACCCATATTTGGGAACAAAATTTAAAAAATTGAAAGGAGGTTATTTATTCTACCTAAATGAAGATACAGATACAGATGCAGAAATGTCCAACAGTTTCTAAGCTATCTTCAGCCAATATGTTTTGCTGGATGATAGCCTTCTCATGACCTTATCTGATGTAGAGATAAATAAAAAGCAAAACAGCAAATTACTGTCCCCTAATAAAAATAGGGCATAAAGTTTGATATGCAACAACAGGGCAGGAAACGTGTTTTATGGTAAAATGGTAATTGTGAGTGTTTATAGTAATTATATTAATTCCAGTCTAATTTGAAATAATAACAAGAATTCAGATCCAGCTTTTCACTGAGACATTCACTTACTGTTCAAGAGCTTTTGTGTTTCAGCAGTGAAGAAATCATTTTGAACTTCTGTTTTAGTGCTAAGAGCTTCTCTTCAGACCTGGTAAAATCATTTCTTTGCCAGTCACCCTTCTCCTTTTTGAAGAGTGCATGTGATCATCTCCAGCTAAAACAAGTTTTAACCTCTCAGGTTCTGCATTAAGTCTGCATTTTTTTGACAATACACTGTTCTAAAATAGAGGAGTTTTTCATTTTTAAGTATGAAAAGATAAATATTATAGTCCTTTTCCTCCATAGCTTTTGGTAGAAATCAGTGTCCTTAAAAATCTTTCTCCATACTAGAGCTTATTGCCCCCCTCCAAATTCCTAATCAGTAAATGAGCTTTTTGGTTGTTTACATCCTTGCTATTGCTCATAACACTTGCTGATCATCATCATGCTGTTATGACAGACATCACTACATGGTAACGTTGCACATACATAGTCTTCTAAGTTCATTTCACAGCTTGATTTTTCACCTCAGAAGGCATGCTATGTTAATGTTTATGTAGGATTATATAAGTTTTTGCAAAGATGTTGCTGAAATATAGAAGAAATGGATAAATAAAAGAATAGTCTCCTCCTTCTTGTGCTTTGAATTGCAGTCAGTTTTTGAGGAAGACTTGCTTCAAAGACTAGACTTTGATGTTGGGCTGAGACTTCTGGCAGAAGCCAGCTGATAACACAACTTGTACATTTGTATATGCAAATGAAGAAACTTTTATTACTATGCTCAGATTTTGCACTGCTGACTTCCCCTGTGCTAGAATACCTAGCTATAATCTTGCCACTCAATCTTACCACACATTAGGAGGAAGATATCTCACAAAACTCATGTTTACTTACCCCTCCTAGGACTATCCTTATTTTCTACTGATAAGTCTGACAATTTTTATTGCAGTGTTATACTAGTTTCTTCTTTAGACTGTAGTAATTAAATATACAGATCTTAAAGTCATTGATGAGAAATAATGATTCAGCAAACTCACAATCTTAATAGCTAAAATTCCACATTACCTATATTTAGACACTCAGAATTTATATTATTTATATAATTACTGCTTTCCAGTTTCAGAAAAACTAAAAGCAATGCTAAATCCCTGTATGTTTCTTTACATACTTTTCTACATATTTCTACTTTATAAGTGAGGAAACTGGAGGTATAGAAGTTATGTAATTTTGTCCAGTTCCACAAAAGAAGGTTAAATTAGAGCTGTCATTAGACCCAGGCAACTTCTTTCTCACATATTCAGATATAATTTGCAAACCTCTTTCTCTCTCAAGGATTTACATGTCATGAGATTAATTCTTAACTCCTGAGTGACCTACTTTCTCTTCACCACTTTCTTCTCTAACATCTTTTTACAGGTTTTAGAGATACAATTTACCTTCTTTTTACAATTTAATTCTACAAAGTCTGAAGTGTCAAAGCTGGAAGAAAACCAGAAAGATGGCATGAACTCAAGAAGACCTCACAGTACTTTGAAGAAAATTCAGAATTAAGGAGCTAGCAGATTCCAGTCTTGAGTATGTTTCGGCGTGAAACTAATGTTGCCAGCACTCACAGCCTTCTGTTGTCTCACACAAGCTGTTATTTCTAGGGTTCTATTGCGTTCAGGCTTAATTAACACTGCCATTAAAGATATAGCTTATGTCACCAGAAATAATTATCTAACAACTGTACATGTAGAGGTACAACATAAGCCTGAAAATGTCATATATTAGAATGACACGTGCAAATAAACACCCTTCCAAATTTGTTCTGGGGATAGTAACAGCAGCAACAGCAACAGCAGAAGTAATAGTAGCAGAAATACAAGAATACTAAGCTACCAAGTGGACTTTTGTCTGTACCTTCTCCCTGGCATGAATCATACAAAAGACTGAAAGAACAATGAAAAGAACACTCACGCCTTAGAACTGCATTAAATATCACAAGCAGAGGAGATGAGAGGAGATGAATTAGCTTGAAAATATTTGTTCCTTAGATTACTGCCACAGTTCCAACTGGACTATTCATTTTAATGTTTTATCTTTAAACATTTTACAAAATTTAGACAAACAATTGTTTCTTTGGATGTTAAACTGCCAACTTATGAGGCTGCAAGTCTCCTCCATCTTTTCATAAAGATATCAGATCTTTAAAAATAACATTTCAGGCATTAATGTAGAATGCTTTCCTTAATAATCAGAAAATCTCACTATATATAAAAACACTAATATTTGCTGCTACCAATACTATTTTATTAACTCATTCCTTAATGCTGGATATGATTTAGAAAAATTATAGGAGTGTATAAAAAAATATCATTTTTTGATATTTGTGTACAGTCATTGTCAGTCCAAAGTGATCACAAACCATTATAAAATCCTTCTAATTATATGAAAACCTTCAAAAACTTTAACATTATGTATCTTCATATGAATACTCATATAAATTTTTGCTGTTTCACTTTTGAACAATTGTCTATACTTTTATCTTCCATTCAAATATAGTTTGAATAAAGTACTTGTTTACGTTTAACAATGTTAACCTCGAAGATGTATTTGTGACACACAATTGCTCAGTGGTTGCACATAATCATATCAATTAACTGAGACCAAAAGATCTTGGATTTTGACATAGCAACATGTTGCTTACATGCAGTAACCAAGGATTATGCTAGTGATGTTAATTTTTTCCTTTTCAGTTGCATGGTAAACCATTTCTGTTTTTTGTTTTCCTTTTTTTAATATATATATAATTATTTGTAATCTGTAGGAAATTTCCACCACAAAATAATAGGATAGGGCAAATCTGGTATATTGAGTGTGTAATTTGATTCAGTTATTCATTCCATAACTATGAGCTCTTAAAATCATTTTACTTTGATTACTGTTTTGATAATAAAGAAATAACTAATAAAAAATAATAGATTTTGGCTAACAAATACAGCAACAAGTGTTACCTCACAAATCATGTAGTTTGGAAGGGACTCCCAGATACCATCTAGTTGAAACTCCACCTCAAGGCTTAGCCAGTTAGAGCAGATTACTCAGGACCATGTCCAGTCAAGTTCTGAATATCTCCAAAGATGGAGAATTTACAGCCTTTTTGGAAAACTGCTTCCAGCATTTGACCACTGTTATTGTGAAAAAGATTTTCTGTATACTGAGTTGAAATTTTCCATATTCCAGTTTGTGTCTGTTGCCTCTTGTCCTTTCACCACGCACATCTGAGTCTGGCTCTCTGTTCTCTGCACTCTTCCATTAACTAGTTATAGACAGCAGTGAGCTCTCCTTTAGCCTTCTCTTCTTAAGATTGAGCAAACTCAGTTTTCTGAGCCTCTCCTTGCACATGATGTGCACCAGCCCTCTAACTATTTTGGTAGACTTCTACTGCACTTGGTCCATATCAATGTCCTTTTTACACTGGAGAGCCCCTAACTGGATATGGTACTCTAGATGAGTTCTCACTAATGCTAAATATAGTTCAACCTGCTGGCTACTCTCTTACTAATACAGTACAGTAGGTGGTTGGCCTTCTTTGCCACAAGGGTGCATTGCCGATTCGTGTTTAACTTGCTATCTACCAGGACCTCCATGTAATTTTATTGAAAGCTGCTTTCCAGCCAGCTGGCCAGCAGCCTATACAGTTGCAGTTATTCTGTCCTAGGTGCAGGACTTTGAATTTGCCTCTGTTGAACTGCATGGAGGTCCTGTCTGCCCATTTCTCCAGCATGTTGAGGTCCATTTGAATAGCAGCCCTTCCCTTCAGATTATCAGTTGCTCCTCCTAGCTTGGTTTCATCCACAGACTTATACTCCAGACCTATAATCCTGTCCTATATCCTAGGAGGAATATAGAGACACTGTCCAAGCACCTAGGGATAGGGCAAGGGATGTGAAAGACAACAAGAAAGGCTTCTTCAAGTACATAAGCAGTAACAGGAAGGCTGGGCAAAATGTGGGCCTGCTGGGGGTCAGTCAGCTGCAGAGCAGCTTTGCAGAGAAGGACTTGGCGGTCCTGGTGGACAAAAAGTTGACCATGGGCCAGCAATGCGCATTGGGCTGCATTAGGCAGAGCATTGCCAGAAGGTTGAGGGAGGTGATCCTTCCTCTCTACACAGCCCTGGTGAAGCCACATATGGAGTACTGTGTCCTGTTCTGGGCTCCCTAGCACAAGAAAGACATGGACCTACTGCAGTGAGTCCAGCAAAGGGCCACAAAGAAGATTAATGGATTAGAGCATCTGTCATATGAGGAGAGGCTGAGAGGGCTGGGACTGTTCAGACTGGAGAAGAGAAGGCTTTGGGGGATCTTATCAAAATATAAATAAGTGTATAAATATCTGATGGGAGGTTGTAAAGAAGATCGAGCCAGACTCTTCTCAGTGGTGCCCAGTGACAGGACAAGGGCAATGGGCACAAACTGAAACACAGGAAGTTCCACTTGAACACAAGAAAACACTTTTTTACTGTGAGGGTGGTTGAATGCTGGAACAGAGGAACACTGGAACCCCAGAGAGATAGCGGAATCCCCTTCTTGGAGATACTCAAAATCCGACCGGACATGGTCCTGGGCAACCTGCTCTATTTGACTCTGCTTGAGCAGGGGAGTTGGACCAGTCAATCTCCAGACCCTGATTATTCTGTGATTCTGCGTTTCTGTGACTCGCTGAGTGTCCATTCCATCCCATCATCCACACATTAAACAAAGTAGGTCCTATTTTCAATCCTGTGGGACACTGCTGGTAACAAGACACTAGTTGGGCTTTGTACTACACTCTGAAACCAATGGTCTGGCCAACTTTCCACCCACCTTATCATCCACTTATCCAATCCATATCTGACCAGTTTGTCTATGAAGATAGTATGGGAGGACACGTCAAGGCCTTGCTAAAGTCAAGGTAAGAATCATCCACTGCATTCTGTTTGTCCACACAGCCATCCATCTCTTCATAGAAGATAATCAGGTTGGTCAAGCATGATCTGTATATCCATGCTGACTGTTCCCAACCACCTTGTTCTCCTTCAGGTTTTTTTTTAAGATGGTTTCAAGGAGGATTTGCTCCATAACTAATAGGTGCCACACAGGCAAGTGTAGGACTCAGGATGGTGCAGCCCACAGAAGAGGGGTTTGCTCTGTGGAGCTCCCCAAGAGTTAAGGAACCCCAAGTGCACCACAGCCTGAGTCGCCACACTACGGAGTTGCCGTAGCCTTCCAATGACCCCAGTAATTGCTGAACAAACCTAGTCAGCAAAGGGGAAGTGACACCGCAGACTCACACCGTAAGCATCTAGGTACTGTGGAATTTTGCGCTGGGTTATCTGTTGAACATCCGTACTGATATCCTTTGATATGTGTACTGTTATCTGTTGAACAGCTGTTTTGTTCTCTATTGGTATGTGTACTGTTATTGACTGAGGGCATCTGTTCTGTTGTGTAGCTGTGGTCTGGTATTGTTTGACTGGTTAATGAGCAAAGCCCGGGAAGGAAAAAAGAAAGTAAGCCACATACCTCTGTGTGGAACTGGACTCACCATCAGCTGGCCTGCGGACCTGACAACCCTCCCTTCAGCAGGGACACCCCTGATGCCAACTGCCAGGGAGAACCTGAATCATCTTGGCGCAGCTTGAGAAAACTATACCGGAGGGGTGGTCCGCAAGGACAAGGAAAGGGAGAGAACAGTCATTGTACCGTGCATCCGAGAATGGTCCTTGTACTGTGCATCTGTGAATTAACCATAGAGCTCTGATATGTATATTCAATTTTTAGTTCTGTTATATTTCTAGCTTTACTACATTTTTAGCTTTGTTATACTTGTAGATTATTTGGTGTTGATTGTTTAGTGTTGTCCAGCGTCCGTCATATGTGTAGAACTTAGCTTAGCTCTAATAAATTCTTACACTTGACAACTGATGATCTCTCGAGTTCAGTGCGACTAATCCCGGAACGTGAAAGAATCCCAGACGCCCCTCCTTTGGCACGTCACAATAACCTTCCCAGGGCCTGAGGCAAGGCTGACCAGCCAGCAGTTCCCTGCATCCTCCTTCTTGCTGTTCTTTAGGATGGGTGCACTGTTTGCCTTTTTCAGTTATTAGGAATTTCCTGCAGTTGTTGCAGCCTTTCAAAGATGGAACAGAAAAGCTTCGCAATGCCTTGCTGTGATTATACCTCAGAAGAGCAGAAACAGGTAACTGCTGCACCGGTGCCGTGTACCAGCTGCTCCTGCAGAAGTCAGTGGGTACTCAGAACAGCCAGGCCTGTTATGCCTTCACAATACTTGTAGATATAAAGTTTTTGTGGTGCTTTGGATGACTGACTGCCAAATGTACAGGAATACAGCTTCACTCCCATATGCTACTGTATAATACTAACACTGCTTTCAGAACTTTCCTATTCACTCCTTCACAATCAGTAAACTACCCTATCATTATTCCTGATGTTCCATAAGTAAACAGAAGGCAGCAATAATTAGTCCTGTAATGTACTACTCTATGAAGTACTTGATAACTAGTTTGACAAGTTTGGCAAGTAGAAACTCAAAACTGGTAAAATAGTTCATAAATCATTTTCAGCATGGTTAAATGTTTCTATGTTCTCCAAGACAGAGAAATTAAAATTCAAAAAAATCTCAAAATGAAGAAAGTGGAAATGTCATTATAATTCTCAAAGCAGCTAAAGTCTGGGAAATACCATGTTTTAAACAGCATGACAGAAACTTACTGCCTTCATGAATCCGACTATCATTTATTTAAATATTTACAGCTTGTCCATGTCTTTATTTTACTCTATGGATTATTTCTAATTATTTTACTAAATTTAAATTAAACTACTAAAATTTATTAACTATACTATTAGAAAAAATCCAGTTACATCTTTCTGCTTGAAATAATGATTTTCTGTCCTTATCTACTCTCCTCCCTTTGATTAAAATATTGGTATTTCTATAGTTATACAGTAGTGTATTGTTCAACAGAATCATGCATCCATCCTTTCTTATTCATTTGATGCTCTTTCCTTTGGTTTCTAATTTCTTTATTTTTAAATTCCTAAAGTATTTGCAGTAATAAAGATATTCACTTTTAGTTTCCACAAGTCAAACTTTAACCTAGCCTTTAGTTATGAATCTCAGGTAGTTCCTGAATAGCAGATTTTGTATGTATGTGACAAACACTTTGATTTTGACAGAAACCCTACAAAACATTACACAGTAAACTGCCAATTATCTAAAAAGCAATATGAAACAGACTATGATCTTAAAAACTCACCAGATTCTGAAAAATGTCAATTACTGCAAGTGCAGTTTTCAAGAAAATTCTGTTTCAACAAAGTTTTACTGAACTTGCCTCCTTTAAATCTCAAACTGCTCTCTCAAGTCGACTGTTTTGCTACTGTAAGGTTTTCACCTGGAATGGAACAACATCCATTGAATAGTATTCCATGACACACCTCAACTGCTGAATAACAACGAATACAAAAAGAAACACTGAGGCATTCACTGTTTTATAATTACAGGTCCTGAAAAGTTTGAACTGTTCTGACTTTAATAGTAGGCAGTGGCATACACATACTGGCTGTTTATAACAAAAATATATATATTTTAATGATTGATTCACATGAGTACAAAATCAGTGCACCAAATGAATCCCAATCTGAGCATGTCAGATTGACAGTGTTCTACGTCTTTAACTGAATTGTAATTTTTGGTTGAAGCTGCTGAGCTTTGGAAAGAAGATATATTTAAAAGATATACTGAAAATAAGGAAGGCTCTTCTATTATGTTAACATAACTTCATGTTTTTTATTCAATAATGCACACACACAGAGGATCATCAGCTTTCAAGCAGACCCAATACCCAAAAGGGCATTGGCAAAAGGGATAGAGTTCCCTTTCCTTTTGACTCCAGCCATCTGGCAGAAGCAATGAGAGATAAACTTACCTGCCTACAATACTTGCACTTTTGCAGTTTTTCAGCAGCTACTTGTAAAAAATGTATATTTCTATATATTTTTTTCCAGTTAAGACAATCTCTCAGTTAACAAAACTAACTGTGAGAGTGTGGCAGAAGTAAAACATGGTCCAGCTATTAAATAGACCTGTCAAGACTTTGGAAAAAACATCACTGTTCCCCTTCAATCTCTGCTCCAACCTCCAAACTCCAAAATGATACCAACCAGGGGAGCCCCTTAAATTGGCAACAGCCTTAGGTCGTGCCAAATTCTTGCACTTTCACCGCTCAAAGATTACTAAACCTCTTATAGTATCAACTGAACAGTTCACCCCCTACTGTGCTGTCATGAAATTCTATCCCGTTTTACCATCTATCTTAAAAATGTCCTTTCTTCACAGCTGACCCCATAATGTAGAAGCAGTTTTGCTTGCTTGCTTAGCCAAGCAAATCAATCAAATCTAGTATCCACAGAATTTACCATACATACCACAGAAGGACACTAAGGATGGGATTCAAATTCAGATTAAAAGACCTACGATTCTGTGTCTTAATGTAGATGGCTACCTGTGAGCCAGCTTCTAAAAGTCCATTATAATCAATGCTGATTTAGTCAATACAGCCAAAAGAGCTTAGTGAGAGATTCAGCTCAGCTTGAAGTAGGCACCTTGGGTGGGATTCAGTTGATTAAACATAGGCATGTATTGCCATTTGAGACACCATGAGGTGTCAAGGACATCTACAAAGAGCTGACACATAAACTTGGGCTATAGATTTGGAGAGCCCATGCAAATTATGGCAATGAAGATGAGCTACTGTCTCAGGATGTTGCCTGAATTGGTTCGTGTGCAGTCGGTTCAACAGCTTACTCTTAATTGTGTCTGCAACTATTTTCATTGAGGATAATGGCTCACAAAGGGTCACCAGCTGATGAATCATCAGCAAGTGTTCAGTTTGCACAACTGCTGGAGGTTATTAGTAGCCTACAGAAAGAACTCCTCACACATAAAAGCCTGGAAACAGCTGACAAACATCTATATGTTATGGTGCTCCTGGGTCTCCTGATGCTGTTGCTTCACCTTCTGTACTAAGGCATTAGTCCATTCCTGATTGCATCTGATTGCATGAATATGCAGATTTTTTTAACATTCATGTTTGCCTTTTTCTCTGCCTCTTTGTCTTCTGCACATTCCCTTTATATTTCCTAGCTTCTGCTTCTCCCTTAGATTCTAGCCAGAGACCTAACACTTTGGGACTGACTGTACAGTTTCTTGTCATTGTGATACAATTTGTGTAGATATATGTATTGTGTTTTTTTACAGATTGTGCAGTCACTGGAAGATGGAAAGCTATCAAGGCTAACTCTTCTTGCAGTGAAGTGTTAATCCCAGTTCAACATCTGAAAGCACAAATCCTAGCCTGGAGATTCAACATGCCCTACTGCATGATCAGTCAGGTAGACTGAGCCAGACCCAGCAACTCCAGTCATGAGTTGGAGTATTAATATTTTGTTACCCTTTATGCTTGCATAATGGACATTCTTCACTGGCTTTCTCTTTACTTCAACCAAAGATAAATAGAAAGGCTCTAGTCAGCATGCAATAAATTGAACATAGCTAGAATATCTTGCAGTAGTCTACCTATCAATTCTTTGGTTATTAAAACTTTTCTAAAATGTTTATGAAAACCTTTTCCATGTTGAATTGCAGTGCAAACCAAAGTCCTTCTGCAAACCACTCTTTATCTGCAAATGGACATTTACTGTAATAGCGTTCGTTGCTGTGTTTTCTATTTTGTTTTTCCTTTAGAAAACTACTCCCCCCCCCCCCCCCAAGTCATCCTGGACACATGGCTGGGGAAAATTCTTTTCTGAATTACAGTCCGTCAGCAGCAAATAATCTAGAGAAGCTGACACAGTTTAAGAACTCATCAGTCAGCTGTCCTACATACAGTCACTTGTCACTGTTCCACTTCATCCTGAAACTCATAAGATATTAAATTAAAAATAAATGCCCTTTGCCTCTATTTTGATACTGCTTTCAGTGAATATTAAGCCCTATGTTAAACACTTGGTTTCCAACAACCATGTTGCCTATTGTTATAGTAAATATATTATTATACAAGCCAAGCCCATTTTTGCTTATTTCAAGTGAAGTCAAATACATGTCAATTAAAAGGCATAGAAAATACGGAGTTTGATGCTTGAGATGTCTTGAGATGTTTCTTAGATCATATTTTGAGGTTGCTATGGTGAATGCTCATCTGTAATGCAAAGGAAATGGGATTCTCTCTGTATGAGAAATAGTACTTTTAAAATAGTAGTGAAAATACTTAGCACTTTATTTTCAGAAATGTGAGGGATATTTCTATTTCTGAAACTTCTGCAAAGTTTTTACTATATTAAATTAAATCTGGCAGCTGTAACAAAGAAAAATGCTATTTTATATTTAAATGTTTAACTTCGTGGTAACGATAGATGAAATTTTCATAACCTTGTTAAATTATTTTTTTCAAAAAAGCATGCACTGGATAAATAACACTGAGTTAATATTTAAAATCTATTTCATTTTCTTCCTTTGTTGCTGTTCTACAAGGTTAAACAATGCATATTTCTCAGATAATGTAGTAAGTAAAAATGCCATTGTTTAAGTTTAAAATATTTGTTCTATGGATTTTTTTTTACTGTATTTACAATCTATTTTTCTACTTTATAGTCTTATCTCTGTGTTCTCTGTAAAAACAAAGTGATTAATGACTGATATGTTTAAGAACTCTTATCGTCATCCAAAGTAAGATTATAACACCTGACTTATTTTGGTCTTTACCAAACAAGGGAAAGAAATAAGAAATTTGACAGATGAACCAAAAGCCAGTGAAAAAGGAAAGAGGAAGTCAAATAATTCAAATTAGTCTTATACAGACACTGTTCTTATTTCTGTTTGTGGAAGTGCCTTGAGGTTTTTTTTTTTAACAAAAGATTTTTTTTTGATTTGGAATAACTATTTTGATTTCAGAAAGTGACATCTTCATTTCTCTCTTTTTGTACACAAAACTGATTTAATTCTAGAAAATATTACAGTGTTTCAATATTCTTTTTAGCCCTTCCCTCTTTTTCCAGTAGAAATTAAGGAGATGTACTCGTTGCTTATTTTTAGCACCTAAATTAAGAGGGCTGCTCTAGACAGTGACTCAGAACCTGGGAATCTCTCAGCATTGACAAAATACAGGAAGCACAGAAAAAATAACATCTAAATTTAAGCACTTAAATTAGATGACTAAAATTAGGTGGTGTGAATACCATCCTAATTATTGATATTCCTCTGAACTATGAGCAATTTCAATTTCCCCAAAATATATTTACCATTTATTGATAAATTTCTGCTTACTTTTATTGATAACCATCTTATTTGAACTATTCTATGATTAGGCACTGGAGAAGTTAACAATGTTAGTAAAATCTTTCAGTGAATATATCTTTCAGTATCTAAGGGGTGATAACAAAAATCATTAAACAGACGTGTAACAAAAATACTTCATTCTCTGCAGCTTTCCTCAGTTTATACAAATATTGAAATAGCTATATATCTGTGTTTGTAAAAGTTTCTGAGATCATTCCTTTTCCAGAACACATTATACTTACTACTGATATCAGCTTATAGAAAAAATTAAACTTGTCATATTTTAGGATCCTATATGCTGGAGATACATTCCATGAACAACATGGAACTTCTCTGAAAATGAGAAGAACAACATGACTTAGATTAAAAAAAAAAATTATGGTAGTTTCAAAATGTTTCTGTTGCATTTCCAGCTATTTATTTACTGTGGATAAAGTAGGCACAGGATACCTTTTAAATGCTCTTATTTTCTATTCTATTTTCTATTTCTGATTTTTGAGTAGATAGAAAAGATTTCTCTAATCATACTTCAGATAGGCTGTCTAGAGCATCTCCTATTGTACTACTATTCTTTATGCTAGATAGTAGCAGCCAGTTGCTGTTATCAAAAGTAGTACAGATTTTGGTCAACTCAGTTGGATTTTCATCTTTATGGCACAGGGGTTTTTTGCATGCTAGCCACTGGCTGCTATAGAATATCCTGAAGGAGTAACTCTGTTCACAGACTCACAGATAGCTGGGGTTGGAAGGGACCAACCTTGGATGTGGAGATCATCTGGTCCAACTCCCCTGCTCAAGCAGGGTCAAGCAGAGCGGGTTATCCAGGACCATGTCCAGTCAGATTTTAAATATCTCCAAGGATGAAGACTCCACAACCTCTCTGGGCAACCTGCTTTAGCGTTCAACCACCCTCAAAATAAAAAAGATTTTCCCTATGTTCAGACAGAATTCACTGTTTCAGTTGGTGCCCATTGCCCCTTGTCCTGTCACTGGGCACTGCTGAGAAGAGTCTGGCTCCATCTTCTCCCATCCTGTCTAGGCTAAACAACACCAGCTCTACCAGCCTTTCCTTGTGTGACATATCATCTAATCCCTTAATCTTCTTTGTGGCCCTTTGCTGGACTTGCTCCAGTAGGTTCATGACTTTCTTGTGCTGGGGAACCCAGCACTGCACACAGCACTCCAGGTGTGACCTCACTAGGGTTGAATAGAGAGGAAGGATCACCTCCCTCAGCCTGCTGGCAGTGCTCTGCCT
This sequence comes from Apteryx mantelli, assembly GCF_036417845.1. Lineage (NCBI taxonomy): Eukaryota > Metazoa > Chordata > Aves > Apterygiformes > Apterygidae > Apteryx > Apteryx mantelli. The sequence continues at coordinate 114,667,637 of NC_089980.1, read as the reverse complement.
AATGCAGACCAGGATGCTGTTGGTCTTCTTTGCCACAGAGATGCATCACTGGCCCACGGTCAACTTGTCCACTTCTCTGCAAAGCTCCTCTCCAGCTGGTCGTCCCCCAGCCTGTACCCATGCAATGGGTTATTCTTCCCCAGGTGCAGGGCTTTGCACTTCTCTTTGTTGAACTCCACAAGATTCCCCTCTGTCCATTTCTCCAGCCTGTCAAGGTCCCTCTGAATGACAGCATAACCCTCTGGTATATCAGCCACTGCTCCCAGTTTTGTATCGTCTGTGACCTTTCTGAGGGTGCATGCTGTCCCATCGTCCAGGTCATTAATGAAAATGTTAAACAGTATTGGCCCCAGTATTTACCCCTGTGGGATACCACTAGTGATTTGCAAATATGTATTTTGACATTCCAAGTTATCTTTATGCATTTCTCACAAGCCTGCTGTAATAGAGTCAGTCTTGATGTCAGCTGGACACTCCTTCCCCTAAGCTTTACATCAGGCTTTCTTCTACCATTCTATTATTTTTTAAACACAAACCATAAGACTAGTAACCATGATAAAATTCACAGAAACAGGTGGAACCACTCTGTAAGCACTGTCAGGAAAAAAAAAAAAAGCTTCTTACAAAAAGAACATTATGGTCAGTATTTCAGAGAGCAGACATACATGTTATTTGGTATCATGCACCTATATATTTGTGCAAAGGCCTGACAAAATTTTTAATGAATTTATACAGTCATAAAATCACTGATCTCCAGACTTATCCTTTTGCAGGAAAACACAAAGAAAGCATCTGTGACAATATGTGGGCACGAACATTCTCAGATTGTCTTGCTAAATACCCAGTCGAACTGTTTCTTGGGAAAAATATAAAGTTGACCTACAGAAGAAAATTAGCTTCTCAAATCTAAAGGTCACCAGAGATACAAATGGATCACATATAGTTATTACACAGTGACACAGTGCTATCAGACTTCATTTTAAAAGGGAACAAATACTGCATATTCAGGCTTATAACTTAGGAGTTGCCCCTTTACAGGGGAAAAAAGAAAAGAGCAGCCTAGTGATTCAGCACCAGCGTAGATTATGCCTCTGTGTAGGTAATACAAACCGTAGTTTTTTCCATCACTTCCTCTTTTTAATGATTTACCTCAATTTTCTACCACTCCTCCTTGCCACACACCATCTTTCTGTCAGTTCATGGTTTTATAGACTTCTATTACACCTATTCTCAGTCATATTTTCTTCAGATTAAAGAGTTTTTCTCCCCAAATTTAGTCATACCTTATTTGAAAGCATCCATCCCTTTGATCCTCAAATTATACGCGTGAAAGCGCATTAGGCTGATTTTTAGCATTCAGTATTTCAGTAGTGGAATCAATGGAAGGATGCCTTACATTTTCCCTTGCTCTTGTGATGAAGAAGCTGTATATAGGACATACTCCCTGCTTTTTGGGTAGAAAATCTTTTTTTTTTTCTTTTGAAAAATAAAACATTTTCAAGATACTACAGAATCATGGGTTTTTTTTAATTAAGATATGAATTCAATGTTACTTATGCACTAGAACTATAAGTGTAATAAATTATTTAAAATAACTTTTACATTATATCACAGTTCAAATAAATTATTCAAGCTATGGTTTAAAAAAAATGTTTCCAAACAAAAGTGCCAATTTATTTATTTGTTTACATGATAAAAATTAGAAACAATTTATACCAAAACCAGAGACCTATTTATTATAGGACTATTTAAAGCAGTGAATTATAGGGGGGGGGAAACTAGCTCTCTCCATTTTCACTATAACTCTGTTGCATATTTAAAAGTATACAGAAGAAATAGAAAATTTATATATTAATGAAGATATATGAATACTGAATAGTTAGCAATGTATAGGAAAATTGCATATCAATTTAATCCTACTGGTTTTGTACTACTTGAGACAAAGATTACTTTACATTCTTCCTAACAGTGAACCAAGTTTTTAAAACCAAACAGAAAATGAAGAGACACTATATAAATTAGGAATTCTATTGGCCGTCTTTCAAAGACATTAATATTAATTTTCCCAAGAAGAGAGACAGAGAAGAATGTGCCAGACTGAAAACATCAGTTCAAATAAATGATTGTCCTGACACGTAAAACTTCAAGCAAAATTGCACATTCATGACTGAGGAAGGATGGTTAAGGAGTAATGATACTCATGTAAGATTTAGAAAGCCCTAGGTGAAGTTCCTCTTCTGAAAGATTGCCTTAGTAGGACAGCTGCACAAATTTGAAGCTCGATTAAAAAACAAGAAAAAGGAATAAAGCATCCAAAGTGTGACTTCAGTGAAATTTACATACCAAGTGCCAAACCTGCATTACTAAAAATCTCTGCCCAAACTAATGCTAACCCTAGAAGTGCTAAAATTCAACAGGCACCTTTTTTAAAAATTATTCTTATTATAGAGTTCACCTGAGATTCTATTTATACATATGCCCGCAGTGTTGAAAAACAACTAACAATTTGGCATTCAACTCATTCAAAATGCACAGATTTCTTTTAAGCCTTGTAAAAAGGAAGATATAGCTATTTTTATGCAGAAGCACTAGGATGCAGTAAATTTGAACAAATCTGTGGCTGTCACTGTACCTCTACAAGTACATCTTGAAACATTGGGGCAAGAACATCTAATAAGACCTAAGTGATAGTACAGCTAGCTCTTGGATCCTCAGTGCATTTTGGTATGTAAAAATACATAATTACAGTTAACTACATTTAATAAATATTTTAACTACCTTGATATATTTTTAAAACAATTCAAAACTAAAAGAAAACTGTTTTTTTCATGTGTACCATTTTCATGTGTCCCATCCAAATGTGTTGGGATTTATGACATAAAAGATTGTGATATATGACATAAACAAATTTTCTGAGAAAGCTTAACATTAGCCTTCAGTTAAATACAGACTTATCATTTCCTTAAGACTCATGCATTTGATTCTTTTTCCTATATCCATGATAATATCCAGAGCTGAAGAAAAATCCATGTCTATAGCTATCACTCCTTACAAAGTTTTGTTTAGGAAATCTAATCTTCTGTAGATGACGGCTTAGCACATATGTATTAATAATTTTAAGATGTACAAAAAATCAGTCTTCTGGGTTGACCTCTCTTAAAAGCTTTGAAGGGTTTAGTCTCTCTGCCACTAGAGTACCACACACCCCATCACTGTTCTTTCTTCTCCTCTATCCAAAAGGGAATTTGTGCATTCTTGAATATTTTTGTTTGTTTTCAGGACAAAGGAATGTATGATCTCTGTGAACCTGGACTTTCTGTTGAAATCTGGGAGGAAAGCATAGTAGTGGGACTCTAGTTTCTTCTTCACATTTGTTACTCTGGTGACATAAAGAGACCAGCTAGTACAGGTATAGCTGTTTAGCAGAGATGATACAATTAGAGAAATGGAAATCATTAGAACAGCCTTCTTTTTACCAGAGGAGTTAAATAAAAACCCTCTTTCACTTGCAGGTATGGCAAAAGGCAAAATGTGTAATCCACCTTTCTTCTGACAGGATGACAGTGCGAGCGTAATTTCACGAAGTTTCCCTTCCTCCTTAGCATGTCCTCTGCTGCTCTCAGAAGACCTCTGGTCCTGATACTCTCCTTCTTGAGCTTCAGCTGTTTGTGATTCAAGGACTACTTTCATATGGAATACTTCGATACTTGGGCTTAAATTTGTGAAAAAAAAAACCCTGCCAAGTTGTGAGAAAGACCTGTGTACACAGGCTGGAGGCACAGAAGATAAAATTGCAGATGGGAAGATTGTTGAGATGGGGACAGTTTGGCAAGTCAAGGATTCAAGAGGAAAAAAATTAACATGAAGATATCAAATGTAAATTAAAAACAGTGAACCAAAAGATAGCAACTGAACAACAGCAAAGATCAGCTTGTTCCAAGAAGCAATAAGGACTGATCCTTCTCCATCTTATTAACAACTGCCTGGCCAGCAAAGATTGCTATTATGTAACAATATACCCTTTTTTCCCTGAAATAAAGATTATGTGATCCTTCAAGTTAATTAGCAGAAAAGATTAGTCTAAGCCTACAGTGGCAGGTGGCATATTTTAGACAAGCTCCACCTACGCTGAAAATTCCAGTTCTTAATATGGTTTGCTTTTGTACATCATTAAGTGTTTGATTATTGTTTCACATATTGTCGATCTCTAAGAATTAATAGAACTTTCTATCTGTATTGAATATGAATGAGTCTGAAAGGATAAAATTTATATGTGAAAACTTGGGATAGCAAAAGCTAAGGCTGAAGTCATGGGTAAAAGTTTAAAAAAAAGTGAAGTTTGCCTTGTGGGTGCCAAAACCATTAGTATCACCACTATTATTCTGCAGTCTGGTTTATGGCTTTGCGTGGCATTCAAAAATTTATTCCTTAGTGAAAATAAAACTGATGTAAACTTCTCATGGTGGAACTATGTAAACTCATATTTGCCAAAAGACATCAAATCGAGTTTAATTCTGTACGTGTTCAGATCAATGTGTAAATATATATTTTCAGTAAGGTCATCAGTTTAAATTAGTTCACTTTAAATAGAATAGGTGGGAAGGGGGTATGTCTACAAAGCAATAGTCATTGCCCCGGCAAAGTAAGAAACAAAAGCATGTTTTCATTTTCTGTGTCAGTGTTTTTCACTTTTGTGCAGTACACCTAAAAAAGGAAAAAAAAACTAGGAGGCACAGCCTGATAATTTGTCTAAGGTCTAAAACTACTTGCATTATTTCTAAAAGCAAGGTAAAAAGGAAATATATTTTTCATCCATATTTTCCAAAACAAATTTTCCAACCCAAAGCCTAAAACTAATCACCCTATAGATCTGTGCAAACTGTTCATGTTGCATGGCATAATTCTGTCTATTGATCAGAAAGCATGTTAGCTATTTGTTTTTCAGATATGAAGCATACATGGTGAAATGTAAAAGTGCACATAAGTCAAGCCATTCCTTCCTCTGTTTATAGCCTTAAAAAGCAAAATAAGCACAAAAAATACTGCAGAACACAATCAAAAATTCTGAAATTCTGTTGTACCCACTTTTGTGACAAAATGCTTATTGAAATAACCGATTTTTCTCTTTAGGCAAACATAGCATACCTTGTACAATTGTGTAAACTCTTTTTTTAAACAAGAAGGAACAAGTTGTAAGCATGCTTCAGAAGAAGTTACATGCCCACTGTACAACCACAACAGATGTGCCTAGAAACATGGCACTAAAATAAAGGACTAGATGAGAAACATTCCCCTCTTAAAGGGGCTGTGATTTCCATGTGCAATTTCCTTTGGGTAACTTGCAGAAAGCTACAAATACAAAAAGAAACACAAACAAACAAGTAAGAAAACAAAAAAAGAAAAACAAAATAATGCTTGGCAGATAAAGAATAAATGGGTTGTTTAAAATTTCAGACATCGCTTAGACATGTTGAATGTGTCTGACTAATTTTATACTGTAAAACCAAAAAAGATCCTATTTGAAATTCTAGAGATAGCCTTAATCTACTTGTAATTATTCTCTTTTAGATCAGTAAAATTCTATGTAATGCTCCTAGTCTTAGAGAGATATCTTACTGTAAAGTAATTTTGTTCCTCATAGATGGGCCATGCATCAATTACTCTGTATTTTCATACATATTAAGGAATACCCAAGAGTCTTCTCCAAGCAGCTTACTTACCCTTTACTTAATACTTTCTCAATACATCCATCTCTTCAAGTGTAATGCAATCAGGAACTTAAAAATTCCTTATACAACCGATCTTTTAAAATAATAAAAGATAATGGCAAACATGATGTATAAGGAAAAAAAAGCCAAACTGGATATTAGTAAATTTTCTTTATACTGTTCTGTGTAATTGAGCACTTTAATAATAATAATATCATTCATTCTTTCACTGTCTTCCTGCAAAATTTAAAAATGCTAGAAACTTTTGAATCACAGGTTGCTTCACTCTTTCCTGACTGTAGGCATCTTAAAGTTAGATGTCAGTTTCCTTTGTAGTCAAACAAGACAGATCATCACTTCTGGAGGGATTTGTCCTAGTGTCCTCAGATAACTATTTTAGGAAGGCCAACTGTCCTTCGCTCACTTTGAGATTTAGGTAACTAAATGCAGTTATCTGCAGGGAGGTGGTCTATGAACAATACTTAAGCTCCAATTTATATTTAGTGGAGATCTAGTTCTGTTTCCTAAATATCCTTAAGCATCTAGAGACATTTTAGATATCCTATCATCCAAACTACCGAAAACATCCACACAGGTCTGGCAGATCCCTGTACACAGGGACCACAGGAGCCCCCTGACCTTGGAGAGCAGCAGCTCCCATCTAGCTATGTGTGTGCTGCTTGTGCCATTTGAGGTACTTTGAGGCATCCTTGACAGCCTGCAAAAGCCACTCCAGAATTGGGGGATCTTCCATAAGTCCTGTGACAATTCTGACGTTTTGTATACCTTAGGACATCTCAAATCCCTCTAGACATCTGTGTTTAGGAAATAGAATCCTATTTGCTCTCCAGGATCCACTAAGACTATTGACTACTTGTGAGCTAACTCAAACACAAACATTTGCATGTAGATAACTAAATTGAAGTGTCTTAATCTGGATCTCATTCTCAGTCTAGAGGCTAAATTCAGTTGCCTAAACTCAGGCTTTTAACGCCTTTTGAAAAACCACATCTTTTTTTGATACTTGATATTAAAAAGCTTGATATTTGATATTAAAAACTGAGATTGAAATTGATATTTTCATTCAATGTAGTTTTATTATCTGTAGCACACACATTGAAATATATATTTTGATAAAGAAATATTTTGATTAGAGAAAATATCTAAATCCTCTTCCAAAATTTTTAAATAATGCATTCCTTCTTAAAATGAACATTTGTTAAATTAAACATTCTAGTAAAGGTTTCATCTTTACAGGTCAGAATTTTTAGACAGAAAAATGTTATTAAAATTTTCTGGCTAGATCTAGTCAATATACATAAATAGCAAATAAAATGCCAGCAGATGGCATTATATACCAAGCTCTTGCATAGCACTTTGCATTAATAAATATCAAAGTCAAGCACTCAATGAACCACTTAGTTACTGAAAGTCCTGTATGAATAGAATTTTAGTTGCTTAAATTTAGGAGAGTGATTCAAGAAACTTTAAGCTGAGATACTTTCAGCATTGATGGCTTGAGATAAAAATTTCTCTCAGAAGTTCAAGTTATGGTATGGATATGCTCTATGGATATTTGATCAGCATTCTCAGGCCATGCTGAATCCACTTAGATCTGGACATACATGTGTTAGGCTACGTATTTCAGTTTCCTAGAGGTGAGTATGTACAGGAAGGAGAAAGGTGATCAAACTGTGTAGAAGTAACAAATTTACTTAGACTCCAACTTTCCTTGTTCCTTTACTTTTCCTATTCACTGATATCTTGGAGTTCAGCATGCAGGTTGTTGCATGTTTCAGCCTAGAGTCAAAATTTCCTACTAGTCTATTTTACATATCTAGAATCAGCTTTGTGAATCTCACTCCAGAAGCTGAGTGCCGAAACATAGACATTTGCAATATCACCTAAGCTTTTTTGCTGAATGCCTGCCCAGTATTGTTTGCAATGGGATATAATTAATTCAAAGAATTAGTGAATAGTTTCTGAGCTTAGCAGGATCAATACATTTGTCACTGCTGCACATGGTTATTCACGGTGTATGACCTTGTCTGTGTAGATCTTTACTTGGAGCTGTTAACTCCAGCCCCAGGGGATGTCCTACCCTTTCCTGTAATAAGTAAAAACAGGATTATGGACTGAAAACATCATTGTGGAAGGTAACTGGCATAAGAAAGTATGAGGAAAATGGTCGCTGAGATTAAAAAAAAAAATCTTTATTCTATAATAGCCTTTGAAAATAAAATTGAAAACCCAGAAATAAACCTAAGCTGGCACCCAGCACAGATTGTAGGCAATAGTTCATTCTGCCAGGTTCGCTCTTGGCTACTGGTTCTTTGTTGCCCTCCCTGACAGTCTGCTGTGGAGCATACTGTAATACCAGGTGAGCCAACCTGGACTGTTAATTGCCCCAGCTAAATCTGCACTGGGAAGCAATGGCTGCAGAAATGCAGGCACATAAAGGCGGATCATATCTCGTGCCCCAGAAATCCTGAGGAACTTACTGTGCTAAAAGCCTGCTCCCCACTTTCTCCTCTCCAACACCCACAATTATCTGTCTTATTTTTAAAAATAGCTCCTTTTTTCCTTGGTTAAGCCCCAAAAGGTCTCACTTTTACAGGCATGTTGACTACTTTAGATAAATGGTATCAATTATTAACAGAATTTTCACATGAAAGGGGGTAAGAAAGGATACTAGCTCTTGTTATTCTTTTATTAGAGGAAAAGCTATGCTAAACTGAAACTCAGACATTTAAGGAAGCAGTGACCCTTACTGAGGCTGCTAGTAGAAACACTGCCAGCAGTGAAGGAAACAGAGCAATTTCTGCCATTCGTAGATAACACACACAAGACTAAAGCAAAAATAGTAATAAAAAAACACTCATGGAAGAAATATCAAAGGAAAATATGTTTTGTCAAAAAGTTAGTAAAAAACAAAAACTCAGTAATTAGGAAATGAAAAATAAAAACTTTAATGCTGTGTCTTCTATTAATGTGGCAAAGGGGAATGTATTGCTATTGTTACCATTTCTTGACAGTAGGAGAAACATTAACATGGGCTGTGCATATTACTGTGTATACTAAAAAAAGTCTGTATACTACATACATGGGAAAAAGCACAAAAAGTGAGATCAAAAAATGGAGCATTTACCAAGGATATATCCTTGCTGGTAAAACCTACAGAACATTGTTCTTTTTGAAATTAATATAGATGTTAATAAATATAGCTGAAAGACAGGATTTTCAAATTGTATATCACAGGCGTAGCTCTAATTACATTATAATAAATAAAAATTAATCCCATAGACTTCAGTGACTTGCTCTCATTAACACTCCAATTTATTTATTTATTTATTTTTAATTAGGTTGTTATGCTAAGTAAAAATATTCTACAGTCTGGTATCACAGAGATATTAACTATTTCCTTTAATATAGAAATTGATTTAATCAATTCTCTATTGTTCTTCTTTTAGGATAGACAAGAAGAGACATAACCCAAATCAGAATGGCTTTAAGCCACATCTTCCCACTTTCAGGGGAAAGTGGTGCATGGAAAAGTAAATGACAGCAGTCCTGCTGTTCAGCATACATATACACACTTTCCCAAACCCACACAGGCGAACATGTATCCACATACACTATACCATATTAATAAAAGCACTCACCTAATTTAATTTTTAATAATAATATTCCAGTCATTCCCTCACATTTACTTTTATTGCTTTTGGCACATTGCACCCTTTTAGTAAAAATATCTATCCACTTGTCTAGTCTAGTCTCCATTACTGCAAGATGAGTAAATTTATAGGCACTGATCCTTAAGCAATCCATATTGAATAGGAAACTAACTCATACACTTAAGGCAGGAATCACAAAAAGACATAAATTGTGTTAGCTAAAGTTAGACAGAAACCAGCAGTGGAAAATAAGTCAACTTCCTACTCTAGTAGCTTGGTCACACATTTTTGTTCCATCTCTGCTTGTCCTCAGGTCTATTTCTGCCCTTTTCCTCTTCCCTGCGTTCTTCTCTCCTGTGTCTTAATTGCTCCCACAGCCTTTGAACTACTTTCCCTCCCACTCTTAATTTACACGTAATTTTGCTTGTTCATCTCTCAGTTTACCCCGGTAAATATTAGGCATTGACCACTCTGCCCCGTCATGTTCCCTCTGGCTGGTTTGCCCACAGGGGAGGTGGGCAGAGTGGCACAGCAGCTCTTTTCAGTGCCCACTCACACAAAGCTGAAGTGAGCCACTCACCCTCTGCTCGTCAGCTAAAAACTTCTCATGCGCTACTCACTGAATATTTACAAGTGACTAATATATGCACTTAAATCAAGATCCATTCCTAGGTTATTCACATGGCAGGGAAGGAGGGGAGTTGCATTCACAATGAGTATTATTCAAAATGAATAATCCATCCCGCTCCATGAAAAAACATGGTAGAAAAGGTTTTGAAACAGCAGGAAGGTATCAAACTGAATACCTAGTATTAATTTAAACAGATGTACAGTCTCCTTATGGTTGAACAGAACATTATAAAAGCTACAAACACTGAGGAAACTCATACCTACAGATGAAAGCAAAGCACACGGCAATATAATGTGGTTATAACGGTACATGTTTTCTAATTAAAATATTTCTGTTCAATTATTATCAGTCATATTTTATTATACAAAAAAATTGTAATAATGAAAAAGTGTTTTTCAGACATGTATTTGAGGAACTACTAGAGTATTTCAGCCATCACATTACTGGTCGTGCTGACAAAGGCTTTAGCCAATGCACTTGTTGGTTTCTCAGTTGCCATTAACCACCGTGAAGGATCGGCATACCTACCTAGTATGCCTACAGAGTATGACCCTAAACCAAGGTTATTGCTGCCCTGAAAAGCACGGGACATCTATGACCTACTGCATTCCTGGTAAAGGGCACCAGAATAAAAATGGAGAAAAGGCACAAGAGTAGTATCCCACAGTGAATAAAGAATCTTTTCAAATGCATTTCTATTTGTGTGCATACACACATACACACGCGGCTCATAAGGGATTTAAGCCACAGCGTGTAAATAGTTGTAAGACATAATTTGTTCTCAGCTGAAGACCTCACTGGGAATTGGAATTGCTAAGGTTTGGACACCAAGACTGCTTTTGTTGCAATACATGTAACATTAGGAGTGACAAACTGTGGTTGCTATTTTATCATAGAATATAGGCAAATTTGGAATCTGAGTTATCTGAGGATAGTCTTAAATAGACTACACATAATATATGCACAGAGTATATGGGTGTCTAAAGTGCCAGCATTTCATTACTGTAAGACATTAAAAGATCAATTTGTTTGCATGTTCCCTGACAAAGTAATGATTTGATTTATAATCTGTTACTGTAGTGCGATGCCACGGAGCTAATGGAGAGCGAAGCTGTAACACGTCCTGGAGCTAGCCAAAGGCACACCATATGGGCTAGCAAGCCAGTGCAACAGTGACTGCATGACAGAAACAACAAAAAAGATCCATCTACACTAGAAAAATGATATGTTATTTTGTTGTATCTGGAAGTTAATGTTATCTTCATGAAGAGAAAGAAAATCGCAAGTAAATTCAAAAATATTCATAAATATGTAGGCTAATGCTCAGGAAAGTTTGTGTTTTATATTTATCTTCAAACTGGTGAGGGGGCTTGAGATCTTTCTGAGAACCTGTGTAATCCTTTTTTTTTTGACTGACAAGTAAACAGCATAAATTATAGCTGAGTCTTTTATTTATTTATTTATTTTAAACCAAGAATTTCCCCAAACCAGGTTTCTCAGCAGCAGTGGGAACAGGGAAGGCTGCAGAGTGAGACTTGTTGGTTAGGGAGGGAGGGAGGGGGCAGCAGGGAGCAGAGGGCAGCGCATCCTCCCCTGCGCCCCGCAGCAGCCCTGCAGCCAGCTGCCCCTGGGTGGCCACTGCCCGGTGGCCACCTCTGCCCTTCCAGTGGGTCAGAAGCGCTTCGGGCAGAGCTACCCTCACAAGCACATCCCTCCTCACTAATAGGAATGGGGGCCCAGCAGTGATATGCTAGTACGAGGGTTTCCTCACTGATTTTACTCATTAAAAATTAAATCAAGGACCCTGGTAAAGGCTGCTCCCCAGCACAGGGAACACTATTTTTGCATACCATGCTGCAGGTTTTCCAGGAAAAGGTAGTAAAATTTGCAGCCTTTCATTTAACTGTGCATAGCACATGCAATCTTCATTTCTCATCTCACACTCTCTTATGTCCTAAAAGCAGTTTTATCTAAAAGCAGCAGAATAAACTTCCAGGCTATATAAAGTTATCTAATAAAAAATTAATCACAGGAATGTCTTTGCTACACTGCATGTAATTTAAGTATACTCATCTTGATGACACAGCACAGCAAAACTAAAGGAAAAATAAATAGGCTGTCAGATTCCTGGTATATAAAAGACTTGCATTTGAAGTTAAGTATCTGATAAAGTAACACTAATTCAAACTTCTTAAGGAAACAAATGTATTTTTATATATGGTAATTTCAATCAGCTACTAGATTGGAAATGGCAGTAGCAAATCTTTATCTGGCTTAACTGGTATTTACTGTTTTGTATTGAAGAAATAAGGTATACAGCTGCTAGGAGCAATTATGCAAATCAGAAAGAATGTTCTCAGCTGTGCTCTTTGAACCCCTCTTACCAAGAATTAGCATATATAATAACATTAATTAAGAAATGTCAGAATGTTTTAATGCTAACAAAGATGAAATCATATAACAGAGTTATGCTGTACTATAAATAATTTTACTAGAGCATTTTCATTTTTGTTTATATGTCATTTTTCTGGTAAAATTGGTAGGAGAGTAAACATATTCAATATCAATATTTGCTGATATCAATATTTATCTGATTGATATTTTCTGTGGTCTTTCAGGATCACACAGCCACGGATATCTGACAAATTATTAATTACACATACAAGCAAAAATTTATAGAAAGAACTGAATGAAAGGTAGATCCTTTTCTACAACCTTTTCTATTTCAATCAAAAAAAAGTTGTATTAACGTCTTTTCAATATCAGGAAAAAGATTCAGAAAACTTTTTAGCTTAATTTCATATGTAATACATGCATTTATTAATGCTTAACTTCAGTCCATGAAGACTAATAAATATCTCTTGAATTTTTAAGAGAATTTTTCATGTGTATATGTACATAATCCTGTGAAAGTTTTTCTGCATGTGCATGTAATACTACAGCAAAAGATGGAAACCTACCCATTTATTCAACTATTTTAGCATGTTAGACATTTCTAACTCCTTGAAATAAAAATATAGTATATTTTTAGTTACAGTTTCTATATCTTCTTATGCTACTTTGATAAATAATATCAAAGACACAGAAATAAATCAGCCATTATTCAATTCTTATATGAAAAGTTGTTAGATGAATATGTAGGATTGCTAAACAATCCATTTTATGTGTATAATGAGAAATTAGAAGACTAGATGTATATATTTACAGTATAGGAAACAGTATTTCTATATGGAGAATAAGTGAACTAACCACTGACAGATCTTTGCCCTATTAAGAAGCTGTGACGGACAATGTATTTAAAGAGTGAGAAAGGAGATGTCAGTGTTCTGGTCTGAGAGCTCAGAACAGTTCATCAGAAAATGCAGTGACAATATTGTCAAACCTTGAGCCTATACATTCTGAGGCTTCCACTCAGAGACCATAAATCAAGACAAAGTATATAACTAGAGATACTATCTCTTACTACATAAACTATTTACAGTTGGAAAAAAAGGACCAGTTTTTAAGCATGTGAGCTTTCTTCAAATGCAATGAATTTGCTATTAAGGGTAAGTTAAAAACAACTGGCCTGAGGTTAACTCTATTATGACAGTTGGTTCGACAACTTGACTGAAAAGTGTGTCAGACACAAAACAGAAGAGGAAGTCAAAAAGGAGTGCAATGATTGATCCTTAATTCCTGCAGGACAGAGTGACAGATAAATGCCACCTAACTCTTACTTATGTGAATGCCTTAGCTTACTCTAAAGTTCTCATATATTAACTTAATTTAGTTCTGCTTATATAATTGTTAAGCTGAATACATTAAAGTCAAATTTACATGCTCAATAAAAAATGTGCATCAAAACATTACATACATATATCATGTTTCATTATACAAACTCTATTTTCCAGTATGTACAAATTCACTAATTGTCCCACATGGCCATTCAGTTGTCTAAAATTTTCTACTCATAGTATCATTCTAATCTGTCATGTCACTACAGAATTCATAATGCTCTTGGCATTTGTAACCAAAATGAAAGTACCTAACACCTGTACAATCGGCCTGTGGGAATCTAGGGGGCAGGAATCAAAATAAATTACTTGTCCATATGGACTGCCAGAAAGGACTTACCCTAGTGCATGCTGATCTGTGAAATTCCTTTGTTAAGTTTAGTGTTTTCACTCCTCTTTATAGTTTCCAATTATCTTATCATTTAGATTACTTGATTTATAAATGTATGTTAATTGCTTTATTTAACATTTCATTTTAGGAATCCATCTGCTTTGTATGCCAAAAGCATCATGAAAATGTCAATTTGAATTAGTTTTGTTATGGTAAATGCAGAACGCTACAGTAGATTCTGTGCTTCCAAAAAGAACGCAGTGGAAAGATAATGTGCTAAGCAGCATGTATAATGTTTATATACTAATTCTTTTGCTGCGTGTAATACACTGTAATAAACAGTCTGAAAAGGTACTGTCTAAATTCCAGTGACAAAACAGAAGCTCAAATTCAAAATCCCTCCTGCTGTACAAGTTGTTCAAGTGAAAGGATGCAAAAAAGAGTTTTGGATGCAATGAACAGATTTTCTTTTGAAGCTAGTGCCTGCTTTTTAAAAAAATACTACAACATGCAAATATGGTAGAAAACAGAACAAGAAAGATCTTAGATATGGGTTTCTTAAGTGAGCATAGAGGTAGAATTACATCACATAAATATTGCCACATTTCTAAGCAGAGTTAATATAGGATATAGTTGTCAAGAGGTTTTATTTAGGGAGAAATAGTGTTCCAACTCATAGTGGTTGTTAGAATGTCTCGCATGAATGAGGAATATAGCAGAAAAGATTTTGTGTTCAGTCTTGTCTGCTTTTCCTAAACTGATCAAACTGCATCTAAAAACTAATGAGATTTTTTCCCCCTCACTATTTCCATGGAAGACTTTTCCAGAACTTGCCTCATTTGGCGGTTCCAGAATTTCCACTAAATTCCAGCAGAAACTGGTAGATTCTTAACTATGGTAGGTATGACTTTTTTCTAAGGCCATAATATTTTGGTTTAAATAGACCTTTTCTCTTTTTGATGTTTTTCTTTCTGATGCATTTAAAGAGATAAAATATAATTAATGGTTATATTTTCAGTCTCTGATAAGCTACATTACCTTGATCATTCTAGTATCCTTCTAGAACCTTTAGATATAGCAGGGAATAACCTGTATTAATTTCAATTCCTTTCTCTTAAGCATGGGAGAACCAAAACGTAATACACATTCTAGACTCTTACAAGTGCATTTTTCAGTGATTTCCATTTAGTCTGTCTCTACTGGCTATCACAATGATTATCACAGTCATCCAGATGGAACTTGCTGTGAAATTAAAACACCTCAGTTAGATATCTTCCTTCATGCTTGGTCTTAACTTCCATTATGTTCAAAGATCTCAGTTACTGATGTCTGGAGACTTATTCAGCCATTAGGGGCAGGAGCCATTTGCCAGAACATATGCATCTAATGCCTTTAACATGCTCTAGGTTCTCCAACACATGAATGTGATCTGTCAGACATATCTATCTGAGAGACTGATAGAAGACTTCCTTTTACAGATCAATTCAGCTGCCTAAATATAGATATCTAGTACCATTTCAGATGCCTGAGGCATCTGCATGGGGCTGGCAGGCCAAAGGACCTATGAGAGACCCAAGCTGTAGTGGAGTGGCATTTGGAGAACAAGCAGGATATCCTAGTGTATCTCAAATGGTACATAACAATAGTGATGCCTCAAAAGGCATCCATTCAGTTTTAGGGCAACTGAATCAAGCCATGATCTCCACTGGCAACAACAAGAGTTTAGACATTTACCATGCCTCTAGAAAATGACAGCTAGA
The DNA here is from genome assembly GCF_036417845.1 of Apteryx mantelli. Classification (NCBI taxonomy): domain Eukaryota; kingdom Metazoa; phylum Chordata; class Aves; order Apterygiformes; family Apterygidae; genus Apteryx; species Apteryx mantelli. The sequence continues at coordinate 114,651,757 of NC_089980.1, read as the reverse complement.
CATATTCAGGTGGCCTAAAATCACAGTGCATCCCACCTCTAGTAACTGATAATTCAAATATTGCATTCTGCAGAGCTGTTTTCAATTTTCACCTTATAATACTCTTATATGCAATAACATGTGTGACCTTGAACATTTATTGTTAAAACTGTCCCACTCCTGAGTTCGGTCTTCAACATCATCTAATTCTTCCTCTGTATTCTTTCTAATATTCCTGTGCTTTGACGTGCCTCCTAATTTTGTAACATCAACAGATTTCAATACCATAGTGCTGTATTTTGTGCCAAGGTCACTATTGATACTATTAAACAAGGTCAGGTTTAAATTCTCTGAGGAATTTCACTAGTCATACATCCATGTCTCTCTGCCATTCAGCCAGTTCCCAATCCACCTCACTAGTCATACATCCATGATAGTACACATTTTTTAACATGTGCGCTAGGTCTACTGCACATATGGTATGTTTTCATGCTGTCCATTCACACAGTTAAAATCAGAAGCCTTTGCAAACTATAAAAGAACTGAAACAGTTACTGGCCTTCAGGTCAAGGAAGGTCTGAATGCTGGTTTGAGATGACTTCTGTCTAGACAGTCAAAAAAAGAAATTTGTTTAGTGTGTTATGATTTATGTTCCAGTAAAAATGCAGGATTTCTTATTTAATTCTCTGTTTTACCTCAAGTGTTTGATTATGTTTTCCTTTAAAATTTGTTCATGCAATTGAGCTTGGACTCATGAGCAATAATCACTTGGAACATTCTTCCTGCCCCTAACTATAGGTACTACATTTCCTATTATTCTTCATTTTCATAGTTTCATCCCCAAGTTAACAAATTTATTAAAGATCCATTTCACTGGACCTGAGATATAATTTCATAATTGTAGAACGGAGATTATCTTGTCCCATCCTAGCTTGCGAACATTAAACTTTCTAATGGAAGGTAAGCAAAATTCAAAGTAATTTCCTAGATCATACCTAGATTTTCTGAAAGATCCTTGCTAAACAGCAATTGCCCTTCTTTTACCTTATCCTACTTTTAATTAATTTAAGTATATAGATGAAAAATCTTGTGCTAGTTCTGGTAATTTTAATTTTAGCTCTATGCTTCCCAACCTCAGGGTCACGTGGCACCCCAAGCAACTAGAAGAACTATCATTTGTGTTGGAGGCATATAGCAAAGTAATTGAAATCAATGGAAATGCAAAAACAGTTTCCTCTTTTTTCTGTTTCTGAAACAACTGTAGAATAATTCAAAAAGAGAATTTATTTCTGTGAGAATAAGTACCAAGAAAATATTCTAGCTAGTTTCCCCAGCTTTGAAGTCAAAGCTGATAAAGACTACTTTTTAACCTATTTTGTTTTCCTTTAATTATTATTACTCACTGAGGAAAAGACTTTTGTAAGGAGTAATCCAGGGCTTGTTGAGTTTCCTGCACAGGCTTACATTTTTATAATGTCAGGTTATTTTAGTGTAGATTTCTTTCTCTTTTTTTCTTCCTCCATCCTCTTTTTTAAATAAGATGAGCACAGTCAGTCTACCTTTTCAGTGTCGTTATGCTGAGCACCTACTTCACGGACAATTTCAAAACAATGAGCTACTACAAGCTTTTATAACATTGTATGGTAAAAGCCATTTTTTAGATGATTCTCAGTAGGCTTTCTACAGGGAAAAGATTTATAGGATCAGTTTACTGGAAAACCAAATTATATAGGTTCCCTGATTGATCCATAGTGATCCACAGAGAGCACCCTCCGTGCTTAGCCCTGCTAAAGTCAGCATAGTTTTTCCAACTGGCATCAAAGCTTGAAGAAACAGTTAAAATGTATAAATAAATAAGTACAAATTTGCATTTTTTCTTTTTTACTCCCAAGTTTTTTTCAGCATTTCCCAAAGACTATGTGCCTTCTAAAATACAATGCAAATTTGCAATCACTTTATTTTATACATATGATTAGCTCCATCACTTGCCCCTAGCAAGTGGGCAGAAATGTAGATATGTGAAGTGGACTGGGAAAAATTCAGAAAGTTAGAAAATTAAATTTCACAGGACTTAACTTTTAATTAAGATTTTTTGAGTCAACCAGTTTGGATTGATAGGGGTACAGGAAAACATACAAAATAAATAAAAATGCAGTTAACTTTATCTGATGGTTAATAACACAGTGCTACATTTGGAAAAACAAGTTTGTTACAACTTTAGGTCTAAAATGTTATTACCATGCTGTAATTATCAGCTGTGTTACTGGGGTAAAAAGTTGTTTTTGTTTTTGAGAACATTATGCATGGACATTGCAAAATCAAATCTCTCATAGTAATTCAAAGATATCAATATAAAGCTTTTCAGTATAGAAACAAGACCAGCTTATTCAACTAAGATAAAAGTCCTGCTCCTATTTCTCATATTAGTATTTTAGCTTTTGCTTATCACAGAATCACAGAATGGTTGAGGTTGGAAGGGACCTCTGGAGATCATCTAGTCCAACCCCCCTGCTCAAGCAGGGTCACCTAGAGCACATTGCACAGGATTGCATCCAGGCGCGTTTTGAATATCTCCAGAGAAGGAGACTCCACAACCTCTCTGGGCAACCTGTGCCAGTGCTCTGTCACCCTCACAGTGAAAAAGTTTTTCCTCATGTTCAGATGGAAGTGTCTGTGTTTCAATTTGTGCCCATTGCCTCGCGTCCTGTCGCTCGGCACCACTGAAAAGAGTCTGGCTCCATCCTCTCGACACCCTCCCTTCAGATACTTGTACACGTTGATAAGATCTCCTCTCAGCCTTCTCTTCTCCAGGCTAAACAGGCCCAGCTCTCTCAGCCTTTCCTCATAAGAGAGATGCTCCAGTCCCCTAATCATCTTTGTAGCCCTTCGCTGGACTTGCTCCAGTAGTGCCACATCCCTCTTGTACTGGGGAGCCCAGAACTGGACACAGTACTCCAGATGGGGCCTCAGCAGGGCTGAGGAGAGGGGGAGGATCACCTCCCTCGACCTGCTGGCAACACTCTTCCTGATGCACCCCAGGAGACCATTGGCCTTCTTGGCCACAAGGGCACATTGCTGCCTCATGCTTAACTTGGTGTCCACCAGCACTCCCAGGTCCTTCTCAGCAGAGAAGCTGCTTTCCAGCAGGTCAACCCCCAACCTGTACTGGTGACTGGGGTTATTCCTCCCCAGGTGCAGGACCCTGCACCTGCCTTTGTTGAACTTCAGGAGGTTCCTCTCCGCCCACCTCTCCAGCCTGTCCAGGTCTCTCTGAATGGCAGCACAGCCCTCTGGCGTATCCGCCACTCCTCCCAGGTTTGTATCGTCAGCAAACTTGCTGAGGGTGCGCTCTGTCCCTTCATCCAGGTCATTGATGAAGAAGTTGAACAAGACTGGACCCAGGACTGACCCCTGGGGGACACCGCTAGCTACAGGCCTCCAACTAGACTCTGTACCACTGATCACAACTCTCTGAGCTCTGCCATTCAGCCAGTTCCCAATCCACCTCACTGTCCACTCATCTAGCCCACACTTCCTGAGCTTGTCTATGAGGATGTTATGGGAGACAGTGTCAAAAGCCTTGCTGAAGTCAAGGTAGACAACATCCACTGCTCTCCCCTCATCTACCCAGCCAGTCATTCCATCAGAGAAGGCTATCAGGTTGGTTAGGCATGATTTCCCCTTGGTGAAGCCATGCTGACTACTCCTGATCACCTTCTTGTCCTCCACATGCTTGGAGATGGCCTCCAGGATGAGCTGCTCCATCACCTTTCCAGGGATGGCGGTGAGGCTGACTGGCCTGTAGTTCCCTGCATCCTCCTTCTTGCCCTTTTTGAAGACTGGGGTGACATTGGCTTTCTTCCAGTCTTCAGGCACCTCTCTTGATCTCCATGACCTTATGATTAATTAGGAATATACTCCTTATAACTAAATTTAGTAAAAACTTTACACTTGATCATGCAGATCACATTAATGGATGATTTCACTTTACAGAAAACAAACTCTGCAGCAATATGGCTTCTTTCCCACCATTTCAATTTTAGCTCTTCTGCAAAAAAGAATTGTTCTACAGTAACTTAATCTTTTGGGAAAGGAATGGATGTGAATAAAGGACAGTATTTTCATTATTTTTTTTAATTGTTATATAGCTGCTTTAAGTGATTTCAAACAGTCCAGAAAAACATCAGGATCGAGAAATATAGCATCCTCATTTAATGCTCCAGTAAGAATCACTAATTTAAAGTTCCATTGTGGCTGCTTTCACAGAATCTCTTACACCCATGCCTGAAGAATAGCTTCATTTTAAAACAAATGTAGTTACGGCAATGAAAACTCTTTAGTGAAAATGTTCCTAAATAGGTTTAAACCTTGCCGTAAGGCTTAAATTTCAGATTGTACACAGCATAACAAGATCCTACCCTTCTCTATAAGCAGAGATCTACTTTAACAAGTGTTTGTCTCTCTGTGCCTTGCAGGTTGGCAAGATTGGATTTATTTTCTCTCTGATGGAGGCATGTCCCACAGTTCTGGATTAAAACTGTGTCTTTTGCTTCTGAGTTCATCCAGAATTTTGTTACTTGAACAGAAGTGCTGCTCATCTGTGGGCAACAATACAGTCCCTGTAAGAGCTAGACAATAGTCTGCGAACATTTCATATATAGAGGTAAAAATAAAACAATTTTTTTCATATATTCTGTAACTTAAAACTGCAGAAATATTTTGAGCTTTGTATAATTGTAAATATTCTCCCATATTATGGTTATTGACATATTCCACACATGTTCAATCATTAAAAACACTTACTGAATGCACTGGTTTCCAAATGTGTTAACCTTGTGCTGAGAACTAATGCACTGACGGAAAAACTGTTATAGAATTTCTAAAAAAAAAAAAAAGTACAAAGTCTATTTGATCAGATGTGTTGTTATGAATACAAAACATTATCAGGTTTCTCCTATTTCAGAGATGTCTCTCTAAACATCATCTTCCAACCCTAAAAATTCTCATGTCATTTTTTGGCCTTTCGATACATGGCTAGGTATTTGTGCTCAGTCTGCCAATACTGATGAAAATTCAGGCTAATATAATCATTAACAATACTGCATTACATTTTTTATCATTATTTTAATATTTGCATCTGAAATTTGAATTTGAGCATTTTGTGTAATACCTCAAACTTAAAAACAGTGTTTTTTTCACCAGCTTGTCCTTTTCCATTCCAGCAATAGGGGGGTGAAGAGAGGATTGATGTGCCTAACAGAGCTTGAAATGAATTTGACTTTTTGTTTTACTTCCCTGTTTTTCGTAATAAAATCCTCAATGCACACTAATGAAATAAAGACACAACAAAGTGCTGTTCTGGGAATAGAATTTTTTAGATGTCACAGAATCAGCTGAAGGAGATGAATATATTGAGGAAATGCTTGACAGGTTACAGGTTTGTTTATCCTTTTCCCAGACTATCATTTTCTTCAGCGTTATAGTGGAGGAAGGGAATGAGGTAGGAAGAAAAAAAAAGTCTCTTGTTCTTAGTTTGCAGAACAAATACTGTATATTGCGTGTTCTACTAAAGAGCTTGTTGGATAAAGAAGGCAGAGCAGAAGGCTGCAAATTTGCTTTTTCTGACAGACGTACACGGCCAAGCAGCCTCTTCAATGGGAGACAGAGGATGCCCAGGTTGGCCGATACCAGGGCTCCTGGGCGGTACAGGCAGGGTGCACGGAGTTATGCAGCTCTCAAGGAAAACAGCATGCCTGCCTGTCACAGGGAACAAATCCACAGCCAGACCTCAAAGATGACGGAAGAAGAAAGATTTGCTTCTCTGTAAAGGAATTTGTTCAAGCCAAGAGACCACTGAACGTTGCTGGACTAAAAAGAAGTTAAGACTTTAAGAAAGGACCTCTTGCTAAGAATGAGGGGAGTGGATTTGTTCCCAAGACTTAATCTTTTTCATCCAGCAGTAACAAGGTTTCCCTGTTTACAGTGTAATCTTATTCTATTTTACTGTTTTGTATCCCCCCAAATCATAGTTTTAGAGATGGTTAACCTTCCATGTAGTTTGATCTGCTAATTTCAAAGGAAAGGGAGGAGCACAGTCCCAGTACAGGGTTCTCTGTGACATGAACTCTTTTTACAGGCACTTTACAGTTTTCTAGGATCACATATTTCAGGAGTATTCAGTACTAATTCAGTTATTCAATTTTATTTAAAGTCATACTGCAGAACAATATTTAGAGTATATATCATAATATTTGCTCTGCTACTTGAATTGAAATATATCTGCTACTTTCTCTACTGCACCTTCAGAATAATTCCCACATTGTCAATCAGGAAAACAATCATGAAGTGTACATGAATAAACCTCAGGAGGATTTTGTTCCAATATATATTGAATGTTTATATTTGATTTACATTTGTATAATACATAAATTCAGATATTTCTCTTTGTTGTTGAATACAGTGTTTTTCAACAGATCATGACAGTCATCTGATGCTTGGGGAAGAAAAAAATTAAAAAATCACTGCACTTTATTCAAGGATTGGTACTTCTTACATAGAGAACAGTAAAATTAACATTTATTCTATAGAATTTCCTGCCAAAATTTCAGTGCCTCATACACAACTCTAGGGAAAGAATATAATTTCAAGTAGCTTTTCAGCAAATTCATAAGAAAAGTCAAGTGTAAGCATATGCGACCCTTTCTCATAAGACTCTAGCTCCTCCAGGCCTGAGAGGAATGTGATGAGTGTTAAAGCTAGTAATTTCAGCTAGAATATTATCAAAAAAGAAGTGGACACCTCTGCTTAATACGTTACTTAGAGTTCTCAGACTACATTAAAAAAATTGTCTCTCCTCCTGAAGCTTTCTGCAACATCCAAATTAAAAGATTTGTAAAGTGATAGTTTTAGTCTATTTTTCATATTTTTTAAAAATTCAACTATTCCTGAAACCTTCAACCTTATGCATACTACCCTTTCTTTGAAACAAATGAATAAAAAGATGCATCCATCTTTTTACATTCAAAATCATTGCAAATTCACACATTCAAATTTATTGATTTAATATTTAAAGGCTGGAGAGTTTAGCAACTTATTTTTTGCAATTATCGTTGTTATGTTTGTAACCAAGTCAGACTAAGAAGCTTTCCATCAGTTTCAACTCCTTTTCCATTTAACTTCTGCTGTGGGGAACTGTCAGTACAAGGGCTAATTAGAACTCGTTCAGAAATGTTTTTTTCATGTTCATTTTTATTCATTAGAAACTAAATTAGTACCAGGAATTTACATTTTTTATATTTTTTTCATCAAAAGGTTATTTTTATAAAGTTAAATTATTGATTAAAATCAATATAATTGAAATGTGCTTTTTTCTATGAAAAAGTGATATTGTAATTAATATTTTAATTGAAAATGTCAGCATTTTTAATTTACTAAAACTTGGACTTGGGGCTCATATAAAACATAAAAAAACCTTTTTTTTTAAATGTAATTTCCTAACACTCATATCCTTCAAAATACAGATAACTTTTTTTTTTTTTTTTTTTTAGGAAAACAGCATTTTGTTTTTCAACTCCTCTGCAATATACACAACAAATGGTAATACTCAAACTCCTGTAACTATCTACTTTGGCTTAATATATAATCTGATTATTTAAAATCAGACAAAATGCACATATTTTCTAGGTTTATTCCTCTCAAGAAAAAAAAAAAAAACAAGATAAAGAATAAAGAATCATTGTAGAATTTTAAATGATATTACCATTTTCCTTTCACACCACTAGCTTCTAACCACTGATTAAAAAAAATTGTGGTGGGCAAAGAAAGTGTTGTTCTAAAATTTTTTGTTTCTTTAACACTGCTAGCTATTCAAAGAACATAGTTTGTCATTTGGCAGAAATGATTTGAAGAACAATAATGTAGTATCAAGGACATAACAGTAACTGATAAACTCACATATGTTTTAAGTAAGGCAAATTTAATAGAAACTAGGAAATTAAATTTCTACTGAACACAGATAAAAGTCAAGTTTTTGAATATTTATTTTTACATAGCTACTATGATACTGTGTGACTAGTATTCCCAGTTAATTTCTTCTTTCAGGTAGGAATTATTACTGGTGACCAAAAAATGCATATTTTTATAATTCAAGTAAGGAAGTCAGGGAATATCTTGGTATTTTTATGTTTCATTACAAACAATGCAGTCTACATTAAATATTTTATGAAGGTTGACTCTATCCACACATGCTGTTTCAAAACATTTATAAAATGACTTGTCATTTCAAGATATATGTGTACTTTTAACATTTTTTCATAAATTTTTCTTGTTTTTTGTGGAGCAAGTAAGTTCCTATCCAAGAATATTTTATCATGCAACATTAAGATGAACGTATTTTCCAGAAAGAGAATCAATAGGAGAATCCAGGTACGTACAGAAAGGCTGTAGGATGGTGCACCTAGGTTACTGCTTACCCTCATGAAAGGCCATTGCTCCCACACTGATCTGTGTATGACAGTCATGTTCTCAGGAAGTACATTTTATACAGCAAATCTTCAAATTGCCTAAAGTAAAACATCAACTGTAGCTGTCAGCAGGTTGCTGTAGTCTAGATGATTAGGTTGAAAAATCAGTTTTGCCACTAAGCAGGTCATCGTTCAGATGTTGTGAACAGGGCTGATTCAAGCAGGTTGTCAGAACAGCAACGAGCATTGTTGACTCCTCTTGCAATAGGCAAAAACTGACCTTAATTGTTCATTTTTCTCTGCCTATTTGGCTGCACTTACTGCTAAAGAGCATAAGTTTTAACTTGAATTTTCCTTCATTTTTTTTCAGGCAGGTTTTAGTGCAGTTGCATTATTAAATGGCATCTTTTACAAAAGTAATTAGTGCAAGAACAGAGATTTCCAACTATCATAGTTCACACCACCTGTGGTAGCCTTGATTATTTATTTTTGTAGTATTTTTCTTTCAGCCTTTCACAAACTGTTGTTAGGCTGGAAATGCAGAAATAACTGATTACATTGAACTAAGTCAACTAGATAAGCTTTTAATCGTGGCATTCAAGAACAGAAAAATAAAAGCTTCATAATGATACTGCATATCTAAGCAACACTATTATTTCAAGTGTACACATTCAGTTTCCCCATATGCAAAAAAGTGAAATTACCAAAATGTGATGTTCCAAAATAGCACATATTTTCAGCACATTACAGTTCCATACAGCTATTAAATAGAAGAAAAACAGAGATGTCTGTTTTCCACCACCTCAGTGGGCTTTGATCTTTAAGCCTCAGCTGAACCATTTTGATCTTCCTCCATGTCTTAAGAGAGCAAGAAAGAATCTTTCATTCATTACCTAGAGAAATGACAGTTAATTTATTTTATCTAAATATATTTATCTGTAAAAAAAAAAACAAAACACCTAAGCTAATTTTACTAAGACAGAATTAATAATGACATTTCAATTCTTGACACTTGGGCTCTTCTAGAGACAATATTAATTTATATTTTTAGTCAAAGAGAAATATGCTCATTGAACCCTGGTGAATCAAAGACCGCAGTTAGGAAAATCCTTGTTCAAGCTAGTTTAATACTCGTTTCTTGGCCTCTTCCCTTTTCCAGGTCTTCCTAAGGTGATTGATAACTTAAAGTAACAATTTTCAATGAAAAATTGTGAATATGAAAATAATAATGAATGGCTGCTCCCAGAAGCTCAGCCACCAAAGAGAGGGAAACACAGGAGGAAAGAGAAGAAACAGGGAATACTCTATTGCTTTAAATATGTTTCAGTGTATTCACCAACTTTTTTTTCCATTGTAGAGGCATGGAAAAGCATACTGTAGAACAAACTAGGTTGCAACCTACCATTATCTAACATTGGAGAAAATTTTGGTTGGTTTGGGTGCAAACCACACTAACCAATTATTATAACACGTTAGACACCCCAAGTTTAAAAAAGTTTTAATCACCGGTGCATTGCTATTTCCTCAACCTGTCTTGACATAAAGACAGACAACAAAGGCTAAGAGGTTAAAGTGGCACTACATGGAGACCTATACAGTATGGCATCCTGATGTATATATTTTTGTTGTTACTAATTTACTCCAGATTCCAAAAAAACTCCCCAAAACCCACAGTCCTATTGACAATGTGTTTTCCTCTAACATTACCATCTGCCTTTCCCTTCAAAACTGGCACTGACAGGCCTAGGGTCCCCCCTCTCCCTTCACAGCATGATTATTTTGACAGTTTCCAGCGATATCCATGTGCCAGCTCAGATCCTTGGAGTCTAAGGTTTCTATGCACCCCCCATTAGCTAAGGCTGTTTGTAGGGCCTGGGTGCTGGATGAGCATGTACAACCCCCCTTGTGCGGGACATACTGTTTTCCAGCCTTCATTCTCCAGCTGCAGTCTAGCTCCTAGTTAATGGACATACCCAAACAAAATTTGATTTTCTTTTAGCTCAGTTACTTACAATGAACAATGAAGCTGTTCTACTTGTCAAATAGGATTATGAGTCTAAAACATTTTCAGCCATAAAATCTTTACTAAAACGACCCCTACAGTTAATTATTTTTTATCTTTATAGTACAAAAAAAAAAAGCAAAAACCAACCAATCAAATATTATTTGATTAGGAATATGTTTAACTATAAAGGTTTCTTACTGGTTTCACAAATTTCACCTTTTTAATATTGTTTCCATCTTAAGCTAAATAAACGTTAAACGGTCTATTTTGCTCTTTAAAAAGAGGAATTCACTTTGTCCCTTTAGCAGGTACTGACTAGGTATTTTCAACCCAAAAGTAACTCTGATCTGCAGTCTCCGAGGCTACATTCAGACTACTAAATTAAACAATGTGAATTTTAAGTGGTAAGTTAAGGCTGGGACCTTCAGCACAGCATGCAACACCGGCAGCGTTACAGTATGAAGGCAGGTACTGCTCTCCCTTGAGCCCAGACCAGCTCTTCCAAACTCACTTAGTTGATTTCTGGAGCTTATACACATCTTCATCAAATCTATGGCAATTCATTAATCTATTCTGAACATCAAGCATATTTGCTACATATGGGGAAATGGGAGGTTTATTGCACTGGAAATTTATTGTTTGGGAATAAACAAAGATAAGAAAAAAGAAAAGCTCAATTCATAATAATGCAGCAGTCCCATCCCTCTTCATTAGAATACATGAGAAAAGAAGAAGTAAGGAACAGTAAGGAATAACAAAAAGTAAGGAAAAGATGGATGACAAACAAGAGGACTGAATATTTTTCTTTCTATTCTAAAAAAAAAAAAAGTATTTTTTAAAAACACTGTTTAAAATGCCTTCAAAGATATCCTGTTAGAAGTGGCTAGCAACTATATCAGGAAATCCCTGTGCTCTCAGGGAAACCAAAGAATAGGAAGAGTTGGTTAGGTGAAAAGGAAAGAGCATCTGCAGGCCTCTGATTTGTTCTTTGACATTTAATTGCAGTTTCTTTGGAAAGCAAAGATTTTTTAAAATACTACTTAAATATAAAAACATTTACTAGTTTCCTCATATTTCAAGACACTTGGTTAGGTTTTATTAAAAACTATTCACCTGACTGCTGTCACTGACAAGAGCGAAACAAGGTATCCCAGAGACAAAAGGGAAAATTCACTATCTCATTATTTCAAGAAGTGGTGAATTACAATCATCTGATGTGTAAAGGCTTTTTGAAGTTGTGATTTAATTGAGTTTTAAGTATATACAATCAAAATAGCTATGTTCCAAAATGACTCTACTTAAAATGCATTGAAACAACAAAAAATGATAATTATAATTTTGCCAATAATTCTATAGATTTGGGAAACTTTATGACAGCTTCTTTATTTTCAGTCAAAAAAAAAAAGAGGCTACCTCTTTTAAAAACTCGTGATTTGGTTTTGGTATTTCTTTTGTTACCAAAGCTCAAATTCACTGCATTAAAGAATAATAATACAGAAATAAGGGGCTGGTTTCATTTTGGCAGCAGGTGAAAGTTCTGATCAAAGTCAATATGAAGAGAAAAATGTTTTTAAGAATCAGCTTAGTCATAAAAATTGTGAGACAAATGTCTTAGGTCTGGTTGAAAAGGACCAAAAGGAGTAAACAACTTTTATTAGTGCATCAAAAAAGCCTCTAGGACATGGAAAAGTCTCGTTCTAGTTAGGTTCCTAAAAATCAACAAAGCTAAATAGATATGCTGATATGGTATAAGTAGATGTCTTTCTGAACTTTCTGTTTTACATTTTTAGTCGCAGCACTTTAAATAAACTAGCTTTCCTTAAAAAAACAAACAAACAAACAAAAAAACTTGCATTAGAACAGGTTGCCCAGAGATGTTGTGCTGTCTCCATCCTTAGAGATTTTCAAAAGTCAACTGGATAAAGCCCTGAACAATCTGGTCTGATCTCAGATTTGACCCTGCTTGATCAATACATTGGACTAGAGACCTCCTGACATTCCTTCCAAACTGAACTGTTCTGTAAGCCTTTGTTTCACTTAATTTTTACACACTTAAATATCTAAAATTACTACTACTTAATTACGGTTAATTATGGCATTATTTTTTTTTCATTTTTAAATAGGCAAAAATGACTGACTTGAGTTTAAGAACTTTCTTTTGATAAATTCAGTTCAGAAAAGAACACTTTTGGAGGTCATATAAAAATCTGAAAAAAAGAGTTTCCAGCAAATGCACTTTCTCCAAATAGATTATAGGCAACATACAGTTCTGGCTCAATCTACAAATATTCCATTAATGAAATAGATATCGTGGAAGAGGAATTTGGAAGAGGTTCTGAAGAGATGAAAAATGTTTTCTTTTCAATGAAGTGAAATTTATTTTTGGAGAAATGACTGTGAAATCAAAACTGGCTTTCTATTACAAATCAAGAAAAAAGCTGTGACTGTAAAGACTGGGTTAGACCATCCTGGTCTAAATCACTACAAGAGTAAAAAATAGTTCTAGATAGGATAGATATTCGAAAGGTATTTTAACAAGAAAAAAAAAGATATAAAAATTTAGACGAATATTAGACTGGGCCAAATCCTCATGCAATATACTCTCCTTAAATAGGCAAAAAGTAATGATAACCTCAACGATATCCTACTCCCATCAAACACACAGACATAGTCTATAAAGTAATTCTCAAAATTAGCATTTTGCTTAGCTATGACCAAAAAAGTCCCTCAGCAATGTTACTGTAAATAGAAGTTTAGCAACAGCACAATATGAATGCAGAAACCATGTGCAAGAGGTGAGAGCTGATCACTGAGAAAAAAAAAAAAAATCAACATGCATTTAATACCCCCAATTTCAGTTCAGTGGAGGTGGGAAAAGAGGGCTTCAGATCACTACCACAAGGAACTGTATTCTCAAGTAATTTGTAAAAATTGTTAGACATTGCATACACTTGGGGCATAACAGAATCCTACAGGATTTAAATCTGCTTAAGTGAATATTTAGTCTTCTGTTGTAGTTTATATAACTGATTTGTTAGACTTGCATAACCTGAAGGATAACATATAATTGCCAATTCTTGCTGAAAATAGTCTGGTGAATGAATCAGCTCAAGGTTTGAGCTATTGCATTCTCCCCTGGGTAGATGAAGCTGTGATGAAACATTAAGGGAAAGCTTGCAGGTACTTCATCTGTCTTTTCTGGTCTGCTAAGTCTCTGATATAAAATTCATAATGAACCAAATGTGGAAATAAATATCCTTATTTATTTTCCTGAATTGATACATCTTCACTAACCACGTGACCATTGATTAAATTAAGTAAAAACTACCAAGTGAAGTCAGACAATTTAATCATAAATACTTTTAAAGAGATATCCTTTCAGGAAGAAAATTATATCACAATTACTGGTTAATTTTTGACTAGTCTTAAGGATTATGCCTTAGTTTCTAATTTAAATTTAAGCTTCCAATGTAATTATAAACTAACTAAAAGTCATATCTATATATTATTTCAGAAGTACAATTGGGATGGGCACGAGAAGTCAGGAATATTAAGTCTCTGCAAGTTTTATAATATTTTGCTATCTTTTTTCTTTAAATAATTTTGGATTCCTCAATATACATGTGGTGGTCAGCTGCAGGATATGATTTTAGATATATATAGCTTCTCTAATGTGTCTGGATGCTATTTATTTCTTACTCATTTAATTAACAGAAATACAAAATGTAAACAATTCAGGGAAGGGAGAGATAGAGATTTAAAGCAGAAGTCTAAAAATACTATTTCTACCTCTGGCATGGACCACATACCAGTAAGAAATGTGGAGGGACTAATATGAAGCCAGGAGGAGAGGGTGAATCTCTCTATGTCATTATTAAATCATTACTGCAGCAGTACAGAGGGGGTTGTCTGGGAAAGGGACATTGAGCTTTTAGTTTGCAGTTTGCCAGCTTAGTTCTTTTTATTATATCTTCCCACCTTTTAATGTTTTTAAACATAATGAACTTGTATAATGAAAACTGCAGCATCCATTAAGCAATGACAACACAGGTATAAGTGAAAGGTGAATATCAAAAAATTTGCAGAACCCTGATGGAAGGCTGTTTATTTTAAAGTGTTTACACAAAACCTTGAAAAGCTATTAGCATCAGACAGGTATTTGAGTTATAGAACCAATCTGACCTTTTCAGGGATTTGTCAGTATTTATTGGCACTCCTAGTGACATTTATATTGCTAAATGAAAAGCTAAATGCCTGAAGCTGCCAATGGAGTAGTTATGAGGACAACATCTGATCCAAGAGTACTATAAATTACCCAGCCATAGCTAAACTGCAAAATTCTAGATCTCCTGATGATCACACTATGAACCTGTTCTGTTCCTATAGTCAATCCACGGAAACACTTCACAGAAGAAAAATACCCTTATGCAAATAATTGTGTAACTAATTTGTTCATTATTATCTAAACTACAATGATACTTCTTCCACAAAGCCTTAATAAAAAGAAAATCGCTAAGGCTTTGCAACAGCTCACACCCATAACTCTACAAGTCTGTAATCCTAAATTTGTAGGTTTATAATTTTTCATCTTTATAATTTTATTTTACTAATAAATTTTATTTATTTACAAATTTGTTTACACTCTACTAATGATAAATTAATTAATACACTTTATGCATTTAATTTTTAATAACATTTTAAGCTATTAAATCTTTAACATTAATTTTATAACCTAAGCCTATAGTTTTAAGTCTATAACGCCTAAGTCTACAAGTAGTCTTATGTGCATCTATGCTAGTGTGTGGTCACCTTTGGCATCCCCATGACTTTACATTAACTGGCAATGAACTGATTCAGCCTACTGCCACTCTGGTAAATAACAGTGGAAATTCAAAAGCTCCGCTCTTCCACAATGTAATAATATTTTAAGAACTTTTAATTAAAATTTATTAGCTCAATATTGCTACCTTTAGGTTTGAAACAATTCTTGAATTAACATTATTTAAATAATGTTTCAGCAGATTTGCAAGCTGAAATGTGTGCCACATACATGAAGCAAGAATGAAAACCTCCTTCAGAATTTTCACAAGAACAGCAGTAGAGATAACTTTAATTTCTCATCTAAATTTTACATCATTCTACTTAAAATGAAGTCAGCCTAGCAACATCAGTTCCTCTCACATTTTGCATCATTAAAAATTAAGGAGCTTTTCCCCTAAGAATGTATTTTTGATCTTAAAATGGTTCAGAAAATTAAGTGGCTGTATTTGTTGTGAGAGTAGATATTGAGGTTTGATGACGATAGTCAATCAGAGGAGATTTGTATAATGAATATATAACTCATACTAAAAAAAAATCATTATCATGTATGTGCACTCTGATTAGCTAACAATATTTCTCTCCTACATCAGGTATTTTTATGATTATTGGAAAATAATTTATTGCCATGAGAATCAGAAATGTTTCTCCCCATGCGAGCATGAAAGAAAACAGCTTTTTTTTTTCCTAAGTTATTGTGGAACAATCCTTCACTGAAACAGTTTCATAACAGCTAAAAGGTATTTTTAATCAATTATATTTCTCACTTTCATTTTCTGTTTGTCCATTTCCTCAAGGTCTCCAAATGGCAGCTTCACACTAATTTAGATCCTCGTTTTATTTCTAGGAATTACCAGACTTCTCCAGTGAATATCTGCTCCATCTAATTTCAAAGCCTTAGTTGTTTAGATTCAGAAAGTTCACAGGTCAGAGTAATAGAATCCTACAATTAGAAAAAAGCAGAAGCTTTGCCAAGCACCAGTGAGCACACCTGGTAAAAAAGATGGGCTAGAGAGCCTTTCCATTTTTTTCCAATTTAATAACTGGTTTAATAAAAGTTATTATCTCTCCCTAAAAATAAAGCAAAACAAAATGTGCTGAGCTGATGCTATACTTCCAGCACTACAAGCTACCCTGTCTAAATTACTGGCTAAGACCTTAATCGATCATTTTATTTCAACTGAAAAAGAAAGGCAGTGTTCCACCCACACCATCTGATTTCTTCTACTTTTCCGAAATGCTAACACATCAAGATGAAATATGGTGCTCACCATGCTAGAATTTCACTTGAAGAAATTATTTATGTTTTCCCTTGTCCTAGTAGATGACAAAGAAATACAGCTGATGATGAGGCAATGAGAATCAACAATGAATATTTATGCACACATTTGTTATCAGCTAACTGGTTTCATCAAGGAATAATGCTGAAAATAAAGAAGAGAGAAAGTTCATTATGTAAGTGATAATGAAAAATATGTTCAGAAAGGTAATCTTGTATATTAATGATAGGTTAAACCATTTTCATATAATAGGGTTTTCACATAACCAAGTTAGCTCAGCCTTCTCTGTTCCTTAAAAAGGCACAAATTAATAATGCTGAGTCCAGCAATGTCAATCTTGTTTTGCTTTGCTTTTCCCATATCAATTATGTGCAGCTTAAGAAAAATGTAACACCCACATAGTATTTGCCCTGCTGATTAAATAATATCCTGTGATTAACAGATTGTTCAGATTTCTAGATAAATCAGAAGGAAACCACAGGCAAGGCTGTTTGTGCTTGCTTTCTCTGTAGGGATCCCAAACAAAAACACCTGCAACAAGAACAACTATTGACCCAGTCTGACACAACAGAGCATAATGTCTGTTCTAAAAGACAATTTCCCCAGTGCACTGTATTTAAAATTTAACAGAAACATAAAAGAAAAACAAAAGCAATTTACAGAAAAAAATTACACAAACATAAAGCATTTTAAACAATGAAAATTAGATTTTTTCCCATCAACATTGTCTAGGTACTTGAGAGTTCCTAGCCAAGAAGTGGAAGAAATTCCTCATTGCTGGAAATGTTTCACAGAATCACAGAATGGTAGAGGTTGGTAGGAAGCCCTGGAGATCATCCAGTCCAACCCCACCTGGAGCTCATAGCTCACGTGGCTCATAGCCACATCTAATGAAGTTTCTAATATCTCCAAAGACGAGGACTCCACAATCTCTCTGGCCGATCACCCAGATCACTCTTACAAGAAAAACCTATTTTCATTTTGTTTAAGTAGAATTTTCTGTATTTCAGTTTGTGCCTATTGCCTTTTGTCCTGTCACTGGGCACCACTGAGAAGTGTCTGGCTCTGTCTTCTTTACTACTCCACATCAAGTATTGGCAAGATCTCCCCCCTCAGCCTTCTCTTCTCCAGGCTAAACAGACCCAGCTCTCTCAGCCTGTCCCCATATGTCAGATGCTCCAATCCTTTAATCATCTTTGTGGCCCTTTGTTGGACTCACACTAGGAAGTCCACATCTCTTTTGTACTGCAGAGTCCAGAACTGGAAAAAGCAGTTCAGATGTGGCCTCACTAGTGCAGAGCAGAGAGGAAGGACCACCTCCCTCGACCTGCTGGCAATGCTCTGCCTAATGCAGTTCAAGATGCTGCTAGCCTTCTTTGCCATGGGGATGCATTGCTGGCCCATGGTCAACTTGTTGTCCAGTAAGACCCTCAGGTCCTTCTCTGCAAAGCTGCTGCCCAGCTAGTCGGCTCCCCTTCTTTCCTCTCCCCCTCCCCCCCAAAAATGTGTACTGGTGCCTGGGGTTATTCTTCCCCCAGGGCACAAGACTTGGTGTTTCCCTTTGTTGATCTTCACAAAGTTCCTGTCTGTCAATTTCTCCAGCCTGTGGAGGTCACTCTGAATGGCAGCAGAGCCACCTGGTCTATCAACCACTTCTAGTTTTGTATCAACCTGCCAAGGGTGTATTTGGTTCCATAATCCAGGTCATGAATGAAGATATTCAACAGTATTGACCCCAGTATTGAATCCTGGGGGACACCACTAATTACTGGCCTCCAGTGGGACTTTGTGCCACTGATCACAAATCTTTGAGCCTGGCAGTTGAGCCAGTTTTCAACCCACCTGACTGTCCACTTATCTAACCTGTACTTCATCAACTTGCCTAAGAGGATGTGATGGGAGAAAGTGTCAAAAGCCTTGCTAAAGTTGAGAAAAACAATATCGGCTGCTTTTCCCTCATCCACCACGGCAGTCATCTCACCATAGAAAGCTATCAGGTTGGTTAAGCATAAAACCATGCTGATTATTCCCAGTTACATTTTTGCCATTCATATGTTTGGAAATGTTTTCCAGCATTATTTGCTCCAGTACTTTCCCAGGGATTGAGGTGAGGCTGACCAGCCTGTAGTCATGTTGATCCTCCTTCTTGCTCTTCTTGAAGATAGGAGTGATGTTTGCTTTCTTCCAGACCTCAGAAACCTCCCCTGATTGCCAAGACCTTTCAAAGATATCGAGAGTGGCTTCACAATGACATCAGCCAGCTCCTTCAACACTCATGGTGCATCCTGTCAGGGCCCATGGACTTCTGTATGTCCAATTTAAGTGTTCCCTAATCTGATCCTTCTGCATCAATGGTACGTTTTCTTTGTTCCAGACTTCCTCACTAGTCTTAGGGGCCTGGGATTCCTGAAGGCAGATCTCAGCAGCAAAGGCTGAGAAGAAACCAGCATTCAGTGACTTGTCCTTTTCCATGTCCTCTCTACCCTGCCTTATTCACCTTTGGGCCCCATTTTCCCAGGCTTCCTTTTCCTCCTTATGTAGTTGTAGTAGCTTTCCTTGTTGCCTTTAACATGCCTTACTGGTTTCATCTCCAAATGGGCTTTCTTTCCTAACCCCATCCCTGCATGCTCAAACAGTGTCTCTATAGATCTCATGGGTCACCTGACCCTGCTTCTACCTCTTGTACTCTTTCTTTTTTATATTTGGTTTTGTCAGGAGCTTCTTGCTCATCCACGCAGGCCTCCCGCCACCTTTCCTTGATTTCCTGCTCATCAGGAGGGACCATTCTTGAGCGTGGAGGAGATGATCCTTGAAAATCAGCCAGGCCTCCTGGCCCCCTCTTCTCTACAGAACTGTATTTGATGAGATTCTTCTAAGCAGAACAGGCTAAAGTCTGCTCTCCTAAAGTCCTGGGTTGTGATCCTGTTTTTTTTTCCTTGCTCCCTCTTCTCAGGATCCTGAATTCCACCATCTCATGGTAGCCGCAGCAAAGGCTGCCCCTGACCTTCACATCCCCACCAATTCTTCCTTGTTTGTAAGAATGAGATCCAGCAGAGTGCTTCCCTTCGTCAGCTCCTCAGTCATCTGTGTTAGGAAGTTGTCATCAGCCCACTCCAGAAACCTTCTGTACTGCTTGTGCCCTGCCGTGTTGCCTTGCTTTTCTAGCAGATATTGGGATGATTAGTTCCCCATGGGGATCAAGGCCTGTGAACATGAATCTTTTTCTAGTTGTCTGAAGAAGGCCTTATCTACTTCTTCCTCATGTAGCAGTCTACAGCAGATGCCCAAACAACATCACCCATGTTGGTCTGGCTGCTAATCCTGACCCATAAGCTCTCAGGCAGCCCATCATCCATGACTTCCAGTTGCTCTCTCTCATAAAGGGGAACTCCCCCTCCTCTCCTCCCTGGCCTGTCCTTCCCCATTCGTTCATTACAGCACGCCAGTCATTAAATCAATATCAGATTTTTTTCCACTAAAAGTTATGCTCTAATTCAAATAAGAATTAATTTAGGAAATGGTTTATGCTATCCAGGTGGTCAGGCTGTATCATCACAATATTTTTCCAGCTTTATAAGTAATTAATCTATGAAACTGTAACGAGGATGGAAGGGAGCCAGTGACATCTGGATCGAGACCACTGACTACCTCTATTGCATGCTCTTTTTCTCTTCTACAGAAGGCATAAAAACTGAATGGATAATATTGGAAAACTGTCACTTGTCTTGATATCACTATCTTTAAGTAACTTACATAGTCAATACTTCCATACAGAAAGGACTTTAGTTACTACAGTAGTCAGGAGAGCATGATTTCAATTCAATGGTGTCAAATAATATGACTTTAGGTAATGTGCAGTAGACCTACTGAATCCCCTGTCCCAGAATGTATCCCCCCTGCAATGTGGTGGATACAAAACACTGACATAGGTTTAAGGGGAGCCTTGACAAGCACTTAGAAAAAGGATAAACTGAGGATTATGCAATATCTGCATACTAAATGTAAACCACGTTAAGCTGCAGAAAATTCTTCAGCTGAAAACAGTCAGAGGTTGAGAGAATATAGGGGACAAGTTTCATATGTTTTTGCCTTTTTGTACTCTTTCCTAGGCATCCATTCATGCCTAGTGGGATAGAGTCTTGTTCTGAATCATGAGGGGTTTTTTAAGTTCATATGGCTTTTCACAGTTGAAAGTTAAAGAGGCTTTTCATATCCCATTTATGTCTGTGACAATTGAGGAATGCTCAAAAGCTTCTGAAATTGAGTCAGTAGCCTCTGGGATTCCTCAAAGACTAAAGGAGGCAGCAAGGCACCACACTGTCCATTACTGAACTCATTTTATCTCAGAAATGTCCCCCAAAAAATCATGAGTCCGAAATGAGTATTTTCAATTCCTTTATTTATAGAATAATACATGTTGGGTGCTAGTCAGCTCAAACGTACATTGAAAAATATGTTTTAGAATTCTAATTTGAACATACCAGCTTTCAACACAACCTTAGAAGTTAATTTATAAGACATAAAATAAAAGTGTTAAATTTTAGGAATAACTCAGAGGGATGGAAACAGTAAGGAATTCAAAATCTCAGGAGCAGCAGGGGTTCTTCATATCTTTGCAAGCAATACCATATGATTTGAAAAATAAGAGACGTTAACTAAAAAGAACTGGCAGCCCACAAAACCACTGGCATTTTTATATTCCAGAAAAAAAAAAAAATTGCGCTTTTGGCTGGTCATTGCCAATTCTTGTGATGTAGAAAAATAGCCTCATAGTTTGAAAAGCACATACACTTTTATATTGCTTAAGAGTAAAGGATGAGAAGTTGAATTCTGCCACATTATTTATCCTGAGAAAGTCTTCCCTATATGCATAGCACAAGGATATTTAAAGGAATTTTCATATGGGATTTATCAGTGAAATGACAACAGGGTTCATTCCTTGAAAACATTTGTCTATGCTATATTTTGGTTATAATTTTCTCACTTGATTATCTTATTTAATGAACAGGTAAAAACTACAGGAGCTTTCTGGCATGCAGCAAGACAACGGGGAGCACAGCTGAAGTGCATAGTTCCCCCAACAGGGCCACTTTTCCCTGCCTATCCATAAAGAGCTGGCTGGAAAACCATGAGTTTTTCACAAAACCACTTTCACTACTGGAAAATGACGGTCAAATATGAAAACAGTCTAAATCTTATAACATCCCAGTCTTATCTCCATCTTATTCTATTTTTACAAGTACCAAAGCATTCATTAGTTTTCTGCATATCTACTGAATACTTTCATGCAAAATTTCTTATTCTCATTTTTCCAGACTCTATGCAGCCTTTCATCTATTCCAGACTCTGTGCAGCCTATTCACCTATTTCAATTTTTGTCTCCTCCAAACTCTTTTCAAACCTTCTTCTAAGTAAACGTATGGCTCCTTTTCCACCTGAAAATTCTGTGTTTTCCTGTATCAGTCTCCACTCGTGAAATGACTGTCCACTCCTTGTGTAGCAAACACACTAACACATTCTTTTAAAAAGCATAATTCCTAATAGAATCACTCTTACTCTAGGCTGCATTGTTGTTTAAAAGGTGTTTCAGCCTAAATATCATATATTTGGAAAAGAGGAAAATAGACACAACTCTGTTACTGTGTTACCTATTAGCATAATTCAGAAAAGCAACACATATCCTTTGAGATGTTCAAAGTAGTGTTTCAGCTCTAATGAATTTTCAGAATAAAGATTAAATATAATAATTGGATGTTTTCAAAAAAAACAATAGGACAGTGCTGATACTTCAAGCACACGACTAGAGTACTGAAGGGCTTAAAACTACTTCATAAAATGTTTTCAGGACCAGAAGTCATAGTGGGTAAGATAGGATCTTAAAACACAGGATGAGAATCTGTTCATACTTACATGAAATTGGAGACTATGCAGGAGAGAGCGTGAGAAAGAGAAAAAAAAGTCGCTTTGGCGAGGAAAACTTCCCCTAAAAATCTAAGATGTACTGTAAAACATTAAACCATAAACTTTTTAACCTTTTCTGTTGATTACATTAAAAAGTCACTATGATGATCTTTAATCAAAAAAGAATTTTAGACAAGTTGAAAATGGAAATGTCAACAGAACTGTAAGTACATCAAAAGATCAGGACTGCTGTGATTTTTGTTTTATCTTTACCCCTTCCACAAGAATGTGAAGATTCCAGAGAGGTTACAGTGGAAGATAAAGTAAAATTGTACCAAAAGCATCTCATCCCCTCTCTCCTTTATTAGTGTATTTTCAGAAACAATACTTTTAAAATATTAGGGCCGCAGGCAAATGACTGATGAGGCGCTGGCCTGAGGTTAAGCTAACCAAAGAGGAAATGAGAAACGGATGGAAGTGCCAGATAACAATGTGAGAAGCTGACCAAAGTTACAGATCACACTGTGAGGGATGCCTGGATTTCGCATGTGCTTAAGAAGTATAAGAGAAACAGCTGAACTTCAGATACTTGAGGGGAGAACTGGGGGACCTTTTGGGAAGTACAATCTTCCAAGGCCCAGGTAACCACATCCGCAATACCACATAAGGCCAAGATTATCGCGGTAACAGTATCAGAAATGCCAAACTTGGGCACGGATGTAGCTGAACTGAGATCAATGGGGAAAAAGTACTTATTGGCAGGCTGTTGACCTGGGAGGATAATGGGGTAGAGAAAGGGTATAAGGGCAGTAAAAAGGTGGGTTATGAAACAGGAAAAGGGACAATAAGGTTTACAGTTGGTGCTGTTTGGGAGCACCTGCAGCGCAGCCCTGCACTTGATGGACACAACTGAAATCAGGACAAGAAACCAAACCCATTGTTCTGACTATACAACAGGAGTCCAAGCTGCTTGTGTGGGCAGGATGGGAGGTGGGGAGGGAGGGAGGAGTGGCATGCTTCCCCTGCCTACAGCAGAGCCAGAGAAGGACTGATCGAGCATCCTGCTGTCACCATGTCCATGTCTGTTCCAGCCTGATGGCACTGGCATCTACCAGCCCCTTTCTAACATAAATCTAAAAAAATTAGAAAAATAAAGGGAATAAATACATGTATACAAAAATTTGCCTCAGTCTGATTTGGGGTTTTCACTGTGAGATTCCTATATGTCAACAGTTCTTCTTTCAGTAAAATAATTTCTTCATGAATGCTCATAACTAATTAATGCATATCTAGCTCAATGAACTGTAAATGTCAGCAGAGTAAGTGTAGTGTCATGTATGTGAGCTACTAATCCCAGCCTACTTCTATAGTCAACGGAGAAGAACAGGAAATTTTAGTTTATGATTCATCTGACCTATTTTGATGCCTACGTTAGGCTGAGGTGAATCACAAGTAGGAATTTTCAGGTTCTTTTCATTTCCTTTAAAGGAAACCTAAAATGATTACCTCAGATGTAGATCTTTATTACATTGTAGATGCCTACATTTGGTCAAATGAATCACACCTTGTGTGTCCTCACTTCTTACAAAAACACCCCAAAATAATCAATTTCACAAATAATATGTCAGAGACCCTCATTTACTCTCCTCAATCCCTTATATCCTGCCTTCCCCCACAATCCTATCAAATAACATTTTTTGTGCAGTATGTCCCATGAATCACTAAATTGAAATTTCAGCTGGAAATGGGTCAAAAATTCTAAAATCTTAAAGTTCTTAAAGATAAATCCCTTCCTCTCTTTCTTATATAGAAGAGGCACTAACTATATTTGCTTTAGTCATCAAATCAGTGCAGTATGCCACAGAAGAGCTAGAGAGATGATCTCACAGGTGACTGATGACTTCAAAAGTCAATATCCAACAACTTAAACTCCAGAATTTTATTTCACCCAGCTATATGTATTTCCTAATTAAACAATAATGACAACAGTGAAAATAAACTGTAATCAAACCTATGCAGCCAGATTTACAAATGAATTTATGACCCTAAAAGAAGTAGGAAGATAGAGAAAAGCAACCAAATAAATTAGGAGCTGACCACCAACTGAAACTCCTGTCTAGATTGTCTCCAGAATCCTACCAACCACTTGCACTGTTCAGTTCCTAGACATATTTATGTTTCAATTCCGAAGATTCTGTGGGTAAAATGACCCACAAATGTGAAGTCCAAATGACACCATTAGAATTCTAGAGAGACAAAGTTTCCATGCAGGTCAACAAAATTTGAACAATAGTTTGTGTTTTTATTAGGAAAGAAAAACTACCATCCTAAGCTTAAGTTCATTGCATTTGTCCTTATGAAGATTTTAAGCAGCAGCAGTTGAGAATAAGTGATAAATTTAGAAAAGTTCCACCTACAGTTGCATTTTGTAACTAATCTTAGTAACCTGGGAATGCAGCTCTATGGATCTTCTAGTTGCTGGGAAGGAAAAGTATGTATGCATATTTACAATTGTAGAATACTTACTTACAAAAATATCATTACACAAGACAAGCAGATTATACGTACCTTTTTAAAACCACCACATATGAGCTTTTCTTGACTTTTGTGTTTTTTTTTCTTTTTATACTTAAGATGTAGGATTACAAAAGGAAATCACACATAATTAATGCTTAAAAATTAAATAACATTGTATTTTACAAAATAATCTACATTTATTTTACAAGGTAATGAAAAAGTTCTAACATTAGATAACTTTTTTTTTCAAGGGCCAACAATAACCATAACAAACTTAGTTATATTATTTCCTGCATTCCCATATTGATTTGTTGCCAGGCTTCCCCTGTTTACAAGAAAACAAATATTTATTGTTGGACCTAAAATAAATGTTCAATGTTAGTGCTAACAAGAGTGTAACTGAGAGAAAAGAAGTTCATTGATCTTATTCTGATGTTTCCAACTATGTGAATTACTTTCTTGACTAGCAACAAGAATAACTGCAGAAGCATCTCCTACATCAATATGTCAAGCCAAAGTTCAGACAACCACACCCAGTATTCAGGCAGGAACTCAGATATTCTTATTTTTGATCACATGACAACACTCTGGATTTTAATGGTGACTTTGTTTTTCAAAGTGGCGTAAAGTGCTTAGAGATCAGCAAATTGGTATTCTAAAGCTCATAAACAAATTTAATTTCCATTTAGGACAATCTAGCAATTAGGTAAGTCAATCAACAAACTGTTTGCAGACCTGCAACTAGCTTGATTAATGGCATTTGTGGTCTGTTATTCTAGTCTGTTTTCAGGTGGACAATCAACATTATACTTAAATATTCAGCTACTTCCTCTCTTTATTATTCGTTAGGTTATGAGATTAAGGCCCATCTCCACACACAAAAACGAGCCCTAGGGTGCACTGCCAGGCAGGGGAGCCCTGATAACCCAGGCAGGGACCTGGGAAGTAACCCTAAGTGCTGATTTCCCCAGCTGTTCCCAAAGTTACAAAGATGGACATGTGGCAACTCAGGGTAAGCACAAATAACAGCGCACAGGAGAAAGGTACAAAGTCCTCTATAAGGCGATGACTGTTTTTTTTCCAGCACATAACAGCTAAATGGTCATGTTGGCATTATATTAACAATGAACAGCCTATACTGTTCTTGTTCTGCAAGATACTGTCTTCTCCATTGTGCTATGCTTCACTGAGTTATACACATACACGTGCACGTGCACATACACACGCCCATTCTTTGTACACTTAGAGTTTATATTTTGGACATGCTGACTTTATGCATAAAGGACTAACAGAGTAAGTGGCAGTAACTGAAGAGGAAAGATCATAAAAACTCATTCTGAGCTTTTTTGCATGCTTTACAGCTGCCTTTGCAAGATTTCTGCTTGGAGAAATAATGACAGCTAAAGTAGGGAGAAAAAGAACAAATCAAATCATAAGAGCAATGTAGCTGTACATTTATGCGTCATAATTTGGAGCTTTTTATTCTGTATGTACTGAAGTAGATTGTATCTGTATTCCTTAGATAACAATTGTTAATGATAACCGATCTACACAGGATGTGTTTTGTAGTTCTAGGTTTAGTGGGGATTTAGTTCCCTCTTCAGTCTGTTTCTAAGAAGCTGGAGGAGAGAAGTGAAATACTGGGTCAGTAGAAATGAACTAGAAATGAACCTTTTAAGTGGCCCCATAAACAAATAATCTTTTAGAGTCATAGCGTTATTGTTAGAAGGAAACACTCTCCCATCTACTTGAAAATATGATTGACATGCATTGGATTCAGAAAATTTAGTTTTAGAAGAGGTCTGTATGAGCCCAGCTGCTGGAAACTTCAACACAAATGCTCTGCTATCAAATACTTCTCATGGAGACACTTTCTCTAAGGTTAGTGCAAGTTAGTGCAATTGGCCCCAATGGGATATACCCATGAGTTCTGAGGGAGCTGATGTCATTGCAAAGCCATTCTCAATCATCTTTGAAAGGTCATGGAGATCAAGAGAGGTACCTGAGGGCTGGAAGAAAGCCAATGTTACCCCAGTCTTCAAAAAGGGCAAGAAGGAGGACCCAGGGAACTACAGGCCAATCAGCCTCACCGCCATCCCTGGAAAGGTGATGGAGCAGCTCATCCTGGACAACAATTCCAAGCATATGAAGGTTAATAAGGTGATCAGGAGTAGTCAGCATGGCTTCATAGAGGGGAAATCATGCTTAACCAATCTGATAGCCTTCCATGATGGGATGACTGGCTGGGTAGATGAAGGCAGAGCAGTGGATGTTCTTTACCTTGTCTTCAGTAAGGCTTTTGACACTGTCTCCCATAACATCCTCATAGACAAGCTCAGGAAGTGTGGGTTAGATGAGTGGACAGTGAGGTGGATTGGGAACTGGCTGAATGGCAGAGCTCAGAGAGTTGTGATCAGTGGCGCAGAGTCTAGTTGGAGGCCTGTAGCTAGCGGTGCCCCCCGGGGTCAATATTGTTCAACTTCTTCATCAGTGACCTGGATGAAGGGACAGAGTGCACCCTCAGCAAGTTTGCTGATGATAGAAAACTAGGAAGAGTGGCTGATACCCCAGAGGGCTGTGCTGCCATTCAGAGGGACCTGGATAGGCTGGAGAGATGGGGCAGAGAAGAACCACATGAAGTTCAATAAAGGGAAGTGAAGAGTCCTGAGCCTAAGGAGGAATAACATCGTGCACCAATACAGGGTGGAGGCTGACCTGTCGCAAAGCAGCTCTGCAGAGAAGGACCTGGTGGACAACAAGTTGACCATAAGCCAGCAATGTGCCCCTGTCCCAAAAAGGCCAGTGGTATCCTGGGCTGCATTAGGCAGAGCATTGCCAGCAGGTCAAGGGAGGTGATCCGTCCCCTATACTCCACACTGGTGAGGCCACACCTGGAGTACTGTGTCCAGTTCTGGGCTCCCGAGTGTACAAAAGACATGGAGACAGTAGAGTGAGTCCAGCAAAGGGCTGCTAAGATGCAGAAGGGACTGGAGCATCTCTAATATGAGAAAAGACTGAGAGACTGGGACTGTTCAGCCTGGAGAAGAGAAGACTGAGAGGGGATCTTATCAATGAGTATAAATATCTGAAGGGAGTGTGTAAAGAAGATGAGGTCATACTCTTTCAGTGGTGCCTAGTGATAGGACAAGAGGCAATGGACACAAATTGAAACACAGGAAGCTTCGTCTGAACATAAGGAAAAAACTTTTTCACTGTGAGGGTGACTGAGCACTGGAACAGGTTGCCCAGAGAGGTTGTGGAGTCTCCATCTTTGGAGACACTCAAAAACTGCCTGGACAGGGTCCTGTGCAACGTGCTCTAGGTTACCATGCTTGAGCAGGGAGGTTGGACTAGATGATCTCCACAGGTCCCTTCCAACATCAGTCATTCTGTGATTCTGTGAAGTCTGAGACAGTACTAGCAACACGTTAACTGAAAACCTTTAACCCATCCTTTAAACTATTTCACATTTTTGCTACATGAATTAATTTCCTTCATCCCATTTTCACATACTCCATCTTCATTGTCTTGAAGTCCCAGTCTTGAAGTTCACCCATAGATGTTTCTATATAGAGACCTTTTTCATAACTTCATTCTAACTGGAATAAGATAATTTTTTACTGCACCTGTTAAACTCATTCAGGAATTGAAGAATCACATACCCATTTTGCCCAAAGACAAATATCCCTTTTTTTTTTTTAAGAAGAAATCATACGGGAATGTTTATGTCTCCCCATAAATTGCAAACAGAATGTTTGCTTTATTTTTTCAGCTTTACTTGTCATGATATACGTTAGAAACTGTTCATGACACAACTAAGGATGCAGATTAGTTTCTACTAAATATTCTTGTTTAAATATGTGCACATATGTTTGTCTGCATCTGTAGAAATTAAATTATGCTTCTTTTATGTCCCATGAATATGTTTTCCTTCAAATTAGACTGATATCTCTACCATTTTAGAATTTGGAAAATGAATCCTAATTTTCTGCCGTATTTCCAACTACTCCACAATGCACTGAGTAAAATGCAAAATATCAAGGTTTTGATCAAAATTAACATATGCCAGTGTTCTTGGAAATTAATAATCTATAACAAATATGTATAAGAAAAAGGTGTCTATTTTCTATTTTACAAGGTTATTTAATCGGCTAGTCTCTTTGTTACTGCAGTTGCCAGAGCTGTTCAGGTTTAATATCTGTAACAGCATTTTCACAGATTTGGTACTTTTACTATAAATACATCCTTTACACTTGAACTTGCACACATTTAGTCCTAGTCTAAAACTTTATTAACTTACAATTAAGATTGATCAGCTAAATTTTCTACCTGAGCTACAGAATGCAAATCTAACACCATCAGCCACCCCTGAAATATTCCACTCTGTCAGCACGCTGTCAGTTTACAGCATATTGCTCTCCAGAATACAAATACCTCTTTCCTGAAATCTCATTCAAACACATACCTTAATTCTAACCTCATAATGGTAAACCTATTGTCAAACATTACTGCTAGAGAAATCTATAACGTTATTATTCTACCAAATATTTTTTGGCATCGCAGTTAGAAAATGGGATGATTGTGATGTTACAAAGTGAAAATTTCTATCTGGTTTGCTTCCTAATGTATAAGAGCAATGTTCTCCGTTAAAGGACTTCACTACGTATATCAGACCAAAGTTTCTCCTGCCAAATCTTATGCCATCACTAGGGAAGACCGGCAGGCACTGAAGAGCTGAGACATGCAGAAGCAGTAGGGTGAGGACCTACGAAAGGCTGGACCAGGAGAAGCCAGAAGGCAGGAAGACTTAAGAGAACTTAAGAGAAGTGTCAACAAAGAATACATTTCATAATCTTCCTCCAGTCATTAAAAGGAAGCTCTTCCTAAAAATGAGCAATTTCACTGACTACTGTGACATTACTTGTATGTCATAAATTATCAGAAAGCTTTAATAATCACATTCCTATGAAATACTATTCTGACATTTTAAAGGATTTCATCAGAATTTTTCAGCAGTTAGTTTGATTAGGCAAAAGCCACCATTTTCTCTGTAATCCTGAACTCTCTTTGACCTTCAGGAAATAAACTCTGACTCAGACTGGTAGATCAGACATATTAAAAATCAGTATGGAGCCGAGATTCAGTATTCTGCCTGCAATCAGTATCTTGTTACTGAAGATTATGAAGTATTACTTTAAAGGTTACTTTTAGGATGTTTACTTGCCTACCTGCCCTTTCAGAGAAAAAAATCACCATTTTATATACTAAAGACTCAGATATACAGAGTATTTCAAAGTATTTCAGTAACAACCAAAAATATGCGAGTTAGGCAATCTGTTATTGAAGAAGACAGAGACTGAATGACTTGCCCAGGGCTACAGAGGAAGCTTGTGATAACTGAATCCAAACTTTGCTGCATCTTTTTGTCCCCGTGCTGTGAGTCCGCTTGTAAATACTTTGAGAGACAAAATGGCTTCATTGGAGACTTAGCCTGCCTTCTGCCTCTCCAGACTGGCATAGCTGACCAGCTGCAGGAATCAGGATGCCTCCTGGGAGACAAAGTGCTTGAGGGATTTGTAGTGCCTCCAACTCAGTGAGAGATGGAATTAATGTGAATTAATGTGAAATAAGGGTACAATCTGTCCATCAGTGTGCGCACACAGCTCTTACAAACATTACACACTTTCTAAAGGTAAAGAAAGATTCAAAACTGTCTTGTTATTACTACATGTGAACTTTGACTGATGATATGAACTAAAATGAAATATTTATAGCAACAGAAATGTTGATATATATTTAGCAGAGAAAATTAAAATTTGTCTAGGATTTATGATTTTATAAAATGACATATAAAGCATTTTCAGCATACCTTCTCCTACAGCCTTTGTTCCTAACTGCTTGAAATCTGGATATACTTCAGGTTTAAATGCGCAAAGGTAGAAAAAAATCTCTTACTTCATGATTTATATTCCAGCTCAAAAGCCTCTTTGTTACACTAAACAGCTTCTCAATTTTTGGTACGATAATAGTTCTGGTGCACAATCCTGAGTGAACTCTATCTTCAAAAAGTGTTTGATGAGTTATCAACATATGTGAAGGAAGATATCAGGGCTGAATATTACAGCATTTTGACTCTTTTTCTTTTTATAATTGAATATTGAATATGGTGAAAAGTGAATCAGTTCTCTGTGAAATCAGAAACCTAAAATAAAAAGAAGAAAATAATAATGGTTGTATATCAGACTACTCTCCATGAGCAGACAGACATGAGGAAATACGTGTTTAGCTAATGGATTACTTATATTGAAATGTAAACACTGCAACTGCAAATGCAGTGTGGCTGCATTAAAAGGAAAACTAAACTGAAGGAGCCTTCAGCAAGAAAATATGGCAACTAAAGAAAAAAGTAAGGTTTTCAAATTGATAGAAATACAAAATATACCGATAGATTTACAAAGCATGTTCTGGCCTACTTGCATGTCCGAAAGGCTGAAAGAAATTGAAGCTCTTGAAACACTAATCTTTAACCATGTTAAAAATCATCAGAGGTAGTTCTATCTGCCTCACAAAAATACAGGAACTTCTGAAATAAATGAAGTGCCAAAGACAAGCTTCATACAGAAAACCAGACAAATTATAACACCTCAGTAACCTCACTACAACACGGCATAGTCATTATGATACAGGAAGCTTCCTCTGGAAAACGACATGCTTTCCACTGGACACACGTGCCCTGGAATACTAGAAAATTGGTGAGCAGCTATGAGGTGCATAAATGGCAAAGACCAAGCAGAGAAAAAGAACAACAAAAATACAGAGCACTACTAACAGAGATCAAAGTAAAAAAACAAAAAGCACCTGTTTTTTCCATCACAAATCAAGCTATTTTGTTGTCACAGAACAACACTGAGATTTTTATGACTTAAGCAAACAGTTGGCTCCAACCACAGGATCACCCTGGAGAAAGCTGTGAAGGATTTCAGAAAGTCTGGAACCTTTGTAGCTTCAGTCTGTGCGTATATTCATCTGTGCAGTTTACTCAAGAAAAGGAAATCAGTCATCCTCATATCAACATTATGGCAGTATGGAAATGCTGTATAATAATTTTATCAATATTCTATAAGACCTAGCTATCAAGATAGGCTGTTTGGTTGTATTGGATAAGTAAAGACTGCATCTATTTTGTTTCAGTTCTATAGCACCTGCCATCAGGAGGAAAAGCAAAAATCCTAGATTAAAAAATAAATAAAAATTCCCCATGTTGCCACCAAACAGTAAAATACAATGCCAATTACCTCTCCGAATCCTTCTGTCTTCCTTACACATTTCTTATTTAATTTCTCACAAAATCACATTTCTCAGGACTGAATTATAAAATGTAATTGCATGTAGACATGCTTCAGGCTGCAGTTCTCAGATACCAAATGTCTCATACAAATACATCCAGTTTTAATTCATCAGTTGATATTCAGTTCCTTCTAAAGTAATGACCAATGATACCTCACTAGACTAGTTTAGACCAGTTTAGACTAGCTTCTTAAATTTTATTTATAAAAAAATTAGAGAAAAAAAGGAATATGCAATATAAACACATCTGCTTCTGCTACGTGTATCCATATTCCTCACAGATTGTTTTTCTATTACTCTCACCTAAAATCTACTGATATTTTTGTCACACCTCTTCTTAAAGCAGACCAAGCCTTTGCCTTCCCTCCTTACCTTCCTCCCTCTGTCTTTCAGCCTGTTAATCTGTTGGCTCTTAGCATTGCTCAGTAAGGTCTCCCAGCTTCATGATAAGAAGATGTGGAATCTCAAATTACTTTTCCTGTCTGTTTTGGTGTGTCTTTATTTGGGAGTCATTGTCTTGTCCTGTGCAACAGCCCCTACTGACTGAAAACAAAGTAGATGTACAAAAATTTTTAACCAATTCATTATAATTATAAACTAATAATTATAAATACAAATATAGGCCAATACAATATCTCTCAATTAAACAGGAGATTTCACAGATTTATTGCATAGGAGTTCTACTAGTACCAAAATCAGTATGTCAGAGCCAATCAAAAGGCAAAGCTGCGCTGGAAACTGAAGTCATTAAGATTCTAGCAAAAAAAGCAGCCAAACCATAGAAAATATAAGCCAACTGATCACTGAACAGAGAAATTCTCTCACATGAGCTAAGAGCAGTCTTAACACAACGTTTGATGTCAATCAGATACTTGGTCACCCATCCCTCTTACTACTCTGGTCAGTAGTAGGGGAAAGAAGACCAGGAAGGGAAGCAGGAAAGATATTACGCCAGAGAACTTAAGATGTCACAGATATATAGCCTTTAAACAGTTTAAATACATCATAATCCTGAAAGCAGCCAATGGGTATCACTAAAATCAGATAGCTGTTCCATCAAAACCACAAATGTTTCCTCACTAGAAATCAAAGACAAAAAATAAACAGCAAATACAGCAAAAAGTATGCAACCCTGAGACTCTATTAAGACCCAAATGAAATATAAACAAATAACTGATAGATATTGGAAGATACTCCCCAATATATACAACATCAAAGAAACAAAGAGCAAGGCAAACAGGAAAGATGTGCACAGACTTCAACACCAAATAGCCTGGATTATATGGTATTTTCTATTCTCCTGAGTCATAAAGAAATAGGATAATTGATTAGCAAGTTAGCACTATGTTAAAAAATAGTGTTTATATGAACATAAATGTATATCAACATAGATTTTCTGGAGGGAGATATATGTTAATGATAACATAATGTTAATGTTAACTGTACAGGCAACTTAGGTATTCTGATTTAGTTTTGCTCTCTTGATTAAATATATGAAAGGATATTAGGGTAGTTGGTTTTTCAACAGGGGATTTGGTATAGAGGAGCTTGATGTATTCTACTTTCAAAAATGTGGATGGTGAAAGAGAATAGCATATATGAAGGAAACAATAAAAATGATCTGAACTGTATCAGTATTCATTCTCCTGCTATTGCTACACTGAATACTTCCTGTATCTAGAATGCTACATATCTAACATGAAACCTTTCTGTAAATATTCATTCTTAGTTAGTTCTATCTCCTGCTATTTTAACTGCTGGCTTCCTCTATACCAGTTTGTCCTTTCATTTTTATATATAGTCATACCTATACCCTTTGATACCATTAGATAAGAGGTGACTTTTTGCCAATCTTCTATGTTTTATTCCTTTAAGATAGCCATTTTTCAAATCTTTCACATTACTTATTATTCACTAGAAGTCAGAGAACCTCCACTATGATTTTGATTTTACTCCAGCAGAAATCTCAAAAAAAGTCCTGAAAACTCTATCTATGACAAAATTAACAAAACATAAGCTGTGGCTTGCCTATGCTTGAGTCACTCAGACATAATAGTTTTTTTCATTACTGTGGTAGTCTAAAACTAAGGTTTGTCGGAACTATTCCAAATATATTAGTGTACTGGTTTTAATATGGAGAAAGACAAACTATTTTAATATACAGCGATTATGGTTAGTAGGAAAACAGTTCAATATTGCTAATTAAGCTATTTGTCAGATCCTCTGTTTGAGTTTTATTATATACATGGGCATTTTATTTTTTTCCCTAAACCATTAGGAATATAAAAACAAATCAGGTAATGTTCTACTAGTACACTGTTTACCCCTAGAGTACACTATTATAAATGCAGTTAGCTGAGTATGGTGTGTGGAAGGATATCTTAAAAATGTAATTTAATCTTAATGTGCTCACACATGTAGCTTTGGTTTGAGCATGCCACTGGAGCAGAGTGTGGTTCCAGATACAGTAAAAATATACAAAGTCCCTTTAATAACTTAGATTATCAGACAGGTATCGTAAAATGATCTAACCTAATTTATTATAAAGATTTTAGATATAACTGTGACTTCTGAAAGATTTTGGGGAAATAAAGAAGAAAAGCCTTAGAAAAAAAGAAAGTCATATTACAATTTTCAATGGCTACATTAGGTAATAGTCAATATTTCCACTTAGTACATTTAAGGACTGACAGCTTCAAAGTTATTGAAGGTGTTTAGTCTTATCTGTTAGTATCTTCATAATCATTACAGTTTTTAAAAAATAAACACATTGGTATTAAAGAAGAGTAATAAAATAGGCTTATTTTTCTCAGAATGAGTGCTAGTGATTTCAGTGAAGTTTTGTCAGGGATAAATGTAGCTAAAGATAGCAGTAACTCCCCAACTTCTATTAGTTTTAATGAGGTTGGCAAGGCTGGTTTCTTGCACATCATAGAGAATATTTATGTTTAATGGTCTACATTATACTCAGTTAAATCAGGAAATAAGTTCTAAAGCCACTGATTAACATGTTTAAGGTCAGTTTTCATGCTTTTCCATTTATTTTTCTTTTATATATTAAATATTCTTCTAGCATATTTACTTTTCCAGTTTCTTTCCAAATTATCTATAGACTTAAATATGGCTCCACAAGAGATGTAGGAAATGTA
Source organism: Apteryx mantelli (assembly GCF_036417845.1). Taxonomy (NCBI): domain Eukaryota; kingdom Metazoa; phylum Chordata; class Aves; order Apterygiformes; family Apterygidae; genus Apteryx; species Apteryx mantelli. Next base: position 114,616,299 of record NC_089980.1, on the reverse strand, counting down.
TCAGCTCACAAGATACCTTGAGCATGGCTGTATATATTAAAATAAAAGCAAGAGAAGACAGATCAAGAAAAGACAGAAAATCTATTCATTTCATGTTGGTATATCACATTCATTATAGACTACACTGACCACAAGTGTTGATTCCTAATTCAAATATATACTTTATTTGGCATATAAGATGCAAAATTAACATTTCTAAACTTACATGTCTAAATTCATACAGAAGCACCCAGCTTTTACATCTGTGTCTACAGAGAAGTTCCATTAATTTCCACAAGACCTCTACATTATTCAGTGCAGGACCACATTGTGCTGGATGAACCTTTTGCCCATGTTGGGGCTTGCATTTCTTGTTTCTGAGAAAATAATTTTGTAATATATTAGATTCAGTGGTATTTTGTCTATATTAAAAAGAAAACCCTCCATAAAAAACTGCAAACTTATAACAGTGTAAATGGGGCCTGCTTTGTCTGTGGAAAAACGCATAAAAAAAATAGTAGTTCAACTACTGAAAAACAAGAATAATTTAAATGATTTTTTTCATTGCAAAATTGCCATTCCATAGGACGGGTGACTTGAAATAATACTACACGATCAAATTGGATTATAAAGAATATAAACAATAGGGAAATGTTAATAGTGCGTATACTCTGTGCATTTTTGAAAACTGGAATTATTCTAAGGTTGTGAATTGTTTAAGAGCTAATGAAAGTGCACAGCTATAAGAGAAACTTAAAACTGAAAATTTCCATGTGTCCAGTGAACTAAAACCTTGAAGTTTAGAACAAATGTTACCTATGCATTAATAACTATGACAACACTCCCACACACACTTATTTGAAAGCTAAGCTTTTTGTCATCAGAAGCATTAAAAAGGTAAAAGATTTCATCCTAAAGGCAGATTGCTAGGAGTCATTAATACTATTTATTTGATTTTAGACAGGAAAGTTATTAAAGGTGACGCTTGCATTTGTACAGCACGTACTCATTTCTCTTTTCCGTTGGAGAAATTTTTTAGGCATTATATAATAAAACAAGAACATAAGGTTTATATCATAGACTGACACAATATAGATTTTATCTGTCTGTCTATCTATGTCTGACATTCTTCTATGCAGATATCAATGTCAGTCTTTCTGTAGTCATGGAACACTAATACTCCTATGAAAATTTGCTCCTATGAAGGGAGTGGCAATATATGAGAATAAAATAACTGAGTGTATTATTGTGCTTCTACAAGAACTATCATAATTTAAGAAAAAATAGCTCCATAGAAAAACTCTGTAACAATTTTCCATTTACCCAGTACGCTCTCAAATACCCTTCTTTCCTGAAAATCTAGATATTATTGTTAGAGTTAACACATGCCAATAGTAAAGAATTTTCATACCACGGATGCATCCCTCTGCCCTTCTGATCTTGGATGTCAAGATGCCAAAACCCACCTTATAGGCCCTGTGGGATCTAAAACAGCCCAACCAACGTCAGCAAGTGTTGATGTAAAACAAGTTCCCAAGAGGCTACGTCGCTGATCACTGCCCATGGCATATCTTTAGGGATGTCCCATCATTTCTGCCTTTCTGCATTCTGGAATGTCCCAAATGTCAGTGAATGTGTCCCTTTAGTGAGGGGATCCTTAGCTGCAGCTTAAAAGCTGCTTTAAGGACTTTATTTTTATTATTATTTTTTATTTTTTTATTCCCCCATTCCATTCATATAAGCCATATAGCCATATAGAAAAGCAGTGGGAAGCATATGTTTCTAACATCTTTTGAAAGACAGAAGTTGAGCATGAATATCAGAGTTCAAATAAATTTGCTCAGCTTATTCTATTACCATCGTTACCATCCAAACTCACAAATACAAAGAAAATACAGTATTTCCCTATATTTCATTTAATATCAGAAACACCTGCAGCTGTTCAAATGCAGACTTTTAACAGCCACCATAATCAGTGAAAATAAAATCACTGTAAGCTATCAACAAAAAGTAGTAGAACATTTGCCAGAGATAGCTGTTTTCATTTAAATGACTTGAAAATACCCTGACCTCCTCTATTTAGGTAGGAAGCAACTTATGTGGCCAGCTGCTGACAGTCAGTGTTAAGGAGAGGTCAGTAGCTTCACCCATTGATTTTTTTCTTCTTGTCATAATCTAAAAATTATGTACCATTCAATTCCTTTTATATATGTTCTGCTGTGGCTCTTTGGTGTGTTTTTCCACACACACACCACAAAGTGTATTTTTCAAACTAATTTCCACAGTTAATCCCAATGATTTCTTTCCAGAATGTGCACTGGAGTTTTATTCATTTATTTTTAATCATATTTTATCTCTTTATTAACCCCTTCTGTTTTTTTATCTATTATAATCTATCTCTGTTCTAATTCAGCTTCAATAATTTGAACGAGGATTAGTTTTCAGGAGCTTTAATAACCTAATTAAGGCACCAGTTTAACTATAATGAAATATCCTTTAAAAGTAGCACTGTGCCTGAAGATTGATATGAGAAGTACTGATAAAGCTCTATGCAACTTTGTTTAACCTCCATTCTGAAATTTATAAATCTGAGTAGTCTTCAGTTTGCCTTTTTAAAATTAAAGTTTAGCAGTTAATTTAAATACTATTTTGTGAATGTATTCCATAAGTATCACCACCACAGAAATTGATTACACCTGTGCAGTTCCTTTACTTCAGTCTCTTGGTATCTGGAAAATTATATTTCTATAAAAATATATTATAATTTTAAGCAATAACCTTAGCATAAAGAAAAGAGTACCACCTTACAATTGGGATAAAATTAAATTTTCAGCATAATCTTTGTTTCTCCATTGTGTGTGTATATGTTCATTTAATTAATAAATGCAATTAAGCAAGGGAAAGTGCTACTTGTGGAATAATGATTTCTGCCTTCCCTAAGAAATGATATCAAAATAATACATCTAGAATTTAAGTCCATCCATCCCTCACAGACAATACTTTGTGGCAACCAGATCTGCATGTTTTTAACTACTCTTGTTACATCAATGTGCAAAACCCCACCTTCAGATCTCTCTTTTCCTCCTTATTGTTTTATATATATCACTTTAACGGAAATACAAGAGTCCTGACCTTTGGCATAGACATATGAATTCCTAATGTGAATTATTACCCAAAACTCAGTTGTTTTTAGTGGAACTTTACATGCAGTTACAAATGACCAGATTATTGGGTGGTTATTCTCATTTGGTATCATTGATACACAGCTGAAATACCAATCACTGGGAAAAAAAGTAGCCTAAATTCAGTCTGATAAAAGTGAAGAAATAAAAGATCCACATTAACATCCCTAGCAGCCAAAACAAGTAGAAAACTAAACCATAAAACTCCCTTTATAAAAAAAATTTAAAAGTTCCTTTTAAAAAATGAAACAGTAACAACGAAAAGTTAAACCACACATCAGCAGTGAGACATTAAATCAATAGAAAATATAACAAGTGTTCTACCTTCAAGTCCTATGCTTACAGTACCGCACCAAAATGTTTCCCTAGAATTCCCTAGAATTTTTCAAGGCACCTAAGGTTTTTAACTCAGATTACCTGCTGGCAGAAGTTGTTGTCTAATTCACTTGGGTATTACTGAAAATGCCAGATTTAAGGTTTTAATGCAGCTCTGTTGAAAATATCTGTTGAGATTTTTATTTAAAAAATGCAGAAAATGGAGGGTGCTGTAGTTATCCAAATTTACATTATCACTGAATTTGTTTTAAAATGGTATTATATTTCTCCTACATCTATTATCTTTAAAGGGAAAAAAAAGACTATTCTCGTAAGTCCAATTTTTATTCAAGGAACTTTATAATATTTTAATAAACCCAAATATGTACACAATAAGACAAAAGAGTCACCCAGAAAAGTATTCTGGCTGTTGGTCATAAAAAGCAGATGTCAAATATGCAGCAGTTTGAGGTTCAGAGACTTCCTAAGCCAAATGTAGCTTCTTTGTATTTTATGAAAGGCTGCACTGAACACAAATAGAAATGTATAATATTAAAGAAAAGTAATCATCCTCTAAGGTACTGAATAAGTCTAAATCCTAGTTGCTTCTTTAATCCTAACAGCAAGTAATGCTATAATTGCTGTGCTGGTCTCTCTCTACCTGCATTTGCAATTGACAAATTATTTGTCATGAAAAGTATTCTTACAATGTATTTTACAGGCTGTGAAAGTGATAAATGTGCCCCAGAAATGGAAATAATAGGTCATATAGCTGGCAGACAATGTATTGCAGGACATTTCAATGACAGTTTCTCTTTCTTTCCCATTCAATTCCAATTTCAATTTTAACCAGCAAAACCCGAGCAAAAAATACTGTTAAGATTTTTCTTTTTAAAGGGTTAACGGGCAATGAGAACATTCTATAATTTAATTACTCTTAGATTTTCATAGTATCTCCAGATGATAAAACTTCATCTGCCTTTACCTTGGACTAGTTATGAAACAACATCAGAAACATCAGGGTACTGAAGTTTCACCAAATCAGACCTCAGCACAAAGCTAGTGTGTACTGTGGCTTTGATTTGGAAATATAGTATTTGTTCTTCAAAGGTACAGCTTTCCTCAAGAAATACTTTTCGAGGATGTGAGGTGAAAGACTGTTTTATTTTTAACTCATTACAGAGGAAACTAGTAGGGAAAAACCTGGAAAAACGAGGAAAGAAACCAACCACCTCAGAATTATCTCAATGAAAACATATACCATTGGTCTTCCATAAAATTGGCAAAACTTTGAACAGAGTTGTATATTTTTAGATTGATTGGCATGTCCATGCTCTGTTGTGAAATGTAGAAAATGACATAGAAACTGCAGGAAAACAAGGAGCAACCACAGATTTTTAGCTTGCACAAGATTTTATTTGAACAGTTCTAATTTTATTGTCAAAATAAAAAATAACGGGAAAACAGGACATGGACCAATGTGTATTAAAAATCACCAGGAGTTTTATTCCAACTGGAGCATGATCAAAATGAAAGTTTATTTTGTAGTGACTTTTATATTTAGCGACTTTAGCTGACAACTACAAGTTGTCTTACTCATTAGAAATGCTATTGCTCTAGATTTTTATCCATTTATTTGGACACAGTTGTCCACCACAAAAGTTCAGAAAATTACATCAAGTGTTTGGGTGTTTGGAATTATATTGTGATCATTAGTCTGTTTTAATACCTTTGTCTATCCCATTACACACACAGCAGTATTGCCAATCCTTTTGAAAGTCAGAGAATTAAATTTGGCCCTCAAACTCGATGGGAGCCGTGGAAGCTCTCAGTGTCCAGCTCTGCTACTCTTCTGCTCAGAAAGGAATTTTTCTCCTATACTTCTGTACTGGTACCGCCCCTACACCTTCCCTATCTGCCAGACCTCATCCAGCCTTTCAACCTTTTTTTCTCTCCCTGCTCCTCACTCTCATCCCTCAAAAGCCATACCCAGGTTTGCAATTCATACTACGTTATAAATGGCCTGAAACAGCACTGTAGCATAATTGTGGGGTATAGGCAGATGATGATGATGATGATGAAAATGATGAAGAAATATTATGTAGCTGAATGTTTAAACAAATGGAAATTAATGTTAAATGACACCATGTCATAGAGCAATAGGAGTGGGAAGTTGTACTTATTAGGCTTTTGCTCCACGAGAATGTAAGAAATTTAGAATCTATTTTCTGTATAGTTTGTCATGATAGCTCTGCAAATTATACATATAAAATACAGAGGTCACACAAGCAGTATGTGCAAGTTCAAATACATGAACATTGCTATGAAATGAAATATGCTTATTTTTAAATGAGTCTCCATTACTGTTCATTTGCAACAATTATATTTGTATTGCAGTTTAACTGTTATACTTTGAGTATAGCTATTGAGTCACATGACAACTCTATAAAAAGCTTTTGAAAAGATTATTTAAGACTACTTCATGTACTATGGAGAAACAGGAGACTCCAGTCAGTCAGAATCCCATTCCACTACATAGTTTATAAAATAATGGTCTTGTAATAAGGAACTTCAAGCCTAATTAAGTCCAAATAAAGTACATCTAATATGAAGGACAAATATATGACATGAAAATACAATATCTGAAAAATGGATGTGTAAACATAAATATACTTTATGCAGTATCCCCAAGCTATGCAAAAATAAGTTCTAGATGAGAACAGTTATTTCCTTATTAAGCTTCAAACCCTGGATTAGAAGAAAAAACTCACACATGAAATCCTAGAACTAGAAGGCTTCCAAGGCATATAACAGGTATTTCAATCAAATTAAATTATAATACGATTTTAATAATTCATGAGGCATACATAGGAGTTTAGAGTTTGTTAGATACACTTATTTGGATATTAAGGCTTTCTATAGCTATAATGTCCAAAAAGTACCCAGTAAGATACCAAACTCTACCCTATTCTTACCCTAATAATATGATATACTGAAGAAGGTTTTGTATGCTGAGAATCACACAGGATATTTATGCATAAATTTCTGTGGTTACGAGATACAATTTGCTTTTGTACCCCAGATACTTAGTCCTAGAACCAAATAGACATTTTGGATGTTTTTTTTTTCCTTTTATTTTTCTTTTCTTTCTTTTAACTCAAGAGATTTTGTTTGCATGCTCTCTGGACTGTTCCCAAAACAAATAGCTTATAGACTGAATTAAAACAGCTATTTGAGAAGGAAAGAGTTTTTTTTTAAGTTTTATAAGTGACTGACTTTAGGGAAAAAGAAAAAATGTTTTCAGAGTTAGGCTGTTTAAATCTTCAGAAAATAGATATATTCTTTTATATTAAAATGAATACATAAAAATAAATACTGAAGTTATTCATATAAGAAATTAGCATACACTATAAATGCATCACTTTGTGCTGAGGATTCCTGCGGGTTTGATTACCTTTTCCTTTTTTGCTTTGTATAATCTTTCACAGCAATGCCAGGTGTGAAGGTAGAAAGTTAACCAGTCACCACAGTCACAGGACTTGCAAAGAGTTATCTATGGGTCCCAAGAATTTAAAGGAAGGCCCAGGCTATTCAACAGCCCCATCCATTAATCTCTCCCCAACTGTTCCCATAGATTGTGTTTGGCAAGGGGAGTTTCCACCGTATTGCTTGGTAATAGGACACAGTGTCTCATGATATTATCATGTTATTATCTATTCAGCCTAGCCAACCCACACCCCCTTATTACTGAATATATAAATAATTAGACCTAAAAAAGGTGGCCAAAAAAGATGAGAAGAGACTTTGCAACGAATAGAGTTAAATCTCAGTGTGGAGATTTCTCTTTCCACAGTCTCAAGGATAGACTTGGCAAAAATGGGGAAATCATCCTTTAAAGTGAACATGAAGAAAATAAGCCATGGCAGCCATGGTTGGGCCAGATAAGAACTACATAAGTTATGTAAGTTGAACTCTAAGTTAAATCATTAGAGTTTTAACAGAGTGTATGATGCAGTTGTTAGAGGAGTTCTGTGGTTAGGCTGTAGCAAGTGCAACATCTTTTATGCCATATTTCTAAAACTTTCATCAAATTGTCAATATTATTAAAATAAAAGCAGTGTCTGAAGATGCTTTTCTATATCTTTTATACAGAAACTGTCATCTGCAAGTTACTGTCACTGTTAATTTGTGTGAAGACACAGAGGAAAGCAGTAAAATAATCTGACCAAAGAAGATGAAAATCAGATTGTGAAATACCTTGCCTAGTTATGCGTCCTATCTTGCAATGAATCCCTTTTGCTCTTCTACTTTTATTATCTTAAGGGACAAATGGGGTAGAGCTAGGAGTCAGTGAGGCAACAGAGGATCATAATTACTTCTGGTTTTGCACAAAACAAAATGTAAAAACAATACAGAGAATAAAGAAGGAAAACTAAAATACTCCATTTAAAACATCATTTTTGTGGCTACCTGGAGGCCTTAAGAAAAAAGTATTATGCTGAGATTGCCCACTTTCTGCTAAAGGAACTGTAAGCTAGCTTGACCTGAACTTGTGATGTTGACAGTTCTCTAGTCCTACTGAGCTCAGTAGAAGGGATCATTGAAGAACCTTAGAAATATTACTCCTTCCTGTAAGTGGACTGAATATCCATTATGTCACTAGTAAAGATAAATAACACCATTTGGGAACTTTTCCTTACTTGAAACAGATGCTAAAGACATTGACATTTCCTGTTGGTACTTCTCACTAACAACTAATCTTAAGCCTTGCAATGGGACCTTGATATGTTGAGTCTTAATGCTAATCTTATTGAAAGTGACAGATGTTCACCTTATTAAATCAATCCATTCATATAGTTACAGTTCTGCTGATTGCAGTTTAATTAGTACTTTGTCTGGTTTGAGTCTAGATACAATATCAACTTTTGGTGAAAACTTATGCTGACATTTTGCAAATTAAGAAAGCCACAATAGACTGAGCAATAAAATTACAATATGCAACTGGTTTTACTCTGACTTTTATTCTATGCTCTCAAAATAGAAAAGATGCAATAAATTGGAAATAATATAAACTTTAATGTTGTATTACTCCATAGCTACTGTGCAAATATGTAAGCCAGTTTTATATTTGATGTTCATTTTTAAAATGCAATTTTTTATGCATATTATCCCTGAAGAACAAAGGTTCAACACCACATTGTTAAAAACAAAATCCTTAAATCAGCTAATAGCTTGGATATCAATTTGCTTTTGAAAACATTGGTGCTTTCTTGTTTCAGGCACACTTACACCAGATAAAAGCTTCCCAATATATAAAAACTGGCAATATTTAAACAGATTTAGGAAGCAATTTAAGAGGGAAATTCTGTAATGAGTTTTTATCAATGATGCCAGTCAAAAAGAGAAGGAAAAAGTTGATTAATATTATCAGAAAGATAAAGTGGAATTAATAGTATAAGAAATTAAGTCCCTCTTATTTCTGCAAATTATGAGACTTGCACACAAACATGAACTGGAAGAGCAAGGCTATTTCTTTTTTCCCCTTCACTCTCTTGTGGGGGAGATCCATAACATCTTTTTCTCCTTTGAACAGCCTGCATCACCATTGAGGGCTATCAACATGTCCTTCTCAGGTATAGAAGAGTATCTCAGAAGGCTTCAACTTTCATAGACATACACTGGAAATAAGAACATTGCTAGAAATATTTCACCTGTCTTGCTTTTCAAGGGCATACTGCACTATAACAGCAATATTTTCAAAAACATCAAAATGATTAAGTACCTAAAGAGAAGATACTCAGAGTAACTAAAACTTTTTGGAGTTTCTGTGCAATCTGAGACAAGTATCATCTAAATAATTTTGAATGAAATACATGTTTATGTGCACTTTTGTAACTACTTATCAGTAGGAAATTAGGCAACTTCAGGCCAAAAAAGTAGTTTACCTAGAGTTACAGGGCTTACAGTCATAAATGCCATAATTCTATTGCTAAATATAAAGTTTATTGATGTTGCCTCTTTGGTTCCTATATCTAAATGAGAAGTGGGAAAACTGCACTAATTCTCTTCTTTGAAGTTGGGGAATTTAGTCACTTAGACAATTTTGAAAATTTTACTCAAACTCCATCAGTGTCCTAAGTCCTAAAACAGTCAACACAACAGACAAAGCAGTCAGAGGTTAAGTCAGATTATAGCATGCTATTTACTAATGTCATAACTAGCTAAACAATTTACAGAGGAAACTAATCTTCAATGAAATATGCTGCTTTGGACAGAATAAATTGAAAATTAATTGAAAAATAATTTTCCCTAACATTAAAATAATCAAGGAAAAGCCTGCTAGATCAATATTTACTTTCAATAGTACTCGTTAGAACCTGAACACATTTTAAAATATTAGTCAGTGCCCTCCTAACAGTGTCCTGGAGGGATTCTGAATATTTCCTTTAGAGTGTCAAAATCTAAAATCTATACTAAAGATCTAAGGAAGGAAAAACACTGTTTTCAGATGGGGTTCAGAGATACTATTACTCAAAAGTTTATTCATATGAAAGGTTATTTTACTGCTAATATTTCAAATCATGATCATCAGGTTTACTGTAAACAAATCTCTATCAATTGAAAGACTTTCCTCTTACTAGATCTTTTGTAATCTCATCAGAAGTACAAACACACAATTTAATCCTCTATATGAAACTACTAATTTTATTATAAGACTTCAGTACTGCACATTGTATTAAAATGTTATTTTCAAAGAATTCAGAAAATAGATATACCTTTCAAATACAGAATTTTAGTAATTTCATGTCATCTAAGTTTCTCATGTATCCAAAATACTTTCTTAAAGCATAATTCTATGAGAAATATTACACCTCTTTTTCACCACAGCTCACAATTTAATCTTTTTCATACCTGAAGTCTCATTTACTAAATCATTTTCTTCTTGGAACTTCAAATGTCTAATTTCCTATATTCCATTCTGTTAAGGTTGATCATTTCTTCCTGTTTTAAGGATGATTTTTCTAAAGGATGATGAAAATCATCAAATACATTCAACTCTTTTGGAACTGACTCAAAGCTGTGAGTGACAAAAGTAATACAAATTTAAGGTGATTTCAGTAAGGGATTCATGAGGTGCACCACAACCATTTTAGAACCAGCATTTTACAAAATCTATTTTCCTGCTCATTTTTTGCCTATTTGGAAACACAAGTGATGTATTTGATATTCTCTAACATGTCATTTATCAAGCATTTATGTCAATGCATAGCTTTCACCATCTCCCTCTGTATGGAAAGAAGGGAGACACTATTTTTAAAAAGTTGCTCTGGAGCTGTGGCAGAACTAGTAGGAATGTTAATGCCATCTTCTCCAAATAAGGGCTTTGGTGCTTTTGATATTTGTCTCCAATCGTACTTTAAAGACTGAGAACAGAGAGAGCATATCCAACTAAATCATATGGGAGCTGCATGCTGCTGTCTGACCACCTCTCCAGTTCCCAGAGTGAGAGGTCTTCACCTCAGTTGATCTGACTCATCTGACACAGTCCTCCATTCTTACCTACTGTACACACAAAGACAGGCGTAAGAAAGATGTGAGGTGCCTGAGACACCTCCTATTTCATTGGGTAAGGACATGAGAAAAGTATGCATGAATCACATTCACCTGAGATGGGTGAGGAGCTGAAGACAGACATGCCACAAGACTTGGCATGGCCAGTGGCACTGAGATGGAATACAGAAATATATTGAAATTAATTGAACTATTCATGACTCTCACAGCTATTGTTTCAGGACATATTCATCACCATGGACTGTTCACTTTTAGCTGTGATCATCACACCTCTGGTACGGAATAGAGGGATATGTAATATTTCTCCCTGATAAACTATGTCCCAATCTCCATCTCCAGTCTCTTGCTCCTAACACGTGTCTCACAGTCACAGCTAGGTTTACTGCTGCTGCTGTTCAGTTTCACTACAGAAGAAGTCAGACAGACACAGTTGTGCCTAGTGTAAAGGTTGGGGCTGGCTATATTCTCAGTGGTCACTATCTCCATCCTTCAACATCCCAGGCAGGAGCAGCAAGGTCAGATCTTAAGGGATCTACCTCTGGTACTTTACCTTGGCCTGATACCATCCTTTTGCCTTTCCTTTCCCTATGACAAAAGTGGCCAGCACCTCATTCCTTCAGGCAGCCAAGTTCAATCCAAGAATCTTTGAGTCAACTTTGCTGCTGTGAAGCAGAGGAATCTGAAGTCCATAGCTGTTATTATCAATGGACCAACTGAATACCTCACAGTTTCTAATGTATTAAAACTCCTAGTACCTGCACAGGATTGTACTATCATCCTCTTTTGAACTGGAGGGCACAGATTAAAAGAGTAGACTACAGCATTAATACACTCACAGAGTAAGTCCATGGTAAAGTAAGACTCAAAAATTCCATTAATTTCCATAGGGGCAAGACTAGAAATTTTTTTTTGTGTGCTCAGTAGTGCCATAAATATTGAAAACAGAAGAAGGAAACTAGAAGCTTGAAGTTATCTCAACAAAGAAGTGAGTTAGGAGTAAATATTTTGCTGATCTACCTTTAGCACCCACAACTCTGCTGAATAGCCTAAAGAAGAAAGATCATACAAACAGATGGGGAAGGAGTGTTTCCACTTTACAAAACTTGATCCATTGATTCTCGCTCTCTAACTGCTTTTGAGATCAATGTTGTAGCAAAACACTATTAACAAAGTCTGACTAATAGAATCCAATATTAATTAAGGAAGAAATAAATTATTTTAGTTTCACATTTGCTCAATGTCACCATTAAGTCTGAGATAATGTTAAGCTTAAATATAACCATGAGGTAAGAGGGTGACATTAGAATGTGAATATTCATGATAAATGAGAGACTGGAAAAAGACAGAGTGTTCCAAGATCTCATTTGGGACAGAATGAACCAGGGTTGCCTGGAAACAAGGAAGGGTAATGGGTGACAACCACAGGAGAAGTATAAAAATAAAACTGCAGTAATTGTAAACTGCTGGTATGAGGCACCAGTCATATTAATTAAACACTATCTAGGTTACTTTCAAGCATACACGTATTTTTAGGAGTTCCAGGTTTGAAAACAGACTGAAACCAAGTAACATGCCATATATTCATGTTTTTGAATGATATAGTGCAATGAAAATATTTCCCATTCCAATCAGATTTAAAATGGGTCAATCAGATCTGATCCAGGACAAGATTATACAGAGTATTTGATGAAAAGACAGAAACTTCATGCCAAAACCTCAGCCTTTTCACAAAATTCTTCATCACATTCAGACCATTCTGAAGATATATAATTATATTCCTTTGAAGCACGAAGTTTTAATATAGTTTATCCATGAAGGGTTTATTTCAGTGTACATTTTATTATGTTCAAAATTCTAAAATAACAAGAAATATTATGTGCTTACAGGGAAGAAAAAGGGAAGCAGACCTTTCTGCATAGTTCTGAAGCAAGTGTACATACTTATTTCACACCTCCTCTCTCCAATGTACCTACATACTAGGCTGGTGAAATTCAGAAAAGAAATGTAAGCCTGAAGATTTCCAATTCTTCTTTAATTAATTCCATGAATTAAAACCACTGGATGAAAATAATTAAGATAATGATTCCTCTAAAACTAATGTGAACAAATTTTAGTGCTTGGTTTTACAAAACTGCAAAAGTAGAAACCAGTCCTAAATGTTAGAAAGTTCTATTTTTTTTTTAATTATTTTTATTTTTTGCAAGTCACTCAAAAATCTGTTTCTCTGGTAATAACCTAATAAATTCTGCACAGGTAGTCTGTTTGGTTTTAATAGTCTCTGCACTGAAGTGTTAAACGTAGGAAAAAATAAACATGGTGATTCCTACAACATGAATAATCAGGTAAACATATAAGTGCTACTTCTGTTTTCCCTAGTGTTTGATTTCCTAATGTTTTCTATAACAGCAGTTATCTTTCAAGTCCATCACTCAGTTTTAGTTCAGGCATGACTGCTTACATGTATATTTAAAGTTCAGCCTGTGTCAAGGAGTGATATCTAGCTCAGAGATGATTTCTAATTTCCTTAGTTTTGAATTTTCCAGCCCCCCTGCAGAAAAAGAATTTTACTTCAGATTTATTGGCAGCAATATCACTTATATATATTTCTGCAGAATACAGGCCTTAAAGAATGAAGTTGGACATGTTTAAGATCTCTGTTTTTCTTCATTTTCTTGTTCTTCTAATAATATTCAATATATATATAACATATATTTATGCATATGGCCATGCTGACAAACACAAAATTAACCACAATATTTTTGCATTCATTAGAACCATATTGCTAGTATTTCTAATTAGGGGATAAAAAATTTATCATCAAGATGTCTTCATTTGTCTTTATTAGAAAATCACACATCAATTCACTGGTAACTACTAGCGGTTGAATCACTGCCACTTGCTGTCAAATGCTGCCAAATTGGTGTTCCCTTTCTGCCCACTTAGTTTTCCTTTAACGAAAAATATTTTTTATTTCTCAGTGAATGGAAAAATACTAGATTCAGTGAGGGAGCAGCATAGCAATGAAAAAAGATAAGGAAAACAATATCAATTTTGATGAGCATGCATTTTAATGGTGCACAGAAATAAACACCAAATAACTTGCCTCTGAGATAAAAATAAAAACAAATAAGAACAACATACATCACCGTCTAGTTCTATACAATGTCCTTCATACAAAAGAATCGGGAAATTAACTTGTGTCCTTTGGCAGAGAAAATGAAGGGAAAAGAAAATAATTCGAAAAAGGTATCTGGATATAGCAAGTATTATAATACAGATGAAAATTATCTTTTTCTAAAAATTAATTATTTAGAAGCTTATCTACAGTAATGTTCTCTATTTATTTGACAAGAATTATGATCTATTTATTTCAAAATAAGACAAATTCAGAAGGGCTGCCCCTATTCTTCTGAGTAATTTTCTCTCATCAAAATAAATAATCCTCTGAGAGATTTTAATCTAATTTTATTTCTCTGATGTTATTTTGACATTTCCAACATTTTATCTCTGTTACTTGATTAAAGGATACTAAAATTCTGTTTGTAGAAATAGTAATCAAGAGTAAAAAGTCTGACTTCTATGAATATTTTCCTTGCCCATGTTACAGTGTTTGGTTTTCCTACGTTGTCTCACCCCCACCATCTATTTTTGCAACCACTAGTTTCACAAGCAATAATAAACACACGCACATCATCAATGTAAACAGTCACCAGCCTTCAAGAGATGTTGGAGAGGCACAGTACAGCAGAGGTTTGTGTATGGAATTCGATTGTATGAATAGAACCTGGCTTGAGAGAAAAATAAAAAAGAGAAAGTAAACAAATAAAAGAAAAATAACCAAACTCCAGTTGCTAACTTCTGGATAAAATTAAAAAAAAAAAATATATATATATATATATAAAGATTTCAAGTTTCAAATATAGGAGGGGATCTATAAAGATGCCGCTCTGAAGATATTCACAAATTTAAGAGATTCATAATTTTGGGAAGACAATCCCTCATCTATCTGTGTGTTGCTCAAAAGTTCTGCAGTATGTGTATCAAACAGAAAAGTTGAATGAAAGTCCAATAATTCTTTTAAAATACTATAAGCCAAAGCTAAATACTTACTTGTGAATGTTATTGGTGCTCATAGATAAGACAGATTAGAGAGATAATTTTTATAAATCATAAGTACACAAAAAGTTCCTTAAACTTAATGAGAAATTAAATTAATTGCTTCCTTTAATAAATATTATAATGTTGATAGTAGTTCTTACATAATTTGCCAAAAGTTATTAAAACCAACAAACAAAACGGTCTGAAGCCTTTTATTTTTAATTCAACTTTGCCATCTTCAAGATAATTAAAATACTAAATTTTTCCTTATTAATTTGCGTGGTAGATCTTCCAGCTTTTCTATTTTCTCTATAACTTCTTTTTTACAAAGTTCCATAAACAAACAGCAAAAAGATTAAATTAGTCCTATATAAAGTAAAAAAAAAAAAAAGATCAGATTATAATTACCCACATGCATGCAATTTGATTTACCCAATACTATTTCTGCCAGTTAGGAATTTTGATTTTTAAATTGAGCAAAACAGTTATCTGTAACCAAAGTGTTTAGCATCTTATCACCAGTCAGCTCCCAGACCACGACACAAAGATGCATAAAATAAGAAAGGAGGCAGAATAGATCAGAAAAGAAATATATTTCTTTATTTTGCTATAAGCCATACCTAGTGGGCTTGCTTCCTCACTCCCCCTTCAGGGGAACGGGCATCATTTCTGGTAGGCCCTCATTCAGCAAACAGCAGCTTTGCTGATGCAAAGAGCAGCAGTTGGTTGTTGCTCCTTCTCCCTCCCTCCCAGCTCAGCTGCATTCTCTGCGGTGAGGACTGTGAGGGCACGTATTTTTTATATAAAGCGAAGAACTCGGCAGTAGCTTCCCTAAGCACCGTTCTTTGGTCTCTGCGCCTACTGGCAATAATGAGGAATAGATGGACTAGCTGGTGGATAAATTAGACAGAAAAGGTGTTCCATTGGGAAGTAGCCATAAACATCAAGAAAAATTTTTCCTTGGCATCCTGAAGGGCTTTAACGCTGCAAACCCTGACTCATATTGCAATTTCCAAAGACATGCATGAAGCAGAAACCTTGCACTTGGCATAGGTACTCCCGTGAAATAGAACGGCGGGGTAGGATTAAACCTAGAGAGTCATTTGCGCTGTGAAACCTTTTGTTGCTGCTACAGGAATTATCAAACTTTTTTTGTTTTTTAAGCAGTGCTGAATTTAACCATGCCATTTCAAGCTGATGCAAACTGGAAAAAGGATAAAACAGATCATTTCAAAGATTCTCAAACCTGCTTGGTCTGCCAGGAAACACAAAACATTACTTAACACAAAATATAGCTGCATAGCTGTTTTTATCACATTTGCACTAAAGCAGCAAAATTTACAAACCTTTTTTCTCCACATGAAGATTTGGAATGCTATCTTAGAACATAAGCATCTCTTCTAGTCTTAAATTTCAATTAAGCATAGGCATATGTAGTTCGCATCGATACAGACTGGGATTCAGTGTTCCTGAATCTCCCCCAAAAAGACTTAAAGATCACTCAAACAACCTATTCACTCCAAAGTTGCTTATTCTCCTGTCTAGTTTCTATAGAGACTTAGTAGCAAATTTATCTAAAATTGTCAGCATATATTGATGTGAAATATGATTTTAAGTTTATAAAAAGTTTATTTACTAAGGCTTCAAACTTGCCATGCAGTCCTGTAAGGGCATTTCATCTTCAGCAGACAAATACTTTATTTATACTAAATACCATGTCATTTATTCCATCATTTTTTACTAGATAGCCAAGAGAAAGTGCTGTTCATCCATGCCAAAAGAATATTAGAATTTCTAAAGAAAGGCTACGACAGTCATTAATCCTGTGGAAACTGTGTTCAATATTGATAGTAAAAGTTGAGTTTCTGAATTGAAATTTAAACCTGAAAGAAGTCCCCAAGGACAAAATGAGTACACAAAGACAGGTGAGGTCCTCTCCAGTGAAAGTAATACCCTAGATAAACAAGACACCCCAGAAACGAATCCTAGCACATAAGCTGTGTAAATTCCCGAAAGTTTATTAATCATACGAAACACGTTATTTCAGATTTACAGTGAAGTGTCTATAAATACATTTTCGTCTTTTGCACTCCATTTATTACTCTGAAATGTAGTAGCTTTTTAAA
Source organism: Apteryx mantelli (assembly GCF_036417845.1). NCBI lineage: Eukaryota > Metazoa > Chordata > Aves > Apterygiformes > Apterygidae > Apteryx > Apteryx mantelli. The sequence goes on along the minus strand of NC_089980.1, from coordinate 114,599,027 downwards.
GAATCTTTGTATTGTAGAAAAATGAATTAATTCTTTAGTTTTATTTTAATATTTTTCTAACATAAAAAAAATTCAGGGAGCCTGATCAATCACAGACAGCCATTCCTTCGGCAACACTTATGCATTCATAAAAATCCATGAAATAATAGGGTTTCTTCAGTGAGACACATAGGATACTTTGTGGCTGGCAATGCAGGGTGATGAGGATTAGCATGAAAGAGAGTGGAAGAGTTCTTGGACCTGAAGATCCTCAAGTTTATAACATTATTTTTATTGTTAATTATACTACCAGAAGACTTTAAGGACATAACAAGATAGTTTTCGTTTTTAATGAAATTTTTTTTTTTAGAAAATTTGCTCTGGATTTTGCCAATGACTTCTCTGTGATCTTCGCCATTTTCTTGAGTATCAAATATCATAATAATATAGATAACTTACCTACAGGACCAAGAAACGTACAAAGAAGAGGGGATGGGGACAACCCCAATATACTTCAGATAGTACACCAAAGTTAAAATATGCATACAAAAACATGACAATGTAAGTTTTAGGAGGTTTTTTGCACTGTCATGCACACAAGCTTACATATGTGTAGTCCTGAAATGTCCTGAGAAAGCATTCATATTAAATCAAACAGAAATCTATTTATAGAAATTAGTGAAAACAAAGAAAATTTCAGAAGATTGCTTGAAATAAAAAAAAAGCTTTTGATGTTAGCCCTCGAAAATCTGAGCTGTGGTAACTTCAAGTGGGGTCCAAGTGACCCCGTAAGCTGGGTTTTTTGCACTTCATTTATAGTGTATCAGTTCCATATTTCAGAGCTTCTACTGACTGCTCGTAATGCTAAGATTGCTTTTACCTCAGTAGAGCTCTTACCTCTATTGTCCTCTCCCTGGATGTCTAGTTTTCTTCCTAGAAGGATTTCTTGGCTCCTTTCTTAGGCACAACAGCTTGTCCAGAACTAGAGAAACACTCACTGGGAAAAAGTGTTTCTTATGGAAATTAAGATCTCTTAGGCATCTCGTATGATTACCCTTACATTCTGGATTAATTCATATCTGTAGTCAGGAAGAATGTCTTTCTTCTGGTCAAATAGATAGGGACAACCAAGTTTGGGATCTGCTCTCATCAGCAGTATGGTGTGCTTTCATGGAGGGTTTGATGCTATGCAGGAACCACACCATTGGCAACACCCCTGATCTTTACTGCTGTATTCCTGTATCATATTATATCTGCATCTCTTCTTTTATTACGTATCTTAAGATTTTATTAGTTGCTAGAGAGCATAAGGTGTGCTACTGCTTAAAAATATATTCTCTTGGCTCTTTTGAATTAGTGATGTTGCCTGAAACTACAAAGAAATGGTACAAGGCTTTTTTTTTTTTTTTTTTTTAACTTGATGCATTCAAGGTATGGTGGAACTGTTCTTAACAGACAAAAGATTGTACCATCCCAATGCTTAGATTTCAACACAGGTTTGTTTTGGGCCAAAGAAACCCAAGAGTGAGGAGACACCAGTTTTGCTCTATCTTTAATTACAGCTAAGGTGAGGATCCACTATTCTTTCTGGTACAAAAAAACTTGATCAAACATTCACTAACCGTCATTCATTGCAACTCTTGCAGACTCCAGTGGCATTGTATATTGTCAGCACAAATATAAACTGCAACATCTAGGCCTAATAAAACCTTTCAGCACAGGCTTTACCCAGGTGTTTAATCTGTCAAATGTGTGGGAGTTCCTTAAGTAACAGCAGTACAACTATTTTCTAATTATAGAGAGACATTTAATAAAGCAGTCTTCTCTGATAAATATATGAAATTTCAGGTAGTAGTACTTCAGTGAAATAAGTAGCACAAATAAACAAAGGTATCCAAGTATGTCAGCAAAACATGACATGGGGGAATATCATAGAAGAAGAAAGAACAGATAACATGTTACTTTACTTATATCTGGAAACATATTCAGCAGTGTAAAATTCTCTTTATGGATGCCTTAATAAAACCAAAGCACAGGTTTACTGACAGCTATAATCCAAAGACGCCCTTCCATTTACACTTCTAACTTATGCATTTATTAAGATGAAGGACTACACTATCACTGCCAGAGTTCTTTTAAAGGCAGTTGGTTAAAAATTCTCAGAATGATCTGCTGGTTATAGTGCTAGAACACAGTGCTCCTCTAGCAGTTGCAAAGAAAAAAATATAGCAAACAGTAACCTCATGAATATCAAAGGTTGTGTTGGGACTATAAACATTGATTCCACAGCTCCAGAGAATAGCTTGCGTCTGACATACATTTCACTACAGTTAGCACTGTCAATCATGTATCTGACGGCTGTAAATGAGATAGCAGACAAAATTGTGCAGCAGTCATTGCCATATGTCTCTTAAATTTTCTAAATTCATAAGTCACCTAGAACATGGAAAGACTAATTTATAATATTTACTCTATGTTTATATTCAGGGACATATGGTAATTATAGTCACAAAAAAATTACCAATTATTCTCTATAGCATTACAAGAGACTTCCATGTGTTTTAAAAAGGGTTAAGTTCATGTGTTATATTCATTTTTAAAAGAAATACTGATTGTATGCTAGTGTCTTTACACTCTATTATAAAGGCTGTTTATCCAGAGAAGTGTGAATGATGAGACAGAAGAAAAAAATAAAATTTCAGTTATTCGTATATAATAACAAAATGTAATAATATGAACAATTTTAAAACAAGCAGATTCGTCCTATCACTGCAAAACACTGCAATTCCTATTGAAACCAGTGGCACTACACTTCACATATACATATACTTTACAACTCTCTTTCTCAACATAAAAAATACGAGATTTCTCTGAGACTTCGTACAGGATGTTTAACATTACAGTTCCTGTGGAGCAATTTGCTAACTCAGTCAAAGTTAGAATCATAACAATGCTAAAAAGGCATCAGGAGTGGACCTCTGTATTAGATGGGCTTCACAGAGCCCTATTCATAAGAGGTACTGCAGGTCATTGTTGATTTATCCTAGTAATGTTGGCAAGAGAAGGAATAGGAAAAGAATAGACTGGCCTTTGAAAACTTCATAGATGCTCACGGAATGAGTCCTTTGCTGAAATGATGGTAGGCTCCCGGTAAAAGGATAAAATTGGAAGATGTAAATACTGCTGAAATATCTATTTAAAAGGAATATTAAATCAGAAATACTGCTTCTGATTTTAGTTGGAGGAAGAGTTAGAAACATAGAATAAATTAGACTGGAAGGCAGATCTGGAAGTCATCTTGTCTGATGCCCACCTGAAAGCAGGTCCAATTGGATGGAGATGTTGTGTGCTCTTTTCAGGCAAGTTTTGAATATCTCCAACAACAGATTCCTCAGCTTCTCCGGGCGCCTGTTCTGGTGTTTAACCACCCTCACTATGAGGAATTTCTCCTTATATCTGGGTGGAATTTCCTTTGATACAACTTGTGACCATTTCCTCATGTCCTATCACTGTGTACCTCCAAGAAGAGTCTGGCTGTGTCTTTCCTCCATTTACTACCTTTCCCTTAGTTTGAAGACAGCAAAGAGACTCTCATCTCCTTAAAGCCTCTCTTCTCCCAATTGAACAAACCCAGTTCTCTCAGTCTAACCTCACATAGCATGTACTCCAGATCTCTCCTAATCCTGGTGGTCTTCTGCTGGAGTAGTTCACAAAAGACTCTGGGGAAATGTCAGGGAAAACTTTGCTCGTCAGAGGAAGTGATCAGAAATGAATGCCCTGGTCTGATCTGGCACTTCCTCAAAGTCTTTGTTCAGTTACTACACTGGTATAAATATACTTACATTACATTTTGCCCAAGTGAAAACTTATTATGGTTGGAATATAGGAAGGTCACAGAAGGCAGTAAAAGTCAGTCAGAGCATCATGTATGAGGCAAAACAGACATGTTGCTGTCTGAGCCAAAGCCTATTACACCAGTGAAGAAAATCTCATTCATGGCCTTTGAATATTTCCCTAGAAGCACAGAAAAGCCAAATAATGAAGAGAATCTGACAATGTAGGAGTAGAGAGTACAGAGGAAATTTAGGAGTTTGTTTCATTAGTGAGATTAACAGCATTTCAGCTTGCTATCTTTTTCTCTTTCTGAATTTTTGTAGCACTGCTCTTATTATTTAATTTTCATCACAGTACCATATGCATTATAAAGCTTTCATTTTGAGGCATAGAAAAAAAAGATACATTGAAGTTATGGAACAGAAAAAATATATATTTCAGTACAGTTGTTAATCAACACAGAGTTTTTAAAAATTATGATTAATTATAAATTACACTAATAAAAGAGGTTTCAGAAAACAAACTTCTACCCCAAAACTGTACACTACTGTTAGTACATTCAGCATTAACTTGTCAAGCTGACACAACATGATAAAAATAAAATGGGTCCTTAGATATACATGGGAGTGATCTTGTGGTAGCACCCAACAGAGAGCTTGGGGGGAAAAATGAGCCCCCATGAAGAAATTAACAAAAATAAGTATAGCAGTGCTGGAAGTATTGCATTTAGCAAAGTAAAACTCCTTGAGTTTACATTTGTAGTTTCTGAATACAGTTGATTATCTGCTGTTTGCTCAAAGCTTCTGTTACAACAAAGGTAAAAGGTGTCTCCTCTGAATATCAAACGCTTCTGCTTTAGTCTCTCAGGCACAGGGAAAACTTTATAAATTATTGTGTGTAACATAGTATTACCTTACACTGGCATTCATTCAATATGATATTTATGTAGTGAATATATAAAAATTCCAGTAAATCAAATAGGATGACATATATACTTAGTTAGCTGTCTATAAAAGTCCTTTGCTGCAATGAAGCCATTTAAATTGCCATTCACAATGCCATTTGCACTGAGTATGGGGAATGTCACAAATAAGATTTTAATTTTTCTGAAAGAAAATGACAAAAGTTTGAGGCTTGCCAGGTGCATTTTCTTATGTCTTAAAAATGTCCAGTTCCATATGGGCACACAAATTTGATCATTTGAGGTTCAATAAATTAATTTAGGTCATAGTACATAGTTTTAACTAAAATATCAAGAATATACTCTATCTCAACTCATTGAAGAAATCAGCAGCTAGCACTGGAAGAGACAGGCTGATGCAAGCATGAGAAATGGAGAAAATTAAAGTCATTGACTTGCATGCACTTTCAATGATTAAAGATACATGTCAATGAAAGTGCATTCAGTGAAGCATCATTCTGTAGTGTGGATTCTTTAAACATCTTCACAACTTTCTGCCAGTAAGACAACCCAATTAAGCATTACTGAGTATTCATTTAAACTATTGTCTCATTAGAGATTTTATTTTTAAAGTTTTAGAAAGTTATGGCAAATCTCCCTGGATTAGCTTCTACAGCACACACATTAACTTACAGAGTTGACTGTTACAGAATAATAAGGTGATAAAATTCAGATGCACAGATGGTGATAAATAATTTAGGATTGTATTTATAAATAAAACACTTTAAAACGATATAATAGACAGTCAGGTGGATGCATAGGTACAGCTCTTTGTACTAGAAGTATTTCTATGTTTTTAATAGCAAAACTTCAAAGACAAATACTCCAGAGTGTCTGCATTTACAGCTACTTTTAGTTAAAAAACAAAATCACACCAAGAATACTTCATATCATATCGTTATTTCACAAAAACAAAACAAATTATGCAGAAACTTTTGTTTTATTTCATTACAGAATGAAAGTAGAAAGTTTACTTTGAGGAGCAACTTTGCATTTTTATTTCATACCTGAATTTCTATTTGATTTTAAATCTGTTTTTCCCCTTTTAGAAGAGAAAGCAGTGGGATTTAACAAACATTCATTCACACCATAGGACTTGAAGTGCTGACAACCACACAAAACAATTCATGATTCACACAAATTATTTTCATCAATAACACAGTGTGAGGTGCTTGGCTGAATAATTTTTTGCCAATACCACAGAGAAACAGATTTTACAAAGTTGTACATGAAAGCACAAGAAGGGCCTGACAGAATTTGCGTCTTCAACCAAATTAGTAAGAGGACTTGTACGAAAACAGTTTATACGTTCTTAACAACAAGCACATCAGAACATACAATTAACTTGTGGTTGCCCATTGCAGTTATCTTCTTCACAAACACTTGCTATAACTATTGCAAATTATGCATTATAATTGAGATATACAAGTTAGTGAACTGAAATACCAGAAATGTTATCACTAAACACTTGCTTCTTTAGCAACTTTGAAAAGTTCTGGTTTTTTTTGAAGTAGTATTTGACTATTATGTCCATGAATTTTAAATGTACATTCAATTTCCATCTTGGACATGACTTGCTTTACCAGTCTGTATACAGCCAAGGGTAAGTCAGCGTAGGAGGCTGATGTAATTTTGATGAAGTTTTCGCTACCCTTATTGGAAGAGTCCCCAATTGGCTTGACTTTGTGGCCCTTACTGATGGAAATGCCCTGGTCCTATGGCAGATTCTAGGAAATTTCCAGGTCAATGAGTGAACCAATCCCTTCAGTCTCCCTTGCTTTATGTGCAAAAGTTTTTGAATTTCATTGCCTGAATAGCAGTATACAAGAATTTCTTCTTGGCACTACCTCCAAGATACCAGCTACAGTAACTCATTGCCAGAAAAGGCTGTATAATAACTGTTATATGTTGTATTGCAGAATATTCCTTTATATGCTTCAGCAACTTCCTGTAGTATCAGTACAATTAGCATACTAGTATCAAATTAAGTAAATGTTAATGCTGAAAATACTGATCCTCTATTCACACCAAAAAAAAAGTAAAACTAAAATGAACCGTAGATAGACAAAGATGTGACTGTCATGCCTTTATTAAATCATAAAGATGCAAACGTCTTATTTAGGCATTTTATAATGTCTTCTAATGAATGATTTATGGGTCTTCTGGTACATATAATAATAAGCAAGTAATAAAACATATAGTAAGCAAAGTTTAGACATGAAAAATGATTTTACACAACTTCTGATGGGTAATAAAGCCTGTATTTCATAATGAGCTCACATGATGCTTTTAGAGGTAAATTCTGGCTAAGTTCTTATCTCTTTACAAAATCACAATGCAAAATAATCTTAAATTTCACACAAATGGAAAATGTTATAAAATATCTGTACGATCTGGCTTTTTTGTTCTCTGTCTAAAGTATTGTATATCCAGTAGAGTCAGTGAATTCATGTTGGTGTAATATTAGCCTACGCAGAGAAGAGAATAAGGACACAGTATTTGAGTTAAATCAACACATACGAAAAACAGCCAAAATAATGACAAATTATATTATGCTCATTTTAAATACTACTTAAATACATGATGCAGTCCAAGCTGGCTTGGATAATAACAATGCTTTTCAAACAAAAACTCCTGGGATTATTAATAAGACATAGGAAAAAATATATATGTGTGCATATATATATGTATATATTCTCTCTGAAGGCCTTCTATCTTCAAAACACACATATGCATACACATGTAAAAGGAAAAACAAAGGAAGGAACTAATATAAAAACAATGTAATCCATGTCATTGCACTTTCTATTGGGAAATTGCATTTTCTGTTTATTTTCTGTTTATTTTGTTTTGTTTTTATTATCACAAAATATCCCCAAACTCTATGCATCTCATTGCTGATATAATGGGAATTCTTGGAAAGTTATAATAAGACAGAATTTAATTATGAGGACAGGTCTTGGAGAAGATAAAATCTGGGCATCTTTACAAGATTTCACAAGATGCTTCTGTATAGCATAAAGACACCATCATCTTCTTCGTTATATCAAATGATGATTTATTAAGTTGCACAACTTAGCAAGACTATATAACTATTTGTGGACAAGAATATCACAGAGATTTTGCATGTTACAGGTATATTACAAGAATATAGTAATACTGATAAAACAAGGAAGGCAAATTAAAAGTCTTTCAAAGAACTTTAAAATTGATATAAACAGGATAAGAATACTGGCTGGATAAGTGGACATAAATGGGCACAGAACAGGGTGTGTATGTATCCTACCTAGCACCAGCTTTTCTACACAAGTATTTGCAATGTTATAAATTTGCAGTCATTCAAGAGACAATTTATACAAGGAAAGAAACATTAAAAATATTCCAGAATGTAATACAGTAAGTTTTGATTGTTCATGTAGTTCTATACATACATTGAATTTTTTTATACAAACACAGAACTTCAGGTCATGCATAGCTGACTTTTCCTTTGAAAATAAATCTCCTTGATACTGAGTTAACACTTTATAAGCTACAAAACAAAACTTTTCCAATGAATGCTACAGCATTTTGTTTTGAAAAGAGAAAGTATTTCTCTGTATAACTTCATATCCTAAAAAAATCAAGCTTTGTTCCCAGTCCCATTCTACAGAAATACTATTAATGATATGTCTAATCATCCAATTTACTTTTATACTTGTCTCAGAGTATTAACATAAAAATCAGTGGATCCTATACGTACACTTACCAGAATATACTTTTCATAAAGTGCCCTAAATGCTTTCATAGAAACTTATGGGTGAAACTAAACAACCACAATGTACCAGAATGAATTCATTCAGATAAATGATGAGGTAAGAAACCTCCAGTCAACAATGGCAGAATATATATATTTTCTTTTTTAATCAAAACAGCTACTCTAATTTTACAGTCAAGATTCTCAAGGGAGACTCACAAGATGCCTTCAAAAGGTGATCTGGAATCTAAAGCTAATAAGTGAGATTGAACACTAAGTATCATAGATTCAGGAGAGTGATTGGTTTTATAGCAATTGTCTTCCAGTGAATCCCTTAATGCCGCACAAAATTATTTTCTCCTTGTCTCATAAGAACTGACGTACTTATCAGCGCTTTCCTTTTTAACACCTGTGATGGCTCAACAGGTACATACAAGCTTTTTTTCCTTGGATCATCTAAATGCTTAACATATGCAAGTTAAAAAAATTATAACAGCTGTTCTCTACCTGTAATTAGATTTGATATTTGTCTCATACCAGAAGAATGGATTGCATACCAAGAAGTTTGTGCATTTTATCCAGTAATAGCAGTTGGACTAATAAAATATATTACTTCTCTCTGAGAACCTTATATATTTATCCACCAAAAGCAACTAATATTAATGTTTTGTAAATTAGAGAAGTATCAGGAACATCAGATGAACATTTAGAAAGAATAAACCCATAAATAGAGTTAATAAAACAAAATTAAGGGCAACAGGTAGTGGTAACATGTGAGAAGCCCATTCCCGTGCAAAACAAAGTGCGGAGGAAATACTTTTTTTCTCAGATCACTCCAGTTTGGTACAGATATACTGTCCGTGATATAGAACTCTAGAGATATGTCACAGTCTTTTCTTATGTCCACTTACACATTAGTACACTGTACTTCAACCCATATATTGTTTTTCTTCTCATGTTCTCTATTTATTCTTTTCAATGTGCTTTATGTCTCAGTTTAATTGGCCTAAGCCTTTTGGTTATGCAGATACAGTCTCTCCACTGTATAGGTATATTTTAAAAATGTTTATTCTGTGTATCCATATATATTGTGTATACTTTACATGGTTTCAGCTCTTCTTTTTTATTTGAGAATACTATAGGCATAGGAGAAAAAGAGGGAAAAAGTGCCACAGAAAACATGTTTCATGTTGAAGAATCTAACTGAAATTCCTGCAGAAATCTGTAAGATGCTATAGAGTATTATGGGCTCTAGTCATTGCCAGCCTTAGCTAAAGCAAATTGTTACTATGCAGTCACCACATTACAGACATGCAGCTGACTATCAATATGGCTCAGAAATCATTAATCTGTTATCATTGAAAAGAAGAGGATGAAATACGACTCTGTGTTTTTCTGACACTATAGAGCCTCAGCTGGCCAGATTTTTCTTCAATTGACATAGTCATCATTGCTCAAAAGGAAGTAAATCTGTACTTTAAATCTTTTTTTTTTCCCCAGCAATTTAGTAATAACCTGTCAGTAATTAAGTTTGAATATAAACCAGTATTTCAGAATAAAAATGCAAAATTTTCATTTTCTTTAACTACTCTGTCTGTTGCCATGATCACTCTCAAATGGAAGAAGCACTGTCAAAAGCAGTGCAAAAAAACAGTACAGTTTGATATAACCACTGAATCAAGATATTGTACAACTTCCAATAATGAGGTACCCATAAAGATAGCTAAAACAGGAAGAATAAAATGCATTTAAGAATTCAAATATGCCAATAGTTCTATACAAACTATTCCAGCAGTAGCATGACAACTAATTAGCTCAAACTGATAAATATGTAAATCTGTGAACAATCAGGAACTTTATCCACTTAGGATTCAACTGAACATCTTCAAGGTCCATCCATGATACTTTCTGACATCTTCTGAAACTTAAAGATCTGTACTGCTGAATAGTCTCTCTACAACTGAATAAAACCAAGGCTAGCTTGCACTTTTTTTTTTTTTCTAATATTTAATATATAAGAACCAATCTGCTACCTTCCTATATTACTTTAAAGCCTAGAAAAGAGTCTATGTCAAGTTGGTTTCATCTTAAAAATTCAAAGAGAGGAAGATACATGCAACTTAAAGTGTCCTTTAGAAATGTTTATATGTTTTATTATTTTAAATATATCTTGTATTTTAAAATTAGAACCTACATACTTTGTTTAGTGATAACATTACTTTTATAGGTGTTTTGAATTTTCATTAATTTCATTTTTTTCCTAATGAAATGATTAGGGATCACTAAAATGTAGTAAATGTATAATATATGCCATGGTTTTTCTTAAAAGTTAAATCATTATCTTTAAAATATTCATAGTGATTCAAGGAAGTTAGAAACATATAATATTTATTAATAGTCATCAAATATCTCCTTACAGCCAATATATAAATAGAAGGAGTCTTGCATTAGCACATCTATCTACCCTCTCTACATTTTTCTCTTTTACAGTTTCACTGTAGAGTTCTACCCTTTTTTTGTTTAAAGAATTTAAAATTTCCTGATGAATCTAAACCAAGGCATAACTGACATACTTAAATGTCAGAGGGTTATATTTTCCAATATATGTGGAAATTTCCAATACAGTAGAAGCCAGACAGACTACCATTAGGAGTGAGAGCTTCACTTCATTGACATTGACTTCTAACTATTGCCATTGACTTCATTTTTTGTCTGCTTCAAGCCTTGGTTCAAAAGACTGATTTAGACTTAGGTCAGACTTAGATTTGGAATTAGAGATGATAATGTTGAAATATCATGATCTCTATTCACAGTTAGTCTACATTAGGAAAAAGAAAATAGAAAAGTAAAAAGCAACCAGAAGAGAAACTGGAGAAACAGAAACTTTTTGGTGACTTAAATCTGAGCCAAACCCGAGCTCTATGATTAGATTTGTTTTACAGTGGTTGAGATATTTTCATCAGGCTCACACTAGAAACCTGAAGAGGTAGGCAAAGTAAAATGCTGTAGATCTTCCTACCTCTAATTAAAGAAAAGAAGCAGAGAGGCAGGAATGGACACTAAGCACTGAGTTGAGGCATATTGCCATCATAGTATAAACCACTACTTATAAAGGTGCTATTATGTGAATAAATATGGTATGATTGTGCCAGTTGGGTATATTTTCTGTAAACTGCATAACTTGCAGAAAATGAAAAGCTGCTGAAAATAAAAGAACACTGATCTCTCTGTGATTTATATGAACTGACTTATTTAAAATGACTTCGCTCTGAAGTCCCATGACTCATGGTTGAAGATCATTAGTCAGCAAAGACGGCTCATTTGATACCTGTTTCAAGGTGTAAAGTAAATAAGTAATCTATCTGCTCTGTAAAAAATAAGTGCTGAAATTAAATGTGTCACTGCAATTCCAGCACTGTAAATTCGTGAACCTGGCTTTATAGAATTATTTTATGTAAGATATAATAATTGCATATAAAACTACTAATGTTCTAAGTTTTAGGCAATGACAAGAATGTTCATGCAGAAGCACATCCTAATGAAGTGTAATAAAAAAAGAAAAGGGAAAAGAGATGGCAAATCTTCAAGTATTAGTTGCAAATAAAATCATCAACAGTTAAAATCAAATGAGCACAACAAGCACTAGTGTGCTCTAGTGGAGCTAAGACTAGTTATTAGATACAGTGATTAGAAATTGAATGTTTGGGGATCTCAGTGTTAAATGAAAAAGTCATCTGAAAGAGTAGTACTAAGGGAATACTTTCAAGAAAATAAATACCAGTTTGTATGAGTGAATGAGAACACTTAGTTCTGATTCGAAGTTGAAAGGGGAAGCTTTTCAGCAGTGAAGCTTCATGGCAGTACCTCTGTCTAGTGAGACTAGAGAATTCAGAAAATAATAAATTAGGAATATTAGAAATAAATAAAAAAAATATATGGCATCTTTGATTTTAAAAGAATTATCTTCAATAGCAAAGAGCAAAGAAATATTTCCTATCTCTCCAGTTTTACCAGAAATATCTCTAAAATAAATTAAGATACTAGCATATTTGTGTCTGCTCTGAAAACAATATATGCTCTTCTGTATTCATCTTTCATCATAATAATATATTAAAAATTAAAAGACATCATTTAAAAAACATTTTCAAATTTTCAGTTTCCATAATTTTTGTAAAAGACCAGCCCTACATTCTTTTATTTTGATATTACATAGTTATTGAGTACATTTCTGACTCTCTGCCTTTTTTTTTTTTCTTTTTTCTGTGCAAATTGTGATTACCTTCCCCTCACCTCCACAAGCACTCTCAAGAGCTTCAACACAATGCAACTGCTGGGTGGGACAGATGTACACTATTTCTAGTAACATGCTTAGAATAAAAAGGATTATTTCTTCATTATTTTTTTATACTGTATTTTTCAAAATTTACTTTCTCCATTCCTTCTGAACTTTTTGGATCTTGTACATCTTGTCCAGTAAATCAGGCTTTGTACCTCCTACAAACTTTGGTGAAGTATAGCTCTCCAACTCGTAAATTCATATTGACTATATCTATTAAATACAGAAGAACCCATGTTTCACAATATTATGCACCAAAAACAGAAATTAAAAAATCCAAAGAATTTCCCAGCTGCAGGTAACAAAATACAGTGTATGTGTAACACAGTACTGTATACTTTGTGTTTTCTCAGGTTAAGTGTTCTTAAACTAGTTAGCATATGAAGTACACAAGTACAGTTACTGGCACTTTTCAATATGTTCATCTTAAAGAAATATGCCTATCTTTTACAAATGGGCAATCCCTATCCGTGCAGATCTGTCTGTCTAGATCTTGATGTCAGCATGAAACCTAAATGCTTTGGATATGAATATATCTGTGTAGTAAGTTACTGTAGCGAAGAAACTACCTCTTGCTATCTACAAGGACATCAACTACTTGCTATATACAGGGAAATATAAATTATAGAAGAAAAGGAATCAGAATTATTTTCACCATCCTTTCATTTAGCACCACTACTTTCATAACATTCTATTCGCTATTGCTGCACTTGCAAATCCAGTGTTTCCAAAGAAAAATATGCTCCTTGGGACCCTAGAAGCTCTTGATGGAAATCAACATTCTTGTCTATTTTCAAGCCACTATTAGAAAATAAATTTTGGTTAGTAACTATCCATGTCCAAGGAATGTATTTAGCTTTGGACACAGCACTGTTAACTTCTCCAAAATTGTTTTCTTTCCTTCTGTCTTTCCCCTTCCTCCTTCTTCACAGTCACTCAAAACTTCCCTATTGGATAGACTCAAAGCCTGGGGGCACTCTGAATAGCAGGCTTGTCCCAGAATTGTTGTGAAGGAAGCCTAACGCAGTAGTGTCAAGATCCCAACTTTGTGAGGTTTGGAAGGTTTCCAAGTTCCCATTTACAAAGTCTTTAAAATATGCACGGTTTAACATTAAGAGGAATAGAGCTATAAGAGAAGGATATGGAATCTGACCTTTAAAAGGGGTTGGAGATTGAGGAAGTAGCTAGCAACTGCAATAAAATTGCTAAGAATGAAGGAGACAACTCAGATTTTTGAGGGATTACTTTATATGTCATGTTTTGGGTACAAGGTTTACGATTGCCAGGGCATTTACAATGATGATTCAAAGGAATTGAAAATGAAGTTTTAGCATATTGTGGTTTCTCCATGATTATGGATTCAAATGCCTGACCTCTATCACAGGGTGAAGTCTACCCAAAAGCACAAATGAGACCTTAACTACTTCTGCAAGCTCTAATTGACTAGATTGATCTGGTATGAGTTGGAGAAAAAAAAAAAAAAAAAGGCAAACTTTGCTATGTAACTTGCTAAATTCACATTTCTGTAATACATTTGGGGTGGGAGGCCACAGGGTGATGGAAACTTCTGTGACAATTGCTATGATATGATATGGAGAAAGTCAAAGAGATTGACCTGGGGTTATGTGGTTAGTGAGGCCACTGGCAGCTTATGCCAGCAATCTAATGTAGAAAGCTACAAATAGTTAAAACAAAAGACCCTTGGGGGGAATATATGCAGGCATAAGACACAACGTACAGAAAGCTGAGCCCAAGGTGGAACTGTTACACAGAGAAGCAAAGCCAGCAGCATACCGGACATGACAACCAGTTGGTGTGAGGGTCCTTTTCTCCTGGGATCATGGTGCCAAGTGAAACTGCAGCAAAGGGATTGGTTCTTGGTTGGTGTGAGCGTGTGGCATGTGTGTGTCATAGAAAAGAAATCACTATTAAGCCACTATACCCAACCAGTTTGGTAAATAAATTTTAAATCATATGTCACTGAGTGGTGTGGTTCTGATTTTGCAGCTGCGACCCCCTGACGGTCTCCTGCCACCAGCCAGGAGATGAGACTAATTCCCATCAGAACTCTAATGGCTCAGTGAAAGTTCATTGGAGCCAGAATGCTTCTGCTTAACATCGAGGCAAGGAAACTGTATGCCTTTTTTTCACTTTCCTACCTCTCTATTTGCTACTTATGTTCGGAAGAGAGTTCCTTCTCCAATTTTCTGTGAGAATTTTGCAAGGCTTGCCTTTGATTCATTTTCTTTTGTTTCTTAGTCCTCACAGGGAATATGGGCTCTTTAACACCCTGAAGGACAACTGAACTTGTTTTGTAATAGCAAATGTTAAGTGCAGGGAACAAGACTCCCAGAACAAAACTTAAAAAAACAGCCCAGAAAGGGAAAGAGAAGAATTCACTTTTGATTCTCAGGAAGACACCTTTCAAAAAGGGTGGGCTATAGAAGTATACCCCATGGTAGGGGGGTCTTTCTCCCCAGGTGATTGGAGGGCTCTGCTGTCTCTCTCAACGGGGAGAAGTTTTCATACAATTCATTGAGCAAAGCCCCTCTACCATTTTTGTTAGACTTCCAGATAAAGTCTGATCAAGAGATATGTTGTGGCACTTACTCCTCTGGATTGGCAGGAGGGAAGAAGATTGGTCAGTTGTAACTTGGTAAACTCATAGAAAGCACAAGCATATCATATTATATCCAGGCTACTTCTCTATTTTGGATCAGTCAGTTTCCATCCAAAGTTCTTGAGTTATTTCTCTGGGCATGTCAACACCACAAAATAACCCCACCCCAGCAATTAATATGGGGACAGATGGCTCATCAGCTTAACATAAGCTTGTGTTACAGTGTTAAGATAATAACATGCAAATGCCTACTACTGTAATGTTTTTTTTCTAGTTCACAAGTCTAGTCTGCAACCAAACAGATGTTACAGATTTCTGAGGATTTGAAGAGAATTCAAGAATAATTTAAGAATGAGATGCCTTTTGGGAAGACCCCAAAAAATTGATATATTTACATTATCAGAGAAAAAGTAGTGGGGTGATTTGGTAACATTTGGTAAGTACTTACAGGGGACTGAAGTCTGATAACAGCTCTTTAAGCTCACAGACAAAGGTAGAACAGCACGCTATGGCTGATATCTGAAACTACCCAAATTCAAGCTTAGAAATAAGATGCTTGATTTTAGCAATGAGCATAATCAACCACTGGAACACATTATAAAGGATTCTGAAAGACTGGAGAACTCTAAATCAAGGGTAGATGTATTTTTTCTGAAAAATACACTCTTATTCAGATGAAGAATTTTTATGTTTTATTTTACACAGAAGGTCAGAATTGATTATTACAATGAATGCTTCTTGTTTATAATTCATATCTGTTCTCTAAATTGATAGGATCATGATATCTTAACAAAAATGTACATTGGTTTTGCACCACAGGCTCATAAAAACTGCAGGAAATTTAGTTAGTAAATAGAAGTCAGTCATAATTCTAGAATAATGAGAGGAAAAAAAACCTGTCTGTTTTGTTCATATCAGCATTTCATATAGCAAGTTCTTACTAAGAAAAAGTCTAAGACAAAAAGTGCAAATCAGTGGTATAAAGGCTGAGCGGAAAAGATACTACGCTGTTGGGAAGCTACTACTTTTCTATATGTTTTTGTTTAAAGAAAAGGAAAGCTGTTATTCTAATTTCTGAGAAGTAGAAGTAAATAGTACTCCAATTTGGAGCAAAGAGGAGCTGCGAACTCTTAAACAAACAGGTTGATATCAAACAAGTAATCTTTCTCTTTAGTATTCTGAGAAGCAGGCTAAAAATCCTTAAAAATTTTTGAAAAGATAGGTCTTTTACTGTAAACCTATTTATTAAATGATTAGTGTCTGAAATTTGACAATAACATGAGATTCTCCCAATATAAAAGATTACAGCTTACCTTTTTATTCCAAGTCATTTGAATTTTTGTTTAAAAAAGTGATGGTACCATTTAAATTGCGGATAAATATCAATTATAAATATAACTTATTAATTCAGTTCTCAGATTTATAAAGACTTTCTGGGGATCACTGCTACTTACTGTACACATAGAAATTAACATTTTTAAAAAGCTTCATTGAGCCCAATGGAATTGCAGTGGATTGCTTTCAAACACAGCAGCTGAAGTAAACACACAACCTGTCTTTTCTATTACCATATTGCTACCCAAGGGGCAGTGGGTTAATTCTAAATAGCAATATTAATGTGCAAACCTTTACATCAGTTTCTAAGAAACCAAGATTTCTCTTGATAGTCACCCTCTGCACAAGAGTTGAAACCTTCAACTTTAGAAACTCCCTTAGTAAATAGCCCCAAATTATGGAAACCAACATCTTCAGAGCTAAATACAAAATTCACTTCTTTAAGTTTCTTTTGACAACAATTAAGATAGACAAAGATATGGTAGAACAGGGTCTTTTTGGTAGATTAAATGTTTAGACGATCTAGGCTCTATGTCATAAAACTAGGAATCTTGGTGTTACTCCTGGAGTGTGCATTATAACTTATACCTGGTTAAAACTCAAATCAAAAAAAGACATCTAATGTCCATGTGAAGAAAAGAGGCAACGGAGAATTCAACACTTGTCTTTGAAATTTGCTAATATGTTTAATAAATCCTTTCATTCTTTCCTTGTCTTTATTATACCTTACTTTTTAGTTCAGCATAGTATGACCTGTTATTTTCTCAATGTGTGGCAGCACAGCACTCTGGTGTATCAGCCACTCCTCACAGTTTTGTATCATCAGCAAACTTGACTCTATCCCTTCATCCAGGTCATTGATGAAGAAATTGAACAAGACTGGACCCAGGACTGACCCCTGGGGGACACTGTTAGTTACAGGCCTCCAACTAGACTCTGTGCTGCTGATCACAACCCTCTGAGCTCTGCCATTCAGCCAGTTCTCAATCCACCTCACTGTCCACTCATCCAGCCCACACTTCCTGAGCTTCCCTATGAGGATGCTCTGGGAGACAGTGTCAAAAGCCTTGCTGAAGTCAAGGTAAACAACATAAACAACATCCACTGCTCTCCCCTCATCTACCCAGCCAGTCATCCCATCGTGGAAGGCTATCAGGTTGCTTAAGCACGACTTCCCCTTGGTGACGCCATGCTGACATGTATCAAGTACTCAAGTACTTGATGTGTACTTGGTAATTCATGTGAATCAATTAATCTAGTACTGTTTTCAGACTGTGAAACTAAAATGTAGCACTCAGTCTCTTGTATAAATTGCTAACATTATGTGATTTACAGGAGGAAATGTCTTGAGTATTCCTACAGTACAACTAGTAGGAGAGTATCCAAGTTGCGAAGTGGTGTTTTTTTAATAAACATTATTCAGATTATTTCATTCATAAAAAAAGATGAATTTATCAAGTTAAACAAGAATGAAACTAATTGAAATATGTCCATAAAGAATGAATGAAAAAAGAAAAGAATTTTCTATATCATTAAATGTGCTCCCTTACAGTACCTCTGAACCTCAAATCATCTTTTTGTTTATGTTTGCACAGCATATCTAATGTCTGGAAAACTTATATAAATAATAATAATAATCTTTCTTCCAGCACAAGAAAGGTAAATATAATGCTTGAAATATTTTGTGTTCCAGACACAATGCTCTTTGTTATTACTAATTTAAAGATTAGTTTTGACAATAAGGACTAAAGTGTGAATACTAGAAACAGCACCAAACTAATGTTAATTCCATACAATACTCAGACCCAAGACAAAAATTTTAGTCTTTAGTGCCTGGAAGTGTGTTTGTTTGCATCAAGCTTTCATTGATTCTGGTTATAGCTGAAAGAAGAGCTTAAGGAGCTGACCCTAGGCACACATGAAATGAGGACCATGTGAAATGAGGTATTAGCAACTACCTGTAGAAAGCTTGACTGAAGAGAGTTCTTTAATATGACATAGCAGCTCTGTGGCAAAAGCATGTATAAGACCCAGTTTTTAAGGTGGCATCCTGCTTGTCCGTATTATGACATATTCCTTTCTTTTCCTTTAATAACCTGCATAATGCACTCAACTTCTCATTTTGACATATGAGGCAGCACTCCTACTGACTAGAGTCTCTTTAAATACACAAAATTCAGTCTCAGAGGATGTGAGAAATAGGAGAATTTGATGGCACAATTCAAAAGATATGTCAAACTTTACATACAAGAGGGTCAACTAAAGCTGTCATTCTTTATTCTTGAGTGCTCAACTTTGTAATATTAATGATATTTTATGTACACAGAAAGATGACAAATGACACTCCAGGAAATCTGCATATTTTCTCTGATAGAATGTATTTTACTTCTGTTTCAGTGAGTATTGTAAATTGCCTTCACTTCAGTCAACTAAACAAAGACAATGGTAGATTACCATGACAATGTAGCTAAATATATAGTTTATAAGCCTCATTTAAAGTTATTTAAATTAATTTACACACTACTTCCAAGGTAACACATACATTCTTTTGGTAGTTTGGTGATACTATTCTAACTACTGATGCAGTCCTAAATATTCTACTGTTCTAAGTGCTGATACTGTTCAAAATCGGTATGCAAAATGAATACATTCTAAGTGCGGATTTTGTTCTGATATTGAATAATATTTGGATTGGAGCATTCATTTCAATACCTTATCTAAAATTTCCCAAAGCTATGAATCTAAAAAAAAAACCATACGCTTGATCACCTCCAAATGTGTGACTTTGTACAACTTTAAAATTACATAATCCTATTATGTAAATTAGATCTTCAAGATATATTTTATTATATTTTTTTCTGATCAATAGATTTTAATACCTGAGTCCTGTTATTCTAAAGAAACAATAGCTGTCTAAATATAAGTTCTTACTCTCTGGCCTAGAAAACTTGCATCTCTTTTTTGCCCCGGCATCTGCTTCACTAAAAGTGGGACACTATTACTTGTTAATCTCAGTCGCATACTGAATGTATAGTCAGTTGATATACTCATTAATTACAAAGCCCTCAATGTACAAAAGCTAATCATTATTATTTTATTTATTTTAGATCTTTTATATTTGATATTCGTACCGCTTACTGTGGTACTGCTGCATGCTTCACAAACTGTCTAACTAGTCAAAACTTTGCCTTTATGTTTTCCACAGCAAATTCACTTCACTTTTGAATGCCCTCTCGCTTACTCACTTGGGAATAAGAACGTAAATGGTATCTCAGTGACTGTCTACACATCATATCTAAAGTTTCTGTGCTGCAACTATTTAAAACATCAGAGATATAAGACAACACACATTTTCTAAGTGCAGATCTCTGCAGAAAAAAATCCAATCACTAGCCTACTGTATGGACATCTAAAAACGCTGTCAAAAGCTGTCAATAAACATGTAATTTAAATGCAATTTAACATTCTTTAAGAGGCAAAGAAGCAATCAATACAATTTGCGTGCGAACTAAACAAATACCAGGGGCCAAAGTATTTATTAACATTACTGTAGGATTAGTTCATTGACGGGTTTACTCTGAGGTATTGTAGACTACCACATAGGTCATAGTGGAAGAACCATGCAAATAATGAGTAGCTGCCAAAAAAGCCTGTAGTGGAGATTCAGATATTGTTTTTTTGATGAGTATGTCCATTTGTGTGTATCTTGTTGAAAAACATGCTAACAAATGTTTTAGTTGCATTTAAGTTTTCAATACATCCAGGTCCAAAATAAAACAGACTTACATTCACACTTGAATCTTATTTTCTAGAATTCTATTCTTGTTTAAAAGAAAAATGATTACTCACTGATATAATTTTATTTGCTGTAAAACTTGCTAGAAAGTAAGAGTGTGTTCAGCTACGCAAAGCCATAACAAACGGTTTTTCACATACTTGAGTTTTACAAAACTTATGTTAGAAAAGTGACAAGATATATAAAACAAAAGTAGTATATCTTTAAGCAAATGATAACAGCCATACTACAATTCTTATATATTTTAGATTTAACATTGAAAAACACAGTACATTAGAAGAGCCCAGCTGGGTAAGATACCACTTCATTCTCACTGGTCATAACAGAAGAGGCCACTATTTCTGCCAGTATAACTTGATAAACTATGATTGTTTCCTTTTTTTCTTTTTTCTGATATATTCCTAAATAAGATACTAGGCAGAAAAGTAGAACTTGACTTAAAGTCTCCAGAGAGTAATGGTCTTTTATTTTCCTGATTGGTCTAATAAACCCAATGCAGTTTTTTGCAAATTTTGATTTGCCCAGGAGAACCACATCATATTATTTCTGCATTTTTGTAATATCTCTTCAGATTTATATGCACACATACAGTGTTAGCAACATTTTCTTCATCACTCTCTCTTTCCTTTTTAAGTGCTAATGTATACCTCCACAGTTAGTCAACACTCCAGTTTCAATTCCATAAATTGTTGTGGAAAAATGAGAGAGTAGATGTATTTTTCAAGAGTTACTACGGTTACTGTAATCTGGAATCACTGGTAGGGCTATGAGCAACTGGTGTGGCTATGAGGCAAAAGAAGGGGAAAAAGTTTTAATCTAAAAGTCCAGATGTCAAAATATCTGTGAATGTTGTTCTTACTAGGAAGCTATACTTGAGGCTGACGGCAATGGATAGATAGTGTATAAAAGCAAGAAAACCAGTGATTCATAAATATCCCTAAGAAAGGCTTCTTACATTACCTGAATGTACTGGCATGAGCTGCTTCGTAGTTGCAATATACTTCCTGAAAATACCGCCAAAGATTTTGCGAGAAAACTAGGCTAACCATACACCTATTTTAAAACAATGCAATAGCCCAAGTAGGGGGAAACTTCAGGAGAATATTGAATCCCTAGGGTTAGACAGCATGTTCAGAAAGATAGTAATGCTAATGACATTTTGTAAGAAGCAATGCAAGCTTTTTGTTAATGTATTTAAAACCTTGTTCACATACTTAATTTTAAATATCTAGTACTTTTCATGTTATTTGAAATGTGATGGAAAATTATACTGTAAGTCGCAGCACTCCCTTAAGTGAGTTCTCTCACTCTTATGTTCCTGTCAGTTTGTGATGTGGTATGAATTAACTCTTTATACCTCTTCAGCACAGTAGGCTGTAAATTAATAGGTGCAAAGGAAGCAACAGTGTTCTGTGAATGAAGCATCAATTTACTGCTTCTGTACTTCTCACTTCATACACTGTTCACATGCTGGTGTTAACAGCTAAGTGATCTCTGTATCAGAGCTATTTATTTACACTTAACACAGACAGGCAAGAGATTATACTAGTTCATAGCCTCTACTACCAGCATAAAGTTCATTTACCATCCTGTTTACTTTAGGATCAAAACCTTTGCAAAAGCTTCCACATACTTTTGTATGTTATTTAGGATTAAAATACTACAAAAAATAATCTCTGCATTTCAAATATGCTTTCTTTAAATATAAATCTAAGGAATTTTGAAAGACTTTCATGTGAGATATTAGTGTAAATTAAATATATTTATTACTTAGGCCTTAAATATATTTACCTTTCCATCAAGACTCTACCATCTCTTCTTTTTTTTAATCAGATTATTTCCATCATCCCCACCTCTGAACACAAAAGTAACATAGAAGTCAAAGGGAACCTGTGGTCCAAATGAAAGAATGGGAAAGTATTTTGTCATATTTCTAGGTGAAGCTCTAAGACGACTTAGGCATGTACTTCAGCACTTGCCATCATCATGTGGGCTGTGTCTGTGGAAAAGACCACAGGATACTGATAAGGCTGCCATATATTTAACAGGGAAAAAAAGAGAGTAGGCAGGGCTTCTCTGCTCTCCTGCACAGCAAGGGTAAATGTACCCAAACAGTCCTCTTTGGGGAGGAAGAGGAAAGGAGAGAGGCTGTGCCTGCTGGATCGAAGTGATAGCATTAGTGACAGTGGTGTCTCTGTGAGCTTATGTTTTTGTTCACTCTACGCTGACTAGAGTGCACTTCCCAAGCAAATCTGGGATACCGCTCTGCAAAGGCTCTCCTGACCTACAGCACCAAATTCTCACCATTGCTGCTTTGAAGTTTATGTTTCCAAGCTCCTCCAAACCTACAATGGAGCTGTTTCTAAGACCTTAACAACTCTGTAAAAGTTTGTCTGGTCCCAGCCTACCCAAACAAAACTCTTCTCATGTTAGATTCATTCTTGCCTTCCAGCTCTCCCACTCAAAGCTCTTACCACCTCCATGATCCCACTTCCTTCCAGCGCATCCCTGGGAATGCAGAGATCACATACAAGCTCAGATGTTCCTTTTTTGCTTATTTTCTAATCCACTACTTGTACCTTTTGTCCTTCTCTACACTATTGTTATATTGGCCATTAGAACCTGAAGCTGCCTCATTGTGACCAACAACACTCACCTCTTCATTTGCCTCTCCCCACAATAATAATAAAACAAACAAAAAATATCCACACACATTCTCCTGTTTATGAAAAAAAAAATTAAAGATGCCTTTAGGATGCTGAAAGGAAAAGGAGGACAATGTCCAGGATGGGGGAAAGTATGTAACCCTGTCTTAAAATTAAAAAAAATAAAAAATAATGTTTTGCTTTAATATTAGTAGTAGTCAGGTTTTATCTTTCTTCCCATTGAAATGTTAGGGGAAGAGATGATGCACTACCTGTCTCATCTACTTTGTTTTTACTTTCTATGGACTACAAAGATACTGAGCAGGGTTCACTGTATTTTCCTAAGTCTGCTAACAAATTACTTACAACTGTGGATGATTCATTTTTTCACGCTGGCATTTGAATACCTGCAGAAAATCCATTTTGGAACATCATGACTGATCAATATAGCAAAGTACAAGATACATCACTGTTGAGATCAGCTTATTAATACTTATAGGAAAACTGTAGGAGTGAAGAAGCTGTTTATTTGCATATGTTTGGGTATAGCAAGTGTTGTGCCAAAGAACTGTGTATAGATACTGAATTAAAACAGGGTATTTCTCACTCAGGCAATTTTAAAAGACTTTGGAAAGCAATACTTGGAGAACTGATAATGTATCAGTTGCCCATATTGCAGGCATAGTGTATTCAGCTTCATCCTGTGCAAAAAACTGTTGCTATTTTCTTTCCAAATTCCATAATCTGCGAGTGGATAATCCTTTCTGGGCTGTGTTTAACAATTCTGAGATCAATGAGACAAGATATTCAGTCCAAGATTATAGATCTCCAGAGGCAGTAAAGTTCAGTAAATTGCTTGCAAATATTTTTACACACTTCTTTTTTTTTTAGGAGGAAATATTTTTAAGTTTTGGACACTGACATTAGGGAGGAACTGGCGTGGTGGCTGACAGATTGCAGACAGATTAGGAAGTCATTACGGTGACTAAGTGGTTGGGAAGAGAAAGCTTGAAGTTCATACCTTAATCTGCCAGAGACCAAGGGAAAAAGACAAGAAGTTCAACTAGAATGTGTCAATTCTTGTTTGAACATGGTAGCAAAAGCTGGAGGAGGATGTAGAAACAGAAAATTTTGGAGGGAGGAGAAGGAAAGGGAGCAGTGAAAGCACTGGTGTTGCCAACACAAAATGGCTAGAAGAAGCTGTGGGAAATGAAGCATCAGCAGCAAAGGCAGCAACCAACAGGACTTAGAAGCTGGGGAAAAGTTGTGTTCTACAGAGTCTTCAAAAGAGACTTGGAAGAAATCAGTCAGCAAGGACATATCCACATACAAGGATTTATTTCATGAAAATAAATTTAGTCCTAGTCTGGTAAGTGAACATATTACCAAATGCAAATATCTAGCATTCTCTCATGAACACACTATTTTTCAGTCTTCTAAGGCTCCTCATACAGATACACACAGCATCTTTCTTGCTCATCTTGAAAGTACCTATATCCTGCCAATGAAACTTGGGTTTTTAGAAATGTTCTATATGAAGTCAGTTAAAAGTCTGTGTGAAGTCTATGTGAAGTTGGTTATAAAAGTTATTAGTGTTGCTACATGCGCTTGAAAAGGTTTTCCAATGTTTCAAGTGCAAAGCATTTTCATGTTCAAGTGCAAAGCATCATTAATGCTGATCTTCAAATGTGATAGGCTATGCACTTTTTATAAAGCAACTGGGAACTTTGCAACATGGAAGCTATCAGAAAGAATTTAACGGTAACTATGCAACTTCCTTTCCTGTCATATGACAATAAAAAGTTGTTCACTGCAAGACAACTCATATTTGTACTCCGAGTAGATTAACAGAGTGATTTATAACCATGTTCCACTAATTGAGTATTCATCCTTGAAATTAGAGTAGGACAGATCATTGTACTGGCTATATCTGTTCAAAACTGGTAAGGAATTTTTCCCTTGCTGTTCAAAAGGGTCATAAATGTACATATACATACATACATATACACACACATCTATATACAAATATATAGGTTATTATTTTTCTGCTTTTTTTAGCAATATGAGCAGGCAGAAAGGTCAAACAGGCAAGTTATCAAGCACAGATACCTATATTTACTGAATCCAGTTTCCTAATCAAAACATGTAAAATAGGAAATCCAGCTAAAACCTACAGAAAGGTAGGAAGAGCTTCTGAAAGCTAGCAGACAGTAGGACAACCCTTTACCAGCATCCCCAAAACCATTACATGAAGTCAGCAGAGTTTCATCAATGACAAAAACTCTCTAAACAGGCTAAAAAAATACAAATGAATGAATAAAATCTAATAGGTCTCTCAAATGAAAAAGCTGCAGTCTAATTGCCTTCCTCTCCTTGCATGATCATGGCACATCTTTTATCTTCTGACAGAAGAGGATAAAAAAATAGAATCCTGTACTGTTAAGGGTATGTCTAGAAGCTTTTTCTGGTATATAACAACTTTATTGAACATACATCGATAAGCAATGAAACTTTTCACAGTAAACCAACAGATGGTGATCTTTAGCTATATTCTCATATACTTCTGGGAAAAATATTCAGCTCATGCATAAACCTACTGACATTGGTGCATATTAAACAAGTGATTTACACCACCCAATAGTCTCATGCACTACCTTTGTATAGACCTCTCACAATGAGGGTGCAAGATTAAGACAGCTCTCTATAAAGAAGACAGGAAAATACAGATTTGAATACTACAGTCCTGAATTGTACCTAAGAGCTTGTACTGCCACATTTATCTAAGAAACACGAATTAGTATTATGACCCAGTTGTTACAAGAAACTATTCATTAGCACAGAAGCAAGAAGAGAGTTTCATATGGCTCCAGCTACCTATGTCAAATCATATGCCAAGGGTAAAGCGATTCACTGTTGATGTTTCTACATCACACTCATTCACATACATTTTTATAGCCATTCACTACGATATTGAGATGATTTATAAAGGAAGTCAAAGTAATCCTAAAGGTATTTTTAAATGGTATCAGGAAATAAATTTGGACTAAACTGAAGTCCAAAATGCAGTTTGTTTTCTTGTATTTGCATGACAAAAATTTGAAGGATAATAATTTAAGTCCAAATGGAAGCATAATCAGATAACATTAGTATTGTAAGATAAAGTAAGATAAAAAAACAGATTAAATTTTAGAACAAAGTATGCTCTGTTTTAAGATCTCAAGTTCAAAACTAATAATAATCACCTTCCATGAATACTTTAAGACTCTTGGAGATTTTTCTGTCAAATATATTTTAATCTTGCAAAAATTAGGTCAAATCCAAATGTTTGCATGAGCGAGCACATGTCTGACCTAACTATAGCCTTGTGAACTGCCCAGCTTCACCTCACTTGAAAATAATGAAATAGATTACTCCATCCAAATTAAAAAAATAAAAAAAACAAAACTCTGTCTCATGTTGTGACAGAGAACAATGTTGTCTTTGGGAAGACTCATTAAGACCAAAGAGATGATTTCCAGTGGAATGCTTTCCCCAAGTGATATAGTCCTGATTTTTATTCAAAAACGTGTTTATTCAGCATGTGCTATTCAATACTTCTTAATGTTCTCTCTAGATCCAACCTTTATGTAATTGTAAGTATCATATAACTTTAGCTGAAATCGAAAGAGATGTGTTTGGAATTATACAAATAAGTATTTTATTTCAATTCTAATAATTAACAACAGAGGAATCATTCAGATTCTTTAAAAATTCAGCCATTTGGTGGACTTTTAGATGGGCTCAAGGCATAGCAAAGAGGCACTCTTTCTGATATGCTCCCCAAAGTACTGTTCTTGGCATTGCCAAAGCTCACCTACTCTCGGGATAAAGATGTTTTAAATCACAGACACCTTTATGTAATAGCAAATTAAGTGATTCAAATAAATAATAAAAAAAAAAGGGTCATTTTATCTACATGGTAACTAATACTTTTACTTTCTCCATAGGATAAAAAAAATCTGTTCTACCTGCTTTGCTTTCATTCTGCAAACACTGATGTTCATCTTTTTAAGCCTGTTGACAGTCATATTGTTTCAAAATAGGAATAAAAATGCGTTCATCTAAGTACATTATAAGTAAGAACCTCCAATCCAAACAAAAAATATCAGGGGAAAAGAGAAAAATGTTCAGACTGAATTCTAGGAGAAAGAAGATTCTTGTCATATCTCAGATTTCCTACAGTAACGCTGGCCAATACCACATGGGATTAATGCAGGGCACATTTCTATTACTATCTGCTCATATTTTCTACATCATCTACTATGATAAACCCTCTAGAGAATGGATATATATATATGATTGTCTGTAAATGTAAAATTATTCCTGTATTGGCATGCTCAAGTTCAGTAACAGCTGAATTTCTAACAATAAAGTTGCACATATGTTGTTAGATATCCATTGGACACTTGCACTCAAAACTTAATGGACAGATTTTTGCATTCTGCAGCAAGATTCCATTAGTTCTTCATCTTCAAGATTCTAAATTTTGGTCCTTGGAAACCAAAATAACAAAAAATTGGAATTCATGATTGTTGTGCATGAGAGGGAGAGGGCACTTCAGACAGACAGACAGACAGACAAACAGACACGAACACTTAATTTGATACTGAGCTGCTTCAATAGCTGTTGTTAAAGAACTTCTGGTAATTTGGAAATATGGAAGAGCAATCTTGTGAAGTAGATCCAGGAGTCCCTTCAAAACAAAGTTTTTACTTTTTTTACCAAGCATGGTTTCTGCACATTTTTATTTTATATAGTTTAAACAGATCAGATGCTACCTAGAACTTCACAATCACTAATATAATGCATTGCCTAGCCAATCATGACATTAACATATTAATGAGATTGGATCAGAAATTCAAAAAGGACATTCTGAAGATAATACCCACCAAACATCTGTGAGCAGCAGATCTGTATTTTTTTTCTAGGCTACATTTTTTATGTAAAGGCACACACATTCAGCACAAGACAGTCTTCTCGGACATTAAAAAAAAAAAGAATATATAGATTGCAGAGAAATCCTAATACAAACTATTCTGCAAATAAATTCATTCCCATAAACAAAACTATCTTCTTTTACTCAGTGCAGAGAATGTAGATTTAAATTTATAATTAATAAGTCCTAATATTATCTGGCATACAGCATTAACATCAGCCAACATAAGATAGTAATACATACATACATCAGTACATGAAATAGGATTGAATTACAGCTTGTTTTGCATAAAATGGCATGTATTTGCTCTCTCTCTATTCCCGATTTTCTGTGGGGCTGAATTTTGCTCACTACATTCATTATTTGAGTATGATAGGCAAGTTGTTCAACATACAACATCTGGAAACATTCTCATATGAAGTTCAAACAGTTCTGCATATAACATCAGTAAATGCTCGCTGCTAAGATACTCTACCCATATAACACTTGCAGATGGAGAAAAAGAAGAGGAAGGATGAAGAGTGGGAAGGAAGCAGACTACTACATTGCTTTCAGTTCTGGAGGGTGAAAGGGACCAAAGCAAAATGCATAATAAAACAGTCATTACTAACATATAGAAAAAATAGCTGTCATTAAATACTTTGTAAAAAGACTCACCAGCAAACAAGAAAAACAGAAACTGAGATATTTGCAAGACCTCTGACTTACCATATTGATGGTGCTTCTGTTCCACTGATCTCTAAGAAGTCATATCCTTCTTCTAACTGGAAGTCAGTAAAGACCAAAGCAATGGTATCTCCTGGTTCAGCCAATATGGTCCAGGTGCAATCAGCATTATTTTCATACTCTGAAGGGAAATGAGGGCTTGAAATAGTTCCACTTGTCCCACGTAGTGTCCCTCCACAAGCTCCTTCAGCTGATGAAGAGAGTATCAGTTACTAGTGGAGTTCCATTTTAAACAAGCAAATCATCATCCTTGTTCCTGGCACAGTGAACCAAACTCTTCTCTTACATGCATACAATATGCGTGAATTTACTGTTAAGCCTGGAATGTTGTTTAATCTGTGACCAAAGGGTTTAGCAGACCTTTTTGTACTCTTCCTTACCCCCTAAGATTTCACTGAAAGCTTTAAGATATTTTGACTAATATTAACATTGGGTATTAAAACAGATTTAATTAGAAAAAAAAAGTCATCTATGTAACTCATTGGCATGAAAAATTAAAAACTCATCAAGTTGCTTTCAGTTAGTTGTGATGCGGCTATGAAAGCCACATCAATAGTAATTAAAAATATTTCTGCATAAGTGAAAGGTCAGAAGAGAAGCATTTCAATTTTTGCCCATTTTATTACCTTTAATCACTGCTATTATCATTAGGTATTATTTACATACTATAGAGGCATGTGGATATTTAAAAACAAATAGCTTGACAAGGTGCCTGACACAAGGAACTTACAGTCTAATTAGGATATTAACTGAATAACTAATTAAGACAACAGATAAGGTAGGAGCAGAAAATCAAAGCTGTCAGTGAAAGTGAGTTTTAAAGAAAGATCTGAAGGAGAAAGGATTTATTTGAATCAAAAGGAGAGGAATACTGTGGTTAGACATTAAAAAAGGAAACTATTGAAAGAGGATAAATAGCTAATAAGAGACTAAAATAAAAGGGAGGATTGGAAAGAGGCAGAAACAGAATGATTTCTTTAAGATTTAAGTATTGAAAAGGAGAGAAAGCTGTTGAAGACAATCCAACAGGTAGTAATCTTTACAACCACTTTTTTATATACAAAGTAACCTTTTGGCATGAAGAAATGTATAAAGTCTGTGGCAGCCAAGGATATCTAGAGTTTCATGATTTGCTGGCACAGGAGTTTCTCAGGGGAGGGCAGTCCTTTTCATTAAATTTCATATCTTACTCTCTGGGCCCTGATACTGATATCTTCTTTTTTAAATGAAAGACAATTTTTTTTTGGAAATGGATCTGTACTCCTAAAAGAGTTCTTTTTGTTGTTCAATCAGGCCATTTGTGTGATTCCTCCCTCAATTCTTGGCTTTTGATACAGTGCATATTGAAAGGGCCGTTGTGCCTATGAGGGACGAAAGGGGAAAAGAAGTGCAATTTAAAGAACTCATAGCTAAAACTGAGGATTGAAGCTGACATGCAAACTTTACAATGATTCTAAAATTGCTGTAAACCCATAATAAATGAGAAAGGAGAGTCAAGGTTTGTTTTCTGATAGTATCTAAAATGATTTTTTTTCCTTTTTTTTTTTTTAACTGTACAGGTTTCAAGCATTCACATCAGATCATCACCTAAGAAAGACAAAGAAAAACAAATTAACTTGATACATCCTGTGCCAATACTTCAGTACAGAAACTAATAGTGAGATATTGATTTCCACTGCGGTCATCATCAGTATCAGAGTTAGAGTGAACCATTAAAAACCAAAAACTGATCATTCCTACCTTTTTTTTCCAGGCTTTCTGCTTGTTCCTATTTTATCATATTTTATTTATTTTGGTTTTTTGGGGGGGCGGGGTTGTTTGCTTGTTTGTTTGCTTTTTTAAGAAACAAAACACATGAGCACGAGTTTAAGTTATACAGGTTCTACCTGTGTTCTCGGAAGAGAGCAAGCAGGCTTTTCCCATCCCAGGCAGCCAGCAAAACGCAGAGAATAACTAAGTCAGCCATAATTCTTTGGCACCAGCTGCTTGTTGTTAAATTCTGTTATGACAACATTTGCAATGACACCATCTCCCACTGTGTTTACATTGACATCAAGTAACATGCTAGTGGTGATTAAGATGCCACTCACTGTTTATGTTGCAGAGCCCTGGAATAAGGTTTGAGCTCTAAAGTGCTGACTTTTACAGCTGACAAGGAAGGCTTATACAGTTGATTATTTTTGGCAATCCCCTATAAAAGGCTAGATTTATACCCTGTGCATTACCAGTGAAAGCCTGTGGAACCCAGGCTGCTAGAGATATCCACCCAGAGGGAGGCAGAGCTATTTAATCTATTCATAACAGCAATTGCAAGAGACCAAGTTAGCTCAGCAATGGAAAGGCAACATTAGTCAGGTAAGAGCATGGAAACCATGCAACTCAGTGAGACAGAGAGCCAGTATTTTCTCTCTGACAGATGTGGATGCTCAGGGAAAACAGAGCCTGTACCAAATGATCCTTCCTCTGACACATTTTCCCTCTTCCAGCAGCCTGGGGTTGGGGACTTCCTCAGACAGAGATAGCACCCAGACTATGGCAACCAGACTGTTGAATATTAAAACAGGTAATAAATTGCCTAAGAATTAGTGCAGGCAGGCAGGATGTGGCCACACTGTTTAGAGGGTAAGAGAGTTTGGCTGTGTGGAGATAAGCTGTGTTTCACCAGCTGGTCTCAGAGCTGGTTGCCCTCCTTGGACTGATCCTCACTCTTGTCCGTGGCCTTCTCTATTTTGTGCTTTCAACCTAGCCAGAACATTGCATGCGAATGTTAATGCATCACTGCACTTGGAGTAATTTTATAGCGGATAGCGCCTCAAGCTTCAAAAATTCTAACTCACAGTGATTAGCAAATTGCATTTTAAAATATGCAAGTAATTAATTCTAAACACTCATGGTTATTGTGAAGTTGTAAGTAACTGCACAAAGTGCTGCTCATATCAGCATAATTGACTACTTGAAGTATAAAGCTACAAATATTTGGATCTCTCAGTAGTCAGGAATTAAGTGCTCTAAATTTAGAAAATATGTCTTATATAGAGTATACATGCAAACACATATGCCTTTCACCACTTAGACCTTGATAAAAAGACGTATATACTGCAAATGTGTAGCTTAGATAAAATACCTGAAGTCTGTGGATATGTTACATATGTAAAATTCAAAAGAATCACTAAAGAATCATTGCAGATAATGAAAAATCTTCCATTTTTCTTCAAACTAGAAACAATCATCTCACCAAAAATATTAATCTGGTATTGTTGGCAAGCTGTACTTTTGCTTGCATAAGGAAGGGATTAAACCTCAACAATAAGTACAAATTTTAGCTCAGTTTTAGGGTATGGACAAAGAATGGTATTTCAATAATGAGCTCTTCCTACAAGTAAGATGCAAACCCTGATAAGCAGACATCCAAGGGCAGGGTAAGGACAAAAACAGCATCTTAGAAAACATTCATATTTGGATTGGTTTAGGTATCTATTGAATATGCAGTCATTTCTACCAGATCTTCCTCTCCTTCCCACACAAATGCATTCTAGAGTGCAATGTCCTGTATTCTATATCTCCTTTTTAAATAAAAGCTAATAAAACACTTATTCAAGTAAAAGTTGCTTACTGCAAAATAAGCAAAAAATAACAGTTAAGCCAATCAGCTTAACCTTTTAAAATTAATTTACAATCTGAATTCAAATGATCAGGACTGCCTATTTAACCCCAGTTTATATGACAGAGTCCTGATTGGAAAGATCATTTATGATTCATTTTACTACATTACTGTTGTAACATAACTGGTACAAAACATAGCAGTGACTTAAAAAACAGAATTCATAGTCAGTTACCAAAAAAAGGTTTTCCTTGCTATGTCACTTCTAGTCTTTTCCTTACCCCTTTATCACTAGCAACAGAACAGATGCAATTAAAAACTTGAGTGACATTTTATAAAGCATCATCAAATGACATATTGTCATTTCAAGTCACATTTTGTAAGGCTTATCAATTAAAGAAAATTGCAGTTTTAGACAGTTCTAAATGAACCACAGGCATACATTATTTAGCATGCCTTATTAAAAATATCACTGAAACAGTTCTTTATTCAATTCTTTATTAAATGGCATTTTTCAGTAATTCATTTGTGAAAAAGTACATAATTGTACCTCATTTAATGAAATATTTCAACACATAAAACACATCTATAAAATAATCATAAATGATTACTTCCACAGATATTTGCTTTGAATATTTTAGAAATGATTAATATGGGAATAAGTTAAATG
This sequence comes from Apteryx mantelli, assembly GCF_036417845.1. NCBI lineage: Eukaryota > Metazoa > Chordata > Aves > Apterygiformes > Apterygidae > Apteryx > Apteryx mantelli. The sequence continues at coordinate 114,565,816 of NC_089980.1, read as the reverse complement.
ATTTTTTGAAATGAGATTTTAAAATTACCATTTTAAAATGTCTTACTGATACAAATCTAAAAACAAGCCTTAACATAGCACTGCCAAGTTTAAAAATAAGTCTTAGGATGTCAGTGCCAACTGTCAAGCTGCTAAGCTGCCAGATTCATAAAGAGCAAAGACATCGCTAAGTGTTACAATGATGTAGCATTATACAGTCATCAGACAACTCATTCATCTAATCTAGTTCCAAATGGCAGTTAGCTCTTTAACCATCAAAATATTCAGCTCTGCTTGCTAATCTTTCATTATTTTTTGGAATTGCATAGCTTTTATTTTGAATAGGCACAAGCCAAAACCTATGCTTCTTTGCCGTGTTTAAATAAATAGAAACTTGTCAAGATCACTTCAATACAGATGTACTATAGACGAGTGGTCTAATCAGTTTGTCTCCCTTTCTCAATTGCTCCTGTTGCTGTTGATCAACTTCACATAAATTAAATATTCATTAGACCATACATCTAAGATGAATGTTCTTGCTCTTTTCAGGGTTTTCAAATGACACTTCAAAATAATTTGGATTGATCTCTACGTAGAATGGGATTTATTTTGTTAAAATTCCAGAAATTACTGTGGTAGGAAAATAAGGTCCTTCCCAGATAAATTAAGAAGTCAGATTTCTTACTGCAAGTTGATAGAAATACAGGTATAGTTGTGATCCATTTAGTCGCTGGTGGGCATAAATGCATCTGTGTCACTGTTTTGAACATTCTAACTTTGACACTTCACTGACCTCTACGTAAGCAGAGCTCAGTTTCTAGTGGGGTCTGCTGTAATTATTGGCTCTGACTATAGTGGATTCAGTGTAGTAGCTGTGCTTGCTGGGAAAATGTTCACTTTTTCTTTGCAAACGTGGTGCTTAATTTAGCAGACTTTTAGAATGCCTCCTTACATCAGTCTGCTGCACAAAAGGAATCTCTCTCCCTCCTCCATCCACTCTGGAAAAGAAATCTGATCCAATAACCAAAGTTACAAGTTTATTCCAGGTTTATTTTAGTCTTGGACAAGCTTTTTGCTAACTTGACAGAAAATTTAAGTTATTAATTGATAGTATGTGCTTGAACAAACATAGACTCAAAACCTCAATTCTGCCACCCTTTCTTTGCAAAAACTTAGATTTAAGAGAGGCCAGCTAGAACAAGAATTCTGAAAATTAATCAACAATCTGTAATTTCATACTCTGTCTCCCACAGAAATAAAAGATTAATCTTCTAGATATCTTGCAAAGAGTTTTTCTTCTTTTCCAATTAAGTATCCTTAGCTGTTTTCCAATGATTTGATAATCATTCACTTGAGAATATGGTTTTATTTTAATGATGATACTGATCCCTTAAAATAACAGCCTATGACAAATTAATAGTAAAGCCCTAATTTGTAAGCAAAAAGGGAAAATGATAAATTCTTTAAGGGCAAATGAATTAGTTTTCCAGGTTTCACATGTATTTCTTTAATAATTAGGAAAGTTAATGCAGTTATTCCAAAAAGTATGCATGCGGTCATACCTTTACATTTTTTGAATGCCTATTTGAGATTTTTTTTTTTAGTTTTTGTCAGATCATTTTATCTTTCTTTGATGTTAACTTTGCTCCTGTTCATAATGGTCACACTGAAGTCCTCTTTCCTGTGCTTTGACTTCACTATATTATTCTGAGTGCCTTCATTATGTCTTCATTATACTGTTCAATTCATTTTTCACTGGTTATTCCTGTTTTCCAGGCACCTCACTGCAGTTTCAGCTAGCACTTTTGACCTGGCCCCTTTCAAGTTTTTTTCTGGTTCCTTCGTAACCATTGATACGTGCTAGCACAAAAGAATACACATGCACACAAACACACCCACACATATTCGTATGTAAACATATACACATATCTGCACATACATGTGAAAGAACACTGGTAGCTGTGACCTTCTCTCCCTTTGGTGTCATCTACACTACTCTACAAGTCCCACACTACTCTATAAGAAATTATCCAGTCTATCTGATTTGGTTTCACTGAAACACTTCTCTGACTTCTGATTTGACCAGTCATAACTGTTTGTATTCCAACAATTTTGATCTTAGCTTAAGCATTTCATCAGTATAGATTATTCTGAAAACGAACAATATTACTAAATAAGAATTTGGAATTTTACTCTAAAAATTAGATCTTGGAAAAGATTTCACTTTATCATGAAATGCAACACCTATAATTAGAGATGATTGAGAATTTTCTTTACCTTTCCTTCTTTTGTCAGAAAACAGTTTGGGGAAGGGGGAATAAAAGCTTTGTGGAAAGGTGCTAACTTTTGTTGAGCTTGTCACCGGACACTTCTTCTTGATTCAGTGATAAAATTTATGGTCAAAAAAGGAAGGAAAACTATCAGACAGCCTTACTGGACATGGTTGTGGATTTCTGATCTGGGGATGCAGGTTCAGACCAGCAGACCTGCAGCTCAGATCAGACCTGGAATAAACATTCCTACCTTTATTCTGTTCTAAGAGTAGTCCACTGACTATCAGGCTATTAGCTAGAAAAGTAAGGATAACCTTTTTCTATTTTTTTTTTTTTATTTTTAAGCGAGCTTTTAAATAGACTAAGATTTTATCTAATGCAGAAAGTGGAAAAAAAATTTTTGAAAAGGTAGAATGCTAAAACCAGAAGCAAGAGACTGTACAACCTGACCTACACAGCCATCCTTAGAGTCATAACCATAGCATCAATGTGTTTTATAAATGTTTATAAATATGGATGAATGATGGGATCAGAATACCTTTTTTCTCCTCCCTGTAAACTTGTAAAATCGTATTTGTCTCAACCTGAGAGTAAAAAATACAGTGACATCAGAGAATTACTTGTTACCTTAAAAAGTATGGATAGCACCAAAAATTTCCATTTCTCTTTTCTAGACATTTAAAAACATTAGCTCTGAATCTCTGTATTCAGTTTATCTAACTCTATAATGAGTCATTTTGATCTTTGAACTTTTCTTCCTTTCTCCCTTCATCTATTCTAAGAACACCTTTTTGATTATATGTTCTTCCCAACAGTATTTCTCCAATAACCTTTTTTAACCCGGGAACCTGATTAATTATTATTTGATCCTTTTGGGCCTTTCTGACATGCAATCTCCTCTACTGGTTTATCTCTTATTTATTTATTTTTTATTTTCCCTCCAATAATTGCCTGTCTTTTTAGTGATAACATATTACATGTTCTTCTCCTCACAGCTATTTTCAGTGTGAGAAAAAGCTTACAAATGTAACATCACTAAGCCAATTTGTATTCCTAATGCTAGCTTCATAAAAATCTAGACTCATGCAACTATAATCAACTAGGGATTCTCAAAATTACTGAGAATTGAGAACCTAATTATACAAGGTTCTTTTTAGAAGTAGTCACATATCATAAATCAGCTATTAGTAGAGTTACTGCAGAGAATGAAATTACTATTCAAAATGTTTCAGACTCATACTGAAGATGAAAGAAGGCTAATGTTCTAGGTGACATTATTACTGCAGCAAGATGGAGGCAAAGACCTTTTTTCTTCACAAGACAAAAATCAGAAGAGGAATAGAATTTAGGTGGGACACAGAATGATTCACCCTGTCAACTTTTGTATACCAACTATACCTTCCTTTTTTTTTCAGGAACCCATTGTAACCTTCTTGGTTAACTTGTAATAGAAGGAGAAATGTCCACAGCTAATTTTACTCTACAGAAAAACAGGAGTAATTTTTTAATAATTACTTCACCTTTTCAGAATTTGCCTTTGACCTTTCATTTTTTGGCCATTTTCTATCTTTTTGATCTCAAAGTTGCCATTAAAAGAGTTGTCTACAATTCTTTTTCATTGCCATATTTTCAAAAAAAGTCAGCCCCAAAATCACGGTTTATTGAAAGAAAATAGAAAACAACATAAAACAAATGTCTTCTTAACACTCAAATTCTCTAAACTTTTTTAAAATGGCATTGGCTACACCTTTGCTTTGCCATTAGAATTCATCATAAGTCATAAAAGAATCTGAAGCATATTTCTGTTCCTTTACCCTTCATCGGACTATACTTTAAAGAGAGGACATCTGAAACTGAGCAGCATCCAGAGAAAATTTTACTGATACAAGACCCAATGGGGCCTACATCTTCCTCTAGGCTTAATAACTCACTAGGAATTTCTCTCCTAGAAGCTGCATTTATATAGTTAGACAATGTAAAAATTACTTGACACCAGCTTTCTAATGTGTCTGAAAATGTTAAGCAAAAAAAATGTAGAAAATAATAGTCATTTTCAAGCATCAGGAAAACTAGTGAAACTTACTGTGGAGAATAAGGATATTATGAATTTTTAATATATAAATCACATGTAGCTTTGTTGACTATATTATCTTGCATGGATGTCACTAATTTAGCTAATGCTGACTAGAAAGAAGAATGCCATCTGGAAACAAAACAGTAACAAAAGGTGCTTTCAAGGAAAATACCAAGGTTGTTGAAGAAACAATGGGGGTAACATTCCTGGTTTGAAGAAATAGTAAATAAAAAGGGCTACCCCATGGCATACATTCCAGAGTGATAAAATGAAACAAAATAAGGAATGCTTAAAATCCATAATCACATTAACATCCAGCATGAACTGTAAAAATCCACTAATGCAATGTCTCACCTCACATAAATCTAACTTTTAAATAACTTTGTGTTATCATTGCATTTCTTCACAGAAGGTACACAGAAGTCTTTGGATTTCATGCAAGTTCCACAGGGGTTTGGGACACAACTTGAGTTTTTATCAACAAGTTAACTACATAGATTTACAAATGAGGAACAAAATTTCAGTCCTGCTAGAGATATTTGAACGCAGAAGTGCCATCACATTTCCTGCACTTATAGCAGTGAACACTGCCAGAATGAGTAGTATCTGTGCAAACAGAATAAATATTTAGTAGACACTGAAGACTATTAAAAAAAAAATTAAAAAGACTGTGTTTTCAAACTGAAGCTCATTGACAAAGGAACCATGAAGTTAAAACATGTACGTTTTTCTGAAACCTGTTTACTAACTCTTATTAGAAGGACAAAAAAATCTAAGATCACACAACAGAAAGGTTAGAAAAAATGGTGTGTTTTCTTCCTCTTCTCAAAGCACTGATTAAAGAAATCTTTAATGCATACTGCTTGAAATCAAGTACAAGCAACAGACATGACCCAAATCTTCATTGGTTTTGTTGTTATTGACTGTTGTATGTTTTCCGGAGTACAAAAATTAATCAAATATTTCTTTACTCCGAGGAATTACATGATAAGACCTTTCAGTCACAAGAAAACTTAATGAATTATTACGGAACATGATTACTACCCTTTCTTGCTCATCCACATGGGCACCAATAATACCAACAAGGGAGAATCTGAGCAGTTAAGGGTGACTGCCAGGCTCTCGGGTAGGGGCGAAGGGCATAGGAGCCCTGGAGGGATTCTCCTTAATGCAAGGGGAACAGCTCAGGCAGCAGTGGCAGGATCCTGGAGACAAACACCTGATGAAGCAGCTGGTATTGAGCAGCAGGTCTTTGCCTCCTTGGTCACAGGACCCTCTTTAAAGAATGAGGGCTGCAGGGAAAGCAGGGAATCTGCCTAAACAGGGCAAGAATATTTCTGCCAACCGATTAACTAACCTAGCAAGGAGAGCTCTAAACTAAATTTGTCAGGGATGGAAGACGAAGCCTACAGGTAAACTGGGGAACAGGCACAGGGGAAGCACAAGTGGGATAGGGTAATGGAATTGTTTCTCTCACTCTCCCTGAGAAAGCACCACAACTGGGAGTCCAGCTCAAGTGCCTGTATACAAAGATGTGCAGCTTTGGAAGCCAACTGGAGGAACTGGAACTGCACCTAAAGTCACAGAGCTGTGGTGTCATTGGGATTATAGAGATTTAGTAGGATTGTTCACCTGACTGGAGTGCTGCAATGGATGGGCAAAAGCTCTTAGAAAAAGTAGGTTTGGAAGAAAAGGGGAGGCTGAACTGCACACATGCATCTTGAATGCATGGAGCTCTGCTGTGGAACAGGCAACAAGCTCACTGAGATCTTATAGATCAGAATCAGAGGGGGAAGCCTACAGGGAGGGCATTTTGGAGGGTGTCTGCTATAGATCAAGAAGGAGAAGTGACAAAGCCTTTATACAACTAGACGTTTCCCAATCACAGGCTCTTGTTCTCATGGGAGAATTTAACCATACCAACATCTGCTTGGAAGACAACACAGCAGGGGACAAGCAATTCACTGGATTTCTGGAGTGTATGGGGAACAATTTTTTGCTGCAGATGCTGGACAGATGATCGGGTAGTCAGCATGGATTTATGAAAAGGAAATCATGCTTAACCAACCTGATAGCCTTCTATGATGAGATGACTGCTGTGCTGGATGAGGGAGGAGCAGTAGATATTGTTTATCACAAGTTTGGGAAGGCTTTTCACACTTTCTCACATCCCTTATAGACAAGGTGCAAATACAGGTTAGATAAGTGGGCAGTGAGGTGGACTGAAAATTGACTCAAGTGCTGAGCTCAGAGAGTTGTGATCAGTGATACCAAGTCCAATTGGAGGCCAGTCACTAGTGGTGGGGTCAATACTGGGGTCAATACCATTGAACATCTTCATTAATGACCTGGACGATGGGACCAAATGCACCCTCAGCAAGTTGGCAGATGATACAAAACTAGAAAGAGTGGTTGATAGACCAGATGGCTCTGCTACCTTTCAGAGGGACCTCCACAGGCTGGAGAGATTGTCAGCCAGGGATCTTGTGAAGTGCAACAAAGGGAAACACCAAGTCCTGTGCCCAGGGGGAAGAATAAGCCCAGGCACCAGTACACACTGGTGGAGGGGGGCGGAAGGGAGGCGACCAGCTGGAAAGCAGCTTTGCAGAGAAGGACCTGGGGGTCTTACTGGACAACAAGTTGATCATGGACCAGCAATGCATCCCCATGGCAAAGAGAGCTAACAGCATCCCAAACAGCATTAGGCAGAGCATTGCCAACAGGTCGAGGAAGGTGATCCTTCACCTCTACTCCACACTGGTGAGGCCACATCTGGAGCACTGAGCCCAGTTCTGGGCTCCCCAGCACAAGAGAGACATGGACCTCTTAGAGGAAGCGCAGCAAAGGGCCACAGAGGTGGGGATGATGAAGGAACTGGAGCATCTGTCATACGAGGAGAGGCTGAGGGAGCTGGGACTGTTCAGCCTGGAGAGGAGAAGGCTCAGGGGGGATCTGACCAATGTGAATAAGTATCTGAAGGGAGGGTGCAAAGAAGATGGAGCCAGACTCTCCTCAGTGGTGCCCAGTGACAGGACGAGAGGTAATGGGCACAAACTGAAACACAGCAAATTCCACTTGAACACAAGAAAACATGTCTTCAGAGTGAGGGTGGTTGAACACTGGAACAGCTTGCCCAGGGAGGGTGTTGAGTCTCCATTCTTGGAGATATTCAAAACTCAACGGGACACGGTTCTGGGCAACCTGCTTTAGGTCTGGCTGAACCTGCTTGAGCAAGGGGGTTGGACACATGATCTCCAGAGGTCTCAGCTATTTTAGATGTGACAGGCAAACTAGGCCTGGAAGCAAGGAACCATTCAAAGAAGTGATAGTAAATGGCAGCCTGGGCTGAAGTAGCCAAGAGTTAATTACCCTGAGGGACATGATGAAGGCAATTAATTGAATAAACTCCCTTGATTTCAGGAGAGGAGATTTCAATTTGTTTCATAAGTGTTAGACAAGTTCTCACGGGATGAGAAGGCCCTTGAAGGGCAAGGGGCCCAGAAGAGCTTGTTTGTCTTCAAGGGCAACTTCCTTTCCATCCTTTATGTATGTAAATAAATGATTTGACATAGCAGGAGGCTGCTGTGGCTGAACAGGGAATTCCTGACTGAGATATTTTTACCCAAATGCAAAAAAGCAGTATACAAGAGGTGGAAGCAAGAACAACCTACTCAAAAAGAAAATATAGAAATATTGCCCAGGAATGCAGGGATAGAACTAGGAAGGTCAAAGTGCAGATGAAATAACACTGGTGAGGAATGTGAAGAGCAACAAGAATGGTTTCTATAGGTACAACAACAACAAAAAGAAAATGAAGGAAATGGTGGCCTTCTGCTCAGTGTGGTAGGTGACCTTGTGACAAAGGTCATGAAAAAGGCTGAGGGACTCAATGTCCTCTTTGGTTCTGTCTTCATTAGCAAAGGCTGTCATCAGGCTTTCCAGTTCTTATTGTATTGTGGTAAAGTTTCATGTAGAAATGTAGTACTCACAGCAGGAGAGGATCAATTTAGACACCTCACATATAAACTGGACATGTACAAGCTCATGGCACACAGTGGCATGCATCTAAAGGCTGTTGGTGTGCCTCAGTGTGAGGCTGCTCTTTATCATCTTTGAAAGATTGTGACAATCAAGGGTGATTCCCAGTCACTGGAAAATAGATAAAATTTCATTTCTCATTTTCAAAAAAGGCAAGAAGGAGGATTCTGACAACAGTAGATCTATCAGGCTCACCTCAGACCTGCAGAAAATTATGGAGAAAGTCTTTATGAAAGCCATTTCCAAGCATATGAAGGACAAGAAGATTACTGGGAACAGCCAGCATGCATTTGTCAAGGACATTTCATTTTTTGGCCAACCTGATTGTCATCTTTGATGAAAGGACTGACTGTTTGGATTTAGCTTGACTTTAAAGACATTTTCTATGCAGTTTGTCATTGTATCCTTCTAGGCAAATTGAGGGGATATGTACTGGATGGACTGACCAAAATGCGAGTGAAAAACTGCCTGGATCATCAGGTTCAAAGGGCTGGGACCAAAGATTCAAAGTCAAACTAGTGGTCAGTTACTCATTGCGTTCCCCAGTGATCCAAACTGGGGTGGAAACTGTGTATCATGTTTATCAGGAATCTGGAATATAGGACTGAACACATCTTTAAAAGGTTTGCATATGGCATCCTGAAGGGCAGGACTGCCATTCAGACAGAGTTTGACAAGCTGGAAGAATGAGCAGACAGGAATATCATGAAGTTCAGCAAAGAGAAATGCAAAGTTCTGAACCTGGAACCAAATAACTCCATGCATAAACACTGGATAGGGGGTAGCTCTGACAGAAAGACCTGAGGCCCTTGTGGAATACCAGCCAAATATGAAGCAACAATGAAGGCTAACCTCATATTGGGTTGCATTAGCCGGCAGGTAGAGAGACGTGATTAGCCCCTCTACACTCAGGGGCCACATCTGCAATACTGTGTCCATCCTGGAGTCCCCCAGTGCAAAAGAGATATTGACAGACTAGGACAAAGCCACTAAAATGGTCAAGGTGAAGAATATGTTGTATGATAATACAGAATGAGGAAACTGTATTTTTCATCCTGGATGAGAGGAGGCTATGGGGAGACCTAATTGCAGTGTTCAGTTATAGGGAAGATGGAGCCAGAATCTTCTCAGAGGTTCTCCAAAAAATGACAAGAGGTAACAGACACAATCTGCAAAAAGAAAATTCCAATTGGACATAAGAAAAGATTCCCTTGTCATGAGGGTGGTTTAGCACTGGAACAGGTTTCCAGAATGGCATTGGAATATCCATCCTCAGAGATGTAAAAATCTCAGCTGGGCAAAAACCTGAGCAAGCTGACCTAACTTTGAAGTTGTCTCTGCTTTTTTTGGGGGGGAGTCATTGCTTCTTAGTTGTGATTACAGTATTAAATGGTGTAAATTTTTAGAAAGTACATTGGACTAAAAATATATATATATATTTCATCTGTTGTTTTAATGTTGTATCAATATTTTAAGGATGTTTCATGTTTTCATTTTTACCTCTGCAAAAAGGAACTGGAAAATCCCATGATGCACCATTTCCAGGACTCACAATACATGTCAACATGGCATGGCCTTCTAGGATGTAACCAGAGATACAGCTATATCGGATTTTGTCTCCAATGTTGAATCTTGTTCCATGAAGTACTCCTTTAGGAATTTCTCCTGGGTTGCCACAAGTATGACTAGGTAATACTGTTGAAAGAAAGAAGGAAAAAGTTATAGTTGAAATCTGCAGAAAGAAGTAATAAATATTTGTGAAACAATTATCTTCAAATAACTGTTAAGTATTTTTAATATTATTATTTGAAGCAGCATTCCATATGCAAATAAGGTCAAATAGAATGGAATGTACTTTTACAAAAGATTACATTTATAATAGGCATCATCATTTTCAAAGCTAATTTTAAACTCAGTTCTTGATTTAACATACCTTCAATAAAGTTCTTTACAGAACCATTCTCAAACAACAAAATAGCCTAAAAATCCTGCTATTTCTCCCACACCTTGCAATGAAGACATTTTTATTTAATCCTCTTTTGCAAATAATCCAAGAATATTCTTACATCATTATGGAGCTAGGCAGCTCTATTGACTTCCAGTAATAGGAACTTTATGAACAGTTTTCATTTTAGTTGATAGAATAACAATTTAAAAGAATTCAGTAATTAACTACTTTCTAACAGTAAATTAAAGTTTAAAATACATAAAAAACCACACATTTGATTTTCTGCTTAATTTCAAATTATTCCAGGTATTAGAAGATGAGAAATTAAATCAATCTTTGTTAATACGGTTCTAGGAAGTGATAGAAAATAGAAAAATAAATATGTCCATTCATATTAGCCCAAATGTCATTGCTTAATCATTGTTTCCTTTATTTTTCCCTGCAGAAAATCATTAGCATTTGTAAGTACTTATTTGGAATGGATTATTGAAACTAGTTATCAGTTCAAAGAAGATACTACTCCACCTAAAAATATCAAAATTGTGTGTGTGTGTGTGTGTGTGTGTGTGTGTGTGTGTGTTTGAATGGAATCGTTGTTATTCTTCATCTAATTCAAAATTCATTAATGGCATGTCTTTCCTTTCACTGAAGTAGTACAAATTAAAATTGTTTAATTTCCTTTAGAGCAGAACAAATAAATGTAGAAAGTTGAAGTATGTCATGAACAAATGATGCATCACAGCACAAAAGATAAATGTGTTCATCAAAGAAATGAAAAGCCTGAAAAGCTCACATTTAATTCAGGTATTGTTTCTGACACCCTGTGTTTTCACGGACAAATTGTTTCACCCCTATCCTTCTCCTTCCTGACTCCACCCATCTGCAAAATAAACATAACTACACTAATCTCACTCACCTACATGTTGGGAGGATTAATTATTCAATAGACGCACATCCTCAGAGTGTAAAGCAATATATCAATATAGCAATGCTAATTAAGTCCCATTTTACCATGTAAGTTCAATTATTGAAAGCACACCCTCAATTCATTTCTAAAACAGTTAGTCACACTGGCATTTAAATGATCATAATTATGCTTAAGTTAGAACACAAATTATGTAGGCAAATTCCAAAAAGGTCCAAGAGCAAAAGCCTTCCAAAAACATAAAATTAAAAAATTAAAAGACAGAACACTTTTATTTACATCACTCTCTCTACCAGAAAAATCTCAAAATCTTCTACAAAAGTTAACTAGGTAGCAAAGGCCGCATAACACCCTGATGAGATAGATGAATGTTCTACCTATGTTACAGACTGGAGAACTAAGATTTCTGTGAGTTACAGGAGCTACTTAAAGTTTTTCAGTGCATAACTAGCAAGCTTGAAACAAACAAGAAGACACCTGACTTCTTTTGTGTTGTTTCAACAGCCAAGATAAAGGAGGATAAATGCTTTGTTTCCAGGATGAAGCCTCAGCATCTAGGTAAACAGATAGTATAGTTCAATTTCACATGCATTAATCTCATAGAATATGAGATTTATTTAGATGGCTCTCATTTACATTGAAAAGAAAGTCAATGTTTAATTCACATATGTAAGAATGTATAAAATACTTTACACTAAAGGAAGTGATTTTAAGACACTGGATTAATTGAAATAAAATATAGATAAACTTATACTTCGAAAAGTTGGCAGCAATGATTCATTACATATGATAGATATGTTTTATAGCACTAGAGGTATTAAAAATGTTAGCTCTGTGTTTACAAGTTTTCCCTTTTTGTTGCTCTAGTCATGATAGGTTAATGATATGAAACACTACTGTCAATACAGATAAATTCTGCAGAACAAGCCAGACAAGCCAAGGTATGTTACGTGGTTTGGACACAAGAGAGTATCTGTGTCTGAAACAAGAACCTCTCTTTTCTTTCCTTTTTCAAATCAAAACATTTTTACAAAGCATTATAACATGAAGTTGTTTCATCATAAGATCTGTTTTATGCAGAAGTATTTGTACAATCCCAAACAACATTTATTTTTATGAGTGTGCTATCTGGAAAAACATGTTATTCAAAGATACTATGAGTTCTTACAAACTGCATTCCCAACTAAGAGGTATCAAAGCAAATCTACATCTGCCATATATATGACAACTGGCACTGGCTAACAACTGTTGAAATCGTACTGCAGCAAATCACTCTTCTATCTGTGTAAAGAAGCTCTCCTACAATATGACTTTTTTCTCACTTTTTTTACCACTACATCTGTCAAGGCTCCAGAAATAATGGGACTCAGCATCCTGAGGCTGGCACACATTTTGCCACAACCTCCTAAAAAAACAGTAAAAGATGAGTGATCTGAGAATGACAGCCATGCTCAATAATGTATGTAATAGTTCCCAGGATTTCATTGCTTGTCAAGATCAAGCATTGGACTACATTATTAATGTGCTTTTCTGAAAATTTCAGGAAAACATATTAAGGTAGCTGAACAATTCCATCTGCACAGACTTTACTCTTCCTGTTTCTGGACCTAAGATGAATTATCCTTTGAAGGTTCATAACAGCAACCAATGCAGCTGACCCTTTAGATTATGAGAGTTCTAGCTGATCAAAGCTATCATATGCAGAGGTCACATATGTCCCTCAAAGTATGATTTCAGTGCAGTTTTCAGTAAAAAAGCTATTTTTCTGCTGTGTTACTGAACTCTACTTTCAACAGGATTGAGAGTCTGCAGTAACTTCCTGGAGGAAGCTGGTAGAATCACTAGTGTTGCGGTATCTTTTGTTATCAAAATGCTTGGTTCATGAAATAATTTGATGTCCACTACAGTCAGTCAGATAAAGCTGCACTGAAGAAAGGCTTTTGTATACTGACCTAACCTATTTGAGTGTCCTCACAGGGTGTGCAATACCTCATTTTTCATTTTCTCAAGTCCTTTCCAGGCTAAGAAAAAAAAGTGTTCTGAAAACAATCTGATTAGACTTAATGTTTTAAAAGTAAAAATATGTACAAAAAGGAGAGCTGAACCAGATTTACCTCCTAAGATTTCTGACTTACAAGTCTATCTTCACTGTTAAGACAGACATAAGAACCTGTGCGGACTTCATTTCCTAGCATAGTTCAATCTGGTGCACTGTGCTGTAAGATTCTGTAAGATTTTTTCATGAAACTAAATATATCAGACTGGCCTTCCTCATGTAATGTGCATTACCTTCACAGATAGTAGAAAACCTGTTATTGGAACATTGGCTGCTGCTAATTATGCACATAGGAAACTTTCAGTACGACTGTCATAAATTTGACAAATGCATATCATCAAACTCAGTAATGTAATTAACTAGGTAACATGCCAAAGATTTTAACTCACTATTCAAAATAATTATATATACGTCGTATATTGATTCTTTTTTTCTTTTTTTTGGAAAAGTGTTCAAAACTGATCATGACCTGTATAATAAAACATAACATGAATATTCTTTATCAGCCAGTGACAGAAGGCAACACCATAGCAGGACTGCAATATGTAGCATAGAACTGGCTCCATTTTTGACAATGTATGTATAATCAATTAAACTTTGTTAAATAAACTCATGTAGGGAGAAATAAGCCCAGGCACCAGTACACACTGGTGGAGGGGGGCGGAAGGGGGGCGACCAGCTGGAAAGCAGCTTTGCAGAGAAGGACCTGGGGGTCTTACTGGACAACAAGTTGATCATGGGCCAGCAATGCATCCCCATGGCAAAGAGAGCTAACAGCATCCCAAACAGCATTAGGCAGAGCATTGCCAACAGGTCGAGGAAGGTGATCCTTCACCTCTACTCCACACTGGTGAGGCCACATCTGGAGCACTGAGCCCAGTTCTGGGCTCCCCAGCACAAGAGAGACATGGACCTCTTAGAGGAAGCGCAGCAAAGGGCCACAGAGGTGGGGATGATGAAGGGACTGGAGCATCTGTCATACGAGGAGAGGCTGAGGGAGCTGGGACTGTTCAGCCTGGAGAGGAGAAGGCTCAGGGGGGATCTGACCAATGTGAATAAGTATCTGAAGGGAGGGTGCAAAGAAGATGGAGCCAGACTCTCCTCAGTGGTGCCCAGTGACAGGACGAGAGGTAATGGGCACAAACTGAAACACAGCAAATTCCACTTGAACACAAGAAAACATGTCTTCAGAGTGAGGGTGGTTGAACACTGGAACAGCTTGCCCAGGGAGGGTGTTGAGTCTCCATTCTTGGAGATATTCAAAACTCAACGGGACACGGTTCTGGGCAACCTGCTTTAGGTCTGGCTGAACCTGCTTGAGCAAGGGGGTTGGACACATGATCTCCAGAGGTCCCTACCAACCTCAACCACCCTGTGATTCTGTGAATACACATTCTCTGGTGGCCTGTGTCAGATTATTCACATTAACTTTCCAATACTCTTTCTGAAGCTCAACTCTGTATTTATTTGCAACATAGCCAACTTGTAAACACATGCACAGCACCTTAAACATAGTTATCCTTTGCTTTCACTCATGGAGAGTTTCTTTCATTTTGTTGGATACATCAGATTTCACTATCAACCTCTTTCTGGTCACATATTCACTGCAGCAGAGAAAGAGGACCTAAAATCAGACAGTAGTGGTCAATGATGGAAAACCAAAGTGTAAATGGTAGCTTTCACTGAACTGAATAAGCTGTTGAATGACTATTTCATTCCACCTAAATTTTCTTACTATGCTTATTTCACCAGTTTGCAAGTGTCTTCAAATAAGCAATAGGCATGCTATTGTTTATTGCAAAATGTCTACACATTTTTCCCATGTTTACTTCAAACCCCTCATGACAACTGTGTACAATATAATGTACTGTTTTGTTAAGATGCTCTTTTTCTGTATTGAAATGTACTTTGGTTAAAAAGTTCAAGGTAAAAAAAGACACTTTCTACTGGATGCTGAAGGTTTTAAGGTCAGTGGTAGCCCAACTCCCACTAATTTTAGCATGAATTAGACATCTATATTTGAAATCAATTATAAAATTGTGAAAATTAACTTCCTAACTTTTGCTGAAAGTACCAGTCAGAAGCTCAATCTGACAATGAATTCAGCAGAATATAAAGGTGAAAAAATCCATTTTTGCAGGTGTCATGATCATCAGTTATATTGCAAAGATCACCTAGAAGCTTTCAATGGCAAAAAGCTCACACTGCTTATTTCACTTAAAAGGTAATGGTTTTATTATTCTGTGAATCAGCTGGTCAGCTTTCATGGGCCAGCAACACACATGGTAGTCAAAACTTGACAGCAACAATTCAGAAGGCAGCTAATTCAAATCAACTAAAGAAGGAAGGGGACAGAGGAAGGGAAGAAGCAAGGAGAATGTTTTTCTTTCTCCTATTTCCCTATCTCTATGGCTTTACAAAGATACATGCTATTTGTTCTTTTTCTTGTTCTTTCAGAAAAGACTGGAAAAGTTTTCCAGGATTGCCTTGCCTAATTTTTGCTGTTTCATAGTCTCTCTATTATTTTCCTCCATGTGTTTCATAACACTGTCAACTTATATTGAGGGGGGGAAAAAAAAACACACACTGAAAAACAGCGTCAGTAAGGAGGAAGTCAGAGGGCCCCTTGACATGGCAGCTTTGGAATTACAACACTGGGGTGAAGGTCAGAAGCACAATGGAGAAGGTCAGGGATATATAAAATTGCAGAGCTGATGTCAGGATGTCTAATAGGTGTGGAGAACACCCCATGCTTCCCTGACCACATGGTTAAATAACTGTACTTTGGTTTCATGTATAAATAGACGATATACACAGGACCTTACTTCCAGAGTCATAGAAGAAAAAAATAATATTCCAGAGGAGAGCAATAACTATGCTTATTAGGAAAACAAAACAAAACATGCTGACAAAGAGCAGTGGAAAAAAATGCTAGATTTTCTTACAAGAATGACACTAAAACAGAAGTCTGTGTTCCAACTCAAAAAGCAGCCTCATTTGAAAAGGAAATTAGACAAACAAATTTTAATAGCCTTTTAATCTACCACACTGAAACTGCTGCACTGAACAAAAGATAGACTTAAAAATACATGCTCAAGAACTTCCGTTAATAAACCTGTCCTGGAAATAATAGCAAGACCATTTCTACCTAGGAAAAGCCTACAAGATCAATATATTTGATTTTAAGGTTCTTTTAAACATTTTTTTTGTCTTACTGCATTACAGTACTTTTCTCCCTTTCTTTTTTTTAAATAATTGAGTATTGAATCAATTGAAAAGTTTGTAATATTTCATTGTCAATTTATTAAGCAACTTTTTCCTTTTTATTTCCAGAAGCAATGTACAATGAACAGTTAATTGATCTACCAGCTCGGACTTCCAAAATGGCATGGAACACTGTATACACTGTATGTTAGTTCATTTGTTATAAGAGTGTACCACAACAGAAACTGCATAGTCTTACCTTAGCTAAATTCTTATTTATTTTCAAACCCAACAATGTAGACCTTTGTTGCTTTCATGGATATGATGCTTGCTGTAAAGCAAAACAGTCTAAAAATCGATGTTATAGAACAGACATGATGATGTAAAGTGCAGCAACCTAAAGAGGGAACTGCTGGGCTTCAGTGCTATTCAGACTTGACACTTAATATTGTTAACTTATTTATTCAGTTTGAGATGGATTTAAAAATTCAATATTACTATTTTTAAACTTTAGTTCACAGAATCACCCTGGATGCAATCCTGTGCAATGTGCTCTAGGTGACCCTGCTTGAGCAGGGGGGTTGGACTAGATGATCTCCAGAGGTCCCTTCCAACCTCAGCAATTCTGTGATTCTGTGATCACAGAAGAGTTGGGGTTGGTAGGGACCTCTGGAGATCATGTGTTCAACCCCCTTGCTCAAGCAGGTTCAGCCAGACCTAAAGCAGGTTGCCCAAAACCGTGTCCCGTTGAGTTTTGAATATCTCCAAGAATGGAGACTCAACACCCTCCCTGGGCAAGCTGTTCCAGTGTTCAACCACCCTCACTCTGAAGACATGTTTTCTTGTGTTCAAGTGGAATTTGCTGTGTTTCAGTTTGTGCCCATTACCTCTCGTCCTGTCACTGGGCACCACTGAGGAGAGTCTGGCTCCATCTTCTTTGCACCCTCCCTTCAGATACTTATTCACATTGGTCAGATCCCCCCTGAGCCTTCTCCTCTCCAGGCTGAACAGTCCCAGCTCCCTCAGCCTCTCCTCGTATGACAGATGCTCCAGTCCCTTCATCATCCCCACCTCTGTGGCCCTTTGCTGCGCTTCCTCTAAGAGGTCCATGTCTCTCTTGTGCTGGGGAGCCCAGAACTGGGCTCAGTGCTCCAGATGTGGCCTCACCAGTGTGGAGTAGAGGTGAAGGATCACCTTCCTCGACCTGTTGGCAATGCTCTGCCTAATGCTGTTTGGGATGCTGTTAGCTCTCTTTGCCATGGGGATGCATTGCTGGCCCATGATCAACTTGTTGTCCAGTAAGACCCCCAGGTCCTTCTCTGCAAAGCTGCTTTCCAGCTGGTCGCCTCCCTTCCGCCCCCCTCCACCAGTGTGTACTGGTGCCTGGGCTTATTCTTCCCCCTGGGCACAGGACTTGGTGTTTCCCTTTGTTGCACTTCACAAGATCCCTGGCTGACAATCTCTCCAGCCTGTGGAGGTCCCTCTGAAAGGTAGCAGAGCCATCTGGTCTATCAACCACTCTTTCTAGTTTTGTATCATCTGCCAACTTGCTGAGGGTGCATTTGGTCCCATCGTCCAGGTCATTAATGAAGATGTTCAATGGTATTGACCCCAGTATTGACCCCACCACTAGTGACTGTCCCATAATGAAGTTGATAGTGAGTCAGATTCACAGCACATAAAACTTCTGTGCAAGTCTTGTATGTGCGGAGAGGTGCTCCCAACTTGTGAGGCATTATGAACATCTTATGACAGGCAAACCCACAACAGGTGCCATTTACAGCAAGGCAGTACAAAGACTTCTCAATAAACTGAACTGGGTTGTGACCTAAAATAGTCAAGAGGTACGACTTGGAAAGATACTGAAGGAATAATATAAGATTTGGGGTATTTATGCTCCTGTAGGAGGGCCCTACAAATATCCTTTGACAGAGCTTTAATGTTTACACTGTTTTGTCCCTCGTTGTGCTGAAGCTGAACTTCAAGAGAGAGGCTAAAAACTATCTAAAGTATTAGGGGTAAGTTGATAAATATATATATATATATATGTATTATGTATATATACACACACACAAACACACACACATATATATGTATATATACACACACATTTATATACGTGTATATATATGTATGTATATTTATGTATACACACACATATATATCAATATAAACTTTGGGGGAAGAGGTAAAGTGGAGGCAGGTGCAGCTATGGCAATGGCACAGCTCTAGTAATTTTAACAGAATTGTATTACTGGTATCTGCTGAGGCAATAGCACTAGCAAAAGCACTGTCATTCAGACAGACCTTAAGGCTACAAGAATAATGGTGTTTTGAGCGGCTAATCTAAAAATATATTTTATTTTTTCTCAAAAATGAAAATCCTTTTTTTAATCAATTTACTGTTCAGATAAATATAACAAAATTATTCTATTTCCATGTAAAGGCAATTTTTTAAAAGGAAAATCTACATCTGGACCACTGTTCTGAATACTCACAAACCTCCCTTGACACCTAAAATAATTATTTCAATTAAAAAATAGCAAAGTTGAATGCTTAAGCTTGATAGGAGTCATGGCATTTCACTACAACTTTTGAAGTAGTTACAAATTTATTTATTGCAATTTATCTCATTCATGTCCTTAATCACACCTCCTTTTTAAACAACATAAATTAGTTGTAGAAAGATCAAAACAGGAACACTTATCTATTTCAATTTTGTCAAATTACCTATTGAAATACGTAGTTAGCACCTACTGACAACTCTAGGAACAAATGCTTTCACTATATCCTTTTGCATAATAATAACCACATTGGCTTACGATTTTATTCTTATTAGTATTACTCTTGGCTGTCATTCTTACCTAATTTAATTACTCTTTCTTCATCATACTGACAATTTCCTTCTAAAGATAGAGTGAATGAAAGTCATACAGGCAAACAGTCACCATTCACCAGCATGAGGAATACTGTTAATTTATAGCATTCATATCCATTTGTGCCTAAAGGCTCTTTACAATATCAGTTTAATGCAAATAGATCAGTTGACATAATCAGATACTCAAAGGGGAATAGGGTGCAAACTGCAGAAGTTCTTCGCATGGCTCACTGTCATGACTTCTTTATATCTTTTACTTGAATTTGCAAAATAAAAATGGGAGCTTAAATAAAATCTGCTTCAGAAGTCACTTATGAACTTATTGCAAACTTGTTGTGCAAAATAGCCTCGCTAAAACACTCATCATAGCTTTAACCTATAAACAACTGGATCCAATTCTGCTGGTAGAAAAAGATTTTCTCAGGTCAGCAGAGCTGCTGTAAATAAATCTATAAGAAAAAATACAAAACAAGCATCTTTTCCTCTCTCTTTTTGCCCTCCAAACTTCATCTAACTATTAAATGTCAAAATGGCATAGCCTATAGTTTAGCAGGAAGAGGTTGAAAGAACTGGGTTTGATAAGAACAGAAGACAAAAGGAAATCTTATTGCTGCCTAAAACTACCTAGTGGGAGGGTGTAGAGAAGACAGAGCCAGACTCTTCTCAGAGCCATACAGGGAGAGAACAAGAGGCAGCGGGCACAAGCTGGAACATGGGAAAGTCTGACTGGATACAAAGAAAACTTTTTTCACCGTGAAAAAGTGATGGTCAAACACTGGAGCAAATTTCCCAGAGAGACTGTGGAATCTCCATCTTCGGAGATATTCAAACTCAGCCCTGAGCAACCTGTTTTAAACGAACCCGCTTTGAGCAGCAGGCTGGACTAGAGAGCTCCAGAGGTCATCCCACATGGTTCTGTGATTCGTAATCGCACATGATCTTAAACCGCGTGTCACTATCGGAATGAACATGTGAAACGAAATATGAAATGGTTATGAATACACACACACAAGGTTACTAAATTCAAGTGAGAACTGTATCCAGTTTGGTCTGGTATAAGAATGGGGTATAACATACCCACTCAAACAACAAACAATAGAAGACACTAGAGCTGGTTGCAAAGATGCAACTGAAAGCACTTCTTAAATATCAATTAATTACTGTTTTGTGTTAAATCATACAGTTGTTGACTGAATAGATTCCTTTATAGCACTCCCTGGCATTTATTTTTACTTTTCCAAAAAGAAGAAAACTGTCTTTTTCACTCCTTATTTAGCACGCTAATAGCCCACATGGAATTTTACCTTATTCCCACAAGGGATGCAGAGCTTTAGTTACAAAGATAATAAAATTCATTCTTGAGCTTTATCACAGCAGCTTCATCACACACAGGACAAAATAAAATAGAAATACCTTTCTTAAGTACCTTTCAGTTAATTTATCCCATACTACCAGCAATTCCAAATTGCGAAATAGAAAGGTGCTAAGAATTCTGTGCCAATTCTTACTATCTTATTTGGACATAGGTAAATAACACTACTTTGTACAATGTATTACATTCATTCCTTAAAAAATGTGTGTGGGGACATAATAATAATAAAAATATCTAAAGAACAATTCTGTAAACATTAACTTAACTGGTTATGAACTTTATTCATAGACCTATGTTTTCACTTTAAAATGAATATAACATTTAAGATCATCAACCAAGGTTGAGAGATTTTACAAACTTTACAAAACACCACCTCAGAATATCTTCCAGTATTATCAGATATCGTAGTTGCTTGACTTTGAAGCCAAGTAGTTCATTATTTTCATTAGCAGGAAAATAAATGACAGTTAGACAAAGAATTAAAAAACTATTCCAGCCTGATTTTCTTTAGAAATGAAAAAATTCCTACATGGTCAAGCTTTGATTAGCAAAAGTACTAATGCGACTCGGATTCCATCCTTTCCTTTTTTAATGAGACTCATTAAGAGTCTTTTTTCACTGTTTCAAACTTGGCACCTTTTCCAAATTTTAACTTTCAGTTCAATAGTAGGCTGGAAGAACCAACATGGAGTCACTAAGGACAAATCATGTCTCACCAATCTGGTTCCCTCCTGTGGAGAGATGACTGGTTTAGCAGACTAGTGGTGAAGAGTGGATCTTGTTTACCATGACTTCAGCAAAGCCTTTGTCATGTTCTTCCATAGTAGACTCTTGACAGAGCCAGTGAAACATGGAATGGCTAAGTAAGGTAGGGGGACCACCAAGTTCAGAGGGTTGAGACCAAGTTCAGCTGGCAGCAAGTTATTAGTTGCATTCTTACATTACACACAGTGAAACTGACACTGCTTAATATCTTCTACTCTAATGGGAGAATGAACTCTTTTCAAGTTTGCAGATGATACTGAATCGGGGAACAGTCAATACACTGGAGGGCAGGGCTGCTATTTCTCCAGGCTGTTTCTTCCTCCAAAACGTATCGACACAACAAA
Organism: Apteryx mantelli; assembly: GCF_036417845.1. Lineage (NCBI taxonomy): Eukaryota > Metazoa > Chordata > Aves > Apterygiformes > Apterygidae > Apteryx > Apteryx mantelli. The sequence continues at coordinate 114,543,960 of NC_089980.1, read as the reverse complement.
GGCAAATGCAAAATTCTGCACCCAGGACATGCAAGTGTGCAGGCTGGGACCAGCTAGGTGGAAAACAGGTTGGCAGAAATGGGCCTGGGGGTTCTGGTGGACAAGTTGAACATAAGCCAGCAATGTGCTCTGGCAGCAAAGAAAGAAAATCATACCCCCAGCTGCAGAAAAGTAAAAGGGCAACCAGCAGGTTGAGGGGAACGGTCCTTTCCTTTATTTTGCACTTGTGAGACCACAGCTGGAGTACTGTGTCCAGTTTGGGGCTACCACTACAAGAGAGACACACTGGAGCAGGTTCAGCAGAGAGCCACCAGGACAACTGGGGGCTGGAGCACTTCCCCTTTGGGAGAGGCTGAGCGAGCTGGGCTTTTGAAGCCTGGAGAAGAGATGGCTTTGGGCTGGGGGAATCTTAACCTTGTCTTCAACTACCTAATGGGAGAGCGTAGCGGAGAAAGAAACAGACTCTTCTCAGAGGTGCATGGTGATAGGATGAGAGACAAGAGAGACAAGTTGCGATGAGGGAAACTGCAATTAAAACATAGGATTTTTTCTTTTTTTCTCACCATGTGGGTAATCAAGGGTTGAAGCAAGTTACCCAGAGAGGCTGTGAAATCTCCATCCTTGGAGATATTCAGAACATGGCTGGACAAGGCCCTGCTTCGAGTGGAGGTATTGAATCAAATGACCTTCAGAGATCCTTTCCAACCTAAATTATTCTCATTCTCTATCTTTAAAGTTTGCTGATGAACAGGCCCCTTTTGAATCACTAGCTGCTAGTGCTAGTTACAGCAATTATAATTTTTTTTCTATTTTTAACGATCCTGAGTTTCAACTTTACTCCTGACTGATTATATGCTTCTGGGACAGAGATTATGCAGCACAGACAAAATGGTAATATCTAACGTAATATAGAGTATTGGCCCACAGTTAGGACCCTGGGTTCTATAGAAATAATAATAAAATAATTTTATGTTGAGTTCTGAGATTTAAAAAGCCCTCAGTATAATAAAGATAAGGTGAAACCACATAACAAGAAAAATAATAATTAAAAGAAATGCCTCCCCCAGGAAGTATAATTCAACAATTATTCTGTATTGGTACTATCACTAAATTAATTTTTACTCTATCTCATAGTTCTTTTTGATATTTAAGAAAGGCTTCTGGGAACACTAAATTTTTAGCCTGCTTCATTTATTTCTCTCTCTCTCTCTCTCTCTCTCTCACACACACACACACACACACACGTATATGAAACACATTAGATCAAACAAGAAATCTTCAGTTTGAACGCCTCCATTTTTTTTTAGTTTTTCGCTTAATAAAAGATCCCAGGATTTCTCCAAAACCTCATCCAGCACCTGGCATGTCAAAATACAGATCTCATAGAAGATACAGATCTAAGATGATTATAAATCCAGTTGTGAAAAAGAGGAGAAATAGACATAAAATTTTCACTTTTATTCCCCCAGAAATGAATAAGGATATTTTTCCAAGCCTCAGAGCTAAATGTCATACTCTCCCAAGATCATGAAAAATTTCGAACATGATATAACTATTTCATGTTTTCAATTCTATAACTGGGAAAATATATTAGGCAAATTATAGCATACTATCTGGTTTAGACCACTTTGTAAACTCACTGATATTACACTTTAGTTAACACAAAATCTAAATATGTTCCCCAAAAGTCAGTTAATTCTCAGAAGGCATGTTCTATTCATGTGAAGTTTGTTGAAGTTTTGGAACTACCATCTATTTTTCCTCAATGAAACCTGGTATACCTGAAGGTATACCTGAAGGTATTTTCAGAAAAGCTCCAGTTTGATTCAAATATCAGAACAAGAGTCCTGATTTTCAAAAGATAACGGATACTGAAATCCTTTGCAAGCGTTATCACTAGCATCACTGTTGTAGATGCTAGAACTCTGAGTTTGGGCCTCAATTGCAACTTATTGCACACTAGCTCCTCATATTTTCAAACTAAAAAATGGCCAGATGTTTATGGTTTTTATTTTTTTTTTTGAATAATTAGACTAATTAAATCCAATTAATTAACTCAAACAAATTAGAGTTTCTTTATGGAACAGAAAAAAAATAGCACTTTATGACAAAAGTTTGCTGCTAGTCAGCAAGTCAAAGGTTATTCCCAACTTTAGGCAAGTACTATATTTAAATCAAACCATGCATCAGGACTATACCCAGATACTAGAATCCAAAATTCTAGTAATTACTCAAAAGTAGAGTTTTGGATGGCAGAGGGAAATTATTCTACATTTGTATGATTGAAAGTTCCTGAATCTTGTCATTTGCTATAGGAAGTTTATTTTCATCCTGGAGAGCAATTTCTGAATAATCCTGTTGAACAGATATATTGAGTATTGGGTTAAAGTAAGCCCCACATTCCTTATACTTATAATATCAAATCCAAAAGATCATGATCATAAAGCCAACGTAAAGAAAGCAATAATGTGAAGTTTGTTTTCTTCCAGTTTTTCAAGAGGTTTTTAAATACAGTCCAGTTTACATATTTTTCAAATATTAAAAACACAATTTGAAATATTTTAGCTGTAAATCCTTAATGAAGTGCCTTATATCATACAGTAGGACTGAATCTACTACTGAAAGAGTAATACCAAACTTCTGTGATTATTGGCATGTGTGCACTTGCACACACCCATGCACACAGACACACAATTAACCTTGACAGCTTTAGTCTGAAAGTTATCTAACACTAGATGATTTAAATCCTTCTTAAAAATTATTTCATAAAAATTTAATGGATTTCATTTTGGTTCACTCAAGAGTTCACTACAGAACGCAGAAATGAAATCATACAAAGTACAGGTTCATGTAGCACCTGATAACAAAGCCATATTTATGTTCCAAGCCCCCAAATGTTACATTTCAAGAATATACATGGGACAGAAATTTACATACTGAAGCATTAAAAGCATGACCCACTACTTGTCTACTAGCAATTTTTTATTGAGCTTAATTTTGTTGGGCCTAGCAGAGATTATTTTCCCTAAAAATAAATAAAAACAAAAAATCCATCTTTATAGGTTTACAGTGACAAAGTTGTTTCTTTAGCTGAACAAGTAGAAACCTGTATTTTCATATAATCCAAAGATAATATGAAATCTATTCTATCTGTAGATGGAATCTATGTATTTGTGCACTCATAAATCATTGCAATATTTTACAAATAAAATACTTGGATGACATCACTTCTGAAATCTGCAGCTTTCTTGTTTTACAAGCATTTACCCAGCTGTGTCTGTCAGTCTCTAAGGATGCGCAAAATTGTATTGGATTGCAACTATGAAAATCATTTGGGAGTATGCAACAACTTTAACACTCTAATACATTTCCCACATTGAGATTGATATTTTAATTTTCTTGTGCAGATAATAATGAAAGATTGATGGATTTTATTTTTAGTGTGTTTACTTTTATTATAAAGTATATAATAAATGTCTTGCCATTGGTTATGAGACTATAAAATCAATATTGTATAAACAACGCTAGAGAACTCTCAAGTACAAAGGCAATTTGAAGTTAAAGCTAAAACTTTTTATTTCCTCACACTTACTTTGTCTCAGATGTACCACACTGTTTGCTAGATGAACTGAGATCAGAGAGCAATATTCCTTGATTTTAGCTCTCTCTTTTTGAAAAAGGAGGAGAACAAAGAATGAGCTGAGTATGACAATCCAGGCAGAGGCTTATAGCCTGGGACCATGAAAAATTTATAAATGGAAACATTACCTGCTACCAGAGATCAAAAGTCATTAGTCATATTCTTACAAATACTAAATTCATGCTTTCCCCCACACTTTTTTAAAAAGTGACAGTGTTCAATGATCTGTCTTCTAATTTGTCAGTATGATCATTACAAATGCATGCAACATCTGTTGCCTGCCTTTCTCATTCTGAGAAAGATCGGTTTGACCTTTTGGCAAAGAAGGAATTCCTACTTTCACAACTAAAACTGGAAAGAAGTAAAGTGAGATTAAACACCCATTCAAATTCTATGTGGTGGTTCCTTTACAGTCATATCTGAGAGAAGACACTGAATTAAGAAAAAAAGGAAAGAAAATATTTAGATATTACTTGCTATTCTTTTCAGTTGTATTTCAGTTCTCTTTGTTTATCTGATTGCATTCTGCTCAAAAACTCCTACATGTGTCCTTGATGTATTCATGACTTGAAAGTATGCAAGAGCAATGCAACTTTAGAATGTAAGGACTGAGTAGTTAATGACAGGAAGTAATGGAAAATAGAATAAAATACAGGATTGTTTACTGAAGATTGATGTACTCAACTGAGTCAATATATTCTTTAATCAGACAACTTTTGAGAATCTCATTAGACAAACGACCTACACTCATGAAAATCAAAGACATCCCATGGTTGAAGTCCCTTAAGATATAGAGGTAAAAAAGTCTCCGTGTTAAACAAAGTGCTTATCAAAGAGGAAGGTAAGTACAAGGAACTGCTAAGATCTCATCTGGAGGTCTGCATACAAATCCGATTACCCTTGTTCAAATAAGAGCAATTCAATCTGAAGCAGGTGAAGAGCAGAGCTACTGAAGTGATAGAGACTAGAGAGCTTTTAAGAGGATATTGGAAAACTTTGACAGCTTTAATTGGAGAAATGAAGACTAAAATACAATCACTATGAAGACACTGGAAGGCAAACACCAGGTCACAAGAAACATTACATAAGCTGAAGGCAGGGTTGGGACAAAAGTAGAAGTGTATGAACTAATCACAATTACAAACAGGTTGAAAATGAGAAGCATTCTAACCATAAAATAGGAAATTGTGGAACAGTTTTCATAAAGCTGTATGGAAGAAGGAGATGGGGGAGCAGTATGACTAGTTTGAAGTTAGACTTAATTTTTAAAATTATTTTAAATAAAAATGACTCCCTGTGGTTTAAAGGCTCATCTAGGAATGCAGAAGCTTCCTCACCTAGCTCAGACAATTGGAGACAGGTCTGAGACACTACCAGTCGCACGATTCCTGGCCAATCAACCTGCCACTACACTGAATTTTGGCTCTGGTAGTTCTTTTCATTTGAAGTGTTTTAAAATGAGTTTGACACAGAATGAGAAAATCAGTTGACTTCTCATTTTACATGAAAAAGCACACTTTTATTTGGAGACAGAAGACAGGAAAGTATCAAGATATTTCTATCTTGATGTATTTACATAATTAAATAAAATACATTGCATAGTCAAGGTTTTTATATTCTTGTCACTATTACAAAAGCAGTGAAGCATTTAAGTACTTACATGCATCTTACCCAAGTATATGTAAAGTTTATACAACTAGCAACCTGAAGTCTAATTTTTTTCTAGTATTTCTTCTTCCCTGAAACCCCTCAAAAGAGGAGGCAATCTGACTCAGAAGTATGTAACCAAGAAAGTGTATGCTTAATGAGGGCAAGACATGTTGATCACTGAATGCTTACTGAAACTATATAGATGAATTGTGAATAAAAACAGTTTGAAACATTTCACAAACATCATCTATTTTTTGCTCCCAACATTCTCTGCAATGATTATTGCTACTAAATCAAATTGGACTTTGAACTATTAAGACCTGCCATACTAGGTTAAGAACAGCAGTTTTAACAGAACAAGGCATGAGCTTATTCTTTTTTATGTTTTAGGATTATAACAATGGTTAAATACTATGGATGATAACATTACAGTTATCAAGTCCCGGTAGTCCTTGTCCTTTCCATTTCCAGCAGAAATTGTGTGGTGGGTTTTTTTTCCTGCCCTAATTCAATACTTTTTTTTTTGCTGTTTTTTGTTGTTGTTGTTAGAATTCTTTGTAATAATAAAAATGCAGCAGTACATTTTTCAACTTACTGGTGTTAAAAATGGCATCAGAAAATTATTTCTGTTATGAGGGCTTCCATCTTTTTAGCATTTGCAGGCTCCTACTTCAACAGATGTATCAGATAATTTATTCCCTGCTTCAGGAATATGGAAAAACAGTAGCATAAGAACAGAAAAAGTATTCACTGTCTCAAAAACTTTAGCTATAGGAGACTAATTACATTCTTTACATAGCTTGCTACCTGGGAAGTCCTCAGGTAACGCACAGTTCAGTGTGCTATGTTTCATGGGCCTAAATGAAAAGGAGAAAACAGTGTTTTGCCCTTTGTGGCTATGGATTCTGTGAAAGCAGCTTTCAGCTAAGCCATCTCAATTTTGACAAAAATATCAATTTTAATGTGAACTTTAGTGAGGTGAGTTTGTAAGTTCTCATGAGTCAGCTGACTTTGTAGGGAAGAAAGACCCCAGCCTGCATTGCTGGCATGCGTCAGCGTCTCACAGCCTGCAACACTCAGGCAAGGGGAGGCAGACAAACCGCTCTTTAAAAGAACACATTCTGTCACCAACCTTTTGTTTACAACACAACAATCTGAATTTCTGCAGGGTGTGAAATTTCAGCAATTTTCTTTGAAACCCCAGAACCAACAGACTGCGTTCGGCACGGGCTAAACAATCTAACCACACTGTGGTGAACACACATACACACACTTTGAATCACCCCTGCTAGAACAAACACCCAAGACTGACCTTTGTATAATATTTGTAGCATTTTCTTGACACTGCATTTATCATACATGTATGCATTTTTCCCTTGTTTTGTTTGAATTACTGTTTTAAGTACCATTTCAATATTGATTACTGTAAATCACATTCAGGCTTTGTATAGTACATCTACACTGTATTTAATGCACACAGAAAACTAACCTCTTAGAAAAAAGAAAGTTTTTAAGCGGGACCATGCTCAACACAATGTTTTTCTTCTAAAGAGTTTTACAAATATGTCTTCTTAAGACAGCGCAGTGGCATATGTACATGTTGTTTATGAAATCAGATGGCAAGCTATATGAATAAATAGCATGTTCCATACAGACGAAAAACCAAAGCTTGCCTTCTACCGCTGTGTAAGACAGAAGACTACAAAAATAAAGAGCTCTCAAGAGGCCCAAATGGAGCTTAGATTAAATAAATTTTAAACAATGTTTGTACTGTAGAAAGTTTTTAGTGCAAATATTAATAAATTCCCCTTCCTTAAAGAGCTTTGGAAGTTGCTGACACTGAAACATTGAGTGTGAAAACTACAACACCTGCATCTGACTGTGGTTTTCACATAATTGCTGCATCTTTCTACATCTTTCACTTTGTCCTGTAAAATAAACTGCCACAAGTTTATCCAAAATCTCATCAGAGAAAATCCCCTTCCTGATTTTACTGAATTATAGTAGGCGAGTTCAATATTTTTGTGTTTTGTAACTCAAGATTTTACATGAGAAAGGCATTGCTTTTGTTTACTTGGCTGCTGCTCTTATCTTCAGTAATCAGAAAAGGTTGTGTTAGACTTTGGACATTTACCTACATTCAGTTATGCTCTTTAGTTAGAGATTTGTGTTCAAATCTCCTACTGTCTTGAAGATTATCCTAAACACTGGGCTCTGATTTACATGGGCAGGATGCAGCAGGAGGGAAGAGAATGACATTTATTCCTCTCTCTGGTTGACATTACTTGTTGTGTCCAGATGACTGAAAACACGACTGCGGCAAAAGCCAAGATGGTGAATTTCTTGCGTGATGACCGGTACCCTCACGTGGTAGGTGGCGTTCCATAGTTTCCGTTCCTTTCCTTAAACGTCTTTGCTTAAAACAACAACTCCACAGTACTCACATTCAGAAAAGTGGAAAATCTAAGTTCAAATCACTCAGAACTGAAAACTACACATTGATAAAGTGCCTAATTTTGGGCTAGCAGTTTGATCACAGACCTTTTGCCTATCGGGAGGCTTCCTTAATCATTACAGCTATATGTTTTCCATCACCCAGAGGGAAGCAGCAATACCTGTGTAAGGTATTCCTTTCCATCCCGCTCATTTCCTGTGTGTTACTATGCTAATCCTCTTGGTTCTTCTAGTACAGTGGTTTTATATGACCAATTCATGAACAAGGTCAGAGAACTGATCTGGCTCTGAGTGGGGGAGAAAAAAACACACACCTCAAACACACATATAAATGCATTTTTGGCAGAATCCTTAAATTGGAACAGTTTACATCCCAGTTTTAGGGAGAAAGTATATATATATATACACATATATATACATATATATGTGTGTGTGTGTGTGTGTGTGTGTATACACACACACACACACACGATTGTGCAAGTTACTCGTTAGGTGCAGTGTGAGAGTAAGAATGAGCATCTGGCATCTCCAGAATTTAGTCCCCTTGATAAAATATTAAAGCATTTTATACCAAGTTCATCACAGACTGCCTCTGTATCAATATATTGTAATGTATCTTTTTTTCCAGGATGCCATGGATATATATTCAAGCTCAAGGAAAAAGGCACAGAGTTAAAGCACTGTTTGAATAAATTTTTATATATGTGAATATTTGCATCATTTTCCTGTGCTAAAAGTAGTTAAAAATAGAAACTGGGATGACATCATTTCAACATTAAAACCAACAATTATTCCTGGTTTGGATTTTTTTATTTTTTAATGAAAGAAGGAGGAGAAACAGGGAAGACAAGAACAGCAAAACCCCTATTTTTTTAAACCTTTTTGTTAAAGTTATGTAAATTCTACAAAAACAATTCCTGAAACATATACATAAGCAACTTGACATAATTTTAATTGTTGTTTGAAGCATTCTAATTAATCAGAAAAAGAGAATGTTAGGGGCTAGATAAATACATAAGCTTAAAACTGTTGTATTTTTCTAGAATTATCATTTCTGGAAGATACAATGGCACCTTTAGAGTTTCTGAAATCTCTGTCATACGAACATATTTCGCGCATACTACTCATCTGACAAAATGTGATGTTTACAGAGAAATGATCTGTGGCACATCACGCAAAACTTAAGTATTTCTTTTTTATTATTCAATTTTGACATGAGAAACTTATGGTAAACTCCTCCTAAAAACCTTAAGGTGAATCATGCTAATCTGATGTCCCTGTACATTCATTAAGTGTGAGCACATTGCTAAAAACCCTGCTGTACTGATGGATAAGGAGGTAGAGGTCTAGAGAAGAACAGTGGCTTAAATCCATTGCAGACCTGAATTAAAACAGCATATTGCTTGTCATAAGTGTTTAGTCCTGTTTCCGTTTTATATTAAAAGAAAATGAGTAACAAAGCTGTAGGATATCCCTTTAATTGCATATAAGACTGAGAAGAAGGAAACACAAATTAAGCCCAAAATCTCAGAATTTTTGAAAATTAAAATTCCTAGGATCATACTAGGAACAAGATCCATGTTTAAACACAGCTATTATCGTATAGAAGGCATAGAAACAAAATAAATGTGTATATACATATGTCAGGATAAGCACTTGCTTGAAAATATAGGTAGTAGCCTTTTATTACATTAACACTGAGGGAGCAGAGAGGTTAAATCAACAAAACATACGAAATATTTTCAAAACTAAGTGATTTAGGGTGTATCTATGCCACACAATGGAGCAGAGTGCAAAGAGTTTCAAACTAGTACTTTCACAAAATACAATGAAGTATGTAGACAATTAGTGTCCTGAAAGCACCATAGCCAAACTAGTATAGCACTGCCCTCCAGCAAATGAGTCAGCTTAGCCTCTGCTCTAGCTACAGCCACTCTCCCAGGTCGGCAAGCTGGCTCACAGCCGCTAGCCTTCAGTTCTGCACTGCACGGCACTGCACAGAGCAGTGTGAACCTGGCTCTCAACAATCTCCGTTTCTGCGCAAGCCAGCTATTTGCACAGATGTGACTTTTTAAAATGTAGTCATATAGCTAAACATAAGCTATGGGTGCACTAAATTTCGTATTTTTTAATAAATAAGGCTGAAAGAATAAGTAGAAACACAAGAAGAGGTACACCTGTTGAAACTTCTGACAAAGAACTGTGATTGTTCTCAGGAGAACGATCAGACTGATGATATGGAAATGCATTAGTATTGTTTACAAATTAATAAAGTTGTAAGGAATTGGAGATTGGCAACAAGTAAGAACGGACAGATTACTCTTCCCATGAAACATTTGGTGTAGAATTCCACTCCAATTTCTGAAGCATCTTCGTCCTCAGGCTTGAATCTGACTTGCTTCAGATCTCAAGAATCCCTCATGAGGGAAGATTTCTTAAGTTGTACTGCAAATCAGAAATCTGATCTTTTTTTTCCTAAAACTTACTCCGAAAATTATTTTGCACAGCTGTCATTTCACAATTCATCTGAATTCTGTATTAGCATTTTTTTATATATATTTTTAATATGTTCAGTAATGATCTAAGCAAAACTTAACCTATATGGGACTAACTTTCAGGACCTTTCTGATCTGAAGATTACACTGAATTATTATCTAGAGGTTTTATTGGACTGCGGCTATAACAAACACTTATAGCCAGGCACTGTTAAACAATATCCATGTCTTCTCCATCTCCATAATTCTTTGGGACTCCAACACCACCAGTGTGGTAAAAAAAAGAAAAAAAGGCAAGCATAATTCTTTTTTTTTTTAATGTAATATGACATTTTGTCCACTTCAGTTGTGGTTGTCTATTTTAACCCTAAGCTCAAAACACCATATGGAACACCATAAGGTATTTTCATTCTCCTCAGTTTTATCACAATCTTGACAGCCAAATTAGTATTATAGCTATTTGAACAATGAAGCCATCTGCGAGGCTGATGCCTTATCAAAGGAAAAGTTTACTTTATTACAATACTTGTTCAATGTGCAACTAAAGGAGATTGTCTGCTATTATTTAACTAAAAGATTATTTACTAGAAGTAATGGAAAAGAGATAAATACTGAAATAGTCTCAAAATTCATTAATTCCTTGTTTGTTTGTGTACTACAGCATTGAAAGGTGGTAAGGGTGATCTCCAAATATGAAAAAAATCAAGAGTTCCTTCTATGCAGAACACCAGAAGACTGTCTGTTTCACTGGGTACCATAATTAATTCTAGAGACTTCACCTGCTGTGAAGATGTGCTGGAGATGTGCTGGGTACATATATACCAAAACTAAATAGTTCCAGAACATGTCATATGGCTTTGAAACCAGCTGGCATGTTATCGTTGTACCTTCTGAACCTGCAAAACAGGATGGCTGCCTCCAGATTGCCTGTTCAGAGCAGTCACTGGCCTGCACCGACTTCTGATTCGCGCCCAAGACTAATTTGGAAAAGTGCTACTTGACCCACACAAAAACCCATGCTACGAATCCACCTAACAGCAGTACAGACGCTTGAGCATTAGCGCCCCAGCCCACGTCCTGATGCTGCTTAGTATACTAGCATAGATGTAGATGTCACGATGGTATTGATTGCTACTCATCCCAGACAAGGGAGAGAAAGCACATCAGCAGCCACTCTGGTAGCTAACACTAAACTTTTGGATGGCTATGTGATCACTGTCCCTTTCCTTTGCTGTCCCTCACAGAACACTTCACATTTGTTCTGCTTTTAAATAATTCAATGATACATCCCATTTTAAATAAACAAAAATCAATAAAAATCCCAGTAGCACAAAGGTAACTTAAAATACACTCCATTGCAGCAACACTGGATACAATAAAATACAAGTTGTTTTCAGGAGAAAGGAGCGCTAAAGAGGTCAGCTTTCCATTTACAACAATTATTTTGGAGGAGAAATCAGAAAGTTATCTCCACTGCCATCTCTGATGGAATGGGACAACCCTCTCTTATACAACCATGGGTTTTGTTTTGAATATATCTTTATCTCCTTCTACTTAGGTATACCAAAAAAAAAAAAAAAAGGCAATTAACAACTATATAAAAATACAACCTCCTAGGATGTGAAACCGTTGCATGAAGATGTTAGCCTGTGGAACAGCTATCTGTGCTATTTTATGGGTTTCTGTGGTTTAAAAGGCTACAGCTCTGTGCTGCACTGTCTCAAAAGGTGCCACCTGGCTCACCAATTTGCTTCATATAAGCCCTGCAAGAGAAAGTGATTTTATACATCTGTCTGATAATACTGACCTGTGAATTTTCTCCCCCAAAAGGAGTTCTGCAGTCTACCAACTGTTAAATGACAAACAAGTCAAAGTTTTATGTTCATTCAGTAATCACAGCAGCTGTTTATTGCTAAACAGGCTTTCCATTTATGAGAGCTTGTCAAGGTGAGGGGTAACATCTCAAGAGAGAAACATATTTTGCCTTCATTATTCACCCACATATTTAATGTGGTTCCAAGGTTGGCTGTGAAATGCCTCCCTACTATATAGGATAATTTTTCCTCTTGTTCTTTATGAAACTGGCAAAATATTTCAAATTATTAAGTGCTACTTCTTTACCTCCCATATGTGGCATTTACGTGCGTTAGAGACAATCATGGTTTGCGACAGTTGGGAAATTAAGTTTAGAGGTCTTTGGAATTTATTTTAGATGTTGAATGATGAAGCAATAAAAGTATTAACAATGCTATATGAATTACTACATATTTAATGTCTCTTCCCAAAGAAGACCCCTATAGGAACTAAATATTTGCACTAACAGCTACAAAAATAGTCTTTCTATTAAATGCCTTCTACAAGAGCCATTCTCATAAAACATAAGCAGTATAAAAGACAGATGAAAAAAATATCTGACACAAATAGACAATAACATGAGTATTTTTCTTTGCTTATGTAGTCTTTGCTGCACTTCAAAATCTGAAGGAAAATTCATCATCATGAAAAGAAAATTCAATAATTAAACACTCAGGTGTGCAATAATTTTATTGGCAAAATTAAGAAACATCAGGTTTTTCTTTCCAGTTTCAGTTAAGGATTTGGGGACACAGGGTTAATTTTTTATTTTAAGTACTTCCCACTAAAATATTCCATTTTCTGTCATGAGGTTTAAGATATTTTGAGAGGTATTTTGAGTAAACCAGAGTATGGATGACCAAAGAACTCCACACTTCACTTCTCTCTTTGTTCTCCTCCTCTAGCACCTACTTCAATCCTAGATTTATTGCCAGGGCAACAGGCAGGTTCTTTCAAAGTCACAGCAGCACTCAGAGATCGTCGGGCACCTGTAGCTTCCAGCAGACTGCTTAGCAGACTACTGGAATGGCTTATCTGAAAATAAAGCCTTTTGATTCTTTGCAGTCTCCCCTCAGTTGCTGTTAGATGCCTAAACTTTTTCTCAAGACAATGAAGTGTAGCCTCTGTATTTAATAGGATGAGCTTTAGAAAAAGCTATCATAATCTCATTTCTCTCTATTTGAGATATGTAAGTCACAATCCAGTGACACATTTCTGTGCATGCTTATACTTAATCATAAGCATTCTGTCAAAGAATTCATGGTCAGATATTAAAATTAATAGGATTTTCATATGTAAACCAGGTGTCTAAATCCAGCAAAGATAAATTGTAGGGGATTTAAATTGTTTCATTAGAAATCAAGGGGGCATTTTTCTTCTAATATTTTGTTCTATTAAAACTCTACTATCCCTGGTGGTCTTTAATAATACTATGTGCCAAAGGTCTCCTCATGAAAGATACAAAATGCTATTGAGCAAAGCCTTTCTGGTACACCCAGCTGCAAATGAAATATTTATGACCAGCTTCCCTGTCCAGTAAAGTGGTGCTGGAATCAATGCACTTCAGGGTGAAGTTGTGTAGTCAGGGCAAAAGTATTTTCTTACACATTAATTATTTTTTCAGTGAAAGTCATTTACCATCAGAGGTTTAAAGTTCCCCTGTAAAAGAATCTGGGCTTTTTCAATAAATAATTTAAATTAAAACTTCTGCAGAAATAGCTAGATTTAGTTATTTGCATGGACTGCAGCTCCTTGTATTGGTGAGCTGACCAATAGCTGAAACTTGAGATTTTACTGCAAGGGCCCTGAGAGTACCCTCCCCCCATCCCAGAGGTTTCCCTCTAAAATGGGAAGTTATATGATACAAAAACAAAGAAAAACATTGACTTACAGCTTGCGTGCACCTAGAGCTCAATGCACTCATAGAGAACACTTCTAATCATTGAAAACTGCATTTTTCTCCAGTGTCTCCTAATTTAAACATTTTAAGAGTTGTCAGGTTCAAGAAACATAAGTCCAGGTTCTGAAAGAACTGTTAAAATAGTTAAAATAGTTCAACAAATTCCAAATCAGGATGGAAGACTGCAAGAAAACAGGTCTTCATCTACCCATGCTCAGAAAGCATACTGACAGCTTCTTTGTAGCATTGCTGAGGTGGAAACATGCAGTATCTTTGTACCTAATTGTCCCTCCCATCTATAGTCTTCCTCTCTCAAGACTAAAGCTTTCTGTTTTAAAAACATCCAAGAATTTCAATCCTTACTCTATCAAATTCAGACATCAGTTCCAGTTGGCCACTATAGCTAATTTCTGAATATGAAGAAGTACATCCAAAATTTTCATTTCAAGCACACATAATGTATCTAACTAACTGAGTTTTGCAGAGGTGTGAGGGTGAGCTCCTTCCCCCCCCACCACTGATGTGTTCTCTCCCCCTCAACCTGACCTCCCCGTAAACAGCACGTATGCAGGGGCTAATTGAGCACACACCAACTAAGACCCATCTAGCATGCAAATATGACTATGAATCAATCATTCCCCCCCCCCCCCATAAACATGGGGCAGCCCAGAGACCATTGAGCTCTCCTGCACGGCAACGGGCTGCACTGCAGAACCTCCTCTTGAGCAGGGAAGCCTCTCAAGGTTACTCCTCGAGGTAGAGAGAGATTCCTTACCTGCAACAGATCCTCGGTAAGTGATTAATAGCATGCTGAAATTTTGCGAACTTTCGCGAACTTTCCTGAGTTATATCTCTGACTAATTGTGCACATAATCCCTCAGACATAGACCGTTGACCAAGTCTGAGTCTGAGACTAGGATCAGATCCAGCTGCACCTAGGCTCCTCTCAGAAGGAGTTTAGGGGTCCTTTCCAAACCTCGTGACTCAATGGGAGGGTCTCCTTCGCACACACTCCTTTAGACATAAATCGTTGACCAAGTCTGGGACTAGGATTGGATCCAGCCATACCCAGGCTCCTCCAAGGGGGAGTTTGGAAAGCAAGGGGGTCCAGTCTGAACCTTGTGACTCAACAGGAGGGTCTCTGTTGCACATGCATCTGACCCTGTCCTTCATGCAGTAAATAATTGAGTGAACCTTGTCAAATGAACCTTGTTAAATCATTCTTATTTACGATTGAACTTTGTTAAGTCGCTATTTTACTGTAATAAACATGGTGCTGCTTCCCTCTTACGAGTGAAGTGCATCACTCCTCCGTGACAAGAGGCAATCCAATTTGCCATTAAGTTTAGAGTATAGAAAGCAGATCCATTATATACTTTTTTTGTATGCATTTGCATGCAAGACTTTAAGGTGCATCTCTAACCACTGACTCAGTGGTCAACCACATGATTTCACACAATAGCTTTCGTAACTACAGACATGTTGGATTTAGATGTCAAACTACAGTTTTCTGAACAGGCTAAAACTCTAGTTCATTCTATGAGATGAACACTTAAAAATAATAATATAAAAAATTGGTAGACAAACATCATTTAGATCATAACAGAGGACAATAATATTTTTCCATGTATAAAAATGATAGAAGTGTCATTTTAGTATTAAGGAGGCAAAAATATGAGAATATATAAGAATATCTCTCTTACTTAACTATTGATATAAAAGGAAAACATGAGAAATGCTTTATTAAATCCTGACTTGAGGATTTGTATCCAAAAATTGTGCATCTTCTCAATTCTGCTGTAGTTTAATTAGAAAGTGCTATTTTGGTCCACAAGTTTTGCCTCATTTATATACTTACACCACAAATACAATGTGTCTACCATAACATGTTTGGTATTTTCATGAGTAGGCAATATGCAGCTGCTATTTACCTGCTTCCCCTCCTACATTTATTTTCAGAGCATGGCACTCCACACAGAATCAAGTCAACACGTTAAGCCGAATGTGAAAGCTGCTTCATAATATGATGGTAACACTGAAACCTTGAATGAGATGTTATTAAAATGTTTCAGTGATGTACATACACCACCATACAGATAGAACTCAGTAGAACTCAGATGGCTTTTACAAATGTAAATCAGGACTTGCCTTTAGATATATATATATATATGTAATCCAAATAACCAATGGACTGCCATTCATGACATGTGGGTCCCATTGCAAGCTTGGAATTCATATACTATGGTGAGATTTAGAAAAATCTTTTGTTTGACCATCTTAAATATCAGCTGTGCAGAATCTTGGGCTAACAGATAACGCAAAACAGAATATGGTTGATCAGATATACCCCTTATAAATCAGAGTTGTCACCTTAGCTCTTCCTAGGCTATATACAGTACTAAGTAACCTAGGAAACTCAGAACTTCCTCTAGCACTATTTAAAGTAACCTTACTGTCTTAAAATATACTGTAAGGTTTAAAATGTATTTGACGGCTTAAACATTCACAGGAGCTCAGTGTTGTAGATCACAGGAGGAAAGCTCATTTACCCATCAGCTTTACAGCTCCAAGCAAGGCAGTGCTGCATAAAAGATACTTTGTCATTCCCTTGCCCTTCATACCAGGCTGCTTCCCCTGCTGTTGGGGGACAAAGACATATGAGCTTTCTCTGTGTGCAAGGCCGCAGAAAATTTTATAGCAACTGAAACCCATGGACAGTTTCCCGTTTTATTTACTGAACATGGTTTACAGTTTTTTAATTGCAGAATGTCACTTTGGTAATTACACCCAGTCTATGATATAACTGTTTAGCTAAAAGTTGTGCCAGTGATTTTTTTTTCCTCCATATTTACTCATGCTTTAAAGTTTATTCAGGAGATTCATTTCTTCCAAGACCCCATACCTCTTCATGTAAGTAAACAAGTAAGCACAAAGACAAAACAAACAAACAAAAACCCCACTACCACACTCAGAAGACTTATGGCACACCCCATAAAGATAATTATTTAACTTTAGCACTAATTTCAAGGGTTTTTTTGGAAGGTCCTTTTTGAAGCTTTGTGCTGAAATTTAGTAACCCTAAATCATTTTGTTACAGACTAGATTTTATTAGAATTAGGATAGAATAGGTCAGTGTGTCTAAGTCAGAAGAGGAGGTCTCGCACCCGTACCTCACCTACAGCCACGTGTTCCTAAATTTTCTTTTGGACAAGCATTAGCAGCATTAGCTATATGAAGGGAGTCAGGAGTTACTGTATTTTTCATACTATTAGCTTTCTTCCAATTTGTCTGCCTGGTCTAGCTTACTGTGGGGTCAGGGAACCACTGGCAATAGCACTAGGGGAGCAGCAGGAGTGAAAAAGGGGAAAACTATCATCCTT
Source organism: Apteryx mantelli (assembly GCF_036417845.1). Classification (NCBI taxonomy): domain Eukaryota; kingdom Metazoa; phylum Chordata; class Aves; order Apterygiformes; family Apterygidae; genus Apteryx; species Apteryx mantelli. Next base: position 114,526,587 of record NC_089980.1, on the reverse strand, counting down.
TTCAATCGATGCTAGTCATTAGATCAGATTAGCTTCAAATCTCACCACTTACCCATCAGTTTTATGGCTCCAAGCAATGCAACACCACTTACAAGATATTTTAGAATTCCTCCACTTTTTCAATTCCATTCCCCTTACCTTTGTCTATATTTTGGCTGCTAATTGTGTGAAATCCTCACCTCAAAGAGGATTTCCTGCTACTCTCATTCACAGTACCTACCGTAATGAACTACGTGGAGAAAACATTGTGATACTCCTTGTATATGTAAAGTGGGTTTTGGTTGAAAGTAGTAATATCATGTCTAAATAGATTGATCAAATTCAGCAACAAGATGGAAGAACTTCAACAGCAGCAAAGGAGACCGCAACAGCAGAGGCAGGAGATGATCTAATATTATTCTGCAATCTATTCGAGTCAAGCACATGAAGGAAAGATAGAGAGAGGGCTAAATGCAAAATTATATGCATTATGGCCAAATTTAGATTATTTAATGAGCTTCACTTCAGTGAGTTAGTAGATGGCTGTAAATATCATAGATTTCCACAGAGACTTGTATCTACAAACTAGCACCGTCTGTTGTCCATACGATTATTCATGCATATACATATTCACTGATATCTTTTTCAGAGGGAATTAGAATATATCCTGATGCTCCTGCCATATAACTCATCTTAACTTAGAGTTAGTTTGAGATCTGGAGCCCAAATTCAGAAAAATCACTACTTTTCATCAGTCATCTCTCTTTATATCTAGGAATTTCTAGCTCTTTGAAGAACCTGTAGAGCCTGCAGTTTATCTGGAAACCATAAGCTCAATTTACATGCTATTTGCACTCAAAAATAGGAAAAATGTAATCAAAATACAAATTTTAAAAGTTAGAATGGTAGAACACAAAGAAATTAGGAGAGTTTCATATATTTTAAGCTATATAGGGCACATAACTTCTTGTAATAAGGTATAGAGTGTCACCTAGTTATCTTCATTTTGAATCCAGAAACTTTAATACTAGAGTCTACCTCCCAGAATTGGAGAGGGATGCTATCAAGAGGAATCAAGCACTGCTGTTTTGCTGCTTTTTTCAGTTAATCATCCTTTCAGTTAAATTGTATACCTAATTTTCTATTTCATTTTTTAGTTTTATTTTCCTAGCTACTGGTTCTTAACCTTCTGCTAATGTAAAAGTTCTTTCTACCTGATATTTTGCCCCACTGTGAAGGTACATGTACTTTCTAATCAAATCTTTCAGTCAGTTGCATCTGTGGTTGATGGGAAGGGACTGAAAAATGATTTTCCCCAAGCTCAATTCAAGCAATAAAATATCATTTCTCACTTTCAATTTTTGGTGTCATTCTCTTTCCTCCATCCCATTTGCAGGTTTTGTCTTTCTTTTTTTAAAGAAAAGAAAAGAGCAAGGGCAAGTTCCAGGATTTTTTTTCTTTGGGCATTCACATACTGAGCATGAAAGTATGCTCAAATTATTTACTTTAAAATAATAGCCTTTGGCTCAAATAAATGCAAGCATCAAAAGTAGAGGAAGATTGGAGGAAAACTGTCAGCTAATTTTCTTACAACTGCAAATTCATACCCAAATAGACGTCTTTTTACTGTACTGCACTTAAAATTTAAGATTTTATATTTTTTCTGTATGAATTAGAAGCTACACAACTGTAACCACAATTCAGAAGAATGACCCTTGCTGTTTCTGGGTAATATAAACTGCATGTGCTGACTTTGTAGTCGAAAAATTTTACTCCGTTTCAAAAAGGTGCTGGTCATTGGTTTTCTTGGAATGAAGAAAGTATCACAACATAGCCTGCAACACAGTAAGGTTGCTGAAAGATTTGAAACAAACAGCTACAGCTGGAATATACAATTCTCATGAAAGCTAATACAGATAGAGTATAAACGAAGTGTAAACCAATTGCTATGTTCAAGCAAAGATGCTGAAGGTGTTTAAAGTCAGAAAAAAAAAAAATCAGCTAGGGATCCTGATACAGCAGGTGGAAGTCATATGGGAGATACATATTGGCTGAAGAGTGATGGACAAAAATCTATGCCTATCTGCTACATTCACAGGCAGTCTGGATCCATAAAGTTAAGTAGCAATCATTTTTATTCCCCCTAAGCAAGTGGGGAATCAGCGCAAGGCATTGGTTCCACTGTTTTTCAGTGCTAAAAACACTAAAACACTCTAAGGATATACATCTGCAAACAATTAAATCCCTTGCTCCCCAGTTCCCTCTGGAGATTGGGAAAGGGGGCAATTTATCCGTCTCACGAAAGACACCATTCTTCTAGACTGCTGCTATAAGAATACATCTACTTAGCATCTGTATTATTTAGCCTGTATTTTTAATGTTAAGAAAAAAAAGTAGTCTTTTTATAAAGCTTCACTAAATACAAGTAAAAAATATATATATATATAGAAAATAACAATTCCATGCCATAGAGAATAGCATGACAGTAGATTTAATTGGATATCAGAATTAACTTGCATAGTACCTTTATGCATTATAAATATATAAATGTTATATATTATAAATAAATATACTATGCAAATGATTTCATATATTATAAAATCATTTCCATACAGTAGCAGAAAGTTATTTTCCTTACTAAGTGGTACCAAGGTCAGATAGAAAAAGAACAATGAGATACCAGCAAAAGTTCAGAATACAAGAGAGTGTTGTTAGCAAGAAATACGTCCCAGCAAAGACTCCGTCCCCTACATTTGTCATTTTGCATTTAAGGTTGAAATTACCATGCTAAAATTACTGCACTGTCCTTTAAAGACTTTGCACCATGACTTTAAAAAAAAAAATTTTGCTCTTTGTATACAAATACCCAAGAGTGAAATCTTAATACAGAGGCCCACTGACTTCAATGAAGAGAAGGATTTAATTCATGGTATTTCATTCTGCAACAGCATTACTTGGTGGCTCTACCACTCTACAGAAAAGTTTGCTTTACATATTAACACAACATCCAGTTAGGCTATGAAAACGAGAAAATTTCAGTAGAGTTCTCATAATATAAAAGAGATGATTAAAGGATATTTTAGGCATGCAGAGATACATGTTAGCAGCAGAAGAAAAGGATGTTAACAATACCATTTATACAGATAAAGCAAAAGCTATGTACCAGTGAGAATTTGATCCTAACTCCTCAACAGATTGTAATTATGGAGAAAAAAAAAAAAAAAGCCATACACATTGCTGATTTTAAAAGTTTATGAAGTACTGCAAGCTATAAAGTAAAAATAAAAAGCTACTGTAGAAAGAACATGAATGTATTAAAGATCAACCGCTACATACACTTCAAAGTCATTTTAAAAAGGAGACAAATAAAGACACAATTAGAACAAAAATAACAGTTTGTGCAGTATGTTTTACTCAAGTTAGCCTACCACTAAAATGAATGGATAATTCAGGTGTAATGTAGAAAGCTCACTTTGGAGTTTGCTGCATATACATATTCTCTCAGTCAGAAAAAATGGAGTTGGCCCAAGCCTCAACACTTCTTCTCCAAGGAAACTCCCCATGAAAGAATAAAACAAAATAGGAGATTTCTTGTCATACCATTTCTAATGAGCACATGGCATTGCCTTGCTTTTGATCCCTTAGAGCATCACCTTAAGCCTCTCAAACTTAACCACATTGCAATAAACCCAGGAACAAACAGACAAATACCAAAGTATATCTCCCACTGAGGAAGAATTAGCAAAGCTGAAGCCAGTCTCAGAGTAATTACACAGAAGTAACAGGCTATGTTCAAAACTAAAGAGAAGTCTGTGAGGAATTACATACACTTTTGGAAAGGTCAATCAGATTCTTAGAGGCATCTAACTACTTTTTCCTACAGGGATTACTAGAAGGGTAGTAGCAACAATACTCTTTCCTTATGAATATAAACAGTCATAGTTGCAATGAGACAATTTTTAATAAAGAATTAAGAGCTTTTCACAGTTAGAGTCTATGTAAGACTTTTCTCAAAGTCGTTTATATCCATACATGTATCTTTCTCTCCAACACTAGCAATAAGAAGTCTATGAAGAACATTGCTTGGACTTGACTGATGAAATTAATACTTCATTTTAGTGACTTGCTCTTATTTATATTAAAACTTAACATACACCAATTTCCTTTAGATCATACTATATTTGTATACAATATTTTGACATTAACATGCTCATATATAAATTGTATGAACATGAGAGGCATAGCAATCTTACTAGTTAGTCATCAAGCCAAGGAACAAAATGAAAAAGCAATATATGCTAATGATAAAAGATGGGTTTTGCTTAACACTGCAGTCTTTTAAATTCACAATGTAAAGAGTACCTACTTGCTATGTTTAAAATGTGAATTGTGCCTGAATTTAAAGACAACCTGTTCTTATAAGCTTGCAGGTACAATTCCCTTTTCTTCTCAGCAGCTGCCTTACAGTTTATAAGATTCTCAAATTTGAGAAATAAAAAGAGTTATTTTTCCTTTTTCTATGATTTGCAAGAAACCTTCCTGAAAACAAAAATGGACCTATAGACATAGATTAGGGGTTCTCCTTAAAAGGAAAAAAAAAAAAAAAGAGAATACTTCTATTAAAATTTTGTGATAAAAAAGACTACTTTGCATGGTAATACTGCCTTTCTGATGGCAGAGTCTCATACCATGAGCAGATGTTATTACTTTGTCATGAGAAGAAACATTCCTTGGATTGAGCATGGTGTCTTCAGTGCCAGTTTGGAACAGGATTAACAGAGAACTCCACAGAAGATGAGAAGAAAAAATCCCCACCTTGTCTAATACCTCATTTTGGAGGCACAGAAGTCATTAGTTGTGTCCATGATTGACTTTAAAGTCCTGCAGCAATTAAAATTTTATTTCCATACATACATATATGCACATACACACACACGTCCACAGTTAAGCATCTAAGCATGGCATTGCTCTCCTTCATTTGTCTCATTTAATCCAGAAACCAGGTATTCCCATACCCATCCCATACCTATGCCCTTGGAGGGATCTGATTTTTAGTGCCTTACGATTAATCTCTATTTGGATAGAGATAGTTGCAGCTCTTTCCCGCTAAAGCCATGTCAAATGGCAGAAGAAAATGCAGAAGTCATACAGGAAGAAAAGAGGGACTGACAGGACCTAGCCCTAATTGTATGCTGGCTCAAAAGCAACCAGCCAAGTCCATTTTACGCAAGTGTTCTGAGGGAAGCTTTACAACATTTACAGGGATAAACTCTACTCCTTAATCTCAGGGGACCTTCTGGCACCACCACTGCACTGCACATAATCCCAATTTGCAATTAAATGCTTACCACCAGATGGCTCACTTTAGATTACAAATGACTCAAAAATGCTTTCAAAAAAGTTAATACTATTCCCCTACATATTCCTCACCTAAAATGTTCTTCCTTTAGAATTTAGTCTCTATCTACTATTTGTTTGGGGTTGGATCCCTTTTCTTTCCTCTCCCTTCCTCCTCCCCTTTCCCCCACAGAAAACTAATTTGGTTAAAATATGGATATCTAGAAACCTTGGGAGAATTCAGAAGTTCTTTTTAGTTATGGCTGCATTCTCAGATCTTGTCTGACACTTGTATGAATGTCACCTGATTCTCTTTTGAATGCAGTTTAATCCTTAGTTTCTTTCCTGTAGTCTTTTCTTCATCATCATAGGACTATATCTTTACAAATCCAATTACAGAAGAAGCAGGCCTGTTCATAGTGTGCAACCCAAATTTGCACCCAGCTTCTGCTTTAAAGGTTTATATCTATAGCACTGAATATTGATAAAAATGTAAGTGCTTCAGTCACTTAGTGAAGCACTAGTATCTTTTATTATTGCAGTTTATACTTTCAAGATCAAAAGCTACTTCTCTTGATTCCCATTGTTACAGCATAAAGGATAACAGTAGCAAAGATATAAACATTTCCCCCCCCCTTCCTTCAATACAAGGCCTGTTTGAGAACATTATACTTTCTCCAGTACCTGATGTTGAGATCCGACATTGGCGATGCCATGTGCTAACCCTGCTGAAGCTGGCACAGATTGTTTCTGTCATAACATGTTTGAAGAGCTCTGTGGTCAATTCCAAGCTGATATGAAAACTGTCAGTCATGAGGTGTAATTCTTTGTGGAGCAGATGACTGACACTGAAAAGTTTCTTCAACTGCTGAAAGTGTCAGCTCATCAGGAAGCTAGCACAAAATCTTGGCCAGCATACAGATTATTTTAGTGTTTGAATTTTCAGCATACAACAATACTTTTATTACAGAAACCATAATACCAAAAGTAATTAAACCCTTGAACCACTTTATTTAAGTTTTCCCTCTCCCCTAAGAAAAGATTTCAGTATTTTATAGTACAGTTTAATCTCATGATTATTATAAATGATGAAGAATTTTAAAACACTCCACAAATGAAGTCTATACCCTGACTCTGATTTAGAGTCTACATCCTACATTGAAGTAGTACATAGAAACAGATTCTTTTTAACTTTGCAAACAGTTATTTTAACTAGAATGACTCTGAACATTTTTGGTCCCCCTCACCCCTTTTCCTTTTGCAATATATATAGGAAATAAACATCAGTATCTTTTCATATATTAATATAAATAATCCCTACAGCATAATTTTTTGTGAAGCTCTGAAAACACTTTAACCTATAAACTATTATAAAAAGCAGCACCCATTTCTTAAAAATTGTATGTTACACTTGTTCATATTTATATAATTAATATAATTTAGACATTTATTTTTAATCATTATTTATTTTATAGCTTTACTATAATATTCATAGGAAAGCATAGGAGAATATTAAGCTAAGTGCTTTCTAATACTACTAGAGCTACATAAACAAGTAAATTAAGCAATGCCACAGCTTATTTTCTATGGCCCTTAAGCTAAATGGCAAAATACAAACCAAGATGATAACCTCCAAACTGCTTCAAAAGTGCTCTCCTGAACTGCGCCAGAAACTATCTGACTGGAGACAAAAATCACAGCAGGGACCATTGCATCAATCTAACTGTACAGACCCAGGTTTCAGTACCCAGGTTCCAGCACCATTTAATTTCCTGGTATGCAAATAACCTTGGGGGTCCATCTTCAGGCAGTAAATATTTTCTATAAATACAACCTCTGGTCAGTTATCTTGCTGTATATACTTACTTTAAATATAAACAATCTAACAATTTAACTAGCACATAAGTGAATTTACTCTTTGAAGTCTGTCATATTAGGATGCTTAATAACAACCAAATATAGGGAAAAGGATAAACTTTTTAATTTTTTTTAATTTCTTAATAATTTACTATATTTTTAAAACAACTTTTATAGTTTGAAGTGGCTTTATTATTTGTATAGCTACAGCAGTCCTTTATATTACAGAACAGGTATAAATTTTCTGAGATTAAATTCAAGAGAGCCAGCCCTACAGTATGTCATCTTCTGCCACATGAGGCAACCACATTAGTATACCTGCCACAGTTAGATCAACAATATCTTCACTCAGGGCAAAGTAATATTAACTATTTGGGCCAAAAGTAGAAAATAATTTCAATACATAATGTCCCTTTAGAAAGAGCATTTCCAGGAACTGCAGATTTGCTTGCCTGAAGACAGCTACTGAAATATCTGATTTTCTCTTCCATTACTTATGCAAAGCTTTTGAGCTGTAACAAAGGCTTAAATAAGTCATACACTTAAAAAAAAAAAAAAAGGCACAAACTGCAGTAACAGAAGTAAGTATAGTTGCAATAATATATTGTTTTAAAAAGGTCTCTGCCAGTACTTACTTCATACGTTAATCACGGTCAATTACGGCACAGTAACCCCATGTCACCCCTAATCCTTTTAACCTTCACAGCCTAAAAGCCTTACCACTGGAAGAAGGTTTAGGATCAATCCACAATGTTCATAGTACAGCCTTCATTTATTTTTAATCTTTTTGTTTACAAGGCCACCATTTCATCTTCTATAAAGAAAACTAGATAAGAGCACAAGCCTGTTCTCTTTACATGCTCCTAACTTAAGATTCCCTATTGAAAACTTAACATCAAATCCTACCACTGCTTCCTACCTTTCCATTTATCACATTGTTGTTTCTGCAGATGCAAAAAGTTTTTTCACCAGCTGCCTCATTTCTGCCTGAGGAGGAAGGGGGCCAGGAGGTCCCCTCCCTGGAGGGGAGGGAGGTCACAGTTTTGCAGCAGCTGTTCTCAGTCAGCACCTCCATTGCCTCCTATTGCCCACTCCCACCTATCATCTATATTCTGATGCATGGCAAAACTCTGGGACAGTGTTGGTTCTCTTCCTTTAAAAAGCAAGACTTTTTTTTTTTTTGCTTTTTTTTTTTTTCTCTCTCCTTCATAAAGTTGTGCGCCTTTCTCCAATGGCAATTCATAATTCAATAGTAAGTGACTTGCAGCAGATAATATGTGTTTCATTTGTTTGCTTGTGGTTTGACAAGTCTGTGGCTATTCAGTGGCTGCTGGTGTGTTGTGCTGCTGCATCCTCTACTCTGGAAAAAAAGGAGAGATTGCTCAGGTACTCTCAGGAAAATACCAGGCTTAGCTGGGAGAAGCTTTTAAGGGCCAGACAAAAGCTGACACACTGCAGGCAGAGGTTACCTGCAGGACAACTGGGGACTGAGAAGAGATGGAAGCAGAGTGCAAGAGAGAGAGGTTGATTTTCAAACTTTTTATTTCATTTTGCTTCACTGCTCTTAGCTTTTTCCATTTTAAAGGCTGCAATATTCTAATTTGTTTCTAATAAATAGAACTGCAAATCTAAGAAGCTATCTGGTGGTTTTAGTCATCTGTCTTAAGGAAAACTGAGGTATTTCTACCTCCAGAATCTGTCTAGCATATAGATATTTAATGTGATGTCCAATCATATGTTTATCCACTATTGATAATAATCTAAAAGGAAAAACTCAAAGACATAATGTTGAAGTTATAAAGCTTCAAATATATGCAGGTCTTAATAGACTCTTCTTCTTATCTTTGCAGTATCTAAATAAGTTAATTTTCCATCCAATGCAATTTTGTAGTTCTGCCTCACAATCACACACGATAGGAAACTGTTTGAAATGCTTCCATGCTTCTTGTGTATTGCACTTGCTCAGGCACTATCATATAATCACCCACATTGCTGAATTGCTAACACACTCCCTGTTAGGGTTTTGGCCCATGCTATCTTTGTCACAGGCAACAAAGCTACCTCTATACTAGAAACTACTATAGAAGGAAATTGGCCCAGGAGCCAGCTCCCTGCAGTATGCACATAGCTAGACTATAAATTTCGGTGAGTCCAGGGTAGCTGCATCCAGGCTGCCTACTGGGAATAGGTCCTGGCCCAAGCTATTCCCTGCACTGTGCCCAAGCATTGTCTGGGAAAGTACTTGTCAATCCATGACAAAACTGTGCCAGGGACTATGCTAGTAATTTAACAGGCTATGTGACTGAGTTGCTTTGCCTTGGCACTGTTACTGCTTAACTTACTAGTATAGATGCACTCTTGGGCATATTTCAGTGAATAATGAAAGATTCTTGCCAGTAGGTAACCTATGGTTGATTAGGGGGATGGAAACTAAAGTTCAGCTGCCATGGCGTGCCACTTGTTCTCAAGGCTGGAAGATGAACCCTGGCCTGAGTTATTTGGTGGCATGCACATAGCTTTTAAAGTCTATGTGATTTATTTTTGTTATATTTAAATATGTCTGAAATGGAAGAAATAAAATTGTTCTTTGAAATGTAATACTTTAGATTAAAACAATAGAATATAAAACAAAACAGAAAAAAAAGGAGTGAAGAACAGCTTTAAAATCAAAACAAGCACGCCAGATAAATAAAATAGAAATCTGGGTGGGTCTGAAAAATCAAGAGGAACAAAAAATACATTTTTACTCAGGCAAAGCTACTTTTAGTAATCACTGAAAGAAAGCAGTCTTACTCTAAGGAGAAATATGATAGAAATGGGTCAGTCAGCAGATAACACCTAGTTTGAGCTGTGAATTCTTTTAAATGTCTGTTTGCAATATTAGACTCACATGAGATAGTCGTTATAAGCTCAAACTGTTACATCAGCCACCCTAGTAGGAATGGGCTATAAAGTAATCAATATCTATGCTGTGTTGGAATTCAGATAGCACTAGCTCAATTGTAATTATGGCCAGAGATTTCCAATGAGTTGTTATAAGGAATATACAATTAAGTAGGGGATACAATGAACAAATATTGAAAGCTCATTTGGAGTAGTAATCCATCATTTGTGTCAAACATGGCAGTGCAATCATGCAGTAAATGCATGCTGTCTCAGATGCTACTGATTAAACAGACATGACTGCTGCTGAATCATGCAATTATGTTCCTCTATCCCACCTGCTATTAATAACAGCAGCAAATGCATAAGAATAATAGTGAAGAACCACAGTAAATACAAACAAGCATAGATGGGTAAGCACATAAAAGGAAAGTGTCCACATCAAAGTCATCATGAAGAGGAGATAAAACTCTAAAAATGAAATTGATAAGGTTGTAATGTGAAATGAGCTAGATTATTGGAAAAAAACACATTAATAACCTGTTGTAGAAGTTTATGCTGTGTATTCCCTTTCATCACTTTTCTCTCTAGCTGCTGAACTGAGGTTTATGGTTCACATCACATTAAAATACTGGCATGATATAATGTCATTTTAAAATTGGACTTGTTCTTCTGCTAAAATATGATTTAAAGACTAGTATCTCCTTAACAACATGTATCAGCAAAGACTTATCCACCTTTAGTAAAGACTTTAAAACAGAGTTTATAATACTCTGATTGAATCTGCACATAGGAAAATTATGCTCAAATTGGCAATGGTTCCTAAAATACAGTGTGCCTCTGGAGGTGACCTTTAGCTACATTTTCTCTTCTCACCCCAGTAAGCGTCCTCTTTCAGGTGATGTGAGAAAGGACACTAGATTACTACTTTCTAAGTCTTTCCGCAACTGATTCTGACCTCAGAGATTTACAGCCACTCTCCCTTCTCTCCTATACAGAGAGAACAAGGTATTCTTTAGATCATACTTCTTGCTGTAAACATACTGTGTTCCCTTCCCATAGATACCACTAACCCTTTCCAGTGATCTGTTAACAGATCAGATTATTGAGTTCGTCATAATTACTTCAAGAAAAAAAATCAAAGCATCAGGTTATCTCAATCTATTTAAGCTGTTTATACTAGAATAAGGGTTTTTGTTTTGTTTTTCAAGAGCTGATTGACATCTGACATGAACTGATCCCTGACATATCTCTGATATCTTTTAGTGGGGAAGTAAAAAGGGCAGTAACACCAGCAGCCGCAAGCAGTAGTTTTTAGATCTGGTTGTGCCCAGATAGAAGGGCGATATCTGTCCATGGTGTCACATGCTGACGCAGTCATGTAAATAAAAATATGTGTTGTAAAATAACAAGAAAAAAGGCAGAAAATACATAATTCATGCAACTGAATGGCAAGAAGTTCATATATTCTTTTTTGCTTTTTTATATAAAAATGAAATCAAATGTTTTTAATAGAAGATATCACTTTTATAACAGTAGTTATAGCTATTACTCAAGATAAAGGCAGTCAGAAATATTTTTAAAATCTTAGCTGGTATGTGTATGTGATAGCACTACAGGTGAACGTTTCTAAAACTGAGGGAATTGTAGTCCATCTGCAAGGAATTGTCACTTTAATGGAAACAGCCCCCAAATTACAAGAGATTGTGACAGAAGAAATTGCATCACCTTTGAAAATTGCACAGTTTATGTATAATTTAGAACCCATTAGACAGAAAATGTAGTTTTCAGTCTAAGGAATTTTCATGTGAGGAATCTTGTTGCATAATAGTAGCACATATAGTAGTAGTGACCTAGCAAATAAATAAAATGTTCCAGTTCTAAGACAGCAACTTTAAAGTGGAATTTAATTTCTATACTAATCACTCAATGAAATTAAATTGTCACGTCTCAGACAAATCACAGAAATGATTTGTGATAATGATTCAGTTTTAAGGTATTTTTGAATTTGTGTTCATCACTAAGAACTGGAACTGATCAGTGGAGATAAATTCAGTCCCAGGGGATTGTCACTATAGATGGTTTGTTTGAATCAAAAACTTCCCATAAGGCCCCCTGAGGAGTAATTCAGACACCCTTTAGTTCTCTTTAGGGGCACCATCCCCATTAGCACAGTAATGTCATTTGTGACTGCCAAGAAAACAGAGAGCAGTTCAACTTGCAGATGAGCAGAAAAGAACAATATATAGAATAAGAAGGGACCCAAACAAAGATTCCAGTTCTTTTCAATTGCAAATAATACTATAATGGCCATTTAATCTGAAACAGTCCACAGAACACTTCCTGTAATAAAAGTTGAAATCTTCAGTACTAAACATCAGTAGTGACAAAAAATGTAGCAGGCCACAGAGAGAGAGCAGAAGAGATAAGGTGTATTACTGATGTACTCAAGGCCTCTGTTTAGGTAAAATGTCCTGATGATCCTAGAAAGGAGATCACATCATATGTTACAGAAAAAGCTAAATGATTTCAAAATTATCAGTCCCTACCTATCGCAATCCAGCATTAGCCATCCTTTCCTGAGGACCAACAAGCTAGCTGTGCACTTGATATGTTTTGCAACAGCACTAGGTAGGTTTTGCAACACCATTACACTTGCCCTTTTTAGTCCAGAACTTCCATTTAGACAATTATATTTCATTCAGGATTAATGGAAAGATTTAAGTATTTTAGAACTGGATATGGGGAAAAAAACAAAACAAAACAACATTTTTCTGTATTGGAACCTACCTAACTGATTCATATGCTGGGGCTGAGGGCTCTAATATATCTTAAACCATTTATCTCCAGGATTTAGGTTTCTTCCTCTGCTCAGAGTTCACAGATTGGAACTCTTCCTTTTCTAGAGTTCAGAAAGCAAGCAGGGATCGTGCTTCCTAAACCTACAGTTTGGGAGACTGAACACAGAGACCTTATTTATGCACCAGGGTGTTTTTTATGTATCTAGGTATGAGAAATTGTAGCTAGAGAGCTTTCCGAATTCCCCAAGGGACCTTCAGAAAATCTAACCATTGGTTTTCCTGTAAATTTAACCTGACAGAAACCCTTACAAATTTGATCCAAAGTCACAAAAGACCCTGTTGGATATGATGTTAATCTCCAACTGCCAAATATCAGATTAGTTAACCCAGAAGTAGTCACTTAATTCCAATTTAAAATCTTTGGAACAGATAGATAGACAGACAGAACAGATAAATAGAACAGATAGCTAGAGTTAGAGATAAAGGTATTTATAAGGTACACACCTTATATAATGGAGTCCTGGTATGTGAAAACAAAAATAAATGCTGAAAATTGATGCTGACTCAATGGATATTGTGAGGGATGGAAGGCATATTTCAACCACTGTCAAAGTTTCCTTTCTCTTCTTCAAACCTTTCTAACAGTGACTTCTGTGTCTTTCACAAACTGTTCTTTGTAAATTGTTTCCTATATACCATGATCCTGCCACCACAACGTATTTTAAAGCAACTATAAACTGAAAATGGTTTTCTGTTGGCTGAGTCTCTACCTACCACAAAATAAATGAAAGCAGGAGCAATGTACTGTAATGTCAGTATTATGATAGCTTTAATAAATGATGCACTTGGAACAGTATAAATCATTTTCACCTGAATGCCTCTCATGGCAACCTATTACAATACTCACTGATTGTGACAGGTAATAGCAGTCTTGGTAAGCAGTTATTTTTAAACAGACTAGTATTATTTTGTACTTTCTAGCTGTAAAATGGATATTAAATTATCTAAGATCTTACTGGAAACAAAGTATCTTATGTCAGTGGTCACATTTGGTCACTTCAGTGTGAATCATGAATCGTTTGAGTGGGATTTATACCATAGAATAGAGGGAAAACAAGACTCCTGAGAAACAAAATGTTGTATCTGTCCATTAAACATTATTAATAAATCATTCCCTACAAAAGTCAGCTTCTGTACTACACCACACAAAACATGGCAATAATGCTTTCCTGTAACAAAAACCTGCCCAGCCTGGATGTTGTGACATTAGAGGTCAGAGTCCCACAGCTGTTCTCTGACAATAAGCTTAACTAATCTTAAAAGCTTTCTCCAGCCAGCTTATTAACTCTGACACTACATTAAAGGGAGGTTTAAGGAGTCACCAAGTCTATTTTTGATAAAGCATTCCTAATAACACTGATGTCATCATCCATTAATGCACAGTAAGGTTTCAGTTCCGCTGGGAGTCAGCATCAGCATTTTCTCTCTAAAACTATGCAATTTAAAATGTTTCTTAATGTATTTAGCTTTCTTCTGCAATGCTATTAGTTCAGGTTGCTGACTATAGTTATGTTATAAATATGAAATGATGCATGTGATCAGAAGTGTGACTATGAAATTAATTTATAGAGTCTTTCCTTAAATAATTAGATACAGAAAAAAAACATGCAATCTTTTTTTTTTTTTTTTTTTGGTAACTGTTTTGTGCTCAAAGGTAGTGTATAAGCAATATTCTGATTGTACAAGCCTACACAGGATATGAAAATGGCCTGTCCTACAGAGCTGTGCAAGAAAATGAGGCAGTAATAGGCATCTTCCTGCTAACCTAATCTGCTTGCCCTAAAACAGGTTAGAAAGCAATATCTTTGGAGCTATTTCCTTTCCTGTACAGGTGAGTGAGTGGCAAGAATGGGTAGAAACTGGATGGCGAATTTTTTTCTCTGTGTGATTGAGCTGTGCTACCTGTGGTGTTTTGTGGAAGGCATTACATACACTCCTCTTGTGTAGATCAGTAATAGATTATTCCTCCTTGAACTTTGTGGGGAAATGAAGGTATAAGCACGACCTGTAGCTAAAATGAGAATTGCAGTTCTAAGAGATGGTCACCACAGAGAAGTTAGCTGGATATAAACTGACATGATGTTTGTAACTATAGACTTAATTATAATGTAGGCACTTGCTATGCTGTCTATGTAACCATATGCACTAAAATAACTTACAAACCAGAAAAAAGGTGATCAGTAAATTCACAACAAATGCATGCCCTAAAGACAAACTTCTTGTCACAATCAGATGAGTCAAAAGGTAGCTCAGCCTGCCTTTTTCAGCCATGCTATGGTATTTACCATTTCAAGTACGGAGGCATAAAGTGGCAAAAAATTCATTATAAGTGCAATCCCCATAACTGAAGATTATCTGTTGTTCTGATATGTTAAACAACCTTATTAAAGAAAACAAGTGTCTTGATTATCCTGAATAATGCTCTCTACTTCCTGTGCAGGATACAGAAAGGATTGGACAGTACTATAATGCAAGTTTATCAGTTCTTGTCATATAGGTTATTTGGTGTTCTGTGTTCGCATTTTTCTATGTAATCTCTTGCTGCTTCTGGAAGGGCCATTAGCAATGGGACACGAGTTAAGAGTTTGATACGCTTTTCAGAAATACCAGAATTCCTCTTCAGAAGGCCTCTTTGAGACTCTATTTTTGGTAACCTTCTATTTCTCTGACCTTCCCTCCTCAGCCCCTTGCCAGTCTTTTTGAGTATTGCCAAAAGGTCCGTACTGATCACCGCCTGGAAGCAGCAGCCCATCAACTCACAGGGCCGTAGCACCACCCAGGCAGGAAATAGGTCTGCTGACTGAGAGCCCGGGATCAAAAGGAAATTAAAAAAAAAAAGGGGGGGTTGGCATGTTGCAGCTATGGGGAACACAGGAGGATATAAGAAGGCTATCTCTGATAAGAACAATCAATTTAAACTGATAACATTAGTAAAATGTATCCTTGTTGAATCTTTGATACAATGGAAATTGAAGAGTCAGTTGCAAAGGATTGTATTTTTGTGTGTAAACTCTCCACTTTAATATCTTTTACAGGCCCCAAACCCTATCACCAAGCTCCCAGATACTGCGGAACTTGCTTCCTTGAAATGAATCTGGAAGATCTTGCCAGATTATACACCTGCATCTTTAATGAATAAGTCAGTAGATGAGAGTGCACAGGAAGGCAGTGATGAGGATTAGTGAACTAATTTCAGCCTCTGCAACAACTGGCTGGAACGCTCAGCTCCAAACATCTGACTGCTAACTAGCTAGCCAATACGAAATGGGACATCTGTGTACAATGTATTTACACTGATTATTATTATCCTTTTCCATGAAATGTTGCAAGGCACTTGCATTAATTTCGTTGGCTTGATAAAAGGATATATCAGCACAGTTAATCAGTATACATTCTGCACAGTAATTCTCACTTCTCATGTTTTGATTTTATCTTCCTAATATTATGCAAGTATTGTTGCAATTTGATAATTTAATACTTGATTTGTTTGATACTGAGGTTTCCAATGGGTATGGAGACAGGTTGTTTATTCATATTTTGAGGTAAAGAGCCTAGCCAGACTGGCCAAGTATTTTAGCTGTACCAAGCAGAAATAGATTCACCTGTTGTAAGCTGCAGAATTTTTGTGTCAGGAAGTCGGGTGAAAAAGTTAAGGAAATGGAATACTCTAGAGCACTTTTTCAACAGGGATTCTATATGTTTAATTAAAAAAAAAATCTTGTTAGTTATCTATAATTTGCTTTTACATTTCTAGTTCTATTAATTGTCCTTCAAAGATAAAAGTGTTTCATATTTTTAAGGATTTTTGTTAAAGTGGAAAAATCCATGCAACTTTGCAAATAAGTTTTTATCTTAGCACTTGTGTTTATTTGTTTCAGTATGACTTGTGGTTTAACTTTGAACTGTTTCACACTCCAGTGTATCTTCTTTTAAACCTCCTCTCTGAAATTCTCTGTTTTCATTTGCTAGACTCCTCTTGAGAGCAGGCTTAGTATAGCTGATTGATCCTTTTAATACAAGGAAAAAAATGATGCTGATAAGCTTTACAAAGAATGTTAAAATTATGGTACTTTATATATAGATATGGCTTATGCACATTTGAAGATAGAGAAAAGCAGAGGAAATCATGTTTGTTGCTGAACTGTGAAAGGTAACAGAAATAGCTATGGGGATGAATTATGTAATGAAGAAAGACTTTTCTAAAAGTTTAGCATTCAAAAAAAAAAAAAAAAGAAGAAGCCGCCAATGACCAGAAGCAGTCATTGTAATGCAAGAGTCTTTTTCTGCTTGCCATTTTTGTCAAAGGTTTTGTATAAATGATTGAAATTACAGATACAAACTGATGTTTGTCCTTCTCCATCAGGTCATTTTATCTTGAACTTCTCTCAGTGAAAGGAGCAAGGGTTTTCCCTCACTAAGACATTTACATGAAAAATGACAATATTCTGGGATTTCTGAAAAGCATATCAATCATATAACACTTTTCCCATTGCTAATGGCCTTTCCAGAAGCAGCAGGAGCTACTTTGTGAGTCTATGCAGCATATCAAGTAATTTTGGGATGCTATCCTTAATTGCAACCTGCAGGCCATATTTTCAAGCCACATCTGTTGCTCGATATATTTTGGAAAACATCATTTAAGCCTGTACCCTTCTGCTCAGTTCGGATTTCACCATGTCTGGAAGAAGATATCTGTTGCTCAAAATACTTCAGTCAAAAGTTACAGACAACATAAAGGACCACTGCCTCTTGGGTCTAGTCATCCTTATGAGAGGCTACCATAGCTACCGTCCTTTTTACACATCTGTCCTACACCACCAAGCTGATTAGTGTTCAAGTTAAAACAAAGCATTACATAAAGGATTTAAAGGACAGTGCTTCTGCCATATTAAGAGTCAAACTCAAAACAAAACAGAAACCTCTTACATTTCTAAAGCAGAATGTTTATGACATTATAGATATGGGTCCGAAATGAAAATGATCATTTACTTATTGTGCCTCCCCACTTATGCGCACTTATGTTTTACTTCTTGGTACGCCTATAAGTGCTTGATGGGGTTTAAGAAGCCCAGCTGACATCTCAAGCCTAAACCTGAGTAGAGCCTAAAGCTAACTATTCCTTCATCTGCTTTCTCACAAGCACTTGCTGTGGAAGAACATATTAAAATACGACCTGGGATCTCTATAGAAAAGGCAGTAGCAACCAGGGGTTAATTTAAGCTCACATGGATGGTGATTTTTTTTTTTAAAGCAGGCTACACAGACTTGAAGCAAGCAGCACAGATCATTCCCTGAAGACTAAAAGGTAACAATTAAAGACATGCTTTTATCCTCAGAGTTTCTTACTGAATACACCTATTGAATGTAGGTGATGCTACTCCATTTTGGATCAAGCTCCAAGTATGTAACTGATTTATTGCCCTGGCAACTAGTAGCAACATGTCATTTTGGCAACAACAAAAGCTTTGCCATTACCTTCAAAAGTGGCAGAATAGCAAACTTAGCCAACAACTAAAAATATAGGAAGCTAAGTTTGAAATTCTAATAGTCTAGAAAACAAAACATCTTACTCTTGAACTAATAAACTTCTGTGTTCTACCGTATTGTTCTCTGGATTTTTTTATGCTTAGTATGTTTTCCTATTTACTCTGTTTATCCAAAAATTTAGAGGTTTTCTTCCTCTTTATATCAGATTAGGGTCAACACGGTTTTCACCTAAAAATTCTGCTTAAGTTGGTTTGACTTGTGTTTGTTTTAGGATAGTTGTCTTTTGTTCTGTTCCTTTATTTTTGCTGTAAATAAATATTTCTGCTTAGGGTTCTTAAGGCTTTTCCCTCATCATTAAAATATTAATCTTACATTAACTACAACAATATAATAATAAAAACCATATTGCTTTTGATCCTCATCAATTGTTCTAACATATATAGCACTTCAGAGATTCCTAAAATAGTTGCAAAGTATCCCCTTATACATAACAACAAATTCTCTTAACCGCTACTAAAAAAGATAAAAAGAGCCCCTATTCTCTCTCTCTCTCTCTCTCTCTCTCTCTCTCACACGCACACACACAAATTTAATAAGCATAATCAGTAAAATATCCAGAATAAAGCTACTGTTAACAGAAATGTCCAGATTAGGTAGGGGCTCTTTATTCTATTGTGCTCTCAACTAAATTAGACTTGAATTCACGGTTAATTAGGTTCCTAAACTGTCTAAGATGGCTTTCTGTCTTCTTAAACAAGATTTATACTGCAGTCTGATGTGCATTTAACCTGGAAAAGCAGACATCACACCTTGAAGATTGTTTACATCCCACTTTTATGCTACTCCTTGCACTATGCCAAAACAAGTTTTTGGACAGCAGCACTCCAACCAAGAGAGGGTATCTGATTTAGCTTTTAGCTAGAAAATAGTCCTTGCTTTTTGCTAGGTACCTTATTTCAGCCACACTGGTTCACTGGTTCAGTTTCCTTTACAGTTGACAAATACATGTGGTAAAAAAAGTGATTTACTGGAAAATGAAATCTGAATTATTTTCATACTTTTTCCACTGACTCTGTGAATAAACTGACTTGGTTTACATCTCAGTGGCTCCATATTGACCCTGATGAAGAAGTGTGAGTTTAAATAAAGTCTTTTTCATAGATATGTTTCCTATTTATCCAAAATTGCAAAATTACCTAATTTAGTTTTCTTCTGTCCCTAGAATTTTTTTCTTACCCATACCTAACGGAGTAGGACAATCAACTAATCAGTTAAATGCATTGCTTACAAAGTGTCAGAAATATATATAGCGGAGGAAACTAAACCAAAAAGCTATACCATTCATACAGTGATGTTATGTAGGGATCAAAATTTCTAGATACTGCTATTAGAAGTTACAGTTTCTATATATTTTTAGAAAATTAAGACTATGAGACAAATTATATCTTACTCTTAATAAGTGTTCTCTCCACCTAAGTCTGTAGCTGTTTACTGGTACAGAGAACTCAGTGTTTAGGTAAGTAGCTAAATACTGCAATACTGAATGCTAATAAGCCACACAAACATGAAGAGAAATAGAAAAAATGAAAAGAATTTAATAAAGCATGTGAATTATACTGCAATGACTGTTTCTGCCTAATGAATTTCACTGAAAAAACACTGGATTTCATTTCTGTACACCTGTTTTATCTTCTGTTACTTTATAATGTGCTTTTTATTCTGTTTAGTAAATCATAAATGTTGTCAAACACCTCGCTGGTTTCTTTACTGTATAAGAATGACATCACGATCCCACTATCTTATACTCTACTGATATTAAAATGTTGTATGTCAAAAATTGCCATTGTTCATTTGCAATTTCATGCTCTTACACTTGAATGCTGTAATTGATTTGTCCTGGAAAACTGTAGGTCAGTTATGAAAGGAGTGTAATTGTTTAGTTTATTCACATAATAAACAATAAGTAATTTGTATTTTTTTCCAATTTAGACCAAATATAGATTAAACTTAATAAGCCTGGGTTTATGGATGATCATAGATAAATGAGTGAGCTCAAATTATTTTTGTGATTTTTTTTCCTAACTTCTTACTGTCTTAATATAATTATACTTCTGGAAAGGTGAGTAGGAACAGTTGCACTCTATGTAGAGGTGTGGCTCTACTACACAAAGCTTTGCCTTGGAGCAGGTGATGAGCTGAGCTCTTATGCATAAGGATCAGACAGCAGACCAACACAGGGGACACTGTGGCAGGCATCTGCTACGGACCACCTGATCAAGAAGAAGAAGTAGATGAAGCCTTCTTCAGACAACAGGATGAAACCTCATGATGAAACCTCATGATCATGACTGGTATTCACAGGGAACTTCAGCCACCCCAGTATCTGCTGGAAGGGGAACAGGGTTTGGTGTGAGCAGTCCAGGAGATTTCTGGAGTGTGCTGATGACCATTTCTTGTTACAGGTCATCAATAAACTGAGTTGGAAGATGTTCTGAGAGATCTGTTACTCACAAAACAGAAGAACTGGTTGGAGATTGAGGGTTCAGCCTTGGCTGGAGTGACCATGAGATTGTGAAGTTTAAAGTCCCAAGAAAAATGAGCAAGACATATAGTAGAACTACAACTCTGGATTTCAGGACAGCAGCTTTTGCATAGTTCAGGGATCTGCTTGGCAGGATCCCATTGCAGACTACCTTACATAGCAGAGAGGCCCCACAGGCCTTTTCAAGGGTAGCTTCCTCAAAGCAGAAGGCCATCCATTCTGACATGTAGAAAGTGGAGCAAGCATGGCAGAAGGCTGGTGTGGATGAACATGGATGAACATGGAACTACTGCCAGAGTTTAAATATTTTAAGAGAAGTACACATGAGGTGGGAGCAAGGACGAGCTACCCAGGACACATACAGAAACATTGCCCCAGCATGCAGTTAGGATTTAGGAAAGCCACTTCAACTGGAGTTGAAACTCATGAGCGATGCGAAGGACAACAAGAGAACCTCTGTATGTACTTGGGCAGCAAAAGGAAGACTAAGAAAAATGTGGCCCACTGATCAAAGGGACAAGGGACCTAGCGAGCAAGGCCATAGAAAAGACCAAAGTACTCAAAGTCTTTTTTGCCATGTTTTTCACTGATAAGGTCTGCCCTCTGGCCTCCCAGTTCCCCAAATCTAGTAGAGGTCTGTGGATGTGAAGCATTAACCTCAGGAGAGGGAGACAGAGTTAGAGACCACCTAAGAGAACTGGACATAGGACCTGATGGGATGCACCCCAGTCTGCTGAGGGAGCTGCTCAATGGTATTACAAGGCCATTCTCTACCACCTTTGAAAGTTCACAATGACAGGGGAAAAAAGCTAAAAAATCACTCATTGCTTCAAGAAGGGCAAGAAGAAATGTTCAGGGCATACAAGCCAGTTGGTCTCACCTCAGTCCGTAGAAAGGTTATGGAGCAAATCCTCTTCAAAGCCATCCCTACCTTGAGTTGTGGCTGGATTGGATGACCTCCAGAGGTTCCTTACCTAAATTATTCTATGACTCTGCGACTTGTGCCTGAAGCCAGCATTGTAAATGCATGCTCCCAGACGGAAAGAGGAACTGGCAGTGATTCCTGGATTCCAAACGAAAGATCAGATGATGTGTCCATACTGTTTTAGTAGACATAAGAAGCCATAATATGACAGAGATAATAAGTAAAGTAGCAGAAACCTGTGATAAAAAGCTTAAGTTTGTTGTCTGAATAGAGATGTTTGTATTTTTCTGCTGTATATTTCTATTGTTACTTACATACTCTTGGTGTATATATATATGTGTGACTAAACTAAATCACACCAAAAATATACCTGAATCCACATTCCTGATTTGTTTTCCAAATGGGTTTATTCTAAAGACTAGAAATTGCAAGTCCTAGTGAACCAAAGCAACAATAAATTATAAATACTTACATGGTGTGATAGGTAATAAAACAACTCATCTAAACAAGTATTTATGTAAATTACAAGTTCAGGTTCCTATGGAAAAGAAAAAAGAACCTTTATAGGACAGTGATCTTTACTATCAGAATGCTAACAAATAAGACACTACAAATAGCTCGTCCTTCTGAAGGAGTTTCATCAACTATGGAATGTTATACAAGTGCCCATACTTAATTCAATCTGCTTTGAACTTCTAATTAACTCAGAAAAATAATTTCTCCACTCCATAGATCATGCTGGATCAGCAACCCTGAAATGTCTTTTCTGTCTGAGAAGGAACAAAGCAGTATATCAATAAACTAAGAGATCAGTCAATTGAAATGAATTACATGAAAAATTGGTTCCCAGCAAGATTCCCTCTTAAGAGAATTGTCTGTTTAAGTACATCCCAGTTAAGTGAATTCTATTCTAATAGTATCCAAAGACAGTTTTCAGCATGTTACTTAAGTGAATTTTTCAGCAAAACTGCAATACGTACTGTAAGCACACAAAAACTTCTAGATAGTAACAAAATCTTAAAATGCCTGTTAAATAAAAACACTACATCTTAATTTTATGTGATGTTCTGAAAATTCAAATCCTCCTCCTACAAAATATAAAATACCCATTTTAATGCCTGAAGTTGAGCAAACTAGATTGTTCCTTTGCTTTGTGAGAATAAACTTTCTTCTAAAGCATTATGGTTTTCAGCCTTAAGGAGCGTTGTGATGTAAACTGGATAAAATTTTGATGGAACTGATTAGCAGCCCTTCATTTAGAACATAAATATAGGAAGCAGTTAAATTCCTTTTCAGAGTAATAACTAAACCAAAAGCCGCATGTTCTACAAGTTGCAGGAATTAGGAAGGGTGGATGAAACTGAATGTAAACCTAAGAGGACAGTAAGCAAATTTTTGAGAAGTCTGAGTGCAAGTAGACTTGGAATGTGAAAGACAGGATAAAATCACCATTCTTTGTAAGGGAACATAATTGCCTCAGAGGAACTTCTGATTCATCTCTTCCATTTTTCCTCCCAGTAGCAATTATTTGCCAGTCCTTCCAATACTGGTGTTTTGTTTAAATCACATATTTGAATATATACCAGAATATTTGGGACAGTTGTCTTGAATAACATGCAATGCATAGAAATCCATTTAGGATACAATTTGTTTACACTTTATTTTTTTCTTCAGTGATTGTCTACCATGTTATCCAATTTTGTGGCTCTGTCATTTCATCTTCATTTCTGCTCAAGTAAATTGCTTATCTTCATGCCATAATCGTATCTTCCACCTGAGATCAGAGCTAGCACTCTGCTGAGGCACATTTCCATTGAAGGATTCTTATTTCATTCTTTCAGACCGCTTTTAGTTTTGTTTCCCTCCCCCCCCTTTAAATTTGTCTCAGTTAAGCAACTCCCTCTTTTGCTTCTGTCAACAGCATGAGATTTGGACCAGCCACTCTCTTGTTCTTTATTCTCCGTGCAGAAGAGAGATTTTTGGGATAATTCACAGAAGTGGTGTGTCGCAGCAGGAAACCAAATTGCTCTGCTTCAGCATTCCTTCCACCCCATCCTCTGTTGCGGAGGGACGTCAGGGGGCCGACGCTTGTGCAGTCCTCTCTGCCAAAGAGAACAGCGCAGGAGGAGTCCTGCAAAAGGCTCCAGCAGCTCCCTTCGTAAAATCTTCACAATTTTTTTTTCCCAGGAGAAAAAGCTTATGATGAACTTTTGAAAAAGAACATGCTTTACTGCAGTAGATGTGACAGTGAATCACTCAGTTTGAACTTCAGGTACTCTAACACTTCTGGGATGCCTTTCACTGGTTTTCAGTCTACAAATTTTACATTTTTCCTTATCACAGAGCTCCTTCAGCTGGTGACTGTGTAATCATATCAGTAAATCTCACAGATCTCAGGAACCGACATTCGCTGTATTACCAAATTTAAACAAACAAACCCCCAAAAGGAACAACTGAGTCCATGAAAGATAATTACATTTTAGGATTATTTTCATCAAGAGATCAATGTCTGTTTAGTTCTGCAAATTATTTCCTGGCATATTGCTTTTTTGGAATTTATCTCAGACTACTGTTATATTTAATAAACAGAGTGGGTTTTGTGAATCTGCTGCAAAATGCCTTGGTTATGACGTATCTATCTTTAGGCTAAAATGAATGCAAATTTCTGTTACATTGCATTTTTATTGAACTCTGGAAAGGTGAAATGTGAAAGAACCAGAGCAGCTTTAGGACTTCAGTCACTGAAAATCAAAACAGCAAGAAAATTGTATATGCCCTTATATGGTTACATAGTCATTTAAAGTTGTCATGGCAGCCCTTGATTCTTTTATTATTGTTATTACTACCGTCACCAGAAAGGTAAATGGGATGTAGGAATTTAAGTGCCAACATCACTTTTGGAAATGGTATTTAGTCATCTACAATAAAAGCAACATCGTAAAATAAAACTTAGATGCCTAGCACAGGAGCACATGGAATCTGGGCAGCTAACTTCATAATTTTGACCCAGAAAACTGCACAGATGCATCTAACACAGCCTCTAACCCTGCAGGAGGTTCAGTCACTCAGGCCTTGAAAGGGTTGCACATCCATAAACTATCCTATATTCAACTGCTAAGGAGCCTGAACCAAATGCGAGCAGAGCCTAGCTGTTATGCTCCCTCTCTCTTTGACAGCCAGGAGCCAACGATGTGTGCCCTCCGCCGGCCATGGGGAACACAACGTCTCTGTGTGACACAACTCAAACAATTCCACTGTGTTCAACGGTGACTTCATAACTGAGCTGCTGGCTGGTTTTGCTTCTTCTGTTGAAGATGTATCATTGTGCAGGAAAAACGAGAGATTCATTCAAATCCTACTGACTTGTTTTGTTTGTTTCAGTCAGGTCCTTATGTAATGTCCATTGATTTATGTTAGAAAGATAAGGCCCCTAGCGATTATGAAGCTTCTATCCTTATTGCAGTACAGGAGTTCTTGTCTTTGCAGGCAGTTCATGTCTGAATAAGTATTGTTAAAGAAGTGTTTGCTAAATTAGTCCAGGGAATCACATAGCAATATTATCTAATTGCCATTTGTCAAAACTTTATTACAACCACTGAATAGTTTTAATTATATTAAGAAAGAGAAGATGTCAACTCAAAGTTTCATAATATGTTTATAGATTCCACAACGAGAATCAGTAACTCCATGATTTATCATTTCAAACTAGACTTGCAGTAGCAAATACTGCTTGCTGTTGGGAATAACCTAGTATTACCATGAGGGTAGATTAGATAAGCCAGAAGTACTTTGCCATATCTAATTTCCATCCAATTATCAAATAATCATTAGCTTTATTCATTAATATTAGAAAGTAGGTAAATAAATAATTAGAGGTATTTTTAATTTGATAAATTTGGAGATCATCTGATCATTATCCCCAAATAGCTGCTTTGAATTAAAATGCCCAGGAAATAAATCACTCTATTTTATACTGATCAGCTATTGTGAACAAGTATTTTATTTTTCTTCATACTGAAAAAAAGTATGTATTGCCTCTTCAGTGTTATTGCTTTATTATTTACTATTGTTTTAAATATATCAAGTTTGAGCTCATGACGTCCTTTTTCTGTGTTGACCTTAGCTTTATCAGATACTGAATTTTTATATAGTCCAACTAAAGTGAGACGAATCATAAGAAAAAAGAGCACCATCAGCATTACCTCTTTTGCCTGTGTTTTTTTTAAAAAAACAGATGTAACTGAAATTTCTGTATTGTATGTACTCTTACTAATCACAAAGGATTGGGATTGGGACCCTCAGGGATTTAGGCAGAGGAATGCCTTTTCTGGGTTATGATCAAGTTTATGGTAATGACAGGCACCGGCTTATTTAAATTTCAATGGTAATGGGTGTGCATAAAGACAAGATGTTTAATAGTTTAGAGTCAAATAGGGTCATACTTTGGCCCTGATGCACTCCACCTAACTTTAGGTACTTGCTTAGAGCCTGGAAGATTTTCAGGCAGAAGTATAATACATGCTTTCCCTGTTCTCGTCCTTACACACCTCCTCTCAGCCACTGCTGGAGATAGGCTACAGGACTAGATGGATCTTTGGTGTTCCTATTTCCATAAATAGTAGCATTTTTTTCTATGGGTAACTCATCTTATAGAAAATCTAAGAAAATCCTAGAGGTGTACATTTTTTTCTCAATGATAGAGATGGAACCTAGAATCACTGAAGTACTAACTTAGATTACTCTTTTAAGTATCTAAAATTAAGTGGGATGGATGTAGTCTTTAGAGCAGCTGAACAGGAGCTTTTTGGATCATAATTTTGGACTCTAATGGAACAGAGGTGCTTACGTCTTGTAGTAGGCACCTAACTCATTTAACTGATCTAGTCTACAGTTACTTTTTGATTATTTCTTTTATACAGTCTCTGCAGCATTGTTCCCATTACACAGCTGTCTTCAGGTTCATCTTTGCATGCAGAATCTCAGATCAGCTCCTTCCTTGTACTTAGTCTTTCCCCAAAGGGTCAACAGGTCCTGCTGTGCATTTCTTTTTGCTAATGTAATCAGCACATATCTACAGGACCTTATCATTCCCTTCCTTTTTTTCCCAAGATCTTTTAAGTGCTCTTCAGAGCTTGTAAATACAGACATACTGCTTCATTGTAGAGACATATAAATAAGTATTGGCTTACAGAACCAGTAGGTACCAGTAGGTACCAATAGTACCTACAGGCCTTTATCTTCATACACCGCACCCAGCTTCCTAGACAGACTTTTCCTGTATTTTCCTCAACTTTTTAAATAATCTTTGAATATACTCTTTTAGTGCTTCTGTCTTCAGTATAAAAAAGCTGTAGTGGGTCAGAGTGAAAATCTTGCTAGCCTAATATTCTGTCTCTGACCAGTGACCAACAGGGGTGCCAGGAGAAGGGTATAAGAACAGGGAAAGCAGATATTGATATTTCTCCAGAATGCTTTCCCAGTTCCTACTATATTACATTTCAAGGATTTAATGAGTGTAAATAATGTAATTTAATAGTCCTTGACAATTTCTTTCACAGAAATTTGACTAGTCACTTTTTGAACCAATGTAAACCTAGTATCCATGATATCCTGCAGGAAGAAGTTCCACAGTTTAACTGCATATTGTGTGAAGATATGCTTGCCTTGCTAACTTGACATTCTTTGATTTTAAATACTTAACAAGTTAGTTAAACATGCAGTTATAGGAGCTAAAATTGAGATGTGTTCTTCTAGTATGTAAGTACAATTTATTTTCACTACAAGCACTAACTCACACTTCTCCTTTGAAACCATGACAGAATACTATCTGATCCCAGAGGAGTAGAGGAGTAGAGGCCCTCCTTCCTCTGCACCTCCCCAACATTCAGGAAAATCAGCTCAGTCATTTCCTTTTGCATCTAGCATTTACTTAGTGGCAGAGGAACACTTTACATGAAATTAATGAATTACAGAAGAGCCACCGAAGCTGCATCTTTACTCTCAGTTGCACTTGGCCAACACTGATTGGTCTAAACTCCCTCTCTGATTTATACTGACCACTGTATGACAGTCACTGATAATTCAGTACAATAGTTCTCCGACACATGCTTTTTTTCCCCAGCTTTCTAGAATAAATTACTTTATCTTAGGGTGGGAGAGAATATAACATTTTGCCAAATAACGTTATGGAAAGGAATATGAATAGTAACCAAGCAATTTTCCTAATATAAAGATATTCTACCTTGGTTTCCCTGTTTTAAGGATTTGGTTCTCTAGTTCATTACAAGTTGTTTTACTAAAAAATCCATTCATTTTAACAATATTTAATTTTTTACAGAGACAGTTCCTAGGCACCAAAGAATAAGAGAGGGAATATAGACAACAGAGAGTATAAAATTAACCCCATTAAAATAAGACTTACATGTCACTGTCCTTTCTGAACTACTGTAAGATGAAAAATAAAAATCATAATTCCTGTGGGAATTTTTAATGCTTCACTTGAGCCTACTTTTTTGCTGTTCATAGAGATTACTCTATTTAAGATAAGTCTAGCATCAGATTTCTTTTTTAAGAAATCCTAAGTGAAATAGCCTCAAAAGGGAAAGCTCTCATAAACTGAAATCAAATCACGATCTATTAAAAACATATACTGCTAGCAACCAAATTACAACCATGTCCTATGCAAGCACAAAAGAGTGCTGTGTGCTCACACAGAAGTGAATTGTACCAACTTCGTGTCACAGTCTCCTCTGTCTTTCAAGTTTAATATCTGCATTCCCTGTGCTGCTCTTCCGTTTTGCTTCATGCTCCCATACTTTCTCACACCCCTTCATCAGCCTCAGAGGTTAAATATCTTTCACCTTTGCTTCTCTTTTCTCTTACCCTTATGATTGTTTCTTCCCTTCTTCTTTTTAATGTTTTTTTCCAATGAATTTTTCACTCTTCACATTCCCTTCAGTCTTTCTCTCCACTCTTATCAGACCATATATGAACTTTGTCTGCCGCGAGCGTGGTTATATGAAAAGATTTTTAGTGCTGCTAGCAGCTGGGAGAGTATTGCTTTAATGATCCTTCATGTGAAACAGATGAAAAGCCTCAAGCACAAGTGACCCTGTAGTCCAGAGCAAACCCTCTATTACAGTCACCATACTTCACACCTTAGGTTTTCCATATCATGAAGCATACATTTAGCAATACATACAGAGATTACATATCAAAGGAGATAAAGTGAATCGCTTTATTTACACTAAATTTAAAGCTTTACATATACCAAACTGATTTATTTTTACGAGCTCAGTTCCATGGAGCTCCATGGAGAGCTTGTCATTTTATTTAAGTGAAAACAATATTTTGTCATTCTTCTATTTCTGAACATGCATTCCCTGCTTACATAATTCCCAGTGGGCATGTCTAGCAATACTGTATATCACAAAAATCTAGCACTGCCAAAAGTAACTGTACAACATTATTCATTTGTAAATCAGAACATTAAACTTTTCTCAGCTGATGTATCAAAGGATTTACAGAGCAGAGAACAAAATAATTCCAGTTGCAAGCATTCCCCTAAGGATTGAAACACCATGTGCTAGAAGATACTAGATATTTAAACAAATGTAAGAAAGGATAATGGTGCATAAAACCATAATAATTCAAGATAAGCACCAAATTAACACAAGTCTTTTATAAACTAGCTATCTTTATAGTAGCACTCCATTTACTAACAGCTCAGGGTCTGTTTCCCATTTCTGACGCTGAACAATGGTTTTACATCCCCAGGAGCATCTAACTCTATCTGCTCTGTTCAATAGGACACCTTGGCAGTTCCCGTCTACTGGGGTTATGACATTCATGTTCAGTCAAACAGCAGAAGCCTAAGCAAGAGAACAGTTTTCTGCAGGTAAATATTGCTGTGCATGTATATACAGTTCCAGTTGCCTTTTACCTACAGGGTTAATCATTCCTGTTATTTGCTAAATTTGCAAGAGCAGCTGATAAAAAAAAAGAGCTAAATTTAGCAATATTTTCAGGCAGTTAAATTACCATTTTTATTAGGTAGAAAAGTATTTTCTTCAGTCTTGTTTTTAACAGTGCTGTAGTTAGTTCCAAATGAGAAGGTCTGTGGTTAATTTTAGTCCCAGCTTCCTTGTACTTAATTGGATGGCTGAGGCTAAAAATATTCCCAGTGGTCAAACATGTCACAGTGCAAGATTACATTAAATATGCCAATCACTGGGTTTATGCAGAAGAGCATAGAGCAATAGAACTTAAGCAAAGTTCTATTATTAATGCTAAACTGACTATAGCATCAGAATAAAAATAATCCCTGAGTTACTTGAAATAATAATGCATTTCCTAATATGCACTGTTATTAATATGATTAGGAGGCGATGAAGTACAAAGCAGTGCCCAAAGTGAATTCATGAATTACTGTTCTATGCCACAGTGAAAAATTAATGTTTATTAACTAATTAGACATCCTGCTCCAAAATCTTGCTGTCTTAATACATTTTATACTTATGAACATATGTACAAATAAAATTAAAGCATTTTATTAAAGGTTTCATATCCAATGTTTATAATAACTTGGTAAGTAATGTTTTATTAAATACTAACTACTAGAAAAAGTAGAAACAGCAAAGGAAGAAGTCATCAAAACACAATTACAGCTTTAAAATATACAGCACCTCTGGCTGACACTGTAGTATGTATTACGTTATGGGATGCCAACTTTTGGAAACAATATGTTCGTAGAGATAATGATAGGCTTCATAACCAAGGTGTTTACATGAGTAATAACACACTAGGACCATATCGATGCTTTGGACCAGAGCATTATGAAAATACGTACATACAAAAGCTGTTTCAAATTTTTATATTTTTAACAGAGAAATACGGATCAATGCAGCTAAATCTTCTAACAATGTTATAGATTGTTATAGATGTTTCATGCAGCAGTTTCATTTACAAGCATATTGATAATACTTAATTATAGTTCATGTATTGAATGTATAAAGCTGTTGTACTGCTAAAACCAGCAATATATCTTATCAGGAAACCCAAGAAAGCTTTTTAAACTAAGTTTTCTCTTCACCCTCCCTTCTTATTACAATGAAGGCCCAAGGAATTTAATTCCACCTCTTCTCTGGAGTTTAGAGCTTAGGCAGGAGGAGGGCATCTATTTTCCCGGGGTTAACCAAGTAGCCCAGGGAAGAGCAACCCACCCAGCCCTTTCCGTGCATCACTTGGCTTACACAGCAGCTGCATCACAAGCCAGCTGGAGCATGCTTCTGCACTTAGCTACCCAGGGTTTGCTGGTCTTGGTATTATCCTAAGGCCTTCTTACAGGGATAAATCTTTCTTAAATAATATCATGGAAGATTCCAGGGAACTGTTTTAGGCTGAATATGAGAGGCTTTTCCAAAACAAACCTCTTGAATGTGTAATTTTTACTGGAGACATCTCTTTAATGAAATCTGGACCAGAAGGGCAAACTTTGAGGAAAAAGTAAATCAGATTTCTGTTTTCACCATAGAAGAAATAAGAAGAAACATTGACAAAATACATGAGCTTTTATATTCTCATTCTTTAACTTGCTTACTTTCTGTTAAAATGCTAAGTTTTATTAATATAACACAACATTATTTGGGATTGTCTCATTTAATGAAGCACGTAACGAAAATAGGTATTCAGCATGCTAATGGGACAATTATCAATATACCAATATCTATTGAGCAAATAGCAATTCAAATTGCTAAAAAAATGCATAAAAAAAAATCCTCCTGGTGTACTTTCTAAGATACATTATTCCATTCTGTTTTATGGTATTTAAATAACTGTCTGACTTCAGTATACCAAGATTATGAGGCAAGAAAGACTATTGCTACCCTTGATCACTGGCCAACTTTAACATATAGGCAGTTGCCCAAGGCAATAAAAATCTAGATAGAAAAATGTTTAACGCCTGTGGACTGAAAGACTGAACCAATTCCAGTTTGCCTAGGGCAATAAATTCTTAAGAGTTTCTATTTTCTGACTGCCATCATCCTATTCACAATTGTATATTTACAATAAATTATTTGTTTTACATTAAAAAGGTATATTATCAGTGTCAGAATCTTGGCCATGACTATTATTCAGGCCAAAATATGAATGTCATTATAATACTTCAGTTACGTATAACTTTTCCGATACCTTTCTCTTTAAATTCAATTTATTACATCACTCCTCTTCATAGATATTTGGGAGGATCTTTTTAAGTATTTTGTTAATTCAAATAAAAAGTTAAAATAAATGGTCCCAAAAATTCTGTTTATTCCCATTTTAATAAAAATGGAACACATTTCCCTAGGACTTGTCTTGTTCTATAGATCTCTTCTACATCTCAGAAACAAAATGTTTGATAGAAGCTTTTATAAAAGCTCGATCATTCTTAGTTGAACAGAAATTGTGTTGTTCATTTGCAGATCTTGCAGCAGTAACATTTTTTTTCTATATATGATCTGGAGGAACCTGCCTTTTATGTTTTCCACTCTAATACTATAATTTACAGTTCTAGAAAGCATACAGAAGACCTTTTTTTTTTTTTTTTTTACTTAATGCAAGCAAGGTAGAAACACTGAGAAGTCTTGTCATTTAATACAAATTCATTAAAAATTTAATGACTAGGACATTGTAAAGAAGAAGTTTCAGTCAAGTCACTGTATTTGTATGTATTACTGAACTAGAATCTGGCTATTATTTTTCAACTCTACATCTAAAATTGTTCAAAATGTTGGTAGGATATTAATATATTTACTCCATACACTTACTGAAGTATCGGATTATATTTTCTCTAATCTGAAAGTCAAGAGGAGGAAGTTGTTTTGTGCCCCAGAATGAAGGTTGGGAGCTGCTTGTCCTATGATAGTTCCATGTTCAGAAATTATTTTTTAAGGCTTCTGAATTTTTTTGCTTTCCTTTCTGGTGACCAAGCTGCTACTGTGCCAGTTCAAAGTGATGGCACATCTGCTGAAATAGAGAAAAGGTTTTAAAAGTTGCCTATAAGATTGAAAAACACTTGCATCACTTTTGAAAATCTCTACTTTCCATATCAATATGAGCTACTTCTGTTTCAAAAAATGTGAATAGCACCCACAGTTCCTAATATGATCCTGTGGAAGAATTCCATGAATTATGATGTCTATTTAAAAAATAATGACAATATACATAGGGTGAAAGTGAGAAAGAGGATGGAAGGAAAAACTACTATAAGAAGCGTCATTCCTTGTTTCCATTCTGACAGTATTTTGTCTATGTCATCATGGTGAGACTAATAGGTGAAACTCAGCTAACCACCAGGAAGCAGAGAGCTGGCATTGGACTACTAAATATTATCCATTTCAATATGCTTTAAAGTCTGATATTAGAAATATGTGATGAGCTGGTAGTAAATAACAAATATCTTTTCATATCAATGTTTCATGGAAAATGAAGCAACTTAGAAAAAGAAGAAACACCATCTTATTTATTAAAATATTTAATAATTGTGATTATGTTACCACATAGAAAACATACTAAATGTTTAAGTTATTTTTCTGTGACAAATAAAACCACTTAGACTATCTTCTGGGACAATAAACTGTGGGGTTTTCATCATAAAATCATTAAAATAAGTTAAAAAGAACTGTTAAAACACTTAAAAGTACCCTAAACATACCAAAGTACTTAATAGCAGAAACTACTGTAACCTCCAAATCTGCAGAGACATGAAATAAAAACTCTGTTTAAGTCTAAGAATCTCTAGTGGTCAACCTTGGATAAGTTATCTTTTTCTAGTTCAGTGAAAAGATCACTGCATGGACAGATTCCCTCTGAGAAATGGGAATAAACAGAAATAAGATTCTTGCTACTGTGAAACACATAATTGAAAACCACAGGAAAGCTGATCACTGTGGAAATTGTTAAAGTGTAACTGTATTCTGCACACCTTTCATTCCCTAAATCACACGGTGTTGAGAAGCACCTATTACCTGCAGCCTCACAAACATCCCTGAAGCCTTTTACACATGAGGAAGTCACAGTCAAGTGCAGAAGATTTGTGTTCCAGACAACATAAACTGATCGGTGACAAAACCGTAAGCTGCATGTCCTGATTTCAGTTGCACGCTCTGATCATCGTTTAATCACTGATCAACCTGAATGCTTTCAGCACGGTAATAAGCAATGAAACACAAGGCAAAGCATCTTCCTCTGAATGGATTTCTGTTTTAAGTTTTATTAATCATGCTTCTCCATGCTTCTCCTCTTCTTCAAAATGTGTTTTATTAGTTCACTGTGGTAATTTTTATTTGGCATTCTTTTATGATAGATATATGAGAAGAATATATGAGAAAATGGGTATAAGAACTTTATATGAAGTGTTGTGTACTGTAATGCCTGACAACTGTATTTATATATGTATTCCATATTTCATGTTCTGTAATTTTTGATTTTAGGTAAGTCAGTGTCTACTTTTTCTGTATTGCATACTTTTTGCAACCTATTTATTTTTATTTTCTATACTTTATTTGAAATAATAATTTTAAAAGGTGCCTACCCAAAGCTCTAAGCATCCCAACACATCAACAATACAACGGAAGCTCAGCAGCATAAAAATAATCTAATCTAGTAATTAAAGTTTCCTAGTATTTTTTGTATTGTAAGGTCTAGTCTAGAAAGTTCTGCTATAACACATATACAGATATAGCTTAAGCAACAAGACCTGTCTCTCCATAAGCATAGGAGTAAGCCAGTACTTGCAATACCAAAATCAATTCTGGCTATAATGAAAGTGACTGCATCATTACTGCAGCTTTTACTGGCATAAAACGCAGCCAACTCTCCCCCTACATTTCCCATTGCTATCCTAGGTAACACAAGAACAACTGTGCTGGCTCAGAACGAAGGTCCGCTTGTTCAGTATGCTGTCTCAAACAGCCACCAAAAATGGGTATCTAGAGAAAACTGTAAGAATGGAGCAAGCATTCAGTGATAAAACTTCCTTCATATACTCTTTTAGCTTCCAACAAATGCAGCTCTGGGATCTCCTAAGTAATGGGTAGTCTCTGTGTATTTAGTAACCATCAGGAGTTTCTCCTGGGACTTTGAGACCCCATTTCAGTATACAGAATGTTCTATGGCAAAGCATATTTGATATACAGAATAAGCTTGGTTAGCTATTAAAAAAAAAAAAACAGTGGTAAAAGCAATTTTTTTAATTGTTTGAACAGTTTGAGTACGGAGTGGAAGTTGCCCCTGGTGGCTATGGGACAGTCTATGCGTGTGGAGCTAACGATCACAGCCTGCTTCTTAAAGTTAGTCTGTACTGCAAGATTTGGGCAAAGCAACAGAAGATACATGAATTACAATTTGCTAGCAATCATATGGTAGCTTTCTGAAGACCACTAATAAAGCATCGACACATGTGATACCTATACTAATCAAGCGAGAGAAGTAGGTGTCTTCAAAGAGCAACTCAGGGCAACGGGATTAGCCAAACTCGAAAGGAAGGCAGTGCTCTGAACTGCCCTGCTTCTCCCCACTGGTTAGGCAATAAGCTAAGCTTCTTAATTTCAGAGCCACAGGAGTTCAGGGACTAAACTAGGTGGCATGAACATCTCACTAATTTGTATGAAAGGCTTATGGCAAAGTTGTTTCTTTCTCTTTCAAAGTGAAGCACACTGCCCCACGTTTACTGTGCAGCATCCTCAAAGACAGCCAGTATGATGGACTCTCATACGCTGTCTTGTACTAACTTCCCCATATGGACAAGTCATTAGTAAATTCTTACCTACACAATTAAAAACTACCGTTTCATTTATCAGTCTGCACTGCATGGATTGCAGTGTTACTTTGGGATAGAGACTGAATTATTCTCCCTTTTCTAGACGGTCTGAAGAAAATTATTGGGGCAGTGAAGGACAGTGAACTGTTACAAACTCTATGGATTTTCCCCCAGCCAAGTTAAAAACTGTCTCCCAGAGATGTCAGGCAAGCGCCATTCATAGACATTCCAGTTATTTATGAGTCCTTTTTACTGTAAAAATGCTCTCCTCAGTGAGAATAATCTGAAAAAGTATTGGTAAGAACTGATTCTTTTAATGAGCAACATTAAAGGCAAAAAGCAAATGTGCAAATTCAAGTACAGTAGAAATTTTCAAAGTTTTGTTAGACTCCAGGGAGAGGTGAGAGCTCTCCAGGGAGAACTCTGGTGTCAAAAATCATTTATTAGAGCTAGTTCACGTAACTCAAGAAAGGAAGAAAAATGCTTATTAGAGAAATAGACAAGTGAGTCTTCTTTTGCACATTTTTCCTTTGTTACATACTGAAATAAGTAGATTGAAAGTACATTGAATCTATCTTCCTATAGTTTATATCCTCCTTCCCCAGTAACTGTATTTAAGCTAAGCTATAAAAGCATTCAAATATTTAAATTAAAAATGTATCTTTGAGCTTATGCCTGAAATTCCTTCAGATTTTTTACATTCGTATAATCTGTGCTCGCTCATATATGTTACCATAGTTTGTTGCATCAAGGTCTGTGTGGGAAGAATTTCGTTTTCAGATTGAAATCCTTTCAGAATTGCTATGGTCCTTCCTGTCACTGTGCTTGCTATATACGCAGACAAGCTCTGCATGTCTGCAAAGCTCTTAAAGAAACTAATGGCAGCAGCTGCTGCAGACTTCCCTACATTAAATAATAAGTCTTAAATGTACTTTTTCATATCCATATTTCATAACATATTAGTCTATGTTGAATAGCATTTGTATAGTATTTGTTAAATATATGCATTTATTAATTTTTTTTAAACTGAATCTTCATTGCAGCAAGAAGTAGGTACCATAAAATCAGAAAACATGGAACTAGATTTCAGAAATTTTTGTGTTCAAACATGGTTAAAAAGAAGAAATAATTTATTTAGATGTACATATTCTTTCACTGATTGACTTTTTAACCACAATAGCTTCTCAACATCAATGGCATGGGGCTCCGGCTCTTAGAATGCATTCTCTTCGTTCACACAAACCCTGAACGCTTTGGTTTCAGTTTAAAAGGGAGTATGTTACTTATCTTTAAAGGAGTGTGAAGTCACCTGTTTACATTCACAAAATAAATATGAGCAAGCATACATGCAATTAAGGCATCCACAATCTCTTATCAATATATCGACTTGGACAAACTCTCTTTGACTGAGTAATTTAGTTTTGATACTCATTTAATATTTTGGCCACTGCTGAGATTCCAACAAGGGTGTTAATTAGTGCCAATTGTGAAGCTGGTTTCTCTGATACAGCCATCTGTCTTAGAGAGACTGAATCATTTAATTATGTTAAGGTGTAATTATACATGTCTCACATCATTTAAGACCAACCATTCATTATTTAAAAAACATAATGCTGCAGTCACATATTAAAGAGATTTTTTTTTTTTAGATAATATCATTTAAATGAGAAACACTTGTAGCAAAATAGAGCTATTACACTGAGGTATTTATAGTAAAAGTCAAAGACTAGCAATGAAAATTAAAATTTGGGAAAAACAATCTCAGAAGATTTTTGTTTATAATTTTCAAATTTCCTGAAGGACTGTTGAAACTTAATTTTGTTATATGGATTTTATGTGCAACGATTTTGCATTTTTACACTATTTTGTAGGTAGTAGTAATACGGTATATAATTCTAACATGTTAATGACATGCCATGACAATATAGGTGAAACATTCCTGATAAATTTTATATCGTTAAAACTCACTCCTGGCCATGGGTATGCAGCATAGATGCATTTATCATTACTTGGTTTTCATCTCACCCACCTTTCGCTCTAAGTCCTCACTTCATATTGGCTGGCTTTGAGGCGGAGTGAAACCCTCCCCTGCAGCCCTGAGTGACACTGAACCCCCCAAATGGTTTGGTTCTTTCAGGCAGGGAAGAAGTTATATCAGGTACATGTTGCCCACGAAGGGTCATACTCTTCCTTTGCATTGTTAATTTTCTCACTATAAACACCAGCGTTTGTAATTTTTGCCCTTGATATTAATGAAAAATATCAAGGAAATAAGATAATATGCTCTTACAGCTTTACTTTTTTTATTTTATTTTATTTTTTACATGAAATAGTCAATGTCCTCATTTAGTGAACAAGGGTTACATTTTGCTGTGTGAAACATTTTGGAGATGGGATGAGCAACTACTATAGCTTTTTCTATGCATTAATTTGTGATTTACAGATAAAGCAATTAGGAAATCACTGCATTACTTAGAAATACCAAAGACTAAAGGAAAAAAAATGGTGATGTTAATTCTACAGAGGAACAAAATTAGATGTGATTTAAAAATTCTCTCCACTACCTCTTTTATCCAAAGATAGGTGGCAATAAAGGGAAGTCCCTTAACCTTTAAAAAAACAATTGAAAAGCAACATATATTGCATACATACAATTACATATTTTAGCTCTTTAATTAAAATCATAAAAAATATCTGTGTCTGAGTTTTAGGAAATCCAAAGCCAATTAGAGATGAGGCTATGGGACAGTGTGTAAAGCCATAAAAATACCCTTAAAATAAAAGCCACAGTTTAAACAATGAATAATTTCATACAGCTAACATGATAATGAGTCTATTTCTATGTAAATCTATTCATTATTATTAATATCTTTTCACTCTTGAGTACAATTTCCCCAAAACACTTTTCCAGAATATTGCAGAGGGGAAAAAAGGAGTTATTATTAAGTAGGTCTCTTAATCTCTTTTGCTAAATTAGAAAAATCTGGGGAAATTAAAATCTGGCATCTGTATGAAATTCCAAAACAAAAACAAAAACAAAAAATAAATAAAGAAAGCAGTTTTGATACTGAATTAAATGGATTCAGACTGAACGTAGACCACTATAATCTCCTTTTCTCCATGGTCAGAAAACTGCCTATATATACATGACCCTTCTATTACAATGCATCTGTAAGGTCCCTCAGATATTTTGTGACAACTGGTGTTTAATCATTTTCATGCTTAGCTCTGTTCTAACCATTCAATAATGCCTTGGCCTGTAATGCTTTTTATCTGGACCTTATGTATGAGTTACCCTATTGAAGGCAGCGGGATATTTTATAATGTAAAAAAATTAAACTCCATGTCATCACATAAATTTATGCTTTCTTATTTGCATAACACAGTACAACACAGAATGCTTCTGACTATGCTGAAGCATACACAGGGTTTTATAGGTGACTACACCTTAGAGCTGTCTGCAGTATCTCAGATCCTCTGGAATACAAACATACAATGTATAGTCAACAAATTTTTACTTTACTTCATTGATTATTTTTAATGTCTGTATGCCTTGTCTTACATAGCTCCTATTCCTGCAGACTGAGAAAATTTCCTGTGTAGCAAGTATTATCCCTGTTTGATGGAAATATAGGATGAAATTCATCTGACTGTTGTGCACAAGGTAAACTACTGTCCCCTAAAGGCAATCGAGAGAAAGAGCACTTCCACATTATCTATGTACGCCTCCCAAACTGAGACAAACCTCTGCAACAGGTTGGATGAATTGTACCTGTTTCTGTTTACTGAATAAAAAGGGATTCTAGGATCATGTAGATGTCTGTACTGCAAATGCCTATGGTTATGCAAGATTAATTCAAATCTGGGGATTGGAAGACTGTAAGCAATAAAAAAGATGCTTGTCATCCAGGGTAAAACTAAAGCCATTAATGTGGATCTCAGGAAGTTCACTCTAGAGTAAAAGGCCAGAGTTTGACAGCTCTGAGGGGGATTCGATAGCTTACAGAGGAATCTAAGGCAGCACACCTAACTGTCTGGAGCTAGTAATATGGAAATTTTAAGGGCAAAGTTGAACCTTACACCTGTCTCCAGACACTGTATTCGGGGCTGCAAATAGTTGTTTCTATCCTTTGGAATTTCTAGGTCTGAGAAACCTCCTGAAGGTCACCTACGACTTCTCTTTTAAAGATCTGGGCATACTCCTTCTGCTTGGCTGGCAAATGGAGAAGACAGGAGACCCATTCTCTCAGGTCTCCATATCTTTATACCATAATCTGGGTTACTGATCTCTAAATATTTTGGACTGCAGATCTCTGTCAACCATCAAAATACCTTGCAAAACACCACTCATCCTTGTAGCATTTTTTAAACTGAAAACTTAATGAGGATTGTGTGGTTTTATAGATCATGAAAACTCCTCTGCAGACCGGTTGAGGAACAACCTAGTTTGATTCCATGATTTATACAGTCAGAAAAATGCAGACTACAACAGTACAGTTGCCTATTCACTGTACAGATACTCATATTTCTCATGAGAAAAGAAGTCCCAGAATATTCTGACTAGATGGATAGTCATATTTGGTTTCTGTATTTATTTTCTAGCCCAGTAAACCTTGGACTTCTTTATATACTGTTACAAAACTTCAAAATGGACACAAAGAGCAATGCCTTTTGAGAGGAAAATAAGAAATATCTGAGCTAATTCTGAACAAGCTGGCTCACATACCAGAAGCAGTATAGCAATTCAGCACCATGGAGCTAATTCACCCTGGCCTGCTTGGGGTACCAGGGCAAGCTGATTCTGACTCAGAGCTAGCTCAGATATTGCTGTGCATCATTACACAGCCCACAGTGAGAATGTAAAAAATACCCAGTTTCTGACCAGTGAGTTCTTAACATAAGTATTGTGGAGTAACATATAAATACTGTAAGTCTCCTGGAAGAGAGATGTGAATATTCTATTTCAAAATAATCTTGGTATGATGGTGATGAGCTTACATTTCAAGAAATGCTGGTTGTAATGTGCTGGCACAAAAGTATTCTACAGATCTAAGGCAAAATGTTGAATTCAGTTTTACTGGTATTAGAAATAGGGTGGAAGTTAATTACATATTTCCCAGCAGCAAAGCTAGGAGGTCTGAATTTTTATACAGATTCCATCCAGTGATGGTCTCTGTGCTCCTTTTTCACATGAAGAAATAGGTGTTAAGACCTCTATTTCACCAGATTTAATAATGTTTGACACATGCACTACATCAAAGCTTCATCAGTTAGTTTCTATTTTCTAATGTTCAATAAAGCAGGAATAAAATCTTTTTCCTTTTTTTTTTAATAAGTAGTTTTAGTTAAAAGAATTCTGACTCCAAAAAGTCTCATATGGAGGCAAGGTGGAATCTGCTTATTTGATAATCACTTTTTTCTGAACAAAATGCTATGCATTTTCTTCAGTCAAAATTGCAAGAAAGTGCTTAATTTTAAAATAATATTCTAGCAATTGAAATTAAGCAAGCTTAAAGACCCAGAAAATACACTGTAATTAGCTTACATGCTCTGTACTCATAAAAAAATATTTTGAAACCTCAGTATTGTACTTACCAAGTCTCTTTCAATTAGATGTGGAGATACACTACTGAAATAATTGCCTTAGATCATTTCCAAGTATTAAAAAACCCAGAAAGTTCATTCAACACACCATTTGTTGAATAATTCCTTTGATTATATCTAATTTGTTTTATAAATATATACCCATTTTCTATCTGACTTTTCTTTCCCTACTATGGATAAGTCTCTAAATGAGGGAAAGGAAAAGTCAACCTTCAGAATTTTCCAATTTCCTCTATGAAATGAGGCTAGGGTTACTGCCTGTGCTGTGAATAAAATGTTAATTGCCACATAATCTCTAGCATATCTCCTCTCTGCTTTATCAAAGGGAACCAAAGAAGCTAAACAGCCAGCTCACCCCTGATGGCAAGAAAAAAGGTGACAGAAAATGGGACGTATGTAAAAGACACAGAAGATGTATTGAGTACCTATGTAGATCTTACAGCTTTTTACAGAGAATGACACTATTTTATTTGACAGGAATTGAATGTTTGGTTCGGTAATTTTTAAAAGTGGATTATGTCTATGTAGGTGGTCTGGCAAACTAGCTGTGACTATGCCACATGCATTAATTAGCAAAAAATTATTGAGGATCCAACTATGATGATGCTTAGGCATTTTTCTCGTATGGTGGGGAATCAGTTTTAACATCTAAGATAAGACAGGGCTCATCACAACCATGTCACCCTGTCATGATGAGAAAAGCTGGTCTGTCACAGACAGCTGCCTGAGTGTACATATCCATGACTTGCCCCTTTGACATATCTACATCATTGTCACTGGCTAAATATTCATATTGGGCATTCCTTCTGGATAGTTATAAGATGCTAATTTGTTCAGGATACATTATACTTGAAATTAAGAAAGTGAGGATCTGCTAACAACTGTAAATCCCAATACTGATATGGCTAAATGCTATTAGCCTACTAAATGGCTAAAATGCTATTAATAACTGTATTGATAATATAAGCAGTTAATGCTTCCATAAGAAACTTAGACTGTCTTAATTATATTGAATAGAAATTTCACTTCAATATTTTTTCACAAGCTGTTACATGTCATTGTTAGCCATCAATAGTAACAGCATGATGGCCATGTTTTCTGGCCATGGAGCCATCGTATCCAGAAGATATATCATTTGTGGATAACAACTCCTAGCATTCTTTTTCTTAGTATATGCCTATTCCTTATGGCTTAATTTTGTCAACTATGAACATTTTGCTTTGATGAAGTCTTTTTTTTTATTCTATTTTTCATGACAGTCATTTTCATACCATTTATTTCCTGAGCAGTGAAAGAGGTGATCTGACGATACAAATTGAGAACATTTGTCAGTGTTCATTACATTAAAATAAGAATGCCAGTGGGGAAAGACCAGTACATGTCTCATTTTATTATCTAGTAGAGAAATCTATTAGACCTAAATTCAGCCCTGGACTTCGTAGGTATATCCCTCTATGATTTCAATGGGAAAGGTGACCAATTACACTGAAAATCATTTTCAGTGCCTTTTTTTCTAATCAGTTATAACAAGACAGAGTACATATTAAACCTGAACATGCTGCTGTAGAAAAATATTAGTATTCCCTGTGCAATTTCTTATTCATGTTTGAACAGATACCCATACTGGACTACTTTGCTTCAGGCTACTCTCTTTTCTTCTTCGCTCTATATTCACAGTAGACAGTTCAATATAAATAAAGGAACACCTTCAAACTGAAAATAAATTACCTGAGTACTACTTTTTCACTCACAATGAGTAATAAAATAATTGAAAGTTACAAATACACATGAAAAAATGTCTCACAGTTTCATGTAGCGTGTTTTTAGAAAGTATCTTTGTATTGTTAATTTGACAGTCCAAAAATCTGGATAACCGATAGGCAATGTACAAATACATATAATAGAAGTAAATCTCTGCATTTTGGTAATGCCTCTATGAATGTATTGAGTCGTATTCTCCAGATCTAGGAGCACACTGAATTAATCTTACTGGAGTTGACGACTGAAAAATGCCTGGGCTAAGACAAGGAGCTGGGCTGTGAACATAGCTTGAGCAAGCATAATGGAGGAAAAAGGAGTAGACAGTGGAACATTTATAGCAGTCTAAAAAAGCCCAACCATGTCTGGTGATAAGAGCTGGGGAATTCACAGGACAGGAGACAGCTCGTGTTGAAGCAAAGCTGCCCTTTTCAAATTGTGAGACCAAGCAAAGTCGAGGGCAGCAGAACTAGTCAAAGGAAGGGAGTGTGTTATTCAGAAAAAAGGAGTGTGTGAAGTTATCCTCAAAAGCTTTTAAAGCGTGAGAGGATATTCATTACAAAAGAGAAAACGTACAATTAAAATGGGAAAATAGGATTGTAAAGTCATAAAAAATTAGGATAGGAGTTCAAGAATAGATGAATTGTCCAAACTTCATTTAATATCTTCTAAAGACTTTTTAATGTTTCAAGGTGGTGTCTTTACACTATTCAAAAACTGAAGATGTCATGTTAACGAAGAATTCTATCAGGAAAATACAACCAAATCTGTGAGTTACAGATTTATGGGTATGATTGTGTTGTATTTGTGATTGCTATAGAACTCTAAGACTGAATCTGCGATGAGCTAACTGTTCTGTTTTAACTGCCCTTGGAAATTATGGTTCTTTATCTTTTGCAATCAAATATAACTCAATCTAAATTGTAAGTGAAATAGGAGCTCTAAAATTGAGAAGTATAATTTAATTTAAAAAACAATTTTCTTCCCTGGGAAAACATTTTCTGTATTAATCCAGACCAGCACTATATCTGAAGAGGTTTGCAATGAATCATGACTTTCAAATAGATACCATGTTGGTAGCATGCATTAGCAGTAGTGTACATTCAGCATTCATAATTCTTCCTAACTGTAATGTCATTCATTGAGTATCTGCTATTTAAAAGCCAGATTAATGCTGACAGTATCAATTATGTATAATTTTTAGAGACTTTGTGGTCCAAGCATCTTCTAATGTATTATTGAAGACAGCAGACTCTTTTTATTCATATATGCATTTACATCAAAAAGCAGAAATTCATGTAAATGAAAATATAAAAAAAATGCTTATGCTGATGAAGCATCCAACAAAGGAAAAATGCATACACACATGCTTAAAAGTGATCTCTCAAATTC
Organism: Apteryx mantelli; assembly: GCF_036417845.1. Lineage (NCBI taxonomy): Eukaryota > Metazoa > Chordata > Aves > Apterygiformes > Apterygidae > Apteryx > Apteryx mantelli. The sequence continues at coordinate 114,482,161 of NC_089980.1, read as the reverse complement.
AAGAAACAGCCTACGAATATCATCTAATTAAAGTTGCTACCCAAAGTCAGGACATTTATAGGTGTGGAAATTAAAGCCAGCAAAGTATTATTCTTATTGAAGTGCCCCTCAAAGAGCCATTTTCTTTCAGTGTTAGATTACAAAAAGTTGTCTCAGCAGTTGATGAATCATTTGATAACTAATAAGGGTTGGTTTGTTGCAGAGATCAATCTACCATTTTTTCAGATTGCACTTGCAGATCAAATTCAAGAAACTTGTTATTTTTGTTAAGAATCTCAAAGCCACTTTTTCTAAAATGAAGTAATTGCTCTACTGAAAACACTAAAATGAGGTCTTCTGTATTCATTTTTGATGGAATACTGACACAAAGTTGCTACCATGAATGCATCATTGTTCAACACTATTTAAGTAAATTAGGTTTGGGACTTTAAAGACCTTAACCTGCTCAGTAGACCATGACAATAACATTGCTGAATGTTTTAAACTATTAATAAGGATAAAGAAATAAGGAGAGAGAAGAAAAAGAACAGCTGAAACCTTGAAAATATAGTGAATTAGCTAAAATTCTCTTTTAATGATATGCCTTATGCCACATCCCTTTCCCTGTAAAGAGGGTTATTTCTTTTTATTAAGTTCCCTGTCTGTATGTCCTTTAGAGTAGATAAAAATTGTTCTGCAGTGGCAGACAAGAATAAACACTAAAATAGTGTGGAATTACTGGTGATACTGCATGTATAGTCTGATTCAGTGTTTTTCAAAGCAAAAGAAACACAAAAAGGGAAAAGCACGAATGGCAAAGATTGAAAACTTCTGGTTTGGACTGTTGCACCATTAGAGAAAAAGTGCACATGACACACATCGTACAAACCACTTATTCACCACATTTAGCGAAAGAAAAAGCTAATAGATGCCTTAAAGAAACAAGGTGCGACCGATGGGTGAACCCCTAAAGTGAAAGAAGGCCCTGAGGAGACGGCAAGGCAATGCGCTCAGGGAAGTCCGCACGGACAGACTGACCACAGCTGCTGCAAAGGAAGCTGAACTTGGCTCGACCCAAAGGGAGGCCACATAATGGCCAAATCAGTCAAGTGGCTCAAACAGCTGTTTGTCCTTGAGATATGTATGTCTTTGAGCATATTAGAGAGACTGGTAGTGACAGTTACATAAGTACATTTGGTTTTAAACATGGAGGCCCCCAACGCGTGGAATTTCTACAAGAACCTGGTCAGAGAGTACTGGGCTCTGATATAAGGTAGGGGAGACAAAGGGTATCCAGTGTTGATGGCTACAGAACTATAATTCTCAGTTTCCCGATAGTGTTTATAATCTATAAAGATTGCAAGGTTTAGACCGTATGAAAGACCAGGATAACTGCAGAATTTCCTATAGAGAGAATTTTTTCTTAGCATATGTGGATAACATTTAAATCAATTTAAATATTTATAGTTTATAGGGCAATATAATTTTGCAACCTACCTAAAAAAAAAAGTGAAAACACAGTACAAAAATAACTTCAAAATATCAGAGTTTAGCTATCAGTTGAATTCTGGCAAAAGTAGTCTAACCGAGACCTTAGATTCACCTGTATCAGTTTCAAATCATGCACACTTTCAAGCAGTGACTCAGAAGCCTGCTTTTGCTTTATAGTATCTTTAGCACTGCAGTACATACACACACACTGACCAATGTAGTTAATTTTCAGAAATTATATTTATGTTTCAAATCCTTTAAAGTAAATTCATTCAGAAACCAAGTTCAGTTTGGGGTCATTCTCTCACTGTTCTAGTGGCAAAATTTGAATGGACACTATCGAAAATGTTTTTTATGAATATACTTTTGTGATTTTTATAAACTATGTAAAATCAGAGGACTGAAATCAATACCATAGTGGAACATCCATAGTCTCAATGACTCACAGCATACTAGAGATAGCTGTCAAAAAATACTATACTGTTTTGAAAAGTAACACGCCCATTCTGTCATGCATCTCAAAATCAAATCAAATCAGATGAAATCTGCATCCTTAAATGGCATTAGAATAGCAGATGGTTGAGTTTTGATATGAATATGATGATTACAGCTTTTGTAGTATCTTTAGAAGGTCAAAATGTGTAGGTATTTTAAAGAAAATGGACCCTGAAAGCTTCTAAAAAACAATGAAATTAAGACAAAACACATTAGTAAAATAAATAATAGAGTTCTCAGCATGCGGTCTATTCATTATTACTATAGATATGTCCAGAGATGGAGAGCTAAGAATTTTCTAGAGAAATTACACTGGCTTTGAAAGAAAGCATATGTTGAGACATATTTTATTTGGTTCTTAGGAGCCTAAACCTCATTTCTACCTGATAATTGCCTTAGTGTAATTAAAGATAATTCTGGAATTATTTACTGATATCAGTGAAAGTTCTGCATGAACACTCATAACTTAGGTATTTCAGATTACTTTTTAAGTGTTCAGGAGACAGTTCATGGTAAGCCACAACAAAGTGCTCTTAAATTAAAATGACAACAGCCATAAAAGGATATGTATTAATCTGAGTTAGAAATAAGTTCAACTCTTTAAAATGCCCAGGCAGACAAAGTCTCAGTATGCTGCTTCCGAAAAATAAATTGAATCCAGACCTTGAACTAGAAGCCAGATATAGTAACAGACAGTGATTTGCTAGCACGACATTAATTTTTCTACCTGATTTTCATAATTCTTAGACAGCTCAAGTTTTCATTAAAGACTGGAGAAACACTTTCATAATCCTATATTAACAAAATAAACGAAGACTAAAAAGTATTTGCATATTCCTGTATGTTTAAAATACAGGAACAATAACAGGTCTGGTGCTATCTAATATTGAATAAGACAGCACTATTTCTGGAACTATTAGGTATCAAAAGTACAGTGAATGAATCTTTTATATGCTGAATTTCCCTAAATACAGTTTAAAATATATGCTTTCTCCAGACCTCAGAAAAGATGTAGTCAGGAGTTCAGCACTTGATATATGCATTCCAGTTTAGTTTTCAGAGTCCAGTATTTCAGCCTACAATATCTTTCTTTTCTCTCTTTAATGAATATATATTTTTACTCATGATTTGAAAGCAGCAAATATGCAAAGTAAAGTAAAAAAATTATATAAAGTTCTCATTGATAGGAATTAATGGCTCAAATTGTTCTTATTTTTAAAACAAAAAAGAAAAAATTCTAAAAATAAGGGAAATATAAAAAAAAGTAAGATGTTAAAGAATGCTATAGCTCAATTTGAAAATATAAGATTTAACTAATATTTCATGGTGACTTTATGGGATCATCATCATTGCCCACATTGGTATCTATTTATATGACGTGTGTTTCAAGAGACCCTCTCTTGTCAAATTTTAGCCATCAGAAATGTTATTTGTAATATAATCCTTGAACAACCTTGATCATCAGAAAACTCATTACAGAAATGTGATTTTTAATCATGTTTTACTGAAAGAAAATATAACTAAAGTCACTAAGGTGGTTTCATAATGCCAGCCAGTTATTCAAAATTTTACATTTAAGTACTTCCACAGTGGGATTATGTCATCAGTAAAAAGGATTTTCCTTTTACAAGGGTCAAGAAGTTAAACCTGTCAGTCCTTCCTAACAAGTTTTTTTTTGTCAGTGTGGTGATCTCACTCATTACATTGATTCAAGAGTCTTAGAGCCTGGTGTGCAGCTCTAGAAACTATTTGGGGACTATATGTGGGAGCCATGCACAGGTATGAAGGGATAGCATGTCCTAAGAGGTGTTGAAAGAGAAGGCACTCAGATATTGTGGAGATAACTATAGTCCAGAGACCTAGAGAGCATAGGAGAGCAGAACATAGAGTCAAGGCAGCTGAAATATGCTTTCCTTTACACTAATGCCAGTCTGAGCTAAAATAGTCACTGCTTTCACCCATGGATTTCTATGGGGTCACTTCAGTTCAACGTAGTTTAATGTGTCTAGTTCCATTTCAGTAGCATCTTTCTTTTTGCTTTTTCTTTTTTAAACTTGCTTTAGAATAACTTTGAGGCTATACATTCTCAAATATCAAAATACTGCAAATAAACAAACCCCCAAGCATGGGCAGAACCATGTACAGATTCTGTCTATCTATATTTATCCTAACTGTAAGTCCCAATGAAGTTCATACATATTCAAGAGAAAAATTGCTGTCAAATCAGTTTCAACGTATATTTGCTATAAAGCTGAATGTATTGCATACAGCCAGACCACTCACTAGAAAAAATTGCTGTTTTGTCTCAGGAATGTGTAAATTGTTCACTGTTTTATGACTTTTTTTTTCTCAGTCATGAGCAAATTATTATTTATTTGAAATAATAGATCTAAGAGCATAAAAGATAAAGTATTTTTAAAATTATTACCAAAATAATATAAGCTGTATTAAAAAGGGAAACACCAGTTGAAAAGTAAATGATATTCTGCTTACTTATACTATTTGAAATATATTTTTGTCTTTTTATGTATTATGTCATTAACTATTAGATGAAACTTGATTTTTAAACAGAATCTTGGCTCTGATTTCCCTATGAAAAATGTCTTCATACACATAACAATATCACATCATTTATACTTATCCATCTCAGTATAAATAATCAAATCTTTTCACTCATTTATATTTCTTTTCCTCTTTCTCACAGCTATTGTCACATAGCACAATTTTAAAACTAAACATTCAGAGATACATACATGTGCGTGGTGTGTGTCTTTGAGGTGTGTGTCTTTGAAGCATTGTTCTTACCATTCTACAGATCATAAAATGAAGCTTAAGCCAAGATCCTCAAAAGGTACTCAGATACCTAACTCAAACATAAGAGTTTAGCATTTCCATTTCTTTGATCTATATCTAAATTCTAAAATTTGGTATTGGAACTTTCATCCAGTAGAAGGATCCATATACTTTATAATCACACATTTTCAAAAGTAAAAACTAGAATTGTTGTTGCAATTTTTCAGGACTAAGATTTGCCCTTTGTCAGAATTGGAGCAGTATCCTGATCATCTAAATTAATAATGTAGCTTTAAAGATACTAACTCAGGTTCATCATTCCTATAACTCCAATCAACTAATACATAACCCTTAACCTTTTCTCTCCTATTTTGCTTTTATAGTTTCTCTTAGATTGTAAAACAATCTAAGATATCTTTAGAGAGGAAAGGTCTCAAAAATCTCTTGCAGGTCTAATTGGGCAGAATTTAGGAGCTGCCATTCTAGTAAAGGATTTATAAGAAAAATCATACCCTCCCTAAGCACTTGAGAAGTTGTAGATGTACATGCTTTCCCCAAAGCATACCATACACATCTCAAGGTGCCACTTTCCTGAGTGAGTTGAACTATTAATGTATTCCTTTGCCTCCTAGTCTCAATTACGTTTCACAAGCTAGATGTCATGAAAATTAAATCCTCCGAGGGATCAAACGCAGAGGGAATGCTGATGGTACATCTAACCTGTACAGACAAGTTTGAATTCATTGCAGAGTAGAGCAATAACATGTCCAGATGGAAAAGAAAATTCTGCACAATGCAGTCTGGGAATTTAATCGTACCCGTAACAATATATATACATACATACACATACATACATATATACATATACGTGTGTGTGTGTATGTATATGTATATCTCATTCAGAAGTTTAGGTATATGTTCTTCTCAGTGTTTTCTACTGATTGGTATAGCCATCTGTACTCAAGTGCTAAATATTCTGAATGCCTATAATATACTGAATCTTATTTACTCTACAGGGAATTTGTGCGTCATAAATTTCACACTTAAGAGTCTCACACCTAATGTTTATTCATGGTGATGCTTAATATCTTAATATTATCTAAGTTTCTTACTAAATCCGATCAAAAGCCCAGTGAAATCAGAAAGCATCTTCCCATTGTTTGCAGAAGGTTTTGATTTAGACTTGGAAAGAGCTTTCCAGCTCCTCACAGGCAACAAAGTCACATGCAACTAACTGCAATAATTAGCACCCCACAACAAGTTCTCTCCTAGATATCCTTGATTTTCTGTTTCACATCCATCATCTTCCAATTATTCTATTCTCCTTCCTGGCTAGCAAAAGCAGAATTTTTCCTACCATTTCTGTCCTGTTGTTTTTTACTAGACTGAGGAACAATTCAGAATTTTGAAAGAGAGAGGTTCTGCTCACTGTAATAACAAATATTCATACTTTTTTTAAACATAGTTACTGGGACATATCATAAGCAGACTTAACCATTATATTAAATTATAGTTTAATTTTGAAAGAGCTCATTGAAATGTGTTCTACACTATAAAATAAATGACCTTTTCAGAAGAGGTTAAAACATCACCAAAAATAAAACATCTTCCAAAATATCATTTTTTCTATCCAGTTTCACTACCTTGACTTTTATAATATTCCCTTAAGTTATCTGTTACCTTAAATGAGCATACAAACTGGCTGTCTGGAGTTAACTATGTATGAAATACACTTTGATATGATAGGTCGTTTTAACAATGGACTGTTTTCAAATTGAATTCACAAACAGTCATTTAACATAGCTTTGTATGCAAGCATTAATTTTTAAATGTGCATAACAAATGCACTGAGGAAATTCAGAAAGAGATTATTAACACATGAGAGATGAAGTAAGTAGTTAGATATAGTAAAGTTATTACGTGAAGATAAAAATTGTGTGCAATATAAGCCATGACCTGGATCATCTCTAGGGTTGCTTTCCAAATTATTTTATCAGAGGTTAATTTAACTCCTCATGATCCAAACTCATGTAACCAAAGAAAGGTTCCTGACTCAGTTGCATCATATTTACTAATTTCCCTACATTTTTGCACTTGCACAGCCGTATTACAAGAAACCTTATTTGGCTACAAATATCCTCCTAAGCTGTGCTCTGTTGACTGCATAGTATATTCCCTATCAGTATAGTATGTTCACTATCCCTTCAGAAATCCTGAAAGCACTGTAAGGTGAAAGCCTCAGTGTTGATGCAGAGATGATTACTGAAGAAGCTTTTATAACTTGTTCCAAAAATGGTAGCTCATCACAAATGGACCTGCTGCTCAGTGAAGTGTAGTGCTCTCTAGTACCTCTTTCCTGAAGTCCTCTGATTTCCGCTTTCTGATTTCTTTTTTCAGCTTCCCAACACTCATTTACCAGAAAAAGGTACTTATTGTCATTGAAAATAGCATCAACATTTCCTTCTGAAGGAATCTGACAGTTCCCACTCCTATAAGCAGAACAGTTGTTCAAAGTCTGCAGTAACATTAGCATAGCTTGTGTCCCATGAGAGGCAAAAGCACATTTACGTTATTGTGCAGTTCTGAAATCTGGTAGAAAATTAACTGCTCTAAACAACATTTGAGTATGAGAAAAGTATACAGCAAAGCTTCAGGGGTTGCCTCGACAACTTACGGCAACTGAGATTGCCATTTTAAAAGGATAAGAAGCATTATGAAAGTTCAAAAATGTGTAAACATGCACCAATGAATAAGACTGAAAAAGCTTACTTATTAAAGAATGCTACCAATGTGTTTTGACCATGAAAAGTAGCTTCCTTTAGGAAGGTAAATCAAATCTGGCAATTTTTTTAGGGTTTCAGAATATGTAGCTCTCTATGTAAATAAAGTGAAATAGAGAATTCTCCAGGGACAGAAGACCCATCACGGTCCTCAGCAGCGGAAAATCTCCCTTGTACTCTAGCAGATTTATATTTTATTTATTAGTTATGGGAATGTCTTCTGTCAGTAGTCCTGAAACCTCAGAAAACATGTCACTATTGCCCTATGGCTGCAGTAACTGCATCTCTTGCATAGCTCAGTAAGAAGAAAGAGGCCAAGAACAGATTACTGCTTTACTCAACTACACTGCTGAGCAACTGCATAACTGCTATCCATGAAATACTTTGTTTTTCCCTTCCATAGCTCCTATTTCATCCTAACACAAATGTCTAATATTCACTAGTCTGGTTCTCAGTTCGAGATGCAGCCTCTTTGCTTCTACTTGCCTGCAAATAAGACAACTTTAATGACCTCCCCAAACCACTAAAATTAAACTGTAGATGATTGCAGGAAGAGGAAAAAGCATGAAGTCATTATCAAATTAGGCGCATTTAGAAGGACCATCTCTGAATATTTCTTTTTATTTATTAGGAGAGTCATCGTATGATTTCCATGTGCTAAAATCCCATCTCCTATAATTTCTAGTAGATTTATCCTAGAAGAGATACAAAGTATCTTCCAAAAAAGAAGGATGCTAAACACCTCCCCAAATATACTCTGTGCTTTGTGGAACTGGCTTTTTAGTCAGAATCTACATACAAGGTGCATTCCCTATGGCTGAGGACATCATAGCAAAAGGCACCCAGACAGTTCCTGTGTTTATGAAGAACAGATGGTAGATTTACTTAAAGAAACAGTTTAGGACAAGGAAAATGTATTTGAAGAAAGGGAGGCTAGCTATGGCAAGGACTAGAACGGGCTGTGCAATGAGAAAGGGAATGGTAAAGAAGATTATAAGCACCTGGAAAATGTAAAGGAGAGAAGGCACTGAATCAAGTATGATTGCAAATTTGGCAAAAGATTTGGTCAAGTACAAGAGTTTAGCTCAGATTAGCTATTGAAGATGGGGACAGAGATTTCTGGAAGTGCTTGAGGCAACCATGTCAACCTACAAAAGAGAAAAATATTAAGGAGAAAAGAAAGGAAAAAAAACAAAAAAAACAAGATGAGAGGGGTGGGAGAAACTGAGAAAGCTGGGCAAGAGGCCTGGGTGTGAGATGGAGAAACTGGGAAAGTAGGAATGAGATTGGCCAGCTATAGCATGGAGTGCAGGGATCAGAGGCCAGGCAGCAAGACCAAAGCTATAGTTTTTAGGGAGTGGAAAAGAATAATCATATTTGGGGGGAATGGAAAGATGACTGTGTTTCCATGGGACTACACTTTTCTCCAAAACAGGGGAAGAACCCAAAAGCCCTACTCGCTCCACTCCTCTTTAGGAATCTGTAGCAAGTATCTGTGAAACCTCTTTCAAAAAACCTCCTCCTCTTCCTCTAGAAGGTGATATCCTATTATTTCTATTATGCACTCCATTGATGGAATGACTTGTCATCAATCTGTGTAATAGGTGGCAAAACTTTCAGAGCCTAGTGATGAGAAAGGCTAGCGTCAATCTTCTGCCACATAATGGAATTTTTTAGTCTTCTTTTTAAAACTTGAGGGAACAATTTATTTCAAAATTGAATTTGTAAAGTTTAATATTCTCAGAATGCTAAGTGTGCAGAAAACCATTTAGTGAGGAACAATTTGTCTATATTTATCTTGATTGGCTGATAGAGCACTACACGCCCATTTTATTTCTTTTTTTTTTTTTTTACAGTGCTTGTAATATTTCTCTGCCTAAATTGAAAGCCATATGAGATAGCACAAGGAGCAGAAAAGCAGGTGAGCTACAGTCATACTTCAAACAAAGTAAGTGAAGAAATATATAATGTTCCTAAAAGAATGGATGTGCCTCAAACATCCCTCTTTATCCCTCAGAATAAAATATTTTTTTTCTAAATAAAAGGAGCTGTGCTCTAAAAATTGGAGTAATTACTTAGAAAGCCTGTCAATAAGAAGTCTAGCATCAGTTATGAGGCTATTAACCAACTGCCTCAGTACACCATAATTCCTACAAACATACTTTCACAAAAAAATGAAAAATGCTCTGAACTGACAAAGCACTTGGCTCTGACTTTTATATAATGCTAATCTATATACATGGTGGTGAAGACTATTTAAACCAGCATCTCATAAAGCATTTTTGGTGAAAGCGACATATAGCATTAATCTCCCAAACTTACAGATTCTTTTGAGATGAAGTATAATGGTTCCAGCTCTGACGATCTCCCTTTTAGATACCATTAGAATTCTTGCAAGAATCAGGTTCAACTGTTTTTCTTTTGTTTATTTGTTTTACAACAACTAAAATTTTTGCACAGCAAATGAGTTTTGGAGAAGAGCATGGAACAACAGATAATATCAATGCTAGGCAACACATAAAACAGAAATTTTGACAACAAAACCTTGGTGACAATTTTGCCATTGCTGGTATAACAAACGCATTTGATACCTTTGGCAGTGAAGGCTTATGTACAATATTAAGACTGGCTTTTCCAACAAAGCTACTGAAATCACTAGCCTATTTCATGAGAAGATGATGGGAAGAGATAAAAATGATGGGAGTATCTTTCATACATTTTTGATCTCACTGTAAATAAGCCCTTAGCCCTCATATACACACTATGCTGTTTGCCCCTAGTCTTCTAATTGGTCTCTGTGGTCTTTGTAAAGGAAATTCAGATTAGGATTACGCTAATTGTTCACTTCCTCTGATGAGCGATTGTCGGGCTCTTTGGTTCAGCGGCCATAAGAATCTGTGTTTCTTTTCTGCGTTAACTTCTATTATTTCTTCTTCATCATATTTCTTAACTGTTATGTCCATTCATATAAGAGGGAAATGCCACATATTTCACTATTTCTACCTTCAGTTAAGAGACAAGGTATTTTAAACCTTCTCATGTCCCTAACAAGCAAACTGTGAAGAGCTTTGCTGAAACAGTTTCCTGCTTTGCAATCTAACATTACTGGCAAAAAATTAATAAAAGCTGCTTATTAAAAAAATTCTGCTGTTTTTTGTAATATATCCTCTCATCTACTTCAGCTTTGTCAAACATCTCTGAAGAACTGTAATAGGTATAATATTTACTATTCTTGAGCACTTATGTAACATAAGCAAGAATAATTGTGGTTCTGCCAGTCTGTGCAGAGTAATCATTCAAGTATGGAAAAGATGCATTCATACAATCAATAAAGCAATATATCAAACTCATTCCACATACAACTTGCAAGTCAGTTTGTTACATTCTTTAAGGCCAATATTTTGAACTAGTAAGCAAGTCTTTTGTTTTGATTTAAAAAATACATATATTGCTATTTATTACAGTAGTGTCATCAGAAGTGCCAAGCTGAGACCATCAGAAAGCTGATTCCCACTATGCAATCAGTCACAAATTTCTGGAAAACCTACGGAGGACTCCCTTTTTCCTCTGTAGATGTATGGTATGAAAGGTTTACTCTTGACAAGATTTTAGAATTGCAATACAGCTTGTATTGTTTTCTTGTTACGTGGTAATTAAAGGACAGAGCTCTGAAAGTATGCTTTTCTCTCCAACTGTAGTAAAATATACTCAGGAAATTGGCTCATTTTTTCCTCAGAAAGCAGTAGGATTCTGGGAAGAAGACACTTCTGGTTTGCAAATTCTCCAGCATGAAGGAGCTGGGGGAAAGTTCAGCAGCACAAGAATTATTAGAAGTTGGCACTCACAGCCTAAGTAATTCAGCATACATAACACTGCCCCTGCAAAGGTACATGAAGTGCTGCCAAGTTCCATGACAGTGTTATGAGATAACTGAGATTATTAATATCCTTCATAAAAGTCTAAAACACAGATTAAAATGTTTGTGTAAGAATGGTGACTACATAAAAAAGTTTCTTAGTTTTATTTTTCAAAAAGTCTCAGAAAACAGACAAGAAATAAAAAGAACCCTACATGTGTAATTATTTTTAATAAAGGTAATTATATTATCTGAGCACTCCGATGAGATACTTTTCAAATCTGTCATACACCGAGTGGAGTAGACTTGCATTTTTAATAAATGCTAATATGAGAGCCAGGATGTCTTTTTACATAGTTTTTATTGTTTACTGACCACAACATTAAGGCTTAACACTCAACAGTAATAAAAATGCTTCTGCTACAAGTATATAATTTATCACAGAGGCAATAATTCACATTTGCAAAGTGTTTAAAAAACATTGATTATAAAAGAACATACTTGTAGTTAACTAAAGATTGCTTATCTCTGTTTTACAGAACTGAGACAGAGAGGATAAATGATTTGTCCAGGATTTCACAATTAGTCAATAATAGTTGAAAAATTCAAAAGTATATTTAAGTGTACTTCACTTACAATTCTAACATAAATGTACATGAGGAATTTTCCCCATCTAACTACCAGTACAGTAAACATCAAACAAAACAAAGAAAAAAAATCCTGCTGATGTACTATAATTGAATTTGTCAATGCCTATATATGTTTCTTCTTCATAAAACACAGTAAAACAAACAAGATGAAATGTTTCTCCTGTCAGTATTACCATATGCCTATGTGGCAGCAAAAGTGAAATCTAGAATTTCTTACTATTTAAGTAAATAAAAAAAAAATTCTGTTTTACAGCAAAACTACACAATTAAGAAATACGCATAGCCAAATGAAACATCTAAAAGCTTTAGCTAGGAAAGGTCTGTGTTTCATGAGTCATATATCATGACGGTAGCCACTAATAGCTGGTATGTGCATCTTGAAGCAGAAAGACACAGAATTAATATATTAATTATTGCCTCCTACAGTCCTACTTAAGAATTTAAGTAATCTTTTCCACCTTCAGTGGAAACACCTTCAATTTGCAGACTTTCAGTTCTCTGATTTCTCACTAAGGTTGTGAAAATGCTCCTAGAAGATAGAGCATCTAGTTTTCCTTATTTTTTCTCCCCTTTGAATGTAAAATTATATTTAGAAAAGCATTGATAGATCAGATTTGATTTGCAGTAAAAGAAAAAAATATTTCTAGCTAATGTCATGATCCTACATAAAAATGGTAAACTGTGGAAGTAAGGGGAAAAATCCAGTGTATTTTAACCTTGCTTCCTTAAGCATTTCCTATGTACTTTTACATTAAACGGTTGAGTAAAAATCAGAAACCCTTTAAAGAACAAGAACCAAAAACTCAAGATGGCCCTCATTCAACCATGTGTCCTAACCACTCCACTTCCTTTTTTTCATTTGAACAGCTGAAATTTATATTCCTCAATGCACAAATGCAGGGTTTCAAGAGGAGGGATGGCAAAGTATTCTTGGGTGTGGTATCCTAAAGCTTGGTGATTAATAACCACCAAATTATAAATCAACTGTCTCCTATTCTTGAATATATTTTTTTTGTATATCAGATCCCACAGAATATGTAACAGAATTTTACATATAATCAATATGCTAGTTTCCCTAGATAAATGCCTGATCCTGCAGACTTTTGTCATGTGTGCTTCATTCTGGAATCTGGTTGAATTCAGTGAAACCATTCCCAAGAAACAGAGATAACCACATGAGCTTTTGTAAGATGTCTGGAAATAGCCTTACAGAAGCAAAGTAGTGACTGACAGTCCACTGAGGGTGAAGGCAAAGTTACTGTGAGGGTCATTCTCATTGTCTAAATAAGCTAGTTCCCTTTTTTTGCAGTGTGTCTACTTTGGCAAATTTTATTAAAAGGTGAAGTTGACAGATGGCCCTGCCTCACTTCTCCAGATAATGAATGTTGTTTTATTGACCTTCTTATGACCAATGATTCAGGCTTGGCTGCCTCTAAAACAGGAAACAAATGGGATGAACTCTATTGAAATTTTTCACTTTGCAATTTCTGAGCTTCTAAAAGCATAATTTCATACAGGATGCCCTTAGGTTGCTTTTTTAAAAACTGTTTTCTGCAAATTGAATTTACTAATAATTTGCATCTGTCACAACCCTATAGGAAATCCCTGAAATGAGAAATAAATGACAACGCAAAAAAAGAATGATCATGAGGCATGGAAAAATATCACTATATCATAGGTTCCTAGAGATATAAAGCGAAAGACAGAAAAATAATCCACTTTATAATCCTCATAGTTGCAAAATGAAAATGTTGAAGAGAACTCACATAGAATAAAGATGCAAAAAAAGCTCCTTTTTGCTTGATATTTAACAACTCTGATTATAGAAACATAGAAAAAGAAACTCTCTATATTCCTCTAGCAACGGTTCATTTCACAGGAGCAAAGGCATTTATTTTCCTGAAACTTCTTGTAAATAATCTACTAACATTAATAAACATGGAGTATAATCACTGAGAAGCAAAACAGTGTCTAAAAAGTACTTTTGTCACAAGAGAAGCCAACTCACAAGAAACATTTTCAATATATATTAGAACCACACCAATTTTAAGGTAACTGCAAGCTTTACAGGGCAGACACTACTGAACACTACTGATGCAGTGATGTTTGACTTGATGTTTTGAATTAGATTCCATTAGATTCCATTTATTAGCAAGGCTATCTGTAATAACATAATTTCAGAAGAAAAAAGTGTTTATCTTGAATCAAGTAATTTGCTGGTCAAAAGCTGGTGAGGCTTCATATACTATTTAAATTACTAGGTCCTATATTTTAAAACCCTTAGAGATATCTGGAGTACTTGTTATGAACTGCTAAGATGGGCGTTGGCAAGTGACCATCTTCACAAGACTGAGATAGCTTATTTTCTAACATCTCAGGCCTTAGAGAGGTAATTTCCTAGAACAAAATTTCAACTTTTTTTTAAGGCCAAGTAGTATAATATTCACAATAGCATCCTTTGGGAATTGTTACTGCAAGCGCATGTATAAGTACTATTTTGGGTGGGAAAACATAGGAGATTAAATAAGCACAGAAACCCAATTCTCTGAGGATGTATGTGTATGATTTTGCTTATATGTATATGTACACTGGAGATAACACATTTCATTTTAAAACTGATGTGCAAACTTAAAAAAAAAACAACTTATGGCTACAATGTCTGAGATATTAATTTTCTTATTTTTTCCTGCTTATATTTCATTATTAGGGAATAAAGAAGAATCTTTCTCTTGAGCTCAGATTTTCTGAAGTTTTCTCTGGTTCATCTAAAAATTGGTATTCTTAGCATCTACCTCAGATGAATGACTGAAAATACAGAATCATTAACATTTCTTTCTGTCTCCAAATGGATAATTAGCAGCTGAACTCCCAAAATAACAAAAGCAAACAAAACCAAATTTAAAACGTTTCTCCAAATCTATCTCATGGCTCAACTTTTAACTTTGAATACTGTATAGTCTGCAACACATGGAGGAACATGCATGACCCAGTAGCACATGTCTGCTCTAAGAATACTCCCGCACAGGCAGAGCTACCACTTAGATGCTGGAAATCACTCAAGTTAACTGTGGATCAAGGACATAGCTAAGGAATTTATTATACAAAATCTGAATTTCTAATGTAAAGTCAAACCACACAAAACTGAAACTAACCCCATTTAAAAGAATGAAAGGTTACAGCTATCCTATCAAATAAAACAGTGTCAAGGTACAAGCTTAAATACTGGCACATGATCATCCACATTGCTGCTAGCACAGTCCCAGGCACAGTTTTGACTTGGACCAAAGAGCAGTTTCCAGAGAAGGCCTCCACTCAGTTTAGGGGTTCACACGGGCCAAGGAATGCTCCCAGAAGGTGTTTTGGACATGGTCACACTGCTTTGGAGATGTGAGAGAGCTCAGCTTTATGGAAGAAGCCATACGGTGCCAGTTGGTCTCAGGGTCAGAAAACAGTTTCTGGCCCATTTTAGTTTACTAATACAGAGCTATTCAGAGGTAATAAGGTCTTTCAGAAATTATCAGACAGAAAAACAAAAGTTCTGGGATCTGCTTTTTTCTTTTTTGCAAGCCATCCTTAATTAAGCAACAAAGGACATTATTTATTTACAGCTTTAATGACCCGCACCGTCAACCTTTAACACAGCTTTTAGCCTTGATGCTTGCTACTTCAGATTTTAAAAAGTTGACAGGCCAGCTTCTTTTCCTTTCAAAGTAAAAGAGATGAAAGAAACTATAGAGAATCATGCAAAAGAGATGGCTCTTTTGTAATCAAGAGCAACCCCATTCTGGATTTGTACATCAAAACAGTCATCTTAAGCTTCACTCAGAAATCAGCTGGAGCACAGAGAAGAGGCATAATGTGATTTCTATAAAACTTCTACTTAATAAATTCATAATAGTTTTCAACACTTACTTAAGAATTCTCTTAAAGTACAGCGTTAGAGTAGCCCAGAATATGTTAGCAAGGCTTGCAAGGCTTGGGAAAAGGAGCGTGGTTTTATAGGTGCCAAAATGTTTAGTACATGTCCCAAGCAGAGCTTCCTGGATGCCTATATTCTCCATATGTTCCCTGCGACAGGACCTGAACACTGTGCTCAGTGGGAATCCTGCCTGCAAGACCTGATCCTGTCAGCGAAACGGGAAATGACAATAGCAGATACATCACCCCTTCAGCAGGTCATGCCAAGGCTTTTTGAAGACCAGGGACATGCCACAGAACTTCTCGGTCAGGTGAGCAGATCCAGCCAAGCAACCACAAAAAAAACCCTAGACAACTGGATTACTCTGCACTTCTCAAATCCCTGGACTATGACTGGCAGCACAGCCTGCAGGAGAAACAGCCAGCTTACAGGTACAACCTCCTTAAAATCTAACCTCTTCTACCCCTTATCTCAATTAAGAAAATTTTATTACAACCAAGCTGTTTAGAATTACAATACACTGCACTTGTTTTCATCATATTCTAAAATAGCAAACAGCTTAGTGGAATAATTATGCATGTTCCCGAAGTATGACCAGTTTAAAAGTGGAATTAACAGCGCTGTTGGTTCAGCAAAGCAGTACATGGAAAAATAAGCATTTAAAGTGTTTCCTCAGCTTCTTAATTCATGATCGATATACATTTTAATCTTTCGTTTACCAAATGATTGTATAATTGAATTACCATTGATATTCAGAACAAATTGATTTCCCCAATAATGATATACTTTCTCCTGCATGATAAAAAAAAAAAAAAGAAAGAAAGAAAAAGAAAGCATTCATGACAAGGCAAAAGTGGTCTAGGAACTAATGTAAATTGTTTGTCTCATAGAAAACTGGAATATCACACACACAAAACATTCTCAGCTACATAATTAACTATCTAATTCAAAGTCTTGGTCCAGAGACAAATTCATTTTGCTGTGTCTGAGCAAAAGATAAATGAGTCCACATTAATCATTAAAACACAGTATGATGTAGTACTGCTTGGTTCTAGTTGATATTCATCATAAATCAATAGTAGTAATCTTATTCATATATATTCAGTGCAGCTGAATCCAATGAATACAATATTTCAACATAGGATACACAGGATATTTTATGCAAGTATTCTAAATGGAACAGATCTGTTTTCTTTGCATTCTGTTGAATCCCAGAAAAGACATATAACTACAATCAATAAAGTAAGATTAGCTCTATTTAATACTGAGAAATTTTCAGTACTACTGTCCTGAAGATTAATATCAGAAGATTATTCCAGCAGTATGACAAAACTAAAGCACCAGATGCCAAGTTATAAATAAGGACACTAGTTTGTTTTCCGTATTGCTGCTTTTGTTATTATTGATTCTTGTGAATGAAAAACTTTCACAGATTCATTTAGTTTCATTATGTATGTGAATTTTTAAAGCATTTATTAGTATATGTGTATCTGTGTGACTTGCTAGTCCATTTTTTGCAGTCCTCCACAACCCTGCACTCTATACCATTCAAAAGGCTGTCAATTTCTCACCCATTTTAAAAAGCAATTCCACATATTTTGTGAATTCAATAAATAAGCTACATTTATCCACCAACTGCATGAAGCCGATGACAAACATACTTGCACATTTTTCTATGTCTAAGAGAGAAGCTATTTTTTTTCTTCTTTAAAAAAATGCTTGTCACTTCCTGTGCTGCACCTTAAGCAAAGGTTGTTTATTTAGAGAATAGAAAACTAGAGGAATGTATCCTGAATCTCTATGACATTACTTACTTTCTAAGTTGAAATGGAAATAGAATGCAAAAGTGTATATTAAAAAAAAGATAAAATGAGAATTAGTCACTTGCTCAATGTAATTCTTATCTGGTTTACAAGGTGCTAAGCCATTTTCACTTCAAGTAATACTTCAGTTCACATCAGTGCATTATATTTCTGCTGCATAATCTACGTATATACCAGAGATATAAAAATAGATGATTTTGCTTCTTTTCATTTACATTTTACTGTTTTCCACTTTCTCCAAAAAAAAGAACAGGTATACTTATTTTCTTTATATTAGTGGCTAAAAACTTATACAGATGCTGCATCTGTCTTTTGAAAGTTGATTACCTCAGTGTGCTGATTAACACTTATTTGAAGAATCCTCAGTGGATAAATATTTAATTAGTAGAGAGAAAACAGTGTGTAAAAAATTTTAGGGAAAACCCCTTAGGCATCAAAGAATATTAAAATCTTTTACAGAATGCCATTTTGCAGGGAACTTTCCCCATAGGATGTTTTATATGGTATCCTATACAATCTGTAGGAAAGCTAAGATAATTTGATTCAAAGGAAATGAATATGATCATTTTTGAAACTGTTATTCTACACTTACTGACAAATGTTACCCAAAGGAATTTTAAAATTACTCTGCACAGAAATATTTATTTTCTGAAAATATCTATATTTACACCACTTACTATTTCAAAAGTGCTGTACTGTGTGAGACGTTTCTGCAGCCTTTATTCAAGTCAATAAATTTTAGTCACGTAAATAAATCCTACTGAAGGGAATTCAAATTTTTTTTTTTTAATAATATAAGAATAGCAAGACAAGGTCTTGCTCATCTTAGGGAACATGGCAATTTTATTCAGGGATTAAACAAGCCTCCTATCACCTTAGAACTACAAAAGCTTACAAAAATCTATTTAGTATTTACCAATAGACCTGCAGGCAGTTTGCTAGCACACGTAATAAACACAGTATTACTGGTGTATCAATTGTCTTTCTACCCCTTTTAACAAAACTTTTAAGTCTTCTACCTCATGGTTTTTGGTACTTGGACATCTAGTCATTTGGAATGACACAGAAGAGACAAGTATCAAAACCCATTTAGAAATAATATCTATTTCATATTACAATTTGAATATATTACTGCTAGCCTGTGTCACATTTAAAATGCCACAACATTTGAGTGCCTTCAGACAATAGAAAGTAATCTACTCATTCAGAGCATGAAGCTTAATAAAGTTATTTCTTATTGTCGTCCTTCTGATTAAATAAGTAATAAAGCAGGTAGAAAGTTTTTTCCCCCCCAAATATATGATTGCAGTGCTATCAAGCTATATTTCTTAAAGTTTTCTGAAAATACTAATTACAGAAATTATTAATTTGTAGCAACATGACTTACGATGGAGGGACCATGTTGCTAACTTTTATTAGTTATAAAGTCCCAGTGCTGTAAAAAAAGGCAAGTACACAAGTATAACCAGATGACTGAATTTTTCTGAGGCATGGATTTTAATATACATAGTTTTATTGCTTCTGTTTAACTTTAAATAAAGCTTTAAATTCTCCTTTTGAAACAAGAAAGGCACATATTTAAGTGTTTTGCTGATTCAGCAACTGTTCAACTGTATAGAGTTTTCTCTGTTAAAATCCTGATAATGATGCCTTCTCATGAAGACAGATTAATTATGGTATTTACTGAATAAATAGTATGTGGAATACGAGTCACTCTGTATTATTATGCATCTCTAGTAACAACTTAATGAGAACTATTGTAGTGTGAAACCTATCCTCCCACTTCTGTTTCCCTTACAAGGCTAACACCACAATTTTTTAAGTCATTGCACTGCAAAAGTGGTTTCACATTGTAAGTCAAAGACTACCTTTTTCTCTCAACAAAAAAATGTGGCTATGACAGTGTATATGCCTGACTTTAAGGAAGGGGAGGGCTAGCAGACAAGGAAAGGGTAGCAGTTTTACATGGATATCTCCATTCCAGATCCCACTTTTGATTCGAAGGGCCCAGATGTGAGGGGAAAACGTGACCTTCGCTTACTCAGGTTCTGCCTAAGCCTCTAGCCCCATCCACCTCCTGCTCCAGTAGCACACAAACCTTCCCAAAGACCAGATTTGTGAAATTCAGCAGAATTTGTCTTACATCCAATTTAATGCATCTGCTTGGGAATTCTTGCCATTTAATGACTTGCATTCATCTACATAAAAATAGTCTATAAATTTATTATTTAAAAAGAAAAATGGGACTAGAAAACACTGTAGGCATTCACTGCAGTCAGATAATACTTGCAATAATCTATTGCATATATTAAACAGTAGAATGATCTCTGAATGAGTTAACAGAACCTGTTTAACCCTTTCCCAGAGAATTAACATTTTTGTAAGGATAGATGTTTCAGGAAAGCAAAATTAGCTTGTTAGAGGTACTGTATAAATGCAACTTCAGTTGCTAAAAAGCAAAACTAAATGAGCTTTTCTGAACTATAGTTAGGAAGTATAACAGAAGAGACTTTATTTATAGACTTATATAATTAGCCAGGTGGCATTTTAGGTGATCAAAAATATTCTGATGAAATATTTCAGGGCTATAAGTCTTATTTAAAATCTGCTGCTCAACTCAGTCCTAAACAAGCTAACATATTAATATGAGCTGACAGATGCAGGGACATTTTCATGAATACAGTATTGTGTAGTTTACAGTTTTCTTAAAAGTACAACAGTCTATTAAATGCAATTGAAGGTACTAGCCATATTTCTAATGTAAGACCTGTCTAGTGCTATCTATTTGTCACAACTTTTTATTAAATACTTTGTATATTATTTACAAGAGTAGCATTGAAAAATACTGCAGATTTACATTCTCAACTGTTTACTGTTTCACTTAATGGTACTTGATATAATGTTGATGTTATTCAAGGAGGAAGAGTGTTGCCCTTGAGTAAAATTCAACTCTAGACTATGATCCATTAAGTTTACAGTAATGGAAAACAGTAAATATATTGCTTTAGTCATAAATGTTATCATATGATTTGTTTGAAAATGTTAAGAGAGATTAACAGATTATTGAGTTAGCTGAACACTGAGATATTTTTTGTTTCTGAAGGCAACTGATATTTCATCTGCTCTTTTTATTTTAAACTTGCTGTAGATTTAAGCTAAAATTTCAAATATGGAGCTTAATATCAGAAAGCTAATCTAGTATTCCAGCTCCAAACTGTCCAAAAAATCTCCAAAATGAGATGAACTAATGTTTTTATTTATTTTACTTAATGTGGAGTTTGTTACCTTCTCATTTTTGAGCTGCTAAGTATTTTTTTTTCCCTAAAAATAGGAGTAATAGCAGATCTCTGTTTTAAAAAATGAGAACTAATGAAGATTCTAACACATTTATTCGGCTCATGGAGTTAAGGCTTTAAGAAAAATGGTAGGTATCATTGAACTCACCATCCAGCCATAAGATCTGGAGCTCTATACACATGTAATAGGTACCAAAATATACTCTAATCGACAGAGGACTTTTACATGCATAGGTTGTACTGAGCCAAATATATTCTAAGTATATTTGGCTCAGTTTCATATAGATTTTCACATTAAAATAAGCACTAGTTACTGTGTCTTGATATATGCAGTCATTTGGTACTTCTTCATTGTACATGCCACAAATTGTCAAGTATGACACATGCTTTTTGATGTGCTCCAAGCACTGGCATACAGCAGCTGACCATAAAGGGAAAAGAGAGAAGTCAGTAATACTTTAATCTCAATATGAAACATGAAAGGCCATGAGATATATATTGTCACTGACACAAACCAGTAGAATCTCTCTGAACTTGATATAATAAAAAAAATATTTAAAAAAGGCCTATACTGCTTGCTAAATTGATGACTGGGAAAAGACAAAATCTATTTAAAATTAATGTCCTGCACAGTCAATCAAGTCATAAGCAATACCCTCTGTTTTAGGCAGAAGAGGAATTTTAAGAGGCATCTCTGAACTGTGAATTTTACTTTTCCTTGTCTTAGATATCCCAACAGGCTCCAGAACTGAGATCTGCAGTACAAAACATATGCATATATATGAACATTCATCTGTCTTATGTGTTACAAATTGGAATCTCTGAGAGACTGAATAAATGGATTCTTTTTCAGCATCTCATTTTCCTTCCATCTCAGCTTGGCTTGGGTCACGCACTGAATGTTCACTCATTTGTATTACATCTCATATTTATTAGGCAATAGGATTCTTCTTTTTTGAAAATATCAGTATATCAAAAACAGTCTGAGATGTTCTGAAAAAAAGTTCTGAAAGGATCACAGGTATTTTGGCCTGACAAAAAATGGAAAAGGTGTCCACTGAATGAAACAGTCTTAACAACAAAATAAAAAAGTCAGGCATTTTTACAAACCCAACAAAATCAGAAGCATGAACAACAGTCATTCTAGCTTTGGGTTGTAAAGGAAAAAATAATTCTATGGATGTTTCTCTTAGATTTTTTTTTTTCCATTTAACATGTACAACTTCCATTCATTAACAACTCCATGAAGTCCCTGTCCAGAATGGGTCATTCTGCAGTAGACTTGGAACCAGATTCACTTCACTGATTTTTATAAAAAAGTAAAGTTTATGATTCTAGCCATGAACCACATGGCTTTTGAAGCTTCATCCTTAGTTTTGTTTTTTTCATGTCCTTCTATGCTTGTGAAGGCAAAAATGCATATTTTTTCTCAATTTTATTGTAAAGACATCATCATTAGAAGCACAAAGCTTCAGTGGGTAAAGATGATAAACTGTCCCTTTCATAAAACTCACCCACTTCTTGAACTATTTCCTTTTCATCTTATCTCAAGCTCTTATATACTTACACAAGCCTGCATGTGTTCATACAAATACGTCTACTGTATGCATACTTAATAGTAGCAAACAGAAAGATATCAAATTCCAACTTTGATATTCAGATTTATTTAGCCTTGCTTAGAAGTTATGTTTCATTCTGTGATTACAAGGGGAATGTAATCACTGTATCAATGTCATCAAAGACATAATAAAGATATAGTGTATAATGAAGAGTTTATTAAAAGAACATTAAAAAAAAACTTTGATAAATTGTCATTTAAGATCATAATTTTAGAAGGTATAGTGATGAAACTGTTATATTAACTAGAGAACTAATTCTGATTATACTTAAAAGACTACAACTTCACAGAAATTATAATAAAATCTGGTTTGAATGGAAGATAATCAACCCATAGTGGATTTTTCTTTCCTTTGTTTGTTGCTTCTGAACTACAACTTAAACAATATTACACTTGAATCTAATAATGATTTAAATAGAAAGTGACATTTATAAAAGCAAGCCAATAGTTTTCTTAAAAGAATACCCTCTAGAAATTTATAGTGTTTAATTAAAGTAGGATAAATAGTAAAATAAGCTGCCTTAATACCAATTTATTGAGAGCTTCACCAGGTAAAGTACTATTTAGTATTGCAATATCAACGTATTGGTTTGTTTTGTACTCCTTATGAAAAAGACTGCATGAATACGATGGGCTTATGAAAGAAAAAATCAGCAACATACAATTGTGATTAAATCATGATTATTATGATAAAATATAAATTATTAATAAACATATAAAATACAATTATTATGAGTTATTTTAATGCAATTACTTTACATAACAAAAAAAATCTAAGTCTTTTCCTATATATGGAATGTTGCTGTATGCAATGGCCACAATAATTTAAAACTAAAAGGAAATGCTATTTTTCAGAACCTGGCTGCCTCTAACCTCCCTCTGTGAATGAGTCTAAATGGACTTTTTCTTCATTTTCACCTCACTGAGGTGATGACTTGGCAGTTCTCCTTTTCTTTTTCAGGTTGTAGTGTGAGGCTACAATGCCGAATATACCAGTCCAAAGTGCATTTAAGTAAGACGTGGAGTGCACTTGGAGCCTGAGGTCTCAGTCTGCGTCTCACTGAGCCCACAGCTCTGCTGCTCCAGTGTGGGTCTTGGCGGGAGGCAGCAGCCAGCTGCAGCCTGGCTCCGAGGTTTCTCCCCTCCCTGCAGCTCCCCGGGCAGAGCGGGCCAGGGGAAGGGAGCGCCGCTAGCAACACTTCTCCTAGTTCACATGCTTCAGGACTGCTCCACAACACAGAGGAAAGCACCATATCCACGTGTGGGCAGTAGGGAGAGTCACCTCCAAAGTGCACTCCTGCTCCAAACTAAAATGCTCACATGCATATTAAATACCTTTTACAAAACAGAGCAGCATTTAATCTTAATACAACATAGAAGAAAAAAAAATTAATATGACTGTTACATCTAAATATATCTAGTTTACTTTTCTGGGCCTCCCAAGTCCAACAAAACTGGTTTATGCACCTCACTGAAAAGGTGTAGGGTGTTCAGTAGTCTTCAGATCAGTATTCTTTATATTATCTTTAGGGATTATTTAACAGGGATTAATAGAAGTCTGTGCATTTCTGTCTACGTGCTACAATATTCTTTGTAAGACCTCTTGAAACTAAGTGCTTTGTGGCCATCTGCAATTAGATACATCTTGAGATTAATTTTATAAAGCTGTAATATATTTTAAAGCATATGGGCATCCTTACAAATAAGTTATAAATCTTTCACTTATGGAGAGAATAGGCAAATGGCATCATCTTACTTTATTTTTTTATTTAAGTATTCAAGATCTTTTAAAATCAAATAATGGACGCATAAGACCAATTCAAAAGTACTCTAACTCACCACACTGTTTTAGGGTAGTTTGCATTTTTTTTCACCTTCGGTGGGAAAGAAACCTTATTCTAAGAATGATAAAGGCATGACTAGAACATTGTCTTATCCTCATCAGTATGAAACTATCTTTTCACACACTTGCCCTTTATATGGCTGGGTAGAACCAGAATTGCTCAATTAGAAGAAGAATGAAAATCCTCACGAAGAACTCAAAAGACTGGTATTTCTTGTCATTCACCTTTGAAAAGATATATGATCATTTTATATTTAAAAGTAAAAGTGAAAAGGGCAAAATATGCCTACTAAAGTTTCATGGAGTAATTTTCTACACTAGGAGGTGTTCAGGTGTACTGAGTATATCAAGTGATTTACACCTTGGTTTATAATTTTTATGCACTTCTGCGGCACATTGAATTGCTTGGGGATGGGAATGCTAAGTACCACTCGTGATGTACGTGCCATGTGCTGATTCTTTCACGGAAATTAATTTCAGCTCATGGAGGAAGTTTGCAATTTGGCTGCTTGAAATCAAAACAGCTAAATGTGTCCACACTATCTCCTGTAGTTTACTAGAGAGTTCCTCAGCTGCCTGGATGACCACAGCTCCCTGGGCCAAATGATATGTTATTGCTCACAGACATACCTTTGAAGACTCGAGGCTTTTTGGAGTGGACAGGTATGTCTATGTTGCACTTTTGCTCAAATACTCCACAGCATATTAATTATCACATAATGCTTTATATCCCAACAACACAAGCCCCTGAAAAATCATCCTTTAACTTATCTGTACACGTATACTCCACAGTCATACCAGCAAGCTAACAAGATATTAGTCCTGCTTTCTTTCCCTGGACTTCTATCCCTGGAATTCCCTTATGAACTGGGCTAGAAATCCTTTCTGTCTCTCAAGCTGGCCTAGCCTGAGGCAGGATAAACCAGAAACTCCTCCATAATCCTCCACAGATCCCAGGTCAGGTCCTCAGTGGTGCTGTCACAGAATCACAGAATGGGTGAGGTTGGAAGGGACCTCTGGAGATCATCTAGTCCAACCCCCCTGCTCAAGCAGGGTCACCTAGAGCACATTGCACAGGATTACATCCAGGCGCGTTTTGAATATCTCCAAGGAAGGAGACTCCACAACCTCTCTGGGCAACCTGTGCCAGGGCTCAGTCACCCTCACAGTGAAGAGTTTTTCCTCATATTCTGATGGAACTTCCTGTGTTTCAGTTTGTGCCTGTTGCCTCTTGTCCTGTCGCTGGGCACCACTGAAAAGAGTCTGGCTCCACCCTCTTGACACCCTCCCTTCAGATACTTGTACACATTGATAAGATCTCCTCTCAGCCTTCTCTTCTCCAGGCTGAACTGGCCCAGCTCTCTCAGCCTTTCCTCATAAGAGAGATACTCCAGTCCCCTAATCATCTTTGTAGCCCTTCGCTGGACTCTCTCCAGTAGTGCCATGTCTCTCTTGTACTGGGGAGCCCAGAATTGGACACAGGGATCTCTCGACAGCAGGACTGGTTGTTGCTAGCAAAGCTGTCTAAACTTGCCTGAGCTCTCCTTATCAGAGAGGTACCTATGGAAGTGAAGATATGCAAGCACATACATCCTTGCAAGTATTTAGAAATGCACAATACACTGCAGAGTTTTCCAGATTGCCAGGAGATACTTCAGGAGACATCCACAGTCTAAGGCCAAACCTTTGTGTCTGGATGAGTTTGACAGACTCAATCCCTTACCTCAAGGTAGGTCCTTGGGAAACAGCACTTATCACAATAGCATATACCTACCATGTACATCTATGTATTCACAAGCTTGCAAAGGACATACCTAAGAGCCCTAAAGTCTTTATAAGTGAGCAATGTCTTCTCAGTAGCCCATAACTTGGACTGCAGATGAAACGGTCTTAACAGGAATGAGCAAGAGGAGTAAAAGGACAAGGAGCTGATCGGTCTGGCTGTTGTGAGAGATATCTTGATATAGTTGCTTCCCTGACATATCTTAATAGTCTAATCTGACTGAATAATCTTCACTTCTCCTACTGAGAAGATTTCTTGAAATCTTTTTGTAACCTGTAATTATACTACTTTCCAAAAGTTACACACATCCCTTGCAGACAGAATGTTGGGATAAGAGTGAAGTTTCTGTAGTGTTTGGTGTTTTTAGAACAGAAAATAACACAGTATGTCCTTTTATAAGGCTTTAGGAAACAATTACTGGTTATGAAGTATACTTTTTTTCTCCAGAAATGAAGCGACTAGGCCAGATTCTGGTCTCACCTCAGTTCTCATTAACCTAGATTTGTACCAAGCTTGTTAAAGCAATTGCTTCAGCAATTTGATAGAAAAAATGAACTTAGAGCTTAGTACAAGTACAAAATACAATTCAGGTGATACAATTCTCACAAACTCAAATTATAATGCTACTTCTAGCACCTGAAAAAACACATGGGAAATGCTTAGCTTCACTAACAGTTACTAGGTTATCCTGTTCATATCATAAAAGATTTAGGAAAAGTTACCAAGTCAAAGTATCTTGGTATTATTGTCTTGTTTAAATCAGTGTAAATGTAATCAGAATCTCATCATATCAGTATGACAGGAAAAAATTACAGTAAAATCCAAAGAACCTGGCTAGGTTACATGAATCTGGTATTTAGGTTTAAATTATGCTAAACTAACCTCCAGAGTTTAAGTCTTCTTCTAACAAGAACCTTTATACATTAAGAAACAGAAATAAATATGATTATATATACAGAAATATGATTATCTAATATGATTATATTATACAGAAATAAGTATGATTATAAGAGGCTGCAAGCTTTCCAGCATAAGCCAGTTAACTGGTCAGAAGAAAAGCACCATCAAGATAACTTAAATCTTTTATATTGACAGTATCTAATACCATTAGAATATTATATTATATTTATAGAGGATAACATAATTTATAAGAACTAAAAATAGTTCTAAGAACATCTTGGACCAATATTAATTATGCTTTCTTTGTTTGATTCATAACTACTTTCCATATTAAAAATAAAGTCAGGCAATAAACTTTTCTGAAATTTTTAGGAATGTTCAGAATGCTCCAGCATGTAAAATAAAAAGGTGGCAAATCAGGCTGTTTTCCATGTGTTGTGATGATGTGGACATTAATATGTAGAATAACCTGCATTTTTATGTTTAATGAGCTGTGAGTCACGACTTTTTTCCTAATGACCACGAATCTCTGCTTCTTCAATATAACAAGTAAGAGCACCTGTTAATTTCAAGGAATAAATTCAACACAGTACATTTGTATGCCCACCCTTGTAAATTCTCAAAACAGGGAAAAATACAAAATCATTCATGATCTAATTATCTGTTAGATGTCAAAAAGTAGCTAATCTTTTAAGGAAGTTTGCTCTATTCTCAACAACAACTGTATAGTTCCAGTGACCTCAAGGCTTTCCAAATACTACTGCTTATATTATTAAACTAACACAGAGATGAACTGCTTTTAAACTGTGATAATGCTATATACACATTAAAAAAACCCTCACAGTTTCTCTTGTTGTTGTGCAGATTTATTTCCAATATAACTGGCATTCTGTTTTTTTTTTTTTTTATCTCATTTTATTCTATTTACATTGCATTAGGACCATAACTTTTTGAAAGGCTTGAAATTCATACCACTAATGTAGATATACAGGAATTAATTAAAAAACTGAACTTTAAAGCTATGTATGGTCAGGCATGATAACTACTTTATTAAAAATGGAGTTCTAATTTCAAATATATTCATCACTAAAATAGTGAAGTATTAAAAATTAATCTTGGGATAGTGCTGTGTTAGTTCCTTGCAGTAAACAGACACATTAAAATCATTCTCTATTTCATTAACTTAGCACACCAATCCACATAATAGTTATTTATGTTACTACTCAACATATATTGAAATATTTATGAATATTATCTAGAAAGTAAGATCAGTAATAAATCAGCTCTATGTCTTAGTTTATGTCTTTGTATCATCCAGCGTACTGCTAACACAAAAATAACAGATTGCAATAATGAGAGACATTTCTTAAAGATTGCCTCAAAATAGGCCTGTTGGCCTTTTCAGCCAAAGATGCCACAAGAGAAGGTTAATTGCTGATGATGAAAAGTAGCATCGAGTGAGGAAGAAGTTTTCAGAACATGGAAAAATGGAAAAGATTTTTTTTTCTCCTTCCCAGCAACAGAACATTCCTGTTTTAAATTATTTTGAACACCGTGTTTTCCATTGCTTAATAAATCTGCCCTGAGGAAATGAATATAGACTTAAAACTGAACTTTGGGCTTATTTAGACCTCTCTGGGAAGTAAATATGATTAATGGAGGAATAATATTTTTAAGAAAACTCAGCTACATTAACTGGTCTTCATCATGAAGAAATATCACTACAACAAACTAAAAAAATGCCTAAACTCTGTCCTAAGTCAGAATCAGTATCTGGCTTATTTCATATCTATTTACATTTATTTCTCACAATTTTTGCTGAATTTGCTAAAAACTGTTAAATGCTATGGGGATTTTGCACATGTCCATTAAACAGTGGGACCAAGATTATATTCTTTGGAGGTCACTGAAAAGTCAGTAGATATTAAGATGTATAAGAATTTCTGACCTTGACTAGATTCATTTTAGAAACTTCCTTTATCTTCTTTTAACAGGGTTTTCTTTATTGTGAAATAAAAGTTGAGGTGAAAGGTTCTTTATCACATTTCCAGTCTCTGGAATGATCCAGCCAGCCCTTCCTTTATTACTTCTTTTCTACCTTTTCTCAGTGAATTTAGTGTTCATTAAAGCACAAGACTAACAGCACCGACTGAGCTAAACATAGTATACAGGCTGTGCAAGCTTCTTACTCCAACTCCACTGATTCACCTTTTTCTCTTGACCTGCAAACTGCCTTGTTATTCCAGTCGTTGGCCTCTCTTGTGCAGAGCCTGCCAATCATATCGCATGTGCAGTGGTTTTTATAAGCTGTGAAAAAAATCAAGATGAAGGTGGTGAGACTACCCATCTAATTTTCACTGCTATTTCTCCTGAGTGGAAAGAGATTTTTTTATTTATTTATTTAATTGGCTCCAACACACTTGGGAAATGATAACAAGTTCCTGTGAACTTTTCATTCAAATTGCAGATTTCTTCTATACTGCATTTTTTCCCCCCAAATCAAATAAAATGATATTTTTAAAAGTATCTTTCAACAGAATATAGGGCTTTTATGATGTTTCCTTCTTTTTCCAGGGCTAACAAGCTAGTCATCTAAATCATTAACATCAGTAACAACTGAACAGCAGCATTTAATTCTCTAGGCTTTCAGTTAGTAGCACACTGATAGCATATTTATGCATATTTGCATAATATTCACTCCACACATGTTACTTTTTTAATATGTATGAACAAGCATGGAATTACCTAAGGTAAGGAAATGCAGGTGCCATAAATAGAAATCTTACAATAGAAATTGCCATCCACCTGCTGTACTCATCCTGCTAAGTAAATACATTTTAGATTATATGCCACTGAGTGGTGCCGTTCTGTTCTTGAAGCTACCCCACCCAAAACTCCTGTGCCACGGGACCAGTTTTCATCTCTTCTTACCCTATGCTGCAACTCGTGTTTCCAGCACAGAGCAGAGTTTAGGCTTAATCCTGGCTCTTCTACCCACAAAGCCAGATTTAGGAAACTCTGTGTGCCTCTCCTGGACTGCAACCCAACCAACAAAGCACATGTCCTGAGGCACGGGAAAGGCTAGCCAGTTCTCTTGTCACTCGATAAAATCACAGATGTTCAGCACTCCCACTCACATGGGGATCATATACATCAAGACATGTTTATAGGCATATCCCCTCTTTGGAACAGAGCTGAGCTGTACCGTTCCCAAGGGTGTTCAGTCAGCGCTAGGTCTGAGAATTCAAATGACAAGAATGAAAAGAAGTGAAACAATTAAGCTCTTGGGATAACGCTTGTCAGGTTAGCTCAATAGATTTTACCTCTACAGCTATCCTGACAAACGTCTCTAAACCAACATCTTTCGGAAAATTCTTTCTCACACCTGTTTTACCTACGTTAATGTGTACTACAGAGAGACTGAACCAAATGCATTAATTTGTGAGTGATAATTGTGTTAGCAAACAGTATATGTATTAGAAAAAAAATTAACCATGAAAACCAGGAAGCTAGTCTGGTCTGTACTTCTTTTTCTTTTCCAGTTACCCTTCTAATAATATGCATAGCTTGCAAAGGCACAGCAACAGTTCTAGTTCCACTCATCAGATGAACACAGAGCTGAATTTCTGCTAGAGGTGGATCCCACTGTGCAGAAAATTTACCTGGGAGTATCAGCCCCATCCTACAGAGAAAACTAGCTGCACCTTCTAAAAGAGTAGAACGCTCTTTGTGCGCGCTGTCTTTGTGCTGGATGGAGAGCGCTTTATAATGTTTGGTGAGAACTGTGTTGATATTTTTTAATCCTGGAACTTGAAATTTTCAAAAACACATTAGAAACTAGAAAGTTTGAACCTCCATGAGGAGTCTCCAAAGTTGCATCAAGCAGAATTTTTACATCAAGCAGAATCCGAGTCTACCTAGCTCTTCTTCCTCTGGAAGCCAGTCCCACACTTTTGATTGCCCTAATTAATTTCCATTTAATTTTAGTAATACTCTTTTGAGATGGTTATGTAGTCTTCATGTGTTACCATGGAAATGAAGCTGGAAACACACCAAAATACCCAGAAGTCAGGCAATATTAGTTGCTCAGCAGCTACTTACAAAACTATCAGAAATCTTTAGTTTAGATAATGTTGGAGGTCCCAAGTATAAACATATTTTAAAAGCTTAATCAGTTAGCAATATGAGCTAAATTAACAGACAAAATTAATCTTAAAACAGTCATAACAAATGATTTGACATTGGAGCAAGATGGGCATCTGCTGTGGAGCTTCGGTTCCAAACCTGATGCCACTTTGGAAACAGGTTACAGAATGCCAGGATGCTTACGTTAAGACTAAAAATAAAAGCATGATATGATACCATGAAGAGGCCTGTTAAATTATAACTGAAAGACTGTAATGTTGCTAGCTGTAGGACTTACTAGTTGTTTACTGACAGGGCTCTAAAGGTTTTGGAAAATATCAGAAATTCTACCATTATTCTCAACCTCTGAAGTGCTGAAGTGACAAAGTGACATACACTACATATAAAAAAACACAGAAATCGAAGAAGATCACAGGCATAGGCTAAATCTAGTTTTCAAACTAAAAACAGATAACAACAGTAAAGCCAGGAAGTTTCTATAACCCTAAATAATTAATTACCCCTAAGTAACCCCTATTTGTTTAAAAATTATACCTCAATTTTTCAAATATAATTTAAAAAATCTTTTGCATAAGGTTTTCTACAAAATTGCATTCACTTTCTTGAATATGACTGGGAGTGGTTACTAACCTGTACTTTCAATGTTTTACATTCTGTATCCCTGAAGTCTAGTTCTAACTAAAGTTTACTCCAAAATTCCTCCCAAATCCTGAAAAAGATAGTATAGTTCATGCTTTGATGAAATTTGCATTGAAGTGCAAAAGAAAGGGATCATAACAGAATAAAATGTGCTTTAATACCTTCATCTTTACACAGAGTACCAGATATTCAAGTATGTATCTGCTAAAACAAGGGTTGAATTTGCATCTGCTTCGGGCCCTGTTCCTGTGGTCTGAGTACAGTAGACAAGAAAGGTGAGGGATTAACGTCTATCACGATCACCTCAGGTGTCTCTGGAAAAAAGCTCCTTTCCTGCAACTTTTCAGGTAAGTCAGGTACATAATAGTTAACATAAATCTTTCAGCAATATGATTCCTCCCTTTCAGGTATTTCCATACAGATAGCTGTATTTTCTTGAATCTATAGTCTGCTTCTGTGTGACAGAAGGAATCCACAGTGAAGAAAACAATATATTCATATATAAAAGCTGAAACTTGTGTTAATTTAATGCTCTTTCATTTCTCAATAAGAATTTTCCCTACAGAAATTAGTAACACTAATAAAACAATATAACATGCAGTAAAATTCAACAACATCTTTCAGACTAAAAATATAATGAGAACCACAATGGTTCAAATTATTTCTCCTTTCAAAGATGAAATGAAAATTGATGAATGCTGGAAAACTAGTTTCTTCTGACAGTCTCAAAACTGGAAGTTCCTGTTAGGATATCCTGTTAGGATATTTCTATTACAGAAAACTAACTCAATAATCAATTCATTTTAATCCTGACCTTCTTATATGAAGATGTAATTAAGAAATTGATTTTTCTCAGAAAGATTTTTCCTTTCCTGAGTTCTGCTCTCTCGTAAATTCCTCAAAGTTTTTACTCACTGTTTCTCTTTAAGACAAAGAAAATACCTTATTTTTCAGGAGATATACAGTGTCTCAAGGGAAATTAAAAAAATATACTCCAGATGCAAGTCTGAGTCATTTCTTCATATAGATCTGTACATAAAAGCCTACTGTGAAAGATCTGTCTGAGCTGGGCCTCTTGTCTGCTACTGAAATACAAACTAATGATAATAATATAGTAATTCATAATGGTTCTTTGGATCACACAGCAATAAGTGGCTCAGGTAGAGAGTCCTTAAACAAAGGAGATACTCAGGGCAACCATTAGAAACTTCTGGATATTATTTTTCTCTCTTCGTTAGTGTGTCAATCAGCTTGAGAAGGCCAGAAAAAGCCATACAAAACTGGAATTAATGAAAGTGATTCAACAAAACAGTACATTGGCATCTGGTAGTTGAGAACGAGATTAACGCTCTTGAGCTAGTGTTACAGGTCTGCCAGTATCTGATTTTCTTGATAATTATACTGCACCCTGGTCCCCTGCTGTTTTATAACTCATTAGTTCTAAATTGTAGTGTCTTAAACTTACTTAGATACATTGCCAGGACTTCTGAGGTTTGGCCATCACCAGCCACCTTAAATCACAAGTGAAACGAGTTCCTTGTGGATGCATGGTCACACCGCATTACCGTCACATAGCACAGAAACATTTCTAACAATTGGCAGTCCTTCTATTAAAAGGGCTACAATTGGAATACAAACAAATACACTCTCGGTCAAGGATAAAGTACATTGGCAGAGCTATTTAAGAAGTGCTTGCATGATTGGAGGATGCAAATAAAGCTACTTCAGCCATTACTAATGACTACAACACTTCAGCAAAATGTCAGGTACCGATTAAAATGTGTTTGAACTAACCAAATTTGGCTCATGTGCTATGTTTATATTAGTACATAAACCTCATAAAATTTCTGTGCATAATGTGAAAATGAGGAAGTTCCTTTTGGCCTCCTTAGATGTGTTTAAAATATCATGTGAGTTTAATAAAAGAAGCAAGATAACAACGAGCTCAATGTCTCCTGACTCCCCCATTGACTTCCCTCCAAACAAAATCAAATAACATCTGCCAAATGCCAGCCTGTTCAGCTTGCTAATGAGTTTAAAAATTCAGAGTATGACCGTTGCTCAGCAACTGATAAAGAATACCAGTCATGTGGTGCTATAGTTAATATACAAGAGACCTCTACCCCTCATTTTCTAAAATCCTATGAAAAATGGATTATTGAAAAAGCTATTTTTCATGGCAATTTACTCACTGCTTTGTAGCATTGTACAGTTATTTGTTCTAATGCTCATGAACATGAGTATTCAGGTGACTGAAAGGGTGCTTAAGCTTTTTAATCACTTATCTTTTGGTTCGTGAATTTGGATGGTGGTGGAATTATATTCAGTTCAGCTGTTTGCTGACCATTTCAATAGATAACCAAAGCCAAAAGCTGAAAGTGCTTTAAGCATCAAGTACATGCCAGTGAATTCGGTTGACAGGCTGTTAAGCTAAAACTAAATTGAAAACTATAATCAGAAGTGGAAAAGGGGAATCAGAAGACTTAGAAATCATGGTGTGCAGTAGAGATGTAATCAATCTCAGAGAGGAAAAGACAGGAGGGTAACAGTCACTCTGTCAGGACTGTTTCCTCACCTCATCTCACCCAGCGGAAAAATCTGAACTTGACCATTAATCAATCCGTCAATCAATCTTCCAGTAATCATCAGTGATGTGAGGTTATAATGGAAAAAATTTAAACAAAGAGATACAATAGCATATTATTCCACCTGACACATGAAATAAAAACTGCAGCTATGGAAAATGTTCACTGTGTGCAAGACAAGATTAACATGATGAAGTAGCATAATTAATTATATTGCTTTTACTGAATGGTGTTTCTGCATGAGGTAAAATCCATTGTTATTGTTAATATCATTAAGTGTCGATATTTCCATCATAATGTACTTAGACTCAACATTAATGCAGGTGCAAAATAAGGCTGAAAACTCTAGGATTTTGCTTAATTTCAGAAAGAGAGAATGTGTAAAAAAGAGAAAGCTTGTCAAAAAGTAGATGAAAGTGGCAGCTAGGAGAATTAAATCTTTACTGGCAGCATGGAGTTTTCATAAAGACACAATATTGGAAACAGTGCCAATGCCCACCACCTCTTTAGAAAAGGTTGAAAAGGGACAAAAAAGACTGAAAAGCATGGCTAACTAGCAGGGTGAAGAAGGTTATTAGAAGCAGAAAGACATATTTCAAAAAAGCTGAAGCTGAGTGTAAATGAAGAAAATAGAAAGGATCATAAACTCTGGCAGATATGGCAGACCAAAAAATAAGTTGGAGAAATAGCTTGCAAAAAGAAACAGAAGTAATAATACATCTTCTTTCAAACACAGGAAGGTCAGAAAACCTGCCAGAGAGTCTGCAGGTCCTGTTAATGATCAGGGTATAAAAGGACCACTTAGAAAGGACATGCAATTGTAGACATTGCAGGCATTTAGCAAAAGCTAAATGACTTCTTGGCCTCAGTGCTCTCGTTGGAAAAAAAAAATGGGGAGATTTCCACCTCAGTACCATTTTTTCATGGGATTCATCAGAGGATCCATCTAAAACCGAAGTAACTGCAGAATAGATTGCAGAACAAGTTTACAAAATTAACAGCAGCAAATAACCAGGATTAAATGGTATTTACCCCTTGTGTTCTAAGAGATCTCAAGGATGAAACAGCTGAATAACTGTGTGTGGCAAATGTCAGGCCATTTTAAGAAAAGGCTTCTGGGAATGATCCAGGGAATTACAAGCCCCGTAAATTATAAGTAATTCAGGCCATTTATTTACCCATAATTTACAGATAACAGCCTTTAACCCCCTGGATATAAAGCTGAATATACTTAAATTGGAACAGATCTCCTAATAACAAACACTGCATATATAATGGTCTAAACAGACCTTAAAAATAAGGTCTCTGAACCTTTTTTCTACTGAGATATTTCTATAGAGATTAATCCTGCCTATTTCAGACACCTATTTTAGGATTAAAAGAACTCTTTCAGGAGTTCAGGATGACTAGGTTAGACTTAGATGACTAAATTTTAGATATCTAAGTTAGTTTATATGAAATGCACCCTGAGTAAAAAGTGAGTTTGTGGGTCCTAGTGTCAAGCTGGCCATTTTGGGGTGTCAGTTGCATTGAGTTCCAGCCTCAGCAATAGCATTCTACCTCTGAACTATTCAATACGATGCTTCATCTGGCTGCAACATGTTTCATTCACTAACCTAATTGCTGTTAAGAAAGGTTGCTGGACACTATTAAACAGGTTCCATGTTTCACCTTGTGCATGGCTGCCCTTAGATCTTTATGAAGTATCAATATATATTATGAAATGAAAAGCAGGTAAAAGCTTGCTGCACCTGTTTAGAAAAAAAAAAGAAAAAGAAAAAGAAAAAGAAAAAGAAAAAGAAAAAGAAAAAGAAAAAGAAAAAAGAGTTTTCCAAAGGAAGCTGATGAACACTTACATTTCAGAAAATTCTCTGTGGAAGACTTCCTCCACACTTCCTTTAAAACAGTTGCAAAAATATAGAGCTAAAATAACATTGCAGTGTGTTCCCCTTGAATAAGAAATATGCAGTCAATTGACCTAAGAAAGGTTATCAAAATGCTAGAAAATTCTGGAAAACACTATGTAAAGCCTTCGCTCTAAAGCTCATAATAAATTGATACCTGGAAAGCAATCTACCAAGATATGTAGCACAAATATATGAAAAATCTTAATGTATGTTCCAACATTTTAACATTACTTCACAAGCTGGCAGTTTTTACAGCTGTACTCTTACATAACTATTTATAAAAATACTGTTTACATGCAGGACTGCATCTGCGACACATTATCTATTTTTAGATGTTTTATCTATTTAATACAGAGAATTTTACAGTAATTCAAACACTTCCAAGCATTTGGCCAAAAACTGTGCAAGCATCTTTGAAAACAGTATGCAGAAATTGTGGAAAACTGAAAATTACCTCACAACACGCAGTGCTTGTAGAGAATACAATGTGCTTTCTTTCTGAGGGATGACTGTCTTTCTCCACTTCTTTTCCTAACACAAGCGAGCAGGACTTGAGGGACAGGGCCTACTCTGTCAGGATTACCGAGGAAGCCAAATGTAATTCTGTTTCAGTTCTATAGCTTTCTGCCGGGTTGGCACAGGGAAAACCATGAAGGCAGCAAAATAACAATACTGCTGTTCCAGATATGTGAATAGACGCTCAGTTCTTTGGATGCAAACCTATCGCCGAGGGCTAGAGGATCTGAGCAGCATCCAAAGCGGGAACTACAGTAACCTTGTGTGGGGAGCACAGCAGCGCTAGCAAACGGCAACCTCGCGGGGGAGCCCTTTTCTCACACAATTTGCTCTAGCTACTTTTGTAGGTCACCTTGTATATTTTCAGTCGTTTTTTTCTGACTACTCTGCCCTTGTGACATGTGGTTTTTAAAGAGCCATTTGAGAAGGAAAATGAAACCTCTGCATCATGTAGACTGAGATTATATCTTAACTACAATTTCTTTTTAATGGAAACATATATACTCCTTTTCCTTAGTTTTGCTTCTTTCCTTACTTCTTATCTTCCTCACTTCATGTTGTTTGCAATGAGTTACAAGCTAAAGTCTGTTGTTTTTTTCACATTTAATATTGTTTCAGGTGATTTAGATTATTCTTTTTAAATTGTCTAATTAGAGGTCTTGAAGCTGGGGGGTGGAGGGCTAGGTAGTTGTCTTCTGAAATATGAATACATCAGGTTTTTCTTACTACGCACATACACCTGCACTGCATTATAGAGCGTGTAGTGGCTGCCATAAGAGCTAGAGTACTCTTCTTTCCCCATGTCCTGCATTCATTAATTGATTCAAGGATTAGACTAGTTCTTTTCTGGGACTGAATCATCGAAGCCTAGAGGGCAATGATCTAGAAAACTGAAGTCAATTAAGTACCTTTTGGATCATTAAAGAGCAGATAAAAATTTTCCAAACTATTTGAAAAAAACTGTTAATGAATAACAATAAAAAGTGAACAAATAAGACATCTTCAAATACAATCTTAATAAATTTAGCTAAAGAAGAAAAGAAACAAAGAAATAGTTTCCAGGAACCCAATTCAGTGACAATTTTGATCTTTCCTGTCAACACAACCTCAAATTCTTTCAGGAAATGCTCAGTGTCTTAAGACTAACATTACAGTATAGGGGTGAAGTATAGCATTAAGCAATTCAGTTACAGTCACCTAAAACACTACTCTGAGCATTTGCACTGGTAATACAAAATAGGCGTAGCCATTAGAGAGCTCCTTTTTCATTCACGTAAGTGACTGCAAAGGTCTCTACATTCAACATTTGATCAGATTTAAACAATTAAAGACTGATGTTTTCAAACTGCTACTACAAAAATTGCATGAGAGATCTTGTAAAAGGTTCACTGAAACATCCTCCAAGCAGACGACTGCATAGGAGAAACAAGTGAAAATTATAGTCTTGGAAAGAAACTGCAGCAACAGCTTGTATAAACTGACTTGGGTAATCTGGAAATTGTGAGGGTAATCTGAGAAGATACACCTAACATCATGCACACTGTGCTCATAATTCAGCTCATAATTCAGATAATTGAACATTGTTTTCAGCCAAAAAATAGAACAATTAAGTTGAGAAACTCCTCTCTCGCCAAGTAAGTTCCAAATTCTCACTATAACCCATAGCATTATTTTGATCACAAAGAATTATTTCCTCTTCAGTTTTAATTTTCAGCGGACCAACTTTTCTCCCATTTCCTAAAACATGTCTACCTTCCAGACACAAACAAGTAGTAGTTAGGGCATACAAAATACAAGATTGTAGAGTAAATGAACTCTCATAGGAATATGTGTTACTCACAGTTAGGCTATTAAGGCTCCCATAATATACAGCATCAAGGTTAAATGACACAATAGCTAGGAATTTAACATTTACCTTTTCTGACTGATGTATATTGCAGCATGAAACATTAAAATTATACTATGTTCATACATAGTTACATAATTTTCTGCATTATCTTGAACTTAAAATCCAAATGAAGGGTGATTTCTGGCTTCAGAACACAAAGTTCATAAATCAGTTCCCCTTCCATTCTATATGAAGAAGGCAATAGTTTAGCTAATACTTCACGCCCTTCTCCACACTATCGTCTTTCTTCCTTAAGTTCCTCCTGATGAAGCATATTTGCTATGTGCCACTGTTACAGCCCTATTCATTCTGAGTTACTCTAAAGATCTGCTTTCTGAAGTTCCAAATCATTGCTATGTTTCCATTTTTGATCTTTATCTTGAACTTCCTGCCTTACCTCTTCTGTGTTCCTTTATTCCCGCTTACATATCCTGTTACCTATTTTACCTTACATGACTTAGAAGACTGTTTCCTCTTCTTTCCATATCAGAGACATATTTGTTGTCAAGCCATTTTTCATCTTCTTTATTTTTACTTGAATAAAACTGTATTTACGGGGAGAGTATATACCTCCCTCAGCACTACCCAAGGCTAAGTCACTTCATGTAAATACTCTGATATGTTCCTTAACACAATGAACAGGGAATGACAGACAGTAATAATTTGATTGATTTATATTAATGTTAATAGTAAGCTTCAAAATGCTCGTAAATGTGTATTGTTTAAATAATATTAAGGTACACTGATGGCAGTATAAATATTTTAATCCTTTTGAGTATCAAAGATTATAATGTCATTCACACCCCTGTTAATATGTACTTGAATTATAATTGTCAGCAATAATTTTATATTGTGAGTGGTTATTTTATGTGCTTGGAGTGCTTGGCAGCTGAGTTTTGTTTTTTTTCTTAGCTATTTGTATATTAATAGTATATTTTCATTTTTGTTAAACTGCCTAGAATATTTGCATTAATACTTTATTATTGCAATTTTAAGTTAATAAATGTGTTAAATACATCTCAATCATGTTTAATGTCATTTACAGCATACAGTCACACAACTCAAAATATTAATAGCAAATCCACATCTATCAGCATGCACTCCTATATCTGCTTGTCATTCTATTTAATTTTACTTAAATTCACATTTTTCCTGAACTCTAAGCACATATTTGATGCTGTACAGATGACAAAATAGCAGCTTAGTATACTAAGTCTCTTGGGGATGGGATTAGGTGATTTACATTGTTCACATTTGACTTTGCCACTCAGAGATAACTTTGTCATACCAAAGTCATATCAAAGAAATCTTTTCACTGTTAGCATTACCACTGTCTTGAGACAGAAGTTGGGGCAATCTCATGATGAGATACCCAATCTTCAATGATTTCTACAGAAATAGATAGGTTTCTAATAGGGCTTACATCTGGAAATACTGATTGTAATTCAGATTTGTAACAGCACTAGCAGTCTCTGAAACTGCATTACATACACACATATATTTTTAGATATCGTTTTATTTTTAAAGACTAATTTTAAGGATATAAATGTTTAGTACCAGTAAATAAAACATTCCACAATCACAAAACTATGTGTTACCAACTGAGAGTATGTTATCAATATTTCTGTGTCATACCTACTATTCATCTGTTTATATTTAAAATATAGCAGGGTTGCTTATGCTGGCTACTCCAAGTTTCAATACATGTGACGTATAAAGACCAAAGTTAGAAATCTGAGTTATCCATACATTTCTCTAAATTTAAACTTGAAATTTTGTTTTTCTCTTCAATTTTAAGCTGTTCAAGCCTTCCTGGCATTGATTCTTGATTGAACTTCACAAATGCTGTCACAAATAGAATTATTTTAGGACTGGGGAATAAATCTTTTCAGTATCTACGAGAATGAAATTTCAATGGGTAATTGTTAGTACCCTAATTACTATACAGAATATTCAGAAATTTTCACAGTGCATATGAACATACATAATGCATATATGTGCACAACTTTAGGAAAATATGTGCACTTGGGCATGTAAAATATGCATATATATACACAATACAAAAACTGTGCAATGATTCTGTCATTCATAATTATACTTAAATGCATTTCCCATGGGATAACTTTACCACTTCTGATATTAACATTCATCAGAAGTAATTGTCTTTGTTAAAATGAGTCAAATTCTTTTCTGTGATTAACAACAGTATTTTCAGGTCACATAATTTAAAATTAATTGGATCATATGAGTCAAAACTCTTGGAAAAATGATCATTTTCTCAGAAATAAGACTAACCAATTATTTAATCAAGTTTAAAGCATATCTGTGATTCATCAACATCAAGAAGTTGATATTTTAAAATCTGCCCCAAAGCAAATAATGCAATGTTGTTATTCCAGTTATCAGAGGACTATGTCAGCCTTATTTAAAAGTTCCTATCTTCAGGCTCTTTTCAGAGAAATAGAAGTGCAATCGTATATGAATACAAGTTCATCTTTAGTGTTTTTAAATGTCTGCTTAATATTTAATGGCAAGATCTGAATAACATTTTACTTAGAAATAAGCCAGCTTGTAAAGCAGCTAAATATTTTCCTGATTTCTTATCTCTGCCAAAATTAGTAATATACGACTTTCATTTCCTTCTTTTTTAAAAAAAAAATACATTTACAAGATATCACGGTTGGGCACTGAAGGAAAATATTGTGGAAAGCTTTATCATCATATAATCGTTTCGGTGTCTAAAGGGCCACAAGGTGGCAATATTTCGGGAAAATTATCCCCCTAATTCCAGCGGCAGCTTCGGGCCCATTGCACTGTTCCAAACACATCTGTCAGGCTCTCGGAGCCCGCTCTCACGCGCTTGTTAGCGTCCCCACAAGTTTGCTTTGAAGAAGTGAGAATGTCCAAGAACCTGGGGAAACTGTACATCTCCAGAAGCCCCAGTGAAGACCAGTGTAAGAGCCAGAGGGGTCACACTGTGCGGGGCAGCCAGGCGGGCAAACTCGCACTGTTCCCGAAAGAGGAGCAAGATGCCTCCTCAGGGATTTTGCAGCTGCTGAGTGCTGCACAATTATGAAAATCATCCTCAGCTGTGAAGAACTGATACCCACCCACTGCTGCAGGGGATAATTTTAACTAAATCAGGCTCTAAGTGTCCATATTCGCAGCCCTTTAATTTGCAGAGATGAGGAGTATGTTCTGGGAATCCGATATGGAGATACCATAGATGAATTTAAAAAGTCTTCTGTAAATTATAAAGTCTAGTTATAAAATATTTTGCTTACACAGATACTCATTTTAGAAAAAAAATATTAAAATATAACATGCTCTGTGAATTCTTCACTGATACGGAGTAGAAATACATAAGACAATGCATTCACAGATACTTAGATAACTAGTAACATGCTAGATATATCTTAGACTGTTCCTATTCAATTTACAGAGTGTTTCCTGTCTATTTATACATAAGGAATTGAATACAGGAATAAAAGAAAAGAAATCAAAAAATACTCAAAGTCTATGAAAATAAATCTTTTTTCTTTACCACTTATGCTTCTTGTGTCACTGGGAAAGTTCATCACAGTAGAAAGCAAATGTTTCAATAGCTGATTCTTTAAGGGCAGCACTGACTCAAGACAGGAGTAACGTCTCAAAATGGCATTGCAATGCATCTCCAACCACCAACATCCCTTTAAGGACCCAAACCAGCATCATCCCATTGAGGGCATGTACTCTCCATTTATTGTATTTTGCCCCACAGTTTGTGCATACCACAAAGTCGCTTTCAGAGCTTACATCAAAAGGGATCTTCTCCAAAACTTTAAATTACTGTGAACCAGAATACCTATAGAAAACACCTCATTAATACACATGTAATACGTATAGAAGTATTTGTGAATATGTTTCAATCATGTTCAAGTTAAGAGGAAAAACTTAAATCCACATATATATGTATATATATGTAAGTATATACGGAATGTAGGATGCTCTGTGTACTACAGAGGGTTCATTCTTTGGTGCTTTGACTGAATTGAATACCTTTCTGACTTGTTAAGAATCCTTCACTAGTTACACAGCTGAATTTAAAGTGCTTTTCTCAACAAAACTGCTGTGTATGTTACATAGGCCATCTCAGTTACTAAAAATAGTCTTTAGGAAATTTCAGGGTGGTTAATTGATGAAAAGTACAGTATCGGGAGTTCAGTTTGATCATCTCCATAGTGAATGAGAAAGTTAACACTGAATTTAATCAGAAAAAGATAAAACTTGCAGTAGCATTCAGAGGGTCCTTTCTCACCAGATATCCTCAGTATTCCCCCTCATTTTGGACACAGTGTTCAAAGCAATCACTCTTGTTCATTCAGAGTAAGGTTTGTACTTTTCGTACTAACTCTGTCTCTCCATTTTTGAGAGTAGAAACTGGCTAGAAGATATTCTCCTTCTCAGAATCATTTGAAAAGGATAGGAATCCCAGTTCACTGAAATTTATCCCATGATCTGTTCTTTTGCTTTGTCCCCACAGTTGCCTTTTGTCATTCCTAGAAGCTATCCATCCTCAACAGCTTTTGAAACAGAAAATGCTTGAGAGCTTTCCTTGACTGTTTGAAAACAGATTTGTTCAAGTGGACACGCATGTCTTCCATTAGGGGCTGAGTCTCAAGCACTTTATTAGCAGTAAAAGCTTTCTGCTCTCAACTGACTGCCCACCCTCACTACAGGGGCATCTGAGGTGATCAACTTTTTGCTCTAAAACCATTCAGGTTGCCACCCCATTTTTCAAAGCAAACAAAAACTGGTGGTTCATTTAAAATTTTATACCATGAGCTGCAATAGTTTGGGAGGT
Organism: Apteryx mantelli; assembly: GCF_036417845.1. Classification (NCBI taxonomy): domain Eukaryota; kingdom Metazoa; phylum Chordata; class Aves; order Apterygiformes; family Apterygidae; genus Apteryx; species Apteryx mantelli. The sequence continues at coordinate 114,438,411 of NC_089980.1, read as the reverse complement.
GACTGATGAATAGTTTGAGAAGTCGTAAAGAAGGGGCAGGACAAATAAGTAGTGGTGGCTAGTCAGTTATCCCAACCTCTCTCATTTCTCATGGAGAATCTTCTTATTACTGTCAGCAAAAAAAAAGAATGTCTTCTTATTGACATGTGGAGCATCGCCTCATTCTTTTCTGCGTAGTGCTTATTCTATGGCCGAAGGACTGAGTCAAGTCAATCTGAGAAAGGCCTAAAGCCCTGGGCTTTCTTCTAAAATGCACTTGACCTAATGTTCTAATTATAGATCAGTGTTACAAAATAGCATCAGTGAAAATGTGCATTTCTATTTTGTTCTTTGCTGAATTTAATATGATCAATGTATTAAATTTAGTCTGAGTATGCTTAATAGACTGGAGATCTAGGTGTTGTTTGCATTTCTTCCCACTCTGATTCTAAATCAGAGGGAAGGTGGGAGGTGATGCCCATCCTCTTAGACCAGAATGGCTCTGAGCACACACGAGCTTCGATGTTTAGTTCAACTGGCAGAGCCAAATGACTAAAAGTGTTCCTAGAGTAGGCAGTGATTGAGGACAGGATTCTGAATTTCTCTTTCAAATCTAGGTGTCTACATTCTGGTTAAGTCCCAATTTTGGCAGAATATAGGTAGTCTGATCTCAACACATGCATATAGATTTTTACATAATTATGCAAAATATACAAAATTATGCAAAAAAATCACAGGACTTTGTCAGATGGTGAAGAATAATAAATGCTCTCAAAGATCCTCAAACGATTCACCATTTGAACATTGTATTCATTGACAGAACTAGTAAATAGGTTTACAAACAGAAATGTAATAGTTCTCAATCATTTCAAACTAAATAGAAGTAATCTCACACTTTGTAATACTTAATGACAAAGCAAAATATACATTTAACTATAGTAAATACTGAAAGCAGGCTACATGCTGAAAACCAACAACAGCAATAGAAAGAGTCTATTTCTCTTTTTTTTTAACCTCTTTATAATTGTTCATAATATTAAATCTTCAAAGATAACTGAGGTCTTTGGAGGCAATTTACACAATGCTTTTGCATTCCCTGAATTAAATCATATGTAACAGAAACACAATACAAAGATTACCTAAAATAACACATTATAACAACTAGCATAAACACATATAATATATTGCATGCAAGTTGCAGGATGGAAAAATTGATATAAAATAAATGTTGAAAAAGCCTGCAATATTTTTGGTCAGAATAATCTCTGGGTGCATTAAAACAATATTTCTAATGTCTTGTTTAGATGATATTGCTGACTTGGATTTTGATTTTAGCAATTTTTATGATATTGTTATATAAATACATTGCTAACCAAGATGGCCATGAAAACAGTTAGCTCCTGTGACCGGGAGATGTTGTTGAAAATGTCATGTCTGACAAGACATTCACAATAAGAAATTGTTATAAAAAATATTGATGAATGATACTAAGAATGACATGTAAGAGTGTAATCTTTGCTACCTGAAAAATATTTAGATTCAATTTGGAAAATATCTTTACTGCAAACTGCATACCACAGTCTCATTCTGTTGGCCAAGATACCCAGCAACATGTCCACAGACTGTGCTTATCCATGTACATGTATTTTCCCTTGCTTGCCTGTGTCCCAGTATTCTTCCTAGATGAGACAGTAAAATAGTCAAGAATCATGGCATCCACAAATATTTAATACTTATAGATGGCTTTTGCTACTCCATCTTCCTTAAAAATACAGTAGTCAATTAAGTATTGTGCAATTAAAAAAAAAGAAAGGAAATACAATTTTAACCCATCCTTTACAATGACAATTTCCCTAATATTCATTTTTATGCAGTAGACTAGAGTGTATTTATTAAAGGATGTCCTGAAATGTTACTTGCAACTCTCATATCAAATTCAGGAAAATAGGGTTATTTAACAGAAGAATTGTAAATACATATGTTGAAAATTAATAATTGTTCAAACTTCACTCTTCTAGTTTGACTGTTGCCATTCTGCCTTCTTTACTGTGCCAAGAAAATGGTCCTACAGCTCTTCAGAGGCAGTAACAGTGTTGCTGAGTCAGCCAATTGCTGTTTAAGTGATCTGTAGTGGTGCCAACAGAAACTAACAGATTTTCATCTCTAATCCATTCAGCAATTACTAGTTCTTAAACTCAAATTTTCCCACATTGATGACATGCACATCTATACATATCTGTAAGTTTCCTTTGAGAGCTGTAATCAAAATATGATGCACAGTTTATAGATGAATGTATAGACTATAATTTAAACATCAGCCAGTTGTTTGACAACTTGAATTTCCTTACAATGCGCATTATTACATGTAATGAAATCAATTGCAAATATCAAATTTCATGGAATACTTCCTGTTCTCAAAAACTGGGATTTCACTTCAGAATTACACATAAAAAAAGGGGGGGGGGGAGAAAACTTCAGTCTAGTCGAACCTCCGAAAACCTGGCTGAAATGCTCTATAGGAGAATTAATTTAAGGGCAGTAAACTTCAACACCAAAAAATCATAGTGGGATATTTAAAGGCCTGTGGTGGAAATAAGACAAGAAAAATATCTTCTAACATAGTTCCTTTTATAAGTGGAAAGTATCTTAAGAAACAGACAGGAAACAAATTCTGTCACTCAGTCATTTTAATAGACAAGCAGCGGTATGATGCAACAGCCAGCAATGCTCAGCAATCTTGCTAATTCAACCAGCCACAGCTAATTGCGTTATCAGTAGTATCATACTGGGAATCAAAGCGCAAGGCAGTATAGTCATGATTCGTGATAATGATCTTGAGCAAGAAAGTTAATATATTTTTTCTTTGGAACTCTCATGATAGGCGACATGTAATGCGATCTGGCCAAAATGTTGTCCTCCATATCAGAATAGCGGCAAGTATTAAATCTCTGAGTAGTTTTTGCTAGTCCTGGGTTTTCATGCTGGCACGCACTTAGGCTGCTAAGGGACTGATTCTGCAGTGCACACTTTGCTGTCCCATCCCACTCTGTGAGAGTGGCTTTGGGGCCACTTAACTTTCAATTAACTGTAACAGGGACCCAGGGAAGAATGGGAAGATCCTGGATTGCTCCAAACAGCATCAGATAGTGGGTGTGTTGAAACCAAAGACTGAGATCAGTGAATCTTGCTAGTAGGGCTTTGTTTGCTTGTTTGTTTCTGGCAGGTACATCAGAGACAATTCTGGGGCAGCAAAGTAATAGAAAAAACAGATAGCATTGACTAAAACCCAAAAGGTCACAAGTAAGAGTTTGTCTCCCTTTGAGCAAAGGAGAAACGGAGAAGAAAAAGAGAGGTAAGAAAGCTCAAATAGCCAAAGAATCTGTGATGTATGCTTTCCTTTCCTTCCTTTCTTGAGCATTCAGGGAAACTGAGAAAGACAGATTTTAATTTGGTTCTCTCTGGATTTAGAAGCCTGCTAAATTGATCGTTTGTTTTAAAGTCACTTAACTCTCCAGCTGGGATTTCCCAGGTCTCTTTCAGCTCTTTCTCAGATTGATTTTTGTTTGCTTGTTTGGGCAAAAAGGAAAGAATGCCACTGCTGAACGAAGAAGAGGAAATAAATTCAGGAAGATTTAGAAGGCTGTCACCTCTAATGCAGAAAAATCAGTGTGCTTTTAATTTTTCATAGTATGTATGTGAAAAAACTTGCTTAACTACAAAAAATGAAAAGCTTAACTGGGTGTCAGCTTATTTCTTATTTCTGAAACTCTTTAGATAATGGCTTTAATAGAGAATCCTTTTATTTATACAAGATGCTTTCCCACATTTTGGGGAGTTGACACATGTACTCGCTCGAATTCTGACTGCTCTTTTAAACATAAAAAATGCTACACATAATTTATTCCCTAGGACAGTCAGAAAGGATATTATTCATTTACTATAGATTAATTCAACCATTAACTGCAGTTTATGACTACCACACACAAAGCCATCTGCAAGTGCATTCATCATGTTGTAAGCACAATGGTTCTGAATGTTCAAAAGATGCAGTTTTAAGCAATCAATAGCTCCATACTTTACACTTCTGCTGCTATTAATGCCAGGGTGAGGAAATGTTCTCATGACCTTCTTATTTAAGTGCTTGAAAGATGTGATTGAAAGATCCACTGAGGGGAGTGGGGGAAAGCTCAGGGCACATTTTAATAAACAGAAATAATCTCACAATTCAAGAAGGACAGATGTGCAAGAAAGATCAAGGTATTTAAAACATTAACAGAGGATTAAATGCATTGCACTATCAAATGACAGTAAGTGCTGCATTAAACTGCTTCCATTGTGGAATTTCGCACTTGCCACTTTCCAAGTAACCTAATTAAACCACCACTGCAAACAGTTTAGTTCTACATCTAAGTTTGCAGTTGAACCAGATAATAATTTAAAAAGACTAATGGGGGGGATAACTCTATCCAAATTTGGGTATTTAGATACCTTGCAGACATCTCTGAGCTAATAATCCTTGCCTCCCTGCATGAGCAATAAGGGGAAACAGGCATTTCTAAGGAGTTCTTCTCACCTTACAGTAGATGTTTAAAATAGATCAGATGAATAGCTCTCTAAAAGTGCCCATTTTTCCCTACTGACTCTTAATGGAGTGTAGGGTAATTAAGCCAGTTATAGATGTCTATAGAGCAAATATCTAAGGTTATGTGGGATGAATTACATCCTGATGGTATATTTATATTTTGAAGGCAAATCATCAGTAATGTAGTCATGGACTTAAAATTCTCATTTTCTGATAGGATGTTAGTGAAAACAAAACCAACATAAAAGTGATGAGACAAATACTGAATTACAATAGGAAGGTTCCTTTCCTATATAACTGTATATTTTTAAAAAACGGTATAATCAATGTACAGTGTATAAGTACAGTGCAATCTACCATTTATGGTGGAGGGATATCAAGAACATTTGACCTTGTTAGGAACTGTGTGGAGCAAAGAAGAAAACCTATTTTGTGTATATCAAAAGACATCTATTGCTTTTTCTAAAAACTCAGGATTCATCAACCATATTCCTTATGTTTTCTCTTGTGGCTGTTCCCTTAGCCATAGCTCAAAGTTCATCAGCCTGCCACTGGATCTTTCTGAGGACTGGCTTATGTCTGATTCCACCAAGCCACTTAACTCATCACCACTTATGAACTGGAAACCTCATATATCGTTCAGCTGATCCTTATGTAGCTTCAGGAAAATTCCGTCTTGACTCCTATTACTGCAATTGGCTTCCCACATAATTGTTTTCGTCTCTAATAACTGACCCAGGAAAGATTCTCTGTGTGGAGTTTCTGATCTCTGCTCTGGATCCTGTCAAAATGGCTGAGCCTAAGATAGATTTGGGATATAATGTTTCTGTCCAACCTCAGACCCAACTAATTTTCTACATGAATCTCCTTGAAAAGGACAACAATGACTCATCTGGGGAATGTCCTAGTCATATGCTCTCTTTGAGACAATGAATCTCTAAGCAGTACAGCAGAATGGAAGCATTTTACTTGATCTATAAATCAAGATCCATTGTACTATTTTTTTAATGCATGTGTGCATGTATTTGTTTATAAGCACTTCTTTCAAGTAACAAAGTTCTAGACATATAGCAACATTACATGCAACATTGGCATTGAAATTAAATAGAATGAAAAGTTGGAAATTCATCTGTTCAGATTTAGATGTCTATTGTGTGGATTTCCAGATCTGATACAGTTTATGTCAGCTCCCTCACAGAGAGAAATACAAGTTTTTAGGATGCTTCTAAACTAAAAAGGAATCTTGGAAGACATTCAGTTCAAGATAAGACACATAAACTCAGGTAGGTGTCTAACATTCTTCATAATCAAAGGAAAAAATCAATACAGTCATGACAGTCTATAGAGTAATTTAACTGACTAGGCTGTAGATGTCTATTTTAGGGTGAGCTTAGTAATTATTCTCTTTGGTTAGAGTATTACTGTGTTGGTACAATTCAGAATTGAATTTCACTAATTTATCTTTCACAAAAAAAATTATGTTTGGCCTTGGGCTGCCTGTTAGTTAACTGTTCGGCTCATCAAAATAAAGCTACACTTGAAAAAGCCAACTAAGACAACTGTTGTAAATTTACAATTAGCTAATTAAACGCTGTTTATTAACATTAATAAAAGCCAGATATACTTTTGCTTGATTGATCTTCCATAATCAAGAAGTCGCTGAATTATCCCAGAAGCAGTTTACCTACTAATAAAGTGGTATGAATGTGGTATGTCATAGAATCACAGATTGTTTGAGGTTGGAAGGGACCTCTGGAGATCATCTAGTCCAACCCCCCGGCTCAAGCAGGGTCACCTAGAGCACATTGCCCAGGACTGTGTCCAGATGGCTTTTGAATATCTCCATGGAAAGAAACTCCACAACCTCTCTGGGCAACCTGTGCCAGTGCTCTGTCACCCTCACAATGAAGAAGTTTTTTCTCATGTTCAGATGGAACTGCCTGTGTTTCAGTTTGTGCCTGTTGTCTATTGTCCTATTGCTGGGCACCACTGAAAAGAGTCTGGCCCCATCCTCTCTACACCCTCCCTTCAGATACTTATACAAACTGATAAGATCCCCCCTTAGGCTTCTCTTCTCCAGGCTGAACAGTCTCAGCTCTCTCAGCCTTTCCTCATATGAGACATGCTTCAGTCCCTTCATCATCTTTGTGGCCCTTCGCTGGACTCGCTCCAGTAGCTCCATGTCTCCCTTGTATTGGGGAGCCCAGAACTGGACAGAGTGCTCCAGATGTGGCCTCACCAGGGCTGAGTGGAGGGGAAGGATCACCTCCCTCCACCTGCTGGCAACACTCTTCCTGATGCACCCCAGCATACCATTGGCCTTCTTGGCCACAAGGGCACATTGCTCGCTCATGGTCAACTTGTTCTCCACCAGGACTCCCAGGTCCTTCTCTGCAGAGCTGCTTTCCAGCAGGTCAACCCCCAACCCGTACTGGTGCATGCAGTTATTCCTCCCCAGGTGCAGGACCCTGCACTTCCCTTGGTTGAACTTCAGGAGGTTCCTCTCCGCCCACCTCTCCAGCCTGTCCAGGCCCCTCTGAATGGCAGCACAGCCCTCTGGCGTATCAGCCACTCCTCCCAGTTTTGTATCGTCAGCAAACTTGCTGAGGGTGCGCTCTGTCCCTTCATCCAGGTCATTGATGAAGAAGTTGAACAAGACTGGACCCAGTACTGACTCCTGGGGGACACTGCTAGCTCCAGGCCTCCAACTAGACTTTGTGCCACTGATCACAACTCTCTGAGCTCTGCCATTCAGCCAGTTCTCAATCCACCTCCCTGTCCACTCATCTGGCCTGCACTTCCCGAGCTTGCCTATGAGAATGTCATGGAAAACAGTGTGGAAAGCCTTACAGAAGTCAAGGTAGACAACATCCACTGCTCTCCCCTCATCTACCCAGCCAGTCATTCCATCATAGAAGACTATCAGATTGGTTAAGCATGATTTCCCCTTGGTGAAGCCATGCTGCTTACTCCTCATCACCTTCTTCTCTTTCGCATGCTTAGACATGACATCCAGAATGAGCTGCTCCATCACTTTTCCAGGGATGGAGCTGAGGCTGACTAGCCTGTACTTCCCTGCATCCTCCTTCTTGCCCTTTTTGAAGACTGGAGTGACTTTGGCTTTCTTCCAGTCTTCAGGCACCTCTCCTGTTCTCCATGACCTTTCAAAGATGATGGAGAGTGGCCTAGCAATGACATCCGCCAGCTCCCTCAGCACTCGTGGGTGCATCCCACTGGGGCCCATGGATTTGTTGGTGTCAGATTTTACTCAATGATCTCTAACCTGATCCTCCTTGACCAAGGGAAAGTCTTCCTTTCTCCAGACCATCTCTTTTGCCTCCAGGGTCTGGGATTCCTGAGGGCTGGCCTGAGCAGTAAAGTCTGAAGCAAAGAAGGCATTCAGTAACTCCGCCTTCTCTGTATCCTTTGCCACCAGGGCCCCTGCCCCATTCAGTAGCGGGCCCACATTTTCCCTAGTCTTCCGTTTGCTACTGATGTATTTGAAGAAGCCCTTCTCGTTGTCCTTGACATCCCTTGCCAGATTAAACTCCAAATGGGCCTTGGCCTTCCTAGTCCCATCCCTGCATGCTCCATACTCAGGCAATGTCCCTATATTTGCCTCAAGTGGCCTGCCCCTGCTTTCCCATTCTGTATACTTCCTTCTTCTGGTTGAGTTTTGCCAGGACCTCCTTGTTCATCCTTGCAGGTCTCCCACCCCCTTTGCTCGACTTCTTGCTCATTGGGATGCAACATTCTTGAGCTTGGAGGAAGTGATCTCTGAATATTAACCAGCTCTGTATCCTGTGCTGAATCACTGTCACTGCAAGTCTGCAATAGCTAGACATTGTATAAAACCCAGCACTGCATTCTATTTTAAACTAGTGCTATACAACCCTTCATAAAAACCTAATAAAGAAAAACATTCTTACTTAAGATATATTTTAAAGTGATGTTAACAGTTGGTCACATTACAAGTGTTTTCCTTAAAATGACTATCAGACCATACAAGCAAAGCAATGACAACTGATCTTTAAAGTTAGCAATCTGAAAATTTATACCAGAGGGATATTAACCATCAACTTCTTTGACTATAATGCTGAAGTGAAAAAGAAGTAACACTTTTTGACTACACTATCAGAGATTTTATAAGTTTTAATAGGCAAAGAAAATTATGTTAATATGCAGTTATTCATTTGAATAAGCTTTTATATAGATGAGAGAAGATTCATCTCACTTAACTTTAACCATCTAATACATATGAATTCAATCAGATTTAGTCAATAGCCTCCCTCTATAAAAAATGCAGCAGGCATCTCCAGAGTACCATTACTCCTATTCTAAAACATGTAGGATCAATTTCAAAATGACCATATAAAGAACTTAGTTCACTAGTTTAAACTTGATGCATAACTTTAGGTGACTAAAATATTTCCCCCACATTATTTTGTCTGAAGCATGAATGTAATTCTAAACATATACAGGCAATGTCTGAGCCTACTCTTATGCTTCAGCAGACCACGACAATACAAACAAGTCTCAATGGAAGCAGAACTACACACAAATGTAGTTTTCATAATCTTGTCATGGTTACAGGTGGCCACATACCACTACCAGCTGGCCCTTGGGTACTTACACATAACACATACAACACCTTTGATATAGATATACTACCAAAAAATATAAAGAAATCTTTTTTTTTTCAAGACTGAAAATTCTTTCTCCTTTTCAGCATGTATTCCCTCAGGCATGTGTTCCACAAGCATATCTTCAAATTACTCCACAGGTCTAGAAGAATTAGAACAGCCATGGCCTATATCAGAGCCTGCTCCTGATTAGCAGTGAGTCATGTAACTGAAAAGGAAATCACTTATGTTTTGAGTTTTTCTCCTAGGGACTTTTAGATTTACTATATATAAAAACATCCTATTCTTTATGGTAAATATATAAGAAGTCAGCCCTACAGGTTTGAATTCTCCATTTGTCAACAATAAATGAGAATTAATATTTTCACAAATAAAGGGTCAAAACACTGGTTGATAAAATATTTAATAACAAACTCAAAGATAATTCACAATGTACATTTAGAGTGTCACCAGGCCATCTATTTTGCTGAGGTAGAAACAACCTATCTAAATTTGATTATATTTGAAAGAAGAAAACATCACAAGTTGAAAAATGCTCAGTGGTGGCTGCCCACTGGATTTTGTACACATTATCTCACCTTTTTAATTCATAGTAATTTATTTCATCTGGATTTCATCTTGTTTCACGGTGTTTTGATATAAAGCCATATATCAATCACGAGTATCTGAAACTGGACACGTTCACTGGAAAGGTTTATGAGTCTACCAACCTATTTGAATTGAGATTAGAGCATATGACGAAACCTCATGTGATGAAAAACACATGCAGCACCTTTATTAGGCTTTAGAAATTACTTTCCAGCTAAAATGCTATATAAAAAACATGAACCCAAAGAAAATTGACTGGACGTTGGTGTGACTCCATGCAGCTAACTCCATCTCCCCCTCAAACAACTAATGAAAGAGAAAAGAAATAAGAGGGACAGGTATAAAATAAAATTGAACTGACATATGATGAAGAACAGGCTAGAAGAATATAGCCAAAAGCACAGAGAAGAGGAAGTCCTAGTCATATCATTAGGAGTACAGGAATTTCTCTTGATCTCAAAGGATCTTTTCTCTTTCCTTGGCCCTCTTCCTCTCAGTGTCTTCTCTTCCCTTACAACTGTCTATGACTAAATTTTCTTTCAATTTGCCAACTCCAAATTAAGAAATACATGTATGTGAAATTAATATGCTGCTTGCTGTTATGACACAGTTCACCCTGTTTCTGTGGTCTAGCCCTTCTCTCACCCAACTATGCCTGCCTTCTCTGTTTAAACTCTAAGTTCTGTAAATCTCTGGTTAAAAGGACACCTGTTCTCGATCCAGTCTTCATTACTTTAAAAGAAGAATAAAAATAAAAAAAAAAACATAGTGAACAAAATGGCCAAATAATCTCAAGTTTATCAAGCCCACACTAAAAAAGTTTCCACTTTCTCTGAAGTACAGGCATTTCATTGTTATTTCATAGTAACTTTTGAAATTGTTGAAATGGCCAGATGACTGACCTATATCGCGGTTGCTCTGAGAAGTCTATCTTGTGATGACTAAATTGCTACTTCAACTTTCTCCTCAAGAGCTGAGGAAACCTTCACTGAATCCAACGCTAAGATATCTGAATGGTTAAAGAACTACAATAGTTTGAAGATTTCTTGATGCAATGTTTAAAACACTTGCAAACCTACTGGGGACAAGAAATGGCTTTTGATTATAATAATTACTTTAATGGCAAAATAATTTATATTTTCATGCTTCCTTTGATCACATTTCCAGTGTATTTATGTTTTTAGTTTTTCGCTGTGTTGTAATCCCTTGTTAATATATTGGATAAATTTGGGACGCCTCTGGTATTTCAAAACACGAGACAGCTGTTAGAACTACTACACAAGAGGACAGGGAACATTCATCAAACTCTATTTCATTTAGCACAAGGAAACTTTGTGCGGTTTTAGTTTCCAAATATCTTTGGTTTGTCTTTATAAAGAAAATATATAATAAGCTCCACTGTGCTTAAATTACTTCAGCATTGAACTTGGAAGGAAATCTAGGTGGCCTACTATTCAGGCCAAATTATTTAAGTCGCTCCCAAGAAAGTTCCTTAGCCAGTTACAAAGGACTATTTTGAAGAGCTTTGGTACCTATATTCTGCAAAGCCAGCTCTCCTGTGATCCTACTTTAGGCAAATAGTCACCTCTTCATATCCCATGGAGAAGCCTGAAGAGCCAGATGTGTTCACAGCTTCAGCTAACATAGTGTGATATTGCTGTTATCCTGGTGAAAGCAGTACTGCCCACTTTATATGTCTGCTTCACTGTCCAGATCCCTTACTCTGAAAGAGAAAAACCTGAGCTGCAGGCCCATTTCAGCATCAGGGACACTGAGGCCATGTCTCTAGAAAGTGTCCTAATCACATGGGCTAAGAGCACTTTCCTTCTCTCTCTCTCTGTCCTTTCGAAGCTAAACCAGCATTCAGCCAGAGACACTGGAGCCAGAGAGCCAGGAAGAACGAGCCAGCGGTAAATGCAGGATATGTGAACTCAATTGCTCTCAGACTAAGAGTTAGAGTGACTGAACCCTACCTCCTGGATCAGCACTCTAGCCATTAGCCTATTACACCTTTGGGAACGATCACTCCTACACACTTGTCCTCAGAAGAGTGACAGGTATATGTGATCTGAGGAGATGGAATGCCTGATATTTCTTATATTCTCCACAGGAGAGACAGGCATGAAACTTAAGTGAAACAGTTTGCTGAAGGACACGGTCAGCTATTTTTCACCCATTACAGCATCCTGCATATCAGAATTATATATGCCAATATTAAACAGGGACATGAGGTTCTATAAAGCTTGTTTTTTCTAGAAAATCTGTTTCATTTGGCTGTTACTTTTGAAAAATTGGTCCTAGACATATTTGAAACATATCTTTCAGTGAAAAAATGTGAAATAGCCTCCAGAAAACTAAAGTTCAAATATTATACAGTCTCGATCCAATTTTAGTGGACTTGTCCTCCTTAATATATTTCATCATTTAGAACAGCATCTTAAATATCTTAAATTTTATTAAGAATATTTTCATTTTTTTAATGTAAGTTTTCTTGCCAATGTATTCACTTTCATCATTACTTGTACTTTATTTATAAGTATTATCATTATGCAGTTAAGGATAATTGTAGAAATTTGAGCAGAAAGGTTCTAGGATGGATGTAGGCAACAGTTTCTGAACCAAGACTATTAACTCAAGCTTAAAAAAGAAAATTTACTGATTTCTCATGATTACAGGAAGGACTGATTCCATCTGCAGTTAGTTGATGGTCTGCAGTTGCACCAAGACTTTAACCTTTCTACCTGCATTTTAATTTACAGTTATTACTGTTATGTCTAAGAGAAGATATCCCACTCTATTTTTTTCTCTCATAAGTAGCGCATCCATTTGAAATTTTAAAGTGCTTGTTTAAAGAGCTAAAATGTAAGATCATCGTGAATACAAATACAATATTAGGAGCCCACTTTAAACAATCTATGGAAAAGATAACCAACAAAAGATTCAATATAGCACAAGATCTTTAGTACTAAATAAGGAGACAAAATATTTAATTTTAATGGAATGTATGAATTGTAACAAACACAAAAAAACCCTACATGACGCAAAACTAAATATCAGAACGTTCTCAAAGTAAGTGGAAGTAACACCTTGTCTAGAGACATTCCTAAATAGCCTCAGCAAGAGTCTTTACAAGACAGTCTTTAGTTTTATAGCATTTGGAATATTTTAGTCTGCCCAGCTCCTAATACTTTGCTTATGTCTATGCTCTAGATCTTATGATTTCTTGTTTCTTTTCTGTGCAAAAGCCAAGATACCAAAGGTCAGGGGCATGTGAACTAAAGTGCTGGAGCAGGGATGGGAAAATGAGAACACTGAATCAATATGTGAATTCAGAATGTGGAAAAACATAAAAAAAATGCAGAAGGGAATGAAAAGAGGAAAATATATTCTACTTCTTGCAGAATGTTAGTAAGTGGATATAAATGGCTGGTGTTTAAGCTGTTAAGACAAGAACAGATATAGAAAGCAACAGGAACTCAGAAATGAGACATCTTAGAACTAAGATGCATATCCTAATTTGGACAGTAAAATGTAACTTCAAAAAGAAAGGTTCCATAAAATGCAATTTGGGAAGCAGTTGTTCAACAGCAAAGAGATATCAGAGGTTTCTCAACAGCATGTGCATGTGTGAGGTGGTGGGGGTACAGGAAGAATCAGGTTTCTGAGAGGATATATGCAAGACTAGAAGACACAAAGAAGGGACTGACTCATCTGTCTGAGATTTCTGAGTTCTTGCTTGTAGAAAGATGGGGAAATTCAAATAAGAGATGAGTATATACTCAGAGGAACAATTTAGGGTGTTGGGATTACAGCGAAGGAGATGCTCTGGCAACACAGACCTGATGAACTCTACATGGGTTAAATTCCAAGTTTGGATATTCCTTGAGGTTGGAAGAAGCAGCAGGTCTGTGGGAACAATTAATGGAATAGACACTGGTATAGTTCTCCAGAAAAAGTAAATGATTTCAAAGGTACTAGAAGAGGCTGTAGGTTACGAACAATGCAAATACGTGGTGATGAATGAGATGAGGTCTCTATTTAGTAGCTGGATTTTACGGTCTGATGTGGGTAATTTCTGTGGGATATTATCACATGCACTGTTGTTGCCTAGTCAATTATTAAGGGATCTTCATTATAAGCATACTAAATAGTAAAATAAATAGCATGATAGTAAATAAATAAATAACATAGTAGTAGTAAACAGTAAAAGCAAATAAATAAATAAATAACATTGCTATTAAAATAAATAACATGATAAAATAAATATTCAGACATTTTCAATGCTCAGCACCTAACTGAGGTTTTATTTGTGGCTTACTCTTAACACTGGATTATGCTCATTTTCACAAATCCGAAGAATGTTTGCTGAAAGAAAAGGTATATTCATAACATTTACCAAAAATTTAATTCAATTGATGGTGCTTATTCCATGAAAGCTGACATGTAAAACAATATACTGGTCCTCCTTTCCTTAGTTTTTCTCTGTTGTCTTCCACTTTTAAGCCAATAATGTGATGCTGAATCACCCTTATCATCTGTACTGATGATTATAATTTTCTTATATGTGACCTCCTATCTCTTATCATAACTAATATAGAGAAATTAGATACTGACTACTGACTACTTATGCTCATAAAGCACTCCGCTCTTTCTGCTAACCTACCTAGAAAAAATATGTATATATTTTAATTTTAATATATTCTGTGCATCTTCAAATGAAGTTAAACATTTAAAATGTGCAACTTCTAAAAGATGGCTGGGATCAAGGTTCAATGCAAAAATGTAATACCAAGTTGAATATTCTAATATCTTTTTTGAGAGACATGGAATTTGGTACAAAAGATAACTAACTCATGCTAACATAGCGCCACTATAATAAAAATGGATATGATCTGAGAATATTTTCTTGTGTAAGTAAGTACAGTAGTGTCCCTTTACTGTGTAATACTAGTCAAATATATCTTATTCTCTATGGAAAGCAGAACTGTGTGGGAGGCAGTCATCTACCAATACCATATTTTGATATTTCAAGTATTCCCATAGTCTGCTTCAATATGAAACTGAAATCTTTTGATGTTTTGTAGAAAAATAAAAGGAAAAAATCAGATTAACTGGCACCTAGAGGTAAGGAGAGAGATCCCGAACCTGCATCTGGCACAGCCTGCCTGAGCACTCTGTCAAGAGTCTTCTCAGAAACTTCACTTTGAGTTGCCAAATCTTTCATTATGAAAGAGGTATGCTTTTGACAAAAGCTTTTCTAACACAGCTCCTCTGTAGCATGGCAATGTTTCCCACTAACTCTACCAGGATCACTGTTATTGGAACAAGAACTTTGTAGAGTTTAAATGGAGAATCTAGCTCATTCTGCACCCATTAAACCTGCTAAAGTCTCTTGGCTTTGTTCACAAGAGAAAACCCTGGTAGGCATATTTCCCTCTTGTGGCTATTACTGCTTTTCTAATTTTTAAAGAACTTAGCACAATGCTTGCAAGAATATTGCACTATCAGCATATTGTGTGACTGCTTCTCTTTCCTGGGTTTCTCAAAGCATGCTCAATCTTGAAGTCAATAAAAGTGCAATGATAAAACAAATTATATACCCCTTTTTTTCTTACTGTAGTTGCACAACAGAGCTAATTTAACTAGCAACATTTAATACAATGGTCATGGGAAGAGCTTTAAACTAACTCAGATAAGGAAAAATAAAGAAAGTAATAAATTTACAGGTAACAATTGATTTGACTTTGCCCTAGCATACTGGTATTCAAAAGTAATTGCACTTGTAACTGTTAGGTTAACAAACATTTGTAACTGTTAATTTATGACATGCTATTCAAGAAAAAGGTTGTATTATTGCATTTGCTTAAATCTACTGCAAATAATCATTAGTTGCAAGAATATAACTCACACAATTGTAAAACAGCATGGTATTTTAGCAGAGAAGTAAATAGATAGGATAGGATTAATAGATTCTTTCCTAAAATAGTTACTTCACACTAGTTTAATAATTGCATTTATGTGGAATACCTTAAAAAGAAGGTATCTGATGAAAGTAGGAATTGCCTTTCACGCCCTGGATCTTGTTTAGCGTAACAGCTTGCTAACTGTTTTCTTGATCACTCCAGTTGGAGACACCCACTAAAGGCCAATATTCTCAACAGTCTAATACTGAGAATTTTGTCTAAACTCAGGTATATATATACCTGCTTCTTGAAGAAAACACATACTTATAGGTCAGGTTTTATACAGATTAGAATTTTCCTTCATTGTTATATGCAGATAGCTACTTTAGAATGGTTACATACAGAAATTACAGCAATAACACCTCTGACAATAATTGACTCTGTGTCCTAAAGCAAGCTCTGTATCTTAGGAAGGCATTGTACAGATCCCTTAAGCCTACCTCTTAGTTCATAGTTGACTAAAAAGCTTTAGTTTTATTATAACCTTTTTTTTTCCCCTTTGTGTGAAGATAGTGGTTTTTGTAGGCAGGAAATAATAAACCTTGCTTAGAAAATATTTTTAGAAATGGTTAGAAAGAGGTAGTCTTAGAGGGGTTGGTATTTCTAGTCTAGCTCACACAATATTATTCCAATTATTCCAAAGATGAATACAAAGCAGTACGATAAGTGTTTAGATGCCCCATAGCTCAGGATCTGGATTTGTCAGCTGCTAATCATTTTTACATGCATTTTTACAGCATGTGACTTAATCCTCAGTAAAGCAAAATCACATCAAAATTCAGCAACTGGATTGCTAACAGCAGGAGGATGTGGCATCGAAACAACCTATTAACTGAATGCAGGTGTTTCAACCATTTCAGTTAAGGTATATCTTCCCTGTAGCATTAACTACAGTAGCAAGGTACTGCCCCTATTCCAGCTCTCATTCACACATTAAAAGCCTCTGACCTATTTTCAAAGATATTTTAAGCCTAAACTTATTAACTTAACTTGGGCCACAGCCAAATACCCAAGCAAGACTTTTGCTCAAACTGCTAACCTGGCTGCTTTGCATCACAAAGGTCGACGAAAGCCACTAATCCTGCAATGCCTTCTCCGGAAAATGAACCAAAAAAAAAACAGGGGAATATACTTACCTATTATAAAACTGAAATATGAACTTCCAGAAGAAAGTTATAATCCTACAAATACTTACAAGGCCTACTTATGTTTAAATCATTTCAGCTGAATTTGATAGAAAACATTAACAACATTGACGGCCGGCAAGGGATGTCAAGGACAACGAGAAGGGCTTCTTCAAATACATCAGTAGCAAACGGAAGACTAGGGAAAATGTGGGCCCGCTACTGAATGGGGCAGGGGCCCTGGTGGCAAAGGATACAGAGAAGGCGGAGTTACTGAATGCCTTCTTTGCTTCAGACTTTACTGCTCAGGCCAGCCCTCAGGAATCCCAGACCCTGGAGGCAAAAGAGATGGTCTGGAGAAAGGAAGACTTTCCCTTGGTCAAGGAGGATCAGGTTAGAGATCATTGAGTAAAATCTGACACCAACAAATCCATGGGCCCCAGTGGGATGCACCCACGAGTGCTGAGGGAGCTGGCTAATGTCATTGCTAGGCCACTCTCCATCATCTTTGAAAGGTCATGGAGAACAGGAGAGGTGCCTGAAGACTGGAAGAAAGCCAAAGTCACTCCAGTCTTCAAAAAGGGCAAGAAGGAGGATGCAGGGAAGTACAGGCTAGTCAGCCTCAGCTCCATCCCTGGAAAAGTGATGGAGCAGCTCATTCTGGATGTCATGTCTAAGCATGCGAAAGAGAAGAAGGTGATGAGGAGTAAGCAGCATGGCTTCACCAAGGGGAAATCATGCTTAACCAATCTGATAGTCTTCTATGATGGAATGACTGGCTGGGTAGATGAGGGGAGAGCAGTGGATGTTGTCTACCTTGACTTCTGTAAGGCTTTCCACACTGTTTTCCATGACATTCTCATAGGCAAGCTCGGGAAGTGCAGGCCAGATGAGTGGACAGGGAGGTGGATTGAGAACTGGCTGAATGGCAGAGCTCAGAGAGTTGTGATCAGTGGCACAAAGTCTAGTTGGAGGCCTGGAGCTAGCAGTGTCCCCCAGGAGTCAGTACTGGGTCCAGTCTTGTTCAACTTCTTCATCAATGACCTGGATGAAGGGACAGAGCGCACCCTCAGCAAGTTTGCTGACGATACAAAACTGGGAGGAGTGGCTGATACGCCAGAGGGCTGTGCTGCCATTCAGAGGGGCCTGGACAGGCTGGAGAGGTGGGCGGAGAGGAACCTCCTGAAGTTCAACCAAGGGAAGTGCAGGGTCCTGCACCTGGGGAGGAATAACTGCATGCACCAGTACGGGTTGGGGGTTGACCTGCTGGAAAGCAGCTCTGCAGAGAAGGACCTGGGAGTCCTGGTGGAGAACAAGTTGACCATGAGCGAGCAATGTGCCCTTGTGGCCAAGAAGGCCAATGGTATGCTGGGGTGCATCAGGAAGAGTGTTGCCAGCAGGTGGAGGGAGGTGATCCTTCCCCTCCACTCAGCCCTGGTGAGGCCACATCTGGAGCACTCTGTCCAGTTCTGGGCTCCCCAATACAAGGGAGACATGGAGCTACTGGAGCGAGTCCAGCGAAGGGCCACAAAGATGATGAAGGGACTGAAGCATGTCTCATATGAGGAAAGGCTGAGAGAGCTGAGACTGTTCAGCCTGGAGAAGAGAAGCCTAAGGGGGGATCTTATCAGTTTGTATAAGTATCTGAAGGGAGGGTGTAGAGAGGATGGGGCCAGACTCTTTTCAGTGGTGCCCAGCAATAGGACAATAGACAACAGGCACAAACTGAAACACAGGCAGTTCCATCTGAACATGAGAAAAAACTTCTTCATTGTGAGGGTGACAGAGCACTGGCACAGGTTGCCCAGAGAGGTTGTGGAGTTTCTTTCCATGGAGATATTCAAAAGCCATCTGGACACAGTCCTGGGCAATGTGCTCTAGATGACCCTGCTTGAGCCGGGGGGTTGGACTAGATGATCTCCAGAGGTCCCTTCCAACCTCAACCATTCTGTGATTCTGTGATTGAAGATTCTTGGGCCTACAGTTTGACCTTAGGTACCTTAATCAGTGCCACATCTAACAGGAGGCCTCAGCAGGATCTAGACCACTCAGCAGTTAAAAATGAACTAAGCACATCTCAGTCCTTTAATGGTTTTTCATATCACTATCTTCATGACTTCATTAACATCCTAAGCACTGTTTCACAGCCACTCTCTAGCACCAATTAAGGGAAAGAGAAGTTAGCTTGTAGTTAAAATCTCTGTCCAGAAAATAGGTGCCCTGGGTTAGGGACCCTCCTGAGTCTGAGGGATTTTCATTCTTTAGCCCCTTTTTTTCCCAGGAGAGTGCCTTAATCACTGGTCCATAAAATAGAATATCTCCTACTGCTAATACTGTTCATTCATCATAGCATAAAATGCAGGTGCAGTCTTTGGAGAAGGTAGAACAAATAACAATTCCCTTTTGGAGGAATTCCTTTTCCCTCTAGCCCCACAAACCCAGCCCCTAGAGTTTAACCTCCCTCTTTCACAACATTAATCTTCCATTCTGCGCTGCGCAGTGGCTGGGGCAAAACCAGCACTGATATGAATAAAAAGGGCTGAGCCCAAACATGGCCATACAGAACCACATTGGGAAATGAGTAAGTACCAGGACCCCTCTGAGAATTAAATTATTTCCTTTTGGCATCTGTTATTCAAAATGTTAGCAAATCCGAGTAACAACAACAGTTATTGGCCAGGTATTCGCTTGTCTTCTTGCAAAAATAGGACCCACAATCACAGTGTGAATCAGCATGTGGAAGTGAGTTATACATAACAGAGGACCCAACAGACAACAAATCAGATGAGAGCAAGAACTTCTACGAATGGATTCCATCACTGAAACCTGCTTGCTTGCCTTTATTACTGGACTTAACTGAATTTCTTCCAGGAGATATTTTAATCACAATTTCTAAATTGAAAAATAGTTTGCAAAGTCAGTTTTAGGACATACTCACACAAGGTGTATTATTAATCTCAAATTACTGTAGAACTCATTTCATGAGGAAAAAATATTTTGTCTTCCGATTTTCTCACGATACACTGAGATAACTAGCTTTCAGTAAATGTTGTAATATGACCTTTATTAGTTTGTGCACTTATTTTGTGTTACCCAGATTTTCTTTCCTATTTCTTCAAATAGTTCATTTCTAATGACTACTCCAAGCTACCTTGAATAAGCCAGTGCTCTCACTATTTACAGGATGTACTTTGCATAGACGAAAAGAGTGACTCTCACACAACGAGGTCATAATCACTGCTATTTCCCTTAGATGGTCTCTTTTCTCTCAGTGTTACAGGCTGCATTGATTATACACTGATAGCGCTTAAATCACTGCTAATGGAAAATATATTTTTAGCAACTGGAATAAAATTCACAACAGGAAAGTGCAGGTGGTTGCGAAATACTGTTCTAACAATTTCTCTGCCAAATTTCCTAGGCCCTAGGCTAATTTTAACATATTCATGATAGGTTCGAGGCTTTTGGAAAATAAAACACATAGGGGAAAAAAAAACACAGAGGGAAACTGCAATAATTTTTAAGAATTTTTTGGATTTGGGTTTTTTTTATCAGCAAAGTCGTTAAAAATATGCAACATAAATACTATTGACTTCCTTTTAATGACTGTACTTTTGCTTTGATTCTACAGAAAATGTTATATGAAATGAGACATCACGACATCTAATGTCATAATATTTCATGGAGATAAAACGCAAATGACTTGTTACACAAAGATTAGAAACTATAAAATATACACTAAGTAGATGCTAATATTTTTTTTTTCTGAATACAGATGAGTAGAAATTCCACTAGACTGATTGCCTGATTTACACAATATCAAAATCTGTCTTTTGTTCAAGGACCAAATTCTGCACCTTAAATGAGTAGTCTCCTGCTCATGCAAATAAGAACAGATAAGGAAGGATGGACCTTTACTTCTTTCATTCTGAGCATCTTTCATTGTGTTTCTGTGTATGGTGTACAGTTTATATTTACTTTTTGCAGTGGTGGGAAGGAAAACTGATTGCATTGCCACCTCAAAATGTGAGGGCAGATATGCCCCTTTAGTCTTCTCTGAAGAATTTATAAAGGCATGTTAAAAAAATTAAGATGCACATCAAATCCAGCAAAACTACCAATTGGTAGTAGCAGAAAAGAACAGAAAAGATAATATGTTCCAGAAGCCACAATATTTTATGGATGGGATATACGGTACAGGTATTGAAGAAATTAAGGAGAATAATGGTGGTGTAATATGATTTGTCCCTTTGGCTTTTCAAGTTTTTGTTCCAGAAGTTATGAGGTAGTAATTACTTTAATATGATCCTACTGTTTCTGCTTATAATCTGCTTATGAAAAGATAATGAATATCAGAAATTAAAAAATAAACATGTTTGTGAATTCCTATTCCCTATTGTTTCCAAGTAGCAATTTCAATTTCTGTCTATACCTGAAGAATTAAAATGCTTGCAACCAGTTCTACAGTTTATTGCATCTTTGTGGAGGTAAATGCTATCATTTTCATTCTATTTCAAATGAAGAAAATAATAAGTGACATTTTCAAATTATTTTATTGGATTTACAATATTGCCATTGTAAATTAACAATAACATTTTATTATTATTTTGCATTTATGATATTAAAATGATAATAAACTACTCGATGTTCTATGATAGCATTGTTATATTTAGCCTCCCCCCCCCTTTTTTTTTTGCACTGTTTGCTCTATGGTTCTGTAGGCATGAAAGTTATTGTTCCATGACCATTTTCTCCCCCATTATTTCATATCAGCACAGTAATTTTGCATGTTGCTGTTGGTATTTCCTTTGTTTTGGGGTGTTTTTTTTGGCTTATAGGTCTCATTGCTCTCCTTGAAATAAAACCCTGAATACTTATTCTGCTTGATTTTCTTTCTTCCAAATAAAATAAAATAAAGATGGTTCTTGTGATGTTATATTATGCTTTGTGAACATGAGACAAAATTTTAAGATGTGCCTTAAAGTCATCAAGATGAAATGATTTAGTTTTTTTCCAGCATTTATTAAGGTCATCAACATGCACAACCGTCAACATTACGGCTAACTCCATTTTAACAGGAATGTAGTTCATGTGAATTCTCAATGACAAATGAGGGAAGATGTCTTGCAGATGAGATTCAGCTGATCCAAAGAGTTAACGAGAACAAAGATATCCTTATTATATATGTTTTTATATAGGCTAACCTTCATAACAGGTTAAATTTTGCAACCGGCTAAAATAAATAAAAATACTTCATAATTCAAGCAGTCCAAATAGTTACAGCAAAATATGAGTCTTACAATTAGGTAAATTGTATTTTTATATTATTTTTCAATGCATTTGAGTACGCTAACTGGTCTTTACAGCTCCAGCAGTGTCAGAAATAGCATTTACACCATGACTGCAATTTACAATGTAGAGAAGTTTTTCAACATCCTTGAGATTTATACTTCTGAAATAATTTACACACTTTTACCTCGATAATCATATTCTGTCACACTTCTTTAACTCCGTTCTGTAAAACAACTTAAATTCTATTTGCAGGTTAGAACTCTGTTATACCTGTGCAGGGGAGATACTGATTCCTCTTAGTTCTTTTTGTATTGTAGATAGTCCTTACTTAAGCACGGAGCCTGCCAAAACTTGTGTTTATGCTTAACATAAAAAACATGAGTGATTGATTTAGATCTTAAGATTACCTATTCTTTAAGTGGCAAATTCTCATGGTGTTATAGGTTACTGCTAGAAACTAAATCTTAATTTCCACATTTGGGGAATCATAACCTAGTCAACATCTCCTTTAAAAGGCAAAAAATAAGAAAAAAAATATGCTATTTTCTATTGGAGAACAAGACAATGAATAGCTCCTGCTTTTTGATGATATTGCAGCTGCTTCTCTTTGGCCCTTTGTTTACTGATCTGGTTTACTTAAAGAAAAAAGAGGTACTGCAGGCATACAATAAACTCCAAATGTCAAAAGTTAGCAATTTATAACTGCATAATCAAGCAACATTAAAATCTAAAGGTTATCAGAGATTTTAAACATAGCCTGCTAAAAGATTGATAACAGAGAAGATTGCTACCCAGGTCACAATCTTTTTATAACAAGAATTTATTTTACAGTCTTTTATGAAAAAAAAAAACAAGTGAAGATTTCTGGCTATTAGGAATGTAAACCAAAAAAAAAATTATTGTCATTTTTGTTTTTACCTTTGATTCTGAGTCAGTTGCATTTGCATTGCTTTCAGTAGTTTCTTCAGTTTGTAATAAAAATATCTCCTGATATTTCTTCCAATCTAGAAGTATTTTATACACTTAGCATGGAAGATGCAGATTTATAGAAAGTTTTTACAGGATTTTGACTATTGAAAGAGTGGTTTATAGCTGTTTTATCCATGTAATTTGACTGAGTAAATGATGGAATTTTGATTTTCTTTTCATTGCTAGCATATATTTAGATCAGAAAAATCAGCATAGCCAAAGAACACTTTTTAAGGATACTTTAAATATACTTAAATCATACCTTAATTAGAGGATAAGCTAAGTGATCTTTCTTGAAACATCCTCAACACCAACACACCAGCATTCCTGAGTCGTGAAACATGTGAGCTGAATGCCATAAGGAGAACTAACAATGCAACGAATCTTATATATTTCTACTTTTGAATTCCTGATTCCAGAAATAACTTTTAAAAACAGATAAGTTATACTAACAACAGATATTATAAAAGTACTGTATGTATGTCAAATTTGTGTTTTCTGTTATTTTTTCTTCTGTTACAGTGAAAATGCCACTGACACTCTATTTTATTAAAAATAAAAAAATCCCACAAAATCGAAAACTATAGGTTACTAGATGGAAGTTAGCTTTGCACAACTGTATTTGAAAATATCATTTCTTTGACTTCTAGAGAATTTGAAATGTTCAAGGAATTGAACAGCCTACAAAAACAGTTTAATAGAAGTATGCATGTCAAGATAATGACAGACTTTAATAATCTCTAATAGACTTTTCATCAGACCAGAAATTCAGGATATAGGACAGGCTTTTTTAAAAACAAGACAGATGAATTCTTATGACTTATTGAAGTCATTCTTATTGAAATCATTCTTATTGAAGTCAACATCCAGGGTTGAATTTTGTATTTTTGTTTGAATTCAGCACACAGAAAATTCAACATTCTCGATAATTATCACTATTAAGTGACCATTTTGCAAAGTTAAGACCAGACAATCTATTTTCTGTCTGACATCTATAATTATCCCTGCATATTCCCATCCTCTGTATACTAAGAGACACAATACTATGCCTAAACTCTTCATTCTTACAAATTATACTAGTACCTCCACAACATATCACTGTTATTGCAGTCACTGTCCGATTATATCAAAGCCAAGAAGAATTTTCTCCAAATAATATATCACTAAATTTGTCTATGAACTATATCCAATATTTCTACCACAGAATGTTTTAAGTTTGAAATAGACGGTAGGGATTTTTGACCAAGAAAGTACTCTCAGTTTATTTAATCATTTTATTCTGACTTCAGTCATTCTAGTTAAGGGATATTTTGGTCCATTGAACAAAAAACCCACTTGTCATGTACCCCTAATTGACAAAAAGGTTAGAGATTATGTTCTCTCTGTACTCACTCCTAAATGAAGCAATAATAACTCAAATAAAACCTGTTTTATGACTGTATGTCGTATAAATAACCACGTAGTTTGGATTTGCCCACAATGCTTCACAACAAGAAGTGATCAAGCAGATTTTGATGTTGACTGTATTTAGATGAAAAAACAAGAGCTGCAAGTAGTGACATGAATTCAGTATTGACCTTCTCTGAGGTAGGAATTTTACCAACTGTAGCAGTATATCACAGTGTTTCCTTTCAGTGTAATGTAAATACTGAGATCTTGACACTAAATGACAAGTTTATGCCACAGAAAAGATAGTATACTAAATCCATGGGCCACCGGAATTGCAGTTTAGATAATTATGTACCACTGAGATAGGAAATTATTCCCTCTTTTGACTTAAGCTGTTAGCAAACAATTCAGAGCCTTTAACGTTAGTTTAATTAATAGGAGAAACTGAATTCTGAATCAGGTATCTAGGATGCAAACCTATTCATTTACAAGAAGTCCCATTATCCGTATGAGAGGAGGAATTGTATGAGCAAGCTACTTTCCACATTCACATATCAAAAGATTACCTTTGTTTTAGTGTTTTTTTCCCTTGCCCTATAGTTTCCTTCACTGTCCCTTGGCTGCCAGCTCTTCTCAACCCTTCTACCCCAACCCACAGCATACAGGTGTTAAACACCCTCCACACAAGAGTATTTGATCCTAATCTGCCTTTCACTTGCCCTTGGTTACAGTAAAAACTTGTTCTTAATGCAGCGAGGTTAGTCCAATCCATGTGTTATTTTGAATTTCTTGAGGATAAATGTGTTGTAATATTACTATACACCAGCAAAGGCTGTTTTACTAAACTACTATATTTCTTTAATGGGTGTAAATTAGAACTAAGTCTTTAATCTACTTGTAAGTAATTTTAAATTACTCCCTATTGTAGGTGAGTAAAGAGACCACTTCTAGAATCTAGGACAAAGTACTCTACTTTTCTGACCTTGGGCTATAAAATACAAGGTAGAATTCTATTTTTAGGCCTGAAAAGTTTTATTGGAAGTACCCAACATCACTGTGTCATTTCTCTGAATTTTATTATTCCATCTTTATTGTTAGTATTCTCTTCTGGCATATTATTCCAAAGTCCTTTTTAAATTATAATTGTTTTTATTAATATCTCTTAGGCTTGGCTAAGTTCTTTAAAAAAAATCTGTATCACAGCTATTACTTGTCTGATATAACTTGGATTTCACTAATCTGCTCTTTCATTGCTTGAGAATTGTTTGCTTCTTAATTTAAAAAATAAGACACGGTGCACAAATTTTCTGGGCATTTCTCATCTTCTATTACTCTTGGAATTATAGAAATGTTAATTCAACAATTGTTTACAACATCAGTGCTATTATAATTTATTTCTTACCTAACTCCTACCACACACCAATCTATTTCATCATATTAATAATATAGCTCAAATACACTCTTACTAAAATTAGGCATTTTGTGACCTGCAGGCTGTTTTTTTCTACCTACTTTAGCACATTTTTTTTTAATAAGGACGTGAGACAAAGTTACTTCTCTCAAGCTTTTAAACTTTAAATATTTCCTCTACATGTTTACATCGTCTCTACCCCATCCTGAGCACACCAATGTCATTTTGCGAATTTGCTATAGTGCATTTAGAAAAATCAGCATTAGAAATACACACCTGGGCTTTAAGCAGCTGGGCTGACACATTCGGATACAGCTTTAAACACTGGCAAACTTTTTTTTTTTTTTTTTTTTTTTTTTTTTTTTTTTAATATGAGGAAACAGCTCATTCTGAAAATATTACCTGGCACTTCCATTTGGCAAGTGAGATAAAGTTGTCATGAGGGACTAGTACACACAAACCACATGGTTTGCCCAGGGTTTTGCCCAAGCAATCTGCTTCTGAGTACTAAATGCCCCCATTCCACAAGGGATCCACCACTATAATCAGCCCGGAACACTCAGCAAAACACATTTAAACTTCTAGGTGACAGTTTTTAGAAGAGCTTAAGCACTGCTGCTGGTCAAAACACAGAGGTGAATGTTGTTAGAACTTCCGAAATACATTTCTTTCTCTACATGGCAAAATAATGACATATCTTTGACAACATTTTTTGCTATACAAAATACAGCAAAAATGTGTTATTTTAAAAATAACAAAGTAGAATAATTGTTAAGAATAAATAATTATCAAAAATAGTTACCAATATAGTTATACTTTGATATAAAAAACCAGCACATTTTCATAAACAGCTTTATTTCAAATATGTTTTAATTCACAAAACTTCAACTATGGATTCTCATCAAATTGGTCACTGTCTTCTTTTTGAAAAATAGAACAGTTGAAAATCTGCCCCCTTCGCTTTTATGAATTACTATCACTTCATTTTTTCATTTATTTCTTTTTAAACACAGAATTTTCTGAGAAGTATACCTATTTTCTTGGTTCCTACCACAATTTAAAACATAAGACAGGGTGGAAAATTTTTTTTAAAAAGGGCATAATTTCTTTTCCCTTTTTAGGGCTTGTTTGAATTCTAACAGGGTATCTCACTCTTGAGCTTTCTAGAGGGTTTATGCATCCATTATTAGCCTGCTGTTGAGCCCCTCCTACTCCCTCTTTTCCTCCAAGGAAAAAGTCTATTTTTATCAGACAGGGGTTTTTTTTTTGGTTTTGTATTTTTTTTTTAGAGCTGAGTATCCTTAGATCTACTGTTGGACTGAACTACAGGTACAGAAGTAAGTTTTCACCAAACCAAATACAGTCCTTTTGCTATTGGTATCAATCCATTTTCTTAAACAAGTTTCTGTCTCATTTTCCAACCTGCAGTATTGTAGCAGTAAGATTTTTCAAGCGATATTTCCATTGTATTTTTCAATTTAGTTTTTATGACAAATATAGAGCTCCTAGCATTTACAAAATCATATACTGATAAAATTGTTAAGAATGGGATATTAAAAGGATATCTAGAGCTTTAAATTCCTTACGCTTAAAACCAAAGCTATTAATATGGTCCTTTATCAAAGCACATCCAAAATAAAGAATGAAATGTCAAGAGAAATCAATTGACAGCTAGATCAAAGTTTTCTAAAAGGAGGGAGAGATATTCAGATGTACATCTAAGTATAGCATGCCTACAGAATGACAGCAACCACTCAAATACTGTCAGGCATCAGCAAAATTGTGACACTACCTTTGGGAGTTTTAAATTCCTTTGCTAAAAATTAACAAAAAAAAAATCGAATCTTTTAAGTTCTTTTTTAGAAAAGATTGTTAAGGATTTAGCACAACTTTACTTAGTAATATATATCAGACTGCAGACAACTTGCATTTTATACAGTATTGAAACTGTGTTAATTCCTGCTTGCAAACCATAGTATTTCTGCTGTGCAAGCCTTCTACTGTTACAATATATGTTCACAAATTTCTAAAAGCCAGCAAAACCCCTGACCCAAATTACTGTTTCCTCACTGTAACCCTCCAAAGCCCTGCAGATTTCTAAACCTGGAATTGAAAGCATATGCATGGAAATTCTTTTCATTGGCTTCTGTGGGATCCTTCACAGATTCAGGGACCAACTTGAGCAGATCTGATTGAAGAATCATTGCTTTCAGAAAATATTTCATCTTACGTCCCCTAAAATTAAACAACACTACCATTTCACTGGAGATCTCTCTACACCTATTTACGATATTTCCGTGGTGACTTCAGTGAGGAACACAATTATAGCAGGAAGGTTCATACCAAGAATTCCCATTTTGGTTTGACCAGGTTATGCAGATTATGTTACTGTTACATACTGAAGATAATACAGCTGAAAATGTGTTATAATCTATGATATCCAATCCTTCTTCCTGTTAAATGTCATTGCACACTATAGCTCCATTTTATTTTATTTTTATCCTTAAGTTGCTACAAAACTTTCAAAAATACAAAATTAGTTGATTCATTCTTGGAGTTTAACTGCATTACTGAAATCTATTATTTTTAAATTGAATTTATCCTTAAAAAGGTTCAAAACAATGCTATCTATTTGGGACCAGGTTTTCATAGAACAGAGACTGTTTTTTGCCATTTCTATCAGTTAAAGGGAAATGCTTTCCAAGGGCTTGAAGACTTCACAAAAAAAAAGGAAAAATAGTAAAAACAATAAAAAGATATATTTTTTTAAATTCTTAAAGAAAAACAAACCTTTCAACAGGTCTAAACTTTCATCTCCATGTTTTAAACTTGGGTTTTTTTTTCCTTGGATGGCTTTACTATAACCAAAACTGTGCAGTCAAATCAAAAAGAACATACTATGGTTTTCTTAAATAGTATATGCCCAAAAGTATATTAAAGGTACATTAGACTACTTAACACCACTAAAATAATCTGCTAATAGTATTTAGGTATACAGATCTTTGTGCTTTAGTCAACCCTCCGTCCTTTTTTTTTCTTTTTTTTTAATGACCGCTATAATTTGCCAGTATTAGATAAGGTAGGTCATAAGTGATTCAGTTGCGTATTTGCTTTTTCTTGTAACTTAACATGAAAACAATTAGAATGGAGTTTAATTATATTAACTAACCAAACAAAACATTTGGCCTTCTTAGAAGAACCATCCCTGAGGATTTCTAAAAGCAGATTAGACAAAGCTCTGTCAGGAATGGTTGAGTAAAATTGAGTCCTGTGGCTGGGCAATGACCTTTCCATCTTGCCTTCTTTACTTCCATAAAATAAAAATATTCTGTAAGATATTACAGTTATGATACAGAGATTCAGTAATAAACATTTCTCTAATAGAAATAATTCTCTTTCAGTGAATTTTAAACTGCTATTTATGTGATGATTTTTTTTTAAATAAACACGCTTTAACCATTTTCAAAATAGCATACTGCTTGAAAATCAAAAAGATGCATCGCATTCATTTTCAGTACAAGAAATGAGCAAAGGAGTGGAAGCCATTCGCTAATATGTTTTAGACCTGCATTATGCTATAAGAAGTTTACAGCTAATGTAATAGTAACTACTGCACTTCATGCCATTGAATGGACACAATCCATTGGAATCTTGACCATGTGTCACTTGGAGTTTCTCATCATATTTAAAATCTGCTAGTAAATAACGCACCCTATTAAAAGAATCTGTATATATCAAGCAACAATAGAATAGGAGTTATGAAGACCTATGAATATTTCCCTTGTACTTCACATGAAGTTTACATTTTGATTAATATCAGCATGGACTGCTAAACTGTACTAAGGAAAGTCTGTTTCTTTAGCTCACTACCACAGCACATACTCTCACTGCCTCTTCTTAAACAGTTGGTGAAGGCACACTTCTGTCAGAAGAAGGATTTTCAGGGTACATCAGATAAAATTTTAACAGACCTTTTAATCTTTTGCTTTCACAAGTCCCTTCTCATTCATTATTGTGACATATTCTGTGAATAGAATTCTGTTCCATTTATGAGTTAGTATTTATTTACTGTATTTGAGACAGATAATTTAATTGTGTACCACAAAGATCAGTGCTTCAGTCATGTAAGCAAAATCAAATCATACTATTTCAGTGACAGATTGTTCCTTTTTAGATGTACATGAACCTTCGTTTCTTAAGTTCATTTGGGTAACATCTGAAGTCTTTGGCTTTTCTATGAGCTCAAGGACATCTCAATTTTTTTTTTTTTTTCTGATGGATGTACATGCAATGCTCAGGTGTTGTTCAACATTGCAGAGTGTTTTTTGACTTCAGTACATCCTTTGAACACTGGCATGTTTATTATTAGGAATCATTATCACCTGAAAAATATTTCCAGATTTAAAAACATATCTACTTGTCAAATACAGAGAAGCTCACTCATGCCTTTATCTCCCACAGACTTGACTTCCACAATACTCTGTTCAGGGATCTGCCAAACAGACAGATTACTGAGCTTCACAGCTGTATATCACAAAGAAACACAAGCATACTTTCTTGATGATAGTGTCGCTACATAGCTTTCCCATAAAACAAAAGGAGGAATTTAACATTTTTATGTTAGACTATAAAGGAAAAGACTGTAGTAGCTAGGAACATCAGTGTATCTTGGAGTCTTTTTTTCAGTTCTACAAATGTGATTGAATGTCTTTGCAGCTAGTTAAGACCAAATTCACAGGATGAATTCATTATATCTTATGATGGAATGACATTTTTATCCAAACAAAACATTAGCAATGTTTAATTCTTCCCAAAGCAATTAACTCGTTTCCTATTAATTTTTCATACAGATAATCTGTTCTGTGAATACAAACCTAAGATTATATTTAATACCATAGGAATTTGTGAATGTTCATCATAAGTAAGTTTCCATAAAGTTTCCGTAAATTGAGCTTAGGCCTCTGAACTTGGACTCCTATTAAGTAATTATAGGCTCCTGACCATGCCATATTTCTAAAGTAAGGATTGATCACACAGAATTCTGTATACATTGTTGTTTAATTGTTTAAGATAAGTGCCTCTTACAGATAGCCTCTTCTCACAGGTCGAGATTTCATCTCCATTGACTGTGTAGAGATCTTAGATGATTGCTTGAGAAAATTTCCCCAAATAGACAAACATAAGTTCCTCTAAATAAAGCTACTGAAATTGTTACAGTGTAATAGAATTACTTTTAAAAGTTGAACAGAACTACTTAAACTAAAGATTTTACTGAAGAATATTTCATATGAGAAAAATCTCACATTTTTCATGTGAGAATCCTTCCCATTAAAATTAATAGTTTCACAGAAGATTAAAATTTTAAATTAGTGCATTTTTCCCTATTTTCAAACTCAGTCACTGAATTGAAATAATAATCTCTATGCCATCTGTTTAAAAGAGTAAAAGCCAAATATATTATGGCACATGCAATGGTGAATCTGTTAGTTGCACCCACTGTGCTACAGGGTGTATTTGGCTCTTTGATGAAAGACAATCAACTCCCTCTCCCCATCTTAATGTTTGAGCAGGAAAAGATAGGGATTTTTTTCTATATTCTCTTATTTCCCTATATTACACTTAATATATGCAAGCATCATTTTCATGTTCATCTTCTTCCCTGTTCTAAATGTATTCCACACTCTTTCTGTTGCATGAATGTGGTCATTTTGGCGCATGGGTTTCACTGGTGTTGGGCAGAGCAGAAGAAATACCATAATGGACTTTGGATTGGGTTTGGGGGGTGGGCAGTTTGCCATCTAGATGTTCTTCTTCCTTAGAAATCTTTCTTGTGAGGATTTTGGGTTGGAAATGGCTGGCCTATAGATTTTATTTTTAGATTAATTACATAAACTATATACTTTTCAAAGCATATTAGTAACTTCAATATTATGAGGTTCCATGCATAGAAATGCCTCTTTTCTAAGGCAGTCCTTTGCAGACCTACATAGAACTCCCCCTACAGTTGCGATGTCTCAGGTGAAAGGGGAAGATAGTGACTATTTGATTACTTTGACAAATAATGTTTTGTATTTACTGTGATTTTTTAACTTATTATAATTGAAATAGGAAGGACAATATTAAAACCCTGAAATCAATCAGCACAGAAAGATGGTGTATCTGAAAACCCAGCAGCAGTCTGTATCACCAGAAAATCTTTTCACTAGAAGGAAATTAATAGGGAAGCTCACATTCTGAGATAACTTAAATCTATTTGATATCACATTACAATAACAGCAATGTATGTCTGTGTCTGTATATGTCAATAAATATTAAGGTCTGATCTTGTAAGGTTGTAAGTATCTATAAAATACCATGAGTCAGGTTCAATAAAGAATCTAAGCATGTAAAATGGGATATAACTGGCTGAAATTAGGCAATAAAGTCCTAAGACTTAATACTGGAAGCCCCTACTGACTTGCATGCAGCACCAAAGCGACTCCTTAAATTCCATTAGTCCAAGTCATCTACCACACAGTTCCTTAGTCACAACCATTTTGACTTTGACAGGATGCAGAAACTCATGCCCAAACCCAACTAAAAACTATAAACTAAATTTGTGATTTCTTAAATCCCTTGAAAAGTATGATCTAATAAATGCTTTCCAACATATAAGATGTGTGGTAGGACTAAACGCAGAGAACACAACCTCTTTTTTTTTTTAAATAGCAGTAAGATGTTGAAGTGAAAGTGCTTTTCTTTTAATAAATATTCTAGGACTGATTTGATTAGTTAAAGTACTAATACACAGGGAAGGATGTCAGAGTTCAGTCCTTTTTTTAATGTAATGAATAGGAAGCTTAATCGCCTAACTCAGTTTCAGATTCCTCTCAGGGTGACAGTCATTTCAGATAGTCAACTTATTATAATAGGTAAGTTAAAAAAAAATTAAAAAAAGAGCTTCAGAGAAAGAGCGAGAGAGACATCACTTCTCTTTCAGATTGCAGTTGCAAAATGGGTTCTACACTATGTTGCAGCAATGCCACAGCCTGTGCAATCCCTGAAGCTCACACAGTGCCAGATACTTGAAAGCTAGGCAGTACAGAAGGTATCTTCAGGAATATGTCATTTAAGTCAATCAGACTTCACGATATGACATGCTGCTTACAATGATCTGATAATTCTGAGCAATCTCATCACCTTCACATTTGTCCATCCCTGTCCTGCCATTCTCATATCATTTCTTTCCCACAGTCCCCATAGCAACTTGTCCTAGTCACACCTCCGATAATTCTGACCTCACATCAGTGAAACAAATTAAGCTTTCTCATTTTATCCTTCCTGATTGTTTCTAATTCTTTGTTTACAGATTTTTGCATTCCCATGCAGCATAGTGCAGCACCAAGAAATTATCACTTCCAGTCTTTTTTCCAATTCTTTTGAATCTCTCTGCATGACAATTACTTGTTTCTTACCCCGCAAAGGTCTAATTACTGAAATGGTCTATATTTAGAAAAAATAATAGTTAGTCTTCCACGCCTGTGAATTGGTAGTGCATTAAGTCAGGTACCTCAAAATGGGATGACAATGTTAGTATGCCAAAGTAAAGCTAGCATGCTAAGTGTGCAGCTGTTTAGAGCTGGTTAATAGGAAACACTGATGATACGAGCGTCTTCATTCCTGCCGCAAAGACATCTTATCAGTAACTGCAGGAAGGTACCTCTACTCACTAAGTATCTACAGGCTGAAGCCATTTCCAGAAATTAGACGCCTATGCCTTTTAAAAAATAATTCTCTTTAAATGCAGCCCATCGTGCTGGAAACTTTTTTTTGATGAAACTGGCTGTTTCATCCATAGAAAAGAGCTGATTCATTATGGATAAGATGAACAATAGCAGAGATGGTTTAATAACTTTCCTGACTATTCTCAACAATTATAAACAAAAGCAGATACAAGTACTATAAAAGAAGTCTTGTAAAATATTATAAAAGCAAAAGAAACTATGTGTTTTGATGCCATACAGTGCTTTTACTACTCTTTTAAGAACACTTCATTAATTTTTCCCTTTTTTTGTTCTCTCAAATGAAGCCCATCATGAATCCTGTGCTCATACCAGCAGCTGTCAACTTCTGTCCTGAGGAGGCTTGGAGACCACAGTGGTGCTGAGAATAATTCTATAAAGGTTCTTGTTCTCTGTAAGGGCCAGCATGCCATTTAAAGAAGGGACATAGGGTGAGGAAATAGTACAGAAAATAAGCACAAGTAGATATTTGCTGAATACATAAAACTGTGCATGACAATCTAAACTGTACAGTTGAGGCAGGTAGGGAAGTGTACAGATCATATGCCAGGTAAATAAGTTCTGAGAATGCAGGATTATCTTCTAGAAGACAAATGAGAGAAAACTGGCTGAATGGCATTGCTCAGAGGGTTGAGATAGTGGCAAAAAGTCTAGTTGGAGGCCTGGAGCTAGCAGTGTCCCCCAAGGGTCAGTAATGGGTCCAGTCTTGTTCAACTTCTTCATCAATGACCTGGATGAAGGGACAGAGTGCACCCTCAGCAAGTTTGCTGACGATACAAAACTGGGAGGAGTGGCTGATACGCCAGAGGGCTGTGCTGCCATTCAGAGGGGCCTGGACAGGCTGGAGAGGTGGGCGGAGAG
Source organism: Apteryx mantelli (assembly GCF_036417845.1). Classification (NCBI taxonomy): domain Eukaryota; kingdom Metazoa; phylum Chordata; class Aves; order Apterygiformes; family Apterygidae; genus Apteryx; species Apteryx mantelli. The sequence continues at coordinate 114,403,829 of NC_089980.1, read as the reverse complement.
GAACCTCATGCAGTTCAACCAAGGGAAGTGCAGGGTCCTGCACCTGGGGAGGAATAACTGCATGCACCAGTACGGGTTGGGGGTTGACCTGCTGGAAAGCAGCTCTGCAGAGAAGGACCTGGGAGTCCTGGTGGAGAACAAGTTGACCATGAGCGAGCAATGTGCCCTTGTGGCCAAGAAGGCCAATGGTATCCTGGGGTGCATCAGGAAGAGTGATGCCAGCAGGTGGAGGGAGGTGATCCTTCCCCTCCACTCAGCCCTGGTGAGGCCACATCTGGAGCACTCTGTCCAGTTCTGGGCTCCCCAATACAAGGGAGACATGGAGCTACTGGAGCGAGTCCAGCGAAGGGCCACAAAGATGATGAAGGGACTGAAGCATGTCTCATATGAGGAAAGGCTGAGAGAGCTAGGACTGTTCAGTCCGGAGATAAGACTGAGGGGGGAATCTGATCAATGTATACAAATATCTGAAGGGAAGGTGCAAAAAAGATGGAGCCGGACTCTTTTCAGTGGTGCCCAGTAACAGGACATGAGGCAACGAGCACAAACTGAAACACAGGTGTTCTATCTGAATATAAGGAGGGTGACTGAGCACTGGAACAGGTTGCCCAGAGAGTCTCCATCCTCGGAGATGCTCAAAAGCTGTCTAGACACAGTTCTGGATGAGCTAGGTGACCCTGCTTGAGCAGGGGGGTGGACTAGATGATCTCCAGAGGTCCCTTCCAACCTCAGCCATTCTGTGATTCTGTGATACATTCAACCACTCAAATATATCTTTATCAAGTCTGTGAAAACTCCATGTATCTCAAACAATGACGACTACCTAATTCTGGCTCTCAGATGGGATGCTCTGCTGTTTTGTCATGGGAGTAATAATATCTCTGCTGATTCTGAGCAGGTTGCTGAACTGTTCTTTAGTGCTGCAGCAGCTTTGCAGTTTCTATTTCCACATTTCTAACCAAGACAAAGCTGGGTAGCCAAGAGAACAGAAACATCTGAACTTTAGAAAACATGTCTCATGCCAAAAGATCAGGTGTTTTTGCAAATTCTATTTTAACAGTTGGCAGAATTACACTGAAAGTTGAGAATTTTGTTGTTATTATTCATTCTGGTGCTGGAGCACCCAGCATGCAGGACTTTGTCCATGCCTACAGTGTACACAATCTAAGAGAGCAAGCAACATAGGAAGAGTGGGAGAGCAGGACACAGCCTATATATAAAGCTTTTAAAATATAAATACCTATTTCTCATCTTTATATACTCTTTCCAACCTATCATTATTAATTTGCTATTTTTTGTCAGACATCATAAACTAAGCAACTCTTCAGGATGAGATCTGAAAGAAAATATGGTCCTTCATTATAATGGATAATATCAAAAGGGAGAGTCTCTAGGCATAAATGAAAATGTATAAGAATGAAGACAACGACTATGTGAATAGTGGAAAAGTGAGTCAAAAAAGCCAGAATTATCCATAAACACAAAATGGTAGCAGCATCATAATGAACAAGCATTATAAAGCACATATACAAGATTACACATTCTTTATATTGTACTGTGCTAAACTACCTACCCTGAACTAAGACATAATAGTCTACTTCATATAGTGCAGAGATCTGGAAAGAAGACCCCTCAAATCATAGAACGCTTTGGAAAGTGCTGCAACCCAAATCTAAATATTTATATATATATATATAAATGAATGTATATGCTTGCATGCCCGTGTTTGCATGTGCATTTATGTAAATCTGTGTATGCATTTGGGTATAAGTGCACACGCACACATACACGCACCCCTCTGTAGTGCTGGATGAAAAGGAAAGATACCATAATACAGATAAAAAGAAATGGTCCATCCTACTAATAAGTCACATACTTGGCTTATTCTAAACTATCCTGGCTCTGTTATAACAAATGACATAAATATTCTGACATATCTATGTAGATATGCATAAATAGATATCCTATCATCTTTGAAATGGGATTAAAAGCTTAAATGTTACAAAGGGTTATTTAGCATCATTACACTTATTATGATAACTTCTCTATAAATTCTAGCATTGTTTAAAAATTATACTCTAGGAAACTTTAAATGTATATTCTATAATGCTTGTCATCCATCACAGGTTTTAGTGCAGTATATCTGATGAAGGACTCTAGTGTAGAATAAAGAGCAATGGCAGGAGTGCCAATCTGTGTATTTTTGATGATAAAAAGGCTGAGTGCTCGCCAGCAGCAGGTTGCTGTCGGTAAAAATGAATCTGAAACAGATGCCAACTGCGTCAACAGCTTGAGCCATATACATTTTTTATTAGACAAAGACATAAATCATGACAAAAGTACATAGGTGCAAGGCACAAAGAACACCATTATTACACTCAAACTCAAAACAAAGTTATCTAGTGCTGTTTCCTAACTAGACTGTTATGTTCATATCTAAGTCTGTAAAATATGCATGTTTAGTGTTAAAAATATGAATTAAAACAAAATTTGGAAAAGACTATCTGTTATATTGTTACACTTTATTTATATCAATCTTGAATATTGTTTTACTAATATCTGAACACAAGAATATTATCATGCATTGAAAGACATTTTTTCATTCTTCTGTAACAGATGAAAATTGTTCTCCTTTCTATTAAGGTTTATATGGAAGTAATTTGTATATACTACTGGTCATATGTCTTAAACTCACTAAACTGTTTCCCTCCTACCCACATCCTGTGGAGATTATAAGCCTACTTACCTTTGACTAATGATGCACAGGGGTGGGGGGGAGGAGACTTAGAACAGCAGAAATATAGAATTTACTTCTCAAAATTTTGCTTTCTTTTGTTTTAAAAGATGAACATTTTGTAACAAGACTTGTTTCATCATCTTCCAGCACTTATCTATTTTGAAATTTACTCAAGAGTTTTATTTTCCATGTTACTACCCATTTACTGAGATGTTCCATTGAGCTGGATACTAAAATCTGTTTAGAGATCTCTGAAAATACACACTTCTATTTCATAGGTATGTTGGGGTTTATGACACCTGATTTAAGTTCAAATGGGCTCGCATTTCTGTATTTCATGTTTACTTCTTGGGTTTGATAATCCCAAATATTCCAAAGTACCTAGAAGAGAATGCACAGAACAAAATGAAAGAGAAAACATTAACTCTAAACAAAATACATGTATTTTCTAAGGAGACGGTTCAGTTTTGTTTAAATGGGAATGCTGTTGAAATTGGCACAAACAGTCCTGGAGGTTCCTGCAGAGCACTGGTGACAACTTCTTGACACAGGTGGTGGAGGAGCCAACAAGGAGAGGTGTGCTGCTGGACCTCGTACTAACAAACAAAGAAGGACTGGTGGAAGATGTGAAGGTCGAGGGCTGCCTTGGCTGCAGTGACCATGAGATGGTGGAGTTCAGGATCCTGCGAGGAGGCAGCAGGGCACCAAGTAGGATTGCAACCCTGGACTTCAGGAGAGCAAACTTTGGCCTCTTCAGGGACCTACTTGGAGGAATCCCATGGGTTAGGGCCCTAGAAGGAAGGAGTGTTCAAGAGAACTGGTTAATATTCAAACATCACTTCCTCCAAGCTCAAGAGCAGTGCATCCCTATGAGTGGGAAGTCAAGCAAAGGGGGCAGGAGACCTGCATGGATGAGCAAGGAGCTCCTGGCAAAACTCAACCAGAAGAAGGAAGTATACAGAAAGTGGAAAGGGGGACAGGCCACTTGGGAGGAATATAGGAACGTTGTCAGAGTATGCAGGGATGCGACGAGGAAGGCTAAGGCCCGTCTGGAATTAAATCTGGCTAGAGATGTCAAGGACAGCAAGAAGGGCTTCTTCAAATACATCAGCAGCAAGAGGAAGACTAGGGAAAATGTGGGCCCTTTGCTGAATGGGGTGGGTGCCCTGGTGACGAAGGATGCAGAGAAGGCAGAGTTACTGAATGACGCCTTTGCTTCAGTCTTTACTGCTCAGGCCAGCCCTCAGGAACCCCAGATCCTGGAGGCAAGAGAGAAAGTCTGGAGAGAGGAAGACTTTCCCTTGGTCGAGGAGGAGTGGGTTAGAGATCATTTAAGCAAACTTGACACCCACAAATGCATGGGCCCTGATGGGATGGCACCCACAAGTGCTGAGGGAGCTGGCGGATGTCATTGCTAAGCCACTCTCCATCATCTTTGAAAGGTCATGGAGAACAGGAGAGGTGCCTGAGGACTGGAAGAAAGCCAATGTCACCCCAGTCTTCAAAAAGGGCAAGAAGGAGGACGCAGGGAACTACAGGCCAGTCAGCCTCACCTCCATCCCTGGAAAGGTGATGGAGCAGCTCATCCTGGAAGCCATCTCCAAGCATGTGGAGGACAAGAAGGTGATCAGGAGTAGTCAGCATGGCTTCACCAAGGGGAAATCATGCCTAACCAACCTGATAGCCTTCTCTGATGGAATGACTGGCTGGGTAGATGAGGGGAGAGCAGTGGATGTTGTCTACCTAGACTTCAGGAAGGCTTTTGACACTGTCTCCCATAACATCCTCATAGACAAGCTCAGGAAGTGTGGGCTAGATGAGTGGACAGTGAGGTGGATTGAGAACTGGCTGAATGGCAGAGCTCAGAGAGTTGTGATCAGTGGCACAGAGTCTAGTTGGAGGCCTGTAGCTAGCGGTGTCCCCCAGGGGTCAGTCCTGGGGCCAGTTTTGTTCAACTTCTTCATCAATGACCTGGATGAAGGGACAGAGCGCACCCTCAGCAAGTTTGCTGACGATACAAAACTGGGAGGAGTGGCGGATACGCCAGAGGGCTGTGCTGCCATTCAGAGAGACCTGGACAGGCTGGAGAGGTGGGCGGAGAGGAACTTCCTGAAATTCAACAAAGGGAAGTGCAGGGTCCTGCACCTGGGGAGGAATAACCCCAGGCACCAGTACAGGTTGGGGGTTGACCTGCTGGAAAGCAGCTCTGCAGAGAAGGACCTGGGAGTGCTGGTGGACACCAAGTTAAGTATGAGGCAGCAATGTGCCCTTGTGGCCAAGAAGGCCAATGGTATCCCGGGGTGCATCAGGAAGAGTGTTGCCAGCAGGTGGAGGGAGGTGATTCTCCCCCTCTACTCAGCCCTGGGGAGGCCACATCTGGAGTACTGAGTCCAGTTCTGGGCTCCCCAGTACAAGAGGGATGTGGCACTACTGGAGCAAGTCCAGCGAAGGGCTACAAAGATGATTAGGGGACTGGAGCATCTCTCTTATGAGGAAAGGCTGAGAGAGCTGGGCCTGTTTAGCCTGGAGAAGAGAAGGCTGAGAGGAGATCTTATCAATGTGTACAAGTATCTGAAGGGAGGGTGTCGAGAGGATGGAGCCAGACTCTTTTCAGTGGTGCCGAGCGACAGGACGCGAGGCAGCGGGCACAAACTGAGACACAGACAATTCCATCTGAACATGAGGAAAATCTTTTTCACTGTGAGGGTGACAGAGCACTGGCACAGGTTGCCCAGAGAGGTTGTGGAAACTCCTTCTCTGGAGATTCAAAACGCGCCTGGATGCAATCCTGTGCAATGTGCTCTAGGTGACCCTGCTTGAGCAGGGGGGTTGGACTAGATGATCTCCAGAGGTCCCTTCCAACCTCAGCGATTCTGTGATTCTGTGAGTGCATGTATGCATGTGTGTGCATTTTCAAGGAGTTGGTAAGGATTTTGTTTGCTTTTTATACTCCCTGTACACCTAATCAGTTTTACCCTCTAATTGCTATCATTTGAGCATAGATTAAATGATTTTATTCACAGCTATCCTTTCTGCAGCCTGTAAAATTAGCTATACTACCATTTGAAAATATTTTTTGTCTATTTGTTCCAGAAATTCTAAAGAAATGTTAAAAAGAGAACTTCTAGCTGAATTATGTTACATGTAGTTTTTCTTGTCATATAGAATATTTTCATTCCAAGCTGTCTACAAAACATAATTTTTTAAATTATTCCAAACATTCATTCAGAGTGTCTGAATGAATACTAATTACAAATGTACTTGAGCTTTTCTTAAATTATTCAAAGGCTATATACAGTCTATTTGCTAACAACAATATAGTACTTAAATTTAAGTTGCATCATTTTGTTTCTTTTTCTTGAGTAGATGACCTACTCTTTATAAATAGAGACACAAACCGTTAATTAAATCAAAGTTTCCAATTCATCCAGTTTTTTGCAAATTTGTTGTATATAAAAGTTGCACCTGACCATGATTAGCTGCTATCAGCCTGAATTTTCTTCTTGATTTCATCTGCCTATCGAGACTGTCTTATGTACATTCCTAACAAAGAACAAGAAGAATATTAAAACGTATTTCTCATGAGATCTATTTTATATAGCACAAGAGCATACTACAATTTATGGAGAATTGGCCTATTTCTCATCCAAGTTACTACATCCTAACAACTTGAATGAAGTTAATTGCTTATATGAATCTAAAAAAGGCATAATGAATGAGCTCAGCAGCTCTCAATTCAATTCTTATTTGGTGAAAATATCAGTTGCTAGTGAAGGTGGTAGCAAATGTAAAGCTAGAATATGGCCCCTTTGTCATACCTGTGATTAGCACAGTTTAGATTGCACATAGGTTCCTAATTTGAAGTGGAGCATAGGGAGATGGGAGTTCAAAATCCTGTATGCTTCCCTTATCCTGTAATCAGAAGACTGGTCATCAGGAAGGCAATATCACACTTCAGAAGGTGGAAAGAACAGCGTTACTCTTAAAAAGTAGCGTTATGCTTTATTGTGGCCTCCACTGGATGACCAAGAGCAGTTCATTCTGAAGAGGGAGGAAAAGGTTTAAACTTTTCCTTTAACACCATAACACAGGTAAGTCTTTCAAAATTACTATGTCACGTCAGAACAGGCTAAAATAGGTCAAGAGAAAGACAGAAAAAGAAAGCAAAAGAAGATTAATGCTCTTTTTTTCTCTTTTTAACTTACAAAAGATTGGTGTCCTTTTATATTTTAGTATATTGCAGAGTAATGTTTTTAAATTAACATCATCAGTTAGACAGGATACTAGAAGGACTAATAGTGAAACGATAATTCGAAACTGCTATTATAGAGGTCTCAGTGCTAGCTTCAACAATTAGCAAAGACTGAAACTCAGTCTCTAGGTCTGTTTCTCTCTGGTTTCTCTGGGAGTCTGAGACGTCGAAGAGAAAACCAGAGCCCTGGCATTTAAAACAGAGAGCCTCTCTCCAGTTTGCCCACATCACACATTTACGCTAGCAAAAACGCCTTCTTATTTCAAAATACCCATGAGCAAGAGATCCCCCGGGACACTAGGCCTCAAAATTAGCTAAGACCTCTAACAGGAACCAGGAGGGCGATGAAAACTACTTAAGGGCAAAGATACTGTTTGAGCACAAAATGGGTTATTTTGTTGATGTGGCATGCAAGCTGTCCAAGACATCTGTCTGGTAGATGAGAAACTGTTTGTGCTTAATTAGAATTAGGTAAAGGAGTCCAGGCTAAAGTAAATTCATTTTGTCCCCAAACTGTATAATGTATTTACTAGCATGAACCAAAGGGTCAGAACAGAGTCTTGGGATGCAAGGCCACCCTCCTCTAGATCACTGTATCAGTAATATCATAATGGGCCAAAATTGCCTAGGTTACAGTGTTGGAAATACCAAATTTGAGTATGAATGTAACAGACATGGGGCCAATGAAGTAATTAGGGGTAAGTTCTTTATCTGAGAGGAGCGTAGGCAGAGAAAAGGAGGTACAAGGGGTGGCAAAATGGTGAGTTCAAGAAAAGAAAGAATGGGGAATACAGTAAGAAATGAAAAAAGGGAAGGCTTTGAGATGCTTCCTCAAATGTAAACCACTAGAGGTTTTAGATGCAAAACTGGGTGATATGTAAAGATCGGAAGCATTTATTTATGTAAGCAATACTGTATTTTGGTAGGCAAAGCAACTAAGTGATAAAATTTAGAAAGCTAACAAAGCCATAAATTCTTCTACTCCCATTAGGATAAAGATATTGCCACTGGAAGTTTCCAGTTCGTTGAAGGGAGAACAAAGACCAAACAATATAAATAAGCATCTACTTTATTGTTGTTGTTTTTGGCTGGTTTGTTTATGGATTGGTTTTGAAGACTAGACAGCAAATGATAGAAAGGCTATAACATCAGAGATGTGAAATCATAACAAGTTTTGGCAGTGCAATGCTGTAAGACGTTCTCCCTAGTTTCCCCACATTCACTGGCTTACTGAGCCATAGCAAAGGTTGCCAGAAACTCACAAATCTTAAAGAGGAGCAAGACTTTGGTTTGCTTTGGTTTAGCTTTGACTGACAAATTCTATTTTGTTTTCCTTTAGATTTAAAACATGATTCAAAAATCTCCAATTTCTATCTTTAATTAATTCCTGTTAATGAGACATTTAAATTTGTGCCTGATGTTGAAATCATATCTAATTCTTACACAGCACCTATCACATTTCTAAAAGTACTGACTATATTTTAAGTGGTATCTATTTCATAGGAGTATACCTTTTATTACATTTTTACTCAATAAGAGTATGAGTGTGAAATGATAATGCACTGTTATGGCTATGCCGTGGAAAATGTTGAGGTCTGTGTAAAATATTATATAGTTTTCGATGTTAGGCAGCAAAAAAGGATAGCAAAGATGATGTATACTATCCCAATGACAATATAAGACAGCACAGTTTAATAAAATATCCCTTCTGTGTGAAACTCAACCAGCTGACCAACATGGTCACTCATATATTTTCTTCCAGGATTTGGCCTCCACTCTAAATACACTACAGAAAAACCTGTGTCATAATTACTGTAATGGAAGTGATTTGGTTGTTCAATTGACAAACGGTGTAGGTGTTCCCAGTCCATGAAATTTTTTAAGGTTTCAGCTTTCCTTTTCAATACAAAGTTTTCCTTTTATTTCTGTCTGTATAGGGTAAAAAACACACAGACTAGACTATCTCAGCATGGTTCAAACCTGTACTGGGCTGCTCTCTCCATAAATGAATTTATTCCGTGGTAGGTCTTGATCTCGACCGTTGAAACTATTTAAGAGAAAGCAAAAACATGAAGCAGTGATTTCCACTTTGTGGGAACTCTCTCAATTATAGAATAGAGACAGTCAATCATACTCTGTCTCCAGCCAGATGAATACTGAATTATTTATGCAAAGATATCCAGTGCAAATAATGAGAGCAAGACTCCATAATGACCTGTGTTTCAGAGAGGACCTGGTTCAAGTTCCTGTCTATAACTGAGCAGAGCTGAAACTTAGACCTGAATTTTGAACATCTCATGCGAGGGCTCAAACGTTCAGTCTTTTGTCTTTGGTTCTAGAGTCATTTTTCTCTCTCTACCCCCACACCCTCGCAGCCACAAAGGCTGCAATTTTTGACCAAATATATTAAATCACAACAAACCTGATCTACTCTAGCAGCGTAACAGCTTTTCTGCAGATCTCTGTAAGAGCAACTGTGAAAATACATTTGAGAGCACACCACATTGATTAGGTTACATACCCATTATATTAGAGTTACTGCCGCTTTCAACAGGCATACATTCTTTGTCTCAATAATAGCTGACATTAACCGAAAATATGCCAGTTCTTGAATGTTGCTCTTTCACTCCTTCATTTCTTGGTCTAAAAAGTGATCTTTGTACAAGCTGTTCTAAAAGGTAAAGTAACCTTTGCTCAGGCTTTTTCCAGAAATCAAACATACCACTAAACCTATGTGGCCACTATTTCAGAGAACACAAGCCCCTCAAGCAACTGGAGAATGAACTCAGCTGTCATATCACAGAGCTAATACATGTCTTTGTACTGTGTTGTCTTCACTTTTTGAATGAATAATCAAGTCAAATACGCTCTTTTTTCAGAGTTTCTATTTTCACTAAAAATTCCAGCATTTTTGTAAACAATTTGGTGTTGAAATGTTTTCCCTTGAGGGAAATGCAATACTCCAAGAAGATGGTCACATGGCTTCTCTGACAGACAGTTTGTATTTGCCTGCAGAATATTTTGGTGATAAAACTAAGTAGACAGTTCTACAGAAAAAGATAGAGAAAATAAACTCCTCTGTCACCTTCATTCTAAGACAACAAACAGTTTGAGTGACTCTGAACCAGAACTTTTTTCATGCCTAGACAAACTATGAAATACTTAATCTTTCCATCTTTCCTGTGCCATTTTAAGGCACAGGAAATGTGGGTTGTTTTGTTTTGTATTTTAATGGGAAAAAGGTCCTCATTCTTGATTACATTTTGCCTCTTAAAAATTAGTAGGTCAATATTATAATTTTAAAAAGTAATTAATATATAATCCCTAAAGGCTGATACATATTTTGATTTGAAATCTATTTATTGAAAGAAGCAGTCTTTCTGAGAAATAGGAGATGAGAAACTTAATGGAAAAGTTAGTACAGAGCTAAGATTGTGACAGAATATAATTTATAAAGATTTTCTGATTATGGAAATAATCTTTCCCTCCATTGTGATTTCACAGTTTTTGTCCTCTTCTCCTCCTGTCTTCCCCAGAACTAGACATACTGTGGCTTTTAGGTGAGATGGCCCACCTATGCCATTTAAGCAAAACGGTTTGAAAATAATGGCTACAAAGATGTTTAGCAAAACTTTCTTAAAAGTGAATTCTTCAGACAGTTAATTTTGACAAGAATTTTGAACCTAAGTCCCTTGAGGACAAATTCATACCACATTAATTAAAACAAGAGGATACTTGTATCAAATGTGGACCGTATCAGGTGAAATAAGAAATTAATTAGGTTTTATATTTATGGTGGTGGTCAAAAAAGGAAAGCAGAATGTTTTCAAATTTAAGAAATGAAGATTCCAAACACAATTTTGTAGAGGTATGATTATTGCTTTAGAAATCTATTTTCAAAATGATATATTTAAGAAAAAGCTTAGAAGTTTGCAAAAAAATTATTCAGTTTCAGGGAGAATGTATAACAAAAAGGCTGCCTAAGTCAAGAAAAGAGAACTTAAAAATACAGAGAGACCTGGGTGGTCTGATAAAAGGCACAGAAACAGGTTAAAAGATTAGGTAAATAAAAAAAATGCTATGAAAATGCATTCAGACTTAAATGGAAGAGAATATATCCACTGTCAATAATACATTCCACATTTTCAGTAGACCAAGAAGTAGAGCAATACTTGAGGCATTAAAAACCACAGTAGACTACAGGGAAAACAAAGAGACAACCAGACTAGTTATTATTTTCAGGAGCCAGAAAACAAACTGAATTCTCAGCTAGGCTAGAAGGAGTAACATAGCATTGTAACCTAGATTATCATTAATACTTTGAAGATGTACATTTCTGCAAAATAGTTTGAAAAGAATCCTCTTTTCAAGTAAATGGTATAGTTTTTCCACCGAATTCAAGATGAAGACTTCAGCCAATATAGTATTTGATCTTAAATCATCACATTTCTTAATACCCTTTCTTACAATTGAAAAACAGTCACATGCACACACAACACTTAATACAGTTCAACAGTACTATGAAACTATAATCAAACCGAAAATATGTTATGGCTAGTACTGTCATGATAAACGATTTAGAAGGTGCTATGCTGATAAATAAGCTTCTACTGAAACAATTAATGATGAGCAGGGAGCTGCTTTTCAAGACTTCAGGGGCTCCATGCCTGTGTTCAAGACCCAGAACTAAGCTGTTTAATCATTTATAAAATATTTTTCCTTTTATCAACTGTCTGAACCCAAAACTGATATTTGCAGAAGTTCTTTACAAGATTTTCCACTGTGCATAGTTAGACCATGACTCCATGTGCAGTAATACTCCCTGTGCTTCAGAATGTGTTACATATAGCAAGATGTCACACAAAATCTAATCCAGGGAGACAACTTCCATTTAAGCTTAAAGAATGGCTAGAAAACTGATTTAGTCTTTCTTCACAAAACCAAACACAATGGCTTAGATCACTGCCTGAAACCACAGCAAGCACAGAACTCAATCCAGGACAGGGATGCAAGTCACTGCTGGTTTTAAATCACGCGTGGGCTTGCTGTACCCTAGGCAGTGGGGTGCTAGTGCAGACTTCAATGTCCACCCTAGCTCCTGCACCCGCCAGCCTCATCTTGATTCTGAAACAGCAACTAGAGATGACTTGTTAAAAACCTGATTATTTTCTTTCCTAACTGTACTACTAAGAATGGCAGTGTTTTGTAGTTTAGCTTTCTAGATGCAATAATTCAGTGACTGATCATAGAAAGGGTGTCTATATAGGTGGTGAGGGTTAAACGGTCTCTAGCCTGTTGCGGTCCTTAGTGGACTGGTTTTGACCACCTACTGAGGATTTAGAAATATGCTGTGCTTCAACATTTCAGAAAGTCCTTTAAAGGAAGGAAAAAATCTGAAGCTTTAAATATGAAGTTAAAAGACAAAATCTATGAGTATGAGTTGCAAAGCTGCACTGTACAATATCTTCCAATTTACTGCATCGCAATCACATATTTTCAACCCCTATATTAAAAATTCTGAAAACTTTACAATGTAATCTGTTACAATTGCTAATGTTTTGAATGAAACTGAAACAACACCTAGAAAAAAAATTTAATTTTCAGGACTTTATCACTAGAAAGTAATATAACGCCACATTTCCAAAGGAAGTTGTTTTAACAAATAAAGCAGTTCACACTGCAGGAGAAATTAACAACTTTACTAAACGAACACAAGTCAACGATGACATGTGCAGCAATTTTAGTGAAGATCCTATGGCTGTAGAAAAGATGTGACTGTTTCAAAAGCAAGCTCTATAAGTTCCCCGAATTTAAAGTTCCCCATATTTTAGATATGCAGGACAACAGATATATAGAGAGAAAATAGAATTTGATCTGAATTGCCACAACCCTATTAATACGATCAAGGTTAAATTAGGTAAATTAGGATGGACTGGTGACATGAAATTCTTGCTAGTCACTGAAACTGTTGGCATGTTCTGGGGTCCTCAGATGACTGCAGTATTTCACCATTCTTCATGTACTATGTAATGAAAACCATGGATCTAGAGTGTTTCATGCGTGATTTTCAAGCCAGTGGCTGCCATTAATGTGAACAGGCAGAATAAGTTTGCTCCTGTCATTGTCCTGTCATTTAGCTCGCATAAACCAGAACAAAAATATTAATTCAGTGAGGAATAAAAACAACATGTTTTGTGTCATTACAAAAAATCACCAATATCTAAAATATAAATAAAAATCCAAACCCACATTACTTTGTCATTTTATTAGCAATGAATTTTGAATGTTATTGAACAACCCACTACACAGAAAAGTATGAAGACCTAAACTAACTTGTACTACATATCCTTTGCACCAGAATTTTCGTTTTAACTGTTTTGGTTTTAAAGAAGGAGTTGATGTTATAAAGGGAAAAGGAAAGCTAGACTGACTAAAAGAAGTCGGAGTTGACAGTTACAATGACAATTCATTGCATTTCCATTCTTTTTTGTATTTTCCTTTTTTATTCACCTGAATTTTCATTTGGAAGGCCACCTGTAAAAAATAATCCTCTTTCCTTTGGAAGCTACGTCAGGAAATGAGAGACGGTCTTTTTAATAGCAAATGCTGCTTTATTCACTCCTTAAATAACGTAATACTAGCCCTCTGCTGAGCAGTAGCACTATTCAGACCTTGCAATCAGCTTTTGATTTGAAGATGAAATGGGTAAGTTATGTAACTTGTTTGTCTAGAAAATATATACAAGGACTGTAGCAAACTGCATCTATATAAATCTCTGCATGTGGAAATATGTTAAGAGCTGCTGTATCTCTAGAACCTACTGACCTGAACTTTTCTCTCTTTGCAGGATTTTACAGAAGCTGATATTATTAGAGGAAGCTGTCCCCTGTATTTTTCTGTGATGCCTTCACTTTTACATCTAGGAAATTTGCAACTATTTGAAAAAGATGTCTCCTTTTTACAATGGTTTTGCAATAGAAAGAAGGTCCAAAAGAAACTCTGTGTCTAAAACACAGACAAAGAAAGATGTTTTGACTAAAGCAGTGTTATGCTTTCTGAAGTCACATCACAGCATCTTTTTATAGGAAGTTTCATTCTGAGTGCAATGACTACACCTTCAGGAAATTCTCACACTTTCAGAAAATTTTCCTTAAATCTGCACTCCTAATATATATATGAACTTTTTTAGCTTGAATTCCTTTGTCACATGTATTGTAGATGCAAATTATAAAGATTTAAACAGAACCATGAACAAGGATCTTTACTGACATTCTAGATGTTTAAACTTCACAAGTCTTTTTAGCAAAAAGAAAAACATTACTAGATATTTAAAGACTCACTGTGATAGGATCTCTTCACTTCATAAGGGAAAAGGCAAGAAAGATATAACAAGCCTATATTTTGGGGCGGCACAAAATCAAGAGTTCTGAACAAATCTAAAATGACAACTCTCTGTATAAAAATCAGTGCTTAGTATTCTCTGGATAAAACAGATTTTCTTTCATATGACAGGAGAGCAACAAAAAGCTTGTCAAAATGTAGGTACAGTCTCAAAAAACAACATTTTACAATTTTTATAATCTGTAAGAAGCAAAAGTCTGAAGTCAACTTTTTCTAATATTGTTCCTCTTACCTATGCATGACCACAGAACTAACATTTTAAAAATCATATAAACTCACACACAAATATATATCCATGCCTACCTTGTGCAGAAAAAAAAGACTGATAACAAATTGCATGGATTCAGACAGTTATTTTTAAAAGTAGACCAAATTTGGGGCTGTAAGCCTGTTCCTTTTACATTTGCTTTTCATGTTATGTTATTCAGATATGACAACAACACAGAATATGCAGAACAATGGCCTAACAACGCTTCCATTATAACACGTTTCCCCTAGGACATGGCCCAGATTTGGTGGACTAAGCCCTCAACTTCACAGTCTTGAAGCCATGGGGGAGATGCATATGCCTGCTTCGCTCCCCATTCTACTGCAAACACATGGCAGAAAGCCAAATTCTGGTGCTCATATCAAGTCAAGGAAATCACAGCTCTAGATTCCAACAAGCATGACAGCTGCCTGTATACAAGACTGCTGTATCAGGCTCCCCTTTAAATCTCCACCTGACTTTGCTTTGCCATTCTTTCCACAATTTAAATTAAAAAAAAAAAAAAAGCAAAAAAACAAAGGGAAGCTAGATGCAAAAATTTTATTTTATTCAATTTTTCCATCATAATAACTGCCATTTTTATAGCACCTACTTCTGGTGGAAGCCTAAAGAGCTATACGAAGTCAAATTGATGCACAAATTAACTCACAAAAAAATCACTGTACCTACATCAAATACATAGCTATGTATAAAGAAATATAGCGATCATTTTAAAAATACATATTGATATTGTGCATATTTTAAGACAAAAGGAAAGTAAGAATGGCACATTCCGAATAAAAAAAGTAGATACGCATGCAGTAACAGTATGCATGTATAGGTACATATGTAGTATGTCACAGTGCAGATTGCTGTAACTGTAATCTGGACAAAAGCATAGGTTCATTATTCTTCAGAAAACTGCACGGAGTCTTCTGACAAGCACTTATTACCTCAACATTTAGGTCTCATCTGGAAGATTTAACCACCTCTCAGAACCACCCTGCCACAATGTTTGTTCAGATTAGTGTGGGATATGTTTCCTCCTGACATCCTTTCCTGCACTTTCTATGGTGAGTGATCTCCCACCAAAGGATTTGCCAGCTTTCCCTGTAAACTCGGAACAGAGCAAATGCCAGGCAGTAAAGGATGATAAAATAAATATTCTACTTGCACTGAAGACATCTATTTCTACACAGAATTCTTATTTAAATAATTCCTTTGGGAAAGCCTGCTGAAAAATGACAAGATTTAACTTCAGGTATCTTACAGTAATTCTCTATGCTAAAATAGAGAGTTCTCCCCTTTCTCACACCCTCTCAAACTCCCTCCTCTCTTTTTCAACCCTGGTCAGAAAAGTATTTTCTCTGAGTATGTTTCTGTGAAATGTGGTCAGCACCTCACCAAGAGTGTAGCAGAGAAGAAAGAAAGAAACAGAGCAGGTGCTAAGAGATGGAGTAAAGACGTGCAGTTTGTGCAGCACAGGAATCAGAGAGGGAGGGAGCTTGTGGTTGCCAGGACCTGCCTCAATAGCTCTCCGTGGATCAGAGACGATCCCCTGGAGAGGTCGCAGCACTACTCCTAGGTACCATGGGCTCCCTCCAGCTTCTGCTCTCCTCGTTCCCTCCCTGCTCTCCTGCTTCCTGCTCCATCCCTTAGCCCAACTCAACATCTTGGCTTGAGCTCTGCCCCCATCACCTCTCAGCACCATCCCTTGCACTGCTTTCAGCAGCAGTCTGACAATAATTTATCTCCAGAATGCATGTCCTTATTACTCCTTCTCTGTTTCCTGGGAAGAGTGCTCTATCTGAAAAATTCTTCTGTACAATGATTGATAGAACATTTTTCCTCATATTAAACATGATCTGGCATGCCAGAATCCTTGTTTCCATGCTATTCACTATTCATCATATTCTGATCACTTGGCGCCTTCAAAAAATAAATAAATAATAAAACCAAGGCAGAGTGCAAAAGTATATTGAATTTTACCATATACTCAAAATACTGTGAGAAAGCAAAAAGTGAAAGCAGATGTTAAGGTTATCTTACTAACATCAACTCAGCTCTGATTTTCATTATTGTTATTTATTCTTTAGACAAGATAATCCTATCAGTTTGAAAAGAAGCCCAGATGTAAGCACTGCTTTTGCATCCTAGCAGGATGTAATGGCCTAACAGACCAGTTCGCTCACAGCTTCCCAGGTCAGCTACACACCTCATATACAACCTAGGGCAAATACCTTCCCTTCTCTGTGCCTGGCATGCTCTTTCTTTTTTTACCTTTGACATTGCTTAAGGTCTTTGAATCAAAGTTTTCTCTGAAATATATATTCATACAACATCTAAGTGAAGTCCCAAATTCATTGGGAACTTCTAAGCATTAACCAGTAATTATGCAAGTATATTGCATGCAATCCTTTATCTCATAGAGCAAGAAGCTTTATAGCTGGGGAAGAAAGAGTAAATTTAATAGATCTTCATTCTTGTATGGCTTTGACAGAGTCTCACATGACATTCTCATAGACAAATTAGAAAAGGCTACAGGATAAAGAAAAACTGATCAGATAACCTACTGCGGGAACAGTCTGCTGTCAAAATGGAAGGAACTATTTAAACTCTGCAGAGGTCTATCTTGACTTTTTCATTCTGTGTTTTCATTAATCAGATAATGAAATATATAGCACATATATTAAATCCCATTGCTCAGTCAGACTGTAAAGGTTAGGTTAGAACTGCAAAGTGCAAAGACTTCAAACTTATTTTGTTTACAGTGATGTAAATGTATGATTAGCTTAAACCTCCAGTGGAAAAGGGGGGGAAATGTCAATGATGCCAAAGGATTGCAACAATTTCTACAGGGAAAGAAAGGCCTGTGGCTGCACTGTCTTGGATAAATTCATTCTTTGATCACAATATTTATTTAGCATTAGGAGAAAATGTGGGAGGGAGGATTGTTTTGTTTTATTTTGAAAGCTCATAATATCTCTCTCTTTGTTTATGCTTTTGGATATTACTTTGTATTACCAGCTCATCTGGATTCTTTACTGTCCTGAACACATATTCATCAGATTCTGATTTTCTATTTTTTGCCCATGAGATCCTATTTTATTGAATTTGATATTTTGTAGAGACATTGGACAGTACATCACACATGCTAACTTTTTAGACACCTGAGTCAGGTTAGTCTCCTTAAGCTCCCCGGATCAGTGAAAAAGAGCTAGTTTTCTTTAGAGAACGATTCAGAAGAGGATCTTAATGTATGTGCTTCAAATTACCCTCTGGAGGGACCTCTCTCCCTCTGTCCGCTGAATGTAGGGAGCACCTGCACAGCCTGGTTGGTATCCTCGCTCTTTTATCTAGTCTCTCCTTGTATATCTACCACCATTAATTCTCTTCCTGCCTTAGTACCCTTGCAATTTGTTTGCCTGACATTGCTAGTTCATCTATATGCTAGAGGTGAAAGCCGAGTGAAACTAGCTCAGCTGAAGCTGAACCAATCTCACAGCTTGATGGTGCCAAAAGGGGTTGTCAACCTCCACCAACTTCCGCTTCGTTGTGCTGGCCCTAATACTACTCACTTTTAAGAAGTTTGCTAGCTTAGTTTCCCATTGGGTTGGTAAACTGAGCAGCACACTGAGAGATTAAGCATGCTTTGTGCAAGGAAAGGAGCAGGACTGGGAACAGGACAAGCAGAACTACCCCCTAAGGGGCAATAAGCTGTTAAATCAGGTCAGTGCATTTTGTTTGCCTTCCCTGTCAGAAACAAGTGATCAATGGGTATAATTTAATTTTATTATGTTGAATTAATTTATTAATTATAATAACAATGATGTGAAAAAGGGAAGCCCACATTAAAACTCAGAATAGAAAATATGTTTTTTTAAAACCTCTTAATTTTGAAACTTCATTCCCTGTTAGTCCATGTGAAATGAAAAGCCGTTCAGAAAGTGGTAAACTGAGGCCTGACACCCGTACATTCCCACTCAGAGCACTAGCAAACTCACTTCTAGGGTATCCCTCCTCAATCCTCCTTCATATCTCCTCCTCCATAGCCTATAGCATGCTCAGCTCCTGGGTCTGGGTCTGTATTACGCGCATGGCTGGCTGCCTGGCCAAACAGAAAAAGGTTTTCTTTTCTCCACCACTCACTAATTTGCACAACGCATAGAAAGTCAGTATCTTTTATATCCATGACACCTAGGCTGATTGTGGTTGATATTGTTCGACAGATTCAGAAGTTAGTGATGTGGAGACCAACAAAAAAAGGCTTGTTTCTAAAACAAAAACTAGGAAAATTATCTCCACAGTTAAGATAAACACATTTATATGAATTCCTTTCTTCTAAACAATTATTCAAAGAAATCAAAAAACCCCTTTAATTATGTATTTGAAGTTTTAGAGATACTGAGCTACAAGAATAATAATAAACAAAAATTTTACACCTCTGTCAGTTCCTTTCCTACAGTACCAAGGATTTTATCTGACTTTTTCAGATATCGAAACAAAATTATTTTTCTGTGTTATATAGGCATTTTTACAACATCTGAAGCTTCATTTGCAGACTGTTTAAACTTTTTTTTATTATTTCTGGAAGGGTCTTTCTCTACTTTAAAAAAGAAAACTAATAGCGCACTCTTCCTTTAAAATAAAGTTTTAAAACAAAATCACTGAAATTTTAGAAGTGAAAGCGTTTTTCCTATATGTAATCAAAATTCTAGCTAGATTTTAGAAATCAACTTTTTCTCAAATATGTTCCTATTTTATTACTGTTTTGGCATTTGTTGAAGTGCCAAATGTTAGAAGTTAGCACAATCTCACCAGCAATATAAAGCAATTAGCAAATATCCATAGTATGACAAACACCCATAGTTTGTTTGTAAATAATCATCTGCATCTTGAAGTATTTTTAATGTAATTAAAAAATGATTGAAGTGATTCACAGAAAACCAAAAAGGCCAGATGCGCCAAGGTTTGCATGCAAGTTAATATTACTCAAGCGCTTCAGTAAAAGAGAACAAGGCAGTGAGGAAGTTTTCATCAGGTGTATGCCTTTATAGCAATAACATGATCGACATTAACAGCTGTGTTTAAATATCAGTTACAAATGACTGACAAGAGTTTAAAAGTCCTTTTTTCTCCATATAAAAGGCACACTGTATGCACACTGGAGGTGTAAATTGCATACTACATCAACTATATGCGTTCTAGCATCTGCAGACAAGCAAGTCAGTCTCTGGGTCCACTACCTCCTTTTTCTGCTCACGTTTGGTAATAATTCTTTTAATTAATGTAATGGGACATCATGGACTGAAACATCAGAATTTAACTGAAATCATCATCATCTTTACAAGCAATAACCAGAAAGAAACCAGCAGAACTAGTGCTAGCCTTTGAGTATACAGTATTTTGATCTTTCAATTTTGAATAATCAAAAGTAACCCTGTACTTTAATCTTCCATTCCAATATTATTTTTATGCAAATAACAGCTGATATAGTCACTGAAACCTACACTTTTTTCAATTTTTGATCTTGTCAGAAGCAAAACCTAAGAAGTTACACTTTTTTTTTTAAATTTCCAAGCAAGTGTGGTTCTGTTCATGAACACAAGACTGCTTTTCACATACATCTGCAATATTTTTCAGTCCAGTAGAGCTGCAGTTTGCATTAAAATGTCAAAAACTTGTCATGGATCATTTTGAATAAATAACAGTGAACATTTTCTGCGACAAAAAAAGCACCATAAGTTTTCAATACTCTATTTAACTCTTAATGCACATAGGAGTGCTTTTTATTTGTGAAGCACTGCATTAGAAGAATCCAAATCCTGGATTTCAAGATCTGTTAAGGCAAGACTGTGCTGTTTTTGCTAAAAGAAGCACTTCTTTTAATTCATGTTGTATCACTCATCACTCTCTCAATCTCAACACTAAACTGAGAATATGTGGTTTGTTTTAGAAAAAGAAAAACTCAAACAAATACAAAATTTTGACCAATTCCCAATGTACAAGCTGTACAGAGTAATTCTGAGTGCACATACAGAATTTCCATAATATTTACTTCTAGGTTCTTCTATGCTGATTATGAATAAAATCTCATGATAACTGCTTCCAGAATTATTTCATTATAAATAATTTATATAATGATATAATTGTAAACTAAAACATATTTACCTAGAAATAATTGACTCATTGCTTCCTGTCACATTAACAAACATGAAAAGGTCCAAAATGCAAAATCCACTCCACAGAGCTTACATTGTAAAAGGTGCTTCCCACAAAGCACCTATGTTACAAGAGCTACCCAGCTGCAGCAAATGAAGACACCAGCTGTGTCACTAACACGCAAATTCTATCCAAGCAAGATGCAGAAGTGTTTGCTATTTTCTTCCCGTTTCTCCCCCCCTCCACACACACCTTCCTGCAATAAGCTGCGAGAAAGCATTATGCCCTCCAGGATTTCAGGCAGATGTTCCTGCAGCTTTTCCTTAAAGCGAATGCCCCAGAGAACCGACCCTGTGAGAGCAGTAGGTCGGCGTTATCCCACAGTCACAAGCACCAGGGACTTCTTAAACAAGAGCACTCAGACTGAGAATGACCATAGAAACGGGTTTATAAACCGCACCAAATCTATCCTTTTTCTCAGGACGGCTGTCAGTGCAGCAACTCAAGGGCCGGGGGTGTGGCAGTGCTTTCTGCATGGTGCCTTCTGCATCCTTGCCCCTTTCCCCATCCCCTCCGAGGATTAGCCCCCCAAGTCTGCTGTTCCCAGCATCTCCCACTCTCTGCTGCCACTGCACATCTTTGTGCCTCTTTCTTTCTTTCCCCCTCCCCCTTATTCTTAGCCCACCCGCCCTATATTCTAGAAGCATTTTCCTGTGTGCGCCCAGTTCCTGGGAGGAGAGGCACGCTCATGCGGAGCCCATCTAACCCAACTTGCAGCAGGTAGGATGCAGCAAGTATGCAGCGCTCCTCTCTCTCTTCTACAGTCTTTCAATAATGTAAAATGCCATATGTATACGTGACAAATAAACCAGGTACCACATGACCCATAGAAACAGGAAAATATTTTCTAGCTGACCAACTAATGAATTATGAATAATTCTAAAAAGTTGGATTAGGTTTTAGGAATATTTAAAACCATTGACACACCTGTATAGCATGAGAACTATAATGTGTTTTAGTTTCTTCTGCTTGCTAAGCTTCCTTTAGTCTCTATTTATTCCTTTAACCATTATAATAATGCTCTGGAAACATTAGTGTAGGAGTGGCAAAACAATATGGAAGATGTACTATATAGAGTATATCTCACTACCAAATCAAACAGCTCTCCTTCCTACAAACTCACCTACATGCCAAATAATCACCTGTTTCTCAAAAGGGAGAAAAACATTTTAGTGTGCTATTGCCCATATTTTGAACTTTTCCTTCCTACTAATGTACTTTCTCTGATTATGTTTTTGTATTCCATTATTTATCTTAATAGCTAGCTGTTGAAAGCATATATACAACCTGGGTAACTCTAATAGACTTAGAGACTTCAAAGGGCTACTTGGGAATGGCTCCAGACTCAATCTGTCTGCTCCTATTGAAAAAGTATCTAGATAGCAATTTTGCATAAATGCACTTGCATTGTCTTTCTGTCATTCAAGGCAACACTCTTGTACACACAGTATAAGAGCTTACACCTGGACATATACAGTTGTTTTTTAAAGACATTAAATAAAAACATATCAATTAAGCACTATGACTGTGCATTTATGTAAGAAAAGAAAAAAAAAACACCTTAAAAACCTCAAGACACTAAAACATAAAAGATTTTCATAATGCCAAAAAAATATCCACACTAAAAATACAACATGGGCCATCATGAATACATAACCATGACCATAAAATATAGCACTTCCTTAACTACTTGTACATGCAAATATGTTTTGTAAATAAAATTCGTAATTACTGTGAATCTAAATCAGTCTAATAATACTGCATAGTCCTGGACTGCTAATGTTTTCAAAATTGGGATGTTTATTTGGATTAACATATTACAAGAAAGTGTCACTCTACGAGCCATAAATAATAGGTATATTTTAAATGAAATTATGGTATTAGAAAAAAAACATTTTTTTCCAATAATCTTGATAATTAATTGCAATGATGGCAATACAGGGAGGGCTGGACTCCAGCATCTTGAATTACTTGAAACCTTAAAGATATTATGACATGAAAATGGGGCAGGTAATGAAAGAAAGCAAGGACTTAGTAAGTAAATAAATAAAGTAAGTAGGGATTCAGTAAGTAAATAAGTAATAAAATTTAGTTTGATGCTTTACATTCTTAGTCGGTGAAAATATTTGCCTTTCTTTCCAGGGTAACATTGTCCTTGTTTATCCCTAATAGTCATAGGCACTTAACTGGAATGTCCAAGTCATCCTAAGCACATTTCTAGGAATGAGAGGGAATAAAGCACCTTCAGAACATGATTCAGGTGTTAGCACTGAGTGATTTGCTATATTTTACCATCAGCTATGAAAAGAAGTTAAAGCAACTGTGTTCCTAGCTTAGGCATTTCAGTTCTCTGCCTGTGGGATGAACAGTCATATCTATGCTGAACACTTATATAAATGTTAATGTTTTTAACCTTTGCAGGCCTGCCACAGCAGATGCATCTTGCTGATCTTCAACAGAATAAAATGAATTTAGGTTAAAATATTCATCAGGGAAAGCACACAGATTGCAGAAGTGTCAATAAAAGCCTAACTTGAGCTACAGAATTTTTATTACACATCACCATTCACAAAAAGGCCTGAAAACAAAGAAAGAAAATAGATTCTTTGCATATAAACAGCAAAAGTAGAGAGTCCCATTTATATGCACGCATCTGTGACTGCACCCCAACGGCAGCACAGCTCCTGTGCACACAACTCACCTACCTTTTCTCGGAACAGCCGGAGTACCAGAAGCAGCGTATTGACCGTACCGTCTCTGGCACCTCAGCCAGAGCACACTAACTGAGCGATGCTGTTCCCAATATACAAGCTAGCTCATTCACTTGCCTTTGCTATGCAAACTGTCTGCAGGGCCCGCAACACCACATATCTCCTTCTTCTAAAATATTTCTTTCTTTAAGTCCCAGAAAATGCCAAAAATGCCTTTACTCAATCTCCACAATATAAAATTACTTCTGCTATTTGCATGTTTAGGGGTTTTCTGTTTGGCACATTGAAGTCTGTCTTTGCATGGTCCTTACAACCTTCAAGCTCACCATGACTTGTGACAAAAACCTGAATTCCTCTGTTTATCCAGACAAACATTCAGAATAGTCAGTAGTTTTTCACCCCACTATAGCAGCATGCCTCATCTTTATCACTTAAATATTGAAAAGGCAACCCAGTTTCTGAACTCCTTTCATTTTTGATGCTGTAGAAGCCAGTTTTATTACTAATTCTATAGAAAACAGGCATCGAATGATAAGTTTCAGTTATTATTGTCCTTGTCTAACCTATCCATTCTGCGAAGCCCCTCATTTTCTTAATATTAACTTTACTCACTAAAAGTCCAATCTTATTATCTACAGTTGCATGATGTTGTTATAGTGTCACTGAAAGGTAAATATCCAAAAGCTCTACTTCAGATGATGATAAAAACCATGTCTCAAAATTACAGCAAACATCATTGCTGTTTACAGATTGAAAAAATGCAGATGAATGAACAAGCAAAAAACCCACATAAGAATATGCAAAGTATTAATTTACAACCTGCTAGGAAACAATAATGAATTCTGGCACAATCCATGAACAGGCCATTTAGACTCATTGTGAAGACTTATTTCAGGGGAGTTTGCCAACAAAAACTGTAATGCAGGCCTTTGCAATCTATAGACCTCTTTTAATAAAGCAATGTTATATTTCTGGGGGGGTCGTTCTTTTTTAATAAATTATATTAATAAAGTCATTCTTTGGTCTTCTGTTAAATCAAAATAGAAAAATTAATAGTATCAAAAATTTTCTACATGAAAGAAAGAACAATAAGCAAGAAAAGTAACAATTACTTGGGAAAGAGTGGTGGTATAATAGCATACTGGGCTTGGACAAAAGCACAGTTTTACCAGAAGCGCTTATGTCTCGTGACATATATTAAGTGCACTTACCAAGCCATAATTCAGAAAAGCAAATGAATAAATTGAAGTTGATATAAAACGAGTACATTTCCTTGTACTACCATGTGATATGAAACTGAGCTCCAGACAGTAGCTCACAAACTGTACAATTGTTCCCAAGTTACAATACTATAAACATCAGTTGGACCCTCAGAACTTTTTAATTTTATTTTACCTGAAGTGCATTATGCAGTTTGTGTTCATGCAACATATAATGAAATACACTAAATTCTACTTTGCAGTTTTGGTACTCTACTCCCTTTGACACTACTTAAAATAAAAATGATATGAGGAGAGGAAGAGCCTGAACCTTCTAACCTATACGATCTCCCTCTCTTTTCTTTAAAGGCTGTGTAAGAGGTATTTATTCTTTTAGATAGGTTAGCTTAATTTCAGCTTAATTTCCCTAGTGGCATGACACCATTGGTGCTGAGTTAAAGAGGAAATCCCTCAGACAGGGTTGACCTCTTTTGGGCATTTTGTTTACTGTCTTCAATTATTATAGCCTTGGCCAGACTTCACACCAACTACTATGTACCCATGGAATAAACTTGCTAAAAATATACACGCAAAAACATTGAATAGGGTATCTCCACAGTCCCTAACTCTATCTGAACCACTCTTGCTAAGCCCAGATGAATCTGTTTCTGTTTTTAATCCTTGAAAATTGTGCGCCTGTAATTACTGCTAAAAATATTTCGGAGGAAACTTTTCTCTGATCATATGCTATATTGGAAAGAGAGGCCATATTGTTCTATATTATTTCTTGTCAATGAAAAATATCACACTGTTCTCCCAGTTTTAATTAATATTTTTATGCCTAAGACAGACATTATAACATTGCTAGAAATGCTGTGAAAATGAGCAGAAACTGGGTGAATTAAAACTATACTTTAAAAGAATTGTTAGTTACGTTCATAATTTGGAAACATGGCAGATGAATTAATCGGAAATCACTCCGTAGAAAGAACAGCCACATCTTCCAGTGGATTCCCTTCTTGAACCCCACCTAACATAGCCGGAAGCCACAGCCATGACTACTCAGGCTGAGTCAGCAATGACAACAGCAGAAGCAGTAACTCAAGGTAGAGTAAGCGCTGCTCAAGTGATTCAGCAGCTACAGATGGAACCTTGAAACACTGATTATTGAAAATTGCAAAACTGCAAATAGAGAACCCTAAGCTCAGTAAATTCCATATATACAGAAATAATAATGCTACTTGTATGAATCTATGCAACACATTACAAATTATACCAGATGTCATCCAGAGGAAGCTCAATTCGAACACTTCAGAAATACTGGACATTTTGCTAAGCTATGTCATAATGCTCTAGCTAAGTAACAAATAACTGTACCAGATGTTACTTACTACTTCAAATCTGGATAGAAATGATCCCAATATGTCATGGAGGAAATTATGTGTACTGTTAATGTTCCTAGACTAGCAGGAGAACAAGCTGATATTGTTAAGCATCAGCTAAGCTGCCTCTCTGGGCTACATCTATTTATTTGCAGTGCTTTAGCGTAGTGATTTTCAGACTAAAAGATACGGAGCCTAGAGCTCTATTGATTACTTCTAAGATGTCCACAAGACATCATAGGGAAAACCTGCACTGAAAAAATGAAGTTCATATATGCTAAAAAGCAGTTAACACGCACAACATTTCTAAAAGGAACCTTAGGTCCAATAGGATATAGTTAGTTGTTAAATATTTTCTGCAAATAAAAACAGGGGGGAAAAAGTTATGTTCAGAAGCATAGCCTTTCTTAAACCTAGATTATTTATAAAGAGACATCTAATTCCTGCAAAAGTTCAACTACCAAAAGGAACTTTAAGGAACTCCTATCTTCACTGGATGTTTGCACAAATGATCATATATTAGGAGTCCGATAAGTTACAAGTATCATTACTGCAATTACAGGAGAGTAATCTAAGAGTTTGATAAAGGTATTATATAATTGATGTTGAAATGGCTTAACAACCCCAATCACTTTGATTCCCAACATGCATTATACTATAAAATGAACTTTCCCTTTGTGATACAAAGCATTCAATAGATGCTTCATTCAGAAGAACCTCAGGAAAAACCTATATGCCTTATTCAAGACACATATCTCTGGAATCTGTAATGATAGCTAGGACTGGATGTTCAAGTTGGAGAGCTGTTAAAACTTGTGTTACTCACAATAAGACATTAATGACTCATGTACTGTTATTACACATTTTCCCTTTCCATGATTCAGCATGGAAAAAAATGCATGATTGACAGTTAACTTGATCACAACATACTTGACTGTCATTATACTATTATTCTGATAGATTACTTCATTAAATGGCCAGAAATAGGATTTACATCACAAGTCACATCTGCTACTGTATTTTTTTTTCCTCGCTACTGTTTTTGTCAGGAAAGAAAGCCCATAAGAATTAGTATCCAACTATAGACCATAATTTACTTCTTTCAAACTCTTCTGAGAGAAAAGAATCTGGCACAGAGCATCATCAGAGTACTACCCTAAAGTCAATAAAGAAATCAATTGCTTCAGTAGAAGAATTCTCATTGAAAAACAATTCACACCCTGCTAATCTAGAAGGAAAAGATTAGATAAATTCACTATGAGCTTTTTACGAATTTACAGAGCTATAAAGTTGTACAACAGAGAGCCTTGCACCAGCTTTCCATAAGCAACTTGCTCATAATTCTTCACCCTGTCATCAAAAGCTAAGTCTGATCAGCATGTTATCAAATTCAAATACCCTCTATTGAGTGTACATTACCATGCATTTAGGAATTTTAGTACGAAAAGTGTCACAGAGGGGAACCGTAATTTCTGGCAAATATTGGTTTTGCAATATTGGTGCAAAACAGAAGAGGGCACTGCTTATACAAACTGATCCCTGTATTAGCCTTCATCTCTTCAGACTTGTGAAAACATAGGACTGCTCTGTCTCTAGTGTTTCTTCATATATATGCAACGTGCTTGTATCACCATTCAAATTTGGCTGCACAGCAACCCCCTGCATCTTACCTGAAAAGGATCCAAGGAAGGGAGACAGGCAGAACTGCTGGCAGCACAACTTTTAGAGCTACTAGAATATCTCAAACAACTCATCAGTGTTTCACAAAGGAAACAAATTCAAAAATTCAGTGTATAATCTGCTCTCCCACATGGAGATTAGTCCTATCAACTTTCTAGCAACCTCCCCAGTCTCTTTAGGCAGAATTAGCTGAGTTAAGTTTCAGTGTTGTGGAGATTAAAGGCAGCTTTAATTTCTGTTCAAAGTAAACTTTAAAAATCCAGTGACTCAGCCCATATTTTTCTGTCAAAGCTCTAGAAATAAATAAGATTTAATGTCTCTTTCAGATCTGTTCAAGAATAAATATAATTCAGAGTTTAATCTGAGGTCAAGTGCTAATCATGACAAGCAGACATGCAAGATCAGTAGAAATAAATTTGTACTCTCTGAAAGATAAACAAGAACCTCCTCATGAAATGATGGTAACTTTTTTTGTTCTAGAAAGTCACAAGCAGATCATCTATAGTGATGCTGACACAGACAAGAAAAAGTCTTTTCTCATTCTCATTTGAATTGCATTTGAACAAAAAAGAATCTTCAAAATTATGGCACTGTAAGCATATCTTTTAGATTCAGGACTCCTGGAGAGTGCAGGAACAGCCAGCTCTTTTGGTGGTAACATTTGAAAAAAAATTGTCTTCTCTTCTTCAGGTTCTCAAAGCATTAATAAGGAAATATGACAACCTTTTTAGATTACCATCACCTGGGAATGATCTGTCTGAATTATGTTCAATGCTATAGGAACCTCAATGACAGCATATGATTATTTTTCTTTAGCATGTAGACACTTCTATGAAGTGAGGCCAATCATAAGTGGGAGCCTTGGAAACAAAGACCTGCCCTCAGTGCTGATATAGTCAGTTTATTGTTAGGATATCTTCATATAGTTATTGTTGTGATATAACTAAAGCAATAGAAATTAAATTAAAAACAAAATAACTACATTTTGGGATAAAGAAAAATATCACTGGCAAGGATTATGGAAGATTGTCTTGCAACAGCAATATTTGCACTAAGGTGGTGACAGAAGTATTATACTTGTGGCATCAAAAAACAATGAAAATTTGACCTTTTATTACTCAGGTTTCAAACTCACTGATTTATCTGCAAGAGCATACAGGAAAGACAATTTTAAATCAGTATTTTAACTGAAGATTTTAGTTAGCTTATTATATAGAAAATATGTATCAGCTCCTTGGTATTGGTATCTTAACTGCAAGTTTGCCTGGTGAGTATAATCCTTACGCAAAAGAAATTCTATCAGCAAACAAGTAGTCAAAAATTGTCCCATCTCCAAATAACTACAGAAAACCAAGAAAAAATGTACTAACATGGGAGGAAAGGAGGAGGGAGGGAGGGAGGAGGGAGGGAGGGAGGAGGGAAAGAAGAAAGAAATAGGCCAGTGTAAATTTCTACTAAATCACCTCAAGCAAAACTGAGTAGGTTGAAGCATGTACACAATGTGGCCTAATCCATAAAATAAAAAACTGCTAAACTGTGACCAGGGCCATAACACATATTGCATTAGTGTGGCTTTGTGGTTTATTATGTTGTCATCAGAAACCCCTCAGAGTATAAAATGGGCACTTTGCTAATCCACATATTTATAACTTACAAAACACTCTTAAAATCTCTGCATTTATCAACACAAATTTACAAGCAATATTGTAGTGTGGTCTCAGGTTAAGACTTCATTACATTTGCAGAGTATACCACGCTATAATACTTCATAATATGCTAGTAGTTATAACTTATTAAAAGCTAGGGATGATAGGGCTCCACTTAGGAGACAGTTCCAGCATCAGGATTTAAAACTTAGTTATAATCAGGGAGATAAATGAACAGTCTTTCAATACTTTTTTCATTTGGAAGCTGAACTCTGAAATCTGAACTCAACATATACATTACCACTGTTCAATGAGAATTGGATCAAACTCATTTGAGAGCCACCTTCACAAATGTGACTTGAATTTATTACTGCAAAGCCGTAGGTACTCTGCTGCCAACTGGAATCTTCAGCCATGGGTTAAGACACCTAAACATCCTATACAGTGTGTGAGAAAGGTTAGGGCTCTAAAAAAGGATAAAAGCTAGCATATTAAGCAGCAAGCTACCTAAGCTAGTGAAGAGAAATCCTGAGAAGAATTTCTGTGAAAGAAAAGATTGGAAAGAATCTTATCCCTCCACTAAGAATTCACAGCCGTGAATTAGATGGCTATATCAATCAGTCCTTTCTTAAAGAACTGTTTTAAAAAAATTCAGAATGCAGCCTGCACCCAAACCCAATAGCCATGTAGCTAGGCCACTCACCTAGACAATGGAAAACCATCACCAAATACCTCCTTTGCCTTCCTACGTGAAGCATTTGTACTTTCCAAGACTACTCTAACCATCTGTAGTTAAGCAGTGTAAAAGTCTCTCTGTTCCACACTGCATAAACATCTAATCACTGGGGGGACTTGTAACCAGTTCTTAAGCAACACAGGTGCACCCCAATCCACTTAACCACAGAGATAGCCATGTACACCCTTCCCTATGGGTCACCAAATATCTAAGATGCAGAACACCTTCAGCAGGAAGAACTGAGAGCTGTACAAGAATGGCTTATGTAGCACTCGAGACATGCGTAACCTCAGTGCAAATCCTGGATAAAAATCTAGTAGAGAAGAGGTGTGAAACTGTCTTCCATTATCTAAAGAAGTGTTTTAACCAATGGATTTAAAGTAGACTCAGACATCATGTGGTTACTCAGTAGGCATGGTCTGAGAACACCAATTAGATTATGCAGGAGAGGTGGAATGCAGAAATACTCATTGTCAATCTTAGAGCTTAGGTGACATGAACCTTTGTGCTATCATGACACTGGTGGCTGCCAGCACTTGCAAAAATGTATACACCTACAGAGCTTTGCCAGCCACAGAGCCTATAATTTAGATACCTCCATTGTGGGGCAGAAATAAATTTGGAGTTCTGAGGAGCGAGATTTTAGAGGTATGCTTCCTCAAGGAATCAGTAGCTAGTTGTATGTTTACACAGATGGCCAAACAGAGCTTTTTTAAAAATCACTTTTTGCCATACTATTACAACTGCACAGCTTCCGAACTAGAGAGAGTTCACATCTGGTGAGCTCTGAGCATGGACATAATGAGCTACCTTCTGTTTGCTGTCATCCACAGAAATGCACCTATAATCTTTCGGTAGAACCCTTACCGACTGTTTCAGTTCAAAAAGGTTGTCAGAGAAGTGTAATTTAATGAGCTTTACTCCATTTTGTGTTCTTTGTATAGTAACTTAATACCTTTGTTCAGTGGAATGAAAACAGCACTTAAAAAGCATCAACTTTCTGGTGGTTTGATGTTGCTTCTCTGCACACTGCTTTTTGTATCATCTGAAAGAACCAGTAGGTTAAGAATAATGGTACAAAGTAACTGTGATAGGCCACTGTGATAGACTGATGACTTTATATAGTTTGTAAGAAGTGTTTTTATGATTTGTATTTAAATGAGGTTACTAAAGAATAAGGGAAAACACATTGTAAATTAGTCTGTGTCAGAGGACAGGCATTCGTGCTGATAAAATATTAAGAGAGAACATTTCTGTTTATAATTTTCTCCAGATCCTGTCAGTGTCTACTTTCCATCACTTGTCTGTGATAGAATATCACATAGCAGAAATTTCTTCATAGAACACCGATTCACACATTTTAGCAGATCAGCATAAGGAGTGTTATGCTTCTTCAAAAGAAGCTGATATGAGTTACAGATTTCATTACTTTGTGCATAGAACCACAGCCAAGATATGACTTCTCTGTGTCAGATTCCATCAACTAGCATTATTGTTTAAAGATTTATAACTTTTCAAATGCATTGGATATGCAAATCTGCATGCAACAGTAGCTATTTAATAGCTCAAAAAGGACAATATATACAGCATTTCACACTACTTATTTGTATGCTTGCCTTTCATTTCTAACATTCAGATTTAGTAAATAAACTCATTAAATCCTAGAAAACAAAAACATCATTTGCAACTTATTATAGGTTCTTTCTTGAAGATATTCAATATACTTTTACTAAAATATTGTAATGCAAATACATATTTTAATCTATTACTTATGTTTTTATTTAAAGTATCGTTATGTTCATCAGTTTCAAGTAAATTTTATTAGGTTTCCCAGAGGAAAAAGGAAAAGCTAAAACAGGCTTTTATCCAAAACTATATCTAATCAACTCATTGTAGATGCAGAGTTTTTTTCTTTTACAGGCACATTCATCATTTCAGTATTAAAGCTACTTCTTTGAATATGACATAGAGCAGCATTGTTCTTCCATTCTGAATATCAGAGCTGATAGACATCAGCACACCTGCTAAATTATGTTTTCTGCAAGGGATATAATACTGTAGGGTTCATAGAGTTAACCAGCACAAGTCCAATATTAGATTTCTAAGTTGAAGTGAATTTTATACACTATAGATAATGAGGAATACAAGTTTGGAACTGAACGGAATGTTTGAAATTTGAACTCAGGTCAAGAATACAGTTCAATCATCCTTTTCTAATGACAAGGATGGAAGTTCTACCATATAAACAGGCAAATAACTAAACAAAACATCATTTATAATTTTAAAAAAAGTAAACTGGACAATCAACAACTGAAAAGGACTGGCTAGTTTCATATATCCCTAAGAGACTTCTTGTTATATGTAACTTCTGCTAGACAACAGACTGTTGATCAGTCAAAATATAAGTAAATATCAATAAGGAAGTATCCTATATTATCAGGGTTATGGATTAAAAACAGTAAATGATGTAGCAGTTGTTTTCCAGTTTTAAATTTGCTGATAATGAAGTTATAACTTGAGCAGGTTTTAAGCTGTTCCAGTAATCAATATATTTTCCTTTTCTATTTTTTTCCTAGAATGAAGCCATTTTAGATTGCTTCTCAAATTTCATGACTTTGAAGTGCAGTGTTCATTTTGACTGAATTACACAAGAAGTGTTCTTATGTATTTGGTAAGGAGAGGAATCCAAGGGAACGAGTAACTTTTTGGGTCATGGAGTGAGAGCAGAGATATCACGATTGTCTTCCAGGTTACAAAAGCCTTCCCACTCCCAATCCCACACCTCCAGCCTAACAGCTAATAGTTACTTACAATATAGATCGTTTATGCCATTCCTTCTTACAGCTCCCCCAGTCCAAGCTGTCTTTCATCCCACAGTTTGGTTCTCCTAAGAATAAGGTATGATTATGCTAAGCTACACAGATGGTGTTTGCAGTGTGGAGCAGTTCATGATACACAACTCTGGTCACCTCATTTTCCAGTATGAAAAACAGTGTAGGAACTCTTCTTGCATACGCACCTGGGTTTCCTTTCAGCCTGCTTGGGTGAAATCTCCCCAGGCTAAGGAGTGGGTGGTGAAGCGCACAGCACACGTATCCCATAGTACAGACAGGGCTTTGAAATACAAATGTGATACAGATGAGATGTGTTGGGAGGAACTAGTGACTGAAAGGCATTGCTGGGTGATCTTCCATCAGCTTGGTCCAGGTAAACTGTGTAAAGTGATACTACCACAATTCCAAAGTTCAGAGGACTGAATGACAAGGTAGAGCAATGTGCTCATTTTATGATTGGCATGAAGAATCTGTGGGGGAAAATACTTGCTAGTAATAAAGGAAATATCTGTATCTGAGACTGGCCCTCTAGATAGCTTTCTAATCTCCATGATTGTTTAGAAAGTACTGAGGGAAAGCCAAGAAGTATTAACCTTTTTGTCAAATTGTCAAGATGAATATTTTTTGTTGTTCAGTTTTTCCTACAAATATAATCAACATATCACTCAGGAGAGTTTTATTCAAGAGCTGAATCAAGCTCTTGATTAAACAAAGACCCTAATACCAGATGGATCACTTATGCTCAGATATAGATACATATCTTGATGAGTCAGTATCTTAATCTCTATTTTAATGATTATTCTGCAAGATTTGGAGGTGTTTCATAGCTCTTTGGTCTGAGTACACATCCTTGAGAACTGAATATATACATTCACCACATTCACAACCATCACCTGGTTTCCATGGACAGGACTTTTGATTTGGAAGATTGGTGGACCAGGAATCTGAAGGACTTTTGCCCCATAGTCTAAAAATACTATGAAGTACACTCATGATACTCCCTTTTCCTCTAAGTTAATTTAAATATATAATAGAAAGCATTCCGTGCTGCCAGTGGAAGAAAAGTGAAATTGGTAGGGTACGTGTGTGGCATACCACTGTGGAGGTGCTGTTAATGCCTGTCCATTGTCCTTACATATTACATTTAATAAAATGAATGGATAAATGAATAAAAAAGCTTTATAACTTCTCCTGTAGTTTGGAACTGGCATTACTATGCCTGTGTTAGTAATAAAATAGCAACATAGTACTGCAGAATCAGAATTATTTTGTTTTTTCCCCCCCCCACACACACGGGCAGAGAATACAGAGAATCTGAATGAGAACAAACCCAGTATAGTATAGCAGCACAGTAAAGGTATACAAGTTACTAAAAAAAAAAAAAAAGTTACTAGGATTTTTGTTTGTTTTCAGTGGAATACTTACTTATTTAATTGATAATATGCATGTAGTTCACACAAAACAATTAAAGGGAAATGTCTGTCAGATTGAGGCTGCACTGAAAAGGTTTTACTTTTGCCCTTCACACAATAGCATTTGATTTACTAATTTGCAGGAATATAAATGGCATTATGATTAAAACCACTCTTTCTGTCCTTTGTGACCCAAGTTTTAATTATGGCTCATCTGGTTTTCAGTAACACTGCCAGGAAAAAAGGCATGTTCAGCAAGCTGTTTCCAGGCAATACTCATATGGGGCATATTAGGAGGTTCATCAGCTTGATAAGATGACGTATTGCTTTTTTTTCCTCTCTCCCTAAACTTTGGTTTACTATTCATAGTACTCATTAGTATCTTTGTATCTTCACTATGGTATTTACTGAGTTAATTACAAGCCATCTCTCTGCAAGACACTGTTCTACGTTGTTGTCAACATGCCTGTCAAAGCTACCTTAAATTCACCAAATATAAAAATTAATAGTTTTGCAAAGTACAATCATAAACCATGAAATAAATAACTAAAATGCTAAGAAAGTAATATATCTTGTTTCTTAGATTACCACTTTCTACATCTTAGGATGTTTACTCTTGCTATTAATTTAATCAAATAGATTGTAGCATTCAACATCATGCTGATACAAAGCATTAAGTAGGCAGCACACTTCAGCAGTCTCTTAATTTTGAAAGATCTGTTTCTGTTTTGGGGTTTTTCTTTTTATATATATATATATATATACATACAACTTTATTTTACAATTGCTAATTCTGAAAGACTGCTTTATTAGTTTGTAACTACCAAGAGCTCTATAGAGTATATTCGTATGGAGTATAAACTAAATTACACCTGAGGCCTCATGTATTGTATACAAGCTGCTGTGTAATATTTAAAGAAAACTAAATAAGGTTTTAGTTTGTCATTTATCCTATTCCCTTTTTGAAAACTGCAAATATTCAGAATTTTTATTCAAAGGTATTTCAAAACAGGTATTTTTTGTCCCTATATAGAATTTAAACCATTTAATAAGAAATATTGGGAATTCCAATCCACTGTGTTCCATAATGGTCAATAAACATCCATTATTTAAGATTCGTCTTTCTACCCTAAAAAACAGGTATGACAAATGACCAGTTTTCAAGTTGTTAATGTTTGAAATCTTTCTGGGGCTATGCTTATACCATGTCTACAAAGACAGCTAGCTCTAAATAAATCTGCTGAGGTTTGAAAGCAGTATAACAGGTTAGTTTGATGTTCTCCTTTGATCCCTTCCTCTTCCCAGTACTTTGCCAGTACCTTAAAGCAGAGTTTGTCAGTTCAGGCTCAGTGCTGCACAGAAACCTCTGGGCCCAAGCTGGGTTTACTGGCTTAATTCTCCACTAGCTTGAGGATTGCTGCATAGTACCCTATAGCACGATGGAGACTTTCCTATATTACCTTCTAGCCACTGGAGATTAATTGCAGTTGTGGTAGGTGAATGCAAGGAGTTATATGATACCACTCATTTGATTTCTTTTCTGATGTACTATATTATTTTGTGTTATTCATAGACAATGATAATGTTATGTTCCCTGAAAGTTAATGGAGACCATTTATATGTATAGCCATCTGTAACTGTGGTGTTTCTGAAAACAATCACATTATTTATGGAAATACAAGATTTCTGTGCATCAATTTGCTATAAATCCTTATCAGTATGTTAGCTTTGTCTTTCTCAGTTCTGCAGGGTCCGTTGCCTCAGCTCAAGTAAGCCAGGAATTAACCACAAAATATAATTATCTTTTTTTCCTGTGCACAGGAAAAGAGATACCATATACAGCAAAAATACAAAGCAGCTCTCCAACTAACATTCATAATTCTGGACAAAACCGTCACTTTATAACGTAAGTAACCTACTATGGGTTTATTTTGTGCAACCAATTTTATCCTCCACCACCACCTCCCCCCCCCCCTTTTTTCCCCTCTCTCCTCTGTCCTGTTTTCTCTCCCAAACTGTGGGGAGGGTACAAGAACAGTGAATCCTGCTTCTGTGCAATTTGGAGGAGTGACGGGGTGGTTGGGCAGCCAGCCGTTACCACTGCAGAATCTGAGTGATTCACAGCTTGTTAGCACTGTCATTTCCTTCTCTCACATTCATAATTTTGCTAAAACTGCGCTGTCCTAATGATCCTGTTAGCTCTAGAAGTGAAGGCAATAATTCTTTGCTTACTGGTTTGTTGCCAGTGTACACTCTAGAGTTTCACTGTACACTAAAGCCAAACCTACTCCACTTGTAAAATACACTGGGTTAAATCTCCCTCTGGTGTACCTTTGTGCAAGTATTTGAAATACTGTTACAAAAATGGTAAAATTATATACAGTCAATCACTGTCAGTATTATTTTTAACAACAGCATCTTCAAAAAACACAGATAGATAGTTGTTTTTTTCTTCTGTGCCTTGTTTTGTGCCTATAAATTTAAAATAGTAAATTAAATGATCATTTTATTTTGCTATTCATTCAATATTTTACTTTATCCTTAGCAAGTTTTCACTTGTAGAAACAAGGAAAAGGAATTACAATTCATGGTCTATGTTTTTAGAATATTGACTGCCATTTTTTGTAATTACTATAGTCCAGAAAAAGCATATTTTTGCCTTGTGTTGTAAAGTTTTGCATTCCTGAAAGGTATTTTTTCTCTGTACTGGAACAAGACCAAAAAGAAAATGTCAAGATGTTTCATGTGGCTGGTATTTTCCCAGAATAATCTAGTTTCAAGTCATGCTTTTGAACCAAGACATTTAATAGGGGATACAGAGAACCAGTTCAGTATTCTAATCCATTTTTCCTGAGACATCCTTTTTTCCTTTCCTCTCTTTTTCCTAACACACAGGAGCATACAACCACTCTGATATCCTTAACTAGAAAGCTAGAAGTTCTATATAAAAAAAATAAAAATAAACCAAAAAACATTCACTTCAAAAGTCATGGTTTTAACAGAAAAGTTGTCACAAAATATACAGCAAATAATTTTCTCACAAGTATCTTGTCAAAGAGGGTGCCTACAGATGCTGTTTTGCAAAATCTTAAATTAAATCCTACAGCTGATGATTTAGACCTCTGCAATTTCTAACAGAGGAAATGATGGAGAAATGTATAGCTGGTATAAGGTTGTATAACCTTGTGTAGGTCTACAGATGGATACAATTCAGCCCTAGCATACCCAGCTTATTTTAGACTCCAACCTAGTAATGACTATGGCTATGCTTACACTAGTAATCTTAGCTGTTCTAGGGCCTGTTTTCTGAATATGAGGTTCATCTGGCAGGATGGCCATGTCCACCGTACTCACTTTTCCTCCAGGAGGAGACTACAGCTGAACTGGCTATGGGCAACAGCGCCTGGAAAGAGCTAATTCCCAGGTTATGCCAAAGGAGCATTTAGGACTAACCACAAGAATGCCATAACAGCTCCAATGATTTAGTTTCCTTACCTGGACCTGAACCCCAGCACTTTCAATTTACTAGAGTAGAGACAGCTCTTGTCTCTAGTTTCCAAAATATCACCAGGAATAATCAGGTGTGATATTTTGCTTTTTGACAAATTTAATAGCCAGACACCTCACAGTCAAAAATCATTCAGCCAAAAAAGTATTTTAATAGATCTATACATTTCTAGAAGCTTTTCATTTTGCCTTAGAAATCCTGAGTATTCTTACTATGTATGTAGATAGCTAGCCCTAGGCAATGATATCTTGT
The DNA here is from genome assembly GCF_036417845.1 of Apteryx mantelli. Lineage (NCBI taxonomy): Eukaryota > Metazoa > Chordata > Aves > Apterygiformes > Apterygidae > Apteryx > Apteryx mantelli. Next base: position 114,365,610 of record NC_089980.1, on the reverse strand, counting down.
CAGAGTAAATGACACAGACATATTTTTTGTAGCAAATTATTTCAAATTCTTAGCTTTATTATTCTTTTCCTTTACATCATCTGTCCTACATTACAATAGGAGGAAGGATAAGGATCTTCCTCCCTCCTATTTCAATCTTGTCTGAAATTACATATCCTAATCATTCAGTCTCTTCACATGGAAGATCCTTCATGCTTCGAATTTTGTTGCACTTTTTATCTTTTTTCATGAGCTGACTGAATCTGCAAAGACTATTACAAAAAAACCACTGTACCATCATGTTCTTATTCTAGAGTTATCATATTTTTAGTATTACTTTTCTATATCTTTTTCATACATCTTAATATAGTGTTTGTTCCCCTGCCTGTTGCTGAACTTTGAGTGGAAGATCTGAAAGGGCAATCAGCTGTGATAGGCAGATCTTTTTCTTCAAGTGTATATACTTATCCCTGAACCATGATATCACTCTAATCAGTAGTTTCAAATTTTACTTTGAAATTGCACTCTCTTGCAGTAGTCTGCCATAGCTTTCATTTGCCCCAATATTACTTGTTTTGCTTAGCTTTTTAGAACCCTTCTGGACTTCTTCAAACTGTGATCACATGAATGATGTCCCTCAACAGGGGTCTTGAGAGCAACAATTAGACAACTGGTATGTTGTGACCATTTCTCATCAGTCTCACCCATAAAGGGTCTGGCTGTCATCCTGTACTCCCCTATTTCAACAATGTAGTGATACCAGAAATCACGTTGTATAGACAAAACAACATTTTCCAGGTTGAGCTAATTTCATGGAGAGAACAGAGGAGCAGTTCAAACTGGGAACTGAAGAAAACAATGAAAGGGAACACCCAGAGTTTTTTGCCACTGTTGTCTAATTGAGATGGTTTAATAACTCCATTAAAATTTATACAAGCCTTCAGATTGTATGCACTATAGTTTTATCATCCATGCATGCAGTAGGACCTCCATGCGCTTCTGTAAAATAAATAACAATGCATGCATCATCTTATATTACAAGATGTTTATTCCTTAGAAGAATGGAATGATTTAGATTATTAAATAAGCAAACTCCCTGAAATAAAAGGAGTGGTCTTCAGAGTCTAAATCAACAAAATCAGAAAAGAAAATCTTTAAGTAATGTTTGAGTAAAGCACTTGTGTGAAAGGATATGAAAATACTGCTATCAATTGAAAAATTATACTAAGTACTCTTTGGCCACTCTTTCTTCAAAGGATAGAGCTGAAATAGTCCCTTTCAAAAACCAAACCAAACCAAGTTCCAGAACTCTAAAGCAATTTCTAGGTTATTTATATCCATACTGAATATGAGAGTCACAGTTAATATCCAGAAACCTCTTTCTTTCAATTCCATGCATTTGTGAGAACTGTGAGACTATAAATTGTTGCATGGATTTTCTGCATTGGGGGTTTTAACTAAGAGACTTTTCATTAAAAATTTCTTCAGGAACTCTGAAAAACACATCTGGCAGGAAGTTTTCAAGGCACGATCAGCCATAACTATGTCATTTTTAATGGATAATGTCATAGCATGACAGATAACTCATCTGATCTGTTTTTAAAGACCACCAGGATGAACGCAATCCATTCCAGAGCTTCTTTATCCCTATTGTTAGGAGTTTTTTTTTCCCCTGAAATCTCACCTCTTTCCTGCTGCAGTTTGAATTCATTACTGCATCTCTTTTTCACTAGAACAGTTTGCTTGATTGTTTTTAGCAACTGACTTCCTCCATATATTTGAAGACTCCCTCCTTCCCTTATTATCCCTCAACATCTTTCCCTTTCTAGTCTTCTCAAGCTAAAGTCCTTTAGAGGTTTGTGATACGCATACATACGTACACACAAACATCTAGCTGAACCTGAAACAGAAACATGTCCTTGATGATTTACCAATATGCTTACATTTTGAAAGACAGAGGTTGTAACATAAATCTATAATACATGCCTTTGGGAAGTTATCACCTTCCAGTATTCCTTGACTATGACAAATTCAAAGCAAAAAAGCACCCCAGGGAAACTTGCTAATAACATGGCACAATGTTATCTCCCCTGAGGAAAAGGGAAAAGGATGGGAGCCTTTCCCTCTAATTTAATTAAAAATGAAAACTTTCATTAAACTAGGATATATCACACAGTATTTTAAGAAAAGTAATCTCTGCAGTGTAGATGAATCACTATTGTGTATAAGAAAATTAAATAAGATGAAATTAAATGATAACAAATGGGTACTTTATGGAAGCGCTGTGCAATAAGTTTAAGGATTTTTCTTAAGGTAGAAAGAAGTTCTTCTGACTGATTCAAGGCTCTGAGGCTTGCCACCTTCATTTTTCTGAAGGAACGAAAGACAAAGCAAATGCAGAAATCACTTCAGGATGAAAGAGGTGAATGGATAAAAGGCTTCATACCAAATGTAAGTGGTAACTTTTCTGAAAATATAAACATGTTGAGGAGGGTCGATGACTGTTGTCTTTCCCAGTTTGGTCATATTATTTATTTGTGTGACACCAGCTATGTGTAAACACTTAACTGAAGGTAAAACACATTTTAAACAAAAAAAGACAACCAATATTTTTATACATGTAATGGGCTACGGGACTCTGGTCATAACAAAGTTACTTCCTGTGTCAAAATAAAAATATCTATTTCATAAAACCGTAGACACGGGGTTGGGAAAATGCATCAAGAAATACTCTAAGCAGTCTTCCCTTTCTTCCAGCATATAATCCTACCTGTCAATAAGTGATATGTGAGCGCATCTCCCTGACAAAATATCTTGTCACTCTGTGTCCAAGGAATGCTAGGAGCTGATCAGTCTGTAGAATAAACTGAAGTCCTCTCAGAGTATTTCATCCCTGCCAGCCACCTACCTACTCAGCACTACCCCTCTTAACACAACTTAGGAAATTCTTTGGACATTCATTAGGAACACGTTATCTTTACATTCCTTTTTCTTTTAATTCAAACACATACACGCAGAAGTTTTATTATTAAAATACATGAATGTGTGGATTTTAGCAACTATTCATTATTTATTGCCCTATATTTTTATCACCTTAAAAATTTCTACTCAAACACCTAAAGTCTTTGTTTGCATTTTTGATTAATCAATATATTGAGGCGCATATGTGCTATTAGTCCTATACTATATACAGAGAAACTGAGGCACCAAAGAATAATGTGATTTCAAAGTCACTACTGTAGTGGGATCAACATCCAATTACCATGATTTCTAGTCTACTCCATTTTGTACATGACTACACTTTATTTCCATTTAAAACTAATCTTTCCTCTTCCTTTATGGAATTTTATGAGACATTGCTTATAAGTCACCATGTGTTTATGGATAATATAAAATATTCAATGTTCAGAAATACAGCACTAAAAATGAAGAACGCTTGAGTTATGGCAGTAACAGAAGATGTAAATAAATCTTTCAGCTATTTGCGTTAAGTACTATCTATATTTCCCACAATTTCATCATGAAATTCTCTCTATATTTATTTATAAATATGCTGTCTATATGTTGTCATTAATAAGTTTTCTTCTTCCAATTGCTTATAAACATGCAGTAATTGGGAAAACACTCCCGCAGAAACATTTTTCTCATAACAAGACCACTGCCTACTGTCAACTCTCAAACGCGAGTGAAAATACGAAGGAACAGAGCTCAGGAACAGAAACTGCTTCAGTTCAAAGCTAGTGCAGTGTAGGAGGTGCAGAATTACCCTGTAGCTAAAAGGAGGAGCTGTAAATTTGCCAGTCGTCTTAAAATGTAACATCACACAGGAGCAAAGAATTTGACAAGGCAGTGCTGAAGATAGTTCAACACTAAATTAGCGTATATAACGTTACATACCTAGAACATGTTGGTTTTTTTTCTATCTTTATTTTTGTCTGAGGGAGCTTTGCTCATTTCTCAGTCACCCTTGCCTCCCCCCACCATCATTTTTATCCATCTTAGGAGGTACTCACTGTTTCTACACTTCAGTCTGGTTTATACTAGTTTTGAATCATACTGTGTGCAAGATTGGCAGAGAAAAGTCAGGTTAAATTTAACAAGTTTAACATGAAAATAAATTAATACATTTCATATTTCTGCTTATGATTTCTAAGTCAAACTGGGCTGTATTTCATTTTGGCATCAGTAACGAATTTCTGTAAGTGAAACTATCCCTTCTGAAACAATAATGCAGATGATTAATCACCAGTGGATTTGTTGGTTGTTTCTACAATTTGAAAATAGTTAACATTCTGCCGCTGCTGCATGCAAAGCAGCAGGGCTGAGCTCACTGGGAGATGGTGCTATTCATTCTACTCTTTCAAAGAGAGAAAAATGCAATAAAAAGTGGGTTTGTGACAGAAATAAGCTAGTAATGAATATATAGAGTGAGAAAATAGATCTCTCGACTAGAAAATGTTATTCTTAGAGTTATTTTCCTTAGTAGTATCACACTTTAAATGAAATACAAAGTATAAGCCAGGGATGAGACATTTGTTTGTATAAAAAGTTCTCTCTCATGAATTGCAAAGCTCCTTGCCCACAGACTGTATTTTGTTACATTTTGTTGGAAATGTAATGATCAGATTTCTGTCCAACAATACCAGAGCGGTTTTCTACTACAAAAGCAGTGTTTCTCTGATTATGTACTTTTACTGTTATCATATCTCCTGTAGGAGTGCTATGAGGCATGAGCTATTCCATGGTTGTTCCGTTATTGAAGAAACAATCCTTCCTCTGCTACTGCCAGTACTTTCTACAGGAGAGGACTTTGAAAGCAGGAATCTTATAACACTGTCTATATAGATTTGAACAGATGTCCAGAAAGCACATAGACATGTTAACTGGGAGAAACTTATGCTCTATATAATAATATAGAACAGGTTGTGTACTAGCACTTTTGAAAAGGAATACCTTCCACTCTTCTGTCTGAGTGACACAGCAGTTCCCCAAATAAAATTCATGAAATGACCCCTTGCTGACACCCAGGCATTTGCATGAGGCACGTTGCCAGTTGGTCCATAATAGAGTGTCACATGAGCAATAACAGCTCAGATTCTGAGAACCTTAGCACAAGCGGGCTAACAGTCCATAATGTTGACTTTGTAACCTCATGTCCTCCCCAAAAGATGTGCATTTATATTTTATCCATGTCACAGGATTTGAATTCAAAATTCCTATCAAAAGTCATCTCAGAGACTGTTCATGTTCAGGCAGGATAACCACCAAAATCACAGTTCTTTTCCCTTTCTCTGAAACTGTTTGGATCTCATTATGATGTCTGAATCAAAACAAAGATGTTTCATCATCCTGCATCTTAGATGCACAAACAGCATTTGATTCATTTACACACAACTCTGCTAAATCCTCCTCCACTGAGGGCAAAATAATGGACTAAGGCTTCTTCAGCCTGATACCCCATCATGCATGTTGCTGACCAATTGCCGTGATGTCTCCATGTAATCATTTACTGTTGCTACTTATGGAACAGATAAAGTTTCAGAAGCTCTCTTTCATTAGCTGTATGTGCATCCTGACACAATTTCATTAAAACTAATTTCTGTTGCAGATATTGTGATGTTAATTGGTTTCCAGCAGAGGTATTTTTGTTAGGCATTGATTAGTAGTTTTAGTTTCTCTATATGTCACTATGGATATGCCTTGTTTTATCCCAGAGTGGTTTTTTTGCCTGCTTGCCTGACAGGTTTTTTGTTGTTGGTGGTGGGTTTTTTAGTATTGCATAGGGTAGTATGCATATGCCACACTTCTGGATTTACATGGAATCTCAAAGGCAGAAGTTAGTCCCCTTTGAGAAAGCAGTCCATGGCTATTGCCCTTAATCCAAACCTGATGCCAACAAAATGTTGGATAATTTAGAAATTGAAAAGACTGGCCTGCTTAATTTCTATACCTATTAACAAGTCTGTCAATAACACTAGGAAAACAAACTATGAACAGCATTTTGATATAGTTCAGAATTGGTTATTTAACACTGTAGGATTACTTTACAACTTTGAGATGAATTGTCAGACATCCTATAGAAATTTACTATCAATGAAGAATACAGTATATGACCTGAAGAGACTAGACTGATACATTTAGGCCATCTTAAGCTATCTCTGGAATTTTGGGGGATAGGCCCCCAAAAGCTTAGAAAGTAGTGTACTTTCCTACCTGTTTCAGCTGCTGTAGAGGATAGATCACTTCAGATGAAACTCTGCTAGACCAGATGAGACTTGCTAGATCTTCTGCTCACAAACTCAGATACTAGATGCATGAAGCCTCTAGCATATTTCAATCCTCTTGTGAGACTTAGCCCAGACCACACTTGCAGGCAATGGTAGGAGCGCAGCACAGATGATATCTTTATCTCCTCATTGATTTAGTAAATCAAAAATTTTGCCAGCATTGGGTAGAAATTTTTTGCTAGGACACTTATTTCTAGGAGGCAGGGAATAGAAACGTATGGAACGTGCAGCAGTCTGAACGCAGAGAGGCAATATTCTCTTCTTCCAGCATAAGCAACTATGCCAACTCTTACATCCAGACTTTTATGCTACATCTATACTAGTAAACTAAACAAGGCTGGGCAAGGGCTAAACACTGATATTGGTAGATTGTCCATGTCATTAAATGGAGACCTGATCACAATCTTGGCCTGTGCTGGAAACCATTCCTAACAGCAATTTTGTATATAACCACTCTGGTTTTAGGAAATGAGGAAAAGTTTAGTCACAAGCATGCAAGTCAAGCTGCACCACAGCAGTCAAGCTCAGGGAGAAAAAATTGTTCCTGGCACAGTCTATTTACTAGTTCAGAGGCAGCCTTAGTGATCCCATAGCACTCTAGAGGGGGAGGATTATAGCAAGAGGGTAGAATGTTGTCACAAGTTATTGAATATAATTGATTAGCTATATATTTTCAGCTATTAACAAATATTAAATATTTCTAAATTCACTTTAAAATCCCACATAAAATAGAACTCAAATATTTCAACCTATTTTCAGCTTAAAAATACACAGTAAAACAAGTTCAAAAGAACTTACAGAATTTTAGTGGAATTAGTAAAAAGGTAGGTAATCTTTGCTAACCTCTATCCCAGACTACTGAAAAACAAAGGTCCTAATGAAGTCTGGTTTCCTAAAGGTTTGAGTTTAGTGTCCTTTAAAATTCTACTACTTCATTGCTCTTCCCCCTGCCAACAGCACTGCCACGCTGCTTCTGCTGGTGCTCGGCCACCTACTCCTGTGGTGTCCCTGGCTCCTGTGTTGCCCATGTGTTTGTCTGCTCATGAGAGCAGGCAACATTTGCTGCGCCTGTTTGGGGAACACAGACTGGTCAGCTGTCCAGCCAGGACAGATAATCTCATGGGTCCGCTGCCTCTCAGACTGAGAGAGTAGACACAAGAATAACTGCCTTTCTCTTGGTGACTCTTGCTTCATCCTCCAGGCATTGATTTTCACATAACTGGTAGGATCCTCATATATTGAAAACCCTAGTTTCCATTACACATTGATTGAAAGTAATTTTCAAGAGCCATTAGGGTAGGGAGACATTGATCGACAGATTAAATGACACTAATTTTTTGCAGAAACAGGCCTAAACTAAAACAACAGAATTTACTCATCTTCCTTTTTGTGTTTAGATGAGAGAGTCAGAAGTGAAAGGGAGATTCAGCAATTTTTAGCAATCAGCACTTTTAAACAGCAGTTAATAAACAAAGTCATGGGCTTGACTCATTCAATGCATAGCTTTCTTTTTCTGCACAGAGGAAGAGAAATAGTGCTCTGATCTGAAGAAACCCACTATTTCAAGGAGTTTTCTTTGAATTTCTTCATTTCTGTTATTTCAAGCAACCCCAATCCTCCCCCACCCTTTAACCTTACATAGTAGGTGTAAAAGCTTTACCAGATATGATATAAATGCTTTGCAAAGGAGGTATCAAAACCCAGTAAAAAGTATTGCAAAAGGAAAGCTACAATTCCTGTCACACCTGTACATATTCTTCTTATAGCTAATGTCACAAAACTACTTCAGATTTCTTCCCTTATTTTTATGCACTATTTTTTAAAATGTAGCTGTTCTAAATGGATTTTTGTACACTTCCTAAATCTTATTCTAGCATCTTTATTTTCAAAAAAAAAAAAAAACAGATTCCTAACTGAAAATGTTTTTTCTCCATTCTGTTTTTCTTATTACTTATGCTGATTTTTTGATCTAGAAGTTGACAGCCAGCTGCAACTGCTCATTACAAGTATTACTTTGTCACTTCAAGTATTTCAGTATACTACCTGAAATAACTACTTCATCTACTGTAATTTGACTGTCTTCCCTTCAGTACTGTTAGACTATATTTACAAAAAATTGTGCTTAAACTCCTTCCCTTGGAATGTAAATATAATACATTTTAAATAAAAATAATACATTTTACATGGTATTTCAACATACCATTTCAGCATACCATTACGATGCCTGGCACAGATTTATGGGCAAAAGACATGTAAGGCAAGTGGAAATCTAGTTACTTTTATAAATGGATCATTCTTCAGGTCAGTGGGCATTTCCTAATTTCAGTTTGACTACTAAATAAAAAAACTGTTAACAATTGATAGGGCACTAGATCATCCTTTATTTTACTTTTAAAATACATACCTAATTATTAGAAAATAAAGTAAGCAAGTGAATAGAAGTATCTATTACAAGAAGCATGAATCAAACTGAATAGACCCTTTCTAGGTGTGTTAATTATCATCATTCACATACAGAACAAATTATTGGCTAGGATAATTGGTATATTTATCATACTTGAGAATGTACTCCACTGGCTTTATAATAAGAACACAGGATGCCTGTATCAAGTGAAACCAAAGGTCCATCTAGCTTAATAGCCCGTCTTGGACACTGGCCAGCAGCGTACACTAGGCAGAACTGAGAACACACATGTAGAAGGATTTTAATCAGATAGTTTCCACACTGGCCACCTATTTGCAGCTTTGTGACATGCTGAACCAGAAGCAGTATCCATATTAGCAAGCCTCAATGGATTTTTTCTTCCATGAACTCGCTCAGTTGTTTTGAACCTGTGTGAAATTCCTAGAAACTAAAACATCCTGTGGCAAGGAGTCCCACAGCATAACTGTATGTTGTGTGAAAACTCACTCTCTTTTCCTTCTTTTAAGCCAGGCTTTTAGTAGCTAGGCATTGCTTGATGCCTTCTAGATCTTGTGTGGGAAGAAAAGCTGAACAATTGATCCCTGTCTACCCCTCCTCGCCTCTCATGATTTTGTAGACCTCTCATCTCAGATGTCTTTCTCAGTCTGAAGAGTACTAGCCTGTTTAGACATATCTCACATTTGTCATTGGTGATGCATTTCCACCAATATTTACCAATATTTTAACAATATCTGTCAAAACAGCATTAGGGAAGCCCTCAATTTTTAATATACAAAGGTTAAGGCTACAGTAATTGGCTAGCCCATATTTCAACAATGCTTCTGGGCATAAGCTAAAATTATGCAAACTGGTGTGTGTGTTTGGAATTGTTTTAAGGAAAGCATAGTAAATACAAAGTATACTTTATTCATTCTCAAACCATAGCAGTTGTTTCAAAATGAGAAAGACAGTTTTCAGTGTTTCATTCAGCTGTATGGCTTTCATTAGTAGGGAACTAGGATTTACATAGTAGAGGTGAGATTGACTTTAAAAGAACTTACTTCGGGGAAGTAAGCTGGGAAAGAATACACAAAGAAAAATCAATACGTGACAGAGACAGTGACTCTCCAGAGTCTGAATCAATGTAAATAAACCCCCAAACCAACCAACCTCAGCTGACAAAAAAGGCCTGTGAATTAAGAGTAGGTTCTCATGAGCTACAATTATTTTTACATAGAAACTGACAACACATCATTTTCTAGATGAAAAACTATACTTGTAATGTACAGTTACCATGCATTTTACTAATAAGATTTATAAGCATTAATTATGAAAAACTGGTAAAACTCTAAGCAAAGCAAGTCAAAATGACATTGAAAAAGAACTGAAATTGTTTTCAATACAAGTTAGATCATGCCACAAATGCCTCTTATTTCAACAAAAATATCTTTCAAAAGGATTTGTTGTTGCTGCAGGAATGGTATGAAGTACAAGAACAGTTTTATATAACAGCAAGTGAAGTCCATATTTGTTCTACACATTAGATAGAAAGGATCTCTAACAATATTTCGCATTTATCAAGTCAAAAAAAAGAAAGCATCATTTCTGGATAACCAAAATTTTACTAATAAAACACAGGAAAATGGAACCCCCAGTTCCAGATGAACAAAAAAAACAGTTTAATTATTTTACATACTTTAAGTAATACATTACTCTTTTCACAGTTGGTAAAGTAGTTCCAAAACCACTTTTTGTTAGCCAAGTGCAGTACTGACAGCTATAGTATGTTAAAAATATATACCTTGAAGATTTGTACCTTAACAAAGGTTTGCAGTATGTTAAGAAGCATTAGAAAAAACTTTCCTATTGAGGGCATTTTAAAACCCCAAATAAGTAATGAAGTTCAGAGAGGCCACAATCTTGATTTTATCAAGTTTTGAGCATAATGATCATCTGTTAAGGTCATCTGATACTGAGGAAACTTACTGGCTTGCAAGATCCAGCCCCAAGTGACTCAGTAAGTAAATGCTAGAGCTTGAAACAAGACTTTTGAGACATGTCGAGGCCTACTGTTTTACTTACCACCACTAATCTGTCTTCTGGCCTTTGGTGGATGGGCATGATTCCTACTGCTAATTACTTTGTCTTCTACAACAAAGAACACAGCAGCTAACAGAACTTTTAACATCTTTATTTTCTAGTGTACTATCTGAGACAAATACTAGCATAATATGAGATTCAGCTTGACTCGGCACTAGGCCCTAACTGTGCAGCTATCCCTAATTGAGATAATTGCTCAGCAAATCAAAGCAGTGTGGTGAAGCAAATAATTGTGTGTCACAAATTGCTGCGCTAAACCATTTATTTTTTCGCCCTCAATAAGTAACAAGTAGTAACTCAGCCCGTTGTCTTCTCCTACATAAAATAGGAAAATGACAAATTATTTTATGTCTCCAGACCAGACAACAATGCTTGTTTTCTTTCCTAAACTCTTCAAACATGAAATTGTTTTTTAAGTATAGAGGCTATGATCTTTAACAGTCTTTAGAGGAGAACAATTTTCTCTGAGATAGGTCAAATGCTGAGTGAGGCTGGGAAAGTTAATCAGTAGGCATTGGATTAGCTCAGACACTAAACAGCGTAGGAAGACTTCAACAGATTCTATCACAAATTTCCAAAAATAAGTGCTAATTCTATTTGGATTGAACACAATGGGGACTTCATCTTTAGAGATAAATATTTTGAAGCAGTAAGGGAATGCTTAACGCTTCTGAAAATGAGCTTCACATTTTCATACTGGTATGTGAAAAGCTGAAATCTCAACATGATTTTCCTTTTTTAAATATAGGTCTTGGAGATAGGAAATAAATGGCACCAGAAGTGAATCATTTCATCCTAAAATAGTTCTCAAAGATAACATGAAAGCTCTTTCAGAGGTATCCATTTCTCTCCTTTAGAAGAGGGAGTCCAAATTAGATTCATATTACTTTTAGGGATGAGATTCAGTTTGAGATTAAAAAGCATACATGAAGACATCTACAGATGTACTAGCTGTCTAAATTCGTTTTAAAAATCAATGGAGATCTAATTCATAGTTATTGGAGCCTGGCAAACGAATTGACTTACCGTAAAGTCAACACCTAGGACTTAATTCGAGTTGCATAAATGCAAGCAGCCAGTACCATTCCATAAAGTTATTCAGATTGAAAAGGATCTCAGGAATCTCTCTCCTGCTCCACGCCTTCATGGTAGTTTTTTTTTATCCTGCTGTCATCCCACTGGAACCTCATCTCTCTAATTATGACAGACTTTTTCCTCCCACTGTTCCTCTCTACAAAGAACCTGGCTCCATCTTATTGGTAACGTGCTCGTAGGCACTGGGGGACTGCTGTTAGGTCTCCCCAAAGCTGCCTCTTCTCCAGGCTGAACAAGCCCTGTTCCCCCAGCCTCTCCTCACAGGGCAAGCGGGCCAGTTTGGTAGCCCTGTGCTGAACTTACTCAAGCCTAACAATGTCTTTCTTGCCAAGAGAGGCCAAAAACTGGATGCAGTATTCCTGATGTAGGTTAGTAAGCACCAAGTAAAGGGTAAAAATCACTTCCTTAATCACTTCCTTAATCTACTGCCTATGCTCCTGCTGATACAGCCCACCTTGCTGTTAGCCTTCGTCACCACCAGGGCACACTGCTGGCTCATGTTCAGCCCAGCGTCCACCAGGACAACAGGTGCTTTCCAGCAAAGCTTCAACCTGGCCAGTCAGTCCCCAACTTGTACTGCTGAGAGGCATTAGTCTGTGCCAGGTGTAGAATTTGATATTTGTCCTTGCTGATTTTTGAACTATTTATTCCTCCAGCTTATCCTGAGGACTATCTGAATAGCAGCAGTATACTCCAGTGCATCGAATGCACCCCCCAGTTTTATGTCATGAGCAAACTTGATTATGATGCTCTCCATCTCCTGTCCAGATCATTGACAAAGATAGCAAACATGGCACGTCTCAGGACAGACCCCTGCATTACTCTACCTGAAGACAAGTTACAAGTGGAGTACAAACTATTAACCACTGCCCTTTGACTGGATGACCTAGCCAGCTTTTCATCCTTCTAGTAATCTGTACTACAATATCTAAACTTGGATACAAGGATGCTATGGGAGACTGTGTTTAAAGTCTTTCTAAAGTCAAAGCAGACAACATGCACTGCCTTCCCCCCTACCACATCTTTATCACAGAAGGCAACCAGGTTGTTCAGGCATGATTTACTCTTGATAAATCCATGCTGGCTGTTACCACTCACAATCTCCTTCATGGGTCAGAAACTGCTACCAAGAGCAAATCCTTTCATGGTTTTCTCAGCGGATGGCCTATAGTTCCCCAGGTCATGCTTCTTGCCCTTTTTGAAGATGGGCGCAACATTTACATTTCTCTAGCCATCAGGATCTCCCCTGCTCTTCACAGCCTTTCAAATATGAAAGGGTGGCCTCACATTGACATCAGTCAGCTCTCACGACCCTCAGATGCATCCCATCTTGTCTAACAGACTTATATGGGTCATGATTTCTTAAGAAATCCTTGACAGAAAAAAAAACCTGACATTAGCAGTAGTTCTTCTCCTTCTTGAACTCATCTCGAAGGCCTGGAAGACCTTGTTGGTAAATGCTGAAGCAAAAATGTATCCACTGCCACAAAAAGATACTTCAGGGTATCTAAAAAAGCTGAACAGGGTTAGTAGGGTCTGACATACAACCTATGGGAGACGTACATCTGATTGGACCAGCGGCTGGAGGTCTACAGTACATCTATAGTAGGGCATTAGTTCAGATCAGGAGCATACTTCTGAAACAAACTTCCTGATTGTCCCCACTTGCTCTGCTTTGGGTCACATCACAAAACCATCTGAAAGAACTGGATTCCTTTGGGGTGAAACTAAACACCTAACACAATCCAGCCACAAATGCACTTAGACATCTTTGACTACTGATTTGAGCCCCTAGTGTTTGGTCAGCTGTATTAGTCTAAGCTCCAGTGATAGTATTGACTAGAGTTGGAATTAAGACATCATTAATGCATACAGACACCTATAATTTAACACTCAAATGTAGGTGTCAGTTTTGCACTGAATTGCAACCTAGATGGCTAATATTAGATGAGATGAATCATGTTCTTCAGTCATATTAACACAAGCTTTCTATGGCAATAAGTGATCAAGTCTTCTTCAGTATGGAAAGCTTCTTGTATGTCAAGCAAAAAAGAAACTAAACTGAAACTAAAAGAAACTAAAACTGTCCTCATTGACACTTACAAATTGTGCCAGCTAAGGTAAACATATTCTTATGTTTCTAGTAGCTTGGAGGTGTGTAAATTGGGCATATTGTGGTATCATTAAGAACTCTGAATGTGATGGAAGATATACTGAAATTAGTCCAGTAAAAGGCCTCATAAATCAGACCTTCACAGCTGTAAGAGCAAACTAAGTTTTACTTATGAGAGAACTCATTCTTAAACAAGATGATATTTAGCAAGCCAAATGAGGGAAATAACTTAGATTTTTTTTTTTTTTTTTGGTAGCAGAGAACTAGACAAGGCATTATAAAAAAGATTAAACTGTCTCAGATTAAACTCCTTCTGCTCAATTTATAAGAACAAACACACAGTTATCAGACATATAGGTGCCTCTGCTAAAAAGCAAACCCCAAGTACTTTTTAAAGAGCTTCACAGGAGTCATGAAATCTGCTAGACATCAAAAATACAAGTAATGTCTAAATGAAATTAAAGAATTGAGTTGCAGCCTTGAACATAAAAAAAGTGATTCATCAAGATTTAGAAATCATTAATCTCTTTCTACCTTAATATGCTGATGCAATGAATGGAAGTCACAGTACACACTGAAGACATTAAGTTTCAGAGTGATGTTCAAAACAAGTTATCCAGTTATAAACTTTTATATTAGCTATATGAATCCATTTTAGGAAACGCACTCTTCCTAAGAATTCTTCACAGTTTTGCTTTCTGTCAAAGGCTTAAAATGTGAAAAAGTCACATACCTGAGAATTTAAAAGAAGTGCTCATATGAAGATTATAAACACCTCAGCTCTGCTATTCTTGCCTATACTTGCAATTTTTTTCGGATATATGATTACACATCTCATAAGCATCCCAGAATTTTCTATAATTATACCTGTCAAAAAATATAACTTCACACTTTTTAAAAGCAGATAAATTACGTAGAATCCTCCATCTAACACTTTAAAAGGTGCTTAAATAGCTAAACACATATTATAAAGACACTGTTTGCCAAAAGTTGCTACAAGGTAATGCCCAAAAATATGGAAGAGGAAAATCTACTGAATGATAATATAGTAATAATAATAATGATGAGCTAATGGGCTGTCATTTCTCTGAAGCCCCACTGCCAACATCTGATTCAGTCTTCATGGCCACATAGCAGCAACAACCTTTCCCAGCAGATCAGGGCCATGTTCACTGCTGAAATAATAAATGTATCTAAGCTGTTTATATGAAAACTGCTACTGTGGAACAATAATTAAATAGATTATGAGAAAAAATATACTATTTTAATAAAAACCTACATAGTCATTTTTCAGAATAAGAACTGGGAATGGTAAAGGATCCACCCCAGTTTACAGAAGTAGAAGCATCCTGCTGTGGCAAATGGGCCCAAAAATATTTGCATCATTTGAGAATAAGACAGAGGTAAGTTGTATAATTAAGATATAGTAGGAAGTCACTAGAGTAATACCACAGAGAGCATAAGGGATGTTTGTACCTTTTGAAACATCTTTTACACCTCAGTTTATGAGAGCTGGCAGACATTAGTGTAGTAATCCTTTAGTTTATGTGTAATCTTATACATAAATAGTTCCATGACTTATTTGTTGAACCATCAAAATGTACGTCTTGAAGTTGATCTTCCCATTTATTAGTATTGCATTAAGTAACTAGAAAAAATAGTACAGAGATACTTCTACAACTGGATAACTAATGTATGTTAACTCTTAAATGTCTGTCAAGAAAAAAAAAAGTTTTGTTTGTTTTCACCATGAAATTAGTGAAGTAAATCATAGAACTTACAACTGCATAAAAGCTATACTGCTTTAGTTTTAGTAGAGGTGCCTTCACTAGGCGTGCTAGAAGTAACATGCAATCATTATTCTGAGATGGCTTGTTCAGAGGCAAAGCGTGAATCTAAAAAGGATTTTATTGTTTCTTTTGCTTTTTTGGATAGTATGGGGAAGAGTTTTTGCTATACTATCTCCTTTTATTCTGTAATTAAAATTATTATCTTCCACAATATTTCAAATGTGAGAATTAGTCAAACTAGAATGAAAAAGTTACAACCCTAAAGAGAAAAGATGGAGCCTGCATTAGCAGGTGCAATTTCCACCCATAAAACGTACATTTACTTAGACATAGACATAAACATATATAAATAGCTGTTTCAGAAACAAAATAGCGGATTAAGAGTGTAAATTTCAAAGCAGCTCCGTACAGTTCTAACCATTATTCCCCTTGAGTACTTCTACTGACATCAGTGGCAGTAAGATTAAGCTAATACTGTTTTTGAAAATCTAATACTTAATTGATCAACTTACAAACAAAAAAATGCAATTTGTCTCAAATTCTCCCAGCATCTGAAATATAGTGGATAAAACAAGATGAATGAGTCAGACCAAACGATTTCTGCTAAAAGGTTCTTTTTTTCCCCATCCCCCGAAGTCTTATATTTACATAGGTTTGCAAATCTTGGTTTCAGTTTAGATCTTGCATTCAACCTGAACAACTCAAGCAAGATGGCTTCAAGCCACAAGGTTTCCAGCTTGCTTGGAGTTTGAGAGTTTCTGACAAAAACACAAAGTTCATCACTTCTCTCTATTCCCTGGCATTCCAGACAGCATTTGATGTACTGTTGAATGAATACACAACTAAAACACTTTGACGAACAGTCTTTCAAGAAATCATGTCCTTCAGTTATAGAAGGTTGGTGTAGTTGTGCCTAGCTTTTCAGAGAATTTGGTGAAGCACTCAGTTATTCGGAAGAACTAATTTGAAGCACAAATTAAAAAGCAAGAGCTAGAGCAAGAAACCATCCCATATTTAAGTAAAAACATTTAGAATTAAAAATTTTACCAGTACGCTTCTAATACAAAACAATACAGCAGTTAAATAAGTCATCTGTCTGTTATTATCCAAGTCAACCTTTTTATTGCAGCATGCATGGATAAGCAAATAAGTAAAAAGCACTTTTTTTTTGTGCTCAACTTAAATTCACGTCTATTCTAGCCATCAGGTTTCATTGCCACCTCTCAAATAAAATACAAGTCCTTTCTTTCAGAAAGGAAACGAGCATAAACTTTCCACATTATTTCAATCAAGTAGAAGGGCTTAACCTTAAAGGACTATCTAACCTTAAAGTAAGGTTAGACTTTAATTATTAGCAAAATAGTGATTCTATCTTCAGAAATCACAGAGCTGCTATGTGAAAATGTATCCGTAAGAAGTCCTTAGTGACTCTGTTATTCCATACCACATGAAAGACCCGAGACGTTATGGACATATTTATAATGCAGTTCTCAAAAATGATTTTTTTTTTTTTAAACAAAGATAACATTTAGGCATGAATTTCAAAACTAATTGTGTAAATACAGTATCTAGTAATTATGTTGTCACCTGTTGCACCACTCATTTCTTAAATTTAGCTTGTTCATACTTCAGCTATAATATTGCCAAAATAACATAGCTATGTGATGAAAAAATCTCTGAAAAAGTAAAATAAATTATAAGAAGTTTTTGGAGTTGCTTTCATTATGCATTGTAAAACTCAGTTAAGTATTATCAAGGACTTGAAGCTGCAGAAAAGAAATTCCATTCCACAAGTAGTTGAAATTCTAAGATTTTTGCACTGAGATAGACACAAGGTAAATTGGAAAGTTTTCATATTTCTGTTCTATTCTGGATGTGAAACCTCATGAAACCAATTATCACTGTAGTAATTATAAATTATAGATTAAGTACTGAACTGTGTAAGAAAATACTGGTATCTAAGTGGACGCATCTTACTATAAATCTAGAAGATTTACATAAGCCTAAATTCACTAATATAGCGCCACGCAGGTACAGCATCTTTAGAACAACAATAGCTATTTAATGATACAATTTTCAAGAATGAAGAGATTTGCATAAATCAGAAAAAAATAGTTTTTAAACAGTCATACTAATTAAAAATAGAGCAGGAAGGAACATAAACCTATGTCAGCCCAGTATGATGCTTGCTCTACCTACCACAGATGTGCAAAAGAATTAATTCCTGTTCTTTTTAAAGCTATTTTTTTACACACAGTAAGACCTATATTCCTATCATCAATATTTGAGAATCATTTCCTTTAATACTTTTGCTTAAATCATTTTATTCTCTAGTTATTTCTGTTGCTCTTCTCTGGACACTGTTTGTTTCCATGTTTCTTGAATTGTGGTGCCTAAAGCTAGATGCAAAATTCAAGCTAAGGGCTTAGCAAAAATATATAGAAAGAAAAAAAAAAAACACTTCAGATTTCTTAAAGCCATTACCCCTTTTCACACTTCTCTCTGTAGTACTGTTCCCAGCCTCCAATAGGATATGTACCTTCAAGCAATGGTCACTCGTGATCCACTACATTTCCTACGGAAGTACTTTCTAGCCACTCTCTCCTGGAACACGTAATACATATGTGAAAATTATTATTTCTATACAAATGAGGAATTTTGTCATGATATTTTTTTGATCTCCATCCTGTTTATTTTTATTTGGGGGGAGGGAGGGGGCAGGTATTTTCCTTCACATCATTTCTCCTATTTGTGCTTACACCTTTGAATTTCAGTCCTGTTCTTGCAGCTACTCTAACATCACCAGCAAATAAATACTATCTATTCCTTCCCCAAGTTGCTTACAAAACTATTGAATATACTCAATCCGGAACAGATATTGTGGAGCTTCACTCTGCCCAGCAGTACATTTCATGGAAAATCACTTAACAGACTTGCAAACTGTACTTGGTACGATGGGCATTCACCTAACACTAGTTTCATCTAGTTCCTGTTGTTTAAAATCTCCAGCAAACCACCCAATGGACTACAATCTATCTTTTTTGGAAAAGCATTATAGAAAGGTGAAGTAGAGCTATGCCACTCCTGAAGAAGATGGTGGAACATTATCTGATGATCTCTTCGCCCTGTTTCAAGAGCAATCTTCCACTGGAACAGCGCCATCCTCCTACTCCCCAGGAGCCTGGTACTGCTGGCAAGCTGGGGCCAAAGAAAGATGGGAGGATCATCTTCAGCCTCTCATTAGCTTCTAGTGACTCCAGTTGTGGGAGCAAACCAGAAAAAAGTCCATGTATGCCTCAGATGGCAAATTGCACAGCAAGGATTGCACAAGGATTTCCTGTGTGTCATTCAATCTATAAAGGTCTCTCAAATTGCCCATATCTTTTTTCCAAATTTTTAAACTTCAGAAAAGAAACCGTACCAGTATGCTAAAGACTTTGATTGACTCTTCACAGCGAATCAGACTGCTCTGACTTCTTAATCGTAATACAGATAGAATCGTCAATAATGCCACCATAGGTTTTACATTTGGAAAGAGGCACAGCAACCAACCTACTTAATTAGGAATTAAAAATTTTCTACCACTGCAATTCTAAAGACATTTTCCTGCAAAAATGGCAAAAAAACCTTAATTCCACAGCAAATATATTATAACCTAATTTGAGCTATGATGTAGGAGAGGACAGTAAACTAACAATAGGAAAATAAAATAGTGAGGAAAAATAAAATTTACAATGATAATCAGAGTGTTATATTAACAGAGAGCATATTTACTTGGAGTATGCCCATTTTAGTTACACACATAATGGCTGCACAAAAAATGTTCAAAATTTATAATGGAGATGTTTGTTTCCATTGCAGCACAAATTCACAAGAAGGTTTGCATAAACAGAAATACCTGACCTATGATGATGCGAATAACATATGAAGCTCTGAAGAACAGCAACTGAAGAGATGCAGTGTTTTCATCAGAACTCCACATCTTCTTGCAACAAGAACATAGTTCAAAAGATCTCTGACATCATTTCTTTGTTAATGTTATGCTATTGCTGCATTTCTATGGCTGTGTCCTGGCTTTCTGCTTTGTGTATGCAAGAAAAGCAACACAACGCAAGCATACATTTCTATCTAGCTCTGTATTATTTCCTAAATATAATAAATAATATATTATTCATATTTTGAATTATGATTGTTTCAGTATAAATGGTAAAGCAGACAGGTATAGTACAATTGTATCAGATGTTATATGAACAGCATTTAATGATATGTTACAGTACTGTAACAGTACTCATTCTTGTATAGATTTTCAGTTTTCTTGTTTTAGCTAGTGACTGGACACCCAAATATTGATCATAAGGTAACTGTTCTGAGTTATGCATTTTTACTAATTTAGCCCTGTATTTATAATCTGAAGGGGCATCATGTACCCATTTAAATACTCATTTTAACTAATAGCCCGTGCAATTGCTTACAGCAAGCATCTCTACCTCCCTGTTTGTGCGTTTTTTCAATATCTTTGACAGTAGAAAGAGCTAAGAGAAGAAATATGAATTAAGATTAAATCAAATGTCATTTTTAGTTGTATCTAGCCCACACTTTAAGCATGGCTCAACCTTAAATGCATTGAAAATGAGATATGGTAAAAGATTTATAGAATTATATAGAATAGAGTTTCTGTGGTTATACAAAGTCTATATAAAATCATTGTAATGCATTTTATATAAAGACTCTAGAAAGTATACAGAAACCTGTATTTACAGATAATTATTACTGTACTTACTCATCAGGCCTCTCTAAAAGAAATATCCTCAGTTTGGCACTGAAAATCATTATAAACACTTGAAGTTTTCTTCTAGATATGAAGATGTCAAGATGAAGTCATTCCATGAGATCATGGAAAAATAAGCTAAAATAAAAACTGCTCTAGGGAATGCAAGCTTCATATCTTACATATGATAATTAATAAAATAAGAAAAAAATGTTGAAAGAAATGACTGCATGGTTTGGGGAGAAGGAGTTTACACACATTTAGGAGCAATGTTCACTATGCACAATCAGAATTACAAAATTTCAGGGCTACCATTTAGAATTCAGCTGCCAGAAAAAACCCTATCTCCACGTCTAAATCATATTTTTACCAGCTCCTTAAGACTCTAAAGTTAGATCAAGTATCCCAATATATTAAATAACAGTAGGTTCTTGCTCTACTATTGTACTTTATTAAAATATTTCAAAATTTCTAAGAGAGTGAGACTAGTTATCTGCATTTTAGATATAGATACATATATATAGAGAGAATTTGATGACAGTGAAGTGACTTAGAAGCCAGTCTTGCAGACCCGGGAACAAAATCCAAACCCAGACAGTTCAATGTGTCAGTCATGGATTTGCACTATTATTCTCTGCAGAAATAAAACTTGGGATGGCAGATTTTATAATGTAACTCTTTTCAAAATTTAATGTAAGAAGAGAGAGAACAAGGGGAGAAGCTCTTAAATGGAAAGAAATAACAGGGGGCTGCATTAAAGCGCACCTGTTATTTCAGGTGTTCACTACTAGCTGAAAAGCTCTGCTTATTTACACACATTTTAAAATCTCTCAGATGTTATAAATACAGCAAAGAGTTGTTGGTTGTTATAAGAATAACAGATGAGGTTAAAGGTAAGTTATCTGTCAACCTTTAACTCAACAGCAATAAATGACCTAATCATTCTTATTAACACTTTATAAATTATTCACTGAATCTAAACATAATGTGCCTCACCTCCAGAATCATCACCATTCACCTTCATTAGAGCTGTTCAAACTGAGGGCCATGGCTACTGTCCAGACTGACCTGGAGCCATCAAGGCCTTAAATTTAGTATAGCCATCTATTAGCCTTCTGCAATTTAACCTCCACGCCTCCACCACTTTAGATAAAGGCACTGTGGCTGATGAAAATTAATAACTTTTTCTTTTTTAATCTAAAGGAAAGAAGTATTGACAGAATTCACCACCTTGCAAGAACCTTCTAAGTGACTTGATACTTCAGAAGAACTCTAGTTCAGTATTTTTCCCTCTTTAGTAAAGAGGGTTAGCCTGTGGACTGACAACTCATGCTTCTGTTGAAAGAAACCTTTTCTTCTAAAGAAATGATAATGCAAGCTGAACTATCAGAATACAAATTAATATTTTTCATAATACTTCAGATGTTCAAACTACCACAGTATCAAAGAGAGGGGAGGATTAAAACTTCTAGCTGGACAAAGGTTCAAACCACAAACACTTTCAACATGTGTGTAAAAGCTATGTTTAGGAAAAAAGTGTGTAAATGTTATGGCAGCAGTCAGCAGATGGTGCTGTTATACACAGCCTCATCTTTTGCCTAAGCACAAGCACAGTACGTAATCTCCAGAAAATACCCTCTTTATTTAGTATTTTTTGTGGCAGTCACCTGCTTTTTCTCTCTGCCTTGACCAGAGTCCATTCTTGTAACATTTGCTTTGAGTTTAAAATGTAGAAACTTTATAGTAACCTTGGAGGGAAACCTTCCTTCTTCACTAACTTAATGGAAAACAGGACTTCTGTTTCTACAGTTACCTAAGTACTTCTGGCAAGGTGCAATGCTGGAAAAAGGACATTGGAGCGTGTCCTTAGGGAATGGGAGTTGTCTTATACCCACGTGTGTATTGCCCGCTGCTTGTTCCCCACGGATTACGGTTGCAGATAGGGAGCACTAGGTCAGCCAGAGAGCTGCGCACGAGGTCAGCGGCCAAGAGGGGAGACCTCCTTTGTATTTTTCCTTGACACTCATTCAGTCCTTTCACCTCATCTAAGGAGCAGGCAATTTGCTGCAGACATTTTGGTCTGTTTAACCTAATATTTTTTAGTAAGCCACTAGGGCTTCACTGAAAATAGTACTTTATAGCACTTGTCACATGAAAATTAAACTCTGTAAGTTATCCCCAGTTTGGATATAGCTGAAATGTCAGTGAGAAGATGACTTGAGCAGTGCAGCCACTCATCTAAACCCAAACGCACACAACATTAACCAAACTTAACAGGGGAGGAATGGGTTTCAACCTCATTTTCTATAACATACCCATCCTACTAGGACCACCACTGTGTCCCCCAGCAAATGGTTAGAAGAATACAGAAAAAAACCCACACAACAGGTTTGCAGCAATATTTCTCCCAATACATACTTTCAAATTTTATTAGTTCTTGGTTAAGAGACATCCTGTATCCCCTCCCCTTGTCCCCAGTATTTTACCAAAATTCAGGGGGTGAGTTATTTTTTAATGTTTCACCAATTTTGCCTGACTGGTTTTACTTTGAAACATCCAGGTTCAGAAGTTCAAAGGTCCGTCACTTTGTTAGAGGAAGGATCAATGCCATTGCTACTAGACAAAAAGAAACACCAAAAAAAAACCAAACCAAAAATAAACCCCAAAGGAAACAAAACAAAATAAAATTAGTAAACTGCTTTGATATTTGAGGCCCCTAACGGTATTTTGGGAACAAAATAAAAGAACAATCTGGGGATAAATAGCTAATTTCTGAATTGATTGTGAGGTTATATTAACAAAAGCTTGAAATTGATAAGCCTACAAGGAGTATATTTTCTGTCTTCTTCCCACTTACACCCCTTCCTCTCCCACACAGACAGGAGTACACAGAAACCAAAACAAAAGTCAAGTTGCCTTTAATATAGAATTTATCTTTAAAGAAAAAGCTTTTGTCTTAGTTATAAACTAAGTCTTAAAAATAACCAAAAGGAGAAATTAGGGGCAACTAAAGTGACAAGATAATTTTAAAGTATTGTAGCATGATCAAAGTGTTGCTAAAAGTACTGCTGCTGTATCCTTTAAAAGGTGACTGTGGCAATTTTGCAGCACACAACAGTGAAGAAATATTTTAGCTTTTGTTTCATTCCTAATTTTAGGAGACCTTTCAAATATGAAAAGCCTTCTGCAAATTCAAAAATTGGCAAGCATGCAATGAACATCACAAGTAAAACTTCTTAAAACTTGCAATTTTTATAGAATTCAGGTAGACAGTCTTAGTAATAACATTGTTCAGTATGTGATATATATGAGCTCTCATATTCAGTTTTGTTATTTCACTTAAAAGCCTTATTTTGATAAACAAGCCATTTTGCATGCAGTCATCGTCATGTAAGTCAGGAAGGATGGCATGTGGGTAGGATCTGGGCAACCGTGAAAGTTTTGAGGACTAAAAAATAAAAACATAATGCTGGAAAGACTCTTTCTTTACCAAGGTGAAGCCTGATCACATGTTCAGTGCTGAAATCTGTTCCATTTTGTTTTAGTGCATTAACATTGGCATTTGCTAAACTCCTACAGCAGAGCTGAAGTGACAGCATTGAAGAGAACTTCAGTGTCCTACACACAACAGCTGTCCAATCACCCACCACTATTTTTTTTTTCCAAAATGCAGCTCCTTGGTGCTTTATTACAGTTGACATTTATAAATAAAAACCTGAAGACTAAAGTTTTAAAACTCTGACAACAAACAAAACTATTGCTGGAAAAAACAGATTCTCTTCTATGGCCCTGCTGTAATCAGAAGGAAGCAAGGGTGGGACACAAAAAAAATTCATTCTTAGCTTAGGAGCCTACTCTATGCTTACAAAAGCATGGGACCCAAGTCTACTGCCTGCTTTTTAATGCCCAGAGTCATCTAACAAACTTATGGAGGACACTTGGCCAAATTTTCCTCTGCTGCCCCAGGGTGCTCCGCTGCACCTTTTAAGGGATAAGC
Source organism: Apteryx mantelli (assembly GCF_036417845.1). Classification (NCBI taxonomy): domain Eukaryota; kingdom Metazoa; phylum Chordata; class Aves; order Apterygiformes; family Apterygidae; genus Apteryx; species Apteryx mantelli. The sequence goes on along the minus strand of NC_089980.1, from coordinate 114,341,077 downwards.
AAAACTTCACACATTTCACAGCAGAAACTTCTGTTTCCTCACAAGCTTCTGCTTCCAAAAACAATTTTTCATCTCAAAACAAGTGGGAGGGGAGACTGCCCCACTTTGCTTTGGAAAGTCTCATGACTTCTCTCCAGCCTCCAAAATAAAAGAAACCCAAGAAATTAAAGAACACAGAAACACTCCTTCTATAGAATAACTAAAGACTAAGAAAATAGAATTCTCAAATAAACCATGGTTGAAATAAGTGATTTCCATAGAGACGAAGCATTTATTTCTACTAAAATTCATTTCAGTTGAAATACTCTTTGCAAACATGATACAAGATCTAACCCTTAGATTAAAATGCTCAATTTTTAGACAGCTTAGTCATTCAGACACCATTTTAAAGTCAAAGGAGGGAGACAGACGCATCTACTTTGAGGTGATTCATCTCGTATTAACATAGGTGTCTAATGTTAATTGCCTTCTGAAAACACTTAATGATTATAGTATTTTATGACTAGCTTAGTATCTGGCCATCAAGAAGTTAGGGACCTAGTCAAATGAGCTCCACCCCAGGTGCCTGGTAGTATGCTGAACAGCAAAGACTTCATTTTCTCAGTCAGAAATTCCCGGATGGTTCTACTGGAAGCTTTGGCTAAACCAGACAGTTTTGGGAACTAAGGCTACCTCAGGGGAAGAGACCGATTTATCCATGCCATGTTTTGTAACCACATAGCCCCATAATATGGTATTGCCATTCACAGGAACAGGCCATAAGCTTTTCCCTGAATTTGCAAAGCCTTAGGACTGAGGTTTGCCAGGCTTGCTCTGGCTGAACTTCTCTTGACCTGCCTGAAGCTTTGTTTAACTTCGTTTAGCTGTGATGGCAATTTCTCTAATTGACCAGGTGTCTATGGCTAATTTGTTTTACTTCTGTTTATCTTTGCACTGTACAACCATAGTTTTACGTAGACAGCAGTAACAAGCAGTTGTTCTGTGAAGAATGAGATATTTATGACTAGCACAATGATGTAGCGCAGAGAAATATAGGCCTGGCCTGTATTCTCACTGCAGAGGCCATGAGAAGTGGAAACACAAGATGCAGCATAGAGGAATATAGGTACGGGCTAATAAAAGATGGGGCCCAGGCTTGGCACTGGAGACCTGACAGCTATTAAAAAAAAAAAAAAAAAAAAAAAAAAAAAAAGTCAGTTAAAGAAATACAGACCTGGAGCTGGGAAAAAAATGGTTTTAGGGATAACAGAGTAAATAAGTAGTATCTAACATGCATAAAAGGTACCACATATACTAAATTTGGAGCTGCAGACCAATCAAGAAAGAGCAAAGATGTAAAGGCACATTAGCAAACAAAAATGACCTCAAGTGAATCCTAAAGGGAAGAATAAGAAATCAGGAACATGATTATCATATTCTTCCCAGTGAAGGGCACCAGATGCTGCCAACTTGCCATAACACCTCCCTCAGACACATGCACGCGTGCACACACCCCCAGAATGAAGCCACCAACCATAGGACCCAGAGACGGAGTGGAAGGAAACACCACATAATACCAGGAAAAGTGGTAGAAACTAGAAACTGTGTGTATCTTAACTGCATTGTTAGTATTATTATTTTTTCCCCTGCAACAGGCTTGAACTAATAATGATTAAACTCTTAAGATTTCAAATTTTCTTAATAATAAATTCTTGGCTTAATTTATAAGGTGTGCTTCCTCTCTGCTCATAAACAAGATTGAGTGCAACAACTTCTGATCCAAAACTGCTGTTTTAATATTCATATGACTTTAGGTTTACACTGCATTGACACCACATAGGTGTGCCTTATCTCATTAAATTAATGTAAGAAAGACAGTCTAATAAGGTCAAGGACAATGTCTCCTATGGCACATTTCAGGTCAATCTAACAAGCCAGCTTCAATGAACCTTAAGGCAAGATTTCCTGGAAGTATATCATGCATGAATAATGAAACAATTTCCTAGCAAAAGTCTTTCAATATAATGAAGATGAAAGATTTCAAAGTGTTGTAAGTGGAAGTTAAAGGGTGCCCCCTCCAAAAAAAAAAAAAAAAAAAAAAACACACCAAAACAAAACAAAAAAAACAGAAAAAGTACTCAGTACTCAAAGTGGTTTTGCCAAAAAGACACAAGCAAATGTGGAGATTCACAAAGTACAGAGGAAAATATTATCTAAAAAGCCTTTAACAGGGGGTCAATTTAATATCCAACAGAATCAAATGGGAAGATTAAGAGACAGTATGAAAAGACTTACTACATGAATTAATGTACTTCCCCCCCTTTTTTTTAATCAGTTTGTCTATAGGATGCACCCATACACTTCACAAATTCTGTAAAGTAGCTCAAGTGCCAGCTAAAATAACTGTTAGGAAGGGAAATGTAGTCCCCAAAGTTTAGTCTTCCATCCTATCAGACCACAGAGATCTTTTCTACATTTTAAACCAAAGACTCTTTTCTACAGAGTATTAAGCAAACATCTTTTAAAAGGTGAAACAACTGATGGATTTAGCAATTATAAAACAGATTTTTATTAAAAAAAAAAAGTATTAAGTATATACTAACTTCTTGTTAAAGTCTGACAGAAAATTTGGACATTGGACCAGGCCTTCAGTGTTTTCTATTAACAACACTACGAACATAGTGTTTTCTATGTTGCCTTTATCTTAATTCAGATCACAGATTAGGGAAAAATATCTCAGGAAAAGAATCTCTATAAACTTTAAGACATCAGAAGAAAATAAGACTCCTCATAAGACTCATGATCAGGCTGAAATGAAGTACTAATCATTTACAGCAATATGTATACCTAATGAAGTTAATGGGATTATTTGGCTGAGTAAACACTGTTTAGATAGGTGATATACAAAATGGTCCAGCATTCCTGTATTGAAAACTTGGAATTCTAACACACACACAAGATGAAGACTATGTGATGAATGTTAACAAACCTCATTAGTTTTAGTTAAGATGTAACACCTACATTACGAATACTAGAGTCAATCTTCCCTTATTTCTTCACTGCTGAATGAGATCAATGTCTTAGTAAAAATTTAGACATGCTTGTTTTGATGAGTATATTTGGTTGCATAATTCTAGATATATGCCTTATTCCAATTACAGAAGAAAAACATGAGAGGTTACACAAATGTAGCCCTGTGTATGGGAAGGATGTGCATAACAAAGTAATTCAAAGAAGTACAGTTACTAATCATCTATAGTTATACAAGAGAAGATGAAAACCAAGGTACGTGACTATTTATATGCTAACTATCCACCTAACAGAGCAAATTATGCTACCTTTAATTAATCAGGAAAACTGCTGCTAGCTACAATAACGTAGCAAAGCCAAAATTGTATTTACTGGCCTGCTAACCCACACGTTTGATCCTGTCAAAATAATGGTCGCCCACCCTGCAATGTTCTACACCCTTTGCCTGTTTGTAGGAATAGGAATCCACAGGCAATGGTTCCAGATCAGACAGAGGTTTTTGTAACAAAAGATATAATAAAAGCCTTAAGCCATCATTGTCATTGGAGGCAGATTTATAATACATATGAAGTAGCAATCAACAGCAAATGTAAATGGTTTGTAGAGACTTTTTTAAAGGCAGAAATACAGTTTTCATAATAAAAAGTGTTAGCTTTTAAACAAAGGACAATAGCTCAAACATCAGATTCTACTACAAACCAGAAATCAGGTCCAAGCACAGCTACAAATGCCCCTTTATTATCTAAGAGATCAAGAGGGCAATACTACTTTCCCTACTTTGTACCTGCCAATCAAAGGAATAAATAGCTTTCTTCAGGAATGTGAGATCAGAAGCAAAGCAAACTAATATCAGACTTTTTCAGATGAGTTAAAAAGCTAAGTAAGCACTGGTTGTATTTCACCTAGCACTGTCTCATTAATGTGGTCCATTCTGAAGATACACTACTGGATATAGCTGATAATTAGAAAAAGAAGTAGGATTAACTTTTCAGACAGAGAGAAGACTGGAGATAGAGGAGTTCCTTGAAGTGTCTGATTAACTTGAGAAGCCACACAAGACACTGGCAGTGAGCTATTTTAGTTTCCACACCAGTAAAGAGAAGAAAAAAAGTCCATAACTGTGAAAGTTCAAACAGAGTATATGCTTTCTTTAACCACTACTCTTCCTTGATATATCAGCATATAAATGAATTACTGTTTAAAATACATTTGGGTTGGGGGCAGAGGAGGACAAAGGCTGCTAACTGAAATCTTACCTCCAGCAAAATCATAATCTTATGAACACGAGAAATTATTCTCCCAAATCCCAGTTTGGCTGGGAAATGAAACAAGTCCAAGTGCCAGTTCTATCAAGTCCCACTGCATGGTTTGTTATAGAAAAGTGCTTTGAGAAAAGATATGTTCCACACATTCATTCCTTATGTGGCTGAACTGAAAAATCCAGCACAGTTCCAGAACTACGGGAGTTTGACCTTGTTCGTTTCTTCACAAACAGTTGCTGCATTAAGAAGAAAATATATTTTTAACTTTGAAGACTATATACAACTGAAGGGAACAGAACCCAGGCAGAAGGACTACAGCATTTTGAAGAGAAGTGTTCTTTTTCCATTTGGTGCCTTTTTTCTTTTTCTTTTTTTTTTTTTTTTTTAAAGCAGACTACAATACATGTTGATTTGCAAGATTTGCTGATCATACAGTGCATTTTAATTCCTATTTCACATTCGGTAATGACTGCAATAAAGGGGCTTTGACTTATTTAGACAAATTTGAAGTATTTTTCATATTTTAACTTAATATTAGTCATACACACATACTACTGATTGCAGATAGAAGAGAACATGAACTGAATATTAGTGTCAGCACTGCTGGGATGGCAATTTGTTTGCAACTAGAGATTGGATTCTACAGAACTACTGGGCAGTAAAGAAATGAAACAAATGTTTCAAGTTATTTACAACACAGGAAGAGAAACAATCCCATTACAACTTTCCACTTCTGATTTCCCTACCAGAACATACTGTTTTGGTCTCAAAATGGCAAAACATAGCAATGCAGAGGAGCACTTCGGTAAACTTTTTTTCCATGTAGAAGGCCACTTTCTTCCAAGTTGTTTTCCTGTCAGGTTTGTGATCCCAAATAGGGGCACAAACCAAGGGCTTCAAGGAGGGAAGCTTATCATCCCACTGATACCATGATTACAAGTTATGAACACAGACACTGCTTTTTTTTTTTATATAGACTCATGCAGCAAGGGTGATGAGCACAGTAGTTCTTACAGGATCAGTTCCAAGAATATATCTTCAATTATATAATCTACCTTTTAATTGTTTAGTCACAGCCATGCAAAGGCTATTTTGCATTAGGAACTGAGCTACCCTGAGAGCTGGAAAGTAGAAGACAGCAGACAGCTTACAGCTGTAGTGATGCAATGGACAAGGTTCTTACAAGAGTATTCTTTTCTTTAGTTATGAAATTCACTGTTTGGTATCGAGTCCTATTCTATTCAGTTTGCTTTTCTACTAATTCAAGTAGAATTTATTCCATAACAACTAACAAGTTTCATTACAGTGTCTTTTTGCTAGAGAAGAATTTCCTAGGATTCCCAATTAAGAAGTTTCTGCCTTGGGCAGCCTAGGAAGTAACATTTCAGCTTTTCCTTGTCCTTCAAATATTGCTGCAAGGCAACTTTCAGGTCTCTTATACCGGAGAAAAAGAATTTCTCTCCTTTTGAACTGATAAGGTTACCTGCCATAAGTTTGCATAACTAAGACAATGTAGAATTTGCCTAATATAGTGTATATGTTTTAAATACAATTATTATTGCTTCTATGCATTATACATAGTATACGAAGCTGGAAAGAGAAAACAGCCAGGAGTACAGTCATTACCTGCCCCCACAGTCCTACTTCACTTCCCTATAAATTTAGTACTTTCAGCAAGTTTTAGATCTATCCATATATTCCAGAGCACAAAAGTGTTTTTTTGGTTTTGTTAAAACCTCTCACTTCCCTTCTTCTATACTTACCAAAGAGCCTCCATTTTCTTTTTCATAAATTCTCTGGTTACATGTAAGTTTACTTTAACCCTAACAGGTGAAGGAAAATAGTATTTTGAATTAAACTCTTCTGACACCTAAATCATTGATATTCTAGAGTAGCGAACAGATTTCCCACAGAAGAAAGACTGAACTGCCAGGCCTCTTCTGCCCTCAGATTTTGCTGCTAAACATTGAGTCATGTTTTGGCACATGAAATACCAGCTTTATTTTTAACTGCATTACGATTTCTTTCTTGTATGACATTATAAGCAGTCAGTCAGACTGTATCTATTGGGAAAAAAATTATTTTAGGCAAATTTGCTAGAAAAAGGAAAAATTTTCCCTTGTATGGACTGTGCAGTTATTTCATATATTAGTAAGTTTTGTAACAAAGGAAATCTGTATCCAAAGTCATTCTGACAAACCAATTACTTCCACTCCAAAGAGGTGCAACTATAGAGTTCAGCCTAAAAGGATCCTATTTCAATCTGTACTTTCATTAACAAGTAAAACGGAAGTTTTAATTAATGTGTATACATGCACACTCTCATGGTTTAAAGCTTTATCAAAGACCTCTGTTTAAAAAGAACAAACTATCAAAACAGTAAGCAAGCCATATTTAATAAAAAATAGAAAAGCAAATACACCAATCCGTCAACACATGCTATGTCCAAATACACTAACAGTCAACAGTAAGATTGCTAAGATGCATAGCTGCAAAATAATGCTTACAGGAATAGCTGCATTATTCCACTGTAATATTAACATTAGATTTGTTTACACAACCAAGAAATGCTAAAAAGGCAGTTTCTGCCTGCCATAGTTAAAAGGATAAAACTAAGGCTGAACATTACGTTGCACCTCTCTGACGATCACAGTAAAGGAATAGTCACAGACTTGGGGGTAACTTACTTTAGTCTTCCAAAAACTATATAACATAGAATAAATTGAAAATAGAATGAACTGCATAGCACTCAGGGTCATCATTAGATATTCATTATACAATATTTTGGACATCTTCACAGCCAGTGAGGTTCAAGAGTCACATTCAAATCTTCAGGATGTTGTAACAGTCTAAATAAAATAATATCTAATAGATAAAAACAGTACCTATGACTTAACTATAGAGATTAACTGGAGATGTTTGAAGACAGCGAGTGTAATGAACAGCAGTCACAGGAGACTACCCATCTCATGGCCCAAGAGCGAGGGATAGCTAGAGTAATACATGTGAATTGCATAAATGTTGGTATTTTTGTGCCAACTTAACTTTCTTCTCTCAGTTTGAAATATTTGCTCAAGATTATTCAATCTATTTTGAACATGTTCATTCCCAAGGAGTATCTGCTTTTACCCTTGGTCACAACTTGGAGAACTCCATGGCATTAACTAACCCAGGTAGACTTGTAGGTGAGAAGCAGGAAGCGTGGTCGGGTGGTGATGCAGCCAAAAGCAGAGTTTTACTCTTAGAGGAGTGCAGTGCAGCTATTCAGGTACTTGGGAAAAAAAAACAAAACCAAAACATACTATTGGAGAAGCTGAGAGAGCCAGGAATGTTTGTTTGAACCCAGAGGTCTGTTATCTTGACTGAGTTCATGTTGACTGGAAGACCACCAACTTGGGAAAATCATCTCAGTATGCTCAGAAAGTCAATACAAGAGATTAAGAAAATAAAACATACCCTTGACTACCTTAGACTCATTAAAGAGTTTGAATCATAGAAGAAGAAAAAAAACACACCAAATAACAGATACTCAGCAGTTCCCACTGCTGGGGAGCAAAAAAATCATAAAAAAAAATCTTCAAAGACTTTACACCGTGGAAGTGTACCACCACTTTCTGCTGTTGATGCTGAAAGGGATTTAAAAAGAAGCTTCAGGGAAGATGCATAAGGCATAATGAGGTAACTGCCTGTATAAATGTTAATGCTGGGTGTGAGCAGAAACCTTTGAGAATTCAAAGACAAAAAGAAAAAGGGAGGTATGCCCTGAGGGTGGGTAGGCAGTAGAAGGATGTGCAAAAGCTTTCTTTTGCAAAGAAAGCCTGCTGGTGTATGATGGAGGTAAAGAAGAAGTGCTAGCACATATGAAGTTCAGTACTTCTGTCTTCGTGTTTAAAGATTCTCTACCAATACTATATAATAAAATGCATTTGGAATAAAACAAGAATAATAATAAAAAGAGACAGGTTGACAATCCCTGGTTCATTTTAAGCTTCTAAGGTTTACTGTTTAGTGGCAGAAGGCAGTGTAGCAAAATGCAAACTAGGAAAAAAAAAAAAGACATTTTATCTTACAATGATGAGTAACTTGGAATTAAATTTCTCCTATTTTTACTGAATTTTGTGCACTTGACAGAATTGGATTCTCTGAACAAATGCATGGCAGGAAACACTAGCTTAGTAAAACAAAGGTCATAACAATTTTACCATGCATCACTGAAAGTATCCATGTATACAATGCTTCAGATATTGCTATCATTTAAAGGCTTTTGTAAATATTGCCAACTGTATGCAAGTGTTTGGGAGCAACATGTCTAACTTTTATAAGAAAAATATTATAATGATATAACAACACTGATATTTTTTTAATCTGTTTGTAGTCCTCAGTCCCTTTTAAAAGAAGTAGCTTGTTAATCCCATCGTAAAAAATGGGAATTAAACAGATTTTAAGAGGGAGTTAAGCAAACAATTTCTTAAGTCACAAATATTTTGAGAATTCTGAAAATTTCAGCCCCCCTCTCCCTGCAAGTCCTAGACATAGTTTAAAGATGGTACTTTTCTATAATGTAAAGTACTGTCATTAGAAACCACATTACAGAAACAGAAATCATCCTTCAACCCCCAAATCCCATTCCTTTAGACTTAGATTCAATTATTACCCAACAGTGATAATAAAGGTCAGTAAATCATTTAGCAGATTAATTAAGTTAAAGATCAGTCCTATAAACTGAACTTATTACTTCTGAAATTTATAGTTCTTTTTACAGATATAATTGTTTGAAATTCCCCTAGATAAACATTATTGCCAAATAATATAAAATAAGAATAATTAAAACTTCCATCTGTAACAAAAGTTTAGAGTGCTGATGTGATCACTGAGGAAGAAGGAAGTACGACCAGAGCTGCAGTTAAAAATATTAGAGGTTCTCAAGTGGATATATAAACCTGGCAAAGTAATGATACAGTAAAAAAATACATGCAAAAGCCTAGGAAAAAAGCAATTGTGCAACTATATCGATAGCTTGTTAACAGTGGTAGATGCCTCTTGCCACTCTACTGCAGCAAAGTCAGATTTAAGTAAGTATGAATATTTATGTGGTGTATGGGCAACAGCAGGCAAAACCAGACAGATGCAAATAATCTTCAAGTGCTAAGACCACCAGTACTTGGTTTCACCAACTTCATTGTTAAGGCATTTACACATCATGAGGGCACAAAAAGATCAGATTATTTTGTTGCTGTACAGGAAGCAAGGTTACACATCAGAAGTGAGGGCAAAAATCAGGACTATACTCGCTAAGACGCACCCATGGGAGTCCCAGCCCAGGGAGCAGGACCTGGCATTCGCCCCCTGCCAGGGACGGGGATGGGGCCACATCCCCGGAGGCCGCCAAGTAGGTGTCGAGAGGGGCCACTTGCCGCCTTTCCTGGGTCAGAGATCTGCGTGTGTAGGACGCACAGAAGAACAGGCTGCAGTGCCCTACCCTGTTCCCCAGGGTGTAAATTAAAGATGGCATTGGGGCAGAGAATGAGAGCGAAGCCTCCCGGCAGCATCCCCTCTGCTGCGCAGGACGGAAACTCAGCGCAGCAGGGAATCCAGCCCAACACAAGTCTTTTGTGAGACAAGCCACTGCTATCCCCCCACCATATGATCACATTTAAAATACTGAATTTCAATAGAAGGACCTAACTTTTAAGACTTAGTACTCTAATCCATCAATTGTATTATTTTTAATTGCATGAAATTGCATCCTAATTCAGATGAAAGTTTTCCTATTCAGAGGAAAGACTAGCTTGTTACAAGAATTAAAAGAAAAATCATGAGTTTTGCAGCCTCCCAGAATATGGGAATTTTATGCAAATTAGTTCCTTCATTACTCCTAATATTTGAATTTTTCAGACATCATCTGCCACCATGAGACAACTGAACCACATGGTGCAATTCCAGAACGATTCTTTTGCAGAGTGATTCAAAGCCTTTTTTCCCCTGTTCCAAGACTGTTGCAGTCCTTTTACCATTGAGTATTGTGGACTTTTCTACCCTCTATAAAGAATTTGTGACAGAACCACTCCCGCAGCTACCATTTAAAAATATCTAGATTCTTTTTGCATACTGTTCTTGCTGGCTGACATGCAGTTGAAGTCTCCTTCTAGTCAAGATGTGTAAAGCAGCATTTCCTCAAACTGCATGTTATGACCCCGCAGTGTCCCAAAGTCTGAGATGGAAGCAGTTGGCAGCCTGCTCCCCACACTTCTAACACAACAGTAACTCACCTAGGCCAGGGGAGAGTGGAAGAGTTGACAAAAAACAGGGATTACTAGTTACTTTTATTGAAAGCAAACTAGCTTAAGGATAGGTAGCTGATGATTATAAAGTGATTATAGTGACCATAAAGACTTGCACCCAGCAGTAACAGTTGGTCTGTATTCCCTGTCCCAGAGGAAGCGATCACCTGCCCATTCATGAAATCACATACAGCATGAGTCAAAACAAGTCATTATTAAAATAAAAAATGTAAAGAAATTCCTACACTACGAGTTTGCAGTAACTCAGTTGGCCTTTAGAGCAATCATTACTTTGACACAGAAATCACCCTGGGTCTCTAGAAAACCCCAGAAGCCCTAAGTGCTACAAAGGAAACATCCTGAAACATCAGTGTCCCACCACCTCGTCGGACACTTCAACACTGTCACTTCAGTGACATCCACCATTTCTTCCAGAGTTGGGCGTCACATATTTTGAAGTCAATTTAAAGCGCATAGACACATAAGCTTCAAAGCCAGGTTTGGAGCACTGAATCTGAAAGGGGGCAGTGTTGTTTAACCGGCAAGCGGTGCTCTCCGCCAATGTTAATTACAGCTCTTCCTGCTGGGGTTTTACATGAAAGTAGGCCAGCAGGAAGTGTCATTATATCACAGCCTGTAGCTCTGTGTATGTGTTCTTAAGTTGACAGTCAAGAGACGTCCTTTAGCTTTCCTCACTGTCTTTTTCCATATGAAAAAGGGACTGCTCAGCTTGCATAAAACAGATGAAATACACTATCGTACACAACTGCTACAGGAGAAAGATACAGGAATGCTGAGATCAGCTTCCCACTGAAGTCACCGTAACACTTCCCAGTGGTTTGTGATGTCCTGTGTTCCTACTCAACTTCCCTAATAAAACTGATATGGACTATTACAACCTGACTTCTCTAGCCTTTCCCCTCATTTCAGTTAAACGAAACAAAATCCCCAAAGCTGTTATTCTACTGATATGGTTTTGGGGGCAGAGGAAAAGGGGAATGGCTCCCAGGGAAAGATGTGCTGAGCTACCTCCATCAGAAAAGATGAGAAAAACTAATTTAAAAGTAATAGTCCTCTGTCCCTCCTTGCACCTAGGTATTCCAGTCAATGATGGTATTTCCCCCCCCCCCGTTTTTTTCCTCCTCAAAAGACGCTTCAAACACACTCATCACCTCAAAACATTAACATAATCTGCAATAAAGATATGTATCAATATGGAGAAAAAGGTGTTGTCAAGAAAGAGAGGCTAAGTTTCAAGGGACTACAAATAGTCCCAATAGAAAAGCAACCCAGGTTTATTAAACTTGATACCTTTTAAAAATAAATGCCAAAATAACTTAGACAAAGGTAATGGATTTACAAACTTGCAAATGCTAATCAGAGCGAATAACTACAATCAAATTACAGTGCTTTCTACATCAATCTATTCCATTAAAAAAATATTTTGCTTTTCATTCTATCACTTCACTGGTCATACCTGGCTTTTCAAGAATATATTCTTCCACCGAAGCATTAAAGCTATGAAACCGTAGAAAGACTGGCTTTATGTTTGAGAAATATCTGAAACTGAGCTTACTGTAACTTCAAGTGCCTAGAGCCTTGCATTTTCCATAAAATATATATATATATATATCAGACTAATGTTCCTGCTGTTTGAATGCAATCCTCAAGCTACATTCAAAACACCCTCATCATTCAAGAATGCTAAGCAACTAACTTAATACTACCATATCTGATATCTGCAACTTTGTTTGAGAAAGTTCTCACAAAGCCTTTTGTCCAGAGTATTACGGATATCATATCAGCTCAGTTTTAGGAGCCTAATTCACATTAAACACTAGAACACAGCAAATGCTTGGCCTTCCATCTCCCCCAAAAAACTTCAGTCCTTATTGTATTCTAACAACTTTCATAGAATAGGTTTTGAACTGTCTTACCTTTTTTCAAATTTTTAATTTTTGCCTTTTTAATTATTTTTAATTTTCCACAAGGGAAACATTACTGGGTGATTTTCAAGACCAGTTAGTATCTATATCTCCTCTCATCTTTACCATTGCACTCCTTAAGTCAAGCATGGCCTAAAAAAATTAAGTAAATTTGGTAAATACTTAGAAACCCATTTAAATTGAAGCATTACTGAATCCAGTTTTGGAAATTAACAGAACTAATAAAAACTCCTGCAAAAATTAAAGTATTAGTCATATTTTTAATTTCAAAATCAAATTTAATTAAACTCATGGTCAAAGTCACATATGCAAGAAAACAAAAGATTATATAATACTCATCACTGATTCAAACCTCAAATAATGGAAATTGAAATACGATGTTTCAACACTAAAGACACGTCAAGTAAAATAAGAGTTGCGGACTGGGGGGAAAAGGTCTTACCTTCATAGATAGCTTTGAAGCCTTGAGCGCTGACAGCAAAGTCTGTGGTGAAACAGAGGGTGAGGATAGAACCTGTGCTCACAATAGACGATGGAAGCTGAAATCCGGATAACCTGTGTAATAAAAAGGTACAAATCACTGTAACATATAAAATAAAGAAATTAAAGCTATAAACTAATTATAGCCTTCAAAGAAGATATGAACTTGCTCATCTTCCTCTTCACACCAGAAAGTGTACAATGCCATTATGATTTTATGCTTGCATCCAAAATGCCACATTTTTACCATTGATGTAGTCTCTAAACATTCACTGCAAGATACCAATACGCTATTAAGCTGTTTAACTCTATTTTTAAAACATATCTATGGATTCTCCACAAAGAACACTGAAATAAGACCTGTTTATATCTATTAAAGATTAATAGTTTTGCAATGAGATTCAATTCAAGATCAAGACACTTATATTTTGTTCCTCATTTAGTAGTGTTCTAGGCCCTGATTCATTTGTCCACACATATCTATCTAGTGCTATTTGCGATGTCCCGGAGTATCCTTGTCTGACCTCTGGCTGCTGCTTCAAAAAAGCATGGATCTTATATAAGCCCATGCCATATCTATCAGCCTGTGAGAACATCCTGAATATGTTAGGTCACCTCATGCATCCCTACCGACCTATGTCAAGGCTAATGAACCAAGACCCTACCAGACTGTCAGCTAACTTGCACCTTTAGAGCTGCATATCCTACCTATCCTCAGTACTGCACCGCTTACCAGTACACTTAACTGCATTATTATTGTGGCTATGAGAGCTTAGATACCTGCTCACATTTAGACATTATACTTTAGTTGGAATCCTGCCCTTTTTATTGTTCACTCCCTCCCCATGTTGTTTCACTTATTTTAGGTTTAGCTTTTCCAAACTATTCTTTCTGCCACACTTTCAAACATCTACTCAGTTCTCTGTGCCCACGTTGTTTTATTTATTACATGAAAGCCTGTTCTATCATCCATGTTTTTGAAATTTAGCTGTAGTTGAGGAGAAACTTGGCAGTGAGAAGGTGCTGTGAGTTCATCTGGTGGTCAGTGGTACTGCAAACCACTACAATAGTCTGATTAGCAGTACATTCCAATAATACTGTCATTTTATTGTGACAAAGTGATAAGCTTTTCCCTCTGGCCTCTGGCCCTCAAAGACAGCAAAAAAGACAGACAAACAAAATCTATCCTGCTTGCTGTATGTCAGATTGGTAAGATAACATGGATTCTCCCTTTTTTTTTTGTTCCAAGAGCAGGTAGCAGAATTCTTCATCTTGCAGTGTCTTGGAAAAAAGACTGACATTTGTATTTATATTAACGAGCAGATGCAGAACAAATATCAAAACATATGGCCAGCTAGCAAGCTTGGTACAGAAGTCTATCAATGCCTAGCTCAGCCACTTGCTAGCTATTCTGAATCCTGCTTGAGGAGTGCAAATGGATCCTGGTACACTGACATGTGGTGTATGTCACACTAGTAGACCCAATTTGACTAAGCAATTTTAGATGGCATTTTCCCTTAATTTTGTTGGGGTAATTTAACACACAGATAATTTCCTTTTATGGATGTTTGGGTGCTTTGTCAATTGACTGGAAAACTAGAGAAAACTTTCATCTAACAGCTTCAGAAAAACATACCTTAATTAGCCTTCCTACCTTTGCATTAAAAAAGAAAAATCAGAATTTTTGATAAAATCAATATTTCAATTTATTTATAGTTTAAGATCACTCCCTCAAACCAAGGTTTTGATGTACCTTGAGGATCAAGCAGATGGAGAAGGAATCTACATTCTTTCTTGAAACATCACTAAATTCACTGCTACTCCTGGCTGACACTGGTGAGATGTTAGTTTCCTAATTATTAGAAAAATTTTAGATAACTAAAACATAAGACACCATTACTATCAGAACTGACAGTAAACTGTGAGCTTTAGTCAGTTTACATCACTAATTTCTGTCTTCTGCAATAGGGGTTTGTAAGCCAGTAAGTACAGAACAACCTTTTAAGTCTCATCCTGAAAGAGCTTCTTGTGTTCAGACTTTTGGAACAGTTCACCAAAAAGTTTTTGTACTTCAATATAATTTAATCTCGATAGTTAAGACAACCTGTGCTTTCAGAAAAAAAATCTTGCCTTTAAAATACATGGTACAGCAACGCTAAGTTTATTAATTGGCATCTGGAACCACGAGAGATAAGTAACTGTGTAAGCAACATACTAGTACACCACTATAATTGAACTAGAAGTTCATTGCAAAATTAGGTTCATTTAGGACTGCCCTCAGCTCTCAAATATAAAAATATTCAGAAGGAACTCCATGCTCAAAATACACCAGTCAGGTGGTTCCCCATCTCTTCTCAGCTTGGAGCTTTGGAAAGAGAACAACAACAGGCTGAGTCTGATCAAAGCCAGGGTAGCTCAGCCTTGGTGGAAACATAAGTCAGCAAAAAGTTTTCTGCAATTTATTTATTTATTTTTAATCAACATTGTCTCCTATGTGCTAATTAGCTCTTTGTCTAATCTTTCCACCTTCTGTGTACTTGTCAACCTATTACTCCTTTCTTTTTCCACCCATTTACTCCAATTTCAGAATTAACTGATCTGATATTTTCCTCACTCCTCAAATTGCAGGACCAGCATGAGGCTTGCCACATCTTATTGTTCTGACTTCTGCATTCTCTCGTCTTCCTTACACATTTAGATGCTGAAGTTTTTAGGGAAATATGTCTTCTGTTTTATTTAGGATTGTTACCACTGCTGCCATGCCTCTGTAGTCTAATGTTATGACAGTTCATTATTAAATTAAGATAGGTATTTTCTGATCTTTCATGTCCTTCCCTTCTTTGAGAAGAGTTTCAAAGAGATCCAGATGGGAGTGTGTGTTTGGAGATTTTTTTATATTATCTTTTGTCTGCTTTTGTTTTTTGTGATAACCCCACAGTATTGCCTGGATTTAACTAAGTTTTTCCTGAAATTTAGGCAGTTGGTATCCATTGTGTAAGAAGAAAGGAAAGTCAGGCTGATACACAAAAGTAGGAAAAGCTAGCTTCAAGACTTCACGCTACATAAAGAGATGTAAAGCCAGTAAAGAGAAGTTATTATACAAATGAGGATACAGAGAGCTTTAGCTATCTCATTCCTGATCAGTATTTGCTCTAGCTGACACAGCTCTGATTAGTACAGATGAATGTATTTTTGAGCAGTGAGTGGACAACCTGAGTTTGTTATTGTTTCTAGGCCTACCTTCTGTGATTATTATTGTGATACCACTCCCATAACATGCATTTATTTTACTTTATTTTTTTTGTAACACCTCCCTTGCAATAATCCTTTTTTCCAGGATAATTGACACTGAAATTCACATTAAAAGACAACAAATCTATCCTTTTACACTTTAAATCAGTGCAGCTGAAAATTTTATAGACATAAAAAGAGGAAGTATGTGAAAATTTTCAAGGAAATAATACATCAACTTTGCATATGTTTTCATATGTTGTGTATATTAATAATATGCACATAACTATGTTATTGTAATCCTAAAAAAGAATATGCAAAGGTGTGGAATAGAAGAATTCTGTACTTCAGTCATTCAACAGATTACTAGGAAAAGGTGCTTTCAGAAATATTTTAGACAGCCAAACTATGGTAGAAGCACCCAGGTATTCTAATAAATTCCTAAAAAGAGAGAAAGAAATTTTCAGTTCATTTTTCAAACAAAAACCAGACAGCAGATAAAAATCCAGCATATTATTCAAAGTCAAATTTTCTTGAGGCATTTAAGAGCCCAAAAGTTACAGACAAAGAGGGGACCCTGCACCCACAGAAGTTCATTCTTTTCTCAGGTTAGGCCAATGAAGTTAATGAAGGCACCTTATCATTAATTAGAGAAGATAACCAGACCTGTTAAACATTTTTAGAGTTCTGCCTGAGAGATTGATATCTATCTATAAGTTTTAAGAGCTTTGTTCATACCCTTGTACAGGTTTTTCCAAAAAACATTCTCAGAGGAAACAACCAGAACCCATTTAGCAAAGACAAGAAATTATTGTCTGAAATTAGCTATCAGATATGACTAGCAGGAGCTGTTAACCAAAATGGTCAACATTATTAATAGCAAGGTAGAAAAAACAACTTAACAAAATTTAGACTTAATTTCTGGCAACTCACAGATAAATTAAAAGATATGCTTTCTCTAGAAGAAAAAAAAAAAAGTAGTAATTCTCCTACTTTATCATAAGGTGGGACGTGTCACTAACTGCCATATGAAACAGAGCACTGCCTGCCATCACCGTCATAGTTTTTCAGAATTTAGGTACTATTAGGGTGTAGAGAAGCCCAACATGCTCATTCCATTTCAAATCCATCATGCCATACGAAAACACAGACAAACCTATAGGCAAGTGGTACCTCAAGGATTATGCTAATCAATTACACATGAGAAAGTAAAGCAGGTCAAAGCTTACCCTGAAGTGCCAGAGTTTCAGGCTAGCTATTTTAGTTCTCCAGATACACCTCACTGTAGCACAGAATTCAAATACTAGCTACAATATAGTGAAATATGTTCCAAAGGCAAAATCTCATATTGGGCTTAATGGGAAGTTATCCCAGAATTATACTACAAAAAAAGGAAGCAGAATTCCTCCATGTTTCAAGTATCCAATAGCACCAAGAGCCAATAACAAGTATCTGTTGCTAAGGATGTAAAGGGAAAAGAAACACAATGAACATACCACTCTGTAGGGACCTGGCATTTATTCCCAGATACAAGCAAAGAATACTGCAAAAGCATAACCTGTTTAAGTGCACTTCAATTTTAGGTGTTACAAAGTCAATTCTTTTAGATATATTTAGATACATTTTAGATAGATATTTAGATAATATATCTTTTAGATATATTTAGATACATTTTAGATAGATATTTAGGTAGTTTAAACTACCTAAAAGCTCACCTCAGGTAACAGACCCATAGCAAAAACACACAAACTCCTTTCAGAGCCCCCTCATCAGATCCCCATAAAACTTCTGCCACCAGCTACCTCTTGCAGCTCATTACACCCCAGAAAACACTTGCAAACTCCTCAGCTGCTCCCTGCTTTAAACTTTATTAATTAATGCCAGGTGATCCTCAGTCCTTCTAATTAGATTCAGTTCAAATGCATGCCCTTCCCTAGAAGGGCACTGAAACTACCTCATTTGAAGGTGTTTTTGCCAACATGTGGTATACACAGGCTCATCTCTTATCTGAGTACTTGTCTTTCTGAAATTTAAGGTTTATAATCTTAAATTAATTATCAGTTCTGAATATGCAAGAAATAAATTTTTGAGTCAAGCCTTTCACATAGCTAGGTATAATCACATTTTTTCCATGACAGGATAATGTGAAAACTTCCTGATATTTCTTGTGAATTAGGCTTGAGTAGAAATTAACTAATTAACTGCAAGAAAAATTTTTAAAAAAGTATATTTCTTTAGTAAGGGAAAGAAATAAGTAACCCCCCCCCCCAAAAAAAATAAATTCAGTAGAAAAAAGCCCAGAAAGTACCTATAACCAAACCAGAAATCACTAAGTTCAGTCACTGAACAGAAAGAAGTTGCAAGCTTAATGCCTTTGACATACTTAGCCTTCGGGAAAAAAAAGCTGGTTTCCTTAGATGCTACCAAACTGCCAAAATAGCAGTACTTGCATCTACCGCAGAAAACCCTGAAATTGCAAAGTGATAGCCTGTGGCCATGCTTACTAGATATTAATAAGGGAGTAGAAAAATATGGTGAGAGGCAGCCAGAGCCAAACCAATATGCAGCTGTGATGGGAACTGAAAAGCAGGAAAAGTCCCTGGAGTGCTCCAGGCCAGGGGCCGCACAGTGGCTCCAGCCACTGGAGAAGCCCGAGGAGCCCCCCGAGGAGCCTGCAGCAGCAGCCGGGCCAGCTCTGGTGGTGCCCCCGCGGTGGGGGCTGGTCACAAGGACAAGTTGGAGGACATGGCCGGGCTAGCTCTGGTGGTGCCCCCACGGCTGTGGCTGGTCACAAGGACGAGCTGGAGGACGCTGCCAAGCCAGCTCTGGTGGTGCCCCCGCGGTGGGGGCCAGTCGCAAGGACAAGTTGGAGGACATGGCCAGACTAGCTCTGGTGGTGCCCCTGTGGCTGTGGCTGGTCACAAGGACAAGCTGGAGGACGGTGACTCCTCCAGCACTGACCGCCAACCGATGGACCTGGCTAGGTTTGTTACTTATTTAATACATGCTGAGGAGAAAAGAGCTTGCATAACGCCAAATCACATTATTACCCCCAGTCTCAGTCTCTGACATAGTGCAAACGACAGAAGAAGAAAAAAGTCACTTTATGTCTGAAATGTGTGGAAGCCAGTTAGACTGACAGCTGTCATATAAATGAACTGTCAGGCCAAGGCACTACTCCATGAGTATTCTGAAGTTTATTATATCTCTGCATCACTATACTGTGTATTTTGGTGTGATTTCTACCCATTATACCAAAATACAGCATCATAAACGTTCTTGTATGTCTCTATATTAAATGAAATTGAAAAAATAACATTGCATAACATTTGATAAAACTGGACAAAAATAAAGCAGTGCAATATAAAGTATTATTGTTAGAGGAATAAAAACAATGTTGTTCCATAAAAGAAGGAAAATATTACACTTACTATAAAGCTAATGACCCTTTGTACTTGAGAAAAACAACTGACATTTTAAGTAAGATCAGATATTCTAGTTTAACAATTACATGAACAGACTTCTGCCATCTAACTGCCAACAATTAAAAATACTTTCAAAGCAACAGAAAATGTTTTTCTGATATATGATAGCAAAAGGAACTACTACTTTGTGCTTCTATTCTTCCTGTCTTGAGTGACATTCTAAATAAAATATGCATTTGTATAACAGTACACAGATATATCTAGACCAAAGTCTCCTCTCAGCTGTACCGGTATGAATCCAGACGGACCCAGTGGAAGTAAAATTACACAGAAGTAAATGAGAATGCAATTTGATTTGACTAATCAATAATTACACTCAAACTGAATTGAATCCTATTTTACTAATCACACAAAGAGCTCTTCTAGCCTGAACTATTTCATCCGACCTGTCACCTACTTTCCTATGTCCTGTTAGCTCACTAATAACAATAAAATGAGATTAATAATAAAAAAGTAATAAAATTATTGTTAGTAATAAATTACAGGCAAGATTTAAGATTGCTTGTTGAAAAACAAAATCAGGAACACAGTCAGCTCAGATTTCTCAGCTGTTCTTGCCACCCACTCTTTGTCCAACTGTTTAAAAAAGATAATCTTAGAAAATGTTTGTATTAATCAGCTTAAGCATACATTAACTGAGTTTTGTCTGTTTACTCTCACATATGGATAAGTCACTTTCACCCATCTTTCCTTTTTAGGTATGTCGCATAATCCATAATGCTGTAAAGTGTGACCTGTTTCTGTTTTATTTAACTTCAGTTTTGAAGCTTGCAATAGGTATCTCATAAGGCTTTAGAGAGCTCTACATAAGGGTGGGAAGAACATTACAGCAATGAACATAGTTGATCACAAAAATATTCAATTTAGAAACAAATGAAGATGCATTTTATTTAAAACATTGTTTTATGAATGTATTATAAATCATCCATAACACAGTAGATGATATACATGTCTTCCACTTCTGAGCTGTTTGGAAATCAAAAATGTACATAGCTCTTCATTTGAAAAAATTAAGCAAAACTGCACCTCCCCCTCCCCAGACCTCAAACCCATCAGACATGGCAACACAAACAGTATTTTATGCCTCTATGCTAAATGGAATTTAGAGAGCAAAAAGTCTGTGCAGAGTTCTCTTTTCCTCTTCACGGGCCAGCAATTAATAACTGAAAAATCACATGCAGTCCCGTCTCCCCAGGTTTTACAGGTTCACCCTTTATTACAGCTTTGGAGCACCTTCCACAAAAAACAGTGAAATGAAGCTAGTATAAGTGGAAATGGAATGATAAGAAGTGGCTTAGAAGCCCTGCAATATGCAAAAACTGCCAGAGGGCGAAAATAAATCAAATTCTGAAGCTTTCTTTCAACATCTTTACAAATTGGATTACAGTAGTATTGCCAGCTGAAAAAAACTACTCTAACCTTTTTGGTGGCACCATTTTAAGCAAAGGCCTTGAGGCAAAAGAAAATATTTGAATAGATCAGATTTTAGTACAAACAGCATGTTTTTCCTTTGCAGCAATAGTGAGATATCTAAAAAAAAAGCAACACTGCCCAAGCATGAGTATATTTAACAAAGAGTTTATATAGGGCTCGACATTCCTTCTGTAAAGAAGTAGACTGAAGATTCATGCCTAAAACTTTATTCTGGGAATGTATAAAAATTCATACCTGCTCTAAGTTCCACAGTAAAATTCAGAGCAGTTACATGGCTTAGCAAGTCAGTCAGATTCAAAAGATTAGACATTAGATGACTTAATTTTTCTATGGCTTAGTTGCCACTTGGAAAAGAAGGATAAAATTACTAACTGACAAGACATTTTTAAAGAAAAAAGTACATTACAAATTGTAAAGAGACCAAGAATTGGAGGAGTAGGATGGGTACACTTAAGTATTTTGAATGGATAGAAAATCAAAATTATGTGCCAGTTCTAGTGTCTCATTTTGTTTTTAAGTAATTAATTTTGGGCAAATGAAATGTAGGAGATCTCTAAATTTTTTGGAATTAGACTGAAAGTGTTTGTCAGAGATGTAAAACAAAAATACCATATTCAGGGAAGCATCATCAATGAAACAGTTCCAAAATCAAAAGGTTTTGGAGCAATCAAAAGAGTCCTTTCCTTCACCTTCTCTGTCTCTCTAAACTACTCACATTTTCAGCTTAAACAATCTTCTCACAGTAGAACTATACATTATACATATTATAAATATGCCACTAGGGCTCTTTTCACTTGTAAAATGATGTATCTTGTTTCCAAATTGAGGAAAGCAGTTTCCTTCACGGTCACTTCATTATGACTTTGCTTTTTTTTTCTGAAGTTAATTGTTCTGACAACTCTATTTTAAAGGGGTCAGACTTTGACAGTTTTAGACCATCTGCAGAAAGCTCATTATTTTAACCTTCTACTCCTATGTTTTACTCCCAAGAGCTATGACATTCTCCTTTTCTACGCAAACTTTTGAAGTCTGTCTATTATTTCTATTCATCATACCAGAAGTTTAGTACAGTTTACATCACTTAATAGTTGAATACCTCCAGTCAAAATTGCTGTCTCGCTTGTGAGTTCTTTATAAGAAAGAAATTTAATGGGTATTTCAGTGGTCATAAAGTTCATTTTACCTAAATGTAACTTAAAAAGTCTTTTGAAGATGTCTAGTTTTGACAGTTTTAAAAGAAACTTGTAGGAAGTGGCTACTGCTACCAGTAAAAAATAAAGGCCGGTTCTGTAAAAGTTCAAGAATTATGTAAGTGTTTTGGGCTAATTCTATACTGTATTGTATTAAGTACCATGTATTCGTATTTTCTTTCAGTGTACCACTTGTCATCTCCTTTTTAAATATTTTGCAATATTCAAAACCTTCTGGTAGGTTGTTGTCTGTGTAGTCTGGTACTTCAGGTTTAAATGTTTTGCCTAGGTAGGCTATGACTACACTGTAAAAGGAAGCAGGGATCACAGCACATCTAAGAATATCTAGCATGGGCAATGAGGACACAGAGACATACGCTAGCAACTGGATTTTCACCAGTGGGTCCATTTACAATGCAGATGGTGGAACTGAAGGTGAATACACAGTGCTGCGGTTTCTTTCCCATCATGTAATAAGGACCACACACCGCAGCAAAGATCCAGCATCCTTATGGAAGCTGCACACTTGGTATGTACCAATGAAAAGCTGGTACTGGTTGTTAGTGTAAGCTGAAGCCCTTACTTTAAAAACTTTGCTCATATCATTGCTAATGCTAACAAGATTTAACTAGCACATTTTTCATATCTTTACTTTGCCATACTAACATTCAGCAGCCATTGGATTTCCCTTGGTCAGCACTAAATATTACTGTTAATGAATCTCAGAGTACGTTTATAACCAGATTTATGGACTGTGGGATTTTTGTTTATTTTTAGAAAGTTGTTATTCTGAAATGTCAGCTAATCATTATTTTTCAGAATAACATTGCCTCATCTATGTCCTATCCCTGCATGTGTTATAGTTTAAGGTACTGAATTCTCATTGTTATCTACATCAAATTGTTAATAAGATACAGATATTAATCAGTATTATAGATTACAGATTAATGATTTTAATCAGCAATACAGATTATACCTAATTTGTTTTCTTAATGGTGCCACTTTATCAATATGCCACCTAATCAATAGATGTTCAACATATTCAGAAGTAATGAAGCAGAATAATCTCTTGCTAAATTTAATAGTGAGCAATTTTGGTAGCTTTAGCCTGAAATGTCACATCCCAAAAGTAGGTTTAGAAATATGTCTCACTGAGAGATATTTCATCTCTTTCTTTCTGAGCATATTCTGTGGTTATGAGTATTTTCTGTGCTTATATTTTAAGTCACCTCAGTAGAGGTTTGCCCTAAGATGCATAATTTGATGCTTGAACTCCTCTGAACAGAAAATTCTATCTTGTTCTCCTGTCCTTTAATCCTTACCTATATAATACATCATTTCAGGGCTTATGATCATCACTGAGATTATCTATAGTAATATCATTTTTAGTTTGGAACAAATTGTTTCTTACGGATGGCTTGCCCTAACAACTGTTTTTAGGTAAGTCATATTTTGCCAGATTAAAACTTTCTCTTTCGAAGTGCTTCTTCCAAAGAAAGGTCGTATGAAAGGTCTTTTTTGTTCATATTTTTAACTTCATCAAACTTTCTCTTAAAATTACACTGTGATATTTATACACTGGCCCCAAGCAATGGGTGTTGCCTAGTTACCTGAATCAGGTTGAATATTTGGCAATTACTGCCATTAACTTGCATAACATCTCTGCAGGAAAGTGGTGATACTCTGCATTATCTGACAGGCTATTACGTCTTGTTTACTCCAGCAGATTGTTCTGGGAGAGCTGCCTGAGGCAGCCCTTACCCACTCGTGTCCAGATGATGTAGCACCCTGAATGGCTGAACACAGATAACAGTTCTAGTCTTGTTTTCACCTATAATACAGTATTTGACACCCCGAATATGCTCAGATAGGCTGTCTGCAGAGCTCTGACACCCATTTCTACAGGTAGCCTGCAGGCTGTCCATAAGCACCCCACAAGAAGAGAAGTGGGACAGGTGGGGCAGACATAACATTGATATAGAGGAAGACTAGAATGTCTTTTTAAAGCCAGTAGTGAAGGAATTGCTATTGTAGGACATCCTTGCAGTTTTATGTTTTCTGTCTTATTCAGAACCTGACTCTTACTGTCAGTTGTTCCCATTAATTTGAATAGGAGTTTTATTTAAAATTAAACCCATAGCTTAGAATTTCTTCGTATATGGATATATTTTTATCATTATTGGCTCATATTTATGTAGAACAATTAGTGAAGCTCACCTTCTTCTGATGAAAATGCTGATTCTTGAAATTGTTATTATTTTAATATGAAATATGATGGCTTTAGTGAAATGGCTGCACCAAGTCCCAGATGGCCATTGTGGCCAGAGAAAGGTTTTAAGACTGAACTATTGTGCAAGATAAAGCATTCTGCATATTTGAGTTGGGCTTCAATATTACTTTGGTATTTCCCTGATAAATTGTTAATAGGTAATGAACTACCTCTCTGAGTAATGGGTACTATGGAAAAGGATAAGAGAAGTATAAAATAACTGAGAAGCAATGACTACTGTTCAGATGGATGGCAGGAGAAGTTTATCAACTGGACAAAAACTTCATGGAAACAAAGCAAGAGAACTGAGACCAAAATAATAATAGGCTTCAGGGGAGCTATCTAGGAACTGAGAAAGAGCAGAAGACATGAATGAAGAGTGAGTGTTTGAGAGAGGTGAGGAAGAAAGAAGCAAAGGGAAGCAACAGCATATTTCCTGAAAAAAAAAAAAAAAAGGTGGTGTTAATTATTTTTATCCCCAGAGTAAATCTAAGAAAATTTGGTTGGCACAACAAGGACTCCCCTACCAACTCTCAGGGAAGAGGCTATAGGAGAAGTTAGTAAAGAGAGGCTACCAAGCACAAATCTGAATGAGAAGAATCTGTTTTAGATGGCAAATTTGTAGCTTTCTATATTATGTCCCAAAATCCTTAAGATGGATGAAGCAAATGAAGAAACCATTCTCCAACAATGAGCTCCAACTTTGATTCAACATCGTAAATAGCCTGTTCCTCTCCAATGGCTATGAAAGAAGGCTAGACAGACTAAAGGCAGTGCCTAAAGTTCATCTTTTTGAAATTCTCCCCATGAAAAAGCCACCTGGACTGAGAAATGAGATGGAGGTGGGGAAAGGCAGCCGAGGAAACTAAGTAAAAATAATGGTAATTCTCTCTGCAACTGAATTAGAGTGAAGATGGATGCCAACAAGTGAAGATGAAACACAAACCATGTAATAAATGCTGCCCTTCTTGCCATGGCTGTCAACAAACACATCATGGTTTAGAGAAGTAAGGTATGTTCAGAGCGCAATTATCAATCTGAATGCAGAGCTCCTGCTTCAAACAACTAAGCAAAAACAAGCCCTGAAATTCTAAAAGCAAATTCATAAGTAAAGAGAAAGCAAAAGAGAAAAGGTGGGGATACTTATAGAAGTTTCCCCTAAAAATAGAAAGAAAAGAAGAAAAAGTAACTGGAAGAATCAAGAGGAATGCAAAGAGATGCAAAATTTTATTTGTTATTTCTTTCATCCTATTTTTTAAGCTTCTTTCTCTTCTATCTTCTTTGATTTGTGCTTCCTTATGCTTTTTTATACATATTCTAAGAAAGATACCATAAACGTCTTTTGTGTGTCCTTTCTTTTGTTTTCTCCTACCAGCCATTTTGTAATTCCCATAATTTCATACTCCAGTGAAAAGATCTGATTATCCTTCTCTTTCTGTTCTTCCTCTCTCTACTCTTTAGTTAGTCATCATTTTAATATAAGTTTGCTTTTTTTTATTGCAGTTCTCTACCAGCAGACTCTTGTGCTTGTAATCTGTAGGCTGCCATCCTTCACCCTTTTTTTCTTACAGCACTGTTTTGATCATGGTTTGGGAGAGGGAGATGGACGAAATAACTTAATGAAGTTCCTTTGGCGTTGTCTGCTACAGATCTGTAGCTGCAGTTCTATCTGTACCTGCTGGCCAAGCACAAAACCTACCTTCTACTGATTTGTTTGTGAAACTGTGTTACTTGGTATTGCAGAATGAGAACTCCTTCATCTTTTAATTTCCATAAGTTCAGTAGTATTAAAGCTTTTATATTATCTATGCCATTTGATCTGAGATGTATCATTTAATGATGAAAATCCATCTATCAAAATAAGCCACTTTTATTCCCTTATTAATATCTATTCTGTAAGGGTTTGGGATTTGTTGCTGCTTTAACAAATACTAGGTGAAAAACAAGATCAAATGGTGTGGGAATACAGGTTCTCATGACACATTTATTCTATTTAGCTTATTTAAAGTAACTTTAATGCATTCTTCATGGCTAACTTTAAATTTTGGCTGTTCCATTATTTTTGGATATGTGTAACTGGGAAAGGTTTTGCTGATCTATGAAAACATTCACATAAAAAAAAAAAGGAATTTCTTTACATCTTGACAGTAACAAGAATTTGGGGGATGTTATTTTTTTTCTGTGGTTGGGGCTTTTGAGACTTTGAGGAATGGTGAAGAAAGAAGTGACAGATTTAACTCTCCCACATCTCAGGGGGTGATTCCTGGACTCCTGGACCTATTCTGATAGTAGTGGGATAGATGCAGTGATTGTGCCTTTTTTTTCTTTTACAGAAAAATTAATCCTGAAATTGGTAGCTATTTCCTTTGCAATGTTTACCAAATTAAGTACAAGCTTATATAATTTTTTAATAAAATAGCGTTTCCACTGAAAAAAGACCTCTCAGTGGAAGACTCCTGGGTAATTCTAACTGTATCCTTCATCCAGAAGACAAATTTAGTTATGACTGGACTTATGAATACTTTGCATGTAATTTTCCAAATCACAACATCTGAGACTTACATTATCTGTGTGGTGACTCAAAGGTAAAGTACATAAGCATCCATAACAGATAATGAACTGACAAAATTTTGAAATCAGTGGATCTAAACCACCTAACAATTCGACTACATGAAGAGGAAGTGTCAGACAGGAGGGAGACTACTAGCAGTGTATTCAGGACCAGTTTTTGGACCAGTTTCATCAGATATTTTTATGTATAAATATATATATTCTTTTATATATATATATGAACACAAAAAGTAGGAGCATGATAGTGAAACAAAATTAGAAAACACAAGATTGTTTAGTTGACAAGAAGGAGGATTAGAATATGTCCCAGAAATCTAAATTGGCTAGCACAAGCATTGAGTGACTAGCTAAGATAGACAGCGATGATAGGACAGTTTTTGATGAGAGACTTATGAAAAGAAATGTATGAAAGGTTGGTTTTAATGGTTCAAAATATTGGACTTGATGACCTTTTCAGTACTGTGTTGCTATTGAGGGGAACTTGCTCTTTGGAAAATAATATGAGTTACTACATAATACTAAATTCAAGCTTTAAGCCATTGTTTGCATATTCCATAGTGAGCTTCTAATGCCGTGTTCTTCTGCTAGAGTTATTGATATCTTTTTAAGGCCATTATTTCCTCCATTCACCCTTCCCAAACACCTCTGATCATACTAGTTCTTTTCTGAGAGGTACCAATCTCTTTATTTTGGGCTAATGATATTGTTATTGTGGAGTATCTGTATAGTAAACACATGATTTGTGAGTAAATACTATGCTAGCAACACTGGAAATTTAGCAGAAAAAATAGCAGCTGAAACTGACATGATGAATATAGTATTAGTCTGACAACTTTGGTCAAGCTATTAACCTAAGCCACTACAACAGGCTGAAAAAACATCTCTTTGGCAGCTGCCTTGTAAAGAGAGGAAAACAGGAAAGCTCATATGGCCAGGGGAATAATCAGCTAATAAGACAGAAAACCACTAATATTAAAAATAAATAGTAATAGTTATTAGCAATAAAATTTTTAAGTATTACTTACCAATTTCATGTTTCATATCTGATATATTTCTGAATAACACCACATATACAATTAATATATAACATAAATGCAACTGATGGGCCTTTCATTTGCGCTGAAGTAATTTAATTTGTGCTGGTTTAGCCAACAACCTTGCAAACCATAGTTATGTTTATCATCATGGCTGAAAAAAAATCTAGCCTAAAAGAAAATAAAATGCTAAATAAAAGTCAAGTGTTGGCATTCAAAAATAAAGTCTAGTTTGCCAAAAACACAAGTAAACCAAACCATGTATTACAAATTACAAACAAGAACAATTAAGATCAGTGATTAATTCCAACAATGCCTCTCACCGAGAAGCAGATAACCCAAACTAGACACTGAATCCAGTCATCACAATGGCTAATGATGGGGGGAAAAAAAGGATAATTTATTGCCAGTTGTGTATAGTTTGCACAGATTCTTACGTTCCCTCCACATCCTTCTATAGACAAGGACATACTTCAACAATTCTGTATTATTAGAGAACAGCAAGCTGGATGTAATTGTTTTTTAATGATCACACTACATGCGCCACCATTCCTGCAGAAACTGTTTGATACAAAACTAGCATGTACATAAGCCTACAGATTCAAATCAGAACATATGGAGGACAGGAGAGGTGCCTGAGGACTGAAAGAAAGCCAATGTCACCCCAGTCTTCCAAAAGGGCAAGAAGGAGGACGCAGGGAACTACAGGCCAGTCAGCCTCACCTCCATCCCTGGAAAGGTGATGGAGCAGCTCATCCTGGAAGCCATCTCCAAGCATGTGGAGGAAAAGAAGGTGATCAGGAGTAGTCAGCATGGCTTCACCAAGGGGAAATCATGCCTAACCAATCTGATAGCCTTCTCTGATGGAATGACTGGCTGGGTAGATGAGGGGAGAGCAGTGGATGTTGTCTACCTTGACTTCAGCAAGGCTTTTGACACTGTCTCCCATAACATCCTCATAGACAAGCTCAGGAAGTGTGGGTTAGATGAGTGGACAGTGAGGTGGATTGAGAACTGGCTGAATGGCAGAGCTCAGAGGGTTGTGATCAGCGGCACAGAGTCTAGTTGGAGGCCTGTAGCTAGCGGTGTCCCCCAGGAGTCAGTAATGGGTCCAGTCTTGTTCAACTTCTTCAACAATCACCTGGATGAAGGGACAGAGCGCACCCTCAGCAAGTTTGCTGACGATACAAAACTGGGAGGAGTGGCTGATACGCCAGAGGGCTGTGCTGCCATTCAGAGAGACCTGGACAGGCTGGAGAGGTGGGCGGAGAGGAACCTCATGAAGTTCAACCAAGGCAAGTGCAGGGTCCTGCACCTGGGGAGGAATAACCCCAGGCACCAGTACAGGTTGGGGGTTGACCTGCTGGAAAGCAGCTCTGCGGAGAAGGACCTGGGAGTGCTGGTGGACACCAAGTTAAGCATGAGGCAGCAATGTGCCCTTGTGGCCAAGAAGGCCAATGGTATCCCAGGGTGCATCAGGAAGAGTGTTGCCAGCAGGTCGAGGGAGGTGATTCTCCCCCTCTACTCAGCCCTGGGGAGGCCACATCTGCAGTACTGCGTCCAGTTCTGGGCTCCCCAGTACAAGAGGGATGTGGCACTACTGGAGCAAGTCCAGCGAAGGGCTACAAAGATGATTAGGGGACTGGAGCATCTCTCTTATGAGGAAAGGCTGAGAGAGCTGGGCCTGTTTAGCCTGGAGAAGAGAGGACTGAGAGGAGATCTTATCAACGTGTACAAGTATCTGAAGGGAGGGTGTCGAGAGGATGGGACCAGACTCTTTTCAGTGGTGCCGAGCGACAGGACGCGAGGCAACGGGCACAAACTGAAACACAGACAATTCCATCTGAACATGAGGAAAAACTTTTTCACTGTGAGGGTGACAGAGCACTGGAGCAAGTTGCCCAGAGAGGTTGTGGAGTCTCCTTCTCTGGAGATATTCAAAACGCGCCTGGATGCAATCCTGTGCAATGTGCTCTAGGTGACCCTGCTTGAGCAGGGGGGTTGGACTAGATGATCTCCAGAGGTCCCTTCCAACCTCAGCGATTCTGTGATTCTGTGATTCTGTGATTTTTTACTTCTTACATGGAAAAAAGAAAGATGGTTAGAGTGATGGAAAGAGTTACCAACTCACATGAATTTTTTAAAAAGATTTGGTTAACTTGTCCCATCAAAATATGAAAATCAGAGGAAAATAGGTGTGTGTTGGATTCAGAGGATGGACAGGCCATTGGAAGAGACAAGGGAGGCAAAGCATACAGGTATTTTCACACATACATTAAAGTCTGGCAGAATCTCAACAAATTAAAAGATAAGCATTTTAAATGCTATACTATTTAATAACTTCTGGGATTCTAAAGAAAATATGCTAACTAACTAATAACTTCTTAATATATATGAAATATATGGAAAAGCTATTCCTTAAGCATCTATATATAAAATGTGAAAAGAAATATATGGAGGACTTCATTTGTTAAGACATATGAAGAAATAAAATTGGCCACAATTTATAACGTAGGGACTTCTTGAGTCAAGGGTTCACTTTAATTTTCTTTGATTAATCTTTGACGCTTTAGTCTCCCATGAGTTTATCCAAATGCTTAACCATGTAAAATCTGGACATTCACACATCCTGTGAAATGCTACACTTATGAACATCTCTGTTCTGTTCTTAGAAAGTGGCTAAAAGACTTATTCCCACTGCATGAAGATGATGAAGCAACTGAGGAAGATATTTAGTAAGAATCAACATTTTAAAAATAGTAGAGCTGGATACCTCGTGCTCAAGAGTCTGAGAGTTGACTGAGGAGACAGATATCTGTTCTGCTGCTATTAAATTTTAGTAAGTACTGGAACAATTAAGAAAATAATTTATTACTGAAAATGTAAGTTACTGTATCAGAGTAACTAGGGTTATATCAGTTATATGAGTTTCTTAAGGTATATAGGACTTCAGAAATCACTTGTGCAGAATGTCATGGGAACTTTAAAGATCCACACTTCCCTTCCTTAGGGGATACTATATTGTACTCGGAGCAAAGAGCTGCCTATTAGCTTTGATTGGGCCAGTACTTCATCACCTGTGGAGATTCTAGCTTTGGTCACCGAAGTGTTACAGGCATGCCGGCACGGTGCTCTGAGCTAATGAACCCTGCTTCTCCGCAAGCCTCACCAGCATTGCCCAGCAGCGACGGAGCAGTGTTGCTTCTCTTTCTGAAGTAGACCTGAGCACAGCTAACTTGTGATCTCTGTGTGATGCTCAAATCCAGCATAAGTAGTTCAGTTGACCATCTTATTCAAAAGAAGTTTTCTCGAGTAGTATTACTTGGGAAAAATACCTCATTTTCACTACAAGAAGACTATCTAGAAGATTACCACTAACAAACTGTAGAATCCAGATTTTTGCAGTAAGTCTCAGGAGATTCTCAGAGATTCCTGGGATATTAGGGACGGATAGAAAACACTGTGCTCTGTTCTGGAACTCAGGAAGCTGATCTGTAGGATGACCTTGGGAAGTTATTTCTCTGCCCTTTGATATAATTTCCTTAGCTATAAAGTGATAACCTTGGATGTTTTGGATTCACAGGGAACAGTGGTCTCTAAAAGCAAGGTATTATTACTAGAAGTGGCAATGAACAGATATGACCCAGTTAGTTTGGATAATCTGAATTAATACTACTGCAGATGTAGTAATTATTATAAGATATATTACATTTAATCCTCAAATTTCATGTCATTAAAATTACAGAAATGACTATATCAGCAAAAAGGCTATCTATATTACATAAATTAGGTAAATTAAAACCAAACCTCAGTTTTCTGTCTTGATTCTGCCATACCTGTACCACCTTCTGTCAACAGAGGGTAATTCTATATAGTCCCTATGAATAATAAAAATGTGATCAAAGCAAATGGCATTTCCATTACAAGCAGAGTTTAATACAATGCCTCCATATAACCATTTTAATTAATTTTAAGATAAAACTTTGTTCACTCCCACAGTGACCAACAACAGTAACTATACAATCTTCTCTTTTGGAAGTATTAAGCATCACACAGGCATTCACAATGTTTCTTATAATTATTAATTTCAGTAACTTGCTAACAACAAGACTGTGAAGAGTTTAATGGTAATCTTACTCCGTATTTTAATTTTGCTTCTTATTCTTAAATTTATCTTTTCAAATATAGGCTTAACCATTCACCACTGACTGCATTGAATTGCAGAGCTATGAATCATGAGTTTCTACTGCCTCTTTTTTCCTAATAAACAAGATATACATATATTTCTACTGATGTCTCTACCTAGAACCTTACTAACCTTTTTAAAGGGAATATAAAGACTATCTTTTAGATTTAAATCTTATCAATTTAAACTGTATAGTTAGATAGAGATTCAAAGTTTTAAGTATAAAACCTTTAAATAGTAAAAATGATTCAGATTCACAGGCTTGATCTTACAAAGCTAGACAAAATCCTACTTATTCAAGGTAAAATTCAGTATGAGATATTACATGATTATTTCCAAAATACCAAATAATTATTTGATTTGATAAAAGTATTTCAGGCTCATGAAAAATCATCCACGTTAAAATCAAATTACACTGAAAAATAAATATATATGCATTTTTTTCTTAGATTTAAAAATAAAATATGAATCTGAGTAGGCAGTGAGGTACACAAAGATCAAACACCTAAGACTAGTTTATCTAAACTCAATGGAAAACTGTTATTCAATAGCATGTGTGTTGGACAGTGTGTATACACACACACACTCACACTCTTATATGTATATGTGTGTATACATATATATATCATCATTCTTTACAAATGGTTGTCTGACTTGATCTCAAAGACTTCCAGCACTGGAGACACTGAAACCATCTCAGAAGGTCTCTTCTGTGTTTTACTTTTTCTTTCTTTTTTCTTTTTTAATGTCTAATCTGAATCTTCCTGCATGCAAATTAAGCTTTTTGTTTCTTATCCTATCTATGGAGGTAAGATAACACTAGTCACTTCCAGTTTGTAGAATCTTTTACATATTTGAACTGTTATCATGTATTCTCTACTACACCACTTCTTTCTTTTCTTCCCTGTAGTCCATGATTTTTGAATGTAGAATCTTCCCTTTTTTCCACCTGACTTCTCTCCAGTTACTGCATATTGTTTTTGAGGTATGGTATCCAAAAGTGGATACCATACCTCAACTAAAGTCCTTCCAGTGCTAAGCAGAATGTAAGCTTTATTTCACATTTCTTGCAGGCTATTCTCCTATTCACACATCCCAGTATGGAGTTTGTCTTTTATATCCTGTAAAGCAATTTGACATTGTTAATATGTATTGAAACTGTAATTCTCAAGAACCTCGTGTTTTTTACAGAACTACTGCTTATTCATTCCCATCCCATATTTGTGCAAAGATCATGCCTAAGTCTACTGCCTTACTATTACCATTTGTCATGCTTTTCCTAGATCACCTTTCTGATTTATCTAGGTTATTCTGAAACTTAGTTCTGTTCCAGCGATCTTGCATTTCTTTCCAACTTAATGATATCTACAAATATAATAAACATACTCTCTATTATCTAATTTATTAATGGAAATATTGAAATAGCATCAGTTGCAGAACAGACACCCCTGAAACACCATGTAGTACATCCTTTGCTTTTGGACAACAGCGGATACATTATTTCTTCTGAACTAATCACTTACCTGTAGTTTGTTTCAGGATTTTTAATAAAGCTTAAAATACAGCTCTTCATATTTTTGGAATCACGGAAAGTTTTGAACAGACTACTCAGGAAGACAGTAGCACCTGAAAAGCACTAGCATTACTTAGTTCATTTCCCCTTGCATACCGATTTGCTTTTGTTCTAATACACGCACTGAAAAGCCACATCATAAACAACATAATACAACTTTTTGATGAATCCGCAAAGACCACCATGTCATATTCTTAATAGCCTACTCTTGTCTGCAAGATATAAAAGGAGCAGCAGTACAGATCAAACAAATAAGAGATTCCTTAATTGTTTTGCTCTTCAAGAAATGCAAATGCTGTTTTGTTTAAAATCTCATAAGTGGCCTTAATTTGTCAGTCAGTACTACTACTCTTTCTGATATATATCTTGTACATAATGGTGCAATAGTCTCTCTATGTAAATATACAATAACAAATATTTTAGTGTGTTCCTAAAACTCTGCTGTATTTTATGACCAGGATAAATTACTGACTTTATCCCATTAATCCTTTCCAAAGTCCCAAATAACTCACACAAATGCACTCCAGGAGTCAGAGATACACAAGTCAGTGGTTTTGCAAGGTAACAGTATAGGAGAAAATATTTTAAACTGTGATGTGAAATGAGAACCATGACCTAGACTCAGAACACTTTGGTAATATTTAAAAGATTCTACATTTCTTCTAATCCCTGAAAGTTAGCATTTGACTGAACTATTTCATTCATAGATTAAGTTGCCATTACTATTGTGGGGTCTTATTCTAGGCAATCATTTGAAAAGGTTCCTAGTTATTTACTATAAAATACACCATTAACACTGCTGGTCTTAATGATTTCTTTGATTATAAGATGCTTTACCACCAAGGTTGAACAGTTTTTGTGTGTTAGTAAAGCAATGTTCCAAGGTTTATCTAATCTTACCAAGTTTCTAGCATCAATCATTCCTCTGTACACTTAATGCATATTTTGCAGGATGACTGTAATTTTCACAATTGATAATCATCTCTTCATTTAGGTTATTTCATAGCTTTGTTAAATATTAATGCTCTGTCTTTGGTTTGCTCCTTCCACATTTTTTGTTATTAAGGTACGCTATTTAGTGTAGGTGGCTGAGCTGGTGAATCTTAATAACTAATTTTCAGGTAAGCAGTTATTATGTTTTTTTTTTTTTTTTTTTTGGGGGGGGGTGTCCCTTGGGATCTTCCTAAGCTGTCTTTTAGAATATTGCTATTTTATTATTTATATGCTTTCTGGACTTACAGCAAAAACATCTGCTACTACTTCATAAACAGTACTTATTTCAGTGACAGGAATACTAAGAACAATTAGAAAGCAGCACTTTTTCAAATGAATCTTAGTATCTTATGTTCACTGAAAAAAAATGTGAGTGAATTTAATTGCATATATAGTTTTCATATCAAGATGACAGCATCTATTCAGCCAAAGAGTGTAATGAGAAGAGATGGAGTGAAACATTACAGATGTTAACATATTCGTGACTAGTTATACTGTATAGATCTTCTGCCAAACTATTTTAACAAATGTTACCTAATTGACTAATAATACCTGTGGATGGTATACAATCCACTAGCAAAGATAAAGGTCATCTGTTTTACCTTCCAGACTGTGAACTGATTTTCCCAAAGATTATAAAGAACTTTTTCTCATGACTTTCTATGTGTATTGTGGCTTTATGGATTTAACTTTTCTTTGAGGTACCAGTATGCCTGTGATGAAGTTTTAAATGCAAATGCAACAGCATTTAGTGAGGAATGCGATGCTGCGCAGCTGTGTTTTATGTCACAGGCTGTACTAGCAAACTGGGTCATAGAAGCAGTGTGATTTTGCTGTGAGCCTCTCATCGTCTCCACTTACCATGTGCAGATTTGGATCTCAGTGCAGTTTTGATGTATGTGAACTAGATATTCCCAGTGCTTACAGGGGGCATTAGGTTAAAAACCAACCTGTTAGCTACACCACCACTAGGTACTTTTTCTCTCTTGCAAACTTTGCATCATATGTAGTGGAAGTGTTTTGCCTGGGAACCAAAATAAGCCTAATCTGAAGCAAAGCCTCTGACCCCATATGGTGGAGATGTGGAGGAATCTCAGCATCAGCCATTTCTGCCGAGTGATCTGACCTTATTGCACCTATTTACTTGCTAATGCAGACCCAGTCTCTCAGTGCCCTCAGTTTACTAAGTCATTCACAACATCTAAGCATTTCTGTGTTATTTTCTGAATGCAGATAAGGTATATAGGAACTAAGTGCCTACTGTTCTGACCACGTACAGCAGCAGGACTGCAGGTTCCTAGGGAATTTTTAGGTAAAGCATGATCTCACCTAGGTAGTGAAAGTTAGCTTGGACTGCATTTCTGCCTTCAGTCTTTTTT
This sequence comes from Apteryx mantelli, assembly GCF_036417845.1. NCBI lineage: Eukaryota > Metazoa > Chordata > Aves > Apterygiformes > Apterygidae > Apteryx > Apteryx mantelli. The sequence goes on along the minus strand of NC_089980.1, from coordinate 114,304,754 downwards.
AGATCTGGCTTTTAGTTCATTATTAAACATATATAGGTATACACACACATACACATATAACTTATTTACTATATAATACATATATATATGAATAATATATATTCATTGCATATTATACACAGTATACATTGTATTTAAATATATCATTATGTCTCTGAAAAACTACCTTTACATTATGTTCCTCTACATGAGAAGTGTTCAGAGTTACATTTAAGTTCTCTAATTAATCGTGTTGTCCTTGCTTGAGGTAAATAGATCTGAAAAAATTTACTTTTGTCAACATCAGATGTACAGTATTTGGCTCTGGTGTCAGTAATAGTGCCTGCTGTGTCAACTGTGCGTTCAGAAAACTTGTATCTCAGTATGAAAGTCCTCTCCTTTTTTAAAGTCTTTTATTACTGACATTATAGAGAATGTTAGTGATATGGTTTAGTGGTATGGTCCTCCATTCTGTTTTTCTTTTCTAGGGGGAATGGTCATGTGTAACTCCTAGAGGTAGGATTTCTTCAGAGGTCTTGTCACTTTTGGGAAGTATTCACTGTTAGCTCTCCTATTTTTCCTACTTGTGTCTTTCCCCGATTTTTAAGGGGATTCCATAGAATACACCACCACCTTTCAAAAGCTTTGTGATAAGAAATCCTAACCTAGGATTAGGTGGTAATAATTTTTCCTTTAAAAATGTGAAAAGATTCAGAATTCTTTTCTTTTAGATTATTTAGCTGCTGGGCCACATATCAATAGAGACATAGGTAGCACAATTCTTAGCTTTGCAGGACCTTTTTTTAGGTATCTGCTTCCCAAAGCAGAATTCATACTACTGTATTAGGCATCTAAGTTTCTTGTGCAGTGCACAGGGAAAATGAGGTGTCTCAAAACTGAATATGACAGAAAACAGTACATTAAATTAGCCATCTAGGAAAGGCTGATGATACCTTGAATAACTTACTGAAGGCTGGCATATATTTCTACTAAGTATTCATAGTCCTAAACTCTCTCCTAGCCTAGGATGCAATCCACCTAATCCAAATGTTTAACTTGTTCCTAAATGCTGACTGCAGAAGAATAGCTTTCTATTTCCCTGTAGTGTCCTGTGATAGGAATGGGTACATCTGAGTCCCTCCAAAAAGGATCTCCTCTCTACTTAAGTACCTAAATTAGGTGCCAAGATCCCCTGTAGAGAGATAATCCTTCCCATAGGAGGATTGTTTCTCTAGTGCCTGTTACATGTCAAAAGTAAGTGGTCTGGATTACACCTGCAAGACTTTTCTTTAATTCCTTTCTAACAATGAGGGGAGGAAGTAGTTGTAGTGATGTGTTCAGTAACTCAGTGCATCCATCTCAGTGTGGGACACTTGAGTTCTTGTCTTTCTTTTGTCTTCGGTGCTTTAACACCAGTTCTACTTTCTCAGGTGAGAACACCATCAACAAAGTCAGAAAGATATTTTTATTCCTTCCTGATAAAACTTTACCACTACACAGAACTGAACTGAAGGTGCATATTTTTGTACTCCAGTAAGCAGTAGAGCAAGCCAGCTAGCTGAAGGGATCCTGGCTTCCATTCTCTCCTCGAGACAAATCGTATCTACTTCACACAGCTACTGTTTAATGTAAAATTCATCAGCATTCCTCAGCACATTGGAATCCAGAAATCCTCGTTCTTTCTGAGCAGGTCACAGAGCAGCTTTTCTTTACTCTTCCTTTCTCTTGCTTTATTTTTCTCTGATCCAATTGACTTTATGAAAAATGGGACAATGCTAAAAGTACGGCAAAAGCTCAGATCCTGTCAATAAGGACATCTTTTAGAGCGATGGAAAGCACTCTAATCAGACTGAAGAAAGCACTGAATCTGAGATCTCTCACATCTTGGATAAGGGCTCTAACTACTTGGTTTTATAGCACAAAATGGGGAGAGAAATCCTCCTCATCCTCTGACTTTGTAGGTATCACTGCAGTTTGTGCCAAGTCCAATCTGATATGAGTGCTCTGAAAACATTTTCTAGATGAAAACTCTTGGCCAAAATTCCTGGAAGAATTTCTAGCTTATGGATTGTAGCTAGGCTTAGACATCATATTAGATGGTTTCTTAGCTGCATAAAGATTAATATATTTCTGGGCATACACAGACGAACTTAAAGCACTTGATAATTGTGTAATATCACTAAATATCAAGAACTGAATAACACAAAAAGTTTAAATTTATTCAGAGCTAAGTAGCAAATTAAAAATGGACACTCATTAAAAATGAAAATAATATAAAAACTGAGCAGGGCTTTCTTTTAAAATGTCACTGGTACTGTCCTCATCATGTCTATCTCTTATGTGATAACCCTGAGGCTAGTACCCTTCTCTGGCAGTCAGTGGCTTAGATTCACAGCTTGAGGAGTTCAGCCTGTATATCTCTATATTAAAACAGTTATTGGATAAAAAAACAGTAGAAATCCTGAAACAAGGGCTAGAGCCTAAGATTCCCAGTTCATGGAGAGTGTATTAGAAATAATGACTGTTCAGTTTACTAATAACTAGTCCCAGGAACCTTGCATTCCTTCGTGTGTAGTGATAAAGCTTCAACATGTAAAATGGGGAGAGATAGTTGCCTATATAGTTTACAGAGAAATGTGGGCCACTGAAAAGCCAAGAGTTCCTGTAGGTCTAAATTCAGGTGGAGAGGATCATCCTTTGATGGCTTTCAGAAGCAAATGACTCTCTCTCCTTGGCTGTAGATGGAAAGCAGGCTCCTAATTTAGGAGGGCTGTGTCTCAAGGTACATGAAAAATAGGCCAGACTGGATGGACTAATTTGAACCACAGATATGTGATGAATTTTCAGGTCAAACGAGGACACTGAGTTTTATTTACTGAGTGTAGGCAGCATTTGGGTAGGCATTTTTGATTGCAACTTTGACGTTTAATGTTCAGCTAAATCCTCTTCAGGCACATACTGTCTTTCCTGGCTTGGACCTGCGTCCACTACGCAATTGTATTTTGTTTAGTCTTATTCAGACGGACAAGATGCCATAGTCTGCCGTGAACCAATTTTGAAAATCTAATGCAGCCTGTATTTTTTTGCCTTTGTTAACATCAATATGGCATTTTCTTTGGTTCAGTAGGTTTGAATTAGAACATTAAGTTCTTAAGCATATTTTAAGTTCTAGATATGTTGCCAATTTGTAGAAAAGCTTTCTAAGCAATTTTTGAAAACTTTGTGTATTATAACAAGGTCCTATAAGATAATACTTAAACACTTCTGTGCCTGGCTCTTACAGTTTTTGAAAGGGTATAGATTTGACATATCAAGCAATGATGTAACTGATTCATCAGCTAAGAGATGGTTAAATTTATTTTACTATTTAAATAAACTACAGGGAATTTCTACGATATCATTGTTATCTTGATCACTGGAAGAGGTCTTCAACTGGGAGCACTGATAGCATTCAGTAGTCTCAGAACTGGCTCCTATTTAAATATCTGATTGTGAATAATAGTTTTTTAAGTTTTTTTTTCTTTCTCTCTTGAAAAGATGGATTGGGGAAGAGAAAGAGAGAGAAAGTTAAACTGTTGCTTCTTCTATTTTATTTATCCATAGTAACTCATTGTAAGTCTATTCATTTTAACTTCAAAACATTAAAGATATTCAGATAAAAAGACAGATTTTCAAAATAACTCACCTTGTGATAGTTTTCTAAATACCTGACAATTTAAATTGGACAGGTAAGTATTTAAATGTTGTTTAAAGTACTAAAATCTCCTTTGTGACCTCTCGGAAAAGCAGTATTTCACTAGATAGGAATATTTTACCCAAAGAATCCACAGGTCATATTTCTGCTGAGAGACTAACATTTTATAAGTTCCAGAGCTGACCTTGACAGAAAAAGTAGAGATTCATGTTTCTTTCAGTCTCTTGACATTGACAGCCCTTTGACTAAAGTAGAATACATGTAGCCTAGCAAAGAATTTATGTTTAAGAACATAAGGCATATATACCGTACCACTAATTAGATTGCAACACTTAAATGAATATCCTAGTCTTTGTTTTGCATATTTTATATTTTAATTCTAAAATTTAGTATTGTACATAATGCTTTTTATTCTGGTTTGAAATACTAATTATACTTAATTTCAACATCAAATGTGATACTATTCTGTTGTACTTTTTTTCATAACTACATTTTAAAAAGTACTAGCATAAAATTATCGTTCACTGATTAATTTTCTAATTCATATCAAAGACAGATGATTGAATTCTACAAGTGCATTATATATATGCACTTGAAAACAAAGGCAGGTATCTAGAAATTAAATTGTGAGCCAAACAAGAAAGGTTTTGTTACATTATGGCAAATTTCGCTATAGAAATATGCAATATCAGTTGTTAAAAAAGTTATCAGTAGTTAAAAAAAAAGTGTCTTAACAAATCTTGATTTCATATAGATTTCAAAAGTCTTATGTAACCTAAATTATATTAAATTTTCTCAAATAATGTTGTTAAAAACAAAAATGTTACTGTTATACAGAATTTGATTACAGCAGGCTTGTTTTAAACTAACCTTAGCAGAACATGAATCTAGCATAAAGAAATTCTTATTGTGAGTGAAAATACACAGACTGAAATGAGACATTCATTCATCTGGCTGTTGAAGTTATACAGTTCTTGACTGGTATTGGGAAAGACAGAAGGCTCCTAGATTTTAATACACATCTGGCATAAAGGATTTTCTTCAGAGCAGATTACTTCCAAGGGAAAAAATGGCAGCCAAAGATATGTCAATGAACCTGCATTGTTTAACGACCAAAACAAATTTGTTACTGACTGACATTACAGATTTTGCTTTGGGAAAGGCTTACTGCAGTGTTTGTGGTCTTTAGCAGCATGCCAGTGGGCAATGGTGTACTTTTTTATGTTTATGGGTTTAAAAAAAAAAAGGCTTAGAAGACATAGAAGAAAATAAAAGCTTAAATTCAAAATAAAAAAGATATTTTCATGATAAAATTTAATTTTCTTTGGTAAATATATCTTCCTATGAGAAAGAGTTACATGTGGAAAATATTGACTCTGGAATATATACTGTATACTGGAATATATTGAAATATACTGTATCAAAGCAAAACAAATCCCTCTAGAAGATGGCTATTTTAGTAATGATTTGATAGAACCTTTTATAATAACTCTGAGTGTCTACACCATAACATAAACTGGCGACAATGTGTTGTACAAAGTCGCTAACAAAAGGTTAAGGCTGTTCACAGGGACTGTTTCAGTAGAGGCTCTGTTACCTGGCAGAGCCCTGTTCGTGTTCCTGTTGCGGGTGCTGAGCACGTTTCCAGAGGGCCTTCACTGCGCTGTTCTTCAGTATAGATGGAGCATCCTTGGGCATTCGACTGGGCCTTTCAGCACTCCTGGCAAAGAAGGCCCTTCCAGCACTTGCCCCATGCCTAGTTGTCTGCAAAATGTTCTGATCAACCCTACTATTTCCCATATGCAAACTCTGTATCATGTGAGAAGGAATCAGACTTGAACTTCTGGGCTATCAAATTTTCCCTTCACTCTCCCAAAATCCATTCATAGCTTTATTTGGCAGTTGACACTGCCAGAAGACAACAGCCTTTGTTTGTACAAGCTGTCTGACTGAGCAAATGAGCCCTTTTTCTTTTGCCCCCCAAGACGCCAAGGCTTTCATACTGCCTACTCTGTGGTAATTTTATTTTCTAGGGCATAGAGAGTCACTCCCTAGCATTTATGTCTCATCAATATAAACTAGACTATTCTGGGATGGGTTCTCTTGTTTTTTTATATATATGGGATGATGGAAGAGTAACCTGAATAAGGGAGCTAAGACCCTTCTTCAGATAAGCCGGTCAGGATAAAATTCTTGTTCTTCAAATGCCACTCATTTTATTTCTTCTCCAAAAGTCTTTACTTCGTCCAGAATGAAAAGAGTTTGTTCTTATCCCTCACAAAAGAAAGAGAATAGGCTTCTGAGCCAGGTTCCAAGCTTCACTGCCTCCCAGTCATCTGCTAATTGTACAGAAGATTTGACAGAGAGAACACTCTCTGGAGCATATGGGAATACTCTAAAACAGCACACCCATCGGAAAAGCAGACTTAGGCTACCTGAATCAAAGAGTCAACGTCCAGTCAACATCAAGAAAAACACCTCTACCCATGGCTCTCTACAAAAGTCCTTCAAATTAGCCGTGCTACGTATAACAACACCCAGCCTAAACCAACACTAAATTCCACTAAAGAAGGTGACAACCCACTTCGTTTTTGAAATCAGGACTGAGTATTGTTCATTTGACCACTCAGACAACTGGCTAGAGGAAACAACATAGACAGCTCATCTCACAAAAATAAATTGGTTCTCCAGCTTTACAGTGATTCCTGGAAGCTGATTTTGTATGGACGTAAACATGGAAATCAAGAGATAGTAGATATTGTATAGAAAATTGTGCAGATGGCATACTTGTGGCAGAGTGTGTGAGATGTGAAAGAGCTATATCTTGCAGTCTCCATCTTTGGGGGGGACTAGGAATTTTGAAACAATCCAGGCAGTTTTGAACTCAGTCTCTGATGTGCTTACAGATGACATGTGCCAGTGCCCAGAAACGAGAAACGCTGTTTTCAATTTTGGTGTTCTGCTCCATGTTGGCATTGCAAATTGTAGAATGAGGTTGGGAGATCAGGCTAGGAAATACACTGAGGTAGTAAAGGGTAGAAAAATTTGAGCCACATGAAAAATGTTTTGGAACTAAAGAAAGACAACCACTTGGGTTTTCTTAATCAGAATGCCTTTAGGTATTCTAGTGCTCAGCACATGCCTGAGTGCTCAGTAACCTTTAAAAGCAGCACAGCTGACCAGACTGGCTATTTTTGTTTGATAAGAGGAGAGAGGGTAAGCAACCTTGAGCAAGAATCAACTGCATCTGCATATGGTATTTGCCAAGAAACATACTAGGGACAAACACGCATATGTATTTTGTACTAGTTGTGTTGTTAGCTGATGTTGGCCCAAAGATCAAATACATCCAGCTTCTACACAGATTTGCGTCACCCCAAAATCACCCGGAAATCCTGGAGATGCTGTCTGATCAGCCATGTTGGAGAAGTGGACTAAACGTGGTGCCTCTGAAAACCAAAAAGGCAAGGGGGGGGGGGCTGGTGTTAGCTATGCTTGTTCACCAGTGCTGAGCACAGCTATCTTGGCCACATCTATAGTCCTCTTTAGTAAGAATCTCTTAGAATTACCCTTCAGTGCAGGGGATATTCTTCCTGATATTGAGTACTTCTGAAGTCTTTGGGCACTTCTGTGGCAATGTGGACAGCCTAGTAAATCACAAATCTGCCCTGACTGTAAATTATCAAAGCATTAGAGTCTTTGAAGAAGAATATCACACATAAAGGTTGAAATGCATAATTAGTGCATAATTTAAGACTATTATGCCTTGGAAGATATATGTTGGACTGGTACAGATGACTACTGGATTCCTATGGATCTGAGAGTACACACCAGAAGGTGCTGAGATCTATCCTCCCTTCATTTTTAACAAGACAAAATACTTAGAGCCTTAACTTACAGGTTAGACTGTTTCATTACCAAAAAATTTGTCCATGACACTGCTAAGCACTGCGACAAGACAGTGATGAAGCAGCTTTGTAGACCCTACAGAATCAGCAGGAACAGTAATCAAGTAATTTATAACACAATAATTTGTCAGGGAGCAGGAAGGGCTAGCCGCTGCCAGAGGGGATAAGGGAGCTGGGAACCGAGGTTGACCCCAGCATTTAGAGTGCCCTCACCAACAGGACACAGTCCCATAGGGGCTGAACACGATGGGCAAAGCCAGGTTCTGATAACAGGGTCCACTGACAGCCCTGGACATGGCAAGCAATGAACCAGGTCCAGGAGCCACCCAGGGAGTCCAGTGAGAAGCAAAGGAGACAGGTCAAAGACCAGACTTGGAGACAAACTACAACATACATCCAAGGAGTCCATCCAGCAGACGAGCTACCTAGAGCACTGGGCCGAAGGCTGTCCAGGAGACAGGGCCAGACAGGGCTGGAGACTGGCACTCTTACAGTGTAGCTCAGGCCAGGATGAAAGGCCCAGGGCAGATCTGAAATGGGGCTGCTGGGCAGGGGCAGGGAACATGGTGAGTTGAGGCTGGTCAGGCCTATTAAGGCCTGCTGGTGTCCTCATGGCCCTGAAAAATTCTTAATTAGACTTAAATTTTAAATAAATAAGATAAAATGAGATGTCAGATAATTGATAGGTAAATTGTTTCAACACAGTGATTAAATTATTCTGATCCTCCTTTTCCCATTGTTTATTGATGCACTGAAGAAACAGTTGCAGTACGTTCTTTAAAATACACATCAAACAGAGGGCTAAAGCGATACTATTGACCCTATTGAAATATTTAACTTTGCAGAAATACAAGTAGGGAAAATTAGGCCCATGAGAGGCCTAGCTAATTAGGAGTCTTGCTATTTGGCATAAGCAACTGAATTATAGGTATAGACCTTTTACCCAGAAGAAGCTATAATTAATTGGGGAATTGAGCACAGAATATGATAACTTGCTTGGCTGGAATATGTAGACAAGTACCAGGACTGATTTAGTGTCAAGCATTTTGATAAGTCACTCATGAGATTAAGTTGTAATAATAATGTAACCATTACTGTATTATTGATGTAGAATTGAAATAAATATACACAGGTGATTTGCATAGCCAATAAGAATTCAAAAGTAATTCTGTAGCATCAAGAAAGACAGAAATGCTTGGAAAAAGAACATGTAAAGACGACCATATTTATAAGGCATGACAAAGAGATTCACTGGAACTTCCTGGCTAGAAATAACAGGTTAAACAGCTTTTGTCCTGCTGCCCTGAGTTATGTTTCTCATGCCTGAATGGGAGACTACTGCTTTGATTTTAACAAAAAAGAAAGTTGAGCTTCTGTTGAATGATGCCTGTCATAAGTCAAAAAATAAACCAGCAAGGTAACAAATTAAATCCTATCTAGTATGAATTAACAATACTCTTACCTATGGCATATTTCAACATCTTTCTGTGCTTTTCTAGACAGGCAGAGCCATATCTGGCTCAGAAAAAATCTTAAAGAAATGATTTATTGGTGCTCTATAAGCTTGTCAATAGCAAACACCAGATATGAGACATCAATAAGTAATTCCTGAGAAGAACACTTGTCCACATCTTCTCCACTGACTTTTTTCCATTCCTTCGATTCTTTTCTCTCATCTTCTTTTGCATTGAATATTGTACTATCACCCACAGGGATAATTTGACAAGGCAAAAAGTCTTACAGAAACTTTCTGGGTAAGGTGAATGGAAACATTTGTTTACCAAGATTGGTTGCTCCCAGTGAGGTTAACTGATGAGAAATAGTTTCAAAACTATGAACATTTCAGCAAAATAACAACATAACAGCATGCATGAATATATGATACCTACTTGTCAAGCAGAAATGGAAAATAGGACTAACCGATAAGAAAAGTAAAGGAATGAGAACAATAAGTTTAAGCTGATTTTCTAAGAAAATGAGGTACATAAGATCACACTTGTCTGTTCGTCTGTCTGGCATACTTCTCTGAGAAGTTTCAGCTAAATCTGACAGCTAAATTTGCTGAAGAAGTGTGTGTGGTGGAGAAGATATTAAGTTCCTAAAAATTTCTTGAAAGTCATTTGCTTGCACGCTGTTAAACACCTTCAAGCTGTCCTGTACAAAACCGCAAATTTTAGCATGTGCCTGTGTTAGCAGTAGGAGATGAGACTCTGACACAGCATGATGGCTGCTAGGAAATACTCTGAAGGAAAAGAAAAAAATCATGTCGGTAAGAAAAGATGTTTGTAAGTAAGACTCTGGGGTATGCTTCAGTTCAAGGTTAAGATACCCAAATGTAAAATGCCTGAAGATAGGTTTCTCCAATCCCATAATAGTCAATGGTTATCTCATCCACGGAGCGGGGGAGTGACTCCGCTCAATCCCACACAACCTGTGAGCGCTCAGTGCAGTCTTCTCTGACACGAACTAAAGTGAGCATTGGTGGCAAATCCCTACCCAGAGACCTGCACTATTGAAACGTCATTTTAAAACTTATAAAACTGGTACTGAAGAATTATGATCATTCCATTGTACACTTAGAGCGAGTCCTTTTTTGCAAGACTGTTGTGGCCTGATGATGAAGAAGGAGTGGGGTAAGGGCACAGAGTTTATACTTAGAATTATGCATCACTGTAGAATCCATTCAGTAAAACATTTGATGTACTTACAGAACTAACAGGTCCTCTTGAACGTATATAGTATTTCACAACCTCATTAATGAAATGCAGCAGCATTTGCAACAATTTTCTTAACAAAGAAGTTTAGTCACTGTCTTCTCTGAATGACTAGAGGTTACAGTCACACTTAACCTCAAGCATCTCAGATTTTTAAATCTTAGATGAGTTTTTCAGACCAGACCCCATAATTAGAATCTCCTTAATGTCCTTCATTAATATAAAAATCACAACATCTTGTTATACAGGCTTATTTTCTGATGCAATCGCCCCAAACTATTATAAAAAATCCTCTGGGAACTGGGCCTATTTTATCAGTAGTAATAAGTCTTCTATATTGTCTACATTTTTACAGAATGGTTATAAAGCTTCTGACACTGTGGCTTCTGTTTTCCCTGGGCTCTATTTCAACTCAGTGCACAGAAATGAGTGAGTTATCAAGGTAACAAAGTTTCTGTTAACCTCAAGAATATGAAAGTTTACAGAAAGGTTCCACTGGCCAAAGAACACTGGATTTTTTTTTCTTTTTTTAATTAGGGTAGCAAAACTTAATTACGTCTACATGTAAAAAAAGATCAGGCAGAGAAAGTAAGATGAAGAGCTGAAAATATGGTTCATGCTTCTTTATCACCTTATTCCTGTGAAATTATATTGTTAATAAAATGTGCACTTTGCACATATACTTGTATCTAATGTAATGCATATTGTATTTCAGATAATCCTATATTAAATATAATGAATATTATCCTTCTGCTGATTAAATACATAAGCTGTATTTTACGACTGACACTACCATCTCACTTCTTTAGTTATCTTGCAAATAAGCAGATAAAAGAAACAATTTTGAAAGAATGCATTCTTTTAATGAGTAAGACACTGCAGATAAAGCCATCTGTATAAACATTATAAATGCAGTATATTTAATAGCAATTATAACCATAGTTGATACAAACCTTTGAAAAGAACGGAATTGTAAGCTGAAAAAATACCTAATATAGTCTAAACAACATGATTTCCACTTGAATGATCATTAAAAATAAAATTAAACAGCTTTTTCTATAATATGAAACTCACAGCATTCTGCTGTGGTGAATTTATCCAGTGTACTCCAGACAGAAGAGACCCAGAGAAAAATCCACTCCATTTAATCCTCAGAATTGTGCTGTCAAAACTAACGTAGCTGATCTGACAAGTGCCAGGTATACCACAGGTGCCACACACAGGAAGTAAGGTGTCTCCTCAATTGAAAAAAAAAACACTTTATCAAACTGGGACTATCATGGTTTTGAGGACTGTCACTGAACATCACTTGCAGTCAGATGTGAAAATGGAACCAAGAATTTTAATCACTGCGCTAGAGTCCAGTTCAGGACGATGTAAGTCAGTGAGACAAACGGATAGAGGTGAAGTTTTGGAAAGTTTTAGGAGGTTTTCATTGCCTGACTTCAACTGAGTTTGTTATAATGACAAAAAAGATATCCTCATCATCAGAAAGGAGAGCATGCAACTTTGTCATCGACTGTAGAGGAAACAAAAATTTTTGTGCTATCAACCTTGCATGAAAAAGGAAGGGTAATTCCGTCTGTCCACAGAAAAAAAACAGTTAAACACCTTCCACAGACCAGGCATTTCCTTCATTCTTTTATCCAAATGCTTCACGTCTAGACAAGTGTGACTTCCATTTTCTTAACCTAGTATTTTTTAAAACCATGTATTTCCATTCACCACTTAAGATATATGGGGAAGATAATGAGATTGTAAAATAAAGAAAAGAAAAAAGTGGAAAGAAGTAGCTAAATATAAGTTAGATGTTAATGCTACTGGAACAAAAAAATAACTTGCAGCAACTCTGCATAGAATATGAACAGGAGAAATGGCAAGTTGAAACTTTATGGGATCTCATACATAAGCAGCCTCCTACAGGATTAGCAGTTCCACAGCACAACCCTCTGGAGCGTCTTTCAGAACAAACCAAGGGGTGTTTAAGCAAAGATGGATGCATATAATTCATGTTTCTACACAGAGAAAAATCAAAAAGTTTATTTGGGAATTTAAGATGAAGAAATTATGCTCAATTATTACCTAAAACATCCCAAGGGAGAATATTTATTTAAATATATTTTGCAATTTAAATATAATTAGCATGATTTAGCAATTCCAACAACAAACACGGAAATTGGCAATTCAAAATGCTGACTTAATTTCATTTCTGTTCAATGTAAATGTACATCTTAGAAACATTTTTGTCACTTTGTTTAACAAATTGTGGTATTATAATAAAGTTATATCATATTTAGATCTGCTTGATTCCAAGTAAAATAGGGAAGCTGATGGCACCAAGTATTTCTCAAAAGTCATTTAATATTTTGTAGCAGTTGATCTCTAAAATTTAACTATAACGCTTATTGTTTGGGGTGACTGAAATGCCCTATCCTAAACCCTCTTGATGGAGTCTCTTTTTGGAGACTGGCTCCACAGACCACACTTCACCTCAAAGAAATAGAGCCATATGATTCAACCACTCTTGGACTGGTTTTCTGGGCTGTTTCTCAAAAATGGAAGGGTTGGTTGTATAACAGGATCGAATGAGTTAACATCCATAGGCCTTTTTACTTTGAAACTCTCAAATAAACAGATAAGATTTTTAAGGATAGAAAACCCCAAATATTACTTAGTATCCAAAAGCTACAAACCATTCAGAACAAACATAAAGACGCAGGCCACATACATATATTGATCTTATTTGCATGCTCTACTCTTCCAAGCGCCCGTTGGTGTCTGCTAACGGCTGGACTTGGCGCACCCAGCGTGCTGCAGCCTCCCGTTCTGTTTCGTTATTCCGGGAGCATCGACTCCTTCTGGCACCTCTCCACGCCCCCGCGCTTGCTGATCAGCGGCCAGCAGCCAGCCCCTGCGCATACATCCTTTGTAGCCGATGCAGCACAGGAAGTGACCGCTCTGCCAGACCAGACTAATAGCTTCTCTGTTGTTTCCTGAGGGGGTCTTTCACGTTTCTCCTGATAGCACTTCATTTCTGCCCTTTTCCAAATCCCAATTACTTTCTTTCTTTCAATCTTCAAGTTTTTTCTTCCTTTTTTTTTTTAATTTGCGAAAAATAATTGCACATGCATAAACTGATGAATACTGTGTGTGTGTGTGTATATATATATATGCATATACATATATATAAATAAAAATTCTGATATTCTCATATCTTTATTTTGACATCCTTATCACACTGAGTTTCCACAATTTCTGTTGACTCTAACAATAACAAGATTACTTTTTAAGTGTCCATTAAAATATGACTGCAGAATCATATAATTGTAAAATTAAATAATTTATGGTCCAGTGCAAATTAGGTAAATTTGCACTTGCTTTTTTATATGTGGATGAGGTTTTTTTCCAACAAATACCATGGATTTTTAAAGTGTATTGAAATTATTTAGATACTTAAAAAAAGGAGAAATTTTTAACTTGGCAAAGCCCTGGTAAGAATTACTAGAATTAAGCAAATAATTCAATAGAAACAAATTACTCAACTTATATTGCTTGCTTCCACAGCTGCTAACTGATTGTTCATATATATTAAAATAAGCAAATGCACAATGACTTCCTTGAACTTTAAAATCACGCTGTAGATTGATCACAGTTTTCTACATATACTACACATTTACTTGTTGAGTTGTGGGGTTTAGTTGTAATTGGCAAAATTAACCATCCACTCATATGGCTGACGGAGGGAACACTTCTGATAATAATAATTGCAAGCACATCCAAAATTTGTACTTGCACTTGGCAATATAAAATGCAAGTTCTGCAAGAGAACAAAGAAACTTTAGTGATTGTATAACATCATCATGACCAATTAACAAATTTTTTCTGGAATGTGATACAGAAAAAGTATGACCATATCAATTCATTTAACTTTTTGGATTACTTCTTGGATTATTTTTTTCCAGTTTTTCAAACTTTAAGCCAAATGTACCTACCAAGATGCAATGCCTGGAAGCCCTATTTCTGAAAGTCACTTTACCGCTCACCTTTAGAGATTTCAGAAGACTGAACTAAGAAAAAGGTGTGATAAGACATCATTTCATATGTATTACAAGACTTCCTTCTTTCTTCCCAACGTGTTCTCTGATCTGATTCTGGGAAAGTGTAGCTTGACATAGATTTCTTAATGTCAATTTTAGAGGAAAGAACTGTGGAATTTATTTGACAAGCCCAAAAAATTTCTCGCTTTTGAATGAGCACAGGTAATCTGTAAACCATTTTGATCTAAATTATGAAAAGATACAATTATATCTGAACTATTAGGAAAAAATCTGTTAATTTGCAATTGGCAATACCTTTTCCCTTTACATAGCCTTAACTAAAAACATTCTTTCCTTCAACAAAGAAATCTCAGCTCTGCAGAAATAAGTACAACAGTGCCCAGTGGCATCACTGCAAATACATATGTGCTGTACAAAATGCTTTTAATATTGTCAGAATAGACACTGACATAATCTCCTGTGTCAGAGCACCTTTTGCTAATGCCACTGAACAACACGCAATGACATGACACACAGGAGCTGAGTAACTCGGTGTAGTAGTTTGTGGATATGTCAAGGTACATTGAGCTTTTGTGAACTTCAACATACCTAGAAGCAATATTAGATCATGACAGTATGAACTGAAAAGCCATGGACTAAGTCAGACAAAAGGTACTTTCATAAAATGTAAATAAACATAACTGACAGTCAAATATCGTAATGATGCCAGTTACACATCACAAAGAAACTTGTGTAACAGTCCTTTCTTAATTTACTGCATTCCCATGTATTATCATGACCTGAAAAAATAAGTAGATGCTAAGTAATATGTACAAATATTCAAGACAAAACAACACAGATGAAGAAAAAGTGGATTGCTGAGATAATAAATATATCCACTGATCAGGAAACATACATGTCACTGGAAAACAAATACTAATAGTATAAGATTCAGCCAACACCTCATCCTTGTGGGACAGTTTAGGAATATTTTAAATTATTTCTTAAAGAAAAATACTGTCACTTTTTTGAATCCTAATGCCTATCAGCATATGCTGATACCATACCATGACCCTAATTAACCGAATTCAGTAATAAGTAAAATACTAAAATTGTGCTTCTGCTCATTTTACTGTAAGTATCAAATACAGGTTAATTCACAAGTCTAGAAAATTCTTCCATTATGTTCAAAGGGATAAAATATGTGTTTCTAGTCTTCAAGAATCTTAAGCCAGTTGTTGTTCTGGAAAATTGCTCACCTGCCTCTTCCAATGCCTTTTGGGTATTAAAAGGAGATGTTTTGTAGTTCAGTGAGAATTTTTTTCGTGTGGGGGTTACTATGCTGTATTAAGCTAGAATTCATATTTGTGAAGAGGATTATATAATATTAATGAGTGTCACTAGATGTCACTATTTCAAATGGTCTTGTGGTTCTATTTATCCAAAAAGCAGGATATAGATCTTGGGAAAATTCTTCTTGTTAAAAGGTGCTTTCTGGCATGGGACTGTCTTCTTTGGATTTGGAAAATGCACGGCACATTTTGATTGCCACAATACGAGCAAGTAATAAATGGTTCATGAAAAAGTCAATATGTAACCCCATGCTTTATTTCTTTATTGTTTACATATTGTGGGCGATATAAAAATTAACAGCTGGATTTGCTGCATGACAGCCATTCCTATGTGGGACTATACTTTAGGACTGTTTAATGCTGCCAGATAACGATGTAGTCAGAAAAAATGTAAGGTGTGTTTATGAGAGGCAGCATTTTAAAAATGTTGACAAACATCTGACTGAAGTGTATCTTTAGGACTTCAGCACGATTTCAAAGTTGCCCTTCCCCTGCAGGGAATAAAGGTGCAGCATTGTGCTCTCCTGAGAGGTCACAAACTTTTTTTTTTGGTGAAGAGATCAAACCCTCAGACATCAAATCCAGTGTGACCTGTTATCTGTGGTTTAATATTTGAGGGTCAGGACTAAGAAGTGGGCCTCTGAGACTTAAGTCTTCATTCTGTGACCAACCTCTTCTGTGGACTTGGGCGAGTCAGTCTGCGCTGTTTCCATCTCCTCACCGCAGAGAGAGCCAGCGAAGGGAAGGAGGCATGACAGGCCCTGACTGAAGAGGGCCTGAAAAGGAAAAGCCAGGTTTTCCTGATTGGGGAGGGGGTATGTCTGTTGTTTTGCTTCTTTCAGAAGCTTGTGTTTTTCATGAAATTTTCATTTGAAACGGGCAGTATAAGAAACAACAATAATTTGAGGTGCCTCCTGTTAGCAAACTGTAAGACTTGCTACGTAGCAAGTAGAAAACACCTTCAAACCATTACAATATGAAAGCAATTCTATAATTCATATTGCATAATTCAGAAAACAGAATAGTATGGTCTGAAAAAAGCAATAGGTTTGCCCTGAGGAGGCTATCCATAGAAGCCCATACTGTCAGTCATGGCACTAAGTATTATGACTGAAATTCTGAAGAACTGAGTTTTCCTCTGAAGGTGCCATTAAAAGTTTAGCATATTCAACTCTCCAAAGGCAGAGATACTTTTATTAGTTTGGATGGAGATCAGCCATATTATATACACTGATGTACTGCACACATTCTGGAGATTATTTTCATCATGTTTAGATTCAAATGTCATTTTTGAAAATGATGCTCACTGAAGATATTCTGGAGCAAAAAAATTAAGCATACCTATCCAATGAATAAAAAGACAACGCAAAAGACACAGAATAACTAATGCTGTTTGTCCTTTTATATTATTTCCTCTCTCTTATAACATCAGTGATATGCAATTTCTTCAGGCCAAGAACCAACTCCAGTATCAAGGAAAAAACTACAACTTCTCCCCATTTCCATTAACAACCTTCTATGCTGGCAAAAACAACATATGTATGATAGCTAAACAACAAAGTGTCTTCTAAGGCAAGAATAATGATCTGTTGGTAAAATATAAATTCAGAAAGTGTTAACACTGTCTGATATTATCAACATATAATTAAAAAGCTATTTCAAGAAGCAAATGAACAACGAAACATGCACACCAAAATAAAAATGCACTGCAAGTGTAAAGAGGCAGAAAGATGAACTGTCTTATTTATCTTTTTTTTATTCTGTTGAAGTAATTTAAAATGTTCCAAGTTGTTGCTGCTAATTATGAAATAATCTCACCAGTTCACTCCTAAAAACTTCAGAGTGAGTCTAGAGGGAGAACTAGAAATTATTTAATTAATGTACTCCAAATAGTCAAGCTTAAATTTTGTCTCATTAAAAAGCCTCCCTCACTGTTGCTGCTGGCTTTTGGAAATTCAATGTTTCCACTTACATGTCCAGGGCTAGCACTAAAATAAGAGGCAATTAAGGGAACATTAAACTATTGTTTACATCAAATTAAGGAAGTTTTATGATGCAGAAACTACAGAATAAAGTGATTCTGCACATAAAACAGCACAATGAACTAGGTTAAGCAGATCACCACTGGAACATCAGCTTCCCGTGAAATACGCAGCAGAATAGTATTAACTTGTTGATTCTGTTATCTGGGTTAGGCAGATCAGTTTGCCTTTCTTAATTCCAGTTGTTTCAAGTAGCAAAAACATTTGATCATTCCTTTACTGTGTTTAAGATTGACGTGACGCCAACCTGGATAGTATCAGGATATAAATATCAATGAGAATGTTAAGTATTGCATTATCTTATGGAGCTCCTCAAAGTTGGAGGCTACCTAACAGAAACAGGTTGCTTTAAACTCCTATTTTTAATCTTGGATAATCTGTCCAAATTTCAGAACAAGCTTAAAGGAACATATGATGTTTTAAAACACAACAGAAGGTCCTGATAGGGGTAGGTGTGCAATAACTGAAGGGATATGTTCTGTTAGTTGAAAATTACTTTTATGGAATTTCTAATGCAAAGACATAAGAGATCCCAGTAATTTCCAAAATTAAATCTATTGAACTAATCACATCTGTCTCCTGCTTTGTCATCAAAGCCAGATCAAGAAAACCTGACATCTCCCTGCACAACTGAAGCCTCAAATGAAGCAGTAAACCCTTCGGACTGCAGTCTTTCCTCTCCAGTGTTCATTCAAAAGCTTTGTGACAGTAGTCTGTTGGAAAAAGACTTCATATATATGAGTGGAAATAAATATGTACATACATATCTGGGCATGTTCATATGGAGAATTTTATTCATACTCTTAACTAGAGAATAATTCCAATTCTATTGAGATTCCAATTCTAGAAGCAATTTTATTAGTTTCCAATTCAAGAAGCGCCAATGTCCAGTCTTGATATACAACAGTTAAAAGCTAGCTCCCTTTAGTGATTAAAAATCCTGTATCTTCTCTTGCAGTGAGTTAAAATCAAAGTAACTGTAGCATGAAGCTTAGAAATCTTAATATTAAAAATTTATTTTAGTGCAGTTAGATGTCAAAACCTAACTACAGTCTTAGTCTTAAGGTCAAATGTCAGAATAGAACCTGGAAATAAGTTTAAATTAATATCACATATTTAAGATCTGAAGCTATGTTGCCAAAACCAAGACTGCAAACTCTTTAGTACCTTAAAAAAGAAAAAAAGACATTAACTATTTCTAATATAGCATGCAAGGAGACATACAAAATTTAAATCTTTCAAGTATGAAGAACATGCAGCTGCATTTAGCTATAAACACAGTCAAACTTTGCTTCTATATATTTCTTTTATTTTAACTTCTGCTACACTGGTGCAGGAAAACTTTTTTTTTCTTTCTTTCTTTCTTTTTTAATGTACTGTAGTTGCAGAGCTAACTTCCTGATTTTAAGCACCAAGGACCTAATCCAACACCTGCTATTCAGCAGAAAGACTACTACGCACTTCAGGATTCTTCCACAGTAATCATTAATGAGGTAGAGGCCTTTCACACGCAAGTACAAATGAAGGAAAAGGTATTTCATATGAGGCAGGCCTTAAGATCTGGGAATTTCACAGCAGTCCATGGAGTACATTCACTGCAGGTTTTGCATGCAGATTCCCAGGAATATGCTATATACATTTTTACTTCTACATTTTAAAAAATTTGTCAGCTGGTTATTCTATTTTCATGAGTCAGCAACATTCCTTTTACTCATGGTGCTAAATAGCAGGCAACCATCCACTTACCTACAGAAACCATGTAAATATGAAACGCTGTGGCAGTAAATAAAATACTAATGCTATAGTTTCTTGAGCGGTGTGCTTAACATGCTTTGATCAAACACATACCTTGCAAAGTTTTATCCAGATGCCTTTACAATGGCACTCTCCTTCAATTGTTAAACTGACTTAACAAAGAAACTTAGCCCCAGCAAAACACTTGACTCTGTCCTGGCATTTACAGCATGCAAGAATCACCCTAACTTCTTCTCTCATTTCAGGATTCTACATTTGTTACCTACTGGCATTTCATCATGAATATAGTTAGGCGTGAGTGAATGGAGCTGAACTGCTAAAAAGGAAAACACTTTGCACCTGTGTAGGGTACTTTTCTATCACTACAGTCAAAGGTACAATAATCTCTCACAAAAGCCAAGTCTTTCCTAAATTGTTTTTTTCAAAGTATTTTCAAATCTAAATTATTCAAATTCACAAAATACAGGAGTTATCACTTTTAAGTATGAAACACTACTTCATGTTTATATGAGATAGATTTAGTATCTCTTATTAGTTGGGTCTGCATACTAGTTTTATCATAACATTTTACTTGTCCTAATTCAAAACCAAAAGATTATATTATTAATGACATGATGGAGGAAATCTCAATTAGAAAGACATAGCCTGAGCCTGGTACACTTTACAAAAGACCCATACATGGATGCTCAAGAGATCTGGAAAAAACTAAACTGCCTCAAGTTAGACATTTTGAAAAACATCACCTGAAGATATACAGCTGGGAACTGCATTTAATTAACACTGAAACTACTCCAAATTATTCTTTAAACAGTTTTAGAAGAGAGATACCTCTTACTCCCTTTTCAGCTGACTAGTAAGCAGTTTTGTTCAGCAACCATTAAATGCATTGATGGCAAGTAAAGAGAAAAGCCATACAGATGAAAATAGCTGAAAAGGATGAAAAAGGAGATATTTAAATGAGATCTATTAAATTATTTTGGAGCTCTAGCAACAGAAGCTGGAAGAGACAATGGTAAACAATTTCCCTCTTCAGATGCATTTTTGTACAGTAACTAAACCCCTGAGGAAGATTTAGAAGATTTTGCCATGAGAATGAGGATTCCTGCATACAAAAAGGGACTTCACAGCACATAACACTTATTGACTATATGAGCATTAATCAGACATTTTAAACTCATCTTGCTCTACCTGAGGGGAGTGAGAGGGGCTGACTCTCAGAAGGGAGTGAAGATATTTAGCCAGACTCTGTGCACAGAAGGTCATTCTATCAGACTCCCCAGAGCTCTGGGGGCCTTTTGTGTATTGAAAACAACAGTAAGACTGGATCTTTCATCATTACTTAATATCAAACTTCCATGTATAAATGAAATCCCCCTTCATATTTCATTTCATGGTGAGTTCCAAGACAATATGATGCATACTGTGATTCAAAATGTAACAAAAACCCTGCAATGCTTTATATGGTCACACGTTTGACAGCAGACAACCCTGGGGGACCTATGCCCTGAGTTTTCTACTTAAAAGATTTTTCAGAAATCAATCATAAAAATGATACAGTAGCTAAAATCCATTTTAAATACATACATAAATGCACAGTGTTTTCAATAACCTCTGACACTGTAGAATCAATACTGTAAACTCTCTGGGAAAGTCTCAAAGAATACCACAGTACTCTTTGGTTCCAAAGGTTGAAACACAAAATGCAAGATTTACATTGATAAAATCTGGATGAACTTCTACTGCAGTGAGTGAAATCACTCTTATGTATGCCAAAAATCAATTTAAAAATAATGGTGCTAAGAAGATTTTTTATTTAATACAAAAAATCTGATATGTTATGCAGCTTGACTAATTTAAGGCATATGTGTTGCAGTTTGGCATTTCACATAAAGAAATGTTTTTCAATGAACAATTTTTCAAGTAGTCCTCTCCATTATCTACTCGTTTATAGAGGAAAGATCAAGAGCAGTAACATTTAAAAATCAGCATCTACAAAGTATTTTTATTACAACATTTAACATGAATAAGCACACAGCTTTGTATAAGAGAAAGATTTATATAAGAAACTGTAACTCCTCATGTCAAAGTTCTGTGAAATGGCCCCAAAAGAACCATTAAGTTATCAATGGGCAATTTCATTCTTTAAAAAAAAAAAAATCTCAATACATACTTTTCAATTGCTGTTTATACTCCTTTGGTGCTACACTGGTCTATTAGGTAAATAGCATTTTAAAACCAGCTACATACTTAAATAAATATATATGTGTGTATGTGTGTGTGGTTTTCAAGTATATATGCACACAAACTTACGTAAAGATGTATACGCAGGAGATCATAATAAGTCTTTTCTAGCTTACCACTTATTTCAGATCATACATGCTCTATGCATTTTGTATTCATCTTATTCATTTGATAAACTATATCAATTCAGAGAGCATTTCTACTACATGTCTGATAACTTCTTAAAGTTGTCTGTAGTGTGTTGGCATTGCAGCAGCAAAATGAACAGGAACTAGCTATGTTCTAAATGAAGTAAGGAGAATATCTGCAAAAGATTGCAGCCGATTTCAGATTTCTATGTTTTATATTAATCTCATAGTACTTGAACTCTGATCAATAGGATTTGAGCAAAAAGATCATAAAGAAGGAATATAACCATAGTACAGCATTGACTCAAAAAGAGACAAATGAAAATCTCAACACTTGTCTTAGCAAGTTTGTCTGAGAGTTCAGACAGATCCAGCAAAAACAAAAAAAAGCTGAGTTAATAGTGAATTTCAGTTTCTGTCCTGCACTTTCCTTGTTAATAATCATTAACAATCTAATTGCATGGCATTTTGCCAAGCTCACAAGCAAATGACCTGCTCCAGACTAGTTGAGCATAACAAAAATAATTCTGTTCCATCCATATAATTCATATTTCATTTGTTCTAGTATTTCCCTGTTATATGTCAGCTACCATAAACAGAGCAAGTTCTGGTTATGCTCATGCCAGTCATGCCAGCTTTACAGGGAATCTCAAAACTAGTTCAAATGAAAGTTTGATTTATTTTGTGTATACCAGAGTTGTAGAACTTACCATAATATGGGAGCTCACATTCTAAATAACAAATCTTTCTGTCCTAAAGAAAGCAGGCTGTCAACTAGAAGTGATTTTTGGTGATGGTCTTTATGGACAAATTAAGCATGACCTGTTGCTGGAGGAGGAAAGCCACATAGCCACTGCCACATAACATGCCATATACATGCTAAACTAGGTAGTGCTGACATAGAGGCTAACGCATGGTTAAGCACTCATCCCACCAGTAAATCTACTCCTGCTTTTAAAGCCAACTTAGGGCTCTTTAAACTTATTTATATCTCCCTATGTGCATATAAATTAGTATTTTAAAACATTTTCGTGATTTCTGATGTACTTATTCATGTTTTTAAAACACTTGGGACTGAGATGTCTATCATTTCTTAAGGAATAATGAGATAAGAGTTGGGTCAGGCAGAGACAGAGCAAGTCCACTGTGGAAGTGAAGTGAAAAAAAGTGAGTTTAAAGAGGCGAAAAGGTAAGTTTAAAGAAAGAGAGTGCTCGACACAGGAAGAAGGCTGCCATTCCTACATTGTGGACTGGGACTATCAAAAGCAGAATAGAAAGAGGGTTTGGGGTGAAAAGAACAAACGGAGCAGAGAGGAATGAAGACTGGGCAGGGCAAAGGCCCTTTAACAGGAATTAGATGCACTGAGGAACATCCCCTGGCTTTAAAGACGAGAATGTAGAGTTCACATTTCACGTATAAGAACAAAGGCAAAGTCAGAGAAGAGATTGCAGCGGGAGCGGTGGCACACTAAAAAGACAAGAGCGGAAGAAGATTTTATAAGGGGAGAAGGACGGAGGAGGAGAAGGTTAGTTACATCATCGCTGGAAACACTGGGCCAGGCTTGTAGCTCTTTCCAATACCTCTGAAATCTAAAATGCTTTTTCCAGGGAAGACATTTCCAGGATTTAAAGAGAAGGATGCAGTGCTGAATTTTACTGCTAGGACTAGCTATGACTATGCACCCATTCGAGAACCACCCAGGTACAAACAGTGTAGGAGGGAGATCTTAGCCGAGCAGTGGGAAAAAAAGAGTTGCAAACTTCAGAAAACAGAGCAGATAGTGTGACTTCTCTGGAGGTGCAATAGATAGCTGCCACTAACACAGATATTCTGACTATTTAATTTCAGATAAGTAGGTCCATAATAGCACCATAAACCAAAGTCAGTGGTCATGTTAGAACAACCCTTTAAATAAATGATGAAACTGTTTGGTTTTTTTTTTTCCTCAGAAAAATGTAACCATTTATCACAAAGGGAAGACAAGAGGTCTTGGAATACCTATACTCAAGAATGAAGACATCTCTTGATACACCTGGAATGCTCCCCAAAAGTCCCAGCAAGATACTTGGTATGTCCATAGCTAAATGGAATATGTGTTGCCATTACCGTAAGTGGTATCCATGTAAAACTGTGGGGCGATGCCATGGGACCTGTTTGAAATTATGATGTTAACGCCAAGATATGGTCAGATAATGCAAACGTATTTAGATTATGCTTTTCAATGATGCTTAAAGTGAAAGCAGCATAGCTGTAGTTTGCCATTCATGGATGCCTTATGCATCTGCTTACAGTCCTTTTTTGAGTGCCAGTGTTACGCTGCAAATTTAATGCTTTAAATAATTTCACCACATTCCTACATGGCAGATGGTAGCACTGAGAGGATGAAGTGGCAAACATTGACAAATGAGGACTCTTGACATAAAGTGAAAGACACATAGCCTGTCTCCTGAAACAACCATAAAATAAATTGAAACATTAATGATGCCCTTGCCCTCCAATACATGCTTTATGGAACTGATATAAACTTTGTCTAATGCAGTTGAAAAGGCTCATATAAAAGCATATTATTAGCAAAAAGAAATTTATGCCTTCCTAAAGGGAGGACATCTCCTTAACTGGATAATAAAGATGTCACATTAAAAAAAAAAAAAATCTGTTTTCCAATTAGTAACATTCCTATAGTTGTAAATAGAAAAAAAAAAAAGTTTTGTTAATCATCCTCTGAGGTGCTTGTATTTGAAATTATTCCTCTTCACATTCGAACTTTTTTCCTCTTTCACAACTTGCATTTATAACTCCACATCACATCTCTAATTCTTAATACATTCATTTATATGCAGTGAAAAGCTGGAAGTGGCTGATAGCCACTAAACAGAATCTCGATTGGGAGTAACAGCTTTGGGTGATGGTATCTAAGGCGGTGGGCCAGAAAAGAAAAAAAAAGGATGGGGGGGCGAGGTTTGGACATGACCATTCATCTAACATAAAAGGCAATCGATTGCCATGCAGCTAAATAGAACTGCTGATTTGGAATTCATTCAAATACAGAGCCCTGAACAGAATCCTTGAATGAGTAAACAATTTGCTTTTGTTAAAGACACATGAGTTCTCTCATCATCTGACGTTAAAAAACAATGCACAATAAATATTCTGAGCTCAGGTTAGATACAAAAGAAACTTCTCATTCAATTTGAGAAACCACTCAAAAATGGCATAATTTAATGCTGAACTGCAAACTGTTCTCATTCAGTGTTAGGTATTTTCAAAAGTTTATGAATAATCCCTTCTACAGACAGATGACTCCAAAATTTAAGGCCAGATATGGACAACTGAAAAAGAAAAACCCCAAACATATAACAGTAACAGACATGCAGAAAAAAAATTATATAATATATATTACATATATATTATATTTAATGTTTTATTTAATGCCAGAAAGACTTCTGTTTATATTCCAGGAAATAATGACAATCAATAAATAAGGCTTTTCACTCTTCATAATGATAGTAATCCAAGCAAAGCATATACATTGCTCCAAAATAAATTCATTTGAACACACAAGGGAGGTTTAATTTGCTTTTTCAAGATAACCCAATAGAAATGACCTGAACCATGATTAAACAAAAACAGATAGAAAACAATAAAATTCAATTTTTTCTATTAAAAGGATGAAAGAGTGCCACTCACTTTTTGCTACAAGGCAAGTTACTTAAGCTCAATTTCCTATTTACAGATAAAAAAGTTTCAAGAAAGGAGGCCAGGTATATGATTTTTCCAAACAGTGGATATAAAGACCAGCGCTAAGTCTTGTTTAAAAATAAAAAAGAGAAATTGAGATTGTAACAATGTTATGCGGAAGGTACTGGACTCCCAATGCAAAAACAAATGGTTGCAAATCTGTAAGAAAAAATACACACCATATGTAATATTTGACTAATATTCTTATGAGAAATAGGAAGATCCTATATTTCAGATAAATTTTTTCTGATTACTACCATCAGTGTTTTTCTACTATGGAAATTTTGTTTCTGAAGTGTGAATTTTCAAACTAAGATGGAGTTAACTTTTTCAGATGCTTAGAAGTAGCGATCTGCTTCAGGATTATCAGTAATGAGTAACTTTTCGCAAAAAAAAATCAAGTCTGACATGATTCTATGTAAGCCTTTCATCAGTTGATTTATTTTCAATGTAAGAAGAAATACAACAAAATACAGTGCGGGATAACCTGAGGGAATAAGTTACAGTTAGATGTAATTTGATATTTGGAAAAATTTCAGTCCATAGTATAGTGGATGTAACAATATGCTATTATGCTTTATCTGAAATGATTTTTAAATCTTACTAAAACTATAGTAACACGTTTCAAAATCTCTTTGCCTGAAAAGTTCCCATCCCTTTTATATCAGAAAAATGGAAATATCATTCTTTTAATTTTTGCTGTCCACCTTGTACAGATCTTTTTTAGCTACACGTTTGGTAATAATTTCTTTGCTGGGGCAAAGGCTGTTTTAGTTGGTAGTTTTTTAGTACTATTTTTTCCAATGGTTCTTGTAAGAAGCAGCTGCTTATAAAAGCCAAATGATCACAAAGAGGGGACATTCAGTCAAGCTTGTCTTCTAAAACTCTGGATTGTGAGTCAGAACATTTGTAATATAATGTACACTTATTTTATATTTCTAGCAGAATGATGATTTGTATTCCTTTAAAACTTTGTTACTACCCAAAGGACCTACCAAAGCTGTACTACAACCATGGAAAGCCAGTTTCCTCTTGAAAAGTTGACACAGATGGGTAAAATGAAGAGATCAAGGAATACAGTAAAACAAAGCTCAGCCTCATATTTTTTTTCCTGATAACCCTTCAATTATTTTCAAAAATATTGCCAAGTGAAACAAGCAAATTTATGACATTTTTGCCTGGCAAGCTTCCACTTGATGACTTACATGCACAACACTCATCCAATTCTATAACATCAAGCAGTATGTTTATTTCAAAGGAGAATTTCATTGGCGCTGGTGACAAAGGGAAGTTGGAAATAGGGAACACAAGAATTATTAGTATTATCTGGTTTAAGTAGGTCTGTTGTTCATCAGCCATTACTGGCTAAAGACAATGACGTTTGCCCTTGTTGAACTCCGACTGCTGAAAGCACATGAACACCTTACGCTTAATAGCAACCTCAGCTTTGCTCAGGCTCAGGAGTGATTAAAATGCCCAAGGATTTATTTAAAGAGTAGCCATACAGCCCAGTAAATATGGTGTTGCCACTGCTAGTAACAGACCAAGAGAAATGCTGGCACCGGATGGGTCAGGCTTTCTCTGGATTTGTCTTAGCCCACCTGGAGATTTATTTTACCCCATAAAAGCAATTATCTAATGACCATGTTCCTATTACATACTTTGTTTTAGCTGTAGCTTAGCTTTGTACAATTGTGTGGTGCACACACAATTGCTATATATATTTTGTAACTAACAGATAACTATAACAGGTAGTTAGTTATTCTATGTCAGCTGAACTACCTATGACCCTAGAGTAAAATACAGCTGAGATAAGTCTAAATTTGTCCTACATTTTGGAGAATATTTTTCACACCTGCATTTTCCTCAATGACCTCTGTCAGACCACCTGATAACTTAATTAATACCATGTTAAATGGGGATGCCTCATAGCTACTGTTGTCATCACAATTCTAATCATAAATTCCAATCAGTCAAGTTGAATCAATTAATTGTTCTTAGTTAAGATTATAAGTGAATGAGAAAAATACCAATTTTTATGATTGTTCCTAAGAAAAATAAATTCCACTGAACACAAAACATCCAGTTTTTCAAAATGTATATATCTTTTTTTTAATTAATATAAAAATACTGAGTCAACACAACATTGTTGGATTTTGATGGAAAAAAGTAAGAAAATGGCTTTTATTTCTTGCTACCAAAACAATAAGAAGAAATCTAAATTACTGTACAAATTTTCAATTAATTTAAAATTTACTCATTTATTTTTCTCTTTAGTTGTAATAGGTTCTAACCTAAAAATATATATAATCTTTGACTGATTTGGTATGTGCAGGACTTGAAGCAAGTCCTGGAGCAGTGTCTGGATTTAGAATCAAATGCATGCATTTTGAAATGTTCTGTTTGAATGCATCATTCCAAAAAATTAAGTCTTAGCCAAGACTTTAATAACAGAAAAATATTGCAATGAAAGTGTTAACTATACTAAACTTGTTAAATGATTTTTCGGTTCACTGCAATCTCTAGTTACATAGCACAGTTTGTTCTGATCCTTAAATGGGCTGGAATTGGACTACCTGTGTAACCTGTTTGTGTCATACGTTTTTGGCTGCGTCCTTGAGTCTGCGACTGAAGATGTATGACTTGTCCATTTGTTGTGCTTCAAAATCAAATGGTCTGGGCTATCAGCTGTTAAAGATAATTGCCACAGAATATTTCTAACTTCAGTAATCTAAAAAAACCCCACTGATTAATGGGTTTATCTTTTGCCTTATCTACATATTTTTTGTTTTGTGCAGCTCGTAACCTGAAAAACTCCTTTTTACCCTGTGTGCTGAATGTTAACATGTCTCACTCAACTTGTTTGGCCGCAAATGCGTTTCCATCTTCTGACACCAGAAAACCATCACTTGTTGATAGCATGAGTAGGTGAAATGTGGAAATAGTCACTCTTAGGGACTCGCAGAAAGAACTAAGGACTCATTCCTCATTGTGTGCTAACCCAAGGTCTACAGAAACAGAAGTAGACTGTTCAAGTTATAAGTAAAATATAACTTACTTAAGTTGGCGGTTGAAGTAATTCTAAATTTCTAAACTAAACTGCTAGCTATTGCATGTTTTTATTAGATCTTCCAAGCCTTAGATTTAAGCTGAGGTGTCTATGAGAGTAAAGAATTAAGATCCCTCCTCTTTTTAGTTACTGGGGAGAAACGCAGAGAAATTACCTTAAGCAAAGCACTAAAGTGGTTCATATAAGCTCTCTCTCTATTAACTCTCTTATTTTTTCTGAAAGACACCTAGTTATTAATCATCCTTGCAATATTCTCAACAGAACTGACCTGGTGAACTGTGAACGTCTTGGAGTGAGAAGGAGAAAAAGGGGGTGTATTTTCTGAAAGTCTGTTTACATAATCTTAGAAAATATAGCAAGCAAAGAACGTATTTGCCTGATCTCCAGCTGACCTTGAAGTCTGTAGGGCAAACCACAAAAGTTATGTAACAATTAAAACAGACAAGAACAAAGGAGACAAATACCATAGAATTCCCAAATATAGAAATGTCATATATAATTAAACCGCCATTAGTTTAAATCTTTAAGTCTTGTTCAACTTCTTCATCAGTCACCTGGATGAAGGGACAGAGTGCACCCTCAGCAAGTTTGCTGACGATACAAAACTGGGAGGAGAGGCTGATACGCCAGAGGGCTGTGCTGCCATTCAGAGGGGCCTGGACAGGCTGGAGAGGTGGGCGAAGAGGAACCTCATGAAGTTCAACAAAGGCAAGTGCAGGGTCCTGCACCTGGGGAGGAATAACCCCAGGCACCAGTACAGGTTGGGGGTTGACCTGCTGGAAAGCAGCTCTGCGGAGAAGGACCTGGGAGTGCTGGTGGACACCAAGTTAAGCATGAGGCAGCAATGTGCCCTTGTGGCCAAGAAGGCCAATGGTCTCCTGGGGTGCATCAGGAAGAGTGTTGCCAGCAGGTGGAGGGAGGTGATTCTCCCCCTCTACTCAGCCCTGGGGAGGCCACATCTGGAGTACTGTGTCCAGTTCTGGGCTCCCCAGCACAAGAGGGATGTGGCACTACTGGAGCAAGTCCAGCGAAGGGCTACAAAGATGATTAGGGGACTGGAGCATCTCTCTTATGAGGAAAGACTGTGAGAGCTGGGCCTGTTTAGTCTAGAGAAGAGAAGGCTGAGAGGAGATCTTATCAATGTGTACAAGTATCTGAAGGGAGGGTGTCGAGAGGATGGAGCCAGACTCTTTTCAGTGGTGCCCAGTGACAGGACACGAGGCAATGGGCACAAACTGAAACACAGGCAGTTCCATCTGAACATGAGGAAAAACTTTTACCTGTGAGGGTGACAGAGCACTGGCACAGGTTGCCCAGAGAGGTTGTGGAGTCTCCTTCTCTGGAGATATTCAAAACACGCCTGGACGCGATCCTGTGCAACGTGCTCTAGGTGACCCTGCTTGAGCAGGGAGGTTGGACTAGATGATCTCCAGAGGTCCCTTCCAACCTCAACCATTCTGTGATTCTGTGATCTGCCTAATACATTCTGAGAGACCTATTTTGTTTTAGTTACTTTGGTTAAAAGGAAAATATCGTCACCAATAATCCGCAAGTCAATACAATATAATGTAAAATAAACGAGAACATATTATTTCCAACACAGATGCTGAAAATTTTAATTTGAAAAAAAAATTTCCAAAATTTTAGCCTTTTCAATTCTGAGTTTGGTGTTACAGTTTAGAAAATAATTCTGTTTTCCAATCATATTTGAGATCTTTTTCTGTGTACAATATTCATTTTCTATTAAGACTAATCAGTAATCAAAATTAGACAGTAGGATATTACATTCTTCATAATTTTGGATCAGCTTGAAGTTATTTGAATATTTAGTTGAGAGCATTCTACAAAAATGCTTATCTGGCCCAGGATATAAATGGTGATCTGAGCAGACTGTCACTATATTGCTGCAATTAAGGAGACAGTAGTGTCAGCTCTCATAAGTAAGTTCTTTCCAACACTTTAACTCTAATTTACATAAATATAAGAATATTTGTATTTTAATTTGTCTAATATGTTTTTGGCTTTCTACAATTCCAAAATGAATTATTCTCCACGCTAATCCATCCTGAAAAGGTGGAGGCAGATATTAGCACAGAATTTCCATGAAAGTGGTCTAAGACAGTGCAGATCTCTCTGACAGCAGCCTGTACACATTCCTACTATGTTCTGAAAAAGACAGTTCAGAAGGGAAGCCTTGACATAACAGTGTCAATTTATCAATAATACATATTTGATATAGGAAGAGCTGTATTGGGTCCAGTTTCTTTAAAGGGAGACCGAATTGAAGTCAAGGTTGACAAAATCAGCCAAATAAACTAAAAGATTAAAGAGTGGCTGTTAGCATGAGATAAAAAGCAGAGAGTGGATGGATAGGAAGATACTTATCTGAACATAAAATGTTCTTTGAATTACATAGGACTTTTTAAATACTACGTTTTAAAGGAGAAAAAGGGAACATAAGTGAAGCTAGGTGGCGACATGCTACAGCTGTAAAACAGATTATCTTCTGATTTACAACTTCAGAATGATTTACCTGTCAAGCATCACATCTCTAGTGATATGACCTTGACCTGCCAGCCTGGATGCATTAAAATACTCTGTCCGGCCTCTAACATTAATAATGATCACAGGCCACAGCATAAAGAATTCTTTAGATGGCTCTAAAGAGCAACGGTAAAAGAGGAAGAATGAAACAAAATGCTTCACATCACAGTTACAGCCCTGAACTTTTGTCTGACAAAAAGGTCAGAGGGGATAAAGAAGACAGATATTCAAGAAATAAAGGTGTTGCTTGTTTTCCTCTAACAATGCAAAAGGATTTAATATAAAAGAGAAAAATGTTTGACATAAAGGACACAAACTAAGCACTCCACCCCCTTTCTTAACACTGCCAGAGGGTACAAATTGATAGATGCCTGGGAAAACTCCAATGACTGTGGTCAAAAATAGGATTGAAGAGGTTTAATGAGATGATTGTAAACAAAACTAAGAAATTATGTAATCGATCCATGATGCCTATATTTCAACATAAGATAAATCCAGATAAATCTGTAATGTCTATGACATGATTTCACCCTTCCCTCAAAACGAGAAAGATAGGTGAGAAAAAAAATTTAAAAGCCCAAACCATATCTTTCTTATAGGAACTAGAAAACTGCTGTTATAAAAAACTACCAATGCATTTCAAAATATTTCCATTATAAAAGCATATTTGAGAGCAATTACAATAAAGGGAATAATTAGCTTTGTATTTTGCGGATTGACAGCTTTGTGCATGTTTTGCCCAGGATTGTCACACCTTCTCAGTACCACTTTTGGAATAGATCCAGCCGGATTTCTTAGTTTACCCAACTTTCAGCACACACGGAGTCCCACAGTGAGAGTAGTCACGCAATAAGGAAAAAGCCCATGGCACAAAGCCCTGGGGCTCAGGTAGGAGATACAGCCTCTGTGAAAAGGCACAGTTTTATCTCACTCTGTGACCTACTGCAGGCCAGACATAGCACTTCATTGTGAATGCATAAAATACATGTGTTCAGTGAAGAAAGTATGGGAGTAGAGTAATTGAGTGATCCTCAAATTAGATGCTCTTCTAGTGCTAGGTGTTAATTTTCAGCAATATTGTTCTCAGTAATTATTAAGATTTAGATATTCTAACCCACCTGGGAAGTGTTGCAATTTTTCTGAACTGTTAATGGAAAATTTAAAGGAAAGAAACCATAGGAAGTTGAAATGTGTCTTTTTGTACTTTCCAAATATAATGTTTTAATTTTGAATTGAATTCCATCAGATGTACTATGAAACACCCCCACACACACACAAAAAGGAGATAATTCCCTTCTCTCTCTCTCAAATATTTATATGCACCCTCTTTCAGCATTATTTCTCAGCCCTTCTAAAGAGAGATCTAGCCAGAAAGCTGGAGAAAGGCAGCTGGCAAAGTAAGCAGCATCTCAGGTCAGCATACTGCCTGCTTTGCCAAGATCAGAGGAGAGAGGGATATGCTATTCCAGGCTGAAAAGCCAGTCCGTGTCTCAAGCTCGCACAGCACTCAGCTTTCGCTGCTTTTGGAGTGTAGGAGGAGGCTCAGCAAGCTGATGGATTCTGCCTTCCTGCTCCCATCCCCAGTAATGGTGGCAAAAATAGAGTTCAGGAAATTGGTCAGGAGTGTAGGCAGAGGTAGACCCGCTTTCTCCTTCCTCTAGCTTTCCTCTTCTCCTGGCACTCAAAACCCACATGACATTTCCCAGACCCATCTGATTTCACTCAACTTTCCCACAACCTTTTTTTCACAAACCTACAAGAAATCCATTTGTCCCCCTGGACCTCTTACTTTTTTCAGCATCTCTGCACAAAACTCCACTTATTATCTCCACGGATGAATATTCTTTAGCTATCCCTGTTTAAGCAGAAGCAAGCAAAATTGAAAATCTACATCTACAACAGCTGCTTGGCCACAGAAGTGTCTACATTACATCACTACTTTGTATTTCACAATCTGCATAATCATAGTGTATAACAAAGGACAGGGCTTTTGTTAATATGGAATGGCAACTGCTTTCTTTAAAATCAAGGTATAAGACAATCCCCTCTCTTTTAAAAAACTGAAAGATATAGCATTCACCTCATTATAATAACCTCTTGTATCTACCAAGATTGAAACTAATCTCTCCCACCTTCCAGAAGAACATATTCCCCCAAGGTCTAAGGTCCGGCAAGTGACAGAAACACACTACTTATGCCTTTTTTTAAGTATGAGCTATATGCAACAAAATGCATGTTCATAGGGCTAGACAGAATATGTGCATGGGCAGAAGTAAGTAGCCTTTCTAGCCCAATAGATAGGAACTCAGGTGGAAGGTATAGATTTCTGTTCCTCCTCTGAAGCTTGTTAATTCTGCGATGACTATTTCATGTAAAATACTGAAGCAACTTCCAGAGAGAGAACTGGAATTCAGGTTTTTCCCTCTGGACTGGAATATCCAATTCACCCAAGCTACATAGTTATACTTTCTTTCCAGCCTTATGAATCTTAAATTGTTTTTTCCAGTGACAAGGCTTCAGGAGTGTTTTCCCTAAGTCCTCCCATGAATCACACAAGATGGCCTCATATCTATCTCAAAATTCTAGTTTCAGCCTGCATGCTGAAAAAAATTAGTTACTGCACTATCTAAATGCAGGATCCAAAATCTTTGTCTAGATGTAACTTCAAATGACTGTCCCCCAGACCTGCAGCAAATAGGAAACCCAAGTCTTGAGTTTTAGACAAGCACCAAAACATACAAAGGTCTTTCATATCCCATTCTAATGCTTCCACAGCAGACAAAGTTAACCCAGAGATGTCCTGTCTTTAAGTTATGTTTGCCATTGCAGTATGGCACAAATAAGAGCAACCTGGAGTTACACTGACAAATGTTAGGGCAGACACTAACTAGGCATATGAGGATATGAATATACAATTAGGAAATTATCTTGAGACTGTGATATTCTTAGTTTATTTTATTAACTTCAACTAGAAGGCAAATTTTAGAATTACCACTTTTCAAAACAGAGTAAAGAAGAGGTAAAATGTGGTATTTATCCATTAAAATTAAGTGTAACACGGTACATCTGAAAGCTAAATACCAATTCCATGAAACATAAAGTTACACATAAATCAACTGGTATTCTAACACATACAGGTATTAATCATACTTTCATGTCTGCTGTGTATGCACACACACATACCACTTCTTGTTAAGAGCCTATTCAAAGATTCCAACGCTCCTCAGAAGACGAATTTCTGAGAAACAACTAACCAGCTACTCCTCAGACTGCTAGTGCTTTTTGTGTAACTCTGAAGACCAGGTGAAATATTGTATGTTGAAAAAAAAAAAAAAAAGATGTCTAAGGAAAAAACATTAAGAAAGTAGGCACAGATAGCTAAATTGCTTGGATATAAATACACTTAACTGATTTCAAACTCGCAACTCAGAAATAAATAGGAACTGAAGATGTGAAGATTGGACCAGTTGTTTTACTGTGTTCACAGTTAAGTGCTCGGCTGTTGAGCAACCAGGAACCACCAGCAAGTAGTTTAAAGCACTGATCAACTTCATAAAAGCAGCTTTCAAAACATAAGGATATCTCATAAAGAGATCTTGAAACTACAAAATGGCATAGAAGAGTACTTTCAACAGACCTGGATGTACAGGGATCAAGCCTTGAAAATGGATGGGTGTTCTGTATGCTGAAATCCCTTAAAACACTTTTCACTTTTGAATTGAATACTACCTGCTTTGTTCAAGAGCTCTTATAAATGCAAAACACTCAGAAATGCAAAATACTTCAGCAACAAACTACTGTATAAACAATCTGAAGACCAAAAGCTAATGAAAATTTGTCAATGAAAGCTGCTATAGGATAGAATAGCCTGCAATTTCCTGAAGTATTCAGATGATCTGGCAATATTTGGTCAATTGTTCTTGTACGCATTGAAAGTTCTGGACCAAAATGCCACTAGAAACAGCTTCAGTTATTTCTGCTATGCTTCATGAAAAATTGACTTTTTAAAATGCTGATGAGGCCCTAGAAGATAAGAGACTGCTAAAATTAGGAATTCAAAAAAAAAACCATTCTATCAAGATATTCTGAAGCTTCTTGTATAAAACTTTATTTCCCAAGTAACAGAATACTAAAAATGCGAAACATATCCAATCAGAATCACGAGCTGTATTTTATTATCATTATTATAAAAGGAAATATTCAATTAAAGCTCTTGGAAGAGGGAAATTTCTATCCCATAAGAGACTTTGGTATTTCAAGTTTTTTTCTCCTATCCTGAAGAGAGGGGACAAGAAAGTAAAAATACCAAACCTTTCACTGAAAAGTTGAAAAAAAAAATCAAAAATGTCAAAAAAAATCACTTTGATGTTTTCTATTTAAACAAAAAAATTAAATATTTCTAGTTTGAATGTTTAGCACTAGATAATCCAGAGGCTTTATTCTGTGATGATTCAATAGCAAGCTTTAAAACCCTTCCTTCAATATGCAACCTATGGGGAGAGGTTCCTTGACTTTCCTCATCTCCTATGGGAGACAAACCTTGAGTTTTCATTTGTAAAAATGTGGTAGAACTAATAATTATAGATTGATATCCATATTGACATTCTTATATTCATTTA
Source organism: Apteryx mantelli (assembly GCF_036417845.1). NCBI lineage: Eukaryota > Metazoa > Chordata > Aves > Apterygiformes > Apterygidae > Apteryx > Apteryx mantelli. The sequence continues at coordinate 114,268,932 of NC_089980.1, read as the reverse complement.
GATAGAGAAATGGCACTAATCCAAATTATGTTCAAAATAGCATCTTTTTCTGTTATGAAAATTGCTATATCCTTTATAAAAAATAAAAAATAAAAAATAAGTGCCTAAGCTAACTCACTGATTTCAAGCTGGGCTTCTGAATTTAAACTTTTTTCACATAGGTGAAAAAATACATGCATAAAATGTCAAAAGCACATTAAAAATCCATGCATCTTACAGAATTAAGGAAAAAGTACATTAAGGTAATCCTGTTTTATTTACATTGTAAGAACTGTCATGAATTTTCCTTCTGTTGCTAGGTATATGCTAGGTATATGTAATGTTGGACAAGGGATGCCACAGAGATGCAGTTTCCACCTTATACTGCTGCCGTTTTATATGAGAGAGAAACCCCAAGATCCAATCACTCATCTGGGACATGGAAGATCAAGAGCCTAATTTGAATACCCCAATTACCAGGTGACTAGATCTTGTAGGCTGGATATTTTTGTATTTCTAGTTGGATTTCACCATAAGGTCCAATATGGAACTGAAAACTTTCCTCAAAAAATATTCATATGAAGATTTTTCGGACTGACAGATCAACATATTTTGACAGAGAAAGAAGTACTCAAAAAATTTCTGATTTGTTTTCTGTCTATACGATTTCAACATTAATACTTCATGGAAAGCAATGTCCACACAGTCATACATACTCTTGTATACTAGTCTTCATTCTTTAGAACTCGCTGAAGATTTTATTAGGTTAAGAAAAAAGAATGAAATCATGCAATACTCAAAAATATTCTGAATTACACTATTATGTTTTTGCTGAAAATATAACTTGGCACAAGACAAGAAGACAGAGTATGACACTAATGATATTCATGTGAGTAGAATCAATGCATCATGTTGTCATAAATCTGGCATTTTCATTTCTCACTCCCACAGACATAAAATAGCTGCATCCAATACACTGTCAAGGCACTGCATACCAGTGGTAAAATGCATTCAAACTTTTAGATATATAAAACAGACGAGTATTTCAGAATGTCTTAGGAATGCCCTAACAGTAGCCAGAAACGTTTAAACTGTATTAGATAAATTATGTTTGAGGAATATACACTAACGCGTATCAGTAAACAATAATAAATTTTAAATAAATCTGATCTTTTTTTTTTTTGCTTTAGGCTAAGCTTTAGATGCTAATGAAGAGAACCAATAAGCCTTATACAGCTGTTATAGAACAGTTTACTTTTTTATCCCCTCAACTGCATGATAAAACATTGATCTATAAAGCAGAAATCTTGGTCCTTAAGAACTGCTATATCAAAGAAGTCACAAATCTAAGCAGAGTCTCAACAGGTCATAATAACTTTTCATTTACTAGCAAAAACTGTCATTTGATTGTTTCACTACAGTGGAGAAAATAGTGTTCAAGAACTGGGTCCCAGTAAAAATATAGAAAGGGGAAAACACAGAAAAAGGGCTAGTTCAGCTTTACTCCCTTTTAAGTTTTTGGCTCTTCATTTGTACACTGGGCAGGAGACAGTGATTCATATCAATTGGCATAATAAGTTCACAAAGTGAAGAAAATAGGAAATAAAATATCTAAAAATGCTAAAATTTTCTAAATGCCAATCAGCATCAACAATTTTATCTCATATTGCTTTTTTTATATAGATGAAAACCCACTTATTAAAACTGAGCCATTATTGTTCCCCTTCATCTTCCACCTCAGCCAACAGATTCAGAACATACTAATGTAATTTATGGCATAAAATGTGGCCAGGCCCAGAGTTTGTGTGATGCTACAATTACATCACCCATGACTATATCCCTCTGTTAGGACTAGTTCAAATTCCTTCTTCTTGGCATTCAATGACCCAAATTAGTCAGCCTTAACCTATAACTTTGACCTTGTCTTCTTCCATGTGCTAAGGACATGAGTTCCAGCGCTGCTTTAATTTCCTTCTGCCATTTTATTTTCATGCCTTCTTTCTAGCTGTCTCACATTCATGCAATGTCTTTTGAATCCCTATTTACAGACTTTATTCTCTCCTTTCAAATTACTTCTAAAATCTTTCTTCCGTAATGTTCCTTTAAAAGAAGAAACTAATGAACTTGGAGGTCAAAAATGCATGCATGCGTAACAGCTAATTGCATAATTGTCTATAAAAACACTGTCATATTTCTAGCTCTTTTTTTTTTTTACTTTCTCCTCTCTGTGTCACATCTCAGTTTAAACTGTAATCTCTTCGCAGTGGGGACCTTTCCATTAGCTACTTCTGTTCTTCATCACCACTTTTCTCAACTCAAAAGCAAAATAATAATTTATGTTTTCTCGTGATACTTCAATATTTAGTAACCGCACAATAAGAAAATAAGAAGGACAAGATACTAGAAGCTGAGAAGAGTAGCACTTTTCTTACAATGGAGACCTGAACACCTCAGTCCCCAGAGAACGGAACGGGGGGAACAACTGAACCCAAAACAAGAGTGCTTATCCATAAAATAAACTTGTTAAACTCCTGCAAAACACTAATAATTTATTTTGGCAAAAAAAGGTAACAAATTAAAACTGTGATATTTCACAGTGAGATTAATCCTACATAACCACCTGAACAAGTTATCTGATTAAAGATAAATGTCTGAGATCCATCCATATTCAATGGCAAAAGAAAGATGCTTCTGGCAACAACTTACCCCATCCTAAAATAGACATCTTAGAGAGGCAGAATGAATCACAGTCTGAAGGATGAATGTATTCTGAATATTAAATGTGTGATTTTCTTTTTTATTACTCAAATGGGTTTTGAGAACCTGTTTGATACTACAGACTTCTAGAAGAAATTTGCAGCTGTTTCAGGCTCAAAGTCTAAAGGACTTATATCACAGCAAAAAAAAAAAAAAAAAGGCAATATTCTAATATATTTGTTAAATTATCCTATAGCCCTGTTTCTTCACAGAAGTATTTGAAATTTTAAATAGAAATGTTATATTTTCCAACTAGAAAATGGACCAAAGGGTTAAGATGCTTTATCTGTCATTCTGAATAACTGAATTTTAAAATAACTTCCAAGTAGTAAACCAATAAAAGCAGAAGAATCAACTAAAAAAAATTTGGTCTGAATTCTGGAAACTAAATTTTGTATCAAGACCACAGCAAAAATTATTGTATAAATTATGTGCAGAAATGATTATAATGATCTCTTAGCAATGTAATTCCTATCCATACTTTTAACAATAAGAAAATGGATTCTATAGTTGAGCTATTTCAGGACAGGTTTTCCCCAATTGTAAGAGGAATTTTACAGTGAGTTTTATTTGATCTGTTCTGTTTATTCCATGCCACTTAATCTAACAGACCTTTGAACTTCAAAAGGGTTTTTTTCAGAATTTTCTAATTCTTTCCTGCCTGGAAATGTTGTATAAAGCACAATTTTCTCTACTTTACAACTGCAATATTAAATTTCCAAACAACAGATCTCATTATGCAGTTTAGTATATGAGGTAGGATACTATATACAAATAAATTAGTTCTTTATTCAGTATATTTATTGCTTTGGCTCAATTGTTTGCTTGTTATATTTATAGTTTTGTTTTCTAATTATGTTTATGCATAAAAAGAAAATAATTTAGATACCTTCTCAAGTGTTTTACTATTTTAAGTTATTTTTGTGTGTATAATCTTGGTATTTAAATTTTGGAGAAATTCACTTTCAAAAGAACATGATTTATTTTGTTTTGTAAGTGTAGCTAAAGCAACACTTCTGAGGTAAACTCCTAATGTAATTTTGGAATACTCATTTTTTCTCTTTTTTGAAGACCTCAGATATCCAGTGTTCATAATTTACTGCTAGTTACTCATATGTAATTGACCATACAATCACGCAACAACCTGTTGATTTTTCAGACTTGCCAGAAGATATATTTTACTTACTCAGATATTTAATGAGAGATGAAATGACAAGAACTGGCCTTATCTACAAGACAAGCAAAAATATATCTGGTATTCACTAAACCCCTAGCTGGTTATTCTCTGATTTAGGACAGCAAAAGCATAATTTATAGACATGGAAGTGGCATAGCCACTTTTTGTTACATGTATTATGCATCTGATTGAATAAATAAAAATTATAAGCCACACAGTTTTTCTTATGTTTTGTGAAGGCCTCTGGCTCACAGATTCTGCAGGTGAGCATCTCATTTTTTTTTTCTAGAAGTGTTTCCTCTGAACCATTGAAAAAACAAATGTGCCACCCACTCAAATTTATATAGTAAACACTATGGAGAAATGGCATTGGTAGCACAGGGAATGAATTTTGTGGTTGGCTCTGTTTCAAAGAAAAGGAAAGATAAAAACACAACATCTACAGCTTTTATGATTTGAAACAGCATGTCATCTGACAGGAATTTATACTAGAAGAAATGCTAGCTATTCACCAGAGCAGGGATAGTTCAGGTAGTAGTATATCCAGTTCCTCCTGCAGGAGGCAACCCTAGGAAACTATGGCATGAGGGTAAAAGCTTGGATGGATGAGAAATCCTTAGATCACGCAAATTATATTAATTTTGTCTAGTAACTTTGAATTGTTTTAAATATTAAAAAGATGCATAATCAGTATGTTTCTTCCGCAGATACATGGTGGACAAAGAATTCCTCATACTCTACTGAAAAGTTAAACATTGCAAAGTAAAGATGTATGTACCCCCAAAATATATCCCTTAAGCTCCGACTACTCTGAGATGCGCCACTATTACTGTAGATACTGGGATCTGATTTGCTAAAATCGTGATATTTTCTGCCATCGAAGCAACATTCTAGTGTCCATTAACTTCAAAAGCTTATAAAGCTGAAATGCAGCAGGGTATTCTTGTAGCTTAGTTGTTCACACTGTTATTACTCGCCGTGAAGCCTGATAACACACTGTAACCACTACAGACAGCGAGCTGACTGCTTTCTGCATTCCAGCTCCTGCGTGCTCCCATGGCGTGTTTCTCATTTTAATTTGTGACAATTAAGATTGACAGCATTCTGGTTTGAAACATAGTTTGTCAGTTCTACATCCTGGTCCAGCCGACCTTATTTGCTTTATTTATTTATCTGACCTGTTTCTGATTTTGGAACAAAAACTACAAAAAGTATCTGAGATAGCTGCCTGTTTCTGTATGAGTAAGTAGTACCCACATCTTCCTTCCTTCCTTCCTTCCTCTTTTCCTCCCTCCCTCCCTCCCATCTATTCCCAGATCCACTAAAACCTGGGAGAGCTTCTGTTGCAAAAGATTCTGGAATTCATAAACTGAATTATAAATTTTGTCTTTACAAGCTCTAACATATATCAAGGGTCAACCCAGATGGTACACACAATGTTAACCATGTGCCAATTGGAGTAAAATAAAAAAAAATCTGGTGTCTTCCAAAAGTAATCAGAGTGCTCTCTTTATCTTGTTCTCAGTTTTGTGTACGTTCACACCTAAAGCAGCTTGCCCTGCCTGTGTGTGGCAAAGTACCACAAAGTAAAGCTTCTCTTCTCTTTTCTATTCTCCATATTTTCAGTTCTATTGAACATCTTCTTTAATGTCTGGTTTTGACATATGTTTCAACCCCTATGGTAGAATTTTACATTGTTTAGGTAACTGTCTGTAGTCTCTGATGGCAAATCCAAATCATGTTCCATTTTTTAAATGTTTTCTCATCTCCACTATTACTGCTTTCTGCCAGCCTGTGTCCTTCAGCACACTGAACACTGTTTTAGCAAAGTGCTATAATTTTGTACATTGTACTTTTGGAAATCATGTTAATCAGCACTTGGCCCAAGAATAACTGAGTCAGATGGCAAGAGGAAAGAAAAGCAATTGAAAATTACATGCTGGCTGGCTATTTATGTGATCCTTAAAAAATTTAGATGTTCTATATACCATTTTTTTTTCTGAAGTTCACAGGAATTATCAGTCTGATATTAATGTTGCAGTAAATGGTGTTATATTGGTAAAAATGGATGCATGGTAAATGGGTCCTTAATCAAAACTTTGAACATTCTTCCATTTCTGTGTAAAGGAAACAGAGGCCTTCCAAATGTCTGTGTTTTAAGCACATCGTTCATATTGTTAGCATAAAACTGAGAGCATTAGGTTATGTAGAGTGCTAATCCAGTAACTACCCTGGGTTCTTTTCAGATCAAAATAATTTTACTGTAGAAGTTAAATGCTTGTTTTTGCAACAGATGTTCTTTAACCTGTGTAGATAGACTTTCGTTATTTTTACATTACTAGAGTGCTTCTCCTTGGTGGGAGCTCAGCGCAAATTCAGGCAAAAGCCTACAGGACTCATCTTGGGCTCTTATCTGGAGAGGAGTCCTGCACTGTACAAGCCAGATCGCTCGTGCCTAGCGGCATGCGAGGCACAGGCATTCTGCGCCAGAGTAACGGCACTCTTCACCGCACTTGCGCTAAGACCGCGGAGGCCCCGCCATACGGTACAGGCACATCTGCACACAGTGCCCAGGGCCACACGCACTCCCATGCTGGGAATTCATTTTTTCTGTTGGAATAAATTTGGTTTCAGCTAGGGTTTCACCTTCTTTTCCTAACAAGAGATGTGGGTGAAGATGATGTGCTACTGTCAGACTACCTAGATCTACATTAGGGCAAATATAGGACTAATTCTTCATTTTACCCGTAGTAATCAGATATCAGGAAGTACAACTTTAGTAGCAGCCACAACAGCAGTAACCGCTGCTGAAACTACAAGAGAAGACAGGTGATGTAAAGAGCTTAGAACTTGCAAGAAAATTCTTTGATGTAGCTTATAAGAAAACACGCAAAGTTTTCACAGAAGCTAGATTTTAGATCAGACAAAATGATATTTGTCTAAAATTGCCCTGGTCAAAGAGTCAAAATACCAATTGGTTTGAAGGTGCACTTAAAAGTGTTCAGCAAAGAAATGTTTCTTTTAAGAAAGAGAATGTCCCACCAGAAAGTGAGAGAGAAAAGAAAATGAGTTTCACTAAAGCAACTCAGTTACAAAGGTGAAATGTTCTGGGATTTCTCTGTAGATACAATTTCCTTGAATTTAGTACTACTGTCTCCACTATAATAAAGGACACAGCAACCTCAGTTTCAGCTAAAATGCCTTGGGAAAGAGAATTCCTTAATTCAACTACAAGTTGTTATATATAAATAGACATATTGTAATGGACTCAAAATTTTTAATTTCCCATAAATATTCTACAGTATGACCATAGTGATTAACAACCAAATTCAAATTATAACATCCTAGAGTTTTTCAAATAAAAAAAGGATTAAAAAATCACAGAAGGAGGAGTTTGTCTTCTTGCAGACAGAGTATGCTACCAAGAATGTTTCATAAAATTTGGGAAATCTAAAAGTAATTTAATTCTGTAAATTAATTACTCAAAAGCACTATTTTTGAACATCATATCTTTTGCCAGTTTCTTTTTACTTTACTGACAAAAATAAGATGTCATAGCTCTCATTCTTTTTGCTCTAAAAGACTAAAACAAGATTTCTAAATTTTATTCCATCTAATGCACTATCAACTGAATTGCTTCCTGAATTATAGTTGCTTACATGACAGAATGTTCTGAAGTCAAAGTACTTTTCAAGTGTCACCAACAGCATAATTTGAAGTTAATATGGTTGTCCAGACATAATTCACTGACTGAATTTAACTTACCAGAGCTTCAGTAACTATCATTCCTAGGAAGAATCAAATCTGACTCTCATAGCCAGGGCAGACATTGCAGGATATTATTTAAAATAATTTTATCTGTTATCAAGTCCTTTAGATACACAAACAATTCTGGAACAGCACATACTAAAAAACACTTGAATTTTCATATTCTCTTTTTAAAGCAGAGAAATGTTCTAAACTTAGAAACAGTACAATATTCTTTCAAGATCAGAATTCTGACAAATGTTTCTTGATATTTAACACGTAAATACAGCTCCATATATTTATGCTGAACACATTAATATACATATATCTATGTATATTAATATTAATTATGAAAGTCAAAAAAGAGCTATTTCAAGTGTCATATGTCATACTGGAATAAGTACACTTTTCTTTACATCATTACAAATGGGCTAATGTAAAACAAAAATTAGCTACTGAGCTGGCAAAAATACTATTACATTCTAATTTTTAATAAAGATAGAATTCATTCTAATCTTTAGCAAAGACAGAATACATTGCCAAATTATTTTTACCAAATATATTAATTTGTAAATGACCACCATGTTAGTGTCAGTAAAACTCAACCCATGAAGAAAGGGATAAATGAGTTTTACCAAATACCACTCTGACAGATAAATATTAGGGAATTTTTCTCTTCATTTAAGATTACTGTGCTGGATTTTTGTTTCATTTTTAAGTTAAAAGAGATAAAAATGCATTCCTTTTTGCAGAGTATATTAAATGCACTGGTTGCTTTTTAAAATGAAGGAAGTCTTTTGGAGAGCTATACTCTTCCCTGTGTTTTCAATAAGAAATATCAGATGAATCATTCAAATTAGGAGTTCTTGCTGGTATTGCCTGTTTCACTTGGTGGGTGAACTAGAATAAAACTGTTAAAAATTCAAGTTTACTGCTGAGTTTTTCTTAAAAAAATTAAGACAAGAAAAATTACTAATGACATAAATTGCTAGGTAAACGCTAAACGCACAGTACAGTGATGTGAAACATGAGTTTGTTGCTATCAAGGCTTGCAATAGAAGAAATAGCTTCAGATGGCAGTGGAAACATTTGGAAGAAAGCTGATAAATAGATAAGGTGGATTTGAAAGGCTCGTTCTTTTTCCCCCCAAGGTATGAGTTCTCTGCTACACCTAATCAAATAAAATCCACTGAACTTCTGACTGAATGTATTGTTCACAGTGTTTAAATACACATACTACATAATAGATATTATACTACATAATAGATATTATACATGGGATAGGACTATGTGATTTCCTAATTAGACTGCAGGTAAAATAAGCCTGTAAAAACAGGGCTATGTGCTGCACAGAATGTATATTCCAGAAAAACATAATACTTCTCCCACAATCTACAGACTATTTTACTGTCAATACTGATAGTCAGACTGCAGCTAACATCAAGAGATGTATCTTATTTTTCCACATAAATGTCTTAATGAGATATTAAAGTTCATTCTGGAATGCAGCATGTATGTTTAAATTCAGACTCAAGTTTTAGCAATGGCGGATGCCTTCATATTTACATACAGGCTTATTTTATCTATGCTTTCATCAAGAAAGTCCTTAGCAAAAGACAAAAACATGCACCTTTTCCAGGACAAAACAATTTCAGCCAGGACCACAGTATTTGAACAGTGTGGGCACATCACCTTGGATCCAGAACACTCATTTTCTCATTAGCTATTCCATCTTTGTAAGAAAGGTCTTAAATTCAATAACTCTCGCTGGCAGGCCAATTTGTTTTTAACAGCTACACTCTTTGCAAGACACCTTGTACTGCAGTCATGTGGTTTTATTCATTTGAATCATATGGCTAAATATAATTATAGCCATCAGTTAATTGTGCTTTCAAAAACACAGAAAATGTCTTACATTGTACATAAGGCACCATTAGTGGAATTGTTTCCTTCTTAATTGGCAGAGGTTGGAAGTGTTCTTCAGGCTTTCTGGATTTATGTGCTTATATGCTTGCCCTTCCCCTCACTTTTCTTCAAACTGGCCAGAGTCAATGAATTTTATCCAATGATTTTACATGTAAATACTTAAACAGCTGGGAGTACAGACCAGAATCTGGACTGCAATAATCTCAGGTATGGCATTTAACCTCCAGAAAACATGACTTATCTACACACTTTTTGACCCAATTAACCTTGAACCCCTTGCTAAACTGTGGGACAGCTTCAACAGAAAAGGTGAGGAACATCCTGACCGGGGCTAACCTCCAGCGCTGGTGGTCAGGGCACTCTCCTGACATGCTCCGGAGCCCTCCAGCTGATGAATGAACCAAGCACAGATCTCCAGCATGCTCATCCCAGGTTACAGTGAAGAGTGCATGGGGGCAGAAGAGAGGGGGGTGGCATTGCCTCCACATTACAGCTTTTCCTCTGCAGCTCAAAGACAAAAATGAGCCCTGAATTACACTCGCAAAGAAAAAGTTCTCTGAACTTGCACTTACCGAAGCAGCGCTCATAAAGCTATTTACCTTCATTCTCTGAACACAGACAGAATCTCACTCCAGAGGTCTTCAAGATACAGTATCTACCTTTCTTCCTCCAGTATGTAGGTAATTTATACATTTAGCATTTATTAAACCTTAAAATTGTGTGCGGGATAGTTACTTGAGTGAGGTGGTATGCACTCTACTTCAGGGCACAATTCTGGACTCTGTTCCTGAATCAATGCAAGCATCTCCCTGCACTGAATGAAACGTCTAATGGACAGGTTTAAAACTTACTGCTATTTTTGTCATCTCACTGGCTTGCTTGCCAAGCACACTGGCAGAGGACACCTATTACTGAATGAACAGGTTATTTTCAACATTATTCTAATTTGTCTACAGGCTTGTTAGTCATCTCACTTAGTATATAGGTACGTCAGTGTACAAGCCTAACAGGACTTTCAGAGATCTAGCTACTACTGATCTGCTTTCCTTCTCTCTCTTCATGCAGAAAGTCTGAATTCAAATTCTGCTTCTGGGCAGTGAGGAATTATTATCAGCTGGCTGTTTTGAGTAATATTTTTATGTTGGTTCTTTGTGTCTGAGAGCAGATTTGAGATATTTTCATGAGTTTGCATCATTTGCCATGTTAGTTCTCACCAGAACTGTGTCACTAATCATGTATAATTTCAATGATTATTAAATGTTTCCGATGCATTCTTAGGAATCAATATCCTTGGAGAATATTTTAGAACAAACTGACTTTCAGATTTCTTTCATATAATCTATGGTTCAATAGTAATGATTTTATAGCTCACCTCCGTAGTGATAATTTTGTTTACTTATTTTTTTTTGATACACTTCCTAGAAACTCACCTGGCAGTCATTGCAAAATTGCATTAAAAATGATAGATGGTTTTCCCAATTTGTTGGCTATCAAATTTTTACGTCGTCACCTTCTTAGAGGTGGCTAACAGAAAACAGAAATGTTCAGCAGCCTACAATAAGTCTGGATTACACTAACTAGATTAATCATATGAAGATGGCTTTCAGTATCTTGTATCATTAACTTACAATGAAAAGTAACAAATTATTTGCAAACATATTTTACTAATTCTCCAGAATAACAGCCTCTACTGTTTGCAGTCAATTCAAACTAGATTCACAAGGTTTTAAGGGGGTCAAAATGCTAAATGGAAATATCTTACCCTTGTAAAAAAGGATATTATTCAATATCTTTATTATTTATTGTTTTTACAACATTATAGTAGAATCAGAGATTTCAACTGCTTCATGAAAATATTTACAGGTTGAGTATAACTCCCCTTAACTACTTCAAATTTTTAATCACTTCAGATGAGACACTTGTGAACTATGCAAGCTAAAAGTTAAACTGCAACATGATAGTTCCCTATAATTATAGAAACTATTGAATTACTTTATCAACCCCCATTGAAAAAGACAGAGATTTCTTTAAAATCTGGATTTTAATTTAAAGGAGTACTTCCTTTCAAGTAAGATGTCATTATGTATGTACAAATACAATGTATTTCCAACTGAAAAAATACATCATACACTAGCAGACCACTGTAATATGCCTAGGAAATACAGATATGATATGATGAATCTTTAGTTAATGTAAACTAGAACAGTTGTATTGCTGAGTTAGGAAGTGGCCTTATTTCTTAGAATTGAAAGAAGTCCTCTCTCATTTTTTAGGCTAAGTCAGAGAACACAACTGAAACGCATATTTCTTTTTTGAGAAATGTTATACAAGTAGTTTCAGCAGGATATGTGACCTCTATAATGTGACTAGCTACTCTGCACCATACTAAAAAAGTATTCTAAAAAGTAGTTTCAAAAATCAAAATCTCTATAAGCTTTCAGTGTCTCATACATAGAAGTTTCAAGTAAACTGAAAAAATATCAGCACCTAGTCTCTCCAAGCAGTCTGAACATCAATCAGATTTGTAAATAATTACTGCTAGATGCAAGATGAACTTTCATGAAGAACTATTTTAAGTATGTTTTTGGATTAGTCAGGTGTTTCACACAGCAAATCAGTATTAATGAAATCAATTTTATATGTCATTACAATTTGCAGAGAACTCATATAAAGAGAAAAAAGTCTAATAACTGCCTAAAAGGTTATGGGAAAGGTTTTATAAAAATGTTCAGAGACAAAAGTAAGCATCTTAATTTCTGAGTACTTGAAACTATATAAACTATCAGGAGGGAAATGATTCACTATTTTGCATATACTTACCAAAACAATGTAACATTTGACAGTTCTACTTTAACACAGCATTTTTTTCTTCCTAAGAAGAGGGACAGATACAGTATTTCAGCTCTAACACCTTCTGTCCACAGTAAAAATATTTCCTATTCTTAATACTCTTTTCTCCTGTACTCCACTGCTTTATCCATGCTTCATCAACAAATCTAAATAACACTGTAAAACATAGGCCTTCTTCATTGCAGAAACACAACCACAGAAAAAATACCGTCCCACAGAATGACATTATTTTTATACATAATTTCACAGGGCTTTCTTCATTTCATTTTTCTGTACTTTGGCAATAACCTGTTAAATGGGCGTAAAGAAGGGGCAACTTTACTCTGCCAGTTATCATCCTTAGCTGAAACATTATTCAAAAACATTTAAATGAGAAAAGCAGATGTGCTTGAATCTTAAGAATATTCACTGCAGTAAGCAATTATATTTGAAAATAAACTGTGTATAATGACTTCTATACTTCAAGTCTCTCAGACTTCAAAGTGCAATAAGCAAGCAACATGCAATAAAAAGGTATACAGAAATAGGACAAGAATTGTTTTGATAAAGACATATTGCCTGAGGAAGCTGGAAATTGAACCGCCTGGGTACCACTGTGAAACAGCCTTTGTAGCAGCTTTGCATATCCACGACCAATTCAATCAAAGTTTTACACAGCTAGTGTGAAACAAAAAAGAGCCTCCTTTTCCAGGTTGACATCCTTTATTTTTTCCCTTTCCTTTCTGATCGATGGTCATCAAGAGATTTTCAGACAGATCTTTGGAGGATAGGGTTATCACTCAATGGTTGAAGGTACCTCATCAAGAAAGAAAATATCTTGATGCTTCTTTTGTACCTATAGTTATTAAATGAGTTAATATGGACACTTTAAACTTTTTCCATTGGGGTGCTAGGATAGTTGTTTTATTTGCTAAACAAACAAAGCACTCTTTAACTTTCCTTAGGTAAAGGAAAGAAATTTAAAGGAGAAGAAAGTTCAGTCTAAAGTATTTGGCCACAGTTGTTTCATTCCAAACAGAACTGGGATCGCAGAAACATTTGTTTGTTTAAATGACTATAACACATATAAAGTGAGTTAATGAATTAGAAAAATCAGAAATCAGCTAGCCTCAGAATTAAAAGATAATTTATAAAAAGTTGAAAAACAGTCTTGTCTACTGCTAGAGGGAAAAAAAAGAGAAGGAATATATAAGGGTATTGTATTCAACATTGACAAATGTTTGTGTGGATGCATGAATATATAAAATTGTAAAGGCAGAAATATATTAAACCATCATTTTGAAATGTTTATTAATTAAAGCCTTGGAGTTAAAACACAAACACAACTTCGCTTCCGACTACCCAGGGACTGGTTTTGCACATACACGAAGGCTTAATCAGGACAGGACAGATCGTCACAGGGGTACATGTTTGCAAACTTGGGCACTACGCTATAGTGGCTCTGACCCTTCTCAGCTCCTCCGAGCTTTAAGGTTGCACATTGAGGTGGCAACTTCCCAGCTCTCAAAACAGAAAGACTCGGAGATGGCCCCAAAACAGGCTTCATGAAAGATCCTGTTCCTGCGCAGAATAGTGAGAAGGACTGGAGGAACATTTAGGACCTGATTTGGGGTTTTCATTCTTGGTACCACAGCAGTGGGTTGTGCGGAGCTCTGGTCAGCTCTTATTTTCAGGCATTTGAGCACTGATGCTCTTCCAGTACTGTGTGAATGGGAACATTAATAACAGCGCTGATGATCAGCTGGATCACTTCAGGCTGACCATGAATAATAATAAAAAATCCTCTGTGGAACATGCAAACACTTTGCAGACCACTCATGGCCCATGGAAAACACTTTGGGAATCCTTAAATGGAGCATAAGCTGCTTGAAGAAAAATAACAGGAGGGGATAAAAAACATGCAATAAAGGTACATCAGTGATCTTAAGAAAAGGAAAATTTTTGATTTAATTTTTCCAAACAATTCATCTGTTCCTATGCTTTTTTCATTTACACTAAAATCCCCTTTGCTAATTAAAAGTTATGTAATGATTCCAGTACACAAAATAGCCATGAACAACAACAACAACAACAACAACAAAATCTTATTCTAGTTACTTGAGATTAATTTCTTAACTCAAGGCATTAGATAACTTTTTTTGAAACTGAATGCCCAGATTAGTACTTTAGTAACATTAAAGCAGATATTATAAACATGCCCTAGAGCTTTTACCACAAATCAGACTCGGTTTTCTGATCCTACCAGTATGAACAGCTTGTAAATGTTGTTCCCAAAAGACTGGAGCTGTCTTATGTCTGGATAACGGTCTCCCTGGTACCCTCCGTCTGGAACTACTGACAGGGCTTCTTGCCAGTGCATTCCTTCATGCTTAAATATCCATTTAACGGTGACTCAGGATACAGGAGTCAGGATGCAGAATGACCACTAAGATACCTTCAGAGTACCCTTTCCCATTTTTCTCATTTTTAATAAATAAAATATTCCTAATGTTCTCCACAGAAAACTACATGAAACAAGTACTCAGCTTTTCTCTTAAGTTTAGCTTTTGGTTCTTTCCTTCAAGGCACTACCCTTTGAAAATATTAAGGCAGATATCCATTAAGGCTTACTGCAGAATTAGAATGGTCTCTTATCCTATTCTAAATTGATAAAGGGCAGACATCACACCATCTCAATGACACCCTCTGATTAGACTTTCTACCCCCATGCCATTCATATTAAAAAAACGAACTGGATAATACAAGTCAATAAATATTGCATTTCTGTGAACTCTTCAGGCATGGAAGCAGGCAAATGAGCCTAGCCATAAATGTCAGAAAAGTGACTATTATATAATCAATAATCATTCAGGAAAAAAAAGAAAAAATATTGAAAAAGTAACAAAGTAGAATATGTCTATTATTCTTTGTATGCTCAGATTAAATAAACAATAAGTGAAAGGAAATGAAAGAGGATAGTCACAGCAGGTTGCCATTAGAAAGATGTACCAGTTTAGACAGAAAACTCCTTTGAAAGATCAGAAAATAAAACAGGAAGGTTGGGTGTTTGGGCTTGTTTATTTAGACAGTTTTTATAGAAGAATTTAAATCCCAGAATAATAGATGAAAAAAATACCAGCAGGCAAAGGATTTAAATGAAGCAGTGGACTAAAGGATTTTAACAAATAATGACAATCAACAAAAGAAACAAATAGCCAAGTGATGTTCATTAAAAAATCCTTAAAATGGTAAACAGCAACTGAAAGCAAGACTCCCAGTCAGAGCCAATAGTAAGTTATGGTCAATCGCAAGTGCGGAAAGGACAAATGCAAGCAAAAATGTGAGATGTGGGAAAAAAAAGAAAACAAGGACATGACGTTTGGATAATAATGAGCATAGTACAGAAAATAGGGCAATAATTTGAAAAACCTTCTATAGTACATGGACCAATAGTTTGGCTATGCTATAATTAAAATTAGTAGAATAAAATCTACACTAGAAAAATGTTATTTTGATTTCAAAGTCAATTACTTAAACTGAGGAAGTCTCTGATTTACATATACTTGTCTCTTACGTGTCTACATTTCACTAAATATATCACTGGACATATTCAAATAAAAAGAAAAAAAACCGCAAAAGCTGACTGAACACTATCAAACTGATTCCCGCAGGTATTTCTGTGGGTGTGGGTTTAGGTTTGTGTGGGTATAGAGACACTTAGACAGCCTGTATTTTCACAATTCATGTTTTTGTGAGGTTGATTTTGTCACACATTCTTTCCCTATAGGCTTTTTAGATTTTCCATGTGTTTTGTTTTATGTGTTCTGTACAACATCCCAGAGATTTCTTTTTAAGGAAAAAAAACCCAAAACGCCCAAATTATATTATATACAACTGGATATATTTTTGTATATATATAAACACATAAAGGAACCCTCACTGTTATCCTGCAGAACAAATGCATTCTGCTTCATCCACAAATATTTAACTGCTCTGTATTAGCAGACCACTGACCATAGTAGAAGTGGAATTATTGAGGGGAGAAGGAGAAAGAGATAATGAGCAATAGGAAATGAGCCGTTGGCACTACGTATTGAGTGAAGAAAGGCAGCCAGGAGGATGTTCTTTCTAATATACTCCGTAAAATAGACATTTTGTATATAACAGCTATTAATTTAATCTTATTCCAACCACTGAATTCAAATAATATTGAAATAATGCAATTACAATTAAAGAAAATCTGCCCACCTTGTGGATATTTTTTCTAGTATATATAACAGTCATTATAGCTAAAATATATCCTCTTTAACCCATGGAGTACTTGCATTATTTCTCCCTTTCTTTCTTATTTCCTTCCAATTTATTCATATACTTCTGGCATTGAGATGCTTCGAACTGCGCACAATAATAGATGTGTAGTCTAGCCAGTGAAGTAGGGACTGTCATCTCCGAACAGTGATGTGATGCCCTTTCTGTGAGAGAGCATTAATTAAAAATATTTTTCTAAACACTCTCATTCTATCATACAGCTTATTGGGAAGAAAGCTCATCCTGCCATTTCTACATCTTAGCCTGAATACCACTGCAATCAGTACAGCGTAAAAAGAACAGCATCCAACGAGAACTTGAAACATGGGGATATTTTAATATGTATTTATTATTAAGCTGTTTGTTATGCATATAAGTGGATGCAGATGTCAGTTTCTCTGTGCTACATAAATTTGGGTGATGAATATATTTAATTTTGCTTTTGAAAGCTTTTATTCACAAGATGCCAGATCTTCCCTTTATATGGAAATATTAATTGATATTAGGAAATTCTGTAAAGATATCCTTAGTGCGCACAGTTAGTATTTCTGTCATGATTAAAGCACCTCATTAAGAGCACAGTATTGGGTCAAAAATGTACATAAATGTATATTATGTTCATGACTGTCTGAGATCTGATCCACAGCCTATAGAAACCAGTGAAAAGACTACTCTTGCCATCAGAAGGCTTAAGAACTGAACCCCATTTCACAGCTTTTCCTTAGGTGCATCAAATAGTAAGTGATCTTTTACCATGTCTAATAATTCTAACGATATGACTTTTTGCAGTTTCATACTCATAGTACTACTAAATCCCCAGTCCTCTAATAATGAAGAAATATTTGCTCTCATCCTTCCTTTCACCATCTCAAAAATGAAGTTCAATATCAATTTGAGAAATCTTTTTAAACACTATTTGCAATGGTGGTGTGAAATACTTTGTTATACTGAAATACTTCAGGATAACCAAGGAAATATTTTTACCTTTTTCTTTTCACTTTCATACATTCCTTACTCCTATTAAATCTATCATACAGTTTTAGTCTTAAACTGTTCTTTAATGACAAGGAAAAGGGTTTTTTTTGTTTTTTTTTAATTCTATTTACATGACAACTCCAGGCAAATTACCATCTTTTCTATACTTTGGTAGAAAACTGTATGTGGAAGATTGCTAAACTATAATTTGTGAAAGCTGACTTAGGAAACAAGATATAATCCAGTCTAGGCAAAAACGATTTTGAGTCAGTCACCTGAGACTACCTTGACATCAATAAGAATAAATGCAAGTACCTCTGCAGTTAGAAAACATTTTGAATCAATGCACCTAAAGAAATCTTTCTCTTGTCACTAAAAAGCACCTTTCAAATGCATATATTAAAATTTAGTAATTCATTTTCATGCAAGTTCCAATACTGGAAGAAATACCTATAAAGCATCTGGTTACAGATTTCAGTGGAGCTTTGCCAATATATCTCAGTTGACTATATGTCACCATTAAAAGGCATTGATTCTGTCGTAAGTTATTTCCAGATAAACTCATCCATTGGAGAAAAAATCAGTAGAGCTCCACAACTGCTCTATCAGAGCTTAAGATCTGAGAATGTGTATATATATATATATATATATATATATCTGTTAATTTGTTTCAAATAGGTGTGTTTCTTACAGATGATCATACAAGAAAAAAAATTCAAATCTATTACTTAATAAAAATCTATAATCTTTTTTGGTGCTGAAATCACCAGTTCTTCACTTATTTTGCCATTTTTTCTTTTCCATTTTAAGCTACTGTAACAAGTATTTGCCATAGAATCTGAGAAGTATACTGACCAGATTTTATTTAAAACTAAAATAAGGAAATAATATGGGTGCTGCTTGGGGTTAACACTGTTTAAAAAGCACGCTTAAAAAACATACCTAAATATGCTTTAATACAGCAAGTTCTTGATTTTGGAAATCTTTGTTATAAGGCCATCATGTTAGTTCTTGTTTGAACACACATCGTTATGACTGAAAATGTATACTGACCTGGGAGGAGCTAACTGCCTAAACAAAACAACAGTCCTGATTAAGTTTTATGCATTTGCTAACTTCTAATCTATGGATATTGTATTTGTGGCAATCTGAACAGGCCATTCAGGAAAGAATAGTAAGCCGTATAATCAGAAAACTGAACAATTCTCATTAATTCTCATTCATTCTTACCCTGTTACACAGTATTTGTTTGCAGAGCTGATAAGAGCTACGGGAGTTCAAAGGTGTTCTTTATCGCTTACTTGAATAACATCTTTTATCAAAGCTTTATAAAAAATGTTACCTACCCTGGATTAACACAAAGAAAGGAACATATTTTATTTTAAAAGCATTAGTAGTAGTCTAAAATGTTATTTACAACATGTGGCACCATAAAAGAAATGCAGTATAACAATAATAACATTATAGCAATTCATTTACTCATTGTAAGAATTTGGAACATTATTGCATGGCTGGAAGAATGAGCTCCATAATTTATGACTTTCAGCATATGCAATATCAGTTACAAAACAATTAATGCCATTCTATATTAAATTTTAACACAATCGTACTGCACTGCATTTTGTAAGGATTCTAGGCTTGTCCCACATATCTGAGTCTTTCAAATTTGAAAGTAACTCCATCTGAAATACACCCACATGCTTTGGCATCTTTATACATGCAAATTTATGGTCAGAAATATTTCTGAATTTTTTTTCATATGCAGAAATACTGTATTTTGCTTGTAAGCCTATTTATTTCAAAAGAACTATAGCTGCATGGAAACATGGAAGAATCTCATCAATATCTTATTTATTACGTTGTAATAAACGAGAAACCACTCAGTAGGATTCCAGAGAAATCAGTCAAAATGTTTTATACAGTTATACTCAATTAATTTTTAAGCATCTAAAGCACCTATTGGGTGATATGGTAGGTGCAGAAGCCAGGCTGAATCTTCTTTGCAGGCTTGATCCTTTAAGGTATCAAAATATCAGCACCAATTGATAATTGAAGTTAAAGACAGTTAACCTTAAACGTATGACATCTACCTCTGACTTCAGCAGGACTACGCAAGTATACAAAACCAAATGTTTCAGATAATACAAAGTGGTATTAAAGCAATCAGTTACATTCAGAACTAAGACCAGATAAACAAAAAGCAAATAAACATGAAATAAGTAGTCTCTACCACTCCTACCAGCACCACCCACATAGTAGAAACCATTGTCTGTATTTTTGCAAATATCTTATTTTCTGCTCTGCAAAGTCCAAACATCTTGAATAAAAACAGACAACTTTATTATGAAGATTGGCACTACAATTTAGTAACAATCTTTTTGTAATGAAAAGCTTAAATGGCAGCAAAAGTTAGTCTACCCAGTCAGTACACCTGCTGCCATGGAAAGTAATAATGGAAGAGAAACTTAATTTATTAACTCTTGGAATAATTTTCTCCTTATATGTTCTCAAACATAATTTCAACACACAAACATATATTATATTTAATGCATTCTCTCTCTTTTAATTCCCTCTTCCACTTTGTTCCGTATTTTACAAATTCAATATTTCTAGATGGCATATTATCTCATAAAAATAAGCATGAGGGTTTAAAAATATTTAACTCTCAGTACATTAAAGCACAGATGATTACCATTAAATCTGTTCTATTAATAATTGCCCTATTTTTAGATAATTGATTCAAAGGAACTTCTTGGGACATCCAATGAGTAATAACCAGTAAAACTTTCCATCTACATTAACTATTAATTGCTTCATATTATGACAGATTTTTTTTTCTTAAAATCCCCCAATTGACCCTTAAATTGGACTGAATTTGCCTCACTCATACGGAAAGCAATTAGCAAGCTTCCCCTCAGTCACAAGTCTCTCATTTCCATAGTGTATTCTACAGCTGAGGACTTCTACAGATTTTCCGAGAAGAGCAATTTTACTTGTGGTTTTACTTTTTTTTTTTTTGCAAGTCTCAGCATAATATTTATAAGTTTAATATCAACAGGGAGTATTCTGAACTGTAGGATTTCCAGATAAATAAGCAGAACACTGAATCATATGGGAGGGAAGTAGTCTTCAGCATCAGCTACTATTTACGCATCTATTATCAGGTACTGTATCAGAACGGGGCATTTACAAATCTGAATCCTACACAATGCTACCTATTAATACTAAGAAGTAGAAGTAGGATATAAAAGTGTGTTCTAATATCATAGAAATACTTAAGAACTAAATGCAGATTTTAATCACTGCTATCTCAGTTAACATACAGCATAATTCTACACAGTAAGCATAATTCTACACAGAAAAATGTCATATTTATTGCCTCTCAGAGACCATGACCTGAACTACATTTGTTTCTGTCTTTAAGCACCAAAGTTTCCAAGGCAGAAGCTTTGGCTCTGTAGCTCATCAGTGGACATGGACATTTATCTCCAAAGGACAATTCAGAAATAATGATTGAGCAACTCATCTTTTTGGATGTTTCTGGACTTTCACTTGCATTCTATCTGTGTGCTGTGTAAAATCATTATTGTGGGGTTAGTTAATATAAGTTTATTTGTAGCAGGGCAGACAGAATGCCCAACCTGTCCATTAGTTTCTGAGAGTGACCAATAGCAGGTAACTAGAAAACAGAGCAAGAGAGGACAAACTTACAGTGACACTTCCATGTTAAACTCTCCCAGCCACTTGCACTTCAGGGACATTTGGAGCCAGAAATAAATCTTTGCACTTTATAGCCTCAGATATATTTTTTCTTCTATGAATTTGCATAAACAGCTTATGAATGCTGTAAGCTTCTAGCATCCATTATATCCTGTGACTATGAGTTACACAGCTTAACCATGTGCTCTATGAAAATTACATCTTTTTGCTGCATTGAACTTGCAACCTGATGTATCTAAGTGATATACAGGTGGGTCTCTACATCAATGCTTCAGTCTGGATCAGAAATGTGCTTCTGAAGCAAATCTGACCTCCCCACTTACCATGCTTGGATTCAACACTGCAGGGATGTCTTCAGGTGCTACTAGCTTCCTTTTGGACAAAACTAAATGGGAAGATGAACACTGCGAATACACATAATGCATCACAAACACCAGAGGGGCATTTAGATCTGCCCACAGGACCAGACTGTTGCTAGTCTGAAGTACCCCATTCCAACCAAATGAGTAAGATGGGTCCTCAAAGCCAACTATTTCACTTCGGGGATTTGCTTCTATTACACCACACTACTTGCTAATTTAGATATAGCCTATTTTACATAGGGAATTGTGGAACAGAAAAATTTTTCATCCTATTTTAGGAGATATTCCTCTATTTTGCACTTAAAGCAGTATTCTGAAAAGATCAAAGGCAACTAAAATCTATCTCTTTCTACACCAGTTTTGTTCCCCACTGCAGATCAAAATATATCACTTGCTGGGAGGAGCACCTGAAAAGCCCATGCCTGCACAGAACAGAGAACAACATCAGACTGCCATGACTTTCCCTTTTTCTTCTCTTAGTGAGAGAAAGAGAATGGCATTATTACCACTTTTGAACTGAAAGTCACAGCTGTTTATATCTTAGGTATTTAACCTAACACTAATGACTGCATCGGAATGACTATTTGGTTTTGACAGCCAAGAACTTTCACCATCTGTACTGCCTAAAATCCTTATCTTTTGGAGGTGGATTATGGTCTTTTTCTTTTTTTTTTTTTTAAATGTAACTTTAAAGATAAGTCAAGGAAACTTCTAAGACAGATCATATGACATCTCGCTATAAAGACACTGGTGATCTCCTGGAAGCAGAATTATTTAATTAATAGCTGAAACCCTCTTACAGACATGTTACATATGTGGACAAGAGCAATGTATATTTTCAAGATAAAAAAATACTTTTTTTTACAGTCTTTTTAAATACTGCTTTTTAAAATCTTTCAGTAATAGCTGAATAGCGATATTCCTTTCCTTCATTATTGACATCTCATGTCACAGAATGCCAATGACAGAGATAAACATTTTCATACTGATTGTATCTTAACTCCTTCATTAACGCTATTCAGAAATCTCCTCCCTCCCTCAAAGGTCTAGGAAAATTAAGGTGGATAAAACCATAAGAATTGTCAAATATATTAGAATAGCCTATGTCAAACATTTGGGATGATTCTCGCACTTTATCAAACACTTGACTGGTTTCCTAGGAGTGTATAGAACAGACACTGTATTTCATGCTTCTGCTACTTCTTAGCAATTCTCTGGCAGGAGAAAGATAAAAGGTAGGAAAAGATATATATAAATTTGCCACCAGTAGTAATAATTTGATGTACAGATTCCCACTGCTTGCAAAGGAAAATTAAGCCAGCAGATCATTTAACACTAATGTGATACTACTAACTCTAAATACTAATAATTAGCTGGAATCTTTCATTTGAATTCCCACAGTACTGCATTCTACCTGTTATCCTTTTTTGTTCGAGTATAGATAGCTCTGACATTGCAGAGGTCTTTTGGAGTTTCTTTTTTCCCCAATGTTATGGTGCAAAGGAGATTGTGTCAATGTCAATATATGTATATATTTTA
Organism: Apteryx mantelli; assembly: GCF_036417845.1. Classification (NCBI taxonomy): domain Eukaryota; kingdom Metazoa; phylum Chordata; class Aves; order Apterygiformes; family Apterygidae; genus Apteryx; species Apteryx mantelli. Next base: position 114,245,613 of record NC_089980.1, on the reverse strand, counting down.
ATTTTTTAACTTTACCATAACATGTTATACTATTTACTTTTTAACAGCTGCTTAACATCACCAGACATCTGCACAGTGTGCTTTCTGGGACTACCAGATTTTTTATTTCTGAGAATGTTGCTAGTTATGTCATCTATACGTATGAAGAGTGGAAAATCATTTTGAAGTGCAGTAGCATGTAATATCTTGCTCTTACCCAAGTTAAATTTAATAAGCTGCTATAATGATCTCTTTTTCAATGGAGTTTGCATGATTTTATTCATATGTCCATATTATTGTTTATTGTTTGTTATTATTGTTTTTGTTGTTAGTTTACAGTAGACCTAATAGATTTTTGATTAAAAAAAAAACACAAAATGATTTGCTTTTAGTTTCCCCAATTCATTATCCAGTTCCTCCTTTTAATCAGTAAATACCTTAGTCTAAATGGAGGTCACTGTTAGGCAATTTAGATCAGTAACTACCATATGTCTTGGAACACAGACCTCCGTTACGCATCAAGATTTCACCTAGGTTATCATGCACCTTTATCATCAGATTTTAATTGAAAAGGAAAAGGGGGGGGAAACAACCATGAAAGTGTCTGTCTCTTTGGAAGAGCATCTGATAAAAAGGTCAAAGTAAAAAACTGTTAAACAGTTTTGGAAACTGTGTTATGTGTTAGTACCTACAACATACTAACAGCTCAAATATCTTAGTCAGCCCTCTCAGAAAAATTGTATGTATATGTAAATATATAATACATACATGAATATGTGCATGTGTGCACATGTATATAAATATAAAATAACATATTAAGAATGAGAGTTTGTAAAATTCTCCATGGCCATAATCTGGAAGCAGCCGTATATAAAACCTCTCTTGGTTTCACCCGGAATAATATTTAAGCAGTGCCTGGTACAGTCCCTGCTCTTACATGCTTCCAGCAGGAAGCTTCATGCCAATTAGCATTCTCTCAATTAATTCTTGGCAAGGTTTGGTAGTCAAAATATATCAAGGACCATTCTCAATAGGCAACTGCATGCATGCAGCCACACCATTTTGGAGACCAAAAAAATAATTGAGACTCAATGAACATGATAAGCTCGTTAGCCTCAGTGGCCAGGACTGCCCTGGCATTTTAAGCTGCCACCACAGATGAGCCTGAGAGTCACAGGGGCAATTCCATTTACCGTTGTGACAGGGTAGTCTAACGGATAGGCAAAGATGTTATTCTGGTGTAAAATGACAAAAAGCTGCCTGAAAGCAAATGTTAATACAAACTCTCGGGGGGGGGGGGGGGGGAGAAAAAAAAAAAGAATTGACGTGCAAGTCATGCCTTGAGAGCCCCCAGCTCCCCTCTGGCTCACAGCCCATGCCGGGCCTGTGCCCTGCTACAAAGCAGCACACGTACGGACTCCTTAACAGTAGTAACTGCAGTGCAACACCTCAACGCATAGGAATAACTGAATTTCCCTGACCTAATGGTGCTTGGGATCTCATGCACTCACAACACACAGACCCGTCAAGGCTGGCACTGGCTGCTGCTTGTTCTGTACCTGCGTAAAGACGGCAGAAAGGCAAAATACATACAAGCAGAACTCTGAAGAATGTATGAGAAAAAAGCTGGTGATTAAGGCTCATTGAGGCTCACAGAAAATGAGGCAAAGAGCCGAGAAAAAGAGGAGCAAAAGAGTAAGATTTTAGAAGATGGTGGAGGAGGAAAGAGTTGGTATAAAGGAGAAAATCAGTAATAGCTGAGATGTCAAGTTACAATAAAAAAAAAAATTACATCCTACACTTTGAAGTTAGTGTCCCAAAATAGCTTATATGGAAGAACTGGGAGATGAGACAAATATTTCAATGACCAGACATTACTTAAGAATATTTTATGATAGGAACCAGACGTAGAATCTTGACAAGATTTTCATACTTCATGATTGTTCACTTGTTTTACTAATCGCTTGTTCTGCAAAGTATAAAGTAAATGGAGTATTACCTTTTTCTACTATCGTATTAATTTCTTGAGGCATTCAAATAGGCCTGAAAGATTATCACCACTAGATGGAATGTATAAGCTGTACTCTTAAGTAGTGTCCTGACATGGAGGTCGCACATACTGCTCTGTAATCCTAAAAATCACCACTAGTTTTTTTTACTAACGACAATTAATTGGCAGTTTTCTTAGTCTCAGAAGCAGATACTGTCTCTGAATTTTTTTAAGTCTTCTAAATTTCACTATTTTTCTTCTTTTGGTTGCAATTTTCTTCTTTTTAAATTTTAAAGATTTTTTTCTTTACCATCCACTGATAAAAACACATGATTTTTTTTTGAAGTTAAACCTCCAATGCATGTGGCAACAGGATAGCAAGTGAGATGAACTCTTACTTCAGCAATGAAGAATGTGCCCACTACTCTAATCTTTCTAGCATTTATATATTTCTGGCAGAGGTGACTGAATAATTGATATTTAATCTGGTGGACAAATTGAAAAATCAGCCATGTACTTTCATTAGCTATTTTACATAACTTTAATTTTTTTTGATGAATTCTTAAAATGAACATACCATTGAAAATTTTTTAAATATAAGTTTTCATTTCAAAGTCATTGAAACTGTTTCATCTTTTTGGAAAAAAATCTTTTCACTTAAGATACTGAAAATAACAACTTAAATTTGCATTTTTAATTTCAAATATCATTTTCAGCAAGTTTACTATTTGTCAATAATCATTTCTCATAGGGATTTTCAATAGCAACCTGATTCCATGAACCTTTCTACTTTCTTGAATCTTTTGTCCTGTGTTACTAAATAGAAAGTGCACTATCAGAAAGCTGCTTTCTTTGTACTAAATTATCTTACTTACAGTACTTGTAATCTCTTTTCTGGCACATTCTTTGCTACAGGTGTGGCAAAATTTTATTCTGATTGGGCAAGTCTCTTAAACTGCCTGGGGAACACTCTGAAGGTCAGGATTTGGCCCTGGTGGCCAAGCATGTTTCTGAGCCACAAGGAATCAATTAAAGTGATTTCTCTTATTACGCCACAATCACAATCTAGTATTTTGTCATATTCTAAATATTTGTAATACACTAAACTCCTCTAACAAAGCATCCATTTCCATGCATTCATTTTATTTTTTAAGCTTCTAGAATTAGCATAAGATGCATGACAAATCTTAAGGATTGAGAGAGCAATTAGATAAGCAATGAACAAAGAGACAGTTATGTTATACCATAATCATACTTTAGGAATAAAAATACCAGTGTCATGTTTTGTTATGTGTTGATCCCAGTCCACAATATATTCTGTACTTGATACAAAGCGTAAATCATCATTTCTGTACACTGACATCTCTTATGATCTTCTATGGAGAACCATTTGGTCAGATGCAATTTTTTTTATAATTTTAGGAAAAGTCTTGTCCATTTTTGCCAAGTACTAATATACATAAGAATCGATGCAAACTCCAGACTTTGGCGGATCTCTGCTGAATCCCATGATTTTTAATGCATTACTGAATAGGATACAGAGCAGTTTATAACAAGCGTAGCTCTATCACAAGGGCATTCTTCAGACAAAAAAGTAATATACCATAAATATATAATAAACAGTCCCAAGTCATACAATCTGAACAGCAATGTTAAAGCCCCATATTCCATGATCAGTACAAATGTTGGAGATGGACACGAAAATATAAAAGTTCTGCAAAATGAGAAATGGGCATATGCAAGCATGGTTGTTCTTACATCTCTAAAATAAATCACACAAAAAAAAATCAAAATAAGTGCAATACCAGTTGACTGATTCAAGCATTCTAAAACAGGAAATTAGAGGAATATAATTTATTGATTAAAATTAATTAGCTACATCATTTTGTGTTTGTCATGCATTCACCAGTCCTTGAAACAGCAAGAAAAGAAGTCCACAACAATAACCCTGATATCTCATTTTATATGAACAAGAAGTACTTACAATAAGCAGTACCCAAACACATAGATTTGTGGACTACAATTTTTCTTTGTGTTATTTTCATTTGGTTGATTAGACTTTTGGTACTGCAGCAATCTTGGGAACATCTAGTCATTTCACTGATGTTTTCTTTTCACAACCAACTTTCCAATCTTTACTCTTTGCAAGAAATACTTTGTTTCAAAGAACATTCAGCTTAAAGGTTATTTTAACAACTGAGGTAAATAATAAAGCTGCTTTGAGACACATTTTTCAGTAAATACCCATTCATTTTAGGTCCAAAAGGCAGAAGAGATCCTTTGGTTTATAGAAAAACAGAAATAGTAGACAATGTTCCAAATCCAAAATCTGGATCTTTATTTTTGGAATGTATATTGTTGTAGATGAAACTCCTCTGCATGAAACCAATAAGCATTTATTGTTAAATTATTTTTTCATATTTAGTCAAAAATAACAAATTTTAAAGCCTTATTTTCCTTTGATATGATTCTGTGTAGTAAATCTGTCTAATTTTATCAATCAACAACGAGCTACATTTAGTAATCCATAATTTACTCCCTATTATGTGCCACTGTTTAATTATAAAGAGATATTTCCTTGTATGTAATTAAGGGAGAACATAAACAAAACATCAAAACACTGCAGTTCAAACCCATGCCATTAGGTACAATGAAGTTATATGTTGTACAGCACAGAAAATACTCATTTTAGAGAATAGGAGATAAAACTGGAAAACTGAAGTCTTGGCTTCTGTATGTGGTTCTGATAATAGTTTACAATTTTTTTTTTCATCTATAGAATGGAGGTGATACTGCCTAACAAGCTTTGTTTAGGATATTGAGATATATGTATTAACAAATCCTGTATGTAAGATACATACTGCTTTTAAAGTACATATCACAATAACCATGGAGATGAGATAAGTTTAATACTATCATTTGGCTATTTCTCCTCGTATTCTCTCTTCCCATATTCTCAATAACCAAAACCATCACAACCAACAACAAAAATCAAAAAAGTTTTCTTTTAAATGGGCAGGTTGAAGTGGTGCTGGTAAGATTTGTATAGCTAAGACTATAATAACTATCTGGTTTTGCAGCTGACTTAATTCTTCAATAAGCCTGGATTCTTGCTTCTAAATTGGAATCAGGAAAAAATGCAAGAGCTATGCATAATTTATTCTCCTATTATTTTATTTCTATTCAAAGCTATTCTTCATTAGCAGCTTAGCTATTGAATTAACCAGCATAGGACAACCCAAAAATATGTATATTGAACTTATCATTTTAACCAAAATAAGTCTCTTTAACCTCAGGATGAGACCGGAAGACCTGAAATTATCTTAGAAAATATTTCGAAGACATAAAGTCACGGTATTTTGCTCTTATGTATTTTTAGGTATTTCAAACTGAGATGTGATTTGATAACTAGGTTAAAAACAGGTTGGACTTCCTTAAGAAACAGTTTAAGAGACAGCATTATAAATAGCAGACTCTTCATGCCCCAGTTGAAACACCCAAGTAAAATCAGTGACTGCTTTAGAATAATTCTCATGCAACAGCTATTAATTTCTTTAATACAGATATTAATTACTTCTCTGCAATTTCTAAAGGTAAGACGACACTCAAATAATACATGACTAATATATACCAAGAGAAGCATTACAAGAATGAAACACCCATGCATTGATTTTTTCTCAGTTTTTAAACTATTTTTTGATACTGCACATGAAAATAATTTTCATTGTGGAGGAAGGGCTTTTTTTTTTCCTACTCTGTGTGCATTTACTCATGTAAGGCTGATACATTTTCGCTGGCACAGTTACTGACAGAGCATTTTTTACTTTAGCCCCTCTGGTATTTGTTATGAAAGAAGTATCACTTATGGCAGTAACAAACGCTCTCATTTCTTTTTGTGAGTGGTTTTAGAAGAGAATAGTTGCATTTGAAAGCTATGTGAAGTGGGAGAGAGAGATGTTAGTTTTTCAGAGCTCACCACACTTCTTAATGTCTTATGTCCCAACCATAAGTGAGTTCAGAGAGACCCACAGGGGTCACAGTCCAGTGGAGGAGAGGTCTGATGTGGCAAAAAGAAACAAAGACAGGCACCTCCCAAAATTTATACTTCAGTTTCTCTCTGCTGAGTCCAACTGTAATTTACAGTGTATATGAAGATTATCCATTTGAAATATCAGTCCCTTTTAACTAATTATAAAAGTAAATAAATCGACAAACCAAATAATGTATTTGCAAAAGACAAGATTCAAGAACATTTAGATAGAACGAAAGCTACCTGAAGAGACATCCGTGCAAACCCAGTGGAATATTGTCCACATGCATAGCTCTGAGCTCAGTGAGCACCAGACACATGTAACATGCACTGGACGCTGTCATCCTAAAGATTCAATGAGAAAGGTACTGATAACTGGCATCCACCAAATTTTACTGAATGTATTTCTGAGACTAATTATGAAAGCAATTTTGAAAAAAATTCATACTGATGGATCATCACAAGGCTGCCCAAATACAACAGCATGACTGGGGAACAGAAATGATCACTTTTATTTTAGGAGTAGTTAGAACTGGTTTAGAATTTTGTATGTCAAGGATCGTTTGTCCACAAAACCTAAAAAGATCAGCAGGAAATAAGTTTCTGTCTATGCAATTCTACCACATGGTTAAGCTGAAGAAGAAAGAGCATGGCTGAAATGGGACTTCACAGACAAGTCACAACATCAGCAAAAGAAAATGCGCTACACTTCTATTGTAAGGCCAAACTTTAAACAATTATTGTTCATTTTTTTCACTGTTAGAAATGTTAACATATCGAGAGTCTCTCTCCATGTTTAAATACATATAATTTAATTTGTTTAAAAGTTCAGACCTGAAATTCAGCTCAGAGAAACACATTAATTTTTGACTGGTTTTCAATGAACAGAAGGTTTAGAAAATTGCTCTCTTCCTAATACCTTTTGGAAACATTGACTAATTTCAACTAAATTTGACAGCGGAGTAACAGAAGTCATAAAGCTAACTAGGTTGCTAGAAATTTTGAAAGATGAGAGTCCCAACCAAGAAGCAGGTTTGACTGTGAATCTATCTGTGTGGGCTACTAAAAAGGAAGAGAGGATGGGAAAGGCATTATAAATCCTGCTACTTTAGTCAGAACATGTCTTCTTAGATACCAGAGCATCCATAGAGGAAAGAAAAGAGGTGTGTGTCACCTATGTTTCTGGTTGTAGGAGGCACTAACACATTTGCACAACGGAGAGATCTCTACAAGCTGAGAAAGTATCGGGCTGCTGAGTGCTTAGGGACCAAGGTATAAGATCAGTGGTCAGAAGCAGACCCAGGCTGTTTGACTATGAGAAGCCCAGGGTAGCCCTAAAGCCCCAGAATCTCATTTTTGCCCTACCAGCACAAGCCTATAAGACTTGCCTAGATCAGAACTGTTACTTGAGCACAGCTGGATTTAGCCACCTGTTTCTCTAATTTGACTTCTAATGACTTTTCTCCTCTCCTATGACTCTGAATATCTCATATACATTGTTTCTCCCTCTTAGCAAACTCAGAAAATTAGCTGACTTCAAGTTATTTATTGTTTAACTACTAGTGTGCTGTCCTATGGAAACAATGCTGATAAGATTACTCATTCAGTATGCATGTGTCTGTACTTATGTTTGAATGCGCTGGTGACTTTCACAGAAACAGATAGTTCAGGTTTTATAAAACAGTGAGAGATCAGGATTCAAGGACTAATATTTCCCCCACAAGTTTTGATAGCATGGGATACGATTTCTATAAACAAGGTAGTCCAACAATTTGCAGAAAAAGAGTATGTGAATATGCAAGAAATCTTTTTGAAATTCATTTCTCAAGTCACACATCTTAAACATCAGTGAATGAAGAATTAATTTCCTCCTGCCACTACTGGCACAGTATCATTACCTGTGCCATAATCCCATCCAAACTCTCTCTGTGCAAGCTCATTTCTTTTGCACAGCATTTAGGAAATGATGCCATTAATAATACACAATAATAGTGAAATCCAGCTCTTTTCATCGGTAACAACATGAGGGAAAAAGGGTCTCCTTCCTAAAAGAAAGCAAATATGTTACCCATGACTGTTAAAAGTTGTCATTTCAGAGTCACATTTCTCACCTGAAAGCTGATTTACATCAGCCAAGCTGTGATCAAGAGGTACCATCACTGACTAGAAGTATTTAATAGAATATTTGTATGAATAGAAGTTATTTCAGTTGGCAGAGACATACTCAGATTTTCCATCTATTATAGCCTTGCCTTTAATTTTCATTCTCCTCTCTAGATGCTATTAAACCATTTCTTCTAGAATTTTTTCTTGTGTTACAAAGGTACTTTTAAAGAACAATTCATACATTTTGATACTATTTAAATGTATTTATAAAAAGTATTTCTCAGGATTCCCCATAAGTTACTCATCTTGAGTAACAAGGTTTACCTCTATTTGTTCTCTCGACAATAAATGTAATGCTTACTGAGAAAAAAGTATATATAAATACATGTATATTAAAAAAATATATATAAAAATATATAATGTCTAAGGGGAATTGGAGTATATCTATTTTTGCTGCCTCAGAAATCAATTGAAAACATTCCCACAACTTCTAGAAGTGATATCTGGCTCCCTGTTTTGTTTTCAGTCAGCCAGCTCTGCTGCAGAAGTAAACTAACAAGACCATTCCCAGTGCTCTGTTGTCATCAAATATAGTGATGCATAAATAAGGAAAGAAACAAAAAAGCATGCTAATTTTACTGTCTGTTAGAAAGTTCAATGATAAGTAAAGAAATCTTGTTTTCAACTACTAAATGTTATCTATACGAAATGACAAAAATAGTAAATAAATTAAACAAAGCCAGCCATATTTCTAAAAACAGTACCTTTTACAAAATTTGCTTGGTCTTTTCTAAAAATATAATGAGAAAAAAAATTGGCAATTACAGCACTGAAAAGACTGCAGCTAGTTCACATATCTTATTTTTAGGAACACCAAATACTGTTAAGTTTTAACACTGCTAAGTTTTAACACTCAAAAATGCAAATTTGTTTCTGCACACAGAGTCTGTTGTGTATACATAACGTTTGCAGACTTTTTATTTTGCATGGATAATAAAGCACCACAATCAGTTTACAAGCTTTGACAATTATAAACCTGATGGTGTAAATTAGTGACCTAAGTGAAGCATAGAAACAAATAATAAGCTACAGGTCACAAAATGACAACTTTCACCATTAAAATGCATCATTTTATTATTATCAGTAAAGCATACTCTGAAAATGGTATCTCACTAACAACAGATAGCAGCGATGGTTGATCAGGGCACACATGGGAATAAGGAGAAGAGCAGGGAGAGATTTAAGTCCCAGCTGCAACTTTATTAGTATGATGTCTGGGAGGGGACACTACGACATGTGCCAGGGTGCTCACTTGCCCTGGTTTCCTTGACTTCAAAAGGCAGGTGCTTTAATGGATCTAGCACAAAACTTGCAGAGCTCCCACCGCAGACCTACGGCTTCAAAAACGTGCTCCTCAGCCGGCTCCGAGGCGGGGGCTCCTTCTCTGAAAGGGCTCCCAGAGAAACGCTGTTCTGCAAAGTCTCTGGTGCTCCGTGTTTCCTACTTATTTGATCTATGAGCACTCTCTTACCCCAGAGCAGCCTTCGTGCACTACAGACATGGACATTTGCCACTGTATGTCTAGCCCCTCTGTTAACTCTTTCCAGTCCAATGCAATCCTTATGGCCTCAGGATTAAATGTTGGTTCAGCAAGCATACTTCACCATCCCTGAGGAATTCAAGCTAACTGTATTAGTTGTCTCTATGCACGGTGTACACTGTAATGCCAATACATTTTCAGATGCATCTTCAGAGCCTTCCAGCTCCAGCTTTGTACCCCTGAAAATGCCATAAATGGCTTTAGTATTTGCTGTATTAAATAGAACTGCTTCTAACCCACAACTGCAGAGAGTACAATCAGTAACTGTAAAACTCTTTGTAAGCGTATGAGATGTCTTTTTGCCTACATCATCCCTTTCTAGACTACCCTTCCCAGAGCCTGATTATTCAGAATCCTTTGCATAAGATCATGAATCTTGTCAGCATCGAAAGGAAAGACTATTCAGGCAAAACAATTTAATAGATGAGTCTAATCTACATTTCCTGAAATTTGGCATGTGTATCATCACCTTATTCATGCATATAAACCAAAGAAACTGAAGTCCTTCCTTAACTGCACGTTTCTTTGACAGTGTTCTCAATCTGAATGATCTCAGGGCGAGTTCTTGCCAGCTAACCTCAACTGAGCCATGGTTCCAAAACTGGCGAGGCAGCACGCATGGGTCTCTCTCAGGGGATGCTCTGATTAGCCTCATTACCTGAGCTGACATTGCAGACTCTCAATTTACAACGTGTACAACAGGTTAGTTGGCAAAAGCAAGTTCTTAATTTCTTAATTTCTCTCCTCTTACATAGTGATTTCCAGCAATCTGAAAAAAAAAAAAAAAAAAAAATCCTCTCGAAAAGAAATGCCCCACAGCAAACCACCCTGAAGAATCATAAAAACTGTATCTGGAGCTTTGACTATCAAGAAGTCCATGAAAGAGGAAATGGAGCAGAAAACTGGATTATAAATACATTTACTTCCTGAAATAAGTGAGATGGTAGGTCTGTCTGCAACTACAAATGGCAACATAAGCAAAGCCATTAGATGGATTTTGGAGGTTGTTTTTTTTTAACAACTCCACACTTGCAGCTTGGGTGACAAGTCGAAATGCATCTGCAGACATGGTCTAGCAACCAGGTATATTTTGTGACCACTGATAAACTGTGACTGTGTGATGCCCTGTCCATCCAGCTCCGTGAAAGGATCTTGAGCCCTGCACTGAAGTAAAATTGAGAGAGAGGATTCACAGTAACATGTGATTGTTTATATAGTTTTGTTCAAACACAACATTGGTCTGAACAGAAATGTTTACAAGTTTGGACGAGGGGCACGATTAAGTCAGCCTGGATGGACAGGGACAAAAGGTGTTTTTTAATATTACAACTTATTTTGGATCAGATGTAGAGACAGTAGGACATAGGTATCATTACCTAATTCAGAAATGTCAAAAAGCATGTCTTGTGTGCAAATGTTACAATTTCAGAGTCAGGAATCAGATGGGCAGGGCTGTAGCAGGGCTGGCATATGATGCACAGCTTACTGGATGACCTAGAGAAGAGGAAACCAGAAACCAGCACAAACCAGAGCACCAGTTTGGTTCTGTTTGGTTGCTGTTGTGCGCTGGGAGATGAAGTGAAAAACAATTTTTGAAGAGCAAGAGCAGATCTAGGCCTGTACAGTGTAACCTAAGAAACTTGCTTAAGCACCTTTCTAGCACTGGACATGTTTAAGCACCTAGTATGTGAAAGATGAGAGTTGGAAAACATTGGCAAGCAGTGCAAGTTAAAAAGAAAAATTAGCTTGCTGCTCAAGCCCATCACTGCATCTGCTTTTATTGAGGTGTACGTCCTAATCAAATATCATCCTTACATTTCACTGGGTTAGGAAGATGAGTAAGCTTGGAGACTATCAAATAAAGTGGGGAAAGTGCCACAAAATAGAGAAGCTCCCTCTATACTATTGGCAACTGGCTGCCAGTAGTGGTTGGAAAACTATTTAGGTCCTTGCCCTCACCCCACTATCCAGTCACCTTGAACCTCATGCTTCCTATAACTGCCACTACAGCCAATTATTTGTCATGTGTCATCAAAAAAATTAATATTTAAAAGTAGCATTTTATCTTTATCAGCAAAGTTTATTCTGAAAAAATAATAAAAAAAAGTCCCACTAAGGATGGATGCCAAGAAATATTGAAAAGATGAGATGAAAGGTTATGCCATGTGGCTGATGTTTCAGCGAGCGTGTACACACATCAGCAAAGCCTGGCTCCTGCATTTCTGGCTTTTGTGGAGAGACATTTTAGTAGCTGAAAGGAGAGAGACATAATGGTAGGGGGAGGCACAGTGTGTTTATTTTTCCCTTGAAATTTTTGTTTAACAGAGAAGAGCTGCTGGAAGTGTTTTTCAGTTCTAGAAGTGTCTGAATTAATCATATGCTATTCTCAACATCACTCATTGTGCTGTGGACTAAAAATCTACTGCAGATAGCTTCTTTCAAACAAACGGAGCACACAGGTGTTCCCCCCCACCCCAGCTAACTGATTTGAAAGTTATTTTTAAATGCAATTTTTATCCAACTATATCTTTCTGAAAATATTTTCAGGAAAAAAACGGCACATGTAATATATGCTGGCTTTTTTCAGAACTTACAAAGCTATTTGATGTGTGAGATCTGTAATTCTGCAAGAATATGCATTTTATGAAAATGTTCAAAATAAGATGCTGCATTCCAGATTCCTGTTATAAAACCATCTTGCATAAGATAAACTCGTTTACCATCTAATTCTTGATTAGACAAATAATAGTTTGAAATTACAAGAAATATGAGATACAGTAATGACTTGAGAAAAAATCTGTAAAAATGTATTAACAACATTGCATTTGGTTTACACTAGAAGTAGCAAAAAGGTCTTTTTGTTCAGTTAGTTTAAAGTTATTTTTGAAAAAATAAGCAAAACGTTTTCATAGGTTTCACCACTTTGAGCTATTAAATCCGCTTTAAAAATAGTAGATTTTTTGAAATTCCACAAAACAGATAATGCTATATTATCTTTAAAGTTGAAATAGATAATTAAAGAACTATTTGATGGCATAGTGTTTTCTATACAATTACAATTTTACGAAGCTTATATGCTAAGCAAACTTTACAAAGAGAAAGCCAAGTAATAATGAACTTCTAGCACAGGTTTAGTTTTAATTCAAAGGCATATGGTAGATATGGTAGCCAAGGCAGCTATGGTTTAACCCTTTTGTCATTTTGCATGCTAAAGAAGAGAAACATTTATTTCCTTGCTAGCTTGAGTCCTTAATTAGGACTGATCTTATTAGTATATCCTTACCCAACTTCACTTTCATACTATATTAAAGAACACATTCTTAAGTTGAAATTTCCTATTTCTACAAATTCTAAGTCTTCCACAATGCTATGGCTTTTTTAATCTGTTCTCTGAGAATATGTTCAGAACTGCTGCCATATGCAATTAATATTTACATACTGAAATTGCTGCATATTTATACTTATATTATCCATGGTATTCTAGATCCCCATGAATTACAGTGTACCTTATCTGTACCACCAAAAGAAACTCTCTAGCTGTGTTTTCTTTATATAAGCAGGAGTGTGCATAATTCAAGAGTAAAAATAATCTGTTCACTTGTCTACAAGAGATGAGAACTTGGCATATGCTTTTACTGCTCTGAGGCAAGGTTAATGGAAACTCTGCGGGAACCTGAATGTTAATATGGTTTTATGATGATCGTAGTATTAATATCCTTATTTTAACTTGTACATAACAAATTAATTAAGCACTGTGCATGACTGATTTTCTGTTCTTGTTATTGTGATAAAGGATTGCATAATGACTTTTTTTGTAGGCTTATTTTAATTATTATGAGAACTCCTTCTCTATAGAGCTATACTTCTTTAGAACACATAAGATCAGATTGTCACTTTTACCAGACTCCTTTACACCACCTTAACTGTGTAATGTAGCATTACATTGGGATTAAAGCACCTTTGCACTCACTTTTAAGGAATGTTAAACTATCAAGAGAAAGGGAAAACAGTAAAAATGTGAATCTTAACTATAGCTCTTTTATTAGTTCAAGCTAGAATAGAATGGCTATGCATGAAGTATATTCTTTAGTGAGATATTACGTATAAGAAGATCATTGGTTTTCCAATCATGTGTAATTAAGATAACCTTCTTTAGGAAAGTAAAAGACTTCCATGGACAGCTAATCAGCTGACACCTGCCTTTAAGTAATTTTTTTTTATGAAACTTATCACTTTAAAGCTATTCCTACATCCAATAAAACATGCTAATTTATCCCTAAAGTAAATAATTCAGACTTCCATGAATCCTTTTACTTCTACCATTTGAGATAGCTGTCATTATCACATTAAGTGTTCTGACCTAGCTAGAACTGAGCAATGTGAGCAGGAAAATCAGTCGTTAAAAATATGGAAATTTTAAGTTCCTAAATCACATTCTTTATTGGTACAGTTAAAAATAAGCAGAGTCCCAAACTAAGCTCACTTGGCCCATTGCTAGAAACGAACACTATTCATAGCTGCAGAATAAAAGATATTTCACTGCAAATCTGTGTTTTGTCTAGCTGGGGAATTCTCTCTTAGCAATGGTTGTGCTCATGGACTATTCCTTTAAAAAGCCAGATCATGTTCTGGAAGTACAGAGGTGAATTTCAAGATCGGGGGGGTGGTGGTTTTGTTTGTTTTTTATAACTATAGAATATCATATGCGTAACGAGGGTGGTCCTGAAAGGTATTATTTCACCTCTTATACTACTTCCAGTCACTCTAAGTGTAGATATTTATATGGGTTTTAATATTCACATACGAGTTACATGAATGGACACATTTATTCTACTACTTTTATAAACTTACCAGCTTTTTATTCTGAAATAAAACTCCAAAGAAGTATACTGGCACCTAAATTCAAAACAAGTGCTTCTGGAATTCAGAGAAAACACACTCATCCCTGAAAAACAGCTAAGTCACCCACTTAATGTGTACAGGCATGGTTCCTTCTGTGCATGTGTACACCTACCTACATCTTGATTCATCATGCCATCACTCAAAACTGGAATGCCATAACAGGAAAGCTCATTTAATCCTGGCAGCTTAAGATGGACAGTATGAACAGTAGTGTCTGTAGACCCGTTGCCCTAGGCAGCCAGCTACTGGGCTTGTGCCTAGGCTTGTGTCCTTAAAAAAGAAAGCCAGATAGTTTAGCACTGTATACAAAGCATCTGTCCCCAAGAACTCCAACACTAGATAAGATTACCTCAGGTCAAGAATGAATTCTGGCTACTGTAACAGAACTTTAACATTTCTGCCAGCTATATAGTGAACAATGTTACTAAATACCATATTCATTACTCATTAACTGATTCTAAAGTGTATTCATCGACTCAGTCTAATATACAAAATGAGTCACAACAATTAGAAATTAACTGCAGTGCAATGAATGCTCTATCTGAATCAATGCTGTATTGTCTAAGCTGGATTTCCTCTCCTCTTTGCTCTCATCATCAAAACAAAAACACTTCTCCATCTCAGTTCATTGATTCTAGATCAGCACTGCGGACGGCAACCATTTGCAAAGCAGTCAATTCACAGATAGAGGCAGCAGGAGGAATAACATCCTCCTTAATACAGCTTGCTATTAGGAAATCTCCCTATGAAGACAACATTGCACAGACTTTTAAAAAATGAGGCCGCTGCATTATTGTGATTGGGAGTTTGGGGCACAGATCAATGAAGAATACAATTTCCATGAAGAATGAAATGGTTGAACAGTATAATAGAGTATTTGTAGAAAATTATCAATTTTTTGAAGTTCTAAAGTTGAAGAAGGAGAAAATATTAGGCTGAAATGCAGGAGCATTTTGCTTTAGCTGAAAAGCTGTTTGAAGTAAAAACGTTTCCATTAACTTCTGAGACAGTTTTTCCATTTGGGTACAAATTGGCAGACTGAAGGGTAAACAAAAACAAAACCAAGCTAAAAATCCCTCCAACCGGATATAGCCTTTTTTCCCAGGTCTGGCTTCAGCACAGACAAATACCTCTACAGCAGGTATTTGCCTCTACTAGCAGATAAACACGTGGCAAAATGGGCCGTCCCTTCACTACCACCACCCAGAAGCTCATTTCCACTACTGGTATGACAGAACGGAAAACCTGTTCTAGTGTTGACAACAGTTTTGTGAGGAACTCTTGTCCATATGTGCTATTTAAACTGTCATATATTGACTGCAGTATGTTAGTTTAATTTCTCTTAAGTTACAGTCAAACTAGCCTTGCTTTTCATATTCAGCATGGATGAAGCCTGCCATGTTGGGGAAGCCCTTGAGGCTTGTTTGCTGCTATAGAAGCATTCCAAGCACATTCAGCTGTTTCTTTATTAATCAGTCAAAGATTAGAATAATGTTGGTACGTATTTTAATAAATTGTTGAACTGGTTTTGGACTTTCAAAATCTGATCATCTTCAAGGCCTTCAAGAACTGGTAAAGAGCTCCAGTAGCCTCTGAATGTGTTAAGAATTTATTATCCACCTTACTTGAATTAAAAAAGAAGGGGATACTCTTTTATCTTGCTGTCCTTGGTAAGCTCACCGCAGTGAAATTCACATTGCACATCTTAGATTAACAATCATTCAAAAAGTTGGCTTCTTTTGAAGTAAAAACCCTTCGAGTCAACTTTCACACAATTATCTAATTGTATTATAACAGAAGATTACTAACCTAAGGTAATACAAGAAAAAATATCATACTCAAAAATCCAGCATATACAATCCTGTTGATAACATATATCAAAGCACATTGTATGCATATCTATCAATATACAAAGTACATTTAAACTTAGTTCTTCTGCAAGGCTTACTGATTTATTCACTAACGCCTCCCAGTGGCATTGGACAAAGCAGAGGCAGTTCGTGGAAATTAAAGAGTGGGACACGTTCCTGGTAGGTTTTCTGGGGGGTTGCAGGACTTTGCCTATGTATCAGCAGAGGTGGATGAAGCACCTGCTCTGGTTCACATGACAGAAAAGGAAGTTACTACACAGCTTCTTCCAAGGCCCTATATATTAGCTCTGACTGCTCCTTTTAAAACTCAAGATATATGCATAAGTCACATAGGTTTTATTCTGTGAAATAGCAAGATTACAAATAGGCAATGATCTAACATTATGTCCCACACTGGAAACTTAAACTCACGAGCAGAGAGCTTAATTTAGTGTCATAAATTCTTTAGAGATCTGTACATTTTTTTTCTTTGTTGAAAAGGGTCCTTGTAATAAAATGGGCTTCTGTAGATTTTTTTTTTTTACTTCAACTGCAACAAGACTAAAACTGAGGCAGAAGCCACAGAACCTAAGCTCAGAGTGCAACTAAATAGTATAGAAGCTCATGACTGTCCTCTTAGATCGCAGTTTGATCCAATAAATGTATATGTACTGAACTATCAGAAAAAGGGGTTCTTTTTTTACTTCTTGCAACATGGGAATAAGAAATCAAATAAAATTTTCAAATAGTTTTATATTTATCTAAGAATGGAGAACTTAATTCAATCCAGAACCTATTTTGGCTTCTGCGGGGAAATTAAGGAGAAATGATGGATGATACGTTATGTAGAACCCTTGATAATCATTAGTGCTGGCTCATATTTTAGAAATCTAAAGAAAGAACAACCAGTAACATCATTCTTTATTGCAACATCTGTATACTTTACTGAAAAACTCTGACTCAGGTGCAAAGATTAGACTACTATTTACAGGGAAGGAAATTATATCTTATAAAAGGTTCAGGAAATCCATCCAAGTTGTTCTTTATCCATGCATAGCTCTATGTTCTCCATTATAGTGATATCTGAGATAGGGAAAAATTATTTTCTAAATTTTAGAGATGGATAATTTAAGTGCAGAGAAATTCAAATTCAAATTTTGTCTGAAGTTCCTCGTGTATGGAACTGCTTAAGTATTTTCTACAACTTTAAAATTGTTAATCAGTTTTAAAAGCACAAGAAATCTCTATGTCTTGGGATCCCACACTGTTCCAAACAGTAGACTCAAAGATTAAAATTTAATTTCAAGTTACTGTTCTTGCCTTCACTGCTCCTTTTGGTGAGATTCATCTCACCTAACTTTAGCAGCTTAAATCAGATACCTAATAAAAGCTTGTCATTGGGATTTCTTCTTTAATCAATGGAGTTAAACACTTTCAGAGTGATTTCTCCTATACAAAGTATCTATGGCTAAGCTGAGATAAATCCATATTGCTCTGTTGCACAATAAACTGAGGATAAGTAAATATTTAACTTTTACACAGATAAAATTAGTAGATATGATACTATCCTCCCTGATTTTTTTCCAGTAGACATGAGAGTAGTACAGAGAATTGAACCAGGTCTCTTATGTCCCAGTCAGAATTGGTAACAGAACTATCATATCAACAAATCAGAAAGCCAAAATATTCCATTAAATCCATTGTCAATAAATGTTCTCTAAGTCCTCATCAAACAAGTTATATTAATATTTAAATCAAAACTTATTACTTATAAATCTCATCAATAATTTTATGGGTTATGGTACTGAAATCCTTAACAGGCTTCTTTTTCATTAGGCTAACATAGGCCCATTCCACCCTTCTTTTTGTTATGCTGGATGTTTAACCTGGATGTTTGTTAACCTGGATGTTTAATTTTTAGGCTAGATGTTCATAATTGTATATATTAAGGAACAATAATGAAAGACCATATTTTAAAGAGTTTTTTGTTTTAAAAATTGATGTCCAATTTGTATTCAATAAACTTCTTCTCCCTTTTCACAAGAGATTGACCTCTCAGTATACCCTTAGGAGAACTGCAAAGGAAGTAACAATACAGGAAAAGAAAGATTATTTTTGATTGAGAGAAATATTGGTGATATGTCAGCACTCCTCTGTACACTGCTCTTTTGCTGCTGTCACTATTACTTTCACTTTCTTGAGTTAGAAACTACAGACAGCTCAACTGCAAATATGCATAAGATTTTTCACAGTTAGACTTGCCCATATAGAGCCTAGATGTACCTGAGCTACATGGAAACTGTACAGGCATACTGAACAGACTA
The DNA here is from genome assembly GCF_036417845.1 of Apteryx mantelli. NCBI lineage: Eukaryota > Metazoa > Chordata > Aves > Apterygiformes > Apterygidae > Apteryx > Apteryx mantelli. Next base: position 114,226,832 of record NC_089980.1, on the reverse strand, counting down.
AATGAAAGCTATATGGTATAGCTGTGTCTTTCAATACTCTCAGGTATTTTACAAAAAGTTCATCAATGTTTTAAATCTCATAACTTTCCTGAGAAAGTTTTTTTTTTTCATATTTGAAAACAAAGCTTTTGTATTATCCCTCAAAGTTACACAAGCTTTTGGAGGAAGAATTGGAGATAAAACCCAGATTTCCTGGTTCCTAGTTTCAGTCCTTATATGAAATGTTATCCTTTCTGCCGTTTTTTTTCTACATTCAGTCTTTCTCAACAGTTAATGAAAGTAGCAAGCTTCCAAGTATCTTTGAAGCCAAAAGATTGTTATTTTCTGCATTCTGTCTTCTGAAGTCCAGTGATCCACAAATACACTATTACATTGATCATATTTCTTCCATAGCAGATATGGAAGAGAAGACTGCCAGATGGCAATCCTATAAACCTATGACTAACTATGATTGACCAAAACAAATACATTTAATGTTTTTAAACCAATAATAGTTGCAAAAGTTCAATACAGAAGTCAGTGGAAACCAGATTAAAAAATACTAAAAAAGTACAATACAGGAGAATGCTGGCATAGATGACTTCTCAGATATTTTTCATCTCCACTATGATGTTTTATGGAACATAATGATGTCATGAAAGACTAGTATAAACCTAACTGGAAGAGTGGTCATGTAAAAAAATTATATCTGCCAGGTAAAGAAACTACTATTAGACATGAAAGATATTTGTATGGCTTAACCTCAACATGGACATGAAATAGAAAGGGCATCAGGTGTGTGAAACACTGCAAATCTTATTTCAGTGAGACCTGATAATCTCTTCTATATTACTAATAAAGAAAAACAAAGTTTAGGGATCTACCTGTTTTAAAGCTGATTTTAACATTTACTTCAAAGCAGCTTTTGTTTACACTCAAAGATTTGAAGCAAACCCAGGGACTAAGAAGGTGTTTCTTTTACTCTTTTCCTACACATGAAGAGAGTGGAAAACAAAAGTTTTCATGTCATGTATGAGAATCTGAAAATGTAAAGATGGCTAGCAATTCATTTCAGTTCAAAACTCAGTTCAGTTAACAGAGATGGATCCTGGACTTCTGAGAGAGCTCAGACAGATCCTGCTGCAGAAAGAGCATTCTTAGGAACTGAGCCTTAAGGGTAACTGTAAGAGCCTCCTGTTATGTCCTGGCAGGCGTAGCCTCATTGTTTCTATCTCTCTGCATGGTGAGGTCTTTCAGTTTAAAGATATTCCATTTTATATTTTATTTTGACTTTGCTATTTACAGTGAACATGAACTTTCAGGAAATTTATTAACTGAGTCAATACAAGTCTTTCACAGTAAAGAAATTAAGTATAAAAGGAAAGATGATTAAAATGGTAAGTTAGGACATTTTTGTTAAATTTGTGATGTGCATTTCTCAACAGTGAAAACTATTTATCACTTTTATTTCTGAGCAAGATCAGTAGAATTGTTTTTGTAAGATCAACTGAAATAAACAGACAAAAGAAATGAACGTATTCCTGGTTGGCATTAAAATTTAAATTACTCAGCAAGCTAAAAAAAAAAAGCAGAAATTAAAATGCAAAAGAATTGTAAGATTATTATAAACCAAACAAGTTAAGCAGAGAATCCAAACTTATTCTTGGTTCTTTTCAACTGCCATATGCAAGGAGGGGGGCGCCTGTCTGGAAAGGATTTCCTGGGGTATGATAGTTTGCTTCTTTTGCTTCTGGCTACAACTTCTTAGCAACACTCTTCTTCTCAAGCTTTGATTATCTTTTAAACAACAGACATGCTACCTATTTTCTGGAAGCTCTCCATCTCACAGGAAAAAACAAACAAACAAACAAACAAACAAAAAATGCATAATAAGGTCAGAATTAGATTTCCAATATCAATTTACTCACTTCTTTACTCACTAATTTCATTAGGTAAAGGCTGGCTGAAAGTTTAACATTTGCCTCAGGTTGTCCTAAAGCAGAATCTTCAAAGGTTGTCTTGGAACCATACCAAACTTGTAGGAAACCTCTGTTGTTTTCCTCCAAAGCACACTTAAACAGTCCAGAACATGCACCTTTTAATATAGTAACATTCTCCAACGAGAATCTGTTTGCCAGAAAGTTCGTGATACTTTTAGTCCTTATCCTGATGTCACTTTCTTTGAATTTATGAGAATGCTAAAAATGAGGACTGATATCATTGAAGATGGAGGGTAAGGATTACAATATGATCGAGCCAGTCAGGCTGCTCCTGATAGGGATAGTCTCGGATCTCTGATTTCACCCTACCACATGACACGTGCTCCCTCCTACATTATGCTGGTAACCGGCATTCCTCTAAATCCGCTACAAGTTGGTTTAAACATTTAAATGAAGAAAAAGATTTGCCATGTTTTTTGCCAGTTTAGGAAATTAAGCGCTTCTGTCAGATGCATAGTGGTGCTGATGCAAGACAGCATGGCAAAACATTTATATGGGAACTGAGAGAAGAGAGGACCAGGACCACTCTTTCCAGTCACAGCCCAGAGTTTTATCAGCGCAACTATGCTATGAAACCTTATGCTGAAGATTTATCTACCTGTTGATAAATGTTAGTGGACACTACCGTATAGCACACTAGCTATTCTTCATTGATTTCTCACTCTTACTATACACTATACACTAAATGTTAGATATTCTTTTTTCAAGTAGAATAGGTTACTTTGCCTAAAGGCACTTTACAGATATGCCTATAAAGGTATTTTGCGGAAAGATAAGAGCCACACTCTGAACCAGCAGGAAGCTTTGTAATAGCACACAGTGCCACGCTGAGCACAGCCTAATTGCCCATGCTGACAAGCAGTGTATAGCAGATTACGCTCTACCCATGGTGATGTTTAGCCAGTGCACAAACAAGGCAGAATGAACTGCTATCTTTAAATTACTGTGAGCAAACCAAGCATTCTTACACATGCAGTTAGTACAGACCAGTGAATGCTCTAAATTCACTCGGTAATTTACCATGTCTTAATTTCCTGGGCTGATGAGCCCTAATACAATCAGTCTCTATTTGTTTTATGTTCTGCATTTTGGTGGTCAAGGAAGATTGTTTGAATCAGTAAAGTCTGAAATTTGTCCCAAGTGAGAGAAAAGCAGAAGCCAAATATAAAAGTGATAAATAAATGCTTGCTATGTACTTTGGGCTTTAGTTTAGACTCATTGTACTTAAAAAGTAATTTATATGATAGGAGAACAGAAGAACTCAATTACAGTAAGCAACAAGCAAAGGAATGACAGAGCAAGAGTAAGGTAAAGCAGATGAAAACAGGAAAGGGGGATTTGCTATACTAAAAAAAAAAAACTTCATTTTTCTGCATGAAATTTTGCATGCTAAAATTGTACCCTTTAAATGTAATTTACTCCATTATTTATCTTACTCATGGTTCTCACTAAAAAATTAGGAGATGAGGAGTTAAGCTCTCATCTCCCATCTGATCGATGATTTTAATGACCAGTCAATAGTTCTAGTAAAAACGCTTGTCATTCCAATTAAAGATCAAATTTATTAGCATAGTTATTCAATTCACAAACCCTTTGTATTAGTTCTGTCACCCTGTTTGTGCACCTGCTTTTGTTTATCTGATTAAAGTAAGAATGTAATGTTTAAAATTTTATTGATTGTTGTCCCCTGGGAAAGTTAATTTATGGATTTATATGAAAATAACTAAGTATGATGAGTTGAAAAGAATTGAATGCTTACTTCTAGGAAAAAAAAACCATCATGAATCAATAGATCACTTAGATATTTGTCACTGCTGTAGTGTTCGAGGACAGCAACATGAATCTGAAAATCTGAATACTTATGGATCTTGCTTAATGAATTCCTTCAAAAGAACTGAAGACACAACAACTCCCAGGAGTCCCTCAGTCAGGGTTATTTCTGGTACTATTATAATTGAGCTAAAATGTTTCCCTAGTCTGCAATATACATAAGATCAGTGTATTTTTTTAATTAGTAAATAAGTCTTAAATAATAAATATTTTGTAGAACCACTATTTTCATCCCCAGTTTGATGCAGAAGTTGGACTGCTTTTATAACAGGTAGTTAGCAGTCATCAGGTAAATAAAGAAAGGCTACCAGGTATTGCTAGGAGTTCACCAATACTTGGCTACAGACATAATCCTGTATTTTGTCCTTATTCTTGCCTTCTTAACCCAGTCTCTAGGTTGTGTTCTTATCAATCTGCATGTCCACATTCCAACTCTAGCTGCTCCTTTTTCTAGACCCTACTTTGTAGTATGGCGTCTCCCTTTTCCTTAGGTCTGATCTAGCCATAGTAAGGCTTTTCTCTTGTCCTTTGATTTAGTGTAACCTGGCCTTTCTGTTTTCTTGAGAGGTGTCTTCCTTAGAGTGCTGGCTCCTGACTTTAGCTCAGCTTGACCATGCTGTCTAGGTCCTATCCTCATTCTTGATTCCTGCTTGGCTTTTACTACCAGATCTGACTGCTCATGTCTTTGGTTGTGTCTCCCTGACAGAAGTCTACCTATTACCAACCAAACACTGTATCAAGGGAACGATGTTGCAGATGGCCTGGAATGGTATTCAAGATGTTCAGGTCACATACTGAACTGTTGGTGACTCAACTGTTTGCTTTAGGTGTTTAATTTACAATGCTTATGGTAAGCAGCAGTGTCAGAGTAACTGACAGGCTCAACTCACAAGAGACAAAGCCACGGGAAGGGAGACTTCATCAGTATTGCTTCTCACAGAACTGACAAATATATAACATAGACACAGGCTGTATTTTCTTCATCCATTTCATACTGCAGCTATCAAAGAGCTTCAGTGGGAAAGGAAAGGATTTTGGACACACGAACGAAAAACAGGCTGGGCCAGTGTGAGCTCTTCCCACTTCTTGGACTCCCTTTCCCCACCCACAATGAAAGAATGATCCACAAGAAATTTAAGGCTCCCCCTTCTCCTTGCTGACACAAAGTCCACACATGAAATACCAAGCATCACATACTCCTCTGGGAAGGTTTCTGCTTTTGGAGTGCAGGTTTCTGAGGGGGGAGTGTTCTGTTTTTTTAAGCATCTATACACACAATGTTTTTAACTAGAATGTTACTGTTTTAGATGCTATGGATACAGAAATTTGAGTGAATAAACTACTCTATATCTTGTATTTATTTCAATACCACAGCCAAAAAATTAATCCCTGAATCCAATGTGCATATTCCACAAGACTGAAAACCTTAAGAGTATTGTACCATATGTCTTGTGTGCAATTGTTTTCCCCCAGGCCCTAAGCTTACAGAAGTGGATTTGACAGCTTCTTACCAAGTTTCCCTCAGAAGTGTTTCAAACAGATCAACATTGTCTTCAGTTATATCAGTTTACTTTACAGTTCTGCTCTGAACCTTAGCTCTGAAATCACTCCAGCACAAACTTCATGTAATCAACTAAGACATAAGGATTTTGCCTCTCTAGGAAAGCAGAAAAATAGCCAATCCCAAAACACTGGGGCTACATCCAGCTCTGCATATTTTGTGTCCCATTCAGTCTCACTGTGTCTGTATTTCTAATCATTGTCTTAGGTCGGACTCAAGAAGCATGAACAGTTGACATAGCTGTGGTGGAGGAAAAGAGAGGCATGAGATCCAAATATTCACCCATTTTCTTAAGTGACTGGTTCTGAAAAGCTGACAGAGAAGGTTTGGCTTACCATGAAGTCTTTCTTCTGGGAGCAATAGGAGACAGTGCTGCTGCTACAGGGCAGCAGGAGACAGCAACATTTCCCTGACTCAGTGAGGCAGTGGAAAGACACTTTTCAGTGATAGCGTGTCTCTTCATCATTCCTATATACAAGTACACATTGTAGCCTACCCAAATGCCTCTCCTGCACGAGTTCATTTGCTGTGATGTAATATACTTACTGCTCTCTATCCACTTTATTTCCTCCTTTCAAAAATCCTAGAGAGAAAGGTGCTATGTAAAAACTGTGTATTTTATTGCCCATAAATGCCATTTTAGTGTTAGTACAGCTGCCTTCATTGGATCTGTCTCTACAATTACGAACAAAAGACTTGATTTAGCACATACTATACTTCCTTACGGCTGAGCTGTGGAAGCCTCACATGTGCTGGCAGCTTGCTTCCCATGGATTATGGTTCTAGCACTCTAAAAAACTCGAAGCATAAATAAAGTTAAAGGATGCTTAGAAAATACAGATTTGCAGACCTAGTGTTTTGAAGAGCTTTCTAAAAACAGCAGAGCAATGTGAATACTCTGGAAAAAAGAGATGTCAGAGCACTTTCACAAAAAGAAAACAACTTCATTTCACATGGAAATCCTGATATAGGCACAGTGAAGTAAACTTACTTGCTCATACTAATACTGTTTTACACTTCTATAGCTTCCACTCGAAGACCTCCAACTGCCTTAGAAACATTAAGCATTTAGCATTATAACATCTATTAACTGTCTATTTTTCACAAAGAATAAAACAGAGATTAAGTGATATTTTAAAAAGTTAAGAAATCTCTTAGACGAGTCTCCTAGGCGCTGGCTCTCTGACTGATGTTTTTACTTCAGCTCAGTCACAATGAATTATGATTGAATAAATATGATGAATAAATATGAAATTTTCATTCTTTGGAGAAAAAAAAAAGAGATAAAATGACCCCAATCAAGTGTATTTTCAGGCAACTTGGATTCAGAGTGCTGATATATGTGGCATTTGAGGTATGTGCATTATGTAATGTAGCATATCTTTCTTCATGCACTGGAGTTATTCTCTCTACACATTTTGTCTTGAATGAAATACAGTTTTATGAACTACTAAAATGACTGACCAAATTATTTTAAATATAAAATTTGAAACAGGTAATATGTTAATGAATTAAGTCTTTTTAATTCAACTCTTAAATTAATAAACTTTATTAAGCCTTCATACTGATCAATATACCATATAAATACGGTCTGAAAGTACATTTAAAAAATGCAAAGATGTTTTATTGGATTCATCTTTATAGCTCTCCATTTGAAAAATCAAGCATAAGATCATTATGTAAATTTCTTGCTATAATTAAACCTCATATTGTACATTCAATAACTCTGACTACTCACATCAATACTGAACCAGTACACATCATAATTTAGTCCTAAAATATGATGTCAAAAGCCCCCAGTGATATTAAATATTTAAAATAAGCAGAATAAGCAATTTTAAACTCATAAATTGATTCCTAAGTTATCACTGCTGTGAGACAAGATGGATAGTTTTAGCTAAAGCTGTAGCTAAGCATATTTATCCTTTTTAGGCAGAGTTTCTCTACACATGAGCAATGTCTCTGAGCATAAGAAATTAAGACCCCAAAGCCTTATAGGCAAGAACATGTTACAGCATTCCTCTTGAGAGGATGATACTATCAGCTCTATCTTGTGTTTATAAGCTTGCAAAGATTTATTCAGATGAGCTGCAGAAAAAAACCTCTCTCTCCACCAGCGGCAAGACAGAGGACTGAAACACACACAAAGAAAAAACAGTAAAACAATACTAACAATTAAAGCATGTATGGTAATAAAATAACTCTTCCTCTCTGTGCTCTGTATCTTGAAAGGCTAAAGTTGACAGGCTTTCCTCTTGGCAAAGCCTTTATGAAAAGAATGAGAGAACCTATGATTAATGGTTGCAGCAACAAAAAATAAATGAGTGCAAGACTATACTATGAAAGCAAGCTTGAACAGTTAGTAAAATACTGCCAAATATGCTGATTAGCTTTGAAAAGTTGCTTTTATAAAACAAATCAGAGTTCCTTATTATAATGTTAAAAATTAGTGATTTAAATTCTAAAATATATAATTTAATAATTACAGAAATAATTTATTTATCTAAATTCATAGGAACTGTATCTCCGCTTTCTAGTTTCTTTGACAGTGCATATTTTTGGCGATCTGCAGTGCAATGTAGTCCTATGACATCTATAACATATTCTTCTCCTCTATGCCTCCGCTCTTTCTCACCTTAGGAGTGGGAGAAGCATAGCATTTCAGCATCAGTATTTCAGAATAGCATTACAGAACCAGCATTTTAGGGAATTTCAGAATTCTTGAATGTGCAGGCTTTCTAGCTTTCTCATGGAGTCTTTCTATTATGATTTTTTAATGTAGAACAAGTGTTCATTAAATCCTTTGGGTACTTCAAACTAGACAGTCCCAAGATGCACATCAACATATATTTGAATTGATGGGAGTTAATCAGCTGCCCCTTTCATATGCGCTGTGTGCTTTTCCATTTCCTCCCAAGAGTCATTACTGGAGTAAACATTTGAAGAAAGGAAGATTCTGAAAGCCTAGTTTGTGAATGAAATACTTCTTTTTCTCCTCAAACTCTTTGCAAGACAAATCCTGTGTTTCTGTGGGTTTTGTTTGTTTGCATTTTGGTTTTTTAGTTCCATGCTTCTTGGAATTAAAAAAAGAGAACATAGTCAATAATTTTCAGAGTTTCACAGATCTAGTTTGTGTCCACTCAAAAGCATTATCTTTCAGATTTTTCTCTAGGGTGTCTTCTGAACTATTGACTCTGAATTATTGACGTTAAAAATATGCTCCCTCTTAACTAAGTAATGAAAAATCAATATAAATGTATGAAGAAAGTTTTATTTTGGCACGTGTGGAGGATCACAGGTGGGAAATCTGAAAGAAGACCAGGAAAAAGATAAATAATACATAAAAAGGGCCCTATAAGCCCCAAGTTGAGCTGAAAGAAGTTTCTTGCAGTCAAGCAGATAGAAAAGTTGGCTTCAGGAAACCTTGAGTAAAAAGAAGTGCCAGACACAGAACAACTGTGGAGCCTCTGTACAGGGGCGGACAGCAGTGCCATGAGTCAAAATGTTCTTTGGGCCTTTTGAACTTGTGTTGTTGCTATGCCAGTCACCATAGCAATGCAAAACCGGAGCTGTGCACATTTCCTTAAAGCCACAGTTTCCACTCTGCTACAAGTTCTTATTCACCGCTCTTCTAAGAACAACACTGAATATCTATTATCTGAGTGTTTATTACTAAGAGGTTTAATTGATACTTTATTTAAGATTCAATTTGCCAGACAATTGCATGATTTTGTTTCCTTTTCACAGGTGTCAATGTAGGCACCACAAGCTCACTGTGCATTGAATACTGGGATCAGCTACCTTCGTTATAGGCAAGGAACTGAATTCACATGCAAACTTCCCATGCATGGGCCTAAAATCGGCCCCTTCTCAATCTGATATTAGATACCCATTTACTGCTGGAGTGCAATTTTTTCTTATTTTATATGTAAATAACTTGCTTTTCTTTCCTCACTAGAGAACGCTGAGTTATTCATGCTAATGTAGTCTTTCCTCATTTTTTTTTTCTTAGCTGCAACCTCTTCCAAACTTGGAACATCTCACAGCAAGCAGAGAAACTAACATCTTTTTCACGCAGCACGACTTAGAATATTTGGCTAAAGGCCCTGAAACATTAAAAAGAAACAAACAAACAAACAAAAATCTTATTCATGATCCTTGTGTTTACTTGTCACGCTCAATTTGCTTCTTCATGCTTGCAGCGCACAACTGAAATTTTGATGGCTTGGTGTTTTATATTTATATGGAAAGTGAGCTTTTTCTTGGTTTCATCCATTTTCCATTATTTCTAGAGGAAGAAAAGATGAAGCTGTGACTGGGGGGAGAAGGGTTTATTCTTTTTTTTCCTCTCTTCTTGGATGCCAGACAGTGCCTCAAGTTCTGTGTGAAGTGTTATATTTACTGAAGGACTCCAGATTGAAATTTTTAACCTCCAAACAACATATTCTTTTACTCTACAGAAAAAAGCTAACCTTATTCAGTGACAGTGTTTGAAATTTCATATGCACAATAATGCGATATACCACTGGGATATACCACTGCATTTTGTTTCATAGTTTCACTGCTTGCCATAAATTAAATTTTTAAACAAAAATTAGCAATCATCTAATTAATTTGCTATGTTATTCATTAGCTGATATCAGCCTTTGAAAGACAAGGCGTATAAAACCAAATCTGACAAATATGAATCAGTTTCCTTCCCAACCCTGTAGTCTGACCAACTTGTATAAAATGATGGTCCTTATACTATTTCCCTTTCTATTTTCTAATTTGATTGCATATGTTCGTCTCACATAAGTGTCTAAGATCATTTATCAGCAATTCTCTATTCTAACCAAAAGCTTGTGGAGTGATTTCTTCAAGGTACTAATGCCTTGCATTTTATTTAAAAGATACTTCCCTTTAACATCTTTGTTTTCTCTAGTCAGTGCTTCTCTAAGAAGAGAAGGAAATAAAGAGAAGGAAATATTTACCTTTTTAAACAATTTGCTGTTTTATATATTTTAACTATGTCCTATATGATTGTTTTCCATAACACCCATAAAACTCCTTATCTCTTGCTACATGAAGTTGCACTACTAATCAATGATTTTCACAGTATTTCCCACCAAAAGCTTCATATGCCTATCACATTATATTCATTATCAGCTCTGGAAGGTAAAATCATTTTTCTAATTTCTGATGTTAGATAACGCCTCACCATCTTCCACTTACTGAAAACATTAAGGCAGATTTTTAAAACCACATACAAATTACTGGACTTGCTGTCACGAAGGATTTCTGATTTATTTTTCTGACATATGGCAGTATAAATGTAAAGTAAAATCACTATATTTTTAATTGGAAAGCTAAAATCAATTTTATGATGGGTAATTCATAAAATATGAGAAAAGGACATGTCTCTCCCTTTTACCTTAAACCTACCAACACATGCTCCAGGGAAATACCTGTGTGGTTCTCCTGGACAAGCCCTATACTATTATTTCATCACAACAGAGGAAACGAGTATCTGTTCTCACTTGCCTTTCTAAGAAAAGTTCCAAGGAAAGTTCTCAAAAGTATAACACCAAACTGTTACAATTTTTATTTAAGTATAGTAAGTGCAGATCTGAAATGCTACATATCTCCCTCAGACCCTGCTCCGTGACAAGGTGCGTGCCATCGGGCCACCAAACACAAAACTCACATATCTGTCTATTAAGAATTCTCTTAGCTCATGCAGGAGGTCCACCAAACATAGGAACAGTGGTCTCACATTAAACCGATAATCATCTGTTTCTTCTTCATTAAAAACACTGTGACGTACTGGAAGTGAACATGACATTTAACAAACATGTCAGAAAACAAAATCCTTGCCCTAAACAGCTCAGCTAATTTTGACAGCACTAGTGGATCTGATATGACAGGAGGAGCACACATTCCTGGAAAGGAGATAACTGATTGAAGGTTTCTGTTTTACACAGCTTCTTAATAAAATAAAATTTAATGAAAGTTAGGGAGGTGATTCACCTTACTGAAATGATAATGAATGTAATGTAGTAAGCGCAAGATGCAGAAGAACAAAACGGCTGCCTAGGTTATGTTGCGAATCACTTTCTGTTTCTGTGAGAAGTGATCTAACTAAAAAAAAAAAGAAAAAGTATCATAAAGGTAAAGCATGTAGTAATGAGGCCAGCTCTTTGTGTAAAAAAAGATACAAATATCTATAATGTCTGGAGGTTGCATTTACTCAGACCTCTCTTGGTGAAGGTGGAAAATGCCTCCAGGAAATTAAATAGAGTCCAATTCACACCCTATACAGTCTTTCATTTGAATACTAACTGCAGAATTCATCTTTGATTGACTCTGATGTAACATTTTCTTGGAAGGCTAGGATAAATCCAACATATGCCATACAAATCAACTTTTTTTTTTAGTCTATACAAATGTTTTGCTAGATGTTTGTGTGCAGGTCTCCTCAGAAGCGTGTCTAAAATAGTAGTGCGTACAAGGGGAAGAGCACTGTGCCTCATTCCTATATATATATCTATATGCAAATATATCTATATATCCATCCTCTATATATACATCTGCACATTCTCCTTAGCGGCTATGACCTAAAACAAATAAGCTAATTTCTGCACTGTTAATAATGTATATTTATGATTGTGCATTTTTTTTCAGGTAAAGAGTAGTATATGGTTTGTAAAATATTATGACTGAAGAAATTAGCTAAAATGGACAGAATAAACTGTTCAAAAATATGCAAAAGAACTCCTGTTCCTGCATAATGACCAATGTATTGGTCAAAAACAGTCCTTCATGATGATTGAGTAGAATGGAGTGTGGGAAAGGAGCAAGATGAAAAAAGAACAGCTTCTAATAAGCTTAGAAGTGTTTACCAGGTTTTCTTGGTGCATATAATCTAGTTTAGAGCAGTAATGCAATGGTGTTCCTTACATTAAAGACCGAGACTGGAAGAAAATATAAGTTCTCCAAGGGTATCTTTTATATTCTGCAGTTGCTCTTTAAAATAAGGTGAGTAAATAATGGGCTGCAAGGAAAGCATGGGGCTGTGTTCCAAAGCTCCACGCTGACAGGATGAATGTTTTCCAGAATTCACACCAAATCAAAGGACCAAATGAGGACCAGGAAATCTGCAGCAATTGTGGGAATGAATTAAATTTCTGGTAATATATTGCCAATGTATTTTGCTGCTTTATCCTCTTAGAACTGTGTTTCCAATTTTGCAATTGAACATTTAGTCCAATGCTTTCATAGAATATGCTAGATTTATTCTTTATCCTTAAAGTTTATCTAATAATAAGTATGATCTCTAATAGGTGCTGATGAACACAGATCAGTCTGGCTGAGATTCATTTGACAAAGTGTAGAGTTCTGCAGTGTAAGTGTTTATAGCTTAGCTAGTAAATGACAGTTCCCTTTACGGCCAATGAAGAGAATAAGCATTTCTATGGTATAATTCATCGCAGCCTAAAATAGATGTGTAACATAAACTAGATGAATTGTTCTCTAAAATTGACTGTTTCTCTCTATTGGCTATAAGCGGAGCTGCAGGTGACTAGGTAAGATGCTCTTACTAAGGGCAGGCGAAATGAATGCCTCTCTTTCTGCAGGAAAAGCAGAGCAAGGTGCAGAGCAGACCGGTAAACTTATGGAGGGTCTACTATTCCCATTCTCCTTTGGGGATTAGTAAAGAGCAGAGGAAGCAATGCCTTTGGCAGCATTAGGCATGCCCCTTCAGCAAGCAACAGGAAGGTGATGGATGTTGTAACTCAGAGAACACTTACACTCCCTCATGTGGCATAGTGTAATACATGGCAGGCATATCTGATTTTTGAAGGTAGGAATTTCTGCAGATAATTACAGAATGGAAAACAGTTTCCCCACCTCACAAAGAAGTGGTACTTAAATCCATTTTCACATTACACATCAGAGTGAAACTAAGATCTTCCACAGTCCTTTTTAAAAAACTAAGATAAACTCCACGATAGAATAACCTATAGTTTGGCATCATGGGCATTCTCTCAGATTCAAGCCTCTGCGTTACCTGGAAGAGGCACAGGAGCAGTCAGTCTCACCCGCACTCCCAGGGAACGCCTCATTAGCGGAATCAGCACCAGACTGCTGCTTCTTTCAGACACGATAACTAATTAAATATTCAGATAAAGTGGAACAACTTCAAAAGGAGAGACTAAGACCCAAACAGACATTAGGATCAAGTCCTTCATATAAACGAGGCAACTCAGGGAGTTAAATCTGGATTTCTGCACCTCTCAAATGAATTTTCTAACTACTAGCCAGTTACTGACTATTTCTGTTGAAAGATGTATCAAAGTTAAATGTAACAACTTAAGATTAAAAATAAAATCTTAACTGTCATTGGTAGTATGGCTGCTCCATTACGCTACAAATGGGGACTTCTTAACCAGGTTTCCTACTTTCAGACAGTTTGTAGAGAAATCATTAGCTCAGCTATACTTTCTGCAATGGCATACGAAACTGCCCCCACCTAGCTGATCCATGGTGGAGAGAAAATTTCTATACTAAATTACAGTTTTTCAGTACATGTGTTAATTTAGGTATATGCACTCAAATGCATGGTTTAGCATACCCATAATCTTTTTACATTACTTTTTTTATCAAATAATAATTTATTTTAATTATCAAAGTGCATGATGCTTTACTATTATATAATTCAGTACTCTAAACAAAATTTGTCATAAATAGGATTTTTAAAAAAATTGTTGATACCTATCAGACTTTAACATCAGCATTCAAATGTAACTGTAATAAATTATGGATTTTAAGGTCTGTTTGTTTCATTAGACTTAGCTTTAGTGTATTTACCAATCAATAATGTACTTTCATCTTTTCCTAATTCATGAATTAAAAAATTATCTTGAGAAATTAAAAGTATTAAATGGATTTTTAAATAATATCTACAAATTCATATTTGCATTCATCATGATTTTGTTATTTATGGCCTAATTATGCATATTTCACTTCAGAAACCTAGAGTATAAAATTGTCTTAGCAACTAAGACACACATGCAGTCGAATATTACCATCTGTTGTTTTTTTCTTTGCCATTTTGCTTTTCTTTCATGACACTGTTCACACTAGATTCCTCAAATAGAACCACAGGGTATATGTGGGGGGAAAAGTGAGCAAAGACATTTTTGGAAAATTATTTTTTTCTGAAAGACAGCAACATACCAATGAAGACTGCAGACGGAAGAAAACATTGATAGGTAACAAAAGGAGTAGATTATCAACAGTAAGACATTCCCTTTCAAGAGTCCTGTTTCCTGCAAGTTAGTAGTGAGCCCATTATCAAAACTGGCCTTCAGGTTCAGGACAGTCAGCGTCATTCTCACTATATGCTCTTCTAGTCAGTTAACCATGTTTTCTTAATAAATTCACTGGGCTTGATGTTGATGAGCGTATGTAGTTTTCACTCAAATGAATGTATGAGTGAAGAAATAACCCAGGACTTCAGCCCTGTGTGCACATACTAGCAGTATGTTCTAGTCTCACATAAGTGGGAAAAACATCAGTGCCAAAACCCAGGGACCCTAATAATGTCACTTAGATGTTCTTCTGCATATGAACAGGATGAAAACTGAGGAAAGTTTCTAAATAATATTGAGAGCTGTAATCTTTTGACAAAGTTTGTTTACAAAATTTGTGTTACAAGCTGGCTTAATTATGTGTGACTGGTTAGGAGAAGAGACGATGCTGCATTTCTACTGAAGCGAATCAGAGCAGACAGACTGCAGAACTCACCTCATATGCCTGAACATCTACGAAACCATATGTATCCCATGAACACTGCTCCATGGTCCAGTGCATGGCGGTTCTCATACCAGCTCTCTCCTTCTGAGTATCTTATGAGTAAGACTTCTTGGTGGTGAAACACTACAAACAACTGCAGCAAATCACTGCTGTCAGTTATATAGCTCCAGTTTGAAAAGCAAGGAAGAAGCAAAAAAACACCACCTGTAAATTCTCTGAAGATATACCATGACCAGTTTCAGACAAAAAGAGAGATCTGCTTCTACAGAGGACACAGAAATGGAGCATAAACATGTTTCATTGCAGTGAGTGACACATGCATTTTTAAAGAAAAAAGTGCTGACTTAACTACATTTCAAAACCTTTAAGCAACTCATGCAGAATTTTGTAGTATAAATTCATATATTGCCCTGATATGTCAAAGTGAATTGAATCGTTTTTTTTTTTCTAAGAAATAATAGTTCCTTAAATGTGAAATGGATTCTCTTATGGGAAAGTTCAGATAATACTCCAAGGTTTGGGGGAGAAAATACTGTGTTATTTTATACTTGACTATCCTCAGCTTTAGACATGTGATTAGCGTGGCATATAATTCTTGGCAAAATAGTTTGTTGTTAGCAAGCAGAGTGCTTGTTCTACTTCATATTTAATGAAATTTTAGTTCAATCTTCTTAATATGTAGGCTTGACAACAAAATTAGCAAGTTTAAGATTTTAAACTGGGCTAAAATGTTTGGGAATAGGATTTTTGCCTTTTACCTACCTGTGAAGAAAAATGCCATATATGAGCTTGAACCTGCCAGCTTTGTACATGTAACTTATCTTGCCTGGTACAGAAAGGGCATTGTATGCTCTTTCCACTTTTGTGGAAAATCTTGCCTGTCAGCATTTAGTTGATCAGGTCATGGTTTCCTTTCCTAAAATAGCTACATGGTGTACAATGAATCACATTTTAGCCCTGTATTAACTATGACTCCTTCCTAATAATAGAATGCATGAAAAAACAAGCAGAATTTGATTAAACATAGAAAAGGAAAGGACAGTCATTGATCATCTGTACTGGCAGGAACTCACTTATCAATCTGCATAGCCATTGATTAATATATTATAACAGTTTTGCTTTTATTATAGATGTGCAAAATTTCCTGCTGAAATTATTCAAAAATCTTGGTTTTCCTTTTTTTATAAATTTAAAAACCAGCTCATTTTTTGTCACTTTTTCCTATGTTCTAGGAATGTCAGCTGGATAAAAAGAATCCACACTGTTCATTCCTGCACTGTTACTCTTCACAAAATCCCCAGTTCACAATAAATAAAAAAAAAATAATAATCCTATGAGTTGAAATCAACCTATATAAAATGCTGTTCAATAAAAAGGTAAAAAAAAAAAAAAAAAAAAAGCATGTAAAATGTCCAAGGGGAGGAAAAAAACAAAGAACTGTAAACTGCACAAAGCTCTAGTTTCAGAAATGTCAGCAGTTCTGTAGAAAGATCAATCACCCTATTATTGTTACGCTGTTCTCCTGATTCTAGAGAGAAGAAAGATAGAAATGTTTTTACAAAAAACTGGAAAACATAAATCAAAATTTAAAATACATTGGATACATCATAAATCTTGGTTTGTTAAGATAATTAAAAAGGCTTGATAATAAACAGGAGCCCAAACTTGAACTTCAGTGAACTTTTTTACCTTCAGGCTTGGATTATGAAGCACAGAGTATACATACAGTTTATTCCTCACTGGAGACAGGCAAAAGGAAATGCGTGAGGAATTCATATTTAATCCCTATTTTTTCAAAATGATTCAAGAAGGCAGGGTAGAACATGTTACTATTTAGTATACATTGTATGTATGCCTGTCATAAAATTTTGGAAAGCCTCATTTTATGACATTCTCTTAGCAACTTTCATCATTTGTATTACTGATCCATTAAGACACAAATGTTTATTTCAACTAATGTGAGCAATAACAATCAGCAACTAATATCTTATTACCTAGAGTGAGGCAAACTAAATAATGCTTAGAAGGCCTCCAAAATAATAAAGGCAAGCAGACATTTTAAAATCACATTCCAAATACGGGTACATAATATATGCCCAACATACCTACTACTGACATTTGTGCATACGCAAACAAAAAAATATTCATGTTTATATGTTTGTGTCTCCTTCTCATCAGTGTATATAACTTAGCGCTTATCCGTGTAAGAGAAAACAAAATTGCTTGAAATTTATTTG
Organism: Apteryx mantelli; assembly: GCF_036417845.1. Taxonomy (NCBI): domain Eukaryota; kingdom Metazoa; phylum Chordata; class Aves; order Apterygiformes; family Apterygidae; genus Apteryx; species Apteryx mantelli. Next base: position 114,209,427 of record NC_089980.1, on the reverse strand, counting down.
TAAGAGCTTTTAGGACAGCCTGAAAGATTGAATTCTTATTCTTCTACACACTAGTTTAAATGCAAATAAATATATTAACTGAATTGACATAGGATTTCCAGACTGGAAAAAATCTGGCGAGAGATGTCAAGGACCGCAAGAAGGGCTTCTTCAAATACATCAGTAGCAAGAGGAAGACTAGGGAAAATGTGGGCCCTTTGCTGAATGGGGTGGGAGCCCTGGTGACGAAGGATGCAGAGAAGGCAGAGTTACTGAATGCCTTCTTTGCTTCAGTCTTTACTGCTCAGGCCAGCCCTCAGGAACCCCAGACCCTGGAGGCAAGAGAGAAAGTCTGGAGAAAGGAAGACTTTCCCTTGGTGGAGGAGGAGTGGGTTAGAGATCATTTAAGCAAACTTGACACCCACAAATCCATGGGCCCTGATAGGATGCACCCACGAGTGCTGAGGGAGCTGGCGGATGTCATTGCTAAGCCACTCTCCATCATCTTTGAAAGGTCATGGAGAAACAGGAGAGGTGCCTGAGGACTGGAAGAAAGCCAATGTCACCCCAGTCTTCAAAAAGGGCAAGAAGGAGGATGCAGGGAACTACAGGCCAGTCAGCCTCACCTCCATCCCTGGAAAGGTGATGGAGCAGCTCATCCTGGAGGCTATCTCCAAGCATGTGGAGGACAAGAAGGTGATCAGGAGTAGTCTGCATGGCTTCACCAAGGGGAAATCATGCCTAACCAATCTGAGAGTCTTCTATGATGGAATGACTGGCTGGGTAGATGAGGGGAGAGCAGTGGATGTTGTCTACCTAGACTTCAGCCAGGCTTTCAACACTGTCTCCCATAACATCCTCATAGACAAGCTCAGGAAATGTGGGCTGGATGAGTGGACAGTGAGGTGGATTGAGAACTGGCTGAATGGCAGAGCTCAGAGGGTTGTGATCAGCGGTGCAGAGTCTAGTTGGAGGCCTGTAGCTAGCGGTGTCCCCCAGGGGTCAGGACTGGGTCCAGTCTTGTTCAACTTCTTCATCAGTGACCTGGATGAAGGGACAGAGGGCACCCTCAGCAAGTTTGCTGAGGATACAAAACTGGGAGGAGTGGCGGATACACCAGAGGGCTGTGCTGCCATTCAAAGAGACTTGGACAGGCTGGAGAGGTGGGCAGAGAGGAACCTCATGAAGTTCAACAAAGGCAAGTGCAGGGTCCTGCACCTGGGGAGGAATAACCCCAGGCACCAGTACAGGTTGGGGGTTGACCTGCTGGAAAGCAGCTCTGCAGAGAAGGACCTGGGAGTGCTGGTGGACACCAAGTTAAGCATGAGGCAGCAATGTGCCCTTGTGGCCAAGAAGGCCAATGGTCTCCTGGGGTGCATCAGGAAGAGTGTTGCCAGCAGGTCGAGGGAGGTGATCCTCCCCCTCTACTCAGCCCTGGTGAAGCCACATCTGGAGTACTGTGTCCAGTTCTGGGCTCCCCAGTTCAAGAGGGATGTGGCACTACTGGAGCAAGTCCAGCGAAGGGCTACAAAGATGATTAGGGGACTGGAGCATCTCTCTTATGAGGCAAGGCTGAGAGAGCTTGGCCTGTTTAGCTTGGAGAAGAGAAGGCTGAGAGGAGATCTTATCAATGTGTACAAGTATCTGAAGGGAGGGTGTCGAGAGGATGGGACCAGACTCTTTTCAGTGGTGCCGAGCGACAGGACGCGAGGCAACGGGCACAAACTGAAACACAGACAATTCCATCTGAACATGAGGAAAAACTTTTTCACTGTGAGGGTGACAGAGCACTGGCACAGGTTGCCCCGAGAGGTGGTGGAGTCTCCTTCTCTGGAGATATTCAAAACCCGCCTGGACGCGATCCTGTGCAACGTGCTCTAGGTGACCCTGCTTGAGCAGGGGGTTGGACTAGATGATCTCCAGAGGTCCCTCCCAACCTCAGCGATTCTGTGATTCTGTGATTGGGCCAGTAGAAAAAGTCAAAAAGATGATTCTAGTGTATATTCAACAAATCTTATGTAGCAAATGCTTAAGTAAATAGAGTGTGCGTTATTAAAAAGTAACTTTTGCTCACAGATACTGTAACACAGAGGTTACAGTATTTCCCTGTATTTGAAGTAGAAAAAAAAGTGGAATCTCCAATCACAATCTAAGATGAAGGCAATTGCAGACACAAAGGACCTGTTCAGCATGTTTATAGCATTTTAAGTTCAGGGTGTTACGCCCACCTTACACACCACTTCTTTAGTAGCAGCGGTTCTCATACAGGCACCTCTCTTCACCCAGCCCTGTTAGTGTCACACTATGCCTCTCTATGAAACCTGTATTCATGAATTTTGCATACAGGAACTCTAAACCAGGCTCACACTAAGATTAGCTGGAATTTCTCTTTTCAGCTATGCAATATAGGTATATAGTACAATTAGCCCTAAAATGACATTTGAAAACTAAAAGTTGTTGAGACGTCCATTTTGAATTCACTTGCTCATGGAAGATAAGGCATCTCTCCCAGTACGCAAGTGTGCAGGTCAGTATTTCAGCTCACACCTACCTATACCTGAGCCTCTTCAGAGCTGGCCGGTTTTGTATTCCCTATGTCCCACGGACACATTTCTCCTCATTTCCATTCAAAACTATCGCTGCTTACTACTGGCCCATATGGCATATAAAACAAAGAAAAAAAGTCAAAATAAATCCTGATAGCCTATGAGCTATACGAGCTACGCTGAACTACTGAACGCAACTCTTACTTAGCAACAGAAGCCCACGGGCATACAAGTGAGCAGGGAGGGCCGTGTTGCCCCCGTGGGCACACAAGTGAGCAGGGAGGGCCGTGTTGCCCCCGTGTGCCGCGCGTAGGCCCCTCGCCCAGAAGCACCTCAGCTGGGTGAACGCGGAGTGCTGCTGGTGAACTGCAGCTAACCAATACCGATCCCCTTGCGATCTAAGATGCAAACAAAGAATACATTTTACATTTTTTCCCAGCTTAATTAGAATGTGGTTGTGTTTTGAAATCTTTCCTCACCAACTGATAATACAACTCTTAAATTTTACTAGAGGGTTTTCTTTCAACAATATAAAACTGAGATGTCTGCTTTTGTGATAATATCCAGTGAAATTAATGATCAAACTTAATGTATGCTTATAGAGTTAAGGCAACAGTATTCTACAAAGCATTATCGTAACAGATGGCACTGGACTTAAAATTTAGTTTCTTTTTTATATATCTCTCAAACCGGTTTTGTGTTCTATGAGTAACATAGCGATAAAAATGAAGGAGCTGTGGCAACTGCTTAGGACAATTTGGGGCCACAGGCCTTGTGAACCACACGCAGTGAAAGAATGCGAGCTGGGGTCTCATCTAGCACAAAAGGAAGGTGTAAAACAGCATCTTCTTGCACATTATTTTGTCGGTTACAAAACAACCTAAAAAAACCTAAAGGTTGTTCTTCCTGCTACCATCTTACTTCTCAACCTCCTCATAACACGGATTACAATTACCTATGGTCAATACCATCTAACTTATCCATTAAATCAGCATATGCTTTTAAGGATGCATTAACTGTAATATAAGAAGTTCATAAACAACTTACAACCACCTTTTCTTCCTTTTTTCTTCCTCCACAGAAACAGTTTACAACAACTTACTCCTTTACTGCATCATTCCAATATATTTTAAATATGTTTCTATTTTCTTGGTTTTAAAAATCAATATTTAGTGCCAGTATCCTGATGCATATTTAGCATATAAAAAAGGTCCTTCAGGCAGTACAGTCATCTAGCTGAATGTACTATTTCGTTTTATACCATTTTGCTTTAGTAGCCAACAAAGACTATGGAATGAATATTATTCAGTTATAACAATTTGTGAGAGCTATACAGTTACATAGCTATTTTTAAGGAAAACCTTCACTTTTTGCATAATGGCTGAAGAAATATAATTATCCAAAATCTAGGAGAGTATTTTCATCTATGCAAAAAACATCAACGTGTACACCCTGAAGTAAAGGTTCCAAGATGTTCTCTTGCACTTGCATGTTGTCAGCTAAAAAAAAAGGACTATAATTTTCCAATACTTGCTAAGTGAATTGTCATGAAATGTGCAATTGTAGAAGAGTACACCTGTGAATGTTTTGTGCAACAAAACTGAGGAAAATTTAAGCCACAGGGGATGAGACATGTCAACAGAAACCTGTCATCCAAATTCTGCTTTTTTAACTTCAGCATGCTTCAAAGTCACTAAGTACTTTCTTCCATACAACACCACTTACAAAGTAAACTAATTGGCCAATGCAAGCAAGGGCAAATAAAATATGTTTCAATGTTGGCATTTGGAAATTAAATCCTTGTTTTACTGAAATCAGTGGTAATTAAATGACTTTAATGGGCTCAAGATCATACTTAAGAATTTCTGTCTTCTACTTTTATACCCACAGAACACCACCTGGTTTTCTGCCTTGAAATAATCTTCCCATAACAGATTGCTTGGGGTCTTTACCAAACCCAATCTCAAACTATGCAAATTTGAACGAAGACTGAGTCTCCTGGCCATAAAGATCTGAAGCTGGCATAGCTTCTTTTGCTATGACATTTTGGACATTGTTCTTGCTTTAACGGGGAAAGAACTAATGAAACACTGGGGAAACATAGTTGCAATATATCATCAGAATATATATTCAAGAGAGAAAGAGAGGGAGGGAAAGAAAGAGAGAGAAAGACAGAAAGTCAGAAAGAAAGGAAGAAAGTGAAAAGCACTTTACCTCACTTTTAAATTGCCTTGCTGCGGCTGTCCATCATAAATTGACAAAATATCAAAATCTTCCTCCAGGGCAAAAGTATGAAATGACAATTGTATCCTGTTACGTTCTCCTGTGATAATGATCCATGTGCAGTTGGCATAATTTGGATAACCATGAGGAAATCCGGGGCTTTCTATAGTACCATTTGGTCCTTGTACTAAACCTCCACAGTTTTGACCTGAAAAAAAAAAAATGAAAATATGTATTTCTGTGTTCTTCCTCCCCCAGGACATATTCTTACATGCGTAGCCATATCCAAACTTAATTTTATAATACTTTTTCTAGATTACAAATACCATGTAAAATTGCATTTATACCATTCTTCTCTCTGGATTCAAAACCCCACTGCTGGCTTTTCTGAGACACTGACTATATTTTTATGCAATGAATTATTATTTGAGGTTATTTAGTATTAACAACAGTTGTTTTATTCGCCCAAATATGAATTTTAAGCATTAGTCTTGATGTCATAAATTCAACTTGGAAGTTTTAAAGCCAGAGAGTCTTCAGAACACGTTGGTGAAATTCCATTTATAATTTTTTTATATAAATACTAAAACACACTGCTGTTGTGAAACATACCTCCAAAACTGAGAGCAAAATGTAAAACACATTCATTATGCATTTTGTTGCAACAGATATTAAGATTTTTATACTCAAAAACATGACAAAACTTCTGTTTTGTTATGACAAGTTTAGTGGCATAGGTATTATAATCAGGAAGATGTTAGTTCTTTTCTAAGATTCAAAAAAAAAACAGCACTAAAGATTTATTCAGCAGGTGTTTGCGTCTGGTTTGTACATCCTACAGACCTTGTGAGGGCATGGCAGCTCATGAACAGGAAGTCCTCAGCAAGAAATTTGGCCTTACAGTGCACACTCTGGCTAATTTCCTACTCGATTTTGTTAATCCTGCACACAATAGCTGTAGTGGCTCTGAGCCGGAGAGAAGCATTAATGAAATATTTGAACAGAGAAAAGTTTAAGGACGTTCTGTGCACTGTAATGCTTGGATTATTACACGCATTTTAAGCACTTCAGAACAAGTACAATCCCAGCATTTATTGTGATACCTAAACCAGAAAAGTATTTCAGGCTGCAATTTTATTTTTAACTTCACAGCAGTAGGTCTCTGAGACTAAATCTTTCAGAGAAATGCTGTCAAATGCTTGTGGGAGGTTTCTAAATCTTAATAAAATGGATTTAATAAAAGGGATTTGCTGGTTAAAACTAAAGAAATAATAAGTGATCATTTTCTACTACATTTCCAATCCAACAATAACTCTATGAATAGATATAAAGGCTGTGGGGATTCAGTAGGCCATTAAAACAAAAATCTTCTCTAGTATATCTAACAATTGAGTCACACTGCTTTAATAAAACATGGTTATTATTAAACATTCCTTAAGAATGAACATGTTACATCATGAACACAGCACGGAAGTTTCAGTTATGTATTGTTTATCGTAATTCCTCAGCATTCTTGCAGATTCTTTGCATTGTATTTCTCTCCTACAACCATAGGAGAAATGTCATACTAATGTCAGAGAGCAAATTTAAATAATTTAATTGCTACAGAAACAATATTTGGAAAATAAAAAAGGAAAATTATAGTGACAACCCAGATACTCTAACGAATTACTTCATGCCACCCACATCCAGAAACTCGTTTTTGTAAATGAAGTATCTCCTGTAAGCCATGCTGCATGGCAGTTTCCCACCATTTTAGCTTCAGGTGGCTGCTTTGGAAGAGCAGAACTACTAAATGCAAGTAAACAATTGGTCTAAAATCTATCAGAGATAGAACCACCTTTTTGGAGTAGAAATCTGTAACTCTGGTGTATAAATAATGTGATATAATATGTTAATTATAGTTGTGGTTTCTGGCCAGATAAACAAACTACCCACCCAATCTCTAATGAAACCCTACAGCTGACTTAAGGCAAAACTGAATATTGCCAGGGGTATCAAGTGCATCCCCCCAGAATGGCCATAGCCCAGTGGCCCCTCACAGAGACGTCCGCTGCCCCCTCCCAGAAGCTTGTGCAACCATCAATGACGGCTCTCGGCCCCTCTCCAGTTCCTCCTCCCCACCCACCAGCCACTCTCATTGCTCCTCCCAGTTCCCACTCAGCCTTCCCTCTTCTCTGCCCCTAACTTATTTCAACATCCCTGATAACCCAATTTTTCCCACCACCATGATTATTTTGGTCTCCCATGTGGGATGAAAAAAATTCACTTTTGCCTACATTGTCCAGAAATCCAGCAGAATCTGAAGAGGTGAGAAACATGAGAAAAGAAACAATTAGACAGTTCAAAACCAGTGGATAGAGAAAGAGCAACAAACTCATTGGACAGAAGTGTATCATTTAAATTCAGCAGTCAGTGCAGTTTGCACTTTACAGCTATACTGAATCTTTGCGCATTTTAGTTGTACACTAAAAGATGTGTTTTATACTCCCTACTGTAGATGCAAAAGTTTTTGTGCATTACAGTCTTGCTCGTCACCTCTAACACATAGTGGTAAAGCTCCCTGTTGTGATGTACAAGCCTCAGAAGATTTTGGGATGAGCTTGAGAAGGTCACATGAAAATAAAAATAAAAATAAAACCCTCTATTGATAAATGAGGCAGCCAAAATTTTATCCCTGTTTAACTAAATCATTTCTTACTACTCATAGCCCTTTCCTTTTTCAGTTTGCTTTTGCCTTCCTGTATACATACAAATACAGGCATCCCTCCAGTCCTGAAACTACTCATAAACATTATGTCTATTCACTTTGTAGCCAAGGAACACGTGACAAAAGAGAACCAGAAAGGAAAACGATTATTGTGAACGAATATAAGCTTTCCCTTAATTTTATAAGCATACATATAAATATACATTTATTTACTTAGTGTTCAGTAAAATACACCAAAAATCCTACAAGAAATTTCAACAGAGTTAACTCTTAGTGATCTCATTGCTGAACACTGACAACCGCAAAAAGGATCTCTTTTCTGGACCAAGCAATACCACAAAAGACTAGAAGAGATCTGCAGGCCCAGAAAACTGACATCCTTTTAGGTCTGTCCCTACCCCCTTGAGACATGAAGCATGTTAACAAAGCAATATTGGGAGAAAAGGATCAGCTGCTATCCATATAATACCTATTTTGTAAATAAACTTAAGGCTAAAGGCTTCAGAACTGTCAAATGTTACACCTCTGCCAAGGAGTTAATTCAACATTAAATAACTTAAAATCCAAAAGGGATATTCACTGGGAGGATATACTTGGAAAGCAGGAATGAAGAGACTTATGGGTAACAGCTGGCAGCAAATTAGATATGAGTTGGCAATGCAATATCACAAAAAAATGCAGTGTCTGACTGCAGAGACAGACACCATAGATGAGTAAAAGGACACTGATGAGATTTATTAAGAATATTTCATTTCGTATGGGTGCCTTAACAGCAAAATGTGTCAATAAATTCCAGGGAATTCAGAAACAAAGAATAAGAATAATTACAAACACTGAACGTACTGACAAGAAAATATTAAAAGAATATTAGTATTAAAAGATTTTAAATAGTTCTACCGGGCTGAATGTAAATACACCAGAAAATGCAGGCTGAATACAAATGAAAACATCCTAAAAAGCAAATCTACTCCTATCATCCACTCTAGCTGCAGCCCTTGTGTCAAATATACAGCATAAATAAAAAAAATATATACTGTCATTTTTTACAAGATGTGCAGTCATTGATTGAGCAGAATATCAGTACATGGAATTATTTTAATATTAAAGTTATATTAGACTGCCAAAACTGTATTAGTATGATACCATGTTGCTGTTTATATGAATGTAAACTATTCTATTTGCATTAATTTTCTGTCATGTGTTGTCTGTAAGAAGATACTTCAGCACAGCTACTTAACTTTATAATTTTAAAAAGTGTAGTACAAGAAAACTGAAGCTCTTGGCTGGTTGTTGAAAATCATTTACATTGATTGCAGCCTTAAGGATTAAAGGGCTTCTACAAAGTTATCTAAGAAAGTTTCCTTGCCTGTCACATACTAGGGTTATCAAAATATGCTTAAGATAGGCCTGCCTTGATTTAAGTGAGAGAGAAGGGATGCCGAGACTCTGTATTTCTGTAGAAAAAAGCACAGTCAGACAACCAGGAAAGAGAGATGCAACCAACAGTTCTTGAAGAGGTGAACTCCAAGCAGTGCCTATAAACCTGTACCACAAAAAAGAAGCATTAAGGAATGTATTTCAGTTACACGTGCCTGTATGTATTCTGCTATTCATAATCCACAGTGGAGGAGGGGGATTCACACCTTCACGCCTTGCATCAGGCTTCAGAATAAATTTAGCCTCAATCTTTCCCAACTTTACACACAGAAATTCTCCTAGTAAAAGCGAAGCAAGCCCGTGCTGTTGCATGCACATCCGCGTGGATGCTTTAGCTCATTCTAAGTGCCTGTCCACTGTCTGCTGTTTTTACTTGGTACTATCAAATTTATCTTTCCAAAATAACTGGCATTGACCTGCGACTGTAGATACAATGCCACACCGCAGAGTGTGGGGCTGTGTGCAATACTCTGTATAGCTGCTGCTGCCGCTTGTACTCAGTTAGAGACCAAAACGCAGGTGGGGGTAGTGTCTCCTCCTGACTGTACACTCTAGATACTAGAATACAGAGTCTGATTTTGTTTGGATTCTCATCGGATTCACAAATTTTGCATTGTAGTCCAGCTACAATAGGAAGCCTAAATAGGTTATAAATTGATGGTTACATAATTTTCATCAAAGGGCAAGATTTTGGTTTAAAATTGTTATACTAAATTGCTTATACTAGAGGATGAATTGAATCTCTCTCTCCCACTTGCTGATAAAATGCTGTAAGGAAGAGACAAATACATGTGGCTGCATTTCAGCTGCTGTTTAAGAGAAAGTGTAATTCATGCTTAATTGCTTGAAATAAGTAGTTTAGATGCCTACTTTCAGGACAGGACTGCAAGATCTGGATTTTGAATGCAGAAGCACCTATCTGCTTAGCCTTTTCTATTGGCAAGGTAGATCTCTGATCTGTATATATATATATGTATATATTTAGTATCTAAATCCCTGCATGAATTATATCCTTTTCTGAAGGCTATGCATCTAAAAAGTAGACACTGTAGCACAAAATGTGCATAAAGCACTTGTGTCCTTTACTATAATTAGACTTTAATTTGCAAATCATCCCACTAGAATTTCTGGGCTAATCTGTGAGGTAAAGTATAATGCAACTGCAGCACAAGTACCAGCATTTGGCCCTTCATCATTAATTTACTTAAAAAGTTGCCTCAGAGAAATCAGGACTGTGTCAGAACTGTTCACAGTTCTTCCTGCAAGAAAGGCTTTCAAAAGTATTTCAATGAGACATTTCAAGCTATACTCATTTAAATTGTGTCTTGCTTCTCTAATTCATGAAGTCTAGGGGCAAAAGCAAAATGAAACTGTTACCCAAGTTTTTTTTATTTAAACTATCATACAAAGAAAGATAACTCTCCAACTCTGCAATTAATTCTAAAGTTTTAAAACAATTTATAAAAATTCCATTCATACCCATCAGTCAAACTATACAAATAACCTCTATATCAGAGTTGCAAAGAAAGCTAACTAACGAAGGGCAAATAAAGGCTTAATAAACATACAAAACATTCTGCTTGAGGCTCATGCTACCTTCAAAAATCAGTCTGTATTGGCAAGCAAAAAAACAAGGAAAAGATGTTCTTTTAGTTATTGCAGATTCCAGACCAAAGAACACACATGAAACTTCTTATTCCTTGTATGAATCTTGTCACTATTGTGCTGCTTGGCTGAAAGACAGCTTCAGCTCCAGCTTCAGTTTATCCTTGGTCTTCCTTATCCTTGGTCTTCTGGAGAGCACCAGTACCCAACATTTGTGGGACAACAGGGATTTTAATTTTTTCTATATTTTACCTCATTAATGTGAAACTGGCTTACTATTAAACAGGAATTTAACAACACAAAAACAGTCAGAAGTGAATCCTATGAAGAGGATCATGTCAGTCATGTAGGTAGAGGTTGCAGAATGAAGTTTGCTACACTTGAAAGGGATGGCTATGGCCAGACAATGTGATGAAATTATTTGCTGTATCAAGCCTTCTTCCTCCCCGATATATACTTAAAAAGAAAATTTTAAAAAAGCAAAAGCACAGAAGTTGCTCTGTCAACACACTTTAACACTGTTTAAAGCTCTAGATGAAATGCTCAGGAGCAAGAGCTTGCACCTGCTCAGGCTCAATATTCATCAGTTATGAACTATAAGTGAGGATACACTTAAAACACTGCAATTTTGCCTTGAATGCAGAGGTCAAATGGGCAGTAAAATCACTCTTGTAAGTATTGCTTTGCCATAAGTTTCTGAATAACTTTAGTAAAATGAAAGTATCCTAAAGATTTTCTAAAAATTGGACTTCTATTTTCCTGTGCCTTGATATTTATCATCACTAAAAAAGGTCTCCATTTGCCAGTAGTTAGTAATTAGTACTAGCAAAGTCTGATTCACTGGTTCACTAATTCTGCAATTAATGAAGCCAATTGCAAAACACTTCCACAAGAAACAAGCAGAGAGACAACTACTTCTCTATCAGTGTAACACTGATATATTTACCTATCTATACAGATAAATATATACTTACATATTTTCATAGAAAGCAATTTTGCAAGATATATGTATTTCCAACAAGTGAACCATAAAATGCACCAAAACCAAGCATAATAAAGTCAACGATGTTTTAAGATATTTTGAACAATCACAGTAATGAAAATGAAGTCAGATCTATTCATATTATGACTGTTATGAATAGTGTCCTCAATTCTACAGCTACAAAAGAATGCAGCTTCTGGTAGTGAGACTGAGATTTTGATACCCAAGATTCTTAAAAACCTTTCCCACTAATTCTGAAGACACTTAAAGTCTGCAGAGATGCTACCTCCCTCATTAAAAAAAAAAAAAAGGAAAAAAAAAGATGCTAATAAGACTTATAGTTTTATTAAAAAGTGTAATAAGAAAATAAGAACAGCTGTACTAGGCCAGATCAAAGGTTCATTTAGCTCAGTATTCCCTCTCCAAGAGCAAACCAAAGGAGGCACCTAGGAAGAGTAAAAGACAGAGGAAGCATATGGTGATACTTCTCCAGAAAATTCCTCTCACCTTCAAGATTTGCATTGCAAGGATTTTTTAAGAGGAACACATTCCAGTAGCATTGTCTTCTGTTTAATAGCACTTGATGTATATCTTTTACACGAACTTGTCTAGTCATCCTCTGAGTCCATGTTAATGTCTATGATCTTTAATTTATTGTACAAGGAATTCTAAAACATGAAAAACCCTTCTTTGTGTTTGTTCAGGAGCTACCACCTGTTAAGTTCATTTGGTGCCACACTAGTTCTTGTATGAAAATTAAACACACAGTTGAGTCTTATTTATGCTTTGTATGGCACTTAACATCCTATTGACCTTTACCATGTCCCAGATTTTTTTTTTCTTTCCAGGTTGAAAAGTTCTGCCCTATTTTAGCCATTCCTTGTACAAAAGCCAATTTGTCACCCTTCTCTGAGCCTTTTCCGTCTCTGCTATATCCTTCATGAGACAGGGAGACCAGCATTCTTGTAATATTGAACATATATACACCTAATTTGCATAATGATATCTTTATTCTCTTTTCTATTCTCCTCCTAATTTGATCTGTTCTTTTGACTGTTGCTAAGCATTGGCTTGAAGTTTTTATAGGACTATATATTATACCCCAAGATTCTCTTCCTCAAGAACTACAGTGAGGTTAGAGCCTGTCATTTTACACATAAGATTAGGATTTCTTTTAGGGATTTTTCTCCTGTAGATTCTTTACAGCTTTTATTTATATGCATCACATTACATCCATCTACTCTGAATCAACTACTTTAACACCCAGTCACTTGGTCACACAAGGTACTTTTTGTAATTCTTCGCAAATGGTCCTCATCTTCACTAAGTCATATAACATCACTAAATGGTCACCTCACTACTTAAACACTTTTCTGGATCATCTACGAGTGCTGAACACCACAGATGCCAGCACAGATCTCCTTGGGATGCCATGGTGGCTCCCTCCATTGTAAAAAGCGGCCATTTGCTCCTATCCCTGACCCGTAACCTTTAACCAATCTTTTATCAATGCAAAGACTTTCTCTCTTATGCCATTCCTGATTTGTTTCCTTACGGTCTTTACTGGGGAACTTTGTTCAATGTCCTTCAGAAATTCTGATCAGCTTTATCCACATTCTGGCTGACTCCTTCAGAGAACCCCAACAGGCTTCTCTCTCTCTGAAGAGCACATATTTTTACAAAGATGTCTTGATTCTTCCTAAATATATCATATTTATCTACATGTCTATTGGTTCTCTTCTTTATCATAGTTTCCCAACACAAGCATCAGACTTTCCAGTCTGTAGTTCCTGAACTCCCCTGGGTCCCTTTTAAATATTGCCATCTCAGGTGAATCTAAGTTGGACATTACATTAGCGGTGCAGCAATGTCATCTTTGATGGTATTTAAAATTCTTAATAACATGTGGTGCTGGTGACTTATTACTGCTTATTTTGTCTGTTTTGTAACCTGTTCTACCATTTTTTAAATTTTAAACAGATGCCTTGAGAAATTTTCCAAAAACAACAGTTCAGTCTTGGGAATAAAAAAAAAAAAAAAAGATTTTTCTGCTATGACCCAGCCTTCCTTAAGTCCTCCTTTTACATTCTGATAATCTATCTGCCCAGCAAGGCTCTCTTGCAGGCTACTTGTTCCTGATGCATTTGAAAAAGGAGTAATTTTTAGTTTGTGATGTTAGCCTACAACGTTCTCAGACACTGATGTTCTGTTTCTAGTCAAACATTGAGAAGGCCAAGCAGCTCTGTCCCCAAATCTAGCCAGTATGTTTGCCTTCACCTAGTTTGCCTTAGTATTAGTTCCCTCTGGCAGTCTGCACAAAATAGTGTTAATCACTTTCTTTGAATATATAGCAGGAAGAATCCCTGACTCTATCATGTCTTTTATTCTTATTTTTAAGGCGTTAACTATAAGGCTTGATGGTTAGAGACCCCACATATTGTAAACTCTCTCTTGTACAGAAAATTCAAATCCACATCTCTCACATCCCTAGAGCTGCTCATGCTTGCAGTTACGACTTCTCTAACTCATGCACATGCACACCTGCAGGAACTTTGCCATTATAATAAGTATTAGCCAAAACTTAAATGACTTTGAGCTGCAAAGCTCATGAAAGTAACAGTTTTGAAAATATGACTTCTTATAAGAAAGGGAAAAAATACATGTTCCTGGTAGTGCAAAGATGTGTTTTATATATATATAACAAAAAAAGTTCTCCACTCAAACTATACAAGGTAACTATAGAATTGTTGTTGCCATTAATTCACAGTATAATCTTAGCACTGAAGGTCTGCCTACAAGTTGCTGTGAATTCACAGTCAAAAACCACTTGAATATCTTATTTTAATTTTAGATAAATTTTAAATTTTCTCTGAATAATGTTTATGAGCTAAATTACTGTTTATGAAAAACTTCAGCTCAAAACAATTGATAATTGTTTATTTATTATCTGGCATTATTTTATTTCAACCTTAAAAAGAAATAACCCAATCTACTCAGTGTGACCTCTTTGCTTTCTCTGGAGGTGCAGGCACCGTAATGCAGGGGTGTAATTTCTATTCCACTTGCTCTATCTTCTTCTCCCAGCTTCCAACTCTTTTCCCTCCCCCTTCTTTGCTTCAGAGACTGGCCGCTGCTTACTCCGTACTGGAGTCACCAGGATTGCCATGCCCTGACTGCTGGATAAGTGACCAGACAGCCCTGTCCCTATTCGGGTCCTAGTAATGAAAGCGAACTACAAAGTACCAAGTTATTTTTATCTTAGGTATCACCGAAGATGTATTCAATACTGCAAGCCACCATCTTTGTCGGCAAAACTGAAATATGTCCAGCTGGCGCTGACATTATGAAGATTTTACGCAGCACGTGGCTGCTATGTGCCAATTCCTGTTTACTGTCATCAGTCCATCACTTTTCAATGTCAGGAAGAAATGTGCAAAGCTTCAATACTACAAATATTTAAACATATTCAAGAGAGTCCCCGTCCAGGGTGAAATGAGACCAGTGTAAAGTTACTCATGATGTTATGCTTTTGCAAAACCTGGGCAAAAAATATTTGATTCCAAGAGAATAAGTAAGAAATTATTTAAAGCTTAATAATAATCTATTGCCTCCAAATCATTAAATATTCTGTAGCTTGACAGCTAAAACTAAAAATAGGGAACAAAATGGCAGCCTAAGCTGCAAAATTTAGACTGATTTCCTCTAAATATAGTCCCATTCAGATCCTGCAATGTTGTCTATGACCAGTCTAGGACCTTCACAGGTTAAAATAAAAAACATGAAATGAACAACTAGTAACTCTAGAATGGTTGTAATAGCTTTTAGTTCTGATGCAGACGTCTGCAAAGTGACTGCAACTCGACCAGTCTATAAACCATTTTAAATCTAGATCTTATTTCTAGTGACAAGATAAATATTCGTTGACTATGTTGATTAAACAGAAAAGCCACTCTATACAAAGTCTCGGATTAGTACTCTGAGAGCCAGGCAACAGCTTCATCCTGTGTATATTTAAGCCTTTATCCAGCATCCAACTGAAATTAAATCGTCCTGAAGGTTAAAGATTGATATTACTATACAGCAAGAAATTCTGACCCAAATCCCACTGTAATGGTAGCTCTGCTGTGTACCAGAGCAAAACATCTTAATTGCTAGTAGGTGGGAGTTTTTCTTTACTTTCTAATGAAGTTCTCAGTTCTCATATTATAGATCACTTGGATTAGGCTGCCATTACAAATTGAGAAAAAATATATTTTATGCTCTATTTTCAATACTGGAGCATCTGAAAGAACAATAAATCAGTATTCCTACAAGTTTATGTGAAAATAAAATGTAGCAAAATGCATTTCTCTGAAAGAACACCTTTTTTAAAAAAAGAGCTTTTATTTTTTTTTAAATGCTGTCTACAATATTATCAATTCAGAGCCAATGGTTAGCAGAGACAAAAAAATAAAAATACAATAATCACTCTCTCAAGGCTCCAGTTTGTCAGTCCTTCCTTCTGACAAAGCAATGAGTTCTCAGTTAAAAGGATCTAGATGGTATGAAGTTGTTTTATCCTTTTTCCTTCAAAAGTAATCACAGAATCACAGAATCACTGAGGTTGGAAGGGACCTCTGGAGATCATCTAGTCCAACCCCCCTGCTCAAGCAGGGTCACCTAGAGCACGTTGCACAGGATTGCATCCAGGTGCGTTTTGAATATCTCCAGAGAAGGAGACTCCAGCACCTCTCGGGGCAACCTGTTCCAGTGCTCTGTCACCCTCACAGTGAAAAAGTTTTTCCTCATGTTCAGATGGAAGTGTCTGTGTTTCAGTTTGTGCCCATTGCCTCGCGTCCTGTCGCTCGGCACCACTGAAAAGAGTCTGGTCCCATCCTCTCGACACCCTCCCTTCAGATACTTGTACACGTTGATAAGATCTCCTCTCAGCCTTCTCTTCTCCAGGCTAAACAGGCCAAGCTCTCTCAGCCTTGCCTCATAAGAGAGATGCTCCAGTCCCCTAATCATCTTTGTGGCCCTTCGCTGGACTTGCTCCAGTAGTGCCACATCCCTCTTGTACTGGGGAGCCCAGAACTGGACGCAGTACTCCAGATGTGGCCTCACCAGGGCTGAGTAGAGGGGGAGAATCACCTCCCTCGACCTGCTGGCAACACTCTTCCTGATGCACCCCAGGATACCATTGGCCTTCTTGGCCACAAGGGCACATTGCTGCCTCATGCTTAACTTGGTGTCCACCAGCACTCCCAGGTCCTTCTCAGCAGAGAAGCTGCTTTCCAGCAGGTCAGCTCCCAACCTGTACTGGTGCCTGGGGTTATTCCTCCCCAGGTGCAGGACCCTGCACTTCCCTTTGTTGAACTTCATGAGGTTCCTCTCTGCCCACCTCTCCAGCCTGTCCAAGTCTCTTTGAATGGCAGCACAGCCCTCTGGTGTATCAGCCACTCCTCCCAGTTTTGTATCGTCAGCAAACTTGCTGAGGGTGCACTCTATGCCTTCATCCAGGTCATTGATGAAGAAGTTGAACAAGACTGAACCCAGTCCTGACCCCTGGGGGACACCGCTAGCTACAGGCCTCCAACTAGACTCTGCACTGCTGATCACAACTCTCTGAGCTCTGCCATTCAGCCAGTTCTCAATCCACCTCACTGTCCACTCATCTAACCCACACTTCCTGAGCTTGTCTATGAGGATGTTATGGGAGACAGTGTCAAAAGCCTTGCTGAAGTCAAGGGAGACAACATCCACTGCTCTCCCCTCATCTACCCAGCCAGTCATTCCATCATAGAAGGCTATCAGATTGGTTAGGCATGATTTCCCCTTGGTGAAGCCATGCAGACTACTCCTGATCACCTTCTTGTCCTCCACATGTGTGGAGATGGCTTCCAGGATGAGCTGCTCCATCACCTTTCCAGGGATGCAGGTGAGGCTGACTGGCCTGTAGTTCCCTGGGTCCTCCTTCTTGCCCTTTTTGAAGACTGGGGTGACATTGGCTTTAGCCTAGTAAGGCAGAGCTCTCCAATGCTCTTTGTTCTTCCTTTGCATTTATTCCAGTCCTTTTTAAGATTCATCAAAATGAAGGAAAGAAAACGCATTAAAAAGAGGGGAAAACAATATGAGTTTGTATAACAACTGTGAAATATGTAGAAAGAGGTGTTGAAAAAGTTCTTTTAGAGAGCTTAAGAGCCTAAAATGTAAAATCCTGAGCTAAAAACAGATTTAGTGTCCTTTTAAAATAAGACTATTCTTCATAGATGCAAACTCATTCCGCAGATGGAGATCACTGAGGAGAAGGTGAATTTTATTTCTTTGTTTACTTTTTTAAAACAGTAAAATAAATTGAGACTTCAGGTAAATACTACTATTACAGTTGCTTAGCAGCAGGCAGTGGCATGAGAGCGCAGTGGCATAGCTAAGGTAAATAAAGGGGAAACTGCTGATGGCAGCATTTGGGAAATACTAACACACTAACCCTGCCCCTCCACTGCCTTGCCTGCACTGGGACAGGAGCAACTCGACTGCAGGCAAGTGACTCTGAGAAGAGAGACATCTTGGCAGGATTTCTTTATTTTCCTTTCAGCAGCCTCCTGCAACATACAGGATAACTATCTGCACCAAATCTGATTACTTCAGTGTCACCACTTTGACTTTCATTTTTTTTGGTGATGTCACTGTCGCAGACCACTTCAGTGGCAGCCTTGCTCACACCTTAGGACAGGTTTCTTAGTACCGTCTCTGTCACTGGACGCCTAAATCACAAGGCTGAGAATTTTAACGCAGTTCAAGCAGTTTGATTTTATAATACTTCTAAAAAACTGTATTTACAAAAAGACCAGTTCTGAAAACTGCAAAAATCCACCGCTGTGGATTATAATTGCTCCATGAGTATCATGTTCTTTAACTACCTTTTCTCCCCTTTCCTCTTTTAGTTATTAATTTGTGCGACATTTTTATTATCCAGCAGGCTTTCCAGTATTTTTTCTCCCTTAGACTATTTGTCCGACTACAGAATCAGTCCAGATTTAAATCTGTTCATCTCTATTGCTTTAATTCATTCCTTTCTTCTCATTTAAAACAGAACCTCTCTGTTCAGTGTCCTTTAGTCACCAGTGCAGTCCTGACATCAGCTGAGAAGAAGGACAAATACTACCTTTCAAATTAGACTGCCAAGTCATGGCTTGAGGAAAGAGAATCGGTGGCAATAAATTCTTTGACAGTCATCAGAGAAGTTTCATTTTCAAAGATGGATGAGTTATTTGGGGAATGTGTATTGAAAGATCAGGTGAAATTACATTAGATTTCAGTATTAAAACAATCACTGTTGTTAATACAAACACATCCTGAAAGAAGAATTTTAGCTTTTGCATTACAAAATGACACTTTATGGAACTACTACAGTAAACGTTTCATTGTCCTGGATGGTCAGTGATCTCTCTACTGCATGTAGCTTTAGGAACTTCCACTTTAATTTATATTTATTTATTCACATTGACTAGAATTTTGGGCTCTGGTCTTTCAGTTTAGTGGCAACATTATTACAAGCTCACACTGGATATTTGTTATTTTTCAAAATGGTATAAACTGAACTAGTTTTATCTGCAAGCCATCCAACAGCTTCATAGCTGTTTATATGATCTCACATAATGACAAAACAGGCTAATAAATAGCAATGAACAAGACAGACTTTTCTTTCTGACAACAGTAAATGAACTCCTCTAGATAAATTCCATATATAAGCTAAATATTATGGAATATACTGCATGACCAATCTGCCTATTGACCCTTACGCAGTGAAAATTTTTTGAGCTCCCCTTGAACGTATTCCCCTTGAATATATTCCCACTGATGTATTCTTTAAGTGCTTAACTTCAAGTGAGTGAGCAAAGCCACTCACTCAAGCAGGAGCATTCATATCCTTAAAATCATAATGAGGATCCAGATGGGAGAAAGGAGAAAAGAAAGTTACTTCTTTTATGCAATTGCATGTACTGATTTTTTTTTATTTTATTTTTTACAATAGTCTCAGACATTAATTGGAAGGTATGTTAAAATATTTCTGGTAGCAATGTGAAATCCACAATCTCTATATACATTATAAGGACAGGGGTATAATTCTGTCCTCCCAGCATTCTCATTACCTTCCTGACTCCTATATCTGATTCAAAAACAGCCGCCTCCGTGGTTTTATATACTGCATTTGATTTCTGTATAAAATGGAAGCAACTGGATTTTAACATGTTTCTGGTATCAGTGGATACTATGCTATTTCTCAGGCTTGCCTCTATCTTCTGTATTTAGCAGAAGGACTGAATACTGAAGATTTGAAACATTCCGCTTGACAGCTCTATCATTTCCATACATATACTTGTGCTTATTATTTAGATTTTTGTTATATAAAAATCCTGATATGAGCACTACTGTTGTATGCAAAGCACAATGCACATGTAACAAAGAAGAACTCTCCTATGAAAAGTTAACAATTTAACATAGCAAACAATATTACACCATTTGCAAAATTATATCTATCTAATATAGATATACTGATTCTGAAATCAAAATATAGTAGTGTGACAACATGTACATATATAAAACATGATTTTTGTACTTCCGATAAAACTGCAAACTTATTTACAATTTATGATACCTTTTAGGTATTATTATTATCAGGGTGGGAATGATACAATAGACACACATTCCTGGAGACTATAAATTCAAAGTACAGCTGCCTGAATCATTCAAGACTGGAACTGAAATGATATATTCTAATAATTTTGACAACAGGAGATTTAGTACCATATCTTTGTACCTTACAGATATACATTTGCACAGTATTAAAGGGAGTACTGAATTTAATGGGGCAATCGAATGGAGAGTAACATAACTCCTGAGTCCTAATGTCAATAGGCAACCCTTACACACAGCAATTTTCAGAAGAGCAGTTCACCACCACCAGGCAGTACCACCCGTATGAGAAACTACAGGTGTAATTCAGCACTGTTCTGCATCTTCTGGCCTTACCTATACCAATTGAAATGGGTGCCAAAATGCTGCCACTCTGATTTGCTGGAAAATGATTGGAGGAGATGATTATAGAAAGAGATATTTTTCCACATGTACATATATATATATATGTATATATGTATATGTGTGTGTATATATATATGTATATAAGATCAAATTTTTATTTCTCCCATACTAAATACAATGGTTCAGTTTTATTTTTTCATTGTGTATAGCTCAAGCAATTATTTAGACTTGTAAACCATGGCAAGAAATGTTGGAAGCTGTGACAGAAGAAGTGTCATTAATGTTTGCTTTAAACTACAGCTGATTAGGATAATACTTTCTAAAAACTGTATATACTATATCTATTGACTAATTAGGCACACAACCCATGCACATGATTCATATAGGCTACAGAAAATAAAAGCTGATACAATGAATTGAATTAAAATAAATTAAGACATGCAGTTGATGATACTATAAATTGCAATTGTAAAACATGCAGGAAGATATTTATGATAATACATATTTACAGAAATAATTTCTCATAAAATTCAACACTTCATGAGATACTGTGCTTTTCAGAGATGGTTTACCTATAGTATATAATTATTTTTTACAGAATTATGATGGACTCTGCAATTATCCAATTGAACAATCACCCAAACATTCAACAAATTGTGTAAGGATGAAGCATATGAAATTGCAGAAACAGAATTTATGCTCCTTGGGAGTTTGCACCTTATCTCCACCCTCAAATACTGCCTCTACATCATAACACACAAGTACAAACTCAGTCCAAGAACAGTACAAATAGTAGTTCTGAACCAGATTGCTAAAAGGGATCCTGAATCCTTGATTAAGGCATATTTGATGCAGATTTGAAATAGGTAGATGAGATCTACTTTTTGTGGGCAGAGTGAAAGCAGTATTCTGTTACGCTCAGTTTACCTTAAATGTACAAAACAAGAAGCTGTCTGTCTCAATGACTCATCTTCAGGAGCCACTGTGATTGACAGAAAATAGCCAGAATAAGCCCAGCAAGCAGGTATTATTCATATTGGTGCTGCTGAAGGTGGTTCTGCCAGGGTCAGGGAAATCTCAGCGGACCTGCCACGTCCGTGCCAGTTCTGCAGCAGGGGCCGTCCCTGGACCTGCAAGCTCTGCTCATGCACATAGTCACTGCCTCCACAACATGACCTGGAGGCGAGCTTCTCTAGGACAATTTCTGTTTACACTACCCACGAGAGATATACTTACAGCCCTTTCTCTGTAAGTATTCCAATTCCAACAAATTTCTGGGCAAGATAAAACATTGCCTGTTCTATCTCTAGGCCTAAAATAAAAGCCTTGATAATTATGATAGTGAAGGGATTTCATTTTAATTAAAATAGCTGAGATCTTCAGTGTGCGGTTGACATGAAAGATCTTGGCTTCTAGCCTCTCTGAACAGTAACACAGTCTATCTGACTAACAAAGTGTCCAGCAGCGTGATCTTACTCCCACTGAAGTCACTGATAAAGCTCCTATTGACTTCAAGAGAGAAGGATCAGCTCTGTATATACAGGCTCAGATTCATTACACATCTGGCTTGTATCCAGAAGGAGGTACAAAATTCAAAGGGGGAGACTCTTGGCATGACTTAACTGAACCAAAGTGGACATGCTTTTGGGAGACCGTGCACAGCCATCAAAAAGAGCAGGATAAGACTGCAAAACGTTAGCTTTCATTCATGTTACATCAGACAGCGTTATGTCGTTCTGTCTTACAGCTCATTTGACAAGCACACTTCTGTTACAAAACATAAAAAGAAGAGAACAGCACAGATTTGAAAAGAACGTGCTCATTTTAGTTGAGGTGACTAGTTAATTAGCAGTGACTATAAAACAAGCTTTAACTCATTTAAAATGGTTCTTGCCTGTAAGATTAACAAACTTGCCAATGTCACAAGTTTTATACAATCAACTATACATTATTAATTCAGTCCACATGGTACTAGATATTAGACTACAGCTACATTATTTACTTTTAGAATTCTGAAAGCATGCCCCTTTAGCATGCCCTTATCACACCAGACTCTCAGTTTACATTACTATTTAGAACTTCCCTTATTTATGGGGGAATATAATCATATATCTATTAAAAAAACACTGAACATATGGCTCCCATGGCAGAAACTGTAAAATCGAATTTTCCACAGTCATTTGCTGGACAGACAACCAAATGTTGTTTCATGCTTCAGCTAAAACACTGCAACTATAATATCTTCTTTGTGTCATTGTAACTTATACTTGAAGAAGCTGTATAATTTATGGTAGGGTTGTCAGCTGAAGTTATCAAGTCCATACAATGTCCTTACAATGTCACAGAAAAATTTGAAGTGACTGTAACTTGAAGATAAATGTAAGGTTCACAGCAGTCTACAATTTATAATCCCAATTTGGTGATGTACAACCACATTTATTATAATTCTGATTAAAAATCTGAGTTAATGTTATTTGTGATTCTTGCTGTTTGATATAACAGGTATTTTTCCATGTTTGCATTTATGAAGTGTTGGTTCTGCCAGCTACATAAGCATCTAGAGGCAAGAAGCAGAACAGCAAAGGTCCTATACAGCAAAGTGACACTCACAGCACCCGGAGGACACATCGGACCCCTCCCCCCAGCCCCAGCATCTTCTCTCAGTGTCATTTCTTAAAGAAAATATCATCAACAAAACAGGTTTATTATTAAACATCTTTGATTTATCTTAGCATTGCCCTCTTCAAGCCAACTGTCACGCTTTGTGGATTTTCAGCTGATATAAGCTGGCATGTCTTGACGAGACAGATCACATCAGAGCAGCTGTAACACCCGCTCAATTCCTAGCCCATATGCTGACTCTACCATCCACCTTTCTTTCTTTCTGCATTTTTCAAATACTTATTTGGTAAAGTCATTTTACAATTTACTCTTGAATCTGATCTTGGTATTGATATCCTATTAATTACCTTGATATCTCCTTCTATGCTTCTAAGGCAAAACACTGCATACATAATTATTAATCAAAGAAATGCAAGGGAAAGTCTGGCTGGTTTCTTTATTTATTAAACATTTTTCTAGAGTCTTTGGTTGTTTAGTTGCAAATTTAGCATGAGGCAATCAATATTGAATTTCATCAGCCATTTCATCTGCTCAGGTTCATGAGATGCTCTGAAGCTCTTCATAGTAAGCTTTTGTTGTGCAGGTTAGGCAAAATGAAAGACAACTGTAAAGAGGTGCAGAAAGATTTTGTAATACTGAGAAACTCCATGTTGATACAAGTACAGAAATGTCATGCCAAAGCAAAGCCCAATTTTACATACACAACAAGCTCTAAGCTACCTGTTATGGCTCAGGAGAACTATCCTGGAGCAGACAGAGCGCTGAAGTAATGCATTCATAAAACTAACAGTCAAAAAAGCAAACAATGTTTAAAATTACTGAAGTTAGAGGAAACAAATGGAAACTGTCATTACGCCCTATGTATGCTCACTGTATAACCAGAGGCCTGCATGCAGTTTTAGCCCCACAATCTTATCAGAAAAGGTGCAGATAAGAACAGTAAGGGTGGCCAGAGGTATGAAACAGCTTTGCTGCAGGGAGACTAAACAGGCCAGCGTTTCCTGGCCTGCACAAGGGGCAGCTGAAGGACCGTGTGGGAGAGGTCCACAGAAGCCTGAGTGGAAGGAAACGTATATGTTTTCTTCCTCTGTTTTCATTACTCAAAACTCTTTATGCTGATTAGTTCAACACAAAAGAAGAGACATTTGCACATAGCACATAGCTAAACAGTGGAACACATTCAACAAGAAAGCAATCAGACTTTTGCAAAAGAGCAATTAGCAGAAGAAAAAAATACATCAGGGTATACTGAAAGGAAAAATACAGAAAGACTCACAGGCAAAGACTTCTAGAAACAAGGAGGTATATTTCAGAAAGTATGCGCCTATGCTTACACAGTTCTTACAGCCTGGTTCTTAAAAATTTTCATGAACCCTGTTCATTAAACAGCATCTATTAGGTTGCAACTACATAATGATTTACTTCATGTTGACTGTTCTAAATATGCCGTTTTGATACACTTACAGCCACCATGAATTGTAGAGTGGCCTGAGGAACTTCAGTTTGGATTTTGGCATGCACAGAAGGATGATATAACTCACTTCCTGGACCAGCTAGAGTAACGCACAGAAGACCACAGACAAGCTTTGTAAAATATCAGTACGTGACAGTAATTTTTCTGAAAGTCTTTGAACAGAAAGCTCTCCCCACAAAGCCAAAACGCAGGTGTGAGGACATAAGTTTTTCTCACAAAAGTTGGGTATTATAGCTCAGCTCTTCAATTAGTCAATTAAGACACGGCAAGTTCTGAAACAATTGAATAATAGCCAACTGCGCAGCAGCAGAAAGTGCCTGAAACCTGGAAACACTGAGTCAGCATGGTGCGAAGACGTTCCTAGAAGCAAAGCATACAGGAGACTGCTGTTTTCACATATAATCTGCTCTAACGCCTTTACCTTTCAAAAGGGGTATTCACTGAGATGACTGACAAAATCCTTGAACTAAACTGATATTGGTTCATAAGACCTTTTTTCTTTATGCTGTAGAGAAGATGTAGTGCGCAGCTGTGAAATGAATGTGCGTCCAAAGTACAGACAGGAACTTGCCTCTTGTAAACATATTTACACAGAACAATAAATAAGAGTAGCTGGGCATTTCCAGCAGATACTTCATTTCCTGAAAGTATTTCTGCAACAAGAAACTGACTGAATAAGTATTTCTAAAATAAGCAGGCAGTTATACATATTTACAGGTTTAGGTTAAGAGTAAGAGCTAATAATCTATGTGTAATTTGTAAAAAAAACTGTTTGTTTAGATTTCAGACAGAA
Source organism: Apteryx mantelli (assembly GCF_036417845.1). NCBI lineage: Eukaryota > Metazoa > Chordata > Aves > Apterygiformes > Apterygidae > Apteryx > Apteryx mantelli. The sequence goes on along the minus strand of NC_089980.1, from coordinate 114,184,035 downwards.
AATAAAGAAAACTTTAATAAATGTAATATTTTGAGTTTTAACAAAGCTATTTGTTTAATGATTCTAGTGAGAAGGTCCTGATTTCCTCTCCAGATAACAATGTCATGATTTTACTACCCTGCCTATTGAATTGTCCACTCGCACAGAGATTTTTATCTGGCCCTTTTTTTTAAGCATTAAAAACAGTTACCTATAAAAGAATTTCCAGTGAAATTTCACAAATACAAATATTTTTATTTGAATTCATCTGGTATTCAGCACACATATCTGCAGTGATAACATTTTTATATATTGCACTAGTTTCTGTTACTCATGACTTTGCCAAACAGCACCATTTCTTATGTATTTCACTTCTTAGACACTTTTTATGTGTTTTTTTTTTTTTCCAGTTCCAGGACCAATATTAAAATTTACTGTCTCACTTGAAAATGCAAATAGCATATATATTTCTTTATCTAGTTTTATTATTATCTGTATGAAAAGCTAGCTAAAATAGTGTGTTAAAACCTCTAATATTCTGTGTGTACTAGCTTTAGAAAGACAATCTCCACTGATTCCTTCCTCGCTCAGCATGGTCCATCTTTATATGGTTTCTGGGACTGAAAGACTGTGTGTGTACCCTGTCCTCAAACATGAAGGCTCATACAGACTTTTCTGTCCTGGATGAGTCCAGTTGCTTTGGGTTAGAGCAGAGTAAGGTATCGTAAAAAGAAAGAAGGGAATTTGCTTCCCTGAAAACCCACGTGGTGGGTGTGGGAACCATAAAATCCACATGGGGGGGGGGGGGGAAGGCAAAATAAAAGTAGGGAAAAAAGAACCAGTGAGAAGACTGAACTTACACAAGGACCGGAGGAGAGCTAGAACCACTGAGGCAAAGACTGGGACAAAGAAAGGGAAAATAATTTGTTGGGCTTGTTGTTTCTCACTTTTAAAGCTATGAAAAAAATTATACATATATGCCTTAAATCCATTAAAAATGCAAAACACGTAAAAGAATACCCAACCTCAGGAGATGCTTCTTTATGTACTCTGCTGCAGTCTTTAATTATGTGATCACATGTTCTTCTTTTTTTAAAATTCTCTCCTTCACATCCATCCATTACTTAACCACTCCTCTTCCTCCACATCCATTCCCAGTTTCAGTGTCCTTACAGCTCTCTCCTCAAAAATAGGAACCTCCCTCTTCACATAAACGAGCAACTTATCTTAAGACTTGTACAAAAAAGAGCAGTAGATGACTGAAAGTAAATTCTGGAATATTTATTTAGGTCATTTGTTACTGCCCGTTGCTACTGCTTTGCTACTGCAGTTCCCCCAAAGTATAATCCTTGTCATGACAGAGAATTCAGACAAGCAGACCTACCACACAGTTAATGGGGAGAATCAGGCTCCTCTGGAGGGGGGCTAAAATTTCCAAAGTAATGGAAAGCTGTTTGGAATTTAGCAGTCAGAAAATGCTATGAACCCTCGCTAGGGTTAGGCACTGTCTCAGAAGAGCACACAAGGTGCCACTGGCCACAGCTGCCTAGCAAGGCAGAGCTCATACTTTTTCAAGACATGAAACTAGAGAGCAAGCAAAAGGGCAATGACTCTGCTCGCACTTCAGCACCAGATGAAGTTGGCAGATCTGGGTTTCACTCTCCTTCCTGAATTCTCTCTGGGTTTTAACCAAGGGCTATCCAACACACAATGCAGAGCAAGATCTGAGAGCAAGGACCAAAACTCAGGCTTCCTTCCTACAGCAGGGTTTCAGCTGAAACCACTTGGAAATACACCAGCAACCATGAAAATGCAAAATGTCTGAATGCTTCTACTGCTACTGTACAGTGAAAAGAAGAAGCACCTCTAGCTCTCTGGGGGAAGAGTGCAGTACACACTCCTCTAACATTTCCAGTACTTTTCTTCCTTCATGTCTACCCTTTAGGTCCATATACATACAGCCTACATACAATATTAAGTATATTTGTCTTTCACAAACATGATTCCAGGCTTAAGGATTACTTTCAAAGGACTATTACAATATTTAACCTCACTTGTGTTCATAGCTGCTTAGACAAAAGCTTTAGAAACAAGAAAGGTATATTACTAGGTAGCAGATTTTTTTCTTTCTTTTTTTATTTACCATCCATATTTTAGAGGTTCTTTTGCTTTTAATTTTTATTGGTTTGGGCTTTTTTTTAAATAAAAAAGATCACATGCAAGATATACAACACTAGAAAACGTATATTCCAAACTTAGCATTCCAGTTTTATTTCATATAATACAAATTCTCCCATGAGTAATAGTTTCGCTTTGTCAGGAATTATTTAATCTGCAAACACCATTTCCTCATCATTTGAAATATAGCTAAAAACATGCTGTAATTTCACCCTATTGCTTCAATCTATTTCCAGGTGAATATTCTACACCTACCAAGCATGCTGACCACACCCAATATATACATATTCTACCTCTTTTTCCTCTCTTTTTTCCATTTCCAATTTTTCCCATTTTCATTGTAGGACATTCTTCAACCTTCACTGAAAGAGGAGTCCTCATCCATACGCACACCATTCTTTCAACACAGGCTTGATTCTTCCTCTGAACTCAGTAGCACTGCTTTGAAGCAGTCTTAATGATGCAGGATTATGCTTATATGTAAAAACAGTGAATGGGATTCCTCTCACTTAAGTTTAACCATCTGAAGTTACTCATGTAATCTAAACTAGTCATCAAGGCTCCCATTCTAGAGATAGTTGAGCATATTTATAGAGTGATTCATTCCATTTTGCCTTAGATACCAACTTTACAAAGAAGTGAATCACTCCCTACAAAGGTCTTTCTCTGTTGTCTAATTAACAAATTTAAATTGGACTAGATGTCTAACGCTTAACATGGCTAGCTTAAGACAAGCTAAATTCCACCCCACCTTTCCAGTTCAGCAATACATTTAGTTATGCATCTAACTTATAAAGTACAAGTTATTCCATTGACTTCCCTAGAAAAACTCATATGCTTAAAACTGGACATGGATGGATACAGTACTGTCAAAAAAAATTTAGCTTTTTTTTTTTTTAGGTTGTGAGAAACTGATAAAATGAATTAATCAATACACAAACCCTGCTAAGGGTTTTCTATAATTCGTTGTCTTATCATAAATTATGCAGATTCTAGCAAAAAGAATTAACACCAACAGATTAGGTATCATTTTTCTAAATGTCAGAGAAAAAAATAATCTTTAAGTTCATTAAAATTAAAAGGAAAATCCTTTCAAATCTTTATTTGCTGGAAAAACATTAGTAATAGGATTTCGCTTAAAACAAATATTTTTAATTTTAACTTTAGCATTTTAAGTTGTCTTCATATGAGTAAACACACAAAACATTTACAAGACCTCTTTCTAGGAAAATGCACATGTGAACACATATTTGAAAATGTTGGGGGAAAAAAAAAAGAAAAAGATTATTTGCTTTTACATAGTCTGGTGGAGAGTTTAATGAACTAAACAGAGCTCCTTCCTAGGAGAAGTTAGACATCTGTATTAACCGTATTTTGAAATCCTGCTTTTTTTCTAGCCTATGTTCTTAAAAAAGAAAAGGAAGGTTTGTCTCTTGAATTCAGCTATGCAAACGAATATCACAGCTGCACTCACTCTTCTGAGCAATCTAATTTTTTAATATTTTAAGTAGAAGCAGTAGTAGGCTTGCTAAAAATATATGTATTATATATACACACACACACACATTTTCAGATCTATGTTGAAAGCAAAAACTGCATTTATAAAATGGCTTTCACACCTAAAAATATTTTAGAGACAATTTTCATGAAGGAAATTCTCTCTTTATCCTCTTCCCTGTACAATTTGTAGAAATACTTTCTAATTGACTACACAAAGAAATTCTTCATTTAATTTTCTCACCAACATCGTAAACTACAGGTAGGTTTTAAGACCACTCAAATGTTGGCAAAATGTATTTATTTGGACAGTATGAGAATTGTATCAATTACTACAGCTGAGAACAAGGTATCAGCTAAAACAACCCCCCCAAAAGACCACAAAAACACAGAACAAAAACAACGTGATCATTCTGTCTGTCTCTACGAATGAAAGTAAACACCACTGAACGGGAACACAGAGACCAGAAAATGATTCTTCATGGCACAATCTCTAGGAATGTGAGAAATACACATCGGTCTTTATTTTAACAAAACAATCAATTTTGGGGTGTAAGATGATTTAAAAGTCATTCTTCTGCACTCAATTTTATAAGCTCAATTCTTTTGTTTTGTATATCAACCACTCTTTGTACAGAGAAATTCTGATCAATTTTTTAAGTGAAAGTCTTCTCAACTGTACACCACTATTCTATTTTTGAAAATTATTCCTTGCTTCAGAGAAGCTGTATAAATCTGTTACTTACTATTTTTCTTCTGAAAATCCCAAGTCTTTGAAGTATTGAGGATTACATGAAAGATACTGAGTACCACTGTCTTCCATTGATGACGAAAGGGTGCAAGTGTGCTGTACTTCTTCCAGATTAAAAAAAAGCTTTCCAAGCTTTTTTTTTTTTCTCTCCAGACTCTAAATAGAGATGAAACCATCTGACCATTGTAACATACAGCAAAAGACAGAAGGTGGTGAAACTGGCAGTATATTATATACCACTCTTTTCACAGTAGATACTAGCCATTGTTTTGTGGGTTACATGAAACTCCACAGCAATGTCCACACAATGAATATTGAGGTGTCCCAGTCTAAATTTTAACACTAAAATTATCATGCACATAACCTTTTTGATATCTGAAGCAGCAGTGCAAGTTATTCATATATACAGAAAAGGGAATTTGTGTCTAACCATCTCCTTGTCAGTAGGACCCCACAGTTTGCTCCTTTCCTCTTCTGATAACCAGATGGAGAAGGCGATCAAGAAAGAACCCTTTTCAGACAACAATACATTTAGATGTGTGGGTTATTTACATTTCAGATTATATGCATAAACATACAGTAATTTCATAGATGTAAATGGATTAATCTGAGTGGAATAATTTATTCCATTCTCCAAGGGGCGTGCACAATAGGAAAAAATGAACTACTGTTCCCTTCTGCTGCACCTTTGTGTAAGCCTGACTTGGGAAATTCCAGATTATCTCCTATAGCAAGGAAAAGATGGAGATCCTCCATGTGCTTTCGACTTGCACCAGAACTCTTCACAGAAAAGACTGGCTCCTTTTACAAATATTAGGTCCTTCTTTTTTCACTATCTTCAGTAAAACATGATAATGTTCTGCAGCATATAGGACTAGACCCATAATATTACTTGTCACAGATACCTTTCATGGTACCAGGTTAATGCTACCATTTGATAACTTACACGAACTGATGCTGCACAAGGCCTGATGAGTGCTGTAAATAGGTCACCCAGATTTTGGACAGTAGTCCTGAAATGTTAAGAAGAAGCCCAACCCTCTTTAATTCTAGTTATTAGTAAAGACCTGTATATTCTCTAAAGAGCAAGGAAAAGAAGCTCAACTAAGGCTGTTAAACACAGACTGAAATTATATCTTTTGGAGTGACAGGCACAAAATCAAAAAAAAAAAAAAAAAAAACAACTCTAGCCTCAGTATGTCCTTCAAGCACCACACCTCTCTTGGAGAAAATGATATGCTGAGGTATAAATCCCCCAGTCACATTTTAACCTATCATTTTATCCACTACTTTTTTCAGTCCCTGTTTTATTTTCTTATTTATGCTCCCTTTCCTTATCCCTCATTTACTAGGTTAAACATAAATCATGACTATGGCTGCTCCCACTGGACACAAGCCACTTCTCAGGCTCTCTCCCAAGTCTTCATTTCAGTGTCACAAGCATCTCTCTCAATCCCTATTACCATCCCTGACCTGCGGCTGCTACTAGCAAACACATTTAGCTCTGCCCCATACTAAGCTCACCCGCACTTCTAGCCATACCTTCCTTTTGGGAAACCAAAGCCAGGAGCGTCTGCCAGGCTCACAGGTTACTCACAGTACCTAACACGAGGCACCTGTTTCAAGGCTATCTGCTGCTAAGAAGATACTTAGCTTGTTTAATTACCTTGTAGAAAAGCCTCCTTCTTCCATTGATATTAGCAAAACTATTCACCTAAAATATGTACTAAAGGACAGTATACTTAATACTTGGTTTGTGGTCTAGGAAAGCAGATCTTTTTTTACCCTATGCTCCTGTTATTCATCAGTCCACCTAATAAAACTCAATCTGTAAGTTCCTCTGTTTGCAGAGAGGAAGCCAAAGTGCAGAGGGAGGAAAAAAAACAGCATTTTTGTGTAACAGGTGTTGGCTTACAACTGAAAGCAGCTCAGGAAACTTTCTCCTCCGCTGCTTTAAGGTAAATGGGTCATATGTCTTAGAAGACAGAAATGTTTATTCCCGGTCTTCCCAGGCTATCTGACTATGCATTTGCTTTTTTATGACTATATTTTTGTCTTTAGTTGGACTAGAAGTCCTCTGAGGGAAGTAACTGTTTTACCCAGTGTGCTGAGGTAGCTCACAGAGTTTTTAGTTTGGATATATTATATTGAGAAAATTTAGTGTTAGGGCGGCAATAACATGTGACCTAAAACATGAAATAAAGTCAAGAGGAGAAAAATGAAGGTTGGTATAACTTGCTTTATTTTTTAGCCCCTAAGTGATATTTAGCAATAATAAAATATCTACTTCAAAATATGAATACTTTCAATTAGCTTGAATAGGGTAGTCCTAAGTTACTCTTGAAAAGGAGACTGAAGGTGGTACAATATCATCCTTTCTATATAAATTTGAAATTTAGCACCAAGACAGTCTCCCCAAATTGCCTGTATCAGCAGTTATTTAACTAAACAGCAGCATAGTAAAAGATCCTTAAGTAATCCTTGCCTAAACTTCACCTTTCAAACATATTCAAACATACCCTCTTCAGCTGTTTTATTTATGCCCAAGTTTCCTTCACATGTACTGGATACTGGAAAGATGCCTATCCTATAGTCTTCCCAAAGAGGTTTAATTTATTTAAGCTGTTCATAGCACATCACCTGCAGTTAAAAGTACACAAGTCATGTTCTATTTCCCTTGCCACCAGGAAAACAGGGGACCTGTGTTCAATATCCTCTTCAAGCTGGGAGCATTCAAAATCATGCTAATAGGTATATTAGAGAGTGTCCTGACAATTAGGGTAAAAGGACAGGTTAACCTCACTCTTCCTGTTAAAGCCAGGCCACCCTGTAGTCATCACTGCAAAGGTAATGAAACCAGAAAAAACACAAGCAAAAGGAAGCCTTGCTCTAAAGATTACGGCAATCTGCTGACAACAGGAATAGCTGTGCCCTGACATAAATGTTCTGGACGAGCGCTGTAGGCTGTAGGCTGAAAGACAATACTATCAACTACCTTCTTCCTTGGCAGCTACAACTTAGAAAGGAGCAACTCATTGTCCTTAAAGCAAAAAAACCAAGACCTCTGGACCTGGAATCAAGAGGGAAGGGGGAATCCAAAGCCCTGCACCAGACACTGAGCTGCCAAAGAAAGGCTGAGGTCCGGCACCACTCCGTGTGCTGTGATTCCTACTAATGAGCTGGCTTCTTACATGTAGGACAACTTCATATTGCCCATATATCTGAATACATGCACATTATTTTATTTCAGCAAATACTTTTCTAGTCATTAAATGCATCGGTTTCAGACTGACACATGCGGCTAAATAACCTATGGACACTCATGAGTTAAGTCATAAAATATTTTTCTTCTCTCTGAGCACAGATATGGCAGACACAGCTATCTAGCCTAATACATTTTCTGGGAGATTGCAGTCTTGTGTGGAGGTTGCTCTTAACTTTCCAGTCTTCATTATCAGTTTTTGCTTGTGTGAGCAGATCTTTTCTCATCAGCAAAACTACTCAGTTGAGTAAGAGATGCAAGATTAAATAAATACAGTCTCTCATCTTTTATCAATATCACAGGTCCAAAATTAGATGGAAGCAAAATATTATAAAAAAACTCTTAAGAAATTGTTGCTATATCATACGTGTCCTTCTGTCTTTTCTAAAATGTTACTATCTTCTTCTGTTTACACTTAATAGTTCTCTTTTCCCATAACTAACACTAATTTTTAATCTCATCTCAGACTCAGAAATGTGTAAATTAAATTTGCTAGTTAGTAAGTGATTACCAATGTAAAAGAAGCCATTCTTGTAAGGAGAAGTAATATTTTTTATTTTACTTAGCTGCTACAGCTGGAAAGTACAGACAAGCTTTTGGGCATGAGGTCGCTTTGCTAAATTAGTCAGAAAACATGACACTCCAAACTAAATGAAGGCTGGAAGTGATTGTTTTTCGGAGGCGCAGTTTCATGTTATGTTTAATCTTGTATAAGCGCAGCCCGCTGCTGGAACAGCAGCCCTGTTCTCCTCTGCCTCTCCCTCCTCAGCCACCCCCCATGCTGTTTCTAGAGATCACGTTGACTTGCTCATACAGTGAAAAATTAACAACGTTTTTCAGTCAACTAATTTTCCAAGAGGTCACAGAACTCATGAAATTCAACCCTTGGCCTCATGATCAGGCATGAGAGAAGTGGCAGAGTGCTGCAGTGTGGCTTGCACCAACTCTGTATTAAGCAGAATGTGAAGCTGTACTTTCAGTTTAACCTAATTGTATTAATTATTTAGAAAACAGAGAGAAAAGAAGAGTTAGTATCTATGAAGCAGAGGGAGAGCTTGTAAAACTATTAACCCCTGTAGAATGGAGGGGGACGGGCAGAAACCAAGAAGAGGCAAATTAAAAGAAATTACTATTAGGATGCAAAAACAATCTTGGCACTGAGTCTGTGGGTTGCAGTGTCCCATACAGTGATGAAATTTGAGCTCCCAGGGCTTGAAATTACTTGGTAAGCTTTACTCAAAGATACAGGCTGACAGGTTAGGGATAGTTGTTTTGTAAGATAATAACAACCTCTCACGAGTAAATGCGCATTTCCATATTTTGTCTGTTGGCTGTGTAAGCTCGTTTTGCTGACTGTAGTTCTCTAGTTCACATATATAGATTTCATTCTATATATTTATAATACATCACTGGGTCCAAAAACCTCCTCTGGCAACTGAAGTCAGTTTTCATATGAAGCGGCAAGAGTTACTTTAATCCAAAGCTACTTTTTGAAGCTTTTCCAAAATACATACATAAAGAAATCTGTAGGAGGTTGGATGAGAATGGAGATGTCAGTTTAAAGACTGGCACAGCAGAATCAGTAGGAACAGTTTGAAGCCATTTAGAAAAAAAAAGAAAAAAAAAAGAGAGAGAAACAAGAGAGAGGCCTTCCAAAAAATGAGGCACTGCTTTTTGTTTACCAGCAAGCAACCAGTTTTCACACAGAAAACCAACAAAAAGCAATATACAGCATATAAATCCTATATCAACATACTGGTCTTTCTATTACATATTACCAAAAAGAAGAAAAAAGCCATTTTGAAATGAAACTGAAATGTGAAAAAGTATTTTGAAGAATTTCAAATTATAACAACATATTGATCTCAGATACAGCAGAGTCTAGCTGAGTTGTAAGAATATAGGCATCAGTGATAATATTTCCACCCAAATCTCAGCTCATTGAATTGCCACATTGCATGAGAATAAATATATATTTTCATCATTTTGGAGCCACAGATTCACAACAATTTCTCACAGGGGTAGCGCTACTTTAAGCATTTGTATCCCTCCCCACTTATGTCCGTCCACACCAATACTGTTAAGGTAGCCACATTGTGAATGAAATTAAAAATTTGATTAAGGTTAAACATAACTCAAGAAACAAATGTTATTTTTAATTCAATCAGTATTTCATGTCAGCTCCTGGGATAACTTCACAAACGCTTTTAGCAGCACAGTGAAGAGGGTGGGAATGAGGGGCTGAGTGCTGCTACCAAAAGAAATACCAGGAGAGATTCATCTTAAATTATCTTTGAGTCAGACCTCTCTGTCTCTGCATGGAAAAACAACACTGTCTATGGAAGAAGGAAAAAAAACTTTCCTAAGCTGTTACATCTGATACTGTGACCTCTTCCCACCAGTGGCTTCACATAGTATTCACTGGACAACGCACAGAGTTTAAGCATTTAAATCAATAGTGTAATCCCGTGCACCAGTAGAGGTTGGGGGTTGACCTGCTGGAAAGCAGCTCTGCTGAGAAGGACCTGGGAGTGCTGGTGGACACCAAGTTAAGCATGAGGCAACAATGTGCCCTTGTGGCCAAGAAGGCCAATGGTATGCTGGGGTGCATGAGGAAGAGTGTTGCCAGCAGGTCGAGGGAGGTGATCCTCCCCCTCTACTCAGCCCTGGTGAAGCCACATCTGGAGTACTGCGTCCAGTTCTGGGCTCCCCAGTTCAAGAGGGATGTGGCACTACTGGAGCAAGTCCAGCGAAGGGCTACAAAGATGATTAGGGGACTGGAGCATCTCTCTTATGAGGCAAGGCTGAGAGAGCTGGGCCTGTTCAGCCTGGAGAAGAGAAGACTGAGAGGGGATCTTATTAATGTGTACAAGTATCTGAAGGGAGGGTGTCAAGAGGATGGGACCAGACTCTTTTCAGTGGTGCCGAGCGACAGGACACAAGGCAGCGGGCACAAACTGAAACACAGGCAGTTCTGTTTGAACATGAGGAAAAACTTTTTCACTGTGAGGGTGACAGAGCACTGGCACAGGTTGCCCCGAGAGGTTGTGGAGTCTCCTTCTCTGGAGATATTCAAAACCCGCCTGGACGCGATCCTGTGCAACGTGTTCTAGGTGACCCTGCTTGAGCAGGGGGGTTGGACTAGATGATCTCCAGAGGTCCCTTCCAACCTCAACCATTCTGTGATTCTGTGATCATATCTTGAATCCTGTTGTACTTGCAGCATGGAGAGTGGGAGAAGACAAAAAATGTCTTGTGAAGACTTATTCTGTAGCTACTTTTTGACTATTACACAATTCCCTCATGTATTAAATTACATCTCAGTAAAACCCCAAACTCTTCATATGAAGGTATATTAAAGTTACTTTATAGCCACTAGAAAAATAATCTATTTTTACTTTGTTCTCAAGATAATCATTTGTTAAATTGAATTAATTTAGTAATCTTAACATAATACTAATTAGTAACTTATTACTAGCATTATAATAGTTCTACTTGATGGTTATTAGCAGTTATTTAGGGTTATTATTAAATGAACACTGGAGTATCTGTTTAACAGAGAGGTCTATATCATGCATTCAGTTGACCAAAGGTATGAATAAAAATGCAGCATGCTGTGGACTTTACTGGAGAATAGGACTAAGGCGGTGTGGTGCTATAGGCCTGAATATATAGCTACTGTAGAATTGAAGTTGGCAATATTCAATTTTTGTTTCTGAATAGAAAAAAATAATTTTCCTACACCTTATAAGTCAAATCAAGAAAAGTGCCAATGTCCAGAATAACCTAAAACATCATATATTATGAATAAGTCTGTATTCATATCTGGCCTATCCATAGAGTGCTTCCACCAGAAACCTATGCTGAAATATGCTGTTTGCAACGTATAAGTGTTCCATAAGGCTTTTATCTACTCCAGGATAATTTTTTTTTTTTTACATACATTTCCAGAATAACTTAATTAAAATTGCCAAAAATTTCTCTTAATTAGCTATTTAATTTCCTCTTTTCCTAAGGAAAATTAAGATTTTCAGAACTGAGAACAGGCAGAAGTTAAATTTGGCTCATGCTGTTTTATTCATTTTAATAGCATATGAATATGGCTATCTGGTAACACTATTACCCAAGAAATCAAGCCAGTCTGTCCGAAACATCCATTGCAGCAGAGCTCCAACCAAAGTAAAGGAATGCCTTGCAGATGCTCACCATTTTTTTCTACTGTTAGGCACCCCTCAAATGACCAGCTCAAGAAAAATTACAGACATACCATTTTATATATACAGCATTTTCATCTGCTTTTGTTAAGCTATTCTGTGGCGCTTTTTTTTGGCATGTAGTAAAATGCTACCAGTACATACATAGCACCAGGCATTAAAAGCTCACATATTATTTTGTTAACCCTGCGAAGCACTATTTCCCCCATTGCCAAAATAAAACCAAACAGAGTAAAACTCCCAGGACTTAATTCTGCCCAGAGCTGCCTGGGCAATTTGAGTGAAACAATATGCCTTTCTGGAAGATGATATGCCCATGAAATAATTTTCATAAATATAGGTGTGGAAGATGAAGAATACATATAATTTTTAAAGTAACAACTGAGTGTTAACATGCATTGTAGAGACCCATGTGCAAAATAACCAGGCTTTTAACTACTGGAGATAATCCAACTATTTTTCCTGGCACTCCCTTCCCAAGCAAACACAGAATTTTGTATACTTCTCATCAGATCTATCTTGTTCCAAAGTTATGACAGAAATACTTTGCTTGCCCTGTTCATGCTCTTCCAGTTGCTTCCTGCACTACCTCCTGTCCTAAAGTTTTGGAAATGCAGGAGTAAATCCATTCTTGCACCAATGGAAGATGTGCAAGGCCTATTGGATATTCATGGAAAGTTCAACATGCCACTCCGAAAACAAAAAAACAAAACATATACCAGGATTCTGAAGGTTTCTATGCTACAATTAAGGACTGTTTCAGTTTGCACATGTCAATGAAAGTAATGAATTTTAAGTATCACAAGCTGATAATTTGATGCAAGTTGTGTTCAACAACTCCAAGCCTTCTTGGTCATACATATCACACAAAAAATAATACCCTATATTTAATTCTGTTCTCTCAGGCTTGCAGCACCTATCTGGAAAAAAACCAACAACAAAGAAAGTATGTTCTTAAAAGCTAATGTTAGATAGCCTAACTAGTTATCTTCAAGTAAAAGAGCACTGAAGACAAGGTAATTTGAGTTTTAACTCACTTAGCAGTTCATGCAATCCTACCCACAGGTTTCCTCATTTTCACTGCTGTTTTAACCTGAATTGGTTAAACTGAGTTAGCGAACAAAAGTTATATGCATTTATCAAGACTTAATTAAGAAACTCCATTAACACAGTTTAACCCTAACCAGGGCCAGCTCTATTTTACTGTTTACACTAATTTGGGCCATCAGTGACCACAAAGACTCTCCAAGAGTACCAAAAAGACCCCCACTACTTTAAAAAAAAAGTAAAAAAAGAGTGAGAAATAAAATGAATACAGAACAAAGTGGTTACAAAAGAAAATTCAGGAAGGACTACGAAACAAAAATATTGACCTTTCAGAGTATTGCAGAATAGCAGGCAAAGGATCACCCTGTATTTCCTTTCTTCCTATACTATTTCCTTAGCAGGCCACCACCAAAGAGACCAGGTACCTTCAGTCTGACCAGTACAATCATTCTTACAAAGCAATTTTCTGCAATAATAATCAACAGAAAATCAGCTTTTTTAATTAGGACTTTGCTTTACTAGGATTTAAATGAAAAAGTTCTGCTAAACTATAAACTGTTATGAACCACTGGGGTCAAAAAAAAGGTACTGAAGCAACCTTGAATATAATCCAAGAACTTAAATATAAGAAATACTCAAAAAAACCCTCACTATAATGCCTGTGAGTTCATAAGAGCTTAAGTTTTTAACACATCTCTTCCCCGACACCAAAAGGCTTATTACTGTATGAAGAACAACTACCTTTACTGAAGAGAGCATCTGAGCATCCAAGGCTTTGGGGGATTTACAAACTAAACAACACAGTCGGGCCTGATTTGTCTACTGTGAACATGCCTCCCACACACTGATAGCACTGAGTCCAGCACAAAGCACAGAAATCACAGTCACTTTCTATCTCAGTGTTGTTGGGTATTTGCATAATAACCTACTGGTTACAACACTCAAAGTCTATGTAGGAGGCCTGGGTCCAATTCTTGCCTCAACTTGACAGGATTCAAATTCAGATTTTTCATTCCTCAGCTACTGTCCTCTAAAATAGCTATTCCAGTTTTGTCAAAGAAGGATTACTGCTCACCCACCACAGGTCATGGAGCCTGAAATTTAAGCAAACCACAGAGAACCTGATTCTGCAGCCACAGGAAACCTGAGTCTCATCTTGGAGCACTACCTCAAGAACAGAAAAGCTTAGATTCAATTTTTTGTTTTTACAGATCTTTAAGATTTACATATTTAGATGGATACTGAATAAAAAATGAAATGAATAAAAGCATTTAAACTCAAGAACACGGATTGGTACCCAAAGTCTGCCTTGCCTTTGAGGAGTCCTCTGACATATATTTTAGCCTGAAGATGCATAAAATCCTTGGTATAAATGCATCACAGTGTTGGTGTATAATCAGCTGTACTGCATAGCTAATTTTTAACTTTTCATTTTGCACTGCTCTTTCTCTAATTAACTGCCATCTATGTTATCCTTTGCATACTACGACAAAACCAGACACAGGAACCATTTCTTACAGAACCGTATAAAAGCCAGCAATTTTCATGGGTATGAAAGTTCATATATTTGTGATACTTCAATTATTTTTGCCTCATAAGATATCTCAGATGATTTTACATATATGTATACATACATACATATATACATATATATATACATATATATATACTTACACACACACACACACACACACACACACATATATATATAAATTGACCATAAAGACTAAGAAAAGAATAAAAATATGAAAAATGTGCTTTGCTTAGCAAGGAAATAATTCTTCAAGGGAGCAATGTGAAGACAACAATATGAAAAATCTTCATTTGGTACAGTTCATAAATGCATTTAATGAACTCCACCACAGATCTTATGACTAATATGTTAAGTATCTTTTTGGTGACCTTAATTTAACTGTATAATTCACTATTATTCATAAGTAACCATCAAGCAGTATTCTTGGTGAGTCAGAAATTTCCCATATTACATTCTAGGATAAAATGTGGATCTGTAAATATTGAATCACTATTTATATGCAGTTTTTTCCCAGATCTGCAGTTTGTGAATAGTTATCTTATAAAATCTTCAACTTATAAGTCATGGATTCAGGCATCTTTTTATAGTATATTACTTTGTACAAAAGTAGAAACATCATAAGCTCCATAAAATTAGGTGGTTTGCTCCTCTTCCGTACATCAACTGAATCAACACAGCACTGAAAATGCTAGCTCTCCACAAGTGAATAAATACTGCTTTAAAGGAGAAAAAGACTGAAAAAAAATCCAATTTTTGATTTCTCGAATCTTGATAGAACCATAATATTTAAAAAACAGCAGTCAAATTATATGTATTTTAAAATGACAATTAGAGGAATTTTACATACAAACACGCACTGGAGATTCTGTTCCATTTTCTTTATTTCCCCCCTTTCCTGGTTTGTAAAATATTTGTATTTTTGATGTATGCTGCTTCACATTTCTGAACCATTTTACAACATTTGATTTCTTATTAGCATCTTACTAATCTTCTCGCTAAACACTGGCACTAACTATGCTAACGTGAAACCAGCAGAGATCCCAGCAATGGTCATTGTGGGCTTTATTGCTGAACGCCTGACTTACCTACACTCTAAAAACTAACTTTCATGGAATTCATTCACATCACTGTAGCATTTTTTCTCCCTCCTTTATGAGTTTACATTAGGAAATGTCACTAAGGTGTCAGGAAGTCTTCAATCTTCTCACAAAGCAGAACAAAGTGAAGACTATTGTCTGTATAGGACTTCAGCCTCACATGGGGCAGGAGTGATAAGCAGCTGAAAAAGGTGTGCAGTGTTGGATAAACTTAGGAATAAGTATCACTGCCAGATGTTCCTACTTTTTTGGCTGAAATGAGTCGTAAGTATGTCCTTTTACCAATTCCTCAGGATACACATTATACCATACTCGTGTTTCTCGTTAGAAACGTCATATCCAAGAGTGGTGAAATAATTATTTCTTTTAAGTAGCAGAACAAACCTGCTATACTTTCCTCTTTCGGGTGGCAGAAACTTTACTCCGCACTATATGCATGCCCATATAAAATTCAGAAACAGCTATGTGGTTGTATTTGCTCAGGGCGTCACTGCAAGCAAAAATGTGAATCCAGTTGTCTGTGTACATGGCCTACTGGATTTCTCCTTGCATTACCATGGTAGCTGTGTGAACAGTTCCCTCTCCTTTCTTTAAAATACAGAAATTCTGATGTTTCTTCTCTCTGATGTAGCTTGAACCAAGTATATTAAAATATCAATCACTGAAATTTACAACAAATCTCAAACTATCCAAACTTCCCAACATCCCAGAAAATTATAAAATATTAACATATAACTGTTTCAGGTAAGAGTATTGTGTTCATTGTAGATGAGCAGATTGTATAAATATCTATGAAGTCTTTTCTCAATTTAAACAAGGTAACTTATTTCAGCCGTGGCTCAGCAGTAAGATTGTATGTAATCTTTCTGTACCTGATAAAGCCCTATTTCCAAGAAAAGTTTTGATGAAATTTCCAGTACAGTCTATGGAAAAATTCAGGTTGACTTCAGTGGGATTTGATTTGGGCTCTCTAAGGGTGAAAACAGCATGTAACAATTACTGATGTGTTGTAGAAGACTTTACTTCATTCAGTATTATAAAACTTCATAAAATACAGAAGTGCACAATAATGATTTCTGCCTTCTTAGAGATGTGGTTTCTAAACTTATTTTTACACTTTTATGGACACGCTTTTCAAGTTTATTCTTGTTCCTTTTGAAGTTAGTGGTAGTTTATTTTGTTTGAAATAACAAGACAAATATACAAATATTATATTTTGTGGCATTTCCCTCAAGTTAAGACAAAATTCGCAGTATCTCACTGAGATAGTGTCAGATAGGATATTAATCTTTCTTAAATGTATGTTGAATTATTAACTGGTATAAATGTTTCCTCTAATTTCCTAATTCATTTTAACTTTTGGCCTTGAATTACATAGTAATATTTGCAATAAGCTGCATTTTCAGGGGTTTATCAGGTTGCTACACATGGGAGTTTCTAGAAAAGGAAAATTTAGTCTCCTTTTAAAAAATTCCATGCATAAGGAAACGATGAGAGAATAAGAAATACCAAAATAAGACCAACAGAAAGTCTCTCAGTTCTTATCCCTCTTTCTTTTGTGTCAGTCATGATTTCACCTTACATTTTTCATCACATTATATCTGCAGGGAGCCTTCTGTCATTTGCATGTAGGCCCACTTGCAATGGGGCCCAGGAAATGTGCTTTTGCTTCTCATGTCAGCCCAGTTATGTTTACAGTAAATCTTTTTCAAAAGCAGTAGCCTTCAGGCAGCAAGCAGATGTTGCTCAAAGCTGTTCGATGTAGAGGAAGGGAGAGAGAAATAAGTTAGATGCACAAGACAGGAAAGGGGTGTCTAGCTCTGTTCTCTGTATGCTTCATGGTACGCTCATGGTATGTTCATGGGATGTCCATAGGAACAAGTACATGATGCCAAAACCCATCAACAATATGACAAAAAGTAGCACAACAGTCAACAGCATACCTATTACAGCGGGCCCTAAGTATAACCCGTTCTCAGAAGCCAAGGAGAAATGACACTGTGCTGAGTGAGACATTACATTCTGGGCCTTTTCCCTTGGCTCTGCAGTGCCACGGGAGGTAACGTTTTCTGCAATGTCGGTGCAATGATAATCATCACCCCACAGCTTTCCCCATTAAAATTCAATTGAAATTCAATGGGGAAGCTGTGGGGTCTCAATTGCTGGCACTGCAGAAAACTATACCTCAGCAGGCTATAGGAAGCCAAGAGAAAAATATCAATGTGGCCAAAATAATGTTCTAAAAGAGCACGCTACACTAGGTGATTGCAACAAACACCACCTTCTCCCCACTCAGACAAATATGCACTTCCAAACACTTCTGAAATTTTTTCAGAAAGTGAACTGCAGGTATTAAAATTAATAAGGAATTAATAAGGAATTAAAAGGGTTTTTAAGTATTAAAGATCGCAGTTCATTAACAGTTTCCTCATCTATCAAGTCCAAGATTGACATTTTCCTTCCAAAAATCAATATAAATAAAAATATAAAGTTATTAAAAATATTATGCGGCAAAAGTATGAAAGAAAATTGTTAGCTTGTTAGCCTAAAGACGGCTGATAACACAGGTCATGCAGAATCTTACTGGAGATATATTCAAGAGGATTTTTAATACAGTATAACTTTTTTGTGGAAATAATTGCGTATGATACTAGGCTGAAATATACATTTGCAAACAACACAAAAACAGATTAAACTAATTTGCGATAGATAGGTCTATCAATGTCCGTTAAACACAAACGGTCTGTATGCCGCTCTGAATCACAAAGCCAGCAAAGCTGATTGCTGGGAGTGTGCTCCTACGTATTGGCTTGCTATGCTCTCCTAAACAGTTTCTACTGGCAACTGTTAGGACGTGATTTTAGGTTAAATGGAGCTGCAGTCTGAATCTGCACAGCAATTCTTATAGCCTTAAGATTCCAAATAGTATAACTAATCTTTTCAAATTTAGTAATATAAACTGTGCAGCTTCTTCTACATTTCAAAGTTTTTAAATAAATTCTGCTGATGCAAACTGCAGATACAGAAAAAGATTATAAAGAAGTTCTTTTGTCCCCCAATAAATGGCTTCAGGAAATTATGAATTCATTCCTTTTTATAAAGATATTTTGTAGCAGTGCCTCACAATTTTAGTGTTTGATCCTTTCCATTTCCTAAGTCTTGATCAGCAAATGTAAAAAGAAGCAATTCCTTTAATATATACTATCTTCTAGCATCTTTGAATAAATATGCCATAATTCTTCATTTTAGCTCATCATATCACATCCAGGATCTAGCTCTATGTTATTAATAAAGACAGCTACTTAATAAAACCAGGCAAATTAACAAAATTCCTGTGCTGTCCACCTGAATCACTAAAAGATCTATGTACTTTCAAGATTGCTAGGGAACTGTAATAGTTATATATGGTAAGTCACACCTACAAAGAGAATTTGGGAAAGACTTTTTCTAGGATGAAACCTACAAATATTACTCAATAAACAATTGAGTTTAAAAACTTTCAGTTTATCACTAAAGAAAAAAAAAAGGAACAGCTGTTCTCACAGTTGCAATTTGACTGACCTTTCTTTTTTCAAAATGTAAAATACTTTTATAAGGGTCACCTGTTTTCCTTTTCATAAATGTACAAAAAAGCAAATTCTTTTTGTTGCTACCTTGCTTTTAACTCTTCGAAGGACACACTTTTTTTCCTAACATTTTTTCTATGAATCACAGGCAAATACAATTGAATTGATAAAGTTCCAATCACAGGTGCAAGGACATTGTCAAGCTGTATTACAGACAAGTTTAGAGGCTGTAACATTAAAATAATGCTCAGATTAATCCCATCTATCTTTAAAGCCCTAAAATTTTTGCATCTGATCCAAAAAACTCTTTAGGCTCTTCTCTACGGACAACAAAAAGAGAGAGATTCTCTGAGGGGAAACTGGATGGCTGACTTTTAGAGAAGTAAAAGTGAATTCAGGCCCAAGCAACATATGGAGGAAACGGACGTATGAAATGGGGGGAAGAGCACCATGTTCTCTTACTGTTTTTATATTTTGTACTAAAAGAAGCCTGACTTGGGAGCAATGCTGAACTCCAGGAAAGAGTTAATGGCTTTGGAGCATGAGCAAACATTACATGTCATACATGTCATTACATTACATAAGAGCGAAGGACCTTGATTCTCTGTGAGTAGCAAACTTGAGACTTGTCCATCTTCTCAGCCCTCCTCCCAGGCTAGCTCCGGGCACTCTTTGCTCAGCATGCCAGCATTTCTGTTACATGCTCACCTACCCAGTGCTCCGGTAGGGTGCAGGGGATGGCTCGGTGCCCAGCGCAAGGCTGCAGACGCTGGTGCAGCAGGACCCCAGCTCCACGCAGCGCATCTAGCCTCAAGTTACCCCTAGCAGCAAAAGTGCTCCATGACACATATTATTTAACACGGGCTTATGCCTGAATCAGTACAAAAAGAAAGCTATTATCAATGGCTGCTTTAGTATCACAACCAGTTTACTTTCTAGAGTATTGCTTTAATTTGAATTACAGCCAATAGAAAGTTTCCCACTATTTTAACAGGCCTGTCTCAGGCAGAATGAGACTAATGGCCAGAAATGGCCAACAGCAACAATCTCAGGAGATTAATACTGAAAGAATAAAGTGCTGGCAATACCCTCCAGTCTTTATAAAGAAACTATATATACTACAAATGACAGTTCTGGTGAACATGCATTAGTTTAAATAATAAAAACTCCATGACTTCTCCAGATCCTTCTCTTCTGGTCTTTGCTTCTCCCATATGAGTATTTTCATCACTCAAAGTTTTTGTAAACATTCTTTTTTTCTCCATTACTCAAAGTTACAGTTTCCTTGTGAATGACAACTGTCTTTCAACTTTACTTTCCAATTCTGCCATAGGTAGTTAGTTAGTTCTCAGTAAAATCTATGCTATGCATGACTGTGTGGAAGGCTTCGGGGACGGGCGGCTGCGGGAATCACAGCAAAGGCAATTCAAGACACACAAATTTAGAGATTTTAAATTGAAGCTGAATTCTACTCTAGATGATTGTACTTTTAAGGGAGGTAAATATGAGAGAGAACTCTACTGTTCTGCATCACAGATCACGTCTGCAGAGACTGCTTACAACAATAGCTAATGAAGGAGAGAAGCAATCAAAAAGTAGAATATATATGAAAAATTAGCACAGATGCTCCCAGAATTATTCCCCAAATATCTTCTTGACTGCCTGAAGCAGGTATTGACTTTACTGGAGTCCACAGTCACACAGAATGATCTGTCAGTTCTTTTTGTAAAGCATCATCTGTTGAAATACATAGCTAATCTGCCAATGCCTAATTCATGAAGAATAAATTCTGCTGACCATTCTAGCCATTGTGACTCACCTAAAATACAGTTTCACTGTTTCTAATTATACATCAGAAAAAAAGGCATGCTGTAAGAAGACTTGAAAATTCTCCTGAAAAAACCTTCCAACGCGCTTGCAGCTTGCTAGACATCAGCCAAGGCCATCACTGAACGCATGCCGGTAGCTAGTGAAAGCATGGGAAGGACAGAGAGTAGAGTGTAAAAAATGAACACACACAAACCCTTCTATCTCAAACTGTATGTTACTAAAAAGGCATAATCTTACTCAAGCAAATTTTTGTTGATGTAAATTTAACAATTTCCAAGCCGATTTTACACAGAAAATGGTCTTCAAAGAATGAAGCTGGGCCTGTCAGTGAATCTGCCTGTATAAAGGCCTTAATAAGTAGGTGAGTTAATAAAATGTATACATAATCAGGCTTTTAAAATCCATACCAAGTTTTGATCTGCAAATTTTATGTAAATTAGCAACTGAATTTTCAGACTTCTTTTCTTAATTTTCATGTCTTTATCTCAAGGAACCTTACTGAACTAAATTATTGGAGAGTGCATTCTCGAGGTCATTTTAATATTAAATTCTAGTCTTTGACAATATTAAAAGTGTGTTTTCTCTGTTCCATAATGCGGTATTTTAGATATTTCCTTTGAAGGAAATCTGAAAAGCTACAATTAGAATGACAGATTCCCATTTACGTGCAATAGGCAGAATTCATTAAATCAGAAATGCTGTCATCGATGAATGCTGCCAATAAGGAACCAAGTCCACAAACATATTCAATGCTTTCATTTTATTTTCCTGTGTGAAAACACCCAGATCAGGTGCTAAAGGTGTCATGTCAGATACTTCCAGGACCAGATGCAGTTGTTCAGTAGGCTGGCACCTGACATTTCTAAGAGCGATAGTCCCATTAACTCCTCACCATGAGCTTTCTGAATAGGTGTTCTGCTTTCAGAAGCTATTTCCTTGCGTTGTTGTAATAATCCATAAGCCTAACTAACACTATCGGGAAGGGCAAATTAGTTCTGAATTGCGCCATGCAGGACTTACTAATATTCTTTTCCATTCACTACATTTTGCAGCGCTGCAAGACAAAGGAGCAAACTAGTTTATTCCACATCGGTTCTTCACGCTATTTGGAAAGAACAGCAAGAATCACCTTTCTGATCAGAATCAAAACATAAAGATTCATTTCACATGTTTCAGTCACAGAAAGAAATAAAAAATCTCTGTCTCACTTTGTTTTCTTGTGTTTTCATCCATTAATCAGGTAATTAACTTCTATTTTAGAAAGCTGTAAATAAGTGGATATGAATAAAAAATCAAAATTTTTGAATTTTAATTCTATCTTATGTTCTATTCTCCTTCCCAGAAACAGAAGTGTCATTCTGTCACATAACATCAGTAAGTTCTGAGGATCAATATAGCCTTCTAATGTCATGAATTTGAAAGTTTATTATCCATTAACTTCATCTAATGAAGATGGTGCAATACAACACATTGCAGAAATAGCCATATACAAATTAAAAATGCTTTAAAACTGTTCTGAATGCTGAAATACTATTTTAACAAACTTTAAATCTGAAGGTGAAAATTATATAGAAAGGAAAAGGATACATCTTGTGAAGTATATTTATCTAACACAAAAATATATGATTTTCTTTATGTTATGAACATCTAGAGCTTTTCTAACCATATCAATCTTTTAAGAGTTAGTGATAAGCTTATAAGTCTGTCCAATTTCATTACGCATGGCGCTAAAAGGATTACATAACTGACCTTACTAATTCCCATAAACTTATGAAACATAAGAACCATTAATGTAAGACAATTTTTTCTACCACAGTATACTAGCATTATAATTTCTATTAATAACCAAAATATAGAATTATCCATTTGAATAAAATAATTCTACCCCCATTTCAGAAAACCAGCTCCAGCTGTCCAGCAACCGCTTTTGTTTTTAAACAATGAGAAGTATGTTATTCTACATCACAAAACAGCTTAAAAAAGTGTTCTCTTAAATATTTATAAAAATTATTTGGAAATTCAACTGACTATAAAGCAATGTTTCAGCAACATCGTCCTCCATTTATGTCACCTGGACAAATATTTCCTATCATTTTTATCTATCCTGTTATTCTTAGCATCAGTATCATAACATTATAATCTTCTTATTTAGCAAATATAATTTCAAACATAATTCTAAAAAAACTTTTTTTTAATATAGCTTGGAATTCAACCTAGAATATTTTATCAATTTATGTCAAAGTACTTGTGCTATGTAAGGACCTGTCCCTGACATTTGTTGTGACATGACATTTATGTCTATTTCTACACTTTAAAGCACTTCTTTAGAAAGTTTATCATGTATCCAAAAAAGATGATTAATCAAACTGATTTTAGAAACAGACTTTCAGTCTTATTGCACTATATCTAAATGAGCAGGTATGCAAGTTCGCAAGTTTTCACAAAAGTGTTATCATGATTTAAATTATGCACGTACAAATTGGTAAGAAGAGGTGCCCAAATAGAAAGCTTGTAACAAGATATTTAAGGTTTAGATTCAAATTCACATTTTTCTATCCTGATTTATGTACAACCTATAAGGACATAAAAAAAAAATATGCTGGACAATGACGATGAAGAGAAGTAGAAACTCCTAGTGTCATTGTGTCATGCCAAGTCAGTAAATATAAGAGTATTTACTTAGAACTCACAAGAAGAAACTCATAAATAAAATACCTCGTCTTCCCAAATCAAACATAAGGGGTAAGATTCCCTTAATTTTAGACTTCCAGGAAAGGCTCGTGGGTCCTAACTTGAAAACCTCTGCCTTATGGTGAAATACTAAAAATGCCTAGTAGTAGTAACATTTCAGAGCTGGGTTTTGGTGTGTTTTGCTTTCACAAGAAAGGCTAACATCTTCTTTGGCTTCTTTTAGCTTTACCAAAGGAATCGAGGGGATATCTACATAAGCAAACACTTTTTACAGACCTGTAAGGAAGCTACCATAGCAGGACAAAACAGTTTACAGAATGTTTGACTTAACAGTTAAATTATAAATAGAATGGCTAAAAAGAGCTACTTTCATATTGTACTTGAAAAATTCTCTAGTGCAAGCAGAACAAAGGTGACAGCAAAAAAGATAAAAGCTGTGGTTGCAAGGTTACACAACAGGTTTTTTTGTTTTTTTTTTTCTTCTGGTCTAAGACCAGGAGAGACTTTTCAAGAGACGTTCAGGTAAATGACCTATTAAGAGTATAAAAAAAATCCATATTTTGTAGTTAATTTAATAACTATCAGAAACTCTGGTGGAATGTAGCAGAATTTTTTTTTATTTTTTATTGTAAGGTAAATTCAATACATAGTGATCTAGGGCAGACAAATATAGTAATATAGAACATTTCCAAGAACAGTTGCAAGAACTGCTTGACTCTCTTTGTAGAGAGCAAGTTTAAGAGATTCTTACCTTCATCTGTCAGCGTTCTGCCCAGGGATTATTTACATCCCTTCCATGTGGATAATTCTAGTTTTTGTGACACTGTCCTCTAAAGAGAGGCAGCGACAGAATCCAGATAAAAAAACCCTCTCCGTCCCCTTAGAAATGTTTCCTCTATTTTGCCTAAGGAGTGTCAGTGGCTAACCTCGGACAGAATCTGTAAAAACAAAAACACCATCAACAACCCCCCAAAAAACAGGGGGTATGAAGAAGAAAAACTTTAACTTTGCCATTAGAAAACCATGAGGTTGAATTGCACTTCAAGTGAAAAGGCAAAAATGTAAATAGATATAGGAATCAAACCACTCCTCTATTTTTATTTTGCCTAGGACTAACGGCCTTTCCAGTGCCTAACAAGACCCCAGTGCAGTCCCCCCCGACTGATGGGTGCACGCACCTGGCTCAGGGCATGCTGCGCAAGCAAGAGCTGGAACCTCCTACGCCCTTGCTCCAGCATGTCCATGGTTACTGAAGTAACACCGATGGAGAAAAGAAGGGCAGAAATAAATAACACAACCTGAGGTAGGAACTGGTTTTCCCTAGGTTTCAAATAAAGCACAAGATGTTTAAAACTGGTCACACCTTTGGAGGGAATTCAGATGCGAGCCAATGATTTATAGCACATTAAAGCAAATATAGTAGAGATATGGGCACTTTAAGACAAACTTATTTTGCTAAATGTGTACTTATGTCTATAAACACAAGGTCCCCATACCCACTTATGCTTACATTTCCATCTAAAAGCTTCAAACATATTTCCCCATTTTATCACACTGCAATTAAAAACTCTTTGGCTATGTTTGCTGAAAACATTTAAATATACATATGTTTACCTGAATGAACAGTTAGATCTACAAGTGACAATATTAGAAGTAAACCAGAGACAAGACCACTTTTAAAATTGTGCTTTCACATTTTCAAAAAAAGAGATGTGAACTGCTGAAGGCATGTCGTAGTTTACTCATTGTTTGTGATCATACTAATGCTACTTTGGTACTCACAAGCATAGAAGTAGAAGCTAGACAAACAAACCAATAATATCAGCAGAGGTTGTTCTTCCTATTCAGAATTCTAATCAAGAGAAATAAAAAAATGCACAGTGAAGAATTATATTAAAATTATGTGAAAAATAATTCATAAGAAAACAGAAGAAATGGAAATTGTTAAATAAAATGGAGTTTGTTTTATGTAACATTGTCTATTTTAACTTATTTTTAAGGTCCCAGTTCAATATGTGCATTTATGATAAAATCAGAATTAAAATAAACATATGAAATATATGGAAGAACATAACACTGAAAAAACAGCAAGTTTTTCAGCTCATGAGAAAATAATATATATTGAACAAACGCACAGAAAATACACTTAAAGTTGTATTCTTTACAGAAAAAAATTTCTACGGAAAAATAAATGACAAAATGGAATGATGTTCTTCAGAGGCATTTTCTTTTTTTCTTTCTTTTTTTTGAAACTTAAGAAAGAAAGAATGTTAAGCAGAGAAGGAAGATTTAAGAAACACAATAATCAAAACCACAGTTAGTTTCACCTTTGAAAAGCAGGAAAGGGTACAGGAATCCTGTAACCCAGAAAAATAAGTCTTAAATATACTAATACAGGGCAGAGTTCTGTGGTCTTAGAATCTGACTGTGAGCCAAGCCTGCCTGAACTTAGAGCAGAACACAAGCTCTGATTTTCTGTGTTTCTAATCAGAAAGCTACTTCTTCTGTCTGTCCAGTACCTTGCCTGTGAGATGCAAATAATACTGCGTATGTAAAGGTCAAAAGGAATATGCAACACATAATAATTATGATGTATGAATATTACATTATTTTATAATAAACTTTTTAAAGCAGTAAAATAAATGTTGGAATTTTATTTAACTGATTGAAGTCCATAGTCCCGTTTTCAAATCTGATTAATTAATCCAGCTCTAAACCCCTTCCTCTTAAATTACAAAATATACTCAAAGTCAAGTGGAGAAGATGTAAGGAAACCTTTTGGTAATAACAGAAGAGTTTTCAAAAAAGAAACTGCACATCAGCAATAGCAGTTTAAGTGAAGCTGTGATGTACTGCTAAAATAAAATTAAACTGAAAACCCAAAATATCAGCAAAAATGAATGGGTTTACATTCTGAATTTCTGTCGGGAACTTCAGATGAGTTTTTCCCTCTGATAAACTTTAACATATATCATTATGTGAAAGTCATGCTGGGTATCCACTCAGATGGACATCAATTACCAAAAAAATAGCTTCCTCTGCTCCACATTTTAAATAGCTCTATTTATCTTGATAATATTCACTCTGACAATTTTATCACATACAGAACTTTTTCACTCTGCACAGATTATTGGACTTTCTTCCCTTCTGACCTTTCTCTCTGCCACAGACACTCCTGGGATCAAATATAATTTATTATATTGAGATACTGCCACAAGTCTTCTTCAGGAACCAAAGCCATTTTTTATTTTCCTTTTTTTTTTAGTTTTTATATGACTGTAAAATTGTACTGCCACAGCAAAATAGGAGCTTGTTTATGAAAGACTACAGTTGTGTTCAATTCCACTCTTCTCTGAAGTATTTCTTGAAGGAACTGTACGTCTGTGAGAGTGGGAAATCTCTCCAAATCTTACCATCTGTCAGCAAGTGAAATGTGGCCCAAGAAGCTGTCATAGCCTTTTGGCTTTCCAACAGCCTTCATAAAGTTATCTCAGTTCATTTTCTAGTAGGCAAGGTCCACATAAAAAGAGTACCACTGGAGCTGTTAAACCTGCTGTATTAGCTTTATTAGCTGTTAGTTAATAAAGTTCCTAATAAAAGAGAGACAAAAGACTGAAAGAATAGACTAGTTTTTATACATAGTTTCCTCAGGTCTAACGTGCAGATAGATTCTGGCTGGAATCTCACACTATAATGCCCCAATGAGCTCATCAACCATACTAAATACTGACTTAATATATCAGTAAGGAACTAAATGGATACCAGTGGATAAAATTAAGATGAAAGACATGTTTACAGCAATAAAACTAACAGATACTTTAGCTACAGTTCTATAATTAAGAATACATTAGATAGAAAGGAGTTATTGTTGCTGTACATGTTAGTTTTGAGTCATACTGGCCATATGGTATAGTAAATTGCAGCTAGAACAAATTTTAAGGGCCAAATTCAGAAGCAGCAATAATCTCCCTCATGCCTCCATGAAGCATCTTCTGTCGCGTTAGGTTCAGGAATGCTAAAAATGGCAAAAGCTGTGTTTTCAGCCTCATACAATCCAACTCAAATGAGGAAGTTATTAAAGAGCTGGTTTAGAGATGATGGTACTAGGCAGAACAACAGACTTCCAATTACCGGAGATATTTTGACAGAAATAGCAGGGTGACTCCATGATATTAGCAGTCCAATTTGGGAACAGATTTGCCTTCATGCAGCCTTTTTATAGCAATCAATGTGAGAAGAAAAGTTCCTCTATCTTCAAAAACAGTTGGTTCAGCTGGTTTAGTAGATCCCTGTTTTTCACCGGGAGCCCTTGCTTGTCCCAGAGTGGCCAGAGAAACAGGTCTGGTTTACAGCTGCTTAATGACGTGGAGTGGCCCCTTACGAGTGCTGCAGAAATCACCGGTGCCGTGCGACTACCTGCTGCTTCTCTCCCATTTGGGCTCACACATGGATCCATGTCTCCCTCCCACTTGCTCTCAGAAAAGCATTTAAGTAATCAAGTTCTAATTTTCAGCATAAATGTGAAAAATTGTTGAGCAAACCTAGTTTAAATCTGACTGCATTTTGTACAGATTTCTTTAGGGCAGGAACAGCTGCTTTAATTTCCGTTGCAGATTTAGAACAAGTATTAAGTCATCTGGAAGTCTAATTACTACAGGAGCTACTATCATAATCCATTTAATGTTATTTTTCACTCTTTCATAAGTTTTCTCACAGAAGTTTTCTGTTGCAAATTAGTAGTATGGGTAGGTGACCTTGTATTTGGGCCTTTTGGCAGGATTAGCCACCTTGTAAAGTGGTCTCACAGCCCTTCACTATGGTCATTGATGTTGTCAGGAAAAGTGCAACCAAATGACATTAAAACATACAAGAAATTAAATTATGAGGTTTTGAAAATAATTAAAAATCTGTGAAACTGCGGGATCCATATAAGAAAATATAATGTGCACAAATGGATGTGCTCATAGAAGGTGAAATTCATCTGCCTGAAACATGGCCTGCCATTTAATGATATGACAAAAAGTCTTCATGGTATGCTTCATAGGCACGGAAATACGGAGAGGCACCACACAATAAGATATCACATCTTGTGGGATCAAATTTATGAGACAGCCATTGCCCAGTTTCAGAAGTAAAAGGCTTTGATTGATGGGAATAAGGCAATGGGACACATATCAATCCCTGATGATCAGTGCTTTCCACTCTTTTTCCAACAAGGTCCTTACCTGGAGTGTGTGTACGTATCTGTCTATGTGTACTGCAGGAGTCACGCAATGGTCATGGAATTGTAACTGTCTCTTAGCCTAGAGCTACACTTCATCACATTACAGAAGAGATCCCTATAGACGTGGGAGATCTAACTGACTGAGACACCAAACCATTTCTTCTGATCTTGCAGAGAGCATCAAATGAAATGGCGAGCCAAATTCCCTACTAGAGAAGTTAAGTGAATTGAACTGAAGAACAGGAGGAATAAAGGAAACCAGTCCCCTCCCCTTCTGGGAAGCGTGGGCCCTCTTGAACTTGAAAGTTAGTCTATCACCTCCACACTAGGCTTTATTCAATTCTGTATGGTTGACTAAATTCACCGGTTGAGTTCATTAAAAAAGAAAGATGCCACTCTGCATGAGCATACGGGCTATGTTTTTTCCCTGAAAGCCATGCTGGATATTCCATTCCTAAATAGATAAAGAAAACTCATTTATTGCCACTGCATGAAAGTGGAAATAAGACCAGCAAATTTGAATTTTACATAAACAAAGAACAGATTCATTTGTTTTTGGAAATGAACTACTTATTTTGGTGTTATTGTAAAAGTCCTGACTGTATGCAGTTTCTTGCTGTATAATCTATAAAAAAGAAGAAGGAACCTGGCAGGAGAATAACTTAAGACAGCCAATTGCTTATAGTAGAACCATGTCCTTGTCAGGAAAATAGTTATGTTTAAACCCTAACTATTCATTATTCAGCTAGCATTTTGAGTACTCATTTGTTCTGTGCTTTTATTGTATGAACATACAGAACAAGGAGATTAATTATAAGATAGAAAGTTCTATTTTAACAAAAACAGTAGGCAAAGTTCCAAATTAGTAAGCAAACCTCCCAAGTCATCAAAAATATACAGTAAAGTTCAAGCACAGGCAGATTTAACTAAAGAAATTTTAATCTGAATGTTCTGTTTTCCAGCAGCCGAACAGCTGTGAGGCTGCCAAGACCTTAGAGTACCAAAAATATATTTTATCTATTTATTCTTAAGATATGGTTAATCTGATCTATCAACTAACCTGAGAAATATCAACTAAAACTTTCACGGCCAAAACTTAGTTTTCAGTTTCCCATTACTGCAAACACCCTGTTACAGCAAGTGCAATTAATACACTGTAAAAAAAAGAAAAAAAAAACTTGCAGCCCTGAACATTCTGAAAGCCAATTTAAAACAAAAAACAAATAAACAAAACACCCAAAATGCTAACTGCTACTCTGAAGAATAGCTATGAATTTCTGGTATAAGATTTCTTCTGTTGCTCTTCTCAGATGCTCTCTAAAAGGAAACAGTCCTCTCCATTAAATGCCTAACAGGCATTTTTTTTAAAAGAAACTTGCTTTGTTTACTTGCTGGTAGTGGGTTTCTTTATTCTAACTGATTTTACTGGAACCTTTTCTTTTCCTTAAGCAAATGACACACGACCATGAAAACCCTACTCCTTCTCTTTAAAATGGTTTTAATTATAACTTTAGAATCTGTGATGAAATAAAGCTAGATGACCTTTATATTTAAAATAACCAATCTCTATACCTTTAAATGCTTTACCTGATGGAAAATTAAATATAGTTGTAACTAGAATTTCTTTAAGATTAATTTTGCCAAATCTTTAGCCAATATATTAACTGAACTAAAACAGACAGGAAGGAAGGAAGGAATCAAGGAAAGAAGGTTCTTTCTTTCCAGAGGCCACAGTTAATTTTAATCACAATGAATAAAAAGAAAGCTGTGGTAATCATGGTTTCAATAAAAGCTCAGCAATATCTGAACAAAATCAGTTAGGAGGCCATAAGAACATCGTGGGAAAAGGAGCAGAAGAGTGCCACATGTGAAGAAATGTGGGTCGACATAGCAACACTTAGAAACAAGCAGTGCTGATGCAAATGGCACATATCACTCATGTTCCCTGTGCAAAGCAAATCGCATTTTACTTAATGCCAAGTGTTCCATAGCTTTCAGTTAAACGCGCAGTGCTGGAGAAGGGAGAAGGAAGAGTAAAGGAGACTGCTGAGCACGGACAAAAGTGGACGCTTTGAATCCTGGTCAGGATTAGTGAATGAATGTGAGATTTGTGCCTCTGGCAGCTAGGAACAACTAATGACATCCCGCAGGAGGTTAGTGCATCGTTCTCACAATTAGGACATATGGCTGTGTCGTTACTCTTATACATTGCAAAAGAGGCTGCCTAATTGTCTCCAGCACCACAGTGTGATACCTATTTGCCAAAATCGGACCAAAAGGCTACAGGAACTCTGAAGCTGAGAGAGTAACTCGTATTCATGCCACTTTCAATATTGTTTTAGCTCACGGCAGTAATTCATTTGTATGGCAGTCCTGAGGCTGAGGAGCTCAAGTCGTTCAGTTAAAAAAAAAAAAAAGAAAAAAAAGTAGGATCACAGTTTATCTTTTTGTATATACTTTACAAGAAACCCCACAGTGTACAGCACAACTGTGATGCTGAAACACATAAATAATGGTATTATACTTGACAGGTTATGATAGGCAGTGTTAGGCAGTGTTATGCAGAAAATAAAGCTATTTGCTTTAGCTAAAGCTATTACAAACAGTAATTTGTTATGTCCTTTAATACATTACATGATTAAAGTAATTTACAGACAAACCTCTTAAACTAATTACTTTCAAATAAGCAAAGATTCTGAATAGTGTCTAATACTGAACACACTCTCACAGAACACATTCAGGAAGGATTTATTTATATTCTATTCTATTTATTTATATTATTTATCTAATTCTATTTATTTATATTATTTATATTCTTCTACATCCTGAAATGATGCTAGATTTCTAAGGGCGTTGCACATTAAGACAGACACCTCTGAATTTGTAATACTTTGTAATACTTATAAAAAGCAGAATTGATGGTACTGGCAGCTGTCAAAATAGTATCCCTATGGAAATTTCAGACTTGCAGTATATATCCCTATTTCACCTATTTCTGAAGAATAAGTGACAGTATTGGTCTTTGTATATGTGGTCTTTGTATATGTGGTCTTTGTGTCCATAGAACTCAGAGGCAAACAGGCTTAATTTAACCACTGAGAAATCATAGCCCACCAGCTCTTACTTGTTTTGTCTTTGACTAGTCATAACATACATTTACTGAATTTGTTAAATCTACGAGAATAGTAAATGAAGGAAAAAGGTGACTTTTTTTTGGAGCCCACAATAACATCACTGGAGAAAAGAAAAACTGGTAAAACTGGTAAAACAATTACACTTCCTCCTCCTTCTTCAGCCAAGGGACCAAAATCCTATAGTGGATAGGAAATATGCTGCACATAAATTCAGTAACCTGGCTTTATTTTAGATATCCCACACGGAATTAACTGTCTCTTATGTTCCCTTTAAACTATGTATCTATAGCTGTGTACAGCTACAGGAAATAAAAATATTTATCTTGCCTAAATCAGAGCTTCAGACATGCATTTCATAAGATTCTGCTTACAGAATTATATAAAATGACACTATGGAATCAATATTGCCCTTCAGTCATGGCAGAAAGAAAAATATAAAATATATACTTCCTTGTTTACAATATATGTAGCTTTCTAGAAAGACTAAAAAGTTATTTCTGAATAATATTCTTCTTGTCCAGCCACTGTTTAAAAACAAATCTGTATGGATGGTTTCCCCCAGCTTTCACTAGTAAGTTTTTAGAGAGGTAAAGATAAGCCAGGGACCACTCTGAACAATTTCTATCTTTTTTTTTTCTTTTTTGTGGTACAGACTGTACCAAAATCAGTTTGTATTAAAATTAGACTGTATCAGAATTAAGGTAAGCGAGAAATAGCATGCACACAGCCAGACTGAGATTTTATAGGTGAGGTTATAAAACAATATTCAGACCTTATGCAACTGGAGGCAAGTACTACATATATGCATTTTGCTAAATGAGAAAACTTGACCAGTAACACAGCTAATGGCCCATCACAGATTAAAAAAAGAAATAATACCATGTGCATTATTTGTCAGTGATTTCCTAAGAATACACATTTCAGTTTTCCTCTGCAAATGAGAGATCTACACCATTTGTTATAATGAAAGCTGAGAGTATAAGATAAATGCATCACTCAAGAGAACTGGAGGTCAAAGATAATGACCAGGAGTCAGAAGGGCTATATTAAAATTTTGAGAAATTCAAACACAGAATTTGTTTACAGTTTCAGAGTTTTCATGTTTTTGAAAGGAATAAATATGATATGCAGTTGTCTAACTTGCATTGTATTATACTGTTCTATAGCCTGCTCTTCAGCAGAAAATCTCCTTCATACATTCTAGGAGCCAGGACACTCTGGAGCCAAGGTGGGGCTTTTGATGTACAAGACTTGGGGCCTCTACCAGTCTGTAAGGATCTAGAGATAACGAACCTATATAGGTTCTATACAGAGAGTGATATAGCTCTTCAATGAAAGCACAGAAAGGAAACTACAATGATAGCACTACTTGATTAATCTCTCTCCCCCACCACTTTTCCTCTCCCACCTTCCTCTCCAGTGCATTACCCAAGGGCATTTTGCGATGAGACTGTCCTAAGACTACCTTTGGGCATGTGAAAGTGTCTTTCCAGTGAACTCAGAATAAAACACAGACTTACACTAACATGACTGATAATTTGAGATAACAGGGAAGTAAATAGTATATGCTCATATGAATGTCTATGCTCATCCATTTCTTCAGCTGATCAAGATCTCATCTCTTGCCCTTCAGACTGAAAATTCTTCAGGAATAAGGCCAAATGCATCTAGCTTTTAAGGAACAAATCTAAAAGGAAACTTCTGCAGTCATATGATTTGTCATGTCAAATAGTTGGACTCTCTTTGCCTGTTTTTAATTTGTGCTAAGTTCTGTTTTTCTGGAAGCCATGATGAAGACTCTCTCTTTTCATACAAAGATCTAACTTATTGTGGTGATGTTCATATACTAGTGGAAGATTTCTAAACTATATTAAGATGCACAGATAGCTCAGGTATACCAGCAGTGTGCATTAGCCATTCACTATGGCCAGAGAGGAAATGAGAGGAAATGTGGGGAGCCAGCTCTGAGATTGTGGGATCAAGAAAGAATTCAGGGAGAAAGATAAGGGGGCACAAAGGAAAAATAGAATGTGGCAGCCAAAGCACACCACCCTTTTGCAACATGAGTAACAAACTAGCTGGTGAAGGCCAGACAGTTTGTTCCAGCTGCATGGCGGAGAATGGAGCAATATGGAGGTATCACAGTTTGCCCCTGACCACAAAGGGTTGCATCCCGAAAAAATAATTGCTGCTCACAGACTAACTGTTGACCTATCACAGAATCACAGAATGGTTGAGGTTGGAAGGGACCTCTGGAGATCATCTAGTCCAACCCCCTGCTCAAGCAGGGTCACCTAGAGCACAATGTACAGGATCGTGTCCAGGCGGGTTTTGAATATCTCCAGAGAAGGAGACTCCACAACCTCTCTGGGCAACCTGTTCCAGTGCGCTGTCACCCTCACAGTGAAAAAGTTTTTCCTCATGTTCAGATGGAAGCGTCTGTGTTTCAGTTTGTGCCCGTTGCCTCGCGTCCTGTCGCTCGGCACCACTGAAAAGAGTCTGGTCCCATCCTCTCGACACCCTCCCTTCAGATACTTGTACACGTTGATATATAGTACCCCCAGCCTCACTATCCCTACTTACCATATTAAAAATCATGCCCTTTGCTGCATAATGATATGTAAATAAGGGGGGCATACCCCACAACAACCGCGCAAATGGCAGTCTGGCTAATGAAGTATGTCTGCTGCACGTCCACATCCCACCTTCAGCAACTATAAAACAGAGGATAGCTCACTAAAGTTTTTGGAAGGGAAGAAAATTGAACCGCCGACCTGTTCACTGGAGATTGCTGACGAGCGAGCCTCCTTCTCCCCTCCCCCAAACAGGACGCCTCTTTGGTAAGACTTGCGCCTCCGACGAACGTTGGACGTTACCCGGGAAAATGTATTATTATTGAAAGTGCTTAATTGTTAGTTTGAGCCGACAGAAAGAAAATTTGTAGCAGCAAGTGCATTTATCAACAGCAATTCCGAACCCGTTGTATCTGTCGCTTTAATAGAATCTTATTCTTTTTACTTTGCGAAACTGTCTCAGGGAAAGTCCTCAAACAGGGGGGCTCTGGCAGGCAAACGTAAATTACAAAGATAAGGAAGGGCCTTCCGTCCCTCCCTTTCACGCGACAGGGATATAGGGCTGAGATGACACAGACTTTCTTAGACTCTTTTATTTTAAGGTTTGCAGTAGTTTTATTGTACCCTTTTTGTCTATAGGCCTTTTATGCATGAGTAAAGAAACAGGAACAGTCTGAATAATAATCTATCATTAATATAGTTATTTGAAACTGAGTAGTAATTGTGTATAATTTAAAGTGAATTGTCCCACTTCCTTCCTTCCCTTTCAAAAGAAAATGTGTCAATAATCCTTGTGAATTCAGACTCAGATGATGTTACCATACACTGTGACTGTGTGTAGTTATGGCAGACTAATTAGGGATCACTAGAGTTTCTTTTAGAGCAGACAAGAGCACTTTTAATGCCTCAGTAAAGTAGCACATGAATTCAATTAACTAATTTTGCTAATGAAATATAACAGAAAATAATTTTAATGCTTAGGTCTTGCATATGGGTTTTTTTGTTTGTCTATCCTTGTCAGAATACTACAGCTACATTAGCTAATGCCTTTTCTACTAGGTATTATTTAATTTTTGCAAATATATAAGTAAATATTTAGCTACTGACAGCTCACTGAAAAGGCTTGACTTTTCAGAATGGTGGAGAAATCTATGTTTTTTTCTTTAATTCTTCTAAAATAATTCTATATACAAAGAGTTTTAAACATTTGCAGTGATTTGTGTGAACTTGATACTCAAGTTAGGTGTATTTTGACTACTTTAAAATAGATAATGAAGAATAAAGGTAATTAATTTGTTCAGGACCAGATTATCTATGATTTTTGTTAGCTCATAGAAAATAATGGAGAGGAGATGTGCAACCTAACATACCTTTTTCACTCACTCCAGTGTAGAAAAACACATACAGTTGTGGGACACCATTTCATTTCTGCTGTCATTGTAAAAAATATTTTTAGCCACTGTTAAGAGCAACACTAACTACCCTCAAGAGTAGATGAAAAATCTTTCTGATATAACTTCAAAAAAGAATAGACTCAAACTCTTGCAGCAGTCATGGCAGAAAGCTTAAGATATCCAAAAGAAGAGTTTTTAAAGTATTACTAATAGATTTCTCCAAATGCTCCAGTCTCACTTTTCCACGGGTGACATGTTTGAACTGCAGATAAACTGAATCACTGCTACTGAGAGAATACAACCGGGTCTGACATGGGCCAGCATGCATCCAACAGGATTTATTAGCAAGACATTCTCTGGGTATATGACACTGTACAAATCTGGTGCCAGGCTTGGAAGCAGTTAGCAATAGTTAGTAAGTCTGGCAGATAACAGACAGCCCCACGCAGCACAGGCACAGGATTCTCAGCAGTCAGAACAGGCAGAGCAGGAAAGCATGATATTCGTACACTCACATAGCCCTCGACAGAGACACTTTGGCTCAACATGGATCATTTTTTCTGGCTTAGCAGTGGTTCTGCTAAACTGAGTATGGATCTCCAGAGATATATCTTTGTATTACATGCCCCAAAACTCCAAGGTCCATTTGTCATCTTGGGATGGATCCAAACCCAAATGCATCTGCATTTAAACATGACAAGTTGATGTATTAGGGTAGCAGGGAGTGCATTGAGAGCAGTACTATGGTAGTTCTGCAGAATAGACCCAACCAAACTATGTGAAACTATTCAGCCACATTTACACTACAAACTCCAATGCTTCTGCTTTTGGGAATGCAGCGACACCTGAGACACATGGACAAAATCTATACGGACCAACCTCAAGCTGCCACAAAACTAATAAGGCCCAAAAGACTTGTCATACTTTGTTTAGTGACATTTGGGAATCTCCAAGTCATGCTGTTTATAACTCAAAAATCTTCTGAAACCCTTCATATTTGGGTTTTCCATTACTCAGAATATCCTAACTTTATAACGGAAGGTCAAGCGCACATGCATGTCCAAGTGCCTGTAAAAAGTAGTACTAGGATTTATTTGAGGGAATCAGCCTTACTTGCATTAACTAATAGTAAACATTGGTTTCAAGAGAAAAAAAATTACAATTCCTCATTACTGTCCCAAATTAAATATACTCTTTAAATTGTATGAGTCTTTCCAATGAACTGGAATTTGACTGGACCAATAGACATACACAGCCAAGAAGAAGGTAAAGAATGCAAAACTGCAATCATCAATTGCAAATGCGTGTTTCAATATCAGCTTGCGCATCCAAATTTATTAGCCATCTGCTTTTTTGTTGGTTGGATTATTTCTTCATTAAATGACTGCACGGTGTATATAAACACATTTTAAACCAAGAATTATTAAAGCACAATAGCTACCTGCCAGCAGATGCCTGAAATGTACTTTTACTTCCTTTTTTAATTATAGCTTTGCCGTCCTTTTTATATTCTCCTGCATCACAACAACTATCAGGTTTACTACTATCACCTGAAGCAGTAGTTTAAAAGGACCCTGCTGGATGTTAGATTGGATAGACTGAATAATCTGCCCATGCTCTCTGACACCTAACTATTACTGTGGAGACAGAAACAATGACATAGAAAAACACTAATACAGTTAAAAACAGGAGCTTTTGCCTCTGCAAATATTTACATCTGGGGTTCAGTAGGGAAAAGGAGGATTAGGGCTGCAAATTCCTTTTTATGTACTTTCATACAAAAACAAATGCCCAATATTCAGTCCAGTTACACACTTCTCAGTGCTCAGAAGCACATGAAAGTTGCAAAACTTGTGACCAATCAAAAAACCATCACCAGGGTATCACAGAAAAGGTAGTCCCCTTCAGCCCTTCCCCAGGTAATTTGCTTATTTTGATATACTGGAAAATCTTCTCCTGACTTTCAAACTAGCAGTCACTATCACCAAACATCTAAGGTGAAAGTCAGATTAAAACTCAGTTACTCTTACAAGCTGTTTCTTCTATATCATTACCTCTACTCTTCTGTCATCATCTAAAAGAGAAAGAGGATCCTTACATAGATCATGATGCCTGCGTATCTGTGATTACAATCACTGTAGTACATCGACATCTCTTAGACTCATTGACGGAGTAATTCCACTGAAATCAGTGGAAACACAACTGTGTAGAGATAGGCTTCACTATATATCATAATGGAATAAAAATACCAGAAGACTTCCGAGTAGTAGCTGGAATGTTTGTCCAGCATCATGTTCAGTAATGCACCAGTTTTTGTAAAAATATATTTTTTTCATCTTTCTGAGTTTGCTTCATATTTATTTTAAACTTGCACATTTTTGTTTTCCCTTCAAATTATTAGCACAATTTTTACTTCACCTAAAGTCTAGGCAGCTGAAAGAACATGAGATTGCTTAGTAAAACAGAAGACTTTGAAGCAAAGATTCAGAGAACATATATAAAGCCACGTTGCGCTGACTACCCTTTAAATTACTTATTAATTTCAACACAGGGCAAACTCGGGAAAATTTCTAAACAGAAGAGAGGACATTAAATTTGAAGAAGGTAGAATACAAAAGACAGGCGCCTAAAGCTAGAGTTTTAGCTGGGCAGTGGAAAGCAGAGCATGATGTAGAATACAAAGAAAAGGCAGGAGGGCTAAGAGAAGTGATGGTCACCTTTGAATTTCAAAGAGGTGAAGTTGGAAGTACTGCAAATAATCCAAAGAACAGGAAAGTAGAAGTTAAAAAGCAAAGATTTTTAGTAAATCAGTCAAATCAGAGATAATATAGCATGGCTGAAGAATAGTGAAGTATAAGAAAGAAGGGATTCATCAGTCTGACCTGAATAGAATACATAAACATTTTAAGGGAAATAATATACAGAACATGCATAACCAAACAAAGGGAAACAGAAGTGGCATTTAAGCTCTAGACGAGTTCAAGGCTGCCAAGAGAAGGACCTCTGAATAAGATCCCTCTTACTGTAGCTGTCTTTGTAGCTGTGGTATGTTTACAGCACAGCTTGGGCAACAGCGAGCTGGAGAGGAAAGTGCTATAAAGTAGGACAAAAGAAGGTCCCGACGTACTCTTTCCCGATTTGGATGAGCACTCTGACCACGAAGCAGCTAGGTAGGAAACACACTGCTGTAAGCAACAGCTGCCACCACAGACTGTAAGAGTGCACTCCTGGGCCCCCAAGGATCCCACAGAGAGCCTTTGCTCAGGAAAACCTCCTCCAGGGGTCCTAACACAGTTTAGGAGTAAGACAACCCTCACGTGGTGCCTTTGTCTCAAGACAGAGGCACTTTTATCATAGACAGAATATCGGACCAGAAGTATTTCCTTTATTTACTTCCAAGACAAAAGAAAAGTCCAATTTACAGATACAAATGTTGGGTTTAACCAGACCTTAGCTACTGAAGCCCCACTCTCCTTTCAGCTGCTCAGCTTTAACACCTAACAAGAAGAATGTTTACCATCAACTGTAAAAACCTTCCAGAGCTGGGAAAGAGAAAACCTTGAATTTATTAGCTAAAGGAAACAGTGACCATGAATAACTTAACAATAACGTACATTACAATCCTGGGATGTATTGGCAACATCTTTTCCCTAACAACAAGTAAAGTTAGTGCCACTGTGCAGAAACTGTGACCATCCCCTCTGGATTGGTGTGCACAATTCCAGCATCCATAGAAGAGAAAGCCCCTGCTTTAACAAAAGCCACTCAGCGTAATTAGCTTAGTAAAATAAAAAATTGGAAAAGGATATAATTCATTAAAAGGGGAAAACTGTGGAATGAGATGGTATTAGCGTATGAACACATGCACACCAAACAGAGGATTCCCAATGGATTTCTAAGAGGCATAGTGGAGGCCAGAAGCTAATTCATATTGATGCTGATCTTGGGCATAGGATTAAAGGGTTTATCTGACAGTTACCTAGGAAAGCAAAGGGCTGAACTTGATGTTTCATTAGGTTGTCCCATAAACCACAACAAAACAAAGATAATTATTAAAAACTAATCTGTCATTAATCTTTGGTCCCAAAACTGTAAAAGTGAGTTATAAAGTAGAAGTAATGATAAAAACTGCATACATATTTATACATGTTTTAGAAATCACAGAACAACTATTATGCTACTTAAAATAAGTCTTTCAAAATATTAGCTTTGAAAAGAAATGTGAGCCAATAATTGCATTTTTCGGTGCATAACTCCATAGTTCTTAACTCAGACTTTGGCACTTCAGCATTTGAACAAAGTCGAATGATTGTCAAGATGATGAGTTTCTTTAATTTTTTGGCTTAACCTCAGATCTAAACACCCATACTTGAAATGTTTAAACTTAACAAATAAGTTTGAAAACTAATCTTTTCTTATCCAAGAGTTTTCAAACTCTAGAACCATAGTTTCAGTGAACATGGATTGAGAGCCAATACAAAAATAACAGAATTAAAAACTGAAATTTCTATTAAATATTTAAATATTATGGTTATTTTCTTAATATGTCAACTATAAACTCTGTATTAACTTTTGGTAGAACTCTGGGGTTCTTCTGGGTCCCCAAATAAAAATATAAATTCCTATGTTGTTCCTAAGCCTTGTTGTTATGTAATATTAATATTATATAACCCCATAGCAAGTCCTTCTACTCTATACAGTATATTGTCACTTAGCAGTTGAATAGTTACAGCTCTATTAATTCATTTTCTGTGTCCATATACGAATTGAATTCTTTCAATCATATGTTAATGTAATGCTATTACATTACAGGCCCACAATTATCCGGAAAACATAGCTTGCATTTAGACCATTGTAACTTAAAGGTTATGGTTTACCTCAAATCTGTTTAATGCATTTACCATTTTAACATGTTGCCAGTTTTACCTTCCCAAGAGCTAGGGTAAAAAGACACATCATTTTTGACTAAACAAATTGTGCCCCAGGCAACAAATCAAGAGCACTGAATATAAAAACACAGACGGAATTTTTGGTTTTCAATTGTTCCACGAGACAGGTGCTTTGCCCTATTCAGTTTGTCAGAGTTCATTATTAGATATGAGCTTTTACACTTTCCATGCCTGGACGAAGATTTTTCAGATGACAATACCCAAGGTTAATCTCCTAATGGTTAACAGACAAGATTTTGCCTACAGTGTCACTTAGCTTAGAAGAATCCACCATTAAATATTTAGTCATGTCAATCAAGCACCATTTAAATTCTAGTTAAATGCATCTTTTTGGTTCTGCTTTACTTAATTAGTTATAGAACAACCAAGCACTCTGAAAAGTACCTGGGGACATTTCGGAAAGCACACAAGACAAAAAAAACCCAACAACAATATGGGGGTTTCAGATATGTTTTTAAACATATTTTAATATATTTAACCTTTTGTTTTTTACACTAAGTTTATGAAGAGTAAGTTTTTTCACTGGCTGCATACTCTCAAGTGCTAATTAAAGCCTTATTTAGTTAAAGCACTTCACAGAGTACTAGAGCTCAAAGGCTATAGCATATCAGATGAGCTTTAAGAGTTCACACAGGGAGTCATGCTTTCACTGTTATCTATGAAATAAGCTACTGTCCTT
The DNA here is from genome assembly GCF_036417845.1 of Apteryx mantelli. Taxonomy (NCBI): domain Eukaryota; kingdom Metazoa; phylum Chordata; class Aves; order Apterygiformes; family Apterygidae; genus Apteryx; species Apteryx mantelli. The sequence goes on along the minus strand of NC_089980.1, from coordinate 114,142,436 downwards.
AAAGAATCACAGTAATGAGCTTTGCTATGCAGGAGACATCCCTCAGAGCTCCTTCCAATCCCCAAAGACCTTCCCTCAGATTTTAGCTACTTCCTTTCCCCTACCTCCCTGCCTCTTCAGTCTCCTGCAACACACATCCAGCCCTTCAGCCTCAGCAACTCCAGCAGACACTGTTAGCAAGTCCTGAACTTTTTTTTTTTTTTTTAACCATATGGTGCATTTTTCATGTGGACAACCAAAACTGGAACCCTTGTGGTTGTGCCCTTCCTACAGCTATATTTGTTAACACTTATTCTCCATCATTTAAAAAAGCTACAATGTTTCAATTTACTATGATTTAAGCAATATTCTTCAAGAACATGCTCCTGAAGCCTTCCTATAAAATGATAGGTGACCTTAAACTTTGTTCTGTCTTCTCTGTGAGAAAAGCAAATGGCAGAAGCTAGAACAGGAAATCCAACTTTGCTATTTAAAGTCATGATTTCCTCACTGGGACTAATTCTGAAGATATACACATCTCATTTGCACTGACTCCAGTGAATCACATGTTCCAATTCAGAATTAGGGCTAATGTACAAGCTCTGTGTATGAATATAGAAAACCTCATATCTGGCTATTGCTTATAACAACCCCCCAAAATTTTGTCTGGTGTTAAAAAAGTATGTTGAAAACCAAGTAAGAAAAAAACTGGAATCCTATTTTTAGGGATTTACACAGTTCTCACTTTTCATCTTAATGCATAAGGTCCCTACTTTGTGGCTTCTGATTCTCTTATTCTGTGTATTTGATGGGGCACCGAATTCTGATTCCTGTCAGTGAAAGTTCTGCATGCAGAGAAAACACCAGCGACCTTGGCGGGCTGAAGGACAGTATTTGTGATGAAGGTGTTCCTGCAAAGGTATATTCCAGCAGTGGAAGGCACTTTCTCTGTACACTCATTTCTTTATTTTCTAATAAGAAGTCTAATGAATCTCTAATGTTATGGGAAAATCCAGGTTTTTAAAATGAGACCATATCGGTTTAAGGATTTTTAGTAGGTTTGGAGGGGGGAGGAGGAATATTCTAAAAAAGAACATGTGTATATGACTGCAGTAAGTTGCTCTGTGCCAAAATAAATAAAAAGACTTACGGAAACAAAGTCATATGGAGCTTATCAATGTGCCTGATTCTTCTTTTTGCAATTTGCCTCCATTTCTTTTATTTCATGAATTCAGTGGTGAAATCCAAATCATAAAAGGCATATAGGTAGACAATTTAAACCTTCTAAATTTTTAACCTATTTTCATCTCAAGCATTATTTGATGCCAATAAATGGGCAAAAAAACCATGACACTACACTCCTGAAAAAAAATTGGGTTTGCAAAATTTTTTGCCATATTTGATGACCTTCACCAGGTAAAGAAAGCCGCAGAGCACGACAGAGTTACCACACTTAAGATGCCAAAAGTGCTCCTAGATTTTATGTGTTAGGTAAGGCTCTTCCTAAATTCATGCTGGCAGGATCTCTTTCCAGTTCCTTGCTTGCACCACTGAATAGTCAGAGAATTTAAGCTCTTGCTTTAAAAGAGCCATTTCGCTGTTTAGGTGAGTACCAAAGCAGGGCGGACTGAATCTTACCCTAGCAGTTATTCCAAGTGATTTAGGCTGTTCAGCTTCACACGGTTTTGCCTTGTACGGTCCAAACATACTGTTTATTGCTTCAGAAAATGCAATTCTGGTCTGCCCTGTTATTGCAGCTAGCAGATGGGCTTCTAATCTACATATAAAACATCAAGGTATAAAAATAATACAAACAGAATAAAAATATTAAACATTACATAACCCACACATACCTACTATGGCATTTTTTTTTTCCTGCCTCAGGCTATCTTTCCTTTTTAATAGTGGATGTACAGCAACAAAGGGCTTTAGGTTTTTTTACCCTTTCAATTTTGCTTTTCAAACATCCGCCTGTACTGCCTGGAATACTTAAAGCCCTCTAACCAGTTGTTGAATAAAAAATACACTTCTTCCTTTGTTCTCACCATTCTAGATTCTACGGGTTGGTTTCCATGACTTCAGCACAGTTCTCATTTGTATACTCCGGTTACAGTTGGTGATAAAATTTGCACTGCTTTCAGTGGGATAAATTTCGGCCCAAACTATATACTTTTAAAAAATGCTGTTTTGGTTGCCTGAAGAAATTAATCAAAATGTACCTAGTCTCATTAGAGATGTGCAGATTCTATTCCAAAATTGGCAGGTTAGGCTTGATGTTGACTAACAGTCAAATATACCCAAAAATATACAGGATATACAAGGCAGAGAAGTTGGATAATTGTTTTCAAAATCAAATTATTATTTTTTTATTTAGTTAGTTTTATTTTCTCAAGTAAAAATGTAGTAGAAAAATTTACAAATAACTAAAAGACTTTGTGGAGAGTAAGCAAAAATACTTGGACAACTGAAAGTTTGTGGGTTTTTTTTTTGGTTTTGTACTGCAAGAATCATTCCAACATAGTGGAAATACACTGGGTTTACGTAAAGGAATGCAACAAATTTACCTGAAATACCTAATGATTCAACTTTGATTACACTACACAATATTATACACATGAGAAAAACATAGTAGCAGTTGCAAATAGGGTGCACATAAGAGTTGGAGGTGTCCTGGGCAAGCCCATAAGAAAAAAACAGAAAGCTTCAGAGAGCAAAAGTGTGGAACATCAATCAAACAGCAGAACAATATGAGAGTAGAAATGTAAGTAATAAAAACCAAAAGCCTGCAGTAGTGAACAACAAGCTGATTATTTGCCTTATCTCAGGGTCATCTATCCCCATCTTGTCTCTCTGTGAGATAACTATTGACTTTTCAAAAGCCATGATCCTCAGCTGTTCTCAGCACTGTTTAATATTGTGCATGTTTCTGGGGAGGCTTAGATCTAGCTCAGAACTACAGCTCTGCTTGGTTTACACAATACTAGTCTTTTAACTTCAGTCACTAGGTTCATAGATTGCTTCAGATCATATGTAAGAAGGCGTTTTGAACCAGTTTTGAGGGAAGTGTGTGAAGCACTTTTGTCTAAAATGAATGAGAAATATTCTGAGCTGAGCAGTTTTGTTTGGAACTTGACAGCTTTGCTAGTTCTGTGAATTCCTAGCCCAGTACTTAACCAGTTCTCCTTTCTTAAGCAAAGTAATAACTGCTTTAGATTGAGGTGTTTCATGGGACAGAGGATGTGCATATGAAACAGTAGGTCACAGGACTGTCACTTACTATTATTCTAGGCACTTAAGCAACTTACAGGGTGCTTTCAGGATGTTTCAGAAGGGAATGAAAACACTGCTGAATTTAACAGAACCAATGCTCATTCTTATGATACAGACTGCTGTTTCAAAGAGAAGAAGAATTAGCTGGAAAAGAATCCTTTGTCTAATGCTTACAGTTTCCTTCTTGATTGCCTACCATAACTGAATATAGATACTCTGGTCTTCCTTCTTTCTTATGTTTAGTTTACTGACTTATGTCCAGAGTAAGAATGCATTTTGAATAGTTTCATGTAGAAGTCTTATTTGGATACCTGGATTAAATTATGGAGAAAATCTTACCTTGATAATGTGTCAGTCATAGGCACCTTAACACAAGGCTGAGATTGTGAATCACTCCTTTCCTACACGGAAAACCGTAGGTGTAAATAAGTGTTTGCACTCACTATTACCCAAGTAGTGGTGAACAGATGGTAAATTGTTCAAACTGATAGAGATCTGGACAGACATTAATGACAAGGAAAACAAAGTGATTTTCTAAAGTAAATTTTAGCCCTAAACACTGAAAAAGTTCACTGTTCCCAAGCCTGACTCAGGAATCGGGCACAGGAGTGTACTGTCCTCTGGAAGAAGAAAGTATAGCCTATTCTTACTTTCATATTTCTTCTTTCCTCATGCTGTAAAAGAAGAGACTTCTTACCCTATGAAGCAGAGAATGTGTTTACCCAAGTGGAATGGAGGGTACCTTGCCCAGTTGATTTTAAATAGTAGTGCTGTAAGGCTTCTAATCCTGAAGGGCTGGGTTCATTCAGCTTGCTACCGCTGAACATTGGATCTGCACTCTCTCCATGATACTGAGGAACTAACTTTCTGGCAGTTACCCTCTGCTGTTCACTATTTTACATATATTAAAAAGGCCTCTACAAGACAATCTCCTTAAGTCCTAAGACTGTAAGAAATTGCACAGTTAATTACCCTACTCATCAATTTTTCATGCTTTGCCTTTGAAATGTCTAGGCTTTGATACATTATGTCATTATTTTATGCATAAACAGTCATAAGCTGTCAATGCATTCACCCTACACAGATCTTTCAAATGGAAAGATGCTCCAGAAAAGTATCAGCATCACAAAACAGTCAGAACTCTGGACAAAAAAAAGATGATTTCAGAGAAGAAAAAGGCAAGAGGCACATAGAAAATAATGGCTGCAGCTTTCTTCTTAAAGTTAAAAATAATTTATTATCATAAACTCATCATTAAATTTAATACTTGTACAGGCCGCTGAAGTTTTAAATATCTTTTTGACAAAGAGGAGTGGGACTTTAAAAGAATAAAAAAGCAAAAACACAGATAGTAACAACGCAAAATAAAGATATATTGCTTTATAAGTCTTCACAGAACATCATTTCTACTAATTTCTGTTGCTAAGGCTTTTAGTTCTCCTTAGGAAAAAAAATGAAATAAGAAGAGCTTAGGAATCATAAAAACGACAGAAATGGTTCAAGCAATGTTAGCTGACAGTAGTAGCAAACAACTCAAAGAAGCATTGAGAAATAAAAGGCAAGGCATTTGTCATGGCATTTACTACAGAATAATACTGTTTTGCTGACTCAGAAGACATTTTTTTGTAGAGAGATTGAGAGAGGGTTTAGCCTAATTCTGCAAGCCATTTGTAAAACATTTTCCGTGATACTCTTTCTAATAACTTTTCTCAGCTGGGAATACAAAACATTACTTTCTGCTAATATGACTTTTCATTCGTCCATTTTATATTGCTTAGTCTTCACAAGAGAACCTGCTGCTTGTGTAGTCAGTGTTAATCAGAATTTTAAAAAGAAAAGCACTGCAGAATTTTAAGTACTAATAAACATGAGAAGCCATGTAGATTTTTCAAAGAGATATGTACAATAAGCCAATGTTCATAACAAATTTGATTCCTAATAACGGTGACACAACCTCCTCAAGATATTTAAACTCTAGCAAATTTTGAAAATGGTAGGTACAACAAAATGAGCATCATAAACAAGCTGCAGCACAGTTGCATAAGGCTTCTATGAATATATTATGATCCAGAGAAGCCACTGTATGCAAGTGCCTTTCAGCATTTAGCAGAATACATGCAAGAATCCGACATGCATCTGTTTGCAACTTAAATGAGTTCCGTTTTATGGAAGTTAATTAAGTTTTCCTTTACACTAGGCACTAAAAGTCACATTTCTATCACCACTGAATGTCAGTTCAGCTACACACAGGATTCATCAAGCACCAGCCATCTACCCACTCTGCATTATGAAATGTTCTTAAGGACTTTTCTACTTAATTTCCATATATGGCTTCACATTGGAAAGATTAAGAGTTTAATTGTAATATTCTTCCCAGTCCTGTTCTTCACAAAACATTCCCACAGATCTGACCCCAGAGAGATTCACAGCAAAATCTAACTCCATGTGGCTGAAAAAAGGACATTTTTGCATTAGCAAGGAATGTTTAATTGTTCTAAACAAATAATTTGAGTGTCATCTCGAGCCTCAGCCACCAGCCTTCCATCAGTGATCCACATTCTCTAAATGTAGTTAATTTTTAATTCTCTTTCTGCATGCCCCCGCTTAGAAATTTGAAACTCTTCCTGAGGCTGCTCGTTCAGATCATTCCTGCAGTCAGTCAATTTTTGTTAACTGAAATGCTCTTGGGTTCTTTGAGCATGGCCCTGCCTGGCTCAGGAAGAGATGTTCATTACTGCTACTTTTTCTCCTCTACGAGTATGACTATTTTAAGGGCTTTGTCAAAGAACATACAGTGTTGGGATATTTGGTAAAAATTAAATCATATTATTTGCATCCTTGTAGTGTGACTTAATCCATAATAGCTTTCCACCAGTTAATATCTGGTCAAATATAGAAATGGGGATAAATACTAGTCTTTTAAACCCCAATTCTAAACCCCAAGACAATCCTAACAGTCAGGCTCTGACTACATTTACATTCATGTAAATGACTACATTTACATTCATGAAAAGTATCTTCTCCTCTAAAAATACAAAAGCCACTAGAATGGTGTTTGTCTCTGGTGAACGGTTATTTGAGCCAGACTGGATGATGTCATTTTAGGTTAGTTCCAGAAGTACGTTTTAGGTGACCACCTCACAAAACTTGAAAAGAAAACTGATTTCAGGAAAATGCTGTGCACATCATTAAGGACTGCAAAAATGCTAGTATCCAAAAACATTATTTTTTCCTGAATTGTAAAGGCATTTGGAGGTTTGTGGGGTTTTTTTTTTTTTTTTTTTTTTTTAATTTAAAATTATGAAGAGTCATTCAATTGTGAGCAACTGCTTTATTTCTGTCTTTACTTGTGTGTCAGCCTTTCATGACTTTGCTGATCATATTCATTACCTCTTCGGAGCAGAGCATCTGACCTTGCAATGGCAAGAATAGCAATACAAAAACAGATTGTACAGAGAGCATAGAAATTAAAGACAGAAAAGAAAATGAAAACTTCTGGTGAGTTTACCACAAATGATATGATATATCTCCCTGAAAAGCAGCACCAGATGTACACAACAGTTGGAATATCTGGTTCTTCTACTGGAAGAAACACAACACAGATGTTTCTTACTGTATGAAAATATATGAAAGAGATTGAAAAACATGATACTACCAGATATGTCTTAGGGAGACAATAATAACGTTCTGTGCATAGGCAAGGTAGATGATTTAATTATAGACCTATAGGCCAAAACCATCCTTCCTAATATTTCTGAATATCCATACCTACATGTATCTGGAATTAATGGTATTAGACATTTTTTGCCAGTTATAAAAAAGAAAGATTTCTAGAACAATGGAGGCAAATTCCCAAAGACATTAGACTGAAGGTAAGACTGATCATCAACTTTTTTAAGAGTTCTTATAAATGGTTAGAAATATAGGAGCAATGTTTGGCTGGAACTGCGGTTGTCAGAAACACCAGTCACCTGCAGAAAGCAGTAAGAAAGCCGGCAAAAGTTACAAAACATTACTGGAGTAGAGTTCCTTGAGCTGTAACAAGGATGGAAAAGTCAACTTAGGAAAATCCCTGCTGCTTGTTCTTACTACGTTAAGAAAAAAAAAAAGACTATGTACATTCTGAGAAAGTCAATAGGTCTCTGTGGAAAACAAACAAAACAAACAAAACAAAAAACCTCAGTCATTAATTTCTTCTCATCAAAGGAGAAACAACCTGGCAAGGTTTTCTACTGGAAACCACTTGGGCCAACAGCAACAGTTTAATAATAATTTTGTCTTTATAGGTAAATCTTGGCTAACACACTTTGGATAGACAGTGTAAAAGGAGGGAAAGCACTCACTGAAACACAAACACCTTTCATATCAAAAAAAGGAAATTTCTAAACATAAAGTCAAAATACAGCAACAATAACTAAAATGAGGTTTAAGAAAGCATTTTTTATACACAGGATTCTTAAATCCAATAATTAGTCATGACCTAATCCTTTTGGAAACTCAGTGCCAGATCTTAAAATATAACAATCAATCAATAAAATAATTCTTTCTTCTAGTTTGGCTGGGTTATCCTTATACTGGAAAGAAATTATAATGATGTCCACAGGGCACAGAACAAATATTTCTTAAATTGCAGACTGGGACAAGAATCAAAATATTTTAAGGAAAATCTGAAGCCTGTTCCTACATGCAGGTGCAGAAAGTCAATCTGGATGAAAAGTCAAAAAGGTAAACTCTTATATGAAAAACTTATTTTAAAAAATGGAAAAATATATCTGTTTCAGTATAAAATTTTTGACAAAAATTAAAATTCTGGAAAAAAATCCCAAAACAATGTGGTTTTTTTTCTCAGTTCAGAATTATTGATGAAATTCCTTTTAGAAGTTGTGCCCTTCCTTGTGCACGACAGGCTGCCTCTTTAGATTGTATCACCCCTCCTGCAGTGGAGACTTCATTAGCACCCTCTGTTTTTGATATTTTGTAGGGACATAGTTTAGCTCAGAAGCCCGGCCCCACAGAAGGCAGACATAGTGCAAATGAACAACGATGGAGCCATATTTGCTAATCTCTCCTTTCCAGGAGAGAGACCGACCAATGACTTCAGGAAAAAATAAATTATGCAGAAAACTAGGCATTAAATGAAAAACTTTAAATCAGATGCAAGACAAATGCAGACATTTTCCATCAAAAGAGTTTGCACTGAAATTTTTTCAACAACTCCTACTGTAATTTGCACATATATCTTAACTGATCCCCAGGCAGAGATCTTCCTGTGCAACAGGATACCCGGACTCCTGAGAACAGGCTGGGAGGCCCCCCTCTCCAAGCTGCTCTGGAAGCAGCCGTTCTGAAATCCTCGCCAGTCCCAGCAGTTGTAACCGGGAGCAGACGCGAATCAGGAGCCTACCTTACCTTCATCGTGATTAGGTCAGAATGATGCAACTCTGGAAGAGCTGCCAAATGTACCTTTAGCTGTTTCTTATTAAGTCTACTGAATGGGAGGAAGAACCCTTAAAAAAAAGTAACTGTACCTTAGCAGTTTTTTGAAATTATGGCCACTGCTTGGTGCTGCTTGGTCCCAATTTACAAACAAAACTCTTCCATAAGAAAGAAGTCAGGTTAGGGTGGCCTAACCGACAAGCTAAATACAGAAAATGAAATGAGTGGCAGGTCAGGTATTTTCTAAGCCCAAAAGCCTATCTAGAAAGCAAATTCTTCTTTCTGAAGCAGTAACAAACAGACCGATAGTCAGTCTTTGCTAGTCTGGAATTTGCTCTCCCTTCTAGTGTAACCCAACGGATGTCTCAGCTACTCTTCTTCCCAGAGATTTAACACAGTCCTGCAACTAAGCAGTGATTTTGGTAGCTCTGTAAAAACTGTAAAACCTGCTAGATCCAGTCCACTCAGTGGAGGTCCCAAGGCTTGAGCGGAGGGTGTGGGTCAGCAGCCCCCGGTGTGTCCTGCAGCTTCCGCAGATCGGAGAGAAGCTACAAGCACTGCCCTGGCACATCTTGCTGTGGAAAATTTGTCTTCAAGTGATGACAGCAGTGACAGGGTTGGGTAATGAACCCAACATTATTCACTGTCATTCAGGGTCATAAAGCATCCTGCCCTGAACCAATTTCGTTCTATCATCTGATTCTTCCAAGTGTAGCCAGCCTATTTGTTATTACATAAATATATGACAAGCACCTGGAAGGTGAATGGATGCGCACTCAGATATAATAGAAATAAATGAATGTTTGGGGGGTTTAAGTCTTCATTTATAGTTAATTCATTTTCTATGGCTTAAATACTGACTGTGTCCCTTCCCAGGTTATTTATTGCTTTTAAAAAGCTCTGATTCTGCCTCACAGCATCTATCATTGCAGTATTAATTATGGACATGTTTTTGAGTAATCTTGCCAAATTTTTATTTCTCAAGAAGTTCCACTGAAAATACCCACTCCCACTGAGCAAGCAGGAAACTCTGAAAACATTTTTTTAAAGAAAGGGCCCCTTAAAAGTAGGTAGAGCCCTCTCATCTTTCAGCAAGAAAAGAGCAGGAAAAATGTTTGTTTCTTTATGTTATTAGTTAAGGAAAACCACCTTTAAATGAACTGCACTTGCAGACTTTCATAAACAGGATTTTGGTTTTGCCTTGAAAGAGTTGAGCTATCAAAGCATTTTTGTCCCAGATGGTGGTATTAAATCAATATCCTCAATTGAGAAACCCCCAAAAGAATGCAAGCTAGAGCATCCATGCTAGTTTTCACTGCCATATGTTAGCATCTGATAGGGAAATCATGGTGCATTCTTCTCTGTTAATTCTGAGGTGCATTGTGTGCTTCCCAGGATAAAAATTATTTAAACTTTACATCAGTTTTGAATCTAGTATTATATATCTGAATTGGCATTATGTAAAACTCAGTATCCAAACTATTTTCTCAGTTGTGAGTATTAACATGCATTGAGTTTAAAAGATTTATGACAAATGTTTCAGACAGGTAAGTGTATATGTTCCAGTGGTTTAATGCCATATAATAAAATGTCATATTTGCTGAAGTGAACTTTGATCATAATGGTCAAAAGATTTTAAGTTTTCTATTTTGGTATTTGCTTATAGCAAATGCAGTAAGTTTGTCACTATGATCACAAATATCAGCCACTAATGTTATGGCTACTAATAACCATATACAGCAATTCAAAAGTCATAGGAAGGTCTGCATTAAAAAAACAGCAGCTTACAATCCTGCTTCCTCTCTTCTTCACAGACACCAAACATCATCTTTCAACCTGACTGAATGACTAAAGCAATTAAGAAAAACTCAGTCTGCATTTAGCTCAAAGTTTGCTTATATTAGACCTGAAAAAATACTTGTGAGCCTTAAGTTTGTCTGTTTTTCCTCTGCTATAATGACATGTGCAACTGATTGCCTCTCTCAGCAAGCTTTGCTCACTTAAAATACTGATATTGCTTTGAATGCAAAGTGGAGGACAAGGTACATTGAAGAAAAGAGGGGAATTAAAAAAAAATAGTGTAAGAAGTAAGGCGAATGTCTCCAGAATGAGACACATCAAGATGGAACACCTGCACTTAAGTTGGACAAAAAGACTGCTTGTGAGTATGGCTCACTAAAGTCTGATCCTAGCAGTGGGCATTATTACCTATTTCTTTTCCACATTTTTGGAGGGCAGAAGCAGAGTTCAGTGTAATTGTTCCTCTCCCTAACGCAAATAACCATAGAGACTTCAAGTTTGAGATATAGGAGGCTGTCCTATGATACCTCTAAATCCCATGGAAACGGTAGACAAAGCCGCTATGAAGAATCATTATTTAGCTTTATCTCCAGATGTTACTGAATGTAAAGAAATCACAGAATCACAGAATGGCTGAGGTTGGAAGGGACCACTAGAGAACATCTAGTCCAACCCCCTGGCTCAAGCAGGGTCACCTAGAGCACATTGCACAGGACTGTGTCCAGATGGCTTTTGAATATCTCCATGGAAAGAAACTCCACAACCTCTCTGGGCAACCTGTGCCAGTGCTCTGTCACCCTCACAGTAAAGAAGTTTTTCCTCATGTTCAGATGGAACTGTCTGTGTTTCAGTTTGTGCCTGTTGCCTCGCATCCTATCGCTGGGCACCACTGAAAAGAGTCTGGCCCCATCCTCTCTACACCCTCCCTTCAGATACTTGTACACACTGATAAGATCCCCCCTTAGGCTTCTCTTCTCCAGGCTGAACAGTCTCAGCTCTCTCAGCCTTTCCTCATATGAGACATGCTCCAGTCCCTTCATCATCTTAGTAGCCCTCTGCTGGACTCACTACAGTAGCTCCATGTCTCTCTTGTACTGAGAAGCCCAGAATTGGACACAGTACTCCAGATGTGGCCTCCCCAGGGCTGAGTAGAGGGGGAGGATCACCTCCCTCCACCTGCTGGCAACACTCTTCCTGATGCACCCCAGGAGACCATTGGCCTTCTTGGCCACAAGGGCACATTGCTGCCTCATGCTTAACTTGGTGTCCACCAGCACTCCCAGGTCCTTCTCCGCAGAGCTGCTTTCCAGCAGGTCAGCCCCCAACCTGTACTGGTGCATGGGGTTATTCCTCCCTAGGTGCAGGACTTTGCACTTCCCTTTATTGAACTTCATGAGGGTCCCCAAAACATAAAATTACTCAATAAGCCAGGTATAACGGAGCATTGAAGAGAAAAAGGAGATAAAGTGCTAAGAACCTTAAAGTCATCCATTGATAATTATTTGTCAACTGCTCCTTTCCTAAAAAAGCAAAAAAAAATCACAAGATAATGGTATTAAAATAAAGAGTAACTTCTAAAAAAAAATCTTTCTTCAGAGGAACTACGGGTATCAGAAATCAATCTCTTTTCCTTTATGTGAAATGTCAGGCTGAACAGGAATAAAGGAAGAGTTTTCCCATAAGCACAGTTGCTGACCATGACATACACTCTTTAGAACCGTATTTTAGATCCAATAAGTACCTTGGCAGGTTTCTGTTTTATTCATATGCCATGGTTAAGATGCCATTGTTGATTTTGGCATCACAGACAAGCAGAAAGGAAGATGGAGACAGGAGGTAACTTAACTTGGTAGATCACAACTTTGTGATACTAAACCCAGAGCAGCACATTAGAAGTCTACTCGCATACCTTTGTTCCATGACAATTATCAAAATTAGATTAGATTATCTGACCTTAACTGAGAAGGAAGGGACACAATATTAATACTACCTCCCATATTTTACACAAAGATTCAGCCTATGCTAGGAGTTCTTACAAAATATGAACACGTTCATTCTGTATTAAGTCTTTGTCACATTATCAGTTCAACTTTCAGATACATTTTATTATTATATTTCAGATATTTTGGTATAAAAAGAGGTAAACTGAATCCCAAATCCTTGCAATAATGTAAACCACTTCAGGTAGAACTCTTGTCTCATTCTCTACCATTATCCCAAGAATGTGCTTTCTTTTTAAAATGAATTTTGCAACAGTAGTTGCAAACTGAAGATCTAGCCTCACACTGTTCTGAGATTTTACAATGTTTCTTACACAAGTAATGGTAGTTACTAGTTGGATCATTGTCAGGTTCGAATTCAGATGACTTGCCTTAGTCACTACGATTTCAACAGCGAATGCACATTCTGAGCTGGAAACAAAGGCTATTTGTTTAAAGTCTAGTGAGGACTAATTTGCTTCCTTCCAATAACTTTCTCCCCAAACACCAGGTACGTTCCATAAATTACTTACGTAGAAAATGCTCTGACTATATCTATACTTGTAAATTCACACATACCAGGGAACATTCACACATATATTTACTTTATTAGTATAGATATACTGAATACTATTGAATATTAACTTTTTCTTTTGTACCTCTATCAATGCAATGCAGCGTTGTATCTCCAAAGAAGCCACTTGGAATTATTTAATTAGCGCATAACAGAAACAAAACCTTTTTTCTTACATATTGAATGTGGCACACTACTTGAAAATTTCAGATATATGTAGTAAAATATAAATTTAGACCTAAAACTCAGATTAATTTAAGCTTTATTTAGTCAGATGCTAACACTATTTCATTTTTTTTTAAAAAAAAGAAAACAGACTTTAAGAAGGGCAACCTGTCTTAACAAATAAAAATAAAATATGCACAATCTCAAGCTAAATTTATATTTCAATGATTTAACAGTTAACTTCATATATTTAGAAGTGCAACGACATGATGAAGAACACAAAGGAGGAAGAAACCAGGCATATAGAACAATTATTGCCCTTACAATACACATTTGCCAGATGGAAAAGGATAAAAATAGTAAAGAAATAATCAGTAAACTCTTTAAAAACAAATGTGTTTTAGTATTTATCTCAGTTATACTAACTTCACTAAAATAAATCCCGATTTAAGGTTAATCCCAAGAAGACTTCTGCATTCTCAAAGTGAAGTAAATGGGACAACATTGCATATGTCTGCAGTTAAGATTTAAGGTTAATCCCAAGAAGACTTCTGCATTCTCAAAGTGAAGTAAATGGGACAACATTGCATATGTCTGCAGTTAACAAGCCTTTCTAAACAACACACAAATAGAAGGCCAGATAGATATAACAATATCTAATATTATGACTATGTAAAATACAAAAACACACTTTGTTTAGAAATACAGTTTTAAACTACTGTAAAAGTTACATAATTTCTTTTAAACTTGCCCTAGGTAAGAGGAAAAAAAGTTCTTTACCTATTATTATCTATTATTTACCTATTATTACCTATTTTCAAAAAAAAAAAAAATCCAAAAACTGAAACCCTGAAGCAACTATTTACATAATGTAGGGCAAGTTTTTGCTTTTGTGAATTTTTACTCAGTTTTTATCTATATGGTACCAAGGATCCAGATGTATACACTGAAACTCTGGAATATTATGCTTAATACTTACAGTTACAGGGTACTTAATTGTATGGTTTTGGAGAAGAATGCAATGAATATCCCTAGGATGATGCTTTTTCTGATTTATATGCTTATTTTGAATTTCAGACAGATCTCTTCCAAAAAAGCTCAAGTTCAATGAACAGCGTTTGCAAGCGCTCTCTTAACCAGCCTCCATATTAGCGCCTTGTTTTCTTTGTAATACAGACAAGAAGCATCAAGTCTGTTGAAAAACATGGACTTGCTTTTTCTAATTACATCATTCTCCTTATTTGCACATGGTAATTGCAGACTGCTTATTTTTTAAAAGCACTTGGTAGTGACATGTAGTATTTAACATTTTTAAAGTGTTTTGAGAAATATAAAACATAAAAACATAAAGCTTACAAAAAATATACTACAACTAAAGCAATTCTTGAGCTATATAAGCAGAAGCCAGAGATAAAGCTAGTCTTAGAAACTGCAGTACAGGTTGGGGGTTGACCTGCTGGAAAGCAGCTCTGCTGAGAAGGACCTGGGAGTGCTGGTGGACACCAAGTTAACCATGAGGCAGCAATGTGCCCTTGTGGCCAAGAAGGCCAATGGTATGCTGGGCTGCATCAGAAAGAGTGTTGCCAGCAGGTCGAGGGAGGTGATTCTCCCCCTCTACTCAGCCCTGGTGAGGCCACATCTAGAGTACTGCGTCCAGTTCTGGGCTCCCCAGTACAAGAGGGATGTGGCACTACTGGAGCAAGTCCAGCGAAGGGCCACAAAGATGATTAGGGGACTGGAGCATCTCTCTTATGAGGAAAGGCTGCGAGAGCTGGGCCTGTTTAGCTTGGAGAAGAGAAGGCTGAGAGGAGATCTTATCAATGTGTACAAGTATCTGAAGGGAGGGTGTCGAGAGGATGGGGCCAGACTCTTTTCAGTGGTGCCGAGCGACAGGACGCGAGGCAATGGGCACAAACTGAAACACAGACACTTCCATCTTAACATGAGAAGCCAGAGATAAAGCTAGTCTTAGAAACTGCAAAATATGTTTAAACTTTCTAAGGAAACAAAAACCATCAGTATAAATTTTGAAAACCAGAAAGGACAAAAAAGTATTTTGTAATCTAAAATTCAAAAAAAAAAAAAAATCTCTCAATGAAGTGAAGCTTCAAAATAAACGTAAGACCAGAGGACATTGACCAGGAATGGAATAAATAAATCTCCATTTTAAAACTATAACTAGATACCGTTATTCAAGTAACATCTATATTTGGATAATACAAGCACAGTTAAATGTGATCTTTAACTCTGTTCAATACTTACCAGATTTAGAAAAGCCAGCTTCATCTTTAGAAGTATAAACAAGTGTTCTCTTTTCTTCAGACTACTATATCATTTCTGAAAGTGTCATTTTTATGAAGAACACAGCACTGTTCTTGCACACTCGCAAAAAAGACAACTCCCAGATTTTGATATATGTTCTGACAGAGGAATGCTACATGGGAAGAACTTGGAATCTACCGTGCTCCAGCTCCCCAAATACACGTGCACATAACAGAAACCCTCCATAAAAATCTACTTCTGAAAAATCCAGCCAACTTAAAAACACACAGTTATTTCACATGAACTGCAGGAAAAGTTCCTTATGGTCCAAGTGGATGGTCTCTGATGCCCCAAAACAGACCTTCACTGGATCCACAATTCTGTTAAGTTACCACAGACCCCCATGTAGGTGCTGGGATGGCTGGAATTACACCTCACTACTTTGAACAGTTACCGGTCTTTGTTTACACCCTTAATTCCTATCTCAGATCTGCATTTTCCAAACAGAATTTGGAAACAAATTAATAGCCTTTTTCTTGCCTCCTTACCATTTTGAATATAAAGCATGCCATTACTATGTTAGTACTGGTTCTTTTAAAAATGAAGAACTGAACAGGATTATTTGTTCACAAAATTGTATATGCAAACCCCAAACTATGCATGTAGAAGGAGCCTGATCTAACTGAAACCAGTGGTAACTGCAGTACTTCTAAACAAAGCGTAGATAACAGTTTTAAAACTACTGTGAAAGTTACATAATTTCTTTAAAGTTGCTGTAGGAAAGAGGAAAAAAGTTCTTTACCTATCAGATTTTTTTACAACAATAAAAAAAACAGCCAGTATCCCACAGGAGACACAGAAAGTGACCTGCTCAGAGAGGCGGGTTTGGTATGGTTGCAAGCACACAACAATCAGACCCTCTGCACAATTACTTTTTGCTACCATATTGAAGAGCAAATTGATGTTTCAGTTTTCAGTAGTATTGGTCTAGCAAAATAAACCGCTAAATAAATAGTTGATATTTTTGATCATGTAAAATATCCATTAAATCCCCAGACCCTTCATTTTTAATAAACAAGCTACAACTTAAATATATACGGTTACCAGTTGCCCCCTGATCAAGCACACCAGTACTGAGTAACGGACAGTCCGAATGAGTAAGTTCTGACTAAAAAACATAATCTCTTCTTAGAGTTTCCTTAGTTTGGGGGATTTTTTTTTTTTTTTGGGGGGGTGTGTCTGTATTATCATTTGGAATTGTTCTGGTGGGGAGGAAGAAAAACTCAAAACTTTGAATAGAAAATTTTTTCTACTACTCCTAAAGAGATTCATGCAATTTTAGTCTAATATATTACCAAAATCTTCCTTGAAGTATGAATGAATATATTCCCTAGCCTGTAAACTTCAACACTGAAACAAAACAGGCATATCAGGTTCCCTAAAGCTTTAAAAACAGCCTTCTCCCCCTCAGATACTCATAAGCTTCCAATATACTAACCCTAATCCTCCAAAAGCACATATGAGACAAGTGAGTATTCTCCCCTCCTGTGGTGTTAGCAATGTCTCTAGAAGCACAGCATGCTGCACATGCACATTCAGTCGTATGACGTAAAGAGAAGCATATCAAAACTGAATTCCATAAACTTGCGTATACATGGAAAGCCTAGCATTTGGTACTAATTAGACTGAAAATACTGTTGATTGGATTTAGACAAAGCATGCAGTAAATTGTTACTGATTAACAATAACTGCATATTATTACTGATTACATGTGTTATATCTCTCCACCTGTAGGTGGAGGGCACACCTCCACCTAGAAGAAAGCCTAAGAGAGGAAATAATTTAGAGTTTGATTAGTGCTGAAATTATTCCCCCTCCCCACCCTGTGCAATTTTAATTCACTCATTTTATACACAAGGACAACGAGACAAAGGTTGGAGTGGTTTTCCTACATACTTCTGGTCATTTGCACATTTCTTAGGAGAAAGGCAAAGTCAAAATCGCTTTGAATTAGAAACTTGTCATCCCAGCAGCTACCACTTCCGTTCTTAGTTGCTGGATTCTCTCTTTCACAGCCTACTAGCATCTGTCCAGTTTTATTTGCAGGGACAGGCAGATTCAAGAGGCCTCTGAGGAAGCCTAACTTCCCTCTCTTGCTGTTTTCAACATGAATCAGAGCAGAAACCCTTCTTCGGTACTCAAAGGCAAGCTAGCTAAAAATACATGCCCTTCCCACAACCCTGTCACCCAAATGCGTATCTGTTTTCAAACCCACTTAACGTAAAACTGAAACAAAGCTTTGCTTTGCCTTGTAATAGATCAACAGCACAGTAAGAAATAGGATGTCAGGTGTATTTACTGGACACTGTGTGCAGTTGCTAGACGACACCTAACATATGTTCTCTCCTTACCTTAAATAAAACCTCCTGGGAGGCAGGGGGTGGGATGCAGTATACCAGAAGGTGCAGCCCAGCTCCTGGAGTTGTACATGTGTCGCTAGCTGGGACACAGCCACCTAAAAGCTCACTGTAGATAATCAACACAGGATCAATTGTCAAAAAGTCATTCTCATGGTAAAACAGGTTCTTCCACCCAACACGCATGAGAATGAACAGCAAGACAGGGCAAACTGAGGAACAGGCTCAAGCTAAGCCTCTTCAGCTACTTAAATAATAGATGTTCATTAGATAGCTAAGCTTACGAAGTAAGAGTCCTATTATATCAGCTCATGACAGAGTCCTTGAAAATAGGCTAAGCAGAGAAAAATAATGAAAGGTGGACTACGTCAAACTGCACTAATTCAGACACTGTTTTGATGCATCTGTGGATGTAAATCAGTACCTATGTACATGTGCTGCAAAACTGCACTTATAAATAAATGGAATTATAAAGAAATGTAGCTCCAAAACATTAAAAATTAAAAAAAAAAAAAAGGAAACACCCACCTTGGAAAAAAAATCTTCATTTCCCATAAATTCAGAACCTTAAAAGGGATGTTAGTACTTTAACTACTTCTAATAAAATTTTGGTTGAGCAAGGCAGGAAATCATAAAAGGTAATATGCTACCTAATTTACATGCAAGTCCTTTAAAAGCTGCTGAGAAGTCAAGTACTGTATATTTCATACATTTTGAACTGAAAAACCCAATTTTATTACTCTCACACCAAGTACTTTTGATCAACAATTTAAGTTATCGCTCTGCAGATAGCCTGCTTCTCTCCATCTCAGACGCATTATCCACCACTCTTGATTTATTTTTTGTAAGCAAATCCAATTGCTCAGTAATAACTGTGATTAATATTTTCTTGATGCATGGGACTAATTGGAAGTATTTCTGTTAAATAATGTTTCTGTACCTACCCTATCCTTCCAGTTGAAAACGAGTTAACATGGGATTGAATACTTAAGGGTTCATTTCCAATTTGAACTACTTGTTACGGAAGTCCTTCTACAGCTCATTACAATTCAATATAGAAAGTAGAGAGATAGAAATATAGAAAAAAGATAGAATTGACCATTGAACTCCCCTTGAAATTTCTTTGTAGGGAAAACTGAATTCAGTGAAAATATTAATAGTTTCTCAGAATATTATATCCTAAGGAACACTACTTCTTCCACTTCTTCATATATTTTGAAGTTCTTCATGTGAAGTAAAATGGCTGTAAATGGAATGAGATAGCTCAAGTTGAAGTTTGTCCACATAATAAACTTTCTAAAGATTTTTTTTTAAGATAGTCATTGCTTTTATATTTAGATCATTTATTTCATTTTCAGAAGTTACTAGTCTATTATTACCACCACTAGGAGTGATTTGTTAACCTTCCACAGGAACTTACATGGGTTCTGCCCGCCATGGTACTCATAAGCCTCACAATTGTTAATGTATTTATTCCCACAAACCCAAAATCACTCAGATTTCAATGGCAGGTGGTTCAAGTGACTGCTTCTCCTCAGACTTTCAGCATGGCATTGGCATGTCATTCAGACACTCCTTTCCTGCATTTTTTGGTTACCACCCAACAAGTTTCTGCATGTCCATATTTCTAACAGAGTCTACACTAACATGTTAGAATTCTTGAAAAACCTGGGCGCGCTGTAGAAATGCAAGAACATCACTCCATCTGCTTACCAATGTAAGAAAGTTCTGTGTTATTTTTCTTATTTGTCATAATGGGTTTTGCTTTTCCATTTTTAAACTTTTTACAGCTTTTCACATCAAAAGCTAATAACAGTGACCAAAGTTCTACCCATCAGCAGCAAAAATCACTTTGTAATCCCCTGACACTTATTCACACCAACTACTCACTACTCACTACCAACTACTCACTTACAACCAGCAAACGCATTCACGAAGAAAAAAAATAATATACAACCACTTTATGGCTGATTAGGATGTCTTTAAAATAGTTAAAATATGAAATAAAATGTTTTGAGTATTATTTTGCATTTTTCAGACACTTGATTCTTCACAGAAATTAAAAGCATACATTTCTAGTCATTTGATACAAGTTATTCATTTCCACAGAGCTCTGGCTCAAGATTACCTTCTTCTGACTTGAAAACAAAAGGTTTGCCTTTGCAAGGACTTATTGATATTCTGTATTAATGGAAGACCATTATCCTGTGGCAATATTTTTATTCTGAGGAAAAATACTGTTTGGAGACTTTGACAGTCATAAATTCCAGAACTTTTTTTTTTTTTTTTGATACCAAAACCACATAATTCTGTGAGCATATTCAACTCAAAGAAGTAGATGTATCAAATACAAGGCTTCCAATTTCTTTCTCATTAAAAAAGAAAAAAGAAAAAAAAGATATGGAAGAATGGAAAAGGCAATACTATGTTTTCACTTCATAAATAAGAGGTATCTAATCACTTAAATTGTATTTAGTTCCAGTTCCTTATTAAAAAAAAAAAAAAAGAAAGAAAAAGAAAAAGAAAACAAAATTAAGCCCACAGCTGTGGGCAATGAAAATGACCCGCAGTCCAGGGAGACTTTATCATGGCCATGGTTGTTAAAACAGTTTAACAACTCTAGCACTTTTAAAATATACAACATAAGGAATAATACATTAAAAGTGAATACATAATATCTGTTACCTGCTCAGAAACAGGCAGGGACAGCCAATGGAAACACAACATATAAAATGGATACAATATTTTTCCTTGAAACAAGTATAATTAACTCTACCTCCACAGTGTAATACTGAGCTCAAGAGTGAAAAAAGGCTCAAAAGGATTTTTAGGGTTTTTTTTTTGTTTTTTGTTTTTTTCTTAGTATAGAAAACAATCAGCTATTGCATTAGATTTTCCTTTTTAGAACACCTACTTAATTTACAAAGTTGGATAGATAAAGCTGTAAGAAAAGTGATCAGAAAATAGAGGGAAAATATAGAATGCATAAGAGAATAATTGGCAATTACTGTTTAATTAACACACATACACACATTAACATATAAATAAATCCCTAATTGGCTCTTCTTTTGATAAAACTGAAAAGAAATGCTTCTTTGCATTTGGAAGCTAAAAAGTTAAAAAAGAAATACAAAATGCCAAATTAATACAGTTCTCTACTTTTTGGATCAGTCATAAAAAAATGAGATTGTTTCTAAAAAGATGGATGGTTTAATTCCTGTAAAAACAACAGTGGTTGACCACTTCAACAATTTTTACATGCTTCTTAAAACTAAATATGTGCCAGAATTAGAAGATAAAGACTGTCAATAAATTATTCATGATGTTCATGATATATAATTTAATATGCAATTGTTACTGTATCTTAAATTAAATTAAACAATATCTTTTGTGCCTTCTATGTATTAGAAACTTTATGCTTTGTGGAAACATTTGCCTACTAGTTTTGCACACAAGGTGGGAACATTTCAGAATCTCTTTTACTAATTATTTAAAAGTTATGTAGTAAACAAATGATAAACACATTTTAAAACAACTTTATTAACGTTAATGACAGCTATTTAGCTCTAATTTCTTCTGTGTAGTAACATGCCTGTTCCACCTACTTTAAATCACTAAATCTTTTTCCTCCTGAACCAACACAAACAGACCTTGAACTCTAGATTTGATCTTTTGAATTATGTAATACATTGTTACTCTATTTATTTTTCCTAATAACAAAGCTTCTACAACAATTTGTGTCTCTAGCTGCCAAAATACAAACTGTAATATTTCACAGTAAATCAGTGTTCTTAAAAGTGTTAGTTTTCCACTATTCATATTTTAATTTGCCATAAAGTATTTTAACAGAACATTAAAATTCTTCCTGCCAAAAGCCATGACTACAGTGTCAGCAGACACTAAGCTAAAAAGGTTCCCTCTCACTCAGGATGAGAGAAGTAGGCCATGCTTCAGCTCCCATTAAGGTGAACGAACAAATTCTTATTGATTGTAATGAGTTGGCTGAGTCCTCTCACTGGCCTGAGATTAATATGCCCCATTGCACAAGAACTGTATTGCTAAAATTGTACATGTCTGAATAGGATTTTTCCTAAAATTGTTCTGTGCTGGGACATTTGAATTAGCTCTTCATTTTATAATTCATAGTTTACTTCTATAGATGTCCTCAGAATCTTAAACCCAAGCATTAATCCTAAAAACTTGGCATAGCTTTAGATATGCTAAAGAGCAGTTCATTACCTGATGACTAACAAACACGGTTAGGCTTTGTAGGTCAATGGATTTGTTAATGTAGAGCAATCACTGGATTTTGATGAAAATTCTTACATTATAACAAAAAGTGCTGTAGTTCTAAAATCAAAATAAAAAACTCAATATATATAAGTATTTTTTCTGCACTGCAAGTGAATAGCTATCACTGAGCGGAAAGACTGTGTATCCCCAAAATTCCACATGGAATCCAACTGCCTAAGAAATAAAGCTCCTCTCACTTGGTATGAATTTTTCTATCAAGGGTCCAGATTCAACAGGGTGCCTAAACTTGGCTTTTGTTTAAGCACATAAATCAATAAATGCAACAGACTGATCACATGTTTATTATGTATTTAAGAACTTCAGTAAATCAGGACCTCAGCTTAGAAAAATAAAAGAGATTTCTTCAGACCTTTGCAGGAAAGCAATTCATGTATACAAGAACGGAAGCTGACAGCAAGAGTTCCCACGGACAAATAAGCAAGCTGACAGTCACCTGAAGCACTGGTGTTGCTGATTTTCAGCCACATTGTCACAGTGCAGAGAAAAAAGAAAAAAAGAACTATTCATGTCTTTAGAAGTATTAAAGGCTGAACACTGGCAAAAACAACAAAAAGCTCAGCATTGTCATCTTTTTCTCTTCATCATATTCTTTCTTAAAATAAATAAACAAGTAATCTAGAAATCAAAAGAGACATCAAACAGACTTTATAATTTTTCTTGAATATCTTGTATAAAAAAATGTATTCCTCAAGTATTTGAGTAGATAAAAGGATAGGTTTTTCTTTGTCTCTTCAGAGACTCATCTATTAATTAATTCAGGGTTTCATCAATAGAACTCTAGAATTTAAAATATACTGAATATATTGAAAACAAATACACAGTAATCCAGACTGAATTAGGTGTACAGGCAAGCGCACAGTCTGCAGGAAGACACAAGATTTTAAAAATTGTAAGGTCAGTCAGTCAGTTGGTAGCATTCACATCCAGAAAGCCACAAGGAGGAACGTGCTGATCTCAAACGCGGTCTGCAGAGAGAATGCCTTTAATCGTCCAGCGGCAAAATAAGCTAACAGTTTGTCTTACAAAGGCTGCAGTAACCACCACTGAGTATTCAAATGAATTTCACTGTACAAAGGTTTATGTGACAGTCTATTAAAACAGACCCTGGGAAGAGAGAGAAAACATGAAGGTCATGGCACCAAAGGGTATTTTTATCTTCATAAAATGTCATGAGGCTGTGACCTAGCAAACAAAGCAGAAGCCCAGGGAGTTCTGCTAACAGGAGATAAAGGTTGAGAACTTCTGCAGAGATGAATTAAGCCTGAACAATCCAGGTCATTCACATTATTCCACTTTTCATTTTCAAAAATACTCTATGAAAGTACTGAATACTACAAGCACATAAATGTAGTAAAGTTTTTCCAGTAAGAAAGACTCAACAGTCTGAAAATTACCTCAGATTAAGCATATTGGAAGAAGTGATACTTAGAAATAGATCAAACATAATAAATTTGCTAGCAATTTTTATTTTCATGGATTTTTCTGAATAATTTAATAAGTCAGGTAAAAATTCAAGCTTTACAGGTAACCTGATCAAAATTGTCATTTATACTAATTTTAAAAAATCATACCAGGCTGAGAGAAATACTTTGAATAATCGTGACTACTCTCAGAAAAAAAAAAAAAAAACATGGACCCAGTTTTTATTCTTAACCAGAACAAGGCCGATTGCCAGTGTCTGGTGCTGCTTGCTTCCATCTGCTGGCTCTTGGAAGTTAGCTAACAGTCAGGATTTTCGGCTTTAGTGTAGACGTTCTAGCTTTACTGTAGATGTTAATGAGCAAATGTAAAGATAAACAGGTTGCCAAAATTAAACATATTTTTTACAGAATCGTTTTCTCCCAGTTAGCTCTTGAAGTGAATAAAATCCACAGAAATCCTTCAGTGAAAAAGGATGTCTTCATTGCTCAAAGTCAGATTTTATTGATTACGTAGCCAGGAAACAGTACTGTGATTCTCCCATCAGTTTGCTGCGCAGCGCAGGCTATTGGATTTCTCAAGTTAATTCCTGCTTGAATATGAACATATCTGTTAGAAGAAGAAATGACCTTGACAAGTTTTTTTGATGCTTGATTACTTCCTAAAGAGACTTGTTTCTTATATGAAAGTGTCAAGCTTGAATTTCCAGCCTATGGATTTTGCAAAAGCTTGATTTGATAGATAGAGACCCGTCTATCAAATTATTGTGATTAAATTGGATTACTTAATAGGCCTATTTTTTTGTGCTGTTATATGGCTCTGTAGGTCTAAGACATCTACTTGCACATTATTACCAAACATATCTATATCACATGATAAACATGAACTTAATATCTCCAATAACAAAATGTAAAAAAACCCTTACTGTTACAACTCTTGACCTAAGAGATTAGTCACAGTATTTAACCATACGAAGAACCAGTATCAATCACAGATTGTTCTTCTGCTCCATGCAGTGTGCAATATTTGTCCATTTTAAAAGCTGCATTGTACATGACACTGCTGTAAAATATCACTCTCTTTCCCACAAAGAGGAAGAGAGCTGTTTTTCTCTTCTCAGTGTGAGTACTGGGAACACTGTTCTTGTAACTCCATCTCTTTAGGTAGAATCCTTTCCTGGTTTATACATCATGCCATGTATTGCTCACCCAAAGGACCAAAATAAAAACGAAACATATATACACATAAACACACTGCAACCTCGCTATGTATTTTGTGAACAGTTAAGAGAGTTTTAGGTCAAGACCAAAAAGAACACAGGCCGTCGAGTGGAGCCCCTGCATAACAAGTCACTTTTAGCGTCTCAAACATCAATTATACTCAGGTAGTTTTCCTTCTGTCTGAGCAACCTCAGCAGTCCCAGCGGACGCTGCCTTTCAGTCTTCTGGTCCTCATTCAGCTGCAGGCAACCTGCTCAGTGTCCACAATACCAAAGCCCATCATTAGACGTCCATTAGACGTCTAATAGACAGTTAAAGACGTCTATTAGACATCTTCACTGGCAGTACTCAGGTAGTTCACGCTTAATGCCAGGTTCTTGAAGCTAAACATGCATATTCACAAAACTGGGACAAAAATCACATTTCTGTGTATAACCTTTCAAATGAATAAGAGAAAACAGCTATTTCACTATTAGAGCATTACTATGTTACCACATAATGGTATTATTGATGCTGTATGATTAAATATGGAATTAATTAGAAGAGTCTAGACTGACAAAGACATATATTTCCTAATCACAAAAAAAAGAAAAAAAAAGAAAAAGAAAAAACTGCCTGAGAGGGCAAGCACACAGAGCAGACTCAATTTTAGTAACCAGGACTATGTTTTCTATCCAAAATAGTTCATGCACAAATTGATCAAATTATCTGACAGGTGAAATAACAAAGACAAGTGGTGTCATAGAATGGTCTAAAGTGTACATCAGAGTTATATGTAAGGACATGAGAATAAAAGTATGAAATCAATTTCCTGACACTGGAAACCAGAGTAAGATTCTGAAAATATTATTAAAGATATTGGTCTATAAAATGATCAGACCTGTGACAAAATACCCACTGAGATCAGCCACAGCACAACCCCTGAACTGACCAGCCCCACAAATGTCACTCGTATTCCTGACATTACTGTGGAAAACCTGTAGGTTAAACATCCTCTCGAAACACTCCCAGGAGTGTTATGACAGTGCAAGCCAAACCAACTGCTCGAGCATTGCAGAGGTGTTGTGCTCAGGTGCTACCAGAAAGGAATTTTTGCAAGAAATAAGTTCAATGAATGAAAGTAGTTTACACATTCAATTAATGATCAAGTAGAACAGACGGAAAATACTGAAATGTATCTAATATATTTAAAATAAATAATACTTTACAAAAATGAAGGAAACAGACTATTTGATAAACCTTATAAGAACAAGAGAGTGCTTCTTTAAATATTGTTGCATTTGCAATCTCAAATTATTTTTTATGAACACAACAGCTTCCTAACCCAATTATATTACAGATAATTAAAGTCTCAAGATCTAAAACCCACATATCTTACTTAGAACAACAAATTTGCTTTCATTTGGCAGTATCTTCCACTTGGCTATCAAACATTTCTTGGTAGCATTTGCAGCATCATCAAGAAATAAGATTTTTTGTCTCCTTACAGTTACTGCTATCTGCAGACAACCTACAAACACTCCCTAACATTCCCCACTCCAGCAAGAGGGATGCTGTCTTCAAGCACCCAGCAAAGCAGGGCAGATACTTCTACAGCACCATACCAACCCAATGGTCAGGTAACCAAAAGTTCTTGCAGGAAGAGAGGAGGAATACTGGAGAGAGCCTGAAGCAGAGAGGACATTGAGCCTTTTCTTTCACCAATCTCATGAGATGTTTTGCAGCTATCTAATAATCTGGGTCTCCTGTCTGCAGAACACACCTCTTCCCATTCTTATTGAAATGAGCTATGTTAACAGACAGAGGACCCAGACACCAATCTATTGGTATGTGGATAAACCATAGCTCTGTTTTAAGTCCAAAGCAATAAGTTAATTTGGGGGAGGGGAATACCTTATTCATTTTTTCTAATATGAAGCAGTTATCTAGATAGAATTTTTTTAAACAAACTCCAAGGGGAGGCTCAGAGAAGAACTTAATGGACTCCTGTTCTCCTTGCCAAAACAAATCTTTTTTTGAATTTTCAGAGAAGGATATGATTCACTCACAGACTCAAACACTGGTAAATATAATTGAATGGCATGATTGCAAATCTTCTATCATCTTTATTAATGCAGTATTAATCCAGTGATGATATAGGCAAGTACTGCAAATTGCAGAGTAGGATGAAAAAGTGTATCTTAATACATAAAATATCTAAGTTAGAAGGAATGGTGATAGAGACAAATGAGCTTATCTATTTTGTTCGTAATATAAAACCGGATCCTCCTCTTTCATAAAAGCAGCCATTGGCAAAGAGTCAGAAACACAGATATTAAAAGACCTTTACAGACATGATGGGACTCCAAAAGAAGTTTACAGTATTATTATAAGATTTTCTCATTAAGTGCAAACTTGATGTGTTTGCTACAGTTTTCTACCTATAGAATTGCATTCTATCCTGCCAGCTGTTTCATTATATTCATTTTGGACAAATATAGTCCACTTAAATGTATCTTTGTATAGTCCTCATTCTTGCATATTTTCTGTTTTGAAAGCATTATGGTTTAAGGAAACAACCAGTTATAAATACAAAGACAGGTCATTCAAAAGATCAGTCTTCATTGAAAGGCCATGGGATTTGTTAAAGCATGTTAAAGTAGTCAGTGATTGGACACAGTTATTAAAAAAAAAAGATTTTATCAAAGCTGAAGTATCTGAAATTTAAATCTCTTAAGAGCTAACTCAGCACAGAGTAATACCCAATACCCATACAGATGTTTTAATGAACTTTTAGACACTTTTTTTTAAATGATCTTTATTTTTTCCTCACCCATTTATCCCTTACTATATCTCTCACTGTCCAACTGAGAACCAGCTGTTAGTGGTAAAGAATCTACCCTGATTCTAGTTACCATACTGCTTGTAATAGCTTCCCAACTGGCACCTCGTGGAGGGCCATATGCCATTTCAAATGAAGTGGATGGCAACATGCCCACTGACATTATTAGAACTAAAATTAATTTTAGATGTCTAAAACTCAGAATATCTATTGCTCCAATTGACTCTCTTTTTTTTTTTCTTCTCAAAATCTGCCATGTCTTCCTTCAAGCTTCTTAGGGCTAATTAGAAGGCTCCATCTTCTGTGCAGCTGCTAGGTTATTTTTGAGCTGGCGAAGGAAGAATGGCAATATAGTTAGATCTGCACTTACAGAAAAAAAAGAATCTCTTCCCAGACGTGTATTCAGGCACTAAAAAGCATATTGTGGCCCTCAAAGTCTCCACCTATGGAAGTGTTTTGACCCACTGGAGTAAGCATCAATACGAACTGATACACTGTGATTTGACTTAGATTCTCCCTATTGCATTACATTCTTCACTTGACACATCTTGCAGTAAATGACATGGGTAACTAAACATTATCACAACATTACTGCCAATACAGCACAGACAATTAGCAGTCCAGTTTGAACCTGGTCAGTTAGGTGAAACTACATTCTACTCACATAGAAAAGATGCCAAATTATCATTTCACACTCTTCTCTCAAAACTACGTTACTTGCAACTGGACATTGACTGGAAAGATACTCTCACTGTCAGACATCAAGGAATAATTTTTCATTTGTTACACTGGCTCTGTATTAAGCACATAAGTAAACTTAAAGAGTTGGCCTAAGATTCAGAGTCTCATCCATGACTGTAATGAGGCTTCTTGAGGGTCTACATTTTACCAACTTCTGAAAACAAGCCTTAGGTTTCCAGGTCATGTAAATGCTGCAAGACTGGTCAGAGAAACACCTAGTTCCTGTTAAAAAACTGAGCTTGAAGATAGATTCCTCTAAGCAGCAGTTGCTTTGTTCTCCTTCATCTTTGCCAGGGAGGCCTGGGAGCAGGGGGAGTTCTACAGAATATTGACAAAAGTAGCTTATGCTTTTATATACTCCAGAATATTTTGGTTCTTGGCTGAATCCATAGGGAGGACACTTGTATGCCACTTAAAGGAGCAACTATTTTGCTACACTGTCAAACAAGTGAGCAAAATTCTTTGGCACAAACATTAAAAGGTTTTCTGGCATACGGAGACAAACAGTTTTGCCATAAGAACAGAGCAATCCCTACTGTCTAGTCTGAAAAACTCGGGCCTAGGTTCTGCTGTCTGTCCTTCAATAATCCACACAGGAGACATATTTTGTTTAAGAGGAGTGCCTGAAAATTGTTCTAAAATACATCTTGGAAGTAGGCATATACCAATTAAAATATGTAAAATATTCAAATACAAAAACAAACACAACTTTGATTTGGTAGCAGAAACAAGCACACATTGCCCACTTTATCCTTTGATTATTTTTCCTACTTACAGATTATTTGTTCTCCCAGTAACTAACACAAACAGTTTGTTTGTATCAATAAAACCACTATAGCTTCTTGGGGTTACTCCTATGGCCCTAAAACACCATACGTTACTTGTACAAGCATGCGTCCTGAAGGTTCCCAGTTTTGAGACAGCACAGAAATCATGTTTTAAAATCATGTGAAATTGACATTTACCTAATTTTATTTCTGGTTTTGACCTCTTAACAGTCATGGTATCAAGTTTTTAGATAGAGTTCATATGGCTCAGTTACTGAAGATTTATGAGCACCAAATAGTACAAGACATCTCATAACACTTTAAGGACTGGTATTACTCTTTCCATTGCCTGAGCTTCTGGACTAAACCATACTTTCAAAATTGATCTTTAGATTTATCACAAAACTCAAGCAGAAGTTTTGGATTTAGAATGAGTACTTCAAAGCAGCTAACTTGAGATAGAGAAGATTATTTATTAACCATTTTGGTTTAAACCAAACAAGCCATTTTATAAGCACTGAAGTCCAAATAGGTGATGATAATTTTGATAATTTACACGGATTTTTTCCCACCACCTTGTCCCTTCAAGTATCATGTCCAATGCCCTCCAAACTTATTTTGTGTACCATTATGGTTCTTCCAATGAAAGGTAGGAAAGAGTTTTTCAGAAGGTATAAGTTTATTTTGCTCTGGGAGATAGTTAAAAGCATTTAATATAGCAGGAAATGATGCCTTAATTTAAGACCGTTCAATATTCTTCATTATAAAATCCTGCTTTCAATGGCTTCCCCTTATATCTTTACCTTTACTTGGCTCCCTAAATACATGCATTTTAACTCTGGCACAGTATATATAGCATCTGTCTCAAAACTTGATGGGGCAAGAGCAGACTGAGCCAACTGGGTTGTAGTGCCAATATTTGATGTCAGAAAACCTTATCAGTCCCATTACAGAAGTATAAAGGAGGAGGCAGAGTTTTTTATATTACATGGTAACACACAGTCTTCTTCCCCCCACCGAATTTCTGGGTGCTACTTAGGATTTGTATAGAGAATATGACCGTTGCCTGAAATCCTTTCACTCCATTGCTGCGCAAAACTTAAGCTTATTGATAGGAAAAGTAAATTCATTAACATTATGAAGTCTCTAGACAGTAAAAAGTACCCAGGGGAAATTCCTAGTACTGTCCTCAAAACAGGTTCTGAACAGCACATTTTAAATAGGGAAGCTAAAGCAAGAATATCAAGCTGCTTCTCACCCATCCGACACCTGTACTTTTCAGACTTAATAAATGATGTTCTGGTGTTATAGCTTCAAGAAAAGAAAAACAAACATCTGAAAATAAGGTCATTTTCAGGAAATGTCATTTGCTAAGTGGCAGTGAATAGATGCCTGAACACTAAAATTTTATGTTTATGGAATTTTACTTTAATTAATGGTGTTACATTTAAGAGCTTTGTATGTGAAACACTTTCTGTATAATAGTCTACAGGTGAAGTATTTGAACTGCTGACTTGTAAGACACACGGATGTGTTCATGGCAAGGTTAAAAACATTAACAGAATTAAAAGAGTTAAAGATGCTGACAATGAAGTTGAGTTTCAGTTGCTGTAGCTCCAAAGGAGCTCCAAATTAGCTCCAAATTCTTTCTTCTTCACCAACACAAGTAGATGAAATTATCACCAGGCTGAAATATTAATACTGCACCAAGATTCCAATCAAGATCTTTTGATGGTTAAAAAAAAGTACTCCGAGTACTCTGAAAGCATCTTCTCACTGTCAGGAAGAGCTTTGTCTTAATAACTTTACAGCTCTCAGAACATAAATCTAAAAATTAGGCTTTGGATTCTGGCACTGTGTAGGTGGCTGTGTGTGGGGGTGTCTGCCAACCCAAGTCATAATGTCTATTGTTGCATTATTAGAAAGCTGCCATTAAGCAGATCTGCGTACTATCATACTTGTTGGAGCCCAAGTATATAATTATATGCTCTCTGATTCCTAAACTTCGATGACTGTGTCAAGAAAAGATCACTAAAGCATCACAAGCTTAAGTAAATGGCATTCAGAAAGCTTGATTTTTCCAAACGAGAGGGCTATCTACATACTGTGTCAGAAATAAGAACAGTTTAAATGGCACCTCCTCCTCCTCCTAATTACTCCGAAGGAGATTGCTTTCAAAAGCTCTCTACACACTTATAGAAGCTGCAAAATATTTTAATAGGCATTTATAAGTTAGATGTTTTTCTTTTTAAATTGTGAGCAGAGATGTTTTAAGATCTGCATTTCAATAAAGGCTTTATGCTGAACATGCATACTTTCTCCTCTGCTATTTGTTTTAGCAAGCAACAGGCTACTGAACAGTATTATGACCCCATAACTAGAGGCAACGTGAAGTTTACAACAGTGTGAACCTAGATTTCATCAGATTGAACAAGTCTGATGGCAACACCTGTAACTGCAATGACTGTAAACTTTTGCCCTGGGAGGATGACAAGAGCACCATGGACACTCTCCTTCGCCAAATGCCAGCTAACAAAACTTCTAGAGTATTTGGATCCATTACTTCCTATTGCTAACTTCATGTCTGAACTGAAGGAATCAGCTCCAAGTTCAAGAGGGAATAAGACAGGTCCTTTTATCAGATTATTTTGCTTTCCGTTATGATTCTGAACCTATAATTTGAATTCAAGGTGTCCTAGCAGAATTATTTTACTTTACACTTTTATTATTAAGGAGTTTCTATTATATTCATGCTTAATATAACAGTACTTTAACCTAAGTTTTGTCATATTAATGAGGACAGTTGCATTTTAAATGAATAATTAGTAACTGCTAAAAACAAGGTTGTTGAAGGTGTCTATGGACACACAGATGTGGGCAATTTGCTCATACTTCTCTCCTAACTACTTGAATCTGCAGCTGTCTTTCCTTTGCAATCCTGCTCTTTTACAGCCTGCCAGCAGTGTTCAGTAATACCAATAACAGGTATAGAAGCAAGAGACTGCAGGCCAAAAAAGGCAACAAGTATCACCGAGCGAGCAAACAAGCCTTATTCACGAGAAGAATCAGTCTCAGATAATGACAACCTACTACTAAACCCTTGTGACTTGCAAACTCATCCAGTTACACATTTTGATTATTCGAACTAGTGACCTCCAAAGGAAAATTACATGTTTCTAACAAGGACTTAGTAGATGACAGTCTATTATTTTAACTTACAGTAAGAAAAGTTGCTAGCACATTGCTAAGTGGTTTTGCTATTTTTGTTTTACTAGCTTTCAAAGGACTCAACCTTAATTTTGAAACTGAAGAAAAGGAAAGGAAGTTTCTTCAAAGAGCAGACGCATTAACCTCATTCTGACCAAATTACAGCTGTATAATTAAATTCTGCCTACTTAAGCCCACTTGTTGAAATAGAAGCCCACTTGTTTAAACAGACACGTTCTTGCTCATTATGTGTCCTAAAAAGGTGTGTGTTCTGTTGTGGTGACTAAATAGTTGTTTGTTCCATCCAAAAGATGACTGTACTTCACAGAACAGTTTCTGTACTCATAAATCACACTGGAATTAAAGATATTCAAAAAGCAAAAGGTTAATTAAGATTACTAGAGTAGTCTTCAACAGTTAATAGATGTACCTTCCACAAAAAAAGAGACAACCATTTTGTTGGAATCAGGAATATTTAAAGCAATGATGAAAAAAAGGTGTGTGCAAACAAAGGGGGATTGCAGCGTGCCTGCAGCACGGCACCTGGCGGGAGTGCCGAGGTTGGCCTGGACGGCCACAGGCGAGCTGTAGCTCTCGTGGCACCGTCTTTGCAATGAGCTGCTCTCTCAGCTAGAGCAGAACACAAATGTACTCTTTCAGCTTACTTTTTGCTTTTATAATGAACACTCAGGAAGAGAATTAGAACAAACCTACAGGATTCCATTTAAATATAGTTAAATGGGATTCTGATCCTGTATTCTGCAAAAGCATTAAGAACATCATATTTTCCCATTTCTCATAGCAACAAAATCTAGAATAAGTTTCTTGAGAAAAATTCATGAATAAATAATTAAAAGTTCATTGGGTCAGAAGACATTGTTGGAAAAATTATTGTACCGAGATGAGAAATGAAGCATGCGCAATATTCTGGATTCAGACTCTCACTGCGGTCACCCTGCGAGGCGACACAGACCCATCCAGCACACTGGTCAGAGCCCTCACGGCCGCAGGCTACTTCTCAGAGAGCACCTTTACTTTAGAAGTCGCTTAGGAGCTATGCGTGGCCAGCAGCAGACCACACAGGCCACACTTCGCACTCATCACGCTTGAGAAGTTAATTCATGCAACACATTTCAAGTATTTATCTAGTTTTGACCTGGAAGCCATTATGAATGCCGTCCGCGAATAAAGAAACATCCCCTTCTCACTGAGGTACTCCAGACAGCTGAACAACCGCAAAAAGATCTGAAGGCTGACTCAATGAAGTTAATGGCCTTCTTGAAAGGCATGAAGGAAATTCTCTTTCAAGGAGGCTGGAACCAAGCTAGCCAGGCAATGCAGGCCTCCCCGGCCATTCCCAGGCTGTTCGGCAGTCGCTCACACAAGGCCTCCGCCTGACTGCACGAAAGCAGACTGAACGCAAGTGCTCTGTCACAAAGATTATGACAGCTCAGAAGATCATAAAGAGGAATGCCATTTAATTTAGCTTATTTGCTTCTCTTGCTGGAGCTTATAGTAGCACACGGACTAATCTGTAAATAATTGAAAGCTACCATGAGGAAGAGGCAAAGAAAATTAGTGTTAAGTAGCTAACGAATCTCTTACTGGCTATCGTTGTTCTCCAGAATTCAGGTTACTCAGTGAAGAGAGATTTCAAGAGTAAATTTTTTCTGATCCTAATTATTTTGCAAAATTAATTCCCTCTCTAAACTCCACCCAGAAGGAATGACTGTCAGGTAGTATTTTAAACTGAACAGCAGTGTCTCTAGTACCATTTAAGGTCTTCAAGCTATCAATCTGAATCATGTCCCTAGTTCAAGATATTATTCCTTATTACTACTATGTTCCCAAATTATCTGATTAAGTGTCACGTCAGAGACTAATTTAAATTAAATACAGCATATATTGAGGCCAAAACTTGTTGATCACTTGGATAAATTGAGAATTATAATTCAATCCTTTTTTCACCTAAAAAGAAAATCTGTCAGTATTATCACCAATAATATAGGAAGATGTAAACTAGGATTTGTTTGTTTAATATGTGACATTAATTTTTAAGCATCTTAGTCTCTGCTTTTTTAATATTTCAGCATTCTAAATATTAATACTTAGCACTTGAATAATATTCTACATCTGCTAGGTGTCCAGCTATCTTGTCCTACATTTTTGAAAGCCTCAATTAATTTTAATGTCTCAGTGAGACTTTGGGGGTTTGGAAGTTTTGACTTTGCCAATTTCCAGCACCTTCTCAGAAGAAGGATTGTATGCCTAAGACCAAAATGATCTTTTGATCAAATTTTCACTCTCTCCTTCATGACAGGGAAATGTTGGATCTCTCTATTAAAATACTTCAAATTAATTTTTTAACCTACACAAATATGCTACTTTCTCTAGCCTCATTTTGGGGAAAAAAATGAACCATTTAAAATTAAAATAATAATGAGGTCTGAAATATAGAAACCTAGAATGTCTATAAAACTTGACTGTTCACAGGGTGCTTGTTAATTTGGTCCAATGGTTCCAATTTATTCGGGATCTATGCCAGTGTATTTGACAGATGGATTTGGAAGCTAAGGTTAGATCAAGAAAATTGGGTTAAAAAAGGAAAATATGTATTAACATTCTGAAACAAATTTAATTATATCCTTACTTTCGTTTACTTCTTTCAGTATTCTGGAAAACAGAATCACTGAAATTTTGAGCTGTAAAATATTTATACAAAGCACAACAGAAATTTGAAATCATGACGTAAAAGTTACTTTTTTCCCAATGGGAAATGTGCCATGGAAGTGACACGTCCAATCAATAAAAGTAACATAATGAATAGTAGATATCATATACCTGAATTTATATTTGTAGAGTGATTTGGATATGAGGAAGTCCCCCTAAAACAGGCCACTGAACAGTTCAAAGAAAAAAAATCAATAAAGATATTTGCTGAATTACTCTATGTATTTGTTAAATGAAATAATTATGACATATTTAGTGAACCGCTAAGGAACACAGAAGGTGGATATTTGAACAGGTAGTTTAGAAAGCTTTTCTACTGAAGATATGAATGAGCACAAGTGTCATCTCAGAGTAGTCTTTTGGTTTGTTGGCTGACTGACTTTAGCCAAAGACAGACATGTCTACAAATACTACCAAACAAATGGTCACTTTTGAATTGATTTGCACTTTGTTCTCAAATCAAGAAATAAAAATCTTGGAAATCAGGAAAAAAGATGTCCTTTTATTGCTTTTCTTTGTAACATACAGCTTATTTTCTTTAACTCTCACAGCTTACAATGGCTTCACAAAGAACACTTACCAGCCAACACACACAAGGAATGATGACTCAAGGTATCACACTTGATACCATTCCTTATTTTATACATAATTGGATCCACTAGTTATGAGGATCTAGTAATCAAGCAATTACGGAGAACGTGTGTTTGACAGAAAACATTCCCTCATTTCTGAGGCAAGGCATACGAGAAGAGAAAAAGAATTACAGTATACCTGCTTCTGGCATTCTCATTCTGTCTGCATTCACAATCACAAATCATTATTTTCCATGTAGCTGTTTAAAAATAATTGTATCTTACAGGATAAATTGAAGGCTCAATATATAAATCTAAGCTACAGCATTTATATTTCTCACGTATAAAACTATGATAAATCTGTAAGATTTGGGATAAGGGAGTGTCATGGTTTTATATAGTTTCTGCTATTTCAACTGTCCATTATTTGTATTTTATTTTTTCACATTTATGTTTAAAAATGCTTATATATTTTTCCCTTTCCCTTCTCTGTTTTCCATACATTGATTTTACCTTTAGCTTTACAGTGAGCTGAAGTTAAAAAGAACAGTGGTCATTTTGCAGCTAACAGTTGCTTATTATAAGTCATGGGGAGTTCAAGAGTGAAATCTATTATACAAGTCTATACTTTTATCCTACTTTCTCCAAGTAAAGATCTGTTATTGCAGGGGTCTTTATAATGAATAGGTTAATGGAAGTGAAGGGAGAAAGGCACCAAAGCACTTAAAAATAAAGCACACAAATAATTACATGAACTTTACAAAGAAACATGACAGGAAAAAAAGGAAGGTCTGTTCCACTACCCCCATTTATAACATGACTTATAACAGACACAGTCTAAGACTATCAATGTCAGAAAAAGGTCCCGAAAACCATTTAGTATTTGCTGACATGAAGTCAGGAAAAGACCAACTTGTGACATTTTCAGCGCTGTACCAAGGGCACTATCCTGAAAAGTTTTGCATGTCTCTTGGGAGATGCAGAACCAAATGCTCTGGCTCCTGTGCAAATGAGTGCACCTGAAGGCACTCGTTACATAAGAGGTAGCACTGAGCATCTCATAAGGACAGACCCAAACATCTCACTCTTTCACTTCTACTAATGTTTCTTGATTTACAGAACAGACTTATGTTAAAAAAAAAAGGTACTAATTATGATGATATTACTTAAACGCTTGTACTGCTTAGAAACCTCAGTTTATAGACCACAGCTTCTTCATCATAAATTAGCATTCCATTGTACAAATACATAATAAAAAGACAGCTCCAAAGAGTGAGAAATTAAATAATTTCTGGGTTGTTTACAGTGAAACAGGATGCGTGCAAAAGTCCTCAGCTAGCCTTGAGCAAGCTAGAAATGGACCGGGAAGCAATATAGATGTGTTAGCATTACACCTAAATTCATTACCTCTGCTAAGAGGCTCTCATAAAATGCAAGGCTTACCACCTCTCAGGCGCAGCACTCTAAAAGACGTAGAGTGGTTCCTATTTGGTAGCTCTGTATGATATTGTAATTCATCAGACCACTGTGTTAGCTTGTTTGTACTAGGCTAGGAGGCTCTGCATATTATAAATATCACCTCTGTTATTTACATTATTCCAAGACAGAGTGACATATTTAAAATGGTAGATGAAATACAAGTATCCTCATAAATGAGACAGCATCCTATTTTTGCCAGCTATGCAGTGTCAGGGGTAATTTTTTTTAAGTCATATATTTGCTGTGCGTATATTTTTACAGGTCACAGACTCAAAATTCCTGAACGCACCTAGAATTTAGACTGTATGAGCTTTTTAAGAGCACAACCTAATGTGACCTGTCACTCCAACTTA
This sequence comes from Apteryx mantelli, assembly GCF_036417845.1. NCBI lineage: Eukaryota > Metazoa > Chordata > Aves > Apterygiformes > Apterygidae > Apteryx > Apteryx mantelli. The sequence goes on along the minus strand of NC_089980.1, from coordinate 114,104,931 downwards.
TACACAACTGTAACTGCATGGCTGCTTGTCTCAGTCAGTTGTCAATCAAAGCAGTAAAAAACAGAGACATCAACTACCAAACCCAATCTCACGAGCTTTCTCTACCCTAATTTCTTAAGCTTCTCTTAGCCCATTTTTCACAGAGTTGTCAAATTTAAACTTGTCTATACTTGATGACAAATGGGAATCTATAATATGCAAATCGGATTAACAATGCACATAAAAAGTTGGATTTTTTTTTAAAGATTCTGGCTTAAACTCACAAATAGCTAAAGGATCTGATTTGATGTGTGACTCCCATTTCTATCATCTGAATGCCAACAGTCAAAGAAGAGATTATTGTATTATCAATAAGAGCAGTTATACTTTATAAAAACTACTTTCTCCTAAGATATGACTGGGACTAATGTCTCTGCTGTGAGTAAAATAAGTATTTCTTCAAGCTGCTGCAAACCTGCTTGCTGGCAAAATTTTAGCTGTGATCACTGTATGATGGTTTTAATTTTAAGAAATGCTTGCTATACTTTTGCCAGAACAAAGGTAGGCACTCAAACCATGTCACAAATACATAAACTGAAAAAAAAATAAAAATAAAAAAAAATACACCACCTGCTCATAATGAATCTTGCACAATGTCACATGATACAGCCAACACACTCAGTTAATCAGCATCAAATTGAAACTCTTTCCTGTTTCACTTGAATACTTGTACCATGTCAGCCCGCCAGCATCTCCATTATTCCTCCTGCCTGTTTCCCTTCGCACCTATGGCCCTGTCTGTCAGACAACAAATGTCCTCCCAGAGCTATCTCCTGCCTTCTCTTGCTTCTTTTTTATACTGGCCCTTTTCCACAAGCTCTTCAGTTGCTTGTCAAAGCTAACGTCAATTCTTTTCTTCTTGGTTTTTAACAAAATCCCTCCCCTCCCCATCAAATTAATGCCACCACCAAATTTGAGATGCAAAACTACCATCTCTTGTTTCTGCCAAATTGCTGACTCTCTTGCTGCCATTCTCTCTTATAATTTTATTTTATTATAAGCTATTCCTACTTGTTTTTGTGAGGTCTGCCTCATACATTTGGATACTCCCTATTTATTGCAAATATTAGCTTAGCAAAATTACTCTTTTCTTATTTAAGCAAGTTTCAATGGAACAATTTTAAAAGAAAAGTTTTAATCACAGTGAAACCGCTATAGCTGAAAAACCCTTAACAAGTAAGTTCACAGTATAGATTACTTGAAGTTAGCACTTACGTAGTGATTTATATTTATGGGCAGTCTGCAGATACTGAATAACATATATTTGCATCTATATGGGTAGGTGGAAAAGTGTTACTTTCTCCCCCTTAGAGACTGAGAAATTAATGATAAGATAGTCAAGAAGGGTGAGAAGTAGAAATCAGATGTTTCTGGTAAACGTTGAGCTCACAGCCTGTCACCTCTTTAAATGGCTACATGCAAGCTATTTAACACAGGAATAACTAAAGCATATTTTGCGGGCATATGAATTTCTTCTGCTTCTGAAAGGAATATTTATGACTGTGCTCCAGGAAATTGTTCTTCTGTAATTTCTGAATGTAAAATTACTTTAACCAATTTACATTTTGCTAATTGATAACATATGTTGTAATTTTATCTTCCTAACTGTTATACAGTTCGAAAAAAACCACTTTGCCTCAGTAACCACAGAGTCCCAGCAATTGTTTTCAGGTATCTTGAAAACACCTCTATTGTCTCTGAACATTTACTTTGCATCAATCATGCCACTTGCTACAGGCTGTTTACCTTTGACTTTTGCTTCCTTTGGCAGCACCACTAGAAAAATAAGGAGTGCGTTTTAAGGCTGCTATGAAGGGACTTTCAGGTTAGCATGCTGGGACTGAGTCACATATTTTACATTGATATTAATGTGCAGTAAATTCCTCGTGTGCTGTGAATACTGTTGCCTCTGGCAGCACATAAACCATGTGTTACCTCTGAATTGCCAGGTTCATTCATGATGAGGAGCACTTTAGCTCAGTCTGTGCTAAGAATAAGACAGAATGCCTTTTGTTGGCATATAGGGCTGTGTAAAGCAGTGAAATTTGAATGTTATCTAGAAATACCTAGAAATATTTATTTCTAAGCCTTTTAACACTTCACATAAAAGCAAGGAAATTGTCAAGTCTTATACTATACTGAAGGTGTCCTGAAGTAGAAAATCTCTGCAGTAATTCCAAAGTTATTAGATGTCTTAGTCTAAAAAGATGTTCCTTGTCTCTAAGGGCGTAAATCTGTAGCCTATATTATCACAGGATGAACTTCTCATTGACTAAAGAGATCCCAGTAAAACAATGCTTGAGAGCCATATTCATTTGTACTGCTCAAAATCTCACAGATGTCTGAAAATCGAGGACATACAGCCCAGCAACAGCAGGGCTTGAGCACTCTGATGCCAGTGAATGACATAAAACCTCTTGACACTGTGGAAGAATAGTAGAGCTGGTAATACTGTGATAAAGTACCTCACCAACATACATTCTCCAATCCATGGTGCCACTGACATGTAGAGTAGATAAGAAAATGGAGGACTTGTAGCCAGGAAGCGCTGCAAGTGCCTGCCAGTTCATACATCTGCCAAGCAGATCAACAGGGCAGCACACAGGGTGGCAAAAGCAACATACGGGTGAACGAGGCAAGAAAGGCTCCCAGGACGCTCAGTACTTCACCTAGACACCTAGGCAGACTAGTTCTAATTTACAATGATAGAGTTTCGATCAATATTCTTCCATTGCTAGGGAAAAGAGTTTAAGTCTTTCACAGCTGGATGTTTTCATCATATCAGCCAGCTAACACTCTTTTTTCAGACAGTCTAGAACTGGAACAAGGAGGTATTTCTCGCTTCCATTACGGTGCTTTCACTTGGTTATATCAGAATGCTCATCCAGAACTGGTGTCTACACTAGACTCCATCTTAATGGATACTGAGACTCTGTTGCGCATCTTCATTCACTGTGGGGCCTCCATACATATAACAAAAGAATTAATATTTTTCTGATTTAATTTGCTAAATACTATTCCCTTATATAAAGAAAGTGACATCATTTTGCATTTATAGTATTCTAGTTTGTGTATAATGTTCATTAGTACATTATATTGATATAAAGTGAGAAGTACATCACAAGCCTACCCAAGAAGTGATCTTATTGGCTATAAAAAAACCACGTTGCACAACTTCATATCACCAAGAAATATGGACGTTATATATAACAAAAGCCCAGAAAGAATGTCATCGTACCACCCTACCACAGTCCAGCAACCTTTTTGAACTAGTTTCTCTTGACAGAAGCTGGAGCCAGAAAGAATCAAAGTTTCTTCTTCTTCTTGAAGGCCGTGTGTGTCTGTGTGCATGCACACACGTGGGCTTCCCCCACCACTACCCTCTTCTGGAGTACCGCAGACTGAGCAATGCTCGACAACAGTATTTGGGCAGAACCTGCTGCTGTCTTTAGAAGTAGAAAGTCTACTCTAAAGTGTCCAGTTCACAAGACCTTCTCATGGGCCTGAGGTTAAACAGATCACCATTTGAGATCAGGAAGAAACTTTCTTTCAGGGTATGGTGGTATAGGGAAGAAAATCTGGCCTTCTGAAAGATACAACATGGTGCAGTCCCAAGGATCATCTATTCCTAATAAATTCCCTGTTTTTGAAAGCATCTGATCCATTAGAAACATGACAGATAAGCTTGCATCCAACATATTTAAATAGCTGTGGAAATAAATTTTGGCTTCCTGACAAAAGACATCACGACTGGAGTAGAAAAAGCTGTGAAATTAAGTAACTGCATCATGGTTACCTAAGCATGCAACAAACAAAAAGCCACAAATCAATGCAGTATTATCTAAAACTCCACACAGTACAAGGGACAAGCAAGAAAGCATAACTGGAAGTTTATGAAAAATGATAATTGTCAGAAACTGCAGTACATGCACAGGCTGTCTAACGCTCCCAGGCTTTCTGCAGCTATCGCAGCTCAAGGAAGTTTTAAGGAAGAACTTAAGAAGGAAATGCAATAGTTGTGATTTTCATTTTTATAGGGAGCACTTTCTATGCAGAAAATAGACTACCAATTCCAATTATATAAAGGATTTTTTCCCTGCATTTCGCAAAGGAACAAGAAAGTAAAGCAGCTTAACAATGCCACTGTATCACAGCTGAGAACTGCAGCAATTCTAGACCACACATTGAAATGGGCAGTGCATATTTTACAAGGGTTTCCAAGTAACAGTTCTTTTGAACTGAACCCACGATAGCCCCAGAAATTTCATTAAAGAGCTACACATTTAGTTTTCACATTTTAACATGGTAAGAGCAGATGAAGAATGATTTATTATATTGTCAAAATACTGCAATTCATTTTAAGAGCAAGTATGACAAGAAAGCACACAGTACTGTGTTTTCTGCCAGATGCCTGCATGCTGTTCCAAAATCTACCAGGTGAATGCAGAAGTTAATAGGATGATAAAACCCAGAGAAAGAGAAAAGTAAATGGGCCAGATTTACAAAAGAAAAGACAGAGGAGGCAGAGGATCTGTCTCTTACCTCCCTGTGGATCAACTGAACTTGACAGGCAGCAATCATTGGGCAACTGACTTACAAAAGCTGTATGTACAACAGGAGAGAGTCCAAAACAAGCAGAGAAGGAGGAGGGAAAAAAAGAAAAAAAAGGGTGATGAATCATTTATTAAATCATTTATTAAACACACAATTGAAACTTCAGCCACACAAGGGACCTGTGGGCAAACAGAGTGATCATGAAAAAAACAAAACATAAGAGAGAAAATCCTGGCCCTGCCAGGAGGATCTTAATTCAGTAATGTAAACGTGAGCATTTAGAGCCATTTAAGATGTGCTATAGTATCTAAATCACCAAGTACATAAGACAGAGGAAGAAGAGGAAACCTACACCTTTCTTTAGCAGCATGTGGAAACCAGGTGGGATACCCTCGGGTATTTCAGTTTTCACTAGATGCCTTTTTCCATACAACTGAATCAAAGCTGGAATGTCTCCACTGACTTCAATGAAGCCAGGATTTCATGCCAGAAATAATGAGACTCTCAGGGCAAAAACTGGACCAAGCAGAATAGGTTAGGCTGTATTTAGGAACCACAGTGACTACAATTACTAACCTTCTCAAGATAAGGGATATCAACTGAAATAGATATTTCTCCTTTCCTTTTCCCCAGCTAGAGGAAATACATTGGTGCTCCAATGGTTAAGAAAACTGAACCTGAAACAAAAGTCAGACAGTAAGAAACACTGGAAGATCCTCTATCTATTCAGGACCTGGACTGTTCAGCTCTCTTGGAGGATGAACACCTAATGGAGAAATGATAGCCTTTTTATAAATGTGGGAGGGAATAGAGGGAAAAGGATGGTATCATCTGCCTTTTGCATAATTGTTACACCTTTACCAGGCAAAAACAATCATTTAAGGCAATCTACCCTTCAGCGTATAAGAACTCTAATGCCAACAAAAACTGTCTTAACTGTAAAGATTACATATATTGAGTAAGAGCATTGTCCAGCCAGGAACTGAAGTGCATAGGGCGAAAAAGCAAGCAAGCCAACAAGGGAGTAAGGCTCTTTTGCAATATGGTTAGGTCTGGAAGTGGGAAAACCCTGGTACTCCGCACCGTGTTCCCTGGAGCCTGTAATAATTAAGCTGCCTTCAAACTAGAAACATAAATGTTCTTAGATGCAAGGACCAAATTTCAGGTCTTTTATTCCTTCACAAATCTCTAGCCCCTACAGTAAAGCACTGCTAGTGCACAGCTAGCTTATATCATTTTGGCAGGAGACAGGCTCTTATCTCCCAGTGCAGAGTGCCTCTGTGCATACACAGATGGCTCCTTTCGGTACTCAGGGGAGCATCATGCTGGTCAGCCATGCACTTAACAAATTATGTATTGCTGGGAAGCAGGCAATCTGGAGTGCTGTCTGGTTTGCCGACATCTAGGCTACATCTGTTAAATTAAGTGTGCCCAGGGACATTCCTGAGCACTGAGGCCAACTGGCACACGAACAACTAAGTGTACCTATGCTGGTAAACTCTCAGCCTCCAGAACAGGGCAAGCGGGACAAAACTGCCTGCTGGAAATATCCCTGGGAACATTATGGCTTCAAACCATGCCCAGCAATTGCTTGGGTAAGAACTGGGTAGCGCAAACCAAAAGCTAGTTGGGGCAGTTGTAGTTAGAAGTCCAGACTATTGAATTCTAGTGCCTAAGAACGTTCCAGGATACTATTTGATTTAGTATAGTTGTAGCCTGAAAATCCATTCAAACCATGATTTTGGTGAATATAATGGGACTGGTCCAAAGAGTGAGCGGTGAGTGCTCATGTGTGTAACAGTAAGCTGCCTTAATGTACCTAACCAGCAACAAGACCATGGAGCGAGAAAAATTCAGTATGAAATTGCAAATAGGACAGTGAGGCATATAAAAGAAAACCATCTACACAGTCTCTGTGTGCCTGTTTGCCCCACTAACCCACATGATGGGATTTATACCGTGAACATAACCCAGACAAACAGTATTATTCCACATCTAGTTTCATGCAAGAATTGAGATTTTGACCCCATTTCTGCTTTCACATATGCTGGTATAATAATATTTGCTCAACTCCTGGTAAACAGCACGTTGGAGGGCAATTACTACAGAAAATTGAACAAAACCTTGTTGTACATGGATGTGTGTATTTGCAAGAGCTTTAGAAAAAACTAATCAACTACTTAACTGTTTATAACAAAAAGGTGAACAAAATGGATGGAAACAGAACAATACTGATTCTCAACAACAAAAAAAAATGTATTTCTGAAATATAAACCAACTCCCTAAAGGGTACCCCTTTCTGCAAAGATTCAGTTTCAAGAACAAAGAAGAATTTTTGTACCAAATTTCTGATTCGTGATTACTCATGTGGTGACACTGAAAACCTATGCAAAAGATCATTGTTTTTTGCTTAACAGCACAGCTAATTCTTTAAAAATTCAGTTCTAATAAAATGAGCACTGAATTCATAAAGGTGTTTTTGGATGCATAAAACCAAATTAATAAAATACATAAAAACTACAGAACATTCCAACTTTAATTATTCTGAGAAACGCAATTGGAAAAAACAATATAAATACATACACCATTGTGGTATAAGAAAGATTATTTTTCAGCAAATCATTTAAGTGGTTGAAACCCACAGAATCAGATAAAAGATCTAAATGACCAGACTACAGCTCAAAAATAGCTATTCAGACAGCCATAATATGGATTATATTTATTAGAGAATATATACACTTGAAAAGTGTATTTAGAGAACACTTTGTATTTCCCAAAACTGTATAAACATTAGCTATTGAATTCTTGCAGGACTGATACAATGTAGGCAGGTAACATCACTCCCAGTTATAAGTGGTAAACCTGACAGAGCTGGCTTGCTTGACTTTCCACAGCAAGAAGATGTGAATTAGAACTTGGTCTGGGTTACTAAATGACACAAGGGACAATCTGACAAAATCTGCAGACTCTGATGACTCCTAAAATACTCCCTCAGCCTCTGGATGGGTTGGATGCATGGACTTCATCTCCAGGCAGAAAGCCAGCTAATTCACAGAAACTCAACATCTCATCAGGCCTCTATGGCTTGAAAATATGTCTGGACAAAGAATGTCAGCAGGCTCAATGCCAAAAGATTAGACACGGCCAAGCAACAGGCCTCATTTTTCTCAAGATATTTCCTCAGATTCTTATTTTTGTTCAGCTGAAACTGAGCACCTAAGTTCAGCTGAGAGGGCAGGCTGCTAATGCTTGTCCTTGGCCAACTGGCAGGAGCTTCTTTTGTTTTTCTGAAAATAAGTGTAATTGCTGCTATAAAGCACAAAGTATTTAACAGATCTTGAACTGTACGAGTATGAACCAGCTTTGCAAACATGAGTCACTCACAAGGCAGTCAAATAAACAGTTTGGCTGAATGATCAGAGGCTAAGTGACAAATTCAGCAAGCCATGAAGAAAAGTAGCTTTAAAATTATGAACAATGAAAAGGTTATTAAATCTCAAGCAGAAGCAAAAACGTGCTTTAAACAAAAACAAACAAAAAAAACCTAAAAAAACCAGGAAAGGTAATCTCCAATGGCTACAGCCATGTCCTTTCTTGCAGGGGGCTAGAGAGGCATTCAGCCCTTGGGACTGGTGCACCATTTTCAGCAATAATCCCATCAACTCGCAGAACACAGACATCGTTTTCAGTCAGAAAGCTAGGGCAGTTTTAACACAAGAAATAAGTATTTGGGATTGTAGGGCAGGAGAAAGTTTTCCATAGCCACAAACACTTTCTCAGGAAATGAAATACAGCAATGGCCTTGCTTATTAAAATGAAAAGTTGACTGAGAGAGTTTCTGCTCATTAGAACCCTTATTCTCCAATCCACTCAATATGAGAAGATAGTATGCTTATAAAATTTAGTTACAAGATTATTTAATGCTTAAAATATAATAGCTGCCTCTGGATGCAAAACTATTGACCAAACATAGGCAAATTACAACCAGTAATTCCCTGGCCAATTCCACTACTGATCCCGGTTTCAGCATGACAGCATTCCCGGGGTGGCTCTTGGCCAGCTGATAGCACACAGCCCATCTTTCAACAATGTTTTCCTTAGTCTAGTCTTACATGATAGCATTCATTATGTACCTCTCAAAACTATTTTTGAGGAATTGTAAAATAATAATTTTTGAAGAAAAAAATCTTAGAGATGTGTTAGAGATATCAGTAAACACTGTTTAAGAATCTTTAATTACAAATTACCACTATTCAAAACAATATGAAGGTTGTTGCTGTATACACACTTCTGTACCAATTCCACACCATGTAATTAGCTCTCACAATTTAGTCACTGACAGCAGGAATTTAAAACTGGCATTGCAAATTGACTGTCTGCTTTTGGAGATGGAAAGAATCACTTGTAAACAAAGAACAGCAATATATTCCAGATAATACACTAATATTCTACCTCGTGCAACAGAATAGCAGTGCCACAAAATGTGCTTTTCTTTTAAAGACCTTAAAGCTTTTTCAGCTATGATCTTCTTGAAAGCAAAATTTCCAAAGAGGGTTTTGAGATATGTTTGCATAACAGCCGTGTGTTCACGATGCGTTCATGAGAACAAACGTACCTGTCCAGGAAACATTTTGTCTATTCTCTATCAAATATATTAATTCCTGACAAAGCTCAAGTCAACAACAAAATATACCAAAAAAAAAAAAAGAAAGTAAAGAAAGAAAATAATTCAGAAAACAAAATGTTTTAACCTGGATTTTAAAAAGTTAATGAGGAAGCCAAGGAAAAAGGACCTAAGACAATAAAGCTAGGGGTTATAACTAATTAGCATTTGACATACAAACAATTATGTATTTCAGAATTAATGAATTTATACATCTGTGCAGGTGTCTGCACAAAGCGGATTATATGGGGAAGTTAGAATTGGACAATACTACAAGCACTGAAACAGGTGCTGGAAAAGTCAATTTTTCATGCTTGCTCACTAGCTTGGCAATACCAGCCAAAGAAAGAAATACTCTCCAGCAGCTGTATGATGTTATGCCTTTATTCCCTGAATTCAACACTAATGCAGCGTCTAACCTCCATTTTCTCTCTGGCTCCTAGTTCAAATGGCCTGACCTTCCTAGTTATGGCAGGGTTGGACTTGCAGGAGGCATCTACGTGAAGAAGGAAGAATGTTCTCAGACTGTCATTCCTCCGGTTCAGGAAGAGATTAGCAATGTCAGGTAATAAAACTGCATGAAGGAGAAGCCTGCTGGTTTTTCTCCACATGCCAGGGAAGGGAAAGACTCTTAAAGGTATAGGTTAACTACTAGAGTTATCAGTCGAAGAGTATTTGAAAAAGCTTAGGGAGGTCTCTGAATTTAGTATCATTTACCTTCTGGAACATATTAAGTGCATACATACCTAAACGAAACACAGAAAACTGCTTTGGCACCAAGCTTCACTTCCAGAAATGTTTTTCAGAACATTCTGGATGATCTTAACCCATATTAACCTATATTCATCTCATTATGGTCTTTCATGCCTAAATTTTCCTTTGATATCTGAAATGTAAGCCATTCCTAAACTGTAAACGTAAAGATAGCCTAAAAGATCACTTCATCTTACAAAAATGACTTCCTTCATATCCATCTCGCTAGAAAGCTCGATTCAAGGATAAAGATATGACCATTGTTTTCCTAATTCATTTATCACCTTCAAGCTGATTGTATCTAAAACCGAACACAAAGACAAAACCCAGGTTCCATCCACTGTGTGCTACTGACTATACTCACCTCTGCTTTGGCTACCGAAACACCTCTTTGCTGGCTCCCTTGTCAGCTTCTGATTTACAGGTTTTTTGACATAATAGTCAAAGTAACAAATGCATCAAATGTCTTCTACATCAAAAGCCAATTTGTCATCTATGAATTATAATGGCCATTACATTCCTTTGTATTTCAACTATGATCTTAAGCAAAAAGTTATGATCTAGATGCTTATAGTCCAGTCCTTTTCAGATTATATTGAGTACTTAAACCCGGAGTCAGCTACTAAAATCTGAACATAGATATCAGTCTTTGGCGACTCTGCTTTAGATCACTGACTTTAACTACGATATCTTTCTACTGTGTTTGCCATGCGCACCTTGGGTTTTCTTGAAACTAGGTACCAGAAAGGAAAGGACTTCAGGAAAGCTTATACACTGGGAAATAACAAGAATGACTCAGAGGAAAGATTTACGTATTTAAAACTCACAGTTAATTTCATCATTACAGCATGGATACATATCAATTCACAATGAGACTAAAACAAGAAATGCAGTATTACTGATACACACCTTTCACTGTTAGTTTTCAGCTACTGTGTAAAATTAATTGATCTATTAAAAGAAAAAAACAGAAACCAGTTTTCTTGATTTTTGCTAAATATTACTTTTCTTATTTTTAACGAAAATTATGATGGTAGTTGATGCATATAGCAAGGGATTATTATCTTTATATGAAGGAACTACACACAATATTTATCACTACCTTCTCTGTACCCCAGAGGAACAGAAACTACAGCCCTCCGCCTTTTGTTTCTTAAAGGAAGGACATAAAAATCTACACACAAACATCCTTTAGGAGATGCCTGTTCCTGTGTACAAGTACATATTTTTAAACAAGAGAAAACAGGCATGATAGTGACATTTTTAGTGCAACTCTGCTTATTAAAGCATGTTTGTATTTACACTATGATACTCACAAGGCTTAAATGTATACTTAATATATTCTTTTATGTGTTAAAACATGAAAGATCTATTTATTTTACTACTCTCAAAGCAGGTACTGGTAACTTAATTAATATCCTACATAAACAATATCTACCTGCCCACTTGATTAGATTATAATACGTAAGTGGAAAAAGACTATGGAATCCATCTGCTCATAGACACACAGTGCAGCAGGTTTGAAGACTATAAACACAACCTAGTGAAAAGAAATTATTTACAAATACTTTACAAATATAAATACAACTAATATTTATGATGTTTGTAGGTGTAACAAAGAATGCACTGCCTCCCAAGCCCCCCCAAAAAAAGAGAGAGAGAGAGAGAGAGAATTTGCCTAAGTGAGCAGCGTAAGAGTGCCCATGTTCCAAAGACAAAGAAAAGGCTGCAATTTCTCTGTACTTAAAAAGTGAATGAAAAATAAAATAAAAATAATTAAAATAGCCCACTGAAAAATTTCATTATACTTAGTCTATACTTAGGCTAGAATTATACTTAGTCAAGGAGAGAAGAAGGATGCATTTGATTTTTCCATTCATAAAAGTTACTAAAAGATACTTTATTTGGAATTGTAAAGAAAGAATATGTTAACATACTTGCTTTTTTATTCCACCAAACCTAGTTTTAGAAGGTTTTAAGCATCTGAAAATGGTGAACGAAATTAAAATGCAACATGTCTTAAAGCCTTAGCAACAAAAGCAACCACTCAGCTAACCTTTGTAATAATTCTGTACTAAAGGTATTACGGGTGCACTTATTTATGAAATGTAAACAAGCAGCAGCCAACATTTTTATCACTCGGAATTGAATTGTATAATGCATGCACTGCTAGTGAACCCAAAGATTCTGAATGCAATCTCAGCACACAAAATTAACCTTTCATACAAGTGCATACATTTCCCCAAAGACTTCTTTCCTGTCATATTTCACAAGCAATTTGGGCAATGCTTAGTGTTTTAGCCAATCTGAATTATGCACACACCTACACATTCCATAATGTAACTAAAGAATGTTTGTAACTCTCAGGCATGATGCAAATTTATTATAAATAATTGTAAAAACCAACCAGCCATATAGAAATAAAACACACTAACTGAAGTTAATCCCACACATTCTTTCTTCCACTGTCTCAATACATCAAACAGTAATTACCTTGTATTTAGCATAATAGGACCTAGAATATTTAGCCTGAGAGGACTCAAACCAGTTAAATATAGATAAACATTGTAAGATAGGATAAGAATGTTCAGCTTTCTTCTCTAGAGTTCACTGAGTAATAATTATTTCGGTGTCATTACCAAGAAGCTACACCACCAGAGCCAACTCCACATGAATTATGACTGAAATTAAACAGCATTAATTTTGTCCTTTGGGGAGTTCAAATTAAAATACAGAGTATTGCTGGTTTGGAGGGGTTGACTTTTTGTTTGCTTCTTTGGGGGGGAGGGGCGCGAAAAAAGGAGGAGAGAGCAGGGATCATATAACAAGAATGTTATCGATCTTGACCCAAGATGCTTATTTGATACCCATTCCTATATCTTAGTGACTTTCAGTCCTTAAATTATTCCGTTATGAGATAAAGAGGCACAACAAACCCCTATAAAAATCATGCAAAGAAACATAGCTACTAAGCTAGTGTGCTAGTCACCGTACTGCTCAGCCTTATGTTATTAAGTACTTCCAGCTTCAGCCTTTTTCCTGAAAATGTCACTGACATTTTAAGCTAAATATTCTCAAATCATGCTTATAAGTCCTACATTGCCTGTGAACTTCTGAGAGTGATTTAATGGCAGAGGGCTAATGAAAAATTAACTTGAAATTTCCATTCTGCAAACTTTTCTACCAGAAGCCTCGCTCCATATATTTACTGTGAAAGCATAAATTCTTTCAAAGTAAATGCAAAAGTAAAGGCGACTTCTTAGAACTAAGCACTCAAAATGGCTCAAAACTGGAAAGACTAGAAAAGCCACTTTCATGAAGAATATCATTATTATATTAGTTATATTAATATTTAATATAATGGATGCACTTGTTAAATAATAATCAGTCTATGGACATCTTATGAGTATAAAAATAGAAACTATTTTAGTAATATATTAATCCTAATAGTAATATATTAATCCTAATAGATATGTTATAAGATTTACAATGTTTTGGATCACTATGACAAAGTTAAAATAAAACCAATGCAGAAAATACTGCTTTTAAATTTTACTCAAAGTACATAGATCATCTGGAAACTGAGCAACAATTTGTACATTACAGGTTATTCTTCCTTACATAATTCATGCCATCTGCAGGCAGACGTTCTTGCTTCCCCATATTAGCTCAAGTTTTTACCCCTTAGTGAGACTCCTCACAAAAAGATTTCAGCGAGGAAGGTAGGAGGAGGAAAACCACCAGTTGACCAGCCAGGGAATTTGCTCTGGCTGTCAAGCGTTTGGTCAGCCTCTGCAGTGATCAGGATGTTGCTTAAAGGAAGATCTGCAAAGATCCCACTTTTTCTCCCCAATCAATAAACACGTAAGAACTTTTGGTGAGGACACAGAATAACACACAATACTTAAGAACTTTCTTTTAGGCATGAAAGAGGCAATAAGATGGTGCTGGGCTCTTCTGTCCAGCAAACCATGCCAGATGATCCTTTGGAGTGCAAGGACTGTATAAGGAACAGAGTCCTGATAAGCTATTTGGGCAGTTGGACCAGACGGAGCAGACTCATCACTGTTCAATGAGTGACCTTAATGCTGAGTAAAGGAGGACACAGTGCTATTAACTATTACCCTAAATCATGAAAAGTGGCCTTTTAAGCACAATCAGCTTTATTATGGATGCGAACATCAAAGCCCATAATATTCTCTGCAAGCAGATGAGTATCACAGCAACCAACACTCCTTTATTCTATCTCTGTGCTACATACAAATATTTCCCCCTAAATTTCTGGGAACAAAAGCTGGACAAGCCAGTTCATATGAACAGAAATGTAACTCCTCCCTATCCTGCATATCCAGAATGTAACAGGGTCTTGAAATGGTTAAAACATTAAGCCTATATTCAAGTCCTTTCCACTCAAGTCATTAATTTAGGTCTATTTGATTTGCTTGTGTAGGTATGTATCATATGATGAGGCAAGAGCTATGAAATTTAAGTTATAAACATGAAATTCAAGATTGTCATATAATTACACTTGCACAGCTGGCTGTCAGGGCTGTGCCTGTGCATATACCCCTGCCCTTGAGTCAGAAGTCCTCCAGGTAGCCCAGGAACCCCCCAGCCAGGTGGGACTGATTTGAAACAATGGACCAACCTGAGACAAGGTGACTCACTGAGCTCCCAGCCTCCTGCACAGCAATACATGTGACTAAGTAGCGCAGGAGTCTCCAGGAAGGAATTTCAGGCTGTCCTGAAGATTCCCCCATGTGTCTAGACCGAACTGTACTTTTCGGAGAGTTGCTCTAACATTGTGAAGAGTCTGGCCATTGCAGAGACTCCCCAGACAGGGTCTGCTGCAAAACTGATCAAACTGTACATAGACACATTTAAATAGTCAGTAGAAATGGTTCTGCAGATGCAGAAATGATCATGTTTTCTTTTGTACATAGTTAAGACAGTTAGAAGTTGTTTTCTATGTAGTTTAAGACAATCAATAGCAACAGATCATGTGTATGCTGGAGTGGTAACACAGGACCACAGGACAACTGGATTATCCAAATTCAGCACAACAGTTTGGGGAGTCTCCCTCCCAATCCAGCTGAACACACCACTGCAAGGACCCTTTTGTGACCAAGTACTCAGTGTGTACATATCAAACTCACATTTTTTCTTGTAACTAGAAGAAAAATCCATGCCTTTTTCACCCTGATCTAAATTTTCCCTTTTCAAAATATGTCACTAAGTACATCCTCCCACAATGTTTCAGCAAGTAGGAAAGTGGTGGAGCAGCCTAGCATCTAACAGTAACAGAGCTATCAGAATATATTGTTCATAGTGCTGGAATGAGGTAAGCTCCGTAGGTTGTAATTATTGAAGTGCTAGGCTGCTTGTGTTATAGAAGTAAACACATTTCATAAGTGATACAAAGTAAAGTTCCATCAGAAAGAACTACTAAGTGACTAGCAAGCCAAATTCAGCAGATTACTAATCAAAAGTACTTTTCAGTTTTAACTAGAGGGCTACCACCTTACACGGCCATCCTTTAGCCTTGCAAGTCCACGCAAATGAATTTGTTTAAATGAATAAGGATTGAGAAGGTCAGTATCAATCCAGGAACCAGTTAGAGCAGATTATCAACTATCACGAGTCAGATCGACAAACTGTTTCCACAAGAGTCATAATGAAAATTCCCTGAGTGCATGTCCTGGACAGGATAGACAGAACATTTCCCCAAGGAGCTAAAGAGAATCTTTTTTCTCAGTTGCATGGCTGTCGTGTCTTGTTCATGTGCTCACAATGAGACTGACCCCAGAGCTGGTTTTGAGAAGGAATCTTTTCTCATCTCATTTAGGGGATTTAGATCAATGGGATTGAAAAAAAGAGGATGCAAGTTCAATTTCTTCAGTTATCTACTAGGACATTGTGAGTCTACCTCAACTCATCTCTCCTCAGTCATTCTGGGGTCCTTTACATCAGATAATTTGTTCTTGCCTCTTTTCCTCTCTGACATTGTTTAATCTGTCCTAAGGACTTAAGTTCAAATAAAATTAGAGTTTTAATTCAGGGATAGAGATTTCTTGCCTCAAATCTTGAAATTATATTTCAATACAAGGGGGAAAAGGCATTTTCTCCTATGAATATTTTATCTTTAACCTCCTAAACTGCACTAGAAATGTGCTGATTAGAGACACCCACTATCCATTTTACTCTGTTGCTAATGAAAACAAGCCCTGCATTCAAAGCTATTTTTACTGTTAAGACTTGCATAATATAGCTGTGCTCTGACTCAGATTTCTGCAGATGAAGTAACTTTTTCCTTCTTCATAAAATTTTCTAATTTGAGGGCTAAACAGTAAGATGATTCAAGGACAGTTTTAAAAGATCCCAGCTCATTTATTCTTCTTAGTTAGCAGAAATTAATACAACTAACTTACAGAGCTATAACCATAGCCAACACATCCTGTTTTGTCACTTCAGCATATGTTTGTCATCGGTTCTCATAAAATTCTTTTAAGACACAGACCCAAAGAAAAGCAGATTTGAATATGCAATGTTTCAATACATTTTACATTTAAATTACTATCTTTTAATTAAGTCTCATTATTCTTAAAAGTGCATGAGGAAGTTTAAAGCAAGCTAGCACATTTGTTGGTGATCCTGTATGTGCACATATACATTAAAACACTGCACATAGCCAGACACAATTCTTAAGAGATAAAATCTCAATTTGCAAAAACAGTAAAATCAAATCCTTTCTTATCTGTACAAGTTTTCTCATAACAGCATTCATATTCTGCTCTCCCTAATTTAGTAAAATCAGATCTGCTCATCTGAAGGAATATGTTTTTTCAAAATTGTGTAGTTTCACAAAACTGTTAAAACTTAAGCCACCATTCAAATTATTACTATTAAGAACTTCATATACTGTAAGTTATTCCACAAAATACCACAGATCATTTTATAAACAGTTTGATTTTAGTAAACATTGATCCTCTAGCACAAAAAATAACTTTAATAGTGTAAACTCCAGAGTATCTGAATAGTATCAGTGTTAAACCAGAGTAGGAATAGCAAGAATAAGCAAGAATAAAGGTAGAACTAAATAAACTACACATGCCCTCATCTCTGTACTTGTTTCCTTCTCTCCTGTTTTGAAACAAGGCAGTCAGTGCTAAAAATATGTGATCTTTTTATTTTGCTTTCTAGAACAGTTAGGAAGGTTGCATGTTTCTCCAATATCCACACAAATGTTTTACAGAAAATGCTGTATGTGTTTTAACAGAAGGCACCTCATACTGTCTTTATTATCCTTTCATCTTATGCATGCATTTATTATGTGAATTAAAAAATTCTTCAGATAGTAAATTGAGAGCTAAGATTCTGAAACAAAAGTGCTGAAGTGTATGATATTTCATCAGAAAAAAATACAACCTGTTGGACTGCTGCACTATATTAAACTACAAGATAATGTCAGCATTGTGTGTCTGAAAAGAGGAATAAAAGCTAATCAGATAGACTAATGCCAACTACTATCTGCATTAATTATTTGGACAACAAAATTTAGCATTAACTCCTTCATTGTTCATGGAAAATGTATAATATGTATCCAGTTATGCTGCACATCTAATAGCTATTAAATTACCTTTAAACATTAAACAGTTTCCCCTGGAAGCGCTATTTTGAAGAAGAGAGATGCATAAAATAAGAGCACAGATTAGCTACTTTAGTGGAAAACACAATCCCTGTAAAAAGACTGAACTAAGTAAAGATATCTGCAACAAAGACAGAACGACCCCACTGGAAGTCATCCCTCTTTTTTCCAGTAGGCATGAAGCAACAAGCAGTCCAAAAATAAAGGCAATTGTTAATAAAAATTGATGGTATTTTTAATAGTTTTCAAAAGATACCAGAAAGTGATATATTTTTCACTATGCAATGCTAGCTACCTTCTCTAAAATAATAATAAAAAAATACATGGTCAACCACAATCCACCTGTTGATCACATGGAACTGAGTCGTGAATACACACAAAAATGGAGAACAGGAATACTGCACTTCGTTAAAAAGTTAAAGACAAACACAAGATTTTGGGTGATTTATATCTTTATTATGTTTTTTGTTTGGTTGTGGGTTTTTTTTCCCCTTTTCTTAAACACATAGCATGGATATATTACTTGACTACTTCTACAGTTCAGAATTCAGCCATAATACTGAGGTATAAGTGATAATGTATATTTTTCCATCTTTGCAAGATTCCAAAACTGTTTCTGCCCATAGAATTTGATCTTTCAATATTTCATCCACAAAGACGAAAAAGAAAATTAAGATTAAAAAGAAGCTTTCAGGATCTTAGAAAGAGAAGCCAAACCAAATTATTTTACAGACTTCCTATTGACTCTGCTGGAACTCTTCAAATCAACACTTCTAATATCTGTAATTGTAATAGGTGCTAGCTAAAGCATGTCTATGATACTCAACGCAACAGGAAGATAAAGCAAGTTTTAGCTGAAACGAGTTTATCTTAAACTTTTCTTTTACTAAAGGAGGGAGCATAAAAACCTTGACAAATTTTTACCCTTACATTTCACTGTTCCAGTTCTGAGACTAATCATTTGCAGGCTACAATTTGAACCATTAGATCAAGTTAAATTATACAATTTTATATGTCTGGAATAACTTACAGAGTAACAGCCTATCTATCTACATACATCTTTCCTGAAATCTGATTATTTGCTAGGTTTCTCCATTAAATCCAAGAAACTAATGCCTGAGCAATTTCAAGTTTTATGTAGTTTTTATGTAAGGAACTCATAACTCAGTAAGGACTTGATACAGAATAGGGCTGAACTGAAGTCACGAACTCTGAAACTGGAGGAATGTATGCTTGCCCTGACAGAAGAAGTGAGATACAGGAAGCGGGATGAAAAAAGTTATGTTCACTGAAGATATTTTCATCTTCACTGACAGATAAGAAGGAAGCCTGGTGACCTGATATTTGCATGCTTAAAAGCAGCTACATGTGCATTACAAAAAATTTTTAAATGCTCAAGGTTCTAAATGGACAGGCTGCATTAACTTAACTAGGCTGCAGATAACTGAGCTTTCCACCTGAATGAAAAAAAAAAAAAGAAAGAAAACATACAGAAAAAAAGAACTGTAAACACATCTGTTGAGCCAATAGTAAAAGTCTGTCCAGGGAATAACAATAACAACATCTCACTAGGATCAAGATGGCCTGGAATAATCAAAACACTGAAGTTAGTAACTACTGACTTCATAATGTATTGATTAGAATGCCATAAAGTAGGTGTACAATTATACTCATACTGTCAGCCAAAGCTCACATACATCAGTATCCCTGGTGCACACAAGGGCATCATTCACGTAGTCTTAAGAAATAGAGGGGAAAAAAAAAAAACAACCAAGAGCTACTGGAAAAAGAGGTGAGAGGAACTTTAGCTGCATGTCTTTAAAAAATATTTGTATAGAAGCAGCAAAATAATTTGTTAGTTGTATTTCGATAGTGCTCAGAATGGACTAATTCCTGTCCCTGTATCATAAAAAAAAAGAGCTAGATTCTTATGTACTATTATGGGTCTCTGATTGTTTGTACATCAAAACTTTGTCATATCCTTTGTTTTTCCTATTTCTATTTCATGCAAATGATGCTTTTCTGTCATCTTTCCTTTTCTTTCCAAAAGTAGCAGCCAATATTTTGAAACAAAGAACAGCAACTAATGCAAGAATATCAGACACTTAAAGCAAAGCTGAAAATCTGTCAGAAATATTTTAATGAGAAGGAGCACCAAAAATTATTCACTGTTTTTGGCCACAGCTGCCACCATAGTATGTCAGTTGGTGACCTGTAATGGCCAATCTTATTTTTGCAATAATCTATTGGAGGAGGCCTTTTATTATCATTATCTGTAGCAGAATTACTATAAGGTGTAACTTAACTCAAGATATGATCAAATTATCAAGCCACAGAATCAGAACTCAAGCAACTAAATTTTTATTTAATCAAAAAGCATTATCTGTTGAGCAAAAAACTTTATACGCTTGATTTCAGCTGAACGCTCTGATATTCCTTGCGATAAAGCTGTCCTTGTGAGTTTTTACCAACTGAAACTACTGTGATACAGTACCTATACAGTTCAGTCCTATACAAAAAAAAAAAAAAATGGTTGTGTTTTATGAAGACTCATAATCAGGCCACATGTCTATGATTTCTAGGATAAAATAGGATAGTAGTATTTTTAGATATTTATGTTAACTTGAAAAATATAATTAGTTTATATATTCTATGTATAATATATAATAATAATATTACAAAATTCAATTTTGCAATTGTAATATTATAACAAATGATGAACTGAAACGTACGGTACTGCCTTTTATTTATTTATTTATTTAATATTTGGCTACCTTATATGGCTACACCAGGAATGAGCAAAAGCAACAAAATTACACAAGAATTCAGCAAAGCTATTAACATACATAAAGTGCTCTGGAAATATTTTGTTTCGTTCTTTGAATTGAAAAGTTCACTCTATTTTGAAAGGTGAAGCAAAAAGTGAATTTAAGAGTTTCAGCCATGTAACACCAAGTATAATTTACTTTTTACAGCATGATGGACCTCTGGATCTCCTGTCACACAGTTATCTATCAGAAAAGGAGGCTGTTCGAAGTATTTCTACTTCTTTTTTCGATGCCAGTAAAAGCTCAGTAAGATCCTCAACAGCTTTGCTACCAACTGCTACTTGATCAAGTTGAACATTAAACAGATGGAACATATTACTAATAAAAATGTTTACCAGCTAGTCATTCAAGGATCCCTGTTGAATTCAGCCATAATGCATGTTTGCTGTACCTGGTAATAAGAATCGAGAGCCTCTTCTAACTAAAAGTAAAAAAGAAGCTCAAAGGTGTGCAAGGGCAGTTTTGCTCAGTAAGGCATTCGCGACTACAGGCTTGAATCATGGCCTGAATTAGTAATGTCTGTTCTGAAAACTGCAACTTACAGATGACTTTAAAGAGTTTGTGTTTTAAATACAGCCTACTTAGAAGTGAATACTCCTTGGTCAGCAAAAATAGAGACTGATCTACTATTGCCCAGATTAAAATAATTCAAGTTGGTTTTAAGTTATTAAAATAGACATGATTCTGTAAGAGTTTCATGTAGTACTGGCAAGTCTTCATAATAATGATGCTTTTCACTGTCATCTCCTCTTAGCCACAGCATTTTTTAGCATATTCAATGGACAAAACTCCAAGTACCACAAATTCAGAAATCACAGCATTTCCACTCAAAAACTGGCAAACAAAGAAGTAATTGTATGTTGTTTTCCTATATACAAAGCATTTCAAAATAGCAAATGGTATTACAACTCCAAATGTATATTGACACAAGTGCTAAAGCTAGGCCTTAAATGAACATGACTTTATGTTCGTAACTTGGAGCTAAAACTATGGGGATATTTTTGATTCTATTAGTCACAATATTTGCAAACATTATTACTGTATCACACAAATGAATAGGTATGATTCCTTTAGACTGCCTGTCTAGAAACAGTAAGATAATTTGAAACTAATAGGGAAAGATACGCTAGTGAGAAAATGGGCCTAATCTGAACAGACATTTTGAACATGACGGGAGGGGGGGATGCTCCTCTCCATGGAAAGGGAGGATATTGCCTCTCCCTGACAATCCACAGCAAAGTTACAAGTCCCCCAGCAGGCTAAGTGCCCACTGAAAACAGTGATTGCCTTAAACCATGCCTTGATGACACAGGGGCTGAGTAACGCCACTGGCACCCAGAGCTTGCCTGAGGCCCTTCCTCCCTGCCCTCCTACCTGGGCAGACGAAATTCAGCATGATCACTTTAGAAAACCCTGAAATTTGGCCTGATGCTCCTCCCCAAAAGGAACAGAACCAAAGTCCCTTTGCACAGAAAGGGACCAAGAAGAGTCCTAGGAACTATAAATGGAGATAAACTTACAAATCCTCTGTGGGAACTTGTTTCAAGCCTCCCACTTTAAAGGGGTTGCAGAAACAGGAGGCCCTTTATTTTCAGCAGTGCTGCAACTGTTGCAGTGATAGTTACCGCTATAACATTACTTGTTGCGGGCATGCGAGAGCTGCTGCTTTGACCCGTACCAAAGAACTGTCATGCCAAAAGCTCATGCTGTAGTACCTCAAACAGAGACAAGCCTCTGCGTATGGCAGCCGTAACTCATTACTCACTCTTCTGTATCGGTACAGAAGGGAACTAGTAATGCATGCCCACCAGGGGGCTACACACAGACCTACCCATGGCCTTCTCAGAAAGCAGGTGGTGAGGAACTCCCTTCCAAGATGTAAATATTGATGGGTCCCTAATAATAATAGCACAACCCCTGTTCCCCCTCAGAAGTATTTACCATATCAAATTGCAGTGAACCAGCAGGAGAAGGAAAGGAAAAAGAAGCATGCTACTAATTTGATATTTTAGATAGCCTTCATTCATTCCCCAGTACCAAATAAAATGAGTCTGTACAACAATAGGCTAAGATTTTTCCATTTGAGATTTACCGTTACATGATTGAATGTGCTTTATTTACATAAATGGATGCTACCTTTTTGAAATGCTTTAACAGAGAATCTAAGACAGAAAGCACCTCCGAAGTGCTGTGTATGAGTAAAGAAAAAAAAAATTAAATGTTAGACTTGTAATTGCTTTGACTGTTGATTTCATCTCCTTACCTTATGACTTCTCAACATGTCTAATTCCAAGTATTACTACAATGATAATCAACAGAAAATAAAAATCAAAGATGTGTCAACATCAATCACTGTCTGACATAACTAAAAATTACTTCCCAATATAATTTTAGCTGATGAAACAGAGGATCTATTCCATTTGATTTTAGCTAAGAATTAGGATTTTAGATCAAGGTGGTTAATTCACTGACTGTAGAGGGAGCCTTGGTGACCATCTTGGTCTAAAAGCCTCAGGAGATACCTAAAGAAGGTATTGAATATAGTGCAATGAATCTCCTATTTCTCCCCATTGACTATAACCAATCACAAAGATTGCTTGAAGACTAGAAGTCTTAGTCTTAATCTTTAGATGGTTAAGGATAGATAAAATCCTACCTTAAATCACCATTTTAATCTCACCTAAAAGCTATTCAAATCCAGTCAAATACATTCATCACATGCACAAAACTACTAAAAAGCTGAAGAACTCAGAGCCAGAAGTTTGCCTACATCACTGTAGATTATAAACTGCAGTCACACAGACTATTAAGGAATCTGAACAAAATAAATACATTTTAAAATGTCTTTCAAAACAAATGGGTTGTGCTACTGAATTCTAGATTGACAGCTGACAGAGAATAGCAAATTTCCACCACAAATTCATTGCCATTAAATGGCAATAAAACTTAGTGGGCACTTTCCTCTACTATAACTACTACATCATTTTCAGTGTTATTTAAAGAAAGACCCTGGACATTCTCAGAAAAACTTAAAAATTTGTTAAGTTATAAAAGGAAATGTTTGGGGATCTCTTTTCTTGTACCAAATGTTATCTCTCACTGACAATCAGCAGTATAAACCACTGACACATCAGTCTGAATGATCTCCAGAGCTCTACTCAATTAGTAAAACCTCACTGAAGAAAGTTACAACTGAGATCTGCCTAATGCAATAATACAGTTCTACAAACAAATTAATCAGCAGCAATAAGGCACTATAAAAAGAGTTTTAAGTGCTTGGTTGTGGGGTTTTTTTTTGATAAAGGCAACCAGCATACATTTTCAAGTGTCTAATCTGCCTATGCCTGCATAATCTGTGACTCTGTTTTGTGTAACCCTTCATCTCAGTCCCCTTTCGGATATGTTATCCCACAAACCACATATGAGGTTTAACATACATCAGCAAGTATATCGGTAACTTTACTCTCATGAGTAATGAGAAGCCTGATTAGAAAGATGCTGATAGCATACATAATCTGTATTAGCACTGTTGTAGCATGACAGTTCTAGGCATATGTTAAGGGCAAAAAGACAGAAATTATACCTGAAAAGCTTGTGTCTAAAAACTTTTTCATTTTCCATCCCTGTGTGTCTTCCCTCATCAGTCCTCCAACCATACCAGTTTCTCTCCACAAAACTCATCATCTTCACGGATAACCACTTATATATGCAACTCAAGTGGTTAACCTGGAAAATCTTCCTCTTCCATGTGCATGCAAAGCACCGCTGTTTTCAACACTGCTCCATATGTAGGCAGGAGTTAACTGCAGTGGAACATTACAGAAGAGAGGCCTTGATCTATGGCTGGCTCTTTCCTGAACCCTCTTATCTTACAGATTCTTCTTCTTCCATTTTATTATAGCAGGGGGGGATAACACTACTTTTGCATGAATAAACAATATCTGGTTATCTCTGTAAGCTTCAGTAGCATAAAATACTGCTTTATTCTGCTTGTGCCATGAATCTTTATACACATTTCTGAATTGATAGTCTGACAAATTAAATATAACCAGAGACAAATTTGACTCTCTTTATTCCTCTACTCAAATAAGAACATTTTAATCCTAGATATGCTTTCCAGTAAACTTTTAATATTTCACTAGATTATTATGTAGATGAACTCATGAAACAGCAATGCAGTTGCATGATGTTGTACCACATGGTGCCATCTGTTGAATGATATTGGCTCGCACCATTACACAACATTATTAGATGGTTGTCTCTAACATGTAGTGAAAATCATTTTGGCCCTCATCCAAACTTTAATAGGGACTTTAACCTTCCAGACAGCACTGACTGCTGTTAGCAAGGAACAGCCTGCTGGAGATCCTCATAATTTAGACACATAATGTTGTGTAGTCACTTTTAGAAAGTGAAGAACCTAAAACTATTTCTCATTGAAAGAGAGTACACAGACAATTAATACAGAAAGTGGAATGAAGAACAAAGTCCCCCTCATGAAGGATGCATATAACACATGTGATCCAAGCAGAACAGCAGAAGACCTAAATTATCATTACCCAGAAGAAATCAGTGATGTTATCAGCAATAATATAAAAATTATATTCAGAAAAGGATTATTTTTCCCCACTCTATCTACTAAATCTGTACTGATGCTTACTGAACTTAGTACATGACAAAACGGATCCAAAGGCTATCTAGCTACTTAAATAATAATGCTACATTTCTGCCTTCTGTGTCAACAAGCCAGGACTAAAGACAATTTGCTCCAAACCTATTCTCTCTAAGGTGATCGGTTACCAGCTTCACTGACAGTAGAGATAAACCCCATTCATTATATAGTTGTCCAGTATATACATTTGTATGAAATACAGACTCTGTTTACAAGATGATATTTAGTGAACGTTTAAACCCTGCCGCGTCAGCCTCCATGGGAACATACGCTTCATTCACTCACACAAATACTTCCTTTATAGTCGAGAACCAGGCCAGCCATTCATAACTTTTGTTTATTTAGCAGCCAGAAAAAAGCTGTTTCTAGCCCCTCCTAAAGGACATCTACATCCACGGGGAAGTGTTAAATACTGAGTGAGAATAACGAGCCTGTGACTTTCGGGGAACTCTGGAGACAAAGGCGGAAACTGAACGGAACCTGCCGAGAGAAGATACCTGCGAACGCACAGGTCTGTCCTCAGATCAGGGTGCTACACATTGACAGCAACATCCATCATAGTGGGCATCTTAAAGAATTGTATTGCAGCTCTAAGGGCTGTATCAATATCCTGACAGCTTGCTCACTGACAAAACATGGAACCTTTTAGAATTGAAATACAGCACTAAGTGCTATGTGAATGCTTAGGGTTTGGCGGGTTGCCAGAGGGTTTTTTCCTCCATACCAGCCTCTGTTTAGAGTAGCCATTTCCATAGTCTTTGCATTAAAATAAAACATACTCATTTTTTCCTCTTAACATTTGTCCAAATCTGATAAAATGTAATACATGAATCTGATAACATCTGTCTTCCTTCCAGATTTTCTAGAAAACTCCCAAGGGACTGCAAACACATAAATGAGGGAACTGGGCCTCTAGACTCTCACCAGTAGCTGCATGCTCCATGTATGAGGAAGGGTCCCCAGGGTCCCTGGCTGATACATCTGATGAGTTTGGGAGCTGGCAATGCATAGTTTCAATCTGAGGGAAAGTTTGTCTTTAAAAACTTCTGGGCCTCATATTCTTGGAATTCAGCATGAATTCCTCTTCCAGTGAAGAGGAGCACTTGAATGTCAAAGGTCCTCTACAAATCTGGAGAAATACCAGTCTAACGTTTTTAGAACAGGTTAGCATGCACATTTGTGCCGACATGCTGGCCCCACTGCTCAGGAGGAAGAGACTGGAACAAACGGAGAAACAATGAGGCATGCGAGAGCAAGACTAGGTGACTAGAAAAGCGTCTCCTGACTAAAATTCCCTGTTTATAGGAAAATGGGACATCTGGTGGGATTGCTGCTGTGTTAAAAAAATTTTCTATGTACTCCAGAGATCACATCAGCATCAGACATCTGATACAAGAGCTGATTATCCCTACAGAGGGCTCCTCATAACCCAAACTTCAGACTGCAGGTTCCTTGAAGAAAAGACTGTCTTTGTGCTCTGTACAGCACTGAGCATACTGAGTTTATCATAAAGAAATAAACCCAGTCATTTCTGACTCAAAGACTCTCAGAGTCACATACAATATCACAGCACTGAAGAAACATATTCTGTTGCTACAGCATTATCTGATTTGAAACTTACACTGGCAGCAAGAAGATAAATATAAAAATATTGTCTATTTAGACCTCAAACTATAGCCAGTCTCTTCATAACACAATATGATTGAGGAAGAAGCTACAGCGTTTTACAGAGACTTCACATTTAATAGCTTAAACCATTGTAAAATTCCTACACAGCTGGACAAAGTGGAGTGGAGAAGAGCTGAAAATTTTCCTTCTATGAAGTACACTCTCTTCCATGTGTGTAAATGAAATAAACACAGCTGTCTCTTCACTGCCTTTTTTGCATCTTTGACTGTGGTGCTTATTTCATTTCAAGACTGGTATACACAGAAGAGCAGCTCAGAACCCTCCCCCCACTCTTTTTTTTTTTATATAATTATTTATTTAGGATTACCTAATGCACCAGAGGTCGTCTACAGAAGGAAGAACGTGTGCCTGTTATCATATATTTTAGGCTCATAAAAGATTTTTCCTAATATAAATTATTAAATACCTTCAAAACTCCCATTATTCAAACTATTTATGGAGTCCCAGACAGGACTTTCTTAGATCGCTTCAAGCTAGGATACAAAATGAGCCAAAGAAAGGTTGCTTCCTGAAGCACTAATACAGAGAATACATAAATTATACAAATATTTTTGTTTAAAGAGCAAATAATATAAGTCTCAAGAAGAAGCAAACACATCACAAGCATTCCCCTGTTGCCAGTAGAATGGCTGACGCTGATATGTTAGCAGTTTATCTTGGAATACCCTTAGGATGCATACAGTAGTGCTTTTAGCACTTTAAAATGAAATCGTGTATTGTTCTGACAATATCCACACCATGCTAAGTCTTTTACAACTAACTTGTATCCCCCCCATTAATCCTGGCCCCAATTTTATCAAAGCACAAAAATAATAATAATAATAAAAAAATTGTTTTCCCTCCCAATAACAATTAGGTTCAGATATTTAGACAACAACTTATATATTGAGAACAAAAACTCTTTTTCAGAGTATGAAATAATAAAATCACTATCAAAAAAGATTCTATTGATTAACTCAAAAATGATCACCAGATAATTACCCTAGTGGTGTTCTTGGGATCATGATAAAGTTTTCAGAGTTGTAGCTACCTCAGAATTAGAAACCATCAAATGTTTCACACAACTGCATCTTACAAAAAGTAGCACCAAAAGCATGACTGTGAAAAATGCACCTCTAACAAGCACTGGTAATAAACAACAGATTACCTAGCAAAAGTAGTCATGACCTGATCAAATGCTTACTGGACTCTCATCGACTAGTATTACAGTTTCTATTTTAAAACATGAAGCTAAAGCTGGACAGGGATTAACCAAGTCCTGAAGAGTTTTCCCAAGCACTTCTTTCCTAAAACTCTTCTTTTTCTGTCTCTTCTCTTTCTGCTCCATCACAGTACTTTCACTTGTTCTCACCTCACCAGGTCTTGCCCTACTCCAGACTGAGTTAAAGCACAGTGCAAGGTCAGCACAGAACAACAGAAAAACCACTGTTCAGGGCTTTTTTATTTTAACTCTTGAGGACACAGCTTTCAGAGGGCGAGAGGGTTTGAAAGCGTTTACTACCCCTGAGCTGTGCCACACGCTCCGCTAATCGAGCCCCCGCCTCCCCCGTCAAACCCAAGGCACACGTGGCTACAAAGAGGCTCCACAAAAAAGCAGCAGCACTCAGATAACTTAAAAGTTCTAACTTAACTGTCTCAGTGCTTAGACAGTTATCTCAAGCCAAACCCCTTCTTCCCAATATTTTCTGCTATGCTCTCTCTTTCTCTCTCTCCATTGTACATTAGTAATTATATTTTTAACCACATTCAAGATCTTGGTTTTGACTTATCTCTGACATTTACCCCTTTCATAAGCCAAGTCAAGTGTGTTGAACTCAGCATGGTCAGAAGTAAAACTTCACAGTGAATCACATCTAAAACGGCCATTAAGTATCAGTGTTATCATCAGAAGCAATTCTCCCATTTTCCTGTGCAATGGTAGTTCATTCCAGCTGGATAACATTTGTAGTAATAAAACAAATACCAAAATAGCAAAGAGGCAATCTTCATAAAATGTTGATATATTCCATACCCTTCACAGCATGAAGTACAGTGTTACTCTACCTGAAAAACTCTTGCTAAACTTGAAGAAAATTGAAGAAAACGTAACAAAGGAAATGTCTCTTTCTTGGACGTATGTCCCTGTATTGAAGCCCTAAGGGAGAAACCACATATAATTGGTTCACTGAAATTTGACAAAAATGAAGGTATTGCAATGTTAACCCTATTTCTTCCAAAATATTTTGGTGCTAACCTCATGGTTATTTTTTGTTATTTTTATCCCCTTCATTTTCTGATAGAGGATAAGAACAGGTCTCATACCTTTCAGTTTACTATTTCACTGTACATGTACAATTATCATTTTCATTTTTCCTTCCTTACCCTCAGTTAAAGACTTGATCCTCTAATTATAAATATAAACAGATTACATCCTAAATGGGCAAATACATTTGCCATATTTTCCAAATGAGACTAGTGGGGCTTGTGAATCAGCATTCAAATCTCTGATGAACAGTTTGCTCTACTACTAAAAGATTCCTAGTGCTTTAATAATGTAGATTTCCACATTGCAAAGTAGAATTCAAGAAAGTGAGATTTCATGTGCAATGCTGTCAGATCTAAATCATATACTATAAATATATCCTATTACATTTCTAATAGGCATGGTGAGATCAACAGAGAAAGCTCCACTTTGAAAAGCCCAAAGTCAGCCCTCACTTCTCCTCTACAGCCTCCTACTTCACAATCGGCATCCTAGGAAATTTTTGTTACATGGTAAGCTTTTCCTCCAGATTTCAAAAAGTTCACAGTGATGAACAAGCATTACGTCATCTTCATTTGATTGTCAAAGGAACTGAGACATAGAAGGATGCTAAGCAGCTCCTAAAAGCTCCCCTTGGCTAAGAATTCACTTTAAAAGAGTGTCAAAGAAGAAGCCTATTACCTACAACAAGTAATAAAAAAAACATTATCCCTTTCTTGAGTATGATCTACAAGTACCTGATCCATGACAAATACAGAGTGGTCTTTTAAGAAACAAAAATATGTTTCGCTGTATCACTTGCTTTGACTTGTTAGGGGCAGAAAAAAGAAAGGAAAGCAGTTAGTCCTCCTAAGCGGACAGACACCTATCTTTTGTAACAGAGACAAAATGGTTCCATCACAGTTTAATGGCTCATATGAAGCAAGTCTCAGTCCAGTTGCCACTGAACGGGAACTTAATTTCGCAACCCTTTTTCCCCCCATCATGACAGTGCAAATCATTTTAATTTTCTTCAATGGGCAAACTTAAATAATTGGTCCCAGCTCGCAGAACTGAGATTAATTTCATAGAGATATATTTCAGTGAAAGTTTTATACTATCTGTATTGCAGCACTTCACTCTGTGAGGTACTATAACAACATAATTTTCTACCCTGAAAAGAAATACAGTGGAAAATAAGTTTACCAGGGAGCTCTCCTCACCAATAAGTAGCAGTAATTACATCAGGAATATCAGTTCCAAGTGCAGGGTCAAAGTTTCACCTCAAAGTTATAATGTATCCCATAATGGAAGAACAATCATTATATTTTTGAACAGCAAAGATGTGTAAAATTCTTCTTTCAGGTTCCTTTCCAAAATTATCCAATTTGAGACATAGATAAGTATTTTTCTATACTATAACTTTGCTAGAAATGTCTTCATAAATAATCATGCTTAATGTACTGTGCAGATGAAATACAGCATCAGCAATATCTTCAAGGTAGCATGGTAAGTTCTATAGCCATTATGAATTTCCAGTATATAATCACAAGAAAAATTACATACAGGATTTTGTGAGAACAGCTAAAAATACTAACAAAAAGCCTCCTTACTTTGGTAGTTAATATTTATTAATGTGACACTTCAGTAATGGCCCGGTGAATAATGCACATCTTTAAATGCTTTCTTTCCATTGGGATATTTAAATGTAGATGAAAGAAAAGAGCTCCTAAGAGCCTGAATATTGCTTTTAAATTATAGGCAACTCTTTCAGACCTGAGTTAGAAACACAAGACGCCACTTACAATCTTCACAAATAAAGCAGATAGGGTCATTACTATTATGAAGGCCAGCATGTACATAAATATAAACATTATCAATGTTAGCAAACAACAGGCCAGAAACACAATCTGAATCTGAAACATAGTTAATAGGAGAGAAAAGCATCACCACAAGGAACCCTCAAGCCATAACGAACTCTCCACTCCTCACTGTTACAGACAATTCTTTATCAGTTAAAGGCCTGATTCTGTTACATTGGATACATCAAGGAAAATCTAACCCTATGTAAGTTCATCTGACTTTAGTAGGACTGGAGCACACACATGGAGTCATATTTCATTCACTAGTTCAATCGTTCTTTAATTTCAACGTTGACAGCCTTTGACATTTAAGACTAAGGACCTGAAGGTTCCAAAATCATGCAATTGGCTTTAAATAATCGTAGGATTTAAAATAACACTGGGTCTTTTGAATTGCCTTTTTTAAGCTTCCAAAGATCATCTTTTAAGCTCTTCTATAAAATCACTAAAAGATGACATGGTTATAAATGGAAGTTGAAATTATTATATAACAATGTGGTTTTGGAAACAAAAGGTTTTCAAATAACACCAAACAATGTGAACTAGTAAAAATATCTGGAAACAGTATGTCATATCAGTAAAGAATAAAGACCTTGAATAAAGTTAGGAGGAACCATCATCTCCACAAATTTAAGAATAAACAACAACAACAAAAAGACAGGACAGATCCCTTTCTATTCTCATAAAAAGCAACCCACAAGCAATTGTTTCATATACCATAAAATTCAAAAGAAAATAAATGCTCTAGACCATTTTCGTTCTCTTATGTTGGTCTTCTCATCTATTTCCAACATTCAGAACATTCCTGTTGCCCAATATACTGAATGTATTGCACAGATTTCTTTCCATTTCTGCTGCAGAAACTTTCGCTCACCCATTTTCTGACCAACACGTGATTTGTTCAATAAATTTCAAAACATTTCTTATCCCTGACAGTTCTATCATGAATTCTAGTCCCTGCTTCACCATCTTGTCTCCAAGTTCTTCATCACCTCTTCCATGTCTGGAAGATTGCCACAGGGAGATATTCTCTCCCTTACTCCCTTTCTTGCTGAGGACTGTGTCAGGAGGAACTTTAGAGGGCCCTAACACCAGTGGTTCCCATCATATTCCCAAGCTTGCAAGTAGGAGAAGAAGAAAATAAGAACTCTCCTATTTTTATGGGAGAAGAGGGCATTAGATCAGAACTGATGTGCCTCAGAAGCCTGCCACATTTTGCCAGAAAAGCAGAAGCGAGACAGGATGAGGAGTATTCTCTGCCCCTTTCAGCAGCACTGATTGGGAGCTCAGTTTGTGCAGATGGGTTGATGGGAAAGGCAGTCATGGAAATTTTTTTTTAGAGCTGCAGCTTTCCCAGCCATCGACAGACTGACCAGCATATAAGCCAAAAGCTCAGTATTTGTACATATACAAACAATTAGTGACAGATGACTATACTGGATGCTAAGACAAAGATAATGGTTGACCTGAATTAACTACTTCCTAGAAGAGAGAGGTATAGGTTACCAAGAGAAAGAATGAAGAGGACTTTTAGCAAGACAGCAATGCGTAACTGGTATACTGTGCAGAAAACAAGTCAAGGTCAAAGAAGAATGGCCCTTTATTTGTTAAACACAAAAGTTTTCATTCCCTTGAATGTGAATTTTAACAGACTTAAGACTACAGTATTAAAGTAATGGGGTAATCCCTCTGCACCATTTCACCAATCCTTAATTTGACTATTTGCATAGTACTTAGGAGAGTAGTACTTTTCATTACTAATTTTCACTAGAAACAGCAGTTACAAGCATTACAACAATAGCAGCATAGGTTTAAAGTAACAGCACACTTTAAAGTAACTCAAGACATTTAGAGCTTGGTCTAGTACCTCTTAAGCAAACAGTAAGAAAGAGGTGCCTAAAACAATGCATAAAGAGTTGAGCCTCTGACAAATATGGATATTCTCACCCTTCTTCCTCTTCTTTGGACTTAGAGTTTAAATATAACTTCTATTTTACAGAGACGATGTGAAAATTATACTGATAATTACTTGTAATTTCAGTACTCTTTTTAAGTAGTAATCTAATTGCCTTACAATTTAAGTTTTCCTCCAGAAAAACACCAGGAATTGTTGTTTGTTTGTTTATTCTTTTAAAGATACTGCCTGTGAACACAAAGGAGACAGTAATTACATTTTACAGACAGTACTCTGATTTTTACATTAGAAAACTACATAAGAGTAGGTTTTGTTTCCAATGTTTAAAATAGACTCATATTTCAGTCAAAATGATAGCTTTGTTCAAATAATTCAATAGGCAAAATAAATCTATTGATTCTTCCCCAAGGTAAATGTTAAAATACTAATTATGCAATTTAAAACTGCATAATTTTCTTTGCAATAAGATCAATACCATTTAAGGTATTAAACAGATTAAGTGCTCTCAATATAATTACAGTTAATTACTAGTAAGTTAGCATATTTTGATCGTGACTATGATACAACTTGGTGAAAGTCATTCAGATGGTTAATTCTTTAGCTTGCTTGCTAACAAAAAACAATAGACTACATCTTTTCACCAGATTTTCATTCAGCAGTCAGGCGGTCAGGAACTTATCAATGACCTCAGTGTTCTATTAAAATTCAGGCAGCAAACATTTCATGCCTGTTGCTCATATAAGATTAATGAATGTCGTCTTAGTACAGGATCATTCCTCTTTGTATTCTATCTCAGTTCCTAAAAAAAGATCAAATTTGCTCTATAACTTTTAAAACAGATCTGGTTTTCGTGGTTGAAGTGGTGAATAATAAAAAGGAACGTACTATGCAAAATGTATTAACATTTCTGGGCCCAAACAGGGTTACAATTTTTGTTTGAATATATACTATCTTGGAATACTTCCTGGAAAGTAATTGCTGTTCCATCAAACAAACAAAAGCCTAGTACTAAACTCTCTGGATGTATTAAAGAATGGCTACAAAAGCAAAAGCATATATACACCTTATAAAACTAACTGGAGACATACATGATTTCACCCTGTCTTTATATAAAAGCCACAGATGCATTTTCTGATTTAGGTCAGTCATACAGCTTCAATGACCATCTGAAAAACTGCTTATCGGTCTCTATACTGTCAAAGAGTTAAAACACCTAGAGTTGTTCTAGGTTGGACACAGGTTTTGGCAAAATTTTGAAACTTTGAGGAATTCAGCTGACCTAACTTTAGGTCATCTCCAGAATTGATCCCCACATATCAGGCAATCATCCTCGGCTCTTTTTTGTCAGGAGAAACAGAAGCAATGCAGCTGATCTGTTTTGTACCTAAAAATGAGGGGAAGTATATTCAAGAAGTACTTATTCTTTCTAATAACTTTAAAGGGAGCCTAAAATTCAGAAATGAACATCTAGTCCGGTGAATCCTCCCTTTCAACCCTTAAAAAGGAACAAATCATGCGTGGAGAACCAGTAAGTAACTTTATGTTCAAGAGACCTGGACAGGCTGGACAGGTGGGCAGAGAGGAACCTCTGCTTTCCAGCAGCTCAACCCCCAACCTGTACTGGTGCATGGGGTTATTCCTCCCCAGGTGCAGGACCCTGCACTTGCCTTTGTTGAACTTCATGAGGTTCCTCTACTTCATTTACATGCTGAATTTACATCTGCTTTTACTTAGCTAAGGCGCACTGATGAAAGTGAAAATTGTGTCTTTTGGGTCCATTTTCATTAGCTTGAAATGTTTCTTAATACATACATTTGGTATGTTGAGGGCATAAAACAGTAAAGCATGCAACTTGTCCTGAAAGATGAAATACAATTGCTTTGATCTGAATATGGTCTTTGGGAACATTTTCTACTGTTGCAGAGAACTGAGAGAGCTTTTATATCAATAAGTGATTCTCATGACAATATAACATAAACTTTTATGTAGTTCTTTTTTGTTTATTATGACTTTGTTGAGCCCTATAATGATCAATTCTATTGTTGCCAGCACATTTCTTTTGCTTCATCATCATGTTCCCCTTCTGCAATCTTATTTTCTTGGCATGTTACTGCAATTGGAAATGCACCAGTCTACTCCTTCTTATTCTTCAGCCTCTTTATTAGAGAAAAAAAAAGAAGGTTTTTTTTGCTCTGTCAGATAATTGTTGTTTCATCTTTTCTGCACTTATCTGTTCTTTTGCTCTAGTCGAGTTTTCAAAGAATATTGCAAAGAATAGTTTTCCATTATCTGCTGCAACACATAGTTCTTTGCCAGCTACCATATTTGGCAAATTTCTGCAAGTAAGGTTTCGGGTTGGAACACATTGGTCTGCAGGTACTTTTATTCTCCAAGTTGCTGCATTATGAGAAATATTTCTTAATATTCCACATTTCCAGGAAAGAGTACTCAATTTATGCAACTAGAACCTTGTATTGGCAATTAATTTAGTCTGAATGCATCTCCAGCAGACCTATCTAATGATCCATTTGTGAATCTGGTAATTTAATTTCTTATCATACACTCATATTCCATGAATACATTTTTATTAATCTATTCACTAAGCTTATTTTAACTGATGCTTTTACAGATACAGACAGGCTTACAGCAAACTGCAGATATTGCCTGAATTATCACACACCCTGTATTAGTCTGCCTGACATTCTTTCATTTTTGCCCTTGGTCAATCTATATACACTTACCAAAAAAAAAAAAAAAAAAAAAAACCACTAAATGCATGAGGTGAAAATCCATGCAAATTACAGTTTTCAGATATTCAACATTAAAAGTGTTTGCATTAAAAAATGTTGTTCTGTAATGCCACAGTTGACAAGATATTCACATAAGTGCCAACACCTTAATAGCAGTA
The DNA here is from genome assembly GCF_036417845.1 of Apteryx mantelli. Lineage (NCBI taxonomy): Eukaryota > Metazoa > Chordata > Aves > Apterygiformes > Apterygidae > Apteryx > Apteryx mantelli. The sequence continues at coordinate 114,069,182 of NC_089980.1, read as the reverse complement.
AGGTCTAGATACTGTTACCATGCTCTAACATCAACACAAACAGCTATTTGATATGTTATTGCTAGTAGCAGTTGGTTTAGGCCCCAAAATGGGTCATAAGTTCTTACCTATGGATTTCTTGGTTTAGAACTGAGCATTGCAAAACAACTGCATTTTTAATAATTACACTTCAGTCTTTCTGTTAATGTCACAAAATCTAAAATAAAAGCAGTATTTTTCCTCAGAGGACAGGATGATCACTTATTCTAATATATTAACAGATGCTAAGTGAAGTCTTAAGAATTCTTATAGAAATATCATATTACAATAATAAAGGACCTAGGAAGCTACATGAGGAGCTAGAGCAAGTGGAAGGTCTCCATTTATATGAGAAGTCTTTCTATGGTATAGTTGAGATTTCTCTTTAAATGTTTCCTTCTTGTGAAAGCTTCTCCTTTCAAAGGCTCCTTGCGATTTTATGTAGAAGTTTACAGAAGACATAACATTGCAGAACAGCTCTTATTAGCTATTGTGTATTTCCAGTTCATTTCCTCTTCTACACCTCTCTTTCCTAATCTTTTATTTCCTTTCTTTTAAAAGGACATTAGAAAGACAAGCAGAGCTTTTATACAGAAGAGGAAAAATACAGTCTATATACAAGTGGAATTACCTTTAATTAGGTTGCCTGTCCAGGTTTTCCCTGAAGCATCAGTAAGCATTTAAGATTTTTAGGCCTCTGAGATTAGATTTTTCTAAAAAAGACAAGAGACTAAATCTCCAAATTTATTAGGTCTGGAGAGTTAAGGGGCAAATGACAGTACTGTCCATTATTAGGTCAAGAATGTTGAGTCAGAAAATTATTTGAGTTGGAAGTGATTACTCAATTACTATAAATTCTATTTTTTATTTTTCATATTTTAAAACATCTTGGGTGTCTATTTTTATGGCTTTATTATAAACACGTCAGAGACCTTTGAGCTTTCTTTGTTGTCCAGGATTAGAGAGGCTGCGTTGTGACTTCTCGGAGATAACATAAAATGCATGTCATTCAGCGTTTTAAAACAGGAGGGAAGCAGGAGGGCATTGTCGCAGTTATTGATTTGTCCAGCTTGTTGACTGAAGATCAGATGGGAAGGCAGAGTTCCTGAAGTTGAGTCATGATGGTGAGGTAATTACCTTTGCTAAGTTTTTTACATTCTTGAAACCAGGAAGTCTAATAAGACGACAGCTCCACAGCCTGTTGAAGTTGCTAACATCGCTAGTTTCTTTGAAACAAGTCGTTCCTCTTTGTTCCTTTCTATCTGACATGGATGACAGCCTCTTAGAGGATCCGTATTGATTTCCTCTTAAGGATGGATTAGAAGAATGAGAGCCCTGAGGAAAACAGCTGCCATTTCTCTACAGTGTATTTAAAGAAATAAATAAATGATAAATAAAAACCATTGTGCCTCTTCTACCAGTTGATTCCAGCGTCAGTGAGTAACAGCCCAGGAATGCTTCCCAACACTTAAAACTGGGAATGAGACAGGTGATTCCCCTTGGTCATGCTGTTTATCTTTGTTTTACCAGCACAGATTATCTTGATGTTAACAATGTTGATGTTAAATGCTGGGACATTTACACCCTTGATGTCATAGATTACTCATTCAATAGTTGATGGAACTGCCTATACCACATTATGGGAATATCTGTACACTTCCCTATTTAAAGGAGGTGAGTCCTGTTCTACCGTTGCTTGAGCTTCTTCTTACCAGGCATTTTAATTCATGCTGTATATTTAGGATTTCAGAAATGCCTGTTCTGAAGACACTAAACAAGTGAATTTTTTAAGTGCCTGGACAGTTCATCAACTAAAATTGAGATATTTGTCTTTTTTTTTTTTTAATTATTATGGGTGGGTGGCAACACAGTAATAGCATCTAGTTACAGTATAACAGTAACTGTCTTTTGCCTTAATGTAGTCATTAGGGAGATTCCTATCTAGGTAAGAAATGGAGACAGGAATGAAATTTAGCATTTAAACATCTGGCTTGGATAACTCCCTGGAAACACAGATTTCAAATCACTGCAAAGCAGCCTCAGATCTTAGGCTTTCAAAGTAGTCAAACTAAATACCATGCAATTTACTCTGTTGCGATAATTAGACTAGTATTTAAAAATGAAGTTCAATCTGCTCTGCAGGGATCCTAAAGATCCAGTGATACCATCCACAGAAGAAAATTTAATCATTCAGATGGTCCATACTGAAATTTGTACACTGGTCAGGCTGATAACCACACCCAGCACAGACACGAATAAATTCATCAGTATGATCAGTACAAAGTTATTGATACACCTTACATCCAATTACCTCTGAGTGACTCCATGTAAAACTATGAAAGTGAAAAGGAACATTAAGAGACTTCAGAATCAACTCTTCATAATACAACACTAAATGGATTCATAAACAGACTATCAGAAACAAATGTCTACAATCAAGTTCTTAAACCTCTGAAGCCTTTTGACCTGGCCACTGTAAAGTCAGGAGCATCACTCTACAGCTGAAACTCTACTGTAATCCAGCAAGATACTTCCTTGCTATATGTTTATTCTTATGTTTCCTTCACAACAAACATCAGGATGATTTATTCCACTGGTAAGGAATTTAGCAGGCAAATTTCCAGTCTCACATGGAACATAGGTCCAGTGCCAGTCTTTTCCCTCTCTCTTCCCTCTAGTTTTTCATCTAACACCATGAGATCCAAATGGCCCATGCAAGGCCACCTAAAACGCAGCTAGCTGCGCAAAGGGCTAGTGTGAGCCTAGCCACAGACTACAGAACCTCCTTTGGCGTTCCCTTCCCCCTCTCACCACTAGGGAGTCCCCATCCTATAGATGGGCCTAGCACCTATTTTAGTTTTGAAATACATACAGAAAGGCATGAAAAAGAGTTCCTGTTTGTGATTCAGGAGTTCTATTGGAATGTGGAAGCTGCAGATTAAAATAGCTGATCTGCCCTCCTTGGAGCAAAGTCCAAGTCACGTCACAGGTCCACCTCTGCCCTGTACTAGTTCATCATTCTTGAACAGAATTGATAAGTTTAGCCATATGCAAATTAAGCATAAGCTAACAATGTAGGTTAACTGTTAAAATGTTGAAAACAAAATTAGGATACACCTTTGCTTTTGAGTTCACAAAATAGTCACTACTATATTGTTAGTTTGCGGATGAATAAGTTAAGTTTGCTCACTTTTAATTAAGTTTTTAAATACTAACCACTTTGTACAAACACCACCACTTTCCTTGTAAAATACATACAACGATTATTAAACTGTAACCTTTAAGAATATGCCAAAACTTTAAAACAGACACTCCTGCTTCAATATTTGCATTATCTTACTGCACTTCCCCACACATACTCTAGAAAATACCTCATAAATAGGGAGAGTAAATGCCTTCCTTACCTAAGACATTGATAAGACAAGAAAAGCCACCTGATACTAAATTCCAGCTTGTGGCTTAGCAGAAGGCAAAATCTCAGAAATCCTTCTAACAATTGTCTGTATCTATGCTTTTATATAAAGTGTGTGCATGGACATGAAAGAGAAGTATTTGAGGTTTTGCGCTTACGTTAAACTCAGTGAACAAGAGTATCTTCTTCAGCTGAAATAAGGATTATCATGTGTTTTCTGCAAAAAGGTAATGCAGGCTTGCACCTATCATTTGCTGGTTATCATCATTTCCTAAGAGACGAGAATAGGGGCAGGACAGAGCAACTTCCCACTGCTGATTACCAAGTTCTCAAAACTAAGGAGTTTTTACAATTTTCCAACACTACAGTGCAAACATCCATCAGCTGTCAGAGTTCTACAGGATTCAAAAACAGAAAAGGAGCATTCATTAGTGGCAGAGAGAAACATTAACTAACTAAACTTCCAATAAGCAATTAAATTTCCAGAACATCTAGATACTTGTTTCTGTCAAAAAAAACTAGAAAGAGAGAGAGACAGAGAAAGGAGAAAAGTTCAAGAAATACTGCACAGAATTTATCTAGCAATAAGTAGCAAGGTGGAGGTATACAGTTTCTGTTGCTGATTAACAGCAGAATTCAAAAAGAGCTGTTGGCACATGCAGAATACTGTTAGTATATTTTGTGCAAGACTGAAGGAGGATTATTTATTCATTTGTTTATTTTTTGCAGATAGAACGTAGATATTGATGCTTCAAAGCCACTACCTGGCTATATGTGCATTCATCCAGTCGTAAAAGTGGATTCTCACCTACTAATGCCTGAATGGAAAACTGCACAAAGTAAAGCAAGTAATCCAGTAGCCAACAGCATTCCTCTTCATGGACACTAAAGAAACAACAACATGACACAAAAAATTTTTGCCGATTTGGGTGTTCATCCGGCAATGGAACATAAACCTCTAAATACTTGGGCATAGATTCTGTGGCATGTTAAGTAGGATCAGAACTCTGGAGATTTAATTGTCCATACTGGTATTTGGTGAGGACAAATCATGCACACCAGAAATTACTATTAGCATTTTATTGGACGACACTATGCTTTGCTTTATTAAGTGCTGGTGTGTGGGAGTATAAACACTACCGTGTCTAAAGGTGGCTCTGTATTTCAAAGTATGTGCAAGTAATCCCTGGCTAAAGCTATTAGGTCAGCAGAAACATTTGAAATATTTTCTAAGATAATCATTACATAAATGTATATTTGCTATTGAATTTTTAAGATATACCACTGACACACCTACTCAGTTTGTAGTACATGTAAACAGACTGCTTTATAATTCTCTATTCTAATATTGTGAAACTCAGTGGTAGTTCACACACCTTTGCATAGCAACTGTAAACACCTGATAAATGCAAAAAAATAGTCTTAATCCATAAATTAAGAAATTTCAAAAGCTGTGTGACTTACCAAAATTCTAGCAATAAGAATTGAATATTGAAAAAATATTGAAATGGACACTTCTTTTGAAAATAGACTTTTTTGAAAAAACAGAAAGTAAGCAAATACATATGTAATTGCCTTGCATTTGTTGCCATCATGTAAGGTCAAAAATACTACTTGTTTTCATGAGTAGCTCCTTGAACCTATATACTGCACTGCACTGCTTGTGCAAGAGGTCTTGTAGGACAATAAACAACAAACATGAATTGATGTATGATTCTTTCTGATTGGGTTGAATAAAAGTTAAACAGTAAGATAACAAAAAAAGTGGGAAAATTAATAATCAATAAATGTATCGACATGTTCCGAAATCAGGCAGCCAGAATATTAGTATATGTTTTTAGCCTTGGGTACAAATGTGTATCTATAGTCCAGTGACATAACTCTGAATTTATCAAGGAATACAAAAATCTGAATGAAATATGCTAAATATTCTACATACTATTGCTGTAATCTTATAAAAAGAATCCTAAACAGTTATTTAACAAATACATTGCACTGCTACCTGATAACATAACTAAGAAATCAATGACCTCATGTTTGCAAGGCTAACTATACAATAAGCAGAACTTCCTGGTATGGCACTTATTACAATAGTGCCATAATTTTGAAAACTGGGTAAGTTTAAATCCTTACGTGCAAAGCAAGAATAGCCTAGCCAAAAAATATGCAATTTCTTTTCTTCCAGTACATGAATATTTAAAATGTACAACCAGGCATTTTCTAAGATTATCAGTATGAAAGAGATTGACCACATCTAATTTTGCCATCTAATCTTCAGCAAGTAACCTTAAGCATTATGAACCACAGTGACTAACTTATCAACTTACACAGCTAACTTCAAGCAAGGAGAGGCAAGTTCCTCTGAACATACTTTCAATCCATTGTAGAACCTGTGCAAATTCCATGTCATTTATGTTGCACTTAAGAACCATATTATTCGATTTGGTGACTTTATCTCATTTAAAATAGATTTGACTGAAAACTTATGTAGGCCAACTGCCTAGGATGGAATTTCATCCTGCGAGTCACTGACATATATCCTTAGATTGTTAAATGAAAAAGAGCCCAAGCATTTTCTTCTCTTTAGAAACCAAAACATTCCACACACTCCCATCTGAGTTATCTTGAACCATCTTCTTTCTCTAATAGCTCAGATGCTGAATCAACAACATGCACTGCTAACTGACAAATACAATAGTAAATTTAGTCCAAATAAAACTCTCAATATTTTATTGAAAATTGTCATATCTAAAAGATGATCACTTTTAATTTAAAAGCTGTGGGAAGATTTGCAATTTGCTACAGGACGTAACAGAAGAACACAAGGCAGGAGGCTGGGTATTCATTTCCTCCCATTTATTCATCTTGTCTTCTCTTTTTTTAATATATATTTATACATACGTAAACACACACATACATACACATAATATATTTATCTATATATATACATGTAAGTGTTTTACTCGCTTTTTTCAGTGGAAACCTAGAAATGATTTTTTAACTTCACAAAATATCATCTTTGGTTTAGAAATCCCCACAACTAACTGGGATCTCATTAATGTTCGAAATTACATTGAGTGAACTATTTCCATATAAACTAAAGCATTTTAAAGGTATATATACTTTAAACACATATGTTTTGTCTTGAAAATAAACACAAACTGCAATAACAGCAATGTTCACCGAGACAAATATGAAGTCCTACACTAGGGACAGAATAACTCTGTGCAACAGCTGGTCTGGGGTGTGGGTGGCCAACAAGTCAAACATGAGCCAGCAGCGAGCACCTTGCAGTAGAGAAGGCCAAACACAGCCTGGGCTGTGTGAGCAATGGTATTGCCAGCAGGCTGAGGAAATGATTGTTCCCTTCTGTTGTACTGGGCTCCCCCACACAAAGCAGGCAGACATAATGAAGCAAGTTCAGTGGAGGGCCACCAAGATGATTGGGGAGCGGAGCACATGATGTACCGAGAGGCTGAGAGAACTAGGTTTGCTGAGCTTTAAGAAGAAAAGCCTAAAGGAAAATCTTATTGCTGTCTTTAGCTACCTAATGGGAGAGTCTACAACAGACAGAGCCAGGCTCCCACAGAAGTACACAGTGATGGGATGGAAGAGAACAGATGCATTGCAGCACAGAAAATTCCAGTTCAGTATTAGGAAACATGAGGGGAGAGGGGGTAAGTGTATCCCTCATCATGAGGGTAGTTGTACACTGAAGCAAGTTGCCCACAGAGGTCATGGAATCCACATCCGTTACAGATACTCAAACAGCAGCTGGCAATGCCTTTGAGTGAGCCAATGGAGGCATGTTTAGAGCAGGTCATTAGACCAAAAGACCTCCAGCAGCCCTTTCCAACCTAACAAAACAGTAGCCATGTAAGTTCCTCCCTTCTTCTCAGTGGGAAAGTATCTATTAACTCTCTGTAAAATCACAGAAAAGCTGGCCTAAAAACCTGAGAGGTTTCTCAAATTTTTACTTATTCTGTTTGGGTTTTTTTGTTGTTCAAATTAAATGCTACGGTAACATGTAAAATATGCAATCAACTACATAAAGCAAGCGTCATACTTTTGGGAGAAAAAGTACTGGATAACCTAACTATGAAGCTAATTTTCCTCAATAAGTTGCATTCTGTGCAAGTGTCATAAGCCTAAGGACACCAAGCAATGGAGCCTGCGCTTTTGCTCACTCCATTTAGTTCAGAAAGGAAGCATGTGAAGAAGGCTCTTGGCAGTGAGACTCAGGAAATTAGGAGTTCCAAATATGAATGCTAAAGCATTTGTCATTACGGCTTTTTTTTTTTTAAATGGGCAATGCTATTATTCCATTCCATATTATTCTATATCTGTGAATCAAGGTAGCCAAAAAGCAGCAAGTCTTGCATTTTATTAGAATAAAGGGGATGAGACAAAACAGAGATGGGGGAGAAGATTTCAGCTAACCTCCATTTTCCCTTGCAGCCACGTAATAAAATCATTGTTTCAGAGCTTGGAGCATGGAGCATGGGCCTTCCAGGCAGAAGCAGTGTACAGCAGCACATTCCAAGGAGAATACTTCATCAGACTGACAGGTCATCTAACCTCAAGGTTACAATCTGGGGCCAACCTAATGCCTGTTTGTATTTGCCAGCCCAAAATCCTGAAGCATGTACAAATTTGCGTCCTGCCCTGTAGGAATTTCTGCTAACTACCAAAAACCGGTTGTCTTCTTTTGGTCTGCTCAAATACTTACATTAAATGCGAAAAACACTGTTAGCAGAATTTTAAAAGACATAAATCCTTCTTGAAACACAAATAGCATTCTATAGTATGGTCCACCAGCACCTGAGAGTAATATGATTTCTTCAGTCTTCTAAATTTAGAGTTAAATGTAGCAGAGAAAACAGATTTCTTCATTTGTGATTTCTTCGCTTTTGCCCGAGTTCACCTGCAGGTTACTTTTGTTACCTGATGGCCTAACCAAGCCAAAAAGTATGTTTTCATACTATTAACATAAGTGACTGTTAAAATGCTATGGTATTCTATAGCTCCTTGACATTTCCCTAGTTCTGAAGAAATGAAAAGGCAACAAAAGAAATAATCTTTTTCTGAAATGTGGAAGACCCTTCCCAACAAGTCTAATGGACCTTTACACATATCCATCTGTTTATAGTCACTTTTCTAGAAATGGAAGCAAGTAAAACATGCAAACATAATTAATCCTAAATTATGTGCAAACACAAAATAGGTAAAATTATCCTTTTTTTAAAAAAAGAGACTGTAAAAATACTAAAGAAAAAAGCAAATGGAAATGGCAAGGAAAGCATGGAGAAAGCTGAGTCCATTGTATTTAAACAGATGGAGAAACAGAAGGCCAAAGTCAAGCGATCTGCTGCAGGTCACACCGTTAGCTAATGAAGAGACCTCACAACAGTCACTGAACATGCAGGGGTATTCAGAGCTTGACAGAAGCCTCCTGCACTCACTCTCTCTTGGGTTCAAGCATGTTTCTTCAGTCTCAGTCAGCATAAAGATAAATTTAAGAAATTTTGTATAGAGAATTTTCTCATTCATACCCTTTAAGCAAGGTTAACATAGTGTGTAAATTTCATCCTGTTTAATTTCAAAGCTACACTAGGACCACATATAACCACGGAAAAGGTTGTGGTTCTTAAGAAAATAATTTCTTAGTGTATGCAATCTACCCTTCAGTAGTAACCATCCTCTTCTTTACATTTACTTTCACTTCAGCTGAATCATACAACCACAGAAAGCAGGTATAAAATGAGGAAATCATTTTCTTGCCATTAGTTTCTGATAAGCACTCTTAACTTCAAGCCAACATGCACCCTGTAAAAATGCACTCATTTCAATAATTTTACTGGCCATTAAAAAAAACAAAACAAACACAAAACCCCCCACTTAATGACAGAAGCATAATATTTGTGCAGCAATAAGCCTTCATGATCAAAGATCATAGGTAAGAAATGTATCACATTCAGTCACTGAAAGAAACGCGAGCAGAAAGGTGAGACAGCTTATCATAAGAAATAAAAAAATAGATTAAAAAATTATACTGGTTATGCATAAACTTGAAACGGGAAGAGAATTAGATATTTGGTAAAGGAATATGCTGATGTAAAAGGAATGAAGGGTTAAAGGTGACCAAGATTCAGTTAGCGGACACATGGACAAGTCTCATTTTCCCACGTAAACAAAACCTTTAAAAGTGAAGCAAGAGAATAAAAGTAAGGATGTTGCTGAGTTAGACTGTTTCTTATGTATTACTTCATGGTTAATGTACAGTCATGCTTCCTATCTACTATATATTATCTAAGACAGTGTTTCAGTTATACCAGGCAAAATCCTAAAGCCACCACTAATGAAAATTTTCATTAATTAGAATGGCAGTTTTCCCAGAAAAAGACAAAAGTTTTATATGACCCTCAGAACCTGACAGGGCTTTTTTTGTTTTTGTTTTTGTTTTTTTTAGGATATTCGTAATTGCTATAACGTTTTTCTTCCCTGCTCCTCTCCCCATTGTGTTCTAATTGCTTGTAATTCAACAAAATGTCTGTGTTTGCTATTTCTTAATTTGTTCCTTATGAAATTAATAAGAACTTATTTTTAAGGAAGCACATTTTTTAAATGAATTTAAAGCAGATGGAGAAGACAGCAGGAGGAGCAACACCAAGAGGCAGCAGGTGAACAACACAGTAGGAGACATTTTATTTCCTTGATTTTTGTTTCTTGCTACCAAAGAAGAGAAAACATGCAATATTTGCAAATTCAAAATACTTTTATTCCTTAATATATTAGTTTTGATTTAGTTTTGTATCCCCAGAAGAGCTACTGAAAAGCAACATCTATTTCTCATTCTTGTTTTAAATGTTTTTGCCTTATGACCACTGCAACTAGATTGGCTAATATCTCTAATGTTGTCCAGTGCTTGGTCACTCTTTGGCTTTGATGCCTGCTAGTTTGGGGGTTGGCTGGTTTCTGTAGCTTTCTACTGTCCTCACAGCACTAGCTGCCAGTGGGTGTTGGTATCTCACCTGACTTAACCATGGACTTTCAGGTTTTATAGTGTTCCTCATAAAATCACGTTCTATACACACTGCCTCCTGGACTCTGTCTTCACAGCCTTGTTGTCTGGATTGGCTGCGTTTGATGAGACGTTGTCTGGCCTACGCTACTGTAACATCATTCCTTGCCTGTTTCTAGGTGCAAGTCTCAATTCCAAATTTGACCACAAAGCATTCTGGTTGCTTTCAAACAGAGTAACTTCAGTTTGGTGTCTGCTTTATCTTTCTCTATAGCTAAGCATGTTACTATATACAACACACACCCTAAAAGCTTCCAGAGAAATGCTTTTTCCAAACCTCCTGTTCAAAATCCACAGAAGCATTGTACGTACACGTAAGCTGAATTAAGCCTACACCGCAGCCAAGCAGTGGAATTTTCAGATACTGAAAACCAATGCCTGGCTTGCTGTGGAGAAATTTCTAGGACTAAAGGTATAAAATTTTTATACCTCAAAGAGTCCAAGGAGTTTGGGCTGTTATTTGAAAAAAGTTAAATTTCCCAGTGCCCCTTTGAAGAATTCTGCCAAACTCCTCTCTGCATTTTTAGCTAGCTAGCGCATCAAAAGTACATCCATTGGTGGCTTAGCTTTCATGCTGCTAGCTCTGACTTACTGCTGCCATGACACCCAGAATATCCAGAGTGATAACAAGAATTTGCTGAACCTCCTTATACTCTGACTGCTGTGCATGCACATCTTAAAACCCTTCCATTGCCATTCACCAGTCTTTAAATGTAAAACTGAGCAAAACAGAATTGTTATTATTTAGGATTTAGACTCCTACTTAAGTTCAGCTACAGCCATTAAATACCAAAACATGGAGATATCTGTAAGAGAACAGTCACCATCATCTGTAAATTGGTGGTTGTTGTATATGCTCTAACCATACTTTTTGCAAACCCTTGACTTTCTCCAGTTCAGTTGGATTCATGTTTTATCTATATATCTTTCATCCACTCTTAATTATACTATGAAAACTTTTAAAAAGATGTTCTCATTTTACTTATCTTCTACTTAAAAACAACAAATGGGAAATATTTCTCCCATATATTGTGCTATAGCTTTAACCAAGTGTTATAACAAATACATAATTTAGCAATTTGAAAAGTTTCATCCTATACTCATACATACCACATGTGCACAGAAGTAGGGACCCTTGGGATACAACCTAACTGTAACAACTCAATTTAGAAGGTTAGTATTATGCCATATTAGGTTGCTAAGTTTATGACACCTTAATGGTTCCCTGCCTGCAGGCACTATCAATAATAGTAATCTAACTGCCACCACTAATTCAAAGAGGCTGGAATTATGTCATAGCAAACTGCTAAGTTTATGACATCAGTATAAGAGCAGTATGAGTACTGAAATACCAATTTAAGAAAAGCTGAAAAAGATGCCTAGGAAAACTTTTATACTCACTCAGGTTGCTTTTCTTTAAGCATCACAAGGGTGCCAGCACTTATGAACATGTCAGCAGTTTATAGCAGTCTTTGCAATATTCTGATACACAGCAGCCATTTCATTTTTGAAACACTGAATTGAAGGGTTAATCTTCAAAAGGCTCGATCGAGTTCCTCATAGCACTGGTAAACATTATGTTTTGAATAAGCAGGCACTTGGAATAGACAGCCACAAACACCCACCACTAGATTTTAAAAGATCCGTTTATGCCTCTTTAAGAGTTATGTAGTCTATACTTGCATGTTAGAAGTTGAATCCAATATCCAGTAAGAGCTGGATATCAATTTCAGCACTTAAACACAGACCTTTAGGCACCTACAGGTCCAGTTCTCAGTTTAATGCATATACATCTTTTGTAAGGATACAAATGAAAGCTCAGATCTTTTATAGTAGACATGCCTAGGAAACATGTTAAAACTTCTGTAGGAAAATGCTACTCAGCCTGAAGTCCCACTGTTATTTCTGCCAGGCAAATAATATCTGTGCTGCATAACATCAAATTACCATTTAATTAAGCTTTTGCAAAATCAGTTTTAAAGGGAACCTGATGCTTCTCCAACCGCTCCATTTTCAAGAACACATAGCTCAAATTGCACAGCATAAATAAGACCCCAGAAATCAGCACTGTTTCTTGTGAGAGTATTAGCAGAATAGTCAGAGCTACCATACAAAGAGAATCACATACTGCCACATCAGTTATAATTCATCCCTGCAAAACCTATACACAGGAGTATGCAGGACACAATCAGAAAGACATTGCGATGGCTTTGCATTCCTGTGACAGAGCTGTGAAAAAATTCCTCAGCTGCTTTTTATTCCTGCCTCTTGTATCAATACAGCACAAAAGCAAAAATGCTTCATCTAGCTCAGGGGGAAGAGGAATTTTGGTAATTAGGAGTAAGAACATCTTTCTCCTTGCCACCCAACCTAAAATAATTGTTTTTAAGATAGTAACTATATAGTACTTAACTATAAATTACTTGCACATTTCTGAAAACCATAACACAAACAATCCTAATCTTCAGCTGAAAACAGAAGACAAGACTCAAGTCAATGGAAGCAAACAGCTGCACAAGTGCTGTAGAGACCTTCTGCAAATAGACAAGACAACTAACGCAGATCCAAGGAAGGAGAGAAAGCATTTCTACATGGAGAGAGGAGGAGCTGAATAAGGCATATAACCTCCAGGAGGCCTAGAGTCTGTCTCTCCACCCCTTAGCTACAGCCGAACGTCTGGTTGGGCCTGCAAACAGCTAGTTCAGATGAAAAATCAATGGATCTGTGCTGATTTACATCCAATGGGAACACAAAGAGCAGCAGCTGCTTACAAAAATGATCAAACAGAAGCATTTTTCCTGCCTCTCACTCCGGGCCAAAGGGGTATTTGCAAGATTTTTCTTACCTGCAAGTTTTATTCATATTTCTCACAGATCTGAGAGAAAATTTTGTTGCAGCTGACTTCACTGGTTTTGATAAAAGACAGTATGAGATTTAGCTTTAGAAGCATCTGCAACCATACGTATTTATTTGTCAGCTGAGCCCGTACCAAAGCAATTCCACTGCTAACGGGGTCAAGACGGACAAATGAGAGCTAGCTGGAGTTAGAGGTGACACCATCTCCTTCTGACTACAAATGCAGTCACATATTAAGAATCAGGGACAAATCATCTTATCGCTTTGACACTCATTTGCTGATTGACCTGGATTGTTACTACAAATTTTTGTTATTAAAAATATTTAAGAGACAATTAAATAACTAATAGTCTAAAAATCATTTGTAAACTTTTTACTTTAAACTCTCCCCTATTTTAGAAATGAGATGATGACCTAGGTCACTGTTGCAGTTAACTGGTTGGTGACTGAAACTCTAAAAATAGAATAAAAGAGCTCTAGCTGTAAAAGAAATTTCCAAAGAGTCACTTATGCTGAGTGTAATGAAAATTCTAGACTTTTGCAAGCCATTCCACGCAACTACATCTAGAAGCTGTGTCCATTTTTTTAGAACTTTTTTGACTTCAAATGTTTGAAGAAAAAAGAAACTAGGAAAAAAAATCTGAACATACATAGGAATAAATTTAAAGAGATATTATAACCGGCACTTTTTTTTTTTAAACAGAATTTTTATGAAAGTAAAACTTTTTTTGGGGGGGGGGGGCACAGCAACTACCTAAACCTCTAATAATAATTAGTAAAATGACCTCACAAATATAAATCATCAGTATACAGCTAATATGGTAAACATATTTGAAAACTCTACATGATTCAGAAGTGTTATACTTTCTAACACACATCTGTAAACTACTAGGAAAGAGAAATATATTGTAGCACAGAAGATCAACTGCTAGAATTAAAATATACTTTATAAGATATTGTACAGAGGCTCCTGCAAAAAAAAAAAAAAAAATCATTCTGAACTCACTTAAACTGATGTTATAATATGCAGAAATTTTAAATATAAATGAATGATATTTAAAAAAAATCAGCAATATGATAAAATATTGATGAATAAAAGTAATCTTGAAATACCACTAACAACCAGGCAAATCTAAGCACTTTGAACAAAAATAATGTGTTCATGTTCAGAGTTTCATTGTTATTAAACAAGGCTGTCATTTTACAATGGTTGCTCTTAAAAATAAAAATCCATATACTTATAAAATTACATTTCACATTTACATTTCATATAAGTGAAAACTGAAGTTTCTCTGTGCAATTTTGGTGTCCTCCTATTGTTAGAGCCTGAATATTCAGTTTTGTGCAGTCTCTTGGTAACTTTGACATCTGGTGCTAAAGACCACCTTGTACATGCCAGCTGCTATTTGCAAAGACTATTGACATTGAGATTTTATTTGAACAAGTAATTTCTAATGACAGAAAGTATAGTAATGCTGTATCTACTAAGACCTATCCTACTGACAATACCCAAGACACATTTTTAAGCATTGCTCTGTAACCTTGCTCATACCAAGGTTATTGAAAGCGATTAAAAATGCCTTAGCTCTGACATACTATATCTTACAAAAACATCACCACCAAAACAGCACTATTGGGAATTGCTGGTTCAAACAATCCTAGTCCAGGATGGAAACATTAATTGCCCTCTGCCCTGGGAGCTCCAGTTCTGTGCTCACATATACATTCATAGTAACAAATGCAATTTTATGGTTCCCTGCTCTACTACATCCACATTTTCAATCATTCTCTCAAAATGTACTTGATGACTTTTCCCACCAAAAGGTGTTCTACTCTCACAATATTGTCACAAGTCCTAGAGATCCTGCAAAACAATAAATACATTGAATCTCATATTGTGGCATGGTTCCTAAGTGTTTTATTATCTTCTAATGTATTAACAGTTCATGGCATGTTAGAAAGTCCTATTAATGCAGTGTAACATAGATGACCCAAACAAGCTTTAAATTATATATGTAAGGTACCAGTAACAATCTAGTCATAACAGCACAAAACTCAATGCCAAAGCTGACACATACTCTGAAAAAAGAAACTACCCTGTGCTCAACTGCATGCTGGCGCGCCTGTGTTTGGTACTGGAGCTAACTGCTTCGACGCTCTTCCAAGTATGGCTAGCCCCCGGAGCCCTTACCAAGGGTAAAACCAGCTAGATTCTCAAACCATGTGTTCTCAAATGAAGTTTTATTATGAACAAAGGGCAGATAGAATAAACTCAAGGAAGCGATACTTTTCATGCCTAATGTGCCATAGCAATCTATTTTAGGAAGAGTATGTCACCGTATGGCATACATGCGCAACCCCCAGACTACAGCTGATAATCAGCCTAACTCAATGTTCATAAACATTTGTGAAAATAAATGTCACCTTCTTTACTGGGCTCTTCCAAAGATCTCTGTTTTCCACCTCGGGTTCTTTTTTATCTGTCCATGAACACCCACCGACCCCTCTATAAAATATACTTTTCAGGTATATCATCTTCCTCCTTTTCTACAAAACCTGTTTAGAGCATTCAGTATTTCTCTACAACATTTAGATAGTGAAGCACCTGTAAGCCTGTGCATGTACACTGCAATTAACAAAAAATACTAGGTAACATGCCAGAGAAGTATAACTTGACAGGATATGTTATTATACACAAGCTCTATCTTCACCCACTCTTGGATAAAAAAAAGCAAAAATGTGTATCAGTGTGATATTAAGGATGAAATTTTACATGCATCAAGTCAGGAAGCTGCATGTTACAGTTTCCATAGCAACCATAATTCAATCTCCTTTTGCATTTGTGGTAATTTTTAGCAATGTATTTGATATAATTGTTCTGTGGGTACTAGCTGACATGAGAAAATCGTGTAATTGCACATTTGATTATCATTACGTGTAGGGCACAGCTCTGCAGTCCCTCCTAACACAAAACGCAGTAACGGTTCCTTAATGCTTGTGTCAGTGCATGCTGTGCCTGTGTCAGTACATGGGGGGGTGTCGTGTGGGTGTCATATGGGGTATGTGGCTATATGTGATATGCAAAAAATTTAAAGTACTCCAAAAATCTGACCTACTGAAGCTCATGCCGGAGGACACCTTGATTCTTCTGAAGGCCCCTACTGATGTAAATGCATACTCGTATCATTACAGCTTGCACACCTAAGCTTTTGTCAGTACTTCATCAAAATGTAGATGAGAACACATTTCTTTTAGAAGGAATTTTCAAGGAATTTTATTACCTTAAAACAAATTATTTCCAAATCACAGTTCCACGTGAACTATTTTATTAAATAAAGTCAGTGTTTCGATAGTTCAGTGCAAGTTGAAAAAATTTTAACAAAAATAAACAACAATTTAAGAGGAAGTAATTTATGGAGGAGGGGATTTAAGACAAAGAGAATCATGTGGGCTTCATATTAGAAAGATATTTTCCCCTCTCTGAGGCATAATGGATTGTGAAGAGAAAACCTTATGTACATATATCCCTAGTACTACATGGGTAAATCATTTAAAGCTTTACCATAGTTAACCAAGAACTTTTTTTTTTTTTTTTAACCAAGAAAAGAGCAAAAGGTTAACAGGAATGCATGAGACACTGTCTTCTCTCACTTGCTATTATAAACTGTAAAAGCTACTTTTCAAAACTCAGTAACGCTACTACTTTATCACTTAGTAAATATATATATATGGATATATAACAATAGCCCAAAGCACAAGTCTAGTTACAAACAAACATCTTACATTTTTAGATACAATATTTCTAAGCTATAGAGAAATTACTTCTGAATGCAGAAGTTCAAAATTTTTGCCCATTTTACTTAAAATCAGTCAATAAATATAAACTAAAATGTACAATGAAGAAAATTTATTAGTAATTTCCCCTGTTTTGGAAACTATTGCACCAAGTTTCAGCTTGGAGTAAAATTTGATGATTGCGTTATAACTTTTAAAAACGTGATCTGTAGATATAAAGGAAATGTGATATTGCTATGAAGGAGCATGATGAGATATTTTAAAAATATAATTTCTGATCATTCTTCAGTATATTATGCAACAAGATATTATTAGACAGACTATCATAGCCCTGCAGCCCAAGAAATACAGTATTCCATTACTAGAAACAGGCAAGAAGCTTTGCATTAACTTAATAATATAGGTCTTAGGACTCGTCAGCCTCTGTCTCAGCTTCTCCTGGCTTTAGCTTATTTTACCTTGTTTTAGCTTTAACAGTTTGTTGCTTAATGGTCAGATGACTACTGCCTAATTTGCTTTTAGCTATGGAGCAACTGTGTGGTGCCTACAAGCATAATGCATTTGACATACTTCTGTAGCTAATAGTGATAAGTAGTTATTCTGTGTAGAGTGATCTGTGGCCCTAGAATAGGGAAATAGTGTAGAGGAGTGTAAGTGTAGGATGATTGCTGAGGCCTTGAAGGTACAGGCACAGATTCTAGAGACCCTGTGGCTATGAACACAGTGGCAATCACCAATTACTCATTACCAAAGCAATGCAGCCTGGGGAACTGCTAAGATCTGTTTTCAAGATAACAACAGAGAACAAGTATTCAACATATATAATGAGAATTGTGGACCAATGAAGCAAGAAAAAGTAGGTGGATGATGTTAGCGAAAGTATAAAAACAATCCAAGCAGATCCAAGAGCAAAGAGGAAGAAATCTCCATCATCAGCATGGCTCCTGGGGAAGAACCTGGCATGCTGATGATCTGCCACAACAGCACACTGGGAGGGAGAGCCTAACATCAGGAAAAAGGAGTAGGCTACTAGGAAGTTTATGTATAACAACTTCAACTATACTAATAATCAGGCTCTTTTGGTAATAATTAGACCATCTGGACTACGAGCGTTTGTTAGCCTCACTGTAACTGGAATAATAATTGCTTTGTGATTAGACTCTTAAGATTTCAGTGAGACTAACAATCCTGGACTCTCCATGAGGTGTGTTTCCTTTGCCTATGTATTCTGCACAACACCAGTGGACCAATATAAAATATTTTACTCTCTTATCTATCTCTTCTTATGCTACACTAAGAGATTTGCCAAAATAAAAGCAATGGTTGTCATATTCATGTGTTTCCATTTAGATGTCTAGATCAAGAAACAGTTCTAATTTGGAGGGACCAATCTTTCAGCTGAGGTTTTGAACTTCTTTTCTACCATCACAATAATCTCAGCTTCAGTCTCAATACACATCAAAGGTTGAGGTGTAGTTTTTTCTTTCTTTCTTTTATTAGATACTTAATTTAAAAGGAAAGGGGAAAAAACAAATAAAAAGGGTTTGCTGCAGTTAAATATTATTATTCATATATTCCCGAGACCGGTCTATCAAAGGGAGATCCGTAACCAGTGTGAAATTGCACAGAAAAAAAGCAGAATTAGAATATGCTTCAAATTATTGTTATTGTACTGTTACTTAGAGATTTGCTGTATCCGAAGTCTGATTTAGTATGAATAATAATAAAAGGATCCAAATTCTTTTCTGCAAATGTATATAGGCAAAGAACATGAGAGGCTCTCATCATTGTACAGCTTCAGATCTAAGCATGTTTATTCAACACAATGGGTTGAAACAGGTTGATTTTTCTGACCTCTGAATCTTTCAAACCTTTAGCAACTTGCAAGATAAACATGCAAAAGTTGTATGCTTTAAAACAAAGAATGATATGCACAACTGAGAAAAGTAAAAGGACAGTCTGAGCCATTTCATTATGCATTTATCCTGTGCTAAAGCATCTTTCACTTAGAGTTTTACTGATTTTAAAATAGGTTAGCATGTTCTAGAAGAGGCTGATGATTTCTGGAAGCACGTAGGCAAAAATCATGCAGAATCAGCTTACAAGAAGAGGATAAAAATTATATTGTATCTGTTTAAAAGCATGTTCAGATTCCCCTGGCAATTTCACTATCAAAGTGAAAAGATAACAAGAAAGGGGAAAAGGAAGAAAGGTTTTCAGAATTAGATACGGGAAGAGGAATCAGGATACCTTGGCTCTTTTCTTTCCTCTACTGCAAACCTGTGGCAAAAGTCAATCTTAAAGAGTATCTGCAAACACATAATTCACTACTGGTTTATCTTCACCACTACCATGGGTAGAAGTTGCATGGTAGATGGGATACAGGAAAATTTGCTGCAGACTTGGAACACACTTGAAACATTTCAGAGTCTCTTTTCCTCTCTAGCAAGAGGAAAAGCACAACTCACTAACTCAGAGAAAAGTTGTAGAGAATTTGTGTTTCAGAAGTACATCACCTTTCATCAGGGTACTTCATGCAAATGTAGCACCTGCTCCTATTTACTACCTCCAAGATACAAATGGTCCTAGGCCATAGAAAAACAGCTGAATGTGAGTGCTGTACATACAACCTTAGCTCTGGTTTCATTGTTCTTCAGCCTGAGGATTTGATCAAAATATGCCATTCTAGGGTGGGGATACAAAATGATGCTGCCCTACATCTCAACCTAAAGAGCCTTTGGATTCAAAGCCCAGAAATTATTCATGAATTCTGCAATTTAAGACCTAGCCTTACTTTAGCAAATGTTTCTAAAAATCAAGTTGGAGAACTTTTCCCTTGCAACAGTAAATAATAAAACAACAGAAAGTGGCAACTGCAGTTAGAGTAAACAGTGCACTTGATCTGCACTTTTCTACAAGCACTTCCCACATAGTTTGTCCCACTGAGTCCAGATATTAAGTAAAAGCCATATAGCCTCTATTGAAACTAAAGTAAATCAACTGGCTAAATTGCCCAACATTGAAAAGCCTACCTGGCACGATCTTTCAGTCTAATCACCAAGAGTACAGTTTAAAAATTTATCATCACAGTAGAGCATAACAACAACATGACTAATATTACAATGTTTTTCTAAGGAATTATAAAAACATTGCACTGCATTAAGATGTGATCATATATAAGTTTAAGTCTGTTATATTCTAGTCTTAAGCCTTGAAGTCAACAACTGTATCTGCAACTGCTTGATCTAAGGCAAGATCTAGGGACAACTAATTTTCAGGGATTTTTCTTCCCATGCACAAAAATCACAGTATCTATCATCTTAATTAAAAGGTTTCTATTTACCCAAATTGTAGCCAAGTTTAGGCGTTTTGTTATTCAGACAGCATATTAAGAATCATCTCACCAGTTTGTTTATCTCAAGAGGTAAAGTAAATGTGGTATTCCCTTCTCCTCATGGACCCCTCTCCCTCAGAATTCCTCACCTGTCGTAGAGCCATTTTTATAGCTCAGTTTGGTAAGTCACCTTGCCATTAGGACAGGCTGAAAGCTATCATGCTTAGCATTATGCAGCACTAATACAATAGTATCTTGCCCACAAAAACATCATATAACGCAGACTGCAGTCATAACAAATCAGCAAGTTAGAGAATATCAGTCTTACAGCTATGACTTGCATTCCCTCCTCCTTCCCCACCTTATAAACACAGTCTCCCTTTCTGATGAATGATCACTGAAATGCTTTAAGAAAATACTGATTTTGAGAAGGGTTGTGCGAGTGTACTTGTCATTTTCATGCTTTATCAGAGAAATAAATCACATACACAGGAGTGAGAAAACGGGAAGATTTTCAGGGAATGCCTGAAAAAAACAAGATTTTTTTCCGCAGAAAGATTTGGGTTTTTTCCTTAAAAATTCTAATACTTTTTAAATATTTATTTAAGCACAAATATTTTCCCAGTGCCTCTCCCAAAGATACGAGTAGGATGTTGCAAGATGTTGTTGAGGAAGCAGGCAGAAAGCTGAAATAATTTTACCCAAAAAGCAGGGCAGTTTATGAAGCCTCTTAGGTTCTTCTCATGGGAAAAAGGTCAAGAATCCTTCCAAAAGGAGAGCAGAAATCACAGCCTTAGGATTCTTTCTGCCCATGATTGTTTTTTACATTAACAAAGGAGAATCTCAAGTCAGTGCTACCTCTTGCACAGCCTACTTCAAAACTACCTTACTGAATTTTAGAAATGCACCTTTTCCACTGCCAGGAGTCTTATAACACCTTTTACAGATGCGGCCCTGAAATGCGGGTTGGGTAACTTTGTGTGTTCAAACAGTATGCACGATATGAGCATTACAGGAACGTTACCAGTGAGAACTGCAGCTCGCCATAGACTTACTCCAGCAGAATCAGAGGGCACATGACTGCCAATGTCAAGTCATATTTTAGTTCTTGAAAAGATATACTATAATAAACATAATGCAAGAAGTGCTGCATTATAGAATTCTACATTATACATTATTAGTAGGATTTTGAAACATGCTATGCCTATGTTCAACATTACCAATTTACTTCTGACAGTACTCAAAATAATAAACATTCTACTACAAAAAAACATAAGCAGAATTTCTCTTACTTTAGAATGTCTTATATTTTCTAAAACAGATAGCATAGTAGATTAACAGTACTCCTTTTTTGCCTAAATACAGTATTAATCCAGAATAATTGCTCTATTTATGGTAGTATCCAAAAGCTATGAAGACTGGGGAAATAAATAACTTCATGAAGGAGTAGCTTCTCTTCATTTTATCTTTCAGTGCATATAAAAATGGATTTTACAGGGGATGAATGTGTTTATAAGTAAAATCATGTAAAGAAATCTTCTTCACTAACTAAGCTATTGTTTTGCAAATTTTATCCCTATTTTTATTGCTGAGGATGAGCAAATACCCCTGCTATTGTATGCAGTAAGTCTTTTTCCTCTGGAGAAGAAAGGTAAGGGAGACAAAAACAGAAAGCAATCCAGTAATGAAACTACTAAAAATGGCTTGTTTTCTTTTCTGGAAAAGCCACTGGAAAATACCATAGCCACTGGATGACAACTGAGATCACCGGTTTTAAAAGAATTCTCACAGTTTTACTCCTAACCCTGAAAGAACATGCATAATATTAATATACACTCAGTTGTGTAAATTTGAACTACATTATTTAATCAGCAAGTTTTTGGTGCAGGAAGAGAATATGTTATGCTCCATTATAGCTAGCTAATTAGAATCCAAACTTCATGTACATAACTTTTTTTCCCTCAGTCAACAGGGAGGTCTTACCTCCTCATATTCTTTAAATTAATCACACTGGTTTCTGAAGACACAAGATTTTCAGTCATGCTCAGCAACAAAATCAGTGGTATACAAGCTGACAGTGCTTTTTAAACACAAATGTGTTCTGAAGCAGTATTCTTATATGCAAAGCCTGCATGTTCCTTCCTCCCCAGTGAGAACGGTGGTCTTGCCCTGGTGATGCCTTGCAACTTTCTAGTGCTATAGCACTGACATTTGGAAAACAACTGACGTTTTAACTCTCACCCATCACCACCACTCAAATCACTAAACATATTCAGTATTCCCATCCCGAATAGCCAAACAAATAAACAAACAAACACCAAAACTGCAGAGCATTTTAGACTGATTTTGAACTGCAGCTCTTGACTGAGGAAGCTTTTTGAGAAATAACTTCACTACTCATCTAGCACCATCTACTGCCCAATGCACGCAGGAGCACCAGCACCACTCAAGGAAGCTCGATCTCGGCTCCTGCTCTGAGGCACGTGGACTCTGGAAGCCACAGTGAAGAGAGAGGAAGGGAAAACAGAGAGCAAGAATGATTCAGTAAAGGCATGGGAATAAAGCATTTCTTCAGTTAGTTTGTTTCATCTTTTAAATCCTGACTTTTGCATTCGGGGATTAACACTGGATGGTTACCCAAATTCATTCCTTATTCCAGAGCAAAGATTTTGCTCTAGCTTACTTAAAATGACGAAAAGCTTGTTTCCCCAACAGGCTTCTCTATTTGTACTTGACATTTCTGTTACCTTTGATTAAGGACTTTGTTGGAATAACTCCATATGAGCTACGGAAATGCCACCCAAAACCAGTAAAATATTTCCTATGCCGTTTCACTAAATAGAAAATAAATGAGGTAAGAAGGAAACTGTACAGCAAGTTAGGTCAGCTTGAACTGATGGCAAGGTAGGAAATACAGATTACTCCGGGAAGTATTGCAGGTGGGCAATACCACAGATTTCACTAAGCTCATGGAAGAACACTTTCTGAAAAAAACGTCCATGTCATCCATGACTCAGATATAAACAACCTCCTAAGAAATAGCAAAATCACTACATTACAATCATTTCTTTCTTACAGTTGTACTAGATGCAATATCCTAAAAACAAGACTTACAGCAAATATAAAGAATTTATATCTAGAGAATTAATGCATGGAGGTCATTACTACTTTGAAGTACTGTGATACTGGTGTCTATAATAGTGACTAATGTTTCAGAAGTAATCATTATCAAATTAAAAAGCATGCACATTATGTGATAAAGCTTCCTTCAAACACCTTGTTACCTCCATAACAATAGATGAGCAAACTAGATAAGTATATGGAGTATATAGTGCATACCTAGCTGCATTGTTACATATATGTGCTTCAGCTTTCATTACATCCTACATTATCTACTGATATCTACTCATATATACCAGTAGATAATACTTTATCTACTAGATGTCAGTAGATAATACATTATCTACTAACATCAATCAGTAGATATCAGTAGATAATAGATTGCATCAATTTATTTCCTCATATACTGTAATTTTTCAGAAAAATAATTATTCAATATTAAACAGAGCAAATGTCTTATTTAAAGTATGTTGACATTCACATATTGTCATGGTAATTAACACGGTAAAAGACAACAACTGCAGTTCTCTCCCAGTGAGTTACAGTGCTGGTTTACAACCAGAGACCCATCTCCAGTGTTTCGAGGAATTTTTCCTCAGATCCAATCGGTTCAAGCACTAAAGCTCAGGAACATAGGACCACATACCAGAGAGAACTTCAGCAAAGGGAAAGAGAAGGCCCAAAAGCAACCAGTTAAATTAGTTGAAAAAAATCAGTTGAGTTGAACATGGCATACAACATCACATTACATTTTGCTGCCAAATTCCTCTGTACCCTTTTAACAAAGAAAACTACAAAATTAAAAAAAAAGTAGTAGTAAAAAGAATTCTCCTGAAAAATATAAAGAATGACAAGCTATCTGAAAAAGCCATACTTTTTAAAAAGACTCTTCAACAGCCTACTGCTAGAAAGAAACTATGATTTGTTTCCCATTGGAGAACTTTTTTTTTTTTTTTTAATCAGTAAAGTGTTCAAAACATGGGTTGCTGACAGCAATATTTAGATGAAGATGGAATATACCTGGATAAAATACAAAACCAAAATCTAAAAAATGATGTGGCAGTTGATAAGCCAAAGTTAAATGTGCACAATGAAAAGCATCTTTGCCAAAGGTATGGAACAACATTAATACACAAAGTAATTACAGTCATTGTGTAAAATGCTCAACATCTAAAAATGAAGGAAATGACTAATATGCTTGACATGAAAATGCGAGCATTCACATACAAGTTACTGGCCTTAAACCAGGAATTCATTTAAATACTGAAACCCAGCACATTACTGAAAAATTGAGCATTCTAGCTCAACTGAAGATGTTAATCCACATAAGAATTGCTCTGTTTTTTTTATCAAGTAATAAAGAAAGAAAATCAGAAGGTCAACAGTAACTGAATAATATATATAACTGAATCTTTGACCATGAGCTGAACATTGAGGGTATCTGATTAAGAAAAGTTTCAACTGAAAAAATACATTCACAACGTAAACCGAACCTATCGGGAAACTCAAAGGCAAGCACTAGAATTCTATTGATGCTTCATAAAACAGTAAGGCAAATTATGAGCATCACAAAAAAGGCAAACTTTCTAAAGGCGTTTGAATGAAGGGATGAATAAACAGCAATTAAGAGGGCATTCCATGACAAAATGCAAAGGAAATATCTACTCTTTGTTTCTATTCCCCACAAAAACTTCATGTCTCTCTTATATTTTGTTTTAGCATAAGCTAAAGCAGAAGAACAACAAAACTACATAAACTGTGTAAAATCTATCAGTCCTTTCCTTAAGTCTTGAAATTAGTTATTTATCTGCCTTGGTTGAAATTAAGTCCATCTCCCTTCATGAATCAGCAGGAATTGAATTGCTTCTTCAGGTAACCTGGGGGCGAGAAAGATCTCTAAATTCTTAATCAAGTTTTATCAGTGGTCATATATAAAATTTAGATGTTATCAGAGAGAAAAGGGGGAGAGGAGTGGAATGGGAGATAATAAGGTGAGGAGGATATGGTTGGATCAATATAATTTTAACTCCCTAGCCAGACTAATTGTAACAGCTATTTCTGTATTAATCAAAAAATAATAGTACTGGATCAAAGTAGAATATGCTGGTGACCAAGAAAGATGATCAGAATGGGTGCATATGTAGGTATTAGATATGGTTGCCTTAGAGGAAATCAAGTGCACATACAATTTCATAGTAATCTTCAGTATTCTCTGTCTAGTGACCTAGTCTTGATTTATTCAGTCATAGCAACTTATTACAACAACAAAAAAGCAAGCCCATATGATTTTACTGTCATTAGCAGAGAGAATTCATCTTCAGAGAGGCAGCTACAATTCAACCTCATACATGAAAATAACTCACCAGAAGCCAGTTTGTGGTCTACTATGGAAAAATATTTGAAGAAGATGGAGACATTTCTCTGAAAGAAAAGCTCTTTTTATACTATTTTTCCTGTATTCCTGCTATAGGGACAGGACTTATCTGTTTCTATCTTCAGTAGAGGGCCTATCCACTGAGGGCCATCACCTATTTAGAAGTCTGGAGCCCTTTGTGAGGGTCTATGTGCATCCTCATCACTCATGGCCTTCCCCTCACAACCTGTGTGGGAGACAGACACACACACCATGTTGCATCCTTATGCTGGTGACAATGAGGGTAGGTCCAGGCAATGAGAGGAAAATGCATGCTACGTTATTGCTATAGCAGATCTTTTACAGTAAAGTGTGCCTGGGCAAAAGCCTGACTAAGGCATTAAGTTTCCTTAAGGCAGCTCTGCAACACCTCTCCACTCTCCTTACACCACATGGCCAAAACCTAAACATTATAAAGCATATTTGTTAGGGATCTCTATCACCCCTTCATTTTAAGATAACTGGAAGATAGAGATACATTCTTAGATGGAGACAGCAGCAACTGAATTATATTTGCTTTCTGAAGTACCAAATACTGGGGTGGGGGGAGGCTTGCTTTGTTTCTAAAAAAACCCTGGTGGATGCTAAAATCTGTATCTTCAGCTGGTCTGGTTGCTTGAAATATCTTCACACACACCCCCACACACCCACTTCTAATACCAATATATTGCTCTAGTTCATTACGGAATCTACTGGCTTACTATCATGTTAAGCAGAGGTGATCTGATACTTTAGATGAGTCACCACTTGAAAGATCCTATACCTCGACTATCTGATTTATTCCAGCATTACAGATCATTCAGAACTCTCTGTTCTGCTCGCTGTGACTACCTCCGCGTGCTGCAGCTTCTCATACTTCACAGCTGCCTTTGAATGTCAGGCGTTAATTTCTCCCCTCATCCTCTGCAGAACTCTTCCTACTGCTGTTAATCAGGCCATTTTGTTTTCTAATTTTAAATCTGTTATAAAACCTTCTCTCTCCACCCCCAGTGCATATGGGCAGGTTTTCTTTACTGCAGAGCTCTCAGATACCAAAGTTAGATCATTATTTATTACTAACATTGTCGAATTCCTCCACCAACATTACTTACACTGTGAAGTTTATCAAGAAAAGGAAACAAACCTGTGCTTTCCCTCCTCCACTAGCTAAAACTGTTTAAAAGGAATCAAAATGTTTCCTTAAGGCATAAAGGAAATCAATGGCTGGACTCACAGAGACTTGAACATCCAGTGCAGGCAGCAGAATCTGTAGCTCCACACTGGGCACAGACTCCTAATGCACTGTTCAGAGTCACTTTCAAACTCTTACCAGCTAACACAGGCAGTGGGGCCAGTACTAACCAGTTGAAAACACATCTCTTATGTTTTGGTGCTTCCCAACAATAGCTTGAAACATCCTCCTAAAGGCAGATACCCAAGGTCTTTGTTTTGAAAACTGAAAGCTGTTGATTCACATTTTTTAAAATGCAGTAGCTGAAGGAGGTTATCATGATCCCCTTCCATGTGACAGCCTCATTTCTACAGCATTTGGGAATGATATGAAAGACATGATATGGGACTTGGTTTTCATGCCCCTTTCAGCCTGAGGGGATTCACAGCTTTCTCCCCTCTTCCCCATCCCTCAAAAGTGCTTTAACCAGTTTAGGTCCTAAACTTTTACTACTACTGCAGCAGATGAGGTGTCCACCTGTAATTGCTACTTTACCCTGCACAATTCCATTCCCCGGACCATGAGAAAATGATAACGTTCTGAAAAGGGTGACAGAAACTAGGTTATTGAGATTCTGTCGATAGCTGGCTAAATCCCATTGGTGAAAGGTGAATCCAGAGATACACAGCAAGACCATCAAATACAAAGTATTTAACCTCTGTATACAGAAAGTGTAAGCAGCACCGCTGATGCCACATTAGGAAGCATAAGAGAAACTGCTGGAAGTGAGTTAGTATGTCAGCAGAATCTTACCATTTCCTGCACACATGGAAGCTATGACTTTCAGTCTTAATGTCTGTTGTATATTCTGAATATGGTGGCACAGATTTTCAGATCAACTTATTCCAGCTGCAAGTAGGCACACTGAAGATCAAAGCCACTGTAAGAACCTCAAGCAGTCTGAGCACAGAGCTTTCACTGTAGCAATAGAAAAGCAGGAATTTAAACCAATGAAGATAATGCTTAACAGAATGATATTGTATATGATGAGAGACCTGAAGCAGGGAACTAAGGGAAAATTTTGCTGAGATGCTTAGCACATAAACCAACCCTTATTCTGTCAAAAAAGAAAAATAAATCCTATTTTCATGTTCTTGAGAGGACATATTATGAAATGTCATGAAATACAAATTAACAACCAGTGGAAACAGTAAAACAGAGAAAAACTGTAGCGGGTAGGAAATTCCTGCCCACTTAATCTATTAATAGCACATGAATGTTTAGGGTGTTATGCCTGCAATAGGCTAGAGTCTCTCTTTTTTTTTTTTTCCCCCCTTTTTCTCCCTACCTTGGTTTCAGAAATCCATGCTAACAGAATATATGCACTGCTAAAACTGCTTCAGAGACAGCTCAGGCATGTAACAAAAATAGCATACAGCAGCAGTTTAATCTAAATTGCTCTTAGGAAAATACTACTAATTGCACCTTTTGCACGCTACTGATTTATCATCTTCAAAAGATATATCTTTGTTTTTGTTCATTTATCTTCTCCCTCTCATGTCTAACATTTGCACACAACATACAGGTACATTATTTCTTTCAGGCCTTTACAATTCATTTCCAAACAGTAGCATAGCTGTCTAATGGAAAGGGGATTCTGTATTTCTTGAGGATTCTCCTCAAGAAGTGATGAGAATGCACTCTGTGAAGATCTAGCAAAATCTTAAATGTAAATCAAAATATAGTTCATTCAGCCATAGGATGCATTCAGCTTTTTCAATATCTATTCAACCTAAATTTCTTCAATTTCTTCTTTCCTACTACTTAAAAAAAAAAAAAAAAAAAATTGCTTGCTAGTCTGTACTGGATGGATTTTTCTTCTAGATATTTAGCTTACCAGTGCAGTAATACCCTAATATTCATTTTTATTTCAGGAGCAAGCATTTTTCTCTGGCAGAGATGCTTATTATGTTCAAAATAGGTTGCTCTGCTCTCTAAAGCTAATGAGAACTATTGCTCTCCAGTTGTACAAAAAGGCCAACCTTTAAACAGCAACCCATGCACGTGCAGAAAAAAACATTTGTTCCACTGCTAATCAGGTATATATGAGGGTTTGGTGTTTTTTTAGTCTAAACATATTTCAACAAAATTAAAACAGCATCAGATGGCATATCACATACATGCCATGTATTTTTCTTTAGAAGAAACTGTCTCTATGCATTTTCATCAAAATAACTATTTCCTTTCTCTTACTAGCTTTTCCTGTGCATACACCGAAGTGGTCAAAATGTTGTAAAATTTCTAATTTCTTTTGCAGAAAAATCTATTACAGGAGAAAAAAAATGGAGGATTTGGGGGTTTTTTTAAACAGTTTATGTAGCATATACACAAACATTCATCATGTTAGCATCTAGATATCAAATACATTTACCAAAACAAAGATAGTAATATGTAAAATACAGTATGTATAATAAATAATATATATAATACATATAAATTAGTATGGCACCTTTATTCCACCACCTTTCAACCTTATTAACTGTTCCTTAACTGACGTGAAATTTCAGAGTCTATTTATTCAGAATTTAAGTTACAGATTGCAGTAATTCTCTTCTGTAGGCTTAAGAGAGCTTGGCCAGAGGACAGAGTGAAACTCTTTTCTCCTCTCCCTATCAGCATCATAAAAAACACTTACTTCTGCAGCTCTGCCTCCACTGAGCCACAGAACTGATTATAACCACCAGTATGCACCCCCCAATGAAGAAAGAAGTGGTAGAGATAGGTTTAAAGCTGCTGCCACTTCTTCCAACAGTTAGAGGGAAAGATCACAGGCAAGTCAATGTTTTCTAAAAAAGGAAGCTTTGAGAGTAGACACTATAGAAATGCAGGAAGTATTGATTCTCCCTGAATCATGTTAACACTCACAGTTCTCCCCTGTCCAAAATCTCTGTTCAAGCACAATTAAGCCCTAAATTAGCCAACTAATGATAAACAAATTATGATGAACACTGTGAAAAAAGGAGAAAATAGGACAAAGAAGAAAAACCACTCCTGTAAATTCTAGCACTGCAATTTCAGGTGCTTGTTTCCCACATGTCTTACGTAGGTATTTGGTCTTTTCTCCCACAATACAGTCACTGCTGGCAGAGGCAGTGAGTTACCAAAGGATGGAAATCAGCAATATAAAGGAAGCTAGAGGAAGTGATATCTAGGGAACGCTTTTTGAAGGAAGAGAGGCTGCCTCCAGCAACCTAAAGGAAGAAGGAGTCCATACCAAGTGCAGAGAGCATAACGAGAAAGATAAGAGGTTACAAATGCATTGTCAGGCAAAAGGGGTGTTTTGAGCTACTACACAGCACAAACAGGGAAAGAAGAAAAAGGTGGAAAATGAAATGAAAGCTGTATTAGAACTATTTAGAAACTTTCAGATAAGGACTGAACTCAAAGGTGAAGTTGCATTATTGGATGGACACTCCATCCATGGATACAATACACAGATAGACACTCAAATGTCCAAAGAAGGTAATAAAACTGATGGAATAGCAGCAGGTGGTGATGATTTTGTCTGCTGTTTTGTATCTATTATTAAAGCAGATTTGTCCTCCGTATGGAGACAGAATCTGAAACATACAAAGGAAATGAAAAAGAAGTTGCACTTACAGGCATTAAAACTAATCAGCTACAAACCTGACATCTTTCATCCACAGTATTCATAAGGTTTAAACACACTTAGAATCTCTGTTAAAAAAAAAAAAAGTAATGAAGAGACTTTATTTGGTAAAACTGTGACGTTTCCAATGGAGACCCTAAGCAACAAAAACGGAAAGCAACACTGAAAAGTCAGGTTTACAAGGATTTCATTTTAGTAGCTGCAAATCCCTCTTATCAATCACATTCTTCCAAATCAGCTGGTGCAGCATCTCAACAGAAAACGCTAGAGCTCTAGTTTACGCTAAATTTATGTTGAAAGTACTGTAAGTCTTGCATGATGAAATCCCCAGGAGGTACTTGGATATAAAGTGCATAAAAATGCTTGGCAAGGACTGTGAGCTATTACAGGGGAGATGGGCATTTGTTGAAGGGGAAAGCCACACAGAATAAGCACATTTGGTGCTACAATAGAGAACCCGTTACTTATAAAGCCTGGTGAGAATTCTTCTCAGTAGAAGAGGCTTCAGGGAGAATAGACATTTTTAATCTTTTTTTAAAAATCTAGGAACTGAAAGAGAGCTGCTTCTCAGGAAAATGTTATTACAAAATGCACTACTTGCTTAACAAAAATGCAGGAGCATACATGTGTGAAATGCACAGAAAACTCTTTTCTCTGTTCACATGCAACAGTTTTAACACTTAGACACCTGGTTCTCTGATAGGAATCCACATGCAGGTCAGTCAGCCAAGGCAAAGAGACCCTTTATTTTACAATACTCATTCATTTCTTTTCAGATACTGCCAGAAGTGAGGTTACTATTGGCCCCAATCCTGTTTCGAGGTCCATTTCTGCATTTTATGCAATGACCATTTAATATAACTGCACAAGGGATGATGCCAGGAAGGATGAGACTCAGATCTCAGTGAGTGTACTAACCATCAGACTGCACAGTCTTTCTCCTTCTTGCCTCTTTTTTATCTACAAATTTCCTAAAAGCTAAGAAATGGGTTTGCACTGCTTCAGGCAGTGGAGGAGAACGTCTTCCCCAGTTCTGCAACTACAAAGATGTTACATACAAGCCTATGGACTATGAGTTCTCCATTTCAGAAGAAAGCACTAACTAAAAGTGCAGTTGGTTTTAAACAGTCTTGTGAGAGTGCAGTATGTGTTTCTGATTGAGTTTCTCATATTCTTAAACGGAAGCACACGCACACACTCTCAGTCACTCATTTACTCTCCGAGTCTCAAAAGGTCTTCCTACCAAGCTGCTGAACCACTGGATACTTCTGCAGCTGCTTTGAGGCTCCTGAAAGACTTCAAAGGAGGAGGAATCTATAGCTTTCAGAAGCCATGAAGACTTAAGTGTGAGCTGAACAGCGCGTTTCAAGTTTGCAGTTTTGAACTTACATGCCAGCCTTTTTGTTTTTATCTGGCCTAGCAAGACTGAAAAATACATTTGGCAAACACAGTGAATTGTAATACTTCAGTCACTAATGGGAATTAAAACAAAAAGTTCAGGAGAGTTAAGAAGCTACGTGTGACTTAAAGGGTTACTACCATATAAGTAAACACCAGATTCAAGTTATTGTTGTGGTCAAATAGCTTGCAGATGATGGCTTAGTCCAGTCTGACCTACACCGTGAACTTTATAACCTGCAGATTCTATGTACTTAACTATTTTTCTTAATGAGCATTTTAGAATGCAAGCTTCCTTTTGATTTGCTCAGAGCCAACCCACATAGCAAGTAATTTTAGGCAGTCCCAAACCACTTGCTAAAGATGATATAAGGGTGGGGTTCTTTTAATTAGTTATCTCAGCAGTCTTTTACAATGTGTAAATAGAATGCAATAAATATCTACCATTTAAACTCTTGCAAGACGTTATCAGTAACTAAAAATAGTGATTAGATGATGCTGACACACTTAAAACATAGCTTTGCTTTGGTTTTCAATTAATAGATTCTTAGAAGTCTTCATGATCAGCAATAAAAAGATAAAAATACTCCTCGTAGATCTGAAACTCTACTACAATAGGACACTGAAAGCCAGATTTTAAAGATATAAGGTACACAGAGATTCAGATAGATACTTGGCATGTTTTCAAAAGTGCCTAGATGAATAAATGCTGTAGTTTCCTGGAAACCTGTCGAAAATTCTTTGATGAGATGACAGGGTTAGCTGGTAAAAGTAACAGTGTAGATGTAATAAACACTTGCAAGGCTTAGCACTACATGACACTCAGAGTAAAACACTTGCACTACTTGATATCAGCGAGGCATGTGTTTAATGGACGAAGGAGGCTGACAAATTCCTTGAAGTTGGAGGCAATGGGGACTCATCAGCCAGCAGAGGTATTTTGGAAGTGATGCTGAGCCGCAATATGATCCTGATCAGTGGTGGCTCTCCCTAATGCTTTTCGGGTGGTGGAGACCCTCTGCCTCTGCTGCCTGCTCGGCGCAGGCACTGTGACCCCGCGCGGTGGGGTGGCGGGTCTGGTCCCAGCATGTCTCAGCACAAGGGGAAATGAGTCTGCGAGAAATTTCACCTCAGTGGGGACAGACCCCACCACCCGCCAGGCAAGAGCGCCCCTGGGCCTGATAATACACGGTACGACGGGGATAAGGCCGCTGGCCCTTTGGACTGCTCTAAAACACTGACCCACTCCCACATACTATCTACAATAAAGTCAAAGCTACACACCAAACAACCAAAAATACAAGTTACATATACAGAAAAGGGGGCACTGACCTGGACACCAGCAGCTCTGGAGAGAGTGAGCCACAGGGGCCAGGCACGAGGGAGGTGCCGCACTCCCCATGGCTGAGCCTTTTCTGGAACAACGTGCTCCTCTGAAGAGTAACATGGGCGCCCCCAGGGCCCGCGGTGTCCAGCGCTCCCAAACGCTTCCCGTGCCCTACAGGCGCCGGCCGCGGTGCCAGCCCGCAGCAGTGCTGGCGCCCCGCACGGCGCCGCCATGACGCTCCCCCCCGCCTCAAAGCGGGGCGCGGCCTCAGGCAGTGCCGCCATGATGCCCCTTCCTGCCTCAAAGCGGGGTGTGGGGCGCGGCCTCGGGCGGGGCCGCCATGACACACCTCACCGCCTCAACCGCGGGCGGCTTGTGGCGGCGGCGGCGGCGGCGGGTCCAGGTCCAGGTCCGGGTCCAGTTGGGTCCACCGCTGCCGCTGCGCTGCCCTGAGGCCCACAGGGAACCGCCTGCTGGTAGCAGCCGCGTAGCGTGGCCGGGTTCCTCTGGGGCGCCGGAATATCCCTTCAGCTCCTGGATGCCGCTTCTGGAAGCGCTGCAGTGGTGGCAGCAGTCACTATCTGCGCTTTACAGGCGGGAAGTTCAGGCTAAGAGCGAGGGAAGGGAGCCACCCGCGGTGCTGCGTTAGGCCAGAGCGAGCAGCAGCCAGAGTCAGGCCCTCGCCGAAGCTGCGCGAGGGGATCCGAGTGGAGCCCGGAGGTCGCTCAGGCCGTCCTCTGTGCCAGGCTCGTCTCTGGAGCGAAGGCACACTTGGGTTTATAACTGAAACGTCACCTTTTTTTCTTTTAGGAGGCCACAACTAAGATTGAATTCAGCCTTTGTACTTTCACTTCAGTGGCAATGAATTGACAAGAAATTTGCTTAAAGAACTTACTGAAATCTGCAACAGAATTCAGAAAAGCATCCCAAATCCCAGCGCCGTACTTGAACCACAAAACCACCATTCTTGCTATTACCACACACACAGTGCTATACAGTCAGCTGACTTTAAAAATGGTTAAGGTCATGTTTGCTGATGTTCGGATTCATTCCGACTTCTTATTAATTAAGCCACTTTTTCTCTCAACAGCAGGTATGTTTTACTTCATATCCTCTATAGGAAAGGAAAGCCTGTAGTTAAAGGCAGTTCACGAAAGGCTCCCAGTGACAAGCCACTGCTGAAGACTGTAGACCCTAAAACAGTGGTGCCGTTGATGAAGCTTCATCATCAGCCTCTGCTATAAAAACCAACATGCCACATGGAGATTAAGTATGAGAAGATGATACAGCAGTAACATGAATAGCTTTTGCTTACTGTCATGAGAGAGATCCTGCTCTTATCATTTTCACCTACCTCTCACCTAGTATTTGAATGTTGTCATTTTTTCAGACATAATTGAAAAAGGACTATAAGCTTGCTCTGGGTATGAAATACGTTGTGGCTGTCAGCTGAAACCCAGGGAGGAAGATGGCATATATCTGACATACACTCTGTGTGATACTAGAGGCAAAACCACTATGTTTTGAGCCACTGGAGGTTCTCTGTAAGGACTCAGTGCAATGTATGTCTTAAGCACAATAATCCAGCTACAGGATAATGTGCATTAATATCTGAAGAGACATCAGTAGAAATAAGATGTTATTTTTACTTATCTACTATTCTTTGACAATCAAAGCTTATTTTTCTTCAGCTGTATCACTACCTGGCTGCCAGAAAATGCCAGTGAAATGTAAAATTAAAATATTACCTTCAGACTTCTATTAAATACAGTATTATCAAAGATACATGATTTGAACCTCATAAGCAACAAAAGAAGTTCAGCTTACAGATAAGATAGAGCTTTCCTTTGGAGACTTATCTTCCACATTTGCAGTTATTTGTCATACTTAGAGTAGAAAATAATAATGATATATTGAGATCATATATAATGTGAGTCCATAGATATTACAAGTACATAAAGCAATAATGGCATATGTGTGTGTGCCTATAAGGATGGGAATACTACAAGATTTGAGCATTAAAATGGAAAACTATGGATCAACAGAAGTAATAAAATACAACAGAGGGAGAGTATCGCATACTCATTTTCAGAAGTAATCAGGTAAAGAAAGAAGCAGGTTTATAAATAAGGTTTGTGAACAAAAAGCTCAAATTTAGATTGCTGCTCTTCTTGGAATCTTTTTTTGTTCCTTGTCAAATTCTGCTGGCTACTAGTTATTTAACAAAGTCTTGTGAATCAATACAATGTCACAAATTCTTATCAGAAATGCATTATTTGTTATTCATTATTTATTTGTGTCCTGTTAAGAAGAAACAACTATACAGTCAAGAAAAGATGGGCATTCACACACCAGACAAACAGACAATGAATTACTGAAATGAAAAATTCACAGACATTTTGCGGGCAACAGCTACAGAAAATTCCT
Organism: Apteryx mantelli; assembly: GCF_036417845.1. Taxonomy (NCBI): domain Eukaryota; kingdom Metazoa; phylum Chordata; class Aves; order Apterygiformes; family Apterygidae; genus Apteryx; species Apteryx mantelli. The sequence continues at coordinate 114,033,181 of NC_089980.1, read as the reverse complement.
AAGCTATTTTTTTCATAAAATACTTATGAACAGCCAGGAAAAATGTGAATGGGAATGCTTTGTGATTTATATGTAAACTTAAGAGAGCCAATACTCCTATGGTGAAATCCTGGCCCTATTAAAATCTCTAGGAATTTTGCCAGTTACATCAGCAGTTCAAGGATTTCACTCCTAAAATTGCATTTTTATTGATATGATTTAGACAGTTCATGTTTCTTCTTTCATTAAGGTAGATTCTCAGTGTCTAATACTAACAGCTGACTCCATCATATGCTTAGTGTAACTATTTATTAGGTCATGTAGTATTTAACAGAAGTGCAAGTGAAAGAAACTGAACAGAGTGCTTATGATTTTCCTATCATCTCTGCCATATTTTTGAGGAATAAGCCTTATGTCATAGGGTCATTCAAAATGAGGCATTCTAAGGAAGTATCTCTGTTTTTCAGCCTGGTTTCCTCAAGGAAAGAAGCATATACAATCATTCTGCCGACATCTATCCATCCTCCTCTTCCCAGCAACTTTAGGGCCTACTGCCTATATTTAAGAAAATTTAGCAAAGGGTTAGGGGAATCACAGATATTAAGTTACAGAAAGTTTCATGAAAATAGGTAGAGATAGAGTAAGATTCTATTAATGCCTCCACTTACCCTGTAGTCACTCCTTATGAGATGTCAAAGGAATACCTACAAGAGACTACACTTGAAACATAAATCCCGAAAAAGCCAATCTTCATTAATATTGATTCTCATTGAAACTGTTCATATGTATTAGCTGAGCTTTTGCGAGCTAGGTAGATAGATTGGTTCTAAATGTTTTAGGCCATAATGTATTTCTTCTCAATTTAGATTTTTATGAATACTGTACTCATTTATGCAAAAGAAAAAGTCCCCTGTCTAGACACTGCACTCCTTAAAATGTATTTCTGAGTAAAGGAGCATTCAGAGTTTCAAGGAAGATAGCTGTTAAAAGGAACAAGAGTTGTGTTTGTTTTTACGATGAATAACTCGGATTAGCATTCGTAACTTTCTTATATAACACTGTTTCAGTTTTAGAAAGAAAAGTTTCTAGCTCTTAAAACGTGTACAGTACTGAGCTAAACACCTCTAGAAGTCGATAATTTTTAGCACTTCTTTCAGATGTTGACATCAGGTCAGTTTGTGGTGGACACCAGAAGCCTGGGGAACTAAACACAACTCCATGATCCCTTGAAAAGTTAGTAGTCCCTTCCATGCTGAATCCATATATACAATCAAAGGTATTAAAAGGAAAAAGGACACAGCATCAATCTTGGAAAAACAAAGCAGCAATAAATCAAGCCAGGGTTTATCTGATCAGAAAGTACAGCACTGCAGAACAGTAGGCAACAGACCATTGATTCAATTTCCTCACCTAGCTGTGAGTATATGAAAACACAAGAAAAACCATACTGGGTCAGAACACGAGTCCATCTAGCTCAGCATCCTGTTTCTATCAGCGGCTGTAAGCAGATGCCTAGAGGAAAGTAAGAATAGAGTATTCTAGTATGTTCTTTCTTCTTTTCCTAATAACTGCTGGCTTTTCATTTGCTTTCCTAACTAACACTGCATGCTAAACTAATGTTTTCATAGAGCTACCTATTATAATCCTAAGATTTTGCTTCAGAGTGAAATTAATTAGCTCAAAGACCATCACTTCGTAAGTTGTGTGTGCTTTTTTTCCCACCCATTTCTATCACTTTGTTTATTTACACTGAAAAATACATTTCCACATTGTACCCTTCCAACACATGTGACTCAGCTTTTTTCGGTACTCAGTAACATCCTAGAGCTCAGGAATACATGCAGACAGATTCTCCTACATCCCCTACCCTAAAATGATGCCTGTGCACATACAGGTATCTTATTGCCAACTCAGCATAATTTCTCACTGTCACAACTTCTAGTCATAATCCCATTGATGAACCATCCCCTCTTACTGTGCTGCTGCTCCTTGGTACTGTTGCTAGTTGCAGTATCACCTCTGATCATGATGTTACCTCCAGCTAGTAAGCCATCTCTGTACTGGTACCTCTCACTGTGCTATTACCACTCACCACAATATTGCTTCTATGACCATTTAATTTTGTCCTAGGGTACTGTCACCCATTGATTTCAGCTCTGCAAAAGTTCACTAAAAAGAGCCTTTACTAAAATTCCCTCTCTTCTGTTACTGTCCTTTGCGACTTCAACAAAGATCCAGCACCATTGTTATCTCTTGCCATTGCGCTAGACCCAGTTGTGATGCTCTCTCAGCTCTCTTGATTTCCATTCTATGAGTGATGACTAAAGGGGAATCATCTAAGCAGCTAATTGGATTTTATTAGTGATTCATCATGCAGCTTCACTGAAGAGCCTCCATCTCTCTATAATGAAAGATTTTCATCTATCATTATACCTTGGATCTCGCTTACATAGCGGCCCCTTCACCAGTGATAAGTTACTTCTTCCCAGAAAACAAAAAGCCCCTCCCCAGCTTGATAATGTCTACACTTCATTTTCCAGAAGACTAGAACAAGGACTTTGATTATAGTAAATCATTCATTCAGGACAAACTAAACACAGTATTGTTGCTCTTTAGTCATAAAGAAAGGATATAACACTTCATCATGAATCTTACATCAATTTTAATCAATACAATCAAAGTGGTTGCACTGGCATACTTTGCTCTGGCTTTCTAAAGGAGGTATATTTATTTCAGTTTATCAAAAAATGTCAGCGGAAAACTCTCATCTCAGATCCGCCTTCTGACATCTCTGCTTGCAAGACTCTTCCTAAAAATATGTCCCAATAGCTTTACTTAGGAAGTATCTATAATCTCCACAATGAACAAGTGTAGATGGAAACCGTATGTAATCTCTGTTATAAATATTGTATGATCCCTGTTCACAGCTATTCCTTGCAAGCACTGAAAACAGTAACAGGCCAGTTGTCCTGACATGAGTGCCGTTTCCTATGTAAAAAAAGGAATATATTTGTGTCAGAATTGTAACAATAATTAAGTAACAAATAATCAGCACATATGCACATGTGTAAATGAATATACATACATTCATACTGTATTTTAGTAAATTACTGTCATGTGTTATTCTGCATTGTGACTCATGAATCATGAATCCAATTCACAGCTTATCATTTCCCATTAAATTAGTGCTTTCCATATGGTATCTCCAACGCAAAGCCTACAGCCTACTTATTGTGGTTAAAAAAAGTCCTACATCAAGAACACACTGTTCAGGGTTTTAAAAAGTGTTTAAAATCAGATTATTCTACTATGCCTAATACTGTTTCAAGATTGTAATGCAATTTCATTTCGTTTTTGGCATTTTATTTTTAGTCTATAGCTATTGTCAGTTAGCATGCTATTTCTTTGCACTAGCATAAAACATATCAGACTAGCATAAAACAAAAACAATTATCACAAACTAGGGGGTCTTATATATAGTATTATATTCTACTTGTATGTCAAACCATCTTTGTCCTTATGTTATGAATTTATTAACACATGGCATGACCACTGTAGGCACTCTTTGGTTTTGGGACACATGCAGTGAAGACTTTTATTAACTTAAATGGGAAGCATGTGTGGAATCTTGCCCTCTAGGTACGCTCTTGAAATCAGCTACCTACACTGCACTTTTTTAAAAAGTTGCATTATAAGTTGTTCAGAATCATATTTCTTCAAAATATAGTGATTCTAACAAATGCAAAATGTGTTTTATACAATCTTTATACAATTCTTCTTTCTTAAAAATCTGTGAACACTTTTACAAAAAAAAATTGTATTAGTTTACCATATTATTAGCTTTTCTCTCTATATCTCATTCTACAGGCCTTACTCAGGTAAAATTCTTATGGAAACAATTCAAGTTTTGACTGGATAAACTCAGTATCTTTGCAGGAGTTGGGCATACATTCCAGGACTTCTGATCTGACCGAATTCCATCAAAGGACATAATCAGAGTACCATTCCCATTTTCAGGGAGGTAAGTAGGACTGGATCTGAGCATTTCTGATCAATAAGATGGAGCATACAGCACTTTCATTGTTCCCGAAAGCCCTTTATAGCTGTAGCATGTCTGCAGCTGGTCTTCAAGGAGTTCATGGACTATGGCCGAGCAGATTTTGTTCTTTAGGCACTCCCATTTCTCTGCCTGTTTCATTTTTGTAACTGGATAGACAGCCACAATGACCTGCACTGGCTGTCCAGGGCAAGGGTTGTTTCAAATCTGATCATTTATCTATGGTTCATGTAGTTTTCATTTTATTACTTCATCACCACTTCAGTCTTTGGTATTGGCAATTTCCCAATGCAAGTGACATTCACACTATATAATTGAGCTTTATTCATTACTGTGAAACAGTACTGTGAAACAGACAGAATGTATTCGGAATGTGGAAAATGAAAAAAAAAGAAAAACAAACAACTTCACCATGACATTTCTTTGCTTCTTGGCACTGGTTTGCTGGCAGAGAAGCACTGAATAAAATGTAAACCCATAAGTAATGAAGAGTTATACCAGTCAGGGCTAATAATAGAGTTAGGAGTTACATAAGTCAATACAGATAATAGAATCTATTTTTAATAGTATGTTGATCTGTTTGCAAGAGATATTTTCATAATCCTTTTTACATTATCAGCTAATAAATACATTACAAAATTCGATTGGTATTTGCCGTTATTTTCAATATGTTACAGAAAAAAACAGAAAACGTATATGCTTAAATGAAAAGTGACCACCTTTCATGCTTTTACTCTATTTTGTGCTTTTCTAGTTCATAGCACACCTTTTAACAAGAGTATCTTGGTACTTCTTCCCTGAAGTCTGCCTCTAAGAGTTATATCTTCCAGACATCTAGTGCATAAACCCAGCTAATAATAAAGATTTATTCTAGTAAATACAATATGTAGTAAATATGTAGTTTCAATAGCCAGTGGTTAAAAATCACCATAACAACTGAGACAATTCAGCAGTGAGTCCAGGAATCAAACTGGCAGGAGACCAACTTTCCTTCTAAGTACTGGCCCCTCAAATTTCCCTGTTTCAGAGACATTATTATTTTCCATCGATGGTACTTGGTATGTCAGTGTATGGATAGCAAAATGGCATTCAATTTCTTTCTGCTGCAGTGTAGCCTCGCAAAATCATTTCTAATTTTCTGCTCACTGTCTCCTGAATGTCTCCTTTGACATAACTGTATTCAAATTTTTCTTTCCTTCTGCGCATTTGTCTTGTGTAAAATTGCATTTGCCCCACACGAATTTTAACATTCCACATTCTACTTTTTCAATTTCCATGTCCCCGGTTCCATTTAGATTATTTTTCAGATTTTGTTATGCTATTGGATCTTTCAAAATAAATTTATCATTAAATGTTTTGATAAATTATTTAATTCTTCTCAATTTTAAATATAAATACATTTATAATAGTAAACTCCAATCTTTCATATAACAGTACCTAACTTTTTCTCCTAAAGAGAGCAATAAGATGGTTTCTATGATCCATTACATTTAAGGTAAGCTATTAAAATGTAATATAAAGTTAGGAAAAAGGAAACATGAGAATGAAGCAATTCCATGCTAATCAATGTTAAGTTGGAACAAATGTGGGGAGACTGGAGTCATAACACTGGTGATGGTGCACTGGGACAGAAAAACCTCATTTCTATTGCATACATATTCTGGGACATTGCGTTTCCCATTAAGGGGGAATACTGCATAGGGTATTTATGAGTGAAAAAAGTACTCTCAGTCTGTTATGTTAGAGCTGGACCATTTTGTATATGTGATTCTTACTTTTTTTGCAGTCTCAAGAACATAAAAATAGCTTCAGATCAAGGGTCCATCTAGACAGTAGTCTGTCTCAACAGTGACCAGAAATGGATGCCTTGGGAAGAGTAACAACAGAGAAAGTATATGGGATATTCTCCCCTAATGCTCTCCTAACCTCCAGTTATTTTGGGGTCGGGGGATTTCCCGGGTTGGATATAATTTGTTCATTTAATAGCTCCCAGTGGAGCTCTCTTTCAAGTATTGCCCTGACGAGGTAAGCTTTTTGCATCCCTGCTGTCCTTTGCCAAGGAATTCCACAGGTCTACTACCCATGTTTCTGAAGAAACACTGGCTTTAATGTCATTTGAACCTCTCATGCCCCTTATATCTAGGAAAAAACAGGTCTAAGCATTTTCTGAAAATCAAAACAGTTTCAAAAAGAATAGCTGAGGAAACCACATCTTAAAATGTTCTGTTGGTTAGAATACCTATCTGAAAGAAATTACAGCTCAGATCTACTCTTTTTTCTGTTTGAAGATAAAAGTTTGAATCCTGTTTTTAATTAGGATACCCTAATCAATAAGGTACAAAATACAGTGAAGTTTCTTCAGCCCCTTGTGTTGACAATGTTCCCTTGTGAAACATGTTTGATGACTGACTGACTCAGGAAGTGAAAGTGATTCTACAGTTGACTATGTCATCTCAATTCATAGTGCATGCACCACTGAATGGTTGTTTTCTCTTTTTTTCAACAAATTTTTTAAAACAAAAAACACTGTCAGGAGGAGCATATTTTGATTCTGCAGAACATCCTTTCTTCCAGTGGTGATGAACTACTCCTTGAAAACATGGTTTTTAGTCATCTTAACCAAAAAAAAAAAGTGCAGCCTGTCTCTTGTATATCCTCGCTGCATGTTTATCTTCAGGGGCTGTTGGGCAGGGTACTAAGTCAAAACTTTGTTTTATCTTAAAAGTAGGCTTTCCTATCAAAACTTTCATTTTAGATCAAATGAAATGTTTCACGTTGACCAAAACACGGTTTATGATATTAGTAAGAATTTTTAAACTAAATTCAATTCAAGCTGGGCTGATCTTTATGTTCTTTTATTTTAGTCTGTCTGTGAAAAAAAAATATTCCCACAGCCCTGAGAATGCAGTCATAATGAATACATCTGAAGCCACAGTAGAAATGATCGAGTTGAACTAATTAGGTGAGGCTGATATATATACACCAACTCAAATCAACTTTAATTCAGCATTAGTTAATAGACACATACAAGAAAATAAAGTTGGAAATTAGACTTCCATTTCTAGAGGAGACAATGCAAAATTACACAGTACAGGTGTCTATTAAGAACTCTAATTATGTAATGCTGACTTATAAACAGATTTTAAATTTTGGGAAAAAATATGGTACTCATAATTTATGTATTTTAAAACTAAATCTCTGTAATTTAATTTTCAGTTTTACTTGTGTCAACTCAAAAACCATCTCACTATCACTACATGTTGTTTCTTCTAGTGAGATTACATAACAAACAGTATTCAAGAGTATATATGATCTTACAGTCCAATGAAATTCCTACTTTGTAACTCCTGCAGGCACTCTTTTGAAACTAGATATTATAATAGTGAAAAAATCAAGATTTGTAGAGTCTAGAAGAATGAATATAACAAGAATTATTGTAGTTTAACTATAAATGTCAGCAAAACCATGGACAAATTATGACTGACAGTTTGCTTAAGAAAGTAACAAAAGGAACAAAATGGTAATCAAAGTGCTATATAACATTTTGAGTCATTTATTGATGCTAGGAACTCTCAAACAACCATAAAAAACATTATGGAAGTAAAACAGCCAGAAAAGGAAAAAAAAAGAAAAGAAAAAAGAAAAAAAGAGAAAAAAGGGGACAAAATGGAAAAAAAAAACCCTAGATGCAGTAATTTCTGTCATTCATAACTTGCCATAATTATCTGCTCTGTAAAACTGCTGCCATAATTTGAAATGTCTCCCTCCTGATCTAATCGTCAGACTAATGTAATGACTTGACTAAGAACCAGGAATGTAGATCTTGCCATTATGTCACATTCACTTGGATTTTAATGCAATATTCCCTTAGGAGCACTCGTGATTTAATTAAAAACATTGTGTTTCACTGACCAGCACAATACCTGAAGTCTCACTTAGTGTGTGAATCCTGATTCCCTAGAGTGAATTGCAGCTGACCTTTTTGATTTCTATTTAGCAAACACTTTGCAGATAAAATTTCAACCACTTCCTATTTAGAGCTTAAATGTACTTCTGTGGCTCTAGTTCTTGAAGTTTTATGTTTATCAAAGCAGTATTTCAAATTTGCAGTGATTTCTCCCCTCACAATACTGCTGCTGCAACAAATACAAATAGCAGAAATCACAGTCACCTATGGTTAAGAAACTGATTCATTCCAAGCAATATAAATACTTCTGAACAGAGCTATATGAAGCAGCTTGCAGTTGAGTTAAGGCAACTGTTCTCAAAGAAATTATTGCTAGTGGTTCTGTGTTATAGCATAACCTGTTATGATACAGTATTTTCTATTCCAAGCTACATAATCAATAGGATGCTTTGTCCCAGTTCCTTGTTATGCGCAGGAAATAAGTCAAGGAGTTGGAGAGAAGCCCTATCTAGGCAATATTCCAAGACATGAAAAGATGGCACTGTGGAGATGTTAAGATAGGTGGCTCTTTGAAAATCATCACATTTTTACTTACAAAGAGGTAATCATTCTTTGACTTCTTATCACAGAATAGAAATGTCTGGAAAGGCTTCTGCACACGACTGCTGCTGGACTTGGCAAGCCAATTATCAGTCATGCAGAAATCAAAATGTATTACTTCCTTTTACTTTTGAATGTAATGAGTTGTTTCTGTTAGTTGGTAATCTTTATATAAACCAGGAAACTTCTGTGGGCCATATAGTATATTGAGATTTAAACACAGACTGGCTACAATCAGAAGCACTTCTGCTGGTCATGGCATGCAACCATATGACAAATAACGAATTAGCTAGTAAATTAGTTGTGATTCTTCATTAAGATGGGTGGAATGCAGAGTTTGCACACAATTGCACACAATGGCCAATCTGGTAAAAGAAAAAAATGTCCAACAGAGCATGCCTCCAGAGCTTCCAAAGACCCGCTACTGCAATGCTCTGTAAGGTCAGATTTTCCTCCATTGAACGCTTTTGAGGAGCCTAAAAATACTTATAGGACCATTTGGCTCTGGGATTTTCACATTTGGGTTTTTGGACTGCAAGCATTAAAGTATTCTTCTGCAGGCACATACATGCCTGCAAACATATATGCCACTTCTACTTATTTTCTGGTTTTCTTTTAGTCCTTGCTGAATCACTTATTTTAAATTCTTCATTATTGATGCAGTTACTGAAAGAAAGGACAAAACCCTTCTGCTGAGAATATAGCTACAAAGGTCTGATTTACTGCTACCTGTAGTAAACCCATTACAGTTGACCAGCTGAAGTAGATTTATGAGTGTGTTGCACCACTGGACTGTGTGTGGCTGACAGGGTGTACAGAGAAACCTGACCTGTGATTTCTTAAAGGACTGCTTTCAAATTGAGTCCTTTTTTTAAGGGAAGATCTCAAAGTGCCACAGTAGTTTTTTCTGAGAGGAACTCAGGTTCAACCTTTTATTCTGACACAGTTTGCACAAGATATAGAAAAAAAATCAGAAAAAAGTGCAGGAGGATTTTCAAAGTTGATTTCTCCCACCCTAGCAAATCAATCTCAGTCAAAGAGTAATCAGCATAACCTATTTGTCCTTTACTCTCCAATAAACTGTTTTTCTTTACTTTCTGTAAAACCCACAACATACTACTTAAAAGATGCAAAATAATTAAACACTACAGTGTTGGAATGAAGTAATACAGCTTTTTTGAGCCACTTCTGGCAAATTCCCCATTTTTAAAAGTTTGCAAGTTCAGCAGGAGTTACTAGAATGCAGTCTTATTTTTCTCCCATTCATTTTGACTGTTCATTGTATGGCAGATTCTGTGGTCAGACACTAAATATAACAATAAGCTGCACTAGTGGAGAAAGCAATAAAGGCTTATAGGACTGGCATGAGAGGCATCTTTTTTTCAGTCCATGTAGCATTTTTGAACAGACACCTATAAGGACTGTACAAGGAGTTACCTTATCTTTACAAGGTTCACCTAAAGGTCTGTCTTATAATACTATGATAATCATAGAAATTAAGTGCTATGTCAAGCAATGCTGGGCTGGAAAAGGTAAAAATGTGGCAATGACTTAACCTTTAAGTTCTTTATATCAACTAATAACATAGCCGCAGCGCATGATAAGACAGTTTTGCATATTTAGAGCTACCCAGGATGCAATGAGTGTTCTCCCTATTCCTCATATGGGGAGGCATTTAAATGACCTGACTGACTGCTAAGCTATCATGAGCCTGACATCATAAACTGCAAGAAGGCTGGATCTCATCCATACAGTTTTGGGAATCTGTCCCATTGAGATGCCAGCAATTAATTCAAATGTTTGTATCAAAGTTGGTATTTACTTAGGAGAAGGAAGTTTGTTGTAAATAGGCATGGTTGCTATCTGTATACTCTCAAAACAGAGGTGACTGCTCAAGAAAGGTAGAGTGATGCAGATAACTTCCAAATTCCAGATAACTGATCCAAGCCTTCATGCAAAATTTAAGAATTATTATTTTCAAGTTGCTGGCATGGTCAACAGGTTTAAAAACTGTTCTTTATATCCTTTTGTATATCTGAGCTTCTTGATTCTGCCCGAAAAATACACATAAGTTTGCTGAAATTATTTTGAAAAGCTCACTAGCTCCAGAAAAAAATTCTAAGTAGTAGATAGAATTTTAGATTAACCCTGAAAAACTTTTGAACTTTGCATATAATAAATTTCTGCCACCTGCAGTGCAAGAAAGGTATCAATACATGTCATTATTAATAGGACACAGTTCTTATTTCAAAGCAGGCTCTAGAGAAACTTGTCACTGCAAACTAAAGTATTTGAGATATCCATCAGTGAAATACAGCTATAGCTACAAAGTTTCTGCTCAGTTTCAGAAGCTTTTTTTTCTTATTTTTTAAGTTAATATAATACAGCTCTGGATTAGTTTTCATGCATTCCTTTAAACAAGCATGCATAAATTCAAGACAAACAGTCATTTAGACATCACTGGCTGACAATCAGACCCTCAGCAAACACACTTGCTGCATAACTACCTGCCATCTTGGCTACACTTCTGTCCATCTGTCAGGATGGCACCTGCTCAAAAGTTGATCGGACCCTTCTAGTAAGGCACGAGTGCCAGACAGCACCAAGCTCTGCAGAGCAGCCTCCCTAGACCTGCACGTGCTATTCCACTCTACAGGAAGCCCTTGCTCTATGCCAGCAGTGAAACATTGGCACAACATCCTTCCTCACAATTAATCCCACCTGTTGATACTTACACAGCTAGAGACAAAAAAAAAAGAACTATGAAAAAGAGGCAGACAAGCATTTCTGGTTGCCAAGAAAGCAGGTGGGGTAGCAGCAGGTGTCTGATCAACTCAGGAAGATAACAGGGTGTCAAAGTGTTTCTAACGGGGAAGTGCAGTACTCCTTGTAGGACTCCATCCAAAGACAATCAACATATCCATCAGTGACTTCAGGGGGCAGGCTTTTACATTTGTTGGTGATATGTAAGATGGAAAATAAGTCAATAGTGTCAAAAAAGCAATTTGAAGACTGGCTAAGTATTGGCAATAAGCTGCATCTGTGTCCACTTCTCACTAACAAAAGGGAAGTCATATAGAGCAAGAAAGGGACGCTAGGAAGGTTTTAGGTTTGACATACATGACAAAGATGTTTTTAAACACAAACTTTCACTCCTGAGTGAAACCCTGATCCCACCGCCCAACCAGGCCAAAATTGTATCTGCTGCTCTGAGTGGTGAAGTTACTGAGGTAGATAAGCTTATAGGAACGGATATCAGAATATGTCCCATGGATCTCATATTTTCAGCTCCGTAAAAACTGAAATGAGGAAGGGAGTTCCTTAGACTGAAAGGATCCATGAAAGGAAATGTCAGTAAAGTCCACAATCCTTACAGAGATATCTAATAAGTGCCATCCAAAAATCTGTACAACTTGCAAGGCTGAAATGTCCTTTTGAGGTTAAAATTAGTAATGCATCTGTCTCTAAATAAATAAATGAATAAAAATCCTATCATTAATTATTATCTCTTCATCAGCATCTGGGACAGCTTCCCAACTGGCTGAAGTTCTTTTCTTTTTTATTTTTCTTTACTGAACCGTCATACTGGGTGGTCAGTCATGGCTGGCTATTACACGTATGATTGCTTTTCCTGGTGGGATAATCTTAATCCCACAATTTCTTCCCCTTTGAAATGTATACAAATGAAAATAAAAATAAACATCTTATCTTCCAGAACTAATGATGTGAATAAATGTAAATCAGAATTACCTTTATGGCAGATATTTGGGACTTTCAAAGGAACCTGCTGTTCAAATAAAGAATTTACATAATATGTTTAGATGTCTGATGCCAAGAATGAAATCAAGAACCTTTGCTAATTTCCTAGGGATGTTTACATCGATCCTAATGACAGTAAAATACAAACACAGTCCTGGTAGGCAGAATCTGTATCTAGGATTCTCTAAACTCACACAAGTATCCTAAGGTGCATAGTTACAATCTTCTCTTCCTTTCTTAGGATGAATTAAACTTTAAGGATGCATGTACATGCTTAAATATTGTCTAGATGCCATTTTAGACTTTCAAATGCTTTATCTGTTCTGGTTGCCATTTTCTTTAAATTTATCCTTCCCTTTTAGCTTCATTTGGATTTGGATGCTTGGGCAACTGCCTTAGGCTCTGGAAAAATTGCAACTGAGACTGAATGAACTCTCATTAAATCATGAGATAGGTTTAATCGTAGAAGCAGCACCAACCAATAGGAATATTATTTGTGATACTGTTCTATCTGCAAGGAATGCAGATATCTTCAATGCAATTAGTGAGAGGGAAAGTTTGTAGGGTGTGTTTCAATCACCTAAACATAGGCATCTACGGATATGGATGTTTAGTGAATGTGAGTGACTCGCCATACCTCTTCCTTTCACACATGTGAGGCTTAATTCCGATTCTTTGCCTTTGAGTATTGCTGCAATCCCACATTGAAGCCACAGCAATCAAATGGGAAGAAGAGAAACTAGCCTTACAGCCAACTCCTCAGAAGTGTTGTTGAGCTCATGTTTATCTCAGTAATGACAACAATATGTTCTACCATTCAGTTGTCTTTATGGCCATACTTTTCAAACAGTCATGTCTAAGATAATTCAACGCTATGAAAAAAATTTGGGAACATCAGGACAACAAGTTGGCCAGAATTAAAAATAAAGTCATAAAAATCCAATGTCAAGAATGTTACTTCCTATATATCATACAATTTATAAATTAGACTCTGTATTATTGACCTAACAATAAAGCATCTCAAATCCTGTTGCTGACCAGTCTGTAACAACTTCAATACTGGGTGGTGTCTCAGTGCTTTATACTAGAATTTTAAGATACATTTGTCCACCCAAAAGAATGCTTCCTAAAGGAAATTTTTCTAAGACTTGCTGAAAAGATTATTTTTTTTGTTATGAACTAGATTTCTACTTAAACAAGACTTTTCCCATAAAATTTTCACTGATATTCTGAATTTTCATTAAGGAGGGACCTAAAATATTGGATTTCTGAAAATCTGACTTCAATTAAAATTGAAATATCTGAATCTGAGTTTCATCTCAGCTGCTATTCTTTTCTGTGAGTCAGATCTTCCGGCTACATGGGTTATAATAAATGGTACAGGACAGAACATAATGTGTTTAGGAAAATGTTTCTGAGAGATCCAACAAATAGAGGTGGGTCTACATGAAGTGTCAGCACTTCAAGCTTGAGAGCACTCATCAAATCATTTCAACATCAATCTTTTTTCTTCTTTGATTTATTGTGAATTTCAATTTTTAATTAAAGATTTAAAATTTAAATGGGAGTGAGGTGAGACCTGCTGTGACTATCTCTAATTTTTCAGGATTCTGGGGGATTTTTGGTGATACACTGAAAGTAAAGTCAGATCCTTAAATTATATAAATCAACATAGTTCCGTATATTTCACAACAAAAGATTTCAATGGAATTATGTCAGTTTACAGAATGTAAAGATGTGGAGCATAGATTCAGATCAGTAACTGTGGGAAACAGAAATAAAAGTGTCCAAAACAGCCATGTGGTAGTCCCCATAAAAGGAAGTTCTCTCCCTTTCAATTCAATTCAGGAATAACTAGACCAGGTTCCATTATATACAACCTTTAAAGCAAAAAGGAAGAGTTTATCAGGAGTTTTTCTGAGACAAAACAAAACCCACCTAAAAAGTAACTGCTGTAAGAAAGGGTAGATAAATGAGGTGGAAGTGTATGAGATCCTTGAAATTCTCAGCCTTCTGAACCAAGGAATAAAAGTTTGTGAGTGCAAGAAGGCTGATAACCACATATTAGTGTCCATCAAACACATGAGGAAAGGAAATAATTCCAACGTGGGTGGAGACATGTTGGGAAGCTTTCCATGCTGTAGTGGCAGCATACTTCATATAAGGGGACATTAGAAATCTGACCCCCTTAAAGAAGAAAAGAATTCATAATAACAGGCAAGCAGGGTGGACTCAATGACACAAGAGAGTATATTTCTACATTTTTATAAATTAGATCCTAAGAATGGAAAAGTTGCATTAAGTATTGTGGCCCGTGGACAGAAATGTGTGAAGATACTGTAGGCATAGGATGTTTCCCACTACTTGTCAGCCTGCAGGGGTACAATGCCCTTTTAAGATAATGACAAAGCATCAGACAAAATTCAAATCTGCAATAATAGAAAGCACCTGACTTGAATGGAACTGCACCTATAACAAGCTTGCGTTATGCCTGTATCATTGCTACTAGGGAAATGCTGAAGGACATAAAATTACAATATGTTTGCCTAAAAGTTTCCTCAATTCCCCCTTTTCCTTGTCTCCTCTCACTGCTTCTTTCTTCCTAACTCACTTCATGTTCTTTTTTGAATGCTTTCTCTAATGTCCTGACCCTCCTTTTCTAAAAAGCAGAACTCAATTTTTTTACTATTCCACATGCCTCATTGCCTAGCCTTTAGTGGTTTTTTTCCTACTTTTCTTCTAGGCTAATTTCTCATCACAGCCTAAGTGCCTTGTCCCCTTGTTTCCTTCTTTCCCTTATCTACAGTCCTCCTCTCAAATCTTTCTCCTGAATTCTCTTACACTTTTACTCTCTTAGTTCAAATGCTGCTTTGTTTTGTTTTGTTTTGTCTTGTTTCCTACTGACACCCTTTTAAGGGTGGGTGGAGTTGAATCGTATTCTGTGCTCCTTATTGCTTCCATTCTTCCTCCAAGAGAGTAAGTGCTTATGTCTTTGGGGATTTGCTTATGTGGAAGGGAGGCACTTTCTCTGATTTCATGTGCTCAATAGGTGAAACAAATCTTCCAGCAGAGGAACTGGGAAAGAACCTGTGCCAGCTATAGCACTGTCACTACAGCACAGGAGTATCATATGGAGCCTCTTCTGTCAGATAAGTTGGGGACAACAGAAAGGAAATCCAAAAATATTCATTAAGCACTAAGACAGTAATGACACTTCAACATTTCAGAAGAGTATTCAAACCAGCCAGCATACTAGACAGGAGACATTTCATGTAGCCTGTTCAGTGAGCAGCTATCTTGAGGCAGTCAACTGGAAAACAAAATGTTAGGAATTGATTATAAATCTGATCCCTCACCTGTCACTGCAATCAGCTATCTCAACCCATATAGAATCTTTTCTGTAAGACTTTCTCCTGAATGTGGTTACCTCTAGTCTTTTTCTCAAAATACAAACAATGAGGCACATACTTCTTTTGAAACTTAGCTAAAAGGGAATAAAGAGCTATAATATATAGTAGCTGCAAATTTGAAGTGCTTACTCATGGTGGAGGAACCCAAGTTCACTTCTTTCCTTGGCCTAAGGTGAATGAAACCTTCATATTATACTCTCACGGTTTGATGGCTCATACCACACCTTTCATGTTGAAGTTATCTTGCAGAAAGAAATTATGCTTCAGTGAGTTAAAATGCCACATGAAGCTGTAGTTCACTGTTAAGGACGGTGACCTTTGGGGTTGGTGAAACCTGGATTTGCTCCCTGATTTGGGGAGTGTTTCTAGATTTTATGCAATGTCTGTTCCATATCTCTCTGTTGCCATGTATTGTTAAAGAATTTTAATAAAAACATTGATCTGTAAACAAAGGCTAAGTAGTAACTACAATTATAAAAAGCAAACAATGAACGGGAAACTAGCATTGAAGCCCAGCTCCCAAATAATTTCTCTGCCTTCATATTTAAACAAAGAAGGTAACATCCCAGAGGATGAGACAGAATTTCCTTTAGGGAGAAGGAGGACTGAACTGTTAAAGGGTTTATTGATTCATTAGAGCAGATAATTAGGTAATTAGAATGATTAAAAGTTGGCAAAGCAACAGACTCAGATGCATTATAACCCACAATTCTAAAAGTAGTAAGGGGAAAAGCAAAGCCTCTGGAATCAAACTGCTGATAATCCCTGAAGGACAAGGGTTAACGGTAGAGGAGACAAGGGCAAATGTTGTTGCTTATCACCCCTTCAAAGCACATTTCTTCTTTAATCAGAACCTCGCATGCTAACATAAGGAAGATTCTACAGAAGGAGTACATCACCCTTTCTGGAAAAGAGCCTGGAAACACTTCCTACAGAAGACAGCCTGGTCTGTTCCAAACACACTGTATCTGTTCCTCAAAGCAGCTGAGAGCTAAGAGCAAGGAAAAATGATGGGTGGTATCTGGAGCTTAAGTGACCTCACTTAAGGGAGATAAACATTTGTATCTCTTCAATTTGAAAGAGTTTCAGAATTGAGTTCTGGAAATTTTTGATATTGCAAGTTTTCCCAATACAGAACTGAAGCAAATTACTCAATTTAATGTAATTTGGACCTTAATTTTGTTTATGTATTAAATGTCAGTAATACATGTTTTACTCTATCTGTATTTACAGGTGTGACTTTGCAGTTCCAGTTTCTACCAGCATTTGGATACAAAGGCTCGAAAAACTTGTTGGTGGGAGGAAGGAGACAGAAGATTTAGCAGGCTTACAATTGTTGGCTAAGTTGGCCAAGCTGCCTTGACAGGACTGCTCTGAAGACAAGATATGACTACAGTGCCTAATGGATGTGCTGAATTAGCATGTTTCCTGTTCATCTTAATCTTACAAGCAGCCCAAGCTGCAAATAAAACAGCTCTCCCTTGGCAAGACCCCAGGAGGGTGAGAGTGCAAACATCACACGTTCTCACTTAGGGGTGAATTTTTATTACAGTAGCACCTAAAGATTCCCTTCAGGAATGGAACCAATTTTGATGAGTGCCTCAAAAACGCACATTAAAACACAGTCTCAGTCCTTATGAGTCATAGCTGTTATATACATCTTGAGTATTATTATTACTATTGTTATAATTTGTGTAGATTCAGAGACACATTTCATGCTTTTTTCTAGAGCTAATTTGGCAATTTATAGTAAGTAATTTATGCCCTGCAAAGCAGAATTAGGATACCACAAAAGTGTGTTTACATGTTTACATGTGCATGTGTGCACATACATAAATAAATCAGCCTGTGAGTCAGAGAGAAGAAGAAAAAAGGAGAGGGAGAAAAAGAGGGAGAGAGAGAAGGAGGGGGAGAGGGAGAGGGCTCTTCTTTTTCCCCATTGGGCTGATATAGGCCCTGGGGAACAGAAAGAAGGGCTTGGATACACCATCATATGAACCAGCAGCAGCTAAGTGCTGAAAGGGTGTTAAGAGCAACCTCTTAAACTACCTCTTCATTTTGAGTCACCACAAACTATATTACAGAGGTGAGACAGTTTACCCTTCCATGCTCTGACACCAGAACTCTTCTCCTAAAGTTTCAAGGTGACGATCCATGAATAAGATTTTTTGCATTTTCTGCAGGTTGTGGATGAAACCCAGTGTTCAAACCTAGATTTAATATCCAATTAAAGCTTCAGTGTCTAGGATGAGTCTGTTAATTCTAGACACTGGAAATGACCATCATTATTTTTTGTTTGTTTGTTTGCTTATTTTTGAAGAGAGGAATGATATTACGATTATTAGGATATTATATAAGAAATGAAAAACCAGATTAAATTACCTTCTCTGCCCCTGATTTGTAGTCTTGGGCAAAGGCCCAAGTCTACTACTGAGGGGCTAATGATATCTTTGAAATTCTTCTGCCAGTGCCTAAATTTTCATTATTCATTATAATTGAAGCTACTGACTGATGCTGCCCCTCAGCCATGAAATGTGACCTTATGCCTTTACAAAACTTGAGGCTGTGGAGCAGAGAGGGACTGTTCTACCACCTCACTGGGAGAGCTGTTCCCGTCAGTGTAGTGGAAGCACAGCTCACAACACTGACAGTTGGGAGCACCTTCCTATACACCCTTGTGGTTAGATCATTCATCTAGGCATCTTCTCCTATGTGTAATGTGTATTACTATTGTCCCACTTATTACAAATTACTAAGATATGCTGAAAAGTGAAGTATTTAGATTCTGCAGTGAATAAGTGGGAATAAGTAATACGGATCGGACTTTTTTTATTGTGTGTCCTACTTCTTAGCAGCCTGTGAACCCACAGTTTTTAGCACCATGGGTCTAATGCCGTGGACATAGTATGAAAAGTGAAGACATTTTCTTTCATCAGATACTGTGTGTCAGTAACACTACTGATTTTATTTCTGTTCGTCATCTTAAGGAACAGAAAAGATCAGAGCTCTTTCCAAAATCACATTTTCCAATATTGATGAAGACAAATTATTGAGTTGGCATTTTCAGCTCTTCTTGTTCTATCATGGCTGAGTGGAAAAGATATATAACCCCTGCCTACCTTACTATTTCCAAATTTGCTGAAAAGTGAACACAAATTTTTTTTGTTGGAAAGGAATCTTTTAGCAGACTGGAATCTCTAAGTGCAGGTAAGAGATTTGGCATATTTTATTGCGAACTTTCACGCACACACACCCTTTTCAGTTCCTGCAGCTAATCAGAGACAGAGAGTGAAAGATGAAGAACTAGAAGTAAATTCCAGCTAATAAAAAAGAGACTTTTTAGTTGACTTAGGAAGTTTCCTTGCCAGTCGCCTCTAGCAAAAGACAATTATTATATTCCCTGGGAAACATTATTTTCAGGTGGATTCTGACTCCTCAAGCCCTGAAGGCAGACAGTCTATAAAAAATCTTAGAAATACTGGGTGAGGAGATAGCTATTATCATTTTTTTTCTTCAAGAGGAAAAGAGAAAAATCTAGGTAAATCAGATATTTTAAACTTCTATGTCTGACATTTCTCATAACAACAGATGCTCATTTTCATATTTCCACATTCAGACTCTTCTCTTATGATAACACTGCTTTGAAAAATACCAGGCTGCACAATTATCCTTGTCCCCTTGGCCAGTCTTGCTCTTTAAATGAAAGTCCTGAGCATAGATTTTCTTTAAAAATCACTTCTACTCACTTGTTGAACACTGCTGAGAGAATCTACATGACTAAGATTTGCAGCATGATTTTTTTTTACTTTATGAGCTAATCCTGTCATCATTCTTCACATAGCAATTTTATTCTATCTTTAAAGTTCTGTACGTGGGGAGCTTGTGAGAGGAGGTCTTCCAATCTAGAAGAAAGGCTCTTTTCAGTATCTCTGCCCAGTGTCATGCATGTTGTTCAATAATAAATAAATACAGAAGATATCTATGCTATATCTAACTACTTTATTGAGAGAGCAATGCATTTGTATTAACTGGTATACTTACTTTGTGCATGGGTGGGGAAATGTGCTTTTTCACATGAAATACTTAAAAGCTTTTTCTGAATAACCCTACTCAGCACAGAGAAATTTTAAGAATAGCATTGTTCTTTTTCCATTTCTGAACTAAAATTAATAAGAAAAGACTTGGAAATGTGAGTAACTTGGCTACAGTGAGATTTCTGAGCAACTAAAACTGAGTTTTTATGTTCATTTCTGTAGAATGACTGGCAGATTCTCAAGCAAACAGAGATTTCAAATTCAAGCTATTTGCATTAATTTATCTACAAGCTTTGTAATATATTATAATTCCAAGGCACCTTAGAACTTTCCATTTTAAGATAAGATCTCCTGCTAACTTATTCTCTACAAAGGTAAGTGCAAAGTGAAACAAAGCAAAATGAATCTAACCTTTAAGTTCTTGTTAATCACAGATGAAAGACAGAATGAAAACACTGATATCCCCTACCTGCAGTATTGATTCAGCAACTTTCCTTATACACTTATTCAGTATGAGTAGTGGTAGTAGCAGTGATAATATGGAAAGCTATTCATTAAGAATACTCTGTGTGCAACATATACAGCACCATATCTTTCACTGCTCTATGGAGATTCCTGGGAAGAAGAATATGAAAAATTCAATCTCCTGACAATGAAACATATAGGAGCAAGTTATATGGATGCAAATCCTCATGCAAATCAGAACAATTTCTTCCATATTATCCTTGTGCATAGTGTGATTTTTCTCCACCAGTGGAGACCACGGGAGGGACTGTTAAGCCTTTTGGATTCAGGGAATTGTGTATATCAAGGATTAGCTTGGTCCTGCTGCTATTAAGACCTTTCCATTCCCTTCTTCACTTTTGTAGCCTATGTGTAGGCATTGGGTTTATAAGAAAACATGTGAGAATGATAATATGAAGCTTCTTTCTTTTGTGCGAAGGTATGGAATGTATCCTGAGAAATTACAAGACAACATAAAATGGGATTTTTGTATCCTCTTGACCCTGAAAATGTACAAAGGTTCAGAGACAATCTGGGTAACTAAAGTTTCTAGATTTTGGAAGCAGGCAGGGCTATGAGATCATGTAGTCCATCCTTCTGTATATCATTATTATATTTTACTTCATTCTACTCTTTTATTCCTTATTAAACCAAATAGTATCAGTTGGGCTATTATTGAATATCTTGGCTTGACTAAAACTTATTTTTCAGGAAGACGCTATTTTTGATCTGAAGATATGAGAAATGGAGACTCAGCTAGTTTTCTAGGTAGTTTGTTCCCATGACTAATCATCATCGATTTAAAAATGTAGCCCTTATTTTTCAATTGCTGTTTCTTGGCTTCAGCTTTCAGACGTTTGTTTATGTTAAGTCTTTCTTTTTTAGACTAAAGAGCCCCTTAGCATGGCATATGATGCTAAGACACCACTAATTCTTTGTATTAATGTATGGGCAAAGGTCTTTAAGTCTGTCACTTGGGCATTTTATTCAGCACTCAGGGAAGTTTTGCCGCTATTTTCTACAACGTTGTACGAATTTTACACCATCTTTTTTAATGAATAGCCAAAGTATATATATTACTCCAGTATTGCTCCTCTTCAATATAATGTAGGGAAAAATCACTTCCCTATTCCAATTCCTTATCCCCGAGGAAACCAGCCCTACACTTGTGGTCAGTGGCAAAGCACTGCACTGGGAACTTGTTTGTCTTTGCACCAGTATCTTTTCAACTACTGCTGTTCAGTTAAAAGATCCCTGCAATGGGATCCCAAAAGCTTTGGGGTGGATCTTAGTAGACCTTTTCCTGCAGTGAACTCCCCAAAGAAGTTCAAAAGCTTTTAAACTAAAAAAGTCAGGTTTTAATATAACATAAACTAGAATTGCTAACTTTTTGAACAGAGGAAACTCAAAGTGACTAGAAAAAGTAAAATAACTGTAAAGGGAGTTTATAAACAGCTCCCTTGCTCTGCTCCCTTTCAGACTCCTCCTAACATACAAGCTTGGTTTTACTCAATTCTCTGGCCTTCCAAATTGTAGCTAACTTATCTCACTCCTCTCTGGTTAGGAAATTTCTTTTCATTGCTTCTGAGACGTGGTATCTGCTCTCTGTCCCTCGGCATAGTTTCTCCGTTTCTTTTTGAGCTGTATCTCTGAGAAGTCTCCCTCATACCTCCCAGATCCTGGAGCCTCCCTTGTACCTCTCATCACCCCCCAAGCTTCTTTCCCTGGTTGTGCTCAGTAGCTCCCCAAAGAAATCACCACTCTGACTTCACTCAGTCTTAGTAAAGGAATATTAAAAAATTGGAACCAGAGAAACAAACTATATATGGTTACAGTCCTCCATTCAGTAACTATGGTTTTCTTCCCTTGTCCCTGATGGGTAATTTTATATTTGGCTGAATTAGAACACCTTTTGTCTTGATTAGACCGAGCTTACTAAGCCATCTACTAAGATCTCTCCTAAGAGACTGAACAACTAGACACTGCTTTCCAGAGTGATGTACCTAGCTTGGCTGACCCAGAGCAGCATTACTACAATGAGAACTTGCTCCAGTATTAAGCCTGAAATATTATAATATCAGCATCAGGTTTGGTAAGCTGGTTTGGTAAGCTTGTGCATAGGCAGTTATCATTTAAGTTAATGTGAAGATTCACGTAAGCAGGATCTACCTGTCTGCAGTCTAAAAAAGCTGACACATATGCCTAGTGTATGTTTTAGTAAACACTAATATGTACCTGGTCTTCCCATCTGAATGATATACTGATTATATTTTTCATCTGGTCTAGTTAACAAATACATTTTTATTTGTGACAAAGAAAACATTCTCTTTTTCTCTCTCTTTCTGGTATGATATGTTTAATAAATGCAGTCTCACTGAAAGGTAAACTGCTTTGAAAAGTAAGTCAATACCATCACCGAAAGAAGATGAGATTTCACCTTCACTGCTGTAATGTATGACCTCTGCAAATGCAGGAGCTCTGTTGACAAGGCACATTGGCAATGTTATGCAATACCAGAGCTGGAATAAACAAAAATAAGTCTCAGCAACCAGTTCATTCTCAAAACATCCAAACAAAACAAAACAAAATAATAATACGTCATTATTATAATTAAGCAATAAATATTGAACAGAATTTTAAAAACTCATACAGCCATATCCTACATTCTAATTAACTTAGGAGTGTAAGAAAAGTCATTTATTTAATGCAAGAAACCCATTTATAACAAAGCAACTGGCCATTAACATCAATTATTGTCATATTAATCCAACAATTTAATTTATAACTGTGTTAAAATGGACCCTGAGAATATTCATTTTTGAAAAACTGCTGCTTTGGGAAGATTTGCTCAGAAGTTAATTTCAGAGTTCACTAAGTATGCACAGTTATGTTTTGGGAAGTCAGTAGGCATTGTAACTATATAGAAGAGTTGCAGGAAGTCTGCTGTTGAATCTGATTGAATGGCAGGTATGCAGAACAGAAAGGATAACATAATTAATTTGTATTTGTAATCCTTCCACCTTCCTGAGAAGAATGAAAATTCTCTTCTACAGGTGACTCACTTCAGAAGATGTAAGTAGATAAGTGCCACTTGTGGTTTTATTTAGATAGTGAGACTATAAGTTTGTATAACCATAGGTTAGATTTAAATGCAAGATGATCTTAATGTTTCAAAATTCATAAGCATGCTAAGATATAAGTAGCATTTATTCAAACACTTCAATTAACTACTTATGATTATGGGGACAGGCCTTTGTTAGCCCTTTGTTAAAACTTCACTGATAAATCTTAATGAGGTTTAATGTCTTAAGTAATATTTGCATTATGAATTTATGTAGAGAATCAGGTCCCATCCTAGTTTACCTCCTGTTGTCTTAGCTATGTTAGAAGGCTGGTGTAAAAAGTTTGTAGTTGTTTTTGTTTTGGTTTGCTTTTTAACAATGAGTGATTTCACTCTGGTTGGCTAGCCAACAGTTCTGCCAGGGAAATACCTAACATTACAGGAGCAAAGGAAATTAAATTAGCATCTGCAAAATAAGAGCAGAATCAGTACTGGAGGTACTCAAATTTTTCAATATAGACCTGAAATGATTTTTTTTAATTAGTCCTGTGACTAAAAAAAAATATTGTTTTGCTAATTGTAGATGACTACAAAATGACTGAAATTTTATTTCCTTGTCCTGTTCCAGCAAAGCTGTAGAGACCTGCCTGTTGTATTCCACCTCCGTCTAAAGCAGTTTAATATCTTAGAAGCTGACATTGAATGGCACCATTTTTCTGATATATGCTCAATATTTGCCAGACTTTTGAACAGTGTATGGGTAAGTTTTATAGGATCAGCTGAAGGGGAAATTTGGTATGAATCCATTACAGACAGTATAGGCAGCCTGACCATGTCAATAAGCAACGGATAGTAGAAAATGTCATATTTTAAAGTATTGTTGATGCACAATGAGTGTGTTGTCAGAAATCCGTAAAAGGAAAGTGAAGGTGCAACACAGCAATGTTGCCAAAGTACGAATACTGAATTGCTGTAAGAAAGGAGTACCTAAGGCCAGAGTCCAAGCCCATGAACATAATGTACATGGGCATATGTTAACATTTAGAAATGTGTCCGTGCTACTGTAACTTCAGAAGTGTTCTAGTGCACCATATAGCACATTCATCTGTTCACTATATACTGAATAAATAAAGACAAATTAACCATACTTTAATGGAAATGATACATCTTAATGAAGTTCATTAGTTTTGAATATTTAAAATATGCGAAGATTATTATATAAAGCTGCTGTGCTGAGGTAAGAATTCTGGCAACAATAAACACATTTAGAATTCATGCCATTTGGGAAAAAATCAAACTCTTTTCTCATTCAATATACAATATTAATTAATATTGATAATATTTATATACTGAGGATCTAGTATTTTACATTGTTAAAGGTTGGAAGTGCTTCCCATTGATTTTCAATTCTGTTGCTTTCATTCAGCACTTCAAGAAATCCCACTGTGTGAGACAATTTCCTGAAGGTATGTAGACCCAAGAAGCTGCAAGCAGGCTAGGATTTTTCAAATTCTTTCTAAATTCAAAAGGAGGAACCAAGGCAGATAGGTGTCCGCTGAATTTCAGGTACCCCAAACCACTGAAGATCTAATCTTTGACACACAGAGAATTCAAGAATATTTTGATATAGAAATCTGTCTGCTATTATCTCATTAAGCTCAATCTTCATTAAAATGCAAATAGAAAATTAAAAAGTAATTAGCTATAACCTAATTTTAAATATTGCTACTCCTCTATGTCTTGTCATGTCTTTCAGGGGTTTAATCACTTATTTGTCTAACTGGGGTGGCGGTACTCTATCAGCTTGATAATTTATCCTTTTTTTAGCTACTTTTGGTAAGTATTACAATAAGGATTTTAATTACTGCAGCAGAGTGTGTTTTACAAAGCAAGTAGCTGATGACTCAGTTTGTGGGCACAATTTTGACACTGAAAAACTGGGTGTCGGCCTGCCACTTTCTTTGCACAAGCACTTGAGGAAAGTTGATAGGCAATGCTAGGCATGGCAATTTGTTTACCCAGCATGAAACTTAATAGAAGTGGCTGTCAAAGAAAGATTTGACTAAGATTTCTCTCTTTTCCTTCTTTCTCCCTCTCCTGCCACAACAGCTCAAAGGTGGTACCTAGTCAGGAGTAGAAGGATGGTCCCATTTTGTTTACTCATTCTGCAGGGTCGTATTGATTTATGATGTCCTCATTATTGCTTTTCAAAACCATTAGCTAATAAAGTTATGAAAGAAGTAAGCTCCTTCTATGCGGGACTGTTAAACCATCTGACCTATCCTATCAGCTAACACAGCTGTGGAAGAGTCACTCCAAAACACTTCCAGATTGCATTGTTCTAAAAATCATTTCCAGGAACATAATAAACAGCATAATCCTGTTCTCATTTGCGATGTCTTAAATCTCTGTTGCTGGCCAAGACTTTTCCATCTGCTGAAGTGTTAGAACTTTTGTCATCTTTGATTAAAAGCACAGCTCCATAAACAGAATAAAGCACTGATTATTTATGGACAGATTACTTGTATTTCTCACATGGTAGATAGCACTTCAGTAACATGCCCTCAAATTCTTTTATATTGTTTTCCGTTTTGGGACTGAACTTACTAAACTGTTACTTGGCTGCCAAAGTCACAGTTAATCACTTTACAACTCATGCAGTTTTTCTTTTCTATGTTTTTAGATCTTCTGATATGAAGAAAAGTTATATGCTGGTCCAACATTGTTGAAGAATGTATTTTCATCATCCTGACGGGATGCACCCATGAGTGCTGAGGGAGCTGGCGGATGTCATTGCTAGGCCACTCTCCATCATCTTTGAAAGGTCATGGCGATCAAGAGAGGTGTCTGAAAATGGGAAGAAAGCAAATGTCACTCCAGTCTTTGAAAAAGGCAAGAAGGAGGACCCAGGGAACTATAGGCCAGACAGCCTCCCCTCGATCACCAGAAAGGTGATGGGGCAGCTCATCCTGGACACAATTTCCAAGCATATGAAGGATAAGAAGGTGATCAGGAGTAGCCAGCATGTATTCACAAGGGGGAAATCATGCTTAAGGAATCTGATAGCCTTCTACAGTGGAATGACTGACTGAGTGAGAGCCAGAGAGTGAGAGGAGAGCAGCTGGATGTTGTCTACCTTGACTTCAGCAAGGCTTTTGACACTGTCTCCCATGACATCCACATAGGCAAACTCAGGAAGTGTGGTTTAGATGAGCAGACAGTGAGGTGGATTGAAAACTGGCTGAATGGCAGAGCTCAGAGTGTTGTGATCAGTGGTGCAAAGTTTGGTTGGACGCCAGCAAATAACAATGTACCCGAGGGGTCCATAATGGGTCCAATCCTGTTCAACTTATTCATCACTGAAGAGTGCACCCTCAGCAGGTTTGCTGATGATACAAAACTGGAAGGAGTCGTTGATACACCAGAGGGCTGTGTTGCCATTCAGAGGCATCTCGACAGGCTGGAGAGATGGACAGAGGAACCTCCTGAAGTTCAATAAAGGGAAATGCAGAGACCTGCACCTAGGGAGGAATAACCCCATGCACCAGTACAGGCTGGGGGCTGACCTGTTGCAAAGCAGCTCTGTGGAGAAGGACCTAGTGGACAACAAGTTGACCATGAGCCAGCAATGTGCCCTTGTGGTCAAGAAGGCCAATGGTATCCTGGGGTGCATCAGGAAGAGTGTTGCCAGCAGCTAAAGGGAGATGATCCGTCCCCTCTGCTCCACACTGGTGAGGCCACATCTGGAGTACTGTGTCCAGTTCTGGGCTCTCGAGTACAAGAGGGACATGGAGCTACTGGACTGAGTCCAGCAAAGGCCACTAAGATGATTAAGGGACTGGAACATCTCTCTTATGAGGAAAGACTGAGAGAGCTGGGCCTGTTTAGCCTAGAGAAGAGAAGACTGAGAGGGGATCTTATTAATGTATACAAATATCTTAAGGGAGGGTGTGGAGAGGATGGAGCCAGACTCTTTTCAGTGGTGCCCAGTGACAGGATGAGAGGCAATGGGCACAAACTGAAACACAGGCAATTCCATCTGAACATAAGGAAAAAGCTTTTTTACTGTGAGGGTGACTAAGCACTGGAACAGGTTGGAGATATTCAAAACCCACCTGGATGTGATCCTGTGCAACATGCTCTAGGTGACCCTGCTTGAGCAGAGGAGTTGAACTAGATGATCTCCAGAAGTCCCTTCCAACCTCAGCCATTTTGTGATTCTGTGATTCTGTGGTTTTCCTTGGAGATAATCAGTATGGCTTTGGCGACCCCTATCAACACCACCATTTTACTCTGTTGTTCAATGTTTCCCTGTGTCATTTACCTCACTCATGTAATGTATCACACAAACAGGTATAAAAGAAACACTTCAGAATTAGAGTAGCCTTCACATTAGTGTTACTAGCAAGTTCCCCCCTACCCCCGCCAAATTTTAAATGGCTATAAACCTTCCATAGCACTACAGATACAAGTAATAAGAAAGCATAATGAGCATGATTTAACCACATTCTTGCAGAGAACATAAATATATCTTAACTGTTCTCTATATGGGGAAACTGATGAATACATCTAACACCTTTGTTTCAAATGGCCACCATTTTTCTGTTTCCATTTACAAATGTCTGCCTGAGACATCAAAGCTTTGTTTACAGATCTTGGTATTTTAATACTGCAATGGTGCCCTGTGCCTCCAGAAATCAGGACACCAGGATTTCAGACAGGTCATCCAAAATGTGAAATGCAAAACTCAGTGGCCATGTATGAATAATGCTGGCCATCAGGACTTCTTCATAGGATCAAAAAAAGTCTGTGACAGGATAGAGAAAGGTATCCTCGTGTTCTGACTCCCTGTTCTACTTTTTTTAAATGCATGATCACATAGTCCCTGATTCAGTTTGAAGCTAGGCTTATTACTAATAAGAAGATGCAGCCTATCTCACATCTCAGCATGTGACACTCAATCTTGATCAGAGATATCACATGCTGGGACCTGCTGCAAGCTTTGCTGATTATTCCTCTGTATTAAGATGAAGACAGCTGTAATATACTTCATTTTATTCATATCTCTCATGCGCCTAAGAAATTACCAATTCAACCCACAGCTGGGCAAAGATCTGGCATTCTGACAATACCCCATCAGAAATACATGGGTATGCTGATACCACACACAAATGAGAAGGCATATTTATAACCTTCCTGTGAATATGTCACCACTGGAAGAAAGACGAGAAAGATCAAAAGTAAAGCTGCAGTACAAATATGCAGATCACACTATACTCAAACGCTAATGAAAAGTAGACCCACAATCAAGAACAAGTGCGAAAAGTCAGAGAAGTGACTGACACAGACTTGAGACCTGCAGGTATGGAAAGCAGCAAGCTCCAAGGGTCACTGTAGTTTGGTTAGTAAAGGTCTGTGTGGTTTATTCTGACAGATGTTTAAAAACAGGACAATGAATGGAAGGGGCTATACTTAATGATAGTTTACAGATTTTTATATAAAGATCTACAGCTAACAACAAGACTGTTGTTGGAAAAAGGAAACATGAGAGGAAATGAATAGGAAGATCTGAGGCAAAAGTAAAAGTTTAACAGAAAGATCATTATTATTGCTGTGTGTATGCTTCTATTCAACACTACCTATGCATGCTTCCCATTTAGAAGCAAACAAACAAGTTTTCTGACAGCGTCAGGCCCTCTCATATAGTAACTGAGGTGTCTGTTTATCAAACAAGAGAAATCTCCCACTGGATAGTAGCTCTCTGAGTTAAATTTCTCTGGGTTACAGCTCTAAAATACTTGATCCACTGAAAGTGAGCAGATGATGCCTACAGACTGAAACACATACCTAATCTATTTATAGGCTTCAAAATATTGCAAGGTTTGATGGTGTCAAAGTTCAGTGTACTTGCTTTCTTCATTCTGAGGGAAAGATGTATTTCTCACTTGTGAAACAATGCTAAATATCTCCAACCTACACATTCTTATAACGTATACCCTGAACACCAATTTGCTAATGCTTCAGTATGACAATGAATTTTGCAATTCATATAGAAATACTACCAGTGACATTCAGGTAAATAATAAATAAAGTATGTGTGTTCATATTTAAATGACAAGCTTGCTCATCTTGCACATTCTTTCCCATATGGAGATCATATACACAAATTTTGATCTGTATACTCAAAATTAGTTTGTATATCCTAATTTTTAGGAAGTGACCTCATAATGACAAAACAATCATACGTCTAGATTTGAAACTTGATATTAAATAACAAATTTAATCTGGAGATGAAGATGTCTCCAGCAGTTGAAGAAATACCAATGTCAAACAGGGATTATGAATTTACTTCCTTTATACCTAAAAACAGTATGGCACAAACTAATATAAAATTTGAATCGGTAATAATTATATTTGAATTAATTTGCATACTTATCTGAGATGTGATTTTTAAGAAATTATTTTACCTAACTTTAGGCCTAACTAAAGGCCCTGAAAGGTCTCCAAAAACCAACTCAGTAATTCATGATTTCAAATTGACATCTGAATGAGACATACTGAAATGTCTTTCAGTAATTTCAAATCTTTACTTTGGGGTTTACAACTTGAGATAGTTTGAAGTTCCTCATGTTTCAGAAAGTCCTGCATAATGCTTTAAAATTTTTGCTGCTTTGGGGAAATTAAGATGATGCAGCTTAAAACAGAGGCAACCCAAAACTCAGAGGCTCTTTGAAAAACTTGGCATGGTAGCTCACATCAACTTTCAGCTGGTAAACAGTGACACATTTTACAAGACAGAAAGGCTGCACAGATCTTAAACTATCAGCCCATTCAAAAACTATTTTTCACCTTTTTACATGATCGTGTATTATACAAACATCTTTGATCCTGCCAGACTGTCATATATTTAGCAGTATATAAAAGCCTAATGATTTGAGGAAAAAGGAAACAAAAAGCCTGGCTGAATTCCTCATTCCTCTGTTCCGAACCTTACTGCCAGTGAAAGAAAAAGGAAGAAAAGTTTAGCTATTTATTTCAGTGGAGTCAGGATTGATTATTGCACCTCAGAGGAATAAAAATGATACAGCAAAAGGAAATCTGCTGACTTCAGTAGCACATAAATGAAATAACTAATTTTTTGAGGAGCATAGAATTTTGTTTCGGTGAAACAATCAGTTTTCTCTTCTTAATTTTTAAGGTGCTTGATGCAAAAAAAAAAAAAGGAAAGAAAGAAATGAGGCAAATTAGGAAAATTATATCAGAAGCAAAAAATCTAATTATCTAGCCAAATAGTACACTCCCAGTCAGACTTCAGTGCCAAGACCATTATTGTTAGTGAAATTGCCACGTGTATTTGTGCAGCTGTAGTAGATGCACCTTGATGAAGTCTAGAAAATTACACTAATGAGCCTTGCAGTGATTTATTAAGACAGTCTGGAAGGTGATTTAGTAATTTGCTCATAAACAAATCCTCATGCCAGTTGTTTTACACAACACAAGAGTGCTTCCAATACTGTACAGTAAGATGCTTCTTTGAAATGATATTCATATTTTACAAACTACTGGTTTACCAGAGTAACTGAATAAAGGCAAAGATATTTTGACCTTCCTCCTCTCTTGTCCCATCCTTACAGGTATAGGGGGCACCTAAGAAATACAGAAGCAGTGACACACATAGCTATGACACTTCCTCACTTCTATCTGATTAAGTAGGAGCATTAAAAATTCAACATCCTTTGAAATTTGACTTATATCTACAGTTGTGCCCTTTTATGAACTCCTGTGCTCCTGCTGTATGGGATGTTTGCGTAAGGCATTGCTTAACTTCAGAGGCTTTGGCCGGCAGTGTTGAAGCAAAGAGGATTTATCACTAGATCAGAGAATCTTGGATCCAAATTTCCTTTGGTATTAAATTTTAGTAAAACTACTTCCTTTCTGCTGTAGATTGTCAACAAATCACAATATTAATCATTTTGTAGTTTTAATTGTATATATGTGTTATTATTAAAAGTTAATTATATGATAGTTTAAAACACCTATGAAAATTGTCAATAATTTTTTGTCACCTTATTTCTAACAGCATATTTCTTAGGTAAGCTATATCTTAATTTTTCTGCAATAAAGGGTGATAAAATTGAGACAAAGACCAACACATTAGAGGTTATTCCATCTGAGTGTAGTCTGACAGTTGTGCAATACAGATAAAAAGCAAGTAGCTCAGGTAAGAACGGTTATTTCTCACAGGCACCTACCATGAAAATGATACACTACTTCCTTGACAAGAAATAACTGTTCCATTTTGTTTTCCAGTGACCCCTCTGGCCATTTTAGGAATAACAACGGCAGACTTAAGTAGGAGTCTTCACAGGTGTCTCAGCTGGATAGATTTTCATAAGAGGATCACATAGGGACAGTAAATAATAGTGAAAGAGCAACCTACTCTTCTGTGGGAAAAATGATGGAGGAAATAATCTTGTGAAAGATTCCAGGCAGGACAACAGTGCCATTCTATATCAAAACCTTACACTTTTGTCTCATTAATGGAAAGAGCAGAAATAAGATACTGGAAAAAGCCAGCGAAAGCAATCTTTTCTAGAATATCTCCTACAATTACATGATTCTGGATAAATATGAAGTAACCTTCCCTCCTTTCTTGAGACAGTTATATAACATTAGCTATAAAAACACTGAGCTCGTGACCTCTCTTTGGAAGCCAGTCCCTGGAAGCAGCATGCGCATTAGATACTGTACTGAGACATGCTGAGAATTTTGAAGGGTTACAGACAGTCTAGAAGAAGCTAAGATATATTGCCTCTTGAGAGAAGCAGGCCATTCCTTCATTTTGCTGAAATCATTAGTCACACAGAGCCTCACTCCTGTGTGGGATCTGCAGCTATAATTAGTGCTCAAACTCTCATTTGCATTCTTACTATAAAAGCTAATATTTTACATGTCAAATAACCCATATGGATTCACTTTTAATATTAAAAGCATTGCAGTTCATAATACATATGCAGAAAGCTTTATTACACATATTAATGTCTCATACCTGGTATCTTTTGTGTTAGGATAATGAAATATGACTTATTAATGCAGTTGTATTTTTTTTAATAGTCTGATTAGAAATGTGTTTAATCTACACAATTTCAGTACTTTCTGTATCACCATTAGTCAGAAATGTAGGATACCTTTTTCCTCCTTTGCACAATTAAGTCTCACATTTTCATGTAGGTATCCTGCTCTGTCATTGCAAGTGATGCCAAAAATATTTGTAACTGTTGAGTCTCAGCAAAAGTGTGATGACTATGTCTGAAAATGGATCTCTCCCCCAGAGGTCTATGGCTGATCAGTTGCTAAACATGCAGGATTCAAAATCTGGCTATTGGGAAATATCATACAAATGAAACCTATTATTGTTAAAGAGTTTGGTGTACACCTCTCCACATGATATTTTGAGTACTATTTCTAAATGGCCAAAGCTAAATCAGCCAACTGGGAAGTGGTAGCAGGTCTTTTCAAAACCAATCTTAGTGTGAGTATCCATTAAAGGATCCTAAAATTGCAGTTAGCATAAGTCCTATGGAAACACCTGTGACATCCATATGAATAGCAAATGAATTCTTTATGATCAGTGCTATTACAATGAATACCAAATGAATTCCTTATGATCAGTGCTGCTAAAAAGACTATCAAATAAAATCACAATGAAGCAATTCTTAAATTAAAGAGCTACTTCCAAAGAGTCCACCTAGCAAAAACTCTAGCACAATAACGACAGTTAGGGAAACATTTATTCCATATATTGTGTGTGCAGAAGAATCAACAGCAGCCTGGTAATTTATTCAAAACAATGAACAAAAAATACATGATGGTCTCTTGCTTCTTTTAAGGGAAACTATAAACCTAGAGCATCATTAGTACATGCTGCTTTTCTTTTTGGCAGTCTTAGATTTTCTACATCACTGTACTGTGCAAACCATTGTCAAAATCATCTCCCTCCCCCCAGCTCAAATATACTTGTCAGAGTGATTGAAGGGTTAATCCAAGAGAAGCACAAATGCACACAAGGCAATCAGATAGTACTGTGCACTTAATGGGAGTGTGCAGAGAGTTACTATCTCTACAATTTCTACAGGCTCCACAAGCTGGAGGGATAGCTTGTAGATATTAATGTACTCAAAAGACTGTGATTCATTTCTTGGCAAGGCTAGTATGGTCAAGAATTACAAGTACACTAATTAGCAGTGAGCGTACAGATCTTCATAGCACAGTTCAGAGTCATGCTCCTCAAGGTCCTCGATTCTTTGACTGAAGGGAGGAAACTGGAAAGAAAGCATCAATGATTTTTCTTCGTAGCAAGGCTGTGCTCTAGAAAACTTGAATCGGTGTGGTGACAATGTTGTCTTTCCAGTATAAGGTGGTGTAGTAACTGGTGCCAAGAATCACAGTGTGGAGAAAAAAAAGTCTGAATTTGTGAAAGGGTTTTTAATCAGAATTAGCCTTTCAAGACTAAGAAGGTTAGTAAGAAGCATCTTCTATATACCTGTTAAAATCACACGATGACTTGTTGTGCTTCAGAAGCTGCCATGGTGCGTTTCTGCTTAGGCCTTTTTTCCCCTGCTCTGCTCTGTGTCCCAGAGCTGTGGCACGCCGCGTGTGCCGTGCCACGACGCTGCATGAGCGCCACCTGCACAGGCACACAGCGCCCGCAGAAATCTGCCTGTCTGCACTTCAATAGCTTCAGCAAAGAAATCACATACAAACTTCTAACTACTGCATGTACAATAATGATGCATTGCTTGCATTAATAATATTGTTACTAAATATGGATGTCACTTAGCATGAGGTAAGTACAATGCCCTCAGCTTTGTGCAACCTGAGAAGTGAACACCTGATTAAGTTAGAGTAGCTTAAAAATTACTCCCCACATCAGCCGAGTTATCATTATCCTGTGCGTACTTTCAGTGAGTCCAAGTGAGGTTGATTTTTACTGAAGATTTATGACTTTACCTCATATTTGGGGTGAACTAAGGGTATTCAGTTATGTCAGCTTAGCTAATGGACAGTTTCTCAGGATGCCATGACTATTCACATCTGATTGCAAGACCATATTATTAAGTTTAAATTACAAAAAAGAAAGTTTCTGTTAAAAATGTAAAAATAGGCCAAGCAATTTACCGTACTGGAATATTTATGAGTACTTAAAACTAAGAAAATGAAGACAAAACAAAACAAAACAAAACAAAACAAAACTTTTAACTCTTCCTGATGTATACCTAGCAGGCTGTTGTTAATTTATGATATTCATTCACTGAGGTCAACAGGAATGATTATTCCATGTCACATGCATTAGTTTGCAATATTAACACCCATGAAAATGGTGGTAAGAAATCACTGTTTTGATTTGGTAACTCCTTATGCTGATGCTGCATTTAAGTAGATAAAAATAGAATAAAGAGTAATGCTGAGTGATAACAGAAATAGTATTTAGTACATGAAGAATCGAAAGAATCTGAATTTTTACATGCTGAGTAAAGGTTACTAGAGGATCAGAAGACTAGATCCACAAAGGGACTTAGCCACCCACACTAGGACAAAGCATTGCTCAGCAGCAACCCTACCTCCAGGCACCATGTTTTCAGCATGAGAGTAACCCAGGCACAAACAGGTCTGCTTCTGAGCAAATTCAAAAGCATTTGAGTACGGACTATCTTGAAGCCTAATAAACAAGAATATAGAAATAAGATCTTTCTCCATCTATGGTATTTGAAAGACCTGATATAATGAATGCTCTCTGAGCATTTCAACAGATCAGGTTATGCACAAAATAAAGGCAGTCTCTCCCTTTATGACACAGCTTACCTAGCTATTGCTGGTGTTGAAGCAGTTTTCAGCCAGGACATTAGCCCTTTGACAGAAGTGTTCAAATTCACATCTCTGCATTTTAGGGGTATCATAAACGCAGTCCTGATTTGCAGCCTCCCCTTTTGAGGCTGTCTAACTTTAGATGGCATACATGAACATTCCTCAGCTGAGAAGGAGCAAGACATAAGTAACTATAACCTTGTAATCTGGTAATTAGGTCCTTTATTTAGGAATGGATACATCTAAGAACCAGTCCCTCTGTCAAGATATTTTTAGGTATTTAAAGCCATAATTGTTTGTTTAAAAAAAAAAAAAAAAGTCCAAAGTCCTTTGCCATGAGTTCCTAAACTTCCTTCTTCTAGGTGTGTCTCATTGACCCAGTGTGTCCTGAATTCTTTTCTGGACAGTGGAAATGTTTCAACAGGATGCACAACCTATGTGCCTAACATGAACAGTTAGAACAATTGCTAGGTGCCTAGTATAGTTATAGGCAGAGTATCCTAGAACAGGGTATATACCTGATATACGTATAAATCTCCTATTGTGGCAAAAGGAAATGACACTTGGAGAATGCTCTAACTAGTACACATTGCATAAAGACTACAGTACTATTATATTATTATATAAAGACTATAGTATAGTACTATTCCCTCCTCTTCTGGCACTTGTTCTTTAAAAGCAAAAAGTGACCTTGATCCATTTTCTGTAAAGAAAACATCTAGGTACCTGGATTCGGGAGAGGTTTCTATGACTGATTTGTAAAAAAGATGTGTGATTCTTTGAAGTTCTAAGGACCAAAATATTCTTTAATTGCTGTCCCTAAGAAACTTCTTCAGTCTACCAGTGCTTTGGATCCTGCTCTGAGGTATCTAACACTCCCTACACAAGCACAGAAAGTCTTGTGCCTAGGGAGATTTTTTTGATTCTAGTCATTGTAGCACCTGAATCCTTTAATGGAACTTATTCTAAATGTCCAAATCACTTTGAAAATAAGATTTTATCTCTAAGCCTCTCAGATGCATTAACATTTTATGATCATTAAATCCTACCTCAGAAAAATCAGCTCACTGTCCACTGAGTTCAATAGTAGAGTCTTGCTACTCTCTGTACAGAGTACTCAAAAGGTTTTTGCTTTGTTATCCAATAGGTCAACTTTTAAAAGTATGTGAAAAAGTGACAAGTTTTATGGTCATACTTTTCCCTCTCGAATCTCACCTTTTGTACTTTCTGATTGTTTAGTGTCTGCCCCACTGTGTCAACTAATATCCATTGAAGTCCTGTTATCCTAATAAAAACAATCAGGGAAAATAGATAGGGACATAGTAATTTTTGAAAGCAAGCAACAGCTCCCCTTCAAACTTTTAGGGTTTTTTTTCATTCTCAGACTAAAAATCTTTGAAATGAATACAATGGCTGAGAAATGCTTGGAATTGTTTCTAACAGTGGGAACTGATGACACAATTTGAAAATCATTTAAGTAATTTCTAAAATCATACTTTGTATATGGAGCAGGCCAACTCAAAACACACAGTAAATCTTTGTGGGTGATCAGTCATGTTCTGAAAATGATGGAAATTCTGACATGTTGAACTGCTGTAACATTTTGTTAGTGTTTGGATTTTAGATGAACCTCTGACAATATCTTTGTTTTTGACAGGTACAAAAAAATTGAAACCCTTTCTAGATAAAGTGAATTAATAAAGATACTAAGGTTTTTAAATGTTTTTCAGTTGTTTATTTCCATAAGAATTTTAAATGGGGGAAAACCAAGCAAGGTTGTCATATAGAAAATACATCTCTTCATTTGAAATCTGATCTAAATTTTATATTGTCTTGCCAGTGTAAGCAATCTATCAAATTTATTTTTCAGTAAACATGGTTTGGGAGCATGACCTGAAAACTGTTTGTCTGTTTTTATATAAATAGCTAAGGCAGATCTCTAAACCTGTGTTTTAAGCAGCAAAGGATTAATAAACTGTCTACCACAGGTGAAATTTTCAAAATATTAATAAAGAAAAAAATGGGTGTGGCTTGCCTTTAGTGTTAACAGAATAAATACATAGAAAAAAGAAATGGTAAATAGAAAACAGTATGCCTATTCTCTAGTCAACTGTAACACCCTGCATCAAGTAAATGTACTCATTTTCTTCTTTTCAAGAAACAGCTTTCACTGTCAATGTTCCATAAAAACTGCTCTGCAAGATGTTAACCTGGATTTCTTTTTGGCTCAGGAAAAACCCTACTCCTTATCTAATCAGAAAATTTAAAATGCACTTCTTCATGTCTGAGAGATATCATTTCAAAAGCTCCGGTTTTGTCTATATTGAAGTCAAAACCGAGGTGGACTACTAAGAATCAGGCCCTCAGCTTTGACGGCAGTCACACCTACAGGCCTCCCTCCATCACTGTGTCTCAGAATAGAGAGGTCCCAACAGTTCAACACAACTAATACTTTAGTCTGCATATCTTCCTTGAAATTCCTCTGGTGCTTGCTCTAGGATGCTCACAGAGCAAAGGGAAAGCAGCAGAGATGATGGAGCAGCTGCGCCCCAGCTTGCAGTGACCCCGTGGGCACCTTGCTAGCCCTTTCCCTGCTGAAAGCGAGTTCAGGTCCCTCACCATGGGCAAATGGGGAGCCAGCCAGGAGGCTTGCTCAGAAGAGACTTAGATGTGTGAGGTCGGTCTTAATTGGAACGGAAGTCCCCAAATCACCCTCCTGAAAACTTATTTCCATCTCATCCTGGAAGCACCTAAGCTCTATAATGCTTGAGTTTTGCAATTTTTTTCCCAAAGACCCCCATGTATAAAGTGTAAAAATGTCCTTACAGGATGCTTTAGAGCCCAGACTTTCCAGGCAAACCTTCTAGATCAGTAGGATACCGTTATTCTCTCCTGACCCCTCCACACTAATCTTGAAATGTTTTCATCTGAGTAGAATAAGCTCTAAAGGAAAGCGTTCTTCCCTTTCCCTACTTGTATTTGTAATCAGGATTGGTGTGAGAGGGGGTGGACACAGACAATTCCCTTGACCCGAGTCACCTGGGATGCTTTGACTTCAGGCTGCATCTTCTCCAACACCCTGGAAATTAGTAAATGGTGAATACGAGTGCTACTGTGCATGACTAGGTTCAGAAACTGTTAGAAAACTAAGATCACCTTGAAAAACAATGTTTCTGTAGACTCATAACATCAGTGTTGTGGCTGCAAAGTTAATTCTAGATAAAACTTGCTTGAATGGAGGATCAGGAGTGTTTTCCATGAACCTGGACCATATAATGAATAACAAGAAGGTTTGAGAGTGGGTGGGTTCTGCTGTCACCACCGGGCAGAAGCCTCTATGGGTCATCTGAGCAAGGAATGACCAACTTTGGACCGGGTTTTTCCTGCAGTTTGGTGTATGGCATATTAACTGCATGTAAGTGTTAAAAGGTATTGATCAGTATAAGGAGGTGTTAACATTGTTCATCTCTATTTTGGCTGGTAAGAAGTGCTACCAGAGGCAGCCTCTTTCTGTGCTGTTCACCGTGCACAAGGCTGCAATGAGACATGCAGGTTCTTAATCACTCAAGCAATGTGAGTACTGTCACTGTAAAGGTATTGCACTGAAGAGAGTGAAAGAGGGAAAAGACTCTTCATATATGTGTGTGTGTGTGTGTCTGTAGCATATAAGACCTTCCTTCTGTTGTTTTGTCTGCTGTCTATACACCTTGCTCCATGCCTGTTTAAGATGCTATTCCAAGACGCCTAGGTTTTCCCAGACAAGAAATAAAGCCTCACACAGACTTCTAGTTTCCATTTTTGGGACCAGATGTCTAGAAGTTAGGCACCACAGCTTTTAGTGTTGTAGCAGAAAAGTCCCTTTTTGGATATAGCCCTAGCTAGAAGACTGAATATGTGTATAAAGCAATGATTGAATGTATAAGCTTCAAAGCTCTGAGTCATACAGTAAAGAAACTTTCCATAACTAGAGGGAAATGCTGATCTTTTAAGAATATTTTTCTTTTCCAGCAGACCTCAGAGCATAAGTCAGGAAAAAAATGAAGCCTGTCTTAACCAACAAAAAACCATTGCAGTAAATTTTATTTCACTTTGTTTATCTCATTTTTCTCCCACAAAACAAATGCCTATTTAACTTATATATAAACAATGTTTTAATTCTCTTCTTTTATAAATTGATATATATTTTTCTTATTCTTTCATTCACATATTTAGTAAGTGATATGAAAATTCCTTCCAAATTTAATCTAATCCTTATTAGATATAAGAAGAGGTCTGTGGAATCAGTGATTAGGTTAAGGCCTGAATAAATGCAGTGTAAGAACTTTCTATTTCTAAGTTTCCATTTTATATATATATAAAAGATAATCACCTAGGTTTTCTACCTCATATTAAGTAAAACCCGTATCCCTATCAAAGGGATGATGTA
This sequence comes from Apteryx mantelli, assembly GCF_036417845.1. Classification (NCBI taxonomy): domain Eukaryota; kingdom Metazoa; phylum Chordata; class Aves; order Apterygiformes; family Apterygidae; genus Apteryx; species Apteryx mantelli. Next base: position 113,993,579 of record NC_089980.1, on the reverse strand, counting down.
ACTTGTTGTATAAAATATTGGCATGTGACTCATAACATATAAATCCTAGATCATAGTTCAGGAACAGACTTTCTTTGGATAAATTACTGTGTCCTTTATATACTTTTTTTTCTCTGTCTGTATAGTTAAGCTATTTTATTATAAGCGCCTTGGCCCAGGAAGGTGCTCTTTTCCATTAGCATGCTTAACAAAATAGGACCTTAATTTTGACTGGAATCCCTAGGTCCTTCTGTAATAAAAAACATCAAATCTTCTCCTGGTTTACCGTAAAACAACCTGAGGTACTTTAACATTCTCCATAGTTCAGCTATTGGGACCTTATGTCCTTTGTTTCCCTATGACGATTCCCCCTCCTCTCCCCACCCCACCCCCCGCCAAAGTACTATTTTCTCTGAACAACTGTAAGCAATATTGTAGACTATATCCTACAGATGATTTTACTAGGGTTATATGTACACTAACAATATGCTTTGTTTTGTTTCATATGTTTTCTGTCTTCTAAAACATCTTTGCATCTTGTTGACCTTTTAAAATGCTGCTTTGCTCTGGGCGGATGGCTTCAGTTTATTTCCTCAATAATTTCCAAATTGTTTTCTTGCTCTGTATATAGAATGATTGTTTTATTTAATGAATATTTCCTAATTTGGTCTTGTGTTCTTAGATTAATTATTGTCTATTTTCCTAATCAAATTCCGCTTCTTTTTGCTAGGCAAATTATATAAATGCTGCAACACCTTTTGAATATGATCACATTGCTCTAAGCAGCTTGCTATGTTTTTAGTTCTGGCATAAGCCATAAGCTTAGTTACAAATTCTCACCTCATCACTTACATTCAGTTATACCTAATCATGAACAACAGAGGTCCTAGTACTGACTCCTTGGATACTCTTTCCAGCCTTTCCCTTTGTGGCCTACTTGTAAACTAGTTTTCTATCCAGCAGTTTCTTTGCCTTCATGATGATTTCGCTTAGCCATTAATCTCAGATGTGGTACCTTGTCAACAGCTCACAAGTAGACTATATCCATTGAATTTCCCTTATCTACAGTGGCAGTAATATCTTCAAAGAACTCCAGCAGGTTAGTTAAGCATGACCTCCCCTGCCTGAATCTATGCTGGTTATCCTTAATCAAACTGATTTTCAAGCTGTTCTTTCGCACTTCCTTATCGTAGCTTAATTTCCCCCACAACCCTTGTTAAATTCACTGATCTATAGTTTCTTGGATTGTCTTTAATCTTTTTTGAAGAAAGATTTCCTTGCTCTTTTCTATCTGCAGAAATCTTTCCTGGCCAGATCTGCTTTTAAAAGTGTCAGTAAATAGCCTTTTAGTCCCTCTGGGTTCCTCGCTAGCTGTCTTAAAATGTGTTCTCAAAACTGGCTTTGATGAGGAAAACAAAAATCACAAAAAAGAGTCTGCTTCATGCTGGCATTTTTGTTTGTTTGAGTAAAATGGAACAAGCTATTGCTGTCAATAGAGAGTGGTAAAATTAAAAACATTTTGTTCACTTTGCACTCACGGAGGTGAGGAGGGCCTTTCTGGATCGCTATAATCCTCAGCGCAGTGGGATAGCTAGCAAAAGCCACTCCAAATGCATTCCTCCACCTCCAGGGAGCTGAAACGCAATGTGTCATCCTGAGGGAAATGGACTTAGTGACAAATTTACACATCTCTGGCCTCCAGTCTCAATTACTGTGAATCCCCATGCCTTGAGGTGAAAACCCATGTAATGGTGCAGCAGATAAGCAATACAATACACTGCCAGTGCATCACTCCAGTATTCCAGAAATCCCTGGATGAAGTTGAAGGTCATGGACTTGAGCTGCAGAACCTTGAAGGGCTGGGGTGGAGTATTTCAGACACAACATCTTCCTGTGTGGCGGCAGCTTGCTATGACAGCTGCATTCATAAACAACAGGATCGTTTCTAACGTGATTAGAAGAACGGACAGAACTTGAAGAGCAGTGAAAGCTAACTATGGAACTACCTCCACAATAGATTCAAATGACTGCACTTATCTGCCTCTGTCTCTCAGATGCACATACACACACATGCATTTATACTATATTCATTCCTATGGTAACTGGGCACCTTAAAACAAATATATGCAAATCCAGGTGAGAGCATTATCCAGGTGAGAGCATTATACATAAACCTAAATTTTCTCATCTCTCCAGTATCACTGATGTCAGCAGAGATGTGGCAGATACCTGGTTAGTTAAGCAGTGCTGCAAACTTTTTGCAAGAATAAAAAACTTTTTGCCTCAGTCTTAAACAAATATGAGCTAAAGGACAAAATGGAACAATCCTCCGATAACATCACCCCTCTCTGTCAGATTTCTTTGTAGATTTTATTTGAAGGACAAAACATGATGATAGCTAAGGCCCTAATACTAAAGGTTATTGATTATTTCCTGAAATGAGCTGAAATTAGGTATTACAGCACCTAGTTTTTAGGTGCTTCCTGGCAAATAAAACCCACAACAGTATTCTGGGTTGGCTACTTGTAATTCCACTTTTCATAGAAAAATTAAATATTCACTGAGCAAGACAGAAACCCAGCCAGGAGTACGACTCTGTGATGTAGTGGGTAATGCTCTCCATGTAAGACAGGACCAATAGGGGTCCAGTTCCTGTCCCAACAGCTCTTTTAATGCTGATTTTAATATTGAGTTTCTTTAAACAATGTTTGGAACCCAGATCTTCTACCTCCTAAAGAAACTTCATCAGGAATCCTTCACAGCACCAACAGCAGAGAGGCTAGGGCAGTCACAGGATATGCTTGAAAAAAGCATGAGACAGGCTTTAACTTTCTCAGAGAAGAAGAAACTGAATGTAGACTTTTTCACAACCTAGCTGAGTACTCCAACTGCTAAATTACTCTACTCTGGGAAAATGAGAGGGCACCACTTCCACCCCCAGGAATATCTGATGTGAGGCCCAGTTTTGCAGGTGTTCTTAAAGAAAGCCCAGTAGTTTTATCCCTATGGAAGAACAACTATATTGTAGATTACAATAACTGTTAGATATCAGTGCTAGACAAATTGGCAAGATGCGAGCATTCTGGGAATGCCTGGAAATATAATTTTAGGCTCAAAAGTAATTTTATAATGAAAATGTAGGCATGTGCAAATTTGGGTGCATCTGTGGTTAAAGTAGCAGTTAAGTGGTAGTTTGGTAATCTAAGTATTAGATGTAAATATCTTCACAATAAAGGGAGACCTTGATGCTTAAATTCTTCTGTGTATTTAGTGCCGAGTGTCCTCAACATGCATGAAACTAATTAGGAACTGAAGAGTTCAGCACATCTCAGATCTAGCTCTTGAATTCATAAGTTATATTATATTACAGGAGAACAATCAGCAGATTTTTATTTTCTGAATTTTTCAGGTACATACTCTATACTAATCAAAAGTGATTCTAGGCAGAAAGAAGAAAAGATGGATATTGAGGGATTATGCCAGCAACATAACAATATGGGCTGTCACAATTTATCAACAAATTCTCTTTAAATAAATTTCTCTGAAGAAATACTGTTGTACTAATTGAAGAAACTAACTGTATGTGCCATCTGATCCTTCAATTAAAGTGGTTGAGATATTCAGTATGGCATGTTTTCTTATGTTCAGGTGAGTAATTTTTAAAAAGGCAAGCTTAGTAGATAATCACAGGACTACACAATTAATTTGATGTCATCTCAAACCAGCATTACACTTCTGCTACCTAAAATGAATAATTACTTTTTAATTAAACACAGTATTTATTTGTAAATTTAATCTGTTGCTTGATTGTAATCTTTAAGTGTTCAGACAGTTTTCTCATTTTAATAAATATGTGGGTCTGCTCTAATTAAGCAGAAAACAAAACTTTCTGAATTCCATGAAAATGGTGAAACTCAAAGAACTCAATCATTCACTCATCTCACTGTAAATTTAGACTGCAGTCTGTCAGATATGTTACAACTTGCTTGGACATGGTCCTCTCCCAGCCTTCTTTCTAAAACCTAAGTTCTTGTCTGTTCGCAAAGTTCTCAAGCTAAGCAATACTTTTTCTGGACAGGATAGCAGTAATTAAAGCCTTCCCTTCCTGAATAGACTCTATCAAAAGTACTCAGAAATCTCTCTTTTGTGGAAACGAAATATAGCCTTTTAGAAAGAAACGACAAGAACAGTCACGGGAGCCTTGCTAACATTAATGAGATTCTGGTTTCTTCTATTTGATACTACTGCTGTCCATAATGGTCAGATATGTTTTTCTAAATTATTTATTTATATTGCTTTGTTTTGTTTTTATGGCATGGATAGGCTTTTCTGCTGACATTCCTGAGAGGAGAAGGAGAGAGGATAAAGGAGAACAGCTTCCATTTAAGCCCATTCAGAGTCAGCCTTAACACATGTAGGAAGAGTGTTGTCTTAGAAAGCAAGAGAAACGATTCTCTTTCAGACAGTGAGAAACCTTCTTAAGCATTTTATGCTTACACACATTACACATTATTATAATATCTGGTTGTCTTAAGATGAAGCTAAGAACAGAAAAGAGTGTGCCTAATTGGACCCCACAGAATGTCTTGCATGTTTTGAGGTTGTGTCTAGGGACAGAATTTTCAATGTTATTATTTAATTTTTGCAATATGTTTTAGATCTGGATTTTGGGAGGGGGTGTAAACTGGTCAATTTAGAAGGAAGACAGGGTTTCAGTATTCTCTTTTCACAGATCTTTTCCAAGAGAGAGAGGTTTTGCAAAGTTTCCCAAAGGCAGGCAATCAAAGCCATTACCTAATCTCCTCAGAAACTCAATCCTTCACCAGATTCCATCATTAAAGTTTTACACAACACCCACCAGGCTTTTTGATTGTTTTTGTCACGGGAAAAAAAACACCAATAAGATATGATTTGTGACCAGAGGTACATTGGACTTGGGCTGGCTGATCACAGAGGGGCAAATTATAGCATGCATGGAAGATGGGGCTAATGTACAGTCCACATTTTATTACCAGTGAGTTAGTAACACACTCCATGGAAGCCAAGATCAATAGCAGAGATCACTAAGCACCTAGTTTGCTGTATTCAGTCTTTAGCAGGACCCAATTCTCTAAACATTTTGTCTTCTGTCCTTCCAGAAACCTCTTACAGGGCAAGATCTTTAATATCATTGCCATTCAGATGGTCACAGTGTACAGTCCACACTACTTATAGGAAAGCAAACAGTCAAAATAGCATTGATGAGAAGAAGAGCCAGGTAATGAGACAGTGGGATACAGACAAATGCCTGTTTATAATGAAATATAGACTATTATTCTTTTAAGTGCATCAACAACACTGACTACAGCATCATTATTAAAAATTATGAGAAATGCACTTGGGAATCGTACATTAGTATTACTTTGAGTTAGTTAATATAAGAATCCACACGGAAATTTTAGGTGTGTGTGGAAAAAGTATGTAATTTACAGATTCATATCATCCCTTGCTATCTCTCAAATGCAAAGTTTTATGCAGGATGAAGTATTTCTGAAGGGCTGAGAAATGATCAGGGAAATGAGCAAGTAGAAGCTTCAAAATTAGCAAAAGGCAGTGCTTTTTCATGAAGCAGGAATTAACTCATAAAATAGATCATCAGAGAATAGTGTCTATAAGTAGCCTAAACTATGAATAGGTTCAAGAGCAGATTCATGAAGGTTACATTTCTTGGTGGTTATTAAACACAGATGCACTCTCTGGCTAAGGTTTTCCTAAACTGCCCAGAGGCTGCTAAAATATAAGGCTCTCTATATATCTTGTTTCCTGTAATCTTTTCTCTGCATTTGCTAATGGTCAATGTCAGAGAGGATACTTTGGTATGATTTGATGTGACACTTTTTGCATTTTTAAATGTTTGAAGACCAAAACTTAATCAAATTCATGGGAATTACACAAAATCTAGGCACAGATTATGTCTATGACTTAGTTCTTCAGGTCTTAAGAGCTGCCCAGCTCCTATGTTCAGTCTCCATATTGATTGCTCACAGTGGGCAAGTCATCACAGATTAGACTCTGTGTGCTTTTTTCCGTGGGTATCTTAAACGGCCACTTTGGAACAAAACAAATTATGCTTCTTACATGCCTTCAACAGAGGAGGAAATTACAGAGTGAATGCAAAAAGAAAGATAAGGTTTGCAGAAGTAAAATTTTAAAGAAACAGTAAATGGAAAGGAAAGGGAAATAATATTTAATATTGCAAATCTGCTGGTGCCAGTTCTACAGGTTCTACTAGATAAAAGCCATTATTTTCAGCATGTCAAAGTAAAGCCCGTGTATCAATCAGCTCTGCAACTGAACTACCATGCCTGGGAGAACTCTAGGCATTACATATCAGACCACATCAGACCTGCGCGGCAGTGGCACCAGGGTTTCCACTGAGTGCACTCGCCGACGGGCATTGCGAGTTTGCGCTGTGCTCAGGTTCTGCTCAGGAAGACTGCAGCAGTATGCTTGTGTTCCAGGAGACGATGACGGCAGGTGATTATGCAGTGCTATTCAGTAATACAAACACCGGTAACGGAGATCAGAAACAAACTCGATTAATTGCTGATGGATGCAGATGAACTAATCTGGGGTACATAGTCTTAAATGCAGGGTAACGTGAAGCTGGTATGGGCTAAGCATCAGAGGACACGTTTTTTTGTTTGATTCTGTTCATGCTGGAAATAACGTTTTACATGCCTGGACTTACATTTCCTTTCTCAATGTAGTAATGTTGTCCATTTCTTTTCCTCTCCATTCAAATGATACCTTGTATGATAGGGCCTCATACTCTAGAAGTTACTATAAAACAAATTAATAAAGCACACTATGCATGTATGTCCCTGCTTAATTAAGTCTTATTTAAAGACTAAATATAGTAAGAAACAAAGTATCCTAGAAATTAACTGAGTGGAAGAAGGTGAATGACAAGAGTACGGACTGATTTAAAAAAATAAAACAAGCCCGACTGAAATCCCCATTACATGCTGTCATGCTCTTTCACATGTAACTCCTTTTTTCAAATAGCTTATCTCCTTCAGTTGTACTGTCAAAGAGTGTGTCTATGAAATATAAGAATGGTTCCCATCAGATGCCTATACCGTGCTCTGTGTTGAATGCCCATCCCTCACCTGACACAGTCTCTCTCACCACAGCAGCCTGTTTTTTCCACAGTGGGCAGTACATTATCTTTCCAGTGTCAAAGAGTAGTTTCTTTTTTAATTGCTATCCCACCCCCCCGCCCCAGGGACCTGGTCCTCATGCACAGCACTCCTTTTGGGTACCTAGACAAAAGCAGTGTCACTGAGTAGATCTGAGAACCAAACTGCTATTGAGACAGTCACACAAAATGCTTCTGCTTTACAAAACAGTATCTGAATGTACGAGTACTATGTGACAAAACATGTTCAAAATGTTTGCACAAATCTATCCCTCCTGCAGATATACTCTGAAGAGAGATGCTCAGTCATTTTAATAGGAGTTCGGTGCCTATCTTAAAGTGCTAAAACTGTGGAGATACCTTTGTTTTTCATCAGAGCTGCAAAGTACTGCCTCATCCCTAACAAATGGCCTGCTTCTTAGAAATACAAATGGAGCCCAATCGCAATTAGTACCATCAATGTGGGATAACTGTAAAAATGATAAATACTCACAGAGAAAATAATGGAGGTGGTAGTGATTGTTTTTAATTCTGGGTCAGAACAACAGCCTCTATTATCCAATATAGCCAATAGTCTATGAGTTGGCTTCATTCCAAATTTTAATTTGCTGCTGCTTTTAATGTTTGTTTTGTAATCACAACCATTTTGTTGCTGGGAACATCAGATCCAGATTCTTTTCTTTTTCACTCAGAATTACTAAAATACAACAGTTTTAAAGAAAAACAAACCAGCCCTTCCCTTGAGAAATCTCTCCATCCTTAAAAGAATACTACAACTATTTTAGATTTGGAAACTTTGTTCAATTCAGATACTACCTGGAAGATAACAGTAGTTAATGCTGTATATTGTTGCATATCCGTTCTTGCTACAGCACTATATGGCATTCAGATTATGATGATTCACAAGTGTAAAAGTAAGTACAGTGCAAATACCCTGAGGTTCAGAAGTGCTGAGATCTGCAGTTTTCTCTTAAATCAGTGGGAACTGCAGACTTTTGGCACTACTGAAAGTAAAGTAAAAATAAATATATCTACCAATCTAGATCTTTGTCAATAAACAGTAGTTTCTGCCTCCTTTCCAGCTTCCTTGAAATTTACACTAAAACTTGTTTTGCAGGTAAAATGAGCTCAGACAGATGCTTTATAGTTCTGTATATACACATTCTTTTATTCAATAAACTGTTTTTTTTCTTCCATCAGATATTTTGGAAAAAGACAGTTGTTTTTCATGCTGAGTGGGTATGAACTGATGTATCATAAGTGATTCCGTCCACAAGTCTGTTTCTTTATCAAATATTCATTTAAGTAAGTACCACTTTACCTTAACACTGCTTGTGGGTACACAGAGATGCATTACCAGTAAAGTGCAGTTATAAAGGCAGTAAGGAAATAAGACAGAAATAAAGATTTCTCTACAATACAAAATCTTGAAGCCTCATCCTATAGTCCTTACTCAGCCAACACCATCTCTGAAAGCAAGAGGATAGAAAAGCTTGCAAAAAGCAACTGTGCTTTTACAGCTTGAAATTATTGTGGTCCAAGCTAGCTTCACAATAAAATAGCTAATACTTTAAAGAAGATGCACAAGTCTAACTGAAAGGAGACTCTAGCTCTGTCACCTTATCTGGTATACAGAAATTATAGATCTGGATTTACAATTTCTAGCAACCGGAACTCAGACTTATGGACACAACAAGAATCAACACTAAAACAATCAATCGAATGTCTCTGTTTAAAGAGAACTAAACATTTGGGTATATATGAGAAACAGGAAAACTGAATTCTCTTTGACAAAACAACTTCTCAATTTTCCTTTCCTATATGACTCATCTCAAATCCATTACAAGGTGGTAAACAAACTACACTAACTCAGTAGCCATCATGTTCTGCCAGGAACGTTTTAAAAAGAAAACTATTACTGAACTACTTTTCTTGTCTTCTATATAGAGAAACTTATTTTCCCAGTGGAAACAGCGCTTCAGTTTATCGTCTTTTCTTTTACCTTGTTTCTCTCACTGCTAACAGCAACCTAAGAAATACATCTTTAAGCAAATAATTTATTTATTAAGAAGTAAATTAAAGTAGTTTAGACTGGTTTTATGTATTTTCAAAACAATCCATTTTATTTTAAATAAATCAAAAGAGAGAAGTTCAGTTTGATTAGTAATAGCACATTTTGTATGAGAATTATCTCAAATAGTAATTTAAATACATGGACAATAGCCTTTTGATTTGTCTTCCTCAATCATTGAACTAATTTTATAATTGCAACTGTAAAAGAAAGAAAATGATGAGTCTTTCTTTTTTTCTATAATCCTTCTGTAATCTAACTTCCTCAAAATAGTTGCAAGACAAAATATTGTCACAGAGAACAAAATAACAACTATAAGCTGGCCTCACCACCCTTTACTACCTGCTATTATTTTTATTATAGCTATTTATTATTATCACATAGCTAATAAAGGAAATCTAGAGCACGTGATAATGCATCTGAAGCCAGCTTCTCTGTTGGTGTAAAACAACAGAGAACAGAGGGGATTTCATGCTATTGTCATATGTTTTACAATATTTCCTGTTGTAGGTGTTAAGATCTTTTGGGTTGGACCCTTCACTGTGTAAAATGGTACTCAGCTGAAAAAGAGAGCAACAACAGTTTCCAAAATTCCCTCATTCATTGCTTTAAAGAAATTACTTTGGAGCTTCTCAAGAGTTGACAGAAAAAACCTAAATTGTCATGGCAACATGAGTTGAAGAAATCCTTATTTGCTGTTTGCACAGATCATCTCCATTCCTTCAGTCTGTTTACTAAATGTTGCTAAAGAAAGCAATTAAAGGTTAATCTCTCCTCAGAAGCGAATAAATTACATAACTGCTGAAAGCCAGTGGAGTGAGATCCACTTCAGATAGGTCAACAAATATCAGGCACCATGTATCCTCAGTGTAAGTGATGTTTCTGTCATTATTTGCATAACATTTAATATCAATAATAATAAGCAGTTGGAGAGTTGGAGTTCTCTTTATCACTATTAGATTTGTTCCCGCACCCTCGTTCTAATGCAAGTTTTCTGTGTGACACTCAGCCAAACTAAAGACCAAATTCAAAGTCCACTAAGGTTAACAACTTTTTTTTTTTTCTGTGACTTCCCAGGTCTTCAGATCAAGTTATAACTGGAAAGAATCTGACATACAGGCAACCAAAACTATATAATTGAGTACCAGAGTCTATGTCCAGCATAACTCATTCAGCATTATATAATGTTTTTTCCTCTACAAACTGGCAGATTTGTTTCAAATTAACTACATTCTGTACCTGCAAAAAAATTAAGAAAATTACAGCATTTACACTTATTTTAATTAAATATCCTGATACAGCCTCCCTTATATAGGTTTCATAGAAAAACAAGATAGAAATGGCTGAGTATAGCTCATGATCAAAATGCTACTGCTGCTGCCACTGTTGACTTCATAAAATCTATTAGCACTACATTCTTCAGTGTTAGAGACACTGCAAACAATGGGTCAAGGTGTGTGCTGTAGATATTTATGTGCTAAGATAAAGAAAATCAATTTTATTTCTCAAGAGATATGTCTACAAATACAGAGGGTCACTGATTGTGATATTAGCAGTTGCTTGATTGTACTGGAGTTCTAAAAGTGAATTATAAAACAGCTTTCCCCCAAAAAAGCTTGCAATGACTCAATCCATGTATTATAAGAAACATCAGCAGGATACCAATACAGAATCTGGCTGCTGGGGCACAGCAAAAATAGTGTACTTAGTCACTTGGAAGCAGTCAGATTCTGTATTGATATCCCACAGACATTAGTGAGAACAGTGTGATTTATCATGACCATTTGTTTCACAAGTAGAAGCATGCAAAATTAGACTAAAAGTAAGTTAAACACTTTGCTTTTTTATTATTTCATCAAAATGAGCCCTTTGGATAAACTTCACTGTTGTGCAAGAATCTCTATAGGCAAGAAGAATACTTAGAAAAATAATGGGACAAAATGATCCTATTTTCTGTTCACTTTCTTAAGTACTGCCATTAAAATCCTCGCTCTTTCTTTCCTTTTTTCTTATTATCACAGTCACCTGCATGCATACTCTCTCCAAAGCACAGTGCAAGGCAGGTTCCATGAACTCGTGTGTATTTCTGTAATATCTAGTAACTTGGCTCCTGACATCAACTGCTTCCTGGCAAAATTCCTATTGTGCCGTGCGCCCCTCCAGCTGTGTCTACACGGGCAGCCTGGTGTGGATCCCGAGCCTCAGCGGTATCTGGTCTTTCCTGCTCTCTGCATTATTTGTAAGCACCACGAGCTCAGCCTGAGCCCTGGTGCACTCCTAAAAGGCAAGTTGTAGCTCCAGCGCAGTGGCCAAAGACGAACCTGAGCTCTCTTTCATGTATTTTGGATGCACTAGGCAAAAGTGAGCCAAGCTCCCCAATGCATTTCAACGACAAACATTGCAAGCAGAGTGAAGATGCTTTAAGCCCACACTATGACTGGACTAAAAGAATAAAAAGAGAAAATATGTCATGGTCCTTGGTGTGTTTGGGCCCACCTTTGAGCCTGAGATTCAAAAGCAGACCACCACTGGCTGCACTTTGTTTTCCCAGTGCACTGTACATTGCTGATGGTTTGGCAGCAATGTAAGCACAACATGTTTGAATATTTGTGTTCTCTTATATTTTGTATGCAGACACAATATTGTGAGTAATGCAAGTCAAAGGAGGAAAATAATGATCTATAAAGGATTCTACGTGGTCGTGTTTGATCTGCAACTCACAGGATGAGGAAAAAATATATCTTTAGCCCCAGATTTGCTCTTTGCCAAATGTTAAAGGTTTGCTACAAACAACAGAACTGTAACATCATTTTAATAAAAAGACTGATATATAGATATTGAAATGGCTCCCTCTATAATAAAAAGCAAGGGAAACTTTCAGGTTGGAAATAAGAAAAAGTTCATGTTTGGTAAAACTGCATTAAAAGGTCATGATCTTGAAACTGAGAATAAAGCATGATACAAGTGCTGCAAAATGTAATTTTAAAAAGCTGACAATATTTTATGCAACAGTTTGCAAAACAAACACTGCATGCAAAAATTTATCCATCATGTTCAGCTCTGTGTGAGCTGCAGTGCTGCAAAAATTTATTTTGGAATGTCACTGTACAAGGGAGGCACGAATACGGAAGCTGATTCTGTACTTCAGTATCCATGGGATCCTGTAGGAGAGACATAAAATATCTGAAGACTAAAATGAGACCAGTTTTTTCTCTATATTGTCCTCCATAATTTCTTTAAGGAAAAAAGAACAAAACAGCAAAAAAGGAGGCAAGGCAGAGGTCAGATAAAACAGTATTTGGAGATACTGGAGTTAGTGTTTAAAACATTAATATTACCAAGGTTGGTTGCTCAGATTCATCCAGTTTTCCTTTTTTCAGTCTTATATGGATGTACACATTGTCAGGTGTTCTCAACCATGAAAACTCATATTAAAGAAGGTCTTACTCCAGTATTCAGGCACGGTGTCTACCCTGTCTACCATACTCAGAGAAGTAATCTTTTCAAAATGGGTGAATCTAGCTACTGCTGTAAATCAAATAGATATTTAGTTTCAACTACAGCAGAATAGGGCCCTCACAACAGTCCAAAGTTATTTTTTATTTGACAGTGATGTCTCCAAAAATTAAGTAGAAAGAGGTGGAATCACTGTTGCAGAATATGCATTAATGGACTGTTAAAATGAACAATTTAATAATTATAAAGTTGTAACAAACAGATTAATTTTTATACTGGATATTAGAGCATTACTATAATTGCAAGAAATTGTGATTTTTTGCTATTATCTTTTGCTAAAAGCAAATCATTGATGATATTCTGATTAATCAAGAGGAATCCTGGTTAATCATCAGCAATATAACAGTGATTAAATCTTGCTCTACCCTTTTAACTGAATGTGCCCTCCAGGTAAAAATAGCAAGAAACTGTTGTCATATTCCATTTTTTTCAAATAAGTAACAAATGCAGAAAAAATGTTTGTCTCTAAGCAAGAAAGACTTGTTATTGGCAATAAGAGGCAGTATTACTCTTGTAAGAGTTTTCAGTGCATGCGTGTCTCTCCATTTACTGTCGAATTCCTAAATGCAAGCAACTGATAAATGTTGCCTTTGTATGTCAATATAACACTAGAAGCAATCCAAGTAATTTGTTTAAGCAGTTATTCCTTAGAGAAATGTTTATAACAAATCTCATGTATATTTTCTAAAATGCAATAGAAATGTCATATAGTTGAGTGCAATCTTTCATACAGCTAGAACAAAGATATGTGAGGACAAGTATGAGCTCACAGCTTTCTTCAGGCATTGATGGCATTTGTCCCTATTTCAAAAGTTACTGGTTGACAAAAATGGTTTAAAGGATATTGCAGCTGATGTAGAAAAGTAAAGCTTCTAAGTAAAATATAGTGATTCACACCCACATTAGGAGAATTTCCATAGGATTCTCATTCTTTGTTCACTGCAGAAACTGGAAGAACAGCCAATTTAGCTCACTTTAATCTTTCTAATTTTGCAACCATATGGAAAACTAGAAGCTCAATTCTTATTTGATGACCCCAATTTAAATTCAATTATGTGTTTTAGTTTTATTAGAGATCATGCCTAACACGATGGCTACTGCTTCAGCAGATTGTATAGCAATTCCCCTCTTGACATTGCATCCCCCTGCTGGCTACGCTGAACCCAACACTATACTGCAATATCTGTGCGTGCACTTAAGCTGTTTACTAGCAGAATAATCTAGCAGAATAATGTCATCATGGTCAAAGAGACATGTCACTTCAATACAGATTTGAGCAAAATGCAATTACATCTTATCTTTAAATTAATTGGAAGAATTTATACATTCATGGTATTAAGCAGTTATTTCTACATGGAAAAGTTGTGAGAGAAAGTTTAATGTGACAGTGTATAGAAGATAAGTTTTGGGAAAGTTGAAATTGGTGGTCTCTAAAGCTTTTCAGCCTTTTAGTCTAGAGAGCATAGCAAATCCTGAATGCATTGGTTTCTGTTACAAATATTTACACAGTTGCAGACACTGTTCCTAGCTCAATAGGACCAAAGTTTTAATGATTGTAAACAGTATTGGGACCAAAGCCTCATAGACGACTTTTAAAATCATGCATATATCAATGCATATGTAATGATACTCCTGTATAATGAGTAGTAATGAGATGAAAAGCTAGGTTATATGTTTATATAGAAAAAGCAGTCTGCAAGAAAAGAAAAATCCCATGCCTGATCCAAATCATGCATATCTGTGTAAAGGGCTGTGGGAGTGACAATCAAAAAAATGAACAGAAAATAATCTAGAAAAATTTTCTATATATACTGATCACAGAAGGTGCTGAACATGGATTTTAGTATGTCCTTGTGGATTTTAGTACATCCTGAAGTTCATGTGTGCATGCTGAGTGCATGCTCTTGTAGCCCATCAGCAGCTCCTGACACTAGTGTCCTTCTCCACCTTCAGTGAAACCAGTATTTCTGTATCAGCTGGCGGTGGAAAGGGGTTCAAAGGTATAAAATGATTGTTTGGAGAATCTCTGTTGAGCTGATATGCTCTCTCCACTATATTATATTCAAATTTTCCTTATTTCCTTTTTCTATACAGTTAAGCACATTATTTACATATCTAATGCAAAATTGGGAAAGATACAGATCTTAGTGAAAAGTAAATACATTTTTATATTAAAATATTATAGTTTAATTTCATGGACAGAGCTGGTTTGTCTCTTTTCTGTCCTTCAATGGCTGTTTTCTCACCAGACTGAAGGGAAACGGGGGCGGGGGGGGAGGGAGGGGGAGGAATTCATCCACAGAATGCTCAGGTTTTGCAGCTGAATATTCAACACCTAGCTCTGATGTTCCTAAAGGAAAAAAAAAATCCTAAACCTTTTTTTCAGCTCATTTTCCTTAGGATTGCTTTAGCCTTCTCTGGAAGAGAATGGAGCCTCTCTAGAGAGACCAGTTTCACTGTTTGAGAAACACTGCTTTGGAGAGGGAGAAAATACATGACTTTAAAAGAGAGAAACGCTGTCAGACCAACAAGAGTAGGCCTTCAACACAGTGGTAACTTTACGTGATGTAGTCATAGCAATTATTTTGACAAAGCAATAGCAGTAAGCAGAGAGTACATAAAAATGAGGTTTTGGGGTTTTTTTTTAACAAAATTCTAAGCTATACATGTGGGAGTCCTTTCACTGTCTGGATTTGATTTAAGAGCAGAAATGTGTTTCCTTTTCTATTTCTCATTAATTTGAATGATACCTCTGAGATTGTAATACAAAATAAAGTCTAGTTATTTTGTTTGAGGCAATGAGGTGGTGATTAAGAAGTTGTATCTGGTTATCTGAATGAGTCCAGGGAATGAACTTGAAAACATGTAACTGGACAATTTAAAATATTAAGCAACATATATTTCTACATGGAAAATAGCTTATCCACAGACCTCCAGATCGCACCAGAAAGATCTCCTGTAATCTCCTATCTTGAATTTTAGTCTAAGTTCAGTTTTAATCTACCATTTCTTCCCTAGTAGTTTGATATTTATAAAAATGGTACTGCTGTGTTTTTTTGTTTGAAGTAAATCAACTGTCTTCTATTTTGTTTTTATGTTTGCTTTTGCTAGGTATAGGTGCCTATTGGAATTAGCAAATGGCTCTGTAAACAAGCTCACCTTCCCATGCAGTGCTGAACACCGTGCTGCCTGTCTCGGTGAAACATAATTGCTATTATAGGATTGTTTCTGGGGAAGTGGCACCTTTAAATGACTCCATACTGATTTCTCTTTATGTCTAAAGCGTAATGGACAGGAAAGAATTCCCCTTCCCCAATGTTTTCCAAAATATTCAGATGCATCAGTAGAAAAAATGAATCTAAAGAATTTATAGAGCTGCACCTCAAGCTTATCACAATGAACAATGACTTATGTTCTTTTCGTCCTTTCTTGCTCCTTTAAAAAGTTATAGACAAATATTGCACAGCAACAGAGGGTTTGCATTTCATTTCATAATGAGGATCAACGTGGAAAGCAGCCCATTTACTGAAAGATAAGGGAAAACCCCTTGTGAGGCAACACCTCCAGAAATGCAGCACTTTGGGCTTTTTCCTCATAAAAATCCAAAACAAACCAAAAACCATGTGAATTCCTATTACAGTGACTACCAAATTATTCAACTACCAAGGGGCAGGTAAAACGAAGAGTTCTGGGGATCTGTTGATTAGAATTTTATGTGCTTCTGGAAGCCTGGGCTCTTCGTGTTACTAAGCAAGGAGTTCTTTCACTCTCTAAACTATAAATGTAATTTTAGCCTCAGGATTACATTTGACTAAATATAGATACCTGTGCTCAATTGCCTGGGAAGGTAAATGGGAAAGAATTATGTCAGATGTCCCTGCTGGTTCCTCATATACCTGTTGTTTGACTTCAATATTAAGTCAGTTTGTAGCCTTTAAGTAGGTGTGTTGCTGCTCCACATTAAGCGAGGTATAATTACATTCTGCAGAGCAGCATCAGAAGCAGTGCCCAAATGTTCCTGGCAAAGCCTTTGTATGTAAGCAAAACACGTCGGATCTCCGCTGAATAACCATGATCCAGCCTCCAGCTTTTCATATGTGCCGTCAGCCATGAAAAGAAAACACTTAAATGTCAAACGACAGAACCAGCTACAGTGTATTTAACAAACGAGTCGCGGGTGCCGGTCCGTCCCGGGAGCCGGCGCGGCCGCGGCTGCAGCGCGCCCCGGCGCGCGGCGGGCGCCGCGGCGGGGCGGCCCCGCGCGCAGCTCCGCGCCCGGCCCGCGGCTCCCCGCGGCCGTCCCGGGGCCGCCTCGGCGCGGCGCGCGGCTCGTGTGGGCACCGAGGGGCGGCCGCGGCGGGGGCCCGGCCGGGGCCGCGGGAAGTTTGGGCAGGGCGGTCACACGCGGAGCCTTGCGCGCTCCGCCAGGCGCAGCCCCCTGTTCGGGAGCTGCCCGTTCCCAGCCCAGGAAACCCGCCCGTTCCTCCTCCCCCGCTCTTCGCTCCCCACGAGGGAAGCGGGACCGGGGGCAGCCGAGCGGCGTTGCCTGGTGAACCGAGGCGGCGCCGGGGTTTGGGCTGAGGCGCCGCGTCAAGGCTTTTAAGGAGCCGCGGGCGCTGCTCCGGACTGGGCAGAGCTTTCGCCCGGCTCTCGGCAGCCCGGACCGGCCTCCCACCACCTCCCCCCGCGGATCGCGGCGAGAGGCCGCCGAGGGGAGGGCTCCCCGCGGCGCTGCCCGGGCGGCGGGGGGCGCCCGGCCGCGGGGGCCCGCGGGGAGCGGCGCCTCCAGGCTCCCCGCCCGCCCGCCCGGGCCGGGGCCGGGGTCGGGGTCGAGGTCGGGGTCGCGGCCGGGGCCGGGACCGGGGCCGGGGTTGGGGTCAGCTCGCCCCGCTGCCCCCGCCCCAGCCATCCGCCCCCGCCGGGCCGAAAAAGCTGTAGGAAAAATAAGAGGGTGGGAAGGATGTGAAGAGCCGTGGAAGGGTTAAGGGATCCTCGCAGAGCACAGACCGCAAGGGGGACCGTCCTCCCGGAGGAAGGCAGCAACGGCGGGGAGCGAGGTGGAAGAGGGAAGAGGCTGCAACGGGGACAGGTGCTGGGCTGCGAGCAGCCTCCCTCGCTCGCTCCCTTTCTTTCTCTCGCACACACACGCTCGCATCTCTCGCAGCATGAAAAAGCACACGGCTAATGAGAAGCGAAGTGAATAATGGGGAAGTTGTTGTCTCCAGCGATGAGGCAAGTGGTGGGGCTGAGGCCAGCAGTGAAGTTGTGTAACCCAATTCTCTACCGTCACCCCCTTGTTTCCCCTCCCTCCCCCCACTGATTTTAAGGAGAAACCCAGCCGGGGGTGGGAGATGCTCCGCGCTGTGTGCCAAGCAGCAAGGAGACCTCTCCCCTCCGGCACGGGAGGGCAGCCTGGCGGAGGGGGTTCTGGCCCCCATCCCCGCCTCCGCGGGTCTTGCGCGGAGCGGAGCCGGCTGAGGGCAGGCGGGGGCAGCTCTCCTCGGCCACCCACTCCGCGCTCCCCCGGAGCAGGGGCAGAGCAGGAGAGGCGGGAGGAGGGGAAAGCCAAACTTGCCAGCCCAGCGACTGTCCCTCGCCTGGCAGCGAGCACCGCTCACGCCTGTGCCGAGAGGGAACTGCTCGCAAACTCCTGCGCTGCCCAGGAGGCTGGATGCGCACAGCTCCTCTCGGAGCATCGCAGCAGTTGCTGCCTAACTCCTGGGGGCTGGTTTCCCCCGAGGAAGCTGCCTGGCAGGGAAGCGAGCCCTCGGGGAACACCGACGTGCATGGGGACCCGATAGGAGGAGGGAGGCAGGGAGAAGGTAGACTGGGCTCGAGCAGCCTGCTATTTCCTTGCGCAGAAACGGAGCGAGGGAGCGAGCTCGTCCGAGCGGCAGCGGCGAGCCGCGGGGGAAACCAGTGCCATAACCACAGCCCGCACGAATCCGGTCCAGACCCTAATGAGAGAAACCCAAATCTTACCCTGAGCTGCAGTGAGGAGCCCCGCGCAGAAAACCAGCAGAGACTTGAATTTCCTCCACGCAGTCATGTCTGCAGTTATTCCACACACACACACACTCACACCAGACCCCCAGCTGCTCTTCTCGGCGGCGAGCGTGTCCTCCGAGCGGCAGCGGGGCTAAGGACAGCGCCAGATAATCACCACGGGGCGAGGAGCGGCGGCGAGCAGCGATCCGGATCCCGAGCGCCGCGCAGCGCCCGACGCCTCCTGCAGGACTGCGCGCGCGGCTCGCTCCGCCGCTCTCATAGCATCAGTCCCGCGCCGCGGCGGGGCTGCGCCGCGCAGCGCCCGCGGAGCCCCGGCGCCGCCGGCCCGCCGCCCGCCCAGGGGAGGGGAGGCGAGGCGAGGCGAGGCACGCCCGGCGCCGCGGGCAGCGCGGCATCCACGGCCGCCGGGCGGGAGAGCCGCGCAGGGAGAGGCGGCAGCGGCGGGAGAGGGATCCGGGGAGTGTGAGGAAGAGGAGGAGGAGGGGGCGAGAGGGAGGGATCGCGGCGAGCGCGGCGCAGGGAGCGCAGCAGACAGGCTGCCAGCCGACCGAGCCGCCGCCGCCGCCGCCGGACTCAACCATCACTTCCCAGGGAGAGGGGAAGGGGCCGGGCGCTGCGCAGGCGGCGCACGCCGAGCCCGCGCCCGCGCCCGCCGCCCCGCTCCGCGCCCGCGCCGCCGCCTCGCCCGGCCCGGCCGCGGCCCCTGGCCCGGCCCGCACACCGGCCCCCGCAGCCCCCCGGCGGCCGGACATCCCCTCCCGGCGGCCCAAGGGGGCCCCCTCATTCCACCCCGCTCGGGGGGCTCCTGCTCCACGCCGAGCCCAGCCGCTGTGCCCGGCCCTCGCCGCAGCCTGCATCCCTCCACCCAGATGCTGCGTGTCCCGGGGTGGGCATCCCTAGCTCTAGGTGCAACTCTGCGCTGTTTCGGTCCCTGCTCTGGAGAGAGGAAGGCTTTCAGGTCTCAAATGTGCCCTTCCAATGCCTTCCAGCTTGCCCATCAGAACAAACTGATCTTCCTAAGGGGAAACAGAGGAGCCAAAGTCTCCTTGAGAAACGCCGGTTTGTCTTTATGCTGCCGTTCCTTGTGGCTCCTGTTGCCAAGAGGAATTTCTGCCATTAGCAAACCTTTCCAGCATGTGGCAGTGTGCGGCAAGGGCTTCCCTAACACCACTCTGAAAACAAGTGGAGCTGGTTCCCCGAGCCCAAGAGAAAGGAAATGGTGGACTGGTGTGGGACTGCCACAGGCCCCCGTGCTCCCATTGCAATGCCCATTGCCAACAACAGTTTCTGGGCCAGGCCTACCTGCAAACAGGGGTGGCAAAAAAGCACCCAAATCTGACTTTTGATCTAGTAAAAATTGTAAAGATTACCACCACTAATGCTGCACACTGGGCCTAACTCCATTATCTGTAATTAAAATACAGAGGCTCGCAGGAAGAAAAAAAGAAACCTGAACACCTCTAGAAAGGTAGTTTCAAGGTTGTAATTATTCATTTATGATGAGTTTTCTTTCTTGGTGAAATAGGCAAAGCTGTTTTCTCATTGTAAGTTGCAAGAAGGTGGTGAATGGGCACTGAACGAGGTACGCTGATTTTGTAATAAGCTTGCATTTATGTATAAATGTTGCGGTTCTCACTCAAAAAATTCCAAGGCCAGGCAATGTGCCGAGAAAGACGTGGCATTGCTGCCATCTCGTGGCAAGCATTTCCTCACTGCCGCACTTTATCTTCATTACCTTTCCTGCCTTTCCCCACTCGTTTCCCCACATTTTAACTCCCAAACTGACTGCACTCCGCAGCTGGAGGCTGGAGGTGCCGAGCACTTTCAGAGGAGTCATGCAATCTTAGTATTCATCCATATTTTAAAAACGCCTGGGGGACTCATCTTTGCATTTGTGAAAGTAAAATGATGCTAATACTTGTTAGTACTAGACATCATGTATGCAAGATGCTGTGCAGAATTCCCAGGTCAGCATTTCTCTGGTTCCTCGCATACACCCTCCATCTACTCCATATCAGCAGACTGGGGGGAATTCGCTAGTGACTGTGAGAGAGAGAAAAATGATCACTAAGCTTAAACTGAAGCTCTGCCTTTCTAGCCTGCATTAGTCTGAGGCTTAAATTTCTGAAAAGAGCTTTTTAAAAATTTTTTTGCCTTGTGTCTGACCCAAGGGATCACACTGATTTTTAGTTTTGTTTCATTGTATTATCTATTGTGTTAAAAGATTTTAAAAGTCCATAAGCTCCATTTATGGCCATCAAGGTCTAGTTGAAAATGGTAATGATCGTGCTATTTCTTGCTGTGTCCTTTAAGCAAGCTCTTTTAATTTGAGAAGTTACTGTATAGCCATGCTCATAGCAGATTCTGCAGAAGCTCCAGTACAATACAATATGTGCTTTCTTGGTCTTGAGTCACTCTAGCAGACCTACTGTTTCTTGAGGCTTGCAGTACTTTTGGAGCTCTACTGAGCTTTTGGGACTTGTTTCCTCCTTGACAGAGTTAAAGACATGGTAGCTTCTTCCCTTCATGGCCCCTAGATAAGACCAAATAACTGCACACTGTAATCACTATAACGGATCCCTTCTCTCCTTTCTTACATCCTGTGATAGCAAATCAGTCTTGGATCTTCAGCATGTTATCACCTGTCACTGAGTTAGTGCCTTATTGAGATAAATGAGGCATGTTTGACCGCTCAGTTACCATTTCAGGCTCTCTACAGACTCAAGTAGACATCACTGTGACTCTCAGAAAATCTGTGTGACCGAAAAGTTTTGCCAAACTCCCAAAGGGCCAGAAGATTACTGTCAAAATAAAGCTTGGCATTCAGGAAACGTCATCTTGGAGGAGCTGTTGAAATATCCACCAATCTGATTTGAGCTCAGCTTGCAACTGTGGTACCTAAACACGTTAATTATGGAAGATCATCTAACCTAATGACTGTAATCTCTCTATTGTATTTTAAGTACTTGATGTACTACCATAAAACCCCTGAATTTATGAGTTTGAAAAGAGGCAATATTTCTCTCTATTCCCTATAGAGGGTATGGGGGAGTGTATATGTCAAGACTGTTTGTACTAATCGGGGTGATTTAAAGGTAACTTGACACGGATTTATTTTTAATTGAGAGCTTGTCCTTTTGTTTCCCTATGCCATATAAAAAAAGGCCTAAGAGGTTAGATTTCTCCTTTTCCATTTGTTTTGCAGCTTGTTAGATGCTAGTAATTTTGAACCCACTGTTCTCTGTTGTTGCTTTCTGAGAGGAAGAAGCATCTTTATGCAAGGTATAGGAATATCTGCACATACTGACAAAAACTATTGATTCAGAACATGTTCTACCTACTCATAAAAAAGGGATGCTTGGGGGAACCCATAACCAGAATTAATACTTGCCCATTGGGTTGGAAGGTGGCAGCTCTCTGCCAGGAGGTTATTATAAAGTCTCAAGTTTAAAATCTTGAAAGTTTAAAATTCAAAATGGTATATTGGAAAAAAGTCTGTAAGAAGACAAGTCTTCAGTGAAACACAGATTTGGGGTTAGGAAGTCAGAAAGTAAAAGTCATTTTCATGAGCAATTTCATCAAGATGTTTTTTGTTGCACATGCTCTTTATTTGTTAGCAAAAACAGAGTAGAGTTCTGAATGCTCTTGTGTAACACATTCTCTTTTCAATAGCTCAGTTTTCATACTTGAAACATTTTATGATTTCTTCAGTCATAATAGAATCTTCCAGGCTAGAACAATGAGAAATTTTTGTATGTACATATGTTCCTAACCCCAAACTTGTTATACTATAAAGAATAAAAAAAGGACCATACCACACAATTTCTAGGGTTGGAGATTTTGTTCCTAAGAATTAGACTTGGTTCAGCTTTCTTCTGGTGTTAACATTCTGTCCAAACTAAAATTTTCTCTTGGAAGATTGATGATAATGATTACTACGGCACCAAGGAGCTTTTGTAGAACACTTAGATGTCGTTGTTTTATATACTATTCCAGCACAGGACAATAAAGGTAAGTACCCAAAGTCTTCTAACCTGGAAACAAAAGGAGATAACAGGATATAATAGAAGGCAAAAGTTCATTATAGGTTGGCAGGTGAGGCACTTCAGGGAAATATTGGTCAGCAAGAGAGAATGTTACTACACAGGTGTTCAAGAAGGTCCCTGGGGCTAAATTAATTGATCTTCTATATTGCATTCCCTCTGGAGTGCTTGGTTTAGGGTGAACAGTTGGCAAGGCTATGAGGGTAGAAGTATGTTGTCTGCTTTCAAGTATCCTCAAGCATTACTTTGCTCCTCAGGGAAAGGCTCCAGCACGCTGTTTCTCTTCTAAGCACCTACACTGATCCCATCTGCCTTTGAGATGACATCAATAATTGATGTTAGGAAGATGAGACTCCTGAAAGACATTTCTACCTTCAGGGGAAGGTGGAATCTGTAGGTAGTAGCCCTCAGGGTGCCTACAGAAAAAAACCCACCAAAGTTATTCTGCTTAGGTACAGTTGCCCAGAGGATTAACCTTTTTTTTTTTTTTTTTTTTTTTGAGATAGAGTGTAACAGAGGAAATACGGAACTTTAATGAAGCCATTCATGAAGCCATTCAAGGAGAGCAGCTATTTTATTTTGTGTTTTTTTTCACAAGGAGATCCTGCAAAGCATGAGGTGTACTGTTTGATAAAGTTTGAAGTAGCCTATTAACAAGTGAGTAACAGTAGCTAGCATTATGGTCTAAGCAAACAAGCAAGTCAATATCTTGACAGTGACTAAAATATGATAGAGTGTCAGAAAGCTTTGAGAGTGAAAAGTAGTAATTCCCATCAGCTGGGAGAGAGATGGAAGAACCAGTGGAGGGAGGCAAAGAATGTCTCAAAAAACAACCTTTGCAGCAATAATCTGACTGGATATGGGAAGGGCAAGACCACATTTGTCAAAGCTGGAAGGATATTGCTATTAAGACATTCAGTTGGAGAGAAGACTTTGGTTAGACCTTTCATGAGGGTCCCACACCCACATTTATTTTGTGATAGTGATTAGTGACTCCTAGTTACTTCACTTAAGCTGGCCTTGTATGAGAGTGACCAGAGCACAGAATGACATACAGCTGTGCAGAGTGGTTTAATTCTGAGCCCATGCTGACTGTATTAACCAAGTACTGGGATTAGCATCTAGTGAATTGTGTTAACCTGAGCTACCATGGGTCTCCTATATAACTTCTTTAAACATTTGCAAGAGTCATACTTCAGCCTAGCTCTTTTCCTGCAGTTCCCTCTTGATGGGCTATAAATTTTGCTTAGTCTTAAAACTTGCATTGACTGAAACTAGAGATTTTTGTGTATGGAAAGGACTTAAGTTAGAAACTTGACTTATGTTTTGAGCTAACTGACTGAGAAAGAAAGGTTTAGTATATGGAAGCAATAAGCTGTCTGTTTTATTCATGATGAGTTTGAGCTGATGGCTACATACCCATGAGGAGATCTCAGAGAGGCAGGCTGAGATTTCAGTTTGGACATAAGGAGATTAGTCTGGAGTAGACTGGTATATCTGTGAGTCATTAGCAAACAGATGGTAGTTGAATTTGTATTTGCTGATGAGATCACACAGAAACAAGGTGTAGAGAGAAGGAAACCAAGGACAGAAAGCCCACACAATGATTTGAAGAGCGGATGAGAAGTATGTTCACAAATATATCACCTTGGTAATCAGGTAAAGAGAATCATCGAAGTCATGGTCACACAATACTGCTGGATTTGTGTGTCAGGTCAAAGTGGGTGAAAATGGTGAGCTTATGAAATTTAGCTAGAGAGATGTCTTCAGAGATTTAGAGGTAATAGTTTCATACAGGTCTGAAAAGGGTTGAAACTAAATCAGAGAAAACAGAATTGTTTGGGATGAATTCCTGAGATTGTTATAGTAAGAATATTTAAGAGGGATGAACTGATAGGTGGGAAATGGAAATAATGAAAGTGAAATCATGCCTTCTTTAACATGGCAAAGACAAATCCATGAATAAATTAATGGGTAAATTATCAGAAGAGAGAAAAGAGGACAGGGAGAGTATAGGTCATAAGAGAAATGATGAGAACAATTGTGAGAGAAATCAGAAGCAACTAGGGTATTCAAAGGAGGCAAGCAGACAAAAAATTTTTGAATATACAACAACAAAAAAGGAGAGAGTTAATGGAGAAAAAAGGGGGAAAAAAGCTAAGACTTGGTAATTCGGAGCAGTTCTTAAAAATTGTCTCTAAACATCTCTTCAAGCTAGTTTGCCTGAGATTTTTATTCCTTATTCAATATTGCTCTCATTTAGGAATTAGACCATTATTTTGGTGGCAGAAGCTTCATTTATAGAGAAGAAAATGTATTGTAATAAAAATTTAAACATATCGAAAGAACAGTTAGTCAGATGTCATATATCATACCTTGAGATTGCTTGCTTGGATTTAAATTCTGCCTGATTGCCAGATGAAACAAATTCCAAAGATAGAATCTGTCCTTCTATCTTGACATTGAATTTTCTGACTTAATTTTTAATAGCAGGGGCTTCTCAAGAAGTGTTAACAGGCATGATAGGAAAAAGGGGAGAACATTCAGATAACCAGGCCCACAATCATCAGTGCTTTAAAAATAGTCACTAGCAACAAATTAGACTTAGACTTGAAGAGGCCTTGACTGAAGTGACTTAATCACTAGAGATATATTCACTTTTGCTGGTACTCCAGGCAATGAGTACCTATGATTTATGCCAACTAAACATTTTGGGTATGTTTCACCTAGTTATAAGAAAACACCGTAATAAAGGTCACAGATGAGTGGAGTGATGCACTTGACTTGTAAGAGAGAAGCAGCACTATGTTTATTGTGGTAAGATAGTGACTTAAAGTTCAATTGTAAATAAGAATGATTTAACGAGGTTTGATTGGCAAGGTTCACTTGGTTATTTATTGCATGGAGAACAGGATCAGATGCAAGTGCAAAGGAGACCCTCCCATTGAGTCACGAGGTTCAGAAAGGACCCCCTTGCTTTCCAAACCCCTTCTGAGAGGAACCTAGGCATGGCTGGATCTGATCCTCGTCTCAGACTTGGTCAATGGTTTATGTCTAAGGGATTATGTGTGCAATTAATCAGAGATATAACTCAGCAAAGTTTTGCAAAGTTCACAAGGTTTCAGCATGCTATTAATCACTTACCAAGGATCTGTCATGGGTAAGGAATCTCTCAACCTGGAGGAGTAACCTTGAGAGGTGTCCCTGCTCAAGAGGAGGTTCTGCAGTGCAACCCACTGCCATGCAGCAGAGCTCAATGGTCTCTGGGCTGCCCCCTATTTATGGGGGGGGAGATGATTGACTCATAGTCATATTTGCATGCTAGACAGGCCTTAGTTGGTGCATGCTCAATTAGTCCCTGCGTACATGCTGCTTATGGGGAGGTCAGGTTGAGGGGAAGAGAGCACATCATGGGGGGGAAGGAGCACACCATCACATAAAGACAAAGACGACTGTTGTGAGGTTTTTGTTAGAATGATTTTGCTGCAGTTTTCTGAGCTCTGATGGTGGGATTATTGGGTGTGCTAAGCTGGAAAGTAGTCACAGTGGTGATTCCAGTAAAACATTCTGGGATATGAATAATCTTGTGAAACTCTATCTATATCTATATATAACATGCATATATGTTCAGCAGATATTGCTGAAATAAATTCCACCACACCTCAAAATATTTCTTCAAAGTTGATGAATTTCACCCACATATCTTAATCACCTACTTTGTACCTACCCACATTTTAGGTATCTTGTGAAGTAGATCAGCTAAAGTACACACCGTGGTTCTTTATACAGTGAATCGTCTTTGAATGTCTGCAGAGGGAGACTGCCTGTTTAAGTGCTTGCTGGATTTTGCAACTAGTTACCTCTGTATTGAGTGGAGAGAGAATTTGGTGGTCTGATTTAAGTAAACTGCTTTAAAGTTAGGTGTTAAGTGGCCTAGATGCTTCCAGACTGTATTTCATTATGTGCTATTTCATTAATGTATTAATCTGGTTCTCATTCCTATTTCATGGTGTGGTTGTGCAAAAGAATTACAGCATCGTGAATTGCAATGTGGATACGCAGATACACCACCGTGATTTCTTCCCTGTGTACCTATTCTAACCCTCCATAAGAGGAAAGGTGGTGTATTTCATTTAAAGGCTAACAGCCTCACCATTACTGCAGAGTAAGAGAGCACACACGAATGCTTGTTGCAATTATCCAGAGAAGCCTTTGTATACTGGGAATCTGAAATAAATGGCAGTCTTTCCATTGACCTCAAAGAGTATTGAATCATGTCCTGTTAAGAGTAAAAAGACTGGAATCTTGACCGAATGAAAAGGAAATATACAATTAATAAGGTATCAGTTGCTATGTTGCATCAAACACCTCATACCATCGCTCCTAATGACTATGTATAAATATAGAAGAAGAATAATCTACTGTTGGAATTTGCACCTATAAAAGAGGATTTTGCCATGTTCTTCCTGTAGTGGCCCACTGTCAAGTCAATAAAATTTCCCTCCACAGAAAAATCCAAGGGGCCCATCACCAGAAGATAGTCATCAGATAGTGATCATAATGGTTTGATTTCTCTGCTCACATATTGACCAAGCCAGATGGGGATCAACTAAATCTTTGAAATGAGAACATTGCTGGAGTTGACCCATCAGCATAACCTCAGTTATCTTCCCAAGGACTGGGTGCCCTGACATTGGGTAGTAATCGGCTTGGCTAATATCATCCAATGATGGGATTCTGAGCAAGAGCCTAACTGCTGCTTAAGTAAAGATGGCAAAATGCCCTTCTGAAGGGGGGCATCAATGATCTTCATTAATAATGGGCTTAGGTGTCTCTCCGCTTGCTTTAACCAAGCATGAATTTTTCATTTGGAAAGACTGAAAGAGCACAGGACCATGTTCTACTCTTCATGCATCAAACTAAGGGAGGTCTGGTGTTGTTCACTGAATGAATTTTTTGTTCTTGGCCATCTCCTCCACTTGAGCAGAATTTCAGCCAGCGTTTCTAAAACAGAGTTCCAAGCAGTGATGATCTATACTTTCTCCCTAATCCTTTACAGTTCATGTACTTGCGAGGTTGCCATTGCCTTTCCTCTCCCACCTTCTTACTTCTAATTCCTTTCTGTCTAAAAAAAAAGGCAGAAGGGAAGCCTTTCCTATTGAGGACATCAGTAACCCAGTCTGCCTGAATGTACTAAAAAGAGAACTTACCACAGAAATTACCTGCTTCTCAGATTCACCTTTCCCTTTCTCATTAGTTTCCATTTCTCTCTTTGTAGGGAGCAGAACTCCTGGACTGCAGATCTGAAAGAATCAGATGCAAAGGTAGCATTGTTGTCATTTTTCATGTGAACCTATTTCTGATCAAATTAGTTATCATCAGTTCTTTGCAGTACATACAGGACATGATTACCCAGCATTGTCTACATTTCTGTATTTTGAACCTTCCATAATACAGTGCTACAATGGAGTGAATGTAAAGCAGGTCAAGAATTTTCACAAGCATCTATTCTAAACATGCAAAAATTTCATGTCTTTATATATCTTTTGAAGGAATGACTAGGTAAATGGGCAATTTGGAATTTTATTAATATTTGCAGTAATTTTTATTAGAAAAAATAAAGAAGCAACCAGAAATTCCAGAAATGTTATTACCTATAATCCATACTTCCTCATGGGCACATGGGTATTTTTCTTCCAGCCAGCATAACTGTTCTTTGAAGATTTTGTGAAGTAGATCCAAATGCATTTGATCCTCAAAACACCCCACATTTTCTCATGGTAGCATACTGGAGTCACTGTGGAAAACACTAGTGCCTGGAATTGAACTGATACATCATAGGGCTTCTTGAGTCCATGAGATTGAACTGGGTCACTTCATTAAAAGCAGATATAAAAAAAAGGTCATTAAAAGCTAACAGAACAGAGCCAATTTCGAGTTTGTTAGAGCTTTTGAAATAGATTCTGCCAATCTGTAAAGACATTAATGAAGCATCTGTGGCATAATCATCAGTTCTTTTCCCCAGGACCCTGCTCCTCAATCATTTATTATTATTTTATTTTTGTTTATAACATACGGATTATTTATTGGAAATAGACTCATATGTAAGAAATCACTTCAGAGCCTGTTCTTATGTGTTGCATTATACAGAAATGGGTGACAATGGTGTTAATATGTTCCTAATTCATGGTATACAAAGGAGGGATTTGTACTATTTCAGGCCTGTAAGTTCAGAGCCTGGGCTGCCTATATAGTCAATGGAGAGATGTAGAAATTAAGACCCATTTTACCTAATTTCAGGAGCCTAGCTGAGAGAGAGAAAAAGAGAATGAGAGCTCAGATGGTACCTGCATCACTCCTTAAGAGAATTCTTCTGCATTTGCTGTACAGGTAGCCTGCAGAAATTATATACCTAATATTAGGTGGATGACATAGGTCCTTCTGTTAAGTGAATGCCTGACTCTGCTCAGTCATCGCTCGACTGTGGTCGTGTGTGCTTCTTCACCTTAGCTCGACTGCTGTATTTTCCACAGCAGAAGAAAGACAGGGTGGAGATATGATCCCGAATATGCCTGCGTTGGCTGGCAAGGGAAGCAGTTATGCTCTGTCTGTGTTCAGTGTCAGAGAAACTCCTGGCGTCTTTTTTTGCTTTGCATGCTCACAGAAGGGTCTGTCAATCATTGGCTTTTATTCTGTTGGCTTTAAAACATAGTCTATTGCAAAATAAGAAAATGTTGTGTTCTTTAATGATATAGGTGCTTTGGTTAAGGTTTGCAATGAAAACAAGAATGCGTAATACAGAGTCAGCACTGAGTTGGCTTGTTATACTTAAAGCTTCTGGGGGACATTTTCAAAGGCACATGAGGGAGTTAGGAAGCCAGCTCCCTTTGGCGTTCAGTGGGTGTTCAGCATCTAGCTGCCTATTTCAGCTTTTGAAATATTCTCCTGTAGCAGTAAGTGGTCGAATTGTAAAGGATAAACCCATAAAGAACTGGAGCAGTCTGTCTTTTTCTGATTATTAAAATGACACCCCTTTGAAGAATAAAGTTCTTAAAACAGAAAAAGAAATATCAGTGGATTTCTGCTCACTGTGGGCTTTATTCGTGCCTTGAAGCACACATAGAGCCTTCATTAATGTTAAGAAGAGATATTCAGACATATAAGAGATGTGGAATTGATAATATATTCTTGCTGTTGCTTAGAATAGGTCTCCGTGAGAATCAGGCTGTAGGTGGGGTTTCCATATGTTACACCTTTAATCACAAGACTCAGCTTTTTAAGGAGAATTCTGTTTATTATGAGAGTGTAATCCTTTTTTTATAGGTGCTTGTTGTAAGCTGAGATCTCCCTGGTGCAGTGCTACATGCCAGCCTTCTACAGAGGCAGCAACAGCACAACAGCACACGCTTTCATCTCTATTTCCCCCCACAAAAGCGACAGTGCCCCCAGCCTAGCATTGAAAGGACAGCTGTTATTTCCCCATCACTATCACCAAACAGGAACTACAACAGTATACAGTATTACCAGGGGTAAACTATGTGAACTGTTGCATTCAGATTTAACAGCCAGACCAAGCTTCAAGGGAGATAACCAGACCAATAAAACCAGCAACCCCATGGACCAGATACTAAGATATGGTTCCCTTTGATACCAGCAAGTGGATACTTGCAGAATTAGTCATACATTCAGGATGCCAGTGTATCAGTTCTGAAAACCTGATTCTGAGCAGACAGGGTGCCTGCACTGCTCAGTGGGGTTTGCTACAGTCTTACATGTCCAATTTAGAGATGTCTTCACCTCTGCTAAGAGATATGGTCAATTTTGATGATTCTCTATATGTTTAAATTCTGTGACTACTATTCAAAATTAATTGCTTCTTCCACAGAAGGTTTCTGTTTTCTTTAATTTCGTTAACACGTCAGTTCTGTGGACCGTCCTATAATGTATATTTTCTCAGATTCACCTTGTTCATGCAGTGAGTCATCCATTCTCAGAAAGTCTGGTCATCTTTGGAACACATATTTTTTATATAATTTGGTCATCTGTGGACTATCCCACAGATTATGTTTTTCTTCAAATACAGATTAACATTCTTCTAAGACCTTGCCCCTTACTGATGTTTTTCCAAGCCTTACGTATTCAGGTAGGCATACATTCTTACTTCAGGCTTCCCAGACTTCTTAGAGTTCCTAGAAATTGAAGTTAGCTAATAATAGTAAAATAATCTATATTTAGATAATACCTCTCTCACTACTAGCAATTAACATCTTAAAATCTATACAGTTATGGTAATGCTAACTGCAGCTATCAAACTTGCTTACTTAAATTTGTTTGATTCTCTTCAAACTACAGTGGAACCTGTTTATAAAAAAATCTGTTCCAGAGATTTCACATATACTAGGAAAATACAGTGACTTCCCATAGGAATCTATCTGACTGGGAACTGTGATGTTTCTTGAACAGTACCAGCTGTACTGGGCAGAGGTGTAAGCCTAAGTACGTTTATTTCCACCATGAGAGAAACTACAGTTGTTAGATGCTATTCAATTCTGTAGCAGACCTGATGTTTACTTTGATATCATGAAGCTCTGTACAAGGGTTCAGCAATGTTTTGCTAAAAGCTGGGCTGCCAAGGCATGATAGTCAAGGCACTCAAGTGGGTCCTTACTTCTTATATTTGTTCCTGAATAGTTTAAATCTAAAAGAAAAAAGAAATAATACACAGATCAGCACATAATTAGCTTGCCATTTTTATCTGATTATTGTTTGCTTCTGCAAAATGTTTTTTTTCCCCTGCACATTTTTCCTGAATCCTCTTATATGAAGAAAAAATTGTTAATATTTTGAGTCACAGAAATACTTTCTGTATTCAGTTTTGCTTTTATTGATTATTAAATTAAAACAATCTATGTTATTATCTGTCTCAAGTGACTTACAGCTCCTTGCCTTTAACAACTTTTTCCATCCTAAGTAAAATTTACTGGAGTTCCTTTTTTTTTTTTTTTGGAGAACTTATCATGATTCAATGGCATTCACTCTGCAAGGCAGGTCTAGAGGCAATCCACAGCGGAGAGAATAGGACTGGAGTGTAGCTGAATCTATTCATAGGGCTATTCAATTATAGTATTTGTGTGATTTCCAGAAGTCACTATAAGGTCCTCAGGTTCCATTTTGATGTCTGCTTTATATGTAAAGATATGTAAATACTGCATTTACGAAGTCCACCAGCTTTCATCTGTTTACATACTGAGGGAGCTTCATGCAGTAGATTAATGCCTCTAAAATTTCAGTTACACTCAGTACATTACTTTGCAGTCCTCCTGTTTAGGATGGCATCATGACTTAAAAGTATATAATAAACTGACCGTCTCTTACAAACCCCATACTAATCAATATGAATGTGGTGACCTACACTTTTTCTGGCATAGAAAAATGCACAGATCCCATCTGGAGAGCAGGAGATGATTTGTATCCTAAAAACACAGTACTTGCTTTAAACATCTGTGATGCAATGCGCAGTCAAGGACAGAGTTTTACCCACCCTGAAGATCTGAGACTGAATTTGTTCTTTTTTTCACAGCCATCTTTCAACCCACCTGAAGGTATTTATGAGTGGCTGCAACAGGCATTGTGCAGGAGGATTCTTCTGTGGTGGAAGAATTCTGACCTCTTTTAAAATATATATTTGGAAGTGTTAACACTGTGTACCTAAATTATTAGTAGTATTACATGGCTAAAGTTTCTGTGGACTTCACTGCTATCCCCATGAGGTCTATGTGCAGATCAGAAGCAGTAAATGCCTTGATGCTTTGATCACCAAGATGCCTTGGTGATATTGCATCTTCTGGTAAAAATGTAGGACAATGCAGTTTAAGTCATGGAGCTGTGACCATTTACTCTTTAAAGAATTTATTTCTTATCCTTTTTACCTAAGGTACAGCAAAAAAACATCTCAGGTTTTAAATGTTTTATTTCCCCAATGCTCTAACTCTATGAAAAATCAGCATGCATTTTGATATATTTTTGCTTCCAGATTTGCTTCTGTGATCAACAGAAGGACCAGAATTTTAGCTGGCAGAAATTCATATGGCTTCACGGATTTTTAAGGAACAATGCTCATTTACATGACTTGCCTATCTTATCCCAAAATACATAGATTAGAGCAGTTTTTCCTATCCCCTGACAGCGGCTCTGTAACTGAACACCTCATTGTATTGCTGTCATTTATTTCCTATTCCCCTAAAATATAGCATGATACAAAACATTTATTTCTTTTACTCAAAAGGAGTCAGCTCCTTTATATCTAGATCTGACTGCTCTTGAAAAAGAGATGCTCACCAGGTCTCCATTCTTGAAAGCACTTAAGCACTTGCTTATTTTTACTGGAGTGCCATTGAAGATGCTTGCGTAATAGCACTGAAGTGTTTGCCAGAATGGAGCTAAGGAGAACCTGCAAGATAAAGTGTAAAAGATGGAAATTGTATTGGGAGAACACAGGGAACTCAAATAGTGGCCTGTTCCAGAATAATAGTTCTGTTAGACTTATTCCAAAAGCATCTTTCCTTGGAAATGAAGAAAATATTCCAGTGTAAAATCACTTTCCTTCTGGAGTAGTGTCCTTCATGAAGGAATTATTTGGTACAATTAAATCATGTTGGAATAGCAGCAGAGGTCAGTTTCCTCTGCGAGAGTGAGGTCTTAGAAAAATTGCCTGTGTGCATAAAACATATTACAATATTCAGTTTGGTTTAACTCCCTTCAGTACAGAAAGTGATCAGGCTTGAAGCTCCACTGCTCTGGGGCAAGCTTGGTCAGTTCATGCATTATAAGGCCCCCAAAAACTATTCTGACCATCTGGTTGACCTGCCATATAACACCTGAATTAATTCTTGCTTGACTACTTTAATGGCTAAGTCTGACTAGTATTTTTGCTTAGTCTGACTAGTACTCTTGCTTAAATTTTCTAAAAAAACAACCAAAAACAAAAGAAGAAAAACAAAAAAAATTTCAAATTTGATTAAGTATTTCTTTTTATGTGGGCTCCAAGTCAGTGCTTTAATTTACGTGTTAACATAGTTAAATCTTGATGCCCCTCTTAGTAGCTAGACCTTACAGAGAGGCTTAGAAGCACCTATTGCCCCTGAGCTCGCTTCTCTCACTCTGCCTCTTTCACCTTTGCAGGCAGACAGACGCACAGGGCTATATGTACTGCTGGAGATGTACCACTGAAAACTATGTCACTGACAGGACTAGGTCATGATTTTATAACTGGGGGTGAAGACTTCTGCCTCAGACACAACCTGATTGTGTGACACTTATACAGCACAGATAACCTAAACTGCTGCTTTTCTCACCTCAGTAGTTTTACTAAACCATACTCACACTGACTTCCATGGATGCATTTTGATTTACAGTGGTGTAAATGAGAGTTTGCTAAGAATTAAGCCTCTCAAGTTTATGTACTGGCTACTTGTGTTCTGTATTTTATCAAACTCACTAGACCTTGGAGATTTTTTTCCTCTAAGTTAGTGTTTTGGGGCTCCTCTGAACGGTATAAAACCTCTTTTATTTCTTTTGCTGAATTTTAATCCATTCTTTTGGATAATTGAAAATATGAATTTGAACAGTGCTGTTTTACCTTGTATGATATAAAATTCATTTTACTTCGAGTCACTGTTATGAAAAAGTCACTAATGGACATACAATTGTAATACTTTTTAATAAGCTAACTGTGCAAATTTTCTATGATGTTTTCCCTGCAAATGCAGGACTGAAATAATTCGTATTGCAATTAGTTTCCATTTTTTTCCTAAATAAATCAAGGGCTTTTGTTTGTTCACTTTATAAGTCTTGTGTCATTCTTCTGCCTGTGAAATACCTGGGAGGTGATGAATACAAAACTATTACTGCACAATGTACACATTTCTCGTTTATATTCTTGGTCAAATTGCAGTTAAGGTTGCTATAGTGA
The DNA here is from genome assembly GCF_036417845.1 of Apteryx mantelli. NCBI lineage: Eukaryota > Metazoa > Chordata > Aves > Apterygiformes > Apterygidae > Apteryx > Apteryx mantelli. The sequence goes on along the minus strand of NC_089980.1, from coordinate 113,958,810 downwards.
CTAATACCTTATACAAAACTCATGACAAGAACAAAGCATTGAAAATAGCCTAAGAGCTAGAAAGCATAAAAAGAGTCAGTCAGGGTGTGGTAACCTTTGTATCAGAGATTTGAGAGCCCTAAGAAAGGTTCCTGCCAGTGGAGCTTAGAGGATGGAGGAGCTGAGACTCTGCTGGGGAATTTGAAACGCAGCTATAGAGACACCTATTTTGTCAACAGCCTCATTCCCTTCTTGCAATGCCTTCTGCTTTCTTTTTTGAGACTTACACGTGATGTGACATTTCTCTGTTTGTCTGTCGTTGCCTACAAATAGAAAGAGTTGTAGGCACCCATAAACAGCCTCCAGTATGACACAGCCTCCAATCACATCTCTGCCATCATCCTAAATGAGCTTGGTATCATGAAAGATATATGTCCCAGAGAAAAATAAAAGATAACAATAACAATGAGATGGGTGAAACAGCAGAACTAAGGGGGAAGTAATGAAGCTATATAAAACCCTGGGGAAGAGGAGAATGGGAGAGCCTCAGACAGGTGGGAGGAAGAAAGGGAAATAGGAAAGAAGTAAAAGGCACATAGCTCATAAAGATAGGGAAATGGGGAGAATGAGGAGGAAAGGGAGAAGGTATAGAGGATATATTGAAAAGGAGAAAATAGAAAGACAGAGATCTTTTGGCTTGAAAAAGGCAGTGGATGCTACTGTTACAGGGAGGAGGACTTGATGGACACTGAAAGCACCTAGTATGAGCAAAAGTGTTCAGTGAGTTTCCAAAATAGAGGAATGAAAAAAGCACACTCACAGTCCAGAGAGGAAAGGAAGACTGACAGAAATACTCAGTGTGCTTGGTCTGTACAAGCAGCAAAGGGAGTAATTCTGCAGTCTCCAGAAATTAATAGGCACACAGTCACCATGGTTTTCTGTTACGAGAGTTCTCTTCAGTTCTGGCCTTTGGAAAGATTCACTTCCTCCCTTCCGACGGTCTGAGTAGAAGTCCTCTCTTCTGTGTCTTTCTCAAAGGTCGCAGATCTCAGCCAGATATGTTCCAGGGGACAGGTCCAAACCCAAGATTTCACTAACTGTGTGAAAACAGTTTCCTTTGTCCTAGTTCATCTCTCTCCTACTGCCTCCTTTTTCATTCTCCCCTACATTTTTTGAGGGTTTCTTCTCTTTCCTGTCCAGGTCAGTTACACTCCTTCCCCTCTTAGTTCTTTCTGCAGTCTGTGAAAGGCGATATTAGCTTTTCTGTACCCTAAAGAATCCATCAGCATGCCCATCTGTAGCTCCAGAAAGTCTGGAAATGTGCCAGTGGAGAAAAAAATCTGCCCCAAAGAGCTGCTAAGAGCTGTCAAAATGTGCCTTTGTGCAGAACCTGGAGCTGCTCAGGGTAGCAACCTATTTGAAAAGTCATGTCTATTTTCTTTCTATGAGATTGCCAGTTAACTTCTCAGTGCCTTGGATTTGGAAAAAGCAGAAAGCAGAAATTCTGCCATCAAAATTGTTTATTTTACACTTAAAGAGAAACATTTTTGAAAAAAAAAGATGACAAGGTAATATTTTCTATCTGTCAGTTTTCATGGAATAAAGACAAAAGATAAATTCTGATTATTTTTAATAATTATCCTGTATATCAGCTTTGGTTAAGATTTAAACCTATCTAAAGTTTAAAGCATTAAAACACCTGCTTGTATGAGAGATCAAAAAAATGATAAACACTTATGATGTATTATTGAAAATAAGCAGTATTCAAAAAAAAAAAGAAGATATTATCAGGGTTATGATCCTCATTAACATGATTCAATCACCCATTAACACTCCTGGTCCAAAACCTAATCAATAAGTGAGAGCCCTCTACTGACTGAACTGGGTCCTGGGTCAGTCTTTGACTGAGAAGTAACAGAACAGGTACATTGAACATGACCAATGAACATGACTATATTCAAACAGGAGAAAAATGTTATTTGTTTTATATGAAATGTGAAGAATCAACTCTGAAATATTAAAAATGAGGAGCTGATATATCAGCGAATTACATTCTGAATTGTTTATATTTAGAAACTTTAAAGAAGGTGACTTGATATATTTTTTAGTTCCTGTGAAGTGACACTAAAACCTTTAAGCTACTATATTTGAGTAGCTTTGATTGAGATGGATCAAAGCAAGCTATCAATATACTCTAGATCTAAAAGTCTTTATTTCTTAATAAGAAATTCTGTAGGCTTATTTTTCTTTATTTGCAAAGGATCAAATATCCAAGCATCTGTTCTTTTCCTTCTTTTTCGCCCCTCATCCCCACACATATGGGCAGTTATTCCATGGAGTAAATGGGATAAGTCCACCCTTTTCTCAAGCATCCTATCAACTACAACAGTATCGTGTATAAGAAAAGGGTGGAAATACTGTACTAGTCTCAACTATCATGCCTAAAATATACTTTGTGCTAAAGGGAGCTTTATGTCTGGCTACACTGAAACAGAAGCACCATTGCAGCTCGTCTTCTGCTTTCAGTTTTCTCAGCATGTTTCTTTATTCAAAAGATGTTTGTTTTCTGACATACATTTTGTATGAGTTCAGACAAGAGAGGATCATGCCAACACCATTTATATTCCTCAGAATCATTCTGAAATGAAAGGAAACATGAAGAAAATTTGTGTGTCATTCAGTGTACAACCTTTACAGTCACACTTCACAATGATATCAAGTTAATAATTTAATTTCCCTAAAACGCAGTCCCCTGATTCCCTCTTATTCTCCCTCTCTCTCTAAGATTGCACATGACAGATAGAAAGCTGATACAAGAATATAATGTTTCATCTTAGCTACTTGTTCAAAATATTTCCTTTCCAAATCCCTCCTACTACCCTGAAGAAACATTGCATGGTGGCTGTAACTGGCACTGCAAAAGCATTGCAGTAGGGAAAATGTATTTCTATATAAAAATTGTTAAGTTTTCTATTTAAGTTCAGAAATGCAGAAGGGACAACTTTCACTGAGGTGGAATAAAACATGATTGTGAGGTCAGAGTATCATCCTGAAATTTTGGAAACCTATTTTTAATTTTCTTAAGGCCATAGGGCTCATGTGATCTTTTTGTCTCTTTTGGCCTCCGTTCTGCTGACGTAAAGTGGAGACAGTAGCTTTTTCTCGATGCAGGAAAGGGAAGTTAAAGATAGTGGGTCTAGCTTTGCGGATGAGAATAGGCAGATGTGAGCTCACTCTCTGAAGACTGAGCTGGCTACACATGAGCCAGTGGTTGTGCAGAAGCCATGCAGCTCCACCGATTTAGTGCTGTCCCGGAGCTAAGAAACTGTTATAAGACTCCAACTGCACAACCTTGGGCACAGCAGTACTCTGATACGGCAAAATAATGTATGGGCTGGAGCTGACCAGCACAAGTACAAGCAGAAGAACTCTCCCCCTGCAGCCTCCCTGCTATAGGATCACCTGGGAGGTACTGCCGTAATGGGCAATGTAAATATCTGCAGCCTTCCCTCTAATGGGACCATGGGGGCTGATATATCCCTTTGCGCAGGTCTCCCTAAGTTATGCCTCTGCTTCTGTGAGACTTTGCCGGGAAGCAGAATTACTGTTTTGGCCTTCATATAGCTGGCTTCTATCTCCACTTTATATTTCCCTTATATCCCCAGATGCCTGGGAAAGTTTCCTCTGTCTTTTGCCACATTTGATTTTAGTCCATACTTTTACAAGAGAAATGAAGGATGACTTTGGAAATTAATCTCACCCATGTTCCTTCGGGCAGTTACTTCATAAGAATATTGGATTGGAATAGATCTTGTTTATTAACTGGTCAAGCTCCGTAGCCAAAGTAGTTGGACTTTTTTGCCCCCACTAGCCTGTTCAAAAAGCTATCCCAGGATTTTATCCCTTGATGGTTAGATATTTTATTTTTTAGCCCAATTTTATCCCTGATCTGTTTTTCTCCTTTTGAGGACCAGTCCATGGCAGAGATTTTGCTTTTGGTTACTAAGTCCCATTTGGATTACTTTAGTCCTGAGAGTCATCAGCTCTTCCTATATGGTATTGCAGTCATCTTCTCTATCACTGATCTTTGCTGCGCTCTCTAGATTTCAGTCTTCTACTTTTTGTGCTAAGATCATAGATGAAAATACTAAACAAAATTGGTTACAAGACTGATATTTAGGTCCCTGAGGTCTCACCCAGGATTGGTGATGACAGCTCAGATTCCAGTATTTTACACGTGAAGCCAAGATTTTTCTTCCCAGGTACACCACTTGGCATTTACCTACGCTTTCCTTTTACTTCATTTCATCTGCCATTTTATCACCAGTCACTCAATTTCATAAGGTTCTTTGGCATTTCTTCACAGAATTCATGCCTCAGCTTTACTACCCTGATTAACTCAGTAACATCAGCAAACTTTGTCATCTCGTTTTTCACCCCAGTTTCCAGGCTGAGCAGCCCACAGATCACAGCACAGACCTCTATAGATATCCAGAGGTGATCTCCCTCCACTGCAAGGACTGAGTATTAATTCTTATTCTCTGTTTCCTATCTTTTAGCCAACTATTTATCCATTCAAAGACCTGCCCTTTCTTCCCATGATTGCTTGGCTTCTTTAAGAGCCTTTGAAACAGAGTTTTGCTAATGCTTTCTTGAAATCCAAGTAGAATAGATCAATCAAATCTCCTTCATCAGCTTCACTATTAACCCCTCCAAAGAGCTCTGGCTGTGAGACAAGAACTAGCACTTGCCTTTTGGCCAAATAGTTTCCCTTTCATCCAAATCTGTTTTTATCTCTCCTTTACACTGTTTCTTAGGAACTACTATAGGGACTTTTGTTTCAAAAAACCCCACTAACCCACTGTTAATCTAAATATTGACCTGATTTAAAATGGAAGATGTTACAGAGATTTAAATAATGCCCAAAGTAAAACAAAACTGTCATATGAGGTTTAAGATACATTTTGGGAGGTTTTAAGATTATCCTTTTGAGATCATAAAAATATAAATTTTACTTCATTGGTTCAGCAAAATCTCTCTTTTGATTTGGCAATGAAACTAAACTAATTTTAATGGCATATACAATATTTCAACAGCAATTAATATAAATGATTTTTTTGTGGAAAACAATCATGACAAATATTCTTGTTTCTAATAAAAGAAATATTTGAGTAGGTGTATTTTAAAATTGAAAAAAAAAGTTCCTTCTTCAAATAACATTCTTTCTTTACCTTATGTATTCGCTATCATTGTGCTGACAGCAGTGGTATGCTCTTCTATATTTATATTCTTGTGACTTGGGGCCTATGTACTAATAGATCTTACTGCCCTCTCCATACAAAATTTTTCTTTCAATAGAAACTATTAACTCTTAAAAATGTGTTACACTGTTAGTCACCTCTGTCCGTGATCTAACCTGTTCTCCCTGCAGAGTTTATAACTGGTTATAAACTGGTTCTATGTTGTTTCATGCCCTCATTTTTCAGAGATATCTGATATGTCTTGGTCCTTCTTAATTGCTGTGTGTTTTAGTTTGCCCAGTTTTGCTTCTCAATTTCTTCAATTAGCATATTGACATTTATAGCTTTTATCCTTCACAATAAGAGTTACAGCAATAGCTAGCAGAACCTGGCATACTGTGAAGAATGCACTAATGAAGGAAAGAAAACATGCTTCACTGTATTTATTCAGTGAATTGCATAATGATTTCACACTTACAAGTGTGCAAAATGAGGAGAAAGGAGGTAGGGTCAGTGTGGATGTACTATTTAGTTGGTTCACTCCCTTTTTAGCTCCGGGACTACATCCCAGCAGCATCGCATGTAGGTTGCTTTGCCCCTGGGCCCCAGTCTAGAGCCAAGCAATTTTCTTGCTAAGGAAAATTATTCATGGGAAAGAAAATAGTTTGCTTCAGGCTTTGAATTTTAGGGACAGTACAGGCAGTGAGCTGGGCTGAACTGCTTGGTCAGGAGCGACTTCTTGATGCAAGTCGCAAAGACAATGCAGATGTACCTACTACATTACATTACAAAAAAAAAAAAAAAGGATTTTATGCTTGCCTCATTCTGATGCATAGAACCACATATGGTATCAGAAAGTATGGAATATAAAGCACTGCACTTAATTAATCCATCCTGTTTAAAACCGTTTATAGTCTATCTTTCACTGGAAGAACAAATAAATGAGGTCCCAAGTTTGGATAATTTTATATCAAATTAAAATCCTTTTCAGCTGAAGATCAGTACACAGAAGGTTAATAAGTACACACCCTTGGAATGCAAAGCATGGACTATAGGTGGAAAAGGAAGCAAAGACTTTTATTTACTCAAAACGTTGATATTTATTTTTTTCATGTCTCATAGAAAGTATCACAGTTTCCAACTTGTGTACTTCTTCCTTTCAGTGACCAAAAACACCTGCGTGTATTTTCTGTATAATCCAAAACCAAAAAATGCCATTAGTTTTGCATGTAGAATGTTTTATATATTCAAAATAGAGGATTATTGCAAAATGTTTCAACCCATAGACATGTTGTTTGAGACTTATCAACTTTACTATGGTGGCTAGTTTCTCTTATTTATATACAATTAATAAAGATTTCTCAAGACTCCATATGTGGAAAAAATTAAACCCAGCACTGTCATCTGCAGATATAGTAGAAAAATATGGAATTATATTTTAAGTTTTATTTACCCTTTGTGGGCTTGAAGGAAAATGGATGTTAGTTTTGTTATAGTCAGCAGACAAAAGATATTTGGATAAAAAGTCCGAGAGCTCCAGTTGTCTCTAGTTGATTTTATAAGTCAGCCCTTACAGTGTAAATCCTGTTTTAATAAACCATTTTGTCATTTTAATAATTGTGCAAAAACAGGCGACAGTGGAAGTATGTCTAATGATTGCCCATAAGAAGACTGTGGGCATTAGGGGTAGTATTAAAGGAAGGCTGGTAACACTCTGCTTCCAAAATTGAAGGGTATGCATGTGCCATAAACCCACACAGACCCCCAGTGACTTCAGTAGGGTTTTATATAGATACAGCATTTCATTGAAATACCTCTCTTTGCAAGATCAGGAACCAAAATGCTGAAAAGCATTTATTTTTGACCTTTGGGATGATTAATTGTCTGAAGCTGAGCATTAGCAATAGAGAAGCCAGTTAGGGTCGTCAAATCCTTGAAAAATAAGGAAAATGTGAGTGGCATTTTCATTTAGATGAATAGTTATCAAGAACACATTTTGCAGCAAAATTATATGGAATCCATTATTGACTATTCTATGGAATGTCATTATTCTATGGAATATCGCTATTGATATGGAATATTACTATTAATATCCTAATATTTTACACATTTACCTTTGCCTTCCCAGTCCTATTTTGCCTTATTGTTTATGTTGTCAATAGCCATATCTCTACTGTTCTGTAGCTGGTGAAATTAATTTCACCTAACTTGGCATTTAAAAAGTTAGCTGTCAGGATCTTATCAGTGACTGTAGGTTTGCCTTATAGACAAAGGAAAGGCTGGTCACATATTAAAGTCAGTGTCTAAGTTAAGTGAGATAAATTTCTCTTGGCAGTGAATATTTCTGGGAGGTGTCTAACCTGGAAAGAGATGAATAGGTTAGGAAAAAAGGATCTGTCCCATAGATATAATGTTTCCTAAATACAAGCTATGCTTGTTCAAAAAGTATGCACACTTTATTCTTTTCTCCTCAAACCAGGCCATTTTTGACTACTGAGTCGAGCTGCTTCATGTTTATTGTTAAATGTGAAAATATTGATCATTTCCATATGAACAGACTGATTTTTAATTCATTCAGAATGAGAAGCTTTCTATTACTAATTGTTAAGCGTGGTAAGTGTTAGACAGATCCTGTCATGACTGTGTGAAGATGTAGGATGCAGTTATGAGTTTGGCTCCAAAGCCACTGTGAGGAAGAACACAAGCAGGCACAAAGGCTTACACTTAATAGACTTCAGAGAGAGCTGATTTCTTGTTCTGGTAATAGACTTTCTTTCATAGTCACTGCAAGTTAGCTACTATATTGTGCTTTATTTAGTTGCTAAATTCTGTAATCTTCAGTGAAAAGTGAATTTACACTTAATACGTCATGATGCTTTATAAGTGAATAATATTAAAATATCTGTCTTTGAATCAGGGACTAAATTATACAAAACATCAGACAGTACAATGATAAGTAAAGACAAGAGGACTAGAACTGTGGTAAGCAATTTTCACAATTTTATCCAGATACTGTGGCCCTAATTGAGCAAAGCACTGAAGCATGGGCTTAATTCTTACTGAATTAAATTGGACTTCTCACATGCACAAAGATTATACATTCCTAAGTACTTGGCTCTTTATAGTTATTGCTCTCCTTGCCTCCCTTGCTAATACATACATCCTGATCCTCCCTACTGCAAAAAAATTTAACTTGACTCTTGTTGACTATGATCCCACAGATGGTGTGCTAATATAAGTACACAATCCAATTTAAGTTAATGGAGACATACTTTTTCCTATTACCAAACAGAGAACTAGTGAAAATCCACATACAGCACATCAGAGTTACAGAGGCATCTTGTATTTCTGTGTATGCAGACATTCCTACCAGCTCAGTCTTAATAATCTAGCAATACTGTTGCAAATCCAGAGTCTTCTTTTCAAACCATTGAAAATCTTATGTTGCTACTGAGCTGTAACAAGCTCTGTTTTGTAGAAACAAAAGGAATGGTCATTTTCAAGAAAATACAGCACAGAGAGCACAGTTCAGAATACATACCATTCTTTAATATTGCAATGATATTCTTAATTCATAATGAAAATCTCCCTGCTGATAGAAATAGCTTTCAAACCACTGTGGAGTTTAAAGGCCTGTATTGTTCCTGCTTCTAGGACAGTTGATGATTCCTCCTGGCATCCTCAGATGACTGAATCTGACAGTATTAGAGCTGTTCAGTATTGCTAGAGTGAGGGAAAAAAAATGGTGTAATACATGTGCCTTATAAAAGGTGAATTTATTGCACTGGACGTAGAACAGGATGAATTCATGTAATTTGGGAGAAATGGTTAAATAACACCTCAACCAAAGAAGGGTTCTGTAATTGAAAAAGAAGGTACTTTTAGCCTGTGAATGTATTTGTGTTGCCTTTCTTTCTCTCTCTCTCTCTCTCTTTCTCCCTCTCTTCCTCTCTTCCTTTCTCCCTTCTTTCTCTCTTTCTTTCTCTCTTTCTTCACCTCGGTACATCAGATTCATCCATTTAACTTCACCTGTGCTCCTGAGCCCATTTTGCTATTTAGCTGCAGTGACTCAAGGGAAGTCAATGAGTGATGCAAAACTGAAGGGTCTTCTCATCTAACTCTGGACTTACAAAAGTTATTTGTCTAAGATAGTCATCAAAGCTTCTGCAGTTAATGGAGAGAAGGGTATGTACAGGGACAGTTCATGTTGTCCTGAGCCACAAGACATGAATCTCTCTCTGATGATTCTTCTTTCCAGCTTTTGACTTTAAAGTGAAACGAGATGACTAGCTTCACTAAACTAATGCGTAAGGGGTACACAACACACTAGGGTTATTAGAAGTCATATGATATGTCTGTGAATGGCTGTAAACCTAAGTATGTACAGGAACATTGAGGTAACACTGCCACATTGAAAATGCTTAGATTAAGCTTACAAATTGTCATAGACCTTTATTAAACCTACCTAGACTCACTAGACTTCCCTTTGAATTTGGCCCTAAGTCAGCTATGACTAGTAGCTTGTGAATGAAATGAAGAGCAGCTGTGCCTTCATAAAATAAATCTCTTAGACAGGGGAAATCATTCAATCAAGTTAGCGAGAAAATTAGCATCTTTACTTTTCATTTTCTCTCTTGTCTCTCCAATGAGTTTCATTAGGACTGACAGAACTGATGCTACAGGATTTTGCGGTCCAGGGACTTGCCATACTTGATCTGTGCAATCACGGATGTGCTTCAGACTTAGTTGTTGTTGATAATTGAATCTGGTCTACCATTTAGTTGATTATTTTGGATTTTCTCTGAGTTGTGCAGCAGTGAATAACCTAGACGATATGTTACTATCTACCTTGTTCACAGGCCAGTCAGTGACCCCTGGCTGCCTCAAGCAGTTAATCAACAAACTTTAAAATTTAGAGTCTTGTTATGAGACTCTGAGGCCCGAGAATCCCAGGCCTTGGTTTCCTTTTTCGAAAACACGATGACATGGAATTTCAGCCACAAGACAGACACTGACACTTCTCTGTTCAGCAGATCATCCTCCGGAGAGGATGCTGGCACATCCTCCAGCACTCTGGGAATCCCTTTGTGACTGGATGCAAACTGACTGTGGGGTTAGTAGTAACATTACTGTTGCTGTTACTATTTTCACCTAGGCTCATAGAATAGAGTCCTTACACTGTGAATCTTACATGTTTCTATTATCTGGGAAGAGAACATTTCATTTTCATATCAGTTATTTATAGGCTACAAAACACATATGCACATATTGTGGTATGATTTTACATTAGAAAAAAGTTAATTTGAAATTTTCTCATGTCCTTTCAAAGTGTGAAATGAAATGAATTTAACATGCATACTAATAAGATGCTGCTTGCTTTCTTTAGAGAAAGCATGTACTTTTAAAATGCTCTTTCTAATATTCATTTTCCCACCCACTAGGTCAGTCCCTTCATTAACAGTGATTAAAACTAAGCCTCTAAGCTTATAGGCTTGCCTTGTGTGCCTGAACACTCATGTTTACTAATGATGGTAAAGTACCCTGTTGGGAAAACCTGGCCTTCTAAAAAATGGATTCATAGATGGACAGATAGAAAGACAGATGACAAATATTACTCATCTTCAGCTCTAAAACCATGGACATTCACAACTGTTCTACAATTCAGGATTGAATGCCCTAAAGCAAAATGAGATATGTGTTTGCAATTTGATATTTTTTCATACTAACAAAGACATTCTGATATATCAGAAAAATATAGCATATTATGTGATACTGCCAGCAAGCAGCTCACATCTTTTGGCTGCAGTAATGGTCCATATGTTTGACATCCTTTATGTAACCCAGGGATACATCATTAATTGTAGTTTCATGCCAGGGTGATTGGCAGGCTCTGTGGACAATGACAACAACTACTGCCTCCTAAAATTCTTTGATAAACTATGGGGAAATTTCCATCTGTCCCTGTAATCTAAAAAAACACATAGCATTCATGGAGTACAACACGCTTGTGCTTTAGAATGAAAGCAGCCTTGCTGTGGGTGAGAAAATTTGCTTCATAGATAGCAGAAGAAAGGATAAAGAAATATGCCTCTTTAGAACCTGAGAATTATTTTCCTGTGATAACCAGTTACAAAAACTGCTATTAATTTAAAGTTCAATATTCATGTACTAATTTGCAATATCCTCTAAAGGATTTTTTGGCAATAGTAGCATTCATGGAAAAAAAAAACAAAATCCTTTCATTTCCCAGATCCTGAGTTCTTTCATACTCTTGAAAACTCTTAACCTTGAAAAGAACTTGATATTATTTCCTGTGTAAGGAAGCAATGAAACCTCTTAGACTACTGTAGTCTGACCAGTTGATACATTCAAAGTCCACAGCACCAAGGATTTTCTCAGGTCTGTGATATCTCAGGAAACTGTTTTTTTCTTTCTTGTGCATCCTGAACCTTTCAAAACCTTGAATGCAACTGTAAGTCTGTAAGAAAAAGTCAGCAGGCTCAATGACAAATTGAAAAGAAAAAGAATTTTTTTGGAGGCAAAGGGGAGCCGGATTTAGGTTTATGAATATTTTTCTCTTACCCAAAACTGGTTTTCTTTCTACTAACGTTCAAGCCACTCATACTTGCCTGATAGCTACAGCTGAGGTAATGACTGGAATTATGCCAATTTATACCAATTGGAGATTTGTCCCACTATCTCCAAACTTGTGTTCCAGCTATGACATTGGTTATCACCAGTCAGTCTGATGGCTGGGCTCTCATTACCGAATCACAGGATAGCTGAGGCTGAAAGGGACCTCTGAAGATCATCTAGTCCAACACCCTGCTCAAGCAGGGTCAGCTAGAGTAGATGGCCAGGACCGTGTCCAGAAGGCTTTTGAATATCTCCAAGGATGGAGATGCGACAACCTCTCCGGGCAACCTGTTCCAGTGTTCAAGCATTCTCACAGTGAAGAAATGGTTTCCTATGTTCAAGAGGAATTTCCTGTGTTTCAGTTTGTGCCCATTGCCTCTCGTCCTGTCACTGGGCACTACTGAGAAGAGTCTGGCCCTGTCCTCTTTACTCCCTCCCAGCAGGTATTTATACACATTGACAAGATCACCCCTGAGCCTTCTCTTCCTCAGGCTGAACAGTTCCAGCTCTCTCAGCCTCTCCTCGTATGAGAGATGCTCCAGCCCCTTCATCACCTTTGTGGTCCCTCACTGGACTTGCTCCAGTAAATCCTTGTCTCTCTTGTATTGGGGAGTCCAGAACTGGGCACAGTACTCCAGATGTGGCTGCTAGTTCTCTTATTTCAAATGTAAAGATTTGTTTGATTTTGACCTGAACTTGCCACTAAGAGAAAAAAAGTGCTAGGCACACAGTCTTAGTATGACCATAAGGATACATCAATTCAATGCTAATTACAGTAATACTGATGCTTGACCTGTCTAGATCTGTAGTTGCATGCCTGACAAATGCTATAGGATTTCCAGGCAGGTTCATTAATTTACTAGCCTATTATGTTAACATGAAAAGCAAAGAAAACAAACTATTTGGGGTTTATTTATTGTATTAAGTCCATAAAATACATCTCTCTTCTCTTATTGAGTGGCTGTGGGCTGAAATATGGCATACCTTTGGGAAAAACAAATCAAGGATTTTTTAAGTGGTTGTTTACTTCAAGAAATGCAAAACATGTTGGTTGAGAAGCTGAATCATTAAAACAATTGCAATGGGACACAATGCTTTTCACACTGAGATGAAAATCTTTACATAGATCATCTAATCTGTTTATACTGTATTTTCCACCATGGAATCAGATCATTAAGGTACTGAATTTAAAAATTATCATAAAAGTTGCCAGTCAGAGTGACCCACAACTAGCTTCTTCATAAGCTTTTGCCAAGAGATGTCATCTTAAATTATTCATAATATTATACATTTGTATTTACACCCCCATCTTTCCTGGAACTGGGTGTTATGGGGGGAGGTTTTTGTTTACTCACAATATTTCATTTTATTATGAAAGGATAAATTTTGTAATTTGCACTGAAGATGGGTGAACATCATGGTTGTTTCAGTCCTCCTGTGGAAGAGTGCTCCAAAGCTCCTTCTACCAACATAATTGCCTGCTGGCTGATAGCTCCACCACCCTGGAGGAGCGGATCTTTCCAGAAAGGCCTTTACCACAGAGAGAAATTGTTATTCCTGAAGTAACCTGGATCTAGCCAGTTTATGGCTTTGAAGATTAGCATTAGGACATAGAATATGATTTAGTACTCACTGAAGAGCCAATGTGGTGTTCACAACACTGGGATGATGTCCCCAAATTGACTTACTTTGCTTAGCAAGCAGAGTGACAAATTTTGATCAGCTGCACGTTGAAGGCTATCATTGGCATTCCCTGTGCAGGATGCCATAACTGTGGAGCCTGGAAGCCATGGATATGTGCAAAGCTATTGCCAAGTCAGCATCCAAGAGGATGTTCATAGGAACAGCCTGCTGCCTCATCATGGTTGGAAGAATTTATTTCTGACAGATTTCATACTTGGGAGGATGTCAGCTAACCCTGAGGCTGTGAACTCTGTTGCTGATCACAAAGTGGCCCCCTCGTTTGAGGACGATGTCATGGCTTTGGCTAGTTCTCCAGACAGCCACCCTCTTCGTTCTAATGTTGTTTCTGTCTTGCTCAGATTTAGCTTCAGCCAGCTGAATTTCAATTCAGGAGCTGATCTCCTGTAGGCATTGAGGCAGATGGGAAGCAGTACTGTTAGGGTATCATATGAAAGATGATTTGAACCGAGAGTCAGTTACATACTGTTCGCTGTGGTGTTTCAAAAATATCTCCTGGTAGATTTACATGTATGGCTACCAGAATAAGACAGAAGACTAGAGAAGTTCACCAGCAAGGGGTCTGGATAAGAAGTACTGTTAGCAGTCACAAACATTTTGGATCATTTGCAGTGGAATGATTTGATCTGGCTTTGTGTGGTTTTCTCTTTGCTGAGTGAAGCTGCATGCTATGGCTAGTCTGGCAAATGCGGCTGAAAGATCTGACAGCAGAAGTATCGAGATTTTATGACAGCCTGTGACTAACATTTTGTAAATATGAAAAATAGGAAGAACTGTTCCTTTGCACTCCTTCTCTCTTAAATATGGTTTGAACCTCATTAACAAACGATATGATGGCTGTTTTACGTGAAATTAGTCAATTGCCCTTTGTCACTATTTCCTCTGAGAGGTGGGTTACAACAAAGGAAAAGTATAACAATTGCATACAAAAGACTGTTCTGCCATCTGTTTATTTTTTGCAATTCTGTATATTACAGACTACTGTCTAAAGAAAAAAACTATTAAAACTTGTTAAAGTTTTCATTTCTTCATCTATTTACATTTCAAATAAGTATGGAATAATCTGAAATGTAACTTTGACAATAACATAATAAACTGATCAAAATGGACAGGAAAGGATGCCTTAAAATATCAGATTTATTTATAGATAGTGAATTTTCAGTCCGTGCAGACCTACAAGTCAAGAATAAATTGGATGGGATAGAATTTTATAAATATGTGAAGTTAAGAAATTGCTTTCTGTGAGTGCTAGTCTTTTCATTTCTGCATCTAGAACAATCACTGAAGAAGTGTTGATTTAAGAAAAATAAGGAACATGCAATCTCACACTTAAGTGTGTCATCTTCTACAGGAAAAAAAGAATTTTAGAGATATACATGAAGAAAGTGTCCACACTTTATATACAGAGGTATGCATGCTCTTTTCAAAAAAGACATTTAGATGTCTTTGTGAGGGAGGGGATCTCTTTGTGAGGGAGATCCATACAGAGATGAGAGATCTTATGAAATAATATCTTTATATTATAGACCTACCGCAATCTCCCCAGTGGATGACCGCATGTTGTTCTTGCTCCCGGATGATGAAAGTTAAAGCCTTATTAGTTGGCAGAGGTGTTTATGAAATTCCACAGTGAAAAAAAAATATACATCTTTTGCTGCATTTCATGCAAGCAGTGATCCATTTAAGGGACATTGTGATAAGGTCTGAAATGGCTGGGAGTAATAAGCATGCAAATTTGATGTGAGCTCAGAAAATTCCTCTGAATTATCTCATCAGTCCCAAAGTCTTGAAAAAAGACCTGGGGAAAAAGAAATGAATCTGCTAATCTGTAAAGTAGATATGGTCCAGAATTTTCTTAAGCATCTCTGAAGTTGGAGATGCGAAAAAGTCTTCACAGGCTTGTCCTCCCATGCTAAACACTGTCACTGCAAAAGCTTACATGAGTCATAGTACATGTCTATGGGCACTGCTTTCCGCTGATTTTGCCTAGTGAGTCCAAATAATTATGGACTTGTTGTTTGTGCTTCTGTTTGTGTCCAGCAGAGTTAGATAAAGGCCTGTGGAATAACAGGAAATTATGACTACATGACTCACATTTTACAAAGACTAGATGTATGTCTGTCTATCTGAAAAGCTGCATAATTTTGAAAAAAAAAGGGTGTCCTGTACAACAGCTCACTCTTGATCTGTGCACTGAACAGCACACAGTAGGATTTCATACTCTTGGCAAGGAAAGCATTTCTCAGATTAATAATTGAGAGCAAAAGTTACACTGCCAAAGTGCTGGAAGATCAAGACAAGGCTCCAAGAATGAAAATGGGTTAACAGAGGCACCCTCACATGAGAGAATTACTTATAGACTACAAAATAACTATAATAAATTTGAAGAGATCTGAGGACAATTCTGGGAATTTATCAAACCTTGAAAATAGACCATCTGTATAAGTACAAAAGATTAATACACTCCAACCCTGGCCTCTGCCTCTCATTTTCTTCTGTCTGACATTATGCTTTGGCACACAAGTAGAAGAAAAATAGATGTAAAGGTAAAGTTTGAATGGTTCATTTTCAATATGAATAGGAAAAAGTAAATAGCAATATGCATAGTGCTTCTGTGTAGAGATAATACTCATTGTTATTAAAAATAACTTGTATTTATTCCTGCTTCATATTATCATCTTTTTTTTTTCACTTGTTCTTTCTGTATTTAGTAGAATCAAATTAATTAGAATTTGGTATTGAGAAATAATTATTGTTTGGGGGTTGTATAGCAGTGACTTTCATCATGATAAGGCATGTGTGGGGAAGTGCACGTTGCAGAGTACTTCCAAAAGCTGTTGGGAATCGGTTGTTCTTCTGGGAGGAGACACATGTCACATAAAGCTGATCACTCAAGTGCCACATAAAGCAAATCTTTGTCAGACTATTTGAATCTGACTGATTCCTGAACAGAACAGAATGCAAGTGGCATTGTAGAGACATACAACACTTTAGATGGTACAAAGTTGGACCTGGCAGCAGTCTCAGAAGATTTGGCTCACATCCAGCCCACCTAATTTTAGTGTTGATCAGTTCACTTGAAATACCTTTCCCTCCATCAGCTACAGAAGAAGCCTAGGACACCTCAAATCCTAACTCAGTTACGTCCCTGCTATTAGTTTAGATGAATCCTGTCTTTACAGCCTAACTCAGAACAGCTAAACAAGAGAGCTGTGTGGCTGAAGATACACAGGTGAAATATACATTTTGTAGAAGAGAAGTGATGTGCTAGGAAGAAAAGTGAGCGCAGCAAATGGTTCAAGAAACAATGGACAGAAAGAGCAGTAAAGTCACATGAGGCAGTCGCTCCAGTTGGACACATACTGAGAAGGTTAATCAAAAGTCTCTTAGTTTCCACAGAGCTTCTGAAACTAATTTGGAATACTTGATCGAGAGACAAGTTGTTCTTTTTACAGTCCATTAGAAGGTAGTGATACACATACAGTACCGTTATCAAGCACACTACATATTCTTAAGTGTGAATATATTTCTGGCAAAAAATATGTGCTTTTTATATATCAGGTCTGCTGTGGAAGATGTCATTTTATAACTAAATGCTTTAAAAAGTAAAGGACTTAAGTGGAACTGAGGTGCTTACATCCAAAAATAACCATTCAGCTGCTGCCTTATCTTGGCTTAATCCTAACCACCATGTCTCTCTGCTCAGCTTTAGAGTTTTCCCTTGCCTGCAGTAGTACTGCTCTACAAGACCAAGTGTCCTGAATGCCTAAACTTGAGTCACAAAGTGCCGATTCTTCTAGGATCCCTGAAAGGTCTGATCTATACATTTTCTTAGAGCACCAGGCTTCTTGAGCAAGCAGTCTTTAAAAAGAACACAGTAACTGTGGTTCCTATATTAATCAACTGAGTATTAGTCAACTGATATATTGGTCACTCAGAAATGGACAAACCTGTGTTTAATTGATTCTTCAGCCTGAAGAAATTCAAACTACTGTTCCAAATGAATGCTCTGAGTGCTAAGCTTTCATCTATGACAGATGTGGGAAAGTGCAGGTGGAGTTAAAGCTGAGTCAAGGCTTTTCCTGTTGGAGCTCAGCATGCAGCCATGAATTTCTGATTCGTGTGGCAGAGAGTGCACAAAGGGAGATATGACTATCCAACACCATGGTTACAGGAGTGAGTGCCACTCCCTTCTCCCATGAGTCTTTTTAAAATGCTGGATAAACTTTTCAAAGACCCAGATAATTACCCTAGCCTCCATACTACAGATTCAAGTTTTTTTTTCTCTCTCTTTCCCTGCCTGCCAGTTTAATTGTATTAACATGAATGTAGTATGTACATGAATTTGATGGGCTACTGTAAGTTTTATTACCTTACAATGGCATTCTACTACATGCTATATGATAAATCTGAAGAGGACAAAAAAGCTGGTATTAAGGAGCAGCAAATAAATATAGAGTTTGGAAAAAATCCAGTATTGCTTTAAGACAAAGTGACATCTCAGACTTCAGTAGAATTGGACCTTTTAAGGTCAGTTAGCTGGGAATTCACCACAGGAAAAAAAGGTTACACTGAACAACCACAGAATCATATAATAATTTAGGTTGAAAGAGACCTCTGTAGGATGTCCAGTACAACTCCCTATTCTTCAAATCAAGGCTTCAGGATGCTCAGGCATAGTCCAGTTGTGTTTTGAAAATTGTGAAGGATGCATATTCCACAGCCCCTCTGGGCAACCTCTTCCAGTGCTTAACCACTCTCAGGGTGAATAGTGTTTTTCCTTGTAGCTGTCTTGTTTCGGAATTTCCTTCACTGTAACTTGTAATCATTGCTTCTGGTCCTATCACTGCACCTCTGTGGAAAGTTTGGCTCCATCTTCTCTACAACCCCCCTTTAGGCAGTGGATGACCGCAGTTAGATCCTTCCTTCTCCTTCTTGTCTCCAGGCTAAACAAATCCAGTTCCTCTAGACTCTCCTTGTATGTCACATGTCCCTACTTCTAAGCATTTTAGAAGTCTTCCTCACCTGTCATCTACTGTAGTGCCCCAAACCAGATATAATATGCCAGAAACATGCACACAAATGCCAGAAAAATGGGAACAATCACCTCTCTTGACTTGTTGGCTCTACTCTTACTAATGCAGCCCAGTATATGGTTAACCTTCATAACCACAGGGGCATATACTGATTCTAGTTCAGCTTGTGCATTAGGTTCACCAGGTCCTTTTCTGCAGAGCTGTTCTCTTCAGCTGGTCAGCCTGCGGCCAGTTCTGTTGCAGGGAGTTACTCCGTTCCAAGCGCAGGATTTTGCATTGCCCTTGTTGAATTCCATGAGATGCTTATTGGGCTGTTCCTCCAGCTTGTTGAGGTCCTTCTGAATGACAGCATTGCTCTCCAGTGCACCAGCTGCTGTTCCCAGTCATTCATACCTATCAGATTTCATAGAGATATACATAGACCTGAATTCTGACCATCTGCATAATCCAAGACCTTGTGTAATCTGGATTATGCTAGAACCTCTTGAAATTAACATTTTGTAATAAAGTATAGTAATAACAATTAAAAATAATATATTCAGAATATTTTGACTGAAAAATAAATTATATTTTAAGTGAAAGGCCATTTTGGTATGGTAAAAAATAATCAATAAAAAAATATATATTTTTAGACAAAGGTACGTGTATGTTGATTCTGGGGGAGTGAACGGGCTCATTTTCTTTTTTTCTTCTTTTTTTTTTTTCCTGGGGCAGCAGCATTGACTTGTTTCTTTGATTTCATCTCAGTTTAGAATTACATTTTGTCAATGTCTCTGCTCATGCTATATTAGTTCAGAATATTTCTGACCTTTCCTTTAGATTTGCCTGTTTCTAACTAATCACACACATCCCTTACAACAGCTTTTCTGTAGTGCCTTCATATTACATCTCATCTGCTACTAAGAGATCCTCTGTAAATTGATAATAGAAGATGGAAATATTTTCTCCAACATCAGAAAGTAATTCTGTATATTTTCTTCAGGGTTTCATCCCCAGAAGCAGCTCTGGAAATTACAGTCAATTCTTCGTCTGAAATAAGACAAGACTTTTAAATCAGATTGACCCATACATATAGACCAGTCTGGATTTTGATAACCTTTTCTTGAGAAATCTGAAAGACAAATTTCTATTACATTTACAAATTTAAATTTTCAGCTGCTTGAAGACAGTCATCTTGTGTTATTTTAGGCACTGTGGCATATCATATTTGGCTTTCAACTCCTGTTCCAGAAAGATGTGGGTCTTCTGTTCATTCTGTGGTATATCTTTCATCTCTCTGTGATCATCTTAGACACACTGGGACTTTCAGCACTAGATATCTGTTCAGGTAACTGAATCAAGCCCCAGACTCCACTGACTGTGTTGACCACATTGCCTTCAGTTACAACGGAAGCCTAGTCATCTAGCAGAGGTCTAGACACCTATGTTGTAGACAATAGAATTTACCTCCGGATTAAAACATGTTAATATCGATGTCTACAAGTAGAAGTTTAAATTTGGGTTAAGTTTATATAGCCAGTGGAGATTTGGGTCTTGATCCATTTGTCTATAAACTAGATGACTATCTAGTGTCATTTAAGAGTCTTTCAGTAACCTGTGTCACCTCCAGCTGCCCCTCTAGAAAGATACAACTCTTCAATCAATCCTGTGACATATCTAATTGCCCTATACAACTATCTTAGATAACCTTGTACATCTTAAATGGCACCAGATGCCTCTGTTAAGGCAGCTGAATCAAGTCCACAGACATTCAAGTCATCGTAAAGTAGACATCTACACTTAAAGGCTTTCTTGAGAGACTCTGACCACTAAAGTTAGGTGAACTGAATCTTACCAATTATGTCACAAATACAAACCAAATGGCTTTTCTTGGTACTGGCCACAAAGAGCATTTCATGTGCACAAATGTGTGCTGTGTATTTTTAAAGTACCTTGCTGATCCCTCAAGCATAGAATAATACTTTGCATAGAATTTGCCTCATAGAATTTTTACCCTTGCAGATAGAAGAGTATGGTTCTTTTTTACAAATTTATTCTGTTCTTTTTAGTCTAAGTAGAAAGCTTTTCTTCTATATTCACCTGTATATTGACCAGCAATATACAAATTATTACAGTGTATGCACTCACCCTCTGTAAACTGGAGCAATGAACCTATTGATATCTTCTCATAGCCTTTCAGTTAAGGTAAGGCATACTTTCCTAGAGCCATGGCCCAGGGGGTAACCTTACTCTATTTGCTCTGTAGAATAATCTGTTGAGAATTTCCCTATTTCAGTGAGATGCCTTTTTATCACTGCCATGTGTTGTTTTGCATGCACCCTCTTTCAAAACCATTTGTTCATTTTAAACCCAAACAGGGTACTTTTACTTCTAGTTCCAGTGCAAATTCCCATATATAGACACAAAGCTTTTCATGCTCATGCTGTAAAAGCTACAGCCTTCTTCCCTGTATCAGAATATTGACTCAGAATTTTTGGGTAAAACGAGGTGAAATGTGTAATGTCTGATTTAGTTCATATTCTGTTTTAGTGTGGATAAGCTTTTCTCTGACTGTAGTAAGTCCAGAGCCTCAATGATTTATCTTCTACTAAACATGTTTTTCTTACAGCGATGCTATTACCATTACTTCTGGAAACACATTGGTTTGTACACCCATATTCTACTTGAAATTAGCACGTGTCCTATTTGATTTTTATGGTGTTATAGTCAAGCAAAGCAGTGTTGCCCATTACTCCTCCAAAGATTTCTGCTGAACTAGAAGTGATATTATCAGTTCTTGTACATGCAGTTCATCTTCTACTGATGCCTGCAAACTCCTGCTGTGAAATGTAATCCTTTCCAGTTCTGATTTTTTTTTTAAAGGCTTTGCCATGCCCTGTTTTAGCAGGCTGTCATTTGAGCTCCATATGACTGTCTGCAGCAAGTGTCTTTTAGTCTCCCATATTGGACACTTTTACACCCCCAGCGTCAGATTCCTGATCAAACAAGCTTAGCTATATGACTTCTTTATCTTAGAACGAACCTAAAAAAAGATTAATTTTAGGTAGTCCCCATCTCTGCAGATTTTTTTTCTTGTTCCTTTTTTCATCCTATAGCCCATTGAGGTTTGGTCTTATATTAAGAGCTGCAACACCTTCTAAATTTTCTGCTTTAGTTGAGTAATAAATTCCTCAGTAATTTGAGTGTGATTTTTACCTCCTGTTTGTACTTTTTAGTTTCATCTATATTGTCAGCCTAATTCCCTCTTGGGCTTTTAGAAGAACCCTATTTTGCTAGTAAAGGGGATTCAAAGTTTTACTAAGTGTTAAAAGATTAGATTAAACCATAACTTTAAAAGTGATCCTAAGGTGAGTAGTTTAGATGCCTATCTTTTTGATATCCATATTTGACTGAGACAAATCACGTTCTACATGTCTTGTCCAGACTAGTTATCTAGTCTTCCTCCATAGTCAGTAGAGAGCGACAGACTCTCCATAGGATAATTCAGCTTACTTGTGCTGGACCTTATTGTAGGATGATTTCAGCAGCCCTTTGGAATTGAATCCCACCGATATCCTCAGAAATAATTTCAAAAAATAATTAGAAGTCATAATCAGAGAGACTTATATCCTCCATTTTACTAGGGTTGGTTTGGTACAACACTGCATATGATAACAATATTTAACACTGATATAACCATTACCAAGTGCTGTTTAGATAGACTTACTGTACAAAAATCTGTATGATGTGGATGTAAATTCAGTGCTTTCATAAATAAACAATAAGACTGAGAACTCTGCAACATAACTGCACAAGTATAGCATCTCCCTTCAAGGATAATTCTGTATCTGTTCTGTGTGGATGGAATTCTCTATCCCAATATGTTTGTAATGCAGCTGTAATGAGGGGTGTGTGTCAGAACGTCGAATGCTCTCGCTCAAAATAAAACCCAACAAACACACCAACATCAGCATATTTGATAAATACAGAACAGCTCTCCTAGCATTATTAACCCCTCTTCTGAGAATGGAAGAAGCAGCAGAGGATTTCTGCAAAAGGAGATTGGAAACAGGTTTTACTTAAAAAGAATCTTTAAAAAGTTCAGGGTCTCTGTACTCCACGTTTGTCTGCAGCAATTATTATATTTGCTTTGGACAAGTGACTTTCTGAGAGTATTACTACTGAAATAAATTTAGTATCTGTAGATTCAACTTCAGCGATGATTCTCTGTGGCAGCTGTGACTCTGGAGTTGTTGACTTCTTACAGTCATGTCATTCCTTCTGGTGTGAAACTGAAAAGAAAAAAGAAAAAGGAGCTAGAATAGATCTGAACATCACAAAATATACACATAATATTTTCAAATCTTAATGAAGATGTAGGTCTCCACATAAGAACATGAAGTGGTTTAAGGAAAAAAATCTGAAGTAAATATGCTACACACTGTACACTGTGATTGCAGATATTAAACTTGAGTATTTTATAATTGCTCAGGATTTCCATTGGAGATGATCCACCTGTATTGTTCACACAAAACAGAGCTGTTTAACAATAGTCAAAAGCTTCCAGAAATGTTAGGTAATCTGTGAATGTTTATCAATTATTTTAATATCATGAGGAATGTGCAATCACAGTTTGGATTATTCTGATCTCTTAAAAAATAGTCCAATAATATCTTGCAAAAACAATGTTGGTCTGTTTGCATTCTTGGTTAATTACCATGTTCACTTGCGCAGCAACAAAATTAACCATCAGACCGACAAATTCTAACAATGTGCCCAAGCTGAAGATCTGCCAACAATCTTCCAGTAAATCTCAAACAGAATTCCAATGTCCAAAGTCTGTTTCATCAGGAAAGAGTCACACTTTAAAATGGCTTTTTTGTAAAATATCTTGACCACAGATGTTTTATACAATCAATACTGTGTGAAATTAGCAAGCTGTAATACTAGTATTCTTTAAACTCTTCTCCAAGCAAAGCAATGTAGTGTAATTGTTTTTTAAATAAGTACTGGTTTAATGGACATTTAGTCAGAAATATTGGAATGATCTGATTTGGCTAACTCTTCATAAGAAGATTTCTATTGTCTTGCTGCTTATTCTCATTCCCTGAATTAAGATATCAATCCAAATAACACTGAGTCATTGAAAAACATCTCAGACTGTGGCCTGGAATGGAGAATGTACAGGGAGGAAAAACACAAATGAAATTATAATGCAACTGTATGTTTATCAAATATTTTGCTGCCAAACCAGATTGACCAGCAATAGCATGTTGATCCTAATTCTCAGCTGGCTTGCCTCTACTGAGTTCCTAACAGACTAGTGTAATATATATATTTACAGTGCAAATGTTGGCACACACAAATATGAATTATGCTCTGGCAGAAAATGAATGAGAGCTGAGAAATTGACCTGTTTCTTGTGTGTCACATTAAGAGAAAAAAACAGACCATTTTAAACAATTTATTTTAAAAAATAAATGTGTACATCCTCTCAGGTTGACCTCTCTTTTACAAAATAAGGTCATTAGTAAATGAAAAAGTACATTTAGACCAAAGCTGCTTCAAAAAGGCAGGCTATTTTCTCTGCTTGTATTGCCACAATTTGTATTAGTTCTGGAAGTATATTAAAAATAAGTTATAGATGAATTAATATTACTAATAAATGAAGTAAATATAAATTAGGTTCAGGGATTTAACGGGCACCCGTTTTAAAGCATTTTAAGACATAGTGATCTATATGATCAAAGAATATAGGACTGATAATTTGGAAGTCCATTCATGACTATAAAGTCTGTATGAGGTCTGGTTTCCAGGAGTGCTGACTTCACTGCTAGATAGGTGCTTATAGCAGCATCTCTGAAAATAATCTTGAGGAAGTACAATGGGTCATCAGCTAGCACGGCCGCAAACCCAGGCTACCTGAGAAAATGTTTGCCTTTGTGATTTACCCAACCTGGTAAATATCAAGTAGATGGACTGGGATCAATGAAACAGTTTATAAGTTGGAAATTACTGCAACTGTAGTTTTAAACTCAGTTGATGTTTTGGTTTGCTGTAATGATAATTATTTTCAGAGAACTTTATTCCACTGTATTTAATCATTGCGGGTAAATGCAGTTCTATTAGCAGCTAGCTATTCCTAATGTTGCCTATCAATGTTACACAACCTTTTGCTGAAGTATCTTTTAAACAGGTTATTTGCTTAACCTGAAGTGTCTATGTGTTAATACACATCCATAACTTTGGTCTATGTTTTCAGAATGTCAGTAGAAGATGACTATGTATTTTAAGAACTCATTCAACAGACTCAAGCTGTACAAGGAGCCTATATTTAAGTAGCTTAGCCCAAAGTTATGATGAGTCCATCTGATGTCAATCACTGTATGTATCTTCATCCAGCGCACTTCGTTAAAGCATTGTTGAATGTTTTAGTTTATTATGTTCTACTCAGGAGTGATTGAAGATATCTCATATGGAAATTTCTTAGTATTTTCTGTGTTGTTCATAGTAAGTCTATGTGGTGTGATACCACTTAAGAGAATGTCTGTATGCTAAGTAAAGTCTGGTGTTCAGGTCAATATTATGCTGTGTCTACAAAAGATTAAAATCAGGAAGAACAACAGCAGAACTGATGCTTTAGACACAAAATTTTAGCATCATCATAAAACATTTTTACTCCAAAAAAGTAAACAGAGCCACAGCACTTATTTTTGTGCCGTTAATCTGGGAATATTGTTTATTTAGCTTTGGTTAGTACAAATCTGTTCTGCTGAAATGCTAAATTGAGGTTTACAGAAGTGGCTGGGAAATTAGATGTCATTATCTTCAGGTCTTGCTCTTTCTGCTCTGCAAGTACAACCATCTGCAAACAACAGCTCTCTAACAAAGACTTTGATGATGCACACAAACAAGATAGATAAAAAAGTTTGAATGAGTGGATTCTAATCTTTACTCCCAGTGTAGATCATGAACTATGTGATCTAATTTTAGTATAAAGAAATCTTCAGATAGTGATGGCGCAATGTGTCATCTACCAAATCACCATATGGTTGTCAGATAATATTGGTCCACTTATCCACTTATTTAGCTCTTTTTTTTTTGGGGGGGGGCAGGGGGTGGGAGGAGGGAGTCATTAAATGCTAGAGCAATTGAGATGTCTGCACTGGGTCTACAAATAACCAGCACAAAGTTCTGTTTTTGTTGCCCTAGTATGGAAAAAGATCTCAGCAGAATTACAGTGCTGTCACTGATTGGTTGGCTAGTTACACAAAAAGGATACAGGTAACAGTAATACTATTAGATTACTACATCCTGAGCATCAAAATGACAGCCACTGTCCCTCCCCAAGCCCAGTAACCTAGTGTTTAGGCCAGTCAGAGAAAGGGGAAATGAGGCTGAACTCTGTCTCCTGTCAGAGGGACCCCAAGCACACAATTGTCACTGCTCCAGAGAAAGATCTACCAAGAGGCAACAAGGCATCCTGGGCTGGGGTAATGGCAGCTCTTAATGACCAGTCTCAGGGTCCCAGGGCCATAGATGAGAAAGATGGAGCATGTTCTGGCTACCCTACTTCCTGCTCCAAGGACAATTTATACATTTTACCTAGTCATTGTTTAATATAAAAAAAAATCCCCTTCAGGCTATGCTTTAAAGAAAAGATTAGCTGCCAGGATTAAGCCTGCTCTCCTCTTGGATGGAGTTACTCAGAGGCCTTAAAGGAAATGATACAGTTTCTGGATCCCAGATGAGCTTATGCCTGAAATAACTCATAGCTGTTCAGATATAGTAAAGATGAGGTGATATGAATATGCAGAACTTTTGGATGTTAAAGGAAATTTTAAAAGAGAAGTGTCTCTAATTCAAGGGTTTCCGAATTGAGGACAGAGATGCATGGGGATTTTCAGATGAATGGTTTGGCACCGAGGCACCTAAATTTTTTCTAAATCCCACTTTGGGCATAGCATTCATTATTTATCTTTCCAGCAGTGTTAATAATGTATCCCATTAGTTAACTAGAAACTATTCCTTCCAATATTTTGCCAGCACTTGAGAATAGAGACATACACAAACATTTAGGTCTTTTCCACCATGGGCCAACATTAGCACATGGCCATTATTTAGCTGTTTCTTGTTCTCAACAGTATAATTGTTTTCTTCTCTCCCTACAACATTAACACATATACTAATATAATAATTATAGTGTAATAACTATGTATGCAATTCAT
The DNA here is from genome assembly GCF_036417845.1 of Apteryx mantelli. Classification (NCBI taxonomy): domain Eukaryota; kingdom Metazoa; phylum Chordata; class Aves; order Apterygiformes; family Apterygidae; genus Apteryx; species Apteryx mantelli. Next base: position 113,932,011 of record NC_089980.1, on the reverse strand, counting down.
TTGTACTATCTTTCAGTATATCACGAACACAGACACAGATTGTAGCATAAGTTTATCATTTATGACTTGCTATAACTTTTTAAGGTTTTTTTTTGATATATAAAGGGGATAGTTCTGCATTGTCTTCTCTCTCATATAACAAATTTATTATAATAGGTTTATAATTAAGATGAGAAAAATTTTCAAATTTATGGGTTTATATTGATACTTGAGGTGGACGAAGCAGTTTATTTTGATCCACGCTAGTACATTTAGTATTTTTGGAAGACCAAAGTTGTATATGCATCAGAGAAGTGTGGTGTTTAATATAGTTAAGTTTTTTATTTTCATAAGTTACCATCCTCATGTCATTCATAAATATAAAACTGAACATTGATAACTGTCTCTATCTTTCCTGAATGACTAACAGTTAGTAGATGAGCATAATTTGTCTGATAAGCAAGACATCTTTGTTAGAGGCAGCCAAATCCAGTGGACTTTGGGTCCCCAGCATTTCCTCCTTCTTAGCCCGCTGCAGCCTGGGTTGGTGAGCTCTAAAGCTAAGGAGATCCTCCTTGCCTGGTGCCCCAGGGCCAGGGCGCTGTGGTTCTTTGTCCCAGGGTCCAGCCAGCAGCCGAGCTCAGTGTTTGTTCCCCATACCTACAAAAATTCACAACAAATGCACACAGTACACACACAGGGCCTCACAGATCAACACAGACAGAACAGTGCTTTTACCTGTACCCGAAACACAAACAGGACTTACATAAAGATGGACACAGGTGGCTTTGTCCTGTTCCTCCTCTCCAGCTGATCAGGCCTGAAGTTTGCCAGTGGAGCATACACATGCCTTCACTGTCCCGACTCATTTATTGAATGATCCTGTGGACTGGAAGTCTGTCCAGTATCCATACCTGGACCTGAGGCCCCTTACCTAGTCTTTGGGTTTTTGCAGATGTTGGTCTCATCCTACTTGGACTCTCCTCCTCCAGCTGCTGGTTCCCTGACGTCTGGGCCCCTCAGCCTTGCAGCTTCTCATGCCACTGGCTGGTACTCAGACCTTTTATCCTGCTTGCCAGCTAGCCCAACTTGAAGTTCACTAGTGTTCACACACAGGCTCAGAATAGGGAGCACACCTACAGATAAGATAGTTAGAAATAGGGTGCAATAGAAACTTATAGGATAGACTGCAGTAATCAAGTGCAGGGCTCAGCTTCTGGTTTCCACTCAGCCAGACCCTTGTATCCCATTTTCCCTCTATTTTCCTGCACTTGTTCCTATCCAGTCCACCTTGATCCCTCCCTTTCCCCACCTTTGGTCCTTTCCCTATACATCCAATAATAAGTTTCACACAGTCCCCAAATTCTCTTCCTCCTGTATGCATAATAAATCCTTTACCCATTCAAGCATTAACCCCTTATGTCTGCATGGCATCCAGGAGAGACTCCTTGAGTCCTCTTGGTGGGTTTCACATGAAGGAGAATAGTCTAATCATCCTCTTATGGTCTTAGGAACAGCCAATTCAGTATGCATCATTTTCAGTTAGGTTATTATGGCTTCTCTGCCTATTATCATTCCTTTGATGACTGACTCCTTGTGTTTTATTTGATTAACCTTTAGTCAGATAACTTCACAGTTTTCCTGTTGCTTAGTGAATTGCTATAAGGTTTTATACACAGGGAAGTTGGCTTCTAGATATTTTTTTTCTTCAAAAGATGATGTAGAGCTTCTGTCAGCTGACCTGTGTTGCCTTGCTAAGGCCAACTCCATCGTACTGAAGCTGCGCTACTTATATTGAAACTAACAGGCACTCATGATAATAGATCAATTGCAAATGCAGGGCTCTGTTCAGCCTCATTGATCAAGCTGTGCTCAGTGTTCTAAGTAGCACCATTTATTCACTTCTGAGGTCCTTATGCTTCTGTTTGTGTCTTTCCTTGGACAAATATTTTCAATTCTCCCACTTTCGATACAGCAGTTAAATTATGTATGAACAGACTTTTTTTATCCTTTTTTTTGAAACAGCTGTCAACTAGGCTGCCTCTAAACGCAGAAAATTGATCGGTGTCTGTACTATTCTCTATTTGACATTGGACACTGTCTGAGTGGGATTACCTGGCAGTGTGAAAAGCAGGTCCAGGATTTTGGTTATCTGTACTGTTACAAACACTGTGTGGCCCCTGATTCTTTCAAGTTGATATATTCAGTTACAGAAACACAGGGTGCATAAGGACTTCCTTTTAAAAATGTTGACAGGATGGAGTGGCACAGACACCAGACCTCTAGACTGGTGCAGGACATTAGCCCTTTCTGCACTGCATTAATCTTCAAGTTTCCTGGGAACCTCTCCATGTGTGAATGGATTTCAAGGCTCAGTAGAGAAATATAAGAGAAACCTCACATGGAAATCCTCCCACTAGACACTTCCCATGATTTAGCGTTGTGCAAACCTAATTTATGACATTGCTTTAATTAAAACTAAAATTATAAAGTGGCCATCAAATAACTTTTGAAGGGCACTATGAAGAGAGCAAATATTTTTGAGAGAGGGTCATATTCTGCTCCTTGTTACTTCGATGTACTTCTGATATGACTCTATTCACTTCCAATCTACCTGGGGGCCAGTGCATGTAACAAACTTAGTGAGATTTCAAGAATTTGCTTCTCTAAAACAGGGCTGTTGTTTTTGTTAGATCCCTGGGAGGATATGAAGCTGTTTTGCTGTGCAGGCTAGATTGTTATTCAAATAGAGCAATAAAACTCTTAGTCAGATTTAGCTAAACCACCTCCCTATGCAAACAATATATTTTTGTGCAGTAACTAATCCACTCCATGAACTGAGGGATAGAAAGATACAGTCTGATAATTCACACTTATCTAAGATCATTTACAAACCAACAGCAATAAAACACAACAGCACAAACTGATAGAAGGGACATTTACAGAGCTAGACAAGGAAAAAACTAAGAAATATAAGAAAATGATGTGAAAACACAAAGAGGAAATTAATTGTCACCTTTTCTCTCTGAAGTTGCCAAATGTCCAGCCTGATTTCTAACTTTGTTGACTTTTCAGAAATTCTGAACAGTTATTTTTTATCTGCAGTTCACACTGTGTATCAAAACCGTGTATTATATCATTAACTGTATGTTAACCTTTATGTGACAAAGGTAAACGTGGCAATTAAAGCTGCTGTCACCATTTTGCTTAGTCTCATCATTGTAATAATACTTAGCACTGTACAGTTTCAAAGCCATGGAGGTTTGTTCTTGAATCTTCATATCTTCCTCGTGAGGTGTGTAAGTATCATTATCCTGGTATCACTGATGAGATACTTAAGAAGGATTCTGACTCACTTGAGAGCCAGATTCTGGTTTCATGGTTTTTAAGCTGAGTGACAGGTCTTCTTGGTTTACAGTATTTAATGCTATGATCGAGGTTAGGATCTAGCCCATAAGTGAGTCATTGGTAAGGCTGGGATTAATGCGCAGACTTCCAGTTCTGACTCCCCTTCTGGCATTTGTCTTGTTCTTCTGATCCTTAGCAATACTCTAGTTTCATTCTACAAATCTCAATGTCTAACAAACAAAATATCCCAGTACAGCATCAGTACTTCCCTCTTCGCCCATACCCCATAATGAATATTTGACCCTGACAATGAAATAATTGGTGGTGGAAAAAACACCTTACAAGGATAAAAAAATGTTCCTTTGGATTCTATAGGCAGCTAAGTAGGTGCAGTAGACAAAAGTACAAGTGCAGCTGGCAAATGCGTGTTGCTCTAAGTTTTATTCTAATGAAGTACAGTGCACACAGCTGCCTTGGGCGGTAGGCTTTATCCATTAAAATTTTGGGTGCTTCAGCCTTTTGCAGACCTGTGCGCCATGGCAAATCTGTAGTACAGGAGCCTGCATCTCTTCAGCATGCAAGGAAATCTTTCTGCCTTTGGGCACCTGTGCTCTGAGCAAGTCAAAAGAGGGGGCAGACTCAGCGAAAAAAAAGACTGCCCTGCAGGTTTTTGCTTGTACTCGTGACATTTACAGCATAGTCCATTTAGTATTTATTCTAATATTAAAAAAAAAAGTTCTCCTCTAAAAAAGTCCTGTCATTGCTTGACAGATATATGCATTGCCAATAGATAAGAATGCATCTAGATGAGTAGAGATTTGAAATACATCTTTGAAATATTTTAATAACCTACTGATTTTTCCACATTAACTTATACCTGAAAAGAGAGGGCGAAAAGTGTGGTTTTCAAGGGACAGACTAGACTTTGCTTTCTTAGCAGAATTTAGAAGTAACCCAGTGTCTTCAAGTTTCCTGCATTTCTGTTACCCTTTAAGTGTGTCCTCTAAAGTTACCATGACAGAAATGTGGTTGCATTTATACCGTTTCAGCTTTTATATCATAGAAACTATTTGATATGTTTTCTTCCTTCTCCCAACTGGCTTACATTTGCATTCCCTGTTATTCTTGAAATGTACTGCTGTGGATCTCTATTTTTCATTATGACAGAGAGAAGCTGATCCCTCAAAGTCAGATTCTGCATTCGAGCAAAAAGCTGGCAATTGTCACACTTCCTCAATTCACCAGGTCTTTGGCATGGTGGCAGAGCAATTCTGAGCACTGCCTCACAAACATACATTATTTCCCAGTGCCTCGTCAGCTAGATCACACACAGAATACAAATTAATGGTAGATGCCAATCAACACTGGGTTTATGGTTCCCTGTGCTGCCATTGTTGTTCCCCTCTGCTCTTACCGGATTTTCATGTCCAATTGTGTGTTCACCCACACTTTGCCTCATTCCCTCTGCATGAATGAATAATGAAGGCATTTCTATTTTTGAATCTGGCAGCTCTGCTGTGTACTGGCTCATGTGTAAAAGTTTCATGGGAAAATCAAAGAGTGGCTGTGTAAGTCATTTTTTTATGAATATAGTTCTATCTGTGCAATGCGTAACTAGCTCATCCTCTTGCATAAAGAAAACATTTATTTATGCACAGGCAGCACACCCAGTTGATTAAGTATTTACCCAGATCTATTACCATGAATTACATTTAAATTCATATCATTTTTTCCCCCTCTTCAAGGTAACACAGTAAAGTCTGTGAATACATAAAAGAAAGACATTAAACAAGCTTAGTCAGCAATTATTCAGAAAAAGAAGCTCAGTTAGCCTTATTCTTTTTAAGCATTTCTGTGCAACCATTGTTTGTTAAAAGTGATAAAAAGTAGCTGACCTAAATTTTGTTTTATTCTGAGAGTATAAATCTTCTTCCATTATACCATATTTCTAAGGTGGAAGGCAGGTACATTAAAAAAAGTTATTTGCTGATTCCCTTTCATGCCATTCTCTCCTAGATATTTCAGATTGTACATAATGGTACTTATCCTAACTCTCAACAGTCTTACTGGAATTTATGGCCTCCAGCTGTCTGAGTGTCAGTACAAACCACAGACTTCCTATAGCTCTTCTCTAAGTGCTGTACGTGTATCCTCATTTTAAGGTGGAACTGTGAGGCAACACTTACCTGCAAAGCTTCTGCAGTTTCATCAGTCACAAAAATCCTTATTATACACCAGATCTGACACCTGATGAGGCAGATTTTATCTTCTTTGGGTTTTGATGAGGTTCTGGATCACATATTCATTAATCTGCTGCTTGTAAGCTATTGAACGCGGGAAGTTCGCATGGAAGCCAACAAAAAGGAGGCAAGAAACCTTCACTTCTGAACCACTGCTTTATATAGAAGGTAAAAAATTATTTAATGCTGGAACTTTGGTAAACATATGGAGGGAAAACAATCCTTGTAATCAAAGGAACAGTTACGGAGATCTATTTATATTCATTCCATATTAATCCTGCCTGGATTCCATAAGTAGAAATGTGGATCAGTTGGACCAGGTGTTATGAATCGTCATTGTTTCCTATGAAAAAAATAGATTCCGTGCAACTCCTTTTCCTGTCATTTCTGAATGTGTGAAGGCCATTCTTCTCAAGCTAGTGCTGAGTGTCAGCAGAGTGAACTGGAATTGCCTTAAGAATAGAGAGAACTACTGTTCTTATTGAAAACAAGACCTTGAAGGTGACCCCTAGAAATACAATCACTCTAGGAGCAGCCAGTTCAAACATCATAAAAAGCCAATGCACATTTCCAGTTGTGAAAAATTAAGTTTTTAAATACCAGGAAAACAACTTTCCTCAGGAACTGTTCTGGGAAAAACAGCAACTGAAGAGATCCTCATTTACAACAACAGTTCAGGATGGAACATATTTAAATTGTCCACACAGCCAATTTGCAGTCCTGGAGCTATTCAAAATTATTCAGCCATTTTTATCTTTAATTCTTTATCTCAAAGGCTTGCCTATTCTATTTTGAAATTATTTTTGCATCTAAGAAGGAAAGAAGCTTGTTGGGCTGAATCAGTAGCTCAGATGATTTCTGCATGTAAATGTTCAACGTATATTTCTCTGATGCATGCTGCCCTAGCCATATCCTGGAACTGTGGCTGAAAACAGCCCTTTTATTGCTCATTTCTCACTGCTAAAACTCAATGAAATTCAATTATCACAAAAACAGTCAGTAGGCTTCAATTTTGCATGTCCTGTTACTTTTTAAATTTGGAGTGCCTCCCGATTGCTGACACAGCTATTGCATTGTCTAAATCAATTGCCATGGCATGCTCACTAAATTGAGAAATGTTGTTGTGAATGCATAAGAGGTCTCAAGTATCAACAGAACCAGATACAAACAGGGAGAAAATAAAAGGTAGGGGAATTTTTCATCTGCTACAGAACTTTATTCCTTTGTCTGATTTCCTTTGAGGATTCACCAAGGGACAAATAATACTTCACCCTTTCTGCCCGCGTGTTTGTTTCAAAACTTCTTAAGCACACAAAAGTACTACTAAAGCAGTGATTCAAAGAGGGTTGGTTACAAGTGGAAATTTTACGGCTTCAGGCCTGAAAATTCTTTTTCAAACTCAAATATTGAACCTTTTTCCAGAGTATATTTACAGAGATATGTACTTAAGGCCAGATTGTGCCTTGCATATGCAGGTGTGTATGGAAAAACAAAAAGCACAAGAAATTGGCCATGTGCTTAGGGACTATTTCCACTCTATTAAAAGGTTTGGAGAGCTGTACAAAAACCTCTGTTCTTCCAATAACCCTTCATCTGAAAGAAGGGTGAACCGTTCACCTCACCAAAGACATCGCCTTTCAGCCTGGCAGCTATGGAAGTCCTTTCTGTGCCTCGGTGTTGATCTGAGCAATGTCCTGAGAGGGCACAAACTACCTGTCCAGAGAGTCACAAGCTGTTGTTGCTGTTTGTCAGTTTTAAGAGCATATAAGTGATTCCAAGAAGAAGCCCTGAGCATTTGAAACCAGAACTCATTTTCCACAGTTACACACATATGACTGACTCAGTCACACAGCAAGTGAAAAAAGTACACAGACATGAATAAGAGAATTTGTTAAAATGACAGAGGATGAGGACCTTATATGTACTGGAGAGAAATATCCTCAGCTTCTTTTGTACAACCTGGAGGAAAATAAGCATACTTCCTCTCATCTGAGCATAGAAATCTAGGATAGATCAGATGAATTCAAAGAGTGCTTATTTCTCTCCATTGACTATAAAGGGCAACTACCAAACTGGCTCAGAAAAAAACAGAAAGGTGCAATGACCATGCACAGGCTGAACAACAACAACAAAAAAATACACAGTCAATTACATGATTGAAAATCTTGCTATATTGAAATTAGGTTGAAATATTTCCCAAAATTTCAAGATTATAATCTCTTTATCTGCTTGCCTGAAACATTATGGTTCTTGATTTTCAGATTTTAGCATCATATTTTAATATATAGTTTGAAGTAGAGTTTCTTCCCATTAAGACTGAGTCCCTATTGCACTTCCTTCTCTATAAACAAATCCACACTCAGTTACAACTCCATTTCTGAAGAACATCGCATACGTGAACACCCTCCTGTCTGTGAATTCTTAACTAAGGGTTAACTAATACTTTGAGAATCTCTGGCACCACCATGAGTTAGAGAAAGGATCTGAGTAGGAGGTATAAGGGAGAAGAAACTGCTGTGTCATGCAGTTGCCTTTTGTCTTCTATAAATTTGGTCATATAAGTTCCCAAGAAAATCATGGTTAACTCTTGCTCAGTATAACTTTGTAGTTCGGTACCTCAGAGATTCATATACTGAGCATGTTCCATTCCTGACATTTTCAGAGTTTAGCAGGATTTTCAATGCAGTTGCAGCAGCCGGGAGCAGAAATAGTCAATGAAAATAAGGGTAAGGACACTCTCTCCCTTACATTGTCAACCAGCAGCCTTTAGGGCCACTGCCTTTAGGAGGATCCTGCCTATTTAATTTTAGAGGAACATGAGTAGGACTTGAAGAGGATAGGTAGGGACAGGTATTGTAGACTGAGGAAGTGAAAGAGAAACCTGGGACTAGGAACTGACAGTGGGCAAAAGAACTGAGAGGTGGATTCTGGTTTATGGAGGTGAAGCTGAGGCAGAGATTGAATGAAAAGTTGGAGAGGAAGGCTGGAGTAGGAATGCTAAGGACAGAGGGATGGTATGGGGAAATAAATAAAGCAGTAGCCAGAAATAAGAAGAGGCAAGACATCCTTTATGAAGGAAAACCCTTCAGGAGAGCAAACTTTGGCCTCTTCAGGGACCTACTTGGAGAAATCCTATGGGTTCAGGCCCTAGAAGGAAGGGGGGTCCAAGAGAGCTAGTTAATATTCAAGCATCACTTCTTCCAAGCTCAAGATCACTGCATCCCTGTGAGTAAGAAGTCAAGCAAAGGGGGCAGGAGACCTGCATGGATGAGCAAGGAACTCCTGGCAAAACTCAACCAGAAGAAGGAAGTCTACAGAAAGTGAAAGGGGGACAGGCCACTTGGGAGGAATATAGGAATGTTGTCAGAGTATGCAGGGATGCAACGAGGAAGGCTAAGGCCCGTTTGGAATTAAGTCTGGCAAGGGATGTCAAGGACAACAAGAAGGGCTTCTTCAAATACCTCAGTAGCAAAAGGAAGATGAGGGAAAATGTAGGCCTGCTGCATGGGGTGGGTGTCCTGGTGACAAAGGATACAGAGAAGGCAGAGTTACTGAATGCCTTCTTTGCTTCAGTCTTTACTGGCCAGGCCAGCCCTCAGGAATCCCAGACCCCAGAGATAAGGTCGAAAGTCTGGAGAAAGGTGCAGGGTCCTGCACTTGGGGAGGAATAACCCCAGGCACCAGTACAGGTTGGGAGTTGACCTGCTGGAAAGCAGCTCTGCAGTTGAAGGACCTGGGAGTGCTGGTGGACACCAAGTTAAGCATGAGGCAGCAATGTGCCCTTGTGGCCAAGAAGGCCAATGGTATCCTGGGGTGCATCAGGAAGAGTGTTGCCAGCAGGTCGAGGGAGGTGATCCTCCCCCTCTACTCAGCCCTGGGGAGGCCCCATCTGGAGTACTGTGTCCAGTTCTGGGCTCCCCCTGTACAGGGGAGACATGGCACTACTGGAGCAAGTCCAGCGAAGGGCTACAAAGATGATTAGGGGACAGGAACATCTCTCTTATGAGGAAAGGCTGCGAGAGCTGGGCCTGTTCAGCCTAGAGAAGAGAAGGCTGAGAGGAGATCTTATTAATGTATACAAATATCTTAAGGTAGGGTGTAGAGAGGATGGAGCCAGACTCTTTTCATTGGTGCCCAGCGACAGGACGCGAGGCAACGGGCACAAACTGAAACACAAGCAGTTCCATCTGAACATGAGGAAAATCTTTTTCACTGTGAGGGTGACAGAGCACTGGAACAGGTTGCCCAGAGAGGTTGTGGAGTCTCCTTCTCTGGAGATATTCAAAACCCGCCTGGATGCGATCCTGTGCAATGTGCTCTAGGTGACCCTGCTTGAGCAGGAGGGTTGGACCAGATGATCTCCAGAGGTCCCTTCCAACCTCAACCATTCTGTGATTCTGTGATTTTGTGAAAGGAGACCTAAAGTGGTCAGAACAGGAAGCCCAAGGTGGACAAGTGACATGATCATTATCAGAGGTTCACACTGTAAGAAAATGAAGAGAAAGCTTTTGCTGACAAGACCATATTCCTCTACTGTAGTATGAAGCTTGAAATAGTCAAATCTCACTTTTCCTCTTCTATCAGCTGTCACAATGGCAAATATCCCTTTCTTTTCTAGTTATGGTCAAAGAAGAGGTTTTCTGCCATGTACTGAGTTTGAAGGAGTGGTACCTGCAGCAGATTTCATGATTCTAACCATGCTAATGAAGATCTGATATATGATGATATGTGATATAATAATATAAATAATTAAAAAAAAACTTAGGACATGGCACACACAAAGATCTTAGAAGAACTTTGTATGTTGCAAAGTCATCTGCTCAGATTTTAGGAAATGCCAGGTTTGAGATTGCCTGAGAAATTTTCATTTTTCTCTGTTGACAAGACAGTCTTCAGTAATATGATTACATACATATGCCTTTTTCTACAAGGTTCCTGTGTAATATAGTGTATTGGATAGATTTGCTCTGGGATGGGTTAAGGTTGTGTACGGAAAAAAGATTGTTTTCTGTAGGACCCCTCCTTCATTTTTTAAAGAAGATGAAATATCAGGCTGTGGTAACTAGTGAATTAGACAGGGGGTGGGGAAGAGCAACTATACCTCAATTAAACCAAATTAATTCTTCCAGGAGAATTGTTTTCTGTCCTTGATTCTGATATTGATTCCTGTCTAAGGTCTGGAAAATTCATGTAAACCAGTTTGTCTTAGACTGTAACTAACTACAAGTTCCTGAAACTAGGTACCCAAAACTAGTTAAAAGTATTACTCTTAATACGTCTGTGTTTGTCTTCTCTGTTGCTAACATGTTGCTTCATCATTTGCTCATACCTAGGTCATTCACTCCTACATTGCATTGCAGTGTACAGTACAGGAACACTATAAATTGTGTAAATTGTGATTCTTGCATGCCTTTCAGGAAAGTGGGGAAAACAGCAGCTTCTCTCTGAGTCCTCACCAGCCCTTATACTGCGGCAGTTGCATCTGAGATCAGCAGCTATCAAGGATTATTTTGAGAAGGGAAATCTCAGGTAGGGAAGCTAAAACCTGTTATGTCTCTGGAATGACACAAAAGAGATGTTGTTTGGGGCACAATCTGTCTGCTTCTGATACACTAGAGTAAATGAATAGCCCGTCAGTTTTACAGATACTAGGGAGAATTTGCTGTGATTGCATAGGTTTTTAGCAGCAGTTTCTAAAGCCAGTGGTAAGCCCTGGGGTTGGGAATGAACTCTAAGCTATTTCTGTGAGTACTTGTAAATAACCTTAGTGGGTGTCCGTGTAATGCCTTGTGTAATCAACTGTGAAGAAGTCTCCAGCGTTGTCTTCCAGTCCTTCTAGCTTTATGGAGGTTCAGGTCTGGAACAATGTTTATAAAGCTTCTAAGCAATCACACAGGGTGACAGATTTTCCCTGAGAGGCAGGTGGTGTAATGAGCATCACTAGTCTATCATCTTTCAGAGGGTCAAAAGGACAGGGATTCGGCAAAAATGTGCACTGCAGCACTTGTGGAGTTTAAAAAGATAGATACCCTATTTTTTGAGAAGTTAAATGTATAAAATTTATAGGCATGAGTTTTATTAAAGCTTAATTTCAATAGCCATCTCACCACCAGCTCCAAATAAGCTTTCAATTTAAGAAAGCTTAAGAGGTGGTACTTTCTCCTCTCTTCCTTCCCGTCCTGGCCCTGCCATTACCTGTGCCTGCTACATTTCACCTGGCAGAAATGAAGCTGTAACACTGCAAAGCCCCCCATTTTACCTCCATGTAGCCCTGATTATTATCAGCTGCAAATGCTTTTCACAAAATCACAAGGAAAATGACAAAGCTCAGGCTGATGGACGGGAAGACTGTGAAAAAACAGAATTCCTTTAATGAACGGCAAGTCTTTACAGACCAGCTTCTCAAATAGGTTTGCACACTGTTGCATGTACCTGTTGGAATAGGTGGCCTGATTCATTTTCTCTGTGCCTGTTAGTGACTTCATGTAATTATAAGGAGAATAAACCACAGAGAGAGAATTTTTTGGTATGCGCATATGTGCATTCCTCTTAGAACCACTATGCAGAAGATCTGGTAACTACAAGAGTCTGGAAGCGTAAGATGTCATGTTGTGTATTTGTTTTGTGAACTGTAGCAAAGACAGTGACAGAGTTGTTAAGAGAAGGTTATTGAGTGCTCAAAGAGAACAGTTTACTTTCTGTAGAGATTGTAATGGGTTTCACTAAAATCCTACAAGTATATAAAGCTGTAAAATGATCTAATGTTTGTCAGTACTCTGAATGAGGGAAAATGTATGTTATGGCGCCTTGCGGTTTTGCAATGATTTTAGCTGCTGAAGTCTAAATAACAAAGTAGGTGTATCAGGAGAGTCCCGCATTAGCACTGCCCACTGTTTGTACTGGGGCAGCAGCTGCACAAAAGCACTCACTAATCCACATCATGTTAGCATCCAGTCCCAGGTAACAATGCACAGAGTACAGCACTTCCTTAACGTCTGCATGTGGTCAAGAGCTTGTGACCTTTTTTTTTCAGATAGATATCTAGCGTCTATTATCCCCGCTTGAGATTAAACTGTCGTTGTTTTCACCATATGTTCAAAGACTAAAGCTCTGTCCTTTACCTAGCAGAGTTATGGTCATCTCTTTGCTAGCAGGTGCAGGAAGGACAGGGTCATTATTTTGAATGCCTCCTCTTGCACCTGCTTTGGGATATACAGAAATTCTGGCTGCTGCTTACACAGCTGTGTGAAGGATATAGCATAGATTAGGCTATAGGATCCTTTCTGAGTATTGGAGTTCATATGCCTTGGTGAAAATATACAGTATAAGAAAAGGAGCTTGCCACAAATGTACTTATCTAGATAGACTTAAAAATTCAACAAATAACTGATGTCATCAAAATCTGCATCTGCTGTGCTATCATTTTTCTAATGTTTTATGTGGATTACAGGGAAAAACAAAGGAGAAAACAAATAAAGTGATTTTATTTCCTGTAGTTTTCTTAAACTGAGAAAACAACTCCTCAGAATAACCACAGGTGGGTAGCAGATTAATAATAATGTTATTTACTTGGGTTAGCATGACTGTTACTTCCGTAGGGATGGCATGAATCTGTATGATATGCAGAGGGATCCTCCATTTTTTAAATAAGGGTTTCCAATGGCCAATTTTCCTAATGGCCAGCTCCAGCAATTGAGATGTAAATGACCTTGAATGATAACCAGGAGAGTTTTGGAGCACCCTGGGCAAAGGAGCTCCTATCACAGGAGTTAACTTCTAGCACTTGCAGGTGTGTGGAAGCGTGGGGAAAATTTAATCCTTTTATCTGCCACACTGGAGGGCAGCTGAGAGGGATCAGGCCTCCTTTGTCAAAGACAGGAGCCCTCTTGTGCAAAGGCAACGAGCTGAAGAGAAGAGAGCGGGGAAGGGCTAAGAAACAGCTTGAAGAGAGGCTCTGTTGTTAACTACTTCTCCATTGCATTTTTTTAAAGGATGTCTGGGTAGGAGAATTATATACACTGCTCAGATGTGAGGATTACAACACCCCACACTGCTTTTCTTTGCATCCTGGCTGTATTTCTCACCTTCGTGGCAATTCAGGTCCTATTAGGAGGTGTATTTTGAACATTATTCCCCTCAGTGAGTAAATGCCTGCCTTGCTACTCATTGGACAGCTTCAGGATGCAAGTGTCACTACTTACAATCGGGGTTTTTCTAGAAAACTATCCTATACAAAGTGTTCTCGTGCATCCAAATTACATGTACTTGTAAGGTACTCTTGGAAGGGATTTTATGAATGGAAGATAATGGTATTTAAGTTGTGTGTTATCCCAAGGGTCTCTAATGTAACAAGGAAACTGCTGATTGATGTAACTTGTCCTGAAGCAAAACAACTCAGTTATGTAGGTGTTGCCTAGAGCTCAGCAAAATCACAAGAGATCCTAACGCTGGATATTTTGGCTCCAGTTCACTAAAAGTAAGCCTTTCTCTTTTTCTTCTGGCAGGAGAAGTACAAAAAAAACTATCTGACATTTTTTATAGTATACTTTTTCTGAAACTTGCAGCAGATACATGTCTCTTGTAGTTATGTGTTGTCTGATGAAAACTTGATCTATATCTATTGTGTCAAGAGGTCAAGTCTCTTTCCTCTATCCACTTAATAGAGGGAATTATCAGCAAGACTGCTAACATCTCCAAAAGTTGATCAGAGTTTTCTCTACTACAAGGTCACCCAGAGATGCTTAATTAGATGCAAATTAAAAATTCTGAATAAGAAGTAGACATATGTGTCTCTCTTGGGACATTTAGAAGAGGTAAATGGAAAGATATAGGTCTCTCTCATTCTTGATATGAAAGTGTAAAGATTTGTTTGTGACTAGTCCTGCGATACCATCTGCCTTCTCCCATCCCATCTGACACAGCAGCCTTCTGATAGATTTCCTCCATGGTGTCAGGTACTGAGCTGCATGGTTTCCAACATTGTATTTTTTTGTCTTGACAAAAGATGAAGAAATCTTTTTATGAAACCAGTTCTCTTTTTGATTTGTCTACTCCATGGTCTGGGGATGGCTGCTGCAGCTTGAGCTTCTCCCTCAGTGTCCCTCCCGACAAAGTTAATAAAACCTGAGGACTCTACTGCAAACTCCACAGGAAGAGCTTCAGCAGAAGTCTGCTGCAAGATCTCATGCATGGTCAGAGAAACATTAAGTGAGGAACATAACCCTTGTGTTATCAGTACCTTTTTAGGGCAAAGAAATCTGTACTTCGTAGTCTGCCTTTTGAATTCTCTGGTTTCAGCTCCAAGCTCCAGAGAGTCCTGGGGAAGCTAATGAAAGGAAGGGCAGAGAGATATGAGCTAAAGCATGGTAACACTCTATTCCACAGTACTTAATAGACTCCTCTGTAATACTAGGTAAGCTAAGCAATGACTGAAGGGCCAAGTCCTAGGAAAGTTAACTGTACTCTGAATGGGTCTCTGATCATCACAGTTTAGCTTAGAAATCACTGCAGCATACAGAGCGGTCAGTAACAGACATTTCTGTGCTTATATAACTTATAACTTCCATTCTATGCTTAAGAAAATTGCAAGCAACTGTTGTACAATGGTGAGATGGCTTTTGTTGTGGACAACTCAAAGTCAGAGTATTATTCCTTATTCAGAATATAGCATCTAGTCCTTGACTGTCAGACTAATAAGTACATTCTCTGACAAAAATAAAAAGGCATTTGCATTATTTTTTGTTTTTCTTTTCCTAGAGGAACTAGTAACAGTGAGCTAGCATGCCAGTCAGACTGCCTGTGTATGTAAATCTAAGGAGAGTTCCTTTGGAGAACCTTGATAAATCATTAAAATGTAATTGAGAGTTCTTCATGCACTAATATGTCTTTCGATGTAAAACTATGTGTGTTTCCCTGATCTATCTGGGAGTTGGAACTGACTCTCTACAGCCAATAAACCATCAAAAAAACCCAAATAAACTGAGAAAATAACCTGAGCACAAAACCCCCCTTCCTAGCCTGAAGAAAAAGCTGTCTTGGGAACAATGTTGGTGAAGCCCCGCGTTTCCTTTGGCATACCCTTTGAAACCCCATAGCAAATGGGACTCTAGGCTTTATCTCTCCCCTAAGCCTAACCACACCCCTAAGGTCTGGAGGGGCCTGAACCTGAGCCAACAATTCCAATTGCTGGTCCAAAGAAAAAGTTGTCCTGGGTTAGGGTTAGGGAGAGGGTTAGGTGTAAGGTTAAGCATAAGGTTAGGGTTAGGAGAGAGAGAGAAAGCATAGAGCCCCACGTTGAGTGATGCTGCAAAGGGCATGCAGAAGGAAATGTAGGGCTGTAACAACCTTGCCCCCAGTACAATTTTTTCCTTTGTGCCAGGAAGGTGGCTGGTAGATTCACATTCAGGCTTTGCCTAAGATTAGTGTTCGGGTTCAGGTTCAGATTAGTTTTAGGGTTAGACTGGGAGACAGTTAGATCATATAGCCCCACATTGGCTGGAGCAGCTGCCTTACAGGCACAAAGGAAAAAGTTGTGGTGGGAGCAATGTTGGTGCAGCCCCGCGTTTCCTTCTGCATGCCCTTTGCAGCCCCACTCCACGTGGGGCTCTATGCTTTCTCTCTCACCTAACCTGAACCTTAACCCTAACTGTATCCCTAATCTCAGGTGGGGCCTGAACTGGAGGCCACCAGCTGGCTTCCTGGCACAAAGGAAAAAGTTGTGTTGGGAGCAGTGTTGGTGCAGCCCCACATTTCCTTCTGCATGCCCTTTGCAGCCCCACTCCAGGTGGAGCTGAAAGTCTTTCTTTCTGTCAGCACTAACCCTAACCTACCCTGAATCTCAGGTGGATCCTAAACGTGAACTCATCAGTACTATTCCCGGCCTACAGGAAAAGTTTGTGCTGCGAGCAATTTTTGTACCACCCTGCATTATCCTCTTTTGCATTTTTTTCAACTTTTGAAGCAAAGTTAGTTTACAAGGGAGAATCAGTAAACATGCTTGAACACCCTTGTGGCATGGGTCTCTTCAGAGCAGAGGCTCCATTGTGGTATTTCTTCAGGGCATCTAGCCAGTAGGAGAGAGAAAAGGCAAATCTGAGAAGCCTCACATTAATCGTGTCTTTCTGCCTCTGTGGATGGAACTCCCGAGTCTCAGCCATCAAGAATATTGTGACTGAATCACTTAGTCATAGACCTGGCAGCATTACATTGGTAAAACAAGGTAAGCACACCCTGCCCAGCATTCAGCCATTCTGTGGGAGGATGTCTGGAAAGTGTTCAGATACATCCTCTATTTCCTAGTCACTGGAGGATGGCAAAAGATACTCATGGAAACTCTTGGTGCTGTGCTTGGCAGTGTTAGGGAGAGGCAAACTATCCTGCATAGAAAGTTCATGGCAAATACACTTGCTCTCTTCTTTCTCCCTGCTCATGTTGCTAGCTTCAAGCTCCTTTCATATACTTTCTACACAAGCACAGAGGGGACATGTAACTGAGAACTAAAAAGAGAGCTAAAAAGACAGAGAAAATGGTTCCATGAATAAGAATTAATTCTACAGGCAGCTGGCTGTGACTTGCCCTCTCTCTCTTTCCTGAGAGACTATTCTTCCCACTCTTCTCAAAAAAGACAGACAGGTTGTTTTCCAGAGTCCATGTCAATGTTCCCAACCCCAAGTCCAAGGAAACCTTAGATTTACCATTGCATGAACTGCAGTAATTCTAAAGAGAGAAGCTCTTGTTTATGTCAATAGCTGTTCTTTCAAACAAGTGTTTCCAAAACAGAATAAAGAGCATAGTCTTCAGAAGTGCTATCGATCTTGTAAAGAATCTGGGAGCATCTTCTCTTCTGCCTCAAACAGCTGGAGTTCAAAGGATCTGGATATAACTCATCCATTGTGTTTAGCACAACTCTTTGCCTGAGAAAAAATCTCTGGCAAACCTGAGTTGGACTGTCTCCAAATTCAGCTCTGCCACAGGTCCAGCCTTCAGAAGGACTGCAAAAATGAGCTGGGCAAGCAAGCGGAGGGCAGGAATAAGTCTTCTAAGCTGGATGATTTGGAAGAACTACTTTTATTTTGGGGTGGATATCCCTTGCTGCTGGCTCCCTGGGGACAATTCTATGTAGGAGAACTACTAAAGTTCCTGGTCAGGCACCCTACTAAACTGATTTAGAGACAAATTTGTAAGGTCAGAATGGAGTAGGCTTCTTTTTGGATGGGTTCTGTACTGTTGAGAGCAATTTCTGGTCTCACAGGTACAACTACTTTTGGGGCTTCTTTTGAATGCAGAGAACCTTCTCTTGACAGAGCTTTTTTTTTTTTCTTTCTTTCTTTTTTTTTTCTGTGGAGAGAATCTTTATCTTAGAAACCTAGGCCTGGCTACTAAGTTTCTGTTTTGGTAGACACCCAGCTTTAAGTATTCCAGGATGAGCCAGGAGATGGACTCTTTTTGCAGTATCTTGTGTGACTTCTGGAATGTTAAATGAAATTAATGTCAGGGGAGTACTTGCTGTAAGGGTCTACTTTTGCCAATAGCCTGAATGATTAAGATCAAAAATATTTTGTGCGTGAAATACTTAAAGTTTTTTTTGCTCTCACTAGAATAATGTGTCATATGATGACATGCATGCCATCATCTGACTCGGTGCCCCAGCAAAGACTCTTTGCTCTCATATTCAGAATAGTGTTTTCAGTTCCTCCTCAGGCTGTACCAGTCCCTGAGTATTTCTGAGTACTGTCCTCTTCTGCCATTCCTGTTGGCTCCCTTCAAAGCAGTAGGTATTTGGGTCCTTTTGTACATAGTGGGAAGCGGTGTCCATAGAACATGCTAATAAGCCTTGACAGTGGATTCTTTAGGAGAGCAATGAATATACTGTTCTCCTGGCATTCAGGCAGACAAGTGAGTGAGGGCTGACCACTTGACTTGTGTAATCTGAAAGACTGATGCAGAGAGGCTCTGGAAGACACGTATGAAAAGTGGTGAGGTTCCATTCCTCTTCTTCCAAGCTTGTGCTGGCAAGCAATGATGCAAATGATTTAATCTGAATTTAAATGGGAGGCAGAGGGAGAGTATACAGGGTATATCTGATGAAGATGAGATAGGGACAGAGTTATATGCTAGACTGGTGAGCATTACTGGGGATCCTGTGGGACCTTGTGGAATATCATACCTATCTAATGTTCATCTAAAGTGTTCCTAAGAGCCTGCAGTATGGGTGTGGAAGAAGTGTCCCAGTCTGGGACCTTTAGAATCAACCTGATATAAATATAGTGGAATTCAGTTTGAAAAAAAAGCTAAATTTAGGTGTATGATTGCGAGTGCCTTACATGTGTGTGCCTATCAGGTCGCCCAGCTATCCTAAGAAAGACATTGTAAGTTGCTCTGTATACCTATCTATGGGCAACTGAGCTTATGTTGAGATATTGAGATACTGAGATAATATTTATCATTTATAAAAATAAATGTGTCAATATCTTAGAGATGGTTTAAAAACAGAATTTTAGCCATAATTTTAGTAATGGGTTATCCTGTTTATATGATAAGAAGAGAGACACATTCTTTCTATCTATGTCATACACTCTGACATACACACACCAATCCTTTTCTCCCATCTTTAAGCAGAAACTTTTATCCTCCAGCTCACATAAGGATTCAAACATTGATAAGGACTACAAAAAAGTTCTGAAACCTCAGTGTGAATGTAGTTTATAAAAGGTAAAGGACACGTTTTCCAATGTTGTACCAGTCCCTTGGACAACAGCATCATCATTCTTTTTCCAAAATAATAGTGTGTTCATTATGGACTGTATCAGCACAGGAAAAAAATACCATTATCCAACTTTGGCATGCCAGAAACAATTTCTAGTCAGGACACAGGTCAGATGTTGACACAGTGGTCAGATTCCTCAGACGTCATAACATTTTTTAGATGTCTCTTCTGGTGACTTATTCATTCAGACTGGTTCTTTGACACAGATTTTTAATTTTAGTACTTTTATAATCATTCTGATTTCTGTGCTTGAAGAAAAATCTTAAATCCATTTAATATTCAAATTTTTAATTAATTTGTTGGTTCTACCTTTTTGGAATAATTACCTGTATTGAAGAAATATTGCTTTCAAGAATACAATTGCTTCTATGTGCTTATCTCTGCAGACTGAGAATCAAGAAAAGGAAAGCTCATCCTTCTTAATGACTGCAATCTGTTTAGCTCTTCGTAACTTAACAAGTGCTTAGTATTTAAACAATTTGAAATACCTTCATGTCTATGGGGAGGAGGACCATGGTCTGGAGGAAATAACTCTCAGCTTGCAGTCATGATGCAAATTCTGACACTGACTTGCTTCATGGCCCTCTGCCAGTCACTCTGGCTATGGCCCGACAGTGGGAGCAGCAGTGTTTCCCTGGTTCTGTATCTGCATGTGTGCACTAATGATGTCCTGACTAAAACCTGGGAAAAGATTTAGGTGATGTCATCCCTCTCACTCATCATCAGGCATCCCATGCCTCTCTTCCACATGCTGCTGGTTTCCATGGAAAGGAAATTTTGTTGGGCAGTCCAGATAAAATCAAAGTTTACTCTCGCCTAGTCCCTAGCCTGAAGAGCCATAGTACCAGCATCCCGAAAATGCTGCTGCTCATGCTTACACGTTGTTCAAATGAAGCATTAAATCTGATTCAGATCTCTCATCTGTAGAATGGGATGTAATGATCTACCTTGACAGGATAATATCAATTTGTTACAACTCAGGATTTCTCCTTGTATGTGTACAGCTACATACAGTGCAAGTGCCACTGGTAAGTTTTACTAATTTGATATTTTGCTGTTCCCTTTCAATATTATTATTTCTTATTTTAGAAGACTAAGATTTTTTTCTGACATTTGATTCAAAACAGAATGCTAAAACTTATGCACTGCTGTCACAAAAATCTCTATTATAAGCACAAAAAATTATTTAAAGAGGAAGTTTAATTTCAAATTATGACTTTTTTCATCTCTCAAAGAAACAAGATATATTGATCATTTTTTTCTTGTGGATCTCTTAATAAATTTACACAATACAAGGATAAGGGAAATTGTTTCAAGAAACTAAGGGAACTTCTTCCACTTCTATTATCCCTACTTGTAAATGCATTCTATTTAGTGGTAACATGTTTCAGCATTGGAGCTCACAACCATGAATAACGTCTTTGCCTTTAATGTAACAATGCAGGCACTCTGCTTATAAATAAAAGAAAAGATTTATTTTATTTACAATTTAAACAGAAGAAAAACACATTTTCTAAACATCATAATAGAAACTCAAATTTAGACTGCATATTTATGTCCCTTAGGCCAACAAGTTATCTTTTATTTCCCCTGCCTTTCTCTTTCTTACAGGGGAATAGGTAGTTGCCCAATCCTTATCACCCATTGTAAAGCACAATAAATAAAATTATTGTTACTTCTTCATGTAAGTCTATTCACATAAGTGGTGTCACATTGAAGTAAATGAAGCTGTAATACAATTCCTTTACTACTGTACATTTTCTATATATGTGCATTGTTTTATCCCAGATAATTGTACTTTGTGTTTTTGCTACCTTTTAATATTTATGTATCATTGTATTTAGATGTCTATTCAGTGTACTTCTCAGTCCCTGTCACCATAGTAGTACAGAGTCTTAAACACACATTCTCTTGCAATGATCCTAGAAAATATTGCTCGTATTCAACAGATGGGTATCTCAACAAATAGGACTCCCATTCCATAGCCTAGAGAACCTTAAGGCTTAAGTTGTTGAGAGACCTAGACTCACTCCTCACTACCAATCTGCATACTCAGTCCCAACACTTTGTTCTCCCTGAGGCTGGCAAAACTTTTTTGAATATCTCTCTCTGTTTCATGGCCATGTGAATAAGTCTCTAAAGGCCAAACTGCCTGGAGAGTGAGCTCTGGGAGGTTCCTGAACAGTGTACTCCCTAACCAGCTGGCCTTTGGGTGGGACCTGGCAGGCATTCCTAGAGCAGTCCTGCCACATCTGGTCTTGCACAATAGACAGCTGGAGACTTGCATATGAGAATATATCTCATTATAGCCAGTAGCCTGAGCTGAGGTTATGCAGCTGGTAAGACAAAGACCTGCTGTAAGATCTCAGTTTGGAGCAGGGTCTCAAATTCAAATCTCCCTCAAATGAGGAGAGTGCCTTTGTCACCAGGGCCCTGTGCCCTGGCATGAGTCTGGCTGCTTGAAGCTGTTCTCCTTGCACGAACAGCTACACGCTCGTCAGAGCACAGGCACTGGAACTCATCTCACATAGTCAATATGGATGAGGCTACCCATTTTGGGAGAAGGAAGAGATTTTAACCGGATGGATGTGATGTGACCTGTGCCATGATGCTTGAGCTCAGGGCCAGAGAACTGGTCCTGGACCATTTTACTAGTACAGATTTAATTGCCGTGACATGTAGCATTAGAGGAAAATTGCTTTCCCTAATTTCAGTGCAATGCCATGATTGCATGTTAAAAATGGATAAAATAAAATCAAACACCCCACACTGGTAGTTTAATTGAGGCTTCCAAAGACAGCAAATGGAATTAGAAAACCAGTTGTTAACTTAGTTAGAAAAGTAGATTTCAAAGAGAAAAGTTTGGGGAAGGCATTGGCTAAGAGGACCTGAAACTTGCTTTTAACTGTGGCACTGGTTTTCTGTGACTTTGGGCAAGTCCCTTTTCTCCCTGAGAAAACACAAAAGGGAGTCAGTAGACCATTTTCAGTTGAATATCAGTGCTACTTTCTATAGAAATTGCAAGCTTTATTAGAATTACTGTCTTTCTTATTCTCCTCACTGTCCCCAGTTCCAGTCTGTAAAATTGTGATACCACTTCAATGTCCCACAGGAATGTTGTGACTCAAACTCCACTAACACTGTGTGAACATCAGTTGTTATGGTGATAAGCAGTGTAAAAAACCTATAAATACAACATATTAAAAAACAATAAGATGCTGTAGTAAAGTTTGCAACAGGAGGCTAGAGATAAAAAACGTATGTCACTAAGCATTTTCAATACCAGCCTCTCCTCTCTAGTAAACTGTGATTTCTAGGGAATCACAGAAAGAAAAAGGGATGAAAAGGAGACATGCAGAGAAAGCAATAGATCCCCTCGCCCTTCCCTTTGCTATCCACATAACAGGTGAAAGTCTAATATAGTCAGTAAAACAAATACTGAAAAAAATTAATCTTAAATCTAGTAAACCAGCTGTAATGTTCCAATAGAACAAATTAAATACAGAATTACAACTTCCCAGAATAGAAAGTGGGTAGGGGGAGGGAATGCTTCAATTCAGTAAAGCTTAAATATTTTGTTTTGATTAAAATGGTAAATATATTCTTTCCAAGCTTTTCTTGCAGTGAAAAGTGGAAGTTTCTGGTTTAAAATTTTTAAAATTTTGATGTATCAGAATCCTGGGGGGAAAGAAATATGATTTTTAGACTACTAAATGCATAAGGAATCAAGTTTTCTTAAAGTCATGCTGTCCTATTGAACTCTAAATCAGTCCTGTTTTAGAACAGAGAGGAGAGGAAAATCCACATTGCAGCAGTTTCTACTATGCCAAACGTGTATGTGCATTGCTCATATTTCTCTAATTCATATACTTTATCATTGAATAGCCAATACCTGACAATCTTTAATGTATGTATTCTCACAGTGTTCTTTTATGGTGATACAGTGTCGCTTTCATGAATTTACTGATGGGAAATGGAAGTTCTGTGTGACTAAATGACTTGCCAGTGCTCACCCAGATAGTCTGAAGTCTTCTGCATAGCAGGAAATTGAATCATGGTCTTCAGGCTTCCAGGCTAATGTGCTAACTTAATACGGTTTCCATCCTTCCTTATTTCATACTATACAGGGCCAGCATGCTTTTCTCTTCATTTTTGCACTGCTACAGAAGATCAGTTCTCTGCTTTTCCTTGTAGACATGTGTTGGATACAGAACTCATTAATTCTAGAATATATTTTTCATACTATGTGTAAAGGATTTTCCTAATGAAGAATTCAAAACATATATACTGTTCCACCCTAACACCATCCCAGCCCACAGCAGCATGTCTCCAGTAGCTTTTAAAGTAACGGAGACATGTTGTCTTTCAGGGGTGCTGCATTTTGCAGTCTGCTGAATGCCATCAAACCAGTGATAGACCTCTACATGACTGCTGTCTAGTCTTAATTAAAACACAGCAGGAGGATACTAAAATGAGAAAAAGGTTAACTAGAGGTTGTCAGTGTTGCCCTTTAACATGGGCAGACCATCCTAGGAAGAAGCCATAGCAAAGGGAGAGGGGAGGTGAGTCTGCAAACCTGCATGCTTCTTCGGTGTCAGTGATTCTGCTCAGGGCCGGCTGAGAGATGTGGAAGCACTGACTCCACGTCCATATGGGTTAGCTGACGAGATAGGTGATTGCTCTAAGCCTTCTGCTTTGCAAATAAGTAAGACAGAGTTGATCTGGTTTTATACTTATCACTCCTCTCTGTTGAGATCTATGTTATAAAAATTGTGTAGATTTTAAATAAAAAAATACTAAAATAATTCTGAAATGTGTATCTGTGTACATTTCTTCCATTGATAATGCAATATGTTTTCTCTGAGTCCAGAATGCCATGAACGTTTGAAAACACACTATTTCCAGGGAGACACTCAGTTGGGAGGGGCTTTTGATTCCTGCTTAAATAAAGATGAAGAAATACCAACAGTGAAAATTCAATTTGATCAACATGAAATGAAAGCTATGTCAAAAACCTGTTCCTCGAAATATAAAGCTGGCCAAGAAGCCACCCACAAGGACATGAAAATTAAGCATGAAAGATAAAGGCAAAACAACAAATGAAGATGACCCAAAAGCTGGGGTCAAATGAGGTCAGTCAGATGTAAATTAAAAACAAGGTACAATAAAGGGAAACTGAGCATTCGAACAGGAGGTGTAGATAGAACTAGATAGATGTTTAGACAGAGTAAGTAAAATGGTCTAATGAAGTGACGCAATTTTGTAGGATACTGAATACATCTAAAATTTACTGGTATTTCTGAAATATACCTGTAAATTATTGACAGACATCATGTCAGAAGACAGAATACAGATATAGGTATTCCAAACAGACTACTGGAGAAAAAAATAAAGGCTTGTATTAATAATTTCATTTGAACCACACTATAAGCTCATATGGAATAACATGCCAGGGATTTATGATGCAATTACTTCTAACATTTTTCTGTGAAAAACACAGGGTATGAACCTTTAAGGCTTGAAAAATGTACAGCAGAGAAATACATTTTTCTGGCCAATTGTTTCTTTTTTTAGTAAAGTAAATTCCAGTGTTGAAGGGTTTCCATTTACTGTGTAATTGCTGTAGCAGTTTCCATCGCCATGTTTCTACTTGACATCTGCAAAGTTAATGTTATCTAGAGGTGGGTCTGAAGCACAGCTCTTAAAGCTACCTGTGCTTTTATGACTTGAAATCACTTGAAATGTAAATCTCTGTCCAAGCTAAGTTCTGCAAACTAATGTTAAGAAGGATAGGCATCCAAGATACTGCATATAAGCAATCTGAATTAGATTATACATTTTGGGAATGAGTCCATTTCTTTTATGCTATAAAAAATTTTGAGATACTTTCAGTATTCCAGTATCTCTGTAACTGCAAAGTTCATTCTATTCCACTCTGCAGGTCTAAAGTAGCTGGAGTTTTTCCTTATACTACCTTGTATAAATCTCAGCAGGAAGGAACAGGTGGATTAATTCAACTTAATGGAAATAAAATGACATCTTTCATGACACAGATAATGTTTTGAGACTTGTCACAGTCAGTCCTGAAAGGTAATGCAAAGATTAATACACTGGGGTGCCACATGAGATGCATTCTAAAAAGGGAGTTCTTCTTCTGCACAACTTATCTTTAAAAGTCCACATTCAAGGAACTTTCTAAAATCTCTGTTTTATGACTGCAGAGTTTCTTTTAGCTGAAACAGGGGCTTGGGAGTTTTCTCTGAACCCTTATCTCTTCTGCTGTGTACTGGGCTGCATGATGTAACCCGCATGACATGTTGTCTGGAGGATAATTGTGTGACTTGTACTGCCACAATGGATCACAGTATGCAGTCAAATTGTTGAGCCTACTTGAAAAGATAAGTGGAGAGTGTTCTTTGAAGTGTCTTAGCTGGGTTTGTCCCAGTTAACATCACATACCAGATACAATTCTACAGAGTGGTGCCAGTAAACTGAAACTTGCAGACTCTTTAAAACTGCATTTTAGTGCTTGTGGAGTGTGTTTCAAAAGCCCGAGATAGTCCCTGGGTAATATCACTTTCCCTGAACTTTGCTTTCTGCCTGTCTGTTTTCTGAAGTCATTTCCATCAGGATATTCAGATTACACAGCATTAATCCATAAATGTCATTTAGCATTAAACTCTGCCCTGGTAAAACAGTAATTAAGAAAGATGACACTAGTTTGTCATTCTCAGCTTGTCTGCAAGACAAATGATAGTGTTGACTATTACTTACCATTATCTGCTCAATATGTAAAATTTTCAATGATTTGAACAAAAGCCACGTATTAAGAACATTAATGTAAGAGATTCTACTGGGAAAGTATAAAAAGATGTAATTATTAAAAGCATTTTTTACTGAAGGTTATGCATATAATGCAGTATTTTTTTGACAATTTTACTAATTAACTGTTTTATCTCCAAAGTACTTTATAATGTTCATAGTTTGAAATTTTCACACTAAGCTGCAAAATTTTCAGATTGACACATGAATTAGTTTCATCTCTACTCTTTAAATACATTTAAAATAGCTATGGGAAAATCTATGTTTCAATACGCTTGTCTCTGTTAGAGGAAAAGCAATGCTTCAAGCCGCTTTATGTCCTTCTTACTTGTCGTTCAACGACAAATCAAGTGATTTTAGCAACATTGTATCTATTTGCTGATAGGTTTGGTGTCCTGAACCTCTCTGAGTGAACTTTTGCAGCCTTACCATTCTCAGCCTGGACTCCAGTTTCAAGCAGATTTAGTAACTGTTGTTGTTTTATAACTGTACCAACAAGAGAGGCCTTACTGTATTTCACAAACACACACGCACACACATGCATGCACAAACATATACGTATATATGCATATATGAATATATATGTAGTCCAAGAGTCTGTGACTAGTAGTTAATCAAAATTACTCTAAAACAGAAGCGTAGCATGAAATTACACTGACTATTTTATTGAAAGAGCTCCAAGGTTTGCCAGTTTGAATGACAGCATTGGTACTACAGTCCTAACAGTCAGGAAACACTTGGGCCCTTGTTTTGTTCCCATTTGCTGGGAGAAAGGAAGACAAAAGTCACATATTTTGTGGGGGTCACTTCTGTTCTCTTATGGACAATGGATATTCATGATCTTTGCCCCGAAACTTCAGGAGCAAAGTATAGCCCATTTCTTTGCTCACAGTGCAGTCATAAGCTCCTTCCAGCTCATCCCATGCCTCAAAGTGCTCTCTGTGTCTGAAAATCATATGGTTGTTTTTCTCCCCTTCCTCTTACTGTGTCTTGGTTTTCTGATTGCTTTTCTTTTTCTGACAGATCTAATTCTTATACACTCGTAAGTCTTACACACTTAGAAATAACACCGTCATGTGGTAGCCAGGTACAAGATAAGTGGAGCCATCTGGAAATGAGCAACTGGTTTGCACCCAGCAACGTGTGGAGAGGAAAGTCCAAAGAAAGAGGGAAAGAAGCTTGGATCTTCCTGGGAACAATCATTTTGCCTCCAGACCTACAGGGCACATCAGCATAAATGGGACAGATGGCAGAAGATGTTCATGCTGAAGGATACATGGTCACTGGTATTATGGGCTAAGTTTATACTAGTAAAGGAGTTACTAGCTTATTGGTATTCTGAGGGCTCAGGGCATAGGCATGAGCCATAGTCCATATTGTTGAAGTGTTAGCGCAGTCTCTGGCATACTTTTTGCTTAGGCCAAATTGCATTTTAGACAGGTGACACCTTGTGCACGGTTATGGGATGGTAGGGAAGAGAGACCATTCCTAACTGGTGGTTTGGATGCTGGTTAGAGAGTTTAGCTGTAGGGATGTAGCCCGTGCCAAAAAACAGTGCCTGGCCCATTTTATTTACTAGCACTGATGTAGCTTATGAGTCTCTGTGGAGTGGCTTCAGTGCAGAAAGTTGGCAGCCATCCTGCTCTTGCAAGCAAAAGATGTAAAAGCAGATACAAGCATATATATAAGATACAAAAGCTGGACAGACCTGATCCCATAGCTGGGAAAAATTGGATGAGAGCAAACAGGACCTTGGAAAAAGGGGCAGGAGATCTATTTCCTGTTTAGGAATCTCCAGCTGAAAACTAGTGTATAAACTATGCTTGTTTTAAGGCATTAAATTGTAGCCTGCTGTTTCAATGCTGTATTAAGCATTGTCAGTCAGTTCTCTAGCCTCTGCATTCATCGTCACCCGTACAACCCAGCACAGGTTAAGAGGCTAAAGGGGTATCAGCCTGCACTACCTCAGCTCTTCCTGAACAAAACATTTTTAATTTTTTCTCCACTTTGCCTAAATGAGGTGTGAATCCCATGCCTGTCATTTTTAATGAGGTCTGTGGCTGACCTTGTGACTGATAACAGTGATTAGCATTTTCTGACATAACAATACATTAAATCCTGGGTAAGTCGCGCAAACCCTACAACTTCAGTCCCATTTAATCTAGAGTTTAACTTTTTTTTCCATTTTAAGAGACAGTTTTATCATTTGCTATAAGATATATTCCTGTTTTTTTTTCCTTTTCTGATGCATTCCTTGTTCTTGGGAATAAAACTTAACAAAATCTCTATGCTCTTTAGTTTTTCTTTACAACTTAAATAAGTTAGTGTACACCAATTTACATAATTTATTTTCATATTAATCTCTAATTAAATACTGCTGTATCATGCAAATAAAAATCTCATTTATTCCCTTTACACATTCTTTAAACATTCACTTTAAACATTCACTTCTACAAATATTGATGTCAAAACTTCAGTAAATAAGGCACTTGTAAATCTTCAGTTTTAATTAGCAATCCTTTAAAATGTCCCCTCCTGTCCATTTTTCATGGCTACTAAGGACAGGATGCACTCTCTCTAGTTAGCTAAAAGTAAATAGTCTAAATCAGGCTTTGTCCATAATCTGTGGAGAAAGACAGGCAATTCCAGAGGGTGATTCATTCTCTCCTAAAATAAAGGGGATGAATCACCCTCTGGAACTGCCTTCTCTTTACCCTTGATGGCAGAGGGAATCTTGATGATTGCTGTATAAAGAGACATGATTATGCAGTCATTTTAAGTGGGCATAAATTTAGGTTGTTGTCACAAGTGTGGTCCCACCTTTCTCTGTTGTCCCTGTCTCCTTGTTTCCATATCTCTTGTGGTGTCATGGAAGCCGGAGTTGGTAAATGTTTGGTTATAAACCTATGCGTGTATATATACATATATACATATGCATATATATATAATTTTGGGGGGGACCAAGCTAGATTTCGTACAGATGTATTCCTTGATTTGGCTCCCAGCATGACTGCACAAAACTTATCACCAGTGCAGGCATTTCTGGGAGCAGTAAAAAGCACAACTCACTTTGCAGCTGCAGAAAAGCATTGTCTGAGACTAAAGTGACTGTGTAACCACAGTCTTAGTCATACAACTTTTACACAAGTATATTTAGGTGAAATGAATCTTATAATAGAAACTGAGTTTGTTGCCTAAACATAGGCACCTAGTGCCATTTGAGACTGTTTTAGATAACTTTAGAATTTTGCTTTTGATTTGGGATTTAGACTTTAATTTGCTCTTAAAGGCGAAACTGCAGCTATAGCTTTCATCAGGGAATCCAGGAGGGGAATCTGTCCTGAAACCTGTGGCCTGCTGAGATACAAGAAAAGAGCTGATGCCAGTCTTATTTCCTCTAACATATTGCCTAAGCAGTATGTGCAGAAAGGCTCCAAAGAAGCCCTTCCATAATAAGTACTGCAGCCTTGGCTCAGGGACCAATCTCTTTACACTTCTTACATGGCTCAGGGTTGCGTACACTGTATTTTTGTTTTCCTGTCCAGCGATGTAATTGTTGGGATCTGTCTTCTGTCTCTTTTGATGATTAGCGATAGCATCTTTTTAGTGTTTGACACAAAACAAAGTCTCAAAATGCAAACTGGATGGAAGGAATTGCCACAAATAACAGCAAGAATCTCAGGCTCTATCTATCCTTATAAACTGAGTGGCACCTAGCCTGGCCAAAAAGTATGCTCTGGCCACCGCCATATTTTTAAACTCTCTTGCTTTCCAAAACAGGGTGGCTGCCTGCAATGTTGTCCCCTTGGGAGTGGTCTCTGGCTCCGACGAACCCCCCAGCTGTGCTGGGAATGGTTTGCAAGTGCTGTAGCTGGACCGAACCAGAGCCTGGACACCCGGTGCTATTCTAGTAACTAAATGGTGCAGGCAATCAAATCTCAGTGCCTGTTCACAGCACTGTTTAATTTAGTAATATAGCCTTAGTTACAGAAATCTAGGCACAAACCCTTGCACATCAACATGAAGCAAGAGATTGGCTGTTCAACTAGCAAGTTATATTTGCTCACCTTTCTTTCTTTCTTCAAGGGAACGTTATCCTTCTTTTAATCAAAAACTCTTTAAATAACCTAGAAAGCTGCAACAAAAGGGAAGACTTCTAGACTTAAATAAATTGCAGAGCTTTCAAGGTTCAGGGGAAGCCAAAACAGTGTGAGATTTAGGAGATACCAAAAGTCTTTGTATTGGAAAGAGGACATTTCTTCAGGAACTGGGAATAAGAAAATTTTAAGATCAGCTAAGAATTTTGTTTTCTCAAGATCCTGACCTCCAATAATTACCGCAACATGTAGCTTTTTTGTTTTCTCAGATGAATGTGTTAAAAAAGCTAAAACCCAACTTAAACTGGCTTGGGTTCTTTCTCAATCTCTCTATTGTTCTGTCTGTCTGTCTGTCTCTCTCTCTCTCTCTCACACACACACAGAATCAAATAAATTTAATTCAAACTTTTTGGGGAGCTAAAAGCCCTACACTAAACTTAGCGATAAATATTTTATACTGTTAAAATAGATGTGAAACTTTAGACATAGTGTTTCTTTGACTGAATTGGTTTAAATTACGGAGATGCAAAAAATAAGATCATTTGAATGGTCCTCTCAGTACGTAACCAGCTGTGCTGTCCTGGTTTGACTGAGGAGTTAAGTCACAGTGCTGCCATAGCTATGTTTGTTCATTGATAAGCTGTTGGTTCATTTAACAGTACAAGTTACAGAGTAATGGAGGTTCCTAATGTAACAGAAGGTTCTCCATGAGTTACTCCCACCAAAATCCGTCCTGAAAAGTGCAAATTTCTGTGGTAGCTTCACTCTCCTTTTTCAGAGTAGGCAAGCATAGACAATTTTTGCACTCAAGCGGATCTGGAATGACTTTCTCCTTTCTGCTACTGCCAACAGAGGGGTGAATCCCTGCATGTGGCTATGGAAGGAAAACTCTTCCTTCTCCCCTGCTCTTCTTCATCTCCATGGGCAGCTCAGCCAGCATCTGTTTCACTTCTCAAAGGAAGGGAACTCAGTAGTAGAAATTTTCATGGGGAAGCTCATGATACATAATTAAAGGGCAAGTAAAGAGAGGCATTGGGCTAGTGTTATAAGTGGGACTTAGGCACTTCTTTAGGTGCCTCATTCTGACTCGTCACATTCATTCACAAAATCCTGCTCACCTACTGCCTGACTCTAACAGAGCATACAGTTTCTTGATGTCTAACTTTGTGCTAGTAATGCCCCCCAGCATTTGCACTTTGCTGTGTAATAACCAGGTGGCTATTTGCATAGCTTATATGTTTGCTGTTACAAGATTAATTAGACTAGCATCTCCTAGTCTGTCTTACCTGTAAAACTGATGTAGTCCACATGTTGTCAGCACAGATGAACACAGAACCTATTTGTTCCAAGAGGCAGAAGAACTGTTTTGTGCAAATCACAGTAGCAAAAAAATATATATATTATCCCCATGTTTTTACTAGAGACCAACTAGGGAAACTTCCCTCTTAAAGATGAAAAATTTTAAAAGCAAATGAGCAAAAATGAGGTTTTTGATTATAATTCCCAAATACATAGAGAAGCACAGCAAAATAAGTTTGCACATTGTAAAAATTAATTAGTTTCTGTTCAGAAAAATTTTTTATCTTTTCAAAGATGCCAGCACAATTGTTAGATCAGATAAGAAGAACAATGGAAGAGCAAGTCCCCTCTCACCTATTCTTATCTGCAAAGACAGAGATTCTGATAACTACTCATCAAATTTTTAAATATTATTGGCAGCAAGAATAGAGAGAACACTTCTGCTAGTGTAGTGGCAGAAGTATGGTTTTGTCTGATAGAATTGCTAATCCCTGTCACATATGACTTTGTTTTTTTCGAAAAGCTTGTTTGTAAAGAAAGTCCCATCAGAGAATATTCCCCTACCTGTAGGATTCCTCATTTCAAAGATTCAAGATTTTTCAAGATGTTATAAGATTTCCTCTTGGGAGATGACAAGCAGAATTCCCTGTGGAAATCGGCACATGAGTACGGCAGCCTGCTGCATCTCAGGCCTTTTCACCTGCTGCCTGGGTGGAAGTACTTCTTAACAGATTGTGAAAAGGTTTCTAGATTTGCAACCTGAACTTCACCAAGTGTTTTGCATCCTAACCTAGATTTAAGCATATAGTGTTCAGAAAAATTACATTTTTGGCTCATGGCCGGGGAGGCTAACTTCCTCCAACCTGAAAGACAGCAAAGAAGGGTGCAAACAAATGAATTTCTGGTAGCTTAAGTGGCAAGTACCCAACACGTGTTCTCATTCTGTAGAAAGTTTAGGAGCATGATGAGTTGGACCTAGGCATAACCTTTGGGAAAACCAGCCCTAAAAATGTTGAAGAGGTCCTCATGGTCTTTACCGTAGGCAATATTGCTAGATAGCCCTCACATAAAGTAATATTATAAAGTGAATTTTCATCAGAAGTTGTTTGCATCTTGCACATCAGGGATCACGGTCTTGCAGCTGAAATTGTAAGCCTTTGTTAGTGCTTTTGGAAACTGTTCTCTACCAGCCTAGTACTGCTGTGGCAAATATGATCATCTTCATCAGCCTGTGTTATGTTTTTAATTTGCTTGGTTTAGGAATCTAAACAGCAATTTGAAACAGTGCCTATTACATACATACATTTACAGTTTCCAGTTACAAACTTACATATGGTTACCAAGAGTTAATTTTTTTTTCATGGTATCAGAAGTTATATCTAGGAAGGTTTTATCTGAGCCCCTACAGGAAAAGAAAGAAAGGATAATGTTACAAAAATATCTATTTCCCAACTGGATGAAAGATATCTAGAATAAGACTAAGACTTATATAATTGAAATATTTGAAGACCAAAAAATCCTGGCAGGGATTTAGTAATGATTTTCACTGAAGGAAACCCAGAGGCCTTGAAGAGATTTGGAAGGCTAAATTTAGCAGCTAAATGCATACATCTTACAGCAGGATGAGGACCCTTAGTACCAAAATCCTGAGAGCCTCAGTGAAGGGCAAATGTTAATAGTTGAAAACTATTATAAACCCAGCAATACAGGTACAGTGTCTGAATGCTATAATGCTCTAGGTTCATCAACATTGCACTTTTTCAACAATTTTTATGGAAAAGGAGCTCTGGTACTCACACATTAATCATTTTACTTTTAATTGTGACCTGAAATTTAAAATAAACATACATGTAAAACTCATCTCTGTTTCATGAATTTCACATTTGCTCTTGGAATCTGTCCTCCACTGCAACACTTCTGCTCAGCAGAACATCCCTACCTATTTCAAGAATGCCACTAGTCCTTATACCTAACAGCTACATAAAAAAGATTCTATCAATCACTTTAAATTAACTTCCATAAAGTAATTATTTGATAACTGCAAAGCAGAAAAAAAAAATTCCTTATCTTTGGCTATTTTGGATCTCAAGGCACTGTAAAAATAGTCTTTGACTATTGTTCACTACTATTTCCATCCACATTCATCACTAGAATTTCAGCTTTTAGCAGTCACTACTGAGGGATACAAAGGAAATAATACGATACAGTTAGTTAGAGGAGAGCAAACGTCTTACAGAAAAGAATGCGTGCTGCCACAAAAGCATCAGAGCTGTCTGCTAATCTCATAGTACATGTAGCATGGGAAGTAGAGCTTCCCTAAGTACACAAGTCCCTACCACTTTGGCTAAAGAAGACTTTCCATTAGCTGTCAGTAGATTAGATTTTCTGGAGGAAATGGCCAAAATCCACTGATGCTGGCAGAACTAAATACACCCCTTTAATACCAATACAGAGTTCAGACTGTATTATCTTTCTAGTTCCTACCTTATACATAATTCACTGTGTGGTTTGTAAACTGACCAACTCTTTTTATAACTGTACTAACAAATATTTCTTTGTTTGTTTAGCTTGTTTTTCTAAGGAAAAGGGAATGACTTATATCACTTGGCTAATGTTTATCTCTTTGTCTATTAGTGCCTTTAAAATAAGTTTTGAATGTTTTGGATAATTTTGGCAGATTTCAAACAGGAGAAGAGGTTTCCAAGATAATTAATTTCCTGCACGCTTTGTGAAAAGCTTGGGAAGAGCTAGGACAATTCAGGCATTTTCCATTCTGTTTGAGGGTGTCTAGCTGCACCTACCATCAGCATGCACAGAAATCTAGACTAAACTATAGTATGTGCTATTTCTTTTCCACTGGGATGTAACTGAGCTTAGAGAAATACAGAGTCATGTTTGGAAATGAGAAAATCTTATTTAAAAGTGAGTCAATTCTGCCTCAGACAAAAAGTCCCATATAATGTAATTTAAAAATAAATAGTATATCTGCCTTCTGTTTTGTTTTATTTTACCAGTTAGGATCAATCTTTTCAAACCACCTGTGTTTTTTCCCTCAAAAAACTCTTGCTTTCTTTTAAACTATCCTCTTAGAGACATTACAATATTTTGAATACATTACCAAACTACTACCTTCATCAAACATGCTCAAGCATTCATAACTTTCATCATTTTTCACATCTTTATTGATCAAAGGAGAGCAGTAAAATGCTTATAGAGTTAGAAGGATATTACTTCTTCCAAAAAACAAAAGATAAATTCCTCTGCCAGCATTAGCTAGTGCTACAGTTAGTTTCCCAAGTTCACTGAAATAACACATTTTTATTTTCCTTGCTGATTTGGTATCTTTGGGTTTTCTTGCTCTATGTGATTCTATCTATCTGATTTCTTGCAAAATTGTAGCTCTAAAATACTGAGAGAGTGTCTATATTTTCTTAAAATGAGTCTGAAAAAGTCTTTTTGGCTTCTTGGATTCATAGAAGGAAGCATGATATGGACTTACTCTGTGTTTCCTAACTTTCAAGCTGCCAGCTTTAAACAGTTTTTCATATAATCATGTTCTGCAGAATATTGTTGAAGGTTTCATAAGAAACACCCACAGCTATATCAGTATTTAATTTTGAAACTTCAGTAATTGTATACAGTTCTCTTTTTGAAATTTTGAAACCTTTATTGCCTAAAACACATACAGTGGGGCCTGTTTTCTGCAGGAAAGAATGACAAGATTATCAAAAACAACTACAATTCTTTTATATAAATATTTGTTATGTTATCCTTAGTGTATTGCTATCTTTACAATTTTGAGTATGAAATTAAAAGTAGGTTTATCCCAGAAGCATACCAAGCACTCTGTAATTTAATGACTAGGACCTTATGAGGAAGGAAGATCACAAGGAGAGTGGGGAGCCCTAGAATCTGTCTCCTACCTCCACAAATATTTATTTACTTTAATCAATCACTCTTTGTCATGAAATACATACACAGACTTGCAATTAAAGAGAACACTGAATTCTCTTCTTCAAGTCAGAATCCAAGACACTGACCTATAGAATCATATTCTGGCTTATCCCTCCTTGGTTCAGTGGAAATTAAATTCCAAACCAGTCTGTGACAAAGTTGTAGCAAAAGTATTGACTATTTTCACTGTGCTGATTTCCCTGGAGAGGGAGAATTATGAGTTTAATTCCCTTAAATAATAGAGGGCCTTGAATCTATGTGTCTCACCTCCTTGGCAAATGATCTAGCCAGTAATGATACTGTAATACAGGGGAATACAAGTGAAGAAGAGGTTTTGTCTTGGCAGATTTTTTTTTAGATTAAAAATCTAGAATGGGCTACTGAAGTCCAGTTTCCCCTACTCTGGAAACAGAGCACAGAATTTTCTGATTTGATTCCTGTTTGTACAAGAATATGCCCCTACACCTTAGCACGTGATGTTAAGAATAGATGTTAAGATGTTAAGAGAAGAACATACCACCCACCTTCATAAGACTGTTCAAGACTAATGACTTTCGTTATTAAAAATGTGTTTTTGATAAGTTGGAACTTGTTTACCCTCAGTTTCCAGCCATGTGCAATTTTACTGATAAACTTTACTGATAAATTTTTTCTTCCTTACATGCATGTTTACAAACTGTGTTTTTTAGCCCTTTTCTTCTTTGATAAGTTAAATTGACCTCTGCGAGTCTTTTACTGTATGACATGTTTTCCAAACCTTTAATCATTCTCATTGTTCTTTTCTAAACACAAACCATTTTTCAACTTTCTTCTTGAACTGTGGATGTTAGAAATGATCAAGGTATTCCAATATTGTGTGAACCAATACCAAATGACAAGGCAGCATAATCCCTTTATTCCTATTCAGTATGTGTCCCTTTCTCTTGTCCTGTAGGCCAAACATCATTCTGTGAGTTTATATTTGCTGATTATTCACCATTACCACCAAATCTTCCAGGACTGAAAGAGATACCTTGTGCTGTGTGCTTTTCAAAGGGAATTAGGTTCCTAACTTGACTCAGTGCTTGTGAAAAATCACATTTGACACCTAGGTGTTCCTGCTTTACCAAAACAACTTTGAAAATATGGCAAATAAGTCCATAGTAGTGATGAATCAGTAGAGTTAATACCTTCTAATTTCCTTAAAAGAGGTTTGAGACGCATGTTGTAACAAAACAACAAGCAGAAAATAATAGTAAACATTTTCAAACTGGTTTTCTTCATCCTCAGTAAACAGAGGCTGGTAGTCCTAATTCACAAGACTGTTGTATCCAAACATTCCTGGAACTCAGAAGTAGAATCTGTTCACTCTTTTGCTTACTCTTCCTTATAGATACTCATACTCTTTGCTGTCAACAGGTTATTATGACCTTATTGAGCTGTGAAAGTTTGAGAGAGGATGACAAACTCATTCAGCGTTAGAAGAAGTAATTTGAAATAGTGTCCATTACAATCAATCATTCATAAAAAATTAATAGTGTTAAAAAATCTAAATACAATGCAGAAAGTTTTAAATCATTAAGACAGAGCAAAAGCATTTATCCATGTGCTATTAGCAAAACAAACTTTTAAGTGCTTTGGATGGCATTTTAAAATATTGATAATATTATAGATTTAGGTGGTATACTTGAGGAGCCTTACAGGAACAGACCAGTTTAATATCCTCAGGTTGTTTTGTTGTGGCCAAGCTAATGGTATGAAAGAAGAAATGTTTGCATTATTTTAATATGGGTGAAGACTGAGTGCAGAAAGAACAAGTTTCACTGTCTCTGAGGTGATCATCTAAAGAGACAAGCATCTATATTCTGTACTTGCTCAGGTTTCCAAGTGGTTCTTAGTGGCTTTCCAAAATACTGTATAGTGTTGTTTTTGTGTGGTCTGTGAAAGTCTGAGAACTCCTTGCATTCAGAAGTGTCCTGAAGGGCAGAAAGTTTTGAGAGCAGCATCTCACATTATGCCACTGAACTCAACAAAGAGCTGCTGCATTCTGCAAACACTGCTGTGTCTTGTTTAGTATCAGCTGGTAAGAACAACCATGGAGATGACAAGATGAATGAATTTTGTGAAATTTTCATTCAGAAGTTCTTTAAGACTGGGCTAGGGAGAGAAGAAAAGGAAGGAGTGGACAGACTGATTCACATAGTGACACCTTCTGCAGCCAAATGCTTAGAAAAAACGCTTAGAAAACTCACCTAGGAATTGGTAAACAGGAAGTCAAATGCCTACCCTGAACTGAGCAGAGTGTAACTGAGCTTGAGCTTCCTGGCAAAAATTATGATTACTGGTGATTGACTGCTTTGGAATGGATCTCTACTTTTTGAGAAACGTTACCAAGCTTCATTATGTACCAGTTTGGAAAGGCAGTATTTTCTTTCAATTCATAAAGTTTAATGGATGAAAAAAAAAACTTCCAACACTCTATTCCCTACTTCTGAGGTAGAAAGAATCCCTGTATTCTTCAAAATTATATCCTCTGTTTCAGAGAATTCAAACCCTTCTGCATCTGTTCAGTCATATTAGCCCTCAACATCCAGTAAAAGAAAGAGCAGTCTACATTCTTTTTTAGGGAGAAAAGAAATCCTATTGCTTTTATTGCAACATTTAACAGGAATTTTTATTAAAGCTGATCAGAACTCTCAGCTGGGCCAAATCCAAATGAAAGCAATAAGCATGTTATTTATGAATTTTAAATACAAAAATATTGTTTGAATATTTAGTCCTTGTCTAAATCTTGTTAAAAGCTTTACAACCTATTATTTTGTGCAATAATAATATTAAAGTTTAAAGACAAATTGCCAAAAGCAATCAGCAACCAAGCAGCTCCTAGTTAGATACCAATATGGGAAGACAGATTGTCCATAAAGTTCGTTTCCATTTAAGCACAGAAATGAACCAGAGAGATATTAATTGTTCAACTCTCAGCATATCCCATTGAAAAGAATAGATCTGTTAAATGCACACTCTTGAGAACAGAACTACTTAATTTAGGTTCCTAAATGGGAGCTGGGTTCTTCTGACAGCTGTTCTGCAGTAATAAGAAAACCTCACAGACCAAAACATTGCCCTGTTATAAAGGAATCATGTTAATTGTAAGATTATCAAACCTCATGTTAACTTACTTCACTGATAGTTACTTGTATCCTGCTTATATAAAGATATCTGATAAAAGATAATA
This sequence comes from Apteryx mantelli, assembly GCF_036417845.1. Taxonomy (NCBI): domain Eukaryota; kingdom Metazoa; phylum Chordata; class Aves; order Apterygiformes; family Apterygidae; genus Apteryx; species Apteryx mantelli. Next base: position 113,893,293 of record NC_089980.1, on the reverse strand, counting down.
AAGAACAAAATATGTTATTAGAATTTCCCAAAATGTTTTTCTAACATTCAGTGAATTTCCTGTATTTCCTTCCTAAGCACAGCAGTTGAATTTCTGAGGATATCTGCAATAAATTGAGTTATAAGCTCAGGGATACAAAGGTATTTCTTTCTTCTTAAGAGCGCACCTTTTGAGATTACTAAATATGTATGTGCAACTCCCTACTGAACCTCTGCGGATTTATTGGAAACTGTTTACCTCCCTGAATATACCTCTGTAGCTTCATAGATTTTTAGAGCAAAATGATCCTAGTCTAATTGCTTGTGTATCACACACAGAAACATTTCTCCATGTCACTACTGTCTTGGCCACATTTATTTGCACTTTTCTCCATGCAAGAGCTCAGTGACCCAGCATCCTATTACACTTTTGGGCCTTTAAAACTAAGAGTGGTAGTTCCTTCGCAGGAACAGGGCATTACATATATGTTATTGCCAGCAAAACAGGCAGAAAAAGCTTTTGGCCTCTGGAGCAGAAGAAGGAAGAGATCAGGAGAGCCCCAAAGAGTTCTAAGGGTATGAACAGAAATGCTAGGAATCTGCTGCTCTCCTTGTCTTCCATCTTGCAAACACTGGAAAGCCTTCACTGGCTCAGAGAAACCTTTTCATCTTCTACTAGTTAGTAAAATCCCTGAGGAATGGGATGCAGAATTTGCCTTGAGTATCTTCATTTGGATTGCCCAAGCTGGTGAGATCACTTGCACCAAGTGCAATAAATGATCTCTGCATGTCTGTTTGCTTTGAGTTTTCGCAGTACACCTACCTTCCCGTGTCAGGAAAGCGTTGCTAATTAGCACTAACTGGATTTGGCTCTGAGGTGAATGGGAAGACAGACAAGTTGTGTGAATAGTTCTAGTTTACCCTGGACACTTCTTAACCGAGCTCAAGGAAAAAATTTCCAGTTCCCATTGCAGTGTTCCATTTACCCAGATCACCTCTTGCTTAACTTGCTCAGACATAAATCTCTGTGGGTGAAAATACATATTTTAAAATCACAGAGAACTACTCAAACCTTTTTAGGAAACTAGACATGAACCATTATGATGAATAAAATCATTATGAAAGTAAGGTTGAGGATATGCATTTTTAAATGAACAGTAAAAATTTAAAGAGAGAAATAATGTTGATTGGGAAAGTCTCCATTTGTGTACGAATTTAAAATAATTCTTTGCAGTGTGATACTTCTTAGAAAATTTTCTCTCTCTCCCCATCTCCTTACCAGATAAAGGAGGACAATAGTGGAGAAAACATTCAAGATTAGACTGTACACCTTGTGGCTGTGGCAGCTGTATAAATGAAGATGGAATCTGTCACTGATATTTTCTTATACTTTGACTTTTTTGGTACTGATAGTGTCAGATGTATATCCCATGAACAATGATACAGAACATAAAAGAGAATTAAAAATCATGAGATCTTAACATGAAGTTTTATTGGTGTCCCTTTATTGAATTCTGATATTTGACTTCTTCAAGTTTGTTGTTGTGACATCATTAAGATTTTACTCAGACCTGGTGGACCAGAAATCTGCTAAAATTTTGACAAGAATTAAATAATTCTGGGAGCTGTCCCTTAATATATACCTGAGAAACATGCTGAATCAGAAGATTTAGGATCACTCTTAGTTGTTTGTAGAAATATCACTAACCCATTTTGCCTACAGAACTGAATACTAGTCACAGAATCACAGAATCACAGAATTGCTGAGGTTGGAAGGGACCTCAGGAGATCATCTAGTCCAACCCTCCTGCTCAAGCAGGGTCACCTAGAGAATGTTGCACAGGATTGTGTCCAGGCGGGTTTTGAATATCTCCAGAGAAGGAGACTCCACCACCTCTCTGGGCAGCCTCCTCCAGTGCTCTGTCACCCTCACAGTGAAGAAGTTTTTCCTCATGTTCAGATGGAACTTCCTGTGTTTCAGTTTGTGCCCGTTGCCTCGCGTCCTGTCGCTGGGCACCACTGAAAAGAGTCTGGCTCCATCCTCTCGACACCCTCCCTTCAGATACTTGTACACGTTGATAAGATCCCCTCTCAGTCTTCTCTTCTCCAGGCTAAACAGGCCCAGCTCTCACAGTCTTTCCTCATAAGAGAGATGCTCCAGTCCCCTCATCATCTTTGTAGCCCTTCGCTGGACTTGCTCCAGTAGTGCCACATCCCTCTTGTGCTGGGGAGCCCAGAACTGGACACAGTACTCCAGATGAGGCCTCTCCAGGGCTGAGCAGAGGGGGAGGATCACCTCCCTCGACCTGCTGGCAACACTCTTCCTGATGCACCCCAGGAGACCATTGGCCTTCTTGGCCACAAGGGCACATTGCTGCCTCATGCTTAACTTGGTGTCCACCAGCACTCCCAGGTCCTTCTCTGCAGAGCTACTTTCCAGCAGGTCAACTCCCAACCTGTACTGGTGCCTGGGGTTATTCCTCCCCAGGTGCAGGACCCTGCACTTGCCTTTGTTGAACTTCAGGAAGTTCCTCTTCACCCACCTCTCCAGCCTGTCCAGGTCTCTCTGAATGGCAGCACAGCCCTCTGGCGTATCCGCCACTCCTCCCAGTTTTGTATCATCAGCAAACTTGCTGAGGGTGCGCTCTGTCCCTTCAGCCAGGTCATTGATGAAGAAGTTGAACAAGACTGGACCCAGTACTGACCCCTGGGGACACTGCTAGCTACAGGCCTCCAACTAGACTCTGCGCCACTGATCACAACTCTCTGAGCTCTGCCATTCAGCCAGGTCTCAATCCACCTCCCTGTCCACTCATCTGGCCTGCACTTCCTGAGCTTGTCTATGAGGATGTTATGGGAGACTGTCAAAAGCCTTGCTGAAGTCAAGGTAGACAACATCCACTGCTCTCCCCTCATCTACCCAGGCAGTCATTCCATCATAGAAGGCTATCAGGTTGGTTAAGCATGATTTCCCCTCAGTGAAGCCATGCTCACTACTCCTGACCAACTTCTTTTCCTTCGCATGTTTAGAGATGGCCTCCAGGATGAGCTGTTCCATCATTTTTCCAGGGATGCAGGTGAGGCTGACTGGCCTGTAGTTCCCTGGGTCTTACCTTCTTGCCCTTTTTGAAGACTGGGGTGACATTGGCTTTCTTCCAGTCTTCAGGCACCTCTCCTCTTCTCCATGACCTTTCAAAGATGATGGAGAGTAGCCTAGCAATAATATCCACCAGCTCCTTCAGCACTTGTGGGTGCATCCCATCGGGGCCCATGGATTTGTGGGTGTCAAGTTTGCCTAAACGATCTCTAACCTGATCCTCTTTGACCAAGGGAAAGTCTTCCTTTCTCCGGACTTTCACTCTTGCCTCCAGGGTCTGGGGTTCCTGAGGGCTGGCCTGAGCAGTAAAGACTGAAGCAAAGGCAGCATTCAGTAACTCTGCCTTCTCTGCATCCTTCGTCACCAGGGCGCCCACCCCATTCAGCAAAGGGCCCACATTTTCCCTAGTCTTCCTCTTGCTACTGATATATTTAAAGAAGCCCTTCTTATTGTTCTTGACATCCCTTGCCAGCTTTAATTCCAAATGGGCCTTAGCCTTCCTCATCACATCCTCTAACAACGTTCCTATATTCCTCCCAAGTGGCCTGTCCCCCTTTCCACTTTCTGTAGACTTCCTTCTTCTGGTTGAGTTTTGCCAGGAGCTCCTTGCTCATCCATGCAGGTCTCCTGCCCCCTTTGCTTGACTTCCCACTCATAGGGATGCTCCGATCTTGAGCTTGGAGGAAGTGATGTTTGAATATTAACCAGCTCTCTTGGACCCCCCCTTCCTTCTAGGGCCCGAACCCATGGGATTCCTCCAAGTAGGTCCCTGAAGAGGCCAAAGTTTGCTCTCCTGAAGTCCAGGGTTGCGATCCTACTTATTGCCCTGCCTCCTCCTCGGAGGATCCTGAACTCCACCATCTCATGGTCACTGCAGCCAAGGCTGCCTCCAGCCTTCACATCTTCCACCAGTCCTTCTTTGTTTGTTAGTACGAGGTCCAGCAGCACACCTCTCCTTGTTGGCTCCTCCACCACCTGTGTCAAGAAGCTGTCACCAATGCTCTGCAGGAACCTCCTGAATTGCTTGTGCTTTGCTCTGCTGCTCCTCCAGCAGATGTCAGGGTGGTTGAAGTACCCCATGAGGACTAAGCCCTGCATTGTGAGGCTACTTCCAGCTGTCTGTAGAAGGCCTCATCGACTTCCTCCTCCTGATCAGGTGGCCTGTAGTAAACACCCACAACAGTGCCACCCATGCTAGCCTGCCCTTTAATCCTTACCCATAAGCTCTCAACTCGCTCTTCATCCACCCCTAGGCACAGCTCAATACATTCCAGTTGCTCTCTCACATAAAGAGCAACTCCACCACCTCGCTTTCCTGGCCTGTCTTTCCTAAAAGCACATAGCCATCCATGACAGCACTCCAGTCATGCGAGCTATCCCACCATGTCTCTGTAATGGCAATGAGATCATGGCCCTGCGACCGCACACATATCTCTAGTTCTTCCTGTTTGTTCCCCAAGCTGCGTGCATTGGTGTACAGGCATTTCAGAGAGGTGATCTGTGGCGGATGAATGGCACGGACTCAGGAGGGTTTGTGTCCTGAGACCCTTATTGTTTATTCTAACACATATTTATACTAAAAAGTTAGCTACTTCAGCGATTTCACAGATACATTTTGCTAAGCCAATCATTATGCAGATTATGTCACAGGTAGCCAATCATTGTACCAATCACGCACGCAGTGATCATGCCTTGTACTTCACTGTTTGCTTCTTTGTTGGAAAAATGCTGTCTTGTTCTTAACCTTGGTTCCCACTGGCTTTTGCTGGTTTATCTGTACTTTCTCAGGATGTATCATTCCCAGCTGCACCGGTGTCCTTGGGTATGTTTGTCTGAGGCTCCTGTTGAGACTGCTTCTTGTCCGAGCTGGTAACAGTTCCCTCATTCACCTTTTCCCACGGCTTGCTACTTGCAATCCCCCTCCAACTTAACCCTGTCATGACCCTCCACAGTGATCAAGCATGCAGGTTTCCCAGGAGGGATACAAGAGGATCCTCCATAGCCACATCCCATGCGCACTTCCCTGGCTGCATTCACCTGCTGGAGGCATCCCAACTTGAGTCACGTTTTGCCGACTACCCTGTCTCTAAAACTCTCCCCTTCCCCCATCTTTCCTAGTTTAAAGCCCTCCTTACCAGCCTGGCCAACCTGTTGGCAGACATGTGTGCCCCGCATAGTGAGGTGGATCCCATCTCTCCCCAGCAGTTGTCGATCTTCAAACAGGGTCCCATGGTCGTAGGAACCAAAACCCTATTGCCAACACCAGCAGCGCAGCCCATTGTTAACTTGGAAAATCCGTCTCCTCCTCCTCTCATCCATCCCCCTCACTGGCAGGATTGAGGAGAAGATGACCTGGGCTCCCAGACCCTTGACCACCATCCCCAGAGCTCTGAAATCCTGCTTGATGGTCTCCAGTTTGCCCTTGGTGTCATTAGCGCCCACATGGAAGAGCAGCAGTGGGTAATAGTCCAAAGCGTGGACAAACCTTGGCAGTCTTTCCATGATGTCTCGTATGCGAGCCCCTGGCAGGCCACAAACCTCTCTAGACATGAGGTCAGGTCAGCAGATAGATGCCTCCGTCCCCTGCAGCAGGGAGTCCCCCACAACAATCACCCACCGCTTCTTCCGGGCGTTCCGGCAAGGCACAGGGTCTGTTGTCCCAGGTACTTCCCTGGCAGCCATGCCCATCTCCTCCTCATCCTGGAGGGCACTAAACCTGTTCTTCAGCTGCAAGTCTTCGGGAGGAGTAGGAGCCTTTCTCCTCCCACGAGCAGTGACCAGTTTCCAGCCTTCTTCTACAATGTTATGATGTACCTTTTCACACGGCACAGAGCCCTCCAGCAACTCCACTGCTGTGGGGGGTTGGGACTCCCGAAGCTGCACAGTCTCCGAGAATACCCTGTCTATCTCTTGCTCTGCTTCTCAGATGCTGCGCAGCCTACTGACCTCCTCCCGTAACTCCCTTACCTGACGACACAACTCGCCAACAGCAGCACACCTCCTGCAGGAGAGCTGGCTGCCAGCCCAGGCCTCCCGGAGAGGCCCCAAGTGCTCCCTGCAGCCTGACACCTGTAGGGCTGCATCTACTGTCAGAGGTTCGGTCTGGGTCCCAGCCTCTGACACAGCAACTCCAACACCCCTGGGGAATGTGCTCTGCGGTGTGTCACGACCGTACTTGAGGAAGCGCACACCACAGAGAACAGAAACGAAGGTACCTTCGTGCGCCCTTCTGCGCGAACTGCTGCGCAAACTGCTCTTTTTAGGAAAGAGGTTCCACTAGTTCTCACCAAACATGGACAAGTGTGCAGTCTTTCCATTTCTTATCCACATGTTCATATATATGGTCTTAAAACTATATATTTTTTTCTAACCAATTCTGTCTGCTACTATATGTCATATGCCAGATCTCCTACCACACATTCCTAGTTAACACTATGCTGACTTCTTTGTTTCCTTTTGCAACCAAAAAAAACTATGTTTATAATGGTTAAATTTGGGCTCACGAGTGTTCCTGACGTGCTATTCAGTACTGCTCAGGACTTTCACTGTGAAGTTGCTTCAGTGCCACTAAAACAATCCTCCTGAACCAGAAAAATTCACCTACCAAGAGTACCAGTCTTCTTCAGTGATCTTGTCAAAGGAGTAAGCACTTTATCCTTTCTTTACCCTTTTTTTGGCAAGAGCAGCCATTGTATTTGCTTGTAAGTGGCCATACTGCTGCTTGCTTCACCAATGTGATGATTTCTTCTGCTGATTTGGATAGCCTTAGTCTGACCTCCCTTCTCTTTTTCCCTCTGGTGCCAATTACTTCAAGCATTTTTGGAATGGACTCTGAAGGAAAACATAAGCCAACTAGGAAAACAATAATCCTTTCAACTACTTTCCCCACATGCTTCTAATACAAGCAGGTATTTGTTCTACTCTAGTTCCTGGGTTGATGTGTGCTTGGCACTGTTGCCATTGTCATTAACACCTGCTTGAACACATTAGATATTAAACTAGGTAATATCTGAGAGACTCTGAGCTAATTTATATCAAAAACACCAGTTTCCTATTTAGTGCTACCAGATCAAACGCTGAATCACTTTGCACTGTGGCCCAATTCTACTCCATGGAAATCAATGAAAGCTTTCTTATTGCAAGAAACAGATAAGGCCCAAACTGATATTAATAATTGTCCCTTGTAGAGATTATTTACATATATATATGCGCTACATAAAGCATGCTTCTTTTATGTTTGCTTACAAGTTCCTCCACAGCCATATTTTTTATTCAAGAATTTTTCTTTTACTGTCTGTTCATCTGTTTCCTCCGTGGAATTATTACATTCACTTTCCATTCATTGTCTGTTTCATATTTATTGAAAAATTTAAAAGTCCTCAAACTGAATTTATTCCTTTAAATATGATATTCGAAGTCTTTTCGGCATCTCTCTCACCCATGAAAATGAACACAGAACGCTGAAATACTTGCCAGTATGTGACTAAGTCTTTTCAGGAATAAGATATTTTCTTAGTGTATTTTTTAATAAAGCAAGAGAGATGGAACCACATGCATTAGCCAGGTCAAGCCAAGTTACAGCTAAATTGCTTCTGTCTGCTTTTGCTTCTTGAATTAATTGATCTCCCAAATTAACGTGTTCCAAAAAATCCTTAGATTCCAGGCACTGATACTTTTTGTGCAGGCCTATCTAAGTATTTATCTGCAAAGATACATACTGAGAACCTTTGGGACAGCTTGAGAAGTATGTTTGCCCTCTGTGTTTGGTACAGAAATTGATCTGTGCTGCTTGATGTCTGTCAGCTCTTCCCCTTCTGGTCTGAAGTATCCTTCCAATTTATGCTACATTTTGAAAATATTTCCTGACCTGATAACTTTCAGTAATAGCTTCAAAGCTTGGAACATTTAAGGGGCAATGTCTATGAACTTTTAAACCATTATCTATGTAGTTTTGGTGCTGACACCACACTTGCCTTTATTAGATCCTTGTATTATGCTTTCATGTTACGCCTAAGCTCAAAATGAGCAGGGCCTCAGAAGGTATAACTTTCAGATCCAAGGGTGTATGAGAACATGCATGGTGGTGTTAGACAAGATGTTAGTGAATCATATCTGCTTTAACTTACACTTTCCTTTGTCTAGACTTTTGTCTCATGGGTTGTACCTATGTCCACTCTGGATATCATAGCAAGGGAGAGGCTTTACTGCTGCTGCTAAGCTTCTCATCATTCATGATTGTCCCAGCTCCCCTGCATGTGTGACAGCTTTCAGCTCAGGCACAATATACTTATTCTGTGATATGAAAACAATCCATGTTGCACTTCAGCTATAACCTTCTTTACTGAATGATTCTTCTTCCGTTGTATCATCTGGTTAAAACATTGCACAGAAGAATATTTGCACATTACAGTCCAAGGGAACAGAGGACATAGCATATCTGGGCTCAGGGCCTTCTGGATACAGTTAGAGAGTGAAGTGTTAGGGCAACATCTGCAGACAATACCCTAACTGACCAACCACAGAATACCCTGAGGCAGAGTACTTTCCATTCCTCCTATTGAACTCTATATCACTGGTGACTAGTAAAATAAGATTTATGAGCCTAAAGAACAGTAAAGAGGAATCACCACAGTATCCTGGGAGGAGGCAAAGCTGAGCATCTAGATCCAACTCCTGTAACTGGGTCTGTAAAGTTCTCGGAGAAAGGTCTTGAACCCCACTTTTTCCCTTTCATAATTAGATGACCTAAAATGTCATTAGAGTTAGGTTAACTCCCCTCTTTCTTCTTTCTTCTTCTAGTCAAGACACTGTTGGCCACGACTGTGCTAGGGCAGAGACTGAGCACTGTAGCTCCATCATCTATGCTGTTAAATTTATGTAATGGTCCCTGGCATGGTTTGGCCCAAGTAGATTAACACTCTCCCAGATAAATCCTGGGAATAGCGCAAGAGTTAGTGTGAGCCATGGATAACTCCCAATAGGCAATCTGCATCTGGCCACCTGCTTTAAACTTATGTAAAAATAATAGCATTTGACCTTATGACCACTGGAAGGGCAATGGCATTGTTTACTTTACAGATGTAGCATTCACAAGGATCAGGGTGCCCTTCTGGGATAAGAGAGACATCATTTTTATCATCTTCAAACAGAAGGTGGCCTAGAATCATCAGTGAATGCTGTAACTGCAAGATTCTTATGCAGAAGATGGATATAACAACATGATGTTTATCTTTTCAGGATACTCAGTGGGATTTATGCATATATGATTTAGATTATATGCCTGTGCACCCAAAACAACATTGCAAAGGAGCAGTAGCTGGGACACAGATGTTCATTTTCCCAGAAAAGACTCTTCTAAAAATGTGGTCATAACTATAAATTTTGGTTAGAATATTTCTGGATTGTGGGGGAAGGTGTCTTGTGCATTTATTGCTTTCAGATTATGCAGTCCTGGAAAACAGGTGGACTGGATGATTCTCACAGGCAGCCTCAGGTATCAGGATCCCACCTTTGCTTCCAATTTTGTAAGCATAAACACAAACTTTTTGTTTTCTTAGTAGCAATTTTTAGCTCTTATTTAAATTTATCTATCAACAGAGTAATAGGAAACTCTGGTGAATATAAGACACCTGTGATCCTTGGTGCCCTCCATGGAACTTTTAAAATCTCTTAAATTCTTTTAGAGTTTTTGATGCAAACTGGAATTTCACACAATATTCAAGTTATTGCAGAACCAAGGATTTATACAGTGGTATGATGATGTTCTTTGTTTTATACTTTGTTTCTTTCCTGGTAAATCCTAATATTTGGATTGCTTTTTGATTGACTACTATTAAGCATTGTCCTCTTTTCATGGAACTAACTACCTGTCCTAGTCCAGAGATCTTGCTTCAGAATGTTAAATTCCTCCTAGACTCTCTCGGTTTTTGGGTGTTTCAAATTCTAAGTGGGAATGTGGTGTGGAGGAGTGGAGAAGATGTAGATACTGTAGGATGAGCTGGCAAAACCCTGCAAATCTCATTAGATTTTCTGTGTTTTTCGAAAACATTTAGTACAGTTTCAAAAATGTATTTTACAATTAATTTATTTTTATGACAGTATCTTCTACTCAATTAAATGTTAATAAGGCTTTAACAAAAATTTATTGCCAAGTAACAATATTTATTGTACTGTGAAAAGGTTTATTGAACAAAATTAGTCATGAAATGATAGTGTTTAGTATACTGCTGATTTAGTATTAAAACCATAAGAAACTTAATTGGAATAGAAGATTTTATTTGAAATCAAGAATATAATTGGATTTTTCATTCAGCAGATACCAGAGAGGAATTCAGATCTCCAACTGGAATGAGTGAAAATTTTGTCAATTCAGCACTTAATGATTGATTACTATAGGATGTAATATGTGACCACTGTTCATGAAGAAACACCTCAAAAGGCACTCAAGTCAGGTAATCCCTTGTACATAAACACTGGCAGCACACGGCCTATACATCACTTACATGTTCCTAACACTGAAGTGAAGCTGCAAAGGCTGTTTCTCCTCTAAATCTGTCCTGATGTTTGCTCTTTCTACACAGTTTGATGGTAGAATTAGATACCCGATTTAATCAGATTGACTGATTACATTGCAAAGGTTTCCAGGAATGTTTTAGTATCTCTGCTGAAAAAGTAGATTGCAATGGTAACCCTCAGGAATAGGCCTTGCTGTCTAATCCATGCCCCCAAAATGCTAAACCAGAACTGTAAAGGGTTCTAGGAAAGGCTATATTTCCCTCTCAAAAAATGTTTACATCTATGCCAAGCATACTTGCATGTATGGAAGCTTGCTGGACAGCCAACGCCTTTGGACAGCAGAATGTTACTGGAAAAAATACAGAGAAAAGCTTTTTGACAAATAAATTTTTAATGGAAACCTGAAGTTTGGATTTAACTAAAATCAGTTGTAAACTGATGCTTAATTCAGCAAACACTTATGGCAGGGAAAAAAATGAAGACAAAAAAATTATGTGAAAGTTGAAACATTTAATTTTGACATTTTAATAAGTGTGTTGAAATTAGTATAACAACATTTAATTCTAAAAAGAGGGTAGAGGACACAAACATCACATTGTTCATTTAGAATCTGATGAAATGTTTTGTTCAATTCAAAGCAAAAAGAAAGAAGAAAAAAGACTTTATTTTAGTAAGAAAAACTAAAGAGCATAAAAATACAGGTTGACCCCAAACAATTTTAATTTTTTGATTCAGCCACAGAGCAAAAAAGTCAGTTATTCAGATCAGTTTAGTTGACTATGTTCTGAGAACTTGCTAGCTGCCTGTTGGTTTTCATATGAAAACTGTGATGTTGGTTCTAACTTATAAAGCACTAAATGAGAGATTTTTCTCACTTCTCATGCTGTCAGTTTAAGCCACATTCCTGTCATTATAATGAAAGCTTGATTCCTCTCTTTGCAAAAATATAGGATGTAATTTAAAAGTCACCCTTTTTTAGGATGCCCTACATGTCAGTGTCCCAAACCATTAGAGTTTCTTGACCTTCAAGGCATATTGCAAAGCCTGACTACTTGCAGGAATGTTGGCACAGATATAAAGGAGATCATTAGATTTGTATGGTCTGAAAATATAAAAGGAAGCATTAAGATTGATTGGTTATAGGTCTTTTTATTAAACAATTTGTGCTTGTGGAAAAGAAAGATGTACTGTGTTATTATCATTTTTGCCTTATACTTCTATTTTTAATTCTAACCAAAGATTACCTAATCTTTGAATCATTCTTTTCTTTGTGGAATCTAGGAAAAAATCAGAATTGGTAAAAGCAAGTTCTGTAAGTGTAAGAATACTGTTCAAATTAAAAAAAAAAATCCTTGTATTTTGGGCAGTTGTAATAAATACTATTCTGCTCAAAACTCAATGCTCATGAGTTCTTCAACCTGCTCTCTATGGCGGAGATGTGGACCTTCAAGAAGAATGTCAAACAAAGATGATTGAACTTTGAAATAAATATTACATGATCCAATGCCAGAAGGATACTCAGGAAAACAACACCAGTGCAAACAGAACAGCTGTTGATGTGGACACTGTGGACCACACCCTTTCTGTCTGAGGAGATCTGCCAGGTGAAGAAAGACTGCCTCTTAAAGACCGTGCTCTTTGACCACATAGAGGAGTACAAGGAAATTCCACATAGAGGACTTCCAGATGAGGCATGGGGCAGTTAGATGGAATAATGTATATACTTTGTACCTTCTTCTCATCCTTTATCTATCTCAGTGTCCAATGACCTAACAAGCATTGCTCTTCAGTCCATGCTATCGTTAGTTGCTGTACCTTTCTGTTATGTGATCACAGTCAATATCTTAGACCATAGGGTTAGACACACAAAAAACGCAGCTTAATATCCAACAGTGCTAGGCAACCATGGCTTCTATCAACAGCTTGAGGAGACATATTTTGTGGTTGTATAGCAGGGATGGAAGAGGACAAAGTATAAATGAAATGTATCGCTCATCTTTGGCTGCCTAGTGGCTATCTCTAAGTGTTGAGATTATTGATGTTGGTCTTATCAGGAGCTTAAGGGTATGGTTCTGTTTATTTATGCCCCAGTAAACAATTCTTAAACTCCCCTCAAAAATACCTCTATGAAGCTATGGACTTCATTTCATTTTTTGGAGGAAAATGAGTCACAGTTTTCAGTGAGTTTGATTAAGGTCACCTAGATACTTTAAATAAGGACTGGAATTTAGATTTTCTTTCTCCATCCTTGTATCTATGTATTGATAAATGTATCATACACTACCCATTTTAAAGATAAATGTTTGATATCCCTTCTCTGATCGCATAAGGCAGCAGAGTAAGTCTTCTGGCAAATAAATGCTCTCAGTTAAACCAGTGTGAATTGGAATGATTTCAGTAGAACTCCAAGTTTACACCAGTATAAATGAAAGGAGAATTTGTCTGTTTTGCACAGAATGGTCTTCTGAATTGTATGTTACCAGTAACTGAGGATCTGGTCCAATTTATACTTCTCAATCCTTCCTTTATGTAATGTTATAGATGACATTCAGAAACAGTTACAATTAACAAGGTGCAATTTTATTACCCAGTCATGAAAGCTAGATATCTAGAACTGGGGGGAAGGAGGGGATACAGCATTGCTATATTTACAGTAATTCTATTTTTCTTAGTTAGAGATCATAACTTATGGGAAGCAAAAAGTTCAGGTCACGTAGTGGTTATGCTTAACAGGCCCAGTATATGGAGGGGTAATCTGTGCAACTACATTCAGGATATTTTATTCAGACCTTCTAGATGGATTTAAAGACAATATTTCTGCTATGGATAACCACAGGAGTACATCCTTCAGAATATTTGGGTTGTCATAGTGATCATGGCTATAACTGTAACCAGAAGGGACAGAAAGAACACAATACACAATAGACTATTGTAAGATAAAGGGATATTTTTGTGGTATTGGCATATAAATAATAATTTGCTGATTAGGATTAAAATAAAAATAATTGAGATGAAAATAAATATTTGTGATACTTACAAAGCTTTTACTCTAGAGTCCTCAATTATGCAATTATTGTTGATTTAAAGTTCTTGATGTCATTTTTTACATTTGGCCTTAGGGAATGATTCATTATATTCCTCAACACCTAGCCTTTGGATAAATCCTTACCTTTAAAATATTTTCCAGATGTTTCTACTTATGAAAGTTAATTAATTATGACATCTCCAGAGTGAAAAATAAAGGGAAAGCAGGGGAATAAAAGAGAAGTTACAGATTAGATGGTATTCCATTTCTACAAACCAATTTTTTTTTTTTTGGAGAAGAATTCACTAAATGTGATATGACACTCAATCAATGTATCGTTAGCATACTGATCTAGGTTCAGGAATGCCTGAAATCGGAGAAATAGTTCAAAAGTATGGAGGAAACCATGGTGAAAATATCATGCTGAATCCTTTCTGTAGAACTCTCTCTCAAGTAAGACACAGTTCATTGAGGAATATAATTAGTCCTTGCATGAATTTGTGGTAAATCAAGTGAAAGGTTGTGCTCAACTTTCAACACTGACTCAAGGAAGAACAAACATCTGGGAATCCTTCTCCTTCCTTGCTCTATGACACTTACTTCACCTTTCTTCTAGGAGTATTACATATGGCCAGTCTGACAGGAGAGGATAAGGAAACAGTTTTCGACTTCTCTCTGTCTGATCCATCTTGTATCTTGTTGCTTGCACACAGACTTCTCAGGTGTGTTGCTCCTTCTACATCAGTGCTTTTAAAAAACACACAATTTTTCTTTAAATTGAAGTTGCTGCAGGAGTGCTAATGACATCTCTTCCAATTCTTCATTTCTGTAAACCTTACCCTTTTGTCTAAGATCTCATGAAATTGATAACTCCTTCCTTTAAAAATTATTCAGTTTCTGCTGGATAGTTTGTAGGTCTGCAGATCTCTGCCAGGTGCTACCAGTCTCCAGATGTGTAATGATGATGCAATACTTTCAGGCAGAGATCCTTTTCCTGCCACATTTGTCTTCCCAATGCTTTATCAGTCCCTACCATCTGTAAAATGTCTTCATGCTATTCCCATTTAATACTGAGTCACTTGAAATCTGCTGTGACCCGTGCTTGGGCATATCAGGTATGCTTCAATCGTCTGGTCACAGTTCTTGCCTGAATGTCTTACCCACAAAATCAGGTACTGTAATATGGCTAGAATTAGTGAAGTCAAATGTTGCATGAAGCACAGAAAACATGAATAACAAATGGAATGAATCTTAGAAGCTCAGAGACATTACAGGTTATACTGAGGATGGCTGTGGGGGAAAAAAAGAGCTCAGCTGCTCAGTCCGTCAAGTTCCTGGGAAAATAATGGCAACCATCTGCTGGTTGTTGATGGGTGGAGCCTGACAAAACTATCATCATTTTTTCTTTGACAATTTGAACCTAACATGTTTCCAACTGTTGGGAAGTATTAGAAGCGCTAGGGAATTTTGTTTTTGCAGCTGTCCTTCCTTCTGAAGACTCACCACATTAGAGCTCTAGGTGCTCTGCTGAACTGCTCTGTTCTTCATATCTGATGCTTTGTTTAGTTGTTCAACAGTTTGCTGAAAATGCCATTCTGCATTATGCTATGTTAATATTTTAAGGGTTCTGAGACTCCTGATAGCTGTGTACCAAATATTAAAAGATCCATAAATATCTTTTGGCCTGCATGTTTTGAATCTTTGAATGGCTTTTGTTTCTCTACCTATGGATGACTATAGTTGCTAAAATGTAAGCATGCATAAACAAGGGATCAGCTCTGATCAACTTCTTAGAAGTCAACCTAACAGTAGGCTTTGAAAATCCATTTATAAGTTGTTTCAGTATGCTGCCGTGGTTCTAGGCATACTTTTTCTTGATATCTTTGTCCTTTACAACAATATCAGGTATAACTGTGATGGCTGGCAGTCCCTCTAGTGTTTGGTCCAGTTTATTCTGGAGAAGCTGTGTGCTATTCAGTATGTCCACAAGTGTTACCAACCACTGGCATCTCTAAAAATGTGGCAACAATTCCAGGAGGATGGTTCGTTTAATTCAATATGCCAGAACCGATTTTAACACAATGAAAAAAGAGATACAACCATTGAGATAAATGAACTTCGCATTTCTCTTGCCTATGGGCTTCCCAGTAGGGGGAAGATGAGGCTATTTTTTTAGACCTCTGCATGCCTTCTTCTCGTTAGAGTACTGGAGGGAACATGATATGTCTGTATGTGAGGATTGCCAGGTTTTGTATTCTGACTAGTTCAACAGTTTGTATTTCTATGCTTCTCTACTGCAAGTGGTGCTTCTGTTTGTCAGCTTCTCTGAACTCCAGTCTTTTATTTTATGGTATCTTATTGACAGCCTGCATTTTCCCACCAGCCTCAGATGGTTTTAGTGTGCATCATCATAACACTGTCATATTTCTCTGCTTATCAGTCTTACTAGGATTGCATTGTGGCTGGCTCCACAGTCCATCTGGAATCAAATTGGTCATTGATCTAATATTGCAGCTTATCAGCATTGCTGGGATTACATTACAGATGACTCGATATACCAGGTGGAATTGAATTGGTTGTTAATGTAATAGCATCATTGTAAATATGGCAGTTGAAAGGCTGGTTGGCTCTTCTGCAGTTTCTGTGTACTGGATATCTTTACACATGCTAGAATCAAACTGCAGATACCCTCTTCTTCATTGAACATCTTTGTCTGCTGAATTGCTGCTTCAATTTGCATTGTTTTCCCCTCCAGGAGCCACTTTGACATAACCTATATGTTTCACAGAATCACAGAATGGTTGAGGTTGGAAGGGGCCTCTGGAGATCATCTAGTCCAACCCTCCTGCTCAAGCAGGGTCACCTAGAGAACGTTGCACAGGATTGTGTCCAGGCGGGTTTTGAATATCTCCAGAGAAGGAGACTCCACCACCTCTCTGGGCAGCCTCCTCCAGTGCTCTGTCACCCTCACAGTGAAGAAGTTTTTCCTCATGTTCAGATGGAACTTCCTGTGTTTCAGTTTGTGCCCGTTGCCTCGCGTCCTGTCGCTGGGCACCACTGAAAAGAGTCTGGCTCCATCCTCTCGACACCCTCCCTTCAGATACTTGTACACGTTGATAAGATCCCCTCTCAGTCTTCTCTTCTCCAGGCTAAACAGGCCCAGCTCTCACAGTCTTTCCTCATAAGAGAGATGCTCCAGTCCCCTCATCATCTTTGTAGCCCTTCGCTGGACTTGCTCCAGTAGTGCCACATCCCTCTTGTGCTGGGGAGCCCAGAACTGGACACAGTACTCCAGATGAGGCCTCTCCAGGGCTGAGCAGAGGGGGAGGATCACCTCCCTCGACCTGCTGGCAACACTCTTCCTGATGCACCCCAGGATACCATTGGCCTTCTTGGCCACAAGGGCACATTGCTGCCTCATGCTTAACTTGGTGTCCACCAGCACTCCCAGGTCCTTCTCTGCAGAGCTACTTTCCAGCAGGTCAACCCCCAACCTGTACTGGTGCCTGGGGTTATTCCTCCCTAGGTGCTGCTCCTCCAGCAGATGTCAGGGTGGTTGAAGTACCCCATGAGGACTAAGCCCTGCATTGTGAGGCTACTTCCAGCTGTCTGTAGAAGGCCTCATCGACTTCCTCCTCCTGATCAGGTGGCCTGTAGTAAACACCCACAACAGTGCCACCCATGCTAGCCTGCCCTTTAATCCTTACCCATAAGCTCTCAACTCGCTCTTCATCCACCCCTAGGCACAGCTCAATACATTCCAGTTGCTCTCTCACATAAAGAGCAACTCCACCACCTCGCTTTCCTGAACTTGAATTTGTCCTAACCCGCAATCTACTTTGGTTTGATGCTCTTGCTGGACAATTCAGTTGTCTTCGCCCCAGCAAAGCATTCTCTAATTTTCAGAAAACAGACTTTTTAGAAAATTATCTGTGGATATCATAGATCTCAGATTTGTAATATGGGCCCTCCATCTTCTGCTTCTTGGTTTCGAGTGAAATATTACATCTCTGCAGTCGTGCTCTACCTGGGATCAGTTGTTATCTAATACCTTCATCAGCTTTTTCAGTGTCTCCTTCATTATTTCAGGCAACAGTTTCTCAAGTACTTCTAAACATTTTTTCCCTCACTGATACAGTAAGAGAGCTTTGACTTCATTTTCTCATTTTCATTCACTCTACTGAATTGTTTACACATTTGGTCATGGTATTTTGCATATGAATTTTGCTTTTCATGGAGCTCAGGTTATTGCACTCTTTTTGCTTCCCCTGTTTCTGGTTGCTGCCTTGTGTGTATGTTAATTTTAACCTCCTGTTGAGGTTATCAGTATGACAACTTCAACCATGTTCCCTGTGTGAAATGAAGGAGACTATATGTTCCTGAAGTTAAACTAGTACTTTCTTAAAAGAAAGTACTGGAGAGTTGCTTAAAATACAGCTGCCTTTGTAGTCATGTTCACATATCACTCCTTGCACTTCCTCTAGACTCTAGGCTTCCTCTAGACTCTTCCCTCCCGAAACCTGTGCCTCTTCCATGAACATTATTACGGTCTTTCTTGTCTTTATGGGTAAATAAAGGCTCTGGCACTCTACTTTGCATCTTGAGAGAACAGAAATACAGGTCAAATAATCTATCAAACCATTCGGGACATATTCATGATGTAAGGAGCATAAAAACATGGCCGATCACAGATTTGTCCTGCTTAGTTTAATTGGACAGGGGAAACCTTCTCAAAATTACATTATTTAGCCAGTTAGTCCAATGAATTAGATATTTTTTCCCTAATGAAATGCCACTTCTGACTCTTTAAATAACATTTTTGTACACTTAATTTTCCCTGCAACAGGAATCCAGAAAGAAGAAAGGAAAGGAAATATAATTTTCTCCTGTGTCTTGGAAAAGGAGCTGAAATCATGTATGTTTTGCCTACAAAGATAATATTTTACACTGCCCCAGTATCTCACACAGTCTTCCTTCAGCTGACAAAGCAGTGTCTTTTGGGAATAATAGCAGATCTTTGAAAAAACTGGTGCTGCAATAAATAAAAGTCACATTGGTTTAAATTCTGTACGTTTTAATATTTTTTCTGTAGTTTGTTTAAGGTTAGGATCATACTATGCTCGAGGAAAATCGTGTAATTATTAATAGTTCACATTGCCTTTCCCTCTTCTTCAAGTGCTTTCATAACCTTTTCATAAGTATATTATTGCCTAGCATAAAGTTTTAATATTAGCCAGATGGGAAGAAATATTTATCTTGGTCTCTCATGCCTCATCTATTTTTATTTTTCTATTTACTGTTGACTGTTCATTAGAAAGGGTTATTTATCTCTACTTTGGGAAGCTTTCCCAGTACACCAATGGATATGGTAATTATTACTATTGGTAATCCACAGATAATGTTAAGACAAAAACTATTAACATTTTCTGTTAGAATTTCTTAGTTTTTAAAGGATACCTTTATCTTCAGTGATAATATATATTTGACACTGGAGGGTTAAGACCTCCTTTCAAACACAAAAGCTTTATAAGGATAATGCGGATAATTCCTTCTGTGTAAATCCAATTGAATTCTGTTATTACTAAGGTAGGTAAACCAGACTTGACTCAATAAGAAAATGATGAGAGTCTGGCTAAATAACTATTTTCGTCTGCTAGGAGACAAATTAATAGGTGATCTTGTTAAAAGATAGGCACCGTTGTGGAACAGTATGCAAGAAATAAAGAATAAATACTTTACCAATAATGGCAAAGTTAAAACTCTTAAAACCACGTTGGTTTAAAGGAATAATTTTTTTAGCCAACTTGATAGCTGTTGCAAAAAATGAACATAATCTACACAGGGAATTGGTATTCTAGCATTGAAGACCACACTGACACCTGAACATCCTTTCAGTATCAGCGAATGACTTGGCACAGAGGTGGGAGCTATCACCTCTGCTAAGTCAATGCAAAAAGATCGGATAAATTAGTATTTATTGTCTTGCTGGCAGAGGATGGATTGGATTCTCCCCGTCTTGTTTACTTGCTGTCTTTTTTACAGCACATACCTAAACGTAATAGTCCAGTCCTGTGGAAACAGCGCACAATCTGGGGTAGTTGCAAAACAATGCTGTTGTCCTTAAAAATGGAACCATTTGAAAATAATCAGTCACGCATTGCATACAGTGGTGGAAGGAACTCCAATCCAACTATTGAAGGAAGGGATCTGTGCAGCTGCAAGCTCATTGCATGGTGAGGAGGAGGAGTATGCTATCCGTGCCCCTTTCCCTCATTAAGTCCTCCCTTGGCATATGTTGCTACCAGATCATGTCATGCAGATACTAAGGTGGAATGGGTAAAGCTAAGCACATTTACTTCGGAAAGTAACTTTGGAAAGGACATGGGAATCTGCTTGTTTAATTTGTTTGCTTAATGTTGCATGAAGTTGCCACTCATATCATGGTCTAACACGTAACTGTTTAACTTAGAAGCAAAGCAGAGTCTGATTAACATCTCATTCTTTGTTGAGCCTAGGACACATCTTTATCAGCACAATCTGTAGGAAGAAAATGAAAGACAATTTATTTCAATGGCAATTCTAGCTCTGGTGAACCTCCCTGAATTTCTTCTCTAAAAGCAGTTATTGTGCTATAAGATGGTTCCACTCTGTTACTTTAAAATGAAGACCATTTGAAACTGAAATAAATTAACATTGGCATATGAACAGCTTGGGGAACAACAAACCAAATGAAAAAGAACAAGATAGCCTGCTATGTAAAAGGAGAAAAAAATCAAGAAATCCATTTGCAGCAGTAAAAGCATTAAAGGCACCAAAATTATCAGGCTAATGGAAAAAAATCAGATGAATGTAGTATTAGTGGAAGATGAGGATGTAATTCAGAAGTAAGATGAAATTGTTAAGAAAGTGGATCAATATACATAAACCCTACCATCGCAAAGTAGACTAACCTCAAAATATTGAATATACCAAAAGAAACAGGAAACCATCCAGAAAAAAAAAAAAAAAAAAGATGGAGGCATTAACAGAGGTAAAAGAGGATATTGTTAATGAGAAGCCGTAGTGAAAAACGTCGGTATTGTGAAAAGTACTAAGTTACAAAAGACTTTAAAAATTCATAATGAACAAATTTTGGCCTTTTGTTCTAAGATGAAAGCCTTTTGGATAACAGAAAGGAGGTATTTCCATGTTTACTGTGTGATGGCTCCATTCAAATCAGTAAGCTAGCAGCAACCAGTCAGTTACTCTTGATTTCCTCCAACTCTTTGGGTACAACATACGCCGTGAAGAAGGACAGGCAGGGGACGTCCATGCTGCTCGGTACCTGAGCAGGGGTTCTGCATACTGGCTGCTGCCTTAAGGGCTTGAGGATTTCACAGACAAAAACCAATTTGGGCTGATGATGGAAATGTCTCCATACAGAAGCCATTAGACAGGAAAGGAAGAAAAATACCAATGGAAAATGTTTGTGTGAAAATAAGGTAACCAGTCGGTTTACTTGTCATTCCAGTCTTTAAGGCAGCATTTCTATGATCTGATCATTTCAGTGGATGATTAATCACGATGTTTATGCCAGTTGTTTATTTCAGTCTTGGGATAAGTGGGCACAGCTCACAATTTTAGTGTGTACTGTGTTCCCTTTCTTAGCTATATATTGACCAAATATGTGATTCTACTACATTAGAATGTTGTTTATTTCTGTTTATTTCACACAAACTGAAACAATAGAAGAAGCTAGGTTTGGCAAAGCCCAAAATTAACTTAGCTGAGTAGCCTTCGAAAAATCTGGTAGCTGCTGCTCTTAAAATAAATCGGTGAAATAAATCTCAATTTCTGTTCTGAAGGCAATAGTCTGATGTCCTGAACAGCACAGGCACTGAGTGCTCACAGTTTATTCAGGCGATGTCAGTGGGGCCTGTGAGCGCTCAGCATAGTCTCTGGCACCACTGTGAACACAGCTCTCTCAGCAAATTGATGCTGTGAGGAATTAGTGATTTCTCTTTGTGACTAGTGAACTGCACCCCACTGTCACTGTACTGATAATTCACACTTTTCTCACGTGTTCAGAACCAGTCCAGCTAGTAAGAGTCCCACCACCATATGTTTCTATATAGTATAACTATTTTGTACATGCTTTTATCAGCACAGCCTTTAAACTTGAAGAACGAATGTGCTAGATTGAGAAAAGAAAAGGCAGAGTGGCAATCTACTGAAGAATTAACTATCTGTTCCATAACATTACATGGCATATAGTTCCTATGGTGACTCACTTCTGTTATTTCTGTCTCTTTTCCTGATGTTAAAGGAGTACATATAGCTTTTGCCCAAGTCTTTTGGTCTCATGAGGAAATATGTCTACCTCCATCAGATAAACTAATCTTGGGATTTCTGAAGGCTGTGTGCATTCAAAAATATTTGCTCTATTATATTCTGTGCTGTAAGTGTTTCTTTTCCTTATGGTCCTAATTTTTTACTTAACTCTATAGTGTAGCAACTTCTAGGCGTATGATGTAATGAAGAAATAGATGATCTGAGAAGTCCAAACAATTCACTTCTGTGATTTGTCACAAGGGAAACTCCAGGGAATATATACTATAATGGTAAATGTATACAGAAAAGAGAAGACCCTAAAATATGTTCCCCTGTATCTGAGGGGTAAATAAAGTTAAAAACACAATACTTTACTGTAATAAACTTCCTAAGAAGAATGAATATAAATCTAACATGAATCTGGTATGCTACCAAAAGTCCTTTGCCCTAACAAAGCTAACAGTTGAGGTTCTATGTGCTTTTTCCTTTCTCCTTAGAGAGAAAAGACATAGGGTGGATATTTCCAAATAAACCAAATCAGATATCTTAACAATTTTAATATAATAATAGAAGTTTATTAAAAATTTATGATAATATAACTTTTACTTGAAGAAGTATAATGAAAAACAAATTAAAAAGAAGTAAAATGGCCCCACAGGAACTGCTGGTTTTACCTGGGAAAAATGGAAGCCGAGTTAATTTCAGTTACAGACAGATGATCAAACTTTCCTTACAAGTAAAGATCCTTCTGGGACACCTCTAGTACTAGCTGAAAGCCCGTCAAGCTGTTCTCCTAGTTTGCCTTTTCGTGTGTTGCTGCATATCTGTCTCTCTGTGTCCTCTTTATGTAGGCCAAACTTCCTCCTAGTTCAAACATTCTCAGGTACAGTAATTTATATATTTCTAAATTATTCTTCATTTCTGGACATAGCCAACTATAATGTTATCCCCAAATCAGATTAATCCAATAATTATTGATTCTAAAATAAATCATTGAAATCAATCTGAAATTTCAAAGGTTTCAGAGAAAGTCAAGAACCAATGGCCAAGGTAATGTTTTCTCTGCTGTTTGGATATTATGTCTGGCTGGCAGTAATTACTTCTCTGTCTTCTCCCAAGGTTGTTGAATCTGTATAGGCAGGTTTTGTCTTTACTCAGTGACTTCATCCCCTTACTTTTTTTTACATGAACCCTCAATTAAAAATTATTTTAGGAGTTAAGTCAATATATGCTTTTTTGTTATATAATGTACACCAATATGAACAACTGTTTGGGTGTCATTAGTTACTAAGAAGAGCTATTCAAAGCATGATAACTTCAAATGAAAGCTGAGTGCTTAACTAACCTTTGTGCTTTTGAAAATGAGCCTCCAAATCTGTTCATATTGAGTCATTTATTTTCTGTGGCACTCCAACTTCAAAATGGTTTCAAGAAATATGACTGAGTCAATTGAATGCCTGATGAAAAATATATATTTTAGCAACCAAAGTAAATTCATTATTTCATATTTGGAAATTTCTTTTTTAGCATCTTAAAATCTGAAAGAAATAACTCCATCTATCGGGCTATTTAAAGGCTCCTTAGCAGTATGATGCGCTCGAATGTCTTACAACATAAGTTAAACGGGATATGTGCAAGATGTAAAAATGAAAGTTAAATTAAGTAAGATATTGTATCTTATTTCAAGCTACCAATTTTAATCCATTTTAGGTGGCTGCATATAAATTAAATGTGTGCAATAAAGATTCTACTAAAGGAGATAAAGGAGATAAGAACAATGTTAGGAGTCAGTAAGGTTTTCAGAACTGATTTTTTTGGTTACCTCTGCTGCTGTGGAGATGGGAAAGCTGTGAAGAAAATGGAAAAACTTAGCAACATATTTAAATGATGAATACAGATGCCTTTGGGTACACCAGATCGAGTGTATTGGTCTCTCATGAGCTTGCAGATGGGTCTAACTTTTTCCAGCCTATGAATGGAAGTCCTCCTGGAAATCTTAGTTACTGTAGCCATGAACCAAAGACTGGGTCAACTCTACAAAGTATTGTTGTAATTGCTGAGTTAATGGATGAAGGAAAAGGGCAGAACATTCAGAAAATGAAGGTGTGAAAAAAAACTGCATGATTCAGGCACAGTGAAAAGCACTAGATAATAGTGAGGCATCAGGATAAAAAGTTGGAAGGTTAGAGAATAAATCCTTTATTTTTTCACCACATTGATCTCATTCTTAATCTTCAGGACATTAACAGTCAGAAGCTGTAGCCCATTATGCAAAAAGAACTTAATGCAACTTGCTCAAAGTCATAAAGGAAACCAGAGGCAGACAGACAGAATGGATGATAAAAATAAAATCTTTTGACTCTAATCTATGCTCTATTCCTTGTAGCTAGGTGATTTTGCTACATATGCTTTATTTATCCAAGGTCTCTATTGTTTATTTTTAGATTTAGTTTTTTGAATCTCGTTTTCAGAAAGGAAGCCTAACTAAGCAGTAAGGCTCATAAAGAAAATGACCTTGTTCTATAAGTAAATCAGGATATTTTTACCAAAAGACACAGTATCAACCTCATAGACTACAATGGTGAATGGGGAAACTTCTCTTTCAATAAGCTCAAGGTAGCTGTAATTCTACTGATGCTCAAAACAAACAAAAAACCCCACACACCCCCCACCACCACCACCAAAACAGAAGTTACTGAAGGACTTTAGAGAAACATTAAACCATGAGGGGGGCTTGAAAGACAGCATTCTGAGGATCAATTGATCTGGATTTGTCTGAAGACTTAAAAGGAGCCATGTGAGTATTATTTGTTTTCTGTATCCTGGGAAGACATCTTTTCTCTGTGTGAGATGAAATTAGGCTTTATAGTTTTATTTATTTACTTAATTTAATTCATAATGGTCAATACATTCTGTTTTTAAAATAAATACATTGAGGAAAATCTGATATCTGGGTTCAAAAGGATAAACTTTTTTTTTTTAGTGAATATTCATGCTCTTGAATTCTTCTCTTGAAGAAGACTGCAGGACTGACTTTCAAGGATTCTCTTTTAAATAGGTCAGCTGGGAATGGCATAACGGCTAGGAGGGCTGAAACCTGACTGACTAGTTGGTAGTTTGTAAGTGTTGTAAAAGAAGTTGCTGGAAGAGTGTTGTGCATAGCTGAAAGAATAGAAGGTAAAAGATACCAGAAAAGTGATAATAGTGAGAATTCTGTGGTCTGAATTTTCAAATACTGGCAAAACAGGTTTTCACAACAGTTGTAATTTCAGACTAGGCCTCAGTACAGGTACCCTTCCTCCTCCAAATCAGGATGGAAAAAAGCTTTAACCTATATGCATGAAGAAGCAATTCTCCTGCAGAATTCAGGCAAGATTAAGTGCATAGCCCGTGTTACAAGGAGAATCTCTCAAATTCCTTTTACAAACCAAATTTTCTGTTTTTCTATCTTATAAAGGGAAGCGTGTCAGTTTGGGACCTTTTTTATTAAATGGTGTTCTAGAAGAATGTGAATTATTGCAGGCAGTCCATGCATTTGTCAGCAGTGATTCAGCGTTCCCTATGTGGAAACCTGCTGCAGTTCTAGTTCAGGGGCAACTTTACTTATCTCATGTTCCTTATATTTCTCATCATACACATGTAGCAGTTGATTTCACACTAAACACTGGAGATTAGGCTGATCTGAACAAAATTTTGTTTGTTACTGAGATACATTCAAATCAGTTGAAAAAGAAAGAAAGGCTCTCTTTTGATGTAAAGTGCAGAAAATAGCATTGCTAAAAAGTATTTGTGTATTCTCCCAAGAGGGGTTCTGACATAGTCGTTTTCATGGCTGGTGTCAGCATGAACCATGCACAGCAATTGGAAAAACACTGTCAATTCTCTTGCTTCATAAGATTCAACTGACACCTCTGAAACATGAGGAAGCTTAAACACCTGCTCAAAGATAGCAAAAATCAAAGGCAAATAAATGCAACACTTTGTTTTGTACTTTCAGCTCTTGATAAAGTGCATATTACTCAGAAGAAAAATAGGGGAAGCCATTCCTCAGTCCCACCAAAGCAAGTGAGAACATCCTGTGCAAAATAAATAGAAACATGGATGCAAATTATTGTTTTCTTGATGCTGAGGCAACTGTAAAGGCAGTGTCATTTGCAGAACATAATGTAGTAGAAAAGAATAATTTCTGCTCAGTTTTGGAGACAAATTTGACATAACCAGAACTAAAAATATTTCAAGAAAGCTGTTTGGAGATGGGTCTTTGTTTTGAAGTGCAAAGTGCTGGATGTGATGAAAAATTCAGATGTCAAGAGATTTTGAGTCACAGAAACTGTTAATGAAAATATATCAATGTGATATCAGAAAATGGAAAGCAAGTTTAATCTCTACACAACAAAGGGTGCTTTGGAAAACAGAATTCATTTACAATTAGAAAGATGAACAGCAGCCATTTCAAAAGCTTAGTGTGCTTAGCTACCTGGCATTATGTGCCCTATCTATGCTTCCTACATCCATAAGCATTGCACATTCATCCAGTTTTGTTCAGCAAAATTCTGAACAAAAGACAAATTTCAACTTGAACGTGAACATCTGAATACGTTTTACTACAGTAAAGACAACTGTGAAAATTACAAAAATATTGCTTCTTGTCATCATAGAGACAAGAGTCTGACGATATTGATTTCAGTAAAGATTTCGTGAATTGCACTGTTTATTTTCATAAACATTTTGTGCTATTACAAATCTTACAAATCCTTACAAATTTTATTTTGAGGTTGAAATATGTAAATATGCATGAAAACTAATTAAAGTTATTTTTCTTTTCAAGATTTGAATATAGACTGATGGATAGGCAACAATGAATGATGCAATGATGCAAAGTGTGAAAACTGATGAAAAATTATAAGCAGCAATAAATGTCAGCGTGAATAGCCCCAAATGAATGTAAATTTTAGATGTCAATTTTCATTAAAACTAAAGCTGAATCCCAGATATGATTGACAACTTCTATTATCAGTTCTAAAAATTCACATAACTTTATTTGATAGTCATCAGTATGAAAAGTGATGCATATTATATTATTAGTTGTGTCTGAAATGCTATTCACAGAGCTTCCAGAAATAAGGGGCAGGTAACTGACTGACTGGCTCCCTTTGAGGACTCAAGAGTTGGAGTCATGTTCTCCCTCTAGTTTTAAAGCATGCTACAAACTTGAATGAAGATCTGCTCAGAAGTGTGAAATTATTTTGTCTCCCAATTCATCTCTGGGAGAATAGCAAGAGAAAAAGGTTGAATGTTCATCTGCTCATAGTCACATATGAAGACCAAGATAAACTCCACATAGAAAAATGCACAGATCTGATACAATGTTGTAAAGACAAGACCCCATTTCCTTTCCATAGCTGAGGATTTCCTAGGGCGGTTTTGTACTCTGTCATCATTGGTATTACCAAAATACACTGGAGAAGTATCTAAAGCTACTATGTGTAATTCAGAGCAACAAATGATCCCCTGCTCTTTCTTTCTCTTTCCTAATTAAGAAACATGCTCTCATCTGTCCCTGTTATCCCTGTTTTTGTTTTATGATGAGGAGACAGTGAATTGAACAGAGGTGGGGTGAGTCTTCTGAACAACATGGGAAGGTTTCATGCAGTTTTAATAGGTTCCAGAGGCACTGGTCAGACAGCTCATGCAGCTGTTGACCATAGCGCTGCTGGTGAGCCTGACATGAATCCTAGCTAAAGGATGCTCTGTCATGACTTACTGAAAGGGTTAGAAGGGCGTTATTGCTGTTATAGTTAATATCGTTGCAGAACTGAACAGTGAAAGAGCACGGGGTAGTATGTTACTGCTAAAAACCAACTTGGTTTATAGCATTAGTAAGCAACACTAATGGAATAACATCATCCCTTCCTTTCTGTATCGAGGAACTCCCAAAAGATTAAAAGCAGAGACAAAAAGAGCTTAAAGAACCTGCATCTTGGTTATGTTTAAATGAATGCAAACTTACGGCTGATCCTCTGTTATGCTTACTGTTTATTCACAATTAAATCTCATCTGAACTTAAGGTAGAGCTGGAGGGAAATGAGAGTAAAAGTGACCACTGAGTAAATATTACTAAGAAATATTAGCAATATCAGTGTTCTTCATGTTTTAAATTCATTTCTGATGTTTTTATGTTCCATGTGGGTTAGTCCAATTTACTAGAAAGCCATTTCAGAGAATCCTTTAATTTCAAGACAATCTTGTAAAATACTGATATAAAGTGAATTTTGAAGTAGTCATTATGAGGGCTTACATAAAAAATTTATTTGTACCACCTATATTACTGAATCCTGTGCTTTTCACAAGCCTAGAACAATCCCTTATTTTGTGTTTAATTTTGAATATTGAAAATAACTCAGAAAACTGAAAACTACTCAAACGCAATTTTAGAAGAGGCATGAGGTAGCTCATCATTTGGCCAATGATGTTTTCAAATATGAGGTGACTCCTGAGAGAGATGTAAGTAGTGACATGAACTTTGAAGTTAATTTTGGAGTCCAATGAACTCTGTCAGCTCAACACCTAAAAACCTGCAGATGCCTTTATAGGTTTAGCACTGACTAAACTTTGGCTTTAGTAGGGTCTCCGAGACCATTTAAATTAGATGCCACCTTTCCCCATGCAATCAGTGAGGAGATGCAGGTCTTTGACAGGGAACCATCTGGTATGTGCCATACACAGAGATTTGAACTCCTTAGCCTCAAGAGTTAAGACTCTCAGTCTGCTTTGGCACAAGTCCTTCTCTGAAAGCTGATGCTTTGGAAAGATCTCATTTACTTTGAAAGAACAACAGACACCTGTAGTGCACACCTTTTTGTAACAGCCTAGTGGTTATCATACAGTCTGGCATCAGTAAGTAGTATTCTTGAACACTTCATTCCTGTCAAGAATAAGTATGAGGATTGTTGGGAATAAACTGTTGAAATTGTTCCTCAGAAAATGCTGATTCAACAAATTGGAGTATTTCAAGAGCATCCATGTCAGGAAAAATCTTGGCTGAAAATTATTGAATGTTTTTTCTTTTTAAAAGGATTGAAATAGTTTGTATGTATTTTACCATTAATATAGTAATAAATATAAAAAATGCTACCTGTTGTCTATCAAACACAACATTAAACATCTGTTTTCCACGTATTTTATACATCATTGATGTGGGGTGTTAGTAAACAAAGCAAACAAACACGATGATCTCCAGAGGTCCCTTCCAACCTCAGTGATTCTGTGATTCTGTGATTCTGTAATATCCCTCTGTTCATTCTAGTTATTTGGAGGAAAACTATCTAGAGCTTCTAGCTGCTATCTACACTGTAGGTATTAGGCTTTTATTGTTGTTCGAATCCAACTAAATTTAATAGTTAATTTAGCATTTGAAGTTTTGGGATTTCCACAAAAATCTCTAAAACTCTTTTCTGCTTAGAACAGCTCTCTGTCACTCAGACAAGATTTTCTGAAAATAATGATTTATCCTAAGTTTTGAATGCACTCTGGGGAAGTTTCTCTACAATTTTTTTTCCCCTCAAAATTCCAATTATTTCTCCTTCTGATGCATTTCTGACACTTCTAGAAAAGATATGATTTCTGGTTTGGGCTGACCACCGGTGCTCTAACTTCCAGGATACCTTGTTCTCTTTAAGGGAAAACTTAAATAGCAAAAATACTAAAAAATCATAGGTAAGAGGGCTAGTTGGTACTAGCCTTCTATTGCTACATCATCTTTACAGACAGTGTCAGGAGAGAGAGACACAAGGCCAGAGTGCCCTCCCGGGTAAATTGGGCATTACATCTAGCTTTTAATGCTTGCAAAGTTACTGCTTTTCACTTTGATTAAACTTTACAGTTCATTTAGCAGCATAATTAAAAATAGTTCGCAGTGTCTCCAACTATTCCTCATCATTTTTCTCTTCACTCTAACTGCTGTACCCTTTTCTCTTCTTTTCTGTTCCCCAATCTATTTAACTTTTATGATTTTTTTCTTCACCCACCTTCCTGGTTTTGCTTTTCTGTGAAATCACTCCATATTTTCTTTACATCTTGAAATACTGTCTCCTGAAATCTTCTTCTGCCTTCTTATCCTCCACTTCAGTGCTAATACCCTTAAGTCCCTTTCTCTCAACTGCAATACCAGCAGAATCCCACTTCATAAAAAGTTCATCAGATAAATTCTTTGGCTCCTCTATTCTTCATTTCTTTCCCATACACTAAATACTCCAAGTATCCAACAAAGTCTGTAATCTTTCATGATCTTTTTTTATTTTCTTCCTTCTACATATTGCCTTCCCAGAAACCTCAACCTGCTTCCCAGTTCCTTGCCAATGGTGTACTTAGTTTGTCCATCACCTCACTTATTTTGTCCTATTAGAGACACTGGTGTGATATTCTACTTCCACCACATCCAGACTCTTGCCACTGCTCTCCTAAACATTTATTTTCTTAGGGTACAGTCTTACCCCTTTTCTTCTGCAACTTTCATTCCTTCCCATCCCCATTACTTGGATTTCATCCCCTTCGGTATTTTGCCAGCATATCCTTTTGCATTGCTGTCTGTTGTCTCCCTTTCCTTCTCATTGAACCTGAGCTGGATGTAGATGAGCTCTCTTCTTCCTCCCTATGGTACTTCTCCCCTGGGAGTTGCATTTTCCTCAGTTCTCTGTACCCGCCTCTTTCTCCCTCATTCATCACAGTCCTATAGCTGTTTTCTCTGCTGTCCTCCCATTCCCCTCTGAGCTCTCTGGGAGTTCTCTAAAGCTCTTCTCTCTTTCTTTTGCTCACGATTGTGTTGGCAAGAATAAGACAATTCACTGTCTTTTCTTCTTTCCCTCAACAAGTCTACTACACTGTGAAAGAAGATAAAGGTAGCATAAAGCCAGTGTTAGACTCTCTCAAGGAATTCTTTAATTCCCTTCCTGTCAACTGCTCAAACCAGCCTGATGAAGGGACAGGTATCTATTGGTGGTGACGTGAAGTAGGATTTTTTAGGCTTGCACTTGAAAACTTCAGGAATGTACAGGAAAAGATATTGTCTACTTTGCTTAATTGACTTCCCTATAAGAAGTTACAGGAGTTCAAGAGGAACATGAAAAGAAGCTTTTATTTACAGTGTGGTGTTGAAATTACTTTAGCTGTGAGGTGTTCCCATAAAGAGTAATGAACATCACAGAAACATGGAAAAGTAAGCAAACTGTTGAGCACAAATGTGTAACAAAGACCTAAAACAAAGTAAAATATTTACCGTGGAAAAGGATTCACCAATCCAAGTCTTCTTTTAACTTATGTTTCAGGTTGCTATTTCTGATACAAATAATTTTCAGTAACAAAAATAAGAGTTTACCAGTTCAAGTGAAAAAGGTAACTTTGGGATTAAAATGAATTTCGTCACTTGAAGTGATGGATGTTACAGAGGTGTGCTGAGCAGCAGTAGCTGGAGTAGAGAGCCTGCTCCCTCATGCTTTTGGCTGTCGCTGGGCAGAGGGGACATTGATCTGATAGCAGGAGCTGGACCTCAGAAGGATGGATCAAAGGTCCCAGCCTCTTGACATTTCCCTGAAGATTTCTCAAGGAGCTTTGGGTGGCGTAGCACCAACTGCTGATCCCTGAGGAACAAGGCTGGAGTCTGGCCTGGCTGATATATGTTTCTGTGCAGTTAATAAACCATAAGGCTTTCAGACAAGTAATTTCAGGCAAAGTACATTTTGATAAGCACATTAAGTAGCATTTAACATATAAGAACAATATTTAGTCTAAAAAATATACAAATTAACGATGTACATTTCCTTCAGATTTAACAGCAATAAATGAGAACAAGGGAATTGCTATTTGGGTGAGACACATTTACCCACAGAAATGACCGTCATAGAAAATTTTGGTTTTGTTTGTTATAATTACTTGTTTTCCATACAAAGGTGTTTTAAGGCAAGACAATGGACCATCTGTAAAAGCTTACAAAGAACATTCTCCAGCATGAGGGAATTACAGAAAGAGGAATTCAAGTAGGGTTGAGGACTGCATTTGAAAATGCAGTCTGATGATATTGTCATATAGGAAAGGGTCTGTTACCGGCAGGAAAATGAACTAACCTAAAACAGTTTTCATTTCTAAATTTTGTGGTAAGATCCTGTTCAATATGTGACCAGGATTTCCTAGTGAAGCATTTAACAGCAAGCTGACTAAACCCTACGCTGGAAAGCTAGGCTGGAGTTGGCCTTCATCTTTGTAAATGTGCTGAAACTCTTTAGCCTGACTGTAGCACTGCAGCTTCTTTTTGGATTGCAGCTGGATAAAATAGGTAAAAGCAAGTCAGACTGAGTGCTCCAGGTAACGTGCATGCCTGCACCCTTGAGAATGTGCTCTCATTTGGTGTAACAGTTCCGTAGGTAATTCCTCCAACAGTCTATATTAACTCTTGCAGTGCCCTACTCGGTGCTCTGTGTTCTGGAGAGGTTGTGATGGAGAGGAGCTCAGAGGCAATGAGGGCAGGGCTCCTCAGGCAGCATTGCTGTTATGGGTGATTGAAGGTGCAGAGGCTGCAACAAAGGCTTGAATGCTAGAGGATTTCCCATAGAGACCTCAAGACTGTGCTGTGGAAGCGCAATACCCCCATGGTCCCCCTGCCACCCCATGAACCCTTTCTCTAAGCAGATATATGCCTATGGATTTCTTCACTTGTCAGTCCTACACTGCCATTAAACTCTTCTGAAAAGGGATGACTTAGTGTTAAAAAAGAGTTTAAACTCACTGCTAGAGTATTACTAATTAATATTTCTTTCAGTTAGGTTCTTATGCACCTAAGTACTTAGAAAAGCTGCTAAAAATACGGTTAAGTGATATATAAACATTTGCTGACTGCAGTTCAGCAAAGCACCAGAATCAAAATATTACTTGATCATCATTGAACCAGTTCCATTATTTCACTTGCATGTACATTAATTGTCATCTCTGCCCTTAGATTCTTTCTTATTGAAAAAAGGGGATAATAATCTCTAGTTGCCATTTGTCAAATACTTTGAGGTCTGGGGATGAAAAGCACCATACGAATGGCAGGTATCATCATTAGCTGTAGTAGAAAATTTCATAAATCTGAAATTAAATAAGGTGGACCACTGTGTTTGGAGGACCTTATGCTATTTGTTACGTATAAATTTAAGAACTTCCTGCAATTTCATGTGCTCTTGTCAGAATAGATACAGTAAAAGCAACAGTGATACCTATTTCTCCAGACAGCCTAACAATATATCTTAGCTCTCTTATGGACGAACCACTTCACAGATAACTCAGCATCCACAGCCAGTTGATCTTTGCTCTCTGCAAACACAGCTAAATAATGCCCCAAAGGAAGTGCTAACTGCTATAGTATTTGGCCAATATTCTACCAAGCTGCTATCACAAGTGTGCCTCCTTACCTAAGCTGGTACATGTTTGCTTTCCCATGTAAATATATGGTTTGCTTCCTTCTGAGGATATGATAAGCATAAGCTGGCAATGCAACTTGTATTAATTGCATTCTGCTGAGATATGTATGTTTTCTTCTGATAACTATAGTGGTACCACAGTGTTCATCAGGTAAAATTTGAAGTAAGGGGGAGAAGCATGTAGACATAGATGACAATTGAATAATTTAACCTTCTTGGAAAGAGTATTTAAAGTACTCTCAACATCTCTCATTCTCAGAGTCCTGTATTCATGGTGCATGGGAAATGTGTCTTCTTAGCCATTTGTTGCCTTGCACTTCTCATATTTTAACAAATACTTATCAAAAGTAAAGGGATTAAACTAACTAAATATGCAGGAATGTGAAATTGCAGTAGAACAAAATGCAGTTTTTGTGCACAATTCATTCATAGCTACTTTGAGAAAATAACAAGGAATTGGTTTAGTATTACACTCTGTAAGATTTGACATCTTTTGCAACTCTGATTATCAAAACATTCCTGTGGGCAAAGGGTATTTCTTTGTGAGTGTCTGAACTAGATCAGCATCTGTTTGCTCATCTTGATTCCACCCACAAACTACTAAAGGAATAAATAGTACGCAAATTGTAGTTATTTTGAATCAGGTTCATCATGCAGACTCCTTCATTTAAAGCATCAAAGAAAAGGCAAAGAACACCTGCATGGCTTAAAAAAAATGAAGAAAAGAAAAAGAAGTAAATAAAAGATTCTTTTCCCTCCCTGCCTCTCTGATATAATAGACAGGTGTTTACTATTTTGCATTGAGTGCTGTGGTAAGATTATTCACTGTTTAATTATTTCTTTAACTTCCCAGGACTGAAGCATTACTGGAAAGAAACAGGAGATATGAATGATAGCACCGTGACTGACCTGTTACACATGCACAGAAGTCACATATTTTCTAAGCCTTGCACATTTCCAGTCTCTGCCTTTACCCTACATTAGTTACAATCAACATCAGGATTTAAAGAAAAAAGTATTCAGCTGAGACACCAAACAGTTTTTCAGCTTTAATTGTAATCGCAAACTGATCACCAGAAAATACAGCTAGATTTTCTGGGCAGTTACAACATGTATGGAGTAAATAAGAGTATTCCAAATAAATTGGAAAATGGAAAAAAGATCATTCAAAAATATAGTGGCCCTTTTGGCTGTTAAATATTAAAATGCTGGGTTAATTTGATTCTTGATGGTGCCTCTGTACTTTGGGGCTCTCCCACTTACTTCAGAACATCTGATCTGCTTCCAAGCATTCCCTTTTTCAACTCGAGTTGTATTTCTAGTTATCTTGGTAGTGCATGTAGCATGCTTTGAGCTAATGAATAAAGCATATTTTCTCCTTTTCTGAAAAGATGGCAAAGGCTGACCTACTTTTCCACCATCTTTCCCAAACTAACTAGAACAACTAACTAAATGAAGTTAAGGAAATTAATGCCAAATTACTGAAGAGGTCAAACAATGCAGAAGAACAATAGATAGGAGAGTTACAGTAAATTACCTGCCATCCTCTTCATAAACAAAAATAAAACATGAAAGTGCCTCTTCTTTGTATACTCTGCCACCTGAAAGGGAGATAGGCACATACACTTGATTTCTAGTTTATATCAGAATAATCTTTTAAATAATTAATCCTTAAACATTTTGAAATAGTAAGAGTGAAGATCACTGTTTTCAGAGCACCAAAAAAATTAGTGATTGGTTTATGGAGACTTACTGTCTCTTTAGGAGTCAATTTTTTTTTAGCCTTTAATATAGGGAACATATTGCTTGTATTAACTTTGCAAAAATTCACTGTTTTTTAAGAATATCCCTGAACAACCTATAATATTCCGCTCTCCATTGTCTATTATTAATCAGAATGCTGAATGCAGCAGAAGAATATCAAACAAAGCAGTGATTCAGCAGAGAAAGTAAGCACACTCGTAAGTTACTGGGACTATTGAAGGACTTAAAAGGCATGCAGATGCGTAAACACCATGAAGAGACAGGAACAGAGGTTCTTAAATATATGCCTCACCTTGGTTAAATGTAACATACCTTAAAAAATGATTCATGTGGGAGTACATTAGAAAAGTAAGATTATTAATAAATTCTAATAGTTCAGACTCTTCTTACTACTTACTAGTATTTTGATATTTTAGCCTGATTCATGCATATAAAAATAAAATGAGAAAATGAAAAACACACAATATTTTATTTAACTATTGCAAGGATATAATTCCTTAAAGAGAAATTCTATTCTTAATTTAAAACACAATTACCTTTGCCAATGCTGCACTGTCAATCTAAAAAAAACCACCTCTCTAGCTGAATTTTGGCAGTCATCCAGCTATTGGATCTTATGACTTAAGTTAGTAGTGGAGTTCATTTGTGTTCCAAGGGTCTTTAATGAAACTTCTATGCCCAAACTGTACAGAATGCATTTATTTTTCTTGCCATTTGTCAGGGTCAAAAACAAGTTTCTACAAAACTTGAGGCTTTCTAAAACCTTCAGGATGCCAAGTTCTTTGGCTTCAGTGTTGTTAGAGTGAAGCCAGAAAATAGATGGATCTGGCACTTTCAAAATTGCTTAAAAATAGAAATATTACAAAAGTTGCCCACATGTGCAATACTAACACTTGTTCTGATGGCAGGAACAGCATGTACATTATACTTGTTTTTCTTTTTTTCCCCTCTTTTAAAGACATGAACTCAGTCATGCCCCCCTCACACCCCCAACTGTAGGTATCCAGCTCAGCCAGCTCTTTCTTGCCATCAGAAGAGCAAAACCAGAGTGGCTTATATGTAATGAAATCTCACCATACTGTAAGTCGCTTATCAAAACAGCATTCTGATGAGTGACAGCATAGTGAACATTAACCTCTTGCTGCCTCTGATGCTTACACATTTATTGCCTCCCCAAGATTTTTGCACACTTCAAAGTGATTGTTTCCTTTGTTTTGTCAATGAAGTTGCTCATTCTCCATGAAAAAATGTCAAACACCTGTCTAAATATTATGAACCTGCTTTAACAACCTACAAGCCTCAGAAATATTTGAAATGGTGAAATTATTTCTACCTTGAAGGAAATATAGTATCCTTGTTCTCAACAGAAATTTGTGATCAATCACCATTTAATGCCTGGAGTTCATGGGAATGAGTTCTGGTCATTTGGCAATATTTGTGTGACTACTTGACCAATTGGGTTTTAAGTAGAAAGCTGAAGTCAAAAATGTGTTTCTAATCCCCAGTATGAGCTCCAAAGGAGAAGAGAAATGACATTTGCATTCATTACTTACCTTTACTACTGTCTCAAGGATAAGTGCACAATTCTACACAATATTTTTGCTGAAGGAATGAAAGGAGTAGCAAACCTATTCTCTGGACCAAAATTTATTAGAATGAGAGAGGCAGGGTCAGTGTGGTTACAACACTTTCCTCTTTCCTTTTACCTTGCTGAAATATCTTTCCTTGAATGTTTGACTTCTGCAGTTTGGGAGAAGTGTGGCATGACAGGGGGAATACTGAAGAGCACAATCTCTCTGAAATTTTTTTTCACACCCAAATATTCCCTTCTGTTTTCCTAATAAAAGATAGAAATGATTAACATCAATCACCTTACCAGCACTGAATTGCAACCCTGTTAGTGATTAAAAGACACATCTCTGTGATACTCCTGCAACCTTACAATGAACTGAGACTGGACACTATCTCATGACACATCCGATTCTGATTTCATATGTGCTTTTTCCACCTGTACCTTCATAAGTCTATTAAAGTACATGCCGCTAACTCTGTTTTTTTGCCATTTACTATAAGTATTACAGAAGCATCTGAATGTCCCAAGAAAGTTTGGATCCTGGTTGTGCTAGGTGTGGTACACATACCTAGTAAATAATTGCCATCTCACCAAGAGCTTGTTACAAAATTGTATGTTTGCATCCAGGAAGAGCCTGTTTGAAACTATAGGCCTGGAAACCCCAGAACAAATAATAGGTGTAGAGAAAATGAAACAAAACAGGTGATACATAGTAATTAATAATGTGTTTACTTAAAAAGCCTTTTACTGATTTTTTTTTCTTTTTTTTAAGCAGAGACAAAAAAGCAAACTTTGACATGACTATATGGAAATATCAGGGTTATACTTCACCACATATGACCAAGCAGCTCTAATCAGGACATCTAGTACTGGAAAGAGAATGATCCATAGGTGACGAAACTTTGGTTGAAGGTGAACAGAAGTAAAGATGTCGTCAGGCTGAAAACATAGAAGAGGACATTTTGAAGAGTATGTACACATGGAACAATTTTCTTTTTTTGAACATAACTGTAGCTAATCCTAAATTGGGGAACCAGAGCAATCTTCAGTGATACTAGACTCAGCGATGTAGTGATATTGCACCTCTTGCTGTAACCCTGCCTTCAGCATGAAGATTCCAATCCATCCTGTCAAATAATAACCTGATTTTCATGATTCACACTTTTCATTTTTCATCTGGAGTATTGCAACTTCATATACGTTGGCATAACACCTTTAATGCTTAGGAAACTCCAACTAGTGCAAAATAATTTGATACATTTTCTCCACAGTACAGGCAATCACAAGCATATCAGGTTTATCCTTTCTGCCCTACTTTGCCTCTTCACAGATTATCAAACCAATTCAAGGTCTTTGTTCTTATCCTACACTCCATGGCCTGGGCCAAGGCTAGCTAAAGCTACAAACAAAAGCTCTAAGATAGACTGTTTCTCTGGTACAGTGGCAATTTCTGCAATGAAAAGGGTTATTTGTGCAGAAAACAGAATTTTACACAGGTTGGTCAGACTGTGGAATATAATACTCTGTAGGAACTTCAGTCATCAACAGGCTCAATGCCTTCTGATCTGAACGTAAGATGTATTTATTTATTGTAGATACATACAAGTCTGTCTTTGAAGAGATCAAATTCATACTGTTTTATTGCAAACGTTTTCTCTTGGCAAGAAGAAGGAGAAAACAACCATCAAATCTTCTGGGCCAACAAAGTATCAGTCCATCTTCCTCCTAATCCCAGCAAGGTTCCTCAGTTACACTGCCTGGGTTTCCCTTCCCTCCACTCATTTTCTTTACAGTTAAGGACACATAACATGCATGCTGGGAATGGGACCCCAGTGAAAGGAGCCAGAGGAGCGGGTGCTGACAGGGGGTCCAGGACTGCAGGGTTTCTCACAGCCTTTGAGCACCGTTTGGGAACCTGGACCTTCCTCTTCCTCCACTGTCCTGACAAACATCATGTGATGTTAGACACTGCATCAGGCAGCAGTCAGGTGCTTGGATGTTACCAGAGCTTGGGAAATGTGCATGTTTAACATCTGCGCAGTGTCAGCAAGACTGGAATTGGAAAAGTAGTCAAAAGTATCTTTCTAGATAGGTTCTCATACTGGAATGATTGTGTTAAGTAAACTCATCTACTTGTACCGTTTTTAAATGTATGGTTTCAGCCTAATAGTATCTCTCAGAATTAGTAATTTCCAGATGCTGTTGGCTTAAAGTACACACACACACACACACACACACACACACACACATATTCTTTTTCTTAATTGCAATTTTATCTACTTAATTCCAAGATGAGTCCTGGCCACCAAATTCATATGTGCACAGTACAAACTTGACATACGAAGGCAACTTTAGAAAAGTTAGTGTGTCAATTGTGCTCCTAAACAATCTTTGCATATTTTAAACATCTGCTTCTGTGCACAAACTGCTGGAGTATTGTCCTTTTAACTGAAAAATGTATGGGAGAACAGTTGGATTTGACACATATTTTTATGGAAAATTAATGTTTGAGAGAAATTTAAGCCTTCAACTTTGAAATTCGATCTAGTGCATCTAATTTCCTGCAATAACTGAATGTATTGAGTAGTAATAAAGATATATATGTAACAGACTTTGTATTATGCAATATTAATGTTGTAAATGTTTTCCGAAGACATTCCTGTTTAGGTTTGAAAAACTTAGGATAAAAGTCATATCAGAAGATAAAAAAAAATATAATGGCTTCAGTTTGACATGAGGAACCATACAGTTAGCTACGTTCTAACTTTCTTGTTTTCTGAAGAGCAGAGGTTTGTGAAAATTCTAATGAAAAGTCAGACATATACTGATACATTTCCTGTGTCAACCATGAAATAAAAAATGAAAGGTCCAAATTCTCTGATCCTTTTGCATCTGGAAAGGTGAGAAAGATTTGTTTTTTTAATCAAAGCATAAATCATTTTAGCATGATTTGTTTTTTATAAACTCATTTTCCATTGCACTCTATCTTATGGACACAGATCCTTTTATTGGTAGTAA
The DNA here is from genome assembly GCF_036417845.1 of Apteryx mantelli. Taxonomy (NCBI): domain Eukaryota; kingdom Metazoa; phylum Chordata; class Aves; order Apterygiformes; family Apterygidae; genus Apteryx; species Apteryx mantelli. The sequence continues at coordinate 113,853,563 of NC_089980.1, read as the reverse complement.
AAATAATAAAATCAGAGCATATGGCTTGATTGATGCATGGTTCTTCAGACCAAGTGAAGATATGAGAGCTGACATAAAAATTATTGAATTCTTAAGATTTCTAGTAAAAAATAGCCACCTAGCCTGAAAGGCAATGATCTGACACAGCAGCTAAGAACATATTTAATATTTTTATCAGTGGAGCTACTCATAGTCTTGGTGCTGTAATGTACTGTGCACTCAGGTCCTGATCCAAAAAAAGCACCTTCATGCACCATACTTGCTTAGAGATGTACGTGCTTAAGATATGTGTATTAGATTGAATACCTTGATACTACTCACGTGCTCAGAATTAATCATGCACTCAAATCTTTTTGCTGTATCTAAATGAACAAAACATTTTTTAAGAGAGAGAATTAGATTTTTACATGCAAATGAAAACAATCAAATTTGTAATATTCCGGTAACTGCCAGTAAAATTACTACACCAATTTGAAATTCAAAATGTTATGCTGATGAATAGGTTTGACTGCCAACGTTCTTTGGCAGAGAGAAAGATGTCCAAGATTTTTTTCCACACAGGGGTATTATGTAAACATTGTTTATTGTATTCATAAAATTGCAATGTCTATGAAGATTCAGTGACTGTAACAAACACTATAGAGCAGTTTTGTGACAAACTATTGTTAATGGAAACCATCCACTAGCAATATTGTATCCTATGAAACATTTTTAGTGAGTCCCAGCTGGTTTATTTAATCTCTCAAAGATGGTGAAGATTGTTCATGAGCTTCTGGGAGGCTTGTTATCAGATAAAATATTTGAAGGATTTTACGGTCTGCTTCAATAATTCTACTGACAAGACCCAGCCTGTGAGGATAAGTGATCAACAGCTATTGTTCTTGTGTCTCCTTTTTTTGCACAAAACACTCTCTAAAATGTACTACAGCAAAATTCTTGCTTATCACTTGCTTTACTTTCAGGCACTCTTGATAGTATTTTTTTCCTAAAAACATTTGTCTGTTTTTTGCCCCCAACCATAACTATTTTCAGCCTAATCATAAGGCTGTGTGCTATTATAGCAATCACCATCACCCCTACAGCATGGCAATTTGGCAGACTTTATAAAACCCTACAGAACAGTTATTTGAAAATATACACAAACAAATTTGAAAAAAAATTTAGGATGCTTCAGAATGTAAATTGAAATAAAAATCTGCCCATATGGAATAGGGGCCAGCAAAGGGACTCTATGCTAAATATCTCCAGTTCCTCCAAAAAATGATCTTCCTCTCTTCACTTGGAACAGAGCCAGTTTAGAGATCAGGTGGTGCAAAAGGCCATGAGCAACAACTCCTCTGCCTCAGTTAGACTTGTGCCTCCTTGCAGCTATTTTCAGGGTCCTGGGGCTCTATGAATTATGCCTAGGAAGGACATAGAGACAGTTTTTAGGTACAACAGCCACTCTCTCTAAGAAAACCTCTTCTGGAGTAGCAAACGTAAGACAGTGCTAAAGGAGGCCTCTGTTGTCTTCCATTGGCTCTTCTTATCCTCCTCTGCCCAGCAGGAGACACTTAAGGCAAACTGGGAAAAAAGTTTCCAAAAGTGCAATGCTGCGCTTTCACTGACAGAAGAAGCTAAGCCCCAGAAATGTACAGTTGTCAGAATATTTCCTAATCTATTAAACTCTAGAAACTCCAGTTCATAGTTCATTTGATTGGTTTGACCAAATATTTGCTTTAAAAGCAGATGAATTAAATATTAGTTACCTAACTAACCACTTGTTCCTAACACAAGAGGCTATGGAGCTTGTTACTTGTATGAAAATTGAGAACTGCTGTTATTTCAATGGTTCAACTGCCTTTTAATTTCTATAAGCACGAACCTGTTTTCACTGTTTTGTATACTTTAATTTTATGGTAAATATAGCCTACTTAAAGACAGCATAAACCAAAGAGGAAAAGCCAACGTGTACTGACTGAGAAGAAAAAAACTGCCTTTCAGTGAAAAAAACTTGACGCACTTGTATGAACATTTTTTAAAAGCCTGGTGGTGAGAAACTTAGTAAAAGGAGCAGTTAAGCAATGCTCCATGGATACAATGCTGGCAGCAGTGCTGTACACAGTGGGGAAATCAATATAACTGATTGGGGATCCAGAAACGATGCTGAAGAGAGTCATCAAGGTAGCTTATAAACAGCCTGCAGAAAATAAGGAAATGACTGACACAGCACGTATCTAGAGACAGTGAAGAAGTTAAAAGCCTAGCCTAAGAGTCCCACCTTAACAGTCTTACAGAGAGAGGGAAAATCACAAAGACGTACTCAGTATGTCATTAGGAGAACTTTTTTCTAAACAGAAAATCAAAAATATAGTTTTCACTAAGCTAATACATTTATGCAAAAATTAACCATTTTTTAGGACTGCAGTGAGACAGAGATGTGTATGCACAGCTGATAGTTTTACTTTTTCAATTTGGGGTGGGGGTAGGATTTTTTCTTTTAATTGTTGCTATTCCAATACCTGTTACTTTTTTATAGTATGGTTGTTTTCATGGCTAGGTGATGATATCAGAATCTATACTACCCTTAATTAAGAGCAAATATTAAATAATAAATATAAAGCTTCCTCACAGAATAGAAAGCTGAAATAACAGAGGCTGCTATGCAGCTCCTGAGCTGTGGAAGACCTTCTGTGCCTTTCATGCACCTGAGTTATGAGAACAGAAGTTTCATCAGGTATCGATAGGAAATGAGCCGAATGTAAGAGACAGGGTCTCTGCTGTTGTAAAAAAGCTACAGGCATGTGTAAGCCAGACAACAGGAGAAAAATGCTCAGAAACATCCTGGGAAATACTTTGTGGTACCACCTGATAAGAAACAAGGAAATAAAAATACTAGGCAATTTTCTGGCTATAAAAAAGGCTTGAACTTATGAACAAAGAAAGAGCCTCCTTTTTAATTCATGCTAACTTCAGGGACACAGGCTTTTGTGACCTTTTCTGAAGAAGTGTGTAAAAAGACATACCTGGTGATGCATTCATCAGTTGCTCCTAACCAAGCACATCAAACAGCAAACAAACAGATTAACAGAACTGATCAGTGACAATCAGCCAAACAAACAATCCTAGATGCAGCAGTACAAAGGTAAATTATTTAACGAGATTTATGTAGCAGGTGGGCCACTCACAGTGTTTGCCTAAGCACCTCTTCCCTGTGTTTGCAAGTATGGAGCACACTACCACAAAGGAAGAAGACTGAGAGAAATCTTTGTTCCTAACCTTATTCCACTTTGAGAAGATCCTAATATGTTGTAGGTTTTTCTTTTTTTTTTTCTTTTAAAAAAAATATTGGGGATGGGGAGTGGGAGGGGAGAGAGTGAGAGACCTCTAAACCAGAAGAGGTTAAAATATTAAGAACTGTCTGAGAGACCCAACATGAAATTCTCTGCTCTGATTCAGCCCAGGAATTTAAGCCTTCTTCCAGGTGTATGTCTTGAGCCTAGGCTACTGTCAGTTAACGGGATGGAAATGAAAATATTCCAGTTTGCATAAGTAATTGAGAATATAGTGGTCCATAGACTTGAGCTATTTTCAATGATAAATTTTCAAAAAGAGTCTTGCTTTTCTAGTACTCAAATTTTGTCTGTTAAAATACGGCACTTCCTACAAAAAAAAAAAGAAAACCCATACCACAAAATCGTTACCCAGTTTATTACATGAGCCCTTACTCTGTCTGTTGTCTTGCAGGTTATTTATCCTCTCTGTTTCCATTTTACCATATGTACTTCATGCAAAATGTTAACATTTTTTGTTAACTGAGTGTATTATTGTTTGTTGTTGCTTAGTTCATGAGGTGCTGTGTGCTATAGATGTCTTTGTAAAGACAAATTTTGTCTTTCTTACCTGTCAAGGGAACTATAGAACCAATATTAGTAAATAGGTAAATACCATATGGTAAGAAAGCATACAGTGTAGGAAGAGTAATGACATAGCACTCTTGTAGGCATATCTGTTTTTTTCACGTTATTTGTGCACTTACAACTTGACCATTTAATTTGTTCTGAAAGTACTTTCTAGTAGTGATTATTAGCAATAATAAAATCACCACCTAACTTCAGTTTTCAGTTGTTTCATGTAAAGATGAGGGATAGTTTTGGTCCTCAGACTCTTCAGAGGTTTTGTCCTTCCTCACAAAATATCTGAGTTTTAGTCTCTGATAAAAAGCAAGAATAGGGCATATAAGAAAACTGGAAAAAGGCCATCACTATTTTCCAAAAGATGAGAAATACCGAATCTCTAAAATTCACCAAAAAATCCTCTTTGGATCCCCTTCATTTTCAGAAAAGAGAATAGGTAAATAGTCTATAAGGAAACCACAGAGTAAAACAAACACAGACACAGAGTTCTGCTGAAGTCAGTCCCACTTGGTTTTCAAATAGGGTTTTGACTGGAGTCTGGTCAGGGGGACAGAATGAGGACTGCATTTTCTCAGATGAAATATTATAACACATCCCATCCATGGGCTGAAGTTATGCTAACTTGGAAACTATCAGAGGCTAGTCCTGAAAGTCTAGGCACACGCAAGATGACAGAAGGCATGGGACAGTCTTATCAAGGTGCCAGTAGTGCTTCCCAAGACTTGCAATACAAGTGGGGAACAATTTTGTTCCACAAAGAACTCCTGACAGCATTTTTTGAATATTTAGTATAAATGAATTGACTATATCGTCCTGAACAGTAGCACTGGAGTAGGAGATATATGTTTACCAGAAGGACTGATATTTTCCATAAGCATTCAAGCAAGGACCTCAAAATATTCACTGAGAGCAAGAGTAAGTGGTTTTTTTGCCAAGTCAAGGCTCTCTGAGAATTTGTAATGGCTTGGAAACAAAATAATAGCTTAGGTGAACAGGAGAATGGAGGTGCATGAGTCATATCCCAATTTATAGGAGTGACAGAGTGAGAAATAGTCATGCGATACAAAACTGGGACAGTTAAGCATACCCTAAAGGGACAGCTCTGTAAGGACAATGTGACTGTAGCCACCACAGCCTGCAGCATCCAAACAGAGGAGAATCAGCCATGCAACAGCTTCACTGTATGCTCAGGGAGACAATTGTGGAGGAGTATCTGCTCTGGAGCTGATAGAAAGAATGGGAAGGGTTGTTCCTATTCTCTCATCCCATATCCTTTTCAATGAGACTCTTGTGGAAGGAGTGGTTACACACCACCAGGAATTATTAGGACATAGGAAAAGCCTTGACTACTACATCACAAATATGGTGACTGACAGGGGAGATTAGGACGGACTGAATGGCAAAGCACAATATGAGTGAGCAGAACCATTATGGTGATGTTTGTTCATCAGAGACCATTTAGATGACTTACTTAAGTCTGGATTTAATGGTTGATGGCCCATCACAGTGTCTGTGGTAAAAGATAGCTGTGCCATGCATGTTACGGTAACAGGAGGCTTCAGTACAGGTGGATGGCCAAGGACAGCTCCCAGAAGAGTAGAAAGGTGTAGATGGATAGATCCTGACAACAAAGAACTAGTCTTGCAGGAGGAAATACCAGGGGATTATTGATTGGCAGAGCATGAACTTCAGGGAGAGGGATGCACAGCTTCAGAAAAGCATAAAGCGTAAGGCTACCTGGGATGTATGGATGCCTGGGCTGCAACAATATTTGTTTAATGGCTATTCAGCATAAAAGACACAAAAGAAATAGGAAAGGTAAAATAGAGATACACAAACCCTAATGAACTGATAACAAAGACAACAACAAAGAACAGAGCTCTCAGATCACTGGCTGATGGGCCAAAAAGAGGAACCATGAAGGCATAGCCTTGAGGAGGATCAACCAGAACTTTCTACCTGATAAAAAGGAAGCAAGAGCTTCATGGGACATTTGAGGGGGATTAGGGGTGTGTAAAACATGTTCTGGGATATTTTAAGAGAATTGTGGGAATGTGCAAAGTTTATTGTGGACTGTAGAGGAACAGCCAAAGGCAGGGTAAGGGGAACCCTACAGTAGATCAGGAGGAATAAATGTGGGAAAAGAGGGGATAAAAGAGGTTGGGTGGGTATAAGTAGGAGCTGGTCATCACACTTGTCTGGCTGAGCCTTGCACCTGATCACTGCAGTCTGTTCTATCTCTCTGATAAACTGTTTTCTGTAAGATCTTGCTCTCTGTTCTGTGTGCTAGTGTGATTTGCTAGTGAATTTCAAGCTGTACTAGCTGGTGGGGAGGAGACCCAAGTCTGGGAAGACCCAAGGTCAGAGTTGGAGACTGGATAGAAAGAGACCTGGGGTCTGCATGTGGATCCTGGGTGGTCTCAAGGTCTGGACTAGGGTTTGAGGGATCTGCAGACAGGAATGTCCTTGCAATTTGGGGAAGTGTGGGGTGCATATGTTTCTCTAAAGCACTTGAATCCTGATCGACCAAAGAGGAGCAACAGTCTCAGGCTCTCTGTGTTGCTCATGTTTCCGTGAGTATAGTTTGTCTCTGTGGGTGCACAGGCACATCTATGTTGGTCTGGCCTTGTTAGTATCTGCACTTGTGTGTGCACATGTGCATGTGTGTGTGTGCATGTATTTGTATTTTTGAAGTGCCTCACTACTGGCCGGACCTGGGAATGAATGACAGCAGCCTCTATCTAACAGGCCAAGGTGGAGAAATCCCCTGCGTCTTAAAGCTCTAGAGATTTAATTTCCCTTAGCACAAAGACCTTCTTATTTACTCATAATGATTAAAAAAATGGATCAAAAGACCATAATTACATTCATTCCATAAATGAAAATATGTGGTAATGCAATAGATAAAGGCACAGTTTGTATAATAATACATATTTTCTATATAAATAAAAGTTGCAGCCTGCCATTCAAACTGACGTCAGTGCCTCTGTTCTCCTTTGTGCCTGAGGCAATAGCTGTTTTGCTTCGGAGGAGCAGCCCCTCTGTGTGTCCAGCCACTGGGTTGTTTTGCCTGTTACTGTACATTTGTTCTTTCTCTTGTACTCCAGTGGGGCTCCTGGGAGGCTTGTAAGGAACAGCTATTTTCTGAACCTGTTGATATTCCTCATTTTTTTGCTCGAACCTTGATCTGAAACCTTGGAACCTGGAGAATTTGCAAGATGTAAATCCCATCAAAGGGAAAGGAATGAAGGAAGTGACAATCACACCCAGTTTTTGTTTGTTTGTTTGTTTGTTTTGGAGATGTCTGCATTTTGAGACTGGCAGCGTTGGCCCTTGAGAAAAGGTTGTACTGCAGTGTCTCTATCTTTGTCTTGTACAGATTTTTCAAGTAACACATCAGACTTGATCTCTTTCTCCCCAAAATAGAGTTTTGCCACTGACACTAATTATGACATGGGATAAATCTGTGTTAGCATATATTTTCCTAAAGGATAGGAAATATGTTTTATCAGATCATCAAAGATGGGCTCTCTAGACATGTGATTTGATATGCCTTATAACATTCATTTAGATAGTGTAAATTGTGTAAATGAACACCATTATCACTGCAGCTATCTAATGATAACACAGCAAAAGGTTATGCTGTTCTTACTGACTTTTTTCTTTTAGTTAATAATAGTTATTGTTCTATTATTCAACTTCATTGAAAAGAGGGATTTGCTGATGTGATTTAATATTGGACTTTTTATTTAGATTTGCTTTGCAAAACTGTCATGAAATTTACTGGTACAGGCACAAAATCCATTAACACTACTCTTCACAATAGTGACTGGTAAAAATGATAATATGCAGATATTTTAATCAGCTCTCAAAAACAACTCATTTAGCCTGAATGACTAGAATTTGAAAAGGCTGATTTAGACAATGCTTTGTTTAAAGTCAAGGCAGGCTCCATCAGGAAAATTTCAAATGCAGATTTCAAGCACTGCAAAGTCATACACAGTTTTTTGTTATGAATTTAGATTTGAGTATTTTTTTAAATTAGCCAAGGCGAAAGCAAACACTGGAAAATTAAGCAATAAATTAAAATAAGCTATTAAACGCATTGGACCTCAAGTACCCCAAATGAAATTAAAAGTAGTTTGGCACTCAGGATTCTTAGGGACTTCTCCTATTGATTTTATTGTTTATTGCACTATTTGTGCCAAACATGCCTGCTAGTTAGAGTGGGATGATCCTGTTGGCTGTAACTGTGTACTTTGCAGCCAAATTTGGCTTTATGTGGTTTTGTATTTGTTCAGACAGAAAACTGTAAGAATGGGATTCTCTGACAGAGAGACCTCCAGCTGGTGTTACAGTCATATGTCTTGGAAGAAACTCACAAAAGTTATGTCATTTTGATTATTTGTTTCATCCTCAATACAAAAGGGCTATAGCTGTAGAAGACCTCTGGGATTATTAAATCCATCTCTTGCCAAGTAGAGAAGTTACCTCAAGGACAGATTCTATTGTCTACTCAATACAAAATGAGAGGTCCTTCTACACAACATACACTCTATAAGATGACACATCAATAGAATATTTGATACTTAAAGCATCTATTAGAAGCAAATATTTGATTTACAAAATCAAACATTTGCAGAATGCAACTTATCAAAGTCTATTTGGTTAAACATTTTTATTAATGCTAGACAAAGTACAACTTCAAAGGAAAAGTCAGCTGAAAGAAGAAACAAGTCAAGATTTTTCTGAATTAATGTTAATATTGCAAACTTAATTACACAAATATCCTACATTTCTCTTCAGATATAAAATGTCCTATGCTGAGCCTAATGACCTCCAAAGCAGAGAATCTGTTTTAATCTGTTCTCTACATTCTCAATATTTTTCTGCATTGTTTTAATATTATTGCCACTTCTTTCATAAAATTTGTGTCCCTGAGTCTCATGCTGCCAACTTTTAAAAATTATTTTGACAGCATGGTTCAAAGATGAGAATTAGGGGAAAATCCTATTCAGTTCAAGGAGAACAGCTGAAAGGGCTGATGCTAAACCAACACCTGCCTGCATCCAGTAGGCAGTGACATAGCAAGAGCCCTTGAAAACACCTGAACTGTAGGAAAATCTGCTTGTGCTTGATGCACAGCTACAGCCAGACATGTCACCCCAGATGTAAACTGCTGTGAAGGGCAAAAACCCATACAATGAGTAGTCATAGAGACAAGGAATGATTTTCAAAGGTGCTTGTAATTTTTTAGGTATATTTTTTCATTCACAGTGAAAACTGTGAGGGCAACATCGTGTGTCCAGCTAGCTGCAGGCATAGCATTACATTCTCATTCAATAAAAATCGGATCTCTTTTTGAAAAACATTTTTCTCCCATCAACCACCAAAAAACCATGTTACTGAATCCAGTAAATCTACTGTGATATCCCTAGAGGGCTCTTCAGGGAAGGCAACAAAATATAATCTTCAACAGACTTGTCAGTCTAAGCCTCCTTCTGTTAACGGAGTCCTTGATATACTTTTACTTTGAGGCCAGCAATGGATATTACATCCCTACTATCTGAAACTGAACCCTTTGAATCTTATTTATGTCATTGTCATCTTATAACCTTATATCAGTCTTAAGATTACATTTTTAAATCCTCTGAAATTGTTCCTTGAACTGTTGTAAGACTTCACAAATAATTGGAAAGAGGGGCATTTTTAGTTTTCTCTCTCTTTTCTTTTTTGGCAGAGCTCAACTTTGCCTCTTTTTTTTTTTTTTTTTTTTTTTTTTTTGTCACAGAGATGTATACTGAGGACAGCTAAATTTGGGTCTATTTCTTCATCTAGAACTGTTACAGAAAATGCTTTGAGATCTGATATACCTGTAACTACTAATAGAAATGCAAATCCCTTCTGGAGATGTTTCATCTCTTCATGAAACAGCAGGGGTGTTTTGAGTAGGAGAATCTGTTTTCAGTTGCATCAACAGGTACATCTGACAAAACTTCTGTCTTCTCTGCCTGCTTTCCAGTAGCAGGCTAACAAAAGCATTGTGCACACACTTGCATACCAGCACACTTGAACAGAAGGACTTATTAGTACATGAACTAATAATGGCAGTGCAGAGAAGTGGTTCTGAAAAACCCTGAAATACAAGATACAGGAAGGGATAACAGGGGATTTCATTCATATGGGACAAGTTTGATTTATACCATAGTTGCAAGTATTTATCCTTATCCCAGAATTTTAAGTAGTTTTTAAAATATTGTGACTGACCAATAAACCCCTACAATGGGAGAAGGCTCAGAGGAGACGGGCATGAGCGAGGTGTCCGTGAAACTCAAGAATAATGTAGGATTTGACTGGTTAACCACAGCTGTTGCACAGAAAGCTGACTTTATCTCAACACAAAGGGGACTGGAGGGTGGCCTTTGTTTTAGATGAGTAGCTGTATCTGTTGAGTGGATCAACTGCTGTAAGTGTTTCTCCCTGAGACAGCCAGACCAGCATGGGGGAGGTGTATGTATGGCTCAGCCCAACACAGAGTATAAAACCTGAACAACTAACAAAAGAATTTTGAAGAGAGCAATGGGCTTGAGCTGGCTTCAACTGACGTATTCCTTCCCAATGACTGGGGACACCCAACGTTGTGACAATGAGCATATTATAGAGACTGGTAATGGGGATCACATTGGTGTTGTGATTGAACTGTATATTGCAATTGATATATTTTGCTAAGTGTATACACTTGTATTGTAATTTCAGTACATGCTATATCACTCCGCTAAATCAAAAATCCCGTGTAACATCAAATATCTTCAAAGTTAACTTTTATATTAAACATTACACTCTCCGTGTGTGGAATATCTAAAAGAACCTGGTCAGAGAGTACTGGACTCTGACAAATATCCATATCCCATATTTTGCAAGATATTGAATATCTACCACTTTAAATGTTTGTTTCCAAGTCTTTGTTTCTTAGAAATTGTTTTAAGGGACTCTAATCTAGTTCCCTGATTGTGTTGGCCCATGATTTCACCTTCATTGCCACTTAGGAGCTGGAGTATCGCTTTCTTCAGCACTCCTGTCACTTAATTCACATGAAAACCCATAGAGTTCCCTCAATGTTATTATACAGAAACAGTTCCTTGGATCAGTTGAAAGGATTTAAGTAGTATCTCATCTAAATTTAGATAGGTGTGATGTTTATCTGTAAAGGCTACAAAGTTATTTAACGCAGCAGCCCAGAGTTGTGTTTTATGTTATCAGGACATGCCCTCATACTGAAAACACTGATCATATTCAAGCTTATGAATAAGCTAATAAAAATAAATTTCATTTCTGTGCATTCAAAATGCAATCTACGCAATCAAAACCAACTGGTTAATGTATCAGTCTGTGATAGTACACTATTTAGCAAGCAGAAAGCTTCAAAGAAAATCCCACAGCTTTACAAGTGAGAATGGATGAAAGTGAAAATTGAAAATGCTTTCTGTCAACCACGTATTTGTCTTTAGGGTAGGATTTAGCAAACCTTTTACTCTGGTCCTTCCTCATCTTTTGTTTTTGTTTGACTCAATCCCAGTCTCGATGAAGTCCAGTAATGTCCATTCAGGAAAGAAAGATCACGCATAAGAGTTCATTGTGTGTGAAATTTGAAGGGGAAATAAAAAGATTGCTTAAAATAAAGTAAAAGTCAGCTGTGCTACGAGTGAGAGTCAAGCAATAAATAATCAGCAAAAATGAGTCCAATTTGCAATTCAGCAATAAATCTATACTAAAATAATTATTATCATAGGAAAAAAAATGAAATAAAGAAATCCAGACATACTTTTTATGAATTTCCTTAACAGGCAAATATAAGCATTCATATTTCAAACTATTTTAATATTCCCAACCTCTTCTGAACATACTTGTTCAAAGCCTCCACATATTCAGTGTTTTCTCATATGGAAGATTATTCTGGAAAGAAGTTGGCAGGTCCCTCATTGGTTCATTTTAGAAGTATGAATACCATTCATTAGAATAGCTTTTGAAATGAATTGCTTGCAGCATTTGGGTGAATGGTGCACTTGTGGCTGATGTAAATCACTCATTCTTCACCTGCTTAGTTTCACATCCTTTTGGAGATGGCTGCAGTCCATGGCTCAGCCCCCAAATATAGTGATGGCGGTACAGTCAATAAAACTAGTATCATGTGCTGGAATCCTAGTAATGGAAAACTCAACAGCTAGTGCTTCTTATCAATAAATTATAATAGAAGGTGTAAGGATTGATTTCCATCCACATTGGAGGAGAATTACTTGAGAAATTGAATAGCATAAACAATCCTGAACCAAATGTTTGGCAGCCTGTAATTAGTAAGTAACTCATGATCAGTAGTCCCACCCCAGAAGATAATATCCAGCCATTTGCTAAGGAAAGGGTAAAGCAAAGACTGCATTTCCTAAAGAAGCTTAAAAACTATATTGTCAGCTTTCCCCTCTCCTCACCATAAACTGCTGGTAAATCCTGCACATGATGCTTTTTTATTGCACTCCTATACTGAATTTGAATTAGAACATCATTCCAGACAGTGTCCTAATTTTTATTCATAAAATATAGTACAGGTGCAAGTATTTGCACATAGAATTGAAATGGAAGTGCAAATATGCATGTGAACTTTTTTTGGGACAAATTAAATCTGCAAACATATCAAAGAGAACATGATCCTACATGTTATAATTTAAAAAAAACTAGCCTTTTCATCGTTATGAACAGTGAAAATGTGAGAAATTGTGGTTTTGGACGCTCTTAAATTATTCTTATATGTAGACTGAAGTCACTGAAAAAAAAAATCCTGTGGCAAAGCTGAATTTAGGGCTATGTCCACAACAGGAAGATGTGCAGACCAGCATGAACAGATCTGTAGAGAGAAACAGCACTCAGGACTTCACATTCACACTAGATGAATTTCAGGGGTTGTTACTTCAGACGAGCTTGTTTCCTGATCCTGTGGTCTGACTGCCCATTTGCAGCTGGATCTCATTTTTTGTGTTTCTGGAGCACATCTTTCAGGTTACATTTATCTGAAAGGAGTCCAGTTTGTCTGATCCAGAATTGCCCCGATGTAAACCAAAGTGCAGGAAGTGGGAGTGCCTGGGAGAGTCACTTGAAAAACTCCTGATCTGAACTAAAATCCTGATGCAGATGCACCCTTAATGATGCAAGAGACAAATCCTCCAGGAAGTGTGTCTTGATTTGGTTCACATCATTGCTTGATCTGAATCTGTAACCCCGTTACAAAAGACAGTGCAAACCACCAGTTCAAAGAGAAAATGCTTTAATCCTTGTATGTCAGGGTAATTTCACTTTGCATAGCTAATTAAACATGTACTGCAACAGGGATTGTATTTAATATCACTCACTTCTTAGGCTCACTGTGCAAGAACATTCATTGTTCATACGAATCAAGCAGAAAGTAGGTCTCCTTTATTTTGAAAATGTCCTAATCAAGCTCCTGAGTAGCTCTCAAAAAATGTTTAAGTATCCCACACAAGTTAAATTCAACAGGCTAGACTGAGAGCAACTCACTTCAGAATACCTCGAGGAATGATGTTTAGGCTCCTTACCTGGGAAATGTCTTGGTGTAGGCTCAATCCACAGCACCAACGATAGGAGAGGATGTATTCCTGAATCCAGGTGAAGGCTATAGTTTAGTGGCTTGACCACTTGACTGCCAGAATGGAGGTGGAGCAGAAAAAGCATTCCCTTGAGCAGAAAAAGCATTTGAATCTCAGTCCCCTTAGATACCCTAAAATGGAGATACTCCCTGCTCCTCTAGCTGTGTGCACCCCGCACTTCATTTCTTTTGATTTTTGCACATGCTTCTCAAGGGATGGTAGAAGTAATTTTTTTCTACAGTAACTTAAATGTTACAGTCAAAAAAGTTCCAAAGTGAAGGTGATGACTGCATCTCTACTGAGTCCTTATGAAATTGAGTTTGTTCTGATTTTTTTTTCCTCATAATTACCATCTATTTTAAGGCAGGGAAAGCATGAGAAGGAACTGCATATTATAGCATAATGTTATACCTTGTGCCCAGCAGGAGGGATACCAGTGAGGTATCCAGGTACAAAATTAAGTCATTTTGTCCATATGCATTATGGATGGTATAATTGGTATTTTATGAAATTATATTTGGTTCAATTATTATTGTACTTTTACTGACTTTTTAATAAATAATAATTACAATATGTTGCAGCTATGTAACATTTTAATCTTAATATTTTAAATTTCACTATCTTTGACAAAACCCCAGAGCACTCTTAACTAAGAAGGTAAGTCTAATTTTGCATTTCTGTATAATATGATGAATATTAACAGCAAATACTAATACTCTGGGTTTGCAGAGCCCTCATACTTTCCCAGTCTGTGTCTTTTTCTCTTCATAAATATATGAAAAGCCATCTCACTGCTCTGTTTGAATCTCCTCTTAACACTTTGTTCTTCTGAAATGCCTAAAAAAGACATGGAAATGACTAAGGAATGAGTGTGTCGTGACCTCTGTTTTTTGTGGGACTCTCTGAATTATCCTTACAGCGGATATTTTACTCTGTATCAAATCTTTTCATCTCATCCAACATCAAGGAATTCCATAATTTAGGGAAACAGATTTTGGCTGGAGGGTTTTCTGTGCGCAAAGCCTCTTGCAGCGAAGGGCAGTCGTGGCCGACCAGCCCCCCTGGGGCCAGTGGCAGCGCAGCTGTGGCCATGCTCCCCTTCCCACGCGAAGCCCAAGAAGCTCAGCCCTGCCCTGCCACGTCCTCTGCCACTTCCCTGCGTGTCAGGAGCTGGAGGCCAAACAGCTACGTATAGGGTAAGGAGCCAGCAAGAAGCTGTGGGGCCTCACGGATAAGACATGAGTTGCTGGCATCGTGGTGAGATTAACGAGGGGTGAAAGCTTCTTAGATTCTACTATAGAGCTGTAATATGTATGCTGGGTGCCTCCTTGCATCTCTCTATCTGTTATAACTCTCTCTCCCACGTGGAGAATAAAACTCTCCTTTCCCTATGCTCCTTTGCTTCCATACACACAGTGAGGCTAATTTGTAACGTCTCATACAACTGCCAAAAACAGTAACCATGTCATGAATGGTGAATCTTCTTTCCCAACAAACTGGAGAGCCCATTAAAAGTACATTGGTCAGATTTGCAATATATGCTGGAAAAAGAAAATAAATTTTGCAATTACAATATTTATAATAAGGCTCATAGCTTGATCTATAGGAACAATTTAGCAGTGCTATATATGATAATAGGTCAGTAATTCTTTGTTGAAAGTTCAACAGAATTTGTTTCCTTTGTTGTTCTTTTCAAATAAAGAAATACATTGCTATATGTTTAAATATATATCATTATTTGGTTGTGGACATGAAAATGATTGTGTCTTGGAGAACAGCCAGTACTCAGTTTAAAATACAAAATGAAGACCTACAGAATGGGAATAGTATGACTAAAGGATTATGGTCCAGGTAAATGTAGAAGTATTGACTTAACGTGTCCAAATCACAATAATCAGTAATTTATGCAGCAAAATAGAAAGTGTTTTCTTTTTTCAACTTTTTTACTTGTCACTGGTAAAGGATTTTTTGTTTGGTTTATTTTTGCCTCCCAGAAGTGCAAACTTCAACACATCAGCAATTATGCTTACTTTGCACAGTAGAGGACAGCATGCATTTTTTCTTTTACTGCTGACTCTATCCCCATTTTGCCTGACATGCTTTTCCATCCCCACTTTCACCTTCTGTACCCTATGAACATAAAGAATAAAAAATAGATTAAATACAAAGGAGCTGAAGATAATAAAGTGATCACACAAGTTTGCTTTCCTGTGCTCAAAGTAATATTTTCCCTTTTTCCAGTAAGTGGAATCTCTCATGTGTCATGTGGGATTCAAATGAAGGTGCATCATTACATTAAAAATGCAAGGCCACATTTTGACTTAGAGACTGGCCCACTGTGAAAATATCTCAGATGAGCAAGTTTCATGCATTGAGCATGATTTTGATTTGAATAAACTGTCTTAAGGTTTCTTTAAAACAATAGTGCTCTGCACTTATCATTTTTAGTGCCTATTACAATGAAAACTCTATTTTGAGTCAGAGGAATATTACTCTTCTGATTTCAAACATTTTGATACCCTGAAAGCTTTCTTTCATCTTTATATTTTAAGGTGCAAACAGATCTTTTTTTTCTAAACAATATACTTTCTTTCTCATCATAAAAGAAATAGAGTTTTCTATCAATACATGTTTTGGCAATGATTTTTACAGGACTGTTGATTAATGTGCTGCTGTAGCATATTCTCACACATCTATGTGGTTTTGCATGTCTAAGAGAGACCTGCTCATGCTCTCTCTCTCTCTTTTGGCAAGATGAGCAGAAAGATTTATTTTTTGACAGGCTGCCATTCTCAAGAGGGCATAAAATCTGCATTTGCTTACATCTGCCTAGATTAGTGGATTATCCTGCAGTCTGCTTGGTGACTGAGATACTTTATATCCTTCGTCTTCAAGTTCTTAAAACTAATATAACAACAGGTGCGTTTCTAAGATTTGGCACATGTGTTGGAGAGTGAGAGGTTTTATCACATGGCTGATTGGTATCTTGCAATCATAATTTTTTTCCCAGGGACCTCATTTTAGCAACCAACAATATCATAATAAGAAAGTCATGCTTTTTATTTTTGCTTTAGTTTGTGATAAAAGTACATCAAACAGCAAAGTTGGAAGCCTTCCCCTATTATTTGATCCAGTTTCAGAAGTGGGGGTGGGGGAAGAAAAGAGAAGAGAAGAGAAAAGAAGAAGGGAATTAATTAGTGCAGCAAAAACTGTGTGAAAAAAAGGAGGGTTTGTATGGTGGTCTCAAGTGCTGGAATAAGAAACAAATTAAAAAAAAAAAAAAACTTTAGAAGAAAGGGCTGTTCCAGTTAACTGCCTCCCAGCTTCCAATTCCTAACCTAATTCTAACAATTCTAAACTAAAGCCCTCTCTACCTTACCAAGAAAAACCCCAAACATGAAAACTGAACACAGAAATACCAAAACAAGTGGAAAGAACAGCTGAGGTATCCTACCATTCATCAGCTGCAGGGATGCATCCTTCACCCTGGCCCTCCCTCTTCCCCCAGAGCCTTCATGGAGCTGCCCAGGCCAGGCGCATGGTTGCGCTGGCTCTTTTTGCCACAGGTGTTTCAGGGAGGTGCCACCAGCAAGAGGCTAGTGAGGGTCAGCCTGGAACGGCCCCGAAACAACAGACCCAGTGTGGCTGCACCCATGTTAACATGGAGGGTCTTCCCCTTCCTACCCCACTTAGTCTTTTAAGATTGTAACTTTGAAACAAAATCAGCTACAAGAAACTGATTTTCTATAGTCAAGTGAATGCCTGTTCTTGACCATACTGTGTGGTGCTAAGGGCTGAGATATTCCAAAGACTTACTCCAGCTTTCCTAACTAAAAAGCAAACAAACAAAACCCAGCCAAACAAAAAACCCAACCAAACAGAAATAAAACAAGATGAAAAAACATAATTGTGCCTTCACAATAGGACTGTAGAGTCCTATTATAATCCTGGCTCTCAATAAGGTTGAACTTTGTCTCATAAAATTTAAGTATCCTGTGCAGTTTTAGGAATGATCTTTCTCTCTAGGTCTTTCATTTTTAAATCAAATCTTTCCTCTATTCTTCTCCTCAATTGCGAATCTATTTTGTCAATAATTAATTCTGCCATCTATCATAGAATGTGAGTCAATGAATTTCTCTTCTGTCCATCTTTGTCTCTTAAATACCTTATTCCTCTATTTTTTTTTTGTTTGTTTCCAGAGGACCTGAAATATGCTTCTTAATCTTTTCAAACTACTCCTCTGATATATTTATAATTCTTTCTGTGTGTCCTTCTCATGAAAGACCTAGACACTCCGAAAGCCCTGTATATATAGTCCGGCTGAGATTTATGTAGTCTAATGTATGTGCTGGCCTGTGCACAAACGAACTTTATTCATAACAAAGTAGATTGAAAGTCTGTGAAACCCTTATCGGATTGTATTATTTGTTTCTGGTAGTGCCAGCAATGCATGAAGCATTTTTAGATACTCAAGACTGTATGGTCACTGCCAAAAAAAAGATCATACAGTCTAAAGGAAGGAGAACTTGAAGGAAAGAAAAAACAAAAGGCTGTTTGTACACAAGATATAGCTCTTTGCCTGAGTGACTAGCCAAATGGTATCATTCTATATGCTCAAACTAGGGATACAATAAATAAGAACAGAATAAAAGATGGCAGTTCGGATCAGGAGAGGAAGGAGCTAGAGAACTGGGCTTCCTCCTTGAGACAGTCCAGAAGCACAGATCTGTGCTTCCCACACAAGGAAATTGGGTCATTCCCTTGTGTGTCCCACTTGCAAGGGACGAAGGCTGTGCTGAGGTCATCCACTGCAGCTGTGGGATTTATTATTTGGCAGATTTCTGTCTCACTGTTATAAGACAATGATTCAAATGGCCTACAAGTTTTCAGCTAGAAAGATGGTTAGTAAAGTGGCTATTATATATTTGGACTAAAATAACACAGAACATTAAAAAATACATTCTTTTCCTAGCATGTGTTCCTTCACATTGCTACAATGTAATCAGTATTCTATACAAAGATAAGAATAGCAGGAACCTTAAAGATACTGCAGTGCTTTGACACAAGTAACAGTGAAAAAGTCTATTTTAAAAATGCAGAATACCCATTATTTTACTTTTTTAACTCTCAGTTTTATTTGGACATTGTTTTCATAAATTTGCATAACATTATAAAGATTTAAAATTCCAAAATAAGCTAAGCAGAAGGTCTTAAATTGGGAGGTAGATGCTCTCCTGAGAGAACTCCATGGAAGATGCTCTCTGGAAGCATAAGAAACTTCACACTGTGAGGAAAAGGCAGCTGTTGACTAGGCTAACAAATGTGCAGTCCCAGATACTGCCAACAGCTTTGGCCCAAGAGTTGGACTGACAGGCTATTCTATATGGCCTGACTGTAGATACGGACTGCTCCTCTTTTCATCTTAGCTAAGCAGACAGTTCATGCTAAGTCAACATAGAGTAAGAAAGTCATCGAACATCCAGATGGCTTACAGAGGGCATCTCCTGGAAGGCAAGGTGCTTTACCTTGGGAATAGCAGTGATTTACCAAGCCAGCTGATATATCTCTGTATGGGCCCAACAAATAAGGCAGCATGATGTATTCATGGAGTACAGGGTATGAGGTGAATTTTAGAAAGACCTAATGAAGGTGCTGGAAGATCCTGCAGCAACATTTCAAGCATTAGGATGTCTGAAGTGCTGATGTGTCCAGAACAATTTGGAGAAACCTTCAAGAACACCTCACAAAACAGCATAGACATGCTGTGGATTGTCATAATGTCTGTATCTTTAGACTCTGGAATTTCAGTCTTGCAAAAATTAAGACATTTTGATTTTTTAGTTTAAAAATAATGTTTTGTTCTAAAATTTTGTCTGACATTTTATTTCATATACCTTTTATTTCATTGAAACTGAACATTCTAATCAATCAGAAGTCACTTTTTCTTCCAAACTGGGGCTGAATAACAAATGAAAATATTTCAAATTAGAGGATTTTATATAGATATATATACACGTACATATGTGTGTGTGTGTGTGTGTATATATATATATATATATAAAAAATTAACAAGCTCACATATCCATTTTCATTCAATTTTTACTCTAAGGACTTTTTCAAGTCAATGTTTTCCAAATATCTATTCCCCACTCCATAAATTTGATGTACATTCCTTTTTCCTTGTTATATGACCTTGTATATGTTCAAATTAACCTTAAAATCTCTTTACCAAATGATGCATAGCAATCTTTATTACTAATCTGCCTCCAGCATTATTTACTACTCTACCAGGGTTCATGTCACCCTAAAATTTATCTGTATTGATTTTATATTTTCTTCTAGAACATTGATAAAGACACTGAACAACATTCCTCCCAGATGGATCCACATAGCAGGATCATCTGTAAACTATAAGCACTCTGTAAGCAGTATCAGTTAATCAGGATTTAATATATTATATATGGGTTTTGCAGATTTTTACAATGCCATATTTTTAGCAGTTTGTTATAGCATCTTAAGACAAAAGCCCATGTTTTCCAATTCTATCTGTATTAAGGAAGCCTAGTTACTATGCTATGCCAAATGCAATCTCATTAAAAAGATACCATTTCTTTCATAAGAGCTGTTTTTCATAAAACTGTGCTAATTGCCATTAATTATGCCACTATCCTTACTGATTACATTCTATATTATCCTCTATTAGTGTCTAAGATCAAACTAACCTATCAGTGCTTTCTCAGTTTTTGTTCTTATCCTTTTAAAATTTTGGTGCAACAAAAAAGTACTGATTGTTCTAATACTGGATAAAGTTACAGTTATAGGACTGAAAGGAATATCCTTGGCCACTTCCAACTCTCACAAGCAAACAAACTATGCAATACCTCTGTATACATATTGATCTCCAGCTTAGAATCATTTCTTTTTTTGCCTCACTGCTTTTATTAAAAATTTCTGCCAGATTTTTCCCATAGCCAGCTTGTCTTCAGGCAAACTTTAACCTTTACTGTTAACTGTTGGTCTCCTTCTCTAAATATTTATGTTACTCTTCTCCCCCGAAATATTTCTATTTTTTTAAATATCACGGTCATGTCACCTTCACCTTTTGTTTTGGAAGACTAAACAAGCTATGACTTGTTAGTCTAATCAAGATAAATTCCCTATTCTCCTGATGATACTATTAGCTTTTCTCTCCACCTGTTCCACTTTGAAATACATATTTTGTGTGCAGCAAAACTATACGCTGTATTTCAGGTGACAGTTTTGCAGTGTGTGTACAATATATGGTGGGTTTTTTTCCTATTTTAACTAGAAATACATCAGTTCAGGATTACACACACACACACACACACACACACACACATCTATTTATTTATTTATTTTTCCTGAGGAACACTACATTTCTGGCTCATAGGCATCCTGTGATTGACTAATACAGCCAGCTCTCTCTTTTTCTGTCATTTCAAATGAATGAGGCCAGTTAATAGCTCTGATTCAAGATTAGTAGTTCACAGCAAATTCTATTCAATGATCCAGTCCTGTGATTTAAAAATGTTTAACTTATTTAATGGTTGCTGTTAATCATCCTCTCAAGCTACTAATAGAAGAGAAAGTATTTCATTATCTGTGGAAGTTATGAATACATCACCCCACTTCTTTCCAAAGACAAAAGTGTGTTCAACCAAATATTTCAGACTTTTTTGTGTCGTGATTGTTCTTGTCAAGAACTTAAGTAGACTCCTCTCAAAGGATCTAATCCTCCTGGTGGTAAGTCTCCATATATACTATAAGGGAATTTCCTCATCTTTTTATCTGGGTGGAAAGAAACACTTTGAAAAAAAAGGGGGGAAGTGAGGATTCCTAGAACTACAGGATTAAACAGTCATAATTAGCTAATGAGCTTTAGCCTCTCTTTTTGTGCATCAATAAAGATGAGGAATGTGAACTTCCAAACCTTTAAAAAAAAAGAAAAATCCCTGTTTTAGGGTGTTTTTCTGAAATGAATGGAACCTCACAGATTCTATTAAAACCAATTTTAAAAGTTTCCATTAAGACACATTTGGGACTTTCACTACAGACCTTTGAAAATGTATGTGGTGGCAGTAACAGAGGGGAGAAGAAATGGAGAGGGGCTGGAACTGAAACATCATTTCAGTTCCAAAAAAGATAGGATTGAGCTTGATCATAAAAAATAACAAAGAGATAACAGATCAACTTTTTTTTTCTTGAAAGAGATCATTCATTGACTGTGATTCATCTCTGGTGGAAATACACAGAATAATTAATCTGTATTTGTTGCATGACAGAGCATAAAACTATGTTACCCCTGGGATGGCAGCTGGTCTTTCTTTTTAATTTGCCACTTATGCACTTTTAATCAGTGATTTTTCTCCCCCTACCACACACTTTTACGAGCTGAATGACTACTGGCTATTACAGCCTGTGAATATGGCTTAAGTTCTCGTTCCTGACAAAAAGAGAGACAGAACCAGACTAGATGCATGGGAACTGCCCATTAACATTGCAAAATATGTAAGTCTTCTTGGTGAAATAATCCAGTCCAATAAGAGTGTCATTACTTACTGAAAGTTGCTTAATGCCTTAACAACTGTTGTCTTCATCTGAGAGACTGGTAGCATCCTTGAATCTGATCCTGTGGATGACAAGCACTTGCACGTTTTACATAGGGAAATTCTTCAGGATTTTTATATGTTGGAACTACATGACTCTACCATATGGAAAATAGAAGCACCATGACAACATTGGTCATTGAGGACTGGGTATTAAAACACTGCTTTGTGTGTAGTACTGGGAATAAGTGGTAAAACAACAGCTCAAACACACTGTTATTTACCACGGAGACAATGTTTTACAATTTTCATGTCTCTTAATAAGCACTATAACATGATATTTTGAGGTAAATTTCATTTCATTTCATAACTGAACACTTGTTTTTTTAATTCAAATCATCCTTATGGAGCAAATTCTACCTACTTTCATTTAAGGATTTTGGTGCTAACTTTCTCTTACACAAGTGATACTGTGTGAAATGTGCCAACAACTAAGCTAGCTAAGTGTGAGTGTTAGGAGAGATCCCCAGACCAAAAAGGAGTGGTCTCAACCTGGACTAGTTAAGATAGTAGTTCATCTCCCTCTCTTCCTCTCCTTACTCATTTTTGGAGTCTTTGGGAGATAGCTGCTTCCTTCTTCACATCATCCCTTAACCTTCCTTCCTAATGGTTTTGGCTATGGGTGAAGGATGATAGGAGGAGATGTAAGAAGGCCACACATGATGTTTGAGGCCCAAGGTCTGCCATCACTGTGCTTAGCTTAATGAAGCACAAGAATCTTTTTGTCTGCACACAAATCAGTTGGTCTCTTTTTCCACATCCCGGAGGGGCTTACTATCACATCTGTTCTTGCTTACAGATTAATTTTCCAAACTAAATTTAAGTAGAATTATCAGATAAAACTGTGGTGCCCACTGACCCTGGCCTGCTAATCCAGAAAGCACCTTTCTTTTCTCTAATACAACTGCCTTCTACACTCACCTCTTATGATTTCTCAAATTTTTATAAGAAATGCATGGCCTCTTCCCAGCTGGGCCTGGTATATCCTGTGGTTTATAAAAGAGGATATACTATCTAACAGAGAGAAAAACTGATGCATGTGGAAAATAGCTAGAAAAATCCTGCAAGGTAGTTTGGGCTTCACTATTGTTTGAGAATAACCTTACAAACAAGTTTCAGGCTCTTCATTCTGGGTGTTTGGGTATCATGATTTGCATATACATCTTATCTGCAGTAAAATTGGGATTTTACAAATTTCTGTGTTATTTGGAGGTACACCAGGTGCTCTCTATTATGTTCTACACTAACTGCAACAGTCAGCAGTAATCCTGTTGTGAATGATTTTTTAGCTGCGATACATCATTGACACATGCGGACATTAAAAAGAATTCCAGGCTACATTTGCAAAGAAATGTGGGCTTGTATTTTAGAGCACCTCTTTCGGACAACACATAACTCCGAACTAGCAAACAGTATTCCTTAAATAAGGCATGGCTGGGACTCACAACCCTGGTAAGCCTGGCAGAGCTTTCTGTAGTTTAGACAGTTCAAGATGTTGCAAGGAGAGAAGTAAAGGGCACAGAAATACTCTGGGCTGTAGGGAAGCCTTCTACTTGGGACTTGTAGCCATGGCTCTTCTAGCGGTAGGTGTCTGATGAGGTCAGTCTTTTCTCATACAAGCTGTGGACAAGAGAATGATGGATGTTACTCATCTCCCTCCACCTCACTGAGGCATCATTCACCCCAGGGCCAGTTCACTCACCAAGAATGTGGAAGACCTGACTTCTTCCTTTGCCTGATTTCATCTGAAAGTTGGTACTTTCATGCCTTATAGGTGAGTAACATAAATGCTGGCCTTTGTGGGGGGAGGGGAGTCTCAGATACTCCAGGGAAAGGTGTTCCACTTTTTACAAGTAAGTAGTATTTGGATTGACAGCAAGAAAAAAGTTAAATGATTGTCATCAATGCTTGGGATAAGGTAGCACTGACTCACCTGGGATGAATCATCTCCAAAGTTGTATGTCTTCTACAATTCCTAGCTATTTACACATAAAAAAAAAGAATGCCTCCAACAAAATAGGAGCACAGTTCATCCTGGTGCATCAAGCATTCTGGTGGCTAGTAATACTTTCCCAGCAAATAAAAGTGTAAATTCAAGTGAGAGAAGCAGGGAGAGGGATTTAACATCATTTCTTACCTCTTATTTTAATTTTGACACCAGTGACAGTATGTAACTGTGGATGAGGGCTAGGCAAGAGGCAAAAGAATGCCAAAAGTTTTATGAAAAGGTTGATAAAATTCTTTATCAGTTGTGTGAAAGGCTGTGTGAGATAGATGTTGTTCAGTTGAAGGCTGGTGACAGCAGCTTTGGTGGCAGTGCGTATACCCAGTAAGGGAATCTTAGGCACTGTGAAGGATTTTAATACTAGAAATTTAACTGATAAAGACTGAGATCTGGGCTAGATGGCCCCTGGTTTAGGGTTTTGAGGCTCTATTTTTTAAAACAAGAGGAAGAAGACCTTTACCCAGCCTTCCCTCTGCTGTTCTCTCATTAATCTTCAGTTGTCTGTATTCAGATGTAATAATAGAATATCTGAACACTTAAGGAATATTTTATCTTTCTCTTTCTTGTCTTTCCTGTCTTTTTATGTTCATCCTATGACAGCTGGATAAACTGTAACTTGGAAAAATGAAGCAACACTTCTGGAAGCATCTCCACCTGGAGATGCTGTTTCAGAAATGTTTGGTTCAGCACTGAGGGGCTTTGAATGTCAGGATGAATATTTTATAAAATCTTTTTGCTCAAAAACAAGGTAGTAGATGGCAATATGGTTACATCTCGAAAAAGGAAAATTCAGCACAATGTTAAACAGTTTTTCATTGCTTATCATGCATTGCTGTTCAAGAATTCAAAACATACTGAGCAAAGTCAATGGAAGCTGATGGTACTTACTGCTTTGCTACAGTGCAAAATACAGCTAAGTGCATAATTTTATATCTTATCATACAATCCTATATCACAGTTAATATAAACTTTAATATAAGCCCATAAGTTTCTAAAATGTAGAAGTAAAGGATGACATCAACTGATATCGACTGGTATAGTTTCAGGGATAATGGCTCTTCTCAGAGGATTTCATAATGTTTCACAGGAGCACTTGATAGAGGTATCTGCATCTTGCTAACAATGCTAAAAGGTATTTGACATAACACCAGCAAAATATTCTGATTTATGGATGCTTAGGACCTAACATATTTTCTTATTTTATTGCGTTTATTTTTTGTTGTTTGTTTTTTTTCTGAACAGTTATTTAACTATCCTGTAATCCAGCTTGTCCTCCTCCCTGGTATTTTCTGTTTGCGTGCTTTCTGAGGCATTCTCTTTACTAAGAGGAATCCCTCACTATCCTGAAAGATTCATAGTGATCTAGACATAGTGATGATTGGACCTCAGGGATATGACAAGTTTTTGACTTACTAAGTCAAGCTTGCTATGACAAGCTAAGTTTTTCATTCTGTAGTTCTCTTTAGGACTAGAAATAGCCTCTGGAAATACACTTATTTTTAGACATCTTTGTTTAGTTTAATTTCATGGAAATCATCTGAACTGAAATTGGAAATAGGGTGCAACTGTTTTATGTTTAGGATGATTAACACTGAAACAAATTGTCTGACGATATAATAAGTACAATGACCTGGAGAAATCTGGAAAATATGTTCTATTTCAAGGTCAAATCAGTACATTTGCTAAAAGAATTAATAGGTACTAACCTGTGGTTAATCTTGTGCTGATGGACAGGTTAGAGGATCACAAATTGTCTATTTTGGACAAGGAATCTCAGACTTTCAGATAATACAGGTATTACAAATATTACAATGGTTGTAGACATGTCTGCAGTTTATATTAAAACCATACAAATACAAATAACAGTGAACAAAAAAATTCCTAGCAATATATACATTCATAGTCATACAAATACCTAAAGCCTGGCTGCCCTCTTTCCACTTTTACGCATGCTCTGGAGAACTAGATCGACATCATGGTGTACCAGAAATCATTTGTGCTATCTCTGCTCTAAGAAAGGCCAGCTCTTGACAAGCTTTTTGTACAGATAATGGCCTGCTATAACTCAATGACATCCAAAGTATGCAAAATTTGTAAAAGTAACTTTGCTGGTTAACTTCAGCTGAAAAAAGAAAGCTCATCAAGAAACCTGCCTTCACAGCTTTTTATTTAAAGGGGTATTGAAACACTTCAGCAGATTTACTATTTGTGAAAATTTTTCTTAGAAAAGTCCATGATTTTAGCACTGTAAAAAAGGATAGTTTTTTAGAGTTTTTACACATTATGCTATTATTAGCAAAGGTGTGAATCTAAGTAGTACATCTATAGTGGTAAAACTCCCTACACTAGAGTGAAAACTCACTCGTTTTAGAGTAGAGTATCCACTCACCTATACAAGTATAGTCAGTTTAATTGTGGTAATGTCATTAGTTTGCTGTAAGACTTTCCTAGGCATACAAGCAGTTTCCTAGGTATACATAGTTTCCTTGCAGCTAGTTCTTAATCTGTGGCCTGTCTAATCCTCCAGAAACAACAGAAATTTGTTGAGGAAGAGACTGTCACTGCAGGTTCACTTTGGCTGTAAGTGGCCTGCTTGCATTTGAGGTAAGGATGAGTATTTCTTGGAAACTTTGGTATTTGAAAAAGTTATTATTAATTTATTTTTAATAAAATAATAATTATTGGTTATTAGCAGGGATTATTATATACTATTCCTTCACTTATTTGTATCTTCAATTTAATAACTTCACCACTAATCCACTGGCAGCCATTCCCCTAAGAAGAGAGCTTCTTTGATATGTCAGCTCAGTAGTTCCCTTCAGAACACAGAAAAGTACAATAGGCAGCTGTTTCCCAGCATGATTTTCTAGCTGATTTTTAATGTGAACTTAAATTTATAACTTCTAGGAATCATGGACAACAGAAGGTTAAAACTAGAAAGACCTACTCTTTCTGCATAATGAAAGCCACCTATCCCTTTCCAATCTACATAATACCCATAATTACATGCAAATTATGTGATTTTCAACTGTTTGTAGAATCTGTTCCTATAATTAAATGCAGCACAACAATGTTTTTAAGAGCTCACAGACATCACTATGAATCATATGCATCCTGCAGAGCCCCATTATCACAATCAGAACTCAGAGGACAACAATTTTGCAGTAAACATTGTAGTTTGATACAATGGATCAGGCATGAATAATTTAAGGAATCATGGAAGACCTTGTTGATTGCTTCTCTTAGCATAAAGAATAATGGTAACACAGGCCTTTGTTAATGGCCTTTATCCCTGGAGAGATAGCATTTAATATGATTGGAAAGGAACAAGCTGGCATTGGTCCAGCCTGTGAGTGTTCCTGCTTAAAACCCCTACAATTAAATTGGTTAATGAGAAACATGTTAAACACAAAGTAGTTCACACCATAAAGTTGAGAAAGAATCATCACATTCCAAGTTAATAGGGAGGAAAAGGAACAAATTAATCCAATTACCCCTTTTTTTAGTTATTCCAGGGAAAAGTACATTTCTTCACAATCAGCTTTCAATGCATTTCCCTAATTAATGCAATTTGATAAAATGAAGCAAATTCGTGATGTCATTAGCTGAGTTGTGCTTAATGAAGTTGGGCTGTATGAAACATTAACTGCAGTACTGAATCCATTTCTTTGGACTAGGAAATATGCATTTATCATTTCAGTACATTTACTCTGGTAGTTCCAATGACAAGGTCTTATCACCATAATCATCATGTCCTGATAAAATCTACATAAATTTACATTTTGATCAATGTCATCATTAAGCTCAGACTATGATGAATCTCATCACTTGGCAGCATGGAAGAAGTTAAATAGGTTCCCTGACAACCTAAAAGGTAAAAAGTTGTCTGATGGACGTCTGTCAGACTGTAAATGGAAATAACAGTACTTACGTTATCAGCTTTGTTCAGGTACTCTTTCCCATGCAGAGATCTGTACATCAAAGTTTTTTCAGCAAAGTTCCTGTGTGTACAATAAAAGGTATATAAATATTCATAAAAAATAAAAAGCAATATCAGAAGTTACATTTATGAGAATGAAGATTAAGTTGGCATATCCATGTGGGGAGGAATGGCAAAAGTTTAGCATTGCCTCCTCTTGTTGTTTATGTTTTTTTATAGCAACTGTGCTACTCAAAATAAGGAAAAGAGTGAAGCCTGCTGCCTTAATACAGCAACATTTGTTCATGTGAGGCATCCTTACTTATGAAAATTTGATAGGACTATAGTATAAGCAAAGGCTATTTACATAGGGGCTATTAGACCTAGAGATAAGTTTCTGATAATGTTATGAACTTACCAATTAAATTTGCTTAGCTAAAGCAGAAAAATAGGTATGTCCCTTGTTATGAGCATAGTGTCGTTCTCCACTTGAAAACATAGGCTCTATAATGATCATCAAAAGGGAAACATCAAAATCATGGAAATTCTGTGCATAATATTAGACTATCCAGTAGACCTAATAGTGCAGAACAGGTGGAGCAAATCATATTTGTCCTTTGCAGAAGGGAGAGGAAAAAACATTTCCCCATAACTGGCACACAGAGAGTGTTTAAAATAAAAAATATAATGGCTGCAAAGGACAAGTTGCATGATTATGGTAGTGTTATGCAATGAGAAATGTTTGCATACTCCTGTATCTTCATCCCCTAAATTTTCTCTGGTTTACAGCTGTAGAACTTCTGCCTGATGGTTTAGGAACACACCAACACATTAATCTGTTTTCATACAGTGAAATTAGTCTGATGAAGGAAATTAGCACTCTGCTATACTTAAGAAGGAAAGAACTGCCAGTTTTCACATTTTAAGCATGCTCTATAAGGCTTTATAATGGCAGAGTGCAAGTTTTATTTATTAATTGGCCTCATTTAAATTATTGCCTTGTCTCAGTTTAATTTTGATTAGAGTTGAATAATAATATTACAAGGAAGAGATCATTAAAACTAAAATTTGAAACTGGTATGTTTGGCTTGAACAAATCACTGACAACAAAAACAGCAGAGCCTGATTAATCAAACATTTGCATACTCTTTATGCTAAAAGAATAGGGAGTCTGTAAGCATCAGTTCAAACTTCTTGCATTAATTCAATACTGATTGGCCTTTTGCTAAAATCAAATATGTAATACAAAGTCCTGCCCAGGGAGAAACCTGTGTATCAGAACTTACAGACTCTCTAAGTTATTTGATATTTCAATGGGAGTTGTTTCAGATTTGTAGGCTGAAAGAAAAGGACCTGTAATTAAAACAGTATGAAAAAAAAATTTGTAGGCAATTTCAACTATAAAATTAAAGCTAAGTTTGCAATGTAAACATTTTTGAACTTTAGGTGACCTGTATAAGAGGGAAAAATATATTTGTATCATTTGGCAAAGTTTCTTTCAATAAAAAAATCTATGTAATTTCACATTTGAGATTTTTAATATTTAAAAAATGAAACCATAGAAATTTTCTAATAGAAGTTCACTTGATTTTGAAAGTGATTATAACATCTTTTTTCAATTTCTCAATTTAAGGTAAAATTTAAAGAGAAATTACTTGGCATAAACTGATAACATTTCCCATGTTTTCTGATCTGAATTTTTCATGAAAGGAGAAGTTTATATCAAAACTGCTGTCCATTTTTATCTGCAGACTTTCTCATTATTTGGAAAAAGAGAAATTCCAATAAACACTGACATGAAGTTGAGTTAGAGACAGAGATATTTTGGAGGTTCTGTTTTCTCTCATAGTGATTCCTTGCAACTCCAGCTGAGTTTAGTAACACTTCTCTTGACAGTCTATTAGTAAATGTTGAAAACCCAGCAACAACAGTCACAACACATTGCTATTTCATTTAAATACATTCTTTGAAAAACAAATGTTTTTACAGCTCCATTAGTAGTTTGTTCTGTCTAGTTGCAGCTAAGCAACCAATGTTTTGTCAAGATTCTACTGTCACTGTTAATGTCCCCAAACATACGGTTTTCCAAAGCCATAATTACAATTTAACAGTGGTAAAACAAGATGGCAACTGTCATGGGACACAGACTTGCAGATCTTCATGCTACAAATTAAGCCAGTGGTAATTACATTAACATTGCCAGAAGCAACCAATCCATTTTTCTTACATAAAATCAAATGTTGAATTATGCAGTTTTAGGATAACAATTTTAACATTTATTTGCATAATGTATAATGAATTATATCAAGTTTTCACAGCACTCCTACTGAAGTGTTTTAAAAAATATTAAGCATCAGCTAATCACAGTGCTCCTCAGCATCTGTCAGTTTTGTTCTATAAAGATTTGTCCCAATTTGGTCCTATTCTATGTACAGAATCGGGATCTGTTATACGCCGTCCTTGTGGCACCTCCTATTCTGTAATAAGTTATCACACGTGATGCCATTAATCTTTCTTACCAGAAGGCCCATCTTCATACTTAGGGTATTCACATTTTAAAGCACTTGAAGTATGTTTATCGCTTCTATAATGAAAAGCAAGGTCACTTGTTTGGAACCATAGTTTTTACACTTCTGTTATCATTTTAGTGCAAATTCCTAGAAAAAATATGCAACATGAGAGAATACTCCAGAAAACAGTGGTCTAGCTTCATTCTGGTTTCTGTTAAGTGAGTGCTGAGTGGAGCTGAACATTCTACATATGTGAATCATAAAAATTGTCATTAATACGTTTATTAATTTAAAAAGAATGTTATCATAGACTTCAGGTTATCATGAGCTTAACTTGAACCAAGTGATTAATTCCCAGTGACTTCAAAGCACACAACAAATTGAATTATTATCATGTTTAGCTTATGTCACACTTTTTAAGGAAAAAATACTCTTGCAAGTTTCCGTATTGATGATAAAATATTTCATCACTTGACAAGGACAAATAAATAGCAAGTACAATTTCTTTCATCAGGAACATAACCTACTTTGAGTAGTTATGCTTTAAAGTTTCACAGAAATTGTTCTGCAGTTCTGCTTCTTTGAACATAGTTAATAAATGAACTTAAAAAACAAAAATTGTGTCAGATCTTTAGGAGTAATTTAGGAGGATTTCTAGAGCATCAGATAAAGCATTAATTGAAATCATTTTAGGATTCTAAAGATTTTATGCCTGTATTCCAACCCCTATGCCTGCTTCTAAATTTATACTGAATATTTTGCACTTACTAATCATACTTCTTTTATGTAGAATCATATCACGTTGCGATTTGTCCAAATTCCTTGGAAAATATTCCTTGCTAATACACACAGATTCAATTCATAATTTTTTATTACATATTTTGATTTTGTGCCCTTTTTGTCTTAAATATTTCAGTGAAAAATTAATTTTATAGCCTCTCCCATTTTTCCATGCTTTTCAGCTGTTTCCTAATATTCTTAATTCAGAATATAGTAGCATAGTATAGGAAAAGGGGAAAATGCACCTTTGGTGATTTTACCCAACAGTAGATGTATAAGAGTAATTGTTTTCTTCTTTAACTCTTCCCTTTCTTTACCTCTCTTCTTGTTTAATGGGAAAGGAGGAAAAATAAAAAAGGGATAAACTTTAACATTTGGGTTAAACTTTTTAGGCTAAAAAGACAGGTTAAATTTATGTTAAAATAAAGTTGATATTTGAAATTGGGTATTTTTTCTTTCTTTTTCAAAATGTATTTTCTCTTTCAAATGTGAATAAATCAAATTGTATTAAGTTATTACATATAGATAAGGATAACTTTTCTATAAAAAAATACATGAAAGAAAAGTGTCCCCGTGGCAGAGCATGAAATAGTGCATTTTGCAAGTGTGAATACAGAACATTGTCCATTTCTGTGCTATTGCCCTGTGTCAGTAAAGGATAAAACCCAATCAGATTGGAGTATGACTTGGATTAAACATGTATTATCATTTATAATGATACCATTAATAATGATAATGGAACTGGGAACACTTGGCTTGTCCCCAGTTATTGCCAAATGTGTCAGGTGGTACCCTGCAGCTGTCTTAAAAATCCAGGAGATAGAAGAGAGCAAAAGGAAAGGCAGAAAGAGAGGAGAGAGCTGCCCAAATAAGAGACAACCATCTCTCTAATACTTCTTTGTACTAGCTTCTGTGCAACTTACATGATACCTTTATGACTTTCATGAATAAAATCCTTCCAAAAAGGCAGGAAAGATTTAGGAAAAAGGAACTCTGCCAATGAGAGAATCAGAAAAACAGAGACATTAGTATAATTTAACATATATGCAACTGTGGGAGATTTTTGTAAATAATACTGCCATACTCATACAAAGTTAAGGGAGGTACTCATCTTATCTAAATTTGCCCAGCTAGTGCTAGGCATCAGATCTAAGGCAGGCAGTCAGGCTCCTTCTGTGGTTAATGAAGAGAGAACAGTCCATGCCAGTGTACAGTGCAAACCATCCAAAAACAGATATCTAAGACATGTGCAATGAGTGTCCCCGGTAGGTATCATCTCCAATGCCTATAGAAGAAACCAGTGATTAATCTAGAACAGACACTTAACTTTTAAGAGGCTGAAGACAGGCAAGATGAAGCCTACTGTTAGTGTGCCCATTGCATCAACATATTAACCATGGATGAAATCCTGGAAAAACATGAAGTTGATTGTTATAAATCCTCTGCATATATGACCCAGTTCAACTAAATGCTGACTTCACTGGGTCTATACACATCTGTAAAGTTAAGCAGGTAAGTGTATAATGTAATAATTTGCTGCATCGGGACCTTGACATTGTTCTCTCTTTTAGGAAGTCAGAAAAAGCAACATCCAGTCCAAAAAATGCACAGTTCTTAGGGACACTATCTGAAATACAGGAAGAAGTCTGATTTCAAAATACCACAGTTATATTATATATGTATTATATATAACAGTTATATTTATATGTATTATAAACATTTTGCAATTGCAGGCTGTGAACTACACTTTAAATCCCTACATTTTAAATCTATAACCAAGGTGTGGAGCTCCATACACATAAACACAAACCTGCATGTGTTTTCTATGTGCTGGATTAAAAGAACACTCCCAGGACCATCTCACCATCGCTCAGCGTGTAGGTACCATACTGTGATCTAAGTGTTTAAACAAACAGCTACAACTGAAGCTTAATTCACCACAGACATAGCTGTTAAAAACAAACATTTAGATGTGAAAATAGCTTGGTGGCCTGCACAGTGCTAGTGAGATGAGCAGGAGGAGGTAGCTGCAGAATGTGCTGCACTTCTTTGAAATACAGCCATTTGCAAGTATTGCTGTGAAAACATTGGCTGAAGTTGAAAAATAATTCATGCTCCTGCTCTGGCCTAGTGGTACCCATTGAAGTTTTCCTTTCCCTTGCACATTATACAAAATATGCTAAGAAATAACAACTCTTCACTTGGAATTTAGCCAAAGCACTAAATGCTCAAAAGAGAGTGGCTGAAAATAGGTAACAAATG
The DNA here is from genome assembly GCF_036417845.1 of Apteryx mantelli. Taxonomy (NCBI): domain Eukaryota; kingdom Metazoa; phylum Chordata; class Aves; order Apterygiformes; family Apterygidae; genus Apteryx; species Apteryx mantelli. The sequence goes on along the minus strand of NC_089980.1, from coordinate 113,819,911 downwards.
CCATTTACGCAGTTGCCTCTATTACTTCCTCTCTGAGTTTAATGTGGAGCTTTGGAGCACTCAGCTCTGTTTATTTTTTAACTTGCTACATCTGAAGCAAATTAAACACATGGTTAAGTCTTCTGTCCTTCTTAAACTTAACTTTCAATGAAAAGATTCCAGAATTTCCAGTCTAGATAGATGAACTTTGCAGATTTACCACCTGCAAATGCTCATAACTCATTCTAAGTTGACTGTTTACTTCAAATTATTATTGTGACATTGAAATGTGAGGGTTTTTTCAGGAGTTAAGTGTAACTTCTTAACAAATATTGTTAGAGTTTTATTATATACAGATATCAACGAGTTTATTTTGACAGAGTAGAATAATGTTAAAAAAACTGCAAACAGATTTATTGCATTTTTTACTGTAATTTTATCTATTCTGTGAGAAAAAAGATTGTTAAATTATTTTTAAATAAATACCTTTTTTATTTCTGGAGCCTGTAAATTGTGTCTATGACAAATAATGTTATAGGAGCCTTGATGGAGATAAAAATTACAGATACAGAATGGAAGTTTAAAAATCTAACTAGGACTTCTCTAGTTAAAGGCTGCAATTAAACTCATATACAGATGAAAACCCTGACAGTCTTTGGTAGATCTGTTAGTTAGTAAGAGGAAAAAATGACTGATGCAGAAATGAAACTAATATCCAACTCTTGGATCTTTTAAAGTTAAACTTGTGGTTTAGTATTCATAGTGTGACAAAGAGGAACCTTTAAAAAATGATAATGAAATAATCAGAAACAAAATTTCAGAGATATTTCCACTCAGCAATACATAGCTGTGAACCATATCTTGTAAAATGTTATTGGATGAAAATATCTTTGAGATTTAAATATATACATTGTTATATTTATTTATATGTATTTTTCTATAGTTGAGCTGACAAAATAAGCTAAATAATATCCAGAGAGGAACAACAGGCAATTGCTTAGAGCAATGAGATCAGAGTCTTCTCTATGGCTTTGTCTGAGACAAACTAAACTTTATCAAGACCTCCATATGAAACATTGAAGTTCCCTGGGCAACTTAACTAATTTTTCTACACATGTCCGAAACCACTTTTTTGACAGGGCTCCTCATCAGAACAGTCAAAACCAATCAAGTTTTCCAAGATAGCACTCACTCACTCACTCACTCACTCACTTTGTTTCCCCAGAGGGCTGTTCTGGAAGGATTTTTTGGAATATATCTTCAATCTGCCACCACAGTAAATACCAGTTGTCATAGCTACTTCCTATTAAAACAATCCTAGTAGGCAGCAAACAGACACAGCAGTTTGCACAGCAGTGTCCAGGCTCTGCTTAGAACTTTTGAGGACCTTGTTGGAAGTTTTGGGGGCTCTCTGGGGACCTTTTGAGGAACAAGAGGGTGCTTTCTGCAGACAGGTAAGGAGAGCTAGGCCAGAACAGGTACAGGAGACTTTAACTTCTCCTGGGAAGCTCTAGCTGGATGTAGCTGCTGCTGAGAAGCTTTGTTGGTTGCTTTGATCAAAGGGAGTTGGGGCTTTTGTTCCAGGTGACCCTTGATTAGGGTGGGTCAAGCACCCTGTTAGTCAGTGCTAGGGAGGTGCTGTATAAGAGACAGGCCTAGAGTACTGCCAAGAGAGGTGGTGAGCAGATGCAGCAGTTTTTGCAAAGAAGGTGCTGGTATCTGCAGTCATAGTAGTGTACTCTTCCTCAGGTATGGTTATAACATGCTGCAGAACTCATTCTCCAGCAGCTGTTGGAGTTGCTGTGTCTGCCATGTTGGAGGCTTCCACCTAGGCAGACCTTCTGACAGCAGATGCAACTCTGCAAGTCTCAGGCTGCAGAGAGTACCTGGGGTCTCTCCATGAGGCTGGGGCTGACAGTCAGCTTTTCTGCAGAAGATGTGCTGTTGTTGATCAGTTGTCTTGCCAGGCAAAGGAGTTACAGGAGGAAGTAAGCAGACTGTGTAGTACCTGAGAAGATGAGTGAGAGATAGAAAGGATAGTCTTGGAAACCCTACAGCTTCAAGAGTCTCAACTCTCCACTGCAGTGGAGTTGCTGGAGGGCTCTGCCATGTTGAATGGTAAGTGATAACTCTGTAGGAGATGAAGGCTGGAAACTGGTCACTTCTTGTATTAGGAGAAAGGCTCTTGCACCTCCTGAAGCCTTGCAGCTGATGAACAGGTTCAGTGCCCTCCAAGCTGAGGAGGAGCTGGTCATGGCTTCAAGCGAAGCAACTGAACTGAGGGGCCCTGTGCCATGCAGGAACACCTGGAAAAAGTGGAGAGTGATTGTAGTGGATGACTCCCTGTTGCAGGGGACAGAGGCACCTATCTGCTGACCTGACCCCTTGTCTAGAGAGGTTTGCTGCCTGCCAGGGGCTCAAATCTGAGATGTCATGGAAAGGCTGCTGAGGCTTGTCCACTTGTCTCACTATTACCCCCTGCTGCTCTTCCACGTGGGTGCCAACAATACCAAGGACAACTTGGAAAGTATCAAATGGGATTTCAGAGCTCTTGGGATGGTGGTCAGGGGTCTGGGAGCCCATGTCGTTTTCTCCTCGATCCTGTCAGTGAGGGGGAAGGATGGGAGGAGGAGTAGATGGATACTGCAAGTAAACAGCTGGCTGTACTGCTGGTGTTGGCAACAGGGTTTTGGTTTCTATGGCCACAGGGCCCTGTCTGAAGATCAACAACTGATTGGGAGAGATGGGATCCACCTCACTAAATGGGGCACGTGTGTCTTTGCCAATGAGCTGCCCAACCTGGTAAGAAGTGTTTTAAACTAGGAAAATGGGGGAAGGGGAGAGTTAGAGACCATGCAGTCGGCAAAAGAGGGCTCGAGTGGGGATATCTCCAGCAATTGCATGCAGCTAAGGAAGTACCTACATACAAGACTGAGGAATCCTCTTGCACTCCTCCTAGGAAATTAGCATGCTCAGATACCTCTCTGAAGTGCCTGTATACAAATGCATGCAACATGGGGAACAAGCAGGAGGAATTAGAGCTGTGTGTGCAGTCTCATGGATATGATCTCATTGTAATTACAGAGACATGGTGGGATAGCTCACATGACTGGAGTGCTGTCATGGATGGATACAGGCTCTTTAGGAAGGACAGGCCAGGAAGGCAAGGAGGGGGAGTCTCCCTTTATGTGAGAAAGCAGCTGGAATGTATGGAGCTGTGCCTGGGGGTGGATGATAAGCAGGTTGAGAGCTTACGGGTAAGAATTAAAGGGTGGACTAACATGGGTGACACTGTTGTGGGTGTTTACTACAGGCCACCTGACCAGGAGGAGGAAGTCGATGAGGCCTTCTGCAGACAGCTGGAAGTAACCTCACAATGCAGGGCTTAGTCCTCATGGGGTACTTCAACCACCCTGACATCTGCTGGAGGAGCAGCAGAGCAAGGCACAAGCAATTCAGGAGGTTCCTGCAGAGCATTGATGATTACTTTGACACAGGTGGTGGAGGAGCCAACAAGGAGAGGTGTGCTGCTGGACCTCGTACTAACAAACAAAGAAGGACTGGTGGAAGATGTGAAGGCTGGAGGCAGCCTTGGCTGCAGTGACCATGAGATGGTGGAGTTCAGGATCCGAGGAGGAGGAGGCAGGGCAATAAGTAGGATCGCAACCCTGGACTTCAGGAGAGCAAACTTTGGCCTCTTCAGGGACCTACTTGGAGGAATCCCATGGGTTCGGGCCCTAGAAGGAAGGGGCGTTCAAGAGAGCTGGTTAATATTCAAACATCACTTCCTCCAAGCTCAAGATCAGAGCATCCCTATGAGTAAGAAGTCAAGCAAAGGGGGCAGGAGACCTGCATGGATGAGCAAGGAGCTCCTGGCAAAACTCAACCAGAAGAAGGAAGTCTACAGAAAGTGGAAAGGGGGACAGGCCACTTGGGAGGAATATAGGAACGTTGTCAGAGGATGTGACGAGGAAGGCTAAGGCCCATTTGGAATTAAAGCTGGCAAGGGATGTCAAGAACAATAAGAAGGGCTTCTTTAAATATATCAGTAGCAAGAGGAAGACTAGGGAAAATGTGGGCCCTTTGCTGAATGGGGTGGGCGCCCTGGTGACGAAGGATGCAGAGAAGGCAGAGTTACTGAATGCTGCCTTTGCTTCAGTCTTTACTGCTCAGGCCAGCCCTCAGGAACCCCAGACCCTGGAGGCAAGAGTGAAAGTCCGGAGAAAGGAAGACTTTCCCTTGGTCAAAGAGGATCAGGTTAGAGATCGTTTAGGCAAACTTGACACCCACAAATCCATGGGCCCCGATGGGATGTACCCACAAGTGCTGAGGGAGCTGGTGGATGTTATTGCTAGGCTACTCTCCACCATCTTTGAAAGGTCTTGGAAAAGAGGAGAGGTGCCTGAGGACTGGAAGAAAGCCAGTGTCACTCCAGTCTTCAAAAAGGGCAAGAAGGAGGACCCAGGGAAGTACAGGCCAGTCAGCCTCACCTGCATCCCTGGAAGGGTGATGGAGCAGCTCATTCTATTCCATCAGGCATTTCAGCTCAGGCTGAGGTGGCCTCTGCTCACAGTGTTAGCATCTATGAGGCAGATGTATTCTACCTCCCCACTGGCCTTATTCTTACAACTTTGCTTCACTTTTTGAAAGATTTTGCGTGAAATAATACTTCCAGGAGCTGGATTCTCAGTGGAGGAAGATAATGCCATTGTGTCGTGGATGAACAGGGAGATGCCTTATGATATAGTCTTGTGCTTCCTGTATTTTTGGTAACTTCCTGTCCAATGAGCTGTTCTTTTTGGATACTTTTCTTATAGGAAGATGACAGCAAGATCATAGGAAAGCACTATATAGAGAGTATAGGTATATTACTCTGGAGTTGTTCACAAAGCTAGCTCTTAAAAATATGCCACATCACACTGTATTAGTTATCCAGGATCTCCAAGTCTCTTTTTGCATCTTTTCCCTCATGCTTAAGACTGAGAACCCTACAGAAAGATAAGATATTAAAAGGCACAGAAAAAAGGACAGAGTGCTTACAAGTAGCATGGTGATTACTTAAAGACATCTTAGCAAAAGTTGAGAGCAAATGTATAGCTGTAACAACAACCACAACAACAGAAGACTTAAAAAAGAGCACCTCTCCGCAAAGCCAAAGTTATCTTATTTTTAAGTAAAAGGGCTCTGTTTTTGCAGTAAGCAGCAGGATAAGGGAAGTGAGTAAATGTAAGAAGACATCCTTCAAATACTGAAGTCATGTCCAATCAAAAAAAGAAAAAAGGACAAACCATGCAAACTGAGTTAAATGGAAAAACACAATCCAGTAGGTCATAAAAGATTTGGTTGAAAAACTTGTTTAAGGCATAAAAACTAATAATAATAAATCCTTTTCAAACAGATCAGAAGGAAGAAGCTTCCCAGACGATACATAGGGCCAATAGGCGATCAAAGTGTAACGAAATCTTAAAGAAGATAAGGCCATAGGAGAAAAGTTAAATGACTTCTTTACTTCTGTTCTCACAGTGAATGAGCTAAAGAAGGTTTCCATATCAGAAGCCTTGTTTATGAGAAACTTACTGGAGGATCTGCCTCAAATTGAAGTGTCATTAGAAAAGACTGTAGAATAAACTAGTGAAATGCATAATAACAAACTGATAGACCCAGATGTTATTCATCCAAGTATGAAATAGCTGAACTATTAACTGTGGTGTGTATGCTATCAGTTAGAATTGCCTCAGTATAGAAGCAATAGAGGGTGATAAATATAAAGACAATTTAAAAAAAAATGTTCTAAAAGAAATATTAAAATGCAAAGTAGAAAATCTGATTTCTATATTGGAAAAACTAGTGGAGAGTTTAATAGGGAATAGAAAGTGCATGGATACACACACACACACACACACACACACACACAGAGTCACAACTATACGTGACATACTGGGGAAGAACCAACCATTAGCTTTTGTGGAAAGCAATCATGCCTCACAAATTTACTAGAATTCTTTAAAGGAGTCATAGTGTGCAAGGATGAGAGACATTAAGTTGCTACAGTGTATTCCAGTCTCCAAAAAAGCTTTAGACAAAGCTTTTACCAAAAACTCTGAAGAAACCTGAGCTGGCATGTGATAAAAGGGAAGTTCATCAAAAACATAAATAATTGTTTAAAAGAGTGGAAGTAAGTGGTTGGTAAGAATAAATGACTAGTCAGCATTAAAATTCTGTAGGAATTAATGCTGAACCTGTGCTGTTCAACATCTTCATTGATGAATGAAAAAAGGTTGTGAATGAGATGACAAAGACTGCTGACAATACTTAGCTATTTGAGATAAAACAAACGAAGATTGACCAAAAAGAGTCACAGATTAGTCATCTGATGTTAAATGACTGAGAAAGATAATGGCAAAAGAAATTCACAGTTTATTAAAGTAGAATGATTTATATGGGGGAAACCTATTCTAATTTCAAATAGACAATGATAGGATCTGAACTGGGAAAGAAGTTTTGGAGATAAAGTCAAGAATTTTTATGAAAACATCATCTCAGTGTTCGTAATTTTCAAAATCAAAAATATGTAAAATATTATAATATTACTATAACATAAAAAATAATGTAATATAAATAACAATCAATATTATAAATGTATTTTGTTTTGTATAATTATATATTGTAAACTATTAGGAAATACATACCTGACAGAACAAGAAATAGTATTATACCACTATACAAGTCCACAGCATGCCCACATCTTGATTGCTGTTCTGGTCCTTCCAAGAGGATATAGCTGAACTGCAGAAGATGCAGAAAAAAGTAAAAGAGATTTTATATGAGGAACAAATAAATAGATGAGGACTGTGTCCTGGAAAAGAGATTACAGAGGTTTTTAAGATGAGGAATAGCCTGGAGAAAGTTAACAGAAAACAATTATTTCCTGTCCTTTATTTTATGAGAATTAATGTAATTAAATGAAATTATTAGGTAGCAAGTTTAAGACAAGCAAAAGAAGGTGCATTTTTATACCATGTATTATTAAACTTTGGAACCTGTTGATACGAGTTCTTGTAAATGCCAAAATTTTATATAGTTCAAAAAGTAATTGGACAAATTCAGGAAAGTGAAATCCATCAAAGGATATTAAATACAAAGTTACAACAACCAGCTCAGAAGTTTAATGCTGAAGAAATCTTACTATGTTGTGCTCTTATACCCTTTCTTAGACCTCTGCATGGACCCTGGTTCTGGCTGGTTTTTAATCTGATCCATTACAGCTGTTTTTACTTTGTTGTTTTTGTTCTTTGATAATCAGAAATTGTTTCTTCCTTATGTATTGCAAGCAGTGAATGAGAAGATGAAAGTGTTAAAAAACAGAAAAGAAAGAAATTGGATAGTGCAAAAATATCATACATCAGTATACCAACTTTACTTATAAATACTTTCTAAAATGATCATTCTGAAAATTAATTTGGAGATAGCATAGATTCTAAAATGCTAAAAACAAACAATGCAATCCCTTTAATATTTCAAAGTAGTATCTCTAAAGTGGGATACTTTTAAAGCTTTTTATTCCTGTGTCTGTTTTTCCCTGTGTAGACTTCTTTTCATGTTCAGTAGCTTCATGTGCAATGTTAAAATAGTTATTGAAGTTCTTTTGATTTGCTACTCCTCTTTTTTTTTTCCCCCAATATTACCTTTACCACAATTGCCAAACAAATTTTCCATCAATATTTAAGTATTGATTTCATCCAGGTCTAGGAAACAACAGATTAAGAATATTCTCTGCTAGGAAACAAAATACACTATTTCACTAGATACACTGAGTCTATAACATCATCAACACTGATTTTTAGACTCGTTTTTTATTTAACACATTTTTTTTTTAATTAGTCAAAGCCTCATGAGAGTCTGAACTGGGTCTCCTGAACTAGGGCTCACGTCATATCAATGTCTCTGTCTGCACCTGATTTATGAAAATGCAGTTTCAATTCATAGCTCATTCCTTTTACACCTGTCTGCATCAGATTTCACTTGTACCTGGATATGACACTGGGTGAACTAACATCCTCTTTTCAATTCACTTCTTGTTACTTAATGTCAAAAACTATTACTACCAAAGTACCACCTGGAGGCTGGGGGAAGGGCTGAAGCAGTTTCCAAATGAAGATTTCAGATCGCAACAGAGATGAACAAAGTTTTTGTATTTAGCCTGCTTTGGCATAAGAAACAGACTTTATGGGCTGTTAAGTCTGTCCACTCAGGACAAGAGTTAATTAAATTAATCCTCTGTTTCATGGAGGTCTATAATAAAATCTTTTCTTGTGATTGAACTTTCCTAAGCATTTTGAGACATGCTGGTAAGAGAAATAAAACTCATACTGCTTAATGTGACAGAATCCACCCTTTCTTTGGCAGTTTTGAGTTCTTATCTGGAACTCATAAGAGAGAGAGAACTCTATTTTTAAGATGCATTATGCTGATACATAGCACAAAATCCTCCAGTGTCCAGGCATGAAAGAGTAGAAATTCTCCATTTCTTTCCTATTCAGCTTCCATATACAGCAGAATAATACCTTTTATTTAGGGGTGTACAGCCACATGCTCTATAACTAGTTTTAATTGATAGATTAGAAGCTGTCTGTCACTTGGGATTTCAGTTGTTCTGTGGAAGGTGTCTGATTTTGTTAAAGTTTGTAAAGAGTTTTGAAAATAAAGAATGCTTTAGATGTGCTACTTTGATTAATAATATCTGTATTTCACTAGAATCTTCAATTTTAATCTATATGGGCCCTCATAGATTAAAGCATAGAAGTAAATATTTCTTGAAAAGCTATGTTTATTAATTGCATGTGCATGTATAAGTCTGTAAAAAAAAGAATTATATGAGGACTACAGAGTGGGAGGGAAATAAGACTGTTGACTGTATAACAGTCAACAAATAAATATACTGATAGCCTAAGCACCTCTGGCAGACAAAGTGCTGTCTTTTGTGGCCAGTGTCCTGTACAGGCCGTTGCAGTTTTCATATTTTTTCAATACCTCATCCACCACCCTTATCTATCTTCCTTATTTGAGTTGTTTATTGTTTCAGTTTATTTGGTTAGGTTTTTAAACACTAAACCAAGGCATGTAATATCTGTGCAGGATACTTACCTCACCTGACTTTTCTTCTTGAGTTTCAGTTGCAATAGCCATACCCAAGAATGTGATAGGAAATAGTACATTGCTCTAGATTAAAACATTCAAACAGAATTTTCTTCAAGAAACCCTAGTTTGATACTGGACTTTGGCAGCAGGGGAATGGGCAAGGGAGTCTTCAGCAGAATACTTTTTTGCCTGTTCTGTTAAAATCCAGTAAAGTTTGATCTAGCTATAACTCTGAAGAAGAATTTTGAACACATGCTCAGTGAAAACTTGTAGTTAAATTCTCCATTTAATTCTGTGATTTGTCCTTGTTCTTACATCTCAGGACTTTTTTCTGTAATTGTCACTCTACACTGCTGTAGATCATGTATAGTTGGGTACCTAAAGTGAGCGCAGAGTGAATGTTTTCTGTGATTCCTCTAGGCTTCATGAAAGAAGAAGCTGTCTAACAAAAATTCAGATAGACTAACACAAATTCAGACAACCTCACCAAAGCATATGTGTTGAAGGAGGCAGTCTGGTTCCAGGAAGCTTGGAATAGGTTAATTTGGGGGAGAGAAACATGTATGGAATTAGAATTTGTTAGTAGTCTGGGAAGAAGACTAGGAATTGAGATTTCAGGAGAGAAACTGGAGAGCTAAGATCCAGTGGAATTGCTTGTCTTCTGTTGCTGCATTTTGGTCACTTCCTGCTCATTTTAAAGTGGGCACATTTTGATAAACCATTTGGGTTATCTCACCATCTGCCTGAAATGTCCTGGGAAGAATCATACAAAAGACAACTTTGAGAACTTGTCTCAGAAAACTCTCCCTCTCTGACAGGACCTAGTGATGAGCTCTCTGCACAGCTACCCATTCTTATATTTCATCTCTGCCAGAGAAGGAAAGAATTTGGGTGGCTGTGAAAGTGGATATAGAAAAGAGGCCCAAAATCTTTTGCATATGTTTGTGGTAAGGTAATCTGACTGTTAAAATATATATTTTTTATCATTTCAGAGAATGCATTACCCTCAAAGCTCAACATACACATACATAAACTTCAAAATAAACTGAAAGAGGAGAAAGAGCAAATCTAATTTGAAGCATAATCTCTACTTGTTTTTTTGCCTAAAAATTCTGGACTTAGCTGAATTTTCTGTTTTTTTTTGTTTGTTTTTTGTTAACAATATACCTGACAGCAAGACAGCATAAAGCACAGACTTAAATATTCTCTCTGTTCAGTGGTCAGGGATTTTCCATTTCATGCATCTTTTACAACTGTAGCAAAGTCTGTGCAAACAGAGTATGCATCAAACCAACAGTCTATAGAGAAAGTGGGTTTTTTTTTTTATATGTGAGATATACTAGGCACAAAACTCTACTACATCACAAACAGGTTTTATACAAAGAAACTCTGTCTGGATTAGTTTTACTGCTTGAAGTAATCTTTGGTAACATAGGACATGGAATTTATAGCTCTATTAGACAAGACTCTTTTTAACTGGAGAATGTAAGAGAAAGAGAAAATAGAATTTTAATGATCCACAGCATCTGCATGTTTTTGTATATATAACAGGGCTATCGCTCTTTAGTCTCATGAAATTTAATGGTTCTACTGAGTTTCCAGCTCTGGGATACATAAGAATACTAGATTTGAACTGGAAAAGTAAGTTTCTAGTATTATAGAGAAAAAACTGCAAATATAATGAAGAAAACTCCTAACAGGAGAATATCTCAAGCCATAAGCAAAACCAAGTCAAACCACAAAATGTTTCTTATTTTAAGGAAATTATCATGCTTCTAAGCCCATCCCAGGATTCTGACTCATTATTTTAGAATGTTTGTTGTTAGCAATGTTGACAAGGGCAGAATTTCATCTTGTAATAAATAAAATACTTCAAGAATAACTTAATAGCTGTGAAAGTGCATTATAATATGATCATTTTCACATTGCTTATGCTTCTCTGCAAAGTTAAAGCCTGGATGTTTAGACCAGGCTGTGTAATATCTTCTTGTTGTTGTTTTTTTTTTTTGGGGAGAATCTTAGTTCTGTTTCCTGTTATGGCTAAAATAAGGTTTATTCACATCAGCTTTATTCCATACTGGTCACTATTCACTGTTTGATCCTGTTTAAGGAATTGGTCCTGTTTAAGGGCTTAATCCTGTTTCAGGAACAGGTTTTTTTACTTCCTTGGTGAAGCTTGGTTCCAGTTGTCTCTTTTCCTACTTACTTAATATGAAAGTAATCTTAACTGTTATCTATAGCATACATACTATCAGTTTTCCTACTGGCCCCATATAAAGTAAGTTACATTAGTAGAACAAAGGAAGAGCCTATAGGACAAAAATTTTGGACAATTTAGCCTTAAAGTATTAAGAATATATTTCACTTAATCATCAAGAATAGTTTTAAAAGAAATTATAAGGGATAATTCAACTTTATTCTTCTAATTTCCATAGCACTCCACTGACTTGCACTTGCAAAAGATCCCTTCTGTTACCTTTGGCATGAATATAGTAACATTTCTTTCGGATCAAATTCATAAGGATATAAGCCTCCATTTGAGGTAACGTAGTTTCCAATACAACAGCTTTTAGAAAGGAGTTCAAATGCCCTTTAGAAAGGGCTTAAACACCAAAGTCTGAATAGCTTAAAAAATTTGCCAATTTCCTATTTAACTTGAACTAATGTGGAGGTCTGTCCTTTCCATTAAAAAAATAAAAATAAAAGCTTTTCGGGATCAAACTTTAAAACCAAAGTAAAAATCATTGCTTGTTTCATTACACACATAAGGATAACTGGGTCTATTTTTATCTCCTTTCATGCCCAAACTGAAATATTTATGTTCTTTGTCAGGAAACAAAATATTTTACAGTTGCTGCATGGAAGGTGGTTGATGATTTGATCCTAACTTAGATATGCCAGATTTAGAGAAAAATAGATTAGTTAGCCTTACAGTTAGATAGTCAAACCTGTTATACACTTGTAACATAGGACAGTGCGCCTGACCCACAGCTGTGCCTGTCTCACCAAAAAATGCAGGTGCCATTAGAAAAAAAATGGAGTATTGCTATAGTTAAATGTGATTTTTTCCCCATGTGCAATCATGAACTAAACTTAAGTCTGTCCTCCTTGCAAAGGTTTATGATAAGACATAAGAAATGCCAGCAAAACAGAGCCAGGCTCTTCTCAGTGGTACCCAGTGAAAGGAGAAAAGGCAACGGGCACAAACTGAAACACAAGTTTTGTCTGAACATAAGGAAAACATGTCTTCACTGTAAGGATGACTGAGCACTGGAACAAGTTGCCCAGAGAGGTTGTGGAGCCTCCGTCCTTGGAAATATTCAAAACCTGTCTGGACAGGGTCCTGGGCAACCTGCTGTAGGTGACCCTGCTTGAGCAGAGGAGTTGGACTAGATGATCTCCAGAGGTCCCTTCCAACCCCAGCTATTCTGTGATTCCATGTGATTCATTGATTTATACAAGTTTTTTGTAAAAAGATATTCCCTTCCTTTGGGTCAGGCAGATGTATACATAGTAAGAACAGTATAGTTCTGCTTGTGTTAACTAGAAAATCAGCAGATGTAGAAAATCAGGCTGTTTGTCTGTCTGCCTCTGAATGAAGATTTTGCAGTCTTCTGCAAATATGAGACCACTGCTGTACTTCCTCTGCAAGAATTATAGCACCCATTAAAGCTGTGCCTCAAGTCTAATTTATGAGCTATAAATTTATTGTATTGGATGTTGTTAACATAACCAAAGAAAAAAGAAAAATGACTATGGAAGCATAGTGTATTTTCTACGTTGTCCAGATTCAAATGACTTTCAGAATGATAAATAATGAGGTCAATAATATACTGTGTGAAACTATCAAGACTGTGTCTCATCTAGTCAATTGTTCCATCCCTAATAATGTCCAGACTTCATAGTAGTTAAACATGATATAAAGTGCTGCTCATTGAAGATCTCATTCTAGTCCCTAATAGCTAGTGATCTGTTTAAATTATGAACACAAGGACTGTTTGGTAGCTTTGGTATAAGTAGACTTACACAGACTTTGAATCACACCTTCAGCCTTAGGTTTTCACCCCATTGCCGTTGGTTGCTGCTTCTGCAGCTGGGCTGCCAAAAAGGGATGTGTCTAAGGTTACTGACTGGTGTCCTAACACAAATCCACCTTCATTGGTGATGTTAGCTTATGTGCTAGTCTGTGAACTAGAGTACCTGATACCCAGTCCATGCTCCTTTCTGCTGACTCTGCTGTACAGTTGTTAACTCCAACAGATGAGTAACTGCTGTGGGAAACCTTAGTTCAAGGAGTCAGTAGCATCCTACAGCAAAAAGGTCTAAACTCAAATAACATTTTGAGTGAAAGATCACCACTTTTCATCAATGTGCTGGGAAGAATGTACATAATTTTTGAATAATATGCATACCCCCCCCCTCAAGATAGATCAGAGGTTCTGACAGAAATCATTGCACAAATAGTTAAAACTAAAATGAAATTCAGTTTCTCATACAAGTTTTGCTGTGCAGGAAGGATTATTTTCTCAGGACAGTAATGGTTTGTAGCATGAAACTATGGCAGAGGGACAAGGTTCAGCCTTTCTGGGTATTTATAGAATGTGTTAGGCTGTTGTGTTCTGCTTGTCTTTAACACTCATTTTTGTAGTTGTAGCATGAACATGTGTAAGCTGCAGTAACTGTCTGAATTATACAGTTAAAACATGACTATTACCCCTTTTCATAGTTTACTGTACTGTTTTCTATCATCAAGAAATTAATTATGTTTGCAGCAAGCAGTGTTGGGGGGGGGTCACATTGGAAAAAATATAGGAATATGCTGGTCATTGCCATTGCTCTTATTTTCAGCAGGTGCTGCAAGAGGGGTGGCTTTCTGATACTGGACAGAATAAATCCTCCTCTCACCCTTCCTCACACTTTCCCTCTGTTCATTAACCTCTTCCTCCACTTCATAGAATTTATTAGAGTTACCCATCGCTGGTCGTAGCCAACCTCAGCTCAGTGGCTTACACAGTCCCTCCTTCCGTGAGATGCTTTTGTCCAACCCATCTGTGGTGTTTGCTACACAGGCATGTCAGTTCCATGAGCACCATCAACTGAGCACGCACACTTCCAACCCTGCTGCTGGTCCTTTCCCACTGTGGTGAGCCAGGAGGAGAGACCAGAGACAGCCTCTGCCGATGGGTGGTTGTTCACTTGCTGACTGGCTTGCAGGTCACAGGTGGGAGACACTTTACTTACAAGTAAAAGTATGGAAAGTATTTATTTTTTGTTCCAGTGAGTGGTGCTGCAGGAGGCGAAATGATGAGGGCCTTTGCAGGGCTCTTCTGCCTATGAATATGCCCAAGACACTCCTTCTTCCTTTTTTTTTTTTTTTTTTTTTTTTTGTCAGAGCATTCAACTGGGCTGGAAGTTCTTATTGCCAGAATTGTTTCTTATTATTAGTTTTTGAGGGGCATTTCAGCATATATTTAGCTTAAAATATTGTGTATGTTGGAATTGTAAATTGCAGTGCCAAGATCTTTGTGAGTTTAACTGACAGTGCTTGTAACTGATTTCTTGGGGCTTGTATTTTTCCCCTTTATCAGCGGCATTCCCCTTCCTGCAAGCTGAGCTGGATAATGTTATTGTGATAAGAGATAAGAAGTGGTTTCTCTTGTGTGGAGACTGTGCACTCATGAAATTTTTATAGTGTACCTGTAATTGTTGCAGATGTAAGATTATCTTCCAGTGCATAGGATATACATCGATAACATTCAGGTTTAATTTACAAAAGTACAGTCTCACTAGCTTGCATTTCAAGACCAAGCAGACATGTATCAACAATGGAAGATAGAGCACTATGTTCTTCAAATATAGATATTGCCGTGCCCTTTAGGTGACATCACAGGGAGTGAGCTAAGTTTGGTTCTCAGAAAAGCTGTTGAGTTCTCTATAAATAGGACTTGCCTTTCTTCTTCACTGATTTTCAACCAGATGGCAAAAAAGGCCAGACTGTAGCAAAATCTTAATGTTCACAGCAGGAAGTAATGTAAGCATTAGATATTGCCAATAACTTAAGTTGTCTGTTTTTGTTGGAAAGGAGGATAGCATATCTCCTTCAAGAAGCAGTAATGTTAAAACACATCCAGAACATCCTTCTCCTTTGGAAAAAATATATGCACTAAGATAAATAATTTAGGTAAACCTAAAGTTGTATGACTCAATAGAATAAAAATCAGTATAAGATGTCCATGGAGAAGGAAATTGCTAGCAAAGTGAAACCAAATTTGCGATGGAGAAAACTGCTCATTAGGGGAGACATCGCTAAATTGATAAAGATAGTTTTTCTTATTTTGGCTTCTGTGAGAGATCAAAGCTAATTTGTCATTGCTTTATTGTATTCACTGTGAAATACAAATTAAAAGAAATTGTAAGATAATGAGCTTTGTCTCTCTAAAAAGAGAAACTAAGTTCAGAAAATAACTGTAACACTATCTCTTCAAGACAGATTTTGTGGGTCAGTCACTCCAAATCCATTATCACCCTACCATGATTAATTACTGTTGTCTGGTGTCAGTCAAGACTCACTAAAATGCAGTGTGAACTAATCTGAGCCAGATGAATCAGGTATGTTCGTCATTTCACAGGGTACTATAAAATAAAACATTCAGAAGATGAGGAGACGTGACATAGCAATATATTAACAAAAGGTGTAGTTTCATGATAAACTTGTCTCAGGGCAAGGTAACTTGAAGAGTTGCCACTCTGTCACCCTCTGCTCTGCCTTCACGATGAACCAGCTGTGCTCCAGAAACTGTGTAATGGCTGGAGCACAGTGCTAAGCCCACGCTTATATACTTACTTTTGGGAAAGGCTTATCAGCTTGGGCTCAGAACAGGCAGAGTTAACTCACTTGCTAGCTGTCAGATGAAAGTTTGCTCATAGATGGTTAGTTTGGAGCGTGGGTGAAAGGCAGAGGAGCCATCAATACTCATAAATCTGTATGAGCCCCATGTTAATCCAAGCATCCAAGTGACAAGGAGTGCTTCTAGCATTTCACCCTTTTCTATGAATGATTAAATTTTCTGAGTAAAGTTTTTATCTTGTTTTTATATACACATTATACAAGTATAAATTAGAAATGATTTAATTGATTTTTAATAATTTGCTTTTAAAAGTTCTATGCTGTGAATGTACTATGGATTCTTCAAGAGATACAAGGGATTTCTTCAGTTTTCCTCTTCAGCTCCAGCCTCCAGGAGAGGCCCCAGGCACTCCTGCAGCCTGAGACTTGCAAAGCTGCATCCTCCATCGGAAGGTCTGTCTGAGCCGAAGCCTCTGACATGGCAGGGACAGCGACTCCAACAGCTACTGAGAAATGCGCCCTGTCACATGTCACAACTGTAACTGATAGTTGTACGCTGCTCTGAATGGAGACAGGGACCCTTCTTTGCACCCTTCTGTGCAAATTGCTTCAGAAACTCAGCAGAGAGAGTGTTAGAGGGAAAAATCTAGGAATTATTGAATGGCTGAATTTGCACCATAGTGCAAGGAAGAGGTCTGGTTCCTAGTTCTAGGGCTACTTATGCATTCTTCATTAAACTGGTATTTGTGGGAGGTGGGCGGAGGGGGAAAGAAAGTAGGACACTCTTTCCTTATTAAGTGACCTAGTCACTAGGCCAGAATATCATATGCTCTTCTGTACTGTGTCTCTGCCCCTGTCCTATACAGCAGAATAGGTTGGCTCAGAGAGGGACATTGTCTCCATCCATATCTACTGTCTAACCTGTACCCACATCACAAGGAAACTCATGAGGGCAATGCAGCTTAATCAACTTCAAGCCTCCATTTGAAGCCTCCAGTTTCTTGGGCATTTGTTCTAGTCATCAGGATACTTTCCTAGCAGATGCGTTTTGAAAAGAAAGGACACAGGCACTCATCACGTTTTAAGTGGTGAACCCTGTCACCTGCTAATTCTGCTTAGAGTATATGCATGACAGGGTCTTCAGGTGAACTAAGCAGAACGTGAATCAAAAAAGAGTTATGACTGATCTGAGATGGAGCCTAGCTGCTTGTGCTGAGGCAGGTCTTGGACTGCAAAGGAAATGCAGTGACTGCAGGACCATCAGTGCCCACATTATGCCAGGAGGCACAATGACTCCTCAGGGTTGAACAGGGTTGGCTGTGTCTGGATTTAAAGTATGCCTAAATCTTTTTCATGATGTCTTTTCCAGGATCCAGCTTTTAGAGTTTCAGCCTGCCTCACAAAGGTCATCCCAGATATTTCTACTGATTTTACAGGGAGCAGAAAAGATCCGAAGTAGGACTGGAATGTGATGTTCTTTAAATTTAAAGCCACATCATCTTTACTACACAAATGTCACATTAAATATTTCTCTAAGCAATCTTACCAGCCACAAACACAGGGGAAAATGATTGCTGATAATGTTAGTATTGGTCTTTAAAAGCTGCCTACTTGGATTTCCTCATAACTTCATAAATGTATGTTGCCTTCTTACTTTTTCCTATGTCTTAATTTAAATGTGGATAAATCAAGCATGTTCTATCCTGAATATCGGTACAGACATTATGTAAAACAGCTGATTAAGTGTCTCTACAGATTACCTTTTTATATTAAAGTTTGCCTTAGGTATTTTTCATGCTTTTGTTGTTTTTTGTTTGTACTTCCTTTTGCACATGCATCAAATCAGTCTTAATAAATAGCAGGTGTGCTGTCAAAAGCATCTGCTATAAATCAGATTCACTGTGAATGTGTCATATACTTCTCTATATATGAGGTAATAGCTACGTGGCTCATAGCTTCTATTAGATTTTTGCTTTTCTTGTGCGTTCAACATTTCCCAGTAAACATAAACAGTAATGAAAAAAATCGGGGAAGGTGAACACCAACAACATCAAGAATTATTCTCTCTTTTGTAAGCAGATAATGAAATTCCTCAAATAAATTTCTAACATAAGATTAATGAGGTAATAATGATTGCTATCCATATAACAAACCATTGGACCATTTATGCAATTTCAAAGTTGTAAGTTTGATTTGACTAGACTACAGAGAGCTCAAAAAATTGTTTCAGATGTTTTAAAAATTATTTCCTGAGCTGAGATTTTGCTTATTGTATTTCAGGATGAAATATTCTTTAAAAATTTTTGAAATAAAGAATAAAAAATGGAAACATTGTTGTACTCTTACATGTTGTGTGTTGACATTTTCTGTGTGATATTATAACACATACTACAGCAATAATTTCTGCTTTATGCTTCTAGTTTCTATAAAACATTCATGTTAGAATCTAGAGGACACTGAAGGTACCTGGCTTTTGAGACATGATCAAAAATAGCACCTGGGTTCCTGAAATGAGGTATATTTGTATTCTAAGCTCCAAAATCCATGAGACCTATGCACAGAAGATGGTCTATGTCAATGACATAAGAACAGTGCAGCTCACAGTGAATGCTGAGTCCTGGTCTTTTTACTATCCATAGCTTGTGAGAGAGTGGAACACGCTACAGCTGCCTGTACACACTCCAATTTCCTTCCAAAGTCAGATTCTAGCCGGACAGGTACCCGCAGGCAAGGACATGGGACCTCATACAAAATGCGTGTCCCACACACTATTGACCCAATTCATTGGCATATAGCTGTACCTTTTCTGGTTAAAATGCTGTGGTTCTACTCACATTTAAAGTTACCACCAAAGCCTTTCAAGACTGAAAAACTAGATGTGCTGTCCACATGCTTGAAACGCCCCCCTGAAGATGTCAATCTACAAGGTGTGTCCTGAGCATGCCTAACAGAACTGAGTGCTTTGCAGCACAAAGCACAGCTGTTACAGCCATTTTCATTCAGAAAGGTCTTCATGTCCATAGTGACTGCATTGACCTCTACCTAGTACATATTAAATTAGAAGTTAGAGTCATTTCCTACAAAGTATGATACCTGGGTTGAGTTCCTTTCTGGCTGACTCTGTAACCCACTAGTTATCATGTCTGTCCCTACCAGCTAAAAAAAGGAACAACAGTGTGCCCATGCATTTAAATTGTGTGGTCACTGTATAAAAACAGTCATCTTTTTACTTACAGTGTGTGAGTTGTGAATCCCATTCTCACTAAATATGTGGGGGCTGCAGGTGGTTAACAGAGCATCGTGAAGTCTTCTTTTTAGTCATGCAGGTCTGAGCTGCATTCTACTTCCTTCTCACAATCTGGTTGTTGAATAACAAAGTAAGAGTTCATTCTGCAAAGTGTTGAACATTCTAACTTCAAAGCACAAAGCATTCGTTATGGAACAAAGAGTATAAATTGTTTGCCATTTTGTCGAGCTGAACTCTCAGTTCCTGGCCTGCAGAGAGCTGATCATGCAATAAGAACCTAAATAACAATATTTCTTGGCTTTCTGTCCTCAGGACCACGGTTACTTTACAAAAGCATTGTTTAAGAACCCCAGAAGTGAACCAGCATGCCACTGTAGAACCCAGGAAAAAAATGTCTTTTGTCCCAGAAAGTTTGTAACCCAAGTATAAGAGAAGAACTGACATTCTGGCAGATAGATAGAAAATTTCTAGGAATTGATGAGACACGTAAGCATCTTCTTATATCATCAGTTTAATCAATGAGCACCAAAGCTGGCTGGAGAAGCAGTTCTTCTGTTGAACTAGTATAGAAATATGGACATATTTAAATGAAATCTCAACTAACAGATTTTACTGTTTCATTTTTTTCTGGACAAATACCTGTCTGGCCCAGTTGCAACAGATCGGGGGGCTGAGCAACCACTTGATCATGACAGTTTCGTACACTTCATATTGCCCACACAAAACTGGGAGGTACTAAAGGGAGAAGGTAAGAGGGAAGGATCTAAAATCTCCAGAGTCCTTTCTGTAAGTCTGTTCCTCAGTCAAGCAAATGTTTCCTTTTTAAAGTCAGCAATTAGTATCCAATAAATCCAACAGAAGACAGGATCAATAAGTAATTGGTAAAGTAATAATAGAAAGCAAAGCTTTACACTCTTCTTCAGGTTTTAAGTATCTCATTCCTGTCACTGGCTGAATGCACTTGGTTTAAGGATGTTCCTCCCACACTTTAGTCAGTTTTTGTAACAATGTTTTTGACGCAGATTCACTGAGGAGGGAGGTGAATATATTGTTCCATGATATTATGGTGAAGATGCACACAGGTAAAATTAGGAGAACTCTTTGTGCTGAATTAAAAAAAAAACATTCAGGATGATTTATTATTAAGTAACTCATACATAGAAAGCAGAAATTAAAACGAAATACACACACACAACAAGGAGGCTATGAAAAGGACTTGCAGAAGCATCAGTCATTAGGAAGTAGGACAACAAAAAATGTTTCACTTCCAAGGAGAATGAAGAGAAATTTACAATGAGATTAGGATATGGTTCAACAAAACAGGTGAGAATGAATCATCCATTCATGCCTAAGACTTTGTAGGTAATCATTAAATCTTCCAAGTGTAGGTTAAATTATACAAAAGATCATCCACCTACATATACATCACAAAAAAAGGTGCCATATCACATTTTGACATGTATTCAGTTATTACATATCAAAAATGTTGAATAGGAATGACAGTTCCCAGGAACTGTTCTGTCTTTTGCCACTAAATTACCATGTGAACTTAGGCAAGTCCTTCATTTTAAAATGATTCAATTCTCCCATTTCTAACATAACACTCTCAGCAGGATATTGTGTGTGAGAATTTAGGTAGTGTTGATAAAGCTTTCTTGTAATCTTTAATGAAAAATGGGACACTAGAAAAGCCAGATATTAGTAAATCCAAGTAAAGAAATCAGAAAAAACAGGAAAAAAAAACAGAAAAAAACTTACTGGAGATGCATTTAATTTTAAACATTCACTCAAATGTTCTTCTGAAATGGGGCTGTAGCATCACATTTCTTTTAACATTTTGCATTTTAAGATACCATTATTTGGAAGAAAGTGGTGGGAGATATGGAATATATAGGAAATCACAAAGTAAACATTAGCATATTTTTCTGGATTTCTTTTTCTGGAAGATGTTTGGAAGGCCTTTTGTGGTAATCTGTGAATTGATTTTACATAGAAAAAATAGATCTCAAAGATTTTTTCTGGCTAAAGTTTTTTGTTCTTTTTTCCATTGTTCTTAACTTGTAAAAAACAATCCAGTAAGTTAGTTCTTATCTTTCCCATGAACACTAAAAAAAAAAACAAAAAACAAATCACCCTATTTTCTTCTCATTCAAAATATCAGACGCACTGCCATGCATTTCATGATGGCTGCTATGCTTTTCATGATCACCGTGCTAGAGCACTACAACCTGAATGGGTAACACCATGGTATCTACAGAATGAAAAGTTAATAAGAACAGAATAATTGCTTTATGAAAGTTCTCTCATCTGCTGTAGCACAGAAACAGATTCAATTTTGTTATATCATAAGCTCTAAGAGTCTTTGAAAAATCATACTATATTTGAGACACAAAAAAAAACCTTTAAAACTAGCAATACTTTAAAACTGGCATTGAAATGGTGTATTGAATAGTCTGTGATCTCTGCTTGTCACCAAGATTCTAACTATGAACTAACTGCTTGGGTAGGATAGCATGAAATCTAATCTGCACTAATCAGGCAGAAGCAAAGGGAGCATGAAATAAACTCTTTGTAGTAATCTCGTGTTTTATGATATATACTTCCCCAGAATGCAATAAAAACAATACAGAAGGAGATCCACATAGAGCTTCAAACAATGAACTTGTGATCATCTCTACTCATCTGAAACAACTTCATTTTCGGCAGAATATGTTAATGTTTATTTTAGGGACAATTTGGAGTATTCAGATGGCCTATTTAGTTCTAGACTGGCTAGTGCAGAATTTAAAGAAACACTTAGAGAAACATGACATGTACTGATGGGAGCCTCTTCATGCATTTCACTTTTTCTTGCTTGTGCCCATTACTGATTCATATAAACAAGAGCATGGAATTTTTATGAGCAAGAGATTTTTTAATGAGCAGTAGGATGAAAAAGTTCATTTAATTAAAATGCCTATGAATTTTAGCAAAATTTCCCACCAAATTATTTACTGGTTGCACAGGTCACTAGAAAATCTAGTTGTCTGAGCAATATTTACACAAATTCATAAATAGACTTCATGCTCAACACTAATAATGTCTAGATATTTGAGCTAGAATCTAGCTTTTCTTTTGCTATGAAATGTATCAATCAGGGTTACATTTCTAAAAGTTAGATTGTCAGGACAAGCAAACTAATTAAGAGAATAAATACAATTTATTCCTTTTAAATAACACTGAATCAAGCACACCCATCATTTCTTTTTAAGAGTAAATTGTTTGGAATAAAGAGCTTGGTGTTATTTTATGCGCTCACTTGTGCTAAGCACACTGACAATCCTGAGGCAATAAATATTAAAAGCTAAATGAAAAGCAGTCATCTTCCAAACCAGTCATTTTAGTTTTGCTTTGTGTTGAGATATCCTAAATATCTCTGGAGACTCATCTGCCTGACCCCAGCCAATATGCTAAAGGTCAGCTTCAGCATCAAACTTTATGAAAAATGGAAACCTGCCAAAAGAAAAACTGGACACAGCTAGCACTTAAAATTACAAAAGTACAGGCCTTACAGATGCTCCCATTTCATCAACCCGATTTGAGGTAGAAGTGTATATTATCACTTCAGCAGCTAATGCACTCTCCTCTCTTTTAGTGGTACCATTCATCAAAAGAAGATTTCTTTAGATAACAGATGAGTGTCACTTGCTGACTATTAGAGTCAAGTAGAGAAAACAGTTATGATACTGAGTAACACCAAAGCTCAATCTCCTTTCACTTTCTCCTTTTTCACCAATAATAAGAAAAAAGAATGCCAAAGATCAAGAGCTCTTATAAAGATTGAGGAAGTGATTAGTCTGCAAATTAGCCTTAGAGAGCAATTTCAGTACCTGTGTCTGTCTAATTCTACTTAAAACAAAAAAACCTTCAGCTTACTTGCAGCTCACAAAAGCTCAGCTTAAGAAAAGGATAAGGCTAACTGTTGAATCTGTCTAGACTTTTTAATCATTACCTTGCAAACCTCACATATCAAGAGGAAATGAACAACTATTAGATAGGACTGGCCAAAATATGAAATTTGGAGTAATTTTTCTATTTAATTTCTATGGAGTTTGGATTGAAATTAGAACTTTCCAAATTTGTCCTGAACTGGACATTTAATTACATGCTTTGCTTGGCAATACTGAAATAGAATACTTCTCAAATGAAATAAGCCTCCCTACCTTTTCAGCTATAAAATAAAATGTGCATCTTTCATATTTCATGACAGTTATAACTTGTCCTAAGATTGAGAAAAGTATAAATTTTAGTCTGCAGTTGCTCTTGGTGCCTGCAGCTCTAGCCCAGTCCCACTCTGCGCTGCACCAGCTATGGGACAGCTGGTTTGGACTTCTGTGCTGGCACAGAAAGCCCAGCATGCTGCTTCCAGGCCTCTGTGGCAGAGCAGAGAGCTGCGCTGGGATCCGAGACAAGGCATCCAGACTCCTAAGTCCTTGCTAACAAGGCCTGTGGTTTTGTGCAGCTTACTGTTCCAGAGCTGTAGGAGATGGAAGCACAAAGCTCCATAATCCCAAACATCCCTCAAGTAAACTGTGATAGAAATGAAGGGACTTGCTCCAAGGCCACAGAGAGAGTTCAGAGCCGAAACATATATCCAGTCATCTCTGAGGCCTGTCGTAGTGACTAGACTACGGACATCACCATGTCAATTAGTTCGTGCAAGCTATTCCATGTCTCTGGTGAGTGGCAGGATTGTACTCTTAAATAGTACCGTCAAGCCCAGCAAAATAAAAACTCTGTACTCCAGATCTGGTGTCCAAGATCTGCTCTGTTCAAGACTTGTCTTCATTTCAACACTGCTGGGAGAAGGAAAGCGATTTTAATGCACATTCAGTAAAGAGACTGATTCTGAAGTGCATACAATTCTGTCAAAATAAGAACGGAGTAAGCCAGGTTTCATATTCATCTTTGAAAGCTATGGAAAACCACCAAATCAGCTCTCCTTCTAAGCAGTCATTGATGCCACACGGCATTGTGCCAAGGAACTCGGCAGTCTGGCAGTTTTTTTCAATGACCCAGCAAGTATTTTTTGAGCTATTTGCACCATCTGCTTATCAGGTTCAATCAAGGGCAGAAGGGTAGGACTCTGCTACATCTGAGACATCAATTATGAACTGATATTTAAAGGGAAAATTTTGCAGCAAGGGGAAAAGGTCCACACGACATAGGAAATTTAACACAGCCAGTGTCATTCCAGACCTGCAGCATTCAGAGTTTGTCTCCCAAGTCCCTGTCAAGATTTTTTCAAATGAGTCGACATATGAACAAAGTACTGCAAAGCTTTTAAAGTAACAACAGTATCTTCAAAGCTTAAAGGGTTTTAAAAGAAAGTAAGTCTGTCACTGGCACTGCACAGAGTTCTCTACTGAAAACAATTTTTAAAGCTTGTTGTATGGTATTATATTAACGACTGCATATACATATAGTAGCAGTTCTATGCTAAATTAGATACAAGTCACAGCATATGAGTATTTCTTCAGTAGTGATAAATGTCAGTTGAACATTAACTTTGAATGTGGCAGAATTTTAAAAAATGAGTAAAAAATATATATATATGGCATGTATATGGATTTAGATTAAAATAAGTAGTGGTAATAACATATGTCTGAAGCAAAGTTTATTCAAGTTTTCGTCGTATTAGACAATAAGCTTTATTCAGTTGGCCGTGGGTTTGAGATAGCACACCAATACCATTTAAAAGGATTTGCCTTAATAGTCACATCAAGTTGAGTAAACTGTCATATGGAATATACAAAGATACAAAGATCTTTTCCATAATTTGTCCATGAGCAGTATCAGAATTTTTGTGTTTAATTACTTCTAGATGTTTTACACGCATACTTTAGTAAACTTTGCTGCCATGCATGACTGCATGACTTTTTTAAAATGGTGTTCATGATACCACGGAAAGAAAATATGACAGAAATTTTTAAGTTAATATCTGAAGTTCTCAGGCTATAATCTGGGGCATCAACTTATTTCAGCTATATCTGATTTCTGAAACAATGGCTTCTGACAGTGTCGTTTTCCATTTTATAACCAGCTTCTGTTGCAGACAACTGAAATAGATATTATTTCTTCCTTATTTCCTGCTAAATTCAGTTAGCTTATAAGCCTGAATTGCTTTTAAGTTTCTCTTCTCTGCTTCTTGTTCTCATATTAAAACAATATTTTTTCCCTTGAGTGTTTCCTCTGCCCACTTTAAGACAATGTTTCTGCTCTGCAAAACCTAACACTAATATTATCGTGTATCTGTTCATTTTTTCTTACCATTAACTTTTTCTCATCTTTCAATACACATTTATGCACTAGACTTAGTATATTTTTAAAGAATTATTATTTTCTTTCTGTGATCCTCCCAGCAATTAAATGTTAAATTAACTTTTTAGGCTATCATTAAGCTAGCAGAAACACTGTAACATGCACTGCATTTAACAGTAACATCTGCAGCTTGGCTGTGCTTTTGTCTTTATACCAAAAGATGCATTCTCCAGTGTGTAACGTTCAGAAAGCAATAAGCTTTAGCAGATAAAACTAATGCAGTACACAGTTGTTTCCTAGTGAATAAGTATTGTTAATCTTTTTGCATCTGAAAAGTTAGCCAGATTCAGGTTTGTTTGGACTTTTCCTATGAGGAAAAGGTGATGGCAGCTTGTGTTCCTTTCTTTGTGCTTACTTCCTGTGAAGGTATTGAATCCTATTTCCTGGTACACAGCAGAAATAAAATGAAGGGGCCATGTCTTTACTCCATGTCTCTCAAGCTGCTTTCAGCATTCGGCCTCTCTCAGGAACTGAGGGACTGATACCCTATTGAATTTGCTTCTTTGGTAAATGATTTATTAAATGCTAAGAAACGCATCAACAGACAACCTAAATATATTTACCTAAACAGCTCTAATAAACACAAACTTAGGGTTGGAAATGACCTTACATGGTCATCTAGTCCATTTCACTCTTTCAAGGTGATGAAACACCTTAATATGAAGGGAAGAAACAAAAAAAAGTGCACACAACGTCAGTTTTTGCCAAATTTTCCTCCTGGGATGGCAGTGGTGATGCACTACGAATGTGTTCTCCTCAACAAATCTGGGGCTGAGAACCTGAATATTATAGCTTGAATATGTCCAAGCAGAGACTGGAAATGTGCAGAACAAGGTCTGTTTCCTGGAACTGCTGAAGACCAGTTACAGCTGTGTAGTGGTCTTTAGTGTAAATCAGTTAAATTTTAACTCTCCGAAAAGTATTCGCTTCTCTGAAAAGGAGTGTTATCTTCAACATGCCCCGAGGTTCCTTTAGCTGGGGCTTTCACACCTGAGTAGACCTGCTATGTTCCCATCAGAATATGCTTAGTATATTCTACATTAATATAGCGTGAGAACTCATTAAAACTCTGATTCTGCCTGTTTTTATTAAAAATACCAAAGGAGACGGAGGTGGGTGGCAGTTTGATTAAAATTGTCAACAGTTGTACAGTTATAAGAACAGTAAAGAGGCACTATAAATGTTATCAGCAAACTTGAAACTACAAAAAGAGCAGTTCTTTATTTACAATTTTATTGTCTATAGGCTACACCAAAAGCATAAAGTTACTTCTGAGTTTCAGAAATGCCTCCGGTCATGAAGTTGTTACATGTTAAAACTGTGAGGTAGAAGACAAGACTTAGGAGGCAATTAGTAATTTAGCATCACTCTTTTTACCTAAACAGAAGAAAAGGTATATTCACATGTGCTTTGGGGAAGTGGAATATGAATTACATAATAGAACTGATTTTCAAGGATGTTTGTCTTATGATTGCTTATGATTGTAACTGTAATAGGAAAAATGCAGCTTTGGCATAAGTAATAACTTTCTAAAATTGCAAGCTTGATAACACCACTGAAAGATTTATGGAGTAGGCAAGGCATTAGGTGGATCAATACAATCCTCTAGGCCCACTGGTAATATCTTCTTTATTCTACTTTTTCCTTCTAAGAGTGCTAATTGTACCCCAATGCCTGATGGATTTAAGGCTGTATTCTCTTGAGGAGTGATCTATGAAAAAATTATTAAAGAGAAAAAAATTGATGAAGCATAATGAGATCTAGCTAAACCTACAATGGCTACTTGATTTTTATTTGAAGCCTGATTTCAGACTCCAGCATGATGCTTATAGAGTTCAGTTTCAGTTACAGAAATGTTTGATTCTTGCTATCAGCACTCAGCAGATAGCTGAAAATGTGCAAAGACAGAGATTTCAAAGTGTACAGCAATTTCTCCTGGCAGAGTTCAAAATACATATAGTACAAGGTGAACTGTTGACACTTTACTTTATTCCATGCATTTGTCCAATAATTCCAATAAGCTAACACCCAGCTCTGTTTCCTGTAAGACAATAGCTTTAATAGAGAACAGAATATTCTTCCTTCTCTGGATAGCTCTGTATTACTGAGAAATTAAAGAGCACTTTTGTGATATGAAAGAACTAAATTCCAGGCTGTCTGAATTAGCATAAAGTGCCTCCCAAAGCTTTAACTTCTAACCTCTTTTTGACCTGCTTTAACTGAAGATGTTCCTTTTTTTCTCCAAGAAAAGAAGGCAGCCAAATATACTCTCTTCTTTTCAGCAGCAAACAGATTTCAGGAAGATGAATTACCAGTATAGGGAAGGGCACGATTTTTCAAAGCACAGAACAGAATTAGGCTTACTAAATACTTTCTTTTAACCGATCTTTTCAGTTGCTCAAAGTTTTACAAGATCTTACACAAAATTAGGTAGAATTTTTCATACAGCGGTATTTTAAAGGCATAATTCAGTTGCAATATGACTATTTGTCCAGAAAAATCTTAAAGGCTTTTCAGTACAGCAGGGATAATAAAGTTTATTTTGAACCCTTTGAGACCATAGAGCCTATTGAAAAATAGCCCTTTTGACGCATTGTGTAGAGTGCAGGAAAATGTGTATCTGTCCAAACAGAGTAAATAAATCAATAGTTTGAAAGGGAGAGAACCTGTTACTGTAACAGATTTATTTTGCAGACAGATGTCTGCAAAAATTTACAATTGGAAAGTAAATTTAAAAAAAAATAAAAGGAAAAAATCTGAGTTCAACACAATGTGTTATCATTACAACTTTTGTTGTCTTGGGAAAGGATTTATATCAAGGCAATTAGGGTCCATACTGGCTCACACTGGCATAAGTTAGTCGGCTAATAGTCCAGCACTGTCATCTTCTTTTTACTATTTCTGTAGTTAATGTCTTTTTGCATCCTAAACACCATTTTTCTTATAGAGACCAATTAAGCTTTGGGAGTTTGTCTCAGTTCTGAAAAGCTGAAGTAGTTCTTTCAAGAAAGGCCTTGGAAAAAATCAAATGTATACTTCATTGTTTTTAAGTAATGATTTAACAGTGGCAGTGATGACTTCTTATTAAGGTAGCAATGAGATCTGAACTTTGAGTAAGTTTAAATCTCTCCATCTAACCTATTTAGTGGGAAAATTTAGTTTTCCAGTTTGAACTCAGTAAGTCCATTGGGGAGAGTGGAATTTTAAATATATTTTGCATGTGAAATCCATCCATTTGCTGAGGGAGCAATTAAAAGTGATTTTTGAATTGTTTGTTTCCTTCCTATTTATCAGACCTCATTTTGCTTAGATACTACTATCCCATATATTCAAGCTTCAGACAATAATACACATCCCAATATGTTCTTAAATTCAGGGCTTTTTGTTGTGGTTAAACTCATACAGTTAATTCTCTTAATCAATGCACTATTCCATTTTCTCCATGCAAGGATTAACCCAGAAGACTTCCCCAACTCATCAGTTAATTTCTTATTCCAATATAGCCATGAGTCACCAGCTGTATTGTATGTATATTGTGGGACAGTTAAGGGATGGGGAAAATGGCACCCTATGAAACTATGGCCTGGAAAACATGACTTTAGAAGGAAGGCTGCTTCTGCTCTTCCCTCCCTTCCTGTAGCTGGCCTGCCTATGCTGGGTTTCTGTGGGCCTGAGACATCACACTTAGAGAAGAGCATCTCTACACCGAAGCATTTCCCAGCCAAAGCTGTCTAGCTCCAATGAGGTGTTGAGGAAGAATTTGAAGGAGATTCATAGTCTCCTGTCAATATGTCTTGCTTCCTACTGTCTACTTACCTTCTTCTCACACACAAACCATTCCTATTGGATCTGCTGTCTGTGAGGTTCAACTTCCCTACTGCAGCAGGTCAAATTCTTCCAGCATTTTACATTTACAACACGCACATGCATGCAGGCATGGCAAAGCCTGACAGCCACATGGGATTAGGAAACTGGTGAAAAGAGACTGAGAAGTAGCAGAGGAGAGCTGGGAACGTGTGCTGGGACTTGGGGGTTAGTATTCTTGCGGCTGGGCCTCAGAGGTGGGGAAGGGATTTTCCCCAAAGCTGGAAGGGCAGTGAGTGTTGATGGGCACACAGTTAGACTGGCTGTGTGAGGAGCACGGTACTTAGCCCAAGACACAGTGGCATAGGAAATGTAGTCTTGTGAGATGATATCCAGTGATAAATAAACTGGCTGACCTTGCAGTAGTACAATAGATTTAAGAAATTTAAGACCAAAGCTGCAGTATAATATCTCATCTTAAAATGATTGAATTTTCAAAAAGATTTCATAGGATGCTTGTGCTTTCCACAGTTGTTGCAGTATTGTTCAGTTTAACTACACATTGTCACTTCAGCAGCTAAATAGTTCCCTAATTACCTAATTAATAAGAAAATAAATAAATAAATTTTATTTGACTTAAGATTTCAAGGGGAAAAAATCAATTATTCTTAATTCAATAGTTATTTACTTAGAAATCATTTACCAGTTTTGGAAATGTTGTTAGGCTTCAGTCAGCTTTGTTTGGGTTAATTGAGTATTTTTAATTAAAACAGCTGAACCCAATCTTTATAACTTTAAACACAGCCCCAAAGGCAGCACTTGGTTAAAAAAAAGTTCAAAGAAAATTAATATTTGAAGTACAGAATATACTCTATTGGTTTGCCAGCTGAATAAGTACAGAGGTTAATAATCACTCGTTAGAATACATTGACATAAGTTTAATTCCCTTTTTTGGATGAGGTTAGTAGTCAAACTAATTGGTGCCAGTCCCTAAGAAGAGCAAAAACAGTAACTTGATTATTTATAATAGCATTTCACAGAGATAACTCTAAATACATTCAGACTATGCTTTCAGAAAGTGTATGTATGTTTTGCTACTGTAGTGTGATAAAATTGTGTTGCATTTCTTCAAAAAACACCTAAGTATTATCTGTTTACAAACCAGAATTGTATTTGTTTCCTACAGAAGAGTTTCAAGATCCATGAAACAAGTAAAAGTTCAAACATTTCCCACAAATAATTGAATCATATACCTCTTTCTATTATCTTTTTGTCCCTTATTTGGTATCCACAGATATGAGTCAGAATGAAATTCTGTTTGCAAAAAAGTTCAGGGAAACAGCTTTATGATGATTCACAAGAAAGATGTTCACAAAACCACACTGAAACATTGTGTGATTTTGAGAGTCTGAAAGGGAAAAGAGAGAGTGTTTGGAAAAGCATTACAGAGATAAAGGAATAAAGAGCAAGGTTATGAAAATACTGTTGTCTGGATATGTTTGTTCTTTATGAGAATGCCTAAGGATCTTGCATTTGGCCCATCAGTACAGAATGTGTCACTTAGTGAGCCTCAGAGGAGCTGGGCTTGAAACAGAGACCAGGAGCACAGTGAAACAGGCTCTACCTATCACAGGAAAACACTTTTTGTAAGTGCATTTTTTTTTCTCCTCTCTGTAGAGACAATCCTCTGATTTTTTCTCTGGTGTCATAATAATGCAAAAGGAAGTCCAGGGGATCACTGTATAACTAAATAACACTCTGCATGTTAGTTGCTGGTTTCCAAATTATATACGTATAGATTCACATTCTGTTCAAAAAAAATTTCCTCCATTGTGTAAACTCTGAAGACAGAAGAGACTTTTTGGTCACCTAGCTTGGCCTAAATATTTGAGATAATAGAATTTAAAGAATTGCTTTCAGGTATCCCACTTTGAAACCTAATAACTGGTGTTTGAGTGAGGCATGGGGTATACTAGAAATTCAGAAAAAACATCCAATTCTGATGTGAAAACAGAAAGATACTTAGGATCCAACATTCTGCTTGACAGTTCTTTGTAACTGTTGATCATCTATACAGCTTAAAGTCTGATTATTTTTCATTTGCTTTTTAGACTTCGAGTCTCCTTTTGTCTTTGTTTGGCAGATTAAAAATACATGTGTATAAGGTATTTTCAACTTTTGAAGATATTTAAGTAATAATCAAATCATCTCTCAGTCTTTTTTTGATCACAGGTAAAGACTGAGTTCATAGGACCCCAGAATTATATTAGAATTTAGTTTGGAAGAGACCTCTGGTGGTCATCTGCTCAAAACAGGTAACTTGAAAGGTAAATCAGTTTGGTCAGGACCTTGTCCAGTCAACTTTTGAATATTTTGAAGGACGGGGATTCCACAGCCTCTCTGGACAACCTGTTCCAGTGTTTGCTCACTCTTACAGTGAAAATATTTTTTCTTACACTTATTTTGGAATTTCCCTTGCTGAAACTGAGGGAGTTCTACAGCTTCCTCGTTACAAGACATTCTCTCTGGCTCTCAAATCATGTTTCGATTATTCTTTGCACTTCTCCCATTTCTCAGGGACTTTTCTAAAAGTTCAGGTCACCAGAACGCTAATGCTCTATTACTAGGATCACCAATGCTATAGACATTGGCAAATCATTGAATTGCCTGAATCCTGCTTTCCTGCATCTTTCTTTTTGCCATTAAATCATACTAGAAGCCTGTGTTGTGTTTCTTCATCACTATGTTTGTCAAATCATATTTCAGTTATTGTTGTTCAGGGTACATAACCCATAATACAAACCAGCCTTCAGTCCTGTTCTTAAATGTATAGCTTTGGCTGATGGAAAAAACATTTTGTTTGAAAGCTCCCAGTTATCGAAAAAATCCCAGATCATTCCATATGGCCACATAGTCTTCATCATTGTTTCTCATTTTATTAAGTCATATTTCATCAACTCTGTTTTAAAATGTATTTTGTTTTTAATGGCAGTGATTTTATTCTTACCTCCAGATCATTCACAAAAGCATTCAATAGCATTTTGCCTAGCGCTGACTCCCGCGAAATCTCAAGCAGAAGCATAACATTTGGTGGGAATTGTCATAAAATCTGGTTTAATCCATTTAATGTATGTTCCGCTAATACTGTTAAGTGTTAGGTTAATACTGGAATGCCAGGGGGTGCTAAGTCAAATACCTTACAAAACCCCTTTACATCTATGTAATTCCTTTACATATGTGCCATCATAATCAACACTAAAACTCTGGCAAAACACGGTACCCAGGTTTTTCTGACAACATCTGTTTTCAGTAAAACCACGTCGACTGACATTAATGATATTCTTATCCCTTCATTCTTTATTGACTAAATCCTAGGTCAACATTTTCAATATGTTCCTTTGGTCTGATGCCAGACTAAGTAACCTACAACAATCATTACAAGTATTCTTTTTAAATATTGTCACATTTGTACTTGTGCAGTCTTCTGAAATATACCTATTCATCTGTGACCTAACCATAAAAATGATTTTGTAACTATCAACACATACTGCCCTCCAAGTTACCATAATCTGCAGGTGCCTACTTTTTGTAATTTGAATTGAAAATTGTTACCACACACTTCCCCAGACACTTTTTCCAATATTAAATGAAAAGTACACATGATAGCAGGGTAGTCTATAGCTATTCAGACTCTTACTTTGGGAAAATACTTTGCTATGATAATACAATGTTGAGAGAACTTTTTAGGCAGTTTACTTGCTGAAAAAGTAGAAATCTTTTAACCAAACTCAGACAAGCTAAAAAGCATGGACCTTAGCTTATCTGTTACTTGACATGACTTTATGACACATGTATGACACAGCTAATCATATTAACAAGAATTTTGATACCATTTGTCATGCTATGAAAGTTTGATAGTAATGACTGAGACAGTAACGTAATAAAAAAACTATGTTTACTTCCTCATGCAAGCTCTTAGATTAGTAACATCCATTAAAATAATACGATTACTAATTTAGAAAGGATATCTTGAAAAAGGATAGCCTGAAATCATCGATTATTGATTCAGAAAGGATAACCCGAAATCATCGATTACTGATTTAGAAAGGATAGCCTGAAACCGTCAGTTACCGCGCTGTAATTGGAAGCACTGCTTATCCCTACTTGAAAGCTTTCTTGTTCACTCTCTTAGTGAGAGGACTCTCAACCTCGAGGAGTTACCTTAACCCAGCGTCCCAGGAAAAGGGGAGGGGGGGGAATACTCACGGTCCAGCCGGAGAGGATGATCAGGTCACGTTCCCGTCCCTGCTCAAACTCTCCTAGCTCCCAAGTCTCTTTTTATATGGCTGGGGCTCTGGGCAAACACTGCTTTTGCTGACTTTTAGCAAGTTTCACAATCACAGGACTGTTTGTTTGTCTGCTTGGGAGGACCCTGCTAGCGAGGCAAGACCACAACACCTCTGTATTGCTTCTCCCCTCCCTGCGGGTCCATGCAGATTCCTTGGCCTTGCCAGATGGCAGAGTTCTTTAGCCTTAGCGCTTCTAGTCTGCAGCCTTGAGCATATCAGTTGGCAGACTTTTTCAGTCCTGTTAACTCTTCACTCGCTTGACACCATTAAATACTAAATAAACTGGACTGTGATACAAGGCAGAGTGTCATTTTGTTTAGTAGCACATTTGATATTCATAGACCATGTTCAGGTCTGTAACTTGAAACTGTATTACTGAAGAAATAAGTAGCAGAAAAAATTGGTTAAGGTAGCCTGCAGCAAAATAAATAAAATGAATAAAAATTCTTATATTGGCTGTTTTTATATATACTCATTAATAATTATAATTCTTAATTCCACAACTTCTATTAAGGACTTTGAAAACAGAGCTGGATGAAAATGAGAAAATGATCTTTGTAATGTCATTGCTTGGAGCTTTATCCTTGCTGATGGAGAAAAACTTAGTAACAGTTCCCTCACAGTTTGAGTGTTTTAAGATCCCACATCTTATTAAATGATAATTTTCTTCAGTTGCACAGAGACTACAGAAGACCTTTCTCCATGGTTTCCAGTTTTTGGTGACATCCCAGGCATCATGAGTTTATGGCAAGAACTTCTGGAACCAGTCTGTTTCATCTAACAACGGAAGACTAAAAAGAGAGTAAAAAGAAATAGGAAAATCACATATTCACAGAGCTTAGGAAGATTTTTTCTGTTCTGCTCTTTCTAAAAGAGTTTGATAACCAAACACTTGTGAATCACCATGCAAGTTTGGAAACTGACTATTTTTCAATCAAATATGTTTTGCCAAAAATGAAGATATTTAGTTTTTCATCATCACAGACAGTTAGAATGAAAAACAGAAGCAGAAAGGTATGTTTGTACTAATTTCCAACGATTTCCAGAAACATTTTTTTGTGGTTGATAGCTGTGAATAGCCAGGACATATTATTGCTTTGCATGGTGGTATCACCATGCAGTTCTTTGACTATTGCTGGATTATCTGGAACTAGGACCACTGAGAAATTACAGAGAGAAAAGAAATATTAGGCTATCCACGCCTTCTTCCATTAGTGCAGGATTGTTCCTAGTTATTCATTCTGTAGTCCAGAAAGAGAAGTAAAAAATGTATTGGCTAACTATAGAGGGTGTAGAGGTAGATGGATATCATATAAAATGGAAATTTAAAAGGTTTGTTTTTTACAAAAAGAAATTGCAGGATAAAGCCACTGGAAAAAGACCAGAGGACAGTCATTGGATAAAAACTTCATGAAACTAAAAGTTATAAAAAATGGCTTGAATATTCCAAATCACTAGCTTGTTCAGCCTCAATTATATTAACTGCTCAGCTGGAACCCATTTCAGAAAGAGTTAATACACTTCTTTTTTAAGATGTTTTGTAATTCAACGAAATACAAACTTGTATTAGAAAATAAAGAAAACTACTATTCACCTGAAATTCTAATCACTAATTGTACAATTCATACAATCAGAGTATTTTTTAAGGACCAAGATGCTGGAAGAAAATAAAACATTATTATGAAAATACTGCCAGAGCTGTGGCAGGTAGTGGGTTTGGAAACTAGTTCCCAAGAATACTGAAAGTGAACTGTGCAATTAATCATTCTTTAATTGGTAAATATATCATTAACATAAATTC
The DNA here is from genome assembly GCF_036417845.1 of Apteryx mantelli. Taxonomy (NCBI): domain Eukaryota; kingdom Metazoa; phylum Chordata; class Aves; order Apterygiformes; family Apterygidae; genus Apteryx; species Apteryx mantelli. Next base: position 113,784,386 of record NC_089980.1, on the reverse strand, counting down.
ATTATCCAAGGAATCTTTCTCACTATCTGGAAGTACTGATATTTACTGAAAAAGAAAGCTCATCTTTTATCTGGTCTACAAAAACAGTAATTTATGATTTATAGTGGAATATATAGCATATTGTAATAGTATAGTGGAAAAAGAATATGTCAATATAAATTAGTAGATAACCTTTATTAAAAATATTGACATAAGCAGATGATATCTAATAAAGGATACACTTAACTCTTAGCATATAATGGTGAATATATATATACTTCTAGTTTCACTGGAAGCAAATCTTTAACTGGGATACTGGTTGCAGACAAAATTTTTATATCTGAGCAACACCTGGCTTTTGATGTTGATATATAGATACTCATGGCTTTACATATTCAGTGGAAGCCATCAGCACATGATCTTGCATTTGAATGCTGAACAAAATCAGTATTCAGTCAACCAATAATGAAGGGATATTGCCAGATGGATCCTGCCAGGTGTTAGCAATTAATTATTGATATATTTGGGGAATATTTAAAGGGATATTAAAATACAGAGTATTTTTCCTGCATGTGATTGCTGCATTACAGCGATGGCTGCTGATTGTATGAGTTTATGTTCTTTACATAAAATGTTTAAAATGGATCCTTCTGAAGAAATCAAAGATATTCCCTCTGGCAGGCTATTACGTAGCCTGTTGAAATCCGGGTTTGAAGAGATGGTTTCAGAATGTGTTTTAAACAGGAATAATGATCACACAGAAATGCATTTTCCATTCTTCCAGGCTTATTTTCAACTTCTTCTCTGTTCTCTTGTTTAAATGCATATTTCAATGCCAAGCATAAGGCACTAATATAAACAAAAACACAACCTTTTGTTAATGGACTGATTATGTTTTTAAAAGGCTGAAGGACAACTAGAAATGCAATTTACTCCATGTATGATTTACAATATATGATGCAATAGTTCAGCTGACAACATTAAAGATTGATGCCCTATGTTTTACAGAGTAGGGACAGCAGTAGAAAAGCCACCATAGAGGCTTATTCACACAGTACCAGTAACGTAATGTTTCACAAGCCTGTCATTGGTACTGTAGTTCATTTCTTGCCAGTTCAATTTCAGTGTCTCAGCTGGATGGCAAACAGCAGTGACAGTGGGTTCTGTGATATGAATATTTGTCTATAACATCTAACCTTTGGGATTTGGGCAGACACCACCTCAGAGGCTTCCAATCAAGTTTAGAACTGATATAATGATGTGACTGAATGAACTGAAACCCTACCTTTTATTTTTATTACTGGCTACTAAAAACAATGAATTTTATTTTTGCGGTGGCTGAAAGTATTCTCTGAGCCTGTTTCTGCTCTCTGCTACATTTGAAGAAAGGTTAAAATAGTTAGAGATAGGCACAAAGTTCCACATCTATCAGAAACAATCTTCACAGATCACACTCTCATTGTACCTTGTTCTTCATGCAAAAAAAAGCAAAAGTGGGATTCATTTCAGCCAACTTTGGCATCTAGAAGTTAGGTGGCTAAGCCTAAGCTAGTCAATTTTGTGTCCTTTTTCAGCTGATGGAGAAAAATAGGCACCTTCAGAGAGTAATTCATTAGATCTTTCCCAGAAACCTATTTTAATGTGAAATGATTCTCCTTCTGGATGTATGGCTTTTCATTGACTATAAAAGAAGGCCAGGATACCTTACTTTCAGACTGAGAAAACTATTACCTGCCTGCATTAGGATGGATGAATTATTTTATTCCCTTATATCTTGAAAAGATTGCTGTATTACCTCAAAAAGAGCTCCTAAAACCTTTTGTCTAATGCTATGCTACCCATGAAGGAAGGATTTTCTGTCACCTGACCATTTTAAACCACTTCATCTTTAAGCACAACAGTGTGGAGAGCTGATGTTCAAAGGCTGTGATAAGGCTGATGTTCAAATCATATTCAAATTCGGTGGCCTATGTTATCAAGAAGGTTAGACAAGAGGAGAGATTGAGTTCAAATTCAGCTGTCTGCACATAGGTACCTACACAGGTGTCTCCCTTTAGAGAGATCTGAGGAACAATATGGTTGTTCACTAACATTTCATATGCCCTGGGGTCTCCTGTGCAGGCTCTCTCCAGTATCTTAGAAGACCATAGACGACTATGTATGGGCAGTTAAATAAAGTCATTAAGTTAATGTAATCAGTGGAGCCTAAATAGCAATTCAGATAAATCTAAACTTGCCTACTAAACTTTCCTATCTCATGATTTATTTGCCCCAGTACAGGCACCCACTGGGATGCCTAATACCAGCAGAGACATCTTCATGGGGCCAACAGATCAACAGAGGCCTTATGTGACCTTCTAGAGCACAAATCAGAGGTGAGGTAGGATATGGTCAGCTGATTGACTAGACTTCCATTGGTTATAATGAGGTATTTACATACCCAGCATGCCAGTAGATAACCACATACAGACACCTAAGTGTAAGTGTCTTAATCTTGAGCCAAATTCTACTCCTAAAAGTTTAGAATGGTCCCTTCTAGCTTAAAACTGGAGTCTTAAAAACTTTTGTCCCACACATCCCAAGTCACATCAAAATTGAGAAGGGAATTAGAATCAGAATTTGTATTGTCTGCTATTTACTTGCTCTAGCTAGGAAAATGAACACAGGGCTTTGTATCGACACTTCAGAGCAAAGGGGCAAGAAAGCCCCTGGGCATCTGGCAACTCTTCAGGCATAGGGAATTCTCCAGCAGGTATGGAGCCAACAAAACTGGCTTATTCATCACCTTCCCCATTTTATAATAGAAAGTTTGGCTGCGTTAAAGGGGGCAAGGGCAGCACACTGCTTTGCTCCAGTGATTTCTTGGCAAGATTTTAGCCCTCTGGGGCTCTACCTAGCTGCAACAGCTTGACCAGTCCTGTAGATCAATTTTGTAATTCTGAAAGTTTAATTATACGTGAAATGCATAGTGATGCCAGTATTTAAAGCTGACTGAATGTTTGCATCTTAGAGGACCATCCTGTGTGTCTTTAAAGTCTCAGTGAATGTGTTTAGAGAGAAAAAAAAAATCTTTTCCTATAAGAACCAACCACAGTGCTCTCTTTTTAAGCAGCGAGAACCTCAGCACTTGGAGGGATAAGGTGTGAGGTCTGGGAGCCATTCAGAGGCATCTAACTAATATGGCAACACCCTGAAAATTAAGGACCTGGCATCAATAGGGTGATTCAGAGAGGAGAAATAGGGCATTTAGACTGGTTATACTGTCAATGGGGAGACTGAGGAGCCTCTGAAAGAGTGTAAAAATTCCACACACACAGCAAGAAAGCCCCTAGTTAACTGGTTGAGTTTTGTACGTTTCACTCCCTGGAGCTCAGGGTAATGGGTTAGAAACACACATTAGGTACCTCTGTCCATTCAGGGGTTTTGTTTTGTTTTTTATGTATAAGGCTAATTGGATGGAATTGCCCTTTTAAGAGCATAGCTGAAGGGGAAAAACTTCTAAATAACTGCTTCATGTCCAGGTTGCATTCCACAGGCACCTGACTTATCTAATGGCTCCCTGATAGCAAATAGAGGGGTTTCACTGATCTATTGCCTTCCTCTTTCCCTCCTGCTCCTGCCTTCATCTGTCTAATTTGCCTCCTCCCTTACATGAGCTCTGGGACTCCAAATGGGATCAGGGATCACTTCCCCTTCTCAATAGCATGAGCTGTTAGACCAACTCCCTTGGCTATATATATAGTAAATTACACATAGCTGTGATTATTCTCTCACACTGAGACTGACTGCCATGGAACAGCCCATATTCATATTATTAAATTCAAGAGAGCTGAGTTTAACTCTCCAAAAGGGACCACAGGCAAGCTGCCAACTAGGAATTGCCCTTAGTCTGTGTTAAATGCTTCACTAAGCCCTACCCACCAGGCTAGAGGCAGTCCTACTATAGTACTACTCACTTCTGAAGTTGTTGAGCCACTGTGCTGCCATGTGCAGTGAAACCAAGGAACCAGAGGAAAACAAACAATGGAGTATGATTTTGCAGCACATTAATTAGCTTTTTCTGCTGGGACTTAGTTTCTTGCTTAGGCCTTGGGTTTCAGATTTCCACCCTGGAACTGGTTAAACATGTTCTCCTTTGACAATCTGGGTCATAATTTCTGGTTGCAGATACCTATCTGAATGACCCATTGGAGATCAGTATGTATTTGGCAAATTGATAGCACTGTAAAATACATCTTACTTATGAATCTTGGTATTCTGTTGTTGTAATTCTTTCTTAATTTCTGAATGGTATTTCTATGCTCAATTCAATTGGTTTGTGTACATATGTCAAAGTAATTATTGTTATCTGAAGGAATGTATGAAATGACAAGTCTCATTCTTTAGCGTGTGTATGAGGTAGCTGGCAATTGCTCCTGAAAACATGGTCATGATCATTACACTGATCACACTTCTGCCATCTTTTTTGCGCATGTATTTCCTTTGTTACAGGGTATTGTGTTTTCACTTTTTATTCTCCATAGACCTGTAAGTCCACTATTTATTATCCTATAGGTGGGGGTAGGGTCCAGAACCTGTATGATAATATACAGGTACATATAGAAACTAACAGCAGTTTAAAATCAAGTATGTCTATTATCAGTAGTATTAAGAATTAGTGAAAAATACTTCAACAACAAACCTGCACTTAAATGCATTCTTATCTGATACTATAACTGCTTACAATCTAAGTGAAATAGTGCAAGTTACAAGAAAATTACTGATACAATGGATGTGCCTGTAGAAATCCAAGAATCACAATTCTATCTTCTACTTTTTCTCCCAGCTGAAAAGTGGAGTTTTGTGTGCTGTTTTGTCTTCCACCTTTTCCCCTTGCAGAAAGTGAAGGTTCTTTTACTGCTTTCCCCTTCCATACTTTCCACAGAACAAACAGACAAATAGCCCACAGCATCTTCTCTGATATCCAGTTATAGTATCTTTCTTTTCAGGTCTTGGCATGAAATGTTCCTTTTTCCTCACTTTTCACCAAGATCCTGATTTCTTCTGGTAAGACTAACTCCCTTAGCCATCCCAACACATCCATTCAGACACTCAGATTCTTAGTAAGCCAGACTTGAGGTGCACCTCTCCCACTTCCTCTTGAAGAGAGTGCATCATGTGATGCTAATGCCAGTCTCTAAGGTTGCTTCTTATTAGAACACACAAAGAATAAGCTATGAGACAGCTCTGTAAATAGGGAAAACTTAGATCTGATGTGACTGACAGACTAAACAGTAGACTTGAAATTATATCTTCCTTCTGCCCACCATCCTTACAAGGTGGGTCCTTCTTTTCAGTGCTACTGTCCAACCCAGCAGATCATGAAGTTTCTTGCAAAGCACAGACTCTATTCTGAATTCTCCAGGACTAGGAATGCTGCTTGCTTTCCTTCTCCTCTGAGGCCTGGCTTTGACTTTGCTCCCCTCAGTCTCCAGGTCCTTGCTTTTCTCAGGAGCCTTCCAGTCTGTCTCCTGCTCATCACTGTCCTGTTTGCTGCCTCTGCCCCTGCCTGCCCCACTCTACTCCCCTGAAGCTTCTCCCTGCTGAATATGCTAAGTTGCTCCTGTGGTGAAACAACCTCTCTTCCTGTCTCTGATTTTGAGCATGACAGGAAAGGCAGCAGCCAGACCAAGGTAAATACACACTCCTCTTTTACCTACCTCCACAAACTTTTTTTTCCCCACAGAATCCATGCAGTTTTTGCACAGTAATTTGGGAGGGGGAAGAACAGGGATGGGGACCAGTTAAATTGTTCTACTTATATCACACAGTTGATATAACCTAAATACAGCTACAAATCATGTTACACCAACCACACCTTTTCTGTATTTGTGTCCTCAGGGTACATCTCCAGCAGACCTGTGGAACTAGAATCTTCTACATGATAGAATTTCTTTCAATCTCTTCTTCCTGTAAATTTCCTGTAAGTTCTGGAAGAACAGCTTCCAAAGATGTGCTCAAGGTATTCCAGGGTAAGGAGCTTTCTCAAAGTCTGCCCTACTGTGCCAGTTTACTGTGGGACATGCTAATTGCATGGTCATATTCTGTTTTTCTTTTTTTTTTCCTACCCTGGCTAGCCCCATTTCTTGCAGAAAATAAACACTAAGTAACAAATATCTGAAATAATGAATAAAATGGGATCATGAGAGGTGAATTTCTATTGCATTTATAATTCCTTCAGTGTATGTACATATTGAGAATAATGCCAGTGATATGTGTAAATGCAGCAGAGGTTTATTTAATGAATGCTTTGTAAACAATTCATCACTGCCTCTTTCACTACCTCAACAAAGATCCAATGGAAATGTACTATAGTTAGAAACACAGATACAGAGACCAGTGAAAGTATATTAAAATCAGTATGCACAAGAATCATAACTGAAAAGGTAATTTTAACATTGGCATTCATTTATTTTGAAGTGCTTTGCTTCACAGCCATTCAGGTTTGTTGATATTGCTTTTCACACTGAATCCACAAGAAACATTTTCCTACCTCTTATAATTTTTCATACGGCTCAAGTGAAATATTTTACATATATAGAAGGATTAAAAAGATATTTTAAAAACTCTAAAATCCACCTTGAATTATCCATCCTGTGATGGAAAAATGGACATATTTAGAACATCATGTTTAAGGCATATTTGATGTGAGGTAATAAATAGCTGATTGTTTTTGTTCAGCTTAAATGTCTTTGACTTGCAAGATTCAGAAATTGATCAGTTTTAATAACTCAAAGAAAAAAGTATTCCCTATTCCTGACATATTTTAATACAAGCAGAAGAAACCTTTTCCCCTTCTCACCTCTCTCGTCAGCCAGAATTTAAAGCTCAAACTGCAAACAGATCTTGATATATTGGTTGTGTGTGCATCAATGTAGCTCCATTTACTCTGAGGCAACTGCACTGACTTCCACCTAATGAGAATCAAGACTACTTCATCTAATTGTTCTGAAATGGCATTTGTAGAAGACCATTATAAAACAAGAATATGTGCTTATATGCTGTCCTGAAGTGAGGTCTTAATGTACAGTAGGGTGAAAGAAATTATCTGAGTTTTGCTTTAAACAGTAGGACATATTATTGCAGTTCTGCAAAGCAATACTAAATGAATGACTAGATAAGAGGAAATTTTAGAATCTGAACTAGAATTGAAAATTTGATAGTAAAACAAATGTGGCATTAAGGGAGTTTGATGTGGATATGCAAAGAGTCTGCAAAGAAAAGGTGTATGAAACTATAGCAACACTATTTGGGAACCTATGTGTCATCTACAGATTGAAATTAATGGAGACATCCATCTCACAGATAAAGGTAATTAACTAGTGTGAGAGGTTTATCAAACTGTATTTGTAAAGAAGGTTTGCCAAAACATTCAATTAATTCATAAAAAGCCTGACCAAATGCCCACTAAAGCCAATGGGAATCCTTCCAGTGATTTCAGGGAATCTTAGAACAAAATATGAAGGTGTTCATAGTGAATAAATGCTTGATACCAGAATCTTTTATTATTTACTTTTCAGAAGGCAGCATCTCTGCACAGCAGGTTGGCTCTGACACTAACTGCTCATCTGTTGACTGGCACTACATATTTTTCAGCAAAAGTTCTAATTACGCCTGTACAGTCATTTGTACCCTTGCCGCTGACTCACTTGCTCCTAGTTGTGACATTAACATTCTTGACTCTGAAGAACTCATGGTAACAATGACTTCAGTAACTATCTCCCTAATTTTTTATACAAAATATGTTATTTAGAGTTACTTGTATTTAGAAATTCAACTATTATCATTAGAAAGGTTCCATATTTAAGGAACTCGTAGTCATCTTCCATAAGTGTTTGCATTTGATTAGATTAGTGAAGCATATATACAAGGGTTACTGAAAGCGAATATAAAAGTGTCAGCTACTGAATGGAAATATGCTGTAATAGAGAGCAAATCCATTGATACCAAAAAAATTATTAGAATTTTGAATTTTTGCTTTGTCTGATGTAGTAAATTATCGAGTAAGGTCCAAAAAAGTCACATAAGTCAATACAACTTATCTGTGCCATTGAGTGAGAAATTAAAAGAAATTAATTGATACATTGCTCGATTAGTTCCTTTTAGTGATTATTAATAAACAGGTTTCTGTCTTAGGTAAAAAGAAAACTTCTCCTTCTATATGGATGAGCAAAAAAAAATCCTAAGATTACAATTACTTACATCACTATCAACTACTCCTTGTTTTTTTCCCCACAGAATAACCAAGACATTTTAATTTTGCTTCTACTTGACTTTGTTCTCTTAACTCTGCACATTTTTTTCACTTAGGTTTCTTAGGCTACATAATTTGCTTCAATAGTCTTCTTACACACATATTGACATTTTTCAGCTGATAAATCAGACCATCTAGTAAATGTAAAGGAGCAATCATCACTGAAAAACTTTCTCCCCCCTCACTGTTGATCATTCCATCTCGAATATGCTCTTTATTTCAACTCAGGTATTATCATCATTTTACCCATGATGTCATGCTTCTGAAAACAATACAGCTCTGAAGAGTGCTTCGTGCTATTTTGCCATTTTCATGGTTGTTTTTCTGATTTGCTTGTTACAGACCAGCCTCTATTTGACTGCACCAATGAAAGCAAAATTGTTTACTGTTCGTAGCAGTGTTTACTCTGTGGTTATCTAAAATTCATTCACACTAACACAGTGGTGTCACAACAAGGCCTTTCACTTCCAACAAATCTTTTGGCACTTCCACAAAAGTTAAGCTGTTTTCTTAAATAGCTTCCCAGGGTAAAAGTTGCTTATCCCAATCCCAGAGTAATTCCAGTTACTCTCAGTGGCCAGATAGACACAGCCAGAAACTAAGGGTAAACCTCCAAACTGTATCCTTATAAAGATTTCGAACACCATCATCACAATATTGAGAACTAACATTAGCCAGCAAGAATTAGAACTTTCTTTTATTGTCAAGTTTAATTAAAATCTTCCTGGAAGAGTTAACATTTCCTATGGAGTTTGCAGGCTTCTGTGTTATACTTGCCAATCTTCCAGAAAAAAAGAAAAAAGCAGAAGCAGCAGCAGAATTAGGCCAAATGGCTATATAAACTTCAAATAACAACATCTCTAAGTATTTTCTGTAGAAATATAATATTCATAGCAAAAATTCGTTGGGTTGAGGAGAGGGATAAATGTTCCCTATACATATGTTTCTCTCTTCCTCTCCTTATTTTTACCATTAAGAGACAATACTGAACATTTCCAGCAATGGAAATTACAGTTTATAATTATTTCAGACAACCAGACGATTACACTTGATTAATTATTTTTCAAGAAGCAAGTTAAAACCCAAGAAAACATCAACAAAACCTCACTGAATAATATCTCAAAGAGAATATCATTAAGCAGAAGTCCCCTTCATAGCATCAATATTACAAATTGCCAGGGCCACCTATCCCAAATACATCTGTAAGAAAAGAAAAGAAAATGTAAGTATAACTTTTGTGCTTATTTTACATTCTATAAGGTCTGTATTTACCCTGTGGGGATAAAAAAATCCTTATTAGATCTTTACCAGAATATCAACATGGATGGTCAGCATTCATTTTAGGGGTTCAACCTTAGAGTTATAAATTATTTTTTAAAAAGTCTCCCACATAATGGGACCTCTCTTCTGTCTTACACTCACATATGAAATCTCTTAATGTCACGAAAGGAGTGATACACTTCACTCGTAAGAGGGAAGCAGAACTACGTTTATTGCAGTAAGACAGCGACTTAAAGTTCAATCATAAATAAGAATGATTTAACAAGATTCGATTGACAAGGTTCATTCAATTATTTACTGCATGAAGGACAGGGTCAGATGCATGTGCAACAGAGACCCTCCTGTTGAGTCACAAGGTTTGGAAAGGACCCCCTTGCTTTCTAAACTCCTTCTGAGAGGAGCCTGGGTGCAGCTGGATCTGATCCTAGTCTCAGACTTGGTCAATGGTTTATGTCTAAGGGATTACATGCACAATTAATCAGAGAGATAACTCAGCAAAGTTTTGCAAAGTTTGCAAGGTTTCAGCATGCTATCAATCACTTACTGAGGATCTGTTGTGGGTAAGGAATCTCTCTCAACCTGGAGGAGTAACCTTGAGAGGTGTCCCTGCTCAAGAGGAGGTTCTGCCGTGCAGTCCGCTGCCGTGCAGGAGAGCTCAATGGGCTCTGGGCTGCCCCTTGTTTATGGAGGGGAGATGATTGACTCAGTCATATTTGCATGCTAGATGGGCCTTAGTTGGCGCATGCTCAATTAGCCCCTGCATACGTGCTGTTTACAGGGAGGTCAGGTTGAGGGGGAGAGCACATTGTGTGTGTGTGTTTGGGGGGGGGGGGCGAAGGAGCACACCGTCACACTTAATCCCACCCAATAAGTATGATATAGTTGTCAGAAATCAATGTTTTCCCACATTCATCAGTATCATTCAATATCCAATGAATGATTCTCATGAAAGTCCAGTAGTAGAAAAAGGCAATGATAGACCCAAGCCACTACAGCAAAGGCATAAGGGACCTTCCCCTCTTGCTTAAAACAGGAATTTAAATTGTACATTGTATATCTATTAAAATCAAGGTAGAGTTTACACTATTTTTGCTGCTGTTAGAAAATCACCTCTAATTAGGCTTAGTGTATGTGCACATGCTGAATGCACTTTAACTTCCAAGTTTTGCTTCTTCACAGGAAAGGCTAAAGATTCCACATGTCAGCAAAGAGAATACAACTCAAAGATAGGGTTTTTTTGCATGAAGAAAAGTAATCCCACTGAGCCAGCAGCAGCAGCGTAGAACACAGGCCTTTCAGCCACATTGGCTAAAGATTCAGCTTCCTAAATGAAACAAACACTAAAAGAGGGCAAAACCCATTTTACCTTAATGCAGAGCAAGAGCTACACCTTTATCTAACTAGTGTATAAAATGAGTTTTAAATTTACTAACACTGAAATGAATTTCCCTGATAGTAAGAGAGAAGAAAATGGAACACTTTGCAGTATGTGAATACATGTAAAATGCTTATTTTATTTTGAGAAGGAAATACTCTGCCATGGGAGCAAAATACTTGCTGGTATATGTGAGAGTTCAAATTTAGAGGGAACATTCTCTAGAGGTAGCGTCCTGCAGCTCTGATGGAAGTGGATTCTTGGGAAATAGTGTTATTTCTCTTTCAACAAATCTTCTTCTCCCCCAGCTAATTCCTAAAGACAAATAGATGGTGGTCTTCAAAGCAGGGGGGAATGATCATAAGAGAAAGAAAAGAATAAAAGGCAGTAAATAAAGACACTGGCAATTCCCCTGACATGCATGTTGATTGACACTCCCAGCCACTCTTCTGGCCAAGAAAAAACAAAATAAATCTAGCTTAAATCTTTTGAACCTTATTTAGCTAAATTTAATTAGATTTAGTTACTTGTGTTTGAATAAATGATCTCAGATGACAACACGACTATCTTTACCACTAGAAGTAATAACCTTTGCCCAAGTTACAGAGCACTAATCTGAAATGTTCCAGCACAGTCTTCTACTTTCCATGGCTGTAGACTTTGTAGTTATTCCTACACCAGTTACTTGGACGCCTACTATATATTCTATGCACAAACAATGCAAATGATACGTTTTGATTTTCCATTATTCTGAATATTATACTTCCTTACTTGAGGCCTACATTTCATCCTTTGTTATCTAAAGGCTTCTGTTTCAGCATGGCTGCAGTGCAATCCATCCTGAAGGCTTTTGCTTATAATATATATATTGCTTCAGAAGGCACCTAAAACTTACACACAAGTTAAACGCCTAAGTAAGGTAGACTGAACCAGATGTTATTTTTCCCAAACCGGAAACAAGAAGGGAAATAAGAAATAAGAAGAGGGAGAACATATTTCAGCAGAACATGATCGATATTTCTTTGCCTTAGTCCCTGACAGTCCCAAAAAACTGAGCTCTGACCCTGTACCTATTGAACAAGCGTCCTGTTAGTGTAGGCTAGGGACCATAAATCGTTGCTTGAACACACATCATCCATCAGTTATTATCCAGTCTCCCTTCTAAACTTTAGCAGTCACAATTTAAGCTCAAGTATCATGCATTTATCCACAATAATGCCACAAACCAAAAATTTAACAATATAACTGTTGAAGAAATGGCTTCTAGAGAAGCATCCAGTGGATGACTTTCATTAGACTCAGAACTGTAGTTAGAGAGGGGCACGTGTTAAGGAGAAGCGTACAAACTGGAGGGAAAATGTAGCTGAGCAGCATCTAAAAGGGGTTGGCAAACCAGAACTACTAAAAGGTATTCAGGATAAAGCAAGGAAGGGCTTAATGGGAAATGGTGAAGGTGTTCTGAGTACCAAAATTTCTAATTACAGTTCTGGTCCATTATTCCTTTATTAATAAAGCTTTGTTATTCTCTGGGATCACAGTGTAGGCTGGGAAAACCTAATGGAGAGAAAAAAAACAACACAGACAAAACCTAAAACATAAGCAGAACAATTACCAGGGTAGTGGTTGAAAAAACAACCACTCTCTCTCTCCCCATGCATTAGCCACCAGTGCAAAAACCCTTCCACTGGAAATAAAGAAATTCTGAAAGAGATCCATCTAATCCAGTAACTTCTCTCCAACAATGTACAAAAATGTAGTGGAAGGTGCAAGAAATTTTGCAATGTCAGTTATGAAGGCATTTAGTGGTTAGGCTTATGACTTGAAAAATCAAAGCATATGCCTCTACTACAATGTATTTTATATACTGGATAGATACTCTCCGTAATGTTAAAAATTGGTTTTGGTTTTATTGATTTTAGTAAAATTACTTCCATTAGTCAATACCATGCTACAGGCAAGATAAACTCTTCCTTTTTCTTGAGTTCCTTCTGTAACATTTTTCCTGGTCTTGAAGTCTTTCCTTTGTATTATGAAAATGTAAACAGGGGTATCCTACTATTCCAGTCTTTTCTGTCTCTTCTCAGATGGAAGCCTTTCCATATCTCTCTCTTAATTCATGCTTGAACTATCCACATGACAATTTGATCCACTCTAAATAGGTTACCATGCCAGCCTCCTTAACTCTAACCTTTGTGACAAATTACAGAAAAATTGCCAAATAATACAATAAGATAGCTATTCTAAAATAACAGCAGTGTTTTAAAATGCTACCACCTGGTGGTAATCGAATAGCAAAGCCTTGACACATGATAAAGACAGACTAGCAAACCTTTGACTAAAAATGTTGCCTCTGACTAAATACGATTTCAAATCTTACAGGGGTTGCAAACTGGAAAATGGAAGCAAATGGGCTTGTACTATGTTACACCTACAATGTACTACAGCTACACTCAAGAGAGGAAAAATGACATATCAAATCTTAAATGATTTAGTGGCATGTGTTATTCACTCTTTGGTGTTACATTTCATACACCTATCTGTGGATAGGAAGTCAAAATTAAAGTCCCCATAACAAGATGGTTATGGGCATGGTTCACTGCATGGTATTGAATGAGTAGGCTGTTTTTCCCAGTATAGAATTAAAGATACAGGCACACAAATAAGGAAAAAAAGGCTGAATTTTCTGCAAGTGTAATTGCACTGACTTCAGTACAGCTACAGCCACAGAAACTTTGGTGACTGCATTGTATAACATGGTATGTGTTAGTAGCTAAGATAAAGGAGGCAAATGTGTGCTTCTGCAAATATACAATGATAGCTATTAAAATCTTTGCAGTTGCCACTTTCAAGTAATGAAATCCCTATTCTCTGGGCAAAAAAACCAAGAACATTGAACACTTAAGTAATGCCAGTCAATCAAAACTAAAGACTTTTACCACAGGCACCATAGGCCTGGGCCTGGTCTCACTTACACTGAGTCAGTACAAGGCTGACTTTCCTGGCTTCAGCTGAATTATTTCTGATTCATATTGGACTGAGATCAAAACTAAGTCCTTCTCCCAGTCTAATTAATTTTGTTTGCATTCTTGCTTGCATCCGAATTAGCAGTGGACAGTTGATAAATATGCATTAAAATTTCCCTGTTAACTCTGATGATAGAAGCATATGTGTATTTCATGAGTGCTGTGTGTCAATGTACCTGGAGAATATGGTTTTAGTTGGTACAGACAGATTATAAGGGAAGATACCCACAGGTATGAGAAAAATGCCTGATAATTTGCATAAGCAGCTGGCAGTATGCTCAGAGTGCTAAAAGCTCCCTGCACATCTGCAGTTCACCATCAAACTGCTTTGCCCTTGCTTCTGAATGGCCTCTGTATATCATGTATTTCACTACAGAAATTACATCTTCCTTTTCTGCAGTTTGAAAAAGCAGGGAATTTACCAATTGCATAGCAAACCTGCTTCTGATTAAGGTTTTGGGATGTGATAAATTTGGACGTCATGCAGCATCACTGAGCTTAGAGGTGAATGTGCTGGTGCTTCCCCTTCATTCAGAAATAGGGATTCCTTCCCGTATATGAAAGATCTTTTTTTAGGGACGTAAAGGTGGGTTTTGTTTCTTGGTTTTTTTTCTAGTATGTTCAGTTTCCTAATCTAGAATCATTCTATTGATTTGCAGGTGCATAATAGGCAAAAACACATGGTAGAGTTGAAAAAGAAGATAAGCTTTGTTACAGTATAATATTTGCTGTTAAAAGCTATATTAGTTGTGATACCACAAATTTCCTATATTTATGATAGCAAATAACTGTGGTATCTATTCGCACTTACCTTTTATGATGGTCATTACAGAAAATGACTACTGCAAGGTAGAATAGATTGTTCAAAGAAATAAGAAATATAAGAAAATATCAGTTAAGATCAAGAAGATTCTTTCCTTTCTCCAGGATAAGGACAGGATTTTAGCTGTTCTTTTAAGTCTATCCCATTGGTTCAGGTTGTTACTGTCACATAAAGGGAGGGAAAGGGGTAATTAACATTTGCCTGCCAGAGCCCTCCTCAAAAGGGCTTTCACTGAGTCAGGTTCACAAAGTTGATCAAAATAAACAATTTATTAAAGCAACAGATCAACAGGTTCAGGATTGCCAGTGATAAATGCACTTACTGCAACAAATCCTACTTTTTGAGCTCAAACAATAATTAAGCACTTTCACCAATGGTATTTTTCCTGGGATAATGTCCGACATTGTCAGAGGCACAAACCTTACCAAAAAGGCATCCCTGTTTTGGGAAGGAGAGAGGTCCAGGCCCATCTGTAGGTTGGTGTTCTCATCCTCCAAAGAGAGGATCGTTTATGCACTGAATTTATACTCTTGACGAGGTGGGACTGAGTCAAACACTGTGGGATGACTGGTCCTTGTCGAGCTCAGTGGAGGGAGTCGTTGGCTGCTGGCCTTTTTTTGCCCCTATCAACAACACCAGGCTGCGAGACTCCGGCCTTGCCCCAGGTGTCGTTTTGGGTGGAGCAATGTCGAGTGGCGAGACCTCCGCCTCGCCCTGGGCGCTGCCTCACCCCTCACCGGCATGGGCATCAGGCCGCAAATCACCCTTTGTATCCACTGTTTACCCCATGGCAGGGAGGATCACAGATAATCATAGACCATTATTCCACACAGGTCTATGTCACTTCAGATGGCATTAAATGCTAGTAGCATGGACAAAAACAACAGTTTCTTTCAATTATTAAGCATATGTTCGATGTGAGTATTCGACTGGAACTGAAATGGAATCTGATTTGTGCTTTCCTTTTGTTCTTTGCTCCTATTAAATTTATGTTGGCAATCAAAGATGTTTTTCTGGATTCCTATTTTATTTTTTGCTCATGTGTCTGAGGAAAGATCAAGAAATAAGAATCAGATTCTTTGACAATGTAAGTTCTCTCTGAATCCCTAATTATTTCTGATGTTCATTTGCATCTGGAGAAGAATAGGCCATTCCTTTTCAACAGTCACTTTTCTCTAGAAAGTCACAAAATACTGAGTATTTTCAGGTTGCACACATCTGGCAAGCCTGATTATTGACCTTGCTTTCCCTCAGGTGACAATATGGTAGAGCTTTAAGAGGCTTGCTGAGTAACTAAGCCAGTGATGGACTGGAAAAACAAAGCCACCCCCTACACACACTTTAACCAATACAGTTAGTTAGATATTTGCAGTTTGAAATCTGGCTGGTAAAAGGTCTGATTGCCCAGCATTCTGCCAGCCTATGCATCCAGACAAATGAACAAATCTGTGAAGGAGATTTCAGTTAGAAATCAAGAACTACTAGGTAAGTGCAGTGTGATTAAAGTCAAGGTAATACAGCTGGCACTAATAAATAAGAGCCTCAGGAGAGACAGTTTAAAGGAATGTGAAGAGCAAGGGAGACAAAAATGCCAAAGGAGAAAGGAGTGCCATGCTTTCAGGAAAAAGACAAGATATTATATTTAAATTGGAATTTCATGAACAAGTGGAAATACTTCAGAAACATACATGCTTCTAAATAAATCTATCACAGCCATGTGATGAGGGAAAAGAATGTGAAAACAACTCAATTTTCTGAAACAGGGAAGGCCTTAAACAGAATTTAGGTCAGAGAACCATGCAAGAGTGGTAGGGAGAATCAAGGGCAGGCTAAAGCGGATGAAAACAGAACGCAAATTTGGGATGCAAAGAGAAAGTCTGAAACTAGGAGAGCCGGACATATTCCACACAACTCTAATCTTTAATACAAGCAAAGACAGAAATCAGCCAAGGATAAGGGTAGACCACTATAAAAACAGAGTAGAATAAGAAATAGAGTCAAAACTTTGTAGCAGGGGGATTCTATCCATATTACATCAGCAGAAACTGTTATGAGACATATAACACGGTCTGCTTTAATTTTTTAAAGAACCTTGATAAAGGAGAGCACAAGAACAAAGCTTAAAAATGACTTAGAGAAGATGAAGGGAGTTATTCTAACAATAGAATTGCCTCTGTATATGGTTTTTAAATAGTTTAGAGACATTGGTCTTATATTTACACCTTCATTGTATTATAATAACCTAACTGGAGAAATTTTATAAGGAAAAAGTAGAAATAAAGTTACTATAGGGGCTTCAACCTCAGGTATTAGATATGCTGGTCATAGGTAGTACTTCAAGGAGCTAAATGCCAAATGTTGCATCTCCACACATCCTTAACCCCCACCACATTTTGTTTTATAGAAGATAATGTAAAATGAATGCAATGGTGCCAGTTTAAACTGTGTTTCTCAGCAAAAGGGGTATTTGGATTTTTCAGCCTATCACTTTACACTTGATCTAGCAAAAATAAACAGACCATCAGTGACAAAAGACCATTTAAAATTTTGACCATTTCCTCCAAAGATGACTCCAGGGATTTATATAGAAGAAAACAAGGGAGATCCTGGAGGTGAAAATTCTATCACTAGACCCACAAAGAGTGGGGTCCCATTTTAGGGCAGTCTCTGATTTTCAGCAATCATGGTGCAAACAGCCAGAAAAGTAATCTGAAATGGTCAGTAACAGGGCCAGACTGATCCTTGGTGTAACTTCTTTTATTCTGGGGAATTTCTAACCAAGAAAACTATTATGTTGAGTCTAATTCAAACCTGATGTAAGCAGGTTCAACTCCCTTGATATCAGTGCAATACGACCAGCTTAGTGTAGAAGGCCTGAATTTGGCATAACATGTCTTTTGTAGGGAATTGATTTTGCAAAACACCACAGTTTGTCAGCCCTTTTGATATCTTCAGTCTCTGGAGAACTGCCCCCTTCTAGTACTGCATTGATTCGTTGCTGAGTTGACCTTTACCAATGGACCAGAATAGAATATAATTTAGTTTGTGTAATGTCTTTCATTCAGGAGATGTCTCCAATCATTGATAAAGCAATGATAATAAAATGTGTGGGCAAATACAAAATCAGCTGTAAAGCAGGTAGCAGTATGTATATTGCCTTGAATACAACACTGTTACAAATGAAAATGAAAAGCACTGTTTGCTTGCAATCAAGAATTTTCCCCCTTCCCATTTAAAGCACAATTTTACAGAACTCGCTTGGTGAATGTGCTAAAATGTAGCATAAATTCATGTCTAACTCTTTTCACTAGTTCAGTCTTTTGGTTTAAACCAATGCTGTTTCTTTCAGGTGAAAACAGGTCTTTTTAATTGCTTTTCAGATTTAATTTAAAGCAAATCTATATAGTCATTTTTGTGCGAGGCTGTGCTTTGCAGTTCTTTTCTTGAACATCTGTCTCTAAAAAGCTGCTCTTTGACCATAGTGCACTATCTTTTTCAACTCGATTACTTCCCCTCTATTTCCTGATACTCTTGTAGTAGGAGGTAAAGAATTATCATCATGCTCTTCACCTGAAAGACTGAGAATGCTTTAAACAATACAGAAGTGATGGCGTAGTATGCTGATATATTCAAAATTTTTGTGAGGCTGCAAAACCAGTGTCTCCCTTACATGCCTTTATATTCATGCAGAACTGTATTATGCTTAATAGGACTCCTAGCAGCTGAATTGCTTGGTATGCTCATGATCACAGGCAGCTATAGCATGGCAACAAAGGGTGCATGAAGCACTTGTTTTGCTTGAAATGCAAAGGGCAATCATGATGAATAGGAGCCTATGAGCTTGAAAAGCAATAAAACCATGGAATAATGGAACGCAAGGGATTCTATTTCAGGAAGGCTAATCTGGAAAGATTTAGAAATGCAGACCAGATTCTTCTCTACCTTGTATCAGCTGTGGTTGCCTGATGTCAGATGCTACAATTCTGATGCATGTTTTATATTTTCTTTGTAGTAGTGTAATATAATCCGAGCTGATTAATGCATCATAAAGCATACCTTTGTGGGAAAATGCTGAAAGTACACAGAGATACTCAGCATGTTCCTAAATTCAGGTTTGAAAATGTATTATGTAAGTATCTGTGACTGTCAAAGGATTTCCTACTCCTCTGCACCAGCTAATGGGAGAAGATTATGAAATGCCAAGAACTGGTATATACAGACCTCTATGTTTCCTATGTTCAGGAAACTTTTCAAACTGAATTTTTCTAAAAAATGGATATAGTAGATTGTAGCAGATGGCTTATTCTGTCTGGTAAATCCATCTTAGCTCGTGGCTCATTGAACTAGTAGTGTCATTACAGCCCAGCATGTTAATTTGGAATCCATGTGCTAAACTTCATTGCAAAATTTTGTGATGAAAAGATTCGATCTGTGTGCACAATAACTACTATTTTTTATTCAGTACAGCAAAGTAGTTAAAGCTCCCTCTAGATATGTTTTTTAAGTGGGGTTTTCAACTTTCCTCTACCACTTGACTGAAAAAGCAAATTGTATGAATTTGTGCCTGGTTGCTAGGAGGTTGATACAAGAATACACTTCTCCTAGTGACTTGGAAACCATAAGATTAAAAAAAGTCCCTTTCTTGAGATAATTGATCTAACATTAACTGTATTTTACATTTACAGCTGCATCTTCCAATTTTTTAGAACCTTTTTCTCAGAGTAGGAACTATTGAATGACTTCAAATTTCACATACTGCACTCTGTTGGTTTCTACAACATAAGGCACTTTTCACTGGAAGTGCATGTTAAAAAAACTTAGAAATTAATCTTCAACATTATGTAGCAGATTTCTACAGGCCTTTTAGTGATTAAAATTTTAATCACCTGATGATTAAAGGTTTCAATACCAGGCAATTAGCACTTAAAGTTTAAGTGCCAGGCATTTAACTCCATTTTGGAAATGGAACTGTCAGTGACTGGGAATAGCAAAGTTGGATGGATCATGAGGGAGCAATGAAATAAAGTAAAGGGGGCCAGGCAAGGTCGGAGGGAAGGGGAAGTGTGCAAGCACATGAACAGTGCAAGGATCCCTTTCAGCAGGAGAAGGAGATTTACGTGTGTTTCTAACAAAAGGGCGCCACGGGGGCCAGGGGCTCGCCGTGGCTGTGCCCAGTGGTGTCAAGGCTGCCGCCAGGGCCCATCCCCCCGCCCCGAGGGAGCAGGACCCCGGGGCAGCCCCAGCCCAAGGGGTGTTGGGCACTGCCGTGGGGCCAGGGTTGGGGGTCCCGTGTCTGGGCAGGGGCCAGGCCTTGGCGGGGCTGGAGCCGGCACCGCTGCGGCATCGTGGGGCAGCGACCGGCGGCCCCGGGCTGGGCTGCGATGGGGCCGGGGCTGGGGCCAGGGCCGGGGCAGGGACAGGCAGGGCTGGGGGGGCTGGTGGGACCGGGCAAGAGGAAAGCGGTGCTTGCAGCAGGCAGGTCTGACACAGTGGACCCAGTCGTTAAAACCGTGGTCAGTGCCCAGACTGGGTGGTAGATGTCGTTTCCAACAGCCGCTGTGGTCCGTCTGCTCTTCCCAGCCTGTGCATCTGGTGTCCAGCGCAGCAGGTGACTTCTCCTTCAGCCCTCAGCCCAGGTCCTTAAGGCCCCAGCGTGATGGACAGCCCTAACTAGGCCTTTTGACTCCGACTGCTGGCTCCGTGCTCTGCTCCCCTAGCTCCGTCGCTAGACAGGTATGGTTAGGACTCATTCACATTGCGACCTGAACGCCAAGAGCCAGAGAGGGGATCCCTGGGCCGTCAGCGGTGGGAGCTAAGGAGAAGGCCTCCATGGTGCCTGTGCCGACATGGGGCTGTGGCAACCAGCAGGCACCGGCCAGGGCTGCAGGCGTGCGCGTGGAAATACAAACAGCCTGGAGCTAGATATACACACTTGAAATGTGGTTTTCGGTCAGTGTTCTAACAGAAGTGCCTACTGGGTTAAAATAAACACTGTTATAGCGCTGAATCACAATCTTGCACAGAACAAAATATATGGATACAGGTGTAGATCCTCCAGTTTTATCTCATGTTACACGAGACATGCAGTAGGTTAGTCCGCTAATATGAGAGGTCTTTTACTTCAGAAGAAGTTAAGGATGGGTCATTGCATAATAACATGAATCTTGAGGCAGAGTAAAGATTGTTTGGAAACTGGTCACTAAGAATGTTTGTTTAATCTTCTGTGTGCTTTGAGATAGAAATCAATGTTGAAAACCTAACTAGTTATTTTAGCACATGATAACATGAGAATTGTTATTGCTATTGTTTTCCCTAAAAGGATATATTTAGCTGTAAACCTTCTTTGTGTTACCCTAAACAAACTGAACTGCGATTTAAGCAAGATGCATTTTTGGTTTGTTTCAGAATTATAGATTTTGCATATTGGCACTGACTGTTGAAATATCAAGCTGGAAGCTGATTAGTTCTTTTCTTAGCTCCTTCTAGTTTTAGCTGCCTCTCAATCTTTTTTTTTCCCCTTTTTTTTCTCACTAGCAGGAACATTTTACTCCTAGAAGGGTTACACAATCCCTTTCCAGTATAAATATCTAGTATTGATTTATCTGTGAACAAACTGGATTTGTTATTTCATTATAAAATACGTACAGTAGACATTGGAGCTGGAGGATGTTAGAATTCTCTGATCTACCAGAATAAAAAAAGACTAGATTTAAAAAAAGACCTTGTTCTGACTCAGTTCCATAGCTCACTTTGATATTAGAGGAAGCTGCATTCACATATCAGAGTCTAGACTATGGAGCTTAATATATTCCTTCAGAGTTGTCATGCTGTTTCAAGATAACGTAAGGGTTTGAAACTATAACTAGTCATTCAGAAGGAGAGGAAGTTCACTCTTTCTTTTTTTCTTCTTTCCTTTTTTCTTTCTTTCTTTCTTTCTTTTTTTTTTTTTTTTCACCATTTAAGCACCATTCCAGTGACTGAAGTCATGCGTTTGAGATACTGGGCAGACCAATCAGCAGCATAAAGTCCAGGATGCTTGTGGCATATTCAGCAACCACGTGATGCCCCCCTTCCTATCCCCCCCCCCTCCATGTATACTTCATTGTTTTTATTTGGCAGAAGAGAAATGTAGTGAGCACTGGACTAAGTCCTGTCCTTAGTTCTGCTGAAAAGACAGCAGCTAAAAAAGGAAGCATCAGAATAAATCAAGTACTAAAGAAGCTATATATGAGTAGGAACTGGATGGTGAGTGCAAACTGAAATAGGTTTTTGCAGAGATGAAGTTAAAAAAAGCACAATGCAATGTAAAAATATTTTAATAATGAATGCTTGATTTCAATCTGGTGTTTTGGGAGTAGCAAACAGTACAGTAAACTGTTCCATCACCTAAAGAAATAATGTGAAGTAACAAGCAAAACCCACTTTGCAGCTACTGAAGAGAGATAGTCCATTTGTAATATATTCTTTTTTCCTTTTTGTGAATGATAAAAAACATGAAGACTACACATGTCTGTATATACTTTTAATTTAAAGGGTGCTTACATGAATAACTGCAATGAGACAGATGGAGTTTGAGCATGGAAGTTAAGTTTGAATGCTAGTTTCGTTCATTTTTCATTATGATAAAGCCCCACAAATTCACAGCAGAAAATTCCACAATTGCTCTAAGTGTAGCTGGCAACTTTTCAAAGGTATGTCTATACAATGAGCAGGGAAGGGATTGTCCAATCTTTCTATTAGTCATCTGCAGAAATTCATCTGATTGGCTTTACATACCTATCAGAGGAGGAAAGGGCTCATGTCCTTGAAGTGCTTATTTCTGTCCACTGACTGCAAAGTGCACTGACATGTTTGCATTGTGGATATTTATGTCTGATGAGAGGAATTTTATCCTCAGGAGCATGAAGTTCTTCCTTGGGTGTTCATGGTCAGTTTCCGTTTTTATAAACCCGAAGTAAATCAGGCTCATCGACAAATTTGTCATATTACTGCTGGGATGAGATGAATCATGCCTTGGAAGTGCCTTTTTTTTTTTTTTAACCCAAGAGAATGACTATGCAGTTTAAGAATCTGTAGACAAATGTGGTTATAAACAAATTAGGTGAGGTGAATTCAATCCTGAGTATTTTCTCTGCTTTAACAGGCAGCCATTACACTTCTCAGCTAGTAACAACCCATCTCAGAGTGAAAGGTATTGTACAACACTAGCTGCAGCTACCAATAAGCTGTTAGATGGCAATTTAAGTGAAAGAAATTAACAATTCCTGCACATTCTTATGTTCATATTGGCAAAACTGACCTCAGCACTTTGAGGGGATATTTGTTAGTTTTTTTGCTTTAATAATATACATAACTTACCATGTAGCAGGTAACAGAAAAAAAGATATTTTTTTTAATTCCGTGCTTGTTTTCCTACAGGTTATAAAATGAAGTTACAAATCCTGCTGGGTTTGAGTAATGATACTGATAAAAAGCCTAAACCTATGAGTTTTTGAAGTTGAATGGTGAGGGAAAGTGTTGAGACACTTAACAAGTATTATCAAGTTTGTATTTTTCTGGCTTGTTATTAGCACTTTTTAAAGAAAATACTTTTTGAGGAAGTTATTTGGAGGCAGGCAGAACAATTTCTGAATAAAATATAAACCAGAAAAAGGCACATCCAATTACTTAGATTTAAGGAGGTAGTAGGTGGTCAATTAAATGTATCCCTCTTGTGAACTAAATTAACAGGCTCAGACTCTTATATGGCTATAGTCTGTCTTTGTTTTTGTTTTTGTTTTTAAAAACAAGGTCCAGTTGAAAATAATAAAAAGGAGATTCACAAAAGCACTTTGAAAGCAGAATTATTACTTTAGTAAGCAGAAGCATATGGAATAGGAAAAAATGAAAGAGATTTAGAGTCTGAAATATATACACAAACACACTAATGTATTTAGTCAGTGAGGGTGGAATGATTAGATCAAAAAGGAAATGTATAATTATCCGCATAATTCTCATATTTACCATGAGATACAAAAGAATTTCATTCTACTTAATGTGTTGGACTATGAGATCACCTGCATACCGATAATTTGTTCCAGCAGATTTCATTTCCAGTTGTAATCAATCTCAATTCAGAAGACTAACTGATTGCGGCAGTATTGCAAGTGACTTTCTGTATAACTGAGCATGATATCTCAATGAGTTAGAAATGATTTGTGTGTAAATCATCAAATGTTAGGACAATGGTTTTAAACATTCAAACTCATGGAAGAGATTAAATAACATTAAAGATGGTGTACAAGGATAACATAAGAGCCAAGGCTCAACATTAGAACTTTCTTTGGTCCTCCCTTATCTTCTGGTAGCCCATGATTGATCAGAAGATGGGAAGAAAGACAGAACAATGTGAAAAAGTTAAGACCTGTCAAAGGCTATTGACTCCTTCAAAATAGCAGTGCTAGAAGATAGCCATTTCTCAACCCATTTTGTTCAGTTTTATTCAAGTCATATACAATGCGTTAATAAACTGCATGAAACAAATCACACTATTTTACTTCATCTCATTTTCGTTTCATGAATGTACAATTATCATCTAAACTGTTTAACAAAATATTTATTTTAATATTTCAGATATTCAATGCAATTTGATATCTGCTTACCTGAAAACTGTGCATCGTATAAGGATGAAAGGTTCTACCATGAGAGGTTAGAATGCCAAATCTAGGGAATCTGGGAAGCAAGGGCAGGAATTTGGCTTATTCTGAAATATCATATTTGTGAAAGGAAAGGAGTTGGGACTGTAATATAGAAGGACCTTCTGAAAATGATTAGCCACTAAATATTGAGTTAACTGTATATTGAATCAAATAAATTGAACCATTGCACAATGAACCAAAACATTAGTAATATTTTAGTTAGTATGTATCTCCCAGAATATATCAAGACATTTGTAGATGAAGAATCCAAAACTTTTCTCAGTAGTGTTTTTTAGCAGTGTTTTCTGGTAGCTAATCACATTCACTGTTTGAAAGACAGATCCAATTTTTATCTGAAGTTTTCCCCAAATCTTTTGGGTTTGGTATGCATTTATTCACTAGTTTAAAACCATTTGGTATTTTCTTCTAGGAAGAGCCTTTCTACACTGTTATCTAGGCGCAAGTCAAAGTTTCAGGTAAGGTAAAGGGTTGAGCACCCTCTATCACATCATAAGGCATTTTCTCCAGTCTTCAAGTCATGTGTAACTCTTTCCTGAACTTTTTAAAGCTTTCAAAAATCTTTTTAAAATGTAGACACTAGCCACATAACTCTGTTCCCCTATCAGTCTCTCAACTTACATATCATCTACTTTGCTGCTTATGCTACTTATTCTCCCCCTTTTAATGCATCCCAAGGTTTCCCTGTCCTTCCAATCAGCAAGCTCCCCTATGCTGCACAGCACTACATTTCCATTTGACAGTATTCAAATGAACTTGCTGACTGTACTGCTTCATCATACTAGCTAGATTGCACTCTGTAACTGGCCTTGCTTTCATTGTTCTGCCAGGCTTTGCATCACTCGTAGATCTTACCAGCTGTGATTTTATATCTACCTCTAGCTCATTTGGACAAACATTAAATGATATCAAGTTTACTGCTGGTCCAAACAGAACGCCACTAGAAACATGCTCATTCAGCAAGGACTCCACCTTGCTAGTTGCCTTTTGAGATCTGCCAGTCAGCCTTAATCCAAATAACCTGTGCATTCTGCTACCTTTTTAGTAAGCATATGATGGGACACTAAACCAAAATGTCATGAAAAGAAGTATACTACATTTACATGTTTACCTTCATCATCCAAGTTTTTAATGGTGTCCAAGCCACTGACAAGGAACACAATAGCAAGACAGAACTGTATATCTGAATTCCATCAGAATATTTGACCTAATACCACTTGATGCTTGAATAAAAATCTGCATTATATGAAAATAGGAAAGACTAAAATAGGCTCAGATCCCAAAATGTAGTTGTTAATATTGAGCTCCATCAATATGTGGGGACATATCCCAAGGGACTGGTACTTGCCAAGTGCTATTCAATAAATTTATCAAGAATATAGACAACAATATAAAATCCTGGCTGGCTGATTTTGCAGATGACAGAAAGATGGACAGGGCAGTAAGTAACAGGACAGGTTACCATTTCAGAGTGATCTGAATTGCTTAGCTAAATGGTTATTCTCCAACCAAATTTGTTTTCAACAGCCAAAGATAAAATAATTCACCTGGGGACAAGGAATGAATGTTCTAGGTACAGGATAGGAACATTATTTTGGAAAACAGTGATTCAGAAGGTACCCTAGAGTCCTAGTGTATCAGTGATTTAATATGCTAATCCAATATTTGGATGTACAAAAAGAGGACTATAGATTAAGAATATGCCTCTACACACAGTTGGTCAGATTATTACTATGCTACTGTGACCATCTCTGGTGACTGCATTTGAAGAGGATGTTAGAAAAAGCAGCATGTAATAGCTGAAAAACAACCCATATAAACTGAGCCATTAGGGACGCTATTTATTCAGCTAATCAAAGTGAAGGTTAAAAGGTGATTTGATTCCCATATAGAGATACTTATTTCTACTTTGAAATGAAATCTGATCATGGAGAAAAAGGAAACATTTCAGTCCTGTAGACAAAAGCATAACAAGATATGCACATTCAACCTTGAAACAGAGACAGTAAATGTAATTAACAACTTATCAGGAAAGGTAATAGACTCACTGTGGCTTTGAGTCTGTAAAATGAGATTAGATATCTTTCTGAAAAACATGCTTTGCCTCAGCAGCTAAGAAAATTATATACATTGTAGACCAAAGAATCATAATAGTCTGCACATAAAGACTATGAACCTATTGGTCAGCTGAGAAGCATTGGCAAAGAAAAAAAAGGGTAACCTGCCAGAGTTTAATCCTGTCACAGCATTTTGAAATGACAACATTTTGCTGTCTTGAACTGGATGAGACTCTCTGGAATGAGGTGGCAGAATCCTTCCTCCAGCAGGCTCTAGAGGGACCTGGTTTTGGTACTACAAGGAAAATAATCTGCTGATTTCAGTACAGAATGGAGGAATGTGACACTTGGGGTGTCCTAGGATGGATGGTATGTTGAAATAAAACAAACTAAGGGTGAACAAAGAGGTTTGGTGAAGGGATGACTTCAGAGGTGGGCACTTCTGCCTGACAGTGACCCTAGAGTGACCCTTCTCCTTGGAGAAGATTCCTGTAAATGATACAATCTGATCTGAATGACTCAACAAGCTTTTCTTGGGAATTATCTGGCTAGCAACATCATTGTTACCATTTCAGTGTAACTCAGCACAGAAAGCCTTTGAAATAAATCTATTTGCATAGAGTAGCCATGTGAATAGATGAATGCACAGAAACAGGTTGAAAACAAGGCAAGGAAAAGCTTTAAGAAAGCTAAAAGCAATTTTATTTCATATGGAATGAAACTGGTAAGTCAAATTAAACAAAATATTAGAGGATGTGGTGTGGTGCAAGAGAAAAGGCTTTTATATAACCTATTTGAAAACTGGGTTAAGGTAAAAACACTAATTAACCCAAATTACAGCTGAGAAGCATTTGAAGACTATTCCTTTGACCCTATTTTTTTTTTTCATCATAAGGTCAGATTAATTGTCATGAACTTTCTTAAGTAATAAACACAAACATTTATGAAAAAGGCAGTTCTCAAGTGTGGTTAGAGGTTTTTAGTAATCATTTGACAAAAACCTGAACAACCCTGTGAGAACTTCAGCGCAGAACAGCTTGTCAAAATAAAACCTTAAGCAGATGGTTCTAAATCACTGGAACTTTACTTCACATGCTGAATGCTTGAACAGTTCTATGAATAACGGAAAGCTGTCCACAAATACGTAGGAGAATAGCAGATGTGTGAGGCTGATGTTACCTGATCTCCATCACACGGAACCTTATTGCTGTCAAAAGTCTTGTCTCTTGTCTGCTTGAGAAAGTGACTAAAAAAGATTCCCTATTGATGAAGTTGTTCATAAGAAACACCTCCATTTTTAAATACTGTACCTCAGCTTGTTGCTGTGAAAACCAGGAACTTATGCTGACACAGACAGAAGGTAGCTACAGCAACAGTTCCAAAGAACATTTCAAAATCTCTTAACCTCTGACTTAAATGTCAACATGAAATGCATATATGCTTTCTGTTATTTTACCAAACGTCTTTCAGTTTCACCAAACAGACCAGACCTTAGTCACACAGATCTTGTTCATTAATGTGCGTTTTTTATGCCCCTGTAGGGTTTTGCTATATTCTAATATTTTGAGGTAATTATGGTCTTTTTGTTCAATCTTTATTTAGCGTTTCACTCTCTCGAATACTGGTCACCTTAGAGAAAGAGATCTGAATTTGGCCCCTTTTCCCAGTACTGTTCCCTTGTTTTACAGTAAACTATTTAGGGGAAAAAATCCAGAAAATATCTTGCAGCAGAACTCCTTCCTGTTCTGTGGCAAGTTCTACAACCTTTGGCCTTCAGTCACATTCCTTTTTGTGTTTTCTCTTCCTCAGTCTATATGTTTTTTTCTGCAAAAGCAGAGATGGTATAGGTATATGTACATATTAGAAGATTTTGATCTACCCTTTTGGAAGACTGAGAATTCTAGCTTCTCAGGGAGTAAGTTTCTCTGAGAAATAATGACCCCACATCAATAAGAAGGTTCATTTCTGGTAAGTATTAGAATATGATAAACTGAAGGAGAAAATATAGAGTCTTTGGTAACTGATCTTTCTTTCTGTACATAAACAGGGTTCCCTTGAAGACCTTCAAGCTTGAATACATTTTTTTCCACAATGTAAACTGATTATCGCTATATCCCCCAGTATTTGGTACTGGCAGGAACTGAAGGAATCCTTCCACTACCTTACTGACTTCAGTGTAGCATGGCGGAAATACTGATGTTCCCAGACAATGTTTTGTTTTGAATTATAATCTTGAAACGGCTTTCAATGGTTTTACTCAAAAATATATAGCAGAATGCAGATGAGGAAAATATGATACTATGCATATTAACTGTAAAATGTAATAATATGACAAAAAGTATATATTTAAGTATATTCAAGGAATACAAAATGCTATATTCTGTGATATTTTTAGTTTATATAATCTTACTTCTGTTTAAAATAAAGAGAGAGTCTATGCAAACTGAGAAGAAATAAGATTATTTTGGCTATGCTTACCTGAGAGTTTTCTTGTGATACCCTTCCAAGTCGTTTTGGTACCCGTCTCTGATCCTAAAAATTGGCAGATTGACTAACACCTTCAGGGTCCAAGGTATTGAGCTTTTTATTTGGAGCTCAGAAGTCCAAGCCAAAGACTAAGAACAAAGTGCATTTTAAGCATACCAGTTGACTGGACATCACTGAACAGGATGTCACCCTAGAGCTGTATATTAGACCATCCTGAAAAGTGGGAAAGTGGGTGCTTTTTTTTTTTACTTTGCTGATTTAATAGAATATGCTGTGATACTAACCCCCCGCCTCAACCCCCCATTTGGGTAATCAGAGACTTTCAATGGTTAGGGGTCTCCAAGTAAAGCATGAAAATCATATTTTTCCATAAGTTTTTTTTGTTTTTTTATTTGTTTTTTTAGGTAATTGACTTTGGCAAAATTCCAGGCTAACAGAGTTCTCCTCTCTAGGTCCAGTGATGGTAACTGTGTTTGTCCATTCTTCATGACTTTAATAAAAGGAAGACTATTTTCTACTTAAAAGGAAGTGTTACTAAAAGGAGTGTTACTGTGCTTTCTGGTGCTTGAGAATTTGGATAAATGTATTGAACATTACTGAAACATTATTTTATTATTTTATTTTGAGTGTGAGAGCCTCAGAGCAGAAGAATTGATACAGTATAAGCTGCTATTAGAAGGTAAAAGCTTCTAGCAGAATCACTGGGTTTCCAGAAGCTTTAGTCCATGATTTGCGTAATGTTATTGTTTCAAGAATAAGGCACAAGAGATGTTGTCTGTTATTTGGATATTGGTATGCTAGTGTGCACCATTTCTTCCCTCCTCTCTGATTTTGTAGAAGAAAACCTAAGGAAAGGGACAATTATGTTTTCCTCTTGAGATTAAGACAGCTAAATATAGATGCCTTTCCATAATTATCTAAAGAACTGTGTAGCTAAGCCTGCATTATAACGAATGGAGATTTGATCTCCATTTAATCAATGATCAATAGGATTGGCCTCAATTAACACTCCAGGGCATCTAAAGGGGCACATGATGCCTATGTGTGGGCAGCTGATTTGAGCTCCTAGAGGCTGGACAGCTGACTTATTCTGCAGCTTTCACTGATTTTATTGATCTCTGACCGTTTCCCAGCTCTTCACTTGGGGGCTAGCTTAGACAGCTCCCTTCTAAGAGGGTTTCTGGGCCTTCCTTCCTTTGGTCTTTCTCACAGTTTATACACAGTAGTTCCTCTGCTGGTTTAAATGGCTACAGCTTTACTGGCAGTGCCCAGGGGCTTTGATAAGAATCTTGGTCATATTATAATTCCATATCTCATTTGAGTTATTCAGAGGAAAGTCCTCTCTGATACTTCTAAAACCCAACAAGGGGTGATCTTACTTTAAGTTCTATATATATATACTTGCACCACATTCATCACCAAACTAACTGAAAGACTTCCAATATGTATTTAGGAAAGTGACTAACATCTGTCAGTCCTGACTTACTCTTTCATCTTCTGCTCACTCTGTGCAGTGTGTGGTTTTGTTTCAGTAAATGTTAGTTCCTTTCTTTTCTCTCTGTTTTTTGTTTAAAGAAAATACTGTTATGAATTTATATTAAAAATGACAGTTAAAGGAACATATCCTGCAATTGCAGCAGAAAATAATCGGGTCTGAGACTGTCATTAATCCCTAGAGAAGGTTCATTCTGTAGTTCCAGAGAAAGTATCTCTCTTGCACAGATTAACTTCTTCTAACTGTACAAAGTACTACTTTGTCAGTGTGATAAAATTGTTAGCCCCCAGTTTCAGCCCACAGCTTGGTCATTTTTTTACATATTCTTGGTCCACAGAATACAAGAATTTTAAGAATTTGAATTTGTTATTCTAGACAACAGGAACTGCAGAGAGGAGAGGACAAGTGAGTTCGCAGCAGCTGAGAGCGTTAAGGGGATTAATAAGGGGATTAATCTATGACTCCATAGTCATAGATTTTAAGGCCAGATGTGACAGCAGATATTCTAGTCTAACTCCATTCATAATACAGGCCACATAACATTCTTGTTGCCCTCTAGTGAGTTCAGTAACTGTTTCTTAACTAAAATACATTTCCTAAAGACTTTTGCTAAGAGATTGAGACACTATCCTATCATTCAGTAGATCAGATTCTAATTGCTTAACTAAAGCCTTTTCTGCTCTGTAGGTGTCTCTGCTTGTCCCCTAATAACTATTGAACTTATTGGCTGTTTTAAGCCAAATTTGTCTGGAGGAAGAAACTCTCAAAGATATTAACATAAAAATTGGCCTCTGAGTAGAGGAGGGAGGCACTGTTAGTGTCTCTACTGAAGGAAAGGCTGCAGCATAGCTCGTCCATTTTTAGGCAGCAAGGGAGAGCGAGGCAGAGGTTACATCCACCTAACTACTGCTAGGTTGAAATGCAGGCATTTGCAACTAACTTTGTCCATCTATGCAATGGCCTCTGAAGATAGCTATTTAGAGTGGTTATGAACCAGATGTAGATGCTTAATGTTTCCTGTGGTCTACGTCAGGAAACATTTAAATGCATTGGCTTACCCTATGCAAGCCCTAACTTTTAAAGGGAGACAGAGGCACCTCAGTTAGGTGGACTATGTCTCCCTCAGAAGATCTTTAGGGGGACCTGCTCCTTCCTATAGGAAAGTAGAATTTTTTACACTGGTTAAATTTACCTTCTTCTCTGGTTCATGATCCTGTATTTTCAATGAAGTAAGGCCTAAATTACATGAAGTAAGATACATAAATTAGGTCCGTTAAATTTCACTCTGAAGAATCCATTCAGGAGAGGGATGTTATGAAAGCTGCAGAACAAAAGTTTCAAATAGGTCTTACAGTTTTTAGACACCAAGTAGGTCAACATTGAGGAAACAGGAAATCAGGTTTCCTTACCAGTAACTTCAGTGTGTTTCTATTTTGCGTTCTCTTTGGATCAGGATAATGACTAGACTTTTGCAGTGATGTTTGAGAAGTGTTATACAAAAGCATTACTTTTGTTTCTGTATCCCTCCTGACTTAATTATAATGTTAATTCATTAGTCAATATTTTTTCATTGTTTCGAAAATGTGGCTGGATATATTGGGAAAAAGCAGCAACCATTTGCACTCATTTGCAATTCTATGTGAATGAAGACTACGCTAATGTAAATTTATGGTAAAACTTTCCATTTACTGTAGAATTTTGTTATCCAAAATGCTAGGGCTCTAAAATATTTTTCCCTGGTTATCATGCCAGATAGTCAGCAGAGACATGGCACATGCTGAGAAGAAACTTTCATTTATTTTATGGATATAATCATTCAGATCTGTTTGGAACCACCATGGTAGCAGAGCTGTGCCCAGGGGTTCTCTGAATCTCAGCCATTACCACTTGGTGAAGTCTGGGAACTTTAGAGGCACATCCTGTCAGATTTGTGCTTGATTTGCCTGCTAAGGAATAAGAAGTAGATACTAGATACCTAATAGCTGATTATCATTTTTTTCTTGGAATAGAGCTATAGGCCAGCTTTGATTTAAGAGAGTTAGGAAATTCTCTTGAGTCTTTCAAAGTGGGTTTTTAGCATGCACAAATAGCTTTCTTTTGGGGGCAGAGGGAATTAATTGTGGTAAAACTGCTTCAGCACTATTTGAAGTTCCCTGGTCTGTTTAACTTAAAATGGCTTAATAGTACTTTTGGTATACTGTATCTGAAACTGGTAATGGACAATGCTAAGATGTGTTACAATTCATAATTTAGCCTACTTCTTTTAACAGTGTAAAGTCACATTTGAATGATTTAATTCCTTTGCTTCTGGAGAACTTCATCATGGTCTTTAGTAAATATCCTATTGCTCTTCTACTATTAGGCATTTCTCTCATAGAAGTTAAGATATACATGGCACCAGCAGTAAGGTTCTTGAGAGTACAGGCAGCTGTGATTTCCATGGGGCAGTGACATTCAGATCTGAGCAGCTAAGTTGGTGTCTAGTAGAAAGAGGAATGCTGATAATAGCTAAGTTAGGCTGTGTCTGTGAGGCACAGCCTAAAGGAGATAAAACCAGCCCTTATATATTAAAAGTTATGCCAACACCTACCAGTGAAGATTCATTGTCTCCAATTACCATTACAAAGCAACATCTAGAAGGTCTTCTTATATTTAACATAAGAATGGCTATAACTAACACCCAGCTTTAGCCCACTATTCTGTCTGCAGCAATAACCAGCAATATGGTAAGAGAAAGAGTATAAAAAGTGGTAAATATAAGTGGTATTTTTCCCCGTCTTCAAAAATGCGTTAATGGTTGCTATACATACTTTTTAAAAACTATTTACATATATGAAGATTGTTTCATTTTCTTTTGGATGCTATTAGTTCTACAGTCCTATAATAAATGCATACAATCTCTAGAAGCTAGTTTATTCCTTTTGGAAGTACAGTTCTTTGGAAGTCTCCATCTGTATGACTGTAGAGTGGAACTAAGATCTGACAATCAAGCTAAGAACGAAAAGTATTTTTTTCACCTCAGTTTCAGAAAGAGTCATGTTTTCTGATGAGAAATTATCAGCTTTGTAATACTTCTTTCTGTTTGGTCCACTAGAATCCACATTTGAACCTTCAGTTTGTTCCTAGCCTTGCTTGGTTTAGGAGACTGAGCTGGTGGAAGATTATGGCAGACGTCTGTGAGCTCATTTTGTAATAGTGATATAGCCTTGAATTTTGTCTGGGTAAAACTAAATAAATATGTAATAATAAATAAATATACATCAAGCTATCCTTCCTAGGAATACAAATGACAACACACTGGATGATTGAAAATTTATATAAGAATAAATATTCAGCGCTGCTGTCCATTAACACATGTTCCAAAATTCTGGTGATGTAGAGTTTTGAAGTGATGTGATATGACCAACACTCCAAAAGTGTTGCATCTCCAAAAAGGTGATTTCTAAGGCCACCAAATTTAGGCAAGAAAGAACGTTCAGTATTCAAATAAAGCTGAGCCAGAAATCAGTACTAAGATATTTAGAGCAGCATATTTAATATTTTCCAAGCAGA
The DNA here is from genome assembly GCF_036417845.1 of Apteryx mantelli. NCBI lineage: Eukaryota > Metazoa > Chordata > Aves > Apterygiformes > Apterygidae > Apteryx > Apteryx mantelli. The sequence continues at coordinate 113,750,326 of NC_089980.1, read as the reverse complement.
TATTTCTATCACTTTTAAAAACAAATCTTTCTTCCTTGTAGAGCGTGAGGTCATAGTCATGTTTATATGCATACTTAGTCCCGTAATTAAAAGGTGACTGACAGCCTTGCTCTGCCAGGAGTTCTGAGAACATCTGAGCTTCTCTTCAGACCCATAACAAACAAACCATATATATACTTACAAACAATACTTAATACTTTTATTGGTTAAATACTGTTTCAAAGTTTACATTATTGGTTTGTCTTTTGCAGAGGCTAGTTGGCATACAGTGCTGTGGGCTGAGTTCAAGTGTTGTTTTCATTCACAAAATCAGTACACTGTCAATAATATATCCAAGTGTCCTTACTCTGTCATACACAGGCTGTCCTGAAGGGAAAATCACATGAAGCGATTACAACACATTCTCTATGTGTTTTTCTTTTTTCAGTTTGTTCTCTGACTCCCAATGCAGTGCCAATGTTTTTTAGAATTTGCGTACATGGGGCTAAATTCATAAAAGGTTCTATAGGATCTCCTGCTCTCTACACTTGGCTGAGTGAATGTCGCAGGCACTTGGGCAAAGAGACTTAGAATGTGTTCACAGTGCAGTGCAGCACTTGATCACAAGATACTGGTGCTGGCTCTAAGCAAGCTCGTAAGTCCAAGTTAGCTCAAACTTTGAAAGCTATACAACTGCAAATGTTGACTCAGGAAAGCAATTCTGCAGCTTACTGGTCAGGATATTCACTGGAGTTGGTGAATTATGGATTTTTAGCTCCTGTTCTGAGAAGATGTTATATTTTATTCAATGATCAGCCACTGAAAGATGTATTAGAAAAAAATTCCCCTTTTCAAAACAATGAACTCTCCTACTACCTTACAGAGTCTTGTTCACCTGAGCTTTTTGACTGGATATCTCCTTACATATGCCATGCAATACATGGAACACAGAAGGGGGTGCAAGTGTGCCTGCGCTGGAAGAGGTATACTCTCAGGTTACAGGACCTCCTTAAACTCAAACTTGATTCCTTTCAAGAGAGAAAATTTCAGTCTCCCATGATTTGGCTGGGAGTCTTAGTCACTGAAATACTGATTTGATAAGGGTCCTGCTCTCCCTCCCTCTGACAGAAAACCGCAGTAATGGCTATATTTGTTTGGCTGGCTTTCTTTGGGCATACTCATAGGCTTAAATCCTTCAAAAGACAGAGGAAAAGATGGGCTGTCTGGGATTTTTACACGGCTTACACATGAGTATCTTACTGCTCCATATGGCAAACTTTCTTCCCAGGACAGAAAATAACACAGTCAGTTAATTTTAAGGTAAAATCTGAGGTATCACTGCACTATAGGTATTTCCAGGTTTAGACAACAGCTGAGCAGAGATTTGGAAATTGTAATTTTTGGACTTAGTCTCACAAAGTTGGATTTAACTGGGACTTTGGTGCACAAGAAGGGCATAAATCTTTTTGTGGATTTCTGGTCTTTCTTCCTAGGAGATTGTACTGAGATTACCACACCCTATTCAACATTAATCAGGTGGTAACAGCTTTCAATTGTTAATGGTCTGTGAGGGATGAAAGGCTGTTTGATGTTTCCTGTTATTAATTTTTGCCTATTTCCTAAGATCTATCCTGTGCTTATCAACATGGCACCTGAGTATCAACTTTGAGTATTTTGAACTATTCACTCCCATCAGATTTTATATTTCAAAATTGTTCTGCACATTGATTTGCATGTTGTTCAGGGACAAAAGCATGGCTCTCTGAAATGACAAATGAACACACTGATTTCTAATGATCCAGAATGGATTGAAGCTCCCAGGACTCTAAGTTGGACTTTGCCAGCTAGCACATTACATGCCTCAGTGCTGAAAACGGCTTCTTGGCTATGTCAGCTGGACAAGAAATGCTAAAGACCTGAGAAAATAATTTCTCTGGATAACACTTTTCCTCAAAGAATATCAGTTCTGAGTAACAGATATGTAATTCTGAGATCAAATTCTGTCTCTGAAGTAAGAATTTGGATAGCTTGGGCAAGTGGATATTAGGCTGAATTTGTTCAGGCCCTTGATTTTGCTTCTGAGCTGGTGTGCAGTAGGGCAAGGATTCACTAATGTGAACACACTCAACAAAATGCTGCACCTTTGATTACTAAAATTGCAGACCATTCAGTCTTCCCCATCAGAAAGCTATGGCCTTTGCTGAAACTGGGTGGAAAAGGTGATCACTACCTTTTCTGGCATTTGGTTGTCATTTCCTACAAAGTAGAAATGAAGCAAAAACAGCAACAGTGAATCATTACTTGAAAAGAGTTACTCACTTTTGTGGGTTGCTCAGAAAGTGTGGGTGTTTAAATCTTAAATTTCAGATGAAGAAGTCAAGCCAGCAAAAGCACAGGAGCCACAGAAACAGCTGGGAGTAAACCTAAACATATATTTTAAAAAGCTGCAGGTGGTCTTCATGAGCAGGTGTAAAAATTATTACTGTGGGGCCAAAATGTCTGTTCTGAGTAAACAGCAAATGTTTTGATCTTAGTCTGTGTGTTATGCAGGGGAACTAGTGATTTAGAGATAACAGACTATATTTAAACAGGTGGAAAAATCTATTCCTAAAATTAAGAAAGGAAAAAGATCCAAATGTATTGCAGATCATAGGTCTGGAACTTAACCAAGGCCTAGGATACAACATGACTTAGGTAACTTAGGGGAAACATACCCATCAAGTTTCCAAATAGCAAACAACTCATTTTTAACTGTCAAAGTTCCTTTATATTAATCTTTCTGCTATCCTACCCAGTTGATCTATTTTTGAGTTTATACTGGTTTTCTTTCTTTTTCTTTTTTTTTTGTTGTTGTTGTCCATTTCTAGAGTAAAAGATGCCAATCATCCTATCAGCTATACATAAGTAACTGTTGTTGAAATAGATGTAACCTGTGGAGCAGGCATGGTCACTGATCCTTAGCACTCTGTTTCCCTTTCCCTTTTGGGTAGATGCAATATGTAACACCTGCCCAAAGATGAACATTCTGGCATTAGTAAAGGGAAGGAATATTCAGAACTACAACATTAGTTATCATATTATGTTAACTACATTGAAAATTGACTCGAACCACTAAAAAGTATCCAGGGTTAGTACACTTAATAAAAATATTTCTCTTAGTCTCTTCTTCATATATGATCCACTTTGATGTGACTTAATTCTCTCCACCATAAAACAAAAAGTCTTGGAATGCCTTCTAATAGGGGCTCAGTGGCCTATGAAATGAATTTGGCGATCTTGGTTAGCAGGTGACAGGTGTCTCCATCACATGCAAACAAAAACCTCTGCACAGCTGGCACTGGCATCCACCTTTGGCCGCACTCATAATGCAGAGGCCAAGCACTGAGTCAGATGTGGGCAATGAGCTATCCTGACAGCTTATGCAGGTCAGGTTTCAGGCTCATTGCTAGGAAAACTTTCACTGCCACTATCTGCACTCTTTTCTTCAATACAAAGGCCTCTCCAGAAAACAGAGTGTATTCTTCAAGGCCATGCAGCATAGTGCCTAAGAGGCAGCCTCTTTAGGAAATGGGAATCTCTTAAGCAGAATTTCAGTAAAGGAATGTTTCCTTAAAAAAAAAAAAAAAAGAAAAGAAAAGAAAAAAGAAAAGAAAAAGAAATTAAAGGAGGAAGACCAACATAAGAAGACTGAACTTTGGTTGTACCTGATGTGGAACTTATATTGACTTTGGAAGTAAATCATCTTCATCTTGTGAAAAAAAAAAAGTAATTTAGAGAGGGTTTTTTTCTGCACTGGGAGGAAACCAACAAAGCCAAGATATTTTTTTCTCTTTGTGCAAGATGAATAATTTTGAGCCTCCCCAACATATACTATTAAAACATCAAGATCTCATACAGTCTCAAGATCTCATAGAATCTTTTAAATTACTTTTATAATCTTTTCTCTCCTCTAAAAGCAATGTACCTAACAAATTTCTTGTTTCTTTTAGAGGCTAAGGAACTTGCTACTTCTCTCCTGCCCTGCATTCCACACCTCTGCACATACTGACATCATTATTTTTGTGGTGCAATACATCAGCAGTCTTAGGACTAGGCTGTGCAAATTTTATCTAACCACTCTAGAGAAGTAAAAATAAGGGCATGATTATCATTGTAATAGCAAACAACAGACAAGTCACCAGTTGCAGAATTTGTCAAGAAAAAAAGCAAACAGGGAAAATCCCAAGTTCATATTTTTAGGTTTCGCAAGACCAAGAAATGCAAATATAACCAGTTAGAGAAAGAACACCCTAAAATCATCCCAATATGAAAATAAAATTAATCGTTAAAAGGGGAAACTAAATATACTATAATTGCAAAATCATAGAAAAAAAGGAAAACTGAGTTAGGTGTACACTGATACATCTTTAAAAAGCCTCCCCATTGGATGAATAAGACAAATTATTCACTGTAATAGTAGCCTCTGATGAGAGAGTTTTGTGTCTCTCTAATAAATATGCTTTCCTTATTGTCTGAAAGAATTCTTTTTTTCAGTCCCACTTCTACCCTTGCTACATGTTCTTATCTTTTTGGAAGACACGTAACACTTCTCTTATGAAAGCAAAAACACCCCATAAAAATGACAGCAACAACAAAAACAGCAAAAGACATCCAGAACCTGCTGACTGCTAGATTATTCACCTTGGTTGTTCAATTCCTTGTTTCAAGTCCCCGTTCTACCTATTTCCAGCCAAAGATTTGAATCCCATAGGGCAGGTGATTGTCTAAGCTAAGAGTCTGATGTCTATTCAACGTGGGATATATGACTAAATGTTAATTTGACCATAATATTAGATTTTACTCTTTCTCTACACATTCTCTGAATCCACATATGGTATATGAGAAAATTAAACTGAAGGGAACTGAATTTTGGTAACATCTAACTAATAATTGTTTGTTTGTTTGTTTTCCCCCAAATTAAGTGTTCTTAGATAACAATGACTGTAATAATACTGTATCTGTTCCTGAAAAATGCATGACTCAACAGTGTAGATACTCTCTGCATTGCTTTCTTTTTGCATCAAGTTTGGCTATTTTTCCAACAGATATGTACTTCCTTAGACAGAAAGTATGTCTTTATTAAAGGATTTAATTAAAGAATTTCTGTTGCCAGTGTTCGAAGACCAGAACAAAGGTTCCTTATTGTTTCTCCTGCCATTCAAATCTACTGAAATATGAGAAGATCCAGCTGTCTAATGATGATGATATTTAAAATAGTGAGGTCTTGCTCATGTAAACTTTGTGCAGAAGTCCTGCCAATGCATGAGAGCCCATTAAATTCCATAGGGGTCTAATAACATTGAGGAGGTCCAGCCATGTAGAAAAACCTGCAGAACCAAACCCTGAGTATACACTCACTTTTGCAGTTTTCTGTCGCTGTGATACAAGTTGCACGTCCAGTCGGCAGCGAAACGTGGGCTGTGATGGGGAGGGCCTTCAAATTTCTCATGTCTTATCAATAGATAGACAGATGGTAATGAAAAAGAAGATTATAATAGACAGTGTTTTAATTCTAAATACAACAGATGCTCCTAATACAACCATGTGAGTCTTGGATGATTAATTAATTAATTAACTGTATTGTTTTCTATTCTATTTAAAAATATGTATGTATTTTGTCAGTGTCTATACTTTCTTTTTAGATATTCTCTAATCTGAAAAGCTTTGGTTAATAAGGGTGCAACAATAAAACTGACAAAGCTATTGGCTTTGTTTTCCAGGTTGTTTGAATTAGAAGATGGTTAAATTGAAGAAAAATATAGCTGCATTACATCAGAATTACGTTGCAACGAAAACCTCTGTCATGAAAAAGGCAGGAAGTACTTACACAGTTTATGGAAAAGCCTTTCTTCTTTTGTGGCTCTTCTGCCATGTGCCTTTTTCTCATATCAGAGCCTACATTTTAAAAGACTTTGCATATTAAAGAGCCCTCAGCCTGACGTCCTGTGCCAGCTACCATTTTTCTGGGTTGTGCTTCCTCCAGCCAGGCAGCAGGCTGCTGACAGAACTGCTCCGCAGGCACCATAGGTCCAGCACTGCCATGAAAGTGCTCTATGTGCTGTGCATGCATAAAAGCACTGCACTTCTGCAAAGTGGTGGGCTTCCTGCATCTATGCAGCAGGTCCAGTCATATGGGGATGTGCAAGGCCCCTCTTTTGCTAAAACTAACCCCAATTTTGCTGAAACTGGCTCTGCTAGTCATATGCTTCCCACAAGATGATTGCTGCTATATAACTTTTTTTTTGTTTTTTTTTTCATTTCTAAGTGGTCCTATATTCTACAAGGTCCATAGTCTCAGTAATCAATGAATGTATTTTCCCACAGAGCTAGATTACATTTTGTCCTGCACAGCATATATTATAGTTAGGTGGTACAGGTGGCAATATTAAAAAATATTGTTAAAAATAGTGTACTATTTATCTGTCTGGCAGTAGCAGACAGAACCCTTGGGCAAGATCCAGTGAGAGTTGTATATATATCATTCTGGGAGGTAAAATATGTCACTGAAAACATTTTGCAGGATATTTTTACTCTTTTTTTTCCTTTTTGTTGACAAGTTTATAAACCATCCCACCATTTTAGATATTTGAAATGGTCTTCCCTTATCCTCCAAATTTCATGTGTTTCACTTGTGCATTTTCTAGGTACCTCTTCTATCAAAGAAAATATTTATTTCTCCTAAAGGTTTACAATTTAGCTTAAGACAAGATACAGTAAAATGGTATTGCCAGCAACTGGAGGGGGTAAAGTAGAGAGATTAACATACATAGCTAATTAGCACCTCATTTAGATCAATTATAGGCCTGAACTATGGCCTTAAGTCAATGCAATGATTCCTATTAACTTCAAAGAGCGCCAGATGAAACCCTGTGTGACAGGTTCAAGTAGCTCTTAAAAGTATATCAATAAATTGGAACATGAATGGCATTGCACACTTTTTATGACCGCCTGCCTAGGCATTTCTTTTCAAAAGAAGGATAATATCTGGTAATATTCTCAGCTCTGGCATATTTAACTATTAAGTTACCATATGTTCTTCCCTAACATGAACAGTTCATGCCACAACTGTTCCTTCCACCTCTACCCTAAGTTTAAGGGTCACCACATTTCTACTTCATATTGAATAGTCTGAATAGCATGGCTGAAAGTGGCTGGAACAATCTCCTGGAAACTGCTTTACTTGGCCATGTTCTACAGCTGCTGCTCAGCTTTTCTGAATGCAAAAAAAGAGCATTTAAGAAGAAACAAGAAGCATTCAGTTAAGTTTGCTAAGCAATCCAATAAATTCACTAAAATACAGTCCAGTCAGTATATTGTTGCTGATGCAGAATTACAGAAATAATTCTGGAAAAGACTGAGCTGAACACAGCTTCTAGAAGAGGTGCAGGATAGTATAAGTCATAATAGGCTGAGTGGATCTAACTGTAGCAGCCTAAGACATGATTTTTCTCAGTTTTCTATCTCTCTGTTCCTCTGCCAGAGGAAATATACCTCACAGCTGGGGCAGCAGAGAAAGTAATGTGCAGCATCTCAAGACATAGCTCAGTCTCCTTTTCCCAGTTTACAATGGTGCCTTTGAGCACAATGGAAATGTATTTCACCTTTCCATTATTTTTGAAGCCTATGTTTTCTCTGAGGTTTCAGTCACTGTGAAATGATTTTAAAACAGCAAATGCCAGTTATTTTGCAGATCTTTATAAGTGCTAGTTATGTGACTGTTTGACACTTGAATCTGTTGGATATGCTCAGTAGTGAGAACCAGGCTGCTGGAATAATGAATTCATGTATAAGAAACTGCTTAACTGAGCTTACAAAGACCCATCTCTTCCCTAACACTGTACTAAAAATTATATTCAATCTTTGTTTTCTGCCATTATGGAGCAAGACTACATGTATGATTTATATATTTTGATATCCAGCTTATTAGAAATTTAGTAGCACCAAGGAATACATTTCAACATCAGCCCAGAGTTTCACTTAATTTTCTTGTAAAATCTCATCAAAGACAACAGGCCAGATCTCTTCATCCAGTGAAGATTATCACACCTTGACAGACCAAATCTGCAAGGTTCAACTCACAGACCTTCCTGCATATTCTTCTGGAGCTTTTTTCCTCCCTCCCTTGCACCTGCCCACTCTACTGAAGACGTAAGTGGCTGGGCCCATAAGTTTCTGTCTCACAAAGTGTTGCCTGAAGCACACCACAAGCTATACAGAGGCTCTGTGCCTTTTCCCTCTGATTCTCCTCCTGTAAGCACAGCTCTAGAGCATTGCTGTAAGCCTCAAGACATGCATTGGTCCAGCACCTGCTTCTTTTCAAGAGCAAGTATAGGTTAATACACTTCAGCAACCTATATCAATGTTCTATTTTACAGCTGTCTGTTTGATATGGCACATACAATTCTAGACAACCTCCAAAACCTAATAGCTGGGTAAGCACTGTGCATTTTTCTCTATTCTCTGGCTAAGGATCTATAGAAGATCACATGCTGTGGTCTTGTGACACATTCATTTTGATTAACATCTTTTTTAAAGTTGTGCTGTTGGATCAATATAAGCAAATTTCATTAAATATTCTATATCTGTAAGATAAAGCAAGGGTTACTTGGTATTCACAGACCTGATTAATGAATTTAGAAACATCTGCTGCACTGCTACCAAACTCTGAACGTGGTCCCAGTGGCCAGGAAGCATGAGGGCAAGCTTTCCTTTTGAAAAGATGAAAGTTAGATATTTTGCTGTTAGTACTTAAAACAAAAAAATGATGGCCCTTCTTCTTATCTTCCTATGAATTTGAATACTATATAAAAAAAGAAATTTTAATAACTGAGCAAGAAAAAGGAGTAGTACAGCAATAGAGAAGTAGTAGGGTTTTGTTGAAATATACATCACATAAATGAATGTAATGAAATAGCATCCCAGTGGGAACAATAGAAGCACCTTTGATTTGAATTATTTAAACATAGCTTGGTCACAGCAATTCAAAATGCGATGGGGAAACAGTTCTGCATTAACCATGAGATGGACAAGATGACCTAATAGATTCTACATGAATCATAAGAACTTTGTTATTGCAGTACCAATACAAATTTTATAGTGCATTCTAGAGGCCCCATAAGATAGCCATGGACAAGGCTGTGAATACACAAAATCAGAAATGGTTTCTGCGTACAAGAAACTTGAAAAAGGAAGAAGAGTTACAAAGGACCGAGTGAGTTTTCGCAGCAGCTCAGTAACTCTTATTGCCCAACCCCAGAAGATTTCCTTCCCTGGGGACACAACCCAGTGCAAGCCTTTCAAATGAAATATAAAAGGAAATTTTAATTCTAATAAATTCCATTTATGCTACAGAAACAAGGTGCTGTTTTAGTTTTTAATTCATGTTACTGTATTTAGAATTGTTACCAGCTGGGATGCATCAGCAATTTAGTACATATCAAAAGCAATTGTTTTTAAGACTTCAGTGCTTACCTGTAATTCCCACATAATGATGTGTCACAAACACTGGCTTTACAGAGAGCCACTGCACATTTACAATACCTGTAGGACCAAAGTGAATGTATCTGTACTAAGTGAAGTCAAATGTAAAATTCCCTCAGCCTTAACAAGAATGCAATTAGGCATGCAGTTCTCTTTGGTCCATTCTTGCTCTCATATACCTCAAATCCAGCTCCATCTCATAGCAATATGCCAACAATCAAACAAGTCTCTGCATACTTCTCCTTTAGTCAATGAGAAAAGAATACTAGCTAGTTTTATCATCCTTAAATTAGAACAAAAATTTTGCCTCAAAAAAGAATCACAATTGAGTTTTCAAACAGTAACAATTAGGCATACTGCAGATACTTTACTTTTTAACTGTGACTCCTAAGATTTTCTTTTTTTATTTTCAGATTAGCCTTATGATTGGCATGACCTTCAATTAACCAGATCAGACATCATACATTTCTCACAAGCAATTTACAAACTGAATGGCAGTTGATCCTCTCAAAGAAAGTCCATTCCAGATTATCGAAAATGAACTAAACTAAGGGGGGCTCTGAAATGATGTAGCTCACACTTGCCCTCATTTGAAGAACTCTGTTATAATAGGCTGTCTTTAATACTTTGTGAGGGTACTTGCTTCCTAACTGTGATAAATCTTCCTATAATCACTCCTTTTAACAAGATCAAACAGTTTAGAACATCCAAAACGCTTAATTCCCTCAGGTTGATTGCATTTATCATCAAAGAATACAAAGTATATTGCATGACATTTGGAAAATAGCTTTATTTGCTCTTTTATTCATTATAAGAATCACAGAATGTAGAATGAACACGAATATCATAGATTCTACTGTTTTCAACAAACAAAATCAGCATTTTGATTTTGGATCAGATGATCTCCAGATGCCCTTTCCAGCCTAATTTATCCTATGGTTCCATGATTAACAGCCACATTTATAGGGCACATGTCAGCTGATTCTTCCTTCATAGAAAAGAGAATGTTTGAAAATATAAACATCTCTGCCTGTGAAGAAGCAACAGAATTAATCAAACATAGGTTCAGGCCTAATACAGCTTTGATGAAGTGTAATTGGACAGGAAAGGGACAAGTGAGAAGAAAAGCCCTTCTGGAAAGTGATAAGGGAGAAAGGTCTTACAAAATGGGAAGGAAAGCTGAGAGGAGAAGGGAGAACCTAAACTTGATGGGTTAGAGGTTAAATTTCATAAGATATAATTATGAAAATGTCACACTAAAAATAAGAGGAGAATTTGGAGATACTGGGAAGTCTGTGAAAGACACATTCAGGAAATTGAGGAGGAGCAGCACAAACACTAATAATGATTGAGAAGGAGACTGTAGCAGTTGGGTTCATTTCAGAAACAGTGTTCTGCCAAGAAAAAGACAACTCAGGGCCACCTAATGTCAAGCTAACACAGAAGTGGAAGGTACAGCTGTGAATGGAGAAAGTAGTTATCATTTAAGCAGAACTATTACCTTCAAGTAAGCAGGAGAAAAGGGAATATTTGTATTGTTGTATGAAAAATTGCATCAGAGACAGAAGTGCCAGAGTTGTAGCCTGCAAGGTAGTGGGACCTGAATCAGCTGGACACCTAATCACACATTTCAAGCATACGTTGCAGACATTCATGGGTCCGTACACATACTTAAGGGTTCTGCTGATCTGACGTACAGAAGAATTGAATATTTATTTCATATTCCTTTCCTGGGTGAGGTTGCCTCTTCTCAGTTTGATTTGGTGGTCACAAGTGTCATTTGAGAGAGAAAAAGTGTTATGTAGCGAGTAATTCTTCATGAATTTAGGTCAAATATGTCAAGTAGCTTGAGCAGAAGAAAAAGGAAAAACTTAGAAAAATAAAATTTTCCTTTGATAAAACCTTTTTACAGATTATCAAAATTAATTTAAAAAAAGACTTCAAGTAAGTTAAAGTAAATGAAGTGCTTCATTGCAGATTTTTTTTTTTTTTTAGGGTTTGCTTTGCTTGTTCCCCTGAAGAAAAGCAATTACTTATACTGCATTAACCAAGAGGCTGCTATTACTCACTCTCTCCTCTCACATTCTAATCAAAAAGCCATTTCTTCCCCAAGTCCTCTAAACAGTCATCTGCATCCACAGAGTTGCTGCTGTATGCAGAGATCTTGTAATTTCCACGAGGCTGGCCTGGAGGCTGGAGGAGCAGAGGACAGAGGCATCTCTGCCACTGCGCTAAGACCAACATGCCAAATATTCGTCATATCATAGCATCAGTCTGGAAAACAGCTCTGTGTGCCAGTGGACAGTGTATGTGGCTGACTCATTCTAGCTGTAAACACATGCCAACTGGCGCTGACTGGGAATTTTTCAGCAAACTAATTTTGACAGAAAACATTGATTTATTAAAACTAAAATATTGCTGTGGGAATGCACATACCAGTTTCAACATCCAGACACTCATCTGATCCAGAATAATCAGTATCACTCTGGTAGGGTCGTCACCTGAAATACCAAGGTCATGCTCTAAATACATCGACAAAGTGGAATCTATGTTTTTCTCCATTGATTATATAGGGAGCCTAGGAAAACTGGCCAGCTAAGTTATCCATCTAAAGTTGGGATATGCGAATACCTATCGACAGCTCAATCTTTCAAGCCAATGACTTCTCCTTCAAAGGGAAGACTGTTCATAATCTCCTCTGAATACAAACGAGATAGCAAAAGTTCATCAATGATACACCACATACCAGGTGTCTTATGAGGCTGATGGCAAAAGTTTGAAACATAGAAAGCCTATGAGGAATGAAGGAGTGAGATTTTTACTTGTGTTTTATGATTCATCAGCTGATCTCTTATTAGAGCTTCCATAGGGGATAGGCAAAAAAAGTTTTTCACTGTATAAAAGTTTGAGAATCCAAATGTTTTCCTGTGCTGTTTCAGGATAAACCTGAAATCTTTCAAATGTGAATACATGTGGCAGAAAGTCCTCAGATGCTGAATTCATGTCCACATTTCACATCTGGGAAAATCCAGCCCCAATCCCTGCCTGTTTGGCAATTATTTATACAAACTGGAACACATCTCCGAAAGAAATTCAGAGATCGATAATGTAATAGTCAATAACCTATACAACAGGTCAGAGAACTCACCTAGGCAGTGGTAACTTTAACCTCTGGGATGAATCAGATAGAACAAGGAGCATACACGTTTTTATTTGGGCCCCAAGTAGATGGTCCAGTCATCTTTCTAGTGATATAATGAGCAAGTTTTCTTCTGTTTCCTCTCCCCCACTCCATTCAACATTTCTTCTTATTGAGTTTAGGGTGTCCATTCCTACAAAAAAAATTTTGAAAAGTCAGCATTTTTCATCAACAACAAAATACATATTATTGAGAAATTCCCTAGTAATACTAATTTCTCTTGATTGTTATAGAATGTTCTTGAATTCCTCTCAACTCTTACAGATAAACTGAATCACAAGTCAGCTCTGTGCACAAAGCTAATATCCCACCTCAACCTCCAGACTGCCTGAGCTTGCTGTAAACATAATCTCAGACTAAAAACAGGCTATTTGCTTCAACTCTGAACATAAAGAAAGGATGTCCTGTCCCTTTTCCTCGTCCCTTGTGATGGTATACTGTTAGAGCAGACGGCAGAAATTTGCTTTAGCAGTTAATCTCTTCAGTTTTGGTCTCTGTGGGCAGACAAACACCTTAAATTTCACTTTGAGCTTTAGGGGAATGCAAATTGAAAAATGTTAAAATAATTCTTATTAAAATTCACAAATTATATTTGAAACTTCCTCTGACAATTCTTTCTTCCTGTGACTATAAACTTTCACCTAAATATCCAGACTAAATTTAGATTGACAGATTATAATCATTTGTTCTCATCTCAACCCTTACTTTAATCAGATGACTTTCTTTTTTGGCATTTATCTTACCACTACCACTCTTGATCTATTCATAAGAGACAAGCAGAGATTTCATTTTATCGAAGTCACTTAGTCTTCTTTATGAGTTTTTCTTCCATCACCCTGATTTCAGTATTTCCTTTGTTCTATTCAAGCCCTAGCTTGAACCTATCTTTCTTAAACATGGGTGATCAGACTTGCATATAGCATCCCAAATTGGTTCTTACCACGATCTTGTGACATCTGTAACTTTGTATTTTCAGTAGAAATACCTCAATATAACTTACAAATACCTTTGTCTTCTTTAGAGATATATATCGCTGAACTTTTATAGTCTTTCTATAACCTTTTATTAGTCAACTGATATAACCACGTTTCTCCTCTTTTGTACAGTCAATTGGCAAGCAACCAGAAATTTTAGCTTCTTTTCCTTATCTACATTGTTTTGTACTTTGTGCTTTGGAATTTGAACACAGTGTTATTATTCCATTCTTCAGAATCATTCACTTTACAGCATGGTGTTATTGGCCCTTCTGAGTACTGACAACATTCTGTAGCTTTTAATCACGTCTATTGTTCATTAGCACAGCTCCTTTTTTGTACTCACATCATTAATGAAATTAATAAATTCCAATTTTTGCAGAGCCCACTGTCATCTTGCCTTTGGCCAGTTCCTCACCCAGCTTCAGTTCTTCTAATAAATTTCATCTTCTTCAACATCTTCAGTTTATTAATTTCCCATGTAGCCATACAAAATGTTTTCTAAAGTCCAGACAGAATAAACCCACTACACTTCTTCATCTATAAAATAAGTTATCTTAACAAAGAAAGATACAGTTGGAAAAAGCTACCTGCGGTGAATTTTGTCTGAATTTCTATTTACCTTCTCTTTTATTTTTCTTCCTTCATTTTTCTAAATTTTTTCTTGTATCTTACATACTACTCTGGTCTGAGTAATGGTCCTGAACTTGCTTAGACTACTTTTTTCCCCTTTTCTTTAGCATGGCCACTATGCTTGTCATTTTCTGATCTTATAGACTTGACAGGTTTATTTAAAGGCTTGAAACAGGACCTGTGATTTCATATGTAAGTTCATTCTGCCTTTGAGTTCTGAGGAATTTGATCTTAAAGTTTTTAATTGTTGCTTTTGTCTTGAACTCAATCAATTCCATTAAGCTAGTGTGTCAGCCATCCTTACCCCTGCCCCAAGTTTGTAATTTTCTGCAAATTTGATAAGGATGTATTCTGTTTCATGATCCAGGTTATTGACAAAGACAATGAACAGTAGGTGCTTAGGTTCCAACCACCAAGATATTCCATGTGCTACTGGCCACCAATTGGATATCAAACCATTGATTACTACCCTTTGAGCTGGACAGTTCAGCCAATTTTCAATTCATCTAACAGGATTAGCCCTTACTTCCTCAACTTCCAAAGAGAGTGCTGTAGGAGATGGTGTAAAAGCCCTACTAAAGTCAAGTTATATTACATCCACCCGTCTTTGTCGTCCACATAGCCAGCAAATTCCTTGCAAAAAGCAATCAGGCTGGTCAATCATAATATGCCCCATGTAAATCCATGCTTCCTGATTATTTTCTTGTCCTTCATGTGTTTGGAAATGTTTTTTAAGAGGATATGCTGTCTTTTTAGAGCCTGACCTGAAGCTGACCAGCCTATAATTTCACAGACCAGCCTTCACGACTTTTAAAAAGATGGGTATAACATTAGCCTTTCCTTACCAGTCATAAGGAACCTCTCCCGATCACTATGACTTTGCATAGAGGATAGACAGTGACAATTCTTGGAAGAATCCCATCTGGCCCCAAGGACCTGAATACATCCAATTTCTGCTTATAGTCCCTTGCCTGTTGTCCCTCTCCTTCCAAAACCATGATATTATGCTCAGAGGTGAGAAAAGACATTGTCCACACACACAGAGGCAAAAACTATGCTGAGTAGTTCAGCTTTTTCTATATGATATTCTTTTGCTTTTCTTTTATTTATATCTTTAATGTGTTTTTATTATCATCTGTTTCAATTTTCTCATAAGGCTGAAATCAGTTTGATCTTTGACAGCTCTTGTCTATCCTTATCTCTTGACTTGTTAAACATGGTATTCTTTTCTGATCTGTTATTTTCCCATTTTTTCTAGGTCTCTGTTTACTCTTAATATCTTTTTTTCCCCTCAATTAATTATTCATTTAACTAGGTCTGGAATCCTTTCATGCAGTTTTTTATCCCTTGCCTGTAGTGCCAGTTCCAAACAGTTTTTGTACCTTTCAATTTTTAAAAAAGCTTCCTTTCATTTTTTACTACCCTTAACCATGTAAATTTTGTTGATGTCTCTAACTATGTTTCTTTAATAGCAAAGGGTTTTTTACAAAAAAAGCCCCTGAGTTATGGACCTACTTTTATTTAAACGTCCCTCTAATGTCCATAACCTTATGATCTAAGGTTATTGTCTGCGCTTTCAGGTCCTCTGTGAATCAAAACTGACAAAAATACATATAAAATGTCATATAACTCTAACTATTTGCAATAAAATCTATTAGTTATTACATCTAGGACCTGTCTGTCAAGTATGGAATCTACCACGATTAGTAATGTTTTTTATCTAATCATGCCTTAGGAAATTTAAGTCTTAATATCATAATTCTCAGCAGTTTCACTTTCTTGGTATTCTTGCAGAAATCTATATATACAAATACATTCTTTAGTTAGATAGAATTTCCCAGTAATACTCCTTTCCACACTCCTTTCCACAATAGCATCTCACCAGATTATAAAATCCAAAGAGATGTATGTATGCTGTCATCCATGTTTTTCTAAACCTAGCAAAAGGATCCACATCCTAAAGGAACATTCTAAAGGAACATTTTTAAAAATTTAACATTGTATTGATATTATGTTTTTCTGAATTACCTCTTATTTAAATCTGTGGAATGAAAAGTGAATGAAAATTGAACTGTAGCTGTCTAATCTAATTGACTAAGTAATCTGGTGGCACAGGGGTGTCACCCAGGTTATAGGTTTGTTTAGGTCCGGTTCTTTGCTCTTCCCCTATGGCTTCTGAAGGATATTAAGATACACTTTTATTTTTGTTTTCTATATCTTTTGCTCAATAAGCATTGAGTTTTTTGGGGAAGATGCTTGATGATTGTGTGCTAATTTGCAAAATTTAGTAATGGGTTTCCTGATCCATTGTATTCTGTATTCATTACTTGTTGGTAGCCTGTTAAATAAATGTTTCTGACTTGGAGAACTGACAATAGGCAATATATCCAATCTTGCTTGGAGAGGGGGTTGGGAAGAATTAATTGATTTAAATTTAAATTTAAAAATGTAAATAAACTAGTTGATCCTATTTACACTGAATCTTATATCCTAATAAGCCATCCTTGAATACAGTTTTTGTCTAATTATAAGCAGTATCTCATTACTTCATAGAATTTTAAAATATTTTCAGCTTCTAACAACTGTAAAATATAGAATGAAAATAAAATGTGACGAATCCTGATTAGATTAAATTTAATATATTAAAACAGCTGCTGAAATCAAACTCTCACAATGTAGCTTTATAACATAATAAAGTATCCTTTTGGACCCTGCAGCTTTTAAAGCCACTAAAATTGACTGGCATATATGAATGATCCAACTGAATAAACTAACTGCACTGATGAGACTTGACTGAAGATTTCTCAAGCTGCAGTGATGCATACTGTATAAAATTCACTAGAACACCAAGTGTGCAGGAGGGACTGCCCCTATTTATATGTATTTAATAATAAAATATATTTGTTTTTAAAGTCTACATCTTGTAAAAACTTCAGGGGATGAATAAAAAGAGATATGGATGATCTGACTGAATACACTTTTGAGAATAATGAAACTTGACTGAAAGCCACTGAAACAGAGAAGGGCTACATTGGATGCTACATGACAAGAAGACAAGGATTCTGTGAGTGAAGGTGACAAAATGCCTTGAACTGTATGCCAAATCTGCACCACCTAATGACGGATCAACTTTCATTTTCAAAACCTGAAAAAAAAGGTTGTTTTCTCTTTTTTTTTTCCAGTGCTCTGAACTAGTTCTAGCTAAAAGCTAAGCATTTAGAAAGTAACATTTCCATCACAGAGACAAGCACATCCATATTTTTGAACATGGAATTTGGAAATGGAGACTTATCATGAATGCGAAATAAAGCTCACTTCAGATGTTCAACAGACAGGTAAAAAACAATGCCAGTATTTCAAAATAGACCTGCAGAGGTAAAGCAGATACAGAACAAGGCAAAAGCAGCTCAGATGATTGAGAACAACTAGGCAAAGTAGTGTAATTAAGCCACCTGGCTTTCCATCTGACACATTGTACTGAGGATGCTGCTAAATATCCTTGCTATTTTCCATTTGAATTTAAGCTGACCCTTTGGTCAGTTCATTTTTATCATGACATACAATCTTGATCTTTTTTGTTCCCAGAAGTTTTATCATATCATAACTGTGATCAGGACTGCTGGAGAAATCAGGCCTTTCAGTTCTTTGTCTGGAATAAGCTATCTGCCATAGCCTCTCTATTCATTTAGAAAGAAAAATAGAAATATAAAAGAAGATTTTCTGTCTCTAATAAAAATATTTTAATTTTATGAATATATGCTTCTCCTCAGTACAAATCAGGGGCTAACAAAGTGTTTGAATGTTTCTACACTGTTCAGACATTACTGCTGCAGAGCCCTCTCCCTTTCTTCCCTTCTTTTGGATCTTTCTAGTCATTATTTACTCTCTCCTTCTAAATCTCTTCTGCAGCCACTTTTTCTGGTGACAGCAGCAGCCTACAAGAGTCAGGCGTATTTATACTCATTCCATATTTACCCACAGTCTTGGGTAGACTGTTGAAAAAGAATATCCCTTTATCTCCCGTTCAGTTCTTTATTTATGCATATTTTGCCTATAATTTGAGCCCATTTTGTCCTCTCTCTGTTTGTACATTTTAACAAAAACTGCATTCATTCTGAAGAGGAAGACATACAATGTACAAACATGCAATAAAGGCAGAATTGTGTTCTTTTAGACTAGATTTTTACAAGTCAATGCTTCACCTTTTTCATAAGTTTTTTCTTTTTCTCTCCTTCTTCCTGATCTTTTGACTTCTTGCCTTCCTTTTGCTGTATTTTTTCATTCTGTGTTCCACTTCTGTTTCTTCTGAGTTAGATTCCTTTTTTTTTTTTTTAATTTGCTGTCTCTTTCTGTTCTTACCTATTTAGCCTTGTAGCCCAGTTGTCTTAGCATCAGTTACTGGAAGCATGCCATGGCTGAGCCCAAAACAAATAATAAGAATTGTAACTGCGACTGTGTGATTTAAGACTCCCTGCATCAGACTGAAAGAAACAAGGAGGGAAGGTAGCAACTGAAGAAGGAAAAGCAGCTACTGAAGTAAGTGGAGACAGACAAGAAAATGGTAACATTTTGTAGGGGATAAGACCAGATAACCTGTGAACAGTTGGAACAAAGAAAAGTTGAGCCATCACTCAGTTCCTAAGGCTACCAGAATGTCTGACCAACAGATTGATTAGGGTTTCTTAATGAAACTACATTACCTAGCCTAGTTTTACACAGCTAAATATGTATCCAGTATAGGTGGCCTTAGTGGACAGACAGTCTGTATATCGGCTGCTGACTGCTCCACTGCCCACAGGTCAAACTATGCACTGTGACAATGGCCTTCCTTAGCAAGGATGAATTTGAAGTTCTGAAATTATAAGGTCACAATCTGCTAGGTTAATCCAATCCCCTTAGCCTTTTCATCAACATTAGAAGGAAATGCATGGGTCATATTCTTGTTTCAAAACAACAGACCCCCAAAACTGTATCTAATCCTATGATGAGCAGGGTATGAAAAGATGAACTTCTATGGCTTTAAATAAATTTGGTATCTTAAAATTCTTTCTAGAAAATAAAACAAACAGCAGAGTCCTTCATGATGAGAGAAGGCAACACATTTTGCAGGAGCCCAATTGCTCTGATGTAACTGTTTCATCATAGCAGGTGCTTATCAATATATACATTCTGTCATTCTTTTCCAGAAACAGTAATTTAGAACTTATGAGGTGAGATGTAAGAATCCACAAGAAGAAGGACTGGAAAGGGTCTTTTTGCTCAAACAAGCACTGGATCTGCATATTTTCTACACTGTGGGACCCTCCAGGTAAAAACAAACAGCGAAATCCGTACAACAAGTTTTTGTAAGGGTATGTGGAACATGAGAGTGTCTGCATTATTAAGGTTATCACTTCAAGGACATTTTCAGTGCAAAGGGGACAATAAGTAAAGGGGGAAGCTATAAACAAAACACATAGAGACACAAACCTGACATACAAGGGATACAGGAGGCAATGACAAAGACCAAATCTTTCAGTCACTAATTGATGGACCATTAATAAGCTGCAGACATGGCCAAATTGGACTTTGTATAGAAGGAGGAAACAGGATGAACATGAGGATTTTTAAGTAAAAGGGTGGCCTGTGGGACTATGCGAAACTTTCTAAGGAATATTTGGGAGAAGGGGATTGGGCAGGAACAAGGAGTGGACTAGAGAGAAGAGGGTGTATTAAAGAGCTGTTACCAGTTAATATGTTTGCCTGACTGAGTCCTGCACCTGATCACTCCAGTCTATACTATCTTCTATTAAATCCTTTCCTAATTATCTTTCCATTTTATCATCCCACTCTCCCACCATGTATGAGTGCTGTCAGGACTAGGTGCCAGCAACTGGACAGACAAGAGCAAGTGGATTCAGACCAACAACCAGGTGATGGTGACTCCCGTGTCTGTGGTGCCAGCAACTGGGGCAAGTGAAGGGTCCCAGCAACAGCAGCTGGCGGGACCAAGGGGTTATGGGACTGTGTGTCAGGAGTGCCAACTACTGGGGGGACCGATATGAGTGAAGCTGGGCCAGCAATTAGAGTAAGACTTGGGCGATGGTGGCCCCTGTGTCTGTGGTGCCAGCAACTGGGGCAAGTGAAGGGTTCTAGCATCAGTCACTGGTGCTGAACCTGGACCTGTAGGGCCCTTGCATCCTGCGTGCCAGCTACTGAGGGGCCAGAGTGAAAGTGAAGTCAGGGTCTCAGTGTCAGCGGCTGGAGCAGGGACCATGGGTCGCAGTGCCTGTGTGCCTGACACCAGCTGCTGGGGGGGGGGGTGGAGTGTTTGCATTTTCCCCTAACCTGGGATGTGTGTGCCTGTGTGTCTGGGATATGCGCTCAGCCTCGCTCCTGCTTGAATGTGCAAACAGGAGAGCAGCAGCCACATCCATTGGCCTGGGATGGAGAGACCTGCGGGTCCCCAGGTGCACCAGGCTGGGCTCCAGCGGCTGGGCAGGAGAGATCCTTGGGTCTTGGAACCCACCTGAGGCAGCGACCCTACACCTCCCTTAACAGGTTTAATTTTAGAACCCCTTAAAGGAGATACAGAAGCTTCAGCTGTGGCCCTGTTATTTGTGGTTACTGTGGTGATTTTAGACATTTCAGTCCTAAAGGAAAGAGAAAAGTAAACTACAGGCTAATCGTATTTGTATGAACTATGCATGGTTATGGGAGGCCCTTAAAGGTCTAGTCGTTCCTAAACAGAGAGGCTGTATACCAGTAAATTAAATAATGCCAGGCCACAGGCATGGGCCCTGAAGGTCAATTCTTCATACCATTACACTGTTTGAATACTCCCTGACATGCTTGCAGCATGTACCAACTAACACTCTCCCAGTCAGTTGCCCAGCACTATGAGAGGCAGCATGGGCTAGCAGCCATGCCCAGTGAGCAGGTTGGATACCAGCACCCTGGCGGATGGAAGAGTTTGATAGCAGGGATGTGCCAGAGGATTGGCATTGGCACTGTTTAGTTTACACATACCAGTGTAGCCTCAAATGTAGCCTACATACATCTCAGATGAGACGTTCAGCTGTCCCTCTCTTTGAAATATGGTTTGGGAAAGGAGACAGGCAGAAAATGTGTGGAAATCACACAGTGAATACTTATCTTTTAGAGGAAAGTTGAATTAGAAAAAGCTGTAATGCACTTCAGGGAGGAGGGGGGATGTGTAAAATGATAAAGCATGAACATGGAATTTTATGTTATTGGGGGATTAAATGAAAACAATGTTCCATATCAAGGTCTGTAGAATGGAGGCAACTTTGAAATGTCCAGATTTTTCATTACATTATTTCTTCAGGTTTTGACAAGCTGTAGCTGCAAATTACTATGTTAAGCATAGAAATGTTACTCTTTAAGCACACAGGAGGGAAGGTGCTTTCCAGCTCACTTGTGAAGGGTATTCTCCCACCCTGCATAAGTGTCCCTAGCCAGCCCGCACAGGAGAGCTCCCTGGACAAGCCCCTAGCTCTTCTACCCGCCTTCACTTTCAGCAGTCACACAGTGCAATAAGGAGAAAGTGTGTCACTCACCAGATCTCAGAAGGCCAGTTGAGTTGGAACAGTGCAAAAATGATCTTACAATCTTATGCCTGTGCTCATGTGCTAAGCATGGTAAGCAGGCCACAGACATTCTGGCTTAAATCTAGCAGATTTAGGTTTCTTTTCTGTGATACTGCCAACAACAGTGGCAAGTTTTCAACACTGTTTTTAGGGAGGAGGGAAGGCTATGAGAGGAGTAGCTTGTCAAATCTTGTATCAAGCACATAGAAAAGCCATGGGTTGGAACAGTGAATTTTCTTTAAAAATACAAGGGCTCGTATTAATAAAATGATATTTATAATACACAGAGAAAGTGGGAACGATGCAATAAAGAGAATATGTAGTTTTTGTGGGGTTGTTTGGGGGGGGGGGTTGTTTTCCTTTTTTTAATAGTGAACCAGTGCAAGTAGCAATTAGTGGGATACTGCAGTTGTTAGAATGGAGTTCAAGTGGGATTTAGCTGGGCTTCTGTATTAACCTAGTAATATAATGTCTAGACACCAATAACAGAAGCAGATTCAGTAAGGGACAATATAATGATTTACTTACTGAAGCCTTTGTGAAAACACTTGAATCTTAAATGCTCAGCATGTGCAGAGAACTTTCACTCTCAATACTTGGAATTGCTCATTCCTCTCCTCAGACCAACCTCATGAATCACACTTGTGTGTATTCTATTCTATTATTTTTTAAATAATACTTCTTCCTACACCAGTTCAAGCACTGTACTTTTTAACTTATCGTATAATTAGACTGAGCATCCCTTTCTGGAGATGCTTTGCATTTATTGTTGTGCAACAGTTATACTTAATCAACTACTGGAGAGCTCCGTATGGCATCTGCCTGTTTGCTTCCTTTGGGATGGAGATGAATATTTCTATTTATTTTGGTCTTTCAAAACCATGGTGTATGATTTCTAAGAAATCACTTAAACAATAACTGCAGTAATCTGTTGAAAGAGAGAGAGAGAAAGAAAGAGAGAGAGAGAGAAAGAAAGAGAAAGAAAGAAAGAAAGAAGGGAAAGAGGAAGGAAAAGAGGGATGGAAGGAAACAGAGAAAAAGAGAGAGAAAGAAAAGGAAAGAAATGCAAAAAGGGAGACAGAGAGATGCAGACTTTGCTTACTGTGATCAAAAGCCCAGGATAATACATGATCTGCCGCCTCTTGTGATTCTTGTATCCAGAAGGAAATGGTAATTGGCAGACAGAACAAGCAACTGACATTCATGGTCTCATCCATTAATCTATTGAAATAGCCATCATAACAGAATGGAGAGAGAGATGAAAAAACAAGAGTATCAGAAAACTAAATTTAGATTTACTATAGTTTTAGTCCAAAGAAGGTTACGGCCTGAAGGAAAGACCCAATTACTAAGTGCCAGATGTTGCAGCTCAGAAAAATCATCTGTACCATGGGAAAATAAGTAGGAAATCCTCTCAAAGATAAAAATGCCAGATGATAAGGCATTTCAAAATTGAATTAATTTTATAATGTATGGTTATACTTTCAGAAATGTTGAATGTGTTTTGAACAATCTAAGTATAGAGAGAATGTTGACCAAAAATAAATTTGTTTTCAGATATAAGTGGTTACCACATATAAAGTTAAAGCAAAATGGGAGAAGTTGTTTTTTAATTAAATAAAAACCTGAGCAGGTTCTACCTACTTACCAGGTGTGCATTAACAAAACCTAGGCATATTAAAAAAAAAAAAGAAAAAAAGAAAAGAAATAAGAACTTGATCTACCTGAAGTGCAGTAGGCACTTATCCAATGTCATCTCTGCTAGTAAAGAAGGAAACCTACAGGCTTCAATTTCTTTCCCTTATGCCTAGAGTTCTCAGTAGAAAAGGGTGTACTTTGTACCATTATCAAATATCTAAAGGACTAGGGAATTATCTTTTAGGATGCCAGTCTGAATAATAAAATTAAATGTTACCATGAACCTAGTGCAAGAATGTATTCAAAACTATGGGACTCTTAAACAGTATTCACTGGCAATGCTTTGCCCTTTGTATTACTGTTTACATTTAGCTGAAGTGACTGCAGATCTCAGTTGTAGTGATGAGGTATAGAATTTTTTGTCTTGTTACTTCATTGTGCCCTTCTAAGCTCTTTTTCATAAGGTATGTACAGCTTTAGGCTAAGCCACTGATCTTTTTTAAAGACTCCTTTCCCTATGATAGTCTAAAATTTTCATTAGTCAGCTGATTTTATACATAGTGGTCATTTATATCATTTGGCAAGGCTAGGAATGGGATTCACCTTAATCCACTCTAATTAATTTTGTGAGATTCTGTAGGTCACATTTGCATTAAGGAGGATCTGAGGAGGAGAGGAAGAAAGAGAGATGATTTGCAGAAATTAACTTGTTTAATTGTTGAAACAGTTGTGTTGAATATGACTAATAATCGCAAACCCCAGGATCGTATATCCCTGGCTTCTGCCATTTTTGTGATCTTCAGTTTGAAGGAACATATCAGGAACACGCATACCAATACCTCACCTGTCTGGTCCCAACTCCATCTTACATAACCAAAGGTCCTCATCTTTCTTCAATGTCTTCTGGATGCTAGCAAACTGGAATGATTTCCCTGTGAAAGTCTTTTCATTCTAAAGGATCCTGGTGTATTTTAGATAGAACAGCTGATAGACTGACAAGCATGCAGGTAAACACACTGTTGCAACAACAGCTTAATGGAATATACGAAATACCAGCACTTTTAGGGTATAGTGGTGTCTCTTGAAATGAGGAGAGGTAGGGTGAAATTCTATTACTATTACAGGAATTACCAGAATGCTTGAAGTCCTTACTGAGACCAGAGCCACTTTTTGTTAGCTGCTGTTCAAGGATATATGCATCATGTATGATAGTCTTTGTCTCAAAGACCTTATGATGTAAATGGATAGAAAGGACAACAAAAATATATAGAGATAGAATGATTTGCCCAGGGAAGCACAGAAGGACTGTGGCAGAGCCAGAACAGGAACCCTCAATTCTTTGGAGATGCTTTGCCCATTGGACAAGATTGTTTGCAGGATTCTAGCCATAATATAATGCTGGGCAGTGATGGCTGCCTGAAATTGCTGTAGATTATTACTGTCTTAACCAATTTTGTGAGCTGGTGCAGATCCCTCAGTACATACATAATCACCATCTATTAAACAGTGTTTCATAATGCCTAAATATTTTTTTATCACCTTATTTGTTAAATCTGTGAATATGAGTTAAGAAACTAATAAAACACTTTTTCTCTCTCATGGTGTACTCAGGTTAGCAATACAGTACACTGGGCATTTGCTGGTGATTCAGTTTTAGTATAGCAAAGTTAATGTTGCATACTTTTATCAAGCAGACAATAAAACTAATTCTGATCATGAGCATTAAGAAAATTCTGTCTTCTGGAAAATTAAGAATATTTCTCCTGTGGTTCCAAGGAAAAAATTAAACCGTACCTTTCTCCTGCTCTCACTTTCAGTTCTTCCATCCTTCAAAGGTTTTCTAGTTAAAAGAAAAATGAGCTCCCTCAGTTTCCAGTGTGCACATTTTCTTTCAAGAGAGTCCATATACTGCTGCTTTAAAATTAACTCTCACCTTGTGGCAAATGGGAACCAATGAAGCAATCATACTCCAGTAACATCAGTGGAATATGTTTCACTGACTTTCTATTAGGAACAGAAAAACAGTAATTAAAGTGCTGAAAATGTACTTATGGAAATCACAGAAAAAACTAGGGTCTTGATTAACATAAGAAAAACTCAGAGTCCTTCTTCTGCTTTTCCTTTGTCTATAAGAGGTAGTTCACAGTAGAAATAAAATAGATTGATTTGGGATAGGATTTAGGAGCCTGAGTTCCACTGACAGTCAATGGGATTTATCCTAAGTCTCTTGGCTATTTCTGAGAAACTCAACCTTGAAAAAGATAAATTACTTGTTAAACATATTGCTTTTTCATTGTGTATCACAGAAAGATGTATTTTCATTATTAATCAAGGGCTCATTCCCTGCATTCTATACTCACATGAGTATTTTCATTGACTTTGAAAGAAGTATCTTAAAGAACAAGTCCTGTTAACAGAGCAAGAGTTACTGCAGAAATGACTTTTGAGACATAAACATATTACTTGCTACCAGCATCTGTTACAATTTGGTAGCCTGCAATAATGTAACAAAAATAAAAATGAATGCACTAACATAGCCTGTAAAATGATAAACAGAGACCAAGCTTGACTGTATGCTGACAGTTGATGCTGAAGAAATACAGCTTGGCCATTTAGATTTTCTTAAAAATATGACGTTTATTTATAGTTGTTTCTTTTTATGTTGGAATAATGCTCCCTAAGCCTTATGGCAAGTCTTTAAGATTTAGGTGTGCTTTTGAGTAGGAAATATAACTGACTTCAAACTATCAGTCTATCACAAGGGGTAGGGAGAAAAATCTGGTCATTATGTCCTGGGTCTAAAGTCATTACCATAGAAGCCAAATAGGTGGTCTGAGGGGAGAGGATAGCTGTTACATTATGCGCAGCTCTTTGAGTGACAATTTTTATGCGGATATTGTGGATTTGTGGAATTTTGATGTGGTGAGTGAAGGCAGTGAAATTTTTCTGACTTAAGCTGTCTCTCTTACCTAATTTATCATCACATCCTTTCTTTTCTACCTCCTACTCTTTCCAATAATCTTTTTCCTTTTTTTTCCCCCCCTTTCTCTCTTTGGAAGATCTTCCACTGGGCTGATTTCTGGTAAATAGAACTATTCAGATCAAAGTATGCTGAGAAAACTTTCTAATGAAAACATAGCTCCTACCAGCAAAAGGGTTTTGTTTGTTTGTTTGTTTTTGTTTTGTTTGTTTTTGTTTTTCTGGTGTAGTTAAGCCATTCCCTAGAGTGACAGATGCTCTACCTAGAAAAGGACTCTTCTGCTTTTGTAAACTTCACCTACACAATGGTGATGAGTAATTTTAGGTTGAGATATGCCTTTCATGTCATAGCTATGTAGGACAAGGTATACATTTTTTCCTAATAACAAAGTTATACTAGAAACAGCTTTGTAGTATATATCTTCCCAGACTCCTTCCTAGCACATTTTTTTCTACATTTTTGATTTCTCAGAATTTATGTCTTTGTCTAGTCTAAAGTTCTATCTTCTTTAATACTATCGCACAGATTTTGGTACTTGCAATTGTCTCAGGAAGCAGAAGTAAAAAGTGCTTTGTTCTAAAAAATATTTTGAAATTCAGTACAAGTTAGAGGCAACATAACAATATAACCTGGATGGTTTATGCAAAAACAAAAGGATAAAAAGGGCCCTTGTTTCATCAAAAAGGTCGAAAAATACATCCATCTAACAACCTGAACAGGTTTCAAGGCTTTTCTGAGTTCTTTTTTTAAAGTACATTCCTGATATAGTCAAATATTTCTTTGGCTCATCCTCATTTCTTTGCGATAAATGTATGTAAAAGTCCCATTCCTCTGAAACCAGTACAAAATAAATAGAGTGAAGCATCTTTGTAAAGTAGCCCACCTACTTTTCCATTTACTCCCAAATGAGCACTCTTCCTAATGCTACACTGAGTATTTCTCTCCAGGCATGGAAAGATCTGGTTCCCTGCAGACATTCCCAGAAACCTGCAACCAATTCATGTTTCTGGCTCGTGGATTTTCTGTCAGCTTGTCTATATCTTGGACAAGCTTCTCTGGGCTTTGGTCTCTGTCATTACAAAAAGAGATTTTGTAATTGTTCCTTCATTTCTGCTGAACAATGGGTGTGACTGACATGTCCATCCCTTCAGTAAGGTCAAATACTACTGCTGACAACCACCAGAACCCACAGCTACCATCCGTGATGTCACTAAAAGAACACTAAATAGAGGCCCTTCTCCTACATTGTTTTTCTGTGTTCAATGGGAAAGAATCAGGATATTTCTACATTTTTACTCTTATTTACTATTTCCTATTAAAATATTTTCTGCTTATTTTCATATCTTTATTAAAAGGTTGCAAAAATGTTTATTATTACATCAAGAGTAGGACAGAAGTAACTTGGCATGAACCTTGACATGGATCATCTTGTTAAACTGTGGCAGTAATGGAGGTTTTCATTATCTCTTTATCCCTTACTTGGCCTTTCTTTCTGAAACTTTTGACTCTCCTAACCATTTAGAGTATAACTTCTTTAGGGTAAGAACTTCCTTCATAATACAGAACAGTGTGTACAGGCATACCTTGGTTTATTGTGCTTCTCTTTATTGTGCTTTGCAGATATTGCTTATTTTACAAATTGAAGGTTTGTGGCAACCCTGTGTTGAGCAAGTCTGTTGGCGCCGTTTTTCCAATAGCATGTGCTCACTTTGTGTCTCTGTGTCACATTTTGGTAATTCTCACAATATTTCAAACTTTTTCATTGTTATCATATCTGTTATGGTGATCTGTGATCAGTGATCTTTGATGTTACTATTGTAATTGTTTTGGGGCACCATGAACCACGCCCATATAAGATGGCGAACTTAATCGATAAATGTGTGTGTTGTGACTGCTCCACCGACCGAATGCTCCCCCATCTCTCTCCCTCTCCTCAGGCCTCCCTATTCCCTGAGACACAACAATATTGAAATTAGGGCAATTAATAACCCTACAATGGCCTCTAAGTGTTCAAGTGAAAGGAAGAGTCGCATGTCTCTCACTTTAAATCAAAAGCTAGAAATGATGAAGCTTAGTGAGGAAGGCACGTCCAAAGCTTAGACAGGCTGAAAGCAAGGCCTCTTGTGCCCAACAGTTAGCCAAGATGTGAATGTAAAGGAAAAGGTCTTGAAGGAAATTCAAAGTGCTACTCCAGTGAACACACAAATGATAAGAAAGCAAAACAGCCTTATTGCTGATATGGAGAAAGTTTTAGTGGTCTGGATAGAAGATCAAACCAGCCACAACATTCCCTTAAGCCAAAGCTGAATCCAGAGCAAGGCCCTAATTCTCTTCAATTCTGTGAAGGCTGAGAGAAGTGAGGAAGCTGCAGAAGAAAAGTTTGAAGCTAGCACAGGTTGGTTCATGAGGTTTAAGGAAAGAAGCCGTCTCCATAACATAAAAGTGCAAGCTGAAGCAGCAAGCACTGGTGTAGAAGCTGCAGCAAGTTATCCAGAAGATCTAGCTAAGATAATTGATGAAGGTGACTACACTAAACAACAGATCTTCAACGTAGATGAAACAGCCTTCTGCTGCAAGAAGATGCCATCTAGGACTTTCATAGCTAGAGAGGAGAAGTCAATGCCTGGCTTCAAAGCTTCAAAACTTTGTTGCTTTGACTCTCTTGTTAGGGGCTAATGCAGCTGGTGACTTTAAGCTGAAGCCAATGTTCACTTACTATCCCAAAAATCCTAGAGCCCTTAAGAATTATGCTAAATCTACTCTGCCTGTGCTCTGTAAATGGAACAACAAAGCCTGGATGACAGCACTTCTGTTTACAACATGGTTTACTGAATATTTTAAGCCCACTGTTGAGACTTACTACTCAGAAAAAAAGATTCCTTTCAAAATATTACTGCCCATTGACAAGGCACCTGGTCACCCAAGAGCTCTGATGGAGATGTACAATGAGATTCATGTTGCTTTCATGCCTGCTAACACAACATCCATTCTGCGGCCCATGGATCAAGGTGTAATTTTGAGTTTCAAGTCTTATTATTTAAGAGATACATTTCGTAAGGCTAGAGCTGCCATAGATAGTGATTCCTCTGACGGATCTGGGCAAAGTAAATTGAAAACCTTCTGGAAAGGATTCACCATTCTAGATGCCATTAGGAAGATTTGTGATTCATGGGAGGAGGTCAAAATATCAACATTAACAGGAGTTTGGAAGAAGTTGATTCCAGCCCTCATGGATGACTTGAAGGGATTCAAGACTTCAGTGGAGGAAGTAACTGCAGATGTGGTGGAAATAGCAAGAGAACTAGAATTAGAAGTGGAGCCTGAAGATGTGACTGAATTGCTGCAATTTCATGATAAAACTTTAACAGGTGAGGAGTTGCTTCTTATGGATGAGCAAAGAAAGTGGTTTCTTGAGATGGAATCTACTCCTGGTGAAGATGTTGCGAACACTGTTGAAGTGACAACAAAGAATTTAGAATATGACATAAACTTAGTTGATAAAGCAGCGGCAGGATTTGAGAGGACTGACTCCAATTTTGAAGGAAGTTCTATTGTGGGTAAACTGCTATCAAACAGCATCACACGCTACAGAGAAATCCTTCATGAAAGGAAGTCAATTGATGCGGCAAACTTCACTGCTGTCTTATTTTAAGAAATTGCCACAGCCACCCCAGCCTTCAGCAACCACCACCCTGATCAGTCAGCAGCCATCAACATCGAGGCAAGACCCCCCCCATTAGCAAAAAAGATTGCGACTCACTGAAGGCTCAGATGATGGTTAGCATTTTTTAGCAATAAAGTATTTTTTAATTCAGGTATGTGCATTGGGTTTTTTAGACATAATGCTATTGCACACTTAATAGACTACAGTATAGTGTAAACATAACTTTTATATGCACTGAGAAACCAAAAAATGCATGTGACTCACTTTACTGCGATATTCGCTTTCCTGCAGTGGTCTGGAACCGAACCCACAATCTCTCTGAGGTATGCCTGTATGTACGTAGGCTAGTGGAGTTCTAATCTTAAATGATATGTTTATATCTCCATGCAAATAAATTATTAATAGCAAAGAAAGATGTTGAGAAAATATAGAGGTTATCCCACCAAGGTCTACTTGTGCAAAGCCCTGTAGAGTTCTTCAAAGTTTATAAAGCAGAACCTTAAAGTATTTCATGCTTCTGTAAAATCATGCAAGAATAATTATTTTTCTTGTGCTTTTTTTCCTTAAGCTGTTCTATATTATATATTTTTTCAGCACCACTTTCATTATCTGATACCCAGGGTTGGTGTTAGCAGGAATAAAATGAGCACGTGGGCAAAAAGGAACAAAAAGAAGAGTGTCTCACAAAGAGACAAGAGAACAAAATTAAGAAAAACAAGAGAAAAGAAAGACAAAATACGGATGAGGCAAGCAGGCCTAGGAATTTCTGATGTTCCCTGATTGCAGAATCTGTCATAACATGAAGCACCAGGCTGATATGTGAATTGCACTTCTTCAAGGTGAGAACACTTAAGGTACAAAATGAGGATGGAATGAGAGTGAGAAGAATTCACACCAGGCAGATGTGTGAACTCACCTAGGGAGCAGTAGAGACAAAGATTCCTCTCTGAAACATTACAGCCAAGGCATAATAAAGCTATTAAGGACACAGAGAACAGGAGCATAGTTTAAGTTCAGTACATATTAAATATTGAGAACTCAGACAGTGTTAATTTTTGAAGAGGCTTTCACAACTTCTGTACAGTACCAGCAGTCCTACGTTTTTTTAAAATGAGTTTGAAGATGTGGTGTAGAGAGAAGAATGCATGAATAGTATTACAGCCATAAAATAGTGTGATCAATGCATTTTAGCATACGCTTTCTTATTTAATTTTTAGCAAACATCTCTGTTCTCATTGCTTACAGCTTCATTTACGCTGGCTTGACTGAAAGATGAGCACCCAAAATTGCTTCAGCTATGTACTGTACCTCACAGCACAGAATGTAAAGCAGAAGTGGCAGCTTGAACCAGGAGAAATCAAAAGGGTGGGAGAGGGGTTCATTTCTCAGAAATATTTAGCTTTTACCAGCCTATTTTCAGGTAGAAATTATATCTTGAAGTATTAAAGCTTATATTCTACTGGAAAGAGAAACATCTTGTATTAAAAAAATAAACCATTACCCCCACCCCTCCACTCTTCTATCCAAATCCTTCTGCTCCATTCACCACTTCAGTTTAATATGCTCTGTGAGACAGCCACAGCAATTTCAAACGGTCTTTTTCACAGTCAGAAACAGTGGAAAATAAGTTGTCAGTAATGAAAATGGGGGGCTGCTTATGTATTAAAGTATTTGCTAAGATGAAGTGAGTCCAACTACTTAGTAGTGTGCTAATTTCCATACGGAATTGTATTGTTTCTCTTCTGTACATGCAGAAGCAGAGCTCCTAGGATGAATCTGTTGGTGGCATTTGGAGTGTTTTATACATGGAGCCTGATAAAAAAGTTCAATCTAAACTTTTTTACAAATTCTGTTATTCTGACTTTTCAGTACTGTGTAAGGCAATACAAGCAATGTGTAAGGCAATGTAAGGCAATGAGTGTGGCCCAGCATAAATTTTGCTGCCCCATTTTATTTATACACAGCATAGCTGTACACCAGATGGGATTCTTGGTAACAACCCAGGTTTTAGCTTCAGTAATGCCTAGCATTAACCAATATATTGCTGATGAATCAAATCTTGGGGTTAATAATAAAGACTTCAGACTTCACTGATAGCTCACAGTCATCAGGATCAAGCATAAAGAGTTTTCTGAAGTCAGCGATTTTAAAGCATCAGAAATCCTGAATGAAGGATACTACTCTGAGCTGTGTAAGAGATTAGAGGTGGGAGGAAAAGGGAAAAAAAGGAGTAGCCTCAGTGTACATCGCAACTGTTTGGGGTTTCTCCCACAGACTGCAGTGGGATTGAGCCAGGCAAACCTACTCCTCTAGACACAGCAGACAAATGCCGTCTGTTGGAGGCAGGCACATAACCTCTTAGGCAGATTAGTCCTATCAAAAAGAACACCACATCTCCTAGCTGATCCACAGGGAAGAGGATCCTGCCTGCTTAATTTAGGTCCTTAAACTCTGACAGACAGGATCTGCTCCTTGAGATTGTCAGACACTCACCTGTCTCCACACGCTGTGTAGGGAATATGGGCACCCATTTGACAAGAACTAGTTCAGTTAGCCAAGAATCCACTCTCAAATCCCAAACAAAATTTTGTCCAGGACAGTATGCAGTGATCACAGAAAAAAAATGAACCATCCTGTGGCCAGGGCAGCACCCAGGATTGCCCATGCTATCCTCCTCTCACAGCAGGTTGGGACAAGCAATAACAACTCCTGGCTTTGCCTTAGGATGTGCAGGAAAAGGCTTTCTGATCCCTGAGTAGTCTGAAAGCTGTTCCCCCATCTTCTCTTTTTTAACGTATTGCTTTTGCAATGCAGCATGTATCACTAAGAGTGTGCTTACTACAAAAACCTGTCATAGGCTGGTGGGCAGAGAGTATCTTGGAGGGGTTTTGCATTCACAGGATGAAGAGATAAATGAGGTCTCTCCCTTTAAAAGGTTATTGTCCTTCACCCGCCTCCCTGCAGGCAGACCTTTGAGCCCTGGAAATCAGTATCGCTCAACAGAAGCACAGGGCTACACAGCTCATATAGAACTGGAGGATAATAAAGGACAAGACACAACAAGTACATTACAGACACTGGGAGGCAATAAGACAGAAGGGACAAGATTACAAGCAATCCAGCCATTATATAGGCTAATAGTGTGCACAGCTTGACAGTTCAATATATATCTTGTAAATTGTATACAATTTTAAATTGTATAGTTCTAAAACATTATACTGAATCAGTAACTCAACAAATCCCACTAATCCTTCCCCTGAATCTAACAAGAGCATCGAACCGCCTTGCTCCTATAGAGGTGCTTGACAGTTTCTGAGTTTCAGGGTGCACAAGTTCCCTCATAGCAATAACGCTTTAAGATCCCAATCATTATCCTTGTTCCACAGAGACAGATCCTGACAGCTCCACCATATGCCAGGGGAGATTCATCGAAGGCTTCCGGATCATGTCTGCAAAACTAGCTTTGTGCCCTGTGCTACTTATCTATCATTTATACCAAAGCACAGCTAAAGTGTGTGTGTTGGGGGTGGGGATGGGGGGGTGGTCAGGGCATTTTCACATTGGGAAAGCAGCTGTTTGTGTATGAAAAGCTAACAAATTATAAAAATAACTTAGAAAAGTCATAACTTCAAGCTATTGTATCAAACTACCTGATATTGTCAAACATACCAAGCAAAATTATATAGCACTTGCATGGAGTGAAAAATCTCACTGCAGAGGTCTGACATGTTGCTGTTGACCATCAACTCTCTCTAGTGTGATATAAAAAAAGACAGTTGGAAACAAAAAGAAGGTAGATGGTGAGTTAGAGATGCAATCAAACCACAGGGCTCTCCAGTGCCATGTTTCTCCAACAGGGTAACCCCTTCCAGGAAGAAACAACAGAAGGGGAATCTGCCTTTTCTTCCTGTTCCTGGCAGGTCCCTGCAACAACCCCATTCTTCTTTGAGACTCAGACAGTGTTTTCTGTTGTATTGAGCAGGACAGATCTGCTTTTTCAGACAGCAGCAGTTCAATAGAAGAATATTCTACGCTTTTCTGCTTCTGATACTCTACAAGGAAAAGGCCATGGCTATGTGACACACATCCATTTGTAGTTGTGCTCCTTTTTGGCAGACTTTGTAAGTGAGTACATAAGGAGACTGAAACTAGAAGAAACCTCCATAGCCTACGTAAACAGATTTCTTAAACAAGGCTGGAAAGAATATTGGCTTCTTCAGATCTGTGATTCATGAAAAATGGAGGTCCAAAGAAAAATCTGTCTATTATGGATGCCAGATGTTCAGGAGCTACCTACAAGTATCAGGGGTGATGATAGACCCAAGATATTACTGAAGAACCTATTATCTGGATCTGGATTATCTGGATTATATACTGAAGAACATATTACTGAGAACCTATTATCTGGATTGAACCGATGGAGGTTGCAACAAAAGCTGTTGTAAAGCTTCATATTATAATTTTTCTGATCATTGTAATTGTATTTCATTCAAGATTTGTATGGATTTCTTTATATTCCTTGGGTGTTTCGGCAAGCACAATTATCTCAAATATCTCAGTCACAATTTAATTCAAAACGCAAATAAATTATCCTAAGACTTCAGAGAAGAGATCTCATTATTCAAATAAAATCATTACTAGATAATCAGTGTAATTTTGTGGAGACAATGTGCAAAATCAAAGTGTGCATTTTAAAATCTGTGAGTGCAGCCTCAGCCCTAATGAATCAGTAGGAATTTGGCAGCTGATTTAAAGGGGAATAGGATTCCACTAAGTATCATTATTTCAATAAAACACGTGAATTCAAGTAATGATGGCAAACATGATATCATTTTAAACCTATTAACTTTATTAACAATTTGTTAATTCTACTCCCAACAATAAAAAAAAATAGGGTTATTGAATTATCACATTTTGAATAAACAAAGACAATCATTCTCTTATTTTTACAATATAAAAAAGAATAAGGATCCAGAGGACAAGTGCTGTGTTCAGCTTCTAGATAAAGCAACATAACTGGTAAAAATTACAGTTCACATCTGTGTTTTTTATCCTTCATAGAAGGTAAGTATTAGTTAACTCAGTCATAATCTTTATATTCAAATAACCCTTTGAAGTGCAACTGGAAAATGTACAAAAATATACAAAAAAGTTTTAAACTTTGTATACTTTGCCTCTTAAATGATTGAGTTAGTATTAACATATTTAGTTTTAATTTTTATATATTTTATTTTTTCCAAATTTTCCATGGTGTTTGGCATAACACTTACCAAAGAAGAGGCCAAATAAATGAAAAATCCATAAGAATGGAGTATAGAAACCATAAAAGACTGGACTTTTTCCCTATTTCTGTCTTGAGTTATAGCCACAGTAGAAAACGCCAAGTGCCAATTTCTTTTTAAATTCTCAACCAAAATTCCACATTCTCTTCTCTGCTACCCCTGATGCTACTGCTATTGCACCAAGAAAGCCTCCAGAGCACAACTTAGCCTTTGGTGGGTGGTAAGGCCTGAAGACAAGTTCTGGGGCACTGTGAGTTAGTTGCAACAAAAAAAGAACATAGTGAGTAGAGGGTACTGTGTGTTCTCAGTAGTATTCAACTCTGTCTGGGAGTTGGGTTAGTTTGCTTATGCTCTTATCAAGAGCCACATTTGGGGAAAATATTGGCAAGGAATTCTGGATGTATATAGATTTTATTTTGTAGCCTGGGCTTGGTCCTACAAAATCCCCTATTACTGCAGAAAGACAGATTCTTAGTGATACACTTGATTCTTCTTTGTGTAGTCTTGGCATTCATTGCTGTTGTGACTTTGACCTGTCACTGTAGGTAGAAATTTGTTATAGACCTCTTGAAATGTTTTTTTTTTAATCTTGTGGTATGTGGGAAAGATGTTTCTGGGTAATAACAACTATCCTTGTTGCTGGAGCACATGGAGAACTGGATGTCATGACCCTTGCATTTCTTTCCCATCCTATTTCTCTCCGTACTTAAGTACAGTACTTATTCCACGTAATCCTGAGATCTCACTACATTTATGCTTATTTATTAATACAAATTATACATGAAAAGGATATTTTCCACCAAAATATATTTGTTATATTAATTTACACTGATGCCTTAGCTACAGGATTTATTGAGCAACTAGGACAGCTTACATGTATTTATGGTCCAAAAGAACACCTGATCAAGCTTTGTTCAAGGGCATGCTTGATTAGACTTATTGCTTCTCTCTTGTGAAGCTTACTGCACTTACTGCAGAAATTCAAAAAGGAATGGAGCTGTTATAGAAATATTGGTTTAATGTTCTCTACCTTAAGATGAAGCTCTAGAAGCTTGGAGTGCACTGTGCTATCTGCTCATACTAAAAGCCATCTGATGCATGGCTTTCCTCTTTGATTTCTCAGTTAAAGATTGTACCTTAATGTTGGTTGTATTATATCAGATCCCACGATACAAACATTGAAAAAGAATAGATGGATTTTCCAAGAGGTCCAAACCCAAATCATGTGTATTATTTTCCCTTAAGCATAGTAATCTCTCCATTCTCTGCAATATTTGTCACAGTAACTTGGCATCCAATATTACTCAGACAGTAATGGTGAGGATGTGATATGGTTGCTGATAAATGCTCCTATCCAGATCTGTATACTCACCTGCTCTAGCTGCAAGCATAGGATAAATGTGTTAATATCTCTTCAAGAAAAGTCATAGTTTCATATCCAGCAGTTGTTACAACTGTCCCAATCCCCTGCAATGATTTATGACATCACATAAAAGACATCGTTCTAACTTGCAGGTGCTCTTCCAGAATTTATAATGTTGCTGAATGTAGAAATATCAGATCCAATGGATTGGTCTGGCTGGCTCCATGGTGCTAATCATCTCCTTTCATTGCTGTTAGGTAGATCAGTTATAGGACTGTGCATTGGTCACAATGTTAGCTATTTCTAAACTCAACTTCTCACCTAACTGAAATATTACAGTCTCTATCAGACCCTCCTTGATGGAAGAATGTGTTCTTAAGTGGTGTGGCATATTTTTGTTTGAATTATTTGCCAATGACAGCCTGAGAAAGGACCATAGATTTCTTTCTCTCCCTAATAAATTTCTTCTTCAACTGATATGTTAATTAGACAAAAATACATAGTCTCATTCTAGTCTTAAGCACACGGACTTAGAAGTTCTCCTTAATGACCACTAAGAAGCACTGTAGGTGGCATACAATGTCCACATTCTTTCACAAATGCCAGCAGGATTGCTCATATGAATGTCTCTTTGTATCCTGTCTCCTATAGAACAGGGTCCTGAACAAAAGAGTCATTCAGAGTATACTAGCAGTATAAGCACAGTGGCTCATGCCAAAGAGAAGTTGCACCCCCATCTTTCTCCCAAGGACTCCAGGCGAGACAGAGCCAAAAGGGAAGCATCAATTGTTTGGCTTCTGGCAGATAAAAAGTAAAAGAAAATAACTCAATGGATAGGCCTGGGACATGTTCAATTTATATATGTTGTTTTACGATAAGTGGATTGTTCCCGTCAAAAAGGAGACATCTTACAATGTTGGGGAAGATTTAATAATTGTATGTAGGGGGAGAAATGTGGGGCAACTATCTCTAACTGTGTATTGACTGAGTGTTTACCGTCCATTAAGTTAATCACTTGCAACAAGGGTTTTTAAAAAAAGACTGGGTAAGAGAGTCTGCATAGGGGGTGTCCTGCAGGCAAAAAACCTAGTGTTAGTTGTACTCCTGTTCACAGTGCAGAAATTACTGCAAAGCAAAACCTGTTAGCAAAGCTGCAGCGGGCACTGGAACGGCCAATGACGTGCAAAGTGGGATCAGCTGGCAGAGCAGCTTACCTAGTGGAGCAGCTCTGCCTTGGAGGAAGCCTTCCTACCCTGCAGGGTAGCCAGTGAACCCACGGGACTTGATAGTCACAAATGAGTAAGCAGGTGTTACTGCAGGAGCTGGGAAGCAGTACCTAACAGTTGCATTACCAAGAAACTAGAGAAGAGAACAGGGGATAGTTAGTTATACCATGGAGAAGGAGCAATCATGTATTTAGTCCACCCCTTTTCTCCTTTCAGTACTTCAAGCCAATGATAAAAATGTTTGTGACTAAGGGGAGAAAATTAGCTCACTGAGCATCAGACAGCTCAGGTTTATATCCCCAGCTTTATTGTTGAGAGTTTGAGCAGGTCCTTATTAATGATCCCTAAAATTTAAATCCAGCTTTTCCTGGTGACAACTAAACACAGGAGTTAAGCTCTAAGGATGAGGGTCAAGGCATGCATTTTTGAAAAGTAACAACCTGCAATGAACCTGAATCTGAACCTGTTCAACTCAACTAACTTAACCAGTAGAGCAATAAAATAAAATCTCTCTAATCAGAGCTTTTTTCCCTCAAGCTTGGGCACCTCCACTGTGGGTTTGGAAGGAATTTGCCTAAACTTGCCATCATGGTTGTATAACACAAATTGCTTCTAGAGAGATAAATGCATCCATTTTACTGCAGATTTTCAGTCACCTAACAGTGAGGTTTAGAAGTTGGCCCATCATTTTCAAGCAAATGTAATCTGAAGAAGAACAACATCATGTATTAGAAAGAATTTTCTACCACTCTGTATTGTAAGACTGAATGTGTACTGCACAGGTACACTACAATTCAAAGTGCAATCTTACTTTCAGGTGTTGTATTCTTTCATGAAGGCTCACAGACTTTATAAAGCAATCTCTCAAAAGACAAGGGCTCACAGCATAGGGCTGTACTAAGGTTCTTCCAAAAATAAATAATCAATAGAGAGCTACCCTCCTGAGTGAGAATATTGCAAGGAAACAGCATGTTATGGAAAAATATATCATCATTTTATACCTAAGCAAAAAAAAAAAAAAGAAAGAAAGAAAGAAAAGATTGTTAAAACTGCAAGATGTGCAGCAAGACTGTCATCAGAGCAGGAACTGGTAAGTGAAACTGAAAAATATTAAATTGCTTTTCTTCAGATACAGTTATGAGGCCTGAACCGCTTCCCTTGCACAGCCACTGAAGGCATTAGGAGTGACACGAAGAATGCAAGATCAGGAGCCTGCAGCAAAACCATGGCTTAGCTCAGGAGCTCAGGGAATTTATGTTCTCTCTGCTAAGATAAATTAGAATAACAAATATTTGGGAGAGACTAGACAGAGAGTTCACCTTGTTAAGTGGTTACCGTTTGTGCCCCAAGTACAAACATAAACTAACAAGATTATGTCTGACTTACAAACAGGCAATTCTTACTCCACTTAAAAGAAATAATGATGCATTTCTGTCTTCATGTGCACCTTTAAGTTTGTACTCATATAAGAGTTAGACTTTATAGGCCAAAGCTTTCATTGTTTAATTCATTATTTATATTGGTGTTAGCATTAATATTTCATAGTCATTGGACGTCTGTGAGATAAAACAGAAACCCAAGTTTTATAGTCAGAGAAGCAAATATACAAAACTGCATTTGCAAATATAGAACTACTGCATATAAAAATGAATGCAAGAGAAGTTCATGTTCTCTGCATATGAACTTCCTTAGTAATTAGAAGGCCAAGATAGCAAATCTTAAAGGCCAAGTCTTCCAAGTGGCCTGTCTGACCCTGGGACCATTCTAGGGGCCTCTCTCAGTGCCCTTAAGTAGAGCCCCCTGGGCCTTAGTGATATCAGATCTTTTAAGCCTGGCAGTTCTCACCCTTCTCATTTCTCTGAGGAATGAGAGAGGAACTCTGCCAAGATACACTGGATACATTCTCAGCTTCCTGTGCCCATTATGTAAAAATGTAAAACATCTCACACAACTATCATTATGCTGCAGATATTTGTTCAAATTAATAATCTTTAGTTTCTTCAGTCAGAACAAGAAGTAGGCCACACTAAACAAATCTTCAGCTTTCTTACCTGAATATCAAGACATTTTCACAATAAATCACATAGCCACAGAGCCATAGCAAAGATCGTATCAAACTGGCAAATGCCTGAGGCATTTGGTTGCTGCTGTTGCTGCAGCTCCCCATTCCAGAGTAAGCAGGTACAGAGGAGGAGGAGGCAGCAGCAGCTGGAAGAAGGTAGAGGGCCAGCTGAGGCAGCATTCCAGATGCCAAAATGTGTCATTATGGTCTTATATAGTTTTGCCCATATTCAGTAACACAGCAGATAATTTTCTGTTTGCTCTGAAGTTTATTATTCATATAGGGCTCCAGATATGTAATTTCCCTGTAGAGTTTTATTGAGAGAATCTTTGAACTTTGTATCTTCTGAATCTAGCTACTAAACTGGGTGAGATGATAAAAAGCAGAGTTTTCATTTTTAAACAGTGGAACTGTATTTTTTGGCCACAGTCTCCCAAAAATAGATCCTAGCTTTCAATTAAATCTCTATTAATCTTTCCTTAGAACACTATGTAACATCAGCTGATAAGAAATCTAGTAGCTATTATCTATATATATATATATGCACGTTACAGACCACTAGATATGATATTGTGTGGGTTTTTTTAGGCATTGTTTCTAAGTTTGAAAATCAAAAGGAAAACATTTTAAAACACTGAATATGAGCATTGATACCTTTTTTTTCCTAATGTAAAAGTTCCTAATCTATGAGAAGGATTCCTCAAAGGTTTGCTATGAGTGTTACACACTGGGTTTTTAAGATGTGAGTCCAAATTCTCAGAACAACATCTCATTGTTCTTACTTGTAACAGCTCCCGATTTTCAAGTTTCCGTGGGGCTCTGCTTTTACAGTGCAAAGGTTTTCCTGATAGAAACTTACTTTGAAATAGAAGTAACAACTCTTGAGTTTGTTTCGCTGACCCAACTTATTTCATGGGATGTTCCTACTTTTACCTGCAGTTTCCAATTAATCTCTTTTTTTCTGGAAGTTATTGAACTCTTAACTCTTGCATTTCTACCAAAAGGGAGAAAAACAAGTAGCATTCTCTTGACCACATGTAGACTTCTGCCTCTTATTTAACCAGCCTCTAATTACTCAGAAAAAATAAGCACTTTATAATACATAATTCATCTCATTCTAACATAGATGCCTAAAATAATGAGATTAACTGCATCCCCCAAGGTACCTTTTTCTCTCACAACTGACAATAAAGGAAATAGGAGATGGCTAGTTCAGTGGGGGATATCTACATTCTGGACCAGTAGCCCTGAGTGTGCAGATTTCCTCCTTTTAAAACCAAATTCTTTGAAATGAAGCAGTTTCAACTATCTTTTGAGGCCTGTTTCTCTTAATGCCTGTGTATGGTCTCTTTGACATGATGAACCAACAGTTATTTAGTATGATTGTTGATCAGGTGTTTCTTTGACCAATTTTACAGCATTGCATTTCATATGAGTGATAGAAAGCTCCCAACAGAAGCTATGTACCATTAACCTGACTTTCCCAATTTATATCAGCTTAGTTGTGTACAGACCTATAGCTATTTCTATAAGGAACAACTATATATCCGAACCCCAACTGCATTATTTCCTGTCGCTTTAACAAAAATCATTGCTACCTTCACTTTCTAGGCACATACGTATATTGGAAAAGATGCCTTTTAAGTTATGTAACACAGCATGCTGGAGGCTTAAAATTTTACCCATCCCAGAGAATAAATTTTATAGTATACCGTTGTATTACATTAGAAAAGATAAGTATAATTTTAAAGCTCAAGAACTCAGCTGATCAATACAGTCTAAAGGCTCAAGGACAAGAGTTAATATATAGTTAAATTGATCTCAGCAACAATTATTTAGAATTAGAGGATAAAATAATGCAATAATACCTCAACAATTAGATTATCCTTTCACCACCAAAACAATGTTATTATTTATTTTATTTTTCATCTCCCCCTTTGTTACCAACCCTAGAAAAAAAAAGAAAAAAGTAACATTAAAAAAGTGATAAAATAAAATGAAAGCTGGAGAAAATAAGATCTGTGTCTGACCTATTTTAAAGTTAACAAATTAATTAGTTGATCTTTTAACAAAATTATTGATAGGCTAGAAGCTATTCCAATTCTGGTTTTTGTTTTCAAAGCACTCAGCATCTTCAAACATGTTTTGCTTGTACATTTCCATGACAGAAACAAATGGCAGAAGTATTATTTCTTTGATGGTATGTCAGCTGTCTCTTCCACCAAATTGATGAGAAAAGATCTAATTTCTTTATACGGTCTGATAATACCTGGAAAAGGAGCGATCCCCATGCTTTAGATAAGAAAGTACTTCAGAAGGCAGTGAAATACCAATTTACCTTGACAGTTAATTGACTAGCAGCACAGCTAAATGAATGAGTTTATGGGATGAAATATACCCCTAAGCAATAGGCTTGCCTAAGATCAATATTATCCTTAGATCCCAGGTAAGTCTTACTTTGCAAGCTTAAGTGAGATTTAATTATGTACAGCAAAACTCTCAGATATGAAAAAGTCACAAGATAGTTTGACAACTAGATCTGCAAAGTTTAAACTGAAAATATGACTCTTAGTGATGAGAGTAATAAACCACAAGCATAGCTTACCAGTGAAGGTGATAAATTTTCCATTACCTGGATGCCTTATGGTCTTATTTTAGCAAAGCACTTAAACTTCCATATCCATAAATTCCATTGTCTAGTTATAGTCACAAACATTTGTGTCCAGGAACATGGGTTTGTGGACTATCCAGACTAGAATGTAAAAATGTCTTTGTAATATATTTGAGTTAAACATGCAGAATACAAGCATGACGTTACCCAAGAGCTTAATGGAGCTAAGGCCCTACTCCATTGAGCAGTGGCTGGTACGGAACAAACACCAGTGTGTCATCTGAGATGGGTATAACAACCATGACTGGGCATCCCTTACATTCAAACTGGGCTATGCACACAGCAGGTGTAGGCAAGCCATAGGGTTAAAAGATGCAGATAAGACAGA
Organism: Apteryx mantelli; assembly: GCF_036417845.1. NCBI lineage: Eukaryota > Metazoa > Chordata > Aves > Apterygiformes > Apterygidae > Apteryx > Apteryx mantelli. The sequence goes on along the minus strand of NC_089980.1, from coordinate 113,707,219 downwards.
ATCAAGGGAGAATGGTGTGGAGCTGAATCTCTCTGGTTACATAATTGGATGGATAGAAACTAAAGCAGATTTATGTATAACTGTATGAGAGTCCATTCCCCTCTGTACCACAGCATAACCTTTATTGAAGCAGAAGCCAGAAACTGATCTTTTCAAGCTCTTTTACAATGCAAACCATCACAGAGGCACAGATCTCTAATATGACTTCTCAGACCTTATGAGCATGACCATAACTTGTAGTGTAAATCTTTCTACAGAAATACAGCTTCTTAGCATTCTCTAGAAAATTCAGGCTCCTGCCAGCAAGCAGGTTTCAGGGCCACAGTATTCTAGCTTTAATGTAAATAATTGATTGGTGAAAGCAGAAATCCTCAGTCCAAAATGGTAGAGATGCAAGGATTAGCATATAACATATGTATTTCCTGGATCTCAGTAGAGATCTAATTCTGGAAGGCACTTAGCATCTCACTGTAGGCTTAGTTAAATCAGGTAATTACTTGTCAAATCAACACGTCAAACCAACTTTCAACCCCTGTTCTCCTTTTAGGAAGGACAGAACTGCGGTTTAAAGCAGGTAGTTATACTATCTGCAAGTTCTACTGGTTGGTTGTTTCTGGAGATGACAACCATTCCCTTCTTATTTATCCTGCTGAATTCTGAGTCCCTGTTTAAATCCTTCCCTCTACATATCTCAAAAGTGTCTTACCAAAATAAGCTGCCTCTTTGGGTAAGTATTGGCAACAGAAAGGGTGATAGAGAAATTCATTTGCCTGTACCACCAGGAAGTCTATGGGTAAAATTTTGCTCTATATACATCTTTTAGAGTCCCTCAAATTAGCAAAATTCTGTTCATTGATGTGTACAATCATTTCTAAATCACCAGGAGACTTTATTCCTAAACTGTTAATTTTCCAATAAACTGAGAAATGCTGTGCAATTGAGTGTAGGACCTTAGTTCTCACAGACAGCAGCATAACTCCATGACAAAAGCACATTCAGCCACTCCACTAACATGAAGAGCAGCCATCGATATATTTGCATGCATGTCTGATATACCTGCCAGAAATCTATACTGTACTGCTAATTTGAGTTAAGCAAAATTTTGCTCAGTACTCACAGTGCTCATTAGAGCTTAAAACGTAGTTGGTTTTCTGATCTGACACAGGTTTTCGCCTGACTTTAGACAAATCATCCAGTTGTGGTTCCAGATTATTGGTTAGTAATCCAGTAGCAGACCTAATTTAAAATGTTCTGTGTTAGAGTTACATCATACTGTAGCTGGTATGTGCCAGACACATCTTGTCGCATATCTAATGTGTTCCTAAATGTCTTTTTTAGATAATGGAGAGAGAAAGATGCCTCTGAAGACTTCCAGTGAAAAAGTCTGCTTTTCTCAGTTCAGACACCTAAGTTAGACAAGCATGATCTACCTACTTGTTGCCTTTACAGACATATACTTGAAAGCTAAGTGCTTAAGTTAGGCAGGCTAGATCTCTCCCCAGGAGAGATGGTGCTTGGTGCTCTCTTTGTTATGAGAAGATGAAGTGTTTCACTAATTTTTGTGTTATTACTATGCAATTCACTTCCTTGCCATTTGTCAGCATTTTCAGTAATGCTTATCAGCTGTAAGCCTTAACAGAAATATTTTTATGTATTAATGGCTTCTTTTATACCACATTTAAATAGAATGATGTACCTGTATATCAGCATGTTTTTCTTTTTCTAACATTTGGATTAATTCATATTACTTAACAGATATTAAGAATCATTACGTAAAAGCTGCAAGTTCAGGGCCTGATTTCAAAGGACTTCAGAGACTGTAAAGAATACTTACCAAAGGCCAGATTTACTGAGGGCATAAGTCCCTTCTCTGCGTTGTCAAAATCCATCCTAATGAGCATTGTAAGTGGTAGGAACAGGACTCAGCACTGTATGAGTTAGGTCCCAACCAAGACTTTTTGGATACACAGATCAATGCTCCAATTTTCTTCAGAACCACCGTGAACATTTATCATCAACATTTAAATCAAAAAGTAGGGTTCTGTGGGCTAGATGTTGCTTACTTTACAGTAGTCTCACACGGCACAGTTTGGGAGTATGTGTTGTAACATATTGGCTTACTTCTCCTGTCCTACAGATCACCATTAACCTAGAAGATTATCTGAGGTGGCTCAAGAAATTATGCCATGTACAAGATTACATAAAATAATTACAAATTATTTTAATACATTCATTTTTACAAAACTACAGTTCTGATTAAAGGAGCCCAAATGGTAAGGCTCTACAGAGTGTATTTAACAAAAGTGCTATTACCACAATCACCATTAGATTATTTATGATATTTTATTCCGAATTAGAGAAGTGAGACCATCAGAACTGGCTTCAAATCACAGTTCTGTGAAATTCAAATTTAATGCTCCATGGAATTCCATGTTTTTGCAGAATGGTTTTATGTAGTTTTGCATATTCCAAATATTACTTTAAGGAGTATCTCCACAAAATGGCTATTTTCCCATTGAAAGCAAGCCAAAAAACATGTACATCCAGCATATTTCCTCATGTTTTTCCTGAAAAACATCTTTTTTGAAAAAAAAAAAAGACTTATTTTAACTCAGCTGTCCTTCTATTTTGTGTTATCCTATAGACAACACCTTGGCTACACACTCTCAGTTACATAACTGTGTATGTATGTCCTCAGTCAGCTTTATGTAAGCCAGGAGAGATAATACCAAGTTTCACAGAGAGGATTCTCTTTCAAGTTGGTTTCTCTCTGAGGCTCTGCAAAGAGATCAGCTTTGGATTGTGATTTTCATTTCCATGCCAGCCCTAAAGTAGAATGAGGTTTGTCATCTCTGCTACAAGACACTGAAAGACTATTGCTGTAGTTAATTTGGCCACACATTTACTACTTGCACTAGAAGCACTTTGAAATAAATTATTTCATGTGTTTCACTTTTCTTTTCATGATCTTTCCTATCTCTTCTAACACTGTCTGAAAGGTGAAGGCCATTTGTTTAAGAAATCATTTTCTGTTTGGAAGGAATATTCACCACTTGTGGCCAGCTGATGTCTAAAGTGATAGCTTCCCAGCCTTTCTCTCAGCACCAAAAGGTAGGATTTTAGGGACCCACAATAACTTTTTCTGCCACTAACAAGAAAATAATCCATAACTTCCAGTCTGAGATTACTGGTAGTGCCTCTTCATGGCATGAGTTTAGCACTGCCAGTCTGATCTGACTGAATACCCTGATTCTTGGAGAGAGAAGTCCCCTACCTGTAATATCTCAGCAATCTTGAGCAACAGCTCAGCTGCCAGGTGTTTATCACACCAGGAGTCTCTCCTGCTCTCAGGGCAAGTGCCCACCTCTCTCCTCCTCTCCGCTCCCCCACAGAGAAGTCTCATGCATATGGAAGAGCTATAGCACATCACACTCGACAACCCAAGGGGCACCCCTGCAGCTGCAGGTTTCACTGCCTGTCTAAGCCAGCCTGCTGGATTGACACGCTCAGAGGCTGAAGCCCTCTATTTATACACAGGACAGGTTACACCCCTGGCAGCAGCCATGCAAGTCTCTCAGTTAGTGGTACAGATCTGAACTGGATTTGAAACAATGATATAAAGATGAAAAACTCCGCTTCTTCTTACCAAAATGCTAAGTCACTGAACCTCCACGAGAAAGTGCCATGTATTTACTATTCTCGACAATAGATCACATAGAAGACATTGTGTTAGTCCGTTATTGCCAGCTGTTGAACTTTACACTTTGGTGTTCTGTATCTGTCTTTGAAAAGAGATCTAATATTTGTTGTCAAAAGCACCATTTTAACTAAAAGGACAAAGAGAACTCATTGTGAGAGACATATTACTCTTTTTGAGAAGAATCTGTCATGAATATAGTACCTCCACAAACATTATACAGAACTCTCTCAGTTCAACTGATGTAACCCATCACTTACAAGTGGTAAAAATGAAATGAGATGAATCTGTCCCACTGGTTCAGAACTGAGCACAGGCCAGCACACAGTCAACTTATCTCATCTGAGGTAAGTTTTCTGTAGTCTGAATGAAATGCATGTATCTGTTATCTGTATAGTGGCCCTTCCCTCCAAGGAGCATTTGGGAAAGCACTGTTCCTAATGGCTACATTCTCATTTGCTAAGGGGAAAAGAACATTGTATTTCTGCTTTGGGAAGCATTATGTTTTTCATTATTTTACCATTAGAGACAAAGTACAAAAAAGTTCATGTGAAACACAGCAGTGGAGTACCAGGAAAAAATGCCGAACAGCTCAAAAAGTAAGATATCACATTAAGTGAACTGACCAATGCATACAATTTTTTGTGAAATTTTCCATAAGCTACCAGGCAAAATCATCTCAATAACATAAAAATGCACAATTTTGCGATGTCTGGCTAACTGAACAAAATGATACCACTGCAAGGGCTGTTCAAATGATCAGACCTCATAAAAATAAAGAAATAAAATACCAATTAAATAGAGAGCTATTATAAACTGTAGCTACAAGAAGAGGAAAGGGGGGGGGGGAAATCCATGTTTTTTATTTTTATAAACCACTGGAATACATTATCATTTGATCAGCCCAGTTTTTTCGCAAGCAGTAGATAAATGGCTGGGTTAAGTGCTATTTCTTGTAGCAGCAAGATTTTTTTTCCCCCCATAAACTTTTATTACTATTACTTATCACATTTTGAAATACACAGTTATTTACATTAGGAAGGGACTAACCAGGCAATCACCTGACAGGCAAATTCAGATAATACCCTCTAGCAAATAAAAATAGTGACCACCTGCCAACCTCCAATATCATTTTCTCAGCAGAGCAGCAATTCACAAGTAAGTCAATCAGGTATTCAACAGAAAATTATTCCTGTTTTACAGACTGCCATCACTAACAGTGAGGCCTGAGTTTGCTGCTTTACCATTTTGGCAGACAACCAAGCAGTCTGCAGTATTGGATTTTCTCCTAAGCCATTTCAGTAACAGTGATATGAAAAGGCCTAGATAATATCTGGAAATGTGGATAGAGGCCTCTACATGTTATCCTAATACAGTCTGCACTCCCATAATAATTGTCAAAAGATCCTTGAGTGGGGAAACATTTTTAAAAATTAATATGAGGAGCAGGGTGGTAATGTATTTTAGCTGTGACAAGCTAATGGCTGCAGTTGCTCTGTGCTTCATAGAGATGTCCAAGAACAACCCCAGAGCTGGGCAGCCCTATTGTCCTTCATAGCAGCATAGACTGAGTCCTTCCAGGAGGGACACTGATAGGAAACATTCCTGAGGTCCCAAAAAATAGAGTCCCAGATCTTCCTTGCTGTGAGAGTAAATGGGATAGCGAAGGGTTGCTTGTAGGGCCACGCTCTGCACACACTGCAGGGTAGTGCTGTGACACCCTTCTTCCTGGGCAGCCTTCAGCTTCCCTCGTGGTGTCAGCTGTCCCACCAACCTCCCATCTGCCGCTGATCCCTTCTGCCCCACCAGCCATTGCTGCTCCACTAAGACCTTCTGTGGTCTCTCACTCCTCTTGTCTACAGCACACAGACTAAACTTTTACAGGCAACCTCTTAAGCAGCCTTTTCTGTCTTCCTCTTTATAGAAAAATACTCTAAATAACTGCTTCTACCTCCAGTAAATAGATAACTTTTGTACCCAAAGCTGTAAGTTACTGCCTAGTTTAGTATGACTGCTTGCCCCAGCATACTTAGCTGGCACAGTCCTTCACCCACAGTCACAATCACAGTCTGCCATTCACTGTATGCCTCCTTTTTTCATGGAGAAGCCCTCCATCCAAGCATACGTAACAGCAACATACGGTTTTTCAGCTCCCATGATTCCTCTCCTCATCTCCCCTTCTCCCACCGGCAGTCAACAGAAGGCTCTTCCCCTTTGGGCTCCTCCACCTGAGGAAATTCGCAGAATGGAAGGGTCAGGAGGGGAGCATGTTTTCTCTTTTAGGTCTCAGAAACTACCAGCTTACACCTCTGGAAAAGAGTAAAGAAATATTCAAGTGCATGGCCTTTGTCAAATATGGTGCAGTAGATCTTGCTCACTGTCTCACAGAAGCAGAAGACTACAAAGTACATCATTTTAGGTATAACTGAAAGCCTGGAAAGGTCCTCTGAACATTTAGACCATTTAGCATAGGCTATAAAGCAATTCCATCTCCTTATGATAAAAAAAAAAGGGATCTCAAGCTTCACCAGTTTAAATTGTATGGGATATACTCACTGAAGCATATTTTCAAACATGCAAGCATATTCAAGCCCTGTCCCAGGACAAAGTACTGTCCATCTAGCCTAATAGGCTTGCCTCAACTTTGGAAAGTGTTTGATATTTAGAAGAAAAGCATGTAGGCACAGAATCCAAATTCTTTCCTGATCCTTGCACCAAGAATCATAACAAGAAGAACTAAACCTGATTCTGTCTTGTATCACTGTTTTAGCTTGTTTGAATTCCACTTCGACTAGCTTGCAAAGGACTAGTATTTTCTGCTCAACAGTGCTATGCTGCGCATATAGTATCATTGGTTTTGTCCACAAAGATACTATTACTGTGACAAACAATAACAGAACCTAGTTCAAAATGATCATATTTAGTTTTAAATTCTAAAAAATATTAAGACATTATGAGTCATTTCTATCTGAAATATTCTACTAGCAGGATTTCACTGTCAGGGGAATATACTGTCAGATAGAATCACCCACTGGAAACAGTCAGAGAGCAGCCCTTATCTGATCATGGTCTGTCATTTTTTAAAGTGCAAAGTCTACAGATGAATGATACTGACCTCCAGACATTAGCTGGGAAAACATGAGTTCAAGAAAGCCATCCCAAAGAGATTAGGCTTTCATGGTAACAGACAACAAGAATTTTACTTAACAACTTGTCATGCAGTATAGATATGACATGGCAAATTCATGTGCTACAATAATACAGAGGAAATGTATGTAAATGCTGAATAAAAATAAAAATAATAAAAGGAATAAAGAAGTTATATATGGACAACCAAGAGTAAAAATTCAAAGAAATGCTAATGGCAAAATTGCCTCTTGGAACAGATATCTCATCTACCTTTCTTAGGTTTCAAGAAACGTTTGGACATCTGTAGATTGAAACATGTGCACAGGTCAGGGGAAGAAGAATGCAGTCCAACTGCCACTAATATAAAATATCTTAAGCTAAGATAATCAGACGTGATCTAGCCCCTCTGTCTCAATCTAATAATGGTAAAATGATGCATATTGACTGCTCAATCTGCAAGTTATTTCTTCTAAACTTTTTTGCATGGGAAAAACCCTGATAATATGTTTCACACCTCTGATATTGGTGGTCATAAATCTGCTTAGCCTAACTAAAACTAACTTTGCATGAGCTGCCTTTAATAGTTTCACATATGTGCTCAGTGACTACCCATATTGTTATCTTAGTCTCTCTCTGGTGGTTAACACACTTTGTCTCATATCAAATATTACCTCTAGGCTTACTAAAAGAATTAGGATTATATGATAGGTCTTCAAAGACAACTCTTGAAAAACCTTCTGATGTAAGAGCAATTAAAATATTTAGGAACACAGTTAATCAAGAAATAACTGTATTCTATTTTGGATTCTTTTCAGGGAGGAATTTAATTTGCAAATAGCAAATCTATATCAAGCCACCTTGAGTCCATTCCATGCTGATCTCTAAGGCTGACAGAGTGAGAAGCTGATATCTCACCTGCAGTTCAGGAAACGTGAGGAGAGATTTCAATTCAAACCTCTGTAGGAGCAGAGAAGCCTTGTTTGGAAGTTTCTTTCTTGGTGGTCCATACATAAAAGAAAACTCCTTAAAAGAGAATAGATTTTGATTTCTCATTGCAGGATGGGTCTTTTTAACCAGTTTTACATTGCAGAGTGAAGGCTCCATGCAAGCTAGCATGTACAAGTAAAAGATAAAGACTTTTCTTTCCACAAAAAATGCTCATTAAAATTTACAGCTTGAACAATTTTTTTCCATTGCCACTGCTATACTGACACAGTCTGCTTTGCTCCTGCAGCAAACACTCTGTTTCCTTTATACCTGTGATGGATCTTTTACATGAAAAAATCTTCATTCTACCAGGCAGCACAGAAAAGGTTGCTACAGATTCATGGGGGGAGGGTGAAGAAAGTGACAGTAAATGTATAAAAGCTGATCATCATACAAACCTAGAGGTAGTATAATTACCCCCAAAATAATGTTTTCCTGCCAGAAACAGAAACTAGTCAGTAAGGGGGGCATAAGAAGAACTCAGAATGCAGAATGAAACCCAGAGAAGATTTTAGAAGCTGGAATAAACTCCTAGAGGTTTTACATTACATTGGGGCAACTTCTAATGTTTCAGCATTGTAAAGAAAAGCTTGCAGGAGAAGAAATAATAATCATTCAAATTGCTTTGTGCATGTAGACATCTGCTTCTGATGAAAAGCACAATCTCTAGTAGACTGTGGAGAGAGGTGTGGTAACGGATCCCTGCATATTTCTGGAAGAAAAAGAGCTCTCATTTTGTATTTGCAGAATGTTGCTGTGGTGATGTTCTGTCAGGTGTCTGGTCCTGTGTAATTCCGAGTACTTCCAAACTTCACAATGTTTTGACATACTAAGATGGTTGAAAAGTGAAAAACTATTTTGGAAAACGAAATGGAAAAGCTATTCTCCTTTCAAGAGTTGAAATGAATCATTTTGTGATAGTTCAAAATTTTATAAAGACCATTATCAAATATATATTTTTTAAAATGTCTAACAGAAGTTATTTTCATAGTAAATCCAAATTCATTTGAGGAAGAGGAGATAGCTGAACAGTTCCCATTTTCAATATTAACTATTTATAAAATTGTGAGACTTTTAAAATCAAGCTTTTTTTCAAAAAAGTCATTTGAAAAACAAGCATCCAGCCTTAGCTTTCACACAGAGTAAAAAACTGCTTTTGTCTTAATCAACCTTAGGAAGCATTCTGACCATAAGTGATTCTTGTTAAAGACAGATTCACAAGGTGCACCTGCTACTGCAATGAATAACCTATCATTTCTTTCACTGTTAATCATTCATCTAATCAAATCTGCAACACTCCCTACAGTGGTAGGATGCTCAGTACTTTAGGAAGTCTGAACTGAACTGAGAACACTCAGATCCTCCAGAAAGCTTTTTGGTCCAAATACTCCAAACTATTCCAGCTTCTACATCTGGATTCATTCACCTAATCTAACTTCAGATCCCTTTTGGGGAAGGGAAAAAAATGATTCTGCGTTTGCTGTGGTGATATTCTGTCACATATCTGATGCTGCATTGTCCCAAGGCTCTGGTATGGCTATGCTGGGAGCCCCATCTTGCTGGTTCTTCCTACAGGCAGTAGAGTGAATTCTGGCTATTTAAGATCTGAATTACTTGTAGAGGTATCACTGTCTTTCCATTGTCTGTAAATAGAAGCACTAGGAGACTGAGGTCCTAAATAGGGAACCTCTGGTGAGTGCCAGAATTTAGGAGGTATAAATCTTGACCTGAATTCACACTGAGTATAATTTTAAACAGGAATAAGGCGCTTGAAAAACTCTGTGGGTTTGGTTCAGCATTTAATAAGTCTGAATCTAGATGATGAGACTGAGGGTGGAAAATGCTAAGGAAGGTGTAGGGTGCCGCCTCAGGCAGACTCCAAGACCCAGGGATCTCTCTTGTCCAGCCGCTGGAGCGCAGCCTGGTGTGCCTGGGGACTCGCAGGTCTCTCCATCCCAGGCCGATGGACGTGGCTGCTGCTCTCCTGTTTGCAGGTTCAACCAGGAGTGAGGCTGAGCGCATATCCCAGACACAGACATATACAGACACACGCACACGCACACACATCCCAGGTTAGGGGAAAATGCAAACACTCCACCCCCCCCAGCAACTGGTGCCAGGCACACAGGCACTGCGACCCATGGTCCCTGCTCCAGCCGCTGACACTGAGTCCCTGACTTCACTTTCACTCTGGCCCCCCAGTAGTTGGCACTCCTGACACACAGCCCCATAGCCCCCTGGTCCTACCAGCTACTGGTGCTGGGATCCTTCACTTGCCCCAGTTGCTGGCACCACAGATACAGGGGCCACCATCACCCAAGGTCTGACTCCAGTTGCATGCCCCAGATTCACCCATGTCTCTCCAGCTGCTGGCATCTAGTCCTGACAGCACGCACACATGGGATAGGGAGTGAGATTACATGGAAAGATAGTTAGGATTTAATAAGAAGATTGTATAGACTTGAGTGATCAGGCATAGGGCTCAGTTAGGCAAGCAGACTGACCAGCAACTGCTTACACATGACCAGCACATTTTATACCTGCTCCTCTCTAATCCCTTCTTTTTTCCTGCCCTATCCCCATCCGCATTCCTTGGTGACTTTTGCATAGTCCCACAGGCAACCATCTTATTCAAAATTCTTTTGTTTTGTTTTCCCCTCCTAATCAGTTACAAAGTCAAGCCTGGCTCTCTCCAAAGCTGTACCTGCAGTTTCTTAACGGCCCACCAGTTAGTGACTGGAGAATTTTGGTCTTTGTCTTGTCTCCTTTATCCCTTGTCTGTCAGGTTTGTGTCTCTGTGTGTTTTGTTTATGGCTTCCCCCTTTACTTATCCCTTTTGGACTGAAAAGGTCCTTGATCAGACAGCCTTCATGAAGCAGGTATTCTCACACTCCACATACCCTTACACACCTTCAAGTCATTGAAAGCTAAAGAGAAAGTACTGTTGATTTCAATGCTATCTGAATTTCTCCAAGTCCTCATCATTAATAGCTTTCTTTTCTATGTTAGCAATGCTCTTTTTTTTTTTTTTTTCTGTAAAGTTTGTCAGAAATAGATTGGCACATTACAGAGCACATTTAAGGCATACAGTACAAAGCCAGTGCAATGAGTCTGGCTTTACGCCAAAAAAGTAATGTGAAGAATAAAATGGAATAAAGGAAGAGCTAAGACATTATTTTTCAAATGTACCAATACACCATGGGAGATAGAGCAGCTAGAATTTAATTTGGTATTTGTTTGCTGCTGGCTGAGAAGGCCTGGTTCCTATCAGTTCCCTGATGAGTCTGATGAATGTTATCACATACCATATCTGTAATTTGCCAGAGAGCATATTTTTCTTTATGCTACAGATAATCCTTGTGGCTTCTTTCACATGTCATTGGGTAACATCCTCTCCCTGAGCAAATGAGAGCCAAGACTACTGAAACTGTCCTTTCCAACCTTGTGTATCTGTCAATGGAACTTGGACAACAACTTTTTATTCCATGCTATTCTCTGTAGGATATTTACCTTGAGAGAAGAAACATTAATGAAGGATCTAAAAGAAAGTCTTTTATAAATCTTAAGGTTTAAAAAAATCTCATAGGATTTGTATTAGAAGATGGCCTTTACTCTTTTTAGCACTAATAGTCAATTAAAATAATATGCCAAGTAGCCCCCAAACCTTTGGAATAGCTGGGGAACCTTTGTAACCAAGGGTCTATAAATAAATTATGTAGTTCAGTGTTTGTACTATACTATACTACAAGGTCTATCCAGAGCAATCATTTCTCAATGAATGAATTTCTATTTCAGATTTTTACCATCCACCAAAGGGTACTTTTGAGAGTATTCATTGACAATATACTGCCAAAAACACTATTTGGCAGCTAGTAACAAAGCAATTGTGATTCTAAAAAAGTACAGTAACTTTCTGAGGGAGTTCATCATACCATATTAATGAATTCTTCACTGCAGCAATTTTCCACCTGATAATACCACTAATTATTGTCTCTGGTACAGAGTGAATAGCTGTTGAATAATGTACTCGACATTTTCCACTGCATCAAATGAATATTGGCTAGTACTAGTATATTTAAATAATGTATGTGAGGAAGATGATCATTTTACTGCAAGAAAAAGGCCACTCATATGATGAGGCTGTATTCTTGCAGCAATATTATACCATAAGTGGACACTGTCCAACAACTAAATTTCAAATTATAGAACATAATAATACCTTGCATTTATTTAATATTATATACAGTCAATCTGAAAGTGACTTACAGGCGCTACTGAATAATCTTCTTTCATATTATTAGTCCTGTTCCACAGGTAGAGAAATGAGATACAATACTGATTAGGCCAACACTGTCAAATCATTATGCCTAATTTCATCAGACTAAGTATTCGCATTTATCCTCCTAAATCAGTGGACCTAATTCCCAGAGAGGCTGAGGGAATTCATTCCTCATTGAATTCCCTGCTTAATTAGTTGGTTGTATTTAAACATCCGGATTTAAAACTCTTGGCCTAATTGGCTTGAGAGTCAGAAAAATCTAGTGTCAGAGCTAGAACTAGTCATATTCTGGCTCCTGAGATTGTTTTCTCAGCACTAAGAAAAAAGTTCTCTATTGCTTTATTGAGAAATATAGTATTTCCTTTTTTTTTTTTTTTTTAATTTTTAAAAGCCAGGGTTAAAATTCAAGTTTTCAATGCATGTCATCATTTTTGCCACCTCTTTATTAGTTTTAATTGCACAGCTTTTCAAATAAATTTAAATTCATACACAAGTGACACTAGCAATGGATAGATGTTTTGATCCCCCTGTTTTTGATGTGACCACATAAACAGGTTCATCAGCCTGCTTTTGCTTACCTACTGAATGAGCTAGTTGTTTAGGAAAGTCTTCATCCTTTTACAACTGAAGATCCTAAACAGCAGTTATCCATTCAAAAGAGTATTACTGCATCCACACACATCCACACCAAGGGTTATCTTTCATTATCGATAACATATTTGCATCCAATTTCTATCAGTGAACTTGATGGAAACTTCCTAGCACTCTGCACCTTGCCTTGCTGAGCATGCCTACACTGAGGATTGAATTCTCACACACAGATCACGATGAAGCGTGGTTTATCCATGTGGCACAGTGCACTATGGTACCATAGGATAGTTGAATGATACGGTGCACCAGTTCTGGCCCTGCATTGAACAAATGTGGCTATCCTGTGACAAGGTTGGCAGGCAGAAGCTTGGATTTATCTGTACCTCACTTCACGTTGCAGTTGTGTTTTTATTCTTCTGGGTTTAGAGAAGCTGAATGCCTCCCAGATCTAGAGTATGGAGAGCTCTTTGGACAAAGTCCTCCCTTTCTGCAGCTGTGCTGGCAAGCTTTGGTCAATGTTAATTTCTGACAACTAACAAAAACCTTCCAGAAGGGCATCTAAAAAGCCAAAAATTCCTTTCTGGCTCTCTCAGTTCTTGAAAGCTTCAGTTCTTGAAATCCCTTCAATGTTCCAAAAAAAGACTGTTTTGTTTTAATTTCCATCCCTATTTGGGAAACAAACTTGAAAAATGTAATATTTTTCACCAGAACCATCTATTATTTTCCATCCAGCTCTGCTAATGAATGACATCTCTGGTGACTTTATATGAGAGCAGGGGAAATTCTAACCCAAAATATTTCAGCTGGCCTTTAAGATTCTGGGAATCCTCATAACTTGTTCCTGCTCTGAGCACCAAAAGTACAATGAGATGGATGCAAAATTCAGTTAGGTTGGAAGGGCTCAGCTGGCCACCATTTTAGAACAGTATCAAAGGCATTGAGATCAGCATATCATATGCCTTTTGACTGCAACTGAAAAAGCAACCAATGAGAGAGTATAAAATGTCATCCTGGCACTCCTCATCAGTCGATGTGAGGCAAGGACCCCAGGAAATTTCTTCTGTGGAGTTGCTGAAGAGGAACAAATGACTTTGTAGAAAAAATTGCAATCCAGAATTGAAAACTCATGTTCCTTTGTTAGAGTAAAGTTGAGAGCAACCAACATTAAAATGATATAAGGTTATGTGACAAATATTTAAAAAAAAGATCTCTTTTGGTCAATCCTAGAATCCTAGAAATAAATAAGAATCCTGAGCTGGAAAAAAACTTCAAAGGGGATTCATGTGGTACTGATGCAAATAAAATGTATGGTATGTAAAACGCAGCTAGGTGCAAAATTAAACCAAATTACTAAAGACTACCGAAGGAAATAGCAGGAGGTGAAGAGATTAGGGATTTAACAATGACAGCTGAGAATGGAAAGGCTGTGGCAGTAAAAAATTCTCCAGTGGAACAAAAAGAACAGTCTCTGTCAAACTCAGCAGATTTCACAAAAACAAAAGGCATTACCCACAGTAAAAAAGAAAAAAAACACAAAAACACAAAAGCAAAAAGCTCCAAGGAAATTAGGACGTTAGTCAAACCAATTTTTGTTGGAAATGTGAAAATGTCCTGTCAGAAAAAAGTGTTGTTATACATGAAAGTTTGATTTGTACCATGAGCAATCTATAAATTACTTTTTTCACTTTCTGTTCTAGATGGGCTATAATGAGAGGTGTTGTATTGAACTCTATAGAAGTAAAGATGGGCCAAGCTGAAATGGAGGTACCATTATCTTTGGGGCTGGTGGCTGCCATTCATTCAAATCTGTCAGTTTTGGAAGTCAGACCTTTAAAATATGGAGCTATTTCCCAAAATATCAGCTGCATATATGGCAAGTCAGAAACCATGCTGAATGTAGATGTTCTACTGCGTATTTTCTTGGTGGAGTTTTCAGCATTTGCAACTAGAAACAGCACAGGAACCTTCAGAAAAGGCAGCAGAAAGCAGTCTGGAGCCAGAGAAGCACCTGCTGTGCGATGCTGAAATGGAGAGAGAGCTTTGCAGATAAACTTCTAGCTGGGAAAGTGCCTTAGAGATATGGGAGAGAAACGATGCCCTGCTGTTTTACTTCTACCATGTATAGGAAAATGAGAGCTTGTATGTATTTTCTGAACATAAAATAAGCTTTACCTAAAGCATCCAATTCCATATAGTCTTTTTTCCCTTCTAGTTGATGAAACCTTCAGTACTTATGTACTGGCAAATTACTGATCACCAAAGGAGCATCAATAACAAAAATGAAATAATAAAAAAAAGTACTATTATATGCAGCTGATGCATGATTCAAAGGGCATCTGGGGACGTACAGCCAAATGAAGAATTCCTTTAGTTAAGGACCCCATTGTTAAAACTCACTCATGGAGTGGTACATTGGCCTTTGAGAATGTCTGCTTAACCTGTTATTCTCCCTAACTAACCTAAATATACAAATCTTTCAGTCTAGATTTATTCACAGTCCAATCACGAGAAAAATCCTGGGTCATGTGAAAGTCATGTGAAAGTCTAAAAAAGCCTTTAAGTCATATTATTTCTGGCAAAATATGCCCCCCTCTTTTTTTGCCTTAACCACTTTAGTTAATTAGCACCTATTGCTAGTAAAGTTCCGCCATTAGAGATTCACCAGCGTTTACTTTGACTCTCATTACAATGCATTTGTGCGTTCTTATATTTCCCTTGGTAACTATTAAATCTCGATCGAATAGATGGCAAAGCTAGTTTACTTCCTTAGTAAAGGCTCTCTGCTTTGTTGTACCTTATCACAAACAGGATCTCACAAGTCTCATACCCTAAGCCCTCAGGACTAATGCTAATGTATCCCAAACTCAGGCAGTTAAAAAATATCCAGGCATTGAAAAGGCACTGACAGCCATTGAACCTCTGTTCAGTTCTTAAAAATGTGTTCAAATCAGAAAACTACTCATAAAGCTGGCACAGTTCACTGAAGAGAATCAGTTCTTTTTAAGCTTCGAAGGTGATTTCCTACAGAACAGGGTTATACTGAGGGATGAGAGAAAAGCATAATCTTTGTCCCACTCCTCCAGGCTATGCTGGTGTTGGAATTGCATTCAACATTCATTTCATTCTCTAAGAAGAAAAAAACAAAACTCAGTCATTTTGGTTACTTCTATCCAAGTTACTCTTTTCTACGGTGACTATAACTCAAGTATTTTATGAATATTTCAATTATTTAAATCAGTTAATTACTCAGTTTCTTTCATTAGTATTTATTGATTTTCAGACCACACAGAAGATGTATTGTAAAAAGAATGTGTGTGTATAAAAAAACAACTAAAAATGTTAGCATCAAGAGAGTCAAACATCTTGGTGTGACACATAAACGTTGCTGGCTACACTTTCAGAAAGTTTTATCAGGTGAGCATTGAAAAGATTCTAGTAGACAGAGTGCTCCAGAAGTGTCCAAAAGGGAAATGTCAAATCTACAAATGCCACTGGGGAAGATCTTTGTTACGTGTTCTCAGCCAGCTATTTTTCCTGGAGCTTACACTTGGAAGTATTATTGTAACTCTACTATGTAGTAATTTTTAATCAGATTTATGGAAAAACACACTATCAAAATTTCTTACCATAAACATTTATGTTGCTTCCACTGATCTTATTTGCAGTTGGAAACAAAAATGCCTGTATATAATTGTAGGTGGTGCTGGAGAAAAGATTTAGTGTTCAACTAATTTGTAAGAGACCCAGTGCTTAACTGTAGTCAGATTACGTTAGCACAGGAACCACCCACATGACGAATCTCCAACTGTTGCTAAACATTTAAAGTGATGTAGACCAGTTTTTGCTATTAATTCATAATGCAGCATTTCCAGATGTAGAGAAAGCTGATACAGTTAAATATAGGATGCATGTCCACTTTGTTTGCACTGAGATGAACTAATATCTCAGCTCCAGGCAAGCTGTTTGATTTATACCCACAAACAAGCCATCTCCACAGAACTGCACGAAAAACATGTATTTCTTAGCCTCACATCTTTTTAACTCTATGACATCAAAAGTATTTCTGTACTGTAATTAGTAACAAGCAAATTGTTTTATATGAAGAGGGCTTCATTCTATTTTTTTAATATGACATGTCAAAGAAGAAACTAGTAAGAAACTAGTCAAGTACTTCTATAT
Source organism: Apteryx mantelli (assembly GCF_036417845.1). Taxonomy (NCBI): domain Eukaryota; kingdom Metazoa; phylum Chordata; class Aves; order Apterygiformes; family Apterygidae; genus Apteryx; species Apteryx mantelli. The sequence continues at coordinate 113,690,357 of NC_089980.1, read as the reverse complement.
CCAAGGATCGTAAGTATACAGCCAGATTTTCAAATCATAAAGTATGCCCACCAGAAAGTATTCTCATCCTCGTCTCCCCCTATGCTTTGTGAAGATAAGGTTAGAGAAACAATTGGCAACATTAAATTATCTAGTGTCAATCTCTTTAAGAAGCCACCCTGACAGTCAGGAATCAATGGTTGAAGTGATATACTAGCCACAATCTTTTAACCAGGCTGAGCCGAATCACCTCCAACACAGTTAGCTGCCTAACATTAGCTGCTTATCAGGCCACTGCTGAAGTTCAGAGCATTTCAGTGGGGTGCTGGACACATGGCGAAAGGCAGTGCAGGAGTACCTGTGCAGCTGCAGCAAATCTGGATGAACTTGTTTGCAGAAGCTGAACATGTTGTGTGATGCTCTGTTCTGGTGCAGCTGGACTGCTTCTAACACACTGAAATGCTACTTGCTACACCAGAGCTCTACAAGCTTAACAGATATCTCCACTCCACACTGTAGGGTACAATAGGTGCCATAAGGAAATTCCTTCACACAGAACCAGTCCTAAAATTTAGTAGATTTATAGTTTTAGGAACAGATTATTTGGTCTTACTGCTTGTGACTGTATCACTACGGCTGTATCAAGCCGGCAACTTCTGGTAGAGTTGGAGAGTATATCTTTCAAAATAGAACCAAAGGAACCCAATGCAGAAGCTTCCAGCAATGAAGAATCGACCATATCTATCTATTTTAAAGCAAGTTATTCTAGTGGTTAATTACCTTCATTCCTAAACAAATGGGCCCTGTTTATAGGTTGACTTAGTCAAACCTCAGCTTCCAAGCACTGATTCTTATAATGTCTTTTCTAATTAAGAGGGTCTGTACTGTCAGATACCTTCAGTCAATTTATGTAACTACAGAAAAATCAGTGATCTCATAACATTTCCTAGACCAAATCCAGCAGTCTGACTTCTCCACCTCCATATTGTAGTTAAATGAGTACTTAAACCTGGCATGTGTCAGAAATGTAGTAATCCGCACTTCCCTGTTCCTCAGCCACTCAGTCTCACTTTTGTGCCATCTCCTCCTACCTGCAGCACCATTGTCACATGTTTTACAGAAAACCATACCAGCAAACTGGTTGATTGAAAACTCTGCTGAAAACAAAATTTTTTGGCCAGAGTGCCAGAATCAACCAGTAGGAAAACCTTACAGAAGACAATTCTTAGGTTCTACAACTTGAATGATTTTTGTGTTTTATCCAAAGACTGGCTAATGTATAATTATGTAGATATTAGGGCTGGGAATCTTAGGCCTCCCACTTACCTCAGGCTGCCCTGAATTAAATGTGAGAGTGATGATCAGTGCCCAGGATGTTCCTCTCCCAGTGGAGTGTGCGCATCACTGGCTATCAAGTAAATATGTTGCTTTTTCTCCATCCGCTCTCCACTTTCTCACAATGTACATCAGCTTAAACAAGAAGAGCACAGGACATACTCCCTGGACTAGCCCAGAAACAATTTAACACATAAGCACAAGAGGTGGTTTAGACAGCCACATTTTCACTTAATTTAAATCCAGAATTTGTCAGGTGTCCTTTCCGCATGTCCTTTTGCCTGGCTTGGGTATGCCTGCCCACTGTGTGTTGGCTGTTGTGAATAGCATCAGTAGGAAGCTTATCTTTCCCATTCAATTTCCAGGGAATTCAGATACCATCCTGAAATCTATGAGTTTCATTCTGGTTACCTAAATTTTGGTGTGAAAGTGCTGAACAGCATGGTACATAGGCGGCTTGTGAAAGACAGGCAACCTTCAATGTTAGATATCACGTCTGTTGCTTAAATAAGGACTTAATCTCTAATCTGACTGCAGTGCCATGTGAGGATTTTATTCAGGATAACTGCCCTGTACATTTTACTGCGGCATCTTGACCTGTAGAGGGTCAAGTGGATGCAAAAGGGGAGATAAAGTTTTGGTGAAGCCTTAGGGAACGCCTAGGAAGTGGTGCCACTGAAATGAAGCATAGGTGTTCCTTCTAGCTGCAACTCTCAGACTTCATTAAACTTCTTTCAATTATAATGAAGGGGGTACACAGACTTCTCTGCCTTAAAGGTCTTAATTTTCTGTTAAATGGGAATTGGGGAGTAATAATCGAAGCAGAAACGTTTCTTGGCTTTCAGCAGGATAGAGCTTTTTAGCAGATAGCTCCATTAATTCCCTTTTAAGTCTAATCACATAAGCAGACAAAGAAAAACTTCAGGTTTACACTGAAGCGGGAAAAGTGTAAATAAAGAAAACAATGAAATGGTCAGCCTATACCTCTTCAACCTATCTAGTGACCCTGTTATTTATATATTACCCTTAAAAAGCAAACATTAGGTGTATATTTTATATCATTTAAGAACCATAACTACAGGAAAATCATGGTGTTAAGTGAATAGCCTTGTTAACGCAGATTCAAGAATGATATAGCATGCAATTATTGAAGTCACCAGTAGCAACTGCATAATTCAATTTGCTAAGGGTATAAACTCAAACTATTTTCCCTCCCGTTTCTCTAAAAGAAATCCTCCTGCATTTAAATTTGTCAGTCTCAGTCTGAGCTAAAATTGAATTTACTTTGGAAAATGTGACTAACCTCCCATATCCAATAATTATAGCTTTCATTAATTTTTAATGTTATTTCATTGAAATAAAAATGGACCCCTCTGTACCTTGGTTAGACTGCAATATCACTTCATGCATTTCACTAATGAACTTCTACATTAGAGTCACAGCTAAATTATTTTGTCTAATTAAAAGAAAAGTTAATTCCTTGATGCCCACAGTCAACATGCCTAGGTCCTTCATCTCCCTGCCAACAACAGGCTGTGCCAGAACTGCTAGAAGGGAAGATGTTTTTTCTGGTAAAATCACTGCATCAGGACTCAAGAGATCTGGCCCTGCTTCTGACTATCTGTATGACCTTAGGCAAAGCACTTGATAGATTTATGCCTTACAGCTACATCTGTAATCTGGAAATAATACCTGTTAGGTGTGGTAGGGATACATTCCTTTATATTTATGAGTCTAGAAGTACCTCAAAATGCTGAATTCTCCATTAAACAATGAGTTTGAGAGTATGACTGGAATAAGAATGAAATAAAAGAGTTCTGAATTAATGAAACTCTATTAATTTACTGAAAAAAAGTATAGTGAAAATATTATCCAATACCAAATCCATTGCATGATATTGTGCAATATCAATAAAAGAAACTTATAACTCCTAGCAATTTGGGGAAAAAGCATCTCCAGGTCTAGCTAAAGATACAAGCATTGTTCAATTCTTTCCTTCCATATTTAATCACTGGCAGTGCCTTGTAGGTCTCCTTTCCTGCTGAAAACACTACAGTGCCAATATTATGCCTGAAAATGTGTTTCCCTCCATTCTTCCTCTAAAGAAAATTATTCTTAGTGTTTGACTGTGACAGTAAAGTGATAGCTGGAAGGTAAGGGTGGCAAAAGAAGAAGATGAATATCAGAGTGGTACCCCCCCAAAGAGAAATGTTAGCTCTTAGTATGCAGACAACAGTTCTGGAGTACTGACTATCTTAGGGAAAGCAACAAATACCTACATCTGATGTAGCCACCATGAATTTTAAGGATTCAGCTACTACCAAAAGGCACTGTGCAGGGATACAGCTCTCCTAAATGTAGTTACATTCATTTCTAATGTGGTAGCAAAGGGACAGGAGGATCTCCTTTATCCACTATATAATACAACTGCAGCTAAGTTTGCGAGATTCGGGCATATGAATTCTAAAACTGTGCCTTTTACAGAGCTTGGACAAGTTTAGGAACCCTGCCAAAAAGAACTTACACACCGTGAACAGCTTGCACTGTGCTCTCAGCGCGCAAGAACAGGGAGACACTGTGTTAATGGAAAAGTCAGCTGAATCATCCAGGATGGATCATCTGGCAACAAGAGACTGCTTCGAGTACAGTGGTGCTGCAGAAAAGAAGGCATGAGAGAAGGTACTATGTACAAGGAGAAAAAGAGAGAGAAAATACGGAATCACAGAATCACAGAATCACAGAATCACTGAGGTTGGAAGGGACCTCTGGAGATCGTCTGGTCCAACCCCCCTGCTCAAGCAGGGTCACCTAGAGCACATTGCACAGGATTGCGTCCAGGTGTGTTTTGAATATCTCCAGAGAAGGAGACTCCACAACCTCTCGGGGCAACCCGTTCCAGTGCTCTGTCACCCTCACAGAAAATAAGTTTTTTCTCATATTCAGATGGAACTGCCTGTGTTTCAGTTTGTGCCTGTTGCCTCACGTCCTGTCGCTCAGCACCACTGGAGATAATCTGGCCCCATCCTCTTGACAGCTTCTCTTTAAATATTTGTATACGTTGATAAGATCTCCTCTCAGCCTTCTCTTCTCTAGGCTAAACAGGCCCAGCTCTCTCAGCCTTTCCTCATAGGAGAGATGTTCCAGTGCCTTAATCATCTTTGTAGCTCTTCGCTGGACTTGCTCCAGTAGTGCCATGTCTCTCTTGTACTGGGGAGCCCAGAACTGGACACAGTACTCCAGATGTGGCCTCACCAGGGCTGAGTAGAGGGGGAGAATCACCTCCCTCCACCTGCTGGCAACACTCTTCCTGATGCACCCCAGGATACCATTGGCCTTCTTGGCCACAAGGGCACATTGCTGCCTCATGGTCTACTTCTTGTCCACCAGGACCTCCAGGTCCTTCTCCGCAGAGCTGCTTTCTGGCAGGTCAACCCCCAACCTGTACTGGTGCCTGGGGTTATTCCTCCCCAGGTGCAGGACCCTGCACTTGCCTTTGTTGAACTTCAGGAGGTTCCTCTCCACCCAGCTGAGGGTGCGCTCTGTCCCTTTAGCCAGGTCATTGATGAAGAAGTTGAACAAGACTGGACCCAGTACTGACCCCTGGGGACACTGCTAGCTACAGGCCTCCAACTAGACTCTGTGCCGCTGATCACAACCCTCTGAGCTCTGCCATTCAGCCAGGTCTCAATTCACCTCACTGTCCACTCATCTAGCCCACACCTCCTGAGCTTGTCTATGAGGATGTTATGGGAGACAGTGTCAAAAGCCTTGCTGAAGTCAAGGGAGACAACATCCACTGCTCTCCCCTCATCTACCCAGCCAGTCATTCCATCATAGAAGGCTATCAGATCAGTTAAGCATGACTTTGCCCTTGTGAATCCATGCTGACTACTCCTTATCACCTTCTTGTCCTTCATATGCTTGGAAATGGTGTCCAGGATGAGCTGCTCCATCACCTTTCCAGGGGTGGAGGTGAGGCTGACTGGCCTGTAGTTCCCTGGGTTCTCCTTCTTGCCCTTTTTGAAGACTGGGGTGACATTGGCTTTCTTCCAGTCTTCAGGCACCTCTCCTCTTCTCCATGACCTTTCCAAGATGAGGCAGAGTGGCCTAGCAATAACAACCACCAGATCCCTCAGCGCTCGTGGGTGCATCCCATCGGGGCCCATGGATTTGTGGGTATCAGGTTTGCCTAAACAATCTCTAACCTGATCCTCCTCAACCCAGGGAAAGTCTTCCTTTCTCCAGACTTTCACTCTTGCCTCCAGTGTCTGGGATTCCTGAGGGCTGGCCTGAGCAGTAAAGACTGAAGCAAAGAAGGCATTCAGTAACTCTGCCTTCTCTGCATCCTTCGTCACCAGGGCACCCACCCCGTTCAGCAAAGGGCCCACATTTTCCCTAGTCTTCCTCTTGCTACTGATATATTTAAAGAAGCCCTTCTTATTGTTCTTGACATCCCTTGCCAGCTTTAATTCCAAATGGGCCTTAGCCTTCCTCGTCACATCCTCTGACAACGTTCCTATATTCCTCCCAAGTGGCCTGTCCCCCTTTCCACTTTCTGTAGACTTCCTTCTTCTGGTTGAGTTTTGCCAGGAGCTCCTTGCTCATCCATGCAGGTCTCCTGCCCCCTTTGCTTGACTTCTTACTCATAGGGATGCTCTGATCTTGAGCTTGGAGGAAGTGATGTTTGAATATTAACCAGCTCTCTTGAACGCCCCTTCCTTCTAGGGCCCGAACCCATGGGATTCCTCCAAGTAGGTCCCTGAAGAGGCCAAAGTTTGCTCTCCTGAAGTCCAGGGTTGCGATCCTACTTATTGCCCTGCCTCCTCCTCCTCGGATCCTGAACTCCACCATCTCATGGTCACTGCAGCCAAGGCTGCCTCCAGCCTTCACATCTTCCACCAGTCCTTCTTTGTTTGTTAGTACGAGGTCCAGCAGCACACCTCTCCTTGTTGGCTCCTCCACCGCCTGTGTCAAGAAGTTGTCACCAATGCTCTGCAGGAACCTCCGGGACTGTTTGTGCCTAGCTGTGTTGCCTTTCCAGCAGATATCGGGGTGGCTGAAGTCCCCCATGAGAACCAGGGCCTGGGATCGTGAGGCTACTTCCAGCTGTCTGTAGAAGGCCTCATCGACTTCCTCATCCTGATCAGGTGGCCTGTAGTAAACACCCACAACAGTGTCACCCATGCTAGCCTGCCCTTTGATCCTTACCCATAAGCTCTCAACTCACTCTTCATCCACCCCTAGGCACAGCTCCATACATTCCAGTTGCTCTCTCACATAAAGAGCAACTCCACCACCTCGCTTTCCTGGCCTGTCTTTCCTAAAAAGCACGTAGCCATCCATGACAGCACTCCAGTCACACGAGCTATCCCACCATGTTTCTGTAATGGCAATGAGATCATGGCCCTGCGACCGCACACAGGTCTCTAGTTCTTCCTGTTTGTTCCCCATGCTGCGAGCACTGGTGTACAGGCATTTCAGAGAGGTGATCAAGCATGCAGGTTTCCCAGGAGGGATACAAGAGGATCCTCCATAGCCACATTCCATGCACACTTCCCTGGCTGCATTCACCTGCTGGAGGCATCCTGACTTGAGCTGTCTTTTGCCAACTACCCTGGCACTATAACTCTCCCCTTCCCCCATCTTTCCTAGTTTAAAGCCCTCCTTACCAGCCTGGCCAACCTGTTGGCAGACATGTGTGCCCTGCATAGTGAGGTGGATCCCATCTCTCCCCAGCAGTTGTCGATCTTCAAACAGGGTCCCATGGTTGTAGGAACCAAAACCCTGTTGCCAACACCAGCAGCGCAGCCCATTGTTAACTTGGAAAATCCATCTCCTCCTCCTCCCATCCATCCTCCTCACTGGCAGGATTGAGGAGAAGATGACCTGGGCTCCCAGACCCTTGACCACCATCCCCAGAGCTCTGAAATCCTGTTTGATAGTCTCCAAGTTGTCCTTGGAGGAGTAGGAGCCTTTCTCCTCCCACGAGCAGTGACCAGTTTCCAGCCACCTTCTACAGTGTTATGAGGTACCGTTTCACACAGCACAGAGCCCTCCAGCAACCCCACTGCTGTGGGGGGTTGGGTCTCCTGGAGCTTTATGGTCTCCAAGAATACCCTGTCTATCTCTTGCTCATCCTCTTGGATGCTGCGCAGCCTACTGACTTCCTCCCATAACTCCCTTACCTGACAACACAATTCATCAACAACAGTACACTTCCTGCAGGAGAGCTGACTGCCAGCCCAGGCCTCCCGGAGAGACCCCAAGCGCTCCCTGCAGCCTGACACCTGTGGGGCTGCATCTACTGTCAGAGGGTCGGTCTGGGTCCCAGCCTGTGACACAGCCGATGCAGCGACTCCACCAGCTACTGGGGAATGTGCTCTGCGGCATGTCATGACCATACCTGAGGAAGCGCACACTGCTGAGATGGGAAATGAAGGTGCCTTCTTGCATCCTGCTGTGCTAACTTCTGCACAAACTGTTGCATCTATGGTGGTCCACAGCCCCAGAACCAGAGCTATACCATGCTGGAAGCAGTCAAAAATGGCAGAAGTAATCATCAGTGCATTATTAATGTTAACAATTATTACAATGACTGCTGCTGTTATTTCACATTGATGTTTTGTCATCTCAGATTGCCTAAATCAGCACTAAGCAAAAAGTAGAACACTTTGGACCCTCAGAAAAGACAGTCACTGCAAAAGTTTGAGAAGAAGGCAACATCACATTTCACACCTAGGAAGAGAGAGGAGAAAAAACAAAGTTCTCACTTTCATCACCTTTTCTCAGCTAAGTCTTTCTCTTTTCTTCCTTATCCCTGCTACTGGGCATATTGCCTGCCTGTCATTCCTCTGATCTGCTCTTCTTGTTTTCTCACTTTTACTCAGCTGGTAGAAAAAGCAAGACAGAGGAAAAGCAAATTCAGTGCTAGCATACTTGGTAGGCAGCAGTGAGAAGATGGAATTCCTTGCTCACTGAGAGGAGGTGAGATAAGGGGGGAAACAGAGAGGAAAGTTTTTAGGGGGCATTGAAGGAGTGGGACAACAACCTTTCTCTGTCTGATAAATCCAGGCTGAGAACCACGCACGTCCTTATTCACAAAGCTCAATTGTATATACTTACTTAAAGAGGAAAAAAGATTAATTAAAGAATAATTAAAGAACTAAAGTCCACAACTATGCATAGAAATTCATTAAAGGTACAGTAAGAACAGCTATTTGCATAACCTTGACATCTTTTTGTTGTTGTTGATTAGGATTAAATCTATTAAATCTATAAGATTTGCTCATATGGAACATTCTCACAGTACTAATGTCCAAATCACATCCCTACAACCCTTGTCTGCTGATACAAGCTGTGGTCAGGTATGGAAGCATCCATGGTGAGACTTACTCCAAAGTTCTGCATATAGTCACCAAGCTCAACAAAGTTGATTCAAATGGATGAGAAAAAGTCCATTAGAATGATCAGGATGACGTAGAATTTATTTTGCTATTTGTGTCAAGAAAAAAAAAGTTTGTCTTCTTGAGTCTAGTGGGGAAAAAAAATAAGGCTGAGTGAGGATATCATTGTTCTCTATAAATACAGATGAATTTATAGAGAACAGAGGAATAAACAGCAGAAAGGGGTGTTCAACTGAAAGAAGCTGTTGCTTAAAATTAGCAAAATAACATTTTAAGGTAAAAGGCAATGCTGGCACAAGAACAAATGAGTAAAAACTAGTTGTGACTTGGTTTAGCCTAGAATTTAGGAGATTTTGAAACACTAGAAGAATGAGATTCTGGAACAGTGTTCCTACAAAAACAGTGGATAAGAATCAAATTTTTTTCTCAAACACAGCTTGTTAATGAGCAGAAAGATATGACTATATGTTTCAAGTTGGAATATATGACTAGACATTATGATCCAAGTGGTCCTTATGTTACTATCAGAGATATCTAAGATGTGCAGCCAAAACAGGCGATAAAATTGCAGATTAAGGATTTATTTCAGTAATATTCATACCATTCTTCTTACATTAATTTCCAGATTAAAGGTGTCATTATTACTTCTCCAATTTTTCTTATTTTTCTAAAGTTGCTAGCTCCAGAACACGTCAGTACACAACCTCATCCTCTTAGCCACACAGTCCCATTTCATCAATCTGCTGGTGTCTACCTTCAGTGAACTGATTGACCATTTCCCAAGTATGCATATTCACAGACAAGACAGCCAAGTCTTTTTGTCCTAAGAGATTTCTGCCTATTTGGTATACTCTGTACCAACTGTACAGCTGGGGGTGATGTAACTACAACTTCATCTAATGGGATGGAAAATGTTTCTTTACCATGTACTCTGAAGCATGAGTGTTTGCTAATAATGTATAATACTTTTTAACTCAGTTACCTTGATAACTGTGTGGCAAAAATATTACAGATTAATTTATTTTACTTGTTATGTTTAAGTGTTCCAGAAGACCACAGAGAATGCAGATACCCCATCCCAATACAGAATCAAGTAAGTAGGTATGCATGTGGAGCTACACACCGGGAACTAATAGGAACTTATAATTAAGCTACCAGGTTAAATTCATCACACAAGTTTATAGTATATCTCCTGTGCAGTCAGTCAAGAGGTTAACTTTTATGAGGTGCTCTTGTTCTTCAGTGAAAATAGCCCCAGGATCCATAAGGATGTGAGAAGATACATCATGCCTAACCAATCTGATAGCCTTCTATGATGGAATGACTGGCTGGGTAGATGAGGGGAGAGCAGTGGATGTTGTCTACTTTGACTTCAGCAAGGCTTTTGACACTGTCTCCCATAACATCCTCATAGACAAGCTCAGGAGGTGTGGGCTAGATGAGTGGACAGTGAGGTGAATTGAGACCTGGCTGAATGGCAGAGCTCAGAGGGTTGTGATCAGCGGCACAGAGTCTAGTTGGAGACCTGTAGCTAGCGGTGTCCCCCAGGGGTCAGTACTGGGTCCAGTCTTGTTCAGCTTCTTCATCAATGACCTGGATGAAGGCACAGAGTGCACACTCAGCAAGTTTGCTGATGATACAAAACTGGGAGGAGTGGCTGATACACCAGAGGGCTGTGCTGCCATTCAAAGAGACTTGGACAGGCTGGAGAGGTGGGCAGAGAGGAACCTCCTGAAGTTCAACAAAGGCAAGTGCAGGGTCCTGCACCTGGGGAGGAATAACCCCAGGCACCAGTACAGGTTGGGGGTTGACCTGCTGGAAAGCAGCTCTGCTGAGAAGGACCTGGGAGTGCTGGTGGACACCAAGTTAAGTATGAGGCAGCAATGTGCCCTTGTGGCCAAGAAGGCCAATGGTCTCCTGGGGTGCATCAGGAAGAGTGTTGCCAGCAGGTGGAGGGAGGTGATCCTGCCCCTCTACTCAGCCCTGGTGAGGCCACATCTGGAGTACTGCGTCCAGTTCTGGGCTCCCCAGTACAAGAGGGATGTGGCACTACTGGAGCAAGTCCAGCGAAGGGCCACAAAGATGATTAGGGGACTGGAGCATCTCTCTTATGAGGAAAGGCTGAGAGAGCTTGGCCTGTTTAGCTTGGAGAAGAGAAGGCTGAGAGGAGATCTTATCAATGTGTACAAGTATCTGAAGGGAGGGTGTCGAGAGGATGGGGCCAGACTCTTTTCAGTGGTGTCGAGCGACAGGACGCGAGGCAGCGGGCACAAACTGAAACACAGACACTTCCATCTTAACATGAGGAAAAACTTTTTCACTGTGAGGGTGACAGAGCACTGGAACAGGTTGCCCCGAGAGGTGGTGGAGTCTCCTTCTCTGGAGATATTCAAAACGCGCCTGGATGCAATCCTGTGCAATGTGCTCTAGGTGACCCTGCTTGAGCAGGGGGGTTGGACTAGATGATCTCCAGAGGTCCCTTCCAACCTCAGTGATTCTGTGATTCTGTGATTCTGTGATTCTGTGATACATCCATTGGTGCTGTTATAGCAAAATAATCATATTGTAACAGTTTTAGTAGTAACACTTTTTTATCTGCTATAGTGTCTTCAGAGGCAGTTATACTAGTAGAGCTATAATGTCATATATAGAAGAATATATATATATTCGCTGCCTCCCCTTCCCCCTCCCCCCCAAGAAAATTGCTGTGCCAATCAATTTGTCTGTGCGGACAAGCTGAAAAAACCTTTAGGATTCGGAGAAAAAGGACATATTATGTTGTAGTAAATCAGAGAATCTCTGATAGCTGACAGCCAACAAATAGTAGTCCCTTTGAGAAGGCACAGGAAGCAACGCAGGCCATGATGTTTTAATTTGTTTGTATAGCATTTTGTGTAGCAATTTCAGGATAGGTCACCACTGACAGATGTGGACACACCTGAACTAAAACTGTCTTGCCAAACACAGAAAGGTAAGAGGGCACATCTAGGAGTGAGCTGCCAAGTCTGTTGGCACTGCTGCACCAAGTGAACTTGACCTCAGCAAGGTGAGAGGTTTATGTACGTTGCATTTTGTATTAAGCAAAGACACACTGCACATCTGAAAGTCATCTTGATCCGCATATCATCAGTTCAGGGAGTGGACAAGGACCTGGAGGTCCACAACTTATTATAAATCAAAGCAGCCTGATAGATACTTTAATGCAGAGGTGACCTTCTGGGCTGAATTATAGCTGCCCAAATCATAGAATTAGAAAGAATCTCAACAAAATATCTTATCTACTCTCCTGCTGCACAAAGAGATCAGTTACAATTCCTGACAGAATTAGTTTGGCCTGTTCTTAGAAACTCCATTAATGGCTATTCCATAACCCTTTTTTGGATAGAAGAAGACATCCGGCTCATAACCTGTTTCTCTGCTACCTTCTTTCCCAATGATCCTATATATCCTTCCCAATATGTGAAGAAAATGTTCCTTCACTTCATTTTGCTTCAAATCACCTTGAGAGACTACAGATGCCACTTGCTTACACATCTCCGCCTCATGGTTGAATATGGGCCTGCGTGTATGGAAGGATCCCTGAATTTTGGCTGTCTTTGGCATATCATGTCAAACGTTGCTGTATAGAAACAGATGCTGATCCAACACCCATGCACACTCCGTCACATGAGAAGCTGTGCCATCACATGCAAAAGACTGCCTGCATTTTGTTCCTGTGATGGATGTTCATCTGTTTGTTCACTGCGTGGTAGTGAAAAAAAAAAAAATTACCTCCAAAGAGGCGGCCAGGTTTAGCCTAAAATTAGAGACAACTGCTGTGATTTAAAGCTGAAACACCACCCTGTGAATGACTGCTCATCCAGCTGGAGCTCACTGTGACCCTGTCATTCCAGTCAAATTTTTTTCTGTCACTAAAAATACATCGATACTGGGGAATACATGGAGTAGAGGGCACAAAGGAGAAAGGCAAGGGCTGTGGATCTGGCTGCTGTTTGCAGTCCTGCAAGTTCTAACCTGCAATTACCTTTGCCTGTTGGCCCTTCTATTTACAAGATTGCTATTTTGGAAACAAATCCAACTGGAACATACTGTCCTGAGTCTGTAACTTTTTTTTTTTCCACAACATGCTTTCCTTACTGTGTCAGTAAATTCCTCTGGCCATGTATTGTGTAAAAATGGGTTTTATTTTGTAAAAAATAAATATATAAAATTACATCTGTTATTTTTTAATTTATGGAGTGTTTTCCTTCTTTTTGTTGTTGGTAAAGGATAATCAAGAGAATCTGACCGACCTTCTCCACAGCAGGAACTATTATACATGCCAGCTTTATTATATCTTTTCTTGTGCTTATTCTTTCCATATTAATTAGCCCTCATTTCTTTAATCTTTCTTCAGATGGAAACTCCCATCAAAGGCTTCTGCAGAGAACTGGACTGCGTTTTAGAAAAGAAAACTTCTGTTAAATTAATTGAGAATCTCTTTGAGGAAAATGGAACAAACGTATCAAGATAAAGGGGGACAGCATAAAAAATTAAAAGTAAGCTTTCTTTTCTTTGCATACTGGAAATACCTCAGGCTAAGAGCTTATTAAACAGGGCACATATATTATTATCTCCTTCTCAAGGGTCTTGCTACCACAGATTTTTTGTCCTCACTATTAGTTATGTTGGCAGGTGTTCCTCGCAGCTCAGAACTTGGCCATTTAGAAATCATGATTTAAGTTATATCTGAATCTCAGTCTCCTGACAGGTGCAATTTAACATCATTCTGTGCTACACAAAAATATATTCCTTAAATGCAACATATAGGGCTGCTACTTTTTCCTGACACAGAACAGAAGTTTACTGAATACTACCATTTGATCTCAGTACCTCACTTGTAGCTCAGCTGACTGATTGTTGCTAATGTTCGCCTTTTCTTGTGAACCTCTCTGCTATTATATCACTTTGGTTTAATCTCACTAATAAATCCTCATTTTTAATTTTAGCAAACTCACCACTGAGCTCACAAAATCAGTTTTTGCATTCCCTGGAATTCGAGTGCCTGAATGAAAAGAAAGTGTTGTCCTGTGTATTGAAGTTCATCAGAACACAGACATTGTGCTAGATGGTGTCATACGGAATTTCAGTAAGTGTTAACTAAGCTTTTTGTTGCACAATGTATTCTCCATATGAATTTCAAGTGATGTATGTCACCTTGTGACCTTTCTGCCAGGCACTGCCGTTGGAAAAAGGACAAGGATCAGCCCCTTGTGCTCCCACTAAAAAGTATTTAAATGACAACAACTGGAACCTCCCCCAGGAGCCTGAGAAAATACATCATGTCATCTGAGCACGCTGGAATGAGTAACAGTACTTCCCCACTTGAGGAAACATCTTTGGACAAAGAAGCTTAAGCAACTAGAGTTTTGTGGAGGGGAGAGGAGGAGGGAAACCTACTACAGTAATTTGGAAAACCTAAATAATTGTGAGAAAGGAACGTTGCCACTCCTGGGCTTTTTTTTTTTTTTTATCAGCCTGTCCTCTTACTACAGCTGGCAGTATGTTGGCAGAGTGCCTTTCTTCTTCCTGGGCTATTCACCGTTCACAGTTTGTCGCCCAGCCTCAGAGAAATCCAACTGTTTGGCACTGTCATCTGTTGTTCCTACATGATATATAGTTTCCTGGGACTTTTTTAGCAATACGATCTGAAGTATTGCTGAGTAAGGAGCACCAGATTTCCTGTCCAAGGCTGCTGTTTTGGGGAACCTCAGCCTTAACAGCTGTTGTTTTTGCCCTTTATTGCCGATTGCTGTTCTGAGCCATATGGAAGCATTGCTCCTTGTCCTGTCTCAACTCTTCTAGCTACCTTTCACAATAAGCTCTGCAGTGAGTCAGCTTTTGCTTAGAGTTCCTGCATGAGAGATTTGGCAGACCTCCTGTCCTGAGAATATTGCACATGCCTTTCTTGTCCACCATTGCTAACCATGAATAAAATATTGTATTCACCCCAACTTTGCAACACATCTTCTTTTCCAAAACATAATGGCCCAAAGTGTTAGCTCACATGCATGCAAATGATTATGATGCTGCAGTGATCTCTTTTTGCATGCCAACACATGCTGGCAGAGCACCCCTTCCCTTAGAGGGATGTCTGCCTATCTGAAGTTCTCAGGATGTACATAGATTGCCACTCTTCCTGTTCACCAACAGATGCCAACAATCAGATCTTGCCTTCAGGCTTACACCTGGGATTGAGACATTTCCAGATTCCATGAACAGGCCACAAACATAGGAAAAAAGTAAGATTTCATTTTAACATAGACATCTTCTGACCTTATGCGTACATGCTGTGCTTTCAATATGGAAGGTGTATCTGCATATAACTAAGAATCAAATCAACTTGTAACTTATCATTTTTTAAATACAATTTTAGAATGTCTTCCCTAAAGGCAGTCAAGCTAATTGTGAAAAGGTCACAATATTTTATAAAAACAAATATCTAAGTGGTTTTTTTTGGTGAAAAATTTGAGTATTCTGAAGTCACAGATTTTCTCAAAAGTTAGGACACAACACTACAAAGGGTTGACTGTCTGGAAAATGAGATTCACCAAATCAATTATGTCATTGATTTATCTGCATGGGTATCTCACCTCCTGCAGTAGCCAGGAAAAGCACTTCCTCAAAAGTTAATACACCAATCCTATCAGCTGTTGGTCATTTATGTTAGCTTTTTTTGACATGTTATCTATCTGAGAAAAATATACACATTTCTTACTCAACCTCATCAGGTGTTAGGCTTTATCCTGAGACAAAAACCTGGATGTTTCATTCCCCTTGTGAAAAGAACATTTTTAGAGGTGAAGCTTTAAGAAGTCTGAAAATACTTGTCCCAAGTTTCTCTTTGCCAAACTTCTCTTTTCCAAAAGTTGCATTGGTCTGCACGTTAAAGCAGAATTGTGCCTATCTGTCAGACAGGGGAATAAGTCTCTGTCCCTATACGAGCTTAGCATGACCTAAGTAGGATTTGGGTACAGCCTTGACTGCGTACTTCTCTCTCTGTGAGAGAAGTGCAGGAAGTAGGAATTAAGCAAACCCATGGGCATAGCCTCCCTTGCGCACTGGTCATCAGAGCTGAATCGTTGGGAAAGCTGGTGCAGTTCATTCCTGCTCAGTGGAGAAAAGGGGAACTCCAGAGAAACTGTACTAGAGGAATGTCTTTGGGGGCAGCTTATTGCTTCTTTTGGCATGATGCATCATTCATGACTCAGCTATCAAAGGTAAGGGTTTCATATATCCTAAAAGTACTTTGAAAATGAAGAACTAGAACAAAGGTATCCCAAAGTGTTCATCCCTTGAAAAAAAAACAGAGATACAAAGGGAAACTCACACATATCTGTGAAATACTATGAAGTATTCCTCCGAAAGGACCATTGAGTAACAGCAGGGAGGATAAAAACTGCAGAAATTAAGGAGACCTGAAAAGCGCAATGTTGGGAGAGACATTTTCTCTTTCTAAGGTCCCTTGTACTGTATTATTTCCTCTTTAGTGATCTGTATTCCTTTACTGCTGCTTGCTGGATTTACATACTATTGAGCATTACATTGAAAATGATTCATGCCTTTTGTTGCTAATTGGATTACTCCTATCTCTTATAGCCTATTTCAAGCACACAGCAAGCCATTCAGAAATCTGCAGTTCATACTCTTTTCCAAGATTTATAAATTCAATGTCTACCAAAGAAACTTGCTTCCCATCCTTAGTGTGTTAAGTAGGTAATAATTGTTCTATTTTTTTTTTGAACTTGTTTATAGTTTTATTCCTACCACATTCTCAGAAAGATTGTTTCCACAGAGTATTATACTCAAACTATGGTCCTTTACTGTGTTTACTTTAGTAGTGACCATGGCTTGGACTTCAGGAACACAGGCAAGACTTACACCATAGGGAGATATGACTCAGAGACTCATAATTTAGGGTTGAAGAGATCTCCAGAGGTCATCTAGTCCAACCACAGCCTCAAAGCAGGTTTAATTAGATGAGGTTGCTCAGAGTTGTGTCCAATCAAGTCTTGAACACCTTCAAGGATGGAGGCTCCACAATGTTGCTGTACATCTTGTTCCAATATTTGACCACCCTGGTCATGGTAAAATAAATAAATAAAACAAACCAAAATAAAATAAAATAAAAATATTGAAAATTAGAATTTCCCTTGTTCTGACTTGTGTCTGCTGCCTCTATGTACCTCCAAGAAAAGTCTGGCCCTGTCCCCTGCATTTAGGTAGTGGTAATCAGCAGTAAGGTCTCTTCTTCACCTTGTCTTCTCCAGCCTGAAGAAAATCAAGTCTCTCAGCATCTCCTTGTTTGTTGTGTGCTTCAGCCCACTGACCTTCTTAGACGCCCTCCACCAGACTTGCTCCAGTATGTCGATGTCCTTCCTGTACATACTCATGACAAAGCAAACACTTTTTTCAGCCAGGATAGGATTTCTGCTCTGATCTAGAGGGGAGGAGAGGGGCCATCAGGGAGAAAGACTCCAGTGTTCACAGCCAGGTAGAATTCTCCTTGTCCGGGCATCACCTTGTGGCAGTGTTTGGCCCAAACTACACAATCAGTGTGTTTTTACTTGTCCTGAACAAGCAATAGCCCTGCTCTTTTTGTTTTCCTTATTCAGTTTGTTACATTTCCTTTGCATTTCCTTTGTTAAAATTCCATAAATTGAGTCCTGCAACTCAGTGATATTGGCCTATAAAAGCAGCACAGAGCATCCGCACACTCACTGATTTTGTCATAATGTCCCTGGAATCAAATCCTGTGGATGTTTGGCACTGCTAGTTAATTATTATGGAATACCTGATAAATGAAGTGCATACCACACAGAGACTTTAAAAATTACTCAAAAACTATTTGAATTCTATGTATTCAAAAAAAGCAAAAAATGACCTTTAATTTAACAATGTGAGAAATACAGAGAAACAGACAAAATAATGGATGCTCTGTTTTCCTACTTTCTCTAAACCTTGTCTAGATTTATGAGCATTTAGGATCTGTGGAGATTCACCAGAGCATTTATGATCCTTATGCAACTCCTGGAGTGTTTTATGATTCAGAGAATCTCTCTGTTGCTGTGACTACTGTTAATCTCATAGCTAACCTAAGTCTTCTATACACACAGTGTGTCCTTCTTTCCTCCTTCACTACCCTACACTTGTGTAATTCTGGGAGCCTGTTTACATCTTCCTTAACAACACCTTACTTACTTTGTCCCAGCCAAGGAAATTTCCAGTCCACAAACTCTAGTATTTCATAGGGTATTTTCTAAGATGAGTTTCAGAAAGTCAACTAAAATTTTCAAGATATATGACTCCTCAAGTTAGGCACAGAAGGGCCTCCCCATCCCAGAGGAGACCCTTACCATAAGGGTTATGGGTTGAGTATGAGTTAGGTTCCTCTCTTTCCCTTTGCTCAGAGTTTGCAAAAGTTTATTTTATCTGAGTTTACTTTATGGAAAAAGGGGGATAAGTTTTTGCTTCACCTTTTTCCTAAATAAGATGTTCATTTTCTGAGTGGTCTAGCACCCATATGCCTGCTACTACTCCCTTAAGATGCAGGCAAAGCTCTCCCTCCCAAGAGGTATGGACCAGGATGATCTAAAGTTGACAGGAAGAAAAGCAACAAAGAATAGAATTTACTTCTATTCAAAAGAAGAAATGATGGGTATTTTATGCAAGTGGCCAAAATTCCTACTCTAAGCTGTTCATAGGGAAGTATGCCTACATCCTGCCTGTAATGGAAAGGTTCTTGTAAACTGTAACAGTTCTATATGAACTTTATCTGTGTCACTTTTGACTTCCATCAAAATTACATTCACCTTATCCTTGGAGAAATATGCCCATAGATTTTTTCTCGATACACATAGATTTTCTTGATGCAGAATTTCCATTAATTTGAATACAGATACACATATCTGCAGCAGACCAGAACTTAAACTGAGTACGAAAGGTCAAGTTGATATAATTAACCATTAACAACCCTTGCTATTCTGAGAATTGTTGAGTATAGGAGCTCTTCAAGCTGAATGTCTTACTGTGAGCAAGGTTTGATCCATGTCATAACACCTCGTACTTGAGCTAATTGTCTCTGAGGTGAGAAAAAAGAAATATTCTCCTTCTACAAGGTCACAATACCATTCTCGATTTAATAGTTGCTTAAAACCCACTTATGCTACAATACTTGTGAAACATATGACAGTAATTAGACAGGCTATCTGCTGTGAGTTCTACTTATTACACTAATCAGAACTGTTTCATTGTCACCTTGGGCTTTCTCATGCTTCTTGTTGCTTACACCTGTTGTCTCATTTTTGTTTTACTCAAGCATCACAAACTGTTTAAAGGATACCTTTTCATGACATGCGTATACAACATCCAGCAGAATAAGTCGCTGACTCCTAACTGGGAGCTACAAGTCAGTACTGTCAAGCACTTAATAAAGATGTTACTAATAATGGCAATAACAAGAACCACAACAAAGTCAACATCAACCACCAGTTATTATTTAGCTATATCAATGATTATTATTAATGGTCATGCTATTGTTATTACCACCACTACTACCTATCTGTGCTTTGGACAGTTTTCTCAGATTTATGGAAATGAGTAAGGACTTTGAGGTTGTGAGCTGTGTTTCGGCTGAATGCACTCCTTTTCTGATAAAAAGTAAGACAAAGGTTGGGTTAGGCAATACACTAGATATATTACTGCTGAAAATTGTCAACACTTACTTCCAGGTCAAAAAAGTAAAGTAAGCAGTCTTATGTTTTGTTAGGTCCCTACCTGAGACACTTCTTCCAGGACTGTTGATTTGCTGTTGTGGCTAAGACTACTTTCATAAAGGAAGGAGTAAAAATATGGTTATGCCTATATGTTAGATGCCTTGGCTAGTAACACATCCACAGATTAGGAAAGTGGACTTTCCCATTAAAGTGACAAACTTCTAAAAGAAAGGAATCCACTTTGTGGAAGGGAGCTGCCTAAAATAGTCTGCAGGAACTGTCAAAGAGAAAGACAAGGTGAGTTATATGCTTAATTCCAGAAAAGGTGGCTGTGCTTGCCTCTGCTTGGGATTTGCAGCCAGGAGCCCTCACCTAGAGCTGGACATATCACCTACTCCTTCTTTTCTTCCAAAAATGTGGTTATGCTGCTTCTCCCTTCATTAAGTATTTAGTTGCTTAAATACTGAGGCATGTGAGTGGCCCAGGTTAAATTGCTTAATCTACAATAGCAATTTAAATTTGGGCCTATGCAAATACACAAAGTACTGACCTTTATGGAAAGGCCTCTTTCTTCTCAAGAGAGAAATTCTTCATTCATCCCTGTTGAAGTGCTTTTAACATGCAAAATAAGTAAATTCTGGTGAGGACAGAGCAAGACTAAGAACAACTTTATAGCCTGTATTGCAGCACTCATTTGGTATGCTCAAGTTTCAAGAAGCAGTATAACCTCCACTCAAAATTGTGTAGAAAACAGAACGCTTCTAAGTCAAAGAGATTTAAACCTGTCTTTTCTGCACTGCTGGTGAAAGGATCATCATTTCCTCCTCCCTGTTTTGGGAGGGTTAGTGTCCCTTACCAGGGTTTTCTAGCAAGATACCCTAAGAAATGCCTTGTTGGTGAATCTGGGTTATGCACAGGAATGAGTTGGACCATGAGATACTCAACAGTGACCCAATTTACTTAGTGATGTACAGATACAGCTGTTGAAATCTAAGCATTTGGACCAAGAATCACAAAGTTATTTAAGGTCCTGAATCTGAAGCACTCACATTTCTATTACTCTCACTTAAAGGCTGACAATTAATTAAAAGCTGGCAGGCTAAATCCCTTTGGGGATCAGCTTTCTAGCAGCTACAGACTTTTATAGGCTTAGACATTGGCTGAGTAAGTTCTTACAAATGCTACTGGCACCTAAATTTTAGAAACCCTTAAGTGTTTGGAGTAAAGGGCTTAATTCAGTGCTGTCAATCTAGCTGCTTTTGTCTATCTCTAAACTCATTTCAGCCTGTCAGAACTGAAGTTTCCTCAAGGATAGATTTACCTTTGTGTTCAGTCTATATTTGCTGGTAATTTGTATTTGCTGTTCAAGGTAATGCAACTACTACTGTGAGTTGTGCTGTTTATATTAACTGAGATGCTTTGTGTGATATACTTTGAAAAATATTTTTATTGTAACTATTGCATTATAGTTAGTATTAGTCAGAATGGCTTATTACTGTTCAAATATGACTTAATTCTTTGATTAAATTACAAGTTTGGATACTAAAAGAATTGTTTAGGCATAACAGATTTAGACTTTTGAGAGGCATTTGATTTAGAACTTCATGTCATTTTGACTAAAAAATAAGCACTATACCATATAATCAAGATACATATTAAATGAATTAAGAACTAGCTTGCTGACATATTTCAAATAGTAGCTGTGGTTGTGCAATCCTTATGGAGATATTCCTAATGGAGTTCCACAAAAATTGATCCCTAAGACCAATACTTTCATCAGTGAGCTGTCTGTAATTGTAAAACTGCAATTGATAAAATATGTGACTGACACACAGATTTCAGTGTGGCAAACTAATAAGAATAAATCAGTTATACAGGGGAATCAGCCCTTCTCAGCAATCCAGAACCCTTCAGCCTATAGGTGAATGCCAAGTTATATACTTAAGTGTATAAACACTGGCCATGCTTTCTGAGTGAGACATCGTCACCTGGAAAACAAGGCTTGTAAAACACTGAGTCATCTCAAGTTAGTATCTGAATGTGAAGGTCCATGCAAAACTGTGACAGGTAAAACATATATGTGGTCCAGGATCTGAGGAATGATTTTACTTCTGCATGATGTGTTGCTGGGACTGACTTTAGAAAAATAGATATGGATCTGTTGTAACTTCTGAGACTTACTTCAGAAAATATATACTGTTGTGTTTTAACTTTCTTTAAAAAAAAAAGGATATTGAAAAATCTGAAAGCATACAGAACAGAACTACTACAATTATTCAAGAGCTGAAGTAAATGTCTTATCAAGAGGCTTAAATCAGTTTAGCTTACCAAGAAAAGATTGAAAGGTGACTTAATTATAGTTTGTAAGTATCTCCACAGGGAGAAAATACTGGGTTTGAATGAATTCTTTAATCTAGTAAAGAAAGACATAACAAAATCTTTTAATATTTAGTAATCGCTTCACCCACCAGTGAAACACATCTACTTCTGAATGAGGGTATGGAAGTTACTCAGCAGTGTTCAAGAGCAATAGAGAATAATTAAGAGTAGCAATAAAGTAGGATGTTATGGGCAATTAAAACGACAAGAGTAATTTTACTAGGCAGAATATAATTTTTCCAGATGGATTTTCTCAGAACACAACACCTCAAATTCTTTTTTTTTGTAAAGTCACTTTATAAAGTAGCACAGCTTCTTTAATGACCAAAGTGGTTAGGACTTCCATTTTCTGCTCCACCCAAAAGATATTCTTGCAAGCGAAGTGGATTAAGTGTCACTGAGAAAATGGAGCAGTGCTCTCACATGGGCTTCACCCCAGTTGGTGCTCAGCTCCCAAGGCACCCGTATTCCATTCACACAGCAGCGTAGCCACATCAGTAATGACTTCTCATGGCTGCGACAGGTTTTGCATGGAGGAAACTATTCCCAGTGGTACACTGCATCTCATTGTGTATGACCAGCATGTCATCACATGCTCTTGGGGCGTGAAAAAAGTATGACTAGCTGCTCATATCTGTCATTTGTTGGAACAAAGACTAAGCTGACAGCTGATATAGTGGCTTGTGTTAATTTGACAATGTTCACTTGAGACTGAGACCAGAGCATTTATCTGTTATCTAAGCCAAACTCCTATCATACAGATGAACAGGTAGGGCATTCATTGTTTTTGTGCCACTTTGTCCTCTAAGCATTGCAAGGACAAAAGAGCAGGAACTATTTTATATCCGTGCTCTGCCTCTAGCTATGTTCTGAGTTTGGTTCCAATTGCCTGGGAAGCAGAGACTTTCCTTTTCTAATAGAAAAGCATTTTGTGATGAAGTTTAGAAAGTGACAAAAAAACTTGATGTTTACACTCAGTGATTGCTGTCACAGAATTACAGCACAGCCCCTGGGGACAGGAGAATGTGGAGCAAAGGGCTATACATACAAAATCATGAAAGGCAAAGAGCAAAGAAGAGAAAGTTTATAGAGTCACAAAATAAAAATGGAGGGCTGGACATTGTCAAAGAAGACCTTTATGTGTGCCTCAGACTGATCTGGAAGTGATGCCCTCCATTCTCAGCTCCCAATTCTAGCAACATAATGATACTGTAATTGATTAAATCTCCTACTCTTTTCCTATAGAGAAAAAAGTTTGAAGAGAAGTGAAAAAATTATCTCCTCCCAGAAGTCACACAGTCAAGTTCAAAGAGTGAAGTTACACCAAGCTTTCTCCAAAACACACAAACACTTAATGCTTCTCCATCTTTACACACAGAAAAGCAAAGCTTTGCTATCTCCAACATAGTCTTTTCAAACTCTTAGTATCAACATAAATTCATGAAATAAACAGATGAGCAATTTGTGAACATTTCATTTATCATGTAGTTTTTTTGACTGCTGAAAGCTTTTTGAGTCTTTATTATTTTTTAGGGATTTTTCTGCAGTTTGGATGGCTAGAGCTTATTTGTAAAAATGCACTTTAAAAAAAGCTGAGCATGGCTCCTGAGGTTGGGGCTTTCAAAAGCAGTTATGAAACACAGAATAAAGTCATGAGATTTGCCAGCATGGAATGAGTGAAGTGAGAAAATAATCTTCAGACTTGTGTTCCAAATACCTAGTATATCTGCAAGCTTTTGCTTGTAGACTCTGCATTTACAATTTGAAATTTTACTGGCACATTTGAAATAACAGATTTCTGATTTGTTCATCTGAAGGTTGATTCAAGGATTTTCTCAAAAAAGCAGCCTTGACTTGGGAATTCATTTTGGACAAGAAGTAAGCATTAAAGTTGCATGAGAAAAATACATCAGAAAACCTTGAGATTTGGTGGAAAAAAGTTTTGGTGATAGAGAGAAAATTCTTCCCTGATTTATGTGGTTTTGTTTTTTCCTCTACTGTAAGTTCTTTCTGGCTTTGGCCAAGCATTTTTTTCTTTTTATTTATCTCAGCTGGTTTATTGTTTGCTTGTTTTTATCATCCCCTAACTTCAGCAAACTGTGACCCAGACTATTATCAACCCAATCTGTTTATACACTATCTTTTCTTCTCTTTTTCAAGAACTAATCACAAGCTACAGTGTTTTTGTTTGTCAGTTATTATAAAGAATAGTTATGAAGCTCTATGTCACAAAATGCTTATATACTTAGGCTCATAAACTGATGTAAATCTTCTTTGTTTACCTGTCTGTGATGATAATGTGCATCTGCATCTTCATTTACAGTCTAGAAGGTCTGAAAAGACATAAACATTTCTTTGGCACAAGCCCTGGTTTAAAACGTACCTTTTTTTCTCCACTGCCTCACTGCTCATTCCTGCCCATCTCGCAGAGTTCAACACCTCTTCAGTTGTACTACTTGAACAGTTTGTGGCATGGTCTTATAGACCTCTGAAAAAACTTGATTCAGGTGGTTGCTAAATAGAGGAAATGGAAACCACTGTGAAGCCAACTCAGAGTGAAATGTCATTGTTTCCTCACTCCGCATCTTCTAAAATATAATGATTGGTTTCTTGATCATGACTTTTCAGTAGTATAAACTCAATTTATTTCTGTCTTAAAGAGTGATAACAGGAATGCTGGCATTTTTATTGCCTGAAGACCAGCAATCCCAAGATAGGGTTACCACTCCTCTCTCGCAGTGCTTGTCAACCCAACGTTGAGGAGTCTCTCAAGAGTCAGCTGGGCTCTCCTCTGTTACCTTCCAAGAGCCTGTTTGGTTGCAGACCACAGGTGACTACTAAGGAAAAGCAATCTCTAACTGCAAGTATCTCAAAGGGCTCATGTCAGGAGATAGCCTGTACCTCAAAAAGAAATAAAGAAAAACAGCTTCTCTTATCACTTCCACATACTCATGCTTTTGAATCTCTCCTTCTTTTACCTCTTTCTGTCTCCTAGAAGAAGGTAGGTGGGAACATTAGAAGGGGTAGGAAATTGTTGTAGGTGTGTGCCTGTTAACCAGTTTCTCCATGGAAGACAGCTCCTTCCATCTTCCACCTATGTTCAAGAAAGGAAGCACTCCACCCAGCGCTCACGGGGGAATGGGGCTGTCACAACTACTACTGCTCACCCAGTATGATGTGGGGGGATTCAGGAAAGTAAAATTTACTTTTGCTACTTTAGAGTATTTAGTCATTTCATATTGAGACACTATAATATCTGTAAAGTTCAAGAGGATTTGTAAAACCCTGTTTTCTCAGGCATTATTTTTCAAAATCTTTGTGAATGTTTCTTCAGCTGCCATGAATTTTTCAGAGATACGAGCATTCAAAGGGCACTGGACAGTTCAGCTTACAAACTAGAGATTACAAAAATCATCTGATTCATTTTGAGCAGCTGGGAGAAAGCTATTTCAAAAGATGGGGGCTATATTTTGCTGCTATGAAACCAACTATTACAGCTTGTCCCACCTTTATTTTTAATTCTATTAATAATAATATTAAATATATACATGTTCCGTGTGGAAATGCAGTCTAAAAATTCCGCAGATGAGTTCAGGTGGCTTCATTCCTCCCAGCAGGTGAAGTAGGCCATGCTGTCTGAGAGCTGATAAAATTGTTTATTACATCATTCTGCATCTGAAAACACCACACTCTATAGAGAAAAGAAAATCCTGATATTAGGATTGTTTTAGAGAGATTTTAAAAATGTCACTGGTGCTTGTTTTGATATCCCTCTTCTTTAAAAGCCTTGCTTACCATGCCTCTAGGTGTACTGAGGGATCAGAGTAGAGGGAGCCAAATAAACCTCTCAAATGGCCTAAATGGTTTTTCTATATTTAAAATGTCATAATTTCAAAGTGTGATATTGTGAGCCTTTCTGAGAGGCAAGCTGCTCTTATTGGGGAACTGAGAAGGCCCATTTTGCAGTAGTGTGGAGCTCCATTTTTTTTAATCTTGCAGCATTACAAGATAATATACATTAAAGGTATGATGATCTTTATGTATAGGAAAGCAGTTACTGAGTCAGGATGGAATCCTGCATCTATGACAATTTTAATTTTGAATAAGAGTTTCTATCAGGTAGAGGAAAAGGAAGAAGTTTTTGAAGTGAATTGTTATTATTAAACAGAAGCATTACAGGAGCAGTGAGACTCTGGAAGTTTATGGAGCCCAGTACTCTACAAACCCATGTAATTTGAGACGGAGTAACAAAACCTGAAGAAACTGAGAAGAGGTAATAGTGATAATATGATCAGAAACAGGCAGCAGTGGAGTGCACAGTGGAATGAGTTGGAGAAAGCATTAAAAATGTGGTTTTGATAATAGTATATTACTGCACATTAATGAAGATTATGGAAAAATGAAAGTTGCAGTTGGTTGGATATCCAGACTTTAGCAGTGGGTAATTTCTCCTGGGCACAGCAGCAGGTAAGAAACAATTTTAAGGATGTTGGTTCTTTTATGGATGCCTTTGTAGGGTGTGGTTGCTGTTATGCATAATCCATATGATTAATCCATATGAGAGACAAGGCCAAGTGCACCACCTACATGTGAGTTTGCCTGACATCTCCCACCCTTGCTTCCACTCGAGTACAGTTTCTAGAGAGAAATTTCACAAGACAGGCGCCTACCTCAAAGTGATTTGTTTTTCCCTCCTCTGGCAAAATTGTTTGGTCATTTTGAAGCAGTTGTGAGGGAATGAGCCAGGCAGCAAGGAAGAAAGGCAGATCAAGTGAGGAGTCAGGAAAGAGAAACTGATACTGGTGGGAAAGGAGGCTGGGAGACAGAACGTGAGGGAGATATTTGGGCATCATGATTATACTAGGAATTGCTGTGTGACAAATCTGGACTGCTGTGAAAAGTTCAAGCAGAGGAGTGTGGAAATGGGCAGATAAGAAAATCAGGACTGTGAGAAGGAACTAGGGACAGAGAAGAGAGTCAAAGGTAATTGGAAAGGAAAGTTAAGATACATATGGTAAATGTCCCTCTGGGACCCAATGCCTGGGGCTCAGGGCTCAGAGTTTCTGGTGTGTTTCAGGATGCTGTGAAGTTGCTACATTTCATGTTGACCATATTGTCTAGGAGGCTGATGTTAATGTGTTCAGTAGATAATAAAGCAGATAATGTAATAAAAGAGTGATGTTTATTAAATTTGTGGCTGAAATCAAGGAAGGAGTCTGTGCTTCCATACCAGGTAAAGTTATCACAGACAGATATATAGATAAAAGGGGTGGCACTTAGCATTTGTGCTATTAATGCTTAAATTCCTTTTTAAGCGGATCATGCAAATGTTGACACATTGCGGAGCCACAGCTGTACTAACATAGTCATGCCAGTGTGACAGACTCCCTGGGGACCATTTTGATTCAAAAGTTTTCCTAAATATCATATTGTATATATCAGAGAGAATTGCAAATCTGAGAAAACTGGTAGCCATTTTTTTTTCTCTCTTCTGATGTCAGCTCTCTGTACGGCCCGTAAGCCTTCTTCTGCAGCACACTCTGTTATCCCTTTGATATCCTGCAGAATATGTCTAGATTACCTTGATGTCCCACAACTGTGGGATTCAGTGACTTGCTTTGCAAATACCTTGAAATCATCATCAATTTACGCCCAGCTAAATACAAGTAAAAGTAGTTAGTTGCAACATCCAAAGTAGATAATAGAACTACAAATGTTTATAAAACATCAATGTGGAAATAAAAGAAGAAAATTCCTTAATTTCCAAGGAAATTAAGGCCAAGATTAAACAGAAAAGGCTCTCAGGCTTTTTATCCGATCAGTGGTGACATCCCTGACACCTGCCTGTGAGGAAGTCTGCCTTTCTCCTTAACTTACTCTTTAGTTGCTCATGGCAGAGAATTCTGGTGCCTAATAATTTATTTTTTAAACTGTTTTTTAAAAAGCCTAGGAAATTCTACACACGTACAAACACAAAAATTGTGGTTGGAGACATAAGCACTCACAATTTAGGAAATGTTGCAATAAAGGTTGCCTGAATCACCTTCTGAAGGCTCATCTGCTTTCAGGATCAACGGTAACAAAGGAGGTTGTTTTCTTTGGAACTCCTTCCTCATTTTTTGAAGGTGATGGATCTATGTAGTGAACAGTGATATCAAGTGATATAAAAACATTTTATTTCTTCATCAGAATTCCTGCTTGATGAGCAAACCACTACAGCTAAATTTATCAAAAGAAGTCAGTAAATATTTGATTAATCTTCCTTAAATTTAGATGTCTAAATGTTCTATAGTCAATGGAGGGATGCAGGCATTTCCAGAGAGTGATTTGGCAGATCCATTTTAGTCAGATTTTTGAATGGCCCAAATTATTCTCTGGAAGTTCTTATCTCTGTTGATTACTGAGGACTAATTAGACCAGACGCCTAACTTTTAGACCTCCACCTTTGCCCTTCCAAAGAATGAGATTCATCTCACTTAACCTCGATCTTCTACAGGCAAAGCCAGTTTTCTAAGCCTGTTAGCAATGCAGCCTCTGATGCCAACAGAGAAAGTCATCTCCAGAGCGCAGTTCACCCTCTTCTAAAGCTTTGTTCTAAGAGGTGCAGGTAATTGCTCTCGAGGTGTGTGTCTCTCCATTAACTAGAGAAAGAAGAAGCTTATACAACTAGGTTAGACTAGATGCCTAATTTTTAAATAGCTAAATTTAAAATAAATTAATTTCAAGCCAAACTTTTTTTTTCTTTCAGCTTGAAATCTGGATCCTGATTTGCAGAAGCTTTGAGAACTAGTAGTTGCAAATTAAATCAGCAGGAGCAGGAGAAATGCTGCAGAGTGCTTAGGACACTGGAAAAGGAGCAGGGATATAACGCAAAGTGGATATACTAAAATTAGTGGATAATCCTTAGGATCAATATCATTATGCTTCTGTTCTGTACTTCTAAAATGGAATAATGCCACCCTTTCACTATGCAGATATTTTGTGAAAATTAAGTCACTGATGTTTGAACGGTCTAATAATGTGTGTCACAAAACGGTTGCTGAGGAAATTAGTAACTAATGTTACAGTAGGGTTTTAATAATATGTAGTAAACAAGCCTTGAAAGAAATACAAAATATCAAACAGAAACTCACTGAAAGTACTGAGCGCACCAGATTAAATAGCACTTCCTTGGAGAAAACAGTTGAGTTATCATATTCTTAAAGAAGAACTCTTTAGGACAAAACTTCAGTTGCAGATCTACTTAAATTTGGACTTCCTAACTTTTTCCTTGATTCATTTGGTAATCTTCATAAAGACTCTAAATATTATTTTGTGTGCATATTGCATTACACTTTTGCATATATATATACATTTGTATTTGAAGCTGTGCTGAGGTTTGAGAAGTTAAGTCAAGTCAGTGGAGATGATTTAGTGTACTGCTAGAAGGTGACATGGTCCAAGGTGAATGATAAATCAGATCTGGCATTAGCTATAACTTCCTGGCAGCTAGAATATCTAAATAAAAATATGATTTAACATACTATTATCCACACTACAGAAAACTTTCCAAACTTTCATGATTAAGTAGTAAGCATGGAAGAGATTGTTGAGTAATAGCTGATATGAATATTTCATAAAAGAAGAAACTCCAGTTTAAGAAAATTTTAGACCTTTAGTGGATTCATGATTTGCCATTTCTGTTGCTAATTGTTTGGAGAGTTTATGCCTGCACAGGCATTTACATGGTTCTCTCTCATGCAGTGTCTAAATACTCACACAGTAAGGAACAAAGTAAGATCCATTCCATAAAGAATCATGGAAAGAAAAAATTGCAATCATACAAGAAGCTTCAAGGTGTTAAAGTAGGCCACCCCCTCAAAGGCAACATTATCTACAAACAGCAGCAGTCTTTTCAGAAAATAATTGCTGATGAGCCAGGCATATTCCTATTTAAAGAGATATTTATAATTTCAGAACTATTCAATTCCAAATGTCTAGTTAAAACCAACTTGTGTTTCCACAAGAAAAACTTGCTCCTTCCTCTACAACTCTGTGAAAGTCTGAAATAGTCAAAAGTTACTGACTCCTTAGGAAAAGAACAACTGATATATACACAATGGTAGGAAATTCACAGATAGGAACGGTGAAAATTAACATATATTTTTAACTTTTTTGCTCTTCAAATAATTAGATCTAAAGTATGCAGAGAAAGTAAAACAAAGGAGAAATATAATCCTTTTTAGACTGGTGTTTCTCTTTAAGACCCTGTTTGGTATTAAAATATACACCTACTGGATAAAAATGAAAGATATGTAAAATGATTTAGGAAAATAGTTTCATCTTTTCCTTTATATCCTCCTGATGGCAAGGTTGAGTTCTTATTTTTCCAAGTATTCCATGATCAGGTATGAAGCGACAGACAGGTTAAACCTCCCAACTTTACTATTCTCCATGAACCAAGATTTTAAAAGAGAAAACATTTGAATTAGAGCTGGTTGTACCTACCACGCTCAGCTGCTACTGTTCAAATCAGGAAGAATGACAAAATAATGAGACTTTCTTTGTCCCACTGGCTAACTTGACTCCCTCTCCAGTTAATTATATTTAAATGACAAAAAAATAAAAATAAGGAAAAAAAGGTGAGGTCAGTGCCTGAACTCATGAAAATTGCCATCACCCTACAGAAACCAAGGATGTTACATTAATTTACAAAAATTAAAAAAAAAAGCTCATACCATTCATATTGTAAAACAGTTGATTGAAGTAGTGCAGCCAATAAAGCACTCTTCCATGTTCTTTAGCATAGAAAGAGTTTTCCCTCATTATGGTTTCAGTGCTCTAGCTGCTTGTGCACCATCTCCCTTAAATCATGAGAAATTCAGCTGGAGGAAAAAGAGAAGTTATTTTGGTGTAAATGGAGGGGAATACAGTGAATCATTAAGTCCCAGTAGTTTGAGCCTCCTCTAACTGAAATCAGTTAAAAATATTCCCAGTGACTTCAGTGCTACAGAATCAGCCCCTAACCACTGAGAAGCTGACAGATTTTACTATCTCTGAATGCTGAATGCCTCATTTGGGATTTAAGGAAATATGTGATTAAAATCTAATTTTGTCACAAGATGTACTCGGACTGAAGCTGAGCAAATAATTGATCATGAATAATTTATCTGAGGAAGTTTATCTCTTTTCTTTGTCCCTGAACATCCATGAGTAGATCATCATTTCTTCAAATTCACTTTTGCAAACTTTCTTGATTCTGAATCAACTGGGCACAGTTTTCTGCACACATGGATTATTTGATCTTCACCCTTTCAGCTGTACTAATTGTTTATGATTAGTCAGAAATCTCATGATTTATCCCTGTAATAGTATTTCTGGCACAGATACTCCTGAGAAAAAAATTAGTTAAAGAAGGAAAAACACTTGCACAAGAGCTTAACAAAATCTCTTTCCAGTTTTGCTTCAAAATGTAAATAGCAAGGGGCATGACATGGGCAAAGCAAAGTTATTTTATTTTGTTTAACTGACCAATTAGTCATAGATATTCCCTACCTGACCTTCCAATAGATCTCTATTTTAGATACTGTGTTACAGTAGAGGATTAAATGGAACTGAGTTGCCTGTCCCTGTCTATATGAGATGGCTACAGTCTTGCAATATTAAATGCTATTTTTCCTCTATCTAAAAGTTTATGAGGTGACTTTACCATCATTTCAATTTATACAAATAAGTTGGTGTTCATTTCTTAAATTTCATAGGTCAGCTTTCTATTCCGTCTGTCTATTCCCCTATTATTAATAAAGTTGAGTTGGCATTTGAGCCATATTTATTAATAAATTTCTTATTCTCTTTCACATTTCTTATAAGTTTCATCTGCACATATTATGTGAAAGTGAAGTATTATAAATTGGAAATAGAAATCATATTGTGAAGCTGAAAATTTTTTTTAAATGATTTTTCAAAAATTGAACCACAGTATAAAAATATCTATCATTTCTTCCTTAACTTCTTGAGGCCCTCATACGGGAAGCTACACCTCGTGTATATGAAGTGAAGAAATTCCTGATGCACATTTATTTCACAAAACATCAAATACTACTGTTTAAGGACAAAACTTCTTAGTAGGAAAAAATTCCTACCAGAGTGTAATTTGTGCTGTCGGGAAATACTTAAGTCTCCTAAGGAGAACAATGAATTGTGATACATTTACAAACCATACTCTGAAAGCATTCAGAGCAGATCAAGCAAAAACCTGACACAGTGAGCAACTCTTCAGAAACTATGATTCAGAAAAAAGATCAATATGTTACAAATATTTATTAAATTAAAAGCAACTGGAGTAGTGGGGAAGAACTGTCATTTTAGGCATTTCATTTTTAAGAATTTTTTCATCCTGCAATTCAATGTGAAAATGAAACAGAAGATAAGAATATATTCTCACATGCAACTAGATCACATGAATCCAAAGAAGTACAGTGGTTATCATTCTTCCATTTGAAACTGTCTGTTAAAACTTCCATTTGAAAAATAAATTTAGTTTATTAAAAATCATTCCACGATTAAACCAGAAACAGAAAAAGTTGACAAAGGGTCCAAAATGTTTTTAAAAATTAAACAAGGATTGAATTTAATTGAAAAATTATCCTTTGAGGACATAACAAAGAAGCAAAAATCCAGTGCAGAGATTAGGAAAGGTCTTGGAAGCTAATCAAGGGTACTTACTAAATAAAGCAACAGAGTTAAGTAAAAGTAATTTTGCTGACTTTTAAGAGGACACTGAATGAAACTCAGAGAGCCCCAGTGTAGCTGCAAACACCTGCTTAACTGTGATCAGAAAGACAAGCTGAAGGATTATACTACCACTTTCAGTAAAACAAGTGGAGCATCAAAAATTAAACAGAAGCAGCTGATATAGGCTTGTCGACAGTATGTGTTACTTCTGTTGTTCTGATAAAATCTTACTATTTCATTAAAAAATGACTCTCCCATAAGAGTAGAAGAGGAGTTAAAGCACTATAATTTGAAAAGCTCTGTGTTCGCAAAATCTGAAAAAGGGAAAGAAGAAATCAAATAGGGTGGAACTTAAAAACCTTTCATGTAAGATGGGAGAAAAAGTAATTTCTGATAAAAATTTCTGATTCAAGTGGTGAAGAAACACTGCTCTTACAAACATGGAATGCTTACATTTTCCTAATTTGCAACAGAACAAATTAGGGATATATTTTTTGTTCTTTTTTTTTTATATGTAAGCTGATTCATCCAATTTGACTCTTTCTGGAGACAGGTTTCAAGAAAAAAAACTAATTAGGGAGTGTTTCTCAAAATATAATGGTATGAACAAACAGAGATAAAAACTCACACATCCCCCCAAAAACAGCAGCCTACTAGTAATACCACTTAGGTACTGGGCACAAGTCCTCACTGGTTTGTTTGCTCTGGTTTGAACCTGTGTTTCAGCACCGCATGGGAATGCCCAACCACCATGCAGTAGAATCCACTTTCTCTAAGCCAGAGAATATGCACTTGTTTATGTTTGGTGTAAGCACCTGAAAACAGAGCAAATGAGGAAAGTTATGGATGAACTTATTTATTTTGTATGTCACTAACAATTAAAGTTCATATTTCTTTCAGAAAGAGAACTTATTTGTTTATCCAAAGAAGGAGGAGGATAACAGAAAGAAAGATTTAAGGATGCTTGCTTACCAATAGGTAATAGCCTGCCAAGGATGCAAAGCAAGAATACAAACACAGGTCTTTCGGCAGGGGGCCTTCTCTAATTCTTCATAATGACTTCACTGGGATTGTCTTGGGAAGAATGGGAACATATTCTGGTGTGTTGCTTCTCTCACATATTGTAACGAGTGTCATTCCCTTAATGCAGCTGCTGAAAAACTGGAGGTCTAATTTTTTAACAGTAGAACAGCACTCACTAAGATCAGATGTTGAATTGGTGATACAGGCAACAAATATCCTGAGCTCTCGCTCATCTAAATGCAGAGTGATTAATATTAAAAATCTTTGATCTGGATCAGATGGAGAAGAGACCTGGATTCAGTTCTTTACCCTGCTAGCCTTTGCCCATACACATGCAAATGTCAATGCCCTGACTGGTGATATACCTTTTATTTTTGCCTCAATCTGTTATGAAAATAACCTTCCAAATTTCAGAAGCTGCTAAAAAATATTGATATTTTCTTTTAAATACTTGCTAGGCTATACATATGACACATACAGTTTAATACATGTTTTAAAGCCTACAAAGGGATTGTTTTCTACTGTACACACACTAAATGCAATAGAAGTATTTTGTATTTTCTAAAGATTCCTACATGCTTTATCTCTTGCAATGCTAAACTTGACACAAAGTGTAATTGAGAGCTGGACATTTTCCATTATAGATCACTTAATGAAGGCCACATCTCTGCTATAATTAAAAAAACAAAACAAAAAAAAAACAAAAAAAGAACAAGCTGTTTAAGCTAACCCAGCTGTTTTTGCCTGAAAGCTGTTTTGCCTGAAGGCTTTAGGAAACCTTCATGTTAACCACTTTTCTGCAAAACTGTGGGGGTAGTAACTTCCAGCAAATGACAGTAACAAACAGCATGGTGAGCAGCAATTACTTCATCCAGCACAGACATCTGAGGAGCGAGCACTGTCTGAAAGGCTGGACTTTGTGCCCTTCTGAGTTCTGACAAGTCTCAGAAGGTATGCTAGCTAAAAGAGATTACAACTGAATGATATTTTGCTTCTATTTCACACAACTGCAATATGAGAAAGGAAAACCATCTTCACTCTGCTATTAGCCTCCACTGGTTTGGAATCTATTTTTTAACCATTTCAGTTTGAGGAAAGTTCAATCAACTGAAGTAATTCAAACCTCTAAGAGCAAAGGACCTTTCCACAGGTTCCAATCCTGGCTTAGCAGCCTTTAATAAAACTTTCAGAAACCTTATAAATGAATGTGGTTTTAGAATATATTAAGGAAATATAAAATTGAGACATAGTATGGCAAAAATAAATTCATACAAATTATTTTCCAAAATTCACCCATTGCTGTTCAGTGATATTAATGAGAATCTAAATATGACATAATACCCTTAAAAAGATTTTAAAACATATAATAATGTTGCATAAATCATAAAAAGGCACCTTCATACATATCCTGATGTCTGTCATAAGGTCAGGTTATAAAATCTAGAAAGGATAAAGGCAATTTAATTGTTTCTGTAGGTCAATGAGCAGTTAACATTGGCATTCTGACATAAAACTAGTTTTAACACAGATGGGATAGGTTAAACATTTGAGTATATGTATGCCCAAGATCATATATAACTGTGAGAGGGTTACAATAGATATAATTCTCGAAAGAACTTTTGTGAATCGGAAACCTAAGTTCCACTGAACGCCTCATTTAATTTCAAGGTGTGCTCTCAAGATTTATATTCCATTAAGTATTTACCATATGTGTTTCTCTGCATCAGATGGCCAGAATCCCTCTTGAATTGCCAGAGGGGGAAATGAGCACATTTGCTAACCCGTAAATGTCTCTTGTTGACTTGGAAGTCATGCACTATGTGAGATATGGTTCGGAGACTGCTGGTGGGATGGACATCGATCCATAACATCAAAATGAAGAGGAAAAGAATAACTTTTCTGTCACTACCTTTGTCACCTCTTATGTCAGCTGTTTCTGGACTGTCAAGAGAAAAAGTAAAATGAAGTCATTTCCCTAGATTGTAATAGAGAAAGAGAGGTAAGTTTTGGTGATTAGAACTGGCCAAAAACTTTAAACAGAATCATATTCACTGGAGAGCACCATGTGATTGGCTGGAAATCTCAGGGGATTTTGTCAGCTTCACTCACATTTAATAGAAATATTTAAAGCAAAGCAAAATGAAAAGGAATTACTCACTTTCAGATTTCATGTTTTGTCTTTCACATAGTAATATTCATCACGTATTATATTCATCACACATTATATTTAATAAAATTCTTTTATAAAATACCATGGAATAGTTTTTCAGTATTGAAGGAAAAGGTTTCAGTATTATCAGGATAAAGCGCTGGAATCAAAACAAAACACTTGTTTCAATATGTCAGAATTAGTGGCTGGAATTTCCATTCCTCAAACAGTGGACTTTTTGTCTTGTTTGGGAACAATCTTGAATTCTGAATGCCACAGAATTAAAATTCTGCTTTCAGAACATCTTGAGATTTTAATCTCTCTTTGGGATTATTAAGGTCCTATTTATTTTCAATCAGTGCTCTTTTGCAAATAAGTAATCAAGAAACTAGAATACATGCATTCAGGCAGCATATTCAGAACATATTAAAACATAGTGAGCATGACAGTCACATCACAGAATATCATCAAGAAGGTCTAGAATGAAGTCTTAAGAGTGTGGTTTCAGAGACGGAGCATTTTCCTTTTGTGTTTTTACCAATACCAGCCATATGTCACAGTTTCTGTATCCAGATTTCTGGATATACAAAACCTAAATAATACAAAACCCATTCATGAAAATGAAGAAGTTGAGAGAAGTTTTCAGGATACCACGAAATGCCATATTTGTTTTACATTTGGAAATGCTTTTAAAATAACAAACAAAAGTATTTTCATGGTTCAAGAATAAATTTGCATGCCTACCTAAGCTAATTTATTTATCAACAGTACCATAAATCCTCACCTAGATTCACTGGCCTCTGGTTCTATCATTAATTTCCCTCCAACATGTTTTTTACAGTTCCAAAACCTTTTTGTCTGACCTTTTTTTTTATTTTGAACACTATTTGTTCTTTCCTTCTGTTACTCCCATATTACCAAGAGGATCCCTGGAGCTACCTAGGATATTTTTTTCCCACTGGCCAAGTGTGGGTCTAAACCTCCTCTGAGACAGGCTTGCACTGACAGTGCTGGGAGGCTCAGTCAGAGCTCCAGAGTCTGCTAGTCCCCTCACATGGGCCCCAGTTCTTGTGCCATAGTCCGAATATACTGGGCGCCAGTGGAGTTGAACCTGTTACAGTTCAGCGCGCTAGCAGATGATGAAAGCCTGGCTCTTCACTAAAAGCAGTGAGACTGCCTTCAGCTATAGCCTGAACAGCGGACAGGAAGTTCAGCATCAGCTGGCTCTGCAAGCTTCAGCCTGTGCTGGTGCTGAAATTTCATCCTTTTCTGTAGACACATTCCTGGAGTCCAGTTGTCCAGTCTGGTTTAGTTACAGTAAAGTTCTCCGAGTGTCCTTTACCTCTGACCCAAGCAGGGGAAAAGAGAACAGAGCAGTAGTGGGAAAAGCCAGCAATTCAGCCCATACTGCTCCCTTCCAATATTCAGCAGAAGTGCGGAGAATAACTGTCTTCATGTGCTGTTAGTCCCTTTGCCTATTCAAACCTCACCTAGATCTCACCTAGCTATTTTTTAAGGCTATGCATCCTATATCTGTACTGGCAGAAATAGTTTTGGACAGGAACTTTGCTAAAGCTGTATATAGAACTACAACAGATCCTGTTTTTCTTCTGAGGCAAAATTTCTCACTTTTGTGACCGTACCTAATGTTAACCCTGCTACTAACCTTACTGTTAGTGGACCTCTCAGCTTTTTCTGCTTTAGTGCATGATCAATAACGTAGCAGGAGATGAGTCCAGAGCATCTCAGTAGTGATAAGGAAGGGCCTTATGCTAGGTTGTAGGCTCCTACCAGAAAGGACAGCTTCTGACTGAAGCATGGTGTCCCAGCCTTTGCCCTGCTCCCTGCATCTCACACAACTGCCTGGGGGATAAGAAGGTCCAATTCACCTTCCTGTAATGTCAGAGTACAGAAAGGATGTGACTTTGCACCGAATAAAGATACGAGGTTCTCCAATATCAGTGGAGCACATATAAGACAAAAAAATCCTTGCCCAATGGGAAAGAAAGATTGCATAAGGACATGACGAACTTACCTTTTCATTAATGAAGCTGTCATCCCTGGATACAGCTAAAGCAG
Source organism: Apteryx mantelli (assembly GCF_036417845.1). NCBI lineage: Eukaryota > Metazoa > Chordata > Aves > Apterygiformes > Apterygidae > Apteryx > Apteryx mantelli. The sequence continues at coordinate 113,652,543 of NC_089980.1, read as the reverse complement.
TGACATGGGCCCAGCAGTTGCCCATACAACATCTGTGCTCTAATCATTTTCTAAGACATCAGTACAGCAGCTTTCACCAGAATCAAGCTCACTTTAAAGTATCATATAAAGTGAGCTCCCTCAACCACAGAAGAGAACTTTATGCACCAATACAGAGTTTCTTTCATTGTTCATCATAATGTGATTTCCTTTTCTTGTGAGGAGGCAGCCAGTGACAGATGATTTGAAGCAACAGACCTACCCTGAGATACAATGTGCATTGTTAGTAGTATTCACAGAATGTGGAAAAAGAGATAAAATACGTTTTGATGAGACTTTTTTCTATGACATTTTGAACGTAATGCATTTGTTGTGTAGTAAAAATAAAGATGCACATTTTCAATAATTATATACGAATACTGTAAAAGATCATATGTTGCTATTTCCCTTTCCTAGAATATAGTAGGGTTTTTCTGTACAACTACTCTGTGAGCTAGTTGTAATTCCAGCTGCCAGCTGATCTATGCTTGAGTGCATTACAGACAACCCTATCTCTTCCCACACCTCACCCAGAGGTAGCTTATTCTTTCAGGGGAATTGCTGGGGAATTCAGGGGAATTTAATATAGCAGTTACATATCTAATCTGTTTTATAATGCTGTCTATACAATTCTGTGGATAGATGTTTTATTCACTGTGGCCATAAAATATAAGGGAATCTATGATTAAATATTAACCATTTATACAAAGCACCATAAGTTCTTTATGGCTTAAAAGGCCAGTTAGATTGCATTTGGCCCCTATGGAATTTATGAAAGAAATAAGGATCCTGTTCACCCTCAATACAGATTCTGATGTGAGCACATCTCTGAGGCCAACAGTCAAGGAGAAGGTACCTAGAACTGGAGATATGGTCTCATAGAGAATAAAGAAAGAAGTAGCTGGCCATGGTAATGAATGTAAGGACATAGGAAAAGACTTCCCAGAGCACATGAAAGGTCCATCTAGTCCATATTTTGTCTTAGTGCATAACAGCAGTGGCTTTATTATTTGCTAGGACAGCAAAGGGTGCAGGGTGATGGGGTCAAGACAAACCACAGGAATGGTAAAACTGGGTGAAATAACTTCCACCTCAAGTGTATATGCACAAATGCACACAGCCAGGAAAACAGGCAGGAGGAACTAGACCACCATGTACAATCACAGAACTACAACGCTGCAGGAATAAATGAGAAGTGGTGGGATAGCTCACACGGTTGGAGTGCTGCAATGAAAAGAAACAAGTGTTTCAGGAAGATAGGCAAGGAAGACGAGAAGGGGAGGTGGCTCTCTATGTGAAAGAGCAGCTAAAATATATGGTGCTCCAGAATGGGGTGAATGACAGCCAATGTCATTGGCCAAGAAGGCCAATGGTATCCTGGGGTGCATCTGGAAGAGTGTTGCCAGCAGGTCGAGGGAGGTGATTCTCCCCCTCTACTCAGCCCTGGTGAGGCCACATCTGGAGTACTGCGTCCAGTTCTGGGCTCCCCGGTACAAGAGAGACATGGCACTACTGGAGCAAGTCCAACAGAGGGCTACGAGGATGATTAGGGGACTGGAGCATCTCTCTTATGAGGAAAGGCTGAGAGAGCTGGGCCTGTTTAGAATCACAGAATCACTGAGGTTGGAAGGGACCTCTGGAGATCATCTAGTCCAAGCCCCCTGCTCAAGCAGGGTCACCTAGAGCACATTGCACAGGATTGCATCCAGGCGTGTTTTGAGTATCTCCAGAGAAGGAGACTCCACAACCTCTCTGAGCAACCTGTGCCAGTGCTCTGTCACCCTCACAGTGAAAAAGTATTTCCTCATGTTCAGATGGAAGTGTCTGTGTTTCAGTTTGTGCCCGTTGCCTCGCGTCCTGTCACTGGGCACCACTGAAAAGAGTCTGGCTCCATCCTCTTGACACCCTCCCTTCAGATACTTGTACACATTGATAAGATCTCCTCTCAGCCTTCTCTTCTCCAAGCTAAACAGGCCAAGCTCTCTCAGCCTTTCCTCATAAGAGAGAGATGCTCCAGTCCCCTAATCATCTTTGTAGCTCTTCGCTGGACTTGCTCCAGTAGTGCCACATCCCTCTTGTACTGGGGAGCCCAGAACTGGACACAGTACTCCAGATGTGGCCTCACCAGGGCTGAGTAGAGGGGGAGAATCACCTCCCTCCACCTGCTGGCAACACTCTTCCTGATGCACCCCAGGAGACCATTGGCCTTCTTGGCCACAAGGGCACATTGCTGCCTCATGCTTAACTTGGTGTCCACCAGCACTCCCAGGTCCTTCTCCGCAGAGCTGCTTTCCAGCAGGTCAACCCCCAACCTGTACTGCTGCATGGGGTTATTCCTCCCTAGGTGCAGGACCCTGCACTTGCCTTTGTTGAACTTCAGGAGGTTCCTCTCCGCCCACCTCTCCAGCCTGTCCAGGTCCCTCTAAATGGCAGCACAGCCCTCTGGTGTATCGGCCACTCCTCCCAGTTTTGTATCATCAGCAAACTTGCTGAGGGTGCACTCTGTCCCTTCATCCAGGTCATTGATGAAGAAGTTGAACAAGACTGGACCAGTACTGACCCCTGGGGGACACCGCTAGCTACAGGCCTCCAACTAGACTGCACCGCTGATCACAACCCTCTGAGCTCTGCCATTCAGCCAGTTCTCAGTCCACCTCACTGTCCACTCATCTAACCCACACTTCCTGAGCTTGTCTATGAGGATGTTATGGGAGACAGTGTCAAAAGCCTTGCTGAAGTCAAAGTAGACAACATCCACTGCTCTCCCCTCATCTACCCAGCCAGTCATTCCATCATAGAAGGCTATCAGATTGGTTAGGCTTGATTTCCCCTTGGTGAAGCCATGCTGACTACTCCTGATCACTTCTTTGATTAAACAGATTTGCTTTGTATAAGCACTCATAAATTGCAGAATATCTGATTTAATTTTATGGAAGATTTTTTAAATGTATTTTCATGGAAAAGACTGTTTTTTTGCTGAGAACCAATATAACAAGATTCTGTGGATATTATTTTCCCCATTTCATTCCATTACATGAGATTTTTCCCCACACTGTAACAATACTAGTGGCAATTCGTTTTAGTCTTATTTTACAATAGTATTATGTAAAATGTCTCCTACTGTGAGACAATATCTCTTTCTTTTAGATACCCTGTCTTTAATAGTAGCTGAAGAAATATCATTTTGGCAAAGGATTATTTTGTTAACCACTGAGCTGTCTGGTTCACTGTCACTTCCCCTGCCACAGGACTGGGCTTGAACGTAGTGAGTATTCCCAAATAACATTACAAAATGATGGCTTCTGCTCTAAACATTTGTTTCTGAATCCAAATGAATTCCACACTGAGGTAAAAATCCTAAATCTGCTACAGATGAAAGCTGGGTGTTTAGCACAAAAGATTGCAATAGAATGATTTTTTTTTTTTCTCAGAATAGTACAATCTGATTTTGCCTTTCCTAAAGTTCTATATGATCCCCTATTGGTGAAGATAAAGATACTTCCTGTCATGGTTGAAGGGTCATTTTTCCCTTTTATTCCTCCTTTCCCCCAGAGCAAAACAGAAAAGTCCTGGTGTTCTTGCAGTGTTTGATTCCACACAGAGTATTAGAATGACAGCATAAAGAAATTTTATATAGAGAAAAAATTTTAGTGTAATGCAGAGAAATAAAATCAAGTATATTGCAATACATCTCCATATTTTAACAGATGAGACAATTTTCAGGCTTTGCAACTACAACGAATTCTGTGAGATTATCTAAAAAGTCCAGTGTACCCCATTGTCCGCAGATTTTTCTTAGCACTAGAATTTAAAAAACTCTTCCTACATGTTTACATTATTTATATTTTAGATTATATGTTATGAAGTCAGTTGTGTCAGTAAGACATAACTCCAAGGAATTAACAATACAGGAATAGATTTTCAGGGGGTTAGGGAAAGGAGAGATCTGTCAGGGATTTTGCTTCAGGAGGTGTGATACCCCTGACTGCACAAGGAGGCATGCTCACAGTATCCTATTGCTTACGATAACTCTTTATACATCTCACCTGCCACAGATATGGCAGGTGTGAATAAAACTTAGGTAAGATACAGGCAAAGCACAGTCTCAACAAATAAAGGTCTTTTTGCAAACAGGACACAAAAAATATGGAGCCAGAATAAGACCAGATGTCTAGATAAATGCCAGAAGTCTGAAAAATAGGATGTGGCTGAAATGGTATGGACATAATGAGAATTATAGAAATTTGGTGGAAGGGAGAAACACAGTCAGGAGAGCACTTGAAAATAATGGTAAAACTGATTTACAAATGGCAGAGAGGGCAAGGCTGATACAAAGGTGAAAGCCAAGTCAGTTAAGTTAAGGATATCAATAAGACACGCTGAATTCTTATTTTGCCTTTGTTAAGTTGTTCTTCTATTGTTTGTACCCTACTTGTTAATCACACTGGCCTTGTAGGAGCCTTTTTAAGAATCACTGTGATGATGACAACCATGACTTCAAACATAAGCTTGTTACAGGAGCAAAAAACCCTCCCAAAGCTACTGCAGGAATTCTAGCTTCACAAATGGGAAATATAATTACAAGGGAGACTGTTATAAGGAAATTAAAGAAGCAACTGAGGGGGGTTATCAGTGAAATCCAACGGTGTACTATGCTAGGACCTGTGCTGTTCAGTGTACTCATAAAATATCTGGGAAAGAAGATATACAACAGGGTGACAGGTTTCCTAATAACTCAACATTTTTCTGAGTATTAAAATTCAAAGCCAGCTGAAGAGAGTTAGGGAAGAGTCTCATGGTACTGAGTGACTGGGTGATAAGTGGCAGATGAAATACAGTGTTGATAAATGCAAAGTAATGCACCTGGATAAAAAAAAGCCTAACTATGTATACACAGTGATAGCTTCTAAATTAGCTATTACCACTCACAGGAGAAATCTTACAGTTGTTATGGATAATTATATGAAAACACCAACTCAGTGCTCTGTACCAGACATACAGGTAAACTGAAAGCTAGGAATTATTAATAAGCGATAGAGAACAAACCAGGAAACATCATGACGTTATCATCATCTTGAATACGGTGTGCAGATCTGACTCTTCTCATCCCTGCCTTCTCAAGAAATATATAGTAGAAGTAAGAAAAGGTTCAAAGGAGGGACAGAGGCACATTCAAAACTTGAATAAAACAGGATTCTTCAACTCTTAGATGACTGAAGGAATGTAAAATGGAAAGATGCAAAATCGTGAATGACATTCAGAATGGGAATAAGGACCAGTCATTTACAGTTTCTTATAATACAAGAAAGAGCCTTGAATAAGTTGCAGGCAATGGGTTTTAAACAAACAACTGGAAGACGCTTTCATACTATTACCACAGGATAGTCTTGACAGTTTTAATGCCAGAGGTGTAAATGAATTAGTCTAATTCACAGAATCACAGAATCACAGAATGGATGAGGTTGGAAGGGACCTCTGGAGATCATCTAAGTCCAACCCCCCTGCTCAAGCAGGGTCACCTAGAGCACATTGCACAGGATCGTGTCCTGGTGGGTTTTGAATATCTCCAGAGAAGGAGACTCCACAACCTCTCTGGGTAACCTGTGCCAGTGCTCTGTCACCCTCACAGGAAAGAAGTTTTTCCTCAGGTTCAGAGGGAACTGTCTGTGTTTCAGTTTGTGCCCATTGCCTCGCTTCCTGTTGCTGGGCACCACTGAAAAGAGTCTGGCTCCATCCTCTTGACACCCTCCCTTCAGATACTTGGACACGTTAATAAGATCTCCTCTCAGCCTTCTCTTCTCTAGGCTAAATGGCTAAACTGGCTGAATGGCAGAGCTCAGAGAGTTGTGATCAGCGGCGCAGAGTCTAGTTGGAGGCCTGTAGCTAGCGGTGTCCCCCAGGGGTCAGTACTGGGTCCAGTCTTGTTCAACTTCTTCATCAATGACCTGGATGAAAGGACAGAGGGCACCCTCAGCAAGTTTGCTGATGATACAAAACAGGGAGGAGTGGCCAATACACCAGAGGGCTGTGCTGCCCTTCAGAGAGACCTGGACAGGCTGGAGAGGTGGGCAGAGAGGAACCTCCTGAAGTTCAACAAAGGCAAGTGCAGGGTCCTGCACCTAGGGAGGAATAACCCCATGCAGCAGTACAGGTTGGGGGCTGACCTGCTGGAAAGCAGCTCTGCGGAGAAGGACCTGGGAGTGCTGGTGGACACCAAGTTAAGCATGAGGCAGCAATGTGCCCTTGTGGCCAAGAAGGCCAATGGTCTCCTGGGGTGCATCAGGAAGAGTGTTGCCAGCAGGTGGAGGGAGGTGATTCTCCCCCTCTACTCAGCCCTGGTGAGGCCACATCTGGAGTATTGCGTCCAGTTCTGGGCTCCCCAGTACAAGAGGGATGTGGCACTACTGGAGCAAGTCCAGCGAAGAGCTACAAAGATGATTAGGGGACTGGAGCATCTCTCTTATGAGGAAAGGCTGAGAGAGGTGGGCCTGTTCAGCCTGGAGAAGAGAAGACTGAGAGGGGATCTTATCAATGTGTACAAGTATCTGAAGGGAGGGTGTCAAGAGGATGGAGCCAGACTCTTTTCAGTGGTGCCGAGCGACAGAACACGAGGCAACGGGCACAAACTGAAACACAGACACTTCCATCTGAACATGAGGAAAAACTTCTTTCCTGTGAGGGTGACAGAGCACTGGCACAGGTTGCCCAGAGAGGTTGTGGAGTCTCCTTCTCTGGAGGTATTCAAAACGCGCCTGGATGCAATCCTGTGCAACGAGCTCTAGGTGACCCTGCTTGAGCTGGGGGGTTGGACTAGATGATCTCCAGAGGTCCCTTCCAACCTCAGTGATTCTGTGATTCTGTGATTCTGTGAAAAGACTGAGTTCACTCCTGAGTGGTCTGTAAAGTGTGCCTGAAGATAAATTAGAAGCCAAATCCTGAAGTCAAAGAATTTTTGTTGTGCAAAGGAGGAGTAACAATTGTCATTATGACAGCATAATATCCCTAATTAGATTTACCTTACTGTTGCTTCTAATATTGATCAGTATTTGTTCCTTTTAAAAAGAGTAACAAATGACAGAGAGAAAAGCATAGGCAGCACTTTGCAAAATGCATGTATTCAAAGGAAGCATCACGCCTGAAGATTTTAAACATACATGACAGAGAATAATCTCTAATAAGTAATTAGCGCCATTCCCAGCTGCTTTTACAAATTTTAGCCATGGAGAAGTGGAAAACTTTTAAGCAGGAATTGGTTAGGGGGATTCTGACTTAATATGGCATCTACAGCCAGTGTGGAAAGAATAGGTTCCTTGGTCTCCTGCTATACAAGAAACAATTTGACTTCCTGTGGTATGATTGGCAGAAACCACTAATAGTTTAAAAAAGAAGTCCCGAGAAAGGACAAACTCTTTGTAGAAATCATTCATATCAGTTTAGTCAGTCACAAACCGTTACATCATGGCCACATTATAAACCATATTTTGTGCCTCTAATTTGTAATAAAATTCAATTTGCAGGATGATTTTGCTATCAAGATTTTTGCTACTGAAAAAGCTTGGAAATATGCTTGAATATGGGTAAAATCACTACATTCAGGAATTATTAATATTAGTAATGATAACAGTTGTATGTTTCATTTTAACAGTCAGGAATAGTTTGGGATAATGAGTTTCTGTACAGACAGATTTAATGGATACTTATTTTTCAGATTATATGTCAAATTCCAAGTGTTATTACTCAGATTTCCACTGGAAAATCTTTTCTCCTTTCAGTAGTCCTTTCAACATTGGATTTGTTCCTTAAGAGCTGGTCAACACTATAGCTATCCTATTAAGACTTGACTCCTTACCAATAGTAAAACACGTACATTTTTGACAATACAGAGATAGTAAAGACAACATTTATACTATTAGCAAAAGCCAGTTAATGTAGAGATGGTGTTGCTCACTGACAAGCATCTGTTTAAGATTTTTTTTAAATATAAATCCTTTGGTGTCACCCCTGCACTTCTACAGACTCTGTACTAAAAGCCTGCTTGATACCATTAAATTATGCATAATGATACAAATATGCTCTTAATTTCAGTGTAAGTATAAAGAGGCATAACTTAGCTGGCTGTCTTTGCCAGCATAATCATTTTTCATATGTCTTGCTCTAAGTACAGTACCACCAACAAGCAAGAAGCCTGAGATATTTTTAAGCCTGTGTTGTGATCCAACCAAAATCCCTCTGGGCTGTTTTCCCTGATATTTTGAAACTTCTAGCAAATGATCAAAGAAACAGCCTATTGGCACAGAGGGAGTGCTATGACTGATAAACACCTAAAACTGTGGATTCTGCCAGCCTTGCAAATCAGGAAATGGCTTGCTTCAAAGAAGCAGCAAGCAAAATGAACCTTTCTAAATGTGCTTAGTGTGGATAATAATGTTGCTGTTTGTCTTCTCATATTCAGGCTTATCAGGCATATTGAATGATACGTTATAAACAAAATTGCATTGGACAGGAAAAAAACAAGTATATGAAAATAAACATAAAATGGCATTTTAAAAAGATCAAAATTTAAAATGATCTTGAGGAAATAACAACAGTGTGACCTGCTTAAAAAGGAAAACAAGAAACATCCACATGCATCCCATGAGGTTCATAGAATATTTATTCAATTTTCTTTTCCATAAAAACAATCTTTTTAAACAAATTATGTAAGAAGAAAACACAAGAAATCTACTCACATCTTGTCATCTAAGATAACCTCCAGGCCGTTAACACATTTGACAACATCTTCTTTTATGATAGTATATTGCCTTAATTTTAATACTTATGGAAAGACCTTTCCCAGAGTTACTTTCTCTGAGTTCTCCCAAGCTGTGATGCAACCCCATTCACATTAAGCAATAGACATCCTGAAATTATTGCTTTTTTCTCTTTGTCGTCTTCCAAAGATTCATCATATCTAAAGTAATTGAGGATGTTCAGAGGAGGGAACTAATGTGTTATTCAACTATCACTTAGAGCCAAGAGTCAGAGACCTGCTTTGTTCAGTGCCTATGTTAAAACCACCAACATCTCATTAACACAAGCTTCTGCACAACTCTCCAGCCAATTTCACTCCACTTCTTCCACCTTGTTTAAGATTCAGGGTTCCCCTCTACATAGCATTTACTACCCATATGAAAGCAGAAAATAAATGTTCAACAATAATACTTCACAACTACAGGTAACTGAACTTTAGATTCTCCTTTGGCTCATTTGCTTATTTATTCTATGGATGTCTTTCAATATCTGTACAATAAAACTGATGGGTTGGGTAAATAGCTAGTCATGAATATCTATATGTAGTTCACAGTTGCAATATATTTCTGTACTCTTTTCCTGTCTGTCAGAATATGCATTCTGGTAGTGACCACATCTTTACTATGTCAGCTTGTCTCCCTCATGCAAACTGTCCATTCAAAGAATTTTCATTTATGCTTTTTTACTGCATTTTAACAGCTTCTTGCCCTTTCCTAAGCTGCTCAAAACCTCTGATTTAGTTTGTTCTCCCCTCACCACCAGTCAAACCATTGTCTCTATATATCATAAATCAAATTTCATATTATCTAAATGGTTTCTATTTTATGCATTATTGTTGATGATAAAACCAACTTGGCAGGAATGACGTGTTGTTAAGCAATCACAGAGTCAAATCCTATTGAGTCCACTTCATTCAATGCCTTAAGTTCTAATAAATCAGTGTTGGGTAATGGAAGCTCATCACAATCAGTTCCAACTGCCTATTTCCAGAGTACTGTAAAGGTGTAATTCCCAACAGCTGGCACTTATTTTATCTTCTTTATTATTTACAATGCATGAGTGTCCATTTGTTCTGTATAAAAGGGTGCACTTTTAAAATAAAGCCATATCTTGTACCCTTTCCTTGTCATTAGGTACAGCTATCTTGTCCTTCTCACCCACATAAGACAGGACCCAGATCCATGCGCTGAGTAATACAAACTGGTTCCCGTTTGTATTGTGCATGCCTTACTGCACAGAGGCAGAAATGCAGCATTGCAAAACAGCTATCCAAGAAACTTTTGCATCACCACCAGATTATTTCTACTGCAATTTAGAGAATTCTTTCATTGACTGTGGCTGGGACAGCTTTTTTTTCCTTAATCTGTGCTTCCTCAGCTGCGTGTAGGACCCCATGGGGATGACAACTTGCATGGCATCATAGTCTCAGTCAGACTTCTGCCAGACACTGCTTGTTTCCTGCTATGGGAGTTTATTAGTCTTATCCTGAAAACAAGGAACACACAGGAACTTCAAACAGACCCTGAATTTCTGGACTTAGCTTCAGAAATCTCCTGCCAACTCCAGAAGTCCTTACTGGAAAAATAAATTAAAAATTATATTCATATCAACAACTCATGTAAACAGCTCATCTTATGGAAAGGAATTGTATGTATAATGCAAAATCACGTACAAAGAATGCAAAGGATTAAGGGGATTCTTAAGAAAATTGAGAGTTTATGCTAAAAGCCTACTCAATCCCTCTAGCAGAGGCTTTGCTTCTGTAAACAAAAGGAACCTAAAAAATGCATCATATTCAGGTTCTGGGTATCATATTTAGATACCACAAATTAGCCATTTTACTGTAATTTTAATTCATCTGACATGGTGAAACCAAAGAAGGCATTAATGGTCTTTCCATTATGGGCTTCATTTCTAATTACTAGGATCATCTGATAAGCCCCAGCCTTAGTTTTCAGGGGACAACATACTTGTAAGTAAAACAGTGTGGCTAAACTGATTTAATATGACACTGAGCGCCAAGGAGGATTATAAGACTGTAATTTACCATGATATGCATAAACCCTAGAAAGGCAGAACACTGTTGTATACATTTGCAAAGATGTTTAGGCTTTGATAGCACTGTAAGTAGAAGATAAGGAGCAGGAAGAAGCTCAGGGGTGAAGTATGATGTAGTATCTTGAGAAAACTGTTGAGCAGTTGCAGAGAACTTGTAATGATTTTCAATATCTCCGGAAGACAACAGGGAATGTCAATTTCCAAACTCTGCAGGAAAATTTTTGGAGATAATCATTCTCACTAATTTCACCAAATTTAAGGAATGGATTTAGGGATTTAGGCTTCCCATTTAGTCAATTGATAGAATAAGCATCTAACCCAGGTGTCCAGAATAGCTCAGATTTCCAGGGACAAGGCAGAGCATCCTAGGGGATCTGGCCACCTATGCACTGAAGTTCAGTTCCTCTATTATGCTGTGTGAATACTTTCTGTTGGCTGCATCTCTAATAATAAATAACATGGGAGACAGACCTTTCTCTTATATGATCTTGAGGGCAAGTGGCATGACACAGCTCACACCTTTACAGCTAAACTCTTCCCTCCACTCCCCTGCAAAGGTGGCCTTGGTCCATACAGTTTATTGGCCTATGCTGTCCCCAGTCTGTGCTAGTCTGGCTGATTAGCCCATGCCAAAACTGTCCCAGGGAGCATGTTAACAAGTAAACAGCATGGATGATTTCATGGCAGTGCTCAGGCCCATGCCCCACCCTATTTAATTTACTATTATTAGGCATTGTCAAAGATGCTGAGTCCTCAAGCCCTCCTTCCAGTCATAATAATTATTTTTGTCCATAATGTCACTGAGGTCAATGGTGCCTATACTTAGGTCATGAATTCATTCATTTTGTTAAGTGCTGTACCCGATGAAGATGTTACAGCTCTCAGTCGTTCTGCCGGAGGTTACTGCTCCCACAGCTCTTCCTGGGGGAAGGATCACATGAACCCTCCCTGATCCTCTTCAGGCAAAGTCAGTCAGGTTAACTTAACCTGTAAATGAAAGGGTTTGAGCTAAACTGATTAACTTTGCCAAAAGCAGATGAAGGAGAATTCACATGATCCCTCCTGGTGGAGGACCTCTGGTGGTCAGAGTCATCAGCTAGAAGCCAGCAGCAGGGAACCAGTGGAGAGGAGGAGTGAGAGGTAGTAAATCCCTCATGTGGTCTTGGAAGTTGGCTTTTAAGGATCAGGCACAAAAATGTAATCGAATTAAATCTCATGTGCAGGTGCTTGCTTAATGAATCCCTGCATGCAATAATCAGGCTGTTTTCTGAGAAAGTAGTGATAAACTAATATAAGCAAGAGGTAATTATCTTATCAAGTGAAAAGTTCACACTGATGAGTGAACCAGTTACAGACTAATGTTCATTTAAAGATCTGGTGACACATGGCCACCAGTGATTTGTTTTAAGCAGAGGCTGATGCCATTGCAAATCTTCTGAGCTCCTTGCAGCTAAAAGCCTTTGCAATAAACACAGCTATGCAGTCCTCTAAGCTGCCATTTAAATGACAGCTTCTCTTTTATGGAAGAAGTCCTTGCCACTGGAAAGAAGTTTAAAGTATTCACTTATACTGTGTCCGACAGCAGCTGGTAGCAATAAAACCTTTTTCTGCTGGTCTCCCTGACATATACTCTCAGATTTATTACATACTGATGCCAGTGATACTCAGCTGGCAATGACCACAATGAACACCGCAGGTGCACTAACACAGAGGAGGAGGTAGAGAGCCAAAAATGAGAAAAACTACATCTTCACTAAAGTAAGAGGGAACCAAGAGATTATGCTTTATGCAGATATTACTCACTATTACCCTCAAGTATGGCATCTGGATAAAAACAACCACTTGTCTCTGATATACTGTCAGCAAAGATCTATTCATGACTCAGTCTTTTATCCATGATGTTACATTGTAATTCTGATTTAAGAAGTCTCAGCTACCTTTCCTCTTCCTATAATCTCTTATGCTGAAGATGTTGTCTGGGATTATAATAGTGAGGTGGTCACACACACCCTGTTTTGCCTTCCTCCATCTATTAAGTGTTGTGGTTTTTTTAACCTGAGTGAATCAGCTAGCAATTTAGAAAGCTGTTAGCAAAGCATTATGTTAGCACAACAGGGGCTATGAACTTCCAAGTGAGAGGAAACAAGTAGCTCAAACTAGAAAGGGGATGGAAGAACTCTGCTGCCTTATACAGACCTTTGCCTGTGTAAGAATGTCAGTGGACAGAGGGAAAGTATTTACTACTCCTCAACCATATGGTAATCTCAAATACTTTGTATTGACAGCATGGATTTGAGAGATACTGGCTGAGCCTGGATGCACATATTTGTAACGACTATGTTTTCATGCTTACATCAACCAATTTTTAGAGAAGCATCAGAGAGAAGCTATTAGAGGTGACTTTTGAAAGACCTGGAGACGCTATTTTTAAAAATTAAAACAGCGTGCAATTTTCGCTCGTAAGTGGCCGGTGGTGAACCCTTACATTCTCATCACAGAACCACCTTGTTGAATGGCCAGAGGTAAGCTGCAGCAGCTGCCAGTTGCTTCAGTGATGTTCATGGACTCTGTGCAGCATTTCTGAAAATCAGGTGGCCTCAGTAAAAGGACCTCTGCACCTCCTGGCTTCATGTCCTTGCTGGTATTGGAATGATATTCTCATTCAAAATTCAAGCAAGAGGTGAATCATCCATTTCTTCTCTCATATTGTAGTCATTCATTGGTACCAACACAACTATTAAATTCATTTACTTTGGAGGAGTAGAGAATGACAACATACATAGTACTAAGATTTGAAACACTCCCTCAACAAGATGAGAAGATAGGCTGAATCACAAATAACTTGGGGTAGCTTGTTCCCAGCTGCAATATGTGGTCACAGTGGGAGAGGTATCGTGTCTGCAGCAAAGTTGCTGGTCACTTTCAGAAGGAACAGCTTTTCAGAAAGAACAACTCTGGAAATAACATTTCGTTGTCAAAAACACCCATGTACTGCTGTCAAGACACTTTACTTCCTAGTGGTGCTCCCGAAAGTGACATTTAGTTTAAAAGATCTCACTTTCACTTTCTTTCAGTGCACACGTCATTGTGTTTCCTGCTGATTGCCAAGCTGCACACAGCTATATTTGGATTTGTGCGTCTCTTTTAGAACACTGATCATTCTGTTATCAGCATCATTAGTATAAATTACAAGACAATCTTTCTTGTCCCCTGAGAGTCACTAAGGGAATTATACGAGCAAATTAGATCAAAGTTAACTGCAATAAAATACTAATAACACTCCCTGAACAATGTTTCTTAGGTTGAGAAGATGGCAAAGGAAATACACAGTCACTGTATGAGAAGTATAATTTTTTAATTAATCTCTTGAATAATATGCTAACCTCAGTACTTTTTATAATGCCCTCTCATTTTCATTAGGAACAGTCTTACAAAATTTGAGTGCTGTAATTAAGGCAAATGTGTTTTCAGGTAGGTAATCCCCGTTTGTTTATGTTTGCTAGCTACATATTGACTGTTCTCATTTGTATTAGCACATAGGCACTGTATTTTAATTAAGTAAATAGAGTTTCTCATTAGCTAACGTTAATACTTCACATATCTGGTCTAAGCATTTGAAGTTGCCCAGGAATGTTCTTTATTATTAGAGTTAGTTTTGCATACTTGTCATGTGTAATTAGATAGCTCCATTAACAGTTTAACCAGCACTAACTCAGTGACAATGTGAACTGAAATATGTATTTGCTTCTGCCGTTAACAAAGAAATAAGCCATTTATTGAAATCAGGCAATATTCAAAGCTCCTAGCATATGAAAATATGCATTAAAAGGCAATTAAATTATATGCTTAGTAAATAGTTGCTGACATATATGAAAGTAATTTCTTACTTGGATCCTACTACAACAAATAAATTCAGCATCAGAAAGTCTGGGGCTCAGCTCTTTTATCCATAAGGAGACAAAACTGTCATATATCAGCAAAGATCTGCCTAAATAGGAATCCTTAAGTGCTGTGAGACTTCTACAATCTAATTCTAATGTACTGGGAGTTAGCTATGCTGTTACTTGAAACCCAAAATTTAGATTAGTCTCATCTGGGAAAGATGGTGAAAATGGCAGTAGATCCACTTGTCAGATTTACAATTAGCATTAACTTCACTGTGTTTGCGATGCCGTGGTGGTGGTCATTTTCAGATTTCTGTGGACAGCACTAGATGGGCAGGAATGTTCAGAGGTGATGCTAAATGAGGCCACCTTTCTATTCCAAGTTTGATTTTATGGGCATCTTCCCTAGTTCAAATGAAGCAAGTAAAGACACATGTAAAGACTTATAGAATTAGAGTAGTTGCTTATCTTCTGTTGTCTTTTCAAGTTTAGAAATTTTTCCATGTCAGATATTTGAAATTACACTGCTGATAGGCATAACACATTTACCTATCTATTGAAAATTTGTATTGTGTCTATAATTAGGGATGAGAAAGTGGACATAAACTGTCCCACAGTATCAGAATGTTCCCATATATTTTTTTTTCTACAGCAATATATAAAGAATATAGAAGGAGAAATTATTGAGCATGGTAGATTGTGCTTTGCAATCTCTGAATAGTAAATAAAGGGAATAAAATATTCTCCATTGCATCTGCATGTAAAACAGAGAGTTAAATATGATAAACTGTAGAGTTTCTGAATAGTTTCACTTTTTTTTTTTTTTTTTTTTTACATGATGCATGGTCAAGTAAGAGAATTATAAAAATTGTTAGAACAACAACACTGCAACTGAACCACAAATTTCATGACACATTCTCCTTTGTTCCCTAAGGCCAACCCTGCATCAATAATCTTAGATCCAGTGAGCTGTACCTTATACTTATAGCTGCTATTTTTAAAATGACTAACAGACTGTCACTCATGGATTAGTCTTTATCTGATGCTGCAAAACCTTGGTTCCATGGCATGGTAAGCAACAGATGGAAATGAGTTTGTTATTTGTTACTTTTGAATTAATTCTTCAGTTATTCATATGTGCATATATGCTTGTTCAAAAGTTTACAAAACTGGGTCAGCTCAGGAGAAGATCAGACCTGGAATTCTGACCTATAATTTTAAAAAATGTAATTTTAAAAAGTAGACTACTGTTGAAAAAGGAAGTGCACCCATACACCTGGTGGTAGCAGCCTCTCATTGCCAAAATCATCATGACTCCATAATTTTACAAAGGAAAAGAAAACCTTGACAAAGGAGCTAAATGACTGATTGGAAGAAGCTTGAAAAACACTGCTTAAATACACCCGATGAGGTAGAAATTCATAAAGCTGAGTGAACACGTGTCTGTGTACATTCACAGGGGGTGTATAATCACCCCCCAAAATATAGAACACCAGCATATGGTTATTATAGACACCATCTGATGTAGCAATCATGACCACAGAACTACTACGTAATGAGAATTTGATCAGTGGATCCATTTAGAATAAAAAATGGACATACTTAAGCTAGTCAAGTTCCTTTCTACATGATTTGCATTTGATTATTATTTTAGCTTTTTCATTTTGTAAATGTAAATAAGTATCCATGACAAGCTTGAGCCACCTGAACGTAATTGCAGGCATCATTCATCTCAAAGACTGTCCTTCCAAACGTAAAATATATCTACAAGATAAAATATTTCACATATTAAACAACACCATCTCTACAAACTTCAACCTTTCTATGGCCTAAATGCAGGGATGAAAAGATTAGCTTTGCAATCTGAAAAGCCAATGGAGCAGAGTTCCGACAGAAAATACTAATTTTAAATCTCAGGATCCCTCATGAAGGACATGAGGACATGGGCTTCTGGCAGTTCTCTCCTCTTAGTAGTGAGAGAGCATTAGCTGATCATAACTGTTCAGCATGTCACAATGACAGAGAGGAGCCCTTGGATCTTGCACAGCCTGAGCTTTACAGGTGACCTCCACCAAGAAACAAATCAGCGGTCACTGGAGATCAGTGCTGCACAAACACAAAATACTACCTACATGGAGCAACTGCATTTTGCTTTCCACCCATTTCCATCTCAGTCTGTAGACCCATACGGAGTATATTATAGCAGTTTTATCTCAAATGCACAAAGACATAGATCACTGTGTCAAAGGCTACCTCAGAGTAAAAAGGTTATGCTCTTCTTGTCAGCCACAGCTATTATTAGCTGTGTTTCAAACAAATGCTTGTACTGTAGTGATACACCTTGGATATGTCTGCACAGAGATCCCTGAGTTCACCCTGAGTGAGCTGGGTTCAGAACAGGAAGCGATGTTGCCACTGTGCCAGGACTAAGCATCCTCCTCTCCAGGCGCTAATCACAACCATATTTGCTGGAAGGTCAATATAATGCTGACACAGGTATATTGTTTCTGGGATGCAAGAAAATATCTCTACATTTAGAGCTAGCTCTATCGCTAGTATAGTGCTGTACTGGATGGGGCAGGCAAGGCATTTATTATGAAAAAATGGCCATTTGAATAAACCAGAAATGCAGGCCTGGCTCATCTGGATGTGCCCTGTAAAACCATATATCCAAGCAAGTATCGACTTTATGAATGGTATGACCTACAGTGACAAAACATTCCATATAGCTATAAGAGCTATCAAACTGCAGATCAGTTTATTGTGCAAGACTTCAGGCATTTTGATAATAGTAAAGAACCTCATTTATGCCATACAGGAGATGGATTCATTTTGATGTCTTGTCCCAAGACACTGACAAACCCTAAAATCATTTAATCACTATACTCTTACATAAGGCATAAGGACATTCTAGATGTATATCAGATGTTTAAGCAAGGAAGAGAAGATAGCATTGCTCTCTTTGGCAGGTCTCCTGGCTCACATATGACCTTCAGCATGTAAATACACACCTCCAGCTGTGGAAGCTGAATAGTTTCAATGATAACAGTTTTAGGCATACATATTTAAACACATAACATTAATTCATATGTAGTCAGTCTGTCTATCTATTTATCTGTCTATCTATCTATACTTTGGCTGTGCAGAATCTTAAAAACAAAGAAAGCTAGATTCATTATGTGAAAGAGACATCAGAGTCCCAAACCATTATTCCCCATCGAAATATCAAATGTGATATGTGCCACACTAAGGGGAAGAATCTACAACTACTTGTTGTAACAGCCATTACACACTGTTCATATTAAGAAGAATAGTCAACTGTCAGTAGTTACTCAGCACAAGCCACCCACACCACCTCACTTTTGAGAAGAGGAATCTAGATGTTTCCACGAACCCAGATCTTGGGTAGAAGCTTACAAAGAAATCTAGCTGTAAGAATGAGGATACAGCTTTTGCTATATAAAAGTAGTTCCAAGTCCCCTTTCTTCTTGTACTTAATCCAGGCAAAATCCTGCAGGTTCTTCATTATGCATGCGAGTCAGGGGTCCCATCCTTTCCAAAACTGTAAATGGTATTAACATGATTAGCCACTGACCTTGGATTAATCTGTATAAATAAAAGAGCCACATCTGTGGTCACTGAAACTTTGTATTCCTGAGAATTATTACAAGGTGAAAACAAAGGAACTGAGAATATATTTCTTGCCCTTTGCTTGTTCCTATTGAACTAATTAATGCATGATGTTCTTTAATCTCCATGAAAACAACCACTGGGAAAAATTATTTCTCAGCAGCTCAATAGCATTCAATGGTTTCTTGACAATGTACCCTTTTCTGGCATCAGAAACACAAAGCCTTGATTTTGCTTGAAGCCTTTGGAGTCTGGAAGGTGATGGAATTCAGTATGCTGAATTTATACAATAACAGGTCCTGTCTTGCTTTTGCTTAATATTGTACTTGCAGGCCTTCTCATCAAGTAACAAGAATTGTTTGTATTCTTGAGAAATACATGGAAAATAAACTGACTTTTTTTTAAATTTATACACAGAGTAATATGATTTTTATGTTGGTAATACAACTTTCTTCCTTTTTAGCTGTATTTTTACAGTAATAAGATAAATTGACATCATGTTTTATCTTCCTTATTCTTCTTTTTGACTAGAAGTATAGAGTATGGATAGTGCTTTTAATAAAATGCTACTGTTCCATATGAAAAATTTATGATTTCCTCATACTTGAGGACACTTATGAATTGGACGATTCATTTTAAAAGATACCCTTTTGTTTTTTAAATAAATTTTTAATAAATTAAATAAATAAATAAACTCCAACCTCTTTGGCTACTTTAATTTGTATCACAGAATCACAGAATCACAGAATCGCTGAAGTTGGAAGGGACCTCTGGAGATCATCTAGTCCAACCCCCCTGCTCAAGCAGGGTCACCTAGAGCTCGTTGCACAGGATTGCATCCAGGCGGGTTTTGAATATCTCCAGAGGAGGAGACTCCACAACCTCTCTGAGCAACCTGTGCCAGTGCTCTGTCACCCTCACAGTGAAAAAGTATTTCCTCATGTTCAGATGGAAGTGTCTGTGTTTCAGTTTGTGCCCGTTGCCTTGTGTCCTGTCACTGGGCACCACTGAAATATAAATTTTATAAATTTGAGCAGCACAATTCTTTTCTTCTGTTTACGGGGATAGGGGGCTGGTTCTTTGTTTTGCCTTTTTATAAACACATTAATGGAAAAATATATGTACAAGTATTTAATAAATGCTAATAATGTTAAATAATAAACTAAGCAAGGAATCCCATTACGAAATTACTCCCTCTTGCAAATCAGAACTTGAGTTCAATGTTGCCAACATGTATGACTGCAAGTGACCTAACTGCAATTGGGAAGATCACCCACAGTGCACATTTTGGAGTGTTTCAGGACTGAACTCTACAGTTTAAAACAAAACATTACCATCTGGACTTCATAGTCAGGTTGGATACCATGCTAGTGCATCATCTTATACCTCTATAATTAGTTTCCCAAACTTTTGGGCAGGAAAAGTTGCTGTTCCACTCCAAAGAAGAGCTGCAGAGACACTGGAAAAACAAAACAAAACAAAACAAAAAACAAAAAACTGTTCCGGTTCTAATTATCCTGTCTAAATACTAATTTAGGTTTTTATATTTAATTACTCAGGTCTGAAAATTATGTCTATGAACGGGCTCCAGAGAGCTCACATAGTTAGCTTAAAGAGATGGTCATGTATTTTCAGAAAGTCCACCCAGAAAGCCAACGAACTCCAGCAGTAACCAGCTAGCCTTGGAAGCATCTATATCATCATTACCCACAATCTGAATTGCAGATATACCCTATGCACTTGCACAAGTCTTTTACTCCTGCCCAAAGTCTGCAACAGTGTAGATATGATATGTTGTATAGTGATACCTAACTTCTATTTGTTTTCCTAGATAGTCCTACTCACTGGGCATATTCAAGCATTCCTAAAATACATCAAGAACAATAAGTCCAGCAGAAAGCACAAAATCCATACCTGCTATTATTCAGAAGGGTCTGTCTTATAAATAGTAACTACATCATTTAGCCAAGGAGATGGAAAATAAGGCTCAAGTCCCACATTTTCAATCTAGATCAGAACATTCTAGCTATATTTCCACCCTAATTATGGGTAACACAAAACTCTAGACAGGTGCACCTTCTAGCTTTCTTACTGGAGGTGGTCCACTATTCAGCTGAAAATATAAGGGTCATAGGACCTGGGGCCATAGGACCATAGGACTCCAGCCTGTATGCTGGAGTGATGCGGTTTCTTACATGTTCTTCATCTGACACAGCCTCAGGAGGATCAGTGTGGGTTTGTTACCTTGGTATTCTACATCAATTGGTTAGGTAACTCTTGTGGGAATTGGGAGATACATATTTGTTTCCACTGCTGTCTAGCTTTTTGGCTAAATGCTCTGACCAATAACATTTTAACAAGAAAGAGCTGTTAGCAAGAAAGGCACAGTTACACATGCCCCTCAGAAGAGCATACTGTATCCAGAGGAGATACAGATCTGTTCAGTGTGCAGCAGGACAGGAGTTTCTGCTCCAGGGAAGAGGCCAGCTGCAAACTCTGGCTCCGCATGCAGCAGCAGCTATCTGCAAAACCCTCCTGGTTGTCTCGGTTCTTGATGTTCCCTGAGGATTCCAACATTTGCCTGGTTTACAACAAAAAGGGTGGAGGAGGCATTTGCCTACTCGCCTGGGTTCACTGACCTGCTGTTGTGTGTATCATGTCTAGTTCAGGCCTCCTAACTCATCCTCCTGGGGCCAGATGCTTACACAAGAGGCTCCCAAAGAGACTCTCTCACTCTTACGGCATACATTTTCTCATATAGGTGTTCTCACCACAAGGAAAACATGTCTAAAATAACAATTAACTTGTTGGGTTTTGTGATTTTGCTCTCCCATTTACATATTTTTTATTGCCTTTTGCTGCCTTTGAGATTTTATTAAACTACAGATCATCAGCAAGTAATAATCACTTTTTAAACATCAGGATTTGATCTCATACTGTGAGCCTTGGAGAGACATCATTAAAAATGTATATTTCTGGTTGTATGTAGGAAGGTCCATCTGCTTCAGCTAACCTTTTGAAGAGAAGTTGGTTGTTTGAGGTATAAGTTGGTGTAAGAGCTGTTAGCATTTCAGTATGTGTCGCAGCTTGGAAGGAGTGACACGCTGATCTTATTGCATTTAGATTTTGTAATTTTAAGTAATTGGCAGGACACTTACAGTCCATATGTTAGACCTCTTATTTCATTGTGAACCTAAAGAAAAAATAAAACAAATATTCTCTTTTTAATAATATTGCATCACTGTAGTAGATCAGATGAATGGTCCATCAAGACTAGTGTATTGCCTTCAGCTATGACTGAAGCTTTTACAAAAATATGTATATAGGTGAATATGTTTTGTGTGTGTGTGTATGCATGTATGCATTTGTGTGTAAGTGAAAACACACTGTGTAAACACATTACATCTGGCTAACTGTGTTTAATACTCTGCAGTGATTGAAGACATGCCATCAGTTTTATGGGACTGCAAATTAAGATGGAAAAGGCATAACAGACATAGTAGAATAATCTGAACCATTTGCGTTCATGTGAGAATTTTTTTTAACTTACCACTATGCAAAATCGATAAAGGCCACAGTAATGGATGAGCAACTGGGTCACTAATAGGTCTTCCAGAGTAACTGGAAGTGGGAATTCAGTATTGCCTGTAGGCTCTGGTTTTGGCTCAATGGTATTTGATATCCTTAGGAAGGCTCTGTAATAAAACTGCTGCTAGTAAAATCTTATGATGACAAGGAATCATTGAGTAGACCATAACAATAAGAGTAAGTCACTTATACGTATCTAAGATGATAAATGTATTATTTGCATATTTAGAAATAAAATCATCATGGAAACTGAATCGTACACAGCAGCGACACTGAAATGACTTAGGGGAAGAGAGGATACCTGGAACATACCCTCTCAGCAGGATATGCTGACAAGCAGGGCCAACACAGTCCAGGTATGACTAAATTGGGGGAATCCAAATAGGAATATGGATCTGGCGTAAGCCCTGAGAAGAGCACTAAAGAGCACTAAAAATACATGTGTGGAATACTATGTCCAGCTCTGGTGATCTCATTTCAAAAAGGATGTTGAAAAATGGCATGACATTCAGCAAAGAGCTACAAGATTGATTTTTAGTCCCTCTCTTCTTCAAGTCAATGAATCTGCTCCTGCACTTTTACCTGCACAGACTTGCCAGGTTAAAGCATATACCACCCACAGACATTACTTTTGGTCATAAAGTGAGCCAGATACTTTTCGAAAACAGCTCTGATATTTTATTCTATGACTTCCTGTGGCTATGAATTCCACATGCTGAGAATAGATATTTCTATAAATAACTTTAATAACCACTGCTGAAAAGTAGGTGTTTAGAGAGTTTTCAAAATATATTTTATTTACCTGACATACTGTAGCAGCTCTATTGTGTACAGGGAATTCTGATAGACTTTAAAACTTGCAGAACAAGAGATTATAAACCATAATGGCCAAAGTGAATATGCCCAGCTTCTTCTAAAATGTGATGAGCTAAAGTATCCATCTGCAGTATAAAAAGGTCATTAAATATATTTTTACACGGTATCTCATAACAGCATCACATTTATCAGTTTGTAATATGTTATATTGTTAGTATGGGTAAGCACACACAATTTTAAATGAAAGCAGTTACTGTACACGTAAATTAGACAGTTTCAAGGGATAATAATTTGTCCTTAATAAAAAATCTATAATATGCTGATAAAAGCAAGTATTGGGAGGATCGTAATTTTATCTGGATGAAAATAGTTGCTTAGTTGAAGAAAACATTGACAGCTTATCTAATGTAACTTTAAATACTAAGTAGGAATTCTGCAAGGAATTAAAAATAAAGGATGTAAAAGAAAAGGATACCATGATAAAGGCACAACATTCAGATGTAAAAGAATTGCCTTAGGCCAATAACTTCTGTGAATATACATGGTAACATCACATGCAGTGTTTCACTGATGAATACATTCAGTGTGTGTTCAGTACCTGTTTCCATACCATTTCTGGAAGTTTCAAATATAGGAGAACAACACAAAGAAAATGATACTTCTGTCCCAGAGCAGGATTTTAAAGAAGAAGACAAAGTGTACTCCATACTGCAGGATATACCCCGTGTGAAATAACAATAGATATTCAGATCATTCATGTTTTATTTCACATAAAAAGCAAAACTGACAACTACCTTCTGCACCTTCAGGACCTTCAGAGAAGACAAATAGTTCTGTAAATTTTGATAAGCTGGGTCAGACTGGCTTTACTCAGTCATCAAAAGGACTTCAAGTAATTGCTTCTTGAAATTCTGTAATTCAGGAGTGCAGTAAGGCTGCTGCAGTGCAGCCCTGCCTGGCGGGGATATCTCACACCACACTGCAGTGTCAGCCTGCAGGTGTTGTGTGCCTCAGCCTGGAACCGTCCACAGAGGCTTCAACCCACAAACTTTTAGCGTGACCAGCTAACCTGTACCAACCCTGAAGATCATGTTTTGAAATTAGGGGTCCTAGTCTTCAATCTCTCTGGTACAGGCATAGGAAAATGTATTCTTTGGACAATAAAAATAAACAGAAAGACAATTGTGAGGTATTTTCAGCATTTGCTTACATGGAGCTCTGTAAATACCACAGGGTTTCATTTTTTAATACAAAATGCTTGTTACCAGCTTTCTTGGAGAACACTCTGATTCAAATGATCAAGTTGTACAGTTTAACACTGGCTAACTGAAGATATTTCTTCTTCTCAGTTTCTTAAATAACAATTTGCAAGCTTGTCCATGCAGCTGAGTAAAGACAGGCATGTCTTTGGAGAGGATGAACTAGCTCTTGCTTGCTGAAAAGTGTTTAATTCTCCAGAACTGAGATTGTAGACGTTACTTTGAAGGTCTGCAAGGTTTGCCTTACTACAAGTTTTGGATAGAACCTACATATGATACCAAAGCAACACAAGCAGCTGATTTGAAGATGGGGTTGCCAATACTGCATTATTCCCACATTATATTTAGTAAAATATTGGGGAATCCTATGATTTTGCTTCTGCCTCATTACTGCCATTGTTTATTGTAGAGCCTTCCTTGCTATATCCTTACATTGCCAACGCTTGTACAAGCAAAAATGGAAGCACTGATTTAGTCTGTCCTTATATAGTCACTGATGTGTATGTGCCCATTCCATCTAGATCTGCTCATATTGTTAGAAAAAGTCCAGGTGAAGAATACAGCAGAACACCTAGAACTGCTAATACAAGAGCATCTAGAACTATCATACGAGTAGGTAAGAAAAAAATTGTTTAAAGATAATTCATTTCATTCAGAAATGGGACAAAACTCAGAAAAAAATGGAAGTGTAATGAGCTGTACAACACTTCTCATAGGGGAAATGACAGCTGTACCATGTGAGTTAATATATGTTGAAATTGCACTTCTTTTTATTTTTAGGGCTTTTTTTTTTCTTTCTAAATCAGCAAGCATTTAAAAGTTGAAAGCTGCTTAAACCTAATACCAGAATCCCTGTTTCTAATAGAAATGCTGACAGACCTCTAACAACAGCTGAAGGAGCAGCCATGACTTTAGGACTATAAAACTTAATCTATGAGCATGAACCTTCCCCAAGCAGGCCAAGCATTCTCAGTAGTGCCCTTCAACCACACAACTGCAATCCCTTAGAACAAGAAGTGCCATATTCCCATTTGCTGTTGTTTTCAGGACCTGAGGGATTGATTCTGCTTTCACAGATTGTATGTACTGCCTCCCCAGATGCATCACGTTTGCATCCCACAAGCTCTTATAACCCTCATGACTACCACATATTAAATTTAAATATGCTCAGAGTATGTATAATGCACAATACATTAATATAGCTATAAATGCTAATATCAAAACATGTACATTCTTTCAGAATGCTACTTCAGATACCTTTTTTAATGCATATATGTTTCTCTGAAGGAGTCTTAATTATTTGCTATGGCTTCTGCTCCTTTTTTAGCTCTCATTTGCAAATATCATTAATATGCATATAGGAGACTTGCTTTTTCACCTAGAAGCCAGTAGGAGCATCTTAATAGCTTGGTCTTGACTATTCTAGAAAGCTTAGCTGCTCCATGTCTCCCTAGTACTTGGATGAGAAACACGGAAATACCAGTTCCTAAGTACAGGATCCATGGTATCTCCCTGGGAGAATATTAAAACAGATCGGGAATGAGTGAGAAGTGTACACTGAGCCCAGTGCATTCTTCTTACGTACTAGATGGGGAAACTTGGTCCAAAAGAAGTTTATTGGTAATATTGGACTCTCCAGCATATATGTTATTGAATAGATGTCAGTATACCTGTATCAAATGAGAAGACTCTGGTGCACAGTTTATCATCCGCATAATGTGGTAACATACATGATGTGCAATAGGCAAAATGCTATATAACACTTTTTTTTTTTACTGTTAAATACAGTTATATATCACTTTCTGCAGTTTCCATTTCACACGTAGCAATATTATTGACTTTTACTTCAAACTTAGTGGCTGCCATTTTTCATATTTATTATACTAATTCACACCAGTAAACGTATCAATGAGCTGATAGTCAGTCAGTTATTGACTGGCATTAGCCCCACCTTCTTATTATGGGAATGATTTACCATGTACCAAAGGGAAAGAGGCTGATTCATTGAAATGATCATATTTAATACCTTGCACCAAATGCCTAAGAGAATAATGAATTACAACTAAGGACAGGCATCTTCATTTTGCCTATGATAATTCAAAAGCCACTGAGATGTTATTGGTTCAGAATTAAGTGCCATGGAACTTTTATTTTATGTGTTCATTCATTTCACCTGTGGGAAAAGATGGGATGATGGAGAGTAAAATTAATCATGAAAAATAGGGTGAAATTGGAGTGGAGACTGGGCAGGATGAAAAACAAGCTAACAGAGTCTCTGTATTTGAGCAGAGAGAAGAGAGAATGGAGAAAAAAAAATGAAGAAAACGAGCCTGTACAGAAGGAGGAAAAGAATGGGGATGTTCAACAGCTGAGGTATGCAGCAGAATTTCTGATATGGGCTGTTCATTCTCACAAAAAAGCTGAAATCCATGAAGTTTGCCTCATTCTAGTAACAACTGCTACACTTCGGAGTAAAAATGGCACCAGAATAAGCCTTAGAAAGTGTGGGTTCCAGGCTTCTGCCCAAGACCGCTGCCTAGACTTGATCAAAACATTTACTTTTTCTGCCTCTTAATTCTTCATTTATGAATAAAGATTAAAATGCTTTTCCTGCTTAGAGGGGTAATGAGGTCAAATCCACTAATAAGTGGTTCAGGGAGCTCTTAAGCCCTATTGCTAAGCCATTTCTTCCTAGCACATTCACTTTGCATAGGACTTTTCATAGCACACACAATCCAGTGATAAAGTTCAGTGGATGAATATGGGATTTTTTTGAACTTGCTGTTAGGACATGAAGTTAAATTAATAATATCAGAACATTCCAGGGAGAAGGAACTTGCTTCTGTCTAGCACTTGTGTAGATCCAAAGAAACTATACTGAAATCAAAGAAATCATACTAACATAAACCATAATCTATGCTCTCCATCACTACTCACTGAAGTAGGTGGATTTTTAAATTCTTTTGCTTTACCCAGGCAGCCATCTTAGAGTTAAACTAAGCCCACCACCCACCTGCTTCTGTCACCAGTCACCTTTGAAGTGCAGTTTGTCCCACCCATCGCAGACACTGTGTTGGGATAGAATAACTGCCAATGGATTTCTCGCCATCAGCTCTAGAGAGAGTACGCCTATGCCCTGGATGTTGCAGGACTAGGGCTTTATGCGTTATCTTTAAACATGGTTAGTATATTTGAATTTAGTGGTGATTTAGCACAGAAAAAATAGTAATGACAAAGTCTCCATACACACGTATGTTGACAACTTTGCAGTTCATTTTGTGACTTGCGAAAAATGCAGAATATGTAAATACATATAAAGCAGTTGGGGCAGGGGTTGTTGTTTGTGTTTGAGTGCCCTGGTCTAAATCCTGATTCCCTGTGAGGATAATGGCAGTGTTTCAGCTATCCTGAGGACCACTGGGAGTTGTTCCATGGAGACACGTGCCCCCAGACTGCGTACCTCCCTCTGACATTAAAGAAAGCTATGCACACAAACTGAAATTATGGTGTGGCTGCACACTACTTTCTGAAGTTATTAGGTACACAAAACAATAGACAAAATCACCCAGAAAGCTTCCTTTTAGAGGGCTCTGCATGAGCGTCTCTTGCCTCCTGTTGTTTACTATTTAAAACAAAATTAGCATATATGGATTGATTTGCATTTGATAACAAGAGCCTGTTTAAATCTGAATGCAGCTGAATCTCTCTTTTCTTCGCAAACAGTAATGATGTTTTTCATTTCATATATTGTTAAAACAGTGCTGACAATTCTGGAAGATGTTTTGGAACTCCTTTCATTATATTTTACAAAGGTAAGTCAAACAGTATCTTTTTGAGGTCAATACAATACATTCCCAGCAAAGCCTTGAAAATTAAAGTTAAAAATTTGTTATGTGCTTAACTTTTAAAAATCAGCAGGACCATTCACTTCTCCAAACCAGCACTTATCCCCTTGGTAAGAGTGTGATGAATGATGATTACATTTGGTTGACCAAACATAGCTATTTTATATACAAGTATGCAAGAACTTCTTCATATAAAGATTAATATGAAAGCCTTAGTACATGTTGATATTTGATTTCAGGTACATGAATTCTTATTATGGATGATATTCATCACTATTTCATTACTATCTCATATGCCATTATTATGTGATACACTTTGTGGTGTTCTTATATGTCTTGTTATTTTCTATTTGCATTGTTAATTGTGCCATTTCAACCCCATTTTTGCAAAGAACTAAATGTACATTTAACTTCAGCCATGTGAGCAGTTTCACAGGCTTTGCAAGATGAAGGTTCATTATTGTGCCAAGAATACAACTCCGGTTTTATTTACACTTCCCTTCAAATACTATGTTTTTCTTTCATAACAGTAAGTACAAGCTTCTGAATCTTATGCAGGATTTACAGTCATTTCCCAAACACCCTAAATAACAATATAAACTAAAATACAGAGAACTATTTAAAAAGAATCCATAAGGGAGATCCCACAGACTTTAAGCATATTGCCAGTAGCCTAATAAAAAGAAGCATGAGATGGAAAGTAAATTATATCTGGATGAAAACAGTTATTTGGATAAGAAGGAATCCTGCAAGCATGTTAAATGATAACAAAGGATTCAAAGGAACCTATTTATAAAATATAAGGATTTCATTATGACAAAGATTTTGTTGAATCTATGTTGGAGAAGCATGGAATATGCTTTGCTATTTCAGAAATTGATCTTTCTTTGCCACTTTATCCAGACTATCTTGAGCCATATAAAAGCTTTGTCAGGAAAAAAAATAGAGCCGAATCAAAGGTGATGATAAGGATAAGGACTTCAGAAATGGTACAGATGAGTAGAAAGACAGGAGGAAGAGATCGGGAGAAACCTTACACTGTGGTAGGTATACAGAATGAATCACAACTCTTAATCATACCCCTATCAATTCACAAGGTAGTCTGAAAAAGCCAAGCAGTGCCCATCACAGCAACCTTTGCCAGACAGACTTGATAAGAGACAGCAGTCAGGATTCTGCCTACAGTTGTAAAAGAAGTGCAGTTTCCTCGAGGAAAATGAAAATAGCTCCTCCTTCCAACCCCTTCAGGCCTGCAGTGTGCTGCTAAAAATGTGTCAGCACACAAAACCAGTTGCACATCTCTTTCCAGTACAATTCTAAACTATTACTTCAATTACTATACAAGCGCAGGATCCAATTAGGCTTTAAGCATAAGTTTACTAATAAGTTATTTATAATCTTTAGAGATGCATCTTGAAAAAGTCCTGAAAATGAAAGTTCTGAGGAACAATTAAATATTCTTTTTCCTGTTTCCATTTTGGGAAATATGTATCTAATGACTAGATGTCTCTGAATAATACAAAGAATTTGGGGGGCTATTTGAATGAACCTATTTTGGTGAAACTTGTTCATTTTTCACCAACATTTATAATGGCAAGTTTTACTGGCATGCATGTGTGTCACGAGTTGCATTCATAAGTGCAGAAATCCACCAGCCTTTAAATTTCATCTGGCCCAGATGAAGTCAGATGGCTCAGCTGTATCATGCTTTTCTTCCCTTAGAATGGAGGAGGACACTGACATAAGTGTTTTCCCAGCTTTTAAGCATTTTTCAAGGAATTGACCTTTATAGTAAGAGTTTGGGGTTGATCTTTAACCTGCAGTTTCAACTCCTTAAATTCCTAAATTATACCGAAATCTCAAAACAGCGGATTTACCTGCCATCTTTTCTCTTCTTTTTAGCCAGGAATAATAGGGTGGGATTTTGTTCTTGTTTTCTTTAAGACATATTTGAAATCAAAACATCATTTTGGTTTTCATAGAAGCCCAAAGCAGAAATTTTATTTAATTTAGTATTATTGTTGACTTCTGAAATCTGTATTGACTAGAGAAGGTCAAGAAAAGGATTTGTTCAATTAATATGAAATCTAAACCTAAGATAAATTTGGCCTTTTTCCAGTGTAGATGCAGCCTTTCATTTAGTTTTAGTAGATCAGATAAAAATTAACACATTCACAAGCCTGACATAAATTCAATCTTTTTTTCTAGGCAAAAATCACAGAAATGTGGATTGAAATTGACCTTCTGGAGGTCACCTAGTCCAACCTCCTGCTCAAAGTACCAACACTAAATCAGTCTGCCATGGCTTTGTTTAGTCAAGTCACAAAAATCTTGAAGGATATAAATTCCAACACGTCTCTGGGTTACTAGTTCCTGTACTACCACTATCTGCACTACTAGTGAAGATTCTTTTCCTAAGATTCACTTTGAACTTCTCAAGCCACAGTTTGTGGCCACTCTCCCTTGCTATATCATCTGTCCTACCAAGGAGAGGTTAGATCCATTGCTTTTGCAAGTCCCTTTCTAGAAGTTGCAAGCAGCTATTAGATCCTGTTCCTCCCTGAGCGGTTCTTCACTAGACTTAAAAATGCCAGCTCCCTCAGCCTCTACCTGTAGTTTGACCGCTCTTAATAACTAAACATCTTGGGATCCTCTACTGGTCGTTCTCCAGTTTCTCAATCATGTTCTTGAACTGGGGGACCCCAAACTAGACATAGTACTCCAGATACCTCCTCACTCATCCTAAGTAGATGGGTATGATAACTTTCCTTGATCTGCTGCCCACAGTCCTTCTAATTGTAGCCCAGGCTATGGCCAATGCCATGCTGAGTACCAGTGCTCTCAGTGAGCATTGGCCATAGCCTCTGTTTCTTTTCAGCAGGGCTGCTGCTCTGCCTGTTGCTCCCCAGGCTGTGCTGAGGCCTGGGGCTACCCCACCTTAGACACAGACCACCCTTCTGGACTTATGTGGTTTCTGTGGTCCCAGTCCTCAACTTTCTCAAGGTCTTTCTGGATTGAAGTGCCATCATTCAACCAGCAGGTCAACCCTTCCCCCAATTCAGTGTTCTCCTCCAGTTTAGTATCACTGTAGAACGTTTGGAGGATCTCCGTGAGGCAGAGGATATACCTATAATGTCTGTAATGCCTATAATTCCTCAGAAAAGAAAAACAATAAGCAGAGGGAAGATCTACCTAAGCTAAAGATCAGCGCTGGCACAAAAACAACCAGATACAAAATAGCCATGAGTAAATCTAGGCGAGGAATTCAAACGAGATTTACAATATCAGAAGAATTCAGTTCTAAGGGGAGTCATGGAGACAGTCTAAGTAGTTTGAGAACAGAAGTGGCTAAATCTATGAAGGATGTTTTATGATGTGGTTGACTACAATAACAAGAAGCAGATTCAGTTGCACAAGAAATCCTTTTCCAGCAGTATGTTCCTGTTTTGGGGACTGTGATCACTGAGTGGTATAGCAATGCAAGAAATGCTTAAGAACGTAGAGTAAAGATAAGCTTTTGTTTTGTCTTGCTTTGATCCTGAAAACAAAAATTCCAAGCTAAATTTGAATAGAAATATCTGCCTAAGTGTAATATATGGCCTGTTCAGTCCCTTCCTTCAGCATATATATAGGAACAAGGCAGTAAAGAGTTAAAACCAGTGCTTCTTAAAGATCAATCCCAGCTCAGCAGGGAAGCATTCCAAGATCAAAGAAGGGATTTTATTTTATTTTTTTAAGAAAGACAGCAAATAGAGTATGAGATGGTTCTCTTTATCAGCAGGGGTGCAGGTATCCAACTTAGTAGTGGCAGCAAGTGTCTCTGTTCTCGTCTTTGGATGCCATAATTTTTGGTGAAACTTATATTATTCTTCATTAGTTTGTTTATTTTGTATGGATTTCTTTATTGGATTTAGTTTAACAACGATTGCCTTAGAAGGAAGAAAATTATTTCCGTAATTATACTTTAACAAAAATTAATTGCTCTTAAATTACAGATAATGACTTCAACTAGCAGATAATGAAAGAGAAAGCAACAACAACAGAAACAACAAATAATCTAGGAACACAGGTTATACTTAAAAAAGAAAAGACCAAAAGTGTGGATATTTTAATTATGATAAATGTTTTAGCATCTGACCTACAGCTATTTGTTTTACAGATTGCTGGAGTTTATATCACCCACAACAGAAGAAAGCATTTGGATGGATTAACAGAGAAACACTGCACAGTCTAAAGAAATCAGGAGTTTCACATTCTGAACGGCAAGATGTCACATTTCACAAGAGTGGTAGGCAAATTTTTCTTCATTTTTTTCAGTCAAGTTTTACTGTTCCCCTCTTTCTATGGTTGTCTGCACAATAAAACAATCTTCAATACAAAATTTTCTAAAAAATTCTTTACATTTCTTTTTTATCCAAACAGTGTAATGGGGCTGTATATAACAACAGGGGTTCCTTCTTCATTTCATTAACACTGAACACTGTTTCACAAATCACAGCTTTTACAGGACTTGCATTTATCTTCTCCAATTCAGAAGCTCCCATTCAGAATAATGGCTTGTTATGAGATACACAGATCCATTATGAAAACTTCTAGTTTATCTTAAAATAAATTTCCGCATTTCAGTTATGACTCTCAACCTATGTCTGTCCTGGTAAGCTAAACGATGCCAGAGAACATGCCCAGCTGCTGGAGCGCAAGCACTTATACACACTGCTAAACTGTTCGCATGGATCCTAGCATGCTACTAGCCCAGGCTGACCAGCACTCTCCCAAACACTTCCTGAGAATTGTTCAGTAGTTAGGATAGATCAGAGATTGTTTCCAAAAGGCAGGTGGCATGATGACTCTGCATTGGAGATTAAAAATAATTTAATAGTTAAAAACAGTTTAACAGTACTGGTCAGACATGTCAGTTGGTATCTGTTTCAGAGAACAGTCCCTGATGCTATTTAGGTTACTAATATACATGTAGCCTCCACATCAGACGACTATGACGTTCAGTATTTGCATTTGACCCTTCTTCCGGACTTGAAAATCCTGAGATCACAAGTGAATTGTCTACTAGAGCTTCTTTTTATATCAGAAAATGTTTATGTTCTTCCTAGAATACCTGTCCGCATAGGTGTACACATACTTCCAGTGGAAAACAGGCAGACTGTCGCACTATCCATCCACTGCTTTTGTGAAAGTTCTGTTGCTAATATTGCCTTAATTTTCATTTGGAAAGATAATTCACTTCTCCCAAGAATTCAAAAGTGAAAGAGCAGCAACTTCAAAGGAAACACCTTCAGTTTGGAGACTCTCTAGCTTGTGGGAGGAAAAAACATCATCTAAAGTCACAGGGTTTGCTTTGCCTCTCTACTCTCCAAAGAACTAGCAAGGAAATATTTGGATTCTATTGGATACCAAATGTTACCCAATAGAAACACTTTTTTCAAGTTGAGCCAAAGTTGTCCCTAGAATAGTTTTGAGAGATTTTGAATATGCAGCAAATCAGAAACAGTGAAAGCATCAGGTCTTATAAAGCTGCTAATGGGAATTTCTTTAAGATCTTAGAAAACCATTTAATATTTTTTTCTTGTAGCTTGTTTTGTTTCCTCTCATGCATGCTCAAGCTGGACTTACACCTCAGTCTCATATTCCAAAATTAGAGACAAAGTTTAATAACCTGAGGGATGAGCCTAGAGTGTCCATGTCTCATCCCAGCAATGATCTTGTTTGATTGTTAATTTGTTGGAATACTCCTTCAGCTGGAGGCATGTTTGACAGGATGGAGAATAACAGAAATATGTTTATTCTTAAATTCAAGTGCATCTTGACAACAATGTTATCTTAAAGTACAGGTCTTGCATGTGCAGTTGTTTGGCCCTGCAACTTTGTTGGTGATTTGCACATGCACAGCAGGTACAACCACTCTAAACAACATGTGCAATGAAGTCCCTCCTCCACACAGCATTGCCTGGAAACCAGTCTCGCTACAGGCAAGAGGCAGCATCGCTCTCAGTGTGAATGCACCATATCTGATGGATCCAGCGTGCTTACAATGTGCCTCCCTGACAGGAACTTCCCAGAGCATTTTAGATCCTTACACCCAGAGGAAAAGGAAGCAAGTGGTTTTTTTCAGCTCTGCAGAATTTTTGCAGAGATATGTGAATCTGTTTATAATTTTAATAAAGGATACATTCTTGGTACATTGTGCCTCTTCCTCTGCTTGATTCTGAGGCATTTTGTTGAGAGCCACAGATATCTGACATGACACTTAAATGTCACACGGCACTTAAATCACTTCCATGACACATCCTTTTCTTTAGGACATGTAGAAGGAAGATGCTTTTATGTGAGATTCAGAATTTGTCTTGTTTCTTTGTAGCTTAGTGTGAGCAGCATTTTTTAACAGTCTCTGAGCCAAAATCTCAAAAAGCAGAAGCGCCTTCTGAGAGAGTAGGAGAAAGATTGAGAGGCAACTTGGGAAATATAGCTTCCTTAAGAAAAATATGACTCTATGGCCAACAGGGTAAATCAAAGAAGAGGGGAGAGAGGGGTTCATCTACATTTCCTTCTGCTGGGCCTGTGTCAGGCCCATACACAGAAACAACAACCTGGAACCAAAGGATACACAGTATCAGAGAGATCTCAGGGGCAGTCCCCCCTCACAGCACCCGGGACCCTGCAGGTAAGACTGCCTGTGGGAAGGGGCTGCTCTGTATTCCCAGCACAAGTTGTATCTGCATCCACAGAAAGAACAGCGGAGATGTCTTCCTGACTCCTAGGCAGAGGGAGGGGAGGCATTTGCCTCATCTGAAGTTTCAAGGAGCTCTGATGGCACTTTCCCATCCCCTCTGCAAAGTATAGATACATGGGCCCCATGAGGTTGTGGAAAATCCAGCTCCATGGGTTTGAGCTGTTGGTTTCCAGCCTGATCACAGTGAGGAGAGCTTCCATAAAGCCTGATTTCCTGTCTCAGCATGGCATCCCTCACACCCTTTGGGGTGTATTTCTGCAAATGAATGGGAAGAGAAGAATATGTATTTTCATAGCAATGTAGAACTGGAAAATGCTATTGAGTCAAAGTCTGGTTTCCTCCCTATCCCAGGCTATATCTTATAGGCATTTCCATAAATTGCCTTCAAAACCATCCTTAGACTGCCTATGACTCATGACATCTATGTAACACTTAAAGGTTTTTTAGACCTGGAGCCAGTGAGCTCACAGAATGATCTCTCAGACCCCAACCCTATCAACAATGATAAAATTTTGTTGCAACTGTTTGTGTTAACTTTATTGACTTTTTAGATGAGCAGATCGTTGTCATTGGCTATCAGGCATGTAAGCCCTGTGGCACTGAATGCAGATCCTAGACTGGCTAAATCTGTCTTATTTCAGGGTTAAGAGAATTACAGACTAGGCCTGATCTTTCTGTCAATTACAAGGGATTTTCATAAAATTTGGCCTTAAAGGTATAATAGTTCTTCATGAAATATTAAAACATCTCACTAGAATTTGTGCTCTTGTTTTCTGGGTTTTTTTTAATTTTACTTTAAAGTCCTAGCAAAATTATTCCTGGAGTTTTACATTTATTAAAAACTTGACCTTCAATGCAGCAGCAGATTCTTATTTTTTATACCATTTTCAATCATTTTTCAATAAAATTCCAGAAAAATCACAGTAAACAATGTCAATTTCAAATCCTTAAAAGCAAAGAGCTTTAAAATGTCAACATTTTTAGTAAAATTGCGCTTTTTTAACCAAAGTTAATTTTGTGCCATTTTTCAAAGAAAGTAGCTGGATTTGTGTAGTCAATCTATGCCAAAGTAGAAAAACAATCTGGCAGAGCAAAAATATTGCTTTCTGTTACTCAGTGCTGAAAAAAAATGGTGGAAAAGCTGCATTTCATGCTTTCGTTTGAGGAGAATCTTTTAGCATCAGTGGATAGACGAAAGCCCATGGCTTTTATCTGCTGTTTCCCCAAACTGATCAGAATCGGCTTTTGCTGAGGAAGATTTGTAATAGGGTTTACTGAGAGAAAAAGGAACTGGTAGAAAGAAAGATCTCCATTTTCTGCCAAGATCTCCCATGAGTTCAGAAAAATATTCAGATTTACATATTTTAAATTTCTTTAGGGTTATATTTTTTAATGTGCCAACTGCATGATGGTATCAAAGTAGTTTGAGCAGTGGATGTTATCTACCTTGACTTCAGCAAGGCTTTTGACACTGTCTCCCAAAACATCCTCATAGACAAGCTCAGGAAGTGTGGGATAGATGAGTGGACAGTGAGGTGGACTGAGAACTGGCTGAATGGCAGAGCTCAGAGGGTTGTGATCAGTGGCACAGAGTCTAGTTGGAGGCCTGTAGCTAGCAGTGTCCCCCAGGGGTCAGTACTGGGTCCAGTCTTGTTCAACTTCTTCATCAATGACCTGGATGAAGGGACAGAGTGCACCCTCAGCAAGTTTGCTGACGATACAAAACTGGGAGGAG
The DNA here is from genome assembly GCF_036417845.1 of Apteryx mantelli. NCBI lineage: Eukaryota > Metazoa > Chordata > Aves > Apterygiformes > Apterygidae > Apteryx > Apteryx mantelli. Next base: position 113,616,175 of record NC_089980.1, on the reverse strand, counting down.
TGGCCGATACACCGGAGGGCTGTGCTGCCATTCAGAGAGACCTGGACAGGCTGGAGAGGTGGGCGGAGAGGAACCTCCTGAAGTTCAACAAAGGCAAGTGCAGGGTCCTGCACCTGGGGAGGAATAACCCCAGGCACCAGTACAGGTTGGGGGTTGACCTGCTGGAAAGCAGCTCTGCGGAGAAGGACCTGGGAGTGCTGGTGGACACCAAGTTAAGCATGAGGCAGCAATGTGCCCTTGTGGCCAAGAAGGCCAATGGTATCCTGGGGTGCATCAGGAAGAGTGCTGCCAGCAGGTCAAGGGAGGTGATTCTCCCCCTCTACTCAGCCCTGGTGAGGCCACATCTGGAGTACTGCGTCCAGTTCTGGGCTCCCCGGTACAAGAGAGACATGGCACTACTGGAGCGAGTCCAGCAGAGGGCTATGAAGACAATGAAGGGACTGGAGCATCTCTCCTATGAGGAAAGGCTGCGAGAGCTGGGCCTGTTCAGCCTGGAGAAGAGAAGACTGAGAGGGCATCTTATTAGTGTATACAAATATCTAAAGGGAGGGTGTCAAGAGGATGGGGCCAGATTATCTCCAGTGGTGCCGAGCGACAGGACGTGATGCAACAGGCACAAACTGAAACACAGGCAGTTCCATCTGAATATGAGGAAAAACTTTCCTGTGAGGGTGACAGAGCACTGGAGCAGGTTGCCCAGAGAGGTTGTGAAGTCTTCTCTGGAGATATTCAAAACCCGCCTAGATGTGATCCTGTGCAACATGCTCCTGGTTATCCTGCTAGAGCAGGGGGGTTGGACTAGATGATCTCCAGAGGTCCCTTCCAACCTCAACCATTCTGTGATTCTGTGTAGTTATGCAGCTAGTCCAAAGTCCTGCCTTTGAGGGCTCTACAATTTACTAGAACCACTTATGTAACAGAGAAAACTAGGGGATTTAAGTTACTGATTCTCCCGTGCTCTGTAAAGTTAGAGAGTTAATACACTCTCAACTTTATTTTCAAGTAATATTTAATTCAACTCTTAATGATCTTTTTTATCCAGTGAAAAACCAAAAAATCCTCAATGTGCTAAGCATGGGTAAACTACAGTGTCATTAGAGCATTTCTAGTGTTATTACATATTTACATATATATAGCAAAGGGTATGTTATTTTTGCATCGTTTAAACTTTATACTAATATTTCTTTGCCTTTAAGAATGTTGCTTTCTCCTAAGCAGAAATTTTCACTGAGTTGCTATGTCCCAGACACAGGAGACAACTGCACCCTGCACGGCACCATATTGAAATTGCTTTTCATCACAACAAATTCCGTGGAGCAGATGGAGGCAGGGGGTGAGCAGGGTCTTCAATGTTTATTTTGAACTGTGGTGAATCATATTATCCCTCTGAGCTTACCTTTACCATGGCTGAAGGAAAATCTCTTCATTTTTTTTTTTCTTGATGCTTAAAGATGCAGTAATAGAGCTTCAGGAAGTAAAGTGTTTAAATACAAACTTAACCTTAAACATATATGAGTCTGAGGTTTAAGTTGAAGCTTCAGTTTTTAAGTCATCCAGTTGCTTAGGCTGCACCAAAGTTTGAAAAGACTTTTTCTTAACAAACCTGCTTTCTGACTGTAATTTATCCTGTGCATCACCAGGTAAATTATAGCTTGTCATCCGTTTTTTGCATGTTGTAGTGTCATTGTTTTGGAAAAACTTAGTGAAAACTTCAAACACTTAAGGAAACAAAAAGAAAAACATGTTTTTTAACTGCATCTCCTCATTAAGGCTTTTGTTTTCCGTTTTTGTTAATTTCTACTTTACTATGCACATGGAAGAGCTGTTATATTTTCCTTAATTAAGGAAGTTGCCATGCGCTTTTGGGCTGATTACAGTGGCATCAGTGGAGTTTTCTCAATGTTGGTCAGTACAGACCTGGGTCTTCTGTATGCAAACTTTGTGCACTGTGCAGCCCTCTCTCTTACTATGAAATGACAGGAAACAGGGCCATCAGAGCTAACAGGGAATATGGGACTAATCTGTGCTAATCCACCCCATAAGTAACTCCCTCAAAATTGAAATCTAATCACCAACCTTACAGGAACCTGATTCTGTCCCTACTTATAACATGTACAGTATATTCATTGCCAGAAGTAGAATTCCTTCTGATGTTCATAGATGTTGGCGTGACATAGATGCCACCATTTGGACATACAGGTTAAATCTTTCTCCAAAGCAAAGTTTGGAAAAAAAACCTCAGTCAGTGTTGTTAAATGAAATCTGTGGGCCTGATTCAGGAAAGTGCTCTTTTCAGGAACTACAGAGAAATGTTTGCTTAAATGCTGTTAAGTCTCAGCATCACAACTGTCCAGAACACTTATTTCTCAGCTGCCCCTTCTTTCTCCCCTTCCTGCACCTCATCTCCATTCTCTGCTAAAGTGAACTGGTGTAATTACCATAGGTAATAGGTAACTGCTAGTTTTAAAGGGTCAAATTTTGATATATGTCAGAATCTCTCCATTGGTACAGACTACTTGAGAATCTATTCCTAAATCTGGTTTCTCTTTCATACCTCTTTCTCAGTTCTTGTATACTTTACGTATGTCATTTCCAGGAATTAATGTGTCTCTGATGTATTCAAAGGACACAAAATCATATCCTCATACTCTACTTGCATAGGAAAAACGTATTTGCATTCAAATAAGGATTTTATCTTTTTATGTATTTTTTTATGTAGGTTTTAAATTCAGTTTACCTAAATAATTCCCAACAAATTTCTATTTTCACAAAACTAAGCAGCTGATTCTTCAGTTTCCAGATAGATAATCCTCCTGTGTGCTCAGTTATCTGAAGTAGTTTTAGAAAAGCACAGACTTGCTGTCACAGATGAATAATTCCTTTCTGATCTGCTTTCTTTCCCAGTAAGCACATAGTTAAATACCACCAACACTTTACTGATATCACAGTTTATGTACTGATACATCTGATATGGAAATGATTAAACATGCCATTAATACTAGTCTTAGCCTCTATTTCAAGTGTACAATACTTTTGCTGTTTCTTGTAGCCTAATGCTGTAGTTACTACAAGATCCCAGCATTCCCAGTTTACTGTGTGCAATTTAAATTTCAGAAGAACCCTGCACACCATTTTTGCACAAATATCTCTCTCCTACATTTGCCCCAGACATGCAGGCCAAGATCTACAAAGGCACCTGCATTACAAATAGGCACCATCTACTGTTGTAAGTCTTCAGTCGTCTCCCAAACAAAATAGTTTCCTTATAGGGGATCACATACATGCTTTAATTTTAAAGTTATAAGTACCATAAACAGAACAGGTGCTTAGTAAGCTGGAAGAAGACACAGTATGATATTTTGACATTCACATTCGATTGTCAGGATATTCGATGTATATTACTACTGGCTTCATTTTGTCCCGATAACGTGTTTTAATTCTGAGATAAGCTTCTAAGAATTGACGTGAGGCAGTTTGAGAAGAAAGGAGTGCAGCTCCATGTGGTGGAGCACAATTATGCCACCCCCGTTATCTCAGGCCCCAGGTGACTGCAAATAACTGACGGTGCCCAGTGCTGACCAGGAGGAACTAGGCGATACTGGTTGCAACTGGTGAGGCCAGAAAAGGGCATGAAATCAACAAAAAGGTACTTTTTCCCCAACATGGTATGAGATCAGCAAAAAGGTACTTTTTCCCCAAAATGGCATGAGGTCAGCAAAAAAGGTGTATCTCCACACCAAATATTACATGACCATGAGTCAAACTCTGTGCTCATAAATAGCGCTGCAACCTAGAGCCCATGAGCTCTCCTGCACAGCAGCAGGCTGCACGGCAGTGAATCTCCCCTTGAGTTGGGACGCCTCTCAAGGTTCCTCTCCTGGAGTTAAGAGGACCTCTGACCAGAAACTGTTGAAGTGGTGAGAAACCAAGACTTGTGCAATAACACATGTGCAGTAAGATTTGCTTGCTATGACTACACTGCATTGCCATCTTCAATAAACTTGTCTGCAATAAACCCAGAGTTAATAATAACCCACCTGCCACACAACACTGTTTTCTCACTGGATGGCTTTGCTACACGTATTGCAAGATCTGCTCCTCTTGCTTGACTTAGTGGGATTACAGCTGCACCTTCTGCACTTTTGAGTTACTGTTCCTACACCAAAACGCTTGAAGAGCCCTTTGACCTGAGCAACCAGGCTCAGAGCTGTGCAGGATTATTTCCAAGTGAGGGGTAATGCTTGCTCACTCTCTAGCTCACTCTACCTATCTGTCTCTATTCCTCTATGCCTCATTTCCCAAACAGCATAGAAAAAAGCAGTGCAGAAAGTTTCCTTGGTTTGAAGTTCCTGCCTAGTCCCTGTTTGTCCCACACGGTGAGGCATCTGGGATTATGTGGGGTGGGTTCAGGCTTCACCATCAGACTTAGCCCCATGGACGGTAATGATGTTTCATCACTAACATTTTTCAAAACAGAATTGCTGTTATTAACACAGTTTTGAAATCATTAAATCACGTTTGAAAATTCATATGCATGCTACCTAATATTGTGTAACTAAATACTGTGAAAAGAGGGATATAAAAAGTAGGAGGTAATCCTGGAAGACAAGGTAAGAGGAAGTATAAGGAAGAAGGATAGAAGAACAGAGAGGTGCAATATGGAATGAAAAGAGAAACACTCAAGGAAGACAAAGAAGGAATACGATTTTCTCAGAAATGGGTAGAGATTTTGAGAATGTTCGGATTTGGCTGTTCAAACTTTAGATAGTCAAAGGACCTTGATTTCATGGGGCAGTATTTACTAGTCCTTGAAAATTGCTTTCATTTTAAGTTCTCTGGTGACATAAACAAATCAAAGCAGGAAAAAATACCTGTCATTTTTGAGCTACTAAGCCCATAAGTCTTCTCTTAAACAAGGAGAGGTAATACAAAATAAATACTAAGGAAAGATAAAATGATTGGGTATCAAAGGTATGGAAGGAGGAGAGAGAAAAATGAAGAGATCATGCAACAGATTTTTTAAATTGTATATTTACTCATACTCAAAAAGAGATTTTGAAGATCAGTAATACCATATTTCCTGATGGAGAAATTATGGGGGGGGGGGGGTGGGTTCGGACATAGTTTGCCCTCAAAGTCTACAGAGCAGTCATTAAGTTGTACCATTCTTAAACTATCAGCAATCTAAGTGCTAATCTACTATTTCCAATCAGGGATCATGGACTACATGCACACAGTCATTGTTTGAGCAAATATGGAGTACTAGTTACTTGTAAACAGCAACTGAGTGTCTATATTGCTGACCCTTTTTGATCTCTTCGGACTTGACTATCTGTTTTCCTAGAGGGCCAACAAACATAAGATCAGCCCAGATATATTTTCTCTGCAAAGCAGATTGTCAGCCCTATTTTACTAGTAAACGTACTAATCCTATCCTTTGGCAGCCAATAAGAGCACTTGCTCCTGTATCTAAATACTCTTATTAGCAGCCACAGTCAATATTTAGGACACAGATTGCTGATTGGCTTATTTACAGTCCTTTGTCAGACCTTCCAGTCAGCTTCGGAGAAATGGGGGCATTGCCACTTGAAAAACCAAATGAACAGAGAGAAAAAGGGCCTTGTTCTTATAACATTTGCTAGCTGCTTCTTCAGATAAGGAAATGAACAGCACAGTGTGTGTGCTGGCCAGCCTCCAAATCATACTGTGAATCCCTGGAATAGATCCCAGAATTTGAATATGAGCAGGAGATGCCTGGAAAGGATATGTTCCTGGCCTTCCAAGACAGAAAACTACTCTTTTTTTTGTTTTTTTTTTTTGGGGGGGGGAGGGGAAGGGGAAGGGGAAGGAAAGAGGTAATGTTCAGTGTAAGAGGAAATGTGCAGGTGGTGCCTCTGAAAGGCATCTGCAGCTCACAGTGGTCATCTTCCTCACGTGGTGGATCCAGCATTCCCTACACTCTCTCAAAATACATGCACAAGGCAACTTGCTTTCTTTGCACAAATCTAGCAAGTCTCAGCATGTCAAGGAATGAATGTTGGCACATCTGCACTGCATTTAGGCACCATCTACAAACAAAGCTTCAACATGCCAGTATGTCAATGGCTGTCAATCTGAGAAAGCCACCAACACTTTTAAACCACATTAAGGCCCTATTGATTTCTTAAGAAGGCTAAATGAATTGAAATGAGATCAAAAATAAGTATGCACAGATAACAAAATTTAATTGCATTTGGTGCTACATAGAAGTAATAGAGCAGTCAGAAGAAGAGCAGAGCTTCTTAGCAGCTGTTACAGAAACAGAATAGTCGATTAAAATTCCAGCTGCAGAAGGAGAGAAATGTGCAATCTCGGGTAATAATAGTAATCAAGCACAGAGAATTTTAAAGGAAGCATATTGCCTTTTGATCCCAAATTAGTTGATGTTCTAAAAGGTCAACCACAGTGAGTATGACTGAGTAATCACATAACTCCAGCCCTTCCCTAACTCTGTAAAACAGGACAAGAGAGGCACTACCCTTCGCCATCTCCCAGGGAGTCTTTTCCTTGCAAAGAAATCCACATGCATGAGCCAGTGGTTTGCCAATACGGCCCACCTGAGGCAGGTCACCAACCTGGATTCTCGGGGAACCCAAGAGAGTATTAGTATGCACCTCCACCACTTCAGCCTGATATTTCTTTCAGTCACTACCCCTCCACCAAATAGCTTGCAAAGCACCTCACAATTCTTGGCTCAAACCTTCATGACATCAACGCCTGTTACAATGGTGATCTTGTCAATGAATGCAAACAAATACGGTGTCAGCAGATAGTATGGGACAGCTTATTGCCTTTTCAGGATGAAATGTTGGCATCTGTGCACAATAGATCACCTCCTCCCTTTTACATCAGCGCTTAACAATATTTAAACAGTCTCTCTGTGTTATGCTATGCTATATAACCAGTATATAACTTGGGAGCACACTTTTGCCAACTTTGTTTAGTATCTTTAATAATTCAGACTGATCTTTGTTGATCTGTTCTAGAGTCATATAACTCTGAATGAAGTCACCAAAATAGCTTTAAATACATGCTGAAGAAAAATTATTAGGGGTGGTTTTCTGGTTTTGTTTGTCTGTTTGTTTGTTTTAAGCGGTTAGAGAGTAGTGCAAAGTGTATTAGAGAATATTATCAGAATGAGGGAACTGTCTGAGGAAAAGACAACTAGCAAGCAATGGAACAAGAAGTTCATTGTTTTGTTGCTAGCAAGTATATCTCATCTATCGAAAAGTGTAAAATATGTTGTACCTGTGAATAATGCCACACTAGTCATCTAGTTAACTGCTATAGATGGCTGCATGTTGTGGTAAATTTACATTCCTGATGTTTTTGGACTCAGGAGAGGATTTTACTTTCAGGGATCTATGCTACAGTATATAAAATATCCTGTCAGTCCTTTGCTCAAGAGACCATACTATCAGCATTTTACTTTTCTTTCTTTCCACACAACTTCCCATTCCATCTTGTAAGAGTGGTTTGAAGCAGCATTCGCTCCAGAATTGCCAAGCACCACTAATCATGTTGGTTTTATTGCTGGATTTATTTTTTTTGCTGATGTAGACTGTGATTAGAGTCCCATAAGAATCCTTCCTCGCAAAATCCTAAAAGATTATCTTGTCTGACAATGCTTTCAACTGTTTAAAGAGCCTTCTTTCTAATATTTTCATTTTTTCTCCACCATTCCACTAATGATAATATTACTTTCTACTTCTTTTACTCAGTTAACATTTTTTTGCAATAATTCTCTGCATCCCTTTTTGTTTTCTTTCTTTCCCTCAGGACTTTGAAGCTTTTGATGAATTATGTAAGCTTTACTGGATCCTTTTAAAATGAAAAATTTAGCTGAGTCTATTTCACACATGCGTATGCTGGGGATCAAGGAAGTTAGCAGTTCAAATATTAAATCTACATGCAAAAATGCATGTCCATAGACAACAAAGCTATTGGGCTTAAACAATCTGATCAAAGATGGAGAGAAGCTCTGTGTCAGAGTTCGGAACAACTAATTCTCTACCTATTAAGTTTAGAGTTAGGAACTGTACCAAAATCATCACAAACAGCTTCCTACAATTCAGATTTGACAAACATACAACATTCCTGCCTTTTCCAGTTCAGATAAATAAAATGGTGTCACAGTAGATAACTGGTCCAGAGTTAGCTTCTGAAATCTAGAGATCATGACGTGATTTTAGGTCAAAATCAAAGCAGCCTTAGTGATTTTATTTCCAGTCATAGCTGATTGTCAGTCTTCAGTTGAGTGTGACTGTCCTTAAAAGAGAAAGCTTAGAAAAACTGAATTTTGATACCTTTATGGCAAGAGGTTGGAATGAACCCAAGCCAGGCAATTTCTACCACAGGAAAAGGGAGAGGTACATGGGTTGGAGTTGGGATTTACCACTCCTATATACAGTGGCCCGAGAAGTGCTGCTTCTAGACTTCTAGGCACCTAGACTCCCTATTCAACACGTAGCTGGTACAGGACAGAAACAGACACTGAGTGGTACATGCTGAGTGGCAGACAGCTTCCAGACAGCCAGCTGGAAACTCTAAGTGCATCTCAACTAACATATGTCCTCCTAAATTTAAGCATCCGAAACTTGTACCTTCATTCACTTAGGAGCCAGATTCAGAGTCTTTGCTTCAAGGCAAACACTTCCAATTACTCCTCCAAAGACAAGATGCCATCTTACTGCTTTCATTTTCAGTCAGCTCATAAGGGAGGCTTTGTATAACAGCTTAGGTTTTAGACCATTTATTCAAGAACTGAGAGGAAGGAGATCCAAACCCTTGTCTTGGGATGTGTTCAAAGCCAGGTTTCCCACACCTCCCAGGAGAATACCACAGCAAACATCTTTTTGGTAGAGTGGGTAAAAGCATCCAGCAGAACCGCAGCAGCAGAGTTCAACACTTTCAGCAAGCTCACGTGGAGTTTCAGGTGCTTCTAAGTTATGTGGCCACTGAAAATGCAGGCAAGAGAATGGGTAGGAGGATGGCTAAACCCTGTTCCAGTTTTGGTGTGATTTAGTCTAAGATATCTAAAGTCATCTTTTGGATGAGAACAGAACATTTGAAGAGAAAAGTTAAAAGCATTTAACCTAACTCTCAGAGATGGAAAAAGCTGAGCTGAAGATGAAAGCTGAGATGTAAATTAATCTATGAATACAGAGCTATGTTTGATGGCAGTTACATCATGTAACTTTCATTAATTTTATAGAAACTTGGTTGTCTGAAAATCAATCAGAATATAGATGTCAAGGGGATGAACATCAGAAATCCAACTCCTACAGGGAACAAAATCAGATCTAACTTAGACTTGCTTTATTTGATGTAAGTCCACTAGATTTTGATGTCTTATTCAAACCAAAAAGAAGAGATGGATATCTGGTTTTCTGTGATTGGTGAATCTGTTACAGGCCCTACCACTTGTTAGGCAGTGCACATTGCTTCCAAGTTGTCTTTGTGAGAAATCAGTGGGGAGCTGCACTTACAAATGGATAGCACAGTATGGCCAATAACCACTAAGGCCAAGATATTGATTCCTTTGTACAGATTTCCTGAGAAAATCATGGAATGGAAAGGGTAGCATTAATTAAATAAAAGGAGCTTAACAGTTTTGTTTCTGCATAAATGGGCAGTGCTCTGGAGACATATCAGAGATTCATTGTTGCAATTAATTGTTTTATAACATTGTAAAACAAATATTTCTGTGGTATTAACAGCTTACTCTTGAGCCAATTAGAACAAATGTAGATCTTCAGGCGTAGATTGAGATGTACAGAATATGCCCAAAAGATTAATGTGTTGAAGATGTTAGAGAGATGATATCACAGATTAACTAACTAAACCTATTCCATTTGCATTTATTTTAAAATTTCAGATAAGGAAAACATTAAAAAGCTAGAGTAGACAGTAGACCTTTTAATTTCTTTTTGTATAGTTTTTGTAGAACTGTTTAAGATTCGTTATATCACTAACAATCTAAGGACAACAAAAGCAGGCATGCCTCTTAATCAGTGTTATTAGGGGAATTATAGCTTCCTCAAAGAAAGCAATTATAGAGATAAACATAATCATTATGCTGTCATATTTGTCTTTCAAAACTGTTATCAGTCACTTCTGTATACTCCACCCATGTATTTCTGGGAAAATGCAAGCTGGAGTCATGTCTGGGACACAAAGCTCAGTGGAGCTATATGCTCTCCTTCTCATACAGTTTCCACTTATTCTCTCACGTTTGGTGGTTCGCTAAATCAGAAACGTTTAGACTAAAGGATCCATTTACTTTGTCTATGTGAAGTGCCGTAAATCAAAAAATGACCAATAAAATAGGACTGGAAAATTAAACAAAGTAGACACACAAAAAATGATTTTGATGTTCCATTTTTTAGAAAATTACTTTGAATGGCTAGAAATTATACTACAGAAAAGGAAAATGTGACCTAGATATTAGGCAATCACTTTACTTCGTTCATTCATTATCAGTTTAGGAGGCTTGACAACACTTTTTCATGTGATCAGATTTTGACTTGTATTGAAACTGAAAATCAGTTTGGTTTGTGATGGACACTAGTTTCAGTAGAGCAAATGTAAAAGCTTCGCACCTCTCATTGATGTCTGAATTAGACCAGATTAAAGGACTTTATATGCTTGATTGAGTGGTTATACACCACTTGTTGATATTACTATAACAAGCCATACTGAAAATCACAAATTAGTAACAGTGAAAGAGCACAAGGAAAATTGCTGAAATATATTTGAGATAATGGTACTTTGCAATGGTGTAGCAATAGGTGTGGCAAATCATGAGAATGGCATACAGTTATGCTTAGTCTATGTTAAGAGCTTTGACTGAAGTTTCCATTAATCTCAAGAGGGATGCTAGAGGACAAGTCAAGATAAAAATAATCCCAAATACATATCAGAGTCATATATCATATTTGACTAATCAGAACTCCTGCAGACACACAACAGTTTCAAATAACTCATCTCCTCCTGAACAAAATTTAAATGGTGACATATCATCAACTAGGCCCTCAAACTATGCAAGATTACAATGAGTGAGATAGTAACACCTCTCTTTATTAATGTTTAATAATTTCCCTCACAAGAAAGTTTTCAGTCATTGAGGAATTCAAAAATTTAAGTGTTTGAGATGAAATTGTCTCTGCTGAGATTTTTGTTTTATTTGTTATTTCCACTAGATCAGTTATTTCTAAGTATTAGACCAAGGAAAATGAAAAAAATGGAAAAGTGCAGTTTTATGCACACTAACTTTTCTTTGAAATGCTCTGCTATGCTCATGTTTTAGCTCAGGGAATTGAAAATTGGCAGATAGTGACCTTTCTGTCAGTGATGTGTCTTTTGTCATCTTTGTGAAGACTCATACAAATGTGGATGTATTAGCATTCCTTGAAAAATCATAGACACAGTAAAATTCTCTTTTTGACAGTTTCCCAAAGATCTTGATCTGCACTGAGTGTGGTCTCTACCACTTTCTAGTATTTTTGTGATTGACTATTCAGTCTCAATACCATTTTCTTTTTACTACTTGTATGTGAGCAGAGGAAATTACAATTGCTTAATAAACAAAATTGGAGGTTACATTGTTTGGTTGCCATTTTGGAATGTTTCTCCAAAATTTTACCTCTAAATTTCTGCATTACATTCCAGAATTTTAATTCTCCAGTATTAAACTAATTTCACTGCATCTCATTTTTTTCAGGATTATGTCACTTCCTACGTTTTTCAGGAGCATTTCATAAAACCCCAATATATCGGTAGAGGACCATAAAGGAGTGATTAGTAAGCAAATTATAGGGTTTTTTTCTCTGACGGTCTGTTTCTGTAAAGCCTGAAAATCATCCCAGAATAGAGCTACTTCCAAAGCTTTAAGATCAATAAACAGATCTTTCTTGGAAAAATGGCTGATTTAAATGGTTTGATATGATTTTATATGACTTACTAATCAAAAAGATATGTTGCATTTTCTCATTACTTGTGTTTGCAGACTGACACTAATCTGCATGATACTTGCATATCCACTAATGTCCTATATGAATTCCCTTTAGTTCACATTATGCAGAGCATGACAAAATATTTTTTCATACAGAGACATTTACTGACACAATAAAAAAATGTTCAACAACCAGTCCTAAATTTCCTCTTCCTTCCTTGGTTAAAATAGTGTGCCAAGTGAAACTCCAGATATAAATCTTGCTTTTTGATGCCTATGTCAATCCTGTCACCTGAAATATTTTGGTAGAGAAATTGCTAGTGTTAAAACAGTTTTTTTTTTTTTTTAATTTTACACTGGAAGTTTGTCCAAGATATTTGATTCAAGAAAGGCCAAGAATGTCTCCTGCTATGATTAGATAGTGATTTTTCTACTCAACCCAAAAAATTAAGCACCTTGAAAAGCCTCTGGTTGCTTCCCCTGTACTCAAGCATTGCTGGTCTGCTTTGATCTTGCAAACATTACCATTGTTCCAGGCATTAGTGAGCCCTCCTATGAAACGCTGTATAGTATTGTGTTCATCCACTTCAGGAGAGGTGAATTCAAATCGGAATGGGTTCTGAGAAACACTACTACAAATGGTCAAGTGAATGGAGAGCTTATGTTATGTAAAGACACCAAAAAAATCTTGGCTTGTTTAATCTGGAAAGAAAAAAACTGAAAAGAGGCATCGCTGCATTCTATAAAATTATCAGGGAAATAAATAACAGAGAAGGAGAAGAGTTAATTTAAACTAAAAAATAACATTGGCAATAGACAAATTATTACAAACTAGCCATGAACAAACTTTTTTGTTTTTCTTTCTGTTTGAACAGATCCTTCTGTTCCTGGCTGCATAGGCACACTTCTATGAACACTAAACTGTCAGGGAGGCAGAAGAACAACAGAGAAGGCCAGGGAGGTGCACCCTAAAACTTGAAAGAAATTTGAGTTTGATAAAGATGAGCAAAGTCCATAATTTTATAGAGAATTTCAAAAGTTGTAGATATTCAGATCTTCTGACTTTTCACAACATGCACTCAGGAACACATTGCAGGATTAGGCATTAAAGACAGGAAGTAGGCTGTGAAGCAGAAAAATAAAGTGCTGGTGACCAAAACATGTTTGCGTACTTAAATATGTATCATATTTCACTAATGGGATTTCTTGTTCTGCAATTTTAGCCAGTCAAGGGGTCCAATCAATACTAGGATGAGGAGAAAATCAGTTTATTCTAGAGTTTTTTCTAGGTAATTTATCCTTGGGATACCCGGGTTTCTTCTGTTTAATTTTAGTTGTTGCTTAGCACTTAGGGAGTACAGTATTTAATTCCTTTCTTATGCCTGTAGATCCTAAGGTAAGCCTAAGACCATACATTAATGTCAGATCAATTTTAGTGCTGAATAACATTATTGTCGTAGTTCAGGATAAGCTGTATTTTTTGATCCACCTCTGTGTCCCTGTGGACATTCCTTTCAAGCAACAAGATTTTAGTATGCACAATTAAGTTGTATGGTTCACTCTGGTTTTACATTAACCCACAGATTAAAATCACCGAATGTGTAGGTTGGAAGCTGTGTCACTTTGAGCACGCGGCTCACTTGCCCAGTTGGGTTCCAAATATCTTGACTGATGGAGACTTTCTGGGAAACTGGTTCCCATGTTTGACCACCCTCATGGTAAAAATGTTTCCCTTATACTGAATCAGAATTTCCCACTTTCCAACTTCTGTCCATTGGCTCTCATTCTTCCTCTAAGAGTCTGGCTCCATTTTCTCTATTTCCTTACATTAGGTAGTTGAAGACAGCATTAAGATCCCCCCAAAGCCATCTCTTTTCCAGGGTGCACAAGCCCAGCTCACTCAGCCTCCCTGCACAGGGCAAGTGCTCCAGCCCCCAACCATCTTGGCAGCATCCCCTGAACTTGCTCGTTTATCAAAGTCTTTCTTGTACTCGATGAAGGCCTGGTTACAATACTCTGGGGATGACTGCACTTTCTCAGCAAGTCTGGCTATGTTCAGGTACATGCAGTTTTTCCTTTCAGGAGTCAGGTACAAATCATATAGGTACAGAACAGCCTTCTTTGAACAGAAGTAATAGCCTATTGTAACAAAGGGACAGCATTTCCTGAAACAGCAGCTGGCATGCTCATCTACCTTAATATCTTTTGATCTCCTAATGGTAATGAAGCTAGTTCTAACTTCTTCTGGTCCCACAAGGTCCTGTGTCTCAGCTGGTTGCTCCAAGATAATTACTCTCCATGGAGCAAATGTTTGTTTTTAAACCTGTGAGAGAGTTCTTTTGATCTCCTACGTTCCAGGAACTTTTCCTGTCTTGCTTCAGAGCAGTTTTTCAGCTCAGCATTTTCAGAGGTAATGGTACCCAACTCTCTATTATTTGCTGTGCTGTGACTTGTCTTGAAAAGGAAAAAAAGGAAAGAATCTCCTGCTTTGCTAAAGGAATATAATAACTGAGAAAAATGTATCAATAATCAGTTCCAGATATCAGGGGAGCATTTTAAATGCATCACCTGAGTCTTCCAAGCACAAGAATAAGAATAAATGTTTTAAGGAATTTCTCAGATCTCCTTCTGGGTTATAGAACAAGAGAAAATATTAGCACTTTCTTTTATGTGAATTCCCACAATACACTCCCAGAGCAGAAGACACCAAGTTTGCAGTTTGGTATTAGGCCTTTTGCACATGGGAAACATGTTTCTTAAACATCAGAATGCAGATGTAAACCTCCTCTCTCTGTGCCAGGCTGCAAATGCCCTGTCCCATTCAAGGACTGATAGACCAGAGGCTGGAAGGTAGCTGGGGACCCTCTTGAGGCAAGAAGTAAAAGAAGGAAATCACAAAACCTCCCAGCTCTCTTCTTTAATGTGAATTCTCAGGACCTCCCAACAGCCTGACCAAAATAATCAGAAATGATTACAGAATCAGGCAACTGTAATGATTAAAAAAAAAAAACCCTAAAAAATCAAAGAACTCTGTTTTATAAAGTGAGGTTTCTTCTGAAGTTGCTAGAAAAGCAGAAATAACTGATTTTGCTTTGTTTATTTAAAAACTAGTGATCCCTGGAAATACTAATAAGTAATAATAAATACCAATAAATCATAAATAGTGTTTTTTAATTTTATTTAGGATTATTTAAAGGAAAAGCAGCTTTCCACAGGAATGTAATTATTCAAAGGTTTTGGTATTCAACAAGAACAGAGATGAACAAAAATGGTCCTCTGAACTGAAAGCAAGTTATTGCTCTTATCAGGTCTATAAAATGGAAGAATTTATCAAGCCTATAGCACAAGACTTTGTGCAGGAGTGTTCAGAGCCCAAGCACATCTCCTCCTTTCTGAAGTAAGATGGATATCACGCAGAAATGTTTTGAGGTAATATCCAAAGGCAGGAATTAGGTCTTTTTATTTCTGGAAGGCAACACAGTGCAGACACTATTGTCTGACCAGCATTGACTGTGTATTCAGACAGATCTGGGTGATATCTCTGATAAGTTAAACAGGCTCAGTTTGTCACTGCAGAGATGAGATTCAAACATTGTGAAATGACAGACAAGTTATCTGCATTTAAGGAAACTTAGCCTGTAGGAGGACAAGAAAGAACAGAAAAAATGACATAACCTCACTTAATCTTTTTGTGGACTTCTATAAAAATGAGAATGTATGTGGACACTATGAAAGCATAAGCAATTGAACTCTGCAGACTTAGAAAACAAGCCCATGAAATATTCTGAGATGGCAATTGACTGGAGTATGGATTAGTATGAAGTCTTTTCAATGAAGCAGCTTTTAATTGTGTTTCTCTGCTCACAAAAGATGCTGATTAATTTTTCTGTTGAATGCACAATGAAAATAAAATCAGAATCACTGTATTAACTTTAGCACCAAAAGAAATTTCTGATTGATTAGGCTTTCCTGCCATTTAGATCTACAGTAATTTTGTAATATTAAGTAAACTTGGAACAAGATTACAACTTGTAAATGATTTAATATATGTTATGTAAAGGCGATCTAAGGACAGGCAGCTTGTAAAATCACATTACATAACAGAGATATTACATCAGGAAGTTTAGACTTTTACAATAATTACACTACATGGCTTTGTTTGCAGCAGCAATCAACAGGGAGAAGGTAACAATGTCAAATAACTGTAGGTAGGATAACACTAACACTAATTCCGTCTCCAAATTGGGTGCTCATCCACTGGAAGTAAGTGAGGAGTGAAAAGACCTCAGCATACTATTAAGTCAAGATGATTATGAGTGACCAACGTGATGTGGCTGTTAAAAGGTAAATGCAGTCTTAGGATAAATTAGTTATTCGTATACAAAGTACATGTAAAACCTCATCTACAAGATTATCTAAGATTCTGGTCAAGAAGAAAAATCATACAGAAGCAAGCATGGATAAGAGCCTGATCAGTGGAGGAGAAAAGACTAAAAGAATTTTCTTTGCATCAAGAAGGCTGAGGTGATATGATTGCCTCTAATTAACAAACAGAGAAAGAGCACGGCCAGTAGCCAAAGAACAACACTGACATACATATGCCTGTATGTCCAAGTGTTCCCACCCATCCTGTTTTCCTCTGAAGGAGGCAGTTCTTTTATTTGGGACTTTGTGCGCATTGAAACAAACATGCGCATCAATTTAAGCATGCTCATATTTTCAAAGTTAACTTTAGAGCCATGAATAATATTAATGCTGTTTTCTTATTTGGAGGAGGAGCCGCTTGGCACAGAATGGAAGATTCTGGAGAAAGATTTAAGAGAAAGAGATGGTAAAAGAGTGAGTTACTGTTTTAAAATAAAAATTGCAATACCAAGGCCTTGGATAAGAATTCTTTGATATATTTTATTATTCTTCAATCTCTGATCCAGAACATCTTCATTTTCTATCTAATTTACAAATAATGCAGAAATAATGTATTTCTTCATACCCACTTTTAGTTTGCCCTTTTGAATCTGAAGAATATATCAAGCTTTGATATAGAAATGATCTAATTCAAAGAAAGTTGATTCTCCCTGCAATTGGTATTCTTGAAGAGAAATTCTTATTCATATATAATCTTATACATAACTATATATACACATATACATATATAATATATATTATATATACACATACATATATAATATGTATTTCAACATATAATATGTTATAATATATATAATGTGTATGTATATAATATAATATGTATAATATATAATATGTATTTCAACAAATATCTTGATTATTCCAGCAATTTTAAAAACAAAGTGTCTTTAAAAGGTATATTAAAAATATATCCACTTATTTGAAAAAAGACTTACTATTTAAAAAGAGTATAGACAAACTGTTTTAAAACCATTATCTTTTCTTCTAGTCTAGGAACAACTTGCATTTCTGATTATAGTGGATAGTCACAATTAAGATAACTGATGAACAGTGGTGTATGTTCTGTTGAGTCAGAGTGGCCACTCACTTCAGAATCACAGAGTCACAGAGTCACTCAGTGTGGAAGGGACCTCGGGTGGTCTCCAGTCCAATCTCCTAGGGGAGGAAGCAGGAGGAAACTGGATGCTGTCTTCTAGATAAAGTCTAACAAGTGCTAAGCAAAGCAGGATAATCCTTTCCCTTGATCTACCAGCCATGCTCTTGTTGACACAGCCCAGGGTGCTGTTGGCTGTCTGTGCTGCCAGGGCACATCGCTGGCCCATGCTCAGCTCGCTGCCCCCCAGGACCTCCTGTCCATCTCAGCAGAGCTGTTCCCCAGCCAGTCAGTCCTCCTTCAGGGGACTCTTCCTTCCCAGGTGCAGGACTTGGCGTTTGTCTTTGCTGAATTTCATAAAGTTCCTGTTGGCTCAGTCCTCCAACCTGTCTAGGTACTTCTGAATGGCAGCCCTGCCCTCGAGTGTATTGGCTGGTCCCACCAGGGACTGGAGTGCAGCTGACCACCTTGTAGTTGCACAGATCATCCTTTTGAACTTTTTGAAGATGGGATATGGGGCAATTTCTACATGTCAAAGTCCCTAGTGCTTCTCTATTTGGAAAATAAACTTTTTATTTGGCGATATACTACAACCATGTTTAAAATTGCTGCCCATCAGATCTTAAATACATATGTATCTTGATTCACTATTATGAATTACATAGTTACATAGTTCTTTAGTTTGATATGGACCATAATGTGGAAAAAAATAAAAATGAAGCTTTCTAAAGTAGTATTATAACTTGTATGGGATAGAGCAATTAACATCTTTTGGGGCCCTTTTTAAATAATCATATTTACAACTTAGGTAATTTCTTCTCCGTCCATGAATTCTACTAATCAGTTTCAGTAAACAAAGCTATTCATTCTGAATCTTTCTTCTGCACCCATGAAGTTTACAATTACTTTTGATTTATGTTCATTATGCTTTGGAACAAAGAGATGACCTCCCAAGGGTTTTTTTTTTTTCCCCTAATACTGTTTTCCAGGATTTTCTATCTTTTTTTTCCTGATCAGGATACTTCCTATGCTATCTTCTTTTGCCTTCACCAACAAAGCAGGCTTTATTTTTCAATACCTAAGTGTAGGTAGAAAAAAACACATTCTACTACAGGCATCTAGAGATATTTAAAATCACTCTAAAAAATTATATCCCTCCTTTTAACCTGACCAAGAAGTCATCTGGGGTTAGCTTTCCTCATCAATATTTAACTATTTCTATTTAAATTAAGAGCATATTAAACAATAAATGTATTGAAGACAGGACTGCCTTGAGGGTGACAGGCCATAATAAGTAACTCTTTTTTTATTGTTGTCCTTACTATCTGAACTTTCTTTCTTCTACAGTGTAAGGTGAAGACAATATTCCAGGCAGATATTTCTAGTTGCCTAGAACCAGACCCAAAGCTCCTTTAAAGTCAATGTTGAAATCAACAGTTGTTTTTCTAATGTTTTAAGTGGATTTTGGGTTACGCTTCAAATCAGATAGGAATTTCTTTGAGAAAAGTACGCAGTTTGATCTAAGAAATAAATGGCAGTGGTTGTTAGTAATAAGTGTATTCAACAGAGTTGTTTTCACTCATCACTCACTTCTAACCTGTGTTTATGTCTAAGGAATGATGGTGTGCACTGGTTGTTAAAGAAGATTCTTAGTAGGAAGGCTGGTAACCTCTGTTAAAATGATTTTGCTCTCTTCTGTAGTGCTTTCCTACTCCCAGAGAGTAGGAAAATAATATTCTGGTTGAAGATTGCCTCTGTTTGCAGTTATCATTTCAATTAACGCACCCGGATTGCATTTATCAATCTATTTTATTTTCAACAAGTGTCTTCTGTCTTCTTACTCATCAAGTAAAAACAAGACCAAAAAAAATCTCAGGCAAAATCACCTTTCAAGAGCATTACATTACAGGTTGTCTTCAATGGAGTCACTATGAGAGGTAGTGATTTTCGTTAGGTGATCATTTGATCAACTGTCAGAAAGAGAAATCACACCAATACGAATCTGTCTTAATAGTCTGGTATGCCTTGACATTTCTCGGAAAACTCTAGTGAGGATTGCTCCTTTTTTCCTGGATGTGCCCCATTCAGGCTGGCAACTGTGAATCTAAGAAAGCTGTGTAGACAAATCTCTGCTGACCAGATGAGTGAATAACTTGAATGAGGAAAGCATTAGGGTAAGATAACCCTACAGCACAGACAAGGCTGTGATTTCTTATCTGACTTCTGATAGGTCTAGAGAACGATTTTCAACAGTGCAGTTCAGTTTATGGGATATTGGTCTGTATAAAAAGGCTCCCTCCCATGAGTCCTGGCTCAGTAATGAGCCCGTGTTTCTGTTGACAGGACTGCACGGCAGAGTGCTTTTGTGTTGTGGGACTCTATCAGAACCTTATTTTCCTATGTCTTTTCTTACTCTCTCAAACAAAAATGTAATGGACCTTTCAGAAAAGTCCCCTGTCCTAGCAATAATTGTTCAACAGAACAACCTCAGAACAGCCATGAGAAGTGGATTTTTCATTAAAAGAACTGCAATTCCCTGCTACTTTTATTGGTTTATTATTCCATTATTGATGTTGGCCAAGATCCAGCCCCATTGCACCTTTTGACAAAATGTGCTACAAAGTGGTTCTGCTGCTACAATAAAGTGCATCTGTCACCCCAATTATGCAAAGCAAGTGGTTGACAGCAAGACTACATCAAAAACTGAATTAGGATTTTTCATCCATTTATAAAAGAAATGCAAACACAGAATATAAGTCTATTTTGTTTTAGAAGTACTATATTACCCGTACTACAGGAAATTAGTCCCTTGTGTCTGTATCAGAATGCAATTTCCATAATATAAGAAAACATTTTTATTGTTTTGGCCAATACCTCAGTTGCAGTTAACAATGTCATGCAGAATAAAGATATGGGCTTTATATCCCATATCTAAAAAGCCATATCTAAACATAGGTCCAAAAGAGTCTTCTTGCTCCATCAATTTTATCAAAGGGACAGATTCTGATTCCCTTTTTCATACTGGATAACAATATATTCCACAGTAACATATTCCACAAACATCCTCACTGATATCAGTACAACTCTGTGGAGTTTAAAGGGCTATGGACTATGATGCAATTCAAATCTCACTTTTCATAAACACCTTAATCAAGGTCTTATCTGTCCTTCATCTGCACCACAGACATCTACATTTTGGTGAGGATAAAGTGAAGTCAGCTGGAAAGGCTAAGGTTTCACTTTGTTCTCAGTGGCTGAGGCAAGCCAGAGAAAATTGCAGAGTTCTTTGGTCCTTATTGTAGGACTTTGTAGGCACTGTCTAATGAGGTTGTGGAATCTCCATCATCAAAGATATTTAAGAATACATCAGACAAGCATCTGGGAATGAAAGATATTTTATATCTTGCCTTGGGGCAGACAGATGGACAAGATAACCTCTTGAGGTCACTTGAGTTCTAGACCTAATGTTTATGATTCTACAACATGAGGCACAGGGCCATAGCTCTATGACATTCACATCACTAAGTTCTGAATAAAAACCTCAGTTTTTATCCTGAGTGACTAGCCTAATGAAAAATGTGGCATTTTGCTTTACAATTGCAAGACTGGTTTGCTCTATACTTTCCTAAGAGGAGTAATACTTTCTGATCTTCACTGCAAGTATAATTTATGAAATGAATTTCTGTATTATTCTGTATTTCTGTATTCTGCATTCTGTGTTACAGAAAAGCATTTCTGTAGATATTTTGGACATATTTTCAGGGACTATTTTTAACAGAACTTCAACAATCTTCACATCACAATTTCAGATTATAATAGTTTTCCCTTTTATTGCCCATATACCCATACTGGCTGGAGTCATACCTATAAAAATACCATCTAAATATCTTTTTCCTAGGCAATGGTGAATAAAGGAAAAAAAAAGGAGAAGGGGAAATTGAGATAGTTAGCAACATACAGAACATCTGAAAGACTTAAACATGGGAAAAGCCACTTCAAAATAGCACTAATTTTTGGCATTACCTCTAGGCAAAAAATTCATAAATCTGAATTAAACGCCTAAAATCTCCATAAAGTAGATAAGGTGGTACAGACATGGTTCCACAGCATCTAAATACTGCATGGAAATGCCTCAGATTCTGAAATGGGTGAATCTGAAATTCTGTATGTCTAACAGAGTTATTCCCAGCCTTGGGATTCACCGATCAGAAACACGTGCTGGATTTAAGACTTTATTTACTCTGTCAGCTGGATGATTCCAACCTTTGTAAATGATGATTTGCTCATCTATATAGTACGTACCTAGGAATACTCGAATGGTACAAGATTATTTGCCCAGGAATTGAAATACACTGGGTATAAGTCCTCCTACACATCTTTTTCTCCCTGCCTTTTCTTATTGCTCTAATCACGAGTCTAGAAGTAAATCTACGTGTTTACCAGGTGTACTCTGCTTCACATGAGGGAATGTACAGTCAGGATGACAATTTCATGAGGATGATAGAGAACAATCCTGGGTTCTAGTTCTTGCTTCTGAAGATATTTATGCAGAAAGATTTCTTGACACAATCTATCAGCAGTGCTGAAATGAGGCCCCAGGACTTCCCCTTCCCAGTAAATATAAGCATTCTAAGTAAGCACTGATTTGGAGATTAAATCCTGCTCATTTGCTCCCTTTCAGTATTTATGAACCTTGCATTCTTTTCTGTACAGTGCTAAAGCTAAAACAGGAAGGTCAGAGAAAATGCCCTTCTCAGCATAGTCCTTAACTTGACAGAAAAAGAAGTTTCTAAGGAGGTAGAAAACATATTTTGAATTCTCTAATGCTCAAAAGGTCAGTGAACACAAGTCTTTCATTTCTTGGGTAAATATAAAATAAGTCAAAGAGAAAAAAATTGATTTTCTCCATCCTTCACTCACAGGACTTCTAATTATTGGTGGGCAGCACTATCTTCCCTAACTGTGCTTTTGAATGAACGCAGCCACATTACTCTGTTGTCTGCTCAATTCAATGTGGTAAATATTTCTTCTGAGTGTCCTTAGTAGAGTAACCCCTTGGGGATTTAAGCACTGGAATTCCTACTTTTGTGACTGCTGAACAAGCCCAAATGTAAAATATGTGGCAGGATGCTCTTGAGCCAAAGTGGCTTTGTCACTGCAGAACTCCAAATCCTGGGGTGCTTTACCATCTTAACCTTTGTCTCTTACATACACAGGCACTCATTTGGGTAGACATAGTTTTTTGTAGCTCCTACTGTTGGGCTCGCATTCCTAAATTCCATCAAAGTTGCACTTTAGGGGCCTAAGTACTTTTCCAGATCGGACCATCTGCCAAGTAAACATGAAAAACAAATTACAGTCACAGATGCTGGGAAAGGGAAATCCACATTAAAAATAGGATACGAATATTAAAATACATCAGAAATGTCAGTGAATAGCTCAGTTACTATGTTTTAGGATTGAATTTGGACATGACAGTTGTCAAGACAGAGGCTCTGCCTGTTACCCAAATCCATTATTATTACAGGCTCATCTATATACATGAGTATTTCTAGCTTCCTGTATTTCTGGCACACAATATTAAAACAGAACTGCTCAAAAAGCACGGCGTTTTATTAAAGTTATTTACAAATCCTAAACCTTGATTTCTTGACCATTTTTTTGATTATGTCGACATGACCCATTTTATGTCATATAATAAGGTTGGTCTTGGATGTTAAGGAATAATAGTACATACTTTGGAAGATACTATTTGTGGAAAGCATCTCTAGGAAGATGCTATCCTCTGTACACAGGCAAATAACTTTAGCCACAGAGAGATAGGAATCCAGGCTTATTTTACTGGGAATTATGTGCAGCTTTGGAAAAAAACAATGCTGCAGCTGATAACAAGCATTTCTTTAGTTTGTGATTTCTAAACAGTTACAGCAGTACATTGTGCCTCCCCTAAATTAACTTTGTTACAAGGAAGAGAGAAAAACAGAGAATAAAGAACTTCCAAGCAAACATCTGAATGACCACTTAGCATCAGTAAAGTGTGTGACATGATCAAACAACAGCAAGGTTGACAGAGCTTGAAGGTATTTCAGCAGTTACCAAATCCGGTCACTGACATAATAAATAAATTGGGCTTGTAAATCTGTCATTCATGAATGTAAAACCTTCTTGTAAATTGTAGGTGCTCGATACCTGTTCCAGTTCCAGTTCCACAATATGTATTTGCAACACTCTCATTTAACAGCAGTGATCTGATATGGTCAATCTGAATCAATGGACAAGATTATACAAATATTTCCTTTTCATCTAAGAACAAATATATGGAGGAAATATATCATCATGCAAAGCAAAGATCATTAAATTTAATGTATGTACTTCTTGAAAAAATGCTTTGTTTTATACACAACAATGGAAACACAGTATTTCCAAGAGACACTGCTGAGTGAAAAGATAGGCACTAGTTTTCCAAGTGTTTTGCAGAAAACTAATGTTTTCCTATCCAGAAGTCTCTCTCCATTATGATCAGAACTTTTGGACTGAGGGACAGCGAGATCTGAGACTTTAACACCCCAAGAACCTTCCAGCCAAAGTTCTGCAGCTGAGGCACTTAAACTAGACAAGGTTGAAGCCATGCAGTTGTACTTACCTTTAATTGCTTAGTTTTCTTGAGTCAAGAGAAAATTGAACACAAAGTATCCCAGAAATCTGGCCTATAACTTTAGCCAGGAAGTAGTTTTAAATAAAAGAGAAAATGGGAAGAGGTTTTAAATGTCTATATACTCCTTAGGGCTGCTAATATTCTTCCTAAAATATACTTCTACCCCACTATCTTCCAGTATATTGGGAAAAAAGCAGATTATTTTAAAAAAATAGTATTTCTGCATCTTTTAAAACTAACTCTTTCAGTTAATGAACAGACAGGATATCATCGAATTTATCTGGCAGGTCAAAGGTCAATCAAATATGGAATTTCAAATATTTGTGTCAGCAATGGAATATACAATTTTCAGATAATCCAAACATGTCAATACCAAATTTTATGCCAAAGCTTTCAATTCAAGATTTTTGTTCAATGATATGAGTAGCAAAAAATAGAAATCATAGTCCAGCAATTTATGAACAGGGCTAGGCCTGTTTTGACAAATACATTATTCATAGCAAACTGTTAACTCAGACTCCATCTTAAAATACCATAGGGTAGCACATCATCTCTGAGTACATGTCAGTTTTGTAATCTTCTTGGATGTCACAGCAAGTCTCCTGTGTTTCTTTTGTTGTATAATTTCTTATTTCTTTTGATTGCTTTAATACAAGGAAGTACAGAAAATAGCATTACCTGACAATGCAGCTGGCTACTCACAAATAATTTCAAATAAAGAAAAAATTATCTTCCTTTTTCATTGTTAACTTCATATTTGGTTTACAGGACAGATTTTCCTCTCATTTATTCTATTCACAGTTCCATGGTTATCCGTTCCTAGATTGAAACATTGGAGAAAATGTAAACTTAAATTACAATTTGAGTAAGGTCAGAACTCACTTTTATTGAAACAGTCTTTCTGAAATACTTAGTTGTAGCGTGATACTCATCAAACTATAATTATCAACAAGGAAGAACATCCTACATAGCACTTTCTAAATTCAGTCTGCTTAGGTAAGAGCATTAATGACAGTAGCAGCAGCAGCAGCTCATGGCTTTGTGCTAGGCTGGGTACGTGCACAGAAGGAGACATTTGGCTGTTCAAACAGGATTAATGTACCTCTTTGGAGCAGCTTGCATATTACTAGTGGGATGCTTATCACAGCTTGATAACTCTGGCCCAAACCCATCTTTATATTTGGATTACACCAGAGTAAGAGTCACCTTAGCCATGTCATGAGAGGCAAAGACTGTGTCACTGAGACATGATGCCCAACCGAGCGTACAATCCTAGCCCATTGCAATTTCAGAGCAGTGTTAGCTTAAAACATCTTCACTAAGCTGAATAACCGAATCATTCAGAACCAGGTGCGCACCCCCGTGGTTATGGATATGGCAAAGGAGAGTCTTGTATTAGTCAGTGAAATATTCATGAAATAAATATGCAAATCTACGCTACTATTGGGAAAAATTAATATAAGTAATAATGATCATCATCTTAGTTGTTCATATTGCTTTAAAAAACTTGAGTGGGATTGTTATTGCATTTTAATTGCTATTTACAAGTTTTATTGATTTTATGCTGACAGACAGAAGACAAAGTACATATACTCTTATTGCTAACATTTAAAATAGAAAATGTGATTGTGTGCTACAAACTAGGGCATATTACAGTATATCAGGAGAGTTCTTTGTTAATTATTTTTTGTCTTAGCCATGTTCAAAGGTCATTCATTGTTTTCTAAATTTGCTAGTTATTGCAAACCAGTCCAAGGTTATATAACTCTCCAAGCATAATTGTTCTGTGTACAATATTAGCTAACAAGTAATTATAACTACTAGCTGCTCCCAGCTGGTAACATGCTTAGGAAATTCTTACATTTGGACTTGTCAGGCTAGGTTAAATTATTTGAGAAAATGACTGACTTAAGAGAGTGCCAAAAGACAGTGATTTATATACAAATAATCAAATAGGGTGTGCTGCTCTTAAAAGGGGATAACATAAAATGTAAACATTTTTAAAACCACAATTCCCATGTCAATTTGTCTCAGAATATAGATCTGAGAAAACATTATATTGATAACATTTTGATTAAGTACTTGAAGCTTAACTCTGGGAGCACATGCCAGGTGGCAGGGGATTTACATGGTTTGCATCTATTTTTAACTAAATTACTACTTTGAAATCAATAATTGTATAGCTATCTTGGATATCAGAGGAAGCCTTTTCTATTAAACATCTAATCATGCTTAAGATCCTCTTACTCTCAAAATAATGGAAGTCTTTTCATTTAAGCAGTTCTTATCACTGGTTCTGCCTTCAGATAAGACTTTCTTTGGTACATTGAATAGCATTTTTTTTGTTGAGTTTTAAAAGAGCAGTGTTAGAACACTGTTTTCTAACTCCGGCATTATAGAGAGAAACCACCCAAAAATCAGCTAGGAAATAAGAAAGCAGTTACTAGAAGAAGATGGATCTTCAAGATCCAAGAAAGAGTAGCAACCTAGCAACCTGGACTCTGAGGGGGATGTAGGCACTGAGAAAATACTAGTGCAGAAACTTGAGAACTGAGTTGTTAAAATAATTAAAGTTTTAGCCCAAGATCCACTATTGGTTTTAGCCCAAAACACAAAGCTCAGAAGAAATGGAAGTAGTCATGACTAACTGACTTCAGAGGCCTTTCAGCTTTGGGGTGTTCAGGGGGATCAATCCCACTTCCAGCAGAACCAGTAATGCCAGAGAACAACCCAAATCCATTCTCAGATGCCTATGGGCACCAGATGTCCCCAGAAACTCCACAGCTATGTAGGGCTGGCTGCTTCCCTCTCAGTGCCCTTGCATGTCAAAGCCATGGGCCTTTTGCTGTTCTTGCGCTAGCTAATTTCCCCAGGATTTTAAAGCACCTTATTTTGCTTTGCTTTGCTTGTATTGATTTTGTAGCAATGTAAATGGGACAGGACCAATAGGCTAAGAGAGTAACCTTATCATTTTTGCCACAAAATATTTGGGCATATGGTAGCATTACACCTGGAGATGTCATTCCTCCAGAAGACAATCTAAGGAATGCCAATGAGAACATTAAATTTAAGAGAATGTAGTCGTAAGTATTTTCATTTTTCTAGTACATGCGGAATTGTGTAGCTAGAGCTTTTTGAAATTACATGGGTTAATATTATGAAGTATGTTTTCTTCACATGAAAATCTCTCCTTACCAGTGCTATTATCCCAAACCACCTTCTCTGCATTTTCAGTTCTGCACCTGTGAGGTCAGAAATGTTGCTTGTTGTATTACAACTCCATGCTTTTTCTAGCTCCACCCAGAAAGTGTGTGTTTTTAATGTACTTGTGTCACATAATTTTCCTTCACATTACATTTCAGGAGAATGAAAAATCTCCTCTGCCATTTAGGGCAGTATCTTGAATAACATCCTCCCAACAAAACCTGTCATTTTAGAATAGACGTAGCTACAGTATCAAATCAGTATTTCCTCCTGAATTTGTTTTCTCAACCTTCAGAGACTTTGTCTTTACTCATAAACAGAATGGAGTCAGCTGAACTATAAAAACAGCTTAAATCTAATATGGGTGGGTGGATGTGAATACTGTGGGCAGCCTTAACCTAAGATATTCTAGTTGTTTCAGAAAATATTTGCTTTTTTTGTCTCAGAGATTTCTTGTCATATGTTTGCTTGGTTGCTTGGTTGCTTGGGTTTTTCTGGTGAAAAATACAAAGTATACTTTTAACTCATACTGTCCATATTTCTCTGTGGAAGAAGTATATATGCCCCTGTATGCCTCTTTTGGCATAGCAGTGCAGTAGTTCTACATCCACTTTTTCAAGTGATTCTGCACTCATACCCATGACCTAGTCCTATAGTCAAATCATAGAGTTCAACTCTCCTACTTAGAAGAATCCCAAGATCTGTGGAAACAAAAAAATTTAGTCCCACTGGATGGAGCCTTCAGATCTTTTTTCTTTGATGCTTCTATGCATCTTCTAGTTGCCAGTTCTTTTTAAAAAGCAACTTAAAACAACTGCTTGACCCATCATGACAGAAAGGCCTTAATATACCACAGGATGTGCGTTCACACAATATGGAAGCTATTGATCTGTTCTATTTCCTAGATATTCCCAAATTAATTGTGCCCTTCACTTCACTCCCTCCTTTCAAACATTCTATGACAATGCCACATCCATCTGGCTGAAGTTTTGAGCCCTTGAAAACCTTTTCTAAGGATGGTTGTGACTTTACTCTTGTAGTAGTTACCAAGCTATTCTCCTAGTACCTCAGCTATAACTAAACTGTGCTCTATTTCCCTCCCTTTCAGAAATGATCTCCAAAGGAATATGTATAAAGGGGAATCATATCACTGCACTTTTATCCAGTTCTGGTCTTGAATAGAGACCTCTCTTTTTCTGCATCCTCTTGGTCCTTGAATTCAGCTGGCTGAGCTATGTATATGTCACAGGGGGGAAGGTATTGGTATATTATTAACAACTCTGGGTTTATTGCAGACAAGTTTATTGAAGATGGCAATGCAGTGTAGTCATAGCAAGCAAATCTTACTGCACATGTGTTATTGCACAAGTCTTGGTTTCTCACCACTTCAACAGTTTCTGGTCAGAGGTCCTCTTAACTCCAGGAGAGGAACCTTGAGAGGCGTCCCAACTCAAGGGGAGATTCACCACTGTGCAGCCTGCTGCCATGCAGGAGAGCTCAACAGGCTCTAGGCTGCAGCGCTATTTATGGGCACAGAGTTTGACTCATGGTCATACAATATTTGGTGTGGAGATATACCTTTTCTGCTGACCTCATGCTGTGCTGGGGAAAATATACCCTTTTTTGCTGATCTCATACCCTTTTCTAGCCTCACCAGTTGCAACCAGTATCGCCTAGTTCCTCCTGGTCTGCCCTGGGCTCTGTCAGTTATTTGCAGTCAGCTGGGGCCCCAGGCAAGGGGTGGGGGGGTAGTTGCGCTCTGCCACACTTTGGGCCTGAGATCGGGGCGGGGATAGTTGTGCTCTGCCACAGTACAGTACGTAAATTACCGTACAGTTTACTGTGTGAAAGTAGCACCATTATCAGCAGATAAGTAGACCTGGCTATTTAGGTCCACACAAAATGTTTAAGTTCCTTATTTATGACAGAAAATTATTTTTAGTGAAATCAATAAAGAAAGAGTTTGTAATGGGATCTTTGTCCGCTTTTAAATTCACTGCTATCCATAGAGTTTGCTGGAGCCAGTCTCTGGTAAGGCTATCCCATAAATAGCTGACAGGCTAGAGGCAATTTATATCAAAACAAAATTTGTAAAGGGCAGCCAGCAAGCCACTGAAGCCAGGAACAGAACAAGATTTGAAGCTTTTAGCCGCCTGAATAATTTTATATTCTTGGTGAGACAGGTGACTCTAACACTGGTTCGCTAATATGTGGAAGGTAATACCTCAGTACAGTATCAGCACACAAAACAAATTGTCTTCACTTAAAGTGCGTCCTGAATATCAGAAATTTAAGAAGTATGAGAGAGCTGATGATTCTAACTTGTAAACACACAAGCTATTTTTGTCCGATGAAAAAAACTTTAAATGAGTACAGGACTCTGTTTTAGCAATATGCAGTTTTCCTGAACAAGCACATTTTCATTTGGGCCTAGTTTCTCATGCTAAGTCTGTAGCCAGGTTTGTAATCTAATTGTGTGAGAGGAACACAATTAGGTATTTCTCTCCAAAGAGGTAGCTCATAATTGGAGTTCTGTCCAAGGCTTCCCTGAAGATTGTTAGTGTTTATATTACTAAGGACAAAAAATTTCCTTTGAAAAGATAACAGCAGGGAAGATGCATAACAGAAAGGGAGTTATTTGAATACTTTGAATAATTTATTTGAAGTTTACCTGAATCACCGTATCTGGTTCACTTATTTCAGGTAACAAAAATACACATCCCTGTCCACCACTTGAAGGCAACATTCAGATCTTCTTCTACTATCACTATCTTATAAAGTCAATGAAGCATTCGTCTCCTTCCACAGCAGAAAATTATTCTGTTATTAAGACAAGGAAGGTGCATTCAGTCAAATGCTTAGAGTTTTTAGCTGAATCAGTTATTAAATAAGCATAATCTGTAGGTTTCACTCCCTGCTGATTATTCTAGCTTAAAAAACAACCAACCCATTTTACTGTTTGGAGAAGATATACACTAAAAACCCAGGATTTGTGCCAGAAGTTGCTTTTGGTTTCCAAGTAGAATCATAAGTTGTCTTTTGGATTTTAAATATGTGTGATGAAAGAGAGAGATGGAGACTACAGCAGGTTGGATTCTTTTAGCTACAATTAAAAAGGGATCTGACTCACTTTGTATCATTTTAACTTCATGAAACCTGTAGCATGCTGTCAGCCAGCCTGAACTCCCGCCTTTCATCTAAGTAAATCCAGACACCCAAAATGAGCCAAGTCTAGATCCTGATGTAGGAGAAAAATATTGGATTGAAGGTCTCATGTAGATCCCCTCTTTGAGAACACACGGAAGAGTCTACTCTGACTAGGTAACACATAAAAAAAGAGGTAAAGTAATGTATTAAGGCAAGTGTTAACATCTGTAGAGGTGTTACAACTGCAGAATCTTTCAGGTGATTAGGAGCCATCTTATGGCTATGAAACCTTCACAGGCTGGTTTTGAACTCCTGACACATCCACCAAAAAGCCCCTTGGCATACATCTGTAGAACTTCTGATAAAGGGCAATTGGCCTAGGTATTAGTCCTGAAGCATGGCACCCACTCTGCTCCTAGGAATGGGTTGTGTCACACTGAGAGCCTGCAGGATGGGGCTGTGGAGTCAGCCAGAAGAGAGGGACAGTAAGGGAAGTAAGCTTAAGGTAAAAGTCAGATGAAGAAGATCTTATTTCTGCCTTGGAAAAACAACAGGGCAACTGAATGTGGAACTAGGAGTACTGACCACAGGCAGGGAGCTCTTTCTGTGCTCTTCTTCAACAGCACTCATCATCATTTCAGAAAATCCCTGCCATGTTTGCCCAACAAGATGACCACAAAGTTACACAACTTTGGGGTCTTGTGATGGTGTGCTCCTTTCCCCCCCTCTGATGTGCTCTCTCCCCCTCAACCTGACCTTCCTGTAAACAGCACGTATGCAGGGGCTAATTGAGTATGTGCCAACTAAGACTCATCTAGCATGCAAATATGACTATGAGTCAGTCATCTCCTCCCCCTTAAATAGGAGGCAGCCCAGAGCCCATTGAGCTCTCCTGCACGGCAGTGGGCTGCGCTGCAGAACCTCCTCTTGAGCACCTCTCAAGGTTACTCCTCCAGGTTGAGAGATTCCTTACCCACGACAGATCCTCGGTGAGTGATTAATAGCATCCTGAAACCTTGTGAACTTTGTGAAACTTTGCTGAGTTATCTCTCTGATTAATTGTGCACATAATCCCTTAGACATAAACTGTTGACCAAGTCTGAGACTAGGATTGGGTCCAGCTGCACCTAGGTTCCTCTCAGAAGGAGTTTAGAAAGCAAGGGGGTCCTTTCCAAACCTTGTGACTCAATGGGAGGGTCTCCTTTGCACACACTCCTTTGGACATAAACTGTTGACCAAATCTGGGACTAGGACTGGATCCAGCTGCACCTAGGCTCCTCCGAGGGGGAGTTTGGAAGGCAAGGGGATCCAGTCTGAACCTCGTGACTCAATGTGAGGGTCCCCATCACACATATTCCTTTAGACATGAACTGTTGACCAAGTCTGGGACTAAGATTGGATCCAGCTGCACCAAGGCTCCTCTCAGAAGAAGTCTGGAAAGCAAGGAGGTCCTTTCTGAGCCTCGTGACTCAACAGGAGGGTCTCTGTTGCACATGCATCTGACCCTGTCCTTACTGCAGTAAACATAGTGCTGCTTTCCTCTTACGAGTGAAGTGCTTCACTCCTTCGCGACAGGTCTACGGCTGAGTCAGCTTACAGCCAGTGAGAGAAGGGAATGGAAATGAGGTAAAGAAAAGATGCTCAACTTTTGATAAGGATGTTAAAAAGCAAGGCATGTCAGAACAGAAAGCTCCTCCCTGGCATGAAGGAGGCTGCAGTCAACTCAGTTTGCGACTGAGATATCAATCCAGAGACTAGGTCTGTGTTTACACTATGGGACAGGGCCCATTCTCTGGGCCTGAAAGCAAGAGGTGTGATGCAACATGTGTCTGTATGGCCCATGCTATCTCCCAAATCATGGCCAAGCATCATCTGGAGGAAATCCAACTAATACAGGCCAAAATTGTGCCAGGGAGTTTGTAGATGATGATGTGTCCATGCTCAAGCTGTGCTTTGGCATGGTGGTTTTATTTACTAGTTTATAGGCCTACCTTAGAGAGTAGGAAGAAGAATTCTACCTGGTTTATCACAGAGCTGCTATGCAACACAACATTACTGCTGTGACAGGGCGATGAGACATCTGGATATAACTATGAAATGTGCTGGCCAGTGAAACTCTAGCTGTAGCACCTGAAGTGTCTTCTGCAGTATATGAAAACTTATGGAAATAAATTCTCGTACCGATGTGAAAAACAATCCCTTACTCTGAATGCCAAGTGAGTGGTAAATAGCAGACCACTATAAAAACTGATTATGTTATACTACCGTGGGAATTTATCATTGCATGATTTTCTGAAAGAGGCACTGGTTGGGCTTAATTTTCTGATATAATGTGAATTATAGACTGAAAGCACACTCCTGTAAAGTTCTGGAATTATCATGGAACATAGTAATTTTCTGTTGGATTAAAGTGGTAAATTCAGGCTTTCCAACAGGTATAAGTTGGTTGAGGAGCTCTGTGGGGTCATCCAGGAAGGTGTGCTGGTGGCATGCCCTTTTGGGAATGCAAAGAAGCTACACCATTCAGCTAAATAACTGAGAATTGACTTTGCATTCTTGAGCAGTTTAGTAAACTAGAAAAGATTATTCTTTGTGCTGAAAAGGAGTGAAAGTAAATAAGAAAATTGAGAAGGTAGGTAATGAACTCCCTATCAGAGGGTGCCCAACACAATCTCAATCAGATTTTGATAAGATTGTTTATGGGAATGTAGAGGCTACATCACACAGGATGCATCAATAGAAGCCATTTCATTTTACCATTTCACCAGTGCAATTTCTGAGATGCACATCACCAGATGGTGGTGAACTATAAGCAAGACAGAGTTCCTGCCCACAGCAATTCAAAGCAATACCTTTTCATCCCCATGGTAACTATTCAAAGATTATCTATTCTTTGAGGGTCAGGGAAGCCCACAGCAGTTCTTAATTGCTGGTGATGCAGTTGGTAGTACTTCAGTCATTACCTACAGGTAGGTAGGTAATGGCACCGTAAAGAAGAAAAGCTGTCAGCGACTTCTGTCAGAAAGGCTTTACTGCTGAGGAGTTGTGGAATGAGAAGGCCGGTTGCTCTCACGATTTGCTTGTATTCGCCTGCAACTGGCAGTCACCCCTCCCAAAGGCTGCTGCACGTAACGAGCAACCTTTCCTTTTCAATAGCAGCTGCTGATATGCTCAGGCACAAAGATCAATCGCGCAGTTTGTAATAACTGTCACACAAGGTCATACAAGAATACAGTAAAAGTTGGAAAACATCTAAAGTTGTCATCCTTGTCATTTGCCTCTCTTACATTGAGGTCAGCTATGCTTATGCCAGTCCTCTTAAAGACCTCTAGTGAAAGAGATTCCCCAGCATCTGTAGGCAGGCTGTTCCAGTGTTTCACTAATTTTACTTATATCCAGCCTGAATCTTTCTTTCTGCAATTTAGTAAAACATGATCAGTTGTAATCAAGTTGTCCTATTCATCAGTCTCTGACTGCTTATGCTAGTCCACCCAGATGGAGATCTTGAGTTTATACAGCAGATCATTGTATGTTGAGGAAGAGAATGACATTGCATCAAACCCAATATTATATGAAAAATGAACAGATCTTCACTTCTGTGAATCAAGTCAAATCCTACAAACTGCTCACAATTGTTAATCCAGGTAGTTTTTGCTTGTTTTTAAATGTCATACGTTTAACTGGAAGGTGTTCTAGCAAAAAATTGTAAATTATTCCAGTATTGCCAGTGAGCTTTCTACCTGAAGTACAAAAGTTGAACCTTCCTGTTTCTGGATGGATCTCAAAATTCTGGAATTTTTCTATAGACTTTTATGCACGTTAAGAATATTATGTTATAAATGGTGGTATATAAATGGTGATGCTGCCCTAAGATACGTTAGTGGTGTCTATGGTACATTTCACTGTCGTCGTCTTCTTTAGGCTGTATTTAAGCTCATGCCAAGAAGCCCTCAGAAAGTCAGTAAAGCTGCTTCCACTTGCATTATTTATGAACTTGTCTAATCTGAGTACAATTTACATGGACTAGCAAACAGAATGAGATTAGTATAAATGTTAAATGAAATAATTTATGACAATATTAAAGTAAAAAGAAATCAGAGCTGTTTTATCATTTACAGAGAGGTGTGCAAGCAAGAAGCAGTTCTGACTGAAGACAAAGATCAATTTGTCAAATTTGGGTGCCTCAGATTTGGCATGGATATGCATATCTAGGCAAACAGCAGATGTTTATCTGATTTTCAGAACTGTCTAGCACGCGCAGTTCCTACTGACATCTCTGAGAGATGTACATATTTGATATTTCAAAGAAATGGGAAGGCATTTTTATTCAGATGTGCAGGCATTTGAGTAATGCTAGCTCTGTGCTGCTAAATTTATTATTTTGGTCTCATCACAAGGGATGTAAATAAGGCTTATTCACACACAGTTCCATAAGTACTAGTGTGCTGCACTATCCAAAACTAACTCTGTTTAAATAAGTTTGTATTGGAATAATTCCCTTGTTGCTTCATACTTAATGTAGGGTTGCATCTGCTTTTACTGGCTCAACCTGGAGCAGAATTACTAACCTGATAAACAGGACTGTTGTTCTTAAGACATTTCTTTTATGACACAGTTCTAGATAAAACTAAATAATCAACAATTTATATTACAGGTCTTAAAGGGCTGTCTGAATAAGGACGGAACAAGCTGCTTCTTAATGTCTGCCCTAGTGCTACTAAGAGGAAGGAAATAACAGAACAAAAATCCTAGGAAAAAACAAACAATAATCCAAGAACAAAATTTCATTCCAGTAATTATACCAAAATCTGATTTCCTTTGCTTTGTGCCAGACATTTAAGGTTATTTTTGTGGTTAAGGAGAACTTTATGAGAGTGATTAAAATAAACTTCTTGGAGGAGAGGTGCCACAAGAGACTTCAGCATCACCTTTGAAGTCATTTATCTATTGTGAAAACATAGGGCTCTTGCGTTATTAAATATCTCTGTGCAAGATCCCCTTGATGTTTGGGGCCAGATATTCACCTGGCACAGTTCCATTGAAATCAATGGACCTATATTGATTTACACAAACTGAAAATCTAAATCTCTGAGTTTATTACAGAAAAGCTAAATGGGTGATTAATTGTAGTATACCATCA
Source organism: Apteryx mantelli (assembly GCF_036417845.1). Classification (NCBI taxonomy): domain Eukaryota; kingdom Metazoa; phylum Chordata; class Aves; order Apterygiformes; family Apterygidae; genus Apteryx; species Apteryx mantelli. The sequence continues at coordinate 113,580,516 of NC_089980.1, read as the reverse complement.
TAATACAATACTAATGCTCAGAAACCTCTCCGGAATGCAATAGAGATACCTTTTCCATATTTTTCTTTTTTAAATGTATGTCGTAATCTTGTTACCACCCCAGGTTTACCCTGTAAAACACATCATGGCAAGGTAGTGCTACATATTTGCTCAAATCCTGGTTGATGCTGAGCTCCAGGTATGTATTTATCCTTTTGAATAAGAGATAATAGAGTATGTGCTCTCCATTCACAAATGTCTTATAGAAGATGTGGCCTTTCTGTTTTGCAGGACAGTTGTGTCAGGACTGGGTGCATCATCCAGCCCTTCAACCTCCTCCCCCAGCCTGGGGTTTGGCCACCTGAGCCCAAGGCCAGCTCTGATACAGTGCAGCCATGCAGGCTGGGGTCAGACTGCCGGGAAAAGAGCTTTGGGAGACATCTGTGAGATGCCTCGTGGGCCCCCCCACCGCTTTGCTCATGCATTTAGGCTCAGGCATCGCTCAGACCTCGCCTGAGCTGCATTGCAGGTCTGCCTGTGCCTGACATTGACCCACTGACTTGACTTCCCAGCTTGACCCCAGACCTGCCTCGTCCCTACGGACTTGCCTGGAGATCCCTGGGTCATGGCTGACCCTGGTGACTGTCACTGGACGTGCCCTGCTCTCCTTGCTCGGGCGCTGTGGGACTCTGCCCTTGCTGGTGAGGGCACTGCCCTGCTTGCCTGGCTGTCACCCTCAGCTCCCAGCTCGCCTTCCCGAGGGAGCAGCCTGCTCTCGCTGCTCCCTGCAAAGACAAACCCTTAGCTCCTGCACATACACTGCTCTCAGCAGCAGGCAGGAGCACAAGAGCATATGCTGTTCTCTTTTAAAGTGAGGCAGAAATGTGCTCTACAGGATCATTTTTATTTCATATTAAATTTAGCAGCAATGGTTAGGATTGGGCCTCTTTTGTGTTATTGCTACACAGAAATTTTCTCTGCTCTGAGAATTTATAATCTGAGAAGCCAAATGTCAGTGAGAAAATTGCATCCAGTGCATCGCAGTCCAAGCAATACATTTGTCTGTGCGTTTGCTTAATTTTAATAATAAAAAGTGGATATTGGCATGTTTCCCAAGCTATAGACCTGTCAGTTCTCATGCATTATAAGTGAGACATGCTTAAGGGTCCCCCTCCCAGCCTATGGTCTCCTGCCTCAGTCCCTGCAGCTCATGTATTTTCGATGCAGTATCCCAGTTTCTTTTCCCCACTGACAGCACATGAGGGTGCAGAGGGGCAGAGGGGTGCGGGTGCTGAGCTGTAGGAACAGGTGGGCCTGGGCAGAAGTAGCAGCAGGAGGCGTATTTCACCCCAGCGCCTCTCGCACCGGCGCTCCTGCCCTGTCACACACCCAGCACAGCGAAAGGAGCTGAGCGAGCGCTTAGGGGCAGGGCTGTATCTGTCACAGGATCCACCTTGTTGACTGTCACAAGTTAGGTCAGGAAAAAAGCTGAGGTCTGAATCCAGCCATTCTTGACTGGTTGATTTCCTAATTCCTTGCTTCATGGCAGATCTGGGTCAGGGGAGTGAAAATGAAAAAAACAAGGGTAATACATTAGCATGTGAAGCTCCAGTCCCAGCTGTGTAGTTCAGTTCTGAAAGGAGAAAAGCCCAAAGCCATCTCATAGGGTCATAAATAGTCAATAACAGTGTAAAGTCAAAACACTTCCCACATAAGCAACTCTTAACAGAATTAAACTGTTAAAAGAGCAAACTCTCTATTCCCAAAGGGGTTTACCACAATGCTGCAGACTCACCTTAGCAACAGCAGTAAATGTTAATAACATGAAGAAATTAGGTGCAAGTCTGACATTTTGGTGTCATGTTTCTCAGCATGAGTAGGTCTCTGAAATGGCAGCAGGCATTATACAGATTCTTCTTAATACAGCTGCTGACACGAAATCGTGTTTAGGAGCGTTCAGGGGAGCCAAGCTACCAGTAAGATTTCCATGATGAGCGCCCGGGTTTCGCAGCACTCCAGGCCTAGGGCTCTGAAGTTCTGCAGCTCATTAAGCATTTCAGTCAGACTTGGCAGTTCTCTGAATCGTCATCTTTTCAGTACATCAATTTTTTTCTCTAATTATATTGATTTTAGCAAATTGCAGTGTCCTTCTGGTGATTTCCAACTATGTACAGCAAAAACTTGGAGTGTGAGAGGAAAAACAAACTCATCGTGCTCCAGAAAGTTATTTTGTACTATTAAATCTTTCATGGGGCAAAACAGAGACTTCAGAGCTGAGAACATATGAAAATATTGCAGTTATCTCAAAAATAAACAGACACTACATTTCAAAATGCATATAGTCCTTACAGCCATCATCCAGGAAAAACAGACCACTCATAATCTGGAGTGTCTGCTCTCCATTTTACGCTCCAGTTTATTTTCAGTGTGTCCGAGGTGTAACTGCCTGTGCTCAACTTTATCTTCGGGTCATCAGAACAGTCTGATCATGCCACATGCCATCACGTGTCCTCTGCAGGCTGTGCTCCTACAGCAGAGACCTGAACACTAGCCCACACTGTTTCCTAAATCACATCCTAACGAAGGAGAGAGCTAATAAAATCTGCTCCATTAATTAGAGGATGTCATACAACCTGTAGCAAACTGACAACATAACCCCAGTTCTGTATCTTCCCCACGTGGACACTCTATGATTCCCCCCACACCTTAATTTTACAGAACTTTTCCCTAGTTGTATCAATGAATTATGCTAGAGGCAGGACACATGCAATAGTATAAAGGTACCGAAGTCAACGCAGCTAAATATTACAGCACCAGTAATCTCATTCATGGGGGGATGAAGAAGAGAAGGGGTGCTTTGAATGTTTCAGGAATATGTTTCTGTTCCTCCTCCTTTGACTTTTTAATGCATTTTAGCAAATGATTTGCTAATACAGAATACTTTAACAATTCTGGGAGCAGAGAACAGAGGCCAAACTGAGTGCTTTAACAAGCCAGCCAGTACCAGGACTATTTTAAAGGACAACTGAGCTTCATTCAAGAATGGCTGTTGCTACATACAGCCATATACTGACTGTATGGATGTAGCTCCTGCATGATGGGAGATACCTGGCCCGAAGCTTCAGGTAAATACCTCAGTTTTAAAGAAAGGTACAACCTAAAAATACATCTTTCTGCAGTATTCCTTGCTGGTCAGTTCTCAGTGACTCCTGGCTCAATGGTTTTTGGTTCAATCTTATTTGGAGGCAACCACTCATTTATTGGATATAGTTCATATACTTTACAGATGGTTTAGAAAATGTTCACCAATCAGTCATGATAACGCATAAGAAATGCTTATCCTACTGTTTCTTTGCTGTGGGAAAATTAATACATGTTCATATAACTGGAGTTAATCCAATATTTAACAGGCAATTTACTCTTACATTTGTTGACATTTTTCTTATTTTTAAAACAAAACAGCAGGATACAGTCTACAGTTTTATTTGGATATTGTCCTAGATATGTTTAGTCATTGTCCCAAGAATTTTAAGTCTATATAAAGGGCAAAAAAAATTTACACATCAATTAGAGAGAATTGTGAAACAGCATGTCTAGGGATATACCACATAACTTGCACTGCTTTGTGTCTGGAAATTCCCTTTCTCTGCAACTCTGTGGATACCCTGGTAGGATTATTAAAGGGATTTATCAACTTAATAAAAATGTATAGCTTCAAAAGTTAATTTAAAATCTCTTCAGGTAGTTGCTACCCTCACTAAAAATCAATGGACAAAATCTTGTACTTCTCATATATACCATCAGAATTCCACTTAAATAAAAATGTTGCCTTAATGTAAGTGAAGGAGGCATTTGCCTTAATGTAAGTGAAGGAGGCTAAGCAGGCTTAGGCCTATCCTTGTTATGACTCATCAGTCACTCAGCAATGCCAGCTTAGTTAATTTATTTCCTTTCGATATTTTTTCTTTTTTTTTTTTCCCCCATCGGTGAAAGAATTCTATGGAATAAGAAATAAAAAAATACTGCAAATCTTTAACGTAGAAAGATAGGATAAGAGTCTTCCCTTCATTCCTTTACCTCCTCACCTCCAAGCTGACAACTCTGAATTAGCAAAACTATCTAGTGCCTCTAAAGTTTTGGACTGTACCGCAAACTTGATGTCAGGGAAGGGCTTTGGAGGCTGAGGAACTGAACATGAGCACCTAGGGAGGGAGATGCTGTGGAAAAAGAACTAAAGCAGGGCCAGTAGTGGAGGAGTGGTAGGAGGTAATCACTAAGACTAACTTCAGTCCTGGAGAGACCTGGCCTGCCTCCCTAAGCCTCCTGTTTTGCTAATGGAGGACAATTATCTATTAAATAAGTCAAAAGCAGAAACATAGAGGAGCTTCCATTATAGACCCCCATATCTCCCTTTTCTTCCTTCCATTTTTCTTAGGCTAGTGTCCACATTTTCAAAGGGACATTTTAAAACTGGACCGTGAGCTGAAGAGAGACACAAAAATCATCTAGGGACCAGGCAGAAAAAGCCTTTCGATGAGCTTGATCAGATTAGCTCATCAGGAAAGAAGCCTGAGAAGCGATTAGTTTAAGGTCTATAAGTACTTTCATGAGTAAAAAATACCGGGTACCAGAGGGGACTCTAATCTAACAGACAAAGGCATAACAGGAACCAATTGGCTGAAAGCAGAAGCCAGATAATTCAAATTAGAAATTAAACACACATTTTTAACAGTGAGAGAGAATAGGTACTGGAACAGGCTACAAAGGAAAATGCTGGATTCTCACTATATTCATATTTTCAAGTCAGGACTAGATGCTATGCTGAAAGAAAAGTTCTGGTCAAACTGCTGGGCTCAATACGGGCTTACAGCTTGATATTTAGTGGCCTGTGTTATTCAGGAGATTAGACGGTTTGATGGCCTTAAACACTATGAAACTAAACTCTGTGTATCTACATTGGTCTCTAGGGATTCAAATTTAGGCTTTGCACAAAAAAATCATCCCCAAATTCTTTAACTTAATAGTTTTGATATCTTCTGGTATCTCTCAAAACTGACTGATTTCTGAAAGATTTCTGGCCTTAACATGGTTTCTGCTAAGAAATGAATGCAAGAGCTGAATATAAGATGAATACAATTGTTATTTGTAGCAATAACTGCTTATTAATAAAAGGCTTGTTTTGTATTATGTTATATCAGTTCTTAAATTCAATAAGGTGGCTGTAATTTTATGGTATAAATTACCATATTTCAGGTATTAAATATGGCATTAGCTGCTGCAATTCACCTAGAAATCTACATAGACAGATACTGAGTATTTGAGGTTACTGATGTGATATGCAAATATTCATTAATTGAACATCACCATGAAACTGTGAAACAGAATTGAGTAAGTATTATTACCCTGATTTCACAGATATTTTCCCCATTAGGTGAAGTGGTTTGTTCAAAGCCATACTAAAAAAAAAAGTCAATGGCAAAAGAGCACTATAACCCAGATGTAAAGCCTTGGCCCCGTTGAAGTCGTCTGCAAGTTTAGAGGAACTGATCTTTCAACTTGCTTTGTAGCTCAGCTGCTTAAATCTAAATCCATCTAGGCACAGTGAAATATTTATCATTCAGTTTGCATCTGATCTGAACACTTGTGCCAAAAGATGTATAATAATGATTTTAGATTTATCTATTTTCTCCTTTTTGCTGCACTATGTCTTGTTTGACTGTCACACTAAATTATCAGATGGAAAAATTCTTTACTATGTGCTCCCTTTATGATATTTTAAGCATATTTCCTGTGAGGGCAAAGTGGACCAATTAAATTCTGGATTAAATTTTGCCATCAGAAACTTTTGAAAAAAGCATAAGAAAGATGTACTCAAAAAATGAAAGCAGGTCTTTATTTCTACTACCATACTTAAGTAGACATACTTAAGCATGTCTACTGAAGATGTACTTAAGAAGACATATTCTTCAGCTAATTAATGTGATGTTAAGATTTTTCTTTGTATTCAGAAAGTACAGCTAGGTTTGACTTGAGCTGGGAGGGAAAGGATGAAGACAATTGACTGTAACCCTGTGATTCAATGACATCTCCTACCACATGGCTGCACTCTCTCTGCCCCATGCAGATTCTTGCCATGTCTGTGCATCAGCAAGTCTTTTCCCCAACTTTACATCAAATACATGAAACTGGTAGGAAGCTGTCACAAAACCATGCCCTCCATCCATCAGTCAATGAAGACATCTCCCACTCTGGCCATCTACGTGACACATTTCTCTCCTTAGACCAGAAACCCAACACCTTCCTTTCTGAGGCAAAATGGCAGTGGCTGACAGGTATCACTCCTCGATTCAACAGGCCACAAAGCTTTCTTCCTGGGATCTGTGTCCTTTCTCTAGCCCACAACTCTCCACCCAGGAATTCTTTCCCTAACATTTCCCCAGCAGCTCTCAACTGACGCCTTCTGTTGCCTTTTCATCCAAGAACTATCTGGATTACCTGGGGTTTAGCAGAGTTGGGAACAGTTTCCATTTCAGTCACTTGCAAGCCACCTAAGCGCTCCCTTCACAAGGAAATCTTGTGACTCAGTATGTCACCTGGAAGAAATAAACACCTTGCCTTGATTTCCCTACAAGCCCATTATGTAATGGCTTCCTACATTTGCAATACTTTCCATATTTCAGAACTACTTCCCTAGACCATCTTCTTCCTCTTCAGGGCCCTCTTGTAATATTTCTCCAAACTATTCCTGAGGTGCACATGAGGATATTGTTTGAGGCCTCAACCGGACGATACATCTTACAAAATATGTCACATGGGAAAATGAGAAAGGTGAGAATAAGGAATGCATACAATTAGAAAATACCTACAAGGAAAGGAGGTTAGCAAGAATGACCCAGCATTTCTTCTGGGTGCAATACTGAATAAGAACCTAGACGTGATGTAATTTAGGCAACTCTCTTCCTAATCCAAAGAGCAAATACATATCTAATTTAAAAACCAACACAAATTAACAGTATCACAGAGAGAGAAAATAAAGGAAAAGTCTATCCCATACTATGATATCAATTGAAAAGATATGGAGGTGTGACACACCAATGGAAGGGTGTCTGGGATTCTTTCAGATTCTGGGGTTAGTCATGATGAACTAGAGAGATCATCATTTGTCAAGTATAAGAATTATTAGAGCTAAGCAGTTCTACGCATGAGACAGATGCTGGACAACACTAAACAATTCACACCAGACAATCTACAAGTATAACAAAGCTAAAAAGTATCATAAAGCTAGAAATATAACAGAACTAAATATATATACACATATCAGAGCTCTACAGTTAAGCCACAGATGCATGGTACAATGACTCCCCTTGCCCTCTCCTTGTCCTTATTGGGCCACACCTCCAGTATAGTTTTCCCAGGATTATTCTCACCATGCTTGAGCTGCGCTGAGATGAATCATGTTCTCCCTGGCAGTTGGCATCAAGGGCATCCCCACAGATGGGAGGGTTGTCGGGTCCACAGGCTGGCTGATGGTGAGTCCAGGTCCACATGGAGATATGTAGCTTACTTTCTTTTAACCTTCCTGGGCTTTGCTCATTAACCAGTCGAACAATACCAGACCACAGCTACACAACAGAACAGATGCCCTCAGTCAGTAACAGTACACATACCAACAGAGAACAGTATGGTGTTCATCACATAACAGTACACATATCAATGGATATCAGTACGGATGTTCAGCAGATAACCCAGTGCAAAATTCCACAGTACCTAGATGCCTACGGTGTGAGTCTGCCGTGTCGCTTCCCCTTTGCTAATTAGGTTTGTTCAGCACTCATGGGGTCGTTGGAGGGCTACAGCAACCCACAGTGTGGTGACTCTGGCCGTGGTGCACCCAGGGTTCCTAAACTCTTGGGGAGCTCCCCAGAGCAAACCCGTCTTCTATGGGCTGCACCATCCTGCATCCCATGCTTGCCTGTGTGGCACCTCGCAGGAGGTCATCCATCTGTACAGTTGTAAAATATAGAATTAAATCAGCCAAAAATCTCTTGCCTTTATTTTTCCAGCCTCATACTACTATCGTGTAGACAAACTAATATGAGGACAGAAAGTCTTCACAGCTGTTAAACTGGGTAACAGGCCTAATGCTAGCAGAGTCCTTAGCAGCACTGTGAGGAAAATACAAAAAGGAATCAAGTTCATTGCTGATGACAAGCTCCAGATCCAGCAGTACTATTGATGATGGGATTGATGTTTACCAGCCCGTAACACAGAACGATCACCACAGCAATGCAACCTCTTTTCCACGGCATACTACTGGGGAAGTGGGCAGCTATAATCCCCTGCATGCCTCCTGTAAATCCAAACCTGCCTGGTAGCACCAAAGGGAATAGCAACAAAAATCTAATAGCTCCCTTCCCAATAATACAGGGGCTAAGATTTGGCACCTAAGGCCAAATCACTGTAAAACACAAACATTGCTGAGCACACCAGTTAGGTTAGTCATGGAAAAGGTGCGTCGCTGGGGCATGATCCAAATATGATGAAAGCAAAAATTCAGTTTCTCTTAAGAAACTAGGAAGAGTGGAACAACCATAAGTACAGGATGTCAACAAAGCTTTTCGATGTGTAGATGACCTCATCCAACTTTTACCAAAACTAAAGTGGTACAGTGAAAGACACACTATAGGAAGACATCCTCACAAACAGCTTTACTTTTTGTTTGAAAGAACTGTTTTGACAAACCAAAAGCACTGAGACCAATTCAGTAGGACTGTACTCAAGTGCCATTGTCAGTGTCTGGCATTGTCAACAGGGGTCAAAGACTGCTTAAGTTCACACACACCTTAACAGTTAAAAGAGATCACAAAATCTTAGAGAATGTCCTTCACAAACTTGTAATTTCTGCACCACTGAGATTTCACCCACAATATTGAAGCTACTATGAAAAAAACTGCAGGTAAATTACAAACATGGAAAAGTAATTCCAAGAGCAGATCTTTCATACAATTTCATAGGAAGACAGGGCACAAAAAAGGGAGAATATTTGGAATAGAAATTGCACATAATAAAAAAAGATTTAGACACATCTATAAATAAAGTGTGCTTACAAAGAGCAGTTACATGATTGATCTTCTGATTGAAACAATAGGTTTGTACCAGTGTGCACAAGAATGAGTTCCTTTGACTATCAAACGCAATTAGAATAAATAAACAATTTCTGTGAAAAGGTGTTGGTAACAACGTGAGAGAAAATAATGCTTCTCAAGAAAAGTATCCAAAGAGCATAAATTTTCAGGGTTCCCTGGGTCTGTGCAGAGAAATTTCCTTGGAAATGCTGAGCAGAAACACAGTGTAGTAGTCCTATGTGAATGCACATGTCAAAGAAATATTCAGAATCACTGCTCTCTGCAACTGTCTGATCGAAGAATACAAGGAAGACTGAGCCAGACTCTTCTCAGAGGTACACAGCAAGAGGACAAGAGGCAGCAAAAACAAGAGGAACACAGAAAATTCTGATTAAATATCAGGAAAAAAAATTCACAGTGAAGGTGGTCAAATACTGGAAAAGGCTGCCCAGAGAGGTTGTGGAATCCTCATTTTTAGAGAAAACCAAAATTTGACTGAAAAGGACGGATAGCATCCTCATTCAGTTAGACTTGCTTTGAGTTGGGAGTTGGACTTGACAACCTCCACAGGTTCCTTCCAACATGGGTTATTCTATGAGTCTATTATTCCATGGTTTGTGAGATGCTCTGAAAACCTATGATGAATTGTTCTGCATTTAGTAGAACCTGAAGCCATCTGTAGCTGATTTTGACACAGAGGAAATGGTTATACTCAATTACTAGACATTTTTTCCAAAATACTCTTCCATCATGTAAAGAGAATATTTTTCTTATAATTGCAATGAGCTAACTTCAAATAATGTACCTCAATAAACACAGGAAATTTCTCAATTTTAGAAAAAAGAAAATTTTTCACACATATCCATACCAATGCCCACAATGCCCTCACAGAATCACAGAATTACAGAATGCTTGAGATTGGAAGGGACCTCTGGAGATCATCTAGTCCAACTCCTTTGCTCAAGCAGGGTGACCTAAAGCACGTTTCCAAGGACTGTATGCAGATGGCTTCTGATCATCTCCAAGGAAGGAGACTCCACAGCCTCTCTGGGCAACCTGCTCCAGTGCTCTGTCACCCTCACAGTGAAGAAGTTTTTCCTCATGTTCAGATGGAACTGCCTGTGTTTCAGTTTGTGCCCATTGCCTCTCGTCCTATCCCTGGGCACCACTGAGAAGAGTCTAGCCCCATCCTCTCTACACCCTCCCTGCAGATACTTAAATGCATTGCTAAGATCCCCCCTCAGTCTTCTCTTCTCCAGGCTGAACAGGCCCAGCTCTCTCAGCCTTTCCTCATAAGAGAAATGCTCCTGTCCCTTAATCAGCTTCGTAGCCCTCTGCTGGACTCGCTCCAGTAGTGCCATGTCTCTCTTGTACTGGGGAGCCCAGGACCAGGCACAACGCTCCAGATGTGGCCTCACCAGGGCTGAGTAGAGGGGCAGGATCACCTCCTTCCACCTGCTGGCAATGCTCTTCCTGATGCACCCCAGGATACCATTGGCCTTCTTGGCCACAAGGGCACATTGCTGCCTCATGCTTAACTTGGTGTCCACCAGCACTCCCAGGTCCTTCTCTGCAGAGCTGCTTTCCAGCAGGTCAACCCCCAACCTGTACTGGTGCCTGGGGTTTTTCCTCCCCAGGTGCAGGACCCTGCACTTGCCTTTGTTGAACTTCAGGAGGTTCCTCTCCGCCCACCTCTCCAGCCTGTCCAGGTCTCTCTGAAGGGCAGCACAGCCCTCTGGTGTATCGGCCACTCCTCCCAGTTTTGTATCATCAGCAAACTTGCTGAGGGTGCACTCTGTCCCTTCATCCAGGTCATTGATGAAGAAGTTGAACAAGACTGGACCCAGTACTGACCCCTGGGGGACACTGCTAGCTACAGGTCTCCAACTAGACTCTGCGCCACTGATCACAACCCTCTGAGCTCTGCCATTCAGCCAGTTCTCAATCCACTTCACTGTCCACTCATCCAGCTCACACTTCCTGAGCTTGTCTATGAGGATGTTGTGGGAGACAGTGTCAAAAGCCTGGCTGAAGTCAAGGTAGACAACATCCACTGCTCTCCCCTCACCTACCCAGCCAGTCATTCCATCATAGAAGGCTATCAGATTGGTTAGGCATGATTTCCCCTTGGTGAAGCCATGCTGACTACTCCTGATCACCCTCTTGTCCATCATATGTTTGGAAATGGTGTCCAGGATGAGCTGCTCCATCACCTTTCCAGGGATGGAGGTGAGGCTGACTGGCCTGTAGTTTCCTGGGTCCTCCTTCTTGCCCTTTTTGAAACTGGACATAACATTTGCTTTCTTCCAGTCCTCAGGCAGCTATACTGATCTCTGTGATCTTTCAAAGATGATTGAGAGTGTCCTTGCAATGACATCGGCCAGCTTCCTCAGCACTCATGGGTCTGTCCCATCAGGGCCCATGGACCTGTGTATGTCCAGCTCACTTAAGTGATCCTTAACTGGATCCTCATCCACCAAGGGAAAGTCTTCCTTTCTCCAGACCTTCCACCTGGTCTCCAGGACTTGGGATTCATGAGGGCTGGTCTTATTGGTAAAGACTGAGGCAAAGAAGGCATTCAGTACCTCTGCTTTTTCTGTGTCCTTTGTCACCAGGGCCCTTCAGCAGCAGGCCCACATTTTCCCTCATCTTCCTTTTTTTACTGATATATTTATAAAAGTCCTTGTTGGTGTCCTTGACTGCCCTCACCAGATTAAATTCCAAATTGGCCTTGGCCTTCCTAGTCCCATCCCGCATACTCTGACAATGTCCCTATATTTGTCCCAAGTGGCCTGTCCCCCTTTCTACATTCTGTATACTTCCTTCTTCTGGTTGAGTTTTGCCAGGAGCTCCTTGCTCATCCACGCAGGTGTCCTGCCGCCTTTGCTTGTCTTCTTGCTCATTGGGATGGACCATTCATGAGCTCCTTCTCAGCTTTGAGGACACTGAACCTGTTCACTAGTTTCAAGCCTTCAAGAGGAGCAGGAGCTTTCCTCCTGGTGCCAGAAGTCACCAGCTTCCAGAACATTGAATGTTCTGCTTTCAGAACATGGAATGAGTTGTGTAAAAATAACCATGCGAGCACTAACAAAGACACAGCAATTTAATCAAGACTGTACGATTGCTTTGTTAAAGCATCATAACATAGCTACGGAATTGGGGGCTTGCCTGTAGAGATAGCAATGAGCTGAAGCCTCAGAACAGTTTATTTACAAAACAGCTTCTCCTGATTTTCAGAACTGCAAATCATAACGAAAACAAAAACAAAACAAACAAACAAAAAAAAAAGAGCTGCACAGATGGCTGGAACCAGGCAGAGATCTGCGCACAAGAAAAATACCAGGATAGAACTCTGAGAAATTTCAGTCTAACAATACAAAGACAAGGTGAATAGTAGCACCTTAGCACAGTGGCTGAACCAGTGAAATAACCTAGGTGACATATAATGCAAACAGTAGTCAGTTACTTAAGCAAAATCAGATACTTGTAAAATGTCCCTATTTGTGCAAACACACTTGGTGGAGAATATACAGAACGAGATAAAATAGCAAATGAGAACACTCACTATCATTCCTATAGCCTATGTCACATAGGGAAAAGACAACTCAGCTGTAACCAACATAAGCACAGACCACTAACACCTTTACAGCTGCACCCAGTGGTTGAAATAGAACTGTTGAAACTCCAGAATGGAAATTATGACCTATAGTTCCAGCTAAAGCCAACAGTGCCAGTGTAGATACTCAAAGTGCCAATACGACATGAGCCTATGTGAGCACTCCCCTTACATCTTTACCTAAGAAGAATTACCAAATGTGTCATTCAAAGAGCAGAATGCTTCATCATAATTCAGAAATATTAGTAAGAACACTCTTAACTTCTTTGAATTATGTTTTTCATGCACAGTTAGGCAACTTCATTTGAAAGAAGAATAGGAGGTGATCTTAGGATGCTATTTCTTTCTCCCTTTTTCTCTCCTTCTGTGTATGTATAAAAGTATGTGTATACTGAGATGCTATGAGCTGAGCATGTTTCTGGAAAACCTTGCTAGAGTTTTTCTCCCTTTACCTTATCTAATGTGATTCTTCATTCCTGAAAACAGGTTAAACATAGACAAAACAATAAAGAGCATTTCTTAACAGTAAAAAAGACTGTGAATACACGGTATCAAACATAGTCACATTACCTTCCTACTATGAGTCATGCTAAAGTCACTCTCCTCAAATCACATTTTCCTTAAACAAAGTTTAGCTTTGGCTCTATGAGCTGTCTGAAGAACAGACTTAGTGATTTCCAGAAGCATGAACCATGTTAGTTTACAGGTCATTTAACCAAATTCCTTTTGATTTTTGAAATGTGCAGGCTGCCTTTTCTGAAGGACCTGTTGGCATGAGAGTGCATATTTAAGGCATATTAAATATGCTAGTTATACAGAAGGGAATGATGTAACTGTTATATGCATACATGAAGGCACAGAGGTGAATATGAATTTAATTCTCCAGAGTGATCGGTTAGGATTGTGCATACAATATTTGACCTAAAACATTAAGAGTGATTTATTTTCCATTTCAGAATATAAAGCTTTATTAATCTATTATCAAGTAACCAAATATATCATAAACAGCACCTTTAAAATCAGTTTGAACTTTTCTTATGAGTTTTATAGAATGCATTAGATAAACTGTTTTAAAATTCCTTTTGCTTTCCACTGTCAAGTGCTCATCTCAGATGACAATAAGTAACACATGCAATTTCATTCTGCAGTAGCCTACAATATATCTGATGGTATATTGCCTATAAGTAGGCAGAATAATAAACTCTCAGTCAAACTCTTTTAGTTAGCATAATGTTGATGAAGCTGTCAGGAAGGGAGCCTTGGCAGTTTGGACACAACCACAGGAGACAGCCCTGGTGGAAATCATACTTAGGGCTGTGCTATCTGGTTGGACAGTGACCAAGGCCCACACTAAAGGAACTCCTAAAGTGGAGGAAGAGGAAGGTTGTCACAGCAGCTTTTCTCTAATTAGCAATAACCTCACATTCACATTTGAAATTCCAGCCAATCTATTTTCATGCTACCAAGGATCCACTGCCTGAGATACAAGTTTCAAAGCTGTGAGTTTTGTAGATCTTAGTAGTAGAACTAATAACAAATGTAATGGTGCTTTGTCACCGTTGAAAAACTGCCTTCTCATGCTAAAAGCAATGAGACGTTTCTCAGTTCATGCCTCACAGGCAACGAAGACTGTTACATTTCAAGTTACATTATCAAACCATGTTGATCAGCACGTAGCTATATCTGATCAGAAATTCTGTTTTAGTTTGTGCCCATCTCTCTGAATGTCCTCATGGATGTTCACCAGGAATTAATCTGTGGGGTTATTCCTCCTCCACACCCTTTTTCTAAATTCACTTCTGCTGAGTGTCTAGGAGAAATCAGGCAATCACTAAAGGTTAGGTTGTGCAGCAGTGAAGAGAAACAGATGTTATTTATTTATTAAAACAAACTTCCAGATGGTTCAAGATCACCATATTGTACAAACAGCTAGTTTAAATCACTGCTTGCTTTTATTGTCATTACTCTCCAGTTGCTTTCTGCCATCACCTCCCAGTGTTTGTTATGCTTGCTTGTTTCAACACACATCAAATGGCATTACAAGTTATTTGAGATATGAGCTTTGTCTACTTACAAAGTTTCTAGAAGCCTTTGGAACAAAAATGGTAAAAGAAAAATGGTAACAATGTATCAGCAAATCAAAATAAAACTGTCCCTATAACCAGAAAGACCAGAGTCCAGTGAATCAAGACTGACCCCCTAAGCTACAAGTGAGAATTGGATAGAGTAGTATTTGCAAAATGTCTTTGTCTCACAGAAATGTATTTGTTTTCCCATCCACGTAGCTTCTGCAAAATCAGTGAATGTTTGCACATACCATACAGAGGTCCTCTGACTGGCAGAGCAACGTGACTAAAGCCATTCAGAGCATGAGAAGATTTCTGTCTGAGGTCCACAGAAAACACAAAGCCTCAGCAGATTGGCAGAATGCAGGTCTGAAAGCAAAATGTGAGCTCTCTGACCCAGTTCCATGCATGCATATCACCAGCTACGAAGCATCTGCAGCTCAGTGAGGTTCAGCCATGTTCTATGCTGAGGAGAGCCTGCACTCAGGCAAGATTAACTTCAGGCAGTAAGTGGAGGGAAACAATGGAATAAGTTGCTGTGGAAATTTGACATTCTAACCGAAGGCTTATAACAAAAATTTCCAACATTACCTTAACTTGGAAAATATAGGAAGTAAAAAATGTTGGTAATCTTTACAACTAAGAAGAGAAAGGGATTAAAGCTGCGGACCTGACACAGAGATATTATAAATGTGACAAAAAAAGACTGACAGAGATCTGTAGATTTCTCAGCAGAAAAGGAAACAGTGTGGTTATAGTATAAACCAACAAATTATTTTCAAAAATTTAAACCAATTGGAGACAGCTGGAAAAAGTAAACTAGGCAGATAAATGTCAAGTGGAAATAAGGGCAACTTAGAATTTGAAGAATAAATGCCCAGCAAAATAAAAACAAATAGCAAAGAGTAACCCATTCAGAAGCCCATACCTTTAAAAAACAGCTGACATAGTGGCCCCTGAAGGGGGAAAGAAAAACAGGTAAGGAGGCTAAAAATGACAGAAAAAACAATTAAATGATTTATTCACACCACCTTTTTACCATGAATGTTATATAGGAGATTCCTACCAGAGATCAACAATACTATTTAGAGGCATTAGAGTTAAGGTAGTGTGGAAGACTGATGTCTTAGAAGCATCACTGAACAAACTGGTATGCTGAATACTGCTGGGCTCGGGTAGTATACAGTAGTTTTGAAACTACCTAGAAATGAAATGGCTAAGCCTTTAACAAAAGTGTGTAATTTCTCATTAAAAACTACCCTAAAAAGCAGGAAAATGCCAAGTTAATGCATTAATCATAACCTATTATTCTCACAGCAGGTTTCCACACAGCAACAGCTTCTGAGTCTCCAGAAGGAATTTTCTTCTGCCTCCAACTGATAAGAAAACACACTACACACACAACACGTTAATCTCCCTCACAGAACAGCACAAAACCTTACCTACAACCTCAGCAAAATAACAAGCACTCAACACTGAGATGCTTGCCAAGATTAGTTGTGAGGTGTGTCATGTGTGTTACGATATAAGACCCCAGCAGATGTTTTGCACTGTAGAGTAAAGAAGACATACACAGAGTTAAAGTCCATGGAAGATATCTTCGGTCTAGTGCCACCACAGTGTACTTTGGCACATTTGGCTTCTATAAACTCTGTCTATCCACTGAAAACCACTTCGGGAATTCCTATAGCCTTGTGAGTTATGGACTTTAAAAGAATGCAACACATTCACAATACTATTATTATTTTAACACCATGTGCAAATTATCTCTGAAGGTATTTTTCAGCATTGAAATTTTTAACCTATTATTCAAGATAATGATTTAGAGCACACATTATTTGTCTTGCTAACACTACTTTAGATGGTGGAAGAAAAGTTTTATTTCAGAGGAGCTTGCTTTCTGAAATTGTCACACAGCAAGCAATTATAGATGGCTCAAACAGATGAGGTCCTGTCCCTACTATGCAAGGTCCCAATTATCTCACATACAAACTGCCATGAGGAATGAATGAAGAATTGGGAAGAACAAGAGCTTTCTTAAACAGGTGCAATTTGTGTAAGTCGTTCTGAATTTACACCAAAGCAGAGGTGTAGAATCTGGCCCTATAGCTCTATAACAGGGATGCACGGGCTCATTAGTTGCATTGAAGCACTGAAACCTGACTACGTCCACATATGATGCCAAAAGGCTGAGAAAGCATTATTAACCACCTTAGAGGAAACAGGATGTTAGCCATGTAGCTGGAGAGTCTAGAAATAACCATGAAAGATAGCTAGTCTACTGTCCAGGCAACACGTGGCCAACTCAGTATACTCATCGTTCAGGTCATCGTTAACAGAAGTGAAATGGATTGTTGGTGGCACATCCCAACTTTCGCTCTAGAGGATATTATTCCACACAAAGAGTTTCCATTTCGTATCTCCACACATTAATTGTAATCATGCCTGAGAGCTCAAAAGGAACCATCAGTGAATGTGAAAGGGCTCCAGCAGACCTTGTCAGACAAGACACCCACAGGGGACTCACCTGTCACATGCTGGGGATGCTCAGAATTCCTTCAGTTTCTTCCTCTGTGTCTCGCTTTGGCCTCTGGGAAAATATACTTAATACAAAGTAGTACTCTCCTGTTTGATACATGGAATTTGTACTTCCACAGACCGTTTTGTGTGTAAGTACTTTTGTTAGCTGAATCACTCCCAGCCTATCCTGTACGTTTTCAAAGGGACTATAAATACAGAGAAAGAAGATTACAACTTCTAGCTTTATCGGAAGTGACATATCTGGCTCTAGTTAGTTAGCTAAGTGAATAAATGAACCAGCACACAAACAACTGGAAATGACATTTTTGTTATTTTTTCTAGCTTGGAAGCTGTTAATCGTGTAATCAAAGGTTTTGAGATTTGAAATTCTATCACAGTGTTTCTGACAATGAAATATTTCCACAATAGCTCTGGGACTGGAACTCAGGCAGGTAAGAACAATCTTGATCATTTTCTCTCCAGCCAGAGATTCAAGCTGGGACCAGTGTGCCCTCAAGCACTCATCACAAGTAATTACCCTGCAGAGGGAACACAGCTGGAGAAATGTTACAGCATTATTATTATTACTTTTTTGGATTAAGCAATAAATATTTAAGAGAGTAAAGCTAGCCCACAGAAATGAGAAATGAGCACATGCCAGAAACCCCACCCACTCAAATGTGAACCTTACAGCCTCCTGTACCTAAAATAAACAGCAAAAATAATCCTTCTCCACCACTCTGTGCTTTTATTTTCCTTAACAAGCTAAACTCTCCTTCAAGGCTAAACTCTAGTGTGATGTTAGTTACTTTTATAAACATTTCAGGTCTTTCAGAATAACACAGTGAGGTCAAAACAACATGAGACAGCACAACAAGGGGTAGTTTCTGTTACAGAGCTAGAGTAAAAGATGCTTCCAAATCTTTTCCAGTCTGCAGATCTCCAGACCTGTCTGAAAGATGTGCAGATCTTTCTGTCATACAATTAACCCTCCTGACTATAGCATCAAATTTCTTAGACAGTTCTGCAGGTTATTTAAAGGTAGTTCACAGACTCTTGAAGACTCACAGACTCCAGAGTGAAAAACGCCTTTTTTTTTTCCATTGCCATGTCATCCTTATTCACTCATTCACTCAGATGGTAATACTCTCACAAACTGAACTTTGTCCCAGGAAATTTGCAAAAATAGATGTAAAAGA
Organism: Apteryx mantelli; assembly: GCF_036417845.1. Classification (NCBI taxonomy): domain Eukaryota; kingdom Metazoa; phylum Chordata; class Aves; order Apterygiformes; family Apterygidae; genus Apteryx; species Apteryx mantelli. Next base: position 113,562,011 of record NC_089980.1, on the reverse strand, counting down.
AAAAAATAACCAACTACTACGCATTTATAAAAATCTCATTTTATATCTAAGAAATTCAGTTCCCATGACCCCATTATGACTTGCTTTTTGATCTTACATTACCCTTTTCCTTAATGTAGGGAAGTAAGATGAAGCTTAAATGGACAGGTGTGATATGGATCTGGGGAAATATTTAGACTTCTTAAAAGTTATTTCTATTGCTTTTTCACATTTCTGTGCTGTTCATAAACTACCAAGGTTCTTTAAATAATTTTTGAGGGTTAGCTGGACATTATGATATATTCTCAATCCTAGCTTTACCTTTCAAAACAAATTTATTTTGCTTGGAGTAGTAAAAAAAGAGATACTAAAATACCCAAATATTTTTCATAAGTAAATCTGATTGATTTTGAACAAAAGATCATTTTATTCATAGTTTTAGAAACATTAATAGAACTACTGGTCATCTGTGAAAATAATTGTGAAAAGCGTAAATTCTACAGATTTTAAAGCAGGCTTTTATTCATCATAAAAAAAGACAATCTACATATCTGGTCTGTCTGAACCCTTTCAAGTCATGGACAGGAATGAGTAAAACTGTGGCTTATTGCAGTATGCCAATATTTCTTAAAATGCCAACACTTCAGGCACTCCCCTGAATGCAGATTTGCCCATCCCAACTACGATAAATATACTCTTTCACGAATCAGAGGTACAGGTGCCATTCTTCTAAATGTCTACTTTGCAACTTTTACTTTTTTAAAAGCACTTGCCATATAATCTCCTCCAGTTTTATATCTCAGTTATCTCCTTTTTCATGTATGTATGACCTAAGAAAACTTTTTACAGACATAAAAAGTCTTTACTATTATGAAAAGAATAATTAACAAATAAGACACTGAAGAAGTGTCTTCTTGTCTGTTTACTACCATTATTGCTTTGCTTTAGAAGATTCTGGGGAAGTTTTTATCCCAAAGATATTTCTATAAGAAATCAGAATATGGCTTTGACATAGACTGAAATCTGCAGCTAGAATATTATGAGGAAATTCAAGAGCAGTAAATCCAGCACTGCAATTATATAAAATATTTCTAACAGAATATAGTGTGTCACATTACAAAGATATTAATAAAGATAGATATTAAGAAAGATATTCAATATAACTCTAATGTTCTTGAAAGCTAAAAATTTGCTGGTTTTGGCTCCACCTCACAAAGGCAAATACACATCTGATTTGAGAGATCCATCTGAAGCCCACAGGGAAAACTTGAGTGCTTAAAGACAGACCCTACAACTCATCTTCAAATGAAGGATGCCTTAGAGACTACTGACCAGAAAACCCTACCTGTATTGATTGAAAGACGCAGTAAACATACTCCTTGGAAAACAAAACCTTACAAGATCAGACTAAGCAGGCTTCAGTAAGAGAAAAATCTCATTCTTTAAGGGAGGTGGGATGAATTTTGGAGGTGAAGTTAATAAATTAGGGTGTAATGGCAACTGCTAAGTCATCTCAGAACATCAAAGCACACCAGACCATCAATCAAATTCTTTTTCTCATGGCAAAATTCATATCTTGTCATAGAACAGCATTTAACGAAATGCTAGAACTAGCTTAGAATATTTTCCATCTTTAGGCTTCTACTCCAGCACAAGGCTCTGGAGTTAGCTTTTTCTTCCTGGCAGCATAACTGCCTGTGTAAGCAAAGAGGGTGCTCAACAGGCAGCATACCTCTCCCAGAGCGCCTCTCATGTCTAGTACTGCCTCCTGGAGCTGCCCGGGAAGGTTACTGCTCACTCTCTCTAATCTTGTCTCAGGGCTATCTGCAGCAGTACCTAGACAAAAATAAAGACGACTGAGAAAAACAGGTGCTTATTTATATCACAAAGAAACTAAAAATAAAATCTGACAAGCAGATACAAGGTTTTATATATGATTTTCTGCTTCTTTTTTGAATTTTGGACTTTTTTCTTTCTTTCTTTCTTTTTTGTCTAACCTCCTCATTGGCAGGGACAAAGTGTAGTTTTGTCATAAAGGACTTTCTAGGTCTTGAACTGGCTCAAACCAGCTAGGCGCTGGCTTGGTGCTGTAACATAAATACTATATATTAGTTTGTATCTCCTTGCGCCTACAGGAGTGAATCTTGGCCCAGAGGTTTGCCTTGTAGGAAAGTTCTTTAAAGTGTATTGCAACTGCAATCCATATTTACTCAGGTCTCCCCCTCCATTATCATATGATCTATAGAACTAAATAAAGCTTGAGATTCTTTCTATATTCTCAGTACCATGCTGTGTAAATCTATAGCAGGGATTTGCTGGAAATAGTCTAATAACTTGTACAGCGTAGTCTTAGCACCTGTGGAAAAAATGTTACATATTCTGGCTAATTCTGTGGGACTTTTCTACAAGAGTTAAGACCAAAAAAAACTACAAAAATTACATTAAAAGACACACCAAGGAATTAAAGCCAAGTCTTTTTTTTTTCCAAACAATCTGTAAAACTGCTGAGCTTCAGAGCATGTTCTAAAAAGGATATTTTTCCTTATAAACAAAAGTTGCATCTATTTAATTAAAGCTGGTATAAAAAACAATTTATACAACCTGGTGGAAACATCTTTGTGGGCACTCTTGCAGTGGCTCAGATAACTTTTATCTTTAAGTTTACAATTTCAGTCAAACCAACATAATCTGATCTAGTTTGAATGTGGGCTCCAGAGAGGAACTGTACCAACCCACTTAAAATATTCACTTGTTTGGTAGTTAAAATGGTACTGCTTTGTGCATGGATATGACCAGAGGTCCCTAAAATTTTATTCAGTGCTTTGACCCATAACCTCCTAAAAAATTATTTTTATGAGCCCCATGTGCCAGAAGAATTTGATATAAGATCTCTCTACAATAGAGAGGCCAGAAGAAAAGCAAGCCATTGGTTTTGATCTTGTGCTTATGACAATTTGTTCACCTCCTTCCGCATGGAGACCCACAAAGGTGAGCCTGCCCCAGTGTTCAGCATAGTTCTCTTCTGTACAACTCACAGATCCAAAACTTTATGCACTTCTTAAGGCTTTTTTTCATATAAGTTTAAATATTTTTATTATATTGAAGACTTAATAATGAGACTAATAGGAGTTAATATGAGATAAGCAAAGAGATTTCAATTCAACCAGAGAAGAAAAGTCTTAGCTTTGACTGACAAAAGTTGGATGCTGCATTATTATTGGTGGCATTAACTCATCAAAAGAGAAGAGCTCCTGAAATTTCTGTTGACCAGCTACTAAAGCCAGGAATATTAATAAATGCAGAGATGAAAAGAACATGAGCTAAACTTCAAATTATTTCTGACATTCACAAAACGTCTAGTCATAATACCTTGTCAGCAAAGAAAGAGTTTGCTTTCTGTCAAGTAATAATGCAAAAAAATGTGCCCTTAAAGAGTATCTCATTTACATTATTTTTTTAGTTCAAACCTGTTGCTTATTACTAGGACTTTATTGTGTTTTTATTTCTCTAAACTTTTTTGAAATTACATGTTCATAGTTTCAAATTCAATAAGCTAACTGGAAGAAAATATTACAGATGTTAAACCAAGAATAGGTCAAAAGATAGAAAATATTTGCCATATTTCTATTACAAATGAACTTGTGGAAAATAATAATATACAATGGAAAAAAGATATTTCCTTCCCACAAAAAACTTTCATTATGAACATGAACCCCTGTAGACATTGACATGCTGAACAGGAATGTTCTGAGTTGCTCTGGTGTTACTGCAGCTTTAATGCATACCCAGAGCATTACAGATTGAGTTCTATATGCATAAAGCTAGTTGACATTTTTAGTAACACTCTCTCAGAGAGCATCCTACTTTCATGTGGAAAATTTCACAGCCTTAAGTTTAACATTTCCACTAAATTTTAGGACAAATAATGTGGAAGATAGGCTGAGGAAACTCTCAGGTTATACAAAGCCTAACATGTTGGGTCTGTCCCCAGTTCCAACCTAGGGCAAATGTTCCTCTTGTCTTTCCCTTCCAAAACACAAGGTCAGTTCCTGAGTAGATAGGATTTTCCCTCAGAGGTCTCTCTGCTTCCTTAAAAGGAAAAGGTGATAAGAATAAAGGCACAGGGACAGAAAGATTTTCATTGACGACATTCTTATTCAACTCTAAAGTTACTGCCCAAGTGGTATAGAAACTGGGAGGCCTGACATTTCTCAAGTGATCGCAGAGGAGAAGTAGATAACAGGTAGGTTTCAACACATGTAACTGAGGTACTCCTGGTGAAAAGGAGCCTTGCTGAAAAGAGCCTTTTGAAAAAACAGAGAAACAGGAAAAAAAACAAAAAGAGATACACTTTTCTTAGCATTTCACAATGGCAGTTCCTGATGGCTAGTGCTCTGCCATAACACTAGTAACTCCTCTACTACAGAATATTAAAGTAGGGATTAATCTAAATTTAGCCATATTAAAATTAGTTGCCTAGTTTAGCTAGCCACTTATGCTGTTTTACTCATTGGAGGGACACATGTACTTCCCAAGACGATTATTTCCATCCCCAAAAGGTGCTTAAGACATGAAGAATGAGTCATGTGAGGCAACTCCATCAAGGACTCCATCAGTGACGGGCCACCAAGGTCCATCAGAGACTCTCCATCTGTCCCCAGTGGAATCTAGAAAGTGTAGATTAGCCACCCTACTCTTTAGGCAGCTTATAGATGAAATGGAGCCCAGTCTTCACCTGATACTCTGTGGGTCCAATTTTCATGTAGTGACTCCCCTAAGCAGCACAGAAAATACCCTCAGTGCAGGAGGTCTCTTGGAAGGACAGTCAGTCAGTCCTATGCCCCTTACAAGTTTCCCTACCCTGTATGCACAAAAAGGCAGTCAGGTAGTGCTAGGATCACAGGAGGGAGTAGCTGTCATGACCCTGTATACCAGTAATATCCAAGAGAATCAGATCACAATTTAGGGCACTGCTGGGAACTCTTCTAGCTCCTGGATGCTTTACAGCTACAAGGAAGAGGGACACGGTCTCCTTCTTTTCCTGTGCCAAGCCATAAAACAGCACATGATAGATTTGGCATTCACATGAAGGAAAAGAGCTCAGACTGTCACCAGCAGCTCTTCTGCTTCTGTGCCATCTCTGTCTTTCTGTCACCTCTAGCACTCTGACCACAGATAGAGGCTTGCGGTTTGATTCAACCAGGCTCTAAGAACCCAACTTGACCAGTTGTCATGACAATGAGTAGATGGTGGTAATAAGTCACAGAAAGAGATGCATGTTTCCACTGCTGAGAATCAGCTGTTTTTAGTAATAATTAAAACACTTCTTTGGAAACTGCTGTCTGTCCAGCTGAGAGCTCTTGCTCAGAACTTTTTCCAGCCATGTCCAGCTTGACTTCCTGGGATTCCTTTAAGAATTAGCATGCGCGCCTTCAGAGTAAGTGGCATCTCTGGATTAAAATGCCCTCATTAGAATAGCAAATGTCTGTTCTATCTGTTCTGGAAGTATGTGGGAGCTTTATGCAGAGGTATGGTTCAAGCTCTTACAGAAAGAGGCCTGAAAAACTGAGGCAAATGTAAGAGGACTAAGGAAAGGTGACAGGCAGACAGAAAGAGCACAGGGAAACAATGAAACAATACAGGTCAGCAAGACAGTGCCATCACAACAGGCACAGCACAAGCAGAGTTTAAAGGGAGGGAGTTTAAAGAACTGCAAATATCTAAGTACTAACAATTACCTAAGGTGAGGTGGCCTAGTTCAACAGAAAGTGGCTTATTTTTAATTGCCTAGGCTGCAAAAAAACCTTGCACTGATCTTAATTAACATTAACATCTCACTATGGGATAAATTTGCACTTTCAGTGAAGAAAAAACAGAAAATGGAGCAATGGAAAACTAAGTATCACAACTGAGTACAATAAGCAGTACAGTAAGTAAACTGCCATCCTACTTAGACTGTGCAGGGAGTCCTAACAGAGACAAATAGCACTGCTGCTGGCATGATACATGAAAAATAGCTTCAGCATTTTACTGAATCATAACAGTTCACCTAATGTAATGGCTGCAGAGAAAAGCTATCTGATCTAAAGAAGCGCTTTATCTATGTGGGATATTTCTTTCATCCTGAAAACTGTCAGAATCACCAGCCACCTGCATACTAGAACCTATTCATCTGAGTTGGAGAACCGAGTATCATAAGTCTCTTGCCTCCTTTTTGTGTCCAACACTAAAAAGTGTTTTGCCCTAAAAACAGGCAAGTTCATAAACCAAGTCCCAGTCCTGCAAATCAAACCAAGTTTGACCTAAGCTAAGAGATTTCAGTGTGTTTGTGGCCAGTTGCAGGTCTAATTGTACACTTCTTTCACAACCGCTTTTAGGACGCAACTAATAAATCAGCTGCATTCCCTTCACACACCTCTAGCTCAATCCCTGCACCAGAGGAAGGAGAGTAGATCCTCTTCTTCTCTTACAAGAAAAATTTCAACATAGAAAAAGGAATCCCTTCATACAGCTACCACATAGATCTATCTAGTGGTCTACAGGAACAGCTTAGTTTCACAAGGGGCCAATTTTTGTGTAAAGACAATGCTGGCCATTGACTGTTGAAAAAGATAATTCGTAAAATTCAAGTGAAATATGTATAGAAGTTAACAGAAGATGCACTGTTTAAAAGGCGCTCAGAGGCTTTTCTTTTTTTTTGAAAATTAGTCATATTATCCACTTTGAAAAGATCCAAGCTGCCAGTATTCCTTTAACAGCGGTTCTACAGGTACAATGAACTGAATCAGTATATAAAGTTAACACTATTCCCTGGGAAGACAGCTCAAATCACACGCCAATTAAAATCTTTCAGTGTGTTCACCTAATAGCAAAATATTACAGCAGCCTACACAGCCCAATAGTTTCCATATATAAAAATAGCTTTCCAGAAATAACTACCCTGCTTTATTGGACTACTGAATTTCCCAGAGGACCAGTTACTGTTGTTTTATATGTTAACACACTTGCTGTAGAGTGAAAGTACTGAGCCCAAATACATTAGTAGTAGTTTGCTTATTGCCTACAAATGGCATTTAAACAACAGTAATACTGCTTTAGACTTGAAAGGCTTTTACTTTCAGAATTTTGGCAAGTTGTTTGAATAACTCTGTGCTCCATTCCCAGTGCATAAATCTCAACATGGCAGGTATATATTCTCAGTTAAATTACTGCAAAGGGGGGGAGCCTTGGAGTTGTCTGAATGCAATGAGTTTGGCAAGATAGCTCTATTATTGTACTTTTTAATCTGACTTTTTTTCGCTGCTCAGCAAGAGCAAGTGATTAGAACAGAAAGTGATTCCAGAATGTAAATTAGGGTGTCTGATGTAAGAATCTAGTGTATATAAAAAGTCTTGTATTGGAAATATTTTCTTTTCTAGTGCACTGCTGGCAATCAAATCTTTAAAATAAAAGAACTGTTTTTCTAACCCTGGTATTGCTTTAGTGGTTCTTTTAAGAATGCAGCATGTGTACACATACATACCATATGTCTTTGTTTAGAGGTTGCAGTTTCTGTTAGGTTTAATTACTTCTTTCTCCAACTTTAAATCTAGGGCAGCTTGAAAGCAAGGCAGTTTCTATTAAATACCATAACTTTCCACAGAGACATATATGTTAAAGGTGTCTGACAGAGATGTGGCTACAAAATGAAATCTTTTATTAATGTACAGCTCCTACTAAACGAAAATACATGGAGCATGATGATTGTTGAGGCATCTAAATGCTAGCAATTAAGACTTGCAGCCTAACGAAGCACATATTTAAAACAGTTAAGACCACAGACCCCTCAACCACTGCATCTTGACAATGCGATTAAAATTATTCTAATGAGGGTGTTAAGAGTTCAGAATTTGCAGGGTTAGACCTTTACATAATATCGACAGACATTATTTGAATATCATTCAGCCCTTTTTAATATTTATTCTGGCATAGGAATTTCAGGTCGAGGTATCTAAATACGGTGGAATTAAGAACTGGAATTAAACATATATTGTTAAAAGTTCAGAATACGTTATTTAGAAGATGTCTCCCAAAGTTGCTTAATCATTAATTAATAGAAAAGAAAGTAGTTAATGTGCGTGTAATATCACTGAGGTCTACAGACTACAAAGGATGAAAGTATTCCCCTTTCCACATATGAAAGAATGGGTCTGTACGCTCACAGAGATTCACTGAGTAAAGATTCAAATATAGTCTGATTGCAGGAGCTGAGCTGCAGTTCCTGCTTTCACGCAGTGCCATGTGATCCAAGGAAAAGATGTGACCCCAATCCTATATATTATTGGAATCCTTGTACATGCAGGAACATGTATTGCCTCACTGACTTTGCTGTAGCTGTGCACAGACACTATTATTATTTATTATTTGCATTATGGTAGCTGCCATCAAGGACCAGGGCTTTAGTGAACTAGTCATTATAGAGACGTTTACAGGGCTCACGATTTTCATGACAGGCAGTACATCAGAAGAGACAAGCATGACTGGGAAGGATGACATTACAAAGGAGCAGTCAAGCAGGGAAGCAGAAGTCACACTCATTGTTTCTACGTATAAAGTTAGAGTCATCCTTAAGTGCATTTCAAAACAAAGATTTATCTTAGATAGAAAGGAAGGAGACATACCTACACAATAGAATATGGTAAGTATTCATGTTTAAGCAAAATACATACCATCTCTAAGATTTTTCACCTTTTTGCTTGTTTACACAAGCATTTCCATGTGTGTATGTACATGCTTATTTGGATATTTTTTAAACTCATTTCAGTTTTAGTAGATTGTTATATGTATTTGGGTCATGCATAGAGAGAATTAATCAGTCATAGTTTCCTAGATTAATTTTTCTATGTGATATTATCATTTTCTTTAGAGGGAGTGATTTATTTTCATTATGCACGTAACAATTATGGAAAGAAAGTAACACTGCATTACTGAGAGAAATAAGTACCAAACATCATATACAAAACTGGCATCTGCATCTGGTTGAATCTCAATCCATTAAACATCTTATGGTGAGAGGCAGAAAAGCTTTGATGTGGAAGGCCAGACTGCATGTTTTGCCTTCAATAAAAAAGTGTAAATATTTCAAGAATGGACAATTCTGAAAACTGAGATGCTGCAAAATGTTCTATAAGCACTCTGCTAAATAAATGGTAAATTTCTATGCTTAAAGATTAAAACATATCCTGTCACATATTAAACAGCAATATTAGCATAGACACTTAGGGGTTGTTTCAGGGATAATCAAAGATGACTTGTACTGGAGTTTTTTAAAAGAGCTCTTGGGCACCTTTCATTTTTACAGTGGAAACAGAAAATCCTTTTAGAGTGTCCCTCGGAGGCACAGAGCTGGCTGGAACCTTATCAGCATGCTGAATCCAAGGATTTCTGATAAACAAAAAAAAGCCATTTCTTTTGACTCCCTAACAATTTTTATTAGAGAAGACTCTGGACTTACAGTGTTAGGTAAAAATTATACATAAGTCACTAGTTCATTTCTGAGTATTTTCAGGAACACTTTAGACAAGCACCTGTCAGGATCAGCGTAAAATTTGACAGAAGTAGAAAAAGTAAAAGATTTTATAATGAACTTATTTTCTGTGATTCTGCGATTATTGTCATATAGAGTAATAGCCAAAGGAAATATTTATTCATTTCTTAGACACAGGTGTGCAGGCTTCACTATGAAATTGAATACCACATCTTTGCTGAAAGGTAACAAAAACCTCAAGATCTTTAGCAATATCAAACCACTGATACCTTTCTGGCCTTAGAAACTGATATCTAAATCAGTTACATTGGCCAGATCAGAGTAGAATAACCTTTCTCAGTGCTGACTACTCTGAAAACTCTGTTGAAGCCCTTTCAGCCACATCTATCTCTGCTATTGTTTAATTGATATGAATTTCACTACTGCTAGAAGACATGTTGGTCTTAGGATAATACTAAATTTAAATGCCCATAACTTAACATTTTGTACTGTTTTTATCCAGTACAAGACAAAGAAGGAAATGACAACACAGATTATTCTTGGGTTTGCCAGATTCTTGTGTGGAATCTGAAAAAGTACTCCCAATCAAATCTCAGGTTCCAGATCCAGGCTGGTTAGGATCATCTATTATTTTATCTTGGCAGTTACTAACCATTCCCCTGTTCTGAATCTACGTACGTTCTGTAGGAGTCTCATGAGGACATTCCTGCAGCATTTCTGCTGTTCCTCCTTTTGCTAATGTTTGTCTCTTGCAGGCCTCTTAGGAGACTTTCTGCTGTTTATCAAAGATCTTAGACTCACATATCAAGTCTATTAGCTGATAACCTTGTATTCTCCAGCATTGAAGAATGGGCATGGCCTATGCAGAAACCATTTCATAAGTTTTGTTACCTTTGCCAATCTCTGCACTAGTTTTGCCAAGAACAATAGAATCAGGGATGAACCAATAAAATGTTTTAAACAAATACTTTTCTCCATCTATTTTTCCCTGTGGATCCTATGTATGCAGACTGAGTTATATGAATTACTGGGTGTCTTCTGCTATTGTTGCCCTCTGTGGGAGTATTGTCTTTTACTTCCCTGCAACCTGGATCAGACTACATGTTATATAATCGAAAGTTTCAGCAAGTAGGAGCATATGTTATTGTTAGCAAATACAAGTTCTTCACATAGTTCAAAGCTAGGAATTAGCAAAGAACAACAAATATTTAATTCTTACTACAGCTTCTTGTCCCCATCCTTGGGTCAGCTCTAATAGCCATTTATTCCTGCCCAAACAACAAAAAATTGCAAAAAGTACTCCTCAGAACTGTTGATCATTTGCCTCATTTAAAAATTACTCTATATTGCTTTTTTTCTCTAAAATTAATAAATCCTAAGTTCTGGCAGGAAAAGTGTTAATAATGATGTGACTTGTTTGCAAGTCCCTCTAGATTGCTATGTTTAGGGTGGTTGGCCTGACATCACAGCATTTTGCTAGAATTTTAAGCTTGTCATTTACTTATTTTATGCAGTGATAGCAGCATACTATTGCCTCCTCCTGTAAAATCTTTTCCTCAGTGGACTTCTGGCACGACAAAGTTGGAGATATTCAAGTGTTGTAATGGAAAAGAGCTGGTCTGTATGATAGGAAAAAGAGGAAAATGAATTTACATGGAGAACCTCTTGAAACCTTGAACTGCAAAATAATGTTTGCATTCTGTTGAGAATTGCATCAACCTTCTATTCGTTGCATATCTTAGAGATCTGACTTTAAAACTCATGTGATAAGTAAAGCATTTAAATATAATTCCTGTTGACATTAAATTTCATTTAGTAATACATTTTCAAAATTTTTTAAGTACAGATTTAACACACAGAATCACAGAATGGTTGAGGTTGGAAAGGACCTCTGGAGATCATCTAGTCCAAACACCCTGCTCAAGCATGTTTCCAAGGACTGTATGCAGATGGCTTCTGATCATCTCCAAGGAAGGAGACTCCACAGCCTCTCTGGGCAACCTGCTCCAGTGCTCTGTCACCCTCACAGTGAAGAAGTTTTTCCTCATGTTCAGATGGAACTGCCTGTGTTTCAGTTTGTGCCCATTGCCTCTCGTCCTATCCCTGGGCACCACTGAGAAGAGTCTAGCCCCATCCTCTCTACACCCTCCCTGCAGATACTTAAATGCATTGCTAAGATCCCCCCTCAGTCTTCTCTTCTCCAGGCTGAACAGGCCCAGCTCTCTCAGCCTTTCCTCATAAGAGAAATGCTCCTGTCCCTTAATCAGCTTCGTAGCCCTCTGCTGGACTCGCTCCAGTAGTGCCATGTCTCTCTTGTACTGGGGAGCCCAGGACCAGGCACAACGCTCCAGATGTGGCCTCACCAGGGCTGAGTAGAGGGGCAGGATCACCTCCTTCCACCTGCTGGCAATGCTCTTCCTGATGCACCCCAGGATACCATTGGCCTTCTTGGCCACAAGGGCACATTGCTGGCTCTGAGAGCGCAGCTAACAGAGGCAGCGAACAGACGCAGCAGTTTGCGCAGCAGTGGTTGGGCTCTGACTAGAACTTGAGGATCTTGTTGGAAGTTGTGGGCTTTCTGAGGACCCCCGAGGACCTAGAAGGTGATTGCTGTGAACAGGAAAGGGGAAGCTAGGCAAGGACAACTGCAGGAGGCCTTGACTTCTCCTGGGAAAAGCTCGTGGGAAAAGCTCTAGCTAGGAGTGGCTGCTGCTAACGAGCTCTCTGGGTTGCCCCTGACCAGAGGGAGTTGGGGCCTTTGATCCCAGTGGCCCTTGATTAGGGCGGTCAAGCACCCTGTGAGTCAGTGCTAGGGAGAGGCCTGTATAAGAGCCAGGCCTAGAGCACAGCTAACAGAGTGCAGCTAACAGAGGCAGCGAACAGACGCAGCAGTTCGCGCAGAAGGTACCTTCGTTTCTGTTCCCTGTGGTGTACACTTCCTCAAGTATGGTCGTGACACGCCGCACAGCGCGTTCCCCAGCAGCTGTTGGAGTTGCTGTGTCAGAGGCTTGGACCCAGACTGACCCTCTGACAGTAGATGCGGCTCTACAGGTGTCAGGCTGCAGGGAGTGCTTGGGGCCTCTCCGGGAGGCCTGGGCTGGCAGTCAGCTCTCCTGCAGGAGGTGTGCTGCTGTTGGCGAGTTGTGTCGTCAGGTAAGGGAGTTACGGGAGGAGGTCAGTAGGCTGCGCAGCATCTGAGAAGCAGAGCAAGAGATAGACAGGGTATTCTCGGAGACTGTACAGCTCCAGGAGTCCCAACCCCCTGCAGCAGTGGAGTTGCCAGAGGGCTCTGTGCCGTGGGAAACGGTACATCATAACATCATAGAAGAAGACTGGAAACTGGTCACTGCTCGTGGGAGGAGAAAGGCTCCTACTCCTCCTGAAGACCTGAAGCTGAAGAACAGGTTTAGTGCCCTCCAGGATGAGGAGGAGATGGGCATGGCTGCCAGGGAAGTACCTGGGACAACAGACCCTGTGCCCTGTCGGAACGCCCGGAAAAAGCGGCGGGTGATTGTTGTGGGGGACTCCCTGCTGCAGGGGACGGAGGCATCTATCTGTCGACCTGACCTCTTGTCTAGAGAGGTTTGTGGCCTGCCGGGGGCTCGTGTGAGAGATGTCATGCAAAGACTGCCTAGGCTCGTCCATTCTTCAGACTATTACCCACTGCTGCTCTTCCATGTGGGCGCCAATGACACCAAGGGCAAACTGGAGACCATCAAGCAGGATTTCAGAGCTCTGGGGATGGTGGTCAAGGGTCTGGGAGCCCAGGTCATCTTCTCCTCAATCCTGCCAGTGAGGGGGATGGATGAGAGGAGGAGGAGACGGACTTTCCAGGTTAATGACTGGCTGCGCTGCTGGTGTTGGCAACAGGGTTTTGGTTTCTACGACCATGGGACCCTGTTTGAAGATCGACAACTGCTGGGGAGAGATGGGATCCACCTCACGAGACGGGGCACGTGTGTCTTTGCCAACAGGTTGGCCAACCTGGTAAGGAGGGCTTTAAACTAGGAAAGATGGGGGAAGGGGAGAGTTATAGTGCCAGGGTAGTTGGCAAAAGACTGCTCAAGTCAGGATGCCTCCAGCAGGTGAATGCAGCCAGGGAAGTGCGCCTGGGATGTGGCTATGGAGGATCCTCTTTTACCCCTCCTGGGAAACCTGCATGCTTGATCACCTCCCTGAAATGCCTGTACACCAATGCACGCAGCTTGGGGAACAAACAGGAAGAACTAGAGATATGTGTGCGGTCGCAGGGCCATGATCTCATTGCCATTACAGAGACATGGTGGGATAGCTCGCATGACTGGAGTGCTGTCATGGATGGCTATGTGCTTTTTAGGAAAGACAGGCCAGGAAAGCGAGGTGGTGGAGTTGCTCTTTATGTGAGAGAGCAACTGGAATGTATGGAGCTGTGCCTAGGGGTGGATGAAGAGCGAGTCGAGAGCTTATGGGTAAGGATCAAAGGGCAGGCTAGCATGGGTGACACTGTTGTGGGTGTTTACTACAGGCCACCTGATCAGGAAGAGGAAGTCGATGAGGCCTTCTACAGACAGCTGGAAGTAGTCTCACGATCCCAGACCCTGGTTCTCATGGGGGACTTCAACCACCCCGATATCTGCTGGAAAGACAACACAGCTAGGCACAAACAGTCCTGGAGGTTCCTGCAGAGCATTGGTGACAACTTCTTGACACAGGTGGTGGAGGAGCCAACAAGGAGAGGTGTGCTGCTGGACCTCGTACTAACAAACAAAGAAGGACTGGTGGAAGATGTGAAGGTCGGGGGCTGCCTTGGCTGCAGTGACCATGAGATGGTGGAGTTCAGGATCCGAGGAGGAGGAGGCAGGGCAATAAGTAGGATCGCAACCCTGGACTTCAGGAGAGCAAACTTTGGCCTCTTCAGGGACCTACTTGGAGTAATCCCATGGGTGAGGGCCCTAGAAGGAAGGAGTGTTCAAGAGAGCTGGTTAATATTCAAACATCACTTCCTCCAGGCTCAAGATCGGTGCATCCCTATGAGTAGGAAGTCAAGCAAAGGAGGCAGGAGACCTGCATGGATGAGCAAGGAGCTCCTGGCAAAACTCAACCAGAAGAAGGAAGTCTACAGAAAGTGGAAAGGGGGACAGGCCACTTGGGAGGAATACAGGAACGTTGTCAGAGTATGCAGGGATGCGACGAGGAAGGCTAAGGCCCGTTTGGAATTAAATCTGGCTAGAGATGTCAAGGACAGCAAGAAGGGCTTCTTCAAATACATCAGTAGCAAGAGGAAGACGAGGGAAAATGTGGGCCCTTTGCTGAATGGGGTGGGTGCCCTGGTGACGAAGGATACAGAGAAGGCAGAGTTACTGAATGCCTTCTTTGCTTCAGTCTTTACTGTTCAGGCCAGCCCTCAGGAACCCCAGATCCTGGAGGCAAGAGAGAAAGTCTGGAGAGAGGAAGACTTTCCCTTGGTCGAGGAGGATCAGGTTAGAGATCATTTAAGCAAACTTGACACCCACAAATCCATGGGCCCTGATGGGATGCACCCACGAGTGCTGAGGGAGCTGGCGGACATTATTGCTAAGCCACTCTCCATCATCTTTGAAAGGTCATGGAGGACAGGAGAGGTGCCTGAGGACTGGAAGAAAGCCAATGTCACGCCAGTCTTCAAAAAGGGCAAGAAGGAGGATGCAGGGAACTACAGGCCAGTCAGCCTCACCTCCATCCCTGGAAAGGTGATGGAGCAGCTCATCCTGGAGGCCATCTCCAAGCATGTGGAGGACAAGAAGGTGATCAGGAGTAGTCAGCATGGCTTCACCAAGGGGAAATCATGCCTAACCAATCTGATAGCCTTCTCTGATGGAATGACTGGCTGGGTAGATGAGGGGAGAGCAGTGGATGTTGTCTACCTAGACTTCAGCAAGGCTTTTGACACTGTCTCCCATAGCATCCTCATAGACAAGCTCAGGAAGTGTGGGTTAGATGAGTGGACAGTGAGGTGGACTGAGAACTGGCTGAATGGCAGAGCTCAGAGAGTTGTGATCAGTGGCACAGAGTCTAGTTGGAGGCCTGTAGCTAGCGGTGTCCCCCAGGGGTCAGTACTGGGTCAAGTCTTGTTCAACTTCTTCATCAATGACCTGGATGAAGGGACAGAGTGCACCCTCAGCAAGTTTGCTGACGATACAAAACTGGGAGGAGTGGCTGATACGCCAGAGGGCTGTGCTGCCATTCAAAGAGACTTGGACAGGCTGGAGAGGTGGGCGGAGAGGAACCTCCTGAAGTTCAACAAAGGCAAGTGCAGGGTCCTGCACCTGGGGAGGAATAACCCCATGCACCAGTACAGGTTGGGGGTTGACCTGCTGGAAAGCAGCTCTGCGGAGAAGGACCTGGGAGTGCTGGTGGACACCAAGTTAAGCATGAGGCAGCAATGTGCCCTTGTGGCCAAGAAGGCCAATGGTATCCTGGGGTGCATCAGGAAGAGTGTTGCCAGCAGGTCAAGGGAGGTGATCCTGCCCCTCTACTCAGCCCTGGGGAGGCCCCATCTGGAGTACTGTGTCCAGTTCTGGGCTCCCCAGTACAAGAGGGATGTGGCACTACTGGAGCAAGTCCAGCGAAGGGCCACAAAGATGATTAGGGGACTGGAGCATCTCTCTTATGAGGAAAGGCTGAGAGAGCTGGGCCTGTTTAGCCTGGAGAAGAGAAGACTGAGAGGAGATCTTATCAACGTGTACAAGTATCTGAAGGGAGGGTGTCGAGAGGATGGGACCAGACTCTTTTCAGTGGTGCCGAGCGACAGGACGCGAGGAAATGGGCACAAACTGAAACACAGACACTTCCATCTGAACATGAGGAAAAACTTTTTCACTGTGAGGGTGACAGAGCACTGGAACAGGTTGCCCAGAGAGGTGGTGGAGTCTCCTTCTCTGGGGATATTCAAAACGCGCCTGGATGCAATCCTGTGCAATGTGCTCTAGGTGACCCTGCTTGAGCAGGGGTGTTGGACTAGATGATCTCCAGAGGTCCCTTCCAACCTCAGCGATTCTGTGATTCATGGTTTACTTCTTGTCCACCAGGACCTCCAGGTCCTTCTCTGCAGAGCTGCTTTCCAGCAGGTCAACCCCCAACCTGTACTGGTGCCTGGGGTTTTTCCTCCCCAGGTGCAGGACCCTGCACTTGCCTTTGTTGAACTTCAGGAGGTTCCTCTCCGCCCACCTCTCCAGCCTGTCCAAGTCTCTTTGAATGGCAGCACAGCCCTCTGGCGTATCGGCCACTCCTCCCAGTTTTGTATCGTCAGCAAACTTGCTGAGGGTGCGCTCTGTCCCTTCATCCAGGTCATTGATGAAGAAGTTGAACAATACTGGACCCAGTATTGACCCCTGGGGGACACACTAGCTACAGGTCTCCATCTGGACTTTGCGCCACATTTAAAACATTTTTCTAAATATACTAAGGAGGACCAATTCTAAATAATCCTCAATTTTGAAAGAAAGACCAAGACAATTCTGAAATGTTCACTCAAGATCATTCCTCAAAAAGTTTAGTAATGGTCATGAAGTCCTTACAAATGCCAACCTTGCATCAACATTAATAAATTTTTAATTCATAGATTCTTGTGCTTAAAATGACTCACATTCTAAAGTCATTTATTCCAGAAAAATTCCAGTACTTTGTGAAATCAATTAAATTGTGATAGAAAATAATTATTTCTAAAAAATTGGTTTATTATTATATTAACTACAAGAATGATTAAATGACATCTAAGGCACAGTTTTAAATATGGCAACAATAACCATATTCTTTTTCTCTTTTGTAAAGTAGCAAGAATCATTCTTGTTTTTCATCAAATCATCATTATATTTGGAATAATGTGTTCAGCTCAGACAGTGTGCACAGTGCAGCTTCCAATTTCTGCGAGCTTAAAATTTAGAAAGAAAGGTAATTCAATATGAACACGTAATGCCAAGTGGAGGACAGATTTGTCAAAAATAGGATTATAACATTTTTTCATATCACTTCTTTGTTTGATGGATATATTATCACTGGTGCAAGAACAATTTCAAAGAGAAGGGTGGAAGCTGGCTTACCAAAGATGTAAGTTAGCTCCAATAGGAAAACATAAATAACGGGGAAAGAAAAGAGAGAGCATATAAAGAATGCTAGGTGGTGGATTAAGGAAACTGAGACTGTGTGAAAGGCAGGGAAAAGTCGAACTGGACTGAATATGAGAACATTGAATCAAATGTGGAAATGCAGATGAAATTACCAAACTAATTAGAAGATGAGGGTAATGTAAGGCAGGTGAGATAATTTAATAACAGCATTTTGAAGACTGGAGTCTAAAAGGAAGGAAATTGCTGTAACATGAGACCACGATAGATCCAGTAGTAAGGGTAATGAAGAATGTAGGGATATTTTTAAGAGTAATCAAGTGTAAAACATATTTCAGATGCTTTGGCACAGTTGACTTTGCAGTTAGATTACATTTCTCATACATACTAGGGAAGCTTGAGTATCTCCTTTAAGCAGATATAAAGACATATTTTTTATTTCTGGTGAATCTTAACTATTAACTATCTACTTTTATTTAATCAGACAAAAAATTACTGTGTTCCAATTTACTTTTCAAGAATACAAGGAATGCAAGTGATGGGACGTTACCCAACTACTTATCTGAATATGTATGTATGTCAGAAATTTCTGAGGACTACCCTGAAAAGCATCTGAGATGCATCAAGTTAGAAACCATGGAAGTGAAGGCTTACACAAAGGCAAGGAGATTACAAGATATACAAAACTAGTGACTCATCACTACAGCACAGAGAAATAATGAGGTGGATCAAGAGAATGCAGAAAGAAGAAAGGTAAGAAAGATAGCCAGCAGCTTCCACAGAGGCAGTGTCACTGGCGGTGGCAATCTGATAGGGGGAGAAGATAATAAGTAAAGCAGAAGATCCCACAGCAGCATTTAGAGGTCTTGAATAAACTGATCATGAAGGAATTGCACCAAGAATAGAAGCACGAATTTGCCCCTGAAGGAAATATGATAAGAAACATCTCACAAGGAAGTGCAAAAGCATATTCTGTCAAAATCATCTCATCTTCTTTGACAGTGTAGAATTGATAGGGGAAGCAATAGACATTTCGTATCTTTACTATGGAAATATACTGTAGCTAAAATTATTTTATGGTGGAAAGACTGGTTGAAAAGCCCTGTTCAAACAGTAGGGCTCAATAGTTTCTGGCTATCTTCAGAGGTTATATCTATCAAAGTCTTTTATAGGCTTGTTCTGGCTTTTCACTAATAGATTGAATGTTGGAGGGGAGAGCAGACATATAAAATTTATGTTGATGGCTGGACTGCTAGAATCAGAATCGTCTCACTAAATGGAAGAAACAATCTGTAATTAGTAAGATAAAATTCAATAGAAGTAAAAAATTCTACAACCAAAAGGAAAAAAAAATAAAGATACAAGACAAAATGGGGACAAACTTGGCTAGGCAGAAACTCTACAGAAAAGGTTTGGGGTTAATACCTCATCCTAAGTATAGTGGGAGGCTAACAGTTATTTGATATATTATTTAAATAAATATTGAAAGCTGTAGTTCAATAAATATGTTAATTTGATATAAAATAGTCATACCATAAGGAAGTCTCACTCTCCTACTCCAACATTGTCCTTCCATTTGTGACGGAAAAACATTGGTATAGCTATCTTGTAAACCAGATCAAAGAATCAATCCAGGAGACAAGTAATTTTTTTTTTTTTTTTGGGGGGGGGGGCAGGGGCAGATCACTTTTCAGCCCAGAGCAGAGAAGTGGACAGAGGTACGTAGCCAGAGGGAGGCTCATAAGTGCTGACTTATTCCATAGTAGCTTTTTCACATTTTAGCCTGAGTTCATGATTGATATTTTTTCTAAAAGGTGCTGTGGCATGTGCTGAGAGGAATGCCGGATGTAGGGCCGCACAAACAGCAATTCCCCTGGGCAAGTACCAGCCCTCCAGCCCTCGGCTGCAGTTCAGGGAGGTGCAGGACAGCCCATGAAAGAAAGGGGTAGGTGGTTTGGGAGGAGTCCAGAGGTGTGCAATGAAGATGAGAGCTTCTTCTAGACTAGAAAACTAGCTGAGGAAGATTGCAAAAATAGCCCTTCAGTATAGAAAATACTGTTGTAGAAAACATGATTGTTAATTTCTGCCCATGTCTATCAAAGGCAGGGCTAATTTTCACACATTTTTCACATATCTTGGAGCAGCACCTTTCAGAAATGGTCTTGGTATGCAGGATCCTATTTCAAGTTCTTCAGGTTCCTTCTAGTCATACATTTTATGATTTTAAAATGTGTTTTTTTGAAAAATACTTTCATTTTCTAATTTACAAAAGCTATATACGTGTTTTTCCATGTGCTCTTATCTCCATTTTGTGTAACACGGTGATATTCATCAGCTGTCCGGGTAATTAAGAGTGACATTCTACCAGTCTTTAGAAGTAACTTAATCTTACATATATTTCTCCATTTCCTGACTGTTTTTGTCAAGTTTCAAGATAAGAAACCTAATTATTTTATCACAACATTTAAGCTATTTTCAAATCAGGCATTTTTAATTGTATTTAACAAAGTAGGTGTTAGGAAAATTTCCATAACTACGACTTAAAAACGACAGAGTTTAACAGCACAGTTACCAAAATCTTCAGGGAAGAGAGTGATACAGGCAGGATCGCGACATTTTGATTTTTGTAGCTGTTAAAAATAGATTCAAATGGCTCTTAAAATAATGGCTCCAAAATTCCACTAAAAAATAGTCTGCCGACACCGAATAAACTCTGTGGGTAAAAAAATCACTAACAGCCACCTGGAAAGATAGTTCTGTGAGATCTGTATAATTAATTTTAAGCTCACAGCTCTTAGCCCATTTGTGGAGCATAGGAGAGACAAAAAGGAGAGGTCCCCTGGGGCCGGGAGCTGGCGGAGAGGGCTGGGAGGTGGCGCGAGGCCTTGGGAACAGCCCCGGGCCATTGCCTCGTGCTGACTAAGAACAGAACTGATTCACAGGAGCATCACACAGAGGTTACCACTGACTTTGGAGTGAAGATGAAGTCCCTTCATGTTATGGAAGAGGTTCCTTTCAAATGCCACTGTTTTAACAGCAGATGGACATTCTGGTTCAGGTATGCTTAAGAGAGAAGAACACCATCTTTTCATATTTCATAATGAAGAGAATGAAAAACATTTAAGTTAATGATGTGACATGCATTAACCTCATACAATTACTACGCCACCTCAGCAGGAAGAAGAGTGTGCAGTAAATGATGCTTTTCCTGGTCTGCTCAATGCAAAGCTGTTGTAACTCAGCCTTCTTAGTGTCCCAAACACTTTTTTTTTCTTTGTTTAAGAGTATTTACTATTTCAAAAAAAATCTACAAATATTAACCTTGGAAATGTCCTCCATGGATAATAAGAAAATTTTAAAAGTAAGTAGTTCCATGCACCCACTATGTCCAAAGAATTTTCAAGATAAATTTGAATTTGACTTTCCACATCATCAGTAACCACTTCATCTGGGGTGGTAAGCAGTCAAGACTTTCACATAAAATATGTCAGAAGTCATAAGTAAATGGATGTCTAGATTTACTGTTAGTCTGTATTATACCTCTTAGCATGAGGGATATCGTGAAGTGGTTCAGAAATGTTCAAATCAATTGCAAACCTCCCTGGTTATCAACTGAAAGGAGCTCTTACCATCCTTTCCTCTTACACTCTGCTACAGGAAAAAAAAAAAAAAAAAAACTATACTCCCACCCTCTGGCTAATTTTAAAAGATGATGTGCCATAATGGAATTACTTCTCTACTCATTATCTCAGCATCCCACTTCGGCATAACATAGTTATGTTCAACTTACTGACTTTGATGGCTAAAATTCTAGGAAAGACTCTCTTTTGTGATTTAAAAAAAGGAAAAGGAAAAAGAAAATGAGAACTAAAAAGGCTTATGAGCTTCTCTAGGGAAAAGAGACAGAAAAACAGTGAATCACATCTCCCATTTTACTACAAAGTGCAGTGGTAAGTACATTTGGGGGGTTCACTTTAGCAAAAAAGGGTAGTATATCAGTCTCCAATCCCCATTTCTGTAAGTTTAACTTGGAAGTACAGGAAAAGTAACTTCAGTGATGCCAAATATAAAATGTGCGCTCAATCAAAGAAGTTAGTTCAATGCTTTTCCAGCTATTGTTCACAACTCTGCAACAAGTGATTTTGTTGGCAACTGCTACAGCTGCATCAATAATTATCTTTATACTAATATTGTACTTTCCTTAGGTAGAAACAGAATGAAGAAGAGTCATCCTTGTCTCTTTAATGAAGAAAACTGAACCAAATCAAAAGGAAAACAGGAATTTTGTTAATCATGAATATTTATCAAGCTGGAGATTACCATAGCACTGTCAAGTATTGTAATAGTATTAAATCTTTTCTGTAAAGGGTCACTGGGATTTTGGAGAGCTGTTGATAGGGAGACAGGTCTTTCACTCTTTTCCATCTCAAAGTCCCTGGCTTCCCCAGCAGTCCCGGCTTGCGGGGGGACCCGTCTCCGAGGGGTGAAGGCAGCGACGTGAAGGGAGCGGCAGTGCAAGGTGCTCAGGGACTCCCGAAACCATCCTGCTGCTTCCCACGAGCGCACAAGCACCCAGCAGCCTCGTTAGGGCGAGAGCTCTGCTCTGACATTTCGGTGCTGCGTGGCTGCAGGGGAGGAAGGGGGAAAGCTGCCTGCAGCATCAGCGCTGCCTTGCTGGGAAAGGAGCTACTCAGGAGAAGTAAGAGGCAAAAGCACAACGTGGCAGTAAATAATTATTTTGTACTAAAAGAAGATTGTCTTGGGTTAGTGCAGTTCAATCAGAGGTAGGCTCTCCCTCTAATAATGAGAGTGTGAATAGTATTGAGTTAGCCCTCCCGGATCATTTCTCTATGACCGCTTTGAGCTGAGCTGGAAAAAGCAAAATGTAGTTGAAAAAATGCATAAATTTGAAAAGCTGTCAGGGCCCCGTGGAGGCCATCAGTCGCTGCCCCACGACGCCACAGTGGTGCCAGCTCCAGCTCTGCCACAGCCCTGCCCCTGCCCAGCCCCAGCCCCACGGCGGTGCCCAACTCCCCCAGGACTGGGGCTGCCCTGGCTCCCCCGGGGCCCTGCTCCCTCAGAGCGGGGGACAGGCCCTGGTGGCCAGACCTGGCCCAGCCCTGCCATGTTATTGCCCTTGACTCCCTGGTCCCTGCCCCTTAGGGAGCAGCCAGCCCTTGCCACTCCCTGACAAGGGCATTGCAAAATGTTCATTAATAAAAGTTCTCTTCAGTTTATCCTGCCTTGTGCAATAGCTATGATCTGTCCAGGCAAGAAAACACAAAAATAAACATTTTTTTTCATTACCATTCACCATCAATTTCCATGAGGTATCACAATTTCTAAAGCAAACTTTAATTTTAAAATAATTCTTATGAATGTCACAAAATAAGGACATCTAGTGTATTAGTCAGCTCCACATTCAGACACCAGCAGTTACTTATCTAAAACATAGGTGGCAACATGTGTGTTACATGCTTGAATTCCCCTCATACTCAGTGGAGATTTAGGGGCCAGATTCAGTTGTCCTGTTGGCACCTGAGGTGGCCTCCAGCAGCTCCAGCAAAGAGCATGAGTCTCCCATAGGCACTCTGAAATATTTAACAGCCCTACACAGATGCCTCTGAGGCAACTCACTGCCAACATGGGTAGGCGGGGGAGTGCAGCCCCCAGTCAGCAGAGCACAGAGTTTCAGCTGCTGTTATTTCCTCGAGGCTGAGCTGAACCTAGGCTCCGCTGGCTGTACTGACTTGATCCCCATTGGTGATAAAAGGAGCTTAGACCCTTACCTCACATGTAGACACCTATATTGCAGACACCTAAATGTTGCTGTCTTAATCTAAAGTGAAATCCCATCCCTGTAGGTCATTCAAAGAAAATGCCCGATATGAGATTTCTCAGCGAAAAGTAGCTTTGACTTTGACAAATGCAAACTTTTTATTGGTGATAAGGAACTTGATCTTGTACAGTTATTTCATAAAACACTCCAGTTTTCTTTTGTGTGAAACATCCAGACTTCTGAATCAATCAGCAAGATAAGTAACATGACCCCATCAATCTGCTTGGTATCTTAAAAATCCGTAAAAGTTTATTAAACTTGTGAAAGGCAATAGTAGTTCTCTAATTCCAGCAAAGGCTTTGGTGCTCCAAAGTGACCAGAAGAACACTGGAGCAGATGTTTCTTAGAGATACAGCTGAGGTAATAAGCAGAAAATGACAACTTTCATGTTAGCTCCCATGTTTTCTGACAAGCTGCTGCCATGTTTTTCTTTTAAGACTATAAAAGTCTTGTATTTCATTTGATATTGTTTGTGTTCCTTTGCATGGAATTATTTTATAAAATAAAGATCTTATCTGCGTACTACAACATGCTCTCAAAATGAGCTGCGTACTACAGCATGCTCTCAAAATGCATTGACATTGGGTAGAAATAGACCGAACATATATTCCACAGTCTGAATGACAAGGGCTTTGCTAGCGTTTTATTAGGAATAGATAAAAGACAGCATTGACAATTTTCAATCTGACCTGTCACACTTTTTCTTGTGTAGGAGAATAGTAATTGTGCCACTAAAATCAACTGGTGCAGTCTCATATTCCCAAACGTGTATAAATCACAGTTTCTGTCTGTGAATAAATGCTGCAGCACCATAATTAAGTGGTGCAAGAGGGAATGCCTTTATGGTCTCGTGAGTGGTGACTTGAGCTGATGTACAGCTTTTTGATTTCTTCTGAAGATGGTGGTGCTGCTAGGGCTTGAATTGTTTCTGCCTGTGTTTTTTTCTCAATTGCCCTCTGCAGAAGGTTAATAGTAGGTTTAGAATGCCAAAGTTTTTTAGCCAGTGAATCACAATTTCAGATTTGTCAGTTAGCGATGTGAAACCAGCTGCTATTTTAAGTGGAATACTTACACTTCCCCCCTGCCTCACTCCACAGATGCTCTTCAGTTGTATGAAGAAACTGATCATTTTGTCTCTTCTGCAAGTCTTTAGAATGTCGCTAATTTCTTATTTACCAAGAATTTTTCATTTTGCGCAAGTTACACTGCAGAAGGGTTAGAGCTACCCTATATGCTCTGCACTGATCTCACAGCTGGATAATGAAAGAATGAATGATAACCAGCACAGAATTAAAATTCATAAGCGTGGAGCTTGTCATAAACATGAAACTGCATCCTGTCTGTAAATATCTTGTAATGATGCTGTGAATTAGTATACTTAAGTTATTTCCAGGTTAAAACTTCATTACTCCTGTTATAAAGAACAACTTACAGACAGATTAGCAAAACCAAGCTGATTTTACAATTATTATTTTCTTCTGATAGTCATGCTATTTACGTTCTGTGTTCCTCTTGACCTAGACAACTTTTCTTACCAAATGTCAGCCCCAAGGAGCTGCAGAGAGTCAGCAGCTCAGATTTCCATTGTTTTTTTTTCACATCTTTTGGGGCTTTTCTGCTCTCTGCTGTACATTGCAAATATCAGTATAAAGAAGGAAGATGAAATTGTAGACCTTTTGATCATTCTCAGGAGGAGTCACTGTCAACAGGATGTGGTCAAAACCTTTTCATTCTAGGACGGAAGAAGGAAAAACTGACACTACAGACAGAATACCTCTTTTCTTTTACCCCCATCATTATGGTTCTATATCACACAAGTTCCTCTGATCTCCAGTTTCTCTCTGCTCGCAGATCATTGTACATTCACCTTTTGATAGGTCATTGCATTGATCTGGAATACTGTCATAGTTCAGCAGCTATAAAACTGGTTTTTATAGTAAAACATGGCTACCTTAAAATAAGAGCTGACACTACAAAAAGAGCCATGATTTAACTGATTAATTAAGGGAAAATGTGAAAATTTATTCACAAAATTCTAATTAAAAAATGATGGCTTTTAGTTAGTTTTCTCATGCCTCAGGAAGTACATTATAACCAGTTGCTCAGCCTGAGATAAGTGTCTGCACTGTGTGAGGACAAAAAGATCTCTTAAGTGATGAGGTCTATCCGGTGTGTTTGCAGTGCTGTCTACTGCTTACCCTGTGTTCCAAATTCTGTATTACTAGCAACTGGTTGAGGTCCATTAGCTGAGAGATTTTAAAGTGCCTTTCAAAATAGAGCCAAATTTCAAGGATCCATTGTTGATGCCCTGCAAATCAATAGAAGAAACTTCTCTGTACTTAATACAAGCTTAATATGAGCTGAGAATATCTATTTCCCTTCTACATCCACTGCCATGGTACTTAACATCATAGGAAAAATATTATAGGTGAAAATTCTGATTTACCCTGCATACATCTTTCACAAATTTTGAATGCTTAACAAAGGCAAATAACAGAGAAATTTGAACATCTTCCCCTTCCATGCAAAATCAACTTTGATGGACTAGTTAAAGAATAATCAGACTAGTATTAGCCATTTCCACTTACATAATTATATATCCTATTTATTGAGACAGACACATCTTTGAGTTCAGGATAAAACATTTTCATACATATTATTTGCACAAGAACGTAAGCTGCTGTAGCTAAAGATCATTTGGTATAAGAGAGTTATAATAATAATTTCATGAAGTTTGAGAATTTCCCTCAAAAAAACCTTCATACTTTTAAAGAGTAAGTAGAGCCACCAGACATATCAAAGTAGTATTTAAGCAAAATAAAGCAAGCATCTGATTTCTTTGTGTACCTGGCATAGATGAATTCATTGTAGGGGTCTTTGTCATTGGTATTGATGAGGGACAGATATCCAAAAGCCATTGAATTCATTCACCACTTCAGAATCAACATTCTTAGTGCTTTTTCACAATTTCTTAGGTTTGCTAAGTTGGACTAGTAAGGAAGTATTATTAAAAATAGACTTTCAGAGAAAGTCTTATCTGTATATCACCTTTTTTTTTTTTCTCCCCGTCCTCATAGATCATGAAAGCACAGAGGCAGATGAACTAGCCAGGAATAGTTAGCCAAACTTTTCTGAACCCTTCAGATGTTTTGTTTGGATTTGATTCAAGGTCAGGATTGATTCTTATTTCATACAAATGAGTTCATTCCTCTGAATATACCAGCAATGTAATACACACCCTAATTGAGACACATCAGTTAAAAATATTGAAGTTTAAATTAGTAATATGCTATACGTAAATAGTTGCCGGGGGAAGAGGAGGGAATACTTTGTATCAGCTACAAGAACATCTGAGATGATACACTGTAAAGAATATGTGGCTGACCTGCAATGATGTATTAATACTCTATATCGCCTAGTTATGGGATGGTATGGATGGATCAGCTTGCTGGAATGGTTACTATATACATATGCTGATTGCTTTTATAAGAGAATAGATAGATCACTGCCAAGAAAACAAAATAAAAATTCTCAATAAGCAACCTGCTGGTAAACATTTCAAAGGCACTATGAAACAGTGCCTGAATTATTAAGCTATTCCAGGAACCAGCCAGGTCATTTCTTTTGCCAAGACTAAGAGCTATAAGATTAGAAGAACAGTGACTTGGTAAAATAGTCACTCTAGAAGGAGTGTGGAAGGTTTATAATGCAAGATTAAACTTCAAGCTTCTGACAGTGATAAAAAGACAGGAAATCTCTAGATAGAAATTTTCTACTAAGCATTTTTGCTCCAGTGAGGAAGTAACTGACCATAATTAGCTTTTCCATGGTTAAATTAACATTGTGAAAGGTGCTGAATCATGACTTTATCCAGTAAAGACACTGAAGAAAAAAAAAATTATATCACTTCCAAACTCCCTTTTACAAATCAAAGCCATTTTTAAATGAAAGTCAGACACATCAGTATACACAGACAATGGCTTTTGGAAAGCATTTTGTTACTTCTAACTTAAGTGATCACTAAGACTGATGACCAGTAAAAACAAATTGCATTGCAATATGAAAGGAGACACATGGGGGCGGGGGGGGGGGGGGGGGAATCGCATCACTTTTTTCTGCCCTGATGTTTGTAGTACCTTCTCCAGAGCATAAAAAGGAAAAATGCTATCGTGAATGTAATCTTTCCACTCTCTGACTTTCCCCCTTTCTGAAGCAGAGTGTTAAACAACAGTCCTCAGATTTTGATAAAATGGAGCTGACTTTTGTTAAGTTGGCTTTCATAGCATTGTCTCTCAACATACAGAACAGCTAACAAATGCCTCGACCACATTTAAAATACAGAGATAGCAGGCACTCAAAATCCTGTAATTAGCAGCCATGGAATCTCTGTAAGCAGGTAATGTCAAAGAAATCAGAGGCAAGCAAGCATGAAATAGTAAAAACACGTGGCTCCGGTGACGAGTAATCAGCACCACAATAGGGAATATTCAGGAAGCAAACAGAATTAATTTTGAAAGCTCCAGCCCATCAGACCAACCAAACAATCCACACACTTGTGAATGTGGTTACAGTTAGGTGTGAGAGTAGCAGCAAACTGACTAGACAGGTGCAAAAAAAGTTAAACAAACTTGCAATCATTTCCAGGAGCTGCACCTATGTTACAGTGGTACAAAAAGCAATAAACTGTAGCCAGATCAAACAAGCATTTAAAATCTTGGAATAAGGTTTAGCAAAGTTAGCATGTTTACCCTGCAAATTAGAAAGGGGCCTTATAAGCAAATAGGGAAGGAAAACAAGGTTCTGGACATAGCACAGTGAAAACAAATTTAATTAAAAGACCTAATACTCTACAGTGACTTTCTGAAGTACTGTGTGGCCTTGTCTCAGAAGGTAGGCACAACCTTGAACAAAAGAGGAATAGAAAGACAAAAAAGCCCCAAAACCAACGGTATTGTTCAGCCGAGGAATTTGTTCTGACCAGATAGCAGAAATCAGAGGAAGAAAGCAGATGGGCTGTGAGGTGTCAAAATAAGTACACTAATTCAATACTTTGATTTGGATTACAGAAGAGTGGCTAAAAGACCTTTGAGATTTTATGGGAGCATGCAGTACCCTGATCTCTGTCAAAATGTGTGCTGCTGGTTTCACAAAGGAGCAAATAGTAGGAAACTCACACTGATGACAACTTCCTAGTAGTGTCTCATAGCGCTGGGGAGGGGGGCTTTGATTGCAAAGGCAAAGCTATTGGAAAGCACATGAATAAGGTAATGTAAAGCTCAAAGGGAGATACCCTGACTGGGCAAAGCATATCTCAAATGTTCAGTTGAGAAAGACTCACAGTATTTTAGCAGCTTTCTATGCTGCATAGTACTGACCTGCATTAACTTTGGTTTTTATTTTGTCCTGTATGATTTCTCCTGAGGAAGCATGACACACATACACAATATGCAGTTGTTTCTGTATGAAAAAATTGAGCAAGGTCACCCCATGCTGTGCAGAAAGAGGCATTAATGGCATCTTAGTATCTTACAATAACAACCCCATTTGTGTATGTTATCACAATAAAGTACTAAGCACTCACAGCACTACAGCAAAATTAATCAATATGCAATGTATTGGACTCCAAGCAAAATTTTAGTGCAGTTTTTAAAGGTACCTTGAGGTATGCTTTGGTAAATGGTAACTTGCTAAAGGTAGCCTGAAACCATAACAACAGGATAAGCACAGCTTGCTTAATTTTCTTTTCAAAAGACTAAAGTATAAAATAGAAAAACATATATCATGCTTTATCTAAGCAACAATATCCTTGTGCGACTGACAAAATGCATGGAAGGTGTTTCTAAAACTCAAGTTGCCTGAAGTCAAATATACATAGAAAATGAACTGTCTGCAACTTACTCACAAAGGGAAATCATTTCCATTAAGTCAGCTTACTGTGATGCCCATGTTAACTTACAGGTTATGCTTTAAGCCTATTTCCTATATCTTGAGCTAATTTCAGGCTCTGGAATGCAAGCACACTGTGAGATTAAGTGTGAGGACATTGACTAGAGGACACAACAACTTTTTCCAGGAATCTCACTTTTTAGTAATAACACGTAGGACCCAAACAGGACATGTAGTCAGGGTGGATCAAGTGCTTGATCCGAGTCTGGCAATGCATGCAAATATATCCTTTCCTTTAAGTAGGACAGCAGTACTATTGAAATCATTGGAGTTACCAGTGCACCTAATCACTTTATGGGATAGGACACAGGGTAATCTTCCCCCCACCCCGCTCCAAAGCTGACATCCACCTGCTATGGTCTGAGGGCCAGAGGCAATGTATGTAAAGATACGTAGAGTTCTTTTCCCTGAGGACTTGCTTCATATTTAGCTTCAGCCTCCCTTCAGTAT
The DNA here is from genome assembly GCF_036417845.1 of Apteryx mantelli. Lineage (NCBI taxonomy): Eukaryota > Metazoa > Chordata > Aves > Apterygiformes > Apterygidae > Apteryx > Apteryx mantelli. The sequence goes on along the minus strand of NC_089980.1, from coordinate 113,532,190 downwards.
AGAAGCTCATGCCACCAATTTCTCTAGCAGGCACAGAAAGTGTTGCACAATTCATCTTCCTCATTTCCCATTCCCATTTCTTTTAAATGCCAGAGAAAGCATACTGGTTTTCATTAGGTTTAGACAAGGATGTCTCAGGATACTCTGGTTCAGTCACAGAGCCCCATGCATTCACAACTAGTTTTTGAATGGGCTTTGATAAGCATGTGTCTTACTTTTATTGAGAGAGACCAGGCTTCTCCTTCAAGCTCTCTCTCTTAGTTACACACAGGGTGCCCTCACTGACAGTTACTCCATATAAGTTGCTCTGCAGTAATTTGCTATCTTCCATCTTCCTATTTTCTCCTCTTTCCCCTTTCCCCACTCTCAAGAGTCTGTCTGGGTTTCCACACCCTCTCTGTATTATATTCCAAAATCTTCATCCAGAGCTGTAGGGTAGCTGTCTTGTCCTGAGCCACAGGAAATGCAGAAGGGCAGGTATTTCTCTCCATCTTAGCCTGGAGAGTTAGAGCTTCAGGCTACAGCTCCATCCAGACACAAACCAGATCCTGGACCTTTCCCTAGGGCTGGATAAAAATACTCAACATAGGTCTCTGACTTCAGTAATTACTATAAATAGTATGTTACATGACACCACTATCATTCAAAAACAAACAAAAAATTATTCTCTTTGAAAGAATAATAGCAGATACCTATTGACAAGGGACAGTAATTGGAAACTGGAACAGAGAGAAGAACCTGACTGTTTCCCGAACTCTGAAAAAGGATGGCAGTAAGAAATGTGCTTTAGAGAGACACTGATGCTTTTGGGTAGGATGCTGGGTTTTGTGCTTTGTCCATTGCTTAGTATTTTCTGTGCACTTAATTGGAGCCAGAAACCTAAGTCTAGGATACAGATTCCTTTCAGGAAGCCACAAAGGTCTCTGATTCCTGAAGTGCTTAGGTCCTTTACTATATCAGTTCTCAATCTGTAGATATTAACATGAAAATTACCCAAAATTGAAAAGCAAATAACTTCTATTTTGTCCTCTGTAACTGAAAGTGGTTCCCCCCCCCCAAATTAATTATATTTTATTAGATCAGGACCTGAAACAGTCAGTTTACTCTGCCACTTAATAGGTCATACACTCTGGATGCAACATACTTAAACATCCTCACGGGTTTACTGGCCAATAGAGTCACAATACCGTTCACAACTTTAATTTCATTTAAACTTTGGGAATAAAGGCAGAAGACATGAAATGGGAGCAATAACAGCATCAGGTAAACAACAAACTCTACTTTATGCTGATAAAGTAGACCTGCCAGGCTGCTTTCTCTCACTTTCCACAATTTCCTTTCTTCAAGGAATGACTTACTTATTCATGTAGGCAGATTCTCTCATTGCTTCAACAAGCTGACTTAGCTCTTCGTGTCTTTCCATCCTCCCTTCAGCAAAATACCAACATTTTTTTACTGAGTACATGGCCAAGGACTAATAACTTAAACACCGTTTTTCTGTTTAAACAACATAAACTGCTTAACCTAGCATGACAAAAACTCATAACTAGATCTCCAGCTAAATTTCAAAGTCTGACTACTACAGAGATAAAGGATTCACCTTTATCAAAGGAAAGATTTGTTTGACCATTAGGGAACAGAGAAAAAAATTAAAAATCTAAGCTAAAGGTACATCAAAGGAAAAGATGGAAGACAAGAAGGGAGAGGTGAGAGAAACATAACCTTTGTAAATGTTCTGGGCTCCTTCTAAGGCAAACACAATAAAAAGTACTGTATGCATTTGGGGCCGAACAGTTTGACTAATCCAACTGTGATCAACACGATTATTCACAAGAATTAAGTCAGATGCACACATAAGTGCAGCATAAGAGCTGTTGTTGCAACAAGATGACAGAAAGTACTAACCAGGGTCAAAAAAAAGCAGGGATTCAATAACTGCTTGAATTTTAAAAGGTAAAATTTGTACTGCAGTAACTACTGGGGAATCAATATTTTCTTCATAGAGTCTTTCTTTTGCAATTTAGCATAATGTTAGATCACTAACATCTTTTTTTAACACAACAAACTTCTGATAAGTCATTGACTTAGTCATAGCTGGGAAACAGTGGTGAAATATTATTTCATAAAAAATTAATAAACTTGCAACCAAAACCTTTAAGGCAAACACTGGAGACTGACACAATTAATGAGGAAAAGATGCTATATCCTACTCTCCCCAAGAAAATAAGAATAATTGCAATGGCACGGTCCTAAAAGTGTCTCTGAGTGGCTTAAGAAATAACTTATCAATAACATTTTGAAAGAATATTAAATTAAAAATAAAAACTTTGAGGGATCTAGAGAAAAACAGGTCTGTGGCATGGTAATTTGGAATAAATTAATAAACTGTGAAGAAGCATTTGGATTGAGTATAGTCGTAATATCAGCATAAAGTTGCATTAGCACATTCTTTGACTAGACGAAGATTAACACTGTCAGTGACTGAATCATCACTCTGGGAATGGAATATAAATGTTTTTTCTCCAGCAGCATTTCTTAAGTGATAAACCCATCTCTAGTCTGAATATATATGTTATTTAGTCTTTAAAATAGAGACATTGATACAAAAATAATATCAAGATACTTAACTGCACAAAGAACACAGGACTATTAGGTTATGTTGTTGCAAAAAGGGTTGTTGTGAGTTTGTGCCATGAGATAACTAGCTTTACTTCCATCTTGCTCAAATTCACTTTAAAATTGGAATGTTTGGTTCTGAATTTCTGCCAAACACTGTGACAAAACATAGGTTGCAGCTGAAGCATCAGGAAAAAGAGGGAGCTGAGTGCCATCAGCATAGCAAAAGGACATTATACTGTGATGGTGAAAAATTGAAGTAAGAGACAGCATATAAAAATCAGAAAATACAATGGTCGTTATGCAGAGTCCTGGGATAGAGCAATTCCACATCAAGCAGAGCAGAATGGTGAAAGAGGAAGGAAGAGTTTGGTCGACAACTTAATGATGATCTCAAAGATTTTAATATAGTCTTGTTAAAATTACAAAGATTTTCCAAAGTGGCAGCAAAATATGGTTCAGCAGCACAGGGTATTAATTATCGCACTGATTTGAAGCTCTGTTTTTACGCAGTCAAAGTAGAGATGCATATGCCATGAGATATAATGAGAAGTACACTCTCCTCCAAGAGAATATAAACCATGTCTCAGTTCTCATCTGAAAATGAGAAGAATGGTAGCTTCCTCACTGGCGAGGAAATGGACTGTCCCATTTACAGGTACAGAACCAGAAAACAAATCAGAGAAGACAGATAGTGTGTAACATCACATAAGTTAGCCTGAGGTGGCACTCTGTAAAGGTTGTTACTGCTCAGTACCCATTGATATATGATATGTTGTCACAAACAAATTCCTAACAATCAGGAGACTATGTCCCAAAGCCATTAGTGGAAATTTGTACTAATTGGGTCTATATGCTTGTAGACAGGGTCAGAAAAGAATGAACACTAAATGGACATGGAAAATTGAGCAGCCCTTTTACTCTTGGAGGCAGTATGTCTGAATAAAGATTATAGCACATGGGCAACAGCCCTTTGGCAAGAGCAGTAGGAGGAAACCAGAAGTCCTACTGACTGCAAGACTGTCTCACTTCTGCAAAATGGAGGATGGTCAGGCAGGCAGCCTGCAAAGCACTGAAGTGTCATTGTACTTTACAATTCATTTTAAAAGGGTGGTAAAGGATTTGATTGTGAAGGACTTGTAACAAGCTTAATAAATACGAGGTACCAACACCAAAATTATCTTGTTAGCAAGTGATTGAAGGACTAGACTCACTCTTGCAGAATCTTACTAGTAGGTAGAGAGTTGTGAGATTCTTTAAGGATTTTATATCCAGATCCAGCAAAGGACTTGCAGGAATTCCAGTTAAATATCACATGCATAACTTCCAGACGTTTGTCCTTAGAATGGAGCCCAGACCTACCATGAGACATACAGGCTTCCCCACACAGCCCACACTGAGAAGGGCTCGCTCTTTTTTCTTAATTGTTCACAGAGGCAATGATTGGGTCCACATTTCACATAACCATACAAAGACTGGAGCACTCGCCTGGGATATGGGACCCTTAACTTCCATGTCTTCCTTATCAGGATGTCCTCTTGTCTTTCCAACAGTGCTCACTGTGCATGCAACTTTCTCCTTTCTCTAAAGGTAGTCCCATCACAAAGTAATTAAAGCCAAACAGCTCAGTATCACTGCAGGAGATGAGAGGAGGGACAGAGAGACTGTAACCCAGGGGATGTGCTGGAAGGTTTGATTCTTTTCCTTTCACTTAGCAGTTTTTCTGGGGCTTTTGTTTTTTGTTTTTTGTTTTCCAATGCCAGTTAATGTTAAACACATCTGTCAGGACAAAGGATATGTGGAGTTGACCCCTCCCCTCCAAAGGAGGAGAAAATTAAAGTTCAGGTTACTGCAATAGCACTCTAATCATTAACCTATCACAGGAGGTGGGCACTGCTATCTTATGCTAACAGTGTATGCTATAAAGGTTTTGAAAATACCTGTCAAATCTGGTCCTTTGCAGACTTTTCAATCTGTTCTGTCAGTTTCTGGATCCTAATGACAGTTAGCCCAAAGGCGCATGCCGACCTACTCAGCATGAGGTAGTTTCCCACTTGCTCAGAAGATGAACTCCTGGTGCCTAGAAAGCTACAGGTGCAAGGAAGCAACAAACCAGGACAGAGTTCAGTGTGGTTAAAACTTAATAGTCACAATATCTTATGGCAAGAATAAAAACATTGCAATTGCATATCAATACAACCTGGGTTACTATAGAATTAAAAAAATCTTCAGCCAGTTTGTTTTCTTTGTTTTTTTATAGATTACCCCAAAACATCTAACAACTTTTCAAAAAAAAAAAAAAAAGTAGGCATATATATCAAATTAAGAGTGAGAATTACAGCTAAATGAGATCATCAGGCAAATGCATCTTCTCTAAGAGAACCTAGAAGAAAACAATGTGAACACAAAGCTGGTGGCTGCACAAATGACTGCCAAAGAGCGAGACCTGCTTTACAAGCCATACATTGTAGGGCACACAAACCAAGATGGAATTTAGATGGAATGTGTTCACCACTTCAGGTGAAGAAACATAATGAAAACCATTTTACCTGGGTCAAACAATGTCTGCACTTTAACACGCAGAGCAACAACCACCAGAATTCAAGTGGAATCGGTTGTCTCTTGAAATAAATTACTTGCATGCTCCTACAGACATGGTTACTATTAACAAATGAGAGTGTAGGATTTCATGAGCTGTCAAAAGTATATACATTGCTTCAAAAGACCTTGAAAGTGGACCTAACTAAACCTTTTTCTTTTCTTTTTCAGCACATGTAAGTGAGAACAGATTCTAGAATCACTTCTTTAACTAAAGAATAAAATAAAAAGTTCCAGGTATTCAGCCTAGTCAGTCTGTCTGTTTTACAGGACTAATGTTCACATATTATTATTACTATTATTATTATTACTATTATTATATTCTCACTTATTCTGAATAAGTGCTGCAAAATTTGGCCTCAAAATACCAACACAATTCTGTCATAAAGCATTGCTTGGAGAAACAGGTTAATACGTGTCCATGTTGATACTTCAAGAATCATTAGCAGTGAACACTCTAGGGTGTTCACAGGTAGGGTGTGCAGCTGGCCTGAAAGCAATAACCTTGAAAAACAGGATATTTGGGAATAAGACAAGGTATTATCCAAATGTGAAAATTGTCTTTTACTACATTCATGTGCACACATAAAAATAAATTACATTAAAATTGTATTAAAAAAATCTTTTGTGAAAATGAACTCAAGTAAGAAATGGCACAGTTGATTTTTAGGTTATAATTTATTTAAGTTTAAATACATACAGTGTATACATTTACAACTGAGTTTCTCACCATAGTGTCCCTGTATTATCAATGTAGAGCAACAGGCACATTCAGACAGCCATTCATCTAATCTATTTCAGATGTGCACTGTAGGATAATATAAATCACACCCTGGAGAGACCTATTTCTCTTCAATGACTATGGAGTCTCAGTTGACTAATTTAGATGTACTGTACACATCTTCATTTGTTCAGATGAATCCCACCCTAAATGTGTTCTTGAAGAGGAACGTGATGTATCTTATTGCAATGAGAATTATGTAGAAAAAGATGAGAATTATATAGGAAAAGAAGAACATATTGAGGAAGTGGGTTAAAAGAATTTAAATTTCCAGGATCAGTTGCTAAGAAATTACCATAATCAAATCTCCCATAAATTCTGAAATATGTCTGTTTATATTATCAAAAATCAACTTTCAAAAATGAGCTTATTAGACTATGCTGGCAGCCATGAATTGGTAATGTGTATGAGGACAGCCTGGAACAGTGAGACAGACACCATAATGATCAGTCAGAGTAACCGCTATACATCCAAGTATGAGAAATAAAGATCATGTGTATGTAGCCAGAATGGGCAGGAATACTCAGTCTTGGTTTCTATTTAAAAAATATGCAGAAAAAAAGGCCTTTACATTTCTAAAGAAATCAAATGCATTCTTTCGACTTTCCCTGGCTCTGTTAGGCCAGTATAAACTGGCCTTCTTTCTTAAATTGAATGGTACACATATACTTGGTAAATGATAGGCAGTGCATGAGTGCCTGTGACTGACCTACTCATCTGCCATGGGAGACACCTGTTTAGCTAGTGAGGAGGCACTATGATGACAGCTAAGCAGTGGAGCAAGCTGCCCTAAGCAGTTGTGGTATCTTCATCCTTGGAGGCTTTCAAGACCCAAGTGGACTGAAGGAACTCCCAAAATCCCTTCCAGCTTCCATGGTTCTGTGATTCTGTGGTCATGCGTGTCTCAGTTATACACCCAGATACACACACAGACATTCTGAATTACACATAAATTGTGCCAAAGTAAATTTCTAATTTTCATGCAACGATGCACACTACAAAAGTTCTAAATGAAATAGAGGCAAAAATGCAATCATCTATGGCCAAAATAATGTTAAAACTCTCTCTGACATGGTATCTTTCCTCTTGTCTAGCACTAAAACTGATATTGCCCAAAAGGACTCAAAAATCACACCACCATGCTTCTGTTGCATGTCCACACACACAGTCAGAATATAAAGCTTGATACCTCAAGTACTTACAAGCTTTGAGTTATTTTCATTTCTGTTCATTGTGCAAAAAGAGAGATGGCTCTCAAATCAGCCTTTTCATTCCATAGCTACCTATCAAAACTACCAACATTTTGTAAGAATTGTCCTGACTAGGTTTCCTTCTCTTCCTTTCTGCATAATTCTTTAACATTATCTTTCTTGCCATTTTCCCAAAGGGATAGTTCAGAAAAATGCAAAGAAAAATCTACTCCCAACTTCCATCAGGCATCCTGTATACAAATGCTATTTACTCAGTAAAATGTTGAACTCAGGTTAATTAGTCATCTGAAGACTTAAAAAAAAAAAAAAAAAAAAAAGAAAGAAAGAAAGAAAGAAAAGAATTGACTGCTAGCAGGATATGTATGAAACACAAGTCTTGCAAGTGCACTAAAAATCAGCCAGTAACTTCATTCTGGAGGAGCAACTTTTTGTCTCATAAATGTTGTAGATAATACATAGAAAATCTCTAACACAGTTGTCTATATTTAATTTGGGAATCTAGGATTAACGGAACATGTAATGCCTATCTCAGTTTGAAAACTTGGGTTCGTACTGTAAGTAACAATACAGAATGACAGCAGAGAAAGCTAAGTACATTTTTAAACATACTTGATCTTTTTTTTTTATGAGAACAATAGTAATGATAGTGTTCTTTTTTTTACTTTTTATAATTTCATGGACCATTGCTTTGTATAAACAAATAGTAAGATATAAACTTCTGTTAACCCATAGAAAGGAATTTGCATTTTATCACTGGAGCTGTAAATATTTTCTGTAGGATCTGACTTCATATCAGCTTCTACCACTGTAGTTAAACTAACTTGTTTGGTATTGCACTTGATATTTTTAGTGGGCTACCAAGGTCAGCCCCGAAACAGTTACATTTGTTATGTAATGGTGGCCCATCAGGTAAATCTGAGAACCAGACTCTACTGGCCATTTCAAAGGTAAAATTCCAAAAGAATCTTTCTGAAAGCAACTGGTTTAAAATTTACTCCAACCTGACCCCTAATGATAATTTTGATCAATATCAGTAGAATTCATTCGCTTCATTTTAGACATCTGAGAAGCAAATCAGTGTCTAAACATAGGTGTAAAGTGCCACTTTAGATCTTCTAGGATATTTAAGCCACCTAAATGGAGTTGGCGGGAATGACACAGAACCTACTGGAGATCCACACCTTTCCTTATTGGCAGGGGACCTGGATATCTGGGACCTCTAAGACAGCATCCAACACCTAAGTTTAGGCAATAAATTCTGCTTTGAAAAATATTTATATTTATATCTCAACTAATTTCATTAAGGTCCTTTTAGAGTCAGTGGGGAGAAGTAAACTCTTCAGGATATAATTCTTATGAACTATTTTACATCTCTACTTTAGGGTCAAATGACATTCAAACGTGGTCTTTTTTTTTTTTTTTTTTGCATTGACTATAAAGGAAACCCAGATAACTGCCTAGACCTATGTGCTTTCAATCACTTTTACACCTACTGAACATATAACAACTTGAAGCAGCATGGTATCATAAGATACAAGTAACTTGTTTTCTTCTATCTATTCCAAACGGTCTGGCCATTAGTTACTGTATTGCTGCATGGTGAATATAGAGAAAAAGAGTGCAGAGGTAGTTAACAGATGTCTGTTTTACATTGATAGCACACTTAAAGAGACAGAGGGAAAATGCATAAGAAGGATGAAGGATATAATTTATTCTGCTTCACCATGTGTTACATAGCAGCATAATCACAATGATATTACCAAAGTAAAATACATCAAGAAATGTGCAGCATCTTCAGGTTCTGAGTAAATGTAGCAGAGAAATACACACAAGGCAACTGATGGTCTCAAGTGTATCTCTCAGAAGGGGTTATTTAAGATATTCTTCTCATAGAAGAATGAGCAATCTGTGTGCAAGTGTTTTATGTTGAAAGATTTGTAGATTAGCAATTTAATACAAGACACTTTTTCCACCAAAGATCTTCACTGAAATACGGTTTAAATAAATGAAGTGCATTTGGTATCTTATTCTAATTCTCTGGGGAGACTGACTGCGTTACACATGCCAGAAAATTGCCACCACTGGCAATCCAATAAGGGAAGTCAAGCTCTGATGATGAGTCGGGGTGAGGTTCAGTGAGATAAAATGAACAGTACAGGCTTAGCTCAGGACACTGTTTCCATTCTGCCATCAGATGTACATTATCGATCTCAGCAGTTTAAAAGAAGAACATGTATTTGATGTAGTTGACAGCAGCCTTCCAGTTAAATTGCTCTTCAGCTGGCAGATTATTGTGTGAGTTTGGTTGCAGGGCAGATCTGTAAATGCACGGTTTTTGTATTTCTGACAGTATCTAAGACAGTAAGTAATCTGAAAACCTGTTTAAACATTCTAAGTTACACTTTACAGGTGTAAATGGGCCTGCATGAGATGATCCTACTACTTGCCAACCACTTGCCAGGAAGAATTTGACCGTTCTGAGGGTTGGCAGCTGCTCAGCTGTGTCAGAAAACACACGATAGAGAAAATCTGGGAGGTCCATCACAAACTTCAACCTAAATTGTTTGGGAGTAAAACCTTTGGGAGGAACACATTGTGGATGTGTGATATTTCAGCCCAGATGGTTCATAAACAGATTTCCACTGTTAAAGATACAATCTTCCTCCTTTATTTTTCTTGTCACACAAGGATATTAAGAAAGGGGAGAAGGGAGAGATAAGAAAGATTTTCTTAAACATTTAGAAATATAAAATATTGCCAGAAAAGGATGATGAAGGAGGTAGATCTAGAAATTAAAGATATTTCTGTGCATCTATTTATATCTGCTCCTTTCAAAATCAGCCTTGCATCATTTGCTGTTAATATAGTATATGTAAAGAAATTAAAACATAGGCTTCTATGAAATTATTCCATTATTCCATAAGAGAATTCCCAACTGATGTCTGAAGAATCAGATCACAAACAGGTAAAATTTGAGGGAAAGCTGAGACAAGAGAGATACAAGGGATATGTTGCAGAAAAGTCAGGTAGTGGTCCAAGGGGAGACAGCATGGGTGAAGTAATGAGGCTCAGAGAAAAAGTAGCAGTTAGAAGTAGCCCCTGAGAAAAAAAATCCCAGAAGACAGGAATAGCTCTTAAAATAGGGAATGGGCAGCCGAGCTGGGAGCAGGAACAGTACCTCTATGAATTCTTGAATGAAGACACATTCTTCTTGTGTCCATGAGAGATTTTCTTGCAAAAAGAGCTTAATGGATAGAGAAGAAATCCATTGATGGAGACGACTATAGCTGTTTTCACATGAATCTATTGGGCCTTACAAAGAAGTCCCTTTGAAGCTGTATTTACATCTGTTAACCTGACTTACATGGTATATCTGAGTAGGGACCATGTTTTATTTTGTGTATACCCAATACCCCACACTGGAGCCCTGATCAGTAGCTAGACCCTATTGATGTTGACATGCCATAAGTGATAATTAACAGGCTCAAACGCAGCCAGCAACAGACTGGCAGGGGAAAGGGGGAGACTGAACAGCAGTGCAGATATGCCAGGATCCAGGCATGCCATAACAAAGAAGGACTAAGCAGAGGGAGTTTTGCTGTTTCCCCTCTGTATGGCTCCTTCCTGGCCCTGGAAAACCAAACTGAGTAACAGCAAACATGGCAAAAGTGAAGAGGTTTTGCCCACCCTCTTCAGCTATTGTGTAGGAATAAGCAGAGTGATGTGCCACATGTCTGTAAGTATCTATAAGAATATTATGAATATAAGGAAGTAAACAGCATGATTATGTCACAAATGTATGTTTTTACTGTACATTACAGAAAATGCAGTTGAACTGAAATAAATTAGGAACCAAATTTCAAGCATGTTATTCACTGTAAGTACATTATGCAGTAACTTTCAGCTGTTCCCCTGCAAAATCCCTGGTGAAGCATTCACATACAGGGTCTAAAAAACTGAGCTATTCTGATTATATAATTTCCAAATCTGTTGTGCAGCCAGTGCTGTTATCTGGTTGACATGATGCATGACCCCACTAGAAGATAATAGCTCAGCATGCTGCATGAAGCCCACTTGAACTATTCTGGCAAGAACAAGCATGTCATTAATTATCCCACAGCTGAATCTGTTGAAGACTTATTAACACTAATTCACAAGAAAGGGGATTGTTTGATTCTCAGCAGGGATGGAGAAGCTGAATTAGACTGTTGTTAAAATGCAGCTAATATTAGGGCAGTACCTCCCAAAGTAATGCAATTTTAAAGTGATATTAGTAATATTATCTGAAATATCCTTGACTCCTCTATAAATATTACTACTGTATTACTATGCAATTCCTATCCATTGCCAAACCAAACTTTCTTTAACTATGACATTTGTAATAACCTCTAGAGCACCAAAATTTATCTGAACTTATTCCAGTTATTCATAGCCAAAAGCTAAGCCTGCATGTTATGATTTCTTTAACACTTATTTTAGATATTCAAACTGATTACCATATATAAATCTGTCATGAATTAATTCAGAAGGAATTAAAGAACACTTATAAAGTAATTCATGCAAGAGTCAAATACTTAAAAAAAATTACTATCACTGGCAATATAAAATTACTATCACAGAAAATCAGAAAGCAGAACTGTATTACTTATATTGACGCTAGTTAAGAATTTTTCCAGATGATAGAAACCAACAGTAAATACAATATCTAGGCTGAAATTGTAAACATAAACTGAAAATATATTTTGTATTTCCTTAAGAAGCTTGAAAAACCAACAAAATGCATTCTTTGTGCATTTGCATTAAAATAACAGCTTTGGTTTTAGTAACATCTTTGCTGCATGTATGAATCTACAAGTAGGCACTATTTTGGAATAAAAGCACCTTTAAATGATTTTTTAATCAATAAAAATGAATCAACAAGAAGGATATGGCAACTATAATTCTATAATGAGCTAAGTTTCCAATTTATTGAAAATGTAAATGTATGTGTAGACCATATATTAAGTTTAAATGCATTTTAAAATGTTTAATAATAAAAACAGTTTAATTTTACTTTAAGGATTAGTCATGGCTTGAAAGGACTTTACACTTTTAACTTAAATGTTCCTTGCAATGATTCTTTAATACACTCTACTTTTTACTTAAATGTTTCCAAGGTCTGTTCCTGGGCATGACATTTAGAGCTTCAGTCTTATGAGCAGTCTGGTATGTAGCTCATGCCTGACAATGCTGAAAATTGATAAACGAAGCACTCCTTTGCTTATATCCATTCAAAAAGTATTCTCAGGGTGTCCTTAAACATAGCTGAGGAATTAAGTGTCTATGTATATGCAGTGCGGGTTTTTTTTTCCTCAAAATCCTGAAACAGTCTTGGGAGCAAAAGATTGGTCACCAGAAGGGGAAGGGAGTCAGACACTTAAATCTTTTGGTTTCTAATACTTCTTGTGTTTCTTCTGACCAGCTGTAGGCATTTTCCTACCAAGCCCGCCATTCCCTGGGATCCCGTTCTGCGATGCCTGACTCCTTCCCTGCTCTGCCCAGGAAGCCTTCCTTCATGCCCCACGCACAGTCCTGGGGTTTGTTTCTGGGAGCAGGCTACAAGTCAGCTTTTCAAATCTCATCGACATGGTTCCTTTTTCTTTAAAAAAAAAAAAGAGAGAGAGAGAGAGAGAGATCATTTGCCTGATAAAAGAGAAAACGTTCATTGTAGGATGAAATAACTTTGTCATTTGAATCACAGTTTTCTTCACATCCAGATAGAAAAGATTTTGTAAAGATTTTTGTCATACCAAAAACATGGACAAATACTGCGCTTGGCAGCTGGATTGACATAATGTTGTGTTAAGGTATGTAGAGTCAATACTCTGTAACACTCAAAACACTATTTATATAGCAGGATGCAATGGTTCTTTAGGAGAGACATAATGATCACTTTCTAAATGTTTAGAAAACAACAAAACTCTTTCTGAGCTGTTAGAAGAGCCTCATAATAAACTGATTATGTCTGGGTGTCTATTATAAAACTTTCCTATTCTTAAATCACTTTTAATATCCTATACCAAAGCTGCACACTCATGATCTGCAAGTATTTCCAAAAGTGTCCAAGAATTTTCAAACTGATTATAGCCAACTGACAGTAACATTTTTAAAAGCTTGATCCAACAAAGTGCTGAGCAATTTTCTGAGGTGTTAGGCAGCTTCAAATCCAATTGTTTTTAAGGAGAGCTGTGGCTATTCACTGTATTTTAAGAAAACTCAGCATTTTGCAAGATTTAATGCTGAAGATCCTAATTGAAAGTCAATGAAAGTTAGTTTCCTAAAACTCAGCATCTCTAGGATATTTTAGTACTTGAAACCAATGGAGTCAGCTCCCCTGGTGACTTTGGAGATCAGAGCTCTTGCTTGATAAAGCCCAGTGCCATGGTACCCAGCTTCTGCACAGGTGACCACTGTATCTATAGGATACACTGATGGATTTGGGTGTTCCCCATCTTCTGCAACCAAATTAACTGAGAACCCAAATAAAAAAGTCAAAATCTGTAAAGGGCAAGGAATGGCATGTACCTGGCTGATCTAGCTGGAAAGAAAAGCCTCCTGCTATTTTGAATCCTGTGACACAATCACACTGGAATTAGACGCCTGAAGTACCAATTTTCCTATTAATGAAAAAGTAGATACAGGGGAAAAAAAAACTTCAGAATAACCAATACCTTAGGAGTTAAGCACCTGCTGGGTTTCAAACTTGACCCAGTATTCTAAGGGTGTGCCATAATCACTAGTCTTTATATATCTCAAATGGAAAAAAGACATAACACTTATCTACCAGGCCACATTCAATGTATTCATGTTCATATCATAGCATTGGATTGGTGTGCACCAATGAGCTACACAGTCGTCTTCTAGCTTGAGTATTTGACTTTAGGTTTATAGGAAGGTTCTAGCAGTTCTTTTATCAAGTGGATCAGCTTTAAGGTGGCTTTGAATATGCTTATCATCAGAAAGTGAAGATAGCCACAGAGCTAAGCAGCAGCTAAAGACATCTTCATCTGTCTGTCTTGATGCCCACAGAGAAAGCAAGGAGCTTGAGTGTCCTAGCAGAAAGAACCATATGCTTCCAACAATTAGAGAAAAATGAAAAATCAAGGAGGGTAAACTAATGTAGGTAGGATTTTGCTGTGAGAAAGATAGTACCTCCATCTTCCACAGCAATCCATAAGGAAATGCTTATGATGTGACATGATGGCATATTCTTGGAAATGAGCTTAATTATTTGTAACTGCCAAGGAAACAATAAGGGGGGGGGGGGCAGGGGGTGGGAGGGGGGAAGGACTTAGTAATAACGCCAAACAATTAAACTTCTATGTCTGCCATTTGTAGAAGAGAAATTACAATTTTGAATGTTAAAGTAAATTAAAACGGAGAGAAGAAATTAAAAGTAGGTATTGGAAGATGATAAAAGAAAGCTAGTATAACCATCCAAGTATGTTTGTGCTCCTGACAAAAAGGAATAAAGGCGCTTTTCAGTCACTTCATATAGAAATAGTATGCTATTGTTAAAAATTTCAGCTTTATATCAAAAAAAATCCATCACAACATACTTTTTTGTAGGTGATATCGGAAGTGGGCATTCAGTAAACTTGACTCATTGTCCTAAAAAGAGTAAGCATATGAAATCTATGTACAGTTTGACAGAAAATGCACCACTGAAATTGCACCATTGCCATGTTCCTGTTCTGAAATGCCTTATAAGACATTCATTGATGGTCCAGCAATTAGTGCCTCATCTTCCATGATTCCCCTCTTCAGCCCTCTGCAAAGCCAGTCCAAGCAGGAGAGAAGGAGGAGTCTGTATCTGAGTGATCTAAGCAAGCCACAGTCAAGTACAGTAGCCAACACACAGAGAAATGAGAAGTCTCTCCAAGATGCACTGTCTAAGGGTCTGTTTGGTAGAAAGACTGAAGTTTTCCCCAGAAGCTTCCTCAGGGACTGCCTCCTCCACATATGCCCTCAGTAGCACAGGCCCTCCCCCACGTCTCCCACAAGGGGGAAAAGGAAATTTCACAATCCAAGTATTGTTAACTCAAGAAGTACCACCCCCAATGAGTTCACTATTACTCAAAATACTTTAAAAAAATCTTTGTTAGACTTTTCTAATTATCCATGTTCTACATATGCCAGGCCTTACAGGATCAGTTTGGGATTTAGTTTGATTGTCAAAATTAGCCAAAGAGTTCTTTGATTCACAGAAGCACCCCACACTGAGACACCAAGAGCACTATCCTTGCCGGAGCCTGAGCCTAGCAGGGTTGCCCTCCTCCAGGTGTGTCCTTGTGGCAAACCTGTTCAGGAATTAGAAGCACACGGAAAAGCTAATGGTAGTTGTGAGCTTGCACTATTTTTTTGTTTTTACAAAAGAAGAGTTAAGCATTACAGTTTGGATTAATTAAGAGCAGGCATTTTGTTATGCTATTAAAGTGCAGTTACAGCACTGTCTTCTTGCAATATTGATTTTACCTATAATCTGCTGCTTGAGTCAAATGGGTTTACTATGGTTTCTTTCTTGATTCTTTCACCAAATACTATTTTTTATTAACAAATATAATTTAGGAAACATTTAATCTCATTTAAATACAAGGGAAAGAGAAAGTGAATGCAATACATACAAAAGCAGACATTAACCAGTTACACAAGGAAACAAATGAAGGCACAATGAGGATGACTTTGCTAATTATACAAGGAACATATTAGGTGTTGTCCTGCAAAGTTTTACATGGCTTGTTTCCGCCTCTGAAGTCTTAGCATCTGGACAAAAACAAACATGTTCTATGCTCTAGGCAAATAAAAATGGGTACACTCAAAGGCAGCAGAAAGCTAGGACACCACAAGCAAAGGAGTGAAGCTCTGCCTGTTGTGCAGGTCTGTTCCACCTGCCCTATCTTGTCAGCCAGCAGAGCATGGTGCTTGCTATAAAGGGTGGTGGCAGCTGTCACTGCTCTGTTCTTTTCTTTAGGAACTTTGCATTTGATTTAGGATAATGCTTCCATCAGCTGCCACAAGAGCTTCTCTTCACACATACATGGCAACCTGGCAAAGTTGTAAAGTTACAATTTAGTGCTAAGTGTTAGGTGCTTAGGTCTCAGCTGAAGAGGATAAGTCAAATGAAACCTAATGGGTGAACCTCATCGCTTAATAAGTCAAGCCTAGACTGCTACCACTGATGTTTTCTACATATGCTTGGTATTTACCATGCAGTCCTCCATGTCCCAAGCTATTCCTTACCTTGCAGTTCTTGCATGGCCAGAAATTATGACAGGAAAGAACTGAAAATTTCAGCCAAACTGTCTGAAATTTGACCTAAGCTAGCTCCACTTTGCTTTTACCTATCATAAATAACAACAAATCTTTTCTAATTGAGTTAAAGATATTACTGAGGCATTTCTGTTCTCTAGCATAAACAGATCGTGGAGAAGCAACATATAGTTGTGCGCTGAGATAACGTTCTTAATATGTCTACTTCAATTGATCTTTTTTAATATGTACAATTCAAAATGTTAATGGAATACAAAGACAATTAAAAAAATGCAACTGCATACTTTTCCAGTTTACCTCAGTATGAGTTAACTGGTACAAGCTAACATATTTATGTATAATCCAAGCAAAGTTAAATTTGAAATGCTTATTGTTTGGGGGGAAACACAGAATAACAATTTTTATTGTTCTCTCTTATTTTTTGAATTTTATTTGAACAAAGCATTTATCCTGACAGTATTTATTTGTACAATGCCCAAAAGTCTGCTATCTGCTATTCAGAAGCCTGTCAATACATTTATTTATTTAAAAATCAATCTTTTCAAATCAAGTCCACTGCTGATAACAAGATTGTGTACATATAATATTGTAGCTTTAGTGTTGCTTGTATATTTCTCAGAAAAAAAATCCATGTTATATTGCTGTAACCATTTCAGTGTCATCTTCTACATAAAAGCAAAGTATTTTTAGTAAAACGCATTTTAAGAGTGATTTGAATTGCATGGGATCAGCAGGCAGTTCATTGCGATGCCTGTGAAGAGATAGCTAGCACACATTGATTTTAACTTTTGCGGTAATAAACACAGTAAAGATCTTGAAGTTAAAAGCCAGGATACTGAAGAAGAAAAAAAAAGTTTAAAAACTGCTTATAGATTTTTCAAGGCTAGAGTTCCTTGCTTCTGGCATCAAATACATCTCACCATCCAAAGAAGTTTCACTTCTACTTTCACCTGTTAGCAAAAATCATGTCTAATGGCTTCTACAGACTCAGATAACAGATTTAAGATTGAGTTCCTAAACAAGCACTGCACATTAGAAGGGGGAGAAGAGAGCCTTGATCAAGCAGTGACTGAGGCGGAGGCAGCTGCCAAGAAACAGAAAGGAAGAAGTCAGAAACTGAGAAACAGCAGTGAAAAATCAAGGAAATCACATGCTCATCCATCTGAGAGTGGAGGTTGGTGTTAAATTAACAGAGAATATCTTCAGAAATACCCTTGATAGATGGATCCCCATGCTTTAAATGAAGCCGTAAAATATATTATACAGTGAAAAGTGTTGAGGGGGCAGCTGGAGCAGCAAAATATTCCCAGTGTTGCTCATGAGAAATGTATTTTCAGAACTGAACACAGAAGGATCAAAATATAATGCATGCTGTTTTGTATTAGCAAGTGATATCTTGTGTTAGATTTACCCCAACCTATGTCAAAGAGTAGTTTCACAGATTTTCGAAGGATTACCTGAAAAAGTCCTAATGGACAACAAAGACAAATTTTTCACAAGAAGTCACATAGCCCTACACTCTGAAAATTGATCTAATAGAGTTTATCTATTCCAGGCATAATATGAGCTGTGGTGCAAGGGTTGGAGCTGCCTATCTTTAACCACCAAAGATTGAAAACATTGGCCTTTGTCTTTAGTACCACCTAGTGTCAAAAACTCTTCTCTCTGACCTGAAAAGAAATGGTTTGAACTCTATCCATTCTCCTGTATTTCCTTGGCCCAAAACAAGACCAGAATATGCAGGAACAGGGCCAGGAGGGCCTCTTTTTAGACTGAGAGCATAAGGAAGAGGGTCTTTCATACCTCTGTTTACCCTGTGGGAAACAATATTTTGGGCCTGAAAAGAGCTTGCACTTGTGACACATCAGGCCCAAACTCCCCCAATATTATGCATAATTTCAAGCACACTTACATTTTTCCATAGCATAAGCAGCAGAAATGCTATAGGGCTTCTCTGTCCTGGGAAGGTGCTGCACAGCGAGCTGGGCTGCGGCTGCACAGCCCATGCACTGTTTTGCACTTGTGGGCGAGCCCCAGGGCGGCACAGGAGCTGGCAAGCCTGTTGGCACAGGAGCTGGCAAGCCGGTTGGCACAGGAGCTGGCAAGCCGGGCTGCCAGCAGCGAAGTGCCCGTGTGCCTGCCAAGCTGGGCGTGCTTCCTGCCTCTGAAAGCTGGGGTCTCTACAGGCCCTTTGGCGCCCGCTCAGCGAGCCTCGGAGCCCAGCAGTAGCACCTGGCAGGTTTTGCTGAGTCCAGCCCAGTCTGGGGTTGGGAGACCTTTCCCCACAAAGCATTTCTAGAGGAAAACAGTTTTGCCCCAGAATTTCTTACCTGCACTGTTTGGGACTTCCTAAAACATGGTATCTGGAAGAAAAATTCATGAAGTGACTGTAGGCGCAGAAAGCTAGCTAAATGAATTCAGGTTAAGACAGATGCTAGAACAGATACAGCGAATGTGAAAAGATACACAGCAGGCACATTTACCAAACTAGGATGGAGTGTGTCTAGTGTGAACTCCCTGGAGATGCCAGCGGTCCAAGCACACAGGCCTCTATTACAATTCCTGTGACTAATGAGGAACTGCCATGGCAGCTCCATATATAGTTTATAGATCTACTTATAAATTTAATACAAGAGCAGGCCAGAGAAACAAGATAAAGATTAAATATATAGCAAAAATTTGTAGTAACATCAGCTAATTGCATAGCTGAGGCAGGAGGTGTTAATTACAATTATAGATGAGCCAGCTAGTAATTCATATTAGTGAGCATAGAGCAATTATCAACCTGCTGGTTTTCTTGCTACTCATAATATATATGTTTTCCCTTTTTTGATGGAACATAATAGATGTATTGAACAATGTAACAGAACAGTAATGGATACAATGCCTATTTAGGTAACCTACAGCTGTGATGTGCAATATTATCACAAAAATATTTTGTTTTGTTTGGAATAACTCACTATCCAGAGAGCTAAGTAATTCTACTGCTAGACTTGAGTAGGAAAAATATCATGGGTATTTCACAGATGGACAGACACACTTTGTTTCTAGGCTTAAGATTTACAAATACAAATTAACCTTGGCTGGACCTGAGGCGAAAGCACAGCTTAAATTATGCACCAACAAGAAATTAAATCTAAAAGTATCAACATCAGGGCATCTGTTTCTAAGTGATAAATTGGAAGAATACCACTGACATGAGATTGGAAAAATACAGTCTCCAAGCCTGACAAATGTATTATTCCTGTGAGCTTACAATGGGACCTGGTTTAAGAGGGCTACACCAGAAGAGATCGGCTCACTATTGTTAGTAGCCTTACCGTGTAAGGCATCGTCATGGGGGTACTACAAAGAAGGCATTAAAGGCCACAAGGTGACAATTTCAGGAATAGGATGCAAGAGGACTTAGGGCTTATATGTCACACCCAGGTTCCTCAGCATCCATCAATTACAGTGGCAAAGCATGAGATACACTATTATTGCATGGCTTCCCAGGGGAAGGCAGGACACTGGTTTAGCCCAAAAATCCTGTAGATACAACAGTACAAAATCATCCTTTCTCCAATTATAGAAGAGAGAGGTGCTTCAGAGCTAGCTATTTTATTCTACCAATGCTTTGTGCTTTGTACTATGTACACAGTACAATGAAAATCCCTTTCAGTCAAAGGGGAACTGCTCATCTGTAACTAGACTTTGGCATGAACCCTGCACATTTATACTTACAGCGTGCTCCACTGGTATATTCCTGGCAATGCCTTGTCCTCGATCATTCAAGCCTTAAACAAATGTTTAAAAAAAAAAAAAAAAAAAAACTATTTACTCAGTAGTAAAGCAGAACATGAGTCACGTTTTGAAGACGTAATGCTGTTATTTCATATGCTTTCCATATATTTACGCCATTAGTTCAGTCACATTAAAATTCAACGCAAGGATATCAAGCAACTGCAATTTTTTGTCTGAAAATTAGTATCTTTCTGGGCAGATGTTTATCAGTTAACAGGTACAACTGGGATGTTATAACTAAGCTACACATTTTCTGCTTGTTTAACAATAATTGAAGGTGAATCTAGTATTATACATGCGCTTTATCATGAGAAAATGAAATCCCTCCTACATTAACATACAAAACAAAACTTCACAACATTAATAACATTTTTTTTTTACTATTCAGGGTATGAAGGATTTGTAAACTTCAATGGAAGGAATAATGGCCAGAACCAGTTAAATATTTTGAACAAATTCCACGACTATTTGCTCAAATTTTAAAAGAAAATTGTTTCAGGTTGTATTTACACCACCTCTGTATTATATTTCTGGATTAAATTCAGCCAGACCACCTGCCCAGTACAAGATCTGTGTATTATGTAAGTCAACATAGCTGTTATTTTGAGAGCTTATCTGAGATATAAATGTAGCATGCACTTCACACTTTCTTTGTATGTAGCATAAATATACCCCAAAATATGATAGATCTATATGTGCTTCTTCTTCTGAGTATGTATAGGTTATCATCCTGTCTTAACCTGTGATTTTTTGATCAGCATGATTGAAAGGAACCGATCAAATATCTCTGACAGTACATATTGTCTCGGATTTCCTAAGTCCTTGAAAGTCTGACAGTGTAATGAGGACCACATTAATGCCATAAGCTGATAAATACTTCTTAATCATGGACAATTGCTAAATAGCAAATGCTAAATAACTAAATAGCACAATTTTATACCATTATTTTCTGAACTCATTCATGAACATGAAGATTGATTGTTCTTAGAAACTTAGTGTTTTCCTCTCAAGAAATTTCCTGATGGGGCCCTGGCATTTTCAAACCTTTGGGTTTGGATGCATTTCAAAGCACATTGTCATCATCCCTGTGCCGAAATTCTCAGTAGCTCCCTGACAGTGCTGGGGCTCATGTGATGCTCAAGCAGAGGGCTACAGATGGATTGTTGATTTTCCTCTCTACTTCTTTCCTCTGTCAGACTCAGAATTAGCAGTGTTTTTACTTTTATTGTTGAAAAATAATTTTCTCAAAAATAACTGCCTAAGTCTCAAGACTTGTAGGTACTACACTCTTAGTCCAAGGAATAACTTGAAGTGCAACCTCTAATCCCACTCTATCAACCCCCTATAAATCTTTACATTACCTTTTACTTTACCTCAAATTAATGGATCTGTTAGAGGATGTGAGGGAAATTCAGGTATGGTTCATGCTTAAGATAGTGACATCATGGAGATTCTGGGCTGCTAAAGTAAAAGTCTGTGATGCCTGGGTACTACTTTCACTGTAGAGAGGCTAAATCTTAGGTAACCCAAGCTAACTCAAGCTTGCAGTAAAGACTCGGTTTACAGCAACATGACAAAGGTCTGGTTGGCCAGAAGAAGTAAACAGCAAATTTGGTAGGTATAATGCCCATCTCAGGATATCTAAACAGATATTCAACACACTTAAATATTAAAGAAAAGGATTTCCCAGGGTTTAAGTGTGACTTATTTCTATGTGAGTCACTGGGAAAATTTTCATTGCCTTCAGTAGAATCAATATTTTACCTTTTGTACCCATACTTGATATGGGTGCAATTACATGTTTGTTCTTAGAGACTTTACAAACAACTAAAATATAAGGAAACCATTTAAATTTTAAGTATTATTAAATAAAATAGAATGAATTTTAGAAGTCTTAATACTTTAGGATATTTGTTATTTACAGTCAAACAATAGAGGTGATCAAATATAAATAGAATTCAGAGGTTAGTATTAATTATAGCTCAGATGTAATTTCCTTCCTCTGTATCTGGGGATCATCACTGGAGATCAGATGCCACATTGATATACATAACAAAGGAATCATTTGTCACTTTTTCCTTTTTACTGATGACTGTTCAGGTAGAAGTTGCAGCTCCCAAGGTATTTTATAGAAGTGAATCAGGTTAACTTTACTGTCCTTAGACACTCCTCCCTTGAAGAGATTATGATGCCTAAAACTATGCTAGCTGAATGCTTTTTGAGTGGAGCTATTCTAAAGCAGTCACCACACTGATAATGCCTCGCTAACTCCTGTATAAAGTGGTAAGGACCTTATTTTTATAGGAAAAATCCAAAATAAATTTTAAACCATATATTCAGGAAAAGATAACAGACAGAGATTCCAGTTCTGCAGAAGGATCGGTTAGGGTACACTTTTGTTTGTAGCTGCACTGTAATCATCAAATAATGTCATGATGTGAGGCAGATATATTGTCCCTTTGGCTCATTTATTTAATAGAAATCTTTTCCTCCAACAACCTATATCATTTACCTAACTGAATCTAAAGTCTAGAAACAATTTCAGTAATAGTGAAAAGCTAATGCATGTGGCTTTATCCACAGAAACTCAATGAGATTTTTCAGACAAAATTATTTCTTGCACATAAAGATTTACATAGACAGCATTGCAGCAGAATTGTCTTTGTAAGCGTAAGACCTAGCATAATGAAGATTTGATCTTGAACACAGATATAATAGTTTATAGTTTTCTATTTTTAATAAAAAATCAAAAAGATACACTGAATCATAAAATATATGCAAATATATTTTATAAAATATATTCATATTTTCAAGTTTCGAATATGTATTTTGTAAACTAATTGCCATCAGTACTTCAGTTTGCAGAATTTACATGTTCCCAAAGCCTAGTTTAAAGGTGTTAATGAACATGAACAATGAACTACCCCAGTTTCTAGCCGTATTCCCAGGCAGAGATACCTTGGTGTTCATACAATAAGTTTCATCTCAATTCAAGCTTGCTTTCTTCCTCCAAACCCTGTCATCCACCAAAAAACTCCTTATCCTCATTTCCCAAGGTAAGTATAGCTTGAGCTTTCTTTCAGTTCCAGATGTGCAACCATATGACCTGCTACTAGCCTGTCTACCCATAGCCATGAGTCCCCTAAAGAAATTCCCAACAATTTCTTGTTTCCCTGTCTTCCAGTCCTGTGAAAATTTCTGCCTCCTCTTACTTGGAGGTGGACTGGCACTTAATACAGCTGTGTTCTGTTCTCAACCCTATCTAGCTTTGCAGATCACCAGGTAAAGCTAATTTTGCCAAGCTGAGGCTGTGGTCCCAAACACAGCTGCTAACACAACACACACATGCTAGCATATACTTGGAAGGGAATAGTCCAAGAACCATGACTTTGGTACATAATTATAATGCCACCCTGAGGATATTTTCTTTACTTAGACATTCAAATGACAAGTAACTAGACAATTTCATGAGTCTAATGACAGTTTGGCCCTCTAGCACAAACTCACTGAGGAGCTTCTGGAGCCAGAACCCCACCTCTGGAGCCATTAGGGGAAAGCTAGTTCTCCAGCAATGAATTATGGACAAATTCCTAAAAGCTCTCCTTTTGGCGTGTGCTATGATGCAGCTCCAGAAATTCTAGACAAAAATCTCAGAGCAAGTATGTGTGTAATCAGAAGGTGATATGTGAGAGGCAAGTGCAGAGTCACAGGGGACTTTTCCCACAGAAAAAACTCTGTCTTTTTCTGAACCAGCACGCATGGGTATCTTTGACTGTGAACACCACAAGAAAACTGGCAAAATTATTGTTGTTGGGTTTTGTTTTGTTTTGTTTTGTTTTGTTTTGTTTTGTTTGGGGGGGGGGAATAGCATGATAGCCTTCATTGAGGACAGCTCCAGGGTAATTCTCACCCTGTGACATCACAGATGACCCATCTAGGCACAGCTGCATTTGGCAAACGTTATAAAAAGAAAGAGTACAATGCAGGAGCCTATACCATAACTGAGGGGTGATCTTAAGTAGTTGTCATATTGAAATACTGAGCACAACTGATTTCCAAATGGGAACTGCCTGGGTATGGCAGGCAAGCATGCTCTGAGAACTAAGGAAAACCCTAGATAGGTGTCAGATAATCCCTTCAAAATCTGACTTTTTTTTTTTTTAATTTCATTTGTACTAGAATTGGAATTTGGCTGATGCTTTTCAAGGAGACATTTGCAGAAGATTCAGCTCAAGCTCAACATAAACATAGAGCATAAGAATATCATGCATAAGTGGTCTGTAAATCATTATAGTAGCTTTTGCTTAACTCAGAGGACACATCCTCTTCCAGACTCAGAAGATACAGTGAAGAGACATATTAACACTGACTAGAAACCTGTACAAATATAATGAGACCATGCAGAATACTCTCCCTATGTAAGTATAAAAGTCTTTTGACATTCTGAATCTATGTCTTGACACAGAGATAGTAATGCAAGCACATATCAGGGAGGGACGACAAAAGGTAAATGCTGTATAAAAGAAAGGAGAAAGAGGAACACAAAAAGAGAAACACAAAATAAAAATAAAGAATAAATAAAAATATAAATAAAAATATAAATAAATAAAAATTAAAAAATAAAAAATTCCACAAAGGTGATATACACCTGAAAGATTTTAAATAAATTAACAGGAAAAAAAGCCTATTCATGAGACAACAAAAAGAGATTAAAAGTGCTTTTAAGATTTTTTTAAATCATGCTTATTTATATTTCCTGGTTTCAAAATACAGCACAAACTCAGACTTACTAGTTAGCCTCTTGGAGCCTTTGGTGCTTGAGGTTACAAGTGCATACTACACTTCCTTTGTATAACCTGCTCTAGGAAAATAAGATTGTTTTCATTTTCCTAAGTTTATGGTGCTTCATTTTGCTTCATTTTCAAACCTCTTAAAATCTGTCAGAAACTGGATACTGGAGTAAGTTAGGTGTTAAGGGAGCCAGTGGTCATCAGTGTTTTCTGGGCATCCAAACTTCGGTTTTGCCAGCATTAGGAAATAAAAATGTCATTCTGTTTTAACTCCTTGGCACTTATGATCACAGCATGTCCAATTGTTGGCAGAAAGACAGGCAACTGAAAAGCTTTGACACCCTGTAGTACAGGCATCCATCATTATGTCACCTTTTGCTTTCACCTTTTATTAAAAACTAAATTAGAAGACTGACTTAAATGTTATCAAATTTCATCAAAAGCTATCCTCTGGCCACAGATCTTACACACAAATTTTGAAGTAGAAAGAAAAATTTCTAAGTATTTCTTAAGGATAAGGCATGGAAGGTAGGCTTATAATGGAAAACAGCTACCTCTCTTTAGTAAGTGACAGTGGTGTGAAGCATTATTAACAGCTCTATTTATACTATAGCAAAAAATAGACCAAAAAGAGAAGATGCATAAAGTTTAAAATGAAAGCCAAGAGTTGCACCCAGGCTAGCTCACTGAGAAATTTCACTCCAAAATATTGAAAGTTGAAGTCAAAGGTAGCTGCTAAAATAGGCATTCTTTTGATATAAGACAGGGTGAGAGAAAAAAGATCTAAAATAAAATATATATTCAAATTTTCTGGAGCTTACCATGCCATAGTCTTCCTTCTCATGATATCAATTTTCTGTTAATTCAGAGATGCACAGCACAAACAATGAAGCCCTGAACACTAGATTGAGTGTACAGTGGAGTGTAAATACTATGTCCCCATGTCCCCTCTTTTCTTCTCTCCTAGTTAATGGGAGGAAGAAAACTACTCTGGACCATTACTAGTAGCAGACTATTGGTTTTTGTTATACTTGTTCAGGTGTTCCAGGTAGGACTCTGCAGGCAGAGATAAAATTCTGACTTATGAGACAGAGCCCCTGCCCCTACCATTACGCTTACAATACTATCATAAAACTCCATGAACAGTGTCAGTCCAGTAGTTTGGCCCAGGTAGTTTCACAAAGCAGGTCAGGAAGAATTACAATTTTATTTTTACATTATATATTTCCTTACAGAAAAGTCACTGTAAAATAAAATAGAGAGGCTCAGAAACTGGTTCCATCAACTGCTGGTGTTTGGGTGGGGGCAGTGCTTTTCTCCAGCTGGTTGATTTTTTAATTTATAAAAACATAAGTATTTTATTTCTTGAAACAAAATTAAAATCCACTTTCCATCTTCTGAGGTGCCACAGGCACAGTGAGAGAAGTGATGGAAGGGAAACCAGTGCATCCTTCTGGAGTGCACAACATCCAACCAAAGGCAGGACAGGGTATCTGCAGACTGTTTTAGTTATACTCACAGTGTATTTAAATGCTTACATGTACGGTTAACCATCACATTTGACTTTCACATGGGTTAGTTAATCATATTTTTAAAAGTGAAGTTAACCATACTTTTAAACGCTGTACTGGACCAAGGCCTAAGGTTTCGTGCTTTTAAATTAAAGCAGAGTAGGGATAATGTATGCAATGGAGATGACAACCATTACCCAGTACCAAAAAATCACTTTAAAGTGCTAGCAGTAGAAGTTAGTAGCAAAGAAAAGAACAGTGATTTTTCCACTGATCTGCCCTCCTTCTAAATAATGAAATCCACTTTTTTGAAACAAAAGGACAAAATTGTATCCACAATGCACCTACCTCTATTTATAAGTCCTTACTGGTTTTCCTAAGTCACAGGAAGCATACAAATTTTAATGACCTGTGAAACATCAGGCAATAGGGAAAGTTGACAGAAATCCATGTTGGTTTTCAGTGCTCTTATTTTCTTCAATGCAATGGACACACTTTATATAATATAATTAATAGTAACTTCTTTATCTAAGGGTCCTAATGGCAGCAAGAGAAAAGGCTTGTTATTGTCAGATCTCACACTACTATACATAGCTGTTTAATCAATAAGCAGCTCCAGAAATGGTATGTTTAAAGGAACTGCTCCTAACATTTAGTAGCACGTACTATGCATAGCTCCTGGCCCTGCCTGAAATTCTATGAATCAAATATGAGGCTAAGAGATGCTTTTTTCTAAATCAAAAGTGTGCAGCAACCAAAGTCACTGAAGGCAATCCACATTGTCTTAGTCCTATCACAGAGAGAGCACTTTTTTTTCCAGAAAGTTAATGTTTCCTATAATACAGGAAACAGAAAATACAATGAATCAGTACTCCATAAAACTTTTTGATAAATATCTCATTTATTAGACCACTTTAGTGGGATAAATCTTCTCAGAAATCAGGCTGCATTCAAAATTGGCTGGAACTATCAGTAACTGGCCCCCAACTAGCAAGAAACAGACTATGTTTTGTAAAGCATGAAGTGTCCGTCATCTTCTCTGTATTTACTATAGATATGAGCTGGGCATTCCAAGATGATAGGATTCCAGCCATTGTTTCACCAAGAAAAGGGCAAACAGAAAATAAGTTCTCATATGACTGATGATACTACTGAAGGGCCTGTGATTTGGCTCACTGCTTGACCTGTCATGTGTGATAAGCAGCTTCTTATTGCAGCAGCAATACCTCCAAACCGTGTTTCAGGATAGGTTTTTCTTGCTAAAAACTGGTCTGTTTTAGAGAATCTATACCACTACAGCTATTCTGGCACAACTGTGTTGGAAACCACCCCACTTCCAAAGGGGATAGAGCAACTATGTTTACATTAGCAAATCTTGTAGACAAATGGGAGCAGAGGAGTGAGATAGTGCTGGGGACTGGATATCTACAGGACACGTAAGTCAGGGCTGTTCTATTTTGGTCTTGCTTTAGTCTTGTCCCATGGACCCATTCGTGACTGGGCCCCATCTTCCAATTTCATTTTGTCCAAAATCAATTTTTTGTGTACTGAGGTCAACCCACAATGTGAACTGAGGAAAATAAGTGGGGAGGTCAAGAGATTCACTTTGAAAGTGCACTCCCGACCTGAATGAAAACACTATTGTCAATATGCCCAGGACGTAAAACAGAACGTGCTTTCCTGCTGGTGTAAATTTACTTCCTCTCCAAACGACATAAAGTCCATTACATTCTTTTCTGCTCATACAAGAGCTGAGATTTTTCATGCATACATTGAAAGCCAACTGGCAAAAGTCTATGTCAGAAAGCTGGTATAAGAGTAACATCAAAGGCAAATCAACACATAGTATTTGTAGACACAGGGCAAAAATTTCTGCACCTAAATCCCTTTTGTAAAAATGATAAATTTATTTATCCTGCCATAGACAATCAGAGCAGCTGACACTTAGTGCCATTTCTGTATTTTCTGAATTTATTATCATTATGTAAAATGCAGAATCAGCATAAAATATTTATTTGTAGGACTTTCAACAGAAAAAAAATGAATAGAGAACACAAAGCCTCTGTATGTAGGTGTGCTTAGATAATCCTTTAAGCTATACATTGCACAGCAACTATCATTAATTTTAGAAGTCATTCAACAATAATCTTCCACAAAGCTTTCAAAAGTGTAAGGGTGAGCTCATATCTTAATGAGAATGATAAATGTTTTCCTCAGCCTCACAGATATTATTTATATTCACCAGTGCAATGCTCATCATTTTTATGTAATGCAATGCCTTGTAATGACTTCTAGGTAAATAAATACTAAAAAAAACCCAAAAAAATCAGAGAATTTCAGACAAGAGCTTGTTAGAATTTTTCAATGAAATTTTTATTGTTAGGGAAAGCTCATTTATCAAAGTTTTTTGTGGGTACAATATGAATGACATCCAGACTTACTGGGAAACACTTCTAATATCTTGTATGGAAATGCTAGAAACACAGAAGGAGAATTAGGCAAGAGAAGCACTTGCAATTTAGTCTCTTAGCTACTGGAAGTCTTTCACTGTGCCGTTCACTTAGGAATCTTTCTTTATTATGCTATTTTTTCCTGTGGGTAATACTTTTCCTGTATCTACATTAACTGTTTACTGGTCCAGAGAGAGAGAAAAGTTTTCACACCTATAAACTAAAGAATAGACCTGGAAGACCTTAGTGCAACTCCCTGATCTGAACCTAAAAGAGTAGGGACTTGAAATTGGTTTCCTAAAGAAACCTCTTCCGAAGGGCCTTGACTTCACAGCAATGACAGTTAAGATGGTAGTACCACATTCCTTTTGTCTCAATTCTTCTCCCATACCATCAGGAGAAACGCGTATTATCATTTCAACTCTCGCTATTGTCAGTCATTCACAAGACAACTCACTAGATTTTCAATCTGAAGCAGCTGTAATGCCATATCTATATTCAGTAAAACTGCTGTTATCCCATAGAATGATTGAATAAGAGTTGTCTGTCTATACTTCCATAAGAACAGCATCAAAGTTACTCTCAAATTATTCTTGATTACCCTGTCATCTTTTATAAATATTCAAATAACTCTCAAACATAGATAATCATTCTTAAATTTGCACACAAGAGAGGGTATTCAGTCTTGTTTAAGCTAAGACATAAATGCTTAATACTCCTCTCTAAGTCCCAAACAGAATACCAATCTCTAAGTCATATCATATCATATCATATCAACATATCAGGCCACTTTCTTTACTGGATGCCTGTCTCTGCTTGCCTGGATTCCTAAAGGCTCCATTTTAGTCAGCCATGCATGTGCAGAGTGCTTCTTCCAGAGAGAAATGCACCTCTCTTTCTCCTAACGTGCCGCTGCACACAGGAACCCAATCTCTACCTATGTTGCAGAGAAGTCTGAAAAACTATTTGCAATCATCAATACAACTAATCTTACCTGCTGTGATGGTAGGTTGTCCACCATTTCTATAACGACTAGCTGTTAGAGAACTCACCTAAGAGTTAAGAAATAGAGCAACCTCAGCTCACATCCCAGGAGATATGGGACTAACCATCTGGTTTTCCATTATTGGGAGGTGGAAGGTATACCATCCACCCTCAAAACTGAGCTGCTGAAAACAGAAAATAGTCAGAAGGTGGGCCAGGTTAGGCCTGTTACCTAATGGCTAGACAGCTCATGGAACAGAGAAATTTAAGGCTCTGAAAATGGTCTGGAGCCATGACTTGAAAGTCCCTTTTTCATAGCAAGTGTTCTGACAACTATAGGCAGACTTACACTGGCTAGGTCATCAGCTAGGCTGTGGCACTCCGAGTCCTCACTACATAAGGGTTCAGATGCAAGAGAAGGAGTGGAAAGTACACTCATCTGTACTGGAAAAGAAAAAAAAAATGTTATTTTTATTCAGTAAATTTTAAGTTACGTAACACATAAATATGAAAAACTACTGACCTGAAGAGAAGCATAACTATAGCTACCTTTTTAACACATATTTCTGAAACCCCAGGTATGATACAAAGTCATAATTTAATCATAGAAGTAATAACATTACCTAATCAATTAACACAATGAATTTTACACTGCTGATATAAAATCATTAATATGACTTGTCATTCCAGTGCATCAGCAAGTAACTAATTTTGTTATAGAGTTATCCTAGTACAATAACTAACAGAAAGATCATTCCGGTGCTGAACTGTTAATTTGGAGTTTTCCCTTTCAAAGGAGTAAACGTTTCCAGGCAGGTACTGAGTGTTCTACTTCCCTCTTAGGTATCTAGAATTGCAGGGTGTGAACTCTAAATATAGAAAAATGATATCATTAAAAAAAAATTGTTTCAGATAAGTTCACTTGGCTTTTACAATTGCCTTTTCTGAACATTTGGGTAAGAAAAGCTTCATTTAGACAAATGCCCACAGAAAGCTATTTCTGAATCCATAAAACCCATGTATTTTAGCTCAGTGCTAAAGCAAGAATTAAGTGGAAGCAGAAGTATTGGAGATAGGTTGTATATTTCAGGGGTAATCAGAAGGAGTAGGACAGGTTTTGGCTGACCAGTTGTAGCCACATATGAGATTGCAATCATTCTGTTTATGAATTCTTGAAGGAAGAAAACACTCTCCTACACTAACTGAAATCTGATCACATAAGATGTTCTTTGACAACTTTGAAATGTAAAGTATTATGTTAAAAACCATAGGCCCACACAATGGAAAGCCATGAACAGACAAACTGTGCCCTGCTTTGCCCTCCCAGTGGTCCCAATAATAAATAATTCAGAATCCACTCTCTGCCACAGAATCTTTCTAGAATATGACTCTGCAGAAAAGCCTAAACAAGTATTTTCAGAATAATGATGACTTTGGGTTACTTTGTTCCCATACCTGACTTGCCCATGCAAGTACAAGGAGAGATGCCTGATGGCCTGTTGCATCACACAGCTCTTTCTGTCCTAAAGCACTTAGAAAACATAGATTAATCACTTCAGACACCATAAGAGTGTAGCAGTATACAGACCAAAGTTTGGGAAAAACATTTAAGCATTTGTATATTGTCTACCTACAATATATAATAGCAATTAACCTCAGTATACTTTTATGTATGGATACTTACATAAGTTACATATGCAGTTCTTGCTTATCCCACTTTCATTAACTCTGTGTATTCATTCAATGCCATCTCTCACTAGGCACTTATTTTCAATACATAAAAGCTTTCTTCCACTGATGTACATATGTGTTTTCACTACAACTGTCTCCATCACTTATCCTGTATTGTCTCCAATCTTCCACAAGTACTAAAGCTCTGATTCCTTCCTCCCCAGAGACTATGGGGTAGGAGATGAACATGCAATTTAGAAATATGTTGGAAGAAGAGAGGGGTAGCAAGAAAGAAATCAAAAACATGCAGAGGAAGCTCATGGGAAGGAAAAGAGTGCATCGGGTGAACAGGGGGGTCTCAAGGATAATTGGGCCTTAATTTTCCAAGTATACAAACTTTCAGAAATAAAAACAGTCAGATATTGGTTGTATTCAGAGTAGCTCTCTCACATTGTATTGTTCAAAATGCATATCTTTCTGGGCAGGAAGTATATCTGCATCTCAATCTGTGAAGCTCAATGCAATCCTTGGTGCTATAAAAACAAAAACACTTATTGACACAACAATCTGTAATTGATCTCTAGGAATTATTATGATGTCTAGTCTCACTGACCTGAGTAGCAACCTTTATTGAAGTATCGCTTACAATTGTAAAAAAAAGACACAACCCTGGTTTGTCAAAAGTGAACATGGAGGGAAGAGGAGAAAGCAGACAGAGCAGGCACAAGTAGCAGAACACTTCAGCACTCTCCCAAGCAGAAAGACAGCTGATGACCGGCAGGTCACCTCAAGCCTAGACTTGAAAAGATACATGGCCCTTACACTATGTCAGGTACTTGTAACAGTTTTTTAAACCTGTTTAAAGATATGTTCCCTAATACAGCCTCCTCAAACGTTCATGGTTAAAATGCCTCAGAATACTGAAGCCGGAACATGTTCCATGTTATTTCCATTTGTAATGTTGAAGTTACAGACTCAATAAAAATAACATATTTTTCTGGTTTAAAATATTTGTCCAGTAGCAAGCCACAGATCTGTAACAGTAACTGGCACTCTGAATTTTTTTTCAGATAAATTTGGAGAAAATTAAATATATGTATTATCTCTATTTTTAAGCTTAACATAATGGCAGCTACATCAGAAAGTTCATACGTCTCTGGCCCAAGGTTTCATACATTATTCTCCAGATAACTGAACCAAATCCCATAGAAATGTTTTCAAATAAATATAACTATTTATTTAAATGCTTACTCACTGGACAGTTTGGGTTTTTTTCCCTCCAGAATTATTATCTACAGTGTGTTTGTGAAAGCAACACCTTTGCTCCAAGTGGTTTTTGTAGTGCTTGCAAACTCTTCAGAAATACAATCAAATGAGAACACAACTAAAATAACATGTTACTTCACCTGACACCAGAGTAGCACTGCCCAAAAATAAAAGTAAAAGTTAGATCTATTATGGCTCGAACACTATCAGTGTCACACTGATAACTGACTACCATCCTTCATCCTTGTGTTTTTCTACCACCTCAAGCATAGGATAGATATTTCCTATTCAAGCTCCAGCCCTGATCTAACAGCTCACATTCAGTTTCAAAATTGTAACTCTCACCTGCATTTGTCCCAGGAGGCCAGCCTCTATTGTACACTTACGTAATTATGTTACATTTTCTAACCACATTTTCACCTTGTCCCATGCCAAATCTCACGTAAAATTAATTCTCACTGAGTATCTGCAAGGACTTTCATTGTTCTCCTTCAAATCACTTGTTGAAACTTTGATTTACAGCTAAGATCGCTGTCAGTCATGCTGACCGATATCTCGTTGTCTTTTTATGCTCACCCATTTCAAGCATCCATCCTCTGGTCCCATACATAGATTGCAGACTGCTTAGGGGCTTTTTGTTCTGTGTTTGTATATTACCTGATACACAGATTATGATTAGCATTCCTATGCGCAATGGTAATATAAATCATAAAAAATAATAAAACTGTTATCTAATTGCCATATGGTCAAGAGCTCAATTTTTTGAGGAACTTCAAGAAGACAGGCATTCTTAGGAGAATTGTATTTTATAACGCCATACTGAAGCTGTACATCAGTATCCACCCAGAAAGAAGAATGCCATCCAGTAAATCGGTAATTCAAATAATCCTTAAAGCATCTAAGAGTCTTTTAAAGTAATCATTTGACTGAAGCCAGGCAAACCTGTATAATATGTGAAAAAACTGATTAAGATAGCAAGACAGAAAAAATAAGCAAGAGGGTGGAGATTGCTTTAAAATAATCTTTTGTTAATACAGAGCTACACCAAATGTATCTGAACCACAAGGGTTATTAGCACATTTATACAGAATGACTTGCAACATGAAGAGCTCATTTAATGCATTGTTGTTTACAGTGTTTAAAATTTCATGAACTCTCTGTATAAGTCCACTTACTGAGATTCACGCTAAGTATTCTTCCCTGAAAACAGTGGCACACCTGCATAAATGAAAATTGTGTATAAATTGGAGCAAAGTGGCAGAAAAGGTATATTGGAATGGTATGCAGAACTGTTATTGAACAATAATCACGTCTAAACCTGCACTGAAGAATATATTGATTAAATAACTATGGAGGTTTTTTAAAGTAATTTATTAGATAACATTAATCTATATAAGACAGTGGTACATAACAGGAACGGGATGTATCACAATGCTTACTTCCCATGAGTCCTAGTTTGCATATATGTTATACAGTGTATTCTTCAGAAATAATAGATTTCTTGTTTTTTGAAATGCAACACTAAGTATAAAGCATTCTTCACAGAAAGCATAAAGCTAAAATAATATTCGAGGACAGAATTGGAAAAGAATGTCAATGTGAAAAATTATGTTTTTTCTCTTCTATTTATCATGGTGGCATTTGGGCATCCCACACTTGGACCAGAAAACAGTTGTGCTTGGAACTGTGCAAACTTAAATCAAAAGAGAAGAAAGCATTGCTGATCCTATAACCCCAGCTTCATCAGAACTTGATTTTGATTTTATAACACATAGGTATGCTGAACTTTGCAGTCAGCTCAGAATGCGAAGCATAGATGAGCTTTGTAGTCAGGTGCAATTTTTTACGCTTCTTTACTTTATTCAGGCTATAATAAGAAAGATCTGATTATATATATAAGTGCTTCTAAAAGGTTTAGATAAAAGCACCTCTCATGTAATTCATGATACTTTCTACAACAAGATGAAGATGAAAGAAGTTTGCTTCTCAAAATTGGGACAGAATATCAAGAAAACAATTGCTTTCATGTATATTTGGTTCTATATGCAACCTGAACAATTTTTCAATTTTAAAGGTCATTAAAATCTGGAAAATCTCTGATGTGTTCAAAATGCCAGAGTAAGGTAACATTATTTATTTGTAACGTTACATTACAAAAACATCCAGCTGTGGTGGACCTTTAATTGTGAGATGACACAAAAAAAACCATTAAAAAAATAAAGGCATGGCAGCAACCTCAGGTTATTACTGCCTGTAGACACTAAACTTGTCAAATATAACTAAAACTACAGTTTGCATGATGGCAAAAAAATTTAAAATAAGAAGAGTGAAAACCCATGAGGTAAATTAGTCATTGTGTTAGACTGAAAAGTCCTCCAGAAATTTCAGCAGGAATGCTATTTGCTAAAACATCTGCTGAAATAAGAGGTTTCATCTCCTTGGAGCTTTGGTTACTGTATGCCTGAATGACTCCAGGAAAACAAGATTCTGCGTTTAACTATCTTTGAAAGCAGGAAGCATGTAAGAAAGTTATTTTGATTACCACTCAATAAAAATTAATATCCAGTTTTGTTGATTTTCTTTCATATTCTTATTACTCTGAGGGCAAATACTGCTCAATCTTATGTATCAAATGTCTTCTTTTTCTTCTCTGTTTAAATTTTATTTTCAGTTTAGCCACATAGAGGAATTGACACTAATTTCAGTAAATAACTTACAACCAATAAAATAGTGACTTTCAAGAATTTAGCATGGCAAAACTTTGAAACCATAATCCTCTGCAGCTGTCATAACCTGAATCAGAAAAATCACAATATAGATGTGTACATCCACACTGAATTTATGGCATGTTTATCATTATTATTTCACACATTTAGCATAGTAAACTGTGCATAGTTGTATGTTCCCCTCTTGTATGTGATCAGGAAAAACTATAAACTTGAGCTTGTGATATTACACAACATTTTAATGGCCATATTAATGGAGTTATGTTTAGGGCATTTACTGAACTCAGTACAATCTGTCTATTTAATTACTCACCAATTACTGGAAAAGATGTGGTAAAGAAAGAGTATCAAAGATAAAAGGAGAATGCAAGATTACTCTAAAATTTTACAAGTTCCAATACACAAATGTTATTGCTCCTGAGATACTGTATTCCAAAAGCAGTGTTTGTGATGCATGATGCTGCAATACTCCTTAAGGGTTAGGAGATCTGTAATTATTTTTCTGGTCAAATCAACCAGTCAAGTCTGCAAACAGCAAATCTTTCTTTCTTGCTGCTGGTCTCCCTCGTCACCTTGTGTTGGCACATTTCCCTTTCCCTTCCTAGCCAGCAGCTATTTGAATAGCATACCAAGTACCAGTGAAGATTGTCTTAAACTTTTCCTACAGTGTTTCTCATTTTTCTTTTGTTGGTCAGACAAGTTAAATTGCAAAATTGTAATAAACAATTTCCAAGTTTAGTTTCATAGACATCTGTCATTAACTTTAGGGCCTGTTCAGTAAAACACCATTCAAAGCTATCTAATAAACTATACTCCTGCAGAGGATTGTTAATATGTTTCATTTTTTACACTATGAGAGCTTAAAGAATGTAAGTAAATTTCTTACTCAAAATATTGTCTTGAGCAGATGTTATCTTCTGTAGTACATGCATGTGTATTAAAATGGTCATTCAATACACATTTTCTTTCTCATAGTAGAAATTTCAGCAGACAATGTTTTCTATCAGCCAAAAAGTACAACTTTGTTTTAATTACAAACAAAAGGAGTTTTAAAAACAAGTATTTATTTAAACTATAAAGTGAAGAAGAGAGACTATATTTAATTTATTCCTTTTTAAAATAAATTGCTTTTAACCCACTACAGAAGCCTCTGAATCACCTAGTTCATGTATTTTATTTAATAATTCTATTTCTATGACTGTGTTGGTTTCAGCTATTTATAAACACCTGTCATTGAAATGTAATAACAGGTTTTTTATATAAGACAGTCCCCAAATAAACAGCTATAAATAGCTTTAAATAGCTACGTGTAAAAAACACATGGACAAAATGAATGGCATACATAATTCCAGTGATCAAGGTGTTTTTATCACTATTCATAGTAAAAATAAAAATGGAAGAATTCATAGTCCATGCAATGTTGAACAAAATGTTTCCACAGTCAAGATGGGAGAATAATTGAAAAAGAAATCAAGTACTAACAGTGTGATTAGCTCTAACACAGTATTCAAGACAAACGCATTCTTTCTTCACGCTTTGTGGGCCTAATTGGAGATAAAGAGGGAAGGATTAAAATGTCAGTTCTGTTAACCTGGCCAAAATTCTTCCTTTGCAGCAGATCATGAAACTCACGGATATATTCCAATCATCAGCTGGGATGGCTCCCAAGGAATCAGAAATAACTTTGCAACAGCCCGCAGGTGCACTCTGTACCTCCAGGCTGGCTTCATTCCACTAACAAACAGGAGTTTGTGTCACACTTCTCCCTGGTAAGAAACCCAATTGAAACTGTGGTAGCAGTGGCATTTTGACAAGTTATTTCTCTGGGGCACCTGAAAAGGCAATTTTTGCCTTATGAATGTATTATGGCATCTTTTCCAAAATGAAGTCTTTAGGGCTGGTTGAGAATGCCTCCAGCGTACACCCACTGTGCTCCCTTAGGTGCCATGGTCCTCAGCAGGGGGAGAAGGCAGGCGCAGGAGAGCAAAACTCTTCTCACCAAGAAAGCTGTCTCTGATGGCTCCCTCTTTGCACATGGATAAATAGAAACAGAATGGTTGGATCACTTATAGCTACACACTTAAGCAAAATTATCCAGGTAACAAAGTTGAAGAACAAGCCTTTAAGAATTATGTGAACAATACTGGTTAATTTAACATTTTGGATAAACCAAAGCTATGTTTTCTCTATGATTAAGCTGTTCAGTGAGTACAAGCTGAACTAACCAGCATTTCACTTTAAATATACATTTCTCAACTGACCTATCAATATCAAAGAATTTTGTGAATGGTTTTATTAAACCTCTCATGAAAGTACTGCTTCCATTTTTTGGTTACTGTTCCATCACTGATTTACATCTCTTGTAGCCATTAATCAAAATAATCTGTGTAGTTTTTAATACTGCAAGGATATTTTAATTCATAATCACCAAAATCTCACCTTCCTTGCACCTTTTGCTGTAAGACACTAACACCATCATGTATCAAATACCTGTTGTGACATTTACACAAATCTGCATTAACTATTGCTTTCATTTGTCCTTCACTTCCCTGCACTTCATAGATTTATAAGGAAAGATGTGTTAGGGAGCACAGAAAGGCTCTGGCACATTTATTTCTCTTTGGCTTATGTCAGGATTGGATAGCCAGGAACCAGCGATAAGCATTAGAAGGACTATGGCTGAAAACAATATTTTTGAAAGTAGAAGATTAAAAACTTCAGCTGAAGATGTGAAGCCTTTGAATGGTTGTGAGAAATCTGACCATACAACCCCTACTAGTACTTTTTTTTATTTTGTTCCTTCTGAAGTTATGCTCCTCAGTCCATCCTCCCATGCACAGTCACACAAAAAACTTACTCCAGTCCAAAGATGCAGTAAATCCCATGGCTAAAAACCCCAATATACAGCTGTGAGCAAGTGATAAAGCTACCTGCTGGCTCAGCCATAAAGGCATGTGGGAGTGGGGTTTTTCCCTCCTCTGGAAGAATGTGATAGGGTTGTGATTGCCACCTGTGGAGTTTTATCCCATAGAGCAAAATGGTCATGTTGTAGTGCAACAATTCATCAGAATGTCATCATTCTTTATTGGTATATTTATATATATTTATGTGTAATGACACCTCAAAACTGCATGGCAACATTCCTTTGAAATATGACGATGTCAGGAAGCCTGATGCTGCTCTAGTTTGCTCCTTTTGAACTGAAAGCCCAGTCCTGCAAAAGTTCCATGTGAAAAATTGGTAGTACAAAGCAAGAGTTTTGTCAAAAAATGCCAATTCACTGAAATAAAAATATTTTGTTTAAACTTCTTGGTTTCAGCAATGCATAACACAAATATAGGCAGGCTCTTTCTCAGAACTCTATCTGATCTCTTTGTATACATATTCCATATAACCTGGAAGGCAACTTGGACCTTCTGCTAGTCCTACAGCCTTGTATTGTCTTGAATGCTTTGATTGGTTCCGGAAGATTTTAGATGCTGATAAGCTTCTCCAAAACAGTTGCTTATAATATATGTCCATTTACTGATTTCAGTGAACTTCATGTGAAAGCCTATTGCACTGCTGGATTTTTAAAAGCTTTAAAAGTGCTCCTCACTCTATTCTCAGTTAAGCCAAAGGGGCACTTCACCAAAGACAAAAAAGTCAGGCTAGTGCTAAGTATCTTTAAATACCATCCTATACTCTTCTAGAGAGATGGTTAGTAACTGTCAGTCATGACCATGCAAGGATAAAGATTTTATAGACTGGAACCTATATAAATATAAATAATCTGCTGGATTTCATGCAGCACAACTGCATATAAAAGCATACATAGGCCCCGGAGAGAGCAATACTCATCATTTGGCAAGGTACCTTATACAAATACATTAATTCTTACACTGTGAACTGGAGGTTGCTTAGCGACAGGCAAACACAAGATAAAGTAAACTGGTATATTATATTTGGGTCTTCAGAAAGGCTAATTTTACAAAGCTCAGGAAAATTTGAACACAGATAAATAGAACTATTTACAGTGTTCCAGATGAGGGTCTCACCCTCTGTGCACTCTACACTGGACCTAATATTCACCTTTCTCTACTGGAACTACTTTACCAGATACATACTTGGGTTACCTGCCCTTTTCACAGAGTATTCCTATTGTCATACCCTGACTGATCCAGATCATTCTCCTTTGTTGTCATTTCCAACTGATGAGTCCTCAGCACGTGGCAGAAATTCTTATTAGTCCCTAAATGCATGACCTGGCACTTTTCATTATTAAATGTAATCCTATTCTATTACTGCAGTCCTTGAGGTCGTCCAATTTCTTTTTTGTATTGATAATACTTCCCAAATTTTGTCATCAGCAAATTTCATTACCACATTCCTACTATTTCTGCCAAGGTCATTAATTAAACTGTTATATGAGATCACTTCCAAGACCAATCCTTGAGGAATGCTTGCTCTACAGGCAATCTCTTTCCATCAGAATTCTTTCAACCAACTTGTTGGTATGTTCTCTTTAGCTAATTCTCTTCTTAGCTCCTGTATTTCTATCCATTTTTACCATTCTTCATTTTAACTAATATCTTCCTACATGGTGCTGTATTGAATGCTCGAATAAGGATCAGATAAAATGCATTGAATTTCCACTACATAAAAATCATTTAAGAGTGATAAAGAGTTTCACATTGGCATGGCTCATATTCTGGAGTCTTAAACTGGTTAGCTGGCAAACCCAGTATGATTTATGTTCAATATAACAAGTACTAGGATAGTAGGGAAATTTCGGAAGAATAGAAATGTGATCATCTCAGGTATTATCTCTAAAGAAATAAATGTTATGGACATATGAGTTATTAGGTTGGCATCAAATCCAATCAAAATTGTGCAGAAAGTCAGAAATGTTGATAAGAAGTTTCTCCAAAAACTTGAAATAGGACTATAATTAATGTCAGTAATTGTGATTTTATGGGGGACAGATCTCATCAAATAAGGTTGATTTCCTTCTTTCATAAGACTGATAAATGGAATTATATAGATGTAATATACAGACTTGGAAAGCATTTGATGTGTACTACATTCCACTATGATTAATAAATGAGCCTCACACAATATCAGTAAAGTGCATGGTAAATAGGTTAAAAGCTAACATGGAGAATGTATACACTGAATTTTAGATTGACCTTGGAGTCTC
Source organism: Apteryx mantelli (assembly GCF_036417845.1). Classification (NCBI taxonomy): domain Eukaryota; kingdom Metazoa; phylum Chordata; class Aves; order Apterygiformes; family Apterygidae; genus Apteryx; species Apteryx mantelli. Next base: position 113,491,315 of record NC_089980.1, on the reverse strand, counting down.
CTGAAAGGATGTGAGTGCCCTCTCTGCTCTGTATAATACATTCTAGCTCCCAGAAGAGCCACCCAGGTTAAGGGGTGGTGCTTTTCTTATATTTTATAGAGTGGAGTCCTTCTTGTAATCAGTCTAGGGACTACTTCTGTGTTTGTCCCTATTAATGGGGAAAAGAGACATGAAGTAGTGTGCAAAGATGCCAGAAACCATTGGTATTTGGGAACTTCTAATACTCAAAGCTTGCATATGCAAGTGAGCTCAAAATACCCTTTGAAAATGGATGAAGCTGTGAAGCAAACAGATTCATCCTGGAAATTCAAAAGAGTTTCTGAAGTGGGGCTGGACCATTCTTGTGATCAAGCTAAAAGACTGACAGTAGGAAGGTTGAGGACTTGAACCTGAGAGGAATCTTGTAAGGATTCAGTTTTTGATACCGCTTTACTGAAACACCTTCAAGAACTGTGGTCAAGGAAAAGTCTTCCATTGACTGGGAGTGTTTCTCATATAACCCCAAAGGAACTGGTTCAAGGGCTGATGTTATTCAACATTTTCATCAGTGAGCTAGTTAAAAAAATATTGCAGGTGACTGTACAGTTAGCAGAGATAAAAATAATGATGAGGAAAAAGCAGTCATACAGCACAATCTGTCTCACTTGCTAAATTGGGCTATTTAAATAGAATATAATTTAGTACAGCAAAATGCAAAATCATATTTGTAGAAACCAAGAACCAACAAGCATGACAGACTGTATCCTGGAAAGCAGTGATTAAAAATCATCTAAGAATCACAGTAGACTAGTAACTAAATATAAACTCTTGGTGCATTGCAATCACACTGCTGTATACAGTACTAGTGAAAGTAATACAAGAAGACTGCATCCAGATTTGGGGTCTATTTCTAGAAAAAGTTGTTGAAAATTCAACAGTACAGAAAAGAACACAGAATAATTTGAGAGTTGTAGAAAATGCTTTTCAGTGAGAGATGAAATAGCTCTATTCAGTTTTATCAAAAGATGAAGTGACAATCTGATTACAGAATATAAGTGCATTTTCAGGGAGAAAACACCAGGTACTAACGAGCCCTTTAATCTAGCAGAAGAAAGCAAAGTGGGAATCAGCAGCTTGAAGTTGAATCCGCACAAATTCATATGAAAGATACGGCACAAAATTTCAGTGATGAGAATATGTAACCATTAGGTTTTCCTATTACTGGCAAAAATATTCAATTAAAGATTTGATCCATTTGTGAAAGATGTGCCTTAGAAAAACAGGGTGAAATGCAATGACCTGTTATGAGTGACTAGACGATCTAGTAATTCTGGCCTTAAATTGATAAATACCAAACAAATGACAAGCTATTCTCTCCATCATCCATGAAGCATTCTATATATTTCTCAGACTTTACCAAAGAAGACTTTGTAAATATTTTTTGTGTTTAAGAAATATTATTAGTATCACTTTCATCTTTCTCCTGCAGCAAAATAAATCCTCTAATATCAGGAGTACAACTGTGCAAACATCTAAAGGAGAGTGAAATGATCACTAATACATTTTAGAAATGCAATAATTACATATAAATTGCTTTTTCACCCATAATATCACAAGTGCAAGGTCTGATATTTCAGGAGTGACATGATTGATAGAAAGTACGGTACACATTCCATTTCCTTTCCAGTGAACTGCCCTGCCAATGGTATACAGCTCCCATTTCTACACTGATGGATCACAAACTACTGAATCTTAATCCTGTCACTGGTACATTACAGAATATTGCTTGTCCTGGGCTTCAGGCCATATTGAAAGAAATTCAGCATTTGTGGTGGGAGCAGAAAGAATGAAATATTTCTCTAGCAAGATGTTTTTTTGCCTCCATTTCAAGAGAGAAAGCGCAACCTGAAACTAATCAGTAGCTTAGAATGTTGAAAGAAATCCCAGCAGAACTTTACAGGCAAAATGCAGTGGCACAAATATGTATTATATGAATCTAAATATTCCTACCACATCATCATCTCTGGTATATGCCAGGCATAAGAAAGCATGTGTTTAGGCATTAAAATAAAGCCAGTGGTGAGATTTGAAGTGCAGATGAAGTATAGAATTACTATCCACAGTAATATTTGTAATATGATGCAAAAAATTACATAGCGTATGTGATTTATGCCACATATGGGATTCAAACTCATATATAATTTATTTAGAAAACATGTGACAGAATGCAACTATACCTTCCACTTCAGGAATAAAAATCGTTGAATTTAAATAAAATACTACTCACAAAGACTACTTTTCAATACAAAATCAACTTACAATTCAGAAAAAGTAGATTTATTTGCACAAGGACTATAAGGTTATTAATTACTTATTGTAGTAGTACTTAAACAAAACAGTAGAAACACTGGTAATGTTAAGAAATTTTAGGACAAAAAAGTTGAAATACATTTCATTTCAAATGTGTGTTTGCAAACCAGTTTCATATCCTTCAAAATGAGAGAGATAAAAGAAATATTCATTTTTTTCATGTCTTGCAATGTGGAGCCAAATGCTTATCAGGAGATAAGCATAAGTCCAGCCAAGCCATACTGATTCAGAGCAGTGCAAAGAAGTGTCCGCAACTAGCCAAGGAGCCTAAGCTAAAGCAAGATTGCTTCCTAAAAACTAAACCACTGACCTCTGTCCAGACGCATAGGGATGTGCCAGAAGCAAGGGTCAGATACAGCAAAGATGGAACCAGCACTGCAGAGATACTGTCCAGAAATGCAAATCTCTTGCCTTGTCTTACCTTCCTCCTTTCTCTCTCTTTTCTTTTCTTTCCTTTTTTTTTTTTTTTTTGGTAGGAGGAGAGGAAACAAGGACTCCACCACTGATTATACTCCCATCATGCACAAAATGAGAAATCTTCTTAGAAAAGTCACTCTAACACTTTTAAGAAAAAAATAAGATTATTTTTAAAAATAATCAACCACGCAGCCATGATTCTGCTGCAAGAGTATTCAGTGAGGTCCTTAGAGGTTCCCCTCATAGACAAGCAATGGGATCCACCCCTAAGTATGAAGTTAGAAGAAAGGAGGACAGGCGAATTTAACACAAAGGATTGCCTTCCTAATCTCCCAAAATCCTTAGGTCAGCCATCAACACAGGATAGATAATGTTTGGAAGCAAACAACATCAACAGTTAGTTTGCAAAGTCACTCCAAGAAGCTGGAACTAGTTGTGGAAAGCACTTCTCAATGGTTAGAGGTCTTCAGGACTCATGTTCAGCAAAAAATTTATATAAACTATTAATACTTCACAAAAGAGTGTATGTGCCTTGAGCATGTGTTGGAATAGATTAAAAGACTTTATGGCATTGCAGAAGCTTATTGATGTACTTTATGTTTCTCATGAAAATTCCCCTTTAATTAAATGCTTTATAATGGATAAATGAAAGACTGTTTGTCTCTTTTTCCAAAATTAATGTTTTGGTTTTTCTGACAGGTTCACATGCACAAAGATTAGCGAGCAAAAATAGCAAACAGCATACATTAACAGTAAAAGTTACTTCTGGGGAAAAACAAAAATAAAAGGAGAGAGAGAGGGAGAGAGAAAGCAAAAGGGAAAACTCTCCCTGGTGGCCAACAGGGAAAAGGAGTGATGGGAGTCCCCAGGCAAGTGTCCTCCCCCAGCTGACCAGCAGCTTGGGTGCAAAGTTTGCAGAGCTGCAAGTGAAAGGCAGGCACAGAATTGGAAGTAGAAGGCGTCCCTTAGCATTACAAAGGCTAAGGTACCCAGGGCATGTGCAACATCATGAAAACATGCCAACATTAAATTATACAAAGTATCTTAGTAATAGTGAGGAGCAACCAGATTTTGATCTCAGACAAAGATTATTGCTTTTATCAATTAATTTAACAACTCCAACCATTGGGGAAAATGTGACTTTTCATTTGACTTCTCAGGTACTAATCAATTCTTAATTATCTTTAACTGTATTGACCTGCTCCCACTGTTTGTGCCATATAGATCAATGAATGACATTATAAAGAACACAATATCACACTTGGAGAGCAATGCATTCATGTATTATTCACTCTGTATAAATATATACTGTTACCTCTTTTTGACCTAAGCAGTTAGCCAAAGTTTGTGGCTGGCAAGTTGCTCGCATGAGGAGATACTGATAATGGAGTAGGGAGTTTCTTTGATATAATCCTGTTTATTTACATCAGCAGCAGGAAAATACAAAATCCTTTTTCTCCAAACACAGAGAAAAATCAGTCTCTTAGTTTACAGCTCTAAGCCTGTCCTGGAGCAGTTCTCAGCCCCAAAAGCTGCCTTTCTCAGGACCGCATTCCCAAGACTGGCTCAGGCTGCAGCTGGTACTCCCTTGGCCGCTTCTCTCTTATCTTCTTTGAGCTTTCTGCCTTTACAGCACAACAACCAGAAAAACCTTTCCAGCCTTTCATCTGCTTTTCTTTCATACTCAGAAATATGCACCCACATCTGGGACTGAGGCTACAGTCTAGTTCTGTGAAGGGACTTAACTGCTTTTTTCCAGTAGTTATGTTCCTCTCTCTCAATGCAGAAACAATGCATTTGGGGTGGGGAGTGTGGTCTGAGAGGTCAAAACACAGAGCATAAGAGGGATAGTGCTTTTGTGCAGAGAGAGTAAGGAAGAGAACAGAAGTCACTACAGACAAACAAAGAAAAAAATACACGCCTCAGGAAAACACAGAAAAGTGTGTTTGGAGACTCACCTGAGCATATAGCCATGTTTACAAGGATTCTTTTCCTTTGGTGCCCACTGATATGTGCTACAAGCTTATGGAAAACAATCCCTCCCAACATTTAAAAAATAATAATCCTGGCTTTGTCTGTAATGCTGAGAAAAGGGGGAATATACTGAATATTCAGTAATATATACTGAAAGGATATACCGAATTTACACTTAGTTTAGCTGAAGATAGAAGTGCCTTTCTGTTTTCTGCTCTTCTTTTCCTAAAATAACCTAATTTCTCCTTGTGATTTATTCCAGCTTCTGCCAAACGCCATGGCAGTCAAAAATCTGTCAGAGCTTTTCCTCACTTCTTCCATGCTCTGCCAGCCCTACGAGGGCAGCAGGGACAGGTGCTTGGAGAAGGGTATTCTGACTTTATGGAGGGGAAAGGTTGAGGTCCTTAGTTCACATTTTTTTCTGCAACTTTAATGGTTTGATATCAAACAAGAGTCTGGCTTCAGAATTATGATGGATGAGTCCTTTGCCTGACTTGCTGTTCTGGACAGGAGTGAGATAAGCGAGAACTGGTCCAGCATTTTAAACTAAGATCTCTAAAGCAAAGAATCATTTTCTCTGTTGATGTACATAAGATAAAAATAAGATTACATGGAGTCCACACCAGACAGAAGACTCAGCGTTATAAACAGTTACAGAATGAAAATAACCCTTGCACACAGAAGCCACAAAAAATCTGTCTCACTTTGCACTCATTTAGAACCTGTTTTGATGGATGAGGTGGGATTTAAGTGGGTACTTTACTTTGGTGCATATCCTCTCCTGAGGTCTACTCTAAAAGTGCATTACGTTGGTCCTCCTGGGCAGGTACAAGTGCCAAAATGGCTTTTGAAGACTGCCAGGTAATAATATCATGCCAGAAGACATGTCACAAATAAACACTGAATTGAAAAAGCATTTGTATTGCCTTGGTATATCAAGCATTGATTCAAGTATTTTTCATGATTTGGAAGTCTGATCCTGAACTCTATATGTTTTCAGAATTTAATACTTTGAATAGGATAAATCCCTCATCAACTGTAGCCTTATTCAAAACCTTGGACTTTTCAAAGAATAGATACATATTTCTGTGTGTGGTGACATGAACAGAGTTAGCACAGTTCACAAATCCCTCTGCTGAAACAGAGATTCTATTCCTTGTTATGGATTTTCTAGTGTTTTAAGTAACTTTATATATTCTGCACCATACAGTTAATCTCTTTACAGGAACACGTGTGCTTATATAACTGTCACTGCACCAAGGCCCATATGCTTGCTTTACTGAATGGGAGCATGAATGTGCTATTTTAATTCCCTCTTTACCACTTTTACCTACAGAACAAGATTTTCCCCTTCTGGCCCAAGACTGGGTACATAACTAGGGTTACTATAACCTAAAGAGAAGTGAAAGCCTGGGGGACAGTGAGGATATCACCAGGGAAGAACGTGGTGGAGGATGTACTTGCACTATGCATATAAGTGCAGCATGAGTGTTGGTCTATACCAAGTGCCTGTACACAAATGGATGCAGCATGGGAAACAAACAAGAGGAATTAGACGTTTTTGCATATTTGTAGAGATATGATCTCACTGTGAGTACAGAAATATGGTGGGACAGCTTATGTGACTGGAGTGCTGCAACGAATTTCCATCTTTTTTTTTATATTCAGTCAAGCTTTTCAGGAAAGACAGACTGGAAAAGCAAGGAGGAGCAGTTGTGCTCTATAAAATGGAGAGGCTCAAATAAGGCTTTGCCTTAGAGCAAGTCAAGATCTTATGGGTAAGGATCATTGGACAGACCAACATGTGTAACACTGTAATATGCATCTGCAACAGATCACCTTATCAAGAACAAGGAGGCAGATGAAGCCTTCTTTAGAAACTTCATGGTCACAGGCCCTGGTACTCATGGGGGACTTCAACCACCCTGATACCTGCTGGAAGGACATAAAGCTGGGTGCACTCCAGGGTGTTTCTGAAGTGTATTGACAACAACTACTTGATGCAGGGCATCAACAAACTGACTAGGGAGATGCTAACCAGACCTGTTACTCTCAAATAAGTAAAAATTGGTCTAGCATGTGGCGGTCAAGGGCAGCCTTGGCTGCAGTGATCTTGAGTCCATTCTGAGAAAAGTGAGCAAGACACATCCTGGAATCACAATCCTAGACCTAAGGAAAGCAAATTTCAGCTTGTTCAGGGCTATTTTAATTCCCTCTTTATTCTCTTCTTCCCTGCTTGACAGGATCTTAGGGGAGACATTTTCAAATGAAAACTGCAAATTTTGGGAAGCAGCTACTTATTTATGTAAATACTTATATATTTATGCAACTTCTACTACTATATGTCCATACTTCACTATAGTGACAATAGAGCAGAGCAGGGATCACAGAATCACAAAATGGCTGAGGTTGGAAGGGACCTCTGGAGACCATCTAGTCCAAACACCCTGCTCAAGCAGGGTCACCTACAGCACACTGTACAGGACTGTGTCCAGATGGCTTTTGAATATCACCAAGGAAGGAGACTCCACAACCTCTCTGGGCAATCTGCTCCAGTGCTCTGTCACCCTCACAGGAAAGAAGTTTTTCCTCACATTCGGATGGAACTGCCTATGTTTCAGTTTGTGCCCATCACCTCTTGTCCTATTGCTGGGCACCACTGAGAAGAGTCTGGACCCATCCTCCTTACACTCTCCCTTCAAATACTTATACACATTAGTAAGATTCCCCCCTCAGTCTTTTCTCCAGGCTGAACAGGCCCAGCTCTCTCAGCCTTTCCTCATAAGAGAGATGCTCCAGTCTCCTAGTCATCTTTGTAGCCCTGCGCTGGACTTGATCCAGTAGCTCCATGTCTCTCTTGTGTTGGGGAGCCCAGAATTGGACACAGTACTCCAGATGGGGCCTCACCAGGGCTGAGTAGAGGGGGAGGATCACCTCCTTCAACCTTCTGGCAATCCTCTGCCTAATGAACCCCAGGATACCATTGGCCTTCTTGACCACAATAGCACACTGCTGGCTCATGGTCAACCAGTACTCCCAGATCTTTCTCTGCAGAGCTGCTTTGCAGCAGGTCAGGGATGGAATCTTTAATCACCTCACACTCAACTCTTCAAAAATGTGGAGTTGAAATTAGAAATAAGCCTATGGCAAAGTCTAAACATGATGACTAAATGATGGTGAATATATGTATAAGGTATGTAATATAGACAATATAGACAACACACACACACACACACACACACACACACACACACATATATATAATATTATAATGCATATCTATGCATTATATGACAACTTAAAAAAAATTTGTTTCATAGTTGGACCCTAAATCTATATTCAATCATGTACACCAAAATAGGATGACTGTTAAGAAGACATCTGCAAACGTTCATCACAGTGAATTCTGAGTTTTCAAGATTTTTGAAAGTTAAAGTATAGATTCAGAAACCTAACCTCAGATACACAAGAATGGACAGAGGGTGGGGCAGGGCTAGCTGGGGGTCACAAGACTCTAAGCACAGGAGCATGATTTCTCCAGGCTTTTTGTATAGTCAGTAGAGAGAGAGCATTTTCTCCAGAGGGCATTTCAGAGCAGACTAAACTATGCTCCTACTCTGAAGTATTTCATAAAGGGACTTATAAACTCTCTACCGACAACTGAGGAAACCTACAGAAAATTAGCCTCCTATGCCTAAAGCTAGTCTTTGTGAATACCCCCCGATGTACTGCTTTATACTATTTCTTTATATAAAGGTAGATCAAATAATTGGACTGTCATAACAATATGGCAAAGGTACTTGTACAGATAAGGAAGGCTTCTTTGATGTAAATTTGAATCTTGAACTTCAGGAGATGCATGATGATATTAAGTTAAATTGGAAAGAAACCCTATGGTTGGAAAGAAACAGAGATAAAAGCAGGGTATAGATTTTTATTTTATTCTGCCCCTATTTCTCTCTTTGACCATTAGTTGGAATTCTAAACTAATGAAAAACCCTAATTTTAATATTGAGATTATAGTTTTCTTACTTAAAAAAGTAAAATCTTTTTCTTACTTTTATTCACCAATTAATCATTCCATTTCTGTAGGGTACATTTAGATCCTCGTTCTAGGATACTTATGCAGACAATAAATACGCATTTAAAATTTGCTTGGGTAAGAACTGCAGGATTAGATCCTTTGTAAGTCAGAACAGAATGCAGGAAAAATAATTTTCTGCTAGATTGTAGGGCAAGTTAGACAAATGTCTAATGAAACTTGTTTATACAGCACTATAATAAAAAAATTATATATGTTATCTATGTGCATTCTAAGCACATCACATCACCAGTCTGAATCATTTTATATCACACTGAAGGTCTTTTAGACAACAATTTAAAAGCATTTTTTTTGCTTATTCAGGAATTTTTTTTCTATTTATACACCTTGAATATGTAGAAGGTTAACTTTGAAAGAGGTAACGCATTCCCTTTGCGTTTTCCACTTTGGGAAAGATATTTTGGATATGTACCTGTTTTATCCTCATTTAAAAGGATTTCACAAATACATTGTTTCATATGTCTCTTCATGATCAAAAGAAAAAATGGCCTTGATAAGCCATGATCAAAAGAAATTTAAAAACAATCCCACAATAATTCATTTTAGCAAAAATATAGAAATAAATGAAAGTCAGATAAGACTGAACAGATAGGTGGCAAATAAAAATCATAAATAAATAACAATAAATTTATGACTGCATAAGACCTTTCATGCAGTACAAAGAATCTACAAAGACAAAATCAGGAACAAACAGTGTTTTTAATCTTTCTATGTAAACTAAAATGTTCTACTTAGAATTGAAAAGATGTTTAGTAAAGATACCTTGTTTCTTCATTTTCACACAGACATTTTTGTCACATTACAGCTAGATATGCACAATGGTTTTTACAAGGAAAAACATGGGAACAACCAGCATCCCAGTATCCACAGGATAGGAATGTTCTCAGATTCATTAAAAAAAAAGCCAAAAAAATGTTTGAGTGTCAGTATCCTTACTGCAGCATATGCTAAAAAAACACTGAAATGAAAATATGGGTTAAGTTCAGCAACTGATTGAGTACTATTGTTTGGCACAGAGGCTGTGCCTTTGTCTTTAGAAAGTATGACCATACTAGTATAAAGTACACTACTAAGTATACTAGAAAGTATACTAGATCTCAAACCTGAAAATATTTAGAGATAATTCATTCAGTGAGTAATATTACTGATGTCCATGGGATTATCAGGATAGAAAAGTTCATTTTGGTCATCATGCATGCTCTAAGGTAATTGCAATACTCTAACTATTCAGTAATCTATCATTGTGATAGACCACTAATCAAGTCAATCAACACAAGGTGATAAACACATTGTCCACTATTTATTACTATTTTAAATAATCTCTGATATGCCCTGGTCAGTCATCATATTATGACATGGAGTTCAGTCAACATCAAACAGCAGATGACTGAATTTTGTAAGAGGTGAAGTAAAAAACTTCGTAAGAAAAACGTGTTTGGATTCTTTCTATAATCAATAGTGAAAAGAAAGTTCTCCAAGGGAAAAAACAGAGCAGTTTAATTAGGGCCCAGCTCTGAACCATCCTCTGCAAGAGCCTTTCCCTTTCAATTATCTATAAAGAAAGCCTAGGGAAACTAGGGAGATCTATGATTTTATGAACAACCTCCTCTGTCAATATAAAATTGGAACCATGGCTGCTGAATGGTTATTACAGCTTATGGTGCAAAACCTTAAATTAATTATCATTAGGTTTGAAAAAGGGAAGAAAAGAAAAACAAAGGTTATAGCCAAATGGATTTCAGTAGGATGGACAATAAATGCTTATTCAACCCCTCTAGTCTTAAATTGCAAAATAATGAGCAGGGAATGCATTTCATGGGATGTCCCAAGTGACTCAGAAATACCTCATCCTTTTCCAATATTAGTCTTACCATTGAAACCTGACGCCACAGTCAAACTGTTTAACAAACACTGTTCAAACATCTTCAACAGTTTAAAAACTAGGAAAACAATGAACATTAGTGGGGGATAGAAGCCTGAAATCAAAAACATGCATGTTAAATTACTTATCTACGTCTGGCAATTTCTTGTATTTTTATAGATGAGATCGCTGGGGTTGCTTATGATTCAGGTTGGTTGATATTTTCCATATAGTATTCTGCCCTTAGTTGCTTATAATCTTGCAAATTTTCATCTAACTCAACTGAAACCTTTCCATTCTGAGGCCAAACACTTTGGAGAAATTTTTGTTAAAATGATTCAGCTCTTTCTGATGATAAGTACAGGTAGTGCAAACGATATTGTAAAGTCAAGGAAAAGGTATCCTGAGCTATATTTGCTCTGCGGTACCTATTTGCCCTGAGGTATATTTGCCCTCTGGTACTCACATGCTTTGACTTAAGGCATGTTTCCAAGATGCACCTTATCTAACTTCATACAAATATTTCTAAAATTGTCTGGGCTGGAAAACATAAAATCATTGCCATTTACAAGTTCTCTGTAGAAACTTTTGATCTTAACAGCTTTGCTTCTGTGTAGATGCTTTGCTTGGTGAGCCTGCTTCAGCCAGTGCAGAGTAATACCTTTCTATGCAGGTACTAGTTTGGATGGCGGTGGGCCAGGAGGGGGCCAGGAGCAAAATCGGTACGGGGGTGCTCTCCTCGGCTTTCAGCGAGCATTGAAACCACTGAACTGTGAACATTCAAAACTGGAAAGACACAAGCTGAGCCTAAAGGGATACAAGAAAGTGAAGGCAAAAAAAAAAAAAACCTGAGGAAGGCAGTACATAAATTGGAACTGGAAGTGAGTGCTGTGGGTAATAACAACTGTGTAAAAGTTGAAACTTGAAAGTGAAACTGCAACTAGGTTGGCAAAAACACGGCAAGATAGAAAAACAAGAGCCAGCAGAACAGATTACTGGCAGGCAGAGGAAAAAGGAAGAGGATGACCAGAGGGGATGGTGAGCAGAATTAGCTGGCAAAGGACTGGAACTGCACTTGGGAAGGGAACTGGGAAGTGCACGTGCAAGGCAGTGGGACAGGTCTCAGCAGGAGCCAGGGTGCTGCAGGGAACCAGGGGAGGGCGGCAGACTGGATGACGAGCACGAGGAGTTACGCACAGTGCCATGGCGGCAGGGGTGCAGGCACTGGAGGAAGAGGCAGACTGATTGAGAAGCAAGGAAAGGCAGACCTCGGACTAAGCAAAGGAACTGAGGAAAAGACAGGGTATGACTGGGCAAGAAGATTAAGAGCGAGGTAGAGATTATGACAGGAAGTCTGGAGTGAGGGGGCAGTCAGATAATGGCCTCCTGTAATCTGTCACCATGGAAAGGGGAGAGGAGGATTTCTCGATAAAGCCTATTTGGTCAGTTGAACACTTTCCTCATTATTCAGTAAATTACTTAATAAAGGAGTAATTTGATTGCAAGGTAATGTAGTTAAGTGGCCAGGGAAGCAATGCCTGTTATTTAAGTGTTAATTTCAAAGCTCTTGTCATAATACCTCAGACTCTAAACTTGTGAAAAAAAGATGCTGGAAGGGAACCCCAATGCCAAGTTAGGGTCTGTAAGATTTAAATTCACTTCATTCTCCACGTCTGGTAGTGAGAAAGGACCAGTTTGGGAAGAAAAACTTAGATGTACTACTTACAAATTACTATAAACCAGGGCCACTAAGGAAAAGGCAATATAATCCCATGGCAGAGTATTTCCAGAAAAGAAGGGGTAGTCTTAGTATTATTGTACAAAGCATGTCTGAGGCTTTATGTGAAATACTGCATGCAATTCTGGCTGCCCAAGGTGAAGGAATTCAAACTGGAACACATGCGGAGAAGGGCTATGGGACAATCAAGGAAATGGATTCAATTTTACAGGAGAAGCATAAGGAGTTTGGCTTTTTTGTCTGGCAGAAGGAAGGCTTAGCGGGAATATGATGTGTCTACAAAAACATCAGAGGGGTAAGTTTCAGGGAATGAAAAGAATTATCTAAGCAATGTTGCACAAGTGTAAAACAGATATTGACTGGCCATGAATAAATGTAAACTGGAGTTTAGAAGAAGGTTTCTAACCAACTGGGAAATGAGGTTCAGCAGCAGTTTTCCATTAGGAGCTGCACAGGCAAAGGAAACCTAAAATGGAGTTTGATCTGTTTATGAACATGATTATTTGATAGGGTTGTCTGTAAAAACAGGAAATGGCCTTAGTAGTGGCTTGAAAAATTCTGTATTTCTACCTTCTGCTTTTAGTAAAATTACATGGCTCTACACCTTCCCTTTGGAAAACAGCAAACTTCTCAAGCACATATAGCAATATGGTAGCAACTTCTCATTTTCCTGTTTTATACTGGGGTTGTATTTATCTTTCAGCATGATAAATAACAAGTTCTATATATCTCTGCACATTAAAAGATGCCAGACCATAAAAGTGGCAATGCTGCTTCATATTACAAGAAAAATAGATAAAATATAAGATACTTCAAAGTAGTTTCAGGAACTTTAAATTCTATTATTGATATGCAAATAAGTGGTAAGACATGACAAAGTTATGACAGTTTGCAGTGGTATAATATTTATATAGACTAAATTAGTTTTATATATATGTGAGTGAGATGAAGAAGGGGCAAGGCCTCAAAGATCAAACACATTACCGTAATTTTCTACGAGCCCTGTGATAGCTACACTGGCGACACAACTTTCATTCATTTGTTCAAAAGATTTCAGCTTTCTGACAAAACAATCAGTACATTCCAAATTTCTTTTTAAGATTTCCTTTCTATCCATTATTAAAGACTTTCTTATCTTTCTAATATGTAAAGAAAGGTTCTTAGAAAATTATTAAGAAAATATCATGAATCTCTGGCCCTTTTCACTGCCTTCCATCAGTCTGTCTGAATATCCCTGCCTATAGGCTTTTCAGCTTGTCTGTTAATGTTGCTGTTAAATACCGTATCTAGCAAAATCTGAGAAAATGAGCACCCCCACACACATCAAGGCAAGAAATGACACACATACTTACAAGTATAGTCATTACATGAATTTCACATAACATGCAATCAGGAGCACATAATAAATTATCAGAAAACAGAGAAAAATCTGTGTTTTGTTATCTTACAATGGACTAGCATTTGAGGAGTTACTTGCAGTTACAGAATTTTAAATTGCAATTGTGATTGTCAAGTTAATATTGTCTGTTTGAATTTTCTACTTCACTTAAAGATGTATAGTTTAAGCTATAGGTTTCATTCAGATATTGTCATTGTTGCAGGTTTTTTCCTCAATTTGTGACTATCATTGCAACAAGATTTGCTTTTAAAAAATGTCATATCATTGTTAACTTGCTAAAAGCTCCCAGTACATTTTTTTAAATGTTTTAAAGTAATTTTAAAAGGAATGTTGTCAACTATTACACTTAAGTTATGATACATGTATGTGGGGATAATTATTCTACTAATCATCCAATTTACATTATGAAAAGGCTGTAGTGTTTTGCAAAATAATTGTTCCTTCTTTGCTAAATTACAACCCTAACTGTAACTCAGCAAATGTTTCTGGCCATCTTTAACAAACATTTTGAATGGATTGATGCTGATTACACGTTTCTTTCTATAGATTACATCTCCCTTCTCTAGTTCACCTGTCTTGCAGCCCTCACAAATTTCAAAGCAGAGGAGCACCATCTAGTTGTTTCTACACCAAAGCTGCTGCCCTTTTCCTTAAAAATATGTACTGCTTTGGGTAGTATTTGTTTCAGGGACTATTATTAACAGTAAGAAGTTAATTGTAATGGCTTTAGGCATATTTAAGCATGAACCCCCTTTGTATTTTTAATATTTGTTTCTACATGAATAAAAGAAGATATTCAAGAAAGAAAGAACTTAGCACATTAGAATTTGTTTGGCATTGTTGCATGTGTTTGCAAGCAGGAACTGGGACTACACAGAGGATATTTCAACGTCATGCATCTACAGGAATGATCTCAGAAATCCCTTTGTCCTTTCTCAGGGATGTGAGCGAGACCCGCTAGCACATCCAGTCTCAGTCAAATTCCTCAGCAAAGAGCAGAGCAGCAGATGTATAAGCTGCAGCTTGCTAATATGGGATACATCCCCCCACAGTTCTTGTTGCCTTTCCCAAACTAAATACCTATCACTCAGGTGAGTTTAGCTTTTTCACTTTTAAATTTAACTGTAAATTATTTTTACAGTTTTGGTGGCAACACAATCAGGATTTTTAGTCCTAATTTTAGCAACGTTCTTCCTACTGAAAACAGCATAGATATTTTATGTAGGCTGCAGAAAAGTGCACTGTCAGGATCTTTGTTGTAATCAGCTGCCCAGCAGATTAATACTGCAGACTCTCCACTAAGAATTAGGAAGGATAATTTTTTTCCTTTGAATTACATAGTTCGTCAGCATGCCTCCATGTAGAATCTGTATTAGTGCCCGAAGAAAAGAAGTACTTGGCAAAAATGTAGTACCTGAAGAGACCTATATGAGTCGGTCTATAAAAGAATCTGGCAAGAGTTAAAGAAGGTCATTGTATCATTTTTACAGCTTCCCAAGTGAAAATTATCTTCATCCTGAAAAACTTCCTAAGGCTGCATATCCAAAGGTACCTGGAGACCTACACTATATTCTAGATGTTAATTTAAGAAATCCAAAAAGACTTTAATACACAGAAGAAAATAAACTATCTTGTCATAGGCATATTTCTTTGCCCTAGGGCTGTTAAAAGCAAGAAATTCCAAGTTACAAACTAAACTACATCAGTTGCTGGATTGAGATGAATAAAATCAGCTATGTATTGCCCTATTCTCAGGCACAACAGAAGCCAAGAAAACTGAAGGTGGAGAACTGTGCACAAGTCTATAGACTTAATGAGAGAGTTGCTATGGGAGAACAAGAAAAAGCACAAATTACACTTATGTATGTCTTATTTATTACAGTAGAACCTGTTAAGAATTATTAGTTGAATACCAGGGCTAAAAAGCTGGAGAAACAATACACTAAAAAGCTGGAGAAACAACACTAAGTCATTCAGGGTAGAAGAAGTTTGTCTTAACCTGTTACATAATATACTTCATAAAAGTTGGTACCCTGAGAAACAGATGGATGCTACAAATTCAATTCCTTAAAGGAGCTGTTAGAAGCAGCCTTTCATGACTCCTAATGAGGTCAAGGTTTAATACGAAATGAGCTAAAGCATTCCAGTATTGGAAAATAACATTTAAATTTAAAATCACCAAAATTTATTTTCATGAACTAGAGTTAATGGTAGGAATGTTGCCCTTCTTGGGCTTTGTTTCTCCAGAAACCACTAAGCTATAGAGAAAAAGCAGTAAGGACTGGAAGAAGAAATCCTTTAAAATAGTAGATGCCATCTCATTTTCTATTAGGATCCTGGAACCCTGCTGAACTTGCATAATCTGGATCCTGCAAATTATCATGATGGGACTGGACCAGAGAGGTGAAAAAAATGACATAACCATTTTTATAGTGTATCCATGGATGCTGAAATATTGCTGTATATAAGAACCTACATGTTTATGTCTGGGCAGACATAAATGATGCAATAATAATTAATTATCTGTAATGAATTTATACTTTCTGTAGAAGAGAAAGACTGCAAAATAATCTCTGCTACCATGTGATTCTGATCACTCTTAATCTACAGTGAGGAACCTCTTTGAACAAAATGAAAACAATAACCTCTTACTGGTAGATTGCTATTTAGGCTGTTTTTTGACTGAACTGTTGCACAATGCATTGGTAACAACATATTATTATGGTATAAATAAAAATTTGGTCACCAAATATTTCTGAAAGAGTTTGTCAATAAATTACAGGTCATAATTTGTCTCGGGTTCATTTTCAGTAATTCTCTTCCGTACACATTTTTAAGCACACCACTGAGGTGCTGACTTTTGCCCAACCATCTAATTAATGAAAAAGTCAAATAAATACTAATAAAAATAAAAAACAACAATAATAAACACAAATTTAGAAGATCTGGTAACTTCACATTTAGGAAAGTTAAAATATTCAACACATTTTATAGATCTTTAAGACCACTGTGCCAACACCTACTATACTTCTTAAACCAAAGCCTGTTTACCCTGAAGTAGTTAAAAAGAGCCAGAAAAATAAACAGAAGAAATATTTCAATATGGATATCAGACAGCTACCCCCACTGGAAATGGAACAGTGTGTTGGAATATTAAAACAAAGTCACTGGCAAATCTCCAAGATAACAGCTGGACGATACCCAGCAAAGTCATACATCATAACACAATCTCTGTAGGAACAGATACTATCTAAATAAAACTGAAAATGAGGCTGATTCTCTGCTTCTTGGGAAGATCTAGAAAGCTAGCCAACATCACATTGCTCCTAATGACCAGCTGAGCCATGGTGCCCCAGATCGCTATCTGCTTTCTGCATCCATGGAGCAAGTCCTTAGAACATCTCACTCAAACTCCAAGAAATGGGGTGTCCTTGTGCAAGCAACCTCTTTCACAAATCTTTGTACTGTGCAGCAGGGCCTTCCTATTGCCTTGTCAACTCCTGTTCATCTGTACTATACAAATTAGGTGATTCACCTCACTGTCCCAGATCCACACTGCCTTTCACTGTCCACACTGACCACGTTATGTCTGGATGTTAAAACGAGGGGCCATTTGTAAGGCTGGGAAAAGTCAAGAAAGGGTAGGTGTCCCCTCGCACCTCTAGCTAAAGAGAAGCAAAATTCAGCATGGTAATATCCCTCTTTATCCCACCTCCAGTCTTTATTCACAGTGAGAGGCATGAATTGTCCCATGCATCTCCAGTGAGATGTTAATTCCACGTTCACTGAGTGGAGAAATTAATAACACCCTTGTTGCAGACAAGAGAAGAATAGAGACAACTCAAGCACTCAAAAATACCGCAGACACTAGAAAAACATTCAAGCCCATTCTTTGTGGGCAGCATGTTGTGGAACGGATTGCATTTATTCTTCAGAAAGGAGAAGGACAGCTATCACTCCAGAAGAGCTGAGAGAGCAGTAGAGTTAAGTTGTTTCTAGCGCTCCAATTTTCTACCTAAGCTATAGGTACAAATACCACAAGTACCTCACTTTCTGTGCATGTGATGTGGGCTGCTGCAAGCTGACATTTATATTCTTCCATCCACAGAAGGAGCCTGGGAAGGAAAATGAGCACTGTAAAACAAACCTGCTCCTTCCCACGCCTCCACCTCCAATGTCCAAGTGAGCAGCTGGCCACGAACCCAAGAGGAATCTGCAGAAGAACTGGCACTGCTGCAGCTGCTGTTCCTGGTCCAAAATGAAGCTTCCGGGCTTTTTTTGTTGTTGTTTTCCAGAGGGGAAAGGCAGGACAATGGTGAGGTCAAAAGAGCAGCATGGGAGAAGTTGTGACCATCTGCTAAAGGAGAGTGCATTCAGCAATCTGGCAACAGGGGACAGCCAACTCTGATCTGTTAGGAAATAAGATACTAAACTTTTTGGTTCATTTCTGGTTTTATTCATGGACTCTACGAATTCTTTGTAAGCCCAACTTTCTGATACAGTGTTTGGTTGAGGAAAGACTCAGGCCGGACATAAAGAAGCCACTACAGTGAGCAGAGACTGACCTACTTCAGGTGAGGGAGGGAGGCGGTGTAGCTGGTGGGCAGGAAGCATTGAGGACAACATTCATGGTGCCATAAAATATTAACATATCCATTTGGCACTGTATGTTTGTACACTGTATGTTCAGCGTACAAACAACATTTTACATTTTTCATTTCTGGTACTGAGGAAAGTCCATTCTCTCCTTTGTGTAAAGTTTAGGAATTTAGATGAGAATTCATACAGTCAGTGTTATTGCTTTATAAGTGCAATCAACCAATTTGGTAAGTATATTACTGGCTGATGTTCCCTTTTTCATTTTAGTGAGAAAATTTTTCCTCAAAGATTTTTTCTTTTTTTTTAATATTTGTGAACAAGTGTGGTAGCCAGCAGTCATTGCCAAAGACTTGTTTCCTTACTAAAAATCTTACCTGGACTTCAGCCATGTTCCTTCCCGCTGCTCTCATTTTTCTGAAACCCTCTTGCTCTCTCAGCTTCCTCTTTCTCTGTTGCAAATACTGTTGATGAGAGAGGAAAGCTCTCTCTCCTTAAAGAATATGTACAACTCCATCCTGTTTACTCCAGTTCAGATTGACCTCCTGGTCAAAACTGCAGAGCTGCATCATTTTATCACAATAAATTACAGCCCCTTGAAACAATGAAACTTGAGTTGAAATGTTTCTGCTCAGTATGAAAGGACATAATGGCACCTAGAAAAATTAACTAATTAATTCTTATAACATTCCTATGCTACAGGGAGGTAGAAATGATTAAATCAAACTGAGAAAACGGATGCATCTCCTGACATCTTGAAAATATATCATTTTAGGTTTCTCACATTAAGAAGTAAAAACATTTACATTAACTCCCCCAACATTGTTGGTACCTGTTTATATTCAGAAATGAAACCCTTTGGTCATTATCCATGAATCATTTTGTTACCCTTGAATTTAGTAAACAAGATCTTTATCTCTTTTGGTCAGGCCGCCTACTTTCAGAGTGGGAGAGCAAGAGCAATGTCCCTATGATGTAAAATAAAACTATTGCAAAAAATGCTAGCTGTGTTTCCTTTTTAGTTTCTAGGTGACTTTTGAAACTCAATTGAGATTGAAAAGTTATGTAAGAATAGTTCTAAAAAATGAAGAAACTGCTTTCCCTGAAGCATTTCAGATTAATGGCACTCCTGATTTTCTCTTTGTAACCAGAAGCATTGATCAGCTTTGATTCATGTAAGGATAATCTTCTGGTGTGCTTCTTTCTGTGATGTGATGGATTTAATTTAATTTGCTCAGTATGCTTGTTTTGCTAGGAGAAGCTTATTTCTTGATTCTTGCTATTTTTCCTCCAAATTATGCACATATCTTGTCTTCACCAATCAAACATAATTTCTGCAGCAATACATGCCACATCCTGGGTTCACAGTCTGCGTGTTGTGAACCTGATGTTGTGACCACAGACAGGTCTGGGACATGGATACAATTTTCCTTTTAGTCTCTGACACCAGATGGGAAGAAAGTCCTGAATTTTTTTTCTTATACAACATAGGGCCACAGTCTGGGAAAAGCAAGGATCACCACTGAATAATGTAATGACCAGAGGGCATGTATAACACTGCTGTCAAAAATGAGGCTGTAGTTCATAATATGCTGTCTTTAATGATGAAGCACACTTAAAAATTTCTCATCCCCAACAGCTCCTTCTGGCCCCTCCAACTTGCTGTAAATCAGATCACCAAAATGAAATAATACTCTCAGAAAAATGGGGCTTGGAGGGAAAGACAGTTCTTTAGAACAGAGTCAATGATGCATCATGAACATCAAACAATTGTAATGCCACACAGAGCGGGCAGCAAACAACGATGGTATTAATGTGCATGCATGGCAGGGGTAATTTCTTAAGCCTATTTCACCTTCAAAGTGATTTTATCGTGGATGTACTATCTGAAAAACTGTGTGTCCAAATACCTAAGGTCTCTCATGAAGTT
The DNA here is from genome assembly GCF_036417845.1 of Apteryx mantelli. NCBI lineage: Eukaryota > Metazoa > Chordata > Aves > Apterygiformes > Apterygidae > Apteryx > Apteryx mantelli. The sequence continues at coordinate 113,470,949 of NC_089980.1, read as the reverse complement.
TGAAAATGCCTCTGATATTTACTATACTGAGAATTACGATGAGTCCAAGTGGTGGTGAACTTGTTAAACTGTTAGAAAGTATACATCATCCACATAAGCTGGTAGTATTTCTCCATGCTTCTAACAAGACATACACGTAGTGGATCCAAAGTTCTCCCTTTATAGGGGCTTTCTTTAGTGTTAACTTCACCAAAAAGACAAAGACCTCACTCATCCTACTGCTTCTGCTGAGCTTCAGTGCTCCTGGAGTTTCTTTTTGTAAGAACTCTTTGTCTTTTCCTTGGCCTCAGGAGACATTCGAATCCTTTTTATAACCCAATATATTGCCAGTAAGAACTCCTTGTTCCAATAGGAAGGGAAAGCAGATGAATTCTATGTCTCTGAGTATGTTCCTAGAGCATGAATCCTTTTACAATCCCATTTGTGAAAGACTTCATACACTACTCCTTATTCAAGCAAGTATAATGATGCAACTTTATTCATAATAATACATTCACTTGCTTTTTGTCTGATACAGTTTTGCTGCTGCCTGCAAGTCCTACATGAAAGCATAGTAAACTATTTGGTTTGCATTCTGCCATTCTTGAGAATGTCAGGTTTAGACCTAATTTTTTTCAAACTAATTAACAGTTTTAGATGCTCAATCCAAACATCTCAGTGTCTTGTTCCAGAGAAAGCTGGACAATGTTTTCTAAGAGTATCAGCAAGTTACCAAGTTAAAAGAGGTTAGCATAGGTCATAAACATGCAGTGAATTTGTCATGCCATTGTAACTATCTGTGTACATACTTGCCTCCCATAAATACCATTATCTTGCTAGTCAGCATGAAAGGATCATCAATCATTTACTTGCTTCCAGGTAAGACAGTTACTCTTTGGCAGGTACTGCACAACCTGTTATGCTGTGACTTTGAACCTGTATGGTGTACAACACCAACAGTAGCCACACTGAAATTTAGGTATGTAAAATTACCATATAAAGTCTGATCAAGGGTCTGGAGTCTACTACTCGTGCCCAAACTGCTTGTACTGTGAGCCCTTTCCTTGAAATCTTTAACACACAAGTCCCAGATCTTAATTTCTAGCCTACAAAACCAATGCAAAAATTTCAACTAGATGAATAGTAACCACTTTCATAAATGTAATGTTGCTCTGTTGGGCTGCAAGAAGGAATAACTTTTTAACTTTTCCAACAGACATCTCTCTACAAAAGGTGATGCAGCATATATGCAGTAGATTAACATGATATAGCAAGAAAAAGGTAATCTTTTTGTTCACACAGTATCTAGCTTTGTGTTACACGGTATATCAGAACTGCATTATGTGAAAGAACACAAAAGCCAAAGTAGCTAGATAATCACCTCAGAATAATCTTATTCTTTTCCTCAGGACTTTGTCCAAAATAATCTTTGCTCTAAAACTTGGGGATACCTTATAAAAGTCAAATAATAGTCCTGCTATCAGTGAGTGGCTTTCAACATTTTCCAGTCTGTGGATCTGTAGAGCTTTTCCAGTAGATATATGTGTCACTTTAAATTTCCACATCCATGGATTATTGTATAATAAATACTGTTCATATTGCAAATTCCTACGAAGTGATCTATGCATCTGTAGCCCACAGGGCAAAAGCACTGTCATAATACATAGAATGCATATAAGTATTCTGCAAGCATTACATAACAACACTGATCACTCAACTGAGAGCACCCTTTTATCCCATTTCATATGTTTTGGACATTTTGACCAAGTTGCTTACTTTTCTGAAAGGTTTTGTTACATTCCAGTGATCCCAATGTATTCTCTCTGTGCCTCACTGAAAGAGAAATTTGAATCCAACTTCAAAAAGCAGAAAAGCAAATGGGTTACTCTTTAGCACTCCCAAGAGTTCCACCTGCCATTTACCTTCTTCCTTATAATCCATTTTTACATTTTCTTCCACTTAATATTAGATTGGTCAAATTCATTACTGGCTTCAGTAGAATTACAGAAAAGATTTATGTGACCCCTGGATAACTAAATGCATATCATGAGCATTGCAAACAATCAAAATGCATTTGTTCTACTTGATCATAAATTAACATTTATCTAACATTTGTCATCTGTTCATAGCAGCAACTTTTGCTGTTAGTCTATTATCTGCCTGCATATGTAACAGTACTGAGAGTTATACCTAGTTCTGTCACATTTCTTCTGTGTACTTACTTTGCTAATAGATAAAACTAACTAAACAGAGCTAGAGGAATGCAAAAACATTTTGTAGCTCTTATTCTATATACTGTTTAGATGTATTCAAAGAAGAGGGAGAAAATGGACAAGCAAGATGAAAAAAAATACTTTATTCATTTTCCAGACTAATCATTTTATCAGAATGTACAGCACAAAAAGGCATTAGATAATGGAAAATCTGGTTGACTGTCAATACTATTGATAAAATACTTATTATACTAAAAACTAAAGTGATCCATAACATTCTGGAAGACAGCAATCTCAATGCTGATGTGTTCTTCTTTAAAAGATCAGATTGTAAGGGGTGGAAGGTAGAAAAATGTTTTTATTCCATCTTTACGACATTGGCCTGATATACAGCATAAGGTGAAAGATGTCATGGACTGCTCTGAGGGTGCAGTTCCACTACATCTTAAACTGGTCTAATTCAGATCTCCTTCAGCCCCTCCCTCAACCATGTGGCCCTGTCCCCTGCCTTGCACATGTACTGTTGCTCATAAGTCATGGGGTAACCTCATTCAGGAGCTGATATAGCTGAAAAATCATAGAATGAAAGAATAAATCAGGTTGGAAGGGACTTTGGGAGTTTGTTCAGCCAACACTGAACTGAGACCAGGTTTGCTTTCGAGTTCATCCAGTTGGGTCTTGAAAACCTCTAGGAACTGAGATTCCACAGTCTCTGGGCAAGCTGCTCCACTGCTTGGCTGTCCCCATGGTAAACATTTTTTTTCTTATGTGAAGTCAGAACTTCCCAGTAGGGAGGATTCCAATTCTTTTGGTGGAGAAATTTTTTTGTATATCCAAACAGAATCTCCCCTGAAGCAACTTATGCTGGTTGCCTTTAGTCCTGCTGCTATGCACCTTTGTTACTGTACTAGTAGAAGCTCTTCTTGTGGCCCATGGTGTCCCATTCCAGTCTCAACTCAAGTTGAGACTCAACTCAAGCCAGGCTCTTGATACATTTATTTGCTTTCCTCAGTATAGGGATGGACCATTCTTACACTTGGAGGATGCTGTCTTAAAGAACTATCAGCTTTCTTGAGCTTCTTTATTTGACCTTCAGGTTCACTTCCCATGGGATCCCACCTACCAGTCCCCTGAATAAGTCAAAGTCTGCACTCCTGGAGTCCGAGGTCTGTACTCAGCTGCTTGCCTACCCTCAGGATCTTGAGCTCCACTATTTCATGGTTGCTACAGCCAAGGCTGCCATTTATTATCATCTTGCTGGTCAGTTTTTCCTTGTTCATGAGTAGTAGATCATTCACTCAGCAAAATGAGTGCCTCTCAGCATTTCTGCCTAATTAAATTCCTTCCTTACAGTATCAAAGTTCTCACAAATTGGAACTTAAGAAACATAAAAATATGTATTCTGGGTCAGAGTTTATCTAATCCAGTAATCTGTCTCAGGTAGAGTCTCCACCTATTTATGGCTTCACGGTGTTATCAGGAGGTCAAATCCGGTAGCTTGATAGAGATGAGGCTGATGCAGCACCATACGCCAAGTTCCAATCAGTAGCAACGCTGAGAATGTATTTCCTGTAGGAAAATATATGCACACACATATACAATGCATGTATATATATATATACATGGCCAGCCACACACATCAACAAAGCACTCACATAAACACAAACAGCACCAGGAAGGTCAATTAGTAGGATATATATATATGATATGTGTATATATATATATCGTATATATATATATATCAAGATATATGTGTGTGTGTATATATATATATATACACATATGTACAGTGTGGATCCCTCTAGTAAGTGGGCTTAGACACTCCATCTACCCCATAGCTGGCTCCTGGATCCCCAGTCTCCCCAGTTTCTGGCACCTGAAAATACGAGCCCCCAAGGCCTGCAGCCCCACTCCAGTTGCTGGCACCCCTTCTCCCCCCACCTTCCCCCACCCCCCAACACTGAAGATCCCTCCACTAGTGGTCCTTGGACATGTAGTCCATCCAGTAACTGGTCCTGGATCCTCACTCTTCCCAGATGCCTCATCCCTAGAGACGTACATACAGACATACAGACATACACACACACACTCAGTCTCCCAGTCGACCCCTGCCCCCTGCACCCAGACCCTACAGTTCCTCTGGCAGTTGGCCAGGATTCCCCTGGTCTCTCCAGTAGCCAAATCCCTCTTGGTCTCACCCTTAGAGACACACACACATACCTGGCTCTCAGGTCATTTAACCAACTTGCCAGCTAGTCCAACTTGATATTCACCAATGATCACACACTGATTTGCATACACTCACTCGTTCCAGTTGCTGGCACCACAGACACACAGGCCTTGTGATCTGTGGTCTGACTACAGTTCCTGGCACTTTATTTCATTCACTCCAGTCTCTCCAGTTGTTGGCACCACTGGCACACAGGCCCCTATGACCCGTGGTCAGAATCCAGTTGCTGGCACTGAGATCTCCACACACACACATGCACACAGAATAGAGTTTCTCACCCAGGAAAAATAGTTAGAAATAAATTTGATATGAAGACAGGAGACACTGTGCTGATCAGGTGCAGGGCATGACCAGACAAGCCTACTGACCTGCCCCTTTTTTACATGCAACTGGTCTTTTTTATCCCTTTATACCTCTAGTTTCCTGTGTTTGCTCCTCCCCAAAACACCTAGATCTCTCTCATTCTCCACCTTTGGTTCCTCCCCTAAACATCCCATAATAAGTCTTGTGCAATCCCCAAATGCTCTTCCCCTGCATCCCATAATGTATCCCATACCCCCAGACAGTAACCCCCTCAGACTGAATCTGTCTCCAGGGATCTGCTCCCATTGACTCATCTTGCTGGTTTTCATACCTGAGCAGTGGGGCTGATGCTCTTATAACTTAAGTTATAAGTTCAGGAAAGCATATACATTAAAACTTAAGTTTTAATACATTTAGTAGCCCCCAATGTATTTTCCTTCTAGCCTCCATCTCAATACTATGTCCACTTTTGGCAACCACAACATCTGGCTGTTAGGAGTTCCACAGTTTAAGTTCCTCTTGTGTGAAGAACCACATTTTCCAGCTTGCTCTGAACCTGCTTTCTGCTAATTTCTTTTGATGCACATACTTCTTTAATGGGAGGAGAGAGTGAACAGGCACTCCCTAATTACGCTCTCCACACCACTCATCAATCCATAGACCCCCTTAGTTGACCGTGTAACAGACTGAAGAGTTCTAGCCTGAAGAGTTCTAGCCCACTTAATCATACAGAGCCTACTCCGTATCTTTGATCATCCCAGTCCCCGATCTCTGAACCTGAGTAGTTCTTCCTATTTAACTAGGGAGACAAGATCTGCCGACAGGAGGCAGCAAACTATAGTTACATGTATAGTGGTGTTCCTTATTTTGCTGCCTCTTCCTAAGGAGATAGAAACAGAGGACTCTTTTCCTATGTGTACCATTTCACTCATAAGCCATGTCAGAAGCTCTAGTTGGAAAGCACTCTAGGTGCCTTCAGATGAGTGTTCGTCATTCATGTTGGGGGGATATAAGAAGTTTTCACTTCCTGTGATTTGTTTTCTTTGCTCTATGTATTGCTTCAGGAGCTGAGTCAGCAGCGGCAAATGTGAATCAGCACCTCACCTGCCTCAGTTCACAGCCTGGACTCCTAATTTACCTTACCATCACTTTTACTAACGGAAACAGTGGAGCAGTTCCGGAGCAGATAGCAGGAGGTGAAGACCTCTTAAATAGCTCTCAAATGTATCACCAAGATCTACCTGAAGACACCCAAAGGGAGGGTGTTTTTAAACAGTCTCTTTCGGCCTGCTTTGCCAAGTGAGAACAGCAGAATCATGAAACATTTTGGATTCTCTTCCTTAATGCTGTCTTCCATAGTCCAGAGCTGCATCTCCATAAAGAACTGTATGAAAAGCAAGCAACATACGGTCAGTATTCCAGCTCTGCATTGCTTAGGAATATCATACAACTTCACTGCAGAATTTTACTAGAGAGGTCAGATAATCTGGCTTTCCCATCCCTTTACAGCTGCTGTCACGGCCTGAACAGCAGGCAGTGAAAGCTCTTTGGAGGACAGATGTGTAAGCTTTCCACACCAGCATGAACAACACAGACACCTGTTTATTAGCATGTTGTCGAGTCATACTCTCAATTATATGATGGGCTGTTATTTTTCAGCATGGTGCTGTGTTTTTCTTTTATGCTAGGTCTTTTGGGGGCATAGTACGTCAAAGAGGTGTCTTGCTGGGTGAGTTAAAACTTAAAAGGGTAAGTCTCTATCCTATTATCAGCATTTCACAAACTCAAAATAAAGCTAGTGCTGTGTCAGCAGATTAGCTGTGGAGCTAAAAGGGATAATTTCTTAAATTGCAGGGTAAGAAGAAAAAATAAAATTGGTGTCACTGCCTCAGCTGAAAAAAATGAACTGCAATTTCCTTTTCTGAAGAAGGCCTCATACTTAGTATATGTCACTTTATGCTGATTGTGAACATCAGCATTAGAAAATGAACAAAGCCATCTCATTGATGAAAATATTTAACAATTTTGTAAGACTACATGATCCATAATATTAAATTTTCTTTGTGACAAGAAATAAATGTCCCTCAATTTTTTCCATATACTGTCAAACACAAACAAGGAGTGAGGCTATCAGTAAAGGTTTTTGACAATGATAAACACACATCTATCTGACAAGCTTATGCAACACTCTTTTTCAATATCACCCACAAAGATCCTCTTGCTATGTTAAAAAAACCCTCTACACTTTTTGTTTTAACATAATATATACTAAAAGGGGAAACTATGAGATAAGAAATTCCTCTTGTCTGTTCAGATTGCATTACTCTGTAAAATGGAAAAGCTTTCATTGTTTTGTAGAACAGAAGTGCAAAGTTAAAACATGCTTTTTTAAGCAACAGTCAAATCAGGGAAACAGGAAAACAAACAAGCTACTGTTGGCAATCTCAGGAGGCATTCTGCTTGTGGAGAAGCAATAAGACTAGAATGCCTCTGAGACTATTGATGCATGACTCCTATGTCTTATTTACAACAGTGCAACACAAACTGCTGCCAGCAGGGGTGTCAGATTACTCTGGTATGAAAATGGGCAGTATCAGCGTAGCCTTTCACTAATCTAGCTCTATTTTGAGCCCTATTTGAGCGCTGTATTAGCGCTGCTTTGGGCTGGTTTCCTGGTCCACTCTGAATCATCAAAATTCATTTCTCACCAGCTGGAGGTGGCCATTCCTGGGCTCAAAGATGTCCTCCTTCTGCCAACTACTCAGGAATGATTCTGCTGATTTTTATATCAACCAGGACAGAAGAAAGAAAAAGGGGTTCAGGAGCAAGGCATGGCACAGAGGAGGGACAAAAATTCTCAATGACACAGATTAGGATGCCTGCTATCACTTTAACATAGCACCTCTCTTTGATAAGAAAATCATTTTTTAGACAAACATAACAACAATTAAATCTATGTTACTTCAATAAAGCATTTGATATGAGGTAAGTTATTACAGAAGAAGAAGGAGGAGAAGGAGGAGAAGGAGGAGAAGGAGGTTTGCTCAGTAATTCTTACGTGGGGAAGGTAGATAGGGGTGAGTAGGATTGCAGTAGAGGGAGAACTAAAGAGGTTTCTAATGGAGGTCCTCAATGGGCAGCTAAGATCCAGTCTTAAGATCCAGTTAAGTCTTAGATCCAGTTAAGATCCAATATGAGTTACTATTTCATTATGACCTTGGAAACAAAGAAAGCGTGTGCTAATGAAATTTGCAGATGGCCTGAAACAAGGCTGTATTAAATTAGAGGCAGACCAGAATATAGAAACAATTGGATGACCTCACAGACTGGAATGGAGTGAAATTAGAAACTAATAAGCAGGCAGCTACAATTTGGAAGCTCATCAGCTGGAAATATTAGTCAATTACAGAATAATTATGTAGCCCTGATAAAAGGCGCATATGATCCTAGGATGGATATTGTAAAGTATATCTAGATACCCAGTACTAATGTCATGGTGCATGGCAGCTGGAACTCTGGGTACAGTTTTGTGTGCTACTTAAGAAAGTCATGTTCAGACTGAAACAGGCACAAGCAAGAACTGTTAGGGTTATCAAGAAAATGCAGAGCCTATTTTCTTAGAGGAGACTATGATGGTTGAAGTGGCCAATCAGAGCTATTAGGAGGCTTTCTGCTGCTGCTTCCTCCATGCAGGCGAGGTGCGGCTTGCACCAAGTATTTCTTCACATCTCTGCATCTATAATGGCCAAGTAGCATACTAGGTAAGCTAGCTGACCTCCCCAAGTATGTTTTGTTGTACAGGCATTCAGGTGTTATATACACAGATTGACTGACTGGGATTTGCTACTTAGGGAGATGTAACATACACCAACTTTTTCAGTTTATCAGGGATTCATAGCTCACACTTGGAAATTTAAAAATGAATAAAAATACAAAAGGTTAAAACTCTTGTTTGTTCAAGTTAGAAATAAGTCTATCAAAACAAACAAAAGCTGGTGATAATACATGATGCTAGATTATACTTAATAATAACATTCCTTCTTAATTGTTTTGGCTGTCTTTTACACAGCTCAATGCTATGTCTTAGGGAGTAATTCATACCCCATCATCTGAACTCTGTTTCAGAGAAATGAAACTTGTCTCTGTGTTACAGCATTACAAAGCACCACCCAAAGATTCCTTGATGAGAGGGAATCTTTTGAATTATCAAAGAAATTATTGGGACTACAACTCCTTTTTATGTTTTACTATTACTTTCCTACTTTAGGAAAACTATTGCATTGTAGCTTTTTAAAAGTTGTTCAAGATTGTTTCAATGCTTAGTAAATATTTAGACATTTTTAGGACTATGTTACCTTTGCTATTCAAAGGATTCTTTGGGACGTTGACTATTCTTTTTGATCAGGAGGTCAAGTGAAATGCAACTTTCACGGTCCTTCCTTTTTAGACATAATATAACCTGTAAAACCCTTTCTTCACAGTGCAGCAATCTACAAACTGTATGTCATATGAGATATTGACTGTAGAGAAACCATGTTAATCTTACAGTTCATGAAATATAGGAAGCTAGGGAGTTTTTAGACACCTTGAAATCCATAATCCTAACAACAAGCCTAGCAGGAGGGCACTTACATTAAGTTGACTTCCACTCCATTTGTTGTCATTTTCAGGAGTTCATTACATCACAAAAGCTAAAACAGCTCTATGTGTTCAAACTGGTAAAATAACAGCTGCAAAAAGATATTACTGCTTTCTGTAAGTACAGGGCAATGAATGCTAAGGAGGAAGAAGAGCTATTTAAACTGAGAGACAATACTGGCACAGGAACAGATAGGTATTAACTACCTATGGAAATCTGAAGTTTTGTCACCATCAGAGAATGAAGTAATGGTAAAGCTTGAGGTAACAGTGAGGTCAAAACTTTAGCAGTTTAACAGGAGCTCTGTAAATTCATGGGATATTTTTGGTATTGTATATATTTATTAACAAAGGTGGGTGTCCCTAGTGCAATGTAACTTTGAATAATCCTAGTCTGCTCTGACAGTGAGTTGTTCCATCCTCTTGTAGCCACTGCTCTTCACTATGTCTACCAGTGGAGAATCAAAGCATACAGCTTTGATGGTACATTTCAGCATATTTCCCTTTAAAGTCTAATCTGAACAACTACAAAACCTGCTGACTCATCTGGAAACTATTCACAAAAACATATAATTTTTGCAAGGAATAGTGAAGATAGGATCACCCTTTTCATATATCAGCTTAAGGCAATTACAAATCATCAGAAGTTTTGCAGTTTCCTGTCCCCATGCAAATCCGCAGAGATGTGGCCAATTTATGAACTAATGTTATTTGCACATGCACAGCAGAATTTGATCTGCTTGCTAATTTTCTGACCATCCCAGTTTCATTACATGCATTTTCAAACTCAATTGAAAGGCTCACAGCTATTTACTTATTCTATCCATAAAGATAATCTTACATAGGAATGGTCCTGAATCTAAGGAAACACTAATTCAATGACAAGACTCTTACTAATTTCAGTGGGACCAAAGTTTCACTTTGAGAGATTAAATGCTACCTCTTCAATTGCTTCATCTTCTTATCTCTCTGCACTTCAGAACTCTGATCAAGCACAAGCTTATCTCTGATGGTATTGAGAACAGAATCTCTCTGACATGGTACATTTAAATCTCCATCGCCTCCTCTTCCAGAGTTGGCTTCAGACCAATGGTGTTTATAGCCACTGCATTAAGACTAGATTCCCCTTTCCTTGAGCCAAGGTTGAGAACCTTGGAAATAATATTTCATTACTGCCTGGCATATATCTATGTAACTTACTGACAGAAATATAAAGTATAAGTAAATACACATATGTATACATACACACACACACACACGTATATTCATTGGTCATTTTGTTCACATAGTGAATACACGTGAAAGGAAGTCTGACACAGATTCAGAAGATGGAGCTACTAAGAGATTTGCTCCAAAAATGTCACAGAGCTAGGGTCATATTTATGTCCTAGAAACAAACAGATTTTACCAATGCTAAAATATTATATATTTAGATTTAGATATCTTTGTTAGTATTGGTGTAGCCATCTGCTAGGTAGACTCCTAGGGGACAAGATTTAAGGTTTGAGCCTGCCCATGAAAATGAGAAAGGCTTAATGGACCAGATCAAAGTCTACTTAGATAAGCATTCTCTCTCCAACAGCAGATGCCTAAAGAATGTGCAGTTCTGGGACTTATTGAGGTAGAGGTGGTTTGTGTATTTTTAATAGTCCTAAGATGGATTTTATGAATTTGCTCAATTTGTTTCTAGAACCCATGTAGTTTGTCATCATTCAGAACACTGTTCCACAGTTCAGTTAGGCACAATGTGAAAAAAATCTCTTTTGAGACACCATCTGCTTGTTTCATTCGACGCCTGCTACTTCTCATATGGAACACAACGTTCCATGTTCACTTTCTCCATACTGCTCGTGATTTGGGAGAGACCTCTAGGACATCTTCCTTCTGCCATTTCTTTCCCAAGCTGAAAAGTCCTTGTGTAAACAGTTACTTCTCACATGGAAACCATGTAATATCTTCATTTTGCTTCTCTATTTTCTTTCCAGTTCTGCTTTGTCCTTTTACAGTTGAAGAAATGAGAACAGCACATTGAAGATTTCAGAACTGATTTATACAATGGTATAGCAATGTTCTTGGTTTTGTCCTGTGCTTCTGAGTTGTGTAGGCTGTGTAATAGAGTCACAAAGCATGGCTTTCCTTTAAAAAGGTATGCTGATTTTTTCTCATTGTAAATCTATTTGTGCTGGCTAATTTCATTATTTTATTATAAATTTTATAAATTTTTTATAAATTTTATCAATTTTCCTAGGGTAGATATCAAGTTTTCTAGCTTTTAGTTCCCTCCAACCTTCTAGCACTAAAGCCCCTAAAGTGCTTTTACTAAGGGTTGACTTACTATAGTCAAGAGTTCAGTTGCCCTCAGGTAATTTTGAACTCTTGGGTAAACACCATCTAGTCTTGCCCATTTGCTAATCCTCCTCTTGTTGGCTTGCTCAGTTTTTTTCCCTCCCCACACTGCAGTTTGAGCCGCAACAGACTTCAGAAAACAGCGATTAGATTCTCTGACGCACCTTCCTATAAAAAAATTCTCGGCGAAGCCTCCAGAGGATTCTTCACGGTAAACACGATCACAAAATATTAATTTATCGTTTACCTTTCAAAACACTATTTTCAGCAGCATTCAGCTGCCCTATGACTCCTCCCACATGCACAAACTAACGCCCACCGGAGCTGGACAAAGCAAACACATTTCTAAAAAATTTGTCAGGAAGTGAGAGCTAATTATGGTTACTGACTTCGGTATCCGTTCAGCAGTGATACCCGGACACCCTCTCCCTCCCCGCCCGCCCGCCACGGCCGCTCAACGGTCCCCGGCACGGCCGGCCCCGCCCCTCGGCCCTCCCGCCACGCCGCCGCGGGCGGGCGGGGCCAGGCGCGCTGCGGCGGCGCGCAGGGGCCGGGCGCAGTGCGCAGGCGCGGGCGGCGGCGTGTTTGAACGGTGGCGGGTGCGGGCAGCGGAGCGGAGCAGAGCAGAACTTTTTGGTCCTGCGCCGCGCCGCGAATGGAGTCCGTCCTGAAAGGTACCGGCCCGTCCGCACAGGAGGGGGCCGTCCTTCTCCCGAGGCAGCCCCGGGGCTGGAGCGGGCCCGTTTCTCAGCGCGACCCGGCCCCGTCCCCAGCCGTTTTCTCGGCGCTCCCCGGCGGAGAGCGGCCGGGCCGGGCCGGGCCGGGCTTGCCCGCTGCGGGGTGGCGGCTCGCCTCCTTCCCCGCCCGGCCTCTCCCTCCCGGGGCCGCCCGGCGCCAGGTCGGAGAGGAGCGCCGGCCTCTGGCGCGGGTTTAGCCCTCGCCCGCGCCGCGTCCGCCTCGTTTCGCCTCATGGCTCTGCGGGCGCAAGCAGGGGGCGGCCCGGAGCGCGTTTGGGAACGGGGCTGCCCCTCCGGTCCGCTGCAGGCCCGCCGGAAAGCGGCGGCGGGAGCGCGCCCTGCCCCATCCCCCGCCACGCAGCCCGGCCCGGGCGCCCTCGGGGCGGCGGTGCTGCGCCGTGACTGCCCTCGGCACGCCCTGCCCCGGGTCCCCCCACAGCCCCTTTAGGCCTCCTTAGGTTGCCCTCTGCTTCCCTTTTCCTCACTATCATTGCCTTCTTCGAGGCCTTCTAGCATAAGTAGCCCCTTTACAAGAACCTGGCTCTTCCCTTCCCAGAGCTAGTTTAAAAAAAGCAAAAAACTCCAAGCCCTTTCTCATCTTCGTTTTTGTCTACTGTACAAAAACTACAAAGTGTTTTGTCTCTCTTTGCAGCAGTGTTTTTAGTTAGCTAAAATTGACTAATTAGAATGCAAAATATACCTTTTATCCTTTGGGGATTTTTATCCTCCTTGGTTTTTTTTTTAAATCCTTTTTACCTTTTATAGTAGGTACATGCATTCCTCCAAGTTCCTTGTTAGAACTTTACTGATATTCTCCAACCTATTTTTCTAGCAGACCTATAACGGAAAAGGTTATAAAAATATTTGATATGAGAGGAAGTTACTGTGTTTTTTTTTTTTCCTAAAACAAGTGCAGTATTTTTCACAATAGAGCAGCCAAAGAAAACAGAGCAACTCTGACAAAAAGCTGCCCTGGTCCAGTAGTAAAATGGACATAATTAAAAAGAGAATTGATAGTAGACTTGTTCTAAGTTCCCATGTGTATTTGAAGTCACAGTGTTGATAATCAGTTGTTTTTTTTTCCCCCTCTGATCGGGCTAAGATAAGGAAGTGCTCTGTGTTTCTTGTTTCTCTTATATGGTAAAAACGTCTAGCAATTATAACATGCTAATTAATAACATGTTAATCTTTATAAAAGTACTTTTACTGTTTCAGCATTATTCTGTTTTGTATTTTGAGAGAAGACAGACGATACTACATACGCACTTCCGATTCATTATTAACTAAGATATATAAACAGTGTTTGCCAAGGATAACACTTACACTGGCATTTTCAATTTTATTCATTAGTTCTGAGAGTTGTCTGGCCTGCAGTTTGTTTAAAGTTATTCTTGGTGCACTAACAGCCTTCCAGTTTTCTGGAATTTTCCTAATGAGTCGCTACTCAAAGAAGAAATTGGTATGACCAGGGTAGCTATAAATCTTTTAGTCTAATGCCCATCCTAGGTAAAACTAATGAAGGGATTGCTATGAGTTTAATTTGCTCATCCCTCCCTGTCAATACATCTCTGTTGTTTTTGCAGGGGGAAAAAAACCCTCAGTCAAGCTGATTCATTCCTTGAAGAGATTCTGAATCTGGTTGTTAAAGGAAGCTGTGTAAATGTACAAAAAAGTCCTGTAAAACAACTGACTTGAAACATTGTTATATTAGGCTTGTGATCTGTACTTAGTTGTGTTATTCAATATAAATAAGGAACTAGTGAAATTTTAAGTCAGTTGGGAGTCCTTAAGTAATAATTCCATTACATTTTTCCCATTATGTTCTGGAATAACTTATGTTAAAATTTGATTGACTCAAAGGTTAGCAGTGTTTAAATAATGGTAAGGATAAGCAGACATGTAAAGATACTGTATTGCTTGATTAGCAGGTAATGTGTTTTAAGTTATTTAACAAATATCAAATGTAATAGTTTGTTCTATTACAGCTAATTTAAATACTCTTAAAAGGAATTTTCCTTCTGCTGCTAAGGTATGATATTCAGTTTATTAAAAGCTATAATTGCTGGGGAATGCAACATGTATAAAAGCAGAATTTTGTTGGGAAGACAGTTGAACCAGTTGTATCTCAGTATACTTACATGGCTGTTTGTAACTTTTCTCTGATCCAGGTATTTCAGCGTTTGTAGATGTTTGGTCATCTAACAGAACAGAAAACTACTCAAAAACCTTTGAACAGCAACTTCTTGATATGGGAGCAAAAGTAAGGAAACTATTTTGAAACAAATGGAATAGGAAGGCTCTTAATTACAAACTGTAGTTTACTTATTCTACTTGTCATGTATATTTATTTGTGGTGTGAGTTATGAAGTGCAGGAAGGAAGATAATCGCAGACCTGAGAACAGATGAAGGTGCTATAGAATTCTTACTAGTGTCAGGATGGGAAATGCATTTAAAGCATATGTGTATTTGTGTACGTATGTGTGTGTACACATACTCCTCGTATATTAGTATGCTACGTACCATGACATTTTATTCTCCCTCTCCTGCAAATGTGGTTCAGTTACAGAAAGTACCAGTAAAAACTCATCTAAGAGTCTTTGTGTATGTTTGAGTGATTTCTTGCCATATCAAACATGCTTGATTTGTAACTGCAAAAGATGTTTAACTGCCAGCTGTAAAACTTCAACCTGAGATTAAAGTCAGACTAGCATCTCCCCTTCTTGCACATTATCACTGGTTAATGGAGATTTTTACAGCCCACATTATGCTCTTAACGTTTGTGTGAACTCCCAGTGCTTTTTAAATGGGCGTGTTAGGTGTATCTCATTGTAATTTATTAAATTTTGCTTCTGTCCCTGAAGCCCCTCTTTCTGTATGATTTTAGCTGAGATGCCATGACAGAATAGAAGAACTGGTTTTATTATAAAAGCAAATGCAACTCACAATATATATCTTTTGAGTAAGAAATATTTCTTGTTATGTTCTTTTAAATTGTTCTATCAGACGTGTAGAATTCTGTTCTGATGATTTCTGGTTTCTCTCACAGAAAATAATGACTAAACAAAAGATTTCAAAATCCTTTCCCTATTTTGTGTTGATCAGAAAGTAGCTGAATGCGTTAAAAGGTACAAGCAGATGATACAATGAGCTTATTTAGCAGATGGCTATGACTGAAAAGGGGTGGTCCTCCTCCTTCATCACTTGATTCCTGGCCAGGTGCTCCCTTTGCTTTTATTGGGCTGATATTATTACATAATACATAATATTAAACTGAATTGGCTCACTTTAGCAGGAGAGAAAATTTCCCACTAGATTGTTGGTTGAGTGGTTGAGTCATCTCAAGGTAAGGTCAGTTAAGTGTCAGAGAACCTTTGGGGTTAAGGGAGGAGGCAGGAGAGGGAGACTGCTGCATGCAGCTGTACCCTTACTGTTGGTTTTGTTATGAGAGGAGAGCTTAAAGTGGTGCTTCTCCATAATTTGGAGGCAAAGCCACATCTAAGGATGTGGCCTCCTTAAGACATAGGCTGTGAGCCTGATGCTAGCCGAAGTGACTAAGAACTTATATCTGGAGTCATAACTTACTCCAAAAGAGGATCATTGGTCCTGTATAACCAGATATTTAAAATCTCATGGTTTGTGTCTTCTGTGAAGAGGTAAATCAGCTTACAACTAGAAAAATCTTTGGAAAAGTCAAATAGCTTTTTCTCAAAGCCAAACACAGATCCAGTATATTGGGAGCCAAATATAGTGGTGCAATTGAGAGTCACAACAGAAAGCTACACAGCTACTGCTCTTCGGTTGTGCTGAGAAGATGCTGCTGTAAAATATTGTCATAAGTGGGATCACAACAACTGATCAAACTGTCCTATACGTAGATGTTTAGTCCCCACAAAATGAAACTTTGGTTGTGAAGAATGGAGTAGCTAGAACTAGAAAGGCTTTCATTTGGTTGTCAATAGAGACTGATATCTAAAGACTTTTGAACAGTTGTACAATGTAATGAAAATCTGTGAGGTATGACACAAGCTGTTCTGACTTGGTTTTAGTATCTCACTTGTTAAGCGAAAAGGTTTATAGTTCATTTATAGTTCATGATGGTTCCACCCTTCCATGATGACTCCCTCAAAACTAGAAGTGATCTTTAATGATGAGATGAGGTTAACTTTTCTCTTTGGACCCGTGATAGCTTTGCTAAATAGAAGAGATGTAATGGTGATTTCTTTGGATAATGACAACTGATTTCTGTGCTGGCTGTTGCATAAAATCATGTTGGGCTACTTAAAAATGTTGAAAAAGTAGTGATATAGCTACAGTAGGGAGATGAAAAAGGTAACCTAGAGAAAAGAAGCTTGAAATCAAAAGGCTATTCTAGTCTGCCTTGTATCAGGAGTACTTGCTTCCAAAAAAAAAAAGGCAGTGCATTGGCTTGACTAATGAGACTTGGTTTTGGTTGCTTCAGGTTTTGTTGCTGAGATGGGAAAGATCAAAACAGTCCTTGACATGTTTAGAGAAAGGTTTTATGTTAATGTTTTGTGCAGAAAAAGTGGACTACTCTATCTAGTTTCATTAGCATTTTCTAATTAGCAGACTGAAAGATGAGCTCTCTGTGTACTTCTGCAGGTTTCAAAAACCTTCAACAAGCACGTGACCCATGTAGTCTTCAAAGAAGGACGTTTGGCTACATGGAGAAAAGCACAGAAGACTGGCGTAAAAATAGTTTCTGTACTCTGGGTGGAGAAGTGAGTAGTATTGAATATAATGAATGTGACTTGTTGCAGACAGAATGTGTTCTAGTACTGTTTTATTTAAGAACTTAAAATACAGTACCTGTTTGGGTTTTTTTATACACTTGAAATAGTGATAAATCTATGGGTAAATGATCCCTTTGCTATGATGACATTATTCCTATTGTAAAGCATATTACTTCTGCCAAAAAGGTAGAATGTTCTCTCTTGAAAAATAAATGTGTTATTAAAGTAGTTGCATAGTTGTTAACCACTGAGCGTTCCACTCCTTTGCTCTCAGATGGCATTCATAGGCAAGGCAGTGAAGACCAGATATTTATGTTGGATAGAATTCCTCCATTTCCATATGAAAAGGCAATTTCATCATCTATGCATAGCACCTCCCCAGATTCCATCAGGGACAAAAATGAAGGAGGTAATTGAACTTAATTCCCATAGACAGAGTATCTCCTAGCAAGTAAGGAAAAGGTCCATATGTAGTATGGCTCTTAAATGTGACAGGGTCAGAATGGCACTGCTTGAAAATTCTCAACTACCATATGGGAAAAGTTAAACTAAAAAAAAATATATCAAATTTAAGCCTTGCTGCAAGCCTGTGAGAAAATTTGCTTGTAGTCCATGTTTTTTCCTCTGAGTTTACTAAGTGGTTGTGAGGCTGAGCTTGGATTTCAGATAAGCTGTAACAACACTTAAAATCTTTAAAAATGTGCGTGTGTTCTACTCAAACACTCCAACGGATGAATTGCTGTAATAATGGAAAGAAAAATATAGGTTAAGTAAAAGGCCCTCTCCTATACTGGTAAAGTGCTACATGTGTGAAGAAACATCCGCTGCATAAATAGAAAGAAGAAGAAGAAGAAAAATAAAAAAACAACACCAGTATCTAAAGCCACAAAAGAAAATCAGGCAGTTCCGCAGAAACAAACTTTTTATTAGCGTATCAGATGTAGTAGCTAAAGCTGTACAATCCAGCTGGCTTTAATACTGAGGAAAAAAATGTGTTGTAAGTTCTCAAAACTGAATGTGAGTGATATAAAATGTTGTTTATATGAATATTTCCTTCTGTGACCTGGGGCTACCTGAGTGCATGTCAGATTAAGGGTCAGTGCAGCAGTGAATCTTTGGTTATAAAATTAAATATGCTTCTCAGATGGCTAATTGTGGAATTTAGAACCTTAGTCAGAGGAACTGTATTCTAGGACTTGGATATATTATAGTTTAATAAAAAAAAAAAAAATCAGATGAGTAGCATCTGCAACTGAAGAATGAGAGCGACTGCAAAGGAGCCTCCAAGATGTACTGTCATAATGGGGATACGATTTCTCTACAATACTCAACTTTAAAAAGGAGTCTACATAAAACTGAGAAAGTTTGTTTAAAAAGAAACCAAGACAGTGAAGGGGATAAAATCCTTGCTGGTATCATGGAGACTATTTAAAGCTCAAGTCCTATGCAATTGCTCTATCAAAACAGATTTTAGAAAGATGTGAAAGAAATTGGCATGGTAGAATAGTTTAAGTAAAATAAAAGAACAGATAATACAATTGAAGGAAAAATCAGTGCAGCTTCTGTTTAGGGAAGTTGTGACCTGTGGCTATGCTAGACACCTTTGAAGGAATCCATAAGGAACTGGACAAAGAAAATAAGATATAATCTATTTGGACCTATAAAAGGCAGTCAGCATGCCTCTGAAGGACTCTTTAATAAGCCATGTGGTGAAAGAATGTCCACGAATGGGTAAGTAACTCTAAAAAAGTTAAGATGCAGGAATAAATCATTGGTTTTGCTAACAGAGGAAGCTTATTAGTGGAGTCTTGCAGGGATATGTGCTGAGACTTGTGTGGTCCAACATATTATTAAATTACATGGAGAGGATGAATAGTGAGTTGGAAACATTTGCTGATGATATATTCTTGTCCTTATTTTAAAAACTTCATATTGTGAAGAATTGATAGGACTCTTCTCTTTGGTTGATCTCTGAAACCACTAAACAAGGAAGTAAGGAAGTAAGTCATAAATAATTACTCCAGCATCTCCTGACATTTCTGCTTTGTGCCAAATATTCTCCCACTTAACAGCTAATGTGTCCTCTACTTTGAAACTGTTATGTGTACACTAGTATTATTTTTCTCGGAGCACTGTTTGTGCCTCTAAGAGGAACATACCCTACGGTTTGAGAAATACTATAATACTCTTGTCCATAAAAAACAGTGCAAGCTATTAGAATGCAAAATTTTGTGCAGTATTCTTTATTGCATGATGTCTTGTTGGATGCTTAGTAGATTTTGAGTGCTCTCTCTCTGGTGATGTTCCTGAAACTTGTATTAGAAGCTTCTACCTTGTAGGGCAAGCCTCTCTTTATTTGCATCTAAAGTGAATGCAGTTCTACAGTTTAACAAGAAGTAATTTTATTGAGAAGGAAAGAAAACTTTTTGAAAGCTTATAAAAATGACAATTGAAAGTCCAATAAGACTCATAACTGCAGAGAGTAGAGTTAATGTATTAAAACATCTTTCAGATTTTTTCATTTTTTTTCTAAGAATGGTAGATATGTCTGTCTTTAAGAATAGTGCACAAGAATCATGGACTTGCTGTAAGATTCATTCAGATCAATTGCAAATTTAATTCAAAATGGGTGACACTTTCTGAATCAATGAGACATTTGAGTTGAAGCACTAAAAAAATTTTTCAATGAGCAATTTAAAAGAAAATACATAAAATAGAATTTGCTACATAAAATAGAATTGCTGAAATCTTTGTGTCCAAATTAAGTCCGAGAGGACTTAATGCTTACAAGTCAAATATACAGTTGGGAAACTCTACTTGTGTTTCCTTAATAAGGTAACTTGCTCCTGTCACAAGTATGATGTGCTAAATCATTTACACTCAGATTTGTTTGCAAAGCAAAAAATTCTTCTAAGTTCTTTAATACATAAATTTCTTCTGTTTAGCTTCTATGAGTATTAATTTAAACTTTAATGTAGCCTGCACCTCTGTAATGATTATTATTTAGAGGTTAATAATAGCCACTGAAGTCCAGGATGTTGAATAGCATCTCTATTTGATGCTCCAGGGAACTCTAAACTTGGTTAGTTGACAATTATATGTAGTTGTTTGGCTTTTTTTTTTACTCAAAACTGAGTAACTCTGAACATTAGATTGTAGTTCTAAAAATATGAACTTTAAAGCAGTTAGATCACTAGGTGTCACTAGAATCACAGTTTTATATGATTTCTGGAGAAATTCTAGTGTAGTCCATAAGGTTCCATACTCTTTCTCATAATCGGTTTTGTTACTGAAAAAACTGTTCAGGAATGAAATTATATTTGGCTATTTTGATCAAAAAACTTATTTTTTAAAATTTTTGTAAGGGGTTCTGCATTAATAACCAAATTCTTGTTTCAACATTATCCACAGCGTTCACAACTATGGTTGATTGTATCATACCCCAAGATAACATTTGTTCCAGTGTTCTTAAGTCAGTCTGTGAATACAAAGAGACAGGAAAATCTAGGAGTAAGGTATAAATTTGGTTGAAAAATAAGTCTGCATAAATATAGATTGCCCCTGGACTGGGGGGAGGCTGGAAATCAGAGAACTGGTAATAATGGATAAATTGTAAAAGCCAGGATCAGGTGAGGCCTCCCTCTTCACTTGTGTGAATAGAAGCATTTCCTTTTTCTTTCTATTTTCATGATATTCTGTAGATTGTAGTTGGGAGATTACTGTCATCGAAGTGTGCAAGTTAAGGTTAAGTATCTCTCTAGCCAGACTAGCGCTACAGTACCCAAAAAATTCAGGGCAAGGTTTGAGGTTCATGTGAATCTGGTCAGAAGAACTGAATAAAGGGAATTTTGAATGCACAGGGAATAACCCAGAGCACTGATGCAGCGGTTTTAGAGGACATCATTAGGACAAATAAATTTGTACAATGTCCTGTATTAAGCAGGTATGATATAGTTATGTTTTTTTAACATTGTAGTAGTAATGCTAAAGACAAACTTAGGAACAGTTGGTGCTTCACATGTAGACCTCGGACAAGTTTTTTGCAATAAAGGTTCTCATCCTAAAAAAGGATATTGATTGTTCTAATTTATTATACAGATGTCGAGAAACTGGAGTACGTGTTGATGAATCTTTATTTCCTGCAGTATATGCTAATGAAGGATTACCCTTGATTAAAAAAGTGAGTATGTAATTTAAAAAAGTGAGTATGTAATTTAAAAAAAATAATAATAATAGGCCCAGTTTAAGTGGACTTTAAATTTTGAGCTTGACTTCCTGACCTCAGGCATTTGAATTGTTTTGTTTCCAAACATACTGTAAATTGTATCTATCCATTTGAGCAGGTTTTTAAATATAGCTTATAGCTGTGATGATTTGACATCTTATCTGACAAAAGGGTAATAAAAGTGGAGATTTTCTATTCGTGAATAGAGATATGGAAATAAAGGTTTAAATGAAAATTTAATGACAATTGGCCATTAAAAAAAAAGCCAGAATGACTTCAGTGTGAGTGGTGTTCCATTGACTTGCAGGAAATCTTAAAATCCTGGTATTCAAAAAGAAAAAAAATCTTTTTAAAGCTTTAGCTTTGTTGCAAGCAAAAAAAAGTTAGACTGGTGGCATAGTCTAGATATTTCTGAAATCTAACCTAAGTGCTCTCAGGGCCTTTTCTACTTATTTTGTATTAAAATTCATTTTGGAAAACGTTAACTTCTGCAGTTATCTGTGACTCTCAAGGAGATAATTATAAATAGTGTAGAACAATAAACTGATAATACTGTGATAAAGAGATAGGTGCATAAGTACTTCTGGAAGTCTTATAGTATATACTTAATAGTTTTATATGTCTTGTAGCACAAATGTATGCAGCCAAAAGACTTTGTTGAAAAAACTCCAGAAAATGATAGAAAGCTGCAGAGAAGACTGGACCAGATGGCTAAAGAATTAGCTATACAAAAAATGGCAGGTAATGCTGGTAAGAACTACTTTAGAGTGAGATTCAAATATCTTGAAATTATTTCTTTAGAGCATTTAGAGTAGATTTCCATATGGCTTTTATGCATCTCACTGTAAAAAAGTTTAATTACTTCTTATAGAGTTGTTTGCAGGTTTGTGGTGTTATCAAGGCACATCTAGTGATGTTAGTATGTAGAACCTAAGTTTGATTTTTCAGAAAAGACTTTTGAAAAAGTTAATATATACATGCTATAGCAGCTTCAGATTAATGTACAAATGCATTTTCTTTGTGTAGAAACTGATATACCAGTTTTGTTATTTGAAGATGATGGTTCGCTTGTATATAGCCCTGTTAATAAGATAAAAGATCAATGTAGTGCAATGGAAAGAAGAATAAAGGAGATGAAGGAAAAGAGGGAAAATCTGTCTCTTACTGGTAAGAAGTTAAATTTTATTTATTCATAAACAGGTGCAAATGGCTTACCATCTTTATTGCTGAATTTTGGCACTTTTGTCTTGCTCCATCCTTTAGGCTTTTTTTTTTCCATACATTACTTATCTTGAAACCTTTGCTTACCTTGACTTGAAATGAAAATATTTAATTACAAAGGCATACATACTTAAACTAGACATGACTTGCTATCCTAACTACCTTAGAAGGATGTGATCTTGAGCTGGTACCATCAAAGTCAGTTAGGGTTTGTCATTACATGGATAAGCATTTCTAAAGGCATTAGTCCAGTAGTGCCCATAACTCACTAAAACGAAGGCTTGCCAGTTGGAGCTTTGAATCTTTGACCTAGCTAGCGCTAAGGTAGGCAGTTGTTATTTTGACTGTGCTGCTGGTCTAAATGATATGCACAGAATAGGTAGTACTTGTTTCCTCCTGCAGTTCAGTGTTAGAACTATGTTTCTGCCCATTTGAAGAATTATATATTTTACAGCTGCTTTGTTATGATTTGACTTCAGTGCCTCTTATGTATGATGACTGGACCCAAAAGCTGAGTATCATTTGTATTTGAACTGAGCTGAGCATCAGTGAGCTTTCGAAGCTGAGCCCTTCTGTGTATTCCGTGCCCCTGACCACCTTATCAGTTTGGCTGCACATTCTCCTTTCCAGTAGATGTGAATGTTTTAACTCTTAATTTCCTTCTATTGAAATGGTAGGAGAAATTATGGAACACCTTTTTTGCAAAAAGGAATTCTTGAACAGTCATAGGACTGTTCAAGAGTACTAATGTATAAATTGGACTTTCTAAACTTGTGAATTGTTACAACTGTACAGCAAGATCCTTAATCTTATTTCCTGTTAAGTTTTAATATTAACACTTTAATTGACAAAGATTTTGATTTTTTGTCTACAGTGACTTTGCAAAATTAAAATTACAAAGTTTAGGACTTAAGACCCTGATTCTTTAAAGTACTTCAATATGATGTGCAGTGTCCCCTTGAACTAATGGGAAGGCTTAAATATTTAATTGATCAGGTATAAACTATTAAAAGCACTGAGATTTAAAATTACATGTTTCTAAGTTTTGCTTTGTTGCTGAAGCAGTATTCACTTCAACAAATAATCAGATTTTTCAGTACTTAAAGTTAAGAGTGCTTCCATACTCCCAGGCCAACAGTTTAAAAAGGAGTCCAAAACTGATGAGCCATATGTCTAGGTACTGAAGAATGGGATTTAAAAATAAACTCAGTTGAGCAAATCTAGATGACTTCAAAATACAGATCCTAGTGAATTATATCTAGATTTCTGCTTTCAACTCATTTGGACAGATATTTATTCTGTGTTAGCATTTGTGTTACCTTTCAGTAAAAGTATGAATGAGGTCTAAATTTTGTTGTTTAGTATTTAAAAAAATAAGTATTTAAATGTACATCATATTTTATAGTAATATTTGAAGCTTCAAAAAGTCTATACCAGATACACTTTGAGGTTTATCACTTCAAAAATTCTTATGGAAAGAATGTGAAGAACTAGTGGCATATGGATGAGAAATTAAACTTAATTTATTTTAGCATGGCTTGTATTTTATGTTTTGTTTTGAAGTGTTAAGGTAATACCTTCAAAATCTTTGAAAAGCATTTCTCCTATATCAAGGCATTACTGCTAATTGCAGAATTTGAGTTTATTTAGTAAAAAAAAAAAAAAAAAAACCCTCAGATGGCTTAGAAATGTCCTTATATTTCATCAATTGTATTTTGGTTTCAGAAAAAAATGGTGCTGAGTTTTCTAGAAATCAGATAAAAATTTTAGACTATCTAATGGCTTTTTTATTGGTGATATTAATTTTAAATACTGCCTAAGCAGTCTGATAAGTATTTGTATGTTTATAGTTAGTCATCAAAGCAATCACTTACCTCTTATCATTGAGCTGTTTGAAATATGATTAGATGCTATGAAAATCTGTTTGTTTGCAGATAGGGCTAACTGATCTATTATTAATCAATTTCTAGCTTCACAGATATCTCAGATACCTCCATGTAATTCACCAAAAGACTGCCACCTGTCAACCTGCATTTTAACTGATTCAGCAGATGTGTTGCCAGGTAATTAACACAACTTCTGTATATTTACTTTAGAATGTGCAGTGATATAATTGTGTACTGAAATAGGAACTTTGTGTTTGCTGTATTGTTTATATTTAAAGTTGAATTATTTTAGGTTTCTTAACTGATAAAGTATGTAGAACTAAGAATTCAGGGAAAATGGAGCATGAAAAATCACTTAGGATAAATTCCCTGCCTTACTGCTGGATTGATTGTGTCATCTTCCCTTCTTTTCTCATCCAATTCCCCATTAGCTTGTTATCCTAGCGTTCTATCAGTTTTTCTGTTCTTGCAGTGATCTTGTATAAAACACAATGTGTATGTTTAACAGTGTGATTTAGGAAGCAAAAAAGAGAATTGAAGACAACTGTTCAACACATGTTAATGCAGATATGAAACATTTTAATGATGAAGACAATGTAAAAATCTGAATTTAGAAGAAAAGCAAATGTGCTATCCAGCTAAAATATTCAGGGAGTGAAGACAAAAGTGCAAATGACGAGAATAAAAATAAATCAGCTTTTGAATTTTTTTATGGTTGCAGATGAATTAAATAGTTCATGTTATCAAGGTTCTTACTCTGATGCTCAGGAAGCTAGGCATTTGTTCATGTGTTTTGGCATAGTAGTAGGACCTAAGGGGGATGGTTACTCTGAAGGTGGTTGATCTACATCAGCGTGCATCTTTATTCATTTTATTTTTGCTGTTGCATACTTCAGATCTCTTTGCTCATGTGACCGACATGAGACATGAACAGCAGTCGGATGCTAATGATTGACTGCAGCTTTTAGAATTAATTATGAGGGGCCCTTGGGTGGCCTGACTAGTTTTCTGTTCTACCATGAGAGTAAGCTACAGCTTAAACTTTTTTCAAATGTTGTATTTTATTGACGACATACAGAAATTCTGCCACTGTGCCCTAAATGAGAATAGGGGCAAAAATTATACAAAGCAGGGTTCTGTAGCCGTCGTTGAGACTGGTTGTTATTTCTTAATGCAGTGTTGTGGAGAAGTAATAGTTCAATTCTGAAAGTAGCACAGCTATGCCAACAAACTCTTTATCTTGGTGAATAAATCATGTGCTGAGAAGGTTGGACATTATTATTTGAGAGCTTCATCTTGAGTTTGTTCCCCAGCATTTTGACTGCACAATGTAATCTTACATCAAGAAAAGACCTGCACATCCCTTTAAGAGATCCAGCATAGCTTCTATTTCTGAGGTGTTATGATGGTGACCCTTTTGTTTGCACTTATGAGACATAGGAGAGTATATTAGTTAATAAAGATTAAAAGATTTGAAGAATCCAGTTTAATTAGAGGACATCAATTAAGATGTTTTCAGTTGTCATTTTGGGTGTCTGATCATGTCATGTGAAACCTCTCCATGTCTTTCATTATTCTGAATTTAGCTAGGCTACACTGTATGTTTAAAAGTATTTATGTTTAGTAAGCAATTAACATCAAGACTTCCTCTAAAACCTACAGGAGCAATTACAGAAGGAGTAAGGAGCTGAAGCTTTGCACCCAACAGTGCATATTAATATAAATATTTGTTGCAATAAATATTAGAGTGCAGGACCTTAGAGTACAGGAGAGCTAGATTTTTAAATGCATATTCTAAATAATTAAAGGTTCTAGCCTGTTCCAGAGGAAATTTTTGCAAAGAGTTGTGAATAGATCCTATGTTACCCCCATTTCATTGCAAAGTTGCTTCATGAAAATAGCTATAAGAAACAATACATTTTTCCATATTCTAGTTGTTTTTAATATACTATTTTGATGTATGTGGTACAGTAATACCACATTGTATTTAACTTCATCTTAACTCTAGGGAGAATACAAGGTGGTGGTGGTAATGCTGTGGTAGCAAAAATGCTTATTTAATTTCCAGTATTATTATAGCTAGCTTTATCAATGTAAATGTGCTTTGTGTGCTATTTTCTCCACATAGTTAAGAATGAGAGTTCTTCTACTGCTTTGTTTTAAAGAAGCAGAGCAGAATTTGGGGATACTTATTACCACATAAGAAGATATGCTAGCTAGTGCTATTCTCACTCCTTGCCAACATAGAACTTGCTTTGTTTCTAATCCATTTTCTGTTTAATTGTTGTTACTAACTTAGCCACAATTCAGACATATATGGCTAAATACTTGTTTACTTCTTTCAATAACTTCATATTTGTTTTACTAAGAAATTTTGAACTGTTTCTGCTGTGTTAAATGTTTATATTGTTGCTCTTCGTATTTTGCAGAAAAACAGATGGAAGACTGCTTAAACTCAAGTTTTGATGATCTTTGGGGAACTGATAAATTCAAAAGGCGGAAAACAGAGGTAGCTGAACACATCTGTGATACTCAGAGTGATGTACGTATTTCCATGAGTGCGTCACTGAATTCTCCATCATGTAGCTATGACCAGAAGAGTTTAACCCCAAAGCGATCTAGCAGGAGATGCTTAGGTAAAAAACAGATTTTGCAACACACGTTGGATGGTAAACTGTCTTCAGAAAAGAAAGATTTTAAAAAGTTTCCAAACAAAAATCGGATTGGTGAAAATACCATAACTCCTTCAGTCACAAACAAAAGTTCACTTCCCCAAATCAAGGGGTTGGGTCATGTTACTCCTTCTGAAAAAATAGTCCAGTTAAATACTACTCCTCCTCTGATTGGCAGTCACTCTAATTCACCAGTGAGCAGTGAAGACTTAAATACATGTTCATTTGGTAGAAGTTTTCCTGTTGATATAAGTGATTGTATGCTTGAAGACGAAAGGAAGAAGAAACCAAAAGTACGATCTAGTTTGAAACCAGCTACCTCAGAACTGGATGCGTCAGGGTCTAAAAAAGAGTTCCTGCAAGCAGTTACTACATATAACAAGCCTTTGTGCACTGAGGAGGTGTCTTATGAAGATTACTTTTCATCATCTAATTTGAATGCAAATGAAGTACAGATATGGGTACCAAAGAAATCACAGAATCCTCCTGAAGTTTGTCGCAATGACTTTTTTAGAAAAATAGAGTCACTTGATGAGAGTTTCAATAAGCCTCATGCTACTTCTGAGAGAAGTAGGGAAAAATCTATTCCAGCAAATGATGTTTCGTTAGAGAACAACTTCAAACCAACTGAACCTTCGGAAAGCATACTATTAAATTGTATGTCAGATGGTGAAAACGCTGAGAATACAGAAGCTCTAGATTCTGACATCGTGACTAGACATGCTCACGACAAATCCTACAGAACCAATATGAATTACTGTACTCGCACTACTGGTAAGTTGCTGCATAGCACTGGAAAGTGAAAAGATATTATCATGCTTCATTAGAAATATTTGTGCAACTAAATTGCAAAATAAATTTTCATTTCCAAGGGAAAATGTATTTCAGAATTACATCAAAAGAAGAAAATGCTGCAGTGGTGACTTTTTTTCTGAATGAAATAAGTGAGTGCATGGGAGCCAAAAGAACACCTATTTATTTTCCCATACATTACAAATATAAAGAAGGCACCGAGAAATAAGGGAACTGTGCTCACAAAATGCAACAAAAGTATATGAGCCTTCTTTTTCCCCTAATACCTGGGATTCTGTAAACTGCTATTCTTCTAGAGTATTCTTAAAAACCACAGTCCTCCTGTTTTAAATGCTATGGTACTCTTGTAAATTGGTTATAAGTAATTTTTAATCATAGGGTCCCTTGCTTAGATTATTTTTATTTCACAAATTAAAATGGCTACTTCAAATTATTTGCAGTTAAAGGCTTAAAAACTCTAGGAAAACCTAATTTTGAAGTTAGCAATTTCTAACTTGTGTTATAATGAAGACTGAGTTAGAAATTAGAGAGCACATGCAAGAATTGCAAAACAAACACCTTTTTCAACCAAAATTTTTTATATGGAACTGATCCTAGTTTTTAATAATTTAAAGAATATTTTCTATATTTAAGCATTTTCAGGTTGGCTTAGCCTCAGTTATTTCAATATAGTTGTAGATTAGAATATTGCGTCTCAGGAACTTCACTGAAAAATGCTCCTAACTTGCATTGTGGTAATTACTTCCAGGTGTTGGTATTTTGATGTCTGTCTGTCAGCCTTTACATAGGGTTAATTATTTGTAATTATGATTGTATATTTTAGCCAGATTTTTCCCAGAAAGTTCTGGAACAGTGCATTAATAAATTATGGTAAATTTAATACTAATTTAAAGGGCTGGACAGACTTGGTATCAGACTTATGAAATCATCTGGTAGAAAAACTAAAAGGTGGCTGTACATGTATCTGTGGGATTTAAGTTGCTGAACTATGAGCTGTTGTGTCGAGTTCACTATGTCTGTATTAATACCTGGGGCACATCATTATAGCATAGTTTTGAAAAAATTGTTGATGCAAGTGTATGCTCATACAAGTGTACATGTACATCCGCATGTGTATGAACTCACTGTACATGTTTTATACCATGTGGCCATGTACTAGAAGATGATCTTTAAATGTATTTTTTAATGTCAAAAACCAGTCAGTTTTTCCTTAATCACAAAAACAAATGAGGAGACTCAATTCTAACATAAATTTTAGTGATTCAGTATGAACAATGTTTTAACATGCTACACTTTTATTTTCTCACTGGTCAACATGCTTAAACTAATAGATTTTGGAGGAGAAGAAAATGCAGTATCCAACAAACAAGAGTTTATCAGATATTTATACTGTTTCTCCCTTTTGGTTAGTTAGGAACTTTGTAAATCTCAAGTTGTCCCTCTAGTGATTTTAATAATATCATTTATCAGTGATGGCCATTTTCCTTAAAGGAAAATATGATTTCATCAGCTTTGTGCATGTGCTGGGTAGTCAAGTAGAACCTTGAGCGTGACAGCTCAAGTCAGCTGTCTTGAAAATGGGAGAGAGTGATAACAAAGTGAGTTGTATTTTACGTAATAATACAAGTTCTGTGGGAAAAATGAAAATCTTGTTTTAAACTTCTAGTTACTGTGATGTTGTAATGTTGAATCATGTGTTTTATTAAATATTGACTTAATATATTTTCTTATTTTTATTTTGCTTGAATGTAAGTTATTGTTCATGTTAATGAGTAAATAAATAGTAATTGTGTTGACCTTTTTCCGTATGTTCTAGGTGATTGAAGAGTGGTAAATACAGTATATTATTTTTAAAAACTAAAGGGGTCTCTTCACTCATCACATGTATGGATAGGAATATTCAGATATCCATATAAGATTTAATTATATATCTGTATATATTTTAAATATCAAACACTTTTCTTGCCCATTTTCTCCTTGTGTTTTTAGGTCAGTGGTTGTCTTACCCAATGTCTTTAATGAAAAGCAGTAAGATTTTGATAAGCATTCTGTGTATAGACTAACTGCAACCTTTGATTTTAACGTAGAAGTGTAATATGTAGGCTAACCAGGGACTAACTTTTCAAGTCCTAATGCTTATGTTGTAGCAAACTTCAGAAGTTCCTTTTTAGGGCACTCTCATGGCCATCCATTTCTTCTGCTGAACAGCACAAGCATAAATCTGACTAATTTTTATTTTGTTCAAGTTATAAATTACGTAGAGATCTGTCACAGATGGAAGAGTTGAAATTAATTAGGAGTTATAAGAATATATTAAAAAAAAACCAAACTTTCCCACTCAGATTCCCATTTTCACCAGAAATAACCATGAGGAAGATGAAATGAGTTTTCTATCCTTCTGATTAAAGCAGTCACATTTGATATATTTCAGTGCTGTGCAATCAATAACTGTTGTGTAACTGGTTTTTGCATGTCAGCACCAAGATTTTCAGCAATTACAGGGTCAGAAATGGGTAGGTTTTCTCTGTCGTGAATATAAGTTTATGGAAATGCAATAATGTTACTTTCTGTGAAAGTTAAAAATCTATGTTAGAAGGGATGTCTAAAAATTTCCATGTCATTCAAGCTGTGAATTGCATTGCTTCAAAGTCCAGTTCATATGCTTATAATTTCTTTTGGTAGGGCTGATTGTAAGATAAGTTGGCGCTTGAACTACATGGTTTAGAATGCTAACACTTGCTTACTTGCTTCTAAGATTTTATCATCTAACAATCACTTAGAAACTTGAACCTGGACTTACTATTATTTCTAGTCTCAACAATAAAGTTAACCCAGTTGAGTGAATTTTAGATATTTATGGTGAATGTTGAAAGCAAGTATTATCTTGTTTGGCAAGAGATGCAAACTAAGATCCATTACAGTCTACTGGACTTAGTTCAAGGTTAAAATGAGGAATCTAGAATATCTTTATTTGTTGCAAAGTTGAACAAGTTGAATTTATTTAGATGAATGAATTTTACCTGAGATTCTAGGTCCAGAATTTCAAGATGAGTGCTTAATGCTGCTAAAATACGATCTATTTCTTTAAAAACACACATTTGAATCTGCTTAGATTTGATCTGCTTTTATTAACTTTTTTCCAGTTTTGAAAGAAAAGCCCTCAAATGTATTGGATGATGTCTTTTACTGACATTACTTTATTAGTGTCCTTTATTAAGCAAGTAAGGGATGATGAAGACAGTTATTTCTTGTTTGATTTCTTTCATTTGTCTTTGCAAAAAGATTAATTGTAGCTAATTATTAAAACAAAAAAGGATAAGCATTTCAGAATAGAGAAATAGGTTGAGGATTATTTCAATGTTAGAATTACAAAGGCTGATGACGCTTGTCCTATAGCAGATTACAAAGTAGATAAAATTGTTTCTGAACCATTAAGAGGGTCTCTTTGAGAACCCTGTGGACACAAGCTTTTGGAGAGCTTGAAAGTGTGTTCTGATTAGCCATTACTTAATATCTGCCCACCCTGAAATAATGACACAAGTTATTAAATATTCTGTAAATGCATACTTACAGGATTAAGAATGATGAGAAAGACTGACTTTGTTCACAGTTAGGGTAAGCAACTCTGGATAAGTACAAAATAGTAGATGTGATATAGTTTACTTTCAGCGAGACTGTTTGTTACAATATTCTCAGAGTAGAATGCTATACTCTAGATAAAATTCTTATTATATGAACACGATTGACTTGATTGACCAAAAACTAGCTCAAGGTAGCTAATCCTTACTTTGCTGTCAGCTGGAAGAAAATATCAAATGGAATTTCAAAGATATTCTTCTGGATCAAAACTTCTCATTGATAAGTGATCATGAATGATGAGAAATTTAAATTGCAAATTAAAGCCACTCAGAGGGTTTCTAATACTTCAGAGGACTATCAGATTTGAGGAAATTTTGATAGTTGTCATTGCGCAATGTTTCAGAAGAGAATTTAGGGGACCTAATGGCCTGCTTTGATGCAAGTTAGCCGAGTGTTTGGACAAAATTTAGGGATAGCTAACAGTGGATGAATTGCTTCAACAGGTTCTGTAAACCTCACCTGAAATACCTAGGAAGGGCTACTAAAGATGAAAACTCCCCACTTGTGGCCAAGAAGGTGCTTTAAAAAGCAGCAGTCAGAGAAAAACAGGCAATAGATAGCCTTTAGTGCTACAAGATGGAAAAGCTATGAGGTGCTGAGAAGTCCTGATAGACAGAGGAGAGGAAATAGGAACTGGATTTTAAAGAATGGTACTTATGTGATGCATCACCCAAAAGAGATAATGGATCTTGTTCCCTACTACTGCTTTCCTGTAAACGTAAAGAATCAGTGAGTAGTGAAACCGAACTGGAAGGAGGTCCAAGCATTTGGTTTTTGGACTCTGTCCCTAAGAATAAGAGCTGAGGAGCTTGAGCATTCAGGCCAAGAGTGGCAAAAGGAGTATTTTACCACTTCTGGCCCCAAAAAATGAAACAGTGCTCGATCCTTTCAGTGATTACAATAATTGTGGAATCCTTACCGGAATTTAACAAAGAGTGATATCTTGCTTTTAAACAAAGATGTAAATATATTCTCCTGCTCAGAGTAAAGGAATGCAGTAGATAATCTCTTGATACACTTTGCAGTTCTGTATCTTTTTTTTAGGATCCAAAATGCATTTTTCAATAACAGCTTTTAGAAGTCCTATTTTACAAATAAAAGGAGTTAAAGAAATTTAAATTCTTTTTTTAGCAATGTTTTTTCTTGTTTGGCACATCAAGATCTTTTATTTCTCTTGCCATTGGTCTTGCTGTATGATTGAAGATGATAAGCCTTAGTGCAATGCAAAATAAAGTTAATGCAGCTAAGTAATCAGTTCTCCATTTGTTAAATAACACTTTTTAATTTAAATTAATGATTGTACCTAAAAGCCAGCCAACCATGACAGCTGATTTGAGAGTTCAGGAAGGATTCTTCTTTGTGTAGGTATGTCTTGAGTTTTGGAACTAACGTGCTCTGGTTTTCTTCTATTACACAAAGCTACTGTGACACTGAGTATAAACCAATATAAAACTTGGAACTTCAGTGTGAAGAAATGATGAAATCTTCACTAGTTTAAAAGCTTAACACATTTTAGGAAAGTAATTTGTAGTGGAAAATGTTTGCTGTCTGTGTGGTGTTCTGTCTTTTTTTTTTTTTTTTGTTCTGTCATTTCAAGGATTAAGAGTTTAAGTAGCTGAGAGGAGGAGACATAAATGATTCTTGGCTGCTATATGCTTATATATGTATCTTGAATTCACTTTGGAGGACTTATGTGACCAAATTAAATGCAGTTAGATTAGTTAATGTGGATATAGTATCCTTCAGTATTTTCTAAAAATGATCAAAACATCTTATTCAGGAGGAGATGGATTTAGACCACTTAAAGTTTAATAATTAGGGATTAAACTGGTCTCATGCATTTCTTTGAAATTAAAAAAAAATAATTAAAGAATTTCCTAAAGTAGACTCCATTGAATTAAATTTGGGAAAAATGACCTACTTTAAATCTTCAGTAATTAAAGCTGCATTGATCAAAAGATAGATCAAAGGTGTGTTTTTCATCTTATGCAAGCAAATTTTCTCAAATGAATCCAGAAGTTTTAGTGCTTATAAAAGTCATCCTGACAACAGGGAAGAATTAAAATACATATTCACAAAACAGGCAATGAGAGTACATACTGCTTTGTGGTAGCCACATTAGAGTACATTCTTACAGACAGTGCCTTTTTAAAGGACAAGGCTGATAAGTGTGCATGTGCAGTTATTCCTTTCCTGCTAACAGCTTGTTAGATGTGCTTGCAAAGTGTCATTTGAAAACGTTTGACCTTCCAGTCATTACAGATGTACATAATGGATACTGAAAGCACTGACATTTCAATTAGAAAGGAAGAATCTAGCCATCAGTGCTTTAAACCCTCAAATATCTGTATTGTGTGTATTCAGAGAAATTACAAATTTTGTAATAAAACTAATTTAACTGATACTTTAGTTCTGACTAATGATATTCAAAATACTGAAAATTGGGAATTTTGCAACAAGTTTGTTTCCAAGGTCAGAGACTGAAATACTGAGTTAGATGCTTGAGTGTCACTGTGTTTTCCATAATTGAAATAAAATAGAAAAATAATTGGCGCAGTTTAACTTGGATTTCTTAATTGTACATAGCTCTACTTAGATAAAATAATCAGTAGCAATTTCATTTTGCAAGATCATAGTTTTATTTCAAGTTTCTAAATTTAATACACTTGGTTTCTAGGTGATGAAAATGAAGTTTCAAAGTGTCATGTTACTGATGGCTCTTGCAAACTTTTTAATGAACAAGAGAATAAGCTCAATGGGGGGTTAAGAAAAACTAGAAGACTTCAAAAGGTCAGTTTAACTAGACATTAAGCTCTTTTCTTGGTGAATCATTGAATGTATTTAAAGAAAAAAACTGCATTCTTTATGCACTATCACCTTAAAAACCTTTTCTGAATCTTATTTTCCTTGAAATATTATGCGAATTGTGTTCAAAGACAATATATACAACCATGGAACTCAGCTTTCTGTATTAGAAACTTGTACTGGCAGAGTTATGTCAAGTTAACATTGTAAGGGAGTTTGGCAGACTGGCTTAAACCACTTTAGTCCCATTCTGTTACCCCCTGCAGAAGGAAAATACACACAGCACAGTAATGGCGTTGCTGCACAAAGAAAGTCCTGCTGTGGAGCAGTGTGAATTCCACAGAACTTGTAGTATAGCTGTGAGTTCCTGACCTGAAAAGATGTTTATCCTTTTTGGAGGAATTACTAAACATAGTCATTTGGGGCAGGGGGTATGTGGTTTTTTGTTGTTGTTGTTTTGGGGGGAAGTTATTTTTTGTTTTTTCTTTTGTAAATATGAAACTGATCAGCAGGAAAATAAATAGTAGTTCTTTTTATCAGTAAGTAGCAAGTAGTACAATTAAAAGGAGAGTACTGATTTGTTTTGAGAATGGGAGGTCCCAAAGCACTGAAAGAAATATTACGTAATTCTATGAAATAAGTTAGTTAGATGTTTCAATGGTAGCTATTGGTAGAGTTTCAAAGAGATTGATCAAAGATTTTGATCCTCTCTTATATAAAAGTTCTCAGCAGGTGCAATTAGTAGGCAGTTCAACTCTTAAGCTTCTTGAAGGTAGGATACTAATCTCTGTGGACCAGTGATCTGTTCTGGGGTAAAAGTATGATTTGACTTCCTGCCTGCATCTTATTACTTGACACATTTCTTAACTATTTGTTCAGTTTCTCCTTCTGAACATCAACATATATATCATTTATATAACTAATAACTTTAAGCATTATATAGAATGTATAAATCAACCTCATTCTAGATTCGCCTTTTGTAGCTACGTTAAGATTGCCTATGTTTTAAGCTAAAGCATCTGTCCAGAACAGCTTCATTTCCTGCAAAAGAAATATGACTAAAATTGCTAAATATATTGCATATCCACAGACTATAATCAGTGGCTCTTCTTAAAGCTATCGCCAGAAATAGTGCTTAGATTTGTCAGATTTGATGGTACTGATTCCTTTTCCTGTGTAATTACGTTACAAGAGCATTTTACATTATTTTTAATTTTTATTTCATTGTTCTTAACATAAATGTCCCAGCATAATTATTACATAATAAAGAGAAACAAAGAGCAATAAAACATTCTTATTGTTCCTGGCTTTCAAACCAAGGGCCAAACATTGGCCTTCAAGTGAAAGGTGGTTGTCTGTGAATGTTGCTCTGTAGTATCCACCAATCTTTCTCTTGCTTGTTGCAAAGCTTTTTCTGTGAGGTGTCTGAAGGTAGCAAAAACTAAGTTATAGCTGGAGAAAATTCATATTCAGTGTTTTGAGGTAGCTTCTTTCATTCATCCATTTTCTGATTAGGAAACCTAAAGAATACAGTCACTCAAGGAATAATACAGATCAATTCAAATCTCATTAACATAGCACACTCTTTCTCTCGAGTCGTGAATGCTTTGTTTTGTCATTTTAAAGGCTTCCTGACACAGTCTGTTTGTACAATTTTTTTTAATTATAACATACAAACTCTACAAAAAGGATGTGACATTTAACCAACAAATTTGCACTGAAAAGCTTTTAATACATATTTAAAGACAACTGCTGGAGGAAGGGAAAAGAATATGAATTAATGTTCATGAATTTATCTGTTGAAGATCTATTATCCATTACTTGTATGCAAATATGCATACAAAATTTTTAAAACCAACATTGGAGATCTGTAGAAATTCTTTATGAAGAAATTTTAAGAGGATATTGTTTTGGTCAAAATTAGACTAAATGTCTAAATTCTTGTAAAAAAAAAAATGCAAACCTTCTTTAGTTCCAATCAAAATATTTTTATTAAGCTTTTGAAACAAACCTGAGAAAAGGGGTTTTTTTAATATAAATATGAACACTTTCTTTGAATGATTGCAACTTAAACATTGCAACATTCTACTAATGTTTAGCAAGGTGAAAGTGAAGTTAAAATACAAAGTATTGTTTTGTTTCCTTTACCTGAAGCAAGAAGTGTGTGAGAGGATTAGCACAAATATTTAAAAAAAAATGTGATTTTATTGACTTATAGGATTATGGAGAGCATTTTAATGCTTGTTTCCATTTCAAAAGGAAGCACATGTGAAAAATACACGCATAAAAGAAATGTCATTTCATAGCTATTTTGATGGAACAACTTTTCTAGAAATATGAATATCCAGACCTTTTCTTTCTAAAAAAGCAATGCTTGAAATAATATTTTAAATTATATTAATTGTAGAATAAATGCAATTTTATAATAAATTGTTCAAATATAGGGCTTCAGATCATATTGCTGGTGTCCTAAGAATCCATTTTAAAATGCAGTCTGTTAATTTCATTATTTGGCTTTAAGATTCTCAATCTGGAAAGCAATGTAAATTGCAGTTATTTTTTTTCCTAGGAAACATAGTTTGAAATGTAATCTCTCTAAAAATTTTAGCTGTTTGCTGAATGTAATTCTTAAAGAATATCTGCACTGAAACTTTATCTAGTACTTTTATTATAACTCCATTCTACAGTGAATGTATGTCAGGTATATAGGGTTTGTAATGTGATAGTAAAACTAAATTTACAAAGGGCACACAAATAGCTGAAGGAATTATGGCCAGAGTTAGGTGTTTGTTTAATTTCATTTGGTGTGGTTTCTTTATTATAAATGAAGCTGTAGATTTGGTGTTTCTCTGCAATGCCATTGTTATGCATTTGTTTTCTTCAAAACCTCATGCAGTTTTAGTTTTTGTATGTTTTCTGCAGAAGTTGAGATAGAGAATGAATTTGTTTAGGTACATTTATATCAGAACTGTAGGTTACAAGTGCTCATGTTTTTGTTCTTTATCTGTACTATTTATATAGGCATGCTCATTGTATTCTAACATGGATGACTTCTAATCAAGGTTATCTGAAGTTCTTGCTTGTAAACTAACAAAAGCTGTGAAGACAGAGCAGTCTATAACAGCAACCTCAGGCATGTTGGGGGAAGATAAGTGAGACTTTAACCTTAGTAGCATCAGGAATGAGCTTTTTTTATAACAAAATCAAGAGTTTTAAAGTGCTGTACTTATTCACACAAAGGTAGATTTTTAAAAAATGCCCTATGTGTAAGAGTTCTTAGATTATGGGTTGTCGTGCCTCAAAGCTGACGACAGTTCCAGATCGTTCTCATGCGGAGCTGGTAAGAACAAGTGGTGTGGGTTAATACCTGCGAATGTCAGCAGGTGGCTTCCCTGGTCTAGAAATCTAAATTGATGACACTGGTGTTCAGGGATGAAATAACCCTTTACATACTGTGGTGCATTTTTCAATTATTCCATGGATTTAAATACATTGCTCTTTGCTGCTCTGCATAAGGATGACCCAGTGATATCACTAAAAACCATAAAGCCAAAAATTTATTCAAATAAATTCATTTCAGTAGTGTTAATTTGTTGGTATAATGTTGAGTGCTCATTTCATTGCTTAATGTCACAAAATGTGTGCATTCATCATCACATTTGTCACATCACAAATGCGTACATTTTGCACTTTAAACAGATCAGAGAGACTCATTATGAATAACCAGTTAACTGCCAATTTTTTCAACTAAGAAGTTGTTTGGGGTTTTTAGAGGGATATGGGTGGTAGTGGACTTTTTTTTTAAGGACCTAATAGTATCATGTCACTTAGAAATGCAACTAGAATAAATTTTACATTCGAAAACCCCTAAGAAACAACTGTCTTTTGAGTGAATAGAGCAAACTATTTAACCGTGTGAGAAAGCAGTTAAGTATCATAAGGGGTAATTAAAAACATATTTTCTCAAAGAAGACATCATAGACTTAGCTGAAATTCCTTAAATTTTGTTTTCAAACAGATTCATCTTGGTTTGTATTTCTGTAGCTCTTGGATTTGACACTCATCTTAGATTTTTAATACTGAACTTGTGAGATTTTTTTGAGAGAGATTTTTATAAAAAAATCTCAGCTCACACAATGGAGAAACTGGTGTAAAACAGGCCATCTTTGGATCCTGTTATCAACACACTGCTTTTTGAAAATATTTTGTTCATGGCAAAACAGATTTTAGTGTCCTGAAAAGTCTGCAACTATAAAACTTGAAGTGCCTGGCCAGAAATACAAGAAAGCAACTTTATGTCCATAAATGTGCACTGACTGAAACAGATTGCATCTCAACAACATCTTATTTTATGTTTTCCTTCCATTTTGATTTAAGTCACTAAATAGCTAGGTAAGTATTTTAAGAACTGATACTTGAAATGTTACTAACTTCCAGTTGCGAATGAATGTTAAACTACTCTGAATTAGACATGGTGAGAGCACTCAAGCTCATTTATAGTTAACATTGATGGTGTTGGAACTACCTGCTTGTTTATGGTCTGGGGAAAATGTTTGATTTAGTGGGGGGAGGTGGACAGATGGGCCTGGAGAGTTATTCAAATTGATTGCTTCTGTGAGCAGAGATGAGATGAGCAAGTAAAGCTGCGAATTGTAAGAGTTTGACTGACTAACATTAAGGTTAAGTTCTACGATATTGACTGAATGTCTGATGGTATGATTTTATGAGAATCTGATTAGATCATGGAATGTTTCAAGTTCAGCAGATATCTCATCCTACATGAAATAATCATGAGCATCTGACCAACATCTAGCTGAGGGCAACTATATAGTTGATTGTTTAATTGTAGTTATCTAGCTGACTCAACATACTGAGAGTTGAAGAAAGGGTGGGAAACAAGTTATTGAGCATACTGCATTGTCGGACAATAACTTTGAAAGGTAAAATTGTCTAGTGATAAAAAAGATTAAATGTTATACATAACTGCAGAGAAGTGCTGCCTTGGAGCGTCTGAAATAAGCTATTGAATGGGACATTGAAATCCAGCAAGATGGTTTGTTTCTACTGGCAAGATGCAGCTTATTAGTCATTATTATAATAATTAGTCATTGTTATAATCAAAATATAGATGCGGTCATTTGTTCCAAACCTCTGGATTTTATAATAATACTAACATTTGAGAGCAACGTCAATACCCTTCTATGGCAAAAGGCACAACCTTCTCTCAAATGCTAAAGTTGAGTGTTTCTTGTCTTCCTGGTGAGACTTGCACCTGCTATCCACACTGTTGATTGGATTGCTGTTTGAAACTCTGGAAACATATTCCATTCCAGTGATGTAGGAGGTGGTTGACTTTGAACTTTGTCATCCTGGCAAGCAGGGTGGTTAAGATCCAGGGAGCTGAATTCACCCGAATTCTTATCGAAAGTTGTCACTCAATTTCTATCCAGTCAGCAGACTCGCATATTGGTTCTCTTTCAGAACCTTATTCAAGAAATAGTGGCATAAGTATACAGAGGATTTTGGTTCTGTCTGCATAGAATTAAGAAAAAAATTTTCCTGTGTTTCTTCTTTTCAGAAGATACGCAGGTATGGTGATTTTTGGTCTGGAGGCTTACATAAAGTCAGAACATAATTGCTCTATCATAATCCAAGTGTTTTTGGTTCCCCATCTTAATTCATATTTGCAAAATAACTACCTGGAGTTTTACATATGCCTTTACCAACACCTGTGTAATTATGGAAACTTTCAGAGAGACATCACACTTTGGTAAAAAATGATCATCTAGGTGCTATTCATTAGGACTCCTTCACTTACTTTAAGGCAAGTGGGAGATGGCGTTAGAGCCAACTGTGGTGAAAAGTGTATATGGATAAGCACAGAAAAGAAAATCCTAAAATCCCAAGTTGTTTGAAGTACATCTACACCTTCTCTGTCCTTTTCCTTAAAAGCCCATGGCATTCTTGGATGTGATGGTGGAAGAGAGGTGCAAGAAATGGATGCAGTTCTTTTTCTGGCTCTGATCATGAGAAACTGTGCATAAGTACTGTAGGAAGTATGAGGGCAAAATATTCTTCGAGTGCTTGAGACGTATGCCTGCCTCACTGAAGAAGGTGTGTATGTATGGTAAGACTTAACTCTAGTTGCTGGTAAATAGTAGTTCTCTATTTCCTTGGTACACTGTTACGTTTAAAGCTCTAGGTCATAACTATCATGCCCAAAAGCCAAATAATCCACTGGACTGCAGCTGTCTTGGCAGCGAATCAGTATAAAACTGAGCCTATTTTCCCTCTTGGCATCAGAAACCACCAGGAGGAAAAGCAACTGCTGGCTAGATCCTCTTGTTTGGGAAATCTAACTCTTGGAAAAATGAACATCCTATGTAAACTTACTGATACCTGGCATGACACTATAGGCCGGAAATCCTTTAGTTGACGGAACTGCTTTCTAAGTGATATCCTCACAGCTCTTGAAAATTGTTGTAAATCAATGTGAACAAAAGACTTCCTAAACTCTATTTCAAAGCATTTGACATATCTTTCCATTAATGATTCTTTTTAAAGTAAATTAACAAATACCTTCGTTGTTTTCTATGTCTAAATCAGTTTATGGATTCTAGGTGTGATCTCTGTAGAACTGTGGTATGAGCTCACAGAAGTCTGAATGGTACAGTAATATTAATATACAGTCTGTTAAATAAGAGAAGTCTTGTACCATATTACTCTTTAATAGTTGTACCTTTTTAGTATAAAGAATCAGAAATGCTGAAATCTGTGGCTGTTCATCATAAGTATACACTCCAGAATTTCTTTTTTAAAAGAATTGTGTCTGTGTATGACTAATTCATATTCCTTTAGGAAAGGAAAATTCCATAATAAGCTGCTTTTTAGAGAAGAAATTCTTCATACAAAGTGGGTTTAATTATTTTCAACTTGTTGTATCTATGCTGAAATTATTTTTTTCTTTTACTCTTCATAATATTGCTGCTGCACATCAAAGCCTTCAGTAAGTACTGTTCAATTAAGTTGCTTATCTTATTGTCTAGAGGGCAGTAAGGCTTTAGCTTAGACTGACTCTCTGACACAGGTGGGTTACAGTCTTGTTAGCAGAGCATTTACTGAAGTTTGCCATCTTGTATCCTAACCTATAGCTAAAATCCAGTCTTTGGGGGGGAGGGGGAGGGAGGGCTGCAAAGGGTGATGTTCAGGAGTATATTCATCTGAAATTCAGCTCTCCTGCTGCATGGTTGGAAATCTTCAGAAGATTTCAACTATCCAAATTAACTTCACTGTGTTAATTTAATTTAACAGTTCAGGTGATCTAAAGATGGTTCTTTCCCTCTTATGATTTCCATCTCACAACCTGCACAATGGGACTGTATCTCTTTGTGCCTCAGTCGCTTCTGTCCGATGTCAAACCCATCATGAGCAGTGTCATTGAGCCCCCGACCTCTGTAGGGAAGTGGCTGAGAGGCAGGCCTGGTTTGTTCTGTTCCTTCCATGATGGGTGGTCACCACCATTACCAAGATGGAATGGACGGCTGATGAGGGCTTAAAAACCATGCCATTAGTTTCACTAGAGCTGCTCTACTGTTGCCCTCTACTTTTGTAAATTTTTTTTATCTCACAGTTAGGATGTCTCAGTTGAAGCCATATGGAAAACTTTACTACTAAAAGGCAACTGAGAACTATGCTGCTTCTTCCTGAGCAGTACCAACCAGAAAGCTAAACATTAACCTCTACCTGTTTGAAGGGCTTGGGCTTCAGTCAGAATGAGAATCACTCTTGCCTGTGCTTGCCAGACACTGTAGAAATGATAATCATTGGCTTTTGGCTTTTTGTGTCATGCTGATTGACTTTTACCTTTCTGTTGGCAGTCAAAGGGGTGAGAAGGAGTGTCTTTGTTACTCAGCTTTCCCCTTACTCTTTGTCTGTCTTACAGGAAAAAGACAGTTTCTAGTTTTGTTAATGGCCACAGCCAGATACACTGAAGATGCAGAGGGCTGGGAGATCTGTCCCTTGCTGCAGAATTTTGTATCACCTGTAGTTGATTCCCCCCCCCCCCTTTTTATTATTGTTTTTAGCCATTATGGTTGTGTTTAGAAACTGAAAATGTCAGTAAGTTGTAAATCTTTTAAGTGACACTGCTACTCTGGAAAGTCTGAAGTGACAGCTATTCATCATCCTTAATCTTGCCCACAGAACTTCTAGGGTTCCTATGCCTGTGATTATAGGATTCCTCATTTCCAATACTTGACACTGGGTGAAATTTGACACCCTGGCACCTGTCATGTCATTTTTATTTTTCTGTCATGTTTTAACCTGCTTTGTTTTTTCATCTTTCCCCATAGTAGGATTGATTTGATTAGGATGGACACATCTTTCACATCTCCAGGATCAAAGCAGAGCTCCTATTTTTGGCCAGGAAATTAAAGTTGAAATTCACTTTGCAGCCAAAGGAATCCAGAAAATAACAGTATCAAAGGACTGATAAGGAGAGATAGGCCAGCCAGAAAGTAAATTATAGCTTTGAGTAATCACTGTTTAAAACTACTGAATAGTAATCATTCACTACAATTATGAATTATTGTCAACTATGATTCATGGTTACATGAATAGAATAAGGTAGTGCAATTTAGGGATTGTTTCTTAGAAACAGGCTTAAAGTTTTGGAACTTCATTATAACTTTTGTAGATAAAAGCAGAATGAAATTAAGCTGATTCCTGAATATTTCTATGCTCCACATAGTTCTGTTTTATGGCTCCTGTAATAGTAGGACTAAAGAATGTGACTTCTGAAGTACAGCTGTAAAGATTGAAAGCAAATAAATATATAAGCTCTGAGTCAATCTCAAAACCATCTGATGGAACTTCAGTAGCCAAAGGAAAAAAAAGATTGAAAGAGTATGAAATGGGTAGGGATAATACTCTTGTACTCCTTTACTCTTTATTTGCACATGTGCCCCCCCCACACACACCCCTACCTCCCTACCTTTTCTCCCTTCCCTCCAAAGTCTTGGATCCTGGCATAGGGGCCAAAGCGCACTGGGTATCTTGTTGAGTCCTAAAGGTGAAGGTCTTTTTATGCTGTTACAGTATATGTCTAACAGAATGCTGAAGATTATTCCTTTTGGGATGTAGGTGAACTTCGGTAAGTTATGGAATACCCCGCATATTAGAGGAATATTTGGAGTAAGCAGTACATGCTTGAGAATTCATTTGTATTGCCTGATATCCTTTCTTGGAGAGAGAAGGAAAAAAAAAATCCGAGGCCTGGGGACTTGTCCCAAAGACAAAATAAGATCTAATTTACTTAGGTCAGAATTTAAGCAGTGACAATGTAAAACATTAATTCCTATCAAGCAAATTCTTATCATGAATGTGTTTTATTCTTGAGAATTAGCCTGGAAAGACATTTTTTTTATGGTCACTTTTTAGTTCATTTTGTCACTCATGGTATTCCTAGGGAAACAAAATTTGAAGTCACTTTTTTGAAAAGCAGTTGTACAATACGACTTCTTTTATTGTCCTTCAGCTCCAAGAAGCACCCGCTGAAACTTAGCAGTAACAAAGAACACATTTTGAGGTTGGATGTCTCTTTTGTGGTGTAGGTCAGTTAACAGGAAGTACTGAACTGTGTTTTAAGTATTG
Organism: Apteryx mantelli; assembly: GCF_036417845.1. Taxonomy (NCBI): domain Eukaryota; kingdom Metazoa; phylum Chordata; class Aves; order Apterygiformes; family Apterygidae; genus Apteryx; species Apteryx mantelli. Next base: position 113,426,839 of record NC_089980.1, on the reverse strand, counting down.
GGAGGGTTTAGAAATATTGTTTCCTTTGAGGTATTGAAATGCCTGTTTTATATTTCATATGACTTGGAATAATTTGATTGTTGGTGGACTCTAAAAAGAAATATCAATGCAACAGTAATCCTCAGAAGTATATAAAGGAAAGCTGAAATGTGAAAATGTTCTATAGGTTCATAGTTTATAACAGTCCTCATTTCAGACCTAAAAAAAAAAAAAATCGGAAAGAAACATGTTCTGATTTAGAGTACAAATATGCAGCTTTTTAGTATTTGGAGATTAATTATAAATAAAAAGGGCCATTTAACTTAATACCACCTTTTTCAGTGTTTTATTAATAGTAATCCTGCTACAAATGTGCATTAGAATTCATAATGATGCTTACCAGATGTCTTTTTGCTAGTCAGAAATGAAAATATTAACTCAAAATATTTTGCAATAAAGCAAATTGTAAAATAAAACAGATACAAGTAGTGTAGAAGAAAAATTGTATGGCAAGGGAGGGGAGAAAGCCATTGACTTAAGATGTATAACTGAAAATTAAAGCAAGTTTGCCTAATTTTTCTAATGAGTAACCATCTTAAAGAAGACTGCTTGTCTTTATTGAAGCAGTAAAACAAAATGTTGTCTGCTTGGCAAATGACCTCTAACTCGCTAAAGATATGCTGTTCTGAAGGAAGATGGAGTAATAGTTTGGAAGAAATTAAATGTATACCAGTCTCTACTTTTTGTATGCATTCTTCTGCATTCTTGAATCTTTGTCTTTAAGAGAGCACTGACAGAGGAGGAGCACTGAAGACACTTGCACACAGTATTCACTGTACTCTGTGATGTACTCTGTACTCCTTATGCTATGTGTTGTCCTAATAGAAGCTGATTTTTCAGGGTAATGTCAGGACAGGCTGTGGGTTTCCCAATTTCTGTGAATCCAGCATGTTTAGTACCTTGAGGGTGAGGTATTAAGAAACTGCGGGTAACAAACATTTCTGCTCTGAATCTGAGGAAACAGTTGTAGGAACTGAAGCTACTTTGTTGGCCTTTGTTTATAGTAATGCTTTTGTTAACAAAAATTTTGGCGAAACTAGTGTTCTGATCATTAGGTTAATGTTTTTGACATTTCAGTTGCAAGCATGGATGCTTTTCTGCACTTCCTCAAACTAAACAGGTGCATCAGGATCTGGATTTGGGACAGGTACTATACAAGGGCCCCAAGGACCTAGTGCAGTTATTTGTTTGGATTAACTCCAGACTTTTAGCCGAAGAGCTTTATTCAGATGGCAGTGAGGTACTGAAGGAGAACATCAGGGTTATGCTGAAGCAATCTGCAGATCTGAAGTGAGGCCCAGAAGAATTGGGTAGAGAAGAGCTAAACCATGTTTTTAAGCCATGTTTAGTGCAATCATGGGCTCTTGGATCCCCAAGGATTCCTTAAAGTTTTAGGAGTTTACATAAACTTCAACAACTTTTTGTGTATTAGGACAGTATGAGGCATGTTTTCGTTATTGTGTATTGTGGCCCTGTGTCTGACTTAATCATCTGTCCTAACCTCTCCCAGTATGACCCAGAATGCCCAATATCTCAGTCCTTTTGCCAGGAGAACCCTTACTGGAAAGAGGTCTTTTTGAGTGACTAATCAAAACGGTTAAATTTTGATTAACCACTAAAATTCAAATGCAGAATTGAAACTATGAAGGTCTTGGAGCTTCCAAGAACTATTAAATGTGACTACTTTTTGGAGTTGAAAATAATGAGGTAGAAGGTCTTTTGGCTAAGATTAGTCTAAGACATCATCAGTAAGTATTTCTGGTAATGTTAGGAATTTTGAAACTTACATTTCTAAAATGTTACCTAGAATTTCTCCTGAAGAAATAGGAGACTTAAGACCACAGGTTTCTGTAATGTTAACTTTTCAGTATAAGAAATATTTGTGTATTTTTTGCATCTCCACTGTAGCTCACTGCTTCACTACCTGCACTGTATCTTCCTCCCTACCCTACTTAGCTCTCTTATTTTCACTTTTCTCATTTTTTGTTTCCTCATGTGAAGTTTTATTCCATTCTGTAAATAAGTTTTTACATTTTCACATTCTATATATTTTCAGTTCTGAACTGTTGTATAGTTTACATAATGTTTTCTAAGTGTGTATTTATCATGAATTAAAAATTATTTGAAAATGCTACATTATTTTTACTTCAAGATTTAAGTAGCTTCTTTTTTAATATTCCTCTAATTTACCCAGCTTCAGGATGAAATTAGTTTGTGTATGCTAATGAAAAGACTCCTCTCCCCCCCAGTCTTACTGGCACTGTATGATATTTTTGGTTAAAACATCTTTGTAACAAAGCATTGCTGCAAAGGAGAAAATACTAGCATGTATACAGCACCAGTTTTTAATATCTGACTTGTCAAGAGTATCTAAATTGTGTTTTAATTATGCAAAGATTGTTCATATGATGAACACCTATATAGTCATGGTACAAACTAAAGGCTAATAGTCTACAGAGCTAATTCTAAGGAACTCTGTTCTTAAATGTGACAAATTGCTTGAATGCTTAATGGAGGATAGTTCTGTACTGATAAGAGAGGAGGGATAGAGTTATGTTAGAGTAGGTTCCGTCTTCAATTCTGTGATTCATTACTGAGCTAACAAAGTTAACAGAACATAACTAAAAGTTAATTGATCTACTCTTTCTACAAACTTAAAATGTTTGTATATGCATACCTGTGCGTGTTTATGTAGTTATCAGTAACTCTTAGCCAAACTTTTCAAAAATTCTTCTTGCGTAGACTTTTTTGGTGATTGTGTTACATTTAGTTGCATGTTTTTCTGATACGGCTAAAATTCATGTTCTGTCCTACCTGCATGACAGAGGCTTTCATGCTCACCACTGATCACTAGAGGACACCTTTTTCTCTTCTGACTTCTATAATGTTAACTCTCAAAATGCATATATAGAACCTGTATGGGACAAAAACTCTTACTTTGCATGTAAGCTAGGGGGATCTGTTGGGGAGGGGGAATGCTTTTTAAGATGTCTCCAAATTGCTAATTTGAGAACTGTTGCACTCTTTGAGTGTACCTTGTGTATTATATTTCTCAGTCAGCTTAGGTGAGATTTAGGAGTGAAACTATTTGATTTAAAAACCTAGATTTACACTACTGAAGTTTCCACACAAAAAAAACCTTTAGCACCAAAATAAAATTAAAAATATTCAACTTATACTTAAATATATTCTTTTGTTTCTTCAGCATCTCAGACAGTTTCTGCCTTTCTTTTGGAATAAACTGGAATCACTTTTACTTAAGGGTGTTTTGTTGAAGTTAGGCTGCTTTTTCCTTTTTATCTGAGAAGAAAAAGGCAGATGTCAAAAAATAAACTTTTTTTCTGTGGCATCTCTGGCTTGAAAGCCTTTGCTTTGATTTGATTTCACTGGTGGAAACTTCTATTCTTGTTTTCTGCTATTGGATGGTTTGATACCAGATGTGATGGAGGGGCTTCCTTCCTTCCTTATCCTTGAAGTTTAACATCTTTAGTGTATGTGTTAATTAGTACAGCCTCTGCCTCAGCTGACACTGTAAGTATGAAGTAGTTCAGTCTTTTAATGAAACGCTTTATAATTTACGTTTTTCTTCAGAGAAAACTTTACAGATTTTTTATGTTTTCTTGTCTCTTCTTTTTCACACCTCTAGCCAACAAGGACACTAGTTATGACGAGTATGTCTTCTGAGTAAGTACTAAACATTTTGACTCTTTAGTCAGAATACAATTTAAACTTGAATGTTGTTAATCTTTTCATGCCTGTTTAAAAAAAAAAAAAAAAAGCGGGTGGGGAATTTATCTATGCACCATGTGTTAAAATATTTTATTTCATTCTGTCTTCTAGCTGAAAACACACATATATTTTGTTACTACTGTACACTGTATAGACACTCGCCTGTGTACATGCATGTGTTGTTATGGTATAGACAGAAGTAGTTTTTCCATGGGTGAGCTCAACAGGCTTCAGGGTAATAAAATCAGAAAAATTCAAAACTTGCTTAGAATTTTTCTTTTTGAAGGAAACAAAAAGTGGAGTTTTATGCAATAAGTGGTTCAGACTTTCAGCCCAAGAATTAGCTTTTTCCACATAAATTTCAATTGTTTTTATAAAAAAGTCATTATGATCTGAAACATCAGTTTAAAATGTTTTCTTTAACATAAATAGTTGCTGAAGAAATATCAGTGTTAGGCTTTTTAGCTGCTCTAGTTGCAAAACATTAGAAGCAGCTGCCACTGCATATTTGGGGAAGAGTTAATATTTTTCTAGCTTGCTCTTATCATTCTCTTAAAACTCTTAGAAAATAAAGAACATCCAACAAAAACACAATTCCATATTTCATACTATGCTTGGTTACAGTTTCTGAATTCTTTTTCAAAACTCAACATGTTTGTACAAAATATTTCAGGTTTAAAGAAAAATAATTAAATCATGACAGTTGCATAGATGTAAGCACTGAGGAGGAGCACTCTGGCTGTCTTTTTAGAAATTCTTTGTAAATGATTGTCAGTAGCTGTTGTCAAGTATATTATATTATAGGTCAGAAACAAAACTAATAATACTTTTTGTTTAATAAAAATGGATACTAATAACACTGAGACTGTAAGTGTACTTTTTGTTTAATAAAAATGGATACTAATAACACTGAGACTGTAAGTGCACTTCACAAATCATGCAATACAGTATTACTGTAAGGGAGCTAAAGATAATAGCTGCAGAGCAGATGAGAGTAGTGGAAAACAGAGGTGGTGATCTGCATAAAAGAAGAAAACAAATCCTGGCAGAGCTGGGGAAAATGTTTTGTTGAAAGAATGTTTGATATCTGTTGACATTTCTTAATAAACAGTTGCTATTTTATTAAATAATTTAAAAGTCTGGTGATAACAATTACTGTTCTTCAGAACTTTTTCATCAAGATTGTGCTTTTGGCTGTCCAGAGTTGTAGGCATTCATCAACATGTAAGTGGGTGAAGGGAAAGGAAGTGCTTCTGAAAGAATTAAAGAACTGAAAACATTCCTCCAAAATACAAGCCAACAGACAAAAACCAGTTATGTTCAAATGGGCCAAAAGTAGCCAAAAGCTACTACCAAGTAGCTACAATTATAAAAGTGGTTCATTATAATTTAAGTTGCAAGATACATTAGTTCAGTGGTTTAATGGCGTAGTGCTTTGAGATTATATTAATTGCTGCTCACTGATTCACAATAGTAACTGCCTTTTCACTGAATCACAAGTTCAGTGAAATTTTGCTGTAAATTTTGCATGCAGCAGTTTTTGCAGCTGACTCAACTGTGAACTCGTGAGTTTTCACTGTAATTTGTAAGGTATGTTACATTTAGCTCTTAGTTGTACAACAGGACCTTTTATTCTAAGGAATTTTTTATAGACAAAAAAGAGCTAAGAAAAGCTTTAGGCAGTGCATGAAAAATGCGTCACCTGAGCAGGTCTAGGCAGGGTCAGCTTCTCTATGGGTTTCACTCTGGCAAAAAAACTTCACTCATAGGATCTGTCAAGTTAAAACACATCAAGTGAAAAGGGAATAATATAAATTCTAGTAATGTTCAATGCTGTATAGCCAAGGCCAGAATTCACACTAACTAGTGTCTGAAGTTAGGCAGTCAATTTAGTGGTTTGGTTATTAAGCGTCTCCACATAAAATATCACCTTTTGACTTCAGTGTGAAGTTAATTTGTGTGAAGCTGTTTGGTTTTACTATTAATTTTTTGTTTGAAACTTTTTTAAATTGCTGGATTCCCTGTGTAGTGTTTACTTTAGCTAGTGTATTTTGGGAGCTTTTTTAACTGAGTTACTTTCAGTAGAGAGAAACATAGAAAGAATGAAATTATCCCAGAGGCTTCATGAGATGTTCAAAGCGTGCTCATGTTATGTCAGTGACTTAACTTGCTGTTTTACCTGAGAGGGTCACCACTGTGTTACATGTGACTTCGTTCAAGGTTGTGCTTAATTACTTGTTCTTGTGTAGAATGCCATAGACACTTCCAAGAAGTCAGGTGGGGAACAGAGAATCCAAGGGAATCAGGCTTTCATTCACAGATCTTTAGCAATAAATTCTTCTCATGCAGCAGCTATTCTCTAGGGATACCTGTTTTTGTGATGATATATTTATATGCTTCAGTATAGATATGTAGAGAAGACAACTTAGAATTCTAGACAGAGGTGACCATTCTGTTTTTTATATGGTGGTAATTTTTTATTTTTTTAAGGATAAGTGAATTTCACTGAAATACTGGCTTAGATGTATAGGTAGTAAGCCAAAACTTTAAGATGTCTTTAAATTTATATGCAGATGCTGAAAATTTGATACTTCCTAATGATACGCTCAGAAAAGCTTTGCCTAAATGGTTGTTTCATAGCAATACTTTTGATGATAGTACTCTAGAAACAACTGTGAATGAGGGTCTGTTGTACTAGACATTGTACACAATATGATAATTTCTAATTCAAAAAGCTTCTATTTAAGCAGGCAAGATAGATGCAGAGGGCAAAAGAACTTTGATATACAAGTAGATACAACTATGATGACAGACAGATTCTGTTCAGGTTTTGGGTTAAGACTAATGAATTTAGGGCTAGGAAATGGGTAAAGGCTGCAGGGGGGAAAAAGATAAGGGGTAAGTGAGTAAGGAAGAGAGGTAGAAACATTGCAAGAAAGTTTGAGTTAATCTTAGTGTTGTGTGTGTATATACTTGTGTATTCACACAATTGTGTGTTCATTCAATATTGTATGCTTTTCCCTTTTCTTTTTAGAAAACAAAATACCATAATTCAGGTAGTGAATAAACTTGGAGACTTTTTGTTCTCAGATGATGTATGCGAAACAACAAGTCATGTAGTTGCAGGGAGTCCTCGTCGCACACTGAATATTATGCTGGGAATTGCTCGTGGATGTTGGATTGTTTCTTATGAATGGGTAAGAAAAATACTTCAATTTTACTACAAAATAAAGTTCATTTTTTTGTAGCTGAAATATCAACTATATAACCATGTGTGTGTCCATACTGTGTACAGTGGTGCAGTGTTCAGGTACTTGGGCTTACCTAGGTAGATAGCTCAGCTAGAGGAAATTTCTCTGTGAAGCTCTGTGTTACCATGACTGACTGTCTTTTACTACTTAATCTAACCAACCTATTCTTATATTGCACTTCAGTGTGCAATTTGGAAATGCCTAAAGTCTCAACATCTGTTGCAGATGGAGACAAAATCATGTCACATGCATTATTTCTGGACAGATTAATGCCGAGACAAACCATTTCTGCTCAACATTAGCCAAGATACAGATTCTGAATAGGAATAACATCTTAGGTTGACTTTTTTTACATTTATTAAATATACTTCTGTTCTGAAACATAGTTTTGTTCCACATTGGTAAAAATGTAGGGGAATTATTGGATATTTTGCTGAGCAGTGGTAAAACTTTTTTTTTCACCAAATGTCTGGATAAAATAATCACTACATATCCTCAAAATTTCTTGCAGACTACCACATAAAGTTACCAGACTGTTCCTGTAAAGACAAGATCATAGTGAATTACTCACTGTGATTATACAGGTCAATTGCCAACCATTCACTCTGACCTTACAGACTGCAGTTTCTCTGCTTTCTTCACATTCCCAAAGTTGTAAAACATAGCTGTTGAACAGCTATTTTCATAAAAATTCCATCTTATATGGAAAAGGGTTGTAGAATAACTTATTTCTTTCATTTTTCTCATAAATACTTTAAAATTTAGTTATTGGGCTGAAAACAAAATAAATATTGTTGCCTTTTTGTTTACAAAATGTCTGAATGAGTGTGAAAAAGTTGGCCCTATATGATATATATGTAGTTATCTGAAGAAGCTGTTATCGTATCCTTTGGGATTTTCCTATCTTTGTACACAGGGCAGTATTTGGATAATCAGTATTCTGACAATTGGTGTTCTGGAATTTCATTGTTTGTTCTATGCACTGCCATGACTTGTCATTTTTATGAACCAATCTATGGCGAAACCATCAATGTGCTCTTTGCTAGACCAGTATTGACTGGTAGCAAAGCCAAATTCTCTTCTGCTTTGGACTAATTCCTGTGGGATACCATTGAACTCATCACAGGGTCAGCTCGATCTCTCATATAATACCAATAAATTAACTAGAACTGTTCCAAAGATTAACTTGTTCCTGTAAGTATTATTGAATCAAATCCTGAAGTTGTCTTCCCTCATTTTTACTGAGCTGATGTCTAGACAAAGTTCTGAAGTTTCTAGGAGAGCTGCATGAGAAGAATCTAGAGAAAAACTTGATAATTTAGTTCTCTAAATGACAATTTTTTTCATCTATTCATAACTATTCACTATATAACTGTGTGAATACTGCTATTTTTCATTTTTATAGAGCTGTGCTTGAATCATTACTGAGGCTGGGTAGAAGTCCATTACAAATGTCTAATCCCACTAGTAATTAAAGTCATTATTTCACTGAGGCTTTTTAGAAAACATCACTTTGAACTTTTTTTTAAAAAGACGATTTCATAATCTGGTTAAGAATCTGGTTAATACATGCGTTTTATTACATAAGAGCATTCTTGTCTTATTTTTAATTGGCATAATTTTGCCATCTTTTTACCTATATTATGTGATTGAATACTTTAATCAGAGAAGAAGCCTTACTTATAACCGTAAGGAATTCTGTAGAAAGTAAGTCAGGAGAAGTCCTTCTATTAATGCTAAAATATCAAATCCTTTAAATACCTTTCTATACTGTAGTTAATCCTACCATAAGTACTCTAATTGGTAAAATATTTCAAATTGGATACTTAAAATAATCAATTGGTCTGTTTGATATTATTAGTACTTTTTAAATAAAGCACATTAATTTTGTGCAATGATAATTGTCTTGTGGAAGATCTTTTCGAACACTTTAAGAAGCTGAAATGTTCTTTATTTGCCATTGCCTTTTGACTTTTAGTGTGGGGAGGGAATTTAGGCTGCAGTATCAGCAGACCAGCAAGACTCAATTTTAGGAGCAGCTAATATATGCTTAATATCTTAATGTTATCTGCTTTATTCTCCTAACTTCCAATATTCCTATGTCCAGCATCCATGCTCAGTCCATACTGTGCTGCTTTATCATTATTTTCACTTAAGTCTTCTCTTGTAACTGTGCAAGCTTGAAAACTTCTAAATAACTCTTCTCAATATAAATACTTCATGTATTCTGAAGTATTATTGCTTTTCTTTATTCCTTTTCCACATTCTAAAGAACTATTGAATAAAAGGATATTAGTGGCTTAACAAGAAAAAGTAGTTCACTCAAGAATATTGCAAATTGTGCCTTGTTTTGGTCTTACGTGATTTTGAACCTTTTTTTAGTGTTGCTATGAAAATACAGTTTAAAAAATTCTCTTCTGAAGTCAGAAGCAAACTCTTCTGTGTTCATGAAAACTTTGAATATTTTAGTGAGTGATGACTTAATTATTTACTGCAGGACCTGTTCATGATCTCTGTATCTAATTTCCTTTTAATCTAAGAAAGTAGATACAGTGCCTCTGTACTCAATTCCAGAACCATGATAGACAGGCATTAATCCATCTTGTGTTCAGATAAACAAAATTCATTTCTAAACAAGATTCTGTAAATACTTCAAGGATTGATAGAGGTTATTACTGCAAAATTGGCCTGTAAAATGAAATGAGATTACTTAAACATAACTAATCCTTTGGGTTTATGTTTTAATCTACTTGGGTTGTTTGCCAGTTACTCTTGGTAGCACAGACATCATTTTGGTTACTATACGGACATGAGGTATGTATTATAGAGCATGGTACATCTGTTCCTACTCAAGATTTATTTATGAAGAAACAATTTTCATGAAGCATGCCTCTAAGAGAGAATTGCGTTAAAAGCTACAATTTTCTTGGTTCTGTGAAAGTTAATTTTCACTGTGTGATTAAAAGAGAAATGGCTTGGATTAACAAGTTTCTCTTTTATTTGCAATAACTGTATAAAGTTGTAAGACCTCAATATTCTTATTTAATTGTAAAAAATATAAATAAATACCACCTTAAAATTTGTATGTTAAAATCTTAAATTGCAGTCTTAACTGAATGTTTTTAAGAAGTTACTTACTATATTTGCCTTAGCTACATACAACAATGCATTATATGTTTCAAATGCTTTTTTTTTAAAGGTCATATTTATTAATGTCCTTAACTCTTACTTTTAGATTTGGTATGCTTATAATGACTACAGAAATAGTTTCTCTTTTTGTACAGCTGAATGTTTTCAAACATTCAGTTGTGTATTTTCTAAAAGTAAACATTCTATTCTCTGGATTTTTGTAATAGTAAAGCTCAACAATAAGTTTGAAGATGTACTGCTTTTCATTAACAGCAAAAAATAGCTGTTTACTTCCAATAGTCTGCAAAACTGAGCACCTTCCCTCCCCACACAAGTAAATCACCACTTCCTTGGTCACACAAAGCACCAACTTTTGCAGCAGTCTATGTAAGAGGGTGTTGTTTTCCCTGAAAGTCATCAAGCATGAGCTACTTTTGACCAAAGACTATAGAACTTATTCCTGATAATTATGAGAGTGCTTTAAAAATTCAGTTTGCAATTTGCTTCTTGTAGCAACAGAATTTGGGCAAAAGAGCTCCTTGTAAAAAGTTGTTATAAGATGGTCTAACTGTATTTAGGAAAATGAGATTTAAAGTACTGAACTATAATCAGTCTGTTAAGTCTAGAATCTTGTTTCCTTAAGTAGTCTGTACAGTTGTAAAGGATAAATATATCATGCTTAATATCTATTATGCTAATTTTTGTCCAAGGGGAACATTTTATAATACTGCTTTCCAAATTTTATGGGGCAAAAATTTTAGAATTTAAATGGTACATAATAAATAGATTTATATGGCATCTTCTTCCAAAAGAATCAAAAAATTTACAGAATATTTCAGTTATTTGTAAATCAAGCATGGAAATAATTTCATGCACCGATGAAGTTCAGCTTGTTCTAAGGTGAATAATGACTTAGTTTAATAGTGCATGGCTAGGCTAACAGTAAGGAACAGACATGATCTGTTTGAAATGGCTAGAGAACTATTTAGGCAAAATGTGATTGCCAGAGAAAGAATTATGCAAAACACAGGGATTTACCTTCTAATTCCATATATCCCATTTTTGGGGGTATCTTCCTCTGCACTTATTGCTTAACTACTTATTGCTTAAACAGCGGGGTACTGGGGGCTTGTTTTTGGTTTTGAGTACATGAATCGTGCTCTCTCATTAGCATGTAAGAACAGTTATTTGAATCATATTTAGGGATTGCCAAATGGGTGGGAGCTACAGAAAAGATGTCGGGGAGCTCAAATATCTCTAAAAGGGGAAAGTTGCTGAATTGTGTGACAGTGAACAGTGTGTGCAAAGAATTTCAGTCTTTTATTACCTGTTTTGGACACTTTATTGCTCAGCTGATGCTGATGAAGCCAATGAGGGGAAAATCAACTCCTCTTCCATTAGAATGTATCTGTGTTTCAGAACTTAAACTATCTAGAAATTAGTAGGAAAATTTGTAGGCTCAAGGACAGCCCCATGATAGGAAGTTAAATCTTTTTTCCATTTCCCATAAAGACAGTGTTTTCTACTCCCTGAGGCATTATGTCTGAGCGCTCTTCATAAAATTCTTTTTAATATTATAGTTTACCAGCTGCAATTTATAATGATAAATTGCTTTCAAGAAGAATTTAAAAGACCAACCCAGGAAAAATCCTGGATGGAATATTTTTAGAAAGTCTTAGAAAAACACTGTATTTCAGTAACTGAGAATATAACCATTTCAAGTAGTAGATAAAATGAGTTAAGATCCCTACAAATGAGATAGTAGTTCAACTACTATATTCATTTGTTCATCATATATTGATATGATAGAGAACCATTTCTGTGACAGGCAGAGGGAATGTCTTCATATAGCCTCAATTTTCAATTTGTAAATATGAGTAGTCCCTATGGAGGGAAAAATGTCATTGAACAATTAAAGTACTTTTTTTTTTTTTTTCCTGTTGTTGTTGTTACTTATCTTGTGATGGCCCTGATGGGAGTCAGAAAAATCTGAGTGTTAGGGCTGCTGCTCTCCAAGGATCATGACCATCCAGAGTTTCAGAGCTAAGTTGAACACTAATGATCATGTATTTTCCAGACAGTCAATGCTCTGCATTTCTAGCAACCTTTTTTTGTAATCTTAGAATATGTTCTATATAGAGAATATGTAGAGTATGTACAGTTGACAGGAGAGGTTACAGGAGAGAATGAGTTGGAGCTGCTTTTCTTTACAGGCTGGCTCACATATGTAATGTGGGTTATATACAATACTTGCATAATCCCAGTTGCTAGTGGAGTAGCCCAGGGGTTGATACTGTTTAACAACTTTATCAGTGACCTGGATGATGGGACAGAATGCACCCTCAGCAAGTTTGCAGATAATGCAAAACTGGGAGAAGTGGCCGATAGACCAGAGGGCTGTGCTGCCATTCAGAGGGACCTCAACAGGCTGGAGAGATTGGCAGAGGGAAACTTCCTGAAATTCTGCAAAGGGAAGTGCTAAGTCCTGCCCCTAGGGAGGAATAACCCCATGCACCAATACAGGCTGGGAACTGACCTACTGGAAAGCAGCTTTGCAGAGAAGGACCTGGGGGTCCTGGTGGACCACAAGTTGATCACCAGTAATGAACCCTCATGGCAAAGAAGGCCAACAGTGTTCTGAGCTGCATTAGAAGTTGACTTTTCTAATATTCAGTCTTCCACGACTTTTGACAATTAGTATAACATCATGAGCAAATATGACTTCGGTATTTTTAATGTTGTGTTTCTATTGTAAAATTTGTAACTTTCTAATTGATTTTTTTGGGGAGGGTTTGGGAAATCATTTGGTTTTGGTAAATGAAATATGCAAAACAACTGTTTTAACTTCACTGTTAATTCTTATTACACATTCAGAAGGTTTATTATTTTAGAAGTCATGAGAGTTATACTTACCACTTAATTTATTTTAGGTTCTGTGGTCTTTGGAATTGGGCCATTGGATCTCAGAGGAACCATATGAGCTATCGTCCAACTTTCCTGCTGCTCCTGTAAGTTAAATTGCCCTTTATGTTTGTGAACATTCTTTTGTTTCTCTGAAAAATGATTGGCCCTGTAAATAGGTTGTGAATAAGAATGCTTACTAGAAAAAATATTCAATTAAAGAATATATTATTTTCTCCTTTATCCACTATTTCAAAGTGTGTGCAAAACCTTTGGTATATATGGAAAGGGCAACAGATTGATTCACTGATTAACATCTGAATAACTTTTTTTTTTAATTTAAGTATAAATGTCCTTTAATTTACTTATGGAATATTTTATTTCTATCTCTACTTGTGTATAAATTGGAGAGGCATGTTATCACATAATGGGAAGGTGTGTCAGTTTATGGACTCAATATTTTCAGTCCAGTTACTGCTTATGTTGTTGTTTTTTTCCCTTAAATGACTTTGGGAATGTAAAATCACTGTGGGCTTCTAAAAATGTGAAGTGAGTAAAATGGAACATTTTTTCCATGTTGAATTCTCATTCTCAAGTAATGAATAGCAAGCTAGTCTAGAAGTGTATATGTGGGGGCATGGTTGTCTGCTTTTGAAGTGGGAGGAGGGAAGTTGTTTTTGTTAACTACTTATAGATCTGGGTTATATCCAAGTGTATCTTCACTCCATGTGTTGTAATTGACTAAACAAAAATTTTAATTTGAACTTGGAACAAGTAGAATTTTACCAGATTAGTGGTCAATAACTCTGATAGTTTTGTCAAAAAGACTTTACAATTTTTCTTGCACTGTAGCAGCTGCATAAGTATATTTTTATCTGCTATTTGTTTCTCAGAGTTTCACAGATGCTTTGAAGAAAGAACATTTAAGGGGGGGATTGAACTTCCTTTTTACTATAATTTTATTAACTTTTAAGAACTTGTTATTTTTAACATTCCTTCTAAATCTACAATTTATGTAAATTTATGTGCTCAAGATGAAGACTTTATTCCTTGATTATAAGCTGTATGTTCTCAAAGCATAGGGAAAATGTAAGTTATTCTGAAATGAGCCCAAAGAAATTAATCATCCACTATAATGTAGTATTTTTTCTAAAAGGCGGGAGTGGATATTTTTTTGCATAGCCAATACTTGAAGAATGGCGAAGCTTAATGTGGACAATAAATAAGGAGCAGAAAAAGGGAAAAAAACCCACAATACTTCAGATTAGGCAGTTTTTTGTTTTCTGTTTCTTCTTGTTTGAGTTTTCTGTTTCTTCTCAGACTGCCTTGTCTAATAACTAAGTATGTTATCGGTAACTACTTCATTTTACATACCATTCTTTGGAAGTGATTGCTGCTGGTGTTGTTTTTTAGATTCTGTTTACAACATTTATCCTTACAGCAGAAGAAGGGGGGGCTTGAGAGATGGTGAGAAGATAAAATTGAGGGAAGTTTTGGTTGTGCTGAGAGCTTGCATCACTTCTGTTTGCAGTGTGCTTCTTTTGTCAAAGGGACAAAGTCAATGTCCAAGTGATAATTCCATCACCTTTCCAGTCATTCCCTCTTGAGTCATTCTCTTCTTACTCTAACAGATATCTTATTTTTAAAGTTATGATTATTATTTGAGCATGAATGAATGTAAAATATTTTCTGTAGTTCTCTGAGTAAATGCAGGAAAAAAACAGGAAATAAAGTGATCTAGTCTAAGTATTTCTATTAAATGTTATAGAAACAGAATAATTAGATTGGAAGGGACCTCTGGAGGTCATCTAGTTCGACCTCCTGCTCAAAGCAGGCCTAATTAGATCAAGTTGTTCAGAGACTAGGGGACAATGTTATTAAATGGTCATTTTAAATATATTGAGATTATTTTATACAGTTCTTCAGAGGATGACTGTTAATTTACATTTATTATGTTTATTTAAAGTCATATCATAAAGTAATATTAGAAGTATTTTTTTCTTTGCCACCCTTTGGTAATGCTGACGTTACACATCTTCAGTGAAGCAGAATGGTGTTGTTGCAAATGGTGGGGTAGTCTTTGACAGCAACTTTAATGACTATCAATATGAAATGAAGAGTGTTTTCCACCTTTTTCAAAATCATTTAATGCTTTTAAGATATAATACCTTTTGGTAAGTAAGCTGCCAGAAACTTTGTGTCCGAGTTGTTTTTGTTTTGTTCTTTGGTATGAGATATGTTCTTGTCTTGCAACTAATTCAGTCATTTGTTGAAAATAAAATTTCCAAAATTATTACTTCAAGGCTAAGATGAAGCATGAGAATTAAAACCTGAATTTAATTTGGGGAGAAATCTCTACAAAATTATTTTGTGTGCTTTATAAAGAATATCTTCTGAATCTGAACTGCAGTGTACAATGCGCATTTTTAAACCATACAATAAAAAATGCAAAAATCACCCAGTGGTGTCATTTATTCATGTTGTATCATACATTGAGGGCCTACCTACTTCACAGAGAATTTCCAGGAAGAAGTGCTAACCTCACCGGGGGTGAGGGGAGCATAAGACCTTAGGTTACTTTCAATTTTCTTCTACTTTTTCATATGTAGCAATTTTTATCTTAATTCATGAGCATGAATTGAATTGCATCAAAGAACATGCATATATATATATATATATATATCTTTTAGATAACTTACTTTTACAAAAGGTATAAATGGACTACAGCACCAGGTGATAATTGATTGTCATAGACAACTGGACATCTGGTGTTTATGCCGTTGTCTCAGTTTTATATAAAACTTGTCAATTATTTTACAGTTATATGACAAGGAAAGAAAAGTGCAATCTTCATAAAAATATAAGGAAACATACTATAATTTGCAGGGATTTTTGTAGCTTAAAGATAGTGACTGTAATAAGTTCAAACTGAAAGAAATGGTGGGTTTTTTTGTTTTGTTTTGTTTTTTTAGCATGGTATTTCCCAAGAATGAATGCAAAGTACTTAAATGCTGTTTGTCCCTTGTTAAGTAATACAGGCTATTGGAAAAAAATCCCTGAATAAGTGTAAGAAGTTTAGGGGACTATAGGAGGAAAGAATGTATTCTTTAACTATGGTATAGAGCTAATTACAGGACAGTATATTTTTTATGTACATAAACAGCAAACATGACATGGATAGATAAATAGATCTAGATCTAGTTAAGTGTTTTATATTAATGTTTAAAGTTCAGTGATGAAGTAAAAGGCATATTTCTAAAACTATTTTAGATATTTTTCACAGTTCCAGTTATTTACTAACACATACATAAATGATCAATAAAACAGAGTCCTTTAAGTTGTCTGACAGTTTCTTGGATGTTCTTTTTATTCAGTCTTTTGACCAATTCACTGTTATATCACGTTCGTGCTTTAGACGTGAATAATATGAGCTTTAGCTGATTGAGGCTATTGCAATTCAAGAATTGGAATGAACTGATCCCTTCAGAACACTAGTGCATGTTTTCTGGGCTTGAAAATGAAACAAGTTGCAGATGTGTGCTTATGTGCTCAGCAAATGAAGTCCTTGAAGACTACACAATACATAATTCATGTAAGAATGCAAAAGCATTTAGAAATCTGCTGGTCGAATCATCATAGTTGTGGCTTTGAGAGAGTATCCTGACCCTTTCCAGTAGTACCACTTGATACCATTAAACTTGTTGTTGTTCTGTCGTAATGGATAATACATTCCATTGAGGTTAGAAGGACCACATGCATCAAACCACCATCCTGCAAGACCAAAAAAAATATATCAGCAAATGAAAATATCAGCACAGGTAGTTTTCAAAACTCTGTGTATGTGTATACATACACAAAACATATTTATATATGAGAAGGTGTTAATGCTTTGTCCAGAATGAGAAAGAAATCTAAAAACTATTTTTCATACTTATGGTTTGGAAGCATCAATATAAAATATTTGCCTCAAACTCAATAAGGAAATATATTTATTTATTAACTGCATATTCTTGAAGCTTATGTAATACAAAGCTAGCCATAGGAGTTTAAAGTTGAAAGGGAAGTTGTTAAGCAAGGTTAATTCATCATCAGTATCAAAGGTTTATGTTGACAATCTGAGGACAGAACTTGACCTGAACTTTAATGATATTAGATCTTCTTTATTTTTCATCTGCTTTTTGATAAACTTGTGTCCTTCACACATTTAAACTCTACATTTTGTATTTTTTTTTTTTTTAGAGGATTAATTCAGTTATCTGTTTCAGTTCTGTATGCAGATCAATTCAAAACCTCCGTGCTGAAACAGCTGAACTTGGTAAGAAGGAAAAGGAGAAAAAAGGCCACATCTATTTTGTATCTTTGTGGTCCTGACCTGTTGGTGGGTTGTAAAGAAAATTTATTTTTATTAATAAGATAATATTTTTATACTTCTATTATGATGGCGATAATGTGTCCTGTTTTATAGGGCAGTAATCCAATCATCCTTTTGGATAAACTGAAACTGCCTTTTGTCTTGCAACTAGTGGTATAGGGAATCAAATCTTTGCTTAAGAGATAACAGGAAGAAAAATCAAATTTTCAAAGCAGTGTTTATATCACAGAGTGTGGAATTTTGGACTTCTGGAATTCTAGAAAGAGTTGTCTGGTTCAAGATTAAGAAAAAATCACCTAAAACTCCAATAACAAGTGAACCATCATTAGAAAAATGTAGATACTTTATATATAATGGTGTATCTTAAATGTATGCATTGTTGTTTAATACTCTTATTGAAATATGTAATTAAATACTTGGACCCTTCTGGGACCTGTAAAGTATACGGCAGGTGAGGACTTTCTGTTTTTTTGTTTCTTTTTCTTCAAGAGCCAATATAGTGTTTTCTTTGCCTTTTGATACTTAGTGAACGTTTTTGTGCTTAAAGAATCAGGAACCATTTCACTGACCAGCTGAGTTCCTAGGGCAAGTTTTCAGACTTTTTAGGTGTTGTGATGTCTGGGACTGTTATCTCATTCCTTTGAAGAGTAATCTGCTGTCGCTCATGCTAGTTCCACAATTACAGACTTTCTAGTACCACAACTTGAGAGACTGGATTTGACACCCTCCACCTTGTGCCCCCACCCCGCCCCCCCGGCACATGTAGTTTTAACTTCTCTTGTTTCATTTTAACTGACCTTTGTCAAACAGTAAAATATGTCATTTGAGGTCACCATGCTAGTCCTTCTATCTGAGTTTTGGACTTCTTCAATAGTTAAAATTTAATAAATCAAAATTACCACTGTTTACCTCAGACAATTTCAGTGCCAATAAAAATAGGAAGACTGAGAAACTGAAAATCATTCCTACCTCCTGTTAGCATTTGTGAACATTTGCAAATACATTTGTCATTGTCTGCATCCTTTGTGCTAAAATCATTTCCTGGTTGGCTTATACTACTTATTTTTCCTGCTGTCCCAGTAAGTCCTTTAAGATGGATCCTGTAGAAGTGAGGAATAGAAAAACAAATATTAGGTGGAAGTTAATGATAGTTGATCTACAAAATAATGATGAAATATTTCTGCAATAAATATCCTGTTCAAATAGTTGAGTTCTCTTCTGGCCAGTGTACTGTTGTAAACTGTTGTTTTGGAGCTTAATATTTTGATATGAGCAGAAATAGTCACTGCACTATTATAATGAATAGAGAATTTAACCTTTACTTGTGTAGAGATGATTGGTTTTTTCAGGTCCTATTAGAACAAACTGAGAGCAGGTAGGTAACTCATAATTTTTCATGCACACCATGCATTTCTTAATACTGTAAATGCATTGTGTGCAGATAACTTTTTTAATTGAGTTTTTCCTTTCTTTTTCTTTAGTTCCTATTTTGCTATTAGCTCAATGTGGCAATGAATCATTACAACTTTGCAACTATGATGGATAAGAAGATTACCTGGTCTACCAATTGTAACTGATATTTTAGGATTTTCTCAATATTCCTTTTCCATTTTCCAAATTACTCTTCCTTTTCACATCTTTCATAGATATAAAAATGTTAGATTATCTCAAGTATTTTATTAGTGTATTTCACTCTCCCTGGGAAGTTAAACTTTCAGGGAGGCTGCAACTGTTTGGATCTGCTCATCCAGGTGCAAATGCAGTCTCAATGGGGAGAGATACGGGGGCACTGAACTGGGGAGGCAATTACACAGCTGCTGCTGTGGTATGCAACTGAGAGTCCACGTGTCGAATTGGGAGGCCTTGAACCCCCTGGGCCCTCAGTAACTCTTTGCCAGTTGCATTTCTGTGTCAAGCAGCTTATCTGTCTCAGAGCTATCCTGTTTGTTTAAGGAAGAGAATTGACTTTTTGAGAAGTAACTTGTCCCCAGATCTGTCTTGATCTTGCATGTAATTCTCTGCTTACTATAAAGGTTGTTAGTTTGAGGATTTTTACTGTAGGATATGTATCATTGTACTGCTATGTGTTACCTTAAATGCTATATAGTTTTAATTTTCGAGTGTCTTTGGTAGTTCAACAGATTATCTTAAAACTTTTTATATAGTCCCTATGTGAAAATAGTGAATTCTCATTCATTTAGGTTTCAAAACACTAGATCACTACAGATTTTTTCAAAAAATCTCTTTCAAAGAGTTATATTCTGTTTTTCCAGAATATACTTACTAGAATTCTTGTAAATTCAAAACTGTTTTCAAACACTGATTGCTGTAAGGCAATCTCTAACGAAGATAGAACTAAAGTTTCCAAATATAGTGTTATGAGCCTAGGCTTGATTTTCAAATATCACTTGAAGTCTAATGTAAGTAGAGTGTTATGCAAATGACTGGATTTTAAAAAGTATAACTTGGTAGAACTGTGTAATATTGCATTAGATTACAATACTTGTACTGCTGTTTTTTGAAGAAAAGCTATTTCCCTGGCTATTCAGTCACAATTTCTCCATTGGTGGTTTGGCTTAGAAGGTCACTCATTTTCCTTCTATACTCTCTTTGGGGAGAATTCATTTAAGAAATGAATTTCCTTCTTAGTTTGTATGTTATGAATTATACTTTGTAGTACTTATACATTATTTACTGCTCTCACACACATGTATCTGTGTGTTTAGGCAAACTGATCTCTTAGGGTATGACTGAAGACAAGAATAATTTTAAAAAAATAATGGAAGCAAAGGAAATCTTAACAGTTTCATTGGACTGTTCCTAAATAAAGATGCAAATATAGTTAATGATGCAGAAATGTCAGAAGCACTTCTGTTCCAAGTTTTGAAAAGGAAGATGATATACTATTGTTACAAAATGAAGTTTTTCCAATGTAGTAACTTAAGCAGTTGTTAAATATCATCTGTGTGGCATCAAGAGTCCCAAAAGAGGGAGCATCAGTAGGATAGAAATCTTCTTGACCAGTTTTTACCAAATCAGGCAAAACTGAAGAAATTCCAGAAGGTCTCTTATGACTATTTGAACATGAAAATATTCAAAAGGAATGAATGGGATGATACACACTATTCCTGAGTATAACAGAAAAACTTTGAGAAATGGTCCTATCAACTAAATCTGATATCATTCTGATATCATTCTTTACCTTTATTATGGAAATTTTTAATTCTAGCTAGCTAGGTCTAATACAGGTAGACCTGTGTAAGAGGTGTGTGTGTGTGTGGTGGTGGGGGTTGTTATTTTTGTTTGTTTGTTTTTGTTCTTTTAGTATTCAGTGGGTTAGGAACTGACTGGCAGATACCAGCAGTCATTGATGGAGTATTTCAGTAGTACTGATGGAATAGTAATTGTAAGGAATAGTAATTGTAGAAAATCACAGAAACATTTTTGTTGATCTAATCTCAAGATTGTATGCATTTCTACAAATGTTTTACTGAATCCCATGTTCCACATATCTGTAAAATGCAAAGATATTTGGTTGAAATGTAATGGCTTATGACATATCAGAGACATTATCTGGTGGTCCCTTCTGTTGGGAACCCTGTGAAACTTGTACAAAGTTTTCCTTCATATACAGCCTCATTTAAAAGAGTTAACAAGTGAAAACAATTTGGACAGAAAGTAGATAACATGGGTATGCAGAAACTTAAATTACTTAAAAGCCCTGAAAAGGTGAGAATTAGAATGATGTCCTCTTGTTCAGATAAAAGTAATTCTCCCTGCTATAGGATTCATGCAACCAAGCTGCAGAAGGTTGTGATACAACCATGTCACCATTAACACTGTGTCAATATGTGAGAAGTAGAATCTAGGTTATCTTACCTTATTCAGATTTTCACTGTGTACTAACTTGAACTAGCATGAAATCTATGGTGGTGCATGGCAGGAGGATGAGAGGCAATAGATGTAAATTGAAACGAGAGCTGCTGACTGGATATCAGGAAAAACATTTTCACCGTGATGACAGATGAGCAGTGGAACAGGCTGTGCAGCCTCCATCCTTGGAGATTATCAAGACCCGACTTGCCCTAAGCAACCTTATCTGATCTCTTAGCTGACCCCACTTTGAGCAGGAAGTTGGACTCAACTGATGCTCATTCCAGTCTGTTTTTTTTCTATGATTCTATGAAATTTTGTTTTTCTGACTCAACTCATGTTCTTTCCAGCATTCAAAAATTGTGTTAGTTTTTTAACATAATGAAAGTTGCTCTTTATTGAATACTTTCTTAATTTTTCTCTTTTATAATGTTAAATATATTCTTTAAACCACCACATTCAATGATGCATTTAATATTTGGTTACATTTTGAAAGGAAGTATTTATTTACAGACAACCATCTTAGTTTTTAGTAGTTATTTTTTAATAATGTAGATGGACAAGGGTAATGACCCATTTTGCAAAGGTTGCCTTTATAAGTATTTTAATGCATTATTTTAAAAATCTCTGCTGTAGATTCTAACTGTTTCCAGATGAATAAAATATTGTCTTTGGAGCTGAGACAACTGTATGCTACTAAGGCATTAAGATCTAGCATTTTGGGGGAGGGAGATACTGATAGTTTTGAATTGCTTTGCATATGAGACTTGAGTTGAAGTAACAGCATCGTCTTCCATTTACCTTTTTATTATCTTTTGAAAGGGGAAGAATGTACTAGTTTTGTCCATGACTGGTACAAAATCTTAATTATACTTTATTAAAGTTATTTTAATAGAATGTAGTTCTTAACAGAATTCAGTTCTCTGAGGTGTCAGATTGACCTTCTTTACAATGAATGGTTGTTAGATCTCAGAGAAATTAATTTAAATTTAAGCAGCTTTTCTGTCCAGTCGGGCAAAGCTCCATGAATCTATACGATTCACAAAGAAATATTCCCAGACCATGCAGTAGGAAGGCATCTGCCTAGTTTCTTATATAAGCAGTCATACACTATCTACTGCATTTACAGAGAGTCTGGAGTAATAGAATGAAGCATGAACTGCCCATATATTTCAGTAATGGCTGATACTGTTTAAAATGTATAAGCTCTTTTATTTTTTTTAACCAAACGTAAGAAAAAATTAAGCTCTGTGCCTATATTTTCTAGAATGATGGGAGCATAAGTGATATGGCTATTAAAATCAAGTGTTAAAGATGACAGTTTGTAGAAGGGTGGGACTAGACTTTTGCTTTTAGCTTCTTTTTCACAGATAGGAACATTATTCTTCCAGAGTCTGAGACAGTGAGTAATGGAATGAGAAGGTAGAATTACCTCTGTACTCAGTGTGCTGCTTCTGTAAAGTGAAAATCTTCTTGCAGGACTGTGTGCCTTAGTCATCCACCTTCTAGGAATGTGTTTATTTCCTGGACTTATGATTTAATAGTCTCTTGTTTTCTTGAAGTAATTTGCAATGTTAATCCAGCAAATTTTTCCTTGTTTTTATTTTGTTTTTATGCAAATAATGGTAGTGGAAATTAACTTTACAAAGTAAAATTGGCTCAGCGTTTTAGTTAAACGGTTAGGAATTCTTACAATTTGATCTTAGTAGAGAAAGATCTGATTATCTAAACTATATTATTTAAAGACAAGATCACTTCTTTCTTTAAAATGTGGATAATAACTACTTAGCTGAATTTATTAGAATGCTGCAAGATACAAAATTCTGTTCAGAGAAGAGGAAAAGCATGTCTAAAAGTTCAATTTGGCTAATAGTTCTCTTTGAGAAGCTCAGCTATGATGTGGAAAAAATTAACAGAGCTAGGGAAAAACAGTCATCCCACTACTCTGCTGATACTGAACTTTGAGGGTAATCACATGCATACATGAATGCATTGTACACAATAGATTGTTGTTATTACCCTCTCTGTAAAGAGTATAATTGTGTGGATCTACCTATCCAGAGAAGAACATGAACATGGGGTCATTTTTCTATTCACTTCCTTTTTCTGCAACTGCAGGAATGTTCCTGTTGCCCTGGAAGTTGTACACTGCCAACTGCTCTGTCAGCTTGTGTAGTATATTTTCTCTTTGTCTTTGGAGCATCTTGTATAGAATATTCACCCAGTGTGCACTAGTAAAATGTACGTACTGTCTTTAAAAAATAAATAAATTATTAAAACTAAAAAGGCAATAAGTGAAAATTGGAGCAAGCCTTTTTTTTTTCCTGAGTGAATTTAAAAACCTTTGTAAATGGTATGAAATAAAGTAATGCAACTAAACAGTTTAAAATAATTAGCATCAGATTTTTTTTATTTAGATCAGGTTTTTCTGCTTACCTGTACTTTAGATCTTCACCAGATAGATAGAAGTGGTCGTACAGTGAATATGCCTCATTGCCTTCCCAATCTTTCAGGTGTATTTTAAGAACATAACGTTTCTGATTAGTCAGTTGAGAAACAAACTCATTTCCTAGCCAGTACTCCCCAGCAGGATCACCAAATCCCTGTAATTCAAGTTGTATATTTAAATAACTTTCATTTGTTTTTTTCCTTGACTTAGAAAGTGATATAGTGATCATTTCAAAGTATCATAGTTTTCAGTCTGTCAACTAATAATTTCTCTGTGTAAGAGAAGGTTATATATCTTTAGTATTTCAGAGTAGATTACAGCAAAGAAAAATTCAGAAATCTGAAATAAAGTGAATCAATGCCAATCTTAGTAGATTTGGAGCAAGTTGCCAGTAGAAACACAAATATAAATAACTTAAAAATGTGGACACATCATGTAATAGTGATTAAGAGGCAGAAAAAAACCTGAAGTTTCTCTTCATATTTTCTAAATGAACATGAAAAAAAAAGACCTTTTGAAACCTGCTTACAATCTGAGGGCATTATTAATATTACTTTATTATATCAGATTTCAGATAATTAATACTAAGGCTTCAGAGAACATTGTTCTTACCATCTTGTACTCTTTCCACGTCCGGTGAAAATCCACACTGCCATCTTCACGTCTCTGAATAATTGTCCAGCCTCCTCCACCAGTTTCCATGTCACAGTAAGCCTATCAGAGTAAATGCATAATGGTGTAAGCGCATGTCATCATTTCAAAACAAAAATACTGAGCATGTACTTTGCATAATTCTGTATAGTGGCGAGTATTAACATGTGCAAGAGCAGAATATGTGGATTAACCTAAAAAAAAGTGCTGTTTTTCATAGCTTTCACACAAGTGAGTCTTTAGTGTCCACAATGATGCAATTGTTCAGTGTTCATCACACTTAACAGAATACATATTAAAAATAGCTGATAGCTAGTATTAAAGGGACAAACTTAAAATGTAGATTTTTTTTGAATGAAAAATATGTTGACTTGGATTCTATACTTGCCTGTCTGTTACACTGATATTTTTGTGAGTTTCCTGATCAAATATTCCTCCTGAAAGATGTTTTCATTTCTCTAGCTGCTTTTGTGAAATATGAACTCAAATTTCTCATAGTTAGAGTATACACATTGCCCACTGCCTGAATTTAACAATCAATCTGAAACTGTTTTTTTTGTTGTTTTTTTTTCTCCCCACTGTCATTGTTTCAATACCTTTGCAGATGATTTGCTCCCCAAAAAGTAAATCTAGGTATAGTACAATTATCAGCTGAAAGTAAACCTTCAAGCCATATTGTTAGTCAGACTGCAGTGGTTATCTTGTATTCTAGAACAGAAAAGTAACGACTATAAAATGTTTTTTCAATTATCCATAAATCGTCTTTGAATTTGCCAAGTTATTGCTACACATTTGAAAGGTTTGACATGTTATAGGCAGTTCACCGAACTCAGTCTTAAGTTGCCCGAAAAATGCATCCCCAGCACAGAGTAATTCTAATTTATAGGTGAGATATTGAAATGAAGTATTTTGTTCAAAATAGATATCCATATCCAATCTGAAAGAAGCTTAGGAAATGACATACTGTGGATTGAACTAAAAACAATGAACAATGAATTAAGCACAACATAGTTGTGGTCCGATTTCTCTGAAGTATACTTTAAAAGGTTATAGGAAAGGACATTGGAATAAAGGAACTATATATATCATGTACACAAAAAAGATGGGCCTGTGAATATATAGAGACTTTACTTTGACTAAATCCTTAGTCAAAAATTTTCAATTATATTTTCTGTCTTAAGAAAACTTTTCTTACATGGGAAGTATATTTCTCATTGTTCTAAATAAAAAAAAATAAAGAAAAAGATCAAATAATTTGAAATGTAATAACTATATTATGATGAAGTGGGCATGTCTTGAAACCTCTTTTCAAAACTGGAGCTGAATTCACGTCAGTAATTATATAAATTACATGTTAGTACTGATACTCAGAAAAACCTGAAAGTTTTTATGCAAGTATTCCTGTTCACAGTTTAACATTACAGGCTCTGTAACTTGGAAGTTTTAAAAAATTGTATCACTTTCTCTTAAGATACTGAAGTTCTGAGTCTTTTTCAAACTCTTTAAAAAGTTTGAAAATTATAGTTAGAAAAAAAGTAGAAAATTATAGCAAAGATTTGGCTTCTTACACTTTGGTACGATATTTCATCTGTACAGATTAGATTTAAAAAAAAAAATTAAAAAAAGAAGCCAACCCCTAGAACTGAGTGTGTTTCATTTTCAACCTGGGTGTTTCTCCCTTTCTTTATTTAGAGAGAGAAAAAAAAAAAACAACAACTCTTGGGTGATCTTTCTTCTTACCTAACTCGTTACTGCTATTTGTCACAATAAATGCCCCAAATCATGTTTGAACGACACTGAAGCTGGTATCTTCATCCTCGTCTGTGGGAGGGGGTCTTGTCAGTACAGGCAGTTTTGAGTTCTTTGAACCACACTGACCATGCTGGAAACTTATTGAATAATATGACTCCAGTCAAGCCAGAGTTTGTTTCTGTGCTGTGGCTGTGTTGCGTGCACCATCATAGGAAGGAGAGTGTATTCCTTACAGGTTTTCAATATAGCTGGCTATTTCAGTGTGTGTGTGTGTAATACGCATATATTTATATATACTTATATAAATCAAACCACTACTTTATCGTGTGAGCAGTGGCATATATACTGTTCAAAGGCATCAAACTTTTAAAGGAAAGGAAAGCCCTTAGAGCTGCTAAAATGAAATATATTAGTTAGTGTATGAATAGGCTGTAAGACATTGGAAATGCAAAGCACATGTTGTGTTGTGTCTAGACTGTTTGTTCAGCATCAGAGAATCAAGAGATGTCCAGCTGGAGATTTTTTGGCAAGATAAAGAAGAAAATGAGTTGGATTAGGGTTTCCTGGTTAAAGTATATCATGTAAATTGAATTTAATAGAAAGCAGCAACTTTAATTTTTACTGCTGCATGCAGTTCTTACACCTCAAAACCTGCGTTTTTGTTTTTTGCTAATCTCTGTACTTGATATGACTGGTAATGATTTGGTAATAGTTTGTGTGTGTGTGTATATACATATATGTATGTATGTAAAAAACAAATAAAGAGTGGAGTTCTAAAGGTATTGTAAAAGATTTATCAATCTCTTGAAAAGCTAACTCCTGCAATGTGTAATGCTTATGTAAAATGTAATTGCTACAAGAGGCTATGAAGAAGGATACAAGGGATGGACTAAAGCACATGTTGATAATTTTATTAAGCATCTCTGCAGGTTAAAATGCTGATTTAACAGTTATCAAATATAATTGGTTATAGAGTAAGTTGTTCACTCCCAGGATCTACCCTACTGAAAGTATTTTACAATAAGCCAAATGCAGAATAAAATGTTTTCACCTTTCTCTGAAACATGTTTTAGTTACTTAGAGAGAGGTAGGATAGTAATTTAGATGGACTACTCGTTCAGTCTGTTGCTATTTCAAACATTAAGTGATGTTTTTTTAATGCTACATAAAATTTCCATGGCCCCCAACATTTAAATTTCAATTCAGTTGGGATTATTACTTTGAAGTTATAAATACATTGAAATAGCACTATATTTAGTTCTAATGAGATTAAAATATTCTCAAAAAGTGGGATTTTCCATTATAAAAAATACTTTCCTGAACTTCTGTTAATGTCTTATAAAAAATATTCCTGTTATAGCCAATAACCATTTTGCATGTGACTGGTAAGGTGACTTGCTCTAACAGATAGTATAGACTCTTTGCAATAAGTGTTTTGGTAGTGCAAATTTCTTCCCTGATGGAGAAGCAATTTAGTAGCAACTGAAATACATAATAAGAAATGTTAAAAGAAAAGACCAGAAAAATCTTGTGTAGATATTTCTTTCCAATAATGATTTTATAAAGTTTATGTAAATTTGAGAGTATAATTTTTCCATGCTAAAAAGAATTTTTAGTCATCTATAAGTGCTTCTTATAGATGCCAGTTTTTTATGGTCTTGGAAATGGAAATCCTTTTCCTTATTGAGTGGAAGGTGGGGCACAGGCAATGGGAACATACTGGTTTACATCACCTCCTTCTCCTGTCATAACACCTGTTTTAACGCATGACAGGATAGTTGTTTGAGATTTCAGTGTATGGTTTCTAACTGCCATACTTTATAGTTCCACACTAGCCCCCTTGAGTTAGATAAAAAGGAAAAATTAGTTTTACCAGCTTTAGATAACCATCATACAGTGAATTTTTTTTGCTTTCAGGCTTGACTGACAATCCAGAATCCTGTTTTGCCAGGCCTCACATATTCAGCTTTACTCATAAAGTCATTCCTTAGCTTTCCAGATCATTTCCCTAAAAATGAAATTTATCAATTTTCTGACTAATCAAGACTAAAATCTTAACCTGCTAGATGTCATATTTACTATAGAACTAGGATTTTCAAATTTACATATATGCTTTGTTTTTAATTTGGGAAAGAATAAAGTTGATGAATACTGACAGTAAAGCTGAAAAAGAGAAATTTAGTGAAATAAGTTGATTAACTGTTGTTACTTTTTCCTAAAAGTACTTAAGTGGATGATATGTATTCATAAGTATTTTTAAGGATAAAGATAGGCTGCTCAGTGGAATGAAGATTAAGGAAAAGATCTGCTTAGTTTAAAATAAACACAGTAAATTTGCTGTGTCAGTCTGCAGAGGGAAACATTTCTTAATGAAGTATGTGATAGATGAGGGGGGAGGAAGTATTTATTTAGACTCTAACTTCTTAAAAAAAAAAAATCTTCAGTAAAATGATATGCATATGAAGCTTTCTCTAACACTCATTACTGGAACAGAGCTCTTCTGATCTTTGAGCCCAGCCTAGGTTTTGTATTCAAAAGGAAGAAATGTAACATTTCATAGAACTAGTAAGGATAGTTACCAAGATTAGATAGGCAGCAGGAGTCTTCAAACAGATGCCAAAAGGAATAAAGAGATTAGCTTCTCAAATTACAACAAATTGGCAAGAGATATATTTGATTTATCTTGTGAACTCCTTCACTACTTACAGCTGTAGCACTGTGGGAGCTAAGGTCAGTTGTTTATATTTTTCACCTTCAGCTAAGGATCAGTGCTGTATTTTTGAAAATGTGGTAAGAAATGTATTCTCAGAAGTAGTAACCTTTCCCAAAGATTCTGTGTCACCTGTGAGCAGTCAGTTTGATGTCATCACTGTCTAGCAACAGTTCTCTGGCCTTCAGAACAAGTCATTTTTCTTCTTTTTAGATCTATTTTTAGATATTTAGGGTCTATGTGTTTTCAGTCTTACTAAGTGATAAGACTATGGCTGAGTTCTTGGGATGAAGATCCACTACATTTCTTATACCAAAACAAGCAGTGTTGCAACGTCTGTGCTGTCTCCATTTGCATCACTTTTGGCTATTGTCTGAATGCTCATAAGTAGCTTTTCAGTCATGATGCTCAATGACTATATTTTTCTTTCTCTGGCTCCTAGAGATGTGACTAGATGAGAATCTCAGCCTTAGTTTCATTGTTCTGGAAAGAAGTAATTGCATACATGGTTTACAAAGTAATTTAACGTAATACTAATTACCAGTTAAAAAGCCAGATGATGAGACTGTTAAAATGCACAAAATGCCCCTTCATCTAACCCATGATTGTATAGTAGAAGCAACATAAATGCCTCTTTTTAAGTTTGGGGTTGGCAACACTTTATGTATGTGTATTTTAAATCTAACCTCCATGGCATGGGCTTCTTCTGAAATGACTAACTAATTCTCTGCATGATCACTTTTCAGAAGAGTTTTACAAAACTATTCTTGTTGCTAAATTCAAACTTGCCCAACTTGTTTTTTGCAAGAAAAGTTAAAAAAAAAAAAAGTTTTTTTAAAAAAAGACCTCTGCTTGGAACATTTCTACTCAAATGGGGGAGGGAGATGGGGAAGAGTTCGGCCACTACATCAGCCAGTATTTTCAGATTTGGGATAATACATTGGTAAGAGTTGTGGGTAATGGTTGAGCTGATATATTGCCATAATGTGGCATTCAGGGTCATCCAGACTCAACTGTTCTGTCTGATTAAAACCAAGAAGTTAGTTGGTTCATGTAACTGCTGTAAACATGAAGTTATTGAGTTCTCATGGGTTTGCCTCTGCTGCTTTTTCTTCTGTCGGCAGTCTTGCTGTTTTTCCTCAGTGTTTTTAAAAGGTCTTAGCTTTTGTCCTGGTGCAGAACAGGAAAGCTTGAAAATATCAATGGAATGAAATAATTTTCCTCTCAGCTGTATTATGCACTGCTTTAGTTTTGCATTATGATGGAAGACACATTAGTGAAGTTGGATTAGTTACGCAGATTTCACAGAAGTTGTTTATAAGCCTGTTGGGAGGTCAGAAGGTGTTACAAGAGGAAAAGATGAAAACATAAACAGCAGTGCAGCACTTTTGGCAAATAAAAAAGGTCATTCTGTTTCCTGGTCTGAGTAGCCATCCACATCGTAAACAGTTGATAATGGTGTAATGTGTTGATTATCCCTAAACGTTCGCTTCCCTTGACAACTCCTCTTATGCATTTGTATTTGTATAAAAATTTGCATCAGATTAAAACCTTTTAGTCTTTTTTTCACTTCATATAGTATGTAAAACTTTCACTAGTTGTCTCTTTCAGGGTCTTTTTTTTTCATTCTGTCTGCAGTGAGCACAATAAAATTAATATTATTAAATAGAATAAAATTACTTCTGTTTTAACGTAGCAAATTACTCTGCTATCAGAATTTTTTTTTCTGCTAAGTGTTTTAGGCCTCTATGTTCAAATGTAAAGCATTTAATGTTTTACAGTCTAGTAAATTTGCAATTGTACTTTTGTCTTAGGGATAGAATATTTTGGTAAATAGTTTAAACACTGAGTTCAGTAGTCTGGCAGATTACTGACATTTCTGTAGAAATGTGAATTGCTATAGATTCTCAGTAGTTCAAACAAAATGTACTAATTGTCTTAAACTTTATGGCTTTGAAAATGCAGTTAAATTTTGACAGTCAGAAATTTCCATTTTGCAATATGGCATGCGTTTGTGTCTGCTTTTAGAAAATACTCATGCATTACCCTTCATGTGGTAATACAACACTCTCTGAATGCATCTTATGTAACTAATTTTGTTACGGAACAGATGTATTGAATAGAGACTATATTATTTCAAGGAAGAACAGCCTTTTTCTTTTTCAAGAGAAGTAGACTGCAGATATCATTAATTTCTCTAGATGTTATCAACAAAAACTGCAATTTTCATGTATTATATTTTCTAGGCTTTACCTAAACAAATTGTTTGTTTCCTTTAGTTGAGACCTTTGTAAGGGTTTTTGTAAGATCACAGTCAGGCCTGAGCTACATGGAAAAAGTCTTTAAGCAATTTACTTCATTGATGAACTTAATTTCTAATTCTTTCCTATCAAAACTTGGGAAAAAATGCTTTCTTTGTCAAAGCTTTACCAATTGCTTTTCCAAATGTGCCCTCACTTTTTTTTATTTTTGTACATTTTCTGTTATGCTTTTTGTTTGTATTTCTTGTATAATAAAATAGGGCCTTAGGAATTCCATAAATACTTTCTTTTGTAAGGAGATGTCTACAATATTAAATCCTGAAATAAAAAAGTACAAAATCGTCTCTTAGTATTTGTCTAAGAAATATATTAAGCATTTTTTGCATATATTCAAATGTCCCTCAGCCTGCTGTTTCTGAAAAGTTGGAAACAAAAATCTTTCATTTGAGCCCTGGTCTTCAGAATCCTCCCTGCAGTTTTTGGTTCTTTTTTTTCTTGTACTCCATCCGGGACTTTTTTTGCTTTCCAGATTTTGTTTCTCTTGAATTATACCATCTGAAGCTTTATCTTTCTTTTTACTCTAGTAGGTGGAGTGTCTTTGTCGGCCATCCAGTGTTTCATCCAGTGAGTGCCCTTTTTAGCTCAGGTCTCTTCTACAGGGAAATATTGTACTGATTTAACTTAAAATGACTTTGAAGTTAATTTCAATTAAACATGTAGAAAAAATAAGTTTTCATTTAAACTGATTCAGTGAAACCACTGCAAAGTCTCACCTTTTATGTAAATCAGGGCAATATTTTGTAGGAGGATCTTCTCTAGTTGTGTCCCAGTGTCAGCTGCACTAATCTAACTGCTAATCAGTTATGCAAATGCCCTTAAAACTCTTCATAACATAACAAATTGGAACCCCTACGAGAGTCCAGTCCTAGTAGATTGCTCACTTGAATCCACAAGTACTCTTCTGTGCCCCGTTTTGTGAAGGAAGTCTGTTGGGTTTTTTATTTTGTTTTGTTTTGTTTTAAACCTCCTCTTGCCACCTGGAGGGACTTGAGCATATGAAGGTACTAACAACTTTGAGCAAACAAGAGATTGCTGGCACTCCTGGTGTCCTGAAATGCTAGCTTTGACTTTCCTTAATTGACAAAGGTGGTGTGATCCTGAGTTTGTGAAGCTGCAAAGGAAGAGTTAATTCAATGTGATATCTAAAGGAAAACTGCATTTTTTTAACATCCAGTGATAAACTAGCTGTCAAAGCACAGTCATGGTTATAAAACACTCAAGGCTTGTATACGTTAGTGTCTTGGGCAGGAATATCTTCAGAGACAAGGACTATTATACTTGAAGGCTTTCTTGCATTATAGGCGGTTAACGTGATCTGTGCCACAGATCATATACAGTGATTGTATTGGAGTTTGAGATTTGATACAGAGATAAAAGTATTATGTTACTTTAATTCTGTGTTGATTTTGTGGAAACAAAGAATGAAATCATGGTAAGCTGAAGTGAACAATGAAATGCTTGGCCAAGATTTCATCTGAAGGACTTTTTTCCCCTGTGAGGATTCAGATCTGTAAGTGATGAACTACCCATAAAAAACATGGTAAGTAAATATTGGGTAAAAGTTCACTATTAACTAGGCTTTAAAATAGCATATTTACTAGATCAAATAATTTTCTTAACATGTATGCATAGGCAGCATTTTATAGGCATCGTACCTTCTTTTCTTCTGCGGTGTTAGGGACTGTTAAGGTGTAGATTCCACTTGTTGTGAGGCCAGATTTAAATGCTTCAGCACAATCTTTGAAACTGATTTGCTCCTCTTTAGCTATGAAGTTGTTTTTAGCTGCTAAAAATAAAAAGAAATTGAAGGCATTTAACAGGAGATGAATAAAAGTTACGAAGGAGTAATTAATGACAGTGAAAAATATGCCTGGTCCTGGAAGAAATGGCAGATTAAGGCTTTAATTATGTGTTACTTTATATATTTGAAAGGGTTGTTCTGGTACAAGCATGACTGCTTGATAGGTTCAAAAGAGATGATACCTATTAATATGTTGAGTAAGAAAACTTAAGATATATCTCATTCAGTTAAGCAGGTTCTGCTTCCGTTGCCTTTTCTGGTCTCTGCATGCATTACAACCTCATGATTAACTACTATTACAAACATATCTATAGAAACTGATTATATTAATAATGACCTTTGGCTGGAATTCTGTAAAGTGGTGAAATCTAATAAAAGAGTTGTGAAATCTTTTACAACACAGCTGACCGGAGTAATTGTTCTCAAAAAGTTTTAGCTAGGTTTTCCCCTCTATACTGAGCAGCAGTATCAGCAGGGTACTTGTGGTTGCTCGTGGTAGTTCAGCACACCCCCATAAGGAATCATCTTTTCTGAAATTCATTTGTATAAAAAAAAAATACATTTTAATATGTCTGAGGCACCTTGTTTTACAGAACAATCTAAGGCTCATCTTCTTGTTCAGTTCTTTATTTACTATGAAGGTTGGAATTTCCTGGTATTTAGCCTGCTGACTGATATTTTATACTCAACCCTTTCGCGGTTAGTTCTGTGTATT
The DNA here is from genome assembly GCF_036417845.1 of Apteryx mantelli. NCBI lineage: Eukaryota > Metazoa > Chordata > Aves > Apterygiformes > Apterygidae > Apteryx > Apteryx mantelli. Next base: position 113,393,146 of record NC_089980.1, on the reverse strand, counting down.
TTCCTTTTTTAATTTAATCTGAGGAACACAGCCAATCACTACAAAATTTTAGGTGCTTTATAAATATATGCTTATTATTGTTGCTTAATGTTGTATTCTCTTCAGCTTGCTTATTCATTATTTACCCGTTTACATGCTTTTCCTCAAATATAAAAATAACACATTCAGTGTTAATTGATTTTCCACACTCTATTGTTTGTATACTGTCTTAAAAGCTTTCCCTGCTAATTTTGTCTTTTTGGCAAACATTCATTATTTTTTCCACTCTAGGTTTAATGGTGTTGTAGCGAACATGACTTTGACTTGTTTACTTATTTGTGCACTAGCATAACAGATAACATCAGCAGGAACATGTACAGCCTTGGTAATGGTGTTTAAGGGGATACTGCCAGATATTAAGCCAAACTTGGTACTTTAGTTACAAGTTACAACTTTAAACTTTGTTTAAAAAGACCTAGAAGATCCTATTATTTAGGGCACTATAGATAGTGCATGTTAAACACTTTTCCATATTTGTGATCCAACTGTACTGTAGATAGTGCTTGATAATTTCAAAATGGAGCCAACTCTAAAACAGCTATAGGAGTCTTGTTTGATTATTCAGGCTGAATGAAATAGAGAAAGTAGAAATAGTATATAAAATGAAAAAATGCTTTTCTTGATCAAAATAATCATTTAGGGAAATGTTAAAGAACCTTTTGGTGGAATAAATAATGTAGGTTCCTGTTTTTATAGTAAAAAAACATTTTCAACATTCTAAATGTACATTTATAATTCACTGGACACTGTCTTCTGGGCTGCAACTTCTAGGACAGGAAAATTTGTATTCCCAAACTATTTACTGAAATTTAAATGTGTAAGCATGTTTTGGTCCTACATGTATTCTTAAAGTATGAAACTGAGCCCATCTATGCTCTTTTCGGTTGCAATGAAAGCTATTTTAAATTCTTCCTAGTAGTTCATTTTAAATCCTTTTTAGGTATCCTATATGCTCTGTGTCTTTCCAGCCCTGAGAGCTTCAAAGGCCAACGTTCTAGATTCTTTACTCTTTTATAGAGAGTATCTGTAACTTCTAAATTTGTTAATGTTCCATATGAGACATGAAGTTCAAGATAATAAATTAGCTCACTTGTTTAATTCATGTGCAGCCATAATCTTCAGCTTATGGTTTGTGTGGTCTTTTATGAAGCATGTGAATCTGTATAAATACGGAAGCTATGGTTGGTGGCTATGATTTGTTGCAGGGCTGTCAGGCATATTAGGGATGATGTAATATATAAAATTTGCTCAGATGAGTGATTTTTAGAATGAATAGGGAAGCTTCAGTGAAAGAGTGGAGGACTTCTGGGAGTACCTGCTGCCCCAGGCTGGTGCTGTCTGTGGTCTGGATGCTAAGATCTGGGCCAGCACCGATTCCTTTGCTCTTAATGGCCACTATTAGTTGTCTTTCTTTGATCAACTCTATGTATATACAGCAATGCAAGGTGGCAGAGGCTCATTACGATGCAGGCTCCTGCAGTAATATTTGTGAGCCAGGAAGAAAAACTATAGGCCTACATCATGCAGTCTAACCTGGATGTATGGTTAAGGCAATGTATTACAGTATTGCCAGATGAATGAATGCCATGTGAGATAAATGATATTTGGCACCTCTGTGGTTTGTTGGACTACTGGAGAACTGGGCAGGCAAACCAACATAGAGCACAGAAGATGAGCAAAATGTTGAAAACCAATCATGTGAGCTTCTCCTCGACCCCCCTGGAAAAATAAGTCTGTTAACTCTGTCATAGAATTTAGGGTAAAAACATTAATTTTTGAGGAGCTGAAATGTGGGGAAACTGGTTGTAAAACATTATAGGTAAGAGTGTACACAAATTAATGAATGTTACTCCAATGATGTAGGCATATCTGCTTTTACTTACAGTTTGGTGTAGATATCATAGTAAGCAAGTTATGAACAGTCTCCATCAGATCATGTTGCTGTTTTTGCAGAACTGAGTTGTTTACTGTAGCTGTAACTAACTGTTTTTCTAGTTCTTCTATAATAGAATTCTGTCTGGATACTAATACTTGAAGCTGATCTTTTTCATCTTTTATTGACTTCAGCTGAAGTGTGTGCTTGTCTTCCATCTCGAGAACTCTTTTTTCTAGAAAGCTGAATGAAAGATTACAATTAGGTTCTCAAGAAACAATTTTGAGCTGATATAAAGAATATTAAACCTGTTGCAGAAGTTATTTCCTTCTTTATAAGAACACAGTTCTATTTTTTGATGCTATGCATGCAGTAGAAAGCTGAATGAAAGCTGATGTTTGATATATACATCTTTATTATATAACAAATTAGTATTTAAATAAGCAACATTTTCTATTATAGTCTGTATCTCACACTTATAAAATGTAGCAGTTGAGTGTTTGATAATTCACTGTGATGAAAGAAAAGATATAGTTTGTCTTTTTAGTCCTGGGAAAAGGATAGTAGCACTAGCAGTACAGGGATAACCGGTATAAAATGGATTTAGACCCAAAGTAACTATTACTTATGACTATGAATCATCTTGAATACCTTTTTCCCAGAGGTTTGACATAACAGTGAAGGATTTCATGTTTTGCCCTACTGAAAGATGAAACTCATTTAAAAATGAACCTATTAACTTTTCAATTGTCCTGCATTATAATATGTCCTTAACAAAAATAAATGTTAGACTTCAGACAGGGAAATGTACAAATAGTTACTCTATGATGTGTTACCCGTCTGGAGTTCTGGAGCTGGCCCGAGTAGGTGGCTGGTTGGAGGATGATTTAATTGGTAATTGTTCTGAACCAGACTCGAGAAAGCTAATGGTAAAAAATGCACAATCGGAAAGGAGAAGCTGGCCTAAAATTCTTGACTGTATTATTGGGAAAAAAAATTCTGAACCTTATGTTTCAAGCAGATGAACTCAATGTTAGATAATCTTTTTTTGGGTAAGAAATAACGCTTCTGTATTTACATGGGTTTTATAGGGGTAGTCTAAGGTCTGTTGAGTTCAACACAAAAGCAGTGATGTTCTAAAATTCAGTATTTACTTTGCCTTCCTTTGGTTAAGGATGCTTGTTTTATTAAACTGGTAGAGAAAACCTTTAGGGAGCATATATAAATACAGTAGAGTAGTGAACACATGTCAAAACATGTCTCAAGCTTTTTTAAGCTAATGTTTTTTACAATAAAAAGCACTTTGCACATATGGTTCTCATTGAGAAACATGGCTTTGAAGGAGAAAACACACTGCTATTGCTGCTTTGAGATTTCTCTGTAAACTGTTTATTGCCAAAAGTAAAATAAGACCCCAGTGATATGAAGCTGGAGCTAGCTGAAAAAAAAGCATGCACCTTTGGACAGTGGCTGAGTACAGCAATGAATAGGAGTAATAGTTGGATATCAGTCTGAATTTCAAAAGATAGAATGGCTAGGAACCTGCAACATGGTAGTCTGACTTTTCTTATAAGGTTAAAAAAAAATGTGGCAATGATATGATTGTGTATTAGGATAGCTGTGTACTAAATGAAAATAGAATTTTAATTAGAGATATGTTTGCACTGGCTGGGTTTGAATCCTGTTACATAATTGATAATTTCATCTAGATAAGTCTAAAGAAGACTATAAATTGGCTACAATTGAAATATTGAGAAGTATTTCAATTTTTAACCTGAAGTTCCACATATAAAGCAGGACTTTAGATAGTAAAGAACCATATATAACCAGAACATGTCTAGTTATGGCTTTACTAGGAATAAACAACTGCTGCAGCTATATCTCACTGAAAGTCTATGGAATTTATGTTTCTGATCACTTGAATTGGGAGAGGGGTCTGACTCATTTAAGCACTTCAAGAAGGTTATCTTGCACAATAAAGTAAGTAGTCAGTGCTCCCAGCAATCACCATTTTGCACTTGAAATGATCACATGGATGCTGCTTAGTGGATGCTCCACAGAGTTGCAATTGCCTATCTGATGTAAAATAAGAAGAGACCTGCATGTGTCTTCTGGCCATAAATAATATATGACCTTCGTAATGAGTATAGCTGGGCAGGGGGGAGGTAAGGGAGGTTCTGTGCAAGGCCTAGTAGTAAGATAAGTCTGAGGCTTTTTTTAGTTTGTCATATCTGACAAAGGTATCTTCTTGTCCTTTTGCATTTATGAATAATAAACTGAATAAACCTGAAGCCTCTTTCCCTGAAAGAAGTCCATTAATGATGTGTGACTACTGTAAACCAGAAAGCAATGAATCATGCAAACAAATGTGTTTGTTTGGATTCATAAAAATTATTGTCCTGACACAATGATTGTTTTATTTTCACTCAAATATATTATTATTACTGCAATGTATCAACATACATACATGCTCTAATTCAAGTGACATATAGAATGGCAAGGAAGACTGGCAACACATGGCACATCTTTAGAGTGTATTTCTCTGTTAATAAAGTATCAGGGCTGCTGTGGTGGGTTCTCATCACCTCTCTGTCTTCACAGCAGAGGTGTTTGAGGCCAGGAAGCAAACTGGTTCAGGGACTTGATCTGCTTGAAAATGGATCTATTTACCTTAGTGTGGACTCTCGTCTGATGGCACTAAAGCCAAGTACAAGAAAGAAGACTACTAGTCCTGATTTTTAGGTCAGCTTAAGTTGTCACAGTGTTATATTTTCAATTCTAAAGACAGACCATGAGTTCTGGTACATTTATCACCTCATTAACTGTACTATTTGTTCTCTTTGTAGAATATAATCAAAAATTTTCTGTTCAAGAGATCTTTGTGTAAGCATAGAATTCTAATTGAAACAGGCGCGTTTACTAAAGTCTATCTAACTAACATAACAGAAAGCTAATACTGTTGTATAAAAGGGTAGTATAAAAATAAGAATTTACTATAATGTTTATAACTGAGGAATGAGAATTCACAAACAGAATCAGCATTCACACATCCTTGAATGTTCTGATGTTATTGGAATTTCTAAAAATATTTTGAAAAATGTTAGTAACAATTTCAGTTTAAACAATTAAACTGCAGTGAGGATAATAAACCAATATACTTTAATGAAAAGTATCAACAGTGATGTTTTTTATATTTTAGATAGTAAATGTGGGGGCCTTTTTGGTGCTACTCTGACATTTTAGCTGTCAGTTCTTTCTGTATTTATAAACAAGTTTGGCTATTTCTTCACTGAGGAAAGATTTTTGAAACTGCTGCAATTGGAGAAGCATTATTTTCCTACTTGAACACTTTTGTTTCCAAAACCATTAGAAGGGCACTTTAGAGAATAATATTTTGCTGGGTTGGTAGGCAAGCTTACCTGTTTTTTTCTTGTAGTTTAGTTATCTCGTTCGTCTGATCTGAAATCTGTCTTTCTAATTTGTTTGTTGAAAGAGAATGCTCCAAAAGCTGAAGTTCAAGTCTGGTTGTCTGGTTTAGTACCTAAGTAAAAATTTTTTAAAAGTCTTTGAAAACCAAGATACAACTTTTTAACAAATTGCAATTTCATTATACTAAGTCATACAAATCTATATCTACAACTATAATTTGAACGCTATTTGTCTGAACAGTTAATATGGGCACAAATGCCCACAGAATTAGAATGAAGAAGGCACAGAGTGGCAATTGTGTGGTTCTGTTGACACTTATTATTGGGAATATTTCAGTAACATGTTACATTTCTGATAAATGGCTGAGAGTTACTCTGTCCCTTAATTTTCTTGTCATACCTTCCCCCCTGCTTTGATATCCTTTTTTCATTACTAGAACTATCATGTTTATTATACAGAGAGTAATTTAAATTGATATGTTTTCTCAGTCTGGTGTAGAAAGACACTCAATCTGGTGTCAGTCTGCTTTGTATATCTTTCATTAGTTGACATCTTGGCCCAGTCCTCTGAAATCACTAGATATTTCCATTTTAATTACATAAGTGCCAGAATTTGACACACTGTGCCTAGAAATAAGTATTTTGCTTAATCTTAAATTGTATTTTAAAGTGTTATCCTGTGACCACATTTTTGTCTGACATTTCTTGTGTTTCACATCTCTCTCTCTATACGTATATATCTCAATATATGTACTCTCTATATATTGTTTACTGCTTAAATTTATTTGCATCTTTAAATGAAGAAATGCTTGTGTTAGGAAACATGAAAGATACTTTTTGCTTTGTATTGTATTGCATTACTTTGAGCCCTGTTTTCTAGCAATATTTATCATTGTTTTAGAACAGCTTTTTTTAATTCATCAGAATTTGGCTTTCATTGGAAGGAATAATTGATTACTGAAGTTCTTCATGTTAAACAGTCGTTCAGGACGTGATTTCACACTTAAGTGTAATTGAAAATTGTTGCCAAAAGTAAGTGTCCTTGAGAGAGTAGTTTTTTGCTTAATTTCCTTATGCTGTTAATTAGGCCCTTAACTCAGTCACCAGTAATTGCAAGCAGAGAAGAAAAGCTACAGTGATGATATTCTTCCTCTAAGCTGAAAATAATTGAGTAATTTCCATAAAGACATTACTGTGAATGAGTAAATATATTCTCTCAACGTGTAAAATTCTGGGCTCCATTAGAAAGTTAAGTTCTGCACACCTCTGAACTATGAGCTATCAGTGTATCAAAGAATGCCAAAGGCTTGTTTTAGGTTAAAAAATATTGGAATTCATTGGATGAATTCTACGATAGTACAATACCTAGCAAGGATTTCAGGTTTTGTGTGTTACTCAGATTATATAAAACTAGGTGCTATATACTATATTCAGTATTTGTTCAAGAATTATGTATTGTAATTTTCCTTCCATGTTAAGAAAACTACAAGCACACAGCATTCTACATTAATTGGCTTTGTCCTTATGTTAAAAAGCAGAATGTATTTAAAAAGTTGCATTCTGTTTCAGATGATGTTTGTCTTATTATAGTTAATGTTTTTCAGTTAAAGCAATAATTATGTCTTTTAATATTTTGTTTGAAATCATTCAGAGAACAGCATGTTTACTAGGCAAGTTTACTTCAGTGTGAGTTTACTTTTCTAGTAGCCTCCTTCTAATTCTTTTTTTTCTTGCATGATTCATCTTTTTATTTATCCCTCTTTTAAGTAATAATAATACAGTGCATTGTCCTGGAGATTTGTTATCCCACTTATAGTATCTCTGAAAATGTTACATAAAAAGAGGCATTTTCATTAATAAGAAATTAAAAAATGGAAAAAATTAAATATAAAAAACCTTTTGGCAAATAATAAATGGAACAAGGAGTGTTTGAATGAACATAATATCCTCATTTTAGATAAGATCTGGTAACTGAGGGATGAATAATCAACAATAGAGAGAACAAACAGGGGTTGTGTAAAAGCATACTATTACCCAATTAATGCTTGGATATACACTAGTATTTTTAAGTATGTTATCTTTAAGGAAGAAAGTAACAGTTGTTTTCCTAGATGTACTTAAATCCTCCTGACCATAATGGGAGTCTTTCAAGTGGCAGTGAGCTTGGGATGGGGCTGTACATTACAAAATATTAATGTTTTCTTCAGTAGGGGAGAGCTGTTGATTATAGTGGTTGACTTCTAATTGTTGAATATTTAGAGCACTGCTTTTGTAACACTAAGCTGTGTTAAATGTAGTTACAGGCTTTGGGAAGCAGAAGCATTTTTAGATTGAAATTCATTACTTACTTGTGCTTCAACATCTGTTAATTTGCGGGTCTGTTCAGCTGTTTGATTTAATAAGTTTGTGCCTATTTCAATCATTACTGCAGTCTGGTTCTGCACTGCAGTTTGCTGGATCTCTACCATTTCTTTCTTCATACTGTCTTGGATGTAATTCTCAAGCTACATGGGAAAGGAAAGAGAGAAGATAGTTGCATTCTTTAAATGTTGGAAGGGGGGAGTTTGTACAGTAAGTCTGCTGGCTGACTTGCTAAACAAATTCGTTCTTTGTTCTTGTCTGTTATCCATTTATGTGGGGTTTTTCAATGTTGCTACCAGAAATTAACCTCTGTCAGTGGCTACCAGTTTTTTCAACTCTGTAATGTATAGATTTGTGTTAGGTAGATAGAAGATGTAGCGGCGAGAATGCCTGCAGGCCCTCGAAGCCTGTTCTGTGTTCCTGCTCCCACCGTTGTTACCACCAGAGGAGCTTCACCAGCTCTGGCAGCGGTGAGAATGTTTTAGAAGACAAAAGCTTAAGAGTTTAGTCATCTTCCTGTATCTAGACTTTAAATATTTTGAAAAGCATTTTTTATCACATGACTAGAAGTCACAGAAGAGGTCAGATGTAATGTAACACTGTTATGTGCATATTTTTATCAGAGACACTTTCAAATAAATATATGAAACAGTAGAGAAACCTATAAATTCTTTACATACTTAATATTTAGGAATGCAAAAACTGTTTTTAATACATGATTCCATAGCTATTTCTATGGCTAAACTAATAAGGCTTTTTTGTAGTCATTTTATAGCAGAGTACATTTCTTTCAAGGAACTGACGAGTGGAAGGAGAAAATTCAGTTAATTTTTCATGCAGTCTTTTTTCATGTGTTTGAATTATCCAAAAACAATCTGATTTTTCTCCACGCTTCTTTTAAAATCATGTTCTGAATAACTTCTGCAAATATTTCATAGTTCTTTCATGAGTCTTCTGCTTATGTTGAAACTCTCTGTTAAAAAGCCAGGCCACATGATTTCTCCTCCCCCCCCCCCCCCCCCCAACAGTGACAAGGGGAAACTCCTAGAAACAGATTTCTGGTTCAGAAATCAGTGATTTCACATTTCTGCTGGTATATAACGTTCAAATTTTACTTACTGATTTCAGTGAAATTATATATATACTCAGTTACTTAAGTGTACTACTAAATTGTATCTTAAAATGATAATCATTCACAGGAAAAAGAACTTGATATTTTGTGAGCAAATAATTGATGCATTTCTAAGAATTTTCCCTTCTTTAATTCTAAAAGTCTGTTCCAAAATAAGCCATGGACGTGAATTAGGATTTTTTGATGAGTTCAGTTTAAGTCAGGCTACAGTAATATGAAATTGACACTTCTTGACCATGTCTGTCTAGTTAGCTTTTCAGAATTATAGGTTAAGCTTTAAAATTAAAACTGCTGCACTTCTAAGGAATCAGTGAGGTTACTTCAAAATCCAGGGAATGTTTTTAAAAAATATTCTGGGAAGTCGGAACCTACATGCATGTGCCTGTAACTGAAGTCAAAGCTATCTTCAAAAAAAAAAAAAAAAAAAAACAAGTTTCGAGTTTGAGCCACAAGGTTAAAATGAGTCATTTTAACAGTCTACTGGATTGGGATTGAGAGCTGTGGAAAACACAAACTATCTTTTCAAAATGTGGGAACTGTTAAAAAAAAAAAAAAAATTACTGACAAGACATGGAATCTGTGTTTAAAAAAAAAAGTTTTTTTTAAAAAAAGATCATAAGTCAGCATTTCCAAATTTCTGGAGCTTAAGCAAGCAGAGGCATTTCAAAACAATAATAAAAAAAACCCTGTTTGCTGAAGGGTCACATTTTTGCTGAGGCTTTGGTGCTTTTGGGGGAGGCAGTCAATCTAATAAAGCTAGAGGACACAATATAGCAAAAACAAATCTTTGTCTGTGTTAGTGTTAGCCATAGTCTCTTAATATATGGTTGGATAATTGATTTGTCTTTCTAGCCTTTTGGTACAAATTTTGCTGTCTGCGCGATATGTTGTTAGGGTTCTTTGGCAGAGACAGGGAGGATTGGGGGGAAGACTTAAAACAAAGACTCATTTTCAGCTTCTGCCTGTCTGCTTCTCTACGCTCCCCAAAATTCAAAAGCTTGGTAATTACCTGTTCATTCTTTATGGACTAAATACTGCTTTCCTAGATCATTTCTTGAAGTAATATAAGTACTAGATCTCTTTGTGAACTTTTTTGATATAGCAGTATTGATTATTAGGAGTTTTTTTCCTTTACATTTTCATGCAGCTAGAAATTGTTTTGACCTTAGATGCTATTGTACCAGCAAAAATAAGTGTTCTGGATACTCAGAATTTATGGTGTTTGTCCTTCAGGAAAGCCATATAAGCAAAATCACTCTAATGTTGTTCTATTAGCAGATTTTCAGTTCCTCTGTCCTTGTCTGCACTAAAAAGCTGCTAAAAACACTTGGTCTGCCTATTTCTTCATATATACCATCAGGTATTTAAAAACTTTTACAGACAGTATCTTTCTAAAACAGAGAATTTGCAAACTTATTACTGCTGGGAGGCTATCAAACATGGATCAATAGCAGCAGTATATTCAGAAAGTGTTTGGTAACTGGTTCCTAACTTTTTTCATGTACATAAATAGTCTCTGCAGATTTTCATACCGTGCGACTAATGATTAGTGAGTCTCCGGCAAGGTGAGGTTCGAGAAGTGCACTGAACAGAGTGCAAAATCAGATTCTCGGAGCAAGAATCCAACCTGGTCTCTGCCTAGGAACTGTAATGCAATAGATGCCTGCCAGTTACTACTTTCAGGAGTTTTACTAAGGCAGCCATCATGTTGCCATAGCTAAGGTGGAATGAGTCTTGCAGTCATTTGGGATTCAAGAGAGCCATAACTATTTTTGAGCTTGTTGCCAACCTATGAAGAGGATACTAGCTAATAACTATTAGCTAGGATCATTAAGCACAAATTGTAAAACTTCAGCAATTCCTAATCTAAAGAAAATGATAAAAACAGGATCATATATATATATTTTTTTGAGTTAATTTGATAATGCTGTCTTGATATGGATGATGGCTTGCAAGGAGGTGAGCCTTAAAGATTGTTATATGGCTTATGTTCCATAGCAATAAGGAAAAAGAGGTTTATATTTGAACACTCTATTAAACCACTGCTCAGATATGGCCATTTCATTTCTGAACAGCTAACAATCAATTGCCAGTTCTATCAGCTTGGAATGTTTCCACCTTAAATATCGCCTGGATGTGATCCTGTGCAACGTGCTCTAGGTGACCCTGCTTGAGCAGGGGGGTTGGACCAGATGATCTCCAGAGGTCCCTTCCAAACTCAACCATTCTGTGATTCTGTGATTACTTCAGTGAGCACTAGAATTTTTTGGGGGGAGGGGGCTTCACAGTTATTTTTAAGAAGTGACAAATGAAGAAAATAGGGGGAATTAGGAAGTTAAAACTTCTTGTAAAACTAGAAGTATATTCTTAGTTTCAGTTAAGCATTATTTCTTTTTGTCCAGTGTGACCAGAATTTCAAAGTAGGATCTGTTTGTTCATTCTATTCTCTCCATGCAGCTGGTGAACTGCAATGCACAACAGAGATTTCAGATCTGGCACAAGTTTTAACCCACGTACATTATACTGCTGAAGAAGGGTACTTACTTCTCAGATGTACATCAAGGATTAGCATTTTTGAAGTATCTTTCAGGCAGTACTACATGTTCTTTACATACTAACCTTTTTAGAATACTAAAAGCGGGCATACAATCAAATGGTTTTGGCATGATAATTTGATGTGGGCATCAAGAGGTTGGGTCTAGACTCTTTTCAGTGGTGCCCAGTGACAGGACGTGAGGCAACAGGCACAAACTGAAACACAGGAAGTTCCATCTGAATATGAGGAAAAAACTTCTTCACTGTGAGGGTGACAGAGCACTGGCACAGGTTGCCCAGACTGGTGGTGGAGTCTCCTTCTCTGGAGATATTCAAAACCCACCTGGAGGCAACCCTGTACAATGTGCTCTAGGTGACCCCACTTGAGCAGGGCGGTTGGACTAGATGATCTCCAGAGGCCCCTTCCAACCTCAACCATTCTGTGATTCTGTGATCTTCAATTTCCATCATAATATGACAACTAAAGTACTTTCCTGTTCACAGGATCATGCCTTTAATGTTTCCTGTTGCTCTTGGATATTCCTCATTTTAAAAACTTTCCCACCAGAGACAAATCTAGTTTGATCAACCATTTTAGTATTTTTAAAAACTTTGGAAACATCTTTCAGGTCAGTTTCTCCTTTTCTGTTAAAATAAGATCAGTGGATTTTGATTGATAGGTTGTAATTGTTATAGACCAACTATAGACCTATAGGCCAGCTTTGGGCCTTGAGGTATTAGATTATGAGAAGTTGGATTATAGTGATAAATTAATTTAAAAAGCAGTACAGTATGATATTTAGTGCAACATAGTCCAAGGAGATGTACAAAAATTCTGAGGCACTTATAAAAATATGTAATTTTTCACTGAAGTTAGATCCTGCTCCATGAAGACTGAGAACAACAATTAATGTGTATCCCCCCCCTGAAAAGGTTGGACATCTGGGGATTAAAGAATTTCTGATTCCAAATTAACTTTAGCAATCGAAGTTGGGGATCTGGACATCATTATGGACAGCCTGGAAAAGACCTTTGCTCAAAATGTGCCTCTGTTAAAAGAAAATGAAGGGAGATCTCTAGAATGCATTTACTTTGCTTCAGTACCACACTAACGTATTATATAGATCAAGGATGTGGCCTCACCTGGCACTCCCTATGCATATAGATCAGCCACATTTAGAAAGAACATTGGGAAAACAAGGGACATTTAGAGAAAAGCAGTGAGATATCTCAGATATCAGAGAGCTAGCATATGAGAAAACACTGAAAATATTGTGTGGGTTTTTTTTATTTGGGAGAAGGCTTGCAATAAAAATTTAGGAGGCAATAGTTTTAAAAAATATATTGATCAAGAGCTTTGATTCTTTCCATTTCATTACAAAGAAGAAATTGCTTCATAAAATAATTGTGGATATTAGACCTTGTGCTTCAAGGCTGGATCCTTGTTTACTAGAGATGAGAATGAGAATCTGAGCAGCCATATCTGCAAATAGGATTACAGAATTGCATTACTTTGAAAATGTTATCACTTAGTTATTTCAAAATCGAATACTAGAAAATGAGTTAATTCTGGGCTTAAAGGTAAGGTAAACATTTTAACGTATGTTTAGACAATTGCACGGTTAAAACACAGCTCTCAGGTTGTTCTGATTACAGTAAGCAAAACCTGTGATTACAATCTGAGGCATCTGGTGTTTCTGGTTACCAGATTTTTACACCCCTTGTCACTGTGCTTGCAACCTTAGAAAGCAGTTGTTTTGGGTATTGTAGATCTACATTACAACTTATCTTATTTGAATATCTTTAAGTATAGGCCTATCTCTGAATATCTTAGCTCTGCAATATCTGCTTTTTTCATATATTATCTTATTCATGTGATATATCCTAAATCATTGGAATATTTTTTTGACCTCTAGCTTAACAGATTGTATTCAAATCTGTTTTTCATCTTAAAAGTATTAAGCAAGCAACTTAGAGAATATAGTATTTTTACTTATTTGAAAGTATGAAATATGACCATCAAAACATTTATTTTAACATTCTTAGCCAATTTCATGATCTGGCTTATTTATTCTATTTTGGAGCAACATGAAGCAGCAAAATAATACTGACCACATAACTGGCTTTGGAGCTTCTTTTTTTTTCTTTCTCTAAGAATCATACAAAGCATAAAACTTCTGTGCTTTCTTTCATATTCACTAATCCTCTTCTACTTTTGTCTGTTCTCTGCATGTGTACATCGTAAAATCTCTTTTTATGAATTGACCAAATATATGCACTCACCTCTCTTTGCTTATATTTCCCTTCCTCCCATTGCACAATCCAAAATTGTCAAAAATTGAAGTTTTTACAACTATGTTTCATAATTTTTTTTTTAGTGGCAGGTGCCTACTTCCTTCTTCAAAGATAAAGGAAAGAAATACTTTCATCCAAAATGCCCATCATGTCCTCCTGATCTTAGCGAGGGCAGAACGTATCCCCATAGCATACTTTCAGGCAGTGAGGCCCTTGTGTTTCTCTGAGAGGGGAAAGGAAGAACTTTTTTGTTGCTGCAGCCTCGGGTTAAGGTAGCCGTGGCTCAGTGTCACCGGCACCCTAGAGGATTAGCAGCAATTCTGAAAGAATGTTGTTCCTAGTGGCATATCCCATTGCAGAGTACTATCAGTCAACTTCTGCCAAGAAGACGCCTTCGTTTACAAGCAGTAGCATAGTCAGAATTTCTGAAAGGGAAAAATGGCTTGGGTCACTTCCAGGAGGGACAGACATGGGAGCGAAATGTTGCAGTTTCCATACAGGAGTTTGAGAACTTGGCAGTTTGACTTGTAAAGCGCAGCATTGTCCTTCAAGGTGGTGCTCAAATCTGGGAGGTGCAACAGGGTTTGGCATTTTGCCAGATTACTCCTTTGCTGTGTGACAACTTATGGGAAGATAATTTTTAATCTTTTTAATTCTATGAATAGCCAGTGTATAAGACTTAAGTGTTCGTGTATGTAAACCTTAATTACATGATGGTTATTTTGGACAAAGTAGTTGTCAAAACCTAATAGCTGACTATTAGTGATGTGTCTTTAAATATGTTATAATTAAGAAACAGTTTGAATTCTCAGATAATTATATATGAGAGGCCTGTAAACCTGAGGTGAAAACATGGTATTCTTCATAGGTTGTTTAATTTCCATTTAAATGTAAGACTTGTCTCAACTCGAGCTCAACCTAACAAGCATTGCTCACTGTTCCATAACATGGTTATCATATTCTGTTTTTAAGGGAATAAGTCAATGAATCCTGTCATAAGAAAACTGGAGGAAGGGAGTTATTAACACCTGAAGATTTGAAAGAAGGCATAGTATTTCTGTGATTCTTGATGGGCTTTCTTATGGAACATTCTGTTTTTTGTGTAAGACAACTGGTTGACATGGAAGAAAGCAAATATAATAATGAAATCTCAGATGGGAAAAAACAGGTCTTTTAAAGTATGCTTAAACTGCCTCAAAACAGCTGGTAAGGTTTCAAATAAAATTGAAGAAAATAATTTCATAATTAAGGTTTGTAAAACAGTCATACATTTTTAGAGGAACAAAATTCTCTATTAGGATATAAATTTTGGGTTGTCATGCCTTATTACTTCAAATCATATTAAATTATAAAGTTTGACAGAAATACTTTAGCTAAGTTGCCAAAAAAATGAGGATAGATCAATCATATTTGAACACATTCCAAAACATTGCTTTTATAGCCAAGATTTTGGGTTTTTTTCTTAAACAGGCTTTAAGTTGGCAAGAAAGAAAAGACAACATGTAGAGTATGCATTAACAGAAATTTGTTTTCTAACTGTTGACAGAGGTGAAATTAATCATTTATGAAGGGAGATCTGCCAATTCTTATTGAAATGAAGAGCCTTCCATATGTCTGTTGTATACTTTGTGTCCATATTACAGAACAGTTTTTCCAAAGCATCAGCAAATTATTAGTGCATTTTGCAGGCATTTTAACCTATAATTTTTTCATTTAAAATTATATATGAAATCTTGCTTTTGTTTTTTGTCTGCCAAATGGCTACTCTATACTAATTAAATGCTCATGTTCTTGGCAGCAATTATAGCTATATTAATACATACATTAAAATCCCTTCTTTGCTAAGTGCTACCCGTATGAATGACACAAATAGTACTTGCTGCTGATTTCACCTTTATAGATTTTGTCAGTTACTGGAGCAAACAGTCTTTCCAAAGAAAGTTTTCATGGTGATCTTTTTAATCAGTTATAATCCCACTCTGTCAACTGTAATACTTATTTTCAAAGAGAAGCGATACTAATCCTGAGCTTCTAAATAGTACTGTTTCCCATAGAAGAAGGAGGTAGACGGCTGGATCTGCATGATCTTTGTATCCATCCCTAAGGTCATCAGAATCTGTCAAGATCTTTTTTTCTTTCACTCATGGGTGGATTTCAATTAATACACTTAGCAATTTACTACTTTCAGGAACTTCATCTATAAATCTGAGAAAATACTGACCACATTTTTTAGGCTTTCTCACAACTTCTCTACTGAAATCTGAAGATAATATTTATCTTACAAATACAACATTCTTATACTGTACCTACCAGGAGAAATAGTAAAGAGGTCAGAAGTTTATCTATAATCACATTTCTATAGCCCTGTATTTCGATTGGCAAAGATTGGCCCTATAAACTCAGCAACTGCTATATATGATGCACTGCATGAAGCTCAAGTGCGTTTGTTATGTTCACTCTAACAGCTAAATGCTGGCATTGGTCCATGCCCCAGCCATGTGTTCCTGCTCACCTCCTTGCACTGGCTCTCACAGTCATCATTAGACCCTCCACTCAGCCTGGAGACACTAACCTGAAAGAAAAAGGGGCCAATTCTGTCAGGTTTGTGGATTTAATCTGATGTCCTAGCACTAGAGGGAGAGTAGCTCTCTAAGGGAACACAGGGGAGCGAGAAGGTTGGAGAGGAGGAATAGAGTCTTCCCTTGCAGCTGTGGTGAGTTGTTTGACTGCCTCCAGTTATAATGTGCAATTTTACAATTCGGATACCATCACTGAAAGAACCGATAAGGCTCTGAGTACTTAAGGCTCTGAGTACGTGTGTAAAGATAACAGTTAAGGATGCAAACTAGAAAGCTGGGTTTTGGCAGCTCATTGTCAGCTCCAGACCTCTAGACAGCAGAAACACAGGAAACCTCATGTTGAGGAGCAAAGCAATACAAACTGCACCTACCCCATCAAGGAGAGATGAAAAGAAACAAAGATCTCAGAGAGTAGAATTGTTGCTGATATAACTGTGGCTGTTGATAGTATATAAAATTTCTTTTAAAAAATACTACAATTTAAAAGTAAAATTATATGCAAGAGTTTTAAGTATAGACTTTGCCTAAAATTCTCCTAAGGATAACAGTGACAAGCATGTGAGGATCATTATATTCCTTTGGATAGGAAGGTGCAGTGACAGCTGATTGTTCTCCTGCCACTTATTTAAAGATTCAGGTCCTTCATATTCTTTGAGAGTTTTTTTTCTAATAAATATGGAAAAGTAAAACTAGCAGTAAGCTTCCTTCGTATTTTCAGGAGAGAAAACCAAAGAATATGAATAAAGAGGTCTGGATTCCTCTGTATCCATTTTGTTGTCATCACTTCACAGGCAAAACCTCAGTTTGTAAAACTGTAATTTATAGCACATTTTAACAGAGAAGGAATAGCATCAATATTACCAATTTCTGATCCCCTTTTTATCTTATTCTTGTTTTTCAGTATTCCCATAAATTTTCTCCATGAGAAACAGCCATTGATAGTCTCAGACCTTGATTGTGGTTAGAAATTTTTTACAACACAGTTCAAAATAACTCATGGAAATATTGAACAGTTGGCATTACAACACATATTACATGCTAAGTCATCTATTTTAGGTTTAGATAAAATTGCAGGGCTAATGATATGTCAGTAGTTGTTTTCTTATTTAGGAAAACATATATATTTGATTCAGTTCTGTCTGCAGCATACAATGATTTTCTAAGCATCCATTGCAACTGTCTTCTGATTCTATAATTTTGGGGTTCAGTTTCTAAAATGAGGGTAGATATAGTCAAAATCCTAGCAACAGAAAATACAGCACATGTCTTTGGGCATTTTTTTAAATATGCGTAAAAGCTCCAGTGTTTGATTGATAAATATATTCAGTTGTCAAAAGCTTTCTGAATTACTGTTCTTGTATCCCTATTAAAAAATGCCCTGTGCGTTATGCAAAACTTACCTTTGTGGATTCAGACCAAAAGGATCTTAATAGTCCTTCTATACTTGCAGTCATCATCTTGAGATTTTGCTCCCTAGGCAGTGGGATAATTAGTTTATATACAGAACTGAGCAAGATGAAAAATGAACTTTAGGCAGCCATAATCAATTTTTTCTCAGATTTAGTGACAGGACAAAGTAAGGAAGCCTCAAAGAGGAGTCCCTTCAGTTCTTTTTCTGAATATTTTTTCAGAGTAGAGACAAGACCTTTCCACTTCTCATACTCCAGATGTCATGAGTTATCTTTAACTCAGCAATACTTGGTCTTAGTTGCCTGCCCTTGTTTCGGGGTGGCAGTGTTCTTTGGATTGTAGCCACGTCTGGTTTCTTCATGAGTCATCTGAAGTAGAATTTAGCCCATAATTTGAAACATTTTTTTGAAGCTCTTTGCAAATATGCATCTGAGGCATAGAAGCTCATCTGTGTTTGCCATGGAATCCTCAAATGTCTGATTCACAGATACATTTTTGTATATTAAGACATACAATACAGTTTGTCAAAGACTATTTTAATAGACTTCACTTTTAATTAAAACATTAAATATATAAATTGTTTATTCCTAATATAATAAAGTCTGCATACCAGAAATGTTTTGGGGATGAAATTATCTTTTTGCGTACTGTTGAAAATGGATAATGGTGAAATGTAAAGTAGTTTTGATAAAAAGAGGGAACAGTATCATTAAATATATGAACACAACAATTTCATCACAGCAGTTCACATATGAAGCAAACTATTAGTAATTATATGGAGTTTACCTACATATATACGCTATACATACTGTTTAACGTGTATGTATGTAATGAATGGAGCACAATACTAAGTATTCTTGCCAGGCTCTCCATGTATACTTATATTTATCTTCTGCATCCCTGCAATTTCTTGGTGTTGTGGAGACTTAACTGCTATAAAAATTCTAATTTTGCAGACAGTTTTATTCTCTTTTAAAAAAAAAAAAAAAGCTCTTCATACTTGCTTTTAGTCTATCAATGTTGCTATTACTTAAAATTAGCAAAAAATGGAAGAATCACTATCCCTTCCAAGGTTAATTTATCTTGAGAGATCTAAGGGACTTTTTAAAGGTATTGCATCAATCTATCAATCAAGCTTTAAGCTATTTTAAATTAGCTTTTATTAAAATATTTTATTTTTCTCTTTTCTGAAGGTAAATCATCGATTTTAGTACCCTGTACTTTCAGAAAAAATTATTACACTGAAGAAGAATAAAGTGATTGGGTCTGGAAAAGAGACATTTTAAATTGGGTTTATTGCCCTTTCTTTTGGTTAGGGCAGGAAGTCCCCATGGACTGCGTTGTTTCTCAAGGGAGGAAAAAAGTCTTTTGTGAATGTATATGGGAATGCTTGAGACGTCTCTACAGTATTAGCTTTTTACTTGCCCCATTGAGCGTGTCTGCCTTGGTTAAGACCTCCAGCTAAGTTTTTTCTCTCTTATCTCATTTTTTCTGTCAGCAAACAAAAAGGTGATAGTAATATTATAAGTGAATGCTAGCTGAAAGTGAGCTGTGATTTATTGAAAGTTATTCAAAGTAGAATTGTGTAATAAATTACTAAAAGGTTAAATACTAACTCTTAGACTAGTAAATAAAGACTTTAAAGTAAATTGTATGCAGGAGATGGTTCAGTTAAAGCCACTTGTGCACTAAATGAAAACTTAACAACTTATTCTCATGTGTGATTACATCTCATTTAGAGTGAGCTGTTGGTTATGCTTTTATAATTTACATTTCTTCCTAGCAGAAGATCCCCCTTCATTGAGAAAAATCTACTTGAGTAAAAACCAAATATCTCATTAATATAACATGAAACCAAATGTATAAACTGCCTTCATTGTCTTCACAAATATTTATAAAGAATAGCTCTCACTCTGTGTTCTTGACTGAAAGAATTTTGTTCCAAATACTGAAAGGTATTACAGTGCAATCATACTTCCTAATATATGTTTTGAGCTAACTACAAAAGTTACAATCAAAATTATTGTCTAGAAAAGGCAAAAGAGTGCATAGAAAAAGGGAAGAGATTTTCAGAGCTGAAACCATTCCAAAGCTCTCTTTGTTAGCTCCCACCTTTCCAGACCCTGAGCTTGTTTTGTAAATTTTATAATGCACTACTGCTTTCCCAGCAGCATGTGTCACTTGGAGGATGACAGAGGTTCTTTATAGTATATATGATGCATATACTTTATATGATGCATAGGTGTGCATTTTTAAGAGATGTAAATAAATGTGTAAATTAGAAAGATATTCTTGGTATTTAAAAAAATTGTTAATAAAAACTAAACCATCACCCTGACAAATCTTTTAATAGCCTTTGTTTCTGTGTGGGTAAGGAAATCGTTTAAAAGCAAAATTTAACAATATCTTCAGATCTAAAACAATAATTGGTGATTAAGTATTTTCATTAAGAATAAAGGTTATTCATTAAGGCAGTAATCTAAGATTCTGAATCACTGTTTTTAAAGATCATAGCTAAGTGGTATTTCTCTTAGAAGTCAGGGAAGGAATTCATAAAGTTCCCATTAGTCTAAAAATAAAGAACAAATAAATAAATAAATAGTCTGAGTCATGAATGGCATTTTGCCGAAGTTCAGTAGCATTGAAGCCAGGAAGATAAGAAGCCAGTGACGCTTCTGCCATTCACTGAAATGAATATAAATGTTCCTCATTCAACAATCAACATTCAAAATTAGGATTTCTTATTTATAAACAGTATAAGAAACATTGCCATTCAATATTTATTTTTTAAATTCTAAGTTATAGTATTGGGCTCTAATTTGATGAATATTCAAAAATTTCTGCAGACAAGTCCTATGAGTTGTCAGTTATATTTTTACTTTCATGCTACCTTAAGTGAATCAGGACTCTTCCAGGTTGGTGGGATTCTGCCCCGAAAAGCAGATAGTTTGAATAAACTCAGTTGCTATCCTAGATCTAGAGTAAGCCTTTGCCTTTTGGGGGTATTTTTTTGTGTTTTTTTTTTTCCTCATTACACTGAGCCACTGGCAGCTGAAATAAACTGACTGTCAGGAATGCTGCTAGTGGTATTTATGGCATTATTCTTGAAAGACATTGGCTACATAGCCTTACAAAGTTTATGACACTGTAGCAAGTTTATATCTGGCACAAAATTTCCTTAGTCTAAAACCATTTACCTTTTTTATCTCATTTCACAAATTCAAGTGAAGTGTGTTTTGAATTCAGCTTTCAATAGGAGAGCCAATTTTACATAATAACTCACAATGTAGCACAGAAAATCATAATGCAATTATTTGGGGAAATAGGAAGCAAATCCCTCTTTTCAAAACATGTTATTAGGGAAGTGAAAGAGAGCTAGGCATTTATGGTTCATGCTCAGTACTGCTTTCTAGGGAAGCAGTCATCTTGCATTTCACTTCCAACCAGAAGGAAGAATGATTTGGAGTTCAAGGATCAAACTAGTTAGGAAGCTGTGGAATACAATTAGTCCCTTCTGTAGGCTATAAAACTGGGTGTCTCCTGTTTCAAAGCTGTGTTCTCAGAGCATCTTTGAGCGTGAAATATCATTAGATTTTTCAAACTTCACAGATAAAGGAAACTGAAAACATTTTGAGTATTTCTTAAACTTTGGAACATACTGGCTTCCAAATATAGTTTACAGAGTTTTTACAAAATATACTGTTTTTTGAAGAAAGCTCAGCGATGATGCTACTAAGAGAGACTCAGTCATTTGAGCTGAAAGCATGCCAATTTTTGAATGTTTAAGAGTCTGAGGCAGTGCACATGTTGTCAGTTGCTGACCTCAGTTTTGAAGGAATGAATTTCTCTAAGAACATATGCGCTAATTTTTCTGTACATTTGCACAAAAACAACAAAAAAAGTAATCTGATCTCTTAAGTTCTTAAGTGCAGAAGTTCCTTTTTAAGGCATGCTGCATCTTTCTCTCCCCTGTTTCCATTGCTAATATGCTGGAGGGCAGGGGAAGCGGTCTTTCTGAAAAGTTGCCTCATATTTCTATAACCAGTCAGAGAATTCCTCACTTTTGATGGACTTTTTTTTTCTCTGAATATTGCCACATCAGAGCTGTCAAAGAACTTCCCTAAGGTTTCTAAAATACTGGGGGGGGGGGGGGGGGGGGGGGGGGGGGGCAGTTGGCAGGACCCAAAAAATAAAATGCGTTTGACTGACTGCAAAAGACACTTAAGTGGCCCTTTAAATGAGGGAAGCTCCAATGGTCACCTCTGCTTAGTTCAAAAACTGAACATCCCAGCAGCTTGATATGTTCTTGTCAAATGGTACTTATTTATATCCCTTTGTTGTTGCATTAACACAGTTAATCTTAAAAGCGAAAGCTTATGAGGAATTCCATGCTAGAAAGATAGAACAGGATGCTACTCTGTTGAGTGGACAATTTTAAACATTTGGCAATAAGATCAGCACATATAGGCAGCATACTGCAGAAACAAAATGTGTAATTTTAGTATGTGATACAGATGCTTGAGGAAAAAAAAATATTTTAAATTATGTGATCCTAATGACAAATACTTTTTCACCTCAAGAGCTAGGATTATCCATCTAAAAACAGGTAGCTCAGTTTATTGGAAAAGCACCAAGAAAAAAATTCTTTCCATTCAGTGCTTGCGAACTCTCCTCTTTGTCTCTGGTGTCCCGCAGAGCGCTCGGGTGGTGACGGAAAGTCGCTTCTTGAGCTGAATTCCAGGCAATGCTCCTGGAAGCCTCCAGCCAGAGAGCTGCCTGTTGGTGCCCTTCTGCGGAGAGCAGAAACAGGAGCCAGATCTTCTCAAAACCAAGCAAGCAGTTCATGTCGAATATAGAGAAGAGGAGGAAATCTAAGCACAAACAATGACTGAGGACCAAAGCTGTGCATTTTAGGATGGGTATTTTATGAGACAAAGCTGTCTGTCTGTCAAGATCAGAGAGGTTGGTCCACTGACAAAAGAGACTTTTAAATGCACTTTCAAAAGACTTCTTCAGAGGCCAGACGCTGCTTCCAAGATTAGTAACCGTATCTTGCAATACCAGGCCGTTGGTACTGCATGTAACTGGCCAAGAAAAGGAGTAAGGAAAAGTCTTAATACCCCATAGAGTATCCATAGGGGTGGGGTTAAAAAAAAAAAAAAAAAAGATGAGGCCCAAAGACCCCAGAATTGAGAATTATGAACGACAAGGGGTGTAGCAAAAGGGAGTTCAGACTGAAAAGCCAGGAATCCAAATGGTCTCCAAGAAAGGAAAAAAAAGAGACTGAAGCTGGATCAAAACAGAAATAGAAAAACTGAAGTGTCAGGGATGTGAAAGAGGCTAGCAATTCCTAAAGGCAAGAGCTGCAAAAGGAGGTTGGAAGACTGATGGTAAAGCTGGCTAAGGGCAGGGATTGTCTGGTTGGCTCAAAGTTTAAAAAAACGTCGTGAAGCTGGAAGGAACTCCATGGAGGAAAATGGTGGGCGTGAAGAAATAGACGGGATCAGACTCTGAGGAAGAGTCTTTCCCACTTAGACTTATGAGAGAAAAGAAAATGGTATCTGGTATTTGTGTATTTCCTTCTAATTAAAATGATCACTCTTTTTTCTGTTTGTTACTCATTAGAAGTGGTCTACATGAAGAAGGACTTGCAGCAAGACTGTTTTAGTGTTTTACTCCACTATCATCCTCGCATAGTTAAAAAAGCTTCACCTTTCAAGTCAAGTAAGATTTTTAGATGCACCAGATGAAACCTCAGTTCACTAAAGTCAGTGGGAATTTTCCCATTTGCCTTCAATGGATTTTGTACATTGTTCTCAGGACCATTTTAAAATAATGAAGCTTGCTATAAGGAAGAAGCACAACTCAAGGCATGGATAAGTTTTCTTTATATGCAAGTCAAAAAGTTGAAAGCTTCAGAAAAAAAAAAAGGATAATACTAACCCTTAGGTGTTAGTAATAGGATATAACTAAAACTCTTCTGTAGCTGGTGAAATGTAGTTTAACTGTTTTTCCTATCTTAAGCTGTCAGAATCCTTGTTTGTATGTGGTAGAGGCTTCAGCAGAGATCAGACTGTTTATATCTTGTAGCAGCTTATATCCCTTCTAAGGGTTAGGTTATTAGTCTTGTGTTTCACCTGCTAGTTATTTGTACTTTTCTTTCATCTCTGAGTAGTTTTCAGAAAGCATTCCAAAAAAGGCTCCAGTAGCAGTCACAAAAGTGCTCTTTATTTACTATAACTTTAGAGGTAATTATTATATTTGATAGAAATTCTGGCATCAGGATGAAAGTTTGACATAAATTAAAAATATGGGGATAGGTAATACAGTTGAATTTCAAACCTCACACAAGGAAATTTAGTTTTATTTTAAAATTCCAATTCTTTAAAAGCATAAAAGATCGTGTCTGTTCTCACTTATTCACTTAGTCTTTTGCCTATTTTATCTGTGTTTTTTTTCAAGTCATAGTAAGAAAATGCAAGTTGGTGTTCCCTTAAAATAGTTGAATTACCATGTTAATAGGAAGACTTACAAATTTGTATTTCTTACTTTTCTAAACAGAAAAGCAGAATCAGGGAATTTTTCCATGAAGTCTTCGTCAGGGAATTTTCTTGAATATTGAACTGTCTGACTGCATAGGCTATCTATTAATGCAATAAGAGACTACTGTAAGTGTGTCTTGCATTACTATGTATCGTTCAGTCCTGATCCACAGCTTTTTTGATGTTTGAATGCTGACTTCTTCCATAGCAGAGGTTGCCAGTTGACAGCTGATAGAGTGGAAAGAGCAGGCTGCTGCTATTTGATTGATTAGTACGTTCTCTTTATAGGGCAGTTTTGTATTTCATTTTGAAACTGTAGATTTGAACTAGTATCTTGCAGGTGGTTACACCTTGCAAATGGAAAGTGGAGGAAAATTGTTTCTAACCACAACTGCACACAAGACAATGTTGTTGTAGTTCAAAGGAAAGGCTCTCAAGAGAATAAGTTTGTATAGATCACACTCAAATACCTTCTTAGGAGTAAGACAAAACTAAAATCAGTTTAGGCAGCAGCTATCAAAATTAAACCTCTCAGCTTACTCAAATACCTCAGCGTAAGACCACACATCAAGTCCTGTGATGGAGGGCAGGCCTCCAGTACACTGACGTCACCTGGCAGGTATGGGGGCTGGGGAGCTGCTGGTGGGCAAGGGCTGCAGCTTTGCCCAGGAAACGTCCTTCCCGGAGCTGGGTGTCTCCCCGTTGCCACCCCCTGACACAATGGAACAAAAGAGGCTCTTCCCTTCCAGTATCACACAGGTCAGGTGCAGGCCTGAATCAAAAAGAAACCGTAGTTGCAAAGCTGATATTGTGAGCACGTGAGATGAATGGTTCTTGGCCTTGCAGTGTGAGAATGAACAGGTCTGCACAGCAGTTGTTTGGACTAGGCTTAATAAACGTTCAGTCATTTTACACTAGAGATTTGAAGAAGTTCCTGTCATTTTTAAATGGGTACAATTTTTCTTTCTCCAATGATGAGAACTTTCGGTTTTTTACTTCCCTATCACGAAGTTCTATTAAATGGAGTGATAATTAAAGATAATACATTTGCCTAGTGTGTTTTCATATGGTTTTGGCAAACATCTTACTCAAAAAGCATACAAAAACATTACTTCTTGAGTAGTTCAAATGACTACAGTTGTATGATTGATTATGCTGTACTTGAACAGGTTTCTCTAATATGGTAATTTTGACTTTATACTGAATTACTGTGGTCATCATGTAGGCTTTAGCACAGCTTTTGAAATAGATTTGGCTACTTTCAGTATCTTGATGATTGCATTATTAAAAGATATTACAGAGTTTAAAAATTGAATGTCTGTTCAAGAATTTCAGTTGTTACCATTGAGAGAGCTGAGACTGTATCCAGCCACGCTTTTTTCCTCCCTCCTGGAAACTTATATAGTAATGTCATAGCTAGCTATTCAGAAAAATATT
The DNA here is from genome assembly GCF_036417845.1 of Apteryx mantelli. NCBI lineage: Eukaryota > Metazoa > Chordata > Aves > Apterygiformes > Apterygidae > Apteryx > Apteryx mantelli. The sequence continues at coordinate 113,367,515 of NC_089980.1, read as the reverse complement.
GTCTGTTAATCTCTTAGCTGTGTTACCAAAACATGCTTATTTTGATCACCGACCAAAATCAAGGTAGCTAGTTGATACATTGTCCCACAGAGAGTGGAGGTACACTATTTGCTCTGTCATGATGCTTGAGTCCTGACTACAAATGCAAAACTGAAAGTTTGTTTTTTTTTCTCCGACACTATTAAAGGGTGGTTGAGTAAAGTTAAGATATTTCTTGAGGTTAACAGGAATATCTAGAAACAGCTGGATTGAATGGAAAATCTAACGCATCTAAGAATTCTAAAGTATTCACTCATCTACTGAAGGAAATATTTCACTCCTTATAGCTTTTGTGAATAATATTATTCTGTGAAGAATACTTGGTTTGCATACTTCTACTAAAAGAGAGAGAAGTCAAGAGAAGGTTAGCAGAAAGTATAAAGACAGTAGAAAAGTACCTGTAGCTTCACTCTCTCTAAACTATATCATAATGAGCTGAAAGTTGGAAAGAGAACAGACAGATATCTCCTGACCATGCAAATTGTGGGATACATTTTCTGAACTTTGTAAACAACATCTTAAATTTAGGATTACATTGTTGCACAGGCAGATGAAAACTAATTCTTTGTGCAGGAAAATGTAGTAAGCATAAAAAAAGGCATTTAAGGAGTACTGATGTATTTTCCTAGGCAGCTGGAAAACTGACACAGTGAGTGTTTGCAGAACTATTTAGGTGTGGAATTTTTTTTATACAAAATATGGATCTGGATTTTGTAACTCAAAGAATTCTCTAACATTTCCTCTCTGCTTGGTCTACTTAGAATGGACTTGAGATTCACCAAACAGTATTTCATTTGTTCCTGGAGGAATAAGTACGATTCTTTTTTTCTCCACCCCACTTTTTAAAGATGTCTGCTAAGGGAAACAAAATGATGACAGTATTTCCAGTTGTAAAGCTTCTTTTAAATTTTTTGTGTTTGAAGTTATTTGGCTTAATTTGTTCCACTGTGGAATGTGCCATATCTCTGAGGCATTTCTCAGTATTAACATACACTGTACTATACCTCTGTTTTTTTTCAGATGTTTAACCCTATGAAACAATCTGATTCTCCTTTTATTTTTTCACCTGCAATTTACATTTTGATTAGTCTGAGAGTTTGGAAATTCAAAAGAATAAAATGGGAGACAGAATTATCTTTGTAGCTTATTTCTGAAAGTACTCATTCAGCCCTATAGAAACTCACCTTTTTTTGAAGGTTATATTTGTATTTATAGTCTACTGACAATTTTTTTTTCTCAGCAGTGTAGCTGGCTTTACAAGTGAGAGATTTATTAGGGTGTATTTGGACTACCAACTTATTTTCTCGGTGTAACATCCCTATTTCATATACTAGCACATGCATGAAACATTCTTCTGTTCAAGAGTCACTTCTCCCATCTTCTCTCAGTGCTTAAGAAAATGTGCATTCTGTACTGGTATCCTTAAGGCTCCTATCAGTATCCTGTTGCTAGTTAGATGCCAGTACTTTTTCTCTGAAATTGCAGCTTGCATCTTTTGTTCCAGCTTGCATCTTTTGTTGGGGTGTGGGAATGGAGAGAGACTGAGCTCAATGGAAAGGACATTAGTCCCAGTTTGAGCCTTATATCTAAGCTGTTGTAATGAATGGGAAGCGTAATGTATATATTCATATCTTAGTAGTGTGTTCTACACTTCTACTTATTGTCTCTTAATTCTGAGGTTTGCAAACTTCAGTGTCAAAGTTGTGTGCGAGGGTGAGGGCTACGCAGCATGCTAGCCTTTGCAACAACTTTGGCAAGGCTGGTAAATTTGCATCTTCAAGAGGGATTGCTTTTTCTTCTCCCATTCCTCTGTTTCTCTTTCTTCCAGACTGAAAAGGTGGACCAAACTTACTCTAGGGCTCTAATTTAGATAGTCTGAGTTGTCTGATGGTGCTCTGGGTTTACTAAGCTCCAGAGAAGGATCAGAGAATATCACCTCCCTCTCTTGTAGGCCCTAATCTAAAGTCTGAGACTGTATCTTCTCGGTCAGTTGGCAACATTTTACATGTCTAGCCCTTTAATGATAATGGTGCAGAAAGTCTTACTTTGCCCCATCGTGGCCTTCAGCCAAAGCTATTTAAAACCCTGCAAAACAAGAGATGCAATTGGAGGTTCTTGCATGAAAATATGTAAAGGGTTGTTAAATAAGTATTGTGTTTCACTGTGCTGGTTTGGTTTACTGAGAAATATTGTAACTCAAGTAATGTATAGTGTGGTATATTTTCAACAACACTAAATATTGTAGCATGAAAAGAGCAGTATCATAATATGGTCACTGAAGCTCCTAAGCTTTATATTAAGATGGTTAAAAATGGGAAGCTGTGTGTGTTTTAGGCAAAATTCAATGCTAAGTAAAACCTATGTAGTTTGTTTCTGGTGACTAGAAATCAAGCAAATGGTACTAGTTGTTTTTTCTTGCTAAATTATGGGGAAATACATATTAGTGAATTAACTCATGATTGACAGCAAAAATGACCAGTAGCAAGATAATTGCCTGTAAAAGAAATGACACTTCTAAATGAAACCCAATCTGCAAAAGGTTCTAGAACATTCTAAATGTTCTGTTATTTGTTTTATAGCATATTTATGTTAAGTGGGTGTGCAAACAAAAAGGGCCAGAAGCTGTCAACTTGAGCATCTCCAGGTTTATTTCCTACATGTGCACTTGAAGGAAGGGGAGGGGGGAAAGGACTTGATGTCAATAATGAATGGGGAAGGTCTCCCCATTTGCTGTTTGGACCAGCCAGAAATGATAACTTTATGATCATATTAATAAAAACATAAGCAATGCACATGAAAATATATTTTGAATGCTGGAAACTGGTTCAGCAAAGCAAAAGTCTGTTTACCATAATTTTTTCTGATTACTTCTCAGAGACGGTGAGTTCTCAAATTCAATTTTGTCTCGTAGATCTGTACAAGAAAAACTCTCCTCCTCTTTGTTGATTTTGTACAATTTCATACCTGTTTCATCAATTTGTTACTTGCGGAATGATGCTCAGTCTTTACAAGATAGTTTTTGAACACATGAAACTGTATCAAATCCTTTCTTAGGAATTTATCTATAGAAGATATAACAACAAACTCCACAGTCAGATCATTTAATATTCCTTAGAAACTTTACCCGATATCATGCACCGATCTCAAAGTAAAACAGTATTTTCTTTTGGATCCTGCCAGTACTCTTTTGCTTAGTAAATACATAGCTGATAGACAGAAACAAGCACTTTTCACATATAAGTGAAAACAGATGCATTACTTAAGAAAGGAATGCAGTTCTTGAGTTAAGAGTCAGAATCATCTCTTGCATACTTCAAAATGCAATACTGTACAATATATTTGTCCTTGTGCATTGTGTACAGATGTTTGTGGATGACGGCATATGAGAATATTCTTATTCATATTTGAGATAATACATAGGGTTTTATAGAACTTCAGTACAAGTATTACAAGAATTATTACCATTCATTAATAATTATCCATCAAGAGTTATAAGAATTCATTCCCTACACCTTAAAACATCTGAATTTATGGTGCTTAAAGAAGAAAAATGTTTCAACATGACCAAGGAGTTTTAGTTTCCAGGAAAAGGTCACAAGGAAAAAGGAGTCACAGTTCAGAATATCCAAAACCACTGCACTTCTATCAGTAAAGTGTCTGTCTCATAGTCTGCTGGGCTGGTTCAGGATGAAGTTCTGTTCTTAGGTTTAAAAGTTGACTGCTGCCGCAGACTTTCATTTGTCTTTTGGCATGCTGATAAACTACAAATAAATTGCCTATATTCCGTATGCTATTATCAATTTGATCATATATTGTTTTGAACAAGAAAGACTAAGAAAATGCAACCTGTTTGTTTTGCACAGTTGCTTTGGACAGAGACTCATATCTCCCAGAGTCATGGGATGTACTAAGAAATAAATTCAAGTCAGCATTTGGTTATCTCAGTGTCTTAATACCTGAAAAATGCAGTTACTTGAGTAAAATTGCCATGTTTCAAATGGTAAAGGTGCCATTAATTCAGATAAAGATTTGTTTATTTGTAGACAGACATTTGCTTGTCTTTTAGGAATATTTGAAAACCTGATTTTTTTATATATAAAAGTGTCTCAAGGTTAGTAGTTAACAGTAGTTAGAAGACTGGAAATTTTAAACTTAGTAATGTATCTCAGCTGTATACCAACCTCCTAATCCCATCAAATCAATTGAAAGTCTTGATAGGTTTGTTCTCCCTGCTCCCTCTCCCCAAGCCTCTCCTACACTTCAATATAAAATTGATCCCATGGTAAGGAAGGTCAAAGAAGAAGGTTCATTTTCAGGTACATAACTGCACAACTGATCTAGGGTTTTGGCCTTTGCTCTACAGCATCTACTGCTAGACACCGAGTTAGGTGTAATAGTGGTTTGTATGTCATCTGAATGCTAAAACATAATTTACTTTTGAAAGACATTCCAGCTTTATATATGATATTCACAGTAGTGGCATACAGCATTAACATGCTTCAGAGAAAAGAATGTGTTTTCATGAAGCAATACCCAACTTAATTTGTAGCAATTATAGACCAAAGTCTTTTGCTCTGCATGCAGGAGTAGATCAAAAAAGAACCTGGACCTACGTAACTAATTTTCTTCCCATTGTGTTTGTCCATTAACCAGATAAAGTGCACACTTCCCATGCTGTTCCATTCATACAGCCTAGTGTTCATTCAGGAGCATAATGTTTCCTTTAGTTGATGGATTAAAGGCAGGAGTGGGGGGAGGAGTGTAAAAATGTTTTGGGATGTACAATACTTTTGGAATAAAGTTTAAAGGTTAAGTCACACTAAAAGTTTGTGATACAATTTTAATTTTTTTTTTTACATAGCTTCAAAAGACAACTGGTTTTGCCTCTTAACTGAGCAAAATTATTTTTCTCAAAAGCAAGAGGTAAGGTAGAGTTCTGTGCAATTGCTACGAACTTAATGCCATGTTGTTTTTAATCAAGATTCCATTACATTTCAATACAGTATATAAAGTAAGTGAACAACATTTTTTTGCCAAGCCTTGTCTGATCTTCCATTATATTTTGGTTAACTGAAATATGAACCTAGCTGTGTGTTTTATTGACTGAAAAAAATAGCAAGTAAACTCAGTAAATGACTTTAAAGGTTATTGTTTCCTTTTCATCTTTACTTAGCAGACCAGGTGTCACTAGCACAGCAAATCTGAGGAAAAGCTACTTTTGTTGGGAGTCTCTTTGTGAACATAACAAATGACATAAAGGGCAGGTGTTAAAGTAGTGAAAAAGGCAAACAGTAGTTATTCTACAGGATGTTTAGCTGTGGAACGTAAAAAAAACCCAGCCTATTCTAAAGCATTTTATTTGGAAATCTTTGCTCAAATGAAAGAAATGTGTCTGTCTTGTAGAACAAAATCTGCCTTTTGATCTGCCCAAAGAATGAGTGAGATATACTTGTCCTATTCCTCTTGTAACTGATTTCCCAGAGACTGACAGGAAAAAGGGCAGTTTTTACTAAATAAGGATGCTGGAATTTGCTTACTGGTTTCTGTTTACCTGATGTCACTTACGATATTGTGTTTGCCTACTTAAGTGGTATTTAGCACTGGAGTCTTCTGTGTGATTTCTACTATTTATGTTAGGAAATTGCTTACCAGCTGGGTAGATTAGACTGTTTTACTTTGTGTTTTTCATCCTGCATTGCACATCTGTTACTGTTACTCTTAACGTTACAATAGTGAGCATTGCGAAATTAATAAGTAGAGAGATAAATATGTATGTGGAGGTAAGTGTGCTTGCTTGTGAAATAAGAAAAAGAGCTACTGAACTGATGGTTTAGCTAACATTTGAAAATGTGGGTGTCTAAATTAAGCATCCTAAGCCCATAAAGATGACTAAAGACAGATTTAGAGGCCCACACTGAAGCCTTCATGTGTATGCATTTTGGATTTAAGCTTCAAAGCTTATTTTCAGGTGATGAAAACACTCTGCTTTCTACTGTGAAGTGTGACTGTTCTGCTTTACACACACAAATTTGCTAGATGGTTTCTTAGATTGTATCATACTAGTTCTGTAACTCTGTAACTGATGAGAGACACAAACCCTAATGAAAAATGATTATTTGATAATAATTTTTGATTTAGAATAAAGAAGTGCCTACTCATATTGTAGAGAATTATGAATATTCTCCACTGGCAACAAGTAGTTTTCTTTATGAGAGAAAGCCTTATGACATCATTATAGCATTTAAAGACTTATTTGTAGTTATAATGTCAGTTGCTCAGTTCAATCCGCAGAAGATTTATTGCTTTGAACAGAGATATCTTAGTAGAGACACAGACACAGGATTATAAGTTTACTGTGCAGTTAAACTATACTATCACACTTTCTCAGATAACAGTGAAATAAAAGTTTAATGACTTAAAATATATTGAACTGTATAACATTTAGAATCAAGTGAGTTTCTGTAAAAATGTGGAATAGTGATCAGGTTTATTTTCCAGTAATATCAAGAATTTATACAGAATAACTTTTTCTACTATTTCAGGTAAAATTTTATATATGTTGCCACTTTGGGAATAAACACGTCATTTTCCTATAGTTACGATGGAGTTGCATTAAAGGCAGCTATGTGGCATTTGAAACACTGTCTTTCCCCAATTCTTTCCCCTTGAATATATTATATTTGAGTGGAAATATTACAGGATGCAAAGTATTTCTGTTAATGAACTTTCTTGAAATTCTGTCACTTCACTAGACTGATTTCACTGCAAGTCAGACTTGCAACTCCTCGTAACTGTGGCTTACGTATGTTATTTTCTTGCAGGCAAATTTTAAAATCATGTTTCAAATATGAAAAAAATGTGCCTCAAATAAAGACGTGTTCCATATTGTTTAAATAGAGATAAACTAGCTCTTGTCAGTGAATTGTAAAGTATCTGGTTCTTTCATGTCAGACTTTTCAGACATGCTCGCAGTCTGCCTGTGTAATTACTATTTGTCCAAGCAGCTCCAGTGTAATGATAAACTATAAAGCATGAGTTCTGCAAAACAGTGCAATTTTCTGTACCCTACTAGTCTGTAAAATTTTGTTTTCAGACTTCAAAACAACTTTTTGATTGAAAACTAATTCAGAAATGTAGTCTAGATCATGCATTCTGAGTTTCAAAACTCTTAGAAAAAAAAATGAAATAGATAACAAGATCTTGTAAACAAGCTTTTTAGAATAGAAGTAATATTGCCCTACCTTCATTAGCCACTGAGTGTTGTTTTCCATGATGTTTTCAAGCAGTTGCAGTCTTTGTACTGAATCATCATAATCTAAAGGTGCATCCCTTTGCACCGCGTTCGACACGTAAGAACTGGAAGATCGGCAGTTGTCTGTCTCAGGCAAAAGGAAGGTATAGCTGCATGACCCGTGCTGAACCTGGTACTGCTTCTTGCCTATGGTCTCCATGCTTTTACTAAAGGAGTTGTATCCTGAAGCTAAGAAAAGATTGCAGCTCAAAATAAAGTAAACGCTCAGCTGCATTTTAACTCCTATGGTAACCCAGCAGATCTAGACGGCTTCAGGATACTATCAAGAACCCAGACCTAGGTAACCTGCACTGAAATTCAGTGCTCTGCTGCCATGTGTCGCCTGGATGAGGGCTGGGCTCTTTGGCTGTGCTCGCTGCAGCCTGGAAGCGTGCCGTCCTCTCCCAGTCGCGCCCTGAGCTGTCAGATGCGGAAAGGAAAAGCAGCCCCGCGTACGCTGCGGGAGCTGGGCTCGTTCTGAGAATAAGCTTGAACGCTTTCTTCTGCGCGTCTTTGTCACGATTTTACGGCTTTGGTATCTGAATCAATCACTTTGCTTTCCTTATATGATAAGTTGATAAGAGGAGGCAGACATGTGTAGCGGAGCTGCTCCTCCCTCCTGGCTTGGCCATTATCTTCCTGCCGAGGGAGGTCACTCGCGAGGGAGGGAGGGAGGAGAGAAGCGGGGCGCTCTGCCCAGCGCCGCGCGGTGGGCTGGGGAAACCGCCGGGAAGAGCCAGCCCTTCCCGGACCCCTGCGAATTCCTGAAGCACGGCTCTAATTAAGAGTTTCCTAGACAGAGGAATCAGTTCCGATAGCCTCCTCCAACCATGTTTTCAGAGGGAGCTTGTAAATTATTTGTAGTGGTAATAATTTTTAAACGCTGTCAAAAAAAAAAAAAAATGCCCGTGTGTGTTTGTTCCTTTTAAAGAAAACTATTTTAAAACGTAGACCAAGATGAAACTTCATTTATGTTTAATACATCCTATAATTACAAAGATACTGTTGTAAGCACACAAAAGCAGCTTTTGGCATGCCCTTGCAAGGAGAGCAAGAGAGGTTTTTTTAATGAAAAGTCTGCAGTCTAACATGCAGACAATGTATTTTACCATATCTCTGAGTTGAATTTTTTTTTTCATGCATGTCTTTCAGGAGTTAAATGTTTTCAAGCTTTTCTTTTTAGCGTTTTTTGTCTGTATTAACAGGCTAGCTTTAAAAGGGATAACATTAAAAAGAGTTACAAATCAAAAGTCAGCTGGGACTGGAAGAGGGAATAACTTTACAAACAAAGTGGCTGTAAGGCATTCCTCAGTAAGCGACAGGGGTGCATATTAGTTATTTTATCAGTTTACATGAGCCCAATTCTGGGCCCTGAAAAGTGGGAAATACCTCTAAAAGGTGAGGGGAAATCTAATAAAGGAAATATTTGATTGTATATATAAGAATAAAAAAGAACTCTCCCCCCACTTCCCACTCCCATGTTCTCTGCAACAATCAGTGAACTTGAAAAAGCAGAAAATGGCTAACCAATTTACCAAACCTTGGGAAAGAGTTGATTCCACTGAAATTTTGGAAGAATTTAGTTTTCTGTTGCAGAAGGTATCTTCTTGAAACCAGCATGTTAGGAAACTGATTTCCAGAGAGAAACTGCCTGGGAGTTTTGCTAGGTTTGGATCTGGAAGCTATAGATTTTCTTAATTAAAATAAACAAAGGGAATGCCATACTAGTCAGACTAACATGAATTAGAGACCAAAGGTTCTCTTATCCTAGGAAAATCCCAGTGTGCCTCAGGATCTCTTAGGACAGACTTTCTTACACAACTTTCTATATTTAATATAGTGTATTAATGTGGTTTTTACTTTTTATAACATGAAAGTTGTGTTCAGGGGTTGTCAAAAATAGTTGTAGCAGCTAATATGCATGCTGTACCTTGTTGGTAGCTGTTGGGATTTCTTTATGTAATACAGTCTGTTACCTTTTGAAGGAGCAGTCTCTAGAGTTTAATTCTGGAGACTCCAAAAGGCTCAAATTATACTTGGACTGTGACCCATAAAACCAATTTGTCAGATTTGTTTCCTGTGGAAGGTTCATTTGCCATTGTTCATCCTTCCAGTCAGAGGAAATGGAGGAATATGTTTGGAACTTGGGATACAGTCAAGAATATTTTCTACAAACTGTACATATTTAAAGGGTTTGGCATATATTTGCATTCCCCATCTGTTCAGCTTTCTATTGCAATAACAAAGCTAATTAATATGACAGCTACCTGTGTTGTTAAAGAAACTTCAAAACTTTTCTGCACAGTGATTTCTACTTTTCAGTATATTGAAATCTTTGAAAGAAAGTTTATTTTCGTGTGAATAACAAACTTTTGCAAAGTTTTTGAGGAACCTACTATTACTCAATGAAATCAGCATGTAGGATTAGATTTGCATACTAGACTATGAAGCATTTCTAGGTATCTAACCAGACATTCAAATTCATTAAGTATTTTCTTTAATTTTGAATACTTCCTATAAAAAATTCTATTAAACTGTATGAGAATTTCCCATTATTACTTGTACTTAAATGTCCTTAACTTGGTCTGTCCTCTGCTTTGTTATCCTCTTACAGCTACTCCAAAGAATATAGGACCCCAAATAGAGTAGTGCTGAAAATAAGAATGCTCCAACCCTGAAAGCATCCCTCTCCTAATGAGGAAGAACTGGAAAATAATCTTATTAATTTTCTTAGGTTATGTTTTCATGGATTTTTTAAAACCTTTAGTTATTTATTGAAGGAAAAGGTAAGACTGACCATCATTGTATTTTAGAAGTTTTCTTTTTAATTACTAGACCTCTGCGCAAGGGCTGTACATATGTAAAATTAGGGGAAATTGTTGACCGAAATTGTTAGACAGGATTTCCATGAGAGGCTGGATGAGATCAACAGCTTTTGAATTTCTGTGAAGCTTACATCCGTATGCCACACAGGTGAGTCAGATCACCAACGTAGTCTTCCAGCTCAGTTTTGCTGTGTTTTTGAGGAGAAACTAGAGTGTCTCCAAAGGTTTGAAGTGGAATCTCTTTTCCTTTAGGAAAGGCCAGTAGGTGTCCCTGGAAGGCCCTCGGGCAGTAGAGGCGCCCGGAGCAGAGCTGGACTTGGAGGCTGCCTGACAGTGCTTGCTGTATCTTGGACCTCCACTAGGGAGAACTGTGGTTGTAGGAATACTGGGAAGAGAAATTAGTTTACCTTTTACTGTTCCTTTTCTTGAATGAATGGCCAGGTGCTATGGCAGCTGTCAGCAGTTCAGGGGAAAAGTATGGGAAGTGCAGGTATTGCTCTGTGAAATGCCAGCAAAGGCCTATGGGAAGACCCGTACCAGCACAGCAGGGACCTTTAATTGGGTCCTGTTCTGTGCTTGTTGTCCTGCTCCTGGAGTAACACTGTGAGGTTCCCATGGTAATGCTTTTCCCAACTTTTCTTTGATACTTCCTGGCTGCAGCAGCAATAGCTTGAATACTGCCCCCCAACACACACATGCGTGCACGCACGCACACCGCTACCTGCTTGAGAATTTTGTTATTTCTCCATCTGTGCCCAATGGACTCATACGGCTTTAATGCAGCGCTCTTTCCCACTGCCCAGGAAAGTGAGCGAGCTTTCACCTTACCAGTAAAATAAATATACGTCTCTCTAACCCTGCACTACAGGATAGCACTGTATTTGGTGCATCTTTTGGAGCATTTGTTTGTGATCCTTCACCCTTTCTACCCCTTTGGGAGCAGCTTTCCCAGCTGTGGAGGAGGAAGTGGTCTTCTATGCCTCCCCAGGGAGACAAAGCCAGTCAGAGTTCAGGGGGAAAGAAAGTAGTAAGAGCTAAATTTAGAAAACTAGTGTGAAAAGTAAAGCAAGTTAAATACTTTTTTGTCCTTGAAAACTGAGGAGGAAGGAAGATGCCTGAATACAGCCTTTTCACTGAGCCTCAGAGACTTTAGAACAAGTGTTCTTGCAGGGCAGGACTCATTCCAGCAAAGCTGAATGACAGAGAAGATCTGTCTACTGTCAGTTAGGAGAAGGAACATCTCATTGTTAGACATGCTGAAGTAGGAAGGAATGTAAATAATGTCATGGAATCTTTTATATGCCAGTATGAAATTCAGTAAAAAGTTATAATTCAGTTGCTTCTTGGTATATTTTTAATGTTAATTGTGCTGTTCATCTTTTATTTGTGCTGTAGAGATGGAGTAGCATGTCTGCATTCATGATACATTTATTCTGCAAACTGAAGTATTGATGCTTAGTCTGTGATTTCCTGCTTGCTTTATATCTGAGTGTATATAGTATTTGACATAAAATAGCAAACAGTGGCTTGGTATATTTAAAGTACAAATGAGATCTTTCCCTTTTTAAGAAAGAAGATATTCACTCTACAGAAATCACCTTATAAGAAGGGCAGAAATGTACATTTTGTCAAAACTAAACATTTAGAACGTTTTGCCAGATGTTTCAGGCAATTTCCTTTCCTGGGAAACAGTAATTTCCCTTACTCAGCCAATCCTGTTTTTATTCCATACAGCATATGACTAAGCTGCTTTGAGAGAGATGCCTGAATACCACTAACATTATCTTTCCAATTATCATTTTACTTACAGCTGCAGAGATTCTGTTTGACAGGCTAATACAGAGGCACTTTTGTGAGACCTTTGATAGAAAAGGAAGCATAAGTTTTTGAGGTAACATAGACTAAAGCCAAGTCAACATTTTTTGTACCTGCAGACATAGCCATCTAAAACTTTCGAGGTGTTGATTTAGTAGATAAGCAAGTTTTTCTTTCAGCCATTCTTATGTTTTTGCAAGGAAAAAAAAATACATAATGAAATCTGCAAAATATTGATATAACAATGAGAACAAGTATTTTTTGGTGCTGCATTGTTATACGGTTATTTAATATATATATATAAATTAAAATGTTGTCGTATGAGAATGTGGAACTTCAAAATTAAATCTGAGATGAAAAATTATCTGAAACTTTGCAATAAAATTATTAAAGTATTTTATATATTCCTGGTATTTACATTCCTCACATTTTGACATCCTTATGTTAAGTCCCCAGCTTTGGTTCTTGGTACTTTAATATTAGTTTATGGTAGTTCCATTTGCTGGCTCCAGAATATTTTCTTTCACTGGGAATTTTTTTAGCATGTTTCTCAGGAACAAATGTCAACAAAGACAAGACTCCTGAACTCGCAACTTAAAAAAAACAGTGAATAGGATCCTGAACCCTACTAGATTTTTAGTCTGCTGAAAATCTTATCTGTTCTGAGATCTTACACTCCCCTTAAGAGAAAGGAATGCCAGATTATTATGTTTTCCAATAAGGCAAAATGGATTGTTTTCTTCAAAACACATAATTTGGCCAGTTCCTCAGCTTTTCTAAAATGAACAGTAGTATCTTACCACTATAATACGCTCATCATCTTAGTATCTGAATTAGTATATACACTTACATGAAATATTCACTATAAATTTGCTAAGATAAAAGTATTATGCAAAAAAAACTTATTCCAAAATAAAAAGCCAAGCTATTCTTTTCCTACAAACTGTTCTGTGTATCTCAAGAAATATATTTTTTTAAATAATCACTTTCAGAAATTATTTAGAAATGTCTGTGACAGTACTAGTGAGTGTCAAGGCATTGCATCCATACATTTATAACAATTATTTACAAATCAGAGAGTAAGTTTTATTTAGTCATTGCAGTGATTCCTGTGCCTTAATTCTCTAACTTTTGTTCTTTTTTTGTTCTTTTTTCCTTTTGTTCTTCCCCTTCTAGGTCTTTCTTCCTCTGTAAATGTCTTAATGAAATCATCAGAAATCTCCTTTCATTCTTTCTGATGCTTCTTACATTCCCTCTCATCTTTTTCTCTACTTCTAACTTTGTATCTGTTCTCTATCCCTCTCTCCCCTAAATTATCCCTAAAAAGGATAATTTGCCTATTATCCTTTTTATTTTGTTGCAGCTGCTCCAGGAGTCCACTCACTTTCTCAGCTGCTGCTTTTTCCTAATCATTCAGAACATCTGTTGTAGCATCTTGTGAATTCGTCGTCGCCTTTCTCTTCTGTCTCGGATTGTTCCCTCCACATCTCTGTTGATTGGCCTTCCTTTCAAGGGAGGGCATTTACCCAGTATTTCTCATCTTGCACTTTTACTGAAAGGGCAAGAGGTCATTAATCTAATCCACTGAAAATTTCAGTTATCGTTCTATCTTGGTGACTCAGTCTGTTTGTTCCCATCTTGCCTTGTAACATCCAATCCATCATTTTAGGACACATGATATTTTTTCCTAGATGCCACACCATTAGTTAAGCCTAATGTGGCCCAAAGTAAACTTTATATCTTCCCTTGGAAATGCTTGCTAGCCCCTTTTCTCTTTCACAGTTGACACTGTCACCATCCTTCAATTCACTTAAACCTATTGTCTGCAAGTTAGCTTTAGATCCTTTTGTTGCTTTGGCCAGTTCTTGGTGTTTTATTTTCTCCCTTTTTTTGATGCTATCCTTTCATTTCTGTCTCTCAAATTCTTGTGCTAATCCTCGCCATCAACACCTTGAGTTTTGTAACAGATTCTTTCTGGCTCCTCAATAATATATGAAATGTGACTTGCCTGGGAAGCTCATATCAGTTCTGCCTCACTTAGTGAGTTACATGCAACTTTCTTCTCACCATAATTGTTATACCAGCATCAGAGCTCACAGAAGTGGACTTACCTGCTTAAATACCTGTACTTTGTTTCCATTCTTACAAGCTCTGAATTCAGCCTCCTTTTCTTCTGCCAAATCTGTCAGCTTCATTGCTTCCTTTGCACTTTACACTGGAGTGACTTTCTTGGAGTGTCTTGGCTACATTTGGAATATCTTTTCTCAGTTAATCTGAAACTTTGTGTGACCGTATTTTCGAAGTGTAGACTTATTCTGATGTCCCACTTTTGTTATATAGCATTTGCTCAACTTCTTTGCTCAAGGCTCTTTGAACGAAGTTATATTAACATTAAAAATTTTATAGATGTGTATATATACTGATAATTAACACAATTTGCTTTGTAAAGTGCTTAGTATGCTGTAGATGCAACTATAACTAAAATATATTTGGTTATGTTAGTTTAGATTTGTGGTATCTTATCTTGAGCAACAACGATGACATGCACATATGGGTTTTTTGAAATTCCGGTTCTTATGAATTCCACATTCAGTCCACATCAATCCAAATTTTCAAGGGATATCTAAATTAGAGTACACAAATATGAAATAAATAATGAAGTTCCTATAATGAAGTTCCTATTAATAGGACAAATGGTCGTTTCTTCTACTGTGAACATATTTACTTAGTACATGCATATTTAGTCTTGATTATTGAATTATATTAAAAGAAATGAACAGAGATATTCTTACTCTTATCCTCTTATACTGTTTATATGCTCTTTTGAAAGCTCACCTTTTAACCATAGTTTCGTGTATTTGGACTATTTAAACCTATGAAGGATTTTGACTTTTGTTGTATCATGATGTGAAAAGGCAGTAGACTGTGAAAGAATCCAGAAGGCTCTGAAAAATGAGAAATCTGCCTTACTGACATCTTAAAGAAAAATGTATATGCTCTTTGTTTAAAGGAATGTATTTTAAAAATGTCTAAGCAGTTGACAGTAATCTAGCCTTCCAAATAACCTTAGTCTTTCTGATTTAACCTTTCCTCTGGTAAGCAGTCCTTCAGGTTAGCGGAAGGTTCTCTCATCTGGTAATAACATACTTTATTGCTAACAACTGTGTGCCATACTTACCAAGAACATGTTCAAGTTAAGATTTTGAATTCAAAGATAAATTGGTGTCAAAGAGAGAATGAAAAGGAAGTGAGAAACTGTAAAAGAGGAATAAACAAAGCTTTCAGAGAGAGAGGACATTTATGGCAACAGTAAGGTACCTAGTTCCTGACATCTGTTTCCCTCAAGAAAAAAATACAGTACATAGACAAACTTTTTTATGGAGGGTGCAAGACAAATATTTATAGCATTTTTTTCATGTATTCATGTATTCATATTTGTTGAACTGTATTATACATATGTAATTTGGAGAGGATAGACCAATTATAAACTATGTTTCCATTCCATAAAGATAATTCTTTGCTTTCTTCAATATTAGTAAACAGTTCACTAATAGCTCTTAAAAGCAGTGCCTACCCTTTTACTTACTCCGCAGCAAAAACGGGATTCTTTTTATCATCAGTCTTATTGCTGTACAAGCAGAGAAAGTAAATGCATGCTGTTGCCCTTTTTTTTGTCCCCTGGTTAACCTGTGATGGTTAGTAGAAACCTAACCAGGAGAACCTGGGACAGGAGAAAGATTGCCTGCCTACTGATAACAAGAGTAGGGTTCCTTTGAGCTCGGACTCCTTGCTTCCTTATGGCCATCTAGTGAAACTCCTCTTCTTATGTATATGTTAACATAAGTACCTCACTGGCTGAATAACAGTCTGTTCTTTATCTCTTCAAATAAACCATTTGCTGGAAGGATAATCCTCCATCTCCAATGGAATGTGTACAGAAGATCAGATCAGTATCCTATCATTAAAATGGTATATTCTTCCCAGCATAAACCAATTAGTCCTTTTACTGCTCTTTCACTAAATCTGAATTATAAATGAGTAGTTTCACTGCACATAGGAAATCTAAATCTTTGAAAATCTTTTTTTTTCATCTTATTAGAAATGGATATCAGTGAAATTCAGAGACAATCACGGATGATATCTCTATTGTCAGAAGAAGAATCCCCAGTTCAGGCTAGCCGCAGCCAAACTCTGATCCATATTTAGAAATTCAAACAAATAGTTCAATCTTACCTTCTTAGCTTCAGTTTAAACTTGATTTTAGGAGCTCTTGTAGTTATATATTCTCACGCGGTTTTAAAGTCAGTCTCTTCAGTCAAATCATGTGATCAAATTCTATTTTAAATAATCTATAAAGCTTCATCTTATTATAAAGTTATGTATTATCAGTTTTTACTGGATCAGATGTAGCCTGTGAGGTGTTATTAATCACAATGTGCAGTGGATAGCATTTTTCTTTAACATAATTAACTTTATATCTAATTCATCAAGTTACTGGTCAGCTGATATTGTTCTACTATTTCCTGCCTTTCTTTATCTGTTCCCCACTCATTTTTCTTTTTTTCATAGAGCAAAAATACATACCTCTAATTTAAAAAATTTACTAGATTTTGGCATGACAGCTAGAAGAATGATAGATACTGCCTAAACCTGCCAGCTTAGAATTTTTTCCTCTTCTATCAATGAAGTAATGTGTCACAGTGGGATTCTTTAATATAATATAAACATCACATCACCCTATGCTTCCTTGTAGAGTCAGTGGAGAAATTTCTTTTCACTGATCATAAAGTGGCTCTTGAGTAACTAGCTCGAGTGAAAATAACTACATTATAAGCATCTGAATTTAAGTGAGATGAATGATATATAGTTCACTAAACATTATAAATGCAGGCTTCATGCTTATTAAAAAAAACCAGATTTCTTGAAAAGGTGGTGAGATTGAGAATGAAACCACCTGATTTCTTGTCCTTTGCTAAAAATTCTAGTTTGACTTACTGAAAGAAGTGATGGTCATTCCATTTTTCAGGTATGTCCCATTCTCTCTGCTTAAAGTGCCATTATTGGTATATTATCAACTGGTATTTTTTCATTTTCTTATACTTTCGGGCCTATTGCATCCCAGCTTTATTGTTTTGATTCTCATCTCTTTCAGTAATGGATTCATTGGGCTATGAATCAATTGAAAATCAGACCACCAAGAAACTAGGTCTGACTACATTATTCACTATGGAAATATATTTCTTTTATACTGTGGGCATATTTCTCAAGGTGAAGGCACTATATCTTTGGTAAATGTCAGGAGAAGTGTTTAAACAGTGCCTTTTCTGGAAGCTCATTGCAACCCTCTTACAGATGGCAAAGAAGAATGGGCTAAAGAAGGACTGGTGTTTCAGCCAGCTGTGAGGAACTCCAGGCAGGTCTGCAGCAGGCAGCAGAACAGTTAGGAGTCACAGCCTAAACTTTGTTTTAATTTTATACCACCTATAAAGAAATATCTTCTGACACTAAGATCTATTAGGCTGTAGAAAAGCCTCTCATGAGAAGTGGTGGAATCCCTATTGCATGAGTAATTTAATATAGATGGGCAAAACACTAAAATATGTAAAGAAAAATCCTATACTGGCAGCAGTGTGCATTAGGTGACCTAATAAGCTTTTTCATCTCTAATTTCTCTCATTAAACCCCATCACTTTGCTGATGGAAAGAAAAATGTTTATGTTGGACCTCCATGAGAAAAGTACTTATAGACAAAATATCCATCCCCAGATGATAAGAATATAATTAATATCTTTGAAATAAATCTTTCATTTTCTCACAGCCATGGAATTAAAACCATCAGCCACAAGCTAATATTAATGCCTGCAACCTGTTAAGCACAATTATTGCAATATTAGCAGCAGTGGTCTTAATATCAGAAATTATTATATTGTTAGATTTCATTGCAATACTTGAACAACTGCATTGTATATTATTAATTATAGGAGTGACATGTAAAAGAATATAGTTAGTGCTATTTCTAAAAGCATGAAAGTGAGCCTCTGGTTCATCAGCTATTATTGACCACAAGTGAGCCTGCTTGGCTAACTGAGAAATTTACAACCAGACAAATTATTCTCAAGTATCAATAGCTTAATTGCTAATTTTGTTTTCAAAATTAAAACCATTCTTATTTAAACACAATTCCAGTAAGTGAGTCAGAATGGGGAAATCCTCAAGCAGTTGCCATTTGCATTAAATTTACACAGTCAGGATTTTTTTTTCAGAGATGTAGATTTCTCACCAAAACATTCACTGGACTAGTTAAATCATTGGAAGTATCTTCAAGAGGTGTCACCTGAGTTAAGATACTGGCTTTCATGGCTGGTCCAAATGAGAACCAGGCTTTACAGTAAATGAAGCTGGTTTCCTCTTACTGATTTGCCAATATTGTTCATGAATTCATTAAATGTGGGATATTCCATATCTTTGCTGTCTCTTCCTAGTCAGAAAGAGGCATCTATTTCCAGAAAATGGGATGGCATATGGCTTAGTATGGTTTTCCCATATTACAGCTGGGAGAAGGAAGTAATTAAAATGAACAAAAGATGAACAAGAATGAAGGAACTCAGTATCATAGATAAGGGAGAGAAGGTGTCGTCTTGTCTTTTTTTTCCCCCTTAGTTAATTTTTTTCTCATTAAAAGTAGGGTTGAGAGGTCTTAAATACTAAATGTTAAAGTCCAGGACAGTTGTGGACAGTGTAACAGCTCTGCACATGAAAAGCAAATGCACTGTGGTAGGTACTGCATCTGCTATATATGCATGTTTTGTCTGTGTGTGTGCTGTGTCATTTTGCCAATTTACCAGGCATCTGGAAAACAGCCTGCCTCCTATGAAAATATGTGGAAAGCCATCTCCCATATGCTTTTCATATGAGACACAAGACTTGACTGTGTAATACAGGACATCCCCTGTTATGTGGGACCTCTGTCAAGCCCAGCTGAAAGAAAAGATACAGGTAAGAGAACAAAACCAGAGGAGTAAATCATTACTAAATCCTAATTTGGTTTCTAATGTTTATATTTTTCTCTAGTCTCAGCTGTTCTAGTCCACTTTAACAATGTCTCTAAGCTAAACTGGTTCTCTAGAACAGTTAAATGTATTCTGTTCTTTCTAATCTATCAAATGCTTTATGGTTAAACTTTAAAATGTTCTTCATTTTCATAAGTGATTGTTGGTCAGATTTTAAAGGTAATGTACCCTATAGGTCAAAATCTGTTAGGCTTTGAGTCTTCCAAAAATCCCACTGTGTGTCCATTTGCATCTTTAAGTACCTACACATCTCTGACCCATAAGTACATAAGGGCCTTTTAATAAGTTAAGCACCTTCATGAGTGCTTCAAGTAGTATTTGAAAGCTTAACTGCAGGTGTTATTTTTCACAGCAGTTTTGGGGTTAAAAAATGTTGCCTTGTTTTGGGGTATACCAATGTTGCCAGTGCTTGTGTTACTCAGCTGTTTTGGTTTTGTTATGTCCTAGATTTTGAACTAATTAGATTAAGAGAAAATCATAGTTTTAATTTAGGGGAAAAAATCTGTTTCTCATGGTTGCAGAAGCATGAAAATGTTACTCTGCTACATGGCAGAGGAGAAGGCAAATAATTAAAACCTATAATTATATTTTTAGCATGATTTTGGATGCCAGATTCGTGATTTCTGAACATTTCAATTAGCAATCCTGAGCATATAAATTCCACTGAAAGTCTCATTGAAAGACCTTTATTTCATGTTTTTAAAATTAGTAATGTGAAACTGATAATATTCTATGTGTTTGGCTTTGCTTTTGAGGCTTTTTGCTTGAGGGTGAGACAGGAGAGTTTGAGAATCTCTTAGTAGCATCTTCATTAGTGATGCATATGATGAAGAAAATCTTAGAGACATTATAATGAATGTGTTTACAGATAGGATCCTCCTTTAGTTTAGAGCTAGAGTGAAGGGCAGAGACAAAGAGGAGAAGTAAAATAAATGTGCAACATTTTAATTCCCTGAACATAATCTAGATTATCATTTTTCAGCTTTAATTTATTCATTTAATTTACTCTGTCAGAGTTAAATTAAACTTCAGATACAGCCCAAATCACCAGGGTAGTTGGCAGTATTGCAGAGGTGATATTTTAATAATACTTCTATCTCAAATATATTTACTAGATAACTTTGTGGATAACAAGTTGTTATCCTTACTTTCAAATATCTATTTACATATCTAATATTATTCAGCCCTCTGTTTCCTGGGGTGTATGTGTTTACTATACCTAATGATAAGCAAATCCTCTCACTACAGCTATATCCAAGCATGATTCAATACCTTTGAAAACTTCAGTTTAAATTGGGTGTCACGCTTACAGGAGCACAATATGATCCATAGTTACACTACAGCTGTCCCACAAGTTTCCTGCTTTAATGAGAATCTTTACCTTCATTTACCATGTTTTCAGTAATAACTGAGTTAGCCAAAGGAAAAGAGATGGCAGAGACCGCTTATCCCACCATGGTCTCAGTGTGAATAGTAGTTCAAAGAACATGTTGTCAGGACATTACTTTCTGCAAGTCACATACTGTGTCTCCATGTAATATTCTATTGCTCTTAGTTTGGCTGTGTCATATATCTGTGGTACTCAGAACAATCCCTTTATGTATTTGATATATTACTACAGACAAGAAAGAAAAGAACTTTCATATACTCAGGATAAGGAATGCAAATTACTATTTTTATTTAATAAAGACAGATGGTTGAGGCTGGCACTAATTTTGTCCTTTATTACCAATTAATATATGAGAACTTGAAGTACATTTTGCTTTCATACCAGGGAAATTGGCTCACACTGAAAGAAGGACGACATATCATGGTTTTTTGTGGACTGTCCTTTAAATGTTAGTTTACAAAGACACTCCGAGTCAAAAGGCCAATTTTGTCCAAAGGATGTTTTTAAATCTTTTTTAAGATCCATGTAGCATATTCAGACAAAACGGCCAAGACAGAACAGTTTCAGAAACCAGTTGGACTTTATGTATGGAACCCATTTGTGGAAAGCTGCCCAACTACCTGTATGGCTTCTCTGGCTCATATACTTGATTTGTTCATTTGAACAATTATCATGTCCTGTAATGATTTATGAAGAGCATGTGACAAACCAACTAGTTGCTAAAAAAAGCTCTGATTTGGCTATATAGGTAATTTTCCATGATAAAAATCACTGTATGTAATTCTTGTGAGGTGTACTTTTTACCATTTTCTGGTCCTCGCTTACAGTGCTGTGTATGTCTTGCCACACTTTGGACCTTTCTTTATCACAAAAAAATTTCATTAGTTAATTTGCTCGTAATTTTAATATATGCCACCAGTTTTCTTTCTGCATTTGACTGGTTTGGACTAACATGGCAAGGAAAAATGAGCAAATATAAAGTCTTTGCTAGAGGAAGGACTCAAGTGTTGACAGGATAGCTGATTTCAGCCCAGAGTTTTCTCTGCATAGAACACATTTCATAAAGCAAAACTGCAGGTTTTGTTTGTTTGTTTTGGGGTTTTGTTCCAAGTTTCTTGAAAGGAGATGATCCTTAAATGAAAAGAAACACCAGGATGTGTTTCCATAAACTTCTTATGAGAAATACTGTGATAACAAGGCACGAAAAGAGCAAGCTAAATCTGCAGCAAAGAAGCTCAAATTAATGTGCAGATATTAAAAGGAACAGAGTTAGGTCCAGTCTTCTTTGCAGCCAATATTCATTGCTACAAAGAAATTGAGGTTTATATTGGTCTGTTGAGATGGCTTTGATAGATTCCTGACTTGCTGTAATTGGTAACACATTCTACTTTTACATTGTTTTCTGAACTGTAACCTTGCACTTCTGGAAAATCAGAGTTTGGGGAAGCTGTATTATCATATAAAACCACAATCAAAGCTTTATTTTGGTCTTTCTTTCCACAGTTGCAAAAGCCTGGTTGAGATTATGTGCCATTGTCCATTTGTTGTCTTACGGTGCTGTTACACTGTGACTGTGATTGTGTTTGCCTGTATGATTTATTACAAGCTTACTGGCAGGTGGTCATGTACACTATGCAATAATGCTTCATACTAACAGTAATCAGCTTTTAGCTTTTGTCTGATTTTTTCTGGGGTAAATAGATAGTAGTATAAACATCATCCTAATGCCTAGAAAATCATGGTTGTTTTCAGTCAGTTCCATCAGTTCTTTTATCCTATTCAGTAAAAAAGGTTTCTCTGATTGTGCGTAATATTCCATGAGGGAAAGTAATATTGCATTTTTGGATGGTAGTGACAGAAGAATTAGTGTTCCATATTTCTTATGAGAACATGGTGGGAGAAGAAGTTGTTCATGAGAAGAACAGTGTATGCTAGAAAACTTCCTGGCTCCTACGTATGAATGATTTTGCAACAGTTAAACCATTGGAGCCCCATAGGAGCTATATAGCTAAAGTTTCAAAAATCCTGCTTTGTCTCACTTGATCCCCCCACTTGTTAGTTAGAAAGAAATTGTTTATGTATGTTTTATTGCATAACTGTAAATCAGGCTTATATGCAATGTTTATCTGTCATGGTTAAAATACTGGCAGCCCAAAATATAATCCATTTATTTAAATTGTGAAAATGTAAAGAACTTCTAAACATAGAACAGTAAAATGTATCTATCAAGCAATGCTGTTGTATAAGAGAAAAAATGTGTGAAATATATGGTCTTATCATTATAATATGGCAGAGACACATTTCTTGGTTCTTTTAATAATGTATATTTAACAGTAGTTTTAGATGGAACAGCTGAAGAAGCCACAATATGGTGGAACTTTTGGGGGGACTATTTATAGCTATCTTTACTTCCAGAAAGGAAAATATCTAGTCTCACAGTTTTAGTGGAGACAGCTGTTGAGAAGCTCTCATTGGCTTTTGTTTATCAAAATTGTAGTACACTATATCCAGGCAATAAAATTAGTTATAAATCTGACTCCCTTATAACACAATGTCATGTAATGGTTCCATCAAAAGTGAATCTTAGTAGTTTAATTAAAGTTCCCATATTTTTAACAGATTCCTTGCTCTGTTTCCTTATTTAATCATAAGCAAAGGGATATATTGCAACTCTATTTATGTTCTTGCAAGAACATATGACAGTAAAGTCTGTGCCACAATCTTCACAGCATAAGCTCATGGCCTACAGACCTGATTAGATACTTTTTTCTGAATGTAATTCTCAGTTACAGGAACAGGAAAGTCTTTTTGATTTCCCAAGGACATCAGCAAGGGCATTTTAGCTGATACAGCTCCTCTTTTCAGACTCTTTCATGAATGTTTCTAAGGGATAGTCTTAACTGCTCTAGTCTGTCCTACAAAAATAGAGGTTAAAACAATTCACAGCTAAGATGAAGAAAATGCTATAAGAACCTGAGCCAAATTCTGTCCTACCTGTCCTGGTTTCACTGGTATAAAAGTTGTAACAGGCTCCTTTGATTCCTAACTCCCATACCTTTGCTCCAGCCACACACACACAAAAAAAAATCTGTTTTAAATTTCTTGTAAGATAGTTGCAGAACCAAACTCCAACTTCAGTTAATTTATTTTGCATTGTTTTTGATTTAATGTGCTTGTATGTGTATAGAGACATACTTTTATTCTTATTCTTACTATATTGTGATTTATTATGTGTTGATGAAATTCTGTTGTAGACCTTGGAGGTTCTTCCAAAGACAAGAAATTCAATTGTCATGTTTTTCTTACAATGATTTATGTCTTGTGTATTGAAGTTATTTGTCAGAGCTATTTAACAGAGCATCTAAGCTCATAATTTTTAAAAAATGTGTTATTTAATATGTGCCTAAGAATGGTCCCAAAGGCTACAATCAAAAAAAGGGGTCTCATTTTGCTAGTCAGTATATTAGTATTGTAAAGGTACTATTTCTTCATTATTTTTCACTGGACATAAAACAGGACTCTGCATCTTAATGCATTGTACAAATCCAAAACAAAAGATAGTGTCGACCCCAAGGACCTTTTTATCTGCAGAAGACTATTTCCACTCTTTTTCTTTTTTCTTTTTTTTTTGCCTACCTATACAAGAGATCACACTTCTCCCACATTCTGTTTTGCTAAATTTATCTATGGCCCTGAAGCTCTGTCAACTTTGTTTCAAGAGAAGGAATCTGGCAGTAGCCAATACGAGGGACTTTCACCTGCGGAACTGATTCCAGGCAGCCCAATTCTGCCGACCTTCTGCCGACTATTGTCTTTGCTGCGTGAGACGACTGTTTTTAAAGCTACTGTAGAAAGAGAAGTTTAATTGGAGTATGTTTGCCTGAGGGAGGGGAATTTTATGGGTAGTCTGAAAGGGGTTGAATTAGTTGACTTTTTAACAGTATCTGTTAATTAGTATCTTCTAATAATGTATTTTGGAGAATCCAGGGCAAAAGAGTAAAAATTCTGTTTACTGTTAATTTCCTAAAATCAAAGGAAATAAACATTAAAAAAAAACAATTTAAAATGTGCTGTGCTAGCATGTTAAAACTGCAAAGCTTATCCTAAAACTTTAAAGGTTTCCAAAGGTTTTGCTTAGCCTCAGAGAGTCCTACATGAATCGAGGTAAATGTCAAGTGCCCGAAAGAGCTTTATTTTCAACAGAAAGCCAGGTCAAACTCTGTGGGGTTCACTGAGTTTATTATTTAAATTCAGGGTTTAGTCTAACATGAAGGAGATAAACAACTGTGTAAACGTTGATAAAAATTTAATGGCAAAGTTTTGCACAAAACTTCATCATGTGAAACTAATTTGGTTCAAATAATGCTAATGAAAAGGACCATAACATACTAGCTTAGATCTTTTAAATTACCAACATTTTTTTTTAACTACAGGGTGACAGTGGATACAAGTAGACAGTACAGGCACTTAAACTTTTGTACTTGAGTTGATTGTGGCTGAGAAGAAAAATTGTAAAATCAGAACGTTGTGAACTACTGAAAGCTGTTTCTTATCCACCGAGTTTTCAGTGTGGCTCAGCACAAGCTTGTGAAAAACTATGTGCCTTCCTGAAGTGGTCCCATCTCATAGTGTGATCTTGTCATATGCTCTGTGCTGTGCGGGTTTGGGCCAGTTGCTGCTTACGTATATAGAAGACACCTGAAGGAGACGTATTGGTCCATCTGACATGCAGTTAGGCAACATGATAGAGGTATTCTACCTTTCCTAGAGGTTGATGAGATCATGGTTAAATTCAGGATTTTTTTCAGGATTAACTGTACTATTTCTGGTTTCATGCTCTCCTTGAAGAATGTTGGAGACTTCGTATTGGCTATTTGTGTTATCAGTTCTCAGCATCCTCTTTTGGCTAGTGGATAGCTCTATGTTAAAGATATCAGTGCATGTTCTTTCGAATGGCTTCCAAATTTATCTAGCACACAATTGTAACTGGGTGATAATGATTCTAACTGCCTTTAGGTGACAAATTCTTTGCTATTTATTCAAAAAAAGTAGTGCTCTTCATAAAGATAATGTGCAAACAGACACCTTTTAGTAATAGTTAATTTACTTATTCAAAGTGGAATGTGTTGATTAATTATATAGCTTCTGTTATAATGTCATTTTTTTAATTTGAGCTTTTGTCATGGTGAATCAGCACTTCCAGTTCTGGGATTAAATAAATTCAGAAAAGAAACCGTCTGTGTTGTATTGTATAGATTGTATTGTACTTAACCAGACAATTATGCTATGATGTGTTTGCAGGACTGCTGCTTAACTTTTCTTTGGAAGTTGTCTTTCTCATAATATTTGCAAATCAAGTAGAAAGAGATTTTTTATCTATCATCTAAACATTAGCAAAAACTGAGTATTAAGGAAAGAGGGCATCGTAAAGGATACTTATTACTCTGATCAAATAGAACACGCTGAGGCAAACACAGGATCATTTCTGATTAAAAAAATATTTTCAAATGGTAGGTTAAATGATTTAACATGAGATATGATAATAGATAAGATTTGCTGTACAGAATAGTATATTTATTCTAGAATGTTATAGAATAGTATTCTATCATTCTAAGAATGCTTTTGAATCAGCTCACACAGATACTATGTTTACATGGTATCAGACTTATTAGGGAGGTTGATTACTACTTTAATACTGTTTTCACTAATAGTGTATCATCAAAGCTATTACCTGTGTTTCGTCTCAGAGGAATGCATGCCATAATTAAGTGCGCTTCAAAAACCAAATTAAACTGAATGGAAGAAGTAACCAGCAAGGATGTTCTCTTGAGCATTCATTCTTACCATGATGAATGATGCTTGTTTTTCTCTTCTCTTTAATTAGAATGTTTCTACATTTGCCAAAGAAAATGTTGGAATGCAGACAAAAACTGAAATTATAGGAACAGGGCTTGATGTAATAGCTTTTTTGTAAAGGAAACACAACTTGTTTGGTATTTTATTGAAACAGGAAGTTCAGAACCCCACTACACACAAGTACAACAAATTCTCAGGTGCTCGTTGAGTCATCTGTTGTTGGAAGCAGTCACATAGAAGGCTTCCCCTTGATTTAGTTTTAATCTTCAATTAACAAAGGGAAGGAAATTACATACAGATTTAGTTTTAGATTATGTGTAAAGCTCTCTATGTTGCTTTTTAGTTGTCACCCTGATGTGCGTACTTTGTGTGTATATCATGTTGGAACAACTGGAATGTTTCTGAGTGAATATATTCAGTTTTTAATGAGCATAAGAAACTTCATGTGCTTCCTTTTTTTAAAAAACGTAAAGCTTGCTTAATGAAAATATTCTGATTTTTCCTCCTTCTAGTCATGTCATACCTGATTTCATACAGCTTTACTGCTAGCAGGAAAAGTAATGATCTGTAACAGGGTGATAATTGATAAAACTATTATTTAAGTTTAGTCTGGGTTTATTTACTTTTTAATTGTCATGTTTGTTTATAATAAGATGACTGTTATACAGCAGAGAAGAGCATGGCAAAACCATGTAGTTTTCTTTAGCTGTGAAATCTTTAAAAGGCACTTGGGAATTTGTGTGTGTGTGCTCTCTGTAGAAGATTTAGTTTTTCCCTTCCTTCAGAGGTCTGTATGACACTGGCCTTCTTTGAATGAGAAAGGTTTTATTGAATTCCCTCCAAATCCCATCAATACTGTTCCTCTGTTTAATCCCAGGAGTACTCAAGTGCTGTACAGTGAATTTTCCTTTCCCCCACCAACAGTCTGAGCAATGCTGTCTTTGTAGCTCTCCCACTACTGGTCCATAAGATAAAGATGAGTGCATTAGCAATTTAATCAATAATGTCATTTTAAGAAAAAAACTCCATGGGTAACATTAGAACTGTCGTGCCAACTCCTAAATTTTAAAGTTGAAATATCTTTAAATTAAAAATAGACACATGATCCAGGGAGTACACAGGATGTTTTTAAACCTTTACCATATACAGGGTTATCTAGATTGAAAAGGAAAATTCTTTTTTGAATCTTCTAAGTATTGTATATATTTAGTATAGAAAGTATAGTATATCTAGAACAGTCTTCTTATGACGTACACACAAATGTATATAAACAGTACTTACATTGGGGTAGTTTATATTGTTTTATGGCCACCTTTTTCCATTGATTTTATTTGGAATTCTGGATTGAGATGGAGCCATAGACTGTAAATATTTGTTTTACAGTCTTGTGCTAGAAAACTAGTGTATTTTTTCCACAGGACGTTATTGAGCAAATATTGTATTTTATCTAAGTTATCCAGTTGTTTGACTAAAAAGTAACTTCAGTATTTTTGCTTGGAGTCCTTGTCTCTTTCTGTGCTTCAGAGTATTAAGCATTGAGCACCTACACTCAAATATCCAGTTGTTCATAGTTTATGTACAATACTTGCTAAGCATCCTTTGGTCTTTAATTTGAAAATGCTTCCTTATGCAATTGGCAGCCTATTGAAAAGGCCTACTCTTACTAATGCACCTCAGATAAAATCCAGACAGGCTAAAAAGTAGTAGTCTTACTGTCCTGCATAGTTCTTAGATGAAGAAAAACACCTGGTCTACCTAACTCAAAAATGTGATTGACAGAGTAATAGGGATATAGGAAAGAAACTCAGAGAGGAAGGCAGGGTCAGCAGTTTGACAAGCTTTGCCCAGCTGCCATGAGAAGTCACTGAAAGTCCACTATGATAAGAAGTTAATCATGTTATAGCTGGTCATCTCAAAATAAACAACAAAAAGAAGTTCTGTGTGTATTTTATAAAAATATTTCTTCACCGTTGAATTACATTTCCAGTAAAAAGAAGTGGACCATCTTCATGCCGTTTTACATCTACACTGTAATAGCTTCACCTGTAAAGTCACAGTTTTATTTCCTCTTCAGTAAGATAAGGTTCTGTAAGACTAAATGCAGATATAAGGTGATTCAAATTAATATTGCTGCATTATCTTTGTAACTAAAAAATCGCAAGATCCTATTTAAACTAGAAATAAGTGATAGAAAGGAAGCAAAGCACAAAACACTGCTAACCTTCACAGAGAAAGGTTAACACATCTTAAAATACTAAATGCATTTGAAATCCTAAGCCACAGTAAGATTATATTCTGAACAAGACTTATATTCTAAAATGGCTTCCTCTTCTCTTTGGCAATGGCAGCTGAGATCCAAAAGAAGGCACAGAAGTGTGAGTTAATATGTTGCACCTTCTGTTTGGTGTATCAGCTCAAAAGCTGATAGGTGGCAACTCCTTGAAATAGATATTGAAATCAGTTATTTTTAGAAGGGTGTCATTTGGCACCACTCACAACTAATCATTATGGTTTGTGAATTATTTTTTCACTTTGTTAAAATCAACTTGATGGCTTACCACCAACTTGAAAAATGCTCTGGTTTAAAAGAAAAAAAAAAGAGGAGCAGAGAATAAATGTAGTGTCAGGTACTCTGCCTTTTTCCTACCAGCTCTTGTGTCATGAAAGTATTCTATATTCGCAGCATAAATCTTTTTCATTCAGCTATACAAAAGACCATCACAGATTGCTGTCAAACATATAGTCAGAGTTTGTTCTTCTGGATTCTTTCATTTATTGTCATGCTAGAAGTTACAAAAGTTCATGAAAAGAATATTCAAATAGAAAATGCTAGTAGTGTGCTTTGGTTAGTACTTATGAAGAAAGAGATGCTCTCGAAGAAACTCTTTCTTTGAATAATTGTCATTTTAAAACATGTTCGATAAAAAGCACCTGATCAAATATTGTTCACTTTAAATACTTTTTTTCTATAAAACATTGTGTGCTGGCAGCTCCACTTGTTGCTCTTAGCACAGGAGGTTTAAATGACTTTACTTTTGATACCTCCTATGGGATCTTTTAACTTGTGACATAGATTAAGTTGAGAAGAGGTGTTATTACACATAAACAAATACCATTGCCAAGGTATACTAATCAGGAAAATTGTTGACCAGAAGTAATTGTGATAGTTCTGTCAGGAGTTTCCAAAAGTAAGCTAAATCTGTTATTTGTTTTATATATATATATAT
The DNA here is from genome assembly GCF_036417845.1 of Apteryx mantelli. Taxonomy (NCBI): domain Eukaryota; kingdom Metazoa; phylum Chordata; class Aves; order Apterygiformes; family Apterygidae; genus Apteryx; species Apteryx mantelli. Next base: position 113,338,002 of record NC_089980.1, on the reverse strand, counting down.
ATACACACACATACATATATTTGTAACTAGTGGCATTCCATGAGACTTGCATCCATTTGAATGATGCCAGCTAATCTATTTGAATAGTTTTCTTTCAGTAGTTCTCAGGCAATTTTAAAGATTTTTCTATTACTTGAACATTAATGCAATTTCTACTGACCTTTTAGTTTGTATTTCAAAAATAAAGCATTCCCTGCTACTTATCATTGTAGTGCATGAGTTCCACTGCAAATATGGAAAATAACATATAAATTTTAATGCAATGTTCAGGGTTTCTACTATGCTAAATCATTACCCTGCATCTTTTATAAATGATTTAAGAAAAAACAGCTTATAATCATGCATCACTTTTTTCATTATAATGTGATCTGTTATGTTGTAGTACTTTGGGTGCTGAACAGAAGTATTTTACATTTTTGTTAATGAAGGAATATTTTAGGCTGCCCTACTTAGATGCACTTTTTTCCTCAGTTGAAACTAAAAAAAGGCAACTTTTAAAAAGTAATTTGCTGATGCCTCTTTTTTAAAGCCAAGTCTTTTTTATTTGTCTCACTGAAGCATATCAAAAAAAGATTGAGAAAAGTTGATCCTATGAAATTTGAAGGAAAAAGAACTGACTGTGTTCAAGCTTTGACATATTTCATAAAGCTGTTGAAAACCAAACCATGAAAGCCAGATTTATGAGCTTTTTTAAAGTTATTTGTAGAGTCCCAAGACGATTATGTTCCCATCACTTACTGTAGCCTTTAAAACTCAAATGACGCTTAAAAATATTCATGTTTGGCACACATTGAGTTACTGCTGGGTGTTGCAATGGCACTCAGCTAAACTAAAAGATTACAGGGAAGAATGTACTCTGCATTGGCTTAAATCAATTCAGTTTGTTGAGGGAGAGGAAAAGGACTTACATATTCATATTTTAAAGATAATACTTGGAATTATTTTTAATGTTAAGATTACTTTTATGGTGGGTTAATACAATTGTTTGGGGAAAGAGCCTTTAGGGAGCATCTGTGTAACCCTTCACATTTGCCAGGCTTTTCCTTTCAACAAGATCACTGATTTTGTTATTGCTGGAATAGAAAACCCTTTTATTTATTGAAGCATTATTCATCTGTACTTTGCCAGGTATAGCAAATCTGTTGACAGCACTGGATTTATCATTTACAATTAAAGGCCAATGGAAGGATTCACCTTGCCCCTAAACCACCAAAACAAATGTCATTCTTGGAGCTTGCTGCACAATATCCTGTGTTGATTAAAAAGAAAGTTGGACTGTCCAAAATGATCCAATATCTCAAAAGTCTTAGGTAGTTAATATGAGACTATCCTTTTCAATGTATTTTATGCAAATGCTAGGCTTCCATGCCTAGTATCTTGATTATATGTAGTCTTTAACTATAGGTAACATAAAGTTGTTTTCAGTTAATTGCAGCATGTTATTAGCTGATGGAATTTCTATTTAAAAACAGTCTTTTACTGGTAAAATACACTTAGCTTGAAATGTGTTATGTTTCAGTCTGTGTAAATGCAGGTATGTTCATGACATTCTCTGTGCTTCTTCTGTAATTAAACTTTGCTACTTACTCATTAACACTTCATCCCTTAAGCTGCTCCACTGAAATGAATGAGCTACTCATGGAACAGGTGCTAGTTCCATGGAATACGTACTGGTCTTTAAAAAAAAAAAAAAAAAAGCTTTTTGTGGATTGGCAGAGTCGAGTAAGTCTAGAGGATACTATATGTAAAACGTGGGTAAATGGTTTCAACATAGGGGGATAAATGCCAAGATGTGACATTCCTTATTGCTGCCATGTGGGAATGGACTATGAGAGAACAATAAGGATAAATTGCAACTGTTATAGTAAAAAAAAAATAAGCTAAATTTAGTTGAGGTAATTATTTTTGTGCAGATAAGAATTCAAATTAAAAGATGATTCCATACCTAACTTTTACAATTTTAACTCACTAAATATACCTATTACATCTACCAAAAGTGACTTCATACTTACTTGTGGCTGTGTCTACATAAGCCAGTAATGCAGAGTGATGGGAATGGATGGCAGAGCAAGCCAGTTAGCGCTGAGAACCCACCTTGCACATAATACTTGGTTCGGTGCTCTGGACTAGTTCGAGTCTGGTCCCTTGAACTGAGTGCATCTGCTGGTTAAATTTCCTCTGAAAGGAATCCAGTCTGTGCACTTGAAGGCTGCTCCACGATGTAAGCCCAAACAGAGTTGGGGACAACCAAGAGATTAGTTTCAAAATTGCACTCCCAGTTTGAACTAAAACTGTAAGTATGTAAGTATCTCTTATGCTGAAGGTCTTGTGAGGCTATATCCAGCAAGAGTAGGTCTTTGTAAACTGTGAGGGAAAACATGTCCTTGTATGTGCTGTATACCTTTTAAAGTTGTGGATGGTTTTCTAAAGCAAATTATTTGGAGGCTGAGATTTTCTTGATTTGTATGTTGGTTCAACTGTGTTTGTTCAGTTGCCAGCTGCTGAGTTAAGGAAAGAGAAGAATGTCTGACTTTAATTTACTTCCTTTTGATTTTTGAAGCGGAGGAACTTGCATACATTTAAAAACTTACTTAGATGGAGAGTCCTCCCAACAGTGTCAGATAGAAAATGGTGGCTTCAATGTGGCTTACTTCAGATCTGCTGCACAGACGATTTGTGTATGCTCAGATCAACTCTTTCTCATACACACAATGAGCCCACCACACCAGCATACTATGGAGTCATTGGCATACAATGTACTGCTATCCTATCCATATGCTACATTCATTGTCTAAGATTTTTCTAAGCTAACAGGCAGGAAAATCTAGTTAATCATCACCTAAAGTAGTAGAATTGTAGATTGACTCTGTAAGTGGTATCCTACTGCCCAGCTTGTCATAGCTAGCTCTTTTGTCATCACTATTGCAAACTAAAATAAAGTTTAACATATTCAAAGACAAAACTCAATCTCCTTTTAAATTGCTACCATTTACATGGCAATTCCTGCCATATTCTATGCTTTTTCCTCTCTCCTATTGCATATAAAGATGTTCTTTAGAGAACTTTCTTTTCCTTTTCTAGAGCAAGTAAATACTGCAGAAAAAAAAATTTTTGCTAAATTATGTTTGCATATTGAAGTTCTTAGTTCTGCACAGATTTTCACAGATTGCTAATTCTGCACACACGAATAGTCTCATTGAGGTCAATGGCATTACTCAGGTGCATAAGGATAAGGTTGGAAGTAAAATGATCTTGACAGATTTAAGAAATGATCAGAAATAATATGATGGAGTTCAATAAGGAAAAGAGCAAAGCAGGGAGAAATAATTGACCACGGAAATGAAAAATTAGATTGACAGTATTTCTGTGAAAAAAGCAACTGAGTATTTTAGAGAATCCAGAACAGAATATGTCACCTATGTCATGTTCTGCTGAAAGAAGCAGGCATACTAGGATGTGTTAACAGGAATGCTATACCTAAAATACATGAATTGTTCCCACTGTACACAGCACTGGTAGGGCCTCAGCTAGAGTATTGTGTCTAGTTTTGGGCACCACACTTCAGGAAAGATGTGAATCAATTGGAGGGAATCCAGGGGAGAATAACAAAGTGATCAGAGGTCTAGAAAACATGACCTGTGAGCAAAGATTGAAAGAATTGTGTTTGTTTAGTCTAGAGAATAGAAGACCAAGGAGAGAGATGATAACAGTCTTCGAATATTCAAAAGTTTGTTGCAAAGAGGAAGAGAATAAATTGTTCTCCATGTCCCTTGGCACTAGAACAAGAAGTAACATGCTCAAAATGCAGCAAAAAAAGTTAGATTAGATATTAGGAAAAGCTTTCTGACTATAAGAGTATGCAAACACTGGCATAGATTGCTTACAGAGGTTGATAATTTCTATCTTTGAACCTTTTTAGGTTTCTTGGGGTCTTGCCACTTGTAGTAGTACCTCTAGTGGTACACCAGAATGATACATGGCACAGACTGATATGTGGCACACTCATGTACCACTTCAGAGTGATGCAAGGCACAGATCTACTATATTTGGGTGAGAAAAAATCCTTTTCAGGACTATTCATTATAATTGGTAATTATTTGCAGAATTTAGAGCTCAATTTGCAATTGCAATTTGCAGTTTCATCACTGCCCGATAGTCAGTTGAGTTTAATTCTCTTGAAAGAAGACAAAACCAAAGATGAACAAGTTATTGAGGTATTTCTGAAGGAAGGTTTAAACTTTTTCTTATCCAGAATAATCCTTCTTTAACTAATTTATAATGAAAGGATTTTTTAATTTCAAAAAGAATTAGTTGGTGTTTAAGCCAAATACAAAAATATTTAATTCAGAAAGTTTTTGGAATTATAAACAAATACCACAATAAAGTGACCACATTTTACAACCTTAACAGATTGTTTTTATGTGATATATATTATCCTATATATATTATATATTCTATTATATATGTAGGAGCAGAAATACAGCTCCTTGATTTAGACATCAAGCTTATCCTCAAAAGGGAAAAGACTTTACAAAAAAGTCCTTAAATTTATTTACCCTAATTTTTTTCTATTAATCTATAGATGATTATGTTGATATTATATAGTATTTTTAAACAGTTCTAGTTTAGGAAAACAAGTAAATTAAACTAAAAATAAGTGAATTTGTTATCTTTTTTCCTGCAAAAATTTTCTGTCCCGGAAGAAATGGTTCAAACATCTTCCAGTATAATTTTGAATATCTGCCAAGCAGTAGATTTATTTGCCAAACATTTTCATACAGTATTCCCACTGGGACTCAGTCTTTCAGAGAATAAATTGGTGAAATTAGCTTTTCTTATCAGTCTGTGGGATTTGAGAGAAGCAAGCTTGTCTGCCAACACGGAGTGGAAAGAAACAATATTAGCTAAATCGGCTGCATTTTAGCTTTCTTCCCTTCATCTTGGCCAGGAAACACATGAAGGACTATGGAGAGGAGGGGAAGCAACTGTGTTTTGGAGAAACTTCCAGATAATACAATCTTTAGTGTATGTCATTTATCCTTCTTCTACATTCTTTTTTTTTTTTCTTTCCAAGAGCAAACATGGGAGGTTTCTTTTTTCAGGACCAAATTTTTCACTCTATCTTTTAAACCTTTCTCCTTTTTCTTCTGTCTCCCATGTCAGTGCACAAGTCCCTTACTGCAAAAACATAAACTGAGTTTGCCTGTACATAATCTCTGTTTATGTCCATGTGCTGGGGTGATGATGTAGCTTTATCAAGCATTCAAAAAGTGCATTCTCAGTTTTCTCTATTTGAGGGCTTATGGTTGTCTAATTTGACGAGTTTCTATTTTAGCCAAGTGTTACTACTATCCAATATAAAAATGTTATTTCAGTAAATATTCAGAAATATGGATATAATATAAATAATTTGCATGAATGTTGCAAGTTGAGTTATGCTCAGAGAATAACAACCATCCATACCAATTATAAATGTATTTCATGCCAAGGAGTGGAATGAGATTATTGTTGCTATTCACATAAATATATTTACCCAGTTGCTTTTTACTGAACAATACTTGTATGGTTTGAACCACTTGGACTCATGCATCCATGTGATGCCACATTAATTTAGGCGAGACTCTTCAAAGGTAAAGAGCTATTTCTTTGTGAAACAACTTGCTGAATGATCTTGTATCCAACTTTCAACAAGCTCTTTTATGCTGGTGAGCACCAATTTATTTATCTAGCACAGCATTTCAATATAATTTTAAATTAAAGAATTTAGTGAATATTTTTCAGCTCTAATGTTAATATATTGAAAAAATAACAGCAGAGTGCTAAAATAAATTGCAAAAAAAATCAAACTAAAATGGTGATCTCTTAATTTAAGTAGCAAATGTACATCACACATTGTTACTACAAAAATAGAGTTGCTATTTGATTAGTCATTTCCATTCTTTTAATAAACCTGACATTTAGAAAGATGAGAAAGAGAGCATTTCTTCCTTGTCCTGCAGGAGAGCTACAGCACTGTTAGCACAAACTCCCTTGATCCCTGTAGGGTCCTGCAGATTCTGCAAATTCCTCACTGCAGGATAACTGTACTTTCAGAAGTCTGCCCACTGCAATATGCTCCCCTTTATCAGAAGCAGGCCAATACTTCATTTCTGTGTATGTGTGTGAGCCCTTGATCTTCAAACGTACATGGGGTTCCACATATGTGTTTTTCTTTTAAATTTTTACTAAGTGACAGACTGTCTGAAAATGCACATAACGATTTTAGGGTAATGTTTCCTAACAGTGCTGTAGCTTGTATATCTAGCAGTGTTGTAGCTTTAGTATGTTGCTCTTCTTGAATAGGTTGGTCTTTTTACAGAATTACAGTAACTGAAAATATAGATGTTACTGGCACAATATATTTATTTGTACTGAAATCATATGGATATTAAAATCTTAGACATTGAGATTTCCCCAGCAACATTACCCAGCTATATTAAATAGATGTATTATTTTATGTGCATCCTTCTTGTTAAATTTGTAGATTAATGAAGCATAAAGATTCTTTCAGTTTTATCAATTTCATGCTTTTTTGACATTTAATAGTTGCAGAGTGGTGAATTAACCCATAGACTTTGATGGTCAAATCCTTTTCTGTTTGATGAAAATGGACAATTTCTCATCAACTTCAAATGAAATAACACTTGGGTTTTAGACACATATAAGCCATAAAATATACAGTCTTATCTCTTCAGACTTATCTCTGAAATTTTATCTTCTGCTGTTTGCATTTAATAAAATGTATTTATTATTTTTGCAAGTAGCAGTAACCACGATGTAGTTAAAACTTTCCATATGTTCAACAAATACTTCATATGAAAATAGCCTAAATAGGCATTGGTAAGGTTTCCAATATTATATTAACCCCTCAGCAAAATAGTAATGATAAAATACATTTTCGAAGTGTATTTTTGTAGGTTTATTTGTCTCTGATTAATAGCAGAAATTAAGAGTAAAGATTTACCATAATGCACATTCAAATTTTTAGACATGTACAGATATTATAAATGGCTTCATTTTATATAATATTTTCAAAGCAAGTATTTCACATTTTGAATTCCAGACTATAAATACAATTTATATTAAATTTAATAGTTCAGGACCGTATTCTCCATTTAGTTCTTGTGAGGAATTATTTTTCTAATTGCGTTTTGGACTGAAAATGTCTTCATGTGCCATTTTCTGGAAGTACACTGGAAACTGTGTGCTGTTCGTAGGACATTAGCAGTTTCATTGCTGAAAACATTCCCATAGACATTCAGAAAAATTAGTTTTCTTATATTGTCTATTGCATGAATTCAAGCATCTATTCAGATATATACCTTAGGGGAAGAACTCACATAATTCAAAAAGGAAGAATAATTTTTACTAAAAGGTTTTTTTCTTTTTTAATCTTCCTCCTTAGTGTAGCCTAAACTAACATTTTAAAACAAGTTTAGTTGCCATCCAATATAATATTTTCTTAAAATCTTAAGCAAAAATGTTATTTTACTATTTACTTAATGATGACAAGCTTTGTATGCCAACCTTTCTTGTTCTTTTTCACCCAGAATTAAAACCAAAAAAGGGGATGGATGGAAAAGAGATTGATGTCTTGTAAAAATATAAATCAGAGTTCACTCCGTTAGTTTCAACATTTCCCACAGTGAAAGCAGCCTACAATCAGATATTTTCCCCTCCTTCTTAGCTGTCTCTTCTGATCATCATCTCTGATCATCTTCTCTTGCTGCTGTGATTTGGGTCCTGATCTGACAAATAGATACACCTTTGGGGGACTTGAGGCTTTTTCCTAAGTCTCGTTAAAAGGTCACATCCTTGTTCCTATATGGAAGGCTTTTGTATTTGTTCCTGCACCCTACCCACCAAGAGCTTATTTGTATACATTTTCATAACATTCTAGACAAAGTTGTAAAGTTCGTTTAATAAGTGGTGTTTTGGTTTGGGGGGATTGAGAACCAGAATCAAAATTGAACAGGTGGATGGCAAAAAGTCTCAATATTGAACAAGTACATGTACAACATAGGTTAACAAATTTTACTATTTTGTTTCTGCTGATGTTGAAATTTCTGAGCTGAATTCTGGAAATATTAGGAAACATGAGATGAACGTCTTATACTACTGAAACACAAGAGGGAGGATAGTTGGTGAAATGTGTTATTTTTGTAAGGAAGAGAAAGAGAAGTTCTATTTCTTTACCATAAGTTCTTCATAAGTTTTATTTCTGTCAAGAGTGATTTTTTCCCCTTCCAATCTTAGATTCAAAGAAACATCTACATTAATGATACCTTTTTGACAAATACATACATATACCAGGCATCCTCCTACCATCCATCCATCTAGTGAAAGAATGAAATTAGTGCTTACGGTCTTAATAAAAAGAGTAAACAGACCCTCTTATAAGAGATTTCATTTTTCTATCCATCTGCTAACAAATATAATTAGAAAGGAAAATTGACGTCACTCTGATATCATAGCAGACAGCAGTGCCATCTGTAATAATACAGACTGACACAATTGTAACTATAACTGCCAATTGATACAGACACAATTTGTGGAAATAATCACTTTGGGGGCCTGAAATTTTCCCAGGCTTGGTCTCTGCTGAGGAATTATTTATTTATTTTTAAAAGCTTACACAAAATCTGTATGGTTTCAAAGGGCTTGAAGCACTCCTGGAGTGCTGTGAACTCTTTGATGTTGCAGAAGCAGCTGAGTCAATTCAATGGTAAGAGCTAGATTATGCTATTTAATCCCAAAACCAAACTCTGCATGGTCAGCTAAATGGTTGTCTCTTCAGCACCTGGCTAGTACTATTTCTTTCAGATTAGTGGGCCAGAAAGCAAAGTTAACCTTTCAGAATACTCTGTGAGCTGTGTGAACTTAAACGCTACTAATTTTTCTGAGCTCTGAGAAATGGGTGGACCCCAGGTGCTCGAGCAAATCCAAGCACAACTGTGTCTGGAAAGCTCTGGTGGTGATTCAGGTGAAGGAAAGATAAATACGAAGTTCCAAGTTGAAACTTATTTTGATGATGTCACACAGATATACTGTATACTTTATCTTGTCATACTAACAAATGCATTGATAATACCCACAGCTAGGTGTTTAAAAGGAAATTTAAGAAATCAGGTACCATCTCAATAGCATGTGAGCATTTCACTTTCTTGGTCTCTTTTAATCTAAGCTAAACATAGAATAAAACATGCTACTTGCATACATCAGCTGATGCAAGTGTTATTTGGTGCTCAAAATTTGCATTTCCTGATTTGATGATTAGCTGTGTGCATTTTTGCCTTTAATATTAATTTAGTCCAAATGTTCTTCTTGTAGAAAGACATATTGTACAAAAGAGTTTTCATTACAGTGACAGCAAATAAATGCTTTCAGGGAAAATGCATGAGGAAGTGGGAATACAATTAGCCCTTTTAAGTCATATTCCACAAAATGTGAGAAATAGCAGGACTGCAACAAGTTATATTTTGCATCTTCTATCTAACACAAGTTCTGCTGAATTTTTAAAATAATTTCTCAATCCTGAACATTTTCATCTTTGAAATCTTAGAGTTACAGGCTGATAAAAACGGTGTTAAGTCTTTGAGTTAAAACTGTTTTATTTTAGATAAACTAATGCTAAAGTCTCTTGATAATAGTTTTTCTTCTTTCATTGCAGTTGTTTTGTCCAAATAAACAACTGCAGAGATCTTCTCTGTGTTAGATCAACTAAGATGGGATTGTATCTATCATGAAGCTGTTTTGAGGTTGATGTGAAGGGATTATTATTTTTCATTAGAGTATAGTGCATTCTTTAATTGGTTGACCTAACTTACCACAAGCACTTTTGTAGTTGCCTCATGGTTGCACAGTTTTTTAATATATGAAAATGAATGATTGCAATCCCAGCAACACCAAAATTATGACACTATTTTTTACATCAGAGATTGCAAGCTGTGTTATATTCTTGATCTAGTCCCATTTTAAGACACTGACCATAGCCTCAAAGCCTAAGGCTCCCAAGACCCCATCAGCAAGTGGTACGCTTACAGATTCCTCTGAGGCCACATATTAAATTTGTGCAGTACTTAGTTTTCTGTATTTCATGACATCAAGATGCCCAGCAGCCAGGTATTTATAGAAGAGCATTCTGTGTACCTCCATATGTACCTCAGGTGGAGGTAAATGGTGCATACCTTGTCCAAAATAAGATCTGCACGTGTGAGATATCATGTGCCAACTTATGCACAGGAAATACAATCAGATTTGTCCACTGCATGAGTGATGAAGAGTTGCTCTACACATGTATCATTTATCTCACTGAGACTCAAGACTGTCCCTTGGAACTGAGCCCTCGTCCTCCAAAGTCTGCAGTGTAACTCTACTTTGTTGCAGTGCTCAACAAAATTATTTAGAAGCTCTTTGGCTGCAGTGAGGCAGGATTAGGTGCCATTACATTCACAAACGTAAATTCACACAAGAATTATAAATAGAGGGTGTCTCTTGGATTCTGCTTGAGTCCTTTTGGCATCCTTCAGCCATAGCAGTCTCTGTAACCAGCTGCATTCAGCATACAAAGAATCAACTTTGTTTTAGTATCAAGAGAGTAGCTGAGGAATTGACAAGCACAGAAAGTTGAATTCTCTGTTGATGGAGGAGATCTCAGAGTTCAGGCTAGGATTGACTTGTTTCACAAGCAGAGGACAACGCACAGAGACTACCTGAGCTATACCTCATATTTGCACGGGCTTCATGCTTCACTGGTGCTTCAGCTGGCTATTTTTTTATGAGTGCTAAGGCAATTCACTTTCACTTTTATCTAAGGATGTGTGAAAATGCTGTAGAACTATTTGGTTTCATAAACCCTTGTAAGTTGGGTAAGTTGGGTGCACTTTCTCTGGCTGCACATCTCCTGCTAAGCATATATATTATTGCATTAAAATCTTAACTTCCTGTGGTCTCACAGCAAGTTTGTGCCAGAATTGGAGGAAGAACTCAGGTATCTACTCAATAAGTAATTTATTCCACTGTTCCAGTTACACCTCTTCACTGACTACAGTTTCTTATTCTTCCATGTTATGTAAATGTAAGAGATATATGCAGAGTAGCCTTTTTTCTGCCGTGCAACTCGCTCTTATGATTCCTTGTGATCATCTGTATAAAAAATTACAAGCATCAAATAATATGAAAACTTTGTTTTTGTTTTCATTATAAATTCTCTAACCTTTAACAAGGGATACAGGATCAGAAATATTACACACTTATTTGTCAGATCAAGGTTAACCTCACTGTAAGAAATGCAAGCTTGATTTCTTTTTTATTTTAATGTGAAAACTCTATATTGTTTAACATGGTTGGTGTGCTTATATGCATTGCTTTTGTGCACACTGTAGCTAAAGGAAATGGTTTTAAATGCCAAACCACTATCCTATCTGGTATATGCAAAGAAGAAACTTTGCCTCATATAGATCAAGCAGGTTCGTATTCGATAGTGTTACAGGCTGTGCAACATTCACAAAGGACTTCCTTTTTTGCTTTTGTGAGGACGAAAGAGTTTACATGAAACAGTTAGTTTACAGATTCTGCTAGATATGCCACATAGTTTTGTTATGTATTTTTACCAGGAGCTGCTTGTTTTAAACTGTCTTCTGTCCCCTTAGACTGTGATCTGGGCCTATCGAAAGGAATTAAGAGTTAAAGCATGAATTTCCATTAAGTATTTACACAAATGTGCAGCAACATTAGAAACAAATAACGTAGTAGAGGGTTATTTCTAGAGGTTTACCTTCATGTCTTTTACAGTTGGCTCATACTCAAATGCAAGGTTAGGCTTAGATGTTTTTTAAATTTAATTGAGCCGGCAAAGGTAGTTAAGCTTTTGGATGCATAAACCCATTTCAATATTTAAAATAGAAAAGCAGCAAATTACAAAGCTAAATATAAACTGGTTAAATTGCTCTGAATTTTGTTATTTGTGTCACATAATATGTCTGCAAGAAAAGGCAGCTGGTATCTTTGGAGCACAGGAGGTGGAAATAGCCACTAAAGTAGTATAAACTCTGAATTATATACTTTATAAAGTTCACAGGTACAAACTGATGAGCACTATATTTTCTAAATTCTGTAAAAATCTCAGTTTGTATTTGCACTGAACAACTATAATTATTTAGTATATCATTTAGTATTTCTCTGCAATAACCAGTATTATAAATGTAAGCATGTATGATTATGGTGAAAGACAATTCTGTCATAAGAAGAATTATAGGAAAACCATCTAATCTGTAAATGAAATTGTCTCAACTCTGGTTTTGGAATTATATCAGTCAAGTACATTGTGTATGGGCATTTTAGCTCTTCTTTCAAAACAACCATAATATTAAAATACAGCAAATTCATGGTACAGTTTACCCAAGAGCTTCTGAATCAGCTGACAAAATATGACATATTCATGTACTATAATTCTGTTTCTGAATTCATGAAGAAAAGGATTTGTTTTACTTTTAGTGCAGTTAAAACGTATTGACTATCAATTTCCATGTTTCCTCAAATACAGATCTGCAGACTTCAACGTCATCTATCAACAGGAAAATATCAGCAGAATCTCTTTTCAAGTCAGCCTGTGATGTTTGTATCTCCTACCAGTCAGCCACCCTGCAAAAAGCTGACTGAACTTATACAGCTCTCAGGAGGAAAAATATGTAAAGCCTTACGTCAGGCAAAAATCTGTATAGGGGGTTTCCCAGGAAAGAAGTACCAGGAAATAAAATACCTATCAGAAAAATGGATATTAGGTAAGAGACTAAATTTCAACCCATATAAAATATTATGGAATATGTATTCAAAAATTAACTGTAAATAGATTACTAAACTGAGATTATGGAGAGAAGAGAATGGAACAGACTTTAACAGTTGTTACATTTTTAGGAAGATTGTCTCCATGGTAAGAATTTTCTGTTAAAATTAAGACTGCTTTTTGCTGATCCTAGTACTTACCATTGTAATTTTACCAAGAACAGTCTCATCCAAAGTGTTTCAATTTATCTTTTGTATTATTGTTTCACTTAGATATCATGTATATCTGAACAAACTAAATTATGGGAAAACCCCCTTGGGATAATTGCTTTTAAAAAATGGCATATGTTTCAGTTTTAGATACAAGTAAGAAAGATTTTAAACTGGTGTAGACTGTCATAGCACTACTGAAATACAATGATTTGTACCCTCTGATAATCTCTCTTGAATTATATATTATACATTTGAAATACAATTTTCTGCAGTCACTATTTCAGTTGCAACAAATTTCTTCTTAAAATTTCCTGTTGAGTTTCTGAGAGTTGTTAGTTGACTGCTTTTTCATTATGGACACCACAGTTCTAAAGGTTATCTCTTTGCAGGGAATCAGATGTAAAATTGTAATATCATTTCCCTCAAAGAAAAGCTTTTGATAATCTCTCTAGGATTTACAGCTTCCAGTCTGACAGTTTCCCTCTTTTTGACAAGCTAAGGGTTTTTTTTTTCCAAAAAGGGAGAACTCTTGCATACTAAAAAAAATTAAGATTAATTTTGCTCATAAACTAGCTTTACTTTATCTTTGACGCTCCTCCAGATAGTACCTCACTCAAACTCTGACAATAAATGTACCACGACTCAATATTACACAAGACCAGACAAACAAGTCCTAATCTCTTGACTGTTAATGCTCTCTGACCATAATGACTTAAAACCTGAAAGAATCACTGAAAAAAGAAAGTGAGTGAGCCATAAGGAAAAGCTAGTTGTCTAAACACAAGTGTATTTGATACTTCCACAAAGATAAAATCATGAAGAGTTGAAAGAGACACACAAGAAGAAGCCATTGTTTATTGTGCCCTTTTTTAAGCTTTGAAGAAGATTTAAAGAGCAAATGTCCCAAAAAAGTGACAAGATGAGGAAACGAGGTTTGTGTGAGACTGAAAATATGATGTAGTAAACTAAAGAAAAACATTTTTCACAGCAGTTCATCAGTCATAACTTTCAGATGGACAAATGTAATAATCTAGAATGACATGCAATTCATTCTATAATACATGCAATTTAATACCCATCTCCTGCTATTATATAATTTTGTCTCTAGTTTATATATTAAGTCAAGTTTCATTGCATGAGACTGTGCACGTCTAACTCTTCTCCTGGTCTCATAGAGTTCTGCCTCTCTCCAGCCCCAGTTACCGCATGAGCTAAATGCAGTTGGATAGGCCAAGCTCAGCCCACCAGTGGATCGAAGGAGTCACTTGTCCCACCACACAGAGTTTCACACATTAGGAAGCGGATTCTGAATTCTTTGTGCCTTTTGCAAGTTTCTCAGTATATGCGCTCTTGCATTCTGATGACGCCTTTTCTAACTGTTATATTCTGCTCATGAGGCATGATTATGTAGACTCCTGCTAAAGGATTGTAAATGATGAATCATGAGCACATATCTGAGAGGAAGGATACAGACCTTTGAAGTTCTGACCCTTTCTCAGCAACTGTTGACATGTTTACTGTATGTACGCAGCAGCCTGTCCCTACAGATTGATGTGTTAAATAAATCAAATCAAATCTGAAATTTTGTCTAATCTTTGACACTTCTGTGTTGCAGTCCAGTTGGTTTGTGGTTATCTGCTTTCTGCTCTTAATACCTACTGCCAATTAATTCAACCAAGGTTGACCACAATAAAAAAAAAATAAGTCGATAATTCAGCACCTTTTTTAAACTAAAGTAAATGGTGTGTTTGCTGTACTATCATTTGACTGTTTGCATTTATTTACAGGGTTCTCCTCTCTCTGTCCTCAGCTCCGTCACACTGTTTTGTATCAAAAATTGGTCTAAAGTACATGGCACTTTATAATCAGCTTCTTGTGCATTTTATCCTAAATAATTCTTTTTTATTTCTTTTAGATTCAATCACGCAGCATACAATATGTCCTATGGAAAACTACATTTTTCAGCTGTGATCTAACTCAAGAGTTTCCATATGGTTTTAAGGAAACAAGCCTAGTTTGGATTCAACAAGAAACTAAGCTGTGAATAAATTTTCTAAGAAAAAGCAAGCAACATATTTATAAATATAGTCAAATGTTTTCTACATTTTTATTACTTGTGTAAATGACCATCTTGTGAAATCTTTAGCTTTTTATAATAAAGTACTTCCCTAATAAAAATCATCATGCTTTTATTTATTTGTTGGAGACCATTAGGCCTAAAAGTTGAATTAATCATTATTCACTGAGAAGAAGTGGGAAGATATTTGCTAGTGCCTGAGTGAATTTGATCATGTTGCAGTGCAATTAGATGTGCATGCTGTGTGGATGTGTGTGCCTGAGCTGGCTTTGGTCTAGGTAGCAGGAGTTGTGCAACCAGTGAAGATGTGTGGATGCTATAAGCCTCCTCTATTCTGAGTGCCTCTGTGGACAGCTGAAGGCCCATGTTGCCGTATCTTCATGACTAGTGCTAATTAAGTTTTTTAGGTAAAAGTATAAGGTTGCCCATCATGCTTAACTCACACTTCTGGTGTAAACTTGCACTCCTAAATCCTGTTTTCAAAAGTAACTGAAACTCAGTAATTATGCTCAGATGCATAGTTATGATATTACTTTATTTAAATACCTTTAATTGAGTTTCAAGCTGTGTTTACCTCACATGTAAGCTAAAACTATAAGCCAGTACTGATACTGAGTCAAATGAATTAAGGCAGCAAATCATTCATATGCTTAAATCTGTTGAAAATGTAACTTGTAATTAAATTCTTTAGGTATATTTGAAATTTTTATATTGCTGTAAATATCTTAAATGTTAAAATCCTCTTCAATCTGAGGTTTTGTTTTTAGTGGGTACAAAGTAAGTTTTGAATGTTTGTAAAGTGCATTATGTAATACATATTAAGCTATAAATACACAACCTCCCTTAAAGATTTGCAGGATTCTTCAAAATGATATATCACCACCATTGAGAATAATGTATAATCAAGTAAATTAATGGCTGCTCATAACTCACACCTTCCAAACTCAGTGCTCCCCTCAGAGAACTGTCAGCATAAGACAGTGGAAACCCTGGACTAAAAATAATGATCTCGAGTGAATACTATGGAACAGTCAAGGTACAGTGCTTTATAAATGTTGCCATGCTATTGCAATATTCTAACTTCTTGGGGTTTTTAAGGGCACAGGGGTTTGGATGCACAATTTCTTTAAATTTGAGGATTATACAGATGTTTTTCTTCTGAAAAAATTCAGCAGTATCTAGGTGGTAGGCTGTTTCAGGCACAAATTGCATCCTTATGGTAGCTCTGTAAAATGTGTAACATACTTTTTAATGGAAAAACTCCAAGTTATAATTATTTCATAGAGAATTAGATTGACTTTATTTTCAGAAATACTGAACACCGGTAATTCAAGAGGATTTATTTATCAATAATATTGCAATAAATACAATTAATTGAGGTCTTTTGCTGCTAACTTTTCTAACGTACATTTTTAACAGTATTTTACCTAGGAAAAATATGTTTAGATGCAAAAGTTGCTAATCAGGTCTGTTTATAAATTTACCTATTTTAAATTGAAACTATTTACCAACTTACTAAAAGCATTAGTAACATGGTACCACTCTTCACCCTTGACCTTATGAGCGCCTCTATTTAGGAGTCTGGTTGCCAAGTACTATAAACTAAAATAGAAATACTTAAATAAGCTGTGACATGTGAACATATGGTTCCCAGTAAATAGCAGAATAATTTGTTTAAATTATATTGCTTAACTTTGAATATTATGACTCCTAGTTTATTTTGTAGTCATTTCTTAAGTGTACTACACATAAAAATTTGTCACTACTAATTTATATAATATAGCATTCCAAATCAGTTTCCTCATAAAATCTTCTTAAGATGAATCTCAGCTATTTAAATTGTAACTTCTTGGGTCAATTGGTTGGTCCTTATTAGACACCCATGATAAGTCTAATAGACTTCTTTTTAATAAAAATTTCAGATAAAACAATCTGTTACTTTAGATAATTTCAGCTTAAATTGTGTGTTTTGACAGAAATCCTTATCTCTGTTGGCAGTTCTTGCAAAGATTGTAGTACACAGGTAAATATAGCCAGCAGGAACTGAAATGCCTAATTTTGGTTTCACATTGTTGGTAAAAGGAGTGCTGTGTATCCATGATGACAATTGTACAACTGTAACAAAATTACATTAAGATGGTTAAAGATTTCTTTAGGTTAGCTTAATTTTATTAGGAATATAGAAACAAAAATTAAATTAGAATTAGAAATCAAAACCAAAATAGTATCCTTCTTGAGATTCACCTTGGCTGAGCTAATTTCTGAAAGTAGTTAACTCCCAGCACAGGTCCTGTTTTAACTCATGACACTTGCGTAGGTGGTATAGGTCATATCACTCGATGATTCATGGTCCGCCAATATCCTTACCACAATTCCCTCCTTCCTCTTCCACAGACAGTTTACCACACTTTACATAATTTACTGGGGACTCACATTGGCAAATGCAGAAATATTGAGGACAAACACAGGGATGACCTTGTGTTGCTAAACTTGTGTCTGAATGGAAACAAAATTGGTGTCTTGTTCAAAAAGGGCAGCCTTAAAAATAAGGTAGGATCTAAAACTATGTCTTTATAGTTACAGTGGCCAATAATATGAGATTGGCTAGGGATGTGTTTTAGGCAAGACTGCTGGAAACTAATAAGGTGGGTGGATTAGACATCCGGGTTCCCCCTCCCCTCTCTATTTTTCTAATCAGTTTTAGATTACAACTGTATTTGGGGGGTGTGTATCTAGTCAGTAAAAAGCCTCTAAATATTCACAGTGATCCTGGTGTATGAGCCATCTGGTTTGGATTTATTAAATACAGATTTGTTGAGCTGCTTTTATGTTTCTGTGTGTTTTCCTGACTTGTCCATGGGTAATTTTTTGGAGATAGTTACTTATTAAATAAAAATAACTTGTAAAGACTATTGCACAGCTTGAGCTTCTATTCATAGTTTCACTGTGAGAAACTTCTGTATCTTAATTGATCTGTATAGAAGATAATATAGGCATGACTGCATTATGTGGTAAAGTGTTATTAATCCATTCAGAGCTAAGAAGCTGCTAGCATTAACATGCATTTCTTTGTGAAGCCTATAAGCAACTTAGGATCTGTGAGGCAAAAGTGTTTTTAAATTAGTATTTCTGAAGAGGAACCGTGGCTGTGAGTGGAGCTGTGGCACTTCTAGAGCATGATGTGGAGGTGTCCGAGGAACGCTGTCTAGAAAGCTGATTAAACTCTAATCTTTTCCTCAAGAGCAACTCACAGCCCTGAAATAAAACTGGAATATTTGCTCAGACTGAAAACTGGAAAGCATGAAAAACTCTGCATCTGTGCCAGAAGTCTGACTTATTTAATGAGAGATCTAATAACAGAAAACCAAATGGCTGTATGCCTTCTTGCATTAAGCGGAGACTTTTATTTCTGATCTCCTTTTATTGCTGTATTTCAGAATTAGCTCTTTGCGTGACATGACCAAATGCTTGAGTCCTGGAAGAGCATTACCACAGTGCAGCAGCTTGACAACAAGGGGGTCTAAAACTGCTGGTAGTAAATAACAACTGGTGTTTCAGGTTATCAGCACAGGTGTCCTGTAAGAGCTCTGGCTGGAAGTAAACAAAATGGAGTTTTTCTCCTGTTGACACAGATGTGAAACAATCCTTTAACCACAAATGAATAGCTTGAACTCTTGCGCAGGGCTGAGGTGTTGATAGGTAGCAGCCAGGTGTAATGCAAGACTGCAAGTTGCTTTGAAATGCCAGAGCCAGCATCCCTCAGAGGGGCCTTTGCCTGGTGATGTGTGGCAGCACTCCCAGCCCCTGGCACATCCGCACCTTCGTCGCTTCTGGGAATCCCGAACCTTCCTGTGACTTCTACTGTTCTGGTCAGTGTAGTTTGCGTAGTAGCTTTTGTAGTCTGGAAAGCACCTGAACTATCGTTAGGCACAAACCTCCCTGCAGAGTTTATTTCCCAAAGAGATTTATCAATGCCCAGAATGACTTACACGTTGTTCTTGGTCAAAAAAAAAAGTTCTGCAGTTGCATGTGAGATGGGAAAAGGATTGTTCTCCAGCTACCAAAGGTTGGTACTGCAGGTCCAGACAGGTTTGGGAGTTGTTTTTTTCCTTCTTTATGACAGATTTTATGAAACCATATAGTTACGGATTTTCAGAGATATAGAAACTAGATCTTAATGGGAGGTGTGGGTAAACGGAGCTGATTTTGCAATATTGTCACTGTGACATGATCCTTTAATAACAGACAAAGCAACTGAAGCTGAAACTTCGAAACTTCAGTAAGTAAATGCTTTCTGCCAAACATGAGTCTCTTTTAAGATCCTGTTTTTCTAATCTTGGGTTCGTTAAAGAAATATACGTTCAATTTGCAGGAGGAGACAGCTTTTCAGTTGAGAACTGTGAACTTCATTAAATATCAGGTACAGTTGGATGATGTAGAAAAGAGACAGGAATCATCATGGTCTGTTATGCTGCACACTGACAAACCGTCTACTCATTCCAGAGATGATCTCATGTCTAAATTACAATACAGGCTATTTACACACAAATATCGAAAGAATGCAGTCTGGAGCACAGTGTAAATAAGGAAGAAATTGCCTTGTCAAAGGTGGAAGAACTTCCTTGATAAGGATATCACAGACCTTGCTACCAGGGGATGAAGAACCATCTGCAGAGGAAGAGAAACAAGCAAATCCTTTTACTCAAATCAAAAAAGAGGTACAATTTTTATATTACACAGTGACTGGACATCATCTTTTCCTCCTTCATATTCCTCCAGAATAACTATTTCTTGTATAATGCCTACAGATTCTATTGTGCTGTGTCAATCAAATTCATAAAACATGCCCTGTTTTTGACTTGACCCTCCCCTCTAAAGCACAAATATTTTCCTTAGCCAGGCACCTTGGTTTTCACATAAACTTCAAGATCTACCCTTTCCTCTCTGCCAGAACTGCTGTCCAAGTCCCGAACATATTTTTCATCTTGAATACTGTTATCTTCCCTTCAGTCATCTTGACACTTGCAATATCAACCCCTCTTATCTACCAAACACCTGTTCCTAAGATTATTTGTGCAGTTCCCAGTTCTGTTCTTGCCATCTTAGTCACTTCTAAGTTATGTCATCTTTAGTCACTAGCTGCTTCCCTTCCTCCAGTTCATGAAAAAAAGACTTCCTTTTTTTCTAAGCTCTCATCAGTTTAGTCTCACCCTTCCTATCAGATCTGACATCTAACTACTTGTTGATTCTCACTTTTGTTTCACTAAAGGGTACCAGCCCTGATCACTAAGTCTTGAGTGAGTTAATAACTGTTTTTATACTTCTCTTTTCGGACTTCCCTTTTACAAGTTACTGTAGAAATCCACTGTGCAGTTCTTTATCCTCTCCAAGTCCTTCTTCAAAATTTTCTGCTTCTTTACCGTGTGTGGTACACCACAAATACCTGCTCGTGGCTAGGCAGGTAGAAAGCTGTACTTTCAGCTTTTGATGGGCCAAGAACTGCGTATCTGCTCTTTTATCTGGATGATGTTGCTCTATCTATTCCTCTTCCAGCCCTTTGGTTCATCTGTTGTTGTGTATGTTTCCCAGATGAAGCTCTCCTCCAGCACGTTGTCATGTTCGTGAGTGGACAAGTGCTAGGGACCATCAGACTCTACCTTGCCAGATATGTGGAAGGAGAGTCATAACAGAAGAGATTCTCATTATATTAAGGTAAGACACTGTATATGTACTTTGCACAACCCTATGCCTATTTTCAACAAACAGTAAATAATGTAACATGTTATCCTGGAAAGGCTGTGTACATTCAGACTGTATGCATCATAATATGCTTGAGCCTTAAGTTACTTTTCAGAGTTTTTTAGACTCAGCTAAGGATAATTTTCCTGTAGATCATTTTTATATTGTTGACCTGACTGCAAGTGTGGGGAGAGGTAAAGAAAGAGCACTTTCTAGATTTTCTGTTCCAGAGTGAAGTATTGCAGGTCACGCTCTTAAGCACGAGAAGTTCAGTCTAAAGAAATTTTGCTAAGTAATCACTGGGATTCAGATGATTACCATGAAAACCAAGATGATTTTTATGTATGCAGTACTGAAGATGACATGACTTTACATGTTCAGTTTAACAGATACAGGTAAGACTCTTTCATCAGTGTGGCTAACTAAACTCACATCTGAGATTCTGCATCATCTGAGGAGGGGTAAAGGTTTTAATTTAAGAAATGAACAAATATAGACCTGCTCTGATTATAGCCTAATGTGTCGATTCAGATGAAAATCAAGTCATTTGGAAACAATATCATAAGCTTACACATACTTGACCTCTGTGAAGAGCTTGACTGGTCACTCTGCCACTTTTAATATGCACTTAAAGAAATCTGGTGCTCCTCCTCCCCCCACTGATGACTGAGTATTTCTGAATAACTTAAAATTCACACCCACTTGAAATGTTGACTTGGGAATACACTTTTTTGGACACATGCTTCATCATATTTCAGCTGTACACAAAGATAAGCATTTTAGAAGTTTGGAGGCAGAGCATTTCCTCCTACAGAAGAGAATTTATATTTTCCCTGACATTGCCCAGGCAACACAGGCTTGAAGAAAAAAATTGACGCTAAAAGCAGAGTTCTCTAGTCTGGGAATCAACACTGTTATTTTATTCCCAGCTACATTCAGTATCCGACTTGACAAAGAGAAGAATGTACTTTGTAACTGCAGGGACATTGAACATATTTTGATGACCCATATAAAAGCTATTAGAGGGCATGAGGAAGCAAATAAAGGAATCTGGAGTTTTAGAAAGATTCGACATCAGATTCTCTCTGACTTCATCCAGTCTTTTGTCCTTCTGTGCCATTTCTTCTTTTTTTTTTCCTGTTATTATTAGTGCTATTTTTTGTCTATTAAATTTAAAAAATGTTGCATGAGAGACTGAAACCCATGGTCTGTTCTCACCTAACCAGTATCTTAGCCACTGAGCTTCAGAATCAGTTCTGCTCTTCTGCCTTCCTGTTTGAAATCTTTCATATACCTAGAACAGCAGTGGTGAGCCACACACAAACTTAGAAATTAGAGAACTCTCATGGGAGCCATGGGCTTGAATCTTCTCAGGCTCAGAAGGGTTTTGGACCCAAGTCTAATTTAGCTAAAGTGACAAGTAAACCGAAAGGTGTCTACACGCTGAACTTAACAGAAGTTCCATACTTCATGCCAGACCAGCAGCCACCTTCCTTCACGTTTTCAAGCATGCAGGCATGTAGTTCTGATCCCCTATATCAAAACAGGAAGTTTTGAAGAGGCTGAGAGAGCAGCAATAAAGTCAAACTTACGAAATGGTCTCCGTATGAGAAATGATTATTTAGACTAGGATTCTCCCACCTGGAAAAGAGATGGCTTAGAGGGAGTTGTTGCTCTTCACACAACATATAATCAAGCTATGAAACTTCATGGATGTTGAAAGTTTATATGAATTTAAAAAGCAACTGGACAAATTCAAATTGAAAACATCTAGCTCAGAAAATTTCTGAGCGAGGAATTCTTGGAGGCTGGGCAACTCTCCTGAATGGCATGCTGACTCCCTTGATCTTCATGGGACCAGTTCCAGGTGCATTCTGGCCTTTTTGAGTAGTATCAGCCAGGCAATTATACAAGATATTATACACCTTGTAAAACTAGTTGGAAGAAATGGGTATGCTAATCTACATTGGTCTGCAGTACTAAGAAGGTACAACGTCCTTCCTGATGATGAACCATCACATCTGGTGAGGGCAGCAGGTAAGATGCATGTTGCATCAATGGGCTACAACACAGTTTGAGGAAGCCATGACAGCCAAGTCTCCTATGATTTCCTTTCTGTCTGTCAGCCTGAGATAGTGTGGGTTGAATCTTATGAATGCTGTACTGTCCAATCATCTTTGCAACCCTGGAAGTGGAAGTCAGCATCCAAATAACCTTGGCAATCTTACCTTGGTGGTCCTATCATTACTGCACCAAATAAGAGGAACTTTCTCTATCTTGAAGTTCTTCCTACACTGGTGGGAGACCATGTCTTCCCATATCAACAGCACAAACCTGTCACCACTTATCACTCTTCATGGACCAGATACTATGAAATGGCCAGACACTATGAAATGGATGTATAACCACAGAAAATGTCTACCAAAGTAGCCAGCCCTGACTGCTCTAACTCTTTGCACAGATGCCACCAGCTGCTCTGTATGGCACACAGTGACAAGGAAAGCTTGCTTACTGCACAAGGAATCTCAGTACAGTTCCCAGCTGTCTCAATGTCTGCAGTCAGAAATGGACCTGTGCTGCTGCTGCAAATACAGCTGTCCCAGGCAAAGCTGAAAATGGCACGTCGCTCTAGTTGTGCAGAGATGCAAATGGTAGTTTGGCTCAGCAGTGGAGTGCATGGCACCTTCTACACAACTCCTCCTTGCGGTGGCTGACTTGAGAAACATCCTTTTCACAGGAGCTGCCCAAACTTAGCCATAACATGAGCCATTCCACACACACAGGGTAGGCTCGCAGTAGGCTGGGCACAGCGCAGTCTTGGCTACTGCATGATACAGCTAAGATGCATCTGGCTGAAAAATCACCGTCAGGTGCTTTTTTAATTTGTTGCTGTCCACTTGAAATGCGTTCCTTACAACTGAGTCTGTACTCACAAGTGCTCGGGGCCAGTGCTCAAAATCATGAAATCACACCCCTAAAGAATTAGTTTTGGAAAGAATAGTATTCCCATCTACACTGTTTCTTAGTTATTTACACATAACCCCTCCTAGTAATGGCTAGGAATCGTTCAGTGCTTTAAGTAATTATATTATTACTGTTTGTTTTCCTGGAGCCATTATCTGAGTAGCTAATGGTAGCTACTAACTAATACTACTCCTTATGTCTGAAATAATTCTAGAATTCTTTCAAATTAATCAAAGAACAATGTTCCAAATATCTTTAGGAAGCAAAAATATTTGAAATTGTGAGGAAATAACTGAAGCCACTGTTGTTATTACTTGATCTGAACTTGATAACTTTTTGCTGTTCTGTTTTTGGCAGAATCAGCTTCAGTTAATGAGATATGAGGGCCTTTACTTTTTGCAGATCAGAAATGAGTGCTTTGCTCCATCTTAGCTAATGAAATTCCCTTACATCAAAGGCTTTATCCTTTCTCCAGTTCTGTCTTAGTAGCTGGATGCTGTAAAACCAGGAATTCACTAAGATGATTAATACCTTACTCCACAGTAAGAAAGTATAAATATTCTTACGCCAGCTTCCAAATACAAACGTTCAACTTCCAAGCAGAGAAGAAACTGGGATGTACAATCCCAAGTTATACATGGAAAGAGTACAGACCCAGGGGTCTCTCAGGAAAACTGAATGGTACAAATGGAGTGTGGGAAAATGCTCAGAGCTTCAGGTCATGGCTGACATTTAAACTCAACACCTCTGTTTCTGTGTTGCTATTACTGGTAGTCAGTGACGTAAAACACTGCTTTGCTGTGGGTTTGGTATTGAGATAATTTGTACAATCAGCTCCTGAATATGGCTATATTTACAGACTTAATAAAATCTTTCTATAAAATACCAAAACAGGTACCTAGAAGTAATGTTCTTTTTTAACTAGAAGAGATATGTTTTTTTGTATTACCTGCTCAATTAAAGTACTAATATCTGCCTCTTTACAAATGTGATCAATCACGTTATTATTGTCCATGATTCAGGTAACATTGTTAAGTTTTGCACCCAAAAGGACCTAGTGAGGTGACTTTCCTCTCTCCACACTTTATTTTTTTCATCAGCTCTGTTACTCAAAAGAAGAAAAATTACTGCACTAGAGATGGTCTGAGGTGCTTCGTCTTTGGCTGTTGCCTGCGGTCTTTTCCTTAATAAAGGAAAAGACCAGACATCTGAACTGGATCAGCACAGGCTCTGTCAGTCCGCCTCTCCAGCTAACATTGGTAATGAGAGGCTGGTTTATGGACAGATGACGCTATTTATTCTCCATGTTGTTTTTTTAACTATGTTTCTGTAAAACATTCTTCTATTTTTTAAGAGAATGAGCCCAACTCCTGATGAATTTGTGGTTTGGAAAAAAGGTGGCACATTGCATAGAAGAAATAACTTTGAAAATACCCTTTAAAAACACCCAGCATTGTCTTAGGTAATACTTAAGTAATATGCACATGGCTGCTGCTAAGACTATATAAATGGCTGCATTAGTGCAAATAAAAGAAGCCATCTAGGCCTGCCTATTAAAAGGCAGTTTGTCTGCAGCCTTCTAAGTCTGTTTTTCTTACCTTAGGAGGTTGCAGAATCATTAAGAGAATCATGGCAGGGTTAATAACCGTTAGCAAATGCCAGTTGTGGTAAATCAAATCCTACTCAAGCCATTGCCAGATTGGGCTTTGACTGTGCCAGAACAACTTTACCCCATCTTTGCTCATCAGTCCTTCATACCATGAAAGGTAATAAAAGCACGAGTGCATCAGATGAAGCTCTGATGGCTTTGTTCTTTCAGTGATGGAAGCCAAATTCTGACTGATGGAAGCTATTCGGTATATCACCAGCATTTGATTAAAATGTGGTCTGTTAAACCTGCTATACCTGAAAGGGAAGGTGGAGAAAAAGAAAAGGAATAGCACTTTGAAGTTTTTTCCCCCCAGGAAAGTTCCTCTTTTTCCCCTTTACTGTGGGTCACTACAGAAATAAATTCAAGTTGGGGGAAGTAGTGAAAGAAAGAGGAAGAACAGGCAGCTAGTTTGTACATGTACGTGTCCACTGATAGAGGTTTTTGGGTGAACAGATATTTCAAGTACAAGGTAAGAGAATCTAGACACCCAAAGCAAACATCTTTGTTGAAAGGGTTGGAAGGTTCAAAGGGAGCCATTAGCAAGCAGAGATGTTAAGTAAGAGGTTATCACCTACCTGATTGGTAGGCATCACCGTGCAGGAGCTCTCTGCTGACCCTAAACCCGTGGCAAACTGCAAATGATACAAGGCTTAAAGACAGTTGCACAAATTTCAGCATTACGATTCACTGCAGGATCAAGTAGAAGAGAAATTTGGCTTAGAACAAAAATGATAGTAATAACAACCTGGTCCATAGGGCATTTTTTCACAATAGTTGTCAAAGTGTTTAATAAAACCCTTTGCAGTACAACTCTGAAAGAGAAGACATGACGCAGGACAAACCACCAAAACTGACAGTCAGATGCGAAGGACAGGTGGAGTCAAACTGATTCACAAATGTGAACTGCTTCAGCTGAAGTTTGGGACGCTGTAGGTCATTGTGTCATTTCTCTGAATGAACCAGTCTGATATTCTGAAAACCAAATATATCCCCAAACTTAAGGAAAGTAGGACGCCCACATTTAACAGTCACTACATCTTTCATTTTAAATGAGACATTTAAATCCTCTATTCAAAGAATGAAAAGTGTTTTTTAAGGTACTAAAAAAGATGTCTCTTCCAGTGCTTGAAATAATCCATTTCAGAGTGATACTAACTGAAAGATATCATAGACAGAGTAAAAAGTGTTGGAGGATAGGGCAGCTTTTTTAAAAAAATAATAATAATGTTTTACCAGTTAGGTTTGTTTTTAGACATTTTAAAAGAGACAAAGTTGATTTTGAACGGTAGCTTTAGCAGTGAATCACAACAAAAAAAACATGCATCACTGATTTCATGTTACACGTTACATATGTTACACTAGCAAAAACCTCCTCTTGAAAGGTTTAATTGCATTAACAATGTTATTTTATATGATGTTTTTGTACTAACAAGCTGCATTTCGATGACTTATTGAGGTCATACAGGACATTTATGTTTAGATGTCTGTTGGCATCTGCTGATTGTGTTCAATTGCCAATAGTATAGTAAAGAGATCTTTCGCTGCTTTGTTAGGTGCTATGAGAAATTCAGACTTATTCCATCCAATTCTGGATTTTGACAGAAGCAAAAAAAGCTTTACAGATTATGTCTTTTTAAAATGTAATCAGGCCCCAGCGAGCTCTGAGGATGGAGCGCCCCTGCCTTCCACATGTGGGGAATCCCGGCTGCAGACGCGTTGGAGGAGAACCCGCATCTCAGCACAGCCAGTAACATGCAACCTAACGCCCCCAGTGATACCCAGCTCCTGCCAGTGCCCTGGGCAGGTCACTACAGAAAGGGCTCGTGTGCAAAGTTCCCAGGACTTAAAGCATGAAGAGATTCAATACATGAAAACAGGTACGGATAATGACTCTAATACAGTTGCAGTCAGTATGGATTTCTTCTAACAGCCAGTACCAATAAGCCTCTGGCAGTGGAAGACACCAACTTGCAATAAAGAGCCAAGCCTGAAGAGCAAGTATGTGGGTCCCCGCCACCCTGCAGCTGCCAGTGAAATCGGCAGGTGCTCAGAGGGGCAGGCCTCACCCAGGACAGGGCGCTGTGCAGAAGCCATTTCCTGTTTTCACAGCATGAAGTGTGTGTTTGCCCTGCTCAACACCATATTTGTGTCTTTATCTGGTCTTTGATTTCTCCTAGGTTTCAGAAATCTCAGCTAGCCCCATCCCTCACTCTAAAGTACCATTTAATGTAACCGGTGGATAAAAAGCATATGTAATTTTTTAATAAGATTTCTGGCTTCACCCTTTTAACCCAAAGAATAACTATAAATAGTTTATAATGTCTGGGATTTCCACAGCCTAAGTGCAGCTATAAATAGTTCTAAACATTTTCCCACTTCATGCTTTTGAAAAGAACATTCTCCACTTCCTTTCTTGGAGAACCCTTGGGAATAATGCTAGATCACAGCTCAGA
Source organism: Apteryx mantelli (assembly GCF_036417845.1). Lineage (NCBI taxonomy): Eukaryota > Metazoa > Chordata > Aves > Apterygiformes > Apterygidae > Apteryx > Apteryx mantelli. The sequence continues at coordinate 113,310,083 of NC_089980.1, read as the reverse complement.
AAATATGTATATTAGGAGAGTTTAGCAAAACATAGCTAACAAAGTTGCTAACAGCAGCTCTCAAATTAATTTCACATAAGGAAAAGGTCATGCATCTTTTGTAACAAGTTCATATTCATAACTCACCCCAGGACACTGAAACCAACCATTTGTGGTATGTCTCTATTCACTTAGCCCATAAGGGTATTTGGGGGGTTGTTTGTTTTTGCAAGGAATTCGTTGTTCTCCAGCCTCGCAAGCCATGGCAGGATTTATTTGTATTTACTTGAAGTACGTGTGTGTCCAGCATCTGGTATTTCAAACATTAAAGCAGAACACGTCCTTTCGTCTTATTTTTAAGCATGACTTCAGTACCCTCCTGCAGACGTCTGTGCGACTGGAAGCGCTCAGCCGGGACGCAGCGGCAGGGTACAAGCACCCCGGCTCGGCGGAGGCTTTCCCAGGGCAGCGGCCCCGGGGGGCCGCGGCCGGGCGGGAGCTCGGGGCCGCCCGCGCCGCTCCGCGCCGCTCCGCGCTGCGCCGCGCCGCCCCCTGCTGGCGCGCCGCGGGCCGCCACGCGCGGCACCCCGCACCCGGGTGGGAGGGAACTCCCTTTTCGCCGAGGCTGAGCTCGGCTTTGAAACGAGCCAGAAGCAGGAAAGCTTGTAAATCTAAAGCTCAGGAGAGATTGCTCCAAAAGCAAAACAAAACAAAACAAAACAAAACAACAACAACAACAAACCTAAGTCTGCAAGGCAAATGCGACTCCCTGCCATTGTGTCCTTCATTTTTTTTATGTTGCCTTTTTATTTTGCTTTAAGTCCCCACAGTCCTTTTCGCTTAAAAAGCTCTAAAACCTCCCCTATTTGTTTTAGCCTTGACTTGGAGATATTTGAAGTTGATGATCAGAAAAACTGAAATTTATTGTTGCAGAGGACAATAAGAAATTATTTGCTCAAGGAAAGCAGATCACGTGTCTCTTAATGGACAGATATTTGTAACATTCAGCTACAGGGAATGGCTTCCACACAGAAAATTATGGAAGTTCAGTTCAGTAGAACAGCTCAGTTCCAGAGAGCCAGAGCATTTACTCTGAGTGGCTCAGGAAAATGTTCATGTGAAAACAGAAAACCCCAGATGCCGTTACATCTTTTCAAAATACAGAGCAGTTTATTGAGAGCATTTCATGCATGGCTTACATGTATACAAAAATCTAGATGAGCAGTAATGAAAGACCAGATTCAAAACAAACATTTTTAAATTGGGCCTAGGAACTGGCAGGGATGTTGAGTTCCTAATATTAGATGGCAATGACTTCTGTAAACAAGGAGCATGAGAAGAGAAAGTCCTAACCCCATAGGACACCAGCAACTCAGAGAACCTCGGTGGCATAAGGTGTGAAGTGTGTGATGGCTAACATTAAAAGTACAGTGAAATGGTTTACAGAATAGATCAAATCAAGCTGAGATGCCTCCAGGAATTCAAATTTGTTTTCTTTAGATCCTTTAGTTTTAAATGTGTACCTATGCAGTGGCAAAGTTGTATACATCATTCATTAAATACAAATTGGCAGTGATGCAACCAAAACCAAGATGCTGATTCCTTAAAAAGAGCCAAAGCTTCCAAAAGGATTACTACTGCAGCCTTTTCTCTGATTTGTTACATGGTGTACATCTCTGCATTCACTTAAACACTGAAAGAAATAAGGCTACCACTTCAAAAATGACTCTTTTGTCATTGACTCGATTGTAGTTGCTCTGGAAAAGAGTTGTTGAGATTGTGGAAAATTCGTCATAACTAAGAAGATCTGATGGTGTATGGGAATAGAGTGTTCTCAGCTTCGCTAGCGTGGCTCCCTCTCACACCACTGCTGAAGGCTTTGGAAGTTGTGTGTCGTGGAGGGGACCGAGTTTTGATTCTTTAGATCCATTGCAGCCAGAATGTGGGGCATAAAAATACTTTGTATCACCACTGATCAAGCAAGAAGTGGAGTGACCAGTGAATGCTCTGTTGTCCATATGAAAAAACACTTTACAGATAACCTCTATATTAAGCTAACTGTGAGAAAAGAGAAGTAATGGCTCTATGGCTGATGACAAAAGACAATGCTGATCTCTCGGTCAGGGAGAATAGCTATCTGCCAGCTAGCACTGTTATTCGGAGTACGCTGAATAAGAACTGAGATGCCTCTACCAGCAGACCAGTAGAATGAGTCTGCTGTTTGGACAGTAGGAACATAAGCCCCTCAAAAAACCTGGAGAAATGATACAACTTTGATATAACGCTTCTTCCTCTAACTTCCAAAGCTTTCCTGAAAAGAGCATTGAGAATGCACCCAGCTGTATGTTACATTTACAGTTACCTGCAATAATCTCATATTTGAGCCAGAAATTGTGTGAAGTCAAAAAAATCAATTGGCATAGCTTATACCATATTGTCATGCAGTAAACGTTCTCTAAGCGTTCATTCTCCTCAGCCCAGTTTCTTTTCCTCCCAATCTTGCTTTTCAAGTGGAACTCCTTTACTACTGAGCATTCATTTAAATAATCAGAGTATGAGCCACAGCCCCTGAACTGGCAATTTCACTCACCTCCCATCTGTGCAGCACTTTTCTGTCTCATGTCCCTAACTCTATAGGGTACAAGTGCAAGTCACTCTGGTGTATTCAACTCAAAGTGTTGCTCCCATTTGGCATGGAACAAGGTCTTACTGAACCCAAAAGCCAAACACAGGATTTCCAAACAGGAGTAATATGCTGGGAGGGCTTAATGTGCTGAGAGGACTCAGCTCCCAGAGAAGACTTCACACTATTCTAGGTATACTGTACTGTGCAACTGAATGGGGAAGTAAGTTGAGCTAGGAAAGAGTTAAATGATCAAGCTGAAATGTTATTTAAATATCATGAATTAAAAGCTCCAGACTAGCTGCAAAGAATAAAAAGGGGCACAAGCTTGGCAATGTTCCTAAGGCAGTAAAAGCAATGTTTAAAGAGAAAGAAATCTTTGTCTGTATGCGAAAAGGAAACTCAATTTGGCAAAATGGAGCAAGGAAAATGTATCTGGGTGATAGCAAACTGACAGAATACAAATTTCCCTCAATGCAAGGAGAATCTCCATGAACATTTAAGCACAGCTACTGTGAAAGATCTCACCTTGTAATACAATCAAGGTGAAAACCCAGCAATTCCATCGTCTATTTTTAAATGCCTGTGTTTAATTGTAATTGTTTCTGTCACATCTCACTCTCTGTTTCCCACCACGAGGAAAAAAAGTCAGTCCCTTCTTCCTCACTCATTTATGTTGTGACAAATGCTGTCTTAGAATTCAGTTTGCTTCCATTGGAGCCATTTGCCGATGATTTAATTAAAACAGGAACATGGAGACCAGCCTCCCTGCAACCCAAACCTCTTGCCTCGCCAAAGAAAACTGTCAGGCAGAGGAGTGAGATTACACTAATGCATCGTAACTGCCAACCGTTGCCGAAAAGGGTGGTCCCCCACCTCCTCCACAGGGAATCTAACACAGGATAGCCTCAGACTAGCATGGATCCGATTGCTGTTTTGGTGGAACAGTGACCCTTTTTTATTGCTTCAGAGGGTTAGTTTTCAGCTGCTTGATCAGGTTCAACTTGTAGTCACCCAGCATTGATATCAGGAAAGCAGTGGGAACTTATGGCTGAGGGGAGAGGACCCGCTCTGGTCAGAGGCAGAGTTGAGTTGCAGCAAATTAGGTATAATGTGAAACAGCCTGTTGAGAAGAGCATGATCAGAAGCCTCAGTGCTAGACCCTTAAAGGACAAGGATGAGAGTTTCTACAGGGTGCAATTAATTACATTGCTATGTTAAGTGCTGAGCATCCCTTTTGCTAAATTGCAAGCCTGCCATTGAAAACTGGGTGGGGAAAATTAACTCAATTTCTTGGAGGTTGTTATTGCTTCAAAATGCATTCTTTCTCCTATCTTGCTCTTGCAGTGAGAAATTCTTCACACAAGACTGTGGAGCAGGGAAGAGTGCTGCCCTGGAGCTGCAAGATCCCTTAAACCTGCCAGACAGAGTAGATGAGGCAGGGAGCTGAAGTGGTAATCCTCATGAGCCCTGTCAGCCAGTGGGGTGACTGACGGGGTGATTTCTCCCACGGGAAGGCTGCTCTGTTATGTTTTCATTGGGGGTCCGCATCAGCCTGCCCTGGCCTCGGCACTCAGCTGGTAGCGCTGCCAGGAGGGGAGGCTGATGGCTGAGCTGCAGCACATCCCATCACTTCCAGCAAAAGGGACATTCTCACCCCATGTGCAAACAACCAAAGTACATTTACTTCTAATGAAACCCTTTCTGAAATGATTGTCGCTTTACATTTGCCTGTAAGGAAACCCCCCAGAATAACTCAGTGCACATCTAGTTCAATTCACTGTTGTTGTTGTTACTGCCCCATGCCAAACACATCCGAGAAAACCCTGGTACTTACATAAATTCCTGCAATCGTATGAACAAGGAGCAATGTCTTCCTGACTGCACCTGGAATTTGGCATATGACACATTAATAGCCTTTGTAGTTTTCTTCTAGGTAGTGTAACCACGGAAGCTCTCTAAACTGAAATAATTAGGACTCTGGAGATTCCCTAAACAAGTTCCCATGAGAAAAGGATTTGTGGTTAAGTTTTCAGAACTCCGGCAACTTGCACAGGCGGGACTATAATGACATTATTCTTTGCAGTGACAGAAAGAAAGAACTCACAAGATAATGCTGAAAGTGGATCCCTTCAACTGGAAATGTGGTATTATATGATTTGCTAATATTTTTATTTTTCTTCTATTCTCAGAGCAAACTTGGATGAACAGTACCTCTCTGCTGTGCTGATACTTATTGATGAAACATTTCAGAAATTACCTGCTCATGTACCTATCTGCCTATACAAGAGAAGGATGTAAATTTAATTATATTCAGCACTTTTGCAGCAAGTTTTTTCTTATGAATCTAGCTTTAGTTTTATAGGACAGGGTTCTGTGAAACTAAGTAGTATACTTGTGCTGCTGCATGGGAAATGTCTTGCTTTTAATGAGTTGCCAACTTAATGACCTGTGGGATTTCAAAGTTCCTTTTTGGTTTTAAAGGAAATGATTAATATATTTTCTGTCTTTAATTATGGTACCATAATTGTGTGAAAGGAATTCCATTCATTCTTTTCTTCAATTAAATGCTTTACATTTGTGAATGTTAGACAATATATTCTCTTAAAAGGTCTGTCCATAAAAGAGATGTATAATATTATTCACTTTCAGACTGAAGATTGATGAAAATAATGGTACTCCTCAGTTTTTGGCCAGAATATTTTGAATCTTACTTTAAAAGGATGCACACGTTGTTTAAATGATTGTTTGACTAAAATAAGGTGGATTTATATGGAAATAAATTCCATGGCTTCAAACATCTATTAACATAATTTATTTTTTACAACAAAAAATATTTTAAAAAACAGGAAATCTCATGTGTATATTTTTGTTGATACTGTACTTGGCGATTGTAACTCACTAACAAATGTCCTAGACTAAATTTGGATAATTGGTAGTATATAATATATTTTAGAAAGCAAATCTTGATCCTACTGCTCTGTCTGCATAATTTAAGCGTTTTCTAGTTCTGAAAATGATCATGACTTCTTTCTCCTTTTTATGCCCCAAATAATTGGGAGTTTAATTTCTTAATTTTCTAAGAGTTTACATAAAGAGAGCAGTGTGCAAGTCCCATCCCTGTGACCCAGATATTTTGAGTCCTGCTATTATGGACCAGATATTTTTCAATGATCTGTGGATCTCTGGAAATAAATTCTTTGATTTGACTATCCCTTGTACCTAAGAAGGACTTGATTTTGCAAAAACTGCTAGGTGGAATGAACTAGATGCCTTCTCAGAGCCTCCCTGACTTCAGCACAGCTGTGTGAAGGCAAAAAGCCCTTCAGTTTATTTTAAGGTAAGATTTAAACTGCAAAACAAAACCATTTCTTATCTACAGAATCATAAATAAAACTTTTTTCCATGCCAGGAAAGATGATCTCCAGCTTGGAAATTTTGAAAGCTATCTTTCTGGAGTATCTTGCTGGAGGTATCTTTCCAATCTTAATATTTAGTTTATTTGTATATTTGGAAGCATTTCACTTTTTGTGTATTGCTCAAGACGTATATGCCTGCCACAAGGATGGAATATAAGGCTTTGATTTAGAAAATCCTTTACTGTGCACAACAAAAACCCACAGCAGTGTAGAGCACCTCTCTCCCACTACCTACTCAGCTTTTCTGACCCAGCACCCCACCAGGTGGTTTCATGGTGCTCATCACCATGGATCTCTAATTCCCTTTCCCACATTGTTTAGCCTAGGGACCAAAACCCACTCTCTGACATGGGTCACAACGATAACAGATGTAACTTTTGATACTGGAAACCTTTCTTTCACATATGTCCAAAACCTCTGTTTCTTTGGGGTTTTGTGTAGTCCCTGGTCCTTTAGAAAAAGGTAGCAAAGTCTGTATTCCCTAACACAATTCCCAGCCTCTCGCGATGTGCCTCTCCACCCTATCAGGGGCACCTGGCTCTTTCCTCAGCAGCAGCACCACTGCAAAAGCAACACAGACCAGGAAAGGACTACCTGCGTCATCAAATCCCAGTTGTCTGCTATTTTAGGACCATTCATATAATCCATTTGTAAAGTTATCAAGCTCCACCTTAAAACTACTTAGGCTTTATTGCCCCACTACACCTACTGGAAAGCTCTCATTTCCAAGAGGTAAGCTTCTACCTTTTAGTAGAAATACTTAGTATTAATTCTTCAGTGCATAGACTTGCATTTTGCAGTGTTACAGTTAATTCCACTTTCATTTCTCATAAACCTGTTAACCTTACTGAGCTGTTCTGCTGTTGCCAAACTGCAGCAGGAAGGATGTAAGTTTAAGGAGTTTTTTTGACACACAAGAACTGCGTTACTGTTCTGTTGATAAATAGAAAATATTCTACTATCCCAGGAAGATCACAATGACCTTGTTTGTACATTCAAAAATGAAAATATACACTCTCCTTTTGTTAAATTAGAGTGCTGGAGTATTCTGCTACACATGAAGTGCAAAGTTAAATTGCAATAATTAGGATTATGAAAAGAAGCATTTAGGTAATTTTCACAAATGTGATTAACTAATATAATTATTACCTAATATATTAATGTAGGAACCAATATGGTTAAGATAAAACTTAGAAAAAGAATTGGTAAAGCAGGTAACATAAAAACATAAGTAAGGCTAATTTTCTGTAGCTTTCCCTCAGCCATGTTTCTGGAAATTCTGCCTCTGACTTAACCATAGATGATGTCAAAATGAACAAGATATGCAATTTAGAAAAAAAGAATGCTAACTCTATTTCTGTTTAAGTAGTTCTGTAGCTTTCATAATAATTTTATTGTGTTCACGCGTGAACCTAGCAAAGGAACCAGTGTTCCCTGGGCTCTAGGCTAATGCGCTATTGCCATTACTAAATGATGCGCCAAAGCTCTGTCCTGACCCAGCTACTCTGTTTTGTGCCATTACGAAATAACAACAGCACACACCCCTACTTTTTGTGACAAAGTTATTAAAGAAAATATTTACCTATATCAATGACAATACCTGTCTTTGAATAACTCTGCTTGCAATCGCTAGTTCTTTTCTTTTTAGCCAGTTCCTCACCCTGCCTACAATTCTAATACTAATCTTCAAGTTCTCCATCTTAAACAATAATTTTCCCTTTGGCACTGTATCAGGTGCTTTACAGAAGTTCATATAAGTCTATCACATTTTTTCAGTTACCTTTATTAAGGAGAGATATCCAGTTTGTTTTTCATGAACTACTGTTAGTAAATGCAGTTTGCATTTTATCCTCTTTTACAGTAACTGTAGTTTCTTTAATCATTCTTTCCATGAAAACAGATTTTAAAGTCCTTTGAAGTCAGACTGACAGACTAGCCAGATCTTCTTTCCTAAATATAGCATCATGTATTGATAGAACTGAAACCCTGCAACTTGTGGAATCAATGATGTTAACCGTTTTCTTCATGCAGACAGCAAATTCTGCCTACGCTCAGTAGACTATGCAAGCATTGTTGGTAGAGGAGCAGTAAATAAAAAGTGGATGCATTCCTCTGTCTGGCATTTCAAGTAAGATAATGGGAAATGAATAAACTCTATATTGCCCATCACAGAATTGGATAACTCTACATATATACATTTATTCTGGATTATATCACCAATGATTGTTCCACTGATGTTGCAGCTACCTGCAGGCCCCTATGGAGTAAGAACACAATTTCTGCAGTCTATAATGTTGAGTCACAACTATGTTTACAGCTTCTGTGCCTTGACAGATGGTTCAAATGATTATGTCTGATAGCAGGATCTGGGCATATGGCAAAAAGTGTAGGTCTATGGCATATTATTCCTTAGTCTTACTGTCCACAGCATATATAGGAGATTATCCTTCCTTATTATATTGGAGCCACCTTTTGCCCCAAGTCTGAGAGAGAACCATACTGCTCCTTCTTTCCTTTTTCATGTAGTATTCCTTCCAAAATGTCTTCTTAAGTGGCATACCAGTGCATCTTGGGTGTTCACATGGGGTTTGTTACTTTGATTCTCCCTTTCTCATCTCTCCAAACAAGAGGATTTTGTAAAACATGAAATAACTGTTCTGTTCTATTTTCCTTAGGAGGAGGATTTTAAGCTTGGGCTTTAAGAAAGATGTGGACAAAATGGGGAGAGTGAAGAAAAAAACAAGTAAAATGGGAAGAAATTTAGAAAATGTGGCCTATGAAAAAAAGATTGAATAAATTAGACTTGTTTACTCCAGAACAAGGAAAACTGAAGAGACTTCATGGAGGAAGGCTGGTAATAACCTTCTTAAAAGTAGAAGATGTAAAGGACTATCTAGGTAAGCTTGAGCTTATCTTAATGCAAGGGGCCTGAAGAGATTCTTTTGAGATCTATCAGTCTTGCATTTCTATGCTTTTGTCCCAAGATGGAAAGTCATTATCAATGCCACAGATAGACATTTTAGGAGTTTTGACCATCAGTACTTTGAGCATTGAGATGGTTATTTTCATCCATATATCTGTATACAAACTGTTCTATTTTCCTTTTCTCAAGTAGTTCTATACAGGATTCAGAGATAAAGGTGGCCTATAGCCAAAGAGGTGGCAATCCTCCACCCAGTTCCACCTAGTCGTTCACAAATTATAGGTGAGCACACACAGAATGGTGACTTTGTATGTGTGCATCTTCTAGGAAGTCTTTACTTGTTGTATTTCGCAGGTTATTCCTCTGGAGATGAACAGAGATTTGTTTTGCTGAAGCTAACTGTATTAATAAAATGTTGTGTGTATTTCCCTTTTTCTTTGGGTGTTACAGTATCAGATAAGGAAATATCACCTTCCCTTTATAAGAAAAGGAGTAAGCAGAGTGAAGATCAGCCAACTACTTCCACCTCTGTTCTTACACCAAGGTCTCATCAGTAGACGAATGGCTTGAGAAACAACAGATTTCATGTTTGGAGACTGGAAACTGTGACAAAAGTACTGTGGGAAGCACAGAAGGGATTAACTGTAACTGCTGTGTCAGTCATCTTTCTACACTGTTTATCGCTTCTTCCACAGAGTGCTATACTTTTCCTTGTCTTATGCAATGTGCTAGCATTAACGCGAAAGACAGTCCCGCTCTGAAGAGGTGAACAGAGAAGGGCAACTTTGTTTTGCAGAGGATTGTGCTATTTCAGAATACAATTTCTTTCTGTCTGGAGCAATCCCCTATTTAGAAAAAGGGAGTGGAACTGTGGCTCTGGGGAACTGCCTGAGGTGGAGTGCCCTGAGCCATGAGCAAGAGGACTCCCCACGCAGCAGGCTGCCCCACAGCTGTGGACACTGAGAGCTCCAGCTATCAAGGAAATGAGAGCTTGGAAGCCCTGAGAGCCAAGGCTCCCGGCACTTCCCAGATCTCTGCCAAGGAACCAGGTCAGCAAGCTGTCAGGAAGCTGGGTAAGGTTCTCACTGAAACGTTAGATTTTGATGAATCAGCAAATACTCAATTAAAAACATGTCAGAATTTTTCCAACCGGCTCTACTCGCAGTCTAAACAAATAAAAGGCGGGGGGAGGAAATACTGTCCTTATTTTACACCACAGGGACTGAGGCACAGAGATACAAAGTAACTTATGCCAGGTGCTACAGCAAGCCTGCGCTCAGGAGGCAAACTGAGATTCCATGCAGTCCCTTAATCACAAGAGTATCCTTCCTCTGAGCTTAATTAATTTGCCATTACAATGACCTTGTGAGATAAGTATTGCTTTCATTTTATAAGTAGGAAACTGAAATAACTTTTACAACAGCAAATAGGAAGCCTGTATCTGAGCCAGGAGTTGAACCCAGTATTCCCAAAGCTGCTCAGCTTTGGTAGCAAGCCTAGCTTCTTCTTCTATGGACAAGGTACACAGACAAGCTACAGTCAGTTTTGGTGGATAACCTTAATTACATAAGTCTACTAATAGCAGCAATGGTATAGATTCCTACAGCAAAATATCTCTGTGTATGGTCTTCTCATACTGAAGGCATATTGTCCATACAAAAATGCTGTTTTACTGTGGCTAAAGCCCTTGTATGTGGCTTTGGGATAGCACAGAACTAAAAAAAAAAAAAAAAAAAAAAAAAAGGCAATATGTAAAGCTCTGTTTTCAAATAAAAGGAGGTAACCAGTGCTTCACTGAAAACTCACATATACAGTTAAATTGGTTTTCCCGGCTCTGCTAAACACCAGCAGCTGTATATACCTAGGCATACCACATAACCTGTTTTCTCTACTCTCTTATAGCACAAGGTTTCTCAGGCTTCTGTATGCAAATACTAACTTAGTCCTTCAGCTGGATTTCCACTTTGAACACAGTACCTAATTGTAGGCAAGAACTGTAGCTCACCTTATATTAAAGTCAGTTCACAATTTTAATTAATAAGCTCTGATTTCAAATGCTTTTGTTTGTTTTCTTATCTTTGCCCATTTTAAAAGTTTGGGGTGAAATTTCTTAAACTGAGTTCTTTTAGGGAACGTAGTTATGGAAAACATGTTATTCTGCTTGTGTTAACATCCTGGTAACCTTTTTCTTTTCTACCAATTTGGGCCTGTGAAGAAGAATTTAAAATTTGATATGATAGTGACATCAAAGTAATGTTAGGTAAGTGATAAGACATCTGTGCTATGGATGTATCTTCTGCTGCTACAGTGAAAATCTGCTCAAATTCAGTGAAGTCACAAACCTTTTAAATCTGTTTGCAAGTGCATAATGGACATCTTGGAGTTTACCAACAAAAACGCTACAAATTCTCTTCTCACTGAACATGCCCAAGTCCTCTGCTCCAGGCTGTGTAGATACTAGCCTTCCTAAGGGACTGAGTGTGCTTCTCACCTTAGGCCTGGCCAAGGCCTATCTGGAGGTAGGCAGCAGGCTGTGAGAAGGTAACTCATTTTCCCATTTTCTCGGTGATCTCACTGCTGACACCTGAGTGCCACAGTGGAAGAGGAAGAGGCCATACAAGTTACAAGCAAAAGTACTGAGAGTTTGAGCAAAGGAGGGGGAAAGAGTAGAACTCTTGGTCGAGGGTGAAACTGTGACTGAGAATTGCGGAGGAAAGTCTGGACTGGGACCAAGTAGGCAGGAAGTAAAAATTAGAATTGCTTGAGCAAGGAGATTTTGACATACAGAAGACAGGATAACAGGATTAGGATCCCTCATGGGAAATTAGGAACAAACTAGGATTCACTAAGAGAAAGAGACTGACACTGTGTGAGAAATATGAATGGGATGCACAGGAGTCATGGGAGTAGAAGTACTTAGGTTTGCCTGGGAAGGAGGCAGGGAAAAAGCATGTAGATACAGAGTAGAACTGAGAACAAAGGATGGATTTTGGAAGGGAGACTAAGAGTTTGATGAGTGAAGGCTGGAAATAGGGTAAGGAGTCCAACAGGAGGAAGGAGAAAACTTGGAGCCAGATGAAAGGTAGAAGAGATCCAGCTTGATGCAAAAGAGTCTGTGTTCATTAAAACACACTTTCCTCAAGGGTCTATAAAGAGTCTTGAGAATCACCATTTCTCTAGGGTCATCAAGTATGTTTTAGAACCATTGACGAAGTGTGTTTTTCCTCCTTTACTAGTTTGGTTTATTCAATGGTGACACACTATACTAGATCTGTAGCAGAGTTTCTGAAAGTTGTTTTTACAGATAAATCCTATGACAGTCAATATAATGTCTCACATGAAATTCTGGAATTTCTTTTTGGATAAAGAAGAATGACTTGCAAAATGAAATCTTAAAAGTTAGCAAATACCATAACTAATGTTTCTTATGCCTGTGAGAGAGAAGATATAGAACAGCTTTCATGTGAGGCACAACAGAATAAAATTCAGTCTGGAAAAGGGACAGCCTACAGGGGATATGATAGAAGTCTGTAGAAATCACAAATGGCCACAAATAAGAGTGGAAAAGGCTTTTCTGTCTCTTTCAGTGGAAGACCTAAGGTACATAAAATGAACCTACAATGATCCAGGTTCAAAACAAAACAAGATGATTCTACTGCTTGCCAAAGGGTGGTGTTGATGCTGAAAGCCTGTATGGGTAAAGGAAAGCATGGATAGGTACATGTAAGATAAATTTGTTGATGATTACTGCTATACAGAAGTGTATCTGGCTCTGGTCCCTGAACTACAAAGAGAGGGGACTTGCAGAAGTCTCAGAGAGCAAGGGAGAAGTTTGCCCTGTCCTTACTCCTAGGTATCTGCTGCTCTTATTGATTTGTGGAGGGGGAAAATAGAGCCAGATCTTCAAGAAGAGGTTCCATAGGAGGCAGAGAAGGACTGAAACCTGTTAATGTACATCTGAACCAGGGTATCCCTTTCACTGCAAGGGCGTAAGTCAGAGGATTTTGTAAATCACAGAACACAACCACTGCCACCCAGAGACATAAGAGGGAAACTCCTCTGGTGGGCCATGGAGTTAGCTCAGAGCCCAAGCAGGCCCACTGGCGTTCCTCACCATTTTCTGATAGTAAGAGACTGGGTCTCTGGGCAGGACATGAACTGAAGAATGGAATAAGCAGACACAGGCCTGTAGAAGTGTTTCTGCGGTGGACTGGCTAGATGTTGTGCAGAATGGTCATGTGCTGTGTGAGAGGCAGTCAAGAAGCCTCACAGGATAGAAGTCCAAGAAGTAGTCCTGCAAGGCCAGAGTCAGTGGCCACCCTCCCACAAGTCTCACCTGAGATAGGAGAGGATTGCAGGATTCAAGGAAGCCTTCATCTCCTAGAGCATTAAGAGATACAGAAGGCTATGGCCACCATTAGAGACAAGGGACAGGGCTAGAGGACCTGTAATCTAACCTAGTGCAGCCACCCTTAAGAACTGTTTTCATGTTACATTAAACAATCACTGGGTAAATGCAGCTTCAACATGAGAGATGCCCATTATTACCTTGCAGGTCACTCTCCATGGTGACAGGAGCTATGGATTTGATACCCTCATCAACCTGAATCCAAGTTTAATCCAGTTCTTTATCCACGAGGGTGGAAATAGGAGGTGGCACCGGCTTCTTCTCTGGCCTTGTTAAAAGAAGTGTGAGTTCTACCAAACACTTTCAGAGAACTGTGGGTGGTGGATCCCAAGTCAACAGAGGCATTTCTGAAGTCCTGACTGAAGTTCTGGGAGGCAGGACTTAGGATGCAACCCTGTCCTCAGCATTTACTTTTACCTGACTCCATGCAAATACACACTGAGCCTGCTAATTTTAAGCAACGTCTTGCTCTGGCTGTTGATTCACTTTGGATACTATTCTGTCCTTCTTAACTTTCTGCATGACACGCACTGTACAGACAGCCTGGGTCTGAATCCACCTCTAAAGGTTTAAGTTTTAAACCTCAAGGCAGTTTGATTTGTATCTAATGTTATCTGGCTTCGCTTACTCTAATTGAAAATTACAGTGAGTGGGTGACAGACTTATGAAACACCATCATGTGACTAGCAGTATGAGAAAATCATTTGATGTTCTCAGTGGGAGCTTAGAGACAGTTTATGGTTCCTTCTAGAGGGGACAGTCATGGGCATTTTTCACTATAAGATGAAAGTTTGATATTTTTCCAGTGTGTGGTGAGTGTCCAGTTTATAGGTGGCAACCACTGCCAAGGGAACTGAACACACAAATACTTATGTTCACAGCAGACAGACTCAGTTCTTTAGGCATGTCAGATTGACCCTTTGACCCCAAATTACAGGCTTGTTTATTTTTTTAAACATGTCAAGGCTGTTATGCCAAAGAAAATAATGAATACCTTAACAGGTTTGGAGCCCTAATTTCATAATGGAATGATCTTTCTTCTTCCAGCTGAAAGTAAAATGGCTAGTAATTAAGTCAGCTGATAGACTGACATTTCAGTTAAAGAAGGTGTTATTAGGACACATGCTTTCATAGGACTAAAGATTACAAACTGTAGAGATGGTCAGAACATGTTTTCTCATTTTGCCTCTGTACTCTAGAATGTGAAAGACCAGCATTCAAATTTCTGTGGTTTAAATCAGAATGATCTAGGATAAAAAGTACCTATGAATCCCAGGAAGAAAGGATTTGTGTGGCAGTGTCCTGAATCTAATCACTGTGGTAGACATACTCATTTCATGAATTTAAAAGTTTGAGTTTCATTCAGCTGCAGACATTTCAGCACCATATTACTTTTTGGTTAAAATATCTGAAAATTAATGAGGGTTGTAGAAATGCAGAATCAAAGCGTATAGCAGAAATTCAAAATTTGGCATAAAATTTAATGATATCCATCCTCTAAGTGAAAACAATGCATAGCTTCTGAAGCCTTACAAACACAAGGCAATATACCAGCATAATTTTTATCTCATAAATTTTGTAAATAAAACTTCTGGTAGGGACAATCTTATTCCAGTATAAAAGCTTTCATACAGGGGATTATACAGCCACACCATAGCAATATAATCATACTGATATAATTATACTAGAAAATTAAACAAGCCCTAAACCTCAGTACAGGAGACTTTGTACTTTTTGTGTGACTAAAAACTGAAATGGTACCCCCGTATATTTGATAATGTATGGTATCAATAATAAAGACAGGAAACTGCATTAAAACAGCCTGTTGAAAATATCAAATGATCAAAAGATGAAGCGGAAATGAATTGTGTGAGTGCGTGTGTGTGTGGGCACACTTATGGTATGGGAGGGTGATAGAGAGATTAGGATGTGAAAAAACATCAAATAGAAGAAAAAATATGTGGACCTTAAGTATAACAAAAAAAGGAAAAACGGGGCATACTTGAAACACGCAAAATGTAAAATACAGCAAAGAAAAATCAGGCAATCCTATTTACCTGTTGGTAGTACAGGAGAGAAAAAAAAAAAGACATTCAAAGGAATTGATGGGCAACCATTCTAAAAGTGGTAAAGACAAATCTTTTTGTATATATGCCTAAAGAACTCAAGGATCCAAGTGGTCAATTTTAACTCTCGTCCAAAGGACTGAGTCAGATTCAAGGTAGGCATAGCCATCTACATAGAATAGCCATGTATATAAACATAGAAACAAAAGGGCTCCACAAATCCTAAACTGCAAGAATATTATTAAGGTTGCAAAGTCAACCACTTAAATTTATCAAGAAATGCCAGACTGTGTTAACTATGAGATTATGTACTACTTTTCCACAAGACTTCTATTGCATTTTTTTGCACAGAATGTACATTATTTTTTTGATGAGCTTGATAATTTATTTTCTTCTTTGTTCAAGGTGTGTCTTCAGTTCTTATTTATTACATGATAGTCAAACCATCCCCCAAAGGCAGAATTGTTCATTTCTGCAGATTTTGCATTCATCATAAAATCATAGTTCTTCAGAAATATTAGTGAACTTATTTTCACAATAGTCCTGTAAGGAGAGAATATGATTTTACACATAAGGAACCAGAGGCCTCAAGTTAATTCCTGGATATTCAAGATTTCTTTATTCCTTCCACACCCTCTTCTCTGCAGCTCGTCTCTTCAGGCTATTCACTGGGCCTTTAATCCCGTCTTGCAAAATATGCCTTTAAGCCCAGCCAGCTAACTGTTTTCCCATATTTTTCCATGTTTTCCCAGTCCTCAGCCAATTGTCTCCCAATCCCAGCTCATTTTTTTTTATTTTACCGCTAGTCTAAGTTTTTCAGTTCTAATCGCAGTTTCTTTAGACAAACGCACCTAATTGCCCCAAATCCTAGTGTCTAGTTGCAGTCTCCTTTGGGAAGCAGAAGGTCCAGATCCTCTCCTCAATCTGTCCTAATGTTCCTGTCATAGTAGAAAGCCACTAATTCCTGCCCACTGCCATGGTGAAGGGCACGGCACCCACTGCCCACCTACGTGCTGGCCTGGGGTGCCTGCATACCTGTTTCTATTCTCCTGGCCTCAGCTTTATCTTCTCTGTATTGTGTTGAATTATTTTCTCTTCCCTGTTACTTTCTTAAGAACTTCTTTAAAAGAATTACTTTCTTTTCCATGTGGCCCTGACATGGACATCACAAAACAGAAGCTTCCTGCTCAGTCTTCTGCTCAGCCAATCTAGAATTGTGCAGCTTGGAGCAGAAAACGTCCCTGCCAAAAGAGGCCACGATGGGGAAAGTGACTGCACTCCAGTAGTCCTGAGCTCAGGCACTGCGTTCAGTCACTCAGTGAGGAGAGATATGTACAAACTGATCAGGACTGGGAGTACTTCCCCGTCCTTTTTGGAGGAGGGGAAGGAAGTAGAGAAGTTTAGTCTTGTTACGGACACAAAAGCTATGATGTGTGTCAAATACCAGTTCTTACTGCAGAGCACAGGACCACTGAGGCAGGTTGAAGAGAAGGTTGCCACGATATCTTTCCCCAAGCCTCATTTTGCTGACCTATTCAGGATAAAATTTTCAACACACTTTACAAAACAGTTCAGCCTGAGGCAAACAACAGCAACGGGAAGAGCTCCTGCTGGTTAAAGTCTGGCAAAGGAAACAGAATCTTAACAGAAGGTATTGAGCATCTACTTCTTTTATAACTGGATCTTCACAAGTTTCAGGATAAAATGTACTTTTTTAAAAGAAGGAATATATAATCCTCTAAGTAATAGTAAGAAACTTCCTCTTTGGGCAGGTTATTGCACAATTCTTTTCTGCAGGATTTCTTGCAATCTTTAAAAGTAGCTGGTGCATCTGGCTGCTGCTGTTACTGCATTAGGGGCCAGGGATGAGCCCAAGCGAAGCAGGCAGCTGCCTACTTTTGTGAGTCAAAACACAAGCTGGCAAGCGTGAAACATGTACAAGCCCCAGACAATAACTGTTGAAGTTGGCGAAAGTGATGAATCTGATTTTCTTAGTGCTGCACTTCAGACTCACATAGGAAAACAAAACAAAAAAAAAGGGAAATCCACTTCTGCTTACACTATGACAAAGTGAGTTAGAATTAACGCTAATTACAGGTTATCAGTCCCGCGTGGGTGCCGAGCAGCCCGGTGCCTCCCCGCGGGAGGACGGTGGTCCCGGGGGACCGCCGCGGCCCTTTCGGCGCACCGGGGAGCGCGCTGAGGGGGCGGTGCTGCCCCGCCGTCGGGGGCTGCGGGGCGGCTGCTCCAGCCCGCGGCCTGCAGGCCCGCCGCCCCGCTCCCGCCGCCGCCGCCGGGCACGAGGCTGGCGGAGGGCCGGGAGGCGGCGGCGGCTGCCAGGCCGCGGCTGAGGCGGGCGCAGCGCCCGGGCCGCCCGGCCCCGGAAGCCCCCGCGCGGCCGCCGAGGCGCCGCCTTCCTGCCGGCGCGGCCCCTCCTCCGGCTGGGCAATATGGTGGCGGAGGCGGCGCGGGGGGAGCCGTGAGCCGGAGCCGGTGCCCGCTGCCCCCGCCGCTCGCGCGTCCCCGCCCGGGGGCGGCCGCCGCCGCCGCCTCCCTGCCCGCCCCGCGGTCTGCCCGGCGCGGCGCGCAATGCGGGCGGCGGCGCTGCCCGGCTCCCGCTGAGCGCGGCCGCTGCCCATGTGGGTGCCCTGGTGAGGCCGGGGAGCGGCGGGACGATGCTGCTGTCGCTGGTGCTGCACACCTACTCCATGCGCTACTTCCTGCCCGCCGCCGTGATGATGGGCACGGCGCCCACCTACGTGCTGGCCTGGGGCGCCTGGCGCCTGCTCTCCGCCCTGCTGCCCGCCCGCTTCTACCGCGAGGTGGACGACCGCCTCTACACAATCTACCAGAGCATGGTGCTCTTCTTCTTCGAGAACTACACGGGCGTGCAGGTGAGCCGCGGCCCCGCGGCGGGCGGGCGGGCGCGGGGGGCGCCGCGGGGCCTCCGCCTGCCGCGCGCGCCGCGGGGAGCCGTTGGGCACCGACCGTTGGTGATGTCAGCGGCGGGCCGGCCGCGCCGCGCCGCGCCGTGCCGCGGGGGAGGGCGGCGGCGCCGCCGGGTCTCCCTTCGCCGCGCTGCCCGCCGCGCTGCCCCGGCTGGGCGCGGCGGGCGGCCCCGCGGAGCCGCCGCCAGCGGGGCTCGTGCTCGCCTCCGCGGGCCCGCCGCGGCCCTACGGAAATGCCCGCCGCTGTCAGCAGGTGCAGGCTTCGGCCTTTCCCTCGTCTGCTCTTCAGGCTGCAGGAGCAAGGGCTCTGAGTCCGTGAGCCATCACGGGAACCTCTCCTTTAGCATCTCGTGTTGCTGCTCTGATGATGCTTTTTTTCACAGAGTGTTGGTGTTGTGTTCATTTTGCAGGTTGGAGAAGTGATGTGACATCGGTCATGCTCTGTCAGCATTTGAATGGCAGCCTCCTTTTGCACACCTGAACCGTGTAGCCTGTTTTGCACAGCCCCAGTATTAAACTGATAGTAGATAAGAACATTATCATGAACTATAATTGTACTTAATACATCTATGAGTTTTAAATAAATAGATTACTTATCCTCTAAACTACTACACTTTCTCAGTTTTCATGCAGTTTGTCCACTGTCAGTTTGGGGCCCTTAAATTTTGGTCAGGCTGGGGTTGTGATTATTCAGTGTCTTGGACACTGAGGTCCCAAGTTTCAAGTTGAGATGTCAGAATTGGAGGCCTCTGTTGTATTACCAGAGGGATATTTGGGTTCAAGTAATAACACTTCATTTAACATTTAGCCTATGAAATGTTAAATGTTTGAAGGAGTTACATATGAGTTTGTAAATGCAGAACTAAATATCGAGACTCTTAATTCTACATTTAAAATAATTAAATAAATGACAAGCACCTGCAGTGCCTCAACCTGACTTCCAAAGTTGCTGAGTATGTAGAAGTGTAAGTGAAGTTAGTGTCAGCTGTAGGCATGCAGGATTGAAGAATAACAAGTGCTTTCATGTTGATTGGCAAGCCATAGAGCCAGTGCAAATAGGTCCTTCTTCATATTTATGGCTGAAGCATTCAGCCACTGTGTCATGAAGCATTTCTTACAAAACTGGGCAAGATCTCCTCTAACTTCCACTCTTGAGCTGCCGTAGTAAGCCTAGCCTAATAGTAACTTTCATGGAAACCCCCAAAGCCAACTAAAGGGAGAGAGTGGAATTGCACAGTTTGACATAAGGGAGAATAGAAAGGATACACAAGGGAAGTGAGATCTTTTAGTGGTGCTTAGCTCTTTGATTCGACTTGTAACTCCTGTAACTTCACCCTTGCATCTTGTCTAAGTTAGTTAACTTCTTTTGTGGTTTCCATATCTGTTTAAAAAAAAAAAAAAAGTAGTTCATAGGTTAAGTACTTATTGTTGGTACCCGCCTTGCTTTTTATGTAGCATCTTTAATGCAGGTATCTTGATAAATAGTAACACATCAGTAATTAGCTGCTAAAGTAATTTTAATAGCTTAACTCAACTCATTCTAAGAATGAGAACTAAAAATCAAGACATAAACTGTAATAAAAGTATTCAGATTTCCTAAGAATAGTGTGAACAGAGTGGGTACCACTTTGAATTTTCAGTAAACACTTTTATCAGAAAAATGCCTATCACGTAAAGATACAGAAAGGAGAATGACAAGGCAACCATTGTCTGTCCGCCTTTTGTTGCATTGATAAAACTTCATATCAGAAAAAAGAAAGTACAAGTGATCATTCAGAACAGGATCAAGGTAGAGATACTTTGTCACAGTGCAGCAACAGATGATCTTAGGGGAAGGGGAGATAATACAGGCAAAGATGAAATAAAGGATGATAGAAACAAAGAAGAGAGCCAAAAAGCAATATGGTATGTGTCACAGGATAAGGAAAATAGTAACTTAGACTGAAAGTTAAATTAAAAACATGGAAAATGTGATAACATGTAGAGAGGTAAGAGGAAGAATCCTTAAGATTCATGTATCATTTAACTGGAAAATATCCCCCATTTATTTGAGGAGGAGAAATGAGATGGCCTCTAGGACCTGCTCTTGCAAACGCTCAACTCGTTTAACTTGAAACTCACTGTGGAAAGTTAAGCATGTGCCTAAGTGTTTGAGGTTGGGATGGTAACCTGAGAGCTATGATGAATTGGCTGCTTTAAGGCATGTCATTGGCATAATGGAACAGGCGACTGGATGCAGAAGTGTATCATCACTAAACTCAATTACTGAAAAAAACAATGTATGAATAATAGCTTGTGTGATTTCATGAAACCAGCTGTAGAGCCTTACCAAGAGTAAGGCATCGTAATAGTCATAGGAGGAAGAATTTAACATTTTTTCAGGCCTGTTAATTTATTCATTTAATCAGTTGAATTTATTGAATTTATTTATTTATTTATTTATTTATTTTGTAACAGGATAAATGTGAGGCCAGCAACCTCATCCACCAGAATACTGGAACACAATGCGTAGTCTCACTGAAGTCATTAGGATTACACAGATGCTTAAGCGATTTACTAAATCAAAGCCTTAAGTGACTTTTTCTTAGCACTGCCACTGTCTTATCCTACGTAAGAAATGTCCTTAAGATTGTGTGCAGTTCAGTAGGCTTTGGCTAATTATGCCTGAATTGTTTTGGATTTTCAGTATGATAACATTGAGGCTACTGTGAATATTTGTTATCTTTGATCTTAAAATCATAATCTTGTTGAAATTGCCAGTAATGTCAGTGGAATGTTAGTTGACTGGAAGTTAGTTTGGGTCCTAAACATAGATTGTTTTTTGATTGAATGAAATAGTAGTGTATCTTGTTTGTTTGTTTTTGCCCAGGGAATGCCTCTGTGTATCAACAGCTTTTAGTCCATAAAGTATCTGATTTCTGTCTCTCCCTCACAAACATACGCACAAACATTTTTTTTTGTTTTTTATCCTCTGACTTGGATGTTTTAGCCAAGTTTATTAAAACAAAACTCCATGCAATGTAGTCATTTTATCTTTGTAAGAAACGCTTTACAGTTGTGAAATGCAATGAAATAAGGTAATATGTGCATGAGAGAGAATCTTGAGAGGATAATAGTTCCTTTTCTCTTAAATATTTGAGAGCTAAAATAATAAG
This sequence comes from Apteryx mantelli, assembly GCF_036417845.1. Taxonomy (NCBI): domain Eukaryota; kingdom Metazoa; phylum Chordata; class Aves; order Apterygiformes; family Apterygidae; genus Apteryx; species Apteryx mantelli. The sequence continues at coordinate 113,288,562 of NC_089980.1, read as the reverse complement.
CCTTACAATTGCTGTGAATGATTACTGAATATTTATATTCTAGAGAATGGCTCATGAAATAACTATAAGAGTTTTACTTTCTCACACAAGAGATACTTTCCCTTTTTAAATTTTAGGTCAGTTCTGTTAATTTTTCCACCAAAAAGACTTGTTTGCAAAGCCTGGATAGAATTTGATCTGAGATGGGAACTGTTTAGGTTTTCCAATAATATTAGAGTTCTGTTAATGAATTACCAAAATAGTCCTATCACTGGTCATCATGTATGAGTTGGCTGAAGAAGACTGAAGAAGCTGTGCTTAGAGTATAAAAAAGACAACCCAGAACATATCAATTCTGTAAATGAGGTAAATTGGACAGAAACATGACTAAAGTGAAATCCTATAAAACTATGTAAATTTTGCAGTGTGCAATTGAAGTTTAGCAGGTATCCATGAATTTTATTAGGAATAAGGAGCTATAAATATACAATATTAATCTATACATGGCATTATGACAGTGCTCTCTAGCAATCTTCAGGATTATAAACCCATAGTAAAGAAAATCTGTAGAGGTAGTCAGTTGAAAAATGGAACAGAGAATGGTCCTACTCCTTTCCCATTGCTTTTGGTGCAAATGCAATTGTTGTGGTTCCCACCTGTCCTGCTGTAAGCTTCAAAAGTGCTACAATGTTCTTCTAGGAAGAATATATGCAAGAGGCTTGAACTCTCTGTAAAGTGAGTAGAAAGCCTTAGAGAGCAAAGGATGTTAATCAGTGATGAGCCAAAGCAGTCACTGACACAAACAGGTGCAATTCAGGTGCACTGGAGGACTTGCATTTGCTTGTGCTAAGTGTGGATTTGGCCCCAAGCTTCTGAATCATCAAATAGCATGCGAACTGTGTGGTTGTCTTACTGCTTTTGTCTTTACTGTGTTAGGGAGTTCTGACTCTTACATTTCATACAGCCCAGCGCAAACAATAAACAGTTGTGTCTTAACATAGAACCAAAAAAAAAAAGTGAAAACCAAAATGACTGAAAATATGCATCTGATTAGGACATTTGAAGGGCTGAAAGGGCTAGTAATTCAATATGATGAATCCTGTCATCTTTCTGTGACCCTCAGAGTCTTATCCCAGTTGCTGTCACAGTGATGAAATTAATGCCTATTGTGTTTGTGCACATACTTCAGATCAGATGAGGACTAAATGTTCTTCATTTTTGTGTGTTGTAATTGTGCTTGATATTTTGCATTGAGTGGCAGTGAAGGAATATTAAAGAAATCATCACTTGGACTGCTTCCTAAAGGATCATTTTCCATCTGAAAGATTTTGACAATTGAATAAAATCCACGTCAGAATTAATGTGCAAGGGTTTTGTTCAGTGCTTGTGTCAGCTCTTTCTTTACCCCCACCTCCTTTTGAATAGCAATTGTCGGAAGTGGTACTTTCATTAAAGGCATTATGATATTCTAATTTTCATGGTCATTACAGGACTCTGGAAGGGCCATGAGAATCAGGTGCTACCTCACTGGTGTTTAGCAGAGCTGTGATATTTCTAATAATTATTTTTAAAAATATACGAGGTAACCATTAAACAATACAATGTGCTCTTTGGATTGGTATTGAAGCTTGGAGTGCTGTGTTTCAACAAGGTTGAAAATTACCTAGGGTTAGAGCAAATTAAAACTTTACTGAGACACTGTGCTGCTGAACTTCTAACTATACCTTCCTGCAGAGCAGAATACAGGCAGTGTTTAATGTCTTGGCTTCCTAGATCTGTGAGGAGAGTTAAGTGACTGAGGATTGGGATAGATACTTAGTGTCCTAACCATCAGCCTGTTCACATTAAAAGTGAGAGTTCAAGTTCTGTGCCCATCTTTATTCTCAAGACGGCAGCCTAGCCAGACTAGGTTATTTTTACTGCAAGCACTCTCTGTTACTCCTTTTGAAGCTGTTCCACCAAGCAGCAGGTAATTCAGGAGGCCCCTAGGGCGGATGTGGAAAGCGAAATAGGCAGCACAGGTCTAGTGTCAAAGCTACAATGTATTCACTTCAGAGAAGTGCTGCTGGTTGCTGTTGGTGAGATGGATTCTCATTTCTTAGGCACCGAGTTCTTCCCTCTCCAAAGTGGGGGAAGGCTGTACTTGCATTGCTGCATGACAATCCAGCTTCATCAAAGCACGGTGAAGGTTTGTTTTCTAACTACTTTCTGTGCTTAGATGCAAGTGACCACCCTTCAAGGTGAGGACCCATTTCATGTACAAGTGCCATAACCGGCAAATTTAAAGGAGGCAGCACTCTTCAGCCTTCTGCAGTTGTGTTTGGAAAGAAAGTACCAATAATTGTGTCTTGTCAGGAGCCTGGTTTTATAAATGCGAGCTTGTGTTCTCTGAGCACTCCTCCCAGACTGGGCACCTGACCGGGCAGATCAAGAGTGGAACAGTACTGGGGTGGTACAGGAACCAAGCTAGAAGGCAAAGAGCTGAAGACAAGACAAACCTCCAAGATTAGGTGGAAGCTGAACAGAGTTGAAGGGCTTTGCATTTTGGTAGTCCAAGTCCTTCACTGGGTATAGCTTGTAGCACACTTTGAAAACGATACTATTGGGCGACAGCAACTCTTGTTAGCACTTACTAATATTGACATTTTGTGAAGCTATGTTAAGATTGGAGATAACAGGAGAACATATTGAAGTTAATCTAATCTTTATTGTTGTGTGATAAACTTTTGAAAGAAGCCCTGCTTTTCATAATGAAATTTTCCCACTGTAATGCTAGCTAAATGAAGAGAATTTACCCTAGCTTGTCTTATTAGAAATTTCAGGGAGCCGCTGTCTCCAGGAGAATGTGTCTTTTACGGTATACAACAAAGTCTTGTGTGTAGTTGTAGCAGAAATTAAATGATACCTGCTAAGGCTAAGGGATGTTGCTTTCAAATTGAGATGGATGCCTAATTTTAGACTCTTACGTTCAACTGTGGTGTGAGGTAGCACAAAGAGAAACATTAGGTATGTGAGCTTTGTGCTCTTTCTCTTCTGGATATTTAATCAAATATATGTGCATATGTCTTGCTTAATTTTTGTTGTGACTGCCTTTGGCTACCATCCTTAAAGTGCAAATGAAGTCCCTTGTGACTTCTGGTATTTTGGTATCAGCTAGAAATTTGGTATGTTGTAGTTTCTGACACTAAGGCAGTCTAGAAAGAATTTACTATGGTGAGATTCTGCATTTACTACTGGTCCTCATTACTCCCTACACCCCAATATACGAAGTATTTCATGAATTAAAACTGAGATCTCTTAGTATTTTTAGAAATCAAGTATTAGTTGCTGCTGATTACTGTTTGGATTAATAGATTAGAAGGTTTGTGTGGAGAGTTGCCTAGCATACTTTTTTTAATTGGCAAGTCACAACTGAATCTAAATTTTCTATCAGCCTTATCTAATACTGTCTGCAATTTAATACTAATATCTGTAGCTATTTTTTAAATGTGAGCATGTATATCTAAGGCAATCCTAAAAAGTCAAGTATATGTCAGGTAGGAGAAGCTAAAGATTGAAATGATTGGTTTGAAAGCATTTTTAAAATCTCATTCCAAGTATTTAGCTAGTAAGTTTCACAAGCTTGCACTATGATTTTAAAATTTCTGTTAAATATATTTTAATTTGAATATCTTAAGAATTATAGCATATTCAGTTCTTAATCTAAGTTGTCTTAATTTCACGTAGTTTGCTACATTGGAAATGCAAATATTATTTATCACATTTTAAATTATATATTTTTTAAACTACATATAGTAGGAGGTTATTATACTTCCCTATTTTTGCATCTAGCTGTATTTGGGTAGATGCTAGGCCATGAGTTCTACAGTGCCCTGCCTTGACCTTTTCTTCCTATTACGTAATACAGCTATAACCTTTATGTTAAGATGATCATTAATTGAGAAGTTTTTTCCTCTTGGTGCTATATCGTCAGACTCTGTTCTTGCTAAAAGAAAAATCTAATCATAGTTAAACATTTGTCTCCAATTATTTCAAATGATTTACTTAAGGTTTACAAAGTATCATTCATTTTTCTCAATTTCTTAGTTGCATTAGATAAAGTAGGCTCAGATGTCAAGGATTTTGACATTACAATTATGAAGAAGCATAACTTTTCAGGAGAAAAAATTATTCTTCTTTAATCATTGTTCTGTCAACTTGGATTTACGCTGTGAAGATGTTTGGGATAAGAAAACAGGGAAATTACTTTCTTCTTTTCTTCGTTTCACTTTTGTCACATAGCATTTGTCTTCTTTCCTGTTATAGCTCACTCTTCAGTGTGGAAATAAGAAGTCATGCGGCTCATGCTAGTGTGATTTTAAATTTAAAACTAGCTACCCATGCTTTGATGGAATCTCTGCATTGGAGCACATATCCAAATGCTAAGAAGAATAATTATTTTGGAAGACATTGAACTGTATTGTGGTATTTGCTGTAAATGTTTCCTCTTGAACTTATGGGATGACAGGAAAACCGTACCCTGTCGCATTTGCTAAAGCTGCTAGGAACCTGATGGCACGCATGTTTCTGTTATGTAAGCAAACATAGCGCAAACTTCCAAGCAAGCTGCAGATGAGCAGGCTCATTCACATGGTGTGCAAATATATTGAGTGGTTCTAAAAATAGTTACTTTTTGAGGCTGATTCAAGTTTACTGTGTTCAGGTCTAGAGCCAGATTTGTTGCAACTAGCTCAGCTGTCTGCCTGGATATTCTCTTCTGTCCTTGCTTCTCCTTGAAAGTCCACAGTGCTCAAATTCTAAGTAGTTGTTGAAAATGATGTGTGGAGGCACTTTGGAAAATCTTATTCCATAATCACAAGTAGAGAACAAGGAGGATTCTTAATCTTTCTCTTTCCCATGCATGGTGACTCATTGATAACTGCACCGGTTCACTTCGTACTTGATAGAAACACGTGCAGGAGTATTACAGATGATAAATTTAGTCAACTCCTCCTTGAAGTCCTTGACATTTAGAAGCAAAGTTCCTATTATGAAGAAGTCTAGCTAAAGGAACACAGCAAAAAACATCACTACCAGGAGGTTTCCTGCTTCTGCCTGATGTGAGGCACACAAAGGGTAAGACTTTCAGAACATGCTTAATGGACCAAGGTACTGTAGTTCGTTTTTGGGACATTATGTACCTTCCACCAAGGAAAAGTAACAAAGCAAATGAAAGTTGCATTGAGTGTGGGTCATTTTCCTTTCTCTTTGGAGGAAATTATAAAAATCTGTGGAAAAATAATCTTCAGAAGTGCCAAAGGTTTATATAAGGTAGCTCTCCTAATTGCTCTCCTAATGAAGCAGGTGGAATGCTGTCACTCTTGTGCTGAAAGGCGTATTCAGGTTTTGCACCTGAATACCAGATCTTCAGAAAAACCCTTTAGCTGAAATCTCTGCTTATAAATAGAACACCTTTCAGATGTGCTGTATGTATTTCAAATACGTACAGTACTTGCTAAAAAATGTAATTACTGGCAATTTATGGTAAAACTTATTTAGATGCTCTGACTATGGCTTTCCCAAATGAACATTGATTGCAATTGTGTATTGCTGTGTGGTCTGTGTCATAGAATTGCTTTGTGATCAAAAGCCAGTCATTTGCAGAAAGATCCAATAAGGATTTAGGCACTGAAAATAGGATTTATTCAGAATTTAGCTGACAAAGTCTGAAGTTGTGATCATGAAAATTCTTGCTTGCTTTCTGTTACCAACCCTGAAACAGTTAAATTACACTTTTTTTTAAGGTCTCCCAAATAGCTTTTAACACACCAATTTCTTCATTCTTGCCTGGCCTCCTTAGCTAGGTGCCCAAACTATATGTAAACCTAATCAGAATCTAGAAGCAAAGCTCCCAAATCCACTAAGTACTGCCAAAAATTGTTTAATGTATGCTGGTAGGACTGGGAACCTCAAAACCCAGCTTTGGCTATTATTTTCTATTTAAAAAAAAAGAAAGAAATGGTAATACCTCTCTTTAACTTACTGAGTTAGAGCATGAACTCTGCTTGTAGGATGTGTCTCTTCAGTTCTCCCTACATGCACATAACAGTTCCACCCGCTTTGAAAAAGATGATTTAGGCAAGTATTCTTAGAAAAGAGAATCCCATATCCATAGAAGTACCCTCTAACCTCTGGGAGCAGAGTGTTATGGCGTGATAGGATTTAATATTTGCATGTGCTTGCAGTACTTTTTGTGGACTAGCTGCTGGCAACTTTGTTCAAAGCTGGCAGGCTGCAGGGCCCTCCCTACGCAGCAGTCCAGGTCCCCTTGTCCCCTTCTGCACCGCTGGGCTCTCCCCGTGCATTTGCGTGGGATGTCAAGAAGTCGTGGTTCTGGATTATGTTCCCTGGCTATCCACTGGAGTGCTTCTGTTGAATCTAGTCTGGGGGGCATTAAATAATTTTAATTAAGTAAGTGTAAAATACCTGAAATTGCCTCAATTTACTTGTTATTGTGACAATTTACTCTCTCTGATATTAGTCTTTTGCTCAGGTTAGATATCCTAGATGTTATGAATATTTCCCCAAACTCCTTTGCTCTGCTATGTGCCCCTCTCCAAACACTAATCACCACCTGAATTGTCTCCTGAATGAGAAGTTGCAAAAATATGCACTCTGTGGACAATGTTAGACTTATGTGAATAAAGTTTTTTATAATATTCTGTTCTAAATCACCATTTAAAGCTATGGGGACGCCTATAAAAAAAATGTGGGTAATGCTGCAGTAGGATTAAGTCCTTAACATCTCAGTCCTCTGTGTATCATCTGTGAAAGTTCTAGACAGACAGGAATTGAAAACAAAAACAGTCCAGTTAAATGATACTGCTCATCTAGCAACAAGTGTCTCCTACTTCTTATAGGATTGCGGGCTTTTTGTGTTTTTTTTAGAATTACTCTTATCTTATTGAGAGTATTCAGAATAACAAAATCTGTGGACTGTTTGTACTGTTTAGCCTGCTGCTATAACTAGATATTCTAAGAGAATATCTTTTAGCTAACTTTTCTCTGTGTTAAACTTAACCTTAAGCAATGCTTAGCTTTTGTTCTAAAGTGTGGTAACTCTTATTGCTGTTACTTGATTTCCTTCGGTAAACTGATGGCAGTGAAACTATCAGTATTTTTCCTCAGACAGATTGCCAGCAATGGAAATTATTTAATTCATTTTCATAGAAGCACCATAACTCTAGAAAATTAGGCAATTAATTTCCTCTAGCCTAGATATCTGAAAGTCTTTTTTATGCTCAAATAAAAAAATGTAGTCAAAGAAGTGTGCACAAAATAAAATACTCTATATTTTTACTGACACTGACAGATACTGTTTTATTATAAATATTAATGCATATTTTATTTAACTCCCCATTTCTTTTAAAATTTTGTTGATGCTGATTCTTCCAGGAGGAGCTTTCTCTTTGGATGGACTTTAGACTATGGAAATGGATTGAGAAACTACAGAGCCTTTGTACTCAGCATCAAAACCATACTTTTATACATGTAGCTAGTGCCATTGAATGAAGCATAACTGCTCATATTTGTAAGTGTCAGACATCATTCTTGACATCAGATGATGTGATTTAGTCATACATAATCCATATATGTTCTAATATGGTCTCTTAACAAAGAGAAAATAGAATGGCAGCAGCTTCTTGTTCTGCTGTATTTTTTTTGAAGTTATCTGCTTTCCAGTTCAATCAAATGAAGGATTTTTGAACAGTAATTTGAATTATATATAGGAATCTCCTCAGCAGTCCCCAGAGTTCCGTCTCTTGGCAGTGGTTTTCTTCCCAGAACCCCAGTAAAATACATAGCTGCAGAATATTTGAGTGAACTACCTGCTTCAATAAGATGGATTGGATTGTAATTTGATGGTTTGGTATTGAGTCTGAGCAGCAAATTTTAAATTTGTGCCATTATGTATTGAGCAGATGGTCTCTTTGCTAACTAAATAAGTTATGAGATGTAGCAATAATACTACCTGTTAAACCATTATGTAAAAACTGTATGTGATCTAAAGGTACTTTTAGGAAAAATTATATTTAAAGGTAAACTTTTATTTGCTGATTTAGAGAAAAAACATCTGAACTAAAACATGAGCATTCTTTCTCCTTCTCTCCCATTTGGCCTTACATCCTGATGCATTACCTTGTGTTTAGGTATTGCTTATCAAAAATTTTAAGGACAGTAAGTTGATATAAAAGATTGTAATGCTCCTATTCAGTGATTCAGAGGACATTTGTATTCTTATACTGTAGGCAAATGAAGCCTCTATCTGTTAAATTGGAATAAGAGTGCTTCCCGATCTCAATTCTGTGAAGAAAAATAAACACTGTGAAGTGCTTATAGTAGGGCACAGGCAAACCTGTCAGTGTACAGTACATTGGAGTGTAAGGCTCCCAGTTGTGTCCGTTCTTGAGCCAGCTGCTTGTCAAACAGGGTAAACAGGTTCTGTGATATGAGATGCTTTCTTTATAAGCTCAAAGGACTGGTTGTGTCATCAAGCAGATTTTTAGAAGAAGAGAGAATTTAAACTATTTCCTTTAAGACATCAGTAGCATTACAATTTAAACACTGTTACAACAGATCCTTTACCAGAGCCACAGTGCTGCAGAACTCAGCTTACACAGGGTTATGTATTGACTTCAGAAATCGTATCTGGTAGTTTCTTTTGAAGGTTTGCTGATGCAAACTCCACCCTTTTACCACAAAATTATTTCCGGACTTTTTAACAAAAAGATGAGAAATGTATCTTTACTTACTTTAGTAAGTACTCACATTGCAGTAGTGCCCAGATAATGAAGAAGCTCTTGTAACTTGGATTGCACATTCTTTGGGACAAGTTAGTCGTGAGGAAGTGGCAAAACAAGGAATTGTGTGTTTTGAGGAGAGCACAGCTCAAAATGAAAAAGTTTGTAAGGTTGTTTTCAAGTGAAGTGTTGGTGTCTTGAATATTCTGTTTCTCTTCTCTCCTCCGAGAGAGGGAGGGAAAGTTCTCCTGCTATCACTATACTTCTGCTTTTATCCTCCTTTCAACTTGTTGCCTGTGTGCTTGAAGCTGGTATTTTTCCTGATCAGAGTACTCCACCTTTTTCTCTGCAAAAGGCCCCAGTGCACATCAGTTCTGTTGTTGAAGTAATAGCAAAGAAGGGAGCATTGTTCAGCAATTCACATCTGATTTCTTCGAACAGGGAGAGGGAAAGGGTTGAGAAATCTGAAGAATCAAGACTCTGTGTGGTAGGGTACTGTGTGATCAGTGTGTGATAGGACATAAAATGAGATGGCCCAAGTTTTTGCCACCAATAACCAGCTGTGCTGCTGAAGGAGAGGTACCTGGTCTGCTTGATAGTCAGCTCCAGAACTTCTCCAATTATCAACCTGACGTTTTAATGTAATCTCTTTATCAGGAGCCTGATGTGGTCACCAGCTGACCCGCTTGCAGGTCTTCTGGTAGTGTGATTTCTTTTACCTCTTAGTTATTTTGTCCTAGCCCTATTTACTAAGCTCATGTAGCTAGGATATAATTAAATGATCTACTTCATTTTCTTTAGTGTGCACAGATTTTTCTAAAGAAGAAATCAGGGGGTATCCACCTTGTTTCTGTCAAGTCTCATGCAGATTGAGTAATTCAAGTGTGGCTGCCATGCAAGACACTTTCGCATAGCTTTGCAACCTACTATGTTAGCACAATTGTTGTTGAATAAATTGAACTTATTGCTGTGGAAGAAGTAGAGGCTGTTATGGATGCTGAAGTTGGTGTCACCGGATCACCCTGGAGCTAATTTGCATACCAAGTTCAACTTAATGCATTAGTAAATTCCTCCTTCAGGAGAACTATTATCTCCTGCCTGTGAATCAGAGCAGTGTATGTGTCTTGTGCTTGCTGAGCGTGCGAGCAGCCTGGTATACGGTATACAAGGAGGCGGTGTACCAGCCTTCCCACAGGTTCACTGTCTCTGCTCTAATCTGTCAGCATCCAATTTCCTCTGAGGCCTGACTGAATCGAGTTTGACAGCGATGCTATGTAAATAGGTGGCAGAGGCCCATATCAAAGGTAACTGTATTACCTATTATTGTGAAATGGACTGTGAAACAACCAAAACATGCCTAAAAGCACAAATCTTTGTTCTTTACCCAAGTTATGTTTGCAGTGTGTTTTCCCCCAATTTTCTACTTAAGGCTTCTGTTTTAACTTGCTGTTTTGCTCTTCCTTTTATCTTGTTTTCTTTTCTTGACTTCATGGTGGGTAGGTTTTTTGTTTGTTTATTTTAATGAAACAGCACACATTCCAATGAATAGTTTCCCATTGCTTCATTGTGACAGGTAGTGCAGTCTTTCAAACTAACACTTTGATGGGATGTATGTATGCTGCGGTGCTTGCAGAGCTATGCATAAAATGTTTGAAACGCTATGATGTTAGCTTCTCCCTGAAACTGAAAATTGCATCCCAACCAAATCCTGCAACACTTGCATGTTCCTGGCTGGATAGTGTCCTGTAGGTGGAAAGAGCATCCCCTCTCGTTCTTTCCAGACTGCTAAAACTGCACTGCTCTCCTTCTGATGAAGAATAAGGGTCTCCTAACTGCTCTGAGCTCTCTAGGTTACTTCAAAAGGGGCAATCTGACAGTATGGACAGTTTTTCTTCTGTACTGTCCTTGATAAATCGCTCAAGTGCTTGCCTTCACCATGGTCCTTAGATCTCTTCAGTACCAGCAGACTGGAAAGGAGTCAGTTGCTGTTACACGATCTATAGTGGCAGGGAATTCTGTGACAACAGCTACAAGCAGCAGCAGCAAGTCAAAGTTTTCTGGACACCTTGAAAAACAGTATTGTATCACTTCCTTCTGCAGCTATTAACATTAGATGCTCTGGTTCACCTAAAAGCTTTGAATTGCCAGAAACTGAAGGGATGTCCTGAGGGGACTCTTTCCCTGCTTATCCACAGGTTGAGGAATTCTTCAAACATCATATATTTACATTTATCCATGTCACAAGTATTCCTAATGTACTATAGCTAAACACCACTTTTGATGAGTGGGGAATCACACATTTGTTTGAGTTTCTGCAGTTGCTGATAGTATGTTTGAAGAGCAATTTTTACAAGTTGCTTTTTAAATCAGTGTTCTGGAGCTGAGCTAAGGAAAAGGGGTGACATTTCTGTAGGACTCAATTTCCAGAAATGCAGCACTAAAACCAAAATGCTTCGTTCTCAGGAGGAAAGCTGCATGGCTGAGCACAGAGTACCTGTCTCTTGTGGTTCTGTAATATCTTGCAACTGAAATCTGAAGAAACCTCTAGAGAATGAAGATAGGAAGTTGCCACTTTTGTTGTAATGACAGTGGTATGATACAGTTTCTAGCTCTCAGTTCCTAGCTGTGAATGTCTAATATTTGAATAGTTCATTAAAGGCAAAAGAACAGCTGTATAAGTCTTTTGTTGAAATTACCGAAATAGTCAGCACTGAAATGAATGATGCTGTAGTTAAAGCTGTTGCATCCTCTTAGATGAGCCATCTTGTCCTCAAAATGATGCTAAAGGATTATTGTCTTTCTGGTTGATGAATGAACAAAACAAAATTTCAGTTTTTCTCACCTCTTCTTTCACTTTGAAATAAAATATCCTTTTTGTCTTTAATGAGAACTAATTATGAATAGATCTTTCCGATTTTGTACAGCAGTGTGGCTGCATATTTTATCATGAGTAAAAAATTAAAAAATTTTGGTGTGCTACCTGTAGAGACACTTTTGGCAAACTCTTATGGTAGCCTTTACATATTATGCACAGAATTCTACTTCCGATAACACTGAGAAGGTACTTTTCTGGGATTAAAAAGTGAACTAGATCCAATCTTGTTGAAATAAAAGGCAGGAGAGATTTATTGTTACGTTTGATAGACAATCGCATATGTTTTTTTTTAAGGGAATCATCCTTTAAATTTGTTTTTACTAATGCAGTAGTCACAAGTGAATGCTTTAAATTGTAGATATGATTACACCAAGATTTTTGACTTTATATTAAAGAAAGTAGGAATTAGAAATTAAAGTTGTAAATTACAAATTTCAAACCCTGTTTCTTTCTTGTGTGGGCTCTTACAATGTCAAGTGCAGGTGTGTTTTCCTCTTGTTCTTATTTTCTTACCTTTTATGAAAGCATAGATAGCAATCAATACCTTCTGTACAGTTTTAGTAATCTGTTGTACTGGCTTCTTTCCCTTTCTCTAAAATGATCTTGGCCACAAACTGAATGGTAGAGTACCTTAATTGAAATTACAGAAAACAGCATTTACAGACCTAGAGAGTAACACTGCTAGAAAAATATATTCTTGAAAAATTAAGCTTTAACCATAAGTGAGTATAGGAAGATTATTTTTTACTTCAGTGGGATTTCTGTAACTGAACTGCAAAATTGAATCCTTTGACTGCTGCTTTGCACTTAGTAGCATGTGGTATTTGGAGTGTCAGCGGTAAGGTTATATATTCTCACTGAACTTCAATAAGAAAAGTACTCATATACTTTTCAAAATCTTACTAGAATTTCTTGAAAACTGTTTAGAATATACTTGTCAACTGTCTTGTTACAGATAATTTTTTAGCTAAAATTTACTGTGTATGCTCTCTTTGGGGGAAAAAAAATAATTCAAGTAAGTAATGTTCTCTTTAGTGTATATTGGATGATCTCCCATTCACATATTTACTGAATACTTCAATTTGTCAATAGCTAGTTTCTTGTCTTGAATACAAAATTTGATTAACGGTGCAGTTCTGTTCGCTAAGAGGGAACAGCATGAGTGTAAAACATGTAGTTTTTTTGTGAGGTGCTTGCACAACAGTGCAAAAAGTTATCCGTTTTGTATAGCAGATAAACTAAGGGGTTGGCAGATTTTTCAAAGAGGTGCTCATAGGGACATTTGATAAGGATCAATATGAGACTTGGCATAGTAAGCAGTTTAAATCAAGATCTGAAAATTAGTTATAAATATTTTTCTGATTAAAATCTCTTCATGATTCAGACTGGGAATGTGATAATAATAAGTGGGTTCCAAGCTTCCAAGTAGCTTTTTTTTGTTCTGGTGAATTGAGTTATTTCAAAGAAGAAGGTGTGTTTAACACAGCTAACTTCTAGAAACAAGGAATAAAGCCTGTTAGTATTTGGGGAGTGGGGGGAATGCTGCCTTGAAGGTATTGATTGGGAAAACTAAGCCAAAATAGCTAAAGGAAATATTTAACATTTAGTTTTTATAGATAATTAAGATGCTGCATGGATTCTTCAGTTCACAGTGGAATGGTTTAATTCACTTTTTCATTGTACATTTGAAATAAAACCTAATTGAATTAATCCATTAAAAGCTGATTTGGATTACTGCTTCTGAATCTTTCTTTGTAATCATGCTCTCAGAAGGTTATTTCACTAGTTGACAATTACTTCATTAGGGGGAAAAATTGCAAGGTTATAAAGGGTGCTCTAACGTGATGGAGAAAGGCGTAACAAAAGCTGCTGTCAGGAAGCTGAAGACCAATTTAACAAACCTCACAAAATGCGTGCATTTCTGTTCTTGACAGTTAAAATTGTGGCAAATGGTTGAGATTCTGTTCTTGATCTAATCCAGGAAAATTTATATTTAGATTTAACTAAGCTAATAATGAGTGTCTGGCTGAAGCGTATCTTGCACATGAGATGTATAAAGTTAAATAATGTTTTTATACATGTCTCATGGTCTGTTTTAATTACATTAACATAGGGATCTTGTGAGTATAGATCTGCTTCCATGGATCCAGTTATAGGGCTCAGACAGAACAGAATGGCTTTCTTATGCCCTAATTAATTAATATTTATTGCCTTGTTGATAAGTAGATTGTATGCGTGATGCGTACTGATGTAGTGATGGAGTGTATTTCTGTTAATGGTGCTAACTTGTTGGCAGCTTTCCTGATAAATAGCTATTTACCTTATTGGGTCTCATTACTGAATAATGCAATGAATGTAAATAATAAAGTAATACTGCATTTCTTTTTTAGGTAATAATCTATGGGGATTTGCCAAAAAATAAAGAAAATGTAATATATTTATCAAATCATCAGTGTACAGGTTTGTATTGTTTTTTCTTATACACCCTTATAGATTAAAAACCAGCTTTGACTATGGATATTTCAGCCCACTCTACAGTTACGAGCTAGGAGGGGAAATAGCTACTATGTTTTAGGTTCATCTCTGTAGTATTTATTTAATAGGAGTTTGGTTTGGGCTCTTTTTTTACCATGTTTGTAGTGAAATGCATATGAAATGCCAAAAGACTTGAAATCTCAGCTCTTTCTCTGAATGGGTAAAAGCTAAGAATGCATAAAAATCTTTTTATTGTTAATAGAAATGTAGTGCCTGCAGTTGAAGTAGTAAGATGCAGTCAAAATCGTGTAATGTTTTATAATCACTTGTTTTTTAAATGTGATATTGTCTGTTTAAGACTTGTGAGTGGTCAGTGAGTACATAGGCACCCAAATATGATACATCTATCGGAATCCATTCATAAAGATGTGGACCTATTTCTGTAGTGTGTCTTACCCTCAACTTTCAGAATTGCAGGCAAACTTGGCTCCTTCTGTACCAAATACAAGCTCTAAAGATCCTCTGGATTTAGTCATGACTTACCTATCTTTCCCATCTCAGTATTTAGCTAAAGTTCAGAAAAACATTTGCAATTACTTCCCCTTCTTAAATATCTGCTGTTCCTTAAATTCTGTGATTTTTACTGAAAGTCCACACCGCTGAGAATCAGACCTGTGACTGGGTTGAATTTAATGTAGCAATATCTGCTGAGATTTTCGAAGGAGTAGAGGAAGAGGGATTACCTATTTTATATAATAATCTCAAATCTAAAGGCTTAATGTAGAGCATAAGTAATGTTTTTCTGTGCACTTTCTCAACTGAGTCTAGTGTAAAAAAAAAAAAAAAACACAAAACTTGATGGTAAATGATGGCTAGGGGCTTGTACATTGAGAATATACCAACGGACCTATTGCTACAGAAGACAGTGGTGTCTCACTGTGTTAAATATTTAGCTGTGCAGTGCTGTTTTTTGGAAGGTGGGCTGATGATGCAACAAGAAGCTCAAAGCATGAATACGAACTCTCTACATTTATTTGAACCAGAAGCTGGATAGGAGGGAGAGAGAGAAAGGAAAAACTATCCACAACAAAGTTCCTGTGCTACACTCATAAAGTTAGTTGACATTACCTATAGTTAACATTGGTGGTGACTCTTAAACCAGGTAGTGTCTCTGATGTATCCCAATTAGGCTGAAGCCAGTGTTCAGGAAGACTAGGCAAATGCAGCAGCAAGGCCTATCTGGTAGGTGTAATTTCCATTTGTAGGATTTCAAAGGCACCTCTCGCTCTCCATTAACTCCACAGGGAACATTGTAATTTACCTTAAGGGAGTTTCACCAGATGCCTGAAATTAATTACACATTAGACTGCAGAAGGTCTGTCCAAAGTGAAGCAAATTAGTGGCAATCTCTGTGGACTGGCTGGTTACGTACCCAAATGAAACTTGTAATACATAAGCAAACTGGAAACCAGGCTCTGTGATATTTAACTTGTTAAAATAGGGTTAACCCCATGAGCTGTCATTCCACATTTTGGGTTATTTGAGGAAGCACTGATAGGAAAATAAATACTGAAGCACAATTTTAGCAAAATGTAAAACTTGCATGATGCATAGCTGAGTGTTAAGAATGACTGTTTCAAACATCTCTCTTGCAAAATTTCAGCAATAAAATAAAGTAAAAGTGAAACAGTATTTAAAGCTGTGTTAAAATGCTTTGGCTTTCAGAATTTACTGTATCTAGTAGACATGAGTGATGTGCACAGATATGTAAATTTAACATGCCCACCTAAAGAATAGCAATGTTGGAATCAAAGTAACTTATTTTAAAAGTTGTCCTATGGTAGAACCTTGTAATTCTCAAAACTTTTAATAGGAAATCTAGTATTGCAGTATTTAAAATTGTGACTGAATAGGAGTTATTTGTATAAAGAAGTTGGCAAAGTACGAATCAACTTGATTCAGGAAAGTTCTTTCCCTTTGTTTTTCGTTTTGCTCTTGCACGTTCTTGACAATCTGCTTGTCAGTTTACTGTGTCTCTTTCCAGCCTTTCCCTACTGAGCTTTCCATCAGATTTTTTCATTCAGAAGCCTTTAGTGATATTTGTATGTACAAAATGTGCTTTTTATTTTATCTGTGGCAGTTGAAAACTGGTTTAACTAAACATTTTGGGCTTTTGTCTTTGCAGTTGATTGGATTATTGCAGACATGTTGGCAATTAGGCAGAATGCTCTTGGCCATGTCCGGTATGTTTTGAAAGATGGGTTAAAATGGCTTCCATTGTACGGGTGGTATTTTTCACAGGTAAGTCTATTCGGTTTTTCCTTACTGTTTGTGTGTCACGTATATATAATATACTTTCCTTGCATTTATAATACATATTTTCAAGATACAGTTCTGAGATGACACTTGTTTATTTGAACATGAAAACTACTTGTTTCACTCAGTGTAACTAGATGTGTATCTTTTAGTTGAGAGACACTTATTAAAGAATCAGTTTATTTTTCTAAAGTAATATTTTGTATGAACAGAATGTCTATTACTAGAATTGGAACTGCAGAATCTATGTTAGAAGCCATTTCAGAATATTCTAATACTTCATTCTTTTTACAGTTCAAATGCCCCCTTAGCAGAAAGTATAACTAGACCTTTTTCCCATGTTTTTTGATCATACTGTAAACTAGGAGTAGGTTCACACTGCTCTGGTGTACTTCTTCATTTTTCAGTTAGTAGTTTTTAGCACAAAATAAAAAGAGGAAAATTGGACCTTAGTACAGTGTGCAGGAGAAGCAGCAGGATCCCAGTCTCCATGAAAGTGTTGATGGTTTTGCTTCGGACTTCAATTAAACCAGAACACTATAAACCTAAATGGGTCTAACCATATTCCTATTACTACCTTTTACTTTCTCTTCTTCCTACTTTATGGTCCTCTTGTTCCTTTTAGTATGAGAGCACAACCTGACGTGACTCAGAATTATACAATTACAGAAGAAACAGTGGGCCATGTTCTTTGCATAGATGACTTACTGAGTGGACATGATCTTTAATCCCATAATGATGGTGGAGAACAATGTAAATGACATGTATTTATTACCTCTCTAAAATCCTCCCTGAATTTGTCAAAACTATTCCTTGCTTTCTCTGAAAGCAGGACTGCTTCTATAGACAAATAATTTTAGATGGGTGAACAGAAAGTTTTTGTGAGTATTGGTATATCTTGTCAGGTGATCTGAAATGGCTTCACGGTATTTATCTCAAGATTTAAGTAGATGCTTGGTTGTTAGAGTAGAAATGGGTTAAGTTTTGGGTAACTGTTTCAAAGTGCCTGTTTGACAAGATTCTTTTCCTTTGGCTTCTGTCCTTGATTTTTACCTGTTCCCTGAACTTTGTTGTTTTCTAAAACAAAAAGACCTGCCTGCCCCCCCAACAAAATACCTTAAAAAGTTCTTCTTGTAGAATCATGGTTTGACTGAATTGGCTTTCAGTCCTATACAGGAGGATGGGGGATATTGAGAGGAATACTACACAGAGTATGATCTGAACTATATATTAATATGTAAAAGAATATGTGAAGAATAGGGAACTTATCTATTCTTACCCAAAGTAGATCCAAAGTAGAACCACAGCCCTGAGTTAGTTCCACAAATTCCCTTATGCATCATATGATAAAGAATTAACAGCCTGGCCTTGCAGTTTTGTCATTGACTAGAGCTGAACTCATTGCAGGCTTATGTCAGAAGAGGAGGCTGTACTCTCTCCCTCCACCTTGGCTGCATGTACCTCTATCTCACCACGTGCGCTCTTGCAGCCACAAGGCAAGGTAGATCAGCTGATTGCTAGGACCAGCCAAAGAGGGAAAAGGTTTGAGCGTAAGACCACTGGTGGGAAGAGTGAAGGAGACAGGACAGCCCTATTCTTGCAGTAGACCACAACTATATTGTTTGACTTTGAAACTGTACTTTAAAAATGGGATTCCAAGAAGCTAACATAAGTTAGATTATGTTTAGAGAGCTTAGGGGTGAGAGAGCTTAGTATGCTAAAGAATAGGATGTGCCTTAAAAAATGGCCTTTCCCCTCACTCAGATGTTGCCTTCTAGCTTGGAAATAGATGCCTAAATTGAATTGAGGTGCAGAGCCTTGGATGGTCTCACCTAAACTGTCCACCTCTAGGGAGTGAACTGTCTCACTGTTTTATTTAAAACCATAGGTGGTGGCTGTGGTTCCTGCTTCTGTACAATATGGAAGTGGTTAGAGTGTTCTCCAAGATACTGAGAGATCCAGGTTCAATGTTGCTTTCAGCCTGAGGGTTGAAAATGTTTGCCATCTTCCGGGAGAGTGCCCTAACCAGCAGGCTGTAAAGCTAGGCTGGAGTGTGGGCGCTTGCCATCCTTTCTTCTGAAACCACAGTGTTATCTCCTGGATTTCGAAAGGGAATATGCCCTAGAGAAAATGAGAAAACCACTGGTGGCCTCTTTGTTTCTTGGTGAGGGTTTGCTCTCCCAGTCCCCTAAATAAGTACAGAGTGCAAACCCTGGCCTACCTCAGTGAGGGTGTCCACTGGGGGGCAATGAACTTTTCTGTTGTCTAATACTTTCCCCACTAATGACTCTGGTTCTCTGTTTGTCTTCTGCAAAAGAGAAAGTGACCAGTCTGATGCATGGAAGTAATCTTGCTGTTTTTCCTTGCCTGTAGTCACTAAATTGGTGGTACTTTAAGTCTTCTTTAATTAAAATACAGAGAGGATATCTATTCCATCCGCTATCGCTAGGTGTCCAAAAATTTTTTTTTCAAGATTTTGGAAAATTACTATTGCTATCTGGAATATCCGGTGCTCGGTTTCCTGCCTGCTAAATTGACTGTTGAAAGAAGGTTCCTGTGGAAATTAATCTGAATGTAGGCTATGTTCTTAAACAAAACACATTTATTAAATAAAACCTGTTCAGCTTTGGATTCCTCAAAATATAATACTACTATAGGAAGTAGTGGGAAATAAATATGAAAACAAATAAATGAATATATAAATACATATACATGTTTATGAATAATTCAGTGACACAAATGAAAGGCAGCTTACTGACAATGGTGATGTGTATGTGCTTAAATTACTGAGACGGGATGCAGCAGGAGTGTAGCGCAAGCTAATAGGTATTTTTATTGTTTTTATCACACCAAACAGTGCAAAAACATAAAACACTTCCTGCCCTTCCTGTTGATGTTCTGTCAGTGATGTCACTTACACTCCACTAAAAGTTTCCAGTGCCGCGTAATTACGGCATGCTCACGGAATTCATATTCCCTACCTCAGGTAAACATCCTGTTTGGAAGTAAATGCAGTCTGGATGTCCAGGAGAGCGAAATTCAGGCACAAAGGAAGTATATTTGTAAACATAATCCATTGTTGACTAAGAGAGAGGCTTTTAAAGTACAGGGGAAAAAAATTAAAACCTTAGAAACAGTACTTCCAGAAATCTGTTTTGAAAAGCATTCATGTATTTGATCTCTTACTGAAAAGGAAATGCAGTACAAATTGGGGAATTTGAGCTATATACAGTTGCATAGCTAACAAATTTTTCTTTGGAAGCAGCTATCTAATGGTAAAAAGGAAAAGAGCCACTTAAATTAACCTGTTATGCTCCAGGTTTGTTTTATTAGCCAAAAATACTTCTCTTCATAAAACTGGCTGTATTATTTTTGGGTGGATCTGACTTTTTTTTTGCCCTATCTTTCTCCACCAAAATGCCACTAGCTCCTATTCATCTTATACCACCTGGTGAGGCTGGGACGTAATTTTGGAAAATATTTTTGATATCCCAAACTTTGCTTAACTTTTTAATGTAGAAAGTATATCTTTGTCTTTTCAGTTATTCAGCTTCAGCTTCTGTACCCTTTTGGTTGTCACTGAATTTTAGCCAATTATTTAGCTAATGTGGCATCTTTCTTCTCTTTAGCTTTGCATTCCTGTGCATTTCGGGAGCTGACATATGTGTTTGGTTTTTATGCAGTAACTGGTGATCTTATAATATGCAGTTTGTCTGTTCTTGTGTTAAGTGTCTGTTTTCCTATTTACTTGGGAAGTACAGGCCTGTTTCTAAGCATAAAAAAGGTTGAGGTGGGGACACCAAAACTGTCTGTGGTGTTATGGTGTCCCAGGTAAACTGTATGACAGTAACTGGGATTCCCCCATGTTCACAGATGAAAAAAGGAAAGGGTAGTTCAGCACGTTCCCAGTTTACTGCAGCCGTTTAGTAATTTGATAAATAAGGGATGACTGAATTCAAAGCTTGGCCTAGTTGCATGCACACAAAATGATGGCTTACAAATTATATCAAAGTCTTGTATAGAAGATCTATTATTTTCCATACCAAACTAAGTCTGGACTTCCTGTAGGCAGTTGTGATGAGTGTCGCTTTGCAGAGTAAAATTTCTACTTCCCTTTAATGGTGTCAGATCTTAAAAACAGCCTTACATGTGAAGTGTGTAGATAATGTGCAGCTGTTTGCTGCACAGTTGTTGCAAGCTTTTTCTGCTCATGCCATCATTTACCCAGGACCAGTAAACACATGGGAGATGGTGCTGATATGATGCTCCAGCCTGCAAAGGCCAAGCTAGATGGATTGGGGAATTCTGTTCTCCATTTATTTTTCATCCTCGCCAGTCATAACAGCCCAGCTGAGCACTGCAGCTGGCTACTTCACCTTAGAAGAGAATCACAGACCATGATGTTAAGAGAGGATATTTAATGTGAAGTTAATGCACCATTGACTTCCTGTTCCTTTTCACTGCAGCTTTTGGAGAACAACTTACAAGTTATGTCAAATACCATTAGTTAAGCGTCTGCACGGCCATCTTTCCACACAGTAAAAAGGACAGGGTGAAAGAATAGTACGTAGCTCCTTTTTCATCTGCCTTCTTCTAACTGTGAAACTTTGTTCCTGTCCACACCATGCGAATGAGGTACTATCTCCCCTAACACACACATGCACACACCACAACACCCATGTTTCTATAACGTACTGCATCTTTTTCTAAGATAAGACTGAGGTTCAGCTCTTAGTAGTTTTAGTCTTATTGTCAGCTTTCTGTTAAGAGCATATAAAACCACAAATGGACAGAAATTATCTGACAAAACCTAATGCTAACAGTCAGGGCAGAGGGGCAGAAAAGAGTATTACTGGAAATAAGTTAGGGAATCCCCGAAAACGAGGTCCCTTAAAAATGAAATTCTGTTATTTGGAAGCTATGTTCTTTTCTTCTTTACTGTTTTCAGAATTCATTGTGTCAGTAGTTCATCTTGTTCATCAACGTGTTTGTTTATCCCATTGTAAGTACACTGCGGATGAAACAGTGATGGAAGAAAGATATATGATGAGGCAAATTTTATTTCTTTATAATCTTCTTCCTCTGTGTGTACTTTGCCATAGTGCTTTTGCTGAAATTTTTGTGATTAGATTGTGTGGAGCAATGTATAAAATGAATCTTTCCAGAAAATGGTCCAGTTTTTATAGTGTTTTTCAGCAGAAGTAGCTTATGAGATCTTTTACCTTCTAAAGGGTTTGCATTTCTGTATCTCGGTATTAAACATTTGATTCTTTAAAAAAGTGTATGAAATTGTTTGCATGACCTGTGCTAGTTACTTTTGTGCTACTCATAAGGTTTGTATGTACATGTGCAGTACATGTAATTCCAGTATTTGCATTAGTCACTACTTAAGAATGGGCACATAAAATTGAAAATGTTGAGCTGTAAAAACTTGTATGTGGGTAACTTCACTGGTGTGGATTCTCTTGATCTACAAGTGGTGCGAGGGAGAAGCTAAGCTGTGTTTGTCTGTGTTTTCAGGAATACATCCCTGGGATTAGTTCCAATGCTGACCTACAGTTAATTATTTAACACCTTTAAACAAGACACTCAGATGTCTTCTGATGTTTTTTTTGTAGATATGATCTTTATATAAACAGATCTTGTGAACTTATGCACATGCAGATGTAAAATTAGTTTTAAGTGTTTTCATCCTGGGATAAAATGTCTTGTAGGACATGAGTCATAAACGTGTCTTGTCACTGTAGTCTTGTTTGTTCTTTTATCAAATATTCTGTGTTTAAAATATTTAAATATTTATCTTTTTTTTTTTTCTTGTTTGTTTTTTGTTAGCATGGGGGAGTCTATGTAAAAAGAAGTGCCAAATTCAATGAAAAAGAAATGAGAGAGAAGTTGCGGGCCCAGGTGAAAACTGAGACTCCGGTAAGATTATACATTTCTTTTACCCCCCCCCCCTTCATTTCATTGAGCTTTTTAATGGCAGAGGCTTATTTGGATAAATGAACTGCGCCTGATATCTGCAAACTACAAGACAGCAATCGTGGATTTTGTTTTCTTTCTGTATTTTTGCAGTTATTTTTTATAATTAGAATATCTTTAATTAAAAACTGCTAGAATTTTGACTAGTCTTTTTTATGAATAATATGAACTTCTTTATTCTGTCTGTAGAGGGCAGGGGCATCTGGACTAAATCTTAGAACATGAGTTATAGTAATGTCCTTGAGCAACCAATTTCAGTGTTCCTTGTGTTTCAAGGTACAATATTTTGACTACTGTAATAATGCTTGTCGGAGATTGTTATTTTTGTGAGAAGTCTTCCAAAAGTCCAGATCCATTCTTACAAAATGTTAATTAGTCATCCCAAAGATCAGTCATTTTAATGAAAGTGACATCTTAGAACTGAGTAACATTGTCTGCTACTCTTGAAGAAAAAAAAAATCCAACTCTTGATAATTTTCTATTTGAAGAATGACTGTTAGTGCCAAGTGACTTTTCTCATGACTCCCTGTATGGTTTGTGGCTCAGTGGTTAAAATCACTATGCCTCACTTCCATTACTTGCTGTGCATTAAAATGTTTTCTGCCTTTTTGGCTTGACTTGTGAAAACCAACGCAGTAACCCTTGATATAGAACTGTTACGCTTTTACTTAGTTTGAAATGATGTGATTAGGACTCACCATTCCACCTACTAATAGTAGCACACCTCTTTAAAGCTGAAGCCTGGGTTAATGGAATATATAGGTTGTTTTGACCTTCATAATACTCTTCTTTAAGTGTGTGTGTGTGTGTGTTCAAAAAATGAACTGGCCTTTTTTGGATGATTGATGTATACACATACATAGGTGCATGGTTGTGACACTTACTGGAAAGCCATAAATCAGTAAATCATCCCTCTTAAGACAGTACTCAAATTCATTCTGTCTTGAACTGAGATTTAGTATGGACAGGTTATTACATTATTATTATTATTAATTTGTTAAGATAAACAGTAAGTGTATCTATTTCCTGTTTTTAAAGTATCAGCTATGATGGCCAAAAATACATTATAACAACTAAATTTTTGCTATGAATTTTTGGCTGACATGAAATGACATTATGCTGCAGAATTCCACTTGTCCTGTGGGGCAACTCTCTCTGATATGCTAGTAAATAATGTTCATTGCTGTTAGCATGGGAGAAAGCAGATCAGTCAAATTTTGGCTGCTGCTATTTCCATGGCCTATAAGGATGTCTTAATTCTGTATTATTGTCTGCATATGTGCATTTTGGGTTTTTTGTGCCAAATTCTGTCTTCATTGGTATGCACAAAATGTATTCTTCATTAGATTATACCTCTGTTGCCTTGCACTCTATATTTAATAAATACTTTTGAAATACTTGGTGTCTTATAAATATTTCAGCTAGTGGAAAATACTAGTTTGGGGCACAACATTGTTTAACCATTTTTATATATTTTTAGCATTAGAGTAATATTGTACTTACTATACATTGTATCTTCATGAAGCTCTCTTAAAAGGTCTGTCATTTCTTTGATTTGTGTGTGCAATTTGGTATTGGTTTTTCCTATCAGTATACAACAGTACATTACCTTGGGCTATGTTAGTTTGGGAACGTCTCCCTGGGAAGTTATCTAAATAACTTTTATTGTAGAATTTGTTGACGGTTGCTTGGCTTATAAGAAGCTTAGGTGTATCTAGACGTGTCCATCTAATAATATCCACAGTGAGAAAGCGGCCATATTCGATAATGATAGCTTGTCCTTGCATTACCAAGGAGAGCCATTTTATCCAGGATGTGAAAGGGTTGCATTACATTGTTATTTTCTCTGTGTAAGTGCCAAAGATTCTACTTTCTGTAAAATATGCAGCATAATTCAGTAAGCAAAGATGCAAACTGCAGGATGTGTGAAAGCATGTATTTGAAGCCATCTCCCTGTTTTTCTAAGCTAAAGCTTGCTAAATGAAGCTGTCAGAAGGTTTTTGTCTTAAGCATTTTAAAATGCAAGTCACTAAAATCTGAGTCTTGGTCTCAGTCTTTCTTTGCTAATGCTGGGAGTGGAGCTGAATTTATTCCGCCATTTAAATTAAACACCTTAAGATCCTTTTGAGAAATACAGAAGAGTCTGGTACTTCTGATATGCTTTAAAAAGTGCTGCAGAACCAGTCATGAGCTATGAAAGGTATCATCACTAGCTGATTGCTTTATTGAAATAACTATTAAATAGTGTAGAACCGTGGTAGTAGGCTGCAATAATTTAAAGTTACAAAAGCGGGCTTAGGAAAAACTAAGTTGACAATACAGCCTCTATGTAGGATCGCCCATGCTCCAGGTAGGCTGCTGCCTTGTGCAGCTGCCCATTTACTCTGTGGGGACAGTCACGCAGCATTTGATCTGGCGCTACAGTGGTTTCCCAACTTCTGCTCGCTCTGAAGCTGCTGCTGAGAAGTACTCAGTTCAGGGTGGTGGCACTGGATTTAAAGCCCTACGTAACACTGTCTTCCTAAGCAGTTGCTCCCCCTGCAGAGCGCTGGTAAGTTGCTGTGGTTAGCGTGGGTGAGAGTACCTGGGCAGCGTGTCTTCCTGCCTAAACCTGCTGGTTTCTCACTAGCCAAAGAGGCAGTTTATGATTGGGTTTGGTTTTCTGGCTTCCCTCTCTTCTCCCCACCCAGTACTCACCCCAAAGCACTTTTTTTTTTTCTTTTTTTTCTTTAATTCATGGTTTGGCATTGATCATGATAATAAGATTCTTGGTTCGAACTCTGCATTAAATCAGCGTGTTCTATAGAAACCTCTGAATTTTTTTTTAGTGCAGTTGTAGGAGCATGTGCCCAGAAACACATCTAATTCTGCGTCTGTTCGAAAACCTGCAAATAAGTGTTTCCACTTTTGCTTCAGTACTATAAATTTACTCAGCAGGCTAATGCATATTTTAAGACCAATTGGAATATAAGGGAAGGTTTAAGCTTAAAGCATTTGTTTAAAACTACATTCACTGTGTGTTCTGCTTTTCATGATGGATTTTTAAATCTGATTCATAGATTAAATAAATCCAGAAGGGGTTTTTGTTTTGTTTTGCTTCTAGAATCTTCCTTCTCCTTCCACTTCAGGTGTGTGTGTATTCAAAACCCATACCAAATGAATATGGGATCACTTTGGTGAGTTTGTGTTTTGGTGTAATTTGGCTCTCCGGAAGTCCTGTGGTGTCACAACTGTGCACCGAAACCGAATCTGCTTCCGAGACAGTTGCTGCTGTTTTCTTCTTATTATCTTGGGTTGCAGGATAGAAGTGAACTAAGTACAAGTGATGTAAAAATGGAAGTATGCTGTTTTAAATCTTTCAGTCAAACCGTATAGGGAGAGACACTTAAGTTTACAAAACTAAAATAAAGTTGTCAAAGTCTGTTTACCAAGACAAATGTTTATATCTGCTGGGGTAAAAGACACAGACCATTGAGTTGTCATTTGAGGGGAGACTAAACTTTCCATAATTTATCTGAGAATTGTTTAAATACAGATGCTGTAAATGCCCTTTAACCTGCCTTTACTACTGAGAGAAGTGTGATAACTTGTGTCCTTAATGCATTATTCATGAAGAAGCTTTGCAGTTCTCTAATTTAATGTGACATTCATAAGCAGTCATAATGCTTTTAAACTGAAGACGCTTTAATCAGTAAGGCAAGTACACCCTAAGCTCATCGACACAAGAATAAATTGCTGTAGGCTTCATTTGGAAATAACTAATTTACTACTCTGGAATTTCTATTAAAATTAATGCACTGGCTGGTGCAGTCCCGAATGGGCCTTTTCTCGGAATAGGGAGCAGCTACGATTGGCTGGTGGCTCTGTGTACGTGGTGGAGTTTTTTCTTCTTCTGTTTAATCTAGTGCTAGAGAAAAGTTTGCCTTTCAGCTGCTAAGGAGAGAATTGTATGCCGATAGAGAGATGGAAGGGAATCTGTGTTAAGGGTCATTTTGTTATTTACAGTTTCGCTGCACATACAGTTTAAACAAAAGAATCCAAATGATTAATATTCAGTCTGTCTGGAGCCATCCCTTTTGCCATTAAGAAACCTAAGGCTTATAGAAAGGCAGAACCAGAGCCTCTAATTCGAGTTAGTGTAACAAGCTCTTTATCTATTTAACTGCCACATGTCACTTGGTCCCCCCCCCCCCCCCAATGAGAAGTAAATTAGAGGTTGAAGACAAACAGGAAAACAAGGCTGCATCTTGGCCTCTTCAGCTCAATGTAGAACCAGATGTGGGCTCAGGTGTGCCTGGCACTGTGTTGGGACGGTGCTTTGCATGGCACTGCCTTCTAGCCTTGCTTTAGGACTTCTACCTGACTGCGTTAAAAAGCCCCTTTTCTGTCCTGCTGGTCACGATTGTGGCACCTTCCCAGCCATGGTGTGGCAGCAGGCCATCTCTTAGACCTGCGCAATGTTCTGGTGGTAGGCTGAAAGCCTGCTGCTCCTGTATCTTCTTAGTGGAATTGGAGCTTTTGAACTACTAAATTTTCCATTTCTTTCTTGAAATTATTTCTCAAATCACCATCTAACTATACACTCAAATGGCTCATTACTGAGCCTTTCTAATTGGCAATACTTAATTGAAACGATGTGATTTTGTTTATATAAAATCTGATTGTCTGATTGTCTCATCTTATGTCTTGTTGTAACAGCAGAGACTGTCACACAATTTGAAGGACACTTTTGTGTTAACATTGTTTTAATGTAGGCCCTAACAAGATAAGTGTGTTTCTCAATGTAACAATATAACAAGGAGGCACTGATATACTCAATCTCCTGGTTTTATAAAGAAAATTAACTCTCCTGAACTGCAAACTGTTCAGTTTGTTAACTGAAAATACAACTTGTATTTCTCTTTATCATGGATCAACAGTAGGAAATCTGCATGCTGAGATGTGGGGTTAACCCAGTATAGCCAATATTGAGATGCCTACTATATGTTTTGCTTCTGTGGTTCATTCACTAACAGAATAAATCTTGGTTATACCAAGCAAAGTGAATCAGACACCAGAAACATGAAGAGGACAGATATATTAATACAACTGCTGTAAGACTTAATCTAATTAGTTTGTCATGGAGTCACTAATTTGCAAATTCCTGACAAGTTCTCTATAAATCCTGTATGTCCGTGCTTGCTTTCCTCATATCACCTCTTGTAATTTGTTCAAATTAAGTCAGATGTGCCTTCCCATCCCCATATCTTTTTCAATTATTGATCTGGGTGTTAATGCTTCTCGTTCAACTCTCCAGAAGCACATCTTTTAGGCAGTGGTCTAAATTGATTCAGATTTGAATTTGTCTACTTCTCAGGATGTGATAATGAAAATAATAGTAAAATTAAGCAAATATATTGTTTAATATGATTTTGAATTCTGTAAATAGAAATATTTTGCTGTTTCCCCCGTCACCCACCTAGGAACAGTATCCAGTAAATACGGGATATCTTTAGTCAGTAGTTACCACTTCCTGATGCCCTATGTTCTTTTACAGAATGGCAGCTACTTTATCCTGGGACGCCTTCCAAAGCCCTGTCCTCAGTCAGGTTTTCTCTTTATGGCCTCTTCTTGCTGCTTGTTTATGGTATCTGGGCTGGCTTTGTTCTGGAGTCCAGGGACGCCTTGTGTTGCTTCATGCCCCTTTTCCCTACCATAAACAGAGGAACTCCCTGTTCTGCCTCAAGGGCTTCCTAAGCTGCCCTACTCTCCACTCTGTAAGCACTGCCCCTCTCTGTACTATTGCTATTTCTTTTTGCCTGGGAGACCTTGACAACACTGGGGAAATGAATGGAGCTATTCTCTATGGGTGACAATAGTTATCATCCATTTGTTTAATCCGTATATTAAGTGGTAATTTTACACTGCGGAATCTGCGTGTAACCCCTGCCATTTTTTATTTTTCTGGCTCTGACCAAAATCAGTAAGATTCTACTATCTGATTCCTAATCCACTCCTTCAAGTTTTAGAATTGATCAGAAATAGTGTATTGACATTTATCTGTTACACAGAAACTGGCATGAAAGTGCCAATTAGTTGAACATAGGGACCTATTCTGTTTTGGTTAAAATTGGTATATCACTGAGTCAGTGGTAATGAAGAATTTTGTATGTTGTTTTGAATGTGAACACTGTATTTGCAATCACTGTGAGAATGCTTATAGCTTCTACATGGCTAATTACATGGCCCTAAATGAAAGATTCTGTTAGCAAAAATTGCCTTAGCTACAGCTAGTCTTTATAGGCAATTAAAATGTTTCTACAGTTCAGCAATTCATAATCCAAGTTCAGGGAAGCTTATTTAGTAATTAAAATCTTAAAGATTTATAGTTCTTACAATCTTTTGGAAATGATGCTTAAGGATTTAACTTCTGCTGCCCATGTCAGGAGATGAGAATAGCCAGTCATGCAAATAGATTTGGTAGGCTGAATTGCACTGGCAGAATATTTTTGTCTTGGGCAGGACTGTCCATGAGTATAAGTAGGACATCTTTACCTGAGTAAAATTCAGGAATGTAAATAGAATGTAAATTCAGGAATGTAAATAGGAGCCATAATAAGCGGCATATTAGGTTTGTATACACTTCATGTAAAGCAAGGACTGCTTCTCCATCTTGTTAGTATGCTTTTAATTAAGAAATATTCAGATTTTGGTCAACAAACTTGTTCAGCTGCTGGAGTTTGAGGTTTACAAGAATAATTAAAATATAATTTGTACCCCTGCTTTATTTTACTCATCCAGGACAGGAGTAAGTAGATACTGTGCTCTTTTGTGTAATCAGCTTCCAGTGACTGATTATCTGCTTTGAAGGGGAAAGGATGGTAATGTTGTTGAATGTTTTTAACTCCTGATCTCTGTTATCAAGAATGATTTTCCTGTCCTGTATGCTCCACTGTCACGCTTAACAATTATAGTCACTATAATACCCTTTGGAGCTGAGCATTCATTCTTTAGTGATGGGGAAAAGTATCTTCATCTTGGACTACCATTTTAGAGAACTGATCCAAATTACATGGTTTCAATATCAGCACATTTATGAAAAAAATGTATCTGGGATTGAATATTGTGCCTTTTTCAGCTAACTCTGAATATTTCTATTTAGTCACTTAAATATCTCAACTGTGGACTTCATAGATGAAATGTGTGTGTGACTAGGTGAAAGTGTGTACTGCAACTGAGTCTAAGTTATGCTTATGCTACTGTCTTGTTAAAAAAAAGTAAGCCCCTTGCCTCTTCAATGCAAATTCCACTGATTTCCCCCCCCCCCCCCCAAATCTATATATGTCTTAGTTTTCTGCTGGTCCTTGAAAATCCACCATCAGTTGGACTTCGCCTACTTCTCGGTCTCTGCATGGTCTTCCTCCTCAAACATGCACTACATGTACAGCCTTTCCTGTAGCTCCATTCTGAATGTCTTGTGGTTTGTCTGTTTGTTCAGCTCTAACGACACTGACACTGTTTTTGCTATTCTCAATCTTTTTCTTTTCCCCTTGGACAGATTCTAGGCTGCTTACTCAGTTTTCCTTGTTCTTGATCTCTCTGCTGATGATTTTGACACTATCAGTCCCACATTCTTAAGATCCTTGCTGGCTTCTCCAGTTGGCTTATTTCCTAGATTACTCTCCTCTGCATTTTAGCGTATCTTCCAGTCTTCCCCACTATGTGATGATTCTGGGGAGTTCAGCTGTTGGATCCTGTCTTTATGCTTTAAACCCTTCTCTGGCTGTTCTGCAATCAGCAAGTGCAGATACCAGCATGTGTTGCCAGAAGCACAAAGTTATATTTCTGTGTCTTTCTTCTGAGCTTTTATTTTAGTTTGCATCATGGATGTGTCCTCCCACTTGTCAGCATCCTCCTGTACTCACTGATAATCTTCCTTGGACTGTCTTGTAAATCCACTATCTTTTTTACTTTCAAATATTTCTTGAGACTCATTTCTGCAAAGATAAAAAAGAAATAGTCTAAGCACAGCAGGCATGATTTAACTATGAATGTCAATTCATGTTCAACTCCATGCTTGTTAGCCTTTGTGGCAATAGCTTTTTCTGCTGCAGGTGAGACCCTAGTATGAAATTTTCACTTCATAAGTAGTGTTTTTATCAACTTTATATGTAGAAGATTATGTAAGATTAAAAAAAAATGAGGAAGGAAACCTCTGTTCTGTTTCAGAAGCAAGCTGAAAATTAATCAAATATGACTCCTTCTATTTGAGTACATCATTTTACACTCAGTTATGCAAATATGCCTATACTTAGGCAAACAGTGCATGTGTAATGATTTGAGAATCCGTAAATACAATTGTTGCTGAATAGGTAAGCAAACTAATTTACCTGCAAAATCTAACCCCACATATACAGATGCTTAAAGAAATGTGACTTTAAAGTTCAAATTGTGCTAAACTATCAGTTTACATTCATAATATATTTAACATCTAATACAGTGAGATACATAAAAATGTCTGGGACATAAGATAGCTGATCTCAATTAATAGTATTTCTGATTATGAATGGGATTTCAGTATAACAAAAGATAAGACGCAAGACAGATATTAAAGCAAAAAACGTAGAGTTTAGGTCCTCCATGACATGTCAAGGGGAAGAAGCTTTTGACTTGAATATTAATTGGAGGTCTTCAATTATTAGGTTGTCTCTTTAAAATCTCCTCTTATCCCACTTAACAAAAGCAATACTGTTGTTCATATCAGATGCTTCTGACTTCTTATTTTTTGTTGTTGTGTGCTATTTACCTTCATAAATCACCTAGTTAAATTTCTGTGGGGGACAGATAACAGAAAATTATTTTGAACCCTAAGCAGTAAGTTTCTTGCAGCTAAGAAATTTTTAGCTCAAGTATTCTGATTTTCTTTGGAGCCTCACAGCAATAGGCAGTGTGAAATAAATACCATGGACCTTTCAAGTAATGTTAACTTCTGTAAAAGGAATCAACTACATTTATTCTAAGAACTTGTATCTGTTTTTATCCCACAGATGTATTTAGTGATTTTTCCAGAGGGGACTCGTTACAATCCAGAAATACCAAAAGTCATTGCAGATAGTCAGTCATTTGCTGAAAAGGAAGGTAAGCAAAAAAGCTTTTGAAATCATTCTTTTGTTAGAGTGTTAACATATGTTATACAAAATTATTGGTTATGTGATACGAAGATGATATCACCTTGACTGGACTCTTAAGCCTGTCCATTTCATACTTAACACTTTAGAAAGCCAGTGTTACTCTTAATAATCCCTCCTTTCTCTTTTTTTCAGATAGAGCTAGCTTATATACAGACATTTCATGTATTTCACATTGTACAAGAGTATTAATTTTCAAGGAAGTTCCCTTCAGTTTCTATCTATATTTATGTATTTATGGACTCTTCTTTTCCTACTCCTTCTGGGGCATAGAAATTGCCTACACTGGATCAGGCCACTAATCTACCTAAATTCATGTTATAACTGCAGTTACAGTTGCTACTTGTTATAAAAGATATTTTACAGCGGGAATGTTATGCCTTAAAAACAATCTTCCATTTCCAATTATTATTTACTACGGTACTACCATGGCGTTTTGGTTTTGTTCCTCTTTCACCTTCTATTCTCACCACTCCTTTGTTGAACTTTGTTGTGGAGTTGCTCTAATGAAGACTCGGACTGTCTATATCACCTTAGATGGAATTATTTCAATTTTGGAATGGCTTACAGAAAACCTGAGGGTCTAAAGTTTTTTTTCATTTTTCTCACATCATATACACAAAACATTTAGACTTCTTGCTTCAACAATTCAGTGAGCATGTTTCCTGGTTTTGTTTTTTCCTGTTGACCAAAAGTGAAATAATTCATTCTGAAGGTAAACAAAGAATAACAAATGGGTCTGGTAAATTCATTTCTGTGACACACTGAAATGAATTCAGAAGTCTGTGAATCAGCCTGTTGATATCGTCAAGCTATTAAGTGTATTGTTAGTTTTTGTCCAAAAGGATATATGCTTTTCTTCTCCTTGGGAAGAATGGAATTTGTGTGCGTGTGTGTGTGCGCGAGGGAACTTAAGTCATAATGTATTCATCACTTCAGTTTCCTGTCGGAAATGAAAGTCAAATGTTTCATTTAGGTTGGCGGTTCTTTGAGAGTTCAGAGCGGGTGTTTGGGATTTTATTTTTTTCCTCTCCCCTCTTTTGTAGGGAGAGGGAAGGGCTCTCTTTGGCATTTTGTTATTATTTTAATAAGCCTCTTAATTATATCTCTATAGTCTGTAAAACAGCAAACACTGCTTTGTGCTTTTAAAGGACTTGTTCATTTCTTCTAGTTCTTTCTCAGGTGTTGGTGTGTATAAATCTAAGGGTCACTCCTTTTAAAAACTTTCAGTACAAATATTTATTAAATGGAAAGCATCTTTTATCCTAGTGTAGAATCCTTGTGATGTCTTTTCGCATTGCCTTTTTTTTTTTTTTCTTCTCTCACAAAGATTTGTCTCTCCAACATTTAGTATGGAGAGAATGGGAAGTGGACCCTGTACGAGCAAGTTAATGGTAAGATTCATTCAGCAGTCTGTACTGGCAAGTTAATGGAAAAATTCATATTCACTTGAATTAGAGCATCTCTCACATAAACATAGCAGTGAAGCAGGGATGGCCAGCCTGCCTGGCACTGAAAACCGCATACCAAAATACTCTGTCGGCCAAGAGCCACAAGGCACATACCGTATACTTCAGGAAGCTGAGGATAGGAAACTCCAAGAGTGGCCGCCAGCAGGAGATGATGACAGCTCCCCAGAGTCCCCCCACTCCACTGCACAGCTTTGCTGGCTTAGGCTTGCAGCTTTCATCCAGCAGCCCCAGTGCCACCGCGGTCCCAGCAACTGGCCACATGCTTGTGCTCCAGCACGGGAGCCACATTTGAACTTCTCGCCAGTCAGTCGCATATAGATTGAGTGCTGGCTGTGCTTCTTTTAAGTGTACTAGGGTTGTTATGTAGTTCTGCAGAACTGAACTAAAAATGTGCAATTGCGTCATTGTCCAGAAGATCCTCTGACTTCTTATGGTTTTATGAAAGGTAGTAATGCCTCATACTTGCAGTCAGGGAAATAGGGGCATATTGTAACTTAATGTCTAAAATTGGTACTTCATTCATCTTGGGCAAGTAAAGAGGTCTGATGATTTAGTCTTGTCTTCTTAGTATAACTGATACCAGAGCATTAATTAAATAAACCTATCTGTCCATGCATAGGAAGAAAGGATACCAGACATCAAAAGAGCTTAAAGATGACTGAGGTCCTCCTTGCAAGAGAGGCACCTTTTTTTGTTATTGAAAATATTTCATGTTACAGTTTGTTTTGCTATAGGACTTGGGTTCTACATAAGATCTTATCTCCTAGCAAGACTAGACAGATTTCCTTTTCTGAAACACAGGCAAATCAAACACGCAAAGTGGATCCAATTTGGGTATGAAGAAGTTGAGACTGAAGGCTATAAACCATGGAGAAACTTCTAGGGAAGGAATAGGGCTATATGCTTTCTCACTATTTTTAGAAAGGGATAAAGGATACTGCACAGTGAAAAATGAGTTTCATGAACTGGACTTGAATATTTGTCATCCCAGCCAAGTTCTAGGTTGAGTGTACTGCCAGTTCTTTGTTAGGAGCATTAATGTTCCTGGTTTTCTTGTTGGAGACTGGCATACGCAGAGTAGACTTCACTGCTACTAAATTTGACACAGCAAAACTGTATTCTAATTCATTTGAACACTATTGTAAGTTCTGTCTGTTGTAGTCAGTGGGATACAAAAACTTACCTACCTCCGGGGAAACTGAGAACATTGTCTCATGTCTCACGATGCTAGTACTCTCAGAAACTGAAAATTATTTATTTTACATTTTACAAGTGGCAGAAAATTCCAATCTACCTCTCGGGCTTTTAGCCAGAATGGAACAGGCAACATTTCAATTTCAAAATACATTGTTTGATTGCATTAGGAAAAGAAAAACATGCATCCAAAAGTTCAAAAACAAAAGCAAAAATTACCTCTCTAAAATTGTTTGGTTATTTATGGTAGGATCAATGCAGCAGCCATTCATAGAAAAAGTAAAATTTTGGAGAGTTGATAAAATTATTCCAATATTTATCTGTGTTGGCCAGAATTGTAGTTGTTTGCTGGAATTTCATAGCCACAGCAAACCACGTAAGCAATGTTACCAGAATGTCAGATGCAGACATCTATCTGGTCTTCACGTTTCTGTCAGAGGTGGATAAAACACCCCACCTCCAAGCCAAAGGGGGTACGTGCCACGTAGCTGGATTTGAACCATTACTCCCTGTTGTCCTTTCCTGATGGCGAGTACGTGGCTCTGTGAGATGAGTTCATCAGTTGCTCCCAGACCTGTGTCTTCTGTGGATTTCATGCTGATTGTTACTTGTGTTCCTAATGTGACATCTTTTGAGATTCTGATAATCAAGGGAAATATCTTTCTCTCTCCTCTGTATTCAAGGTCTAGGAATGGGAAGATATGTGTTTTGCCCCATGTCTCCTGAGTTCACCCTGTGCTTTTGCCTTTCAACTGCTTCTATTCAAGTACATAGTCAGTGATCTTACATTAGAATTTGCTTTAGTTTTCCACTATGAGGGAGTGGTCAGCTAACATGATTGTTGTCTTCAAAATGTGGTGCAGTCATTCAGTTGACTTAGATAATAGAGCAGAGCCTAAAAAGGGCCACCTATATTTTAGACATCTTAAAAGTGCAGTGATTCTTCCACGCTAGTAAGTGGGCTTGAGCTGTTGAGTCTGCAGAATTATAGTATGTAGGTGGCACTCATGTTTTCACAAGGATTTAACTTTAATCTTTTCATAATGTTAGAAGTGGTAATTTTTATTTATTTATAACAAACTGTACATCTTCTAAGGCATATTATTGGTACTGGACTGTAGAATAAAATTTCTATAAAGCCCACAAAAATACATAATTTTTTTGGTATCAGCTTTTAGTGTAAAATTTGTTTTATTTATGTCTTTCCAAAATATATATGTACAGATTTCTGATCGTTTTCTAGGGATTAGGCCTGCATCCTGTAGACCTAGACCTGTAGACCTGTTTCAAACAACCACAAATTTCTTAGGTTTAGTATATTATGATCTTTTAGCCAAATTCTGTCATCCACATGGCAAAGATTAGAAAATAAACAAGAAAATCCAACACTTTCCTACTCCTAATGTTATTAACTTTTGAAAAGTTAAAGAGAACATGATAAAAAGTTTGTTAAATATAACTTGGCTTGCTGTTGTTGAACACAGACAAAACAATCTTCCCCAGTGAAAGGCATCTAATGGAATTTTATATTTTTGTTTGATTTCTGACATAGGTCGTTTAATCAAGCAAATATTTCAGGTATTCATTTATTATCTTTTTTGCTTTTAGGCAGAAAAGTTGCAAATGTAAATGTTTTCTAATTCAAAGTTTATCTTGAATAGTATCATGCTTTCTACTAAGATGTTTGTGTGTGCAGGATATGCTTATCTCAAAATTGCTTTTACAGGTCATGTAAAAAAGTGGTATTTCAACTGAGCTAATTGAAAATGTTTCCCTTTTAGATCTTGGCACTAGTTTTAGATTGTATTTTAAACCAATCTGAAGTATCTAATATCAAGAAATGTTTATTTGGAACTGTCTCTCAAAAATAGCTTTTGGTGATATCTTTTTTCCATACACTTTCATGTAAGCAAGTTTGATTTAAAAGTGCACGGTGAAATATGGAGAGGAGAATGTAATTAAAAAATGTGTGTGTGGAGGGAACTTGAGTAGCATTTGAGACGCATATTTTAGAGTGAGGAAAGGGCTTCCATTATTAAATGTCATCCTTTAGGGAATGAGGTTAAGGAGGGTAAAAGGCTACCCTGTATTTTTAAGAACTTTTTTTGGAGATACCTATTATGGAAGAAAGGGTACCAAAGTGTGACATCTCCTGTGTTTGGTGTAGGATGGTCTTATACTTCTTGAGGGCATTATTTACGTTTCTTGTTCATGATAACAGAAAGCACCTTTTTCAAGAGCATGCAACTTTTTAATACTATAATCAGCCAAGTCCTTTTTATATAAGTCAATGGAAAATAGCATGCAAATAGTTTTCTCCGTATTTTTCCTGTAGGACTTTCAATATTGAATGTTAGGAAGAATATTAAAGTTATAAAAATAAATTTTAAAATGACAAGGATGGGGTTTTTACTCATCCACAAACATAATCACAGACTAAATTGCTTACCTGCTATATTTGTGTTCCTACATTGATTACCTATTTTTTTTCGAAGAGATTGAACAGCACTGTTTTTCATTTGACTTTAGCAATAACTGAGCATGCTTGCCACTTTTGGATGAATATTTCTTAGTTATGACATTCTATCTCATATTTAAGAGTCTGAAAATACGAATGCAGTCAGTGCTGCAATATTTGTCTCAACATTCTGAATTAATATTTCCATTCACTGAGGCAAGAAAGCAGTAGATGATTTGGTATGTTCCACTTTGCCTATCAAAATTAAAACTATTTATATTTTTTTATAAAGCTTACTATCTAAATGCACACAAATAAATGAATGTTTATGGCCAATTTTTCTCCAACTCTCCAACATTTTTCCTGCCTATATTTCTCCCTTTTTTCTTCAGCTCTTTCTTCCATGAGTCTGTGTGTTTATGCATGCCCCCTTAATGCTACTCCACTGTGCAGGGGACTTGCACACGTAGGGGCTGGCCTTTACGTTGTGGCCTGACGAGGGTTCCGATCTGCCTCAGTGGCCAGACTGCACCTGAAAATGGTGGAAGGATAATTGAAATTTGCTACCGCGCAGCTAACTTCTCAGTGGGGAAAAAGATGCAAAGTTTATAACTTTCATTTCAGCAGATTTCTACCACAGCTTTCTTGGCAGAATTCCTTCAGATCTATTCTTTTAAAGAGGGAGGATAGGAATCTAGTAATATTTGTAGCTTGGGAAGAGGAAGCTCCCACACAAACATTTCTGTTGAGCTAGAGCCTTTTCTCCCGCCATATGTAATTTTATGTGTCTCTCTGGACTCTGGCTGGTTTCAGTAAGTAACCCTTAGATCACAGGGGAAATTCCAGAGGGCTGGTAGGAAGTTGATCTTGGGTGAGTATTTAGGACACCCCAGATAACTACAAAGCTTTCAGTTTAACATTAGTCCTGCACCAAAAAAACAAAAGAATAAACTGAAAGATCTAATTGATATTGAATTTGATTAATTGTTTTTCACCCTGCTTTTAATTTTTACATTAATGCCAAGTAACATGGCTATATAGGAGGGGATAAAACTTCTCAAACTAATGTCACATCCACTTTTAGTGAGAGCATGACTTCTATTGACTAAATGTGATAGTGCTAATGTTTTAATGTGCTTTAATTTAGAACTGATTTTTATACTGTTTTCATTTCAAAATATGTGTTGTGTGCATATGTCAGGGGTAAAAATAGGATTAATGGACAAATCTGAAACTGTAGCTGTCCTGCTTGCACTGAACAGCTCTGTTTGTAAATTTTTGGCCCAGAGGAAAGGAAGAGAAAGAGAGAGCTTCTTCGTAGAGTTGTACTTGACTATCACGTAATTTCACCCTGAGAGATTAAGTAAGTGGTGGGTTTGTTTATCTTTTGTTCTTTTCAGTTTACATGAAAAATTCAGTTCTGGAGACACTGATGTTTTGGGCCTTTGTACTTCCCAAACTAAAACCTTACCTTTATTTCATTCAATGTCATTGCAGACTTTTTCTGATGCAATTCTGTATCTTATTATAGTCTGGTAAACAGGATGTTATCTGAAGTACCATTGCTCTCTTTATTTCTCCAGATTTTAACATTATTTTAATGACTTCAGAAGCCCTTGATAGGGTTTTTTCAAAAGCCTGCATTGAGATATTACAATATTCGGTATTTTATATCTTCTTATCACTTAAAAATTAGCTAATATCGAAAAACAAGGCTGTGGCATTATAAGGTAGAGTATCACATTATTAGACATTTAGCTTGTTTTCTTTGGCATTTAAAGTAAAATCTCATGACCTCAAATACTTTGACAGAGATTCCTAACTTAGTATTGCACAACATTTAAAAACAGTTTAAGCGCAGTGTTTTGTGAATTGGATACAGGCAACTTGCCAAGGTGACTACAGCATAACGAGTTGAGTTTAAATTCTGTTATGCTGATTTTAGCAAGGATCATCAAGTAACTGTAAGAATGTGTGGTTAATGTTTTTATAAAACAGATTCTTTAAAAGGATGTGTTGAACTCCTGTTATTGTTGCACATCTGTCAGGCACTGGAGATGTACTAAATAACAGATTATGAACTTTCCTTATTGATTTCAACTGGAAGCATACTCCTTTTGTTTTTAAATCTTCAAGAGTGCAGCAGTAGCCAGTGGAATAGGAGAGGCTTGTGCACTTCACAGATTTTCACTGACCATCTTCACCAACAAAATCAGCCATGGTTTCAAAAACACCTCAGCACTGAATAGCCTTTGATGCCTAAATTAATTTGTCCAGAGGACTCTGTCCTCACTGAAGCCTGAATTTCCCCTTCTCCTCTCTATGGTAGTAGTTTGGCAAGGGAGGAATGAGAAATTTTTAGGGCAAAATTAGTATATTTGGGAATGTGGGTCAGCAAGAGGTGTGTTGAATGGAATGTCCACGCTAACCTCATCGCTGACACAACACTAGAATATGCAGTGCTTCACTTGGTGAGTAAACATTTGAAAACATAACATAATTAGCTGTGTTTGATGTAATAGTTCACAAGCTAAAAAAAAACCCCAACAAACTACCGCTGTGTTATGCTTCAAAATATTTACAGGATCCATGTAACATTTTGCACAGACAGTCATCACTATTGCCGGTAGAACTTAGAACAATGACTTCAGAAAGTGTGCCAGTAAATAACCTTTTATCTTGTTGTTTGAACAAAGAGGTCCTTAGCAAATGTTAAGAAATCAAGATAATGATAATGTTTTTTACTGAAATTTTCAACTATAAAAATCCTAGAGCGGTTAGAAACTGATGTTACTTTACAGTGTTCAGTAGGCATTTTCATAATTTTAAATCAAAGTATGCTTTACTCAACAGAAAGGGGGAAAAGTTCAGTCAAAATCAGAACATAGTATAATATCTTTTGTATTAATTTTGTAGGTTAAAATATTTCTAAAGCAGTGCTGCATACTTTGATTTGGAAAAATCTCTACTCCATTTATCAGGAACCACTTGCAGCAATGGCAGGTTCTTTAAAAGTATACTGAAGAGTAAAACAGATGGAAGATAAGGCTAGAAAGGAATAACCTCAATCATATTCTGATACTTTTCTTTGAGAAAGATACACATTTAACAGCAAGATACTGAAATTTCTCAATTCATGTACTTTTTTTTTCCTACAGAAGTACTTTCAAATAAGTGTGGAAGAGCTGTGTTCACATCATGAAAAGTTCGTCTTCATTTTGAGATTCATTTATATTAAAAATTCTGGAAGTGGAATATAGCTTGTACTGTCAAGCCCAGTATGTTCTTGAGTATGCTCTAGGTGGAAGCGGTCGGAGGAAGCAAGGAGTGATATGAACTACTGTTATTAAAACTTGCAGGTTGCTGTTAAACTTGACTTTTTGTCCTCGACATACCAATCTCTGTGTTTTGGCCTGGACTGGTAGAGAAGATTTCTGTGATTATGGTTTTGTTAGTAGCTAAGTGAGTCTATTAGCTTGCTGCCAGGGAAACAGCGAAGGTTTTCTCCTTCCTCCCAGTTCTGTGTTTTGTTATCCCCAGCCTGCTCTGATGGTTGGTTTTCTTCTGGGATGGTGAGTTGAATCAGCTGGGGGTTGGGGAGGGAGTGCCAGAGCCATACAGGGTTAGTAGCAGGAACATGCATGCAGAAAGAGAGAAGTAGAGGGAAATGAATGTGAGGATAACATGGAGTTTTCCCTTTTTGATAGCAGCAAGTCATTATGATTGGCTCAAGCTGTCTTGAGTTAGACCAGAGCCTAACTGCTCTCTGTCATCTTTCTGCAAATTAAGGACCATCAGAGTAACCACATCTAAGGTCTCAGTATGTGACATTAGTAAGAGGGAAGCAAAAGTATGGGAAACTAGAATTCAAGGTAGAAAAATGGCAAAAGCTGAAATTTCTGATAGCTTGTTGGCTTTGGAGAAGTGCAGCATCCTGTTCTGGCATGCATAGTTTAATATGACTGCTGTTTTATTGTCACAGGGCAGGATTAGGATTCAGTATGTTGATAAAATTGTTTTGCCCATTGGAAGTACAGTGCTGGGTGAGCATTAAAAATCCTTGAATTTATCTGTACTTATGCCTCATCTACCAAATTGGTTTCCAATATAGAATTTCAGGAGACTATGTTCTGTGTGTTTAGTATTTTTTAGTTAATTCATCTCATTTTTTTATGTCAGACAGAAACAGTAAGGAGGAACAGCTTTTCATAGGTTATGAGCCACATCAAAATCTTCTAGGGTAGGAGCCATAGCACGGATTGTTTCATTGAGCAGCCTGCCTTTCATTAACATCCCATAAAATTTCTCTTTTATCTTCTACATTTGCTCAATAGAAGAAATGTAATGTGCTTGCTCGCTCTCTCTCTCTTTTTAAACACATGAAAACCAGCAGCATGTAGCCACAGATTATAGGTTGAGAACTTAAAATTAAAAAAAAGGTGTTTTTTGTTTTTTTAATCTGAGTTGGGGGTGCGGTGGTGTCTTGGCATGATGTTTCTTTTCTGTGTGAAGTCCAGTTTACTTTCAAAACTGATTTTTTTTTTCTCCCCCCCCAGGACTTTCTGTATTAAAACATGTGCTGACACCACGTGTGAAGGCAACTCATGTAGCCATTGACACAATGAAAGACTATCTGGATGCAGTTTATGATGTGACTGTAGCGTATGAAGGTACTGTGGACCACAAAGGGCAAAGAAAACTGGCACCATCTATGACAGGTGAGTTGGTGTTGATTAAACATGCTACAGTCATATGCTTTTTCATATACAAAGCCAGCTTCAGTTACCTTGTGACACTTTGAAAATAAAACAGTCTTCACAATGCTTGGGGATTCAGCTGTCTTACAAGCCTTTGGTAGGGCATATTGGTGCTCTTTCAAGTAAAAATGAATTTGAGGCCATTGGCATCAGGTGCCATTTACCTTCATGTTTCTTCTAGCCCCAGGATTTGGGGTGATTTTAAATTCTCTCTCTCCCTCTATGTTATATGTACACGTATGATGTATTTGCTGAAATTCCCTATATTTTAAAGGAATGTGTAGTAGAGTATTTCATTTGTAATTTTTAAAATTGCTAAACATATCCAGTAAGGTTACAAATGCTTTAAAAGCATTTTCTGCAAATGGCCTTCCCTTGCTGTAGTATTTTAAACTGATTATAACACCTTAAGAGATTGCGCTGTATTAGTTTTACATTCCTTCAGTAAACTAACCAAAAATAAGTTTTGGGGTTTCTGTTGGGGGAACTTCTGGGAGAGAAAGCTTGGGGTTGCTTTTTGCTGCTATTATTGTTTTGGGGGAGTTGTTTTTTATCTTTTTTATTATTTTATTTTTTCCCCAGGTAATTCATTTATTGGCACCATTACTGGAGGGCCAAATGTCACCTTTCTTTTCAATTATAGTTGATGCAACTCAGCTGTATTTGTCCGTCACTGTCTTTTACCATCTAGCAGTAGGTGATACTTTTGAGTCTTCTGCCATACTGATACCAAGAAAAAAAAATTCCATAATAGTTCCACAGAACTGTTCAACCTTTTGGACAAGGGATCAGTGTTGCTTGAGGGGCCTGCAGGTAACTTCTTAACTAAGAAGCTGGTTATTCCTCAGTTACTCCTCAGCTGGTCTCATGTCACTGTGAGCCTGGGACTTAATCTTTCAGCTGGTAAAAGTAGCTTATAGTGCAGCTGTTCACATGTACCAATAAAAGGTGTATCTTGTTGAGGTGATGTATACAGTTCACATGAATTCCTTTCAGATACCGGTTACTTAGAAGCTCTGAATTTTTAAATTTTCACCCTATTTAAAAATTCTTCCAAATAGATAACCAACAGAACTGTTAACACTGTATTTTAACTCAACATTTTTGTTGTCCTATAAGTTCCTAAGATGACTTTTTTTACATGTACTTTGTTCCCATCTGGGTTTTTGGCAATTAAGTATTGAAAATGCTTTTCTATATTTTACTTTTTATTTATAATCCTCTTTGGACTTGTATTTTACAGGTTTTACAACTTAAGTTTTTTTATTGTTTTGGGTGTTTTTTTAATACCTTATGACCCTCTTGCAAACTCCCTTGAAGACTGGCACCTTCCCTTTTATCCTGTCAGCCAGTCCTTTTCAGGAGTCCATTCAAAACAAATAGGGTTATTTCCCCTTCCCTGCAGCATCTTGTTTCATGACTTAATTAGTAGATGCTTTCAGCCATTCTCATGCTGGATTCTTGACTGCCTGATGGTTAATTAAACTGTTAAAATGTCATTACCTAAGGATAAGATGGCAAATGTTCAAATTCCTTCCAAGACCTCTTCACCCATTGAACCTTACAATTTGTATAAAACACGATATAATTATGTAAACGGAACTAACAAACTGGATTTCCCTACTGTCTCTCTTTGTGTCCGGTGTCAAGTGCTAATCAAATGATTTGGAGTGACTGCTCTGCATCCAGCCTTTTCAGGACTCCACATCAGTGACTCGCTCTCTGGGTGTATCTTTCAGCTGCCCTTGCTGTTAAGGTTGGGATATTTACTGTCTCAGTCTTAAGTAACAATAAAGCTAGTAATGAAGAATGAAGGGCACTCAACCGGTTGTTATCCATTACGTAGCAGATAAATGAAATATCCATCCAAGACATTCCAAATTATCGTGGTAGTCACGTATATTCCATATAATATAAATTATGTAGATTAAAGACATTTTATAAATTACAGAGGAGAACATTCTTTTAGGCCCTCCAGACACAAAATGGAAGAAAAATAACTTCTGTTCTAAAATGTCAAGATCATCTCACTGTTTCTTCTGCAACAGTCCAGCATTTGGTCTGTTCAGGAATATGATATAACAAGAATTGAATTATAATTTATTATGCATTTGAGATGCATGAGATGCATTTCAGTTATAAAATGACATTTTCATCTGTGCGTTTCATACGAGCATCTCGTTTGTGTCAGTGATGAATGAGAATTTTGTTTTTCATTCTCACCAGAACAAAATGGCAATACAATCCTGGTAATTTTTAAAAGATAAGGTTGACATGTCTTTTTCAATCTAGCAGCTCTGATTGGAATTTATTGCATGAAAAACAAATTTCTGATAAACACAATTTTATTTGAGGTCTGTGTTTCCCATAGTATGACATTTCCCATGTGAATGAAATCTAAATTCCGCACAGATAAAATGTGTTCTCAAGAAACACATTATACTTTCAAATCTATAAATCTCTATTCCTCAGAAGAGCCTGTGCCACTCCTGAAAAACCACATATTTATCCAGGGATATAGTTGGCTCTTGATCACTGTAGGCAGTAGTAAGCAGAGAAGGTTAAAAGGATCATTTCAGTGACTGTGATTAGTTCTACCACACTTTATCTGAGAAATTGTGTTAATAAACTAACTGAAGAAAGTTTTTTTCTGAAGAAAAAAGTACTTTAATTGCATTTTAAATTTGAAATATAGAACTCTCACAGTAAATAGATTCTATCTTAAAATTGATTTTTTTTTTTCACTCCAGCAAGCTGAAATATCATAACATTCGCTTGTTCAACAGGATTAAAACAAAACATAGTATGCTAGCATCTGGAAAAAAGATCTTCACAATCTCTTCTACATTACTGCTTTGAGTACAACACAATGCCAGGAATATCTGTTAACATGGTACCTTTTTAAGCCCAAGCAAATTGCTATAATATATCCTTTCAAATATGTTGTACTTCTTGTTACTATTTATGCACTTTAATGTTTTGTTGGCACTTCCAGAACTGCAAGTTCTGTTTGTTTTAGAAGACATCAAATTTGATTAATAATTTTAGACAAGGATGTCGCTTCTAGTTATTGCTTCACATCCAACTGTCATGACTAATGGTTACAACTTTTTT
Organism: Apteryx mantelli; assembly: GCF_036417845.1. Classification (NCBI taxonomy): domain Eukaryota; kingdom Metazoa; phylum Chordata; class Aves; order Apterygiformes; family Apterygidae; genus Apteryx; species Apteryx mantelli. The sequence goes on along the minus strand of NC_089980.1, from coordinate 113,243,996 downwards.
TCTACCATTTATTGGTTATTCATTCCTTTTTGTTCCAACAAGTTTGGATCTTGGTGCGTTACCAGTGGAAGTCTGTCCACATTACAATTGTCCTGCACACGGCAGCCTTTCCAGAGAAAAACAATTTCCCATAGATTTCTCCCCTCATACTACTAAAGATGTTTTGCCCAAATCATTAATGACAAAATATGATGGTTCTGCTTAGGGAAGGTTATGCTGCTAGATTGTTTTTATTTGTGATCATTAGACTGAGATCCAAATGATTAAGTCCATATTAATCCATATGATTACATGGGCACTGCAACACAGCTTAAGTGCAATTCAGGCACTAAATTCTGAAAGAACTTCTTAGAAGGGACAAGAAAAGAAAAATTGTTTTGCGCTGGATCTGTTGATCTTCTTTTACTACACTGTCATTAAATAAAAAGTAGAAATAAGCTTAGGAAGAAAGAATGAGAACCTAGTGTTTCCCCTCCAAATTAATGCCCTAAGTGTTCACATCTAGCCTTGCCTGGTGTTAAGGTCTCATGAGATGTGGGAAATGTTGTCATTCTTGCACCTAAAAGAGCATTATGTTCACATTTACATCTATATTATTCTGCCTGAAGGTTTTAACATAACCAGATGGTATTTATCTGGCTATTGTGCATGAAAGAGAGTGTGAAATAGCAGTATGTGACAATGATAAACATTGAATAAAAATAGCAAGTACATATAGACTCTGTCTTAAAGAAGTCAGAGGAATTCCTGAGAATTGACTCTGTTGTATATCAGTTCCAGAACAAACAGTTTGAAAGCAAGTGTATGTGTGCATTTCTGAAAATCAGTACATCACTTTGATCAGTATAATTTGAGGAGGTCAGAGTGGTTTAACTTCCCCGGGGGAAATTACGCTTTTCCAAATGCTTATATTTTTGTTAGGACCCAATTAGACAGTATAGTACAGAACGATTGAAAAGAAACTGGAGCAATAGAAACCAGTCCTAGTCTGGACTGTGGCCCAAATTTGATCATTTCCTTTGTCTTTTAAGATCCAAAGAAAGATAACAAGCACATGGTTACAGATGTGTTGAAAGAATTAAAAAACTAAGTTAATAACCTGATAAAGAGTAATAGGATTGTAAAACAGTAAAAATAAGATTCATAGTGATGAAATGACTGTTAATATGTTCACGTCTGCTAGTTGTAATGTTCTTACATGAAAAATTATTGAAAAGTTAATGGCAATTAATTTAGAGCATCTGAAGAAAGGATATAGATTAGAACTGAGTGTGGACATCAGCACTGGTGATATTTGAGTCAAGCATGGGATGGCTTTTTGAATGTATAGTAAATCTCATGTCATGGACTTATGTTTCATGAGTTCAAACAAAATTTAAATAACTACCTTTTGTATTTCATAAAGTAAGTTTTCCATTTAAAATTTGGAGGAGTTTTGATAATAATAGCTGGCAATATAGTTTTAGTGATATTCTATCTTACAGTTTTACTTATATGAAAACCTTCTAAAATTAGTCTGAGCAACATGAAAAGTTCATCCAGTAATTTGTAGATGGCTTATTTGAAGTGGCACTTTAAGCATAGATTTACACATATGCATCAATATTCCGCAGATTACAGTATGGATATATTATATAATGCAAAATATTTTAATACCGTAACAATTAAACATTGTACTTCTATTTGAAAATAATGACATTTCACTGAAGAGTAGCATCAATTTATGGGACCATATGTAGGCCTTGCTGTAGTCCTTTGTTTTTATTTATTTATTTATTTATTTTGAATGAATTGTCTATAAAGGTCTGTTTGAGCTTGAGTGTAGCATAAAAGGTAGCACCTCTGTTTCTTTACCTATGCTGTATGTATTTGTTGTTCAAGAATGCAAAGACTGTTTTGGTGAACTAGGCTGTGTAAGCCCTATGGGTTTTTATCGAATACCATCTTGTTTCAGCAAGACAGCTTACAATGACGCTGTCTGCTGTTCTCCAGTGCTAATACCAGTATGGGAAACTATAGGTACCATTTTCTAATACTAATTTAATGAGTGTCATCCTTTAGATCTGTGCATCTTGAGGAAGGTACAGAAATGTGATGGTCTACATTGAACAAGAGTTTTTCTTATCTGCTACTTTCATGATTTTAAACTGTCATATCCTCTCCTCTGCTTTCCCCTCTCAAAATTGAAGTCAATCTTTGTAGTCTCTCCTTGTTTGTAAAGCAGGTGCCCCATCTCCTTAAACACTAAAGTGTTTAAGCCTTCTCTCACGCCACTACATCCTCCTTGAGACACAGAGACCAGAATTGCACACAGTATTCAAAATGTGGACTCACAGTGTTTTTATATATCTGCAGAGTGACTCCCTCTGCCCTCTTCTCAATATCTTTCCTGATGCTGTCCAGTATTTGGGGGGATTTGGGGCTGCTGCTGCACAATTGAGTGGATGGTTTCAGAGAATGGTCACTGATGACTCCAGAGTTTTAACCACCAGTTCCAAGTTAAGCATCATGTAGTCATGGTTTAGATTATTTCCCTACATTTATTTATGCTGGGACTCAGCTGCCACCTTTCCCTCCCTGATTTGAGGTCCTTTAGGAGTTCCTCGCTATCAGCCAGCATTTGACTACTCTGAAACTGGAGACTTTGCTCCCTTCTTTGGGTCATTGATGATGATGAATAAAACCAGTCCCAGCCTCAATCCCTAGAGGACCCCAGCTGCTGTATCTTCTCCATCCTGAAAAGTGACCATTAAGTCCCTGCATTTGCTTCCTATCCTTAAGCAGCTTTCAGTCTATAAAACATTATTTCCTCTAATCCCATGGCAGCTTAATTTCTTTAATAGCCTTCAGTGAAGAATCCTGTCAGAGGCTTTATGAAAATTCAAATATATCATGTCCACTGAATGCCCTTTATCTGCCTGCTCCTTGACACTGTTGTAGAAATCCAGCAAACTGGTGAGACAGGATTTTCCTTTACAGAATCCATGCCAACTCTTTCCCAGCAGACTCTAATCTGTGCTTAGTAATCTTACCGATTCTGCTTTCTTACCCAGAGTTGTCAGATTCTCTCGTCTGTATTTCCCAACATCATCTCTAAAGCCCTTGTTTGTAGAAGGGAAACTCCTCATGCTTCTAGCACAATGGCTTTTTGTAATAGTAGGTTACACATCTTTGTTTTTAAATTTCACATTTGAGGGCTCTTGGATGAAGGCTATCTGGTTTTGGTGACTTCCTGACAACTTGTTTATATAGTCTAATAGTCTCTGTCTGTTTACTTCAAATTGATCTAGTTCCTTTGAGTGAGTTGGTACAAAGAATGCAATGGGTGTAGGAATCTCCCCAATATTTTCAGTAAGAAGTAGTGCAAAGAATTATTTAAGCTTCTCTTCTGTGGTCTTGTCATGCTTTTTCATGAGTGCCCCTCTTCACACCTTTTGTCATCCAGCAATCCCACCAAGTTCTTGGGTGGCCTACTGCTTTTGAGGCATTTAAAAAAACACGTTAGAATCAGTTACAGCATCCTTTGCAAGGCAGTTTTCAAGTTCCTTTTTAGTCCTCTTAATTTTGTGTTTACATTTGACCTGAGGTGTTTTGTGGGTTTTTTTTTCCTCACTTGTGCAAGCTTTCCATTTCTCAAAGAGGAGTTTGGGATATAATGATAGCCCCTTTAATTTTCCCATTAAGCCATGCAGTGGGTGGGTTTTAGCCCGTTTTTTCTTTTGTGCTGTTGCACATGTTTTACCTGGGTTTCTAATACAAGTTTTTTGAGGTTTTGGCTTTTTTTTTTTTTTTTTTTCTCTTAACAGCCTTTAGGCTACCTCCCTTTGGACTGTACCTTTTTGAGTTTTTGACATTTTTTTTTAGCATCGTTTCCTTGACTGTGTGTTTGTGTGCTGGATTTATTTAGCCTGGGCTAAATACAATGCTAAATGACTATCTTTACAGTGCTAAAGTTAATTGCATTGTGTTTGCAGAGCACCTCTCACTAATACTGTGCACACTCAAGACCACATCAAGAATGGCATCTTTTCCTGTGGGTGCTCTAACCAGTTGTTCCAGCAAACAGTCCCTCCCCACACACACCTCATCCTGGTAAAACATTGATGCAGTCTCTATAAAGGTAGCTGGAATCTCCCCCTCCTGCTAGCAGTGCTGAAGCTGTTGTCTAGCTTAACATTTTCTCATCACTATCATCCAACAGATCAGGAAGTCATCTAATATATATTTTATTAGAGCTTGGGATTTCCATCCACAAGGATTTCAAAGTGCTTCTGTCTTCCAGTACTATTTTTATGCTGTTACACATTATATAATCCTTAATGCATACTGCCGCTCCCTCACTGTACATCCTATTCAGTCATTTCTATAAAGCTGGTAGCCTGGTAACCTTGTATCCTCCCTCAGGGTCACTGGGATGCCTGTTTTATAGGGATAGTCATCTGATGCCACACATTCTAGTTCTCCTGCCTTCCTATTTAGGCTTCTAGTATTGGTATAGAAACACTTAAGTTTTGCCTTCACCCTGTTGTTTAATACTTCATGTGCTAGCCAGCTGGCACTGTAGACAGTCTGATTTGCCTCTGTCATCTATTGTGTTGTACTTTTTATTTCCCTCCTGACTGTTTTTGAGGTACATTGAATTTTAGCCACATCCACCTCATATATTATGCAGTATTTCTGAGAATGCTATTCTTAGCGTCCCAGACTTGTCTCCTGACTAGGAGCTTGAATTTAGTCTCCAGAACAGCTCCTCGGTGCTTCCCTACACCCATGGTACCAGCAGATACCAGTGCTACCAGCTCCTCAGTTGCATCCTCAGGTTAACCTGTCAAAACAATCTTCACTGTACCCTGGATGTCTGCTTTCCTGTCTAGTGTTGTTTTGCTCTACCACCACTTTATTTTGTTAGTGCAAGCAATGAAATAGTTTCTTGTCAGCTAAACTTGAGGTGATTATAGATGTGAGGCTGAGAAACACTGCAGATCTTAACATTCATTTTGCTAAATGATTGTTAATTTGGGCTACCACATAAATGAAAGCAGTGAGACGTTTTTCTTTGGGGAGGAAATAATTTACTAACTGCTTCTGTGACTGAACATGCAAGTCTAGGTAGGCTTATGATTTTACAAATTTTAAAATTAAAAAAGAGGAGAAGACATCTACAGTTCAGGGAGGAGCGTGCCTTTGCTATCATGTTTTGCCTGTAAAACGATATGCACCAGAACACACAATGTTCTGTTACTAAAGAGATCTATTGTTACACATTTGAAATATAAGTTATTTTTAATAAAAATGCATTATTCAGATTTCAGTCTCCTGTGATACCACTTTCACTTAATTGCAAATATTGCTGAAGTCTTTTAAATTAGGAGAGAATGGGAGCTGTTTTATATGCAGACATGATTATATCAGGCTTTGTTTTGTCCGTTTTTAATTTTGAAGGACTTTGGCAATAATTACGTTGCAGTAAAAGAGCTGACGTAGGAGGTTGAAATCTGAGTTATTTTATTGCTATCATATTTAAAGTGCATTTAAAAATAGACTTCTTTAGTAATTGAAAACTGGAATATCTGTTTAAGGTAACATCACTGTTACAACTTTCTTAAGAGGTAAAACAAGTAATTTGGAGTGCTGTAATGAACTTTTGTGTTAGCATTAAGGGAAGGCTGGTTTGAAGCCACTTATATGTCCTTTATGGCATGCAGGTATGTTTGTGTTTTGGAGCATCTCTCGTTTCCTTAGTTTCCCCAGTAATGCTGATAATTCCAAATAGAATTAATTGATTTTTTTGAAGGTTAGGAATTAAAAACTGATATAATTTTGCCAAAGTCACAGCTATCAAAACACTGCACTCAATGTATTTGTTTACAATTAAAAATTCTGGGGATCTGATTCCTTCCCTGGAGGCTGTTGCATCCTCTTTCATTAATCCAGATTCTGCATTGAGTCTTTCAGTACTGTGTTAGTGTGAATTGTCTCCCACAAACGAAGGGTTGGGATTTCACAGTTTAAGAACAAAAATGCTAGATCCGCTATATTATTTTAAATTCCTGCCTTCTACTGTGATTGGTGCTTAGAAGTATTATAAACATTTTGCACTCGTATTTGTTATTTAGCCAGAAGATAGAATATTTTATTAGTGAATTATCTCCCACATGAAAGACCATCCACTTGGCTCCCACATAAGTTGTTAATGTTCTTTTAACCCAAATCATACTTGGTTCTTGACTGACTAACACTGTCCCCAATATAATATTTGATTGTAATATATGATTTGCACTTATGCTTTGTCTTCTGAAGGAAAGTTCAAGTTTGTTTGTTCCTCCTGTTAATTATAACAAATTCTGGCAAGTTTAGGGATCTGAGAAGCCTGTCAGATGCTGGCCTTAAGGGCCAGTGTCCCTGAAGTTGGATGTAATTTGCACATAATAAATGGCTTCAATAAGATTTTGTTTCTTAGCTTGCTTACATAAGTCTTTGGGGAGTTAAGCTGATGTGAAATTAAGGGTCATGGGACCACCACAAACCTTTAGAGGTTGTGGTGATAAAATCCAGCTGTTTTTTCTCAAAAACAACCACTGTATAAATTGTTTTTATCCATTAGTGTTATTAAGTGATTGCAGTGACATTGTTAATCTAAAAAAAAATTGGATTAGTCACATCAAACACTAAAATGAATTGCATAATTAAAGACTAGTCCGATTCCCTGGCCAGCTTGATTGCGTGCATTACAACATCATCTGCAGATGTACTGAATGTCTGGGCTTTGGGACAAAATGGTCCTAAACTGATGGGTGGTAATCTTGATTCTCTGTAAGGGGAGTATCGGGTAGCTGCAAATCACACAGCCCTTGTGAGGCTGTACTCAAACTGCAAGGGTAGGTAAGGCAGTGAGGGATGATATTGGATTTTACATAGGTCGAAAACTAAGAGGAAGTTTTAGGATCTTTACCTAAGTGGATTAAATTTAGACTGATTTAAGAAAAACAGTATGGAGAGTAGTAAGAATTGACTTGGATTGGGACTTGGGTATAAGGTAGAAAACCAGCAGCAATGCTTAGATATTTGTGGGGTTTTGTTTACTTTCTAAGCAGATTGGTAAAATTGCTAAATTTCAGACTCTGGTGGGGGAAAGTGTTTCTTTTGAAATATATGTACCTTATTCCTTTCTTGTTAGCTGGAGCTTATTGGTGATAATGTACTCTATTGATATTTTTAAATGACCAAATATCAGTATTTTTTAAGGAGCATATTAGTAGTTTTAAAATACCATATAACTATTAACAGTGACTATATAACAGTCATCTGACTTAGATTTTTGCTTCTATTTTGTCATTTTCTTTAATAATTTATGACTGGAATTATAAATAACATCAGGAAAGAGCGGTTTGTTCCTATTCAGAACAAACTACAACATGAAGCAATAGAAACATATACTGTACAATGCACAGAATAATGTTTTAAATATCTTTTAAAACTAGATCTTCAGCCCTTGCTGAGCATGCCTAGCATTGTAAAAATTAAGTGATATATACACTTATATAGATGCTTTCTATAGGAATATCTAGTACAAAAAAGACCTTATAATCCAGCTTCCAGACATTTGTTTTCTAGAATACATTTTTGCATATTTTTAGAATGTTCCACTTAATAGGTAATACCACTCAAAAGAGGATTTGTACATCAGTGTGCATTACAAGCATTTAAGACATGGATAATACATCTGTAATTTTAAAATACTCATAGTGTGCTTTTAGCTGCTCATATAGTGAATGACCCTCATATGGTGAAGGAAGGGCTTAGTTTAAGAATCCCATCAGATAGTGTCCTCAGAGAAACAGACCTGGAGAATCCTTCCTTAACATTAAATGCAAGAGGAAAAAGCCTGTTGTCTGATACATGAACACTGTTTATGGGGTGATTAGCAGAAATACTGCATATAAACCTGAAAACAGAGTCCTATGCATATTGTAATTCTGGTCCTCCAAGTACTTAACTTGCCCAGCATCTAGCAGCAGCAGCTTCTTAGCTGTAGCTAGGAGACTGCTTGGCCAGAAAATTTTAAAAAGTAGCACATTTAGTGATGGTTCTGTTTGCTACTCTATAGCTATAGAGGTGGACCTGTTTAATTAGAGCCCTCAGCCATTTCTGGAGTTAATGGTGTGTGGGCCTTGTTCTTTTGATGCTAAGGTGCTGTTCAGTGAAGGACTCTCTCTGCCTGAGGACTGGACAAAACTGCATAGAGCACTCTATAAATGCCTGCATCAAATTGTCACAAGACTTTGCTGATCTCTTTATCTCATCTCCCTCCCTCCCCCTCTATAAGCACACAAACACATTTGCATGAACCGGCTTTTAAAATTCTTTAAGGGAATTTCTAGCATATGATGAGGATTGCTTTGACAGCAAAGTCCTTAAAAATGAATGATCCTGTAAAGAAGAAAAACAAATGGGAGGCTCTCTGCTTTGGCAGACAGTAATAAAGATGTACAGGCAGTGACAATTATTTTGCACAGTCATTCTTCAAGATACCCCTAACAGCTATGGGTCAAACTCTTCTGTACAGCTGTGTTGCTGTCCAAAGAAAACATCAACAGCCTAAAGGGACTACCCAGTACGCGTTACATTTGTTGCCCATCTGTGCTGTAGGAAGGTACTTCTAATCCCTTTCCAAAATATTAAGATTGTCCAAATATCAAAGTGCTTCCATCCTCCCATCGTGCATGTTATTGTACAAGGATGCTGTGGTTACAGTGTTAAATTACTATATTCCTTGCTACTGATAGATGCAAATTATTATCAATACACAAAACCTGGTGGGTTTTTCATCCCAGAGGCAGTAATTTTACCACTTGTTAGTTGTAAGAAATCTCACAAGGCTATTTAGGTAATGGAGTTTTGCTTGTAACTGGCTTAGTGCTTACACAAGGATGAATTTGGGGAGCTGAGAGAGGGGAATTGCAATAAGCTTGTTGTTAGCTTTCTAACACTGTACATGACAACAAAAAAATGAAGGGATGCAAAATGAAAAGCAGCATTTTGTTCTGAGAATATCATTTGCCCTGTTACATATTTTAGTTATAGGTTATGACTTAAATTGAAACCTACTTCGTCCAGGAGATGCTTGGGGTAATTCAGAGTCTGTCATCCATGAGCAACAAAGTTTAGACTTAAAAAAAAAAAAAAAAAAAAAAAAGAGGATTACTAACTTCAGTCAAAATTGCGGGCTGGTAACTTTCTGATGTAGAAGTTACTGCATCCCATGTTAAAGAATGGGTAGATTGCTACTGAGGTAGAAGTGTAACATTTTCAGGCGTTTTATAGTTAGGAGGGTGCATTTTTGGACAATTTTTCATGCTACACCTGACAGTGGGCCACATTGCAAAAGCATGAAGGTCAGAGAACTTCAGTTCAGTAAAGTTCTCAGGACCCAAACATAAAGAAGAAAGGCTTTTGAAAACTGAAGTTAGGCTTCCAAGTCGCTTACAGCTGCAAGGTCAGAACTTCAGAGTATTTTAGATGAATGAATGCTCTGCAGTGTTTCTGTGACTCAGTTCTGTTGTTTTGCTCTCTTTTTAGAGTTTCTTTGCAAGGAATGCCCAAGAGTTCATATTTTCATTGATCGAATTGAACTGAAGGACATTCCAGAAGAGCAGATGTATATGAGAAGGTGGCTTCATGAACGTTTTGAAATAAAGGATAAGTGAGTAGCAATATTCAGAACTTTCAAGAAGCTTGCTTATTTCTTTTTTATTAACAGAACACAATCTAAGATGTTTTAGGTTCATTTCTGCAGTCACAGTTGTCCACTGTAGCAAAAACGTCAGCGGGAGGATGTGGATTACAAACTGTTTTCCCCATTCAGAATTGATTGTAGAATCCCCTGGTGACAAGTGAGTATGGTTCCTCGAGTGTCCTCAAGACCTGACATTCTTAGGGAATCTGTGAGCTGTGCTTATACCTAATAAACATGTATCTGGTTAGGGCCTTCATGCGTCCTGTCCAGGTCCTTTCCAGCTTGATTCAATTATCACTTTCTTTCTAGGCTTTCGTCTTTTGGCAGATCCTTCTAAGAATGAAAAGCTATTAGTGAATCTGGTGATAGACAGGTTACATTCACCACACTCAACTCTATACCTTTGATTTTTGTGTTACCAGCTGCAGAAGCTGAAGAGCTCTCTGAAGGCCTCTATTGAGTTATTCAGAAAGCTATTAGCCTTGTCTGTTGACTGTACAGAGAACCAATGCAGTCCCAGAGGGCTTTAAATCATGCATTTGTTAATTGGGGAGGTGCCAAGATCAGTCAATGGGAAGCGCTAAGCACAGAGAAGTGAACGGTAACACCTGACTCTGGGCTTTGTGGCTGGCACTTCTTTGCTCTCTGACTTCAAACCGCTGATCACTCTTTTGGTTGGAGTTGCACAGATGGTGGTCCTGGGATATTTTGTATAATAACCTCATGAGTAAAGCTTTTGCTCAGGAGGTTGGGATACCTGGGTTTTAGGTCCTCCTTAGCCAAAAAAAACCTGTGAATCCACTTTCCAGTAGGGACTCTATTCATCTGAATATTTCCATTTATCTTCTTGAAGCTGAGTCATGCATGGCCAGGAGTGTAAGATTCCTGGGGCAGGCAAGCAAGCAGAAATGAGTTTGATTCTAGCCTAATAATCGGTATACTGAGTTAGAAAGGAGCAGGTCTCTTCTGCCAAGTGTTTCTGCATCTTCCATCAGGGAGTGATTGGATAAAAACAGAAGTGACCCAGAGATCCCTACCTTCACTGGGGAAAATTAGGTGAAGTAGAAGTTTTGTCTGTCCATCTTTGAATCATGGCAGAACTTAAATGCCTGGTTCCATCCAGCATCTCCAGATAAGGTCACTAGTGAGCATTTGCGACAGATTCTAGGGGCCTTTGTGCTCCAGAAGGGGAGGGTCAGCTGCTTGTTTCTTTTTTAATGTGCCAGTGGGATTTAAGTATTATTTGATGATAGTTTAATTTGCCTTGCCTGAAGTCCTGATTTAGGGAGCTGAATCTGCATACCTTCTAAATCCCTGAATACATGTATAAGGAAGAGATTTGCCAGTTTTTTAGGTATGTTCTCTTTTAAAATTCCGCTGTTGCCAGTCCATGGAAGTAAATGAATGAATGAATTTGACCCATGATCTTTGAATCCATGTAAAGGTTGCCTGTCTGTAAACATGCACTATTACCAAAATGTCTCAGCAGCAGTTTAGGATAACTGCTTTTTATTTTCCTCGCTTCCGAGAGCCAATAAAGTCTTAATTTCATTTTATAGACAAGGAAGTGATACTAAAATAAATGGCTAGTCCAGCGTCCTACAGGAAGTCTTCTGGTGCAGACTAGCAAGTTTGAACCCTGATCATCTATGTCTCATTGTAGATTCCTGTGGATTGAAACATCCAAATCAGCCTATCTGGGTACCAAAGCAGACTGTCACATGAATTTAGAGACATTTAAAACAAAAACCCAGATTTTTTAAAATCTGTTTATTACTGCTCTTCAAATACAAGAGGAAAAACATACTACTAAGCCTATGGTTTAGCATTTTACTCTTGCATTATTGACTTCCAAAATATTTTGAGTATTATGAGCTCTTGTTATATTTATTAGTTTGTATCATGAATACACTTTTTCCCCCTTTCAGTTTTCAGCGATTAACTGTGTGGTATTTTATCTTACAGTATTGACCAGTACTGTGGGCTTATTTGCTAAGTGCTGAAAGAAAATGATTCTTTTAAACTTTTATATTCAATGTTAAAATTACTCCCATAGGAAGAAGATGCTTTTATTGCCCACAAGGTTTCGGGTCGAGTACTCTGATTGTGTAACATTGCTTTGATGAATACAGCATATTCTTAAATCATGTGCATTGTTTAAACTTGTTATAGATGAGTTGCTGCACATACTGTTGAACTAAATTTGTTAGGTAATGTGTGATTAGAAACAGTTATTGAATGAAAGAAAATGTCTTAAACTTCTTATACTGATGTATAAATTTGACCATCTACTTTTGTCTGCTTATAGGTTATTAATAGAGTTTTATGATGCAAAGGATTCTAAAAGAAGAAATAAGTTCCCTGGAAAAGGTGTTCATTCCAAATTAAGCCTCAAGAAAACTTTGCCATCTTTGCTGTTTTTAGGTGGCCTGACTGCTAGTATGCTTCTGACAGAATCTGGAAGGAAACTTTATGTAAAAACATGGATATATGGGACTTTAATTGGCTGCCTGTGGGTTAGCATTAAACCATAAGCAGATGTTAGTCTCCAATCAGTGAAATGTGCTGTCTTTTCTTGCACATTGCACCAAACTTTTTCCTGAATTTATAGTAAAAAGAATGTAAATAAAGCCTTATTGATTGAACATTGGAAATAATAGAATTTGTGACTTAAGCCTCTGTGTGGTTGGTCTGGGGAAAATATATACAGTTTTTCAAAACTGATACTGATTTTTGCTGAAAGAATGACAGATAAACCGAGTTACATGATAAATTGTTTTCCCCATGAGTTAACAACCATCTCTCTCTGCAGAAGATTGATGAAGTATGAGTTATGCATAAGGGTGTCTTAAGTGGACCTGTGAATGTATTTACAGAGATTAATTTAGGGTATATATTTATTCTTCTGATATTCATGTTGAATTTTTGTTACTCTTTGGTGCATTGCAGCAGCTCAGTTGCATCTATCCCAGCTGTATTGCAACAAAAATCAAAACTTTTTTTTAGAATTTTGCTTTTCAGTTTTAGGTAAATACTTTGTTCTTTAAAAGGGTCTATGTAAACTGGCAAATCATGAGGTGTTATGTGAGTCAGAATAAAAGGTTCCTGAGAACGGCTGTTCATGGGGAAGAAGCTCTGTTTATCTAGTGCATGATCTTTTGATTATGTTACAGTATTAGCTGATTATTTTACATGTGCAAAACATTAAATTTTACTGAGGAAACAGCTTATTTTGCGCACCCCGTATTTGTGCATAAAAGGAATGTATGCAGTATAATGAAATGTTAAGTTTTTAAATGTGGCCTAACCAGACTGTAGCCTACCTTGTGTCCGAGTTGTCAATAGCTTGTTGAAAGTTTCAGCTAAGCTAATAGAACTGTAGTGTGTATGTGCCATAAGTAGCAGCGAACGCTCAGAAGTTTCCTGTTACCTCACAATTGTCTGGAAGCAAACTTACCTAGTTTGTTTAAGGTATAGAATTACTACAGCTTCAGGAGTATAGGTTATGGTAACAAGGAACATTCAGAGTTCCTGCTAAATCTGAAGCATGTGCCTTTTCCTACTAACCTGATTTAGGCTAACATTTCATAATCTGGAAATCATTTCAGTGTTGTAAGATCACACTAGATTTTCAAATCATTGTAGGTGATGCAGACTTCAACTGAACTGAAGTTATGGGGTTGATATATGAGACTTGCACGATAGACTAATAGTGAAAGAAATGCACATCCTGTCAGTATTTCACCTGCTTGAAAATATACTTTAAAAAACAAAATCAGCAAACCCTTATTATCAGAAGGTCTGTGATTCCTATGGCTGATATATTTGTTGGGGAAATGCCATTTCCTAATATCAAGGGAATAGTCTATGAATACAGCAGTGGGGTAGGAAAGAGGATGTATTTTATCTTCTTTCATTAGAGAATCAGACTCTCTGTATCGAAATGAAAGAACGAGAGAATATTTTTATATTGCACTTCTAAGCTTTAAATGTGCATCTCTTTCTAGCTTCATTGGGGTTTGTCTTGCATTAGAGCCCCTTATGAGTTACAATGATATGCCTCTAAAAAATTGTAACTCCGTTTTTCAGACTCCACCATTGCCAGTTAATTAAAGATACTGCTTTTACTATGTGGTTTTTTTTTTCATAGAATTTTATAGAATAATTACAGCTCCACCTTAAAAATCATTTGGTACAACTTTCAGTTTGCAGTTCTGTGTCCTTCCATAATAGATTTTGTCACTGGAGTTATTTATATCAGTGATTGATTCAGGATATGTTGATGAACCATGTTAAAAACAATGACTGGGAACAATGTTGAAAAACAGTATTGTTATGAGGCTGTGAAACCAGGAAAAAAAAAAAAAAGCCATTTTATGTAACAGCCAAATGTGCTCCCATATAATTCTTTCTATTCTCAGCTGAATGTTTCCAGTGGGTATGACTAGAATGCAATGTTCCTATGTTAGTTTGATTTTTTGAATCATGGAATGAAATTTCACTCTGACGTGATTAAATTTCTTTGTAACAGTTAAGAGTAACATTTAATCGTACATCAAAAATAAATGCAAACTGCTTAACTCATTTATAGAAAAATAACTGCTGTTTTGGAGAGCCTAATTACCACAAAATGTTGAACCTCTCTTACTGTTTAACTACTGGGAATATAATTGAAGCAATGCAACAAACCAACAGGATGTTTATTTTAAACATTACTCTCCATATTAATCTTAAACAATTTTGGTTTTTTTGCAGTTAATTTATAAATTTTTGAAACTGTAATTTGCTGGTGTATTTGGTGTTGGGAGTATCACATGCTATTCCTTCATATGCACTGATATTAAATTGAAATATTTCTTCACTAAAATGAGACGAGCCACTGCTCATTCAACTTTTCTGTCCTGTCTGCTTGTCCAATTTTTTCTGCATTTTTATGTCTGTAACTTGGTTAACAGGAGCTGTCTACTAAAAGGCTACATATGTGGCTTTAAGTCCTTGATGGAAGGATTTGTGTGAGAAGCAATCATTGAAAAGAAGAACACCTTCGTCCTTTTTTCTGTGCAGCTAAAATATTTTAGAATTTTGATACATGCTACAGAATCTAATGCATCATACAGCCAAGCTAGTTGGGTTGGAATAGCTTCTCAGCTGTAAATAACTGCACCACTTGTTGCTTATTTATAATGATTGCTAGCGTGTAGTACCACAGTGCTGACCGGGCATCAGACTTCCTTGTGCTAGGCCTTTTACAGACAACACTGGCAGGTAGTGTGAATGGACCACACAGACCCCAGGGATGGGAAAAGTATTGCAAGCAAATACATGAAGAAGATCATAGCAGCCAAAGCCACCTAAGTTTCCATGACATGTTAAATCTGAGGAATGACTTGCATGCTCAAAAGCTTGTCTTATTTTTCCAGCTGTATCAGTGCACCTAATAAAAGAGATTTCCCTCCACACAAGTATTGCTCTGTTTGTATGCATAAGCCATATGTAAACGTTTTATATTCAGCAACACCACCACTATGTGCTATTTCCACAATCTTGTATGTGTTTACTTTTGTGGAAGGAATTGGGTTAGTAAGGATGGGATAATTTACTTAATAGAGAATTTTTTTTAAAAAAAAAGGAGACTGAAAACTAAAGTGGGAGTAATGCTACCATGAGGAAATGTCTGAGTAGGATATCTGAGGAGATATCACTCTGTAGAAAGAAGGGAAAGACCAGTCAAAATTAGAAAGTTCTCTGAAGCTCCCTGCCTAGTCTTTGGCTTTGTAGCTGCTCCACCCTGCTGCAGTCTTCTGCTAACTCCTCTGGATCATTTTCATAGTGTACTGCAAATACTTTGCTTTTTTCCCTTCAGGTGAATATAGCATACCTATAAAACCATTTGTGCCATCATTTTTTTAATGCTTAAAATTTGACCCATGATTATTTTGGCATTTTAGAGTGTCTAGAATAGAATCTAATTTTCAGGGAGAGGGACGTAGCTGTTTCAGGAATGGATATTGAGGGAGACCAGCAGTGGGTTTGGGATCTCTGGCTTAGTGTTGTTAAAGGTAATGAAAGAGACTTCTCCCCTCCCTGTTCTCCAAATAAAGTATTCTCTTAATTGCAGAAATTTCAGGTTAACCATGCCCAGAAAGTCAATAGAAAAGTACTTAATATGTTTAGGATCTTCCCCCCTTCTTTATAAAAACTTTAAAAAGGGTTTTCCTTTATAAATACGGAGACCACAATTTAGTCCTAACCTGTAGTTCTAGGTCACCATTAGGCAGTTGGCTCTGATGACAGGGCTTTAAGTAAACACAATGGGGTTTCTCTTGTCCTTGTTTTCTTCCTCATGTTCCGGTCCATCTTGTTAGTTTGGAGCTCTGTGGTCCCAGCAAAAGAGATCTTGACATCCTACATATTGATTTGCTAAGCATAAAACAAAAAAAAATTGTTATTTTAAGTTTGTAGAATGGCAAAAGTTATGCAACTAAAACAAAATATACAGTAATCTAGTGAGTGAAAAGCAGTAATAATCTAATACAAAAAGATAGAGATATCAGACCTCTTCAGGTCTAATCACATTTGATTGATTCCAGGGAAGATTAGTCTTTCATGTAAGGGCAAATTTCCCTGTCAGTGTGGTGCATATTTCTCCTTTCCTTTCTTCTTTTAGTCCTAGATCTGTATCTCTCTCCTTGATTCTCTGGATCTGTTCGTTTCTTAATGAGTCCCTCATCACCTATGCCTGCTTTTTCAGACGCTGGTGTGAATCTCAGATTTCTTTCCTTCTTCTCCATAGCACAAAGTATTTTCCTATCTGTATTCAACTAGATAAACTGCTACTATATCATTGACACTTATCTTCACACAGCATTTTCTCCTTTTGAGGACTGGTGAGCAAAGCCTCTCCTGCTTGTGAAGAGGCTGAAATCTATTGCTAGTAAACTGAAATAGATTTTGCTGTTCAGATCGAGGTTCCTGGTAAGTCTATATTTAATATACATTCCAGCAGGAAAGGAAGGGAATTCCATCTACTGATGTTCCACTGAATGAGTTTGCACAGCCCTAAGTAAATATAAAGACTAGAACCTACCCTTAAAATAATTACTTGTTTCTGTTTCATATTTGTAATATGAAAAATTTATTAGGTATGCTTGTACAGACTGTGTATTTCGCAGCCATTGTTTATCTTTTATCTTGTATGGGAATTCAGTTTTCAATTGAAATTATGATGCCATCTGTTTATGTTCTCTGCATGACTAATTCAAAACAGAATCGTTTTAACCTATTTGCCTAATTATGAGGCAAGCCCAAAGATAATACACAGCACACAGATGTTTAAAGGCAGAAGCTGCTTTTACTTGCCTGGCCCATGCAAAGCAAGTGGCATCCAGACCTGCTGTTCTGAGCAGCTAGGTCCATCACAAAGTACATGCAGATAAACAGGCCCCTCAGATCTCAATCCCAAAAATGTATTACTGAGACACGACCCACCTAGAGCTGCCCATATGAAGTGTTTAGGAGAGAGGCACATCCTAAAATCCACTCCTCTCTGGGCTTCAGATGAGTCAGGGTCACAGGTGATGCTTGTTTGCAAAGTATTCAGAACTCGGACTTCTTTCCAGAAGGTCCAGCTTTTACCATTCTCCTTCTGAAAAGTAGGTCAGAGCTCATTCTTATTTTGAAGCATAGCTGGATGAGGAATTGCAGGGTGATAAATACTTCGTCCATAGAAGTCTAGTCATTGGAGCGGGAAACAGGAGATATGGTCACAATACTCTCCTGACCTGAGGGAGACCAGAGCTGCGGCACTTCTCCATCACCACCACCACCACCACCCTTAGGGAGGCTCTACCAGGCCATTCTGAGCAGGCGTGCCTTT
The DNA here is from genome assembly GCF_036417845.1 of Apteryx mantelli. Classification (NCBI taxonomy): domain Eukaryota; kingdom Metazoa; phylum Chordata; class Aves; order Apterygiformes; family Apterygidae; genus Apteryx; species Apteryx mantelli. The sequence continues at coordinate 113,226,384 of NC_089980.1, read as the reverse complement.
CATCTCTTTTAGGTGCTCTGACAAAGACAAGAAAAAATTTCAAGATCCATAGGGCTATCATGATTGTAATTAGTAACTAAGGCACTGGCTGGGTACATGGATTTCTGCATTCAGTACTGCTCATAGCTATTTCTTTACCCAAAAATGACCTAGGGACAAAGTAGAACCAAAGATCCCCACGCATGCTCACACCACTGTGCCAGCAGTTATATCCTAAAGTCTGCGGCCACCACAAGAGGAAAAGGGGAAAGCTTCTGCTCTAGCACATCGCACTCTTGAAGTACCTTTCTTTGTTTGGAACGAGCCTCCAGTGACATGGGCGTACTAGCAAACATTATCCTTGGCACCCCTCGGCCTGTTTTGGTTCTGTGTTGTCTGCACCAAGACCAAGACTTCCCCCACCTTCTTTAGAGACTCCCATGAAAGCTGAAACTGCACAAGTAATTTTGAATTTCTGGACACAGCAAGCTTCTGGCCTTCCCAGCTGCACAACTCTTTCATCCAATTGAGACCACAGGGGAAATTGAGCTAGAAAGAATTTAATTTGCAATTGGCCAAGATGTGAGAGTTAACACTGTAATGATCACAATAAGTACCAAATACTGTACAACATCGTTAAATAAAAGAATATGCAGGGTTCTCAAGGCAGAAACCTGAACTTAAGGTATTAAGTTAATTACCTCTTGTGCTGTACACATAATAGTCCCTGGTTAAGGCTTTTGCTTCTGTTTTAGCAGGCATTTACATCTACTATAGTCTAACTTTTCATTTTTAGTAGAATCACTATTGACTCAGAAAATGGCATTGCCTTTACATTAGGTTGTCCTGTGTGATAAAATGAATATAAAAATTTAAATACTATCTACATAATCTATATTTTTTGGCTTTTTCAAGCTAAGAAATCGTCATTGTCACATGAGGTATAACAAAGTTGGTTTGACATCGAGATGCTTTAATAAATTTCTGTTGACCACAAAAGATTGCATTATTATGATCAGGTACTAATAAATGTTGAAAAGCTTTTTTTAAAAACACCCGCAGTTTTTTTTTGTAGGGAGGGAGGATAAGGAATTAAAAAACAGAATTATTTCTTTCTGAAACAACATACCTTTAGATAGAACTTGATTCCAATCATAGACCCACCTGTTTTTCTAATAATGGAGAAATAAAAATAGGTAAATAACATAATTCACCTTGCTGTTTAAAGAGATATAAGAGTAGGAGTAGCTGAAGAAATTGTTTTTATTGTCCAGAAAACCAATGGTACTCCAGACAGCTGACAAATAATTTTGCATAGCTAAAGCACTACTGCCAGTACAGGATATGGTATTGTTTTCCAAGTTTAAACAGTAGTAAGAGATTGTGTATAAATATCTTGATACTGTCAATTGTATTCCTGTTCTGTGACAAGATAACAGATTCAAGAAGTCACAGTATTTAAAAAATATCCCCTTTTGCTCTGCAAGGTTGAAAACTCCAAGTGGCTGCTGTCTCAAGCTTGTCCTCAGTGTCCTTTTGAAAATCTGTCTGATGCTCTCAGAGCCAGTTTAACAATTATTCTTGGCAGCGTAATGCATATAAAAGCAAAGGTGTGATCAGGGACACGTACTATTACCAAGAATGCTGGTCAAAGTGATAAAAACTAAGCGGCGCATCAACAAACCCTACAAAACTTTGGAATGAAAACTCCAGCCAAATGGTGGGACTGCAGTCACGGAGGGATGATAAAATGCCATTTTGAACACGGGGAATTTAGAGGTAAGTACTGGGCATTAGCAGCACAGCTGGGATTACACTGTATGCACAGAAGTAATATCTCAGCGGGCAAGACCAGGCCCAGTTGAAGTAAATAGGAACTTAGCATTGATCTTTCTTAGTAGGACAAATGTTAAGCTTTAGAAGAGAAGCCCTCTCCAAATTTCAGGACATCCTGAAAAGGAGGGAGGGTTCTGAACCCTCAAAGTTCAGAGTAATTTTGATATCAAATGATAGCATAGCATCATTTGATAAGAGCTGCCAGGCTGCGGGTTTTCATATTGCCATTCCTTCTTTGTCAAGTCAGGCCAAATTCTTCTATGTGCGTTTATGACTTTTGTGTTCCTTATTCCTTAGGTCCCTGACTCAAAACTAAGTCTAACTTGCAGAAGGATTTAGAACTTCCATCTGCTGTAGAAGGCAATAGGAAGATATAAAGTACATCCATAAACCACTATACGGCGGTCTCCTGGTAAAGCAAATGTACTTCTTGGATTGAGTACTCTAATACTGCAGTGCTTCTAGACTCTGGTTTTCTGTTTGTAATATGATGATAATGTCTTTCCTTGCATTTCAGGGGTGTTCAATAAGCACTCTTTTCTTGTGTATGTGAATTTTTGGAGCTTTTTTATAACATTTGCCATGATGGTATCAGGAGGAAATGTATATAATTCTGTTTTCATAACCAGATTTATTTAATATACATTAAATAAAGAATGGGAAGGTATTCCAAGTGAGAACACTCAAATATTGCAAAGTGAGCTCAGAATAATATGCAAAGAGGGGCTGAAATGAGATCCCTCACATCCTTTCCTTGTGCATGGCTTCCCAGTTGTCTTGCCAGACTCTGCCCTTGGTCATGTCTCAGTCTTTTCTCTGTGCTCTGATTTCCCCCAGTCTCCCTGTAGTTCCAGTTCTCCCAGCTCCTGCCAGTGCTCGTTTTGTCTTCTGCATCTACTTCTCCAAATTACCCCCTCCTCTTGGATTTCTCTCCTCTGAATTCAATTCAGCTGACCTCTTTCGTGTAGCCTGGAAACAAACAGGTTAAAAAAAAAAAAGAAAGAAAATCACCACGCTTTTGATTCCAAGTATTTGAACTTAGACTTGCTCTGGCCTGGAGCAGCTAGGAATTGCAATGGCTAGGAAAGTCCTGCTGTGGCCCTGTGGCCCCAGCCCTGGAGCACATTCCATGCTAACGAACTCGCCAGAGAATTGAACCCTGCAAGCTCCAGCAGGCCTCTGGCGAGGATGTGAGAACTACAGCTGGTTTGTTTTTTTTCCAAAGCCTTATGAATTGGCCAAACAGGGACAGATTTTTCACTGATATTACAAAAAAGTCCATCTCAGCACTGAAGTTAATTTTCTGTCCAGTTCCAAGTCCCTCTTCCAATAAAAAGAGCGATACAGCTTTTCAAAGAAGATTGCCAGAACACTGGGAGGGGGTTGTGGGGTTTTGTTTGTTTTAAACAGGCTATGATTAGGTAAAGGAAAAAGGATGCTCTCAGAAATGTTGAACTGTTTTGGCTGAAAGCTTTGAAGAAATGTTGGCCTTCGGCACATACCTGACATGGAAATCTTTGGTGTAAATGTTTTCAGATTGGACAAAGTTATATGCAACAAAACTGAGTATCTTACTGTGAGATGTGTTGGACAGTCCTAATAAAAAGTTGCACTACTCATGTAATTTGCATCTTTTCCTCCCTCAGCCTTGAACTTTGGGAAAATTTGGACTTGAGGATTGATATGGAATCAGTTGTTGTTTGGGTCAAATTTGGCTTAGTCTTTGTTTTTAACTGGGCCTCTTTGGTGAATCCATATTATTGTTATAGGTAGCTAAGACTCTATTTTTCTGTGTAATTAAGTTTGGTTATATGAGCCAAACTTGATAATATGCCAAGACAGCTTGGCTATATAGAGGGAGTTATAAGGAGAGGAAGAACAAAAGACTGAAGTAGAGAGCAACTAAGTCATATACAGCATGTCTAAGTGTTTTGCTTCTTCATCTAGGTAAATACTGTATTCTCTCCACTGGGTATTACTGCATAACAGCTGTTCCTGAGTAGGCCTTCATCGGTCCAGCACCAGTGTGTTTGTGAAGTGGTCCTGCTGCGCAGGTGAGGTCAATGTTGCTGCAACCAAACTGGCTGTCTTTTATATTTGGCTACTATCTGCAAATACTAACTTCTGCCTGAAAGAAGCTTGATAGTTTGATTAGAAAATACGTTAGAAACATGAGACTTAGGGAGGGGGGAAGAATGCAGCCCTTAGTAAGAAAGAAAGAAAGAGCTTTGACCCATGCTTGCTAGGCCCTAGTTTGCTGCCAACAGCAGCAGCTCAGCCAGCATCTTTGGCTAGCCCCAGGTTCAGGCCCAGCTGGCTCGGGCAGTGTGGATGCTGGCTCACCCCCAGCGCAAGAGAGGCTGCCCGCAGCCTGCCCTTGCTCATACACGCCCACGGGTGGCTCTGCTACCAGGCAGGCCTGTGAGGTTCGCTCCCTCCTTTCCTCTGCTGCTAGAAACTTGCATTCATGTCACTTCTAAAATCATCATGGACCTCGCTGCAGTGATGGGCTCTGGGAACACCAACGACTTCCCCCTGCAGAAATGGACTCAAACTTGTCAGCCCTCTCCGCAAGCCTCCTGCCGTCCTCAGCGGGTCCCAGGCAGCCTCTGCGCGCTCTACTCCTTTGGCGGCAGGAGCTTGGGCAGGATGCCCCGTACGAGCCTATTTGCTGTCCCCTGGGCCTACACAATTTTATGGGCTAGCTGTTTTTTGGAAACATGATTTTACTTTGAGTCCTTGGATGGTAGCAGTATACAAGGAGAAGGATTAGAAGCACTGTTACTGTTTATAAGCCGAAGGGGTCTTCTTCCTGAGGTGTTTATTCTTCCACAGAAAGTGTGTGAGGAGGCTGAGTGTGCTCCGGGACCACTGCATTGCACCTCTCCTCTCTCATGGGGTCTGCCAGCATGATCCCTGCCAGCAGATGCCTCATGCGCTTGGAACGGAGCATGCAAAGCCATGTGTTTGAGCCCACACATGTGCTTAGGCATAAGGACTGGCTTTTTTTCCATGTTGCTGTAGGTAAAATTGCAAATGCAGAAGAGACCTTTTAGAGGTCTTTTAACTTCAGATCTTCCTATGAGGTTTTAAATGAAGCTTCTAAGCCAAGTTGTTTTGTCTGCACAGCTTCTGTAATATGGTGGCTACTCTAAGATGGTCAGTGCTCTTTTTAAGGCACTTTGTAAGGCACTTAAGGCACTTTTTCATAAGATGGAGTTCTGTGCCAGAGCACTGGGGATGCTGGGCTTTGAGAGGGCCTCACTTTGCCTGCTCTTTGCAAATCATCCTGCTTTGCCTACCACGAACTGAAGGTGTAACTGCTAGTGAGAGCTGTCTTTTCTTTCCTGCAGAAAGCTTTGGTGTGAGACAGATGTGTGCAAAGCAAGGGCTGAGAGGAATCTCAGCAGTGAACTCATAACACTTCTAAGCAGGGAGAACGGGAGTTACTCATTGGTAATAACAAGTAAATAGCAAGGACAAATTTTTGAATATCCAGGGTAGGGACTATCATGTCAAAAGGTAAGGGAATTAGGAGGAGAGAAAATGGCGCTATAATGAAAATAGGAGAGAATTACAGAGCATTTGCTGATGCCCAGCATAAATCTGTCGCCCTGGTATGACTCCCCTGAGGGAGGGGAAGGGGGGACCTCGCTCACCAGGTGTTGGGGCTGAAACCCGCGCAGAGCTAGCATTTACTACCATCTAGTGGTGGACTGGGAGATACCAGCTCTTTTCCATTTCCACACGCTCATGGAAAGGAAAAAGGGCAGGGATTTGGTGCTCAGGTTTGAAAGTCTGTGCTCCCCCTGGTCCTGCCTAGCACCAAGGTGATGCTGGGAACTCATTAAGCTTCACGAGTGATGGGACGACAGGAGGCATCAGGAGGTCATTCTCTGGTGGTCGCAGGCTGCCACACAGTGCATGCCCTGGCCAGAATGAGCTAGACACTTGCACTTGTGTAGGCTCACAAAGCTGACAAAGCTTTAGTAAAAGACCTCAGTTATAACCTGCAAAAATAGCTCAGCAGAGTTCAAAGCACTGTGGTAGCAGGTGAATGTGCCCAGTGCTCGCAGGAAGCTGTTCTCCAGAAAGGTCTCGCTTCCTTCCAAGGAGCCCACAGTGCTGTAGGAGCACATGCTCCTCTTTCAACAGAGATAAAAATTTTCTACATTTTGGAGGCAGAAAAGAGGAAATCTACCTGCTCCTTTTTTTCTGCAGTGTGGTAAACACTTCGAAACAGCAGCAGTATCAAATCAGGTCCACACTGAAAAAAAATATGGAAATCAGTTTAGAAAACAGAATTTCTTAGAGGGATGGAGAGGGAAGGGGGGCTGCCAAAGCCACGTGGAAGATTTATCATTTCCTACTGAAAATATGTGAAATAGTTTTGAGCTTTGTTCTAGCTGCTTTCAGAAACCAGTGACACAGTAATGAGGCTTAATGCACCATGTTTTATGTAGGAAACCTGGCCAATGCTCAGTGAGTAATTCCTACACTTGAGATTCATTCCAGCCTAGTAATAAATCACAAAAGGTCTCCAGTGTGTGTGCTGCTGGGGTTAGTTAGCTGAAATCTGAAATGGATGGAAGGCAGCTGGGAGAATATTAAGGCAATGCAAGGCCAGTGATGCTTACTGACTGATATCAGAAAGCAAAATACATCTCTAAACAAATGCTCATCTCATGAGCTGGCTGTTTTACACCTGTTTTCTTCATACAGAGCCTAGGTAGTTGGACCTCATATTCTGTGTATTGACTCACCTGTGGCCTACAGGAGTAAACTAATTTTTTTTTTCTTGTGCTATATGCCGTTGCTTCTGGGTCTTTGGTGACCTTCCATGGACTTTCTCAGTTACCATATTCCAGCTCCGAAAGGCTCTGTGTTGTGTAGCTGTTACTATGCACATCCTTCCTGTGCTCCGTGTGGCCAGGGACATTCTTGTCCCCGCTCCGTGCTGCGGGGAAGCTGCTCCACAGACCTGTGCCCAGGCTGCCCAAGGACGGGACCCAGTGCAGCCAAAAGGGATCTGTGTTTGCCCCGTTTGACCCTGCTGGCTCTGAATCAAAGCAGAAGCATTTGAGTGCATCTGAGTGCAGTCCTCAGATCAGACTGTCTCCCTCTCCTACTCTGCAGCAACATCGGGGAGAAGAAGCAAGATCCCTATACTCTGACTTTCATCCCCTCTAGAAAAAAATAAGGGCTTTCTCCTCCTGTTTTGGAGGGATTATCAGCATGGGCTGTTTTGCCTCTGAATCCAGTGCCAAGCTCCTTGCATTCCTTCTCTCACTTCTTGGCTTTCCAGGCTGGAAAGAGAGTGTCTGATTTAAATGTTTGGTGGTGACCAGCAGGCCTGTAAGCTATATCTGAGTGGGCAAAGCATTTGGCATCATGCTCATCTCAGATAACTTGAGACATCCACAGTATGCACAGCTACGGCTGCTCCAGGCTCCTTTATAAGAGATAAAGGGGCCCAGATCCCTACTACTCCCCTGTACTGTCACTAGAGAGATAAAAGCACTTTCAGTATTTCCTTCATCTGAACAATTTTAGACATTTACGTTAGGATGAGATGAAGTGTAGCCTAAGAGTGATTCATTACATTGACTATATGTCTAAAGACCGTAAAAAGCGCACTGTGGCAGGCTGAGTCACAGACATCTGTGCTGTTGGTGGCCAACATTTAGCAGAGGCACAGTGCCCTCATCCCCCAGGGCGGGCTGGGGGGAGACTGCCCCTGAGGAGGCTTCTGCCTCTCCGTTTTCTCAATAGCCAGCTGTTATGGAGCAAGTTGTGTTGTACCATTGAGGCTGACAGGAGCAGAGTTATGTTTAGCAATGTTCCCATACAAAAGATGATTGGTAAAAACACAGTGTGTTGTTAGGCAATGCTTGATGTACTTCACTCAGTGAAGTACATCACTCAGTGAAGTACATGGCTAAATGCCGTGCTCTGATCCAGAAATGTCTGTTGCCTGAGCAAACAAGAAACCCGGGATGTGTAATTGTGTGCCTACTTTTGGAAGGAAAAATCTAAATCACGGAACATTAAACATGCTTGGAGGTCCTTACTTTGGATACATTTAAAATGTATTTTAGGGCGGTCAATAGTGCATTTATGGGGTGACCAAAAAAAAAGAAAAAAAAAGAAAAAAACAAAGCTTACCATCATTTCCAAAGCTAGAAGCTCTGCATAGTGAGGTGGGTCGAAGCCTCCAGTTTCTGCACTGTGTTTAGATCTGGCACATCATTCCCACTGGGTTCAGAGTAAATTGCTCTTATCCAATTTTTAACAAACTTGCATTAAATCTTTAAGTCATTGGGCCTCTTTGACTGTTCATCTGAGTTTTATTTCTCCTCTCAGGCAGGATCACTTTCTCTGTGGTGTTAATAATCTCCTAAGCATTCCTGATGTTTAACTTCCCATGCAGAGTGATGCATGATGAGACTTAGGCTATATTATATTACATTATAATAATGTTTCTCAAACTGATATAATGAAATACCTGCAGCGGAGCCAGAATGTCCAAGGCATCCTGGTGTGCGTTCAACAACATACTATACGCAGCTGTGCATATTTCTGTCAGTGAAGCCCATGGTCAAAGAAAGCTGAAGAGCAGAAAATGGAGGAATTTGTCCACTCTCACATTAGACGCCTGCGTGCTAGAACAGGGCCAGATTTATTTGTGGAGTGGCTTGGCGCCTGTATTCTCAACTAAACTGTGGATGGACAGACAAAGTGGAATAGTCTGTCTAAAAATAGACAATTGTTTTAAGTTTTGTACTAGTTAACACAATTAGTACAACCTATAACCTACTCTGCCTCCACACTGTACCCTTTATCTTGAGGATCTGACACATGGTTTTACTGCTTATAGAGAGCATAACTTGTATTGCCAACTGCTTGGTTTATATTTAATAGTTATTAAAAGCAGGAGGGAAGCAAATAAAAGACACCATTGGCTCTGAGAAGAGCTCTGCTCTGCAGGCAGTCAGCTGAGACGACCTTGAGAGCTCCTCCATTGCTGCTGGCTGCGGTAATCACTGCTGCTGACAAAATGAGCCTGAAGAGAATGAATTCAGCACACAATTTCGTTACATTTTTCTGTACTTGTTTTTTTTTTATAAAAGCCTCCCACACTCAGCCTTCAACTTTGTTTCTCTGTTGTTCAGTTTTCCTAAAGGTTTCTATCCTCTTCACTTGATGCTGTTTTTCCTTTGTTCCCTTCTCTTCCTTGTGGTTTCTAGATCGCTAATCTCCTACCCACAGACACACACTGTATTTCTTTGTGTACTATTGCTTTTCTTGCATCCCAAACTTGCTTGCTACTCTTCTTTGTTACTTTACCTTGCCCTTCCCACTGTACTGTCTTTCACATCTCTCCACTTTGGGATATATTTTCCCCATCTGTTTTTGGCCTGTTTTTTGTATTCTGGCTTGTATGCTGTTATTTAGTCTGGTTCTTTATTTTGCTGTGTAAAAAACACTACAATTCCTTAACCTTCTCTAGTACGGTCTTACTGTCACTTACACTACATTAACTTCACTGATTTCAGCAGCACCAGAAGGAATAAGAGGATAATCAAGTTTAGAAGAGATCAGGACCCAGACAGCACAAAGCGGCAAAATGAGGAAAGGAAAGCCTAGAGCAATCCTTAAGTTAGCAGCTCCTGTGCTGCAAAGGGAAAGCTCACCCAGGTGTGTGGATTTGCTGGAGCGAGGAGCACCAGGAGACCTCCTGGCACGATCACTACGTGCGGGCTGGGAATGCCAGAAACTCCCCTGAGCTTTCCAGAGCCAAGCAAATAAGAGGTCAGTTCACCTCCATGGCTTTCCACCTTCACTGATGAAGAATAATGTATCCCTACTACTGACAGTCCCCCATTAGATACTAAAAGTAAATTTGGGGCTACAGATGTCTAGGGAAACTCATGTTATAAAACTTGCATTCTTACTGCCTTTTTCACTAGTGGCTAATGACTACTAGCTCTTCTTTTCCCCACGTTACCTGTCTCTGGGCTGTGAAACACGGTGAACATCTGTCCCTTTGTTCAAAGAGTCTGCTGATGCCCTTCTTCAAAGACGGAGAAGTATTTGGATTAGGGAGGTGATTTCTATTTACAAGAACAGCTCTATCAGTCCAGTCCCTAGTGTGAGGCAGTTACACAGCACAGCAGCACCTTACATTGGCTTAGCTTATTCCCTGCCTTGTACTTGGGACAGCAGGATAGTGTCTTAATTGCCAGACTGTGCAACAGAAAATGTGAGTGCAAAAATAAAGAACCAGACCTAATAATAATGTGTATTTAAGCTAGACTGCCAGCTATTGCCATCACTTTCCTGCTGGCCAAACTCGCAGGGCCGGTAACACTGCTAGCAGCATGACTGCAAATAGAGGACAGCTTCCAAGCAGCAGTTCATTAGTATACAACAACAAAAAGTTGCATCTAATCCATCCTTATTTAGTCACAATAATTTAATATCTGAAACCTGTTCATCCTATACTGTATAATACCCATGCATTATGTTCAAAACTCCTTATGTCATGCAAAATCTTTATTATCCAAGACCCTTTCAAAGTCCCCAGGCCACCAGGATAAATGTATCTGCCTCTGCTTCTCCTCAGTGTTTCTGCAGTTCATATCTATGTAAGGCTGTTCTTTCTTGGCTCCAAATGAAGAACAATTTTCCAGTGTTCAAATTCTGTCTCCCACATAGTCATTTAAAAATCAAAACAAAAAATGAAACAACAACACAACTGGCAGGCAGGCCCTGTGAGGTTGGTTTTGTAAGCCAATGCACTGAATTGCCTTTGGTGCCCCAGCTCAGCCCCATGGACACTGACTCTCGGGAACTGCAGTGTGGCCATGTCCGGGATCGCTGGCAGTCTGTCACCAGCTGGATGCTGCTGCAATGCTGAGCACAGCTCTCCCCAGTGCTGGCAGGAGATAGCGTGCATCACATTGTTTGCTTCACATTGCTACTAACAAACACACACTCAGAATTGCTGTAAAAATTGAAATTGCTCTCTGATTGGCTCAGGGACTTGAGGAAGCGGATAATATATGAAAGTATATTAAATCATGTCTTTATAAATTGCATAATATTATAAATTTCTCAAGCCAGAAGTACTGAAAGTTGTCTTGACAACGTTCCCAGTGAAAAGGCAGTAATTTTATGTATTTTGCCTAGAGTAGATTATAATGGCGATGTGAATATGCCACCCCTTAAATGGAATTTCCATCTCTTTTACTGAAATAAATTGCCCCTTTGCACTCTGCAATGGATATATTTTTCATAACAGGAATGTTTAAGAGTTGCTACATCTTTCTTTTTCTTAATGAATACAGGCAGTAGGATGGCTTTCCCACGTTACCCTACTGACTTAATATTGACCTACCTTTCATGACCAAGAGTTGCCAAGATTGCAAGTGTTGGCTGAACTGTTTCTTAGAATTTTGCTTGAAACTTTTCACCTGGCCCTCCTCATTTCCTGTCCCTCCATCAGTTCATGCTATTGCTCATGCCCCAACCAACAGTCCCCAGCACCTCACTTCTGCTGCCCAGCAGTCTGTGGGGGCAGTAGCTCAGGAAAGGTAGCATTTTCTCCTGACTCACAGGGAAAATATTACAAGATTTGCACAAAGACTTTGTTTAGGCAGCAAATGTGCTCTAATTACCAAAAATCAGGCCTGGCATTTAGCGACATAGCTCAAACCCCATCTTCATGAGACTGAATAGGCCAGTTAGTTTCATGTCCCTTCTCTTGCATCTCTCATGATGGAGCTCAGAGAGCACAGAAGAGCTGAGGCTGGAGGGCACCTCTGGAGATCATCCTGTCCAACCACATGCTCAGGCAGGGGCAACTAGAGCAGCTCGCCCAGAACCATGTCCCATTGGGTTTTGAATATCTCCAAGGATGGCTCATAGGATGCTAGGGTTTAATGTACCATTTTGGTGGCGACTCCTGACCAGCTGTGTTGGGGTGGGTCCCCGAGCTGCTAGCTGACTCCTGCCACACAGACCAGAAGCTGGCACTTCCCAGACCCCCGCTCTCCCCCCTGCTTATTTTGCCAGGAGCCAACAACCTCTGGGGCTGCAGCCACCCTTCAGGCTGCAGGAGTAGGCATGGGGCAGGGAAGGTAGGAAACACAGGTTGATGTGAGAAAGCAGGGGTGAAGTGGAGAGAGGTGAAATAAGGGATGGAGTGGGATCCCAGCTGCTGACATGAGGAAGGGAGGTTAGGATATGAGTTAGGGATCCCAAAGCAGCAGGCAGAGAGTAGGAGCCTGGACTGAGAGTGGGTTGTTAATAGGGGTACATGAGGCCAAGGTATTAGTTTAGAGGGATAAGATGATATTAAAGGAAAAGTGGGATTGGAGGTAAGAAGCAATTTTCTCTCCCCACCCTGGGGACTCACTGAGACCTGAGCAGAACGAGAGGGTTCCAGCTTGGGACTCTTTCTGTGTTGTCTCGCCTTTCCTCCCTGGGAGCTGTTTTTTTCTAAGCGTTGTCCTCTTAGATGTTCCAGCTGTGACAATTTTTATCACCCTCCTGTCAGACAGGAAGCCTGATGCTGCAGCAGCCTTTCAACTGTGCGCTGTTTGATCAGGTGCACAGAGGTAACAGAGGGAATTCAAATAACTCCCTATCTATACAACAGCTATTGTTTCCTCTATCTCCCAACTCCAGAGCTAGAAAAGAAAGGTGTTGTTTCCCATCTTTGCTTCTAAAAGCCAGGGCTTTCAAACAGCCTTTTGATCTGACTTTCACTGAATGTCAAGGCAACCGGTTCCGGGCTTGCATACAAAGGGCTCTCTCTCCCCCTCCTACTTAGTTCATTAAACTTCAGGGCCTAATTCTCTGCTGCTGTTCATTTCAAGTTCTGAAAACTTTACTGCTGCCAGGTAGGTTTATAACATTATTGGGCTGCTTTTGGTAAAGTCTCATTTTTGATTTCCAAATCTGGAAATAAACTAGCAGTGTGTAAATTCATAGAGAATTGGGCCTCTGCTATTCATTTCTTAATCAATCAGTTGCACCAGGAAAACCATCTCTCAATTATTTTAGCATGACAGAAAGTATGTCTCAGAAAAACCAGAGCATTGATCACGAGAGCAAAGGACAAAGAGGAAGAGTGGACAGATAAACACTGTGGACTTGCTGATTTAAAAGCTGCACGAGTGTGAGATGTCTGCATTTGATTACTTTAAAGAAATCCATTCTTCTCATCTTCTCTCTCCTTTGCACGGCCTACGGCAAGGGAGAAAAATTCATCCCTGCTGTAAGCCAAGTGAAGTCATTCTGATCTCGCTGTTTTTAATGCTTACTGCTGTGCTTTTTATACTTATGTGAAGAAACAGCAAAAAAAAGAAAAAAAGAGAGAGAAATTAGGCAAAGTTACAATAACAAGGGAGATACCAAGCAAAGATTAAAGCAAGAAACAAAAAGTTACAGCTCAGCAGGGGGTCAAACACATAGAAAAACAGCATTTTTATCTTTTAACTCTCCTCTTCCAGCTTTGTCTTGTTAGACTGTCATCAACTTGCCATCGTACATATCCCTGATATGTTTTACATCTTAAAAATTGAAAATGGAGGAAGGATGAGACCTTGCTTCTAAATAAGATGGATATATTTCAGATAAGATACCTGAATTCCAACTAACATTGACTTATTCATGTAAAATACAGATATGCTCCTGGAAGTTGCAACCAGGACTGGGATTCTTCCTCAGTTACATGAGCACTCAGATTACTAGACTTCAAAAAGACATATATCTTTTTTTGCTTGCTCTTTCTTTGCTTTCAATGATTGTCTGTCCTGTGGCACAACTTGAGCAGGAAAGGTGTCTTCCTCTCATGACGGACACTTTGCAGTAGCTGGAAGAAGGAAATGAATATGGGTCTCCCATTTCCTGGACTTCTGCTTTAACACTGAATTTCCCCCATGTAAAAGTCTCCTTTTCACAGTATCATCTCTTCCCAGAAGAAATTTCTTAAGGAAAGCACAGCTACTTCTCTTGGCTGAGACACGCTCCCTCCAGTCATGCCAGAGAATGCCGTGAGAATCTTCTCTGGATCTGAAGCCCATGTGAAAAGGATCCTTGTTTCCTGCTTCCACCCTTGGTGTGTGTGTTTGTAGGTACATACATGTATATCTGCATGTATACAGATAATTCTTTAATATTAAATGCTACAGCCCTGTCGAATAGAAGAGCTTCCAAAGTTAGAGGCAGAGGAACTGTAACTTCATATAACGGCATCTAAATTTTGTCTGTCCTCTTGTCTGGACCCAAATCTCCATGACTTAGTATCCAATATATTTATTTTATATGGTAACACTACTTTGGGATAAACCCTGAGATAGAAGTGAATTTTTGTCTCATTTCCCTGCCACTTCTTTTTAGAGGAGAATAAAATAAAAAGGTTAACTGACAATGTAAAATTTTATTGCAAAGTTCCAGGGACTCATTCTGTTTTATGAGTAGTGACTAGCAATAAATAGTGTCTCCATCTTCCTCTTTAGTTATTTCGGGTAAGCCAGCACTGCCGCAGAATCTTCCAAATGCAAAGCAGTCTTACCACTGTCACACGCAGCCCACCTCAGCCACCACTAAGGACTTGCTGTATGCACACTGGGGGATATCTGCTGTACGGATTGCAGTATAATACAGAGGTATCTATGTAAACCTGGGTTTTAGAAGCAACCTGTTGAAATAGCCCTGTGTTCTGAGGTTGGAAAACTTGTGTGAGAAGAAAGGTAAGTTAGTAATATTGAGCTCATGGCTTGGGTATCATTGCAATCTCCAGTCAAAGTGTTTGCAGCACAGACGTACCTTGCACAAGTACAGAGCAGCAGTCGGGACAGGAGTAACCTGGGGAGTCCACAGCTGGAGACCTGCCACCTACACACCAAATACCTCTGTTTTCTTCCTGGGATAAAATTTGTATGTTGTCTGGTTACAGCTGTGTTTGTGAGCTCAGCTAAGGGCATCAGGCCTGATAAGCATGCATCAAAGCTGAATAAAGACAAAGCTCCAAATACGGATGTTGGTGGCAACACATAGATAGTGAAAGCAGCTGTGTACCCAGCTTGCTGGAGAGGAAGATACGGTTGTATAAACATGGCACCTGTCTTTGAACATGAGGTGGCCATCTCGTCATTTACTATGTTTGCTTGTGAATGTCCTGCCCTGCTGAGACATTTTAAAGAAGATATTGGGGGTGGTGGTTACGATTTCATCCACATGTACCTCAATAAGCATCCAAATACAATACAAGCCGCTCCTCGTAAACATTGCATAGAGCATTGCAACATTGCGCATGTTAGAAGACAAGGCTAAAAATGCCCTTAAAATAGAGAGCTGTTTCCCTTCTTTCTCAGGCACATTACTGAATCCCTAGGCAGGTTCAATAATTTAACATGAATAGTTCTAAAATTTTAATTATATTTCAATATTTACTAATATTTCAATTCTAAAAACCTCTACAGAAGATTCAAAAGATGGGGATAGTGTGACAAAAAAAAGGAAAAAAAATGCTAGTCTGGGGCTATCCAGCAGCCTCATGTTAGGGTCAATCAACAACGACAGCCTCCCAATTCCCAAGCCTCTCTCCTAGGTACTAATTCACATGATTTCCTTTTTCTTCAGAACTTTTAGGGTCTTTTCCTTTGCCTGGCCACTGTCTCCAGTGAGCAGGAGCAGGCTGCAGTCATTACTGGCTAGATAGCTACCAGAAGTGTGAGACTGGCCAAAGTCCACTCAGGACAGGACTCTCCTCTGGTGGCCAGCAGCAGATGTGCAGGGGTCACAACAAGCAGCACCATGCATAGCCTGAACTTTCTCCTGAGATGCCCTCTTGGCCTTCAGCCAACAGCAATTTAGGAACTTCCTGAGGTGAAAGTTTCATCCAAATCCCTGTGTACTAATGGACTTCTTTTCCATGAACTCATCTAATCACTTCTTGAATCTACTTGTATTTTTGGCTGCTGCAACATCTTTCACAATGTAATCATATACTCAGTGAACAACTCTTGTTTGTTTTTAAACTTGCTGATCATTTTGTTGAGTGCTCCCTACTTCTTGTATTCCAAGAAACACTGACTAATCATTCCCTCTTTAGCATCTCCACAACACTCGTTGCTTTATAGGCCTGTAGCACAGCCAGACCCAGCAACTCTTTTTCAAGTTGCCAGACCTAGCCCGTTTAGTCTTTTCTCACAGTGCTCTTTTCTGTTTCAGGAGGTCTCCTGTCCAACCTCCTGCCCAAAGCAGGGTCAGCTAGGGGGTCAGACCAGGTTGCTTACCCAGTTGAGGCTTGAAACCTCCAAGGATGGAGACTGCACAATCTTGTTGGGCAACCTGCTCCACTGCTTGGCTGTCCTCGTGCGGAGAAAGTTTTGTCTCATGTGCAGTCTGAACCTCTCTTATTTTAGCTTATGCCTGTTGTCTTCCATCCTCCTGCCAGGCACAGTTGTGAAGAGCCTGGCTCTGTCTCCTTGATAACCTTCCTGTAGGTGTTGGGGGCTGCTGTTAGGTCCCCCTGAAGCCATCTCTTTCCCACGCTGAAGAAGCACAGTTCTCCCAGCCTCTCCTCACAGGACAAGTGCTCCAGCCCCTGACCATCCTGGAGTTTGAAATGCACAAGGCTCTGAGTCACTTTCAGCCAGTCACCTTGGATGGGAATTGTCTCACCATCTATTTTCACCTTCGGCTCCCTTTATAGTAGTTGGTGGAAAGAGAGAAAGATTGCCTTGCACTAGGAATAACCCATTTCAGCCACTCTAAGATAGATTTTTAACACAGGTGGGATAAATCACTACCCACTGAGGATCTGTCTTCACTAAGGAAGGAGCCTAAGCAACTTGTTCAGTATTAAACATTTAACTTTTAAGTAAGTGACTCAAGTCAGCGGGATAAGCTGTACACTTGCCATTTTTGTATTTTAATTTCCCATCTGTAAAATGAGAATGCTAATGCTTCCTTGTTCCTCACATCTATTTATTTGAACTATCTGTAATTACTAAATTAGGCTGTAAGATCTTTTTGGCTGGTGCCTAGAATAATGACAATTGACATCTCTTTGAGCCTCTCTTGTTGGCATCATGCTACCACTATTAATGATGAAGGGATGGAAGAAGGAGCTTCTAGAGCAAATAAACTTTTGAGCACTTGCACCCAACCTAAAAACCTCTCATGGAAGAGGCGTGAAGGGAAAAATAAGGCAGTGAATTTCCAGTTTGTCAGTCTCTCAACATTTTGAATTGCTGCCAACTTCAAATCTAAACTGACATATTTCTTATTTTGCTGTTTTTAACAGGGGATAATTATAGTTCATTGTTCCATAGCTTACTGTTTAAAATGCTGAGCAGTACTTCTGTCTATTCTTCTTAGCTCTGAGGAACTTTAACTACTTTTGATTCTTGTGTCCCAGATAACCATTATTTAGCGGTTAAAAGTTCATTAAAATGAGGCCAAACATAGATGAAAATGCCAACAAAAACATGTCTGAAAAGATAGATGAATAACATGGCAGTGCCAATAGAAACAGGTTTTCTCACACTATATTTTTAAATCTATCTAATGGACATTTTACAATCTTTGAAGATATTATGATGAAGCTGACTTTCTACAAAGTAATTGTCCTAAGGATGGGAAATTAAAAAATGTAAATGATACTTTGAGGCAGCATACAAAGAGGATATGTTCTGCAAATATCCATGTGTGTTTCTTTCATGACCTAGGGTTCAAATATCTCTACTGTTTTGCAGACTATGAAAATAAGTTTAACCTATAATATACAATTAAAATGAAGATGGAAAAAGCATGTTTAAGTTGCACTCCTGCACTTTTCCACAACGAAGGGAAAAATTCCCCTGGGTTTTCCTTATTTGGCTGTGAAGGCAAATGGCTGACTGGTGTTTCCTAAATACTTCTGTGCTAATCCATGACATCAATTAGCTCATCAAAAGGAGGTTCCTCCTCCCATTCTTTTAACACCAGCTCCAGTTGAAAAACACATCATTAGAAAGCATTCTTTTAGAATTGCCTCAGTTTTTCTTTTTTCATTCAATGCTTTCCACATTGAAAGGATACTCAGCTCTTCCTTCTCTGAAAGTCTTCAGCTTTCTTCTTCTTTGTATATTGGTAGAAAGAAACCAGTGCTTTTCTCACTAGCAGGAAAACAGAGTGGGTGAGCAGGGCACCAGAATCTTAGATTAGGACAGAGATTCATCATTGTCAAATAGGGCAAAGGTGCTGGTCAAATTAATTCTTACCAGAAAATATCTAACACAGATAAGCACACTTGGAAGCACAAGTTGCAATCAAAATTCCTGGACAGGTCTCAGCAAAAAAATCTCATTTCCTATATTTAAAACCACCTATAAAATATTAAACAATTTGTAGTAAGCTTTGTGTTTCTTACTACTGGTTGAAGCAGCCTAAGAAGCTGGCAAATAGGCAGCAGGGGAGGACGACAGCCTGCAAAGGTTAAGAGAAGTGTCAGCAGGCCCACCTCACAGTCCAGCGCATTTGTGGAATTGCACTTTCACTAGAGCCTGAAATAATTGTTCAGTTTGCAAAGCTGGGCAGTTCTGGTACAGATTCATGCTCAGTTATCCACCACTTTGGTAGGGGACTCACTGGCAGGAAGAGGATACAGATAACCAGCTGTATGACTATTTGTTATGAGGGGAACAATTTTTTATTTGCCAGAGGCAGCAAAAATCCCCTTAAAAGCTATTGTTCTCTCATTCCTAACAGTTTACAGCATTGTTTGCAGTGTGTCCCAATGAGAACCTGATGGTCATTCAGAGATACAAAATGAGCCTCTTTCTTTGTTCATGTTATGCTATGGCTTGATAAAAAGAGACAAACAAAGTTCTTGCTAAGGAATGCAAGAAAATCAGAACATTTTCATTAATCTATCAGAGGCCTCACCCTGTACTGAGAATCACTGATTAAATTCATATTTATTTTACAGGAGGAACATGTTTTGATGAGGGAAATGTCCAGACTAATATTGACTGGTCATTATTTATGTTATGAAAATATTATGTAACAGGAGTGGCTAAGCACTGCATGGAGAACCAAGTAGGCCATGATGTAAATCTTTAATGAGATGGAAAACCACCCATGTGCCAATTATTTATTATGTTGGAGATGGTCTAAAGCACTCAACTTCCATTAAGAGTGCCAGGAGTTAAGCTCATAAGTTCCCTATACCTTCAAAGCTTTTTCTTTCTAGTGTCATGGAAATCTGAAATTATTTCTATGTTTTCTTCTTAACTGCTGCAGAACTTTGAAAATAATGATCCAATCCCAAATTGTCATGCTCACACAAACCAAAACAGGGTAAGAAAAGAAACTGGTGAATGTGAAATATCAAACAAAGAGAAACAAATTCATACAAGTACATAAGATGAAAAAATGAGTCTAGAAATGTTTTTTTGACTATGTGGTTGCCCTTATAACTTCAACAAAGAGCCCTTCCAGTTTGGTTTTCAGCCAACATGTTGCCTAAGCTTCTTTTCTTCAATAACATAAATGATTTGTGGTCCTGTTTGTATGTTATTTCCTCCCATTTTAATCTTCACAGGATCAGTGAAATGTTAGCTCAGGGATACTTTCTCTCTGAAGCACAACAGGCTTGGTAAACCTGGTTTGCATAAATGTCTGAAAATGCATAAACCAGTTGCTTTACCAAAGGCACAATATCTAACTTGCCCATTCTTTCCTGTCTTGAGGTAGTAAAGATTAGAGGCATTATTTTTTCCCTATGCTTGAGCAATTGTAATAAAAACGCAGTTCTGTTAAGTCAGTAGAGTAACACCAAGGGTACTTTGGCCCTTTGTGCTTTGCCATCACAAATAAGGCTTCAAGGGCATGAAAGATGATTGTGTGAGCAGTCAAATCCTTCTGGACTTTTTTCCTCCCATTTCTGAAGGATAGTCAGGCAGACATGTAGTGTGGGACTGAGATAAAAGGGATCACCCCAAATTTAGTAAAGTGAGACAGTCCTGTTCCCTTTTTATGCCCTAAAACTTTTAGAAAGAGGATAGAGAACTCTCTTCTAGACATTTTTATATGCACTTTTCATTCAAACAATCTCAGGCACACATGAAAACACACTGCTGTGATTCAGAAACTCCCCAGGTGGAGTCTGGAGGCCATGATCTAAGCTAGATATAAGGAATAACACACTTAGCTGGAGTCCCAGGAAGCAGCAGAAGTGGACTGCTCCTAATTAGATCTGAACTGGCTAAGTACCAGCAATCTACCCTTGATTTATAACAAGGCCTGAGACATCTTAAACAGCCACAGCTGGTCAGGACTATGGCCAAAGCAGCATTTCCAGGACCACATGCTTATTTGATGCACATCACATACCAGCTAAGCAGCATTCTTCAGACAGCAGAGTGAAGCTCTGGTCAGCCTCCCAGACCCACCTGGCTGGGCAAACTGCATCAGGAAGGTATCGGATCTGCACCCACCACTCAAAATGTGTGTCTTCATCCTCCTTGTGCCTGGTTTCCCTGAGACCTCATCACCACCATGAACTTGGCAGTGAAACAAATCTTAACACTCACGGGTGAATCAGGCAGAGCAAAGCCTTGAACCTGGACATCCATCATTTAACTGACAGTTTTGAAAACTCTTGTTCAAGGAAGAACACATAGCAACGTTGATTTGAGCTTCTCTGGAGATGCTGAAAGGAGGTCCTCTGTCTTCCCATGGTGTCTTCCAGCACTGAGGAAAAACACTACAAAACACAAATGCAGCTAAACAGACACGTTTGTATCTTTGCTAAACACTGGATTTAGTCCCTATTTTTATCCACTGTTACAGCTGAGATGGCTGAATTACAAGGTCACGTATTTTGCTGAAGGCTGTATCATGAGTCATTTGATTAAAACTCTGCCCTTCCTGACTCTCAGTCCTTTGCTCTACTCATTAGTACACACAATGTAATGAAATGTTGGAATATCCCCAGAAGGGAGTCTTGCTTAGACCACTTCCTCTGTAGTTCACTACCACAGACCTCAATTCTTGGCTTGGGCAGCTTTCCAGCTGAACTACATGATGCAAAATAACATTTTTAGTTAAATTTCAAGTGGGATAATGAGCAGCTACAGAACTTCAAACTACAAACATTGCTCTAAATTTAAACAGAACAGCAAGAGGAATTTTAGAGAGTATTCAAGAGAGTAAACAGCAGAGAGGCTAAGCAAATATCTAGCAGGCTCTATTGTCCTTCCCTATTAGCCATCTTGACATGGGTTCTTTGATGCATTCAGTAACTTATGACCTCCATTGCTTTTTTTTCACTTTTTAACAAACACCCCTTACCCAACTCTCTAACCCAGGATAAAGCAAAGATTGAAAAGATGGTAAAATTAACCAGCTGTGCTGACTGCTGAGAAATCACTGATAACATTAGATATTTTATTAAATTTGTATTAAAACTTCTCTATTTAATAACACAGTTTAAGGAAGGCTTCATTTTATAAACTCATAAGGTGTTCGAATGAAAGATGTGATAGTTCCCATGTAACCTCATAAATTCTCTTGCTAGTCAGTCTTGAGTCTATGAGCCCTAATAAAATTCTCATGAGAACACAGTATCCGTCCATAAAAACTCCTGAAACCCCCTGGGAATCGGCTGGTTTAGAAGGGTTCAGAGGTTCAAGCCTGTGGTTTATTTATTAAAATTTTCTCAGTAAATATATCATGGTATAATAGATAACAACCACACTGTTCTCTGCTAACAACATCCATCTTCTATAAAATGCATGAAAAGTAAGCCTTAAAAATAGGAACAAAGAAGAACCTTAAGTTACATTTAAATAGGGGTGCACTGGATTTTTTCTCAAAAAGATGCTAAAATCAGAAAGAAGAGCAAGAATTTTTCTGCCTTATTTTCTTCCTCACAAAACCACTGTCATCAGAAGCAGCTAAATGTTGCTATATGTAAAGCTATAAAAAAGAAATTCAGATCACCTGAGCTTTTGACAGACTGGGCTGAGGTTAGATGCATACCGTCCCAAAAGACATTGGTGGCTTAGAGATAAAAACATAGCTGTAGTATTAGAAGTGTGAATCTGATAAGGAACACCATGCCAGTGCTGGAAATCCAAGCATTTTGTATAGTCTGTGATTGAAGGCTCTCAACCAACCTCCCTCCATAAAGCCTCCAAACAAACCCTAAAAACAAAATGTGTAAACTCTTTCCCTAGGAGCCAGTGAACTGCGGTAGGAGTGTGACAGACTTAACAGTAGCTACTGTAAGACAGTATTGTACCCAAGAATTGCTCAAATACTGTAGTGATGAGTTTGATGGTTATGTCAGCCTAATTATTCTAACATTGGATCCACACAGTCATTTCCACCATAAAAGTCTCCTTTGTGAAAAAATAAATCATTAAAATCTAGATAAATCTTTTTTTTCTGTTTGAAAGCAAAACCAGCTGGTCTAAAACTCAGGCGCCTGGTGTTGTCTTCTTGAAGAACACCTCCACCCTAAGAAAGAGCAGATCTTTTGCAGACATTTTATGGTAGCTCATTTCCAGTCTGCCCTGCTCCAAACCACTTCTGCACTTTGGGAAGGCCCAGATGTGGGCCACATCACCAGACTGTCTCTGCAGCTGTAGAGCCGGGGAACCAGCCACTGCCCTTCAAGGATCCCTGATTTAGAGGCAGCTCTTGAGGATGGCAGAAACAGGGAAGTGAAAAATCCCTTGCTCCCAGCACTACAGCCAGCTTCCAGCTCTGAGAAGGAGCAGGCAGGTGGTCACAGTGCGGGCCCTCAAAGTCAAATACATCATTATTCTAAGGTGTCTGGACTGAGCATACCATGGGCAGGCTCCACTTTATTTCCCAGGTACTCTCCTCCAGGCACTCTCATATTAAGAGGAAAGGGGGCTCAGGAGAAGGGATCCCATGTGGAAAGGATGGAGAACACGCATATTCCCTGTCTTGACTCACTGGGACATAAACATGTAGCATTTATCTGAATAAATCTTCTCTGTGCCCTGTACTGCATCCCATACTCATCTCCCTGTTCATTACCACTAATGCAGTGTTTGCCTATAAAGAGCACAGGCCAGTGCAGCAAATGAGCCATTAGTCTCATCTCCCTGGAGTTTGCCTGCATACAGACCCTGCTCAGAAAAATGGACTTTGTTTTGATCTCAATCAACCATCCAGTGAAATTTAAAGGTGTTTTTCCTTTCATTCTAATGGCATTTCAACCAACTTCAATCAATTTCACAGGCTTCTTTCACTGATCATAATAACACCTTGTATATGTTCAGAAAATTTGTATAGCTTGGATAATAAAGTTCTGGCTTTGTGTTTCAAAGCAGTGTACTTCAAACGCTGCTGGGACTGCACTTTTATTAAAAATTCTCTGTACTAAAAATTCTCTCTCCTTTCTCTCCATATGAGTTCAGCACATGTACAGAACTCAAATGCCTGAATTAGAAAGAAAATTAACAAAAATATTCAAACAATTTTTTTTTTTTTAATGGAAGAAGCCAAAATTACCCTGTGTGTTTGTATATGTGTGTGCATGTGTGCAAGTGTATAAATTATGCTGAGAGATGGTTTCCTTCATGCTGACACATAGACTGAATTTTTAGGTGAAGATGTGCGTGCAAAATTCAACTGTTCAACATGTAAAGTAACCATTAAAAATCTTTCTTAATTTCTTAATGGAATCAAGAGTCCGATCCTACAAACAGCATAGAGTATTATTTACCCTAAACAAACTATAGCTATGCACATGTGTAAGGTTTGAGGGTGCAGTACCTTTATACATCTATACATCTTTTCTCAGGAATACAGCTCGCATTTGCATTTTCCAAATGATTTATACCATAAGATAGAGCAAGGGAATATGGCATTGAGAGAAACTGCATCTGAATTCCATTTTAACTAACTCAACACCCAAAAGCTTCAGGGAAATCTTCCACTTTCATTTTAACTCTAGCAGTAATGGTGGGTTGTAATTTACATAGCACATCTCTTGAAAAATGTCAAATTTACACAGCTGTACAGGGGTCATTTCAGCCAATACTGGCTGGATGGAGGAAAATAGCAATTCATGAGATAAAAGGATAGGACACAAAAGTGGAAGACAGAAGACCAAGAATACTGTATGCTCTTGAAAAATGTAGACTATAAATGAGGACACTGGATTATCCTTAGATTTATAAAAAGCATCAGAAGATCTTAAACACCTACAGATGGTCAGTGCCTCCATTTTCAGTTACTTCTGACAGATGGCTCTTCCCTATGGCCTAGTGCTGATATGCCATGACCAATGATTAGAGATTGACTCAGAGACAAGAGCAGTGCCATACTTTGCAGCTGTATTTATAGACAGACCCCCAGTTTTCCTTGCATGTCTATCTGCAATACAAAAATGCAGCCTGAAGACATACTGAAACAATAGCAGTCACACGGTTTTATCCCCTCACTGCTTTTGCCACCAGGAAATCATACTGTATTGAGAGAAAAGACAATTCATCTGTTAAACTAAGAACTGAGAACTTAACTGTGTCCTTTCTAGAGGCTAACAGAAATGTGTACATTAATACATTACATTATCAGTGTAACCCTCTATCATATCCAAGAGCTGAGGATTCTGTTATAGATGAAGTCAGTTATAGTATTGGCCAGTAATCACAAAACCTGAGCCAAGTGCTGACAAACCAAATCCATAATTGGCATTTATACTAAATTAATCATGTAACACGTGGCATTTGTTAGCTCTTTACCACATTGCACAGCATCTGGTGATTTCCTGACTCCAGTTCCAGTTTCAGTCACAGCTCTTAATTTTATGTAAAACATCCAAAAAATAAAATCATCCAAATCTCTTTATCACCTCAGAAAATGTAAACTGTGGGAGTGTGAAGTGTAAATTCTTTACCAGCCAGTAAAGCACCAGGCCCAGATGGCCTCTCTGCAGAGTTTTTCCAATGATCCAATTTGCTGCTTCCGTCACTTTTATGATCCCTTTACTGAGAATCATAATAATAGGTGTTCAACAGGCATGTAGTAAAGCAGCCATTAATTTTATTTTTGGATTTTGGAGCCTGAACAGAGTCTGGAAATGGGTTTGCTTTGTTTACTTATGATTACCTTCAGCCATGTCGGGTGCACCCAGAACATCCCAACTCTCTCTGGTCTGAACCGAGTCAGCCCACACAGCTGCCGGCAGCTGCTTGGCCATGGCTTCATTTGACACAAAGAAGGAGTCAGACTGAAAAGTATAAAAGAATCATGAAAACTTGTAACAGGAGGGAGAATCCTTGGAGTGGAAACAGGAGTAGTCAAAACCCGGGTTGATGCTGCCAACCCCTGCCTACACCACAGGACGCAGGGAGCAGCCGGCACCCCACTGGGCACTGGCAGCACAGGTGCAACCTCATGGGGCTTTCTCAAGGGCAGGTGGTTCAACCGGTGAGTTTTGGGGAGCCACAGGGGTTCACATAAAGCTAGAGGACCCATATCTCCCGCTGGAGGTATGTGTGTATAGGGAAACCTGAAATCTTAGGAAAATGAGAGGTTTCTTGTAACCCATACAGCCCATGAGCGAGGGACATACAATTGTGCGTGTGCACTAAGACTGCTTCGGGATTAGTTATAAAAGGGTGTTTGGAAATTTATAGCTGTTTATTAACATTTCATATCTAGTATTACGGTTTGCCTGCTGCACTACTAATCTTGAATGCACAGTTCACTGACTGCCGGTTAGGTACATGTCAATAAAGCAGTAAACTGCTTCGATCCTGATTTGCTTTGCACTATGTGAACTCAGCATTTTTTCCCTGCTACATCTAACATGTTGCTGAAGCAACCAGAGATCTCTGCAGCACAAGGATTTTATGTTTTCTTCTAGAGTGTTGATACTGAATAAATTCATGTTTAGTGAACATTGTCCCCTGGAGCTCCAGATACAGGTGCGACCACTTAAGTGCATGCAATGTTTATTTGTCTCAAAATAACTATTTTAAAGTCAGACATTACACATATGCTTATTTCAGTCCTGTTTCTTATGAGTTTATACACAAATGTTACATGGTTATCATCTGTAATTCTTGAACACATCAGGAGGAACTGGAATGGCATTTCAATCTTAACTTTGAATGTCCTGTTTTTTCCAGTTTATGTTAAGGACAAATTTACTCAAACAATTTAGAAGTATAGATAAATCCTAAATTTGTGCCAGGATTTCTGAAATACTAAGTTTACATCTTCAATTTTACTTCAGTGGGGAGATCAGCAGTTATTGTTTCCACCATAATTTCCCTTACCATAGTCCATGAAAAGAACAAACTGGGCCAGATTTGGAACTCAGTTATGATGATCTGACAGAGATGAAAAGCCACCTTAGCTAAGTCCTACTAAAGAAACAAAAATCATAACAATACAAATGGTTTTTGCGTGTTGCAGAATTTTTTAAAATGCTTTTTTTTTGTAACATCAAGTTGGAACTCCCTTTTTTCTGCAAGACATAAATCTTTTTAATTGTACCCATTTAATTGGCTTGGCCAATGCTCCTTCCTTCCATAGCTGTAATAAGACACTCTAGTATTCCCTAAAGCGTGTTTTGCTGTGCATGCCTGGATATGCTGGCCAGTGCTAATTTGCTATAACCCTGCTGTCTTGATTTTCCCAGACTGCATTGATACAAACATAGTTAGGCAGTTCGGTAAGTGTGGACACTGGGATAGCCCCACAACCCTGAACATAGCCCAGCACTGATACATTAGCCATGACAGAAAAATCTCTGCACATCTTTGCGGTATGCCTGGAGCCTAAGCAGGCAATCAGGAAGGCTCTAACACTTATTGAACAATGAAATTTGAACAACTTTGTAAATGAAACAAAAAAAATCTATTTCTGGGCTGAGATTGCTGCTGCATATCCCCGCCAAGGATAATTGCATTTCACAAAATTATAAACTTCACTTGAGGGTTTATAGTGGAAAAATACTGGCAGGCCATTATCTGCAGCATTGTATTCACAGTGCTATAACTAAAGCTTTATCATAATGAGTGTAACTCTGTGGTCAAAAAGATGGCAGGAATATGGTATTTTTCCATGGAATATTTCTTTCTTTATAGATGTTGGACTTGAAATCTGGAGGTTAAGTTGCAGTACTGTTGGCAGCATTTTTCTCACATTTTCATATTTTGGGGCTGATTTATTTAATTGCCCTTTACCTGGCTTCTCCTTTTATGTGTACAAATAAAAATGACTTCATTTTTTCCAAGACTGATTAATCGCAGGTAAAAACAGACAAGTAAACACTGTCTATTATTTGAAGTTTTCAGTCCTCCCTTTGCACCCACAGCAGTCACAGAATCACAGAATCACAGAATCACTGAGGTTGGAAGGGACCTCTGGAGATCATCTAGTCCAACCCCCCTGCTCAAGCAGGGTCACCTAGAGCACATTGCACAGGATTGCATCCAGGCGGCTTTTGAATATCTCCAGAGAAGGAGACTCCACCACCTCTCGGGGCAACCTGTTCCAGTGCTCTGTCACCCTCACAGTGAAAAAGTTTTTCCTCATGTTAAGATGGAAGTGTCTGTGTTTCAGTTTGTGCCCATTGCCTCGCGTCCTGTTGCTGGGCACCACTGAAAAGAGTCTGGTCCCATCCTCTCGACACCCTCCCTTCAGATACTTGTACATGTTGATAAGATCTCCTCTCAGCCTTCTCTTCTCCAGGCTAAACAGGCCCAGCTCTCTCAGCCTTTCCTCATAAGAGAGATGCTCCAGTCCCCTAATCATCTTTGTGGCCCTTCGCTGGACTTGCTCCAGTAGTGCCACATCACTCTTGTACTGGGGAGCCCAGAACTGGACGCAGTACTCCAGATGTGGCCTCACCAGGGCTGAGTAGAGGGGGAGAATCACCTCCCTCGACCTGCTGGCAACACTCTTCCAGATGCACCCCAGGATACCATTGGCCTTCTTGGCCACAAGGGCACATTGCTGCCTCATACTTAACTTGGTGTCCACCAGCACTCCCAGGTCCTTCTCAGCAGAGCTGCTTTCCAGCAGGTCAACCCCCAACCTGTACTGGTGCATGGGGTTATTCCTCCCCAGGTGCAGGACCCTGCACTTCCCTTTGTTGAATTTCATGAGGTTCCTCTCTGCCCACCTCTCCAGCCTGTCCAAGTCTCTTTGAATGGCAGCACAGCCCTCTGGTGTATCGGCCACTCCTCCCAGTTTTGTATCATCAGCAAACTTGCTGAGTGTGCACTCTGTGCCTTCATCCAGGTCATTGATGAAGAAGTTGAACAAGACTGGACCCAGTACTGACCCCTGGGGGACACCGCTAGCTACAGGCCTCCAACTAGACTCTGCACCGCTGATCACAACTCTCTGAGCTCTGCCATTCAGCCAGTTCTCAATCCACCTCACTGTCCACTCATCTAACCCACACTTCCTGAGCTTGTCTATGAGGATGCTATGGGAGACAGTGTCAAAAGCCTTGCTGAAGTCTAGGTAGACAACATCCACTGCTCTCCCCTCATCTACCCAGCCAGTCATTCCATCAGAGAAGGCTATCAGATTGGTTAGGCATGATTTCCCCTTGGTGAAGCCATGCTGACTACTCCTGATCACCTTCTTTTCCTCCACATGCTTGGAGATGGCTTCCAGGATGAGCTGCTCCATCACCTTTCCAGGGATGGAGGTGAGGCTGACTGGCCTGTAGTTCCCTGGGTCCTCCTTCCTGCCCTTTTTGAAGACTGGGGTGACATTGGCTTTCTTCCAGTCCTCGGGCACCTCTCCTGTTCTCCATGACCTTTCAAAGATGATGGAGAGTGGCTTAGCAATAATGTCCACCAGCTCCCTCAGCACTCGTGGGTGCATCCCATCAGGGCCCATGGATTTGTGGGTGTCAAGTTTGCTTAAATGATCTCTAAACCACTCCTCCTCCACCAAGGGAAAGTCTTCCTCTCTCCAGACTTTCTCTCTTGCCTCCAGGATCTGGGGTTCCTGAGGGCTGGCCTGAGCAGTAAAGACTGAAGCAAAGAAGGCATTCAGTAACTCTGCCTTCTCTGCATCCTTCGTCACCAGGGCACCCACTCCATTCAGCAAAGGGCCCACATTTTCCCTAGTCTTCCTCTTGCTGCTGATGTATTTGAAGAAGCCCTTCTTGTTGTCCTTGACATCTCTAGCCAGATTTAATTCCAAACGGGCCTTAGCCTTCCTCGTCGCATCCCTGCATACTCTGACAACGTTCCTATATTCCTCCCAAGTGGCCTGTCCCCCTTTCCACTTTCTGTAGACTTCCTTCTTCTGGTTGAGTTTTGCCAGGAGCTCCTTGCTCATCCATGCAGGTCTCCTACCTCCTTTGCTTGACTTCCTACTCATAGGGATGCACCGCTCTTGAGCCTGGAGGAAGTGATGTTTGAATATTAACCAACTCTCTTGAACACTCCTTCCTTCCAGGGCCCTCACCCATGGGATTCCTCCAAGTAGGTCCCTGAAGAGGACAAAGTTTGCTCTCCTGAAGTCCAGGGTTGCGATCCTACTTGGTGCCCTGCTGCCTCCTCGCAGGATCCTGAACTCCACCATCTCATGGTCACTGCAGCCAAGGCTGCCCCCAGCCTTCACATCTTCCACCAGTCCTTCTTTGTTTGTTAGTACGAGGTCCAGCAGCACACCTCTCCTTGTTGGCTCCTCCACCACCTGTGTCAAGAAGTTGTCACCAATGCTCTGCAGGAATCTCCAGGACTGTTTGTGCCTAGCTGTGTTGTCTCTCCAGCAGATATCGGGGTGGTTGAAGTCCCCCATGAGAACCAGGGCCTGGGATTGTGAGGCTACTTCCAGCTGTCTGTAGAAGGCCTCATCGACTTCCTCATCCTGATCAGGTGGCCTGTAGTAAACACCCACAACAGTGTCACCTCTGTTAGCCTGCCCTTTGATCCTTACCCATAAGCTCTCGACTCGCTCTTCATCCACCCCTAGGCACAGCTCAATACATTCCAGTTGCTCTCTCACATAAAGAGCAACTCCACCACCTCGCTTTCCTGGCCTGTCTTTCCTAAAAAGCACGTAGCCATCCATGACAGCACTCCAGTCATGCGAGCTATCCCACCATGTCTCTGTAATGGCAATGAGATCATGGCCCTGCGACCGCACACACATCTCTAGTTCTTCCTGTTTGTTCCCCAAGCTGCGTGCATTGGTGTACAGGCATTTCAGGGAGGTGATCGAGCATGCAGGTTTCCCAGGAGGGGTAAAAGAGGGTCCTCCATAGCCACATCCCATGCGCACTTCCCTGGCTGCATTCACCTGCTGGAGGCATCCTGACTTGAGCAGTCTTTTGCCAACTACCCTGGCACTATAACTCTCCCCTTCCCCCATCTTTCCTAGTTTAAAGCCCTCCTTACCAGGTTGGCCAACCTGTTGGCAAAGACCCGCATGCCCCGCCTCGTGAGGTGGATCCCATCTCTCGCCATCAGTTGTCGATCTTCAAACAGGGTCCCATGGTCGTAGAAACCAAAACCCTGTTGCCAACACCAGCGGCGCAGCCAGTCGTTAACCTGGAAAGTCCATCTCCTCCTCCTCTCATCCATCCCCCTCACTGGCAGGATTGAGGAGAAGATGACCTGGGCTCCCAGACCCTTGACCACCATCCCCAGAGCTCTGAAATCCTGCTTGATGGTCTGCAGTTTGCCCTTGGTGTCATTGGCGCCCACATGGAAGAGCAGCAGTGGGTAATAGTCCGAAGCGTGGACGAGCCTTGGCAGTCTTTGCATGACATCTCTCACACGAGCCCCCGGCAGGCCACAAACCTCTCTAGACAAGAGGTCAGGTCGGCAGATAGATGCCTCCGTCCCCTGTAGCAGGGAGTCCCCCACAACAATCACCCACCGCTTTTCCGGGTGTTCCGGTAGGGCACAGGGTCTGTTGTCCCAGTTACTTCCCTGGCAGCCATGCCCATCTCCTCCTCATCCTGGAGGGCACTAAACCTGTTCTTCAGCTGCAAGTCTTCGGGAGGAGTAGGAGCCTTTCTCCTCCCACGAGCAGTGACCAGTTTCCAGTCTTCTTCTACGATGTTATGATGTACCGTTTCACACGGCACAGAGCCCTCTGGCAACTCCACTGCTGCAGGGGGTTGGGACTCCTGGAGCTGTACAGTCTCCGAGAATACCCTGTCTATCTCTTGCTCTGCTTCTCGGATGCTGCGCAGCCTACTGACCTCCTCCCGTAACTCCCTTACCTGACGACACAACTCGTCAACAGCAGCACACCTCCTGCAGGAGAGCTGGCTGCCAGCCCAGGCCTCCCGGAGAGGCCCCAAGCACTCCCTGCAGCCTGACACCTGTGGGGCTGCATCTACTGTCAGAGGGTCAGTCTGGGTCCAAGCCTCTGACACAGCAACTCCAGCAGCCGCTGGGGAACGCGCTGTGCGGCGTGTCACGACCGTACTTGAGGAAGTGTACACCACAGGGAACAGAAATGAAGGTCCCTGCTGCGTGAACTGCTGCCTCTGTTCTCTGTGCTCTGGGAGCTGCGCTCTAGGCCTGGCTCTTATATAGGCCTCTCCCTAGCACTGACTCACAGGGTGCTTGACCGCCCAATCAAGGGCCACTGGGATCAAAGGCCCCAACCCCCTCTGGTCAGGGGCAACCCAGAGAGCTCGTTAGCAGCAGCCACTCCTAGCTGGAGCTTTTCCCACGAGCTTTTCCCAGGAGAAGTCAAGGCCTCCTGCAGTTGTCCTTGCCTAGCTTCCCCTTTCCTGTTCACAGCGATCACCTTCTAGGTCCTCGGGGGTCCTCAGAAAGCCCACAACTTCCAACAAGATCCTCAAGTTCTAGTCAGAGCCCAACCACTGCTGCGCAAACTGCTGCGTCTGTTCGCTGCCTCTGTTAGCTGCGCTCTCCCTTGGGTATTGCCAATCACAAAGAATGCAGATGGATTTTTTTTCTTTTTCCAACTTTGGTCACTGCTGTTATTAGGTCTCCCCCTGAGGTGAGCTCTTGTTGCGCTGCGCCCCCCCCCCCCCCCCCCCCCCCCAGGCCTGGCTTGGCTGCTAGTGAAAGTCAGAGGGGCGACAACCACCATGACGCATCAGCCTTATGCCCATGGGGGTCCCTTCACCGCATGGTTCTGGTGAGGTTTCTGGCTCATCTGCACTGGAGGAGCAGCAAAAAAATCCCTCAGCAGAGACTCTGGCCCCATAATCAAACAAGCTTGAAATACAGTACTGTCTATTATACCCCGGTGGACCTAAGTGTGGGATGAGCTTTGGAAAGGGAAGGAAAATAGCATTTGAACTGTTCCAAAAGTTACTTCTGATGGGTCTGAAAATGGGTTGGGACTTATTCCTGGAGGCTGCTGAGTAGTGGGTGGTCCCCCTTACTGGATGTCCCAACTCTAATGCGCTCTGAAAACAGTACCAGAGTCTCACTGGGGAAGTGCTGGAACAAGAACATTGCTTTGAGGGCTCAAGCCTGTTCACCACTCCTTTTCTCAGTAGTACTTATATAAGCAATACTGCTGATGTTAATGTGATTATCTAAAGGCAGAAGGAATATTCAAAAAAATAAGGGTTGGGATTCATGCCATGTCTAATCTGGCATTCTCTCCTTCAATCGCAGTAGATCTTTTCCAGCAGAGGACCCCCAAATAATAAATCCAAAATACACTGATATCCCAGGGGAAAATTCTACCATCACTTAAGAAATCATTTCTGGGACATGATTCTCCATCGAGTTCTGTGCAGACAGCAGAAGAATCATAGCGGAAAAGAACAGCATCAGGAGGGCTATAGTTTTGTCTAAGGATCCCTTTCTAAGTGCTGTTGAATATTACTTGGATTATCCTAAAATGGTACGTTTCCATGCCTAGTGGTAGTGATCTAAACATTGGGTTTCACTGAGGGAAGAGAACCTTAAGACATAACCTTCAAATAATTAATAAAAACTATCCTACCAACATATTTTTCCTCACACGCATCTGGATACAAATCTATGTCTTATGACGGCTCTGACAAGAACATGAGAGACACCTCGGTGGGTCAGACCAACAGCCACCTAGCCCCAGTATCCTTTCTCCAATAACAGGAAATGCTTTTTAGGGAGAACATGCAAGCTTGGATACTTTATGCATTTCCCTTGTTCTCCCCCAGCTTCCACAATCATTGTATTAGGGATGTTAGAACATCCTTACTCAGTACTTTTAGTATATGTTTATCAACCTGTAGTCTATTTAATTGTTTAGTCCCCATTTTAGTCTGTTGGCACTAGCTGCTTCCAAAATCTTTGATGGCATGAAATTTCAGAAGTTTACTATCATCTGCTACATTAAAAAGTACTTCATCTGTTTTAAACCAATCTTCTATTGGTTTCAATGAGTGCCCCCTAGTTCTAGTACAGCAGGATTTGGAGAATAACATTCTGCATTCACTTTACTCACTAACTTCACAATTTTGTAAACCCTAATCATATGCACCCTTTCCAAATTGAAGTTCATATTGTGGGTAACCTCACTCCCTTGTATTTACCCCCTGAGAGTATGGCATGTGGGTTTGAGCAGGACTGTCCGTCAGCCCTCTGATACATGAGCAAGGATCCCAGGAAAAATCAGTTGTCCAAGACTGCAGTTACAGAGCAGAAATGTCAACAGGAAACTAAGCCCTTTTTCAGTTTTCTAATGATTTATCATCATGGCTTGGCACAGGGTTCCCTGAATGCCAGAGCTGGTTCAAGGAAGGGACCAAGAATGGGGTATCCAGCAATTAAAATGACTCAAGTTACTGCAAAACCACAGCTTGAGCCACTCTCTGTGTACCCTGTATGAGCCAGAATCTGGCAAACCTCTTCCTTCTGGGAGGAGGTAGTATTTCATTTTCCTTTCCTTCTTGGTATGAGAATGACCTGAAGGATGTTTATGATTTGGAAAGGGGAGTCCGTCTTTCCTCCTATTCATAAGACCCTAAGATTGTCCATACTGGACCAGACCAAAGGTCCATCCAGCTCAAGATCCTGGCCAAGGATCAAGACAACAGCCATGGATAGGAGAAAAACAGTAAGAACAGTGGCCATGAACTGATGTCTAGGGAAGAATAAGGACAGAACAAGCATATATGAACTTTCATTCTAAAACTTCCCTAACTTCAAAGTATTTTCAGCTCAAGAGAGCTTGCTTGAGCCAGATATGGGTTTTAGGTATGCCTCTGTGCATCTACTACAGTTTGAAGAGGGCAAGGGAGCTCTGTCCTTAGGCGAGCTGTTGTTTGCAAAATTCTGCCTGTCAGTGTGTGAAGCTGAAAATAGGCCTCTCTGTACCAAGCCCATAGTGATGAGAGGTATGACGGAATTGATTTCTATCATACGATCACAAATATGGGGAAAGGGCCTGAAAATATCCACTAGAAAAAAATCCCTTCTCCTTCTCAAGAACCTTTCATCTTCCTGAGTTGTTTTCAATCAGCTGAAAACACCACACTATGGCAAACAAATCACTTCAAATGCCTCTCAAGTCCCTTGGGGTTTCATTGTGACTTCCTGAACTACTTTAAAATCCACATACTTAAGAAAGATGGGAATTTGGGAATATCTCAGAAGCAAAGCACAACCAGTGGTCCTAATTTGGATTTATTTAAATCAAAGATTCCTGAGATACTGAAGAGATATATCTCCATTTCTTCAGGAGACAAATTCTATCAGCTTTTGAGAATTCAGTTAGGAAAGTCAAACTGCTATGCTGATCAGAATCCAAAGCAGCTTAATCACTCACTTTTAACCCCAACTAAATCCCTTTGATCATGCCTGGTGGGCAGAAAAAGTTTTACATATGCTCTCTCAGATCACTGTCTATCACAATCACATTCCTCTTTTTCATTAGTCCCTCCTGCATTAAATGTAGCTAGAACCTAATGTCACTGGAGCCCTCAGAGTAAAATCCCGCTGGCTATTGTCAGCTCCCGGGACCCAGAGTTAGGTTTCTGTGTGCATGTACCTTAGTTCAGTGTTTGCTAGCTTCCAGAAATTGTAGTTTGTTAGACTCTGCAGCAGGAAGATTCCAGACATACCACTGAACAACCATAATTTTGAGTTGCGTTTCACTGAATTTACCAAGAAATTCACACAGTGCCATAGCATAATGCTTCCTTGCAGGCAAAGTTCACTCAGAAGTCAGGAAGTATATAGCTTAAGGTTGTCTCACTCTTTTTCACTGACATCCACACATACTCTCCCCAGGCTCACACCTGGTCATGCAATCCAGTTCTTCCCTTATGCTGGCCCTGATGCTTGTTGGACCCTTATATGAGCTGACTGAACTCACTAAATCAGTGGGAAACTATGTATTTTTCTGCCTGGTTAGGTTTCTGCTGGGCTACTCCATTGAATCAGCTGTTGAGGGTTGTGGGAGAAGGAGCAACATACATCAGTTGCTACACAAAATAAGGGACTAGAAAGCAGAACTGGAAGCGAAGTGGCAGCAGTGAGCTGTTAAATTAGAGCACCCTCTCCTGTGTAATCAGTGCCCAAGAAACCATCTCTTTTTCCTTTGCTCACTCCTTTCTGCAGGCTTTAATTCATGTTCATATATGTTTAGTTCATAGAAAAGCCTTTAGTTTATGTGGCTGTTTATTAATGTATATATTCTGCAAGATTTTTCCATGGTTATTTTTACCATTTGATTTTATTGCCAAAGATGCTTCTAAGCTTTCCTATTAAACTTGCCAGGAAGTGACACCTCAGGACTGAAGGGTAATGCCTCATTAATACAGCCCAGTGAGGCTCTAGTTCACTCTCCTCAGCCTTTTAAAACCCCCTTTTATTATTTTAACACTACTGTCCTTCTTACTGGTTTCTTAAATAAATGATAGCTTAGAGAAATTCATTCTGACATTCATCTTTCTGTACTGGAATGTGATAATTGACTGCTTGGTTGTTTAACTACAGATTATTAACCAAACCTGAAGCCTCTGAACCTGCATTTTTAAAATTATATTTTGCTCATCTTCCCTCTCAGTTGTCCCACTGGATGAAAAGAACAATTTTTTGCATAAAAATCTTCTAGAATTGCAGCTGACTCAGAGCGTTTAGCTGCTCCTTCTTCCACTCAGGACCTTTTCTCCTGCCTCTGGTGTTTTGGAGGCAGTCCTCCATTTCTACAAATCACTTCTGGTATCACATTGTAGTTTTGGATGGCAGTTAGCATTAAATCCTGTTGAAGCTTACAAATATGAATAGTCTTTAGTGTTAATACAAAAAGACCAGCAAATACTGTAAACAGCTTATAACAGAAGACAGATCTTTGTGTGATTCTTTCTGCCAACACTCACTCTAACAACAGGTAGCTTGAGCAAAAATGTTCAATGGAAGGGAGATGGGCTGTTTTACACTTCAGCCCAAGCCCCTCAAAGGCTCCTTATTTTATACGGAACCCTTGCAACGCAAGGCAGAAGCTCAGACTGCCTCTGGGGAGGGTATATAGCATGCAGATGCGACTGCAGAAGGGCCTACAAAAAGGTGACACATGCAATATGGATGGGACTTCTTGGGGACCGGGCTGTACGATTCTAATAAGCCTTCACTCAGCATTTTTAACCCTTTTTCTTTTTAGGTTACATTTTCATAAAGATGGCAAAAATACATCCCTGAGTCCAAAGCAATTCACTTGCCAAATTTGAAAGCTGTTTTTCTGAAGCAGAGAGATGTTAGAAGTGAAACAGTTATAAATGCTTATGATAGACAAAACCATGTATTTTCCCCTAAATTCATCCTTGTAGTTGGCTTGACTGTTTTAAGTGGAACTTTCCAAAAACAAAGCAAATAAATCATAATATAAAGAAAAACAATCAAAACAAGCTAAAATAGACCAGCTGGAAGCAGACAACTAACAGGAAATTTCAGCTCAACCTGGCAGTTATGAACAACTGAAAACTAAAATAAAAGCGCTAAGCTATATTAACATTAGTTTTTGCTACTAACTATGTTATATCTCACTGTTAGGACTGAGAAGTTTGATTTACCATGCTACCAACAAACAAATTTTATGAATTCTCATCCCACTAAAAACAACTACCTGTGCTGTAAAATACAGCTATGATTTCATATCAGACAGTAGTTTAAGTAACAACTTAGGGAAAACAACAGCAAATACTTTCATAACTAAAAATGTAGG
Organism: Apteryx mantelli; assembly: GCF_036417845.1. Taxonomy (NCBI): domain Eukaryota; kingdom Metazoa; phylum Chordata; class Aves; order Apterygiformes; family Apterygidae; genus Apteryx; species Apteryx mantelli. Next base: position 113,189,397 of record NC_089980.1, on the reverse strand, counting down.
GAGAACATAACAAGCAGCATATAATTAGCCAAATTCAAATTTAGCCCAGACTTCAGGACTATCCACCAGTCCACTTTCGTGAGGAGTATGATCAAATCAGTAACTACAACTGGTCATTATCTTGTAGGTGCCAAAAGAGGCTGTATTTGTTCCACTTCGGAGTCACCTCAAATAGAATTACACGGTTTTGTTTAGTTTAATCCACAGTTTATTTTAATGCACTTTTCAAGAGCCACAAGTCCCAAAATGCTTCACAAAGAAATCCAAGATTTCTGGAGTTCTGCCTTTGGCTTGCATTTTGAGGCCGTCCTGCCCTCAAGTGTCCTGGGCTTGTTTTCCACAGTTGCTGTACCTTTAGTCTTCCTTCCCACAGGCACTTGAGAGAAAAGGCGAGCAGCGCTGCTTTCCACTGGGCGCACAGCCTTGGACAGCTCACATGCGGCGGGGTTGTGTCACAACAATTTAACGCTAACAGAAAAAACAAACAGAACTTCAGGAGTGGAATCTAAACATGTTCACCCTAATGAGGAGCCCGATTCCGTTTCCAGCAAATTCCTTAGAGTGGAAGGCTCCCACACCTTTAAGCAAAGAAACCTAAAGGAAAGGCAGGATGCTGGCAGGGGTTTCCAGCCGGCCCCCCACAGCGGCAGGCAGCCAGATCCCATGGCGCGGTGCCGTGCGCTCTCTCTCGCTGGGCTGCGTCTGTGCTCGCGTGAGCACGGGGGCCGTGGGGAGCACCACAGACCGGGACCCCTGAACCACAGCCCACACAACCCGCACGCACGATAGAGGCTCACGTGAGAGGAGGCGACAGGAATTACGCAGAGGGTGGCAATGTCCGAACAAGAACAGCTTGTAATGGAAGAGCTCCAGCGAGTGGGGCTCGCACACAAGGAGGGAACAGGTTAGGATAACCAGGCCATGCAGCTTCATAAATTAGATACATATGCAGCATCTCACATCCAAATCTTGGGGTTTGGGTCTGTTGGTTTTCCACCATAAATAAATAACAGTATCCTTGTATCTGTGTGCCTGTGTGACTTCGTGCAGATATCCTCAAGGTTTTGAAGACGCAGTTAAAGGAAAGGGAGCGATGTGGGGAACCAACCCTGGAGAAGACTCCGCGCGTGATGGGCCGCGAGCAGAGCGGGTTTCGGCACACGCCACATGGCCATCAGACCCGGTGGCTTGGTTACACACCGCGCCGGAGGAGCGGCTGGGAGGGCATTTTGGGTTTTTTTTTTTTGAGATTTAAAAGCCTAAACTAAACCACGGATCCGCTACCGGCCCTGCGGGCCCCCGGGGACGGCGGACGACACCCACGGAGCGGGGGCCGCCGGCAAAGGGGCCGCGAGGGCGCCGCGCGGGCCCGCCGCACTCCCCTATTTCAGCCGCGCCGCCGCGCCCCTCGCGGGCGCTGCCCCAACATGGCGGCCGGCGCCCGCCGCGGCAGCCGAGGAGAGGCGAGGCGTGGCGTCCCGTCCCTCCGCGGCGCCTCGCCGTGCCGAACGGGCGCCGGGCGGGGCGACAGGCGGGGCAGGAGGGCGGCGGGACGAGGTATGGCGGGCGGCGCTGGGGACGAGCGGGCAGGGGGCCGCCCCCGCAGCGGCAGGGGCTCCCCCTGTCCCCCCCCCGCCGCCGCCGCCGCCCGTGGGGCCCGCTGCGGAGGGGAGGGCGGCGGAGGTGGCCGCGGCGGGGCCGGCCGGGCCTGGGGCGCTGCGCGGCTTCGGGCCGCTCCTCCGGCTGCGGCCCTGTAACCGTGCCGCCTCCCGGGAGGGCCGAGCTGCGCGCTTTAATATTGGGGGGGTTGGTAGGCAGCGCTGGGCGGGTTGTCCTCCCTGCGGCTTTGGAGGACGGAGGCCTAACTTCAGACAAAATCTAAAGGTGAAACCGAGGGAGCACAGCCAGAGACGGCATAAAGCATCCATAATATATCCAGTTCCCAAGCGTGGCCTGCGTTTCTGCCTGGAAACTTTGGGTGGGCTCTGGAGGCTTCCTGTTCTCGTCTGGTGCTGCAGGGCCTGCGCCGCCCCGGCGGAAAGCGGCGCCGAAGCCGGGCGCTCAGAACGCCTGCGCCTCTCCATAGCGCACCTGCGGAGCAGCCCGACCGCACGCCCGCAGCAGCCCTGCTGCTGTGGGTGGCGTCAGGCTTGGTGCTCACGCGCGTGCCTTGCCGTCTGGGAAACGCCTAATAGAAATACGGTATGCCTAGATAGGTGGTATAAAGAAAGGCAGCGGGCACTGAAAAGATGACACAATAAGTCATTTTAGCCATTTGAATGTTTTGACGCACTAATTAAACACAACTTACAGCAGTGTATTACTTAGAACGCTCTAAATAATGAAATAAGAAATCATACTTTTTTTCAGAGAGGAAGGAACTTGCTTGTCTCGAGTTGCTATGTCTCTTCTTCTGCAGGGTTGGGACCATGGCTATTGACTGGATTGGTTTTGCATATGCTGCATTGCTGGCTGTTGGAGGTGTTTTAGGATACACTCATAAAGGTAAAAATACTGGGGTGCCATGATTTGGAAATGAAGCATTGGAGTTTCCTGTCCACTATGCTTTGTAAAAAAGAACTGATGCAAGAGAGATGAAAAATTTGCTGTAATCAACATGATTGCTTCTTAAATCTGTCTGCACCGTTATAAATGAGCTGAGTCACATGGAATTACTTGGGTCAACTTAAGCAGAAGCAGTCACTTTTTTTCTATTAATTTATCTGATTGAGTTTGGTTTTAGGGCAAAAAGGGACTGTTACATTATTGCATATTGTAATTACATATATACATATTTACATATTGTATTACATATACGTATTTTTGACCTTCAGTCTGTCTTGGACTTTCTCATTTCCTCTGATCTTTCCTGTGTTGAGAATAGTAGATTATGTTTGATTATTTTCTACAGAGGCATCCAGGCCTGATTTGGGGTTTTTAGGAGATGTACACTAGATGTACACCCTTTAGTTGCCTATTTCATCTGGTGGTTAATTATTTCTCACTGTTAAAAATATGCACTTTCACTCTAAGATAAACAGATAGGTTTCAAGTTATCATTCGCTATGACGCCTGTTTTCTGTATCTCAGTCATATTTATGGCCCTTCTCTTAACTCGCCCAACTACCAGCCTCCATCGTGAGCTGGGAGTGCCAAAAGTGAGCACAGTATCCCAGCAGAGGTCGCACTGGTATCAAGCACAGACCGGCTTTATTTCTAGACACACTCCAGTTAGGTGTCCCCTGAAGTGGGAATACATTAGTCCTGTTCATTGCATTGCACTGGGAACTGGCATCCAGTTGATTATCCATCATGATTCCTGTGATTCAGGGTCACTGCTTCCCTGCATAGGGTGTTCTACATGCTCTGCTTTTAGAGACATGGTTTCATATCAGACCTTCTTGAAAGCCTTGGTGTATTTTTTCATTTGCAACCAGCTGCGCTCACTATCACATTGGTCTGTCCTCTTCACTGTTTAAGTCTGTCAATCTTTGTGGGAAATTTAGATTTTAACAGTGATGATTTATGTTTTCTTTCAGGTTCTTGATTAAAAATATGAAATAGTATAGGACTGAGAGGTAAATGACACATAAGGGTCTGGATTCTTCATTTACAGTAATTTTGGGGCCTGTTTTAATCCAAATAGAATCAGCGCAGCAGATGTTATAGATTTATCTTACAGTAACAAGTCAAATGCCTATTCATAAACTTAAGCATATTATTAAAGCTCTGGACTTAATGAAACAACTTTGTAATAGCATGGAAAGAAGATGTCAAGTTATAGTTTAAAAAGCTTTGCTTTTATCATAAATGTCATCTAACTTTTAATTCTTTTTTTAATTCTTTATCAATTAAATGTGGCATCAGTGATACCATTTATTTTTCCAGGATTGATGTCAGACTGAAAGCCTTCTGGCTACCTATGTTGTCCAATTTACCTTTTATACAGATTGGCACATTATGAGTTTTCTTCCAGTTTTTAAGAGACTCCCAAGTGCTATAAGGTACAGTAAAAATCAACAGTGATAGTCTAGAGAGATTACGAAAATGCTTCTAATATTGTATGTGGTAAAGCAAATAGCCTGGTTCAGGTTTGTGCTTGGAAGATTATTTTTCCCAAATGGAAAGTATTACTAGATCTCCATCATCTCCCTTTACTTGAACAGACTTTGCCAGTAATGTCATGCAAGAGAGTGCCAAGAGTGATTAATGTTACCTTTCTTTTCACATTTGGCAGGTTGGCTGCACCATGGCAAAATCAGCTCTATTTTCAAAATATTAAGATAATACTGTCTAGAGATAGTTCTATCTTAAAGATATTGTACTGAGAAATAACTTGAACATGGGTTTTGTTGGTTTTTTTGTTTTTTTGCAGGTAGTAAAATATCTTTAGCTGCTGGTCTCACATTTGGTTCTGTGGCTGGTTATGGAGCTTACTGTGTAACATGTGATCCAAGAAATGTGAAGATATCACTGTGTAAGTGTTTTACTACAGCAAAAGGAAAAGGCAGTTGCCTGAAACACATGTCAAAGTCTGTTTTGTGTTAAATTTTGAGCGTAATGATCATGCTTCAGTTTAAATGTTAGTTTTTAAATAGAGTTAGACACTTGTGATAGATACCTCACTTCAACTTAGCTTGCAAAATTTGAGAGCTTAAATGTAGAACTGTTTGCAAGATAAGGCAGGTCATTCACACAAACCCAGTATGTGTGTGCTACCACCTGGCAGTGCCTCCTTTTGTTAGCTGGTTATATAACACCATATATATTGTGAAATCCAGTTTAGAGACATGGAAAAGTGCTAGAAAGGTCTACAGATTAGAATGTAGTTTGACAGATAAAGGTATTATGAAATCCAGTCTTGCATGATGTAGAGTATCCTTGGCTCCCAATGAAGCAAGTACTTTGCCTTAGTTTTTTTCTTTGCTGCCAAGAAGTTTATGGTCTGAACTATGGAATAATTGTAATGTTAGCCAGCCTGCTGTGAAACGCTCGTGGAGGCAAAGTACTACTGCCTCTAAGGGTATGGTGTTAACCTTGCCTAACTGATTTGCAATAAGAGCTGTTGGGAGTTTATCCCACTTACAGTTTAGCATGGATGGCTTAGACTGTGGTTCCACGTGTATGCATAGCAGACCATTTGGGATACATTTAATCCATACTGCGTCAGCACACAATCACTTTTCTGACCTCAGTCAGAACATACAGAACAGTGTTCATGCTGGCTTGTGCTTTGTACCAGCCACCATTGTAAAATCTTCTTCTCTCTCAAAAAAATGTTGACTGCTTTTCAGTTGTCAAGAGTGCATTTGTACCAGCTGAGTTCTTTTAATAAAGGTGGTCATGGCATACCTGATCTGCTACTGGATAGCCTAAAATTGAATATTCCAGTTTTGCAATCATGACCTTGCTCAGATTCATTATCTCACTGCTGAAAAAAATCCAGCTCTTTTACAATGAAGATGCTGCTTTAAGTATATGGGAGTTTGGAATCATTCAGAGTGACATGTTTTTAAGCACCATACAGTATTGTACTTTTATGGGTTAATTAAATCATTAATTCAGATGCAGAATTTGTGGAAGAGAAGGCTAATTAAAAATAAGTAAATGTTGCATGTTTCCCAATTCCTTGGTTTTGAAAGGACTAATATAAAACTTCCACTAATCTGCTTGTGGACATCAGATATGCTAAAATATTGGCAGTGTTGTACATTTCATATAGATGTAGGCATATGAGGACTTTCCCTCAAACTGGAGAAATATTTATTACTAATTTAATCGAAGTTATATCAGTGCGTATGGGATAGTCAGAATTCACTACACCTGCCTTATAATGTTGTTAATTCGTACAGTTAAAAGAATAGAGACTGTTAAAAGCAGCCTTAGTTTTGAATGTTTACAAAGTAGTGACCTAATTGCTTAAAACCTAAACATGTATTTAACCTTGGCTATGAATGGGTGGCCTCTTCAAGATCCAGCTGTGCTGAATGAAACTTAAAACAGGTGGTCTGACCTAATAAGGGTAGTTTTTGCCTGATATGGTTTAAACAGTATTCATGCAGAGTGCTCTACCAGTGGGGACAGTGCCAGCCGTTCAGGCTGGTTTTATCCTGAACTCAGTGGGACAGCTACAGAAGAAGGGAGAATTAGGCATTCTCAGAAACATCTGCAGGCTCACACCTCAGATACTTCTGGTGGCTGCTGTATCTCCTACCTGCATAATTATAAGGGCTTTCTCTAATAAATGCATATTGTTTCCATAAGAAAATAGAATGTTTTCACTTATGCTTAACCATCTGTAAGTGCAAAAAGCAAGTAGAACAAAAATGCCACAGGGAAATTAAATGTATGGAAGAAAGTGCCCCCACTGAACACAGGATCCAGTAGGATAAATTACAATGTAAAATTACCATAGTTATCTACAGTATCTATCACCTACTCAAGAATATCCTACAATAATGTAGGTAATGTTTTAGTAGAGGACCTTGATAATAGTGTTCTCATAACTTGTCCTACGTACAAAGAGTATGTGGCATACAAATGCCAAAGACATAATTCCTTAATTATTTTATAAATCACTTTTTCATGCATTTTCCCCCTCTCCCTGAAGTTAACTCTGCAATTTCTTGAATACTTTAATGTAATTTTATGTGATTGGTTAGCTGTGGAAATTCAGCCTTCAATATGCAGCAATACTGAGAGTGCGACTTGATGCATTTGAGGCTTGATTTATTGAATTGCTTTGACCCATTTCAGGTGAAGCAGTGAGTGTCGAACACTTTTGAAAATCAGATCAACGTCTCAAAGTTGAATGTTTTAAAAAAATCACTGACATATTTGAAAAGTCTCATATTAGTAACGGGGCGGAAAAAAACATTAGAGTGGATAGGCTTTTTAGCTTGTAATTAACTGTATATATACATTCAGGGTTGTAGGCAAAACACACTTTATGGAAGTCTACCTTTCAGACATTCCTGAGAGGATCAGATTATGGGAGCAGAAAATAAGAGCAATGGATAATGGAGCATAATAGATTTTTGCAGGGTATCTTTAGTGAGTGCACATGCTTAACTGGTAGTTTCATAAAATGCTTCTAACTGTCAGTGGTTGTTTTACGGTGTTAGGATGGGTGTAAAACTAATTCTTGGCAACCATGAGCACACCACTGTCCACAAAAGTGGTCAATGGAGTTTGAAAAGAGTTAGCAAGGTGCTTTAACTGCCCTATAATAAGGGGAGGAAATTGGTATAACTGCCATTGCTGCAAGTGCTGCAGTGCTGCAAGAGTGATAAAGCCTGTGATAAGTGCTGCTTCTCTGCCCACTTTTAGGCAGCATTTCAGGTGACAATTTTTTAAGTGAGCTAGCTACCTTTGCAGAGTTTGTGTTCTCATTAGTCTTCTCATTTATGTAGCACTCTGCAGTCATTAACTTTATATGAATTCCCTGTGCTAACTGATCAGGATTCATTGTTACCTCCATTTTTAGGTAAAAGAGCAGCAGGAAGAAGATGTGATTCCTGTCACGATGTTTGTTCTGTGTTGCTTATACTTCATCTGTTGCCCTTTTGGGCTGCCCACCTCTTGTCACAGACAAGGGTGATTTCCTCATAGCAAAAGGAAATCAAGTAATTTGTAGCCATGATGAAGGAGATGTTGACAATCATATTCTGTAGCAAAAATAAGTGGCAAACCTTCAAATCTGTTTTTAAGGCTTACTCAGCAAATAAAGAGCTATCATTAAAAAAAAAAAAATAGATAAAGTTGGATGCATTAGTTCCTAAAAATAACTAGTAAGAAAAGGAGCTGTAATGATCTAGGGTGATGGTATTTATGAGCCACTGTTCCTGTAGTTCAGCATACATCTTACAGTTATGATGAGGATCCTTCCTACTTTATTGGAGAAAGCCCCTGTGAATGTAGGTATAGGGGAATATAATTCACGGTCTGACAAACTTGTTTGCTCTCTGTGGAATAGGATTCAGCATTCTGCTACACCTGGAAATGTTATTTGCAGCTGAAAGAAACCATAGTAGTGCATTTTGGAAAGGCAAGAATGTTTCATAGACCTATTTCTCTGGTTTAATATTTTACTAAATTACATTTCATAGCAAACATAGCAATGTATTTTTGAGAGCTTTGATAACTGTTCATGTTCCTGAATAGTCCACTGGGAAAGGGGGGAACATAAATATATTGAATTGTCTTTTACAGTTTCAGCTTTTCTTTTGACCATTATAATGGGAATGAGATTCAAGAGGTCCAAGAAATTAATGCCAGCCGGACTAGTAGCATGCCTGAGGTAAACATATTCAGGATCTTAATGCAAAGATGTCACTGATTTTCAGATAGATGCCACTCAACATCTGATTCAAGTCAGTGTCGGTGGAAGCTATTATCATTCAGCAGCTGTATGGTTTAAATGAAGCAAGTTTGGAGGTCACAGTCCTGTTTTCAGTAAACAGCTTGTTCATCTCACTAGACAGGTATATCTAATATGGACTAACTTACTCAGCAAAGAGAGGAGATATCAGTAATTAAATTATTGATGCATATTAGTAAGACTCTTGGAAGAACCTGAGGTAAGCCTCAGTGTTTTCAAACATGTATGCATAAAGTTAGTCAACTAATTTCCTACAAAATGGCCATCTTAAAAAAAACAACAAAAAACTGTTTTGATTTAGAAGTGCTGCATTCAAAACTGCTGGGAGCTCAGCACCTTTGAAAACTGGGAAGATTTTGACCTGACTTAAGAACTTTGGTCAGTATTATTGCAAATTATGATGTCACTAACCAGTCTGACTACTTTATATCTGATATTTATTTTAGCATTCTGAAAAACATAATTTTCTGAACTTATTATTTTGGAACTAAATTATGAAATAAGTCCAAGCTTTTTTCCCAGTGAGTTCCTAACCCAGAACATTTTTCAACTATAAGTCAGAATCTTCTTCTGAAGGAAGAATGACTTTTGCTTGGAGGTCACCAGATTGAATACAACTCTTAACTTATTATTTTACTCTCAGTACATAAAAGGAGGAAAAAGATGAATATAAAGTGTCTAGACGCAAAAGTTAAGAATTGGGACTTAAATTGGGAAATGTTATTTTTCCATTACAGATCTCTTAAAGCTTAGACAGACTGATGTGTTTCAGTGAACGCTGAAGCTGTAGATTTAGACATGTTTTAAAAGATTGTTTACTAGAAACTCTATAGTCAGGTATTTATGCATGTGCTGTTACTTAGAGATGACTTTCACTGTTTCTGTTCATGTACAACCATAATTATGTCTTTTGTTCTGTGTTTTGTTTTGTTTTTTACAGCCTTTTGATGATTTTGAGGCTTGTTTTTATGCTGCTGTAGGAGAATTTAGCAACTTAAGAACTGAAGTATGACTGTCGTGCCCACCTGGCAAACAGGCAGGCTTTCCATACTTAAAAGATAAGTTTGAACACAAGTCTTATTTTGCATTTATCTTTTCTGTAAAAGATCTGTACCTGAAATTTAGTTTTTGACATTTGCTGATATTTTGCCAGCTTTAAAAAAAAAAAAAGACTGTTTTGTTGATGATGTATTTTGATCTACTTCTGTTTAAGCCATCTGTTAACTCAAGGGATCTTTACTTGTAAGCCTGATTGATTGTTTTCAGAGGTGCTGAGCACCTCAAGAAATTGAGTTAGCAATGCACTGTATTTTTCAAAGAAAAACATATGCAGATATATCATTATGCTGAAGAAGTATATTGTGTTGAACCATAATTTTGTAGCTTCTGAGATTAAGTAATTGATTCTAATCATAGCATCAGTAACTACTCAATAAAGGCACGTGCCTGTACTGTGTTGCACTAGAAAACAGACCTTCCTTTCAAACCCAGCTATCTTCTTCCACTGGTTCTAAATGTAAAAACTATCATCATCAGTGTTCAAATAAAAAGTAAAATGTTTGAAGCTTCTCAGCATTTTATGCAGAGACTGGTCATTTGCTCCACACTCATTACTGTTCAAACATGCACCATGCCATAAATTCCCACTGACATGAACCACAGCTGAGGAAGGTTCACTATCTTGCACAAATAGGTTGTAAACTCTCAGTTTCAACATTTTCCAACAGGTTTGCAGTTGTGAGCTGAAACATTCTTTTGCTGAAATCTTCCCCATAACCAAAGGGGACTATTCAGACATTAACTATTCAGGGTCTGAAGTGATTCCAGTTAGCATAGAAAATAAATACTCCTTGGGTCTGAAAGCTTGGCTGAGCTTATCTTGTCGTGCACAGGATTATGCAGCCAAATCATTAAGGGGCTGAATTTAGATGAGTGCCCTACTGAAGACTGAGAGCAATAGATTTTTTTTTGTTGTTTTTTGTTTTTAATACAAAGCCTGATTATAGAGGCTATCTCTGAGTACATCTATCAATCAGATCTAGTGCTGCATAAATTCATCGGACTACCAAGCTTATGATTCTTGGCAGGGCTTAGGTGGAGGCAAAGTGCTGTGAGCAGATCACTTGACTAAGGCGCATCTTACCAAAAAAAACCCTAAAAAACTCAAATCTTCAGATCTTTGGAATCTTTTGCTAACAAATGCTGATACCAGTAGCCTCCAGGTGTTGCCAGTCTTACAGGTGACTGAAGCAGTGTGTTCAGGATTTCAGGTTGGGATGTAGGTACCTAAAATGACTGTTGGGCACTTTTAGGATGTGGCTTATTTTATCCTGAAGTAGAACTTTTCAGACAGGTCAGATGAATTGGACTGCCATGAACTGTAATCAGAGGCTTGGGTCACTGATGCCAATGTCAATTTTTGCACCATAGATGAGGTGAATCCTACCTTAGATTAAGATCCAATGAAAAGTTTAGGCAACCTAATGTCAAAACATAGAAGCCATCCTGCAGTTGCCTACTTTCCCAAATCCTAATGGCAATAGGATTCTATATTTTTCGGCATCTGCAATGTTGAGCCTTCTGTGTGTTCTCAGAACCACCCAGTGGTGATGGGGCTGCCCTCCAAACCCAGCTATAATCCAGAAGCTTCTGCCTAAATTCCTGAGCATCTCAAACCAGTAGTGGTCTCAGCAACTAGGTACTCGCAAAATGCACTGGTGCTGGCCTATGTCAGTTTGTGTAATGGTTCAGTGATTACAGCACTTGTTTGGAATGCCCATATAGCTCCATAAAACTTGAGTTGCTATCAATCATGCACATTTCAAACTGCTGCCAGCTACCCAGGAAGTTTTAATGTAAAAATCTTCACAGCTAATCCTGGCAGTGCCTAGGTGATTGGTGTGTTTCAGGTCTGTACCTTTGAGGATATGCAGAATTTAGGTTCTTAACCCCATTTTGTGTTCTTTTTAAAGCTGGCTTTAAATCCTGCCTCCATCCTTTTGTGCACCGGGGGGGGGGGGGGGGGGGAGTGGTCTCTGTGTCTATACTTTAAAATGGGTACATCAGTGTGTGAAGGAAACAGCATCAGCTTAGGAAAAAAACATTCTTTGGTAGAGCTTGCTTACTAAATCAAGTAGCATTTTCCTCCCTGTACCCATCCAGCCAAGCAGCAAAAGGAGAAATGAGGGAGGAGGCTGTTTCAGTGAATGAAAAACAGATCAGGCTAATTAAATACATGTTCTTTGATCTCTCAGGGAACAATTAGCCCAAAGGTTTATTTGGGGATTAAAACAGGTTCGTTCTTCTGCCCATAAACTTACAAGGATCATGAGTTTGGGGGAAAAAAAAATATTTTTTTTAAGTATGGATACAGCAGGGATGGGGGGGACAGGAAACACAACTGTGAATTCACAGTCAGGGAGACTAAGTAGGGGCCAGCAGAGATTCTAGTTCTGAATTTAAATGACTTTCCCCTTTTTACAGAGTGTCTCTTCTGTGCTGCAGTTTGTAAAAGGCTGGAAGAGAGCTTTCTACAGTACTCCCAGAGCTACTGCTGAAACATTTTACCCTACCAGGCATGCACTGTAAATAAACAAGCACAAAGTTATCAGCATGTTTTATTTCATGTAATTGTTCCATAAAATACTACTTTCTGAAATCAACAGCTACAGTTCAGCCTTTTAATCTAATCAAAAAGTATATTCTGTTTCAGAGATTTTCATGTGACTGGCTGTATGATGCAAGCTACAGAATGCATCTATGCAGTTTACACTTGTGAGGCATAGCTCAGGTAATATACTACAGTTGCATGATCTTCAGCAGCCACATTGATTACATATTGAATATTTTCTTCACATGTGCAATAAACTTTTCATCTGCTGGTGGTTTCCTCTGGCTGCCAGGCTGCAAGAATTTTTTAATTGTTGGAATGTTGCTTATCCTTCCTTTAAAAGCCTGTAAGAAGAAGTAATAAAACCACTGAGCGTAAGGAAATTATATGCCATCCTTTATAGCTTAAAAGTCAGCTGACTTGGATTTTTCCTTCTCAGATGTACTTTAGCAAAAAAAGCAAGTTTGTAGCTACTTATGTACATCTCAGCACTGGGCATCCTCCACTGCAAATAACATATCAGTCTTTTTGGAAAATCTAGATGTAAATACTCTGATCTGCAATACTGGTGCTATAAAGTTTACCTTGGTTTCACAGATGGGGATGGGAGAATTTAATATTAAAGAGCAAAAGATTCATCTGATAAAGGTGGGAGAAGAAAAATCACAGCCTCAGTCCAGGTAGTCGGAATATATTTGGGCTGAAAAGAGGCATGGACACAAATATCTCAGTGTAAGGTACCATGGAAGCAAGAGAGAAGAAACTGAACAGCTCTTGTATATGATTTCTTCAAAATACAGTTTTGTTAGCAAAAACAGAAGGATAGGAACTGCAGACAGAAGAGGCCACAGACTTCCCCTCCTGAAGCTCGTTGTTGTGTTTGAAGACCTGGAAGTAACAGTTACAGGACCAAACTGGTAGAGTTGGTAAGTGAATTCCTGCCAGCTGAGAACTAGTAGAGCTGGAGAAAGGATTGGACAGCGATCCCCCAGGAGCTCTGGAGGCAGGACTGAGTGGGTGTGTTCAGGTTGCTACAGTCAACAGTGATAGATCAGAGATCTGTCAGTGACATACTACAGTGGTTCAAAGGATTTAAACATCAATAAGCTTTTAAAACTGGTCAGTGAAATTGGTATGTTATATTCCATATTGAGACCAGATGATTACTTACCTGTAACAGAGGGAATGCAGAAAGTATATCAGGCTTACATTCTTCTGCCATTAAAATGGCTTCCAGCAGATGGATGTCTGCCCAACTTAATTTGTTGCCAACAAGATAATCATGTCCATGGTCTTTTAAGACCTACAAAATATAAACAATTAAAGAAGTCTTATGCAGTGTAGTAATTTTGTCTAGCTATTCCATTACAGATTCTTAGTTCCCAGGAGGAGATTCTGTGATGATTTTGGTCTTGTAACTCTGCTTCTCTTTTGGTCTGTTTCTCACCACCTCTAACTTCTTCCCACCTCCCTCCTAGGACTACAGCTGCCTGTGAGCCAAGGACCCAGGCCCAACTCTAATACAGCAAAGCTGTGTAACCTTGGCACAGACTTCCGAGGAGACTGCTACATCATGAGAAAGAGCTGTGAGAAAGTCTGTACAGTACTGCCACACAAGGTAAGAAAGGTAAAATTACAAGACAGAAGCAGGATTGTTGAAATGAAGATCATTGCTAGCTCAAATCAAGAAGAAAAACACCAACATGAAAAAGTCTAAAATGCTAGAGAAAAAAAAAATGAAAAAAAACACACCAGGAATTGGTAGAAAATGGCAATTCACTAGCATCAAGAATATGTTCCAGGGAATAGCAGAGGGCAACCCTTCCCCTCCCGATACCTGCCTGGACAGCAAAGACTCTTCATGTGCCTTATGGGGGGGTAGGGGACATACAAATGCTTTACCTAGTAAATCATTAGATCCTAGCTCTCTTTTGTGCATGCTAACCAATAAATAATTACTCTGTATTTTTAAGCTCAATACATCCTGTTTGCAGAATCTTTCTGTGCACACATACAGATGCCCAAATAAAATGACTCAGAGAAGGACAGTAACAAGTCTGTAGGTATTATTAGGATATATGTAAGCAATGGTTTGAAAAAGATCACAGGATTAGGTCCACATTATAAAGCACAATTATATTTAACTTTGAACAGCAAGAGTATATACACTCTCAGGCAAGTAAGTTCTGAAGGCTGGCACAGGTATTTAAATGGTGCACATATGCAAAATGCTAGCAGCTATGAACCACTAAGCTAGTTTTAAAAAGTTTGAGCCCATCCCTTTTCTCCTAACAAGTAGGATTTACTCTGTGAGGAGTCTTACTGAAGTCAGCAGAGATACCTAGTACCAGAATCAGCCCGATGTTATTTTGTGGCCCTCTTCATGTCACTGAATGTGGGCTCCATCACCCAGTTCCAGAGTTGTACCATCACTTGCCCTCCGGGAAGTGGGCATTGGGGTTGAGCTGGGGAGTGTTAACTGTACACTGCTTTACTGTCTTGTGGACTACTAGTAAATTATCACCTTTTCATAGGCAGGAAAGTATCTGGCTGTAGCTCGTTCAATGATTAAGGCAAGATTCTTCTCTTTTGCTTCAGCTGGTTGAAAAGGGAGATACATGATCATTCCCATCAGGTCAGTTGTTCCCTCCACATACATATCAATCCTGAAACAAATATTTTTATTTAACATTTATTATTTGAACAATCCATTCTGGTTATTTGACTGAAACATGGTGCTAAAGTTATCAGAGAGTTAAATGCTCACTAGCCAATGTAGAATAAGACATTAATTTGTTTCCTTGTTCTTCGTCTTTGATGGAAGAGAAAAAAAAACTAAGAAACCAGCTCCATTTTTTTCAAAGCACAGATCTTTATAGACAGGTTCAAGGTGTCTGCAACAAGCAGGATATTAAATACATCAATTACACAGACTCTTATTTAATTGGAGTTCATATTGTTTTCCACTGCTATCATACTGATTTATGCTGAGGGACAGAAGTATGCATATGCCAACTGCTTTAGAGAGGGGGAAAAAAAGGGGTGAGGGTGGGGTAGGATTTGATGCCTAATTATAAAAGGTTCCAGGCAACAAATGGCTGAAAACTGCCAGTTCAGACATGCCGATCCATAATATTAGTCCTCACAATCTCTGCTGAACTGCCTACCCATTATCAGACATGTTTTGGTAGATTTGTTTATGGGAATAAACCCTTTACAGCAAATTGGAGTCAGTTATGTTAAGGACTTAGCTGAAGTTTTCTATGATTTTTATTAGAATGAGTGAATCAGAATTTTTGCTTTTGTATGAGCTCTTTAGTTATGACTGGGGAAAGCCAGTCTCACATGTATGTACCCAGAGCATACATGGTAAAGTAACATTACGAAAACATTGGTTTATTTTTCAGTAGCAATAAGCCACTGAAGATTTCTTTCTCATCTTTCATCAGCTAGGAAAAATTCTTCACATTTTGAAAAAAGAAATTAAAATGCTTAAAGATATTTCACAGTTTTTTTCATGCAGCTCTAAATTTTCTACGGTTTTCTGGTTGAAAAAAAAATCAAGGCATACTTAGCCTTTATTATTGTGTTAAGATTCTGCAGTTGCCCGAGAATTTAATGCACTTCTAGTCTCTGTGAATTCAGAGGAACTTCAAGTTGGCCATAACATTCTTATTATGTTGACAATTAATAATCATTTATTAGTCATATGAAGTCCACTCATCCAATCCCTGGAGCTGAGGTGACAAAGCACTGGCAGATGTACATGCACCTTTACATGCAATGTTAAAAAAAAATAAAGAAGCAGTATTAGTAAGGGTGATATGTACTATGACTGTACCAGGCTCTCTCCTTCAGGTCTTTCCCATAGAGGTTGTGCTTTGCTGCTATGTAGCTGAGGATGGCTCTAGTCTGTACCATCTTCATCCCATCAATCTCCACCATGGGCACTTGCTGAAACAGCAGGGATCCATCTTCAAAGGAAACAGAAGCAAACTACTCAAACCACTGTAGCACTGCACTGAATCTGATAAAAAAAAAAAGAGCTGATAATATGCTAAGACATATCTAATTCTGAGTGACTAAAGCTCCTGCAGTGAAAACATACATAAGCAGCCAGGTCTCTCAAGTCTTCTCTTTACAGGCCATATCATATCAGAGAAGGTCTTAAAAAAATTTCACCTCTTAACAAAGTCAGGTAAAATACTCCTTTTGTTATATTGATGCAAATTTATGTTTAGGAGACAATTTACAGACTCACCATTGCGTAATTTTTCTAGATCTTCCTTAGTTTCTATAAATTCTTCCTCAAACTGAAAAGCAAAGATAGAAAACAACACTGTTTCACTCCGACCACAATGGGGAAGGGGAAGGGAGACTGGAAGTTAGGAATCGTCCTCTCTACGCTACTCCCACTACTTCTCATGACTGTTTGGAGATCCCTACTCCTATTCTCCACCTCCACTCCAGCAAATAACGCAGGACTACACTATCCCCTGGTCCCACAGAAACGTGCGATGCTTTACACCTCAGAAAAAAACCTTCCTTTGTTATAAAGTCCTGTCTACCTGCCTGCATAAACAATTACCAGATATGCAACTGAGTCAGTTGCTTAAATGCTGTGTAACAGAGGCACAACAGTTACTCAGTATTTCAGTGTATACTCAGTATGTTGAGTACATATTCAATATATATGTTCAATGTATACTCAATATGTTCTCAATATTTCATGTGGCATCAGCTGCTTTTATCTCCCTATCTCCCCCTGCTGATATTTTATTTTATTTATAAAAAGGACATTTGAATGAGGGCACAGTCTTGGTTCCCTCAGCACTCATGCTCTGCAGCTTCTCCCTCAGCAACATTCACATGTGAGCATCATTAAAAAGCCTTTCATTTCCAATGGAGTATAAGTAGCTTTGAGAAATGAAAGTACCACATTCAAACAAAAAGTAAATGTGGAAATTAAGTTGCCTCAGGATGGCTTTTCAGTTTATATAGATAGCTCTGTTGGCTTCAGGGCATCTTTGCTGGTTTACCCTAGTCAGATCCTGACCCCAGGAATGAAGAGCACTTTGTTTAGAGATAATGTTCTGAAGTTCTTCATGGTTTAATAATGACCATTCAGAGTAAGTTAAAGAGATGCATAGTTTTGGTCTGTAGCAACAATCTAAGCCTGCTAAATTGAAACTATGTTTTGAAAACAAAGATTCTCCTTGTAAAGTAAAATCCTTATACTGGGTAACTGTTGCTTAAACAGTATCTTAAGTACAATTTGAAACAGTGTATCACTGAATCCAAGGCATTTTGCATCACAACATGTGATGTGCACATCTCTGTAAGCACATGAGATGTTGTGCGTAGCTCTGTAAGCACAAATGTACTTGGGAAACCTTTCCTAAACAGAACACTTATTTTAATCACAGATTAAACTGATCATTTTATAAAAAGGTACAAACCTCAACCCCAGCTGCTGCTAACAGCCATCTGATTGACTCCATCTTCCCCCTCCCATTAGTATAGTGCAGCTTGGGTTTCCCGGCCATGATTTCAGCGTTCCTGTTTCCTGATAAATTCAGGAAGATGATTTTAAAGGAAAATATATATATTTTTAAATCAGCACTTAAAATTTTCATTCCAACATGCTAAATATTGTTGGGTGAATGTGAAAGGAGAGGGGCAATGAAGACCTAGACGCCCGGGTTTGATGCAGCCAAATGTCCTGTAGATTCAATGGAAAAATAGTACATGCTACCAAGATAGTGTGCAGCAATTTAAAAGAGATTCATGACAGCAGATAATAAACATGTGCTAGATCATATACATATCTTTAAAAAATATCAGCTCAGCTTTAAGAAGTCATGAGAATCTTACAACCAAAGCAGAATTGTAGGGTATTCTTAAATACATTTTTAATTTTGTAGTGATGCAATCTATTCAGTAGGTTTTGAGTTTGGTGATAGCATCCATGTCGTACCAGACTTGATAACATACAATGTCAAATTCCCCTTCCAATTTCAGGAACAATGTCTAAAATGTAGCAGAGATTTACATCCTACTGACTCTGAAGATCTAACTTTAAAAACTAAAACAAACAAACAAACAAACGAGATCTTGACCTTAATTGGACAGATAAGGCCCATTCAATGCCCCCCAGTGCCTTAGCAGTAGCGAGAGCTGAAAGTCAGCCCACCAGGTAACAGCACAGGGGTGAAATGCTTAGTTTTTCCAAAGTGTCACTGACACCAAAAGCAGCTACATGCAATAATACAAACCTGGCAGCTGTTACAGGCTTGTGCAGTGCTGGAACAGGAAGTTAACTGACAAGGCACACTGTATTCTTATCACTAATGGGCCCCAGAAGAAAATTGACTGAATGATAAGAGGACAGACTCATGAACTGATTAACAGTGTTTCATAGTTTAGCTAAGGTTTATCTGCTTACAAAGAGGTTTGTTTATTCCTGCATAAGACTTCTCAGTACTTGAGTCACAAAGTGGAAACTTAATAATCCCAAAGGTGTCAATGAAGAGGCACAAACAACAGCTGGGAGAGGAGACTGCATCCCTGCCATTCTCCACTGAAGTCCTCTGTGTTGGGTGGTATCTTCAATAGGCCCTATAAGGAATGGCTGTTGCCCTACTAGGGGCTGGGCTCACAGAACTCTGCTGCCCCAGTCCAAAATACAGATCTTCAAAACCTCTACCCAGCTTCCATCTAGCCCTGGAAACATCAAACAAAAGAGTTTTCATAGGAACCCACCACACCCAAAATACTTCATCCCTTTGTGCTCAGGATGATGGACTCAACTTCACTCTATCTGAGAGGAGAACCAAACTCAGGCCTTTGGCAGCCTGCATAAGAACTCTAATCTCAAGCATGCTGCATAAAGGTTGGGATATTATGAGGACAGGCTAGCCTAAGGAGAAAGAGCAAACTTCCTTCCCCTCTTTCCTCATCAAGGTAGTTGATGAAATCATCCCAGCCAAGATCTTGCTTGTCTCAGTGCTCCACTCCAAACAGCTGGTGAAGCTGAAGAGCAGAGGAAGCACCAGTGGAGAAAAGCATCTGCATCAACATAACCCATACTTGCCCATCACAGTTCCTTGCAGGGATCAGTCAATGGCTGAGTCTTTTCATGCAGGTTGGAAAAGGCTTGGATTTTGCTGGAACTGCACTGCTTAAGGACTGATTTAGGCTGAACATTTGCTCCTAGCACACAGTGGTAAAGTACTTAAGTGACTCTGTTACTGCTCTGTAATGAATGCGCCTTTGTAAAGCAATGAGTCATGTAAGACTAGCAAAGTCATTGGTAGATTAGCTTTCTGGAATAGCAGTAACAGACCTGAAAAATCACAAACTTTCTACATTGTCTACATGGACCTTCCTTAGGCCTCAGCCAGACCGTAGTCAAAGTGACGGCTATCACTGTGATCACTATATTAAAAAAAAACATGCATTTTTGTCCAAAACAGTTCAAGCATCAGTGTTCCAGTGAGAAACAAGTAGGTGAATTTAAGAGTGTACTCATAATCTGCTGCAAGGTCTTAAGCTTTCTTCCTAATTGCATGTGGAATCCAAAATAGTTCCTTGTAATGCTTTGTTCCTCAAATATAGCTCAAACAGGACTGTTCAAGCGAAATGACCTTATGGCATTGGTCCTTAGATCCTGTAGTGCATTGAGTCTGACTCGGTCTTGAAATGTCTGAACTTGTAATTTCTCACCATGTGGTTTCTGCTAGAATTCAGGCCAAAACACTTTGGATTCAAAAGTATTCCCTCCTGAGCTAGGAGGAGTGTCTGAATAAGATAAGAGGGAAATCACCCCCTTGAGATTTTAAAACTTGAATTACAAATAACAATTCAGCTTTAAAATCTCTGCTGATATAACGAAGAGCCAGAGCCAAAACCCCATTATGTACAACGCCACAGTCCAGCCTGCTGAGAGTCCCTACTGCAGGAAAACAAGTGGGAGGTAACCCCAGGACAAACACTGTCAAGCAGCACTGAATTCCCAAGTGTGGGCCTAAAGTAAAAGATTAGTCTTTTGTGCATGCAAATCCAGCCTTTTGCTCTCACAGCAGGCAGCCCTAACACGCCTCAGCAAACATGGACATTCCCTTGACAAACCTAAAGCAGCATCAAGTTACCATTAGGACAGAATCCAAGAGGGGCTGCAACTCATTTGGTCCTTAACAGACATTGATGTTATTCAAGTTACATAAGGCTGCCTTCAAGTTCTGTAAACTGAGTGGTGCTAATGTTAGACCATGCTATATTCATGCAGGTGTACGCAGCTCACAGAAGGAAGCAAGACCACGCATAAGCAAGAGGAGGGAGATCTGGGTCATGTATCAAGGTGTGCATGTGTGTATACACATATATATGCAAGCAAGCTAACACACCTGTTCGCTCCTTCCTCTGTGCAGGTGGCCATGAGAGCACAGAAATGAGAGCCTGCCTTCTCCTGCCTCCCCAGCCCCTTTCACTTGCTGACATAGCTAACTACAGCAGACAGAGCAGACTTGTATGGCTCCACTAAGGTGAGAACTGTGAGTGCTCTATACCCTCCTAGGACTCATCTTGCATAAAAATCAAGTGTAGTTTCTAAAACCAATGATAAGAGCGTAAAGTTCACAGAGGCGCACAGGAAAGAATAGCAGAGTAGCACTGGGCCAACGGCATGAAAAGTCTCGACTATGGCACAGCAAACATGTCAGTACTGATTAGACATTTACATTACTAAGCTTTGCAGATGTAACCAGGTAACACGCATTCCCTGTGCACCACTGATCACAGACAAGAGCTGGAGGAGTAAAGATCAGAAAAGGGAGCAGTTAAGAGCTCCCAAAACCAAGAAGCTGCATTCCACCGCTCTCCTAACAGTTTCTCTAACTCATGGCTTATATCCAAGGCAACCCCCCCCCCCCCCCCCGGGCAGGGCCGACTTGGCAGCTCGAGGCGCAGCAGGAGAAGCGTTAGGGCTCACAGAGGCGGCGCTGCCCCGTCCCAGGAGCCCTACGCCTGCCATGGCAACGCGCCGCCGCACGGAGCCCCCCAGCCTTGCCGTGTCCTTCCCGGCCCGGCCCGGCCGCGGGCAGCCCTGGGCGAGCAGGGCCCCGCAGCTCCTTCCCAGCGGGGCCCGCCCGCCACCCACGGCAGTTGGAACAAGCCGGAGCAGAGCGGCGCCCGCTACGCAGCGCGCCCGAGACCCCTGCGGCCCCCGGCCCGCCGCGGCCCCCCGCCGCCAGCGGGCTCCCCAGCGGCGGCAGCGCCCACAGCCCCGCTCCGCGCAGTTACCACGACGCTCCGCACAGCCGCCTCGACGCCCAGCCCGACAGCGGGGGCCGCGCCGCGCCGCGCCGCTCAGGGCCCCCGACTCCGCCCCGCGGGCGGTGCCGCCAACGGCCAACGGCTGCGCGCACGGGGGTAGGGGGGGGTGCCACCGCCCCCTCCCCCCCCTCGGCCGCTGCTGCCGCCGCCGCCGGCAGGGTCTGGGCCGTGCGGAGGGAGTCGGGCAGCCCACGCTTCTGCGGCGGAGACGAAGGGAAATGGGACTCCCTGGCATAGCGCTATGTGTCGTGGGGCCAGGCTCAGCTCCCACCTGAAGTGTGTAAAAAGCCCGTGCGCGACGCGGTGGTGTGCAGTGCCTAGCACCAGCTGGGCCTGTCGGCGCACGAGAGAACCGATTATTATCAGCGAGTGGTTTGCAACAGCTTCTCTGTGCGCCATCAATCCTGCTGTTAAGAGGCCCCTCAGCAGCAAGGGCCTGAGGCCCAGCTTCCCGTGGTTAAAGCCCACCCTTAAAGCATGCAGGCGTTACACAAACTTAATGTGGGTGAGGAAAAAAAACCCACCTCAGGCTTATCTGCAAATGCTTGTGAACATGTTTGTGAATGAGCACCACCAGGGCTGCAAGCCTTTTACAGCTGCTGTGCCCAGAGATGGCCCCCGTGAACCCTCGTTCCCTGTGCCCTTGGGTGCTGCAGACTGGGCTGCCAGGCCGTGGTGCTGCCCTGGGCACTGCAGACCAGGCTGCCAGGCTGTGGCTGTGCCCCAGGGCGCTGCAGACCAGGCTGCCGGGTCGTGGCTGTGCCCCAGGGCGCTGCAGACCAGGCTGCCAGGCTGTGGCTGTGCCCCAGGGCGCTGCAGACCAGGCTGCCGGGTCGTGGCTGTGCCCCAGGGCTCTGCAGACCAGGCTGCCGGGTCGTGGCGGTGCCCCAGGGCTCTGCAGACCAGGCTGCCGGGTCGTGGCGGTGCCCCAGGGCGCTGCAGACCAGGCTGCCGGGTCGTGGCGGTGCCCCAGGGCTCTGCAGACCAGGCTGCCGGGTCGTGGCGGTGCCCCAGGGCGCTGCAGACCAGGCTGCCAGGCCGTGGCTGTGCCCCAGGACGCTGCAGACCAGGCTGCCAGCCGTGGTGGCATCCAAGGTGGCAGAGCCTGCACTCAGCCACGCTGTGGCTGTGCCTGCGGTTGGTGCTGCTGCGGGGCATGCGGGGGCTCCTGAAGTGCTTTGCTGCCTCTGAAGCGCTCAGGGAACCTGGGGAGAAGAGAGGGAGCTGTCCCTGTGCCCGCTGGCCTGGGCCAAAGCCCAAGGGCGACAGGGCCCGAGCTGTCGGCTGGTTGCCGGCATGCCAGGAGCTCTTGCACAGCTTGGCTGAAGGCTGGGGACTGCGTGCCAACTGATAAAACTGCTCTACTACGCAGTACAAAAGGGAACCTAACCACAAAGAAGGTCATCAGCCATGGCCAAGGTCTCCCACTCAAGTTTCTCGCAGAGCGCTGCGCCTTTCAGGGCTCCTGTGAGGTGGAAGGGAAACAACTCGTGTGTATGAACAGCTGTTCTCATTAATACGCGTTCCACTGCAGAACCATTTTCTGCCTTTCTTGGTGCTAAAAACAGTTTGATTCCCATTGCATGGTATTTCCCATATGAGGATGGGGAGAAACACATCCACATGGATGTTAGAAAGAGTTTTTACACTCAGTTTAAAACTGATGGTAGTAGTCAGCAATTATTTTTAGGGCACTGGCAGCTGCATGTACATATTTTTTTCTTTTAGTGTTTAAATAATATACACATTTATGTATCCAACTTTCTTGCTAGTCCCTCAGTAGCAGAACTTGATTCAAGTGATTATGTTTATAATGTGCAACTTAAAGATAATATTTAACTGAGCTTAGTATACAAAAACGTAAGTCATCATAACGTATGACCTACATTTCAAGGCAAAGTGCTAGCACCTGACGCCAGTCAGACTCCTTCTGCCTCGAACAATTGTAGTTTTTCATCTCTACAGTTGGATACAAGTATTCGTCTTTCAGTCAAACATCCTAAGTGCTTTTAGCTGCTACAGTCAGCTTTTAGTCAAAGGAAGCATTCGTGAAAATAAACCAGAAGAATCACTACAGAGACCGCAAACGATTAGCGGCAAAACAGAGGTGTGATAGGACTTCTGATCCCAATATACTCCAAGTCAAGGAAAGGTAAGTTCTGAGGAAAGTTCAATCAAAACATGTAATCCCTGTCAAACCAGAACCTGCAGGCTTTGCCTGGCTTTTTCCAGAATGGTCATGCTGACCACCTTTTGCGCTAAGCTCTCTTCATACTGGAGCAACTCTTGGGAATAACAGAAAGACAGAATGAGAGACCCCTTATCTATAAAACTAGCTACAAACAGTCATTAAACAATGTTTTTAAATATCAATAGTGAGACTTTATTTCAGGTAATCTCTTAAAATCAGTAATTTAAGACATCCTGCTTTGTCCAGTGCACCTCATAATTCATGTAATCATTTCATCTGCTGGTGTGCTCAAGTAGATTTACCTGGGAAGTGTTTGCAGTAGGCCAAACCCAATCTTTAGCTAGAGAAAGAGAGATCAAAAAACCTTTTAACTATTTTCATTAATTTCACTTGGCATTATCAGGAAACACAGAGAATATGCAATAGAGTTTCTGTGATTTTAGATTGCTGCTCACTGGCCAAGATTGAAAATTTTCATCACTTTTGGAAGATCTTTTTCTTGTAGTGGTGGTTTCCTCTGGCTGCCAGGCTGAAGAAATTTCTTTATTGTGGGGACATTACTTATTCTTGCTTTAAAACTCTACAAAACAAAACCAAAACAGCACTATACTTAAGAACTGTCATTACTGTCAGACATTTGGATGTTACCCATGCCGTAAAAATAACATTGTGAGTTGATCGCGCTTTGTCCTATTACGCTTTTGAGCCCTGGTGGCTATAGTGGTATAAGAGGGCAATGACCATCAGTATTTGAGACAGGCTAAAATTACTTAGGATATTTGATTTTGGTTTTGCCTTTCCTTACCCTCCCACTCCCCCATATTTCTTAGCCAGTGTAAATCAATGGCTCTGCTTTGATTCACTTCCCATTAAAACTGTCCATTCAATTACCTGCAAGAGAGGAAATTTGGCAAGTATATCAGACTTGTACTCTTCTGCCATTAAAAGGGCTTCAAGTAATTGCACATCTGCCCTGCTAAGCTGGTTGCCCACAAGAAAGTCTTGTCCCTGGTCCTTCAAAACCTGAAAACAGAGAACAATGACCAGATGTAAATGCAATTTTTTCTCTGTACATTTGTGTGTGTGTGCAGCCAGAGCAGACTAAACCTAATACAGTATTTCAAAGCAAGGTCATACACTGCATAGGAGTTACCTTTGAAACAAGGCAATACAATAAGAACATCAGTAGTATAAACAAACAATCTGACCACATTCTGACCACATCAGTCCTTTCTATTATGCAGATTTTTCTGATGGCTCAGTTCTAGCCCTCGTCCTTTCACTTCTGTAACCCTCATGATCAGAATTTCTGTGCTGAAGGCTCAGAGCTGCTGGAATACAACCATCGCTGCAAATGCCCGCACAAAATTTATGAGAGGCTTGAATTCAGCCCAGGGCATAATAGAATATCTTGGACTCTTTCAAAATATGGGCACCTCCCTTCCTTCCTCTTCAATTCTGGCAAATATTGTGTTGGGAACTCTCCATATGTAACCCATGCCTTGTGCTCTTGACATGCAACTCAGCAACCCTCCCTCTTGTTACAGAAGGAACTATAATGCTTTCACATATCAAATACATGATTTTACAGAGGGTCCTGTACTGAAAATACTTCAGGAGGAAACTTAACATAGAAAATGATGCTAAAGTGGCTTTTGTCTGAAACAACATACAGTCTGAAACATGGATATTTGGAGAACTCAATCTGTCCTGCGTCTTTGCATTTCTCCCAGATATGTAGCATCCTCTATCCCTTTTGTATTCCCCCCAACCTTGCCTTCCCCAAGACATTGCATGTATACTTAAGTGGTAATTTTTCCTCTCCATATTCCTGCATTAAGTTCGCATGTATAGATCCAGGACAGAGTTTCAGGAAACCAACATTAACTAAGTTGCTACATCTTTGCCACCTACCTTCTCATAGACTGGAAAGTATCTGTTTGTGGCCTTGTCCACAATATTTGCAAGATATTGCTCCTTTTTATCAGCCGGTTGTAAAGCATACATCATGAGTAACTCATCCAGATCTATTATTGCTTCCACATACATATCAATTCTGGAAGAAAAAGTTTTATTTGGTCAATTCACAGTAGGTCTGAATAACACAATAAGTACTGACATAGCCCCAACTGAAATGTTAGGAACATCTCTTCTATCCAAAATGCATAGCGTGGGGCAGTCCCCCCCAAGCGCAGTAGCTTCTGTTTTGGGAGGCAATAAAAGACAAGTGGAATATGCTTAATCAAAACTAAAGTACTACATCCCTTCCATTTTTCACTAGTGGTGATACTCCTCTATATTAAGTTTTTTCAAGCATATATACAAAATTGGCATATATGTCATTCAAACCCATGTTAAAAATCAAATCAAATGTGTTAAGTTAAACAGTGGTTCTGTACAATTCCTACTGAATATCATGAAATGCGTTTACTTGTGCTAATTAGCTTGAAGCATTTCATGATATTTACATATTCAACACATGTGCCTTGAGAGCCCTATCCTTTAATATCTAGTTCCTAGAAACAGAGGAGTTTCTGTTTCCATCAAAGACATTTCCCTGAATTTGAGCTGGTGAAGATGCATGCTGCTGACGACTCCAGGGCACGGTGAATGAAGAGCAGCATCAGGAAGAAAGGCTGTCCTCTGTGCTCCTGACTGCTTTCTTCTGATAATTAAGTCGACCTTTGATCTTCATAAACTCCCTTGCACCCTCCTGCCTATCTAATCTAGCTGGTTAATCCTCTTGTAGACATCACCTGCAGGCAAGGTCAGGACACGCTACATGAAAATCTGCTGATTCATGCTGAATCTAATAGTAAGCTGGGATATTCTTCTTGTATTACAGAACAAGGTTGTATGCATTGTAGTTTATCAAACAAAGGTAGTATTGGTACAGTACAGGGCTCTCTCCTTCAGGTCCTTCCCGTAGAGGTTGTACTTTGCTGCTATGTAGTTGCCAATGGCTCTAGTCTGCACCATCTTCATCCCATCAATCTCCACCATGGGCACTTGCTGAAACAGCAGGGCTCCACCTAGAGTACAAGAGACATGATAAAGAGACATTCAGCCTCTGAATGAGTACCATCAGTGGGTATTTGGCAAAATGTCTTACAATCCAAATTATTTTTGATTTGAGACAGTCTTCCTCACTGTCATATTGTGGTATGGAAAAAGCTCACTATAAAATGAAGAACCATTTCTTGGTGATATGTTAATCTAATATTATAACAATCAGCTTCTTGAAGTTTCTTCAAATCTGATGAAGCACCCAAATGCAGAACTTTTAGGAATCACACACTGAAAAGGACAAGTCCTGCACTGCATGGTCTTAACTCAGATGAATCTCCATTGAGGTTGACACAGATGGGAAGGACTGAAGGACCTGACCCATCTGACCCATCACAAACTAGTTTCTGTCATGCTGTGATAAACGTTATGGAAATATGGATATTTAAAAGCTTGTCAACATGAATACCAATATAAATGTATCGTATAATACGTATCTTTGTGACTACTATAGTGACTATAACTGATCAGAGATGTGAGTCAGAGTAATTGCTTTATGAGATCACACTTATTGTCTTAAATAACTGATCAATTATATCCATCTTTGGACCCACTGTAAGGCAAGTGTGCATAGAAACTGTTTGCTATTAAGGGCATATTTTTATTATTATGTGCATGTCTTAAAATACTTAAAATACTTCTGTGCTTTTTGAAAGCTAGCAGGTGGCAGGAAGATCAACTCATTCTTCTGAAAGGAGAGCAGGACTGCAAATGCCAACCTAAGTTCAGACTTCTTTGGATAGCCAAGGTGAACTGGAAGAGCACAGACTTGTAATTTGGCTTGGAGGAAAAGTAAATCTCAAACCCACAGAGATGGTAGCTAAAGAGCAGCAAGGTCAGCTATTGCCTTAGGAAACCAAGAACACATCAGAGGTACAGGTTAAATTCTGAACTCTGAAACTGGTTTCATAGGGATTATAAAACAACAGCATTGCAGACAACCTAAAATACTAAGGAATTTCAAGATGATCGGATTACAAAAATACTGTACTGTCATAAGACTGAAGTGACTGGGTGGATGGTATCAGCTATTACAGTGTGTTCTTACTGCAGTGTGCATCTGTGATACGTCAGGTACAATCCAATCTAGATTTTCTTTTTAAGAGACATAAGACTTCCTAGATGTTCTAAGAAAAATAGTTCTATTCACTAAAAAGTGAAGGAAACTTACTCTTCTGTAACTTTAGCAGGTCATCCCTTGTTTCCAGAAAACATTCGTCAAACTGCAGGAAATACAGAAGAAAAGTCATGTTGTCACTGCATGTTTTAGCTTCTGCATTGCATGAGACAATCAGGGACCAGAGAGTTATGCTTTGGGGAATTTTCTTTTAAAAAGATAAATCAGATGTTAAAGTGGTATCTTTTAAAAATGATTTTTCCTCTGTCATCCTCTTCTCTTCCCTCTCCCATATAAATCATATTTGTGTGCAGGTAAGATTTTGGCTAAACCGGAGGTTCCCAGAAGGCACAGAGCACTGTCTTCTGGGCAAAGTATGACCATGCTGCTCCTGTTCCCACTGCTGGCAAGGAATGGAGCAAGAGATGGTGCAGGGAGAAGGGAGGACAGGTAAATTCATATGGCAGCAACAGAACTGTGCTAGAGCTTCTTTGCCATAAGCTGGGAAGAGGAGGGAGGAAGAGAGGATCATGTGTCCTCTGCAGTGTTCTGGCTCATTGCCTGTCACCATGACAAAAGCTCACAGCTCTTAAACACACAGGTTCGCCACACTGTCTCCCTCTCCAGCTTTAATATCAGAAATTGTTAGAGCTGAGAAGAATTACTGGTTGTTTTATATAAGTCAGTACCCTCAAGGGGAAGTTATGTTGTAATAGACACAATATAAATGCTCTTCTAGACATTGGGGTTTAGCTAGAGGCCTTCAGAGTTGAAAGTGCTGAACCCCTATGATCAGAAGATAAAGCCAGGGACTACCACTGTGGTTATTAAAAATCTTGTTTGGCTAGCTGCAGGGAGCTGCATTCATAATGTTAACGACAGACTTGGAACATGATGATTAAAAGTGAGATACTAACTTGCCTTGCTACTTGGGGTAAGTTAGTGGTGACATTAATTGCTTTTTAATGGTGAGTGGGATAGTAATATGTAGTAACATGATCCCATAAGAACTATAAATAGCAATGCTGACTTGGTCATCATTGTGCAGTGCACTAAACACAGAACTTGAAACTGCTGATCAGTCACAGTTTTGATAAGGGACAGTGAAAATATGTATTTCTCACATGCTCTTAGTATAAAAAACATAGACAGACCTCAACTCCGGCTGCCGCTAGTAGCCACCGAATTGATTCCATTCGGCCTCGTCCATTGAAGTAGTGGAGCTTGGGTTTTCCAGACATGTTTCCAAGCACCTGATTTCCCACAATCTAGAATAAAGAAGAAAGTTTTGCAGAATAAAGATTCAGAATACTGTTTTTGAGTCTCTAAGTGGTTCTCAAGCATCATTCAAAGCTGTCTCATTTGAAACCAATGATTTATGGTCCAGGACTCTCATCAAATTAACAGAGGAGTTAAAATGCATTGTATCATTTTGCCTTAAGATGTCTTTTATACATGCAGTTTATTTAAGCAGAACTCTGTACTGAGAATGATTGGCCCATGCCAGAGAGCAAGCAGATCAAAATCTTTTTGCTGAACACTCCTGCTCTCCCAAAGTGTCCTGCTCTCACCAAAGAGCAGGGTGTGCAATATACATAGCTCTGTTTATTTTGACATTGTCTCAGGACACAGTCTACTATTTAAGCAGATACACAATACAAACTCAGATATTCTTTGTTTTCTCCAGTAGCCATTATGTTCCATTATAAGGTGATGGGAAGGTGGTTTTTTTTCCACTGTAAGCATTCAGTCTCATTTACAACAGTCCCCACTCCTCTCATTTCTTCAGGCAAGCACTGGAAGACCTAGAATTTTATACTATCTCCAGTAATATTAGTTTGGCTGACAGCTTTTACTACAAACATAGACAAAGTAAAGCATTTACTCAGTTTAATTCCAATTCTTTTTGCTTTTTCCTTGGACTTGTGCTACATCAAACATTTCTAAGAGATCAATCAGTTGCCAACACTAGTTCAAGCTTTATCAGCAGAAGCAACAGTTAAAAAATAAATGCAGATAGAATTTGAAGCAACAGCTTTTTTCTGGGCACACTACCATCCATCCCATTAGGAAACAGTCCATGTGCATTGGCAGCAAATGCGTAGGCAGTACCCAGTTTTATCCTAGTTTCACAATTATTAACACCATGTCAACAATAAAGCTGAAGTAGTAACAGCAACAAAAAACAAACGCCTACAAAAAAATATATATATTCCCCCTGTAAATAACATGTAATCATCATCTCTGAAATAGGAAGAAGGAGTAACAGGAAACATTCTTCACATTTCTGAGATCAAAATACATATTTTTTTTAATCAGTACCCCTAGCAAGCAACTACTTAAGAAGTGAACATTTGTTGCACATAGCCATGTTAGTAATGAAAGCAAGTAGAAGTATTTTATCCATTAAATCCAGTCACTGACTTTACTTTCAGGTACACTAATTCCCCATGCATATCTAAGATCCAAAAAGCTTACCTTGTACAAAGCGTAACTTGCTCTAAGCTCTCAGTAGTTTTGCCCGGAAGTTATATAGCTCTGCAGCCCCTCCTACAAAGAGAATTACAGTCAGTTCTCTGCAGATAAGAAACTCCTCTTTCTTAAACAATTAGTTCTGCTTAGTCACTTCTCACCTACAGAAAAGAAATTCCTCATAAGCTTACTGTGTACAAATGTAAGACTCACGAGAGTTCATGATCAGTTGGAACATCTGAGCTGGTAGAAAACTTTATGCCTTTTATTTTCACTGTTTAGCAGCCTGCTAGTTAAAAATAACCAAAAGAGCTGAAAAATTCCCAAGATTTAAAAAACTTCTATGATAGTAACCAATTTTTTACTTAAATATTTTATGATTTTGTACTTTTAACAAATTGCCTCTTTACTGATCAACTATTTCAGCTTGAATCATACATACACTTCCTTCCCTTCCCTACTGGTGGGGGATATTCCTTCTGGACATTTATCCCTGCCTAACATTGATCCATGTGCCAAATTTCATTCCTGGACATAGAAGCTTTTTCTGTTTCCAACAAAGATATTTCCCTGAATTTGACCTGGTGAAGACGCATGCTGCTGACAACTCCAGGGCACAGTGAATGAAGCGTGGCATCAGAAAGAAAGACTGTCCTCTGCACTCCTGACTGCTTTCTTCTGATAACTATATTGACTTCAAAGAGTCAATACGGCATAAACTCCCTTGCACCCTCCTGCCTATCTAATCTAGCTGGTTAATAATGCTGTAAACATCACCTGCAGGCTAGGTCAACATGTGCTACATGAAAATCTGCTGATTCATGCTGAATCTAACAGTGAGCTGGAATATTCTTCTTGTATTGCACAACAGGGTTGTATGAATTGTAGTCAGAATCACAGAATGGTTGAGGTTGGAAGGGACCTCTGGAGATCATCTAGTCCAACCCCCCTGCTCAAGCAGGGTTATCTAGAGCACATTGCCCAGGATCACGTCCAGGCAGGTTTTGAATATCTCCAGAGAAGGAGACTCCACAACCTCTTTGGGCAACCTGTGCCAGTGCTCTGTCACCCTCACAGTGAAAAAGTTTTTCCTCATGTTCAGATGGAATTGTCTGTGTTTCAGTTTGTGCCCATTGCCTCGTGTCCTGTCGCTCGGCACCACTGAAAAGAGTCTGGCTCCATCCTCTTGACACCCTCCCTTCAGATACTTGTACACGTTGATAAGATCTCCTCTCAGCCTTCTCTTCTCCAGGCTAAACAGGCCCAGCTCTCTCAGTCTTTCCTCATAGGAGAGATGCTCCAGTCCCCTAATCATCTTTGTAGCCCTTCGCTGGACTTGCTCCAGTAGTGCCACATCCCTCTTGTACTGGGGAGCCCAGAACTGGACGCAGTACTCCAGATGTGGCCTCACCAGGGCTGAGTAGAGGGGGAGAATCACCTCCCTCGACCTGCTGGCAACACTCTTCCTGATGCACCCCAGGATACCATTGGCCTTCTTGGCCACAAGGGCACATTGCTGCCTCATACTTCTTGTCCACCAGCACTCCCAGGTCCTTCTCCTCAGAGCTGCTTTCCAGCAGGTCAGCCCCCAACCTGTACTGGTGCACGGGGTTATTCCTCCCCAGGTGCAGGACCCTGCACTTCCCTTTGTTGAACTTCATGAGGTTCCTCTCCGCCCACCTCTCCAGCCTGTCCAGGTCTCTCTGAATGGCAGCACAGCCCTCTGGCGTATCCGCCACTCCTCCCAGTTTTGTATCCTCAGCAAACTTGCTGAGGGTGCACTCTGTCCCTTCATGCAGGTCATTGATGAAGAAGTTGAACAAGACTGGACCCAGTACTGACCCCTGGGGGACACCACCAGCTACAGGTCTCCAACTAGACTCTGCACCGCTGATCACAACCCTCTGAGCTCTGCCATTCAGCCAGTTCTCAATCCACCTCACTGTCCACTCATCTAACCCACACTTCCTGAGCTTGTCTATGAGGATGCTATGGGAGACAGTGTCAAAAGCCTTGCTGAAGTCTAGGTAGACAACATCCACTGCTCTCCCCTCATCTACCCAGCCAGTCATTCCATCAGAGAAGGCTATCAGATTGGTTAGGCATGATTTCCCCTTGGTGAAGCCATGCTGACTACTCCTGATCACTTTCTTGTCCTCCACATGCTTGGAGATGGCCTCCAGGATGAGCTGCTCCATCACCTTTCCAGGGATGGAGGTGAGGCTGACTGGCCTGTAGTTCCCTGGGTCCTCCTTCTTGCCCTTTTTGAAGACTGGGGTGACATTGGCTTTCTTCCAGTCCTCAGGCACCTCTCCTGTCCTCCATGACCTTTCAAAGATGATGGAGAGTGGCTTAGCAATAACGTCCGCCAGCTCCCTCAGCGCTCGTGGGTGCATCCCATCAGGGCCCATGGATTTGTGGGTGTCAAGTTTGCTTAAATGATCTCTAAACCACTCCTCCTCCACCAAGGGAAAGTCTTCCTCTCTCCAGACTTTCTCTCTTGCCTCCAGGATCTGGGGTTCCTGAGGGCTGGCCTGAGCAGTAAAGACTGAAGCAAAGAAGGCATTCAGTAACTCTGCCTTCTCTGCATCCTTCGTCACCAGGGCACCCACTCCATTCAGCAAAGGGCCCACATTTTCCCTAGTCTTCCTCTTGCTGCTGATGTATTTGAAGAAGCCCTTCTTGTTGTCCTTGACATCTCTAGCCAGATTTAATTCCAAACGGGCCTTAGCCTTCCTCGTCGCATCCCTGCATACTCTGACAACGTTCCTATATTCCTCCCAAGTGGCCTGTCCCCCTTTCCACTTTCTGTAGACTTCCTTCTTCTGGTTGAGTTTTGCCAGGAGCTCCTTGCTCATCCATGCAGGTCTCCTGCCCCCTTTGCTTGACTTCCCACTCATAGGGATGCTCCGATCTTGAGCCTGGAGGAAGTGATGCTTGAATATTAACCAGCTCTCTTGGACCCCCCTTCCTTCTAGGGCCCTCACCCATGGGATTCCTTCAAGTAGGTCCTTGAAGAGGCCAAACTTTGCTCTTCTGAAGTCCAGGGTTGCGATCCTACTTATTGCCCTGCCTCCTCCTCGCAGGATCCTGAACTCCACCATCTCATGGTCACTGCAGCCAAGGCTGCCCCCAGCCTTCACATCTCCAACCAGTCCTTCTTTGTTTGTTAGTACGAGGTCCAGCAGCACACCTCTCCTTGTTGGCTCCTCCACCACCTGTGTCAAGAAGTTGTCACCAATGCTCTGCAGGAATCTCCAGGACTGTTTGTGCCTAGCTGTGTTGTCTCTCCAGCAGATATCAGGGTGGTTGAAGTCCCCCATGAGAACCAGGGCCTGGTCTATCAAACAAAAATGGTGGTGTCACAGTACAGGGCTCTCTCCTCAAGGTCTTTCCCATAGAAGGGAAGGTGCTATGTAGGTGCTTTGCTGCTCTGTAGCTGAAAATGATCCTCTTCCCATCAATCTCCATCAATGGTGCCTGTTAGATCAACACATTCCATGCTTAACAGTAAAAAAAACCAGAATTATTTAGAACTCGGTCCACAGAAGAACAAGGCATTGAAATGGTCACCAAGGCAATGTCTTGTCTTTTAGGAGGTGTCTAGTCCCTGAATGGCATACTCGGTAACACCTCCCTCTGTACCCCATACAGCACGTGAGGAGAGCCAAGCCTCCCACAACAAGACTCCTAACTGACAGCTTATCCTATAGTCTCTGCATTCTGATTCAGGCTATTTCCTTTATTTCTTCCCTTTGTCCCCTTCGTACATTTTGGGAAGTTCTCCTCTTAAAGTTCAAGCTCTTAAAGCCTGCAGTGGGATTCAGTCACCAAACCAGAGGTGTCCATGCCACCTGTTATGT
Source organism: Apteryx mantelli (assembly GCF_036417845.1). Classification (NCBI taxonomy): domain Eukaryota; kingdom Metazoa; phylum Chordata; class Aves; order Apterygiformes; family Apterygidae; genus Apteryx; species Apteryx mantelli. The sequence goes on along the minus strand of NC_089980.1, from coordinate 113,155,365 downwards.
TCTCAGGCATCCCACCAACTTCTAGCTGCAGCTCCAGCAGAGCGCGACCCTGTTCTGCGTACCACCTCTCATCCGCCAGCCCCCCACGGGTGCCTCAGCACCCCAACAGTGTCCCAGGTAGCAGCAGGCATCTACAGTAGTGTAATGGAAGCCCCTTCTTGATATCACTGGTGAAGTACAAGCTGCTCAAATTTTGTTTGCTGTTATTATTCAGACTAAACCTAATTTGTTAATGTTTTATAATGAAAGAGAACTCTGCATAAGAATGGTTTATTTGCTTGAGAAATGACTGTTTTCCCCCCAAGACTTTTTACAGTTCTGAAGTTTTCTGTTAGCACAAATGTTTCCAAGTGTAAAAGATCAAATTACATTATTGGAAACAGTATTTTCAGTCTCTTTAGACAAACACAACCCAGAATCTAGGATAAGATGCAGGGGACTCAAGTTGCCTTTACATAGACCTGTGCACTGAGGTGAGTCTGGTATTTTTGCACAAGTCCAAGCTTACTTTCTTAAGTAGCCTGGCTGAATTAATCATTTGTAGGTCTGACCAAGATTAAGCCCAGAACTCTAGTAGATACCCCAAGGTCTAGCAACCATTCCTGCAAGGATTTAATGTCTACTCTATCAGAGGACTGCAAGATAAGAAAACCTGAGTTCAATTAATAACATTAATCATGGTATGGATAACTTGGGTAAGACTTATCTCCTCTAACTTTGTAGAAGCCTACATTTAATCTAGTTGTTTAGTCTTCTTTAAATAGGTCTAAATCCATGTAAGAGGAAATCCTCACCGTGCACCTGAACTACAGTTGATGTCCAAGCTAAAGCCAACAGTATGCACTCAAAAAGCAGATGGATACAGCCTCAACTGAGGCATCTAAAAGTTTTATTTAGTTGAAACCAGTCCCCTCAAACTTTCCTCGTGGGCAGGGGAGAGAAGTAAGAATCTTCAGAGGGTAATTCATCCCATCACTAAAATTTCCTATTCTTGACTCTGTCAGAGGTTTCCTTCAAGATCTTAGGCAAGTCCTTTTCAACACAGTTCCTAGTCTAAAAAGAAGGGAAAATAGAATACTGTCTGCCTCCTAATTTAGTAGGACTTTTGAAAATCCCACTTCACTGAACTTGTAAAGTATTTTAGAAAATGCTGTAGAAGTGTCATTTCTATTCTGCATGGCTGAAGGCATCGGATCTCTTAAGTACTACTTGATTCAGACTGACCATCCAGGAATTAAAAGCAGGGGAAATCTCAAAGATACCCTAATAAATTAGGAGTGATTATTCTCTCCAGCTGCTGCTGATGGCCACCAGCTTGCTTCCACTTTGTCACTTCCCTTAAAATAATAAGGTTTGGGGTAATTAGGTTAAAATATAAATTAAAAAAATAAATATTTTGTTTTTCAGCTATGATACTGATTTCCTGTCATAGCATAGGAAAATGTTTTGTGTCATCAGCTTCAGAGGATTTTTTCTCTGTATATACAGCACAGCAGACTTAGGTTAATTTGGTTTGAGACTGTGTTGGAAACTATGAGCAAATATTTAAAATATACTTCCAAGGGAAACAGGTGCACACACAAACTGTTGTGTCTTATTACTGTATTAGCAGGGGGAATAGGCACTGTAGAGAAGGGAGCCTCATTAGTGACTAACTAAACCTACTGGGATATGCCCAGCCCTGCCTTGCTGTAGAAATAAAATCTAACACCAGTGTTTCATATCATTTAAAATAAGGGCCTGGATTTTTTTTCCAAACTAGAGCTGCCTGTGTTCAGCGCACTTGAAAAATGCAGCTCACAAGTTATTTCCCATGAAAAATATCTCCAGATTGCGTTACACCCTCCAAGCCACACACGGACTGGATATTCTTCCTAGTAAGTATGCTACATAACAATCTCATGAACCCAGGAATATGTGTGCAAAAGGTAGCCTGGCAGAAGGAAAAGAGAAATGGGGGGGGGGGGGGGAGTTATTTTCTTTGGCATTCTCTTGCTGACTTAACACTTGGCTTCAGATATTTGAAAGGCATTAGCTGCTTTTCAAAACATTTTCAGGAAGAGAAAGTTGGTTACCTAGAAGCAGACCAGTGTTCTGTGTGCTACAGAGCTTGAATTTTATGGCCATGATGCATTTTTGCTAGCAGTTTCTTATATGGAGGTTTAAATAACAAATGCAATGTCCTGCCTAAGCAAAATGAAAACAACACTGTGATACTCAGTGAAAATTAGTAACTTTCTTTGACTAACATCAAAAACTTCTGACATTTCCTTGGGAGGCAGACAAAGAGATTTTGAGTGGGGTGTTACCTGATCGCTGTTGCTTTTAGAGTTATCTGTCCATGTATCAGCATATTAAACTCCTAAGAAGCTCATCCTCTGCTTTTGGTTTTCCTTCCTGTTCCCTCCTATTTGTTCCCTGTCTCTCTCCCGCTTAGTCTGTAGCCTTAGTTTGTATCTTCTTGGCAAATTCCAAACTGTCCTACTTACCTGAAATTACTCCCTATTTTCACTTCCACACTTCTAAACTCTAGACTTTTCTTCTCACTGGATGTGGTACTTTCCCCATGGGAATGGTCAATATGTAGGCATAGAAATTAGCATGCCTTTGATACCAGATACTTTAGGATTTCCAGAGCATTTAACACCTGAAGACCTTCTCTGTTAATATATGGTTTAGAGAAATTACAAAATTACAATTACAAAACAAGATCAGTGTCCTGCAAACACTTTGATGTAGCTAATAACCCCACTGCACAACTCAGAGGCTGCTCCCCAAAGCCTTTCTTGATGTACCCAGCCCTCCAGGCCCACAGAAACACTCCCAGGGTTGCCCTCCAAGAAGTCCTCCTTTTCTGTACCAGGAAACTCTTCTGGCTCAGTCTGGAGAAGCAGCAGCAGCAGCAGCAGCACTGGTTGCACAGAGATTTACATCAACTTCTGTAAGCTGCAACTGGTGTAGGTAACCTCCATGGTCAGGAGGAGGAGCCAGGAATACAGCAGCTTTCTTGCACAGACAACACCGGTCCCTCAGAGCCAGGCTTGCCCAGGGGCACAAGGTGGCAGTGTGCACCGCGGCACCTCGGCCGTGCTCACCTTGCAGGCAGTTCACCTATGGCAGTGCCAGCTGTTAACAAGTAACTCCAGGTGCTTCTCCTGCAAAACTCAGGCTTCAGGAAATAAGCACCTGCTTGGGATTCACCGCTTTCACTTACTAAAAAGGGAGTATGTTTGTAGCCTGAATGGTCGTGAAAAACAGTCTGGAAAGATGACCTTGAGCGGGTAAATATCATCTGCCTGTGAATTTCTGTGAATCTCATCCATCCTTGCAGAGAGGCCTGACTGAAGCAGCTCTGAGCACACTGCCCACCAGTCCCGCTATGCTTCAACAGAGGTGGGGCAAGACGCAGTGCAGCCAAGGAGCAGCCCGGCTGGGCTGCCCACATTGCACTCTATGCTAAGTGGCAGCTCAGGCTCAAGTTTTTAGCTCTGGAGTTTGCCAAAGGTCACATCAAACATGGGCATAGCAACAAAATGAGGGTGTAAGACTGGTCTTAAAATGTTGCTCCATATATACCTGTGCTTATCCTTTAAGCACTTCCAGGATTTGATGGCAGCTAAATGGGGGAATGTGTTTTAGAGTTAGGGGCTAAAATGGCTCCAGTCTGTTTTTGTGGGTCTAGCCTCAGGTGACAAAGAAAGAAAAAGAGTAGCCTGTTTAAAAAAAAAAAAAAAATCTGCTGTCGCATTGTCAGAGTAATCAGAATATTTTATTTCACTTTATAATTTTTTTTTTACAATTGTTTTTAACTGTTAACAGTACTAATTTACTGAGCTGCCTACTTCCTCTAGGGCTTTTTTTTTTAGTATTTCAGGCTTTACTGAGGTTAATGTGGACTTCATTCTTCTGCCAAGACTTTCAGCACAGTTGATACATAATGGTCATCTGGCGGAGGTTTCCTTGGGCTGCCAGGCTGCAGGAATTTCTTAATTGCAGGCATATTGCTCATTCTTGTTTTAAAAGCCTGAAAAATAGAAGCAGAGTAAAGGATAAGTTCCAACTACTCCAGTAATAAGCACAGCTGTTTGCGCAGAACAATGACTTCCCCTGGCTGAGAGAAGAGATCCCAGCACTGATATTTTGTGCTATCTGTGCACTGTCCTGCTGTTCATCGGGAGAAGGACCCAGCTACTGCAGAAAGTCTGCTTATATCAGTGAAAGCAGTATTGGAGAACAGTATCTAAATCTCTTGTTACCTGAAAAAAAATGAAGGCAAGAATTCAATATCTGGGAGCAGGAGGGATTATACTTCAAAGCTACATGTACACTAACCAAGTTCATGTTCTTTTTCTATTGCTGGTTCTAACAGTGTCAGCTATGTTGTAGGCAAACCACAAGATATTTTAACAACATCATTTCCATTTTTACTACTCTATGTATCTGAGCTCTGTTTACATTTAGTATGCCCACTGTTGTTGCACTGTCCCAGCACTTCCAGGATTGCATGGGTGAGGGTGAAACAGCTGGAGGCATCCTAGGTTCAACTTTGTTGTCCAGTAGAGGCTTCTAGTGCTATTTGTTATACATTAGGGTAGCCAGTGATCTACATGGGGTTGGCAGATATAACACAGGGCTTCTGGGAGACCTGTTCCCTCCTGGAGCGGTGGCTGGGGGCCAGGACTAGGGCTAGAGCAAACTTGGTCAACTCAAGTGGCAAGAGATGCTTATGTTAAGGCAACTGAGTCAAGCTTCCTGAGACCTTTCATTATATGGACAGTCTGAGAGGACACACTGATGCAGATTGCAGGCAGCTAAAGACCCCATGGCTAGCTAAGCAATCTTATATACATCAGGACCTCCCCTAACAATGGGACTAAGCAGATGAGCTTCCTAAAGTGACAGCCAGTTCTTGGTGGTAAATGCATGAGCATAATTTCCTCTTCCTTACAGGCACTGGAAGGATAAGGGGGAAATACAAGAAGGAGCAAGAAAAGCAAAAATTGTGAAATAAGTAAGCACCAATTTCAGAAACTGTTTCTCTACTGGTAGTAAAGGAAACCCTCCCTAAATCAAGACATGGCTTCAGCAGAAGGATGGCCATGCCTGGTGTTTAACACCGGAGATGGGAGCTAGAGACTAGAATTCTCTGAGACTGCAAAACTGTAAATGGATTACAGTCTGCCAGGAATCGCTGCCTGCTTTGTGGCTGAAGTACCTCATTTTGTCACACTAAATTCAGGCTTAAACTGTTAGTGTTGAGATTAAAAACAAACAAAATGAAACCTTACCATTTCCTCACCAGTTCCAAGTAGAAAACCTAGCTCTGCTATAATCTAGTGCTGAATTGTTTCTTTTGTTAATGGCATTAAAGCCAAAGTCTCTGAGCACACCACTCAACAGTTTGTAAGCACAAAGAAGCATGACCTCAAGTCTCCCACCCTCAAACCAAATTTGCATTGCTTGGGCTGCTTTATTACCGTGATCACAGGCACAAAGGAGAATTAGTGAACACTATCTGCTTCTTTTCATCACAAAATATTTGGGTCCACTTTGGCTCTCGACTCCTTGTGACTCCTGCAGGTCATGCCCCAGGCCAACCCATGCAGTGCTCCACAGCCTGCTGCATATCTGGAGCACTTCTGATTCTTGGCCAAATCTCACAGCAGAAATGCCTCATCTCTGCTTAGTGTCAGACTTTGAACATGGTACAAAGGCAAAGATCTCGTCCTCAATTGTATTAAGAATTGATCATCAAAAGAAAACTGTGGGTAAATGCTAGGACTTGATTCTCTAGTCACACTACTTAAGTCAGAAGTGAAGTGAGGTTAATGGGATCCCAAAATTGTAATACCAGACAGTGGAGAAAATGGCACGCTGTACCTAATTCTAACACTTTGACCTATATCACACACTTAATTTGTTATTTAGTATTAGACAGCATCCACTGACAGGAGGTAGGAAAATGAGAACAGGGCAGCTTAGATCAGTGATTCCCTTGGGATGAACATTAATTTATTCCTACTGAGGAGGTATATACCACTCAAAGTGGGATGGATATGCCTGAGCAGCATTAGGAGCACAGTGTCTTACACAAAACCAACTGAATCCAGTTGGTTGTGTTTGATGTTGAACAAACATCTGGATAATGATAGTTCCCAAAAGAGCCCATACTCTTGATTTACATGGCCTGGAGAGATGACGATCACTTCAGGATTTCTCTCACATGAAATCCTTGAGGTCTTTGTACTGTTCATAGATGTTCAATGACAGAATTACCTGCAACTGGGGAAACGCCAATAGCACAGCAGGGGTTTTCTCCTCCACTGCTAAAATGACTTCCATCAGCTGAATATCTGCCCAACTGACTTGGTTGCCAACAAGAAAGTCTTGGCCATGCTGTTTCAAAGCCTGTAGAATATAAGGCAAAGTGGGTTACAGATGAGGATGACATTCGATGACTGGCAACTAAGCCTCACAGCACAGCTTTAGAGCAGGACAGAAATTATGTCTGAAATTTCAGAGAGGAGTTTTTAGTTGGAAGACTGTCAGCCTAAACCTCTTCAGAACTGTTGGAAAAAAGTCTGAACTCCTGTTGTAAACAGACTACAAACTTTAGTTACTTGGTAATGATAAATAATGGTAGGCACTGGGAACAGGGACAAAAATGCCTGCTTAAGTAGACAATATATTAATGATCATAGAATTAGAACTAGGTATAATGGAGAAATTAAAGAGTAACTCAAAGAATTTATAAAATTGTCATTTATGTATGTCATTTAAAGTTATGTTCAATACTGAACCAGAAAGCAAACTTAGAAATGCAAAATTATGATAGCTAACCAAACAGGATCCCTGCATTTGGGAATTATTTTATTGTATTTATAAGAATTTCTAAGATGTTCAGCCTTTCTTATAGCTTCCCATCAAAACTAGATGAATGTTACAAAAGTGAGAAATGTTGCCAGCTAAGAATTGTAACTGTCTGAATCATATGGGTTTGGTTTGTTATTTTTGAAAGCAGGACACACAGAACTGTTGTTTTACTAAAGCAGTTACAAAATCAGATTTTATTTCTGTTTTATTCTCAAGGGATTTTTGCATTCTTCTAATGAAAATGTCCAAACTAAAATTAAGTATCACAGAAAAATGTGCTCTGAACAAGTATAAGTGTGGAAACTTTCTCTCAAGGAAAAGAAAATATCAGATATGCCTGCTTTTACCTCCGTGAAAAGACCTGTAGTATAAGCTGAGAATGTATCACTTTGTTTGCTTTGTAGATGTTCAAGTACCACAGACCTGACAACACAAGCCAGCAAACAGAGAAAACATCCTGCAGTATTTCCCCTTCTTTGAGAGAGCTGAGAAAGCTGAGGACTTGGAACTAACCTGCACTACCAACATGTCCTTATTATGGGGAAACTCTTTGATAATTGTAAGAACACGTTATAGGCACATCCTCACTTGCACTTACCTTTTCAAAGACTGGGAAATACCTGTGTGTTGCCCTCTCCGTAATTAAGGCCAGATTTTTCTCCTTTGCCTCAGGTGGAGAGAAAGGAAACATCAGAATCATGTGCATCAGATCTGTTATTCCCTCCACATACATGTCAATGCTATTGGTGGGAGAAGACAAGAGGAAAGAACACGTGAGTTATTTTATCTGTTTTCCAACGATTGACTAGAGCAACTGTATAGGACCTATATACCGCCACCACAGTACTGATTTGCACAGCCAGAACTAAATATAAACTAAAGCTAAATATTTTTAAAAAGGACTAAAGGCCGTTTTCTGTTTAACAACATTTCAGAAGCAGTGGTTAAAACCTAAGCAAAGGCGAGGGAGCTTGCTCTTTATTATGCTAGACTTTCTCACTCATTTTGCTGAATTTACAGGATTGATTTTGTTGTATGTATATTGTACATAATACAGATGTCAAATAATAGACTGGTTATTAAGTGAAAGGAGATGTTACAGTACAAGGCTCTCTCCTTCAAGTCCTTCCCGTAGAGATTGTATTTCCCGGCTATGTAGCTGAGGATGGCTCTGGTCTGCACCATCTTCATCCCGTCAATCTCCACCAGTGGCACTTGCTGAAACATCAGGGATCCATCTAGGATGGAAAGTTGAAGGGTGCTAATTAGTCCCTCCCAGACTTCTAGCTTTACAGGAGAGTAAGTGAATGAGCGCCTTTCTTTTTGCAGGGTGGGAGATCGCTGATGTTGTGCCCTACCTCTTAAACTCTATGCAGTTAACTAGCATTGTGGGAAAGATCCAGTATTGACTAGTCTGCATCACACTTTTGTAGCTAGGTCATCGCAGTGCAGATGGGCCCCTTACTTTGCAAGCCTGCCCCGTGCCAGACCTCCACTGGCTGACAGGAACAGGCACTGCCCCCACGCTAGCTGTTCACTGGGCTTCTAGATCCTATCTAGTGCTGGCAGAAGAGGATTAAACAGTAGTTTTGAACCCAGTGGATCAGATGTGAGTAAGGATCTGGGTTAAAACTGAACCAGAAAACAAAAATTCTAATTACTTGGAATGCAGATCATTTCCCTGGCAGGCACATAAACACATGTGCGGAAATACTAAAAGGGGTAGTACCAGAGCAAGACTGAGCTATTGGGATAAAGGAAGAGGTCAGGCCACTTGAAGCAGCACTGCTTGCTTCTTCATGCAGCTACAGCCCTAGAGGCAGTGGAGCATGATAGCTAGTGTTGTTAAAGCTTCACACAGTCACCGCAGGGGTAGGCGTGTGAGTTACTCCATAGCTTTCCATTACAGGCCTCTCCTCAGCGTTACTCCACAACAGCAGAAGCCTATTTAGATATGCTCCCACAGTCCCGACCTGCCCGTGCCCTTACAGTCCATTTTCCCCTTGTGCTGGCAGGAACATTTGTCTGATCCTTCAGTGAGGCAGCTTGGTGAGCTATGCTGGCATACAGATTCAGCATAGCAAAGTGAGTCTTTTCTGGACCGGTTTTCTGCTGGGCTAGTTCGCTACCCTTGGAGATATTCTCACCTCCATTTACACATTAAGGGCATCCAAGGAAAAATCCTGCCCTGTTAGAGTCACGACAAAACTCCAAATCCAAATAGGCAGCTGCCACTTTGCATTGCTCAAAGTTAATAATTTAATTGCTCAGTTGTAATCCATTCACTGCATCCTTTTTCTAGGTATAACAGTTCGTTTTAACAGGCACTTTTTCCTGCTCTCTTCTCCACGGAGCTATTAAAATACTTTGCTAACCTAGAATTAATAAAGGCCCTTCAGTCATTCGGTATTATTAATTTACAGCTTAAATTCAAAGATTAATCCACTCTGTGGCAATTAGTAACCTGTGTTTGTTTCTGGTAAACATTCATAGAAAGGTCATATGTCCTCGTGTCTTTCCAGGAATGTATCTCTGCAGATGATTGAGGAAAAATTATCATTTGGTAAAAAGATCCCTGTCTATCAGAAACATTATGGAATAGGAAGAATAGCAGCTATGCAGGGACCAGATATTTTTCAACAGAAAGATGCACTAAATGAAAAATAAAATTTGACTTCCTAGCTCTTGACAAAAGAATGTGATGCAGCAAACAGAAAACATGGTTTGTTTCTCATCTACAGAAAAGAGCAATTTCTCTTATGACTGGTAGTACTTAACAACTGTTCCTCCTGGCTTTGCTATGAGAATCATTCACAAAACCAAGCGGGCTCCATATAACAAAGGTAGACCAGCAGATTTGTATCTGCTAATTTCTCCATGCTACAAATCATTATCTTTGGTTCAGAAAAAAATTTCATTCATTCTGACACAAAAGATATCTCCGCTAGCAACACATGGCTGTCACATGTGCTGCCTCCCAGAGCACACGAACGCTGGGTGAGAGCCACCAGCCATACCACCTGTCACACATGGGCAACCTGTGGATGCACAGATTGAGCCTGGCCGCTTGGTTCTCAGGCTGAGGGGTGCAGGTCTGGCCATGCTGATGCTATGAAACTCTTTCGACCTCCAGACCAGCTGGTCATCTGCAAACTGCCAGTTGGGAACTGTTCCTGGCCCAGGCTTAATCCTGGACAGTGCTGGAGAATTGCTTAGAAGATCATTAGCTGGCATGGGCCAAAATCATGCCTGGGACTATTCTAATGATGCAGTGGTGTCTGAACATAGGCCATCCTAATCACAGGCATATAGGCAAGAGGGATTAAAAAAAAAAAAAGACAGAGAGAGAGAAAGGTAATATGGGGTTATTCATGTTCAGTCCTGCTCCACATAGCTAGCAATGTTCCACAGTTCACTTTGTCATGATGACTAACAAATTTGTCCTTTTGAAAGCCATTGGATTAAAAACTGCTCTTTCTCTTTCTCTCTGTATATATATACAAAAAAAAAGAGACTTTGATCTTCTTTTTAAAACTCTCTTATCCTTTCCATCACTGTATTATTCTCCTCTCTGGATATGGATACATATCTGGTTTAGATACAGTATGTGGGATTGCACCACTCTGGATTAATTAGCTCCAAGAAACAAATTCAGCTGTGAGTTTTCAAAACTTGAACTATCATGTGCATGGCTATATCTGATGTCTTTAAACTGCATGTAACATCCCATGACATCAGATTTCTAGTCAACTTGACCTGCAACTTGAATTCTGATCTTATTGATACTACATATTATTTCTTAAATTTTTGTTAATTTAAAATTCACTTTTAGAATTTCCTTAAACACAGCTTTGCCTCTCTGACCAGGCAGCCAAAACACAGCCAAGTCCTCCTCCAAGTGTCCACGTATGCCTTGTCAAGCCCAGCCTGCTTTCTTGCTGGCCACCTGAGCAGGTTCTGTTCAGTGCCTTGGGCTGCAGGTCAAGCGAGGGGCCAGTGTCCTCAGCAGTGCTCCTGCAGCCTTCTCCTTCCTCACCCAGGCAAGAGGGTCATCTCCTTCTAGGGAGGCTGGGGATGGGTTCACAACTGGGTTTCCTCTAGACAAAAATTAAGGGCAATGGCTGGGGGTACGCAGCCACTGGGAACTGGTCTCATCCCCTTGGTTGAGATGAAGCCTTTGTGACTTGCTGCTTTGACCATGTCAGACTTTCCACAGGTCTCTCTGCTGGCTCCCTCTATCTTTTTGTCTGGGAGAAGCTTCATAGCTCAGGCTCATCCTGCTTAGCTAGCCTCATACCTCATTGTCATGTCAATCCCTGCCTGAAACTTGCTGAAAATTCCTGGACTTTAGCACCCCCCCAGTCATCTCAGCTGATAATTCCATGTAGTAAAAGCTCCCTTATAACATCTGAGCAAGTACTACCTTATCGTCCTTCAAATACACCTCTGCCATGACTCGGGAAGTGAGCAGCTGACTATTCCTCCTACCCTTCTTTCCTTTAGCTGCTGTCTTCTTGTCTCTAATTGCAATTAAAAACTTATACTATATTAATAACTAAATCACTGACAATTCTTTTTTACATGTGTCCACTTTTCTGTTACTTGTGTATACAGCGCTAGCTTATTAAGTGTTCCCTTAAGTGTTTGCAACATAAAGAAAAGGACTGTCACTGGTGTATTCAGACAGCACCTGGCACAATAGAAAACAGACTTTCCTGGGAATTTTGGTGTTATTAGGACACAGATCATTAATTCAGAGACTTATCTCTGTGAGGCTTAGGATCCTTTAGTCGCACTGATGACAATGGGGTATGTGCACTAGTGAACTCAACAGTGCGTCAGGTTACTGGTACATGCTGGCCTCGTTCACTCTAGTCTACACTCTCTGCCTACAGAGCATGGTGGCCACATCTAAGTGACATCTTAGAAATGGGCCCTGCCTGGGCCAACTCCCAAATCATGCCTAGGAATTGTTTGGGAGAGTGCTATTTGCCCTGGAACCAAGGTGTGCCAGGGACCATGCTAACCATTCAACCGCACAGATAACGAAGCTTCACTGAACAGGAGTGTTCCCTGGCCCTGTTTAATTTACTCCTATAAACATAGTCACGAAAGCTATGGCTCCTAGCTTATAGGAGTTATTTGGCACCACAGAGAACAGGACGCTCAAGACAAGGATTTCAGTAATTTTCAAATGAAGACAGCTGCTACAAGATGCAAACTGCGTTAAGTGTATATACCTGGAGGTTTGCACTGGTTTAAATAAAACAATTTTAACCACAAACTTAGCTAAACTGGAGCACCTGTGATGGGGAAGGCTTTAGGCCTTGGATTCTTACCTTTGATTAACTTCACATACTGCTCTCTCGTATCCAGAAAAATTTCCTCAAACTGGAAAATGACAGAGAAAAGTGTTGCATGGCTTTATTTCAAACTTTTTTGTCTGTAAATGACTGCACATAACCACAAGCAGGACAACCCAGCAAAGCGAAAGATAATGAGCTGGATCTTCAACAGCACTATTTGGCTGCAGATGCCTTGAGGATCATAGCTGAGGAGGAGCAGAGGGCCTGACCACTTCCACCTCAGTGTACTGATTCACAAATAACCTACATGCAGGTAGAAACAGAGTACAGATATATTCAGGAAGAAGACAGTGCCAAGGGAAGCCCAAGCCAAATCAGCTATTTTCAACACCACCCCTAGAACTCATAAGTCAACAACATCCTTTCCCTTATACGCAGTGTAACTGTAAACTAAATATGAGTTAAGGTGGTTCTGCACAGCTGGCAAACTCAGATTATTTAGGAGCCTTTAAAAAAAATTCTCCATTTTGACCTTTATGACTACTGCAGGGGATTGATAATAGCTGTGTAAAACTCTTAAGCTCCACTGAGTTTGTATCCCAAACATTAGTCATTAAACAGGGTAGTACCAAACATGCAGGCCGGTTCTACTGTCCAGATGAATCTAGCCAACATCTTACAGCCATTTATCCTTTGTGTGAAAGTTAAGTTGTTCTTTGCTGAGTCCGGTGAGAACATCAGACTGGTGCAGCGTGCTCAATGTTAACTCACCTCCACTCTGGCTGCCGCCAGCAGCCATCGGACCGACTCCATTCGTCCTCTTCCATTGAAGTAGATGAGCCTGGGCTTCTCAGACATGCTTCTAAGTTCCTGGTTCTCTGAAAAATATTAAGCAGAAAAGAGTACCTATAAAGCTGGTGTAAACATCATTATCTTGAAAGAAAAGCCCTCTATTCTCACTTTGCCTCATTTCAGCTGGATAACATGAGATAACATGAGATGAACCAGTGACACCACACAGCCTGTGCTGGGAAAGGAAAGATATGCAGATCTGTAGAGTCTTTCCTAGTTCTAGTAAGAAGCTTTTTTTAGGATTATAAGCACACACACCCATGTTTAAACAACTAATGACAGTGCAGAGGTACAGGTGGAACCCTGCTGCATTTTAAGACAGTTGTACAAAGTCACCAAAAAGCCCTCTACAGCCTCAGAGAAGTTATTTCATTTACCCTTGTTGCAATCATCCTCACTGTTAGGCTGAAGTTTGTCTAGCTTTGCTTGGCAGATATTGGAGTGCGTTGTGCAGCTTCAACTGTCATCCAATTCTTTCCTCAAGTAGGAACAAACAAATTGTTAATCTTCCCTTTTATTCCCTGAAACAGGCTGAGCTGCTTGGCAATTGACTGTCTATAGTGTGTGCTTAAGGACAGCCTTGAGGCCTCCCTTAAAACCAGACCTGGAAGCTGGCCATATGGTTTCAGGTAGCCCCTGCAAGTGTCCCCAGTGCTGCGGGTGCCCTGCATGCCCAGGGACATTGGTAGGCGCTCGCAGGGAGGCTGTCCGAAGCTTGCCATCACAGCACATCTCTCCCTACGCCACGTGCAATGGCGGGTGTGCAGCCCTGATATTAAAAAAATGGGACTAGCATTTCCCCTTCAAAGGGATGTTACTATCATACACTCAGGACTGGGAGAAAAAAAAAACAAAACTTAAAAATAAGTATCCTAATCCTAATGTCTCAGAAGCCAATAAGTAGAGTACCCAACTGAAAAAAATATATATATTCTTCAAACAATCCCAATTTTCTTAGAGCTAAAAGCCAAAGCTGGCAATGCTGAGCCTGTTGCACTGTCATGATTCCATCAACATTGCACTTCCCATTCAAATTAGATTCAGTGTGCTCTAGTGATGCATTTTCTTCACGTCACTGTGCTTTTTAAGTGTATTTAAAACAAAGAATATATAAAATGTACTTTGCAAAAACTTGATTTTAAAGAATAATCAGATTGAGAATTCTTCCTTCATTAATTCTGGCAAGAAGCAAGTCGTGTTACTACAATAACCAAGGACAATATAATCTAAATATACCTAAAAGTGAAATTATTACTACCAGTTCTAGAATGTAGATAATTACAGTGTTTTGCCTATAAGATAGTGGCTGTATTAGATTCTGTATATGTTATGTGAATAGTCTTTACTGTATGAGTGTAGCTTATTTATGTAGTTCACAACAGCTGAATGTTGCCTCTTACATTATCACATTTTTCAAACATATTGCATCCATATCATTTCAACACACATTGCCCCAACTTGTAAAATGCAGAAACTTATAGCAAATAAGACTTTGGCTTTCATAGTTGGAGGAAATACCAAATATATAATGTAATACCAAATATACGAAAGGTAATCCTCTTGGAAAATCACGTATTGTTTACATAACAAAAGCTGAGGGACTGAAAAGCTTTAGGAATCATTTTACATGAACAAGAAATTCTATATGGCATTAAATTATGGGAAAAGAATAATGACAAATGGAGAATCAGAATCTGCCATCAGTTACATTTTTTTCAACTGAAGAATAACTCCATCACCCACAAGTGGATTTTGTTTGTCCTAAGCTTCTGATACAGAGAAAGACTTGGTTTTGGTAGTCTTCTCAGTCTCTAGATCCACTGAATATCTCCATGGACTATAAGGGACCTGACACATCTAGCTCCCATATGGACACCTGTATGGAGGTGCCCAAGTCTGGAGCTGTGTCTCATCCCATGGGCTCAGTTCAGTTGTCCCCTGCCTGTGTGTCTGGTACCACTTCAGATTCCCAGGGAGGGCAAACCTGGCTCAGGACTTGGTGGAGCCCTATGCCCATCAGCAAAGGCAGCCTGCAGCTTGGTGGCAAACACGAGGGCATTTCACACTATCTGGCTGCAGTCACACTCACAGCATCACAGCTCCAGTGCAAAACCACAAATCAGTATTACTTCCAGTCTGAACAGAAAAAAAATGTGTCTGTGTACAAGTGTTTTTAAACTCTGTATTTCTATCCCATTTCCTAGTAAGCTTTAATGACATGCTTTTCCTGAATTTCTTTGAAGAGGCTTCTCTGCTACGTAAGAGTCATTCAACAAAGGATGGACTTTCAAGAACAGCATTATCCACATTCAGTGTAAAGGGCCCTTTAATCCTGGAGCGGAGAGCAGAATACAGCATACCAAAAGGACCATCTGTCATGCTCAGACCCAGAAGAAAGCACTCTAGGATTTGGGGCTTTCATTCCACTCTCCCACTCACTTCTACTTTCCCACACCTCCCCTCCCACTGTAAACAGTGGTTTATAGCTTGCCTTTTTCAGGTCTGAACTACACTGCAGGATTCACTTCCTAATTAAAAAAAAAAGTTATTTCTTCCTCCTTTCTTTCTCCTACAACTTCCAAATAGTAAGCAACAACCAAGTCATGTTTAACCTACCTTGCACACGAACTAAAGACAGCAGAGGATTTACATTACCTCAACAGATGTCCTAATATATCTGGAGGTAGCTTCACTATAAACAGTAGCTCCAACATTTTAAGAAAAAGGAATTTTGAAAAGCTAGTATTTACCTCCTGGCTTTGACTCAGCTGCTGCTAAATGGAGACAGGCTCCCTTGACTTTTTAAACTTTGGAGCTCCTCCTACAGCTGTGGGAGTTTCCATCCATAGCCAATAGGAGAGAAAATCGCCTATTGCTAATTAACTGGCACTACCAAACTTCAAGACACACGTCTGAAAATTGTCATCCAAGACAGAGACTGTCTCTTGTTCAGTTTGCTGATTTGACTATACCATGCTGGTATTCTCGTAGTTTCTATAGTAGACATCTATCCAAGTTCTTCTGTCGGAATGACAGGGGCTTTCACTCAATTACGAGGGTGAGATACTTTAAAACACTGAGAAAATTATAGACTTTTCTGGGTTATATTCAGGGTAATAGTAACACAATTGAACCCGTGTCTTCATTTAATAGTATTACTTTTGCAAGTTGGGTGTACATAGCTAATGCTCAGTTAGAGATAGAAAAAACACATGATTTTTCCTACCCTGTTTTCATGAAATGTAACTGCTTCAGCTTTGATACCTATATTTCAGATTAAATTATCAAAACTGAAGGTGGATATAAACAGACACAAAGGGGGCTTGCAGATGGGAAATAGGTTTTGGGGTGTTAGTAAGCTAATCTGAAAGTCTGTTCACAGAACCCAGACTGTTATCAAAATTGTATTCATCAGTCTAAAGCCATGGATACACTAGCACAGCATCTCAAGATGGGGAATCTCAGGACAAAAGTCTCCAGGAAATGATCTCGAGGAAATCCCAAACAATTTCTCCTTTGCCTCCAACTCCTGCTTCCAAAAGGATGGGGGAAGCCTGGGAGGGGACCAGCCCTGTGGAAGGCATGCCAGCTTCCTTGGTGGCCCTGTGCTGCCTTGCCCATCCAGGAGTAGTTGCTTTGTTCCTGGTGTGATCTGTACTAGAAGGAGGCTGAAAATCTCCGTGACTCATGCCCAGGAATTAACTGCAAACAGTCCCATTAATGCCTGTTGAACTTCCCTGGAAGAGAGATGGATCTTATTAGAAAGTCAGCAACACGAACAAGTCAGATCTCACCTTTGGGGGGGGGAAACTTAGCACACCTGAGGCTGACTTTTCTGCCTGCAAACATTTCCTTGTTCTCAAAGCAGGCAATGCCCTCAACTGATTAAGAGAGCACTTTCACAGAGCGCTCTCAACTGCTGTCCCACCAGAGTTCTTTCAGGCAGCACAGAGCCGCCACATCTAAGCATAGATACATATATAAAATATATGCATACAAATATATATATGTGTGTGTGTGTGTGTGTGTGTGCATATTTACGTGTGTAAAAATATATAATGGTTAGCAGCAGCAAGCACTTCATGGTTTCCTAGGTATGCTACTGCAAAGCGAGGAGGAGCCAGTTCACAAACATGTATTTTGGCTTTAGCTTTCCCTCAATTTGGTGGCAGTGAGGACAAGCTGAGGTGTTTTGACAGATAGTCTCACCTTGAAGGAGATCTATTTTTTCTGTAGTTAAAATAATAATAAAAAAAAGTATTTAGGCTTTCTGTGGTACACACATGGCTACTGTTCACTGACATGGTGTGTTCCCAAAGTCCTCCATGCACTACTGCACAGAACAACCCATTTGAAAGCTGGCAGTAAAGCAGTGCTGCTTCGCAAGGGCTTAAGTTTATGTGCTCTCTATCTGAAATTGTGTAGGGCTTTCTGGACTACAGATGCTTTTCTGTAGTGATTGCTGGTGTGATGTTTTGCTGTTTGGTCCCTCGCCCCCCAGCTGTGGTTTTGTAATGGTTTGCAGGGCTTGGCAATTGCTGGCAGTCCCTTCCAGAGGGTGCAGGTTTACTAGAGGCTTCTTGGAAATTTGTAATTGGTCTTCGCAAAAAACAACAGTATGATAGTTTTTTAGGCTTTGCCTATGCCAAAATCTCTCTATGCACTGAACGATGAACCTGAAAACAGAGCATTAAATATATGCTTCTGCATTCTTTCTATGTCAAATTCAGTTAGCACCTTCCAGAAAGTTCCCAAGCATGGGTCAGAAACTAAGCACAGGCCCAGAACTGTTCCCAAAAGGCAGCTTGGGTATGGCACCCTATTTTGGAAGGTAAGAACATAGTGTGGATGCATGCCACTCCATGCTAGTTGGCTGCAGTGCCAGGGAATAGTCCCAAGCATGCCTAAAACATTAATGTAGATGTAGCTACAGTTGGAGTGTGGCTTATACAAGTAGGGAGGGCTGAATGAGAAGGGAGTATTTGTTCATACCTGTCCATGATGGCAGCATTCAATCAAGATGAATTTATTCCTGCTTTTGAGGTTTCTGACATCAGCATATGCTTGAGTG
The DNA here is from genome assembly GCF_036417845.1 of Apteryx mantelli. NCBI lineage: Eukaryota > Metazoa > Chordata > Aves > Apterygiformes > Apterygidae > Apteryx > Apteryx mantelli. The sequence continues at coordinate 113,137,263 of NC_089980.1, read as the reverse complement.
TGAGGATTGGTTCAGGAACAGTGACCACAGACAACATACAAGTAACTGTTATCCTCCTTGTCCTTCCTGCAGTCTAAATTGCTGTTGAGGGCAGCAAGCAGGCCTGATGGCAAAGGCAGGGGAGAAGAGGTCTCTGATTCGAGGCTCAGGGATGAGTTGTCAGGCAAACTGTTCTGATGCTCTTTGGATCTGCTGAACATGGTCACATCCAACTTGAACTGTTGTTCCCCTTCCACACATTCCTGTTTGCCAGGAAGATTTTTTCCTTTGTTTTGTATTTATTTTGTTTCCAGCACAGCATTTCATAATGTAATTTATAAGACTACTTGACAACTAAATGCACTGTATCCCTGAGGTTACTTTTATCTGTAACTTTACTAGCCATTCTATAAACCTCTAGAGTAGAAAAAAAAAGTTTCTTTTATAAAACATTTGAAAAACCACACCCTTGAGCATTCAGGAAGCTGGCATGGAGCCCAGGTACCACTTCAGTGACCTTGGGTTGGGCACAGGCAGATTTAAATAATGCATATACCATTTACTGGCCCTTTTGACAAGAATCAGGAGGTAGAATTCTAGCAGGTTCCCACTGTGCTCTGCAGACACCATTCTCTTCACTGTATCTTGTAGAAGACCAAAGACATCTCAAAATTTATCTGCCTGTGATGCTCACAACCACCAAGCAGCTGGCTTGGGTGCTCCATACCTCCTCCCAGCTACCAGTGGTGTCATCTCAGAGGTGGGGACAGGCTATATAAGTAAATGCCCTTACAAAATTAAACCAGGGTAGAAAGATTCTCCCCATGCTTCTTATCAAGCTTTTAAACTAAAGTGCAACAGCACTGTGATAAAAGGTTAGAGTCCACATGAGTAGTTAGAATGAATTTGCGTCACTCAAGCCCAGGCTTGTTGTCTTTTCATACTGTAAATCTCCAGTGATTGCTCTAGTTCTGTCCTGGAAGCTCTCCTGAACTCCTGAGCGCAAATTTAACCAAGCCTCTATTCACCCTCCTGCATATCTCTGCAAGCTGTTTGGCACTTATCCAGACACCAGCAGTCTGAAAACAGTAATCTTAATCCTGATTTACACCCATTGTGCTGCCTCCAAGTAGAGAGGAGCTTAAATGGAGAGCCAGAGAAAAATTTATGCTAGCAATCCAAAAAAAGCCAGTGCACAGATCCCAGCACTGGCACGTGACTCTCCATGCAGGTAAAATTTTAGTGGCATTCCTAACAGTTTTGGCCTGTGCCAACCAACTGTGTCCTAGGTGGTGTGGGGAAGGGATCATTCCCAATAAGTAATTCAGACTCCCCATGTCTTGGGGAGTAAGTTTGGATGCACAGAGCTTCACCATACCAATTGGCTGCCGAGGCAGAGAACAATACCAGGCCAATTTTACTTACTAGGATAGACATTGCCAAACAGTCCACAGACTTATTCCTAGAGGGGCTGGAGACAGAATCTCGAATGTGTTTTAGTGATGTGCTCAGGACACGAGAAACAATGATGACAGCTTCTGTGTGGGCTACAAGCTAGCCCACAGGCAGGGAAGTATGTCTTACATGACTCAAACTAATTCAGAATGATGTCAAAGACAAACCTAAATATATGCATGGACATGCCCAAGAGGAGCATAATCTACACAGAGATCTAGCCCCCAATATGCAATACTTTAAAACAAGTATAAGGCACTTGCCAGTATATAGAACCTTATTATTTAGATCCTTTAGCCTTTATTGAACTAAACAGCGCAGCATGGTCAAATGGATGATTTACATAAACACGAGTTATGCAAGATCAAGTCTTCAAGGTCAACTGAAAAATAGTTTTCATCCATATTATGAAAAATTTATCTCAAATAACTCATGTATTATAATGACTTTCTGTATTTTGATAGTAACTTGTATGAGTATATGTTTCCTCTATTTGGTTTGTGGTGTGTGCTATGGAACCTTCTAAGTTTATGAGCACTGCTACAACTAAGGCTGATGAAGATTCTTTAAATCTGAAGTTAGTTTATTATATTTTCAAAAGGGGATGTAAGGAAGGAAAACAGAACTTTCAGAAGACAGAACAGAACTATTTTAATCTGATTTTGACCGACAGTAGTTTGGTAGGGGGCAGTTTGCAATAAAAGAGTAAAACTGATCACTTGAAAATATTTGAAATAAACATATGTTTAAAAATAAAATCCTATGAGACTTTTTTTGTCACTGTTTTTATAAAACCAGATCTATCTATGCTTCCATATAAGGAGAAATAGTTTTTTTTCTGACTGTAAGTCCATTTCTTGTCTTATAAAACAGTTCTGTTCTCCCTGAAGTTAGCATTTCCCTGGAGATCATCAGAATTTTCATAAGACCCAGTTTCCTTAACACAGATTTTAATATCAGTTTCTCTTCACAGGCAAATATTCTATCCTTCCCTTAAATCCTCTTACACAGATCTGTCAGTATAAAAAGATTCAACAAAACAAGGGTAATGTAACATTATTTATACAATCTAGAAATACCTCATTTTTAAGATACTCTTTATATTTTGTAGCATGCTCAAAATACTTTGTATGACTTATGGTTTCTAATTATATTTATGAATAAAGCTCTAACTCTTCATTTACCTTCCCTGCCTGTATATATAACAGTTTATGAAACAACTTGGCTTGCACTGTACTGAGGTTTTCTGAATGAGATTGATTTATGCCTATTTTATTTGCAAGACTGTAAAATCCAAAAGGATTTTTTTATATATATATATATATATATATAAAAAGAAAAGTTCAGCTAGGAAAAAGAGTTGAAAAAAATCACAACAGATGGAACCTGGCTTTATCTCCTGTTGAAAATTCTGTTTGTGAACGCTACAGCTTTTTCATCTGTTGGAGGCTTTCTTTGGCTGCCAGGCTGGAGGAACTTCTTAATTGTGGCAATGCTGCTTACTCTTGCTTTAAAAGCCTAAAATACAAAACAATACAACTGCAATAGAACAAAACAATACAATCATTTTCATGCTTTTAAGTTCCTGGCCTCAATAACATCCTCTAACAATGATTTCCACAGTCCTAGTGTGAAAGAGTTTAGCTTGCATTTTGCCACTTTTAATTCCATCGAATGTATTCTTCCACGTCTGTTATGAGACAGGGAAGATAAAAGCTTCTCTCCCTCTCTCTTACTGGGACCACATGCATAAAAATGATTTATCTTATTGTTTTTAAATTAATTGTACTGTAATTTGCTTCACAAGTGCATTTCTCAGATCTGTGTTTTCCCATATTCCATTCATTGTATTTCACTTTGTTGACTGTATTCCCTGACCCGCACTTGATTACTTCTGTATTCTACAAGAGGGCAAGAAACTGCCAAGCATTTAATTTCTTTTCCACAAACTTACTGGTAATGAATACGACTGTATTACTTTTTAATTTAATTACCTGCAACAAAAGGAACTCTGAGAGAATTGTGGGCACTTTCTCTTCTACTGTTAAGATGGCTTCAATCAGTTGGACATCTGCCCAGGTGAGCTGGTTTCCAACAAGAAAGTCATCTTTGTGGTCTTTTAAAATCTACAGAAAATGAGATAAGTTTGCATACATAAAACAGCATCTTCTAATCTCAGCTAAAAGGCTATAAAAAACACCTTGTAAGGTATGTGTTTCATATAAATAGAAAAAATCTGAATATTTGAGCAATGGAGAATACAGGTGAAATCCTTCTCCTTTGTCTTAAGGCACTGTACCTAGTGAATGTACTCAAAGCAGGATTAAAGGTTTCCAAAAGGAAATTTGTAGGAATGAGCACACTTCACTGACCTTTGATCAGACATATAACAAGGGAAATGTTACTGACAAATTATAACAGTAATATCAAGATATTTTGGAAGATATTTCATCCTGATGCTATAAACTGTCTGCATCTGGAAACTCCCTAGCTTTTTATACTGCTAATGACAAGTCACAAGAGAGTAATGTAATTTAGGAGTCATTTCTACTCCTCTCTGTTGATTGTAAAGAAATTCAGGGTCTTCGCAGGTTTGATTCAGTGCTCAGTTTCTTGAATCATGACAATATAGCAGTTATCAAAATGAGGCACTTAACGGTAGGCAATTTAAATACGGGTTACTGATAATAGCTCCCTGCCCAGTAAGACTATCAGCTGGAAGGAAGACTTATTCTTGTGTTTTGAAACAGAAAAATGGACATTCTGAATCCATTTCTTCTGTTTGTTCATTTAGTGACTGAGGGGAGGCAGACTGTACACAGGTTATCGGTTTCTGACCATTAAAGAATTCACCTTTTGAGGCATTTAGTGTAACAGAAGGTGATCCACTCTTCAGTACAGACAGACATGAAAGATTGTAAGTAGCTTGATTCAAGGGGAAAAAGGTCTCTAGAAATTAAAAAGCCAAAGATTCTTCTCAGTTTTGTCCCAGTACAGAGTTGATAGAGATATTCTTCACCTAAACCTACGTTTCAGCTGTATTTCTGCATCCCTGGACAATTTTATAATTTACACATATAAGAAAGTTACCACATTTCCATAAACATTAAAATAAAGAATACATAGAAGAGAGAAACTGTATGTATGGTATAAGATACATTAAAAGAGGGGGAAAGGTAGGTAGTTAGTCATATGTGCAGTGGGTCAGATACAAACCTCCACCACCTGCTCCTGTTCCCATGTTCTCAAAGAGAGGTTTTCAGTAAGAGTTTGATAATGGAATCTGGCTCATCTTGCCCAACTAGTTAGCAACACTATAGAGTTCAGTACTTGCTTCACAAAGGCAACTTCTTACTTACATATAAGCCTCTTTTCATCAGGCTGCACAATGGGAGGTTAAATTGGATGTACACATACAAACAACTGAACTGCCCTTGCCACAGCAGAAATATTGAAAGGAGGCTTTGAGGTACTTGTAAACCAGGCAATACTGTGTATGGTCTTTATAAACAAAGTAAAACATTTGCAACAGGTAAACGCACAATAAATACACTCATGTTAGAAAAGTGATGATGTGACTGTGTTTTTACTGCTTCTCCCAAGGCTGGTGCAAAGCAAATACAGGAATGTGTATCAGGATAGTGGTTTTTTTATTACCTTACACCCAAACATAGTTTGGTCATGATAGCCAAGTATATAAATCAGAAATAGTGTAATTGTACAAGGTAAAGAAAGATCTATGAATCCTCCTGTTAAACCCTTACTGTAGGTTTATATAAATTTCATGTTAATTCCTGCCTGGACCTTTACATCCGTGCATTTCTTGTCTCTAAGGTGCTTCCTGTGGACACTTTGGTAAGAGCAGAGCCCAAGGAAATTGGGAAGTGATGATTCATTTGAAAGCCCAACTAGTAGCCCATCAAGCCAGGTGCATTTCTTGTATATGAGCTTACCTTTCAGCAGTCTCACTAGTGACTCTTACCTTTTCATAAACTGGGAAGTATCTGGTTGCAGCTTTCTCACCAATCAAAGCAAGGTTCTTTTGCTGCTCCTGGGGTGATAACTTATGATGAACTCTGATCAAGTCCATCAGATCTCTTACTCCTTCCACATACATGTCTATCCTGAAGGAAGCAGTGAAGTGTTATTTTAAGCATTCTATTCTAACTCAAAAAAAAAATCTATGGGCTTGTAAGAAACTGAATGTTGTTTTATAGGGTATTTTAAACATTAATGTGAAACATGATTGGTATGTCATTTCCGTTGTTTTTCACTTGCCTAGAAGCAGGACTGATTCAGAAATCCTCTTGGTAATAAAATAAGCCTTATCTGTTCCACTACAGTAGCTGAAAGCTGAGATCCCTAGTTTTCTATATAGGAACAATCAGAAAAGACAGATCAATCTTTGGGGCCCAGGCCTGTCCACTTGTCTTCAGTAGCCTGTCTTGGAAACAAATCCCTCTTGCTTCAAGGAGGACCACGACACTACGCAACACTGAAGTCTTACTCTGTCCCTTTTGAAGGGTAAAAGGGACTCCTAGATCCTGGAGATGTACATGCTCCAGCCTCAACTCAGCACTGCATCATATTAGCACCTGTTACTATTAACAATGAGCTACGATGGTACTAGAAAAATAAACAATGTGCTTGTTTAATTAAGGTTAAGATACACACATTCAAAGCAGCTTTTCAAAGTAATCCAGAATAAACAGTTCTCTCCCGGGTCATCCCAAGAGTAAGTTTCTCCTACAACAAAACTGACTGCTGAATAATAGCAAGAGTTGAATAAGGTAGTTACTTCCTTGACAAAGTGAGCAGAGAGATGATCTGTGCTTGGACTAATGTGTGCAATGATTTGAGTAGGCGGGCACAGCTGAGGTCATGTGTGCTAAACTTTGGCTTCTAAGGCTGAAGGCTGAAGTGAACTCTGTCTCTTACCAGAAGGAGGATTACATTTCTATTCCATCTGCTCTTGTGTGTGAGCTTAGAGGTGCTCTGTTGCAGTATAGAAATTGATATGAAATGCAAAGTAGTAGTGGGTCAAGCAACACAAAGAAATTGGGACCTGCAGCATAACCACAAAATTGCTCCCAGTTTTGCAGTAAGGTTAGGAAGGGAGGCCTAAAGCTAGATACTTCATGGCTGAATGTCAGAGTTGGATGCAGAGTAATACAACCTTGATACTTGAAAATTTCCATTATGTACCAAAGGTGACATTGCCTTTTTTTGGATGCCAGCGCCATATTGGGAGCTGGTATATTATGATCGATTATCCACCATGTCCTTCAGCTCCTCCTCCTTAGAGTCCCTGCTTCCCATGTCAGTTGGAATTCAGCTGTACAGAATGTATCTTGTTTATTTGCTCTCAGTGTGCATCCTGATTCAGATCACTAGATCTCACACCCCCCACTCCTTATTGCCACTTTCTTTATCTCCTGCAAACTCTGCTAATTTTCTTTCAGTCCCATGACAAAAAAATGTTAAACAGCAAAGGGCCAAGGATCTAACTGCTGTTTTCAACTATCTAATGTGTAGTTATAGAGAAGACAGGACCAGATTCTTCTCAGAGAGGCACAGTGAAAGGATAAGAGGCAATAAACACAAGTTGCAGCAAAAAAAATTAGAGAATGCTTTACAGTGACAGTGGTCAAACACTGGAACAGGCTGCCCAGAGAGACTGTGAAATCCCTGTCTTTGGAAATATTCAGAACTTGGCTGGACAAGGCCCTGCACAGCCTGATCTAACCCTGAAATTCCACCCATGTTAAAAATCTGATAGCCCAAAGTACAGGTCCTGTCCCAACTCTAGACAGTGTCAGCCCACCACTGAGTTGTCTCACAGAACTGGAGATATAAATATCTGATTTCTGCTCTGCACTTGTGTGGTTTGTAGCACAAGACTGAAAGCATACCTAAGAGGTTAACTATGCCTTACAGTTCAGATAAATTGTCATCTGAAGGCACCTATTTCTTTCTATTGACTACAAAAGTAGCCACAGTTCAAAACTGAGCATCTAGTGCTCAGAGGTCTAAAGTTACTGTACCAGGCTCTCTCCTTCAGGTCCTTTCCATAGAGGTTGTACTTTCCTGCTATGTAGCTGAGGATGGCTCTGGTCTGCACCATCTTCATCCCATCAATCTCCACCATGGGCACTTGCTGAAACAACAGGGCTCCATCTAGGGACAGGAAAAAGTAACAACCTAATTCAAAGCCCACAGCTTTTGTACCATTGAAATGGAGCTGAGAGACACACCTAGTAGTTGATTGGGGCTGAAGTTTTACCCCATAGCAAATAGGATATAGGATAGCCTGGGGCTTAAAGCAATTTTAAATTTCAGAGGCATTGAAATCTGAAGTATGATGTCAACAATAAAATCTTAATTACTTGGGAGAGCTATTATGACTGAGTGGTATTCTATGTTCTATTCTCCTATTCCCTCTTCTATTCTCCTTTAGCTTTAAACCACTTCCAATAAATAAATAAATAAATAAAAAAGCAATGTCACACTCAAGATACATTTATGAACAATTTCCAAAGGATTAAAAGGTTTTTTTAAGCCTGTTACAGCTATACAGCTACTGATAACCATAAAAATGGTTTTATATGTTGCCATATGCAGACATCTTGGATTTTACAATTCTTGAATTACCATTTTATTAAAAAACAAATGGATAGTTTAACTCCTCTTTTTTTTTTTTTAATCCTAGTTTAGAAGGTGTAAATCTCAGCTGTGCTTGCCTCAGCAGCTCCTACGGCACCAGCTAAACTCTAGTCTCTGGCTTCCCACTTTTCAGCAATCAGTTAGCTATAGTCCACATTTTTCACAGAGATAACTTTTCAAATTGTATTTCTAAAGGGGTTGGTTTAAGTCAGGCCAGATGTCACAGTTGCTAGGAACTATGTATCAAAAATATGAGAAATGTAACAAATCACCTGTTCCTCTATCAGTTTTTCTACGACCCCTGTGGTAAAGCTGAGTATGGTGCTGAGTAGCCCACTGAGGACTCCCCTATTCCCTAGCAAGGCACCTGCAGTTGATGTCCATCTCCTAAGTGCCACCTTTGAAATATAAAGTTCCTCTTCTTGAACCTCAGAGAAGTGGCCACTGCACATGAGCATTAGCTCCATGGCCACCAGCAGGTCCACAGTAAAAGCATGTGGCCTTCTTGGAAACAGCCAGGGGGCAAATTTATTTGTGCCATAAAAAAGCAGACACTATTTATAGAAGGGAAAAAAAGAAGGGTGGTTGTCTGTACCTAAGCAGAGTCCTTTGATCATTTTGAGCTAATATTCCCTTTGGCTGAAAAGACTGTAGACTGGTTTACACAGTAGTATACAATATAAGGTAACTAAATCTAGTAGAAGTCATTCAAGAGTGTCAAACATCCTACCTTGCAGTAACATTTCATACCACTCTCTGCTTTCCAGAAATTCTTCTTCAAACTGGAAGGACAACAAGGTAAATTACAGTGAGTCAGGAATGATAATTCTCAGTCTGCAGCCACCTTTCTCATGCCCCTAAACACTGTGATAGAGATACAGCATGCTGTTACACACAGGCTGAAAGCAAAGGCCAGGAACAAGGACATTTCAGTGTTGAAAGGTGATTTTTATGGAGGCAAACAAAAACAAATTTGCCAAACCAAAAAAATATCATTACTTTAAAGTACAATGAATTTTTTTAATCATGCATTTTTTTTGCCATACTCCAGCAATAATAACAACCACATTGCATAGCAAGCACTGTGATTATATGACACAAAACATGTAAGAAGATTTGCTGGGAAATGTCTTCACAAACCTTTACTGTCAATACTGAGAGAAGCTCAGCTAACTCAATCCATTTGAGCCATTCAACTTGCTAATTTAGAAACCTCACCTCAACACCTGCAGGTGCCAACAGCCACCGTATAGATTCCATTCGTCCTCTTCCATTGAAATAGTGAAGTTTAGGTTTCTCAGACATGAATTAGGTTTCCAATCTCCTGAAAATAAAAAGGGATTAGAAGCTCTGATAAAAATCAGTGCTGAATGTGTTTTTTCCATGAGGTGAAAAACATAAGGATTGAAAGTGGTATTGGAGGACAGGTATACTATTTAAAGCATGCAGTTCAAAGTGGCCGAATCACTCACTACTGAGGTCAGAGTTTACAGTCTTTAGCCCCGTGCAGAGAGGCTGTTTTCAAGCTGACCAGGACACCTCTGCCTTCTTTCTGAAACTGAATTTTGTTAGAGGTTTCTGAACATTTTTTCTTTCAGGAGTCAGAGAAATGAAAACATGTCTAAGTTTTAGTGTATGATAACCAGAAGTCTATCTCCAGAACACAGTAAAGGGAGGCAGAGCCATACAGACCCATAAAGAGAGGAAAAGATTTTAAATCAAAATGTTTTAAACTCTTGGTTTTGATTGCCGATGGTCTCTTTTGTTAACTCTTACTTAATTCAAAGATTTAATGAGCATTTCTGAATGCTTGTTATGAAAACCTCTCTTCATTTTCAGGCCAGAGATGAAATCCCACAACATGTGTCTGCACCTTCCCAAAGAAGCCCTTCAGAAACATTTCAGAATGACAAATTGGAATACTGAAAATGTCAAACGATAAACCAACAAACGATCTTCCCCCTCCCCCCTTCCCCAACAAAAAGTTGCAGGGTAAAAATATTTCCTAGAAGTAGTGTGCTAAGTGTTAATGCTCTCATTAAGTTACCAGGAAGTGGTTCTCTCTTCTGTAGCAACTACTTTTCACTACTGTATAAACTTTGGATCAGTGGATTTTTAAAGACGAAACGAACAGAAACCAATGGACAGCAACCAGCATTACATGTTATTTCCTCAAAATCACCAGCTATATAAGAAGTACAGGATATCCGAACTGGACCCTGAAAGTCTGAGTGAATGTACCTGTTCTTCTGATGCACTCGGGCTGAAGGTAAGCCTAGGGAAACAAACTATTCTAGGCATTAATTCTCATCCTCCCTTGGCATACTAGCTCTCCTTGGTGTTTGAAAGTTCTCATTTGGCTATCATGCAAAACAAAAACAAACAAAAAAAACCCTGCAGTGCTTGTCCTGATTTACTCAGAGAAATCCCTCCCACCTCTATCTACCCTTCTGGCTGCGGCTCAGCTCTGCCTAGACATTTTGCTCTCCAGCACCTATCAGTACACACAGAATAAACCCCAATGAAATCCTGCGTTCAACCCTTTATTCTTGTACTGAAGCCCTAATTGATCATACAAGAACACCATTAAACCATCTTGAAACGTGGGAGAAATCAGTTCATCTGAGCTACAAGACTCACCTTAAGTCCTCTCTGAATTGCCTTCTTCAATGAGGAAACGTGCTCAGAGACTGAACTTCCAGAAATTTATCTTTGTGGGAGGAGCCTCCAACCACATCAGGTAGGGAAGAAAAACTCCAGCCCTGGCAATAAATGAATGTTGTCCTTTGACCTCTGCTTAACTGGAGGTAGTGAATATTTCCCTATAATAGCTGGTGACAGGGCACAGAAGCATTGTCTGGAGTGTGCCAGTTATTTCAAATAAATATGTTTTATTAGGAAAATGTGAGTTTTTCTTTTCTCTTTCATCTTCTTTGAAGCTTATGATTTCATTTTTTATTTCCTGGACAGTGGAACAAACAAAACATGGATGATTTGGGGGATTTTGTGTGCTTTCAACTGTAGGTAGCACCCTTCATTACATTTTATGCAGTTAATTTTATTATTTTGCTTTAAAAATTTCCAAAAGCAAAAAATGGGATTTATTGCAGAAAATATGACAGCATGATGGAAGTGTGTGTATATGTATATACACAAACTTTTTTAAAAAATATATAAATATATATATTCATATATACACATACATACATATGCACAAATTTTTGAGGTCTCACACTTGCATTTTCTTTTGCAGGAGCTTGTAAATCACCACTGTATCTGACCTACACTGAGGGTTCAGACGATTTTGCCTATTTGCAGTGATGATCTTTTGCACTGTTGTCATCTAAGAGTACGATTTTATGAGTATGTTAATTACTATACTCACCTTATGTATTCAGTATATCCTGGCAGTAGTTTCATAAATGATTAAGCTGATCTGCAAAGCTGAAAGCAGTGCTATTAAGAAGGTGGTCATATACTCTTTCTGGCTCACAACCGCACATTCTTACCACCTAATTTGTGTTGGCACCAGCAATCTAACTGACTGTATGATTAACTGTCTGAGTCTAAAAATTAACCCTTAAAATAAGAACATGTAGAATTTTCAATTGGATCAACTCACATTGCAAACAGTAGGACAAGAAAAGCTGGGAAGGAGGCAAGGGATGCCTGTCTTTTTTTGGTGACAGAGTAGCCATAATTTGACTGTAAAACCACAGCCTAAAAGCACAAGATAAACTATTCGGTACAAATAGGAAGTACACTTAAGACATCAGAAATGTACAATCCTTGCAGGGGATTTTGTACCTTTACTACTAACCATAGAAAAATCCTCAAGTGCCTGCTGTAAGCAATGCTAGGGAACCCTTTTGTCAGTTGGTCAGACTAGTTTTGCCTGAATTTGTCGTCTTCTTTTTTTCTTTTTTTCTCCCTCCTCTCTGTTAATCCTGTACTAAGGTATGAGGAAGTACCACAAGAAGCAAACAGACCTGCAAAATCCCTATGAATAGCTGGCTTTTCCTTTACTCCTTCCATTTCTCTTTCTCTAGCAGAGGTTTCCAGATTCCTTCCCCTGCCAGTAAAGCAGTCGGTGGCAATGCTCTCCAACCTGCCTCAGTTCCACCAGGCAGCTTGAGTTAATCTGTTACTTTTACCTGAGGAGAATGAAGGATACTCACATGAACTGTCCTGTCAGATGATTCAGATCAGAGAAGAAGTAGTAAGCTACTCACTTGGGTAACATCTTCAGCTGGCAATACTGAGTCTGAAGATGGCTGTTCACAGCTTGCTTTCTTGCATGACCCAAATAGTAATGTTCTGTTGGAGTTAACTGCAACCTACCAAACCACAGGCAAACACAATGGACAGTAATCTATAAAGATCCTGTATTGTTACCAGGAACCGTAACCTGTTCTAAGTCTACATCCTGCACCCACTATTAGATCAATGAGAATTTTCCCATTGCTTTCAATGGAATGAACCCATAGTTCTGCTGACAGCAAGTGTTTTTAGCCAAAGCTGCACCCTGTCTTACCACACAGGACTACAATTCTCACTCCCACTAAGCATAACTTATGCCTGGCTATCAAGATGCTGCTGCTGAGGGCTGATTTGTACATATATAGATCTTAATACAGCAGCGGTTGAAAACAGACTCAAATCCTTCTTGCAAAATACATCTGAACAACCTAAGATCTAACTGTTTTGGGGACATTTAGGAGTGAGACTAATCCTAGAGCTAACATATGGTCTTAATTAATTATGAGCCAGGAGATATTGGGCCTGTGATGTTGGGAAGCATAGGAGAGATAGCAACAAACATTCTGCATATTCTCTTTGCTTACTACTAACTTGAAAGCTGATAACAGAACTAAAGTGCTCTGATGTGCCTTAAAAGCATTACCAAAGTCAGCTAATGATCAAGGTAATTACTACTAGAGTGCTATACCAGGACTCAGGGATACTCAGTACAAGGATATTTTACACATTAGCTAGCATATACCAGGCAACTCCTGCAGACTGATAGCCTTTAAGATCCCTTTATTTTCCATTGGGTTTACAAAAAGCTTAGATCTAAACCCCTCCCCATTTTCCCTAGAATTTGGAAGATCGTGATAATAGTCTATAGACCTGTCATTCAGTACAGGCTAGAAACAAAACTGACAAGCCTGTGTGTAAATATCCAAATAAGAATGATTACGTCCTTAAAAATCTCTGTCCATTCCTTCCAGTAACGAAGGGCTCAAAGCAGTCCTTTGTCCAGCACTACTAATCCTTGTGGAAACGTTCCCCAAGACAGGAGAATGACAAGCAACATATGATTCAGCTCACCCTAAAGCAGACAACTACCAGCAAGGCGGCTCTGTTGTTCTCCCTGCTCCAAAGTGTCCATTGACCGGGCTCAGCTCCATCTCCTGACTGTGAGCACCTTGTGACAGCTCAGGTGCCTTATGCCAGCTGCTACAGAAGGCCATGAATCTCCAATAGTTCCTACATCACATCATGGAGCCCTGTGATGACAGCATACACAAAAATGGCTGTAGATGTTACATGGAGGCATGCACTAGCTCATATATAGACACTTCACACTTAGATGTTGTCATCTCAAATCAAATTGAGAAGTTAAAATAAACAAAAAACCCACAGAACAATAAAGCAAGTTCTCACCAACCTTCTCTCACAGAATAAACAGAGATCTACATCAGGAAATGACCCATCAGTTGGGCCAGAACTGGAGTGTTACAGCATGTCTACTTTAGTGGTCTAGAACAGGAGCATGCTTTTAAAATGAATTTCCTGCCTCTGCTTTGGTTTTCATCACAGAGTGATCCTGGAGTGCACAAACCAAACTCCTTTTGGATGAAATTGAACTGAAAGATGTGCTCCAGGAGTGCACCTAATGCCCTTCAATGGGCCTTCAGTCCACACAACCACACTTGAGCCAGGCTGAAGTAGCCACCCCCCCACCCTGCCAAACACACACGGTGTTGATGCCAAGTGGTCAGTATCAACTGTTTTGCAGTTCAGTTTCATTTCTACTGGCCACAGGCTGCAAACTTATTAATGACAAGTATTGGCAGACAATCATTTGTATCTCCTAGAGGAGCACTCACTCAAACAACATTACACCACAAATTTCCTCATATCCTGGAGAAAAAGTTCAGTTAGCAAAGTAGTTAAGGTCAACAACTACAAGTTTTTTCAAACTCTTACTATGCCAATTCAAGATTAAGCTATGGATTAAACTGTAATTGCAATTGTTATTAAGAAGGCAGATGACAGATGAGCCAGGCTAGACTGATCTAAACCTTGTGTTCTTGGAAATGAAGGAAAAGAGTTCATAGAGCTGAGGACTGTACTCACTCTCAAGATGACGGGATTGATGAGTTCTCAAGTGGGCAACTCATTTATTAATTATTACATAGAAAGCATATTCACTGCAATACAAGAGCAAGAAGCATCTCTTTTTTTCAACCTATAGCTAACAAGGAAATTAACAATGGCATTAGGGACTGAGCAGAAGTCTTTTTCTTGTAAACTGTATACCATTAATATAAAACTATAACAGCAGATATGAAACCCTATAATACCTTCCTACAGAGCAGCTTTTCAAAGCGTAAGTACAGTTTACCCAAGACGGTTGCAATTCCTTTGTCAAGTCATTTGTTGAAAACACAGATTAAAAAAAATAATAATAACAAAAGAGCACATTTTGATTTTGGCAAGTATTAGAACTTAGATACTAAACAATCGCAAAGCTGGTATAATTCCTATTTCTGCTTCACATCTCCATTCTCTGGTTTCTAAATAAAATGAAATGACTCTTCATGAATATGCCCATAGCATGTGAGCTAACAAAAAAACCCTTCATATCAAGTATAAAGTATTCTCTAGGAGAAGTAAAAATGAGGTTTGCAAGCTACAACTTTCATTCATAAGCGGAAGACAACATGACCACATAAGAATAAGAAGTTTATTGAATAGAAAAGGTCCTCTAAATACAGCAATTACAGCATTATACAGCAATGATATTTGTCAGTCAGATTTTGTACTTTTTTTTCCTGCTGAATTAAGAAACAACTTAATTATGAAGGCACAATACAGACATTTCAGGCAAGTCATTAATGTCCAACAGACCTGGAAAGAGAAGCATCTCCCTCCTACTTTAAAAGCTATTTGCTTCATTTTCCTACAACTATATCAAAAAATTCGTTAAAGGCCTGAAACAGAACCCATCATCATATTGTAATCTGATCTGGATCTCCGAATAAAGTCCTCATATCTACCAGAACGTACTGAAGCTGTCAGACAGCAACTCACACTTCTTTCTCTTTCGCTTTTCCCCCTGCTTCCAGAAAGTTTCTAGGAAGACTTGCTGCCATTTCAGTCCCTTAAAATTACTAGAAAACACTCAAGAAGAATGAAGGAAAAAATAGGCTAATAGTAAAGTGTTATGAAAAATACTTGCATATTGCATTTTGTGTGAGAGAACATGAGATACTGTTAATTTAACCTCCTTTTGAATGTCCCTACACCTTCCCTGTGGAGTTTAATTACGCATGTACAATCTGATAGTTTTCTTAAGCCAAGCACAGTTGTTGTTTTAGATAGCCATGCTAATTTGCTTTCATATCAATACATCCAGAGAACTTTTCTCACAGTCTCCACATATTTATCATCAGGAACAGGTTTTCTCTGGCTTCCTGGTTCTAGAAATTTCTTGATTGCAGGGATGCTGCTTATATTTGCTTTAAATGCCTAAAAAGTAAACAAGTACATGGTATTTAAAGATCAGAATGTAACACACACCCACAAAATAGTTAGACTGATTTGTGTAAGCAGAGGATTTAACTGAAGAGGGCACTATTTAGTTGCAATACAACCCAAAAAGTGTCTATGCTTAAGGCTTGCGTGAGCCAGTCCAAGACTGACATAGTGGTACTTTTCCCCTCAACTTGTGCATCTTTGTGCTTGTGAAATGCAGCTGGCGTCAGATCATGACAAGCAGAAGGGGATTGCTCTCAAAGTGAACAAAAAGGAAAAAGTCAACGTGGTTACACTGGAAGAAACACCATCTGTGCAATATTTGCACTGTTCATGCAGGTAAGTACTTACTCAAAGCAAGATTAACTGTGGGGATGCTATGAAAGAACATACTTCAAATGTTAGCACTGCCATAAGTGATTGAAGTGATAGCAGAGGAAGAAATAGGAAATACTAAGGCTTAACCACACTGCTGCAAGTAAAGACTACATTTAAATACACTTATCTAAGTGTTGCACATTTAAAAAGTATTGTTTGATGGAGTCTGATTGTACCATTTACTCAAATGATTTTGGAGGGTTTTTTTTAAACACTTCTAGGTAAATAAGACATATTGTATGGACACTGAATGTTTATGTTAGCATCCTCACCTACACAGAGTGCTTCAGAAAAACTTCAGTTCCACTCCTGTGGCAAGAACACTAGGGAAGAAGAACAGGTTGCCAGCTTTCTATGTTTCACTGTGCTAATATTCTTTCCAAGGATCCATGTCTTGATCCCTCTATCCTTAGGGTGTTATCAGAAGTGCTGAACGGGTCAACAGCAGGAGAATCTCTTCCCCAAAGTGTGATTAATGTAGCTCTGGTCTTAACAATATTTCCTCTACTGATCAGGCAGTTCCAGAGAGCTATCATTAGTAGTTTCCCCAGTAACAGTAGAGACTCTTAATGATTTCTGTAAATGATGCTCCTGTACTCGTTTCAGTCTTCCTAACCACCTTTTCCTTACACATTCGTTAACAAATTGCTTGTTGAAATAAGACACGAAATATAGTTTTAGCCATGGAGGAAGTTTACTCCCCTTTACTCCAAACTCATAATTTTAAAAAGTAATAAAACAGCCCTCTTCTGTCTTGTATTGATATTGAATGAAGTGGAAACAGTTATCTGTTGTTTCAGATGTGTACTTTATACAAATCACATCTTGTGATCTGAAAAATATTTTCTACTGAAAGGTATCACAGAACTAGTGATGGGACAGAAAAAAAAAAGTCAGCAGGGTGGGTTTCTTCAGATCTATACAGGGATTATTCTAGAAAAGAATGCATTCTCCAGATGAAGCCTATTAGGAGGCTCTTCCTAATGGTAGCAGAACAGGACTAGAAGGAAAGAAGTGACAAACATTCTTGTTTGTCCATGTCCACACGTGACAGACTTTGAGGGACCATTTGTCATGTTTCCAGCCATGTAAGTGTGTTGTTAGTGTAGCTACCTGTAATCGAGGAAACTCGGAAAGAACATCCGATGACTTCTCTTCTACCATTAAAATGGCTTCAAGAAGATGAACATCTGCCCAGCTAAGACGGTTGCCAACAAGAAAGGCCTGCCCACGATCTTTCAAAACCTGCAAGCGTTACGAATGAAAGAGTTTAGATGTGGATAGTCAGCCCTGGCTGATGTTTTCAAAATGCTCAGGTACACCTTCCTTCACAATACTTCCTGTGCCTACTCTTCTTCTGACCTTTTTCTCTCTCACGCAGCTAGGGATATTATTAGTCTTGGAGATGTGGGTTCACTTCCTGCACTCACTGATCATTTTATAGATTATATATGAGAAATCCTCACAGTAGTGATTTAGAACCGCAGGGTTTCTCTTACCCATCCTTCCTCCCTCCCCCCTAAACTCATATGTAACCCTAAGTACTGAACTATGGGGTTAGATACCTCCTTGGTTTTCTCTCCTTTCCAGACTAATAAATCTTGAATTTTCTGTATATAGTTACAACTTCAATGGGAAAATAGATTGATCACATCTCTTTTTACATTACCTAAAGCTTTTTGGCTAGGACACAAGTGGAATGCAGGGGAAAACTGAACTCCATTGACCATACTTAGGACTAGTGTTTTAACCAACAAGCTAGCATTTAAGTGGGAAACTGCCCTCCCTTCAACCTTTAAAAGAGTGAAGCAGCTATTTCTGCCAGATCATCCTGTCCGTGTATGTTAAGCTTGCACTGAGAGCACCTGTTGGGTCCAATCTCTCAGAGGATCTGTTAGAGAGACACCAAGATCCCAGTATGGCTTATGCAGCAGACAGTTCTGACTAGAACACTTCAGCACCAGGAGCTGCTCCTCCATCTACCTGGGGAACTTAAAACACTGAGAATCTCTGAGACTCGCTGTGTTACTGTAGTTAAAAAGCCATGTAGATGTATCTGAAATGTCAAAGATGACAATTAGCTATTTTAAAACTGCGATAACTTTGCAATGGCAAGTTATCCAGTTTTCTTTTTCTTAAAAAACAGGAAGTTGCCATTTAGACTTTACACAGACATATTCATGTACTTGTTAGATCAAACTTTTAAGTCTACAGGGATATTTGGATCCTTCAGTCTGAACACTGATATTGCTCAGCCCATAGAATCTCACTTAGGAATTCCTGCATTTAACCTACCACCTCTTCTCTCATACTGCTTTGACCTCCCACTCATCTCTCCAGCCTGGTGACAATATGACATCCCGGGTTAAAGTACTGTACTGATTCTTTCCCGTTTCCTTTGCTTTTGGTAAAATAACCAGCATTCCCTTTGTCATTATTCCAGAGCAATAGAAGGAAATAATGCTCCTACATACCTTTTCATAGGCTGGGAAATATCTGCTTGTGGCCTTTTGAATTATATGGGCACATTCCTTCTCTTTATCCTCAGCTGATAAGAAGGGAAATCTCATAATAAAGCCCATAAGGTCATCTGTTCCTCCTACATACATATCAATTCTAAAAACAAACAAACAAACGCACACACACACCACCAACTTAAATGAGAAGGCACCTTTATAGGCAAAGCACTTTCCTAGTCAGATTTGTTTTGTGGTAGTAAAAGTTGAATTTTTTTCTACCAGGGAAAATTATTTTTTTCAGTTAAAGAGTAAACAAAAAAAAATCTCAATCTCAGTCTCACTCGTACTTGTAGCATTGCTGGTGCTTCACTTGTCCCACTGTCCAGGATTAATTCTAAACAGGATTGTACAGGCATTAAAAATCTTTAACTTCAAACAGCAAATGCTGATATAAATCCCTTCAGAATCACTAAAGGGAGACACATAGTACCATAAGGTGATTCATTCTGAACTAGTTTAGTCATCTAGATGAATCCCACCTTTAGGGTTTTATCCCAAGTCTAAGTGGTGCCAAATAAACTACAGGCTGATGTTTTATTAGAGCACTGCAAACCACTGCATCAAATATTTTTACACAAACATAATCTAATTAGAACAAATCAGTTGGCCTGCATCCAACAGAAGCCTGTCACTCTCACTAGAAGTTATGTGTGTCACTGAGGCACACAGGCGATACCCTGGGTGTGCTAGTTAACAATTAATTCTAGATGTATCTAAACTACTATAATAAATTCAAGAAGAGTAGTACTGTTACAGTACAGGGCTCTCTCCTTCAGGTCCTTCCCATAGAGGTTGTGCTTTCCTGCTATGTAGCTGAGGATGGCTCTGGTCTGCACCATCTTCATCCCATCAATCTCCACCATGGGCACTTGCTGAAACAGCAGGGCTCCATCTAGAGAAACGGGAAGTCACACATTATTGTACTGGATCCAATAACTCCATATCAGATTTCCTGCTGCTTTCAGGAGAAGGTGTTTACTTTTACAGCAAATTTGCTGTGAGTAGTCCTTATATTATACTGTGGAAGGTTTTTTTTTTTTTTTTTAACATGCAAACAATAAATTACAATGGTGCAAGACAAATTAAATTGAAGAGCAGAATTACTGTGGATTAACAACCTCACTTAAAACAAAAGGTTCACTAAGTTGCAGTCTGGACTGTGTACAACAGCTTTTATATGGATATTGAAATACAGTGGAGATAATGACTCTAAAACATATAAATAAAGAACATCTAATTCTAAATAAATACATAAAAATATATTTCTGTTCTACTATTTGAAACACAGTTGAAGCAAATGCCAGATTTCCACGTCTCCCTTATAATGAGTATCTAAAGCTAAATTAGGACATTCAATGAAGCTTTAGGATAAGCCTTTGCAAGTTGTTGAAATCCAGGGTAAATGTGTGGGACCAGGTGGGATGCGTAGAAGGGAATAAAATTCATATGGTAACTGTATGACACCGTTTTCCTCATCAATGAGGATCTGATGAATTCTGACAAAAGAATTTCAAATACAGCTTGGCAAATGCTCAGGGACCATGACCTTTAACCAGCCATTTTATAGCTTAGGCACAAAAACATTTGCTATGGCCCATTTTCAGAAGTAATCACATGTTCTTAAATCACCTAAAGTGAATTTTCATCAACAGGAGGGGCAGCAGTGGACAAAGGGAGAACAGAACAACTGGAAGGCCTGGAAAACGCATTTAATCTTCAGTTGTGCCTGTCCACACTTGGGGAACAAAACAAAACAAAACAAAACACCAGTGCCCTGTTCTCCCCTGTTCACAGCTCTCAGTTTTACTTCCCCCCCTCCTCTGAAAGTCCCAAACGCAATATCAAACACACCTTATCTGAGGCTAGAGTAAAGCCTGCTCACACTTTTCTTGAGGTTTCATCTGGACTCACCTTGCAGGAGCTTCTCATACTGTTCTCGTGTTTTCAGAAACTCTTCTTCAAACTGACAGAAGAGAATAGGGAAGAAAAGGAAATGAGCATCTTGTAACCTTTCAAAGATTAGGCAAACCTGTTAAGCATCATACAAGGAAGAGAATATACAGCATGGTTCCTTCCATTTCAGGTATGGTTCTGAAGGAGAACATGCAAGGGGCAGAAGCACTGGCAAAACCTCTTGGTCTGCTGTATTTGGAAGCTGCTGCTACAGGCAACTCTAGCAAAAAACTGGCAATAGGAACTGGAGTAAGGATGGTTTAATTAGTATTCGACAGACAATTTCATCCAACACACTTGACCTAAAGTAGTAATATTGAATAGGGGGCTAGGCAATACTGTTTACTATGCCATCTTGAACACTTTTTCTTTGCTGGCTACTAACTCAAGTGATCTGCCTCAACGACAAGCTTCCAGATTAAAATTGAAAATGCTAAAACAAACCTCAACCCCAGCTGCAGTTAACAACCAGCGAACTGACTCCATTTTGCCTCTTCCATCAAAGTAGTAAAGTTTAGGTTTTCCAGCCATGTCTTCAAACTTCTTGTCACCTAAAATATTTATATGGAGATAACAATTTAATAATAATCACAAAAATCTGACAGCAGTTGAAGTAGTAGTTCACAGAAATTTAAGTTAATTTTAGACTAAACACTTCAATAAAGTTTTGGTCCAAACTGATTTGGTTTCATTGTTGCACAGTCAAATCACAATAACAGTGTTTCATAATTCTTTTCATTCCCCCAAAAGACAGAAAGTGCAAATACCAAGTTGCTACATAGGAGATAACTGAGAAAATAAAGTCACCACTAAAGAAATCTTTAAAATCCTTCAGGAGAAAAAAAAAGTTTTAGTGCTAGAGTTTCTAAAACAACCACTGCTAAAAGCCATGTTTCAGTCAAAGAGGGGAAAAGGGACTATACAGCTTTTTCAAGTCTGACAGTCCTCGTATCAAAGAATGCCAGAAGTATCTAAAGACTAATTCTACACATAATTAGATGAAGTATGAGAATGTGTTTTCAAAAGTTCTCACTTTTCTTTCTAGCTCTGGTGATCCAGGATAAGTAGGTGATCTAGGATAAGTAAGAACTTCAAAAGAGTGACCAATTTCTTCTGCAAGAATCCAGATTAAAATACAAAGATTCAGATTGTTATACAATTTACCCTTCTACTGGTCTCATTTCTATTAATAATCTTTATTATTAAGCATAACTTTATAGACTTTTAAGTTGCTGAAGTCTACAATGCTGCTTTGAGAGAAGAATTTTAGTTCTTGAACGACTTCATAAACCTTTTTGTTTGTTTTAACTAGACTAGTGTTTTGGTCTCAGCAGGAGTTGGATTCCATTGTAGAGCCATAAGCCAAGGGAACATCAAATTTCATCGTACAGGTATGTCATACACAGAACTGCATAACAGTAACTCCTTACTGCAACTGCGAATGTTTTTCCTCCGCAGGGATATTCTTTGTCCCTCCAAGAATTTAAGCCTGGGAAAGGGTCTGTTGGCATTTGAACAATAGCCTCCAGTTCACAATGTTTTTGCAAGAGTTCCTTCATACCAGGTGGGGGGGGTGGAAGGCGACCTTTGAAAGGCCTTGAACACAGAAGCAGCACTAGGCAAGGCATCTGCCTGTTTATTAAATAGGCACAAAAAAAAAAAAAGACACAAAGACTTCAGCTGACCACAGGAACAAATGAGCAAGGCTGGTCAGCCCTTCTAGGCAGCTCAGAGACCTCCTTCTCTTCTCAGGTAAGTCACTGGGAATACGAGCATTGCAAAATAGCATCTGCACCACTAATAAATAAAAAAGTGCATGGGGGGGGGGAAAAAAAAAGACTGAAAAAAAAAAAGGTATCAGAACGAACTACATAAGCTTCATGAAAAAACAAAAGGCAAAGACCTGACAGATGCTTGTCTTTTAAATACGTGGATATCAGCAGGCTTTGAAGCAAGCCGTAACCCCTTGGTTCCTAAGGCTGCACCTGCCATGCAGTGCTGCAAGAGCAAGGAAGTCCAATGGGGAACTGAAGCAAGCAGCGATCAGGCTTTTTCCTGCACAGTGGATGGCAAACCTGATTTTGACTCACGGTGCCATCCCCTCTTATTCCGACAGAGACTGATGAAGCTCGGCTAGCCCAGCAGGTGAAGAGAGAAACTTGCAGGAGGGAGGATGCTAACAGCCATACCAGAAGCCATCGCTCTCATGCCACCCATACGCACCAACAGCACAGCAGTGAAAAGCTGATTTTCACTTCACACATTCAGCAGCCCCCAGCTGCTCCTTTCTGCTCCAAAGCGCACAAGACCAATCTGGAAGGAAAGTCCCCTACTGACCACAGGGCTGGTAACAGCCTCCTGGGCCACCAACTCCAACCGCTGCCACTGGGGACAATTTCTCCACGGGTACAATATAAAAAATGATTAGGTCATTAAGCAGGGAACCATCACGTTAATTATTTAGGGTGGGGGAGGGCCTGGAGGCAAAGAGCAAAAGAAAACAAACTGTCACTAAGAGATCAGAAGTGCTAGAGTAGGCAGGTTTTCTTCAGACCTGAGGTAAGAAAGGCCTGGCCTCACGGCCGGTGACGCCGTTTCCAGATAAGATACTCGATCAGCGAGCAAAACCCGGCGCGGCCTACAGTACCTCGTCCGAGCGCCAAAGGCAGCTCGGGCGGCGAAGGGAAACAGGAACCCGCCGCCGCTGCCGCCCGCCCGGGGGCTTCGCCGAGCCGCGGCGGCCGCCCACCACGCCACCCCGCTCCCCCTCCCCCCACCAGCCGGACCGGACCGGACCGGACCGGACCGAGCCGCCCGCGCACGAGGGCCGCCGGAGCGCGCCGCGCGCGCACCCACCTGCGTCCAGGGCCAGCACGAACCACTGCGCGCCGCCACCCGCTCCCTCCCTCACCAACAACGCGGTAGGCGGTGACGAGCAGGGCAACCGCCAATAGGGAGTCCTATATTTGCATGTTACGCAAAGGCTTCTGGGAGAAAAATGTGACTTAAAAGATCGGCAGCGTTGTTCTAACCTTGCTCTAGTTTTGACAGATCCTGTTTGTTGGGCAGAGAAAAACGGTCTCGTTGCAAAGTTCTCCAGCTTCCGGCCTATAAACAATCACCCTAACAAGAAAGAAAAGCGGTATTAGGACCTTCATATAGCGCTGCCGCCGCAGTTACTTTCGGATGTGAGGGCGATCTGGCTGCGACATCTGTCACCCCATTGATCGCCAGGGTTGATTCGGCTGATCTGGCTGGCTAGGCGGGTGTCCCCTTCCTCCCTCACCGCTCCATGTGCGTCCCTCCCGAAGCTGCGCGCTCGGTCGAAGAGGACGACCTTCCCCGATAGAGACGTACCGTTCATCGGTCAAGGGTATACGGTAGCTGCGCTCCCCTGCTAGAACCTCCAAACAAGCTCAAGGTCCATTTGTAGGAGAACGTAGGGTAGTCAAGCTTCCAAGACTGCAGACACATCCAAGTGAGGCGCTGCACGTGGCAGTCTGCCATTCTTTTCATACTGCAGAGCCCTACCTCTGCCCAATGCTGCTTACTGAAGCAAAGTTCATTCAATAACACTCCTACTAGTAGGTTTTTAATATTATCATTCAGAATTATTTATTAGCTATTAAATCAATTTTATCAAGAAAATTAACATTGAGGCACTCAAGTACAACAGCGATATTAAACAGGAACTTCCTGATTATCAGACATCCCTTCTTGCATAGTACTTGCTTACACTGTTTCTTATTTTGCATGATACCTTTTTGGGGGAGGTGGGGGTGTGGCAAATTCTAATTAATTGTAATTAACATTCTTCCAGTCACTGCTGGGCTCCCTCAGTTTATCACTTCTCCCACCTGTGAATTCTTGAGTACTGTACAGCCAAGATACTTATAATCTAGAATACTTACCTTTTTCATGTATTTCTTCACAAAGTACTCGTCTTAATTTAACCACCATCTAGTTCTGCCCCTGCACAACTCAGTTCAAGGCTGCTCAAACAGATCGTAAAAGGGCTGGGTGTGTTGCTTACCAGTTGTCTTCAGCTTCTACTGTCTTGAAAGCAGGGGCAGAAGGGTGAGAAATGACGCTTGCAAGATGTTATGGACAATTGTATCCTTCTTCCAAGGTGTTATGCACCTTTTATTTTCATTCCATGTTTCTCTTCATTTCAGAGAAGTCACCACCCAAGGACTAATCTACTAGGAGTATACAAAGCTCACAACATACTGCATAAATTCCATGTTAGACTCAAACCACACAGCCAAGTCTCAAGAGTGCAGCTTACAAAGAGGTACTGCACATCTGAGAAGACACCAAATGGGGGGGGGTGGGTGAGTGTTTTTAAAGAGCCAAACTACAGCGCTGTTTTTAAAGCATGAATGAAAGTTCAACACTCTAGTCTATTTCTTCAAGAGGAACTTCATTCTGGGCAGGAAACTGGACACAGAAGTACTGAAACAAACATTTATAATATTTTTGAACAAAACCACTGAATAAAGAAGACCTATTACTTCTTGAAGATCTTTCTCGCCATGACAATTCCGTCCTCTCTTTCCACAGAAGCTCAGAGATGTTCTTCCAATAAATATTTTCCTCCCCACTTTACGGATCATCTTCTTCACATCAACTGCCTTACTAGGTAGGCAAATACCATGGAAAAGGGTTTTCTAGGATTCTTCTTCAGCAAACAGCATGGCACTTGCACAAGACTTTTAAGAAAACCTGGGTTAGAGAGGTGCACGAGTCCCCTATCAGGCTCCTTCATTTTCAACAGTCATTATTAAATGCTAGGCATAAGCCTGAGAAAATGTAAACAATAGATTTCTAAAAGCATCTTGCATAAAGATGCTGCTGAATCTTAAAACAAAGTAGTACATTACGTACGACAAATTCTCAGATATGCTGCTTTTGTCCAGATTTCAGAGCAGAGAAAGACTAACGCCTTTTCCACCTACATTGCACACTGAGAAAGCACATTAAATTATGTCGGCAAGTTAGTCTGTATTCAAACAGACCTTTCTCCAATTTCATCAGCAATTTGCTTGAGCAAAAAGAGTACAAAGAGTGTTGTCATTACACTTCCTATTTAACACTTCTTCCCTCCCACCAAATCAAAGTTCAAACTAGAAGAGGTGATTTTGAATGTCAAGCTTATTGGCTTTTTTCCAAAACAAAGGCTTGCATTTTGGAAAGGAGAAGATATATCAAAGAACTTGACTACTTTTGTTTGTTTGTTTGTTTAATCCTTTTGCTGAACAAACCCCAAACCTGAATGCTGTGTGCAAGGAAATCACTACGGGGCTCATTAAGGTTCATAAAGTTCAGGTCAGGTCCAGATTCATCCTCTATCACTTTCAGGATGGGAACTATTCCATGTAGTTAGCAGAAATAAGAACAATTTACATCATAAGAAAAATGGAGCAGAAATACCCAGGCACCTCCAGAGGCCTATTAAATTCTCAGGTGAGCTGAATCTCTCCTGGGGTGACTCTCACTCCCCCCTGCCCAGACATGCAGCTCACAGCAAAGAGGCTTGTGTCTGCCCAGAGGAATCCTAGCCACAGCAACACAGCCTTATGACTTGTCTCCCGCTTCCATTACTAGGAAGTAAGTGCATGAAACAGACTGCCCCAAGTGGGTAATTTAAGCAACCACAGGATCAGGGTTTTCCCCCTTCGGACCAATTCTCCAGTGAGGAAATAAATTAAATGAGATCTAGACATAAATACAGGTATTTATTTTCACCAGGAGAAAAACTGTCCGTCTGCTTCTAACACAAATAATACCTACTTCCCTTTCCACTTGCCCAAATACACCATTAGTGTGTGCTTTAGAACTCAGAATTGATGCTTTAGTTTATTGCTACACAGTGGCATCACTGCTTTGGAGGCAGTTACATAGAGTTTGGAATTAGTATTTGTTATAAACAAATAATTGGGGAAGGTGGACACACAACATATCCTTGGTACGTACAAGTCCTATACACATGTTCCTTTTAAGGCATAGACCCTTCTACTCCTTTTCTGCCACGTACATGTGCATGTACTGTCTCACCGTGGAGCCCATGCAAGCAACCTGCCCCTCATGCTTCCTCTGAGCATTGAGCCAAGCAGCCGACCCTAAAGTACAGGCTCCTCCAGTCCCTCCCATTCTCCATGGAAAGCACTGAAAAGCTCAGGGTACATTACCGGTCTCCAGCCCACAACGGATGCGGGCAGATTCCACCGGGAGGATCTCACCCATCTCGTCGATCAGCTTGCCACCTAGCCCCTTCACAAGAGCCAGGTGCAGAGAACCATACCCTCCCCATCTCATGGATTTTTAACATTTGTCTGCTCTGTTCATAAAAGGCAACTCAGGTGAGGTGTCCAAAAAGGTGAGCATTTCTGAACGCTTCTGCAGGAAGATGTGTTTTTACAACACACTTCAGCTTTGCTGTGCTGTTTCAAAACGCAGCTGTACTAGAAGATGCTCCCCCACAGCACTGTGCCACTTTTATCCACAGGCTTCATTTTCTGTGGAAGGAGGTGCAAGAACACCCAAACACCATGATCGAAATTACCTTTTGCCAATGAATGGCTCAACTCTGGCGCTCCTTGCCAGTGCCAAACTCCCTCAGGCGGCAGGGCCATTGCCCTTTGTCTGTTACTGACAAATTCCTTTTCTCTTTTAAACCCAGTTACTTCCTTCTGCCTTAAAAGAGCTGTATCAGGTTCAGTGAAATCAACTAAATTCAAGTTTGGAATGTTTGTTTAGTAGGACCAGGGTAAGGTCTCACTTTTTTTCCAGCAGAAAACTGGGGCCGAGTTTATGGGAACTGGCATATTCATCTATTGCAAGTGAAGTACTGAAGTGCAAAAGAACTGAAGGAAGCTTCAACTTACTCCTTTGCAGAGGCAGGGGGTGGGGAGGGGCGATGTTGTGAAAACTGAGTCAACTGCATCGATACTGTTTCCTTAAACTCTGCTGCTGGCTATCACAAATACTTTGTTAATCTGTCTGTGAAACCAGCTTTGTCATAGGCAATACTGTCTTAAATATGTCTTCAGATCCTATATTCCTTACCAAAAAAAAAAAAAGAAAGAAAGAAAGAAAAAAAAGAAAAAGCAGAATATGTTGTTTCTCCTTAGAAATCATTAGGAAACCTTAAAAATTTTCACTGAAGTAGATCCACATTCTATTTCATGGTGAACAATGCCAAGATGCAACTTTGAAGCAGGACAAATAAACACTATGTAGAAAACAGATCTATTGAATACCTGTCACCAAACAGAAGATTCCCCCAAATTTGACAAAAGCAAAACACAGACTGAATGCAGCCAATCTAACAGTCTAGTCTGTTTCTACTTCTCTCTTTCAGGCCAAATTCCCATTAACCCTCAATGGGAACTGAGAATGGGGCTGGAAAGCTAGACAGCAGTCCAACAAAAGCCTTCTAAAGGCAAAAATAAATACCAAAAAAAGTCTCCCATTGACTTGGGACTTTCATCAGTCTACCACTGACTGCAAAGGAAAGTGCTTTCAGTCATTCCTTTGACGCCAGTATGAAGCAAATGAGTAGATGACAACAGCAGCATGGCATCAAGATGAGGCTGTAATATTTTCACAGTAATGCCACATTCAGCACAATCTTCAGAAAATGTCTGATGAATGCCCCTTCTTCAACACTGCTCTTTCACTGCAAAATTGCACCGCTTTGCTTTTTCTACCCACTTTCATAAAAAAGCTGAATCTAATAAAAGAAAAAGTTAAAATTTAAAAAAGTTCATTATAAAAGTTTATCATATAAAAATGCCAATCCCCCTAAGCCATATATACAAAATGCATCAGATTTATGAAAATAATTGGACCCAGTTATATAACAATTTTATACAAAAAGGTACAAGACTGCATTCAAATACAAATAAAAATAAAAAACTTCAAAGTGTCTCACTCATAGAAGATCTGTTTCTTTTAAATTTACAGGTTTACAAAATGATATCAAATTGTTTCATGTTAGTCACCATTTCATGGGAAATATGCACTGGTTCAGAGCGTATTTCCATATGTCACCGGTGAGCACCATACTTTGAAGACCAGTCAATACGCCCGTGGATTGGCTGAGCTGGTGGTGGAAGAGGCATTAACCTTGGTGTGCTTTTTGAAGGCGAATTAAATGATGGTTGTCCAAGATGGGGTCCTACTGACTTCAAAGCAGCATAATCTACAAGACAAAAGAAAATATCTGGATATAAAGGTTCAGTGACCATCTATCCACATTAAAAAATAACTGGTTGCAGGTCTACAACCTCATTTCTTCAGGGAAGAAGCCTCCTTTTTGAACAGAATTTGCGATGTGAAACAATAGTGGGTCCAACCTCTAAAACCTTTTCAGACTAAGTGGCAACAGACAAATTAGCGTACATCCTTCTGCATCTGCTGTGAATTCTGTGCCAGCTCTCATACCAGCCTCTAGGTTCCACTGAAATATACTCATCAGATAAGAGCTGCACATAAACCTACATAATTCACTAATCAAAGTAAAACTAAACCTACTCCTTCTCCATAAAAGTTCTGAAAGGTCATGATGTGCAGCCCTAGTCTCTCAAGTATTTACAGATAATGTAAAACAAAGATATGTAGTTTAGTGCTGCATATATACATCATTACTAGAGAAATGAGGAAGAGACCAAGATGACTTCAGTACAATACTTACTAGAGGATGGATCCACAATTGGTGCTAACTGAACCCTCTGTCCAGCAGAGCCTACTTCCTTCTTCAGAAACGAAGAGATATAACCACTAGTTAGACCACTTGATCCTATGGGCCCTGCAAGAAATGGCAAGGAACACTTGAGGTCAACACAATGGATCTCTCATACTATCAAAGCTTGTTACAGGTCTACTGACAGCAGTTGACAAATGCGTGCATTGGTGGGTCATATTCAAGACCAAGCCAGATTATATATTTACAGAAACAAGAACTCCACTGAAACCACTAGAAATCTGTTGATCCTTTAGGCCTTTGTTCAGGAGACTGGCAACATCAGACTACCATAAAGACGAATGGAAAACAGGTATAAATTGCACCTCTAGAAGGGTAATTTCTGCTTCTCCCCAACATCCTAACCTTAGAAATATGCTAGCACCATTTTTCAAGGTTTCTTAGAACTTTCAAGACTTGGCATTCAGCTGGAATTTTTTGGTCTGACTTTCAGCAACTCAGTTCTGAGAGCGCAGTCACTCTTGGTGTCTAAGCTGGATGCAGTGAGTCTGGGGCTCTGACACCAGACAAAGCTCTTACCGAAGCCAGAATCTATTTACTTCAAATCAAATAATAGGGATTTAATACCTGAAATATCAAATGCCAAAAAAACCTGAAGAAAATTTGAAAAGTTTCACTTTCTGTCTGAAATTTTTAAAGCTACAGTTATTTTATTCCACTATTTTAAACATTAACTAATTAAAAGACATTTGATGATAGATTTTATTTATTTTTTCAAATGGCAAAAGTCATGCGCACAGCTAGTTCAGTTCTTTTTCAAACCAGACCAGCTTTCCCCTTTTGTGACAGTAATTTACGCAGCAGCTGGGTTAAAAGAATTTGGAAACCTGAAAATATGACTTACAAGAACTGACAAAGGAAATTAAAGGCTAGTGAAAGTGTTTCAAGTTGAACAGACTTAAGCTGTCCATCCTTCTGTATATGTGGTACTTCAGACTTTTTGGAAGTCATTAGAGGAAATGACTGTTTGTCAGTTAAAATTAATCCCCAAGTCCAAGGAACATTGCTCTTTACTGGTTTTGATGGAAAGAACAGACACAGTAGCAAATATGTTTGGAGATGACAATGTGTTAGAAATGGGTGACCCAAAATACAGCTGACTGGAATTATAAAGACACCACCTATTAGCTTTTCTCACAGTGTTAAGCTCAGCTTCTTACCTGAATTCATCCTGTTGATACTTCCTCCCAAACCTGAAGCTTTCCCAGGCAAACCAGAACTAGGCCAGGGATTAGATGGAACAGACTCTTTGCTTGAAGTGGAGACTATGCTATTCCTTGTGCTTATTCCTATAGGAAAAATGAGGAAGCGAGTTTATCATCTGAAATCAGTTGTTATACAGGCTTGCATGCATTCAGTCTGATGCACAATCTTAGAGCAGTTGTTCAGTTCAGCAAACTTAACTAAAAATCTTTCATTCTACCATGCTGCCTCTGCATTACTGCCTATTCTCTCACACATACTGCTGTGACTATCCATAGGCTCTGCTCCTGCAAGGATACTAGTGGAAAGAGTTTCACTAGCCTCAACAACTGTTTATGTCAAGAACGGTAGAGCAGGATTCTTACATCAGGACATTTACATTCAGAAATACTATGAAGTCACAGAAGGTGAACCGTGCTACATAGGTGAAAATTATGTTTTCTGTTAAATTCATCATGTCACAAATTTTAACCTTACAGTGACAAAATACCATGAGATTAAATAATGGTAATTGCATTTCTCATAATTTTCATATTCTTCTCTGGTGCCTCTACTGAAACCAAGAAAAGTTCTTCACACAGATTTTACAAGCAGTTTGCAGTAGAGTTCATATGTCATGTATTAGTTGTATTTGATATATATACACCATATTTAAGCAGAGTATCTAGCATGGAAGGATGTGCTCACAGTTTGTGGTAAAGCAAAAGCAGACTTGGGATCACCGGGTTTTACAACCTTCTTCAGCGACACAAGTATTAGCTACCAAAACTCTACTTCAATGGTCCAGTTTTGAAAGTGTCTGAAATGGTAAACATTACAGCTACACACCACTTGTGTGTCAGGAAAAAAGACTAAGTCTCAGTCCATCATCATATTCCCTTCCTGCTAACTTAATTTTGGAGTATTTACACAGCAAGTTAATGGATTGCTAACAGTGGCTTTACAAACAAAAATTATGAAAGAGGATACATTTTCAGACAGCTCATCTTCAATACAAGGAGCTATGCTCCCCCCCCCGTACTAGATTCTGCCCCAGTGCTGGTGTCAGTACCGCAAAGGTTAACAGAAAGACAGGCATGTGATTCCTCTACAGAGACACGGAGTTGTATTCTGTTTAACTCCAAGCCACATCAAAGTGTATTCCCACTAGCTGTCATGTAACATTTGCTGTTCATGCTATTATAAATTCATGAGATGGACAAAAATGCCCTCAGTTTTTTTCCAGACTGGAAGACCAGTCTTACCCTTCTTTGGGAAGCAGGGAATAACTTGGCTCATTAATGGATGTTTTCTAACACACTTAAAGTATAAAAAGAGTGTCTGGTAGAAGGAAGAAATGCCAACAATCCTATCCTTTTCCTGTAAGCAGGATTTACCTCAGTTTCTAGCCCGCTAAAGTATACTTTGTATTATGACCATTTACACTAGCAGGAAAGCTCTTGCTTCCCTCATTTTCCTTAAGCAGTACTCCCCCTCTACAAGCTCAAAAGGATAAAGCTTAATGTATTAATGACCATTTCATTCTGCCATTGGAATTACAGGAAGAAAAAGAAATATATATTTTTTACTAACCAGGTAGATACCTAGAATGTCTCAAGTAGTGCTGCTTTGCTGCAGAAACTCGCAATGTGGGCGTGTCCTGCCTTGGAAAGGTAGCATGCGAAGGTGCACTGCTGCCAGAACCTACAGCATCCGAAGGCTTCAGGTCCAAAATGCTTTCAAATCTATAACCCAAAAATTGCTATGCTTAGTCCAACACTTATAGCATATGTTTATCCACAGTCGGCCTTCTCTCCTCCATCCCATCTCCAGGGATCATTTCCTCATATTGTGTTTGCTATAGCATAAACACACAGACAACAGGAAATATTTTCAGCACTGAAGCCATTTAAGTGCTCCTGAAAATCAGATTTGAGTCTCTAAGTCCCTTTATAAAAATTGCTTTGTAAGTTTTCATCTACTGTGTCTGATTCAGTGAAAGTGCAGCTTAGTCTCATCCAAAACAGTTTAAATGTGTGGAATATGTTAAAATAGTTCATACATGAAGTAGAAAGTATATATTCAGAGATTAATTTGGGAAGACTCAAGCTAAGCATGATTTTCAGAGGGGAAAATGGATATGAAACTGTATAGAAAGATGCTTAGTCTATGAAAGAATATGCTGCTATCAGAAGAGTCAGCATGAAAGCAACAAGAAATCAAGACAAAGTAGAAGAGAGAAAAGTTGTATGTCCTTTACTAGGCTGGATATATATTTCTAGATGTGTAGAGATCATAAAGAGCAAAGACTCTGAAAAAAGAGGTGAAGCTTAAAGAAATGAGACCAAACAGCATGCTAACATAAGAGAAAACTTACCTACAAAGAGTTTCATCGTTCTGCCTTATCTTGTTTTTCAAGTCAGCTCTCATGAGGGAAGAGCTGAAATCAAGATCTTCCAAGTCATCCCAGGCTTCAGAGCTCTTCACTGTTCTGGCAAGATGTCCCCACCTTCGCCTAGTTTTTGGCTGAAGTTCACTATTTATGTTTTCAGCCCCACCAGATATTTTCTGTTATAATGATTAAAAAGAAACAAACTCACACACTTACACCACAGACGTAAGGATATACGATAGGAGTAAAAAGAGGATTTTTTTTTACCTCAAAGAATAAGAGTGATAATAGAGTCATAACAACAGAAATCTAACCTTTGATTTAACATATTAAGAACACGATCTATAGCCTGTAGACTATCTGCTGTCTTCTGCATTTCATCCTATATTGAAGTAGCTTGCACTGACAGGAGAACAAGTTTCTTATGTCTCATTTCCAATTCTATTTGTTTTTCACTATACAACTTCCAAAAAATTACCTCATACTTGATTTTTATTTCTTGACCCATCTTGTGAGTGTAAAACTGCATGCATGCTCATGTTTCCACAAGCCTGAGCCTAGGCATTTTTAAAATGCATTTTTTCCTACAGGACATTGCAGGTGCAAATTTGGGTCTCTTTTGCCATTTAAGTGCATTTGTACATTTTAACTTTGGGCAATTTGGTACATGCCCAGCACACACCCTACTTAAAACCTGTCTCTTAGCAGAAGCATTCACACTACGTATTTTATTCATCTGTCTTAGGAATCCAGTCTCCTTGCATAGTCAACAGAAACAGTAAGTTCTTATTCTGAAGGAAAAATCTATTGCTTTCCATTGCCTGTAGAAGAGCCCAAAGAGACTAATCTTTTTAGTTAATCATTTAAATTAGATGCCTGAAATAGACTAAGGGAATAGCTCTCATTTTTCAAAACTATTTAGCCTAATATTTTTCTCCCTGGAATCAATTTCGTTAACATTCTGCCCACTCAGCATCATTATACTCATGTAAAATCAGTGTCATCCTTTAAGTCTGCTTTACAGTAAAAGGACATGTAAAATGGCTTTGAGAAATAGACCTGCTTGTTTTATGGCAATCAGACTGAAATTTCATTTATTTATTTATTATTTATTCAGAATAATTCAGATTATTTATTCAGAATAATTTCCAGTTTATAGCTACTCTTTATTCCATTTCCTGTCTATTTAGTAGAGCACAAGGACTTATGCAAAAGAACAGGAAAAAAGAATGCAATTAATGACAGATGAGGCAACACATTCAGAAGTATACCTTATGCTAAGTTGACCTTTACCTGCTGAGGGACCTTATTGTGAATTGCAGGCAGCAGCACCTGGTTAGACTTGTCCTCCCGTAAATGGCTATTGTGATCAGCTCCAGAGGTGTCCGTCTTATATGGATACATCAAATGCTGAGAAGGCTGGCTTTGCTGAAATGGTCTTGAAGAAATGCGCATGTGGGGTTTTGTAGGGGGTTGTGCTGGAGGGACAGGTTTAATATGATGGAGAGCTGATTTATCATGGAGTTCCTTCTGTTTTCCCAGTTCCTGAATGCCCAGGGAATGTCCAACCTGGAAGTATGGGTATCGAAGTGCCTAAAACATAATAAGGATATCAGGATTCAACTTAGGAAACCAAAGTTTCTACCTTATCCTAGCCCTAAGGAACAGTACTTTTCCTTTTTCAAGGATAGGAAACAGATAACACAAGATTCCAGTGAGCATAATCCACTTCAGAATTAGTCAATAGTGCTGTAATAGTACAAAATTCCAAATAGATACCAAGTTATTAGATCTCCTGCTGACACAGAGAAAAGGAAAATGTTCCCCAGAATTGAAGAAACTTAACTATAGATATGCACCAACTAAAGACACATTTCACTATGTGAGATGGGTGAGTGGGGGGGGGGGTAGGTGGTATATAAACACATGCACACCTGTCATCACAGCATCAGAAATCAAGACTGGAATGATCCCAGAGATCTCATCTCTTCATACTGTCTTGGGGCTGGAGAATGGAAGTGAAGCAAACCTATTCCTTATGAAAATCAGTCTCTCTCTTTTTTGGAAGATAAGTTGGTAAAAATATCTTTGCCCTGCTTCACAGGTAATTAAGTAAAGGCAGTTCATCTTTGCCCATCTTGCTGCTTCAGGTGTACTCATTCTGCTTTCCCAAAGAGCTTTCATTGTAAAAAGTTTCTAAAAACTCAGATTCGTTTCTGTATTTGGACCTTATTGCAAAACAGATGTTAAGTACTGTTTGCTAATGGCTCTTAATACTAAGTTAAATTCACTATTTTTGTTCTTTCTCACCTTTGAAGGTTCTTCTTCTATTTTACCTTTTACCTGCTTTAATTAGCCTTAAAGCTTTTTATTACAATTTGTGCTAAAGGTCTGATACAACTATAGAGGTTCAAATGAAGTCAAGTACTGGTACTGTCAGAGGTACTGAAGTCAAGTCACATTTGAACCCAAAGTCACAGCTGTTTGCAAAAGGTGCCCTACTTATTTCATTAGTTGGGTACTATCTCTATAGTATGGGTATCTGAAATCAGTAGCTACTGCCACCAGAATCAACCAGACCATTATATCTGCTATACTGATGACCTGGGATATGTTTTTGTATGGGATGTTGGGATATATTTACAGTGCAATCAAGTTGAGACTGCCCTGCAAACTGCCCTGCATAAGCTAGCTTTATCCAGGCAACATACATATCAATAGCAATGAAAGAATGACATCATAGCTTCAACATGGGCTATTCTCCACACATTATACCTTTACTCTGTTGTTATTCACAAGGACTGGGTTATATGCAATTCAGATGTACTTAAACACACTGCAGTCATGCCTTTGATCATTTTATCATTGAGGACACATCCCACACAACTGATGTTGCAGGCAATGGATTGATTATTCCCCTGTAAATACTCCCCTTATCTTGCAAAGTCTTCTTGGCTTCTGCTCATTTCCTAAACTGACACCTTCTAAGAACTGGGTCCCTGAGCAACCATGAAATGACAGCCAATAAAGAAGTGACTTGTGGTGAAAGGAAGAGTCATATGCAGAAATGAGGAAACAAAAAAAGGAAAAAAATCTCCAAACCTGACTAGCTGTTGGCCGCTTTTTGGGGTCCCATTGCAGCATGTCTCTCATGAGCTGCACTGCTTCACTGCTGGCATTAGGTATGAGGGTTTTTAGGTTGTTAGGTACACATTGAGGCCAGCGAAAATTCATGGAGGATGCAAGCTGGTAGCCTTCAGGCCAGTCATTCTGGAAGAAAAGAGATTACTGATCACAAAGCTCAAGTGTAGAACATCATAGCTCCTAAGTACACTAGCATATATTTTCATATCAATAGTAGATTTCATCCAGCTATCCCAGACTATTTTACAGATTTCACCAGACCTCAAATCTCTAGTGGGAGGTAACAGTCTTGCTTTATATTTGACCAAGTCAAAGTCACAAATGAGATCAGGAGATAGAAGTCTTGTCACGCTTCCGATTTCTAGCCACTTAAACCAAAACAGACATCAACATCCAAGAGAAAAATGAAATTTCACTCTCAAAATAAATCACACACTAATGACTTTTTTTTTTTTTTTTTTTTACACTGTTCAGGGGTATATTTCTCCTCTCCTCTTCTAACCTTCAGTTTCAGTTTTTAAAAGCATAATTATATAATGCTTATTTCACTGAAAAATAAGTTTTAATTTTTTTTTATCAGATCTGAGATCAGTGCCATATAATAACAGTAAGGGTGAAAATTGATAATCAAAGTGCCGTACTGTATTGTAGAACAGCTCTGCTGTGATTGCAGTGTGGAATGAGCACTGTAGCTACCTTCTTTGGTGTCCCCAAGACTTGGCAAATCTTGAATATAGTATCAATTTCACTGGCACCTGGGAAGAGAGGCCTCAGTGTGTAAACTTCTGCCATTATACAACCAACAGCCCAGATATCTATTGGAGAACTATAGCTGGTGGATCTCAGAAGGACTTCGGGAGCCCTATACCTGTAGAAGAGAAAAAAAAAAAAAAAAAAAGAGGAAAAGAAAAAGAAAACTAGAAACAAATCCCAACAATAAACACAATTCAAACAGAGTCCCCTCATACATGAAACCGTTTGGATCTTCATTCTTTGCTAAGGACAAACATCCCTTAAGATGCTCTTATCTTCTCCTACCCAACATGTAGAAATATATATATATATATATATATATATATATATATATATATATATTTTTTTTAAGAATTAAGAATTAGAAACTACATAAGCTCTTGTAAGCTCTCTTATGAGAGAGCTGACATGCAGCATTTCCAGCCTGTCGCACCTGCCTTGTCAGGGCCCCTCTTTGTTCCTATGCTGCTGCCATTTGTAATCTGTCTTGCATTAACTGAAACTTTTTAAATTAGCTAAGCTTAAACAAAAGTTTCATAAAGAGGAGGCATCAAAAGTGATATTACATTCAGCACAAATTTAACACATCACTTCTTTAAAGGCTTGATTACGAGACATGCAATTTCATACAATGTAGGTGAATACCCGCACTCACCATCTTGTGGATACATAATCAGTGTAAGGAGGCCTAGATCGGATTTCTCGGGCTAAGCCAAAGTCCGCTATTTTCACAAGTTCTGGTCCCATGCAAAGGAGGTTTTCAGGTTTCAAGTCTCTGTGGAAGAACCCTAAAATTGAAATGAAATATTGATGTGCATTGCAATGTCACATGCAGCTGTAGCCTTAGTTTTCCACCTGGATTCTTTTGCTTTAGTTCTTACTGCTAATGTTTGAATAGTATAACACAGAAGTTCAAAGTCTTACATAATCAACAGAGGCAGTCAGTAAAATAATTGTTTTGTCAGACTGAAGAAGAATGTATGCAAGCTGACCATCTTATAACTATTCAGAGCATCTGATCAGGTAGCTTTCTTTCAAATGACACCTCCTTAAAGGAAAGCTAAATCTACACCATTTTAATACTAGCTTTATTCTAATTGTGTTGGAAACTGTGCAATGAATCAAAAAGTTTACCTCAAAGTTCTTTTAAACAAAATAGAAATAAAAATAAATGAGGTAGGGTTTTTTTGCACTTTAAAGCTTTTTTTTTTTTTCAATTAGCTGGAATGCAATGAAAGCTGTTTGTCACTCAGACATACTATTTTAAGCATATCTTAAAAAGAATGTGCCTTTTATACATGTATCTGTGTGTACCTTGAGGGGAAAGAAGAGAATAATTTATTCTTTATTCCTAATCTCTGGGGACCCCTAAGTCTATAAAGAAATGTGCCCGTTAACATCAGATGAGTTTTAAGAAGTGGCCAGCAGCCGGTTTTAGAAAGTGGAAATCCACTGAATGGGAACTAAGCCAGCATCCAAACTAAAATATCATGCAGCTGAAAAAATGCAGACACCTGCTCTCTAATGACCTGCTCAGTATTTTCTGTAATCTGAATCTCTACTGTAGTACCATTCTTTTGATCCCTCCCTTTAATAAAGGTACTAAAGTACTTGTTAATGCATTCTTTTAAAAAACTTATACAGATACTACCTTGTTCAAATTGAAAATGTTGCAGCTAAAACAGCCTACCATGCTTATGGATAAATGCAAGTCCTTGCAGGATCTGATACATAATATTCCTAACTGTAGATTCTGGAAACAGTTTGTTTCTGCAGGAAAAAAGAAGAGGAGGAAATAAATGTTAATGATTAAGTTAACACATCAGCTTACGCAAGCTCACAAACCAAAGGTTAAAGCTAATAATGACAAGAAAATGGTGACATACATTTTTTATGTGCTCTGATATAGTTTATTTCTCCAGCAAAACTTATGCAGTTTGTAGAACTGCCATATTATGTTATGGTAGACTATGGGGGACAGTGAGTTAAAAGAAAAAAAACAAACAAAAAACCCCCACAACAACAACCAAGAAAACTGGTGAAACTGAACAAACTTTAAAATGAAATGGGCATCAGGCATGTTCCTCAAGACAGCGAGGGTTCATGTTAATTAAGTATTTTTCTTGCACAGTTTCTTCTGTGCATTTCTTCCTTTCTTGTAAAGACACTTACAGACCACATATTTGACTTTCCTGTGTTATTATCTAACAGCTCTTTCCTCTTCTGTTTTCTGAAAAACAATCTCCCTTGCCCTCAGTGACAAGAGGCTCTTCTCAGACAAGATGATCGGTGACAGCAGGAGGTTTTACGACAGCCCCTTTTTCTGGGTTAAACAACCCTATACCAGACGCCTCTGCGCATTCCAGAACACAGCAGAGAGGATTTGGGGGAAGATTAGAGACAATTTTAATCAGAAAGAGCCTAACAGTGAATGAAGAAGGAGGCCTGAGCCTTCTTCAATTTCCTGAACTTGATTCCTCTCAAAAAACATGATCATCACATATTTTACAAGTGAGATCAGAGACTAGAGTCAGATTTTTGTACTCGCTTGCTTGTTTTTTAAGCTACAGCAGAAAAAGAACCAAGTTTCCTCTCAGTCCCTTCCAACAAGACAGACAATTTTAACTATGACTTAAACAAATAAATCACATTTTTAAAGATTTAACTTACAGAATGTCTAATTAGTTTGAGCTTATCTAAACTGTAACAAATATGATACATAGATGCCTGTGAAAGTATGCTGCCTTTCTAATTTTCATAAGGAGGTAGAATATATCAAGCATTTCTAAGAAATTTTGTGATACATCCTAAAGATAAACTGGCTTGTATGTTATAAACTGGAATAATTTTCTCAAGTTCATCATTTCATATAATTAACAATTGGCATCTAAATCTACGTGCAGAATTTAGTGAAAGTTGTTCTATACCTGTGTATGTATAATAAGTATTTATATGCCTAAAAAGATATTTTACAAAGTATTCACAGAGATATACTGTAATAAAACTTGGCTAAACAAAGTAAGATTATTCTCTCCTAGGATTCTATGGTCCAGAGAAACTAAAAGCCTTCTTCAGGGAACACTTCAAAGCAGGGACCTATTTCACCCTTGATTATACATTTGAGGATTCTGTCATGAGCCAAAGGCTAAAATTAAGGCTTCGGTAAAATTAAGACTCTATTAATACTCAAGTTAATATCAAAGACCTAGATTTTATTGAGAATATTAACAAATAAAACAGACAGGCTTTGGACACCTCAGTTCAAATTGCAAGGCAAAAAGTATCTTAGAAACAATCCAGAATTAGGTTCCTCACAAACAGTATTTCAACTTTTTTTTTCTTTTAAGGCAACGATATGGGAATAGGTAGTGATACCTGCCTCTAGTAGAAAAAGTGCTGGTGGTTTGAGCACTTACCTAGAAAGGTCCAAGTTCAGTGCCTCCGCAGCCTGAGAGGTGTTAAAGCCCACAACTCCTAACTCTCAAAAGAGTACCCTGCCTACCTGTCAGGCTAATCTGGGAAGAGATACTGGAAGCACTTTTCCAGTGGTGGTTTAGTATGGAAGTGGGGAAGATAAGCTCAAAGGAGACAGCCACAGCTCTTACTGTAGTATACAGCTTTAAGTTACAGTGATCTCGGCCTAAACAGATGACTCTGAGTCCTTTGAGAAGTAACAGGTATATTAAAAACAAGGAGAATGAGCACATTACACAAGTATTAATTTATTGCAGGAACGTGTGATGCTCTTACATACCTTTCTTTCATTAACTGATAAAGGTTTTCCTTCATGTATTCAAAGACAAAATAGAGATGATCATTTTCCCTGATTACTTCTTTCAGTTTTACTACATTAGCATGGTTTAATTTCTTCAAAGACTAGAAGTAGAGAACACAAACAGGATTTTACAAGGGTTTTACTCTAAGAAAAAAGAAAATACTATTTCACTAATGCAGAAGATTTCACTAATGCAGAAGACTTTCTTCAAGAATTATTTAATTTTTAAAATAATCAGACAGCTCTGAGAACAAAGACCAGATTTTCAAATATTAGCAGTTATATATACAGTATATATGTAAAATGCACTGACAGTCTTTCAAAGGCCAACTATCTGGCACCGTAGTAGGAACAAGAACAATTGCATTTTCTCTCTATGCAACTTCCCACTGGCAGACTTCACATTCCTCTTGTATTCTCACTGGTGATACTCAGGTTAGACTCAGGACAAAATACAGCCCTGAAAATTCTCCCCCAGGTCTTCATTCCCCCCTCTTTTTAGACTTTCAGTGTGCTCTTCATTCATTCTTGCTGTAGCAACAGAGTAAAAATACATGGCACTGGAAGAAAAGTGACCTACGCTTTCTGCATCTGTTTACAACAGTAACAGCAAGGATTGGAAATCATGGGAGATCCTTAAAGCACGTACCTAAAGCTTTCATGGTGGCAGAACTTCATGCTAAATGTGTCTCCAAACCAATTATCCAAAAACAAAAAAAACTGCATATGCAGGGGTTATTGCTGAGCAAAGGGCATGTGTTCTCATGCCCTAAAAAGCACACACCAAAGCAACTCCAGGCTTTGTGATTGGAAAGCTATTATATTGTGTAGACTGCCAGGAGATACTCTCTCACCACCTACTGCAAGAAGGAAGAAGCTCTCTACAACCAAATGATTTTTTTTTTTTTTTTTATATACAACTACAGAATAGCATCCGATTCAAATGCAAATCCAGGAAACAGAACTATTAGTGACACATTCCACAGTTCATTCTGGGGGGAACTTTTTGATACAAGGGGTAGAAGTGCAGAGAGGGCTTTTCTAATTTAATTTTTAAGTCAACCATTGAATGAAACAAGCACCTTAACCTCTCGAAGGTTCATGCATTCCTCCCAGGAGTAAAACTTTCTCTTCATTCTACAATAACAGAGAGAAAAACAGTAATATATGGTCAACACCAGCTACAGTCTGAGATCCACAAGTCTCATTACAGCTTAGTGATTCAGTTTCACCATCTAAATATAAGGAGTCATGGTACTTCCCTTGTCAAAAAAACTTTACATATCTAGACAAGGTACACTGTAGTAGAAGTAAGTAGCATTATTATTATAAAAGATTGTATTATTTTGCACATTTTGCAAAAAAGTCAGAACCTTTAACCAGTCAGGACATGCTATTTTTCATTCCAGTATATAACCCAGTTGGCTAGAGCCTAATCATAAAAAGAACAAGGGTGAAAACAGTTATGAACAAATCAGATTAAGTTTTGAAACAAATCTACAGAAGACTAAAGTCAAATTAAATCACTTTACTTGGTCTCCAATTTCATCATATTCTTCCTGCTCCTCTCCTCTAGATCTTGAAATTTCCATAGCTTTCTCCTGTACAGTTGCATTTCTTCA
Organism: Apteryx mantelli; assembly: GCF_036417845.1. NCBI lineage: Eukaryota > Metazoa > Chordata > Aves > Apterygiformes > Apterygidae > Apteryx > Apteryx mantelli. The sequence goes on along the minus strand of NC_089980.1, from coordinate 113,094,917 downwards.
GTTTTCAGTGCTCCCAACATTTATCTCTCTGCCTTGCTAGTTACACCTATTACACCAATTGCTTTTCAAATTTTGCCTCTCCTTTCAAGCTATTAAGAAACACTGCTCTAACAAGAACAAACTGTTTGGTGGACAGGGCATCTGTTTCCCCCCCTCCCCCCAAGCCAGAATGCAACTGTGACCATAGTATTTCTGCATAAAGTGTGGTCATATTTGTTCAAACTTGATTTATTTTGATAGTTCACATGTCTCAGTTCTTTCACACACAGTTCTATGCTTTAGGACAGAGAGAACCAGAGCTTGTGTACATACACACACACACGGCAGAAGAGCACTGGTTAAACTTACAAAAATACCTGACTGCTTAGAGTCTGGATTTCAGTGGGAGTTAGGCAACTTTTGAAGATCTGACTCTCTGCCTAACTTTAGTAAGAAATCAGTGTTACTTTCTATAGTAGGAATTTTCCAATTTGAAATCTGCTCTGACTGAGTAGCTTAAGACGACTGTCACTGTCTTTCATTTCATGTAGGGTTATAGATTTTTTTGGGTTTAAATTGGGTTCTTTGCAATTACTGTCTTGTGCTTCCAGCCACCATGCCACATTTGTTCTTAACAATGGATTGGCATTGAAATGTAAACTAAACAAGTATCTTCTTCAACTGCAATGGTTTGTTCTGAAAGCTTGCGTTTCCACCATAATGCAAAATGAAAATCAAAAGTGTCTCTAGTAAGGTTTGGAAAAAGAAAAATATCCTCAGCACAGAGAATTTAGAAAGTTGCTGAAGCCAGCTACTGACTGCTCATACAAAACAACACTGTACTGAACATTCTTTCGACAAGTATGTCCCGGGGTCATAGCTGGTTTTTCAGGAAAGCGTCTGCAATACTTTATGGCTGTCTCTTACCATAACAAGGACAAGTTTGCCATTTATAAATTGAGGTCATTGCTGAAGCGGCAGAGAGGGAATGAGAAAATTAAATGGATTTCTCAAGGAATTTAAAGAAAAATTTAACCTAAAGAGAGCAATATGTGTTAGAATATGAAGACACAGATAATGGACAATGAGATCCACTGTGTTAATTACTGCTGCAATACTGACATCAGACGGGAAATTAGACCACGAAATATATGTTCCATTTAAGCAACAGGGAAGGGGCTGTAGATTCTAAAACATCACTGCAAAATACAGTATATAATATAGATAATGCACATTTGACTGCATGCATTATCTGAATGCTATTATGTTAAGTCTATATATCTCACCCTTTATTTTCTGTGCGGCTTTGGAGGATACAGGAAACTCCTATTGGGGTAGCACACAAAGCTCAACCCCAAAAGTGTATGCTGCATGGAATCTGAAGTACACAAACCAGCATGACCAAGAAATGCAGACCACAGAACAGAAAAGTCTGGACTATATCCTGTTGAGCAATAAATGAAGATACTTACTTTTTAATGGCTATTAGCTCCCCGGATTCAATGCTTCTCCCTAGGAGGACAGAGCCGTAGGTCCCATCGCCAAGCTGTCTGATAGTTGTGTACCTATTCATGATGAGGAAACTTTAGCTGCAAGCGCATTTCAGTCCTTAGTGATTCTTGTGTTTCTCCTCCGAGTGTAACCAGTTCTTTCTGTGGCAGCATAAATACAGAGCACTCAGGACAGTGTGAATAGTTGCAGGAATCATGTTTTCAAGACTTAGCCTTTGGTCTGAAAGCACAGAACATAATCCATTTGATTTTTGTACCCTTTTGAGATTGCTTGTTTGCAGTCTCCATTCTCCTCCAAGAGATAGTTCTTTTAAGCTATACACAAACACTTGTCTTGACTTCCTATCAGAAAGGGACAACTTGTATCTGGATGCAACTGGGCATGTTCCGCAGATTCCCTCTAACACCAGAGGCACTTTACAGGAAGCATATAGGCAGCTCTGACGGGAGATACTGTTACTGGAAGCAGAGGATGAAATGTCACAGCTTAGAAAAAATAGTCTGTTATCAGAAAAATGAAGCACTGTAGTAAGATAGCAGAGCATCTGCTCTAGCCAAATTATCAGATACGTAAGTCACCACCTCACAGGTCACACTGCAATCAAGGTAAAATAAACCAATTTTCCCGACTTTCAAGAGGCCTCTGTGCCAGACACATAGCCATATGTATTCTCTTAAGCAAAATCTCTATATTATATATAAAAATATTATACTGTCAGATAAGACAAAATATATTTCAGGACAGTAGTCCTGAAGCTCTAAGAATAACAGATATATCACATTATCTATCAGACCCTTTGTCCTGACACTGCATGAACAACAGAATGCTAGACATAAAGCAAGAAAGTTCTCATTCACTCAATCTAATTCCTGCTAATATTTCCTATGCTTTACACTATTTCTGTTACAAGGAACAAATGTGATCTATGCTGTATAAATTAATCACACACTTGGAATAAAGGAGAATTCCCCTGTAGTTTGGGTTTGGTTCTTGCTTTCTTTCTTCTCCAATACTGCAAGGACAACAATATTTGCAGCTAGTGACTTTTTGTCTTTTGTAAACCGTATTTCAGCTACACTTCAACATTTTTCTATAGCAGCCTTAAACCCCTGCATTTATCTTGCCTTATCTGGCAAAGCCAAATTACAATTTTTAAAGTAATGGGATGTTACTTGAACTTTATAATTGACATCAACGCAGAACCACAATTTTGTTGATGGAAACATCACTGCCAAACGTACTATACCATTAACTGAAGGTACTAGGAGCACAAGATGTTGCCAAGATTCCTCTTTCTCAGTTTTATAAGCCTATGAGTCCCACTAACACTGATACAGGAACAAACAAACAAATGAAAATCAGGAAACATGATGTCAAAACACCATTTGTCAATTTTATACATCATGTATGAAAAAGAAAGAGCAAGTCTCTCACATTTAAACACTGGGAAGCATCCTCTAGCATATCAATTTCTCTCCACATGCTATAAAGAATCATGTCCAAGTAGCTTAAATTAGAGTCCTAATCCCACTTTGTGGGCCACTTGCCAAGGAACACCGAGCCTGTCCACACGAATGGCATTTTATAAGGCTTTTCATTATCTGTTTCTTTTTGACTAGTTTTCCAGTTGTGCACTGGCACAGCATAAAGCTATGTTTAGGCAGTGATCGTATCCAAGTTAAAATGCTTACTGAATTCTCTTCAGTCTTTGCACAACGACTAGATAGTAACCTCAAAAGCCTGGGCTTCCAGACCTTTAGTCAGATCCTTACTGCAAATTTCCAATAATGATAAAACACCACAGAGTATCCCAGTCTGAAAATGTGGTATTTATTAATACCCAAACAGATTATTTTATACAGTACAGAATGAAACAGATGGGGCTTGTGGATTTTTCAGCAAATACTCTCCTAATGAAAGTGTTCTGAGATTGTAATCCCAGCAGATACGATGGCTCACAATTCACAGAGCATTATGCTGCTGCTGGCTTACCACTCACATAACCCTTCCCAAGGGACTGTGACTCTGGAATGGAATAGCATCTTTGCCTTATGTCGGATAACCACAGCGAACCAAAATACGCATAACACTGTTAGCACATGACATCGCTAGTAATAGCCAGCAATGGCTATCACGGATAGATCATTTGGCTGATGTCTCTAGAATAGATAAAGGTGTGAACATATAACTGCCTATCCCTCACCAGGGATATTAATTGAAGCCCCCCTCCTTTCCCGAGCCACTGATTTTCACAAAACTTGTAAATTATCTTTGAGATCCCAGCTCAGCTGTCAAATGTGACCGAAACAAACAAATTCAAATATTGCTGGGGGAGAAAAGGAAGGCAAGGAAACTAGAGAGGAAAAAAATAATCTAAAATAATAAGAAAAGATTTAATGAGGAATGCATGTTAAAATACACTCTAGGATGCACAGAAGTTAACAGGACTCCTATGGAAGCACAAAACCACTTGTACAAAAATCCACTGGACAAAAGCTAAATAACATCTTTTTTTGGTTAACTAAATCAGTATCATAAAGCTGAGCTTACCAGTGCAACTGTTCTTAAAATTTAGCTTCCTTTGCAACACTTATGTTCTGTGTTTATCATCTTGTAGTTCACCCTGAACTATTGAAATAAACTAAACCCTAATCCTGCAGCCTGTTTAATGTCAGTGGAGTCCCCCTGAAAAGAGCGCATGGGTCTACGACAGGCAGTTTCACATTGTCACAGTCAGCTTCACATTATTAGATTCACCTTCTGGCTTCCATGATGTAAATACTAACTGAAAAAATGGCTTGGACTGGAAGAAAAGAGTGCATTAATGTGATATGTGCTAATTTGTTACATCAAATTGAGAAACAGCCTTGAAACATCCTGGACTGTGATGTGTGCTAATTGGTTACATCAAAGTAAGAAACAGCCTTGGGAACATCTGTGGGAACATCCTACATCCTGTGGTGGGGGCATGTACCCTGCCTGAGATAAGGGAGTTGAGATAGCGAAGTGGCAATGTTAGTTTAGATAGCCTAATATGGTGATGGCGATGTCACACAACTGTGAAATATAGCACGACTTTGAAAGTTGTAAAATATATGCGTGACCTGAGGGTCACCACTCACAATGCAGAGGGCTGAAGAAGACCCCCTAGCCGGCGCAACCGCAGAAGTTGCGGGAAGTGCCACATATACCCGGAGCTGGAATTGCATATAAGGAGACTGTGAGGGGGGGATTGCGCGCGCCGTTGGTGGAGCAGGAGACTCCCCGGCCGCCCAGCGCTGTTTTGCTTACTTGTGACTTGCTCAATTATTTTATTAAATTGGAATTTATGCAACCCGGCCCGAGTGGTTGTCAATTTGTCACGTTTACCTGTAACATTAACACTAAATAGAATAAAAAAAGCTTTATTTTCACAATATTGTAAAACTGTTCCCAAACCCTCCTATCTCACCTGTAAACAATTTATTCCACACAAGTCAACTAGCAAAGTCCCTCTAAAAGCAAGCCTCTCTGTTATGTTAAGGAGACTTTGCAAGTGCAATGCAAAATTACTATTTTAATTTCTATACGCACATGGGTAACCTCGCTGGCGTCTGAAGGGCTGCAGGGCCGAGAACTGAAAGCTGACAAAACCGGAGAAACGCCAGCACTAACACCCACCAAGCAGCTTTTAACCTCCGTGCTGTGCGCTGGCAGTCATCTAAAGATATTAGTAGCAGCAAGCATAAAGAAAGGTGCGGTTTAAAGAGTAGTTTTAAACTGACCTCCGTCTGGCTATTGCTTATGATTGTCAGTAAAGGGTTCTGCGGTTCCCCACAAGAGGGAGATCAGCGTACCCGCCACGGCAGGGTCGCCCCGCGGTAAGGACCCAGAGCGTTTGCGAAGCTGCCCCGCGTGGCCGCAGCCTGCGGGCACTTCCTGGCCTCCCGGCCGCCGGCGGCTGAGCAGCGCGGCAGGGCGGCCGGGCGCCACAGGCCTTATAAGCGACAGCTCAGTGGCCGACGCGCGGTCCCGGCGCTTATCCGCGGGAGTAATCCCGCTGATGCAATTTACTTAAAGAAAAAAAGAAAAAACAAGAAACAAGAAAACCCTCCTCTTATGTCTAAACTTCTCCACCCTCGCAGTCACGCACAGAGGCAGGCCCTTACAAAGGGCGAGGAAGTCTCACGACGGGCACTCGCAGCACCGAGCCGTACTCACGACGGACAGGCATTGTTCCTCCTTGAACAAAAGCGGGCGGGAAGCGCGCGGCGCTCCTAACGGCTCGGCTCCGGCAGCAGCCGCGGCGCCGGCCCACAGAGCCGCGCCCGCGCCACGGCCGCGGCGCCGCTAGCCCGCCGCCATTCCCGCCGCGTTTCCCTCTCAGGCCGGAGGAGGTCGCGCGACGCGGGGGGAAATGGTGCCCCGGCCCCGCGGGCAGGGCAGGCCCCGCCGGCGGGCCTTCCGTCAGGGCGCGGGACTTAACCCCCCCCCGCCCAAAAAAAAGAAAAAAAAAGAGGGCGGAAAGGGGGGAGAAAAAAAAGAGGCCGGGAAGCAGCACGGCGTAACCCCCTGCCCGCCCCGTGCGGCAGCCCGGGTCGCGCCCCGCTCCGCGGCCCAGCTCCGGCCTCCTCCGCAGCAGGGATCAAGGCTGAACGGCATTTCACCGAAACTAAAAAATAAAAATAAAATAAAATAAAATAATCCCTGCATAACTGCTCTCCATCGCATCTCCAAGAGGAGTTTAAACAACCAAACAATACAGGAATACAGCAACATTACTGTAAATCGTTAACAAGTGGCAAAAATACATAGGTTTTTACCATTACCGCTCAGGCCTCCGTCCTCCGGGAGCTTCAGCTGCATAGTTCTGCTCGCAGGCTCCAAGCTTTCGGCCGCTGGGAAGGAGGCCTGATCCTTCGCCTCCCGAGCACCAAGGCTCTCACTGGCTCTAACAACGTCAAATTAAGTCATGGGGGATGGAAGGGGGAGGGAGAGGCAGAAAAAGAGAAATGAAGAAAAAAGTCGGCCCCAGGTAATTAATCATCACATCCCACTGCAATAACAATTCTGTAAGTCTTAGCTTCTTTCTACACTTTGTGTTCATCTAGGTTTTAATGGTAAAAACAAAAAGATATTTCCCAGGGCTTTACAAGGCAGAGTGAGCTGGTCTTGTAATTCAGGAGCATGCCACAGCTCCTCCTCTTGGGCAATACTTTATGTCAGGGAAAAGATACACCCCCAGAGCAAAATAGAGGCTCGTCTTTGGAACATTTACATTTGTTAAATAAAAAGGAGAACCCATAAAATTAAGAGTTAAATTCCCTACTACAGACAGGCACGCCTAACTCCCAGTGAAACCAGCTGGAGCAGTGCATATTAACCCAAAAGAGAATTCAGCTGTAAGTCATCCCTATAACATCTTACATGCATATACATGTATTTACACCCAGCCTGATGACAGTTATAGTACCGTTTTTCCATTGTTAAAGGCAGAGCTTCTTCATTTCCAAAAGAAGAGAGAAACAATCAGGCAGGGAAACGGCCTGACAGCTTTGACTCTGACCCCAAACGAGAAGACCCATTAGATGTGTCCAGCCATGGAACTGCTCATGGTCACCCCATCTCAAAACCTCTGCTACGACGCTACTGTCATCTCCACCGTTCACCCCCAGTTGCTCCAGAGCACAAACTGCGTGAGCCTGCCCAGACCCAGGCGCTTCCTGACCCTCCAGTCCCCCTCACCCTAGAGTCACCCCTTCCCTCACCTCCAGCAACTCAGCAAAGGAGCTCGCAGCCCTGCCCAGCCCAGCCCCCTCCTTTTGCTCGTAAAAATATTTAGGGTTGTAGCCATGGATAAGGGGGTTAACAGGGGAGTTGTGTATACATACTCTGTCTCTATTCCCCCCCCCCCCCAAAATAAGATTGTAATTCAGATTAAGGAAAAAATATTTTAGCCGTCTTTAGAAAATCTTATAAGGTATACAGATAGCATGTATTAAATCTCTTCATTCATTGTCGAACTGGATGGGCAGGACACAGCATAAGATTCATTTGACTTTTGCAATGCTATTATATGCACAGCCACAGTGCTACGCACTCCTTTGTGTATCCAGTTTTTCATTTATCGGCAGTAATAGCCCCAGCCTGACCATAATTACACGGGAAACCTCTACGCCAACACTGAACCACAGCTCCTGCTAACCTAGGGCTGAGGGGGTACTTACACATTTTAAAGAAAGGGTCTCTGAGTATTTGTGCTGAACAAGCAGGGACGTTTCAAAGCGTCTGCACACACCATAGCTGTGCGCGCACTCGCCAGCAATTTCGCAGGCGGTGTGCCCGGAGCCAGGCCTGCGGCGCCGCCCGCCCGGGCCCGGCACTGCCCTTGAAAATGGCGCCGCGCTCCCCGCGGCGCAGCAAGCACCATTGCTCCTGCGTCCGCGCCCGGCGGCCTTTAAAGGGCTTTACCACGTGCCCCAGGCGCACGAATGGAGACTGGCGGTAAGGGACAGCGCACCGCCCCGGCGGGACTACACTTCCCAGCAGCCACTGCTCCGCCTCCGGGTTTGATTAGCCTGGAAAAGCACTACCGCCTCGGACGCAGCACTTCAGCCCGGGGAGGGGTTTCGCAAGAAGACTACATTCCCCAGCAGGCAGTGCGCCAGGCTGCTTCCAGCGGGAGACCCGCTGCGAGGGCGTGGTGTGTGCTGGGAGGAGTAGTCCGCGCGGCCGGCGCTCTGCGCCTCAGAGCGGCCCGTGCGTCAGGCGGCGCTCTGACCTTGCCGGGTTTGTCTGGTCGCGTGTCTCCGCTGCTCCCGGTCCGCCTGCCCCTCACTCGCTGGGAAGATGGCTGCTGTACGCAGGGCCCGCAGTTTCTCCCGCTGCGTGGTGCGCTTCTCCGACCGAGAACTCTGCTAATTCCCCCCGCGGGGAGGACGCACGGACCGAGTGGGGGGCAGAGGCCCCCGGGACGGCACAGCGCCGCCCGAGCGCTGGCAGCATGGTGAGCGCCGCCCGGCCCGGCCGCCCGCTGCCGCCGCGGGGGGGGGGGGGGCGGGCGAGGCGCGGGGCGGCGGCGACGGCCCGGGCCGAGGTGCAGGCGGGGGCGGGGAGCGGCGGGCGGCCCCGCCCCGCCGCCGCGCTCCCGGCAGCGGGGGGGGGGGAGGGTTGGGAGTGCGTGCCCGGGGCGGGAGGAGGCGGCGGCCGCCGGGCCGCAGCAGGTGTCAGGCACTGCGTGTCAGGTGCTGCGGTCCCGGCGGTGCCGCCCGACATCCTGCGCCACGAGGAGAGCGCCCCCCACCCCCCCGAGGATTTTTTGGCTGATGAATTTTGGTCTTTTCATTCGGCACCATCTAGCTATCCTCAGAAACACAAATCGTTGTGTCTTTACAGATGCGTGTGTCCAGCCTTTCTCTTTCCTCCCCGCAAAAAGCGGATGTCATAATGTTACTTGGTAATTTAAAGGGCTCTGTGGGCCAGGCACTCAGGTTAAATCAGAAACTCTAGCAAACAATCAGGAGTATTGTCTGGTTCAGTACTGCTTCGCTGCCTGTGTTTCCAAAAGAAATGTAAGTATCCATGATGAGAACTGGAACATTCAAAGTTAAGCCTCTTATATCATTCAGGAGCTCTTAAAACTCTTTATCACAGTGATTAAAACTTTTGTTGAACAGAGTATTGCTTCTACCACACTGACAGGAAAGTGGAGTTATTTTCTCTTTTCTTACAAATCCGAGAAGAACATTAGCCATCCGTCACTGTTCTGCAGTACTGTCCTTGCTTATCCTTGAGTTCTCCACAGCTCGCGTGTAGCCCTGTTCAGCTAGTGGCAGTCACCTTTGAGCTGTTTCTGATCTTAGCTTTGTTCTGTTGAAACAAAGATCTGAAATTAAACTCAAGTGGCAAGTTCTTTAGTAACTCATTGTTTGTAGTACTGTGAGGAAAGCAGCATGCTTACCGATTGCTAAATAGTTAAAACTGATCTGTGAAAACAAACTAGGCTTGCATTTGGCAAATGATCTGTAAAGTTTTGCAAACAAATCAGAATCAAAATGGCCCAGCTGATTTCTTTTTACAGGTCAGAATCCAATGCAGATGTTTGCTGTTTCCATTTTGCCATCTTGCAGCTTGATTTCCTACCTCTTTTTTCACAGAAGAATTGTTTGCACTGATCAGTATAGACTATAAATGTCTTGCTTGTAATTTCAAGCAGAATCAAGTCACTGATGTGTATAATAGCTGACTTGGAGGAAGGCCAATAGCATAAAGATGAACAGGCTGTAGCAGTTGCAATACAATATTCTGTAACCTTCAGAAACTATAACTACAATTTAAATTTTGTCCGAATGTGGGGAAGAAATCAATTTTTATAAATTACAATCCACTTTGGATGTAGTCTCTCGAACTGTCTGCTGGTGGGGTTGGCTGGTACTTCAGTACTACCCCGGTGCTTACTCAGTTGTCCAAACAGGTTGTTAATAGAGATCAGTTTTCTAGTCCAGTTAGCTGTGCAACAGCAATGTGGAAGAACTGCTTTACTGGTAAATCTAGAGGGATAGATAGTCACTTATGCTGCCACTGGTGCCAGAAGAAAAGCTTTTGATATGAGTGACTTCAGATCACATGTGCAGTCAGCATAGAGGAGGTAATGATGAAAATCAAAACTTTGGTTATAATCAACTTTGTGATGTTTTTTGACAACTTTTAGACTTGGGACTAGGTCTTCATAAAGTGGTGTAATTTTTGCTTGGATTGAGGGGACAGTTAAGTTTTAAATAACATTGAATGACATTTTGGAAGCAGTTGATCCAGACCATGACCATTTGTGACTCAGGAATGAAGGAGAAGTAGAACAGTCGACACAGAGACAAGGGGAAGAAATCAAGGCTCTGGAAAAGGTTACTGAAACAGTAAGGTTTTAAACACTAGGGTTCAGGCAGCTTCATAAGCTTTTAAATAATTTTAAATTTTACCACTACTTTGCTCTAAACAGTTTATTCACAAACTTAAAGGATTAATAGTTTTAATGGGTGTGCCGTTATGTCCAGGAAGATAGTGTGTTGATTTGATCTAGAAATGACTTTACTAGTCTCTGCATTATGCAGATAAAACTAGGCTTTCTCTGCCCAGACTGAGAGCTGACTGGACATGAGCAAGCTGCAAACCAGAAACTTTGTATCTCTGCCTTCTGCTCAGGCAGACAGGTAGGCCTTATTTGTGTGAGCAGGGTGTTGTAGTAATGCACTTACAAGGCATCTTGTTCCTCTGCTATCTCTGTTTGTCCAGCATAGATGCAATCCCTAGATGCTAAAATACTGTGGTGATAGGACTACTGTAGCTCATACAGCATTAATGGCCTGTAATCAAATTCTGGAATCAAAAACTGTGTGAGGCTTTTCATGAAAAGAAATTTCTAAGCTTTTTTACTTCTAGTTCAGACTTAACTCTTCTAGTACTTTGGAATGTTTCAACTTACCTGGTTTCTCCACTGAGAAATTTTAAATGTACAGCCTTAAAAACAGAGTCAATATCTGTTTACTGTAACCAACCTACACTGTCTGCATTATGAATTGTGAAAGATAATATGCTTGGACATCAATGAAAAGACATTTACAGATGACAAGCCAGTCCAATGAGGTTGTGGTAGCTTGGGGAGCCAGAAATGAGGGCTACAGCTGAACTCCAGGGAGATGTTTGTCACCAAGGCAAACAGATTAGGCATTGCCTTCCCATCAGGTTTGCCAGTGTTCTGTAGCTTGATCGTGAACTTCCAGATGTTATAAAATGCTATAAATTTTCTGAGTACAAGTGCAAGAATGCTCTGATTTCTGCACTTCCATTGCGCCGGAGACTAGAGCTTTATTTAGGAGAACTCGGAAGGCTCTCCCTGGTAAGTGTGCACAATGTGACTTAAAGTCATTGAGTGCTTTCCACAATAGGAAAGAGTGGGAAACAAGTTCTGTAAGTTCTCCTGGTAATCTTCTTAACGACAGGTTTGCCTTCTTAATCTCACTTTGCATTATGTTTTTGCAGAACTATAAATGTGAATTTAACATGGAATGGTAGAAAAGCTGGGATGCTTCAGCTACAGGAAGAACTTCTAAGCAAGTGTCTTAGTCTTTGTTGTTTTGTTTTGTTTTTTCCTTCTGACTTCTTGCTGCTGTTCTCGTTGTCACTTGCTACTGATACTCAAAATTAATTTTCCTCTATTTTCTTATATATTTTGTACAACTTTAGTATACTTTACAACTTTACAATGAGGAATCTCCCTCTGAAGCAGGACAAAGGGGCTTGGATTTTTCTTTTTTGTTACTGTTGTTTTTAAAAGTTCTGTTCTTAAACTAGCTGTCTTAATTTCCATGCAGGGCCCTGCTAAGTTTAGTTTAAGGTCTTGCTGTTGAACCAGTCTCACAGCAGTATTGTAAATAAAAGCAGCTGTCAAGCTCTCATGCCCCTCCCTTTTTTTTTCCACTAAGATTTCTTCATTATAGTTTCATGTGCAGTTTTTTTCATAAAGTAGCTATTATTACTCAAAGTACTAGTCTTTTTGTGCTTTCTTAAATATTAAATGAATCAGAACTACAGATTATCTTTCCAGTGAGAAGACAGTGATTCTTTTTTAATATCTAATACAGAGCACGCTATGGTTTAGTACTGAAATTTTGGTTCTGTGCTTTGACTTAGGTGCTGAGGGTTTTTATTTAGATACTGTGTCAGTGTACTGATGCATGTAAGTGTGCAAGTGACACAACTAGTCAGTGTTGGAATGGCATGACTGAAATGCAGAAAACAACTTCAGTGAGTTAATAAGATAGTGTAAGTAATAGTTATTTTAATTTTTATCATTAATTAAGACTGATCAGTGGAGTAGGTGGGTAGTCTGGGGAAAGGGGGAGTGTGCTTAAATTTTTATACTGAGCGTCTGTGAGACTTGGGCTTTGTGAAAGTGCTGTAGGGACATATGAAGACTCTGTAATCATGTCTGACTGCTCTCTTCTAGGCAGAAGCTGAAGAAGATTGTCACTCTGATCTGGTAAGAACCGATGACAATGAAAGACCTGGTGAAGCAAATCTTCAGGTACATCTCATATGCTAGTGTTTTATTACAAACATAGTACTGTTTTGATTTATGCCGTACTACTTATGCTCATTTAGTTACCATATGTTTGTTGAATTGACAAATACTTATTTTGTTTGCCCCTCCAGAGGTGAAACAGATAAATTTTGGATTGTGTTCCAGGCGTCAAATTCAATGTTCTGTTATGTGTACAGATAAAAAGAAAGTCTGTGGCAGATTTGGAATTTCTTTGAAGAACTGTAGAAGTCAGACAGCAGTTTCTGTATGGATCAAACTCAAGTTTAAATTGTCACTTTCTTCTGGAGCAGAAAGCTGATAAAAGCAGCCTGATACAAGAGCCTGTTTTCGTATGATACTAGTTTTCTATGTAGTTGCTCTCCAGAAGTCTTGATTGCAAGAGACATTTAAAATATAACTTCAGAGATACTCAAAAAAACGCCTGGCAAAAATTACAGGTTGTCTTGTTTCACAGAGCATAGTACTTTCTTTTTAAAAGAGGAAGGAGTGTAAGGCTTAATTTGTGTGTAATATAAATGACAACCTTGATTATGATAAAGCTTAGTATGCTTATATACAAAAAGGTAGCTTTTCTAATTTTTAATTACAACAGCTAGGTGACTTCTTGCTTAAGATAGCTCTCAGTAAACAAGAAGTACAAAAGCCATTTCCAGAAAGAATGATTTTCTAAGGAATCTTAGGTGATACCATGGTATGAACAATCTTTTCTTGGAACATTCCAGTTTTTCTTCTGTGATTAGCAGCCCTGATAAAAGCAGTTATCTTATTCAGTGACACTGGACAAATACTTATGCATGATTTCTTTTTTTTTTTTTTTTTAATTTACTATAAAACAATTGCTGATTGTCTGGGTCTAAACTCGCTGAAGCCATCTAAGACTTGGAAGCGTAAAGCATAATTTGAAAATTTTGAAACTCTGTTTTTGTTCTTTATAATCTCTACTCAGAAAATGTGCTGTCTGAATGTGACACTAAGTCAGAATTAATTGGATTTTTTAGGCAGAGCTCCAGATGTTCAGAGCTCAGTGGATGTTTGAGCTTGCCCCAGGTATGAGTTCTAGTGGGTTGGAAACTCTGCCATGCAGATCATCATCAAGAGGACCTGGAGTAAAGTCTGTAGATACCAAAGGGAAACAGGAGCTAGCAAAAGAGGAAAAGGTACAAAAAATTAATTTATAGATTTTTTTTTTTTCCTTTTAGTGTTGCAAGCTATATCAAAAGTTAAAGTGGAATTAAATCCAAAGAAACTAGAGTGGCAATTAAGCCGTTGTCCCCACACGAATGTCTTCCTGATAAGTTTCTGTGCTTGGCTTTGTGCTTGCCTCATGTTCCCGGTCTGTTTTCTGAAAGGCTGTAGGTAAGGGGTGAGCAGCCTTTCCGAAGGGTTTTGCCAGTTTGTGTAAATCACCGATTTCAACTTGTTAGTAGAAATTCAGGCAGAGGGAGAAGGAGGAGCCTACTGAATAGGCTGAAAATCAGTGGGATGCAGGAGCAGAAGCTTCCTGCCTCAAGATGGCTTGGTTTATAGGCCAGTAGTGATTATAGTGTGTACCATATGAGCTATAGTTTGCTGAACCCTGTTAAAGGCCTTTACTACAGAGCAATGAGACAACATTGCCATTCATTAAGTGAGTGTTACACATTACGAGGTCAAATTAGGTCAGCTGATCAGACATCCATATTTTTGTGTGTATTAGAGAGAGCTGAAACTGAGAGTGGGTGGGTTAATAACCTGTCCCTTGTAGTCAAGTAATAGAAAGAATTGTGACATCAATTTGAAAGATGTGAATAGCTCTCTGCCATTCCTCCTTTCGTTTTCTCACATCAATGTGGGGAGGGAGAGGATGAAGAAGAATTTTACCAAGTTTCGTATAATAGTATAGTCCCCTTTTCCTTCAGTGAACCAGGCTGAAGACAGCACAAATGCTGAAGTTGTGCTTTTCTTCTGCTTAGGGTACCTGCTTTGGCTTGGTGTTTACCTGTGCTGTGCTTTCTGAAAGTTTTTCAGATGAATGAAGTGCGTTTCCTCCTCCTGAAATTTTTCAGTACTACTTTGATCATCAATGTCTGTAAAATTTCCAAAAAGAAGGCTTAGGATAGACCTCTTTTTTTTTTTTCTTCTTTTTTTGCTCCTTTTCATCTCCCCAGTTCTTTCTAGAGTGGATATGCTATGTTTTTGCAAAGCTGCAAGGCTTTACAAAGCATTGTCATACCTGCAAGTCCAACTACAGTTAAATTTTAAAGGGGTCATACTCCTGAAGGGATTTAATTTATATAATGCTGTGAAAGAGATTCATAATGGGAGTACTGTGATCCAGTATTAGAATTTTGGTAACTCTTTACAACTCCAACATAATGCCATGATTCAGTTTGGTGGAACTGCTTAAAATTGCTGAAAAGAAGATGCACTGTTTGATGATTAGGAAATTCAGTTATGGCTTGTAGCACATGAATTTGTCTTCTCATTTTATTAACGGAGTTATCTTACTCTTTCATAGAACTGTTTGTCATCTTGCTTATCATATTCTAAGTTAACTGACTTTGCACAGGTATTTGTAAGAAATATAAGAAGTTTTCTGTGTGATTTATTGTGCAGGCAAAAGAGCTTTTCCTGAAGGCAGTGGAGCAAGAACAAAATGGGGCCCTTTATGAAGGTAATATGGAAGTCTATAATGAGCACCCTTATTACAGAGGAATCTAACACTCTTTCATTTCTGTACGAGATGTTAAAAATAGTTTTTCTTTGCTGTGCTTGGAAAAATACTGCTGTATGATGCCGGTGAACTTAAACTGAAGGCTAATAGTAATTTGAAAACTAGACTGGGTGAATAAGAAAACAAACCTGCTGTAAAAGTAACCGTCATATCACAGTTCTAAGGTTGAGGTGAAGCAAACTTAATTCAAGGAAAGTATTTCTAGCTTCTAGACAAAAAATAGTGAGGATATTTTGAAATCTAGCAGCATTCACACCAGCTTCAATTTACTGAAGCACTAGATTGCTTCTGATTAACTAGCTAATGGTAGTTTTTGTTGTTTGATGTTGAATAGACCTAGTTAACCCATCAAATGTTTTTTGATATATGGCATGTTAAGATAGCTTCTTTAAGATTTCCTAAAATGAAAGTTTGAATCTGGTAGTCTCACTTTGTCAGCTTTGCCATAAATATTTAAGATGCTTCGCTTGCTTGTCGTCTTATATCCACCAGCAAAAATAGATATTCAAAGTTTTCCTCCTCATACTTAGCTTTCAGAATATATAGAGTAAGATACCCATCCTAACTCAAAGTCCTGTAGATCAGTAGTGGAGATATTAAGTAATAACTAGGGAACCAATTATTATATTGAGTTTACCGTTTCTTTCATTTAAAAAAGTGGAACACAGAATGTAACAGTGGACAAGCAAGATGGTATGTATGGCCATGTTGGTTAAAGTGCGGGTACAAAGTATGGCAAGGTAAAGAGATGGAAGTGGAAAACTGGGAGTACTCAAGAAGTTTCTGAGCTCAGCCACCTGTTGGAGAGAATATTTCTGCTCCACCATGGGAACTTTCTTCCCCTTCTTAGGGAATTCTGCTTGTTCCAGATCTCAAATCAGCTGAGAGTTGCGAGTCCCCAGTAGGTAATAAAGCTAGTTAGTTCTTCAGTTTTCAATTTATTATGTGTTTTTACAGGGCAAAGTTACTTCAGGCAAAAGTATTTTGTGTGTTAGATGTATAGTTAAATACCTAGTTAAAAAAAAAAGGCCTTAGATCTAAATACAGTCTACCATTTAGGAAATTATGCAGTACATTGTGAAGGTTTGTTCGTACCAACAGTGTACAAGTAAATTTTTACAAAAAAGCCAGGAGAAGCAGACTGAAAAGCAGACTATTTAAGCATTATGTGTATAAAGTGAAACTGATAGCTTCATCTGCCTGAATGTAGTCCTCGTACACTACACGCAGCAGCAGAGTAGTAACACCTATCAGAGGTTTGCATTCACAAGGGCGTCCTAGGCGTCCGGACTGCATGGTGAATCCATTCTTTCCGAGCTGAATTTGATTTGAGGGTTAAAGAAACAAAAATAAACTGCTCCTACTCGTACATCCATATGAGTCCTTAGAGACAACGTCCTACACCAGGCACAGATAAATTGCTGAGTATATATTGGGCCATCTGTTTTTAGACCATGCTTTTATCTGCTGACCTGGCCCAGTTCACCAGAATCCAAGTGACGTTTCGGCCTGCTTCTGCAATCTGCTGATACCCGAAGTTCGTGAGACAGTTATGTGAAGCAGCCTGTTCATGTTTAAGTACGGTACAGGCCTAGCTGCTAGATTAACTGCTAAAATTGAGACTGGTATACTCAAATGAGGTTTCTGGTATTCTTCATCCTCACCAGCCAAAGAATACTACTTGTCAGCTACCGGCACTGACGTACTCAAGGAAATAGGAATACTTACTCACCCTGCACTCCTGCTTCTCAGATTAGTTAGTAGATCAAATTCTGAGCTCAAACTCACTGTGATGTTTGCTTTGTTGTGTTTTTGAAGGCCCAAACTGAGGGTGAATTGCCCTCTGCTCTTGGTACCCTCACAGGAGAATATAGAGAGGCACATGAATACATACATGTATAATACAAGTATTTAGAAAGACTGAATTCATGTACGGTGAATCTCTTTACCTTGAACAGGATCCACAGCGTTAACTCAGAAGAAAGATATTCTGCAGCTTAAGTAACAGTTCTTTCCCAGAGGGTGTTTTTTTTCTGATTTTTTTTTTTTCTTTCTTCTTCTTTCACTACTCTGTTCGTAGCATCTTTGGAATATTAAAGGTAGAAGTACTTTCTCTGACTGCTGGAAGAAGAAACCCTGACAGTTTATCCTCACAGTTGTTTGCTATACAGCTTTTTGAAAAGGCTGCTCTCCTCCAGTCAGGTTTCTCATACTCAGTGTTTGAGTGGCTTGCTCCTGTGCTTTCTGTAGCTTCCATGGTTTTGCCACAGCAAAATTTATTCACTTTGTATCTGTTGTTGATATTTAAAAGAACAGCAATAGTTTTTCTGCTCTCTTGCAGTTTTATAATGTGATGTATGTTTAAATGATTGTCTGTATTGTGTACTGGAGATTTAAGGTACACCTACATTATCTTTCAAACTCTTTTTCACTTTCCTTGTTGTTATTTATGACTACAGTGCCTAAAATATTTATGCTTTTTTGGAAAAGCTTTGTAAGTATTGAGCAACAAACAAAAACAGGACTTTCTAACTTTTTACTGTAAACCTTTGTACTCCCTAATTGAATTTTTAGTGATTGTTAGATCTGTAAAAGCTGATATATATCTGAGGGAGGTTTTAATTTTTAAAATGCATTTAATTTGCCTCTCTTCTGTACTGAATTTAAACCTTTATTCTAATCAGTAAAGATTGTTAACAAGATTTATTAGGCAAAGGTATTTTCCACCTTTTTAGTGCTTTTAGCAAGCCAGAATGCTATAGCTGGTCATCTCTCTGGAAGAAGCTTTGCTTTGATAAGCTAGTATAGACATCAAACAAGTTCAGATAGTAAACCTTTGTTTTCAGCCATCAAGTTTTATCGTCTAGCCATGCAACTTGTACCTGACATAGAATTTAAGATCACCTATACACGTTCCCCGGATGGCGATGGAGTTGGAAAGAGGTGGTAAGTAAGAAAAGATTTATTAATAAAGAGCACAGAAGTACTGAAACATGAAATTTTGTTTCTAATGCACATCAGTGCTATATTGTGATACACAGCTGCAAGTCTCTGAGCATTTGGAAAGCTTCTCTTAATTTCATTTTAATAGAATGCTTCATAGAAAGTAACACAGATGCACTAACGGTCTAGGGAAGACATTTCTACACTGTAGTTTAAAGGAGGTAAAAGACTCATTTGGAGCCAGATAAATTTAAGTAGAAAAATTAAAATACTTATGTGGTTATTTAATAAAATGCATCGGCCACATTATTACTTTTGACTTCTGATTTTCAGATTTATGAATTGTACATTATAGGAACATCTACATAATTGTATTAGTTAAAAAGATCAGTTACTGAAAGTTTTGTGGCCTGAAATAAGCATAATACTTAAGCAAGGCAATATATTGCAATTCTTGTGCTGACTAACACAGCCAGATAGGAACATTCACAATAAGTAGAAAAATAAATTTAGAAGTTTATACATTATAATCTGAGTAGTCTCATTCTTCATCATTACAAGCATTGGAATACCTGTAGCCTCAACACACCAAATAAGTAGCAGCTTAAAGTTAACCTGACTTGAGCCAAAAACTTGTGGTTTGAGGACAGGATTCAGGTTTGGGCCAAAGCTTCTAATACAGCTCAGACGGTGTTGTGAAGACAAGCTCATGAAACAGAGCTTCCAAATCTGCTGCTCACTGATAGCATCCATAGATGCTGATAGCTACAAGAAATTAGAGTTTTAAAACTGAAAATAAAAATGGAGGGGAAAGCACAACATCGCTCATGTGGTATTACTAACTCAGTCTTGTTGCCCCAAGGCAGTACAGCTTCAGTACAGCACTGGTTCAATATAAAAGAAAGTGAGATGAACTAATTGCTTAATTTACATCTGTTACTTTAGTATTTGAATGCATTGCTGGCATGATATTTTTACTGTACATTTATGCTCTAGGAAAAATACTGGGTTGCAGAGTACAGTCATGTAAAATTCTCGATATTCTTAGCATTATTTTTTCACTTGGTCTTCTTTAAGCCACTCTTTCCATCTGTCAGTCTGTGTATGAATTTTCATGCAGCTGTTTTAAAAATGTTGCTGCCCCATCCCCAGCACTATGTAACAGTGAGGGGAAACCAGCCAGGACTCTTAACTGTTGTTTAAAAGCAGTATTTGTAGTGATGTATCTTTTCAAGAGATGCCAGTGGTGGTGGTTTTGCTTTCCGAATTAGTGTTGTAGGTGTTTCTCATACTGTCTTTGTGAGAAAAAACAAATTACATACAAGTTACAATATACCCTGTAGGTATTGGCCATCTCATTGATCAGAATAAGGGAAGTTATGTGCTGTGTAACATCTTATAATGGTTTTAGTTATGACAGGCCCAAACATAATTGTCTGCCCTGTATAATATTTTAAAACTTGCTGGTAGGTCTATTAGTTGCTTATGGGGCTCTATGTTATCAGCTCTTCCTATTAAGCTTGTTTAGAGTAAAATTGAATAATACAAAGACTTACTGGAAGATCTGCTAGCAAGTCTTTGACCCAAAACAGTTAAGGAAAGTATTCTGTGATGAGATTAAGGAGAGTTGTGTAGTTTTTGGTTATTGCATGCACTTGTGAAGTTGTATGCTGTAATATGATCCCTTAAATTGAGATTTTTTGAATGCAGTAATATTCTCTTACTACCTAGTAAGTCTTCAAGTGTACTGAGCAGTAGTAGATGGCTTTTGTTTTGCCATCTAGTTCACTATCCTAAAATTTTTAAATCTGCTGATTTACAGAATTTGTAAAAAAAAAAAAAAAAATTTTTAAAGACAAAATGTTTCGTGAAGAAAAACAAGATGTTCCCTGAATTCCCCAAATAAAGCAGGAGTTTAAAAAAAAAACTAGAAATCTCTAGATGTTTTCAGTATCTTAAGCTGTGACAGGAATTACAAAAATATTATGTCACTAAAAACAGTGAACCTGTAAATCCAGAAAGAAACTGCTTAGATTGGAATTAAATGGAGAAATATATATTGCCAGATGTGTCCCAGCAAAATCTATATGAACTGGATAGAATTGCTCAGGTTGTTTTATTATATGATAAAGTGAGATTGCTTGCAAAACAAACAAGGAAATTATATTGAATGAAGAAAAGAAAGCTGATTGAAGCCTACATAAGAACATCTATGGGTACGTTTTATCCAATATCAAGGTGTTGACATTCCCCCTTTATACAGTGTTGAGGATAATGAAGACGATGGCAAGATGGCTGATCTTTTGACGGATTTCCAGCAGCAGCTAACTCTTCAGGAATCTTCAGTCAAACTTTGTCAGCCTGAGCTTGATGTCAGCCAGACCCATATCTCAGGTAGGAGTTAAGGTCAGAAGAGGAATTTTTAGAGATGTTAAAATATTCATCTCCTTCAAAGATAGCTTTAGAATGAAGAATCTGTACACAGTATCTCTTTATAGTACATATAGTATACATCTAACTCTTCAAAGTTAGCTGTAAAGAAAAAAAGATCACCAGCTAGCTAAATGGATCTTTTGTTTCATATAAAAAGTATGAAAAAAATGATTTTGCCTAAATCTCAGAAGCTCCTCCATGCCCTACTGCTACTGAGTAGCATTTTTCAGGATTAGAGTCACACTTAAAAATAGCAACTTCTAGAAACAGACCTACTGAAGTAAGTATGTTCTAGTTTTTCTTCCACTAAGTGTTTGAAAAAGTGAAATGTTGTGTATATATATTCTTTTTTTTTTTGGGGGGGGGGGGGAAGGTTGCACATATTTATTACAATTTTTAAGTGTGAATAAGAGGCAATTGTTCTGTGAGGAGAATGCATTTTTGTATCTCCTGTTTTTTTTTTTATCTGATTCTATATCAGGGTAGTGTTACACATAAGGTTGGTTTGAACAAAATGTTAGCTTATAGACACTGTATGTACAGTGTACACCTGGAATCTTTGATGTGACTTCTAAGTCAGCTGAGAAAACTGAAGTCCCTACGGTCTTGTATATTTGTAGTCTAAAACTATGTTTTTAGAATTTCTTACCATAATGCACTTTGAACTCTTGATTTTTGTTCTTTCCTTATGTGACTTTTTTGTAATATATAGTAATTTTTTTATGAAAAATAATTTTCTTTGGTATGTTCCCTGGTATCTAAGATGTACAAAAGTAGGATTTCCTGTGGAAATATGGATAAGTTACTGATTTACATGTTACTGTCTAATATGGAATTCTTTTCTATTTGCAGTGTTGCCTATGGAAGTACTAATGTACATTTTCCGATGGGTGGTTTCCAGCGACTTGGACTTAAGATCATTAGAGCAATTATCTCTTGTTTGTCGAGGATTTTACATTTGTGCCAGGTATTATAGAAAAGTTATCTAAAGTGAAGTTTCTTTCTGCTCTAAGGAAAGAAAAAAGAGCTTTTTTCAGCTGAATCTGTGATTTATAGTAAACAATATATAGAGGTTGATAGTAAATCCATGGTGCAAAATTACCTGTACTGGAAAGATTTTTCTTTTGTTTTTAGGCCTCTAAATCTTACATGTGGGACTACATCCTGCTTTCTCTTCCCATGACAATTTGCATGTTATGTTCCTCACAGTGCTGACCAGCTTTTGAATGTGCCACTTATTGGTATATTAGATAGAGGACTTAACTGTAAGAAAAATTGCTTCTAGACTTTGTTTGAAAATCAGAGTTGCAGGGTCTCCAAAATAGTACGTCTGCTGTGTTGTCATCATCATATGGTCAAGTAGAGCAGTACCAAGCTATTGCAATGTTGTTGTACTGTACTTAGCTGAAATTGCGTTGTGTCTTGCATTTCACTGGGAGGAGGAACTAGCTTTCAGATTCTCAAGGATTAAGTAAATTAATTAGTGATTTAAATTATGTGTTATTCTTGTTCAAGAAAATTTCTTCCAGTTGCATCCAACACAAATATTGGAGTGTGTTACTTTGATACAAATACTAAGCAAGCTTTGCAGGAAAGTTATAGGTTTTGCTTTTTTTCTTATTTTCATTAGAGATCCTGAAATCTGGCATCAAGTCTGTTTGAAAGTATGGGGCAGAAGCTGCAATAAACTTGTTCCATATGCCTCTTGGAGGGAAATGTTTTTGGAAAGGCCTCGTGTTCGATTTGATGGTAAGGTGTACTCTTGGAAACAGATTTTTCATATTGCATGTAACTATTACAGAAACAGTTAGTCAGGTTTAGTATTTATGACATTGTTGTTATACCTAATCTGAATTTATTTGGGCTTTTGAAGCTGTAAAATATCTGTAAAGGCCGGAGGAGGGTGCAAGGGACAAAAATAAAAAGTTTGGGATTTTTTTTTACATTTTATATTTTTTGCATACTTAATTTTTCTTCATATACTTATTTCTTCCTTTCCTGTAGGTGTATATATCAGCAAGACAACGTACATACGTCAAGGAGAACAATCTCTTGATGGTTTCTATAGGGCCTGGCACCAAGTGGAATATTACAGGTAGAACTGTAGTACAATGAGTGAGTGAAATGTTTCTCTCTCTAAGTACTGTTCATCAAAATCCAGCCCTTGGTATCACAAACATTAATTATTCTGTAAAACTCAGTGGAAACATTACTGTGTGTAAAGCTATATATTTTTTTTTGAGAGTAGATCTTAAGGAATAGAATGTGTTATAATTGCTAGAGATGGACTCAGAAACACATTTTCTCCTCAGTTACACTTTTCCACGTGGATAAAACTTAAATGGTAATAGTGGTAACACTCATCCACAGATTTCTTCTCCATCCCCAAGTCACTTTACATTTCTGATATAATAATTGTTTTCAGCAAAGGGAAAAAAGTGATTACACAAGAACTGTCTTTTAACTTACTTGTAACCACCTGTCAGTAATCTAAAGGCTGGGATCTCTCAAATTGCTCTAAATGCTTTGCCATTTGTTACTGTAGCCTGTTTTTCTTGCTGTTCCTCATCCTGCTATTCACAAAGTGCATTGTTTCATTCTGCTGTCCCTTCTGTGGCTGGAAACTGTTAATAGAAACCATTGAATCTTATGGCTATATATATAGTCTTACAAGCATTAAGACAGTATCTGAGTATTGTAAAAACTGATCGAATTCCAGAACCTGAATGAAGTCCATATGGCATTGTCCATTCTGTATTAATACTGTAATTAAGATTTTATTATGTTTGTCTCAGTCGATGCTGGGAATGGAGAAACTTATTTGAGATCAGTTTTGATTCCTGAGTAGCCTTCTTGCTTTAATTAAAGTTGACAAAACTGAATTTCTGCCCTGTTGCGTAAGCCTGCATAGCTTGATTTTTTTTTTTTAATTCTTAAAACTCTTTTGATTTCTGATCTCTTTTTGTGCTTTACTATGTGTGAAGAAATCTGTTTTCAAATTCTGAACTTTATTACCTGTGATGATTCCAAAAAAAGACATTTTTTCTACGTATAGATTGTGTAATTATATTTCTGCAGGTATTTGAGATTCTTTTCAGATGGCCAAGTTATGATGCTAACAACTCCTGAAGATCCTCAATCTATTGTTCCTCGCTTACGGACTAAAAATACAAGGTTATTGAAATAAAATATTTGGTTATACAGTTTTTTTTCTTGCTTTTACTTGGCAATTTCTATTTACCTTTGTCTAGGCTTCTATATCTGGGCTTAGCAAAAACAAGAGTAAAAATATGATGTTATTGTTATTTAAGGTCCTGGTGTTTTAAGTAGATTTCTTTTACAGGTTCTGTGCTAGGACAATGTCTAGGAAGACTTTTAAAGGAAGTAGATGGAAGAATACATGCTATTGGCTATTGTGGTTTTAGAATGCTTTGAAAGATATTATTTCAGTATTGACTACATTCTTACACTTCCTTGTCCGTGTGAAGGAAGGTGAAGTTTTCAGTGGGACCTAACTAAACTATTGCTTGATTTCTCTTTGGTGTTTGCACAGCTTGTTAAAAATCTTGTAGAAGAGGGTTTGCAGCTTCCGAACAGGTTTGAGCTGTTCATTAGGAATCTGAAAATATTTAGCAGTAAGCTAGAGCGAACCAACTAATTCATCTTTACTGTGCTATCTGGGACAATTATAAAAGCAACCTTCCAAAAAGTTTTCATCATTTATTACCATCAGTCAGCCTGGTACTCTACCAAATGCAAATAAAAATTGGTTTCCTTGAGTAAGGGATGTAGTCTTCCTTTCATTACTCGTATTTGGACTATAAGTACATGACTCTTTTGGGACAGAGAGTATTTTTTTATGTGCTTGACACTGTCCTCTTAACCTTCCAGAACTGATGCAATCTTACTTGGCCATTATCGCCTTTCCCAGGAAACAGACAATCAAACCAAAGTATTTGCTGTAATAATGAAGAAAAAGGAAGAGGTAGGTACCAAAATAGAACAGAGAAAAATAGTTTAAGGAGAAAGGGCTTTTTAATTAAGATTTTTCTCAGACTGTGTATTTTAAGGCACAAGGAGATTTGCATTACATCAGAGGATTAAAAATAAATTTCATGTTTAAAATATAATATTCACAAACTGATTTAAAAATAAATACATAAATAAGTATGACAATTTATCTTACCATTTTTTTCCAAACCTGTAATAGTCTGTATTAAGACAGATAAATATTTGGTTTACATCTAAGCAACAGTTCTCTCCCTTAGGCTAGATTGTTGCACATGGTGATAGGCATTAGGTCATTTGTTTAACTTTTTAGTCCTCTAAATATGAAAAGGCAATACATATTCCCTCCTGGGAAGATAATGGGAACACTAGAATTAACCAAAATAAGACAGGACTGGGGAGGGACAGGTGAAGAGGTCTTTGTCTGAGATCACCTTTCGACTATATGCTGTTATGTTACACAGTGTTAAATAAAACTTAAATAAGCAGTATTCATGAATTGAACTCTGAATAATTTGGTCAACTTATTTTCCTCAAGAAATGTTCTGATTAACCAGGTGTCTGTCAAGAGAAAATAGTTACAAGTGTTATGTTACTTTACAATGATTTAGCATAGTTTGGGTGGGCTCTTCTACCCACTTTTTAATTTTCTGTGAAAACTTCTTCCCTAATTAACATCTAAATTAACGTGTTTTCAAGCAATACCCATACTTACTTTTAAAGATTCTCCTGTATGAGAGTTTAACCATCTGTCCTCACAGTTTTATTTAAGCCTCAGGATAAATAGTTGAATGATGCGTTCTTTGTAGGTCACAAAACTTCTATTGTCTTTGTACAGAAACCAATTGACTACCACAAATACAGGTACTTCCGCCGTGTTCCTGTACAAGAAACGGATCACAGTTTTCATGTAGGTCTGCAGTTGTGCTCCAGTGGGCGCCAGAGATTCAACAAACTTGTTTGGATACATCATTCTTGTCACATAACTTACAAGTAAGTAAATAAACAGAGAATAAGCTCAAAGAAGGATATTTAATTGTAGAAACATGGGTGGCATTAATTTGTCCAGTTTTAAGTTGAGAAAAATATAAAAAGTGCGAAACTTCTGAGGCTTTAAAAAGTACCTTGAAAAAATAACTGGTTTTGATTCAATATATTGTAATCAACTTTTTTCCCCAAATTTCAGTAATTTTTGCTAATGGTATGGAAATTGTCATTAGTAGAACTGCAGCATTTAAGTATTTAAGGGATTTATGAACAGTGTTTAAATGATTTCAGGACTGAATCAGGGCTGAATGACTTAATTGTGGTGCTAGTAAAGAGGTGTGGAAAACATGTATTCATTAAGGTCTGTTTCTTTTCCTCTGTAAAAGTGCAAGCTAGAAATGCTGTAGAAAGAGCCAATTATGTGAGGGTCTCTGCACCCATTTTGTGTAGAACTGTAGTGCTTACAAACTACATGACCCAGCAGTGCAAAATACTGTGACCAGCTGTTCTCATCATGGACCCAGGAAGAGCCATGGCCCTTGTTCTTTCTCCTGTCACTCTAGACTACTGGCAGACTGGCTAGTCAGATGTGTGACATTGGCATTTAGGCTGGATTTAGGCCTTGTCTTCCGGTCTTTTTAACCTTCATATTCAGTCTTTTTATAGGGTCAAAGCTCAGATATCGAGCTGTAAGTATGTAAAAATCTATGAATCTAACCTACTGGCAGTTCAGAGTATAGGTAGCTTTCATAAGCAGAAGACTAACTTTTATAAAAACAAATATTTTCATACCTAATTTATGAAGAAGTTGTGACAATATCAAAGATTCTTTTCAGCAGGAAGTTTCTGTGCTAGTCAGGTTCTACTTAACCTTTCAGTACGGCATGTCCTTTAGAAACTAGAGTAAAGGTGAGCAGAAACCATAGCTGGGAGGATGTATGCTTTTTGTCACTGATGTCCCAAAATGCTTGGGGGTGGTGTTAGTCTTGTAAACATGCGGACAACTTAGAGCTGTCATTCAGTATTCTGAAGTCCATGATTCTAACTGAAACAAATGACTTAAGCGATATTCTGCACTGTTCCAGGTCTTGGAGCTAATAAGAGGAATTGAAGGCAGAGAGTGGTTTCTTTGTTATTAAAATACAAGTGTGATCTAGCCAACATTCAAATGCTTTCAGAATGAAGTGGTATGAAAGACGCTTATTTAGCTTGCGTTCCAACTGTACTTTAGTGTACACATTTTACTGTGGAATGTGATTACATAATTGAAGGATTTAAACAGCAACTTACATCTGATGTAACTTTTATTTTATTGTCTATTCTTTGTAGATCGACCGGTGAAACAGCAGTTACTACTTTTGACATTGACAAGATGTACACACCTTTGTTCTTTGCACGAGTGAAGAGTTTTACTGCATTTTCAGAAAAGCCGCTCTAAGAAACACCTTTTCCTCTCACAACTCTTGCATGAATAAAAGGTTGTAGCAAATGAGCACTTAAGTTATAAATGTGTATATATTTGGAACATTTTAAAATTCGGGGGATTTTTTGGGAAGGCCATATGTTCTATTTGATTAGGGATGGCTGGAGATCAAGCTTATGAGTATTACACATCTTTACTTTGTGACAAGACTTTGATAACAAAGTTTTTATTTTTTTTTAAACAGATTTTATAAATCAGTCTGCCTAAAATGTGAGTCTTCATCTGCCTGGGCACCTTAATGGTTTGTCCAGAAGGAGTTGTTATAGGAAAATCTCATTGTCCATGGGACAGTGTGCGCATGCTCTCTGGTGAAGGCTTGAAATGTGAAGGGGAGAAAATTGTCTTATATCTGTTAAACTGTGTGACATACAAGAACTTCAAATAAATGTTTTCTTTAATTTAAACTTATTTTGTTTGCCTTTAAGATCTGACATTCTGTCAACATGAACGTTAAGAAAAAGCAATCGAGGGCAGACAAATGTGAAGTACAAATTTAACCGCAAAGGTACATCACCACCAACACAGTGATGTCAGTTGGTCATTAATGTAATTTGATCTTGATACAAGTTCAGTGGAGCCTGCCACCTTGATGGGATGGGCCTGAAGGGGAGCAGGATTTGGGGAGTGAGTTGTTCTCTTGTACTGCAGGAGGAATTGGCAGGGTACATGGCTCTGCTCGGGAAGTGTCACAGTGGTCATGGTGAAATACTGGAATGTACACTGGTTGTGCATTGGCCAGGCCTAATTGCACAAGTAAGAGCAGAGCTCACTTGAACATGTTTGTAATGTGTTATAACCCTTCATCTAACCTTGCTACAGATGCTGTAAATCCATTGGGCATTTATTATACTAAGATAAATTTTGAGGCTGCTGTAGATGTTCAGGTGCTGTGTACTGCTAATCATGAAGTGTACCTTGAGGTTAATTGCAGGTACTGTTTGCTGCTTCTCCTGCATATATCGCTTGGGGGTGTAGTGCAGACACTGTAATGCTGCTTATTATATATGTATCTTGGATTCTGAAAGAACTGAAGCTTTCTAGTGTAATGGTTTTTTTAAAGGCATTTTGCATAATTTTCCTTTGAACATCTCATTTCAAAATACTGACCTGGACTTGAGGACTAAAGTGTGAAAGAACTGTTGAAAGAACTATACTTGTTCCATAATTTATAAAGTGTATCTTTGCAAGGAGCTACACAACTAAAAACATCAATAAATCTTGATTTTGAACACACAATCCCTTGCAATTTCTTATTTTGCCAAGAAATCATTACTTTCATACAATAAAACAAATACTTAAGAGTTACTGTACATGAACTATTGGCAAGGTTGGTAGGTAGAGTTAATATCATAATGACTTTTTATTATATTACCTACAGGATATCCAGGAAAAGTAGAGATGCTTTCAGGTGCATAAGTTCTGAATACAAACACGTATGCCTGGAACTTCTGACTTCTTCTAGCTAGTCTAGTAAGACTCTACCTACAACCCTCTCTGTTCTATGTCCTTAATAGTGCAACTGCAGCTGTAATCTTACTACACACAACAGAGCATTTAATAAGGAGGATATTGTATTATGATTGAAGGGGAAAACAATTGCTTAGACTATCAACTTCATGTTTTGATGATAACTAATGAAATATTGCCATGTGTGTAAATGGAAAAAGATGTTAGTTACTTGCACTTATGTTGAGGGTGATGATCTGATTCTGATCTGATTCTGCCTAGTGAGAAATGTCAAAAGTTGATTTCTGTGACAAGAATCAAAAAAATGATACTGATTATGTGTTTAGATGCAGTTTTGTCCTTCAGTAACCAAGCTGAATATAGTAAAAATATCTTTTAAGTTCAAAGCCCTTTTCATACCAAGAAATACCTGCATTATCTGAGCTTTTTTTTTCCTGCCCTGGCCCTGTTTGAAGTATACTCTGGGGACAGTGGGAAAGCTGCTGATGTTCTCTTATAAATTAAGGTGTAGATTCAAGAAAAGTTTCAGGAAATGTTTAGTATAATCTTAAAGTAAAGATTCCTTCACCAAGAAAACTGTGTGAGCCTTCTGTCTATCAGACTGAGCTATGACTAATGTGCTTCCTCCCCAACATTTAGCAATATGAGAAAGCCAAGCTAGTTTGCATTTTAAAATGGTTTCTCATCAGCAAAGATTATTACTGTCTGTTCACACGCATCTATTAAAATACTTGTTTAAGCAAAGAAAGGGATGACTTTTCCTTCATTCTGTCTAGCAATTTTAATAGTCCAGGACTTTAGTGGCTAAAGGCTCCGTGTTCTTATTGTTTAGTTTTATTGTCCTTTTAATTAGCCTATAAAGACACTAGTCAGTATAACCAGCCTACTGCTGGGAGATTGTCCTTTACTAATTATATCAGTAACTTGAATGAAAGAATTGGGTATACACCTACTCAGTCCTTTTCCCAAGAGTTTGTGTGAATTATGACAAGGTGTGAGAAAATCCATCATAAATGGAAGGAGGGCTACAATGGGTGATCAACTAGTAGTTCACGTCACTATTTTTATGTGCTGGATTAAAGTCAGCTGCCTTTTGTACTCTTTGAGGAGGTCTTTGCTTCCTGGCATTTTTCCCATAGAAATACTTTCTGAACAAGAAAACAAAAAAAAGGGGGGGGGGGAATATATATGGCCAGGTGTCCTAATCCAGGTGATTGTAACACACCACAATATAGAAGCTAAACCTACAATTAGATGCCAGTGCATTTTTGCCCTTTCTTTAAGCAGAGATCAGAGAATAAACCAGAACAGAACACTGTCACAGCACTGGGCCCCAGCCCCCATTTTACAGTCAACATTCTTTAAACAGTAAGTGAATTTTGTTGAGAGAAGCATGTTCAGCTGATCAACTGTTATGCTAATTTGAGTCAGTCAAATAATATCTCTTCAATAAGAAATTAGCACCAGTGAAACATGTGCCTGTAATGCTGGCTTGAATGTGGGGGGAGGAAGTAGTGACAGAGTGATTTAATGCAGTGAGCAAAGGACCAGCTCCGGACACTTTCCAACTGCTGGGTTGAGCTCCTGATTTGCTCAATAACCTTGAGCCAAGCCAGTTAAGAGGTTCCAAAATACACAGCGTTTTCACAAGGGTATTGTTTAAAAGAAAGCAAGAAAACAATAGAGTCCATTTTGATTTTTTCTAATCCCAACAAAATTCCGTAAAGTATATGCCAGTATATTTGGAAGTTGGTGCCAACATTAAAGTAGCTAGATTATGGGGTGCTTTTTTGGTTTCATCTTTTCTACTGTTCAAGTTGAGAAAAAAAATACAGAAGTTTATATACTTTTGAAAAACAGGTAGCCTTTTAGAATTTAATGTTACATATATTACTAAATATTAATAGTGTATGTAGAGAAACTGACATTTTAAATTTGATAGTGCAAGGAATCACTCTGGATTCAAGTTTCATCCTTTATGCTAGGACTAGCTGCTTTTTTGCTAAAATGACTTACATAATGGTTTGCTTAAAAGAAACAGTGAGTGCTTTGCCATGCATCTATCTTGTCTGAGATTTAGCTCCTGAGGCCTTAAAATAATTTGTAAAACTGCTAGTCCTAGATAATGTTGGCTGAAGCACAGGAGCTGCAACAAAACTAGTGTCTATTATTGCATGGAACCATTAGAGGTGTATAAAAGTGGCATTCTCCCTTAGCTAAAACTTCTTTGAGCTCTAGTAGCATAGCCCATTTGAGAGCGTCCGGATACACCCATGCTGATATACGTGCTTATCTTTCAAGGCAATAAGAGATTATAAAAATACACAATACAATGTGATTGAGACATGCATTCTGAATATGAACAGAAAAAAATAGGATTTCATTTGAAGACAATACTCCTCCATATTTCAGGATTGACAGCTTTCCTGCCATAGCAAGTAAAGCTATTTTGACATCTTTTGAAGATGCCGGTAGCACACAGGTTAATTTAGTCTCAGAACGTTCTGTGAGAAATAGCTGGGCCTGATGCAGAGCTGAGAAAAAAATAAGACTAGTGAATTCTGTCAAATTAAATTAGTCTTTAATGCAGAAAGCCAAGATCAATTGCCTTTTCTTTTTTAAACACGTATTTTATTTCTGAATGAATGGATCTTCCCTTCAAAAGATGTATACAAACATGGTGACCCCTACCTGTCTCCAGGCTAAATTTACACCCTGAGTAAATTTACCTTCATTAATTCTATCTGTGTAATGGTACAAGGTTGCTAAAATTGCTAAAACAGAAGTTATGCTCGGCTTAGTTGGTAATAGATAATTTTATTTGGGGGTGGAGGGGGGCAAAGGAATTTTCTCGTTTGATTTTTTCTTTCAAAATAGCGCTATCCATTCAGTTTGTTGCAGCTTAGTGGTAAACAAGAACTTTGGGATGTGGCTTCCTGATTGCCAGGCGTTTAGTGCTACCAGTGCAGAATGATGCTATTCTGCCACTAGGTGGCAGGCCACAGTTTGAAGCTTTCTTTTGTATTGAGTATACTTAATACATTTATTTTTCCCCAAAAGCTTCTTTAAAAATTGAGAACATTCCAGCGAAAAAGGAGAAAATGCAACAAGTTATAGTTTAGCTTTGTGTGTAGCCTGCCAAGCATTCAGCACCTTAGGCTTCTGTGCTAGTAAGGCCTCCATGATAGCACAACTGAAGAGGAGTAAAAAGGAAGGCCAGCTCGCACCAGCATTTTAAGTGCCTGAATCGCAGAATGGAGCCTTCGGTCCTGAGTTTGATTCCTGAATGGTAGGGGACAGCTTTTGAATGGGATCTAAAGCAGCCAGTATGCTAAGCAGGAGCATCCTTATTTGACTAAGTAAGATATGCCAAGAAGAAGTGCATGTTAAACACTGCTATTTGGAGAGCTTATATTCCCACAGTGGCAATTATGATTTCAGTCCCTGCCCTGCTGTGTACATTTTTGTTCACAGTCCAAGTTTGTTATGTCAGAGTTGATGGCCCTAACCACTAGGCCAGGCAGATGCTCTTTCAGGTTTTTTTGCTTACGTTGTCCCACAGTATATATAATGAACCTATTGAAAGGAACCTCATGAAGTTCAGCAAAGGCAAGTGCAGGGTCCTGCACCTGGGGAGGAATAACCCCATGCACCAGGACAGGCTGGGGGTTGACCTGCTGGAAAGCAGCTCTGCGGAGAAGGACCTGGGAGTGCTGGTGGACACCAAGTTGACTACGAGGCAGCAATGTGCCCTTGTGGCCAAGAAGGCCAATGGTATCTTGGGGTGCATCAGGAAGAGTGTTGCCAGCAGGTGGAGGGAGGTGATCCTCCCCCTCCACTCAGCCCTGGTGAGGCCACATCTGGAGTACTGCGTCCAGTTCTGGGCTCCCCAACACAAGAGAGACATGGAGCTGCTGGAGAGAGTCCAGCGGGGGGCTACAAAGATGACTAGGAGACTGGAGCATCTCTCATATGAGGAAGGAGAGCTGGGCCTGTTCAGCCTAGAGAAGAGAAGACTGAGGGGGCATCTTATTAATAAGTATCTGAAGGGAGGGTGTTGAGAGGATGGAGCCAGACTCTTCTCAGTGGTGCCCAGCGATAGGACAAGAAGCAATGGGCACAAACTGAAACACAGAAAGTTCCATCTGAATGTGAGGAAAAACTTCTTTACTGTGAGGGTGACAGAGCACTGGAACAGGTTGCCCAGAGAGGTTGTGGAGTCTCCTTCTCTGGAGATATTCAAAACCTGCCTGGACGTGATCCTGGGCAATGTGCTCTAGATAACCCTGCTTGAGCAGGGGGGTTGGACCAGATGATCTCCAGAGGTCCCTTCCAACCTCAACCATTCTGTGATTCTGTGATTTATTGTAGAACAGCTTTAACAAGAAAGACTGAACATCTCCCCCAAAACCCTATAAAACTGGTAAATGTAGGTGAGGATTTGACTGGAATCCCTCTTAGGCAGAGGGGAGGGATGAATCTGTGAGCTGAAAGCGTATTTATAACTTTTATGAGAATCTCCCCCAAACTCTGATCAGGGTGGTACAGCACCACCTGCTACTTTTGGAGAGCAAGAAAGAGCAATCCTGTCTCATATTTTTAAAGAAGATGCTGTGGGGGTGCCTCACTCCAAGAGGAGTTCAAAAAGCTCCTTCCTACACTGTTAAGAAACTAGGTTTAGCCCTAATACTTTGCAGTTCAGTGTTTATTAGCCAGGGTTGGCCAATTAAGGTATGTTTATAGAGATATACTTTTTATGTGCAACTGCTAACTGATCTGAAGTAAAAAAAAAAAAGGTAAGCAAAATATTGGTCTTTTTTTCTCCTCTTTTCCCTGATGTCCAGAGTCCCTGCCTCCTCACTTGAATTATGGCCACACAAACAGCTGACGGCTCATCTGGGGGAGCAGAGAGCTCAGGACTGGTGAGGAATGGGATTCAGGGACTTAGCGTAGAGGAAAAGGCATAAGCCTCTTAAAACAATAAAGTAAAGGTAAACAGATTAACATCTGTGAAAGCAGTGATCATTTTTCACCAAGAGTATGTAGCAGGGCTTTGGGTTTTTTCTTCCTAACTGATCTATCCCAATGACTGTGTTTTCTCCAATAGGGCAATCCTGGACAACAAAACATAGACAGAGCTTAATCTTTTTACCACCATGTCTAACGTGACGGGCAGAATGAAAACAGGCTATCTGACATCTGTACCAGTGTTAGCAGAGCTGACTCTGCGCTGGCCTGGATTGCTGACCTGTGCTCTGTAATTCTCATGCACAGAAAGGCCCAGCTGCACTAGAAGCTACTTTGCGGGAATGGTATTTAAGCTAAATGTAATTGCTCTCTTCCAGCACAGCCAAATTGTTCCCTGCACAGATTAATATATGGATGAGTATCATCAATCTGATTGCTCCTCAAAAGCTTTTTCATTTTCTCTCTGTAGTAAGCAATGTT
Organism: Apteryx mantelli; assembly: GCF_036417845.1. Classification (NCBI taxonomy): domain Eukaryota; kingdom Metazoa; phylum Chordata; class Aves; order Apterygiformes; family Apterygidae; genus Apteryx; species Apteryx mantelli. The sequence goes on along the minus strand of NC_089980.1, from coordinate 113,060,867 downwards.
AGTTCACAAATCTCTCAGCTGAATCCCTCTCCCCACACTTCACTAGTCTGGGGGTTTTTTTTGGTGGGGGGAAACTAAGGCAAAGATAGCTCCTATTATGCCACCTTCAAGAAGGCCTTTGAAATTCAGGGTACTTTTCATAACAACTCCTCTACCTAGCTTTCAGTAGAAATCAATGAAAAAATCCTAATTTGTTTCAGATAATGTGACATCTGCCTTAAATCACAAACATGAATACTAGTGGGTCAGTTCAGTACTGCCTTGAAATTTAATCACATGGAAAAGAAAATATTGAATACCCTTAAACTCACCTTGAGTACACATATTAGTAATTGACAGTGTCTAGACAGATGGTGATCTGGAAAGTAAAGTCTGGGAAAAATAAACTTAAAGTTATTAAAGTCAGCTACATTTCCCAGTGGTAATAAAGTAGAAAGATCGGGGGGGAGGGAGGGGAGTTTTCTTAAAACAAAAAACAAAAAACAAAAAACAAACAAACAAACAAAAAAAAAAACCCAAACTTTCTGCAGCATCTGACAGAACAACTGTTGTTGCCAGCAGTCCCATTTGGAACCTGCGCCCCTTTTAAGTCTGTCTTTTTTTTGAAGATTTCACATTAAAAAAGTCTGTAGAACCTGAAAAACTACAAGAAAAAGAAATCTAATGATAAGATGAATATTCGTCTGAGTATGTGCAAAGCAGTGAATCCAGTTTTTCTTCTTTCTTTTCAAGGGACTCTAATTTAGAGAGTTTTTTATGAGATCAAGATCATACACAGGATCATAAGTGTGTATGTTTACTGTGGTTCACTAGGATGAAAAAATCATTATGGGGCACACTGTTGATCAGCTGGTGATCTCTGAGCTTCAGCATAGCATTATTTATGATTATCTTATGCTTAAACTGCTATACTGCTTCCCATCAGGCCTGGAAAATCCTTTGCTATAGAACAAATGTGACCTAAACAAAAGTTAAATGTATTGTTTGTGAACAGAGAAAAGATTACTGTCACCCCAATTCTACAGCGAAGACATCTAAGTTAAGTTTTCCAAAGAACCTGAGCAAGCTAGTTACCCTATCCTCCTTAAATTTAGTACTATTTGCCCCACTATAGTATTAAAGGACTACTAAAAATTCTGCTTACAGAGGTATTAAAGAGTAGAGTGAGAAAGGGTTGAAAACATGTGGTTGAAAGTAAGTGTCTAAGTTTTTTGAGGGGTCCTTGTGTTTCAGCAATGTTCAGAATCCACCTGGTTCGGTGCTGGATTGGGCACTCTCTGTACGGTTAAACAGAGGGCAAGCTGGCGAGCAGCAGAGTCTGTGATGCAGACCGCAGCTTTCCGCCTGCTGGCCTCAGGGCTCACAGCCTGGGAGCAGAGCTGCAGAATGGTTGTAGGGACAACCTGAACCGCAGGTCTCTGTCTCCTGCTGCGCAAGACTACCCGTTCTTAGGAGGACTGTGGTTGATCAGTCTCCGTGGCACTGGCTGTGTGGTTTTGGCATGAGGCATTTGGGGACTGACGATGGAGAACCTGGTGAGATGCCCAGACTATCCACATTTCAGAGGTGATCTTGGCCAGCACTGGGACATTATGTGAACTTGATCTTTCTCTCATTTTGCTCTGAAGCTTGCCCAAAAGCCCACGCCTGGGATAAGACTTGATTCCTCTAATGGACAAAAACTGGATACAGAGAAACACTTTGCTTCTGAATCCTAGATGGACTTAGGCAGGAGAATTATGTTCTGGGTTGTGCAGCTGGGCATAACGCTCTTCATGCGCAAGAATGGTGAGCTCAGTGGAGGTAGTTTCAGGCTCCAACAAGTCTCTGCCTACTAAATGAGAGCAACCTGCCTGCACAGTTAGGCTAAGGGAGAGATCGAGACTTTCTGGATCACAATTTTGGCCCTTAAAATTCAATTCCTAAATAACCTTTCAAATGGACTCTGTCTTGGCTGGCTGTTAGGCCTACCACCACTTTGCTAATTGCAATGGTGTGACTGTAAAATTTCTTGTTGGAGAAATGAGATCCTGAGCGAGGATTTTAATGAGAGTTTCTTTTGCTTGCTTGCTACAACTCTGCATTTAGCCATCAACAGAGTTAAGATGGAATAAATGCTGGTAAAGTCACAGTCATTATGGAGATGAAGAGACTATTTTGATGAAAAAAGACCACATTCCACAGTTTATCTGGATAATCACAGCTACTTGCAGCAGCAAATACAGCTGTGCTACACGCTCTTCAGTGCACTATTACCAAAACATGCTTGGATACCAAAACTTGTTATTATTTGCAGATAGATTTTTAGCCAGTTCCCTAAGGAAATGAGGTATTATGCATTCATGCTGTCAGCGTGACAGTTCCCACCAATAACTTTTGAACCTGCTGACCAGTTCCCAGACAAATTTGCCAGAAGGACCAAAGATTCAATAATATTGAATTCCTACACATTTGATGAAAGTAGGTAATGAATGGAAAGAGACACTGCTAGTATTTCCATGGAGAGAAAGACTGCTGTGAGTTCTGGTTTTAGTTTCCATGCTGTCAAAAATAGTTTTTGTACTACTAAAATAGATTTTACAGTATTATGTTGTTAGACATCAAAAAATACACAAGGGAGAGTGCCGGAAACCAAGAAACCAAGCCCAAGCTTCACAACTTCTGCCATTCAAGAGCACATTTTTAATCAAATAGGTAGAAGTTTTGAAAAAGTGGCTTTTGGGGGGTTTTGTTTTGTTTTAGTGAAATCAACCTCCAAGAGTAAGTTTGAAAAATGCAGGTCTGTTCAGTGCAATGAGAGGAGGGAGCAGCGCAAGGCAGGATGTTATTCCCCGGACGAAGGACCGACTAGAGCTTGGAGAATGGCAGCCATGTGCCAAGGCTGCGGGCAGCCAAGAAGAACTGACTGACAGCGTTTAAACATATCTACTGAGAAAAATCTCTGCGCTTGCTGCTGCGTAATGCTCTTACTGGAATACAGCTTCCAAGAGACCAAGCATTTAAAAAATACCGAAACACTCCCTTGGCACCTGGGAGGGACCTTTTTGAGAAAGCACTGGTTTTACAGGAAAGAGCAGACCGCAAGCCTTGTCGTGGGTCGGCTGAGCGCAGGGGAGGCGGCGGGACGAGCCAGGTGGCAGCGCAGGGAGGCTGAGCGCTGCCTGCTGATAGCGAGGTACCTCAGCTCCGCCGCACCTGCGGCCTCGCACAGCGGCACTGTTACAGTATTGCCGCGTGTGTTAACAGGCTACGCGGTAACATCTCAGTTAGGCAACTTCCTCAGCTCCCCAAAGAAGGGCGCTGCAAGGTACCGGGAGGGAGCCAGGTTAAGCTGTACCAAGACAGTACCTTAAAAGGAGCAATTATTCATTTTCTAAAAGCTTGCGAGAAAAGACCTATGTTTGGTAAAAAGTTTTAATATCATTTCCAGGAAGAATCTTGTAAATATTTTGTCCAAACATTCCAGTTAAGTTAGAGCTTGTCAAACACACTAGAACCCCCTATTAAGTTAGCTGTAAAACTATTGTTAAATAGCAAGCTTTAAAAGGAAAATAAAACTAGAACACACCTCACTAAAACTGGAGGGGAAAGGTTTGTGCCCATTCCCAGTGGTGCACTGCCTGGGCAGCCAAGGGGAGGCAGCTGCTGGGGGCTCAGTAGCCTTCTAGATAAGGCACTTCAGGTGCGCTTGGCTTGTTTTAATGCACCCATCTCCCCCTCCCTGTAACCTCAATGGTACAATTTCAGTCTGCACAGGTGGCACCGCGGTCTGCTGCTAACTCACGTCGCCTCGGGGCAGCCCGGGCCGCCAGGCGGGATGCGGCTCCCCTCGGACCCCTCGGGGCAGAGGCGCCTGCCCCAGCCGCACCTGCGGGAGAGGGAAAGCAGAAATCAGCCTTGGGCCCCGAGTGTCATCGCCCTGCAGGGAAGGGGCTGGCGCTTTTCCTAGCTCATCCTTACAAAGAGGAGACACTCACGGTTTTCATTTCTCCAGGGATGGCTCCTGACAGGTGCATGGGGCCCCTGGGAGGTTCGGGGTCCGGGTGGGGTGAGTTAGTACGTAAAAGTGAGATAGAATCAGGGCAGGATTAGGATCTGGCCTAAAGTTTTCTTCCTAGGATGCACAAGGACCAGTGCCTCCAATGGAGCAAGCTGGCATGACGCCATCCACTTGCTTCTTATGTTAATTCGCTTCAGGCAGGGTCTGCTTGCTCCTCCTGCATTGCGCCCGCTCTGCAGAGGAGGGACACTCACTCGCTCGTCCCTGCCTTCCTTCACACCTGGCAGGCAGCAAAAGCCGTTCCTCCCGTTCCTCCCGGCACGGCCTCGGGGACGTCCTGAGGCAACACATGCAAAACCACCCCCCTCCCCCTGCAATTTAACGCTAAGGTTTGCTTTTGGCTTAGCAGCCTCTGCCTTCCGGGGACCTCGCTCTGCCCAGGAGTGAAATCCTCCTGGAAACTGTTGTCTTTGCAGTCACTTGAGCAGAGGAAATCTGGAAATTTGGCCAACAGTTTTTCATGACACACACTATTTACGCTATCCACAGGCATTATCTAGGTCACAGCTGCTCATGTGGCAGCTGTTTATCACTGCCGTAGGTGCCCGTAACCTGCCCAAGTGCCTCAGAGTGAAAGTGCAGGATCCTGCCTGCTCGCCTTGCTGCGCCGGTCCCACAGACGTAGAAGTGATGAAGGCAGCATGTTGTCATCTCACCTGGCCTTGGGGCAGAGGAGGGGCCCTGCCAGCTGGTCCCTCACCACTGCATCCCGGCAGGGACATGCAGGGGAATGGGGCCTGACCCTTGTCACCGCCATTTGGTAACTCCTCTAGAAGTGAAAAGGCGCTGGATGCTCGGTTGCATCACGTCTCTGGCCTTGGCTCAGCAGTTTCCATCAGTCACAGAAAGTAATAAGCCAAGAGGACGTTGCTCATGCTGTGATTTGTATGGTTTATGACTATTTGTCTTTAGAAGAGCAAATATATTGAGCAACCCTTAGTAACAACAGAAGACTTAGAAATATGTCACTGATGATACAATTACCAAATTATGTGTAGAACTGCAAGTTCAAATCTTGGCATAACTGGTTTTGAGAAATGAAAAACACTCTCCTCTGAAATGAGCCCTCCAAGGCAGTTTTGCTTCCTCCATTGCTAACTGGAAACAGAAGGAGTATGCTTAGTGTGAAAAGCCGGCCAAAGCCCCTTCCTAGCTTGCCCAGTCCTCTGCAGGCTCAGTCTTTAAAGCATGCTTCAGGAGCTACCTGCTGTCCAGGAGACCATCTCATGTTGTTTCCAGAAAATCAAATAATCTGAGAAGGAGAGCGACGGATGCTTGTGAAGTCCACACTGCTGATGATGTTGTCTGTAGGGCCACGAAGGCTGTGTACTGCTGCCCAGGGTGTCCCCAGTAAGTCAGGTCTTTGGATGACTTTCCAGATGTGCCATATGGTACGCAGCTAATTCAAACAGAAGCAGCTGGAACCTGCAACTGTCTGGTCTGAGAATAGCTGCATTTGATCCTAAATGTTGGCAAAGTATGTCTTGTGCAAGATAAAAGCTCCACAGTATCTGGGGATGGCAGCATCTCTGGGAAAAGGGTGCTCTGGCAGGGCCAGCGTGTACGCAGCTCGCACCAGAGCCAGCTCCACACTGCTCAAGTGTTCACATGTGCAGCATTAATATCCTACGCACGCCCCGCTTTGCTCTTATTACTGAGTGCATCTCTTTTTACTCTGACATAAGTAGACTTCCTTTACTCTTTTCTCTTTAATAAATGGTGCTCCCTTCCCATGCTTGTCTGCCTCCCCAGGTGCCCTGCCACAGTCACTGCCCTGACCCATGAAGCCTTTTCCTGGAAGAGGCAGGCAGTATCCCTGCTCATGTCCAACACAGGGGCCCCTTTTACATTTTGCTTGCAATAGAGCAACTATACCAAAGGGCAGAATTTCCAAGGGATGTCAGGCACACAGAATTAATAGACCTCCCAAAGGCCATGCTGCAAGAAAGGTCTCTATAGAGTTACTTGGCATGTATCCCCTAAACCTAACTCTGTGGGAGTCCTTCCCCACCCCCAAAAATATAGAGGGAATGCATTTAGGACTATGTTTTAGAAAATAGTCCATAATCTTGCAGTTTATGGTCTCAGTTTGCCAAAAGACTTTTTCTTTTTATGTACTAGTGTTTGGAAATGAAAACAGCTGATTGTACTCAGTCAGGCTTGCAGTTGTTTTCACATGCAAAGTTAGAGGCCCTGGGGAGAGAAAGGCAGAGGAAACTGGTCAGGGCATCTGCCCAGGGCTTGGTAGACATGTATCAAGTCCGTGTTTTGCCTTCTCATGTCCACATCAGTATAACTGAATACTGAAGCATTTCTCCTTCTTGCAATGCCATTCTGAGGATAAATACATGGAAAAATGGAGGAGTCCAGCTACTCTCTTGCATGGTTAACATAGCTCCTTCCGGTAATGTGTCTAGATTTCAACTTTAAATGTTGCATGAGACAAAAAAACCAGACACATCTGTGTTTCTGTAAGATACAGTCTGACTACATATATTATTCTGAGTAACCTTGCTGTGGTGCTTCTGATGGCCTCAGAAGAGCCATTATATATATATATTTTTTCTTTTGAGCAATAACAGAGATTAATCCCAAAGAATGCCCCTTTAATACTGAGGCTGGTGCTTTCAGAGTTAAGAAGCTGGGAAAGTAGTAAGTGTAGACTATCCATGCCATCCATGTAGGGATAGTCAAATAAGCTTTGATAGTAGTTATGAGTGTCTGAAGCACTGATAAGCCAGAACACAACACATTGTCCATGTAATCAACCATATCCTAAACTTCTTGTCTCATCTGCCTTCCTAATATTTTGCTGTAGCTGTTCCTTGCAGAAAACAACTTTCTGTTGCAGAGAATAAGGTTACAGAGTGCTTGTCAGTAGATCCTCACATGTAAATTGGTATGTCTTCATAAAGATAACCTGAATAACTTTAGTGTTCAATATATTTTGTTCAAATTGCAGGGGAAAATGCATATAGTGGCATCTTCCATGCCTGATTCTTATCACTGCCCACAATTTTAAATTTAGTTGAGCAAATACCTTAGAGCTGGTTAAAAGAGGCTTGAAGTAGCAACATATATACATTTCTTTTCACACATCCCAAATGTATTAAAGTCATTTTTGCAAAGGTCACAAGTGGGATGGGTATCTTCATACTTTGAGCCAAATATTTGCAAATCTGGCATGGTATTGATTGTACCAAAAATGGAGGGAGTTACTGCCAGCACAGAAGTCAGTGCAAGAGCATGGAAAGGTCAAACTGACACTGGCAGCTTGTAAATCTGGGAAGCCTTTCTGCGCTTCACCTTAGAAGAAATCACAAAGTCAACCTGCATCTTGGTTTCCTCATTTTTAAAAGGGGAGAGCATTTCATCACGTGTGTATCTTGGAAATGTGTTGAGTGAGATGAGCTGTCGTGAGCAGAGGCTGGAGTCACCCCAACCTGGGGGTGGTCATCGGGCTGGGTGTACAGCTGGAGCACAGCTGCAGGAGCCTGTCCCCGAGGCGGCCAGGCATGCCCAGGGGCACAGGACTACGAGCTCTGAAGCTACAAGAAGTCACAGGCACTGTGATGCCAGGAGGCTGCTGAGTGGGTCTGTGCTCATGGGGGAAGGGTTCATTTTGGAAACCTCTTGGTTCACACTTAAAGACAAACAGTCAAACTAAAAGCTTCCTACATATCAGAAATTCTGCCTTTTGACAGGTTTGGTAGTAGCAGTCTTTCAGGGGGCTTGTGAACCAATCATTTAACCATGCACATCTCCAGTTACGTGGAGAAATGGCTGATCTGCAGGAAAGAAAGTCAGATATCAGCAAAAGAAATGCTAACAATTGGGATGATGAAGCTGTGGAACAGGCTCTGAGATTGGTCATCAGTTCTCCTTTGCTAGAAATTTAAAAAAGCAGAGTAAGGCCTCCGTAGGTGTAAAGGGGATTGATATTACCACTGTGTAGGCACAATACTTGAGGTACCTTCTAGCCATACATTTGTATAATATCAATGAAAGGCAATACTATCAGTGGTGCAATAGAGAGCTGAAGAATTTAGAGGAAAGGCAAGACAAGGGAGAGCAAAGCGGCACCAGGCCGTGGTTAGTGTGTTACGCAGGTCCCGAGCTGGTGTAGCCAGTTTGGCTGTCGTAGAAGAATCTCAGTTATGGGACACATTGCCCAGAGGCATCTTCTCTCTGTCCATCCTCGCACATCGCATGTCCTGAAGCACAGACACTTACAACTGTTTTTGATTTGTTCAACTTTTTGTCTTTAAAAGATAGAGATTGTTATTACCCTTGATCAAAATTTTCTTCTCTAAGTTATTGATCTGAACAATCATAACACACAAATTTGGGTATTTGGGTGGGAGTACCCAACAGATTAAAGAAAAGTTTGCTGAACTGACCCTCATGTACAACACTGGATTGCCATATTGTGATCTACATTTAGATTTCTTCCACATAAAAAAATCACTACACATCCTCTATTTCATAAATTGCAATAAACATTATGAAACACTATAAATATAATTTGTCCTTGTCTCGTAAATGTCTCTAAACCCCATCCTTCATAATGACAGCAGTTTCCCTAGTAACTAACGTATTCCAAAGTTTAAAAAAAGAAGAGGGAATCCAAAGAGATGAAAACAAGCGAAAAACAAGACAAATGATAAGACTGAACCTGTTTGACAGAGACCAAATATATCCCAGTTTGAGGTACTCCAGAGTTTTTATTACTGCTTGTTTTGTAATAGTGTCCTCCCAGACTCACCCCAGTAAAAAATTTATTTCACCTTACACTGTCTGGGCATGGCTTGCTTCAGAGTGAGAGCAGGGGTAGGGCCAGACTGCAAAATCTGTGTCTAACTAACTCCAAAGGCTTGGTAGCGTGCGGAGCCATGGGACACTGGCTTCTTTATAGTGAAAGAAACCAGCCATGATATGTGGCTCCAGCAAAGCTGTCCCTCATAGCTGGCCACTAAATGTAGGCAACAAGATTCATATTTGGCACCCTACTTTTTCAAACAAATGTAGGGAACTGATAGCTCCTGCTGAAATACAGCTTACAGAAGTGATGAGAAAGTTGGATGACATGCAGGAAAGGACACTGAAAGATTTGTCTGCAATGAAAGAACTGAAAAGTGGCTGGAAAAAGCACCCTGAGGCAAACTAAATATTTATGTGTGAGAAACTAGGTCAAGCAAAACACTCATGGGACTGGTGAAATGAAGAGACCTAGCTCACAGGTCAAAGATGATGAAAGAGCATAGGGGGTTACATGCAGCTGCTGTGGTCTTTGAGGGCATTTATCTATACCTTCCATAATTCTACATGCTTGAAGAAACTGGGTATCGACAGGGGGTGAAAAGCTTCCAAATCAGAGTGGTAGTGAGGTATTTTGTAGGAAGAGGTGACAACTTTTATTAGGTCAATGAAACAGCAGGGAAAAAAATAACAGTAAAAAATAACAGAATAGCAACAAGCTTCCAGGCATTAAAGCCCTTCTTTGGATCTCAAACAGGAGCTGAAGAGGGGATCAGAGTGGTAGCACTTTGACATCCACTTTGCAGCAGGAATGGAGACTTAGGCCCATTGCCAGAGGTGGACAGAGGGAGGAAATTTAAATACAGTCACCGTAAAGGGTACAGGTTAAAAAACATCTCACTGCTGCAGTAGTCCAGGTTCAGACCTTGCTGCTCATCTTCCAAGTCCCGTCCGTTTGCTTTTGGAGGCGTCAAGTGGTGGCGGTGGTGATGGGCGCTGGCTGGGACGAGGTAGGGCTCCTGCTGCGCCAGGAGGAACAGCGAGGAGGGGAGGCAGCTGCTGCTGCTGGCCGGATGGGGCTTTCCCTCATAGGATGCGTCCCCGGCAGGGCCAGTGTTGGGCCGGAAGGGCTCATAACTGCCCTTGGGCGTGGGTGGCGCACCAGGAGCAGGCTGGACGCCGGTGCAGAAGGGCTCGCTGGGCAGGTGGGCCGGGGCGAGCGTGAGGCTGCGGCAGCCCCGGGGGGCACCTGGTAGCCTCTTGTCCCAGCGTGGTGGCTCGCCGAAGCCACCGGAGGGCCCGCAAGTCGAGGGTGCAGCCGTGACCCCCGGTCCCCCCAGCTTGTTGCAGCGAGGGCTTGAACCTGTGCCCTCGGCATCCGCCCCCAGGTACAGCAACTGCCCCGAACCGCCGCTGAGTGCATGCTCCGGGGAGCTCTTGCTTAAACGTCGGCTGAAATGACCGGGTATAACGTAAGCTTCTGGCTTGCAAAGAAGTAAAGGCAAATATTCATGGGTCTGCATTTCACCTGCTAGAGACTTAGGAAAGCAAGGCGTAGTTTAGTTAAAAAAAAAAAAAAAAGTGTAGTTTAGTAATACAAACTAAAAACCCTCTTGTAAGAGGGCCTTATGAATGCAATTAATTAATATAGATAATAAAGATGCAGTTATAGAGCCTTCCCTTAGAGCAGTCTTAGCGGTTTTTAGGGGCAAGCTGAAGAGGGGTTCCAAGATCACAATTATGGATTTAGTTCATCATTTTTTTTTGCCCAAATCCTATTTTAAACTAAATACATTGGTAGATCTATCATTCACAGCTCTCAGAATCAGGTGCCAGCATATACTGAAGTAACACCTGAAAATGAAATATTCTCACTTAGTAGATTTCACAGAATTTAAATCATTCCTATGGGGTCTGGAAAAATGAAATAAGATTTCTTTAACTGACTTTTTTTTGAAGCGTCTTTTTCACTCCAGTAATATTACTCTTCAGTTTTGCAAGAATATTTACTTCTATTTTTAACTGATTAATTTTCTTATATTTAAAATTTTTGCTCCATGAATACAAATTGCATTCAAAGAAGGAGCAGTACACTAGAATTATTCTGCTAGGTCTTCTTTCCTGGATATTTTGCAACTTCTTTAAATGCTCTAATTGTTGGATTATAATTTTAAAACTTTAATTCCTTGCAAAACACATATTTTGTGCTATCATTTATGATTAGGGTTTGCAGGTCTCTGTTCTTTGTAATTCTGCTTTTGCATCCCTTTAATTATAGTGATTTTTCTAACTTGTTGACCACAAGAGTAGCAAAGCTTCTTTCAGCTATTCTCAGCCTATGATAAGGAGAAATTCCAATGACCTTATGTAGGACCCAGCTCTTCTTCAGTTAAAGAGCAGCTGACGCCACACAGAAAACATCCTATATATCACTTGATCTATTTTTGACTCATATATTTTCTACAGTTCTCCTTTCTGCTCTCTTGTAAGCACATTGAAGTAGAATCTTTTAAAAAGACTTCTGCCAGCTTCAGCGACACAAACTTTACATCTGAAATCAGACTCCTGAGTTTATCCTATCCTAACTGGCCATGGCAAGAACAAGAACATGATGGATTACTCTCAAAACAAACCTGCTTAAGAGAAATGAACTAGAATGCCATGGTATAACTCTGAATCACTGGAGTGACTATGCAGAGTCAAACTACCTGAAGAGTGGGTTCAAAGATTATACATTTATGACATCTTTGGTCCATTCCTTGTCCCACACAATTTGAAGTCAAAACACCAGGAAGATGTTGTAGGAAGGGAAAGATCAAGACCTGTCTAGAGGGACCTTCACCTCAGTGAGACCAGTTGGCCCAGGTATAAAATAAACAAAGCCGCCTGGCTCAGGAACATTTCCTAGCCGAGGACTATTCCAGTGTTCACGAGGACAAAATTAAACCTGCAATGTGAAAATTATTGTTCCCGTATTTGAGGGTGCCCTAGCTCCTCTGTGGCTCTCCTCCATGTCACTGGAGGCTCTTGGAACACATATCGACGTGGAGAAGCGTGACCCCGTCTGCAGTACTGCAGGCAGGGAGCTGGTGGCAGGAGGGAAGCAGGTGCTGCCGCAGTCTCCCTGAGTGATCCTGCCCCGCCTGACGATCCCTGATGTCCACCCTGGGGATCTGCAGGCTGCAGGGGCAATACCTTGCTCTGGGCACGCTTCCCCCATGGGGAACCCCCAGGTTTGTCTCCCTGGTGGGTATCAAGTTTGCCAATCGATCAGCTACTGAAGTAACTGGCTTTTCTTAAATAAAGGTTGGGGGACCAGAGGAAAAAGGAGTAAGGACCTCTGGATTTGCCTTGTTAATGACAAGTGTGTTCTGTCGAGATGCCATATGCAACATATAACAGGTATATCATCTAGGTAATATTATACATTGTATTCTATAGCAAAATAGTGTACAGAGTTTGTTGTGTTTGTGTGTACACACATACAAATCCTCCTCCTGAGCTTAGTTATTGCCAAAAGGATTTCCTGGTTTTCAGGTGTTCATTTGTTACAATTTTCTTACGGGGTGGTGCAATCAATAGGTAGTTAAACCCAGTTAAAATCTCCTAACTGTTCTCTTTCAATGTCCATACTGATTAGACTAAATATCTGTTTTCTTTATAATATTAGTCCTCGAGCAGAACTAACAAAGAACTTGTAGGAAAGTTTTTTAAAGGCAACTCTTGCATATAAACAAGGAAAGAATTGTGGCATGAAAACTATGTCCATGCTGCTAAATAAAACAAGTCCAAGGGCTGTCATCAAGGACTGGACCAAAGGCATGGCCTGGCTGCATCCACACTAGGTGATCTCTGGACCTGACATGGAATAAAGTGAGGGCCACTTTGCAGCCCACCAAGGGGTATTTTCACAGCATCAGCTTGGGATTCGTATTGTCTATCCTGGCTTGTGGCACGACGCATATAGGGCCACAGGAAGGTGCAAGGCCAGCTGTATATGGTGAAGAGACCCAAACCTGGTGCAGCATATCCAGACCCTACAGGGGAGTGGTCCCCGACACATGCTGTCTACCTGACCCATGCCCAGGTGTTTTGTCCACGAGCACTAGCTCGCACTGGCCAAGATGATGCCAGGGCTCCTGAGAAGGGTGATGTGATTGAGCCTTCTCTCTGATGCTGTCTTGTTCCTCAGTATGGACACAATCATCTCCTGCTCCCAGCAGGCCTGAAGGGACTGGCCACTCAAGCCCGGGGTGCTGGCGGGGAATGACAATGCTGAGCCAAGCCGACAGTGAGCTCGGGACAGTCCTATCTGTGCTGAGCCCCCTCTCTGCCTGTCCGATCCTGTGGCAAAATGCAGAGATGCAAAGCCTGGTCATGCCCAGAGCCAAAGCCAAGCTAGCCTCCGCAGTCACCCTAGATGCCCTAGACTGCAGATCACTCACCCAATAATTTAATATATCAATAGTAAAAGTTACCTCGATCTCCCGGATTCTTTTTAATTTTGGACAGGGGGGAGAGAAAGCTGTCTGTGCTTTTTGGATTGATCTTCTTGCTTCTGCTTCTAGTTTTGTTTCTGGTCGTGGATGATCATGAGCCCCTTTGGACTTTAGAAAGGAATTGTGACATGTTAAACTTAAAAGTAGAACCTTGTTAACAATCTTAAGGAAGCAGGATTTGTAGCACTGGCCCAGAATAAATATATGGACTGGATTAATACTTTTTATTTAATGAGACATATTTAATGTCATCTCAAGTCACAAACATATCTCAGATGAAGTCTGATGGGGCAGAAATTTTCTGAAATCATGAAAACAGTGCAGCACATATGTATGCAGAAGAAGGTCCCGACACTAGAGGTCCAACTGAAGCCATGAGGTCATTTGAAACCTAGCTACAGTGTCCCTGCACAATTGGTTCCATTCATTTTGAACTTCAGACAATGTTTATCAGGACATTAATTTCGATTAGATTCCATGGAGAATTAATTTTATTTAATCTGCACGTAAGTGAAAGACAATCGTAAAGTCTCAGTACTGCTCTCTAGCTCCTAAGGAGGTCTAATCTCCTGGAAAACAGGAGACAATCCAGTGTTTAGGGTACTAACCTAGGACTACACCTTCCAAAAATAGTGCCCCTTATTTAAACATCTGAGTACACTGATTTCCAGGTAAAAGTTGTACATAATGTGTGTATTTTTTTTCCACAGACAATCCCCTGGGTACAACCATTTCCTGCTCTAAGATATCTTCATACCTATATGTGGTGTCCTGGAGAAGGGGTTAACATAACATGGCATTTCTGATTCTTTGAGGTTCCTATGTGTGTATGTCCAGTCATAGAAGCACAGACTAATTCAGGTTGGAAGGGACCTCCTGAGGTCTAGTTAAGCCTCCTGCTCAAGTAGGCCTAACTTCAAAGGCCAGTCAGGTTGTTCAGGACCTTGACCACTCATTGTGAACTTTTTTCTCCTTGCAACTGGTTAACTTTGTCATATTCAATGATCCTTATTTATTGGAACAAACAAATGTCTTCCATTAATCCAAAAAGCATAGTCTTTATATCCTTTATAATTAACTTGCATAATGTAGGGTAATTTTATACCAACCTGAAAGAATATGAACTGGCCTTCATGCCTCCAAAAGTTGGTAACTGGATAACCACCATGGCCTCGGCAGGAAATGAGCCTCAAGGGTCCATTGCAATTTGGACAACATTTCCCTGGAACATAGGTAGTAATACAGAAATATTTTCTATGCAGTATCAATTCAGATAAATCCCAGCTGATACAACAATTTGTGGGCAGTGGATTGCTACTCTTTTGTTTCTGGGCTCAGAAACTACACTGAGAAAAAACTATGCAAAAAAACTTTCAAATATACAGAAAATTTAACATAAGCAAATTAATTATTACCTTTATTCTTCTTCATTTTTAAATATGACTGGCAAAGATTATTTCTAGTATAGTTTTATCATTTAATATGGTCAGTTATATCCAAGGAAATGACTTTTACCTTTGAAGATTTTTTTTTTATTTTTCTTCTGGTTGTTTTTAACTTGGAAGTGTCTGGAATGTCAAATATGTTCTTGCTGGATTTTTCTAGAGGACCCCTTTCTGACTTCAGTGAGATCTTGATTAAAGTCTTTCTTCATCCAAAATGTTCATCAGTTCCAGAAATTAGTATAAGCTAGCTCTACTCAACAATCAAAAAATTGTTTGGAATAGTCTCATCAAAAATGTCCGTCCATCTCCTTTACTCTGCTAGCATATTCTTGTCTCTTGTGACACCACTGTTTGACCTACTTTCCAGTCATCATAGTTTATGGGCAATGTCTTTCCTGCAAAACTTTCCTGAGTTACTTGTGGGCCCCTGAAATAAGGACATTGACACTCAGGCCAGCAGGAGCAGCACAGCAGAAAGCTGTCTGTATTGCCCCGCTTTCTTGGTAGCCTTGCTCATGGGTCTGCGAAGGCCAGGAGCCAAAGCCTACCCATTTTCCATCAGAAACAGAGATTAAAATTCTAGCATGGAAAACAAGATTGAAAACAAAACATCTTTTTTCTGGGAAAGATATTCCTACAGGGTAAAGAGAGGAGGAAAAGTTCTGAAACAAGTGATTTTTGCCTTAAGATCACCTTTCAAGTTAAGAAATGTTTTCCTGCGAGTGTCCTGCGCACAGAAGCACGAATTCACCTGTCCCTCTCTGAAAGTCAGTGCTCAGCTGCAGCTGGCTGAACACCACACAGGAGTTTCCACCATTAACCAGGCTGCGAAAATACATTCTGACAAGTTGAATTCCAAAAAAGAAAGCAACCAAGCAAACCCCTCAACAGCAATAAATGTAAAATGAGTTGCTCCAAAATCAAGAGCTGCATTTGACTATAGGGAATGGCAGAAGAAAGGCTGGTTATTCCAGTGGCTCTCCTCTACTTCAATGTCTTTTATGTTGTGTTCACTTATTAACTGTCACATAATAAAGAGCCCAAGGCTGGTGTTGCTGTCTTCATGTAGTAATACTTACTCTGTTGTTTTTGCCGAGCTTTGTCACATATGGCTGGTCTTAGATAGATCTTCCTCCCATCCAGAGTTGAGCAGTCATTGCCACAGACCACCACCCCAAGGCAGGACTTTTTTAAGATGCGAGAGTTATGGTTGTTGGTGTTTCTCATTGCCCAGCTACTATGGTGCCGCTGAGCGTTTTTATCCTCGGAGCTATAGATATGTTTTACATAGGAGTCTGGCCATTCTTGAAACCAGTCCGTCTGTTTCACGTCCTGTTAAGACACCAGCGAAAGCCACATTTTAGGCTGAGGGAGAAAAGGGTTTGTGTATGAGCCTAACAGACCTGATTCTCCGTTGGATCCCGTCTAGCTGGGGCCACTCTCACACTGAGGAGATGGTGCTGGTTGGTGGCTCCGGGGGGGGCGGTGCTGGAAGGGAGTATGCAGCTCCCCTTTGATCCTGTGAGCCCCAGAATAGCCGGAAGACCTGGCCAACAGGCTGCTCTCACTCTCTCTCCGGTCCAGCTCCGTGCACAACCACCCCAGCAGAGGAAGGTGGGGCTCTTGATGTAAAATAGCACATGCTTTCCTTGCACGCAGCAGTCACCAGCTGAGTAACTGCTATTAGCTTTCATGGCAGAAATCCTACTTTGACGTTATGGCCGTTAACAACAGTGTTATACTGAATCATTTGGCTTGACTCACTGTGGAAAAAGGGCACATACTACATCAGACTGAGCCTATTCCCAAATTTGTAGGTCTTCAGGTCTGGGATTTTGGTTCCTTTCGGCCTAAGTATCATGAAAGATTTCCACAGCAATTTTTATGAAGTCCAAAATAAAGAACATCTTGGTCAAATTTTATTTTCACTATCATAGATGAAGCAAAAAAAGCCCCCCCTCTAAAACTTTTAATAAAAATTATTCAAAAGAGCAATAAAAATGAAACTGCATGGAAAAGAAGACAAAGGGCGAAGTACACATTACCTCAATGGTTACAGTCAACAAGTAAAATGCAGTAAGTTATAAAGCCTGAAACATGCTCTCTGATTGTTTTTGAGGGAAAAAAGGCTAGTGATAACAGGGGTACAAAAAACTTAGTAGGACTTTCCTTGAAATTGCAGATCCCAGACACCTCAAGCCATTATGGCAACAGGACTATGAACTGAGAAGGGAAAAACTGTATTGCCTGTGCTTACGTGGGAGCGATCCGAGAGCATAGGGAAGGGTGTGGGGAAGCCTCCTGGCTGAAATGCAGGGCAAGGTGACCTTGGGGTGGAGGGCAGTGAAGGAGGCAGCCTGGGACAGGGAGGCTTTGGGTGAACAAAAGTGATTTAGTATGGAAGTGACTGGGACCAGGTAAGAAGACAGAGCTGGATAGTGAAGGGGCCCAGCAGGAGTAATCTGCTGTAAATATGCTGTGGTGAGAGACAGGGACATGAAGCTGGGGTACGGGATGCCTTGGGTTTTCAGCGGCCAGCATGAATGAGATTTTTAGAGAGAGGACTGGAAAAGGACTGAGGGAGGGAAAGGTCACTATTCTGCCCCTGTCAGCAAATCTTTGTAAAACAGACTTCCACAGACCACATGGAGCCGGCTTTTCCTCACAAGAGGAGCGTTGCCTCTATGTGGAAATTCAGCCCAGCTTGCCTGGACTCACATTTGTAGCCAGGCTGAGCACCAGAGGTGCAATGAAGCTCGTGGGTGCTGTGCTCAGTTCTCGCAAAGCACTGCCCATGTCCCGGACATTTCCAGTTGAATTATCTTCAAAGAAGGAGACAAATATTTTCCCTGCTTTCTCTTCATCTCATCCAAGAGTGGACTAGAAAGTCAATGAATCTGCAGTATCACTATTTTTAATGTATAAACAGTTCTTTAAATAACACACTTAAGGAAAAATGCATGGGAAGCTCGACATTTTACAGGATGTTATCTAGCTCTTCAGCAAAACACTGTGCCATGCTCAAGGTGGCAAAGTGAGTAAAGACAATGAGGTATAGATCACTGAGAGAGTATTGCAGAGCAGTGGTGAAATGGAGAAGCCAGGACAGAACTGGATGAATTTCTAAGATACAGACACATACCTGAGGAAGTTTGATGTCATTAATATCCCAACTTGCCGTTTCTCCATTTCGGGAAGCAGAGTCCTCCTGTTTCATAACAACATCATCTGCACCTTTCAGCATTTTTGAATTCCTTCCCAAACTTAGCAAGAAAGTCTCTACTGGCTGCTTTTGAAGTTGACTGGCTGTCAGCACTCTTGAGCAGTTTACAACCAGGAAGCTGGTTCCTGAAGCTAAATGATAGAGAGGCTGCTCATTAAAGATAAAAATCAGTGTTCTTCTGCCAGAAAAACTTGTTCCATTAAAAGTTTTGCAAGCCAACAATGCAGTGGAAAATATAGCTTAGAGACAAAATGGGATCTTACAGAGGCATCGGTAATGGCAAGCAAATCATGCCGTTATCATCTGCCTGCTTTTGCTCATTTTCCTCTCACATTGGGTTTATAGCCTTGTAACTCTGCTGACAGACTCTTTATATGTGGGATTAGACTCTGGCTCAGTATTTCCAGAGCCGAACCGACTGACCGGCTCAGCAGCTGCTAGGGACTCTTTCAGTCGCTGTGCACCCATTAGACTTTCCTCATACTGCACCCGGCAAAGGTGAACAACAAGCGGGGACTGCTATATTGTTTCAGATGAAATGTCTCTCAGCCCTTCCAAAAAGTGCTGGCATCTCTGAGAGCTTATAAGTCACATGAAGGATGGGAAGTATAAAAAAGGAGGTTGGGCTACCTGCATTTTCATACAGTGTTTTCAACAGCTGACTGAAGGAAAAAAGAAGACTGGTATGGTTGTTAAAACTGACAGTTCTCATCTGAAGTCTTGTAAAGTGGGCGGTTGCCCTATTCTGAATTTCAGTATCAGCTATTTTCAGGGATCACAGACATAAAAATGCTTAGGGAGTTGTTTCCTTTGGTGGGAATCGCTATTACTGAGAGAAAAGGTGAATCAGAAAATAAATGGGCAAATTTTCTGTTTCTGGAAGGTGGAATAGCTTCAATGGTTTCAGAGAGGTCCCTGTAATTTACAGCAATTAAGGATTTGTTAAAGGCAGAGGAGGGAGAGAAGAAGTAAAATCTGCTGGATGTAATTCTATTTCACACACTTTATTAATATTAAGAAGAATTTCTTTTATTGTTTCTTCTGACTCTGCATATACACAGCCCTTTGAAAGTCACTCAGTCTTCATGTCCTTAGTTTACCCAATTATTAAAATACTTGTGATCTTAATTTCTCATGTTATACTACCATCCCTAAAGCAAGAGTTTGTAGCTATTTGCAAAGCACCCTGAGACCTTTGGCTGTGAGGTGCCCCAGCAGCACCTCAGAGCCCCACTTTGGGCACAGGCTACGGCACTGATGGAGCCACAAGCTGCAGCTGGCATGCAGCCATGGAGAAACGCCTGGGAGCTAGCACCAGTGTGCTTAGCAATTTGAAGTGTGGTTAGTTCAAAAGCAACTAAGACATGACAGGTTCAAAAAAGATGTCAGAATATAGGAAATGGGAGATTATAGGAGAAGGGAACATCACTGCTTAGAAATACACATGGCTGTAGAAACATCAGGTCTTCATATATTTTCATATTGCAGTTACAGTGAAGATGCAGATAGTAAAGTCAGGACAAACAAAATATGAGCTGCATTGGAAAAAGGAGTTGAATTTACTAAACAAATAACCCTTGACTATTACTTGCTCTAATACATGAAATGATTTGTCATATAATTCAGAATGACACTCCCATTGCTTTTAAAACTACTTTTCAAAAGGAGCTGGCTTAAAAACTGGTTTTTAATTTTCTTCTTAGAGAAAAATTTAATAATTTACTATGGAATATTTCCTCTTTTATTTTACATTGATAAAGATGAAATAAAAATTAAGTATTAGTTTAAGGTTTAATGAAAGACATATAGTTAATTTCAGAAAAATACACCTTAAAAACAAAGTTACAGTAAATCATACAAATTTAGCTCCTTGCTGCCAAAGGCTGAAATGGCAAAAACTTCAAACTACAATTACATGATGATGTGGCATATTACATTTCTGATTGTTATGTGTGTAGCTTTAACTATTAGAGAAGTGTAGCAGCTTTACAAAATTTAAGTTTTGAATTTTTTTGTTTTTCCTTTTCTTCTAGTCTTTCTTTTTCTCTTTTTCCTCCACTCTGCTCCGCTCCTCTCCCGAAACCTCAGAGGTGCCCCCTCCATAGGCTTCACTCCAGCAATGTGGGGCAGGAGCCAGGAGCTCACCCAACCCCCCTGAGCTGCCTCTCCCTTCTCATACAGCCAGCTGACATATAATGAAGGAGTTAGATCAGGTTAGATCAGTAACTGATTAGTTTAGGTTGATGGAGACCTGTTCTGCTTTTATCTTTATTTTTCTGCTGTTTGGACCTCCAGTTGGTTTTATCATTTATTTACAATATAGTTAATGGCTGTTCACTGGTCTAACTGGAAAGATTTGAGAGTATGTGGTTGAAAAAATAGGCACATATAGGAAAATATCATCAAGAAATCAGACATGCCAGAGGAGTTACTGTGTCAAATTCTGTACTTTATAAGTATATAAAAGCATATAAAAGTATCTAAGCAGCTGTGGTAGTTCTTCTGACTGAAACTGAGGAATTGCGCAGCTCCTCTGACCTCTTGCTCTGAATAGTATTCCTCCCAGCTAATTATTTCAATTGTCTGAAAGTTAGGTGTCCAATATAAGCAAGCTGTGTAAGCTCCCTTTATACACAGTGCAGATTTATGTACTTGTAGAGGCAAATTATTCCTGTGGTCCTGGCCAGGTTAGATAGGGCGACTAACTCTTTAGAAGCACGTCTTTCTTCACTATCAGAGGAGACAAGATAACTAATTAAAATTATATGCCTAAGCATTAAACAGTTAAAATTATCTGGAAAATATACCTTAGATTTCTTTCCTTCCTTAAGTCTGACTCTTATGGTATAAAAAAAGAGTTGTTCAAAGTGTGAATGGGATATAGAAAGCCACAGCCATGGTTGCCTGAGTTTGCAAAGTGCTTGAAAAAGGTAGGTCCAGGACATAAAAACTGATAAAAAGTGACAATTCAAATGTCAATGCTGAATTAACTTGATTTGGAGAAAACATGTAAGAAAAATGGGGATGACTATACTGCGAAGATATGCTTTAAATAGCACCTCAGTTTGGCACTGGAACGTGGTGGAATTGATTGTGCCTGTTAAATAGTGTTACCTGTAATTTCCCATTGGATTCCTGCCTACAGCTAACGTGGAGAGAAGTGCTGCTTCCTACTTTGACTGTGAACTGGATGCCTGCCTATTCTGCCCCAAATATTTGAGCCATCCGTACAGTAGCTCAAGGCAGGCTCTTGAAGAGCACCAAAACACAATGGCAACACATTGCTTGAAACAGGTTTCTATTTCCTCAAAAGGTGTTGTTTCAATATAAAGAGGGTTTTGTGAGATAAATTGTAATAGTGAAGGTAAGCTAATTCTTTTCCTGCTCTTTGGTTTGCTTTTATGCTTTTTTTTTTTTCCTTGTATATTCTCATCATCACAGAAAGTGAACAGCAGAACAATATTCTGGTTAAGGTCCAATGTTTAATGTATCTGCCAACGAGCTGGAAGGGAAGAAAGCAGAAAGGAAGAAAAAAAATGCACGGATTACAAAAATGTATCCAAATTAGGCCTTCAGAGGAAGCTAACCATATTCCATCCAGAGTAATTCATATGTAGAAGACTAATATTTAAGGTACTTATTTCTCTTACAGAGCTCTAAATAACTCATGGCAGTGACCTAGGGATCAGTACAGAGAGCTATATAAATAGGAAGTGTCAGACAAAAGCAAACAGGCTGTTAGAATACAGGAAGATTGAAGAAATTATGATATTGCCAATTCATAGACCACCACAGCTTTCTCACTTATGATAATACTGTGCAAAAGGATGAGTCCTTCCTAGAGCCCTTCAAAGGGCTCAAAGCACAGGAAATGCATAAAAGCTGGGACTGTTTGCTCTAGAAAAGAGACAAATAAGCAAGAACACACTAAAATGACCTAAAATAATGAAGGGTCTAGAAGAAGCAGAAGGGAGCATCTCTTTGTTTAAGGGGCAGGGGCTCTGGTGACAAAGGATACAGAGAAGGCACCTAGGGAGGAACAACCCCATGCACCAGTACAGGCTAGGGGCTGACCTGCTGGAAAGCAACTCTGCAGAGAAGGACTTGGGGGTCCTGGTGGACACCAAGTTGACTACGAGGCAGCAATGTGCCCTTGTGGCCAAGAAGGCCAATGGTATCCTGGGGTGCATCAGGAAGAGTGTTGCCAGCAGGTGGAGGGAGGTGATCCTGCCCCTCTACTCAGCCCTGGTGAGGCCACATCTGGAGTACTGCGTCCAGTTCTGGGCTCCCCAACACAAGAGAGACATGGAGCTGCTGGAGAGAGTCCAGCGGGGGGCTACAAAGATGACTAGGAGACTGGAGCATCTCTCGTATGAGGAAGGAGAGCTGGGCCTGTTCAGCCTAGAGAAGAGAAGACTGAGGGGGCATCTTGTTAATAAGTATCTGAAGGGAGGGTGTTGAGAGGATGGAGCCAGACTCTTCTCAGTGGTGCCCAGCGATAGGACAAGAAGCAATGGGCACAAACTGAAACACAGAAAGTTCCATCTGAATGTGAGGAAAAACTTCTTTACTGTGAGGGTGACAGAGCACTGGAACAGGTTGCCCAGAGAGGTTGTGGAGTCTCCTTCTCTGGAGATATTCAAAACCTGCCTGGACGTGATCCTGTGCAATGTGCTCTAGATAACCCTGCTTGAGCAGGGGGGTTGGACCAGATGATCTCCAGAGGTCCCTTCCAACCTCAACCATTCTGTGATTCTGTGAACAGCACAAGAGCCAGGAGGCATAAAGTGACAACAACTGGCAAATTCAAAACTGAGGCAACGGAATGCATTTATCACTCACTATATAATTAATATCAGTTGATCTAATGAAAGTTTTTTCCTTTACATGCCTTGCCCCACTTGCTTCTTCAGACCCTTGTGTTATAACATTACTGTTAGTATTGCTTAGTATGTAATGAAGGTTGAAAATTAGACAAGACTTAAAAAGAAAAATATTTGAAGATCTGATATTTAATACTTATATCTGTGTAATATCTAAAATATATTAAATCACAGTTAGAAAGAGACATCAAGCCTCATATTTATGGCTTATGGCAATTTTAACCAGCAAGGATTAGGAAGGTTTCTTCTACCTTCCTTACAAGTACCTGATGCTGGCCACGGTTAGAAACAAGATTATGGATTATAAAAGAGATTATGTATTACTAATTTATGTGATCGTACAGATTAAATTAATTCAATGTAATCTGCAAACTCTTATTTGGAAGGACAGTCCTTCAAACAATAACCACAGACAAAACTCATGAGTTCTTCAGTAGTCATCTATTACAAGAGATCTTGGGCTGGCAAAAAAAGAAATCTGGAGCCCTAACAAGGTTCTTACTTTCAGGTTCACGTTTCAGAGAACAGTATGTAATATTGCAAAACAGTGCCTTGCGAAAGCAGTTCCCTTTCTGCAGAAGCTGACTGCTGCTGCCTTTTGTTCAGGTGCCAGGCTGTGACGAAATGCAAGGACGCATGGATTAGGCTATTACACAGGGAGTTCACAGGATCAGGCTCCTTACTTGTATTGTCTTACTGCCCTGCAAAGTGGATACTTTTGTCAGTGCCAACATCAGTCTTCCTTTCCCCTCTTTGGTGTCATCTTTCAGTTGATGACAACCTTTACCTGATTTCTGATGCAGTCAGCGGCCCTTTACATGGCCTGAGTTACCTATTCCAGCGTTTCTGCCAAGTGGACAAAGCCCAGTGCCAGCCGTTAACTATTTGTCTTTGGCTAGTACACAAGTCTGCATGTGGATGCTGGTATCTTTAGTCAACATAATGTAACATCAAAGCTAGCCAAAGCAATGAGGCGAGACTCATTCCTGCCGCCTGAAAATCCAGTTTGTTTCAGGGTGGGCAGAGCATGCACACAGCAGCACTTGCCTTCCTAGAGCAAAAGCCTCCTGTTTCAGCCCTGGCTCTTCAGCCTTTTCCTCTCAAATCGCAGCCACATGCATGACTGTCGCTCACCAATCCCCTTCTGAAAACAAAGTCCTCCATGATCTGATGTGTATCCATATGAAAGCACCTCTTTAGGGAAGTGACTGCCATTGCATGCTTTCCACCACTTTTGCTTGACCCAGCAAGATTAAACATAATGGTCACAATCTGCTTAACCTTCTGTGGTAACCCCATAAAATTGGCATCATCATGTCTGGAATTCTGTACCAACTCTTTCCTTAACTAATGGCCTCTGTGCAAGAACTAATGCTAAGCTATGTGCTATGGTCTAAGCTACGCCTCTGGGTTTGGGAAGATAATGAGTGTTGTATGAAGTCTTGTGTGTGCCTTGAAGGACATATGATATTGGAGCAAACATAAACGTTTTTTGTGATGATGAGCCACCATGATGCATGTGGTAGCTGTAGGGCAGCGCTGTGGGGAAGTGCTCCTCCTGGCCACTTGCTGGACAATATATTTTGTGTCCTGCCAACAGCATGTGTTTCATTGTCTTCCATAACTTATGTCTTGCTTTTGAGTATACGATTTGCTCTGAGGACATATTTTGATACTGAAAGATGCCCTAGCTGCATTTCTGGAAGGTCTTGTGCCTGTCAGCTATTTCAGGCCTTGGCCTTTCTACGTCTCATCTCCTCCTCTGGTACTCCTTTTATTAATGCCGATTTGCATGATGCTGCACTACAGCTACAAAGAGGCTTGCATGTTTTGATGACAAATACTATATCAATAAGCTACTGATGCTCTCTATGGAATATTTCTTTAAATTGGTCTAATATTTTTTCTCTGAGTTTTTTCCCAGCTACATTCAATAGACTTAAAAATAACAATTTTATCTGCCAGGTCAGCCTTCCTATTTGATCAACTGTGGCACCAGGATGAAGTAATGTGATTAAATTCCCAGACACAGAGCATAAACTCACTACAGATAAATGTGTCATTTGTAGTGAGAAGATAGTTTTGGCCTGTGCCAAACTGCACTGGGGATGCTTCTTGTTTTCTGGAGACAAACTTTTGTTCCCAGATGGCCCTGACGTATTCTCAAATTACCTGGCTCTATACTCAATATTATTTTAAATGCTTATGCTGTCTTCATAGTTCAGTGTTCAGAGAGACAAGTAAAAGCTTCTCCCCTGTAGTCTGGCTACTTTGAAAGAAAGATGAACGTAAGCATTTTGATCTTTGTTTGGTTTTGTTTGTTCTTGGATACTCTTTATTTATTTTACTCTTTTTTCTTTCCTTTAAACTGGTCTTGTTGATGTCCTTGATGTCTTTCTGTTTTCTGTATACAGAATAGGTTGATGATCTCATATTTTTATTCAGTCACCAAATTTTTTAATTCAGGACTGCACTGGGTAAGAAGTCTGCTGTAGATAGTTTAGTCCTTCTAATTTTGCTGTTTCAGTAGCATTCACTGAACACTTTTTTTTTTTCATTTAAAAGTTTAATTTCCCACCCCTATCCAGACATCTTCTTTGTAGAAGCGTGATCTGAAGCCTGTACCACGACCCACGCTGCTAGATGAGCATTGCAGGGTTCGCTGACGGCCACATTGCAAGAATTCACCTCAGGGCTCACTGTTGAATGTTTCAGACTCATCTTTGTCACACTACAAATATGTAGTTTGCATCACGTTTGCGTTGATGGGGTCAGGTCACAACTCGGGGAGGTCAGCAATGGTATAGGCTCTGGGGGCAGTGGTGTTGGACCACTCGGGAGTGCACACAACAGAGATGCACACACAGACCACTGGAGCACCTTTCTAAGTGGGTATTAAAATCCCGCTGATGGGATGGCAATTTGTTGACCTGCTCTAACTCAATAGCTGGCAATCATCTCAACTTTTCCTCTGTGTCCTGTGAATGATACTTCAGCCAGCTGCAATTTTCTCTTGTGTTTCATTTCAGATTTACTTTCCCGGGTCTTCTCTGCAGACAGATGTGGTTCTGCCACATTAACTTCATGCCCACACAGTTGTATCACATGTGGTAAATACCTCTGTCAGGCCTCTTACTCTGTATTGTTGAGGATATTTGATATTTGTCCACTGTGGGTTAGCTCCCAAATGGCAATCTTGGCTGATAGCGTGGTAGGTGTATGAATTACTGTATGAATTACTGTTTACAGAGCAGTATGAACAGTCTGTGAAGATTTTTTTCCTCTGTGGCACTATTTTGGCATCAAATGCTAAGAATATGTCTTTTTTTTTTTTTGCCACATAAAGAAACAGTACCAACTGTAGGGTTTTGGACTGAGCAATTCTCAGTGATCTGTTTGGGATGCTCAAGTCTGCGCAAATAGAAATTTGACTTCATTTCTCAGTAGCTCTTTATTAAACCTGTGGCCTCTAAGGCTTTGGCAGTAAAGTCTAGCTTTTCTATTAGCTTTATTGATCTCCTTTTTTTTGTTTTTTTTTCTTAACACATTGGACACTCTGCAAAGTAGGTGATATATTAACCATCTTATTTACTTCTGGAGGTAAAATGAATGGCAGCTATTCCATAGCTGCAAAAACACCATGGTAATATTGTAATGGTTTTAGTATTGGGATGATGTGTGGCAATATTTTAATGGTTTTAGTATTGGGATGCTGTGGTGGTTTGTTAGCATTGGATATAGTTTTGTTTTTACTCATGCATCTTGCTGACTGCATAAACATTTTCATGTTTTTTCATTAGCAACATGAATTCACATGCTTTTGTTGTAATCTGTGGCTTCTACGGATCACCTAAAATTTTAATTGGCATATGTTTTGTGTGTTATGCTTATAATTTACAGTATCTTAGTGGTAGTATTATCATGTAATTTTAGAATTACTTTAGTTTATGGCCCATCTACTTTCTTATTTTGCATACTTATAGGACAGTCTTCATAGTCTAGCACATTCACTGATGCCCTCTCTTGATTTGACATTCAGTTTCTTGTCTTTGCATCTGGTGTAATACCTCTAATTCTGCTGTTCTACATGGCATGAACATCACATACATGCAACATCTCATCTTATGCAATTGACACTTACTAAATACAGTGCTTTTCTTTTCCTTGCAATTTTGTAATTTTCCCTTTTGTGATCTAAAGACGGTCTAATTGCTAAATGAGTTGTCCTTCATGTCCATCTGCTTCAGAACAGGCACTTGGTATGCCACTATGTTTATTGTTTACTTTGTTCTCTGTGTTTTGCAAAATGCTTTCTAATTTTTTTGTACTTGTAGGGATTGACTCATTTCTGGCATCTCTGACACCAGTCCCCACTTTTCTCCAGGATCAGCTAGAATGTTATCGCTGTTAAACCCAGCCCAGGCTACAAGTAATTCCAAATTAAATTCCTGTCAGTTAATCATGCCCTAACTTCAGACTAGCCACTATACTGTTTTTGGTATAATCAGCTGCTATAGCAATTCCTTATGCACATGGTGTTCCAGTTTCTACCGATAACATCTTCTTGCAGATTCAAGTGCTCCTGCAGAAATTATAAAGCCTTAACAAATTTGGCCTGTCATACATCAAGAATGAGTGGAATGTTTCCAAAGCTTGGGCCGCTGAAAGAAGCACCTTGTGGGAGAAACAGAGTTTCATTCTGGCTGCTTACTTTGAAACAGGACATACCTTGCTTGGACCCTGAGAAAGAATAGCTGCTGTTTCAATTGTGCTGGTCTCGATACCCAAGGGGATGGTGGAAATAGTAACAGTGACACAAGGTCATGTCTTTTTCAGCTTTGGGAATGCCAAGTAGCACTTGGTTATCCATTTGATCCCAGGTCTCACCTCTGTTTCTCCTAGGAAGGAAGTGTCTATCCCAGTTATAAGGCCAGGTTCAGCAGTTTGGCTTGGCCACCTGAGGTGGTTTCACTGTCATCCTTTGGAAGCCCTCAGCTCCCTCCATGCCTTCAGTCTTGTCTCCTCCAAGCCAGCCAAAGCTGCTTCAATATCCTCTATTAAAACATTTTCTGCTTGTCCTTCATAGCAGCCCCCAACATCTGTTCCTACAGGTCCCCAGCAAAATTTGGCAAAGGCCAGCTGCACTTCTGCCTCACACATGAGCTGGAAACGAGCCAAAGCCAGACAGATCTGCCCATCAGCATGGGCAATGACTGCCTGTACCCATGAGGTAATAATTTCTTCTTTCCTTGTCAAAATTATGGCCAGTATGCACTTTTCTCATTTTCTGTCCAGTGGCTAAAATTTATCATGTCAGTGCATTTCTAAGCTTATCTCAGTCTCAAGTATGGCTTGAAACAATCTGTCTTCTTAGGAGTTCTGTCTGTCCTTACTATCACATCTCACACTGGAGCAGGATGCATGGCTGAGTTGCTCAGGCTCCTGAGCGGTGACTGATGTCTGCATTATCTCCACGAGCTGAAGGTCATCCACAGGTTTGCTTCCCTCTACAAAAGGCCTACCTTCCCTATTTTCTCATGGCCCTTCCTCGTCATAGCTGTGGTAGCTGCTTTGCATGCTTTGCTTCTTTGGTAATGCAGATTCATATTAGGACATCCTGCAGTTCTGACAAGATAATCCAATAGCACAAGGTGACACCTTGTTCTCTAAAAATCCAATCAACTGTACTGCAGCTAAAGTCCTCACAAGGTAATAGATGGTTTTGCTAAAAGTGATGACAGTAACGCCATTCTCCATGTTATTTCTATTTCTCCATCTTCTTTTTTCAATCACACTCACCTATCCCCTAGCTAACTAGAGAGGGCACAATATAGTATCTACAATATCTAAAGCTTATTTTTTCCTTATATGACTGTAGGTGTGAGAACTGGTAGCCCAGGATGCCTGGTTTGTTCTTTAGCTCTGAGGCTGCCCTCCCTTATTTGACCTTGACTAAGTCATTGCACCACCTGTTTGCAGAGTGAGTACCTAGTGAAGCACCCATACATGCTGGATCCCAAGCTCACTGAAGTCTGGGTTGGTCTCTATAAAGCAATGTGGTTGGTTAGGCACTGAAAGCTGTATAGCTGCATTACCAGGTTGCTCTGCCAAGGGTAGTTGACTCTGGCCATACTTTTCCTGTTTTGCACTACATCATGACATGGAGAATTTCTTTCTGTCTTTCCGCTCAGTTTGACTGATGTTAGGCCAGCCTTGCTAAAAGTTCATCCACACATGCTGCCTGATATTGCAGGATATTATGATTCTTTTCCTAACAAACAATTACACTCTCAGTAGATGGACCCTATGTTTGAAACTAAATACAGTACAGTTTTCAGCATATCTAATAACACAGTGCAGCGATTTCCTGGTAATCTGATGATACGCTCCAGTGATTGCCTACGTATCTGCTCTCATGCTGCAGCACAAACTGCAGTGGGAGTTTAGTATGTATCAGTGGGTTTTCTTACACCTTGTGCTCTTTTCAGCACAGAAGGACAAGTCTGTATTTCATTTTCCCTGTGTTTCAGTTATCCATTTGTCCTTCATGAAGATAAGTTCTCCAAGCTTTTCCTGCCCTGACTATTACCAGTAGTTCCAGGTTTGGAATTGTCTTAGTAATGCCAGTGAGTGAGAGCACAATGTCATGTAGTCTTGGCCTCACAGATATAAGAAACTTGCTGTTGACGTTGAAACTGAAAATCAGAGACCAAGAAAAAAGGTACAGAATCGCACACACTGAATAAATGCAAGTATCACTGACTGTCCTGAAACCAAACCTTGAAAATGTTAGCGTGAGAGTCCCTTACCCTCTGTGGCGCCATCAGGTAGAGGGAATACAAGAAGGGAAAGAATGAGGAGTGGCAGCAGCCAGGAATATTGCTTGTATCTGGGCAGAAAGCTTAATTCTTCTTCCCCTCTGAGAGGGGTTCTGTTTGTAAGAACATTGTTTAAAAGTCAAGAACAAATTAGGGTGACTGAATAAAGAGGAAATATTTATGGCTGTTGTGTGTGAACTGATGCATAATTGTGAGCCCATAAACATGACAAGTTTGTCTGTTCACTTTGATACTAAACACAATCCTTATGCAGTGCTTCCACCTTGACTAGCAAAAAGCTCCTCATGCTGTATGAGAAGTCAAACCCATTTCTATTTCTCATTTATGTCATGTCAAAGATATCAGCTTCTCCCAAGGGACTCAAACTCCGTTTGATTCGTCTTTCGTACAGACTGCAGGGAGATGGATATTGCTCTAGCCTGCTTTAACTCTTAATTCAGCGTTATCAGCGCTATCAGCCCTTGTTAGATCAGCTTAGCTACTTAAAGAATTGTAGTTTCAAGGGCATGCTACAAATGTCTTTCCCATCACCCCTGGCTTCCGTCTACCTCCCTCTGTTTCTGCCAGATGCTTGCGGTACCGTCCAATGAACGCCGAAGACAGACTGCATCAGACTGGTCTGTCCCCCTCTGCCCGGCCCCAGGCACGTGCTCCAGGTCTTCCACTCGCTCACCCATGGGACTGAACTGATTGTAAACGCAAGACATTTTGTCAAGGTTAACCTTCAGCTGACTCATTTCCCTGAACTAACTGACTGCGCCATCGGTGGGATCACAGCACATGGCAGCACAGTCTACAGCAACCCCAGCTCCGATGGTCTTCAACACCATAAATGCACCCACAGAGCTCTTCAAACCACACTGGCAGAGTCCTTTGCTTGGCATCCCAGCACCGAGGCATCTGTCATTGCAGCTTTCTGTGCCAAAGGAAGATTAACATGTACATGCTGAATGAAAGGGCAGTAGCCACACTCACAGACTTCCATACAGTTCCCTTAACTTAGCATAAAACGGTGGTGCCTGAATCAGTCAGCATATCCTGTGAGTAAATATTAATGCATGTGGACAGCACTGTCATACCAAAATATGATATTCATAGTTTACGGTACCAATATTACCTCAGCGGGGTCACAGTCCTTTCCAAGTTTGTCTCCTGTGCTGGGAAACAAGAGCTGGAGCTCATCAGCCAAATGCTTGATGAAACAGGAGCTGGAGCTCATCATCATGTTTTCAGCTCTCACCAGTCCTGTAATGATATGTAAGAGTGCTTCAGCATCATTGTTGTGGAGCAGTTCAACAAAATCTAGGCAATTTAAAGCTTTCCTGGAGCCAAAAAAATCTGTCTGTGAGATACAGACAGATGGGAGGAATTGTGAGGGCCCTGACACAGCTACCTCCCCCCAAACGACAGCGAAGACAGAGATACCACCAACTTCACGTGATGGTTTTGATGCAGTAGGGAGCTAAGGACTACACGAACCAAAGGGCAGTGCCTCTGAAAGACACGTTGCAGTCACATTGTCTTCAAACTCTGGGGCTTGCCCCATACAGAGACCAACTATTATTTGAGCTGTTTGCTGGAGATAAGATTTTGGCCCAAACCAACAGAATATAGTAGGCATCTAAAGAGAGCCGGGATACAATACAAATACATATATACAAATATAGGCATCCTTTTGAGGGTACATAACCACAAATGTACCTCTCATATTATACATCTCATACTGTGAAAATAAGACACAGGTGTAAAAGTCACACCTCGAAGGGAGACAAGTTCATTTCTTTGAATCTGTTATGCCAAGCCTGTCCTGGAGTAATCAACGCTAGCAGGTTTGCATGTACCATGGATGTGGTCTCATGACTCAGCTGATGGTATCACTTCAGGGATACTTTCTCTGACCAAATCCTGCTTTGAACAAAGCGTTCATAACTTTCAGGAGCTGCTGAACTCCTGTTCACAGCCTCCTCTTGTTTGTAGCAGAGCACCACAGAGGTTGTGAGTGTTTCAGTGCTCTGCTGGCATAGCAGAAGGAGCCAGAGACCTTCTGCTGCTGCTGCTTTGCAGCAGACACAGACTAGCCTGTCAGGTGGCTCCCACAGGTGCCAGCTGTACATCAGGATAGCTAAGAAATGTATTTCACAGAGGTGTTTTTCATTGAAAATACCACCTGTTGTTTCTAATGTAATGTCACTTAATATTGGTCATCCTTCTGAAATTCAAGTCCTGCTAGGAGAGTTAGCGTGAAATTCATGACCGAGATGGCCAACAAAATAACAAACATTCAGTAAGGGCTACATGCTGAAAACATACATGCATGCCTACCAAATTGGTGCATACAGATAAGATCAGTCTCTAATGCTGGCACAGTATGCAGTGGTACTGGAAACATTGTCCACTTCCATTTGAATCTCAAGATACTAGAAATAGATTAAGTTTAGGACAACTTAAGCAAACTGGACCCCTGCACTAGTCTACAAAGACTAGATGGGCTCCATCCAAGGATGCTGAGAGAGCAGGCTTGTTGCAAGACCACTCTCTCTCATCTTTGAAGGGCTTTGGTGGCTACGGAGGAGTCCTGATGATGGGGAAAAGGCAAATATCACTCCTATCTTCACAAATGCCAAGAAGGACCATCTGGGGAACTACAGGCTTGTCAGTCAGCCGCTTTTCTGCCCCTGGGAAAATCATGGTGCCAGTCCCCTTGGCATACACTTCTGGCTCATGAAGGAGACAAAGGTGACTGAGAACAGCCAGCATGGATTTACTGAGGGACAGTTTTCCTGGCCAACCTGATTGCCATCTGTGGTGAGACGACCAGTTCCACAGAGAGGGGGAGAGCAGTGTAGGTTGTTTCTCTTGGCTTTAGCAAGGCTTCTGACATAGTCACATAAGCCCATAAGTCATACTCTTGTAGCCAAACTGAGGAGGTGTGGATTGGATGGATGGACTACCAGGTGGGTGGAAGACTGGCTGGACTGAGAGGCTCAAAGAGTAGCTGTCAGCAATTTAAAGTCTACGTGATGGCAGTTTCCAGCAGTTCCTCAGGGGTTGCTAGCAAGACTGGTACTTTTTAATGTTCTCATTAACAACCTGGATGATGAGATGTAATGCATCAGCAGCAAGTTCACAGGTGCTACAAAATGAGAGGGGGGAGCAGCTGGCACCCTGGAGGGCAGGACTGCTATTCACAGGGGCCTTGACAAGCTGTGAGAATGGGCTGAGAGGAACCTCAAGAGTCTTGCACTGAAGCTGAATAACCCCATACAATGGTACCAGCTGGGTGCTGATCAGTGGAAAGCAGCTTGGCAGAAAAATACATGGCGGTCCTCATGCACAGCAAACTTAACGTGACCTGGCTTGTGAACCCTTGTGGTGAAGGAGACTCACTCTGGCTGTATTGGCAAGAATACAACCGGGGAGGGTTGAGAGAAATGGTTATTCACCTCTGTTTGACAGTGGTGAGAGCACATTTGGAGTACTGTGTGCAGTTTTGGGCTCCCAGGGCAAGATGACATTGACTATCTGGACTGAGTTCAGTGGAGGGCTACCAAGCTGCTTGAGGGGCTGGAGCACTTGACATATGAGAAGAGGCTGAAGGCACTGGATGTGCTTACCCTGAAGACACAAAAAGGTGTGTGTGGGGTTCTAGCTGACTGATGATTTTCACCTGACTGATAGGTGGTTATAGAAATCAGATATAGACTCTTCTTGGAGGGGTACAGCAAAAAAATGAGAGGCCAATGGACACAAATTGCAGCAGGGAAAATTCAGATTAGATTTTTGAAAAAGACTCCTCACCATAAGGCAGGCCAAACACTGGAGCAGCCTGCCCAGAGAGGCTGTGGGATCTCAGTTCCTTGGAGATATTCAAAACTCAGGCACAAGGCCTCGAGCAAGCTGCTCTAACTTTGGAGTTAGCCCCATGTTGAGCAGGGAGTTGGGCCAGGCAACCTCCAGAGGTCCCTTCCAAATTGCTCTATGATTCTGTGTCCAGTGAAGCCTTTTAATTGCTCAGTCTGTCTTTTGTCTTCATCTGGATTGCATGGTTTTAATTAGTTTGAGCCGTTCATGGGAGAGAAATCACAGTCCCCCCAAAGTGTTTTCACCCTTACCTATTAACTAATGGATTTTCCATGTTACTGATAATATTACCATATAATAAATTCTTAATCATCTGAAGTCTTCCTTCAGGTTTATTCTTCTTCTTCAGATTTGTGCTTCAGTTGAGCCAGGTTGTTAACTGAAATAAAAAACTATTTTTGTTAAGCTCTGTTGCCCGTGTTCTGCAGGAAGTCCTACTGACTATGTGATTGTATTTAGCCATCTTAATCTTAAGGAAAAAATGCACCTGTGATGCCAAATGGCTCACATCGAAGCACTGAGACCAAAATTGCTTTACTGTTGTTTTCTGAACTACCTTTCTTCTAGCTGCATTTTAGCTAGTTGCTTCTTTTGGTAGTTTTGGTAATTTTGACAGTCTTAATGTTGTGGCAAAAATGCCCTTTTATTGTTGTTGATACATGTGTGAAATTGTGTTTAAAACACCCCCCAGCAACATAAAGGTTCTGTCCGAGTCTCTAACCCAGAAGTTTTTCCAAAATGAGAAAGACACCGAAAGTCAGGGTGTTCTGTTCTGTTCTTCTCATGGTACGTGCAGGACTCTAGTTCACCTTGACAAAGGAGGCAAACTGATCCAGAAATCTCCATATGAGGAGTGAAATCTTCTGAAGACCTGCTAAAATAGAGTGGTGTCCTTGTGCCTCTAACCAGCAGCAGTTTTCTTACTTTCTTCAAAAACTTCTTTTGCACTCCGGTCTGACATGTATTCCCCACTGCCTTTTCCTCACTGGGCAAGGCCCCTCTCTTTTCCATACGGACTGGCTATGGTTTAGTCATCTGGACTTGCGAGTGATGCCTTACATTCATAGCTGTTGTTTGACCACTCCATTTTGCTGATCATCCTTCTCAGGTAAAAGGCAAAATATTTTAAACATCTAAAAGTTTTAAATAAGTACAGGCAAGAGATTCTTATGAATTCTCTTGTGCATAAAAGTGATGTCTTTTAATCTTGCTGCTAGTGTGCACATTTGAGGCACGTAAGATTTTTAATATGTACTGTCCCTTGAGGCAATCAAATCACCAAAAGAATCTCTAAAAGATTTTGCACAGAAAAGCAGAGAAAAGCAAGAGCAAGAAAAGGGGCAATACTGACACTAAGAACTGGTCCTGCAACTTTTCTCAGGGACATGTGAGAACTGTGGATTGCGTATCAGGCCTTTAACAAATAATCATTACAGAGCAGGAGAGGACTGTTGTTGAACAACAACAGAGCTTGCTGGAGATTTTTTGTAAACCATAAAACTCAGTCAGTTTGTGTAAAGGATTTGTGCAGAGGGACTTTTACCAGCCATAACTATAGCAACCACTACAACATTTGTTAGTCACATAACAATGAAAACAAAGAAGAAGCATTAAACTGCCAGGAATTCAAAAGTTTAAGTGGTTACTCATCCAGGGAAAGTTTCTTTTTTCACTTGCATTCAGCAAAGTCTTCCACAGGAAAAAAATACAATGTTGATTCAGTAATCTAGTTGGAAACAAACATCTCCTTAGGGAAAATAATCAAATACATGGCTGGATTTTACAATTTTAGACAATCTGGAGAAAAAACACGGGACAAAATCAGAAAGGGCTTCCTGCAGGTGCAGGATGCACAATATGCGTCTACACGTTGCTCTGGACTAATTTCTCTTGCCATCTTCGACAACTTATGTAGTGGCTTCCCAAGTCAAAATGACTTCCAAACACCTTTGAGCCCCTCTTCTGCTAAACAGGTCTGGTAAGTACCTCAGGTTAAAATGCTGTGGAGCAGTCAGATACTGTTTTCAGTTTTCTTGCTTTCCTTTTGTCCTCAGTACTAGCTCTTCATTCGTATCTGAACTAGAGCTCAGACAGGAGGAGACATGGCCCGACTTTCAGGATCTTGAGAAATCACCAGTTTCCCAGAGATCACAGAGAAGGCCCAACAGAGCCTCAGTGCTGCAGATGCACTGACATAATTTCACGTTCAGGAATCGTTATTTCACCATAGCTTTGCAAAATGCAAACTCCCATTTGAATCTGATGAGAATGGGAAGCAGCAGTTCCTGAGCACAGATCTGAAAGGGAAGTTTGTAAGGTCCTCAGGCTGCTCCTAGGGGCGGACATTATCTTCTTGCTTTGAGTTTTAATTGATCCTCTGTTTCATGTGATGTACCTTCATATTTAGCACAAGAATATGAAAAGTTTAAAATGTTCCAGAATCATAGAAATTGGAAATAGCAAAATTTGAGAGTCACCTAAACCCATCACTTAGTAGAATTGCTTCCTTCTGCCTCAAACTAAATGTAGTTTGCACCCAAATGCCCAACATTTTTCCAGTTTTGCCTTAGGGTGTGTTGGTGTTTTTTAGGGGAAAGGAGAATGTCTGTTTCTGCTATTTTCTTTATGTGCTCTGTGGAAATCTTTATAAATAAGAAATGATGAAATTCAGGTGGCTCCCTTGAACCCACAGGTTATGCAGGATCTCAAAAAACACTTTGAAAAGCAAACACTACAGCCATGTTTTATATTTTTCAGTGGTAATTAAGTACCAACCCTAAAACTGTTTGAAAATCTCTGAGAGAATAGAAGTTTTCAAATCTATTCAGAGAGCTGAAATGAGTTGTGCATGCTGAGATCAGTAACAAGACCAAGAAAAGATATATTCTGTGCAGTTTCCCATCTATTAGCTGACTCTGCCAGGATAGCAGTCTCCGGAGTGAGCCTCTGGCTGCTTCTTAAGGTCACTGAATCATTTCACTACAACAAATGATCTCGCTAGCTAGAAATGTTGGAAGGGCTCTCGGTGCCGCGGTGCTGATATATCAGTGAGTCACTGTAATCCCCACTTTCGGGGTAAAACCGCACCACACCCAACCTGCCACTGCGTGGGGCGGTTTGTTTTCCTTGCCATCCTTCATGTTCTTTTACTTTGCTAAGAGCATTAGAGTGATACAGATCTGTGTATTTTACAGTCTTTGGACAGAATAAGAATAGAGACCAAAAAAAAACCCAAAAAACCAACCCCCAAAACCAACAACCATGATGCAGATTCCCTGCTCCTGGGACTCATTGGCTTTGCCACTTGCAGGTGATTAAAAGAACTAATTAGCAATGTTTCAGCAGGTCCTTGGCAAAGCAGAAGTACAAGGTGTCCAGGGCAGGAACAAAGCTATCTTCTGCACAGCGTAGAGCTTGGAGACAGCAAGTTTTGACAATCAGGATGTTGAAAGGCTTGCTGGTTTGACAGTAAATGACATACATGGTTTGGCACACCATGTAGTAGGAAACAGAAGGAAGAGCAGGTCCCAAAAGCCAGAGCTCTATCACAGAGTGAAGCAGCATCCAGCAAACGAGTGAGCTGCACTCCAGCAAATCATCATGGATGAAGCAGACCAACATATCTTTGATAAATGCCCTTATTTATTTCCTTTGATAGGAGATAGCAGGCAGTTCCCTTTGTGAAGCAAATACATACCTGAAAGCTGTCAATAACATTTTCTCTTCTTACTTCCATCTCTACAAGCAATTTCTCTTCCAGGTTTTTTTTTGTTTGTTTGTTTTACCTTAATTACCTCCCTTTCTTTAAGACTCAGCTCACTCTTTGACTCAATCCCTGTAGGACACAGATACAAGTAAACAGCACTTTATTGCTAATAGTAATTCAGTGGCACTGATTACAAACCAGGCTATTAACTTTTTTTTCTTACATCCATTAAAGCACAGATGAGCTTTGATGAGCTTCTTGGAAGGCAAAGTAGCTTATAATGTTGAAGTCTTTCCTCACTTGTAGCAAGCAGAATGTAGGAAAGAAGAAAATAGCTCATCAGAGAAGCAAACAGACCAAGCACACTTGACTTTTTGGTAAAATATTAAGGTAGCTAAATAGGGATGGGACATACTCCAAAAGACTGAGGAAGTGAGGGTGAATTTTTCTGACAATCAGTGTTAACAGATATGGGACATAAAACACCCTAAAATCAATATGGGGCTGCTTGTCCAAGTATCAGAGTATCAATTTATTTATTAATAAGACAAAAGAAAACCATGAGGAGATGTTAATTTTGTAATGACTGCACAAGAAATGTGGAAGTCTGACTGGTGGAGCCAGGGACCACCTAGAAGACATAAACAAAAGCCAGGAGAAATTTGCAGAGGCTTGAGAAAGGTGGACCCAAAGTAGCATGATCTATGACTCTCACATTTTTTTGATAGTATCTTTCCTCAGCTCCAGAGCAGAGAAAAAAGCTATGCTGTGTCCAGTGGGGAAGATCCTGCATGGGGAACACCCAACTAGTCTAGCAAAAATCAAACTAAGCTTCAGATTGCTTGGAAATTGTCATGTAGCAGGGACTACGCTCAGAAACATGTCAAACATGGTGAAGAATATTTTCCTTATATTTAATCTGAATTTCCCTTCTTATATTTAATCTGAATGTCCCTGGCTGCCACTTGTGCCTTTGTCCTTTCATTATGCCCCCTGCTTTTTGCTGCGAGCTTCCAAGAAGAGTCAGGCTCTTCCTCCTTTGTAATCACCTGTCAGGTAGTTGAAGACAGCGATTAGGTCCCCTCTACCTTTACATTGCAGCCCCATAGCAATCTTGGTGTTCCTCTCTGGTAGACCAAGGACTTGGAAACACAGATGCTTTGCCATTAGCCACTCTAGAAGAGGGAGGACGATTGAAAGACTGATCAAGTACAGACAAGGCACTTCTTTAAAACATCTCAAGTTTCCTAGAAAGTCCAGTGGAGTCAGTGGGAACAGCCCCCCCTCCCATCATTAGCAGGCTGGGTATCCAACCCTCACTCCATCAGAAGTTCAATGTGGGATGCTGCCTTTACTTGTTCAGTTTTTATGCCGTAGAAGACCAAGACAGGATTTGATCTGGGATCTTTAGTTTCAAAGGATGAAAGAGTCAAGCTGGAGTGTCCTCTAACTTTGCATCTTGCAGACCTCTTCATTTTCTAACCAGATTACATTATTTTTAGGATGTGTTCAGTCTCCCTGTGACCTGGTTTCTTCGCATTATACCACAAATGATTAATGTATAACCTTTCCCTCAGGAGTAACCTGCATCTCAACAGCCAGCAAAGTTATTACAGTTCTGCAACTCAAGTGCACTTCTGACCCAGTCATTAAATACAGTTGTCATCATTATTTTGATAGAAAGTTGCTGCACTGAAGTGATTTGATCTTTCACCAGCCTACAGGACAAGACTTGCTTTACAGGTGGTTGCTCTAGGATGGCAAACATTGAGCAGCCTTCCCAACACCTAGCACTCTGTGCCCACACATATTTGACACACTGGGTTTTCAGCAATTTATAAAGTTATGTTTAAAAGAAGTAATTGAAATACATGGCCGAGAGTCGGTTAGAAGAGAAATTCAGTCATTAAATTTGCAGGTCTCTTAATTTATATTTTAGTACTGCTAATAGGAGAGATATTTTGCTTTTCAGAGATCTGTTTTTCTTCATAGATAATTTTGACAGAAATGGAAACTTGCTTTTTTTCCATGGGGAAAATTTGACATTTTCAGCAAAAGACAGAACTGAAAATTTTCAGCTAAAATAGGCGGTAAGGAAATGTTGTCTTTGGATCTCAGTGGCACCTGGTGTTCAGGAGCCCAAGGGACAGGGTATCCTCATGGAGAGGGTTTGAGGGCTCTTGCCAGGCTGCTGCAGTGAGTGTGTCTGCATTTTGATGCGGGGACACCCACAGAGGTGAGAGAATGAAAACCTGGGGTGCCTGAACTGGGCTAAGGAAATAATCCTACAACTCTGATCAGAAACTCAGATTTGGGATGTTGGATTTCTGATGAAAACTTAAATCATCTAAAAAAAAATCCCTGACTTTTTCCTTTTTCCTTCCAAGGATTGCTTAGCTGAAGGCCCTATTTTTCATTTCTGAACAGCAAACTGGAATAAAAAGAATCCAAAGTTAGCTAAGTCTGGCCAAAAGAATAAATATAAATTCAACCCAGTGAAAAGAGGTAGCTTGAACACAAACCCTGGAAAGTGGTAGCTACAACTCTGTTCTTCATTTGAGAGTGGGAACCCACTAACAGCCATGCAAAAATTACTCTGAAAACTTTGAAGTGAAACCCGTAAGCAGCATTAGAAAAAAGACAGAAGTGTGAGGAAAGAACAGGCTCCAGTCAACGGGATGATCTTCTTGCATAACTATCTGTAGTGGAATAAATGGTGCTGACTGTATGCCAGGACATACTGGATTAATGTCACGTACAGACTTGTGTGTCTCTTTGCTGCATTTTGTGACAGTGATGAGTGATATACTGACAGCGGGCTACACCGCGATCCTACCCACATGCGATGCTCTCAGGTTGGTTCATGCACACCGCGGTGTGTGCCTGTGATGCTTGCGCTGCCTTTCACTGTGGGGTGCCGGCCCCCTTCTGCAGCGCTGCCCTGGGGAGCAGCCTGTGCAGAGCTTGGCCACGGGAGGGCCAGGGGACCTGCGAGAGGAGGGAGGCTGGCACCCACTTCCTTTCCTCGCCCCATGTCCCCAGCACTCCTCTGTATTTCAGCTGCTGCCTGCTGAACTCCTATGCTGTAAGCCAAGGCCCGGTGTCAGCAGAGAGACTCCTGCACCACCTCCAGACCCCAGACCGCTCTGTCGGAAATGCTTCATGACCATGATGACCACCTAGAGCAGAGGTGCTCGTTTCATGGTCAGTACTGGGGTATTGTTCCTGCTGCTCTGCATGCTGATTTATTTCTCCATCTATATTATTTTTAATGATCCTACTCAGCAAGAACCGTCAAAACCTGAGACAAGAGTTACAGGATGCAGAACAGCTTTTAAGGCAAAAAATGTTTCTAGTTAGCCTACTCCAGATGGTCCTACTAGCACACAGTGACACCAGTATGCAGAGCAACCCGCCGCTGAGTTTCCACACAGCCAAAAGGGAGAGAGGCAGTAGGATCGCCAGCTGATCCACACTGATCATTTGACTCAGACTAACCCTTCGAGAAGCAAACCTGTGCCTAGAGGATGAACATGGCTGCTATGAAATAAGGCAGAAGGACTAAGGGCAGAGAACGCGCTTCTCGGTGCTGCCGCAAGGAATCCTATACTTGCATCGAGCC
This sequence comes from Apteryx mantelli, assembly GCF_036417845.1. NCBI lineage: Eukaryota > Metazoa > Chordata > Aves > Apterygiformes > Apterygidae > Apteryx > Apteryx mantelli. Next base: position 113,019,971 of record NC_089980.1, on the reverse strand, counting down.
CAAGCTGCAACTGATCTGAAGAGGGAAGGAGCGTTCTGGGGTATTCGTTAAGTGCCAGTTGCTGAGGCAGACATTAAATATAGCTGATCAGAATACTGATCTAGTGCCGTGTTAGCATCTATGCAGAATCCCCTTTGACTTGCTGAAAATGAGAACAATTTGGTTTATATTCTCCAGTTTTTCTTCCTGTCCCTCTTCTCCTCAAAACAGTCACCAGGGCAACCTTCTTTCTTGCCCACTAGGTTTTCTCTCTCTCTTTAGCTCCTCCTCATCTTTTTCTGCTGACAGTTTAAGTGTTTTCTGCTTCCTCTGAAAGTTTTCCATTGAACTGTGTGTACATTTTCTTCTAAACAGCCTCCTGCTTTGCCCAATGGAAGGGGCCAACAGTGGTCTTTCCCCACTGCTCCAGTTGTGATCTCTGGAGCACTGCAGATTCTTAATTACTATTAATTCTAACTAACTAACACATCCCAGTTCCTCCATCCCCCAGCATTTTGTTTTGAAAGCTCACCTTTTTGCTTCCCCCCCCCAGGTGAGTCCGAGTCTGATGTGCTTGCTGGCACATTGAGGACATTCACTCTATTACAGCGCCGCTGTTCTCCTTCTATGACCACCTTTCCTTGTGCTTTTTAAAGGCCAGGCATTTTGATTACCTGATTTTATCTAATATAAAGCACAATAAATACTGAATACTATTAAATAATTACCAGCCTCTTCTATGTGATGGACAGTTGATGATATATTAAGTTCATAACCATTATGGGTTAACCTTCAGATACACTTGATTTGAGATTTAGGCTGAGTTTTATGAATTCTTTCCTTTTTTCCCTTCCTTGCCTAAACATATTCATTTACCTCTAAACATAATACGTTCTGCAATAGTCCTGGGTATCAGAATACACAGATGTGCATTCTAATCACTTTTATCAAAACAGCTTCTGTTTTTTTGCCTGAAAACACTGCTCCCAAGGTTATTGGTATAATCAAGGTCAGATGCATGATAAAAACCATTATGTAGGATATGCTTGCTTTTAATCTCTTTTTCCTACTTTCACATTAGAGAAAGCAATAACTCTTGACTGCAAAATCTTTTCAGTGGTGAAATAAGGGGCAAGATGTTATTTTATTCTTGTCTCTGTTATGCAAAATGATACTCTGATCATCAGTACTTCTTGGAACCATTTTGAAGGTGTTTCAGATATACGATGGGGGCTCTGTTTACCTAAATCTTACCTTTCTATTTGGTACTCCTCTTAAAAGGGGGCTAAACATGATCTTTGAAAAACAAACTACAGTGTAATTACACAGAAAAAGAGTGAAGTGATTGTAGACTGTGAAATCTGTATCACAATATAAATATTTATATGCTATTCTTGCTTGTATTAAATTCCAGCATATTTGTTACTTGCGTCAGCTACAGTTATTTATTAAAGCCTTCTGATCTTACTGTGTAGACAGAAGCTAGCCTGTCCCCATCTGTCATGCCACATGTGCTACCAGGAGAGGGCATCATGTTATAGTAAATCTGCTCAGAGAGGCCAAGTTAACATCACTTTTTAATATAGGATTTGTGTGATATTCACTCTATTTACCGGATTTCACAATAACCTGTCATGCTTCTCCTTTTCAGGTAGGAAGCAGGAAAAATAGGCTAAAATCAGTCCTGGGTTTAATCAGACCTGATCTTTGGAGGACTTGGTTTAAAATCCAAGTGTTTGCTTATGTCATTCCTAAACCTCCTTAAAATCAGCTGTGCAGGAGACAAAACCCCTCTACAGCTTAGGTCTGACCTCTCTGCTTTTGAGGATGGAAGGGAATATGGTGATGCCTTCATAAGGAAGTCACATTTGGGTTTTTTTGATTGGGATTTGGGAGTGGTTGGTTGTTTTCTTGTGGTTTTTCTCTTTCTTTTTTTTAAACTTCTACTTCATAAAGTAAAATCTCATGTTGACCATCATTTTTGCTAAGTGCTCTGGTCAGCTGGAGCTAGGTAGTTGGCTGACACTTAGGAGATTTCTGAAAACCTTGCCTCCTCACTTCCTTTCTGACCAAAGTGAGAGTTGGTCATTAATTATTCTGATTTTCTTGTTTGCAAAGGAGCTTTACTTAAATACTGCAATGAAAAAAAGTGTTAACATACCCTGCAGAGCATTCATCACCAAATTGCCTGGTCTGAGTTCAGGACTGCCTGCTCACCTCAAAATCTTTGTGTACAGCTTTATAACAGTGGGAATGGGCAACAACTCTTCATAACATTTCCTGCCAAGCTGTACTTAGCATGGAAACCAAACTCAAACGTACAGACTTCTTAGCTGCTTTATTAAAACTTCTGAAGATAGAGAGGTCTTTTTCATGATGACTTGCAAAAAAAAAAAAAAATTAAGATTTTAAGAAGAAACACAATTGATAATAATCAGCTGATAATAGTTATGCCATCTGTATGCATGGCAGGTATTTCCTAGTCTTTTCTGAAAACTCATCACTATTCTACTGAGCAAAAGTTTATTTGCATCAAAGATGCCTGAAGTCCAAGAACTGTTTCTCTCTCTCTCCTTCTCCCTGCTTGTGTTGTGGGAAGCAAAGTATATTGACAAATTAACAGAAGATCTTTCAAAGAGGGAATGCTTTCTAAAGGTACAGAAAAATGTCAGAAACCTAGACCTACAAAGGCCCTGAAGCACCAAGATCCCACTGATTTTAATGTGAGCAAGGTACTTAAGTAACTTTATAGATTGTTTTTCTTTTCAAAATTCTCCTAATTCTCTCTGGTGATGGCTAATACTAGAGAGAATACTACGAATATCTGCTCCTCCTGACATAAACCAAAATAAGTCTAAGGTGGAAAGAGTCAAATTCTGTCATAAAAGGTCATGTGTTCCCCATTACGCATACTCAGAAGAAACAAGCACAGGTGGAGAGAATCCTTATATGGGATTATATTTTTACATGAATGGATTCATTTCCCTTGAGGTTTTACCTGTTCTCAAACCAAGCTCAAGAAGACCCATTCTGCACTTCCTGCTGATCCACTACTCTCCCTTTCCCTGTTTGAGAAAACTGAATTCTAGCCACCCTCTGAAGGGGCAACTGCTCTCACAGGGACACTTTTTACCCTGCTGGTGGCCACAGGCTTACTCCAGACATGCTCCCACCGCGGTACCTTGTGATCTTCCCTCAGCAAGTGGGAGGTGAGCTCATTACATTTAAAAACTCTAAGCATTACAGGCCAGATCCCTGGGAAAGGTGCTCTGCCTTACCATGGATTAGACTCTGAAGGAACACGGTAAAGAAAAAAAAATGCAATTGCTTCGCTCCAGAGAGACTGTTTTTCTGGAATACAAGAGCCCAAGGTGTGCCAGGATGGCCAATTCCCTTCAGGCTATGTTTACCTGTGCCATGGCACCCTATGGCCACAGGCACACCTTCCTCTCACGCCAGAAAGTCACTTTCTTCCCGCACTGTTGAGTGCATAAGAATAAAAAGCGCACAAACAACTGCTGTACCACCCCGGCAGAGGCGAGAGGGAGCGTGTGCTCCGTTACCAGCTCCCAGGCTGCTTGCGGGGCTCTGTGAGGAGCCCGTGGCTGCAGGACAGATCAGTCACTGTCACCACGCTTCTGCAAACGGACACCACAGAGCCTGATCCTCTGCTCCTGCAAACCAAGATCTGTCAACACCGCTCAAACCCCGACAGACGTCTCCCTTAAACTGGGCCAGCACTCCGTGCACAAGCTACCCTAAGCCACCACACAGCTCTCACTGCAAAACTGCTCCGAGTCCTGCTCCACTGACAAAGACACTCTTCCAGTTTCTAGCTTAAGTTTATTCTTGGCTAGCTTATACCCATTTGTTTTGTGTCAACACAGTTAAAATAGTTCTTCTTCCTTCGTGCTGTCTACTCTCATGATGTATTTATAGAAAGCAATCACATTCCCTCTCAACCTTTGTTTTGCTACGCAAAACAAGCCCAACTCCTTCAGTCTCATTCTGCAAGCTTTCTCCATTCCCCTGATCATCTCTTCTGTCTAGCAGGTTTTTTAAACTCAGTTTTCTTGAAAATGAGTGACCACACAGGGAAGGAGGGGAGGGAAGGAAGGTATTCTTCAAAGGGAAGTCTTACCAGAGCCTCTGCCTCCAGCTGTAATACATTCCTGTTTCTACTAAAAACAGATTGATTAGCCTATTATGAGGTTTTTTTCCCCCTCTTTTCATAGGGGTTGTTTAAAGCTCTTGATCAGATGATTATCAATGATTTTTCTTTCTATCTTCTTCAGTAATTTCCAAATAAAACTCTCATGGAAATAGCAGAAACTGTTACTGCTCCCTAAGGGCATGACTTTACACTTACACTAATCTCTCTTACTCCAGTCATCAAGGCCATCTGGTTGTTGCTGTAGGATATCTTGTCCTCTTCTGCACTGATACTGCTTCCCAACTTTGTCATCTGCAAATATGACTGCAAATATTCCTACTTTTCATACCACAGTCATTACTAAAAACATTACTAATGGGCTCCCTTCAAGCTGAGTGTTGAGCCATACCATCTCCCAACCAGTTTGACCTTTACTTATCCTAAGTCTTGCAGCTAGTCACCACCCTCTCTAGTTTAAATAAACATTTCTATGATTAAAAATTTTACTGATTCCAGATGGATGCAATACATATTTCCTTTGTCTTGACAATGTTTTTATTAAACAACAATATTGGTAAATCAGGTGCAATCACTTCCAGAAAACCTGTTACATTTTCTTCCATTTTGTGTTTATTTCCATGCACTTCTTCATTCTTTCCATCCACGTTTATTCTGAAGCTTTGCACAATACTGAGATCAGACTATCAGGCCTATCAGCCAACATGGTCATTTTATAAATTCTTCCTGTAGAAAACACACTATCTACATTATACATTCTTGAAAAACAAGACATATAATTCCTTTTTCTCCTTCTCCCCATCACAGCTTGACCAATTTAAACAAAACACTTTTTAAAACTGGACCTTTGCCACTCACTTTTTCCCGTTTGGGATGATTTTAGTACCTTTGACTTTAAATAAGATGCCACCTCTACTGACACATCCTTGGATCCCCTGGGGACTCAAAGCTTCTTTTGCTTACCCAGATTTGCTCTATTGAAATCAAAAAATGTCCAGATCTAGTTTGAACAAACTGAATGTTCAAAATTGTTCTTTTGTTTTTCCAACCAGTTCTTTCAATATCCTGATGATTACAACTAATTATCTTTGTTGGTTCAGTAAGTCTTAGTAAGCGATGTCAATGACAATGTAAAGTTAATCTTCCGCACTACAACAATTCTCAGCAGCATTTCTCTAATAAGAGAGATCTCTATCCATATTTTAATCATCCCCTGCACTGTTTATAACACATTCCCAGTGGAGCCTGCACTGTAGATTTTATTTACACTTTTCTTCCACATCTAATGTATCACTTATTTTTACTTGTATCTTTTTGAATAATGTGTACCTTTAATAACATATGTACCTTTAACAACATATATTCCAGTCACATACAGCACACATACATTTCTATCAACTTGTGCCTCAAGACACCCACTGAATATCAAAGGTAGAGGCCAATCCCTAGAACATTTCTGCATCATGTTTGGGGTTTTGGGGTTTCTTTGCCCCAGTTTTGGTGGTAGAAGCTCCAGCACTTACTGAATAACTGTCTTGTTTTAAGTAGGTAAAATAAAGAGATTTCTTTGATTTCCAGAATTGTTCTCTGCTTTTCCTCTACCCTCCACAAACTCCAGCAATTGCAGCACCTAAGTGAACCCAGCCCTAGAGGCTGCTTATACTTCAGTGACTCAGCACTCAGGGTATTTGCATCAGGACTACTTTAAGAAAAGCCATGTCCTAGGCATCTGAGCCAGGGTTCCTATCCCATTTCCAGTTTACCAAAAGCATTCACCTCCCTGTCATGAAAAGCTATAAGGTCTGAGTACTCAAAGTGGTTTGGTCAACTCAGCAGCTACAGGAGATCTTAACATAAAGGTTGGAAGCTTGACCTTTCACTCTGTAAATACTGGATACTGGAGTATCTTGGTGTCCTTAACCTGCTTTACGTGAAAAAGTAAATCCAGTTTGCAACAGTTGGTCCTCTTTTACCTCTCCAATCTCTATAATGTGAAGTAAGAAAGTCCTTTCAGAGGACTCTTACAATCCCGGACACTAATCACAGTGATATCTATTAGTAAAATTTCAGTTAACCAGGAAATGGAGGCAAAGAGAGGCTGTGACTTGCGCCCAATCATGTAATGAGCTGGAAGCAGAGCCAGGTACACAGACCCAGTTTCCCAACTCAGTCCATCATTTTACCAAAACCAGCAAACAGACTGGAAAAGGGACCTCTGATCTAACCTCTGCAGCTCTTGATCACTTTTCATTTGCTGCTGGGACAGTGAAGGAGCATCTGGCAGCCACTGTCTTCCGATCTGCTGGTATGGATGCTACAGCAGCTGTCTGCAGGCCCAGAGCACCACCCAAGCCCCCAAAATACAGCCCAAACCCAACTATACATCTTCATGAGACCACATTTCCTGGCAGTTTTGGATGGAGTCAAGGTTTTATACAGTGGCAAATGATCATAAATCAAAATGATCATAAACAATCATGTTTCATCACAGAGTACCACTGACCTTGAAGGCTAGGTTCAGAGCACAGCAGCCCTGTCTCCACTGGCTCCCAGCAAGCTCCAGGTTGGTATTACGGCTTCTACCTCCTAGGTACCCTCTGTGGCTTTGGCTGATCATCTGTACTGTACCTGTATTGCCCTCGGTAACCTTTCAAAACAGATCTGCCCTGCTCAGAAAAACACTCACTTTCACAGTTGAATTTGTATGTGCAGGAGAAAAAGCTTTCCTAGCAACCGTCTCAGGAACCTGCAGCTCCCTCCCAGAAGAGACCAGAGTAACATAAAACCTCTGAGCCTTTTGAGCAAAATGCAAAGCCCATTTCCTTGGACTAGGTTTCTTGTATTAAGAGTCTACAAACTAGAAGAAGGACAACTATGTAAGTAGTTCTAGTTTTGCTAAGTCCATCATCATTGCGCTATCTGAGCTGGTCACAACACATTAATTAAACACTCAAATCAGAGAGGGCACAGAAATGATCACTAAAGGGCAGCTGGAGCTACAGAAAAGTTGTACAAATGTTATTTAATGCTCACATTCTGAAAAGAGGCATTATTGCCATTTCGCAGACGGGAGAAATCTGAGGCAGAAAGTCCCTCTCAGACCACACAAGTTTTGTTTCCAGCACTCAGTCTAGAAGTCATTCAGGCTGTTCTGCAGTCAAGGAGTTAGTAAACCATTGAGAGGTTTAGTCCATCACATGGATAATTATTTCTATGGCCAGGCAACAGAACTGTTTAGTAACAATCAAAGTTTTCTGTAAGGAATTTGATACTAAACCTCTGGTTTGCTAAATTTCTCTAAATATCTGCAGCTGTCCCTCCATCAAGACAATTCCTACTTGGCCTTACACAGAATATGTACAAACTCACTATAGAATTCAGGCAGAGATCACCAAAAGTGTTTTAATGATTAAACCATGTCAAACATTAACAACATAGGTTTATTCAGATGAGCAAAGGGTTTATTTCTAGCACATTTAGACAGCCTATTTTGAACACTGTAGCTGCTGTACTGAGCTATGTAAAGACTCTGCAAACCAGGACCTAGAAATGAAGACACACACACACAAGCTTTGATAATGTAAACATAACAGACACTGTCTCCTTCAAAACAAGCAATGAAAACCCACAAGGCTAGTAGAACTTATTAATTCCTTAAGAGATGTGCAAAAAAAAAAAAAAAAAAAAAAAAAGATTAAAAAAATAAACGTGTTAAAACTGGCTTTTATATAAATATCAAAAACAAACAGTTAAGCTTGAGTGATGATCAACAGAATGTCTTGCACAATTTAATTTTTCAGAGCTTAATAAGATATTCATAAGCCAAACTCCACCATGGCAGATACCATAATAACATACCAGCAATAGATATTGGCTTTGCAAGTGACTCCTCATATGTGCAAGGCAAGATTTTACAGGAAGGAGTAATTTTAACAAGCACTCTAAACAAATCTTCAGATAACAAGCCAAAACATTACGGGTGATACACACCACTCACATTACGGAAACACACACTCATCTCCAGCACATTTCGGTAACATTTAAAAAACATTATGTATGACTTAAGACTGTTTAATTTTGCTTTTTTGGGAAAAAATGTTTTTGTGAGACACATTTTAAAAATGAACATAAGCTACAAAGAACAGTACAGACACCAACTTAAATACAAACAATTCCATTGGAAAAGTATCTTTCTGTCTCCATTTTTAAATTCATTTTTGGATATGTCACAGACTTAAACAGTTGCTCCTAAAATGTGGATATGGCTATGGTAACAACACTTGAAACTCTGCCAGTTCCCGTATTAAAAACCACTCTTCAATTAGCATGTAACAATTCTCAGAAATAAGAAAGAGAAAAGAAAAGATGGGTCCACCCTGTATATACTCTAAACCTTAGAGACAATACTTAAGTCTTACTGGACTGTGTAAGCGCCAATTAATTTTACATTAGTGACACAGTTCAAATAAAAAAATAAGATCTATTAAAAAGGTAAAATAAGTTTTCCATCTGGTTTGTAACTGTTTAGTCAGTTAAAGCCAAATATACAAAACAAAATGTGCCATTTCCAATTTCACTGTATCACGTAGGAGATACCTAACATCATGTATCACATACAGAACAGTAAAATGATCAATGGATTCTCCTAAATGACTTTTTAATAAAAAGTCAATCAACCAAAAGTTGAAACATACCCTAATTTTTAAACCAGTAATAAGCTTTGGGCCCTGCTTTTTTAATTTTTTTAAGGCATGTGTGTTTATCTACCGAAACCAGCATTGTACAAATTACCTCTACAATCACATGCATAATCTACAGTAAAAAAATGGAGTTTAGATTACAGTGTTTTCAAATTGTGAATCATAATTCAGCACCTATCATATTGACTAGTAAGGCAACAGCAGTGTCATATACTACAATACTCCCTTCCACAGTCTATAGCAGGGTCAGTGACAGCCCAGAATTATTATTAAACTTTAACCTACTTTTATATTCTGTATACAGTTTCTAGGGTGTTTGCACTGGTTAAGTCCTACATAAATCACACTATTCTAGGCAGGAATAGTTACAGTAGCCATTAGAGTATTAGTGCACAACTCTTATTGTGCTTACAATCAGATGATTTTGTTGTTGGGGTTATCAAAATGTTTTTTCAGTTTGGTCTTCAATCCTTCCTTTGTTTTCTTTGTTTCACATTGTTCTCAAGGGAAGAAAAGCTGTTTGTGTACCCATTCACAGTGGCTGTAGAGCCATTCTGATACTCTTTCCTCCTCGAGGATGCCTTCTTGTTGTAAGTCTAGAATATACAGAAAGGCACATGGTTTTGCTTAAATACTGTGCAGTGTTATTTTGCTAAATAACCACTTCCTCACGGTAATTCAAGAAACACAGAAGCAACCTTGCATCCATCATTTTTAAAGACCTTGTGCTGATGGCAAAGTCTGACAAGCTTAATCATTTTTTGTATATGAGGCTATGTGCTTCATTCTTCATAATAAGGGAATTAGTTCACAGGAAAAGAAAAAGGATTGGTGGTAATGATGTAGCATTGGCAGTATTCTGTTAACAGTAAATTAGGAAGAAGCAAGAAATTTTATGAGCAGAATACACCGTAAGAATATACTTGAAATGACAAGTGTGGAAGGAGCTTTGATGTACTACAGGTCACAGTATCTATGAAAACACCAAAACTAGAACTGGGTAAACAAGAATGATGAGGGAAGTTTCAGAGGCAGAAATGTGAACTAAATTTGCACCAGCTGAGACATAAACCAAGAAAGAAGTAAGAACTAACAGAATCAGGGAAGTTCAGAACACCAAAAAAAAAAAAAAAATTACAGACAGTGAGAAGCACACATGAATTAATCTTTGTCAAAGGTGCTCAGTAGCCAGACAAGAACATGTTTCCCAAAGTATTTGCATGCAGAGGGAAGTAGTTAAAAGCTAAAATATGAGTAAAACTGATGAAGAATGTTAAAATAGTATTTGGAATATATGACCATGTTTAATTAGCATGTTCACATGCAGTAAGTGACATAAACCAAGGGACTGATTTTAAGAAGTACCAGAAGATTAGAAAGGAAAGTCTACTATTTTCCCCCAAAGTCACTTTTACCAGCCCTGGAATGCTTGGATCTTTCAAAAGACTTTTCAAATATTTAACAGAATTGGTTTGTTTGTTTGGGTGACTGTATGTTGTTTTGGTTTGATTTTTTTAAAAGATGACTGAAGTACATCTTTGCACAGAGCCCGATTATGACCTACTCAGAACAACACACATTCAGCCTGAACCTGTTCAGACATGGAACAAATTTCTTAGAAACACAATTCAAACTGCTAATTTTCCATATGGAAATACAAACAAATCCCTGTAATGGTGAACCAAAACCAGATTTCTGTATGTTGAGAGTTTGGGAGGTTTCCCTGGATAAATAACAAACATTTCCTCAAATATAAATATATACAAATACAACACTAAAAAACATATGCATGTTACTGGAAGAAAAAAAAGGGATATTTCAAGCACATCTTTCCATAAAGCAGCTTTCAGATGAGATGTGATCAGCAGAATGCTACAAAGAATCAATGAATATTACTTTTACCTGGATATAGAAATTTGTGAAGAGGATAATCAAAGAAATCATGTAAGAGATCTGGAAATACAGCCACCCCTGAGGAAATGCACATGGCCAAACAACACCACAGCTGGTCTGGAAGATTGTCAGAACAAATTGAGTCTGGGGAGAGAGAAAAAAAGAGAAAATGGAGCACACTAATGCAAGGAAGCAAAAGACTAATACTGTCCAAAACCTAATTAGTTATTTCCCAAACTAGTCAAAATATGTACTAATGTGTGTTTGGACAAGTTTATCTTCTCTGAAAGTCTTACTAACAATGTAGATGTGACTGAGTAGACATTCAGGTCATGATACTATGTTGTTTAAGTGTTTTTATTTGATTAATATTATTCCATCTTAGAGCATTAGTGCACTCTATGTAGGCCCGATTTATAAGTATCCTAAGGAACAAAGACCACCTCCTCCCTAGTGAGAGCTCTGTCAAGGTTTGGCTCTATCAACGTGACAGACTAGATTTGCATCTCACTGCTCCAGTGGCCAAAGACTTGGGGGCACTGGGTCTGCATGCAGATCCTGTGATCCTCTCCCAGATACCAGAACTGGCCTACATATGGCTCCAGTGGAAGATTTTGAGGGGGGTAAAGGCTGCATATATGAAGTGGGGGTTGGGAAGGAGGGCAGTTTTAAGACCTTCTGCTTAGCTATCTTCAGTTACCTCTGTGGAACAAACACAGTTTGGGCTTAAGTGCTGCACAAAGCCTTGGGCAAATTTCATCCTGACAGGAATTACCAGATTAGGGAATGCTTATTTAAAAAGTGAAAAACAGTTCTGTCCTGCTATTATGCTGCCCTAACAGTTATGCACACAGGCCAGGCAGGGAAGTGAAAGTGGCTATGACAATAGCCAGAGGAGCAACCTAAGCACTGAGACACTTGCACTCTGCCGCAACCAAACAGCAAGGAGGAGGAACAGTGCCTAAACCTGGAAAGAAAAACAAACAAACAAACAAACAAGAAACTCCCCACTGCTACAATATTTAACCATCCTTCAGGAAGAAACAGTGCTAAGGAAAAAAAAGATATTGAGAATCAAACTCTGAATTGCTGGCTATCTCAAGAAAATTTTACTAAACTGAACCTATTCACAGCCCTGATGGGTCTAGTTCAGAAGAAGAAGGTCCTATCACTAAGGCTTCAGTTTCCCCATCTATAAAATGGGGAAGAAAAATTACCTGTGTACCTTTTTTGTGGCGTTTTGAGACACTATACACATTGAAACATGATTCTCATGCAGTATTACTACAGCATGTGTCATATTGCTTAATTTCATTACTCTTTTCACCTCCAGTGCACAGCTTTCAGGCTTCATCACTGTACACACAGGAAACAATACAAATGGATGTGAGGAGTCCAATACAGAATTACAAGTGAAAAAAAATCTGCCTATTTAAAGTGCAGAAGGAGAACAGAAATATTGAACAGTTTTTAATAAACCATTTACAACTGCATGCAAAAGTGAGACAGAAAAGTCATTGTTCTCTAGGACTAGAATGAAGGGCCTTGTTAGCCATGGACTGGGGCGCATTCAGTTTCTGTCATCTCAACATAAGCATGAGCAACAAATGCTAAGAGTTCACTGTCTAAAACCGACTTGGAAGAAAAGTTTCTCCCTCCCTCTGGCTAGAGAGTCCCAGAAAACCCAGTGCTGCAACTCCTGAATAAGTCTAGCCACAGAACATAAGAAGTTAGAGAAAGATCCCACTAAGCTGTTCAGCACTAATTTATATCCACTTTCAGTCCCTAAGTCCCTACCATCCTGAAAACAGTACTCAATGCAGGTGCAAAGGCTAGCTTTCTAAGGTGATTTAGACACTTACAGATGTAGGAGGGTACTTGTTCTTGTTCCCTCCTCCCTTTTGTCTTCCCCTTCTCCCTGCCAAAATTTTCTAACTCGATAAAGACAAAGAGATCCCAACGCTAATACAAGCACTTGAAGAGCTAATCACTCACCAGCTGTCCCTGAGTAATGTACTTCTTCCACCACAGATATGGACGCATGGCTGGAACAGCCGACAATCCGTAGTAGGAGTACATGAGGACATGGATAAAGCTATTCAGTGTGGCACCAAAGTAAGCTAAAATGGCAAAGCAGAAAGAAAGTATGTTTTATTACTAGGCACATGCTGTTATATGGAACCTATCAAAACAAACAATTTCTAAATGCAACTATTTAAAATATGATTTCTCTTAGAATAAAGACTAAAAAAAAAAGTCTACTCCCCTCAAATTTTTCTGTTAACCCAGCCAAGTGGCTGAGAAGCTTTGTAACTGTGTACTTTATATTATCCTTTTATTTTTATTTTTTTCTGTTTATTCTTTTTCATTTCTACCTCCCAGCTTCTCAGGGGAATTGAGGAAGCTAAATCCAAGGAGGCATGTAAACATGCCCACCAATCAGTCGCTTCACCAATCAAATTTTAGGCTTATTTCACTTCCTACCAGCCAGGGGACTACTTTGTCATTTATAACCAAAACCAACAGGTATCTTCTGAAACTGCAAGTTAACCATTTCATTTGTCCTTGTTTACAGCATCTCTAGTCATTAAAGAAATTTAAATTTCAGCTCATCGCAAAACTGCATAGTACTGATATGACGAGGCAGAAAACAAAGCCTGGAAAAGAAGAGGAAAAATGTATCACCAGGAATAAGAACAAAAGTCTTTTCGAGACCACTCAAACATAAAATAGTCCAAGCACTTGTACTTTTGACTGTTCTATAAACAGGGACTGGCTTCTCTAGAGGAGAATGTGCTTCCAGATGCACCCTTTCTGTAAGTTAAACATTACTCACTGTTGTGCTGACAACACAAAACAAATGCAAGTTTCTATTTTGTTTGGCTCAGAAAGCAGAGCCCTGAGCAATCCAGCTTTTCGGTCTGCACTGCTGCTACTTCCCATCCACTGAATTTGCAACAAGCTTCTCTTACAAGAGTTTTCAACAAAGCCAGTATCTGTAAGCTGCACATCTGAACCACAACTAAGCTACACTAATGCAGTTAGGAAACAAGATGCCAACTGAAAGCAAGTGAAGTTAAAGAATCAGAGATCACCAGAGGTTAGCAGTATCTAGACAAGACAGACAGCAAAATCTTCCATTTAAGAAGCATTCAGCAGTGCTCGGGGACAAGATTTTAATTGAACTCATTTGTTACTGGGATAATGAGATTAATTTCAGAAAGCTAACACCTCAAGTGAGCTTGACAGATTCACAGACAAGAGTCGCTATTAGCCATCTTGTAGCTGAAAGAAGCTTCTGGCTCTGACTTGGAAAGGAATATTGTTTTATTTTAGGGCTTGCAACCACCACAAAAAATGAGAAAACAAAGTTGACAGGTGGACTACTGCAGCTGATAAGTATCAGCTGCCATCCAGCAAAATCTTCAAACTATATCTAGCATGTCTTTTCAAAGACACTCCACAAGGTAGCTTAATATCTGTAAGCATTGGCTGCAACTCTACAAAGCAGCTTAGTATCAGACAGAACAAATCCTGCAGCTGAAGGTACCAGAGATGTTTGATTTGACTAAACAAAAACCAAACAAGGCCTTTGTTGCAGGCACTTCCCACCACACCCCAGTACTTACAGTGACCGCAAGGCACCCAGTTCATAACAAACCACCAGATGTTCAGCATTGTCGCGTGGTGATAGACATGCAGAACAGTGATCTGATGATTATTTTTCCGCAAAATAAAAAAGAAGGTATCCATGAATTCAATCAATTTGGAGAAATAGTACCACCAGAGCACACGTATGATCTAGAGAAGAAGAAACAAGTTTTAAAAGCATTGTACATTGTGGGGGCTCTTAACTCCTTTGCTATCTAAGTAATTAAAATCCAAACTTCCTGTCTTGCACTACTCTGAGATTGAAGACTCTCCGCTGAGATGTTCTCTAACACTTCAGACCATTATTTGTCTCAGGTTTCTCCATAGGAGACTTGGGTACAAAGTTATAGCTACAAATGAAAACAGAAGGATGACAAAGAATGCTTTATGAGGTTATTACTGTGCATCTGGGGTGTCCTGGGAGAAACAGGAGAGAATATTTAACCACAGCTGTTACTGTAGTGCTGTCTATTAAGGAGACATCTAAACAGCGACCAGAAATCATCACCAAATATCTCTCAGAAAGAGAAGGGGAGTCACAGCAAAGAGTGGTTGGTTACAGACTGACTACCAAGACTGAACTCACTGCTTTTCAGCTAGGAAACACTTGAAAATTTACAGATATTTATCCACAGAAATTGTAAATATCAAGCATGAATATATTATGGATTAACTATTATGTTTCACTATACATTTTCCATTGTATTGTAAAAGGAAAAAAAGTATAGTTTGAGCACAAACCATATAATCAATACTGTTCTGCTCTCCACTTAGATACAAGGAGATAATTTGAAATGTTAACTACAACTCATGATTACATTACCTTCATATCAGCTTCGCCTCCACTGTGCGTATCTTGACAGAAGAAATTGTATCCTCCTTCCCATACTCCCGTCACCAGCTGACAAGATCAAAGAGTAACATGTCATCTGATGAAAATTCTGCACCTCACAGTACATTCAAACCACAACAGAGGCTTTGCTGAGGCACCTGGTATTGAGGGATTCACAGACATCTGAATGTGACACTAGGTTGAATTTAAGATCCAAGTAGTAACTGAATTCTAACAGCAAATGGAGGGTGAATTAACAGAAGTTCTTCCAACTACAGGTGCCAGAAAAACAGGAGGTAACACCTTATCCCAATGGACAACGTTGCGTGTGCATGTGTTTTACATAGGCATATTCTAGACAAATTCTTAAGAAATATCTTTCCCTTTTAGCTGATGGTCTCATTTCTGAAGAAAGTGAGCAACCAAAGAAAAATAAATATATTTTTCCTCTAATTTTTTGGGGGGGAGAAAAAGTTATTATTTAAAGGAAGTTTTATATGTACAGATCTGACAATGATTCTTTCATTTTAATGACAGAACAAATCTTCAACTTTGCTATCCACAACTACTAACAACTGATGTTTTACTGTATTTTAATTCTTCAGTTTTTTTTTTTTTTTTTTTTTAAATAATTCACTAATGCCGAGTGTATTACACCCTTCACAGAAGAACTGATTTCCTCCGCAGTACGTGCCTTTGCCTGCCTGACTTCCTGGCATGCCAAATGCCAGGAGATGCTGCAACGTGCTGGGGCGCTTATTCCAGTTTATTTAAAAGAAAAAAAAAGAAAGGGGAAAAAAAAAAAAAGCAGGAGGAGAGGGACACTCCCAAAACAAGAGCTCCTTGGTGCTCAAATGCTTACGGGCCGGCTGGAGGCATCAGCCAGGAAGCACTGCCCACCAAAGAGCATGGTGAAGACCCCCCACCCCAGTGGCTGCTCTCAACCTCGGGACGGCTCCTCGTCGCTGCACTCGCTGCGTTCCCTCGAGCAAATGGGAAGGAACAAGTGCTTTGGCTTATGCTGAGCACATGCTGTAGCTGCACCGGGGCCCTCGCAGGCCATCCGAGCCAGAGCATAGGGCAGGGGGCAGCAGGCCACAGTCTCCAGGGAATTCTTAAAATGCTATTCCCATACTGGAAACTTCCTTGAATGGAATTTTAACTTTTCCTTTCTGCCTTTTTTTTTTTCCCCCAAATGAAAACCAAGGCTCATGCCTTGGTGATTCTGGCTTTTAGTTTTCCAGAAACCTTCTTCCTCTGCCATTGCTGCTTCTATGAAATTAATATCATGATAGAAATTATTTGTTGTTGTTTGTAAAGATTTTTCCCCTTTGAAATAGCATTGGAAGAAAAGTAAGAAATTTAGATTATTCTTTAGGTATCAAAAAAAAAAAAAAGTTTTTAAGCAGAGACAGTTATCCAGGACAAAAGGCTTGTCCATTTTTGGCCTTAGCTACATTCATACAGAACGAACAAGAACGTTGCAAAGCCACAGTGAAAAACTTTTTGTACCATAACTCTTCTAAAATGATCAGTTCATTAAAGACTAGAATAACTGGTGCTATTAAATGTTGCTCAGAATTGTGAATGGGAAACTAATTCTAAATGGTACAATAAAGGTTATCACTTAAATGATCTACCTTTTCTTAATGTTATTTCTTTGATGGCTCATTTTTCCCCTAAATTAGTTTTTAAAATATCCAGTTAGCCTCGGCCATTATTTTTGACCTTCTGAGATAGAATTACTGCCAATATTTAGAAAAAATATATTTAGTTATTCCAGAACACACAGACCTGGAAATATCTCATGTAATAGAGAGAAATCAATATTACCAGGCCACAGCAAGTAGGGCAGCCTTGCACTCAGGTAACAGACCCAAGCAATTGCTCTACTCAAGCAGCAGTCTGCAGCCAGAAGAGGACCTCACTGCTTCCATAATGAAAGTGGTGCTGTTGAAAATGCACCAGTTCAAAACCAATACCACTCCAAAGTACCAGCCACATCTGAGCAAGTGCTGCATGAAGCCGTTCTTACGCCATTGAAGGAAAGCCTGTGCAGCTTCTAGGGTGCCCGCCGGTCCATCAGACAGACCACCACATTGTGCTGTAACAATGTCATTAAGAGCTTACAGATGTTTTCATACAGTTGTCATAGTTCAAGGAAATGCTAAAAATGAAAGAATAATCACAATGTTTATATTGCAATTATTCCAGATAGTGAGGCTCAGCTTCAGTCAATAACCTTGCATTCCATAAATTTCTCCAGAGAAAAGGCTACAGTGAAACCAAAATAGCCTTCACTGTAAGTGATCCAGGTTCACTACCTAAAGCATAACAAAATTGAAGGCATTTAGATTGATCCTACCTCTTCGAAGGGCAAAGGCATCAGTATGGACATAGATAGCTTCAGCTAAACCCGAGCGCTCATGTTTCCAGAAATGCATATTGTAATATGCTAGGAGTGGCAATACTCTTACTGCCATGGTGGTTTAACAATATAAGCAAAACAACATTTGTAGGGAATGGTAACATCTGTTGTCATACAATAGATAGATACAGTTACAAAAATAATTAAGAACAAAACAAAACAAAGCTCAGACCCTTCTTGAAGGACCTACATGGTCTAAAGCTGCTACCACAGCCCACAAACCTTGCCTTGCGCAACATACAGCTCACGTAGGTAATACTTTTGCTAAGTTATCCAACTGCCTCTTTGCCCTACACCTTTATTTATTACATCCACAATACTTTCAGCATGTGCTGGAAGGCTTCAGAAAACAAACAATTGGCCACACTGAGACTTGACCAATGGTTCCCAAACGGACTCATTATTTACAGAGCTGACGGTACAGCCCCAACGAGCCATTTACATGCCGTGTAGAAGACAACAAACATACATGCACACTTAAATTGTCACTGGTACACTGAAGGTCAATTCTCATGCTGACTGTGGCCTGCCTGTAGGATGCTGAGAGTTTCTAACCCTCCTTACGGCTGTGGTTAAGTAGGTCTCGACTTGCCCAGGTGTCCCTGTTCCCCCATGACAACCTGGCTGGACCTTTAGCCCCTCCAGGCTTGAGGACACCTTTGCCATCCAGCTGTGCCTGGGGAAATCCTTCACCTGCCCCCTGGCAGGAGCCCAGGCTCGCTGATGGCATTGCTGACGCACAACCAGAGATGTATCTTCTCTTGAGAAATTAACCTGTCTAGAAAAGGCTGACTGCAATTGTTTTCAGCAGAGTATGTGATTTTTAAATGACACACACACACACACACACAAAAAAAATCACAGCTACCCCATAATCCAATTAAAATGGCACTCAAAGTCAATGTTAAAAGATCATCTGGCTCCAGAGGAAACCCTACAGCTGGAAGTTGCTTTTGTGCTCTTACTTCCTTCCCTCCCATTGAAATTTTCATTTTTATAATACTTTTATTTTGTAATTCTGTTACTGAATTATTTAAAATGATGTGGCATGTGCTTTCTATCAGACCTGCTACCAAAATTAAGCCAGTATACTAACACCAGTCTGCACTAGCTGTAGGAGAGGCATTACAGGGAAGGATTTTGTGTTTTCACAATGTAAACCAAATCTGAGACTCCCTGGAAACGGACCAGTAAGGGACCCAGCGCTGCAGCACGCTGTAAAGGCATGACAAGTTTATGAGCTTCAAACTTGGTTAGGGTGAAAAGAAGTTCACAGGCCTGATCAAAGAAAGTAAACGCTCCCAAAGATAGATAATTTTATCTTTTTATTAATATAATCACCTCGCAAGAGAGACAAGGTCTTTGGAACCTGCAGAGAAAGAAACAGGAGAGGAAAGAGCAGATTGACAGAGACGTTGCCACGCTTTCGTTGCCTGCACAGATCTGATAGGCCACAGCACCTCCTCACAGACAGTCCTGTCCTCCCTAAGACGGAAGGGTCCTCTTTGGAGGCTACTCTTCCCACTGCATATGCAACAACACTCTTTTCAGTAAAATCTGGGACTTTTCTCAAGCTAATGCAGTAGGGGATGATGGAATTAATTTTTGTGTGCTTCATACAGAGCAGAGAAATAAAAAGGTCACTTTTTTAAAAGTGAGCCTTTACCACAGACTGGTTTTCTCCAATATGTCTGGGTGGTCCAGATCACTTGACTAGTTTTGGTAATGAACACCACAAGATAAAATAGGGTCAGTGCACCTTATAACTAGATATCCAGCAATCTAGCCTAGGACACTAACCGTTTTGCCAAAGTACATAGCCAAAACGCCCCTAGAGAGGCACAGTCTGTACTCATAATGTTGCAAAATAACTTTGTTATCCCAGAGCAAAAAAGTGACACGGGTAAAGACAGTATTGCCTCTACTTCCCTAACTACTCCAACAGCTTCTTCAAACCCAGCTATGCCAGCCAACGCATGACTGATGGACACGGCTATAATCTTTCTGCCAGCCGCACAACAGTGCGCACCCTGCTATTCACCTTCACCACCACAAATGAAACCAATCCTTGACGCTCTTGCCCAAGAAAGGAATGTCATTTCCCTCAAAGTCCAAATCAAACCCTAGCTCAGCATTATGCTAGTTATGCGTGCACTGCAAATTAGTGGACAAATAAGCACAGCGCACAAGTACCCTTACCTGGAGGCAGGTTTGACTGCAGCTTCTGTGTTCCTCCATGCACATGCTCCAGGCTCCTCCTTTCCCCACCACTTCCCAGGGAACACTTACCTGAGAGCTGATCTGTTCTCCAGTTGTTTTTTTTTAAACAACATATCTTTTAATGATCATTTCATGCTCTAAGACTGATATTGTATCAGTTCTTTAGATAGTTAGGACTAACAGAGTCCACAAGGCCTCTCTGAATGACTAGGCTGACTGAATTGTAAATTTACATAGCATGAAATACTGCTATTTCCCCCAAATAAGCATCCCCTCTTTCTAAAGTACTGGCATAACGACGCTTGCCACTGCAACACTGTTCAGTCTACACTAATGTCTTCTGTACTCTTGAGTCTTTCTTGCCCTTTAAATCATCTGAGATAGGCACAGCCCACTATTCCTAAATTTGTGTTGCCAGCACCATAAGGCACACCACTCTTGACTTGTCCGGAATAATTTACAATAAGCATGTAAAAAAGCCACTATCTAAAAATCCCCAAATGAGAGGTACAAGATTTTTTACTCATTTTAAAATAAGGTTATATCGCTACTGAGTTCTTTTATCTATGATGCAAGTGCCAAAAAAGCTTTGTGTGTGCACTGCTCTCTCCCAGTAAACATTTAGTACAAAGTTTCATTACACAAGGAGACCAAATGGTGTGGCTATGCAGTAGCTGAAACTATGTATATCTTATGATTAAAAAAAAATTTTTTTTCCAGGTTATTTCACATGAACATTCAGATGTAAAGGCCAAAAACCAGATGGGTCAGCTTTCTCATCCTAGCTGGGAGGCTGCCTCCTTTTAATATCTTGTTTTGGTCACACGATATTTAAACTAAAGCTGTGATGCTATGAATCGTGGCCTGAACCACCGCCACAGCTGTAACTCAGGAAAAACTCCAAAGAAGGATTTCAGGTATATCATATGCAAGCTATTAAAACAGCTTATTTTCAGAAAGGATACTGAACAAGTTCATATGTGGAGATGCTTTATGACTTCCACAAACTAGAACTGAAATGCTTAATCTAGCTAAAATACGAAGTGACAACAGGGAAGGGAACAGGGAGTTACACAAGCATTAAAATGCATTCCCCCTCTCCTATCTCTCTTCTTAAATGCTATTCTACAGCATTTTTGTTTGAAAGAGAGAACTTACAGTGTAAAATACTACTGATGTAGTTAGTTAATCCTCCAAAACTAAATTTCAGTGACGGATGTGATACAAGTGAGAGTACCACCTGCTTTGGGCAGCCACAGGTAATACAGAGGCACCGCAGCTAGCAAACACACCTGGAGGCTCGGGAAGCTGAGCTTTACCTTCGCACTCGACCCTTCGGCTCCCACCCTGCAAACATCCACCAGCTTAGTGTTATGTTGGTAAGGATCTCTGCGTGTCTGTATTTTCATGGGATCGGTACCTTGTTACAGAGCATCGTTTGACCTCAAGTCTAGCACGTTATTGCTATGTAAGTAGGGATGCAGTATATCATGTTTATAATAGAGCATATCCGTGGTCTTCTAACATAACTTAGGCTACAGAAGAGAAAACTAGCTTACAGGAGGCTGTCAGGAACATTTTGTTGTAACTATCATGGGTTTAATAGTCTTCATAATGCTGTATATTTGTGTATTCCCATTTATAAAGAGAAGGTGTATTTACAATAATGCCAGAAAACACTTCCACACAGATAATGTTAAATGCAACATGCATTTTGGTGTAGTGTTTCACTATATAGAAAGCAGTAGCCTTAGCAGTCACTGTATTTTACTTGACTTACTCTTTCACAATGTAAAGGCTATACAGCTGGTTCCAAGTAGGAGGAGTTTTTCAACATGCAGTAAATAGTCCTTTCTTAGGAACCTATTCAACATTAGCAAGAAAAGTCTGTATATACAAAGACCTTTCTAAGATCAACAACTCATATCTTTTCTACTGTTTAAATTTATCAGCAGGTTTTGTAACAGGGCAAAATGTTACAATAATTTTCATTTGGAAACTCTGAATATTATTCAATGTATTAAAGAAAAATAGATTGGCTACACTGAGAGTTTTAGCCACACTTAGCACAACTGAAAAAAAGTTTTACACTTGTAAACTTCCAGAATGCAGATGTTGCCCATGAAGTTTACAGCAACACTACTCTGTGACAAATTTAACATATCAATACACAAATTCTGGTTACATTTCCTCACACATACACATTTAGAGTATGCTCACAGAAGATGAGAAATGTGAGCAAATCAAGAATATAAACTGTTCTAAGTACTTACTGAACCAAAACTGCTTACCCTAAAGGATGAAATACCGATGTTCTTTATAATCCAATTCAATAAAGTAATTTTTGACTAGACACTTAACTGTTAACCACATCCTAGCTAAACAGTCATCTTGTAAAACACTACAGAACTAAATTCTTATAAAGGAGAATTACAGCTTGCATGTAATTGCAAACAAATGCCAGAAAAGAGATTAGTAGTTTTAGTTCTTATTTGTAATCTCATGTTGAGAATGAAACCTCTCCTTACAAAAAGGTCAAATGCTTTTGGTTAAAAGCAAGCCAGAATATTCTGAACATTAAAGCCACATGCTTGATCATTTTCTGACCACATTCTTATTTACACTGTTATAGTTGTTCTTTTTCACTTTAATCAGAAACACACAATTCTGATTAAGAACAGCTAAGTCACTTTACAGGAAGTGAAAAAGTTTATAGTGCCTAAATCCTTGTTTTGTTAAGAAAGAAAACAAATCAACAGAAAGTCCAGTTCAAAACTGAGTAAGTTACAAACATGTTTCAATGCTCAGATTCTAACTTTCAAAAACAGATGAATCACAACTGCATTGATATAATTGTTTCAGCAAAACTAAGAGGACACAAAAGAAGCTATTTCAAGGTTGGTGAAACAAATACTAAGAGTGTGTGCATGATTAAACACATTTAAATAAAATACATTTTGCACTCCAAAACAAGATGTAGTTTTGCTACCAAGTACTTTATACAATCCACCAAAGTGATACCGATAAGCTTGTGTTCTAGGCAAGGAGGAGTTACTGAAAGAATACGACGGTTCAGGCTGAAAGATCAAGATCACCTGCTTTCACTTGCATTGAGTGAGATAACTGCATTTGAAACTTTGCTATCAATGTCTGTATAGATGTTTACGACATGTAAGGATGGTATGAAATAAACCTTGCAAAAACTTTAATAATTATGGTTTTCTCCTCTGAGAAGTGAAATTGAAGAATGGTTACAACATTTTGTAGATGTTTTCCCAAGTTTAGGAGGACAATACACATAGAGCATTTTTAGTATAAGCCAATATAATTAAAACAGATACTGCAAATTAACCCCAAACCAAACCCTTCCTCCTACCTCATAAAACATATATAGAGAAAGCAGTGTAAGTCCAAGGTTGTAGAACACTAGAATACCCCTGCATGAGAACGGTTGTTTATTCCGCATGTACTTTGGTCCTAGCCATACGATTAGTAAGTACAAGACTGAAAAGATAAAGGTAGGTGTATAGTTCTCCAGAAGAAGCCATCCTTTTACTCTGGGGTCTGAAACAAAACAAACACACAAAAATACAAACACTTAGATTTTGTAAGGGGAAGGACAACAGCAGATGTTTTTATTAAATGCTGAATTGCTAATTATGAACAACTTTCACAAATAAGATTTTAGTTATACATTGTTAAAGAAAATACAAATAATCCTGTTCCTAACGCAAAGATATTCCTAAATTATTACTGCTATTATTTTGAAATACTCACTACCATTCATAGTCTTCCTCCATCATGAATACCAATGATGAGTTTAAATTTTAAAGAAAAGCTTCAAAGTTTTTTCCCCTCCCTGATCCTCTCAAATCAACTTTTCCCAAGAGTACATCTATACACCTTTTTTTTTTCCCCATACTTCTTCAAACAGCCAAATCTACGAGTGAACTGGATACCTATACAGTTATTGGCAGATGATACTGACAATTATTTTCCAGTCTACCACATATCAGTACTAACCCGATCAGACTTACATATGTGCTACTTGGCATAATTTGATTTTGAACTCCTTGTCTTAGCCATGAAACACAAAACAGTCAGTCCAGTGTGACTAACCAATCCAACTGTCATCATGTAAATTCCTCAGAAAAAAAACATGTAAACTACTCAGAATAAGAGCATTTCAGATGAACACTTGAGAAAAATATGCTCTACTTTTCTACAAAGCCACTGTTGAATAACAAATTTATTGTCAATATCCAGTGACAACATGGTAGTTCACTCCTTTCACTAAAGGCCTGCCAGAAGGATAGAAATCACGTTTACCAAACCACAGATGAATAATTCAGTTTAAGCATTGCTGGCATGTACAGCCTTGACTCAGTTTTAAAGGAGTCTAATGTGGATCCTGAATGCAAGAAATGAGGCCTTAAAACATAAGTTGGGACACAACTAAGAAAGCCTGGGAATTGTTTAGATACGTTACCTTTATGGTTCAATATCTGCAAGATATGAAATATATAGAGTATACCATCACGCCAGCACGCACAGAAAATTATATAAGAACATCCAGACTAACTTGAACAGGTTTAGTATGAAGATGATGACAACAAAGACATTGAACAACAAAAAGCAAACAGAAAACACACTTTGAAAAATGGCAGGTTTGTTCCAGTGCAGACCAGGACTTCTCCTGCAAGGAAGAAGTCAACCAAAGGAGTTTCAAATGAAGAAAGGGGGTAAAGAGCAGTATGAAAGACAATACTGAAACAATCAGAGGAAAAAAACACATGCCACTCCGTAATACCCCAATGGTTAGCTATGCACACTGCATACAGGATACTGATAATTAAACATTCCTGGTCAGGAACGGGAAGAGCTAGCAAGTGGGACAGCACCATCTATATCCTAGATGAGAGTCTTCACCATGAGGCCATCACCTATTCTGGTTCAACTACCTCTGCCTTCCTCATGATGACCTGAATTTCTGTTCTGAACCTGTGACCCTTCATCCAGTGAAGCAGGTATCAAAACTGGTTTCAAAGGATCAGTATTTTCCAAAAATTCCATATTCTTCAGTGAAAAATTCCTGAGCAGCTCTGCTTATGAGTGCAAAGTATTTTTATTTCAACGAATACAAATTCAAACAAGACCTTTTTTTAATATCAACCCTTATCAACTTTTAAGACAAACCTGCAAAGATCGGAGCAAAGTAAGTAGTTCAGTAAAACTAACAACACTGAGACTTAACTGGTAGTAAAAAGAAAAGCGTCTACAATTGTCATAGCTGAAAAATCAGCAGCTCTTCAGGTCAGAAGATCAAAAAAAGCATTGAGTACACATTTCTATTTTTATATATATATTTATATATATATGTGTGTGTGTGTGTGTGTGTGTGTGTAAAAAACAGAGCTACACAACTTGATGTTCTGCAGACACTAAAGAAAGTAGTCACCTGTCAAAGTCAGGATGTCAGAGGGAACCTCTCTTCTTTATGTTCTAGCATTTGCACTTTAATATCAATTCCAGAAGGTGTTTTGGGTTTTTTTTGTTTTTTTTTTTTTTTGAAAAAGCTTACCTCTGGGTCCAAGCCAAACATCAAGGTAGCTATTGATTGTTTTATCCAGAAGTTCCATTCTATAACCTATTGAAATGGAAAGAACAAAAAGTTAGTTCTTCAGCTCACAGAAATATTTTAATCATGTGAATACCATCTGTTAGGGTTAACAAAGAAAATGTGACAGGACAAAAATTGCAGACGTATACTGGACCTTACCAGCATGTGTCAGATACAGAAAGCTCATTCTAGACCCAGAAAGCCACTGATATAAAAGCAGTATTTCCCACTAAAGTATTTAATCACGGATCTAGATGCCTAGAAGTTTAAAGTCAAATTAACCTCAAGTCCTTTTTTGCTCTGTATTTTAAAAAGTAAGATGTCATCCTGTATTTGCATAAGATCCTTCTGCAAGGAGGGGGATTGGACCTCAAGAAAAACAACATTAAAATTCTTAAGCACTATAAAGCTTATTTTAACAAACAATCCCACACAGCTGGCAACACTAGCTGCTATATTTCACTATGGAGGATGAAGGGAAGGAAAAGTGAAAACTGGCTATGCTATCACTTTTGTGAATAGGTTACTGATTACAGCTATGATTAACAGTCCATAAAACTAACAGATCAATTAATTGTTATAGAATGATATAGAGAGTTGCAGAGGCAAGGATGGAAAAATTGCAATTCATGGCATGAAGATCTCCAGTTGCAGAACTTCCTTAATGGCAAAACATTGCCAAATAAAACTCAACAAATATCAGTAAAGTGAAGGGATTCAAATGTCATCTATCATCTCCTCACACAAGCCAGTATTTCCTGACAGCACCTGGTACATTGCAGCACGTAAATCTGCTGTACCCCTATAAGGTTAAAGCATGCAAGAAATAGCAATACTGTCCATTACTGGGAAGGGTCAACTGTACATGAAATAGTTCTTATGAGAAGAAGTAGTAATTTTCTTTTTGATTAAAAAAAAAAAAGTCTTCCAATTCTTCTTTTCTATCTAGAATTCCTTCCAGCTTCTTCAGATTGTTACAACTGTACTGACTTTCACTACAATAACTTCTCCCATTTTAATATAATAATTTTCATTTCTCAATGTTTCTTCCTCCTGAAGTAGCAATATTAGCAGCAATTTTTAGTTACACGGAATAATATAAGAAATCATGTAAGCAAGCTGTCAATACACCCACAGTGAAAACTGAAATGATTATGCAAGTTTACATGTAGTTGCTAACAGCAAAGAAGTTCACGAGTTTTTTGGGGTTTTAGCTAGAGAAACATCTCACTTTCACCTATTAAAACACTGCCTCCTGATTTACATAAGTTAAATGAATATTAGCTCTTCTGCTTTTAGTCACCTGGGACTGACATCTCATTTCTTTAGAAACTAGCAAGGTTTTATACCCCACCACCAGTGAAAAAGGAAAACAGAGAAGAATAGCAGGTGCCACACTGGCTGTCCTTCCCCTGCCCCAAGGCAAGACTGGGACCCACCTCAGCTTCAGCAGGTGCCTGCAGGGCGGGCAGAACCCGAACTTCCCTGCAGCTTCTACTTCCCACAAGATGAAGAAAACCAAATATATTTGTATACCTTCTTGTTCTTCTGCATAACTCCACATCTCTTCCACCTCGTGCCAAACTTAAATCATGAGGCTTAAGTGTTTACAGGGTGTTTCTGGCTGCACCATCAAATCCATCTTTTCCCGTAGCACTTAAGGATACACAGAAGAGGACCTTCTAATCTTTGTATACGAAGTCTTGTTACTGTTTTGGACTACACAGAGACAGAGAAACTTGCCTGGAATTTGGTCACGAGAAACTATCAAACAAAAGAGCTTAATTAAAAGAACTTGGAGTATTTAAAGTCTTGGAGTACTTATAGCCTGATTGATGCTACAGTTTTGTTTTCTCATTAAGAATTCTGAAGGACCCTAGTCAAAATAAGGATACATTTCACAAAAACACACATTTTTTCAATTACAGTACATCACAGATTGCCACACACAAATTATGAGCGACCGGGTGAATGTCCACAGCATTGACAGTCTGGTATCCTAGGAATAATGAAAATTAGCTGAGAAGACTATGCTAGGATATCAAGACCCAGATAAGCAGCATGAACATCAGGAAGACTTTTTATAAATAAGTCCTAATTTCCAAGGAAAAGTAGGGGAGAGGAAAGGAGGTTGCTGTGGAAAATTTTCTATCTGTCAGCTATTAAATAACCCCAGGACAAGTACTCCCCAGCAGGTAATTTAGTTTGTTGTTTGAAATCTCCACTTATTGGATCAAAGTAACAACTGATAAATTCAGTAATGATTGATTTAGTTATGCAACACTGCTTCATTCACTAAACCATAATCATCATCTTACTTCAGCTTTGCACTTTGAAGAAAAAGACTTCAGACTGAAAAAATGGGTTTCAAAAAATAATGATTAGTTATACGAACTGAATTCACTTCATGTAACTGACCTGTATATATTGTATATATTCTTCACTGGACACTATAAAAAGTCAGACATGAGAACAGCTAAGGAAGCAAAACCAAACCATGCCTACCTAAAGCAAAGATGGCTAAATGAGAAGGCAAGAAATGAAATTTGACGTTCGATCCTAGAAGTGAAGCTCATTCCAAAAGAAGAAGCTTTCTGCAAAGGTCTCACCTATGAGGGTTGCTACTCCAAAGCAGCTTTTGTTCCAGTATTATCATATAGTAGATGATAAAAGGCTCAGTGAAGGAAGAACTACTCCCAGTGTCGATTTCCAGAACTTGCAGAAAAAGAAGTTGTTTCAAAAGGAATTCATTTGTATAACAGAAAAACAGAGTGAAACAATCTGCTTTTGTTCCAGAGGGGGTCATGTGAAAATGCATCAAGTCTCCTGCCAATAACTACACAACATTAAATACTGCTTCAACTGCAGCAACTACAAGGGTTCTTTTCTAATTAGAATAGTTTCCCAATTCAGAGGAACATCAACTTCCAGAAAATTTAAACCAGTTGGTATTTGAAACACTGTAACCAGCATGTTTCCTAATACTGAAAATAAAGAAATTCTGGAGCTTATAATTTATACAAACAGATAACTAGCTACTCTCCTTTATCTAACAGAAGTCATTTCACAGCAAAGTACACGATACAGCATCTAGAGTTACTATCTCTGCCTTTCTACCATGGACAGGAAATAAACTGTCCCCTCTCCTACCCAATTTTAAAAATGTAGTAAGGCCCCTGAACACCAGGGCAAGCAGGATTAGTATCTGGAAGTGCTCAGGCCTATAACTACAAAGTGCCTTTACTCCCTAAGGTCCAAATATTTAATCTCGGAAAACAAATATTTTACATTTTAAACAAAATACATCAAAACTCGTTTTTTGTTGTTTTTTTTTTTGTTTTAAACACACGCTAGAGATTCTTTCATACGGGCATATGGAAGACTTCTCAGAATTTCCAGTTACTCGCCTTGAAAGATATAAAAGCAGACCTCTGATAAACTTCGAAAAATACATTATGATTTTCATGCTCTCCTGGTATGCCCAAAGATCATATTAGTGTAGCCAAATAACTCACTGAGCTCAAATGGATTACATTCTTATTATTAAAAGAAGGTAAGAAAGGATCCATCCTAAATATTGGAATTTATCAGTTCTGTCCAGTAGCATGAAACCATCTCCAACTTTCTTTTCTGCTCTCTTTTTTAGAACAGTAAGTGAATAGAACTTGAAAATCCATTGAAAGAAGACAACTGGTAAAGTCAAAGATTTAAATTTTTACAACCCTTAAAACCAAAACAAAAAAACCCAGCATTAAATAACCATTAAATGACCACTAAACAAATGTTAAGGTCATTAAGGTTACTAACAAGATGAAATTCATAGATGTGCCCAAATCTATTTCTGCTCAAGTTAAGAATCCAGACACACTTGAGAACTCAGGCTTACATAACCACATGCTGTGCTGTAGTTCAGCCAGAAAACGTGAATTTTGTTCTTTAAGTCAAACTTACAGAATATTACTGAATACATAATTTGAAGATGTTATGAAAATCTTCAAAAATATTAACAAATACATTAGCACTATATGCAAAATACTCATGTGCCTTTGGTCAGAATTCAGTTTTTGGCAACACTGCTTACCTCTAGTAAGAAAGGAAGCCTTCACGTTGATAGGTGACCACCCAATCTATCAAAAATTGTATTTTAGATAGTTGTGAAAACTTGAACAAAAGCAAACAGCATCAGACAGAATCCACCAGCACATGAGAAAGCCGTGAGATGCCATCTTGTGTAAGGACATCAAAATCCAGGAGACACCCCCCAAAAGAGCTGCTAACTAGAAAAGCTGTGAAAGATGGAAGGCTGAAGTTCTCATCAGCCTGGAGAAAACTGCTACATAGTTTTAGGATGGAGGAAAAAAGCCCTTCCACATCAAAACAATAACACGTTTCCACCTCCAGAAAAACCCATATACCTTGCTAGTTTGTTCTTACCAGGAAAAAATGCATCATTATACCGGCTTAACATGCATCAACTGCCTCAGTTTCCTTGGGTGATATCCAAAGTCTATTGTCAATGATTTGCGTACTATATACAGAGATACTATACCGTTAGGCTGTACGTACCTATTGGAGAATGGCAGAAGGACACTTCTGAAAGCAATCAGGAGCCAGCTGAACGTTAACTGCTCAAAATGAGCTTATGCTTAAAGACTCGGACAAGCCAAGACAAAACAGGCTGAGGCCGCAGCTGCCTCAAAGTCACCTGCGCGAAGGGACAGAGCCAGCTCAGGCGCGTGGGGCTAAGCATCGACAGGTCCGGGAGAGCACACCGCGCTGGAGGCTCGCTGAGAAGAAAAGTTTGGAGGGAAGATACTGAAAAGACAGCCTTTTCAGAGATTTTTTGTTTGCTTTCACAATGACCTCCTCAGGTTTGATGCTCTGCTGTACAGAAGAGGGTAAATTGACACTGCCTATGTGGTAAGTAACACAGACACATTTAAGTTATTTAGATGACAGAGCTCAACAGAAAAAAAAAATTCTTATTGGAACAGAAGGTAGAGGACAAAGCAGTTCTTTGGAGGCCTCTGTCCTCATGTTGTATGAAGTGTTATTCTAAAGAAGTAAGAAACATAGTGAGATCATATCTTTAGCTACCTTTGGACTTTAAAAACTCTTAACATCTCTAGGCATCATTCATTTTCATAAAACTACTCCAAGGTCCTTTTAATTACAGGACTTCCAGTTCTGCAACACAAAATGACCTAAGGCTAAAGTTTAATTTTGAATGCTGTGGTCCAACAAGATAGAGCCCTATCACAGAAAATTAGCCTTTCAAATTAGGATTTCAAAAATTTTCTGCACTTTTCTAAGTAGGGCTTTTTGCAAGTCCATGGAACATTTTGCATTCTCAGTCTACTTCCAGTGCTATAAACTCAGATACACACTATGCTTCAGTTGCCACTCATATATTCAATACATGGCAGGTAGAAAGCTTGCACATTACTCTGCAATTCAGTCCAGGCATAAGCGGCTCCTCACACTCCATCTGCCTGGTAACAGAAAATAAAGACTAAAGCCTACACAGAGATTACGTGTTTTTCTTGTGGAATTTTATTGATTTATAAAAGTTTTTCATACAGCCTGCAAGCAGTGATAACATGCTCTTGCAAGGCACACCACCACTCCCTGATTAAAGAACTACTCAATATTGAAATATTTTACCAGCTTCTTCCTTACGAAGGAAATTCGCTCCTAGGCTTTCAACACAAAACAGTGTTATTTTTGGTTTGTTTATGTCAAAAAAGTGATATAAGAATTCTTGGTTATATTTTAATGTTCCTTGAGTTTCTTCTTTGAGTAACTTCAGTTTCCAGTCCCAAAGATTAATCATGAAATCCTAAGGCTTGCTTCCACCTGCCAATCCCTAAAACAAAATAAAACAACAAAACACGCAGGGCTGAATGCTCAAGACATTAGGAGCCTGCTCATTTAAGCAGGATCCCTTGGCTTTCATTCTGCCTCTTGAGAATTCTCTCCCAGACAACAGACCCCATTTTTCAAAATCAGGTGCCTGAACTTGCATTCCAAAAAAAAAAAAAAATCCCCAAATAGGCATCTAAATAATTGTACTGACTTCTGAGAGCAATGCATAGCTAGGCCTTGCTGTTCACCATTCTTGGAAATCAGCCACTTTCTCCATTCTAAACACAGGACTTCGAAGCCTAATTTTAGGCACTTGGTTCTGAAAACCTTGAATTATGTTTTCTAGTTAAAGTGATACTTCCAAGTCCTTACCACTGCAGAGGTAACTCCTCTCTCCCATCCTCCAAAAATATAAACAATCCCTCCTCCAAAATACAACAATCAAGCTGCTGCTTGATTTTGTAAATCTGCTGAAATTGCAAACACTCAGCCGTTTGATAACTGGAAGACAGCACCAATAAGCAAAGCTGTCAACGGTTTACTGCCCATTTACCAAAGCTGCCCAGCTTCTTCATACTCCCAAATTCTTAAGTGCCCCTTTCATATACTCCCTTTCTCCTGCAGCTTGCCAGCAGCACCAGATTCCCCTTTTCTCCCTTTTGGAACTCCCTTCTTAACTCTCAGGTGAGCTTGATGTTACCAATAAAAAGGAGTCGAGAATAATTCATAGCCTGTATTGATCTGAAAGTGCATTTATTTTATGGGAAACCAGGTGAAGCACAATTACTGCAGATTTTACATTTAATTTTTATTAAAATGCAATAAACTATTTTTAAACTTTATTTTGTAACTGCATCTCCAGCAAAGCAACGCAGAATTTTGGCCCACCTTGCACCAGTGGCAAATGCTAGAGTCTGCTAGTGACTTACCATGCTACAACCCAGACTGCTGAGCTTTCTTGCTTACCAGAAGCACAAGCATACAAGGGTTTAAGAAACACTTTTTTTGGGGAAAAAAAGCATATGTAGCCACCTGTATGAAACCCAGGAAAGTATGAAAAATGCAGGAGGAAGGGAGGGGGAGTTAGCCTTGAACAGTTAAACCTTAACGGTATTTCAATGAATTTGAAAGGGAACGGGATAAAGGAGTACTTTGGCTAGTTAACTAGGGGGATAATTTCATGCCATCACTTTTTCCTTTCCTTTTTTTCCCCGCCAAATCCTTCATTAATAGTTATTTTCCTACTTAAAGGAAACTGTAGTAATTAAAGTATCTCATGGAACAGAAGCAAATACAAGAAGCAAATATAAAAAAGAATATAGTATATGGAATAATTAATTATGCCCAATACCTCATTAAACCAGAATCTAAGCATCTTCAGATAAGTGATATAAAACAAATCATAGGTCCTTGCAGTTTTATTCATATTTTCAGCAGATATAAACTAGAGCAAACTAGGATTTGAATGTCCTAGGATTAGGATGTTAACATGCGTTTTGTGCTTTACCATGGAATAACTTAAAGGAGAAAACTGAGGATGATGGCCAAGTACAAAGAACAGACTGAAAGCAACCAATAAAACATACCCATGGAAATGTTGAGAATAGGTGGAAAAACGAATACACCACCACTTCTTGATCCTAGAAAGATGGAACCAATATCCGATTAGAAATATTTCTCTCTCATGATGCAAAATCTCCATACACTAGCAGCAGAAGTTCTAGTATCTGTCAGTGCTTGGTAAAATGCTTTTTGCAAGAGTGTGTGTTTTCCTACAATCAAACGTTTGAGGAGATATCCTTTGTCCAGCTGCTGCACACAGTATCTTATAACCACACAACTGTGATATTGGAATCTTCATTGCAGTTTCCAGCTTATAATGTTGTGAAGTTTGAGTAAGAAAGTACACATTGCAGAAGTATTTACAGAAATAAAACAAGGAGGGGAAAGAAAAGGCACAGCAAGCAGGTTTATTCAATCGCTTTGTTTGTAATAACACTCAGCTTGAAAATGTATAAGGACACTGCACAGAGACAACTGCCTGCTGGGTCTTAAAGAACTTATTTTTTAAAAATGGGAAAGAGAAGAGAGGATAAACCTGTAGTGAACTAGGTTAGAAGGAAACAGGTAGAATTTATATATATATGGCACAAGAGTTACAGGCTTACTTTTCTGAAAGTAAAGCTGAGGCACAGCATTTCCTATACAGCTTTGCCCCAACTCCCTCTTTCCAAAACAATATTTAAGCATTTGGTAAATCTTGTGTTTTAATGCGAAATTCTCTTTTTCCAAAGGCTTTACTGGTATTGCAATGGAGCAAATGCTGCTAGTTGTAGCTCACAACAGCAAACCAGCCGCAAGAAGCCTGGGAAGCAAAAGAAAGAATTGAGACAAAGAACAGGCCAAAAGGTAAACCCAAAGGGCCATAAGGACTTCAACTTTCATTTCAGGTCTCCTCTCTGTCGCTCCAGAGTCACCTGCAAGGACTGCAAAACCCCTCCTCTTCTCCCCTTACAATAAGGGACTCCTCTTCTCTTACTCTGCTTGTGCAACTCACTCAATCAACATTTACTTCCGTAAGAGAAAATAAAGGTACATTCCCTGAAACCTGTTTTACTGAGCATTCTTGGTCAAAAGGGTATGTCCCCACAGATCCTCCACCGCTTCGCTGCACTAGCATCCCGCTAAATCAGCAATATGCAGGTAAGGCATTTGCTAGGTACAGAGCCAATGAGGTCAGAGGCAACAAGTCCAAAGGACAGAGAGGCCCAGTCTCGTACGATCTTTGCTAGTACCCATTACCAGCAGCACAGTTCAAGGGTACTGTGCAGCTTCAAGCGTGTAAGCTTCAACTTTAATACCTACATCTCATAATTACATATTAAAATAAAGATAAAAGCAAGGAGTAGGAATAAAAAAGTTACAAATGGAGCGGTTCTGCCATATGAACCTTGATTTCATCCAACACCCCACAGCAGTGCAATCTATTCTAGGTGCTGAGACAGAACATATAATACCAAACTACTCTTTCAGCTCTGCAAAAATGCTGTTGCTTCCAAACAATGCTCTGCCAAGGTCTGAAGCCAGGGGACATCTTGAGTATAAGACTGCAAGTATAAGGTATGTCTATAACTCTTGGCATTTTTCTTTGCATTTACTAGCTTGAAGTTAGAAAGCTTTCCATCTGAAAGCACCTGCAATTCTACTGCACAAGGACTTGGCAAGAAAACACAGTGTACAGTTAGCTATCCATTAAACAGGATTAGCTATGAAGAGGTTATCTGGGGTTCACGTGATGACTAGATACAGTAATCCAATAAAAAGGTGAGAAACTAGAGGATGATCATAAAATTTGAGGGCAACAATCACAAAGGTAATGCTATGCCATACAATGCTGACTAGTACAGAGATGTAATACCACACAAAACCAAAATTAAGATGCCCTGCTAAGATATGTAGATACAGCCCATGTGTTCAGAGATAGGTAAACGATACCTCTTGGAGGATCACTTATGTTTGGAAAACCAGATCACACTGAAAAAACACCTACAGAAACAAGTCAATGTTAGGGAAGTTAGAGTTTGTTAAATACTTACCTGTGTGCATGGGGTAGTACCTGGAGCGCTATAGGACAAGTGAAATTCCCTGGTGGGCAGTAACACCCAGAAAAATATATGCAATGCCCTGAATTAGTTACATTCCTCAACAAAAATAAACTACTACATTTTTACCAAAAGGAAAAAAGAGATGTATATTGACACTGTAAACCCACACCACAGCTCACCCTTGCTGCCATTTCTTCATATAGCCAGCCCTACTATGAGAAATCAATCTGTAAGACTTGTATTTTTCTGCTTTGTAAGATAAAATGAGTTAACCCTATGCAGTTGGAGCTGCACCACTCCTCAGTAGTCTTCATTTTAAGATGCTAAACATCATGTCAGAAGGTACCGTTCACTACATACAATCATACTATAGAAAAAAAGTCATGCAAGTATGAATGATACCTAGCTTCAAGTAGAAGGTACCAAAAAAAGTTCTTAAAATGGTAGGGAAAATAATTAGGAGAATAGAAGAAGAAAATTACTTAAGGCACAACTGTTACGTCATGGCATCATACCACTCAGAACAAAACCTTATAGACAGAAGCTCTGTTAAACACTGTATCTTCTAAAGAAGAGTTCAAAGCAATATACTCATCATTCAGAAAAGCAACCATCTTTGAAGCATCCAGATGTAATTTCCTTTCCAAAGGACAGAGAAGTTCAAACTCATCTATGGAAAGCAAGATTTTGATCTTTTTTCCTCCCAGGACTGACAAGCAGTATCAAAAGTGATGATTAAATATTCTAGTAAAAGGGCAGAAGAAGAATAAACAGGAGGGTGCTTACAGATGTGCCATGATGATCATTCCCTCCTGTTTTGCCTTCTTATACACCATGGGCACTTGGCAACACTTAATTTACAAATTTCATACTTAAAACAACATGCAGCCAGTTTGACATTTCTGTTTCAGAAGCTCAGAGCTGAATAACCTGGTGGGTTTTGAAGAGCACATTACCCTTATCAAGAGCAATCGTTATGCAAGATGTTACACTAACTTTGTACTTGAAGAGCCATGACACACCAACTGTTGTCTGAAATTAGATATTCTTTTAGTATGGTTTTCATCCGCTTTTATTTTGTAAACAGGGTTACTGTGGCTCTTCAGATTTAACTACATCACGAGATACTGATTCCAACCAGTGACAGAAAGGAAAACCTAGATAAAGTTTCATTTGATATGGAATACCAGGCCAAATCAAAAATATAACAAGGCAACTGAAACTACCAACTGACTTTTAGAGTAGGTGGAAAAGAAGATATTCTACCTGTAGATTTCCTTCCTTTGATGTTGACAGCACTTCCCAAATAATACCTCATCAGAGCCCCTGCTCCAGGATCTAAGTATTGCCATTTATATTTTATTGTCTGTTTTAAGGAGAGAAAGACCAAACCAATCAATTAAAAGAAAATATTGTGGTGGTAAGGCCTGTTGAAACCTTACTACTGACTCTGTGTATGATCTTTAAATGGACCACTGTAGAAAAAGTGCTGTCTCAACGTCCTGCAACTGTCAAGCCATTTTCTGCAAGGTTGTAATATCAGAAATTTGGGCACCTGCAGAAGTCAGGCAGGAAATTCCAGCAAAATAATTTTGTTTCCTCTAAACTTTTGCTACAACAGAACAATTCCTTTTCTTTCAATAGGAAGGAATAAATTCCTGGTGCAACAGAAACCCCATTGCAATTAAAATCTACTCTAATGGAGAAACCCACTTACATTGAAAACCCAGCTTTAGAGCTGAGGTGCAGAAGGTTTCACTGTATTTGCTTCATCCTCTTTAAAGGATATTGGAATGAAGGTGGGATTGGTACTGCCATTTGGTATAATATATCTGTTCCAAAAAAAGGGACAAACCAAGATCTATACCGAAAGCAGGAGATAGTTTCCACCTCCCACCTTACAACTAATCATTCCTCTGTAGCACAGACATCCTCTTGAGTAGGGCGCACCAGATATACTTCCTTGAGCAGCTCCAAGCAGCTTGGCTGCTCAGAAAAGTTGATGCAAATATGCGAGATGACATTTGCAGCGTGCTCTAGATGCTAACCCCCTGAGCAATGTTTTGCACACAATATCTTCAGTGCAACTTATTCATTCCCACAGCTGATCCACCATCAGGCAGGGGACAGTTCGTAATTAGGGGAAATTAATCTCGGCCCTTGGTGCTGCTACAAGGCGCACTCTCACTCTTCCTTCCCTACCCTCTACCCCCACCCATATGAGGGGAAGCAGGGGAAAATTTATGTAGCCCCCACAAACAAAGCAAGAAAATTAGTTTTCAGACAGGTCTGTCCCACAACTTGATTTACTGCAGGAGCAGCACCAGCACAAGGGAGTTGCACAGACATGCAGCTCGGGGTGACACAGATGTCGTGGGTTTCGATCAGCCATAGCTGATCGCGGCACTGCACTAGGCAGGATGCTATGACGGTAGCGAAAAGGAAGGCAAACACAGACAAAAGAAAGATGTGTCTATTTTTAAAGCAGAATTCTAAAATGCAATTAAAATAAGGCCAAAATAAAATGCATTGTGCACATGCCATTTTACATATAGGAATGGTTCTAGTGAAGAATGTGAGAACTGCAAAGAAAAGAAAAAGCGTTAAATACAAGCTGCAAGAGGTCATACAGAATATATTAATGTCATGCAGAGCTTACACAGAGTTCTTATATATAATCATAACAGCAGGATCTGACAGAGATTATTGCACTGTAAAAAGACAAAAAAGATTAGCTGAAATGCACAAAACACTGAGGAAACCGATTATATTTTAGGATGCTTTACTTTCTTTCTGCCTTGAAAAATGCAGACTAAGGATGATCTCAATCCATGTCAACTGTGAAGCACAGGACTTAATGCAAAGGAAGAGAAACCTAACTACCAAGAGACAAAAATACACTGATGGATTTCTTCAAAAAAGGCAACTTGAATGTTTTATTTAACTTGACCACAACAAAAAATATTCCAAGGAAATATGGAGTTAATGAAAATAAATACATAGAAAAAGACAAAATGAAAAGCTAAACAGGAGTTCAAACACGACTGAAAACTTCTGCTACATACTGATTAGTCTGCAGCTGAGGAACTTGGAAGACAGAGATGATTTTATAAGTATGTCAGTTCTCAGTCTTAAAGTGTACTACACTGCAAGACTGTAGCTATTCGAGACAAATCTTGAGCGTAGCAGCATGTCTAAGACAAAATTTCAATAAGAAACTTGATTTTCTGATAACACCAAGCATTTTAACTTGTTACCCAGAGCTCATAATTAAGCTTCTTATATAAGAAAAACACATTGCTACATAATTAGAAAGTGTTTTATACATCTAAAATAAAATAGTCTTCTTTACTATGCTACTTGCAGCAAAGTGAAAAACTAACTTACAGGGTATTTTATGAGTGGTAATATTTTGCCAAAGAGTGAAAGATGGGAAAGAATTAAATTGTGTTTTATTAGTCACACTTGTAAAACAACTCTTCAAACTCTGGGGAAAAGAAAAGATCCTTAGCCTCTGTAGTAAAACTCTGTGCAGATCTGTTATATGAATGGTAATATATTAAAATTTGTTCAGTAGGCAAAACCAAATCTTTAAGTTCTGAAGTGCACCTTTTTTGTACATACTACAGACTATGCAGATTACTGAATGATGTTTCAGACAGCAAAATTTCTTATTAATGCTTGCAGCTCTGTAAAAGTTACCCCCTCTCGTATCCCACCATCATCACATCTCTATTTTTAATCTGTGCTAAAAGCAAAACATGCTTTTGTCCAAAATACCTCTTTCATTAACCTTTTTCTTTTTTAAATATTGAAAAGACAATTCCAGTGGTAAGATGTTTTTTTCCTACAACACTTTTATCACACTATGGAATATATGGAACAGAAGTCCACCATGCTGATATGTCCTTATTTTAGGTTCAGATGTGGTGAACGCTAAAAGAGCAGAGTGATATTACATCCCTTCTCCACTTTTCTACCATCTCTCTTTCAAAGACAATACCGTACTAAACAATATATGCTATTCAGAGATCATCATTCTTCATATTTACTAAACAGTGGTTAAAAACTGTTGAAATCCCTGTGTTCTTAGAAAAGGCGTCCTTGGGGACTCAAATCTATATTGTAACCACCTCTTAAACATATTTTAAGACACAAAAGGTTTAGAAAACTGAACTGTTTTATGCAACTGACACCTGTATTTGTACATTAAAGCCTGACATGCATTTTATAAAACCAAAAAGTATTTAGTCTACACAGCTGAAAACTTATGATAGTTTTTTATTGCTCAACTTGAGTTTACATTTGAATATCTTATGTAGAGGGAACAAGCCAATTAGGTAGTGGATTTAAAAAAAAAAAATACAAAAACCTTTGAAAACAACATTAGCGGTCTCTTCCTGTATCTTAATGCAACCACTTAGCAGTGGTGATAGAACTAGAAATCAATATATAAGATAAAAAAGTATCAAAGCATGCTTTTTTTGTTCTGTAAGGCATTGTCAGACTCACAGCTTGCTTTTGTTTACTTCAAAGGCAGATGATTACAGTTTTTGAAAGGGCAGAAAAAAGGATAACGAAGTTGGAGGTTTCAGCAACCTGTGAAGTAAAAGCAAAGAATCAAGTATAGCCTCAAACATGAGGACCACCAGAGCTTTCAGAATTACACAAGAACCTGATAAAGGTTGCAAAACAAGGGGAGAGCGCTAAAATCTTTTAAACTCCCATGACATGTGGTATATCCAGTTGACGATGCTATTAGCTCTAAAAGTGGTTTCTGCAAATGCAAAGTTTCTTTTACCTAGAAGCATACAGGGGAAGCAGCTAATGCATTACCAGGGCAATGACCTCTGTTGAAACATGCTGGCCATTCTGTAACTACCTGTATTCTGTTTTCAGGAGAACAGACAAGGCCTCTTAAATGTAGTACTACTTACTGATTTGCTCAGCATCTCCTCTCTTCACCACTATGTGATGTTCTCCCATCCCAAATATTCCTAGTGCTACCTTACGCATATGTCTCCTATACTCACAGAATCGGTTGGGGTTGGAAGGGACCTCAGGAGATCATCTAGTCCGACCCCCTGCTCAAGCAGGGTCACCTAGAGCACACTGCACAGGGCTGTGTCCAGACAGCTTTTGAATATCTCCAGAGAAGGAGACTCCACAGCCTCTCTGGGCAACCTGTTCTGGTGCTCAGTCACCCTCACAGTAAAGAAGTTTTTTCTCATGTTCAGATGGAACTGCCTGTGTTTCAGTTTGTGCCCGTTGCCTCGCGTCCTGTCGCTCAGCACCACTGAAAAGAGTCTGGTCCCATCCTCTCGACACCCTCCCTTCAGATACTTGTACACATTGATAAGATCCCCTCTCAGCCTTCTCTTCTCCAGGCTAAACAGGCCCAGCTCTCTCAGCCTTTCCTCATAAGAGAGATGCTCCAGTCCCCTAATCATCTTTGTAGCCCTTCGCTGGACTTGCTCCAGTAGTGCCACATCCCTCTTGTACTGGGCAGCCCAGAACTGGACGCAATACTCCAGATGTGGCCTCACCAGGGCTGAGTAGAGGGGGAGAATCACCTCCCTCCACCTGCTGGCAACACTCTTCCTGATGCACCCCAGGATACCATTGGCCTTCTTGGCCACAAGGGCACATTGCTGCCTCATAGTCAACTTGGTATCCACCAGGACCCCCAAGTCCTTCTCTGCAGAGTTGCTTTCCAGCAGCTCGGCCCCCAACCTGTGCTGGACTCCTTATGTTATGTTTTAACCTCATGTTGAAGACAAAGGAGATGGTTGCCCCAAATTTCCTTAGCCCACAGTACAGAGCATGGCAGGTAGCACAGCCACAGGGGACAGGCAAATGCAGTGGCACAGCATAGCCACATGGGCCCAGCATGCCTCATCTGTGGCAACTGGTGCAAATCAGAGGATCGCAAAAGTGAACGTCACTTAAGTTTTATGTTCTAGGGGGTCACAGAAGTCAGAATTAAATAAGATATGGAAAGACCTGCTCAAACCTTCTGCATGAGTTATGTGAAATTTGTTTAGGCTTTTCAACTTCTGCCTACTAAAAGAGATGGAAAAAAATTTGTGAGTAACCAAGTTTGCTGTACTAACATCACTATATTATACACATTTTAATTAAAAAAAAAATTCTGAACTGTGTTACAAGTAGAATATTTTGCCTATTAATAAGACTTCATGAATGCAGTAAGTCATGCTCATCACAAGACTAATGTAAAGCTTAACAACGTACCAAAAGGCCATCACACAATGTTGAACTGAGGGACAAATGCATGACCCGAGGGATAAATACATGACCCTAGTTTAGGGCAAACAACTGAGCGTTTGTACCAGTTCACAGTATTTATGGCCAATTAAGAGTGAATTCTACATGCCTGTATTGCAAAAGAGAAATGAACGAACAAACAGGAATTACGCATTCACTGTAAACATTTGCTACTCTGCATTCCCACAGTATAATATACACATTAAAATGAAAACATAACTGTTATGGTGTCCTTTAAAGCAAAGGTCCAATCAAGGGCTTCTACCCATTGTCATAGCATAAGGTTCTCCATGTGAGGTCTCGGTCAAAATCATGTAATTAGCCATGTAAATTATCTGAATGAACATGCTTTTAGACAATTACAAGTGTCATGCATCAAAACTGACATGCAATTTAAACTTATCATGTAAAAAAAGTATCATATAAATTTTTTTCTAAAGGGCTGGCCAATGTTAAGCATTGGAGAACATCATCCTCCTAACCGGTTATGGATTTGATTATTGTTATTTAAGCTGCAAGACAGTCAAAGGTTTTCCCTACTGTTTGGCTTGAAGATGATTTCCCTGGCCAAGCCCACAAAATATCATCTTTTCTAAAAGCCAGGTCAGAACAGGAGTTAATTGTTCAGGAAAAGGTTAAGATAAGCTTCCCGATGAAGTTATATGCATAGAAATAGCATGTCTGAGGGGAAGACTGCAAAGATAAATGTAAAAAAGGTTTAGAGTTTCCCAAATCTTGATCCTCTTAAGTTAAACCAAACCTGAGGACACAGGATCAACACAGGAACTAGACCCCTATGTTTGGATGAGCCCACTGATAGCTGGTGGAGAAAGTAGTGGCAAATACACAAGTAGATTCTTCTGTTACTGTATTACTCATTTCTAAGAGCTTCAAAATCTGATTTACCTCTATCTAAATACAGGTAAGATGTCTTTCATTTATTATCTGGTGACAGTTACTATTTCAATAATTAATTTCAAAAATTACATCAAATGCTCTGCTATGGAATTCCCTCAAATTTCCAACAGACCAGCACAATTGTCAAGGTGTTGAGAACTACGTATAGGTAAAGGGTTTTCTCCACTAAGCTGCATATACTTGTTTCAAAACTGATAATGTAGGGCATCTAGGCGAAGAAGGCATTTTCTCACAACTAGCACTAGCTAGAGGCTCCTTAGCCAACATGGGCATAGCAGAAAGATATCTTAAAGGCTTCCCGGGAAGTCTGTAACAGTAACAAAATGTAAAACAAAAGAAGCAAAACAAGCACCAAGGCAATTTGCACCTTTATGAATTAACTATCTAAATATATGGACTAAAAACATAAGATACTGTAAGATGTATTTGGTTTAAGAAGTTAAAACGCATTATTCTGCAAGTTAATACCTGTTAGCTTTCTTTTTTCCACTTATAACACTGATAACATCCATAAGAATTGTGACACTAACAGAAACATTCATCGAAACACAAATTCCTTAAAAACTACAGTATTATTTGAACTCCAGTCTATGTCCTTTCATTTTACAACAGGTTACCTGAACCTGTTGTAAAAGAATGCAAATATTCTCCAATCACAGAAAAAGCTGAACAGTTTTTTCAAGGTCATGAGAAAAAGAGAGATAGAAGCGCTTTGAAGTGATAACAGAATAGGAATAGTCACCTTGTTTAAATCACTGACCAAGTATCTCAAAGGCTATGATAATGTAGGAATCACAGAACAGAATTTAAAGCTGCAGGAAAGAAAAGTTTAATGCACTTTTGCTACAGTTTTCCATGAGCAGGTTTTGTCTACTGAAAATAGTGCAACTCAACATACTTAGTCATTACTCAGAAAAATGTGGATAATGACAAATGTTTGGTATAAAGTTTCAACACAAAGGTCAATTAAATCCAGAGCATAATTTTAGCATAAATAGAAGTTCATGGAAGGTTTTTATATTTCTACCTGCTCAATATGCCATTGGTCATTAACAAAGTTATTACTAGTGAAGCATAACCTCTATAGCCAATAATGCCATAGTAAGGGCATGCATAATATCCAGATGCAGTGGGATGTGGAGACCAACTCTTGATTTACAGTACTGAGTTCAGCAGAAACAGAATGATTCATTTGTTCTTGGAGAAGTGACAACTGTATTGAGCAGCAGGCATCTGTAAAATCTGTACACCTACAAAGGGAATTTATTAGGCTGCCACTATGCTTTCCAAACACTTGAAGTTTTGTGTTCAATGTGAGTCAACCATTTCATCGAGGAAATTAAAATAATTCTTCAAAACATAGAAAGCACCAGAAGGGCATTTACAGATCACATACTTTGGACAAGTTCGTTCTTCTGCTCTCATTTACTATATAAGGTAGTACATCTTAAACGACAAATCACAAATAGACAAACCAATGCAGTAAATTTTAGGAAATAAGTTTCATTAAATAGATTTGAGAGAGAGTCACCATGTAAACAATCCACAGCAACTATAGAAGTTATCTTGATATTAAGACTCAAGGCAGCATTTGTTTGTTTTGCAGAATCAAAAAATCAGTTCAGGTCACTGATTGCCTTTATCGAACAGAATTATAAATGTTGTTCTACCAAACACCAGGAATAGTCTTAGGTGCATTCAAAATCCCATATATAAATATCATTTTTACTGATCAGCACTTACAAATTCCAGAGGAGTCAGTCTAAGCAATGCCCTCTCAACTGCATTGCTGCAATAGTCTAACACTGAAGTTAAACAGTCTTAGGAAGGCCATAACAAAGTAATTTGAATTTGAAATAAGTTTTTAATTTAAAGAGTAGCTTCTTAATATGCAATTCATTGATTATTTTTTGATTTGTCTATATACCTGATCTTTCATCCGAGGGGAGAAACTTTCTTCAGTGTTAGCATGCATGAACTATTTGGGTTGCATGAACCTTGTGATTGTTAACAACACATCTAAGAACTACAAAAGAAATTAGAAACTATACTGTATATGATAGAACAGTTACAGATTACAAGGATTACTGTCACTTTTGTAAAGTGCTTTGAAGTCTCCATATGACAGGCAGTAAGCATCAATTTCTTAAGTCTACTACATAGTCAAACAGCTTTCAAAAGCATATATTGCATCTTGGAAAAATATATTTTTGTGCATTTTAAAAATAGGAAAACAAGAGCATTATCACAAAGAGCTTAGGCCAAGAGCATCAAAAGCATTCACACACTTAAGTAGCTTTAGAGATCTCACCCCTATAGACTAGCTTCAGATATGACAATGAAAGAAGGTAAGAAAGGAGGACTGAGATTGAGAGGACAAAACGAGCAAGTTACTTGGTTCCTCGGTGGAGGTTATGGCAGAAAGCACCAGAATAAATAAATGCCTTCATGACCTCTACAAAGAGCTGGCAAATCTAAGTGGAACTTCAATACCTCCA
This sequence comes from Apteryx mantelli, assembly GCF_036417845.1. Classification (NCBI taxonomy): domain Eukaryota; kingdom Metazoa; phylum Chordata; class Aves; order Apterygiformes; family Apterygidae; genus Apteryx; species Apteryx mantelli. The sequence continues at coordinate 112,975,306 of NC_089980.1, read as the reverse complement.
GATAGACAGTAGAGTTAGCTTGTGAACCATCTCAAGACATCATGCCACTGGTAGGAGAAAAAGGCAAGAAACTATGTGAAAAGCATTTGTTCCTCTCTACCTTGGTGGTGAAACAGCATCATTGCCTCTGTTAGAAGTCAGAGAAGAAGCCTTCATTGCACGGAACAAAAACCACCAAGATCCCATTTACTCCCAAAGGCTCTTCAGATATGAAGGGGCCTCTCCAACAGCACCCACTCCAGTAGACAAATCTTTGTAAAACGTGAGAGATTTGGATTCTTGCCTCAGTGGCAGAAACTGCTGCACAGTCCCCTGGCGAGGCAGCAAGCTGAGCTGCGCAGCAGCAAGCCAAGTGCTGCCCCAGTTTTCTCTCACGCTAATGGCAAGGTTACACCCAAAGTGCTACCAAAACTACCCTCCGCCTGACTACTGCCACACACTGCCCTACAGCCTCTGCACGGCCAGTCTGGAAGGAAACATTAGCACGCTGCTGGGGCAGAGGCAGCTAGACCCATGGATGAATACTTATTTATGAAGTCTGAAAGGTTTTTAGCATTAGTTCCAAGTGGGATGGAGGAGACAACGGGATGTAGAGACACAATATTATTTTAACATTGGACTATATATAACAACTGTTTCTCTCTCAAACAATTGTCTTTGGTGGTACAGAGACGGTGTTAGTTGGACACTCGCTTCATCAAGCACAGAGCAAGGACTGCTGAAATAACAGACCATTAGAAGATAAGCGGAGATGGTAAAGAAAATGTGTATTTTAACCATGCAAGTAGCTTCCATATTTGAGCAATATCACTTTATTCTACCTTTTTTTTTTGAGCTCCACAGAAGTGTTTGATGTTGCAATGTTTGTGGCCCAAAAATGAGGAAGATAAAGAAATGAGGTCTGTTCACTCTTGAAAGTATTTAACCAATTATCAACTGAATGTCATTTACAAAGTCTATTTTCTCAAACAGACAGTTCTGAATCATGCTCAGCAACACTGGACTTCCCACCTGTGACTACCTGAACTTGAATGTCAGATCAGTTTGGAATCCTAAAATGGGGAGTTCTAAGTTTGAAAAATCTGAATCTTCAAACCCACTTCCAAAAATCTACACCTAGAGAGTTGCAAAAGAATGACCAATATAAGATACCGTCCAGGATGTCTATCAAACTTATAATATTTCCAGTTGATAGACTTACATTTTTTGGTTCAGTTAAACATATCTTCTCTAATTTAATTCCACTTGCAAGCAATATAAAATGAAAAGGTCAAAAGGGAAAGAAGAGATTAGACCAGAGAATTCAAAATATTTTATTTCAAATCTCACAGTACTAAAAGCAAGGCACGCAACAAGAAAAACTATTGTTGAGAAACATAAAGACATCAACTAACTAAAAATACTGCAATAAGTATACCTATAGTTCAGTCAGACAGCACATAAATGTAGCATTCCTAATGCTATTCAGTTTGTGTTCCAAAAGTACAGAAGTTTTGGTCAGAGATATTTCATATAAGCAACTGCTGGTGCATAAAATACACTAAACTACACAAAGTGCAGTTGCTTTTTTAAAAAGCATATACATCATAATAAACTAGTCAGCTTGCCAAACTCTTCCCAAACTTCCAAGAAAAAGCTATACTGCATATAATTTCACGACTGTTCTCTCTGATTGCATTTGAATGCAATCCTGCTAAAACACAGGAGATTTCTGTTAAGTTAGTTCACTACAAATATTAGGGATAAAAAACACTTACGAAGACATCCCTGAGTGCTTCCACCATGCATTAGTTATGTAATATGTACCTTTAAGCAATTCAGTCCAATACACAAAATCCTGGCATGCTTTTATTGTCCTTGACCCGTGAGTCTTATTACTTGGCAACAGTGCTTGCAAGGGCAAAACCACTCTTAACCTCAGCAGACTCAGCACAGTGGTCTCTTATATGTTCCTCTGTTCGCATAAAGCTGGAATTTCCACCAAGCTGACCCCAGCCATCTATGAGCACCACAAGTTTTCAGTGGAAATCCTGATTCTCTCCTACTAAACCTCTTCTGGTTTCAACACTTGCCTTGGTTACTTGCTGTTCTGAAAACAGACTATATCCAATCCACCCCAAATACATGAATATTTATATAAGATATTCCATCTCTCATTGCTAAATAGCATTAGATGACTATGCACACCACAGGTTTGCTCTCCCTGATGCAGTGTCTACTTGATATCGCCAGTGAGGATGTGCCAGTATTAATTTATAGCTATGAAGTTTTCCAATGAGACAAAAGTCTCGGGTTGCAATTGAGCCAAAGGAATGAGGAGGGCTAGAGTGAAACATCTAAGCTATATCATAAAAATCTGAAGTGTTAGTCATGAGTGCATATTAAAAATAGGTATGTTTCCCCTCTCCACCCTCGCAGCTTAACGCAGCAACTCCAATAGCTGGCATCTACAAAAACTTCACAGATGCAAAACCCTCCATCCACCTAGGGCTACTAGTGATAGCTTAAACTGACTGCTTAAAGCAGCCTTGCACAGCTACGGCTGAACCCTGACAGCTGCCAAAGTCCTGACTAAGAGCTGTTCTTACAGCGATAATCTGACACTGGAAGCAACCTAGCCCAAAACCTTGGCAAAAGGCTGTGCCGTCACTAGAGCAGTCTGCACATTTACCCTCTTCTGGTTTCAGCTGCAGGGCGTGTTTCCATTTATACAGAGTGGTTTCGGAGACTTCCTGTTCTGAAGCATCCTAACTACAACAGTACTCATGCCATTTTTTTCCCTCCTCTCTCCTTTCTCCATCACTAATACCCAGCCAAGCTCTTTCCTTGCATTTTTCACAGTGGTCCTTAGTACCCTGGCACAGTAACTGAAAGCTTCCCACAGAGTCAGAGATCACTTAAAGCACAGAGAATACCAATTAGCTGTGCGGTGCACTCCCGTTCAAACACGGCTGGGACATAGTCTCTTGCTCCCCAAGCAGGCAATATGCTCAGTTTCCAGGAGGAAAAAAAAAAAAAAAAAAGTCTCGTGTCATCTGACAGGAGCCATCCTTGCTGAATAAGCAAAGGTGTTACTATTCCTGCCCAGCAGAGAAAGATCAAGTCTGCAAAACAGGCCTTTGCTCTCCGGATTCACAATGCAGATATATGCTGGAAAGATCTCTGGAGTCGGATCGGCATCTGGCTACAGCCCGGGGAGGTGGGGGAGGCAGCTGGGCAGAAAAGGAGTCAGCAGAAGCAGGGAACTAGAAAAACATTTAAATCCCCCAAGGCAATATTCCACATAACCCTAAGAGTTGCAGACTTGTAATGCTGCTGATGCCCAAAGATTTCCAGGAAACGGAAGAGATAAAGTCATAAAGTTTTTAAGAGAGTCCCACACCCTCCAGAAGTACATCTGACACACACACATGGCATACGGGCATGTTCTACCTATTAGATGCTGCTTTTCTACCTATTTGTTAATGCTTATACTCTTTAAACATTTAGACTGTAAAATGCTTCAGGGTAGGTACTTCATCTTTTAAAAGCACTGTACATCTCCACAGCGCTGCACAGAATTTAATGTGGTATCTGCCTTGTCCCCTGCTCAAAAGTGGAGATTACTGTCTCGACTGTTTTATTTTTAAAACAGTATCTTGATTAGGGATGCTTAAAGAACAAGCTTTCTGGTTCATGGAAGAAAAAAACCCAGAAAGTGGTTCCTCCAAGTCCAGGAAGCCCTCCCAACAAACCGGCACGTTAAGCTAAAAGAAGGCTAGCCTAATCACTGCCTTGGAAACTGCTTCTATCGGGACCCCTCTGCTGCTAGCGCAGCTCCCAGCAAGCCGGGCTCGGGCCGCGCGCGGCGGCTCCCGCACCCGGGAACCGCTTTCTCTCCACGATGCGCGCTCCGCAGCAGCGCACGAGGAAAAGCTGAGCAGGAATTTTTTTCGGACCGTAACAGGACGCAGCCCTCCCTTAAGGGCAGCTTATTTGGCTCTTCCCTGGGAGCAGCGCCCCAGAGACGACGGCGCCTCACCGCTACCAGCCCCGGGGGGAGCAGGGGGCTCAGGGCCCCCCTTCCCGCACGGATTTTTCCTCCCGACTTTGCGTCCAGTAAAGAGAAAAATCGGCGGCGGCTAAGTTGGAGGATGTAGTAGCCATGGCAATGCGGGATTGCATCATGCTCTTGAGTAACTGCACTGGGGACGGACCATTTCAGCGAAACCCCGTGCGCGGCGCGGCGCTGCCCGCCCTCCCGCCCGCCCCGCGCCACCGCCGCCCCGCGCCCCTGCGCGCCCGCCGCCACACTTGTTGCGCGCCCGCGGCCCGCGGCGCCCCGCGCGGGCCGGCAGCCGCCCACTCCCCACGCGGGCCGGCCGCGCCGCACCGCACCGCGCCCCGCCGCCGCCGCGGGGGCCGAGGCTGCCCGCCCGCCCGCCCGCGCCGCGCCGCGCCGTGGGGCCGCGCGGCCCATACCTGGTGCTGGTGCTGGTGCCGGTGCCGGCGCGGCGGCGCTGGGCAGGGCGGCGGCGCGGGCAGCCGGCCGGCTCTGTCACGCTGCGGTGGAGCAGCGGCGGCGGCGGCAGGGGCGGGCCGCCAGCTGGGCGGGGAGGGGCGCGCGGCCCGAGCCGGCCGTGGGCTGATTGTGACGTAACAATGGTGCTGGGGGCAAATGGGAAGCGGGCTGGGCAGGGGGGTGCTATGACGTCATGGCCGCCAGGGCCAATCCGGCGCCCGTGGAAGGTTCGGGAGCGGGGCCGCGGTGGGCGCGGGCGCGGGGGGGGCGCTGAGGGGTCGGTGCCGGTGGCGGTGCCGGTGGGCGCCGTCCCACCCCGGCGAGACCGTTATCCGCGCGGGGCCGCCTGGCCGCGCTCGCGGTGTGCCCAGCACCCGGGAAGTGCCTCTCACCGCCGCGGGGGCGGGAGCGCCGCTGCTTCATAAGTTTGCCCAGTGCTTGCTGTTATAAAAGCTTTTTTCCCCTTTTTTTTCTTTGCCTTGCTGCCAAAGTTTCAGCGGTTCGCACTGACGGGTTTTATAGGGAGCGCCTGCGCACCCCGGGCTGGTGTTTGTGTTAGCGTGCGTTTTCTCGCTTGGAGAGCGGAGTCGCGCGCTGGGTTGGCTGGCCAGGCCTCAGGAACAAGGCTGGAGGGGGGAACCTGTGGCGCAATGTTCAAGGCCGACGGCCGAGTGGGTTGAAACGAGCTGCCGGTCCCCTCAAGCTTGCGGCGCGCTGTGGGAGCACTGCCAGGCTGCCGGGCAGGGCGAAGGGACAGTGGGGGGCTCCAAGGGGCACGGGCGCAGAGGCTGGGCGACCCTGGGAGGGCTGCCCCTGAGGGAGGACACGACGCCATGTCGGGCTGGGGGTGGTGGGGCTGGTCCTGAGGGGGGATGCGACACCATGTTGGGCCAGGGGTGGTGGGGGCTGGATGCGACGCCATGTTGGGCCGGGGGTGATGGGGCCAGCCCTGAGGGGGGACGCGAGGCCATGTCGGGCCGGGGGTGGTGGGTGCTGGCACCAGTGAAACGCAGGTGTGTGTGGAGCCCAGTGGCAAAGCGCTCTGCTCCCCCTACGTTCCCGTCCTTCATATAAACTTCCAGAGCATAATTACATCAGCATGCTTTCAGAGGGAAAAATGGGGTGTAATAATCCTGGTTCCTTGTCTGTGCCTGTGACTGTTTGCGGAGGCACGTGTGACACCAGAGAGCCAGACCTGTGCTATCATGTCCGGAGGCGCCTGCCTGGCCAGGCAGCCCTGTGGCCGCGGGGCTGCACTGGGCGCTCGGGCCTGGCTTTGCTGGGTATTACCATCTGCTTTCTTTGAAGATATCCAGCGTGATACTGCGGCTCTTGGTTTGCAGAAATGGTGGGGATTTCGTGCTTTGACTGCGCGTGGCCCAGTTGCCATGAAATGCTGTGTGTGCTTTAATACAAAGCAGCTCCTACACATCTCCGATTGGGTGCCTGAAATTGGTGGATCTGGGTGACCTTATTCTGTCTCAGTTTCGTGTTTATGAAATGGAACAATTACGCTTGCTTCACAGGGGATTTTTGATAACATGTTCGTGAAGTGTTAAGATAAGTGTGCTGTGGTGATGAGCGCTGTAGGAAAGCCCGCGAGGAAATTAGTCAGTCTGCCTGCAGAGGAGGCTTTGAGCAGCATCCAATGAATAAAGCCTCCACATTGAATAATGAAGATTAAACAAAATATTGAATAGCTGTTCATTAAGTGAGTATTTTCCATCCGAGGCGATGAAACAGGAGGCCCCTGTGGAAAAAATACATGATCATGTAATTAAAGACTATCATCATAATGAGATGAACCACAGGCCTAAATTAATGGTCACAGGTAAATTTGGTTATTCTGTTTCCTATGTTTTGAGTAATGGTCTTTGCAACATAATAATGGCTTTGAATGTAAGCTCTGTGTATAATAAATGAACCGGATTTTAGCTTGATCATATAATAAAACCTCCTTTTTGTTGTGTGATCTAGATGTATATACTCAGCTTGTCCCCATAGTGTCAAATGACAGGGAAAGGAATCTTAAAGTATCCTCTTTGGCTTCTCTCCAACAGGCAGGACGTTTAGCAGAGAAATAAAAATCCCCTGTACCTGCTCCAGATAGTTCATTACCTCTGATAGATTTTAACAGCAAGGTAAGGGGCAATAGCAAGGGAGCCTGAGAGTTAATATGGCCAGAACAAACTAATTTGTTTCTGTCTTTCCTTGTAATGTCTCTCTCTCACATACTCTGTCATGATGGAAGATGGCCTTTTTTTTTTTTTAAGTTTGTTCCATCCCTTTGCTAATTGAATGAAAATGTTATATAAATAGCAGCTTTGCTTTACAAAGGAGAGGAGTAGAGCAGCGGTTTGCATGACTTTATTCAAGATCAAATATCTGTGCTCAATGGAAAACAGTGAACTGTGGAGTTTGCAATTTTAGGAAGTTGGAGGAAAAAAATTACTGGAGTTTCCTCTATAGTATTATAAGACTGTACAGTTAGAACTATCAAGATTAACCATGTTAAGCCAATGTTCAGTTGCTTTTACACTGTAATACACTGGTCCTATGTTCGTGGCCATTTAGCTGAAGAATGGTGTTGCAACCTAGCCTAACCTGATGTAAGTTCAGTGTGCAAACAGTTCCCAAAGGTGATGCTGTGTTGGAAACATGCAACATTATAGTAGTTTGTTTGCCTAGTGTGATCAGAAACAATCTTCTTTAAACTTTTACGGGAACAAGAAAAAAAGTATTTATCCAAAGTAAACATCTAGGCTTCAACATGTTGTTTTGTTTAATCTTGTTTGTTCAGATACAGTTTTGTTCTGCAACCATGTAGCCAGCAAATAGAATCTCTCAGCTTTTTCATACTGTATCATTCCAAACACAAACTGTAATCTCCAAACTGACCATGGACAAATTCTTAATGAAATAAAAAGTATTTTTATGGATTGCAGAACAGATGACAAATGCCTGTTCTTATTGTTAGATAATAAGCTTTGCAAAATCTGAACTCTTGCATTTTTAAAAGTATCCAAAGTGAGTCTTTTTTAAAAAGTAGTTACTGATTTTAACAGTTTGTTAACCCACTTACATATTTGAGGTATGCTAGTAATTTCAATTAATGCTATAGTCAGAAAATACTCCTCAGAGCAAGATTTTTTTCAGTCACATCTGTCAAGTTGGTATAATTTGTATTTTTGGAGGATTCTTAGTTTATGTGCTGATTGGTGGTGTGCGGTTTGAACTGTAATATTCCTGTAATGATATGTGGTTGAAGTAACAAGAAATTTGGAGGTAGTGTTTTCCTACCTCCTTAACTAAAGGATTGGATTGCAGGAGTATACAGAAGGGGATTAGCGTGTGCAAGAATGTGCACCTTTCACTTTATTTTGTACATATATTACCTCATCTCAAATTCTCATGCCAAGAGCCTTATCATAATAACACGTTAATAGGAATGTACCGTTTTTCATTTTAAAGCTGAAGATTCGCATTTCCCTTTCTCTTTGAAGGAGCAAAACCCTTCGGTGATCTTTGGATGTATGATTTGAGGCTTTGTCACTGTTCTCAGTAAGGCATGAGCATTCACAATTCTCCTTCCCTGTGTGTTTTACACCTCAAAAAAAAATCAAAGCCAGTACAACTCCTAAGTGAGTACACCCTTCTGAAAATGTAGGCCCTTTGCCCAAGCTCAAATTTCAGCTATTTCGGATGTTTCAGAGGTATTTCTTCTGGTTTGAGGGAAGATAAAACAATCTTGCTACTAGCAACATCAATGGAATAAGGATCAAATCTGATTTTTTTCTTCTCACTTGAGCTAAAATGTCATGTGCTTATTGAAACGTGACTAGCATTAGGTCTTTTCACATCCGTAAATCTGAACTTGACTTTAAAATGTGCTTTAAATAAAGTTGCTTCCCAACAGGCTAACAGATTTGTTTCTATGGTTTATTGATGAGTATGATTGCACAGAGTGTTATTTTCACAGCCAAAACAGCTTTCTAAATCTGGAAGATGCTTAAATAATTAAGACTCAATCTGGTAGTTTAAAAATAGAAAATGAGAGCCTCCACAAATTTAGGTACAAAAAGAGAAGAAGCAGAGGGTAGGAAATGTAGACGGGAAGGCCACTAGTAGCAGGGAAGCAAGTTTTACCCCATGTGGGAGAAGAACGTGCCATGGGCTGCTTCCCTAATACCCGAGACATGACCTGCATCTGCCTGTGAAGTGCTCAGTCGCAGGGGTAACATGCCATGAGCTGGCGAGGAGCTGGCACACACCAGCTTCTGTTCACTCTGACTCAGAGCTTGCTGTCGTCGCTTGGACTTCTTCCATGGATTTCAGTGGGTTTTTAATGAGGCTCTCTATGCTTACAGAGACTGGGTATTTTCTTTCAGTCAAGAAGTTGGCACTTGAGGAAGGGAGGGACAGTTACTGCTGGAGGAAAGGGTGAAGCTGGGCACTTTGGCTTTGCCAGCATGGTTCTAGCACGACAGTCCATATGAGTCATTTCTTTCCTCACCTGACATCTCTAAAGTGCTCATGCTTTTATCAATCAGAGAATGACAGCAAGGTCACAGCCCGTGAAATCTCATTTCAGAATTACCTGGTCAGGAGAACTAAGTAAACAAATAGGTTGTTTGTTCATAAATATTTAAAGAGTTAAAAACTTGCTGAATAGTTTTGGCACTAAGTGTTTGGCATTTAATGATGGGTACAGGCAGGCCAATGTCATTCTGGGCTGTGGATGTGCTGAGTACTGGTGTTTTAACTCTTGGGTTCAAGCATGCACAAGTTTGTCAGGAGAGAAGACATTGTTCTTAGCCTCTCCACTGAGTGCTAATGAAATTGCTGCAGGAATGTGTGCTCTGGACAGGCTTCAGAGGCCTCATTATCAGAGCAGGATTGATGAGCCTGGAATTCAGAAAAGGGCCAATTAAACATTATTAGGGATTTAGACAGAGAGATTGCTAAGACAACTTTAAAATAAGTTATACTTTGTATTTAGGTAATATTTTGCATCCAGAGATCTCAGACTACTGGATGGATGAGTTTTTGCAACATGTGGGTCGTGGCTATTTTAATCCTGCTTTCCGAGAGAGAGAAGAGGCAGAATGCTAAGCATGATGCAAAGCCAACTCAGAAGTGACCTAACCTAGGTAACAGCAGCAGAGATGACAGGACACCTCAGCTGATATGATTGTCCTTACTAAATCAACTTGCCCCTTAAGCATATACTGTGTGATAAGCAAAGGGAACAGGCTAAATAACTGTTAGTGTTTGAGAATACAGATAGCAAGGGAACAAATGGAACAACTGAAAGTAGAGTTAAGAGTCAGTGGAGGCTCTAACATTGGACAGATTAAAGACACTGAAGGTCCACGTTATTTGAAATTAGCCTGGGTAAAGTAATGGAAGCGTGTGTTCCAGGGAAACAAGCCTGAAATGTCTTCCTTATGGAGAGATGCGCTACCACATCTTTTCTGTCTTCTTTATTTTAAATCAATTAGGAATCTTAGATTTGCCTGTTAGTAGCAGTTCATCATGAACACTCTAAAAAATAGATCTTTGTTTTGATTAGAAACAAATTAATCTAATTTATCTAGAAATAATTGAATAAATTGATTAGAATAAATTACCATTGCTTGCCACTTACATCATCTTAACACAAATCTTCCGTTCTGTCTTGGTTTGCCTTGGCTTCTCTCCTGCCAGACTGTGGCAGTTCTCCATGGTCTTTATCAGCAAGATAAATGAAATGTGATTACTGTTCTCTTTAAATGAAACACTGGACTAACGTATGAGGCTTGAAATTTCAGTATCTTTCTCTTCTGAATATGGCATTTTCTTCTCTTGTGCAAACCATAAATGCTGCGGGCTGTTTGTACAGCTTTGTTTGGCATCCTTTTACTCAATCCTTGTGGAAAAAGCTTCTGATCAAGGTTTTCTTGACAATTTCTTGCTTGGCAGGTATCATAAACAAGTCGCTGAGTGAAGTGGCTATTTTAAGATTACAACACAAAACTGGTGTGAACAGACTAATTCTATTTTGAGGGATGATCATGTTACAAACTAAGTTGTTAACTTTTGAGAATGCTTTTGCTATCTGCTATTGGGATGTAAATTTATTTGAAGTCCAGTACTGCTCTTGAAATCAGGGACAAAATTCTCACCAGCTAGAGTGAAGGAAGGTTTTTTGTTCCTGACTACATTTCAACCCAAATTTCATGTATTTCACATTAACGACACAGTTATTTCCTGCATTTCCTTTTCCTCTTCTTGCATTTCCCTGCAGCATGCAGTACTGTAGGCAAATGATTGCTTCCTAAGGCTTGGGGCCCACATCAACACACCAAACTTGCATGTATTTTAAGAGCCATGTTTACCCCAGAGACAGAACAGATGGTGTCCTGTGATAGCAAAATATTTTTTTCTAGCCAAATAGAATACAGGTCAAATAATTAGAAAGTTATTGCTGCCATTGTTGCTAGTATGCTTTTCTCTCTCACGATGCTGCTTGCCATCTCAGAGAGAAAATTTGATTAAAATCCACCCTTGTCAATGCCGCTTATCCTAGTTACTTGGGATATTGCATTTTTATTTGGTCAATTAGCTGCTAAGCTTTGATTGCCCTGAGCTGAGAAAATAACAAGGTCTGTAAATTGTGCCACCATACACTCACCAATTTGCTCCTGTAGCACTGCTAGAGCGCTGTCATTGGCAGCTGCTGGGGCTGTTAACAGAGGCAAAGGGTGAATTAAAAGGTATTTTTATGGACAAGTAACAAAGGAGCGGGTAGTTTCAAAATAGGCATGAAGATAACAGACAAACAGAAAGTAGTCACTTAACCAAAAGGTACACCTGCTAAGCTAACCCACGCGACATCTCTGTGAGAGGAATAGGTAGTTTCCATGTGTCCCTGTGCAATTGGCTCCCCAGTACAAGACATGGATTTACTGGAGTGAGTCCAGCAAAGGGCCAAAGAGGTGATGAAGGGACTGGAGCATCTGTCATGTGAGTAGAGGCTGAGAGATCTGGGACTGTTCAGCTTGGAGGAGAGAAGGCTCCAGGGGTATCTGATCAATGTGTATAAATACCTGGTGGGGGGGTGTCAAGAGGACAGGGCCAGGCTCTTCTCAGTGGTGCCCAGTGACAGGATGAGAGGCAACAGGCATAAACTGAAATATAGGAAATTCCACTTAAACACAAGAAGACACTTCACTGTGAAGGTGACTGAGCACTGCAGCAGGTTGCCCAGAGATGTTGTGGAGTCTCCATCCTTGGAGAAATTCAAAGTCTGACTGGACATGGTCCTGGGTAACCTGTTGTAGGTGATCCTGCTTGAGCAGGAGATTGGACCAGAGGGTCTCCAGTGGTCCCTTTCAACCCCAACTATCCTGTGATTCTGTGTTTGGTCTCTCTTCCTTGTCAGTATCTAAAGGAAAAGTGACAATCAGAAGCATCCAACCTACAAGCCTGTGCTCAAACTGTACCTCTCTCTCTGGGGCAAATCCGGCCTCTTGTAAGGCATGATGCACCTTAGCCCATAATGAGTTTTTTGTTTGATTGTTGCACTGTGCAAGGGAGGGAGCAGGATTCAAAGTGCATCTCAGTCCAGAGGCAGAGGGCCCGGGCTGGATCTCTCCCTGAGACTCCTCTCTCGCTGCCTGTGCTACGACTGCAGAAAGTCCTGGGAGCCTGGTCCTGCTGTGTCCTTCCCTGCCTCCTTCTGTGTACTCTCTTCGTGACTGGTGCACATCCGAAACTAAGATTTGAGGCTCCTCAAGGGAGAATATGTACTGTCACGTGAACTAGGAAGCAGCTTTTACTGCAGCAGAGTGATAAGAGCTAATGATAATCACAATAGAGTGAATTAGAATTGAAATCAAAGTATAAACTGCATTATTTTGCATTAGTAATTGGATGCCTACTTATTGACTGCATTTTTTGTGGTGCCTTTTTGTGCCTTAATATATGGATTACAACATCTGATCCTTCAAAATAATGTTCATTCTTCCAAATGACATCTTAGACCTGTCATTGTGCACTGCAGCCTGTCACCAGTTTTCTGCTTTATCTTTTTTTATTGCTGTGTCAACTCAAAGCTAGTGAGACTGGGATTCAGATCTGTTTTGTTACGCAGTATAATGGAGTTGGTAGGAATACAAGCTATATTTCTATTAAGAGTATTAGATATTCTGGTTTGGAGGAGCAGTTAATGGCAGCATTCATTTTGGAAAAAAAATATGTATGTAATTTATTTTTGTTAGGTTTCCTTATAGATGGCTGTAGGCTAATGTAGCCCTTTATAAGAAGGAATGCAAGAGTGAGGGACAGATGTTACATAAAAAGAAAAAGGAGAATCAGGGTGTCCGCACTATTGAAATGAAGTTTGGTACAGTTTTTAGTACACTTACTGTACAACTCACCTATTTGACCCCAAGCCCTGAGGAATGCTGTTTTCCCTGATTTGGATAAGACAATATGCTAAAGCTTTCCAAACATTCAGTATTTAGCTCCTGGATATTTAATCAAGATATTTTGCAGTTTGGACATTTATTTTACTGTGACTATTGGCAGTCAGCTGTGGTGCCCGTTCTCAGAGCACTGTGCTCCCATTTAACCTCAACTGAAAAATGCTAGAGGCTACACCTCTGAGAAAGGGAGAGATCCCTCTTCATAAGCCATGATCCCTGCCCACTTCTCTTTAATCACAGCCAGCATAAACTGTTTGAGATAATCCTATTGTTGAGAGAAACATTGTCTCACTGCTTAGAGCAAAACAGTAAATCATGCCAACTTAATGCAGAAGAGACAGGGGAAAGTACTTTTGTAAATACTCTGATTTATCTAAAAACATGTACATAAAGCTGAATGTTTGCCCTTCCTTGTTGAAATTTTTCAAGTATTAAATCCATTCCAATTGCTTTGTTGCTAAACTTTTGGTACCACTTTTTATCTGAATAGTCAATATAGTTTTAAAGTCATTATTGCAGTCATATTTTTGAGGGGGCTATTTGCCTGCAGAGCACTCAGGTACAGCTATAGCTCAGTTCTTTCCTCAGTCTTACCTGTTTACAGAAGATCTTTTCTGCCTGTGAGAAAACCATTATACCTGAACATTTGTCCTGGATTAAAACTATTGCATGCAATTTTTATATTCTGTTTTATCCTGGGATCACTGTGCAGACCATCCCAAAGCCTCCCTTCCTGGCTGTGATACAGTAAAGCCTCAGTCCACAAAACTGAGTCCTCCCCTACGTATTATCTTCTCAGGAGATCAGCTCCCTCCAAATCCAAAGTGCTGTCTCCCTTGCTTGCTCAGTCTACTTACTGAGGTGACAGTAACCTTTTTACCAGCATAAGTTGTTCAGATATCCATTCCCACTTCCAAGCATCATTTCAGCTCTTCACACAAGAAGACAGAACCTGCCTCTACCCTGTGGTCTCTGCATGCCTTGTCAGGACTTCCACTCACAGGACCTGAGAAGAAGGAAGGTTATTACAAAAAAGTGCCATGTTTAAGATTGTACCAAATAACCAGTAGTTCAGGGTTCTTCACCTGCTTACTGATCATCTTGGGCTTCAGGGGACTCTCTGAAGATGTGCAACCGAAAACTGAACCACCCAAAGTATTGGCTGATGATGGTTTTTCCAGCTCCACTGCTGGCATCAGTAGGACTGTGATGAGACCCTAGGTGGGTTCAAGTGACTGACCAGTAAGCCCCTACAATGGAAGAAGGCTCTGAGGAGGTGGACAAGGGCCACGTGCCCATGAAGCTCAGGGACTGGTAGGGTGTGGCTGAGCACAGCTGTTGCACAGAAAGCTGACTTCATCTCACCGCAAAGGGGACCCAAGGGTGGCCTTTGTTTCAGACAAACAGCTATGTCAGTTGAGTGGATCAACTGGTGGTGTAAATGTTTCTCCCTGAGTTCATCAAAAGGGTGTGAATGTCTCCCTGAGGTAGCCAGACCAGCACGGGGGAGTGTATTCATGGCTCAGCCCAACATCGAGTATAAAAATGGAACAATTAAGAAGAATTTCAAAGAGAGCAACAGGCTTGAGCTGGCTTCGACCCATGTATTCCTTCCCAGTGACTAGGGACATCCAGTGTCCTGATGGTGAGCATATTATAGACACTGGTAATGGGGATCACACTGATATTGTGATTGAACTGTATATTGCAACTGCTATGTTTTGCAAAGTGTAACTTTTATTCATATTATGATTTCAGTATATTCAGTATATATTCATTATGTGAAAAGTAGTTTGGTTTTCCTTGAGAAGGAAGGGTGATTTGCTTTTTATTCACCTAGGAATCAGTACTGTGTCTTTTTCAAGTATGAAAAAAAAAGGATGTATGTAGACATCTAAATAAATAACTGTGGATATGTATCTCTTCTCTCTCACTCTTTGCTTGTTTTGACCATTTAGACTGTAAAGTCCTCTGGGCAGGGGCTGTTTTCTATTGTGTGTGTAGAGTGCACCCCTAATCTTTAGTGAAGCTTATGAAAACGAACATAATAAACATAACACCAATGTTAAGAGAAACGTACAGAAATGTTGGGCCCACTGAAGCTATTTTGATAATGATGCAAGGAACTCTAAGGGAAGACTGGATATAGAGAGGCCTCATGGACTCATCACAAGACTGTAGGTCTGCAAAGGTCTTTGAGGGTTCACCAAATCTGTTCCCTCACCTTTAGGCACAGTGAGTTTTTCCTGAATATAGCTGAAGATACTAAACTATTCCTGCTGGGCAAGGTTAGCAACCAAAGTGAACATCTCCAGCAGTGTGATTTGCCATGTCCCAAGTTTACAAGCTGAGACTGAGACTACCAACCAAGACCTTGTGTTAAAGTCACAGAAGGAGTTCATAGTGGGATCCTTGGAAAGAAGGAAAGCTATCTCTTAGAATAAAGGCTATTTTCACTGGGGGAACCATCTTGCTGTTGTTCAAAGAAACAGGTCTGCTGTACACTTGTACAAATAAATTATACTAAAACCAATACCCCAGTCAGTCTCACTAATTTCTTCCTGGATCCATTGCCACTTCTGGCTGTCTTTTAACCAAAAAAATACCAATAATAGCAACAAACAATAATAACAACTTGCTGCTTACTACTTCACCATGAAAGCAGTATTTTAATATATTTATTGTTGCTTTCAAAAATACTTTATTTCATACTGCCCAAGTGATGTTTCTCTGAACACTCTCTAGTCTTTTTATAAACAAATACATCTGAGTTTACAGTCCAGTCTCTCAGTTCTCTTGTTTTTTTCATTAAGCCTTACACTTCTATTTTGATGACAACTAACATTTCTCCTGTGCTGCTGGTACAGAATTTGACCTATAATCTTAATTTCAACTTCCTGCTCATGTATTTTGTTACATTTATAAAATTTCCAAGCACTAGCCTGTTAGAACCTGTCCATTTTGCTGCTATAGCCCCCTTAAAAGAGGGCACTACAATCTTGGTTTCCATTCCTTTGACACAAATATAAATTTTACTACTTAAACAGTCTCACTGTCAATAAGGTTTCTTGTGTTTACAGTTTTTTAAGTTTGCGGGAGCTAGGTGAGTGACCTGATTACACTATTATGAGAAACTGCAGACTAGCTTATCACATCAATATCTGTCCTACCTAATTACAGTGTGCCAGTTATGTGATGTAGCCTGTGCTAACTACTTCCCAGAGTGGAAGGTTAGTAGATCTACATGTTTGAGTAGCCACTTTTATAAGAATATCAGAATTATAAAACACAGTCCTTGTTTTTTGTCTGTCCTTATTTCTCTTGTATAACTCCATTTTAAGTGACTCAAGTTCCTCTTTTTGTGTCCTGTTATAGTTTTGTCTCTTGCACTTAAGTTTAATCTTTTCAGTGATTTCTGTGATAACAGGTTCTGATTTTAACGTTTACACTGAATTTGGTCTCTTTTTCTGATTTGCCTATATCAATGCCTGATAGCTGTATTCTTATTAATTGCTAAGTTTAGATATCAAGATTTTATCTATTTCTTTTTAGAGAAATATTGTTTTCTATGAGTTTCTTGTAATTGTCTTTTTCTAATTCAAGAGAAAGAGATTTAATATGATTGGGCTGGTAGCTGTGCTTATTTTATTATTTGAGTAACAGTATGCATTGAATTTTTCTTAAAATTTAAAGCTATAGCAGCATATATCCCACCTCAGATTACTCTTCTGTTTGAAACAGAAACCAAAAGTGATTTTCTGTGCTTTGAAAAGTTGATTGAAGAACCAAAAATATATTGAAATTGCCAATTTTTTTTAATTTTGCAGTAATACAAGGCAAATGACTTGTATTTAGTGAAATTAACTCCTGTAATGTGACAAAAATGAAGATTCACAGGAATTTATTGCTCTAATGTTTAAGGATCTTTATTGAAAGAAGGAAGATATTAAGTATCTTTAGGTTTGCTTCATTCTTGGTCAGTGATCCCAGACTTTTTGAAGTGCCAATCCTCATGGCCTTGTAAAGGTCATGCCGTAAGGCACCCTTGTCATCACACATTTCATTAAAACATGGTAAGGGCAAAAATTTCTGAGTAGTTGCTGTGGCTTGTTCACTGCGGCCTCCAGTCTCAGTGCAGGAACCACTGCTCTCGGATGTCCCCTAGACCTTTTCATCTCCAGGAGGGCTTCTCCATGGCAGGAGGAGACAGCTGGAACTCAGAAATGCCAAGTTATTGCAGTTTAACGAGTTACCAGGGATTACTTCAGCCACAGAAATAAATTGTTTATGCTCTTACTTCCTGTTGGAAATGAGAAATAAGTATATTAGTGTAAGTCTCCTTTACTGAGATGTAAGCTAGGACACTTTGCTTTTGCTGTGGACTAAGAGCTTGCAGTTACTGCTCATGCACTTGAGCTTGTTTGGCTGCAGTGACTCACGTAGGTGTCTGAGCCCTTACATATATTTTGATGAGAACTAAATCAGCTCTGTCTATATGGGCAGCATTTGTATTTGCTAACAGCTCTCCTTGGCACCAGAAACTCTTCTAGGCATGTATATGAGACTGCCTCTGTACTCATAATTATAGTATCACTACCACCAGGCTATAATTAGACAAGTTAAAAATTATCTGAGCTCCTACTTATTGCTGAAATGTTCTAAATTCCAGATACAGTTGTTGCTCAGCAAAAAACCTTTGAAGCTTTGGCTCCGGCACAGGCAGTATCCTCACACCCTTCTCACCTTTCACTTGAATGGAGCTTTTTGTATAGACTTAACATGCATAGATGATCTTTGTAAACATTATTTGTTGTCTTTTTATTATACACCAGGAGAAGCATTAGAGCTTCAATGGAGTGTATCTTTTAAATAATTCCTTTAATTCTTTTAATTTAATAATTCCTTAAGACCTGCCAGCTTTAAGTGACAGGATTTTACCCATTTAGTTTGAATGGAATTCTCTGTTTCGTGTGCTTCCTGTAGCCAGCTCATTAATGCAGTTTCCCACACACAGTTACTGAATATGTTTATTTTCTATGTTGGAGGCTGTGTAGAGCATTCTCTGAAGCTGGGGAAGAATAATGGGCTCATCCCTTTGTTCTGTGCGAGGAGTCCGGGCTCCTGATCCTTTACCTTTTACACATAGCAGGTGCGAGTTCAGCACAGCATGAACAAGAGATTCTAGCTTTGAACTGCTGCCAAATTCAATAAACTGTCAACTTTGATACATCTTGGTTTCTTCAACCTACTTTTATAAGAAGAAAAGCATCACCAAGACCTATTTGCTTTTTGCTATAACTGCTCCCTCCTCCTCTTATCATTTTGACAAGGTAGTTGCCTTGTTACATCGCTTGTATGGATCATTGATTGTGTCTCTTTTTATAAACATCACATTTTTGCTCCAACTCTGTAGCGAGAGCACTGACCTTAAAGAAAAGCTCAGAGTTTAGGCTTCTGGCCCAGTTCTCATGAGTGTAGTAGCTGTGAATGCATCATCAAAGGCTCTCATCAGAAATCCCCACTCTTCAAATAGTTTCTTACTTGTTTTTTAACTCTTGGCAGGTTTTCTGCTTCCACCCACATAATAAAGACTTGTCTAATAATAGCAACAGCATGAAGTCCATTAAGGAGATCAGAATTACAGACTAACTGAGCATAACTCGCACATTTGATAATGGAGGGTTGTCTTCCTTAAAGGAAATTAGGAAAGGGGGTTTTAGTGAATAATAGTATGGCCAGTTTCTGACATTTAAGCATGGTCAGTATTGTGTGTTGGCACTAAGTGTGCTTGAATAGTAAGGAAGGGCTGATTTTACACATTTCTTCCTCCATCGTGTTTGTACTGAGCTTGGTGCACTGAGGTCCTGCTTCATCTCTAGGGAGCTCCTGCGGGCCGTGACCTGCAAGCAGGATCGTTAGCCACCACCCCTGCTGCTTCGGGCAGACAGCTTTGTTAGACATAGATAGTGCATTTATTTCAAGATAGAGTGTATGCCTTTCCTCTGCCCTTTCCTCAACCCTAATCTCTCTCAGCCTGAGTCAAAAGCTGCAGCCATTTGATTCTGTCTGCACTGATCGCTCTGGCAAGGAGGCTTAACGTTCCCAGGACTGGAGCTTTAAAGGATATCTGTCCCTAGAGATGACAGGATGGGCCACACAGATGCTGAAAGCCTTTGAACTCTGCTGTGTGTATATTAGCACTGCAGGCTTGTTCCTGTGTTTGGTGTGTACATTAATCAGTGTTTCTTACTACACCATAATACTTGGTAAAATGTAGTGTGGATTTTATCATAAATTTGTAGGTTAAGTATATGCTCCCAAAATGAATTACATGCATAATGTAACTTTGTAAAATATGCTTCCTTAGTTAAATGTTGAAGCACAACATCTTATACTTAATAATGCACATACAACAACATGCCATGTAGCCCACAGTAAAGAAGACATTCATCTGTTGTCCAGATCCCATTTGGGATTAAACAGGGGGTAAAGGCTTCTAGGTAAATGAAGTTTAGCTCTTTAAAGTCAATTTTTGCTTGTTGTACTGTATGTGTGTAATTTTCATCCCTTTTAAATCCCAGAATACATCATGCAGGCCATGGATAAGTACGATCCCTTCCCTTGAAAACTACCATCAACTTAAATAGACATCCTGATAACGAAACACTGTGGAAGGGCTATAATAAGTGATGGTAGGTTTATAGCTGTGGTGTGACTCCCTGCAGTGTCTTGGCCTATCTGTTCCCTCCACTCTTCTGTTTCACTTCCCATTAGGGCCTTTTTCCCCATGAAGATGGACTCTTCTTCAGAGATGCTTGTAGATGACACTCATCCCCCAAGAGCAATGCCTGTTACATCTCTTTTCAAGCTATGGTGCCACAGTCAGCTTAGTCCAGCCTATGTCCACAGTGCTGTCAATGGCACCTCCTGCACATCACCTGTCATTTTCTGCAGCCACCTATTCCAGGTGTCTTATTGCCATTCACAGGGTGAGCATTGACTGGAATCTAACCCATCCGAAAAAAGAAAGATTTGCAGAAAGACCACATCTAGATTAAAGAATTGAACTCATCCCAAGCTGTTCTCTGACCACCCAAAACAGTGTGTCTGCACACAAGCTCTCTGTTGAGAGCGGTGCCTTGTTGTGCTAACCTCCAAATCATGCCCAGGAACTGTTCTGGGAGATGGCCAAAAGTGACACAGGCATTGTCCAAATTATTTAAGCATAGATGCCCAAGTTCCAGTGCCCAGCAACATTTCCTGGCATTGCTGAATTAACTGTACAGGCATGGTCAGTACAGTTGTGTGAACATCTGTGTGGGTGCAAGAAAGAGGACAGGAGTGAGAGCTGGCAGCAGGAGAAAGCTAGGGATGCTTACTGCAATTTGTCCCTGCTGTTCTCCTTTTCTAGAAAGTACCAAGATTAGACCTATTTCACCTCTCATTTCAAGCCGACTTTCACAAATATTGACTTCTTTTCCTGCATTAATTTCTTGCAGTCTCTCAAAAATAGGCACTTTTTCTAATTTTGTCATTTTGTATTTTTTCCCCAAAAGGTTTATTTTTCTGCATTAGCTCCTTCTGCTTTGGATGAATTTGCAAGCAGTAAGAAAACCATACTGCCAGATCTTGTACGACTAGAGCTGAAAGAAAGCAGCTCTGCAGCAGCAGGGACCCAGGAATGCTCTTGAAGCTTGTTGGGATGCCCTGGGTAGGAGCCCTCAAAGTCACACAGCTACAAGAAGCAATCATCACCTATGCTAAAGCTGTCCAGCCCTACATACTTTGGAAAATTCACATACAGTTGCTAAAACTCTACAGATCCAGCTCTATGGGTAATATGATATAAAGGAAACATTTGAGTCAAAAGAATCAAATATTTTTGAAATTATCTTTAGAAACATATATTTAGAACAGAGTGAAACCTAACAGTGTAAGTTTGCTGGTTTTCTTTTTTAAACAAGAGCAGGCCTGAGAAGGAATTGTCTGGTTTGCATTTTCACAGAACCAGGCCCCCACTTCTTTTTAAGCTTAAATTGCCGTTGATTCAACAGCAGTGGGAGCGAGCCTCACGTTGATTTAGGCAACAACGAAAAATTGGATTTCAGGTAGCAAGCAGTTCTTGGATCACAAATTACATCACTTTGGGTAAAAGCTATTAAACCCCCTATATATTTAACACATCCCCCCTTTAAATGCTCTCTTATCTGAAATAATCTCTCATGAAGTAAAAAAATGAATTCTGTATTCAGTTCACTCTTAACTCTTGGACAATACTTCTGCATTCTGTAAAAACATAAGTAGCAAAGTGAAATTACAGATACCACAGATGATCACTGGCAAGTAGAGTCACCCTGGCTTTACAAGTTAGTGCTTACCAGCTAAATCACAAAATGTGCCAATGTGCACAGTAAAACATCTAATTTTAAAACTCCCTCTTGACCAGACTGAGAACATTGCCTCAGGCAGTTCTTTAAATTCAGATGACAACAGTCACTTGCCAAACTGTAGTCATGCAGCTCTTTGCGATCCCTCCTGTAAAACACCAGGTGCCAATCCATAAGCCCTTCTCTGATTTTGTTCAGACCATCGTAAATTCAGAGGAATTCCACTGAAGCTGGTGGAGGCATTTCAGTGCCAAAGAGTATATTCATAGACTATGTTCAAATCTAGGTCGTCCTGAGTGTTTGTTTTGCTTTCCATTTCTGCCTCTGTTGTCTAAATCAAAGGATTATTGAACTCGGTTGCCTGGATTTGGATCAGGCACCAGGCTTGGGTATTTTCCAGCTCCAAATGCTGAAAGTGCAGATGCAGAATTTCTACCATCCTTGTATCCTTCCTTGCATCTAAGACCTCAGTATCACTAACTACTCAGTTCAGGTTCATGAGGCTGTACTCAGTAACTTCTTATTTTGAGATGAATTGAAAGAGAACTGTAAATTTCCTCATGTGAAATAACAAGGATTTATTTATCTGCATTTATCTGTTTTCTTACTAAATTGACAGTTTCAACCACAGAATTTAGATAGGCCACTAATACTTCAGTAAACACTTGTAAAGCTCCTACCCCTGATGACGATAAAGATGGGTGGCTCTTCCCTTGCAAAAGCTGCACGATGGTTTGTGTATGTAAATTTGGAGCTTTAGGCAACAGGCTTGCTGGCATGCGCTATCCCCTGTGAAATGAAGGGAGGCCATTCAATTGCCCTTAGGCAACAGTAATTTATGGTCCAGCTACATGGCAGCCATCTAGCTGTCTCAGGTACAAGCTTATTGAAACCACAGGATTCAGCCTGAAGGTTTTGAGGGAAAATCTCAGTAGCTTATTCCCCGTTTCCGGTCCCTCCCATATGCTCTGGGACTGTCATCTCCATGTTGTCAGATGACAGCATTCCCCTACCTGCCCCAGGAAATCCTCTTTTTTTGGTTTGCTTTTCAAACTTGTAGAACCAGCCACAGTGCAAGCTGTATATAGCCCATACCTGCCAAAGTGCAAAATGTTTATCGTTTGCACAGAGCTTCAAGCAAAAGGGTTTGACATGACACCTGCTTCCAGGAGCACGAAGAAGACATTGGAGAGGCAAGTGATGGCAGTCAGAGCCACGTGGGCGGTGGGTGGCGCAGGGCCCGAAAGGCGGTTCCCACACAGTTTCCACTCGGAGGGGCTGCGCGCCTCAGGTGCGTGTCGCACGACTGAGCCCTTCGCCAGGAAGCCCCTGTTTTGTTTTCCACGGCGTTAGTCAGCGCTGTCTCTTGGCCCATTTCCTCAGGATACGTAGTCGCGGGCCGCACCCTGCGGTACTTTGCAGCATACTTTACCGGTTAGGCCACGAGTTTTTGGTGAAATCCACACACAACCGGTTCAGCAGGCAGCAATGGCTTGGCCTGGGGTATTTTGGCTGGTTCAAATCCCCGCCATTTCCCGGAGGTGCAGTTTTGCAGTGCTCCCAGGCAGTGAAGGGTCCAGGAGCGCCTGAAGCTGGTGATAATATCAGAGGTGCAAACCCAGAGGCTACGACAGATTTGTAGCGACTAATTATTTGCACCGTGCCTTCTTCACATTGCTTCAGCTTTAGCAGAGGTGCAGATGTACCCTGCTCTGCCTCAGGGTGAGTGGTACCATAGCACAAAAAAATATTTTTTTAAGATAAAAGACAGAGACAGGACACAGGAAGGAAGTGCATATTTCTTAGAATGAAGTAAGGAACAGAGGAGAAACAGGAGGGGCAAAATCCTGAACATGTTTCAGCAGAGGAAAATACGGACTAGAAAGGGGACATTTTACGAAGCTGCTGCTGCAAATCATGGACTTTAGAAAAAGAAATAACTGATATTACTCAGAGCCCCCCGCCCCCCACACACACAGACTAGATACAGGATTTATACAGTAAAGTTAGTAGTTAGTAGACATCGTTAGTAGACACTTTGGTCAGCGGGAAAAACACAGTTCTTTACTTGTGCTTAGAAGTCTGGATCTTTTTCCCCCGAGTTCTGTTTTTCAGCTCTAGCAGCCAGGGCTAGACTTGGCCGTCCTGGTGCCACCTCCAAGGGCCTACCCTGGTGAAAGATTACAGCTTGCATAACTGTGGAGACTTGCTCCTACCTGTTGGGAAAGGCAATGGATTGAGGCTGAATGGATGAGAACTAGCCAGAAGTTTGGGAATGCGAATTGCCTCCATCCTCTGTGGTACCTGATCTGTTGGCCTCTCCCATTTGCAAGGTGGTTTTAACAAGCACCTGCTCTGGATTTTCTAAGTCCACCTATCACCTCACTGATTGAGGTCTCTTTCAGGTTGTCAGTTTATGCTCTGCTAACCAGGGTTATTGACTGTAACCCTATAGTCCAGCACTGGGGTATTTGGGACTAGTTCACCAGAGGAACACAGAAATCTCTTTCTTCACAGTAAATTTGCATCATCATGTTGTCATCTTAAATTAAGAACAGACTGATCCCTGTGGTCAGGACCTCTGTCAGGCCGGGTTTCATCCCTCAGATAAATCCAAATCATAAAAGCATTCATCCATTTGAATTCACACAATTCTTTCAACGTCATTACCAGCATTGCTAGTCTCTCTCTGCAGGTACTTTTAGAACATCCTCTTTTTCTTCTAAAAATACATACTTCCTTCCTGTGCCTCCCTTCTTTTTACATTATATATAAAATTACAAATATTTATGTTGTTGGCAGTACATTTTAGTTAGCTGAGAAAACAGATCAAAAAAGAAGCTTGGAAAGTAAAATTGAAAACTGGTGGAAATGATGCAGAACCCTGGAAAGGGGAAACAGTAAAGAGAACAGAGGAAAGACATCTGAAGGACAATAGCCGAGGAGCATAAAGAAATTCGATAAGGTTTAAAGAGATGGTAACAAGGAAATGCAGCATGGAACAGAAGAGGAAGTTTTGAACAGACTAACAAAACTGTAAAACACTAAGGAATACAGCCATTCATATCACATTTATTTTAACACTCTCTCTTTGAAATGCCGGTGGTAAAAATAGAACCATAAATATCTTACTTTAAAACAGTAATAGAAGCTATAAGCTTAGCTTTTTTTGGAAACATTTGCTAGTGCTAACAACACAGCCAGCTGAGAGAAAACAGCCTCTCAAACTTCACTAAATGCCTGAATGCTTCTTCCGAAGAAAGGCAAAAAGAGAAGAAACAAAAGATACCAATGGCCATAATCACTTCCAGGCACCCTTCAGGCCAGGCCATGATACAAAGGGCAATCCTTTATGCTTCAGCAGCACTTGCCTTCCCTGTGAAAAAGGCATGTTGAATGTGCCCCCCGACCCCTATGTGCTGTGTGTGGGTGGGGGTGAGCACAAGGGTAGAGCACCAGGGAGCTGCTGAGTGCGATGGAAAATGCAGTGCTCTGCACTCAGAGAGCAACAGCAGCTAATCAAATAGCCCTGATCATTAGCAAGCCCCTGGGACTTTTTGTAGGGTGCTAATCAGTATCTTGGCTCTATTCCAATCGGCATGATTACATTCTGCCTCCTGAAA
Source organism: Apteryx mantelli (assembly GCF_036417845.1). Classification (NCBI taxonomy): domain Eukaryota; kingdom Metazoa; phylum Chordata; class Aves; order Apterygiformes; family Apterygidae; genus Apteryx; species Apteryx mantelli. The sequence continues at coordinate 112,950,327 of NC_089980.1, read as the reverse complement.
TTACCTTCGACAGCTTAAACCGAATTGGGTGCCTTTCCTCATTTCCTGGCCTAAGAAGAAGTGTTGCGTGCCACCTAGCAACTGCAGCTTGGGACTGAAGGGATGGCTGCAGCGCAGGGGCAGAACGTGCCCTGATACTTCTCTCTCTGTCACTTATTCCTGTGTTAGTAGAACAAATTGGTTAATATTTGCACAGTGCTTTCAGACCACATGAATGGAAATTGCTCTTAGAGTGCAAAATATGGTCTCAACCTTATTAGGACCTGAGCGCTTCCAGTCCCATTGCCTTCTTTGAGACCCCTGATTAAAAATGCCATCTAGTATTTAAGGAAGTGCACGTGCAGGCAATCAGACATAAGTGCTTTAACAGGTTCCCAGATGACAGTTGGCCTCCATTACCTGTTTGCTGTCAGCCTGTGGGATTATTGTGTGCAACTTGTTAGCTACAGAGATTTAAATAACATGTTTTATTTCACAACTGCAACAGGCTGGGAACACAAAGTGAAACTTGTTCCTGGTACAAGCAAAGTGCAGCAGCTGCCCACAGGAGCAAGCCACAGGCAGCAGTGGGCTGCCTGCTCGCCTGTAGGCTTTTTTCCAAAACCCATGCCACCTGCGCGCCTGCCCAGGTCCCACTTTGCTCTTCCTACTTCCCCCAGACCCACAAGCAGAATCCACTCTGCTGTTGCTACAGACTTTGGTTTTGCTTGTGCAGCTGAGCAACCTCGAGCCAATTGCCCCGTTGTCAGTTACTGCGGTTCAGATGACAAACAGTAACTCATTGATCATGGTAATTTACCCTCAGAATACCATTGCAAGAAAACAGATCAAATTCTTCTCTCGACTCTGTTTGGGCATTTACTCAGCTTTCAGGAGCCAAAGGAAGGGGAGGATCTGGCCCCTAATCTCACAGCAGAGTCCCAGTTGCTGCTATGAACTCCTCCTCCTGAACCCTCTGAATTCTCAAGCAGTTCTCCTGCTGCAAATTGCCTTTAAAGTAAAAAAACAAAACAAAAACAAAAACAAAACCTGTTCGGGCAAGCTAGGCTGAATGTTTCGTTGTTCCTGTGTTTCTAAACATATGCAAGCTCATTTACTTCTGCTGCCGAACAATTGCTTTAAAGAAAACTCTGAAAACACAAAGGGAAACAATTGGATGTTGAATGTGAATAGCCATGAGCCCAAAGAGAAAAATACCACATCTGACAGAGAAAAGAAAAATGATATATTCCTCCTATATATAAAGGAAACTGTATATTTTTAAATGCGCAAGAACAAATACCTTTTGTTTTCAATGTATGTTTGAAAACGGTGACATCTGTGGCAGGGAAAAACAGCTTTAATGCCTTGCTCAGGGAAAAAGGAATGGGAACTTCCTGCCTTTGTCCATGAAACATTCCTTAATCTTGGCAAACCGACAGGCCCTTCATCGTGTTGTCTGAATACTCCTGTACTTCTCATTAAAACCGTGTTCCCCCTTTCCCCTTCCAGCTGTCAAGTTCAGTGTTTATCATGAGGTCACTGAACAAGCCTGTTAGATAAGCACAAGGTATTATTAACGTTGTAATATTCCTAAGCTGATTCTGTAACTTTTTACAATGCTATAAAGGATATGCTAACTCAGTATTTTTTGCCGGGCAGCAACTGCAGAAGCCAAATGTATGATGGTAGCTACAAATCTGTTTTCATGGCCTGTGGAGGACTTTTCTGAAAGCAAAAGAATGAGCTGTACTGTGTGCACACTCCCTTGCTTGATTTCTGAATCCTTTTTCCAGCGTGCACAAGAAATTCAGTTTGCAGCATGAGATGATTTCAGTCTTGCTGTGAAAACAGCACAAATGAGCAGTTTTCACCTCAAACTCTTGAACTGTTTGCTAACTTAACTACTAAAGAGAATAATTTAAGAGAAACCACTTAAAGCACTTTGGGGCCTAATTACACTTTTGTGTCCTCTGGCAGTAGGAAAAGGCTTTAAAATGTGGATACACTAAAGGCTATTTTACCTTGTCAGAAAGATGTGTTTTAGTACATGTCAGTAATGCAATAACCGCTTTCTTCTGTTGCTCTAATTTGAAATTATGTGACATTTTCTCACATCTCCCATGAATAGGACAATTAAGGACAAGATCTAGATGCAGTGGAATTATATACCCTAGTGTCTGAACTTTGTAAAGGAGGAAGTTTTTATCAGAATGTAGCTTTTTGTGACTTTACCTTTTCCTGTAAAATGTGTACTTAATATATACAGTTCTGCACACTTCTGAATATTCAAAAGGGGAAAATGCTCCTCAGAAACACCTTTGTCTTGCCATCCATATGATGCTAATATCCACTGTAGCTGAATGGACTGGGCAGCAGGTAAGTGTCTGCCTTCCCCTTGCAAAAATGTTATGTCAAAGATTTCCCCAAATTAAATTCAGTGTATTTGCAAAGCACTCTAAGGATGTTGCCTTCATATGTTTAAAAAAACCTTGACTGCAGGTGTGTGTTATATAACATTTCCAATGAATGGATAAGCAGATAAGAATAACAAAAGATAATCTGTTTACCCATTCCAATTACAAAAAGCTCCTGCCAGGTGACTTTCTGCTGTCATTTATTCTTGCTGTAACACTGAGGTAACCTCGGTGCTGTTACTCCACATTTATAGCCACACAGGTGAGAGAACCAGAATTTGGCTGCCTGCCTCATTTTGATATAAAACACTGTGGACATCAATTGTCATCAGATAATTGATCAAAGATTTGCACTGCTCTGCAGAGTCATAACAGGCAACAATCCCTGCTTTGAGGTGCTGTCTTTTGTTAGATAACTGCCATACAACCAGTAAAAGTTCAGAAGCAAACCATGAAGTCAGTAGTACTGGCAACATGCCCAGCATTGGAAGTCCATGTGCAAGATGAGAACTGGAAGGAAGAGGGGTCATGTGTTTGTGCTTGAAAGACCAGGAAGGTTCCTCCAAGCACGGCAAATGGTCTAGGGAAAAGGCACCAAGCTGCAAGTTGAGAGCAAGTATCAGTGGGAACATTTGGGAGGGAGGGTGTGAGGGCATCACTCATCACAAAGTGAGCATAAAAGGAATATGTTCTGTTCTGAAATAACTAAAATTAAATTGTGGATGTGACTACCCAGCTGCTACCTGACACAATTAAAGGCAATGCAAAACATGCATTGATATAACCAGACCTGTTGGTCTGTATTTGAGGAAGTATCGGAACCCCTATTAAAATGCCCCTTTAGCTTCTCTCCTTTCTCTTCCCGTCTTTGCACCTCCCTCTCTCTTTGGTCCCACACAACTTTTTCCACTTTTTATCTGTAGAGGACAGAAGATCTGCAGGTGGGTCCAAGACACCTGAGCTGCTCCCAGTCCTGCAGCCTTTCTGAGATGCCTTGGTTTCCTCATGGGTCCTGGGTACACACAGAAACAGAAGGCAGGGAGGAGGGACACCTGTGGTACCCAGCTTCTGAGCATCAGGACACACTACTCTCATCTCATCCAAACTTCCCAGTGCTGTATTTAGGCCCTGCAACACTTCTGCTTGGAGAAGATCCCATACTGTTTGTTTGCCCTAATACATTTTAGTCTGAGATATTCAGAGAGGACCTATAACGTTCCTTCACACACAGCAATGTTGTGTGATCTGATGACAACTTCTTGACACAAGTCATTGAAAAGCTGACAAGGAGAGGCACTCTGCTGGACCTCATAACTGCAAAAAAGGAAGGACTGGTTAGGGATGTAAAGGTCAGGATTAGCCTTGGCTGCAGCGACCATGAGATGGTGGAGTTCAGGATCCTGCGAGGAGGCAGCAAGGCAAAAAGCAGGGTCACAACCCTGGGCTTCAGGAGAGCAGCCTTTGGCCTGTTCAGGGACCTGCCTGGAAGAATCTCATGGGATATGGCCCTGGAGGACAGAGGGGTCCAAGAGAAATGATTGATTTTACCTCCTCCAAGCTCAAGAATGGTCCATTGTAACAAGCAGAAAATCAAGCAAAGGTGGCAGGAGGTCTGCATGGATGAACAAGCAACTCCTGACTAAACTCAAACATCAAAAGGAAGCATACAAGAGGTGGAAGTTGGGACCCATGAGGGCTACAGAGACACTGATCATGCAGGGTTGGGGTTAGGAAAACCAAAGCCCATCTGGAGATGAATCTGGCAAGGCAAGTGAAGGGCAACAAAAAAGGCTTCTACAGGTATATCAGCAGCAAGGGGAAGACTAGGGAAAATGTGGGCATGCTGCTGAATGGGGCAGAGGCCCCGGAGACAAAGGACGTGAAGAAGTCCAAGGTACTTAATGCCTTGTTTGCCTCAGTTTTTATTGGTAAGACTGGCTTTTGGGAATCCCAAGCCCCTGAGACCAGAGGGGAAGGCTTGAACAATGAAGACTTATCCTTGATGGAGGTGGATCAGGTTAGGGAACATTTAAACAAACTGGATGTACAGAGGTTCATGGGACCTGAAAGGATGCACCCATGATCACTGAGGGAGCTGGTCAATGTGAGGCCACTCTTGATTATCTTCGAAAAGGTCGTGGTGATTGGGGAAGATGCCTGAGGACTGGAAGAGAGCAAGTGTCACTCTTATCTTCAAGAGTGACAAGAAAGAGGACCTGAGGAACTGCAGGATGGTCAGCCTCACCTCAGCCCCTGCAAGGTGATTGAGCAAATAATCCTGAAACCATTTCCAAATACATTAAGGAAAAGAAGGTAGTTGGGAGTAGTCAGCATGGATTAATGAAGAGGAGATTGTACTTAACCCAAGAGTCTTCTACAATGAGAAAACTGGCTTGATGGATGAGGGAGAGCAGTGGATATTGTTTATCTCAACTTCAGTAAGGTTCTTGACACTGTGTCCCATAACATCCTCACAGACAAGCTGATGAAGTACAGGCTAGATAAGTGGACAGTGAGGTGGACTGAAAACTGACTGAATTGCAGGGCTCAGAAGGTTGTGATCAGTGGCACGAAGTCCAGCTAGAGGCCAGTCACTAGTGGAGCACCCCAGGTGTCAATACCAGTGCCAAACCTATCTAGCATCTTCATTAATGACCTGGATGATGGGACTGAATGCACCTTTGGCAAGTTTGCAGATGATACAAAACCGGGTGGAATGGCTGATACACCAGAGGGCTGTGCTGCCTCTCAGAGAGACCTTGATAGGCTGGAGAAATGGGCAGAGAGGAACCTCATGAAATTCAACAAAGGGAAATGCCAAGTCCTACACCTGGGGAGGAATAACCCCATGCAGCAGTACAGGCTGGGGGCTGACCTGCTGGAAAGAAGCTTTGCAGAGAAGGGCCTGGAGGTCCTGGTGGACAAGTTGACCATGAGCCAGCAATGCGTTCCTGTGGCAAGAAGACCAAGGGTATCCTGGGCTATATCAGGCAGATCATTGACAACAGGTCAAGGGAAGTCCTTCCCCTCTACTGAGCGCTGGCGAGGCCACACCTGGAGTATCGTGTCCAGTTCTGGGCTCCCCCAGTACAAGAGAGACATAGATTTACTGGAGCAAGTGCAGCAAAGGGATGTAAAGATGGTAAAGGGACTGGGCCATTTCTCATATGAGGATAGGCTGAGAGATCTGGGCCTGTTCAGCCTGGAGAAGAGAAGGCTCAGGGCACATCTTATCAATGTGAATAAATATTTGAAGGGCAGAGTAAAGAAGATGGAGCCAGACTCTTCTCAGTGCTTCCTGGTGACAGGACAAGAGGCAATGGGCACAAACTGAAACTCAGACAATTCCATTTAAACATAAAAAACTTTTTTCCTGTGAGCATGGTTGAACATTGGGATAGGTTGTCCAGAGAGATTGTATCTCCATCCTTTGAGATATTCAAAACCTAACCAGACAGGGTTCTGGGCAACCTGTTCTAGGTGACCCTGTTCTGAGCAGGGGATTAGACCAGATGATCTCCAGAGGTCCCTTCCAACCCCAAATATTCTTTGATTATGTTCTTTAATTTCTAAACTGCCATGCAGTTGAACTGCACATTCATTTATCATAAAAGCAAATAAGTTCCTGCTTACACTGCAGGGAACAGGCACCCCTCCACACGTGAGAACATCTGTTTGTTATTTCAGGCACAAAGTCTAGATGTAGCTTTTCAGATGTTTTACAGAAAGTTGGACTTGAAGACAATGTGTAAGAACATTTGTTATATGAGACTCAAATACTGCTTTACTTTCACAAGGCTGAATCAAAAATTTCTGAGCTTTTGCCATTGCCTGGAGCTGCAGTACTTGACCAGTCTCCTCAACTGTGAAAGGCTCCTTGGGTACTATATAGTACTTTCCATCAAGTGCTGCTGGATATAACACAAAGGTATAAAATTCCTCTAGTTCTGTAGGGAATTTAGGAGCAAAACCAAGCAATGATTTTGGTATATAAAAGTTAAATGCCATTATGCCTAATTTATAGACACCCGTTCTGTCCAGCGGAAGTTGGTGTGAGGTGCATAAGCTATATATCTGTTAGTAAATGAAACAGTCTAAGGAGGATGACTAGCTCTAAGGCCAGCACAGCTTGTGTCCATACAGCCAGTCTCTCTCACCCAGTGTGGCCACATCCTACTGCCTTTGGTAACTCTTGGGCCATGGCCAGGCATTGCTTAGCAGAGTGCTCGTCACCTCAGGGTGGGACCATGCCAGGGAGTATGCTAACCATATGTTTTCTATGCACAAATGGCCAGGCCTTGATAAAACTATATCTGAGCCCTAAAGTCTTTGTCCACTTCATGGGGAGGGCTAGGCATCTCCATAGTTCAAAGAAATTAGTACTTCAGTCAAAGGGCTGGTTAATGTTAACAAGCTGTTAGAGCAGTGTTACCCAAGATGTGGGTTGTACCCATTAATGACGTATAAGGGATGACTGGGAAGGTACTTGGGGCATGAGAAAGAGCAAGTATAGGAATGATAACATGTCACTGAACTTGAGTAGTTAGGGAGAAGAGTGTGAATGATTGAATTCACTTAGAGCAAGACCACAGTGCAGAACAGTTTGGAAAATGCTGATCTATAGCAAAACCAATAGGGAACATTGAGGTTTTCCTTAAATCCACCTGGTCAAGGTTGTTAGGGAAGCAGCTCCACGAGAGCCCTGAGTCCTCTCCGGAGAGGAGCTGCTGAGCTGTGATAGCTGACAGGGCTGGGCAGGCTCTGCTCTGTCCCCCCCTGTCAGGGGACATGGCAGCGCTGCTGCAGCTGGACTTGTTGTACTTCTGCACAATACCATTTTGTTTAGAGGACTCACCCAGAAAGGTGAAAACCTGAATCTAGTTGCACACTCAGCCACCTCTGTTCGAACTGATAACTACTATCCCCAAGAGGAACCATCAGTCCACGTTCAGGGCTCACACCAGAGTAGCTGCATGTGTAGCCTGGTGATTGGGATGTCTACCTGCTAGGGGAGAGGTCTCAGAGGTCCGTATTCCCTTTTTCTGTATTCTACTAGTGATTGCTTAAATACTGACACAGCCCTGAACCCAGGACTCAGAGCCCAATGCCTGCCTGCTAGGCTGCAATCCTTTCTTTCTTCTGTGTGCTCTTCTCAATTAACACTGAATTGTGTAAGAACATAGAAACTGCTTAACACAGTCAGACCAGAGGTCCAATATTTTCTCTCTGACGGATGTGGATGCTTAGGGAAAGAATGTGGAAAACAGAGCCTGTACAAAATGATTCTTTCCCTAATATATTTTTCACGTTCCAGCAGTCTGTGGTTTGGGGACTTCCTTGACCAGAGATGGCACCCAGACTACATCAACCAGAATGTTGAATATTAAAGCGGATAATAATGATAATAATAGCGATGATGATGCCACTATCTAGCTGCTATAGCTATATATTTTCCATTATTTTGGCTAATACCCTGCTGAACCCTTTCATACTTTGGCCTCCATGATATCTTAAAGTGATCGATTCCACAATTTACTTGGATGATTTAATTTTATGTACCCCTATCATATTCCCCTCCCAGATGCCTATTTTCCAAGAGTAAGAGTCCTAATTTACTTTGTCTCCCTTGTTATGAAAGAGCTTCTATTTTTCTGATCATCCTCTTTGGCCTTGGCCGTCTCTAGCTCTATTTTATGCTTTTTGAGGTTAGGCAACCAGAACATTGCACAGTAATGAATATGTCAGTACATCACAGATTTATACAGAGATATAAAAATATGTTCTCTTTTGTGCTCTATGGTAGCAAAGCTCAGTAGGAGGGATGGAAAATCCAGCCTTTTCCAGACCCCCTTTAGAAATCATGTTAATGAACTGGTTTAGGTACTCCCTGAGGAAATTATGTGTATTTGTACCCTTTCAGGCAGCATAGCATCTAGCATCTGGCCTTCCACTTCCTGAGAAGTGCCTTAATCACAAAGGTCTCATACTGAAATTTTTCTGGTGAGTCCATCTTTAGAAAAAAGAAGTGGCCACTTACTGCAATTTGTGAAGGCCCCAACATTGCCATTGCCTGTTGCTTACCTTCCAAACTGAGTCCCTCTGGGACACAGACATTTCTGATTTGGGTACTGACTGGACCTACCCAGGTGTCTGGCTGCCCACAGCTGTTGGAGGGGTGTGCACAGGGATATCCAGGGAACCTGGAGCTCAGACGTGGGAGGAGCATGGAGCCACCATGAGTGACAAAAGCTTCAGCTGACACACAGCCATCATCACTGTGACACTCTGGGTACTGCACAGGTTGTGCTGGTCTCAGCAGTTCTCCAGCCTCAATCTCACAAAGTCCCCTTTTTCACAACAGCAAATTCTTTGATCATAGTTCTGAGTTTTACTGACTGAGGGTCAAAATGCCCAAAAGCCTGGTCTCCCTTTAAAATTTCCATTTTATCTGACAAATGCTTCTTTCCCTTTCAGTTCACATATATCACACAGAAAGACATATATGGAGGAGGGAAACCTCAGCTTTTTTTAGTGAGAAGGAACTATTAGAATTTTTTGAAAAAGCATTAATGGTTATATATCAAAAAACTGTTCCATTTTAACCAAATGCACAGAAGTTACCTGCCTACCTCTCTGCATACCAAAGCAAATGAGGTAAGATATAAAAGCATTCCTTGGCAATCATTTGAGGACTTCTAAGTTGCAAGGAGTGGCTCAAAATTAAAGGTGTTTTTTAATTTTCTTTTTAAGATAAAATTTTGCAAATAAAAAAGGCCTTCAATCCCAAATAATACCTTATCTCCCTTGGACTATCAGGCTTCACAGACACTGTCACCCTCTCCCTGATGTCTAATCTTCCCTAGCTTTCTCTTGTTCTGCCCACTCTTGGCTTCCCTCCTTACTATCTAATCACTTTATCAGGTTGCCTTTGGTGGGTCCTCCTCAGCTTCTCGCCCTTTATATGGCTTGTGGGTCTCCATTTCTACTGTCTGCTCTCCTGTCTTTCTAGATAAAAGCAGAATTTAAAATGTCTGTCTTCTTGCAGACAATTTACATATCTTTCTCTATGCCAGACCTGTCTCCTTCCGCCCACACTGAAATCTCAGCTTGTTTCTTTAAGGGGGCAGTCAGATAAGCTGAGTTTGGCCAAAATGGAGCTTTTCAATATCTTTCATTTTTCCCCTTCCCTCCCTCCCCCCCCCCCGGACAAAAAAGCCAATCACAGGTGCATAACCTGGACTCTGACCTCTCCTAGGCCCCCATGTCCAGACTGCGTAAGCCTTGCAGAGTCTTCCTTCATAATGACAAATAATACAAGGTATTTTAAGAGGGCTATTGGCTGGCTCACTACTGTATCTGACACTGCAACTTTTTCTGGCTCTTCAGTCATTTAGGTAGTGGGGAAGCAGTCACAGCCTTCTATTTTTCTCCCTTAGGTGTGCAGCGTTGCCGGTGTGCAGCTGGAAAAGAGCAGGAGCTTCCTTTTTCTGAGGGAGGAGAGGTTAGATCAGAAGGCAGAGCTTACATGGGAGTGGAAGAAGCAGCTGGACAGGAGACTAAACTGTGAAAATGACCAATTTGGGGAAAGAGGGAAAAAGAGAGGGTGGGAGGGTGTCCTGAAGGAGAAGGTAGGGCTGGCAGGGAAGGGCGGCCTGGAGGCAGAGCCCAGCAGCCGAAGGAGGGTGAGGTACCTGGGGAGAAGGACTGGAGCCAAGGGAGGAACAGGGATGCCATCTTCAGGTACATTGGTACTGGGCTTGGGATCACAGCTATGCTCACAAACCTGAAAGCGGCCCTCTCCTCTCCAGGAAGACATCCTGGAAGATGAGAGTGAGTTGACTGATATTTGGATGCAGTTGGTTGGCACTGATTTCAGTTAGAGGATCTCCCTTGGTTATGGGACAGAGGCCAGTGATGATGCAAACTAGCCTTTCTCCCCACAAACACTCTTTGCAGGTCCTCTGGATGAAGTTGAGCTTTGCTTCTTGGACTATCCTGACCGAGTTTGTTTACAGCTCCCTGCCTGCGGGGAGCCCACGGGAGCATTGGTACAGAGCAACTGAGATTTGCTGGGTACATCTGAACTCAGATTTTTTTTTCCTGTTCCTATCCAGACAGAAATCATCAAACTGTTCACAAAATTGAAAAATTCATGTTATGTAAGTGTTTCTTATCCCACCGAAAGAGATTTTGGAAGTGGCTGCCATAGTAGGACCTGTCATACCAGCTTCTGCAATTGGAGATAAGCCATGAAGATGCAGCATTTGTATTTAATGCTTTCAGCACTGTCTGTAATGCCTCCTGGGAGTCACACATAGTCTGTGGTGTCCCAGGGCACAGTCCACAGATGTCACACAAATCAGCCACAAATCTGGCTGATCACAAGTCCTTACTGCAAGTGGGTTCCACCAGTAAAAGTTGTTTAAAAGGAAACTGCTAGTACAGATCAAATTTATACACACTGTGTATTTGTTTGTGTTAAAAGGCATGACATGGCTGTGCAAGACCGTCACTGTGTCATCTCTTTCAAACTCTGGGCACAGCTGTTGTAATGGTCTATGGATAGACTGTTTTGATAGACAAAACCTATCGTAATGCTTTTCACTTTACGTGCAATTACAGTGTCAGCTTCACTGTGCCACGTCAGTCTCCTGGTCCGTACAGACCAGCGCTGTGCTTGTGGCTGCCATATGCCAGTGGGAAATGCAGCCTTTTAAAAAGCACAGATCAAACTGTGCATTGCTGTAGCACCTTATAGCAACAACAGATGCTTTTGGCACCAAGGTTTCAGACTGCAAAGCTCTTGAGGACAAAGGGAAGATAAATCCCCTGTGCAGGGTGGAGGCAGAGCTGGGAACAGAATCCAGATCCGCTGACTTCCCAGCCAGCTGCGTGCCTGGCAGGTTATCCGCTCCTTGGGACCGCGTGGTCCTGGAGGAAACATTCCTCTCCCCCGAAGAACAGCTTGCCCTTGTCTATCTTGAAAAACATTACAAAGCTTTGTAAAAATGAATAAACACGTAAGGCAGCCATGGCCAAATGCTGCAGTCAGGCTGGGCCTTTCCTCCGATACTCTGTTGCACAGTTTCATTCTTCTGAGTTTCCTTTCTGTCGCTTGGATTTTGCTTTCCCGAGGTAGGCTGAGAAATAACTTTTCATTCTAGCTTTGGGTTTAGGACTCAGGGCAAGCATCACATTTTATCAGCTCACTGTGTGGCCAGTCGCGTTACGTTGCTGGAAACCAGAGCCGCAGCCTTGGGCTGAAGCGACAAGAGCTGGCCTGCGGCTTGCAGGACAGCCGTCTCCGCACCTCCACGTGAGCCCTCCCAGCAAAATGGGAACAGGCTGGGAACAAACCCTGATGACACCCAGGGTGCCCAGGTGACTGGGAAACGGAAAGTCAGAAGGTGTTTCCAGGAACATGTGGATGCTTTTGAAAATCCCTTCTGCCTTGCCCCCAAATTCTGCTTTTCAAACGCAAAGGTAGCGATTAACTGCTTCTCTGAAGCAAGCAGCACCCAGTGACAAGATGCGCATTAGGTTAGCAGAGGGGTGAAGGCAGCACCTATTCTTTCAAGGCAGCTGCCTTGTTAGGTGCTAAGGGTTTCCCAGCAGCTGCTCTGAAAATGGCCCCATCCCTCATCCAGCAAAAGCAGTGGGACTTGTGCCAGTCAGGCTGCATCATAAATAAAGGAAAAACAGACAAACTCTGAGATATGTTATTTTGTGCCATTCTCTGAGTAGGCTCAGAGTTTTTTAAAATGGTGAGTGATGTTTGTTGGCTAGAACTGAATTTTTTAGGAATAAGAACTAACTAAAGTTGGAAGGGGAGCTCTCCTGTTCATCTCACAGTTGTTCAGGATATGCCAAGCCCTGAAGTACTTAGATGTTACAGGTTTTAATTTAGACAGTGGCAATTTTGCTATCAGCAATGCAACTGTGCAGCTGAACTAAATGCCTGAAAGGGATGGGCTGGCTTATTTTCCAGCCTCTGTTACTGAGTAATCCCTTCCCATTAAAGCACACATCAGGTCTGTTCTGCTTGTAGGGCCCCTTGGCTGCGTTTGCATCACACATCTCCAAGAAGCACATCAGGGCTCCCGGCCTGGGGGGATGTGGCCCACACCATCCATCCTCCCCTCCGCTCCCCCTGCCTTTGCCTGGGAGAAAACCCCACACGCACAGGCTGGAGGAAATCCTACATGTGTGGGTTGGAGAAAACCCTGCATGTGTGGGCTGGAGGAAACTCTGCACATGTGGGCTGGAGGAAACCCTACATGCATGGGCTGGAGGTGCTTGCACATGGGCTGGAGGAGCCTGCACACATGGGCTGGAGGAAACCCTACACATGTGGATTGGAGAAAACCCTGCATGCATGACCTGGAGGAAACCTTCCAACCCAAATCCTCTGGGTTGGAGGAGCCAGCACATATGGGCTGGGGAGATGCTGTAGTTGCTCTGCTCAGCTTGCTTAGGAGGGTCTGGCACAAGGAGATGCAAAGGGGTTTACACTGGTCATGCGGGCTAGGACTAAGCCCATTACTAGACACCCAGGCCAAAATCCGCAGAGGACGTAAATCTGAAACACCTTTGTGGCTCTGACTCTTTTTCCCTTGTAGCTCCCAGAGAGGCCAGGTATTTTCTCTCTCCGGCTTAGTGTGTTGCCTCCTGCCTTAGGAGGCCACCTAGGGCTGGCCCTGGGTTTAGCAAGGAGCTTCTCGGATCTCATCCCTTTCCATGTCACCAAAATCCCAGCTAGGACTGTGGCTGATTTTGCGCTTTCCATGTGCAAAACCCTTCACTTTGTTGGCAATGTTAGTGCTGTTGTAACTCAGGGATCACAGCAGAGTTCAAAGTGCTCCTTCGTAGTTCATCCTGCTGGGATGCAAAATTACAGACAGAAGTGGTTTGTGCCCAGGCATTCAGGTTATTATATCACACCCAAAACACAAAACAGAACCCACAAACCCACAACCAAAACACAACTGCATCTCCCACCTGCCAAAATCAGGGGGCTGTGCTTTTGGAGAAGACAAGAAGGCTGCAGGCTTGGCTTCCCACAGTTCACATCCATGGCCATCCTTGTCCTGCTGCTGCTTCAGATCAGATGGGCTTTGGCTTGTGCCAGCGGGATGGGTAATGTGCAGGAACACTGTGGGTGGGGTGAATGGTATGAAGCGTTGATGATGCCGAGTGCTGCTTCCCTTTGGTGTGGAGGTTTCTCGGGAACGCTTTCCTGTTTTTCATTAGGCAGCTGCATGACAGCCTCTGGGCATGGAGTCCCAAGCCCTTACATGGCCAAGAAAAATACTGCAAGTTCTTGGCCTCTGAATGCCCATGTTGTGAGTAAGCTCACGGGGATTAAATGTCCAGCCCTGTGTGTGTGTGCATGTATGGGAAAGGACTGGGAGGCACATGGTCCAACCTAGTAAATGATTTAAGGGAAAGAATAAACCTAACTGAAAGATGTTAGAGAGCTTGAGGTCATCTTAGCGCAGCTGCTTCCCGGCAGGCCCCAGCACAGATCAAAGAGCGGGAGAAAGCAGGGGAGTTTGCAGGGACTCGATGCTGAGAGGCTTCACTCCTTTACGCTTTCATCCCCACTTTTCCTAGCCTCTTCTTCTTAACATGACCTCTTCTCCTCCTTAAACAAAATCCCAGCCCAGAGCTGTTTCTAGCTACTTTATGCCAACACAGATTTCCCGTGAGGAGAAGGGATAATTTAGCAGTAAATCTCCCACTGCTTTAAATTCAGTTTGCACTCTCAGCGGCAGAAATTGAGCTTGGCAGAACCGAGATCTGGCAGTGTCTTTATTTAATCATTTCATTATAGGCCTGGAAAAATAGAGAGAGCTCAAAAGTGTCTGACCATTGCAGGATATATACAGATAATGAACCTCTAATTTATCAACAAATCTCATACACAAATTTTCCTTTCTGTTCAGGACAGAATGAAAACTAAAATTTCCATCATCCAAAGGCAAGAGCAACACACACTAAGCAGCTCCTCACTATGCACATGGACTGTTTGTGGTCAGATAACAAGGCATTATTTGCCCTCATCAAAACCTATACTGTTGTCTCCATAAGAAGATGCTTTCTTTGGATCTAATTGCATTTTATAGGAGACTTGAATAGCTCCCGAGTAAGAACAGTTGTTGTTTTAATATTTTATAAACTAGCATTTTTCCAACCAGAACACAAACTCTTAGAAGTCAATGACAAGGAGCCATCATGCACCATCCAACACTTTCCTTTGTAATTCTGAGCACTTTTGTTAACAATTTTTCTCTGTCTTACCCTTACTTTGCTGTACTGCAATCCTTTTTACCTTCTCAGTGTCAGACTGACTACACCTGCCCCTTTAGGTCAGTACAACAGGAGTAGTTTTCAGAATATCTTTTGGACATATAATGAAGTTCAGGGGCTAAATTAACAGATTAATACATATAAGCTTAGAAAAGACTACATAACAATTTTCATTTAACATAAGTCACAGAATTTCACCCAGCTGTTCAATCCATGGCCATCATTTATAGTTAATTAAAACTCTTCTTCTGGAAAGACATTGCATTGCAGTTTAAAGATTTTGGGAGCGAAGGTGTTTGTCACTCTCTTTCCTAAACCTCTGCAAGCGACGCAGCGGGGGAAGTAGTGCAGCCAGCAGCAAACTCTCCCCACTGCCCCTGCCAGTGCTCACAGCAGCCGCTGCTGATACTTGTAACCTGCCAGCGTGTACTGTTTGAGAGGGAATGGACAGAGATCCCAGAGGCTCACAAATTCCTTCCAGACTTCACTTTCCCAGGAGAATTTTATAAAGACCCAGCAAATAGTTATTATATATATATATAGCATTATCACTTTAGATCTGGGCTTCAAATGTCTTTTTTACCAGGATCTGCTGAGAGCTGCTAGCTACAGACACACAGGCTGGGGTGTCACTGGCTCCTTAGCACCCACCAAAGTTCACAGGACCTTTGATTACATGCCTGCTGCTTTTCTCCTCAAGCTCAGAAGAACCCTGGGAATCACCACTAAATATAATGGCCACATTAGAGAAATCAAGCAATTCTCTTCGAGACAAGAGAGAAGAGGCATTCACTAAGGCACAGCAGTGCAAACATTATATTGCATAAAAATGTACATGGAAGAAATGAAAAGGAGGAAATTTGCATCAGCTTCAGTAGATTTTCTACTAAATAATATAAACAAGTTGTGGATATTCTAAATGAAGCTTATTGTTGCTGGGAAATTTAAATGCTTGTTTATTAAAGAAACCCTGCAGGAAACCAGCTTTCTGGAGATGGGAAACACTGTTAACAGTGTGTTTTGAAAAGATGGACTCCACTTCCACAAAATTATAGCGATATCTGGAAAAGGTAGTGTGTTTCTAAAGCTGGGAGAGCAGCATCTCTGCAGTGGTTAGTGACACCGTGGCCCTTGCAGAATCACAGCAAAAATGATGCATTGGCACCTGCTGGGGTACCAAGCCACGCATGTCCACACAGCAGCATTCGCCCACCCCTCTCATTGCAAAAGGACGCACTCTATGGCTGGGACTTTGGGATATTTCAGCTTGTATTTAATACAATATTCACAATTCACACTAAACCACAACACTCCCTGCAAGGAGAGCAGAAGAGCCAGGCTCTGCATGGGCTGACACCAAGGTCTGAGGGACTGTGCATGGGTGTTGCCACCTCCAAGCCACCCCTGGGATGAGCCTCACTGAAGGTGATGGACCCACCAGAGAAGGAAGGGAGGCCACCGGCCAGGGCAGCAACCCCTCGGGAGGCCATGAAACCTTGCTACCAGCCTCTGGGGTCAATAAAAGTAATACTGTGGCAATCACGAGGATTTGACATTCATTATTTTATCCAGTACAAACTGACTTCAAAAGAAAATCTTAACATTTAAAATTCTTTCAAAATAAAGTGATGGGGTGGGTCCCTAAACCAGCAATAGTCTTACACAAGTTTTAAAAGAAATTAAAGGAATTCTTGTCGTTTGCCACAATATTCTGAAGCTTCCCATTGCCGAGCAAAGATGTGAAATGCCTCTTCAAGGGGAAGACTGAGCTTTCCAATGTGGTAGCTATAAAATAAGGAGGAAGACTTTTTCTCCAACTCCCTTAATGGTAGAAACCAGTGGAAATCACTGTTGCACTTGCAACTATATACCTGGAGGACTGCATGTAAGAGGGAGAAAAGGTTGGATTAAAAATCAGAGAAACCCTTAAGGGGTCAGGTGCTCTTATTGGAGGTTGCTGCCCTAAACACGCCATCAGCA
The DNA here is from genome assembly GCF_036417845.1 of Apteryx mantelli. Taxonomy (NCBI): domain Eukaryota; kingdom Metazoa; phylum Chordata; class Aves; order Apterygiformes; family Apterygidae; genus Apteryx; species Apteryx mantelli. The sequence goes on along the minus strand of NC_089980.1, from coordinate 112,933,642 downwards.
ACCACCTGAGCTGTAGCTTTGTCTAGCATTGAAGTAGTCAGGGCCACCGCTCAGCCCTTCCCAAGCTGGTCCCAGTCCACACCGAAGCTCTGCAACACCCCTTGCCTGTGTCCCTCCCTAGTTACAGCACTTTTCTGGACTGGACAATGTCCTGTTTTCAGGAGAGTTTGCAAAAATTCTGCCTGACTTAGGGACTTTGACATCTTTGGCATTTAATGAGCTACTTTATTCCCCTTTGCTTCATCGCCCTTTGCCCCTTCCCTATTTCTTCCATATAATTCAGAACGCATTTTGCTACTTCATGATGTTCTGGGGGTGTTTCAATTATTTTGTATTAGTACAACATTTTGATTATATGATGTCTTACATAAAAAAGGCTAAGCACCACTTTCCCCTCAGCCAAGGAGTGTGAGCTCCAGGAGGCACCTGGCTTGGTTGAGTCTAACTGGGGCTGGTAGGACCCACTGCCACTCGATCCTCTCTTTGCTGAGGACACCACAATTAAATTTTGAAATTGTAGCTCAGTGAAGCCTGACAGAGAAAATTTTACAACACACACTACCAGAGGGGGGAAACCAATATCCCATCTTCTTCTTCACAGTGATCAGTACTATGTGCTCTACAGGAGGACTGATGAGGTAATTATGAAGTAACCTGTCTACAGAGAAAGAGGAATCAAACATAGTTTATTAATCCCTTCGCATCTTTTTTTGGCAAGCATTTGAAGTGGGCCACTTAAATCCTTTCAGTCTCAGTGGTTCAGAGTCATAAGTAGGAGACTGTGGATCAGCCCTTATTTAATTTAAACTCAATCTCATTCCTATAAAACACTATATACAGCATGCACTTTGGTGTCCTTTGATTCAGGGGAACACGGAAGACATTATAGCAAAACTGGCAATGCTGTGAAGATGCTGTTGTTTTAGTTCACCTGATGAGTGTCATGAAGCCGTACCTATTTCTGCCACATGTACCATGGCATTAACTGCACTACTCCCACCCTCCATCAGTGGGTACAAATAAGGTCATCGCAAAATTTACCATTTACAAATGTAAGTTGCTCTTTTCTCCCCCAAAAGTTGCTTCAAGAAAACTGCAAAAAATCATCAGGTCTTTCATAATTTCAGATCCCTGGTTTCTACTATAACACTTAAATTCAGCATTTTTCTTTCTCTTCTCTTGTATGTAATAGTACTGCTCCTCATTACAGTCAATAGCAATCTTCGAGTACACATTAAAGCAAGATGAACTATCATCTGCATCCACGCATCTGCTTTCCTGGACAAGAGAACATCCTTACTGGCACATTTTTGCATGCACACACGTTTATCTTAGAGGCAGTTTGAAAAAAGGGCCTGGCTCTTGTAAGTGATTGCAATACTCCTCTCCTGCTGGAATCCAGTTCACACTATCCAAATTGTGATCGAAAACAACCTCTGTGTTCACAGCTTCTGTGACCAGCTTCCTGTGTAGCGAAAGGTTTCTCACAAACTTACTGTAAAGCCAGGTCAGCATGCAGAACGTAATCCACTAATTAGAAACAAAATGGCTACAAAAAAGAGACTGGTTGTGCTTTTGAGAGACCTCAATGCAACCTCTATGACCTGTATGATTTTTACCATCTCACCCAGGTAATCAGGTTACTCCTGCAGGACCAGAGTGTGTTACATGAGGCTCCTGATCCACCACTCCTGCAACAGCAAAGTGCTTGCAGAGCTGCACACACATATAAAAGGAACCACATTTTAAAGGCTTAATACATAATAGAAGCATAGCTAAAATAATTCAGAAAAAAAGGCACTTATATTGAGGTAGTTTGACTATTAACCCTAAGATGGTTGTGGGAAGTGCCATGACTAGTATGTTACTAAGTTCTCTGGGCAAGGAATCAATCACTTCTCACCTCAGATGCTTGGTGGTTCTTTCCTTCCCTTTGCTCACATGGCTTTTGGAAAGGTCATTATTTCCATGAAAGCACCTGATGACTGCAAGACCAAAAATGCTAAAGTCATAGCCCAAGGAATGTTCTCATGCTTTTTATTAAAGCCCAGCTGCAGCCTGCCAGCATGAATCTTGGCCTAGGGAATGCTTCTCCACCTCTAAACGTGTGCGGATTCCCACATTTAGTCACCTCTAAGGTATATTCAAGCTAATGACTACTCCACAGTGGTGGCAAAACTTGCCCTTTGCCTAAAGCAACTCTGATTTGCCCTGTGTGAGAGCTGTCATTTTACCACACCACCTAGAACAGGTTGGAGCACATACTTCAACTCTTCAGCAGGGGAGTATAAGCTGCTTAGATACCACAGCAACAGACACCTTAATTAATCATCAAGTAGCAGGTTTATGTTTGACCTTTCCTATCCTTTCTTAAAATGCCTATACAAGAACACAAGGGAAACTTTAAACCACTTTTTTTTTTTTTTTTTTTTTTTTTTTTTAAGTGTTAAGACAAAAACTGTTCTCTCCCACAGGACAGTGGCCACCTACCAGCCTGGAACAGTGATTTAATATCAATTTAAGGCAAAAAGAACACAAGCTGATTCAGTACCAGCAGAAAAGCATTCTGGTCTTTTTTAAGGCATCTTCCAAACAAACTGGTGGCAGACAGCTGCTACTGCTACAAGGACAAGGATTTCTCTGTTGCAGGACTTGGTAAGGCATTTGCCATTAGCCCTTCTGAGAAATTTCACTAAGAAAAAAGTCAGTATGGGTAATGCAAGCTGTACTAGCCAGATATGCAAATCTTCCTTTTTTATTTCTGGAAACATGCATTTGACCCATGCAAGTGACGAACACATACTGCAAGTTTTATTTTTAATTTCCTTATTCCAGAAATATTATTAGCATATGACTGCCATTTACACCTTGATTAAAACAAATCCACCACAGCAGAAAAAAGCATTCTTTTATTCTCTAATGCACACCTGGGAACACAGCACAAATTCTAATGTCAGTACATAAAAGTTTCCTCTTAGTGCACCTTCACTGCAGTTTCTCCATTAATTCTTTTTAAAAATTATTACATCTTAGATACTTATTTATGCTTGTGTGAAGCTCTGCATAAGCTACCCATAACACAATTCATTTTTTGAAGCCAGTTAAGAAGCTAAATTAAAAAGGCCCCATAAGTTTGCTTTATTTACAGTTGCAATGGCTAAGTTTTAAATACTTTACAATCACTCCCAGCACTGACTCCCAATTCAAAGGATTAGTGCACTTCATGATCAATTTTATAAAGGGGATAAAGTTGTCCATACCTACAGCTATAGAGGTATCTCAGCTCTCTACATCAAGTACCTTATAGGAAATAAACATGCTGACAAAAATAGTTATAATAATGAGGGACAAAGGAGAAATTTAACCTTTAGAAAGCATCGGTAGGCCCTTGGTTTTGTGCTGCAGTCATTGTTGACTAAAAAGCAGCAATGGGGGGCAATACAGCAGTTAAGGAGTGCCACAGAACAGAGCAGGTATCTCTGGTTCCTTTGTAAAGAGATCCTTGTTTCAGCTCTCATTGCCTCCTCTTTCTCCACCTCCCCCCTTACAGCTTTTTTAAAATCACACACTACTCAGGCAAATTTTTGAACTATGACAGCACACAAATTTACTTGAGAGAGGGAAAAGAACAACCATGCATCTGGGGGAGGATACATTATGTTAGTCTTTTTATGCAGGAAATGCAGGTTACATAAGAATAGGGCAGCCCCTTCCTAAGACTACAGTTATCAGGAGACAGACGCACTTGCGTTATCTGAGTGAAGACAGACCAGTTCCTCCCAACTGTATAGTCGGTGAATGGATGCAGGTCTTGTGGCAACTGAGAAACTGCTGTAAAGATTAACAAATAGGATGCACATGCATTTATATATTCTTACATACTTTCAAAACCAGAATGGAAGGGAGAAGTCTCTATGAAGCAGGTAGGTCCAGAAGGTCGGTTTGTTTGTTTTTGTTTGTTTGTTTTTTAAGCAATAAGGTAGATTACTTAGCACATTCCAGGTTAGAAAAATTACAGTAAACATTCAGTAACTGGAATGCATATAATATACAAGTACCATTACATTTACAAAGCTGTTCAGGACAATTTTTTCTTTCTAGAATAAGCATAAAAAAGTTACAAGCTAATTCACAATAACTTTAGATACAATGTTATTAAAATACATTGATGTTATTCATAAAAATATTTTACTATTTACATGTACATTGTATAAACCTTAACAATAAAGAATATGCCCACTTTAGGACGCCTTAAATGAATACTTAGGCAGATTGGCCCATTTTATAGTGCAGTATCACCTGTTTTGGTCTTCACACCATGAAGCTGTACCAGATTCACAGTACCATTGCTAGTGCTTTGCTTAAATGCTTAAAATTTTCTACTGTGTAAGACACATTCATTACAAAGAGCCAGTTTTGTTTCCACTTGCTTTCTTGTTAAATCCTACTCCCAATAGTTCAGGACACTCTGCCTGGCCTTGTGCAATTTGGTTGCATTTCCAAATAAGGCTATAATTCATTTCATCAGTTATCACGCTATCTTGCTTGTAGTCTGGATGCTGTGCGACAAATTCCCTCATCCATCGGGCAACTGTCATTAACTCTCCTGTGGGCAATTGGAAGTCAAATTTCAGACAGTTTATACACCCAATTTACAACACAACATTCTGCATATTATATACACAATGAATAAATACTGTATGTTTTCTTGAGATATATGCATATATTTTTAGCAATGGTTAAACTTGATGTATAATTCAGACATATCGAGGATAGCCCAAAACCAACTTGTCTGGAACAATCTTCAAACTTTCAGATGTTGTAACAAGATAGTGCAGAGAAAAGTATTATATCCAACTACTGGAACAGGTGTTACTAACAGATTATAGCAAGAGGTCTCAAACATTTAACAGAAAAGCTGTCTGAGACAAACCAAACTGCACTCAGGATACCTCTACAATAATTACGTACATATGAAATGATTTTGTGGCTGATCCATCCAACTCAGCTCCTAGTGTGGCTCTGTCTACCTTGGATTATTCTGCTACTTTCCTCTGCTGGCAGGTCCCCTAGCAGAAGATAGGCAGGTGTGGAAGAATGCTTAAGTGAAAAGGGGCATGATCTCTTAGAAGTGAGCAATCCTGTCTTCACAATAGAGAGAGGATCCCTGCGGCTATGTGAACTGTCCTTGAGCATTCCTAGACCATTACAGAAGGGGAAGGCAAGTAGTGGTAAACAAGTAAGGGAGGGGGCCGACAAGCCCCTCCACGGGAACAGCAACTTTGCACCAATCGTGTATTCGCTTTAGGCGCGTGAACAGACTGTAAACCAATCATACAGCTATTGCTAGTGCATGCTTATTGCTTGTCTATATATACTCTGTGTAAGCTCTAATAAAGAGAGAACGACCATACTCATATTGAGACTCATCGTTACTCCGGGTCCGTCCCCCCACTCCGACAGGCAGGTTCCTGAATATACCAACTCCTGGTTTATACACACAGTGCATCTGCTCACCTAGGCAGGATTTATTTGACCTAAGGGCAGTCACTGGGATGTAAAGCTCTTGAGACAGCTGTACAGGGCCATCAAGTGACACACAGTACTTGCAGGAGACCTGCATCCTTGTGAAGCAGCAGCTGGAGACCAGCTGGACACCAGTGTTCAGGCTATTGAACCTTGCTCCTGAATGCTGCATAGGTAATCAAACCTCAACTAGTACAAATTAAGCTAACTTTGATAATAAGGCATCAATGCAGACTGCCAGGATGCCTGAAGAGCCTAGCAGAAGTGGAAGTCAGTTCTTTTGCATTTTCATTGCAGTTAGAATCTCAACACATTTCTCTATATATAACCTATATCTATATACACACACACACATTACGTTATACACATATATACATATACATACACACATGTGTGTGTGCGCGTGCGTGCGCATAAAAGCGGACAAAAGTTATCCAAGAAGTATTTGCTGAAGGCATTACAAACTCAAACGAGAAATCTTAAACAAATCAGAAGCTGGGGACCTGTAAGAAAATCAATAGGGCCAGGGGATTACCAGAGCATAACAACAGAAATTCTTGAACTAAAAACCTGCTACATGCTATCAGAGCTCATGTAAATTAGAGAGCAGCGTAGCTCATACTAACACAGACACCTAGTGGTCAGCCAGCCCAATTACTCTTCACTGGAAATAAATGACACCCATTGTAACTGTAGAAATCTACAGGACATAGATCTTGAACACAGCATGCAGCTCTCGGAATAGAGTAAAATCAGAAAAAGGCACTATAAATTGAGGTATTATAAGAGGTATTAGACAACTTCTAAGTAAGGAGAGACAGAATGAAGGAAGTCTCAAGATTGGGAGAGACAATAGACCAAAGTAGTTTGCAAAATCATGAATGCTGATGAAAAGTGAGTAGAGAAGTATTATTTTACAATACAGGAACTAGAAGGTGCATCATGAAATGAATGTTTAAACAAGCAAAAAAAAAGTACATTTTTCACAGAGCATGTAATAAAATTGTGGCACTTTGTGAGGACCAGAAGTATAATTGCTTCAAAAAGCATTAGACATATACCATGGAAATCATGACTGTGAACAGTAACTAAGCACCACGATTACTGTTCCACCTTTGGCTGAGAAAATGCCTATGCTGCAGACTGCCAGGAACTAGGAGAGCGCATCAGGACAAGGATGTGGGTCATTTTAACACTACTTTCTTTGGTGTATTGTGACTGTGGCGGCCAATAGCTGCTGCTGCTTGCCTAGGCAAGTTTTTAGGCTGATCAAGGGTGGTGGCAGTTACACACCAGCTAGATCCAGACCAGTGAGGGCAATACACATCTGTGCTGCATGAGAAGATGCAGCTGGCAGAGATGAACTATGCGAGGGCAGGGTTAAAGCCACAGCAGCAACACTGCAGTGTTTAACGCACTGAAGTGCTCTGTGTTCACCATCTGAGGAGAGAAATCTGAAAAATGACCATTCTTTGTAGGCAAGACATGTCCTGTGCTAGATGGGCTGCATTTCAGGCACATTTGATTTAAGATTGACAGTAAGACAGAAAAATCCAAAGCGCATGATTGAGAAATATCATGGCACAGAAACACAATGGCTAATGCTTTTTCTTCTGTGAATTCTAGTTCTTGTGAATTATCATTTAAAATCATTTCAGTTTATCATAGTTAAAGAGATATAAGCCCCAGATTTCATCTACCTCACTCCTGCCTTTTAAGTCTCTGTAAATACAAGAGCTGGTTTTTGCAATGCCTGCAACTTGAAAATTCTTGTTTGCACCATGAAGCAAAGAAGTTCTTCAGAACGAGATCACTGGCCACATGGTGTTGAGCCTCAGGTAATTAGCTCTCGGGGAAGGAAAGAACAAAAACAAAAGCTAAACTTATGCATTCCTTTTCTTTTTAAGCAGCATTCTTCTGAAGGACAAAACCCAAGAAAACACTGCTATTGCAATGGCTAATGCGCTTCAGGAAGTTTTCTTCCTGCCTGTTTCTTATCTCTCATGCAGTTAAGCCAAACATCAGATCCCCAGTCTGTGTTATTTGAGGGACAGAAACCTGAAGCCTCCTATGAATAAGCAGCCTTAGGAAGGAACATTTTCAGTGAAAGCAGTAATTAGTGAACTTGTTACCATTCTGAAGCACTACTGAAATATTAAATTTAGCAGGTGTAGGAAAGACCCGATTTTCACCTCAGCTTTAAAAATGCCTTTAGCTAGAAGTTTCTACAGAAATTAGAAGTGTTCCTTTTTAATTCTTGAAAATTAAAAACCTATGAATATATTCCATAAAAAAAGGATTTGTCTTGACTTTTGAGACTGAAACTGTCTAACTATCTGTCTAAGTTTACAGCAAGGCAGGTACACAGGTGATTTGCATATAGAAAGGTATAAAACTGTTACAGACTTTTGTGCCCAATTCTGAAGGAGAATGTCTAGCCTGCATCTTTTACTCATTATACTGGCGCATTTTAAGAAGGAGCATGAAAAGTCATTATATTGCCTATCTTCGAAAACATTGTAACATGGGGGAGGCAGGGAAGAACCTGGTTTGCTTTGGTTTTAAGGGGTTTTGCTCCTTACAGAAGGGCTTTCTTATCAGGGAGCTAAAGACAAGGCCTCATGCTCTAGCATACCAGAATTTAATCTTATAAATGCCAGCATGCTTGGAGTCGCACCAGTAATAACCGGCTATCACACCCACCCTCACATGCCCTTGCAGCACTCAAGTTAGAGGAAGAAGGGACTAGTATATGTGCAACACTAATACAAAGCAGGTAACAGTGGCAAAAGCAAATTAAGTGGTGCTTGGATTGGAGAGATACTACCTACTAACTGTATCAATTACTCCTAACTTAAATTCTAAAATAGATCCCTTGAACATTTAAGGTCAGAATTAAACAGGACCAGATTTAAGCCAGGAAACGTTTCAGTCCTTTGTTCCTAATGATTCAATACTTAACCAGAGAGTTGCAGTTGCCACCAGTTTTACCCAACTGATAGCTAAAAAATATCTGAATTACTCTCAAAGTAGAAAAATGCCAAGAACATCACTGTCCAAAAGTGTCAGACATACCAGATGCTCTCTTTTTTATTAACTTCAGGTAGTTTAGGATGGTGCATCTTGTGTCCACATCCACTTCCATGTTTTCAAGATAAGAATTCAAAATTGGGATCAAACCAGGAAAGAATCCTTCCTGTATAAGAGAACACAGTACATAAGATGCTTGATCTAATTTTTGGGAGGGTGGAATGGAGGGAAAGGTTGTGTGTCCAGATAGAAGAAGCTATGACCTTCCCATTGATAATTGTATCAATGCTCATTAGGGCGTACTCTTCCGTGTCTGTGCCATTCTGTGCAGAGCCACATCCATCTACAACAGCATTTCCACCTTAGTGAGTGACAAAGGAAAAGGAAGAAGCAGTTAGAAGGCAAGAGGCGCACAAAACATCGACAACAGTGTTGCCAGATGGCTTGTTGCAATACCTTTACAAATATCCTTCCTGAAGTAAAACATCCCCTGCCGGACAGCATCTCTTTTCTGGGCCACCTTCATGTTTTCGTCCACCTAGTAAAGAAAATTTTCAGACATTAGGATTCTCCAGACCCTCCCATTTTGGTCTCATTAGTTGGGACATCTACTATGTTCCTTACTATTCCACCACACAAGGCCAAGCTCTGGAGATATTTCATTTTTTCCAGGGGTCTTGGGCAAAACCACGAAGCGATGACTTTCCATAAAATTAGGTCACCATCAGAAAAGGTAACGGTATTACTAGTAGGCTGCTATGTTAGAACAGGCAATGCTAATCTTTTAAGTTTGAACAGAAACAGAGGAACAGCTCTGATTAACAGGCTGCATCCCATCTGGCAAATTTCTCTATGGATGCCTAGATCCAATTTAAATGAGTACAGAACAAGAGAACTAGCATTTCCCTAATCATAGTCTGTTGCTTTCATTAACAAAATCATTGAAGTCTTTAGAAGAGTTACCACCGCATTAAGAACTTTCAGAAATAATATTCCAGCTAACATAGTATTGGAATCATTATCTATCCCAAATCCAAACACCTATCAGGTAGTTAAATAAAATTAAAACTGCCAGCAAAAAAGTTCTAAACTGTAATATTCTCAAAAAACTACACAGCAGTGTTACTAAGTTTCTGGATAGAAGACTTTGTCCATCATTTAACTTTCAGACACCTAGCTTTACCATTGTCTTAAGAAAAAAGGCCAAAATTTGCTGAATTCTTTGGTTTGCCTTTTAAGTGCGTTGCAAAATCTCATTTAATTCTTAACTTTCAAAGCTTTGTTTTCAAAAGCCTGTTCTCATTCATTATGAAATGTATTTATACAACAGGTTGTTTTGAAAGATTAAAAGCATTCTAGCTGGGGTACAACCATAGTTGATTAGACAGCAAAGATTATTGTGAGATTAGCTCCATAAACCCTTATCCTTTTAAGCAACAGAGGCAGGTTTACTGATGGTTGTGCAACTCTGTGCTGCATTATGTGCCAAATTGCTTTGCAGGCTCAAACAACTTGATTTTTTTCCCCAAGTCTGTTCAGGTTCCTTCTATATCCAATCTCTTTTTCAGTCTTAACTGGTATTTGTTAGTTAAAAAATTTGCACTTTATTTATGAGACATTCCACATGCACTGTGTAAGTACAATACTGACTAATACTAAATTGTTGTATTTTATGCTCATTATTTATGAAGTCTGAACTCCACGACATCAGGAAGAGAATTCCTCCTTTTAGGTTTGGTATTATTTCAATCAATTATTTTTTAGAGTTAATAGCAACTTCAGTATTTTTTTCCATTTCAATTAAAAACACTAAGAAAAGCAGCAGGATACTATTGGTACACTGTAGGACTATCAATTTAATTAAAATTTTCTTGTCAGGTGCCTCAGGAAGATGTACAAGGGCATTTCATCTGAAACAGTACAACAACTGAGCAGACAAGATTAAGGAAAAAAAATCATTTTGCACCACTGGTCTGTTTAAATGCCAGTCACAGTTGTGACCAGTGTCAACAACAGCTGTGTTTTCACCCAAATACCGTGTAACACTAAGTATGCTGAACTCCTCCTTTCCCTCTCCCCCCAAATAAAAACAAGACAGAAAAGAAGAACATGAAACACAGGCCACAGCCATGTTAAAATTAATGCCTAAGTAAGTTTTTACCTTGACTGCCATAGGTTATTTTCCCCATCTGTTTCCCCATGGTGGAAGCATGCCAGTCTCAAGAATTTTGTGACAACGAGATTTATCAAGATTTCTGAAGTAGCCAAACATTGTTAAGAACACAGAAATTCCCCACAACAAAATCAGCAATCAGAGCTTCAGAGAAGTATTTCTGTCAATTTTCACTAAATAGGCATGAAGCCACACATTGAGTAACAAGGAAAAATGAAATACTGAACGGCTGCTGTGCGCAGAAATGAAGCAAAAGAACTGTAGAAAGACCTTGCAATTGAAGTGAAGACTATAGCTTAATGTATACGTAAAAAAAAGGAGAATTAATGAAGTCTCTACAGAACTGTTTCATTTGGTAACTATAACATCATTTCTCCAAGGCTTTAAGCGTATTTTTTTCCTCCTCCTTATACAGAACTTACACAAGAACAGTTGCCTGAAGTTTAATCTATTCTTTCACTGAATGTAAGACAGCAATATAAACTTACATGGAGAGTTAAAGTACTTGGTCACTGGTGCTGAACAATACAAATTACTGTAAATTATTATTTTTTATTTACCATTGTCAGAATACACCGTGGATTATTGTTGTAGGACAGATCTTTTCTACTGGATGTCATAAATACATATTATACATGTCACAACAAAACCCTTGCTTTGAGAGAATGAATTCAGTACAATGCCAGGTCTACATATTTAAATATATTAATTAATAGGAGTAAATGGAGAAAGGAAAAGGAGGCATAGATTTATATTAGCTGCTGAAGATGTGACTCTGAGGGAAATCAAATGTGCGTGGAAGACTGAAGCTCGGCATCCTGGGAAAAAAGTTAATTTTGTAATTTACGTTGAGTAACCTTTGATACACAAAGCCAAAATGGAGTGCCTAATAGGAACAAACATAAGAGGTAGCCATGTTCATATTGCCATCACTGAAAGCCAAATTCCACTGATTTTAGGAGAAATAATCAAGCTAAGACAATCTTGCTTTCACTAGATTTTTAACAAGTCCTGTAAAAACAAACAGTTTCTGAATAAGGGTCTATTGGCCATTTTTAATGGAGCCATGAAAGGTAAACAAGAAATAGCTAACCATTTATCAATAAGCTTAATTACATTAAATAGTAGAACATTTGTTTAATATCGTAGAGTTGAAATTGATGGTAAAGTAACGGTCCAGATGAAAACTGACTGAAAGACAGAAATGAGTATTCCGTTAAGTGTATGGATATTAATTCCTAGCATGCAGAGGGTAAAAATGAAATTTGACACAACTACTTTGCATTTAGCGCCAATAAATGAGATCTTTCACACCTACCTTGGACAAAGGAATGAGGAAATCCAGTTTATATGACAGAATCACTCTGGTGAGCAATACCACAAACACAACATAAGCAGAGTTTTCAAAGTCCGTTAACTGGACCTACACATGAAAAGATTAGAGATTAAATTATTTCAGTTGGAACATGCTAATAAAAACAGACAGCTATCTGGAAAAGTTTAAAAGGGTGACTCAAACGTTCATGTAGATACTTGTAAGGATGTATTCACAAATGCTCTACTAGCAGAGATGGTGACGTGCGTGCTGGAATCATCAACATTGACTTCAAATGCACATTTCAGCACACACGCTTCAACAGCCTCAACCCTTTAATCCAATGCCAAAACACACTTGAGTTTAAAAGGCTACCTAATAACCTGCACCTTCAGGCTCTCTGTGTAATTACAAATGCATAATAGCTCTTAAATTTCCACTTTAAAAGGACTGAATTTAGAGAGCTCAGAAATATACAGCCATAAAATATAAGCGCTCGTGAAAAACAATACGGCAGTGGAATTGTTCAGTACCAAGAAAAGTACTGAAGTAGTAAGGTTCCCAGGAACTAAACGCTTTTTGTTTACAATTGCTTTAATACAAGCCTGATTCCTGCCCCCATCACCCCAAATCCATTAGCATGCTTTTACTATGCTACAGTAGATTCCCCTGTCAGTTACATTCCCACAGCCCATGTTTGATTAAACACTGCTGTCCACTCTGCTTGGATCTAGCGATTCAGAGGGAACAAAACACAGCATAAGTAATAAGGGTATGATACTGGATGGCAGAATGCCTGGCGTTTTTCCATTTAGAAGTAAATGTGCTTTTGTGCATATTGACTCCTTCCTTACCTCCATAGGCCTGAATTCCACTCTCCATCCGATATCTGAATTTGGAGGAGGTGGTTTAAATCTCATTGTCTGCCAGTTTGTAGACTGAATATTCTGCAAAGCACATGAAATAATCTGTCACAGTCAAGATATGCATCATTCTATAAACACAATCAAGGAAAAACAAACAGATCACTAAAGTCTTACTAGTTTCCCCAAGAGTAGCCCATCAAATTACAGAGAAATAATTTCAAATAAAGTGGCATGACTTTCTAAAAGCCATAATGTAGCTACCCATCCTAGGGTATGACAAATATATCATACTTGCTTATACTATATGGTTTGAGGATTACATACAAGATACTAGCAGGCAGAGATTAACTGACCTTTTTATAAAGGGCTGATGCCTCTAAAACTAGAAATACTTATTATCATAGTTATTCTTTCATAAATCTGTATAAGAGATGCACTTATATATAAATACATCATGCAAAACAGCTTTTAGCAAGCCATAAAAGACGACAGTTCCCCATAACAATTATCTACATAGCCATAGGTTTGGGATCTGTTTTACTGGGTTTAAAGTATGAGCCACCATCTTCTGCTAAATAAATGATAAAACAGTTTAGAAATATACAGAAATAAGCATGTTTATAACTGAAAAGTCACTCTAAAGAATTAGAGTAAGTGAAAAATGCAAAAAAAGAACAATATTATTAGATAATATAGCCATCCTCCAATTGATCAGTACTATGAAGAATAAGCAATTTTAAGTATATATTTATTTAATTGCTCTTAACCAAACATAACCTCAAAATGGTCAGATTCATTTGCATCATCTAGATGTATTTTCTCCTCAAACAAAGTCAATGGGTCTCGAATGAACAAGTGTGCAATATGCTGTGCCAAAAGGTGATCAATACCTACAAAATGAAAATTCAGAGAGACAAGTCAGAGATCACAAAGCAGGCTTTAGGAAATGATGTTTTGCAAGAACCAAGACTGAAAACATCCAATTGTGCAAGACTACCTCAACCCACCACATCCTGTTAATGTTTAAATGACGACTTGGGGAGGGAAAGGAAACGATTAAAGAGAAAAGAGAATGTGTTCTTGTTTGGAAATGGCAGCTGAACACTGATGTAGCTGCCATTCTTCCTGTTTTCTGATGCACCTGTGTGTCATGATTCCTAAGACAGCTCTGCCCTCTCCACAAAGATAAAACATTAATGCAACACTGAGCTTCTCAGGTTGGAAGCAGGGGCACAGTTTCCACTACAAACCACTATTTTTACTCTCAGGACCAGACTACATAGATACTTCCTGAGCAGCAGTCACTCTCAGGGATGCACAATGACTGAAAAATAAAAACTAAAACTTAAACCAAAATATCCCCACACACTGCAAGCAGTATTCTAAGCCTGCTCATAACGAGGCAAACACTTACCTTCCTTTATCAGGTGCTCGTAGATATCTTTGTCTATTGTCAAATCAATGTCATTGTATTTCTCACCACATTCAGATAGATAACTGTCTATGGAATCATATCTGGATTTACTGATTCTATAATGGTTGTTCTTCAGTGGCTATATAATTTAAGAATACAATATTTTAACAGCTTGTTAACAACGTTACCCAACTTTTGCTCACTAATGACACTTATCTGAGAATTATTACCCTGTTTAAAACAAACTACAGCTTCAAAGTTTTTCAAATGATATTGAGTCTTCAAACTTAACGGAAAGTCCAGATGTACAGACATGTACATGTGCAAGAAGGACCCTATTAGCATGAGTTTTAAATAAGCTTGATGGAAAGTCACCCTGAAATTGACTGTTTTGTTCATAGATATATATTTGAATGACAAAACAGTTCATTCTTCAAAACATATTGGCTATAATTCTCTAAAAATGGAAATGTTTTCCTGATATAACACAGCATTTCAAAATAAACCTAAGTATCTGTAAAATGTTATTATACCTACAACAACACATACCAATATAGTTTCATTACGCACACATCATTAGAGATGCTCTTCAACTGGGTATTTCAAGAATTACTTCAAGTAGCTTTTTTTTTTTTTTTTAAATATATATAATTCTGTAGATGTCTTGGATGTCAATTCCTGCTTAGAGAAGTTTCTTAGGTTCAAGTTCTGATGACTGGCTCCTTTCATGCAGTTCCAGTTTACACTAGAACTTTACTCAGCATCACCTGACATTTAATACAAAGCAACTTTTGCCTTTTGGGCTCAAATGCAGAATGCGAAATTTCATCATAGACAGACTTCTTCAGCAAGCTGTGAAAGAATCAAAGTGGAGTTTTACTGGAATTCCATACCTAACTAAAATATGCATTTGCTACCGTAAACTGTACAACCAAGGGGAATGTTTTCTCTGCTGTGAGGTATTTACCACAAAGAATGCGCATTCCCTCATCAGGGATTCTGAAGACTATATGCAGAATTTGACACTAAAGAAAGTTTAAGTTTTCTGTCTTAAAAAAAATAAAAAAATAGAAGCCTACTACCTAACATTACTTACCTCTAGCCCCCTCTCTTCTCGCGTTCGATCATCTACAGATGCAGAGATTACTCCCCAGCGACAATCAATATCGGACACATAGCCTCTGTAGAATGGAGATGCAGCACTCAACGCCATCTAAAACAAAAAAGAGCCTGATATGAAAACAAAGGACAAGCCAAGGAACCACAAGTAGTATCTTAATCTCACAGGAAAGGGAAACTTGTTGGTCCAGAAGTAACTGAAGTGTATATACTTCTGTTCAGCATACAGCCAAAGCCTATAACTTCACAAATCTCTCAAAAAGCTGTCTCTGGAAAATAGCTACATAGAGGGACAGTGTTATTTAAGGGGCATCTGATGTTCTCCAAATTATGCCTATGGGTCAGCATTTTAGGAACAGAGAGTTGATACACATGGAAGCAATTTCATGATGAAGCATGCTTGCACACCTCCAAACTCCAAAAAGTTCACTTGGCCATCATTTTATTTTGTTTAGTGTATTGGCCAGGCACCTCATCAACAGAGGTGGAACATACCTCACTCAAAGCTGGAGCTCACCATGTAAAACAGACCAATGCTTTGTTTTGTAATACTTGTTTCTAGGCGTTCACAAAAGGGACAGATTCAGCTTAAGTTGAAATTTTCCATAACGTTAAATTGGGGGTGAAAATACAGAAATTCTTTAAGGAGTGACCTTATCTTTTTTTTTTGAAAAAGGGTCCCAAATGCATTTGTAGAGGTGTTTGACAGAAGTCTTGTGCATGTGGGAAGCAGGAAAGAGGATGAGAAACAGGCATCTTTTTCTTTGTGGTATCATACACGTTTTTTGAAGATTGTACGCACATAAAAGATTACTTGGTGACAGTTCAGATGCATGAAACCTCTTTGGAATAGTAAGATTTACTCAGTGTCATGTGACAATGTAGCAAGAGACACTGATACTTTTCCTGAAATACTAAATTTCTCACTAGCATCTAGGTTTTTCTCATACAGATCTTATTTTTTACATTTAGTGGCTTTTGCACATTAAATAGTCCATGTGACAGAAGTACTTTACCTACCACAATTGGACAGATTGTGGCTAGCTGATCATAGAGGTATCTTGCTTCAGAAATGCTGCAAGCCTGGAATGTTACCTGTTGGAAGAAGTACAATTGCTATTATAATTTCTATAATCACAGTGCATGCTCAATCTTCTTGGAATTTGAGCTTCTATTAGAATCAATGATATCGTAAAAAGATCTTAATATCAAGAATTTTAAATGTCTTTTTGTGATTCTTGGACAAACTTTTGCCCCATCAGCGGCATTTACATCATAAGCTTCTTTTCCCACCATTTCTATGTTCATTAAAACATTTCAGGCAACAGTGCTTAGGCTGTGAGGCTAAATATACAAACATTTGAAGAGAGAGAGTTAAAGAAAACAGAGTTAACATCTACAATACATACATGGGTTGTTAATGCAACTTCAGGAAACACACCAGAAACCAAATCCCTTAAAACAACAGTCAAAAACTATTGTAGATGTAATGTTTGTTTTACGTGACAGTTAATCCTGTTTTATAAAATTGCCATAATTTCAAGATGTCTTTGTTTGATCCTGCAAAACTGAGAAAAATAAATAGCTTTGTGTCTACTCTAACTTTATTTAAAAAAAAAAAAATTCCAATTTTGTCCTGGCCTCTAATACAAGCAAAGAAAGATGGAAATGAAGTGTTTGCAGAAGAAATTAATGGTCTGAAAGTCCTAGATAAACTGATGTATCAAACCAGAGATACATCTGCAGTATCAGACCCTTCCCTCCAGACTTTCCAAACTACCACTTTACAGATTTTAAAAATGCAGAGGGCTCAAACACCTCAAGGTTGTTAAAAGAGACTAAACAGAATAAAAGTCCCCATCTTTTGCTTCTCAGTTTACATATTCACAGATCATAGGTTAATTTAAGTTGGGAGGGACCTCTGGGCCACTGTCATGACATTATGCAACAGGCTTCAGCTCCAAAATCACTGTTGCTTTTTGAGTGTTCTGAAGAATGCCAGCTGAACACACATTTAACACTTTAAGAAAGTATCATTAATAAGCCCCATGAAATACACAGGTTCTTCTCAGTCCTTTACCTAGCACTGAAGCCTTTCCCACCCTCCAAATAAACTTAAAAAAAAATCTCCTGAGCTTAGTGGGACACTCTTTCTTTTTCCCAGTCTCTAGCCAACACTCCTCAAGAGAAAACATCTAAAAGTAGAAAAAGTGTGTGGAGCAAGGAAAATATTTCTTCTCCGTCTAGCCTTCACCTAGCTATCAGAAAACATCCACTTTGAAAAGACCCAACTATAATCCTCTTGCAGAGAAGTTTAGTTTTGGATTTCCAGAACTAGGGAGACTGCCTCAGGGTGGGGGTGCAGTAACCCTTCCTTCTCCTGACATAGCTATATGCTCCTCCCCTTCCCCTTTATGTTTATCCCAAATCATATTAAATCTGGGATTTGACTCAGTCACCTTTTAAGGCAAACATCCTGTTAGTGATGAAAGTACAGCGATCTTCCCCAGAAGAGTGCTACAAGCCCCACAAGGGCTGCAGAAAGCAGCACACAGGAGCATGAAACTCCGCAGACATACAGACACGGAGCCTCGGAAAGGGCAGGAGCACTACGGTTTGCCTAGCCGACTGCAGAGAGCAGAGCCTTCCACCCTGGCAGGTGCCCTGGCAGGAACTGCACTGTAACTGCAGACAATCCCAAATAAACCGAGGAGTAATTATTCTGGACCTTGAAAATATCTTGAAATTATATTTAACCAAGTTATAATCTTGGGGCATACAGAGAAAATAAAAAAAGGAAGTACATCTACTACAAAAAGCCTTATGGAAAATTGGCAGAGAATACATGTTTTCCTCTAGTCAGTTATCAAGAATTAACAGTTAATACATAAGCAGATGCTTACAGCATCTACCAGCTTTATTTTCATTCTCCCTTTGACAATAAAATTGCCGAATTTGACCGCTGATTATGAGGATGGTGAATATTTACATGGTATTCCATAACTAGGAATGTAATATAATTTTAGACAAGTTCATATGAGGACTGAAAGGTAAGGCTGTATTTCTTTTGTTGGTCTTAAATAAGAAATAGTGATGGTGAGAAATAGGCCATATCAAAATTAATACTGCGTAAAAACACACGGTACTGTACACACCATGCTACTTGATCGGATTCTCCCTAGTTTACCCTTAGTGAGGAGAAATCACTCTTAGTTGCTCTCAAGAATGTTTTGTTTATTCAGCTTTTTTAGTTTCTTAATCTCAAAGAGAAGTGTTTTGAATGGGGATTATTTTTACCAATGTTGTGAAACAAGAAGAGCTTGGAGAATTGCCTTTAATTCCCCAGAGACTTAACACATTAGCCTCTTCCTAGTTCCACTTCCAAGACAGCAGTGGCAACAAACAGATGTTATCAACAATCAAAATACATTGCTACTACCTAAGCCATCAGCTGCTAGCATCAGGTTGCTATAACAGAAAAACCTTTAAAACAAACAGATTTTGAAAGGATTAAAGCACTCCCAAAACACAAAACTTGGATTTAAAATTAGGATGCTGCAGGATACTAGTAACTCAGGCAAAGAAATGAGAACTGTATGAGGAGAGCATGCATTAGAGGGACAAAACAAACAAAAATGCCTCCCAGCACACACTAACAGAAGACAGCTACCCACATAGATTTGGTAGGTCCATGGGGCAAGCAACAAGAAAGCTTCTTAGTAGATAGCTAAAAAATATCGAAGGATAAGGAATTTTATACAGGGGTTACTGCTGTTTGTAAAGAAAATAAAATTACATTGAAGGAAAAAGCTACTTATTTTTAAAGGTAACACACAATTTAAGATGTTCTAATTTAAGATGACCTGTTATTGCTTGCTTTGCAGAATAGGGAAGGGTTAAAAAACAAACAACAAAAACACATCCACCACCCCACACCAAACAAAACCTCCACAGTCCTACAAGACAGTTCACTTTCCATTTCCAAAATGTCCTTCAGTTACAGACTGAAGCAAGGCGACAGTGATCTTCTGTCCTGATCTTTCATTCTTGAAAGATGTTGGAGTGCCAGGAGAGGGTGCTTGATCAAATGAACAGGAGTTGACCAGCCCAGTGATCAAGCAAACTCTTCTGGCAAGGCATGAAAGTACATTACAAAGTTAGCAGAAAAGAAACAGAGCGCAAACAAACAAACCTGAATTTTAAGAACACGTTATCATATGCAAGATAGAGTTTGTTGTTTTATTTCCCTTTTCCTCTGCTCTGAAAATTCATCAGCTAATTTAAGCTAGAGAGATTAGAGAAAAGGCAAGTCTTAAAAAGGGCACAGTTTAAGGCAGACAACATTCTGTTACACCTTGAAAGCAGACGCATTTTACCTGAAGACAGCAGTTTCCCATTCCAAAACCCATAGCATCCATATATATATAGTCTGGTTTAGCTGCTTTTGCTGCTTCTCCATCATCATTAGGAAATGTTTCTATAAACGGTGATGGCGTGTTCTTATCTTTAAATACTGTGTGGAAAATACAAATACTCAGTAACCCAGAGTATCAGATTGAACAATTATTTTGAAAAAGAAAAAAAAAATTCACTCACTTGGTACATTTATCACAACCTTCTCTCCTCTTCGGTGCCGAATATTTCTGGTCAGTGTACTAAAACAAAAAGAGTTTGCTGAAATATATTTTCACATTTAGTTTCTCAGTAATTTTCAGGATTTCAGGATGTCAACTTGTCTCATTTATTTTCAGCACTTTCCTTCAGGTCCCTTCTTTAGTTTACAATAGATTATAACAAGTACAACAATGAATTTTTCTTCAGTGAAGTCAGCCCTATTTTGAGGGACTTCACTGTACTATGCTGATAGAACAGGCAGAATTAAAAGGCCGTAGACCTGAAGAAGAAAGGTGCAATTGAAAAGGCATGCTTAGTTTTCAAAATAGAATGATTTCTGGCTCTCCTAAGCTTTATTTTGTAATCAAAAAACCTTCTAGAACTGCACATGTAGTTTGATACCATGCCCCATGCCAGGGTAACTAGAATAGGCTTAACACCACTATGGTATTTCCAGAATAAAATGTGTTGTGACATCCCCGAGTGAAAGCTGGATTAGCTGTGGTAAAAGTGCTTAACTATGGGATTTCAAACTGGAACCAATTTTGCAGTAGCAAAACCAATAGCACTAGCCCCATAATGGCACGGTGTCCTATATAAAGTTACTTAAACTTAACAGTTTACTTTAAGTCACTTTGACAGAAAATACATGTCATCACAGACCTCTCCATGTCCTTGGGATATGTACATCAGCTAGCCATATAAATCTCTTGTTTCAGTAATGTAAAGCAGTGGCAGGCATGCATATGAAATTTATACAAATAAAAACATTCAGTTTCTCCTTCCCACTCCCCAAATACTCTTACCTAAATCTAGGATGTTTATTGATGGCTTCATCTGGAAAAAACAGGGATTTTGAAGCTCCTCCCTCTACTGCTGTTGGCTCACATTTCGGCAGTGTAAATCCAGGACACCCCAACCTGTAACACATAATAATGAGAGTCCAAGTCAAAAAGCAAACCAATTGTGATTTTAAAGCTATCAGATGATCTGTGATTAGGATTCTAGTAGATAAAGGAATAAAAAGTTTTTTAAAGGCATGTATTTACTGGTTATCTCTGAGGTGCTTTTCAACACTCTTACCTAGGCATCTGGAATTGCCAGAAAGCAGTCTTAAGACAGTCACCATTAAACAGTCAGTGCTTGCTAACAACTGGCTGTTTAATGGTGGTTAGAACATAGGGGTTTTTTTCTTTTTTTTCTTTTTTTCTTTTTCTTTTTCTTTAAACATCCATCCACCAGTGGATGCTAAACATAGACCTTTTAAGTGGCTGAAGCAGGAAACTTCAGTATTGGGCACAGGATGCACACACATGTTAGTACCCGTCATTAATACTGACATGCAGCACCATTCTGTGCCTTAAACTGTTTCTCTGGAGAGTACTGGTTAATATTGATTCCTGAAGTAATTCACCACTTCCACTCCCAGCAACCTACCTCTGTTAAAAAGATATCTGCTCTGCTCCACAAGAATTAAAAGTCATTTCAAGTGTTATACACATCAACTTTGAAAAACTTTTCCTTGCTTATTAAATTTGTCCCGCTTACAGGAAAGTTACAACTATGGGGTGCAAAATGCAGAGAGGTGTGCAAGTAAACCAAAATAAAACTCTTCCCTTTGGAACCTCTGTTGAAAGCTCAAGAGTCACTGGAAAGCAGAGTAAGCAGGTTTGCAGCCCAACTGAGACAAAGGAGCATTAGAGAAAATGGAAGTAAAGTTGCAGAAGACAAATTTCTCCATGCTACACAGTATATAGGACAAAGACTGCGCTATCTAGAGAGGCCACAATATTTGGAATTTTAAAAAAGGTTAGCTGATAATAGACACAAACAAGCCACTTGAGATACCAGGAAACACAGTCACGTTTCTGAAAATACTACTTATGCTAAATATATATTTCACTGTCAGTTTCTTCTTCCTGGTTTAAATAAAGAAGTTGTCTTCTTAGTTATTACTTGTCCTAACTAGCTTTATTGCTTACATAAGAAGCCATAAAGAAGCTGTTTAACTATGCAAAATTCACTACTGGAACTGGAGATACTCATTTAACTTCTGAGTTGGACAATGACTTGCTATGACATCTCAGGCAAACCCCAACCATTTGGCACTTCAGCTACTGAAAAAACAGGCATGTCAGTGCTCAATCACCACTGTATTTTTAATATTCAAGCATTTGGGGGGTCATTTATTTTAAACCAAATTTAGCTATTTTAATTTGAATAAGCCCACTCTTTACCTTTCCTCTTTGTCAGCACGCTATCAAGTGCTTTTTTTTGTCCTTTTAAATGGACAGATTTTTTTTAATATATAGGTCACTGTAGAGAAGATCTAACAATAAAAAAAACCCTCAGAAAAGTAATTTAGTGAGGTTTCAGTCAAACAAACAGGAGCTTGAAAATCAGGATGAATGGCAAAAGGCCATTTCTTATTCCTGCCTAGGGAGGAGGAAACCATGTTTGGGATGATTCTTAAG
Source organism: Apteryx mantelli (assembly GCF_036417845.1). Lineage (NCBI taxonomy): Eukaryota > Metazoa > Chordata > Aves > Apterygiformes > Apterygidae > Apteryx > Apteryx mantelli. The sequence continues at coordinate 112,911,111 of NC_089980.1, read as the reverse complement.
TCATAAACAGCTTGTGCATTTTATTATTTACCAGCTTTCACTAAATCAAGTCCCATATATTGCCTTCTACAGCCATGTAAAAACTATTTACCTGTATCTCTAACATGATAAAGACCCCCCTCCTTATTTATTAAGTACAAGTCTGCATCTGAAATCTTTGTATACAAAATTTATTAACCTGTATAACCATTTTGTAAGGTTGCAGGGCAAAAAAAACATTCTGTAATGTATTTAGAGCTTCTTATTACATTGCTTTATACAAGCTCTTATTAGGATAGAGATATCTGGTACAGTTCACATTAGGAAGGAACATATTTTGTCAGTGTTCTTAAAGGAGCATTCATGGGGCATAACTCAGGCATTTTGGTTCAAGAGCATGAACTTCGCTGCTAAGTCACATTTTGTACTATGTATGTATGCTCTGAGCAAGAATTCAGAGCCATTGCATTCTGTACTCTACCAGAAACCAGCCAATGAGACCAGCTGAACTGAAACAGCTTCTGTTTCCACTGTGGAACAATTTCTTACTATTTTAAGCATAACTATCCTCATTCATTTGACTGGTCACGCTAGCAACAATGAACATACTAAATTCCTGCTTAGAATTATGTTTGAAAGGAAGGTCACAGGGTATGGTTTCTCCCAGGCAAAGAAGTACTTGCTCAATTTCATCATTTTCAAGAACCTTTTACAACAACAAGAGGAAATTATCTTTTGTCAGGCTGTTATGAGCTTATGAAAGGTGTGCTCCTTTCTAGATTCAATAGATACGGGATTATAAAGGTGGCAGGTTTTCATTTTGTAAAGATAATCACAATCCCCTTCTACTGCATGCTCAGAGCCACCAGAAGAAAGAAGTATGTGTGTACTTTAGCAAATAACTAGTGTTAAAAATTAGATCAGGTTAGTCACATTTTACAAAGCTGCTATTTATTAAAGATCAAAACCTAGAAAACAGGTAGAGAAACTTTTTATATATGACTTGCCATGTCAATCCAAGATTATGGACTACTTTATGATACTTTGCTTTCAGTATTCAGGACTTTCAATACAAAACTATAATAGATTAAAAGTAACTTACAAAAGTGAAAAATACTGATTTGTTTCTGTCTCATAAGGACAAAAATTTTTAGGAAACAAGAACTTTAACTTAAATTATTTTAATTGAATCATATTTTGCTCAGTTTCATTGTACAGTATAACTATACAGCAATAAGGAGAGAAGCATAAACGTTCACCACTACACAGCCTTACGTTTCTCAAGCAAACAACAATCTAACCTTGGAAATGACGTCACAGTGCAAACAGCCTCATTTTCTTTAAGTACAGAAGCGGCCTCTTGCCTTCTTTTCCTCATGTTGTCTTGTACGGTATTAAATTCAGACATGGTTCCCCCGTACGGCTGTCCAGGTGTCCCTTCAATCATATAGCTTCCATACTCTGGTCGCCAGAGTGTTGGGTGACTTAAACAAAATAGCCTAGTTTAAATATTTATACAACTTCAAAAGAGATGAATTATTAGCATGAATTTCAGAAAAGAATGCAACATATAAGAAATAGCACCTATTAACAAAGCTGACTGTTTTGCGAAATTAGACCTTCCAATGGGAGACCACTGGGAAACAGCTAAAAGAAATTAAGGCACAGTTCTGCACTTGAAGTGCTGCTATATAGTGCAAAAAAACCCAGAATTTGTCAAATCGTAATCATCTTTAATATCTGGCTCAAGCTTTGTTCTGGGAGGTTTTAGCTGAAACTCGCAAAACAGAATGTTTAGCTGTTTCCACAGTACAAGGCAAGGCAAGGCAAAGGTTACACTTAAATTTTCTTTCTACCTTCCTGTGAAAACATGGTCATACTACAAAAAAATTGTAACTTTAAGAAAAAAAAAAAAGAAATGTGAGTGCATGTATTTACCCCAGGAAAGCAAAACTTCCCCATCCCCTTGACAAGCCACCTCATCTCCATGGAGCTTGCTCTGTTCAAAGGCATAGCAGAATTTTCCACTACCGGTCCTCCTTCTGCCGGTAGCAATTTCAAGCATAAAGTCTAAAAGCAGGGTAATCCTTTCTTCCATGCCTTCAATATTCTCCCTTTCTGACATACAGTGAGAAAGGCAAGAAAGCCTTACAGGAAAGCAGAGGGCTAGGGTACCTGGAAAGACAACAAGAGGCCCAGGGCACAAAGGCCTATCATCACTAGGGAAATGTTTCTCTAACATCTTGTAATCTGTGACCTACTTTTGGCTCTTTTCAACCAAAACACTCCACTGTCTCTGGTCTCATTTCTCTGCCCTGGAAAAACAGATCTGCTGCCATCAATTAAAAGGCAACTCATCGTTTTCTGGCTACTTTAACTAGGGATACAATCTAATTATTTTCTAGAATTATTTTGTTGGAGATGCCCAATATTAGGCATAAAGAGTAAGTGCAGAGGGACCTCCTTCTGTGCTTTCTAAGTTTTATCTGCTGACAGCTAAGAAGGCCTGTTTGCCCCTCTTTTTTGTTCTCCATAAGACAGTAGCAGGAACACAGAAAATGCAGAATAAACCACCTCTCTAATCTTGGTTTTCATTTTCTTGCCCTGGAGAAAACGAGGGTGAAGGTTCAAAAGATGGCCACAACAGGCTCACATCTCACAATCAGATGGACATCACCACTGCTTGTGATGACACAGACATGAAAATGGAGAACATTTAAACTTCCATTTATGATCATTACATCCTTACATTATTCATCATTGCATCTTTTTTTTTTTCCAAGGTGTAACACAAAAGTTATGTGGACCACCTGCAGATGTGCTTAGGATCTTTCACTTCCCTGTGCCCTAGTTTTATCCAAAAATATTGGTATCTGTGGCTTACAACTTTACTGAGCGCAGATTTGAAAGTCAAGTTAGTCCTATAAAACTCTGTACAGTGTCATAACAGGAAAAAAAAAAAGCACACAGGAAACAGCTACTCACTTGGGGTTTACCTTTTCCCCCTTGTCTTGCAGTGTTTGAAGAACTTCTTCACCACATAGCACCAAGCGTACCTTCTTATTCTCATGGTCAAATTTTACTAACATATATTCCACCTTTTGTAAATAAAAACAAAATAAACAGTTAAATGATAGTATTTTGTTCACACACGCACTCACACAATCTTAAGCATTAAGTAGAAAGAGATGTCAGATGTCAGGCTGAACTTTTTCATCTCTATAGAAGCTTAAAAGCCATAATTAACTATGAATACAGTAAACACGGGAGAAGATAATTCTGTGGCTTATTGCCAATGCTTATTTCATTTTGAACCAAGAATTAAAATTCATTGAAAACAGCCTTGAAAAATGTTCCCTCCATCTCTGACTGTGGTTATTCCACAAAAGACTCCCGTATTTATCTTTCCTTCTGTATTACTTTATTTTCATACACAAAAAAAATTAAAACCCCATGCAGACTATTAATCACAAAAGTTTCTCTGATATGTCTGGAGTTAAAGTGCCTGCAGCTGAAAAAAAAAATCCTACAAAGAAGACATCATATCAAGATCAAACAAGACATTATATTAATCACTTGTAGAAGCTATTTAAGACTGATAGGACAGATTGTCATTTACACCACAGAAAGTCCATGGCTGTAGGAAACGGTGGCAATCCTGCTGTTAATGCTCTCCAGCTCTTGATACAGCACAAGGGTTTCCACTCATTCTTGATTCAGCTTTACTTCCATGGCCTTTCTCCCCTTCCTGCCCAACGCCTCACTTTCCCTAGCCCCATCTCACCTTGTCCCCAAAACCTCTGGTTTATCACGTGTCCCTTCCCCAAGCTGCTACCGCCACCCTCCCCTTGTGCCACACCAGTGGAAAACGCAGTCCAACAACGGTTAATGAAAGTGATGCCAATAACATGTTACAGAGCTGAAGAAAATTGTTTCCTTAACAGAGATTACCTGAAAACAGTCAAACATGGAACACCCTCATTTCAAACTTTCTAATCTTGATGTGCATACTTGCTATCACAGCTACCTGAAAGACTTTTAGAGCAAACTGAATATACCAACTTAACAGCTGTCTGGGCCTTATAAAACCTCAATACTTACTAATATAAACCTATTTTCCTGAAACCTATTTGGCAGAAGGTATGTTATGCTGTTTTAGAAACTCTGAAAGACAAACCAGCTGCAAAGTATGATGTTTGGCATGTAAGGAAAAGCAGAATTCATGCAAGGATATGCCACCCAGGGTAACGGCTTTGCAAACTCCAAGCTGAACCAAATGCGATATGCAATTCCTTTGGCTGGAGGCTCTCAAATCATTGACTGATGCCTCTGAGGCTTTCACAACTAGTCTAATACAAGCATCAAGCTGTAGTTACAAATTCCAAAGCGAGACTCTGTCAGAGTCTTTGCATCACACTATTCAGTTTTGTTATGTGACCTGGTCTAGAATTGGCTACATAAAAAGCATCTGTGACTAATTAATGATATCTATTATTTTGGTGTCAGGGGTTTAGATTTATGCAAGATGCTGATTTTAAAGTTACAGTGCACTAACTCATAGCAACTCTTTTTGTACAGAAGTCAAACGTGTATAGTTCTCCAGAGCACAGGAAACTTATGCAGCATTTTCCAGCACGCTGTAAACAGAACTGTGGGCCGCTCATTCTTTGATCAATCCAGTGTTCAAGGAAGAGTTACTGCTAGCTACAGTGACAATGGATATAATCATCCGTTGGGATTTGTGATTAAATCTAAAACAGCATTATCCAGAAATGTTTGTAATGCTACAGAATTTGATTAGACAGAAATACTTGAGGGACTCACTGAGCAATTACACGTTTTGAATGTTTTTAAAAACCAAGTCTTAATCCCCTAATGTAAAGTAATGATGTTATTCCAGTTTCTGTGAAAGACAGCATTTCTTTGCATGGTTTATTTCATGGTTTGTGTGTATCACGCCACAACAACCCATCTGAGGTAACTAGACGCAACAGTCCATCACCATGCATTCAAGCACTGATTTAGTTATTATCTAGTACCAGTCACTCCCAAGTAACACTTGACTCGCGGTCCATGGCAATAAAAAGGCACCTCTTTCACACACTCAGGCTACTGGCTACAATCAGCACCTTCTCCTCCTTCTCTGGCAAAGCTTTAGCCAGCTCAGCCTCACTTGACCAGTCTAAACCAGCCGAGGTATGTTAAGTGCATCGTTCTCCAAGTTGTAAAGAAAGATATGTGATTGGGTATCGAACCTGCTGTACTCCAAGCCTCCCACCACACTGCCCTTACAACGCCTTCACGGATTGGCAGCAGAAGGAAGGACAAAAGAATTGCAATTGCATTCACTGACTCCACAGATGAACATTTGTCCAGTGTAGCATAAATGTGTTCTATTACTGAGATTAGCCTATTACCTTAAAAAAATCCCTCTCCAAATGTAACTACAATAAGTTAGTAGTGTGAACGCTGTACTTTTCTATAAACTATACTACACACAGTTTAAAAGTTTCACAAAACAAAATAGGCCACAAGCATAAAGAAACACTTGGCCAAGGAGGCAAAAACAAGGAAATCAAAATATTTCACTATCCGAATATACTAATGAACATATTCCACTTACACATCCAGCTCTAGAAACAACTACTGCTCTTGCCTCTGGAAACACTGACTAATTCTTCAAAGCTGTCTTAACACACAGAAGATCTGCCATTAATTTTAATGGGGGAAAAAAAAAACAAAAACAACACCCTTCAGACAGCTGCCAACAATTCCAAGCAACCCACAGAGTATCTTGCCAACAGAGGGGCTGACTGAATGGGCATCCTTAAAGAATTTAATTTAAGCTCTTCAAATGATTCAGCCTACAGCTAGAAAGAGAGAAGCACATTCAGAGTTCACACATTTTCACATTTAACTTCAGCTCTTCATTCACAGACTTCTCACATGCTTTTTAGCCACAATAAAGGTCGGAGAATTGCAGCCAAGCTGTAAGTATCAACACGCCTGTGAGAACTTCAAGAGCCTGAGCGCCAAATATACGGGGTTTCACCTAACATTTATAATTCATCATTCTGCTAAACTCCTTTATAGTTCACTTTTCTCCTTAATTTTAACTAGTCTGCCTAGCAAGCAGCAAAATACAGTTCAGGTCAAATTACAAATGAAGAAGGCTGACAAGAAGCATTGCTAAGTCTGCCAGAAAAGCACATCCTGCCATTTCAAGGCAGGCAATCACTTTGGACCTGTGCGTCCAGTGGGCGTTCTGACCCTGAAACAAATCGTCTTGCTCTCGTTTCTCGCTCGCCTCTTCCTCTGCCTGGCGTGCGCTGCGACACTGGTGAGGATACAAGGCTGCCTCGCGACATCTCTCTCCGGAGAGGAGAGAGCACCATCATTAGCTCAGCTGATCCCTCTGGTCAGCACGCGTTTGCCCAGCAGCTCGCAGAAATGCTGCGGACACCTCACCAGAAGAGGGAACAACAGCTTTGCCAGAAAGATTGTAAAATGAAAGCTGTAAATCCACACACACAAAAATAAGCCTAGAAAAATCTTCAAAGTTAAATACATTCAAAAGATGAATTAATTGTCCATACAAAAAAATCTGAGTATAGCAGATTTGCCCTTGAGCCAACACAAAGAATAACTATTCTTTACAGGAATACTAGTTAGAATAACTATTCAAACAATTTTTTTATTTCTAGTCTTCCTTCCTTTGAACCTGTAATGTACTGCAACTACATAACACTTCCAGATGATTTTTACTCAATGCCGTATCTTCTAGGAAAGAGCCGTTACACAATAGCTTGTTGGCAGGACACTACCTAGAATGGTAGTATTTCTTTTGGCAGGATTATTTTGCACAGTTGCCTAGAGATGAAATTTAAGGCTTTTGAAAATTCTTTAATGTCAAATCTGTAAGTCCAATTGCACGCCAGACCTTGAATTACCCTCGACTGGGGAGGAGCCAAACCACTCTTTACATATTAAGCCAAATAGTTGTACTGAACTTGCCCAGCAGCAAAGAGAAAGACAATTATCTTCTGCAAAACGGTAAGCATGTTTAAAATTGCATTTGAACTCTAGAGTTCATGCTGTTTTATTTGGCCATAATTACATGTATTCTTTCTGCATAAAACACACTACCTAAAGCTGAAGAAATATCAGTCAAGCAACTCTTCAGTAGCAATTCTAAAAAGCAAGGAGAACTTAACTTAAGGCAACGCATATGTCCAGCACAGTATCTCTGTCCAAATACTTGCTTTTCGGTAGCAGTCTACTTTCCAATGTCAAAACCCCACCTAGCTCACACTCAATTAAAACCATTATGCTAAAAACACTAGCAACAAATTATATCTAGTATTTGAGTGTAAAACCTCTGCTCCAGTACATTACACACACGCTTTTAACATACTCAAAATATTTGCCATAAGGTATTTCTTTTTTATTGGTATGTTCTGTATATAAAAATCAAAGTAAATATACAGTCTTACATTTTGGTAAACCCAGAAGTATGGTGCTGAAGAGGCTGAGATGACATAACAGAGAAAAATAATTTAAGAAGAATTATCTGAAAAGAAGCTGTTTTTGAGAGAAGAGCATGCACAGTTGTATACTCTCTACCTTTTTCATCCTCCTGAGAGAAATACTGCAGAGACTGTTCTCTGCATTCATCTTTTACCACACTCTTGGACTTCTACCCAAGACTAAAAAACCTGACCATAAATGATTCATGGACCACTGCTGTTTCCAGAAGAAAATCTAATTAATTTTTCCTTTGCATAACTGTAGCTATCAGTGTTTTCACTGTGCAAATACTGCTGGAAGTATATGGAATGATAGTTTGAGTCACCTTAATGTCAGATTACCAGAGGTCTCTATATGCACTTTCCCTTTGACCTGGATGTTTAAGAAAGACTGGAAATTTTTCTGAGGACCAAACAAGATCACATGGCTTTTGTTTATTATTACCAAAAGCCAACGCAACATGATACAAATTTTTCATGTTGTGTGCCTCATATTTACATAACAACTAGAAAATAAAATCTAGGTAAACTTTCTTAAGAGCCTCAAAAAAAGATTTCACTAGTTATTATGCTCTGCTACAGCAAATAAGTCTTTCCCCATTTGTTGGTCCCCTAACATATCATTAAAATGCCCCATATCATTAAACTGATGTTTTACAGAATTATAAAGTCTTAATAATCTGATTGCTTATTAAAGAGTTTCTGCTGCAAGCATTCAGTGGTAACATGAAAAAAGCAGAATTTTTTGCATGTACATTTACTTCTGATACATGTAAAGCATAATGCTCATAGTTTTCTAATGCAGTTATCTTCTCACCACTGCTGTGGTGAAACAGAGCCACAGTCCATAACATACCTTTAATGACAGGTTTAATAGCCCCCAAAGGAGGGTCTAGCCCTTGGGGGAGTCAAGTGTAGAAGGAAAACAACTCTGGAAACACAGCACAAGCCAGCTTCCCCACGTCTCTTCAGCAAGCCCCCAAACCACTTACTGGCACAAGGCAGAGCATGTCTATGCTCACGATATTATGACAGATATTTTCTCTCATAGAAAGAATTTTTAAAGATTTGCTACAAATAGCAAAACCAAGAATCAAATGTATTTCTCAAAATGCTTAATTTTGATCAAACATATTCAAAGCAGCTTGCAATAAAGAAAGTATTTATATTTCTCCAGCTCTCTATAAAACTGACCTACCAAAATTATGTTCTGTAAAACAAAAAATTACATTTTGTAAAAACAAAAGAACACAAGTAATGTTTTATATCACATTGACAGTAAATATACAAATCAAAAACTTCTATGCCATATTAAAGAACATTGTAGACAAAGAAAATTAAGGGGATGCCGTGGCTCTCAGCTAACAAAACCAGCCCCAGTCAAGTGTTCCTGCCTGTTCCCCCTCCCTTTTGCCTACATCAGGGCTGCAGATTTTGTTCTTTTGCATGTGATACAGCATGACTAAAGGATGTCCTGTGCAGCACATACCACAAACCAGGAAGCGGGGTTATTGAAAACTAAATCTAGAGATTATAACCATTTGCCTGTTTCTAAAGAACAAAATGTAGCACATTAAAGAACAAAGAATCTCTTCTTTGACCATTGCACTGTGTAACATCAGAACTAATACTATAAAAGAAGACTAGGATAATGTTAGACTTCCGTAGAAAAACATGGATTTAAGACACTCACGAATTGTTAATTAAAAAACAAACAAAAAAAACACACACACACACAAAACCCACAAAAAATCTTATTCAACTGTGAAACAAGATGCTGCAAGCTTTTAATTAGCCTCTTGCATCAGAAAGTCAGAGAAAGCTTTCCTGTACTCATCCTTCCTACTCAACCTTTCAAACACTGTTAACTGAAATAACGTATCTGCACAGCAAGGAAAAGAGGAAATCCTGTGACAAAAGAGGAATTATGTTGGAGTAATAAATAAAAACCCATAACAGAAGATTACAGTAATTAATTTGACATGCACAAAAGGCAAGAAGTTCACTGTGAACAGAGTATTTCTCTACCCAATATCCAAATAGTAGATAATTAAAGCTCCTCTCATTAAGATCTGATATTGGAGAGGAGGAAATCAATGTATACCATGGGGTAGGTCACTATTTGTGACAAATTATAGCTCATTTAGAACCCCCCCCAAAAAAACAAAACAAAACCCTGTGAATTGCAAAAATAGCTTTCTAAAAAGCATGTCACTGTAAACTACCTGCTGCAACATCCAGTCTAGTTCTGCCAAGTACCAGTAGCATTAGACCAATACATTTGATAAATGCAATTCCAAACCCATTGATAGCAGTTTAAACAAGAGGAGTAAAAGTTTCCTAAAGCAGAAGCACAGTGTGAACAGAACCAAGCACCAGGAAAGAGGTAAAGTAGAAGACCCATATCTGTATTTTCACTTGCTGGGATAGGACGAAGAGATAAGAATCTCTTTTGCTTTTCTATCAGTCTGGGGTAAAGAAAACAGAAGGAGATACAACTCTTTCGCCTCTCACACAGGGACCAGGAGCACCCTCCCAAATACCAGCACCTGGCCCACTCCTGGTGCTTTGGCATTAGACTTCTCACAGTTGCGTCCCCTCTCCAAGTCTCAGCTTTTGTGTTTTCTTCAGCATAATGGGCCAAGTCTTCTGGCTATTAGGTATCTTTCGGTGTTTTTTTTTCCCCTCCCTGTTTGTTTGTTCCCCTCTTTCACAGTCTGGGCAGTTTAATGCTCAGGAGGTAACCCAGGCAAAGCCATTGCAGCAGTACCAGGTAAAAAGAAACTTAATAGAAGCACATGCTTAGAAATCAGAAATTTACATAGATACAACTTCTGGATCTGTTCTCTATTTTCCATGGTATTTATAGAGCATTACAGATATGGGGGGGTTTTTGAATAAAAAAACCAAAACAGTACCTACCATTTACGAGCAGTCTAAGGGTAGGTCTACCTTATATTTTCAACAGGATTAGAAAGACCACAGTGAGCTCAGCGCTGTCATGTTACAAATGCTTCCAGTAGTAATGTTCACTTATTCAAAGGCAGGTCAGTATTTCTGTACTACAATCCAAGAATATCTTATGACCTGGCCACAGAAGAACTGAGGAAGGAAGTTAAAGCAAAATAATCAAGTCACTGGGGAGCGAGGTTAACACATCATACATGTTTTGGGAGTTAGAGGCTTTAGATGTAATTTAGCTTAGGCTTTTCCTTAGAACTCTAATAAGCGGATTAAGAAGCCGGGTAGAAAAAGCAGTTTCACGACTGTCAGCCAAAGCATCCAGAGAAGGCACAGCAATAAGTATGAGAACTTTTCAAGGGCACCTACATTGTTCAAATCAAGATTTAAGGAGTTTTATTTGCACGCATCAGTGAATTCATTTAGAGATGTCTGCATTTCAAGCAGTGTCAGCTGATGCATTAACATCATACCTTCAAATCCTATCCCAGAAAGCCATTATAATACATAGCAGGTGCAGCTATGCAAATATGAAGGAAGCACTACATCTATTTGTAAACAAGTAGTGTCATTGTCCCTTTCTGTATTCAGTCAAACTGAGCTCAGAGACAAAGTATGAACATGTAGACACGTGACAAATAACCAAATCACTCACGAGTGCTGCTTTTCCTCATGTGGCAAGCAGGCAAGTACATCGATTAAGACAGCTACCATTCAAATGCATTCACTCATGCTGCATTTGGCAGGGAGCCATTATGAGGAATTTCTGCATGAAAGAAATTCAAAAATGCATTCTTGTTTGGGGAATTTTAGGGGGGGGCACACACTAAAAATGACTGTCTTAAAGTGATGAGAGCACAAATGTAAAAAATTTATACTTTTGTAAGACTTGAAACTACATTAGTGTTTTTATAAGCATGACATTCCAGTGAAAAGCTAAACAAGGGAAAAAAAAAAAAGAGCAACTTCTGCACACCAGTCCATTGCAGCAGCCTGTGCAAACTGAGACTGTCAGTGAGATCATTCCTCTTCACACAGGAGGAAAAAACCCCAACCTCTAAAGAGTGCAAGTGCTAATACTAACTAGCCACCTCTCTCAAATAATTTCTAATGATCAGAGCATAATATTGATGAGTAACTAGTAACTTGGCTACAATTAAAAAGATTTATTATTGCCAGCTAAGAAAATACAACTATTTATTTAGTTTGTTTTATTTACAACATATACAATTAAAAGCTAGTTAGAAAGTTTCAGCTGAAGGTTAAAGAAACCCCAGACGAGCCACTCTGAAGTTATCTGCCTAAGTGGTTTGGATAGAGGGGCATATATCCCACAGCATGTGAAATTTAAAAAACACTTTTTTTTTTTTAAATCAAAGACAGACAGACACACACACACACTAAACTGTCTATTCTTGTCATCCTTGTGTCTGTCTCAGCTTCAAAGACACCAAAGGGTATTCTATGCCACGATAGATCTGGACTTTGTAAAGTAAGCAATTATTTTAAAAGGACATTTGCTACTTTTCCTTTCCACTAGCTTACCCAAATTTCTTGTAAAATAAGATGAACACCTTTCCTGTATACCACAATGTCCTCTGAACCTAGTGCTTTTTTTTAAATCAGTCACAGTCTTTTCTCATCTCTACTTAAACGCTTCCTTGAGTTCACTTTTTTGTCTCGAAGTCCCTTTCTTATCTTTTAGAGAAGAGGCAATCAAAACTTCATCTGTGTATTTTGCGGATGGGAGCTGTACAGCAGGTCAGCTAGACTCACCATGGTTAAGAATTACCCTAGACTTTGTTTCCGGTTTTGCACAAGCAGCAGACATTAAGCATGAGCCTCAAACTGCGCATCTGAACCCAGACCGATTTCCTTAAGTTGTAACAATTATTTTACCAGTCTGAAATTCTGTAGACATTAGTGCAGGTTTCACTGATGATATCAATTTCATACTGTTGCTGCCCTGAAAAGATATGCAGGCTGTAAACACCAGTAAGACATGACTACTATAGCTTGGTCCCTGGAAAGAACCATTCAAAAGGAGAAAGAGTGATTTTCACAGCCCAGCCTTTCATTGGGAAAAAGGAGAAAAAGCTTTAGAGTGAATCATGCATCTTCTCATCAGAAGCAACATACGTGGGACGTTCTGGTAAGAAACCTACTGCCACTCTTCTTGCGGCATCCGAGAAGGGCTGCTTTGCTTCTTGCATTAGGAACCGCTGAGCAGCAAATACTCATTTTAACTCATCATAAACCCAACTGTTTTATTTATTCCTTTGACTTGTAAACAGTGTGGCAGCACAATTTTCACACTGCCTCATACAATCAGTTGTCAAACATATTTTCAAGACATCCAAATTTCACTTTAAGTGCTCATGAAGAAAAAGACCCTTTAAAAGCTGAACACACTCACTGCATTCCATGCCACAACACTGACAGTGGCAAGACTTGTATGCAACAGAAGGATCATTACGTCCAATTTCTCTAAACAAGGTTAGGTAAATCAGATTGTTGTTTCATTCACATATACTTTCAAATAAAATCATCATGTTTTGTCCATTCTTGCTTTCTACATCCTTTCTTCTGAATGGATCTCTCTTCATTATTCCGTTCCCATCATTTTCACAGGCAGAAGCAGCTTCTCCTTTTTCTTTTTCATTTCTTTATCCCCTTCAATTTTTCCATTTCCAGCTTGTCTTGCTTCTATCATTCCTCACAGTCCAGACAGGCACTCAGCCTGGAGAACATCCAACCTGTCCCATTTAGCAGCAGAACAGACTGCAGGAAAACTTAAAAAAAACCCACCCTCATATATGCACATACACAAGTATGTACACACACACACGCATATGTGGACAGACATGCAGTGTTACTTTGTACGCTCACATGCACACACAGCACAAAGTCATGGAGCTAAGCCTAGGCAAGAGCCAGCCATTCCACTCTTCTGATCTGTGTGTCCACATTAAGCTGCAGAGTGAAATTTAAGCAACATCAGTCAGCTAGAAGAATGCAATCAGCAGACAAGAAGCTCTGAAAAGCACAGGAGATTGGTAATACACTAGCATACAGGAGAGCTTTCCAGGAGAAAAAGTGAGAAGCAGCAGAACAGCCTTTGCTTTGCTGTCATAAACTCTTAAAAACTGCTACTGCTAACATCTGAACATCTGCCAGCCTGCACAAACTACTTGTTTGCTTTCCATGCTGCCTACTATCTTTGCTACAACTCTAAATCACAGTACTGAAAAGGTGCACTTTTTTGCATCTGCTGCACAAACACAAGTTCCATGACTTCTATTCTGAAATAAAACACAAAGATGAACACACAGTGTTGGGTGGGAGAGGAAGATGAAAACACAAGGAAAATGCAAGATAACAGTGGTCAGCATGACAGACAGAGGTCTCCCTAGAATATCTAAAGGCTGGACAAATTTTGAGGGTAGTAAGGTGAAGATAACAAGGAGGGTGTTGTTGAGGGAGAATGAGGTACTTTGGTGAATGTTTCCTGGTTTCTACTGTTGGGAGAAGCCTAGCATAAAGAGAGAGGCAAACTGTCAGTCTGAAAATAAATGAGGCAGAAGGTTGATTAGGAGGCAAAGGACCTTTACCTGCAAATGCAGGTACAAAGAGTCCTTTAGGAAGAGTTTTCTTATTCTCTGTTACATTCACATCTGTGGCCTTCTTTTTGCTGTAAGGCCTTGACAGTTGCATGTGAGAAGTTTACAGAAAGGAAAGAGCCAAAAAGAACTGCCCTGAAAAAAGACAGCAGCAATTTATCTCCTCGAGTTCTCCTAATCCTGAAAACAAGATGATAACTTGTTTCCTCAAGAGGTGGCAGAATCAATGTTTTGCCTTTTCCAGCTCTTTAGTCAGGGGAGGATGGGAGCTGTAGGGAATACTACCCTGTAACGCAGGTTGTGATGATGGCTAGCTTCTTTCAAAAGAAGTGCCACCATACTGCTCTGAATATTAACACCTACACCTTAACATTTTCATCTGATGCCCAGAGACAGAAAGCATATAACGGTTCCCCTCAATTTCACTCAGAGGCAAGGGGAGCAGGATCCATAATAGGTTACAAGCATCCTAAAGGACCACCACAGCTATTGCAATGAGTCTTACAACACACAATACATACGTTGTACAATACATATAGAGGAGTCCTGTTGAAACAAGAAAAAAAGAAGCAAAGAGTGTTTCTGTACTCACAAACTGTGTTGATTTTTCATACTGGAATTAGCTAGATGGCACCAATCTTTAAAATACATTTGTCTGCACAGAAAGACAAACTCAGTATGTGCTAAGTAAGTAGATTTTTCTTCACAGGCTTCCCTTAAAAATTAAGTACAAAAGTATATCTTTCACCAAACGTGGTCTCAGAAACATCTTGTGAACACAACGGTAATTTCATTTATTCCGATTTCATCACTAACATTAATGTGAGGGCTGTCACCTCCGTTCTTGATTTCTATCTTCAAGAGTTTTTAAGACTATAAAGCATCCCTCAGGCTATGACTTCATATATGAAGGTCAAAGTGCACAAAAGGCTTTTTTTGAAAACTGTACAGCTAGTTGATTTATCTAAGCTGCATACAAATGTAGTACCCCTTTCTAATAACTAGATATTTGAAAGGAGAAATCAAAGACAAACATGGCTTTTCCCCCCGGTCTATCTGCAGCACAGTTGAAATAAGTTATGGAAACAGGTATGTTTTCTGTTTGCACAACAAGAGCAGACTGGCAACAAGTATCTGGTACATTAATATACTCTTAAGTGCTGTGTTATGTAAGAAATTGCATAATACAGTAGAATAAAGATAAGCTGCCACACCCGAGATTATTAACATTTGCTAAAACCAGAGGTAGACGAACTGAGTTACTCGACTTTCTCTAAATATTTACAGGCATTTCAAACATGGCTCTTGCCTCCTTGTCAGAAATCATACTGCTCTTAAAATTCTGCTTCTTGTCACTAGGCATGACAAAATCAAATTGTGCTTCTTCCTAAACATAATGTGCCACCAGTTACCAAGTATAAAAACCTGCTGTAGGAAGCTCCCCATGCCAAAGGGACAACAAGGCTCTTGGAGCGCAGTTTTACTGTACAGCTAAGGTTACCTAATGCAATGCTTACCTAATGCTGCTTACCACACGGCTTGCTGCTGCAAGGGCCATTTCTGCTGGCCCCCTTCCTCCACGTGTCCCAGTCTCTTTCCCTACGCTAACACCAGAACCTGTTGGATCTCACAGTGAAACTGTGGAAGCTCTGCTGGGAAAACTAACCATCCTAAAAAACAAAGTGGAAGAAAGTTTTCTGCTGGTTTAGCTTCTTGATCCTGTGTAGCCAGAGCCAATGCAAGGCAGCAGAAAAAACATGAGCCTCGAGCAAGGAGAGGGGAGCCCAATCAGCACACTCACCGACCAACCTTAGCTGCATCATGAAATCTCACCCTGAGAAAACAGGATTTGAGCAGGAAAGCTCAAATACAACACTGAAAAATAAGGCTCCCATGTTAAAGATTCTTGAGAAAACTCTCAAGTAAAGTCTCAGAGTAATAGGGGAAATCTCTGTTCCCTATCTTCCTATCCCTATCTGAACTTAAGTCTGTTTACAAAGGGACTTCATAGAGCAAAACAGGCCCTATCTGTGTTACAGAGCCTCTGCAACCTTAACCACGCCACAGACTGCCGCTGTCCCCCATGTACAGGTGGCATATGCCAACAGCAGCAGATGCCTGCCAGGGTAGCTAGCTGCCCCTTTTGCACACATCACAAGCCAAGACAACAAATGCTCTTTTCTGCCAGCATAACTTTAGCCATATAAGAGTTCTAAGGACACAGCGATGTCAGTCAGGGACATTATATATATTCGCACATACATATATATTTATACACATTCATATATCTGTATATATACACACATACGTATATGTATATACACTGAAGTATATTTAAACTTTCTGACATAGCTCTGGCTGCAAAACCATGCAACAGAGACTAGACATGTTGGCTGTATCATACCCTTCACAGGACAGATTTCAGTTGCAAAGCCCCCTCACTCTTGCTGAAAGAAGATAAGCTCCAGTGCTTCCCTTGCTAGTTTATATAAAATATGGTAACGTTTACTCAAGACGAGAACCCATTTTAAGAGACCAGGTCTCACAAGATGCACAGTGGGAATGGCACTTTCCTCTCACACAGAGCATTTGTGCACTGCTATTATTGTCACACAGTTTTCTCACAAGTGTCCTTGCAGTTCAGCAAGGAACCAGAGCATGAGATGTGGATGTGGTGGACAAGCCCCTCCACTGCTTGCTTTCCACTATGTTCTTCAGCTTTTCTGCAGTTACATCAGATACCCAAGCGAGATGTTGGACCATGTTTGCACCATGAACAAGGATGGCTTCCAGTTCAGCAGACGCCAGGCAGCTCTCTGTCCTGGGGGAAAGCTGGGACCTTAGCTAAAGCCTAAGCACCAATGCAACAGCAAGCCTCCACTCAGACTGGGATGCAATTCAGAGCAGGTCTGCAGGGAAATACTGGCAGGAACTGAATAAACTTGTGGTCCTCAGACGCAAGCACCTGCAATGGAGTTCAAATGACAACCCGAGTATCGTCCCCGCTCTCTCCCCTTCCCCTGAAGCTCGGCTGACTCACGCCAGAAGCACGAGGCAGCAGAGCAGGTCCCTTTCCACGTAGGCAAACGCCAGGGACCGCGCTGCAGGGCCCGGTGCCCCGGGAGGGGCCGGCCCGGCTCGGCTGGAGGGCACCGAGCGCGGCACGCCGCCCGCACGCCAGGTGCTCGGCCTGGGCAGATGGCATCCAGCGCGCCGCGCCGAGGGCAGCCGGCCCAGCTCCTGCTTCCTCCTGCTCCGCTCTGGAAAACTACTTCTGCGGCGAGCATCTAAAAACAAAAGCTTCACGCTCTAATCAGGCACCGCTTCAAACACAAACAAGCCGAAGGGAATTAGTAACGCCGCCCGCTGCGCCTGCTCCGGGCGCGAGGCTGCGGCTCGCCTGGAGACGCCTGACGGAAGCGCCCAAAGTTATTTTAGCGTTTACAAACCAGGAGCGGCGCTGCTAAAACCGGCGGCCGGAGGGGCACCCGGCAGCGGGGGCTGAACCCTCCTCCCGCGGCGCTGAGCGCAACGGCGCGGCGCGGGCTCCTTCCGCGGCAGCGCGGCGGCCGCGGGCCCCGCTCCGGCCCCCGCTCCGGCCCCGGGCCCGGCCCGCGGGGCGGCGCGGCACCTGCGCGCGGGGGGCGGCGGGGGGCCGGGCGGGGGCTCACCTCGTCGCCCCACTTGAGCACGTCCTTGTGGCGGTCGCGCAGGGCGCGGTAGATGTGCAGGAACTGGAGGATGCCGTGCTTGCGCACGTGCTCCGCGTGCCGCCGCGTCTCCTCCCAGCTCAGCGGCGAGCCCTGCGACAGCAGCCCCATGCCGGCCCGCGCCCCCGCGGGCGAGCGGGCGGGCAGGCCGCCTCGGCGCGGAGCTGGGCGCGGAGCGGGGCGCGCGCGCGCGCGGCGGCCGGGTGCGCTGCGCGCTGCTCTGCGCCGCGGCGGCGGCGGCGGCGGGAGCCGGGCCCCGGCAAGGCCACACGTGACGGCGGCGGCGGCGGCGCGTCAGCCCGTGACTCAGCACTTTCCGCCGCCAGGCCCCGCCCCGGCCCGCGCCGCTGCGCTGCGCTGCGCTGCGTTGCGCTGCACTACACTGCCGCCCGCCGCAGCGCCGGCGGCGCCCGGCCCGCGCCGCGTCCGGCCCGGCTCGTCCCTGGCAGCGCTGGGAATGCCCGGGAGGGGGTGGAGGAACGCGCAGCGCAGCAGTATGGGTTTTGTCTTAAAGAGGCTGCTGTAGATTAAAGACGCCACGGTGCTTCCAGCTGTGTGCTGAAACGCTCCGCCGTGTTCCCTCAGTTACTGCTAGGGCCCTCCGGAGACGGGCGCGGACAGGCCTCTTCCGGGGGGAACGGCCGCGGGCGGGCGGGCGGCGAGGCTCGCGACGGCCGGCGGTGCGGTGCGGTGCGGTGCGGTGCGGTGCAAGGCCCGGCCCGGCCCGGCTGGCAGGAGTGGAGAGTCCCCCGCTAACAGCAAGGTTCGTAATGCTTTAAATAACGTGCTACCGCACGGAGAGAGGAAAAAGTAAAGCTAATCCTTAGTGTTATTTCTCACAAAAAACCTTTAAATTGTTCCGGCAGCTTTTTCCTGGCACCTTAAAACTACTGTTAGTGCCTATCTCTGATAACAGTGCATCTCTAGAGGAAATCAATGAAGCAGAGGCACTGAGCAAGATGACTGCCTAGGAAGAAAAAAAACGCAGAGGAATGCAACCAGGCTAAGCCTGGCATAAATGTCACCAGAAAAGCTGAGAAACTGGAGAAAAGGTCACCTCCTTTCCAAAGACATGTAAAAATGAAGACCAGAAAAAGTGCACAATACTGTTTTACATATTTCACCAATATACTCCCATGCATTAAAGCCAAGCGACCTCAGTGAGGTCCTGGTGAGATTTGGCATACATATATTTCATATTCAGAACAGGAAATTGCAATGCAATACCAGTGCTCCCAATCTCTGCAGTATCAGAGAACTGATTAAATAAGGTATACTTCAATGATCCTGCAATTAATGTGCCTTTCTCAGGCTGCAAATGAGCATACAACCACCATGGTTTCATGCTAGCTTGGCATGGGGAAAACCTTGGTCCCAAATCTGGCCATCAGCTTGACCCTGCATATGTGAGCAAGGTCAGCCAGGAATCAAGAGTGGTGTCATGTTTGGTGGGTGTCCTGTTTGGTGTCCCGTTTTCTGATTTGACCAATCTGATGTTTCTGATGAAAGGAATGATTATGTGATAAAAGTGTTACTAAGAGGTCCTAACTAATGGTCTTAAAGTATGGACAGTGTACAGAAAACTGTTTGTACTTGAAGTAATATAAATCAGAACATATATCTGAAAAAACAGGTGAATACAGATATTTTGAATGTCTGGAATGAAACTAGAAAGATGCCTTATCTTCCTGAGATACTTCTGCTCAGTCTGTCTCAGTAAGCTGTGACCGCATCCTGTTGTGCCCAGAAAAGGCCAGACTATGAGGATGTTAAAAATAAGTTAGTTATCTGAGAATTGTCTGGGAGAGAATCTGAACAACATTCAACTCAAAATAAAGAGGAAGCAGGGAAATGCCATATGTTTTAGATATGATATAAAATAAAGAAAGGCATATCAGCACCATTTAAAATGTTTTCTAAATGAAGAGACAGAAATAAACAAATTAATATTATATGAAGAGAAAGACTCTCACCTCTCAGAAGTTCGTTAAAGATACTACTGAAAGGTGAGGGATATAAGCAGGTTTGCAAAGCACACAACAAAGACTCAGAATGTGAAATTCATTATGCCTGAACCCTAGTTTTCACTGTACTTATGCAGCTCATTCTTTGCAGGCCTTTGGGAAAAGCATGGCTGGTATGCAGTAGGATAGCATAGTTCAGAGTCTGAGGATTGGTAGAATATTTAAATTGTGATATAGCCTGCTAATGGATGAATTAGATATTTCATTAACAGAATGACTGAACCGACAAAAACTGCCTAATTGTCTTTATTCCATGATATGAGGTGCCTCAAGGATAAAACAAGCTCCCAACACATTAAAATAATAAATTGAAAATGCACTAGTTGAAAATACTAAATATTAAAGTAAAACCACTTGTAAGTAAAATGTTTATATCTTGGTTATTTTGTTTGATGGCTTAAGTTTGTGTGACAAGGGCAGCCTTGACAATAGCCATTGTAACAAGAACAAGTGCTATAATTAAAATTACAAGTTGATTTCATCTATAATGCCCTGTTTTTAGGGATTTATGACTTTTTTGAGACTCCTATTTTTGGCTAAAATTTTCATGGCCGATGTCTAACTGAAAGCAATTCTGCTATTGTTGATACTGCTGTAGATCTGGAGAAGGCCTGTTGAGTTTGTGTGAAGGAGGAAAAGAAAATCATCCTTTTCCTTTAGTTAAAAAAATCCCATAGCCTTTTTCTTTTTCAGAACTCAGGAAGTCAAACTCTCAAGCTCGACAACAGGGATGGGATGAAGCATATCCCTCATGCAAAAGCCACGTTCTACTTTGTTCTAGGGTCACGTGGACAAAAAGTCACTTTATGCGCCACCCGGTGTTTTTGAGGACAGCTGCTCCAAAAGATTAAGATTTGCAACACGGTGCCACCACCCTGCTGCCCTGCCTCAGGTTTTCCACAGCTTTAATTTCCAGCTGCAGCACCTTAGGAGCCCCAGCAATGACAAATGTGTGTAGTTGCTGCCTAAAATTACTTTTCTCCCAGCTATGTTGGCCCCTTTCCATTCCTTGGGGCAGTCAAGCCTGGTTTCAGAGCAAACATTATTATATCAGAGCAAGCTTACGTTGTTGTCTCATGAATCTAGCAATGCCTGTCTGTGTTATTTAGGATTCTTGCTCGTAGTTCACTTGGCTGATAGAGCACTACATTGCTGAGACACATTTTTGAAAGAACCAGGTATTTGGTATGATCCCTGCTGCTTTTAGTGTGCTGTCTTTAATTGACTATAATCATTCTGTACGTTTCCAGCAGCATATACAAAATTCCCAAACTAAGATGAGCTTTATTATAATGTAGGGTGCTGTTAAGCAATCTGTAGTCTTGAACTATGCACTTATGCTACTCTTTGTCCTGGAGTTCAAGAGTGCATTTTCAGTAGCTATCTTTCTGCACATTTATACTATGCTTATTTTCATGTTATTTCTGTGCCATTATCTGCTGTTTTTCATTTGTACAGTTCATGTGCACTTTATTTGTAGCCTTATGAACTACAGAATTAGTACTCTGTCTATAATAGAAATCTGAGATATTTTCCTTCTCCACCAGTAAAACTGATAAAAATTATAGTTATGTTTTCTCACATCGTAATCTTTAGCATAACTGTGTGGCAAGTCAGTTATGTTTATGAGGTGTTTACTGTCTTCAGCTGAATTTTTTTTCTTCCTTCAGTTCTAAACATATGTTTTCTGACAGTACTAGAATATATATAGGTCTTTTTCTGTGTAGGGGATTGTGGCATGGAAGAGGAGTATAAGCCATTCTAAGGCTGACAACATCCCATGTAGAAATGTTCATTTATGCATAATATGGAATATGACTTCAGGGGATGCACAAATATTGTTTAATATATGCATATGTGCATAATGATATATAATTATTTCCTGTACACTCAATGTCAAAGAAAGATTGCCAAACATGCAGGCAATACTTTTGATGATTTTATTAGCTTAGCTGTATACCAACTTCCTAGCCCCTGAGACTTCACTATTTTCTCTGGACAGTTCAAAGGAAAAGCTTCTTCTAGCTTCATCTTTAAGATGAATCTTTTGCTAGAAAAGCATTTTGCAGGGGAGAAATATCTCCTCCTGAAAAATTCCCTTTGCCTGAATTTAGCAACATGAAGCTTTTATAACAGTAGATGCAGTCCAAACTCCCCTTAAGCTCTCACTTTACTCCAACAAGATCTGTTTTATAACTAGGCCATACCACTTTCCTAGTTCTTTATCTCTTGAGTAGCTGCTCTTTAGTTCCAGCTAGAGACTATTACTGATTCCTGAAGCAGTGTCTACTGATCAAATAGCAAATTAGTATTTATTTTGGAAGTTAGAACAGGGAGTGTGATTTTATTAGATTTTAAAGCTGGATTTTTTTTTATTTTGTGCTCAGTTTAAGCAATTAAAATAATTGCTCTAATTCAGTTATATATCTAGATAAACAAATACCAGCTTTTCATTTTTTTGTTCTCCTCCTTGTTCTCTTTTAGGACAGAAGCTTAATGGAGAAGTCTTGCCTAGTACGAAAAGGAACATAAATTGTCTGCATCAAGTGGTAATAAGGAAATATTGTTTATTCTTTTCAGAGATTGGAAAATCTTTTCCAGGTAAGATTTAGCTTCTTGTTTATGGTGCTGTTGATACAGCATGATGATACCAAGAAACATCTGTGCCAGGGAACAAAAACATTTTAAGAAATAAAGTTGTACTGAAGTTACAAAATCACAGGAGTTTGTACTGATCCTTGCTTTGAAAACCGTTAGAAAACTATCAGCAATTGAAAACTAGATGAAAATGAGTGGGGATCTGGAACAGCTTTCCAGTCGGAGTAGTGAAGGAGAAAAGCCTATGTACTTTTAGGCTGGAGTCTGTGGAAAAAGAATATATGGCATGGTACTTGCAATAGTGAGGATCTGGCCTTAAGGATCATATATGTTCCTGACATTCTAGAAATTCCACTTAGAACAACCCACTTTATCTTTTGTGTATCTGCAAAGCAGTTAAAATCAGCTGCCACTAAATCTATATTGAGTAACTCTGCACATGTGGAATATACCCACTTGGAAAGATGAAAGATCTGTAGAATCACGGCTGAGACCACTCCTACAGAATGCTTTCTCTTACTGGCTGTCATTAGAAGTAAAAAGTAGATGTCTTATGATGAGGCTGTTATTACAGGGAAGAAAGAAAGGTTTGTCTTTCTTCATGAATAATCTGAAAAAATTTTAGAGTAGCATTGTTCAAGGTGATTATTGAGTTGACGTTTCTGAATGTTATGTAATTCTGGGAATAAAATCAAACGAGTTCAATTGGAACAATCCACTTTCAAAAATTCAGAATAACACATTTGGTAGAAAAAAATATCATTGTCTTTTCTGATGAAGTTTATATGTTTCCAGGTGTAATTTATGACCTGCACCTGTGTACAGCATAAATGACTCAGGTGAGATGTGAAGACTGCCTCTTTTGAGGCTAGAAAGTCTCCACATTTCTAATGAAGCACTGGAGAGATCTGTGCTCAAGCACTTATCTCTTGATGGAGAAATCTTGTTACCTAGTGACGTGTATTAAATAATCTGTTTGGAGGAGGTCACAACATTGAAAAGATTCAACTGAAGAATGTTTTGGTCTTCCTGTCCTGCAGCCAGGAAGATGACTAAGAAGGACCTATTCCAATCAAAGTTACAGTAGTAAATCCTCTCTTAGCTAACTTCTCTGTTAGTGTGTGAAATACACTGTTGTGACTTCTCTGTATTGCCTTAAAACTTTTCCTTTTCTTGTCCTTGGCCTGTTGCTTTTCCACCCGATGTATTGAAAATAGTGCAGTAGGATTAAATTTTGCCATGAGTCTGAGTGGCACATTTCTAATTTTTGTGGGATTTTTATTCATACTATTGGTTTTGAGGGTTGGAGGGTTTTACTTACACACTTCAACAGGAATGTCGTGTACAATTCAGTGTATAAAGTTCAATGCATTTATGTGAAAAGTGAAAATTATCACATTTTTTTCAAAACTTTGACCATCACCATGTTCGTTCTGCAAAGAACTTGTATTTCTAGTTTCTTAGTAGCTCGTATATTCTTTCACTGTGACTGTGCACAGTATATGATTATGGTTTCTTGGTTAAATCTGGTATACTTAATCATGTCATGAATACCACTAGTGTTAACAGCAGAAACCGTAGTGTGTACTAATTCAGCGTGAGAGTTACTGAGCCACTATATCACAGAGTAGTCTGGCGCAGTGATGGCCATTGCATTCTCTTCATCTTTCAGTCCTGTCTGTGTCTCTTCTCCTGCCACTACCTGTTCCCTCGGAGATACCCTCTCTTCCCACTTTATCTATCACTGCCTCCTAATCTCTCCTGAAGATTGTCTTCTTTGGTGATGGCTACAAGATATGAATTACTGATAAAAGGAGAAAGTAAGAACTTCCAAATTATTTCCCAGTTTATCTTGTTTTCAGCATCTTCTAAGCTGGAAGATCTGAATTATAGGACTGCCTTCATGTTGTTTTCCAAAGGGCTGACCTAACTGTTTGTATTTAATAAATCATAACTGTGTAATATACAATAAAATAAAAGAATGCTGGGTGCTCAATACCAAAGCAGAAAACTGACTACCTCATCATCCTCTCTGCATGCAAATTTATTACCTTTAACATGTCATTTCATTCATAATGAATATCAGAAGCAACGAGATTCCTTTTGCAGAAAGATAGGAGAAACAATAGAAGGCACAGCCTGAAACAAGAGGTGTCTGCAAAATCCACCCAGAGGTGTTATTGACAGGTAAGTTTTACAGAGGACTGAATTCAGAGATGTGTGCAGTTTCACAAAGAAACAAATTCTTTGATTATTTGAGTTTAGGATTCCATAGGTAGGAATAGAGGTCTGTGTACTTGTGCTAAAAGAGGGTACACCAAGAAGTCCTAACTCCGTGATCAACTTATCCTCTCCTGAAAACAATCTGTAAGACCCTACATATTAATTGAATATTAGTTGAGACATTTCAAAGTCAGTTGAAAAGTATAACAAATAAATCATGTTTTTCTCTTTAGCAAATGCCTTTTTTCCTGCCATATACAAATTGTATCATGTTTATTTTATACAGCTATGAATAAAATGTATTTCCATAATGGAAAAAGCAGAATTGTTAAGTAAGATGCATTAGTAACACAGCTCTTATCTAGGTTTTAACACATTTTCCATCTTAGGTATTTCCAGACCAGAAAATAAAAGCTCAGCCTGTGACCTGCTGTGCTAGATCCAGCAGAGCATCACAGAGAGGCAGAAGGGCTGTAGCTTGGCACTGTGCTCCCTGCTTGGGACGGCCCATCGCGGGCAGCCTGGGCTTGGACAAGCCCACCTGCAGGCACGTCCCCCTGTGCAGCACCAACCTGGAGCCACGAGCTTCTTCCACTTCTGGGAGCAGTTTCACATGTTCTGATGCAGTGAATTCTCCCCCACTAGGGAAAGTGGACATCTGGGAGATATGTAGTTATCCAGTACCAATTTCAGAGTCTTCTGTGCCTACACATATTCAGGTCAGGTCCAGCTCAAGATACTGAACTACCACAGTAATAGATCTGCGAAGCTGGAAATATCACAGATTTCCCAAGACGGACTCTGGTCTTTTTTTCCCCTTTGTGAATTTGTTCATTGCATGGCAGCCTTTTGTGAGTTGCAGTTCTGTCTCCTTTAACCATTCAGTATTGTTACTATGCTTTATGTTACAGTTGATTGATTTGCGGTAGAAATAGTCAATATTTACAAGATCATTCATTCTGCTAGCTTTTGGCTGTGTAACAATGAACCAAATGGGAATAACCCTCTTGTATTTTAAATGGCCCTGCATACAGGTGTTCATACCTTAGATAAAACAGCAGCAGGAAACAAGGTAACCTTCAGGAAGAAACTGAGATAGCAGAGTAGGATTTGATAAGAATTATTCAAATGCTATAGTGAAAGCTTTCTAAGCCTCTAAATAAGTCAAGGGTGTCAAAAAATGATCTGCCTTGAACACCTAATCTTTCTGTCAACTTGAAGCAGGGATGGTCACAAAAAACATATGCACAATTTTTATTCCATTGATTGTTTTTCCAGAGTATCAAGTCCCAGACAGTAGCTTAATCTCAAGAACTGCAACTGGTTAGTGAGACTGAGGCAGACAGCAAATACCCTTTGGTACTTTCCATATCTGTTCCTAATAACCAGGACATCAGTTTCCTTAAAGACTAACCCACTGTTCACACGACAAGAAGAATAACTTACAAGCTTTATATAATAATACTATTTAGTAATGGCTTCCATTATAAAACTTTTGAAAAACAATTTCAGACTTCTACTGAGTACCATACCTTAGTTCATGTCTGACCTATGGCTTTTGATAGCTAGTGCAGAGTAATCTCTTTTCAGATATAATATTGCACCAAAGGATTTTTTTTCAAGAATATATTGAAAACCAGGATACCTTAAATAGCAGGAGTGGAGAAAATAGTCCCCTAATAATCAAACTCTGAACAGTCTGCAGACATCAGTTACACCTTTCGCAGCTGTAAGTTTATCTCAAAATCTTTAATTACCAAATATTTTCATCTTATCTGCTTCTTATTGTATGTTGTGTATAGCCTACTTTGCATTGAGTACAAAGTTCTACTGAAAATCTGAAAAATGTCAACTACTGGAAATGCATTCTCCTTTTCTCTTTGATGAATTTGGATACTTGGTGATTTTCTAAAGGTTTTAGACAGAGATCAGTGCAAAATCAAAATGTTAAAAAGAAACTTTGGAAGAGAAGAACACTGAGAGGAAAAATGAATATTTGTTATAATGCATTCATTGTAATTAACTTTTGTCACCATTCATACCTCCATGGTATTTCCAATTACCAGCCAAATACCTGTCAGAGTCTCTCTTCTGCAGAGAAATCAGAAATGGTTTCAAGACTGCATTTCAAAGATAAGTAAAACAGAAAATACTAAATATACCTTTTCTGAAATTTCTCTAACCAAATAGAGTAATTGATACAATTTAAAAAGTTGGTCTAGTACCTAGGATTACAACACTTTTAATTATTTTATTATTTTATTATTTTTATTATTTATTTTATTATTATTTTATTGTATTATTTTTATTATTTTATTGTTAGCATCTCTGAGGAACTGCCAAGTGGGAGTAATCATAAATAACTCAGGTAGATAGGTAAATACAGGTAGAGAAACTGAGGAGCAGACATGTCAAGATACTTTGGGTGGGATTCAGGGTGCTTAATTTAAGTACCAAGAATAACAACTGCTTTACCTTAGTTGTAGGTCCCAACCAACAGGGGTTGAGATACTTATCTTAAAGGAAGAGCCGAAGTTTCCCATGAAGTCTGCCACTAAATTACTATGTGAGAAAGAGTGCTGATACCTGCCGACGGACGCCGGCAGTGGTGGTGTGACCACCTCTCCATCAAAGTCTTTTGGAGGCCCAAAGCTGCCCTGCTCCACGGTGCAGGCACAGCCATGGTGCTTCCTCTGCCGCTCGTGCCTCAGCTGGAGGACTATTTCCGTAGAGACCCGGAGACGTGAACGAGGCAGCAGTTCAGCAGACTTTCTGTGTAGTCCTGCTCTCGCCCTTCCCCTGTGCTTGTGCTGGCACAATCATTGCACACCCGCATGGGGAACCAGAGTGGGGAACTGGTCAGTGGCATTCCTACCTTCTCCCAACTTTAAGCGCTCATGAAACTGAGTCCTTGGTGAAATTCTGGACTGTAACTCGGAAAAGAGTTTCAGATGGGAGCTCTGGTGACTGGGAAGTACAGGAGAGAGCACCCTGTTGAAGGGGCTGTTGAGAAGGGCAGGACTAATGAGATACCAGTTGGCCAAAGTATATTCCCTAGCAAACCCTTGACACAGCACTCGGAGAGGGCTGGTGACCTACTGATCTCCCGGTGGAGAAGGTCAAAGGAGCAGGTAAATGAAGTGTGTGCTGTGTCCTAGCCCCTTCTCAGATTGACTCCTTTGGGAGGGCTGACAAACCATATTCTCTTGGCCGTTCCACAGCTGGTACTAAAGCTACGATCATAAAATAATAAAGACATGCAAATAAAATTCAAAATAGCTCTACACTTCTGTATAATTGTGTATGTGCTAATAACCTTGCATATTGACTTTGTGCAATGTTTATTTTTCAGTTGTTTATATTCACTTGTTCAGCTCAGGCTTTGTAATATATATGCCTTTCATGTGGCATTCATGGAGGTTTTTTATTTTAAGTATGAAGAAATAGTTAAAGCTTAGCAGGTGAGGTAAGAGTTGGAATCCAAACTGTGCTTTGCATTATTAAATCCCTAAAGGCTCCATTGTTCTAGTATTTAAGGTTTATAGAAAATAATTGCCTGGTTTCTCTTCAATGCCTGTAAGTGATTATATGCTTCAAATGCTAACCCTTGCGATTACTGCCAGTAATACCACAATGTCTATGTGGTAACCCAGTTGTTCACATCCGTATCTTTTTTAATCTTTGTCCAGATCCTCATTTCTGCCAAAGACTGTATCAGACGCAACGATAAGACTAGGGGAAATTTTACCCTTGCCCCAAATAACATGTAATGTACTGTAATGTTTTATCACAAGAATTGTACTTTGCTCAGTTGTGTAAAAAGGAAACTGTCTCCCTGCCAACCCCCCAGTGCTCCCATGCTCAGTAGTGCTGACATCAGAATTACAGTCTGTTTTGCTCTTGGGATTAGCAGCTATTCACTGGCTTATTCCAAAATTCGGATCATAGGATCAATCTGCGCTCTCGCTCCCTGTAGAGACTGTAAGGCCAGTGCCGAGAGCAGTGCCAGGACCATGCTTCTCATGTTTTTTGTGCACAGTGTGAATTCATGCTGAATGCAAAGGGACAGAAAAGCCTGAAAGGATCACATGGGGCAGAAGCAGTCACGTCTGCAGAGAGACACAATGTAGGCTATTCTAGTCATATAGGAACAGAGGTATAGAAGGAACACCAGATGTAATAGCCAGCCAAAAGACTCGCTCCTCCAAATAATTTAGTCTAATACTAGTTAATTTCTTCTTGGGCTTTGGTACAGGAATTATGGCACCTTATAACTTGCCTTTTAGTTGTTGACAATACTGCAGCTTGTGGTCATACGAATTATCCTATTAGAAACCTTTGTACTCATCAAATTTCCCGTGACTTCTATTCCACAGGCCTGCTCTAACTTTGCTTTTCACAAGCAAGAGCCATATAATTCTGTGACACCCCAACAGGGAGAAGGCTTTAACTAAATCACAAAATAGTTGTTCAAAATCCTAGAGAGATCTTGCTTATTACAGAGGATTACATTTGTTAATAAGCCTAAGCATGTTTCAGACATTTCAAGAGAAAAGACATGCACTTAACTTGGTCAGCAAATACTAATGAAGCTAAAATGTCAATATGTCATTCCCATTCTGAGCAAGTAAACCAACTAGATCAAAAAAGGAAGTGTTTCTCTTCCACTGAGTAGTTCAAGTATTCAAATTTTACATCCTACCTGTATTTTTCTTTGGCAGCTTGTATTCCTTAGAGAGATCTTCAGGTCCTGAAAAGAATGGATGGAGTATGAACGCAATAGCTCTATTCCCTGTGTGAAATTGTATTGTTTGAGGAACTGCTCTGCAGGGTGCTGTCTCACTCCTGCTCCCATTCACTGCTATGTGCTACTGTTAGAAGAAGTAGCAAGGGCCGTGGGCTGCAGTGGCTTTGGTGTTTGCACCACGCTTGTTTCTCAGACTGCTGTAGAAAGAAAGACATGACCCTGAATGAGAGAGGAGGTTGTGTGGAGGTGAGGACCAGATTCTTGAAGACAAGGGAGCTACAGTTGAAATTAAATGTACAACTCTCAAGGGATATCTGGATGCTTTGGAAAAACCCTACTAGACACCACTCTACATTTTAGGCTGCTAAATACATTTACTATCTGATTTCCAAATGAATTTCTCTCTAAGTTCTTTATATCGCATATATCACGTTATTGCTCAATCCGCTGAGCCAGGCTATATGATTAGTGCTGGGCTGCAGATGGCTGTCAGGACAAGTCTGCAGAGCAAGTAACAAAGAATGAGAACGTCTGCAACAGGGCTGCCACGGCTGAAGGTACATGTTAGGGCCTGAGATCACCTAGCAGCTCATTCCCCCATAGAGGAAGAGGCTCTGTGCCCTTTTCTCTCCTCTCCTCCTGTCTTGGCCCTCCTCCCCTCACTTGCAGTGGCTTGCATTTTTCAGACCCTACACCAAGCCAATTCAGTTTACTGGAATCAAAACAAAATTAACCTGGAAAAAAGGTGAATCATTTTCTGATGGGTTATTGAGTTGACTCAGATGTGCTGAAGAGCAACAGGGCTAATGCAAAGGATGGGATGGGATTGTATGGCTGGGACTGGGTCTAGGAAAAGGAAGAGGAGGAAAAGAAAATGAGATCTTTATGGTAGCGGCAAGCTGGTAAATCAGCTTTGTTGTAATGTGCCACAACCCCCTAAATAACATACAACCAAGTTCCAGTCATACACAACTCACCTTCAGCACCCTCCTGCATACACATTAGTTTTATTTACCAATATGGATTTGTCTTTCACAGAGTGAGTATACATGGATAAAGCTGTAACTACAATATTACAGATTAGCCAGTATGATAGCAGCAGCAATAGCTTGCTCTGAGGGAAGATGGTCAATAAAGGCTGGATATTTTGTAATCTCATCTCTCAGCTCTCTCCAGGAGTTGTCAGCAATCTGTCTTGCCTGCTCCAGAAGACATAGGAAGACTTTTTTTCTCCATTTTTTGTTAGTTTGCTTGTCTGAGTGTTTTTTGTTTTTCTATCATAGGTTTCTGGAAACAGATTAGCTTTTCATCTTCCTCTCAAAAATCTGTGGAGAAAGTATGAGGCTAGCCTGCAAATAAATAAATGGTAATGAAATGCACTGCCCATGAAAGATTTAACATGATTCAATTGGAGGAAAAGAAGGGAAGCTAAGGATTGTCAGCAATGAGTAATCACTCCAATGTTCAAAGTTTTTCAGATTTCCTTCGGCATTTTCTATTTCTATTGAAGTCAAAGGCTATATGTCCATTGGCTGCAGTTAGAGAAGTTTTAATCTCATAAGTTTTGAACTGTCATCTTTTTTTTTAAATCTAAAATAATAAAGTATGATATTATTTCAGAACTGGATCAGTTGTCTGATGTGTGGAGTCATCATTCATTGTAATGGATACTCTGCCTTCTTGTATGATTTTTGGTCAAGCCATCCACCTTCAGGATCCTTCTAGTTGTAACAAGCTAATAAAACTGCTGTTAAGGATTTAAGAGAGGAGTGAATTCTCCTGTGTGCATTCCTGTAGGAATTGGATAGGGTGGTGAATTCTAGGGAAGATCAGAGGGAATTTGGGGTTTTCAGCTTCACATTTCCCAATGATGGCCTTAGGTATTTTTCTGTGCTCTGCAAACATACCCTAGTCAGTCAGTCAGCCAGTCAGAAATGCGACAGCCCGAGGACATTGGGATAACTATGCCCAGTGAGGGGATAAAATGTACCTTTTCTGGTGCTGAGCTGGAGGCTGAAACAGGCTATGCCCTGCAAGGGCTCTGCAATATTTGCTGCAGAATACAGGAGTTTTAGGGTTGGGTCAGGAACTTGAGAGGAGAGAAGGAAGTGTCCCAGCCAATGCAACTGGACGTTGCTGTAGAGATTTTGTCTCTATCCCTGTCCCTGTCACAAAACCTATAAGAGGCAGGACTTTTCTTAAACTTTGCAAGAAAACAAACTTCTCACAGGTTGCATATTTTTCATTTTTTTAGTTTCCTATCTTGAAATACTGAGTGCTAGCAATCACAACTGCACCTGAATCTTACTGGGAGCTGAACTTTCAAAATAATGACATAAAATATTACACTTTTAATGTAATAAGAGCTATATTGGAAAAGAGTTTAGTAAACAGAGCAGGGTGCTGCAGTCTGAATGACAGCACTAATAGAAATCCTGGCGAGATTCTCATTAAGAAATCCCTGCTGCTGTGTAGCGAACGAAGTAGGGATCTCTAGAAAAGAACATAATACAATTGTATCATTAACAGGTGTATCACAACAGGGTGCCACATTAAGCTTCCAGGGCAACTTAATTTTGGCATTTCATGACATTAGAGGGACTGACTTTGCAATGTTAATTTTCATGTAATGCAGGCCCATGTTTGTGGTGGGGGTGTGTGTATAACTTCCTAGGTTTAAAAAAGGAAGGTGAAAATGCAGACATACTATGTATATCCTATGCATCTTGCCACAGTTGTCGGCAGGTTAGACATTTTAGATTCACAGCACTGACCTCTGCCATTTGAACTCATGGACTAAAAGATGGGCTGTCCTCCCCGTGGAGTCATTCCCAAAAGGACACTAAGATATGTGTGTAACTGCCGGGTTTCACAGATAT
Organism: Apteryx mantelli; assembly: GCF_036417845.1. NCBI lineage: Eukaryota > Metazoa > Chordata > Aves > Apterygiformes > Apterygidae > Apteryx > Apteryx mantelli. The sequence continues at coordinate 112,878,844 of NC_089980.1, read as the reverse complement.
TTGCTGGTAGGAGAAACCTGCCTCTATTCCAGGCTCTGGATGAGGTTGAGACATGCTGAAGGCAGAACCAGACGGCTAGTTGCCTTTCACCGTTTCTTTGTGATAAGCATGTACCTTCGGCTGGTCCATTCTCGCTTCCTAGCTGTGCCAGGCTCTCTCTGCTGGCTCCCCGTGCTGATCCTTGCTTTTGATCCTACTCAGTAGTCCAAGCCTGGCTAAGCCTCAGCAGCTACAGAGGCACTGCATGGCTGGCACGGCTGGCAGAGCTGGGAGGGTTGCAGCCTGCTGAATTCAGAAACCATCTTCACAGATTGAAGTAGCAAATTCACCGGAGCACTTACAGCCTAGATTTATGAAATGTTTGGCATCTGAGGAGTTTTTCATATAGCACAACCCCCAGCTCTCCAAATTTTAAATTCCCCCACCAATTTCATAGATGCTGAAGAGCCTCCCAAAGGAGCAACTTTAGAAGTTTTGTTACCATAAGAAAAATGGCATATTTCGCACCTAGTCTTGTTCTCAAAGTGACCACACCAAAAAATGGCATATTTCATGCCTTGTCTTGTTCTCAGCAATGACAAACATTTTCATCACCATTTTCTAATGATAGACACTCTTAGAGATGTCAGTGATGAGAACTTGCACCTGCATAAATGTTTTGCACAGCAATGTGCTGTTGAAGTTAGGATCTTCTATAGCGAACTGCTGGACACCTTTTCCTACAAATGGTGTTGCCAGCTGTGTTTACGGCACCAGTCAGAAAACACTAAACATAATCAGAGTTTTTTGGTTCCCGTCTTGATTTTAACATTGAAATGTTCTTTCCCTAAGGCTTATCACTTCATTTTCCCACTGTAAAATAAGGATAATAGCTGCTTAGCTGTTAAAAATATATATATATACCTGTATTAGTGAAGGAAGCAAGTTTTTGCATCTCAGATTCCTGCATTGGTAACTTGTCCCACTTGCACACTGACTTGTCTAAGACCCGTGGAGCAGCTCTGTGGCAGAATCAAAAATAGAGCTAAACCTGAGAGAGGGATCAGGAGACAGAAAGTGTCGTGGTGCAGAGGGAAATGTTTTCTTGACTGCATTAAAGATATAGTCTATTTTAAATATCCTCATCCTCTTGAAATACGAGGAGTTCTACAGGTAGAAACTGACACTTTGAAATGGAACATTAATATTTTGGGGGATAGCATCAAAAGTAATTGTAATTGACAAAAATCCACAGAAGTATTTAGATGTTCTCAGGAAAGTACTTTCACTGACCAGATTATGGGAGCTTTCCTGGAACAAGCTGTGCTTTACGTACTGACCCGCCAGTTGGACCTGTGCTTCTGAATGCTTAACACTCTCAAAGGGATCCAATACATTGCTGTCTTTTAGCAAATAGTGATTGTGCTCCCTGCTACTTTTGGCAACCTGACTAGTTCCATCTGAACTAAACAGCTGATCTTGTGACCCCCTAAAATCTCAGCTTTCTGCTTTGCTCTGGGACTGCTAGAAGTTAAAAACTGAATTAAAATTTGTGATGAGTTTCTTCTCTCTTCTTTCTTGTTCTTTGTATATCTGTGTGCCATACTACAGTTATACATAACCAGTAAAGCATGTTTATCACAATAAACTACATCACTGCATAAGTCAGCAGCAGTACTATGAAAATCAGACCTTTAATTAGTTGGTAGTCAGAGAGCTAATATGATCAGTTTTGAATAATCTAAAAGGATCAAATCTTCTTCTTTAAGAAAATAAATGAGCAGATCCTTTCTGAGTTCATTTTGTTTTTCTGCTGACATATCAATAAAAGCAGCTAGAAGGATATGGACTTTATTCTGGAGGAAAATCATCTATTTCCATCTAGGTGCAACTCAGGCTGCTCCCTCATGATTGAACTATGTCATGTTACTTCACTATGCTAATAACTTAGGTCACTCATTCAGCATCCATAGTTTGTAATTCAATATCAGGTGAAAAACTGGGACAGCTTGTCGATATTTCATCCTAATGTTAATGTATTATTTTAAGGGGAGTCCAAAGGGCAGCCTTCTGGAATGTGAATAGAAGACTACCTTTAGCCTTAATTAGTTTTAAGCTGTCTGCTTATTTTCCAGATGGCTCCTGTTCTTCCTAAATGACTTTAATTCCTTATTTGAATTGAAAGATAAAATTTGCTACAGACTTTGCCACTTTCCTACCAATAGTGGTAGGTAGCAGTGTGAAACACAGAAATGGATAATTGTGACAACTGAGGTTTTCTATTCTGACTAATGAGTTGGTTTATTTTAATCCTGTGCACTGTAAATTATTTCTAAAAGCTTCAAGTGGAAAATCCAAATGCAAACAGATGTTTAATACTTAAAGGGTGTGCAGCTTGCACAATAGTTTCACGAGAAAGGTAGTTTCAGTAGTTAAACTAACAGGAAAATCAGTGACTTTCTTTCTAAAGTGCCTTTATATGCTTGTGGGGAGAAAGTCAGAGGAGGCAGCCTTCAAGTTATCCTGGGGAGTTCACAGTGTGGCAGCGCCAGGGAGTTTCCCAGGATGTCACCAGCACAGGGCCCTCCTGGCCCGAGAGCCGCCTTGGCGGCAGAGCAGCTCCGCTGGTTGCTCATACGCACGTCAACGAGCACGGAGGTGCCTTTAAAATGTGTCGTGGTCTCTTACTGCCTGAAGCTGCTAAATCATTTCACAGAAAAGGAAATGAGAAGTTGTCAAGTTGCTCAGTCACTATCAATTTGAAACATAATTAAAATAATGGCTGAAAGAGTAAAGAGCTCAAAATACTGTTATCTATGTAATAGAGTCCTCTCCTCTCCTCTCTTCTCGAGTTCAGGGTGAATTTCACTCAAATTTGAAAACAGAGTTTGTTTGTAATATGATTCTAAATTGGCTGAAGGATACCCTTGGACAACTTTTGTGTTAATCTTAAGTTCTCTGCAAAAATGCACAGGAGAACGTCCCTCTTCTTAGGCTATGATGAGGGTCACATACCATGTGCACTTCTATAATGTGAAAGGTCCCTATAATTTCTGTCCAGTCATGCTCTCTTGGCCTTGTTTCACATGAGCAAACTTGCTAGCAAACCAATAACTTCATATTTGCACATTATACTGAGCATAAAACACTGAGAGCCACGTGGCTCGGGGATAGTCTGGCATTGCACAACTCTCCTGTGCTATCAGTCCAAGAAAGCTGACACTTGCTCACTAGGGTAATAAGTAACAGCTCTGAAGACTCCGGAGAAGGCCTTCATTTTATTAAATTGCATCTCTTTCTAACACAATATAAGGAGCACTGTCATTTTTCTAGCTATTTAAACCTATCTTAAATCTTTATCTTACTTAATACTCCAATTTTAACTGCAACAAAATGACAGCTTTCTGCAACTCTCAGTGGATCCAGCAACTGAAATTGGATTTCCGCGGGCCTGTTCCCTGGGATTTAGAAGATGTTCCTTTGGCAGAGTGGGCCTCTGCCATGGGCTAATCACTGCATTGCTGAACCCCCTTCCTCATCCCTTCATAAACAGAAATCCTGGCCACCAGGCCGGGGCCTCGGGAGAGCAGGTGACTGCAGACACAGTTGTGGGGAATTTGCCAAAAGCTTGATCTTTCACAGGAAATTGCAGATTTGTCAAAGACAACATTTCACAGATGCATATCAATTTTGACCAATGTTTCAAACCAGAGGGGTCTCCTGGGAATTTGCCAGCTCACCTGGGGAACTGTTGGGATGGGGACATGGGCAAGACACGGCCTTGCTGTGCTGGCCGCCTGCGGGCTGACGCCTCAGGCTTTCCTGCTGCAGAGCTGGGGGGTGGAAAGTGGGAGATCCCCAGCTTCGCGAGAAGGTTTTGCAGGTTCGTGCTTGGATCGGGAAGGGTCAGCCTGCAAGGCTAGCTGCTTTGGCTTGTGCTCTGCCCTTCAGTCCCACATGAAGGATGCTGCTATGCCCTGGGCATTGTCCAGGAGGAATCTCAAGTGATGGCTGATGGCTTCATTTAGCTTTTCACAAACCTGGTGACTTTTGCAAAATAAATACTTTCAGAGTCTCCTCTCCTAGGATTTTTAGCTTGCATTCGATTGCAAAACAACCGTGACTATTTGCAAACCATATGACTTGCACAGCCCAGTCACAGAAGCAGTCAAATGCCCTCCACTTTCATGAAGCAGGAAGCTGAAGGGGGCTGCTTTGGGGAGGGTGAGAAGTCAGATGAAGTTACAGATTATATTGTTATGCTGACATTAGCCAAAATCACTGCCAAAAGATGTAGCACTCCTCCCTAACCTGCTCATTCCCATCCTCTCCCTTGTGTTTGCACAAGCCTGCAATAAATGACAGAGGAACTGATCTGGCTGAAATCTGAGCCAGCAAGAACAAAAATGCAAGTTAAAATCTGGCTCGGGTTCTTGGTCTGGTTTCGCATGTGGCCACACAGGCGCATGGGCCCTTGCGAGGCAGCGCTGAGGGGCAGGAGCCAACTGCCTGCAGGGGCTGCAGAGGTCAGGGGGAAACACGCAGGATTGCGTCTTTTGATGGCTGCACCACCTTATGCTTCCTGAAACTGTATGCAAAGCTTTAGCAAGAGGGGGAGGTTACATGAGATGGCCAAGCTTGCCAGAGGCGGTTACCCTGGGGACAACGATGTCCATCTCCACCAAAACCTTCTGACCCTTAGTGAAATCATTCTGATTCTCATTCCCCCTTGCGCCAAGCACGCACGGTGCCCATGCGAGCACCAAGCCCGGCACCACAGCCTGCCAAGGGGGAGGTGAGCGTTGGAGCAGCAAGCACACTGCCCCCAAGCAATAGCCCGTGGTGGGGATTTCCTGGGCTGTCCCCGCGATTGCAGAAGTGGGCATGTGGCAACCCAGGCTGAGTGTGAAACTGATGTGTAGGAGAAGCTGGAAGGTGCCCGCAGCCCAGCTCTCCTGGGGTTTCACACATGAGGTAAGTGGTGAGAATTTATTGTATAACCATATGTTTCAGCCCTCCTTTTCATAATGAAGTTGAATGAGGCAGATTTTTTGTGTTGCAAAACAAATTCAGTAAATGCATTGCAGCATTGTGGTGCGCTTGTGCACCTGCAGAGTAGTCTTTGGGGGCTAACTCCAGGCTCGCAGAGGCAGGCATGTGGAAACTCAGGCTGAGCTCAAAAAGGGGCAAGCAGGAGAGAGTTTCAAGGTCGTTTACAAGTTAATGGCCATTTTTTTCCATTTTCTGACATGTAACAACTAAATATTCTCCTCTTCTTAAAACTCATATGTCTTATGTGACTCCTATTTCATCCTCTCGCTTTCATCACTTTCTTTCTTTATGACTTGAAAAATATATGTTAATTCCTGGAAAATCTTGCAAAAGGCAAAAAGGTCAGTGAACTAACAGAGGGAATGGCAGTTCATCTCTGTAGAATAAGTCAACTTTTTGGTGCTCGCAGTTAAATAACACATGGTGATTTTAACCAGTGGTGACACCAGTGCTGGGGGTACCTTGCTCTACTGCCTGCCCTCATATAAGGGTGTTGAGCAGGTGGAGAGGGCTCAGAAAAGAGGCAGAGAATGGCCTGAAGTGTGGGAAAGCTGCTGTATAGATGCTCAGGTTTTTTAACCTATTAAGGGGATAAATGCATTTTTCTGAATTTTAGTTTTTCAAAGAGAAAAGATGTCCTTAATTTGAGATTTGCTATCTTTTTCATTGCCTTCTCTAATTTAATGAGTATTTGTGAATTTTATGCAGGAAATATTGGGTGCAGCTTTATGAAATTTATTATGTGAGACCTTAATTATTTAAATCTGATGAACAGGCACAGAATCTAAAACAGATTGAGTGATTCACAACAAATAATTTATTCATTGAATTTAGCATCTTTCTCTGTGGAAATAGCCACAAATATATTTTTACTTTCTCACACTTCTCCAATACTTTTTGATTTTTTAGATCCTATGGAAAGAAGGCTTAGGCAATCACACTGTCTATTCATCTGTCCTGCTATAATAGCTTTTAAACCAGTTGCCAAATTTTAACATCATGTGCGACACACATCTCAAAGGAATTATGGTAGGATTCATTTCACCTAAGTTTAGACTTGTACAGTATCAATGTCTTCATCTGAGATAGTCACCTTGGTTCTCCTCAGAGTTAGTGGAGACCAACTGACACTTTTAAACATGATTCAAGTGACCTAATTTAGACATCTATTTTGGGATGGGATGAATCACAGACCAAGAGTGCCTATTTCTCTCTATTGCTTAGTAGGGCTGATCAGCTGAGATGATGAATAGTGGAATAGTGGAATTTTCTACAAGACCTTTGAGGACAGGATCTGATTAAGGAAGGAAATTTAAAGCACTGTCTCCACTGAGGCAAAAGCTAAAGTAAGTGCTCAACAGTAGCTGCTGTGTTTGGCAGCAGGCCAGTCACGCTGTAGGTCTCAGGCCGCCAGCCAGCATGTCCCCTGGTAGGGACAGGAGGGAGCACATGCTGCTTTTCACTCCATGAGTACTTAGAGAAGGTGAGAAGAAGACGAGTGTAATGTTGAGGTGAGCAGAAAGTCATACAGAGTGTTAGGGTCAGGGGAGCTGTCAGAGCTACTGCACTGGGTGATTAAGAAAGTAAGACACTAATTCATAAGAAACAAGGATTCACTGGATTTGCTGTTGACAAAATTAATTGCTTATTCCCATGAACTGACCACAGCCCTGCATGCTGTGACTGCTCAGCTAAAACAACTCATAAAATAACCCATTCAGCCTTTAGAGCTACCTCTGATCAGCTTATGATGTGAATTTCCTTTTCCAACTTGATAATTTTCAAAGGAACATTTCTGTGTTTTTCCCCGCAGGAACTCTCTTCTCTGAAAATGTCACTGTGAACACACTTGCTCATTTTCCTTGAAATTTCTGAGAAATTCCTCAGCCTACTGAAGTCCTGATGATGGTTACGCAGTTGTTTTGCTGAGCTACTGCCTGAGAAGCATGACTGAGCAGTACCTGCAGGATGGGCAGCCGCTGACAACAACAACATCTCGTGGGAGGGAACAATAACTTGGAAAGGGCCATAAGTTTTCTCAGGGGCCTTGCTAATCCCTGCGATGTCAGTGAATGAAGAGAGTCATCATCCCTTTAACAACCTTAATAACAATTTGTGCCTTGTCATGGTGACTTTCAGTATTTAATAAGGCAGGGCATTATTTGAGATTACAGCCTTAGTCAAAATGCAATTGCTCCCACCAGCACATTCTCTTCTTCGGATCACTCATTAATGAATATTTATTTTGTGATTTACCTTCTGGAAATAATTCCATTCATGTTCACTTTTTTCATTATCAGTAAAGCATAACTCATTAATGCTGTTATTCAGAACGCACAACTGAGATATCGAGTGATCTAGTCACTCGCTCCAAGCTGTGGCATGGGTCAGTGACTCACTGGAATGGCAGTTCTAACGGCAGGCAGTTTTTGTTTAGATTTCATTCCAGGAAAACCAAAGTAAGTAGTACAGGCTGGGAGAAAAGCTTCAAAACGAATGAACTGGAACAATCACTCCTAAACCAATGCTATTCAGAATTTGGTTGAGTCTTATGTTGAATGACAAACAGTGAATGCTGGATCCTCTTTTCATGTTCAAAAACAAAGTGATAACCAGTAAATGCAGAAGTCTGGGAATGAAAAGGGCTAACTTTTCAAGTGATTGAAGCCTAATTAGAATAGGAGAAGGAAGTTCAGCCCCCATGTGATGTTCCTTCCCATATAGTCTTTGTCTTAATGAATTTAAACACCACCTAGTAATCCCTGCTCTGCTTTGTGCTGATGTGATTTGAAAGCGTTGTGATGGGGGTGACAGGGGATTCTAACAACTGGCAGTGAATTGTCTCGGTAACAGGAAAACAACGACAGCTGGAAGCAAACTGAAATAGTATAGTGGAAACCACATTTTCCTCTTTTCTAGACCCATACTTTTCACTATGAATTTTAGTTGGATTGAGCAGGTCATGTTACTGTATTCCTACAAAAACTCTGTATCTGTGAGCAGTTTCCGTGCTTAGTTTCACAAGGATCAGGGCACTTTATATTAGGAAAAGAGGAAGCTCTGAGAGGTCTGAACCTGTTCAGGTAGGATTTTCCCTGATGGGGTACAGCTGTAGGAAACTAGTGTAGCAAAACACAGTGCAAAACCGTATGGAAGGGGCAGGGGATGGGAATTTTATTTTAGAGAGCCCTAAGTGAGCAGATTCAACCCACTCACACTCTCACACCCACATATTCACAAGCACCAAGATGTGTGTGTGTTCAAGGGGTCTGACCAGGAGCCCTCGTGTGTGATATGGAGGACAAGGGGTGCTGCTCTTGGGTCCTTACCACTTCTCTTGGGTTAAACCTGACTAGCAATGCTGAACTGTTGCTTGAACAGGCCTCTGATACCCTGTATGAGTGAGATAGTTGCTGTTACGGTGCAATCTTTTTGCCTCATAATATTGTTTACTTCACTCTCTATGAATCTCAGGAAAGGTTACTGCCTGTTGGCCATGGTTGCTCTTTTTATGTGGTATCTTAGTCTGTCCTCCTGGTGGGACAGTGGAAAGCAGCATGTCACGGGATGTACCATAACCCTGCTGCCATCCACCCGTCATCAGAGCACTGGCCGCCTGGCCACAAGGTGAACACACAACTGGTTCCTCCATGGTCTCCAATTTGACTGCTGTCAGTCGTATCCTTGGTTATCAGTGTGGATTGATCTTTTGCCCTTGCTTTTCATCTGGTGCTCTCACATATTTTCATTCCTACTTCACCCATAGCTATCTAATTTTTTTCATCTTTGAACAGTAAAGGAGGGCATCCAGCTGCCTTGCAGTGACTTTCTTACAAAACTTGGATGATGCCAATGGCTCCCGAGTTCAGCTGTCTGCTGTGGGCTGGGGTTGAGAAGGCTTGAAAGGGGTCTTGAAACACTGAGCCACCATTGTGCATGTATATCTGTTCCACACCAGCCTTGTGGCTTAATAACACCTCAAGCTGTTATACTTCCTTATCAAACTTTGCGGCTTATTAAGCCTTGTGGCTTAATAATTTAAACTGTTGCTGAAAAGTATTTCAGATTGCCTCGCAATGGGTAAAAGAGAGTATGTGGGATTCGGCAAGCAATAGGCCCAACAACCTCAAAGCAAAACTTCAGGCCAAAAAATCTTCAAATGCAGAGGCAGATGTGCAATATCTAGAGTGGAATTCAGTTCAAGATGAAGGCCCTTATATTAATGTGTCTACCTGTAGGTATATACAAATATGCTTGGTGTCTAGGTTTTCACTCTGGCCAGCAGAGATCAGTGGCTCAATTCAGTTGTCTAAATGTTGGTGCCAGAAGTTCAAGACGCGTGGTTGGTACTTACAACAAAGGGGAAACCCATATCTTTTTGGAGCAGCTGGATGCCAGGCAGGACACCCCTGCTGTTAAAACAGGGCTGGACATTTGCATGTGAATCGTGTCTCTAGCCAGTACAATCAGTAAAGCCTATAGAGCAGCTCAGCTTGTCCTACAGCAGAATCTTATGGGCGACTGAATAAATAGGTTATAAGCTCCTTGGACTGCATTGACTATAACTGGAGTTTAAATATCTAGTGCATATATAGATACCTAAATTTAAGTATCCTGACCTTGAGTTGCCTTCAGTGTGAAAAAAGGTAATGCCGATCGCATTCAGCATGCTTGTTTCAAAAGAACAGTGGCAGATATGAAAACGTTTAGGTTGCCTAACAGATAGTGCCAGCAGCTACTCAATTTCATGACTTGTGTGACTAATCTGGCCTTTTATAAGTGGTCTGTCCTTCCAAAGAGATATGATCACATGGGAATTCTTTGAGCACTCATTTCTCATATGAACGAATCCAACTTCTGGTGGTGTGACCCAGACTTGGATATCTTCCTACTCTGCTTCTGCTGGGTGAAACAGTCCCTTTTCTATGACTCCCGGCAAGAATTTCAGTTTAGGAGATATGCATATCTTTTGTTTCAAAGGGTGGTTTGATAAAGAAGTATTTAAGCTGTTGCTAAAAGCTTGAGGTGTTATTTATTAGTCTCACAGCACCACAAGAGTGCTCTGCATTGAGTTTTAATACATGGTTTACGATCTCTGCTTTGAGTTACTTTCAACTTTTGCGAGGCTTCTTTCGGAATCGGAGTGCTTTGCTATTCCTCTGGCCTGAAGCTTCCGTCTCTCCTTCAGAAAAGCTGATCTGTTAGTTCTGACACTGTGACCAACGTGTCCTTTTGCCAGAGCTTGTTTGACTCCAGCAATGAAGCAGAGAGACCCTGAAATATCACTGACTGCTGCGCGGGCTGCTTCAGTGCATTTGCTATTGTTCCAGTGAGTGTGAGCTATGGAAAGCAGAACATTCTTGTTATAGCAAGCCATAATTCACTGGCTGAATTCTCCAGTGTATGCAGTGACCAGTATAACAGCTTCAGAGCAGCAGCTGGGCCAGAAATCTGTTCGCTGCACCATTCTCCCAGCAACATGGGAAAGAACTATTTTTCCCATCTGCTGAACTTCTGTAATTTCAAAAATGTTTCCATGCTGCACTGTGCTGAACGAGAAAAAAAATTCATGCAAGTGTTGTCCTGGAACAGCCAAGAGACTGGTGCTTAGGACACTGCTTTGAGAGGCAAGAAACAAGTCTGCTCACCCTGCCTCTCCAAGGGTGGTAAATATTAAATTATTCATACGAACTGGGATAGACCTGACAGAGGATATTGAGAAAAAGAAACTTTCAAATAGTTTGGGGTCAGATCACATATCTGAAATGTCCAAATAAAGTTCCTAGTCTGAACTGAAAAGATGAAAGACATAAGTCCTCTCCAGGCAGGGCTGAGTGTCTTTTTATTGACTTCTGTGGGGATGATGCTCTCTTGTTGTGACTGGAAATTCATCCTGGAGCTGAAAAGCCTTTTCCTGATGAAAATGTTGCCAAACCTGATGCACTGCTATGAACTTTGATTTTAATGAATCTGAATTTTCCAGCCTATCCTTATTGAATTATACCTCCTGTTTTTCAGATCATTTCTCCAATCTATTGGGATCGTCCTGAGTTGTAGCCTTCTTCCCCAAAATCTTCGCAGACAGTAGGTGGGTATGAGGTGAGGGAAAGTGGACAGGCCACTGTTAAAATGTGTATTTTAACTATTAACTATTTTGACTTTCTTCCGCTCTTGCTGCTCTGCCACCAGCATTACTGGCTGAAAGAAGTGCTTTATCATATTACTTTAGGATTCACCCCTTCCTGTCCACAGGTTTCTGCTAGCACATGGCTCTCCCTGAGGTCACTGCAGCTGCGTGCTGTCCCTGCTACGACTGCTGCTTCTGCCGCTATCGTCAAAGACGGAATATGGTGCCCAGACAAGGGCAACAGCCTCCCTCCCTGCCTCTCACCTCTCCAGGATAACTGGACATTAATTAATTAGCTGCAGGATGGCCCAACTACGTTTCCCAGGCAGTCCCGAAGGGAAAGTGGACCCAGAAAACTACCATCTCCGTTCTTCTGGTGCCCTCCAGTGTTGCATGTCAGCAACGACTCAGTGGAACAGATCTCTTAAGAAAAGATCCTGCACACATTGTGTAAATAATATTTTACTGGAAATATTTGAGGATCAGACACTGAATTAAGTATCATAATCAAACAAAAAAAATACTGACTTCACATAAAATGGTGCTTAGATTAAAATAACTTTTATCTTGGATCAACTATTTTTTACTAGTGTAAGCAGTGTATTATTCTATTAATGGCAAGGAATTTAACCACCCAACTTCCTTTTACCTAGACTGAGAAAGACAGACATTCATTTTTAATTTAGGAAAGCAACACTGTGTTCATGGTAGCTGAGTAGCTATTCTGGAGTGCCTTATCAAAGATGTTCACTGTATACCTGTTTGCTCTTTATTTAAAAGATGGCATTTCTATACATAGAATAAGAAGTGATTTGTTCTTTAGTTTAAGTGATATTAACATGAGTTAGAGACTACCAGACTTTTTTTTTAATTTTCTTTTTGTTTAGGCAAGTAACTTCTCACAAAATTACTCTTGGGTTCACAAATAATACTGTACATAAATAACACAAAATAAAAGCAGTCTGTTCTATTTGGCTCTTTCTAATCACTTTCAGCAATATTCTGACCCTATTGATCTTAATAGCTATTCTTATGTTGCTACATGGGGATTATTCCTCTGGCGTACAAGATGTCCTTAAAATGAAACAAAGCATGCATTTCCATAGCCTTGGGTAATATTTATCTTGTGAGCATTTGACTAAAGAAGAAATGTACCAATTTATGTATTGATTTAAGCTGGTATAACTGTCAGCATAAATCTGTACCAGACCTACAGCTAAATTAAGGATTACTTAGGGAAAACCAGCTTTCTCTAATTAAATATTTCACTTGTAACATGGAACTGTTTTTGAAAGGAAATGATGATATAATAAGCTCTGAAATGTATCTGAAATACAGAAACGTAAAAGTTATGTCAGTCCCTTAAGTGACAAGGCAAATGCTGTAAGAAATAAAAGATACAGCTAATATTTACTGCATACCATTTTTTTCACTTTAGTGTTACTGGAAAATAATGCATTTGTCAAGAGTGGTTTAGAATCTTTTTCTTTTATGCCATAGTCTAACTGTACATTTTGCAGTTTTTACTACACAGATTCATGACTTGGCTCCTTTTGTATTTTGCTTCCTCAAAATTGTCCCTGAATTTTGATCTGATCTCCTTTAGCTCGAGGCAATGATATACATTATTCTTTCCACCCCAGATACTTGGGCTGTTTTTAAGATTATAACCAGAAGATGAAGTACCTGCCAGTTCAGAGACAGGTTGTGCTACTGTGTGTTAGTTTCTATCTTTTCTTTACAGCTAAGCCCTGGATGATCATTTTGCCATCTGCTCTCAATACAGGGCCATGGATAGCTCTGCTGTTAGGGAAGATCAGGGTGGATATTTAACATTTCTTGCCTGTCACCCCCTTCCCCATCCCCCCCAGCTCCAGTAAGAAGTTCAGCAATTTATGCCAGTAGCCCATTATTTTGCCTTTCATGGGTGAGATGTGCTAGATGGTCGTGCTGAAGAAGAGGCAAGGCTGCAGGCGTCCCCCTGCAGCGGCTCCCCGGCCGCCGTGGAGAGCGTGCAGCAATGCCCCACCAGCCCCATGCCCCCACCAGCCAGCACCTGTGTGCTGGTAGCCTTGGCAGGAGACTAAGGAGAACCTTGCTCTTCTTCCCTTTCTGCACAGTGAAACAGGTTGAAATCCCTCTCCTACTGCTGTGATCTTGGTTATGTTTCCTTAGAAGCAAATGTTAAAATGTTGGTTAGAATAGGTGAGTAATGTGCCTTATACTAAGTTTCTTTCTGTAGTCTACATGTCCATTCAAAGAAATCTCCTTATGCCAAGGAAAGGAACATTCTGTCCTTTTTGGAGCAATGGCATTATTCACAGGGCAAGGTAAGTGTGAAACAATCCAAGATTCAAGTTCTCTGTCTGAAGATGGCTGGGCAATATTTTACTGATATACCTCGACACTTCATGCTTGCTGGGCAGAAGTTCTGCACCTACATTCCCTAAATCTTTTGCTTTCTGGTTCACACCACTAACAATTTGAAATACAAGCTGCAGGAAACCTTTTTTCCTTAAGAACTGTTTTCTCCACCTTATTTACATCTGATAAATTCTCAAGCAGTCTTCAGGTGGTAACAACATTTGCTCCTACTATCTTGGACCAGATTCAGACATCACCAGTTGAACAGATTTCTCCTCTGATGGAAATAATACTTATACTTAACATTTGAATAGTTTTCTACAAGAACTTGGAATGGGTGAGGGGAAGAACAGTAATATTAATTTTGATAAAAGAATTGTTTTTATAAGTTATTTACAGTAAGTTTTATTAATTATAACCCATTCCATGCTTTTGCATTTACCAGGCCTTCTTGGATAATGGCTCAAGTGCTATCAATAGGTTTTCACTTCCGTGTAGAAATGATGCTAACAATGCAGAGGGTTTCTTTTCTTTTTCCCACCCAACTTTAAGTGTAAATTAACAAGAATATATCAATCAGAATGTATATATCAACAGATGATACTATAAACTAGCTGATAAATGGACTATTCTTAGTTAGGATGCTGGGATCATAAAAAGTCAAAAGGAAAATATTTCCCTTGCAGCATTTTTTTACAAAATGGTGGCAGCATTTTCTACAAAAAGGTGTTTAATCAGCTGATACCCTCCAAAAGAAAAGGGTATATTTATACAACTATATTTTGTATGCAATGAATATGTATGGAAACGGTTAGTGTTTAGGAACTTAAGTCATTACTATTAACAGTTTAACCTTTTCTGTGGTTTCCTTCAAAAGAATAGCAAGCATAAATCTGGGGAATATAAGATTTAGTAAACATTACTTTTATTTTCATCAGTGCTTAGTATGACATCCTTACAGAAGAGAAGATTATGACCTTCTTTTGCTGTGAAAGAAAATACTGTTCGAAATGATGCAGTTTTCCTTTTCTTGCTTGTTGTATCTATTTTCTGAGACTTGTAGGTCACACAGGATAGGATTCATCTCCCCTACCTTTAGCCACTGATGTATTAGATGTCTAGTCTAGTCTACTCATCCAGGTTCCTTCTACAGTCCATGGTGAGATGCAGCAGCTCCTGAAGGTGGTGTGAGTTTAGGTGAAGTGAATTGTCTCTGTGAACATTATCTCTACCTCAGTGCACACAGCTGCATACACCTACAACCATGTTTGTCTAAAACATTGCCAGCAAGAGTTTGTGTGTCTTTATATATACATGGATCTGGCACTGAGCTAAGCGCCTTTGTTAGACTATCTATTAGTTGTGTCTAGTATTTAAAAAGTTTATCACCAGCCAAAATACAGAGACAACAGATTAACTTTTTTCTAAGAAAATTAATGCTTATTTGCACTCATAGTTACAGAGGTCTCTTGTTTGCCACTAAATCTACATTATCTTCCTTCTATTTGTAAAGCTCAGCTACAAATAAGCCCATTGTACTTCATTTCTCTTCTAATTAATTACATTTAAATACAAATTCCTTGCATCATCAGTCTTCTAGACCTGCTTCTTTACAATAGAAAGTGACTTATTCATTCAGGCAATCCTTTTGCCAGCTCCTGATGCTGCAGTAGGAACTCTAGCTTTGCACTGTTGTTGCACAAGAAAATGACATTGATATTATAGGAGGAAATAGGCTATTTGCTACTATTTCACAGTCCTAAGTGAAGTACTGCCTTCACATGGTTAGCTGGGCTGACCAACAGGAGTTGCTAACAGCTGATCAGCTCAAGGAAAGCTCCTCCTTGTGGAAAGAAGTATGGAGAGACCTAGTCACAATCTCACAGAAGTTAGTGGCAAAACTTTCAATGACTTTAATGGACCAGAATTGAACAAAGGTGAAGCTTTAAAGCAGTTTTTAACTCTTCTTGAACATCGAAAAAGGATGAGTTGAGCTTCATTATCCCAGTCTTCTAGAGGCACTAATTCAAGTTTAATATTATGCATATGCTAAATACCTTGACAAATTGAGATTACAGTGCTTTTATCGACATCTTCCTTTGCTTAAACATTTCAGTCAAGCAGGAAGAAAACTGATGCTAGAAATGAAACAGATGGTGGTAACAAATGGGCTGGTTACTCTAGAGGATGTGGGAGCTCCATCTTCCAGAAGTGTTTTCAGAGTGGAATTCAACGTGTAATTAAGAGAACTACACTAGGTGTCTACATATCTTTCCAGGCATTGATATTTGCTCACAGAAAATGTGTCTAGGCAAATTAATCCTCCTTAAGGACTTGACTTTGTTGTCCACAGATAGACACCTAGTGTCATTTGTTATGCCTTGCAGCACCTGGGACATTTGCACAAGGTTGGCAGATATAACACAGGACCTGTAGAAAACCCACATCCTTTTAGAGCAGCAGCTGGAGACCAGGTGAGATAGACCAGGGCATGTCAACTAGCACTAGACAGGTATATTTGGACAACTAAGTCCTAACCTTCAGACTTGACACATAGGTGAGCACACCCACAGGCATGTAGTGCCTCTTCAGGTGCCCTAAGGAGGCCAGCTGCTGCCCTAGAAGTGCCTGGATCCTGGTTCGTGGTCTTCAGTTTCCCATGGCTGTCTTGTAGACAGAACGCTAAATAGCCCTAGACACCTCTGCTTAGGCATCTGAGTCAAGCCCTTGGTGTCAAACACAGGGAACACTTTTTGGCACTTAAAAAATTCCCATCAGTGGCGCAACTTAATCTGATTTCAGAATTCTGACTACATTTTTCCCCTGAAATTTAGATGCTTTTAATTCCAATAATGTTTCTCATAGAATCAAAACGAAAACAAAATTGCTAATTAGATATCTAATCTATTGTCCTTTCTTATTAGGCATGTTGATTATTAAAAATAACTGTGACATTCATTGTTAAAAAGAAAGCCATTGTCCTTGTGAAAAAATGAGAAGGATAGGATAAAAGTGGCTCCAGTGTCGTCCTGTATACCTTCCTATGAAGGTGGCTTGACAGCTAAAGTATAACAGACATTCCCAATTAGCTGATATGAAAGCAAAAATCAGCATGAGACTCAGAAAACAAAGGATATTTGAATTGCAGTCAGGAGTTAGCCATATGGAAACATAGTCTCCCAGTTTCAAACTGACTTTACAATAAGAACAATTGGTTTGCTCTGTATGTTAAGAGTTTTATTTAAAGCATACAACAAAAGAAATTCTAACATGCTATTATTTCCTCTTATCAATTGTTACACTACAAATCTTAATGTTTCAAGATAACATTCTCATTACATTTGTAGATTTTTTTAGTTAAAATATGTTCCCTTGTGTTATTGCATTCCATCCTAAAAGTGTGTAATTAGAAAACCTATTTATATAATCAAAATATCTAACACTTACAAACCAGGAAACTGCTCTATAAATAAGTTATATTCTTAACTTTTCATGTTGCAGCCAGGGCATCAACTAGTGTAACATCCAGTGTATGTCTGTTTGTGTTCCCATTCTTAACAACAGAATTCAACTAAGAATTCCTCATATATTTACTAATTGCTCACTTATGAAAGAACTACATTTTTATTGAAATTTTAATTTTCATTGAGACAACAATGAACTCATACTAGTCTTTTGCATGGCAAAACTCATCATCTGATATTATCTGTATCTCTCATACGAGCTACATAGAATTCCATGTATTCTCCTTTATTCTTTAGGGAACTGGGAACAGAGCTCTGAGAAGTGCCACACTTTCAAAGGAGCACCAATGACTAATTTTTCACTCATTTCTCCCAACGGGCATTCCAGACTTTGTCCTTTTTTCCACTGTGGCCAGCAGCTGTGAGATCCTTTGAATTAGAGTCACAGATGAACTTTATGTACTGTATTAATCCGTGCACCAATATCTGCTTTGGTGCCCTGTGGGATAGTCAGTCAGTTAGGGAGAAGGAAAAAGTAAAAAAAAAAAGGACAAAACATCATTTATATAATAGCCCAGTGTGACTCCACCAGAGTGGAGTCAGAGTGCAAATAGCTGCATTAAACTTTTTGATTATTTATACAGAGTAGACTTTTGACAAAAGAATAGAAAGATTCTTTGCAAAAAATTCAGGAGACTGTAGTAGGACTATCGGCTTCAAGGTCATTCTCCAAATAGGTAGATTCAGAATTGGAAACAAATGTCTCTGCATGGGTAAAGCCAGGTTACAACGGACTGAGGATTCAATGCAACTCAGAATTCAAGTTACAGTCAATTGAAAACTGAGTCTTGCTTTTCATCAGAAAGGCTGGCCTGCCTCAGTTACATAACATAGAGCAAAGGCTGCTTATTGAATGCTGTGTGTAGAAGTAGGTGCTTCCCTCCAACACACATTTCTCAGACATCCTTGAGAACTGGGAACTAAGTCTCAGTCTGCTGACTGTGCTAAGTGGCTGTCTTCCACCTTCCGATGTGGAGGACCTTGCAATGCCCATCTTGTGTCTTGCACAAGAACACTGGGAGCCTGCAGAGGATTTCACTGAGCAGCTGTTCCCTAAGAACTAATCCCTATAGGGAAATCTAGTCTCTAAAAATTTCATGTGCCTGCATGGTAAGTGGGCAGCTGAATATTGAGGATCAGTGTCATGCCTTCATGTTGGCCTTCACTGGACTTTGATACTTATCTTCCCATGTATTTGGTTCCTGGATTTTGATTCTCCAAATATAAACACATAACTGTATATAAAAGAAGTCCCACTGAATTCAAGAAGGTATTCATGCTCATACAATTATTTATGTGATGGTAGGGCCTGCGCCTAGAATTCCCAAACCCAGCTGTTACTAGGGCAAAGCTCCCTCTAAACCCAGCACAGATTTTGAAGGAGTTAGAACTGCAGGATCAACTAAGCGGTTTGAAGATTATATAAATGATGGTCTTAGTCAGTCATTTCATTCATCATGTACTTTTCCCTGCATGAACTGCCATTTCAAAATCTCAACATGGTACACTTTTTAGCATTTCATAGCTTTGGTTGATGCTAAAATAGTCTACTTCCCTCTTTGACTAGTTACAACTTGGCACTTAAGTCTAAACCACAGATGATCTTGAGTTCACTCCAGGAAGAGATTAAATGATGAGAGCTCATCTAGATAAGGACTAAGCACAAAATCTTCCTTACATCATAACTTTCCAACAGTAAGTTCCTCTCTCATGACCTTATAACACACTCATGCACCTATACAAGCATGATGAAACAAGAAAACAAAGTATTACCAAACTGTTTCACTCCCAGACTGAAGAAAAATTATTTTCAGATTTGAATTTCTTTGAAGCACAGATGTTATGGACTATAAAATGCATGGACATAAGGAACTTTGAAGATAACTGCGCACATTTTTTTTTTTTTTACTGTTCGTATAGCATTAAAGAAGATACCTGTGTTGTTTTAACAATCTGCATCTTGTGTAGTTGGAAGCTCTCTGCTGTACTTGATAATATTATCATAGACAGCACTTCCCAAACTGCATTTTAAAATTTATTTTGGGGATATATAATGTTTCAACTGAGCTGTTCCTATTAAATATTTGGGGATTGAAAATACTGTGCTGAACAAAGATAGCAAACTGTTCCATAACACATAACATACAAACCATTTTTCACAGTTCTAATGAAACAACATTGTACATAAAAATGTCACAACTAGGGCAGTAAATTGGTATGATCAAAATAATATTAAGTTCAGCAGATATTTTCACATATTAAGGGCCAGATCCTGGTTCAATGTGCAGTTGAACCCTAAACAGATATTTAAAGAAAATAATGAAAACAATATAAAGCCACACTGGAGTGCTATACTGATAACAATACTATTTGTTCATCTACCTAAGATTTTTGGCCTGAAGTACATACCTAATTCGTGCAATGGCAGGAATATGTGGCCAATGTTGCTTGACTCCTGTTCTAGGACACTTTTATCAATTTCTCGTGGCGAAGGGCAGTGGAATCTGAGGCAGTGGTCTTGCTTCTGGGTATGGGCAGTTTTGGCAGGCATCTATACGTATTGTTCTGCCAGAATTTGACCAAGAGTGTGAAATCCTGTACATTGTATTCAACCATCCCAGTGAAGTCAATGGGACTTTTTGGTAAGATGGATAGGATTTGGCCCCCAAAGTTTTTAACCCTTTAAGTAGTAGACAGTATTTCATTGCAATTAGCCCATAATTCACAAATAGCTACTGGGAAACAGAAGAACATTATTAACATACAGGAAGTGTTGGCTCACAAAAGAGGAAAGCTTGCAACAACATCTGACTACTCATATCATTTTAGCACTGAATTCCTAAAGGGAAAAAGAGGCACTTGCATGTGACACAATTTCATCCCATATTTATCTGAGGCCAAAATGATTGTTTATTCACTTCCTAATGGGTGCCTTAGAAACACTAAATAACTATCTGCTGTACATATTCAGATATAATTGGATATGTGTATGTGTGACATCATTGGCCTGGGTGGATAAGAAACTATATTTAATGGTATTACAATTTTTAAAAAATTATTGGAACAGATGTATTTTTCAAAGGCCTTCTTAAATACTTTCTTATGGAATATTTGGTCATGACTTTGGGAAAAGAGAAATTGTGCTCTCATCAAAGAGAATGCTTTCCCTCACTGAAACAGGCAAGAACAGCATTTTCATATTTAAAAAAAAACAATCTTTCTCTGTTATACAATTTTATGTTTTGTTCTGTGACTATAAATTTGAATTATTATTCATTTGAATTAAAGAGAAGAAAGGGTAACCCTATACACATTACATTAGCCAAATCTTTGGCAGCAATATTTTGACTGAAAGTCATTGAGGTGCAGTATATTCTAATAGCATGCAGTACTCAAAAATAGAACTCAGGATTTAGAATTGTGTAGTCAGGAGGCAGACATGAACTCTAACCAAATTAGAACTGGAAAACAGGACTGAGTACCATACTGTTTAATCCCAGATGACAGAGTGAATTACTTTGGGTCTAATACTGTGTCATGCTCATTGCTAATGCTCAATATGTAACTGCAACAAAGAGCAATTAGATTATGACAGTCCTATAAACGTTTGCTTCAACAATGTCTACACTTAGGGACAATTCTATAGAGTTCCCCTTTTGCAAATGAGATAAAAATTTGGCTGCCTTGTAAACACTGCTATTCATATGCTTTCTAGTTGGCACTGTAGCTTGAAGGTGTCAATTATAATGTGAAGAAACTGCATGCGAAGGCTCTATGAATTGGTTAAGAAGAGTGAATTTCTACCATTTGGGTTGTATTAAGTAATTTTAGTTCCTTTTATTGTTTCTTTCCTTCCCAGACAGAAGGGTGTAGACATTCTTTACTGATGGCAAACATTTGGTATCAAACTCTCAGGGGACATGATGGGATGCATATGCCTTTGGCTAAGGGAATAGGATTAGTTTTCATGATTAATTCCCCCACTATGTGCTGAAATTAAGAAAAAAATTCTTAGAAGATAATCTGAGATGAGGAAAGGCTCAACTCTAATCAATGGGAAAACTTCACAGACCTCAACAGGTCCAGCATTAGTCTTTGGAAAAAAGTGAATAAGCCCTCCTCAGATAATAAAGAAGGCTGCAATGAAGGCTTCAAAAGGAGGTACATAGTGGTTTGTCCAGGAAAAGTTTAGTTTGGGTCATGTTGTGTCTATATCTGGTAAGAAAGGTGTTAAAATATCTCTTTGTTATTTTTAAGGAAAGTGTCTTCTATTTCACCCAGTTTTCCCACGAGTTACTGTTTTCTATCCAACTACTCTATTCTTAAAGCCAGATCCTGCAGTCTTTATTCAGCCTTTGTTCCTGACTCCACTGGAAATTTGTCTGAATAAATACTGAGTAGGAAAGTTATCCTGCACATCTTCTCTGCGCTTGGACACCATTAGCCCTTGGTGCCTCCTGGCATGCACTTGGCTTCCAGATTTTCCCCCTGCCGTGGCAGCCCCTGGCTCCTTGCGTTGGTGAGGGCCTTCTCAGAGGAGAGAACGTAACCTGAAGGTACATGCCTACATATACAGGAAGTGTAGGAACAGGAGGAGATACACTGAGTGGCCTTCTTGCCTCTCCTCTGGAGTGACAGGAGAGTCTCCCTGGACTGTGGAGGAGGATGGGATTGTGGTCTGCTCCTTGGCGTATACGTGGAGGTTTGGAGAGCAACCTGGCACTGAAGGCAGGTCCTTGGGGCTGGCCCATAATGGTTAGAGGAGCTAATATATTTTGTGGATTTAGCTCTTGAAAGCCATGTCATAGCATTAGGTATAAGAATTAAAGGGTTTCATTGCAGACAATAGGTGCCTCTTTCTAACTTCTTAAGGAGAACATGTTTTGAAAAATTTTCTGTGAATATCACTACCCCAAAGGGAATGTATATATATGCTATATACAAAAGCTTTTTTTTAAATGCCTTTCTCAAAATAGAAAATGCCTAAAAAAGAACAAAACTGACCAATTTTATGATGACATGGCACATTTCTAAAGTATGTTGAGATTTATTATTAGTAGTATTTGACTTTCACTTTGAGTTCTGAAAGCATTTAAAACTCAGTATTAAAAAAGCCTCACAACAACCCTCTGAAGCAAGTTTCATCTCTATTTTACAGGTAAGGAAACAAAGGCACAAAGAAATTAAATGATATGCCACAGATAACACAGTGAGTCAGTGGCAAAACCAGGAACAGAATGAAACACCTATTACATAACTCTTTGTTCCTGCTAATAAAATTCATCTTATCTCTAATATGCTGTTTCACACCACCTGTATTAAAGATCATGAAAACTGGCCAATTTGCATTGTTAAAACTGTTGCAATGCCAATTTTTTTTTTTCCATATAAGCACAAAAATGCTACTTAAAGGGTTAATTATACTGCTGTGCAGGTAAAAATCTTTCGTTATTTCTGGTTAGACCAGTATTTAAATACTGACTGGCACAGAAGAGACCGAGCTAGCCCTGGACTCCCTTGTTTTGTTGTTGGGCATGGATATTGTACAACAAGATACTCCCACAGTGGCTTCAGGCAGCTCATCTTCCTCTGCCCATTCATTGAGATCTGGGTTATAGCACTGAATGCACTTCTTATATTTCTTCTCTATTTCATTCCAGCCTCCCACTAAGTAAATTTTCCCATTAAGTGTTGAGGCCCCTGCTGTACTAACTCCAGTTTGGAGGGGTGCAACGTAACTCCATTGCCCTGTGTAAGGACTGTAGCACTCCACGGGGAGAACATCCACCCTTTCCCCTCGCCCTCCCAGTTGCGAGCCACCCATGACATAGACCCTCTCCAAAAGGGATATAGCACAGTGCCATCCCCTTGGAGTGCTAAGGCTGGACTTATCCTGCCAGTTATCATTAGAGGGGTCATACATACACACTGAACGAGAATAAGCATTATTTATGTAACCTCCTGTGACCAGGATCCTACCATCTACCACTGCACTAGCATGGCAGCACCTTGGCACCTCCAGAGGTGCCTTCATTTGCCACTGATTAGTTGCAGGTACATAGCATTCAACTGAGGAGAGACACCCCTCGGAGTTGCGACCACCCACTGCAAAAAGGAGGCCATTGAATACATTCAGGCTAAAGTGGGTACGCTTCTGATTCATATTTGCCAGGTGAATCCATGTGTTGAAACGAGGATCATATCTGAAAGCATTAAAAAAAGAGGGTAACTGTCTCAAATATTGCTATGGTAAATTCTACAATCCTACATCTGTTCCCCTGTTGCTGCAGCTGTGAAATTTCCAAATCACTATTTTATTTTAGTTATTTATCTAGCCCTTTAGAACTGCATGGAATTAAACTGGTATTCCTGTTTAAATTTCTGAATAATATAGTTTTTGATTTTTAAAAAATGTGTTTATATCATTCCAAACCAATATTATTTCAATAAGGCAAATCTGACTTATTCCTGTAATTTGGTTTTGTACAGGAACCTCCACAGAATGGGAAGTGATTCTTTTAACACTCAATGAAAAATTATAAACTTTTTTACAATTTATGCCTACAAAAGGCCTACAAAAACAAAGATGTCAAAATTTATTCAAAGAGTTTTAAAAACTGTTAGGTGGTGATTTATACTTGCATACTTTTTAAATGTTAGGTGTTTTTCTTTCCCTGTCATTCATATCAAATTGGATTTATGTGGAAACAACATCTTTATTTCCTAATATCATATCTGTCTGAAATAACATTCTCTGCCCATGACATTCAAATGAGCAACTTTAAGGTAGCAAATAGAAAATTATGATTCCTTAGGATAAGATTGTGAGTGAGGTACATAATTAGGCCCATAAATTTCTTCTATTGCATGGTGAGGGGACTAGAGAATCATATGAGAAAAAGACCATGTTAGCTTACATACAGTATTGTTATCTGTCAGCTCTGAAAGCTGACTTGCCCAAGGTTAATGGCAGAATAGAGAGCAGAACCCATGCAGACAAACACTTGCCTGACCATAAACATCCCTTCATCATTCACACAACCAAGGCATGGACTGAACACCTTATGAGCTTTTTGAGAAGCCTTATGAGAAGGCGAGGCATAGCCTTAAGGCAGAAGGTTTGGAGAGCAGCAAAGTAATCTCATTTGCATGATGTATTCTTCTGACAAATTAGATTACACAATAAAAATGATCTAGAGAACATTCCTTATTCATCAACTTCATAAGTTCATTGATCTCTTCAGGAGAGGTTATCTGAATGTTTCTTCTGGGAGCAGAAGAGGAAACATTGGTAGGACTATAGCTGCACATTGGCATTGCCTTTTCATTGTCTGTTAATAGATAAAAAGCTGAGTTTTCTCACCTCCAGCCTTTTCTTCAAGCTATTGTGTGCCACCAGCTTTCAGGCAAAACTATTTAAAAACTAGTAGAAGTTTCCCATAGCCTAACATACAGTAAGTAGTACCTTGACTGACCCTCTTCTAGCCTTGCTATCACCAGTGAAGTTCTTGGATGACAGTAGATGGGAACTGCAATATTACAGGAACTAGGGATTATTTGGAGCCATTGCAGAAGACAAAAAAAAACAGCCTTCAGGAAACCATGACATTGTTTCCTACTCTTGAGAAATAAAAAACCTACAGGAAATGAAATGCAGCACAAGAGCTGGTGAAAGTATGGTGGATGGTGCAGAAGAAAGGCAAGATTATAACACCTAAGGACTATTTTTCAGAATTTTCTGTGATGCATCAGCAGCTCCTGAAATTCAGAAAGTCTCACCTTGTTTGATTTTGTGCATTTTAATGCTACCTTAGAGCCTCCCATAATTTTAATATTTGAACAGGTGTTATTTATTTCCTCCACTTGGTGTAAATTTTCTCAATCTATCTTCCTCACTTCTCATTGTGCATTTGTAACCATGGCGGAGTTTTTGCATGACTTTAGTTGTATATTACTGCTCATTCAAACTTTAATACAGAATAGCATCCATACCTCCCCCTACTCTGTCCCCCTTCTATATGCTTGGACTGTTCATGCTGCACTTCACAATCCAGCTTGGTCTATCTCCCTGCACTGTGGGGAATCAATCTCTCCATCCCTTATAAATAATTGGTTACCTGCAGAAATTGCTGACTGCATGCTTGGCTTGGTTCCTGGCATCGTTCTGATCTTCCCCACCGGCCACATACAGAAATCCATCCATCACTGTCACACACTGATTAAAACTTTTAGCAGGCATTTCACTAAGCTTCTTCCATCCATTTTCAGGATCTCTGTATAAGATGTCTCTGCTAAGAGACTTTTCTGTTAGTGCAGGGCGTCCCCCAACAGTAACTAATACTCTGAAACCTCCCCGAATCCTTGTTCTTCTGGATTGCAATGTATTCTGATGATAGGGAAGCAAATGATAATTCATGGCATCCACTAGAAGTTTATGGCAGTCTGCATCTTGCATCATTCTCGGTACAGTTTGAACATAATTGACGAGGTCTTGAGCTGAGATGGTACCAAAGCGGATGTTACCTAAAAGATCTGCAGCAAACTTTACTCTTTTTTGGTCAAATTCTAGCCATTTTATTGCAATCTGGAATGCAACAATTTCAGATGGCAACTGCAAGTCATCATCTGCAAGAAGTTCATTAATCTGATCAAAAGTAAGTTTTAAGAACTGATCTGTTTCTGAAAATTCAATGAAGTTGTCTCTAATAAATTTGTGTGCTGCTTCTTTGGTTGTTTTTAGTCCATATGTTTCTGCAATATTGGCAATGTACATACAATTCTCAACACTGATTTCTTGGATTAGAAAATCACAGCACATCTTTACAAGAGTGTGAATTTGAAGATAGATTGCTGTGGAAATAATACTACCTATTGTATAAAGTGAGAGAGTAAGTTTTCCGGTATAAGCATAGGTGATAACAGTAGCTAGACCCAATGGGGATACATCATTGAGGTCTACTCTGTGTGTGCTTGGATCTTTTTTTAAGATGCTGTGAAAGTAGTCACTGCTTGAAGCCATCACTACCTTGTGAACACTGAAAGATTTGGTTTTGGTACTGATAGTCAAGTCACAAAGAAAATTTTCTTGTCTCATTCTGCTTAGACCTTCCAAGAGATTTGGGCTATATGATGAGTCGGAAACTTCAGATGAGATGCAGCTGAAACCATTTCCTCCCTCTAAGAGTCCATTCAAGCCATTTAGTTTACTTAGGGGGCCATCCTCCACAATGATAGTCATTTCATTGATATCTGCTTTGTTCTTTTTCACATTCTTCTTCTTAGGTGCCATGACTGCAATGAACTATTACAGCCAAGAGCTTGCTAAAAATACAATGAAAAAGTTTAGAACTACATTGCAGTAGCAAAATGTAATATCTGACTGATTATGCAACAAATCTAAACTTTGTCAACATATAAGAACAAAACACATGATATAATGTATCTTCCTAAGAACAGTTATATTGGCTTAGACTGGAGTGTTGCTGTTTATTAATTACAATGGATACCCAATTATGAATAATACACCTAAAAGTAATTCCTTTTTTAAAAAAAAATAAGATTATAAAAATCATGCTCCCCTGTTCTCAAGACATTCAAAGAGTTAACTTCCCTTTCTAAACATTAAATGAGATTGTCAGAATGCAAAATTTTGTAAAAATATTTTAAAGTCATTCAGGATCTAGATCTGAATTCATTACTCTGAAGTATCAGAAAGATATGGGCCCCTACCCTGTTCATCCTTACTCCAGGGCGAGTACGGATTTACAGGTAAGTTAATTCAAAATTTTCAAAATTTGACCAGGAAATATTAATAGTGGGAGAAAGTCTTTTAAAAATTAGCAGTATAAAACATAAAGGAGAAAGTGAATTTTAGGTATGATGTTATGTTGATTTTAGATTTAGGATCTGATCAAAATTGCTTCCAGGTTTGTAACTTTAGATTTATTAGACTTAAAATATTCTATTTCCCATGTCAGATTCACAAATACCTTCTATTCATAGCACACTTTGCTTGCTTTTCCATATCAATAATTTGAAATTATTATAATCTTACTTTTAGGATTTTGAGGAGATTTAAGAGAGAGAGGGGATGTCTAACTTTTCCTTGAAAAAGCTTTTGTGCAAACTCTAGCAGAACGTGTTATTTTAAACACATTCTTTATGTGTGAAGGAAATAATTATTTCCATACAGTTTTGTTAGAATGGATGCTTGAATTATACATATCAGCTCTAGGCAAGTTCCAACCCTTGCTGAAATGAAGAGCCAAGCTTTTGTCAAATGCACTGTTAGTTGGCCCTTAAGTAATCCTCAAAGGAGCTATGTAAAAAAAAATATATATATATATGTAAATATACCAGAAGGAAAGCACCGATCCTGGAAACTACAGTTAAAAGCAGAATTGCTGAGAGCAGCATTGTTCGGATATAGCACTAATCTTCAGTATATCCTTTATTTTAAAACAATTACAGCAGCTAATTTTCTTTGTGATCCCTGTGTTCATAAAAGATCGAACATGGAGAAATATTATTTAATGACAAAACAAAAAACTGGATTATTTAGTAGTTCAAATTAAGAAATAAATCTCCATTAATATTTCAATCTACAACCTCATCACATCATTTTTTCTTTAAGCGTATAGCATATAACAAAACAATGTTATAATTATAGAAAGGAATGGTTGCTGCCTGTGAGTACTAGGATTTTTTTTCCCCTGAGGGATGATGATTATGAGCAGAGCAGGAGAGGGGGAAGGCCATGTGTGCTGCAAGCGTCAGTGTCACTGCATGCTGGCGCGAGCTGCGATCCTGAACGTGGCTGTGCCAGCGCGGTGGTCAGCTGCTGCCTGTCCCCCCCGCGGTGGCTGCATTCCAGGAGCTGCATCTGTTGAGATCTATCAGAGTCACCTCCAGGAATAGCAACGGCCCAACAGCTTGCCATTTTAAGATAGGTTCAGCTGAAGGTGTATCTACTCTTCTGAGCATACGTTGTTGGTTAGCACAATTTTTTGCAATAAAACTATGCTATTGCAAGTGTAATGTGCATTTGTTCACTGAGAATAAAAACAAAACAAAACTTTTGGATGTGTTTTTCTGTTAGCCACATATTTATAGCTTTTTATACTTAGAGCCACAACTTTACAGCTGGCTAGGGAATATTCTTTTGGCAATCATATTTTGGGGTCTAAATATTTTAGAGACCCATAACTTTTACAAATTTTCATACATGTGCCACTTAATGCGCATGTCTGAAACTAAATGCACTAAGGTTAATATAAAGCTCATTTAAACACAAAATTTTAAGCTGTTTGTTAAAAAATGTCCACTCTAAATTTTTTCCTGAAAGACACTTTTTCAACAGAAGTTTCCCTAGCTTGTTTACTGTATAAGCACATAAGTGAAAGGAAATGCAAAACCAGTGAAACAAATCGGACAATCCTGAAATAAATCAAAGTTACTGAACTTTGAAAACCCTGAGTGATTTGGTTTTCTATAGCCTTTTGCCTTTACCTAATTTATTTCAGCTTAAGAACAACTCATGCCAAAGGATACTCCAGGATCCAAAACAATACGTTCAAACAAACAACCTTCCCCCCTTTACAATTTTGTCTTCTAAGCACTATCAAATCAGGAGTTAAAATCCCTTACCCTCCTCAGAAAAATGTTGTCCCAGGGCTGTCCAAGAAGTTGTCAATGCAAATGCCTCTTCCTAGGAAAAATGAGAAGACAAAAGGAGAGGAAAAGTAGTAAAACTAAGAGGGAGAGAGAAATGAGAGGCCACTTGGCAAATCCCAGCTTGCGGTTTCCAGTGTGACCCTTTGCTGTCACAGTGAGCAAAAGAGACTGGAGTTTGCGCTTGGGTGCTCTTTAAAATGACCCCTCCTCTCTGTGCCTCTCTCCCTGCCGCTACCCAGCCAAAGGAATTAAGTTTCCCTGGCTTGCCTGGCCTTTAGAAACCAGGGGAACAAACCTGGCTCCTTAAAATACGCAGGTACAAGGAAGAAAAGGAGGGGAAGGTGAAGATGGTAGATCCACAACAGCTGAAATTTGTCCTGGGTAACTGGAGGGCTGACCGCTGGACTCCCCACCTCAAAGTCAGATGCCTCGGCTTCCTAAGCAACGCTGGGAGGTGGCGAGGTTGGGCCAAAGCCCGTATGCTCTATGGGGAGACATCGTAAATAACCAGCAGGAAGTGCAAAGGGAAAGCTGGAGCTTTACTTCGACTTTTCTCAGGCTTTTGGTGCCTGGCTCCGGCGGAGTGGAGCAGGCTGCCTGCCTGCCTGTCTGCCTGGGCTTCCTGGTCACGTTCTTTTTCTTGCCGTTAGGTCACTGCTGCATCAGAGACTTTGGCTTTGAAAGCTACTGGCTCACATCTTTTCTCCTCTGAAGGTATCCTAACTTTGGGGTTATAAAATACACTGAAATATTTTACCTTCACCTCTGGCCAGTCAACTCAGGAAGAATTTGAAGGCAAATGCCCACACCCCAGACCCATTTCATACCACTGGAGAGGTAAAAGCAGTGTGAGCATCTGTGTGTGGGAAGGGAAGGATACTGGGAAAAGCGGAAGTCAGAGAAAGGGAAGATTTTCTCTTGGTTGTACTTTGTGTAAAGCTTAAATTGGTAGATTTATTGCATTACCTCCAAGCTCAGAGAGGTTATTGCAACAATTACTGCAAAATAATACTTGTCATATTGAACAAAAGGGCCCTGCTGTGCTCATGTAGTTACACAAAAATGAACAAAACAGAATGGGCAGTGGGATGCCGTCAAACATATGAAATGAGAGTAAAAGGGAGGGACGTGCTGCCAAGCACTCCTACTAGTGATAAGATGACCAGCTTTCTTGAAGAAAATGAAGGGTCAAGCTGCAAAAAATAAAGGGCAAAGCCTTATCTCAAGAGATGTTTTAGGGACTTCCCCTTTGTATACTATATGTCTTCTCTCACATGTAGATTTCTACTGCCTAAAATATACTATTCAGTTATCCTAAACATCAATTTAATATGTGGAATGACATTTATCATCATCTTAATGCATCTCAATATATCTTTATCTTCCAGTTCGACCTATCAATAAAACTCCTTACATGGACAATTATTATTTACTTTTCTGAAGCTCTGCCTTAACAGGATCAGTTGTAATGATTTCTGCAATCTGACCAAGTTTTTACACAAAGAATATATTCCCCACTATGCTTCATGAGTTTTAAGAAATTGAGAAAAATAGTTTTTGTAGATAGAACAGTCCATTTTCTAACACAAGACTCCCAAAGCATATACATACCAGTGACTCTCAGTACATAGTGTTCCCTTTTCTAACAACTCATATCCAAACTTTTATCAATTTTTATAATTGTTATGATGTCTGGAAAAGTCAACATTTTTCAGAGAAAGAATGAAATCTATGAAATCTCTTTTTTTTCTTGTTTTTCCAGTTAGTTTTTTTTGATAAAAGGTATTTTTATGATACAAAATGAAGACACTATTATAATCTGCAGAACATAAAGATTTTTCTAATTTTAATACCATATCTTAAAAATCTTTTAGCATATTGTAAAATAAATTTAAATTTTATTCAATATCTACAAATGTCTTTCCTACATCCCTATATCATTCACTGTTGAAAAACCACAAAAAATACAGTGAGGAAATACCACCACTGAAGATATAAAACTCATTTCTGATTCCCAGAAAACATGGAACATACTTTCAGCTGTGCAGTGTACAGGTACCCAACTTGTGGGGCATGCCTCTACAAATCTGTGTGTTAATGCTGACACAGTCATCAGACACCTCTCATAGTTCTGAAACTTTAGTGGTACCTTAGGAGAAAAACACAAAACTTTAATTACTTGGTCTTCCAGATTAGAGGACGATTGAGAGCATACTTGGCTATTACACAGTATGCAAGCTGGTCTTGGAACTAAATAGTCATTCTCATTTTCCATTAATTTGCACACAACAAGGTTTCTTTCAAAGTAAAAGGTACCAGGATTACCTGCAAATCATGATACACTTTTAAATTCAAACTTTGATTTTTAATATGCTTCTTTATTTTCAGATATTCTTAACAGTGTTTCCTTTGTATCTTGAAAATAACAAGTTGTCTTTCTGATTATTTCCCTTCCAACTGGAAAGTAATTAATAACTATTAAAAATATTTTGATAATTGGCCACAGAAGACACACCTTCTTTCAATCAAGTTATGAATTATTTTCTCAATTGAAAGAGGCAATAATACATTTTTTGGCAATATCTTAAACTTTTTTCTTGTCAAGATATATCCTTTCAGGTATGAGTGAATCTTGGGGGGAAAAAAAAAAGTAATTTGATGCCCAATCCAGTGATCTGCATGAGTGACTAAGGAAAATACTATCAATTTGTGCAGCGGGTCATGTAGTCATATTTTAACACTTAGAGGAAATGAAAGCAAAGAGGTTTCAAAACCGTTCAAGAGATCAGTTCTTTACCAAATAAACAAGAATAAGTTTTATGATCTGCTCCATGTACCCAAGCCAGAATTAGTAATTGGGAAAGTTCTTCTATCAACAAAGATAGGCCTTAAGGCAGTTAGTACAATCTTTTCTAATCCATGCAGAATCATTACTGCACTCTTTCTGGAAAATGCAAAGCCTTTTCTTTAAAGGCAGCATGTCCTGATTTGTTGGTGGAACGTTAGCATCGTGCCTATGCCTCTGTGGGGATCTGCCTTGCTCGCCTAAAGGTATCTTAACAAAATTTAGACCCAGCTTCAGATCACGGCTATTTCGTTTGCTCTGAGTTTGTGTATACTCGGACAAATACTATGCACCCCAAAACACATATTTAGTTCACTGTGATAAATCATATGAAAAAAATCCTTCTTTAAATGCATTAGTCTGAACATATGGGGTAATCCCGCCTATAATGTCTTTAGGAAGGCTGAAGCTCTTTATGCAGATTGCAGACATTTTGAAAGCAGACTGCATTTCAGTGGGAACTGAAATCTTTTCAATAGAAAGACTGAAAAGAAATGCAGAATTCTTGCTTTTTAAGCTGCTGAATAAATGCAAATTTGGGATCAAATACACAGGCCTTGATTTCAAAGAAAGTGCCTTAGAGAAATGAAACTGCATTCGGCAAAACAAACAACCCTGACTTAGTCACGCAGAACTCTCTCAAGAGAGACACCTCTCACAACACTTGATCGCTCATTCCCAGTTCGGTGCCTAATTTTGGTCAGCCAAGCCTTCCACATCAATTCACCCCCTGAAGCTCTCACCTAACTGTTGTTATTAGCTCACACAGAGCCTATTTCTCTTTCTGGTTTCACAGTTTCCTCAGAAAGTCAAAAAGCACAGGCAGTACAGTGCAGTGAAGACCCTAGGGATGAGAGTTTACAAGCTGCCGAGCACAGCTGACAGCAGAACACAGCTCTCCGGCATGTAGCAACACAGAGCAATTATCAGAGCTAACCTGCGTGCAGCAACTTCTGCTCTTCCTGGCGGGAGTCCCACATCACCGCCAAACAAACACATCTTCATAACAATTGGCATCAGCTGGCAGTTTTGAAGGGTCAAGTAAACTGGGAATCCTTTTCTCTGCAAAAGTTATGACAGGCAATATAAGAAATTTTGCAATTAGACCTGGGCTAGAAACATTTTCCTTGTCCTATGAAAGTTTTTGAGATTTAAAGTATTTTCTTCTTCATTGGAATGAAACTGAGATCTTTCAAAATAATTGTGCAGAAATGCAGTGAGGAGATTTTCCCTATCCCACAAAACCCAGTAGCCTGACAGTTAAGGCTTTCAAGCAACATGTGGGAAACCCAGCTTCAAT
The DNA here is from genome assembly GCF_036417845.1 of Apteryx mantelli. Taxonomy (NCBI): domain Eukaryota; kingdom Metazoa; phylum Chordata; class Aves; order Apterygiformes; family Apterygidae; genus Apteryx; species Apteryx mantelli. The sequence continues at coordinate 112,845,980 of NC_089980.1, read as the reverse complement.
CGCATAATTCATATCAGGATCTGAACCTCACCTTCCCTAATCAAAGATTACTTTAACCATAATGCGACTGTGGGCTGAATCTTTTCCAAGATTTTTTTCTGTATAAATTCCACTTTCCATAAGTAATTGCATACTATTAGGGCCAAAAAAATAGAGACTAACTAGCTGTAGATGGCTGATTCTAAGGTAGGGTTAATGAAGTCTCCAGTACATACTGCAAAGATTACTTCTATACTTCTAATTACTTCTATAAAGTAGAAGACTTACATGAGCGTGGGAACTAGGGAGCCAGTCTGCAGCAGGAAATTCAATTTGAATCTTCTATAGCCAACTCAAGTGTTCTAACTACACTACTGCACTACTAGCTATTTTGGTTTCTGCACTGATAAATTTGCTATATGCAGTGCCAAGCTGTAATAAGATCTATTTTGCAAGGGTAGTAACCCTAACAAGCAAATACCAAATAAAAAGGTAATCCTCTTTTGCCCACTTAAAATTCCCCTGCAATTAGACTGGATACACTCTTTTTAATACTTCCTGCACACACTGTTTTAAAGAGTGGTAGGTGATCAATTGATTGATCGATCAATCTATCTATTTTATCTATATTAACTTCCAAAAAAATATGGCAAACCATATCTTTTTAGGAGAGACTCATTCAGCTTCAAGTCTTTCAAGTAAGCGCTTAGCTCCAGTAAGCTCCATGACAGAGATCCTATTTCACAGCTACACAGTTAACATAGCACTCTGGAGACCAAAGACTGATTCCCTGCCCTACCTTATGCAAGTCACAAAGAAACCGTGCTGAAAGTTGCAATACCTCAAAATGCTGTTCCCCTCAAAATATGCATTAGCCATCAGGCTATAATTTAGGCAGGACAGAAAAAAAAAAGAAAGATGTCTTCTAAAGTCTTCCTGCAAAAGCTTGAATATTGTGTGGAAAGGACAAAACAAATCACAATGTGAAAAAAAAGAAAAAAAAGAAGAAGGGTTCTCTCCAGGAAGTCTTGTGTCCTGTTCCAGTGCTGAGTTTTATTCACTGACATCATTGTAAAATATATAACCAATTCCTGACCAGACTTTCCCCTCTTCAAAGGCGATACTCTCGGTGGTGCTTTATAGAGTCAAGCTGCTTGATTTGTGCTCACTATGCACTTCTCTGCATTTTGGTCCACTTTCAACAGGTCCCTTTCGATAGTCTGGGGCAGGCACACCCTCCTGCAATGTGGGACGTGTGGCCTTGAATGTCTCCTCATCTTTGTGCTCAGGATGACCTCGAGCTTTATGAACCTTGTAGGCCAGCAAATATTGTAGTGCCATTGCTAGTAACGTGCCACAAGGCTTTGTGTTAATCTAATGACACAGGCAATAGGAGCCATCAGGCTTTGTCTGGACTCCTCTTGTCTTGCTTGGAGAGTTGTTTTAGCTTGTAACAGCAATTATCTAATGACCAGGTAACTATTGTCTACTTTAATTTTTGCTTAGCTTTGTAAAATTGTATGATGAAACACCTATTGTTAAATAAATTTCTATAACAAGTAGTTCTCCTGCGTAGGATAAACTATCTATGATTCTAGAATAAAATGCAGCATAGAGGAGTAAAGGCATGGGAAGACAGCAGAGGCCTTGGAGGTATAGGCAGAGGATGATACTGGAGGCCCCAGGGCTATAATCAACTCACCCAGGGCCAATTAATGGTCACCAAAAGAATGCAACCTTGGGAGCTGGGTAAAACCAGTTTCAGGGGTAAGAAAGAGAGGAAAGAACAAGTACCCAACATATGTAAAACACCCCATATATAATAAATTTGGATATTAGGTAGAATTACAGACCCAGGAAAAAAGAGCAAGGTATAGAGCATGTTAGCAAACATAAAAATGACCCCAACTAGATCCTACAGTGAGGAGGAAGAATCCATTAACATCAGCAACATCCTCCTCCTGGTGAAGGATTTGGGAAGCTGATGACTTTCCAGACACCTCCTCCCCAGAATGAAATCATTGACGTTAAGACCCAGAGGGGCAATGGAAGGGTGGGCATAACATCAGAGAAAGGGGTAGATACTAGTAAGTTTGTATATATATGTCATTTTAACCATATTTAATTTGAACTGTGTTACTACCATTGTAACTGAACTAATAATTCTTTGATAAGATTGCCAATACATCAATTAGACTAAAAATAATTTCTTGACTTTGCATATCCCATGTTTTCCTTTCGCCTATACCAAGATTTTGAGTGCAACACACTAGTAGGAGTTCAAGCAACCTATTCTGTAACTTGGATGCAACAGATTGGTAGCAGTTATGCCTCCTTATTTTTGGGTGAATGTTTTAACAATTAAGTTACTATCTGAAAGACAGATAACAATAGTTCCACCAGCAATATTTGAATGAAATGTTTTTAATGAAAGTGACTGTCATTGATATATGTTGCACTGAATTCAAGGCTATCTGGCACTGGCATGCAGAAAAACTTTGAGAGCTTAAGTATATTGTAGCTGTCTACTGATGATGAAATACCTAGGTAGTGAAGAACAGTTTTGACAGACCTTGCCAGCCACATAAATTTTATCTAACGTCAAATTTATGTCATGGGATTTCTGTGTTAACCTGGACCTTAAGCACTCTTCTGTGGCTGTAAAGTAGGAATTGTCTAGCTCACAGACGGTTTTTGAAAGTAGCTCTGCAGTCATTGGGAAGCACTCAGACATTGGTAGGTAACCTAAAGGTACCATAGGCTGGAACTGTGAATGCACCTGGGGAAGTATCTCTACAACAAATGCTGCTGTGTTTGCCATGGCAATACCCATACCAACTATCACGTGGCCAGCATGGATTTATATCCATATCAACTGTCACATAGCCAGCATGGATTTTAACAATTAGTAAGATGTGGACTAACAACTCAGATACAGACCCAGATTTCCAGGAAGCTTACATGGCACATGTGCAATTTCTGTTACCTGTGCCTGATACCTTTACCTGCACATTAAAATTGCAGTAGTATGCCTACAGGTGCTGGTCATATCCTTGTTTGCTTGGCCTCCATACACTTACACTTGTCATTGTGTTTATCAGCCACTAAGCAGCCTTACAGCCACAAAGACAACAGAAATACCACAGACCTTACTAATATCAGCAGATAACTGAACTTTGTATGAGCAAGTGCAAATGGCTCTGATGCTAACAACAGTCCCACTTCTCATCTGGTGTACCTCTGGGGAGCAGAAACTCATGATGCTGGCACAGCCACAGTGATGGACTTACCTTGTTGCTCTTTGCAGGATAAAAATAAATGGCATGGTGTTTCTTGGGACAGGCTGTTTTTGTCCCTCTGACTCAGTTTCACAGACACATTTAAATTATAACCGTGCTTGTTAAATACTACACTGTATATTTAAACAAAAGTAAGATTGAAAGAAGTAGAACAAAGAAAAGCACGTACTGTTACTACTTACTGATGGTTGATAGCAAACAACCAGGTCAACTGCAATTACCACTGTGACACTCCCACAAGAAAGAGGTACTTTGGGTAAGATCATATAGGCTTTGTCTATACTAGTAAGACAACAGGATCAGAGCTCAGGCCAAGGCACTGAGATGTAGCTGTCCATATTGCTTATTATCAGGGTCCCTGGCATGGTTTTGGCCTCAGCTATCAAACACAGTCCCAAATAATCCCTGGGCAAAGTTCAGAAGTTAGCTTGTGCCAAAGGCCCTTTCCAATGGGCAGTCTGGGGGCAACTGTGTGCCCTGGAGGATAACGTGGTCTGACAGTCTGGGCAAGGCCAGCCTTCACGGGCTGCCTCAGGGCCAGAGTGGGGCCAATGGCTGTTAGCTGATTAGTGTAGATGAAGCACTATGAACCCATTAGGCAGCTCTCCAGCCTCTTCAACGTGCTGCACACTGTAAGACTGTATGGATCACCATTTCCTCCTACAAACCAGTGTCTGTGAAAATGTGCTTGTTACGCTCCCTGGGCTCTCGTTGGCTAGAGCAAAGGACAAACTTGCCCTTGGGTTGGATAGCTGGCATAACCAAGAGACACCCAGGGCCGTGGCAGGGAGAAGAGACGGCTTGTTGTACTGCTGGTGATGGTGGTGGGGAAAGTAACACAATTCAAAGAAGAGCACTTCTCCCCACCTTGCTCTTCTCCCAGGAAAAATACTGTGTGCACAGACCAGCCAGCAGAGATCTGGGACAGGAGAGGGGAAGGACAGATGCTATGGAGACCCCTCCGGGCTGCCAAACACACACAAACAAGACTGTGAGGGTGGCGAGGCGGACACCAAAAGTACCTCCATGGCTTCTGGGAACACATTGTGTGCGGACATGTGTTAGCAATTTCTTCCAAAAAAGGGGGGGGGGGGAGAGGGGGGGACGACGCAGGGGAACGGGGCAGAAAGCAGTGGAAGGAAAAGAGAAGGTATGAGCACCCCAGGCACCGGCAGCACTCCAGGACCAGGGGCCGAGGCGAGGCCGGCGGGGCCCGGCCCTGCCCTGCCCTGCCCTGCGGCGGGGGGGCAGCGGCGGGCGGCGCCGCCTATGGCGCGACGGGCGCTACTACAAGAGCGGCGGCGGGGGCGGGCGGCCCGGCCGAGGCGAGGCGAGGCGAGGCGAGGGCGCCATGGCGGAGGGGCAGAGCGCCACGCGCAAGGTGCTGCAGCTGCAAGCGCGTCTCGACCGCGCGCAGGAGCCCCGAGAGGTACCGGGCGGCGGCCGCCCCCGAGGGCACGGCGGCGGGGAGGGCGGCCCCCCGTGCTCCGGCTCCGCCTCGAGCAGCGGGCCGGCCCAGCGCCCCGGTGCTTCTGCGCGGCCGCGCTGGGCACGGGAGGCGTTGCTCCCCCTCAGGGGCGGCGCGCGCTCGTGGCGCCGCAGCGTGCGCCGGGAGGCCGTTAACAGCTGTGGTGTGCGCCGCGCGCGGCCTCGCTCCTGCCGCTGGCCCTGCGCGGCGTGCGGCGCGCTGGAGAAGTCAGGCTGGCCTGGAGTGCGCCCTCCTTTGTAGTGTTTGGCATCCCCGCTTCATGGCTGTGTGGATTATATGTGTATATACATACCCCCCCACACACATACCCCCACAGCAAATGTTGAGTGAGGTATGGGTAGAGTTTGGTGGGAGGGTTTTTGGAGGGTGGGAGTGTGGGGGGGTGCTCACCTAGCTGAGGTCCCGCAATTTCTTCCTTAGTTCTTGCTGCTTGGCTGCGTTGAGTACAGAGGGGGATCTTTTTGCTGAATTTAACTAGTTGAATGTGCTATGTCCATAAGGTGCTGCTAGTATGTGTTTTAATGAAATCCTGGTTCCTCTTGCTGGCTGTGACAGGTTTTTGTGGAGGCACTCTGTGAGCTGATTTTGAAAACTTTACTGAGGTCACAGGTCTCTGCTTTATTTGCCCCCTGGTTATGACCTGGAAGGAGTCAAGGAATGCTAGATGGTGTTCAGATTGTCTGTGATTATTTTCCATGTTGATAAGTGCTAAAAACTTCCTTTAAGTAACCAAGAATTCCTGCATAGAATCAGATGACAATAAAAAGGGCTACTAAAAGTAGATATAATGTCATTACATCTAAAACATCCTCTGCGTAACAGGCACTGCTAGTTATGTGTGCAGTCCTGTCAACCTGACTAGAAATGCAAGTCATAGCTGCTGAGGTTCATAAAAGCTTTTCTTCATGAAATAGGTGTGTTTGTTTGTTTTAATGGCGTGCAGCGAAAAGTGGGAAGTGTCAGATCTTGCATTATTATTCTTGGTACAGGAAGAACAAAGCTTCTCTTATCTCTGAAAGAAATTAAACAACCTGTAGGACAGCAGGACTGCTCGGTAGCTGCAAGATCTAGATAAGGCATCCTTGAAACAAGCAAGCATCGGGTGAAAGATGGACCGGAGGGAGCAGCCTAAGGAAGCAGTGCTTGACACCAGTAGATACACTGGAGAGAGGGCGATAAGCACAGGCTCTGGGGAGGGAAGGCTACCCGGACACTGCGTCCTTCACCGGCCACAGTATCTGAACAGCAGCCCATCTCTTACCTGAAGGGCAGTAAGCCCCAAATTTGACTTGCTGTTTATTAAGTTATGTTTGACTGAAGAGAAGTGGATTCAAAAGGTACTGAGGTTTGAATTCAGTTGGCAAAATAACAGAATACGTTTCCTGTGACAGATTTCTAAGATGTTGGAACTTGATACAACTTTGTGAAGGCAATTTGGAGGCAGAGAGCAGCTGTATGGTTTAATATTCATGGTACTTGATAGTTAATAAACTTGAAAAGCTTAGTTATTACATTCATATATACTGTTTGTCTTCAAAGTGTGTATGCATATACATATATATGAAATAATGATTTTTTTTCTTTGCCAATAATGCTTTATCTTCACAAATGCCAGTGTTGTAGACTATAGTTGTCCTAAATGCAAACATCTGTGCGCAGTTACTTTTTCAGATATTTTAATTTGCAGTTCAGCAAAACTAAAATCTTTTCTTGCACTACAGAAATGATCAGACTTTACAGTCTTTAGATTCTTTAATACTTGGGGTTGGTGTTGAAATGCCATTCTGAACAAAAGCAATTGAAAGGGAATGGAGAGAAACAGTTCTAGCAGTAATTAAGTTTCCTAGGTGATTTCAAAACAACAAATTTCAAAACACATCCAGTTCATAAGTGAAAATATAAATACTGTGTTGCAGATGTGGCTTTATTAAGGGAGGAGACACAGCTTTTCTGTGGTATGGCGAAGAGCAGGTGCTGCATAAATTGGGACTAATGGTGGTGCTGCAGCACTTCTACTCTCCCTGGTAAAGCTGTATCTAACAAAATGGAAGTAGTTATGGAAAACGGGGGCTAGGGAACGGAGGGAAAGGGAGAAACTGGTAACTGTAAACTGGCAGACATGAAATGCACTGTTAATAAAAAGTAAATCTAGTAATAAAAAAATCTGTGATTCTTTCATTTAAAGACTATGGGAAGTGTTTTAAACACATGTGCAAAGGATAATAAATAAATAAAGTATGTAGGTAAGTGTTGATGTTGTCAAATATTTCTGTTCCATACTTGAGAATAATCTTTGTCTAATCTTTTTACTTTATTAATAATTACTAAATACTTTCTGATCTGACAATAACTAGGAAGGATGCAGAATATCAATTGCTCATGTTGAAAGGTTCTTAGTATGTAAAATTTAATAGCTGATCCACTGAATTTTCAGAGAATTGACCAAAGAATGAACAGAATTAGTGAGTTAGATACTTAATGAATTTCAGGATATTAGGAAGGTTTTGCAGGACTGGAAAAATGCTATAGTGACGGTGTTTATTCAGGCAAATGAAATGATCCATGTCACTGACATCAAAGTAATACACTGAGCAGCTTCACAATTGTGCATATAAGACAGCGGGTGTAGAACTAAAGAATGGTATCATGGTCCATGCTACTCGGTGAGACTTCATGTAGCTATTCTTGCCAAATTCATCTTAAATTGTATTCAGCTGACAGCAACTGTCATAAATACACTGAAGTCTTAAGGCATTTGACTTCTGTATGATGTTGATTACAGTAGCAATGTATGGACCTGATGAAATATACAGAATGGATTTAAAATACACTCACCAAAAATAAGTGAGAATCCTCAAAGAATGTTTCTGAGGGGAGATCATGCATCTGTTCTTGACATGATGTAGTTCAAATCTTTCTTCATTTAGAAGAAAGCAAGCATTGTAGGAAATGTTGCAAATACCGCAGTTATTTGTGTCAAATGAAGAGGACTTCTAGAAAACAACCTTGATCTTGTGGTAGGCTACATTCATTTCAGCAACATGCATTTTAACACGGCTCAGTGGAAAGTCACAGCTAGGAGCCATGAATCTAGGTCACTCAGGATAGGAGACTGTATTTTGGAAAGCATTGACTCAGAAAATTATTTGGAGCTCTGATGTATTACCAGTTGAGCACGAAATTGCAGTACAATGTAGTGGCTTATGGAATAAATGCCATCTTTGGGTAGCTTAGCAGGGTTATGTTATTACTACTATATAGTAGTAGAGGGACAATCACAGGAATATTATGTCCTGTTCTGGGGACTGTTTTTTAAAAAACAATGCTGACAAGCTGGAAAGATTTTCAAACAGCTACAGAATAACTATAGCTCTGACTAGCATAATTTACTTAAGCTAAAGAACTTGGTCAGTCTGTTTAACCTTAATGGCAAAGAGGTAAAGTATATGATCAGTCTCTAAAATCCCTGTGTTGTATAAGATGTTTGAAAGGAGAAGACTCCTTTGTTTAGTGGAAAGAAATAATGAGATTCAGTAGCTGAAAAACAAACCCAGACAAATTTTTAGGGAAACCAGAAGACTGGCTTTTGCTGGTTGGGGTGTGTGTGTGTATATATATATATATATTTTTTTTTAAGGCAACTGAGCATAGGAAGGACTTGAATGTGTTAGCTTTTTCTAACCTGCTGTTTTCTAAGACTTGATATCCTTTCAAAGGAGGCATCTATCTCAGCCAGATGTTATGGACTTGATGTGGAAATTGCCTGGTGAAATTTCATTCTGTGTTACAGAAGAGAGCAAGCTAAATAATCCTGAGGATCCATTCTGAACTTGGACTCTGAAAGTTGTTGGCTCTAAGTGGGTTGGATGTATACTACCTTAACAGCCTCAAGGTTCTCAGAATCATTAAACGGCTATTTCATTTTGCAGTTGTCAGGTATCTGTCTTAGAACTGAGGGAAATGTCATCTTTAATATTAAAGCTAAACAAATACCTTCTGTCTGTTAGAAAATGGATTTACATATATATAATACATGCACATATATGTGTGTGTGTTTTTCAATATATATAAAAATAACATTCAAAGGATATTGAATAGTATAAAATATTGATGCTGGGGATCAGTCATGCCTAGTCCAGACTGAAGATGCTTCCTCATGTGATGTGGAGAAGGCAAAAGTAACTTTAAGAGATATAACCAGCTAGTGAGCAAGGAAGAGGAGGGAAAAAGAGGAAGGAAGGAAGGGTGGGTAGGTGATGTTATTGTGGTGAAACATTCAGTCAGTCCCTTGATCACATGCTGCCTGAAGACCCGTCTCTGGTGAATGGGTCCCATCTGTCCTGAGGGGTCTGGGATCAGCTAGAAAAAAACAGGAGACTATACAAGACTCTGGTAAGAGAGGCAGCAGCAACACTAGAGCAGTGAGAAGAGACCGAACTTGAGGCACCTGGCATCTGCTGATACCATGAATCTGCCTTCAGTCTGGACTCTGGAAATCTGTTTGCTCACATGCTTCTTACCTGCTGTTCATTGCTATTGCACTCTGCTCTGCAAATGCCTGCCTGCTTTTCCTCCTTCCCTTTGTCATAGGCTCAGGAGTGAGATATTATCTTTGTTTTCTGTCAGACCAGCATGTATGTGCCTGCTCTGTTTGACAATAAGACTCCACTTGTGTTATGTCTTTACATTGCCTGAAGACCTGTGTCTTGGGCTTGACTTGAATGCCATTTATGGGAAAAATAACAGTTCTAAAGACTTTGAATCATCCCCTAGAAATCAGGAATTTGAGTTACATAGAACAGTTCAGAAATCATAGAGGTAACTTAAGTTCTTCAGGGTTTTGTAATCCTTTCCATTTCCTTTGTAAGTTTTTCCATGAGAGTATAGTTGATAGCAGTATGTAAGATAAAATAGTCTTAAAACCATCAAGGCAATGGAGGATTTAATATGTATTGCATGTATATGGAAAGACTTGAGGAAAAATTACTGGCTGCAGAAGAGCCAGGAGGACTACAACTTTCATGCTAAAAGGAATGGTTAGAGCAAGGCACCTTAACAAATCAATCTTCATGTTCTTTTTGAAAATCTGCTGCTAACAGACTTTGGATAAATTACTTTCTCTGTTTGCCTCAATTCATTCAATAAATGTAATGATGCACCATATGAATATCATGAAAAAGAAAAATCCTTAGAAGTTCAGGTTTTACAAGGAGCTTTAAGTTTCAGTGAAAAGCTTTACTATGTCCTATACTTCACAGTATACCTTTTTGTGGCCTTCACCAAAGTCTGGTAGGTATTTAAGCTTGGTATTTGCACTTAAAACCCACTAATCTTCCCGAGTCTTTGACAGAGAAATCAAAACTCTAGGAAATTATATAAATACAGAGTTTCTGAACTATTACTGAAGTTTGTCACAAATTAAATTCAATTGTTTCCAGATTGTATCTGTAAGTTTGGTTTCTAAATGCCAAGTGCTCTGACATCAGTAATTCTTACTGACAAGCTAGATACTGGCATTTACATTTCCCATTTATAGTACAAAGCAAATGGAACTATCTATCCTTTGGTGCTCCCCTACATACATAGCTGCTGATATCATTGCAGACTAAGCTATTCCCAGCTTTCTAGAGGTCAGGATCGCTTCTCTTAAAAGGACTGTCATAGTTTCTGATCAATTCTTTCTAGTTTATTTCTAATGAAAACCTCTTGCTTGTCTTTGCTAAATGTAATGTATTTCAAAAAAAGCAAAGCAAATAGTGTGTTCTTTGGCTTAAATTTTGAAAGCTTTGTCTTTCTTCAAAATGTGTTGACCTGTCATCTAGGTACTTTTGTAATTTAGTCTTTTTTGAATTTGTATGAGTAGTTATTGCTTGGTACCTGAACCCATCTTAGAGTCTTCTGAAATGAACTCAGCTTTATAAATTAACTTAGTCAAAAACCCATCAAGAGGAAATACTCAAATCTTCCATTCTCTTTGTAGCTTGGTCAAAACATATCTTTAAATATTATTCTTCCATGTCTAGTATTGTCCCTGAAGGCTCTAGAGTTATTCCTCTGGTTTGCACTGCTTGAGTGGCCAGTCATCCTCTATAGCAAAATACTTCATTTTGACTACAAAATAAATGAATGTGTGTAACTTTTTTCAATTGAATAAAAAATAAAACTGATACTGATAACTTAGTTTCTAACACTTGTGACTACCGTTATGAGCAAATGTGTTTTTGCCTACTTTTTTAAATGTGATCTTTGCATCACTTTTTTTTCTGATGGGAGTTATTTAGGAAAAAGTCTTCAGTTCAGCTTACAACATACATAGTCTGTATCTGTGAAGTGGCTGGTAGAAGTTAAATGTTAAGCCTGTATTATCCTCAGGAGGAAGAGTAGATCTCTTGAGATGTAAAATAGGTTTTAACTTTATTATATATATTCTTAGTACTACTGTCTGGTTCAGGGAATACCTTATTTTTAAACAGGAGATGAGCAGAACTTCACACTTTTTTGTGCTGGGTCCAGAATTTTGTTCAGGAAGGTGCTTTGTTTTGTTTTTAATAGGAAACCTGCCATTTTGTAGTTAGCTGCACTTTTTGAAGAAAGCTGATTTTTTTCAGATGAAACATCTGGTCCTGAGTGAAAGCCTTACTGTTATAGCTTTTCTCATGTTTTCCCAGGCTACAAAATACTTCTCCTGCATTTCTTTAGACCACAGAAATGGTATTGCAGAGTGAATGATTTGCAGGAAGAACTGCATGCCAGAAGTGTGGGTGGAATCCCATATTTTACACTGAATTTCACTGTGTACACTAGGTTCTACTTTTAATGTGCTATAGGTACTTCAGTGAAATTTAGAACAGTAGTGGAGAAAAATGTCCCCATAACACTATTTGTAATTTGTTTCTTCAAGCTTGCTGCTCAGTTATTTTTGTACCTCTTCCACCTCCTGCAACACTCTTTCAGAAGCCAAATCTAATATGATGAAAGACAGTTAATCTGTTATTTAAGTTATCATAGCTGTTATTATAGCTAAAAAGTTTCTGGGTAGTCTTTTTGCATCCTGGCAGGTCCCAGTCATTGCATTTAGAAATGGTAATGATCTGGAAAACTAGAGTAATATCCCAGACTTTGTTAAAGCCCTGTGAGATGCTTTTACTTGAGTTGCACATTAATTCTATCCTCTATATAGCAACTGAGAAAAGAATTTTGTGAAAGATGAGGCAAATTGCTTGTGTGCAGTGACTGAAATTCCTGTGCTGTGTACTATCAGATTGCTGAAGAAACTTGTACTCTATTTAAAAGTTAGACTTTTTTTATTAACAAAATGCTTTTCATTGGAAGCTGAGCTGTTCCGTATTAGAAAAATACTTTTCTGATTTGCTTAAAATGTTGTGTTTTTTTGTTTTGTTTTGCTTTTGGTAACAGATGTGTACTTTGTCAGGGTGAAACAAAGTAGCTGCTCTACCTTGATTTGTTTTTGTTAATGTACAAATAAAGTTTCAGAACTTTAACTTCTATTTTGGGTTATTGTAAACTGATTTCCCCAAGGCTGTTTTGTCCTTTCTTGGCCGTAACTGAAGAGGGGATGGATTGGGAGACTTGCTGCTTTTGCATGGTGCTGCTTCTGCGTAATGCCACTCTTGACTCAGTTCTGTGCCAAGCAATGGTCACCGGTAAACTAGGTGTGGAGGCATGTACGCAGTGTGTATTATGGGTTTAACATAATCTCTGCAGTGAGACATTTGTAGTTTCTGGTATTATTGAAATCTGGGTAAAGTAGAGCTGTACTGTATCCCAGCACAGATTTCCAGCATTGCCATTAGGTGCAGTGAAGGAATGCTTACCTTTTCCCCAAATTACTGGATGTTACTCAACACTTGAGTATTTTGGGCTGAACAGATGTGAATGAGGATGAAAAACAGGATAGAACATTAGATTTTTTTGAACAAATATTCATATGTTTCCTTCCAGATTATAAAAACACTTAAGGGACTACAGGATTTGGATATAACACTGGACATTCTAGTGGTAAGTGACCAGTGATACATTTAACTCCTTTCTTAGTGTAAAGTTCAGGGGTCTGCAATCCCAGAAGCAGTGAGAACTGTTGCATTTTGCAATTTTGACTTTTAATCATGGCTCATTTAGAGCTCTCCATAAGGAACCATGGAGCCTTTTCCAAAAGCCAGCTGGAAGCTGGGCACACGATTTGACAAATGCAGCATTATGATCCCAGGGGTAGTACTGAACAGGGATCTGAACATGTAGAGAACACATTGCTTCTCAAGGTTGGTTTCTTCTCACTGTAAAACTGCTCTTGAGTCAATGTTAAAGGCAAAACAAATACAGATGATCCATGCTTTAGGTCAGTGGCTAAATCTTCTGTCTGTATCAGCAGTTCAAAATTAGTTTTTTATTTAAAGAGCAGGCATCCCAAATTATACATCAAGAATATTTGTGACTTGCTTGCATCATCACCCAAGCTGTATGCTATCAAATCTTATATTAGAAATCCTCACACTTGTCTGGGAAGCTTTTTGGTTATTGTGGAAAATGAGTCTATATTTTGAGATGAAGTAAAATGGTATTTCTAGTGGTTAGTTCTTCAGGGAGGAAGAGAAAAATGTGTGAATTAAGGTATTTTGGCCAGCTTATTCTGGCAATGGCATTTGTCTGCCTAAACTCAGAGTTTTACAGGAATCTAGCAATGCTTGCATGCTTTTATTAGAGAATGAAGTAATCTCATTGCAATTAATTGTTTAAATGGCAAATAATTAATGTTCCTGGCAGATTTGCATGTTATGATGTGACAGACTATGATGGAAGCTTTCAAGTGAGGTACAGGAAGGACAGGTGTTTTATAATTTAGAGTTCCACATAATTTTAATGCATTTTTTTAAGAACATAAATTAAATATCCCACATGAATAGTTTTAGAAAAACCTCCCACCAATGCTCTTGCATCTATTTCAAATAGACTGAATTTCCAAACAAGTATTCCTGAAATTACATGGAAGCTAACTCTCCTTAAAGTGAAAATATTTGTCTAAGGCCCTAAGGAATTCACAGGAATATCTTTCATTAGTTGGCAAGAGCATTAATAGGTTGCTATTGACTTACTGAATTCCACAGGTTGTGTGTTTCTTAAAAGTGAGAGTTTGTGAATCAGAGATACTTACTAATACAGGTTTTAAAAATTCACCTGTGATATTTGCATACCCAAAAAGTCTGCAGGACAGCTCTGCTTGGACACAACTCAGTAGAACAAGGCTTGAAGACATGAGGATAATGTGAAAATAATAGTGCTGGGGAAAGCAGAAAATGAATGTGATGAGTTTTAAATATCAAGGTTTTGTCTATAGCTGAAACTGTTTAGTCATATGAATTCCATTTCTCTGACCCCTCTCACCATACTAATCCTGGATGCATTTTATATGACAGTACAGCCAGCATAGATGCTCTCTAACATGCTAAACTAATCCATTCAAATTCCCTTTAGGCTTATGCAGGTATAATCTAATTCACTTCAGCAGCATGCATTTTAAGTCCTACTTCTGTGAACCTAAACATTCAAGGCAAGTGACATTCCTGAAACACATGCGTTTAATGGAGGGGAATAACTTTTAGTTTTATAAATTACAACTGCATTTTGTGTTCCATAGTTTGGTTTTATACATGTGTGTGTATGCATATGTATATATATATGTGTGTGTGTGTGTCTGTATCTTTCAGTTCTGTTTGTTTGCAGTATAGAGTGTTTGTAATCTCATTAGCTGCGTTAAGACTTCCCTGACTACTAGGCTAAAACTGTTTGTAGCTGTTTGAGTTTTATTGGGATATTAATCATGATTTATTCCCCCATCTATCTTGCACTGTCTTCAATAGGAAACTGGCATAGGCAAAACAGTTAACAGTTTTAGGAAACATGCCACTGCTGGGAATGTAGCTAAATCCCTGGTAAACCAGTGGAAAAAACTTATCCCTCCAGAAAGTGAAAGGTAGGTGTGAGCTTACTTTATTTTTTCCCCCTTAAGTTAATTGTATTACAATTTTCCTAAATTTTCCAAGTTGTATTTTGTAAAGTGTTTGGAATGACAGCTATGGATTATGACAAATGCATAAAATGAATGGATGAAGTGAATATTTATAATAAATGTTGGAAAACAAATTAAAGTATTCAGTATGGGTCAGTTAGCCAGCCAACACTTGGGCTTTAACTGCTTCTTGATCAGCAGGAGTTCTTAGACCACAACTGGCATAAGTAAAGTCAGTGATGGGCCCTGCTCTTTAGTTCTGTAGGGATATAAGAATTTTCTTCTTGGCAATGAGGTGGTGGTTAAATGAGGCAGCTCTCTAGTGATTTGGTTATATATGGGGCTTCTGTAATATTCCTGTTGATTGTGGGGGAACTTTCCATGTTGGAGCAGCTGCACTGAACAGATGAGATTTCATCTCATAATGAAACAGCCACCACTGCCATCATCAGGTTGACTGTGCTTTAGATGTTTTGCAGTCCTCTTGAGGACAGTATGAGGCAGCTGAGCTAAGGAAAGTGTGACTTAGATTAACTTCAGTGGTGCATTTTAAATCCAGAGTTGTTCAAATAATAGGAAAGTGAAATCCCAGAACCTGTGATAAGCAAAGCGTACTGGCTGACACAAAACCCGTATCACCTACACAGCACTTCGTAAATTCTGTGCCACCTAGCCATTTTGCGTACCATCCCTGTTATAAAACATTCAGGGAAATTTGTGTAAAAACAGTGGACCAAGGCAAAGTTCAAGACTTTGTTCAAATAATACTATGTCAGATATTTCTCCTACTGATCTTTGTATTTCTCCTCCCCTTTTCTAGTAAGGAGCACCCAAGAAGTTGTCCTGTGTTTGTCTTGCTCTCACTTTTTGTTGCAGTAGTTGTTGGTGCTAGACTCAAGAGCTGCTTCTCTTGGTTTATGTGCTAATGTGGAAAAACAGTAAGAGCACAAGAGAGCAAAATTCTCTGCCACACTGGTTTAATGCTTTTAGTTTGACTAATGTAGGTAAAAAGATTGATTCTTCTTCAAGAAGTTACCTTCAGATTTAATAAGGGGACCTTCCCCCCCCCCTTTGTATTGCAGTGGTCACAGAGTTAAACAAAATACTGAAAAAGAGAAACATGAGACAAAATCTTCCATTTCCAAGGAGAATAAGCCTTCAGAGAAGTCCAAAGCATCTGTACTGGCCTCCAAAAGCTCTTCCATTTCTAAAAAGTTGAATAAGGAGCATACTCGTATGGAAAACAAACACAGAAGTGGAGATTCTGAGTCTCAAAAAGAATGTGATAGTAAAGAATGTAGCAGCAGTGGTTCTGAGCATGCTTCCCGGAGTGCCAATCCTAAAGCTAAAAAAAGTAGCTTTAAAGAGACAGCCTCCACAGACAGCAAAAAACTTTCAGAAAAGCAGCATTCCGCTGTAACCAATAAAGACTTATCCCACCTGAAGGAAAAAACTAGTAAAGGTACTTCCAAACAGAGAAATCCTAAGCATGTGAGGAAACCAAAACAAAAACTTGTCATGAGAAACAAGGCTGAATTACCTAGTGATGAGGAATTTGAGCCCCCTACTATGTCTTTTGAATCTTATCTTAATTATGATCAGGTTACAAATAAAAGAAAGAGGAAGGCTTGTTCTACAAGTAAACAGCCAAAGAAGCACAGTGAACAGAAGAGCAGCTCATTAACACAAAAGACTTCAGAATTTCCTCGTGCAAAAGAGGAAGAAGAAAATGTACAAAAATCTGAGGATGATCAGTCAGAAACTCCCAGTAAAAAGGTAAGCCACTGCATGGTTTGAACTAATGGCAAATAAACTGCAGACAGATAAACTCTCTGTTCTCCTATTTTCAGTGAAATCCAACTGTATTTATTTTAAGCAACAGATTGCATGGTTCTGACATGTGAGCTGCATGGTGATTGCTAATAATTACAGATAATTGGGAACAAAAATGATTACTGCAAACCAGCAGTATACGATATTTGTCATGTATTTTAGGATGATTTTGTATGTGACAAATAGTCTTTTCTCTGATCAATATCAGCTAAACTGCTTTTTAACTATAAAGTAAAAGTGCTTAAGTATGGAAACCTGTACCCTTCATCCGTTCTTGGACTAGTTTGGTTTGTGAATATAGCAGCTGTTTGACTGTATAGCACAACTATTTTGTCAGATGTGGGGTTTTGGCAGCCAATGATAATGTCTGTCATGGAACGAAACAGATTTTTTTTTTTCCTTTAATGCATTAAAATAAAGCACAGCATTGCTTATAGAAATAGCTTATGCATGTTTTTAAAGTGAAGTATCCTAGTCCCGTGAAGTAGAAGAAGCTTAGGTGGCTCCTCTGAACTGAGGCAGATCTAAGCACATTGAAGAGACCTCTAAAGTCTAATAAATATATTTTATCCTTACCATGATGTGATAGCTCCATGCTTTATTTATTGTGGAACATCTACAATCTGAATATGATACCTTCTGTCCCAAATCGAGAAATATTAATGTAGAGGTTTGATCAATGATATTCCAGCATAAACTGTTTGAGTAAATGATATCTTGGATGTGTAAGTAATCAGGAAACTTTTCAAGGATATTGAAATGAAGTTCAGGGAGATGCAACCCAAAATTTGCAAGTGCTTACCTTAAATAAGGCCTTGGGTGTCTTCCAATTTATATTTTGCACATAGTGCTGAGCATCTGTAGTGATCTGTACTTATCATGCTCCCTAATTCTAAAACTGTTTTTTAAGGGAAACAGTTGATAGTTATCTGTGAAATGTGTAGATTAAATGGCTTACCAACATAATATAGGAGACCTGCTAGAAACAGATATAAAGCTGTTTACTTTTTTGTCATCTTCTTTTGTGACATTTAGCCTGCCTTTAAACACTTAACTGTTGTTTTGTCGTCTTTCAGTTTTGTCTTGTTCACTGCACCCCTCTAACCTCAGTAATGGTTTAGCTGAAAGCCTGTTAGCTGAACACATCTGTTCCGTTCTTTAGTCCCCTCTTATGCACGGATTGCAGATATCCCACAAAGTTCCTTTTGTGATGTGGTTTTGGCAAGTAGAGAATGAAAGGACGCACTGAAAAGTAATCCAGTGAGTAAATATTAGTGCAGAAAAGCAATAATTCTGGTTATCCTAGGTAACTCTTTTGGATTTGCTTATGTATTGTATATTTTAAGCCTTAATAAACTCAAATTTGGAATGGTCAAGTAATGTTTCCTTGACTGTATACAGGCCAAGATGGCATCCCTCCAAGATCTTCTTAATACTCCACTGCCTAAATTTCTGCCAGGCATCTCAGTCTCTTCTCCCCCATATGCTGCTGAGTTTAAAGGTAAGTTGTATACAAGGCTGATTAAATGTTAAACATACAGTGCAGTTTTTACAGCTTTGTCTAGGGGCAACTTTATCCTCTTTCCTAATAAAACATATTAGCTCATCTTTCCGTGTTAAAGGAATACCTGTCCTTCACTTGCTCCCATGTAGACATTATTCTGAATCTGAAGGGAACTATAAAGGCTTCCTCTTACAGTCTGCTAAATATGGAAATGTTGTGAAAGGTTACCACAGTTGTAGAGAAGGTATAGATAAGGTAGCCATTCTACAGGCTCCTTCTAGCTTTACTTCTTTCTATATCTTGTAGCAGAGGTAGCATTAGTAGAAATTTGCTTAGATAAAAGATATACAGAAAGCTTCAGTTGTAGCTTCAGCATGGGGACTTTATTAGCATCCTTATATGTAGGTGTCAAAGTGCTGGTGACTCCACTTGCAGCTTCTGTGAGGTTGCAATGGTTTGACATCACTCCGATCTTGAAATATGACTGCTATTGCAACTTTAAGCTGCTCTAGGATAACTCAGTAACATCAGTAATATGCTGCAGATTGGTAACTAAGGGTCCAATCTAGATGTGAATACAACTTATGTAGATCTGAATTAACTTGTCTAAGGCTAGTTTGGTTAGGTGCAGCTTAGTTGTGCTGTAGGTACTGTCTTGCTATTAGAAAATGATGAATGGACTTCTGTAACATATAGTATATGTAAAAGACTAGAACTGATGCAGTAACTTCATATTCCAAGGAAAGTTAATGTACCTGTATCATACCAGCTGTGTTTCTCTCAAGGCTGAAAGTGTAAAGCATTTTAAAGTTTTCAGAGGTAAAAAGCCCTGTCTGATGCTTTGCTTGTAACTTCTCTAGCACCTGTTTTAGAAGCACCCCAGCAAGTCAGTGAGACAGTTCAATTCACAGGACGGAGACTGAACTCTAAAATGCAAGTTTACTCTGGCTCTAAAACAGTCTGTCTTTCAAAGATGCTTACACTGTATGAACAGTGCATCCGTGTGCTTCAAAATAATATTGACTGTGAGTACTTTAATAAGGGCTTTAACAGGTTGTTCCTGAGTGATCAAGAAATTGTTTATTCCCTTGGATCAACAGAGAGGGGAGGAGTACATATCAGTAAAGATGGGGGAATAGCAATTCAAAGATGCTTTCTCTATTATCAGATATCACTGCTAATCAGTATATAATTGCTGACTTACAAATTTTTTCATCCCGTGACTTCAGAACATGTGTTCTGTTGGGTGTTTGCTAAAATAAAACTGTATTTTTATTATCTTTAAACTGTTAGGTAAGTGGTGTTACCCATTTAGTAAAATAAACATGATACTGAAATTACTGTCCTTCTTTGTAGCACTACATGAAGTAGGAGGCGTGCCCTTTGAAATTCTTGAGCCTGTGCTAACGCGTTGCACACCAGAGCAGTTGTTTCGAATAGAGGAAAGTAATCCGGTAACTCTTCCTTGTTAAATTCAGGGCACCACAAAGGATGCTGAACATCTTTTTCTGCCTTCTTTGCACCACTTCTGATAAAGATTCTCCACAGGTTACACTTTTTCTGCTCTGTATATTTATTTCTTTGAATTCAGCTATCATTATCAAGCCCTTCTTTCTCCACTGTCAGGGTTTAAAGCATTTGGGAAAATCATTAGTGGTTACTAAGTGAAAGCCAGTGTGGGTAGAAAAGTATTTCTGTTTCTAAAAATTAAAAAAAAAAAATTGCCACTGAAATAGCTAGGGAAGGCATGGTAGAACAAATCTGTTTTCAAATTAAAAACTGTTAAGGCTGCAAAGCGTATGAATCGGGAAATATTTTTGGTGAGATTTCATGCATGTGGTAGGCCTCTTACCTATGATGTTAGGACTTCAGCTCCACAATGTCTTTCAACATTGAGGTTCTGAGCATGTGATGCCTCTTAGTGCAAGTCACCCACTTCTCTACATGCCTGAAATTGAGAGCTGCTGTGGCCTGGGCCTGTCCTAGATACCAAAGTCTAGCCTGTAAGCATGGCTCATTAACTCAGGCATAGAGCTCTGCTCTCTGAAACTATGTAGTTTCTAGACTGCAGTCAGCATCTCTGCATGGCATTGCTGTACTCCTTGTGGATGTACCAGTGAGTCAACACATGCTGTGGGTTTTGTTCTGCACCTCTTGCCGCTGGGCAGTTGGGCTTTGTCTATGAGGCAGGTGCTCCTCAGAATATTACTTTTAAATCTTTGATTTTAAAATACCTTGTGTTCAAACCAAGACATTCACAGAAGAGTCAGACCACTTGTGGAAGAAACACTGTCAGAGGGATTTTAAAAATGAGGGCCTCCTGGAATATGAGTCTTGGCGTGAAATGTACTTGAGGCTCTTCAATCAGAGAGAAGAAAAACTGAAGATGCTTACAAAAAACATTCTCTCAGCTCAGTCTGAGAAACCAAAAGGTAGAATCTGTTGGTATTTCTTCAATTTTCAAAACCCATTTTTTTCTGCTATTCTTGACACTTACTATGTAGTGTTTAGTGGTTTGTTTGCACTGAGAAATAATGCTATAATTGTAGGAGAAGACATTATGCAAGCACGCTGTTTCTTTTAAATTAGAAGTTGCACGTAATGTATTGTGTTAGTGCATGTGTTTATTTTAATACACTCAGCGTGCTGTAGACAAATCTGACCTTGGTTTAGAATAAGGATTCTGTATTGCATTCTTATATTGTTGCTATAATTATAAATATCCAAACTAGTTAATATAAAGAAAGACTGTATGCAGCCTGTATACAACTTGCCATTGTTCAGTTACTACTTTAGTACTGGATTCTGCTTTCCTGAGTGAAAGACATGTAACTCCTTGCTTCTGTATTAGGCCGTCAAGTGAAAATGGCTTACATGAACAGTGTGGCAAAGCCACCCAGGAACATTCGGCGGCAGCAAGAAATCCATGGGACAGCAGGATCTGTCACTCAACTTCATCCCATAGAGAAGTACAAGTAAGTGTTCTGTCTGGTGCTTTTAATTTAAGATTACATGTTTGTCAGCACGAAAGCTTGCTAGCAAATTATTTTTGAGGTGGTAAATAGCGCTCTCTACTTCTCTTTTTTTTTTCTTTTAAACGTCAAGTGTCAGTGCTGAATTCATCCTTTCAGAGTGATCTCCAGGTTATGTTAATGCCACTTGACATCCTGGGGAGATTCCAGTTTTCATGTTCTGTATTTATAACCCTGTGTAGTAGTCTTGCATGTTCTACTGATCTCATAAAATCAGCATCAGCTGTCCAGAGTGAATCTCAGCAACTGTTAATATACTTGATCATGGGTTTCTGCTTTGGCAGCTTAAAGGAGAGTCTGCAACAATCAGTAGCGATAGCAAACACTTATCACTGAAGGAAGAAAAAAATGATTCCTCAAATGTTTCCTTTGTACAGCACAAATATAAGTTTTCCTTGTGACAGACTACTTCAGGAGAGTTCAACAGTCATGGGAACCAAAGCTGAGATCTAGGACTTATCCAACCATCCCTACAAGCCTAACAAACTCTAAGAGGATGGCCTCAATAGGAAGACACCAGCTTCTGCTTCTTCTTCCTTTCCCACCTATGCAGTGAGAAGAGAGCTATTTTTATTACTGTTTGTATATCTGCTCTCATCAGAGGGAAAAATCAGCAGTTTAATTTAAAAGATGCCATGGGTTGATGGGTTCATGTGCCGGCAGTTGGACTAGAAAAGCTGTGGGGAGTCTTCATACTGCCTCAACATGGATATCTTAAGCTGTGGTCGCTCATTCTGCTATGTCTGCTGTAGAGTGTGGTGCCCTACCTTTTCCTGATAGCCTGTGGTTGTTCCTGTATTGGCATAACTGCTCCACAGCTTAGCTCAGTTAGAATGATGCCTTCTGGGGAAAACAGAATAAATCTGCTTTACTTTGAATTGAATTAGGGAACAGTTATGCAGGCTGACAGACATGTGGGCAGACGGCTGGGAATGAGGAGGATAAAACTTAGCTGTCACAAAAATGCTGCGAGACTGACTAGTATAGCTGAAAATGTCAGCAGAGTCATTTTAAGTAGCTTCTGACCTCACACTGCAGGGCCTGAAGTTGTGCTGAGTAGTTGCTCTTGTGCCCCATACTGTAAACTAGATAACTGAACTGACCTGAGTTTATTGGGGGGGAACTACAAAACCTTGGGAGAATGTATTTAAGAAAAATCTGCTTGTTTCAGAAACTTGATTTACAGTCTAACAGCTTTCTTTATTGGTCAAGATAAGAGGGTTGTAAGTGGTGGTACTAGGGCAGGAATAAGAGCCTGGATGCAGGAACTTCTTGAAATCAACTTTTACACCATAGTTTGTGTAGCAGCACCTTTAGATGCCTAAATTAGGAAGCTTCTTTCCAGGCTGTTGCTATTATCAGTGAAAAGATAATTTCCCCAAAGTGATAGCTCTTAAGCTATCTTCAAGTTAGTCTTCTGCTTTCAGTTGTCCTTTGGGAGGGTGTATCTATGTGCAGAAGGACTAGCACTTCCCATTTAAGTGCTTAAAGTACAGTGTAAATACCCTTTTTGCTTCAGTGCTGGACCATCATCTACTCAAAGCCCTGCACAGTCTTCTCAAACATGATAAATTAGAAAGAACTGCTGTTGTGTGAAAGAAGCCATAAGGAGGGTCATTGCTCTGCCTTCTTGAGAAACAAGAGTTTGTTCAGGCACAGTGAGTTCATTGCTTTGACCATACCCTCTGTAAACCTTCTGTCAGTTTTGCAGGTTGTAGGATAGCTGAAGTCTTCATTTATCATGCTGGTCTCACAGGAGCAAAAAAGGTCCTGTGGCACATGTGCAGATCGCTAGTTGTAGTAGGTAGTTGTATTTGCAGTTCAGAATGCAGCAGTATACATTTATCTGGCATACGTTAACTGGCAGAAAATTTTAGTGACTAATTTTGAGGTGTACAAGGCTGTCCAGATCAGTGATGTGATCCTGAGACAGTTAAATGCTGTGTTTGTTAAACTGTCTTTAGCAGTAGTCATCAGGTCTATGTCTGAGACTTTCTCCATCTTTGTTCTGTTGATTGAGTACTCTAACCTAATACTTAGGGCTAGTTATTGTGTATTTTTCCTAGACATTCCTAACTTTAAAAAGCACAGAAAACTCATTGTGTAAATTTGCCCTTGAGGGGTAAATGACTTGCAATAGTTGTTAATTAGCTGCTGTATTTTCATGTGGGGAGACAAGTGGGGGATGAGTTGGATTCTTTATATGGCTTTGTATTTCTAAGGTGATAAGTAGCTAATGCAGATTAATTTCAACCTAAAAACATCTGTTCTGGAGGATGTAAAAGGGGATTTCAGTCAGCGCTGACAACATTGCAATAAAAAGAAAAGCTTCCACTTTGCATTGTGGACTCACCTTTTTGGCAGATAGCTTCCTTAGTCGCTGGTTCAGCTGTGTTCAAAAAGAAAAATAAACATGCAAAGAACAAACACAGGTCATAGGAGAATCCATTATGAATCACAGTGGTATTACTAAACATTTTACTGGCTTGTCACAAATTCTGATTATTTAGTTTTTAAGACAAGAGACTCATCAAACTTAATAAATGAATATTTGTGTAAGAAGGGACTAGATGACCTCGTGAGGTCCATTCCAACCTGATTTATCCTATGATTCTAAATGTAACAGTGGTCACAAGACAGACTTGATAGAGAAGAATACTGTCCTCAGCCTATTAGTATGAGCTATAAAGTCTCGAATTTTTGTGACAAGTAACTAACTTCTATTTTTTTTCAAAAAATGAGCTAGAGCAAATGTTAGTTTAATACAAAAAGCTAACTTTTTTCCATTTTCCTGTTTTAAAAGAACAAGGATTCCAGAAATCAGAGACAGATATAATACTTCATCAAATTCAAACTCTACTAGCAACAGTGGAAGTTCCAGCTCAAGTGGAATGACTCAAGATGGGAAGAAGCCTGTAAAAAGTAAATGAATTTTCTAAAATTATCAAAATAATTGTTTTAACTCACTGACTATTAATGTATGGTTAATATTTATGCTAATGTCACCTTAAGTCACTTGTAGCTATAATCCTAACTGATTTTTTTTGTCATTGAAGGAATTGCACCAATTATGAGGAAAACTTTGAAAGCGTTCAAGAATAGAGTTGGACGACGATAAAATGAGGCTATGTATTTGAAGCTTATGTAAATAATGATATATCATGTTACAGCTAATGAAATTTAACTAGTTAATGTAAATCTCATTCAATTTGCCTTTAGTTAAAAATAGTTATGAAATGTTTCAGGAGCAAGTGATTTGCAATAAAAAATCACCTCCCTGACTTCTTTCATATTGCTGCTTCCTTCTGATTCATGAATGAGGAAAAACTGAATTGAAATGAGGTCAGTACACACTAGTGACAAATCATTTGGTGTATACTTTCACAGATGCAATCTTTCTCAGTTTATGTACATATTGCATAAGTTTCTGATAGAAGCACTTAAGCTGGTGGTATATTTTGCCAAGGTTAAAACAAATCTCGTAGGAGTGGTCACAAGGTGTACATAGGTATAATTGCAAAGAGATCTAGCTGTCTCTAACACTAACTTTTCAAAACGTTTTTGTGCATTTGTTTCACTAAAGGTTTCCACTGAGACTTCTATATTTTTCTTTTTAATAAAACTGGAGTTGGTTGGGTTTTAGTTTTTCTCTTCCAGAAAGAGGAAAGACTGTCTTATAAGACAATCTTAGATGTGCAGCTTTACTTCTGATCTGCTAGAAGTGGGCTGCAAAATCCCTGTATTCAGGTACCAAATACTTCTAGCCCACCTACTTGACTTAGACCTACCGATTTATGATACAGACAATGAGCCTTTAAAGGAGAAGCTGGAGAAGTCAATATGTTAAAGGGGTCCTTTGGAAAGCTAAACAAAAGTGTTTTTGTGGTGTCTGTGTGGTGTTTTTTTTTTTTGTTGTTTTTTTTGTTTTTTTTTTTTTGAATAGAACTTTAGATGGTTTAAACATACGGGATTTATACACAGCCTGAGTAAATAGGGCAGGCTGGGACAGTGACTTAATGAAGTCATGTGTGTTATTCAGGAGCTTCTTCCTTAGGACATTTTTAGTACAATAACTAAAACCAGACCTGTCATTGTGTGATACAAGCTAAAAGCATCAAGGCCTTGTGTTGGAGATACAGTATTTTGGGAACAAGCAGAAGTTCCTAGGGAAGCCAAGAATGTCATCACCTTGATGTTATGGTCATCTTGCAGGAGTCATACAGACCTTAGAATAATTTCTTAAATCTGGAAACAAGAGAAAACTGGTGCTATACTCTGGTCTGCTGCTCTGAGCCTGCTATGAAAAGGCCTAGCTCACAACCTTGAGAATGGACCCTTTGCATTCAAAGTTAAAAGCTATCAGGTCTTGAATAGCTGTCCTTTTCAAGAGGTGGAGCCTGCTGCAATTTGGGATTGGTCTGAGTGGGTCTTTTAGAAACAAGACACTTCTCTAGTTGCTTCATTGATAATGGTTTGCTTGTGTCTGTTGTAAGGCTGGCTTCTACTTCAAGGCATGGCTTCTGCATAGAGGTACTTTTTCTATACACTGCTCTCAAGTAGGTTTTGTTTCTTCCTTTGTACTTTTGTAGGACTCTGAATTGTAGAACTCCTGAAGCAAAAGGTGAGATCATCATGACACCAGCAGGTTGTTTCTCTTACTCAAGAAACTTTATCCATGAATCTCTTCACCATCCTGTAGACCTACAGGTGAACTATAAGAATACTGCTACAGAATCTGGCTCTTATCAGCCAGATTTAGTCATTCATACATAACAGCTTGTGCAAACAGTCAGTGTTTACAGAAGAATTTTGTGAAGTCAGCAGGTGTGCCACTGTGTTTTGGTTTATTTGGGGGAGGAGGGCAGGGGGACAGATTTCCTTGTGGATTATAGTTGCATTAAAAAGAATGAAAGATGAGAATGGGAATGATGATGTGGAAACTTCAGAGGGAGCTTCCTTTGTCTCTGTGATCCAAAATAGGCATTGACTAGTAGGAAGGGTAGTGTAGTGTCTGTCATTTAGGTCTGCAAATGTGCTCTTGGGAGGAGCTCTTCAGGGCTCAAACCAAGCTGAACTGGAAGTGTACCACCCTTTATCTATCAAATAGACTCTGGTCATCATATAGTTGCTTATCAGTTGTTGGTGGTAGTTTAACTATACTGGAGGTTTGCACCATCCTATGTAGTGTGAATTGTTCAAGAGTTCTGTCTATTTGCTTAATCACTTTTGTTTGCCTTGGGTATTGATGGTATCCCCTTACATAACAAAAGACAAAGCCAGAACTAAGCCTTCTGTTGAACTCCTAGAGAAAGCAGCTGTTCTGCTAGCACTTGAGTTGCTGTGGAGTGTGCCCTTGGGAGATTGAAGGGTAGATGAAGGCTTGAGACAGCTAAGTGATATAATCTTCACATAATAGTTGCATCCTCTGTACTGTACATCTGAGTCTGAGATGTCCTTATCTCTGTCACTAAAGACCTGTGGCAACTATCAAGAATGTCTCACATAGCCTTTCCTCTGACCATGTACACTGCTTTTGGGATATGCCTTTCCTAATCAGCTCGAATTGCTGGCCCTGGTTTGTGAGTTGGTTTCACAGCATTCAAAAAAGGCAACATAACACCCAAAGTGGCAGGGGATAAAGCAATATTGGACAGGTAACCTACTCTTAATGTGGGGGACAGCAGCCATCTGTTGCTACGATACTGGGCCAACTAGAGAACTAAACATTCCCTAAACTACCAAGTAAACATGCATCTAGCCATGTTATTAAATAGTATAGTAATTTAAAATATCTTCCTGCCTTGTTGGCTTCTGATGACAAATGGCAAAATGCAAAGCTTACTTCAAGAGGAGAGGAAATACAAGACTGGGCTGCAGAGCAAGCTTTCTCAGGTCAGCTGAGGATGGACAAGGACTGGATTTTTCTCAGCTGAGGTAATGGAAGGACCAATTCTGCAAATCAGTTTCTTCAGTTTTAGCAAACAAAATGAAGCATGAGTGACAAAAAAGTAGCTTAAGTACATATTGCTACTGAAGTCTGGCTTTTCTGTTGGGGATGACTGACTTCTGCCTCTCAAGTGCCATAGTCTTTAAAAGCTAAAGACGACATTCCATTTCTGCTGAAGTAGTGTTGCTTATCTACCTTTTTCTCTTAAGCTGTATATTATAAAGACTGGTGTTTGGCAGATAGAAGTGCAGGTGTAACTGACATTCTCCTCAGTCACATCTGCTGAGCTGGTGCAATGGAGGGCAATATGGTGTCTACAGGCCAAATTCTTCTTTCTGGCAATCCCTTTACCTCTGCATTATTTGAACAGTTCTGTGTCCTTTCAGCAGCTAAGCCTACAGGTTGTTACCAGATCAGCACACAGTAAGAGACACTGGCAAAGCTTTGTGGAGGGAGAATTTGACTTCATCATGAAGTGGCCTTCATCTCCTCACTGTCTCTAACTTTATCAAGGGTACAGACCTTTCTCAGAGATTTGCAGAGTACCCATGTGATCAGTTTCTTTTCCAGACAATGTCCCTATTAGCAAGTAGTGTAGACTAGAAGAAATGAATCTTTATAGCAAAATAGTTGGTAATACACACATTTCAGGCTTTTTTCTGCTTTCTACTTGCTGTAATCTGTTCCCATGGACTGCATGCCCATGTGGGGCTGGAGTATATCAGGTGCACTCTTGGAATGAATCTTCCATTTCATCTGGAGGGAATCGTATTTTTGTGATATGATGCTGCTTCATGGCACAAATCAAAGCATAAGTGGAGGTGAATGGGAAACTTGCTTCAAAAGCATACTCCCAATCTGAACTAAAACACTGTTGTAAGTGCTTCCTCAGTCTTATGCCTTCCATCACTTTACACAATTACCCTAGTAAAGAGTAGTTCTTGCTAGTTCTGTACATCCTTAGCATTTAACATACTGAACAATACACGATATTGGAGCATTTTGACCTGCAGCAGATCATTTTCTGTCTGGAGGGTGTGTGAAAAGATTTTTCTGTTATATGTTGCTCAGAGTGGTTGTCACATCTCCCTTCCTGATAAGGCCTTTATTTTCTGATTGTGTTTTTGGCCAGTTCTGTGTTCTGCCCTACTGGCTCTTAGCTCCCAGGTGGAGTGCAGAGCCTGACTCAGGGCAGCTTGGAGTAGGAGACCTGTGATCCTTCCCCCCAGGCTGTTTAGATGGAAAGAGTAAACATCATGAGTGTATGGCCTTCTCTGGCTTAGAAAAGCCCATCATTGCAGCTCAAAATTCTCTTAGGATCTCTCAGTAAGTAGCCTTTCATCCAACATGTGTATCCCAGCACCACAACTGCTTTTCCCTACTGATGTTGCTCCCATAACTGACATGATGAGCAAATTCCATGTTAGTTTCTAGCAAATTAAATAAGTAATGGAAGAAAAAAAAATACTGTCACAAAGGAAAGTCTGCTGTTGTGGGAAGGACCACAGATGAAGTCTCTTTTTTTTTTTTTTTTTTTTTTTTTTTTCCTCCTTCTGTTTGGGTCTCCCTCCCCCTTGCTCTCTAAAACTGTACATTTCAGGCCTGGAAGCCACTTTCCACTTCCTGCCAATGTTTGTTTCATTGCATTCAGGAACACTTTCCATCCTGTTAGTGGTTGAGCCCAAAAAGAAAACTCAGCCTGACTGCTTTTCCACTTAAAGAGTAGATGATCTTTAAGTAGTCTTTGTGGTATGAGGGGAAACACGATTTTGAGGTGAAGTGTTCCTTCTTATGAGACCCTGGGATGTGAAATTCCAGGAGCTGAGCTGTTCTCATAGACCATGCTGATGTTTAAATCCTAGGTAAAATCCTGGGCTAAAGCCATCAGTGGGTTTAGGGTCTGGCATGATGCTTTTGGAAGAAATTTGGAGAGCTTAGAATTGCCCTTTGCTTAGTTTCCTCAGTTCTTGCTGTTCCAAGGATCAGTATTTGAGTGGCTGCTGAAGTGAGGTGCAAGAGGGATCCCTGTCAGCAGTTACATCTCTGAGCATGGTGCCGTTCCCTGTTGTGCCTGTGGATTTTTGAGGACTTCTGGAAATCACAGGATAATTTTATCA
This sequence comes from Apteryx mantelli, assembly GCF_036417845.1. Classification (NCBI taxonomy): domain Eukaryota; kingdom Metazoa; phylum Chordata; class Aves; order Apterygiformes; family Apterygidae; genus Apteryx; species Apteryx mantelli. Next base: position 112,816,756 of record NC_089980.1, on the reverse strand, counting down.
GAGGGGAGAGAAATCCCTTCACATAGTGCAAATGTCAAACTTGCCAGCTGAAAGCTCAGGAAAATGTCCAAAATATTCTTCTTAGCTATACTGCTCTTTGAAAGAAAAGGTGAGTATTACCTGAGGTTTTTTGTTGTTGTTTTCCCTTTTCCCCTCTCCCTCCTCATGGGGAAAAAAAGAGCAACAAACAATTGGCTCTACCTCAGCTACCTGCCTTTCCTCTAAAAATCCTGGAGGTCTTTGGCAGGATCATTCAAGGCCTTGGTTAAATAGCCTCTCATCTGCCCTTGCAGCCAGCCCTTGCCATTGAGCAGAGGCTTCTCTCCTCCCAGAGAGTTGCTAAAGGTACTGCCACCAACAGAATTTATCAAGGTATTTTTCTCTACATTTGTAATTAGTTATTGCCACCAGAGGCACTGAGTCTTGTTCTCCAGATCCTTAATGTCTGCTTGTGACAAGCTTAATACTACCAGGCAAAGGAGGGAAGAAGCCCACAGCTGAAGGAGTAACTTGTTCTCCTGGTACACCATTATGGAAGGAATAGTCTTTTCCCTGTTTCTTTACAGGCTGAACATACTGTGGGGGTTTTTTGATTTTTTTTTTTTGTTTTGGTTTGTTTTTTTTGCCTTGTCAGTAACTTTCATATGGACCACTTCCTGCCAAATATTTCTTTTCTTATAAACCAGTTACAGGAAAAGGATGGTGGTCCTCACAATCAGTGAATTGGATTTGATCCATCGCAGGGGCTGTGTTCAGTATTCCTTGCTATCATCATTTTGCTTCAGTTTCCAACTGGTGTCTGTTTTGGCTGGTATTGTTTAGTAGTGAAACTCTTCAGAAAGGTGGTAGGATTACTCTCTGTAACTATGCTGTTTGGCATGAGGATGGGAATAAATCATTCTTCCTGCTTTTAATGAAAGTGATGTACAAAGGCTTATTACCCTCTCTGTTTTTCTTTTAATTACTAGTAGAAGTTTTTAACATGCTTATTGTTTTGTACACTTGTGAATTGCCTCCTTGCACAACTACTGGATCTTTCTCCTCTCCTTCTCTCCACTCATTACTAGAGCTGAACTACACTTTATTCTCCATGGTACAGTCATTTCCTCTGGTTACATGTCTTGTGTTGTTTTTAAAACTTTGACCCTTACCTCTAGTAATCTTTGGTGAAAGGGTGGTTTCTATGCACATTTTAGACATGGAATTGTGGTTTTTCAAAAATAATAATAAAAAAAACCCAAACAACATAACTTGTGGAGAGTTGGGATGAAAAATAAAACTTGAGGAACAAGTATTTCCAAATGATCAAAGGAATGCATCAATCCCCAAAGACTTCCAAAGACACTGAATCATAGAATCACTGAGGTTGGAAAGGACCTCTGGAGATCATCTAGTCCAACCCCCCTGCTCAAGCAGGGTCACCTAGAGCACATTGCACAGGATTGCATCCAGGTGCGTTTTGAATATCTCCAGAGAAGGAGACTCCACAACCTCTCTGGGCAACCTGTTCCAGTGCGCTGTCACCCTCACAGTGAAAAAGTTTTTCCTCATGTTCAGATGGAAGCGTCTGTGTTTCAGTTTGTGCCCGTTGCCTCGTGTTCTGTCGCTCGGCACCACTGAAAAGTCTGGTCCCATCCTCTTGACACCCTCCCTTCAGATACTTGTACACATTGATAAGATCCCCTCTCAGTCTTCTCTTCTCCAGGCTGAACAGGCCCACCTCTCTCAGCCTTTCCTCATAAGAGAGATGCTCCAGTCCCCTAATCATCTTTGTAGCCCTTTGCTGGACTTGCTCCAGTAGTGCCACATCCCTCTTGTACTGGGGAGCCCAGAACTGGATGCAATACTCCAGATGTGGCCTCACCAGGGCTGAGTAGAGGGGGAGGATCACCTCCCTTGACCTGCTGGCAACACTCTTCCTGATGCACCCCAGGATACCATTGGCCTTCTTGGCCACAAGGGCACATTGCTGCCTCATGCTTAACTTGGTGTCCACCAGCACTCCCAGGTCCTTCTCTGCAGAGCTGCTTTCCAGCAGGTCAACCCCCAACCTGTACTGGTGCCTGGGGTTATTCCTCCCCAGGTGCAGGACCCTGCACTTGCCTTTGTTGAACTTCATGAGGTTCCTCTCTGCCCACCTCTCCAGCCTGTCCAGGTCTCTCTGAATGGCAGCACAGCCCTCTGGCGTATCAGCCACTCCTCCCAGTTTTGTATCCTCAGCAAACTTGCTGAGGAGGCACTCTGTCCCTTCATCCAGGTCATTGATGAAGAAATTGAACAAGACTGGACCCAGTACTGACCCCTGGGGGACACTGCTAGCTACAGGCCTCCAACTAGACTCTGTGCCACTGATCACAACTCTCTGAGCTCTGCCATTCAGCCAGTTCTCCATCCACTTCACTGTCCACTCATCCAGCCCACACTTCCTGAGCTTGTCTATGAGGATGTTATGGGAGACAGTGTCAAAAGCCTTGCTGAAGTCTAGGTAGACAGCATCCACTGCTCTCCCCTCATCTGCCCAGCCAGTCATTCCATCATAGAAGGCTATCAGATTGGTTAGGCATGATTTCCCCTTGGTGAAGCCATGCTGACTACTCCTGATCACCTTCTTTTCCTCCACATGCTTGGAGATAGCCTCCAGGATGAGCTGCTCCATCACCTTTCCAGGGATGGAGGTGAGGCTGACTGGCCTGTAGTTCCCTGGGTCCTCCTTCTTGCCCTTTTTGAAGACTGGGGTGACATTGGCTTTCTTCCAGTCTTCAGGCACCTCTCCTGTTCTCCATGACCTTTCAAAGATGATGGAGAGTGGCTTAGCAATGACATCCGCCAGCTCCCTCAGCACTCGAGGGTGCATCCCATCAGGGCCCATGGATTTGTGGGTGTCAAGTTTGCTTAAATGATCTCTAACCCAATCCTCCTCCACCAAGGGAAAGTCTTCCTTCCTCCAGACTTTCTTTCTTGCCTCCAGGGTCTGGGGTTCCTGAGGGCTGGCCTCAGCAGTAAAGACTGAAGCAAAGAAGGCATTCAGTAACTCTGCCTTCTCTGTATCCTTCGTCACCAGGGCACCCACCCCATTCAGCAAAGGGCCCACATTTTCCCTAGTCTTCCTTTTGCTACTGATGTATTTGAAGAAGCCCTTCTTGCTGTCCTTGACATCTCTAGCCAGATTTAATTCCAAATGGGCCTTAGCCTTCGTCATCGCATCCCTGCATACTCTGACAACATTCCTATATTCCTCCCAAGTGGCCTGTCCCCCTTTCCACTTTCTGTAGACTTCCTTCTTCTGGTTGAGTTTTGCCAGGAGCTCCTTGCTCATCCATGCAGGTCTCCTGCCTCCCTTTCTTGACTTCCTACTCATAGGGATGCACCGCTCTTGAGCCTGGAGGAAGCGATGTTTGAATATTAACCAGCTCTCTTGGACCCCCCTTCCTTCTAGGGCCCTAACCCATGGGATTCCTCCAAGTAGATCCTTGAAGAGGCCAAAGTTTGCTCTCCTGAAGTCCAGGGTTGCGATCCTACTTGGTGCCCTGCTGCCTCCTCGCAGGATCCTGAACTCCACCATCTCATGGTCACTGCAGCCAAGGCTGCCCCCGACCTTCACATCTTCCACCAGTCCTTCTTTGTTTGTTAGTACGAGGTCCAGCAGCACACCTCTCCTTGTTGGCTCCTCCACCACCTGTGTCAAGAAGTTGTCACCAATGCTCTGCAGGAACCTCCGGGACTGTTTGTGCCTAGCTGTGTTGTCTTTCCAGCAGATATCGGGGTGGTTGAAGTCCCCCATGAGAACCAGGGCCTGGGATCGTGAGGCTACTTCCAGCTGTCTGTAGAAGGCCTCATCGACTTCATCTTCCTGATCAGGTGGCCTGTAGTAAACACCCACAACAGTGTCACCCATGCTAGCCTGCCCTTTAATCCTTATCCATAAGCTCTCGACTCGCTCTTCATCCACCCCTAGGCACAGCTCAATACATTCCAGTTGCTCTCTCACATAAAGAGCAACTCCACCACCTCGCTTTCCTGGCCTGTCTTTCCTAAAAAGCACATAGCCATCCATGACAGCACTCCAGTCATGCGAGCTATCCCACCATGTCTCTGTAATGGCAATGAGATCATGGCCCTGCGACCGCACACAGATCTCTAGTTCTGCAGATGGTCATACAAAGACCAGGTCTCCAATAACCTAGGAACAAGATCAGCAGACACTGGATTCTCTGAAATGGAGCATCCTAGAATCCAGGAACTAAAGGTCTTATGCATTGTCATGGGGGAGTGATGCACTTCACTCAGAGAAGCAGCACTATGTTTATTGCGGTAAGATAGCAACTTAACAAAGTTCAGTCGTAAATACAAATGATTTAACGAGGCTTGGTTATTTACTGCATGAAGGACAGGGTCAGATGCGCAACGGAGACCCTCCCGTTGAGTCACGAGGTTCAGAGTGGACCCCTTTGCTTTCCAGACTCTTCCTGAGAGGAGTCTGGGTGCAGGTGGATCCAGTCTTAGTCCCAGACTTGGTCAACGGTTTATGTCTAAGGGATTATGTGCGCAATTAATCAGAGATATAACTCAGCAAAGTTTTGCAAAGTTCGCAAGGTTTCAGCATGCTATTAATCACTTACCGAGGATCTGTCATGGGTAAGGAATCTCTCAACCTGGAGGAGTAACCTTGAGAGGTGTCCCTGCTCAAGAGGAGGTTCTGCAGTGCAGCCCACTGCTGTGCAGGAGAGCTCAATGGGCTCTGGGCTGCCCCCTGTTTATGGGGGGGAGATGATTGACTCATAGTCATATTTGCATGCTAGACGGGCCTTAGCTGGCGCATGCTCAATTAGCCCCTGCATACATGCTGCTTACGGGGGAGGTCAGGTTGAGTGGGAGAGCACATCAGTGGGGAGAAGGAGCACGTCACATGCATTCAGCCCTCTTCTGTGGTCCTAGACAAAAACAATATTAAAATAGACATGCTTGCCAGGATTATAAAATACACAGAGGCTGCCAGTTTTTCAAAAACTGAGCATCAAGTATTCAGGAAATTAACAAATATTTGGTAGGCACAGAAATCTAGTGTCTCTTTCAAATTCAAAAGAAGAAACTATTCAGAGCAAGACTGGAGCGAAAGACACTTTTTTCCAAAATGAAACAATCTAAATCTCAGCTTAAATGTAAAACTATGAAGATGACATTAGGGCTTTATCTATAAAGATACCATACAACACTGTGGGAAGTGCCAGTGCAAGTGTTTAGCAGACTGTTTTGTGAACTCCATTTACAGACAAATTGCCTCTTCATATCCCTGGGGAGAGACCTACAAATGGCACTTGCTCAGGGAGAGGGCTGAACAGCTATGGAAAATTTTATGTAGCTGTCCTCCTACAGAACTGCAAGTGGGTATCCAAGTGGCAGACAAAGTGCTCTTACCACTTCTCCAATTCTTATCTATTGCTGTTTCTACAGAATTGTTGAGCCTACAGAAGAAGAGATACTGTTTGCCAAAGCCTGCAAAAGCATGAAAATGAGCTTTCTGGGTGGAAACAAAAGAGAGCGAGCCTCCTTTTGCCTCTGTAAGAAGGAAGGAACCTGCCATGTAAGAGGGGGGGAAAAGCTCCTGAACTACTGAGATTCTCAGGTTGCTGAGACCTCACTGGAAAGCAGTATTCCTTGTCTTTAAAATGCTGATTTCTCAGAAGGGGAAAAAGTTTAAGCCCCTGTCCTCCTGCCACGTTGTTCCTTAAATTTTGTATTTCTCTTTCAGCAGCCAAGACACTTTCTTTACTTACAGCTCTTCATAGTACCCAGTGAGTGCTCAGCCTTTCTCTCCCATGGATGTGCTATAGCCAGCTCTCTACAAAATACATTTCTCATAGTTTCCTATGTTGGTGTGCTTTTCAATGCTTTCAGACCTTTCTGACTGAAAGTTAGATAATTAGTCTGTCTGAAATTTAGATAAACACTAAAGTGGCACGTTAAAGCATGACTTTTTAGAGCATTAGTATCATGCTAGAGTGGTGCTGACAGCTGAGTTATGGGCTTAGACATTTAGAAAATCAAGGAGGGAATTAAATGTCATATAGAAGTCCCAAATGGCTTGTGCACAAAGAAGCTTCTCCAGGTTTCCAGCAAGTTTGAGACTGCTCAAGAGGAAAGCTAGCCTAAGTAAATAACTTATTTCTCTAGTTGAAGGGTAAACAACAAAGACTCTGACCATAAGTACAGAATCTCTGCCTTGATAAGGAAAAAGAATGATACTCAGTATGGATCTGAAACTGCAAAATGAAATTTTCAGTGACCTTATAACAAGGAACCAACAGCCCTGTACCCCAAGGTTCTGTTGTTATTTGGATGCTGATCGCTGGCCAGTCACTTAGTTGCCATCTTTTCAAATTCCTTTCTTTGATAAGGGGGCATTATGTGTCATTAGGAGGCTGACAGCCTCACTGAACTTTATAATCATAGCACAAATGATTAAGTGCTTTAAGAAAGGAAGGAATACATGAGGAAAGAAGGCTTACACTGCCTCTCAGACTTCTCCATCTACTCTTCTCTTTGGGCCTGATGAACTAGACCAATACATATGTTTTCTGAAATCTGTTTTTCCAGTGACTATTTGGAGATCAAATACTTTTAGAATCTGCAGAAACTGAAAATATCAAAACATCTGAGGAATCTTGAGAAAAACAAGAGTTTCCTCAAGAAAACCCTAGCCTGGGTCTACTATGAAGTCATTTAATCATTCAATGTTATCAAAACTTTCAACCCTAAGATGATAGCATATCTTGATTCTTTATTATCTGCACCAAGAGTTTTGAGTAGAAGAACTCATGCATAATGTATTAAACATGTCTTAGTTGTTTCAGTAAGACAGCTATATTTTCCATCTAAATCAGTATTAAATGTTGAAAAACATGGTATAATTTTCTCAAAATTAGGGCACTTACAGCACAGAAAGGATTTTCTGAGGATTTAGGAGAAAATCAGCTATGTGTCAGACCCCATTTTTTGTGTTGCTCTGACTAAGGCAGTGTTCTAAATACTTCTTAGTTCTCGGTAACTAAAACTCACTGAGATACTGAGTTTTCTGGGGACAAGACAACCACTCATCCTACCAATCTCTTTCTCCTTGCTCCAGAAGAGGAAGTTTCATCCTTTTTCCAAATGATCTGTTGAATAATAACAAAAAGTGTCTTTCTTATGGAAATAAATTACTGTAATTCTCAAAGGGCAGCAATTCCCTGCTGAGCTATTGTTTCCATAGGAGAGAAGACTCTTGTCCTTTTGCTTGAGTGCTGACCTTCCTCCTGGCTGCCTCTCTATTCTCTGTTTCCTCACTCATAGAGCCTGGCTGCCACCAAATTTAAATTTCTTGTGCATGACTGTAGGGGTGAAGATGAAGCTTTTAACCAGTGGGAGACAACAGCAGACTGCCTTTTCCTTCCCTACAGCTGAGGTCCTCAGTCTCAGACAAATCTTGTTTACCTAAGGGTAAAGGCTACTTGACTTTAATAAGGTTATTATATTGTGGTCACCAAGCAACAGAATTTGACAAGAATGATGACAGCAAAAAATAGCCGTGTCAACCATATAAGTGCTGTCCTGAGGACAGTGAGGAGTCAGGCTGGTACCACACATCCTACCTCCAATGCTTCTTTAAACACAGCTTCTAAGTGCCCTTCCTGTCTCCAGTCACCCTTCCTTCCTGATGGCTGCCTTATGGCCTGGGCAGGATTGTTATATACAAGCTACAGAGTTCACGTGCTCCAGCTGGATGTTTTAGTGGATGAGCAAGGCCTGAGTGTTTGTATCCTCCCTGAGCATTTCAAGGGAGTTTACAATTTTAGGCACCTATTTCCTCCTGAAATTCTGTAGAGTTTGATTCTCTAACTCCCTTAGACAATTATGAAAATCATGGCCCAGATCATTTCCTCTTAAACATCTCCTTTTAGCACATGCTAGCCTGCAGTTTAGAAGTGTTTTCTCAAGATAGATGCCAAACTACAAGCATGAGCAACCTTAAAAAAGGCTAATCCCCAATTGTGAGATTAAAAATAATACTCTGTTTTTTGGTTTGTCATCCAGTATGTTAATAGAACCATTAGTGTTGCCACCTGTCCCCATAATATTGAGTAAGGTGATCTTGGTCTTGCCTGTTGTTCCTTTCAAAGCCTGTTGGTGTTTCCTGCCCCTCCTCAGAACTGAAATACTCCACTATGTCCTTAACTTCATGCTGACACCTCATTGTTCAAACCAGTTCTAGCAGTCCATGTACCTGCCTTTCCTTGCTCTCATAATCCTTCCTCCTCCAGCTCCTGTTGGAGCTGGCAATGTAGTACTACATGAAGTAAAATCTTTGCAAGATGCTCTAGTATACATTCCACCTTCTTTCCTTTTGCATACATGTGCTTTTCTTTTCTCTCTCACTTTCAGGATTGTCACCTTAGTTCCTGTGTTGAAACCATTCCATTTTCCACAACTCAGATATTTTTAAAAATGAGTTTCTGATGGCATTTTTCTTTTTCTGAATGCTAACACAGAAAGTTAAAGCTTGCTAGTTTCAGAGACTCAGCTGCTTGCTGCATAATATATCCCAAAATAATCAGGATACTCTTGACTTGCTCAAAAATCAAGATATATTTGCTCTCTTCAAGTGTTTGTTCATACTTTTCAGTATGCTAAATTAGTTTTCTTCACGCTTTGGCTTGCCGATTTGTCGTTAAGTGCGAAATAGGTGCTTATGTTCCTGAAGGCAGATGTAGAGCTCAAATTCAGGTTCAGAAAGTCCAATTTGGATGCCTATGTTTGAAAATGGGACTTTTCCTCTGAAGCCTACTTGAGTAGGCTGAAGAGTAGATGGAATCATGCATGAGGTGGGGCGGCAAAACTGAGCGTTGCCAGAATCAGGACAGAATAACTAATTGGGGTTGGCATCCAACAGCTGCAGCAAAGCAGAGCTGCCACAATGGTAAGAGGAGCGCTGGAGTCTCCCTTGCTGCCCTTGCCCCAGGGAGGGGGTAGGAGCGGGGCAGGCTCAGGGTAGGAGCAGACAGATGCACAGCAGCGGTGAGGGAGCTGCAGCTGCTCAGCCTCCGCAGGATGCTCCCGGGGAAGCTGTCCTGCCCCACAGCTGCTGCTCGCTTGTCTGTGCCCAGAACATCTTAGGTTTTGCTCATCCTCTACTCCTTTTACAGCCTCACACAACCAGTGGGCTGTACCTGTTTTGAAGTGAGCAGATAAACACACTGCCATGTGCTTATGTAAACCTGGACTGTGGTGTCTCTCTGCAGCTTCTGAGAAGACTGTTTTTGTTTTTTTTCCTCTCTGTGCTATTTTATCTAGTGGAGAGAGGATACTTTGGAGCATCAGTAGTTATGCTGATCTCCATACAAAACATTTTAAGATCAGTTGTCTGGAGGTCTGGTGGCCTTGGTGTGCTCCTTTCCATGCCTGTAGGAGTCTACAGGACCAGACATCAGAACTTGTGTCGTTAATCAGCTGTCACGCTGGCCTCTTCCTGTGTCACTCGCTTGTGCCTATTAAATAAGAGGAAGATTTACTAAAGGGAAGACTTCCTTGAGTGCCTCCCTAGACCACCATCATTTTATATCTGGGGTATGTAAAATATGTCCCCTTGTCACACTGGATCCTTTTGCACAGCCCTGTGATTTGCAGTGAGGCTGCAGCAGGCAGGAAACCCTGCAGGTTTCATTCAGGGTGAGTTAGCGATTTGCTTGGGCGTGCGGATAATGGACTGCCACTTTCCATTTATGAAAAAGCAAGCACAAAAAGTTGAAAGAGAGTGACATAGCTTTCAAAGAATGCCACAGCACATTTGTGTTCAGAATATAAGGCCTGCTGCTTCTCTTCATGGGGAGCCACATCAGGTCTTTATATGCTTCATCTTTTTACCTGCTTTAAGTAGAAAATACCATTTAAAAATCTCTTGTTTGTCTGAGACAATGCTTATGGCAAAATAAGTGTTTAAGAAAGTTAGAAAAACCTGATGTTCCCAGGACATGGATGCAGTAACGGCTGCTTTATAGGAATTTAATAGGAGTTTTCCACTTAAATCCCCCAAACTTTGACTGGAGAATAAATCTGAGGGAAGATGCTGACTCCTGAACATTGCAGTGGATTGGTGGGGGAGGGCATGCAGGACTGAACTCGGAAAAAATAATTTTCCAATGGTAGGATAATCCCTTCAAAATCTGTTTTCTGAACATCATGCCAAGATACTATGTCTTTATTAATGCCTGTGTAGTTCGTGTGTTTGAGCAGGATGGATATTACTGGATGAGTAGCCCTGACAAATGTAAAGGTTGGCTATGGACACTGCTTCTATACACAATCAGTGGTTAATAAATGTGCAGTAGAACCATTTGGATTTGTGCTAATATTCAGTATTTGGGGTTTATTCTTATAAAATGTACACTGGAACTTTAGAAATATAGGAATGGCAGTATCCATTCAGACCATCAGATGACTTGCTCAGTTGCAATATTCACAGTCCGCTTAGGCCATTTATCACCATTTTGGAAAAACAAAACTCTGTGTTATAAATCTATTATTTTCAATATAGTAAAAATAGTTGGATTCAATAGGACTTCCAAATTGCAAGCCATTGTGGTAAAAATTAGATAAATGTCTTCAAAACACAGCATACATTGCCTCACTATTTTCAAACCTCAGCAGTAAACAGCAAGCAGTTCTCTGTCTTATATTTTGTCTTATTACAGACAGCTGGTTTTGATCCAAATCACCAGCTCAGGCTGATGCAGAGAAAATAATGTTGTAGCATCTAGTTTGTTTAAAAGGGTAATTATGGCTTTTTTTTTTTTTTTTTTTAACCTGAGGAGGATGAGGCATTGGTACTGCATAATTTTTAAGATTTTTAACTGGAAAAAAAAATTAATGCCTTACAGAGGGGGAAGGAGGAGTATTTACTCTTCTCCACAGAGACATGAGTTTGATTCTTCTGGTAATAATGGCTAGGTAAGTTTTGTACTATTGGGAATATGGAAATATGTATCTGCTGTTGCTTTTTACTTACAGTAGTTACGCAAACAACTTTTTTTTCTCTTTACACTTTTAGTAGACAGAGAATATTTTCACCCTTATGCCTCGCAGCTGAAAACAGGCATTTGGAAGCTAATTAAACACATGAGAAGGAACTAATGTGGTTGTTTTGTCATTTTCAGTCTGTGTACAATAGGGTTACTGTCTTTGATAGACTGGCAAAATGAATGGAGGGACAAATTCTTTGTCACCCTATAATCTGTCAATATGTAATTTGCCAACATGTAATCTTAGTCAGCCTCCTGAGAAATAAATGCATGTTTCTTGGTCGTATTCATAATGAATTTAATCAAATGCAGATACCTTGTATAAAGCCAGAACAATCTAGCCATAAGATTATGTTAAATGAAAAGATCTCTGCAATTTCAGGATGAAGTTCTTGTTACCTGGTAGGGGCTCTGTGTCAAAAACTTGTCACAGCAAAGAAAAGAGCCATGAAGCTCCTGATATTGATGATATTCGCTTGCTTTGCCAATATCTTGCGTTACAGCATAGACTGCAACACTTCTCAGAGCTTCAGGCCACTTTCCCCCTCCTGTTCCTGCCTGCTCTCTGTAATTTAGCTACTCTTGAAGAGCTCCCTAAAAAGTTTATGTAATTAAAATTACATTTGCAGAGGAACAAGGAGGGAAATCAGGCAGTTCAGTTTGACTGGGAACTTTGACTCAATTTTGCTTAGTACACTATTTTAAACATCTGTCCCCAAAACAAGGTAGCTTTTGCCAACGAGTAAAATCAGATCAGATTAGAGGAGTAGCTGTGTTTGACCCTAAGGGTCCAGAAAAGATACAAAATATTAGAAAGGGAGAGAACAGCAGCAGTAATAGGGAAAATAGCCTGAATTTTTCTGTAATGCTCTTTGCTTCCACACTAAGTGCACCAAGTTGAATGTTTTTCTGAATTAGCAGTGAGCCAAATTGGTAAAAATAGTCTCCTAAACTGCTGACCAAACATTTCCGTGTCCTTTCCTGCATCAGATCAGGTGTCCATGTAGTGTAGGGTATGTTGGTTCATCTTTCAAAGCCATTGAATAAAAAACTCTCCTTTTTGTATTTTGCATACTGCTTTGGTTTCCCACTGGATCAGTAAGCTGATCTTACCCTGTTTCTGCAACCAATGCACAGGAAAGTTTGGGGAAGGGGAGATGAAGGAGAAGACCATTTTTTACAGCAACAAACTGCAACTAGAGAGGTTTAGGCTGAAGAGTGGTTTAGGATGACCAAAAATGACTTGAAGCTTTCTGAGAGATGTTCCAACCTGTGCTGCAAGAGAATTGGCAAAGCAAGAGAGAATCGCTGTGCTGGGGAGCTTCAGGGCTACACTTTCTCCTTTGCTATCACAATGGCATTGTGTTACATTTCTGAAATAGTTGTTTAAGCCTAACTTAATTAATTATCTAGTGATTTAAACTTAAACTGAAGCTTTAGATTCAGAGTTTAAAAACCCACAGCTCATGAAACAGATACTGCTTTAAGAGAAAAAGATACCAGGAGAAAATGGAAATAGCAGAGGAATTTAGCAGATATTTGAATGAATCACAGAATGTTTGAGGTTGGAAGGCACCTCTGGAAATTATTTAGTCCAAACCCCCTGCTCAAGCATGGTCACCCAGAGCACGTTGCACAGGATTGTGTCCAGACAACTTTTGAATATCTCCAAGGAAGGAGACCCCACAGCCTCTTTGGGCAACCTGTTCTGGTGCTCAGTCACCCTCACAGTAAAGAAGTTTTTTCTCATGTTCAGATGGAACTGCCTGTGTTTCAGTTTGTGCCCGCTGCCTCGCGTCCTACTGCTGGGCATCCCTGAGAAGAGTCTGGCTCCATCCTCTTGACACCCTCCCTTTAGATATTTGTATACATTGATAAGATCCCCTCTCAGTCTTCTCTTCTCCAGGCTGAACAGGCCCAGCTCTCTCAGCCTTTCCTCATAGGAGAGATGCTGCAGTCCCTTCATTGTCTTAGTAGCCCTTCGCTGGACTTGCTCCAGCAGCTCCATGTCTCTCTTGTGTTGGGGAGCCCAGAACTGGACACAGTACTCCAGATGTGGCCTCACCAGGGCTGAGTAGAGGGGGGAGAATCACCTCCCTCAACCTGCTGGCAACACTCTTTCTGATGCAGCCCAGGATACCATTGGCCTTCTTGGCCACAAGGGCACATTGCTGCCTCATGCTTAACTTGGTGTCCACCAGCACTCCCAGGTCCTTCTCCGCAGAGCTGCTTTCTAGCAGGTCAGCCCCCAACCTGTACTGGTGCATGGGGTTATTCCTCCCTAGGTGCAGGACCCTGCACTTGCCTTTGTTGAACTTCATGAGGTTCCTCTCTGCCCACCTCTCCAGCCTGTCCAGGTCCCTCTGAATGGCAGCACAGCCCTCTGGCGTATCAGCCACTCCTCCCAGTTTTGTATCGTCAGCAAACTTGCTGAGGGTGCACTCTGTCCCTTCATCCAGGTCATTGATGAAGAAGTTGAACAAGACTGGACCCAGTACTGACCCCTGGGGGACACCGCTAGCTACAGGCCTCCAACTAGACTCTGCGCCACTGATCACAACCCTCTGAGCTCTGCCATTCAGCCAGTTCTCCATCCACTTCACTGTCCACTCATCCAGCCCACACTTCCTGAGCTTGTCTATGAGGATGTTATGGGAGACAGTGTCAAAAGCCTTGCTGAAGTCTAGGTAGACAGCATCCACTGCTCTCCCCTCATCTGCCCAGCCAGTCATTCCATCAGAGAAGGCTATCAGATTGGTTAAGCATGATTTCCTCTGACTTTTGGGGGACACTGCTAGCTACAGGCCTCCAATATATGAAATAGCAGTCAAGAAATCTCTGTAGCCTATAGTAAGATCCACTTGTGGTTACCAAGTTCCTCAAAGCAATCTTGAGTGCTACAACAAAAGTTGATTTTCAGGAGTGATATAAGGAGGAAAAGTTTGTCACATCACAAGTGTTGACACAAATTCTTCTTAGTTTGAGGGAGAATATGAAGACATTGTGCTTAGTCACAAAAGCAAGCCAAATGGCAATCTAATGTTGCTGTTACTGGCTTTTGCCTCATGTTTACATTGCAGTAGGAATGGACCTGAAACTGAGCTTTTGGGGTCTCACCTTGTCCTATATTTTTTGCTGTGCTCCACTGCTTGAATTGGCACTTGCCTCATGGCAAGGGAGCTGAACTGGGAACTGAACTGGTTCAGAGAGCTGATTCAACTCACAACTAAAAATAATTGCAGGATGGATTTCTGTTGAAATGTTTTGCCTAAACTGGCTATGTTTGTGGCTGCATGAGCATTAGCACTGGCACAAGAAGGGGGGCAGGGACTCAGGTTGGAGAGAAGAGGATAAGGCTGCAGCAACCCAGATTTAGGCTTAAACTGCAAGGAAATTTCATATCCAGAGTGAGCCGAGAAGTTTGGGTGGAGTGCCTAATCAGTGTAACCACAGTCAGCCTTCTTTGGTAGCAAGAAGTGAGAAAGAGCAGTAGGAGAAGGTGGAGATGATACAAACTACAGAGTTGTGCCATCTGACCTCTACCATGCAGTCCACTCTGAAAATTACTAATGGGAAATGGGAGAAGGGCTGTAGCTCTTTTATTCCCTCTGTTTTCAGTACCTGAGTTGGCCAGTTCAGAGCTATGAATTATATGAAGAGCTACTTTCCATAGATCTTCAGGGGATTAGTCTGGGGCTCAGACATATTCCTAAGTGACATAAATTCAAATCAACTTTCAAGGAAGATAAGGGTTTTTCTCCTCACCAGCCTTACCAGCTCATTTTGGAATGTGGTTCTTAGCTGCCCAGTTAGGTGTCTAACATTGCATTAAATGATATTTATTACATACAGTGATATTGTATGGCCATTCCCCAATGGAAATCATGGCCTGCAAATGCAACAACAGCTCCACTGGCCAATTTCCTCTAGATGTGACTCTGTTTATTATATATTTTCGCTCTATTTGTACTATGGTTTGTACAAGGCACAATATTTTTATCATAGAATGTTCTAGTTTTGAGTTATCTGCTTCTGCAATTTAATGACAAGAAAGCAAGGATCTGATCTATTCATATTTTACTTTCTCTCCTATGGTATGTATTTGAAAATGTGATTAATTGCTACAATTGGGTTATAAATATTACAGTAATAGGAATTAGGTGTAAATATTCAAACCTGTGCATTTAAAGCTAAGATGCTAAATCTGTTTTGAAAGGTGTGGAACACATACTGCACTGATTGGTTACAGTGGGATTGGTTAGGTACTAAGGATTTCTAAAACTCATACTCATGTTTGCTATCTGTAACTAAATAAGAGTGTTAGAGGCCAAACTAGAAATATGATGGGAAATCTTTTTTTTTTTTTTTTTGAAAAATATAAACAAGAGCATGAGAATATGATCATGGGAAAGCAAAGAAGGAAAGGTGAAATAATATTCTTGACAAGGTACAGGGTAATACTTACTGAGACTGCCTCAGGCAGTATGTTACAACTGTGAGCCCTTAATCAGGTGGAATTTACCCCAGAGCAAAGGGCTATGTAAAAGCCTTTATTTCACATGCAGCCTACTTTAGGTCTCTGTGAAGTGCAGAAATTTAGCATAAATGGTGAACTTCTGTTTCTGCCACAAATGTCAATCCTTTATGAAAGTCACTGTTACAACATTCATTATGTTATGTTATAACATAATGAGGATGTCCTCATTTTCAAAGGACTACAGAGGTTGATCAGCTGGAAACACAGATTTCTTTGCCAGTTTGCGGAGCATTACATAAAAATATTATGCGTACTATATATTGCCAAACTCCAAGCTTACCACACATAAAGCAATAGAAACAGTTTCACTTCTCAAGGTTATTAAAATCCTACTGTACACAGAACATATATTTAATCTGCTCCTTTCTCCCTTTCTCTGCTCTTTTGACAACTGAGCTGCTCTTTATGTGCAAGCTTGCTCCTCAGGACTCTGGCATTCCTAAACACACAGTAGCTCATTCCATTTCTTTCTTCCCACAGCGCTACATTCACTAGAGTTTATTGCAGTTTTTACTGTGGATTCTGACTGCAGCTTGATTTTCCAAGTTATTATCCTGTTAATTTCCAAAGGTGCATCCCTCAGCTTGCAGGAGTTACCACTGCTGACAACAGGCATGAGCCATAGCCACAGGCACTGCAGTGCCGGGGGGAGTGGGCTTTAGCAGCAGCTGCAGACAGCCTTGGTCTCATCCCACGATGGCATCTGTCAGCAACGGGTAATCACAATGTGCTCCTGTTGGGGACCGCTTCTGCTACACTTACCTGGAGAGCTGGGCCTCTCTTTTTTTCAGAAGAAAGCCTAGTTTCTCCTGCAGTTTATGAGACATCACCGCCCACCTTTTCTTTGCTGTAGGCTCCCATGTCTGCAACATCATAGAGGGTGTTTCTCAGTCTGAGCTTCCCCTGCAGCTAAAGCACTCATCCAGACTCCTGTTTCTCTTTCTCACCTACTGCCTTTACAGCTCTAATAGAACCATCCTCTGCCAAATATTCCTGTCTTCCGATTATTAAGGAGACATCACTTGTCAGACACTCCAACAATGATCCAGCCTGGGAGAAAAATTGGCAAAGGCATATCAGTTGCTGCACTTTGGTTTCATGTTTGTTCATGAAATGTGACAAACACACCATGAAAAACATTTGTTGCTTAAGTCTTAGGTTTCAAGAAAAAAAACTGGTCTTATTTTTCTGCCTTTTAATTTCTCTAATTTAAGCCACTGTTAAACCACTTGTCTTTCCAACAATGGGGAAGCTTGTGCTATGTAAATGCTGAAGATACTTGTTTGAAATGGGTGAAAGTAAGTTTTGCCAGAGAACAAACTGGGTAGAAAATTAAGACTAGATTTTTCTCCCTTATAAAGGAAACTCTCCTTCTAGTATAAATAAACATAACTTCACTAGAGATGTATGCTTCATGTACCAGCATGGTAGGAATGAAAGTGTACAATCTCAGGTAATCTCCAGTAGGAATCAGCCTCTGTAACTGCTGAAGTTTCCTAATGTGACTGGGGCCAGGTATCCTTTTTTTTTCTACTTAGTAATGTCTCTTTTTAATGGTTTGATGAATGCTTCAGAAAAAGAGATACAAAATAAAAGCATGTTATATTTCCATAGCCAGCTCTGCAGGACTGGTAAATCCTCATGGAAACTCATGTGCCCCTTACACATGCTGTATGCTGTGAGAGCATCCCACATGGGCTGAAACCCAGGTGCACTTCACAGAACTCCAAATCAAAGGATTTGTTCCCAGTTCAATAACCATGCCAGTTTCCAGACTCTAAAACAAATTTAATATTCAGTAAATGCAAAATATCACTTGGATAGTGACTTCAGACGTAAATTGCCTAAATGTTCTGCGACTCAGATAATAAATAGAAGTCATGCAAGTTACTTTTTTCTCCTTCCACATATTTTTTTTACTATGTGCCAGACCTTGGTCATAGATCTGCAAAGTGGCGCCTCATGACTGTAGTCCAGTGCTTGTGATGAAGGGCATGTAACCAGGGAGAAAGGTTTGCAAGACTAGAAAATATGGAGGACAAAGAGAAAACAGGCACGACAGATCCGGGTGACGTGATGCTTGTCATACTTGTTGCCTTAACCCCAGGGACACATTGATGTTTCCATTACAGTGAAATTAGCTGAGTGGTAGAAGCATACTGTTTTGCAGACACAGAATAACTAACAGCAACTTCAGAAGAACCTCCATGAGGAATGAGGCCTCCATGGAGCTTGCTGGTCGCTGTGGACCCAGTGCAGAATCTGAGTGCTCTCATTAGCTGAAAATGAGCTATCTTGCCACCTCCAACCTGCTTCTGGTGTGTACCTAACCAGGCTGGGGGTAGCAAATTAAATATCATGTCCCTGGTCTAGAAATTGTGAAATTCACTTGCCTTAGACTAGCAGCACTGAAGGTTTGTCTAAAATACTAGTTTTCAGAAACTTTTGTTTCTAAATTGTGTCAGAAATGGTGACAGCATTCAGTATGCTCATACTTTGCCCTCTTAAAGGAGCAAATTTAGTGATCTTTTTCTGTTGCTCTGAAGGGCATTTTGGGCCATGCTGACAGTGGTGATGAATACAAGTGAAAGAGAAACTGGGCAGGAGGCTAACACCTATGGTCTGAGATCAGACATTGGACAAACTAGAACTTTTTCCTCTCAAAGTCATGGTCATCCCTAGAGAATTAAAGCTGGTTATGATTTTGGAGGATCTACCTACTCTTTCTTCCTGTGGCTTTTGAAGATTTCTCTGGAAAATGTGGAACACTGCTTTCAGCAGTTGCAAAATTGGAGATTTAATTTTGCATGCTGAAAAGAGATTAAAGGTTTTACAAGCAGCTAACCCTAGATTTACAGTGAACACACAGCACTTTTTTCCTCAGTATAAGAACTCAGATGCAGCTCAAATGAAAATCAATAATTGATCTACATCCATTTACAGATACATTTACATTTACATAGGATGGGAAACCTTATCCCCGTGTGCACATTTTCCTTTTAAGTAGCTTGCACTCAGGCTGCCTACAAATACATCCGCTCATGAAACAGGCAATGTTATGTCCCCTCTAGGAATGAGCCAAGGCCAATTTTTCTGCTGGATACCAATAAGACAAACAAGATCTGAAAAGATAGACGGAAGTTGCTAAACTGCTGCACAGCTCATTAGGTAACTGCACAGCCCTTTAAAGCTCATGGTGTAACCAGAATTTTCCTCTTGAGAAATGGCGGCAGTCCCCAAAGTAAGTACATGCACGGGCAACAAATCTGTCTCAAAACATGCAGCCTGAAGGCTCCTATCAAAATAAACTCTCTTTTTTTTTCTCTGGCTAAGATCCTATTATACGGAATGAGGCTGAGTGAGCATTTTGTGATTCTCCCCTGTTCTGTGCTCTGCGTCACAGATCACTGACTGTGCAGACATACCAGACTACAGGTCACATGCCTTTATTCCCTATATAGATAAAAAATCCTGCTATGTTGCAACAGGTTGAGGAGAAATTTCATTCTGCTTCAGCTGACTGATGAAAAAGTATCTTCCTTTAATCGGAGTCCTTGCACAGAGCACATCCCAAGGTCACGTTTACTCTGAGCACAGTGCTGGTGAAAAAATGCAATGTCTTAGCAGCAAGAAGTATTTAGTGAGCCGGGACAAGTTGCAGCCATACAAATGGGCTGAAACCCCCTGCTCTGGGGAGTGCGTGGCTCTGCCAAGGCTGCACCCTGCGCTTAGACCCCGGCTTGAGGGGTGGCAGCCCCGTGTTGGCACAAACTGATCCAAGCTGTTCCCCTTGCCAGGGAGAGCTGGCGTCCGCCTCAGGATTCAGAGCCAAGAGCCCGTTTGCGGGTCTGGGCCTCCCGGGACTGCCAGCCCCGTGTCCTGCTGCCCTCCCTTTTGCTCCTCTCCTGCTTGCTCTCCCACTGCCCCAGCCCTTCTCGCACCTCCGTGTCTCGCCCCGTTTTTGGTGGAGCCAGCCGTCGTCCTCTGCCCTGCCAGCCCGCAGAGGCTGCTCCAGCAGTCCCGCTCAGCTCCCCTGGCGCTCTTTGGGGGCATGCGGGCAGCCTCAGCAGCATGGAGGAGAGGGGTCAGTTCATGGGAGATTTTCAGCTGCTAAACATTAGATTTATTAGGTGCACATGCTACTGAACATATGCAAACTGATCTTTTCTTTTTTTTTCCCCAGAGAAATCTTGGACAAATTTCATCACCGTGGCAGCAAAAGACACATTTGTTACAGGAGGCTAATCTTCCTGCTAAGTGACCTGCTCTGCTAAAAAGACTCTTTTTCCAAAGAAATAGCTCATGGCAGCAAAATTACTATGCACCTTTTTAATGTGTGGCACAGTGTATTTTCCTGTAACCTTGTTCTCAGAAACAACCGAAAATGAAATTTTAGCTGAAGTTTTCTTTAAAATACCTGAATCTGAGTCAGGCGCATAAGGTAAAAAACCAGTATCCCAACAGTTAAGAGTCTGGCAAAGCTGTAAGCAAGTAGAAACTAGATCTTACAAAAGGAAGTACCAGGTAAGCTAACTATAGTGATTATCAGCTCTTCCCATCACTTGTGATGATAGAAAGAGAAAAGGTGTCCTTCTGCTTCCTAGAGAGGTTTCGAAATGTGAAGGGGTTTTGTTTTCCATCTGCAGGAATTTCAGTGGTGGCAGATTAGCAAGGAAGCATGCAAAGAAACAAACTTAGAGCTTTTCAAGTATTGGACATTCCGTGTCTATGTTTCTCCAGAAGCTAGAAAGTGCAAAATACTTTTATTTCCAGCTTGATTTATAGCTGTTGTGTTCTCTCCTCTTTTCCTCTTTTCTGCTTTCAGCCCGAGATTAATTCAGGCTATAGTACAGAGCTTCCCATCTTCCAGAAAATAGATGTTTTTATCTCATGAGTACTGTAGGAGAAGAACACGGAGCAAGACCTAGATGAAAGAATGAAGCAAAACTACGTTATCAGCCAAAATTTGTGTCGGGCCCAACATTCACATGCTGGATTTGGATTTCACCTCAGATTTCACTCAAGGATAGCTTGTACTTCCTGCTGAGGCTATTTGGCCTCAGGATGAGCATGGTTGATTTGGAAAAGGTAGGGGGAGAGCATTATATAGGGAAAAATCACAGGGCGAGCTCAGTATCTGCGAGGGGTGCCACAACCCAGCCACATTTCTACCCACGCAGCTTTTCTGCCCAGGGAGAACATGAAACGGAGCCCCACATTTGTAAGTCTCCAGGCCTAAACCTAAACATTTACTTATGTGAAGGCCTAAAACAGGGAAGGCCACTAAAATGAATGTGCTTTTAAATTGAAGAGAATTCAAATCTGTTTGTTCAAAGGTACCAGCATTTCTTAACTTGCTGGAATTGCTGGTGCATTTGAACAAACAATTTTAATTTTGTTCTTCCCTAAGCAACTGATCTGCTGTATAACATAAGGCAAGTTGCCAACTCTCATTTCCCTTTGCACGGTTTGTCCGTTTGATTTGCCGTACTTAGATCTGGAGATCTTCAGGGCAGGAACTTCTGTGCTCCTCATCTGGGTAGTGCCGTAAGCGGAGAAGCCCTCCTATGGAGATGACAGTGTTGTATTTTAAGCGTGCCCTCCTGTCCTGCCTCGTGCCCATGCTATTGGGATGTAATCCTGCTGCCAGCCATGGGCTGAGGGGGCTCCCAAGGCCCCCGGGGGACAGAGGGACTCCAGCGCACACCTGGCTGTGGGGGCAGCCTGGGACACCCATGTCTGTGGCTGAGCTGACAGGCAGTTTCCTCCATCCCACAGCCCCGCTTATCTTGGAGTGACACAGATGGCCAATGCTGGGCGAAGAAGCTGGCAGAGCTCCTACCAAGAGAGCCCGCGAGTCTGTGCGGTAAGGCAGTCGGGATGTGTAGGCAGCAAAATTACAAGCTTGCTCTTGCCAACTATGTGGATGCAACGAGCCCATGCCAGGAAGTCGGCTGGGTTTCACTTTCACCCTAGTCTGGCCTCCTATTAGCACACCTGTCTGTGGAGTGTCTGGATGAAATGCTAAGAATTGAAAAAATAAATAAACGATGGAAACCTTGAATAAAGTTTGCAGGCTCCAGATCCATGTTTGCACACTGGGTGGATAAATAGAGTATTTCATAATGAAAATTGAGCTATAGCCACTATAGTTAGTGGTCTTCCCGTGTGAAGAGTAAGGGGCAAGACTCTAGATGTCTATTGTATCACTGATATGATCTGAAAGAAGTCTGTTTTTCAGGTTTGTGTGCAACAGAATCATGAGATGCTTTTTTGCAACAGGCATTTTCAAATGTTTGCAATCATCGCAGATTTGTAGATAATCAAATTAATTTCAATACTTTCTTCAAACAGAAAACTGTCTTAACTGAGCACATTGGTACCTGGAGAAACCTTTTTCTCATAAACAGGCTGAAGACTGAGGGATTTTTTACCCGCCACTTTTTGGAACTCATTAGAGGCATGCCAGGGTCACACTTCAGCCCACCTGCCCATTTTGCTTTTCATTTACTCTTTTTGTTGCCCCAGAGAACTTCCTAGGTGCCTACACAAATCCCCCAATCTCCCACAGTATGTCTGCTTGCCAACTATTTACTTGACCTAAATTCTTCTGAAAACAATCATTTGTGACAATTGTAGCACGGGTTTTACAGAACCGGACAGCTGGTTAATAGATGCTGTGACCTGGACATACAAGCTCTGCCATTTTATTCTCAACACTATAGTCAGTTATTTTTCTATTTTATTTTGTATTTCAAAGTTAGCTGCTTTCTCTAACTATATTTTTTCTAACAACTAGAAGATTGAGCTGGTTTTTATGTCTATATCTATCTCCTTAAATTTTTAATTTACCTTTTGGTATTCAGCATAGTCTCTCCTCAGAAAAGTATTTAATTCTAAAGACAATTCTGCTCTTCTGACTGTCATGTAACACCTAGTAACTCACCAAATTCAGACTTCTGCTTTTAACTCCAATTGTTACTGTGACCAAAGTAATTTAAAGGCGGAAAAAATATTTTACCTACTGCAGCTGCTTACGTCACGTTTCCCATTAGGCATTCCAAATAAATTCCAGTTAAAACTCCTTTATGCTGGATCTGATTTCTTAAATCAGCAAATTTCATAATTTATCTGCTCTTCTTTCTCAGAAATTCTTCAGAAATTTCTTCATTCTCTTTACAGAAGATCAATGACACTTTTCTAAAAAGATATTTTATTATTCAGAAAACATAAAATTATTTTCCTCTGTGGTAAAAGCCAAATACAGCATTTTAATTAACTTGCATTATATGAGCTAAATACTATTACAGGAAATTAGTGGAAAGTGGAATCAACATTAAAACCTGCCTTTATGAATACAAAGTGTGGCATTGTACATGTGTGTAATTGTAGATAAGACCCCACTTGATTACTCTAAAGGCATTAAACTTCCCTTCCAGCTAAGATGAGAGGAAAAAGGAAGTTAGGAACCACACACACACAAAAAACAATTTGAAAGAATTATGAGCCAGTTAAAATATTTTTCATTGTCGTCCAGTTTGCTTTAGCACCCATGCTAGCTACTTTCACTTCCCAACACTCGGAAAAACATTCTCCAGAGCCATCAATTGGTACCCAAAATTGGGGGTCTTAAGGACGCTCCTGGTACGAGCTGTCGGCACGCCAAGGGATGCTCATCCTGAGGGATGCTCATCGCAGCTGTGGCTGTGCTGAAACAACCCGGCCCCAGCCCGGCTGCACCGGAGGGCTGCCATCGCTGTCAGCAGAGACGGGGTCTCCTCCGGCCCCCGCGACGCTGGCCACGCCGGGGCTCCGATCCCACCGCCACCTGCCAGCTCCTTCTCCTACAGGGGACAGGGACTGTCAGTAATGAAACGGCACGAAATGAAGGTGCAGCTTCATGACTACCAAAACCCCCCGCTCCTCTGGCAGGTCTGATCGGCAGCGTGACTTACCTCCTTCCAGTATCCGCTTTTTCACGTAACGCCAAATGTGGCGGCTTCATTGTCTCTGTTGGGTGTGGGAAATGGAGAACCCAGCTACACATCATGAAGTGACAATGAGCTGATTTCTGATGTTGATTTAAAAAACAAAACAAAAACACTCCCCCCTGCTCCGACCTGAATTTGTGTCTCTACTTGTTCTCTTCATGGTGGTTGGAGAAGCAAAGTTTGCTGTGAGAGGTCATACCTCTTACTGGACCAGCTGAAAATAGTTGGAAAAACTCAAAAAGTGTTTGGGGCTCAGAATCTATCCTTCAGGTGTGACGGCCAGCCCAGCAACTGGGAAGAAAAGAGAGAAAAAAAAAAAGAAAAAAAGAAAAAAAAAGCCCATGCAAACCACCAGAAGTATCTCCTCTCCTTACCTGCCAGAACCTATTGCTTTTTCTTCTGGCCACATGATGGGTGTGAGTCCTTGAAAACCGATGTGAAATAAGAAGCCATAGGATACGATGCAACCGCATATTTCTAGCCACTCCTTACAAAACTGAAGCAAATAGGATTAAATCAGAGTAATACCTCATGTGATTACAGCTCATTGTGTTCAAATAAAAGCTGACGTTACTGTGAGCAATTTGTTTGGGGCTGGGGGGTGAAGAGGAGAAGAGATGCTACTCCTCTTGCTCAAAATGATTACTATTTATAACACCGTAAAACACACTGAATGTGTTAACTGCACTGTTACTAGCACATGCCACTTACGCATATATATACCATATATATATATAGCATATATACCTGAAATGCAAAGTGCTTTGCATTACAGGTATAAGAATTCATTGCAGTTCTTTATGTATTTTTATACTACTAATACATGAATGTTAATCCATATAGATTATTTCATACATACAAAAACTTTGTAGATGTGACACTTGGGACTGTCTAAGCATAATTTGTAACTATATTTGTAGCCCCATAATTAAAATGGGAATGCTTTATATTTATACCTACCTGCTGCTTTTACAGCCCCCTACTAAACAATTTAAATAAAAACCGAAGAGTAAACGTGGTTGGAGTCCTCAACCAGCAACACTGAGAAGTAAGAAGTATGCCAGTGCTAATTAACTCCAGCACACTGCCAGGGTTGCCCTTCAGCAATCCTGAAGGCTTTATGTTTAATATTCGTTCAGTAATATTCTTTTTAAATTTATTTGGAGGGGGTGGGTAACTCCTCTTCCAGTGACAATCAAAACCTTCATATAGAAGCTATTAGTTAGATTATTATCAAGAAACCTCTTCCATTGCCCTTAGTATTTGATTCTTTACTTCTCTTTTCTTCCTACACTTCCTGTTTGGCCCCAGCCTCTCTGTGCTCTTTAATTGCACCTCTTTCTCTAATGACACTGGGGAAATCTGACTGGGGGAGGAAATGCAGAAAAGGCTTTAGGAACCTGGCTTGGTTTTGTTTTTCTTTCTTTTTCCTAGTGCTAATTTAAGAAGCTTTTGAACTATAAAATTTACAAACTACTTAAACCACGATAATGCTAAAAGCAGCTGCCCTCTGTCCTTTTTTCTCTCTACGCCAAAATGTACTTTACTACTAAGTGCTGATCCTGAACACCAGTGCTTTCTCTGTAGCTGCAGACCTCCTCCCTACCCACCCAATACCATGCTTAGCCTTGCTTTATGGCTTTTCATAATATTTTCAACTTCAAATTTGATGTTTTTTGCTCCAGTTGCAACCAAATGACGCATTCCTTTCAAAAAACTAGAAGCAGTCCTGTCAGATGTCTTCTGTGCTGGGGAGGAGATAGCTGCAGTTTGACCTTGCTCTCACTTATTTCAAATAATAACTTTGAGGATTACCCAAGAGACCAGTCTAACTTTCCCTACATAGTACACTTCATTTTCCGAGATCCTTAAAAGTCACATAAAACTAATTTTTTTGTTTGTTTGTTCAAGAGCACACAGGATGACAGTACAGAAAGAGAAATGGAGATTTTCAATACCAAAGCTCTGGTCTGTGTACCCAGACCAAGCTGGTGGCAATTGAAGGATGACTGTTTGTTTGATAGTCATGTAAGAAATTAACTTTTCTGTCATGACCTCTCTCCCAAACTTCAACTATGATCTGACTGTATCCGTAGCTGATATCCCTGCTGGCACTCCTAGCAGGGAGCAATCACCCGTGGAGCAGGGCAGTCTCATCCCCACAACAGAGTCCCACCAACAGCCCAGGGCAGGAGGGCATATTACTGCCGTGCTATGTATATACTGGGAATAGCAGGGGGGAGTTGTCAGCCTGGCTTTCAACAGTAGGTAAGTCTGACTGCTTCCACCTGCGGCTGAAGAAAGCTGCCCTGATGCCAATTTCTAGCTCTTGCAAAAGAGGTAGTGGCATTGCCATCTCAGGCCTCTTACAGGTTTCATACAGCTCACAGGCTCCTGGCATTGCTGGGAGAGTCTTAAGATGAAATTAAGCTGTCCCAAGTGACAAAAATTAAGCCAACAGTACTAAAAAGAAAAATAAAGTCCTCAAGTACTTTTAAAAGTACTGGAAAAAAAAAGTAGAAATAGAAATATCTAAACAACCAAACTCACCCCCCCCCCCAAAAAAAAAAAAAGATTATCAAATTGCAGTTTGGAGCCAGGTAATCCCCTGCAAAACTGGGAGAGCCATGGACCTTATTGACTTCTGCCCATGAGCCGCACCTTTGCTTGCCAGGAAAACGTGTAAACCAGTAGGATTGCCATTATCACAGAGGGCAATACTTCTCTTATCGCTGGAGGACACAATTGCCGTAAGTAAGAAGTTTGTCAGGTATGTGTTAGTACTGGGACAGCAAATCCTGGCAATTTGCTATCCTCATCTGCTTGCTGACTGAGGCGCATACCTTCTCCTGAGTGCGTCGTTATAGCTTCTAATTACTCTCTTTATTATATCCCATTCCACATTTCCCATCCCTTTTCAAAGACCTCTCCCACAAAAATTTGCCTCAACATGAAGTTGCTACTCTTCTGGCCACACAGGATACAGAATTGGGCTTTTCTTGTTCTAGGGAAAAGTTTTCGATTGCTGCTATTCCTTAGTGCCAAAGAACGATGGAGGATAGTAACTCCTTACACTTACCAAAGCTGAGCAGGTTTAGTTGCAAGCTGAAGTTCAGAATGATGGTTTTTGCTGTGATTGATTGAAGAATTGAAGAATTGGTTGAAGAAAGAAATTATTGATTCCAACAGATTTTTCCAGGTGTTTATGAGAAGTTGGTAACATTTTCTGCATTTCTGATTTGTAGGCCAGCAAACAGTAACAGTATATAAAGTTCTAAAATGTCCTTTATTAACTAAAAATAAGCAGATCACTGTGATTTCTGCAGAAATTAAGCAATTGTAGTTTGCAAAATTTATCATCTGATTTAAGATGGAAAACACTACATACATTGATTTTGTAAGACTTTAAGTATTCTCAGTACCGATCAAGAATTACGCAGGGGTCCTGACCACAGGAGTCAACTTCCCCCTCTCCCCTATTCCAGTATTTGCACACAGTTATAATTATGCAAGGAAATAATAATATTTCGAGAGCAGTTCTGACATTTAGTGACTGTTTTCAAAAGCATTTTATGTCACTGTGTAGATTACAAAATTCGTATTATGCAACCAAACAGATGAGATCCTCTGAGACTGTGTTTTGTCATTAAAGCTTGGTGCCTCATCCCACTCACCAAGGCTGGCCTTTGCAGAAACAGCGAGAGGTGCTGGTATATTTACCTTTACTAACCTTTCTGACCTTAGGTCTTTTTTAGGTGGATTTAAAAATCTTATTTGGGAAAGCCTTGAGGATAGTATATTGATTTATGCCACAATAATGTAGTTTGTGTGGGCAGCAGCCGCAGCGCGCAGGGTAGCTAAGTAGCCTTCTGCACGTTTCATTCCATTATTTCCAGATAATGCTGTGTTCAAACACTTGAAGAGAAAATATTAGCATAATCTGCACGCATTCTTGGCTGGTGAAGTTTGTGAGCATCTCAGGTGAGGAAACCTAGGCGTTGTTGGCCAACACATGGCAAAACCGAGGTAAAACGAATAGGGGAAAACGCTTTACGGCATTCTCGGTTCTTTCGAAGCGTACAGATGATGTTACGCCATCCGAAGGCAAACAGAGCAGCGCTCCGGCACCAAGTCCTGCCGGAGTTTAAGTCCTGCTCGGACTAACCGAGGGCTAGGACCGAGTGGCGTGCTCCCCGGAGCCCGGGCCGGGGCGGGGAGGCGGGAGGCGCCGCGGCGGGGCCAGGCCGGGCCGGGCCGGGCCGGGCCGGGCAGCAGGAGGCAGGCAGGAGGCAGGCAGGAGGCAGGGCCGGGCGCTGCTGATGTCAGCCGGGACGGGGCGGGAGCGGGGCAGGGAGCCCGGGTTCCGGGTCAGGCGCGGGAATGCGCGGCGGCCGCCCGGCGCTGCCCGCGGGGGGAGCGCAGCGGCCCGCCGAGCCACAATAGCGGGCGCCTCCCCGTTGTTCCGCCCGCGCCGGCTCCCCCTGCCCGCGGCGCGCTGGATGCGGGCTGCCGCCGCCGGCACCCGCGCTGCGAGGCGGAGCGGCGGCGAGCGGCGGCGGCCCCCGGCGGCCGGACCCCGCGGCGATGTTTCACTGCATCCCCCTGTGGCGGTGCAACCGTCATGTGGAGGCCATCGACAAGCGGCACTGCTCGCTGGCCGCCGTGCCCGAGGAGATCTACCGCTACAGCCGCAGCCTGGAGGAGCTCCTGCTGGACGCCAACCAGCTCCGCGAGCTGCCCAAGGTGAGCGGGGCCCCCGCCCGGCCCGGCCCGGCCCGGCCCGGCCGGGCCGCTCGCTGCTTGGCCGGGCTGCGCCACCCGCCCGCGGCGTGCCGGGCGGGGGGAACTGGTTCCAGATCTGCAGCGTCGCCGAAACCCCGCCTGCCGCCGGGGCAGGGCGCGGGGAGCCGCCCCGGCAGGTGCCCTGCTCCCGCTCCGCCGCGGCGCCGGCGGGCCGCGCCCGGGCCGCGAGGCGGGGCGGGCGGGCGGCGGCCTGAGGCGCGAGGCGCCGCTGCCGCCAACGGACCCCGACCGGGCCGCGAGGGCTGCGCGGCCGTTACCCCGCGCCCCCCGTGCCTCCCCCCGCGGGCGCCGAGCCGAGGCGCCGCCGGGCGGCTCCGCCGCGCCGCGCCGGGTCGGGAAGAAGCGAGGCGGCCCTCCGGGAGAGGGGGCGGGCGGGCGGGCGAGGGCCACCTGCGGCGGAGGGCGGCGCGGGAGGCGACCCGCTCAGCCTCCTATTTTAGCTCAGTTACTTATTTTTAAGCCGCGGGCCGGGCGGCTGCCCCCGCGGGGCGGCGAGCGCGCTGCGCAGGGGCGCTCGGCTCGGGCTGCGCCTCGCGCGGGAGCGGGGCCCCTTCCCCGCTGCTGTTGCTCCTGCACGCGGTGATCTCGTGGGGTTGCGTTTGCGCTGCGTCTGAAGCGCTTTCCAGCGATCCGTGTTCGCTGACGTGACCAAGAAGGCAGTGACTTGCGCGAAGTACCCCGCGAAGCCGTCTTTTAAGGCAATTGTTTCTTACTGCAGCTATGATTTTACTCGTAGTGTTACCTGGCACGCGCAGAACTCGGGTTCTGCAGGCGGTCTAGCGGCCTTCGTTGGAGGTTTTTAAACAAATGGGGGTACTTCAGTTGATCTTGAATCTCAATTCTGAATTTACATTCAACGTTACAGTCAGCTGATGTACTATGATGCATGTGGAGCGCTCAAACAGTTTTAATAAACTTAGTAGTTAAGGGAAAAGTCATAGTCTTGGATTAGCATTTAGTATTTTACCATATTTAAGTTTAGTGTAAATGATCTTTCAGATGGAAAATTGCAAAATCCTAGTATTACGGGAGTAAAACTACTGTTTTGAGGGCATAAGGGTTAGGCCTGAAGTTGCATGATGTGAATATATGTTGTGACTAACATTCACATCAGTGGAACTGCAAGACCTTGGAGGGTATTAAACACACCCCCTTTTTCCCCTTTTGATAGGTACTACCTGCTCTGTACAGGGAAAAAAATCACTCTTATAGATAACCACCTTCACATTTCTTCATTATACTTTTGGAAACTTTGTTATGCAAAACGCAAGAGACAAATAAGTTTTGTCTTTTATCAATGTAAATCCTCCAAAGTTGTTGGTGTTTTGCTTCTTTCATGAAACACTTTACCAGGTTTTTGTGTATAATGCTTTTTTGCTAGTATTGTCAAAGGTAGCTTTGCATTCAGTTCAACTTCCTAGCATTAATCAGTTTTGAAATGTGTAGATGTTAACCACCAGCATGACTTGCAGGCTGGCACTTGGTGATTCGCAAAGACCAGAGAAACTCTAACAGAGACTCATTCTGATGAGGTACTGTCCAGCTGGACAGGCATCTGCAGGGCGAGTAGGAGGCTTGATTGGCTTTTGGCTTGATAAACCAAAGGCATTTTTCAGTGGTTCCCCTTTAGATCTGTACACCTCAGGAACCTTTGTGAGTTGTGGTCGGTGGAGTTTAGCACTAAAGGGGGGGTCATATCTAGAAGCTGTACCTTAAAAATGTGTGAACTCTTAGGAACTTGGAATCTAAGCAATTGAACTTGCTACCTAGAAAAAAAATTCAAAAGCATCTTTGTTTCCTCCTGAATCAAAGTTGGTCTGTTCATACTAAAAGTTAAACAGTGTGATCTCCCCCCCTCCCACCCCTTGCTCACTTCTCTCACATAAACTCTGTTTTTCACTCTAGGTAATATGAGTAATCATGATGGAAAAGTAGAGACTAGTAAAGATGTTTAATTGAAATGACTTATTAAATTTGGCTTTTTCTTTTGAAAAACCTAGAAAAAGGTTTGCATCTTGTTGTGAGTGAGCTCTGTATCCTTCTGAAGTAGAGAAAAACTAGTTTACATAGCCTCAGTGTGGGTGCTATTTTTACTTCCAGCAGTTTCTACTGGCTTTGTGCAAAGACTAGACGCTTGAGTCTCTTTTTTGTACAGCCCTTTTTTCTTACTGTTGGCTTTCAGGCTTGTACGCTTTTTATTTCAGGCATGTTAAATGAGCTTTTGACCTAAATCTCATTGAGACCTATGGCTCCCTGATTCACTCCGCCCCCCGCATCTTCCCCCCCCAAAATTGTTGCTGTGTACAAATGTAGGTGATGAATGCAGATGTCTGTTGTTCATGATATTATAAACTATTTATTTCTGTAAATGGGGTACAATTATTCACTGTTTCTCTTCTTCCTTGAATTGCAATTTATGAAATAGCCTTTTTCGTCTGTCTAATGATGGCTAAGACGTTTATCTCTTTTCATTACTTACATATGAATATATATTAAGTCCCACACATGTAGAAAATAGCTAAGGAAAAAAAAAAGGTCTCCTTGGCATTGGAGTAGAAACAAGCAAAAGTTGAAAAGTAAAAAAGAAGGGTTTTCTTGTGGATGGATCATGTGGATGGATCAGATTACAGGAATGCCTAAATATACTGTAGGAATATGTTTGTGGATTTTTAGCTGGACTAGGAGGAATCCAATGAAATACAACTGCAGAAACATACTTGTAGTACATTATGCCTTGTCAGCAACACAGGAAGGCATTTTTATTAGGACTTCATGCACTGACCTATGAACTTGCCTTGTCAGTTCCTTATTAATGATTTCTGATGAATGGAATATGGTGTCTTCGTCTCAGATAAGTTTTGAATCTGCAGATATTTCTGGTACAAAAAAAAACCCAGTTGCAATCGTGCATGTGATATACCACTTCTCTTAACTTTTGAAGCTGGAGACAGACATTACAATTTCATTAAAAAAAATCTTATTTAAAATTTCTGCTAGCTTTTTTTAAAATCTTTCTACTGTAGAAATCTGGCTTGGAAGAATAATGAAAGATCTCTGGTTTTAAGTTTTCTACAGGACAGAGTGTTCATTCTCCTTAATATTAAAAGGACAGTGTGATGCAAAGTACAGATACAGAATTGGAAATAAGTACCACAAGCAGAGATATACTGTACCTCTTACACAGGAAACACCGGGGAGATCATGATTAACAAGCTCATAGGACAGCATAGCTCTAAACAGTCATTAGGCCCTTGATCTAGTGTCGTGTGTCATATTAATCTTACTGTACCTCTGTTAAGTGTCTTCTCTATGCAAATAAAGGCAGTAACACAAAAATAAACCACTGTTAGGCTGAGTTCAGGCATTTAGGGGACATGTTTAATACCAATTGCATTAGTTAGAAGTTTTCCCATACTTGCTGAAATCCTAAAGTTCACTGTGATCTGTGCTGATTGCTGGTGAATAATCCATTGACTGTGCTGATGCTGTAACATATTCCATAATGCTAATAAGGAACTCCTGTCACTGAGAAGTTTGTGATCCTCCTTAAGAAATTTGTGCTGTAAAGACTCCCTGTGAAGTAGGGGAGAAGAATGCCTCTGCAGACTGTCACCTGAATAAAAGTCACAGTAGCTGTAGGATAAATAGAATTGAAACTCTCCCACCTTGCTCTTCATTCTTCATGGCTACTTCAGACCTCATCATCCTGACTTAGGGAGGTGCAGTCTGGAATGGCTGTTACAACAGGCAGGACATCTTGTGAATATTTCTCTGAAACAGAGTAGATATCAGTGAGTTCTGTTCCCGGCTTTGCCACACAGCCCATCTGAGGCACTGATGATGGCTTTACCTCCAGATATCTGCTCTCCCTCCAGTCACTGAATTTTTTTTCATCCTTTAAATTTTAAAACTTCCTGAGGCAGATAAATATTAGTAAGTGGTTCATGGAGCATTTCAGAACGCTTGGGCTTGCCATACTTGGTTTCCTTCTGGTGGCGTGTACTGACAGGGTCTGGAGGCCATAATAGTTGCATAAAGGTTCAGCTGATTTCCGTCAGGTTGATGGGGCAAATTCTGTTGGATACATACATTTCTCCCCTTCTCATCTGCTTCTCCATGCCTCCATTTCTATTAAATAGCAATGAAAGTATGTTCTCTGATTAGTTTGCTCCAATACACCCGTAAAAAAAAAAAAATTCTAATTACTTAAAAGCAGGACATCTTTAAAATTTGGGAATGGATTTATAGGCTTGCAGTGAAATAAAAACAGGTATAAAACAGACCTGTAGATGCTTTGATTGGTTGTAGAGAGCTCCCAGTCTGCTTCTTGAACTCTTAAGAAAACCTTGTGTTTACTTGAAAGCTCATTGTATAGTCCAGGGCTGTCCTTTTATCTAGAAATGCTCGTGCCATTCTTAAGAATTGTTGTTGATCAACTCAGGTACTTCAGTTAAACTGTCTTAATGGTTAATTCAACCCCAGTCTTCAAAAAGGGCAAGAAGGAGGACCCAGGGAACTACAGGCCAGTCAGCCTCACCTCCATCCCTGGAAAGGTGATGGAGCAGCTCATCCTGGAGGCCATCTCTAAGCATGCGGAGGAAAAGAAGGTGATCAGGAGTAGTCAGCATGGCTTCACCAAGGGGAAATCATGCCTAACCAATCTGATAGCCTTCTATGATGGAATGACTGGCTGGGTAGATGAGGGGAGAGCAGTGGCTGTTGTCTACCTAGACTTCAGCAAGGCTTTTGACACTGTCTCCCATAGCATCCTCATAGACAAGCTCAGGAAGTGTGGGCTGGATGAGTGGACAGTGAGGTGGATTGGGAACTGGCTGAATGGCAGAGCTCAGAGGGTTGTGATCAGTAGCACAAAGCCTAGTTGGAGGCCTATAGCTAGTGCTGTCCCCCAGGGATCAATACTGAGTCCGATTGTGTTCAACAGCTTCATCAATGACCTGGATGAAGGGACAGAGCGCACCCTCAGCAAGTTTGCTGACGATACCAAACTGGGAGGAGTGGCTGATACGCCAGAGGGCTGTGCTGCCATTCAGAGGGACCTGGACAGGCTGGAGAGGTGGGCGGAGAGGAACCTCATGAAGTTCAACAAAGGCAAGTGCAGGGTCCTGCACCTGGGGAGGAAAAAACCCAGGCACCAGTACAGGTTGGGGGTTGACCTGCTGGAAAGCAGCTCTGCGGAGAAGGACCTGGGAGTGCTGGTGGACAACAAGTTAAGCATGAGGCAGCAATGTGCCCTTGTGGCCAAGAAGGCCAATGGTCTCCTGGGGTGCATCAGGAAGAGTGTTGCCAGCAGGTCAAGGGAGGTGATCCTCCCCCTCTACTCAGCCCTGGTGAGGCCACATCTGGAGTATTGCGTCCAGTTCTGGGCTCCCCAGTACAAGAGGGATGTGGCACTACTGGAGCAAGTCCAGCGAAGGGCTACAAAGATGATTAGGGGACTGGAGCATCTCTCCTATGAGGAAAGGCTGAGAGAGCTGGGCCTGTTTAGCCTGGAGAAGAGAAGGCTGAGAGGAGATCTTATCAATGTGTACAAGTATCTGAAGGGAGGGTGTCGAGAGGATGGGACCAGACTCTTTTCAGTGGTGCCGAGCGACAGGACGCGAGGCAACGGGCACAAACTGAAACACAGACGCTTCCATCTGAACATGAGGAAAAACTTTTTCACTGTGAGGGTGACAGCGCACTGGAACAGGTTGCCCAGAGAGGTTGTGGAGTCTCCTTCTCTGGAGATATTCAAAACGCACCTGGATGCAATCCTGTGCAATGTGCTCTAGGTGACCCTGCTTGAGCAGGGGGGTTGGACTAGATGATCTCCAGAGGTCCCTTCCAACCTCAGCGATTCTGTGATTCTGTGATTCTATCTATTAAGCTATTTAAAATATTTTAAGGTACAGAAGTAGTCTTAGACTTGTTTTTATCTGCAGTCATTGCTAACATAAAATCCTTACTATTCTGGTGTGACAGCAGAGCACAGAATGTGTGTTTTCAAAAAAAACCCAACAACTTAAAACATTGCTGCATGGATTGGAAAAGACTAGTAGAAAGACACAGCTGAGCAATATTGCTGCATTGTATGTTATCTGAGTCATCTGAACTTTCTCTAGGAGAGGAGAAACAAATAATGGTCTTGAATTATTTTGAAAGAATAACCTTGTTTTTTTTGTTGTTGTTGTTGTTGTGTTGGGTGACCAAAATGCATGCTATGAATTCTTCACCTGTTTCTAAGGGGGAGTGGGGTAAAGAAAAGAAAACATTTGAAAAGAAATGGCCAAGAAGCAGAGAAAGAGGTGCCTCTGCTACTCGTTACTTCAGCTGCTCCACTCGTCTTGCTCTCTTGTGCCTTAACACACACATGAACAGAGAAAAGAATGGGCTAACTCAGTTTCTCTGACCCCCTTTTCCCTGCAAATATTTTTTTTCCTAATCTATACCTTTCAGCCTCTCGGGAATACAGGTTACTCATTTTTCTTTGAACAGTAGCTTACT
This sequence comes from Apteryx mantelli, assembly GCF_036417845.1. Taxonomy (NCBI): domain Eukaryota; kingdom Metazoa; phylum Chordata; class Aves; order Apterygiformes; family Apterygidae; genus Apteryx; species Apteryx mantelli. The sequence goes on along the minus strand of NC_089980.1, from coordinate 112,781,870 downwards.
TTTTTTTTTTTTTTAATATCCATTTGCTACCACACAGGGTTCATTTTGGTTTCCCGTTTCAGTACTCTGATTCTTCTCTCAAGTCTCCCTAACCACTCTGCCCTACTCCCCAGATCTTTTCTTCCCTCCCTCCCCAATTAAGTGACAGAGAATCTTAATAGAAGTTTGCACTTATACTGTCAGGGGTCTTTCTTTGCATTCACCACTAGCATCTCGGACTCCTTGCCCTCCACATACGTGTTTTCCCCTCCTCCCCCATCCTTGATGTCCCAGGACCTTGCTCACTTCCTCCAACCTAAAAAACTTGTTGTGCCTTGTATTTTTGATTCTTTGTTTTCTCTCTTGTTCCTTCTGTGACAGATTCTTGACTGCCCTCACAGATCTTTTTCCTTTGCACTCTGCTCTTTCCCCTTCCTTTCTGCTGCCTCGCAGATTCCATCTTCTCCTCTTACCCTTCCTACAGGATGAGCCAGTGTGGTGGGATGTACTACAGAAGCAGGCAATACTGTAAAGCTTCTGGTGGTTTTCCACAATATTGAGCTCTCTATCTCCTCTCTTGGCAGATGTGGCTGTTTTCCCACAGAACAGCAATCTCTAGCTGTCAGTGTGGTTTTTGCCACTTTTGCTTTACAAGACAAATCAAAGGGCAGAACTCTTCAGTCTCAAAAGGAAGGACTTGTATAGGGCCAGTTGTAGAGTGTGACTCTTAACTTGTTTAAAAAATTTCTCCTCCTCTGTTGGATGTGAAATAACCTAATTGCTTTCCGTTGAATATTTGGTGTATACACAGTACATGTTCACAACAGTGTGCACAGAGACTGACTTAAAAATATAGTTTGTGCTTTTTCTAAACCTGTACCGTTTTTTATTTTCCTGATAGGAATGAGTGAAGACTTGAAAGCTTTTTCAACTCGAGCTGTAGTGTGTAGTGTATAATTTGTTACAGGTCAAAAACTATACCTTACTGAAGAGTAGGCTTTCTAGAAAATTGCTTTGACAGAAGAAAGCAACACGTTCTGCATGATGTATTTCAATAGCTTCTCTAGTGAAATGTGTCAAATTAAAAAAAAAAAAAAAAAGTGAGATGCTTTCAAATCTATAGATCAGTCTCTAGTCAATTAAATGTAGTCTTCTACTCCTGTACACGATAATTTAAGGGCCACTACATCCTGTCGGCTTAATTTCTCTCTCCATGGATTTGCAGTAGAAAATGGTATCTCTGCATTGACCTTTTTTTTTTTTTTTGTAGAAAATGGAAATTTCTTATCAATCTTTGAATGCAGTATTATATTTCAGCTTTTATATTAGATAATTAGCATTCTCTGCATTGGTGAGGAGTGGAAATAGTTTATTACTCTTGTCTTGCTGCTGTTTTGCTGCTATTCATTTGTTTTAGTCAGAGGATGAAGGCCACTTTCCTGTGAGAGATTTGGAGCAGGCTTTGTTTATGTAAAAACTCCAAATGGCAAAAAATAATGCAAAATTTTGTTTATGCACTTAGTTTAGCTTAAGAGTCTGCTGAACTTTTTCTTCTTTTGGCAATTATTTCCATGCAGCATTTGTACACTTAATCTGATGTAACTTTGAATCATTTCACTTTTCTATTTGAGCTTAATCATATCTGTCATCTTTAATTTTCCTTCTTGGTGTTATATGCTAACGTTTCTCTTTTGAGTTTCTTGGTGGATGTGAGACCACTTCCCCAAGAGACCTGGTTAAGCACTGGCCACCTCTTGTGTCCCGGTTTCTGTTGAAGAGGCCAGTGGTATGCTGCTGCGTACTGTTCGACTTAAGCAGAATCTGTATCTCTTTATGTGCAGTGTTGAGATCAAAGGTGCAGTTATCAGAACCGAAATCTTGTGAAAGCTCCTTAAGAAAAAGTCTCCCTGTTCTTCCCATATCACACCTCTTTTCTTAGTAATTTAGATAAAAATTGACTGTTCTGTTATAGTTTCTGTCATGAAGGAACATAAGCCTGAAAGATACTCATCTGGTCTATGTCCAGTAATCTCCTGTGGAAAGAAATGATATAATACCTCTCAAATTTATGCTTGTGAATTGTAACTTTCCCTTCTTAAGATGTAAACTTCTAGAAATTTTATTTCCTTTTATAAATTTAGAGCTCATTGGGATCACAGAGACATGGTGGGATAGGTCCCATTACTGGAGTGCTGTAATGGATGGGTACAGGCTCTTTAGGAAGGATGGGCCAGGAAGGTGAGGAAGGGGAATTGCCCTTTATGTGAGAGAGCAGCTGGAATGCATGGAGCTCTGCCTGCAGAGGCTGAGAGCTCATGGGCTGGAATTAGTGGGCGGACCGGCATGGGTGACATTTAATGGAGATTTTAGTGGATCACTGCATGATCAAGAAGAAGAAGTAGATGAGGCCTTCAGACAAATGGAAGAAGCCTCACCTTCACAGGTCCTGGTTCTTGTGAGGGACTTCAGCCACCCCGATATTTGCTGGATGGACAATACAACAGGGCACAAACAAAAAGGAGGTTTCTGGAGTGTGCTGATGACACGGGTGACTGAGGAGCAGACAAGGATAGGCTGGAGCGAGGAAGACTTACTCTTGGTGGAGGAGGATCAGATTAGGGAACACTGAAACAAACTGGATGTACAGAGGTTCATGGGACCTGAAAGGATGCACCCAAGAGCACTGAGGGAGCTGGTTGATGTCATCGTGAGGCCACTCTCGATAATCTTTGTAAGATCATGGCAATTGGGGGAGGCTCATGAGGATGGGAAGAAAACAAATGTCACTCCAGTATTCAGAAAGGGCAAGGAGGAGAACCCAGGGAACTACAGGTCAGTCAGCTTCGCACTGATGCCTTGGAATGCGATGGAGCAAATAATCCTGTGTACCATTTCTAAACATATGAGAACAAGAAGGTTACTAGGAGTAGTGAGCGTGGATTTACAAAGCAGAAATTGTGCTTAACCAACCTGCCTTCTCTGATGAGATGACTGGCTTGGTGGATGAGGGGAGTGCAGTAGATATTGTTTATCTCCACTTTAGTAATACTTTTCACACTGTCTCCCATCACATCTTCTTGGACAGACAAGTGTGGGCTAGGTAAGTGGACAGTGAGGTGGACTGAAAACTGACTGAATTGCAGGGCTCAGAAGGTTGTGATCAGTGGCACGAAATCCAGCTAGAGGCTAGTCACTAGTGGAGCACCCCAGGGGTCAATACCAGTGCCAAATCTATTTAGCATCTTCATTAATGACCTGGATGATGGGACTGAATGCACCCTCGGCAAGTTTGCAGATGATACAAAACTGGGAGGAGTGGCTGGTACACTAGATCGTTGCCATTCAGAGGGACCTAGACAGACTGGAGAAATGAGCAGAGAGGAAGTTCATAAAATTCGACAAAGGGAAGTGCAAAGTCCATCCCCTGGGGAAGAGTAACCCCATGCAGCAGTACAGGCTGGGGGCCAACCAGCAGCCTTTGGAAAGCAGCTTTGCAGAAAAGTATCTAGGATTTCTGGTGGACAACATGTTGACCATAAGGCAGCAGCATGCCTTTGTGGCAAAGAAGGCCAATAGTATCCTGAGCTGCATTAGGAGGAGTGTTGTCAGCAGATCGAGGGAGGTGATTCTTCCCCTCTACTGAGCACTGGCGAGGCCACACCTGGAGTGTTGTGTCCAGTTCTGTACTCCCCAGTACAGGAGAGACATGGACTTAACTGGAGTGAGTCCAGTGAAGGGCTGTGAAAATGACGAAGGGACTGGAGCATCTCTCATACGAGGCAAGGCTGAGAGATCTGGGACTGTCCAGCCTGGAGAAGAGAAGGCTTAGGGGTGATCTTATCAATGTTCATAAATACCTAAGGGGAGGATGTACAGAGGACAGAGACAGACTCTCTTCAGTGGTGCCCAGTGATAGGATGAGAGACAACAGGCACAAACTGAAACACAGGAAGTTCTGTCTGAACATAAGGAAAAACTTCTTTACTGTGAAGGTAATGGAGCACTGGAAGAGGTTGCCCAGAGAAGCTGTGGAGTTTCCATCCTTGGAGATATTCAGGAGTCATCTGGACAGGGTCCTGTGCAACGTGCTCTAGGTGTCCCTGCTTGAGCAGGGGGGTTGGACTAGGTGACCTCCAGAGGTCCCTTCCAGCCCCAACTATTCCATCCTTCTATAGAGAGCATTTGGAGGGTTTCACATGTCTTCAGCATTTGCTGTCTTTAATGGTACAAATAGAATTAAGTCATGTTTTTTACCTTTTGTGCACCTACAGAAGTTTAATTTTTACTGGTACTGTCATGGTGTTTTTGCACATCTTGTTGTAAATGCTTGAAGAAATTCTCACCGCAAGAGTTGAACAAGCTTGTATTTCTAGTTAATATCATAAAGTTAATTATGTAACTGTGTGAAACTGAAGTCCATGTAGACAGTATGGTACGTACTAAGACTATGTAGACAGAAGGTAATTTTACTGAAAGTTTGATTAAGTAATGCTTTCAGTACTACAAATATTATGTAAAATACTAACTTTTTAAAAAATCTGCAACTTTTCAGTGTCTTCAGAATACTTATCTCTTGTAAAACCATTTGTGAACATAAGCAATTATTACAAGTCTGTAATGTATGCTTGAACTGACAATTATTAAAACAAATGATGTTTTATTGAGAAGTAGCATTGGATCATTATAATAACATCCCTCTAAATATAGAACACTGTGCTGAAGGCTCCAGAGAAGATAAGCTCTTTATTAGATAAATATCTCTTAGTTTATCTGCTAGCTTTCAGATTTTTCTCTGATACTGCCTAAGACTTGAAGAAAATACTATGCCTTTTGATGTCAGATTTGGAAGACCACAAACTGACTGGGGCAGGGGAAGAACTTACTCTGTTGTCCTCTACAGAATATAACTTCCCTGTCAATGGCCGTGAGGCTGTTCAGAAGATTTTGGCACATTCCTTTGAAGTCTGCTTAGTCCAATATATTTTCTAACACTGATTTTTGTAGTCGTATCATCCTGCTTAGTAACAGCTGAGATTTACTCATTTAGGAAGAAGGTAATAAGGTGGTTATGTCTCTTTCACTTTTTTTTTTCTGTGAGGGAGGTATTGTTCTAGTAGAATGATAGCATCCCCTCCTCTGCATGATGTACAGACACAGATAAGACAAGGTTCAGGGGCAGAGATTACACATCTGTAGCTCTAAAATAAATGTTTATAGTATACATGGAGGTTTTTTTTCCCAGTTATATCAGTTGGTCTAAAAAAAAGTTACCTTTTGCCAACAACCTTATCTTGTGTACTAGAAAAATGCATGCTATGCGCTTATTGGTGAGAAAATATTTTCCTTCTCCAAACAGCAAATGCATTTAACTGCAATGAATTTGCACATGCTTTCTGGCCTGTCTTAAAGGTAGAGTTTTTCCCTCCCTCTGCTATGCTCTGGTGACCATGGCATCAGATGCTCTTTTAACCTTTATTCCCTCTGATTAATTGACATAAAAGTAAATCCTTCCCTACCAGAAAACAGCATGAGGCAACCTGTTCAATGTGTTGCTCGGCAGAGCAGCATTGTGAGTCAGTGCTGCAATATTTTTTTTTTTAAGTGCGGATAGTCCCTTGTTTGTTTTTAAAAAGGAATGGCAAAACAGCCTGGAGCTGGACCTGGAATTGGCCTATTCAACTGGTTGAATTGTAGTTCAGAAAATGGCAGGTGCTTTGAAAATAGGGGCCAGAAACAAAGCAGGTGGATGTTGAATACCAGCTTCTGTGAAGCATCAATTATAATCTTTGCTGTCTCATGTAGACCCTTTTCCCCCTGCTTCCCTTCTGCCTAGCTGATCCTTCATATCAAGCTTTAAAGCATCCACTGGTGGGGGAGAGAGCAGGTGCAAAGGCTGGTTCTCTTTCTTTGTCAGATATGTCATTTAGGTTACATGCCCACAGGATTTGCATCATGTACTGTGATCTTTCATTAATCCTTTCTGTTGTCCTGAAATTTAGTCATTTCATTAATGTTTCATATAGGTTTGTGCTTGACTGTTCTCTGTTGAATGTCTGCCCTGGTGCTATCTTCCATTGCTGTTCGTGATGTCAAACCTGACAACAGGATCAGGATCAAAGTACAGTTTCAACCTATTCTACAAATGTGATTTGGGCATGTGAAACTATCTTTCACCGTGCCAGAAATCTGTAATGGGTTCTGATTTTGCCATGAAACACTTGAATACAGAAATTGCAGAACTGGTGTGTGGAGCAATTGTATCTTGCTGGCTTGCCGTATAAGAAGCTGACAGACTTCTGAATACTGCTGTATGGTACCTGCTGCTGAAGTGAGCCTCACTGCTTGAAAGGAAAGCCATTAACTGCTTCTAGTAAAACTAGGGTCTAGAGGCATCAACTACATTATGACCCTGTGTACTGCAGGGTCAGTTAAATAGTCCCTGCCCTCAGAAATCTTTTAGGTATCTTGCTTAGTACTTTATATATAAAAAAATGATTGAACTGAAGGAATACAAGGGATCAGTGTTTGTGAAACCCTATTCCTCTCATGAGCCGTGCCTGCTCACGGTTGAAAGCAGGTGGAGTGACTTGGGGGATCCCAATATTGATAGGATGCTTTCCGTTTGATGCCAAGCTCGTAGAGCCCAAACTAGACTTCACTGGAGTCTGCCTGAAGCTCATTTCACACTTCATAAATCCACAGTAAGATGCAGCTTTGTAAGTATTTCATTAACTGGCTAGCATATGCTTCAAGAGGAAGGAGTCTGCTCTCTGTGCTCTTGGTGTCTGCTTCCCTCAGTGCTCCTGCTCATGTTACTAACCAGAAGCCCTGGGATGGATTCGAAGACAGCGACACAGAGCATTACATCCCAGACAGGAATTTTTGCTTAAATGTTATTTGCAGCTCTTGTTTCTTTGTGCCTTACTGCCTAAGTGGAAGGCAAACTCTGTTATAACTCTGTTATAACTCGCTCTGAGTGTAAAAATGACTGTGGTTCTGGTAGGCTGCTGCTGGATAACTCCAGACTGTTAAGTTTGGTGGCTGACTTAAGAGTAGTAGAAATGTCTGAAATCCCACCAGGATCAGTGGCCAATATGGCATTTAAATGTCTCTCCTCTTGGAATCCCTCGTGTTCAGTCTCTCCTGTGGATATTCTTTCCAAGAGTGGACTGTAGATGACTTTCCCCTACTCCTTTAAAAAAAAAAAAGGGGGGGGGATGAGAAATGAGGAAATGTTTGCCCTTCCCTCTTCGCATTTTCTGTTCTCATAAACTTGGGGAATGTGTTTGTATGAACATCGTTATTAAACACTTCTCCAGGAGGCAGAACAGCAGAATGCAGTGCTTTTTCTGCCTTATGAGATTTAAACCTCATCCTCCTCCCAGTGTCCTGCATGTCAGCCTGCACGGCTGGGTTTCCCCTCTCATCTTGCTGATGCTGTGCAACTGCGCAGACAAAGAAGCAATCTTTTGGGGGCCCAGAGCAAATCATTTTGTAGTCTAGTGACTAGGGACTTTGCTGGAGAGGTGGAGAGTGTTGTGTCTGCTGTGTTGTAAAGTTATTTAATGCATTATCTTTTTAGCTCTTTTGTTGGGCTGATTACCAAAAACAAGTTGTAGCTTCTGCTTGTGTTTGCCTCAGAAAAGACTTGTGACTTTTTCTGAAGTCTTCCTGAGGCAGTCTAAAAGGGTGGGGGAGAGACTGATTTAGTGTCTTCAATTATCCAGGTACTGAAAGAAGTCAGGTAACAGGTAAATGGAAATGAACAAATAAAGTGAAGGCTTTCCCATTTATTTTGTTTATGACGTAGGAGAAGAAAATGAAGCCTCAATAACATTTGAAGCAGGAATGAAAATAAGAGTTAAACTAAACTTAAATTACTGTGTGTCACTTTTTAATTCTGAAATATGGAAAACCTTTATAACTTGTCAGTTAGAGGTTTGGAAAAATTATTTCACTCCAGAGTGAAATAATTAGAGGTGATGTTTAAGAATCAGGACTAGGTAGTGAACTGTGTCTTGAAACTTACTTATTACTGTTTGAATATAACACTAAATTTTCCTATGGAATCCTTAAAAGCTGAGACAGCATGCATAAGTTGAAAATCCTTATTGGTGTCTAATGAAATCTTGACATAAGAGCAGGTATTCAGTAATTTTAAGCATGTCGCCAAGAGCTTAAGTACCTGCACCAAAAAAATAGTATCTTTCTGTCCTGTGTTAATACAACTCTGAAAGCACAGTTAATTTCAGTGTTCTTACTTCTCTCCCTCTCATTCATATCGCTGATACTTATTCTGGTCCATCTTAAAAATCAGGCAGTGGATTTCTTTAGTCTCTAATCTTGTTTTTCTTTGCTCCTGGTAGTCACCTTTTTATGGGAAGATTTCGTTCATGTCACTATGCATTTGATTATGCCAACTATGCCAAAATGGGTTTGTATTTTTACGTTGGCATATCGCTAGTTCTGAAAAGTCGCTCCTCAAACAGCTTTATTTGCAGGTACTTCGTGTGCCCTCCTGTGTTTTTGATTCCAGTTGCCTGTTGCTTTCATCTATTTTCCCCCGCCTTTTTTTTTTTTTTTTAATCGAAGCATGCGGACAGGGTTCTTGTGCATTGCTGTTCTTACTGAAGAAGTGGATCACTGAAAGAAAGCCAGCAATATGCATTGTTTTGGCCACTTGCCCAGCCAGAAAATCTTGAGTTCTATCAATCCAACTAGTTTGGCTTAATTTTGTTAGCTTTTATTTCTAAAATCAAGAGGGCCAGTTGTAATGAAATTCTAAAAAAAAAAAAAAAAAAAAGTATGAAAATTGGGATCACGTTGTCTATCTGTGCTTTTCAGTGGGTTGCTCACTCATCTCTTCTTTTTCCTTCCTTTGGCTGATATCAACCCAATTTTGACAGAACGAAGGTTTTTAAAAATACATTGTTGGGTAGAGGAGAGAGACTTGATTAGTCTGCCAGTAAGAGAGAGGTTGTATTTCAACAGGTGTTCTTAGAAAAATCATATATGAGAAACCTTTATAAATTCTTTGATTGCAGAGAAGCTTCATTTGGAGGCTGGAAATTGCCAGTAAGTAGAAAGCTGTAGGCTTCTTTAGTGCTGATGCTCATGGAATTATTTGTCTCATTGAAGCACTGTTAATTAGACTGGCTAAACTGAGCAGCATTAGAAGTGTTGTCAAAATACTTGCAGACAAGTTGGGTCTGAAATTGAAACCTGCTATTACAGCATGCTGGGTGGATGTTCTGCTCTGGCCTAGGCTGAGCTAAACAACAGCTATACTGCACTTGTGTTCCTACCAGAGCTTTTCAAATAGCAACTGGCCTCTCTTTGATATCTTAGGAACATGTTAATGCTTAATGTGTATTTAAAACATAACAAATATTGGTATATATGTTTACAATTGTTGCACTCTATTCCATATACTCTTAATTCTCCTTCTTCCCTGTGGTCTTTCTGAGAGGTAAAACAAATTGGGCAAAAAGGAGTTGTTGTTTGACTCTCCAGTAGTTTTTGAGAGCATTAACAGTGTGCCTTGGATAAAGAAAGAATAATAACTGAAATGGGAGTAGGATCTACTAAATGTGCACGAGAGATTTAATTCTGTAGTTTAAAGGAAAAACAAAACAAGAGGTTCAAAGGGGTGCCATTCACATAACTGTAGCTTATGATTTTATCTAGGAAATGGTGTCATTCATTTAAAATTGTTATGCAAAATAGAAATAAAGCTCCCAATTAATTTTTCTTTTAAGTAGCCTGTTACAGAAACAGTAATGTCTTTAAATATTATGTGATTTGTTTTCTTGTTTGTTGTGCACAGCTGTGTTGCACATTTAGTAAATATATACAACACTGACGCAGGGTGAGGCGAGGACTCTCAAACTTTCATAGGGATGCCTGCTTCTTAGATGACCATTTTGTTTTTCAGTCATGTTCCTGCTATCTCTCATTTGCTGTTGTGAAGTATCTCTGGCAAGGACAGCTATTGCTTATGAAAAGATTTGTATTAGAACATCAATATTTAGAACTGTCTTATAGTTTAGCAGCCAAAACTGACAGAGGAAAACTATGCAGTAAGATACCTTTTCAGCAGTTTTTGCCCAGTATTTATTTTGGATAGTGTTGGCAGGCAGATTGCGACCTTTTCTGTGGAGTGGGCTCCTACTGAATTTTAACAAAAGTATTTTTACATGCTTTTTTAAGTTTCTGATGGATTCTTAGTTTAATCATATTAGCAATTATATCACAGAATCACAGAATGCTTGAGGTTGGAAGGTACATCTGGATCATTTAGTCCAAACCCCCTGCTCAAGCATGGTCACCCAGAGCACGTTGCACAGGATTGTGTCCAGACAACTTTTGAATATCTCCAAGGAAGGAGACCCCACAGCCTCTTTGGGCAACCTGTTCTGGTGCTCAGTCACCCTCACAGTAAAGAAGTTTTTTCTCATGTTCAGATGGAACTGCCTGTGTTTCAGTTTGTGCCCGCTGCCTCGCGTCCTACTGCTGGGCATCCCTGAGAAGAGTCTGGCTCCATCCTCTTGACACCCTCCCTTTAGATATTTGTATACATTGATAAGATCCCCTCTCAGTCTTTTCTTCTCCAGGCTGAACAGGCCCAGCTCTCTCAGCCTTTCCTCATAGGAGAGATGCTGCAGTCCCTTCATTGTCTTAGTAGCCCTTCGCTGGACTTGCTCCAGTAGTGCCACATCCCTCTTGTACTGGGGAGCCCAGAACTGGACACAGTACTCCAGATGTGGCCTCACTAGGGCTGAGTAGAGGAGGAGGATCACCTCCCTCCACCTGCTGGCAATGTTCTTCCTAATGCACCCTAGTATACCATTGGCCTTCTTGGCCACAAGGGCACATTGCTGCCTCATGCTTAACTTGTTGTCCACCAGCACTCCCAGGTCCTTCTCTGCAGAGCTGCTTTCCAGCAGGTCAACCCCCAACCTGTACTGGTGCATGGGGTTATTCCTCCCCAGGTGCAGGACCCTGCACTTGCCTTTGTTGAACTTCATGAGGTTCCTCTCCGCCCACCTCTCCAGCCTGTCCAGGTCCCTCTGAATGGCAGCACAGCCCTCTGGCGTATCAGCCACTCCTCCCAGTTTTGTATCGTCAGCAAACTTGCTGAGGGTGCACTCTGTCCCTTCATCCAAGTCATTGATGAAGAAGTTGAACAAGACTGGACCCAGTACTGACCCCTGGGGGACACCGCTAGCTACAGGCCTCCAACTAGACTCTGCACCGCTGATCACAACCCTCTGAGCTCTGCCATTCAGCCAGATCTCAGTCCACCTCACTGTCCACTCATCCAGCCCACACTTCCTGAGCTTGTCTATGAGGATGTTATGGGAGACAGTGTCAAAAGCCTTGCTGAAGTCAAGGTAGACAACATCCACTGCTCTCCCCTCATCTACCCAGCCAGTCATTCCATCATAGAAGGCTATCAGATTAGTTAGGCATGATTTCCCCTTGGTGAAGCCATGCTGACTACTCCTGATCACCTTCTTTTCCTCCGCATGCTTAGAGATGGCCTCCAGGATGAGCTGCTCCATCACCTTTCCAGGGATGGAGGTGAGGCTGACTGGCCTGTAGTTCCCTGGGTCCTCCTTCTTGCCCTTTTTGAAGACTGGGGTGACACTGGCTTTCTTCCAGTCTTTAGGCACCTCTCCTGTTCTCCATGACCTTTCAAAGATGATGGAGAGTGGCTTAGCAATAACATCTGCCAGCTCCCTCAGCACTCGTGGGTGCATCCCATCAGGGCCCATGCATTTGTGGGTGTCAAGTTTGCCTAAACGATCTCTAACCTGATCCTCTTTGACCAAGGGAAAGCCTTCCTTCCTCCGGACTTTCTCTCTTGCCTCCAGGGTCTGGGGTTCCTGAGGGCTGGCCTCAGCAGTAAAGACTGAAGCAAAGAAGGCATTCAGTAACTCTGCCTTCTCTGCATCCTTCGTCACCAGGGCACCCACCCCATTCAGCAAAGGGCCCACATTTTCCCTAGTCTTCCTCTTGCTACTGATGTATTTGAAGAAGCCCTTCCTGTTGTCCTTGACGTCTCTAGCCAGATTTAATTCCAAACAGGCCTTAGCCTTCCTCGTCGCATCCCTGCATACTCTGACAGTGTTCCTATATTCCTCCCAAGTGGCCTGTCCCCCTTTCCACATTCTGCATGCTTCCTTCTTCTGGTTGAGTTTTGCCAGGAGCTCCTTGCTCATCCACGCAGGTCTCCTGCCTCCCTTTCTTGACTTCCTACTCATAGGGATGCACCGCTCTTGAGCCTGGAGGAAGTGATGTTTGAATATTAACCAGCTCTCTTGAACACTCCTTCCTTCTAGGGCCCTAACCCATGGGATTCCTCCAAGTAGGTCCCTGAAGAGGCCAAAGTTTGCTCTCCTGAAGTCCAGGGTTGCGATCCTACTTAGTGCCCTGCTTCCTCCTAGCAGGATCCTGAACTCCACGATCTCATGATCACCGCAGCCAAGGCTGCCCCCAACCTTCACAACTTCCACCAGTCCTTCTTTGTTTGTTAGTACGAGGTCCAGCAGCACACCTCTCCTTGTTGGCTCCTCCACCACCTGTGTCAAGAAGTTGTCACCAACGCTCTGCAGGAACCTCCGGGACTGTTTGTGCCTAGCTGTGTTGTCTTTCCAGCAGATATCGGGGTGGTTGAAGTCCCCCATGAGAACCAGGGTCTGGGATCGTGAGACTACTTCCAGCTGTCTGTAGAAGGCCTCATTGACTTCCTCTTCCTGATCAGGTGACCTGTAGCAAACACCCACAACAGTGTTACACATGTTAGCTTGCCCTTTAATCCTTACCCATAAGCTCTCAACTGACTTTTCATCCACCCCTAGGCAGAGCTCAATACTTAACGGAAGGTCTGTGTTTGTTTTAGAATATAAAATAAATGTGTTAATGATATAAAAATATGGTTACAGCTCTTGGGAGGACAAAGAAGGATTAAAGAACCCCAGATTTGTGGCTATTTTTAGCTGTAATGTGTATTTTTAGGGAGCCTGAAATTTGGAATTGTGAGGGATTTTTTCTTCCTCCTCTTACAAGTTCAACTCCTCTCTTCTCAGAGGCCTTTATTACTTTGCAGTGGCAGGGGGGTGCTATTCTGACTCAAAAAAATGCCTTTTTTGACTGATGAATATTTATAAACTCTTCAAAGCTCTATCCTTTTTATTCACCTCAAGGAATCTATGTTTTTGAGAGGGAACACATTTATTTCAGTTGTGTTTTATTTTTCTGTGGCAAGGAACAGCAATGTATATTGAAAAAATGGTGCTGAGGTTGCAGAATCTTGTTCTTAAAACTTTATAATCTTGGGCATAAGACACTCAAGCCAAGACAAAACCTGTATCGTAACTCGTAAGACTGTCTTGCCTTGTGTTCCAGTAAGATGCTTGTCTTACTGCCCCTTTTCACACCGATCTAGCATAGAAATGAGTGAAATTCAGAGCACAGGTTCCAGCACCTGGGGAGGGGGAAAAAAAAAAAAGAAAAGAAAAAAAAAAGGATGGACGTACTAAATTCCAATAAAGGGTTCCAGATAATCAAACTTAAACAGATATCCAAAACTTTCTATCACCTTCCTGTTTCCCTGAAAGCTTTCTGAGGAAGAACCAGTGGGGTTCATGCATGCCCAGGTGTCTCCAGTTAATGAGATGCACAGGTTCTAAATGTGGTGTAAAAATGCCTGTGCAGTCCAGAGGCGCAAAACTCAAAATTTGAGGAGTCCAGTCAGTTAAAGTTAAGATGCCATGTATATAACAGCACTGACTTGTACACAGATTCCTGCCATCTGCAGCCTCTTTCATGCCAGTGCCTGTGTGAAGAAGAGGAGAGCTGCGGTAGCACTGCCTCTAGTTTGCCAGTGTAGTGCAGGGTGGACGCGTCTTGCAGTGCCTGAGTCCTCTGCAGCTGCCTCGCAGTTCAGATGCAGCTTGCATGCTTGGCCTGTATTATCTGATGGCCCTTTTGTCTTGGAGGCTGTGAGATGCTGAATCCATAGCTGGGGGAGCTGGCTGAAGTGATCATGCTGCTCTGCATTGCATGCCCTGCCCTGACTGCTGCCTAGTGAGCAATTGCCATCTTCTACCTGCAGACCCTTTTTGGGGCCGCCTTTCTGCTCGTCTGAGGTATGCAGTCGCTTTCTTGTCTCTCTTGGACAAAGACTGCAGAAACAGTGGCTGTACCTACTCAAGATGCTAGAGAACCTGACCATAGAGACACATCTGGGTTTGGTTCCTCTTCAAGCTGGGAAGACATGAAATTGTGTGTCCCACAACTTTCATTAGTCCTTCCAAAACTGGGCCACCCTACAGACAGGAACATGAGATTTATGAGACCAAAAAAAGAGAAGTCCTGAGGGGAAACTGGCTCTATAACCTAATTGGCTACTGCACCTGCCCATGAAAAAGAAAACCTTGACAGCCCCTCAGCATGGCTTTTCTGGATCATCCTTTTGAAGTCTCTCTCTGCATTAACTTCCTAATGAGCCCAGGTGTGTAATTAGGATGCTTTTAATTACCCTGCTGGGTAGCCTCACCCTATTAATGATTTTGAAGTAGGCACTCTGGATTTCTCTAGTGTGTCTGCTGTGATCTTTAATAGCTAACTTTGCAAATTGCCTTTTTAAAAATAAATTTTCATTTTAAGTAAAATACAGATAATAGTCTGTTTGCAGGTAAAAATTAAAACAAAATGTTGTTTGTTCTGATGCAGTTCTGAAAGAGGTCTGCATAACTGATTCTAAGCAATAACTTCAATTAGCCCAAATCTTGAAAGCAGCCTCCAGTTGAACTTTTACACTGTGTTGTTGCTTATCCTTGACAATTTTCTGATGTGGATTTTTTTTTTTTCTTTCAGCCTTTCTTCCAACTTGTAAAATTACGGAAACTAGGACTTAGTGATAATGAAATCCAGCGACTCCCTCCAGAAATAGCTAATTTTATGCATCTGGTGGAACTTGATTTATCTCGAAATGGTAAGCTAAAAAGTTAATATGTTTGATTCTATACTGTATGTATGGCATGACCTATAAAACTGAGTTAGTAGGGTCTTTCTGTCTCTGAAGTTGCTATACGTGTCCTGCAGAATGCTTTTCTGTGTTATGCATGGATTTGCTTGTAGTTCTAGATGGGGAGGAGGGAAAGAGTGGAGGAGAGTCAGTGACAGAAATACAGTAATAAAATACTGTTTGATGCTAGTTCTGACTGAGAGACTGCTTTATTTTCTGATATAAAGAACACTTTAAATCCTATTTTTATATGTGTATCCGTTGCACTACATGTGTATTTGTCTGTCGCGTGAAAGGGAGGGACGGAAGGCCCTTCCTTATCTTTGTAATTTACGTTTGCCTGCCAGAGCCCCCCTGTTTGAGGACTTTCCCTGAGACAGTTTCGCAAAGTAAAAAGAATAAGATTCTATTAAAGCGACAGATACAACAGGTTTGGAATTGTTGTTGATAAATGTACTTGCTGCTACAAATTTTCTTTCTATGAGCTCAAACTAACAATTAAGCACTTTCAATAATAATACATTTTCCCGGGTAACGTCCGACGTTTGTCGGAGGCGCAAGTCTTACCAAAGAGGCGTCCTGTTTGGGGGAGGGAGAAGGAGGCTCGCTCGTCAGCAATCTCCAGTGAACAGGTCGGCGGTTCAATTTTCTTCCCTTCCAAAAACTTTAGTGAGCTGTCCTCTGTTTTATAGTTGCTGAAGGTGGGATGTGGACGCGCGGCAGACATACTTCATTGGCTAGATTGCCATTTGCGCGGTTGTTGTGGGGTATGCCCCCCTTATTTACATATCGTTATGCAGCAAAGGGCATGATTTTTAATATGGTAAGTAGGGATAATGAGGCTGGGGGTACTATAGGTCAACAGTTAGTCTGTGAGCAGCAATTATTTTTTTGGGATGCAACCCTTTGTGGTCAGGGGCGGACCGTGATACCTCCATATCGCTCCCTCCTCCACCGTGCAGCTGGAACAAACTGTCTGGCCTTCACCAGCTAGTTCGTTACTCATGTTGCAAAAGGGTGGTGTGCTTTGGCTGCCACGTACTGTTTTTCCCATGTGCCCCCTTATCTTTCTCCCTGAATTCTCTCTTGTTCCCACATCATTGTCACATGTTGATTTCTTCCCCCAAGCTCCCTTAAATGCCTAGAAGTCAAGAAAAAAAAAGATTGAGGGGAGATGGCTCCTTTCTGTCCAAAAAGGAGTCCAGGGGTTAGAAGTCGAGCTTGGTTTGCCTTCTTCCATTCTAGGGGTTTATTGGTTGGCCGCGCTTGGGTCCAGTTCTTCCCCTCTTCCCTCCTCTTTACCTATGAGTAGCAAGAGGCAGAGTGCTGGTAATTCCTAGTTGTACTTTTAGAAGAATTGTTCTGTTTGCCTCTTGCAGAGGTCAGTTCAGAAAAGAATGCTGGAAGTAATTGCATTGTAAAAATTACTGTTGGAAACCACATGGGTTTGTCATTCTGTTGTAATGTGTGCTTCAGTTGCCACTGCTTATATTGTTCCAAGCAGTGAGGGAGTGAAAATGCCTGTGTTCTTACCTGTTTTCTGTGGCCTGGTGAACTTAGCAGTTTTGAAAGATGTTCAGAGGCTGGTGGTTCACCTTTAAGCAGCCTTATGACCCAGTGGTCTAGAAACAGCAAATCAGCATTACCAAAGTGGAGCAACTGTCAGCTGTTTTTTGCTTCCTTATATTTAGTGAATATGCACAAAATGCTCTCTGAGGTGTGATGGGGTGGGGGTGGAGAGAGCAAGGCTGTGTATGCATGTCAATAAATGAAGGATGTACCAGAATATTGGGAGACAAAACAGTTCAACAGGAAGCCTTTTTTCTTTATGATTTAGCTTCTCGTTGACTCTTTGCCACTGAAGAATATGCAGTGGCCACTTCACTGTCCTGTAACAACCTGAATTTTTCATCTTTTCTTTATTTGTCTAATGCTTTTAATGCCATCTTTATCTGATGGTATAATTGCTGAAGTGTAACGAGTCTTTAGGCAGTTGTTGAAAAATTTCTGTGAACCATATAACTTTATACACATTTACAAAACCTTGTAAGAGAAGAAAACTGAAAAGAAATAATCTGGGAGACAGAAGAAACACATTAGTTAAATCACTTTAGCAATACGTGAGCATTAATTGATGCAGTGTTTTGGCTGCTGAGTTTGGCTGAGATTGGTGCTGTCTGTGACAGACCTTATACAATAGGAAATACTACGTTGGCTCAGTAATTCTTTTTGCAAATGAATAACTAGCTGCAAAAGAGCTGATGGATCAGAGCCGTATGAACTATTGTCAGCCTGACTTGAAGGTTGGCGTGAGAGTTCAGCTGTAACAAGAACAGATGGTGTGGATGTTTAAGCTTGGGTAGATGCATGTGTGTCATTAGAAGTTACTGCACAAGGAAGTGTTTTCTAAAGTGATGTTGTGGACTAACACAAGTTTCAGGAAGTGATTTCTTTTCTAGATCCAAGGGTCAGTGTTAATCACCCATTTTATTGCGTTATTTTCTCTTCTCTGTGGTTCATTGCAGAAGGTGACTGATAATGCTTTCCTCTGTTTAATTATGTCACAGTTATTGTATGATGTGACTCTTCAAATTAAAAACAAAAAAACCACACTGTGTGAGGGGATAGAGGGGGTCCGTTATGGAAGATGACTGATGTTACTTACCTCTGTTTAATCATGTTACGGTTTTCTACAACTCATTTGGCTCTTCAAATTAAAAGCAAAAGAACACACCATGTGGAGTGCTGCAGGGGAAAATTGTCACATGGAATTTTGGGTATTTACAAGTTTTGGTTCTTAGCTCTGCATTTTGAATCCAGCTTCCAGTATGTCAGGTTTTCAACCTTCCAAAGATTTCTGCTGTTCAGTGGTTTGCACTTCATCAGTTGTTGTTTTTCTAACTAACAAACGGCTTAGCAAAAACTAGGAACCCTTTGTATTCCTTTCAGACACAGAAAAACAGCCCAGCTCTTCAAAATGCAGCATACTGCATGAATAGGAAAGTGTGATGGTGACATCTGAACTTGGGAAATAAGAGATCATTGTTCTGTATTTTTTGTTGTTTTAGCTGTCCGCTCTAGTGCACTAATTGCTTTCAGTTCTGGGCATTCTCTTTCCTCCAGAGATTAATTCATTTAGTGATGTGTCCAGGAGTAGCCCTTCATATTTTAACATCTCATCACAGCAGGAGGAGGAAGGGGTTTTAAATGATGAAAGTACTTCCATTTCCCTATTATTCTTTCTTTCTCATTACCGTCTAATCCTTTGGTCTATGTATAATCTTTGAAACCCTGCGAGATGGTCTGTACACTGCATGGCTGAATCCATGGTATACTTCCAGACTGCGGTGGCCAGCTACATTTTGTGCAGTGGTTAAGTGTTGCATCTGGAGGTGGGATCCCCTCTGGCAGGATCTTCGCTGACTCTTCAGAGCTAGCTCTGGACGCCTGTGCAATGCGGTGTTATGCACTAGATGTATCTCTGGTTTGTGGGCTCTCAGAAAGAAGTAAACAGAGAAACTCTAGAATGTGGCTTTCCTAAATTTTCAAGTATTTTAAAATACCCAAGGTAAGTTGGTATATTTTAACAAGATGCAACATAGTTCATCTTTTAAGTAGTTTTTTGTTAATAATTGAATATAGAACTATGAAAATGCTTTTAAGTAAAGCTTTAAAATTTTCAGCAGATATAAACTCAATGTTTCTGTGATCTTGCCTTTCACTGTGGGTGTGTATGGAAGAGAAGTTTGAGGGGGGTAAGGTAAGAGAGCCTTGTTGATGCAGAAGGGGAAGGATTTGGGGAACGTAGGGAGCCATGTGATCTTAAACTTTTTCTGGGTTTATTCCTCTGCAAGGCTGTGTCTTCATGTGGATTTCATCAGAAGCATTCCTACCAGTGCTTTTCTAGTCTGGATGACCCTGTTGTTTGAGCAAAGGCTGAATGAGTGAATCAAGAATGGGAGTATCAGAGGGCAGAAAAGCTGTGCTAAGAAAACAACAAAGCAGTGTTGAACACTTTAAAGGTTACTTGACAGTGCAGTTTATCTCTGCCCCCTACTCTTAGGTTCAAAAAGCTGATATAACAGATCTTACTGTACTCCCCCTTCTGGAAATGAAAATAGGCTCATAGGATTTCAGCGCTGAATGTGTGAGCTTTTGGGTTGCCAGCAAAGGGTGTCTGAGACTCAGGAGCTTGTTGAAAGCATTCCCTCTAGCATCTTCTTCTGAGATACAGGATTCTGCTGCCCAGCTGCTGTGTGTCTAAAACTACCGCTGGCTTCCACAGACTCCCCAAATTTAATAAATCCTTTCCAGGATTCTCACATCACTGGTGAATTGTGCAAGGACACCAGGTTGCTGAAGCAAATGTATATAGCTTGGGTATGGCTCTAGTATAGTCCTGTGCTTTGTACAGAGTTTCAGCACAAGTCTTTGCTCTACGTGGTGCAAGAGAGAGACTGCTCCAGGCGGAATAAGAAATGCCTGTGTGCTCTTTGTTTTCCCACAGCACTCAGGCATTTTCTGGGACAGGTTCTCAATTTTATGGACCCTGTGATTCAGAAAAGAAGTAAGGAAGATGTGCTCAAATTTCTGCAGTTTGTTTCCTTGAGCCTTGGCTGGCACTGCACTTAAGCTTCCTTCTCTCCAGAAGTCTGTGCCTCTTATTTGAAAACCCTTGGAATTTTAAAAGGCTCCTAGCTGTGCTGTTCATCCTGCAGAGGTTTCCTGGAGTGACTTTGTCCTTCTCCACTCCCCTTTTTCTGCACATCCCCTGGAAGCTAAATTCTTCCAGCTTAGGGCCCTGCCATCCCAGACTCATTAAAATGTTAATGACTTTTCTTGTTCTGCAGCTTCTTCCAGACAGGAGGGGTAATGCATAAGCTTTCTGTAGTTAATTTAATGCATGCTGATGTTTGGGATTATGTACATTTTAGCAGACTCAGTGCATTCCTTTTTAGTTCCACTCTTCTCCAAGAAGAAGGTTTTTGTTTGCCTTTGGTAAGTATTATGCCAGTGGAGTCTGGAGGATTTATGTTTCTGTTATGATACCATATGTGCCTTAAAATGCCCTGAAGTTGTTAACTGACTTAATTGTATTTCTTTTCTTTTCTTTTCTTTTTTTTTTTTTGAAAGAAATTGCTACCCACACAGACTTTCTCTTAATAACTTCCGTGATGTGGATTTGGGGTTTTTTGTTTGTAATGTTCTGTGCCTTTTCCAGCCTCTGACAGATTGTTCAGCAGCTTGCTTCACCCAGCTGTTAGCATCATAATAAAATCCTTGTATGCTTTCACACTGAATAGTGGCTGCTGGATATTAGGAACTAAACTTGAGGACAGGTCTCTTCCCAGATGCAGGAGTTGCATTCGGATGGGCCCACTGTCCCCTTCGCTCGATGGTGAGCTCTAACCTTTCTGCTGGTGTGAAGAAGAGCCTTTCTTGCTTGTGTGTATGCTTGCTTGTGTGCTGTCTCTCTGTGCTAAAAGCCTGGTAGGCTTCTCTTCTGCTACTCTTTTTGTTCCTGCTAAACATGCTTACCACGCATTGGGTGTGCAAGCCCATAGCATCGAGGTTATAATTATTGTATACCAGCAGATTTTGCACTTTGTGTCCACATGTGCTGTATGGCTTGCAGCAAATATGGGGATTCAAGTTAGCTTTCCCTCTGTGGAAGCACTCCGTAACCTTGCAGTTTGTTCTTGTGTCCGAATCACGAGTCTCAAAACAGCAAAGAAGATGCAAGTGTGTGTGTCATGCAAGAATGAAATGGCTTTTGATGACCTTTGTAGGTGGATTATGTTGGTTCTGTTGCTGACTTCTTCCTTGGCGGAGCTGTGACTCCTTACTTCGTGAACGGAGGAGTGCTAGGTTTGCTGTGGCAGCTACTAAAGAAATCTGTGTGTGGGCAGACCTTGCTGAGCCATATTTGACTCAGCGTGATGCTCGATATCAAAACCTCAGAATGGTATTTTCTTTGATATCAGTTATTAATAATGTTCCGGTTTAAGGCATGCAGTTTGATACCTGATACAGATTCTGGCTACATTATAGATTAGGTACTATTCATTTCTGTAGTTTCTGGTTAAACTGAGTTTATGACAGCAGTTTCTAGTTAAACTGAGTTTATGACAGCATTGACATTTAGTTGTTTTAGATGCAAGTCTCATGACATCAGGATTCTCCTTCCAAAATTCTGTTGGAACACACTGATAAATTATGGAAAATATGCTATCATTTGTGTCAAAATAGTTAAAGAAGTTTTTTTTTAAAATGAAAAGATAAATATGGTGCTTCAGGGTTACCCTGAAAATAGAGATAGTCCCACAGAAGCATCCAAAGAGTAGTAACACTGTAGTTCTAGGAGAGGATGACTGCTACTAAAGGCTGACACTCTGACCGGTGTCCAGAATCTCTGAGGTCAATCTCTGGCAGCTGCAGGCCAGTGTCCTAAATGCTCTCTGAGCCTTACTTTTTACCTTTTCCTTGCTTGCAGAATGGATTATATTTGCAGACTAGAAATTTTTGTCTTGTTTTGTTAGCCTTTATTATGGTAGTTTCAGAAATCAACAGCAACAATATTTAACTATTCTACTCTTAGTTCCAAGCAGTTTGATATTACTGCTTTTTATGTGAAGTATTTATTCTTTTCAGTTGCTCTCCAACCAAATTAAAAGTCTGTTTACAGGTCCTAGTCATTCTCAGAATACCACATCCATTACATATTGCACGATGTGTACATTTTATTCAAAGCAGCATTTTAAAGCTTCCTTGGAATGATTTAGAGAACACATAGGAGGTGATGTATTAGTGTGTTCTTTCTGCCATTATAGAAAGTAAGCTAATGGAATAGAAGAGTGGTTTATAATCTTTGCTTCACACTACAGGGTTTCAGCATGCTTGTTCATATTGGTGCATGCACACCAGTTTCCTGTTTAATCCAGCTATCTGCCATCAAAGACATACTTGTCATCCTTACTCTAGAATTACTGCCATTCTGCCCACAAAGTAGGTATGTATCCCCCTCTGCCTCTCCCCCACCAAAAGCTGGATATGTGGTGTTGTCAAACTGGAAATGCTGACTGAGAGGAAAGGTCGAACTCTTATTTCAATTCAGCCTGGGCTGGTGACCCAGCTATTTTACAGTGAGGATGTAAGCTCATTAGGCAGAAGCATTGTAAACCTAATCCTATCCTGCAGTTCCACTTGGGCTATTCTCTCTTATCTAACAGCTGCTCCCTCTTGCCCTGGGAGCTAACCTCAAATTTCTCTATCCATTTCTGCTGCACTTCCGCAGCATCTGAATGGAGATATCCTTCATGAAATCCTCTTCCTCTCAGCATAGCACCAACTGCCCTGACACATTTTCTTGTACAGGTCTGGTGCTAAAGAGTAAGACCAATAATTCTGAGAAATATGTGTGAATTGACACTTTTTTTCTTTCTTGTCCACTGAGCAAGAGACAGAAGCCAGCAAGATGTGCTGAGAAGCAATATGGTTTGCAAACTGAACTTCTAGTTAAAATATTTAACTGCTGGATGATGTTTGTTTGCATTCAGAATTGCTTTATGTCTAGATGAGCTCTTACTTGCAAAAGTATTACTCTCCTGTTCCTGCCGTAGTCACTGCATATTTGATACAAGAAAGCATTCTGTGGATGCACTCGCAGTAGCCTATTTTCATGAATGTCTCAAAATGAAGGGATATCCCACCAGAGACTACTGTTGTTTATATGATGGTAGAGCACTACTACAAATGATGTTATGTTTGAGCCCAGATCAGGCTAGTGACTGCTAGCACGAGGTAGCTGTGAAGGTATTACCTCCAGTGGTAACTCTTGGTGAATTTAGATAAATCGGAACAGGAATATTTTTTTTTGTTTTGTTTTGGCCTAATGAAAGCAAAGCTCTCTTGTTGCAGACTAGCAGAGAATAGAATTTTTCACTTTTCCACTTTTCATTTTTTTCAAGTGGTTGCTTGTTGGCACTTTTTTTTGACACTTCTGGTTTCTACAGTGATATGTATTTTCTTTATATTGTCTCTTGTCCCTCCCTTGAGGTTAATTTAAGTCCTGTGCTTAAAGGCAGTACCACCTTCATGTTGTTAACATGAAGTTTTGGGATCAGTATACAGATTGAGGTATCAGGGAAATATGAAATATGCATTGCAGTTGCTTTTAGATTCTGGAGCACTGCTGAATCCCACTGTCTTCCAAAAATTCTTGCTCACTTTAAAGAAATGATGTAAAGATTAGTTTGTGAAACTGTCGCTGAAATTCAAATGTATTTGATCTTTGCAGGGTTAAGGAGGTCAGTTTTACCTGTAGCAGCAGAAGTAAGATGAGAGACAAAAGACTCCACCTAACCAGTGAGCAAGGCTAATCGGGGAAGGAAAGAAAGAAAAAGCAAGCACTGGCTGTGATTGGGGAGGAGGAGATAAGTGAAGTCTCCTGATGGAATAATCTAATTAGAGAAGTTTAAAAGGTGTTATTCTTAAATGGATTACAGAAAAGTGGATTTTTCTAACAGAGTTTTCCATCAGAGTATTCTGCTAGGTTTTACTTCTTTTTCTAAAGAAACTATGCTTATGTATCTAGTAACTTTGATCCCAATGGCTGATTTCATCCAAATTCCAGAGAAGGCTGGGTTTTTTTTCAAAAATATTTGCATTCTTTCAAGGGTGTTTGTTTTGTTTTGTTTTTGAAAGCAGTGGGACAAGTTGGAGACAGAAATCATTGGCCCACTTGAAGTATCAGCTCAAGTGTTAAACATCAGGCATTCCATATGGCAGTGACATAACATAAATGCTCTAGTTTCAGGAAAATATAGACTACAGCTCATGAGATGCCAATCTGTTAGAGTAAACGGGTTTTGTTAGTTCTTGTGTCCACAGAGTTGCTTGGGACTTTTTTTTCAAGAAGATTGGACAAGCTGACCCTGAAGTTATTAAAGTATTAACCCAATAAATCTGTAACTTTTGCTGTTACAGCACTTATAAAATATCTGTCACCCACAGCTTCTTAGGTAGAACACTAGTTTTTATATATATATATATTTTTTTTTTCTTGCTTCTCAAACTAAAAGCACTTCATTCCTGCTAGCCTTGAGGTCCAAGACAGAAATCCTTATAAAAATGCCTTTTAGCCTTGTTTAACTCTTCATTAGCACTTAAAGTAAAAAAGGTAGGAGATCTGAATGACTTGCCTAACCAGGCTGTTCCGCTTAATTCACCTGGAACTATTGTTTCCTTGAGATCTAATCTCTGATCCCCCCCCCCCCCCCAATGTTTACAATTTACAATTCATGACCCCAGGTTGCTGGTTCTTTCTGCAGCTGCGAATGACGGTGTTGATCTACCACATATCAACTGGTCAAAAAACACCTTGTTCTTAAGTCTTAGCTCAATTTTCTTTTAAGTAAATTGCTAATGTCTATATATCCATGAAATGCAGTTTTGTGAGCATTTTTTTCCTGCCCTTATCCTCCCTTGTAAAGGGGAAGTATACAAAAACAGTAGGGCAGAGGAATAGATATGCTTACCTTGCTTCGATTTCTTGTTCATTTTACAGTAAGTGATTTGACTGAAAAAAAACAAACCTGAATCTGTTTGTGGCCTTGCCTTAAAGCTGTGAAGATGGCTCTTCTTAGAGCTAGGATATCTTTTGTATTTTGTATATCCTCAGCCTCAGAGCTTGCAGAGGGAAATATTATACCTGTACAAGAGCACTTAATCTCAATAGACTTTTCAGGCAGGAGCAGTGTCACATTATGCCCCAGAAACTGTAACACTTTACTGAAAGAGGTTGATTAGTTCAGCCTGTGGCCTAGCAGCAAAACTTCAAGCCTATCAAATCACTGTCTATTTCATGACCTTAATATGGAAATGGTGGAGGGGACTCTCCTCCCTCCATCCCTCCCCGCAAAGGAAACTGAAGCTCTGGGAGCTGCCCTTAAACTGCTTTGGGTGGGGTAGAGATCTGATGTGGATGGCTGCGAGGCAGCCTGGGCAACAGCCTACTCGCCCACTCAAGTGGGCTTCTCAGCTGAAGAGCCCTTTGCAAAGACAAATATTTGCAGCACAAATTCCTCACTGCAAGGTATTTGACTAAGTGGAGACCTTCCCCCTGCTGAGGTTGGAAGGCCGAGGAGTGGATAGCAGGGTGGGAGAGCTTTCCCAAAGGCAGATGTTGGCCTGCTCAAACCAGGCTTCCCAGGCACTGGATGGAAGAGAGGACCTCCTTGGAAACAGAGAACCTCTAGACTCCTAAATTGCTTGAGCACTGCAGTGCTTAATGATTTGATAGACTGGCTGGACTGCTAGTGTGGTTATATGGTGTACTGTACAATATATAGTATAGTTTATATGTGGGAAGAGACAGGGGAAAATTCTATTGTGTATTGAGTTGGATGGATGAGATCTGCTTGCTCTCTGGTTGTCTGAGGGATAATGCTGCATGGATTCATAGACCTTGAGTCTGGCATGGGCTTAGTGGGTATAAATTTGGCAGAAATTAATCAACTGCTTAATAATAAATTACCAGTCCCTGGTAAATGAAAGTATTTGGCCGATACTGTGTATACTTGGTCTTGACTGTCTAGATCAGGACTGCTCAGTTCACTTTTGCTGGGGTACACACAGTGTGCCAACTTCAGCCCTCCTAAAGCAGTTGAGTGCTCCATGTTGCCCTCATAGCTGGAAAATACAACTATACGCAGCAGTTGCTCCCTGAAATGCTCTGTAACACTGTAAGCTCTCCCTCAGGAATATGGCAAATCTCTCGTGTTTGAAACTTTAGCAAGGCTCTTGCAAAAACACTTCTGGCTTTGAGGTACAGTCCTCTGTTTGAGTAGGCTGGTCTGTTAGCCCTGTTGCAGCCCAGGATCCCCCAGCTATTGCTCTCATGATATTGACTAGATATTGGAAATTTTGTTGGCTATTCAGAGTGGATAAAGGATGCTGACAATGTAACCTTTGGGTAAGCAAAAGAATATTACCAGTTCTTGAAATTTGATATAAAATGCTGCAAAATGTGCTATATAAAAGGTTATATTGTGTTTAAAACGAAAGTTGTCTTCTCCACCTTCCTCCCAGCTATCAGAAGATGGAAAGAGGAGAAAGGAGTTTGAGAGATGTCACTGTTGTAAAATCTTTAACAAAAATAGATGAGCACTAAACAAAAGGGTTTTTTAAAGTAATTTTCTCATTCAGACAGTACAGAATTCCCTAGTGTCAAACTTACCTTCTAAATCACCTTTATGTGGCTTGCTAGGTTGTTAGCTGTAATCAAATTCTTGTGCAAACTAGAACAATAAACATCTGAAGAGGCATCTTACATGGAAAAAAGCACACGACTGCCAAGCTTGATTGTTATCCACTTCTGCTGGCATGACTTTTTTGCTGCCAGTATATTTGTATTGTCATATGTCATAGGTCTTATGCTTGGTTTATAGCTTTATTATGAGCAGTGCTGCACAGTCTGTATGCCAGAACATCTGGGGCATCATGTAAATGCTGAGCATTCATCTGTGCACAGCATTAGAAGAATCCTGGATATTTAAGTAGGATTTGAGTTGGTTTTCCAGCAGTGGCAAGAAAAGTATTCTACCTTACTGCTGCTGCTATTGGCAGAGATGTATGTGTTAATGTCTGTAATAAAATCTAGTAGCAATAATGGCAAAAGCTGCATAGCTCATCAGAAGACAGAAGGACTTCTTTATATATTTTAATATCCTTCTGGACATGTTGCATTTCAGCTGATAATGGTTCATAATAGAAGCACTGACATAATCTCCTCTACTATAATAATTACTCCAGGATTTCTGTCAAATACTTAAATGTGCCTTGCTTTTCCTCTTCCAGCTTCGTTTATTCACAACAGTATTTCAGTAGACTTCACATGTGATGTTAAAGTTTCTGCTCTAAGTTGTGTTTTACCTGAGAAATGTTTTCAAGATGCCTTGCAACTATGCCTTATTTAACTTACTAAAAGGATAAATATCCTCATTTTGCAGAGTTGCACTGAACTTCTCTGTCCTTTGTCTAGCTAGGTGAAGTAGAAAAGTGAATAGTGAAAGTATTAATGGGAGGAGGAAAATGCACTCTACATGCAAAGAAAAGGCTTAACTCAGAAATGCAATTTCCCTTCTTGGTTTGTGTCTGTTCCCATTTCTTACTGAGGATTTTTGCTCAAATAGTGATTTCATAATCTGGAATAAATAGGCTGGGAGGGTATGTTTTATATTTAAGACAGATTTTGTAATTTGCAAATGCATCAAAACAGTGCCTAAATTGTTTTACAGTAAGTAATATCATATATTGGAATAATTTTTGTTTAGTTCAGAAACTTGCCTGTTGGCTTTTACAGGTAATACTCAAGACTTGTAACTGAAAGAGCTTACCAAAATATTTTCATCTGAGTTGATCTATCTTCTATATTTGTGTAGTCCATCATACAAAAATAGAAGTGAGTTTATTTACAGGGCAGTAATGAAACCACAGATCGGTAGAGAAAATTAGTAGCATGATTAATTTCAGAAACTTTGTGTTGTCTTTGAGGATTTAAAGTTTATCTCCAGCCTTGTATATTCTGTTTATATTCTTTTCAAAAAAAATCAGAATAGTTATTCATTCCTCATTCTTTTTTTTCTTTTTTTGGGGGGGGGGTGAAGGAGTGTGATATTCTCTCTCTCTCTCTCTCTCTCTCTCTCTGTCTCTCTCTCTCTCTCTCTCTCTCTCTCTCTCTCTCTCTCACACACACACACACACACACACACACGCACACAAACTGTGTGTGTGTGTGTGCGCGCGTCTGTGTGTGTGTATCTAGAAGGTGTGAACGCTGGCTTGCTTCCAAAGAAATGAGTTGTTTTGAGTCCTCAGAAAACGTTTTAAAGTAGTGATGTCCCTTTCAGGATTGGTAAAACAGTGACAAATATTATATGGGACTCTGTGCTGTAGTTCAAAACAAAGACTTACCTTGGACTAGTTAAAGCTAGTGTTAAGTGAAGTATAATTTTGATGTGTTGAGAGAGAGGTTTAATAAGTGGGGGAAGCCAAGTTGCTGCCTTTCTGTTCATTTTCCAACTAGATCCAGAGAAATATGGTATGAAGAATAGCCAGAGGATGACCTGCTGCTTTACTTGTTGCTGTTTAGCAAGCTCAGTGACGAAGTGTTTCTCATTGCTATAAAGCATGTAGGTCTTCTGTACTCAACAATTCCATAGTATAAATTCAGCCCTCTACAGCCAGCACTCATATAGAGGACTGGAATGGGTAAAAACATTGGCTTTGCTGTCTGTAAGTGTGATATTGGTTTTGTTTTGACTTCATGTATACTTCTGTGTAGGGAAGGGGAAGGTTTCCAGTTCTGTGTAGTATCTGTATTCCTTAGAAAACCCTTTTAAAAGTGAATGCTTTTACATTAATATGTGTGTGTGTGGGGGGGGGAATTAATTGCCATCTGTTTTGTAAGACTGAGCTAAGTCCCTACAATGACTTCAGTGCTTTTACTTTCTGGAATGTTAGTGACAGATAAATGCCTTTTAGCGCTTCATGTATGTTATGAGAATTTATCATTTCTAAGCTCATCATTTAATCAGGCAATATTAATGATGCTTTTTTTTTTCTTATAGGATAAACTATTATTTACATGTTGCAATGTTCATACCTGTTTGTCTCTACCATAGGAAAGGAAGTGTGAGGTTTTGACTCCTGAAGTGAGGTCAGTAGAGATTGTTATGAATATGACACTTTGAAATAGGTTGCTTGCTCAAGTGTCCTTAATTTAAACTTAGGAGCTCAATGGCTCTTGAAAGCTTCATGACTAATTCCAAAGATCTTGGTGGAAAAATTGCTCATTGACTATGTCACTAAAACATATTCTGGCTGGAGTCTGATTTTTAAAAAGAAGTGAAACCCATGGCAAAGTTCAGACAGTTTGACCGTGAGGTTTTGTTGGTCTTCTGCCTGACATCCTCTGTATAGGAGTCTAAATCACCGCCTTGGAGCCTCTCTAGCCTTTGTGCCTGGCTGCTGCATGGTCATTCAGCTCATTAAATTGCCCAGGTAGTTTTGTCTTTTTGTGTAGCAAACTGTCAGGGACGAACAATGTCTTTTAAATCCTTATTTGAGGACTCAGTCTTACTTGTCCCTTTTAACCTCAAAGCTCTCACCCAGTGTTTCACTCTGAATTTATGTTGTTGTTATTGAATTTTTAAGTAAGATTTACTGTTTTCTCTCAAACTAGCAAAGTTACTATGAAGGAGTGATGTGGCTAAGGACATTTAACATGTCTATGACAGGGCTTAGGCTCTAAAATGCTCCCTTAAGCTGTGCCTATAGAAAATGATTAAAATATGTTTCTTGAATTACAAGACCTGTTTTATCTTATGGAACAAGTAGTGCTGTTAACAGACCTTAGGTTCTGTCTAGTTTTAAAAGGAATTTATTCAAAGCTCCCCCCCTTAAGTGAACTGATGAAACTGTTTGTACTGTGCACACCACTTCATGTAAACCTAGTGCTAAGACACTTTGTCTTTGCAGTTTGGCATTGTGAGAGTGCTGCTTTTTTTTTTTTTTTAATGTGTGTTGCACTGTGGGTATTTAAACCTGTTGCTCTTAAATATTTTCATATTTGATAACTTTCATAGTGGATCTGCCTTCTAAAAGTTCAGTGTATGCTGGGGTTAGTGATTATATGCTCCAGAGCTACTAGTAAACTTCAGGAGTTATTTGCCTTTTTGCCCTGGCTATTTTCAATCTTTTCCCCGATGAGTATAAGGGGAGCACCAGAGCTTGTGATGCAATAGTGATTTGTTTGTTTTTCCCTTGCTGCGAGAGAAGGGGATGACTCTCGCATTGCAGTGAGCACCGCCTGGGATGCAGTGAAACCCATTCGGTGTGTACTTACCTGCCTCATTCCCTCCAGCCCTTCCCAATTGCTGGGGAAACAGAAGACGGCTCCCAGGAGATGCTCTTGTACCACCCTTACGTTGATTATTTACACCTGGTGATGTGCTCATTTAGAAGATGTTCTTACTGGCTCTGGATTTAGTTCTGAGCTGGGAATTGTTCAGAATAAATGAATGTGCTGAGTTTACCAGGCAGGCTGCAACTGCAGGAAATGGAACGTGATGAGCAGGAATCTCCTCCAGTCCTGTGCTCCATCACACTAGTTATGGGCAGAATTGCTAAACGAAATATTTAGAAATTCAATTCTGAGTTACTGACATAGGTAGGAAGAGACCTAAGTTCAAAATATTTTTTTCAGCATATGTAGATCACTGATGGCTTCTGAAATGCCACTTACATGAGGAAGACTTATGAAGACATTTTCTGAAGTACTCTCTGTAGTGAGAACTGTGGGAAGGGGAGGTGGAATGGATGTAGAAAAAATGAGAGTAAGAGAAACGGGAAGAGAGGTGTGCTTTTAATTTTAAGATTTGCTTTTTCCCTTTGAATTCCTTTCAAAATGAATCATGGAAGTCTTAAGTTGTTAAGCAAGAAAGCCAAATGTACTACTTTTATTCTTGCTGGATCTTGATAATAGTAAACAAGAATTTATGCAAAGGACCCATAGGTCACTCGTGAAAATAAAACTTGAAGTAAGAGGTCCAGGAAATATTTTTATTTTTAAGATAGTATGCCTAACTCCAGTGGCTAAGTGTGTAGTATAGAAGATAGTTGAAAAAAATCTGCTTCTGCATACCAATATCTCTGATTACTTTCTTGAAATCTGAAGTAGTGTGCTAGCACATATTTGGGACCTGTTGATTTGAATAATATTTTCAAGTTACTTGGCTTTTGTGTGAGGGAGAATGGTTCTGTTCTCATGAGTCTATATTAAGAGTAGAGATACTTACACGTTCTCCTCTTCTGTTCCTTGTTTTCCCTCCCTGTGTACTTCCTGCCAGCATGAATTATGGACATAACACTGATCAAATTACAGGAGGTTCAGCTTTTAATTGATTCTTTAGGACAATCATAGAACATAGCTGAATCTGTTTTTTGCTGAACAGAGACCGATAGCATCAGTTGAAGGACAGGTGAGTAGTCTAGCATCAGGAAGAAGGGTTGCAGAACAGGAGAGGGAAATGGGGTGTGAAAAGGCACAAAATGGTTCTGCCCCAGTAACTGTTCTTGTTCTCATTTAAAATAAGAGTACTTGGACATGAAGCAGTCTTGCATGTTGAAATGTATTGATATACACCAAGGTAACTCCTTGCAGTAGCAAGTTACTGAATGTAATGAGGCAATAATTTCAGTGTAGGTGCAGTACAGTTGTTGATGATTTCTTTTTTCTTCTTCTGCAGATATTCATGAAATACCAGAAAGCATCTCATTCTGCAAAGCACTACAGGTAGCAGATTTCAGTGGGAATCCACTGACTAGGTAACTTCTACCTTCTTAGTACTTGCCATACCAGATTTACAATTGTACTGTAACAATTACAATTTTAAATAAGCCCTTAAAAAATTGTGATTTGGGATCTCTATGGAATCTTGCCAAAAGCGTCTGTCTCTGGCAGGGACCTTAGCAAAAGTTCAGATTTAAAAAGTGATATAAATCCTTACAGGGCGGGGATGAAATTTGTTGGCTACCCAGGAAAAAATGTAAATCCGATTGTCTCTTAAGTCATTTTCATTATTCTTAAATGCATTGGAAAACCATGCCACTACTTGGGAGAGAGAAAGCAATGGCTAGCACGAGTGCATTGGGACAAACCCAGGTGCCTGGTAATTTGAAATAGACTTTAGATCAGCCAATGCAAATAATGGCTTTTTATAATGATTAAAGTTTGGACTAGTGTTTCATCAGTCTCCCGTCAATTGGGACATACTGGCATGCAGTAACATGTGGTAAAAATGCACTGCATGTGTCCGTGGCTGCTACTCCTGCCCCCAGTTTGTGTTCTGATGAACAGTGGTTTGGGGATTAAATAAACATTCATTATAAAAGAGGGGTTTTGTTGACATTTCTCTGCTCCATTTGCTGAAGAATTTGGAATTTATATAGTGAAACAAGATTAGAGATGGTAAGAGAAGGGGTGATCTGCTAGTTAAGGCCTTTGAATACTATTTGGAGAACTGTCTCCTAAACCGGCCTGTACCACAGAGCTCCTTTGTGACACTGAGCAAGTCACATCAGCCAGAGTATTCACAGTGGGCCCTAACTGACCTGCTTTGCTCTGCCCTGAGATAGGCTAGGAATACTTGCATGATTAGCTGGCTGGCTGGAGTGAATGAGTAGTAACAAACAGCTGAGTGTCTGTAATGACTTAAGCTGCTGCAGCGGTTTTGCAAGACAGCTTCTCCCACATATGCAACTGAAATTCTTTAGAACTGTTCTTTGAATATGGTACATAGTGCATTCAAGTTCTCTGAAAAGTCAAATCTGTAAGCATTAAAGGGACACTTGTGATCTTGATCCCTGTATCTCAGTAGCCCATTTATATAGTGAGGATAATAATACCACAGAACTCTCATAAAGCAAACTGAGGCTGAACTAATGTTTAGATACTAAAGTGATGAGGGTCATAGAACAGCCTTTTGCCAGAGTTTAGTGTGCAGTACATAAAGCACAGGGCTTCACCTCATAGTATTGAAACAAAAATTTTCAGTAGTAATTTGTTCGTTATTGTTATCCATTTTGTTCTCAGAGTGAGACCTGGGGCCCGGGTAGTGCATCTCCTTCAACAGTAGTTGTAATGCTTAACTACAGCTGGGCAGAGCTTCTTCGCAAAAGAGTTGAAAGACTTTTTAATGGGATTGAAATAGTCCTCATAACTCTTTGTTGGCAGCTGTAGGAGAATTAAAAAATTTGTGATAAAATAGTTCTAAAGTATAAATGTGTCCTGGAATATGTCACTTCAAGCAGTTTAGTAGTTATAAACCACAGATAACAGAAGCTGTTTGCATGGTTGCCCGGTGCTTTCTATGATGAGGTCAGGATTTTCAGTTTTACCTATGTGACAGGAGGGTATTTGCACCTATTTGTCTAGACAGACTAGGAAATTCTAATAATAGTTTCCTTTTCTGTGCGATATCCTGGAACTTCTTTCAGCCATTGATTCTTGTCCTTATTTCTCTCAAGCTTAAAAGCCAGTCAGTGATCTTTGCAGTCAGTGTCCTGCCACAAATACAGTATGTTGCCTCATTGTCAAACTTAATCATCAATGAACCCGCAATTTTAAATGTGGCTGTCAGCTTGTTTTTCCAGATGTTTTCAGTTGATGTCAGGCTTATATTAATAAAAAGCAGGCTTATTGTAGGTTGGGCATTTTGACAGACTAGAAGTTGGCTGTAGATATCAGACTGTTTAATCTTAAAACTGTTATAAGGAAAGTTTGCATGCTGCGGTATTGTGAACTCATAAATGTGAAACGGTCTAAGTGTGGGACATTGTCTTGAGAGCAAATAGGCTTTCTTCATAAAAACCCCAGCAACTGAAGAGCAGCCTAGTAGCTAACACAAAATGGCCATCCCATAAGCATGTATATAACTGACGTATGAATAAAAATGGCTTATTTAATCATTTTACCATCTAGGTAATATAGAAAATGCCAATAAAGTGTTTTTTTTTTTTTTTTTTTTTTTGCTTTTTAATTTGTAATCAGAATAACCAGAGCAAATTTTTTTTTTTTAATGCTGATTAAGTTTAAGTCCTATAGCTTTTTAAAGCTGCAAATTGGGAATGGGGATTAGAGGGGTCAGGAGAGAGGGATAGTACCCATACTTTGACACAGAAGAAATTTTAGAGGCTCCAAGAGGTTTTTTTGTGTGTTTTTTTTTCCCCCCCCCCCCCCCCCCCCCCCCCTTACTATGATCCTTACAAATAGTTAGAATTTCTTAGGGTCATGACAGAATTTAGTCATGCCTCCCATCCCAAAACATTTTTGCTAAATAGACTCTTGTTTTCTGCTACACATTCTCTTTTTTGCTATGTATTACCATAGTAATTTAGTGTGAATATATATGCTAAAGTCCTTGATTGAATTAATATCTCCCTAGGTTGCCTGAAAGCTTTCCTGAACTACAGAATCTAACGTGTCTTTCAGTAAATGACATCTCTCTGCAAGCACTACCTGAAAACATTGGGAAGTAAGTTTTTGTTTGTTTGTTTTTTTAAGCTTTATTATACATACTGTCTTAGTTTATTTTCACTCTTTATTGTTATGCTTATTGTATAAATGACCAATATAATCATATAGAAGACCTGTTGTTTACCAGTCTGCACTTAATTTTTTTTGTGTTATATTTTTAGTCTGAGGGGGTCTTTTTTTAGTATTTCC
This sequence comes from Apteryx mantelli, assembly GCF_036417845.1. NCBI lineage: Eukaryota > Metazoa > Chordata > Aves > Apterygiformes > Apterygidae > Apteryx > Apteryx mantelli. The sequence goes on along the minus strand of NC_089980.1, from coordinate 112,747,572 downwards.
ACTTACCATTAGAAAGCTAACGCAGAATCTGAAAAATATGTGTGCATGCTTAGACTCTGTTCTCAGGGATTTGGAGTAACTTGGATTTTTACATGCAAAATTAAAAAGGTATTTTATGATGCAAAACTGACTTGTTACTTTTCTTCATTGTATTAAAGGCCATTGATCCATTGTTGTAGATATGTCAGCCGGCTTGCAGCTTAGCTCAAAACCAGACAGTGTTGGCACAGGAACAAATGGGTAAAAGCTGGCCATGATTAGAACTTCTGGATGGAATTTAGAAGGTTCCTAACCATAGCAGCAATCTGGTTCTGAAAAAAACTTCCGGTGGGAAGTGGGGAGATGAAAACCCATGAAACAGCTTTTAAGGTGAAACTTGATAAGCTTTTAAGGTGTGTTGGTTAGAGAAATAAAACACAGTTGCAAGGACAAACTTCCAGAGTGGAGACACATGAAAAGTAAAATAAGCTTTGCTAATCTGTCTCATTTTAACTGAACTAAACACCCCCATTCACAGAAGGGACTCTCTCTCCTCTTAGAGGAGGGAAAGGTAGCTCTTCCACATTAAAGAACAAGAGGTAATTCTCTATCTCCTCCCTTAAATATGTGAGAATGGCCATACTGGTTCAGATCAAGGGCTCATCTAGCCCTGTATTTTACCTCAGTTGCAATAAGCAGATGCCTAATGGGGAGTAAGAAAAAAAAGCGTGTGTGTGATTACTCCTCTTACCATCCTCTATTTCCAGATCAGAGGATTTCCTGAGCTTTGGATTCTGGTTTGTCTAATTGGTATCCTTTAATAGATCTCTCTTCTAAATACTTGTCCAGTGACTCCTTGAGCTTACGCAGACTTCTTCAATAGCCTCCTCTGGCTATTGAAGTAGTTGTACAGGTCTGTTACCCACTGCATGAAAAATGCAGTGATTTGCTTTTCTTGAGCCTGACTCCTCCTTTCTTAGTAGTGGTCCCCAGTCCTTTACTGGAAGAGGCAGTGAGCAGTTGATCCTTATGCACTCTGTCTGCCATTGACTTTGTAGATTTCCACCATATCTCCATGTGCAGCTTTTTCCAGGCTGAAGAATCTAGCTTACCATTCCCTTCAGAACAGTTTTCACAGAACTTAAGAGATCTGTGCTTTAACTCAGAAAAGTTATAGTTTGTCACTTTTGCTGAGAAACATACCATATTAGAGAGAGAGAGAGAGAGAGAACTTTCCTGCAGTGCCTGATAGTTCTCAAATTTATCTTTATCTGCCTTTGTGGTTACTATGCCCATACTATTGATCTAAATTGCCATGCACTTGAACCACGTCCATCTCTTTCTTTGTTCAGAAAGCCACAGTAACACAGGAAGAACAACTCGGATGTTGAGTCATGTGTACCAGTGGAGGCCATTTAATCATAAACATTCTTTCATAAAGTGGAATATTTTTAACACAGATTCTTTGGGGTCAATATCATCCCTAACAATCATTAAAAAAACAACTGTTTCTAAACAGTGGAGTCCTCCAGAAGTGATCTTATTAGAAGAGCTCCTGCAACATGGTCAAGTCCAGACCAGCATTGCTTTAGCCACTTCCCATGGGCATATAAGCTGTCAGCTGGCACCAGTCCAGCAGCAACAGAGGTAGAAAATATGTTTTGAAACCTTCCACATGCACTAACAGGTACTGCTAATGTATGCCCAGTGACTATGGCAAAGTCTTACCTAAAAATTGCATGGGCTGGGACTTTTGTGACACTTTTCCTTTTCTGCGCAAGTTCGCAGAACTTTTCATGCAGCTTTTCATAGGACTGACAGCTAAGAACAGGCTTGTTCAGACTTCTCAGTTACTGAAAACCTAGGGCTATAGTTTTGCATCCTGCCTGATTTTGAAAACAAATACAAGAAACGTGACAAACTGAAACAATTTCTGAAGAATAAGGTGGCCTGCTGCTTTGTAGGCAGTAGCTGAAGGAAGGTCACTGTCTGCCCCTGACAGTGTGTCATTTGCTCTATTCTGGAGCAAGTGACTAGAAACAACTTTGGTTAAAATGGAGATACCAGATATTTTCATAAATAGTAATATGTGGAACTATGCAAGAATAAGTGTAGGCTATTTTCCCATTATTGATCCATTATAGTTGGAAATGACTGAGAGGTCTTGTTTTAGTTACAAAGCCCTAACGTCATTTACTACTGAGAGACAGTAAATTTAATCAAAATCTTGGAATACTCTTATATCTATAAATAATAGATTTTCTTGCAATCTGGCTACTGACAAATGCAACTTTCCTTTCTTTAGTTCACAAAAGTTTCATCATTTATTGTAAGTGAATTTGATGGTACCATGGAGCACCTTGTGTTTGATAAAAGCAGTGAAGTGCTCTGGCTTCTCCAGATGCTGCATAGCTGTGCTCTTAGAGTCTCTGTTTCCTTCTCTGTTCTCTTCCCTCTACACTTGCTGGGACCCGAAGAAATACTAGGAATTAGAAAGTAATGATACTTGCATCTTTCTGGCTGAAGATAAATATTTTGCAAATATTTCATTGGAGTTTCTGTGTGCTTTATATAATGATCCATGTTATTATTTGATGGAATAACCTGGCCCTGTGCATTGTGTATGAGATTGGTCAAAGGGTGAGCTAGCAAATATATACTGGTGAACTAATCTACTAGTTGTGCTTGTTTTGTGCAAAAACTTGAAGTTGATGTGCTTGCTGCCAGTCTTCTAGACACAAGAGTATGTGGAAACTTAGGGAAACATATCCTAAATTCTTATAGTCTTAAAATCTTGCCTAGGAAGCTGCCTAATCTCCCAGTTCATCTTAATGTAGTAAAGTGATCTGTTTATACAGGATGACTTTTTTTAATGACCTACTTACAGTCTTATGGTACTACAAATTTGCCCTACTGTATTAAATGGGGAAAACAAAGAAAGTGATGGTTGATATTTTTCAAACAACAATCCTTCCAAGGTTAGTTAGGAAGTTTCCCTGCTCATAGATAGTACTTAATTTCCCTAATGAGGAACCTTTAGTAACAGTGTGTCTTTCATATAAATGGATATCCAATACAGGTTTCACATGGTCTGACATATAAGATGAAGGCCAGTGATCAGCATCACTGTTCCAGACCAGTGCCTTAACTGGTTCAAGCTATTGATATGTAAAGTTGATGCTTATAACATTACTATGCCATTCAGAATTCTTCTGCATCAACCTTTTCTATTTTTCTTTGCCTTTCAGTTGCCAAATGTAATATATTTGAGTCCCAACTGGATGTTCTAAGAACATAGGCAAGGCGTATTCCCTTTTATCTTTACTCTTGCTTGTGCATAACTGTGCTCAGTGTATCTCAACCTTTTTTCTTCTGTGTAACCACTTCATTCTGCTTCTCCGGTGCTTCTATATGCATTGGAAGTTTTCCCTTGTTACATTAAAACCTTGCTCTTGTAAGCCTTTGACTTGTGTATCTTTTTAGTGTGTCACACATCTTTTTAGTATGTCCTGCCTTGGGACTTGATAACAGACTAGTTGTCCTCACACTACTAGTGCTATGTTTTTGCGATTCTTTAATCTTTGTTTCATGGAGTGTTTGCTATCTGGAGTAAAATAGTGAATGCTAATGCATGTGAGATACTGTAGCTAATAATTAGGTGAATACAGCTAGGAGCAAGAGTTGTCCTCTTGTCATCTAGCTGAACCATTCAGAGAAACAAATTACACAATTTAAACTGTGAGTGGAAGTATCTTTTTTAGTGCTTCTTAGTCTAATGAGAATCAGTCTAATTTCCTTGCTTAATCTGCAGGACCATGTGTGTGATTGCAGAACTGTCTGACTAGCAAGAGTAGTCTGTTCCTCCCAGCATGGATAACCTTTAGGAATTTCTACCTGGGTCCAGAGTTGTTCTTTGATAGCTCCTTACTTACACAACGCCCAAAACGCAGGGTGTGGCTTTTCCCCGAAATGAGAAAATCAGGGTGTTTGTGTAGTTCTGTCTATAAGTGTTTCTAGAGCATACTTCGCATTAGTATGAATCATCTTACATACAAGTCTGTCCCAAGCACATCCTCTGTCCTTATGTGTTCGTTTTGTAGCATTGGCTTCAGGATTAGGTTTTTTTCCACTATATTGTGATATTGTTGGCTTTTTACCAGCAAATATTTGGGAAATTAGAGGTTCATACTGTGCTCTGATGGTGGAGGATCTAGAGAGTAAAAGAAAAATCGTGTCGGAATAGTGTTTTGGTTTTGTTTTTTTGTAGTTCTTAAGCTTGAATGAAGTCCAGATCTCTTCGTTGGAAGCCTTCTATGTGTGTGTCTATTTCATCTAGCATTGGGCTTTCAGATGTGTGCTTCACGTGGAGCCTGCTCTAGACAAAAATCAATCCTTTCAGCATGAAATACATATTTCATATTTCACCTACATGTTCAGCCCTGGTGAGGCCACATCTGGAGTACTGTGTCCAGTTCTGGGCTCCCCAGTACAAGAGAGACATGGCACTACTGGAGAGAGTCCAGCGAAGGGCTACGAAGATGATTAGGGGACTGGAGCACCTCCCCTGTGAGGAAGGGCTGAGAGAGCTGGGCCTGTTTAGCCTGGAGAAGAGAAGGCTGAGAGGGGATCTTATCAGTGTATACAAATATCTGAAGGGAGGGTGTCGAGAGAATGGGACCAGACTCTTTTCAGTGGTGCCCAGCGACAGGACGCGAGGCAACAGGCACAAACTGAAACACAGGCAGTTCCCTCTGAACCTGAGGAAAAACCTCTTTCCTGTGAGGGTGACAGCGCACTGGGACAGAGAGGTTTCCCAGAGAGATTGTGGAGTCTCCTTCTCTGGAGATGTTCAAAACCCACCTGGACACAATCCTGCGCAATGTGCTCTAGGTGACCCAACTTGAACAGTGGGCTTGGACTTAGATGATCTCCAGAGGTCCCTTCCAACCTCAACCATTCTGTGATTCTGTGATTTGGATAGGGCAGTTATCTGCCAAACTGTGGGGACAAGAAAATCAACAAGTACAACTTATTTTAATGACTAAAGCAAAGTATGTAGCTTAACTACTGTGCTGTAAGTTATCATTTAAGTCTTGCTGCCCATCAGCATACAAAAATTCTAACCCTTATCCAATCTTTAGCTTTCATCAATTTGTCAGCAGTCTTCTCAGTGTGAAGGAAAAAGTAAAGATTACTTGTTTTGTTTTGAATACTAAGGTTTAACGTATGAGATTGTTACTTTTTGGCAGGTATTCTGCTTTGTAAGTTCCCTTGGAATACCTGTCTGGACCCTAGCATGGCAAAAAAACCCAACAACCCAAAACCAAAAAAACCCCTCACTTTCCTCTATGTACTGAATCTTCTTCTTACCCCAGAACTTACAGATGGTCTCCTTGGATATCATCTCCAAATCCTAAGATTCAACAAAGGATGTTATACCCATGATTTCAGTATCCCCATGATTTCCCTACCCCTCCTCTCAGTCAGAGGACTGCACAATCTGTGATGCAAGAAAGTAGATGGTTTTGTTTTGGCTTTAGAAGCTTTTAAAATGGGGAGGGGTGAATTTCTTTAGACAGGAGTGACATTCTTCTGATTCCAATGACTGATGAGTCTGGTTTACCCCCAAGCTGCAAGCAGGCTGAATGGATCTGTGGACCTTACTACTGAGAGGGAATTATCAGGTAAGCAGAGACATTTTCCTCTTAACATCTGCATCTAGCAGATAGAATGATGAAATATTCATTTCATAATGAAAATGAAGATAATGAACATAATAGAGCAAATGTTACTGCAGTTAAGAGTATTGTCTTGCGGAAGGATTTGTTATAGGCATGCTTTTCAACAGTCATGGAAATACAAATATCCAGAGATGTTGTGTTAGGGAAACAAAGTCACTGAGCGTGGTGACTTTTTTTTAATTCTAGAGTTTTTGAAGTTTTCAGTAACTTCTGAACTTAGAATTTTTAATATCGTCCTGAATAAGAGTATCTGGAGAGTAAAAGGTCTTTAAAATCAAGGATGACACACCTGATGGAGATGGTCCAGAAGCAGATCAGAATGGCATGCTTATTTTTAGTAATGGATCCCTGGGCCAGACTTCGGCTGTGCTTTTCTTGGTGTATGCTAGAATGTCATGGATATAGATTATATTGCACAGAATGGAAGAAGCTCTGTGGCACAAAACTATACAGTACTACTTTAAGGTGTAGCATAATAATGACTGATTAAAATATGGTCTTACTGGATACAACAAAAGTGATGGGGAGACTTGTCTTACAAATGCATAGGAGGAGAACTGTTTGTAGGACATCTTCTAGGCTGCTATAATTGGTATTATATATTATATCGTCAGTCTGGCTTATCTCTATTTAGCTCGACAAGTAATATTTACAGAGTTTAAGTAGGTGGAGCATTCAGTGTTAATCACAGCTGTTTGTTAAATGGCAAAACTGAATGTTAAAGAACTTGAAATAGATTTCAAGAACACTGTTTTAACAATTTAATAGTTAATGAATGCAGTGCCATTTGGCCTTTAAATAAGAAATCTTTTATCTTTTTTTGAGATAAAGTTTTTATTTAAGTAGTGGAAGACTGATGTTGCATAAGTGGAATAGAATATATTTTGAAAATGAGCTCTTGTTGAAATAATGAATTGGCTTAGCCTCCCCAACCTTTTTCAGTAATCTTGATAAGCAAATTGTAGAATGTTCAGTTAAAGCATTCGAATAATTGTAATAATTATAAATTCCATAATTATAAACCTGTTAATAGATTTCTGTTAATAGATTAAGAAATCTGCTTAATTTGCCTTTTAAAGATCATATTTGGACCTTGGTCATTGGAGAGAGAGACAGACCAAGAATAACTGACTTCAGCAATTTGAAATCCAAGCTTACGTAGAAGATGAGTCCTTGTTAGCAGTTTAGGCTACCTCAGCTATAGATTCAGGGAGATGCTTGGCCATAAACAGCTCCTCTCTTAAAATTTGCATGTGACCTTTACTACTGCCTGTCTGTTCAGTCTTTCCTCCAGTTAGTGGCTGATAAGATACTAATGATTTTTATTCTTCCATTTTCACTTATGGAAGAACTTTAGCTTTTTACAAGACAATTGTATTGGTAATTCAATACAAGTAATGGATAATTCAGATGCTCTTCCTCTGGCTTGAAGTGTCTTTCTAGTTTTAAGTCTAGGATGACAAATCATCAATGTTCATTTCTTTCGTGCCTTCCTATTAACAATCAGTCCTCCATGGAAGCAATATTTGTACCCTGTATTTTATATCCACTTCTTCCAGCTCTGTAAGAAATGACAAATACAGAACAGAAATCCTTACTTTCATATGTTCTTATTGTTTTACTAGAATAGTCCTGCTTGTTAAACTGCAGAAATGGTCCCATGAGGATAAAAATCTTACATGCCTTTCCCTTGCACATTATACACCTAAACTTGAGAGAAAAAAAAATACAGTGTTTAACTTGGATGCAAGTTACTTCAAGTTACTTTGCATCCAAAAGGGGGGAAAATTCCTCTCAAAGATGATCTTTGGAAGAATAGTCTTTAAGCTTATTGATGAGGAGATAATCAAAACTAAATCTAGCTACCTTTCTTTGCACTTGTTTTTACAGCATCACCTATATTCAAAGGTAGAACAATAGGACTTCACGTATGTGAAGATAGTATGCTTTGAATGGATAAGTGCCTTCATTTAGGAAATTATTACTTCCTGTAATTTCTGACTTGCTTAAGAATTTGTACAATTCAGTAACTAAGAATTTCCAAAAAAACATTCTGTACCTTATTATATGATGTGGGCTTAAGGGCCTTCTTTAAATTCTATTGGATTATTCTTACAGAAATTCGTTTATGCCCCTCTTTATCATAGACACTGTAGAACAGGTTTACATAACTGAAGGGGAGCCAAAAAAGAGACAGGAGACTAGTTAAAACTGACATGGGGAAAAGAAAGTGCTTTGAGCTTAAGCTGGTGTTTATGGAAAAGTAAGCTTCTTGAGAAAAGGAAACTCACTGCAATTTTGTACTATTTGTAGAGTACCATATAATGGATATGAATTTTAAGGTCCTTTCATGATAATTTTGCCTAATTATATGCCAACATTAAGCAGTACTTGAAAGCAAAATAAGTGTGCAGTGTTCAGCCTTTTAAAGAGGGGGGTAAAATGCATACCAGCAGAATATAGACCACAAATTACATGGTTATATGTTCATGGAACCTTAGGAAATTCAAGAAGCATGATCCTTCCCTAGAATGCTAATATTGTTTTTGTTGTATTGGAAATCTCATTACACCAAAAGTGCAGATGGAGCTGGTATTTCAGACGCTTAGGAAGTGTTAAGCTGATGGTGCTGGCAGGTAGTGATTGTGAAGAACATGCAGGTGAAAGAGCGAGGCTCATGGAAGAACCGAGGTGGTAGTTAACTCTGGAAAGCAGAAGGGGTGCTACTGAAGCTCTTGAAACCACACAGATTTAAGCACCTAATTTAGATGCAGAAGTTTGGAGAGTGGTCTTTTCAGGCTCTTTCTACAGTCAATGGAGAGAGGGAGAGAGAAAGAGAGGCTTCTTCAGGGAATGACTTGGATCCAGGAGCCTATCTCAGAAGTGTATGCTGTACTCTGAAATACTTACGTGCTGAGTAAGTAGCATTTTGAAAGCTGGCTAGTGACTAATTAGCCCTGTTGTTTAGTTGGAGAAAAAAAGCAGTTAAATGTCAGGTTTTGACTGAATTGTCAGTCTGCAGCTAGAAGCCTTGTGGGATGGAAGTAGCTTAATAGGATCCTGTCAGGTGACTAGTCACTTAACTGATGTGTCCTGGGGGAGGCTCGTAAAAGTTACTGGGAGTTGTATTTGGACAGTGGGAACAAGCTACAATGTATTTAAATATGACTCATTTCATATGTTTTTAGAGCGCAGCTAACAGAGGCAGCGAACAGACGCAGCAGTTTGCGCAGCAGTGGTTGGGCTCTGACTAGAACTTGAGGATCTTGTTGGAAGTTGTGGGCTTTCTGAGGACCCCCGAGGACCTAGAAGGTGATTGCTGTGAACAGGAAAGGGGAAGCTAGGCAAGGACAACTGCAGGAGGCCTTGACTTCTCCTGGGAAAAGCTCGTGGGAAAAGCTCTAGCTAGGAGTGGCTGCTGCTAACGAGCTCTCTGGGTTGCCCCTGACCAGAGGGAGTTGGGGCCTTTGATCCCAGTGGCCCTTGATTAGGGCGGTCAAGCACCCTGTGAGTCAGTGCTAGGGAGAGGCCTGTATAAGAGCCAGGCCTAGAGTGCAGCTAACAGAGTGCAGCTAACAGAGGCAGCGAACAGACGCAGCAGTTCGCGCAGAAGGTACCTTCGTTTCTGTTCCCTGTGGTGTACACTTCCTCAAGTATGGTCGTGACACGCCGCACAGCGTGTTCCCCAGCAGCTGTTGGAGTTGCTGTGTCAGAGGCTGGGACTCAGACCGACCCTCTGACAGCAGATGCAGCCCCACAGGTGTCAGGCTGCAGGGAGTGCTTGGGGCCTCTCCGGGAGGCCTGGGCTGGCAGCCAGCTCTCCTGCAGGAGGTGTGCTGCTGTTGGCGAGTTGTGTCGTCAGGTAAGGGAGTTACGGGAGGAGGTCAGTAGGCTGCGCAGCATCTGAGAAGCAGAGCAAGAGATAGACAGGGTATTCTCGGAGACTGTACAGCTCCAGGAGTCCCAACCCCCTGCAGCAGTGGAGTTGCCGGAGGGCTCTGTGCCGTGTGAAACGGTACATCATAACATCATAGAAGAAGGCTGGAAACTGGTCACTGCTCGTGGGAGGAGAAAGGCTCCTACTCCTCCTGAAGACCTGAAGCTGAAGAACAGGTTTAGTGCCCTCCAGGATGAGGAGGAGATGGGCATGGCTGCCAGGGAAGTACCTGGGACAACAGACCCTGTGCCCTGCCGGAACACCCGGAAAAAGCGGCGGGTGATTGTTGTGGGGGACTCCCTGCTGCAGGGGACGGAGGCATCTATCTGTCGACCTGACCTCTTGTCTAGAGAGGTTTGTGGCCTGCCGGGAGCTCGTGTGAGAGATGTCATGCAAAGACTGCCTAGGCTCGTCCATTCTTCAGACTATTACCCACTGCTGCTCTTCCATGTGGGCGCCAATGACACCAAGGGCAAACTGCAGACCATCAAGCAGGATTTCAGAGCTCTGGGGATGGTGGTCAAGGGTCTGGGAGCCCAGGTCATCTTCTCCTCAATCCTGCCAGCGAGGGGGATGGATGAGAGGAGGAGGAGATGGACTTTCCAAGTTAACGACTGGCTGCGCCGCTGGTGTTGGCAACAGGGTTTTGGTTTCTACGACCATGGGACCCTGTTTGAAGATCGACAACTGCTGGGGAGAGATGGGATCCACCTCACGAGACGGGGCACGTGTGTCTTTGCCAACAGGTTGGCCAACCTGGTAAGGAGGGCTTTAAACTAGGAAAGATGGGGGAAGGGGAGAGTTATAGTGCCAGGGTAGTTGGCAAAAGACTGCTCAAGTCAGGATGCCTCCAGCAGGTGAATGCAGCCAGGGAAGTGTGCCTGGGATGTGGCTATGGAGGACCCTCTTGTATCCCTCCTGGGAAACCTGCATGCTCGATCACCTCCCTGAAATGCCTGTACACCAACGCACGCAGCTTGGGGAACAAACAGGAAGAACTAGAGATCTGTGTGCGGTCACAGGGCCATGATCTCATTGCCATTACAGAGACATGGTGGGATAGCTCGCATGACTGGAGTGCTGTCATGGATGGCTATGTGCTTTTTAGGAAAGACAGGCCAGGAAAGCGAGGTGGTGGAGTTGCTCTTTATGTGAGAGAGCACCTGGAATGTATGGAGCTGTGCCTAGGGGTGGATGAAGAGCGAGTCGAGAGCTTATGGATAAGGATCAAAGGGCAGGCTAGCATGGGTGACACTGTTGTGGGTGTTTACTACAGGCCACCTGATCAGGAAGAGGAAGTCAATGAGGCCTTCTACAGACAGCTGGAAGTAGCCTCACGATCCCAGGCCCTGGTTCTCATGGGGGACTTCAACCACCCCGATATCTGCTGGAAAGACAACACAGCTAGGCACAAACAGTCCCGGAGGTTCCTGCAGAGCGTTGGTGACAACTTCTTGACACAGGTGGTGGAGGAGCCAACAAGGAGAGGTGTGCTGCTGGACCTCGTACTAACAAACAAAGAAGGACTGGTGGAAGATGTGAAGGTCGGGGGCAGCCTTGGCTGCAGTGACCATGAGATGGTGGAGTTCAGGATCCTGCGAGGAGGCAGCAGGGCACCAAGTAGGATCGCAACCCTGGACTTCAGGAGAGCAAACTTTGGCCTCTTCAGGGACCTACTTGGAGGAATCCCATGGGTGAGGGCCCTAGAAGGAAGGAGTGTTCAAGAGAGCTGGTTAATATTCAAACATCACTTCCTCCAGGCTCAAGAGCGGTGCATCCCTATGAGTAGGAAGTCAAGCAAAGGAGGCAGGAGACCTGCATGGATGAGCAAGGAGCTCCTGGCAAAACTCAAGCAGAAGAAGGAAGTCTACAGAAAGTGGAAAGGGGGACAGGCCACTTGGGAGGAATATAGGAACGTTGTCAGAGTATGCAGGGATGTGACGAGGAAGGCTAAGGCCCGTTTGGAATTAAATCTGGCTAGAGACGTCAAGGACAGCAAGAAGGGCTTCTCCAAATACATCAGCAGCAAGAGGAAGACTAGGGAAAATGTGGGCCCTTTGCTGAATGGGGTGGGTGCCCTGGTGGCGAAGGATACAGAGAAGGCAGAGTTACTGAATGCCTTCTTTGCTTCAGTCTTTACTGCTCAGGCCAGCCCTCAGGAGCCCCAGATCCTGGAGGCAAGAGAGAAAGTCTGGAGAGAGGAAGACTTTCCCTTGGTGGAGGAGGAGTGGGTTAGAGATCATTTAAGCAAACTTGACACCCACAAATGCATGGGCCCTGATGGGATGCACCCACGAGTGCTGAGGGAGCTGGCGGACATTATTGCTAAGCCACTCTCCATCATCTTTGAAAGGTCATGGAGAACAGGAGAGGTGCCTGAAGACTGGAAGAAAGCCAATGTCACCCCAGTCTTCAAAAAGGGCAAGAAGGAGGACCCAGGGAACTACAGGCCAGTCAGCCTCACCTCCATCCCTGGAAAGGTGATGGAGCAGCTCATCCTGGAGGCCATCTCTAAGCATGCGGAGGAAAAGAAGGTGATCAGGAGTAGTCAGCATGGCTTCACCAAGGGGAAATCATGCCTAACCAATCTGATAGCCTTCTATGATGGAATGACTGGCTGGGTAGATGAGGGGAGAGCAGTGGATGTTGTCTACCTTGACTTCAGCAAGGCTTTTGACACTGTCTCCCATAACATCCTCATAGACAAGCTCAGGAAGTGTGGGTTAGATGAGTGGACAGTGAGGTGGCTTGAGAACTGGCTGAATGGCAGAGCTCAGAGAGTTGTGATCAGTGGCACAGAGTCTAGTTGGAGGCCTGTAGCTAGCGGTGTCCCCCAGGGGTCAGTCCTGGGTCCAGTCTTGTTCAACTTCATCATCAATGACCTGGATGAAGGGACAGAGTGCACCCTCAGCAAGTTTGCTGACGATACCAAACTGGGAGGAGTGGCTGATACGCCAGAGGGCTGTGCTGCCATTCAGAGGGACCTGGACAGGCTGGAGAGGTGGGCAGAGAGGAACCTCCTGAAGTTCAACAAAGGCAAGTGCAGGGTCCTGCACCTGGGGAGGAATAACCCCATGCACCAGTACAGGTTGGGGGTTGACCTGCTGGAAAGCAGCTTCTCTGCGGAGAAGGACCTGGGAGTGCTGGTGGACACCAAGTTAAGCATGAGGCAGCAATGTGCCCTTGTGGCCAAGAAGGCCAATGGTATCCTGGGCTGCATCAGGAAGAGTGTTGCCAGCAGGTTGAGGGAGGTGATCCTCCCCCTCTACTCAGCCCTGGTGAGGCCCCATCTGGAGTATTGCATCCAGTTCTGGGCTCCCCAGTACAAGAGGGATGTGGCACTACTGGAGCAAGTCCAGCGAAGGGCCACAAAGATGATTAGGGGACTGGAGCATCTCTCCTATGAGGAAAGGCTGAGAGAGGTGGGCCTGTTCAGCCTGGAGAGGAGAAGGCTGAGAGGAGATCTTATCAACATGTACAAGTATCTGAAGGGAGGGTGTCAAGAGGATGGGACCAGACTCTTTTCAGTGGTGCCGAGCGACAGGACGCGAGGAAATGGGCACAAACTGAAACACAGACACTTCCATCTGAACATGAGGAAAAACTTTTTCACTGTGAGGGTGACAGAGCACTGGAACAGGTTGTCCAGAGAGACTGGGGAGTCTCCTTCTCTGGAGATATTCAAAACGCGCCTGGATGCAATCCTGCGCAATGTGCTCTAGGTGACCCTGCTTGAGCAGGGGGGTTGGACTAGATGATCTCCAGAGGTCCCTTCCAACCTCAGCGATTCTGTGATTCTGTTTTGCTTGCTGTTGTCAGAGCACCACAGTTGCACTCCAGTCTCCTGGAAGACCCTTGATGGACAGGAAGACGCACATGTTTCTTGTTTGCACAAAAAAGAAAATGAGTTGCCTAGTTTAAACTCCCTTCCTTCCCAGGCTAGTGTCAGGCTGAACGTTTCAAAGGCTGTGTACTGTATAGAGAGATCCAGGAGCAGGACCTTATCAAAGTAACAGTAATCTACAGGTGCTAGCCCAGTGAGCTGAAATCCTTTGGAACTGGTGGAAATAGCCAGAATACAGATTTAATATCACATTTGTGCATGTTGTATCCTTGGGCTGTGCTCTGTAACCGTGGCTACTTCTGCATAAAAAAATATAATACTAAACCAAATACTGAATCTGTACTGTATTCTTACCTTAGCCTCTGAAGAGCAGATTTTTCCATCTCAACTTTTCTTAGAAAACATTCCTGGATAAAATAGCCATTTGTATGGCACTATTGCAGTCAAAGAAGAAACTCTTACTTCACCTGAAAGCATGCTGCTTCTCCCCCTTTGCCTGCAGTGCCTTCATTTGAGTCTTGCAACAAAAGTTCTGAAATAGCTCTGCTTCTTAAGCTGTAATGAAACCATGTCTTTATACATGGCCTATGTTATTCTATGGAGCTTATCCAAGATAACTGAGCTTTAAGCATCTTCTGGACTACTGCTTCCTCCTTTTGTACCTGTCAGAGTAATGGACCTTTAACTCTTGGCCCTTGGTGACCTTTCTTTCTGTGGCTAGAATCATCCATGTTGTGTAGGACCTTCCTTTGCTTTATTCAAACATGGGGACCTTGCCAGCTCCCTTGCCTTCACTTTCTCTTTGCTGTTTTACAAATGCTGTACAGTGACGCTGGGATTGCAGTAAGACAAAAAGACTGCTGTACAGGCAGTTGTTACCAAAACTACATTTTGGATTTTGTATTCCCTATACCCATTGAAACTTCTTGGAAAGGGTGCAAATAGAGCCATGCATTTCTGCAAAAGTTTTAATTCCTCATCTCTTGCAACTCTATTCCATTATTTCTCAAAGTCTGACTTCTTGTCATGTATGCTCACCTGTGATATGCCCTTAATACAAGATCAAAATATTTGAGACTCTTATTAATCAAATCAGAGAAGGCTGTTGTCCAGTTTTTTATTGACTAAGAAGCTTTAGCTTTTATATTTGCCCTTTTATTCTTCCTCTCTTATTTTATTCTTCCTCTTCGTTTTCTCCTAGTGTTTTCCATGTCTCTTTTTCTACCTTTGTATTTTTCACTTCATTTTCACAAGAGAATGGTGTGCTTGGCACAGTGCTTCCCAGTTCTTTCCTCAGAAGTCTTTGCTGGTTTACCTCAAGGGCTTGAGTATTCCCAATCCTGTCGTGGGGGTGTGGAAACAACACAATAAAATGTTTCAGCTATTGTTGTTTATTGTTAATCTTCAGGCTGAATTTCTGCCCTCTTGAAAGGGGGACTCGTACAGTTATCTCTAATGGTAAAGCAGTAGGATAACTCAACTCTGCTTTATAACTTTATAAACAGAGCATTGCTTAATGCATGTGATACCCTAGATGGAATTACAGTAGTTCAGTGCATCTCTCTCTCTCTCTCTCTCTCTCTCTCTCTCTCTTTTTTTTTAAAGCTACAGTTGACACTGTTTTACCTATTGCAGTGAATTGCTGTTGTTCAGAGAATCATCTGCTTTTGAAATGGTTGTTTTGTAGAGTATGTTGCTACTGATAACCTCTTCCCAATTAATCCAAAGAAAAATATGCTTGCTTTGTAAGAACATGCTTTAATTCTGATGTTAGTGTTCTGGTTAGTGTCCTGTTTATTTCAGAGGAGACCACTGTGGTTGACTTGAAGGAATATATGCTGAGTTCTTGAGGTATATCCTTTTCTGCAGAATGTGTTGGATTGTGAGTTTGTCTTGTAAATTGTGACAGGCATTCTCAGGAGAGAAATTTTCAGGATTTGTGGACTGCTAGTTGCTATTAATTCTACTCTCAGATATTGATTTCACATTTCTTCTTTTTATTCTTGTAGCTCAGATGATGAATAGCTGTATCTAAAGTTAGTTTAGGTACAACACTAAATAACTATATTTGGTTTCTACTGAAAATGGTATTTTTAGCCGTGTCATACCCTTAAATTTTACTTGGTTCCATTCTTAAATCAGAAGTCATCTGGAATGCCGAGATGAAAAACTTTGTAGTTATTTCAGTTACTGCATCCTCTGTCTGGTTTTGCTGTTGCCTTGTGCTGCGTAATTTCACACACATGCTCAGTGTTCAGTGCATGTGGTAGCTTTTGTGGTGAGAATAATTACAATATTAACGCTTTTACAAGTTCCTGTAAAATGGTTTCTTACCATAATAATTTTGGAAAGTATTCAGGTTGTTTTGTTCCCTTAGAATGTAGTTTACACTTTGTTTTCGTGTGTTCTGGTTTTTGGGGGAGTGAGCACTGTGGGTCCCTCTGTTCTAGAACACTTTGTAATATTCTACGGTGTGTGGTGTATTTGTATTTCTAAATGAGCTTGGTGAACAGCCACTGGTGGCATCATGTCCTTTGTCTGTGTAGGCTAGATTGCTATCACCTTTTTTTTATAAATTGAAACAAATAACTCCCAATGACTTTTTTTTGCTCCTAGATTGAAATTTAGGATTAGAGAAAGAATCTGAAATCTTTAAAGTATGGCTTCTTTTATTTCCTTTCAAAACTTCAGAAAGACCCTTTACTAACAGTACATCCACAAAGCTAATGGCAGGGAAAGGACGAGGAAAGGGAAAGGATGAAAATGATTTAATTTAAATCTTTAAAAAAAAATCTTTATTTGAAGCTGAGAAGAGGAAAAACTACACTTTTGGGGGAGAATGTGGTATTAAAGTAGAAAATATATTTGAAAAATAGCAAGAAATATAGCTTTTTAGTTAAAAATGAGTACAAATTCTGCCTCTTACATACCTTAAAATGGGAAAATGTTAGTGAAGCTGTAATGTGTTAATATACTGTTGATAAACTTACAGAAGAGCTAGACCTCTGCTCTGTAATGTATCAGACATTGGTGCTTCAATGCATCACTATGCTTATTCCAATTTTAATTGCTATTTTATAGTATAACTGTCATCTTTTCCCTTTTTAAAGTTGTGACATAAAGGTTTGCTGGAAGCCACTTCTGAACTAGTAGATATCTAGTACTAATGAGTCAGAAGTTGCCTCAGATTTGCTGGCGTCTCTTTCAAATGGATCCACCTTAAAGATAACCATGCATTCTAGTGGAACAGCTTTTGCTGATGTAAACTATTTTACATTACTTGGGAAACTTCATTTTGTCTAGTGGGGTCTGCTTATATTGCACATGGATTGGACTAGAGAACTTCCAAGAAGTACAAAGGATAGATTAAGGGGTGAAGGGAAGTGCCATTATTTTTGTCCTACTGTGAATTTATAATTTTAAGCATGCTCTGAGTAAGAATAGCTGTAGAATAAAGAATTTCTCTTCTATAAAGCTCGTGTCATTAGAGATGAAAACATAACCCATAAGTAGCTGGCTCCCGTAGGAACAGAACCCAACCTGGGACTGTGGTCAGCTACAGTCAGTTTCGGAAATACATGATATGTAGTCGGATCCAAATACAGCTGATAGTGAGTACCCACAGACCACAGTTACCTAGAGATCTCTCATAGCACTGTTGGCTTCAGCAGTACAAATGCCTCTTTCTTGAACCTTTCTAGCAGTTGTACCAGCCCAGGTGCTTAAGGGATGACTGGGGAATTGTGTTGCTCTTTTTTGCTGGGTTATTTTTAAGCAGGATCAGTTTCCTGAGCTGATTCGTTGGTCCCATACAATGGGACAGGTTAACATGGTGGCTCCCAAGCACTTATTATTTAATTTGGTTTTGCTGACGAAGATGTGTGTTCAACCACAGTTCAAGTGGTATCTGATGTGAGGTAAGAAATTAAGAGATTACACCATTTTACTCAAAGACACTTTAATGTGTTGGGGAAAGAGTTAAGTAGATGCAGGATGAGATGTAAATACAAGATTACAAGGTAGCTTGGCGATGTGTGCATCCTTTTTGTATTCTCTTGACAAAAGTGAATCTGCTACTATGAGCTTGAAGAGAAGGTGCAAAATTTGAAGAAAGGCTGGAGCAGGTTTCTGGAAACCATCTGTAAAGACAATGTAATTGCAGTCTGCAGGTGGTAGTCTGAGACGGAGCAGACCTCCGTTGCCACTGGACGGCTCTGAAAGCACTGGAGAGAAGCACTTCTCCGTCATTCTGCTTCCCCCTCCTCCGTTATTGGCTCAGTTTGTGTGAAGATGCTGGATGCCATATCCCTTTTTAACTCGTTTTTCATAGTGTTGTAATTTTTAGATGAGAGTTTATCGTGTGTCATTGGACAGATGGCTTCCTTACTACCTAGTTTCTGTCAAATGATTTTGGGTTGCAGTATTTGAGTTATTCTCACTTATCTTTTAATTGAATTTGTAATAGACTTCTAAAATATCTCTGTGGTACATTTTAACTGTATTTCTTCCCAAGGAATACAGAACCCATTGGGTTTAAATTTATTTATTTTTAAAAGCCAGGGAGGACTGCTCATGATGTAATCAAAGCTCCTATGAGATTACATCCAGCGACTTCTGAGTGGAGTGCCAAATCAGCTGTTAAAGTGGGCACGAGTTTTCAGACACTGTTCAAATTCAGTGTGTGAAAAATCTACTGTCCCCTTTAATAACTCATTGCATCAGTTATGTTACTTTCCTTGCTTGGATAGCTGCATTAGAGTAACAAATGCAAAGGTCTTTCTTTACTTTTATTCAAGGTATCAGCTTCTCTTTTACTGGGGATAACTACTGATCTGGTAATTTATTATGTTTGCATTGTTTGTAGTGAAAACAAATGTTTCAATTTTAGGTGGTGTTACTAGGCTTTTTCTAAGGTATACATGCAAAAAATCATTTGGGTTTGGATTTATTAGATGTTTTGAATTTAGTGGAATTCCTTCTTTAATTTAGATTTTATTTAAGGCATAGAATACTGCCCCCTCCCACACACACTCTAAGGCAGAACATACTATGTTATAGGGAACTGCTTATTTGTAGGCACCATATCTGATTTTTATTTTTCCCTGGGATGCTAGAGGATTAGAGCAGATTATGGTGTTGGGATAATGTCTGACTCCTTGTGTTCCATTTAGTCATAAATAAAACCCTGAAAAATCTGAATGTTGCTATGGTGATGTTAGTAAAAGCCTGGAATATGGAGTAAGTGAGCCGCTTAGAAGCATAATGTCATTTATAATAATGAACATGCCATAGTTATAAACAGTAGATGAGTTTAGCTGATGCTCTGTAGCTTTTATAGCCTGCATCAGATTCTGAGAGCAGATTAGTAAATTAAATTCATATGAATATGCTGTTTAGTAACTTGCAACTACTGACCTTTTAACAAATGGAAATGTATATTTGTATTTTGTCTGTTTACTTTCTAACTCTAATATTTTTTCACTATCACAGAGAAACAAGCAACACTTTCACTCTTTGTGTGCGTCATTTCACATGATGGTCTGACAGAATAAAAAAATTCAGCTCACAGTAATTTTGCTTTAAGCTGTGTAAACAGCAAATTTTTTTCTTCTGAAAGCGTAGTATATAAAAAGTAAGATTGATTTAAAATGTATTTTTTCTTTTAGTCTTTATAACCTGGCTTCGCTGGAACTTAGAGAAAATTTGCTGACATATTTACCTGAGTAAGTGACACTTCATGTATTTGATCGTGTTAACACAACATATGTTCTTGTTCTTAAAATTTGCTAATGTCTGAAACTGAATGACAGCTAGAAAAAATATTCACTGTGGATTGACAAAGAACATTTATGAGATACAGCTTTGTTTTAACAACAGCGAGTTACATCTGTGACTCATAATTAGGAGCAGGAGTCTGCAGGCTGTGCAGATTGCTTTTGCTTGATATAACTATTCTATATAAAATACTTCATCGCAAAACATTTCTTCCTCCACACACTCAACTAATGCATCATCAAGGGGAGTGGTAGTTTGGATTGTTCTCACGATGCGGTTTCCTAACTATGAAAATGGAGCAATAGAATCTCAGAGATTTCAACTCTGAATTGCTGTGTGGACTGTTGTAAAATTTAAAGAACATTCGTGTTAGGGACTGAGTCGCTAAAAGCTTCAAAAACCTAGATATCAAAGCTAAAAACTAGGCCTACTGATGTCTTACGTACAACTCCACCCCCAGTAGATTGAAGGGGGGAATCTAGCTGTCTCTATATTGTCTGCATTGGGGCAGAGGAGTCAGTGGTCTTTTGTAAGATCAATCGGATATCTTACAATTTGGGATCCTTTTTGGCTGCTAGGAAGAGGCCTCCTATTCTTTGTCTAGTGAAGTAGTTTCCTTCCTTCACTATCTGGCTGCTGCTTACAAGCTTTTTGGTGAATTCGATTCTGTTTGTTTGGATAACCTATCTTATAGATAAGTGTAATATATTTAATCTAGTCTAATCAGAATCTGTTCCCCAGAATTAGAATCTGTTTCCCAGTTGGTTTTGGGTGCGTTTTGCTGCCAGTCTACTCAGGACCTCGCAGCTGTTTATAGTTGTGAGCCACAAGGAACTTTGTCAGTGATCGGAAGATAGGAATTGCTGGCTAGGTTTCTCTATGCAGTGTCAGAACGAAGCTGTTGTAAATGTTGACAATTTTATTGCTGCTTGAAAATTCTAAGTGTCAATAACGAAGCTGTGACAAGTCTCTGGTTTTCGTGCTACTGCAGCTTTGGGGAAGGTAAGCAAAAACTCTAGAACAGGCTGTTTTTGAAGAATGAAGATGACCCTCTGTTATCTGTTCATGTTCATTCCCAAATCCAACCTGAAAGTCTTCGGAAATGGATAGTTTAGGTTGAGGAGGCAAATGATGAACTTACTGAGTCTTGGCTTACGTTTGTTTTGTATACCATTAAATGTGATCACAACATGGAATTTTTTTCTGGTTGCATAACTGTAAATCACCCCAAAAATAAATCTAACCAACTGTACTAAACTATTGTCCGCACCAAAGACTGATAATTAAAATCGTGGGTAGTAATTTGATTGCCTATGCTGTTTTGTGTTCCAAGGGCATATAGTTATACTGACAAACCAAATATTTTTTCAGCAGCATATTAATGTAAATAGTCTATGCCCAGTAAAATAACTGTCAATCTAAAATCCGTTGTAATTTGAAATACGAGTTTCAGTAAAATGAACTCATCGTTCTAATACCTGGGGTTTCTGTTGGTTTAGTCTGATGTGGTTTTGTTTTAACTTATCTCACAGATCACTTGCCCAGCTACAGCGACTAGAAGAACTTGATTTAGGAAACAATGAACTTTATCACTTGGTAAGAGAACATGCCACTTAAAAGGCGTATTGGTCTTGTTTCATGGATGTTTTAAATTAAATAGGTCACAGGATGTCCAAAATTGAAGAAAGAAAAAGGTATGAAGTGTCTTTTATACATACAGATAAATGTTGGCATGAGTTGCTGCTGGTGTTTCCCCTATTTACCTAGTCTTGTTCAGTACAATATTGTTTTACCTGAGAAATTTTTATAGCTGTTCTCGAGAACAGAGATCCACAGATCATCTTCTACAACCAAAAAAAAGCAGGTGGGAGAGCACAAACTTTGTCTGCACTAGCTATTTAAATTAATACATGAGCTTTTTAGGAAGCTGGAAGGGCTGAGCATAGGTACATGCTCTGCTATTTCCAGAGGTGGTGTGAATCTTTGGGGACAGTGTGAGGCAGAATGTCAAGGGTTGCAGTGTCTCAGGTTGTGGCAGATGGATCTGCCAGAAGATACCTGCTGTCTCCCTTAAGTTAATTCAATTCAGTGTTGTATTTGCAGTAGTTGAGAGCGTGCATGCAATTTATTACTGCATGTCAGCTGAAGTATGGTAACTTACTAAGCTACAGTAATTAATTTGTGTGATGGAGCTCCCAAATGCTTACAGCCACCCTGCTGCATTAACTGTGGTACTTCTGAGTAGTGCTGGAAATAAGGAATTGGTTTCCTTGGACTATAATTATGGGGTGGCTGTTTGGTTTTCACTTGTAGCTCCTATGTTACCTAACATTATTACTTCTTGTGTTGTAGCCAGAAACAATTGGTGCACTTTTCAATCTTAAAGACCTCTGGCTGGATGGAAACCAATTAGCCGAAATACCTCAGGTAAAGATGAGCTCTAATAATACTGTTTTGAAGATGCTTTTAAAAGAAAACCCCTTCCTTCGTACTGAAAGGGAGACAGACAATCTAATACTCTTTTTTTTTTTTTCAGTTTACTTTGCCTGATTTAGGTTCTGAGTGTTTAATGGTTTTCTCTTAATAAGTAGTTCTATAGGCAATTGTAAATGTTGCTATATGTTGTCAGGCATCTTTTAAAATTTTTGACAAAGGAATTGTTTGGTAGTAGACAAATTGTGCAGGCAAATCCTCCATCCAACAGCAGTCATAAGATGAGAGGCCTTAGCATTTGAAGCTTACTCCACTCTAAATTCTGTTTCTTCAGAACATTGGTAAAGTGTAGAAGGGTTGTGTTTTTTTCCATTTTTTCCTTTAGAGCCAAGTCAAAACCTGTTTTCCCCTTCCTTGTGCAGTCTGCTGTTATTTGCTATATTGAACCCACTATCCACACTAACTTGGAAATTGGTTACAGTTTAGCGGGCTTTGACTTTGTTGTTGTTGGCTAGGGCTAATAACTTTTTAAGTAGATGTAGTTAAACCCTGATAATCTTTCATAAAAGGTCAAGTATGACTTCAGTGGCTGTTTTTATTGAAGCTGGCCATAATTATGGATTTTGTTTAACTTGTAGATTAAAGGTTTTTCTTGAGTGTGTGTGTGTTTAATGAAAGACTCCCTTGAGAGGGAAACATTTTCTAAATAAAAGGACTGATCTTGTGAGTTTTGGATTCAGGTTGTCACTATATGAAAATTTTGTATATGTAAAAATAAGGGACAGCCCCAATTTCTCCCCAGCCATTCTGTCCTGAAGACGATTTGGATGTCTAAAATAGGAGGTGTTCCTGAATGTGTATAGGGATGTATGTGTACACAAGGAACAGGAGGGCACTCTGATGGCTAATAGGCAGAAGGGTTTCTCAGTCAGACTCTTAAGCTAATTGGCAGATTACTGTTGTGAAAAAGCAAGTAATAACTGGTAATTATAGAGATGGCAGTATAACTTGGCAATTCTAATATGCTTGCTAGACTAGCACTCTCTATTTCTATTTCTACTTTTGTTGCAGTTGGGAGATATGAAGATATGAAATCCCTAGATGTTGTGGCGTGTTGCTGTATCAGCCAGGAGAGACTAATCCTAAATTGCCTTGGGTTAGCTGGGAGGGGCAGATTTTAATTATGTGGAGGCTGATAATCTGTGGTTCTGAAAAACGGCTTTGCAGTCTTCACTGGAGGAAAACTCCAGTTTTGGCTGGTGCTTGCCTGGGTGTGCTTAGTGTACCTTGTCTGAGTACTAAAGCAGAATCTGAATATTTAGACTAAGAAATTGCAATTGAGTCACTTGACATATGATGTAAAATGGAATTACTTTTTTCAGCATTTAGAGGTCACACAAAGAATTCTTTTTCTTTATGGAATTTCACTGTGATAAGACATTTTTCAAATTGCTTTGTTACATGTTTGGACATGACTTACATTTTGTCTTGTATCACAGGAAGTAGGAAACCTGAAAAACCTGCTTTGTCTGGATGTTTCTGAAAATAAATTGGAATGCCTTCCTGAAGAAATTAATGGTCTGGCTTCTTTAACAGACTTGCTTGTTTCTCAGAATTTACTTCAGGTCTTACCTGATGGCATTGGTAGGTACAAAGGTGAATGTTATCACACAGAGCCATTTAATCAACTGTAAATTGGAAGTTGTTTTCAAGTCTTTTGAAGTCTTCTCTTCTTGTGTAAGAGATGAGTTTGTCTCAGCTTTTTTTCTTAGTTTGAAATACATAGCTCTATTAATTTTGCATTTTAATTGTCTGCATAATGACTAACTCTTAACCCTGTTTTATACCTGTACTTGATATCTACCTAAACAAAATATGAGTTAATATGTCCCTACTGTGTCCAAGTCACCATCATAACTCTTTAACATTATAAAATTCTAACTTGTAACATGCTGTAAGTCACTTGATAAAACTGATTGACAGAACCACTACAAAAAAAGGCATCCTTTTTTTGTGGGGAAGTGTAATTATCTTGAGCTGAACAATGTGATTAAACCTGTACTGAACCTGGTGGAAAGTTGTTCCATCTTCACTATATTACTCTTCACCCTTGAGGTACCAAGCTACAACCTTTCTGTATCCGACTCCTTAAAGCAGGTTTACTAATTGAGGAATGTTTTGTGAACTGTGATCAGTGTGCCTTTATAAGGCAAATATTTTTTACCCTTGCAATAGTTGTGAAGAGGAGTAAAGGGAGTGTTCTGTGCAACTCATCAGCTGTTTTTTTCCAGTGCGTGCTGCAAGGGTATGCCTTCTACTTGCCAGGATTTTTCTCAAAAATAAAGATGTGGGAGAGGGAGGATCTCTGAATGTGACTTAACTGAGAAAGTGGAAAAATGTGGTATAGAATGTCATTCCCTCCCATCCCATATGCCTTATGAGCCTATGGAAAGGTAAATACTTTTCTAGAAATTAAATCAGGGATTTGGGGGTGAATACTTGTCCTATAGTTGAATAGTGTGTGTTTGGTAAAGAGTTCCAGCAGTCCTTTCTGCTGACATGAGCTGGCCAGTACAGTTTTGTAGGTGAAAAAAGTAGCTGTACCTTCTGAAAGGATACAGACCACACAACTTACAAGAGAGGAGCTTGTCTGTAATACCAGTAGGACCAAGAGGAGCTGCTTGTTCCTGAGAATACTGTTAAATGAAGATCCCTTGTTGGGGAAGGTGACTGCAAAGGGCCGGGCCATTTCAGGCCAGGCCTAGTTTGCACATGTATTTTGTAATACTTTTTGGATGTGCTTTTGTTTTAAATGAAAAAAATTGCTACTTATAAGAATTTAATAGTTTACTTGTGTTTAGAAGAGTGGGTAGGGCTACAGTACTTATTCTTTCTGTGAAATATTGAAACTTGGTTTGTATGAGAAATTGAGAAAATCTGGCACTGAAGTTAGAGCTAACGTCCCTGCTCTGTGTGGATGCTGCAGGGAGGAGCTCAGCTGATGGTTGAATTGTTGGTTGGATTGTTGGACCTGTAGAGGTCATCTAGTTCAGATCCTACTCAAAGCAGGGCTATCACCAACGGAGCATGACTGTGTCTAGTCAAGTCTCAGAAGCCCCTAAGGATGGTGGTTCTGCCACATCTCTGGGCAGCCTGTTTCAGTGCTGCTCTGCTGCCTAGTGAGGAAGCTTTTCCTAATGTCCAGTTGGGACTTCCCGAGCTTCAATTCATGACCACTGCTGTCTTGCCTGCTACTGCGGAAAAGAGTTTGGCTCTGTCATCTCTGTCTCTTTCCTTCAAGACGTTGCAGGCTGCTCCTAGATGCCTCCTTAGCTACCTCTTTGCCAGAAAAAACAAGCCCAGTTCCCTCAACCTCAGCTCATAGGTGCCCCTGGCCGTCTTGATAGCCTTGTGCTGGATCCCCAACAGCTCTTTGAACTTGGGGGGGAAGGCAGACTGAGCACGATATAGCAGGTGGGGCCTCAACCGTGCTGAGTAATGGGATATAACAACGTCCGTTGATTTGCTGGCCACAACTCTCCTCAGGTAGGCAAGTCAGTGGTTTACTTTATTTGTGGTGACAGCTCACTCTTGGTTCATCTCCAGCCTGGCACCCACCATAACCCCCAAGTCCTTTTCAACAGGGCTGTTGCACAGCCGGTGACTTCCCAGACTGTACAGACATAAGGGGTTTTTCTGCTTAGGTGCAGAGATTTGTGCTTCTCATTGCTGAACTTCATTTGGTTTCTGTTTAGTTTGCTCTCTTTCAGTGTATCAGACATCTCCTCATGACTTAGCATCATCAGCAAATTTGATCTGCCCACATATTGCAGCTATTCTGGACAGCCTGCGGGGTATACAGGGAGGAAATTTTGTCCTTAACTACTAGTGATGTCTCCTTAGTTCTCTGTCTTGGATTTTGCTTGGATCAGCTTTATTTTGCATTGTTCAGCAAAGATCTTTCTGGCTCAAAGGAGCAGATCAAGGTGGACTTTCTGCTCTGAAAAGTATTTTGGTCTTCCTGAGGAGAAAATCTTCAATGAAGTTTGGTGTCTACTCCAAAAAGTAGATTTGGGCTTCGTGCCTGACTAACTGGGTGATATATTAGGACAAAGACACGTTGATCCTGTTTAGATTTGGCTGTCACGTCAATGTAAACTTTTCTTACTATGGTTAAGCTGGCATAGGTGATCTTCTGAACACTCCTTTACTTATAAATATTGTATAAAGAAAAATTTTTTTGTGTGTGTATGTGCAGGTAGGTAGCTTTTAGTCCCTTGACTTCTACATGTGGCTCCATTCATATTGCATTGCATACAATTTAACATGCGTAAATATTGAATATGATATTAATATTGAATATGAATTCAATAGCCTGATAAACTTGCAAAGCGTAGTGCAAGCAGCAACTAAAGCAGCGCTTGAATTCTATTTTAACTTGAAAAACAAAAAAAGATTTCCTTGTACTAGAGAATTTCTAAAAGTTCTGTAACACAAAGATTTTCTTTAATTAAAAGCAGATATCTGAGGATACTGTAGAAGCCAAACAAATGAGGTGTTCTTTCTGTGTAGGAAAATTGAAGAGACTGTCCATCTTGAAGGTTGATCAGAACAGACTTATTCAGCTAACAGATGCAATTGGAGACTGTGAAAGCCTTACTGAATTAGTTCTAACAGAAAACCAACTGCTGGTAAGTATGGTCCTCACTGCTCAAATGGCTGGTGATAATTAGATCTGTGGCTAAGTGCTGATTCACTTAGCTTGTAAGGCTACTCACCATTGCTACTGCTAGGCAATGAGTTTCCTTTAAATGCACCTTGTTTCTATCTGTTAAATGACTGCCGAAGATTGAATTAGGTGTAGTAACAATCCTCCCTTCCAAAGGCTTAAGCAATTATATATTCACTTTTGAATTTTCCATGATCAGTAAGGAAATTGGAGAGCCTGGAGTGCAGGTATCATTCACTTCTTGCCTTTTTAATGCGGAATTTGTGTGGCATTGTGTTGTTGCCAGTTCCACCGTGTATTATCTTGATCAGGCTTGTTGAAACGGAATAGAAGCCCCATGTGCTCCAGAGCTGCTGTTGTACTGTCCCTTGCTCTGCTGATCTGCTTCAGACAGGCATTTAATATGACACCTGGTCAGTTAAAATAAAATTTGAAACTTACTTCTGTCAGTGTCATGTGAAAGCAGTTTTAAAATAATGGAAGGAAATGCCTGACACTTGAAATGGAGAGTATGTATAAAAATTTAACTTTGAGCATATAACTTCAGTTAGGCTGGTGCTTGGTTAAGCCTGTTGCCTGTTTGAAAGCCTGTTGGAAGGACACATCTGCAGAGATCAATTCATAACACCTAAGTTAAAAGCTTGTCTCTCCCAATTAACTATTTAGGGATAGATACCATGGACATTCTGCATATATGCTTCTCTTAACAGCTGTTATGCATCTATCATCTCAATGCAGAGATAACTCATGAGTGAATTTGTATTAGAATTTGAAATCTGTGTACATTTTTTCTGCAAAACCTTGGAACTCCCTTGGAAGGCATGGTGACAACCAAAGATAGCTAAACTCCAATTTTGAAAATGGATCAGTCCCTTAATTTGTTTTTAAAGTGAGATAAGTTTTGTTCTGATTCTGTGAATTTGCAATGCTAATTTGCGTGTTGCTTTGTTTTTGTTGGTACAGACATTGCCAAAGAGCATTGGCAAACTAAAGAAGCTGAACAATTTAAATGCCGATAGAAACAAATTAGCTTCTTTGCCCAAAGAGGTAAGTCTTGTGCAATTAACTGTTACAGATGTGATTATACAAACACAAAACTCTGATTTCAGATGCCTACAGGAAGTAGCAGGGAGCTTTGATCTACTAGTATTCCTCTGAAAGAGATCACAACCAGAAACTTGTTCATTAGATCTGAACAGCAGTTGGAGTGGTTTGGTAGCTTGAAAGTGCAAAATGACTTTGAGTAAGAAGGCCCAAATCTAATTAGCTTATAACTAGTGATTCCTAGTGTGGATGTCAGGTCCAGCACTGTTTGAAGACTAGGAGTTCTGTTTGAGTGAATGTGTTTAAACACAGATACACCTCTTCTGTAGGTGACACAGAATACAACAAGGAATCTTTGTAACCTCACTCTTGTGAGCAGGACTGAAGTGCAGGTTTCAGATTCTGAAAAATGGTTTTAACACTGGTTTGACAGTCTTCTCAGTTTTGGAGATATCAGGCTACTTTTACCTTTAAACATGAGGACCTAAAGTGACCAAAATCACTCATATCTCAAGTCTTACAGCTTTGATCACTGGGACTTTTTGTCCATCATAACAATATATGGAGTGAAATGAGGCTAAAATTTATGATGTAAAATTTAATATAATGATGGCCTTAGAAGTGTAGTGCAGCAATAAATTCTGGAAAGAGATTGGGTTGGTATTGAAAAGAGAAAAGAGGAAGCAGTATGTTGTCACAGAGGCATCAGACAGAGTTGCTTTTGTTTGCACTACTGTTTCTCTATAATTTTTATCCAGGTAATTCTTCCTCTTAATTTTCCTACCTGTAGCTAACGTGACTCTTAGGTAGTAGCTTTTGTATACCATATTGTCATTTCCGAAACTTCAGGAGCAAAAGGGGTTGTCGCCTGGCAGCCAGTGGATGGGAATTGAGAAGAAGTATCAAAACTGGCTAGTTAGCACACACTTCCCCTTAGGCTTTCCTGCTTGTGAAGCTGTGACAGCTTGAGGAAGAAGCAAAGTGACTGGGAACCAGGAAATGGGAAGAGAGCCTGGAGGGGAAAAAAAAAAAGTCTGGGGAGGAGGGATTGGGAGGGGGAAGAGGATGCTGCTGTGGCACTCTCAGCTGTTACAGGTAATGGCCAAACAGTTCTAATGGTGCAGGTCTCAGTTTCAGCAGGTTGGTTACAGAGAAGGGGCTCCACAGGAGCCCTTACATATTCCTTTCCAGTTTGGCTTGTAAGTATATGTTTGTGATGGGTGGTGGGAGAGGGAAGATGTGGGCACTGAAGCTCCTCTGGCAGGACAGTTTCTTCTCCACAGAGGTGCTGCTAGTTCTGAACCAAAAGTTGCTGAGAGCTGACCCTGACTGACTGCATAATGCTAGCAAGAGATAGGATCCTGGGAAAACCAGGTTTCAGGGTTGGATGTTATGACAGATTTGATCTTGTGCTCCTTTAGCAGAAAACTTTCCATGTCTTTATGAAGAGCTTAAATTAACACATTTCACGGGTGTTCTAAAATATTTGTACTTGAGCCTGTATAATTTTGTGCCCAGTCCACCTTTAAGCAGAACTGCTCTGAGTATGTTACAGCATGTGAGGTTTTACTGGTACACTGTACTTCCAGATCCACCATTCATAGCTTATGTAGTATATAAGTACTCATCTTAGTTAATGATGTCCATCGTACTTGAAAGGGGGAAATTTCCCAAATAATTTTTGTGTATGTGGGGCAAGTTGGGGAAAACTGGCCTTGCTGTCAAACATCACAGAGAGTAGCTTACCAGCCTATGTGGGACAACTTGTAAGAGACGTGAACTGGCTGTGTCTCTGGGGACTTGGAGAGGGCATACGAAGCCTATTGCAAGGGGGAAGGTGCATGAGGGGGAGCAGTGTGGCTGGGAAGGAGCAGGGACAAGGGTGAGAGGAAGAGGCTTGGATTCAGAAGGAAGCAAAGTGGAATTAATATGAAGTGTGTGTGTGTGTGCATGTGTCTGCTGGGGCAATAGCAGAATCAAGGGTTTGGTGCAGAACAAAAAAGGTATTGATGCTAAAGAAGTCAGGGACCTGGGACCAGGAGTGGGTGGCAGAGGGGGAAAGCACTGCCCAGTCAGTGAGGAAGCCAGGGGTGTTGAAGGGTGAAGTGAAGAACAAAAACGTGCGTAGAGAATGTTAGTGCACGTAAGACTTCTGGCTTGTGAGACAGAAGGGAGGAACACTCTTGCACGAGGGGTGGGATAAAGTAAGGGATGAGTGTGTCTTTGGGGAATGAGGATGATGAGGAAATGGAATATGATACCTGAAATGAGGTGAGCTGGAGGGTTGTAGAAAGTCCGCGAAACAAAGATGAGAGAGTGTAGTTCACAGGGAGCGTGGCAGAGAAACAGAGGAATATAAAGAGCTCCTTGGTATCCACTTCTTTGAAATAGATATATTTTTTTTTTCTGTAAAGGTCTCCATACTTGTGTGTCTTTCTTATTAGAGCAAACACTTTGAAATTACATTTAACATAAGATTTCCCCAGTGTTTCATTAAAACATGTTTTTTACTCTGTGGAATTTGTTTTAGAATCCCTTGAAATTTAAAGAAATCAGTCCTCCTCTAACTGGAGGTAGTATCTACCCTCTAGATCAGTGGATCTGAATTCAGAGCTGTAAATGGTAACAAGTAGAAAGTAAGTTACTCCTGAATCCATAGACAGCTTTTGTAATGGCTTGTCTTAACAATATCGTTTATGTGTGCGCATTGCAGGACCTACTATCTAGCTACCCAGACTTAATAACTTTCAATTTCAATTCCTTATGCTTAGGCAGTGCAATAATACATTTTTCCCTCAAACTCTTTAGATTGCCTTCTAAAAATGCTGAAATGCTACTTTTGAATACAGAGAGAAATATACAGTTCTCTGCTCATGTTTTGTCTACTTCTGATGCTGCATTTTCTTTGTGTAGCATTCTTAACCACTAGCTTTACGCTTTACACCAAACATAAGCAATTCTGTGGTACAAGTTTTCTAGTTAAAATTCAGAGGAGTTCAGCGAAGAGTCACACTTTATAGCTCTGAAAGAAAAATACTCTGTGTAAACAGAGTGCACAGGTATAACAAGTACTGTTTGCTGCTATACAGACTATCCACAGGGGCAGCTTCAGAAGTGCTGATAATGGCAAAGATGCCAATGATCAGTTTCCCTTTGGATGGCAGGGAGGAAGAATTTGGTGTCTTGGTGAAATGTTCAGTTTCCACTTTCCTTCTCCTTGTTTTTTGCTTTGAAAAAAAAAAACACCAACAAAAAAATTGGTAGAAGAAAAACTGAAGAAACTGAAACATCACCCTTCTTCTGTTTGGGAGGTTCTGCTTGATGGTGAGAAAGCATTCAGTCTTTAGCATTTATTTTCATCTCAAGCTGACTAATTAATATTTAAAGTCAGTTATAAGCTTCTGGCAACCGTCATTTTCAACACCACTGCCTGCTGTGTGTTGCTCAAGATGTCTCTGGAGATAGTATGGGGAAGATTGGGGTCTCAGACCTTCACATGGCAATCAGTATTAGCCATTGTATGCAGAAGCAGAGTCAAAGAGATGGAAGTAGAGTATGCACTGCCAGTATTCTTGCTTGATATTTTCCTTCCTATCTTCTTCCTGCTTTCTCTCCTGCTTTCTCTCCTCCTCTCCTTGTCCAACAGAACTTCAGGAACAGCTGTGCAATTGTGACCTTCATCCATAAGAAATGGGTGTGGGACGAGCCTTTACTTCCTTCTCCACCTCAGGGTTTCTGTTGGAGGGGAAAGGGATGTAGAGTCTAGCAACATGGTGTATAGGAAAAGTGGAACCCTATCCTAAAGAGAAGAATACCTGTACCATATGTCATATCTACCTGCTTGTGTATCTGTCCGTCCTTCCAGGCTGCTGCTTGCAGCACAGAGAACTTTTAGAGATGTGATGGCAGAAACTGTGTGTCTGTTCTAATATAGCCTGGTGAGATAACTTATGAATTCTAGCTTTTCTCTTTTTTTCTTTTCCTTTTCTTTTGGTTAGCAGTTTACTAGGATTGGATTTTGGGTCAGACTGTCAAACCATTACATTGCATTACCAGATGGTTTCTATGCAGACCTGTAAAACCAGTCTCTACCTTCTGCTGTAAAGTTTCTTGGGATTATTGAGAAACTTGAATGCAATACCTCTTCACAGTTTCCTGGTTCAAATGTTCTGCTGTATATGGTTTCGGTATATAAGGTAAATCTGAAAGAGCTGAATGTCTGACAAAGACTTGAGTCACTGACAGGTTTCTTCTTCAGTATCTCGTCTTAGAGCTTGATCCCTCTCTAAATGAAGTGAATGGTGAAACGGATTTCAGCAAGAACTGAGTATGTCTAAACCTGTTCAGAGTTACAAATGTTTTTCCCTTTAAACTTGAAACACCTGCCTGGTGACTCTTTAGTATTGAAATCCCACCCTGGCACTGGAGCTCTGGTGAAACTCGTGTGTTGATTTTGGCACTTACATAAATAACCTCCTTAGAATGTTTTTCAGTTCATGTGCTTTCGTTAATGAGTCTCTACAACTTGCAGAGATCTGGTAATGCGTCCTTCTGGGCTCTGATATATATTGTGCCTGAGAATATTACTACAGTAGGTGAAACTGTAGGTTTGTTCGGGCAATAACTGCTTTTTTACTTTTTTTTTTTTTTTTTTTAAACAAATTTAGACCACTTTGTTATTTCCTGTTACTTCTGGCTTTAACTTCCTGTGTCCCTTCCCTTCCCTCATTTGTGTAAAAGTGTGTGTTTGTGTGTGTTTGTGTCTTGAAGGCGGGGGGTGAGTGGGGGGAGACAGTAAGGGAAAAATGCAGGAAAGCTTGTCTTGAGTCAGATGGAAGAGAAGCTGTCTCGCTGTGCTCCTTCCATGCTATTCAGCAGTGGTGCAGGGATGTTGAAGTGAATTTATAGAAATTAGCCCGTTTAAAGTTTAGTTAATTGGGCAGTTTCTTCCACCTCTAAATATATTCTATCCTTGCAGCTAAAGGATTAAATGCGTATTATCTGGGGTCAAGGAAAATTCTGACTTTATTTGCTCTGAATCCAAACAGAATTTTGGTTATGACACCCTGAAAAAGGCTTCATAGCAAAATAGGAACTGTGTTTAAATTCCCTATTTCTTTATCTGAGTTGTGTAAGCCTATTAAGAGTTCTTGATACTGACAGCTGTACTGAAGCTTAAATAAGAGATGTCACTAGTTCTTCAACTGAACTAGTCACATACTAAAGAATAATTATTGTTAATAATTGTTACAATTTCATATTTTTTGCATAGCTTTTACATGTGTGAAAGGTGCTAACAATTAAAGGCTAGTAGAACTGATTAATAGCTTTTGTGCGGTTAACAGATTATGAGATCAAAAAGCATTATTCAACTAAAGTAACTTTAAGGTCTTTTAAATTTCCCACCTTTAATTTGTGTTTTGGCTTTAGAGCACTAATAACGTGAGCAGATGTCACAGTATATCAGGGAAATCCAGTCAGTGATGCTGATGATGTTTATTGTAACTGATAGCTGGTCTCAGGAGAGGGAGTAAAAGTGAGTCTTCAGGAGGGATCTAAATGGGAAGAGAGGGATGAACCTGTATACTATTCCTGAGTTAATCTACAGAAAGCTGCAGGAGTTCAGGTGTGGAGGTATCAACAGCAGGAAAAAAACAAATGGCAACCACAAGGCTATCATAACAGAGGAGAAACGCAGTAAAGGTCAGGTGATCCAAAATATGAAATTGATGCAGGCCTCAAAACTACAGTCTGCAATAGAGAAGAGGAGTCATCAGAAACATCAGCAGAGAAGTGATGTGATAAGACTGACAGTTCTGGAAGACTGTTTAAGGTGGACTGGCAGTGGCTGTGTGGATATCCAAAAAGTGGAAGGCTGAAGTAGTGGACACTGGTCTTGATGAGAACGTAGAGGGGAGTTTTAGCAACCAAGTTGACATGTTCTCTATGCATACTCAAGTCTTACCGCTTCTCCAGAACGAGGAAGCTGTTAGAAAGATGAGTCTCAGACTGAGACCAAAGAGCAAAAAGACTCTGTAAGGGTAGACTTTTGTGTGAAACCTAGAGGAATCTTGGTGACATTCCTATTCTGATGGAAGTCCACCTACAAATAAGCAGTTTTGTTCAGATGTTATAGTTGTAAAATTGCTGATCTCAAAATTAATAGTTCATAGTAATAGTTTTTCTCCTTGGATTCATTCTGACTAATGGCTTTTGTTTAATCTGGGCTGGTTGTTTTGGGGGGATGGGGAGATCAGACAAGTGAATAACTTTAAGTTAAAAGTTGCTAGAATAAAATAAGTCTCAGAAGTGTTGTGTATGACTTAGCCATACACAACTCGTTCGAGTTGAGACATTTTCTTGACTTCTAGTTTGTTAAAAAAAGAATGTGAGGACTTCTTTAAGCCTCAAGTCTTTGGAACAATTATTCATGTGCCTAGAACTAAGCACATGCTTGTCCCATTAATTGAAGTCTGTGCTCAAAATGGACTGTGTGCTTAACTGTTAAATGGGCTTGTGGTCTAAAATGTGTACTTGGTGCATATGTGATGATTTGGCAAAGTCTGTTGTAAGCATGTGATCAAACCCAGGGAAAGCATGAGCAGAGCACCTGGCTCTTTGTCAGTTAATGACTCTGAGCCAAACCAAGAGTTCTGGTATTGTATTACTTCATAGTTGGTTGCAATGACTTTTTTTTTCAGCATGTCATTTAACGTGTGCACTTTGCCTCAGTGGTACCCCTTTTGTGCTTAGGTTTTTTCAGATGTTGGACCCAATGTCTGTCTTTAGTGCTGGGTGCAATCTTTTTTGAAATGACAAAGATTTTATTTTTTAACTGCCAGCTTATCCTTTTTTCTGTGATATCTCACCTGATGCTAACTGCTTGGTAGATGCTGCCTGCATTTTATAAAAACAGTTTTATAAAAAGATTTCAGTATCTTGTCTCGTATCTACCCCCACTCCCTTCTTCAAAAAGTCTTCTCTATCTCTGAATTCAGCCACAACTTTTAACAATCATCTATTGACTGATAGCGCAAAGTTAAAATAATTGATAGCAGCAACTTAGAAGTTCTCTGTAGCAGTAAAAGAATGTATGTTCTGTCTCCATTTGTTGGCATGCTCTTGTCCAGTATGGATAAAGAAAAATAAATTGAACATCTCTTGTATTTTCTTAATTGTTAGCCGCTTGGAAAATTATGGGTCAGGTAAATTGGTAACCCTGTAAGTATTATTCAGTCCACGGTTCCACTGTTACCTTTCATTAAACTGCTTTAAATGCATGATGACTGAAGCTGGCTGGTTCCACTGCTGCATTTTTTCATTGTCAAAAGTGTAGAAGTTTCAATCTCATCAGGGCTGCATGGCTTACCTTGTTTGTCTGGCTAAATTGTTTGGATCTCCATGCTCCAAGACTGAATAACTCGAACTTCATTCATAGAAAAGCAAACGCTTTGTGTACAGTTAGGGCATCACTTGCCAGTTCATCCGACATTCACTAACTGTATCTCTTGCTTTTCATGGCTCTTGTGTTAGATACACCAATTAAACACTTGGTGTGTGTGTGTGTGTGTGTGTGTGTGTGTGTGTATATATATATATGTATTTTTTTTTCTATATGGCACTCCATATTCTGCGAATGTGTTAAGGCACATTATTTAAGAATATAGATATGCTTTAAAGTGTTTAGCAGAATTATTGTCCTAAAAATGTTTGCTCGTGGTTTGAATGCTAGTTTCTAGGGCCTTTGATTCATGAGCTAAAATGACTAACAAGGTCGCTACTCCTGGTGCACACACAGGGCCCGAAAAGCTCATCCTTTTGTGAAATAGCTGCAGCTTGCAGTGCAGTGATTTATGGGAAACCATCCCATATTCTGCTTTGTCAACATGATGTTGTGGTGTGACTTTGCACTGTAAATAGCTTGTGAATCAGAAGCCTTGAGCAGCTGATGGCTGCTTTCTTCTGTTAAAATGTATGTATAATACAGAGGACGGTGAGTGGGTATAAATGCTCTATTTGCTTGGTTTATTTTCAAAGTTGCAGTTGCATCCTTTCTAAAACCCCTTTCTTGGAAAACAGTGTAGGTTAAATGGACAAGGTTTTTACTTTGACTAGTGGAAAAAGCTTTTGTGGTTTTTTAAGTCGTCTAAAACTTGGTTTTGGATTGACTTTTGCTTTTGGCAGAGGCAGAACTGACAGTTAACTAGAACACATAAGTAAGTAATTTCAGATTGGATTTGGGGACTTCTGACCAAGGTTAAGTGAAAGATGTTGGCTATGTTGTGGTAAAGGAGCATTCCTTCTTAAAAGAGACTTTTCCTTTCAGTAGTCAATATAGCTGGTAAAAGAGAGACATGCTTTTAGCTCCCTCTGAAGAGAGCTGCTTAAAGAAACATCACTTATAATAGAATTATATGCATTTATCTGGAAGTATATTAAATATTTTATTTGCATATTTACATATGTGCAAGTTTAGACATCCTAACTTTTGAACTAAGAATTTTCAGTAGGTTTGCTGTCTATAGTTCAGTTCTAAGTGTGCTTAACTTGAAAACTTCAAAAGATATTTTGCCTCTAATATTTGGAGTAAGGGAAGAAAGATATACATTTTTTTTCCTCTCATGGTGAGTTTTGGAATTGGAAAGCAAGCAGTAGTGCTTTTTGAAGCTAGATAAGATAAGCAAGCAAAGGTAAGTTTCTTTTGTGACTGGGAACAAAGAGTTACTTGAAGCAGCTTTCAAGTTGCTAAAATTAATAATCTCAGTGTTTATAGGAGTAGTAATTGCCATCTGGAGCAAAAATACTTT
The DNA here is from genome assembly GCF_036417845.1 of Apteryx mantelli. NCBI lineage: Eukaryota > Metazoa > Chordata > Aves > Apterygiformes > Apterygidae > Apteryx > Apteryx mantelli. Next base: position 112,711,283 of record NC_089980.1, on the reverse strand, counting down.
TTTAGTTAAATGTAGGGGTTTTATTTTTCTGAAAATACGTACGTTCGATGCAAAATAGAGATGTTTTAATAAGAAATCTGAAAAAAATCTCATCTACCCAGAAACCATTTGTACCCAGAAACCAGCTTGGGAAAGCAGATACTCATATTTGAATAAAATGATAGAGGCAGAGAATATTAGATTAAATTGGCCAGTTCAGATAGGAATCGTTATGAAATTAGATGCTTTTAATAAAACAGGACACCAAAGATGTTGCTCATAAAGTCTTTTGCTTTTTGTGAACTCTTCATTACTCTTTGCTAACTCAATAAATGTCAGGAGTTGATTGGTTTATTTAGCATTTTGTGTTGCCTGAGGCCCTATTGCACTTGGTTCTGTATGGTTACTATGAGGAAAGAAAGGATTAATATGTAAATACAGAACTAGAAAGCATTGAAAGTTAAAGCTAGTACTTTTTTCTGAGAGTGGTCTACAAAGTGACATCTGTATGAGGTTACTGATCTCTTCCTGGCTTTGAAGGTTGTAAAAGGTAGGTAGAACTTGACTTCTTTATAAAGCTATATATTATTCACAACTAAAGCTATTCAAGAAACTACTACAACATACTCGCTTCAGGTCAGGTTTCTTTTAAGTTAATACTAGTTTGCAGACTGTGCCCCAGAAGGGTGAAGTGTCTTGCGGCCATTGTAACTTGAATGTGCTATGACATATTATGTGACCTGCACTGCATGCATTTGCTTATATTATAGTACTGCAACAAAAATAGATCTTTTTTTCTCCTTTCTAATATAGGTTGGGGGGTGCTGCAGTCTTAACGTCTTTTCTGTACGTGACAACAGATTATCTCGAATTCCCTCTGAAATTTCACAAGCCACTGAACTTCATGTCCTGGATGTTGCTGGAAACAGGTAAGGGATTTTTGCATTGTCACATTTTTCTTCTGGTTTTACTTAATTCTCTCTAAAGACAAAGACATTAGATCTAAGAATGAAGTAGCAAAAAGCTAATTCTGACTTTTGTGTTAGCATGACTGTTGAAACTGTCAAAGCCATCTTCCTCTGTGGCCCAAAGCAGCATAAATTGTGTGTTGTCACAAGTAGGTTTTCTGAATTGCTTTGCCAGTGAGGGAACGATAAGTTTCTGGGTTTGTATATTCCTGGATTTCTAAATTAAAACTGAAAATTGAGGCAATTCAGTAGAACTTCAGTAGAAGCTATCTGCCTTAATGACAAAACTTCACAGTGAAAGTTGACTGTCGAATAAAAGTTTTAATATTGAGTACTTTATCTTGGCGAAATATAATGCAAGTAATGAATAATGTAACTCTGACCGTGTGTCTCTTTCATGAATCTTAATTGATATGGTTCAGAAATCAAAATGCAGAAAGGCATAGACAGAAGCATAAACAGCAAAATAGTGCAGTTGCTTAGTAGGAAGGTAACATAAACTGCTAGAGGAAAAGCAAATGGCATCTTATTTATGTAACAGAATTCTTTCGTAAGCACTTACAGTTGCCAGAACAGAAGTATGTATGTACAAGGCCCTAGAGCAGAAACAGCAGTCAATCTTCCAGTGTGGTTAACTGCACCAGAGGAAACATTATCCGCATTATTTTGTCTGATACTCACTGCTACACACAGTTATGGTATAAAGTTAAGCTGCAGGTTCTTCTTAGAAGACTGGGATAGTTTGAGTTGATGGATACTGTACTGCCTTGTTTGTTGACCTCACTTCCCTGTTTATTCCAACTCAGCAGTATATGCTTAATAGATGGTCATGAAGCTGCCTCATAAGTCTCCTAGAAATTTCCCTGCATCTTTTACCTTTCTTTTTTGAACTAGGTTGACGTATCTTCCCCTCTCACTGACTACCTTAAAGCTGAAGGCTTTGTGGTTGTCTGATAACCAGTCCCAACCTTTGCTGACATTTCAGACTGACACAGACCCTGAAACAGGGGAAAAAATTTTAACGTGTGTATTACTTCCTCAAATGCCTTCTGAGCCTGGTTGCCAAGGTAAGTACTTAGTTTTGCTTTATGTAGAAATACTTCTTCCTTTAGTGTGTTGTCTGTTACCTAAAAGTTTGTAAAACAGGCTTTTGATATCCATGCATTAGCCCTAATGGCTCTGGTTGAATTTTCACCTAAGAATATATATTTCTCAATCACGCTAGTTTTCAGAAGGCTTTAAAATATGGCTGTGAGTGCTACTGATTTTACAAAGCCAACTGCAATATATGAAATGCATGAAGATCTGGAAGAGGAACACATAATTGTTTCATTATCTGAGGCTTTCCACTGGCCTGAGTAGTGGTGTCCATATTTGTGTACAATGACTATACATTTTAAATACGTGTATGTGGTGAAAACTGGTGGTTTTCCAACTACAATCTCTTTACTGGAAAAATGATTGAATAGCTGATAATAAGCAGTAGGCATTTAATTTTGTAGCATGTTATACTTCTTTCAAGCATAGATACTGTACAGTAACTTTATTATATTCTTAGGTGTGCTGAACTGATGGGAAAGAGCAGAGTTGCTCTGGAGGTTGTTTTTATCCTTTGTGCCTAAAATTGCCTCAGGTGGAACCTTAAACTCTTTTTCATCAGTTGCAGGGCTGCTGCTCCAGTAACTTCTGGATGTTTTTTTAACTCCCCAAAGCTTTTATAGCAGTTTGTGAATGTTCGAGGGGATTTATCTGAGCTAATCATTTAAACTCTTGCTATAATCATTGGAGAGTAATTCATCCCATCCCAGAATAGACTTTTAAAAGAAACCATATGGATTGCTCTCCACTGACTGCAGAGGGGATCAGCTCAGCTGTAAATATCTCTATTGTAGGTACTTAAACTTAGGTGAGATTAATCCCACTCTTCAGTACTAGGAAGTTGGAGGAAACCAACCAATAGAAACCATTAAAAACAGTAGAAGTGGTTCAGTTCTGTGTCAGTTTCTGGATTTTAAGAGAATACAGATTACATTAAGAATTAAGTAAATTAATTAACCCATGGGACTTAGCAGAGGAAAACAAAACTAGCTCAAGAGTGATAGCTGAGGCTGACTGACTTTCTCTAAAGGCCTGACTATTAGAAATTAGATTCCTTCCTCCCCGATGAATCTCATGGCTTCAAGGGTAGAAGGCTTTGAGTTAGGGTTGTTGGACAAGTGTGTCTAGCAGTAGTAGAAGGATGAGGTTAGTAAAAATAATGATAGTGGGCTATGGCATACCATCTGGGGAATTGGCTAGCATCAGATGGTGGCCCTAACTTGAAAGAAAAGCATGTATCATGGCAAATATATTAAATTATATTATTATATCATCATATTATATCATTAAAACTGCCACAAGCCTGAAACTGTCCAAATATAGAAACTTCTAATTTATACAGAAACTGCTACCGATCGTGTATACTTGATAACAGAAAATTAACACTAGTTCTGTTTTCTATCCAAAATACAGAACTAGCCCATTGTAAACCCAGATTAGTGATTGATTGGTTATTATAATTAATAACAATATGTGATTTGATGTTTTAGACTTGCTGTGAATCTTCAGTTATGTTTGCTGTACTAACAGATAACCTGCCACGATGTGGTGCATTGGAGAGCTTGGTAAATGAAATGTCAGATGAGACATGGAATGAGCGGGCGGTGAATAGAGTCAGTGCAATTCGCTTCTTAGAAGATGAAAAAGATGAAGAGGATAATGAAATGGTATGTTTTCCAAGCTGTTGGACACCCACAGACACTGTGACTTTAATGCAAAAGTGTAAAAAAAATGTCTGAGCTGCCTTACTATAAATATTTCAGCTGTGACTGCACACTTTTTGTATGCATCTTTATAGCAGAAACTTTTCATATTAACTGCTGAAACTTTTCGTATTGACTTAAAATATCTTTTATTTCTTTTTTCTTCTCCGAACATATCTTTCAGTTCTGATGCCAGACAATGTGTGTTTTGCATTGTTTTGTTGGGTCTCCTTAAGATGTTTTCCTTCCAGCTTTCCAGAAACAAGATAGGATCTTCCTCTGCATCTGTGAAGCTTTACTGCCTGAAACTATATGGGGCCTAATATAGGATTCCAACATTCTGGCATGTGTCTGCATTAAGTTTGCTACACTGTTATATTGTTTGTCTCTCTCACTTCCATTTCCAGTCTGTCTGTCTGTCTCTTTTTTTTTTTTTCCTTCTTCACCAGTTGTATTGAAACAACCATAGTGTCCATGAGCAGCAAGAATGTTGCTCATTAGTTTCCCACTTAAAGAAAGGATGTGGGAACATCTGTCACTGTACTTATACGACCTCCATTAAGGTGGCCTGTGCACATCCTGAATATCAAAATGCAACACGGTCTTTAACTTTCTCCAACTTTCATTAACAACTAAACCTACTTGTAAAGTTTAAGACTGCTTGAATCAGATTTTCAGCAGGTTTCTTTGATACTCTAAAAACCTACTGGTGGTCCTCATTGTGTATCAGAGTTGCGCTGAAAATATAGCTCTAATTCAGTTTTGCCAGTGCCAAACCCTCGTTTTAAATCTCCTGTTACATGGAGGCTTAGATCTGAGATTGAGATACTTCAGACCACTGTCTGAAGTGTAGCACACTAGAAGCATGGTCTTACTTTAAAAAGTGACTTTAAAAATTCTTAACAGGTAGGGAAATGAACATTCAGTTTTTGAGAAAGATGCTTGCTTAATCCAAAGTGCTAGAAACTAAAAGTTTTGGACAGGCATGATTTGCAGGTAGCCTGATAAAGGGGGTTCAGAGTCTAGGTATGGGCTCCAAAGTCTAGGTATGGGCTCTATGTGTCTGTCTTGATTACTGTCAGCTAACTTAACAGGACTATGCTAGTGTAAACTCAGTAAATAGTCTTTGGTGCACAGATAGAATGTGGTCTGTTCACTTACTGTTTGTGACATATAGGGAACTAAGGACAGTATGAGATCTGTCTGTTTAAAAAACAGAATCCAGAATTCAAAGAACAAACCTCTATCTTTTTATAGGAAGGTTTCATGTTCACAGTTTTCCAGAACAAAACTTATTTTAATTTTTTCAAAAAAAAAGTGAAAAGGCTATATAGCCAATTATATTCCTAACTGTTTTTGCCTTGTTGATTTCATCTACAGTGATACAGAAATAGACCTTTTAAGGCATGGGGCTTCTTAACTGAAACTCAGAGCATTTGAGTGGGAATTTATTGGTTTTTTGGTTTTTTGTTTTTTTCCTCCCCTTCCCCCTGCCTCTCCACTCCCATCTCCTTTGCGTATGGCCACTTGATCCAATCAAGATACAGGGATGTAGTTCTTGCTCATCAGCTGCACTTGACATTTGACTAGGGTATAATGTGAGTCCCTATAGCTCCCAAGATGATGATGCTTCTTAAAACTGTGCCAGACTGGGAATGTCCATACAATTACCAGGGCTCAGGCACTAATAACATTTGAGTAATGGTATTACATCCTGACTTGAGGCAAGAACTTTTTTTGGGGAAAAACAGAAGCCTATGATCCTATTGGAGGGAGAAGGGAATTTTCAAAGCATCTTGACCAGTATACCCATTTATGGGTCATCAGTTCCACTGCAATCTAAATAGTTTACGTGTATAACACTGAAAACTGATTGCATGTATATATGTATTATGCTGATACATATTTGTGCAATTATTCTATGTGTACTGATGGTCTCTAATCTGGTTGCTAACTGAAGTTTTTATAACTTTTTTGTTTTCCTTACAAAGGTGTCAACAAAATGATGTTACATCCTTGTGTCTAACATGCAATAAAAACGCTCCCTCTTCTTCCCTTCAAGGTCTTGGTTTTCAATTGACAAGAGAACCAAACTGTTTGGTGGGGCTGGAAGGCATATAGATTTCCATACAAACATGTAATTGACTTTCTGGAGAGACCTTGTGGGATTCTTTCAAAACCAGCTGGATTTTTTTTTTTGTTTGTTTTGAAATGTGATCTTAAATCACTTGCATGGTTTTGAAAAAAAAAATCTCAACTATATTTATGAAAGAATCTTCTTTTTGTAACTTGTAATTGTACTTCATTTGAGTGGTTTTCAGATTGGTAGTCAGGAGAGGAAAAATTTTGCTCCTAGGCAGTTCTTAAAACTTCTTTCACTGTCTTCATCAACAAGCAGCTATGAAATAACATCCAAAATAAAAACATAGTTTAAAAAGGGGAAAAATGAAATTGACAGCTAATACTCTGTATGTAAATGCTAAAGCCTTGAAAGTGTGTTGTTTTTCAAAGAGACGAAGGCAAAACCACTTATTGCGCTGTTTATTTTTAGAGAACACTTCTAAGGCGAGCCACTCCACACCCTGGAGAACTAAAGAACATGAAAAAGACGGTGGAGAATTTACGGAATGATATGAATGCTGCTAAAGGACTGGATTCAAACAAAAACGAGGTCAATAATGCCATTGACAGAGTGACCACTTCTGTGTAGAATTTCATCTCCAGGTTTTACCTCCTGTGTCTTCCCCTGCTGTTGAAATGTTCCTGTCGTCTTCTGGGACCTCACTGAGCCCCCTTTTGTTTTCAACCAGAATCCGATTCATCGTCTCCATATATGTGAAAAGTGCTGCCCACTGGAAGAAAGTGCCTTATTTCATCCAGGCAGTGAACCAGTAATTTCCAAATCAATATTGTAATTTTAATAGTGCTAGGCTTTTTTAAGTATAATACACTACTGTATACAGAATACAATATTTTGTCTTAAGTACAGGGGAAATAATGCTTTTCTTTTCCAGAGTCCTGGGATATCCTTTTCCCAGTGGCTGGATGTGCTGGTGAGAAATATAGTTTTGTGGAAAATTGATACACTTTTTTATTTTTTTGGCAGCTCAGATGGTGTAAATTTTAAATTTTTGTATAGGAGTTTCATAACAAAATGGTGTATTTCATTTTTAAGAGAAAATTTATCTTAAGCGGTACATAGTATTTGTGGAAGAGAACAGATTTCATGGACAACTGTATTCATTTGTTTGTACCACCCATTGTGCCTTAATGTGTCTTGCATGTCATATTAGTCTTAAAACAAATAGCAATTCTTGAGAAAAGTGAGTAGATTTGAACTTGGTGTCCTGTTTTAGATATGTTCTAAATTTCAGACAGTAATTTGGGACTTTTACAAAACAGAACTTATGTTTATATCATGGGATTTTAGTTTGTGAAGCACAAATGTTAGTTTTGTTGTATACAGAATTAAGATAAAAATGACCAAACTGCTATTGTTTATTACATAATGCACTCACACTTTAACTTAGTTGTAATGAAACATCTTGTTTTGGATGCGGTGTTGCATTGCAGTCAATAGAAATTCATGCTTCCATTTTTTTAAATGTGCCATCTGTAAAATAACTTGAAAAACAGCACAATAGACTTTCAGAAGCACAGTATGAAACTAGTTTTATGTATTACACAAGAAGGCATGATTCTTTAAAGTGCTTTGGTGGTTTTATATAAATATATAAAACCATAATAAAAAATCTTTAAAACCTTCACTAGATTTGTTGTATCATTAAAATAGCAATTAAAGTATGTATGGAATAATGCTTAAATCCATTATCGTTGTTACTGTGTTGCACTTCCAGTGGTCCAATCCTGACTTAAAGGTCTTATTAAATCTTTAGATTCTGGTTTGTTTATAAAGGTAAACATTATCTGAGTTGAATTTGGTAAATAACAATTGTGAGAAAGGTTGACGAAAATTGTTTTTAGGCACAGCAAAATACAATGTAGAGTTGCATTGAAAAGTTTCCCATATTGCCAATTCCACTGTGTCTGGACTGGGAGGAGGGAGGTGGGGTAAGTGATGTCAGATCCGTCTCTATCTATAGTAGGCTCCTGACACAGAGTCTGCTGCAGAGACCTGAAAAACTAATGGGTATTTGGTGTCTCTGGATTCTGTGCATGCTATGAACTAACAAAGACCACTAACTCATTCCATGTAGGCACCTGAGCAACCTCACTTCAGAGCAAAGTTTTGTCATATTTGGTGTGAGCTGCTGCAATGAACCCAAATTTCAATAAAGACGACAGCTCTTCTGCCTGTATGACGAACCATGCCTCTCCTTCTGCTTAGTATATCCCATACATGCTGGATTTATATGGGATTCTGGGAGAAGATGGGGAAGGAGGAGGTCAGGGAAGCAATAATAACTTCTCTGTTAAAATTATCAAATATTGAAGGTTATAATAAGTTTTTGCATTTTTTTGAGTTTTTTACAAAAAGTATTGCTTTCTTTTTGGTATTGAACAAGTAGGTATTGCAAACCACCATCAAATATTCAAATCTAAAACAGCAAAATGTATTAGATTTTTATGGTTTGTTCTCATTCCAAAGATTCCTGATTTAAACTTCGAGGCTTGATCTATTTGCAGGAGCAGCTGCAGTTTGATAGGTGTTAGGTTAGTTTGGGGTAATGATTTTCACTCTTCCCAAGGCAGAGTTCTGCCAGTTGTTCTTGGTAAGCCGCTATTAAAATAAAATCAGAAATAAGATGAGGTTTTGGTACAGTTGACTCTAACCTTCGATAGAATTTTCCTTTTAAATTACTGACAAAATAAAAGTTAAAAGTGGAAAAATACTTGGACTCTATATCCAGAGTCCAAATAAATGTCAGTAAATCCATCTGAATGAGGTGAAAATGAGTTCTTTAGAAAAGACAGATTGAAGACAAAGACAGCAAGACTGTGTGCTCCATGATGACAGCTATAACGTTTTCTATTTAGGGTGGGTTTTTGTGTACATGTGTGCTCAAGATCTAAACAAGAGAGATCAATCAGCAGGTTGAAAGGAATGTGTAAAGCTTGGACTTGGGCCTTGCCATTCAAAAGAGAATAATTAACTGCCCTTGTGCACATACTCCACCCTGCTGAACTCAGAATAACCCATAAACTGTGTTGCAGCTTTATGGTAAGTGCTTTGTCATTAGGCAGTTGCATTTTGTATGCACAGGCAAGCTTGTGAGAACTGCACACCAGATCAAAAACTAGCCAGAAGACAGGCAGTACTAGCTGCATCAACGTTGATATGAAATAATTGCTCAGAAATCAACTTTTGATTTAAGAGTGGGAGGAATATGTGTTTTGGTTCTGGCATGGAAGCCATGCAAGAACAGTGAATGGGTGATCCAGGCATGTTGCCTTCACAGAGGGCAGCTTTCACCTCCTTTCACCCTAGCAATCTAAAAGTGGGGTGGCTAGTCTAGTCTCCCTGTAGAAATCCCAGCCTAAGATAGGTGGTCTGAATTGCTTATTGAAGGCATCTGTTTGCCTCTATTGATTCATAGAAGAAAATGAATAGAGCTCAGAAAGGAAACCAGCCTTTGTATGACTGGAGGTTAGGGGAGGCGAAGTGCATCACCAGACCACTCTGCTGCAGTCCCTAAGGGACAGTCAGTGTTCCTGACTTTTCACTGCACTTAAAAGTCTGTCTTTGTTGTGTGGATCTGTGTGTGCTGAAAGTCTGGGTTCTCACTGTGTTTCTTTAGTGAGGATCTAGGGGAGAGTTGGAATAGGAGGTGTATTTTTTAATCTAAGCTAAGCTGTATAGCACTTTGTCTTGATAATGTCTTGTTTATACTCTTTGTGTAAGGCAGTTTGAGATTCTGCTCTGCTGCTGGTAGTTCAGCAGTATAAACTATTTGATGAAAGATGTTTGGGGAAACTGGCAGGCAGTGCGTTTTTCCAGGCTAATAAAAACTTGAGGTATTGCAACAGCTGCTGGAAGTGTGGAATAATAGCAGTTGAAATGTCATTTGTTTTCATGGCTAAAAAGATATTTGCGTATCCTCGGTTCAAATAGTGACAAGGTGGCTGCCCTCTCTCTCCCCCAAATCCTGACTGTTTGGTCCATGGCCTCCTTATCATAAAAGGGTGATTTACATGTCATTCCAGCTTATCAGAACCACAGCAGCCTAAAAACACAGTAGTCCCTCTGCTCTCTCAAATGAGACCTGCGGAAGTCACTAGACTGAAAGGTGCTCACTATGAATTTTTGAGGGAAATGCCTAGACACTTCCCTTGGAAAGTGGTGGTCACCATTTGCAAAGTCATGGTTGCCAGCAGGACTTGTGTTGATATTTGAGAATTGTGCTAAATGAAATGACAAAAGATGACTGTCTTAATGGCCCCAGCCCCTATACTTGCTATTCTTAGAGTGTTTTAGGTACAGTTGTTCTCCCAACAGTGTTGATAAGGTTCCGGGCAATTTTGACTGTACTTTATAGGCAGAAAAAGCTAGTTGTTTGTTACACTGAAGCAATGTGTATCTCGAACTCCTTGAAAGCATTAGCTTTTCTTCCCAATCTCTGTTTTGGCTCCTTTGTGTGATGCTTTGAGGAGCCTAAGTAATGAATATAGTTTTTTAAGTGTAACTTTTTCTTTCTCTTTCAATTTCTTCTACTTCCTCTAATCCCTTTGTAACTCTTTTTGGACATGGGTGTAATGCAAGCCATAGTTTGAGGAAACACTGCAATACTCGCACACGGTTTGATAGCTGACATGTAACCAGGGAAAACCAGTTGACCGCAGTCATGGAATAGATTTAATATTAACTGCTGAGTTGCTACATGTGAGTTGACTTTATTGAAAGTCACAGTTCTGTAGTCTTAGAGTAGGAACTAAAGCATTCTCTTACTACCATTTCTAGTGTTGTTAGCGTAGCGTAGATTTTTTCCATCCCCTGTGTGTTGCTGCAGACTTTTTCTAGTTTTCATATAATTTATATGTTGAGATTATTTTTCTGTTTTGGATTCCATTTTTCTGGTAATCGGTGTATTGAGGGAAAACAAGTACTGGAAACTTGCATGCGCCTGTACTTTCCAGCCCTGCGACTGACTTGTTTTTTTCCAGGACAAGCTGATCAGACTGTTTCTTGTTGAACATTAGTGCTTTAACCAGAGTTGGATGAACCATTTTAGCTGATTAGCTACTTAACACGTTTAACTACTTTCTGCTCAAAAGGTCTGCTTTTGAGAGGAGAACAGTGACACCAGGAATTTAATTTTTTGAAGTATATTCTCAAATATATCAGTTGTTCCAAGCCTGAAGGCTGAATATATGTTTAGCTGTAAATGTATACTTCCCACTGAGACTGGTGCATGCTATTTATCAGAAGTGTCTAGAGCTTTTGTTAGCAGAGGAGAATTCACTGCCTGCCTTTCATGTGGCAAAAGTTATTTCATTTTTTTCAGTTGGCTTGGTAGACTGTTTCCCATCTTCAGTTTCTGTCAAACACACTAGTCTGTTTCAGTAATTACGGGCCATCAGAGGAGATTAAAAAAATAATAAAATCAGTGGACTGGTCTTGGCTATCAGTAAATGTTTTGGGTGTTTCCTTCCTTCTGAACTGTTTGTGAAATTTTCAGAGGGATGTTGCCTTCCTGTTTCATCCAAAACAAAAGTCAGCATTCAACCAGCTTAATGAAAAATGTGAGTTTGGGGTTTTTTTTTGGGGGGGGGGAGGGAAGTGGGGGGAAAAGCAGATATATAATATGAGGACAGCTTTATGTGCTGTTTTGCAGGAGCTGTTGATGGATGTTGGGGAAACTGCTTCTTATGGCTGCTCGTACAGTTCTTGTGGCCACAAGAACTGTCACTCTTGCATTCTTCAGAAGCAAGAGCTTGGGAAGGGCTCAGTGCGTGTGGCTGGGCTGGCATTCGGATAATTTGAGGAGCAAGGAATTATAGCCATCTGCTTTGGAATTTGTAACTTGTTCAGGGTGTGCAGTTTGCCTCTTAACAGAGTAACAACATCAATGTTAACACTTAGGTCTTGAAAAGCTTATCTTTATAGAGAATCGTCCTCTCCTGAAGAGTTCAGCATTGGTGCTGTCCTTAGCAAGGACTGTAGCACTTCAGTGGTGCTTCAGAGAGGGGATTTAGCACATTGCATCATGCTATTAATACTAGGAAGTTGACAACTGATGTCCAGTAACCTTTGACACTTTTTCTCTTAGTGCTCATCTGTTGTTATGAAACGTTGTCCTGACCTAAATCTCCGGATTTGCAGCTGACGACATGGTAACGGTTGTAATCAAAATGTTAGCAACACTCTTGGCAGTAGACAAGCACTGAATGTGATACCTTTCTACAAAATCCATAGAGAGGCACGCGGCTTGCATATACTGCCAAATCAATAGCAGCTTGAATTTAACTTTGTAAGCATCCCCAGAACAATGCAGATATAGAACTTAGCTCTTGTAAATTAGTTTTGTATCAGACCAAAGCTCTTAACTATCTTCATTTGGTTGAGGCACACGAGAGCAAATTGTGGGAGTATGCTAATGATCCAAACAGTTTATGGTTCAGATCTCTCCCAATAATTTGACAGTTTTACCCAAACCCAGAATAAATGGGCTGCATTAAACCATTTCAAAATAGCTTATAGCAGATATGATTGTCCTATGTTTCTGGAAGATTAAACAAAGTACTACTTGCCTATAAAAATCAGTGAATTTCTCTGTGTGTATAGCTTGTTGATAACATCATGTGCTTCCAACAAGCAACTTCAAAACAAAATCGAAAATAACTAACAAAAGACTGGTTATTTGAATATTACCTATTACCTTTTTTCATTCAAAAGGTGAGAAAATAACAAGTCTGAAGAGCATTTTCAGACTGGATGATTTTAACATAACCTTCAAGAATTTTTTTTTAAATGGTGTTTTTGGAAAATTCAAAAATGTATTCTGGCTAGTTAATACTTGAAATCAAAGTTTAAAATTAAGTCATATATTTACTGCTAGCAAACCTTCCCTGTGGAAAGCTTAATTCAATAATCTGTTCAGGCAGCTTTTATGCTGCCTCTTCTAGAGGAAAGCGTATTCAAGTATGCCTTTGTTTTTGCAACATTTTGTTTAGCTTTCATTCTTATTTCATGTGAATCATGCAAAACTCTTTAAAAGAAAGCTCTTTGTTCTTTTAAAAGGGAATGAGTCTGAAATAATTTTCAGTTAATAGAACACTATGTTATGGATGGTTGTTCTTAAAAGGGAAAGAATGTTTCTATGGTAGGAAATACCTTTTTAAAGACATTTTGTGTTTCCCTTATTTACTAATTACTTCAGCTATTTAAACACCTATTTAATAGAAAAATAGACTAGAATCTGTATTTGGGAGTTTGAGTTGAGTATTAGTAGCAGAGGTATTACAGACAAAGTATTCTAGGTAACCGAAAATTCTGCCAGTTTTATGTTGGGTTCTATTTGCTGATGGTTACCACAGTATTGCTGTAAGTATGGTGTTTCATTGTCACAGTACCGTTTCAGTATGGTACTCAAGAAATGTGAGTGGTTTTCATTTCTTGGCTTTTAATGTTCAGGTTTTTTGGTTTCTTTTTCATTTACCAGAATGATTTAGGGTGATACATAGCATTTGCAAACCTTTGTTGCCTGAAGGAAATTCATTCTATAGAGGATTTATTAGTAAGATCTTATCAGAATAGACAGTTTGTACTTTATGAGAACAATTTATCCTCTTAACATACAGGGCTATGATACAGAAGAATATTTATGTTCTGAAGAGACTGCCTTTGAAAACATGAAAAATACATTGGAAGGAGGTAAAAAGGGAGCCCACTTGACTTGTTGGTGAAGTATCAAAGGAAAACAATCTGTTTACCAATCAGATAGGATCATTACTAATGAAGGGAGATGAAAAATGTGTTTCCTTGCAACATAACAAATGCTGAGGCCTATAAATAATTTTTTCCCAAAGATTTCTTCTACATTTATGAAACAGTGGAGTCACAAGTCCAAATGTCCAGGAAGTTTTAAAAAGTCCTAAGTATTGAATTCCCCTTCTTCCTTTATTTTATTCCAAATATTTTAAAGAGATTTTAAAATTAAATGCTTAACTCTGTATTTGCTACTAATAACTTAAAACATGGACCATTTTAATCTTCTTGCATTTCAGCTTCCCCATGTATAAAATACAAAAAACCTCTTTCTACCTACCTCATAGTGGTAGTAAGAAGACCAATTATTGTCTGTAAAATTCTGTAAGGAGTACTGATTTTTCTCTCTTAATGTATTTGAGTAGCTTCTTTTGTCTTTGAGAGTATGGTCCTAGTGTATTGAATCTAATGAGACTGAGCTAATTAATTACTGGAGGTTTTTTAAGATAGCTTTATACAGAGTACAAAGCTACTGCTTGTTAGCTGAACTATGGTAATTTTTACCATGAGGGATGATCTCAGGGTTTTAACCCATCTAACACAGTCAGTGGCCATGGTCAAATGATGTAGAAGTTACCTAGTTTCATTAATAAGTCAGAGTAATGAGATTTTTTTTTTATATAATTCTAATAAACAGATTGAATGTTTGCTTTATATTCTAGCACAACAACAAACCTGCACCTTCCATCTCCTCCTTATAGCAAAGTGTTTGCATATTTCTTTCTCTAAAAAGATTGGAGGACCCTGGTGCTGGGACACCCTGACTCCCCCAAATGGGGGAGCTTTCCTAAAAGCAGTTTCACAATTTGGTTACATGTTGTGTAGACCTAATGAGAATGTGACAGTTCTTATTCAGAATTGTCATGCTGTTTCTATCTTACCTTATAGCCTCATACTGGTCTTACGGGACAAGAAATTGGAGTGCTGTGTTTGGGAGGCTGTTGGTTAGGGTTGGAGATCAGGGTCAAATAGGACGAGGCAATCCCTCGGAAAAAGTTAAATGCCTCACTGTACCTCTGGGTTGTTTTAGAGTGACTTTCTAATGAGCTTAAATGTTGAGAAGGATTTGAACCATATATGGAAATACCCTGAATGCTGAGAGACCACCCAGCATGTCAGCTATCCAAAATAAAACAAACTAAAACAGTAATAAACAATTTTAGATAGCATGCTATTTCAAGCTTTGATTAGAATTTTTATCCTCTTAGTGAATCTTGAATAGGAAACAAAGTTTCTGAGAGTGCCCTGTATTTCCTTATTCGAGGCAAGTAGCATAGAAATACCACGAGGCATCCTGCCTTGTGCTTCATGAATTGTCAGGAATGGGAGCCACTAATGCGACATGATTGTGCTGCTTTTGCATTCAGTTCGTTGATGAACTAAATCTGCAACCAGCTTGAGTGCACTGAGATGTGTGGTTTAGAATAACCAGAAATCCTGGCTATTTATCAGCAAATGGTGGTACTGGTGAATGTCAGTGCAGTTCAAAATGTGATTTAACAGCTGATTTCTTACAGAGGCAAATCACATATTTTACATACAATGCAAATTATACTTTGGGCTATGATCTTTTTAAGACTCACAGAAAGGTCTATAATCTTTTCCTACAAGACACTGAAATACTGTCCTTGCACATTTCCCAGTCTGTTCAGCCATACTAAAAAAAAAAGGGGGGGGGGGAGGGGGGGAAGCAAATGAAGAATCCCAAGGGGAGCTCCTTCAGCAACAAGAGATCAGTCAGTATGTCCAGCATTGGCAAGCTTGTCCTATCTTCCTTTCTTTCTCACCTTTAGATTTAATAGGGGTGCTGACATCTGTGGCATTGACATTAGTGAGAACTTTGTGTGTTTATGTGAACCTAACTGTTCTGCATTAAAAAGGGAAAACAGAGGTTTAAAAGTTACTAAATCAGAATCAAATATCTGTTTAAACAATGAGAATGAGCTGCTGATTGGTCTATCATAAGCTTGATGATGATGGTTTTTTTTAGTTTCTATTCGCCATCTCTTTGCCTTGTTGGGTCATGTGTGTTAATATATCTATTGATATAAGGCTGTTTTTGTGCTGTTGGATTTATATCACCTTAAGGAATTTTAAAAGCAAGTTTAAAAGAAAGCTTGAAAGAAAGATAAAGGTTACTGTGAAAAATAACTTCTGAAGCTTATTGTAATTAAGGTATATGGGCAACCTTGACACAAATTTCTGAAAATTCTTTCTTCCTGTGTCTGAAGCAAAGTAAGATCTTGCAGAATGGTAAAATCTGAACTGTACAGAAAAAGTGGGAAACAGTGGAATGATAAAGAGAAAACATCTGGATTATGTGCGAAAGTACTGTGGGTCATCTTGCCTGTTAATGGGTACATTTGAGCAAGATTATTTGAAGCTGCAGATTTGTAAAATAAATAATTGAAGAATTTGAATGTTAGGTTGTTGTGCTTCATAAGACAATTTACTTCTAACCATGTATGTTGAATGTATCAGCTTAATTCTGCAGTGTACTCTTATGTGTTTGGGAGGGGGGGATGTTGAACATTTCTAGAAAAGGTTTAGAAGTATTTTTGCTATACCTTCTATGTTGAGATACATGCTGTCTCAAGATGAGTATTTGGAGTGATATTCAAAAAATGCTCAGTCCCTATGCTCTTGAAATTGGTAGCCTTTGAGTGTCTCTGGTTGTTTATCCAGAAGTTGTATATCACTTCTGAAAATAGTCCTTTTGGGGGTTTTTGCTCTTAGGTTAATCTAGCTTTTAACTCCCCTATAATGAAGTTTTGAGAATTTCCTGATTTGTTTACTTTTTGCTGTGAATTCTGTGAAAAATTTTAATCATTGTCATAATAATAAGTAATAAAGTATTAATTTAATGTAGACCTCTGCTTGGGGTATATGCAGGATTTTAATTTTGGAGACTATATATACCAGTTGTAGGAATTTTTTTTTATTTAATGTATGTTTTAAAGGAGTTTTCAGATCCTCATAATGTGCTTTAGAAAGATCAGGAGTAGTGATTCTCAGGAATGTTCAAACTAGCGCTTTGTATGAAGGTGGGGTGGGGTTGGACCTAGGGAGAGACAACTTTGGGAACTGATCTGGAGTAGGTTTTGGCTAAGGAGGAGCTGCCTGCAAAGAGGAGTGTGAATTGTTATGGTTTCTGGCAAAGAAGGCAGCAGGGATGGGGGACCCTGGAGTTTGCCAGATATATATATTTTTTTCAGCCATGGAACTTCCTGGGGTTTTTTTTGTTTGGTTGGTTTTTGTTGTTTTGTTTTCTGATAGCCGGTTCTGAAGCTCTGCAACAAGTCTTGTTATAGTCTTGCATTATTCACAGGCTTTTGCCTGTTGCAGCATCTACATTAAATCAGTAATAATATTTACTATAAAGAGTTCATTCAAAGAGACAAGAAGTTAATACAACCTATGGATCACTTCCACTCCTCTTTACTTGTGATTTTTTTTTTTATATCACATGTTTTGTTTACCTGAAAAGCTCTCAGAAATGCGTAACTTCTGTGTGTGAAGGGGAGAGGTGGGTTTTTTTTTTGGATGTAAATAAGTAACTGACGCTTTGAGAAAATTGGACTGTAATTGCATGCAGGAAGATAAAATGCAGTAAATTACTCTTTTCTTCAATCTTAGCTTTTTCTACACACTTTGAAAATCAGCAAACCCTTAAAAGATCAATTTAGTATTATAGATTATATTGATACCATTCAGCAGAACATTTTATTTAAAGAATAGTGAAAATGCAGAGGTGACTATTGATAGGTTATTTAATTCAAGATGTGAGATGAAACAGTCACCAAAGTCTAAGTGCTTATGGTTGTTTTCTTAATAGTGCAGAATAGATCATTAATGAAGACTGTAGCTGGCCAGTTACTCCTTCCTCTGAGGTGCTGGGGGTGGCCTTGCTTCCATGCGCGTGTGAGTCTCACTGAAGATTTCCATTAATTTCAGCAGCCTTAGCTTGCTCTTTGCATCATCAGCCCATTAACTGACAAAGCATCTCTCTGGGACTAAAGATACCTCCCAAGGTAAAACAGGGAAACCCTGTATTTACAAGGTGATAAAATACCTTGCAGAACTTGCCAGACAATTTCTGCATGTACATACTTCATGCACTTTCTTAAAATCTATTCATTGCCTATTTTTTTGTCATCTTCCTCTCAGGACTCTATTAAGTGGCTTCCCAAGTCTCCCAAACTGTACGGCGGCCATAACTGGAGCTCCCAGGGCTCTCGCTGGGCCTCATTAAAAGGAAAGGAAGGTTTCCATGGTGGTAACCTGTACAAGCTCAGCTCTGCTAATGGAAAATGGAGGGATGGAAGGATCAGTCCTGAGCAAGAGGCGGAGGAGCTGGAGGATCCTGATGAGGATGTAGGTAGTTTCCTTTACAGCCAGGAGAGACAATGTTGTGTGTCTTGCCAAGAAACTACAAACTCTTCAAACTGCTGCACTTCTGGCTGGGTGGCAGTGCTCTGTGTTAGAGGGAGGCTGGATCTGCTGTCTCCTAGGATCAGCTCCTTGTAGTGCTAATGTGTCACAGAATCACAGAATGGTTGAGGTTGGAAGGGACCTCTGGAGATCATCTAGTCCAACCCCCCTGCTCAAGCAGGGTCACCTAGAGCACATTGCACAGGATTGCATCCAGGCGCATTTTGAATATCTCCAGAGAAGGAGACTCCCCAGTCTCTCTGGGCAACCTGTTCCAGTGCTCTGTCACCCTCACAGTGGAAAAGTGTTTCCTCATGTTAAGATGGAGCTTCCTGTGTTTCAGTTTGTGCCCGTTGCCTCGCGTCCTGTCGCTCGGCACCACTGAAAAGAGTCTGGCTCCATCCTCTCGACACCCTCCCTTCAGATACTTGTACACGTTGATAAGATCTCCTCTCAGCCTTCTCTTCTCCAAGCTAAACAGGCCAAGCTCTCTCAGCCTTTCCTCATAAGAGAGATGCTCCAGTCCCCTAATCATCTTTGTAGCCCTTCGCTGGACTTGCTCCAGTAGTGCCACATCCCTCTTGTACTGGGGAGCCCAGAACTGGACACAGTACTCCAGATGGGGCCTCAGCAGGGCTGAGTAGAGGGGGAGGATCACCTCCCTCGTGTCGTTTCATGTCCTTGTGTTTTGTGGCAGAGGGGACAGAATCATCTTTAGTCTTTTATTCCTTTACTTTGCTTCCAATTAAAACAATCACCCAATCCCCGAGAGTACAGTGGAACTTGCAGATTAAGATAAGTAATCTGATCAACGATGAAATACAGTAAGGATTTTTTTTTCTTTTTTTTTTTCTTTTTTAATTTTACTTCTACTTATACCTCCAATTAGCAACATCTCTGCTGCGCTTTCAGGTAAGTGGTTTGTCAGCAGAACCTGAAGCTCAGTGCCTGCCCAGCGCTGGCTGTGAGAGATGTGCAGGTGCGGTGGGATGGCAGCGGGCCGGCACTTGGGAAGATTTCCCATAGTCTGAGAGGAGGAGGTTGCATAGGAGGTGACTGCACTCTCCAAACGTTTCCCTTGCAGGGGACTGCTCAGCAGTCTGTCATCCACAGATCTGCTGGGAGTGAGGGGAGGAACTCGCCTCCCCGCTCCTTTACTCCTCTGCTGAAGGATCCTGCCCAGAGCGGCAGGAGCTGGTCTCGCAGCAGTGCGGCTGCCGCTTTCCTGATGGGATCTTGATGTGCCTCTCCACTTTGCTCATGTTCCCAAGTTTCTACCCTGACAACTGTTGCCTTGGGAGCTCCTGCCAGCAGCCTTTTCCACTCGCGACCCTCACCTCTGAGCCCCTGTGCCGCTGGGGTGCCTGCTCCGTGGGCCCCTCTCCCAGCTGGCTCCTGCTACTGCCCTTGCTGCCTCGCACCCAGCACCCCCAGCACGAGCGCAGCGGTACTGCTGGGTGAGGGGTAGTCAGCCCCAGATCCTTACGGGAGAACGGCCTCTTAGAGAGGGAGAAAGAATCAATGTCCAAGCTGATCAGGTGAAACAAATCCCAGTGGGTAGCTGATGCAACAGGCTCAAAAGCTGTGAACCAAGTAAATGCAAGTTATTTGACTAATACCTTAAAGTTCAGTCTTTTAGAATGTCCCTTGACTGCAACTGCATTTGTGCCTAATGTGAATTTAATAGTCCATATCATGTGGCTGGGCCTCTTCTGTGCCACTCTGATAACAGGAGAATCTTGGGAGTTTCTCACTTTTAAAATCTATATGTGCTCTTGATATCCATTTCACTCTATTTATACAATTTGCAGTACAGTTGTGTTCAAGGACCAGGCTGTTCTTCCACGTGCTCCCCTGGGTAAGCTTGCTTTTTATGACCTGTGCACTAAGGCAGTTATTCTTTCTCCTTGTCTCTCAGCCAAGGAAGTTAATTGGCTGAGATTTGGTTATAATTTGCTGCTAGTTAAATTCCTGTTTTATTTTAAATGAAAATAGGAAGCAATCATGCCTCATTTGCTCTCCCTGATGCCGGTGATGCTTCTTTCCATCTCAGCCAGAAAAAGATTGTGAAAAAGCTCCAATTTAGGCTTAAAAATAAAATGTCCAGTGGGGTTTCTGGACAGCTGTTCATAATAACAGCCATTGCCTTTTTATTATTGGTATTAGACTTCCAAGCTTTAGGAAGACATTTATAGGGTTTATATTCAAAGGTGCTAACCTTTGTTTGTTGCATCATCTTACTGCCAACAGAAAAGATTAGAAGATTTGATTTGATTCAACCTTACCCACCAAAATAAAGAGAAAAAAAGCAGCTAAGTATAAATAAGGCACCCACAAAATATTAGCAGAGTTAGGAGATCACAGCTGAGTTTCATTTAACCACCCTGCCAAGCAAAACTGGTAACTGGAAAGTTTCATTGTGTTTTGCAGTCAAACTTTTCTGAAGCTCAAATTATTTGGTGGATGTGTTTTAATTGTGTATTTCTCTTTTCAAGGCTTGTGGGTTAGCTAAGAATAGGGTGACATTATCACTCCCTGTACCCCCTATATCACTCCCTGTATCTACATATCTACAGAATAGCTACACAGATCTCTATGAATCCCAGAGCCAGGCTTTAGAGTGGTGTTAAGGACGTGCCACCTCTGAGTCCCTAGTTCCAGCAAACCCCCAAACCACTGGATTGTTACCAAGTTTGCAAGTCTCCACCCACTGCCACTTGCAGCTAAATAAAGTCAAATTACTTTTTTTCAGTAAAACATTTAAACAAAATCTTCTCTTAGACATGCATATATAAAAGTTGGGGCTAGCTTTCCATCTTACACCTGGGCTCTGAAATACAGAAGATCAGCCTTGAGAAACCATGAGAAATGTATGATTTTTTTATGTGGAAAGCCATTTCCTTTGCTGAATGTATATGGCTCCTTTCCCTAAGGCAGTGGATTCAGTGTTACTGAGCTACCACTGATTGTCCAAAATAGCCTCATTTCCACCCTCCATGAAAAGCCATAGGGTGTCATTATATTTAGCGGAGGAAGGTGGGGATGAGTGTTAGATGTGTTTGTGAGTGTCAGGGGCCATAGTGAAAGGCTATACCACATCCCAGTCCTCTCCCTGTTCCCATGAATCTCCACTGCTGTGTTAGTCCATGCCAGAGAAATAACTATTAAAAAGACACTTTTATACATTTGCTTTAATGTTGCAGATTGGTCCAATGTCTTCAGTGAAATAAATTCTAACATAGAGCAATTTGATAAAGAGAAACAAATCCAATTTATCACACAAAGTGTCAGATAGCTATTCTGATTGCCCTTGCGTTGTTTACCTTTTTTGATCTTTAACCCCTAGGAACCTATTTCCAAGTTTTCTGGCAGTCTTTTTGATACTTATGATAACAGAAGGGATCAAAGAAATATTAGAGCAGCCCTTCAAGAAAAGCACAAAGCAGCGATGAAAGGGAAAACTTTTTCAAGGATGAACAATAGGACGCAGCCACCTGTCTCCACAGCAGTAGAGACCAACAGGTTTCCAGAGGACATGAGAGCTGCAGATACGGCGCAGTCCCCACCGAAGGTAATGAACCACCATGCACATGAGATCTACATGCTTATGAGAAATTTTGCCTTTTGTGCAGGGCAATTTATAAAAGATATAAAGGAGAACATCACACGATAGTTGTTATGGGATTTCGTATTTACAGAATGTAAGCTGAGGTTTGTTCTTACTCCCACTGGCTCCTACGGAAGTAGAATTTGCCCTTTAAGGAAAAAACCCCCACCTCTTGGTAGCCATATTCTTTGAATTTTCTCTTGTTTTCTCTACCCAGCTTTGGAATATCATAAAGTCAACCAAAAGTCTGTGCAGGTGGTCACTCAGCTAAGTCTTCACATATAAATATTTAGGTCTTGATTTAGGAATATGGCCTTAGTCTTACAGCACGAGAAAGCCTCAGTTATGTGCGTAACCCAATGAAAATGGATGGAAATGTTCAGGAGACAATTTATTAGTGAGAACTACAAGATTTGGACTGAGATTTATAGAGGAAGCTACTCTCTGAGTTCAGTGGATTTATCACGTCCTGGTACACTTTGCAGCAGCTGGTGAGATGTGCCTTATGGCTGGCTCCCAGGAGTCCACATCAGTAGCAAATTCCAGTTCCCATCTCTGTGCTGAGTGGCCAGCAGAGGGTCAGGGAGGGGGTGTTTGGACAGGTGTAGGTTCAATCATTAGCCATGTCTAGAGAGGGAGATGAGAGCAGAAATGCAAAGTTTTGCAGTATGCCCAGGGCTTGGGGTACAGCACAAGATAGGATGCCTCACCTGGTGTGGCAGCCGTGCTGGAACCCTGTCACTAAAGCATTGTTAACAAGAACAGGCTTGTGAATTCTTCGGCATGTGGGTAATGCTAAATCTAAGCTAAATTTTGCAGTAGTTTTCATTTGGGTAATATGGTATTTTCATGCCTATATAAAAATTAGGAATTTCAGATGAGTATGTTATAGTTGCAAGAGTAACTGCATGCGTTTGTCAAGTTGTGAAACACCAGCTGTATTGAAATGTTCTTAATGGAAAATATCAAAAGTTATTCAAACCTGAATTATATTAGAGATGTGAAACAAATCAATGAAAGTAAGAGCATTTTCCTTATGTGATCAGGTGAAATGTGCTTTGTATTCAAATTCAACTACACTGTAACAATGTATTCCTTAAATTCAGCGTGATTGTTGTTTTATGTATTTGCAGATTAGTTAAATTTAATGGCAAGAGCATTATATATTAAAGGAAAAAAACAGGAATAATTCTTAAATGCAAACTGTCTTTGGAACTTGAAAATAATTTTATTTGGCTTATGCTGTAAGGTATGTAAATTCAAAGGATTATCGAAGATACGGAGCAGATGCACTAAATTTTTGGCAATACTAGTAGGATGAAAACAAATTAGATGGATTCCAGTTTCTATTTCTTTTTTAAAAACTTCCTGACATTTTTACTTTTAAGTCAATGGTTAGAGTGCTGTCAAATGTTTTGACAGAGCAGTGCACACACAGAGACAGAAAAAAACCTGTAAAAAGTATATTTAAAAAGCTACTATAATATTGCTCAAATTCAGTTATCTGGTCTCAGAAAAATTCCCCCTGAAGTCTGAAATCAAATGTACTTCATAAACTTATCCCAAAATATTTACTTTTCACTCCTGATGTATACTGGTGGTGTTGCCCTGATGAATGCTCAGTTAATTGATGGGTTTTATGAAATATCTGATTTGGTCACCTATTTTTGCAGAATGTGCACTTGGTGCTCCCAGTGTTGAGCCAGGCAATTCTGTGGCACCGGCTGAAGTTGTGGCATTGCGGGATTCGTTGGGAGTTTTGCCACTGACTTACAGCTTGAATACATCCACTGGGTAGTAGCTGGCTCCCAGTCTGTTTCCTTTAAAAGCAATGGAGCTGGTCAGAGGCAAAAGTCAGGAGGAGGAAGCTGGGCGAAATAAAGTGCACATGATAAACAGCCTTTTAAAGTTTTGGCATGACTCTAAAACCTGGAGTTTAGAAATAATGCATTCTTGATGTTATTGAAGAGTAAAGACTAGTCTTGCATGCAACAGTAAGAATAGCACCATTTTTCTCTGTGCTGAGCTGTACAGGGGGTGGTCTGCTGGTGTTCAGAACAGGAGCTAGACTTTCATTACTCATGTACTTCATAGGTAATGTTTTTGATTAATCAGCCCACTTATTAATTATAATTCTTTTCCAGATAACCATTACTGTGTGCAGTCAAATGGGGAGTCTTGATATTAGCATTGCTGGTGGAAAGGGCTCATCTCCATATAAAGACGATGATGAGGTGCATTTTGTTACTCAAAACTTGTCTAGTAATCACTAGAAAGAGACTGATGAGCAGCTCATTGAAGCTATTATGTTTTGTTGTTTTCTTTTTGAGGTCGTCCTCAATGTTATGTCACTGTATTACTCATACAGTTGGCAAGGGGGAAAAATGGGTAACTTATTTCCCAAAATAGGTATTGGCGGTAGATTTTGATGGAGAAGCTCCCAGAGGAATGATTTGGAAAAGAAAACCTCATGTAAACAGATGATTTCTCAAAGACAGCCTCATGCCTGAAACACCATTGGTTGGTTTTCATTTTCCACCTGTATTCAAGGTCACACTGTTTCCAATTCACATGCCTCTCCTGTCCCATTGGCTCATTCCCAGGAGTTAACTTGACTCGAGAGAAGTATTTCTCACATCTTGTCCCTTAGTTATCCTTTAAATAAAACCTTATTTCCCAGTCTTTTCCCCATGGCACAGTGTAAACAATTAATGGCTTATGTTCATTGTTGTATGTGTCAGTCAGCCATGGAACCTTTTTTCCTGCTAATGTGCTAAGACATCTAGTTTTTATTTTAATAGAGGCAGCAGAACAACAAGTTTTGAAACTTAATTACTTCCCATTTGCTTTTTACATCTGAGGACAATAGAAGAAACTCCATTAGGTCTGCAACTTGTGTTTTATGTTACCAGGGGATCTTGATTGCACAGCTACAGAAAGATGGCCCAGCAGACTTGGCTGGGGTACAAGCAGGAGACAGAGTGGCGGAGGTAAGCGGTTTGTTTGTTAATGTAAAGTCTGTTTCCTTGTTAAAATCTTTGATCCAAGTTTGAGGTTTAGGGAATCTGAGATCTAGATTTAGGCTTAGCTATTTAGGTACTTCTCAAACCACATTATAAAAAAAATTACAATGACGTTAAATCTTTGTATTCCTTTTTATTATATTCTGGTTTTCAGATCTTTGTTTAAAGTGCTTTACAAAATAGTCTTCACTTTAACGGCTGGTTTATAAATAAAAATAATCATCTTAGTAAGCAGTTCTGCAACCAACAACGCAGTTGTATTTGGTCCAGGAAGCCTGCTTATGGCCTTGCATTAGATTTACTAAGCACGTTCATTGTGGCTGTTGCAAAGAAATATAAATTACATCAGCTTGTTTCTCCAAGATAATTTTTGGTTGGGAAGAAACAGCTCAGAATAAAACCACTTGGATGGAGGCTTATAGTGCCAAATGCCAAGGAGTAAATGTGTCTCTTGTGCTTTTCCACTTCAAGCCTAATGTTTTCTAGCACGATCCTTTCTGGTGAGTCTGGTGGTTCCCAAGAGGTTCTCTGCAGTTGTGGAGATCACATATGTTTTTGTGCCCCTATGACCTACTCTTTGATTGATTTTTCACCTACTGGGAAAGGTGAAATGGGAGGAGAGCCTCTACATTTATTTTGGGATGAAACTAGTCAATGATTTTTTTCCAGCTCTTGTTCTCTTAAACTGTCGTTATGCCAGAATTAATAGCATTTACTCTTGCATAATTCTTGTTTAAATAAGGTAGGATAGAACAAGAATTATTGTATATCTATTAAATGGCCCATGATAAGGATACAATGTATATCGGACAAAGCCAAATTCACTACAATTTAATCTCTTATTTTTTAAATCTATGATATAGACTTATTAAGAGAGGATTATGCTCCTATATACACAGAGGCAAATTAGTTTAAAATTTTTGAAAGGGTAATTACTCATTAAATTATGTAGGATTTTACTTTTTTTCTTTTAATAAAGGACTATCCTTACCTTTTTTTATTTTAAAAAATGTAAGGGAGACATTAAATATTTCATATCACCAGATTATCAGCAAAAAAAAAAAATTAAAAAAAAAATCAGGATTTCTGGTTATTGTATCCTTAACTTCTGAGCAGAGTTTCTGGTAAAGTCAGTATCTTAGAAATCAAACAATTTGCTTCTGTGCCTTCATGAAACTATAATTCATTCCTATTTCTAGAGCTATTTGAAACATACTAGCTGCTAAGGTCTGTTAATTTAACAAATATGTGAGATAAGTAAAAAGAGAAGAAATTTCAGTACTGTTCAGTCATGCTGTTGTTACCAACAAATAGTTATGTTTTCTCTTTCTCCCACAAGATGGCAGAAACATTCATCTATTTAAAGAATGTAGAAAAAACATCTGCTTTGTGTATGTCTGGGAGATGAGAAGGAGTTAATGCACTCAGGTGGGCTATAGGAGTTTTGATGTTTTGACCAGAGGACTGATCTGTGTGCAAATAACCAGTATTTTCTCTTGATATTATCTATTATGAGTTCTTATTCCAGAACTAACCATTTCAATAGTTCAAATATACAATGTATTCAGCAAAAATGGGGAACAGCTAGAAGAATTGCTGTTTTATTTGCTGCCATCCTCATGCAACCTTATACAGCAATGGAGCTAGACATTCATTAAACTCACCTGAGAGGGAGGGAATTGCTCTTTTTTTAAACAGTGTTCAGAATAAGTAAAAAAGCATTTCTGCTCCTCTGTTTTTAAAGGGGTCCCTCGTTTCAGAACCATATGTCCTTGACGCTGGTCCTGCTGAAGTTTCATCTAAGAGCAGCCCTTTCCAGGCAGCAAACCATGCCATAACAGTAAGTAAGATGGCCAAAGCAAGTAACGAGTCATGCTTAGCTACATACTTCGTGTTGTCTGTTGTTAATGCTAGTAAAGTTAGTAACGACTGGCACAAAACTTGTGTGTGACCGAGTAAAAGGGAGAACATAGATCAAAGAGCAATGACCGCACTGCACGTTTACTGGTGGTTGTTGCTGCAGTTAGGACTCGGCGCCCAGAAGAGCCCAGCTGCTGGTGAAGCAGCAGTTTAAGACAACAGATCTTTTGAAGCACTCTAAGGATGGTGTTCATTTCCTCCGATTTCAGTGTATGCTCTGTTGTCTGGACTCTCTCTCCAGTCAACGGAAAGAGCAGCATCTCCAGGGTGCCTCTCTCAGGAGGCAGGCAGTGAACTGCTATCTGGGAGTGATCATTTTTATCTTTTGACTTGGGAGGGAACTTGCATGACAGGCTAAAAAAGCACATCCATGTTACAGGTGACTGATGTCAAACAAGGTGAAGCCTACCATAACTGTCATAAAAGGCAATGGCTGAGCTTGCAGAGTATTTTTTAGAATTCTGATCCAGCTGTATGAACTTCTGTAAAAATAAACTTTCTGAAGATCTACCCCAGTCATGGGTGTCTGCCTGCACACCTGAAATTCTGGCTCTACTAGGAAGATACAATAGGACCAAGATATCTAAAGAATTATGGTGACGTACAGTGTCAAAAAGTGTCCTGCTTGTACTAACTAAGCCTGAGGTACCAGGCAGCAACAACTGTTTCTCTTACAGCGAATGCCAGAGGAATGCTTTGTTTGATTCCTCTTCTTCCAGCCTTTTTTTTTTTTTAATTTTATTTTCCAGGTATAGCCACTCACAGACCAACTAATGGCAAAAAATGAGGGTTCAGTACATTAGTTCGTATGTGGTATAAAAGACTTTAATCATAAGACCACATTCAGTTTCTGTTAACCATCTGAAATTTTAAAAATAATATGATTTGTTAGTTAACCGAAAATAAACATATAGACCATGTGAGTCTGGTTTCCTGTGAAGTTGTACCATGTGGATTGCTGTTTAAGAAGGGTTGAATTAAGCTGCAGCTTTTTTCCAAGTGAAGGACTAATGATGTTTTTCCTCTGTCCAGTTGTTTATTTGCATGAAACTTAAAGAAACTTATTTTTGAGACCTTTGGTCCCCAACACCATGTTGTGAACCATTTTGATGAGCTTTATTTTCCTGCTGAAAATGCCTCCATTGAATTTTTTTTGTCCAGTTCTACTTTATGTTTTCTTTATGATCTTAATGCATATTACAGGAAGCATGAGGCTTCCCATTAGGTGGACTACCGTTGAAAAGGTTGATTAATACAGTGCTAGTAGCCTGAATCTTTTGCAGAAGTATCTGAATTCTGGTGTTTTCTGCCAAAAAGAGGGAAATGACCATTTTCTATGTTGTGTGCTTCTTGGAGAATAATGCAGCTGGTTTTCCTTCCTCCCTCCAAAGCTCTCCAGCTGTAAGAAGAGGAAGAGACAGATAAGACGAAGCTAGTTACCTTCGAGCAAGATGCACAGAGGGCATCAACTGGCTGAAGGTGTTTCAAGCGTGGACAGCAGCCAGTGCAGAAACTCATCTGTAGAGAAACCTTTGTTTTTCTGTTTTTTATAAGAATGTTCTTTATGAAAATCTTTGTGCTGAAGCAAATTGTGCATGTCATTGCTTTTAGCCTAGGGCAGCATTCATCAGTCTTCAGGATCATAGTCTTTTCAGAAGTATTAGTCTTTTGTTGACCCAGGAACTGGTCAGTACCACATCTGTTCTTGCTCTGGCTTTACTCTGGTGAAGTTCCTCTTATTCCTCATCAACAGTCTTAATAGTCTGGAAGACTATTGCAGTGCTGGCCTCTCACGGAGAACTTTGCTTTGAGCGTTCAGATTAGTGGATGGCCGGTAGGTCCTTATCGCAGGACAGAATCTTCTCCTTTATGAAAAATCTAGGAAAAATAGTTTCCTTTGTATTTCTGACTAGGCTTCAAGAGAAGGTGGGTGCATCTGCCTGAAGGGAGGGTTGGGAAGGGCAGGAGGAAAGCTTGGTGGCAAAGGAGCTTTCAGGCTACTCTTCTTCTTCCAGCACAAGATGAGCTATGTGCTGGATGAGCTGCAGCAGTGCCCACCTTCCTTCTCCCCCTCCTCCATATCATGAATCCTTCCAGGGAATCTGTCTTCATTTATTTATTTTTACTGAATTTTAATAAACATCCTCCTTGCACATGCTATCTGTGAAAATTTCTGTCTCTTACTTGCCAGCCATAGCCCTCTAGCCACCTATTGCCATTGTCCGTACTGTCTCCAAGTGTGTTACAGAGGATGATGTCACTGCCTTATTCAGTTTTCTTCTCTGTTCTTCACAGGCTTGATTGCTCTAAATTCCTTTGAAAGGCTCATTTGAATTGTTAATTAGTTCAGCTAAATCAAAATCCTAATCCTTTGTGCCAGCCTTAAGATTTCATGAAGATTTCATGACAGTTTGAATGATCAGTAATTAGTTGGACAAACAATGAAAAGTTCTTTCACTCTGAGTCATTGTTTTACAAGGGAAAAAATTAGAACTGCCCTTGTTTTTAATTATGGTTGAGCATTTTATTGAAATGTTAAGGACCCAAAACTTTAATTGCAATTATGTATTATTTTAATTACCATATTATAGACTTGTGTCAGCTATATTAGTCACACCTCAAAAATATGTAATCTGTTTATTTTGCCTAATATTTATTTCTTCAGTGTATATAGTCTGAAAATTGTTATTTCAAAATAAAATTATTTAAATTTAAACTTAGTCTTTAGACTTTAAAATGGTAGTCTTAAAAATAAGAATATTTAAGTAAACACATGCATCAAAATATAAAGGAATAAAACAAAATCAGATATGGCTATTTACATGCAGCTTTGTGTGTAGAGTCTTTTATGTCTAACTGAAGAAAAAGAAAAAAAAAAATAAAAAAATTCAGTGATACAGATAACTGGATGTTGTCCATAGTGCCTTGTATTGACTTTAACAGAAGAAATGTTACTCTGCATTAACTTGGGTTTTGCAGTCTATTTCCAGTTCTTGATTTTTCTATTGTTCTGCCCTCTCCTCCTTATTTCCTGCTCTTCTTGTCAAACATAGAACCAACAGCATACAATTCTTCTCCTTTTTTTTTTTTTTTTTTGTCAAGCTCTGACTTTTCCACCAGTATCCTCTGATCAGCATCTCCAGCTTTAAGTTTGGATTCCCTATGGACTTCGTCCAATATAGAATGGAGAGTGTCAGCATGTTTCAGCATCTATCACTTCATGAAGTACATCATCACATCTTTCATTTTTGGGCCTATAGATATCATAAGGAAATTAGACATCTATTAAATACTTTAATATAATAGTTCTCCTTAATTCTTATCATCAAACTATTTGCTTTAATTTTGTCTTTGTCCCGTGAATTTCCTCAAGCAGATTTTTTCATATCGTTTACCAGATATACAGGTATCAGTTATATCCAGGGTTTTCAAGGAAACTTACACAAAGAGTTATCAATGAAAACTGATTGTGTAACAGAGAAGCACAGTAATGAAAAATCTGAAGAATTTTTTCAGGCTACAAAGCAAATTGTTTGGTTGCCATGTTAAAAATACAGACCTATCAAATTTTCCTGAACATGGTGAAAAAAACAGAAGAAATACTTCAACATAATAGAACCTATAATGTACGTCAAAGTTTATGCAGTTAAATGTTCCAGTGTTTGCAGTAGAATAATAAGCATACACTGTGCTCCCAGAATAAATAGGCAGCCACCTTCCTGCCTTGCTGCCTACATGGTTTAGATGCAAGTCAGAAGAAGCCTTACATGGATGAGAATCAAAGTAGATCATCTTCATTTCCAGTTGATATAGGCTTTTCAGGAAAAAGTCTTGATGCACTTACACCAGTTAAGAATCTTCTGCAATGTAAGTATCAAAACCTTTCTCTATTTATCTGAGTAGTTTTGTTCTAGCCCTATCAGAAAATTTTAATCATACAGTTTAAACATGATAAATCTTCTTTTCTTTATTCTTTAGTCAATTTCAAATTTCAGTTATGAAAGCAGGAATAGTGGAATACTCAGCTCAGAGAAACATTGTAAGAGAAGACAGTTGAAGTGGGACACAGAATGTCTATGTCATCTTCAAAGACCTATTTCTTCCTAAACTTGTTTCAAAGAATAAAAACATTGCTCACAGGCAGTACTCCAACTGACCAATTTCACTAATATATGATGTAATATTTTCAGTCTTCACATTTTCTATGGAAAATTGCATTATCTCTTCTTCAAAATATTTTCATGACTCTTAATTTTGTCAGATAAGGCTTTTTTTTTTCCATCTTGTTTTAGTAAGGTGGTTTTAGAAGTTAAGGTCTGATTCCCCATTGCCTTGCATCTTGTGCAAGCTTTTACATTCTTGCAAAGTAGCCCATGTGGACCCTTGTTGGCTTAGCTAAACCTGTACTGATAGTGTAAACTTCAGGAGATCTTAAGTATGGTGCTAAAATAATCCTGAGATATTTAAAACCCTAATTATCTGCTGTATAAGCTAATAAGTTTTTTGGTAGGAGGAATGAGCAATGCCACCTCAGTTCTAACACCATACCCCTACTTGCCATGTGATGTCCTTCTCAATTTCTTCTGCTGTTGAGGTTCCACTTTTATATAAGTAATTGAATAGGCTAAATAACATAAATAGCAAAAACTTTTTTTTAATCGTTAATTGATCTTTTCAAGATGCCTTATTTAAGTATCTTAATATTACAGAAAAAAAATCTACAAAGTAAAACTATCATATAGTGGGCGATATAAGCAGACTTAAGCAGGGCACCAAGAGTCATGTGGTAGGATTTAGCATATGATTTGAGAATAAAATAGGATATATATAGCTATTTGACCTACCACACTAACACAAGTTATCAGCAATATCTCACTTCATGAAAGGGGGAGGATTTTGTACTAGTCATCTTCATGGATTTTGTGGGAATTCAGCAGGAAAAGAGACTGTTGCTGAGTTTCTGCAGGTGTTCAGGTGTGACCACTTCGTTCCACAGTGGTGATAAGCTTATCTTCAAAAACTGAAGACCTGATAACTTGGGATGTGGGTACAAACGTAGCATTGCTCATGTAGGCAGTATCTTTTCAGTCATTTGGTCTCCTAATGTGGTCAAAGCTATGTATTTTCTTAAAAGTTTTTATAGCATTGGGCCATAAATGTTTATACTGGAAGCAAGTAAATGTAACAAAGAGAAAAAAAAATCAGGTTCCAAAACATCAGAGAAGTCAGCATCCAGTGGTACATTAGAAGATGAAAGAAATGGACTGAGGACAATTTTCATAAGCAGTTTGAGTAAAATAGAAGCCTTTTGTGTCCAAGGGAATTGCAGATACAGCATGATGCATTGATTCTTCATTTTTGTCTGTTACAAAATGTGATGGTAAATTTGACTTCACCTTCTTTGCCTTTTGCATTTCCCTTGGGAGGCACTAGACTACCATATAAAAAGAAGAGAAAGGAGCTTAGCTTTAAATGTGGCATGCCCAAATAATATGACACACCCTGGGAGATAGATAAAACATTCAACGTGTTCTCTTACTATCCCAATAACAAGTGAAGAAAATACTCGGGCTTTAAACCTGGCCTCTGAGAGATATCAATCTCTAGAAAATTCCCACAGAGTAAAATTTAGGGGAAAGCGAACTGGAGTGAGCACTTGTCTGGTGCATCAAACCTACAGGAAACCATGCTGAGCTAAATTAGATTTTAGAGCAAACCATCAAGCATGGTGTGGGAAGAGGAACGGGCTCATGGAAGAGGAATGGGCTCATGCCATAGCCTCTGCATGGGGCCTTCACTAGCCTGCTGCAAGCAAAAACAATATGTAGCTAGTTCAAAAATATGGTGCCAGAGCAGTGCTCGAGCATAGTGTGGCTGCTCCAAGTGTAAGGACAAACTGAATTTTGTGCTCCCCTCTTGGGGCCCCCGAGCAGGAGTAGGTGCTGCCCCAGCACCCTGCTGCTGTTGCAGTGGTGGCGAGCCTGGGGCACTCTGCTGCCCGAAGCAACGGCTTGCTCTGTCTGTGCCCAGGGATAGCTCCATATTCCCCCAGTCATAGGAAAGGTGCATACCCCCATCTCTCTATCCGACTTCACAATGTTTGCAGGTTGGCTGAAAGCCTAGAAACTGAAATAGCGCTATAACATTCGGGGAACAGTGAAGCAGCTAGGGATTTCCAAGAGTAGGAGAATTAAGGGAGCATCTTAAAGTATATGTAAGCCAACATATTCTCGATAACATGCTATAACAGGGAAGCTGTGTTGAATGCATAGATTAAGTCTGCAAATTTGTATGGTTTTGTAAACACAGTTGCACATCAGATGGTTTTCGTTATCTGGAAGGCACTGTATGTCTAGTTGGTCTGCTGTAGCCACCTTTTTCCTGCTGCACCCTTTGTTGTCTTACCTACTTCAATCTGAAAGGTGAAATTACTTGTGAATAATAAGTTCAAAATGCATTAATTAGATCTTTTTTTCATCTTTAACTTGTATTTCCTGTACACTTTCCTTTAGAGAGAAGGTTACTTTTATCCATTGTCCCTTCTTCATTAACAAAGCATTGTACTTCTTTAATTAAAAAAACAGCAGATGCCAAATTTTGTCTAAACAGAGCAGAAGTGTAGTGATTAGCCTCTTTTCTGCTGTTCTTATTGGATATATCTTGGCATCTTTTAAAACTGTTGTTTAAAAATCCAGCTATGTGTAACATTTCTTAGGAATGACTAAATGCCCTCCTTCACTCAGGTCAAGAAAGGAAATTCGATTTAGACAGTTCCTCTTATAAATATAGTCATTGTCATATGCAACCTTTTGCATCCAGCAATGCCATGTTTTCATTGTTTAGTGAGAAGTCTGTATTTCCTTCTCTTAAAGTCTAAAACACTATTGCCATCACCAGTGGTAGTAAAAATAGTAATAATAATAATTCAGGTGTGAAACAGTGAAGTAACTCATGAGGTTCATGCAAACCCCTACAAATGCTCTCAACTAGGTAGGGCTTTTTTCCTGTTTTCACTAGCTGAAGAATACAAATAACAGCCTGACTGTGCATTGGTGTCAGGGAAGATCCATTGTTAATCCAAAATTTAAAAATATATACTGTTTAGATACTTGGAGTCAAACTAGGCAGATTTCCTTCCTAGAACTGTTTCCTAGCTGGGGGATATTTTCTTTAAAAAGTGATCTCTTTGAACTAGGGTTAAAAGTATGTCTGTTTTTCTTCCAAAAGGCTAATCCCTCTTCCCTGCCCCTGTTCTTTCAAACTTTAGCCCTTCATGTGACTTATCATTTTGCAATTTGTAGCCCGTCTCCCCGAAGGCTGGCCTCGCTCTCTGCTTTTCTTTGACCTATCACTGCTGATTAAGTCTTTTATGTGAGGCTTGTGTTTTGGCCATCACCCTTGTCTTTATAGCTTTCTCATCCTGCTGAGATTGGAATATGGAAATCTGAAAGAGGATGTCAGGGGAAAGCAGGTTAATAAAAGAGAATAAAGATGAGGGGCTTTGTTCTCTTTTGTTTTTTAAAGACTATAGAAAGACAGTGAACTGTGATTTATGGACTGTTCTGTAACCTTTTGGACAAACATTTAATTAGAAGTGGAAAAGGAAAATGTACGTGTACAGCTAGAAGTTAAAAATTAAGCAGATGGTAACATATTTGCAGGCCATTTCAGTTAACATGTTTTAACCAGATATTGCTTCTCAATTGAAGCATCCTGTCTGGTTGTGCATTTGTTCCTATCCTGTTTCAATCTGTGCCTCCGATTATTTAGCCTGGTTTGTTTTACTTCCTATTGCAGTGGGCCAGGAGCGTGCGCACGGCCAGTGACTGTTTCAGTTGAAGGACTTCAGCTTTCAGTGGAGGGTGATAATTCTGTAAAATGAGATGGTCTGAAATCATCTGATTTATAGCTATGCCCAGTTATAAACAGAAATGAAATTGATCTCTTTTTGCTGTTTGAAGTCTTAGTGTTTATGTGGACAAAACGTAAGAAATAAGCAAACAGAGTAATAAAATAAATTCTTGTACTAAATACATTGGTTTTTGGTACAGGACATGTCCTTTGTAAAGTTTTTTAGGCACTGAAAATATATTTTCAGGGAAAAGGGAAAATAATAACCTATTTCAGATTATAAATTATACAGTTTTCTGAAAAAATATTTTACATATTTTTATGGCTTTGTATTGACTGATGCTTTGGGTGTTATTTTAATAATGAGTTCAGGATGATGGAAAGTGAGTAGGAGGACAGAATATTTTAAACAAGTTTAGACACTATTCGTTAAAACTAGTGGAGTAAAGCAATGGCATGAAGCAACACAGAGTCCTAAATAATCTGTCTTCCTACACTAAAATCAACTTTTCTAAAAAGTTACTGGTAGAAGAAGGAAATCCAACACCTTCCTTAGGGATGCTATTCTAGAGCTCAGCTATCTGTGTTGGAAAGATTTTCCTTATTTCCATCCTAAGTGTCTCTCTCTTGCCCTGCCCATAATGGGCAGTGAAAATAGTTTACTACTTTGCTGTGACCTTTTGTATGTGAGCTATGTGTATTCAAATATGCATACTGAAAAAAGCTCCAAAAGCAATACTTGCCTATTAAAAAGCTGTGGTCAATAAAGATAAACATAAAAATCAGAAAGCACAGTAAGAGAGTATCCAACTGGGATTCTGGGAAGAGAAGCAGTGGGTAGAGAGAAGAGGACTGAACAACAGAAAAAAGAATGTAATGGAAATTCAAAGATGTTGAGGTTTCTTGTTTAGGGGAAAAAAAAGCAACATGAAAGAAAGTCAGCAAAACCTAAATACTGCTTTTCTTGCAACCAAGGTCAATTTGAAGGCAGTGATGGAGAGTACTGTGTTGCTAAGGGATAGTTTGGCGAATAAGGAAAGGCAGCTATGGTTAGAACTATGACGTGTATGTTTCTTACATCCCCCCCCCCTTTTTTTTTTTTAAGATAATCAATAACTTTCTACACTATGGAAGAGAAAGTCGAGGCCTGAGTCTCCTTTCCCTGTAACAGATCTTGGAAAATGTAAACTCTGTTTCTTAACTGGGCTTGCTCTCAACTTGCAATCGCGTAGGTGGCCCCATCCACAAGCAAGAGTTGTCAAGTCGATGACACCTCTGACGCAGCCGTGAGGAAACCAGGGCTCCAAGAGAGTGTGCTGCTCAGATCCCACCGGGGAGCCCAGCACAGGGCACAGCAGTCGACCACTGCGGGAAGAGGAGCAAAGGGTTTGGGACAGCGACGGCATGGGTTAGCCTGGGGCTTCAGGCAGGGAGAGGTCCGGGAGATGTGCAGAAAGCAGAGGGGTGGGAGGAGAGGGCTGCGCTTGGACTAGAAAATTTGGCTTGTTACAGAAACTCAACAGCGGACCTCCAAAAAGGGATTAGTGGGTGCATGAGAGAGCTTCGTCTGTCAGGGGGAATACGGAGGGATTGCAGTAGGTTAGAGCTGAGAACATTGTCTCCTCTCAGGAGTGCAGATTTTCAGTTTTCGGAGCACTTTTGGGCTGAGAAGCTATTCAGTCTGGGTTGTAGAAAGCAAACTGGTCATATGGTGCTGGTTCCTCTTCATTTGCAGCAGCATGAAAGATCAGATAATGTGAATGAAAGACTTCCCCAACGCTGCTTATTTCATGAAAGCAGTTGCTACAGCTCCCCCAGAAATGTTGTGCAAGCGCGAGCGGGAGGGCTGGCAGGCTCCCAGCAGAGACTAAAGCGGGAGGTGTCGGCAGGATGGCCCTGCAGCGAGCGGGGTGGGAGGTTCATCTGCGGCTCATGCGGACGAACCGCTCCTTCCCACGCTGGGCGTTCCCAGACCGTTAGCATCTGTGGAGAAACGAGGTAAGTTTTCAGAAAAGTTGCGAAAGCCAAAGTGCAGCTTGCAGCATACCAAGCACACACAGGGATGGATGCAAAAGGCTGCTCGTGTCAGAACTGAAGAGGTTGTGGGATTCATTCCTCTAGTGCCAATATTTATACCACCTCAGATTTGCCTTTCTTTGAGATGTAGATAATTTAAAAAAAAAAAAAAAAAAAAAAGGAGGACTAATTTTATGTGAACCTAAATAAAATGGTAATCCCTGAAATGAGGAATATTCCAGAGTACCTAAAAAGACAAAAAAGTCTCTAAAGGATCTTTGTGCATCAGCACAGTGTGTGTACATGCATCTGTGTGGAGTAACTCACAAGAACTTCATGTTGTTAATTTAAATTTTTAGGATTATCTCTTACTGACAGCCAGATTTTTTTTCGTTTTTGTCATTAAATTAAGTAGATTAAATTCACTTTGTGACTGTAAGATC
Source organism: Apteryx mantelli (assembly GCF_036417845.1). Taxonomy (NCBI): domain Eukaryota; kingdom Metazoa; phylum Chordata; class Aves; order Apterygiformes; family Apterygidae; genus Apteryx; species Apteryx mantelli. The sequence goes on along the minus strand of NC_089980.1, from coordinate 112,674,298 downwards.
TTGTCTCATCATAATATTTGAAGGATAGTATGCGAGAAGCAGGTTTCAGAAGTAATGAAATGTTTAAATAAAAGCTTTATTAGAAAATTAGATTTGATTCCTTGCAAGTGGGATCGCTGGGGAGTAGAAACCATGCTCATAGAGAGTATTTCAATAACTGACAATCAAAATGGCTAAGGGCCAATGTTCAAAAGGAAGAATAAGCATCAGTGCGCCTTCCTTCAGAACTTCTAATGAAGTGCACTTCTGGTCTTGGGGAAGTGTGGGCATATCTGATCTCAAGTGGAACAGTACACAAAGAAAAATCTTCCTTGAGCTTTGAAGAGAGCTCAATGAAATACAAAACTTGGTCGGGTTAGTTTTGCAAGTAACTTCAGGTAGGGCAGAGACCTCAGCTCTAGCTTTTCAGGTGGTAGTTGTAACAGGTCATATTTTGAAATTCTACCTGTACATACAGGATGCACATTTGCTGCAGTACAAAGCATCTCTCTGCTGGCTATGGTTAAGAAAGAGGCATTTTTTAGCAATGAACGGAGTTAAGATAAAGATCTGATGTGTGGAGAGCATATAAATATTGTCAGGCATGCATGACAAATGCATCTTCCCAGGAGTTATTAGCTTGGCCAGTACTTCCAACCAAAATAGGTTATTTAAAGCTTCCAGTAATGTATCTTTGTTAGTCTAAGCAAAAGAAGGGGGAGGGGGGAAAGGAGATATAATTGGGAGTTTGGTACACCTGGGAATATAACTTAAAAAACATTCCTGGTTTTAAAAACAGTTCACAGTTATTGTGGGTGAGATTCAGCTCCAGACTGACACCTGCACATCAGTATCTGCATGGAGCGTGCCCACCCGTGAACTAGGGTTTAGGCTCCCATTCTGGTCAACGGAGTTCTAGCTAATTTTGTCCAGGGAGCCTGGAGAATAGATACTTCAATGTAGAAACCTAGTGGCTGGCTAGCTGAACGGCCATGAAACATCCCCCTGCACTTGTGTCACTTCCAAAATCAAATAACTTGCAGCAAGGAAATAATAATATAAACGATTGAATTGTATGGTGTCAGCATTGAACATTCTTATAAAATTGAAGAAATACAACAAAATAACAATAACTCTGATACATAAGAATTACTACTTTTCCTTAAATTTTTCAGGCTGCTGGGAAAATAGATTATTTGTTGCACATTATTATATACTTGTTAGATATATCAACTTACTCTTATCTGTTATTGTTATGTCCTAAACTTTGAGAATATTGGGAAAAGGTAGGACTTACGTGTCGCGTGAAAGGGAGGGACGGAAGGCCCTTCCTTATCTTTATAATTTACGTTTGCCTGCCAGAGCCCCCCTGTTTGAGGACTTTCCCTGAGACAGTTTCGCAAAGTAAAAAAGAATAAGATTTTATTAAAGCGACAGATACAACAGGTTCGGAATTGCCGTTGATAAATGCACTTGCTGCTACAAATTTTCTTTCCATGAGCTCAAACTAACAATTAAGCGCTTTCAATAATAATATATTTTCCCGGGTAACGTCCAACGTTTGTTGGAGGCGCAAGTCTTACCAAAGAGGCGTCCCTGTTTGGGGGAGGGAGAAGGAGGCTCGCTCGTCAGCAATCTCCGGTGAACAGGTCAGCGGTTCAATTTTCTTCCCTTCCAAAAACTTTAGTGAGCTGTCCTCTGTTTTATAGTTGCTGAAGGTGGGATGTGGAAGCGCGGCAGACATACTTCATTGGCCAGGTTGCCATTTGCGCGGTTGTTGTGGGGTATGCCCCCCTTATTTACATATCGTTATGCAGCAAAGGGCATGATTTTTAATATGGTAAGCAGGGATAATGAGGCTGGGGGTACTGTAGGTCAACAGTTAGTCTGTGAGCAGCAATTATTTTTTTGGGATGCAACCCTTTGTGGTCAGGGGCGGACCGTGATACCTCCGTATCGCTCCCTCCTCCGCTGTGCAGCTGGAACAAACTGCCTGGCCTTCACCAGCTAGTTCGTTACTCATGTTGCAAAAGGGTGGTGTGCTTTGGCTGCCACGTACTGTTTTTCCCGTGTGCCCCCTTATCTTTCTCCCTGAATTCTCTCTTGTTCCCACATCACTTACACATCAGAGTTAAATTTGCAATATCCCATTGGTTAATGCAAACCCTTACTGGTGCATTATTTTACTGTACATCAAGAATCTGACATTCTGTTCTTTTGTTATTTACAACTTGGTATTAATTTAAAGACACTACAACATAATTCTCAAAGAACACAAAGTTCTTGGCGAAATAGTATTAATCAACTCCATGCAGAATATTTATTAAACTAATAAATTGACACATTGATCTTTTTTTCTTAATGTTTCCTTTAAAAATATTTGGTCAATAACAAGGCTAAAATATGTCATTTTCAAAGCCAAATAATTAATATGCTACCTTGAATACTGTTTGTACTTTCTTAAGTGCTGAGGTTTTATGGTCCTTAATTAATTTTTGTTGCTTTAAAGTGCATGGATTTTGTAAATAGTGAAGTTAAAAACAAGTGCTTGTATAATTTTCATATTTATTTGTCTTTATTTTTCTAAACATCTTCTTTATACTTTTTTCCTAAGTAAGTTTTTAAAAAATTAGCTAATGAGAGGGAATGCAAATTGTCTAAATTTTGGTTTAATTAGCAATACAATTTTTGGTGTAGAACAGTTCACCTGTCAGAAAGCTCTTCTGTGTTACATCCGTTGCATGTTTTTGCTCATAACCTGCTTTCTCCATGCCATTAAAATATTTCTTTTATACACTTCCCTGTTCTTGACCTCACTCTCTTCTCTGCAATCTTTCACACCTCCCTGAAGATACCTCGGATAATCCTCACGCGCCCGTCAACTTCTGAGGAAGATATCGACCAGTTGCCACTAGATCCAGAGGACTTTGAGCCTGAGGAAGCCGACAGCGCAGAAGGCCGTGCCTATTCGGACTATCTGAACAACGCTTTTTACCCTTCCTAATAAAGTACATTTCTGGAAACAGTTTTTTTTTTTTTTCTTCAGTTGTTCCATTGAATTTAATGTAGTACTTGAACCACTATGCCTTATTTGTAGGTAAAAACCATTACACAGAGGATGCAATCTGAACGGGGAGTGGGGGGAACAGAACCCGTGATCATATTTATTTGCCTTGAGCTCTCCTTTGGCCGGAGCTTGTGCACTTGAAATGGGATGTTCTGAGTGAGGTTATGTGATTGTCACCAAATGGTCCAATATCCGCTCTTAAGTGCATTTTACAGCAGCTAAATGCAATCCTGAAGGGGACAGATTTTTTTATTTTTTTCAGAGGCTACCCTACCCATTTGGAAACATAGTGAAAGCAATCGTGTAAGTGTTTTGTTTTTTTTTTTTAAATTTTGTGTCCATGTTTTGTCAATATAGTTTACCCATTGTTCTACCTGCGGATTCCTTTGAATTGTTCCTTTTAACAGTTCCTTTTAACATTTCTATCAGAATAAAAATTCCTTTTCTGTCTTATAAATTGTGCTGATATTTTTTCTTCAGAGAAATGTTATTTACATAGGAACTGTGTATCTCATTCTAAGGTAATAAAGAACAAGTTTTGCAAGCATAGACTGAATTTTAATAGGACTCGTAAGTTCCATTTTATTAGATCCAAATGCAGAAGGCATCTTATGTAGCTGTGCACCTGAGAATGAACAGGGAAGCAATTTCTTATGCTTTAATTATTGTCTGAGGCTTTTTTATTTCTCCTCCTGACTTTCATAAACAGAACACCTTAACTTTGCCTTATTGGGACATGTCAGTGTTTCATCTATAAATATATACAGTAGCTAAGGATTTTAAGAGCAATTGTTCTTCCATGTCTGTTAAAGCCGTTAGTTCTTTTCATTGCTATTCTGGTTTCTAACATATTTTAAGGTACTTAAGAATAACTTTTTGGAATTTATTTTTATTTGTGTTTCTACAATGCTGCCTTAATTCAGAGACAGTGTCTTGTCCTGCTAGACTGGGAGATAATGACTTTTTTTTCCATGTGCATTAAGTGTTTTGATTTTTTTTTTTCATGTGTATCTTTCCCTGTAAATATAATATAACTTAATGACCCGGTAGAGCCTCATCTTTTATTCAAATTCTGAATGATTTCTCAGATCTTGAATGAATGATGGTAGCTGCCTTGCCAGAAATTAGGAAGTTCCTGGGAGAGTATAGCTATCACATAGTTAGAACAGTATCTCTTACAAATAAAAGGGAGATTTTGGTTTGGGGGAGATGGGGGAAGGTTTGCAATAACACTTTATGATATCAAGATTTTTCTTGACTCTCCGACTGTGTCCTCCACAGCTTTTTCATTTGCTTAGTTGAAGATAATTTACCAGCAATAGGAATATTAAACTTATTTTAATTCATTTTTGCAAAATTAACCTTACTTTAGAATTTTCTATTGCCATAATAATAAAGACTATTATGTGTGTAAACATTCCAGTTTGAATTCTCTTAGATGACATCAATAAAAGAATTTATGTTAAAAAAAAAAAAAGTTCCCATCCCTTCTCCTCCTCCAAAATAAACAATGTTTCTCCATCATGACATAATGTTTGATCAATGCATATTGCAAAAATATTATCAAGCTCAACCCATAAATGCTTTGGCAATCCAGCTAGTATTATATACAGTTTATTAATACTAAATTATGTCTTACTAGATTGCAGAAAAGTAATATACTCATTATACTGTTGTAAACCAGTCATTGGTTGCAGAATAAGTTGTAATTGAGACTTAAAGTGAAATAAAATAAGAATACTATTGAGAACTCCAGATTTTAATTCTTTTTCCATGCCATGTATATTTAGTAAGTTTTAGGTTCTTCATTAGGTAATATGTTACTTTCCAAAATGCTTGAGAGAGACACAGTGGCTGTGTTAGTGTACCTTGCATGTGTCAGATCATGTTTTAATAAGGCTTTTGAGTTTAATTGTTGCTCTTTTAGAGATTGTTTGGCAGTATGGCAAGCCTATATCCATTGATTCTGGGCCCTAGTTGCGGGTCTTGGAAATCAGAACTTTGCTGTCAAAACTGTGTGCTCCTAACTAAATGCTGTCAGTATTCAGAAAACTTTTTAACATTTAGATCTCTATCTGTCCTTTTCAATTGAGTTTGTTTTAAAAACAAATTTCATATTGCAAAGTAGAGAATTTTGCTGTGTATAAACCTACAGTGCAAAAGACCTGAACATAAGTTGACAAATGAACCCTGGACAGTGAAAGAAGTACGCAGACAAACAAACCAGTGGTTTATTTTTAGTGAATAGTTCCATAAATGGACATATTCTACAATATATGTCAACTGAATCCTGAAGCCTCTGCTAAACATATGTTCCCGCTTCACATAAGCAACTAATTCTGCCCATTTCAATGCGAGCTCCTGGCATCTGTGATGATGTTTCACCTTTGTTCATTACAAGAGCGACATAGGTGGAGGTCAGATTCTGATGCCCTTATCTGTGCTGAGTAATGTCGTTTTGGATTTTTTTGTATTAGATAAGAATGGGCAGAGACAGAATTTGAAAAAAGGCACTATGGGAGTTGGTCTATTAATGATAGCTCATATCCTGTTCTCTTATTTCCCAGGTGACTTGTATAGAGGTACCTAGAAATGGCCCCTGTCTGACTGTGGAGCAATTGCTCGTCTTCTGTGAGGAGCTGCCCTCTCCTTGTTTACAGCTGCCGCATTTGCCAAAAGATAGTTAAAAAGGCATTTGATGCTTTCCTAACATGTGTCCTTAGCCACAAATCATTGCCATGAATTCATGACCGTGGAGGAAGGCGAAGTGAACAGTGCCACTGAAGGTGGGAGGGGAGATTGTTTTGTGATGCGTCTGTTGAAATACACCTTGCAGTATGGAATAATCTGGATTGCTAGGATATAGCAGTATTATTTTAGGGACATAACGTATGTATATAGTTGAAGGAATAGATATCTAACAACAACAACAAAAAACCTCAGTTGTACCAGAGCTGTCTTTACTGGCGGAGAATAGCAGATCTGCCACCTTGCTGGCGCAACGCTGTCATGGCTAGTCTTCTTTAAAGCAGTTGATTGAAAAGACCCTTAAACAGAAGAAAGTGCTTAAAACTTCCATACAATTCAATGTCAGAGAGGGTTCCAGATCTCTCAGTATCATAACATAATGTTAAAAATAACTTTTCTTGTTTTTGTCCTGAAATTACTGCATTCAAAGTGGCCCTTCTGGAAAAAGTTTGTGAAGGAAACTCCTGTGTCCTGTACATGATATATAGGCTTTTGATAATTGCTGCCCCTTACACAAAGCAGTGACTTGCCCTGCATGTAATGTTTCCCTCTTTTTCCACGCCTGTTATCTCCTGCTCCTTGAGTATTTACTGAGTAAGCTGGGTGGACCGAGAAGCAACAGCAGCAGCTGCTGGGCTCTGCAGCAGGAATGTGGACTGACCTCCCGAGGGGATCAACTTCCCACCCCCAGATCTGTGTCGCCTGAAAGGTAAGCGATCTTAGGAAATAATGGAAGCGATTCCAGCATGCTTTTCGTTTCTGCTCTGAACATACTATGAAATATCAGCTAGAAAAGCTTCTGAAGTCCTGACGTTTCCAGACATGTGCATGTGACCTTGGAGAGACGTGCTGGAGTAGTGTTTGGACCCTAGCTGGTTTGTCATCCCGGGGCTGAGATAAGGGTGGGCATCAGAAAGAAGCTGGAAAGCTTAACTTGTAATTTCATCATGACTGGCAGTTACAAAGTAGTGAGAGAGCCTACATCTTCTGGGCTTTTTTCTTTTTTTTTTTCCTTTTTTTTTTTAGCTTTTTTGATTTGTTGTTTCAAATTTGTGACAGAAATGCTCTCTTCTCTTTAGACCTCTAAAAATCACTTCAGCTGTAATCTCTTTAGTGGTCATAGTCCTTTTAATTGATACCTGTGATTTAAGTAGGTGGCTTTCAACTGAGTAAAATAAGATTGAAGACCTCAGGTTCAGAATTAATATGTCCAACTATTTAATACTAATGGAGCACTTGATACTGAGCAAATGAAAGATACTGACTTAAGAGAGAAGCAGTGCAGATCTATCACGTGATATATCAGCTGGCAATCTAGGGTTACAGTGATGTCACTTTGAGAATGAAAATGTGTGAAGTAAAATAATTGCAGTAGCTATGTGAGTGAAAACAAAGCTTAGAGTGACCCACAAACTTTATGATATTGCTTGTTTCTTTTTTTCAAGAATGAGAGATTAAATGAGCATAGAAAATACATCTGCTTAAATTGTTTATCTACACAATACTACTATTTTGGATTTTCAACACTTACCAAAAAATGGATTTTCAATTTTGGATTTTTCAAATTTGGGTTTTCAATACTTACCAAAAAAATTGCAAAACAACCCCCCTATCAACTTCACCTCTTGGCCTCTTGTTAGGTCCTGCTCTGAAAAGAAAAACAGATGTGAAAAGACCAATGTCTGTAATATGAGGAAATCATTGAAAATAATGCTGTAATTTAGGCAATGAACTGTTTATAGCACGTATCTTACTTAACACCCATTTACTATGTTTTTCCCTTCCAAAGTAAAATAGGAAATATAAAGTTACTAACAGTGTATTAGAAGGTCCTCAGAATAAAATAACCTTCATTATTTCTATGCAGGAATAAGAAGTGTGATGATAATAATGATTTAAATGATAATGATAATGATAATAATGATTTAAACCCATATTCTCATACGGTTAGTACCATGGTATTCCTTCAGGTTTCATGTTCAAATGTCATGCTATGTAAGGTGTGGTGAGTAGCAGAAGGGTGTCAGCCTTTCTGTCTCCACCATCTCACACTATATCCAGGGTCCTTATTTAGGGGCATTCTGGATATGGGAGAGTCCTGCTTTCAGTGTTTCTTGTGCTTCCCATTTTCAATGTGATGTCATGGTGTTGCGTAGTCTGTTGCATTCAGAGGTTTTTGCCCCTATTTCCATCACCAGTATGATCTGCTCCTAGTACATGGACAGTCAGCAGCATGATGTATCCAGCATATGAATTTTCAGTCACAAGAAATGGAGCAATTAGGTCTTTCCCTATCCTACTATTTTAATTTTCACTTTTTTCTTTTTTTTTAGTCTTGATCTTCACCCTCTCTTGCATTATCCTTTTCAGGCTGTAGTAGACACACAGCGAAAGGGGAAGACGTTTTTTTCTCTTGTAAGCGCTGTTAGACACCGTTACAAGAATGGCGATGAAAAACAGTCTTGTAAAAGTGAATACTCTCATAAGGATCCTATGTTGGTATTATTATGAGTAAGGTTGCTTTGTAGGACCACCCTTGAGCCAATCTATGTAGATCTCTGACATCCACATGGGTGAGTTGATACACGAAAACAATGTAAGGCACTGAAAGCAGAGAGTAGGAAAGTGATTTGAGTTTCAGCGTAGTTAGTATGACTGCTAAGTAGCATAAACTCCAGATAAAACCCACCAATGCTGGTCTAAGTCTTTACAGATTTGTATATGTTTTAATCCTAAATTGTTAACTTGTTGTGCCCCTGACAGCTTACTCTTTCACCAGCTGAAGTATTTATTCCCTAGCGCAAATAAGGAGTGACTCCCCCAAAAGCTACTGCTTTAAAGCTTACTGAAAGTCAAAGGATATTCAAGTCACCTATGTTTTAAGGCTGGAGAACATACTCTGAAGAGCTAGTCCTGAGCTGGATTCAGCTGAAACCAACCCCTATCCATACTGTGCTCTGCTGGATGCTGCTTGTCGGTGCTCACCATAACCATGAGCCACAGCAACTGCTCCTTCTCCTCAAGCAGTGTGGTAGCTTCTCCGTGTGTGGGTGGATTTAGTTTTGAACAATTAACTGGCTTCCACCATGATACTGAGAATACTGCAGTATTGTAAATCCTAGTCCCAGTGTCACCAAAAGAAAAGGCAACACCAGGAAGAGCTTATAATAAATTGCTACACATTTATTTGCTGTGCAACACATAGCTGAATGTTTCTATTTGAGATGCTGAGGTCCTTTCCACTGCTGCAAAATGGCAGATTTTCAGTAGTTGGGGTGCTTTGGTTTTTCATCTGTGCTATATGAATTGTCAATAACCAGGTGGTACAATTTTCTAATCCTCTTGGTTTGTGACTGCTTAGGTTGGGGAAAGGCCTTCAGAAGAACAGGGAACATCTTTGTTCTCGTGCTTGCTTGTGGAAGCTTGCTTCACGGCAGGATTAGTGCCAATTCACCCCTCTGCAGCAGTGTAATGTAAGCTGCTGTTTGAATCCCACTTAAGACCTATTTTGAGGTCATAAGTGGTACAAAGGCATTATGCAAGTCCTCCCCCTCACCGGAGGGATATACTTCAGCCTCTCAGAAAAGATTTTGGAGATAATGAACTTCTTACTACTGTTTGTGTTTCTGCTGAAGAGCAGAGAAGTACTGTAACTTTCCTCTGGATATTATGTCACTTTTCTTGTTCCTTTTTTCCCAGCATTTCCAGGAGACTCAGTGGGGTCTTTTTTAATCTTGTGCATTTTTAATCTTGTGACATGAAGCACATTTTTATTCCCTCTGCTATTGCAACCCTTGTAGATTTGACTGGTTCTTTATATTTCCTTTCCTCACTCTTCTGCTGGCTGATTTACACTTCTACAAACAAAGGCGGAAGAGAGACTAACAAAAAAAATTGTCACTGGGGTTACTTTTTCTTTGTTCTGAACAAAGTCTCAGAGCAGGAGCAATGCAAGTTGTTTTTTGTCAACCTTTCATATGTAAATTGTATTGGTTGTTGTATGATGACTTCTTCAGTTGCCTTTTCCTCCTCTCTGAGGCTCTAAAGATCATGTGAGTGGAGTATCTATCAAAAAACAAGCAGAGCAGAAAGGAGTGTGCCTAGTTTTGGCTGTCATTTTCATATGCAGTTGAAAAACGATAAATGAAAAAGTTTTTTTTTTTATTAGAAGAAACTTCTTTTAACCAGTGTGCTGGGAGGAAGAGAGGGAAAGGAAGTGTCTTTACTAGCAGGGGAAATTTTCTGGGATTTAATGAGATGCTTAAACCGCTAGCTTTATATGCATTTCTTAATAAACCATAGACTGAGAAGAGAGCAATTCTCATTTAACAGTAGCAAATATTTTCTGCCTAACTCTGTAGTGAGCTTTTTCCTATCCCTTGCTGCTATATGCTGAACAAGCCGTGCGTGTGAATCACTCCTAGGACAATATTAGCCCAGCTGAGGTGGCAACCAGCGGACGTGCCACAAACCCTGGGATTTGCAGCCAAGCCGAGGAGCGAATCTCCTTCCACTACGGTTTCTAATACTGCACGCCAGACTTTACCATTATGAGCCAGAGCCAGGTTACTTTTCTATGGTTAACTAACAGTCAGACGCCACAACTGTCTTCTTTATGGCTAATAGCTGTATTTTTGATGCCCAGTGATCACTTTGGTATTTATGGGTGCTCATACTGCTGACTGAATGCTTTGCAGTTCTTTCAATATTTCAAAAATCCCAAACGTACTGAAATATCATGTCCTGTACTAGAAAAGGAGAATATACTCTGCATGAAAATAAATTAGGATAGCTCAATTCCGAACACTCGACAGGGAAAGATCAGTAGCCAGACTAAAGTATCTATTTTAAAAGTGTTCTGTATATTTTCAGTCTGTGTAATGTCAAGTGGTACCAACTAAGCATATTCGTCACTTTACTTGCTTAATAACCTCTGTGAACATGAGTTAGTGCAAATGAGACATAGCCACAGATGATATTTTGTCATCACTTTTTATGAGTTTTTAATTACAAACTTTTGGAGGCAGGGGGAACAGGAGAGGGGAGAGTGAATGGGGCTGGTAACCAAAATCCTCGTTAAACAATTTGCTTTGATGCCAAAACAACATTTATTGTTATCTGAGGCCAGCTGCCTGCCTTCTGTCCAGGGTTCTATTTGTGACTTTTCAGCATCTATAAATGGAAACACTAGCTCACCAGAAATTGTCACCAGCACTGCCTGATAGTTCTGTCTCATGACTTGAAAAGTACGGTGATATCTAACATGTAGTCAGATTAAATCACTTCTGCGCAGGACTTGAGGGATTTTTTTTTCCCCTGGGAGATGGAGTTAGGAAAACATGAAAGAAAAGTCTCAGGAAGAGAAGGCTTAAAAGAAAAGCAAACGGTAAGATATGTTGAGAAATGTTGGACTACTTTTTTTAATTTTATGATAAGAAGGAAGGACAAATCAGCTGTTGCACCTTATAGGAATATTTCCATGCTTCCTTTAACCAGTGACCTTGAAGATTAACACTTCATTCATGTGTGTTAAATTAATTATAATGATATCTTTCTGTAGAAATTTTGGAATTTTGTTCATGAGTTTTTTGTACGTATGAAATGCAAAAACTAAGATCCAGTTCAACTGCAATTTTTTTTTTAATCATAACCCTGATCTATAGCTAATAGTCTGTATTTTCCTTGGATTATTTTGAGGGAGTGTTTCATGTTGTTGCACCTCATCTTCCCTAACATTAAATCAGTAAATGGCAGATTACTGGAAATTATTTGCACAGTGTCTGGAACTCACTGAAAATAGATATGACCAAAACAAATTGTTAACAGAAGACAAAAGCAGTCAAAACACAGCTTATTAGTAATTAATGTAGGCTTGAGACAGAATTTCTAATGTGCCTTGCATTAACAAGGTTATTTTACTTTTCTTGTGCAAAGGGCAATTTATTCTTGACTTTGCAAAGCTGTGAGGAAAAGTGACCATCATTTTTGTTAAGAAACAAATTAGCACTGAAATTTTTAGCACTTATCTTAAGTAACGGTGGAGCTGCATTGTTTTGGTTTCATGGCAGGCCAGCATGTACTCTTGTAGAGTTGTGGCATATTCCTCTAGTAGCCTCATTTAAGTGAGACTTTTTGGAAGCTTGTGTGTTAGTTAATAGTTTTAAATACAACCTCACTAATGTGCATTGGGAAGGAACTCCAGGAAGTTCTGGAACAAAATAATGACTTGGCCTTAAAATACTTTTTCTTTTTTAAGAAAGGTGTATTTATTTAAAGAGTAATCTGAGAGAGGACTGCTTAAGCTTCAGCATGAAGTCATAATATGAATGTTATCTAACATTTTATGTGTTCATATTCTCATTAATAAATTAATACTTCAGACAATGAAAAAGATCTCATTCTGAATTCATTTCTGTCTGATAGGTGAAATGTAAGGAAAACTCATCAAAAGTAAAAGCAATTATTCACTAGGGCTTCAGGAAAAGTGTCAAAGAAAATCTTTGAAATTTTTTTCTAGCTCCTGTGTAGGGAAAATGTATAACAATGTCATTAAATAGTCTGATTTTGTAATTGGATACTGCACAAAGGATTGAGCAGGCAATGTTAATTGAGGTTTTACCTAAATGCTGAGCGCTTCATTTGGGACCATAATGATCTTCTACTGAGTTTTCTCTGTGTGTATAATTTTCTAAATTTAAGAATAGCAAACTGGAGAAAACAGGAACTCCACTGATTGGAGCCATATTAACACCCGTGCCAGGTCGTCCGTGGAGCTGGTTGGTTGTTTCAAAACTGAATCCTTGTAACCCGTTGAGCTGAGAGACCACCAATAGCAGTAGTAGGCTACTTCCACGTGTAGACTAGGTGCGGAGAAGATGGAGGAGGCGTGCTCAGTCCTTGGTGGGTTTTGCAGTTCTCCAGCGACAGCGGACAAATGCTGTGGCTCTGGCATCTTTGCCCCATGCTGGTCTTGGTGGCTATGCTTGTGCTATCGCGTGCCTTTCTCTCTGTCCCCTTTTGGCCTAATTCTATCCTGGTCTCCATTCCCTCTTTTTTTTACACTGCTTTGCTTCTCTAAATGCTTTTCTTTCAGGTTGTTAGATGAATTACATTTTTTCCCCACCTTTTTCCCAGTTCTGTTACTCCAGGGCTCTTATTGGTCAGGGCCTTTTCTCTTTGCTACATGCAGGTCAGTTCAATATTTAAACATTGTATGGGAGCAGTGTCAATTTTAGTACAGGTATTGCTTGTACATGTTATTGTTGATATTTGTTCACATATTTAACTTCAGTATAGCAAATACATGAGCTATTTAATATTATAGGCTTCATGAGGTGTTCAGTTCTCAGTATTATGTTCTGTGAACTAGACGATACTTTGTCTATCCATATATTGCATAAAATCATTGGATAACTCAGGCGTGAGAGGGTAGTCCAACCTCCTGCTCAATGCAGGGTCAGCTGTGGGGTCAGGCCAGGTTGCTCAGGGCTTTATCCACTTTGGCTTTGAAAACCTCCAAGAATGGAGACTGTTCAGCCTCTGGGCAACCTGCTCCACTGCTTGGCTGTCCTCATGGCAAAAAAATTTTTCCTCATATCAAGTCAAAAATCTTCTTGTTTCTATTTATGTCGACTGCCTCTTTCCTCCCATCATACATTGCTGTAAAGAGCCCAGGTTCCATCTTCTCCATAATCTCCCTGTAGGTGCCGGGGGGCTGCTGTTAGATCTCCTCTGAAGCTGTCTCTTCTCCAGGTTGCACAAGCCCAGCTCCCTCTGCCTCTCCTCATGGGGCAAGTACTCCAGCCCCCAACTGTCTTGGTAGTCTCCACTGAACTCACTTCAGCTTGTCAAAATCTTTCTTCTACTGGGGGCCCCAACACTGGATGCCATATTCTAGATGCAGTCTAGTGAGTGCTGAGTAAAGGCAGATAAACCCTTCCCTTGATCTACTGGCCATGCTCCTGTTAATAAAATCAGGGTGCTGTTGGCCATCTGTGTTGCCAGGGCACACTGCTGGCTCATGCTCATCTTGCTGCCCACCAGGACCCCTGGTCCTTTTCTGCAGAGCTGCTTCCCAGGCAGTCAGTCCCCAGCCTGTATTGCTCCAAGGGGCTTTTCCTTCCCACATGCAGGACTTTGCATTTTTCCTTGTTTTTCCTGTAGGCCCATTCCTCCAGCCTGTCCAGGTCCCTCTGAATGGTAGCCCTGCCCTCAAGCATATCAACTGGTCCTCCTATTTTGATGTCATCTGAAAACCTGAGGAGAGTGCCCTCCCTCACCTCCTCCAGGTCATTGATGAAAATGTTAAACAGGACTGGTCCCAGGACAGACCCCTGCAGTACTTGTTACAGTCCTCCAAGTAGAGTGCAATCCCTTAACCATGGCTCTCTGAGACCAACCAACTTTTTAACAACCTACTTGTCCACCCACCCAGGCTATAAAGTCTTTAGTTGGATACAAGAATATTGTGGAAAACAGTGCCAAAGGTAAATCAAGGTAAATGATATCCACTGCTTTCCCCTCGTTCACAAATCCAGTCATTTTATCACAGAAGGCAGTTGGGCTTGTCAGGCATGACTTACCCTTTTCTTTAATGTGCCAAAAATGTTGTCATGTGGGCATGAGCTAACTCTCTCAGCATCCTCAGATGCAGCCCATCTGGTCCCATGGATGTGTATGGGTCATGTTCTCTCAAGTCATTCCTGCCTTGACCCTCACCCACCACTTGTTGTTCTCCTCCTGCTTGATGCCTGCCACTAAGCATAGAGACCTGGAAGACCTTGTTGGTGAAGGCTGAGGCAAAGATGGCAAACTCAGCCTCATCTGGGCCTGTTGCCACTAAATCATTGCCATTTGGCAAAGGGCGCACTTTTTCCTTGTTCACTTTTACTACCAAAGTTGTAGAAAAATCTCCTGTTGCCTTTGACGTCCCTTGAACACATCAACTCTAGGTGAGCTTTGACTTTCCAAATGTCATCCCTGTATGCCAGAAGAATGCGTCTAAATTCCTCCTTCTTTTGCCTGTCCCTGCTTCCACCTCCTGTACTGTCCTTTCATGGTGGAGCTCAGTCATGAACTCCCTGTTTATTCAAGATGATCTCCTTATAATTCTGCTTGTCTTCCTGAATATCAGGATGGACCATCCTTGTGCTTGGAGGAGGTTGCACCTACAGATATGCCAACTTTCCTGAGCTCCTTTGCCCTTCAGAGCTGCCTCCCATGGGATCCCACCTACCAGTTCCTGGATAAGCCGAATTCTGCTCTCCTAATGTCCAGGATTTGTACTCTGGTACTTGTCTTCCTCATACTATTCCACTTCCATACAATTCCACTATTTCATGGTCAGTACAGTCAAGGCTGCCACTGAGTATCACATCCCCAAACACTTCTTCCTTGTTTGTGAGTAATGGATCACCTGTATCAAAAAGCTATCCCTGACACCCTCCAGAAATCTGTATTGTTTGCCTTCTGCTGTTTTGCCCTTCCAGTAGATGTCAGGGAAGTTAAAGTCCCCTGTAAGAACCAGGTCTGTGATCCAGAAACTCCGAGTTGTTTAGAGAAGATTTCATCCACTTCCTTACCCCTGTGGTTTGTAACAGACTTCCACCATGATGCTATCATCACTAGCCTGTTCTCTGATCCTGACCCATGAGCTCTCACCCAAGCCTGTTGTCCAACCCCTACAAGAGCTCACTACATCCAAGCTGTTCCTTCACATAGAGGGATCTTCCCCTCCTCATCTTCCCTGCCTCATCTTTTCTGAAGAGCCCATATCCATCCATTGCAGTACTCCAGCTATGCAAGCTATCTCATCATTTCTCACTTATTCCTATGATGTTATAATTCTGTGACTTATCTATGTGTGTGTATGTATATGAGATAAATCTTGGTTTTGTATACTTTGATTGTTACAGATATTTCTACTTGTTTTCAGAAGAACAAAAGCCTAGTCTAGCCTATGTAATCCTAAAAATATTCTGTTTGCAGATTGTCTGTTAAATAGAGACCAGTTCATGCTCAAGTTATATCCTCACTAACAGTTTTATTGACAGAAGGTACTGTATGTACCTCTACATTCACTGCTTAATGTTGGATGAGATAAATAATAGAAAGTTCTCTAGCACATCAGGCTATTTTACTTAATAGTTGTCAAATTTACTGTTAAAAAAATCCTTGTCTTTGCTTATTGGAGGAAGACTTTTCAGTGTTAAGAATTCTAAAAACGTTCTTTCTGTTGAGCTGGTTGTGGAAATGGAAGATAAGGGAGGTCCCATTTTGTGATGGGAAAATTAAATGACTCAATATAAAATGGATTGAACTAAGCGGATAAACAGAATTTTCTTTTTATAGTTTTGATTTTAGAAGAGCTCAGAAGGAGGCTGTATTTCTAGTGTTTCCCTACTGAAATGATGGCTAAGTTCAAAATAGGCTGTTTATGTTCTGAAATTTTTGTCAATTGGTGCATATTGCCTCCGCTATATGAAATGATTTTTATTATATTTCACACTTGTCTTTTTCCTATTCGACCTCTGCTCTCCCCTATTTTGTAGGAAAATACAGCACATGAAGCACTGGGTTTAAAGTATTTTTACATTGGTACCTTTAGCAGGAATGTTCAGTCTGTGTGCTTTGGTTAGTATTATAAGGTATTTTTTACTTTCTTGTTGCATGAAGTAGTGGTAAAGAAAAGAACAGTCATCAAGAGAAAATAAATTAAACCAAATGAACATATGGGTCAGAAAAAATGCCATGTATAGATTGAAATGGCATTAAGATTAATTTTCAGATGACAGGATGTACTCTGTAAGAAAGGGCTACAGGATTTAATTCAGAGAATTATTGTTTGCTTTTCACAAATAATATGTGGCGTCAGCTCATACAAATTGAGACAGCTCGAATCGAATCCATCAAAGTAAAACAATGATTCATCTTTGTACAATGGTAGCAACAGCAAGACTCCTGTCAAGGTGAGGCCCTGTGATAAGTGCTGTGGTAAATACTCCTCTGAAAAGACAACCCATTTTCTGAAGTTTGTCACCTAAAGGAGCCCAGACTGGATAAAGAATGGTAAGTAAGGGATGGAATATATGATGATGGCTGATCCTGCTTTTCAGGCTTGTTTTTTCCATTCAACTAGGTGTAAACTAGGCCGGAGGAAGTGGTGAATATAGAGTAGGAAGGGTTGGCTGAAGAGAAGAAGAAAAGAGGGAGAACTGGGTGGAGACTGGAGGGAGGCACAACAGGAGGTGCTGGCAGGGGCAAACACCCATCCATGGTCACTGGGAGCTGCAGTGACTTCTGCCAAGTTGCTCTTGCGTTTGTACCAGTCAGGTCCTGTGTTCAGGCAGAGGTGGAGGCATGTCCTCCTAGTTCAGGTTGTCCTCTGTGCTAGAAGTGGGATCACAGTCTGTTTTTTGTTATGTTATTTCAAGGTATACCTGAGACATACAGCAGGCACTGCCAGCTGTCTGATAGCAACTGCCGGGCTCGAAACAGACAGCTCGGTGAGCAACAGTGGCAGCAGCACAGCTTGAAGAAGCACAGTAAAAGCTCTTAGTGCAAAGTAGCAGGGAAAGGAATGTATCTGGAGGGAAGGGCTCTTACCCACAGCTAGTGCCTTATCTCCAGCAGTCCCAACACAGTTGCGTTTCTGATGGTTGTTCAATGCTTAGAGAAAGCATTCTCTGACCTAATCCAGCAGACTCAGGGAGCTGAATGCCTGGACAGCAAGATCACCTTAGACAACAGTGGAAGTGTCTTCCACACGGTGAAGAAGAACGATAGCAACTCCAACACACAGCACTGGAGAGGAATCGCACCTTTACTGTGTAATACCAGCCTAAGAGTCTCTCTTGCCTGGCATCTGCAAATGAACGCCCTTTCAGATCCACTGTGACAGCTGGGGGAACTGAGCCTGGAAAGGTCAGGACAGGAGGGAGGCACTTGCTGCTCAAGGAAAGCAGCTTGCTTTGGAACTGGTAAGAGGGACAGGTCCACGGCTCCCTTGTGTATCAGATATCTCATGTCTGTGTACGGTTCAGGGTCTGTGTGCTTGTATGTATCTAGTCAGGATGAGTACGTAAGGTCACGGAGTAGCACTGCTGAAGTCAGCCCGGCCTAGTCTTTCTCTTTTGACAGAGAAAGTGGTGATCTCTGTAAATGGCAGAGATTCAGAGGTAATGAAATATAGTGATATTGCCTGCAGTGTAGAACACATAGGTACTTTAGCAGGTCACTATGAGCACATCAGTGACACATGTGCAAAGGGTTATCACATACAAAACCCTTGTCCCTTTCACCTGTTCTCTCCCCTAGCAGGGGCAGGCTGGCTGCTGCTGAAATTAAGACAAGAGGGTAAAAGTGAGACATAAAGTGAGAAAAATTATTGAAATCCTCTTTCTTAACTGGTTGATTTTACTCTCTGGCTTTTCTATCCCTGTCTCCTTCAAGAACACATCTATCCAGAAGAGAAATTTCTGGAAATATGTTGCCTGCCTGAATCCATTCCTCAGCCTGATAGTTTAATAGTGAAGCATGAGCATTATGCTCACCTCCAGCATAGTATATGAAACTAAATAAGCACATATACAGTGTGTACTATATAGTCAGAGAAGGTTTTGTGTGCATATACGCTTAAATTACTCCTGTTTATGTAAGAGGGAAACTTTATTTCTTGTTCTAAAGGTGGTCTGTGACCTCATCTGGGGGCTTTTGTTACGCAACTGAGATCACTTCTTATACTGAAGGCTTTTTGAGCTACCTTGTCCCAAATTACAGCAGTCTAAATTAAAAGAAATTGCCATAAGAGTCACTTTCAAATATCCTTGGGCTTTGAAGATCAGGACTGAAGCTTTGTAGTGGCTACAGAAAGGGACTGATAAGATCATCAAAGAGGAAGGAATAAACTTGGAAGCTGCAGGTAGCAGAATATTTGTATCATTATTAATGTAACATTAAACAGGACCAATGTAAGTGTGAAGCACAGAAACCTTGTTTAGCCTCCTTTTTAATCCCTATCACTTATTCTTGCCTCACCTGAGCTTATGCTAGCTCTTCTTTAACCTAACACCTATTACATAGCCTACATAGACATTGCTGGAATGTTTGAGGCAGTTTTTGGTTGCACCAGTCAAAGATATCTTGGAGAGATGTCATCAGCACATTTTTGGCAGGAGGTTATTTGAAACATTATCACGCAATCTTATGCAAGGATTCAAAAGGGGAGGGGAGCAGATTCTTACAGGGACTTGTATGTGATAGTAAAAGAGGCTTTTTAGGAACAAGTAACAGTTGCAAATTTTAACTCTTTGAGGTGAGGAAGGATCAGAGTCACCATAAAAGCTGCATCATCTCCTGCAGCAAAACCATGCAGGACAATTCAAATGACTGCATTCTGGGGGAGCCAGCAAAGAGATAAGTATCAGTCTTTGCTGTGCTCATAAATTAAAACAGTTCTGGGAAATGTTTCCAGGCACTGTAACTCTCTTGTTTTCAGTTAAATTGTGAGAATGGTCTGTGGTATGGTATTGATTTGGTGCTTGCCTGAATTTTACTCAGGTCTGACTTGAGAGTTAGAATGGGCCAGAGACAGTTCCCAGGAGTCAGTCTGGATACAGAGACCCTTACAGAGAAAAATCATGTATTTTCAAAAGATATTCCTCAGGTATGTGAGACTGAGATATAAGTGGTGATTGGGAAGATGTTCACCATCCACTGCTGATGCTAACACTGAAGTTCAAGAGGGACACTAGGAAAAACTTTTTTTGTGAGGAGGGCAGTGGAGCACTGGAACAACCAGGGAATTTGTGGAATCTCCTTTCTTGGAGGTTTTCAGGTCTCAGCTAGAGAAAGCCACGGCTGACTTGACCCTATGGTGGCAGGAGTCCTGCTTTGAGTGGGATGTTGGACCTTTGGAGGTTCCTTCCAGTCAATGCTTCTGCCATTTTTTGACTTTGAAGCTGCACTACTTCAGCTGTTAAGAAAGATGGCAAGGCCTTTTTTCCACCTGCAAGATACTTTCAACATATTTAACATTGATACACAATGATACTGTGTTTATCATTGCTCTTTCTTGCATTAAAGACCTACTGCCTTCAATTTGTTGTCCATTGAATTCTAAAAGCACTGAACAGTACAGCTGTGACATTAAGTCTGTTCCTTTTATATGAATTCTGGGAAATAGAGCTACTTGACAATGAACAAAAGAAAAGGAAAGAAGTGATTAATGAGAAAGAGAGAAAGAAGGTGGGCCTTAAATAAACTAGACTTTTAGGGCAACAAGCAGATGAGCAATAAAAATGTTTCCATGTTTACATTGTATCAACTATGAGAAGCATAATACTTCAGTCTGTTTTGCCCATATTGTCCTCTTTGGATAGACAATACAGCATTAGATTATCTTTAAAGACAAAGAGTTAATGACTGCTTCTCAAAATAAGTTTTCTAAATGAATTTTAGACAGTAAGTCTAAACATCTTATGGACTGATTTATCCAGAAAAAGCAGTCTTTTTCAGAGGAAAAAGATTGAAATATCAAGGCATTTGTTTTTCTGGTTATCTCTGAAGTAATGCTGGTATTGTGGCAGTGGTGATGTAGTAACTTAATTGATGTTTCCCCAAAAAGTGAATGGATTAACTTTAACAAGAAAGTCTATCAAAAATCTCCTAAGGAAGGCAGTCAGTAATTTTTTTAATTTTAATTATTTTATTTTTTGTTGTTTTATTTCCTCACATTGTACTGATAACTATTAAAGGAGCTCTGAATAATGCATCAAATCTCTGTCAGATGAGGTTTGGTTTTTTTTCATTTCTTGATGAGGGGATGATTCCATCAGATGAGGAGAAAAGGGAGTAGACTGATTTGTTTGTCTAGCAGTTGTGCTATGCTGCTATGCATTTATGTTAGAGAAAGCAGGTTGGAGAAAGACAGCCTGTGTGCGGAATGTGTTTGGGCTGCAGGCAAATGACGAGGCCACTAATGAGGCTGACGAGGCCCTGTGGCAAGTACCCACCACTTCCTAGCAGGATTGCAACTGGAGCAACCTCTGGTAGTCCTCAGTTTCTAGGACCATCCAAAATCTTTGACCACTGTTGTTTCTCCTGTAGAGGTGAGCACTACCCTCATTGCCTAAGTTCTGTTGTATCAAGGGAGTAGAATTGTAGCTCTTCTTTCCTAAGTGGTCTTTTAGATATCTGCTGTCGAGGCCATCACGTTCATTGAAGATGAAGTTAGGACCTTTTGCTTGGATGCAAATTTGAAGAAAGCCAGGGGAATGCTGTTATGCTTTTGTGGTTGTCCTTGCAGCTGAATCAGAGTCCATTATAAGATGTCATTTTCTTCACTCTATAGCCATTATTAATTTATTATCAGTGGATCTAAGCATAAAAGCTGAACAAAGAGAAGTGGAACAGGTGCCATCATTCTCTTTTTATGCTGTTATCAACCCATAGCACTGTTAGAGCACCTGCAGCTGGGACTGCTGTTAGGGCTGTGATCCTGTAACAGAGGTATCTGTTATGGTATTACAAGTCCTAGAATCATGTAATAGCACAAGAATCTCAGTGTTCATTTTAAAAATAATAATGTTCTCGCCTCTGTGGTTGCAAAGAGATGGTTCAGACTGAAACCTGAGTGTGAATACTGTATTGAAGCCATCTGAGGCTGCAGAGTGCCTGGCATAGTGGCTCTGAAAGGTGTGAGCTGTCGGGGCTGTCTCCATGCAGGGACGAGTCAGGCTGTGAATAAGATGATAATTCCTTTCTACAACAGTTTTCAAGATTTCAGAACTTCGTTTTGTTTTTTCTGAAAATGGAATTTTGTCTGAAAATCTCTCTCCCCCTTGAAATCTGGAGAGTGTTGAACTATGATGTCAGAAGGAGGGGAGTTACAAGCTGTTTCTGATATTTGCAGGCAGGATGGCCAAGGACCTGGTTTGGGAAGTGAGGCTAATGAAGAGCAGAGCTCATCACATCAGATCGTTGTGGAACTGGGCAGAACAGAGAACTGGACCTGTACAATTTCTCTGTCTCCTTGCCTCCTGCAAAAGACAAAACAGAGTAAAGCCTTCCCTTTTCTTCTCATGAAGTTATCACAGAAACCCCCATGAGTTCATGCAACATGGTGACTTCACTGACACAGCAGGTTCAGATGAAAGTTAATTTTTTCGAAAATATTTCAGAGAGACTTATTTTTCAGCTTGACTGACATTGACACAATGGCCTTTGACCATGAAAGCTGACCAGAAGGCTGTTTATGCCAAGAAAAAGCAAGTGTGCCAGCTTATCAACCCACTTCATTACATGGTAAGTGCTGTAGTAAGCACTCTGCAGACCTGCAAATATTATAAGAGCATATTGCATAGCCAAATCTGTAGGCCAAGATCCATTCAGAAGCAGCAAGCTATCCATGATAGTCCTGCCTTTTGACCAGAATTTTTTGTTCATATCTATTTTTTTATGTTTATTTTATCGTGAGATAGCTGGCCAAACTATCAGATGTCCTGTCCAGTAGCAAAAACTGCACCTTTTAGCAGTGTCATCAGATCTCTGACTATGTTGTTTTAAGAGAAGATTGACCTTGTTTGAATGTAATGGTTCTCCCGAAAACCTTTCTGCATTAAATACTTCATTGTTGAGAGCTGACTGGTAGCATTTCGAAAGAGCTGATGGTGATAGGCGGTACATACTGCAAAATACTTTCTGATAGGACTTTTTACTGTGTTCTTCCCTATCCTTCCTTCCTGATAGGCTTAAAAGGATTAATTAAATATAGGTTGAACTAATGAAGATCCATTCTTGGTGAAAGGGAACAAAAGCAGATTTGCTGAATTTAGATGAAAATTTAATTTTGCTCAACAGCTGTTCAGGGTTCTGAAAGGTGAAAGCAACAGGTTGAAGCTTTTCATATCTTGACTTGTGCGCAAATGAATGTATTCATACTCCAGAACTGACATTTACAGAAATCAGAAAAAATGATTTCACATTTACCTCTATAGAACAGAAACTGAACCATCAGCATTCTGTCTTTGCTCTTTTGTGTTTTCTGTCTTGATCATGAAACAACACTTGGAAATCAAACATGGAGAAAAAGACAGGGATTTGGAAATGCTGTGTTTTTAAATGATGTGAAATAAATCAATTTGATTCGCTTGAACTGCTTGCAATTAGAGATTCTGGAAAGAACCATCAAAACTTGTTTCCCTATAGAATAGGTTGAAAATTGTTTTCATAGAGGTTCCATACATCTCACAAAAAATTACTGTTAGCACATTTATCACCATATTACTGCTACTTACAAATGTAGCTGTTGGTGGTGATTTTACATAATTAACATGCTACAAAAATTCATTAGACTTTCAGCCACAAGCAGTAACTAAATCATGTAATATCCTTCTTTAGAAAAGACACTTTGAAATACATCCAAATCAAAAACTAGACATCAACAGACCTAGGTGATAATCAGACAGGTTATTCCTGGTAAAATTCCTGAGCCAAAACTATTTTCTCTCTTTCAGTCTAAGACAACAATAGCAAAATGCAAAGATAAGTATTTGTGTTTGAAATCTCAACAAAGAAAAAAGGGTATGATTTGTCTGTCTCTGTTTAACAGATAATCCTTTCACTAATGTTAGTGAAACCCATCTCAGTTGAAAATGCAGTAGATTTCATTCTAGTTATTTGACATTTACACCCTAGTAGGTTAACTGACACTGATATTTACAGATTAAAAAAAATACCAAGGAACTGTCAGTGGTCTATTTATTGGGAGAGAAGCAGTTAAGAAAGATTTTTGTGCGTATTTGCTGCACAGCATCTGGGATTTGTTGCAAGCTATCCTCATCTATAGCATCCTTTCTGGGATGGAAAATCTGTCTGCCGAAGAATTACAAGGATAAATTATGCCTGTAATCACATCAACCAACAGTTCTTCTCCAGTTTCTAAGGAGCAGAAGACTGTGGGTCTAAGGTTCCCCACCTTGCCAATGAGTTGTGACTCAGCGCTGTGTCGTGTGATGGACTGTCTAGGGTTTTCAGGAGCTCAAGTATTTATAGCTTCCAAGAATCTGCATCTGAAGAACTGTGCTTTAAAGTTTGGTAATTAGGATTATGTGGGCTAATTTAATTTCCCTTTCATTTAATTCATAAGTGTTATGACACAAGTGTTAATAACAAGAATTGGGATATTTCTTTCTTCTTAAATGACCATTGTGGGCTTGCTTAGGAATCATCACCACCAGCTACATCAGGATAGGATGTGACCAGAACAAAACAGCAGTTACCCTCAATGATTTTATAAATAAAATATAGTAAAATAAAATGTAATATTTCATCATTCTGTTCCCAATTAAATATTTTTGCATATTCAGGACTTTTGTTTCCTGTCAAATGGAGAAAACATAAGTCAAAGGGTTGAGATGTCCAAGAAAAGGAAACATGGCATTTCCACCCTCCCACACAACGACATTCAAAGGGATGAGTTCAGAAAATGGTTCTGCACATTGCAAAGTGCTCTAACAAATTACCACTGGCAGGAAGGGGCATGGATGGCACTCTCATAATTACTAATTTAGGGACATGGTTAAGCTGGTTCAAAATTTGTGGGTATTACTCATTTTTTACCTTAGTTCTTTGTCTAAAAACCCAGAAACAATCAGACCACTTGACTTCATAGGAGCACTGTATAACTGTCTTTCTGAAGTGCATGAATAATTCAGATGTGAGCATTGTGAAAAAGTCTGGAAGTAAACTTCATGATCCTCCATGTGTTGGATGGTGTGTGAAATCAGGCCTTGAAATATTGGATGCGCTTTGATGGCTGATGTTGAATTATCAGAATATACTGTGGTGTAACAATTAATATTATATACTTCTTAAAAATCAGAACTTAATTTTATTTTAAATTTTGACCTTACTGTTCTGAAAGCATTGCTTTTCTATATATATGCATAACTTTCTTGCTAAATGCTAAGAACAGAATTACTTATATAGCCTTATTCTTGTTAAATATTGTAGATATCTTGTAAAACATTTGTCTGTGAAATTGTATATTGCAGTTCTACAACTGACATTCCTGAGTTCTGATTTTATTACTATTTTTTCATACAAAATCTTAGAGATTTGAATGTTCCCTCTTTAATGAGGCATAACAAGGTTTAAATATTTCACTTGTCTTTCAGACTTCTTAGGCATAATGAAACAATTTGTCCCAATAGAGGAATTATCTTCAAAATAATGGTATTTGCATAAAATGTCAAGTCATCAATAGCTGTTTTACTGAGATATTCAAGGCTAGCTCTAACTCATTCCATAGCTGTACGTCTTTCCTTCTATGTGCAGAGATATATTATGGTCTTATATATCAATGGATTGTAGCTATCTTATTTTTAATGTCTGTGAGAGGGCACAATTTCTAAACAGATTTCCAAAAGCAAACATGCATTCCAACAACTTATCAAATATTCATTGAATGCAAATGCTTTAGATGTTTAGTTAATGACTCCCAAAAGATTCAGCTCCTTTCAAAAGCAGATAACCCATTTCAACCAATGTCTGAGTGAGCGGATGATAATTTTCCAGTAAATCTGATATTGCCTATATATACATGTGTTTTTGCATATGGACTGCATTAGGTAAACTGAGGATGTGGCACAAGTCTGAAATACTGCCTTACAGTAGAATGCAGATGTAAACTCATAAAGAATAGTTTTGTTGCATTTGCTTATGCAGACATAGAGCAGCATTTGTGGAAGAAAGTGTGAATAGAGCTGATAAGCTGTCTTATGAACCAACTTTCACTTTGTAAGCAGAACTGAAAAGCATTTTGCTATATTGTTAGAAACTTCTGAGTTCAGCGCCGCAGCTTTTGCTCTCAGAAGAAGAGACCGTGTCACTTCAGAGTGTGACCATGTGATCTTCTAAAAGAATCTCATCATGCTGGGTCATGTCCTACCCATATTGTCCTTTTTATCTAGAAGTGGGAGCATAGTGTAGCATATACATTAATATTTTTAACATCATCATTTTCATTGCTACTAGCGTAATTTGGTATAACATATGTTGCAATTTCACCCGTGAATCACCTACACCAGGGCCTGTTTGCTCGAGAGTATGAGCAAATATGTAACCAATGACTACTCTTGTCTCCAAAACACACCATACATGCCGTAGTTCACTTAGTTCTTTACATACATTTTTTGTAGATGTCTTTCAAGTCAAGTTCAGATGTTTATTTTAAGCTCTATTGAATATATAGAAAAAGCACTATTTCATGTGATCTTGAAACAATCTTCAGAAGACTGTAAACAGTTTGTTTTTTCTAATTCATGACTGAACATCCCAACATTTGTTATATTCTTATGCTCAAGAAATAGTTGTCTAATTTATTTTTAAATATGTGTATAAATGTTTTAAATGTGTGTATGCATATATTTTTAAAATAAAAAAATAGAATTTTATAAACAAAGTATTGTCATAAATTGCAATTTCTTTATGTTTTTTGTGCTGGCAAATGAGGTGTTATGTTTTAATGCAGTTTTAATGAAGGATTTTAAGTTAAATTATATCATAAGTTAAAGATGCTGTCTGCATACTTTCATGCTTAAAAGGACTGAACATATCCGACTTAGAGAAAAAGGACTGCAAAGTGCATTTATGTCTCTTAGTTGTGTGCTGAAGTCAGTGGTTTATAAAATGGCTGAAAAGACTAGGTAGGCATTACGTGACCTGGTGAGTACTTAAGGTCTTCAGAACTATTAACTCACAAAAAGCTGACAACTACTTTTTCACATTGAAAAATAGAGACAGCACAACCATTTATTTCTTAATGGAGACTATTTGCAACACTGTCTGTTATTTTTCAAATTTGCTTCATTATATTCTCACCTGTTAAGTTTATGTTTTGATCCATTACTGTAAAGTTTTATCAAGCTCTGACCTCCTCCAGCTGAATACCAATGACAATATTTTAGAAAATGCCTCAGGCTTCTAGGCGTTTTCCCCACACCTGGTTTCATAGTGCGACGTATGCTCTTTGGCAGCTGTGAGCTCACTGAATATTGCCTATCAGCAGACGTGGCTCTGGGACACCTGATCAATAAATCACCTCCTGGATTTGGACATGAATTAATCACCTTGGAGCGGAGCTGAGCGAGGGCAGGAGCACCTTCAGACAAGCAGCAGTGGTAGCGCAGGTACCTAGGGAGGTTTAGCCTCCAAATGTAGACTCCTGTGGGATCTCTGATGCTGAAAGGTGCTGGGCAATGAAGGCAGGAGGAGGGGTTGGAAAGCTGAACCGAGGACCACTTCTGAGGCATAAACACCTTTTTAGAATTGCAAAATTCTTTTTGGTGGGAGTTTCAATGCTTGGTTGCTTTCTGAAGCAACGGTGGTTGGCCAAATTGTTTTACTGCTTCCCTATGTGGGCCAGTGAAGTCAGCACTGCTGAGAAACACTGGTGATGTAAAAATGGGCTGAGTCTGGGGGGTGTTGGTATGCAGCAGTGCTGTGGCAAGACATGAAAATTACAGTGCTAGTGGATGAATTAATCTGGTTAAAGTCCCGCACAGTATGCTATATATGATAAAGTTTTTTAGCACTGCACTACACACTACAGACATATTTGTATTGCACACATGAGACAAGGCTTGGGGAGAAAGCTGATGGTAAGAAAGGAGAGGTAGGGACCCCTACAAATCACTGTGGAGAGGTGAAGGAAAAATGTGATAGAAGTCAGAAAAGGGAGAAATACAAAAAAAAGAAAAAAAAGTAATGTTAAATAATAAAGTAAAAATACTAAAAGAGGAAAAAGGTGGTGGGAAGGACAACTAAATAGATAACTGTGAAGAAAAATTCAAGAAACGTAGGAAAAGGGAACAAAAATAGGGGATTTGATAGGCTGAATATTCCACAGCCTTATTCTTTGTAATAATTGACGTGTGAAGTGAATGGATGAACTTTATTGATTGGTCTACTACCTCATCATTTGTACTTAGTATTAAAGTTTCTCTCACATTTTATAAGTAATTTTGTAGAATTCATAGATTATTTGACAGAAAGGTTAGGTTAAGCAAGGCTTAACATCACCTAGAAACTCATTCCACTAATGTGTTTGTAACAACCTATCACATCGATAAAGTGATTCTTATAACATCTGTTAAAGCCCCATTAAACTCTTAGAACCCACTTACAAGTAAAAGTTTAATTGTGAAGTGTAGCCAGCTGCATATCTTCATATCTTGCAAGATGAGAGATTTCAATGAGGCGACTAAAGTCTTCATGCTGTTGAATCTGCAGGGATTTGCTTGCTGGCTTCGTTAACACAGCTTTCCGCGTGGCTTGATACTGATACCAGAGACAACTTTTTTCCTTCCAAACAAACAAGTTTTGCCATTGACGCTCATACCTCAGCCTAGCTGAACTGTAAACAAGATTTCCCTCCTTTCCCTCTGGCACTTTTATATAAAGGACTTGACTGCACTTGTTACTCAGTCTTCAGAATATTTTTAGACACAAATGATTTTATATTGATACATATATTATATATCTATATCTGTATCTATAGATGTAGATAGATATAAAGAAGACTTCTATATCCCAGGTTGGCTGTATAAATAGAAGACATATTTCTACTCAGGAAGCCAGCAGTGAAACTTTCTATCGTATCTTCAAGTGAGAATGCTTCAGCTCTTTGCTTGTTTTATTCTGCTATTGCTATTTCCATGGTTAATCTCTCTCTGGCATCAGGAAACAGTCTGCCTTTGCTGCTCTTCTTTCAGTGCCGAACTTGCCTTCTCACTCATCAGCACATCAGCACAAGGCAATCTATCACATTTTCAGCTGACCTCTTGTTCTCCTGTGTCTTCTGAAGTGTTTACAGAACTTTGTGGCACGCAGGCTCGCTGCACAGCAGCTGGTATCACCCAGCCTGACTGCAGCTTCGTGCATAATAATAATAATTGTCCTCTAACAGCCTTACAGCTCTCTTCAGTCCAGCAGTCTGCTGTCTATTTGAGTTTAGAGATAACCTTGCTTTTTCAGCATAAACATGCCTGGAGTAATATCAGATAACATAAATTAAACTGTGCGGTTGCCCTGTTTGTTTGTGGGATCTCACAAGGTTTTGTTTTTGGTCTCTTTCATCTTGCTTTCAGGTTTCTGCTGTCATTTGCAATAACGATAAACTGACTGGTTTGAAACAGTCTTTAATTTCTGACATTTTATGTGCTTTTTTGGTATCTGGTTACCTGCCTGATAAATACTCAGGGCAAAGACTTTGCACAGATCTGTGCACACACTTAATTTGAAGCACTCCACTGATTTTGTTTGGATTGCTTCTGTGATTTAATCTCTGCAGGGATCAGAGTTTGTGGCTGAAAAATTTGATAACTCCATGGTAATGATTGTTGTAACTACTGTGTGATGGGTTGGTAATAGAGAGATGAATTAATGCTCTGACTGCATTTGTCATTAGAAAAGGTGCTCTCAATGTTAGTTGCTAGTGCTCAGCTTTATGTTTCCCTTTCCACAAATGCAACCAAGGCAACTGAGACACTAATATTCTGTTTTGGTAAAAACAGCCAAAACTTCCAATATTTTTCAAAAGTGTACCACTGCTGAACACAGGTTTACCCCAGTTAGCCATCTTGTGTATCCAAATTTTACCGCTCTCTGTGCTGTCTGTTCTAATGGGCTTTCCACAGGTTTGGCTGCAGTAAACACAATCAAAATAGATTTCACCTCAAAAAAAAGGTGAAAAGAAAAGAAAAGAAAAGAAAGAAAAGAAAAGAAAAGAAAGCTATCTATCTTTGGTTTTGTTTTGAAGGATTTTCTTGTAACCTGCTATAACTAGTTCCTTTTTTGGGCAGCACTGGAACATTCCTCTATCTTATCTTTTGGGGAGGGAGGGAGGGAGTTAGTCACTTCTGGTCACTTCTACCCAGTTTTGAAATAATTATTTTACACTGATCATGCTGGAGGACAATAGTAATTCATTGCTTTCTGGATTAGTATGCGATAAATGGAATGATAGTTACTTAGTGCAAACTATTGTTAGGATTCCTAAGTTTGTTTGAATTTTTCATTGTTTCTTTTTTTCTGTGGAGCTGATATAAGAGGGCTCAGAAAAGACTGTCTTAGCTTAATGTCACAAATTTTCTTCCTTTGCTTACTGTCTTTGCTCTGTCATCTAGAAGAAGTATTTAATGTGAAAAATATAATGTGTCCATTTCAGTTTGTCATAAAAGTTCAGACTTAGTTATGCATAGCAACAGTCAATGCTGTAACTGAGTAGTAAATCTGTCCGCTAATTTAAAAGAAAGGAAGGAAAAGGAGGGGGAAAAAAAGAATATACAAAACATAAAAACCTGAAATATTTTTTGTCCCAAACAGCTCAGAGAATTTCACCAGAGCTTATGTGCTCTTTTATTTTGTGACAACAGCTCACCACTGAGCTCCACAATTTTATTGGAAAACGCCCTTGTGTCTGATTCTTCAGAAAAATTGCTACAGGGGTTTTAGGAGGGGGTTTTGTGTAACGATTTCACTGCCTTGAAATGGAGGGACAGGGACAACACAGTGGAAAGAAACATTGTAAGAAGCAGCCTTATCTCTTACTGTTTGTATCCTTCTCTAACAAGATGGAGGCAAAAATTTAACTGGTAGCATTAGTCACACTCTGAGAGTTGAGTTCCCCAGAAAAACACTCTGCAGTCAAGTTCTGCTGCTATTCTTAGCAGTTTTTTAGCCTTGCCCAAACAGATAGAAGATGAGACTGCTGCTGATGAGTCACATTGATGACAAACAGAACAGATAATGTCAAGTAGGTGTTTGGTTCCTACACTGTCCTCACAAGTAAATATCTGTACCAAAATAACATACTGGGAGTAAAGGATTAGACCCCCAAAAGGGTTTTGAAGTAGCACTGTAAAAGTAGGTGGGATGATGGCTTGCATTCTGTGTTTGGGCTTTTCATGTCTTTCTTGGTGTAAAATTGGGGCTTAACCCACATTTGGCAATCCTAGGAAAATGGTAGGTGTGAGGCAGTGTTATAACATTCCTCTCTGGGCTCTCTGGCATAAGGAACGTGTCAGCAATATTATGTCAGAAAATACGAATGGACATACTGGCTTAATTGAAGTCCATCTAGCCCAGTGTCCTGTCCCCAAAAGTCACCTGCTGTTCATAGTTGAGGAAAAAAGGTATAGGAAACAATATAGATACTCCTATGCCTTCCTCCTGTATCCTCCCGGCCTTACATCGGTGGATAAGGACTTTCTAAGTTGGAAGTTGGATCTGGACCATTGTTTTAACTTGATGAATCTATTCTCTATGTATGTGTTTTCTTGCTTTTTGAATTCAATTATTCTTCTGGCATCTGAAACTTCCTGAGGCAATGATGAGTTTCATAATGTGATTATGTGTTATATGATAGCCTAGAAGTTTTTTTCTGATAAATTCATGTGGTGCTTCATGGAAATTTTGATCTTATACCAAGAATTCGTGGTATCAAGGTGAAAACTGTGCTGTATACATATCTGTGTTTTTCTACAAAATGTCGTGGTAGGCATAGCCTTGCCCTAGGTATCACAGGGCATGTTTACAGGGAATCTTATGCATGAATGGTCCAATTAATGATACTTAGAATGGAATTAATTTCCCCTCTTTTAGATGTCTGAGTAAGTGACCCTAGGTTTATTCTGCGGCCAGCTTAGAAAAAAACCCACAAATTTTAGAACATGATTAATATCTGATCTGTTTTAGATCTGTACCTTGGGTAGGATGAACTGTGCCTTAGAAGTGCATATGTCTCTGTGTTGTCTATTAAGAGAGCACAGCTCAGATGTAGATATCTACTGTGGAGACCTTTACCTTTGGTCAGGTGAATATCAGTCTTACTGAGGTCAGTCACTAGGGAAGAAGAAAGATACCTAATCCCATGAAATGACTGCACTTTAGGAAAACACTCATCAGAGAATAAGCTACAGTGTATTTTACTTGCTGTCCTTACTCTGAGACCCTTTAGAGAAATGGATGGATAAGATGTTAGCGCAGTAGAGAGAGAAATGGCAAGGAAAGTTCATCCAATTTAAAGCACTTTTAAAACTAGATCTTTTCTTAATGCCTGACATTATGTGTGTCCATGATTTTTTTTCTTTGAGAGAGATTTGTCTATAGTCTCAAGAGATGCTGTTTCTGGGATGATGCAAGTGTTTCATCTGGACTGTAAAGAAGGTTCCTAGCACAGCATCTCTTAAAAGGTCACCCAGAATTTTTTGATTAATGCTACCTTGTTTGTGTCTGGCAGACAACAAAAGGGAAGAAAACAGAGAGAGAGAAAAAAAAGGCAAGATAAAAAAAAAATTTTTTGATTCTTTAACTAAAGTGGGATGGAAGGTAAATGTTAACCTCACAAGAACCTGCAATACAAAGGATTGGTGAATCAGAGATGATCTCAGGGAGGGGGAGTTGGTCTCTGTACCCATGAGATAGCGAGCATCAGCTTGCAAAAGCCCTGGTGGCATTCTTTCAGCTTAGAGCTTGCCATCCCACATCCATTCCAAAAATTTGATCTCCCTGGTGGCAGAGGAATCTATCACTGCCATACCATATGTTGTCACAAACACACCACCTTGCAATTGATTTTGCACTTTTGATGTCAACTCTTTGCAGATCCTGATGTCAAACCCTTAGTATATGACTCTGCTAGGTAATTGGAAATGATATTTTGATTTTAGCTATTTTCCAGGGTAAAAGATAGTAGAGGAAAATTGGTCCAAGGACATAAATCATTCTAGCTGAGCCAATGGGTAAGCATTCAAGAACCTCTAGCATTTGAGTTATCCCTGTTTTGCATTTTCCGTAACGAACAGCAAATGTCATTTTATTTCTAGTACTGCCTTCTAGTATTCTTGTGCTACACTTTCTTCAAAATAAGCAACAGAAATTCATCCCCATTCCTTGGTCATTCTATTTTTTTTTTTAGCATTCCTTCCCTCAGAAATTTCAGGTGCCAGCATGAGATTTCAGATACAGAAATTCTATGTATTAAGAAAAAAACTGCTAGAGTACCATTTTAAGTCTAAAGAAATAGACCTATGCTATGAACTTCAGATCTGGATGTCAAGTGTTCGAGACCTACAGCAGTTTTCAATTTTTATTCTACTTACTGGTCTTCAGGAATAATCAAAGAGGGAGTTGTAGGCCCAGAGTTGCAATTCTTTCTCTTCTACTGCTTTAGAGTTTGACCTTGCTCTAATTACCTAATATTCATTTCCTTAAGACTGGAATATAAAATTTTTATTTTTTGTAGCATGGCTGGTCAGCAGGGAGTGATTCATCTCACTGAAGTTTAGACAGCTCCAATGCCAGCATTTACATCTGAACAGATTGTCCAGACTCCCACTATAAACAGTGGATGGAAATGGATACTTCTAAGGCACAATTCCTGATGTAGTTTAGATACCTATCTTATGGTGAAATGAATTGTTTCCCTCTCTCTTCCTTGACTATAGAGGGAGCCTCAGACACGCTTGAATGCAGATGTGGCAAGTGCTTACATTTCCTTAACTACACGCGATGTGTGTTGAACCCTGAAATGGCATCAATTTAAGTCTGCAGAAACTTTGGCTCTTCAGACTATTGTGATGCTGTTCTTTTGCCTTTCAAATGACTGCATTCATCACTCAGAGTTGTCTTTGGTTTGGAACAGAGGTATCAACTCACACACCGAAGTGCTTTAGGTGGAAAGTTCAAGATATCATGTACAAGTCAAAATATAGGGAAAATGTAGACTGAAATCTGGGCAGAGTTCCAAGAAAAAGCCAGTGATATTCCCACTCCTATGAAAAGTGTTAGAATATTTTAATAGCCACACTATTTAATGGATAACATAGGGGTTTTAAATCTGAAAGAGGACTTTCAGCATATTAATTATATCAGTGGAATTTATTATCTTTCACACATTTGTCTTTCTTTTATGTCTTCTGAAGTCATTCTTTCACACAACTTGGATACGTTTTTTATTGTGTCCTAAATATACTTTCCAATACATTTGGCAAACTAGAAAGGTTCTTTTTGTGTTTCTCACTTGCACAATAAAAGATAAGATGATTAGGAAAGCATTACATTTATATTGTTAATAATGCAGATTTAAATACTGTGGTTTCCATGTTGTAACAGACATAGCCCTTCCTAGTAGGGAACACTGCCATTTAGGCATCACTACTATGGTAGGATCCATCTGCACAGTTTATATATTCTTTTATCTTATCAAAGTGAATACTCCTGGAAGGTTACTCTGTTTGCTGTACTTGTGAATGCAAGATGTTGTCCATGATTAAATTGTCACTATTCCAGGAAGACAAAAATCTGAAATCTGAAAAATGAAGCTAAATCACATACATGCCCTGAGAGAGACAGTTCAGACAAAGTTTGGCTAGTGATAAAGGGAACTAGCTGTTTTCTCCTTGAAACTGTATTCTATTTTTAGAACATGGAGTTAAGAAATATGGGAAAAAGGTTTTAATGCCAATGGGATGCATTTCATATACTTAATAAATGTTTTTTTCCTGGTAGCAATTTGTCAGAAGGGGATTCAAAGTACTTAACCAAAACATATTCACAGATCAGATTAGTCATTCCATCTTCCTTCAAAGAATCAATGAAAGCTGGGATGCAGTGAAGGTTTCTGTTCCTTTTTAATGAAAATGAGGAACAGAAATATGTGGAAAAGTCCCACTCTCATTGCTTAAATTTTAACTCCATAGCTGGCTTCATGAATTTTGTGAAAAATCGAGGCAGTAAAATTATGTGAGAACTCTGCATGATTTCTGCATAATTTCTTGCACAAATTTACTGGAATTGCAGCACCAGAGGAACTGGCTGACTGTTCTCAATTAGGTTTCTGTTTCTGTTAGAAAAGCACAATGCAGAACAGTCCAATTCTTCTAGCAAAAAGCATCCTGCAACATAAAATCAGAACAGAAAGAGTAGGGGTTTTTTTTAATAGTAATAATAAAAAAAAACTTCACAAAGGAGCTTGTTTACAAACAATCAAGTAAGGAAATTACTTCATGAGAAGCCAGGAATGGAGAGGGACAGTGAGGGTTGCATCTCACCTGATAGATCTTGTTAATGCACGTAGCTGGGCCATGCGGCATCAGCAAGGACTCTGAGCGCTCTGCAAACCTGAAACTTCCCCAACAAGCAAAATGAGATGTGTTATATGCAAGGATAAACTGAACTGTGACCTGCCCAAGGTTACGCAATGGCAGAGACAAGTGCGAGTCTGGGAGATCTGACTCCCAAGCAAAGAGATGGATCATCCCACCCAGAGCAGGTGAACGCATTTAGTTGTCATACTAGGATTTATCTGATTTCCTTTGCAGTTTATTCTTTTATAGGGAAATCAGGAGTCTCTGGTAGTACTCTTTAGATAGACTGCTTTGTACAGAGGGAACTCAGTTCTTTGGAGGGAAAATCTGCATTACTTAGGGAATGATTTAATTCTGTGAAGGCTGAGTGTTGGACAGGAGCACAAAGAAAACAAAGCACATCATTTGCACACACAGGAGTCAAGCAAGAGGGAGCTGTGTATAAAGGCTCAGCTTGCTTTCTGGAGAGAAAGCTTATTCTCTTCTCTCAGCCATGAGCTAGCTCCCACATTGCTCACTGCATTGCCAATGCCTGCAAATCAAGCTCACTCAGCCAAGCAATAGCCTGAGGATAAGTAGGCTGAAGTGGAATATAAAAAAAATATATACATACACATATACATATACATACATACACATATACATACATACATACATACATATACATATACACACATATATGTATAGCCTCAGTTTGCTTTGCTCAGAGCCTATTTGCTGAAATCTGATGTGGAGACACTCTAGGCTCAACAGAAAATCTTGTGGGCCAACTTGACCCTAAATGTGCATGAGACCTCAAAGCCAGCTGCCTCGCCTCCCTGTACACGCACACACACATGTGCACACACACCCACACCCACACCCACTCACACACTCACACACCTCTTTGTAAGAAGTGATCAACACTTACTGAATTCACAGACCAAAGGCAAATCTTCAAAGGACATCTTCATTTTCATTTTTCTCTGCCTTTCCAACCTGAACCTTACTAACATAAGGGCTCAGCTTGTGCCACTCTGCTGAGAAGCATGGTGCCAAACCCGTGCTAAAGTCAGTGCGAAGGCACTGTGCTCCTGCTGAGGGCTCACGAATGCTATCACCTGGGCAAGTGACTTCCAGGGCACTGAAAGGGTTTCCAGCATGGTCTTTCCCAGGCAGGGTTTGTGCATTCAAATCCTTGCCTTTGGTAATGAAATTCAACTCAGCTCCACAGCAGTGGAAACAACGGACGCGTTAGGAGAAAGAAACATCTCAGAGAGGAGAGGAGAGGGCACACACTGCAGCAGCAGATCCGCAGTCATATCAGTTTTGGCAGTTCAAGCCAAGCTGCGAGCACATAAGCATTCACCTGGCAGCTGCAGACGCGGCCCTTGGTGGCTGTGCTTGAGAATCACTTCTGTAGATGTACACACAGAATAAGGAGCTCTGCCATCGTTTTGAGGGGAGATTCATAGGCATGCAAAATTTCCTGGCAAACTTTCACAGATAAGTAAGATGAAAATGACATTAAATGCTATTTATTAGCCTAGGTTGGCTGAACAGCTTTTCTGCTGCTCAGTACCACTGACCTTCCTCTGCACAGGGCACTTTGCTAGGGTAGAGACCTACAAGCATTTATCTCAATGTATGCACTGGTTTTCTAATGGGCACGAGGTACTGAGCGTCTCCAGGGCCTGTTGTACTGCAGCAGTCAGAAGCGCTCCATGCTTCTCTTATCAGACCATGTGTTCACAGACTGATTTGCTGTGGAGGTCAAGTTGCTCTTTTTTTTTTTTTTTTTAAACTCAAGATGAAAAAACTATTCTGAAGATTATAAACCTTAGGATAATGTATCAGCAATTTAGCAAAGGAGCCCATGTAATATTGTGGCATGCAGATTATTTTTAGTCTGTTTATTCTAAAACAAATCTAATGTCTTCCTGTTTATTTTCAGTTCTTTAATTAGCAATGGCAAAAGACAAAAATGTAAATGGCTTTTACTGACACATAGTTACGAGATGGCTTACTGTAGAACAAGGTAAGAAATGTTGTCTTACTCTGGCACCCAAGCTGAAAAGCCTTTCACATGTAAAGTAAGATTTATGCAGAATATAAATGCCTCAGTCCAAATTCTGGAAGAGACCATTTTTAGTTCTCCTCAAGTCCTGGAGCACTTTCAACATAGGGACATTCAGGGCTTTTTCATATTAAAATTTTCCAATCACATCAATTCTTGCTTCAGTGATTCAGTTTTATAGTCCTGAGTATTTTGGCACCTATCTGAAACCACAACCCGTCGCGACTGCAGAAAGTATGACTTATTTTGATGTCTTTGATCTGATTTTATGTATTTGATCTAAGCCTGCCTTATAGAAAGAAAATGCACTGGGTGGCCATTTCTGTTCAATACAAAGGGGAACGAGAAGTTATTGGTCCCTTTCAGGAGACCAGAGGGAGGGGTCCTCCAGAGTATTGGAGACCCAGTCATTGAGTAAATTGTATAAACAGTCCTTAAGATGCATCCTGAAACCCAGATCTCACCCCTTACTGAGAATGTGTCCTAACTGTCAGGGGATGGTGAATTGATGAATATTTCATAAATGCTGAATTATTTTCTGCACTATCAAGTGGCCCCTCTAGGAGAAGGAACAAGTTCTACCTCTCCCTAGAACAGCCTCTTGCCTGGTCGTGGGAAGTGTATGAGTTTAAGTTTCTTCAGGAAGAAATAACTCAGAAAGCCTGTTTTAAAAGAAAATTAACTACCTTTATCACAACTGTCTTAATGTTTAGCACTACAGCCTTCTTTATATCGCCAGCCTTGTCCGTGGTATAATAGAAAGAATACGTGAGCATTACAAATACTTGTGGAATCAAACGAGTTTATGAAGGATATTCATTGTATGCTAAATAAGATTTAGGAAGATATTTAGAAATGGGGTATAAGCTAAAGGAAAACATTTTAAGAAATAAGTGATAGCCCTTACCGTAGATTCATGAAGATCTGACATAAAAAATACCTATTTGATTATTACCTACTTTCCTACGTTACTGAAAAACTGATCCCTACTGTCTGAGTTTAAATTATTTTAGCACAGCACTTGCATTACTGTCCTCAGAGATTATTTCATAGAGTGATAGATGTCATTGGTGGGAAATGTTTCCTGATACCCAGCTGAAATATTTTCCTGCTCAGTTGTGCTTCGTTGCTTCTGTGGTGTGAGCTGGTGAAACCACATTGCGGCAAATAGACTGGTGCCAGTTCATACCAGCTGGAGAAGCAGCCATAGTCTCTCTATCCTGCCTCAGATGAGTTTTCTCTTTTTCATGAATCTCTCCTCAGATGCTTTAAGATATTTATGCCTTCCTGCAGCCTTAGGAATCATTCAGTCCAACTGCACACTTTTAGTTCCCATAAACTTTGTCCCATCAACATTTTAATGCTTTCTTCTAATAAAAGTACTGTCAGATTTGTTTTTTTGCTTATTACTGCTAATATATCAGGAGAGCTTAAGGAAGGAACAAGAGACTAGCAGTGTTTTACAGGACCTGAATTTCTGCTGTGGATGTTGTGGTACTGTACAGGAATGTTGCACTATGGTATACAATGGTGTATATGGGACTATACACCACCACTTAGCATAGAAAGATAAAAAAACTAACGCTGGCCAGGTGATCACTAGCTTAACATCGATCCTTATCAGATATTCTCAGTGATTTGTGCTAATGACCAGCATTTTTCTTTTGGGACTTATCCACCCCAAAGGGGATAATACTGTGGTGATTTCTTGGTTAGAAACTTTTTAGCTACTTTCTTTCTGTATCACATATTTGATACATAATTTAGAAATTGCCTATAAATTAAGGTGCCTGAATCAAATAATACAATATCATTAGCATTTCCCTTTCTCAGTGTCAAGTGTTATTTATCAGTTTTGAGGCTATTTGGTTTAATTTAAAGTCTTGTGTTGTTGTGGTACTTATTTCATGGACCAAGTACATTTTCTGGAAAATGCTTTTACAGAATTAGGGTTCAAAAAAGTGTGGTAAATATGAACATACATACATACATATATATATATTTGTATATATATATAAATATTAAATTGATTCTGTTTGGAGATAATGGATAGATAGAACCCTGAGGCTATTGCCTTTATACTACTGACATCTTATATCACCAGGAATGAACCTGGCTGGCTGTTACCACAAAAACTTCCCTTCCATAAGAGGCAGAGAAATGTAATTGGTTTTGTAGCATTGCATACATTAATCTCAAGGGCTCTCAGTATATTTTATTACAATTGCAGTTGACTGATAGAGATTAACCTTATGCTAAGCTCTATAAATGCAAAACCCAGTCTTAGATGGCACTTAGAATAAAGATTAGTTATGTAATTAATTTGTACAAGCTTAATAAGTGATTTTTGTAGAGGTTGGTTAAGCAGCCATATTAGAGTCTGACAAATTAATACATTACTTCTGACCATCTATGATACTTATGGTGCACTTTCAGCTTCCACAAGGCATGGTGCTCCTAATTTTGGACAGCCTAGAGAATGTATCTTGCAAACTGACTACATTTAAACTCTTTAAAGCATCAACTTCTTGAGGTAATAATATTGTTAACACCTTTATCAATGATACATCAAATCCTTTAGCACCTGTCTGTAAGCTTTGCTTATGTGACTTATATAAGGAAAAGGATATCCACGCCAAAAAAAAAAAAAAAAAAGAAATGTTGTCCTGCAATCTCTTGCAAAGAGTAGGCTGTAATGTATCTCTGTATATAGTACAATCAGTGTCAAATATTGCAAAATAATGGCTAGCTTTTTTTACAGTGTAGTCTTCTGTTTCTTGATTTGGGAGGATCTGGCTCATGATTTGACCAGGTTTCTATCAGAAGATCCCACTAGAATAATTTCATAGTTAAAGAAAGCTTAATATGTAAGTAGGGAGAAATCACACCAGTGAACACAGCCCAAGTCCACCCAATTTTTTTTTCCTTTTTAGAGAAAGCAAGAACAATAGGTCTCTATCAGACCTTGCATAAACGTTTCATTAAAGTACTTTGGACAAAATTTGAGGACATGTGCTTTCTTCACTGAAATCATTAGCAAAAATCTCAGAGGCACCACTGGTCTTAGCATTTCCATCCCACCTCTTCACCACCTCAGAACTCATTAATTGGTTTTGGTACATCCATACCCTTCACTTTGAGACAAGAACAGGATGTTCGGTGACCATGACGTGGGTGTCCATCACCACCACTGTAGTCAATGTTCACTGGAGCTGCTTTAAGTAGATGTGAAATAACTAGGAGTACTTCCGAGTTGTTAGACAGCGATTTTAAATTCGAACAATTTAGGGATTAGTCTTTCCTGAGGGTGAATCTTGGGTTCAGAAAAGCTATACTGGTTCTTTAAATGATACTTCTATTTTTATAAAGAAATGTTATAAGGAAATTATTACAGCTGTCACAGCTGGAAACCAAAGTTAAGCTAGAATGATGGTACAAAAGGCAACGCCTCCTTTATTCACAAAAATGAAATGTGTCTCCTGGATGCTTCTGCTGGGATTCTTTAACTTTTATAAAAACTTCATAGGGAACAAATCTGTAAAATGATTTCAAGGTTCTCGTGTATATAATCAAATATTGCTGTTACACTGCCATTTAAATTTTATCACAGTAATAGGTACTATGTGTGTTACCTTGAAGTTGAGGTCTTTTGCTAATATAAAAAAGATTTGAATGTCTAACTACAGTCATTGCTAGTCTTTTATTATATCTAAATTTGGCAAAATCTTAGTTTGTTTGCAGTCCTTGAAGGGTTTTTTTTGTTGTTTATTCATCACCTTCTTAAGCTAGATAACCTTGGTATCCTAGCTTTCTGTAGAAAAGCATATTGATAAGTGTTTTCTAGAAAGACTTGACATGAGTTAGGTTGATCTTGGCTGAGAGAGATGTATAGCATATGTACTACATTATCAGTATACGTTTTAGCTGTTGACAGTGACAGAAGCAAGCTGACATTAATGCATCTTGATAAGTGATACTGCTATTACTAGTGTCAGTTTTATCATTAACTACTCAAAACATTGACCTAGAACTCTTGATTTGATGTTGTAATAAACTTGATATATATTAATGTACATTCCACATTGATTTCTTCATGACATATTCCTTGACAGTAATACAATTATTGTATATTGCTACAGTTCGCTTGTTGGCATTGCCCTCAACATTTGTTTCAGAAGACAAGAATCTGATGTTTATTTATTTATTTATTTATTTATTTTTAAATGATAGAGGTGGCATTTATTGGTTTGGATATGAAATGCCTCATGATTAACATTTTCTTATGAGACTGTCATATAATTAATTGCCAAAAATTCAAGGTGTTACAAACAGATTCAACAGTCAAGACTTCCTGTTCTTCCAAAGAACGGAAAAACAATTTCAGATGTTTCCATCCAAATTAGGTTTAAATATCTGCAAAAGCATAAATTTTCTAATGGCAGTGGAATTGTGGTATTACTTGTAAAATATAATGACTGATGTGTTTTTAAAATGTTAGCCATTCAATAGCAGTTTAAAATTAATTAGGAGATGCTAACTTGTAAAACTGAATATTCCATACCAAAATAGTAGGCTGATTTAACAGGGACATTCTGGAAAAAACACTGCAAACTGCATGACCCCAAAGGCACCAAAATGCAGGAATTTTGGGAGACTGTAACTGACATGGACTCTGAATGGATAATGAGAATCTGAGCTGTAAAGGTATAATTTGCACAAGTCCATGATTACTTACCACTCTGAGTCTCACTGGAATTGATTTGCCCAAAGATATTAAACTTATTTCCACCATGTGACTGCTATGGAAGAATAAAATAAGTGTGGGATTTTCTCAAGAGCAGATATGATCTAGGAACACAAGAAATTTGAACAGAAAAGATCTTCTCTGAGCACTGGAAGGTGTCCACAGGCACATGTGCTCCTAAGTCATTCAGGGTAGAACCACCAAGGGCCTTACTTCAGTGCTGCATTGCCTTTGCAACATGAAATTTTGGGAGCTTTGGGGTCTGTTGCAATCCCCAGGAGGTGCTGCATGTATTCTCCCTTTATAGCACATGGGGCCGTAGGGGCAGTGTCTTTAAAGGGATGGGTGCAAGCACCTCCGTCCATGCTCCACAGCCTCTGGATGTGAGCTGCTTTGGTCTGGAAGGTGAACAGCTTTGTTCGTACAGTGCTCTGCCATACTTATTAAATTAAGTGACTCATTACATGATTAGCTTGAGTTTCACCTGGCTACTGACCCCAAGCTGGCTCATGTCTCCTGAGCTCGGCCTAGATAGGACTCACTTGCATCTGTCTGCAGGAGTCACTGAGGAAGGTTACCCCGATGGAGCAGTAATAGGGAGCTGCCTCAGGGAGCCCTCAGGAGATGCCAACTACAGAAAAGAAGAGGCCCTTAAATCCTGGCCCTTAAAGCCTGTAAGAGTCTACCTCTGGGCCATGGGGAAGCAGTTTGTCCTGTTCGGTGTTCTCAGCTTTGATTCCTTCCAAATTTAGGCCTCTAAACTAGATATTAATTTTCTAAGAGAATAAAAAACTGCCATATGGGATCAACCAGAGTGCCATTTTGTCCAGTGTCCTCTTTCAGACTGTGGCCAATAGCTGATGCCTGGAGAAAAGGATGAGAATAAGACGAGCATATGGGGACTTGAAGTCAGATCTCTCGATTTTCAGAATTACAATACCTTATTATTAGGCACAGAGCCTAAGAGTGAGTTTCTCCTAATGAAAGTCTTTCATGTTTTTAAATAATAGAACATCCACTGGACCAGAGAGGAATGTGAGAGACAAAGTTTGCTATCTATTGTCTAGGATACAAATTCAGGATTTGGGATACCCAGTTTCTAATTCCTGCTCCAGTCATTAACTAACCAGTTATAATCTACTTTTAGAATCAGTTTGGCAGAATTACCTGCAACGGTCACCCTGAGATACCACATAAACTGATGCTTAGGAAGTTCACCTGGCAGGTACGAAAGCCCATGATCTAAACCAAAAGGATGATGTGGTTGGATGCAATTGTGGTGGTGGCAGGGGTTGCTCAGAGGCACATCCCATCCCCCAAGACAGGGCAAAGAGCCCAGGAGGCTTGAGATTGGGTCCACAACTGCCCCAGCCTCCACGTCCCACCTCTTAGTAAGGATCCCTTAGTGCAGTTTTGAAAACAAGATTTTAATCTCCTGGATGACTCATCATCTTGTGGACCATTTTGTTTAAAGATGAAGAGATCTCCTTTGTTCGCTTCCTGTCTGATACAAGAATATTCTAGATCACCTAGAAGAGCAATTTAGTGACAGTTTCCTGTCCTCCAGGTGAGGACCTAACCCCCAGCTGATGGATATAAAAACAGGCACGTGCTCCCACTCCCAACAGGTTGCCCTCTGTTGAGTGTTTCAAAATTTTTTTACATTTGATGGCAGAAACTAACAGCAAACTAATATTTGGTGACATTTTTGTACATCCTCCTTTGCTGCCATATCACAGAATCACAGAATCACAGAATCACTGAGGTTGGAAGGGACCTCTGGAGATCATCTAGTCCAACCCCCCTGCTCAAGCAGGGTCACCTAGAGCACATTGCACAGGATTGCATCCAGGCGCATTTTGAATATCTCCAGAGAAGGAGACTCCACCACCTCTCGGGGCAACCTGTTCCAGTGCTCTGTCACCCTCACAGTGAAAAAGTTTT
This sequence comes from Apteryx mantelli, assembly GCF_036417845.1. NCBI lineage: Eukaryota > Metazoa > Chordata > Aves > Apterygiformes > Apterygidae > Apteryx > Apteryx mantelli. Next base: position 112,630,613 of record NC_089980.1, on the reverse strand, counting down.
TCCTCATGTTAAGATGGAAGTGTCTGTGTTTCAGTTTGTGCCCATTGCCTCGCGTCCTGTCGCTCGGCACCACTGAAAAGAGTCTGGCCCCATCCTCTCGACACCCTCCCTTCAGATACTTGTACACGTTGATAAGATCTCCTCTCAGCCTTCTCTTCTCCAAGCTAAACAGGCCAAGCTCTCTCAGCCTTTCCTCATAAGAGAGATGCTCCAGTCCCCTAATCATCTTTGTGGCCCTTCGCTGGACTTGCTCCAGTAGTGCCACATCCCTCTTGTACTGGGGAGCCCAGAACTGGACGCAGTACTCCAGATGTGGCCTCACCAGGGCTGAGGAGAGGGGGAGAATCACCTCCCTCCACCTGCTGGCAACACTCTTTCTGATGCAGCCCAGGATACCATTGGCCTTCTTGGCCACAAGGGCACATTGCTGCCTCATGCTTAACTTGGTGTCCACCAGCACTCCCAGGTCCTTCTCAGCAGAGCTGCTTTCCAGCAGGTCAACCCCCAACCTGTACTGCTGCATGGGGTTATTCCTCCCCAGGTGCAGGACCCTGCACTTGCCTTTGTTGAATTTCATGAGGTTCCTCTCTGCCCACCTCTCCAGCCTGTCCAAGTCTCTTTGAATGGCAGCACAGCCCTCTGGTGTATCGGCCACTCCTCCCAGTTTTGTATTGTCAGCAAACTTGCTGAGGGTGCGCTCTGTGCCTTCATCCAGGTCATTGATGAAGAAGTTGAACAAGACTGGACCCAGGACTGACCCCTGGGGGACACCGCTAGCTACAGGCCTCCAACTAGACTCTGTGCCACTGAGCACAACTCTCTGAGCTCTGCCATTCAGCCAGTTCTCAATCCACCTCACTGTCCACTCATCTAACCCACACTTCCTGAGCTTGTCTATGAGGATGTTATGGGAGACAGTGTCAAAAGCCTTGCTGAAGTCTAGGTAGACAACATCCACTGCTCTCCCCTCATCTACCCAGCCAGTCATTCCATCATAGAAGGCTATCAGATTGGTTAGGCATGATTTCCCCTTGGTGAAGCCATGCTGACTACTCCTGATCACCTTCTTTTCCTCCACATGCGTGGAGATGGCTTCCAGGATGAGCTGCTCCATCACCTTTCCAGGGATGGAGGTGAGGCTGACTGGCCTGTAGTTCCCTGGGTCCTCCTTCTTGCCCTTTTTAAAGACTGGGGTGACATTGGCTTTCTTCCAGTCCTCGGGCACCTCTCCTGTTCTCCATGACCTTTCAAAGATGATGGAGAGTGGCTTAGCAATAATGTCCGCCAGCTCCCTCAGCACTCATGGGTGCATCCCATCAGGGCCCATGGATTTGTGGGTGTCAAGTTTGCTTAAATGATCTCTAACCCACTCCTCCTCCACCAAGGGAAAGTCTTCCTCTCTCCAGACTTTCTCTCTTGCCTCCAGGGTCTGGGGTTCCTGAGGGCTGGCCTGAGCAGTAAAGACTGAAGCAAAGAAGGCATTCAGTAACTCTGCCTTCTCTGCATCCTTCGTCACCAGGGCACCCACCCCATTCAGCAAAGGGCCCACATTTTCCCTAGTCTTCCTCTTGCTGCTGATGTATTTGAAGAAGTAAAGTATAAGTAAACTGTATTATTTGCTTTTACCTGAAATGCTTGGCCTACCTTTGGATATTCCTCAGAAATGTTGTGCCTTTATTGTCTTTCAGACTTAATTTTTCTATAATCATATGTTGTTTTTTTCTAAGGAAAAAAAATTAATGTCTGTGCACTGAACCAGCACTGTTTAGTCTCCCACAAGGTCTGTGTGTGGAGACTAGGTTCATAGACATTGCACTGATGCTGCAGAAGGGTGAATTTAATCTGAACGGAAAAAAATGAAACACAAAGCTTTATCAGAAGGTTTGTTTATCTTGACAAGCAGTGACAATGAAGAATGCAGCATATAGATATTTTTACAGAGAATATATTTTCCAAGTGCACATTTGCACGCCATGTATCTGAAAGTGTTGACAAAGCAAAAAAGCTGATTATATTAAAATCGATACAGGGTTGATGCTGATGACTAAGAAATCTTGCAAGAAAGTCCTTTGTGATGTTTCAGGCTCGTTTTGGCACCTATTAGAGGTCACAAGATTGAAAATGCTCAACAAGCACATTCTAACGAGCTACCCTTTGTTAGTGGAAACGCACTTTCAACCTACCTAGGGCAGAAGTAAAGGCAGGCTATTTAAATACACCCATTTTCTTCCCAGGCATTTTGTTTTATTTTGCAGTTGCAGATGTCCAACAGTACATAGATGGTGGGTTCACTATCTGTATCTCAGCTGACAGATAATAACTTTTTAAAATAGACACATTCACTCACAGTCATGTGAACATGCTTCAAGATAGCTAAGCTGAATTTGGGTGAGACAAGTGACTTTTGAAGGGTGCCACTTAGGTAATTACTTGAGTTGAAACATGCCAGTCACTTAGAATTGGGGGTTTTTTTTGACATGAATTGGTATATTTATTGTAGGACTGTGTCCTTAATTAGTCTTCATGGAATGAAGGGTGTGTTTCAAGTAGGCAGGTGCAAACATATATGCCTTCACAAAACTTTTCTCTTTTTTTACATGAACTTAAAAACTTCATAAAAATTGGCTCAAAATCTAAATGTTTCCTTGGTAACTAAAGAAAAAAGTCCTCTAGAGTTTCATGTGAGCCAAGCCTGATTTATTTTAATAGGACTTCCTACAAGTACATAGTCTGCTGCCATGGCTATTTGCAAGAGCAGATCCCAAATTCTTGACACTTTGCTTCCACTCATTTAGCATTCTCCTGCCTTTCATTTTAGGTGCACGCATACACAGTCACACACACACATACACACACACTTTCTACAGAAAGGATGCTAAAATCTTAATCCTGAATGCTCTGATGAATGATCGAGGTCCTAGTAATCCATGGGGAAAATGTAATGAATAAGAAATAGTTTGTGTCCTGTGTAGCTGACAAGGAGCTCTGAAGCAGACGTGAATTTATTTTTGTTGCAGAAATCCCTGCACAACCTTCTTTCTGCTGAATTCTGCTAGAACAGCTAAGGGCATGTACAGCCTTAATTTTTGTGTTTATTTATCACTAGTAAGAAGCAAAACAAAAGTCCCCTGATAATTACTTGAAATCTATATGTGACAATGTATGTTCCTCAAATATATTGTTTTGCAGGAAGAATAAAGTCATTGCAGGCTGATGACAGCTTCTTAGTTCAAACACTTCACCTGCAGCCTTCTCATTTGTGAACTTTAGGTGCTCTGGTGGGTCTCAGCTGTTCTGTGATAAAAAGTGGGCGCCAGTTAATGCTTCAGAACAAAAGATGTCCTTTTAAGAGAGGTCTAAAGCTCCTTGATTGCTCATCAAATGTACATCTTCCACCCAAGGCCTCAACTTAAGGATTTTTGCACTGATTGCTTCCCCAGCCTAGAAGGTCATATCGCCATTATAATGTTCAGTGCCTGGGTTTGCTATTTCTGGCTAGGAAAAGAACTTTATCTCAAGAAAAGTTTCAACCTTTAGAAATTTGCTTTGGGAAATTTGTTAATTAAGGATGATATCTTTTTAAACTTTTACACTGAAAAGCACATCTGAGAAAGTGTCATCTGCAGACAGCTAATTACCAAGTGGTTGAAGCATTCATCAGCCCTGTAGGAAACCTGGGGCACATCTCCACCTTGTCTTTCGAACAGAGGCATATTCAGAAGTAGTTATTTCTGTCTGTCTCTCCTCCTACCCAGTCCACACTAGTCAGTCCATCCTACATTCAAGGATCCTTTCACAAAAAAGTGAGTAAAAACAAATGTGTTCTGTTAAGAGATTGATATTCAAGCAAACTGACGTTTTATGTGGAAGAAAATATTTAAATGAAAAATTCTTGGTCCACTTCAGTACTGCAAGGGAGATGAGATTTTCTACGTATAATGGCAATACAGCGAACACAACATTTGACTTCTACTGAAATTAAAAGCAATCTTTGGAATGTTTGAAATGTTACAAGCTACTCGTATATTCAGTAATTTTGTACAAGGATCTTTTCTGTCAAGCAGAGAAAAAATAAGTACTCGATACAAGATAACTTTTGAGTCACTTCCAAAAATAACTTGTTTTATTTCCTTAATTTTCAAACTTTTTTTCTCAGTGCCAGTTTCTGGCTAATTAACAAACAAGACCTAACAAGCAGGGCATATGCAAAATCAGAGAGTAGAGTTGTAAAGACTTATCAATATGAGGTAACTGCTTTTTTGATAAACTACAGTGGCCATTACACTGTGGCCATTACAGTGGCCACATTTCCTTTAAAACTTAGAGAAAGGGCATTTCAGAGAAAAGGACTGATCCTGCAGGTACATGTGCCTTGCACTTTTCTTGAGTGGCTGAGCTCTCCCATTGCTTCTGCTGTAAATAATACCTCAGTTGGATAATGTTTGCAAGATTGAGCTCCTAATCATTTTTTTCCCGAGGAAACAGCTGTAATCAGAAGGAATGTAAAATTTACTACCATGAAAAAGACAAAATTTGTCAGAAACAGTACACCAAAGCCCTTTTCTTAAAAGCTAAGTTAAAACAATTTTAAAATAACCTGAAGATTTACTACAAAGCATACATAAATAAAATTAGACTGAATTGCCAATACTTTACTGTTAAGATGTTCTTAACTGCATGACTTACAGTTTTAGGGGTCTTTTTATTACTTATACTTTGAGCTTAGATATTGTGTAAACCTTTGGAAACTGTTTCAGAAGACATTGATTTTGGAGCTTTCAGATTGCATGATGCTTTTTGCATACAGATGTGAAAACTTTATTACAAGCACTTGTGATTTTTTGATATTGTTCATAGGACATATAAAATCTGGGATAAAGAATTCTGTCAAGAGTTCTTGGCTGAAACATAGGAAGGAGAGTTTCATTAAGTCCAAATAAGTTTATCATCTATAAATCTTCTAAGTTGTCAGAACATTGGGTGAGAAAGTAATATATGAGTTATAGGGTCTTTCCTCTTGAATTTAAATGAAGGATTTATTTTTGGTGTCTAGTTTAATGACCCATGCTAGTGGAAATTAAAACTTTGAATAATATCTCAAAATAACAAATGGATAACTGAAACATTCTAAGTTTTTTAATATTTGAATTTACCTCTTAATTTCTACTGTTTGAATTACAGTCTTCATTTCCATCTAAAAGTTTTCAGGAGATAGGTGAAAAATAGCAAGCTATCTCTGTTGGCAACAAACTGTGCAAATATAATATCATTTTTCAGAGCTTTTGAAGTTGACTCTTCCTTAAAGTTGAGGCTGTTACTTGTTCTTCAATCAAATCAAACTCTTATCGTAATAATGTAGATGTAATTGTAAGCATGCTGATAAATGGTACTTTTCTATTTCTAATGTGACAGAAATAATGTTTACTTGGCATCTGAGATGTGTTTCTTTCCTTTCTAAAGCTGAGGCTAAGCTCAGAAATCATATCCATTTTTACTCAGTTCTCAGGTAAAATTTGCCTTACTGCAAGTAATTCTCAGCAAAGAACTGCCCCAAATGGTAACAATTTGTCACTTCTTCTGAAGTCTGGCAGGACTTTCTCTTTCAGCAGAAGGAGGCAGAAGGTCTCCTCAATCCTTACATTGCAGAATATTCCAGTAAGCAAGCAACGTTCTCCCTAACTCTGGCAGCCCTGCTCTTAGGAAACCACAAGGTCGTCCACTATTGAGGCTAAAGGAATAAATGTCTGTTTGAGAGGCTGCAGAATTTTAGAATATAAATATTATAATGTGAAGCACAGAGTATGTGTCTGACTGTAGCTAATACAAATACATAGCCCAAGATGACTATGACTTGAAAAACATGCCTGAAAGAATCAAAAGCAGTTGCTTGACAAGATGAGAGAAAGGCTACATCCCATGTGACATATGTTAGCTATGTGATTTAATGCGCAACTTGAAGGCAGCCAGTTTTTCCTGGTGATGAAGGTAGATTAAGGACCTGTATGGAATAGATTGGAATTGCTTTCAGAATCAGTTTTGATAGCGCTGAGTTTATTTTGGGGAATTATAGGAAATGTGAGCTTTGAAATGTTTAACCAGATGAAAATGCTTATAAAATCTCTCAAATAGTAGTGCTGGCAATAAATGAACTAAATTGCTTCTTTAATCTAAAACTATGATTATTCTATCCATGACTTCCTTCAATTGCTTAGAGTGAAGATGCTACACGAAAGTTTAAATACATAGGAATCAATCACTGAATCCTTCTTTGTTGCTACATGAAAACTACTTTGTTACTACATGGAAAAGTGTTTTCTGCTACCTTGTCTGCTCTATGCTTACGCTAAAAACTTTAGAAGAAAATCTGGATAGGAAGTGAATGACAATGTGTAGCTTTTGTTCATTAAAAATAAGTCATCTGCCCTTTTTAAAATGCTGTGATGCTTTTCATTAGTTTATAGTATCTATAGAGATAATGTTATTTACACATTTTTAGCTGGAAGTTTTTCAGCTGAAAGAATACTTTGAAAGATAACTTTGATTGGATTTTGCTCACATTTGGAAGATTTTTCTTTAGGAACCTGGCATTAGTAGCATATGTGATCATGAAAATGAGCCTGAATACACTGCATCTTCTCACTTTCTGGAGGCCTGCTTCAGATGCTGTAAACTTTAGATGCCATAATTTAAATGTAGTTTGCAAACGGGAAATGGAGAGAAGAGTGACCAAGAGAAACCTGGGTAATGAGAGATTAGCAGGGATGACATAAAAAGAGAAAGGAAAGAATTACTGATCAGTGGACATGTTAACTGACACTGAAATATAAGACCGAGAGTGTAAGGCTAGACAGAAGAAAAACCTGGTTATGAAAGTAAACAACATCATTTACACTTCTGTTTTTGCAGGAATATGACTTGGAGGGTCAAAGCAGAACCTGACAAAGCTAAAGATGTCAATCATAATGGAATTGTCCTAGTTACAGAGAGCTTCTTGGTTGTATTCAAATGGGGATTTTGATAGATGCCATATGTCGGTCTTACATAAGGAAATGGGAGAGGTGAAAGTTGTTCTAAGCTATAAGGCTAGCATTTGCTAACTATGTATGATATATTCAGCTAAAGTAGTCAAGAAATGTTATGTGAGTGTAGGGTATCTGGGAATATACAGTGAAAACTGAAGTTGCAGTTAGCTATGGATTGCCAGAATATTTTGATATAGACAAGGTTATAGGTACTTGCTCAAGATTGCACAGGAAGCCTGAGGCAGAGCTGAGTATACAATTCAGTTTGCAGGCTGCCCAGATTTATCGGCTAAAGAGATTATGCTTGTTCCTGGTACAAAATGTACAGTCTCCTGTGGAAAATCTGCTTCTATTCCTTCTCCTACACTCTAAAATATCTGAGGAATGGTGCATGATTGTATTTAGCTGCCTGATTATTCCAGTGTTCAGAACTGAAAATAATTTTTTTGATGAGACAAAGTCAAGTTTGTAAAATGACAATTCTTCACAAAAATGCTTTTGTCAAAAAAAAAGAAAAAGAAAAAAAAGACTTAATTAGAACAAGTGTAGCTATTCTTCCAAGTAGATGTGAATTTCTGTGAAAATGACCCTGACACTGTTAAAGATGCAGTATATTTGGCATCTGGGAAAATTAAAGCTCAGGTTAAATGTTTAGAGACAGCTGCCTTTTAATGATTAGCAAAGAGAGGAAAACAAAAACCTAAGTTTATCACCCTGTCCTCCTGTGAACATATGGAAGAAGCAAACAGCTACTCATATTTACAGTTTTGTATGATTGTAGCTGAGTGCTTGAATAATTACTCTTTGTAGCCAGCATTCTTCTGGGCCCACGCAGACCTACTCAGAAAATAGCTTTGTAAAAGGATCTCTGAAAAATCATTGCTGAGGAGGGAAAAATAGGACCTCTTCTTCAGTTTTATCACACACATTTCTTCACTGCTTAAAAAGTTCATTTCTCATATTCCTCCAAGCTGTGCTCTACACATTGCAGACAGCAGACGGGGGAAAGAGACATCTGTATTATCAGCCCACTGAGTTTTCCTGGCAGAGAACAGGTAAGAACACTTGTGGAGAGGCTCCTATCGATCCCTTGTGAAATCCCTTGGCAGGTATGGGTTCTCATATGAAGCCTATTGCTGATTATACAGGGGGAGACAACCCATTCCTTAACAGAGAAAAATGCCAGCTGCCTCCACCTACGGTCATTTAAAGAACTGAAAATTTATCCTCTGATATTTTTCCAAAATACTCTATGTATCTCCAATACAACGTCAATGAGAACACCTCCAGATTCAGTCCTCTTCTCCATGAAATGGAGTCCCGGGACCTGGGCTAGCTGGTGCTGTAAGACGTTCGCTGCTGCCTGGTGGAATGGCAGAAGATAAACTGAACTCCTCAGTCTGGTCATATAAGAGTGGATCAAGATTAAGGTTTTAATTTTCATTTTATGAAATCTCTTATAGCATCTGATTTGTTTTTAATACCATTTTCTGGCTGATCAAAAAGCTGAAAATGCCAGATACCAGATAGCTTTCTTGAAAATCTTATCTGAGAGTATGTTATGATCAATTAGGGAGATAATTTTTAAGTGTGAAAGCTGTACTATTATCTGTCATAGATATATAGGTGTCAGATGCATCACCTTTGAAAATCTAAGCTGTACAGCTGAACCTTTTTCTTTATATCCCTTGGTTTCCTGCTCCAAAATGTAGCTCCTTAGCAAGAAAAATGCCCAGACACAAAATGTAGCAGTTTGGGAAAGAAGATATCTATTGAAAATGTCATGCTTCAGAGTTTTAAAAGAAATGAAAATAAAAGTTTTGTAATAGTGGAAGAATCTGAACACAGGAGACAACTTGATAGGATCTGTGCTACCAAGAGCAAATCACATCAACCTTTTATTTTCCCCTGTCAGATCAATTATTTTTAAATGAAAAGTTTCTTTCCAATTAAACCAAACTTGGCCAAAATGGTTTAACCCTCAAAAAACCTTACTTCTTTAAGTTTTCAAAAATGAAAATGTGTTTTGGGTGTTTTTTTTTTTTTTTGAGGGACCTGAAAAAGATATCCAAAAATTAAATATACTTTTAACACTGTTTAGCTGAGAATAAACTGAAATAATAAAAGAGGGAATGAGAGAAAAGGGAAAATTTCAGGGAACAAGAGACAGTCAAAATAAAGAAGGAGAGTGCTGTAAGTGGAAAGCACATGCATAAGCCTCTACAGGATGTCCCAGAGTAACAGCATCTCTCTGCTTTTTTGTGCTCACTTAAGCAAGCACAGGTGGAGCTGTTTTTTTGTATTTGGGGGGGGGGTGGGGTGCAGGTGATGACAGGAACTATTAATCTGATGCAGAGAGAACAGGCATATTCAAGTCATCCGGAGGTAGCTGGAGTCTCAGCGTGAGGAGCGTGTTTCCCTGTTTTTTAAACTCTGTCTTGCCTCCCCTCCTGGAGAGGGGCAGTTTGCTTTGCTGAAAGTGCTATAAGTGACGATGAATTTGAGCCGAAACCTGTGGTCCTTCAGGTCTGAGGAGCGTTTTTTTTAGGATAAGAGCTACTGTGCCAGGTGGTGGTGGTGTGACAGGCCGTGATTGGTCATTTCTTGTTGCAGAAAGCCCAAACTTGGATCACAGGGGCATTTAAAATCTGTGCTGAGGTATCGTGGATAGGGTTATACCTGGGGAAACTTACAGAGACTCAGTGTGGCAGCATCTGCTTAAAGCTGCTAAAGAGTTTGTGCCAATGATGAGTTCACTGTAAGCCACAGCTCATGGAGACCCCCCCGTAGCTCAGCACACCCTCACTGAAGTCCACGAAGGGTTTCACACACCACCGCAAACCTGGAGCCATTTAAAGCACCCCTCAAAAACTTGTCTGCTAAAGTGAAGATGTACCAGTACTTTTTTCTTCAGTTATGTATAAATAAAGCAGGAAAGTAGTTCCTCAAAAATGATCAGACATGTTGTGTGAATGGGAAACCCTCTCATATCTGCTGCATCCAAATTAGTACTGAACCTCCAGGGTGGGCTACAAGACCAGACACCTTGTGCAACTTATGCGGGCTAGAGAAACTGTGTGTTAGGGCAGGATTGGCTCACGCTTGCGGGGGCAAGCGCTGTGTGCTGCTGCATGGACAGGGAGCTGGTCGCACTGAAATCCCACGGGCATTCAACTCCTCAGGTGTCTTTCTTTGGAAACCAGAGTGCATGTGGCTGATGCATACCGCCATAAAATTGAGGTTCCTTGTTAACATCGTTCCCCAAGACTGATCTCTCAACTCTGACAGCTACAAGCACAGTTTATTTCTATTCCCAGTGCTTGATTTGATAATTATATCTGCTTACTGATAGAGGCAGCTTTTGGGAAAAGAAAATAGGGAAAATTATGTCATACACATTTATGAAACTGTGTTCAGAGAATACTGCAAGTAGGACAGCAGCAGTGTGGGACTCTGTTGCAGGACTGAAATCACTAGCAACATTTACAGCAAAACCATCATTCCAGGTTAATGTTAGATTTTGCACTGAATAATTGAGGTGGATTTACCCTCAAAAGGACTGGAAGACTGAGATCACTTGTACCTTGCTGCTGTTTTGCTAAGGCTGCTAAGCAGGCTGCAGTCTTTTTGATGGTCGGAAGAATTATCACAATGTTGTATAAGTATATACATGTGTATATCTATGTGTCTGTCTGTGTATGTGTACACACTAGTATATATACTGTACATATGAACTCCTAAGTCCAGTACCCAAGCATAGGTGCAGCTGTTTTTACATATCTACAGGCACTGGACTTAGCAGTCAGAACATGCACTGAGAAATGGGAGACTTGAGACTAAGTTTTCTGATAAGCAACAGGCACGCTAGACAACACCAAAATTTTGTAATTTTCTTTTGCAATCAGCTTCCAAGCTTTTCCAGTCTACTATTTTCAACCCTTTGCTGCCTTCCACACAAGACCAGAGTGGCCAGCCTGGTCACCCTGTGGAAAAACCAGGCAAAATCACAGAAGCAGCCTCTCTGGGTCGTTTCTGATTGATCAGCGCAGCAACCTGAATGCCAGATGGTGCGAAGGGGACAGTGACCCCAGCTGAGGGGTGGCTGGAGGCAGGCTCAGCGTGGGAGCGCCCACCTGGAGACTGCCCCGGGGCCTGAGTATGGGTGAGGACCAAGAGCAGCTGGGGGGGTCTTACTGCAGGGCTGGTTTTAGCTTGGAAGATGTTGCTTCCTAGGAGTTTTAGGAGACTAGAGCAACTAAGGGCTTTAAGGGTCCCAGTGGTACCTAAAACATACACCCAGGTCCTCTTAGGGCCTACCATTGTACAAGCTTTTAGTCAAGCTGCACTTAATTAAGTTAATTAAATGTGACAGGCAGGATGTTTTACTCCCCCATTGCAAAGGATGAAATTAAAGGTTATATTTGCTTACTTTACACCATGCTTATTTGCATCTGTGCAGACCAGTACGAAAGAGCAATTATGGTTGTATAAAGTCTGCTGTGCTGAAGAGCTAATTAAAATGATTCTTGAATAGAAATATTTCAGCTGCATGAACTCTTGCATTTAAAATAATAGATTAAAATTTTTTACTACATTTCATTGTCTCTTTCTAGAACTTTTTACACATTAATTTTCAAAAAATATTTTTCTGTGTGAGTTTTAGTGTGTTCTGCTGTATGGAAAGAGGCAAAATGATTTATTCAAGATGATACAATGTGTACATAACAGAGCTAGGCGAGCAGCTTGGGAAACATCCTGGACCACAGCTGTCAATGGGAATTTTGGCACAAACTGCAGTGGAGCTGTAATTTCATCCTGGACTTTTGGAATGGTTTTAGCTTCTCCACTGAAGTTTCAGAGCTATAAGGCTGGTGTTCAGATGATCATCTGAGGCTGTTTGCAAAAGGTTTTAGATAAGCCAGAGCTCATATTACGAAATAATCAGCTAATCTATATTTTGTTACTATGATAGCTATGATAAGTCAGGAAATGAAAATATGCTGAAGATTCTTACACTTCATTAACTGATAATTTCATTTGTAACAGACTGGCCTTGTTCTCTGCCTCCAGGAGGAGACAATATCTATTCCGTGGTTTGAGTTTACTTTGAACACAGGAAAGGAGCCTGAGAGGAGGTTGCGCAGTGCAGGGCATGTTTTAGGGTGGTTCCTCTCGCTGGCTGTGCGTGACGATTTAGCTGTGCTCTGTGTGTTGGAGCTATATTTAGCGCGCAGGAATTGCAGGCATGTGAACTTGAACTCTGACCAAGTCTGCACATCAGTCAGCATATTTCCATGTTATGATACACACATTTGTTATTTTGCTATTACTAATGCATATATTCCCTTTTCTGTCCTTTAAGCAAGTAAAGAAATAGCCTCAAAAGGAAGCACTTTGTACCTCAGTAGTGAGATTTTCTCAGAGTGTTATTTTATTAGTGAAATTACTTGCATTAGAAAATCAGTGGAAGAAGTGGTAATGTGAACCAGCAGATTCAATTTCATGTTAACAATCTGTATTCCAGAAGGAAATCCACGATAGGACCTCAGTTTAAGTCGCAAAACAGGCAGCATGCTGAATGCATAAAGACGGAGGGAATTACATAAAAGTGCTCATTTGTCTTCATAAATACCCAAGACAGTAAATGTGCTCTACAAGTAAGGAGTTTAGATGCCATGGTAATAAAAATAATACTTAATATAATTTAATTTGCTACTCTTAGGCCAGTTGTAAATTGAAGGCATGAATTATGCAACAAACCTGCTTGTAAATTAATGACATCATAGAAAATTGTGGAAGTCATCTAGAATAAGTTTCTCCTCTTGAAACTACTAAGCAGCATATCATACAGAAGCTTATATCCCCAAATGGATATTCAAATATTATTTATATTAATTCCTATAATTGATATTCTTCAAATAAATAAATAAATGAAAGGATAAAATTAAAGCCAAGCAATTATTTCATTGTACATAAAGTTGATCATATAATATAAAACAGGATTAATTAGTATTAACTTGAATTGATGTTGCAGATTATATTTTCCAGCCACAGTAACTCCTTTGATTCAAGTGAATGAAAACAGCAGGAAATCTCTGGCATTGAATCCTTCTGCTGTCATTTCTGGGTCTAGAACAAAGAGGATATTTTGCAAGAAGGTCTCACATAAATATTTTGTTATAGTTTAAGGCTATTTTTCTACTTTTTATGCATATATGTCAGAGTAGCTATTAGCAGATATAATTAAATCCTCTAAGTCCATCCTGATCATTTTCTTCAGCTCTTCAAGGATAGAAATATCAGCCAAAAAGATACAGTAGATGAAATGATTAGATGAAAAAAGGTGAAAAGCCTTTCTCTTCCCCCCCCCCCCCAAAAAAAAGTATGTAAGTGATCCTTTTGCTTCTCATTGTCTCATTTTTACATTTTCCTTCCTTTTCTGGAAAAAATAGGAGAAATGAGTAAAAACTGAAGGTCACAGTGCTAAAACCTATTGAAAATTTTGAAATAAGTAGTAGGAAAATGTTCTACTTTTTTAGTTTAAGGAATTATAAATAAAAAAGCATTTTAAATATTAAAAAATAATAGAGTATTGTTATTTTTTTTCTGAAATCAGTAAATGGAAACAACCACTTAAAAGATATTTTTAAACAAAAATTTTTCTTTTTGGTCTTTTCTTTTGCTAATGGAAACATTTAGGTTTTCTGACCAGTCTTGTGCTGCTCGCTCATGGTCTAGGTTTCTATGCTGCAGCCTACATTGCATGACTGGTTTTACCTGCTAGAAGTCCCTGTTTCCTATGAGTATGAGTGAATCTAAGAGCAGTGCATTCCTATACACTGCTTCACACAGTATCTGGCTACTGAAAACTTTCTGTAATGCAGTAATTCCATTTGCTGGTTTACACATTTTAAACTTTAGCAAAAATAAAATATACTAGGGGATATAACTAATGCTGTGCTTTAATGGCATCTTCCAGTTAAAAAAAAATATATATTCTAGCTTGTATATCTTTATATATGTTTTTCAAGCTTAATACTAGCTTGGAATCAGTTCTGATGACTGTTTCTATGATGCGTTTAGGACAAATGCAGTAAAAAGTTCTTCATTGTGCTCTTTCATTTTTCCACCAAAGCATTAACATTAGGAGTGCAGGATGATAGACAGTGCAGAATTAGGCTCTGGGAATTCTGGGGGAGTGTTGGCAAGATCTCCCCCTCTCAATAATCTGGATCCTCATGACTTTCTTGTTTGCATTTCCTCATTACAAATATATAGTTAAAGTACTGGGAGTTTAGTTATACTAATACATTTGATTAGAATTTTCTATAATTCTGCTTGTGTGGGGGCTTGCTATTTGTACACTTTTTCCTTTCTCTCTTCCTTTTTCTGTTGTAAGGAATATTTTGTGCTGAGAGATATTACTCTCTGACACAAGAATACTCACTGCTACAAAATAACTAATGTCAAGTATCAAACAAGTGCATGACAAGAGGGTGAGGTAGGAAGGGAAAATGCTAGTGAAGATGACTGAGGTAGCCAGAGTCACTAGCTGCATTTCTTGACTGAAGCTGGAAGATGAAAGTCCAGCCACAGAGCTGCAGGAAAGCAAAGGCCATCTCCAGCTGATGTCAGTGGAGACGCAGGTGCGATGTAAGACCATGATGGATGGTGTGAGCTGTACCTAAATCAATCTAATATGAGAGATGCTGCTGTCTGAGGGCAGGTAATCCTACTTCTTCAGAAGTACCTTTGGGGACAGCGGGCACTGGGGTGGTGTCTGTGGCCTGGGCTCCATGCCAGGGACCTGCTCTTGCCAGCTAATAAGTACGTGCTTGAGCACTTTGGATACTCTGTGAACTTGTAGCATGAGCAAGGATGATGTATTTATCCTGCCAGCTTTACATTTGAAAATTGTATCACTGTCTTATGACAAATACAGGTCAGACTTGGGTACCTTGGCTGCTGAGAGAAGGACAGAGCTATATTGTTCCTCCCTCAAGTAAAATGTCATCCAGCATAGAATACCGCTCCAGGAAAACACTGTTCCAGTGCAATATGGAGCAGACACCCCTCTGCCACTGGTTCAGGCTGAGCATCATGCGCTCCTGTGCTTGGCCCCCTCTGTGAAGTGAGGGGAGGAAATCAGGAGACCATCTTTTCCCTCTGTCACTGTCATTCACATAGTGAATAGTGTAAAGTAACTTATCCAGGTGAGCTTGTGAATATAGAACTGAGATGGCTCCATTTATTCAGATGTTTATTTCACTTTCAGAATTAGAAGTGGGCACCTGGAAATTTGTTGTGTGTGTGGCTCAGAGAACAAGATTTTCTCCTAAACTGTAGAGAAAACAGCCATGTGCAGTGTTTGTATAAATAACCCTCCTCTGTTTCACACAGGCCCTCTAGGAGACAGCTTTCAGACAGTGGAATTAACATTCATTTAATTTTTTTAAAACCTGAAAATCTGTGCCTGTCATTTTTAGTATTCCAGTCACCACAAGACTCAGTCATGTGAATGTATTTCACTGTGTTACATAATTGCTATTTGCTTATAGATGCAAATTACAAAGAAGCATAATGAGAGTCAGAGTTTTCAAATTTATGTTTGAATTTAAACAAACAAGCAAATAAAATAGTCAAAGCAATAGATTCCCGTTGTTCTGTAACAGTGTAATTCAACCCAAGTTCAAGGCTCTGGGTGTTAGAGTTTCTTGAAAAATAAATTAACAACTACAGACTTTAAATCAGCTGATAAAACAAGGAAAAATGGTAAAAATCCCATAGTTTTGACTCATCAAGAAGGATTTTATACCCCAACCAGTAGTGGGAAAATCAGTGGGTCTGGTTCAGTAGTTTGGGATGGGCTGTGGTTCACCATACCTGCCACTTTGTCAAACTCTTCACAGTTCCTCTCCCTCATAATTGGCGAAGCACCTCAGAGGTTTTCCATTGACTTATTTTTCCAGTCTGATATCTTCTACGAAAAGGGTAGAAGTGATTGGAGAGCACTGTGAACGTCGACCTGAATGTTTAGGTGAAGGCACTGTCTCTTGTCTCTCTTCTCCTCTGTGTATTCAGTGTCCTAAGGGAAACGTAGGTGAGGAAGGAGAAATGAGAAGACAGACATGCATAGCTGGTGTATGTGGCTGAATGGCCTGAAGAAAATGGAGGGAAGTCTCTTCCTTGAAGCAGAATTCATCCCAGATATTGCTCAGAATTAGCTGCATTTGCATTACAAAGTATAAACAAGTTTTCCTTTCTTTTTGCCGATGAAATGTTTTTCCAATTTGTTATAGGTTGTTAAGCAAAGTACTCTAGGGCGCTATATTACTTCCAGATACAGCAGTAGGTTTACCCTGTTGGTCTACTAAAGTGGAGTTAAAGAATGATAAAAGCAGCCTGAAGTGAACAGAATTTAGTTCTCTGTTTCCAGTCAGGGAGATGTAAAGAACACCAAATTACTGAACAAATTTTCTCCTGTCCTCTGCACCAGACCACTAGAATATATACAGTGTTGATGGATATGATTAGGTATGATGGCTATGGGCATTTTGGTCGATGTAAAAAAGATCTTATGGTTTGTATATAATATACATTGACCTGATACAAGACCTGTTGACCAGTATAGTTAATAATAGGCTTGTAAGTTATGTAGATGAACTAATTCATACAAATGATGTATGTTGTTTCATATTTCAAAATAGTCTTTATCCAGACAAAAAAGCTGAATTAATTATGCATTTTGTAGATCTCTTCCCATGAATCCGGAACCAAGCCACTGACCTTCACATTTGTTCCATCCATTGGACGACTTCCAACTCATTTTGAGGTTGTAGATGTCTCTAAGTTCCTTGTAAGACTCCCAGAGGAGCCAAAGGATCTGAGCTGTCAAGAAATTACATATAAGGTAGAATTTTACTTATGTTTATTTTGTTTACTTATGTTTGTTTTGCCACTTTCTGAAAAGATATGGAAAATTCTGTCCTGAGCATCCTTGAACAATGTTCTTTGCCTTGAACTAATTCTTGGCTCGTGCTTGATTTTAAATTCCATGCTTACCAGAGATGCAGAAACATTGCCCAAGAGAAGGCTGGTGTCTGCTCAACACTCTGCTTTGCCTTCAGAAGAGCTTTTATTGGGGGTGAAGCAAACCCTTTCCCCTTTCAATAATCTCCTCTGCCAGTCACGCAATGTTGCATTCTTGGCAGAGAGAGGGGATGACTTCCTGATCTCCACAGGTGCAAAGGCGGTGTGAGGGGAGCACTATCACATGGAAATCCACCACGACTTGGTCGCTGGATCCTGCTTTCAGTAAATGCCAGTGCTGTGGCTGCCAGCTAAGGTGCCAGTCCCTTTCATAACTGCGTAGTAATACATCAGTCAAAGGGAAAACCTGTTTTTTCTTTCTGAATGCTTGTCCCAATGACTTCCTGTGACAGCGAAACTCAAGACCCACAGTACCACATTTCTGGTTCTTCTGCCTTTAGCCAGCCCACAGTGTTTGTTACTCCTTCATTCTTTCCTGCCTCACACCACATGTTGCCTCTTATTTTATTCCATGCTATTTAAAAGGAAACTAGAACCCTCAAGTTAATTTTAATGCTTACGGTGCTTTTTTGCTCTTGTGTAAGAGCTCCTTCCCTGGGACGTAGCTGGGGCTGCAGTTCTTGTTGCACTCCCACGTAAATGGAGCTTCACAAGAGCTTATAGCTCTCTGACCTGAACATGTTTCAGCATTGCCAGAGGCCCATCTTGCCAAAAATGGATTAAGTCTGGGCAGAGAGTGGACATGTTTGAAGAGACATACATTGAAATATTATCCTCAGGATGAAAACGTTCGTTAGTTACACTCCAACTGTTCAGTATTGGTTTTGCTACAAGCAGTGTCCCAGGTAAAACAAAATTAGGTATTACTGACATTTGTCCCACTCTTTTTGTTCTAACATGTGACTAGACAGAGAAAACTTTCCTAACAAGAAATGCAGTACTGAGACCTTCACAGCACTTTTTACTCTCTTTTCTAAACTGTCTAGAACCTGGCCAACATTCCCCCCCCCCCCCAAAAAAAAAAAAAACACAACAAAAAACAAACCCACAACAACAGCAGATATTGCAAATAACACGCCCAAACCCACACTTGTGGTATCTACCTTTATGTTCCAGGGGTTTTATTTGTTTGCTTTTTACAGAACTAAGTTTCAGGAATTCCTGGGACTGTTGGTGGAAATTTGTCCTTACGGTATGTTCTTCAAGCAGGATTCAAATTTGAGCCCCATCTACAGGATTTCTTTTGCAGTACACAATATTTCTATTCCTTTGCCTGATTCCTCCTTCAAGAGAAATATTATTTGCCCTGGCAGGTTCAATATCAAATGGTTCGATGATGCACACACCATATGTCCAGCTTGCACTATTCCTGCTCTTATTCAAAGTGTACTTGAGAACTTTCATACTGGTAAAGGAAAGCACAAAAATATGTAGAACAACTGTGGTCTGTGCTGCAGTGCTTACTCTTAAACATACAGTAAACCTCTCTGACCTCAGATTCTTTGTTTGCCCTTTTCAGAGAATGCCCTGGCTTCAAGGCCTTTGTTTCTTCATTAATATGTATAGGTTTTGTCCTAGATTTTTCTGTCAGACTCCTCTGAGAAGTATTGTCTGCCTCCATGGATCTCACAGTTAGGATTCCTTCCCATCATGTCTGGTGTAGTTGGGTCTGACGGCTCATTCGGCTTGATTGCACCCCTCTTTTCAGGTCCAGCACGATTCCCAACACCAGATTCGGGCTATCATTTTGCTCCAAGCCTCCTGCTGCTGCGTTATGTTGCTGGAAAGGCAGCCAGTGGATCCCTCTGAAACAAACCCACAGCATCAGCTGGCTGGGCAGCGGGAGGGACGGACGGCCTGGAAGAGGGGGTGCACTGGTGTGCGGCAGGGTAGCCAGTGTCTGCTCAGGGCTGAAGCCCGAATTCTTCATTCACCTTCTGCACTGTTGGTAGCATGGTGTCAGCCACTGCTGCAAGCCAAAATTACCTCTCAATTCAAATGAGAAATGCAGCTAATTTAGATTTCTTTCTTTATGCCTTTTGCAGTCAAACACAGTCTCTGATGAGCTGGCCTTGAAGAGCGGAGCCAGGCAAGACAGCGTGCACCCTGTTCATACAGACAGCAGCCAAAAGATTTTCCAGCCCCCAAGCTGTAACTCAAACAGAGGAGAAATGCAGGCGAATGACCTTTTTAAGGCTGAGTTTATCCTGATTACAGACTCCGGTGAAGAAGATGAAGTAGCCACTGCCTCGAACAGTGCTCAGCAGGCTCCCAACGGCTACGGGCCCATCAGCGCCCGGCTGCTGGCTGCATCCCATGTGTCTGCTGGCGGTGAGGCAAAAAAACCTCCTGTTGATTTGCATGGTTCAAGTGCTACGCCTTCCCACAGCACTACTGATCAGCAAAAACAGCAGGTAACCTATTCTTTAAACTTTACAGCTAACCCTTGCTTGCCAAAGTTTTCAGGACTCAGTTTCACTGAGTCACTTTTTAAAGCAACTTGGCCAATTTTTTTTTTAACTAGGATTTTTATTAGTCAGTTCTTTAATAAGGAATAGTCCCTGCCCTTATGACTTACTACTGCCTCTCTCTATAGCTCTGATGTATAAATGGAACAGGTAATGCAGATCTATTATTCTTTCCTTTCTTTCTGTTTTGAGCAGCTCATCAAGACAGAAAGTTAATCAGATGGTGTTAGATTCCCAGCTAGACTAAATTGGCCCAGGTCATTGAAATCAATAGAGCCTGGAGATCATTTGAATTATTAGCATCTGGCTTCCCAAGCTGAGGTTTTTCTCAGGACCAGGTGCAGCCCTTTACACTAGAGAAAGAGGCTGTAAAATCCTATTATTCTGTGTGTTAGTTAGCACTGACTTTGCACAGGTGTAAAGGACTAACGAAGACGAAAGGTCTATTTTAGAGATCTGTATAAGACATACGACCTCAGATTTATTGAAATTTCAAATCCCCAAAGGGAGAATTCAAAAAACAATGTTAGAAATGTTTCATTTGGAAGATGCATGAATCTGATTAACTGTATAAAAAGTTAATGTTTCACATCTTGGAGAGGGCATTGATACCCTTTCCTCAGGGTGTATATGCAGTGGAAAAACTCTCTTAAGCAAAATAGCAACAACTTTCTCACATGGAGTAGATTCAGGCATTTCCTTTGACCTCAGTGGTGTTTCCCTGCAGTTGAAAAAGAAATTCTTCACCAATATTTTAAGGAAAAAGAAAGAGCGTTTACTTTGTCTCTGAAAATGAATAGGACTTCCTGTCTTGTGCTCAAATACTTGTATTACTCAGTGTTTTTATCAAATTCAGTGTCAATTTTGATTGAGGAAATCCTGAATAAGAAAGGCGCTCTGTTCCAGGCTTCACAGCATTATGAAATATTCATATCTTCTTGCAGACTCCCAGTGAAGTCAGTGAGAATTTTACTTGAATAAGAAGTAAAGGGATAGCTCTATCTATTTAGGGGAAGCAGCCTGTAAAAGAGTAATTGTCCCAGGGAAACACAAATTTACTTCTGCAGTTTTCAGGATGTAGATTCTCTTAGGTTTAGTTGGGCAATTTCTTTAAAAACTATTATAAAAATTTTGTGGATTTCTTTTTAAGACTATACAGAAAAAAAATCATATGCAGTATCTTTCTTAACAAGTTTTTGATGACTTGACAAGTAAACAGGGATTTGCTTGGTTAAGTAACAGAAAATACAGACTTACTTGCATTGAACAAGGAATTAAAATCTAAATTTAGTAACCATTCAGCTGAATGTGAAGTGAGATAGTATACAATATGACTGATATATCTCTCACCTTTATTTGTAAGTCACAAATCCTTAGGACTGTACTTTCTCAGTCTTTATTTTCTAAATATCTCTTGCTGTATACATAACGCAAGGACGCTTTTACCAAGCTGCTTGTCGTTGATGTTCTGATTCTCATTCAGTGTTTACTTAGTCATCACTCTTTCTGGCTTACTGTTTATTGAAATATCAGTAATTTCTTTGTCCAGTGCCTGCCATCTGGTTTGGCTTTTCCAGACAAATCAGTCAAGAGCCCCTGCAAACTACTGTGGACCCCAGGAAGAATGCGTCTTTTCTGTCGGTAGAAACCAGACAACTATGGATGGCATCTATATTAGCTGGGTCTGGGCTCGGTCTGATTTACAGTGCGCTGCTCAGATATTTTGTCATCAGGTTCCCCAATCTCCAGCACTTATTTGTCTCTCTTTCTGACTCTCAGGTTGCAGGCTGAGGTAGGGAAAAAACTTTATTTTTTCCTTTCTATAATCAAATTCTACTGAGACCAAAGCATGGTTTAATGGCACCAGGATAGACATCATCAAGCCACATCCTCTCCCACACATATTTTTGCCTTCTGGGCATCCCACTTTGCCAGTTTTCTGCCCTTTTCCTGTTTCACCAGCACATCTCAGGGGCATTGCTGGTATAAATAGTCATTTCCTCTGTGCCCTTCCATAGCATTACTGGAAGTGTGATTTCACCAGAAAGACCAGTTATCTTGTGTCCAGCTCAGTTCTGCCATTTCAAATATGTTGAGGGTCTCCTGGACAAGACTGGATAACAAGATTAAGCCCTGGTTAATGTTGTTGGGATCTATGAGGCATCAGGACCTTTTTCAAGTTCCTTTTTCCTTTCGTGTTAAGATTGCCACACCTATTTTGACTTTCTTTATAAATCTTTGAGAAACATGCCTAAGATGGTCCTGAGTAGAGAAGAAGGCTTGTAATTGAATAATAGACTGCATGAACATGAATACGCTTCTGTCACTCACTTCCTTGGCACTAATCTGGTAGAACTAAAAAATTGTTTTTAAAACGGTAGAGAAACTGAACAGAATAAAAAGACAAAATAAATTTCTCATCAGTAAACCAGAAACTCTTTTTCACCAAATGGTAATGTCTTTTGCATGCCTTTAGGAAATGTCTTACATATTTTGTGATGTAAGATAAATTGGTGTCTAAAACTCATTTCTAACTGTTACTACGCAAAAAAGGATAGTTGATACAATGGCAATTTTCATAGAATATTTCAGTTGCATTATAGAGTATATCCTTTAGTGTAAGGACTGTGAGTAATAAAATTATTTTGAAAGATGTGAATGCTACTTCTATTATCCCACTCATTTGGATGAAGTTAAGATATAATTCATGCACATATGGTGTTCTGGGTTCCAACAATGAAGTTAATTACCTCAAAGGAAGGCTATGTTTAGGTTACATGGCTTACAGTCTAGTAAGTATACTAGAAATGTCAGGTGCAAAGGGAGTGTGAAAGAGCTCTTGCCCTCAGAGCTGAGGTCAAAAGACTTCATGCAAGATGAGTTTTCTCTGACCAAATGTAGGCTCTTTCCTGCTACCTCCTTTATAGACAACATTTACAGAATGGATCATCCTAAAGTTAATGTATGCTTGGCCACACACACAGTAGGTCAGTTATCATACTGTTGGTGATGTGATACAAGTTCATGCCCTAGCTTACTACTGTGACTTATTTGCCTGCTCATGTGCACATACAGATACAGTAAATGTGAAATTTATTGAAATGTGACAGGAAGAGATTGTTCCCTTTTTATTTTTGCACTTACACCATGATTAGCAATCTCTGAAGAAGGTGGTGAAATAGAGATTCTCTCTCAGTGATGCGAATGGGCATAGCCACAGACAATGTTTCTTTGGGTTTACAAGTAGCCATTTAACTGCTTTAAGCAAAATACATTTTTCCTGTCCCCTCTCCTGTAAATAGCTCTGCAGAGCAATCTCTAGAAATATTGCCTTCCTGATTCTGTTGCCCTGAGAACAGGCACAGTTTGTCTGTGAGATGACCCTTTACACCTGTGGCTGGGAAATAGGCGTGCAAAGAAGAAAAACAGGAATTTGAGAAACAAGAGTCTTTAAAAAAGCCTAGGCTTCTTTGTAAGAGAAAAAGAGGTAGTTAAAAAGACATAGAATAGCATGTGTGTATTGCATGATGGGTAGAGGTTGTTAAGAAGGATGAGCAGGGATGAAGAGGAGGTGGAGTCATACCTTGTGTTAAAGAGCTCCATGACAGTGCAGAGTTCCAGCTAGAAATAGATGTTCCTGTTGAGAGTCTCTGGGTCAAGATCAGAGGGAGAAGTAACACTGGGGATATTATAGACTGTCTGGCTAAGAGGAAGAAAAGAGACAAAAGAGGAAGTTCAGGGAAAAAGTGTCTCCTTTTCTGGATGGGGAAGGAAACCTAGTGATGGATGATACTGAAAAGGCGGAAGTACTCAATGGTTTTTTTGTCCCAGTCTTCACAGCCAAAGCTGCTTTCCAGCCCTTCTCATGTATCAGTTTGGGGCAGAGAGGGGTAACCAGCAGTGGGAGAGCAACAGATTAGGAGACACTTAGAGAAGCTGGGTATAATCAGATTCATGGGGCTGGATGGGATTCATCCAAGGGTGCTGGGACAGTTGGCCGATGTGACTGAGAGGCTCTGTGGATGTGAGGAGATGGACACGGAGAAATGGGTGAGCAGAACTCATGAAGTTCAGCAAGGAAAAGTGCAAAGCTCTGCACCTGGGCGGAAAAACCCCACGCATCTATACAGGTTGGGAAGTCACTGGCTGTGCAACAGCCCTGTTGAAAAGGACTTGGGGGTTATGGTGGGTGCCAGGCTGGAGATGAACCAAGAGTGAGCTGTCACCACAAATAAAGTAAACTATCGACTGAGCTTCCTGAGAAGAGTTGTGGCCGGCAGATCAAGGGAAGATGTTATATTCCATCTACTCAGCATGGGTGAGGCCCCACCTGCTATATCGTGCTCAGTCTGCCTTCCCCCCCAAGTTCAAAGAGCTGTTGGGGATCCAGCACAAGGCTATCAAGACGGCCAGGGGCACCTATGAGCTGAGGTTGAGGGAACTGGGCTTGTTTTTTCTGGCAAAGAGGTAGCTAAGGAGGCATCTAGGAGCAGCCTGCAACATCTTGAAGGAAAGAGACAGAGATGACAGAGCCAAACTCTTTTCCGCAGTAGCAGGCAAGACAGCAGTGGTCATGAATTGAAGCTCGGGAAGTCCCAACTGGACATTAGGAAAAGCTTCCTCACTAGGCAGCAGAGCAGCATGGATTTGTTTCGGGTAGGTAACCTCCCAGGCTGCCCCAAGAAGTGGTGGAATCGCAGTCCTTAGGAGCTTTTGAGGCTTGGTTAGACACGGTCATGGCTGACCTGACCTGGTGGTGTCAGTGATAGTCTTGCTCTGAGTAGGAGGCTGGGCTAGATGACCTTAGCAGTCGCTTCAAACCAACATTGCTATGATTCTGTAAATAAGAGGATGATTATCCACAGATGTAGTTAACATTGCAAAGCAATAGCAATTAGTTCAGCACATAAATGTTCAATGGTATTCAAATCAGAAGAAGACTACAGCATGTTTCTCATGCTTCCAGGAGCAGAGTTATCATCTGCTACCATGAAACTTTTCCTAGCTGCTATTAAATCTTTCTTATTAAGTTTTATCTAATTATAAGTCCATTCACCTTCTGTCCTTTCATTCTGGAATTTGATATTCATTCTCATTTTCTCTTAATCCATTGCCTTTGTAAGGGAAATTTATCTATTCCATTTTCATATACAGGGATTTCCTCCTCCAATTTTGTTTTGGTAGTTGATGAGCTTCCAGAACTCATTATTAAAGTCAGCAGGCTGCTCCAAATTATCAGAAATATTACCTTCCTCCTTTTTAACTTGTTCAATAATTGCATACTTCATGACATACTTAATAATGCTTTTTCATAGTAGTTAAATATTGGTCAATTATTCTCAGATAATTTCTAGTATTTCTCCATATTCTTTATAGCAATTTTTTCAACAGTCATAATTGCTTAATCTGGGAGAATATATATTATGATGGTACCATGTATATTCATTTTTATACAGTCTTAATAGTTGCATTGTAAACATTCATTGGCTTAACACTTTAAGATTCCTTATCACACATATAGTTTGGGGAGGTTAGTGTGATTGTAAAGGCTGGCTTTTATTGCAGTAATTGAAGGCATTCCCTTGGCTTTTTTGACGGCGTCTTATACAAGAAGTCTCCTCAGCTTACAAGGCCTGCAATTTGTATGGTACTGTTTAGCAGGAAGAGCTCACTGTTGCAAGCTACAAGGGTTAACAGGTTTACACTGTGCGTATTTAGCGTTTTCTGGAGTATAGTTTAGCCCTTAAAAACCTGTATGTCCTGTTGTCTTGTCACAGCTTCTTCTAGCATACTTGTGCTCTCACTTGAGAATTATAAATGTTTTATACTTTTTTTTTGTTTTGTGACATATCAGTACTACCTGATATCAAATTATAATAATTTTTCACTCTCCTGAAGAAGATGCTTGTGTTTAAAAATTAGGATTCATAATCTAAGTCAAAGCCATGTGCAAGTCATGTATGTGGAAACTGGATGGTATGATTTTGTTTTGCAAAATGGCATAATCTTTTCCGGGTGTCGAATAACAGATCGATAGATGTTTTTCTGTTTACATGAAGTTTGTAGGGAATAGAGTTAATTTCTCCTCTTTCAAACTGCTCAGTCAAAGGTTATGTAATAATTTGTAGCCTCTCAGCTTTACAGTTCAAGTTAGCACACTATTTCACATTGATATACTTTATTCAAATTGTGTACTCCCTAGTTTTTAACCTCAGCATTATAATAACTTGGAGAATTTTGAGATAATTGCTTTCTTCAAAAGCATAAAACTGTGTAAGGGTTGATAATATACTTACATACTATAATTAGTTTTGACAAATCCTAATTAGAATAGACCTAAGAAAAAAGGCACTAGTGAAAGAGCTAATTATTGTTTTATTATTGTATTGTAAGACTGTGGAGAAGGGGACAAGGGCTCTTATATGCCTGTAAACTGTCAAACATGTTGCTCTATAAACGACAAGACGAATGAGAAACAAACTAGATGTTCCGATTTAAGCTGCTTCTGAGAAAATTTCTCATTCTGATATCACAGTGCTGCAGAAGGTGTTGTTTACTGAATAAGAAAATGAGTACTTGACTCGAATCTCATTTACAGAAGGGCTACTTTCTGCTGAACTAGTAGAGTGAGATGGGATGATATTACAAGTTTCTCACCTAAAGTTGTGTTTACACAGTTCAAATGGTATCAGAGTTCTGGACATTGATGGCACAGCTGCCTTGGATTTTACTTAAAATAAAAAATACAGTAGCCTTGGACTTTGTTTGTATCAGCAAAACAAAGATCTCATAAGAATAAGTAACACATAACTTGGCTGTGCTTAGTCGCCTCCTGTGAGACAGTTATCCATCAGGCTGTATCACTTCGTTTAAGACAGTCCTGTGCTTTTAACCAACAGAACAGTACTAATGAAAACTTTATGTGCACAACCACAGAAGAGAGATGTGGGATGCTTAACAGTTTCACAGAGTCTGCCTATGTTAACATTTCTGTTTTTCTTTTTTCTCCAGTTAATTTCTGCTCTTTCTACCTATGATCATCTTTCCTCTAAAACACCTGCTGTCCACTTAATTTCTCCAACTAATTCGAAAGTAGCGTGTGGTGACATGGTTAACCTGAATCAAGCCTCTTCACTGGAAGACTCCCATAAAAACTGGCAGTCACCAACTGGGTCTTCTAAACAAGATTCCTCTCTCTACTTTCAGTCTACTTTCCATAGTCCACCTTCTTCCGTGTCTAATATATCTTCCTGTGCATCAAATAGTTGTTACTCCAGTTCTCCGTTATATAATAACCTACAAACACCGAGTCTCCATACTCCTGGCTGTGTTTACAAAACAGCAGAATTCACCACATCCTCTGTTCCAGCAAAAAGTCCAAGTCCCTCCTCAGGTCTTCCATGTTCAGCTGAAATTCAAGCATCACCTGCTCAGCCTTTATCCCCCAGTTCTTCCAAAAGATTGAATGCTTTGTGTCACATCCCTGTACATATAGTAACACATTCATTATCTCCTAGCCCTAAACCTTTGTCCCCACCCTCTCTTTATGGTTCCTCTTCAACCATAGGTAGTGTAAGTGAGTCTTACGCACAAATGTCATATAGAGAAAATCCAGCAAAGTCAGGAATTAAACCCCCTCTGCCAACCAGACTCACTCTCTTAACTGCTATTTTGAGATCAGGCTCTTCTCAGCAGAGACCGCTCTCCCCTGCTTCTTGTCCTACATTTTCTCCTAACTCCCTTGGTTCCTCAACACTCGCAATAGATCAGAAGTTCGAAACAACTCCTCCAACCCCAAAGAAATATGTCTCAAGTCCTTCTATTGGGCTTGATTCTCCAAGCAGAGAGGGGTGCTGGCTTTCAGGATTTGCTCGCCACATGCCTTTAACCTCCCAGCCTCACCCCACCCCTCGGGCTAGGTCACCTTCTCCTAAAAAGCACCTTTCCCTCAGAACACTTTCTCCAGAGTCATTAAGTCCTCTGTCATCCCCTATTGCTTCCCACAGAAAATCAGTTGCATCTCCATGGTTAAAGCCTGCGCTACCTACTTCTGCCATGCCTCCTCATGCCCCAATACACTCTTCTCTTTCACACCCTCCCTCTCCTCCGGAGGAGATGCATTATCCCCTCTCCAGATCCCGAGGACCTCAGAGATCGCAGAGAGTGCACACTTACTCACCCATCTTTACCTGTCAGTCATATGCTTTGCTTTCTTCTCCTAGTCAGAGCGGCATGGTCTCTCCCACTCTAGAAAAGCACTCGTCTCCCTCCCCAAGTCTTTCACATTCAACTTCTAGATCTAAATCAGATTCATCTCACAAGTCCAATCAGGAGCTGAGTGCCTCCTCTC
Source organism: Apteryx mantelli (assembly GCF_036417845.1). Lineage (NCBI taxonomy): Eukaryota > Metazoa > Chordata > Aves > Apterygiformes > Apterygidae > Apteryx > Apteryx mantelli. The sequence continues at coordinate 112,602,723 of NC_089980.1, read as the reverse complement.
CTACCCCTTCAAATGTCTCAAAGCAGGCGTCTACCTCACAGCCTGATACTACTTCACCTACTCCCCAGACTTATAATATTCATTCCCAGCCACTGCAGCCTAATTCCTCATCAATGCACACAAATTATAGGTCTAATTACTACTCTCCAAGACCTGAGCAATCTGCCACCTCACTAGTATTAAAGTGCAGATCTCCCGTCTCAGACAAGTCACCATGCACACTGCTATCAAGACCCAGAGAGCTGACTTCACCACAATCTTTTTCCCCGCCTCCTGACCATGAAAACATCAAACCCAAGGTACTCTTAGTGCATGCTTATTTTCTAATAGTTCTTTGTCCCCACAGGAAAAAATGACATCCATGTTGCACAATGATAGCAAAATGAATGAGCTGGGTAAAAATGTTAAAAAAGGAAGAGTTGCTATCTTGACAGTGAAGACTTTAAATACTACCATACCAAGTTGCTAGCAACATGTTCTGCATTATGGAGGAAGAAACTGTAGGGATGATTTAGCATAAAAATAAAATACATTGTTAATGGGTGGAAGGAGATATTACTGAAGATGGATTTGTGTCCAGTGGCTTTAAATACATTTCATGCACTTCATTATTTTTGAAGCTCACTTAATACAATGGTGTGCCAAAAATAAACCATTAAACATTTTCTGTACACCCCAAGGTAATGTAAATTCACATACATTCCCACTGGAAATAGTGTAAGTATGGTGATTTTATGTGCAGGGCTGAGCTAGAAGCAGCTTAAGCTGATTTACTTAAACTGGCTGCTATGATAATCAGTTCCTGAAGTGCCAACCTGTGACCATGCTCCTTGGTTCTGCCCCCTGCCCTGGAGGCAGCTCGGCTGGGAGCCCCCGGCAGCTCTGCCCCTCTGGGGCTGGCCCTGCCTCCTGGCACTGAGCTCAGCCTCAGCAGGGGCTCTGCTTCTGCATCCCCTGCTTTTGTGTCCCCTGGTCTTGTGTCCTGCTGCAGGAGGTGGTCAGTGCTTTGCTGGCCATGCCGCTCTGGCCCTTTTCTATGTGCTCCTCTGCTGTCTTGGCTGGCAAAGTACTGACTTTCTGACTTTCTTCAGTGCTTTTCTGATGTTGTGCTAGACAGAAAGCAAGAGGAAAAAAACCCCCACAAGCTTCCAATGACATGTGCTACTGAAAATATGAAAGCCTCACACTTGGCGAATGAGCCATGCTCCTGCTGTTTGTCATCCACGAGGAGGGGGAGAGTCCCAGCAGAGTGAGAATAAGCAACGATAGCAACTGCTGCAGGAGGGCTTGGGTTCCAGCCATGTTTTAAACATAAAGATAAATCTCAAGAATGAGCAGGGGAAGGAAATGAAAGCAGATAAAAAATATGCAGCAGATAGGTCCCTGTGAAAACAAAAGGAACTGCTATGCACAAAGGAGGGGATGGTGGCAGAAGACAGCAGAGCTGCAGAAGGCTTTCCAGCCTCTTTTGTCTTGTCTCTGCTTCCTTTATTTTTCCTCTTGCTGATATCTGAGCTCTCCTCTGGCAGACAGGGCACACTACCCAGCACAGAAAGGCTATCATAGTTTATTGATTTATCTGGTAACAGCACAAATGTACAGTCTGGTCTGCCAGATCAAGTTGTGTCAGATATGTTCCTAACAGCTTGGTCATGGCAGGGGTGACTTGAACTGCCTGGAAAATGTTAATTGAAAATGAGAGGTTTAAATCAGCACAAAGCAGCAATTGTCACAAATGGTTCTTTTAAAAAAATTAAACAACCCAAAAGGAACCATTGTACCATACACAGCTGTACCATGTTGCTACACCCTGTCAGTATTACTTAATGAAATAAAAAGAGAAATGAAATTGTAGAAATTCCAAGAAAAAAGCCCCTGAGACAAAATTGGGAGGCATGACTGGGCCTGCAGCGTGCAAAGCAGCTGTGGTTTCTGCTAGAGTCAGTGCATGCTGCACTGTTGAGTGAATAATATCAATGCACTTCTCTGTTGAGAAGGAAAGTTTGAGTTCCTCCAGCTCCGGCTGTGACACACATAACTATTGCTTAGATTTATATTTGCAGAGGCACCCTTTCTGTCCTCCCTACTGTCAATTTTCCTGCTAGTTCTGTTTTTTGGATGATACAGTGACACTCTCAAAACCGCCCCACCACCCCTTTGAGATTGGGAGAGCATCCACTAGTTTAACAGACCTGGACTGTTAGTCTGGTGCAATTTTCAATCATACAGCCAAGCTGACTCTACTGGGGATGTGGAAGTTCTGAAATCTCTAAATCAAATGCAGCCAGGAATTCAGTTCAGGATAGGTCACTCCTGACTTTAAAATGTGAGGCTGTGATTTGATGCAGTTAATAATAGCATGCATTCAACACTCCCCTTTCCTCCTGCTCTCATTTATTTGCATATGTAGTTTATGAAATAGCTCAACAGACTTCTGTTTTGCTCATTTGTTAATGTTACTAGACTCTCTGGTTACTCTCCAATCTCAAATCTCAGTATATTTCCAGAGAAAAAAAGAAAAGATTGAGAAGAGACAGCATTAACATCTTAAGTAGCATTTAGGTCTCTTTACAACCAATCAGTCCAGCGTTAGAACTAGATGAAGAGCAGGTTGCTCCATCAGATGACTGTTGATTCATGACAAAGTTTTCGCATGTACAGTGTTGCTAAGTGAATGTCAAGGGAAAAGTGTAACAGCTAGAAGTGCTTGACTTTTGCATGTGTAATTTTGCAACCTTAACGTGGCCTCAACCATTGTTGAGGCAACATTAAGAAGACACCTATTAAATCAGACTCTTTCAAAACAGAGTTTTGATATTGAATGTATATTTCAGCATTCACATAAAACTGTTTCCTTAGCACAATATCAAAGCAATTATGCTGTCGCATGGCTTGCAAAAAGGATTCTTTCATGGAGAGCTTTTATACGTGTATGTCTATGCATGTGCCAGTTCACGGAAATCAAAGAATAGCCTATGGACTTATTTAAGTATTTGCATCTGTGTATATATATAAATGCATATACTTTCAGATGCTTTATATATTAGGACATTTATGCTTATGTTTGCCAGTGTTGTACTTTTTAAAAATGGGATGTCATCCCTATATATTCTTTGATTTTTCCTATTAAATTTAATACAGGAGTGCAAACAGAGCTACTCAAATCAGCTTGCGAACAAACTAATTGTAGCAACATGGAGCTCAGCACAGCTGCTAAACCTACCACAAAGCAGGAAAGATTAGTCATGAGGAGCTCTACACTGCCATGGTTAGTTGCTGCTTTTAAGCCTTTACAGGTCTGTGTCTAGCACACTGTAGCAATGCCCTGTGGGTGTCCTTAGTGCTCATTTGAGCACAGCATATAGGACATTTTTGCAACAACTCCCCAGGCTGATATTAGCCCCAGTTTTAATTATGGATTTGCTTGCTTCTCTTTGGGCCACAGTGCAGGCCAGCAGACATGACTGCCTAAGGCCATTTAAAAATGCTAGTGGATTCCTAGGAACCAGATTATTAAATATATTTAGGTATTGAAGAATGCATGGATGATAGACTCCTGGGTCCTGAAAATTATATCCAGTATTTGCAGAGTGCTTTAACATTACATGCAACATACCTACTATTAAAGAATAATATCAATGGTTAAATAAGTAATGACATCTTTCATTATAATAGATGGAAGTATTTTCACTAGGAATTGCAGGTTTTGAGTATTATTAATTGATTGTACTTATGTGCCATTAGTTAGGCATCTGAAGGAGAGTAGAGGAATATAGCTTGAATTTAATTGCATGTGCCCCGGTGGTTCCAAAAGTCAGTGCCAATATACAAAGACAGTGTGAACAGGTTTTAAAAGGGTCCAATCTTCTGCTCCTTTTGCAATAGTCAGTATTTTTCTATTGATTGCCATGTGAACATAACCAGTAATGTCTGAACAGTGGTAAATACCAAAGTAAAGAAAATTGAATTACTGACACTAATCATTTCAAGTAGGGCAACATAATGTGTCAAGAAACAAATTCCTATAGAAGAGTAACTGAATTAAGGATTTTCCATTCATCTTAAACAGCCTGATTTTGATAACTACGCTTTGCTTACAAGTTCTACAGTACATGGAAGTGCTAAAGCAAATTAAAACAGAATACTAACCCTTACATTTTAATAGTCTAATATGTCTTAGGTTTGTTTATAAACCATCATGACTAAAATCAAAGTAGTCACAGTATACTCATTAGAGATGTAGAAACCCAAGAACTTGTGAAGAAGTAGCATTTCATTTAAATGTTTATTTGATTGATTGAATATCAATTTTAAGTAAACAAGGATACATTTTGTGGATATGCCAATTTAGGTCTTTGAAATTTTGGTCTTATGTGTTACTTCACTGCACAGTATTTTATGTTTAATGTCCACATATAGATAGAAGTTGCATATACATAAATGTATATGAGCACCTACATGTGTATGACAGAGTACTGGCTTATAAAATTCAAAAAGAAGGATTCAGCTAATATAAATTTTTACATTTGAAAGTTAGACATTTGAGCATAACCTAGGCAATTCTGTTATTGTCAAAGGAGAGAAGATGGTGTCTCTAAGGGTGATTCATTTTATCTCTTCTAGATGCCTATTTTAGGATGAGATGAATTATTCTGTAGAAATACCTGTTTCTTTTCTTTGACTATGAAAGGCATTAGGTCCGACTGGAGCACCTAAAAGGCAGACATCTAAGTTAGAATGGCTAAATCTCATATAAATTACAAAAAATGTGCATTTCTGACATTGCACTGATCTACTTTAACAGACTATATTCAGTATGATTATTGTGATTATTCTATCAAATTCTTGAAAGACTGAGAGTTTCAAAATTCTGACTAAAAATAAACATGAGCAGCTCTCAAGTGAATATAACATTACGTATAGAAAGAATTAAAAGGTGGTGTTCTACAATGTTTCAAGGGAGATACAAGGACTAGGTTAATTTCCTCTATCCAATGTAAAATACAGGCCCCACTGCAGTCACCAAGACAGGAAAAAAGTGACAACAACCCACCCTAAGTTCGGCATTCTGCTCAGCCTCTTATCTCATAATCACTAGTATTCACAGCTACAGACAGACAGCAGTCCAGTAAAAAAACAGAACTCATTAACATCTAACTTTAGTTCTGTGTGAATATCACAAAAATTATTCAACCTCTAACTTAAATCTATTCCTGTGAGAATTTGCGGAAGTCAAAGTTTTTCATTGGAATATTGCTGAAAGGGGAAAACATGCTGCGAATACATATTTAAGTGCTTACGAAAGAAAGGTTTCCAGCAGTCACGTGATTAAGAGTCCTTGCTCTTGGACTCTTGTAAGTATAAGAAAATCTCAATGTTCACTTAAAAATAGCTGAATTTACAATCTATGATTGCAAAGAAAAAGTGGAAAGTATGATTTCTAAGAGTTAGAAATCATCAGGCAAATTAATATACTCTAAAACATAAATTGTTTAAAATGAACAATTTTTAAACCTGATCTCAGAATTTTTGTATCCCAAAACATACATTTTATATGGTGTAGATTGTCAGTTCTGTACACCTGTTACACTATAAAAGTTGTTATAGTTGTCTTGAAATATTTCCATGGTAGATTTACTTATTCAGGAGGTGAAAGGCAGTACCATATGACTTAAATGATCTGTCCATTTGCATAAGTAATTCAGAAAATAAAGATCCTAATCAGTCCCATTAAAGCCAATCATAGAAATACCTCTGACTTCAGCAGCCCAGGAACACACATGCAACAGCAGTTTGAGCTGCAGGTACTGGCAGAAGTAGCTTTGCATTATCATTGCAAATCACAAGAGAACTTGGAAAAATGCCAGAGCCTTTCCTGATTTTCCTTTAAGGATAGTAGAAAAGATAAGTAGATAAGTAGAAAGCAGTCAAAATCACTGAAGAAATTATAAACTGGTAGAAAGATTTCACTTAGTCCTACTTCATTCCTAAAAGCAAAAGTTGTATGTTACAGCCCTTTTAAATCTTAATAGAAACACTAGGCTGAAATAACTTTTCTAGGTAACATGTAAGCATTGTATTATTGCCACGTGCTTGCGAGACAATTAGAATCGTCTTTCATTCTGTCGTACCTTTCCCCTTTCTTCCCTCTCTCTCCCTCTGCCTCTTCTGTCTTTTTTTATTTCTTTTCCTGCTTTCTGGTTTACCGCTCTTAGCAGTACAAGATCAAGACAAGCTACAAGGCATTTGCAGCAATCCCTACAAACACATTACTAATGGAACAGAAGGTTAGTGTTTGCTTGAAGACATGGAAATTGCATTACGTATATGAGACCGTCAACTTTATGTACATATTCCAACATTTCTGTTGGGGATATTGCAGAATATAAGCTCTGTGAACTAACTGCTAAGCGTTTCTATTGGAGATCAATGTCTTCACTAATCTGAATTTCTATAAAAAAATTTGTTGCAAAAAGTCTCTCCTAAATGAATTGTCATTTATGGCAATATCTAGAAGTTTGTTTTGCTGTTTGAAAATGTCTGGAGCGCTGCCATTCTAGGACCTGTTCATCATTTGGTATTACTTAATGATTATTCAATGGCTGTACTAACAAATGTAACAACACGAGGAAATGTTCCCCGATATTTTGATCAGGAATGCTGTTAAACTGTGAGAATGGCCCTGGCCATTGCACTGGCCTCTGCCAGCTCCCATTCCCCCAGACAACTCCCAGGAACAGTCTGACAGTTAGTGTGCGTCAGGGGTTCCTTCCTAGTAGGCAGTTTGGAGTAACAATCCTTTTCTGTAGGAAAAGAGAATAGTTCCAGGGAACAGTCTCTAGTGCATTTAATTTACCAGTATAGATATAGCCTATAAAGGCTGGGTTGTATAGTCCTTATTTCGATAATGCAACCTTGGAAGTCAATTGAAAATATAAATTTTGCATGGAAGGATCAAAGTACTCACTAATGCTTATTTTTTGAAAATTTTGCCTAAATGAACTTTGCACAAAGGATACCCCTTTATGCTTATCAAAAATTGCCTGTGATTAGCAACGAGAGTGAAGTGCCAAATATATCTAAGAGACATACTTAATGACTCTGGCATCCAGTTTACTGCTTTATCATTAAAATCTTTTTTGTGGATCTAGTTGAGGATCTTAACCTCTAATAACTTTCTACAAAATCAGACATCCCTAAATATACATGTAAATATGTATTTGCATGCATGGTTCAGTCAATTCCGCTAGGAGTTTGCAGAGCCTAAAGACATTGGAGAATGTGAGTTTAGCTCTGCATAAAGAATTTTGAAAATGATCATTTTGTCTTTGAAATATTACTATTCGTGACCTAGCAGTTATCAGTTAACTGATATAAATTAGATTTTTTTTCCTGAGAAATAAGACACACCTTTCTTTTCCAGTGTTCTTTTAGTCTTGAATGAAATTCTTCATCATTTGCATGAAACCTGAATCTTCCCTTACTTAAATTTTGGATGCACCGACTATGGCTATTTCTGCATTAGCATGTAATGTGGTCCAGTAGAAATGACTCTGGAGAGCAAAATAGCTGGATGAGGGGATCCTATGTCCCTACAGTATGTATTTTGGGAGGGTTTCGTTTGGGCAGAGTGTCTGTTAGCGGCTGGAAGCATTAAGTGAACTCCTGAAGTGCATTTTCAGGGTTAACTTCATCTGAAAGGAGGCCAGTTTGTGCACTCTAAGGCTGTTCCGCACTGCAAACCAAAGCCTGGTAGGCAAGTTTGAGCAGGAGATTCACTGGAAAGCTCGCGTGTGATCCTAATTGGCGGATTAAAGCCAGCCATCTGACTGCGCTGTTTCGAAAGGAAGGCAATCCATTTGAGGGAGGGTTTCACCGACCTTCTCTTGTGTGCTTACATTTACTAGCTGCGTGTAACTTATCCCTAGTACTTAAAATGGAATCATAGAGTCTAATACCAATATCAGAAAAAAAATGAAGGTAATGACTCAAATGGTATCTGTGTTTAGAGAGGGGCTTGTGGTTGTCAACTATTTTATTGAAAATGCTAGCTTTGGCATTTCCTTCAGCGGAGATAGCACAGTCATGCAAAACTAGTAGGAATTTGATTTTCCCATACAGGTTTTGCCTCTAAGTGAGAATCTTGACTTATTTACTTTGTAAATTGTACCTTTCAGCATAGCCTGACTACAGTTGTTGAATAAATTGTATTTCTCTGGGCATCAGGACAGAGACTACAACAATTCTGGTGCACAACCCCTTTCCTGCTTTCTCTCATCTTGAGAATTATGGATAATAAACCATTGATTCACACCAGCAGCTAATTAGACCACTCCTAAGCTAATCCAATTGTGTTAGCTGACTTACCTTTATAGAATGGCTCTTAAGGGAAGCATTAAGGAACACAAGCTCCATTGTACTAAGCCTTAATATCCAAGTATTCTGCTCAAGTGTCAGGGGGAGGAACTGGGAAGGAAATCATGTCACATTGTAGCTCAATGACAGTAGTTATGTTGCTGCCATTTTATGCAAACATCGGATTAAAGAGAGAGAGATTCCAGAAGACAAGATTTTAAGTACATAAATGATGTTTTGTTAACATGTAATTTTAGGATAAAGGCTATTCAGAGAAGTTTTTGACTACCTTTCTTTTAGCAAGGAAGGCAGTTCTGCAATGCACAGATATTGCTGAACTGAATGCATGGTTAGGAATACATCATCTGCCTAAATGCTAGAGAAGTATTGTGCTATGCAGTTGAACTGGAAATGCACATTCTCAGATGTCAGCGCTTTTCCACTGTTAAAGTGGAAAAAGTGGTTTCTGATCATTTCTCACGACCAGTCAAATGAATTAATATAATGATATTACTTCATTTGACTCATCTTGAGGAATGATCAGAACTCTGATGTCGATGTTCAGGATGACAGTTCTTGTGGAGTATTAATTAGATCACATAATAGAAAACTGACATTGATACCAAAACAAAATTTATTAATCCAATTTTGTTAAGCCATAATAAATTGTGGTAGTTTTTTTTTCTTTCTCAGTTACTTTCCCTAGCATAGCTTAATTCCTTAATAAAGAGATCCCTTTAATAAAGGGACATCAATGCTTCATTAAAGCTAGCATAAATGGACATGCCTCTCTTATGTGTAGAGTAGAAATTGTGCATCTCCCTTGAGAAATATCATGCTTTTGCTCAATAAATGAGGGTAACCTATAGCTGTTCATGCAATTTCAGAAAGATTTTAGGCTATGCTCACAGGTTAGAAAATTCTACCCTGGAAATCTGTCCTTGAAAAGTTTCAATAGTTTTAGTGGGCGAAGGGGATCTGGAAGCATAGCCGGAAGGTTCATTTTGGCTAACTATGTTCTCAGGCCACAGAAGGATAAGATTATGAAAATGAATACTTCAGCCCTGCAGGCAATAGGATCCACTGGCTAGAAGAGGAAGCTGGACAATTTTAATCAAGGCATAAAACAAAAAATTTTAACAGACAGGATTAATAAACTATCAGAAGATTTTTTTAAGAGACTGAAATAGGTTATCACAAACATTGAAAAATCAAGACAGAACACTTTTCAGGCACTTCAGACAGTAATTCCAGGTAGTTTTGTGGTTTATAAAAAAGGTCAGACTAGGTGATCACTGTGGTTCCTTCCAGACTCATTACTGTTGAATCAGCGAGTCATCCCTCCACTGACATTCACTCTTTAATGTCTTGTATAGTTATATATATATATAAAATCACAAACTAATTTAAAATTCCAATCCTAATGAAGTATTATTTCCTTTTCAAAAGTAATATATGTATCATTTAGAGAATTTATTTATCAAATGTCTATAAAAATACCTTTCACTCAAAATAGATTATGAAGAAGTATCTGTTTCAGGGAACTAAGATAAATTCCTAACTATAAGTAGATGGTCCCTTAACCAGATCTTACTTCGTCTTCAGAATTATGTCTAATTTGAGGTGTAACCCCAAAACTCCATTGTACACTTTTGGGGATTACAAATAAAAAGTCTTTTCTGAACAGTTAATGTGAGAGCTGCGCAGGAGAACCTGGGATTGCTGCCCTTGTCCAGATATACATCCCATCTGCAGACTGACTGGGATAAATTTCCCTCTTCTAGATGGTAAGGAAACCTGGACATGCAGGCTTGGGGGGGGAGGGGGTGTTGACAGTATTCTGCTCAAAGCTCACAACTGTGATGAAACCAGGACGATGTGGTGTGCCACAAGGTCCACCTGCCTCACAGCCTAGACCTACCCCACATGTACCAAGGTTTCTGAAAAGCATTAGATATAACTGGTTGTGGATGGAGGGGGAGCAAATGAAAGCATTGTTGGCTAATCTGCCTTGTGTTCATTAACCAAGTACATATAGATGACTGTGATTTCAGTTTTATATAAAATGAAGAAAAAAGAAATCTTTCTTAATGAGGAAATATGTTACATTATTGGTTTTGTCTCTGTGTGGCTGTGCTTTATCTTTTCTCTTGTTAAATTGCCATTTGGCTAACTTCAAGAAAGTCTTAAAGGCTTTCCAGATGACTTTACACTTCTAGAAAAACTGCAAAGATCTAGAAATTGCATCTCGTTATCTGCACAGAAGACTTGCTGGCAGTGCGTTGGAGACCCAGCTTCAAGTTCCTGTCTTGAGGGAGTTTTTATCTATTGTATTATTAAATACCCTCTGGTATAGGGATAGGTCAAGTCAAATGTGGATTCAAGTCCCTCCTTGAAATCACAGAGCAGAAACTTGGACACCATGTTTCCCCCATCTCAGATGAGAGACCTAACTGCTGGACTGTTGTCAAGTATGTCAGGTTCATCTTGGACCTGAAAACCATTTTTGACAACATTTTGTAAAGAATATTTTGATAAAAATAGATTGAATTTTTTCCCCAGTTATTTCTGGTGTGCATGTACTAGGTGAATTTCTTGCATCAAGATTACATATTTGTGTCAAAAAAAAAAAGAATGCTTCTCGAGAGCAGAACCTAGTGGTAAGAAAGAAAGGAAATCATTTGTGCAGTCCTAGATAACTTTAGTTGGACTTAGTTCATCTGTAACAGTAGCAGAGCTTGCCAAGTAGGAGCAAGCTCTGAGCTTCCTCTTTCTTTCAAAGGTGTTGTAGCTTTTAATATTAATTATTTCATAAGAGGAAAAGTAGTCAGGCTTTTTCAGTAGCATTTCCCAGGATCTTTAAGGAATAGTTAAGGGAACTGATAGTAAGTGAAGTTCCATTATACAGAAGGAATTTTTTCATGTGCTGAGGGCTTGGGAAAATATTTTGACGGGAAAATTATGCAAGAGAAATAAAAGAGAAAAACTTCCTATGCTTTGTTCCGCACAGGGTTTTGGTGAGTCACACAGTAAGAAGGAAACTGTGGCAGATACAGCTTACAGTATTTGGTGATTTTTTTTTCCTATGATTGATGTGGTTCATTGGTGGATAAAACAACATTCAAGATTTTATGCATTTTGTCAAGACCTCTCATTCTTTTACCAAAATATTGGGATCTTTTACCAGTAACATTTCTGCTCTGATAGAGCTGTAGCAATCAAATAGCTTGGGGGAAAGAGGAGGGAGGCATTGTAGTCATCACTGACATCAATGGCATGTATGCATCACACCCCCAAAGTTGCCTTTCACGAGGATAAAATTAACAGTTCAGCAAGTGGCTATTTCATCTGCACATTTAAATTCTGTCATAAACACACTTTTACTCTCTAAATTACACTATTCTTTTAAGTTGTGGTCCCACTGTTGTTTTCCATATATAATCAAAAAATTGGAATGTCTAAATAAGAATGTTCCGCTTTTGGTATTGTCAGACCATCAGCATAAGGAGCAAAGCTTGAATACCATTGACAGCACTAATCAACAGTACTGCTGATAACACTAATACTCTAAATTAATCATAACATTATTGTATGATAAGTCCAGTAATGAGTTTAGAAATGCCAGTAGTAATTTTTAATCTTATATTTTTCTCTATGTGGAAATGTAAAAAGAAGACATTGTTGGAAAAAAATATTGAGCTGCATTTTGAAAAGGTACCAACATGTTAAGCATAGCCATTTCTTGTAGAGACACTAAGTATGCCTGAAATCTAGTTCTCTTTATTTCTTCTCTTTATTTGGAGGACTCAGGCTGTTCACATGGAAAAAAAGAGATAAAACACAAGGAAAGAAACTAGGTGGATCACTTTAAATTTTTTCTCCCCAAAGATTAAAAAAGGAAAAAGAACACTGCAAATTTCTCTAGAATGGCCACTACATTGGGGTAGCATTTCAGAGGGACTGCTGAATTCAGAGTCCTTGCTGCTGCACTCACCTGAGTTCTTCTGTAAATGTAGGCTCCAAGCTTCAAAGATATTTGCGATCCCAATTTCTACTGAAAGCAATGGACATTTTGTACTTAAATTGTCCAGGCTCCAAAAAGTCTTGATTCTTAACACAGACTTGTGTATGTGGCTATAGCTTTTCTAGAAAGACTCCTTAATAGCTTCTGGGTAACTGTTTCTACCTTCAAGTGTGTTCAGCCTTTGCCATTGTCTTGGTGAAGCAAATATAAAGAGAAATATATATTTTTTCTCAATGATTAATTTATGCTCATTACCCTACTGATTTCTTGGGGTTTTTTTTTTTTGGAAAAGCTTAGCAAATTCTCCATTCTGAATGTGTGATTGATTAAAATTTCTTAGTGAAATAGGTTGTTTTTTCTCATTCACATTCAGACTTATCATCTCATACAAGAATCATGGCCCTAATAGGAACTGGAATGACTCTTCCACTTCATTTTACATTTTACAACGTCATTTTATGTTTTCCAGGAGGATTTCATTCAAGCTGGAGCTGAACTGGGTACAAAGTACTGGAGTGTAACACTGAGCCTTCCATACTGTCCTCTTCTACAGATCCATCCGTTGATCTGTGAATTTTGCTGGGTAGCAGCCATAAGATAGCAGAGATGAGAGAGAGGTTAATCTCTTCATCTTCTGTCTCAGGATAAGATGAAATTAATTTCTGCATGTCAGAAATAATTTTAAGGGCCTACATCATTCTTTTATTTTTTTCCTTTCGAATTACAACTACTCTAAGAGCCACAGGTTTCTCTAGAGTTGGAAGGGAGGGAAGAAAAGTGTTTGAGAAGAAACTACCTCTTTATTTTTCTTACTGTACTCTCTGATATAAGACATAGTGTTCCATAAATGTGCTTCTGTGATGGCAGAATTATTTGTGGGTGGTATTAAAAATAATAACAAAGGTAAACTATCACTACTTTTTCAGTTTTGAATACCTAGAGTATGCTGTCAATAGCTGGGCAAGAAGAGAAAAATAAACCCTGTACTCGGTAAAATTACATTCAAAAAGAATTACTTCATGACATGTTTATTTTCTTTTTGTTAAATATTCTGCAATTTTCTTTTCAGCTCTGTTTATGTCTTCTGCGATTGGCAGCCTTGATATGCACCACACTGAGATCAGTTTGTTGCCCCAGAATCCCACATGCCTGAAAAAGTGGAGTGTTCCTAGCTTTACAGGAACACTCTTTTTTGCTTTTATTGTAATTTATTTTTGCATATAACTAATAAAATGAAACTTCAGAAAAACATAATGTGTTAAACAAAAAAATGCACAAACCCTGCCAATCCCTCCCCTGTAGTCCAACTTCAGGCATCAGCAAGATTCCAGAGTAATTTTTGGTCTTGGCATGGAGTCCATTTGAAAATGGTTTCAAAGCAAAAATGGGTGATGGCAGTGAGAGTGTGCCTCACAGACTCTGGAAGAAGATTAAAAGGGAACTGAGTGCTGAAGTGAAGTTTGGCTTTTGTGGGTGTTCTGAATTTCCTGATAAAGCTGAGGGATCTGCAGACTGATTCCCACTAGTCTCAAACTTGATCCAAGTATGGGTGTTGGAAGGCTGGAGATATATTCAAACACAAAGAAACCTTTGTTTTGTTTTGGAGAGTTTATGGACATTGTACAAGGTACTTGCTCAGGCCAGTCATTTTAGCATGATAGAACAAGTCTATAGCACGCATTTCCCTTTATATAAATTTGATTTCAGGCTAAAATTCAAAAACATGAAGCACTGTATTTGTTGCCACATGGAATCGTTATCAGTTGGCACTTTTTAAAGAAAGCAACTACTGAAGGAAACTAAGAAGCCTCCCCGGTGCTTGGACCGCTGCCTTGTCCCCCTGCCTATGGCCAACAGTTTTCCTCTGATGCTGCATAGCGGGCAGACACCTACTGCCTCCATGGTGCGTGGCGCACATTCACTGTGCTGCATGCTCCGGAGGGGTTGCATTATCAAAGGAGAGGACAAATTAAGCTGGTAGTTTCTGATCTCAAAACATAAAGAAAATTCACCCAGCTTTACTTTCCATGAAATTCTCACTCTTTGCAAAAAAACCCTCTAATTCAGGATCAGAGGATAATAACCTGAAGAATCTTACTAGACTTGTAATTTCTTTTTTTTTCCATCTTTCCCTGGTCAAATGAAAAGGTCCATATATGGAAGTGCAATATTGCAAAAAGTGTTTGTTTGCTTGTTTTCTTTAATTTTGAACTTAGTGTAACAATGAAATCTTTTTGACTGTAGGCATTAGAAGAGCCACCCCAGACTGCTGTGACTGAAGGCACCACTTTGGACACTCTTTCAGAGGTAATACTGTTATATCTCATCCAAATCTCTTCCAAATGTTTATTTGAAAATACAAAGCAAAGGCTAATTGAGTGATGCTTCTTCCTTTGTCAGATGTGCTCCCCTGCCCAACTCAGACAACAAACAGAAGAGTTATGTGCTGTCATTGATCAGGTCCTACAGGATCCATTGCCTATGGTAATCCATCAGTATGTGAGATTGACTTTCTATTCCTCTCTTTTCTGCTCATCACTAATGAATTCTGTGCTCTGTTGAAAATCATTTTTCAGCGTCGATGTGAATCTTCTCCAAGTTTCTTGCAGATGACCACAGAGTCAGATGTTGGCAAGGTAAGTGAATGAGACTACCTGCACATCAAAAAAATCTATCTGGGTGGCCATCAAAGCAAATCAAATCATGACTGTAAAGACAACAGAAAGCTTCAGTTAAAGGATGCAACATCAGTGGAAGTGTTTGGTGTTTTAAAAGACGTGGAAGGACAGAGCTGTAATGCTGGAGCCACTGCAGTCTATATTGCAGGATGCTTTCCCAAAGTCAGAAGTAGTCATATTATGAAAGAGAAGCTGTCTATTAAAATCTCAGAGGCTAGGATCCACGAGGAAGAAATGCTTCATACCTTGCCTTCCGCATTGCAGAATCTCTGGCCCAGATTTTGTCCCATCTGTGGGTCATTACTGCAGAAGAGGCAAGGATTCTAGCTTCAGTGATTGAAAACATGTTTCAGAACAAAATTTTATTCATATTCAGTATAGGTTTTCAAATACAGAGATCATTCAAATGAATAAATAGAAGCTCTTAAGTGCTAATTTCCTTTTAACTCTGGTCACTCACAGCAGAATCTGTCTGCTACATCCATTCACCGTGGATAACTCAGAAACAGGTAGTGAGATGCAGGGACAACTTTCTATATTGGTGTTAAACTTCTGATTGAAATAAACTCTATTGGTGTGACTTCTGGGTTCAGAAGGATGACTAACCAAGAGAGGATGAATCTATACTCTATTTGCCCCAGATAGATTTAACTTGGTGTGGGCAGCTACAGGAAAGTGAAAGTGGCAGAAATCCAAATGAAAATTGGAGGAAAAGTATTTTTGGCAGAGGGATGCATCAAAAACCTTTCCAAGTCAATAAACTCAACGTCTTCTACACAATGTCCAGTCAACTATGCAAAAATAGGGCACAGAAGCAGAATTCTTGAATGTGTATATTTTATATACTTTTCAAACTTAATTTTCATTTTTTGGAGTTACTTCTGTCAGATAGTATGCAGTGGTGAATCAGGCTTCAGTCAACTGAAAGAGGGATATAGGACAGTGGCTGAGAAAGCAGACAGAGACTTGTATTGAGGAAATGTTTTCCAAGGCCCACACTGAATTCAGTGTGGTTAAGATACTACTACCAAGCTGGACTTCTGAGCTACAGCATCCAAAACCATCTTCCTTGGGTGTACTCCCTTGGGTGGAAAGGCATCAGTTAGCAATAAGTAAATCAAATAAAGGGGAAAAAAAAGTGAGCTTAACAGGATGCAGTGTAGGGTACAAAACTAAAGGTTGTGAAGACTCCGGAATAAGAGATTAAAACATTTAAACCAAGGGTAAAAGAGAGTCACAGGTGGGAATAAAAAAGTGTGTTACATATAAATGCTTAGAAATAGCATGAATTAGGAGAAGAGTCAGATGAAAGCAATTTCTTGCAAATGAGAAAATGAAAGAATGTCAGTTCTAGGCTATTTTGTGAGCAAATGTAAGTTAAATCTTATGGGCCAACCACACCTGTGGATGTCTATTAACAAGTATTTTATTGTGAGTGTCCTCAGAGATAACTTAAAGGTCAGCTTTAGTAGAGCATGATGAAATTTTGTCACAGTTTTGAGCAGTAAAAATGAAATAGTAATTTCAACTATAAACATTTAAAGGAAAACTTTAATAACCTTATTCTCATGTATCTCATGAATCTTTCTGGGCAACTTCAAACTGAAGTTTTCTGGGATTTGAGCAATTAATAACTTGTCACAATTATGAAAATCTCTCTGAGTTGCTCCTAAATTCTTTGCTCTTAATGTGTGTTTATTTTGTATGCAGGTGTCAAGAACGCTGCAGAGAGCAGCTGGACGTGAAACCAGATATGTAAGTACTTTTATAATGCCTTTAAGTTTTGCATGCAGAAATATCTAATTTTGTATGGCTCCTCATCTTCCTGCTACGCTAGAGGAGTCGGTATGTAGCAGACACTGGCATCTACTCATGACATGAGGTATGTCATACCTCTAGTATGGAGTGAGGAGGTCAGGGCACTGGCCATTGAGACTTGAAATGTTTTACCACTGCTCTAAATCCATCATATCTATGATCTCTTCAGTGTGTGTCTGTTGGTAATTTTGCCTGACGTATACCTTCACAGCATAAATTCAAGCATCCAATTTACGCGCTTAATGATACATTTAGGATTTTTTTGCTTACAAAATCACCTTCACAGACTTTTCCTTCCCAATTTCCCTTGGAAATTTCCAGATAACTGAAACAGATTAATATTAAAAAAATCTGTGCAGCAATAATGGAGAGGGTTGTGGACAGGCTAACTTTTCTTATAAGTTGTACAAATGCGTTGATTTTTTTCATGTCAGACAGCAAACCAGATTACTCTTAAAATCTTTTACATGCTTTTTACTAGCATCTCTTTAGATAACCATTCTCATGAACAACCTTTCTGCCTGTGTTAATTATGCTATGTTTGGTCTCCATATACATATATATAAAAGTGGTACCCTGCTATAACTTATTATGATTTTTAGGAAAATGGCTACAGTCATTAAGGGAGCTTTTAGGCCTAAAGGAATATCATTAAATTCTATGCAGGCAAAAGGCCTGATTTTCTGAATGTTTCTAACACAATCTGCCTTTCGTGCCCTGTATTGTGTCTGGGGTAGCTTCCTTTCCTGTGGTATCCTTTCTTCCTCAGTCCTGAGCTGTAATTTCCCCTGAAGGCTGCTGCAGTTCATCCATGGTGCAGTGGTCCCCAAGCCTTGCTGCGGTCCTGCCTCTCCCTTGCATCCACTGGCATCGCATGGGGCACTGGGGAGTCCAAGGGATGGCAGGGTGACCCGAACCACCCTGGTAGCTAACTTACACCCCCATGGATTGCTTTGCCACCTTGGTATAACGCGTAAAGACTATTTCTATTCTAGAAGATAAACCATGCCAGGGTTGTCGTCTGCCAGGCACCTCCTCAGAGGGCCCTGAGGGTGAGGGCCCAGGGTAGGGGTTTTCTATAGAGTTCTTCCCTTTCCCTTTCCCTTTCCCTTTCCCTTTCCCTTTCCCTTTCCCTTTCCCTTTCCCTTTCCCTTTCTTTTCCCTCCCCTCAAAAGGATCCTTCAAAACAACACCCCTGGTGGTTTTACCCCAACAGCCCAAGGGGAGCAGTATGCTCCCTGGTATCGTCCGTACCATGCTGGAGGACTCTCTTGAAGAGGGGTGGACCAAAATCATGCAAGTTAGTGTGCTAATAATTAAACAGAAAGGACGATCCCAGGCCAAAGCCTGAGCCCGTGTGTTTGCTCTCTTTCCTTGATTAGCAGAGATATAGCCCAGGGGCCAATGTTACTTAATAGTAAGTGCAAGATGTCTGTTTTAAAACAAGATGTCTATTTTCAGCCAATCAAATAATTTCTCTGATAGAAATAGCTGAATGTTGTAAGGATGTCTGCTATCATAATATCAATCCCCCAAGAAGCTTCCTGTCCCACGTTGGGTCATTGAACTGTCTTGGAGATATGATTTTCAGTCAGTTATCTTTTAGCAAATCTTTTTTTTTTTTCCTGAAGTAGGCTTGTGTTTATTCAGCTGAATTCATTTTACTGGAAAAGATTAATATGGCAATTTATCAATATAATTATTTCTTTTTGTATGTATGACGTCTGATATTGGGTGCTTGTTGAAAAGCAGCCTAGAGTGTGTTCTTGGTTAAAAGAAAAAAAATTCAAATTGTTTATCAGTCAGGGACAGCAAAATCTGTCATCTTGCTAAAGTGTTATATGGAGTAGAAGACGACACAAACATGCTGAAATAGCTTGCCATTTAAAAATTAAAATGGCGTTGATTGACCTTTGTCTCGATGACTCCTTGACTTTACATCCACTTTGCATCTTTTTTATAGCCATAAATAACTGTAAAATTTGCAAGGGAGTGTATAAAAATTCCTGAAAAAGGCCTGACTTTAGTGAAGTTACAGCATTTTGTACCAGTTGAAAATCAAGTACTACAGTTTTAATTTAACAATTTTTAAACCATTGAAGGTCTTTGATACAGTCCCATTCACCATTTTATGCTGGTGCATCTCTGTCTACTCCCACTGTAGTAGCCCTTCCACAAGGGCACAGGCTCTGACTGCACTGGCCTGTCTTTACTACAACCACAACTACATCAAGCCTAACCATTATAGCTAGTGCTTTTTTACCACTGTATTAGAGAACATTCACATTTTAGAGTCTCAGGGCCTCCAAACCATACCTACATTAAGGAAGGACATGTTATTTGTACAGAAGTGTTGGGTTATCCAGCAGAATCCTATGGAGCTTGAGGGAGCTTATCAGTGCACCAGAAATCCTGTACCCCACAGCAGTGAGGGCAAATAAACACGTGGCGTGTGACTATCTCACAAACACATATAAATGCACTGCATTCAACAAATTTGTCTATACTTTGAAAATAGGGCTTCTGCTGTTCAATGCATACTCAGAAAATGTAAAGCCTGGATAGGGTTGTTATGTTTTTCATATTGTAAAGTCAGAGGATGAGAAGACTGGACTGAGCTGTCCATACTGTTTGATAGTATTAATAATATTGATGTTGCAAAGTAACAAACAATGGTGTGTTCAGAAATGTCAGGATTTACTTTTTCTTTAAAGATGAAAAAGTGGAATTTTGTTACACTTTGAAAAAAGTACCTCTATTTATATCTAGAGATAAACCGTGAATGATAATATTTTAACTTCCCTTACCGATTGCATGTCATTACATCAGTGATAAAAGCTTCTGTACCTAAACATACTGTTGTCTATGTGTTTTTACTTCTCTTAAAACAGGCCTCAGAAAAATATAACTGAAATGACAATTGTGAATGCATTACTTTTGCTGTTTTTCAGGAACCATTAATCATCAGTGAAAACACTTATCCTTTTGGGTTACGTTCTTCCATCATTACTATAAGCACTATGATATTGTATATAATATTGTATATACTTACTTTTTGCAGGCCAGTCTTTACAAATCGGCACCTATGGTGACAGAGAGTCAGCTGGTATGTATTGCACAGCTGTGCTATGCCGTTTCTCAAAATTTGGAGAAGCAAAAAATCTATAGTAATTATTATTTCCCTCCTTAGCCCTTTGAAGGAAGGTGCAGTCAATATTCTCCTACAAAGTTGCGTTGCTCCTACAGAGTTGCATTGCTTTCCTCTGTACTGAATACAGAGCCCTGTTTTAATATAGTGATAAAATTTGTAAATACAGTGGACCAAATGACAAACCAGAGAACCTTACTGAGTCCTGAAACATATGGTAACTTGACAGTCTACTGCTGTCTACAGCCACTTTTAATGTTTCCTTTTGTACAATTATGTTTATATACAACAACATTCTGCCATCCTATTTTTTCATACAAGATGGTTTAAATCAAAGATACAAACCTTGGTGAAAAGCGAGAATAAAAATAAACAAAGAAAGGAAGATTATGTACCAGATTTTCATTTGAGTTCTGATCACATTTTAGTCCCGTTGGGGCCAAACTTTCTGAACAAGAGTCAGAGGAGAAGTCACATAGACTGTCCTAGTGATCATGGCCACTAATGAATGCGTAGAGAAATAATGAGACGTGTAAGAGATTTTCCCCATTATATTTCAGCTAATGGAATTTTAGGGAGTTCCTGAATCAAATTTTTCGGTTAAGTAATCTCTGAGCAATTTGTCTTTCAAGTTACTTTCTGAACCTTGTTATACTTTGGTCTCTACAATACTCTGTAGCAACAAGATCTACTTTTAAATTATGCAATGTGTGAAATAGTACTTTCTTTCTTTGTTTTAAACCAACTGCTTGCCCTCAGTTCTTGTTCTGAGAGAAACGGTGAATAATTAAATGTTCTTTTTTCACTTTCTGAGTGACATTCATGATTTTCTAGATATTAACCATAATGCTCTTTCAGTCACCTCTTCTGCACGCTGAAGAGATGAAACCATTTTATCTCTCTTCGAGAAGTATGGACACTGTCCCATATTTTTGAACATCCTTGTTGCCTTTTTCTGTATCTTTTTCAAGTTTTTGTTTTTGGGATTGGGAAACTAAAACCATAAGCTGCTCTTGTGTAGCTCTGAACACAACACCTATTTATGCAATGGAGTGATAAGGTTCTCTATTGGTATTTCTACTTCTTTCTTAACAATTCCTAATATTTTATTTGGTTCTTTTTACTTCTACTGAGCAGTAAACCAATATTTGCATAGAATTATATTCAGTACTGTACAGAACTGTCAGTTCTTCTGAGTTGTTTCCTTGCCAACATGAGAACCTCCTTAAGTCATCCCATGAAGAAAACTGAAGTGAAGAATTCATTTTCAGCCTTGGTCTCTTCTTCTTAGTGCATCTTTTTATGTCTTGATTATCTATTGGCCCTATAGACAACATAGCACGCTTTTAGTACTAAAGAAATTTAGCAGGATATTCCTCAAAGCCTTTTTTGGTCTAATCTATTATGTTTTAGATGGCCAGATCTTCTGTTTTCTGTAGACCATATTCGAATAAAACTTTCAAGCTTTGGAACCTTTTCCCCATTATTCCTTTTCTCATTTCTAATTGCCACTTTTACACTGCTCTTTAAATATCGCAGAATTTTTTGATCTCAGTCTTCTTAGAAATTGATACACACTTTCTCTGAAACTCTAATGTCTTTAGCAGTATTCTGGTCACGTATAAGCATGCTCCTTTTAATTTTTATTTTTAATAACTATTAATAACTATTAATAACTATTTTTATTTTTAATAACTATTTTAATTATTTAACTCTATATTTTGTTTCACCTGTTTTAAACTGAGCTCACTGCAGAGGAATTCTTGTGTGTGAATTTTTGCTCAGGTAAGAGTGTTTTTTTCTGGGCACACTGTGATCTCTATTAATGGACCATTCTCCCATAGTAACATTTTGAGTCAGGTATTTTGCAGTGTTTATGATTCAATCAATCACTTCTCGTCTTGTGAAGGCTCTGACTGGCTATACCAGGAAACAATTACTTATGGTGACTAAAAATGTTGTGTTCATATCTCTCACCGAAGAGACTTTCATCCAACCTATGTGCGAGCAATTGAGACTGTCATTGTGATCTGTATAGACAGGTTTTCTAAACTCTTTTAAAAGGTGATTGTGAGTGAATCATGATAACAAAGTGCAAGGCCATACTAGAACACTAACACCACATGCAATAGTCTAGTTATCATTTCTGTATACGTCAGGCAAATAAGATAAAATTCACCCAGGGCTAGTCTTCCATATCTTAGTACCATATTTCTAGGTCTTTTTCGTTCATTACAATGCTCCATCGGTCATCCCTGGTTTTGAGTACGCAGTGGAAAGATTCATCAAAAGATATGTATATTCAGAAATAGCAGGAGAGGAGTCATATTTACATGCAGAGCTGAAACAGAATGGTATTTCTGTATTTTGCGAACAGGTTTAAATGAAAGTAACAGAAAGAACACAATGCAATTTCTTGCCTATCAAGGAATTGCGGATAGGGTCTTGAGGCTGGATGGAGCACAGGAATAAAATGATTTGAAATGTTTTAAAAGGAAGAGAAACATGAGAGAAAAATAGGTAATGATCTTCATGATCCAGGAGTCAAAGCCAGAGCGTTCAAGTTGATATCTATATGTATTTCTACAGCTTAATCAGTTCTGGGGTGTTTTGGATGTGACTTGACAGCTCAAAGTGATTTTTCTCTAATTCATCCATTCTGAAGTGCAGATATTATTGAGGTCCCTGTCTTTCCTACGTTTAAAGCTGTTGAGCCCAAAGCTCCGTGAAATAAATTAAACTATGGATGAGAATACTAAACCCTAAGAATTATGACACGATTGCTTTAAAGTAAAATTATACTAAATTCAGCACTTTTTGAGACCCACTGCAGGTCAGAAAGGCATCAAATATAATTGGCAGTCCCAGTGTATAATCAGGGTACGGGGTGCATTTCTTCTTTTGCTGATCACCTACCGCCTAACAGGATTTCATAGCCTTTGAGCGTTGGTGAATGACTTCCAGAAGGCGGCCGCTTTTGTGAGACCACATCTATACTTTGTCAAGTACTGAGAGACAGGCATTGCTGATATGAAATGTTTCAGCTGTGCTGAGGAGCGGTCTGTACAGAAACATCGCACAGTAAGTTAGGAAATGAAGCAGATTCTTGATAGGAAAATGTTGGTGAATGGAACTTAAACATGCTAAAGAAGTTTCCTAAAGGAAGGGAGGGAAGCGGAAAGGGGAGCAGAGGGAGAGCAGCGTCAGTGCTAAGGGCTTGCCCTTCTCCTCATCCCTGCCACCGGCCTGAGCAGGGAGCAGAGCTGGGACGAATGTTCTCCCTTTGCCAGTCCCTCCCCTGGGAGAGCAGCAGAAATGAGGCCTTCTTCCACACTACTCTTACTGTAAGTCTGTCCCTTTTCTCCATCTTTTTAAAAGAGGAAAAGACATGTCCCTGCGCTATGAGTGGAATGGAAAAGGATTGGGACTAAATCTGCCTTTGATTTTAGTATTGCTTTAGTTTAGCAGTGAGTCAGTGGAAAGCATTATACAGTATATATCTGTAGACATCTTATTGAAAAATTCTTCTATTTCTTGAAAGGCAAGTATTTCAATATGAACAAAAATAAACACAACCTGAATTTCAGAGGTGATCGTCCTTGTTCTGTGTGCTCCGGTGCAAGTCCTGCTGCTGCTTCAGCATGCAAGTGGAGAAAATAATTGTTCTTCCTTCCTAGGCTTTTCAAAGTGATGTGAATAATTTACAATTTAGCCAGAGGGAGATATGCCTTCACACCTTCAAATACACTAAAGAAGAACTTTACTGTAACCTGACTGACTACGTGGAATGTTTTATTGCATTATTGCAAATGTAGGGTTTTTATAATGGTGCATAAATATAAACTAATATGTTCAATAACATATTTCCCTCTGTGAAGATTAGTTTGTGGCACAAGAGAAATAACAGAGTAATATTTTAAAGTGATACATAATTCAACTAGATGAGGCATATGTCTTTGTATTATAAGAGTAAAAAGCATCTTTTGCTGACTGTGGAAACTAATGCCCCTTCATGACCAGGGAGCCAGTTTGTCGCTATCTGAAAGCAGATGGTCTCGATATTTTAGAGGAACCTTAGTGGTTCCTCAGATGATTTGGGCTTCTCATTGCTTACAGAAGATGACAGCACCGGCTGGGGCTTGCTGTGTTCCCCGTCCACCTCAGGCTCCCTTTCCCCAAAACTGTCTAAAGAGTTTGTTGAAAAGGACTGAAAATGGTTGCTCTTTGTGAGGGTAATCTTTAGTTACCCCCCTTGAAGCAGAAGGCTTCTAAGAGTGTAAGAAACCATCTGTATAGAAGAGCTGAATATAAAAGGTATGCAGGCAAACAAAAGGACTCAGTGTTTGCTATTTATCAGTGGACTCAGAGCAGAATGGAAAAGAAAGAGCTATGTCTTTTATCCTAAGGCTAGCTCTCCTGTGTTGTTAAATATTTTTGTCTGATCATGCCATATTTTTGTTAATTGTTTATCTGGTGACAAGCTGCTTCAGAACAGCACTGGACTAAAAATACACTAAAAAGGCAATCCTTTGTAAAGCATCAAGAAACAACTTTCTTGTTTACAGGCAAGCTGTTCAGGTGTCCAGGATGACTTAATGTCTATGTAGCAACACAGAGCATCACACAGAGTGAACGCAGTCTTTGGTAGGTGCCAAAGGGGTATCTGGAACAGTGTATTTTGGGAATCTGCTCTGAATAAGAGGAAGCAACAGTGACTCGGGCAGGAGAAACATGGGACCCAGAAGATCTCAGCTGAGAGAAATGGGGCTGCAGCTGGGACCTTAATCACTTGCGGCTCTTGGGAAGAAATAGTTTTAAGCAAGCTCTGAGAGACAACTAGTGCCATGATAACAGTGGAGGAAATGAGAGGTGAACATGCACATAAACCTGCTGGCAAGAAGCTCAGTTCTCTGACTTTCAGGACGAACACCAAGCCCGGCTTGTTTTCATGCCACCAAATATCTTCTATCTATCCCCAAACAGGGTGACCACATCTGTACCGCCTACTGAGAGGTGCCCTGGCCCACACTATCTTCTGATTTGTCCCTGGCCACTGTGTGCTTGCTGGCCTGGGCCAAAATTGTGCCAGGGAGCATGCTGACTCCAAGTCGGTACTTGAGCTTGTGCCTTAGCAAATTATTTGTATTAGCAAATTGTCTTTAATTTGCTAATAGGGCCATAGCCATGGCAGTGCATTGCTAGAGTAATAATTTAGCAATTATTATTGCTAAATAATAATAATTATTTATAATTTCTCAGTGTTGATGTTGGAAGGCCAAAACCTTTCCTGGCAAATTTGAGTCTTAGCTTGCTTCTTAGCACTGCCAGCTGTGCCATCTGCTAGCAGAGGAAGAGTTCACATTTTTATTTTTGGAGCAAAGATACATACATATATATATATATGTGTGTGTGTGTGTGTGTGTGTGTGTGTGTATGTGTACATATAGCTTGGCAGGTAGCTAATAAAGTGTTTCAGATTCTGGTTGCTGGCTGATATCTGTTGCTATTGGCAGAGTCAGACATAAATGTATGGTTCATTCAGCACCTGAGTGCACAATGTTGTTTAGAAAATGCTTCCTTAAAAGCATGCTTTTGGAAGAGGTTTCCTGCATAAAGAGAGTAGCTTATCCTTGATGATTTCAGGTACCTCAATGGGCTTTTAATTGCTTAGTTACATGATGCGGGGGAGTAAGGCCGCAGGTCCTTTGTCTGCACAATGATGACTTGACAACAACTGCAGCTTTCATTTTATTTTCGTATTTACCTTTGTGTTGAAAGTCAGGAGTCCTTCACTTTTGCAAACTCTTCTCAGAAGTCTTGAAGAGGAAAAAAAAATCATATATTCTGTGGTGATTCATACAAAGAAATAGCCACTAATTCCTGAATATAAGTTGATTAAATGAGCATTGTATCTTTCACTAAGTTGAATAATGTAATCAAAATGTCTCAGTTTTAAATGCAACTTGACGGTCATTACTCTTTTTACAAAATTAATGTCACTTCTTGATTGTTTTTTGTTTTCAGTTGAATACTTTTCCTTTTATTTGATGAGACACATTAAAGGGCCCAAATTTGGAATGAGGGAAGAGGCAAAACACAAAACCAAGGGAAGATATTTTGCTGCCTGGGTGTTGTTATTCCCACGCATGTGGAACATGTTATCCCCATTCCTTCCCATCTCTACCATCTTCCGCTCAGCCCCCTGTCACTGCTCTGCAGTTTCTCTTCCAGGCAGTGGCAAAAGCACAAGACCTGGGTACATTTATTGCCTTTTGTGCCCTCCCCCTCCAACAGGCCCCCCTCTTGCCTTATCCTTGCTGGATGCCTGAAGATTTAATTTCAAGGTAATCCATAATGCAGTTTACATTATACATCCAGCAATCTCAGCTGCATCACTTTACACTTAACTTCATAGTGCTATTTGAAAAACCTCAGTCAGATCACCTGTATTTTTTCCATTACATTTGCAGGTTCACTTTTGCTGTCTGGCTTTTGCTAATGTAAGTTCACTCTGCCACAGCAAGGGGCCATCTTCCCTCCAGCTCTTTCCATGCTGCTTTTTTCCAAAGCCATCTTTGTGCCAGCTCTAGCTGTCAGGTGGCACGTGCAGTCGGCCACAACCGGGCACCAAATTTGCAAAGAAAAAAGTTTTCATCCAGATGGTTGTGCATGATCCACACTGCTGGTGCAAGGAATGGGACAGGAACGTTTGACCAGACTGCTTAAGTTGTATAAGGTCATTTTTGTCCCTCTCCCTTTGTATATAGAATGAGGATATCTTGTGTCTCCTTTGTCCTACACTTAAATCCTCCTAGTGGCATCTCTTTTTTCCAAACAGATTGCTTAGTTGCATTGCACTTGTAAATAGGCAGCATGGTATTATTAAATGTACACTGTCTAAATCTCATAAATATATCTATATCTAATCTATGCATTTGTATACACTGCTGGGTACTGAGTATGGGAAGCTGTGACAGTACCTATTTCTCACTTCCGTTTGGGTGAATTGCCCCGCTGGGCAATAACGACAGCAGGAACTCAGTAGCAATCCTGTTGTTATCTACCAGTTGTGCCAAAAGAGTGCCCACTTTCTGCTGTGTAGCCATGACAGAGAAGAATATAACTGAGTTATTTAAAAGCTTAAATCCAATCATAGACCTTCACAGGACTTCAGTACTTACCAAATTCCAGCAAGAATATGTACTTTTTCCTCCCTTTTCTTTGCTTACCAAACAAGTTGTCTATTTTAAAACCATTCCCTAGCCTCTGTTTAGAGTTTATGCCACAATCCATCATGTCAGAGTTTACTGTAAGAATTCTGAAAATCACAAATGTACCAAATTGACAAGTTAATTGACAATTTTTTGGTTAGCTGGTAGCAAACCAAGAATTAAATAACCATATTTGTCTGAAATGCGGCGTATCACACATCCATGCTGATTAAATTCTATTAAGTTGTACTTTTCCAAAAGTATTCCTAAAGATGCTATCAAAATGTAGTATACAGTAAGTGGTGTTTTCCCCCAGAAGTGCTTTCCCCTAGTATGTTGCTGTCTGGGTATAAGTTAAGGTAACGGCATCACACATTGACCTTCCTTGTTTTGCAGTTAACATTTTGAGGTGTCCAGAATGGAATTTGCAGAGCGTAGGCAGACACATGGCTGTGCATAAAGTGTGACTTGATGAACTTATCAAGATGCAGCTGAGCAGCTAGCAAAAACAGCCAGCAAAAACTATACACAATAGTTTGACGGCTAGTGTCTATTTTTATGTCAGAAACAAACAGATGCCAGTGATGAGGCTGCTGTGCATCAGAACAACTCTTGCCATTTTGGTCCACAATCTATAGTAAAAGCAGTATGACACCTGAATAATTTTGGTGGTGGAACAGGATATTAATAAAATTTAAAAAAATCTAGTCATTATAACCTCACTGGAATTGACTTGTCTAACAAATATTCCACAAATTTTAAAGCTTTTCATTTTATTTCCATCTCTTTTCTCCTGGGTGTGCTATAGGTCAAGACAAAACCTGGTGTCATTCGTCCAGTGCTGGTGAAAGGAAAGAGCACACTGAAAAAGAAGGAGCCCTATCAGCCGAATCCTTTTAAAAAGTACCTTGAAGAAATCAGTGATCAAGATACTGAGCAGGTGAGTGACTCTCACTTTGAAGTATTTTTTAGTCTTTGCTATTTTCTGTAAAGCTGACAGAATAGTCTCGGATCCTTATTTTGCCCTGGTCTCTTGCTTTTGGAAAGTTAATTGTAATGAAAATACATGGCCAGATGATTCACTGAACAGTGTGCACTTAGAGGTACATAAAGCAGCAAGGATCACTTTGCAAAAAAAAATCTTGAACATTGCTGACCTGTGTAAAGTATTATCTCAAAGAAACAATGGGTAAATGGTTCTGTCAGCCTATTCTTATACTGAGGTGTTCGTGTATATTATTGTGAATTAAACCTTAGCCGCAATATGCAATGTGAATGTCCCTATAGGAACTTATTGTTAACCTATACAATATGTTCTGAATCTTCCATCTGAAGGGTAGTAAAATGAAGCCAATAGTCCTCTTGCCAGATACAATATGAATACGATACCTTTCTAATTGAATTTTTCTTACTTCTGTTCCTCTCTAATCACATTAGAGACAGACATTAGCAATGTCTGTCCTCTCTTCTTCCATCTTATAATTGAAATTTTTTAAAAATAGATTTTAGTTTTAGTACTTTTTATTCCTCCTCATAACCATCTGAATTCTACTCTGACTTGCTGTAGGACAGTCTTGGTATTTCTCAAGAGTACTGCGGTGTTATAAACAGGGGAGTATTTATCTGTAGTATCAGGGGGTTCCAGCAACAAGTATGGGAGGCATCAGAAGTAGTTTTCTATAGAATGTAGAGTTTCTGTAAAATATAAACACATATTTTTAACTACTGCTAGTGTTTGCAGCCAGAACTAGTTTTCAGTGGGAGATAAAACACTCAATATCTAATCCTCACTTGTAAGAAAGTTAACATTCCCGGTGCCTTTGTGATAACAACTCATCTAGAGTGCTGAAGATCTTTGTATGTAATACCAGAATATTTCTAGTTGCTCTCTAGATATTAAATTATGTAAATAGCAAGGTTTTTAATTACTGCATTATAAAAAACACCATTTTTTCCCCTTTTAACACTGAATCTTAGCCAGTCATTTTGATCCCAACCATAGAATTATCTTAGTTATATATAAGACTCTACCATGTCTAAAGGCACAGATCTAATATTTGCAGAGAAGAAGACAGAGAATGAAGTTCCGCTGGGTGGGATGAGCTCCTCTGACAGCTCACTGTGCCGCAAAGTGGCAAGCGTGCTCCTGACTCCATCTCTGCTCCTGACAGAAAGGTTTCTTTCTCCTCAGATACTCCCTTCCACTGGTCTGAGTTTTTAGGAGCTAGGCCAACCTCCCAACATAACAGTAAAAAAAAGCCACAAATCAAACCAAAGACTATTTTCTGAGGCTGAGTGAGTGGGCAGGGAAATTTTCCTGAGAGGCTACATGAGCATTTGGACAGGTCAGGGAAAGGGTCCTTCCTGGTTCAGGAAGGTCCAGGAAGGATCAGGAGCAAGATCAGCCCTCTCTGGAGCAGAGGGATGGTAGCTTGGTTCAGACATTTTGTAGACTTTCACCCACTGTCCACTCTTAGGGGCTGAGCATGATGTTGAGCACTTTTTTTTGCTGGTTTTAAAGCCAGGGTCTCCATCCACATGCACTAATAAGGCCATGCATTAATGGATGCATTCAGAAGCTACACCTCAGCTGCTTTAGCTGAATAAAGGTTAGAAAAGTGACCCTTGGGGATAATGCGCTTATGTAGGGAAGAAGGCATGGTCACAATTAGCAAGCAGTTTCAGTCTTTTTAGGCTGATGACCTCTTGTGCAAAGTCAGAGGTTTTCATGCCCTTTTAACTTCCTATAAGAGCAGAAAAAATTGAATAAAAACAAACACAATTTATCTCTGAGCTTTTGAGGTTGACAGTGAATATTTGACTTCAGAGAATATGTGGATTCATAGTGAGATTTTCATGCTTAAACTTACTGAAAACCAGAAATGTCTTCTGACCCCACGCCGCTGTGTTGCTGTTCCCTGGGGCAGAGAGGGGGAGAGAAGCCACGAGTTACTGCCTGAGAAGCTCTCGTCTGGGCAGCCTCAGTGAGGCCCTGCTGTAAAGACTGTAGAAGTTCACACATCCCCTTTATCAGGGCTGGGCATGGATCCCACAAGCTATAATTTTCCTGGTGAAGGTATGATGCTGTTGCCAAACTTTGTACCTTCAGACAAAGACAATGATGCTATTAATGTTATTGCTATTCTCAGAAGCTTTCTGACATTTGAAGCTAATCACGAAGAGCAGTCTAACTTATACCACTTTGGGAAACTTTCAGGACACCAGTTACACGTCCATGGCTGATCCTACCTGCAAGCAGTGCTCCTGCTCTGGGGGAAGCTCAGAGTCGATGACCCCCAGGGAGCCCTCCCAGCCCACCTTTCCATCAGTCCATGGTGTGCATTTTGAGCTGTACACACTTTTTTCTCTTAGGATCCATATTTTAATTCAAAATAGATACATTTTAATAGTGTTGTTTCACTTTTTCAAATCTAGGGTTTATTTTCAAGACTTATAAAATCAGCTCCTGGGTCTACAACTTTCCAGAGCTATTGTACATATCTACAAAACACAGTATTTTGCAGATCTCTAATTTATAATTGTGTATGATATAAATTATTTATGGCATATATTAGTGAAGCACAGATGATGTAATAAAACAGTGAATAATGAGGTTGTTATAACAAAAGCCAAAATTATTTTATATAGAAACTATGAATTAAAATGAATTAAACAAGTAATTCACTGACTTTGCTAGAAGGAAAAATTTATTTCATGATGAATATGTTCAGCTTTGCTTCCTTTATTTAAAGAAACAATTTGATATACTTTAAAGTGCTGATAAATTAATATTTATATCTTAAACCAAGAAATATCATAGATTGCTGTAAAATAATTGTTATTTTTCAGAGATCTGTATTAAGACATCTCTGTTCTGAAAAAGGTGACACTACTTAGGCCTTTATTCAGATGGATTCACTGACTTAACAGAAATTGATTTTGCTAGTGTGAGTAATGGTTATATGATTCTAGTGGCAATCTAATACATTAATGAATAGCCAGATCTGAAAAAAATAATTTACTGAAATACTGATCCTCACAACATATACTTACAAGTTCAGCACTTGCCTGTCAGAGTGGATCCATGGTGCTGATACAAGTTCATTGTGAGTGGAGGAGAATTAGGTATCCACATGAAGATGACACTCTTCTAGCGTGCCTGAAACTCTCTTGATAGGTTTTAGTACCTGTAATAGGGCTGCAGCACAGTCCGTGAAATTGGGCTTAGAGGCCAGACAACAGCTTGAAAACTGTAGTGGTTAACTCTAACCACTGGATTATTAGCATATAAAGACAGTCATTCTTCCCCTTCCCCTGCGCTCAGTAGTTTGCATTTTTGGCTGCCCGCTGGCTAACTTCCAAAGAGTGGGAGGTGTACCCACTAAGACTGCCCAAAAGTCAGGTAAATTGTCTATGAATTAAAACTAGGAGACCTAGCAGTCAGGTTTTCTGCTTTCTGCACAGAGGCTGATGCTAGTCCGTTGGCACTTGGACAGCACTTAGCAGGCATCTATGTAACAGAGGATGACCCTGTTTATACTGTTACTGATTTTCCCTGTTTTCCCTTGGAAATCTTCCCAATGCTGTTAGGAAGATTCATGTTTCTGTTCTCTCTATCTGCATTTCTTTGCTTTCTTTCTAATGGCATTGCTTGAGAGTGCCCTTCCAAAGTCAGGTTGCTGCCTTCCTTCACCCTGGAGGTCTCTTTAGGACAACTCCTTTCAGGTTACACCTTTGAGGATTAGCTGAGATTCCCAATGACATTAGTTTTAGTAACTTCTCTCTTCTGATTTCCCTTAGAGCTCTGCAGTACCTCCCCTCCCTGCCCACCCCCTTGTCTAACACCGAGCACGGGTAACCATGCAGGTGACATAATGATGCAGCCAGCTGCACCCACTGACCTTCAGCTTCCCGCCCTGTGTTGAACACACAGGTATTTGCATGACAGAGAGTATTTGTTTGTTTTCCACTTCACTGGAAACTGCCCCCATGTGGAAGAGGCCATTTTCCTTGTAACAAAAATACTATTTTTTTCTTTAACAGGCAGCTGTTTTCATGCAGATCGTCTGTAGTAACAGTTTTTCATTATTAATCTACATTACCCTTTGCTCTACTTATTTTGAATTATACTCTGCAAAGTGAGAAAATAATATATTGCTTTTCTTTGAATGACCTTTCATATTAGCAGTGTAGAAATGATGTGTGACTATTTTTCCAGGACAAGTTAAAAAGAGATTTATAAATTGGTGAAGATCCTCTGGAAATGATATAGAATTATAGGTAATAGCTAGTTCTTTATATCTGATTTGGTCACACTGTATATAGACTGAGACCAGTGTGCCAATAAAATTTATCTATCAGGGAAAAATCCTATTTTATTTTGACTTTTTTCTCATAATAGCTGGTGTTGTCTTCCTTTTCTTTTCCTAAGGACACATGTAACTTGTAGCACTGCCTATTCAGTGGATATCCCCTATGAAACGTTGTTACAGATAGAGTTTATATTTCCGAGATTCAAAACTGGCATAATTAAGCTTTCCACATTTTTAGATACCCTTAGTGGAGATGATAATTACCCCATCATGAGAAAGAATATTTCTTCCCTTGTGTAGTACATTTCAGTGATGCTCCATATTCGCAAATAGGCTTTAGTTTGTTAGGAAGAGCATCATAAAATAAATCAGAAGTATATACAATTTGTTAACAGCACTGACATGATGGCTTCATGAAAGTTTCCATTTGAAATTGGGGAATTAAATCATAGCAAAACATGATAAAGATGATAAAGAATGCTAGAGAATTCATGCATTTACAAATGTTTATGGACATGCATGTGGATAGGTTCCTTTGTGGTTAAAAATAAGCCACTTCTGGATATGGAAGAGCAAGATAAGAATGAATTAAAGATCTATTTGTTAACCTTGGCATAAAGCCATACGAACAATTTGCCAAATTTTATCACTGATGAAGCTGGGATTCGGGAGTCCAACGAAGAGCTGCAGGAGGACAAGCTGGCGAAGGCTGACTTTCATGAAGTGCCTGTTCCCTGGTACCTCCCAGCTGCTTGCGTCTCCCCAATCCTTTGTTTGCTTGTGCTCTTTCTTTTTGAAGCCTCTGCTCTTCCTGTGGGTAGTGCATTACCCTCTGCTGGAATAATTGCAGCTCTTGCCACAGGTTTTCTGGGTCTCAAGTCCAAAGGCAGAGCAAAGCGAGGAGTGCTCTGGCCGAGACTAAGCTGGCCAAGCTGGTGCGAATCCGGGATGTGTAGACACAGCCTGGCTGAAACCTAAGCAGGAGATTTATGCTGAAAGCTGGATATGCCTGTCTGAATCTACCCCAGATCTTTTAAAAATAAACTGTTTTGAAGGATCTTATCTGATTTGGGTGCAAAGAGCATATGAATAGTGCTTCTTTCTTTCCACATACTCTATTAAGCACTGACAACTTTCAGTAGTAAAATTTGGTGTGTGTGCACCTTCTCCAATTTAACTCTTAAATGTCTGAAAGAACTTGATAGAAACTTGTTAAAAAGCCTGAGATGCTTCACACAATAGACAGTGGAGGCTTTCTTTCGTAGAATGTATTTGTCAGATGCTGTTTTCAGATTGCCTTTACTTCCAATCTACTCTCTCAAAAAGTCTCCCGAAATTTGGCCGTTGTATCCTAGCACAAGATCCTTCTGGGCTTTCCTTTGCCAGCACTGCAACATCAGTTGAGCTGCAGGAGGGAGATGCAGCCCAGTCCAAGGGTCACAGTTTTAATGGGACATTTACAGCAGTTGTGTGTGTGTGTATGTGTGTATCTCTGTAAGTATTAATAGGGAGGTGCCAATAAAAGTGCTCAGTGTAAAGCAATTATATTGGCATGAAGGCAAGGTCCCTTTCCTAGTTAATCATCAAACTCTATAAAATGTAAGCAAGAACCAAGATGAGACTTTTGCTTTCTGTCCAAAGCTTCTTTTCTTACATCCACTAATCAAAGTTTCTGTATACTTTTTTTCTGTAGGAAACTGCTCTCCTCCATCCTCTATATCCAACTAAACTGTTCCCTTCAGCTAGGCCCCCCTTACACCCTGCATACATCTCCCTCACTGACTATCTAACCCCTGGACCTTTTGGTTGCTTCCCTTCCATCCTGTGCAATGTTCAGGGGAGTTCCTGTAGCCCTTACAGCCACAACACTTTGTACAACAAGGTGAGCGCAACGTGTGCTGTAGTTCAAGATTTTTGTCAGGCTTTTATCCTCTTAAATCTCGGCAGCATTCAGGTGGTTCATTAAAGTTCAGTCCCAGCAGGTGCTCTGGGGGGCACATCTCAGACATGCCCAGCACCTCCAGTGGTCCTGGAGATAATATTGCTTTTCCTTCACTCCGCAGTACTTGCGTCAGGGCTTGCTTCTTCCAGACTGCGTGTATATAAAGGCTAGGACAAGGGTCCCACCACTCTTCATTGAAATTGTTTGTTCTTTAAAGGAGAAATAATCTATTTCATCCATCATGCTCAAATCCTTCTAGCATTTACCTATACTAAAGTAATGGACTATATTTACACTTTGTCTTGGGGGAGTTACTGAAGGGAGGCTAAGCTAAGAGAAATATAGCAGAAACTGGACTCTTCCCAGTAGCTTTATCCTGACAAGCAGCTGTCTCTTGTTGATACAAAGGGAATCACACCCTCATTGGCATTTCCATCTCTTTTAAAACAGCAATGAAGCAGTTAGATAAAATCTCTGTAGTCAAAGGTGGGTATGGAAAAAATATGAAGGCGTCTACATGGTAATGTGTGGCTGACAGGGCAAGCTGACAAGTTCTGCAAGGCCTGAACTGGGCCCTTGGTATTAACTGCACTCTTTCCAAAGAGCAGCTCTCATGAGGTCTTTACCTCGAGAGCGCCCTGGTGTGATGTTAGCAGAGCATCTGTTGTGGAGGACCGTAAAAAGAGATGCAGTTTGGACCTTGCCGCTTGTGGCCCTCCCACATCTTCATTTCCTAACACGGAATCTGGTTCCAAATGCTCAAACCAGTATATGCAAGACATAATCCCACTCTGAGAGGTATGGGGCACCTCATCTGGAATGCAACAGGTTAAAACAGAGGCACTAAATGCTGTTTCTTATCATAGCTTCCTCATTAGAGGAAGTGCCAGGGTGATATTTGCATTACTTGCTTCAGGCACATTTGGACCCTAGACTGCTATGGAGAGAAATAGCACCTCCGAGGAGTGATTCAGAACATGTATATTAATCATAGTTAGACTATGAAGAACTGTCTGGGAATTCCTTTCTCTCCCCATTGATTTGAAATGGAATTTAGATTAATAGGCACCTGTAATGGTGTCTGAATTTAGCCCCTACAGTCCTGTGGAATTTACAGAGTCTATGTTACTTATTTATTTATTTATTTGGATGGAAACAAAATTAAAAAAAAAAAACAGCTTTCCATTCTGTCTTTGAGGCATCCTGAACAAAAGTGTCTTTTCACATCTGCTAGACCAGCTTTTCTTCTCAGTTTTAATTTTTGCTAAACTGGGCTGACATGTTTATTTAGGCAGTAACGATTTTATGATCAAGTATTTTTCAGCAAGTGTCCTGGTTCATCGGAGGACATTCACAAGAAGAAACAAACAAACAGATCATATCACTGCATCCAGTCTTTGGAATGAAATTGGGTATTTGCTGTTGGTAATCAAAAAATTGCTAGAAATTCTGTCCTTTCAATCTGCATTGGAAAGAGAATGAGGCAGGGAGAAGTCATCTGAAGATAATCAGCTAAGATAATGTAAACTTTTTTAGTATACCAAATCAACATTTTCTTAAACAGAGATATTCTTGCTGAATAATGACTGAAATAAGGAAATTTTGACACTGCTCTGTTGTTTCATAGCATCGTGCATCCAAAACCCTTCTTTTGGATGCAGGGGCTATAGGGTTGCCCAGCTTCCAGATTTGCATTCCACATTGTGATAATTATGAGGTCCTATTCATCCAGAATTTTTATCTCAAATAAATTTGATTACTCCAATCAATCTGTGTGAGCTTTGCAAATCGATAAATATAGCCACACCTCTTTGACATCACAGGTTCTTGCTTTATTGTACAAATCCAAGAGCTACATCATCTCTTTGATTTCTTTTATTTCCCATATATATCATACTTGGGTCATTTTTTGCTGTCTGCTGTTAGGTAAAGTTCTTCATATGGTTTTCCTGTAAGCTTCATACATTTGTAAGCAGATCCTTTCTATTTTAATTTTGAACTGAGTGTCTTTATTTAAATCTGCAACTTTCCAGGATTGTGTAGCTGCATCCATAGCTCAGAGGTTATTCTCAGTCACTGCAGAGTGCAGTATCCTACCAAAGGAAAGCTCAGAGGATCATTGCATTTTACTTCAGATAATTGTGTACTGGTGTTTTTGAGTGGTTAGGTCATCAGGGAGCTAATCAGGAGACCTGTGCCCTAGATGAGGCCCTAATTCTGAACTGCTGTCTTTTAAGGTCTTTTAAGCAAAAGAGTTCACATCTTTGAGCTTCTGATTCCCTTTCCACCATTATTTCTCTCAATCTGTATGTGAAATAGGCTCCTGACTTTGGTAAAGAGCACATACAAAGATAATGCTTGCGTTTCTGCAGAGACATCCCTAAATTTAGTTAATGTAGCAGGTTCCATTCAGTAAGATTTAGCGTAAACCCATGGGAATCTATGAAGTTAACCATGATTAGTATAAAACATTGAATAATTAGATTTTCTAAAGCAGGATTGGTAAGAACGAGATTGACTTTTGAAAAGAATATCTTTTTTGAGAATTCTTAGTAGGAGTTTGAGTATAATTCATTTTGAGATTGATTGTTTCCTACTGTTTAAAATAATTTTAATTATTTAATCAT
This sequence comes from Apteryx mantelli, assembly GCF_036417845.1. NCBI lineage: Eukaryota > Metazoa > Chordata > Aves > Apterygiformes > Apterygidae > Apteryx > Apteryx mantelli. Next base: position 112,565,608 of record NC_089980.1, on the reverse strand, counting down.
TTGCAATAATTTTAAAATCTCAGGCAATGAAGATAAGATTAGCTGATATAAAGTGAGACAACTCAGTTATCTTAGGTAGGTAAGATTTTTAAGCATTTCTTGTAGTGCAAGTAAATAAATAATAATAAAATCCTTTGTATTTCTAAATTAATGTCACCTTGTAGGTAGGTGTAGTCCAATACCGTGAGAAACAGAGTCATCAGATAACAGCAATGCATTCTTTTAATAGAAATGGAGTTTTATTTATCTAAGAAGTAAATATTCACCACATAAAATGATTTTTCAAATGTTTCTATATTGGTCTATAGTACTACTATTCTCGCATGACCAGAGGAAGTTTAATTTTGGCCTTATTCACAATATTTAACATTTGAGTCAATATATGTTGATAAAAATCCTGGTCAATATTTGTGTATTATTTCTTCCTATAACCCCATTTTCTGCATCACCCAACTACAGTCTGAGCTATTCATTTTTTTTAAAAAAAATAATTTAGTTTATTAACATATATAGTTGAAGTAACAGAAAACAAAATACAGTAGACACAGCATCAGGTGTTGAAACCTAAAACTGTTCGACCTGCTCTGTAAATGACATAAATAATGAGGACTGGTGTCTTGGGAATTTATGTCTAATCTCTACTAAATTTGGACCATCATTTCTGCAAATTCCCTAGGATTTCCTCCTCTCTACTGCTTACCCCACAGAGTAAGGATTAATGTGTGCTGCGACTTGCTTGCTGTCCCTCCAGCCAGCCAGTACACACATGGTCAATGTCAAGATGGTCAATCTATATATACATATATTAGTCAAATTTATGTAGATCAAAGTAACCAAAGCTTCATCTCAATGAAATATCCAAGAGAATATTAAGGAGGAAGTTAAATTTCTAAATACAGGTATATATTGTATTTTGCTTCATCTTCCACTAGAGGGCAAAACTCACTGTCATAAATTCTTTCTGTCATTTGAAATATGCTGTAAATGCACTGTTCAGAAAGGACAGGATGTTTCCGTGAATGGAATTGTTATGCTTTCCCTGCACATTCACTTGAAAATTACCTTACAAAAGCATTCTTTTATAAATGACTTTTTTGAAAAAACAGAATGATCACCTTTCTGTGTCTCACATTAGGGATGCTAGATATGGTGAGCTTCTAAAATTGGTATCATTTAATTTGTTGGCTCAGAACATAAGAAAATAACAGCTGGCTCCATCCAAAATACTTTATTGAAAAGGATACAAGGGTGTTATTTAGGCAGACTGGACTCAGTGTCAGGTTTTTTTTTTTTTTTGAGCTATCTGGATCTACCTGGATCTTCATAAGCAGGTGCAATTACACAGATGAAACTGAAGGACAAAACTGGCAGGATTTATAGGTTATAAGTGTTCAGACTAATGCCGTCTGTAAGCCGTGCCCTAGATCATTTCACAATGTGGTTTCAGCTTTGATGTGAGGAGGCAACAGGCACCGAGGTGTTGTGTCTGTCCTTCTGGCTGCAGAAGAGTGGGGAAGGCTCTCTCCTGTCCTCTGCAAATAGATTGTTTGCTGAAATATTTGCTTGCTAAATAAAAACATTTTGCTCATTCAAATGAGCTGATTCTGTTCTTGCTAGTCTTGTCATCTCCCTTATTCCCTCCTTCTCCTTCTGCTCCCTGGCATCAGGCATGGAAGATCTTATTTACACTCCTAGATCTTACAAAGCTGTGCCTTTGACACAGCTGTCACTAGTCAAACTATTATGATGGACTTTGAGTATCTGTCTTTTTCTTTTTCTTTTTCTCTTTCTTTTACTCAACTGACCAGTTTAAGCATGCAGGAGTCCTGGACTCCTGTCTTCTGGAATAACGTAGTTACATCACAGTTGAAGTTTATATTACAATTTTATCCCAATCCTTTTGTTTGGGACAAAAAACCTCAGAAAGGTGGACTTGCACTATTGCAGTGATACAGAGCCTGAGATAGTGTTTATCTCCATAGTTAATCCCAAAGCATGTTTCTCTTGGGAATCCCTCCAACCTTTAAACGAGGACTGTGCGCATGGCAGAAGAGCTGCTGAAACCAGCAGACAGCCCAGCAGGAAAGTGTCTTCTGGTGCTTCCTGGGGTTCCCCAGAAGGAAAAAGCACTTCTTTCTCCTGAGAGGGAAAATGAGCCTCTGCTTGCCGTATTGCTTCCTGAGAGAGGAGACAGGCCGCAGGGGTGCATGTTCACTGTGCATACCCTGATGTGCCAAGGAAGCCAGGTTGTCTCTCTCTGAATCTGAGAGATATCCTGTTGTAACCAGCCAGCTGATCTTCTTCTGTGCAGAGTTACTGCACAGTGATGCAAGAAGTCAGGAAAACATGCAGCCTGACAAACGTGCTGCCTTCCAGAGGCATCCATTTTTGCAAGTGTCCATTAGCCTTGTTGAGCCTCTGGAGAGGATCAGCCCTTGATCCTGCTCCTGACAGCCTCCACCTGAAGCATCTACTATGTACCAGATGTTAGGTCAAGGGAAACTTTCACAACTATTTCTGTCCATCAAATCAGTTGCAGAAGCTCTAAAGTGTATGCAGACACAATTATCTTAAGTGTCTGTCAGGGCAAAGAGCATGAGGTTTTGGGAATCTGGTAGTCATTTAGGAGGAAAAAGGAATGAACTGCTCAAGTGAAAAAGGCAGCGGATGAGACAATGTAGCTGTCACAGCTGGCAGCAGGCACTCAGTCCCTATTGACTTTCAAACTACCTTTTCTGTTTCTGTCAGCAAGGGCTGAGCACAGTTCAGATATGTCCCTCCGCAAATATCCCCGTCAGTTAAATATTTAGCGGCAAAGTCTTGAAAATCGATTGGAGGGCATATGCCTTTTCAAAGAGGTATGAAAAGCATTAAAAAATTTTCCATTTCTTTAACCTGATAAGATTTTACTTATATGAATAAAGGTCACAGGACCAGGCTTGCAGAGGACAAGTTTTCTTTAGTGTTCAAATTTGGACTCAGGCCAATTTCATTTGTTTTCTTGCACCTAAATGGAGTCTTGCTAAAATCAGTAAGTGTTGTCATGTTAGAAGGCTCAGCCTTACTTAATATTTTGCAGGTCTGCAGGCTTATATGTATGAAGAATATTTAAAAGTAATCTTTATTATTTTTTAAATGGAATCAGTGATGTTTACCTCACCATCCAATCTCCCACTAGCTGGAGTTTGTATTCTGATTAATAGTAGCATATTGGGAACTGACATTCTGTGAATGCAGCAGCCTGTCAAGGTTGCCATGGAAAAGCACTTCCCCCCCAGACATCATCCCAGCTGCTTTTATTTCTAGAAGAGAGTTTCTTTCTCTCTTTTGATCTTGAATATTTAAATGCTGAATTTCCACATCTGTACTTGTGTAGGTGTATTGTGATTGATCAATCTTTTACTATCTGTGATCCAGAACAATTGCTTTAGTGTTGAAAAGGAAATTGGAAGCAAACAAGGCAGTTTATTAGTGCTCTGCTACAAACTGGACCTCCTAGTTGGCAAAATATTAATTCTTAATAGTGTCATGTCTCCTTTGTATATTATTTTATGGCACTGCTTGGGTTTAGTGAGCTATTTTGATCACATCATGCTTACACAACATTTTTATGACTTTGGACGCAGTTTGGCAGTGCTTGAAGAAAATGCCTCTAGAGTTCTTGCTTAGCACATCTTTAAAAAAAGGTGGTTCTCCCAAAGCACTTCAGAAGGATCATAACTTGATAATCAATTGTTTTCGTCAAGACCACCAAATTAACAACAGAACATGAAGGTAGGTAGCTTAGGCTCAACAGGAGACACAACAGCATGTACCTTACTATCTCAGGTCTTGCACTGCCTGGAAAGAGCTCTGCTACATGCAGAGACAACTCTTCCAAAGGAAAAAAGGAATTGATTACCCTACCGCTCCTTTTGGCCTGGGCAGTTGGGCGATTTTGAGAGCCTTGCTATCTTATTTCCATTAGGAGAAGCTGTTGATCATAAGAGCCAGGTATTTCTTTGGTGTAATTCTGTTCGTTTATAAAACATGCAGACAAAATGTTGTTTTCTTGAACGCAGTAGGAGCAAACCACAGCAGACACTTTCCAAACTTAGAAATCGAAATGTGCTTTCCAGTGAACACTGGGCCCAGAAGTCTGGAGATTTCCTCTGGGAACAATACTTACAGCTGCTTCTTTTGCTTTCTGCCTGCTCGTGTATATAGGCTATCTCTGCTAGGACAGCTTAAACCAATCTCAAACATCAAAAAGTGCCTTAAAATGTTTTTTGTCCATGCTAAAAAGTCTCTAGCTAGTTTAAATCTTGAGTTCAGTGCTTGCGTCTGGTCTTCTAGGAAGATCACATGTAGTGGATTTCAGGCAGATATATTTTTAATATATAAAACAATATCAAATATAACAGAAAATCAAACCCAGCTCATGATTTATCTCTGAACTGTCTTTATCTTAGCCTTCTATATCTTCATATTAATATGTAAACATACATCCTAGAAGAACAACCAAAGGAAACACAGCAGCCCAAATAATACACCACTCCTAACATCGACTTCCAATGTCTCTGACTGTCAGTTTACAAAGGGGATTGTGTGCAGTGCCTGTTGCTGATGGGAGCAGACTTGGCATAGCTTGGAAGTTGTTCCTAATGCTAGGATCCTAATCCACAGAGGTATAACTCCATTTCTATGGGAATCATAAAGCGTAGAAAATAGAAATGTTAAAATTAATCTCTAATAAAAATGCTTTGGTAAATGAATGCTGCAGCCTGGGGAAATGTTGTCTCTTGTAACATAGTAATAAAAATAAAAGACAAAATATTTGAAGAAACCACTCAGATTAAAGATTATTATTAACAAAAAAAGCAGAAATATATTAATGAATGAAAAATGTCAGATGCGATTTGGTGGACAGAAGACTTATGTGGGGGGAAAAAAAAGAGGGATTTCTGTGCTTTTTTGCTGAAGATCTGAGAGTGAACAAAAGATGCAGATTCAAACCCACAAACTCCAAAGGAAAAATTCATAATGTTAGACCTCAATGAACACAATGTTTCTAGAGAATTTCCCATTGCTCTTTTAGATTGCAAATAACTTTTCAGAGGCACTGAGGAAAAGGAAATATTGAAAGTTGATGAACCTTTGAAAACTCTGTATTTCAAGGGACAAATTGGTGCGATTAGAATTCACTTAACTTTTATTGCAAGTATTGATATGATGTATACTCTGAAATATGGCCTTAATTAACTCTACTTCCAGCTGTGTTAAAAAATGTATAAAATACAATTAGTTTTGGTCAAATTCCAAGTATGTACTTACAGCTTGATTTAAAGAAAACAGTATTTACCTATATTACAGAGATGTTCAAGGCATGAGGGATTTTTTTTTTTTTGGGTGGAGGGATAAACTATTTTGAAATTTGACGAAGAAGTCGTATGTTATAAACTATAAATTATAATACTAACTTTCTCTTTTTGCTGTTTAAACACTGGCTCTTATTTTAGTAGTTAGGCAGAATGTAATCTCAATACAAATGTTAAGTTATAGTAGGTGACAGTTATATATGAATATTCATGAAGAACCAGAATCATTAGAATCTTACTCAGAAAACAGGGCTCATTCTGTTTTGCAACTAAGCCGGGAAGAAAATGTGTGGAGGAGAGTTCAGCTCTGAAAGCTAAATCCATTTCACACTCCCACCTGGAATTTGAGAGCAATTAGTTCTAAAGTTCTTGGATAGTTATGAGTCAATGAGCAGGGCAGCACCCTGGGGCAGGGAGGCTTAGGTCTCTTCTGAGCAGTGACTCATTTCCTGTGAGTACATTAGTAAGTTGTGTGTGGTCAATATGCTGAGAAAGACTTGAAATTTTTGCATTGTTGGAAATTCTGAAATGTTTGTTTTCTTTCCAATATGGATGAAAATTTGAAAACATTTTAAATACTCTTGAAATCAAAATGTACCATTTTGGTTATATGAAGTAACCCAAAGCAGATACTTCCAATCTGTTTGATTAGAAGATGTTTGTCTCCTCTCCTGCCTTACCCCATTTGTGTGCAGTGTAGGATTCTCATGCCTCAAGTCTTTCTTACAGGTCTGGTACCCTGCCTGGCCACCATCCCCCATAAACACCTTTAGTGGCATAAGTTCTATGAGGATCTACAGAGCTCAGTTAGCCTACAGCAGAAAATAGGGGCTCTTACCATGATTTCCACAAAACAGAAGACTGCTAGTGAAATGCAGTTTAATATTTTACTGAAGTCATCCAAAATGAAACATTTTGGGGATCAGAAAATACAGTGTACCAGTTATGGGCAGAATTTCCTACAATTAAACTTTTCATTTTAATTTTCTAAGTAACTAATTAGAGAATATAAGAGAAATCAAAATGTTTTGCAGATTTTTTTTTTCTCTTACCAATATTTTTCATTGGAAAATCGTTTTGGCAGAAAATCCCCAGTCAGTTCCCTCTTGGTATAGCCTTGCATGAGGAGCAAAACCCAGCCTGGGGAAGGGTAGTCCGAGGAAAACTGATGTACTGCTAGGTCTGTGTATCTCAACCAACTTCCCACCAATGCCACTTACCTTTGAGATAAGGAATCCTTACTGAAAAGCCTTGTAACTCCTGCAAACCCTAGTGTGCAGATATAAATATTTTGTCACATCTCCTTCTGGTGGGCATTGTCCTGTGAGAAAATGAGAGGGAATAATGTCTGTGTGGGGATTATCCATCTTGTACAGGTAATTATCAATGCCTGGAGAGAGTTTTGAAATCTTCAGGTTAAAATTGCACAGAAACAGTAGTGTATAATAAGGGTCTGCGAGTCAGACAGTATGTTCTATTGCTGAAGGCACAATTCAGATTTCTGCTGTGATCATTTATACATTATATTTCATTTTATTGCAAGATGAAAGGTGCAAAAGAATTGGGTGCTTAACTGACTGAATCTTTGAAGTTGATTTTATAGTGTGTCATTTCAGAGAGACTACATATGTCATAATTATAAACTGTCTGTTTCCATTTTATATTTTTTCTCTCTTTAGTTGGAGGTAGTTCTTGTTCCGCTGCTGTAGGTGTTTTACCATTTATACCCTAGCTTTCATGTGCTTATATTTGGAAAAAGCAGTTAGCTATAAAATGGTTTTATACAAAAAGTTTGCTTGCTATGCCTGTATAAATAAATACTTTTAGTCTTTGACTAATGAAAAATTAGTATTTTTTTCCTATCATAGGAGGAATGACTCTATGTTTCATAACAGTCTAGAGTACCTCATTCATTTTCAAAGTGGATTAAAGACTTAATGAAGTTTGTCAAAAGAATAGTATATGCATGAATGTTCTCTTATTACTATAGTTGAAACATTGTTATTTCTTCTGTACATTATCTCTCACTGGTTGCAAAGAGTTTTAAACCTGTGTCTTAATTAGCAAAGGTTTCAGACCCTCTGGAGAGTGACTTAGACTTGAGAAAAAGTTTTACATTGAGAACACTTCAGAAAGCTTTATATTAATTCAGAGGCAGCTGTGATTCACAGCACAATAAAGATAAACTGACCTTTTAAAGGCAAATATGTCTTTCTGATTACTCTGCAGAGCTAAATGAACAAAGGTCTAACTAAGATGTTATATAACCATCTCTTTTCTGAGCCTTGGATGAAACTGTAAGAGGATGTTTAGGCCAAGTAGATAATTACCCTTTGAACTTGCATGTTGTGAATACTTATGTATTGTCAGCATATTCTGCCACCTCCAGTACAATTTTTCACAGCCACAAATATGGATTTGCCTAGTTTATTCTTTCACTGTCTTAGAAATAGTGAAGAAAATGTTACATTACCAGAAAACTAGGCAAGATTTGGAAAAACTAAGAATAAGTAATTAACCTTATAAGAGTAATGCCAAATTCTATAACTGGCAAAGAAACAGGAATAGAAATTACAAAAACAATATGTCCTCATCTTCAACCATAAGCAGACACAGTCCTTTTAAATTTGTAGAAAAAACTTAGGGCTTCTTACCAGCTGCTTTGACTTGAGGAGGGAGGGCTGCCAGTGCCAGTGCTTGATGAGGTCTCACAAAGACAACTCATCAGTACATAGTACATAGTCTAATAACTTGCATTCACGCTTCAGATCTTGCAGACACAGGCACATTCCTGTGCATCTCTGAGGGGTAATAACCAGTCACACAGTGTCTAGTAAGGAACTGTTAATCCCACCTCGTTCTTCCTATTTTGCATTTCTGGCATTTTTAAGCAGATTACTCTGTGGCTGATTGAAAATCTTTGCAGAGAGATGACCTTCATACTCTGGGAATCTTTTCCCTTTGTTTAAGTGCCTAAGTTCTGCTGTGATTCAGGTACGAGGCTGAGTTTAATGGTTTAGGCTAAAAGCTCTGTTAAGTGTCCTCTGAACACCCTGAGCTGAGCACAGTGCCCAGAGAACAGCAGGCAGATGATGATGCCCTCCTTTAACACTTGCCCAGGCAGTGAGAGACCTGGGTTTAATGCCCTTCTTAGCCTGCAGTGGTTCAAACTTCTCCCTTTCTTCCAAGAGGGTTAGGCCCTTACCTGCTGAGCTACAGAAGGCAAGTGGACTGAGACAGCGTTTTCCATCCTGCTTGTGGGACAGGAGTAGTGTGCACTTAAGAATACAAAAATCATATTTATAAAGAAAAACCAGGGAGGAAGGAATAAGAACCTGTAGCTCCTATTGGTTAAGCTGTGGAAGGGCAGGCATGGGGCCTCTTCCTCAGCAAGAGTTACACGTCAGAGTATTTTGTTGTTTGATTAAAATAATTCATGGAAGAGGCCTTCATGTTCTCAGCTGAATGCCCAGGTCAAGTTGCTCAGCTCCTGCACAGCTGCTCAGAGGCAGAGCTCTGAGATTGCAGGAAAAAAAGACAGCCTCCATTTCGGGACCTGTAGGACTAAGCATTATTTCAGCAGGAGTGCGGTACTGGGCTTATGTACTCTATATTCACAAAAGTACTACTTAAAGTCTTCTGTAAATCTAGCCAGAAGTGACTTTGTTATGCATGTCACTGCAAAATCAGGTCTCCAAATACCCAACTAGTAGACTGTACAGAGTCTTATATGACAATTCTTGAGGGCTTTTACATGAGAAAAGCCTTGTGAAAGCAGACTTCAGAAGACTGTATATTGTTCAGTTTTTCCTCCCATCTTAAGCTTGTATTGACTTTTTTCTGTCATTAGTCAGTTAAGTCCTTGTTTGCCTCTCACTTGCCTTCTTTCAATTAAGCCTCACAAAGTAATCAGTATTAGGAGTGTCTGTCCAAAAAATAGAGATAATTTTCCCTCTCTATGAAGACTGTTATACATGATGGTATTTGTGGCTCTTTAGTATGAAAATAAGCTACTACCAAAATAAAGGAAGCAAAGTAACGTCTTGGACAAAAAAGATCATTATTTTTGTCAGGCCTAGGGAGGGACTTGAGACCTCATATTCAAGAAACAAGGTAAGGCAGAATCAAGACTTGGAGAGACATTTCAGGTGGATGTAGTAGACAATGAGTACCAGGAAGAAAGGCCAGGACCAGGTAACACAGTAAAAGCACATTTTTCATTGATTGGCTCTGTATGCAATCTGGGAAAAACAGTTGTTGCCTTCTCAGGTATCTACCTGACCAGTGAGCTATTCCTTCTTACAAGAGGTGAACAGTTCTTCTCAGAGAGCTTAGAAAGTAAGCAGAAAATGATTAATATATTATCTCTTCTCTTTGTGATTAACCTTTATTGCTCTTCCTGGAAAACAGCTATGCCATATTCTAGTGAGACAAAAAGTAATTCATTTCTATAGTTCATTTCCATGAAATAACCTTGTCAAGATGTCCCTGGGTATTGCTAGAACTTTGTGACTCATGGAGGATCGCCAAGCCTCAGCAGCTGCAGGATGCTGGGTTGGGGTATGAGGCATTTATCTTTCACAGAGGCTGTAAAACACCTCCTGTACTTGTTGTGATGGGCTGGGCCGCTGCAGCAAGGTGATGCAGGGTCTGTGGGCTGCACTGGTGGCTATGCTGGCTCCTTCCAGCCTTCTCTTTCCACAGCTCTAAAATACCAAAACCCCAATATTTTCAGAGGCATTTACTCTAAAAGATGATGTCTCTATTTCAGTTTGAATATTAAAACCTCACAACCTATGATCTTAACATTGTCTACTTAAGCTCTGGCTTATCTATTTGCCCGTGTTGTGATTAAAACCTTGTTGAAATTGGTGTGGTTCATCAGTTGAGTCACATCCATCAAACTTCCTTACTCAGATGCAAATCATATAATACTAAAAACACTGGAAAATCACCAAGATGTAAAACTCGTTTCTACACATACTAATTACTATTATATAGCATTTTTTAGTTAAATGGTTGTATGATTTATGTCTCTGAAATTTAAGATTAAGGAGAACTCTTTTGGGGGGATTTAAGAAGACAGAAATTCAAAGTGGTGGAAATATGACTACAATTTTAAATAACTTGAGGCACATTGTCTCCTATATGTGTATATAGGCTGTGATTTTCACTTTACGTTGCAGTGATTTTGATTTGAGATGTTTCCTTCAAATTAGTAAATGATTTCTTCTTCCTTCACTCTTTTTATTTTGGGTATATGATAAAACAGAAAACAGGCCATGCTTTGAAATAGATTTTCATACAGAAAAAGACTAGTAAGGGTGCAAATCCTGTTGAAAGCAAATAGGAAGTCATTGACTCACTATCCTTTGCACAGCTGGGGGTATTGGCTTTTGTTATTAAACCTCATGATATTTTATACTGAAATTGAACTGACAACTGATTTTTTTCTTGTTTTTAACCTCATGCTCTCTCCAACCTGTGACATCTTGGCTCGGCAGCCCAGTCATCCCATAGTGCCTATTCCAGAAAACGAAACACTCAGCTCTGAGGAGGTAATCAGTTGACATTGAAAGGGTATAAGCATTTGCATGCCAGCTAACTTTGTCTTTTATTTACATAGCATGTGTAGTGTTGATGAACAAAAATGTACTGAGCTCCCAGATCTGCTTTTGGTCTAGTGCATGGACTAGATAAGCATTAATTATTCTTAAAGACTAATGAACAAAAAAACCAGTGTTGTTTTGGAAACTGTGCAGTTTGCATGAATTTGAGGAAACACTAATGTTGCACAGTTCAGTTTTCTGGTATGTGCTTTCTGAAATATTTGGGATATTAACAGATGGTATTCGGTAATTATACAGTTAGCCTCATTTAAATCACATATTCCACAATTTGCAGCAACTAGTATAGCTTCTATCTGAACTACCAGGCACAACAACTACCAGAAGGACATAAGCTAATAAGTTACTGAGAATTTCATAAAGGACTATCGAAAAAACATAAGACAACACACATGGAGATACAGCATTTGCCCAGCATCAAAATTCAGTATCAGTTTTATTTGACTTTGAAGATAGATCGAATCTTCTTGAAGTTTAAATTCAGTGGCCAATTTCCTACATCTTTTACATCTCTAAGTTCTGGGACCAAAATGGTTACTGTCCTAGATAATTCACTCAGTAAGAGCTAAAGCTATTTGCTACATGTTACTAATTTTCTCTTGAGACAGAGCATATAAAAATTAAAAAGGTTCTGCTAGCACAGACAAGTCTTCTTTATTATAGGGTCATGAAGATAAATTTGAATTGTTGCCTCAGTGTTGAAATAAGCATATGTAATTCAATTAACTATCATTTTCTTTATGGTAGGCTTTGAAATGTAATAGAAAATCTTTAGTTAAAGTACATTTTTCAGCATTATTTTAGAAATTCACATAAAAAAGCATAACTTACTACCAATAATAGCAGTATGTGTTCTGTTACAACAGAAGAATGAATTTTTATTACTGAGACCTCCATATGTTATCAGGCACATTCTCATATTATTTCACAAGTTTTTAGATGGGTTTAAAAATAGGAACTTTTATGAATGATAATTACATATCCATTAACACAGCTTATTTTTTGTTTATCATTTTAAAATGATATTCTAGTCTAGCTAAAAGCAGGAAAATGAGTATTTAAATAAATGGGTGCTTGCCAATAACTAGTAGCAAATGTGTGACTTGTTGTTTTGAAAAATACTCAGTGAGTTTTGAGAGAAAGACTTTCACATGTTGGAAGCAGAGGGTTTGCCTGACTTTTGAGTTTGTTGGCAGACCCTGTCAGTATATCCTTAAAGTTTATCTTGGTTTCCGCTGAAAAAAGCTTACAAAAAAAGAGTAGACATCTGATTTTCCAGTGGATCAGTGGACTGCTCTTCTGCACTAGGAGCATATGAGATATGAACATGGCCTCTTATTTTCATGCATATCCCCAAGCCTTTATGGGCAGGGAGTCAATGACTCAGAGCTAGTTAATCTCTCTTTTTGTGTGAATCTTCACCCCAGACTTTTGCTCCCCTGCCTTCTTCCTTGCCGTTGACTTTTCTACTTATTTGCAATGGCACAACTGAAACACAGGAAATTTCACCTGAACACAAGAAAACCCTTCTTCACTGTGAGGGTGACAGAACACTGGAACAGGTTGCCCAGAGAGGTTGTCGCATCTCCATCCTTGGAGATATTAAAGACCCAGCGGAACGGGATCCTGTGCAATGTGCTCTAGGTGACCCTGCTTGAGCAGGGTTGTTGGACCAGATGATCTCCAGAGGTCCCTTCCACAGAATCACAGAATCACAGAATGGTTGAGGTTGGAAGGGACCTCTGGAGATCATCTGGTCCAACTCCCCTGCTCAAGCAGGGTCACCTACAGCACATTGCACAGGATCGCGTCCAGGTGGGTTTTGAATATCTCCAGAGAAGGAGACTCCACAACCTCTCTGGGCAACCTGTTCCAGTGCTCTGTCACCCTCACAGTGAAGAAGTTTTTCCTCATGTTCAGATGGAACTGTCTGTGTTTCAGTTTGTGCCCGTTGCCTCGCATCCTGCCACTGGGCACCACTGAAAAGAGTCTGGCCCCATCCTCTTGACACCCTCCCTTCAGATACTTGTACACGTTGATAAGATCTCCTCTCAGCCTTCTCTTCTCCAGGCTAAACAGGCCCAGCTCTCTCAGCCTTTCCTCATAAGAGAGATGCTCCAGTCCCCTAATCATCTTTGTGGCCTTTCGCTGGACTTGCTCCAGTAGTGCCACATCCCTCTTGTACTGGGGAGCCCAGAACTGGATGCAGTACTCCAGATGTGGCCTCAGCAGGGCTGAGTAGAGGGGGAGGATCACCTCCCTCGACCTGCTGGCAACACTCTTCCTGATGCACCCCAGGATACCATTGGCCTTCTTGGCCACAAGGGCACATTGCTGGCTCATGGTTAACTTCATGTCCACCAGCACTCCCAGGTCCTTCTCCAACCACAGCTATTCTGTGATCCTGTGATTTTGTTTCTACACTGTCTAACCTCCTTCCTTCTTCTCTGGAGAATCACTCCTTGATTCTCTCAAAAACAATTGTTATTAAAATAAGCACCAACATGCCTTCACAAAATAAATTAGAGAATTAACAACTTGGCCTTGCTGAGCTTCTCAGATAAACAGTTTATTTTTCCCATCTCTTCCATAAAGTTTCTGAAATATTATTTCAGTAATGATATTTCATTAGAGGGGATGAGAGGGAAGATACAAACAAATAGTTTTGAGGTTAAATTTGCTGTTGAGATGAAACAGATTTGCTCTACATCAGGCATTCTAAAATGTATATATCTTTTAGAGTGCTGGGATACTTAGGTGAATATCTGCAGTTTCCCTCTAACTCCCTTTACACGCCTGTTTCAATTTAAAAGACAAACTTTTAAAACATGCTGTCCTATACATATGCTCGTATGTCTTTCAGAAACAAAGCACAAATATAGGTAGTCTACACTACATATAGCCAAGCTTTTTTGATATATGTTTGTTGCAGCCTGAGTAGTTGCAGCCTCTGTTGATGCAGCTGTTTTTCCTATTTTTAATAATAAGATAGAGGAAAGTAGATTCCCATCTCTCATCCTTCTTTACAAACAACATATTGAGAGGGAGATTTGCAGGCCAAATGGAAAGAAAGTTTGGTGGTTTTTTTTTTAAGAGAACCCTTTTAAACAATAAAACACATAATTTGACCGAGGAATTGTTAAGACCATTTCTGAAAGTGAGGTGTCTCATAGTGAGATAGTGAAATCAGACTACCAGGACTGAGATGTTATTGAAAATGTGAGGTTTTGTCATGTACCAGACTGATGATGACAACAATGAAAGTGTGAAATCCTTTTGTTCAGAGGTCAATGTGGTGTGTTCCAAGGCAGTTAAAATGTATAGGGCTGTCTTCTAAAAGTTTCTAAGCATTTTAAACAAGGTCTTTGAATAAAATTTCTATGAACCACTTCATTTAAAAGGTTAAATATACTTTGATGGTTGCAATGTTTCTACCGTCAACTCAGAAATTCTATTTTTTGTAGATAATTCTCTAATCTGTGGAGTAAACATCTCTGATGAAATTATGGTTATATTTTTAAAAGCAAAGACAATCAAGTGGAAAGAAGAGTTGGGCTGTTACCAATTCTGTTCATATTTCCCTAGATTAACATCTTATTGGGTGATGGCTAGTCACAATTTACAGTAATTTTAGCAAAATAGTTAGCTTTAAAAAAAAAAGTGCTTGATAGCATTTGGTACAGCTGAGCAAGCTGAGTACCTGTGTTGGAAGCCCTGGGCCCTGTTTTTAATGCACATTCTATATCTGGTTATGGATGTATTCTATATTCTATATATCCATACCCAAATGTGGGTATTCTATATTCCAATCCATGTATGGACATAGCAGGAAGAATTGTGTCAGGCTCAGCACAAGCAGATCAGGAAATAGTTTCATTTCAAGAGATGACACATTTTCTGTTTTCTCTACAATAAATCAAAGGGAGTCTCCTCCACTGAACTTCTCAAAGTATTTGAACAAGATGTATTATCTATTTTTTTCCCCAAATTTTAATCTCATTTTTAGCAGGATGATGTGGCAGGGGGTCACCATGCTGGCCATGTTGAGACTCAGAATAACCTTCCATGTCTAGGGAGCGGCAGAGAAGGGACAAGTATGTCTTGAGACCAACCTCTTTGCTCGTTTTCAGTCAAAAAGGAGTGGGCAAATGCATACATTTCCTACGAGATCTGTTGGCAGAGACAGAAGTATGTACGTTGATACCAGGAAGGAGAAATTAGTCAATTTGGATATTGTGAATGGAGACTTCATTCAACATTTATTCTATCTTGGAGACAAACAGGAGAACAGCATGGAGCCAGGAGTGACTCAAAATATTTGGGACATGCTTCTTAGCTGTCCTGAAAGTGGTGTCCTCTTTGGGACGTTCTGTTGTTGAGCTCTCCACTACATTCCCCCATTTTTGTTTTCATCTGGTCAGTTCTCCAAAACTGTGAGTTATACTGTTTTCCCTGTTCACTTCAGTGAGGAACACAGAGTAAAACTTCAAAAAGAACTTTAACACCTTTCAGGGACCTGTATTGGTCCTTTTTACTTAGGAACCTATCCTGACTGTAGCAATTAATTATGCTGAATTTACACTTTATGAGTATACATAACCTGCAAAGCTCCACCTAAGTTGGAATATCTTTTACTATTAGCAAAATCCTGTTTGGATGCTGAACTGGTTAATAAAAATTCTGTCAATTGGTAAGGCCAACATTACTCTTAGTGCTGTAATGAGAACCATAGGTTTCTCTGTCATACAGTCTCTGCCCTCACCAACAGGTTCTTCTTTATCTAAAATGACTTGTAAGCTCATACTTAACTCGTCCCCCTCCCAGTGCGCCTCTCTCAGGGCTAAAGACAGTGAGAGAAATTTGGTATGATTAATGCAATTCCAAAAAAGAATTAATAGGCAGATGATCTGTGAAAAGTATGCATCTCCTTGACCTTTTGGAAGAAGGAAGAGAGGGTAAAGAAGGAAAGATGTTGCTAGTTTCTACATACAAATTTATATTGTTTTCTTCACAGAAAAACATTCACTGAAAAAAAAATCACCTTTTTATTCAGAATAACAAT
Organism: Apteryx mantelli; assembly: GCF_036417845.1. Taxonomy (NCBI): domain Eukaryota; kingdom Metazoa; phylum Chordata; class Aves; order Apterygiformes; family Apterygidae; genus Apteryx; species Apteryx mantelli. Next base: position 112,549,562 of record NC_089980.1, on the reverse strand, counting down.
ATTCTGTTCTTCATGCAACTTTAGCTTCATTCCATAATAGCGCAAAGCAAATCAGATTTGACACTTTCCTGTGAAGTCATGGAAACAAACATACAATTTTTTCCTCCCTGTGAAATCGCTCTCTACAATGAATGTTTTTTACTTGGAGAAGATCTAGAGGATACTCCTGTAAAACCTAACCAAGAGCTATATCAGTAATTTCCAATACTTATTGTCTTCCTTTAAAGTAAACCTCATGTTTGCTAAGGTTATGGTGTGTAAATGACATTATAATTACTCTCAGAACTGTACTGAGTCAGGATATTTAGAGAAAATATAGGGCATGTGTCCCTGTAGAGTCATAGAAAGCTTTTGCATGCAGGTGCTAAGTGTATGTACTCATTACCTTTATTCATATATAACTTGGAAAGTCCCAAGTCTATTATACAATTACTTTAGGTTCACATAATCTTTTGCTGCAGCTGTTACTCTGTCTTATCTGTTTGTTATTCCTAAAAGATCTGCAATAATTATTTGAGACCTGGCATCTTTTCATGAAAGGTAAACATTCATAAAAAGACCCCATGAGGAAATGCTGATTCATTGACTTCAGTGGAGAGAGAATTTCACTGACAGTCTTTTATGTAAATTTGTGAGACTTTTATTACGAGAAGCCCTATTTTCTCATGAAGGGAAAAAATTAATATATCCTGCACCACTGTAATCAACTTTAATAGCAAAAGCTCTTGAAAGTATAAATTCTATGAAAATGTCAGTAAAGTCCAAAGTTCTGTTATATGTTGCTCTTAATCTTTTTTTACTTAAGGAGTGTTCCTGGTCAGAGTTCAACATTATTAATCATTAATAGATTCTACATATAAGGATAAAATGTGCCTGTAATATGAAAGAGTCCTTGTCCTAAAGAATTTATGTCAGGTGTTTTATGTTAGACCAAAGCTCCAAACCAAATAGAAATTTCAGAAGCAGAGTGATGTTCTTACGAGTAAAAATAATGAGCATATGATGTGTCCAGAACGGAGGGCTGCTTGATGTCCTTTCCTAGCTGGGAAGGTACAAGGGCATGACACAGACTACCCTCTCCTCCTGGTTATCCTTACAGCCTTTGGATGGCTGCTGATTATGTTTAGGTATTCTGTAATGATCCAACACTCAGTCAGTGCAATACCTTTTGAACTTGTAAAGAAGATCCCTCTCAAAGAACAGGGGCACGGTAGATACTTGATGAATCTAGAAGGAACTGTCTCTGCAGTAAGCTCTGACTCCAGTGCTGGCTTCTGTGTCCCGGCACCTTCTCCTTCTATTTGACAGGTCTTTCCCTGCCCGTGGATGTACTGGGGCTAAAGACTGCGCTGCTCCTTGCACTTTCCTTGGAGTCACAAACATGAGCTCTCCACCTGTCGCATCCTGGCCGCACTATGCATGCTTTCCCTCCTGCTTAAAACTACAGCCTCATCCTTCCATCAGTAGAGATCTGGTATAAAATAATAAGATAGAATATCTGTGTCAGTTCTGTAGCTAGCCAGGCTTCAGAGTATGTGTGTTACAGGATAGTCTGCTGTGATGAAGCCATCCTCTCTTCATTTCCCACACTCAGGACTCATGATCAGAGTGGTCTTTGCAGCACTGCTGATTTGTAGAGTTTATAAATTATCTAAGGAAGTAGCAGGCATTAGGTTATTCATAAAGAACATTGCATTGACTGAGAATTGGGTAGCATATGGTAGCAAATAATGAAGCAAAAAGCAACTGTAATGCATAGAAAAAAAGCTCTGAGTTATTGCAAATTAGAAAATCCTTTGATGTCACTTACCTCCAAAACAAGAACTGTGCAGACCTGACTTCTAATTCTGCAAAACATTTTGGAACAAAATGAACAGTCCCTCTCTGAAGCGACACTCTCAATGCCCTTAGTTTATTTTGACACAGCTAAGGACTGCAGCACTGGGCCCTCTTCACATCACCAGAACAGTTCATTTAACTGAAAATTTAATGAGCCCACAAATGAGTACTATAAGTAAGAACATCTACTGCTTATACTAAAAGAATAGGAGTATCAAGTGTTAGCTGTGGCAAATTCTTTAACCTCATAAATGGATGAGCCACCAAAAGGGAACATTAACCTAAAGTCTTCTGATATTTATAAATAGAAATGTAGGTCCAAACTGTGCACACTTGTAAGTTTTCAAATGAATCCTTTAAGAATCAATGGAAATACTTTATATTTACTTCATACTGTAATAATACTTTATAATTTATAATACTTTAGATTTGCAACATGATATTTATACTTACAGCAGGTATTTGGACGATACTTTTTGCCAGCTTCAGTGGTAACTGTTTGTTTTAAGTAAAAAGGTTCAGTTATAGCCCACTGGCTGTAGGACTTTATTAGATGACCATGCATTAACAAGGAAAAAGCATTTTATGCATTTACAGGATTTTATTTCTGATGTGATCTCTATAAAAAATGTACAATGAATCTATTCCTTATCCTTCAGAGTAAGTTTACATTAAAAAGTCTAAAATGGTAGTAATGCATATGCTGTGCAAATGTGATGCAGTGAAAGTATGAAATGTCAGTATGCTATTTAAACTGCCATTTTAATTTAAATCTATTTGGCTTTAAGAAACAGCTTTTGCATTTAGTCCTGTTTCAATAATGGCAGAAGTAATGTATAATACTTCCAGAGGGAAAGAGCTTGCTCTGAGCAGGTAGTCAGAACAAAGTTGTAGCTGGATGAAGGCTTTTTATTAGGCAAATAAACTTTGCTGGCCCATTCATCTAGCTTGGTAAAATCTTCCTGAATGGAAGCCCTAACCTCAGCATATCAACCACTCTCTCCCCTCCAAATTAGTGACCTCCGCAAACTTGCTCAGCCTGCATGCTCTTCCATTACCCCTGTCACTGGTGGAGATGTTAAATGGTATTGACCCCAGTATCTGTGTAACACCACCTGGAACTGGATGCTCATTAGACTTGAACCATTGACTACCATCTCTCCAGCCCCATGGTCCAGCCAGTTATGCATCCACTCTGTAGTCCACCATCTCCTCAGTTTGGGCACTAGACTACTGTAGGACACTGTGTCGAAAGCCTTGCTAAGGTAGAGGAAAACAAAATCCATGCCATGTAAATGCCAGGTTGGGCACCTGCTCCTTCCTCCCAGGCTGTGGTATGAAAAAGAACTGAAAACCCAACATGAGATGTCCCTCCAGTGTGTATTTAGCTATTTAAAATCCAAGGTAATTCTTTATCTATTGAAATTTGCTACATGATTAGCACATGAAAAGTTCCTGAGTTCAGGACAGCAAAGTTATAAATTTTGATTCTTTTTTAAAAAATAGAAGGTGCTGTATGATGTTGTCCACTAGTAAAATGTTTGTAAAACTGTGCCTATATAGCATGCTGCAGTTTTTATTCTCTTCTCCCCTTTGTTTTCACTCTTTATTTCCCTTTTTTCTACAGGCTGCCAATGAAAGAGGTTCTGTTTAGCTATAATGGTGAGTATTACTGTTTTTATGACTTGATTACAGTCACACTTTGAATACGTAACTACAGCTTTAGTGTCCCTTAAAAATTTTGTGTGTGTTTTTGTCTAAAAAATATGATAGGATGCTTCAATCATACAATTTTAGGGTTTGAATAATCAGCTGGCTATGTTTGGTGAATGAATTTCTATTAATAACTACTAATATAGAATAATTCTACTTTTCAGCATCATAGAATAAACTAAAAAATGAATTAATTCTAAGTGGGATGCAATCAAAGAGTAGAAGGAATTAAGTAGTGGTCTGGGATTAAATTGTATAGTAATGTCATTGAAATAAGATGTTTTATTTTATATTTGAGTACATAACTGCATAGTGCCATTAAAATTAATGGTTTGCTAGAGTTAAACAATACTATACAGCAAAATGCACTATACTTGAGTGTAGATACAAAGTAGCATTTAACAGGGGAGCTCAACAAATAGTAGGTGACATATAAAAGGCTGAAATGTTCAATGCCTTTTTTATTTCAGTCTCTACAAAAAGAGGTTAATTGTGACCAAAAGTTTAATTCAGTTAATATTAAAAATTTGAGAGTAGGAGCCTGGAGGGATTAAGAAAAAAAACACCTTAAGAAATACTGAGATAAATTAGATGTATTTGGGGTGGCACAGCCTAACGAAATTTATCCTTCAATGCCTTAACCAAAGCAATTTCCCAAACACTAGTGATTGGCAGGATGAGCAAGTTTTCAGAGAACTGGGGAAAGGCAAACATAATATCATGTCTAACAAAGGAGGAAAGGCAGATCTAAGGAATTACAGAAAAGTCAGCCATAACATCACTTCCAAGAAAGATACTGGAGCAAAGTATTAAATAATCCACTCGTAGGCATCTAGAGAACAGAGAGGAGATAAGAGGACTTGCACAGGGACACGTGAGAAACAAATCCTATCAAGTCAATCTCATTTCCTTCTTTGACAGCATAACAGATATAGGGGATATGACTGATACAACATATCTTCTGACACTGTCCCACATGACATTCATAAGCAAACAGAGCAGATATGGACTAAATGAAATTCACATAAGGTAGATGTGCAGCTGATTGGACAGCTGGATTCAGAACAATCATTTACTGTCAAAATGGGAGAGCATTTCTCACAGACTTCCACAATGCTGACATCTAGTATTTAGTACTATAAAACATTGTTATCCATTACTTGCTCAATAGGATAAATAGTAAATTTATCAGATTTGCAGATAATGCCCAGCTGGGAGACCTTGCCAGCAGTTTGAAAGACAGGATTAGAATTCAAAAAAATTTTGTTAAATTAGAAAAATGGCTTGAAATCAATATGATAAAGTTCTCTGAAGACAAGCACAAGGAAAAATGAAAAGCACAGACAGAAATAGAATGGCAGTAATACTGCAGGAGAGAATCCAAGGATTACAGGGGACAACAAACTGAATCTGAGTTGAAGAGGTAATGCTCTTGCGAAAAAGAAAAATGCTACTGAAGGGAAATGTCGAAAGAAGTGCTTATAATATAATGGAGGTAATTACTCATCTCTATTCCATGTTGGTGGGGAATCAGTTGCAGTATTGTGTTCCATTTTGGACATTTTTAGAAAGAGAGATTGTGGATGTGGAAAACAAATGAAAGATTTTGGAAAGATTTAATGGTTTCAGTTTCCTTACAAAGACAAAAAGAAATAAAGACAGAGCAGAGACACAGCGGTTTCTTCCTCTTTATAATGAGCTGTTATAAGGAGATGTTAGTCAGCTCTCCATCTTCCCTGACAGCAGAAGAAAAAGAAATGGGCCTAAATTTCAGGAAGGGAGATTTAGTTTAAAGATTAAGATAGTTGCAGCTATGTGGGAAGCTAAGTGCTCAAACAGGTTACCTCAGGCTGCTGCAAGGAGAGGCAAGCACCTCACAAGGCAGGTTTGGCTTCCTTGCTGTCGTCTTGCCTCACGGCTATGGAACAAACAGGAGGACTCAAAATTTCTTCAAGCCTTTTTTTCTGTGAAGCTGCAAGTTACATTTATCAGACAGATCAGCCGGTTGCATAAATTATGAAAGCTAATTGACCTAAGTGCATGTTATTTATATTTTACTGATCTGTTTCTTGACTACTCACGTTCATGTGAAAACTCTTCTTTTGCAGCCTTGAATTAAGATCCAGAGCTAAAACTGTAAAGCATTTTGAGGCCTGTTCCTATACTGAGATGGAATCCACAACACAAATGTTATTTAAAACACCATTTAAAAAAAATTGCTTCCAGTATACTAATTGCAAAGCAGTCATAACTGTCAAATATTCTTTCCAGAGATAATCATACGTATTAGAGTAATTAACCCCAGAGAAACACACATGAATGTGGCATATTTATATATCGTTTCTTGAAATGCTTACTGGTTTAAGAGATGCCCAGAGTAACACAGCGTATTTTCTTTAGAAATAATATAAATTTTGAAATTAAATAAAGCTGTATTTTTGTTGCAAAGTGTTTGTTGTGATTCCTTTTTTTTTTTTCTTACATAAATCTAGCTCCGCATATTTCAAATTGTTGAGAATGAATGCCAATGTCCCTGGAAACAGTATGTTCCCACGCTGTTAATCTTGGTGACATTTTGCCATCATACAGACACTTATATTTTGTGAAACACTCACAGAATTATTCACACTGGTATCACCACCTACAGCAATCCGTATGCACCGTGCTTCTTCCCCGCCTTGCAATATTCATAGCCCTTTTGGCCAGCCAGCGTCAATTCCAACCCGTGAGTGCAGACAGAATTGCTAGGTGCTGCTGCTGCCAATGGGGAGGAATCCCCACTTTCCTCTTCATTTTAGGCTGTTAACTTTTTGATGCTGTGCTACCTCCACAGACTGAGTCTTGCCTGTGCCTGGTTCTTAAACAGTTTGCTTTCAAAATACATGGTAAAAGTCTGAGGAAGCTGATTGCCTATGCTAACATGAGTCAGCTTGCTTCTCCCTGATCCCCTGATCCTTTGAATTTGTGAGTCACCCCACATATCTGTACCTGTTCTGGACCTATGCCTCACAGTCCTGCTGACACACTGCTACATGGTAAGGGTGCAGGTTGAGATTACTATTTTAATGAGAAGTGCTGCTGCTTCCATTAAAATTAATGTGATGAACTACTTTATAAAACATCATCATCAATTAAAACATTAAAATTAAAATCAGTTTAAATGTTATACTCTTAAGGGTACTCAGCCTCTTGTACTGCTGGACCTAATGTAATTTCAATCCACTGCAGCCTGCATTTAAACTATTTAACTGTGGAACTGTGAGAAAGGGATAGAAGTTCAACAGTTAGTGAGTCTCCATAAATAGATGATAAACATACATTCTTCCCTTTGTAGAGAAGCACGGACATCCTTTACAGTGTCACAAACAGGTTGATAGACATAAGGTATGCTTTTTTTGAATTAGTATCTTCTCTCAAGAGAAAAATAACAGAAGTTGTGTGTGTAGATACTGTGGACAGCATACCCACTAACTAGATGTCAAAAAAAAAATATTGAGGAAAGCATTTCAGTGAGCTCAAGAGAGAGTTCCTGGGGACAAAAATCAACAGATACAGGTAAATGTGAAAAAAAGTACTGAAAACTTTAAAAAATATAAACATAGATTCATACATATAAACACATCTATATTAAAAATGTTATTAATATTGTACAAAATGTGACAGGTCAGCCCATCCAAGATCTATTAACATTTCTTTTATTCAGTCAAGCATTGAAATGGGCACAAATCTAATTTCTAGAGCCAGTGTGGTCTGTGTGATTCTCAAAAATTTGAATAAATTTTCCTGCCATTTTCTTAAAGTACTTGCTTTGTTCTGAATTTCTTCCAAACCCAACTTTTTTTTTTTCTCCCATGAATTTCATCTTTGTAAAGCCCCAGTCCCATCTGGCATGTCTAGCTGAGAGATTTGTTTGAATGGTATGTTTTAGCTTTAAATAAGTCCAGGTGATAGAATGAAGTCCATAGACTCCAGAACCACATGCAAGGTAAAGAGCTACCAGAATTACAGGAAAGTCAATGGAAGAGTCGCTTTGTTGGCCTCTGCTTTGGTAAGTACTTCACTTGTATATATTTTAAAAAACAGTTTCCCTATCTCTTGAAACAGCTTCTGTTCATAAATGAAAAGTGAGAGTATATTGGCAATTACAGTCTAGGAAGTCTATCCCTAGGTAACTAATGGAAAATGTATTAAGAGAAGAAATCCTTTAAGGAGAGATTATGAAGAGCAAATATTGCCATAAAAAATTGATTGCTTTCAGTAGTACTATAAAAATAATAGACACTGCTTATTCAGTGGTGTAATATATTTAGTCCAAGATCTGATACCTTTACCCTAATTTTATTTGTTGTTTCTCTGGTAAATACAGATTCCTGCCAGTATCCCAATGACTGCTTATACTCAGTGAGGGCTTGTAGACCCCCTTTTTCTCTCATTCCCTCTCACAAGCCAACATGCAGTCTGATACACAGTAATCACTGTACCCTGCACGTTTCTGGTGTTTCTGTTGTTGCTGTACTCAATCACAGAATAACTCAAGCTAGCAAAAAAATGAAAGATGTTGCTTTTTTGAGACCTCCCCTTCTCCTTCATCTCCAGCTAGGTCAGGAACTAATCTGGGATTGGCAAGCTCACTGAAAACAGGACTTCTCTGAAGCTATGTGCAGCCATTCCCTAGCTTATCTCTTCACAAGAGTCTGCAGTGACAGCACAACCTTGGTGGTACGTGGGCCTTGATACTCTGGGATGACCGCCACGGTTTTCATCCCCCATTATGTCTCCTGAGAGGTTTCTACCCACACATCAAACACAATGACTGCTTTTCTCCCATGCTGCAAGCACTCATGAAGGACCATTGAAGAGGACAACTGCAGCTACATGACTACACGCATGATGTGCTGGTTCATGCCCAAACCCCCTTTCTTTCTATGCATTAACTCAGCTGAGCTCAGAGTGGGCTGACCATAGTCTCAGGGAGATTCTGGAGTGTGGCTGGTGGAAGAATGAAATGGCACCTGCTGCCTCAAGGTTGACCAGGGAATGCAGTTGGGGTGGGAAGGAACCGTAATGAATTGCTGTGGCAGGAAGCGTGATAAGGTTAGGAGAGTGTAGCGACCACTTGTGGAACCATATAATGCCTATAAAACTCATCTTCTGCTACCTGTGGTTGTTGCTTCATGCTCACATACTTGTGTATGTCTGTGTCTGTATGCATGAGGAATGGGGTTTCTTCGGCAAGGGTAATTGGGGTCATATTCTCATCCTCTAGCTCTGCTTTTGACCCTAAAGCTGTTCATCTGGGTATCTGAGAAACTTACCCCATTGGCCTCATAACTGAGTTATGTCTGGCTGTAGGTCCCAGAGGCTCTTATAACAAATTGCACTGTGGCAGGACTGTACTTAGATATCTGATGAAATTTGCCATGTAAGTCTCCACTATTCTGAGTTGCACATAACCTGGATTGGCATCATAAAAATTGAGATAGGCAGCCTTGAAATGTTTGAATTCAAAGTGACACCGCTCAATGCTGTAACAACAACCCACAACAGTGAGCTGCCAAGCTGTCACTGAGTAGGATGAAAAGTCTATTTAGGCAATGGTGAAAGCACCCTCGTTTCTGGGCCTGCTCCAAACACATGGAGACTAAAGTGTTAGCAAGAAAGATTACTTTAATGCCCAGGTATTCTCTGAATAAACATGTCCAGGATCTAGTCACTCATTATCCAGGAGCGTGAATCCTATTCTGTAATCAGCATATGGCAGAGGGAAGACAGTGTGGAATAATACTTTTGGGGAAATAGGTTTGTTTTAAAAACTTTTTTCCTTGTTGCAGCCATTCAGCTTTATTAATAATTAAGAGTAATACATATAAAATATTGCAGCCATTGCAAATCAGTGGTGTATTTTGGGCAAGGAGTCACCAGCTAAGTTTCCATTTGAGCTTAAAGCAAGGGATGGCTCATATCATTGCAGAATTTAAATTGAGGGTAAGCAACTACAAAGGCTCTCTGATGCACTGTGACGTGTCTACTGACCGAAATGACTGCAATAGGGGATGGTATCCTGGTTTCTTCCTGCCTTGGATGCTACACTGGCCGTGAGTCACTTCATTTTCCTAGCACAATGTAGTAATACCACAATTCACCCTCAGGCTGGGTGTAAGGCCTGCCCCCAGCCCTGCTCACAGCACCTGCACAAAGGGAAGGCCACTAAGGTCCTCTGACATGATGGGCTCTGCTGTGAGCTCATGAGATGGACTTTGAGCTTCTGGAGTCTTGGGGTTCATTGCTATATTAACCTCTACTATGAATGTGATTAGAAATGAGATTTTAGGGTGTCCAATAAGCTTGTTCAAACAAATCAGAGAGAATTTTGAAAGAATGTCTGTGGAATAATCCTGCTTGATCTTTAAAGAGATTCTTGTTCATTTCTACTGTTTCTTGTTTTGTTACTCCACAGAGTGTTCAATGACATTAATAATACTTGAATTTCTGCCAGATTTGTGGTGTATTTTTAAACTCAGGCATAGACGCCAGGGAGTGCTGAAACAGGTACAAGCCAGATATTTTTGTACTTAACTATGTAAGACTAGAACCAAGAGTGGCACCATAGTTCAAAAGCTTAACAGAACTGTTATATTTGGAACAAGTTAATCGTCAATAGAGATAAAAGATCACATTTAACTACTCTTAAATACTTATGGGTAAGTTAACACGTGCTTTCACACAGTAGTGAGAGCTACTTTTGCTCACAAAGGAAACTACTGAAATCAAAATATTTGCTGAACCACAACAAAATAGAGTCATGTTTTTGTTAAGGGTTAAACATAAGCCAGCAACAACAAATGGGAAAATTGGATTTTATCAAGTTTCAGCACAATTTCTTGTGTCACAAAACAAACCTGTTCAGAAGCACTAATTCCATTTTTGCATGCCCTTAAAAGACAGCTCATTCCTGTGCAAACTAGCACACTTCACTTCCAAGCAAATCCTTCGCCTCTGGTTTAGTTGTCAGCAAATCATAAAAGTTGAAGATTAAAAAAGCAAACAAAACCGACTATGACTTAAAACATGAATATGGCCATCCACTTAACCTGACTGGCTGATAACATTTATCACATATGGTAGCTTGTTTTCTTCATTTTGCTTTACCAGAGCAAGGATATAACTTTGTAAAATTATTTCCAAAGATCTGCAATAAGAAACAGCATTTACATTTTGCAAATGTCAATGCAATTCAAGAGTCATTTTATCGAAACTGATGGAGTCACACAAGCATAAGGAAAAGCAGACGTTCATCTCTAGTGAGCAGTTCACTTAAGACATGAACGTGTCTTTTCTCACTTTCCTCACATTACATTTGATGCATTGTAGCAGACAGTGACAGACACATTTTTGTCTTAAAAACAAAACCAAATCAAAAAACACAGAAAAAACGTGAAGGCTCAGATTTATATCCTAATATGTGATGTACAGTGATTGCATGTTGCTGACCTTGCCCTTTCTATTCACTTCCGTAAAGAAGTTTGCCTGCAAAAGAACAAAATAAAGCATGTGATCTGATGCAATTTTCCTTCATCCTCAGTCCCTTAGCTGTGGTGAGGAGTGTGTGGGAGGAGGTCCAATAAAAGCACTGCTGGCAAGAAATTGTATTAAAGACCTGAAAGTTTGGATTACTGGCCCTTCTATATAAACACACACACACACACGCACATGCACACAGGCACATGATTCCCCTTAATGTGCCTGCCACTCATGGCAGTGCACCCAAACCATCTGTGCTGCCAGCTGTGCTTTCAAAAGTAACTGGTCTTTGATTCAATGACCTTCTGAAGCACTGAACAGTCCAGTGAAAATCACAAAGGGAACGAGTCCCTTCATTCCTTTGAAAACTGCCTGCCATTAATTACTTCAGGTTCCTTTCATTTACTGCAAAATGGGGAAAGAAGAATGACCATTTTTTTTTCTCTTTTTTTCAGCTGTGAAGACTTAAATTGTTTTGTAATGATTCGTATTTCGAACTATGTTTTTTTTTTCTGCAATTTAGCCTTACATACTACCTCTACTAGTAATTTTAAAATTCTTTGCTGCTTTTTTCTGAATCTTTTAAAGTTTTGGCAACACTACCATGCATGCTTCTTTAGGTCTGCTGTCCAAAAACTGGAGACCGCAAATCAAATAGTAAAAGCTATTAGACATGTCTCTTGGTAGCTGCTCTGTTTTTCTTTATGGTTTTATTAATATAGCTAACCTTGCTCTCTATTTTTTAAATAGGAATGAGCACTGATCGATCAGTGGTATTTATTACTCTGTTGACAGAGATTTCCAAGTTTTTATTGAATGAAGCTTAAAAGAATATCTTTGAGTAATTGTTTATACTGAATATCACCTGATTTTCTTTTTAATTCACCCACAGTGAAAGAGTGCAAAATTAAATATATAAAGCTAAGTTAGATCACTCCTGCTGTAAGACTGGGAGAATATCTGTTTTAGGCAACAAAGCTTTTGGAGGTCCTGCTTTGAACTCTTAGACAGCTGCAAGTTGTAAGGCACCAGTTTGCTAGGGATATGATTTGATTAAATAATACTTTTCTCAAAAAGTTGTGATAATCCTGTCTGTTCATAAATAATTTCTGTGAAGCAAGTTGCTGGCAAACCCCATCTAAACCATGGTAGAAGCATGTTACATTTTTAACTCTCTATATGCAGCAATATTATTGGGCAGTGCAAACAAGATTGAAAGCAGGGATGCAGAATATATTTGCAGAATCACAGAATAGTTGGGGTTGGAAGGGACCTCTGGAGATCATCTGGTCCAAACCCGCTGCTCAAGCAGGGTCACCTAGACCAGGCTGCCCAGGACTGTTTACTGTAGTGAAACACAGCGGTCTATAGCCCTGAGTATCAAAAAGGAAAATGTGAAGCAAATGCAACCTAAATATGATGTAGTTTCAAATCATATGGAGAATATATATAGATTACAGGCAACTGAAACCAGGAGGAAGGAGAGCTTTCTTTGAGAGCACGTGCTTATCTCGCATATTATTTTGATTTTAGAAGTTAAAAATACAGAACTAAAATATTGGATCATATATCTTCTGCATAAGAAACTCAGCTTTACTACAGACTTTCTCACTTGGAAAAGAATACACCCAACATCTCAGAATGATTGATACATAGCGGTGGCTCCATTTCCAGTATCTTTTTATCTTGGGCAAATAAAATAGTTTACAACATGTCTGACTAATGATTAACGCATACAGATTCTTCACTTTATAGAAAACTGTAGTCTGCAAGTTTCTGTCCAGGTTTCTTTCTGAACAGTAACTGAAGGGATTACACACACAATAAATGGTCATTTACCTATAAAGTGAAGCATAGGAAGCCTTAAAGAGGCTGCTAGAGACAGAAGAATGTGGCTCAAAAGCCAGATCTTGCTTTTATATTGCATTGCAAGTGAAGTTTGGATGGAAAAGCAACTTGACTCTAGAAGGAGTTTCTCACGAGGACTTTACTCAGCTGAAGACCACCATTCTGTAAAGCGGAGCAGACTGAAAAGGAGCTTGTACCAGGGCAAGTACTGCAAGACACGAGGCTGTTGTGTGGGAAGAGATGATGGCTGCAGCTTTAACATCACTTCCAGAGGAGCTATCTGCTACTGCGACCAGTTCTGTACCACAGGTCCTCCTGGCCCTGTGGACTGCTGTGCTGATTACTGGGATGTCTGTGACAACTCTGTTGAGCCCACTGAGTCAGATGAGCCTTGGCTGCCTCCAACATCAGGTACACAGAGAGAGTGTGATTAATTGGCATTAGCACATCACAATAAAAAATGTACTTGAAACAAAAGCTGCTGATTAATTTTTAGTGTATTAATTTTTAGTGTATTTAAGCTAAAATGTGACTAAAGACACAGTGGACAAACACCAACTTTGGTATGAAACAGGAGTAAGAATTTTGCTTGCTATTATTTCTTTGTCTCTAGGGACATATTTTTTTAGGGTTAGCTAGATAATATCTCTTTTGGAAAGAGCCCCTAGTTTACCCAAATAAGATAACCTCATTGGATCATTAGTGTAATTTCATCAATTTCAATAGAGCATCACAGATTAACGTGAGATTAACATCAAGTCCCAAATTTTAGTATTCATTAGTAAAAACAGACCATCAAGGAGATTGAGACTTATCCTAAATGATAATAGTCTGAGGTATCCTGCAGTAGTTTAGACCCAGCATAGATTCTGTGGGACATCATTTTTATTGCAGCAGCTCAGGTGCAGGAGTAGCTGAAGGAATGTGATTAGAACAGGGATTTCTGTCTCATACTGTCTTTTTTTAGTTTTTCACTAGTCAGTTTGTAGCGGAACTTCCTCCAGGATTGCTCTAATCTCAGTCTATTTTTTTAGAACTAGAGACTGCAAAAAATGACCTACAAGCAGCAGGTTCTCGCTTGGTTCCCCATAGCCAAATCTCTGCTGGTGATAAAGATTAGAATGGGGGATTTTAACACTAATGTAACTCCTTACTATTAGTAGTCCAAACCTGACTGAAAAAGAAGAGAATGTATGAAACTTTTAAAGCCTAAAATCAACACAAATATCGCCATGACTTTTTAAAATTAACTGTTTCTTTTCAATAACTTTGATGATCATATTTCAGCACTCAAATCATAAGCTCTTCAGAAGACTGTGTTCTTAAGCTAGGCGTAGAGCCAAAACCTAATAAGTGATCATAACAGGGAGTGACAAAAATGCTAAATGCTGTAAAGCAAATTTGGTTTTCCAAAGTGTTTTTAATCATCTAAAAGAATGTGCTATGATTATGTAAATAAAGACATTTATTTCATATTTATTTGGATTGCACGGTTGCTTATTAACTTCCAAAAGATCCTGGGGTTGTTGTAGTAAGCTCTGCATAAACATATGTAGCAGCATTTCTGCTCCTGAGCTGACAGCCTAACGTTCTAGTTTTGCAAGCTGTTTTAATGAAGCAAATCAGTACAAAACCTGCAGCAGTCTGTCATGTGGATCCTGTGGTAGGTCTACCTCCGAAAAGTAAAAACATAATGGAAAGTTTAGACAAAGGATTAAGTGAGGGGGAATATTTTTACTGTCTTCCTTAATCCAAAATTTGCATATGTGTTCACTGTTCTATAGCTCCTGGGTTGTACATGCCTGGCATAGATGGCTATTACATTTAATCTAATCATGCACCTTTATTTGTCTTTTAAGTGAACTTATACCCTATTTTTTATATCTTGCTTCAAAACAAGTTCCCTTTTTTTTTTTTTTTTTCCCCCTGGTTGTTAAAGTGCTTCGCTGATGGAAAGTTAGCCACTTTTTTATCTGCTTATTGGATATTTTTTATACAAGTAACATATAGGGTAGAGAGAGAATAGTAAAACAGTCAAAATGCATCAGGAAAAAAATGTAACTAAAGGAACTTTCTAGAACTGAAATGCCTGAGGAACAGGGAATGGAGAATGAAATTGGAAGGAAAAAATGGAGGAAAAAAATGGATGTCTGAAGATTAAGCAAACTACGAGGCATTTTTAGAAATGATGTAAGTACATTAGCTAACTTTTAGTAACTGAGACTACACTTCTGTCTTTGGCTAGGAATTATTTAAGCACTAGAAGATTACATATGTCAAATTACTTTTCACTTGGAAGATTTTGATCTTTTGGTTGCCTGTGTTTTTGCTCTCAGTGTTTCCCGAGTTATATTTCTTTAAATAAACCAATAAACTGACATGCTTTACATGGCTTGGTATACAGAGAAATAAAGCAGTGCTTTATTTCTGGATCCCAGTTTATTCACTGGCATGGAGCATGGCAGTAGTAAGCTATGCTGGGATTTCTTTCATAGGTGTGCACTGTTTTGAGGTCACTCCTGAGTTAGCTATGTGCAACTGGTTTGACATTGTCTTTATAAAGCCAATATACAATATGTTTCAACATCTTTCCTGTGTAGTTTCAAAAGAAATGGTGCACATTCCAGTTTCAGCTTTCTTAGATACTGAATAAGAGTTCTAGACTTTTTTGTTTGTTTGGTTTTTGTTATTAAAGAACCCTTAAAGTTTTATTTATTGACTATGTTTATTATTTATCTTTTTATTTCAATTACTTTGATGGTACAAAAAGGATTGTGTATCCTGTCAGAGTCAACTCACTGGATCTTACCCTGGTGGAGGTATAAAGATGAACAGGAATATAGAGCTGGGATGGAAGTCCTCATTTATTAAATCCACTCCCTTTCTATCACAACCTCCATGTGATATAATCCCATTAATGAAGTCATCAGGCTCTATCTTGAAATGAATTAATTTCCTATTTACCCCATGACTCTGGCTAGAAGGCTTTTCAGAGTCCTGCTGCCCTGATGGTTTGAATCCTCCTTGTGATTCCCAACTTATTCCTATTTATTTACACCTACTCTTATGCCACAAGTCTCTATTAGCTTAGATATGTCTACTCTCTTTCTGACACTGATATTTTAGGTACATTTATAGGTTGTACTCTTAAGCCCTCCTAAGTCTTAATTTGGCTAGGCTAAAAAAGCTGTTCTTCTAGTCTTCAATTCCCTGTGTGTGCATTATTAGAAAACTTTTCCTGTACTTGTTCAAGTTTGTATTTTTTCTTGGAAATGGGTGGTGAGAGCTGCCAGCAGCGCTCCAGATGGGGCCTCATCCTGTCGCTCATACAGTGCATTAATACTTCCTTCCCTTCATATATTTGAAACATCTTGCTGGAAACCTCCTTCCAGTAACTGTCTGATTCTCATTTTGTGGCAGACTATGAAAAAATGTGAGACTTGAGCAATTTGCTTTGGATGTACTTTGAAAAAATGTCTCCATAGAAGAAACTGAATTTGAGCAATCAGTTTGGACCTCAGTTTGAGTGGGATACGGCTCACCTACCTCTGAGCTAGTTGGCATAGTCTCCTGTATAACTAACAGAGAGAAATAGGCCCTTATAATTAATTCATGAATTCTACTCTACTTTAGCATGAAATTAATTATCGCCTAGAAGCACATATTTCTCTCATGTTAATAATGGAGATCTAGATAGCTAAGACATAAATGTCTGTATCTGGTCAGAGGCACTCCACCCCTTGTCATGAGAGAGGGACTGCCTTCCTCACAGTTGTCCGAGAAAAGGCATGATATAATGGTAATATAAGTTGACACTATAGTCATATGAAATATGGTTAAAGCTACCTGAAAATGGAGGAGAAGGAAAACCTGGGGGTTCCTTGCTCCAAACCCTTTCAATGGGTGAAGAAACATGATCTCTACCTGTAGGCTTGCCAAAATCTGAAGGAAAAATAATATATTACAAAACATTTGAAATAGTTTTTAAAATACAGTAACTGAAAAAAACTTGTTAAAGATTCTATTTTAATTATGTATTATATAATAATTTTATTATTAGAAATTTATTATTTTGAAATTACTAGAAAATAATTTTAGTTGAAGAATTGTTTGCTATTTACATGTAAGATAAGCATTTTTTAGTGTGTGCTTTGAATCTGTTGCTGATTTTATTTACTGTGAATAATAATGTACCTAGGAAAAAATTAAAATTCATCAGACTGTCTTCATTATTTGGAAGAAACTGGAAATAGATATTGCCATCTTTCATCAAAATAATTTATGTATATTGCATTCAACCAATTAATTCAATAATAGCAAGAGTTTTGAGTTAGTTCACTTCAAAATGATTATGTTTTTCACGCATCTATATGTTATGTTGGCAGGTTGTTATAAAGATGGCCAATACTATGGAGAAGGAACAACAATTAAAGACAACTGCAATTCCTGGTAATGTTTCAGAGAACAGCAAATTGAATTTCATTTAGCATACATCGTGAAACAAGAATTAAAGTAGCAAATGTCCTTAAATTCGTATTAAACGTGCAATCAACTCAAAATGGTTGGAAGACTTGTCCTGTGTTAAGGTATCATAGACTAAAGCCCCCTAAAAACGATGGCAAGAGATCATCAGCCCTCCTTGGCAGGACCCCAGCGTCTGAAGGCTGCAGGGTTCCTGTGTGCCTGGTGACCACAGCTTTCCCTGGCTCTCCCGGGCCTCCAGCTGCCGGCTCTGAAGCCATTCCGCATTGCTCCGGCTGCAGCCAAACGGAGCCGGGACCCACAGCCGCCTTCGTCTCAGCCCAGGATCTGTGGGGCAAGGTGTCTACGGGCACGTAGTTCCTTTCTGGTTACCCAAAATGAAACTTTCTCAAAGCATCTAATTTACAGTAAATTTCTTTTTCTCCCTGATTTGGTTTAACCAGGATAGAAACAAAATTTTGCTATACCACATTTCCTGCAAGAAGTAAACCTTCCCACCTCGTTCCAATTAGGATTCATTAAATAGTGAAGTAGCACTGAGTAAGACTGTGTTTTCATTAATACTATGACATTTGTATTGTTTATGCTTTCCTCCCCACTTTCCTTCTGTTGTTAGAGAGCACAGTTTTCCTTCGACAATTTTGCTCAGAGATATTCTTGCCCTTTCAGCAAATGCTTCCAAAGTCTGTGGAAGTGTTCAAACGATGTATGTCTTGTTCGCCCAGACTTAATTCACCACATCAATACTGGAGATTATGGGTGAGAACCCTTTTATTTTAAGGTTTTATTGTAAACCACTGTATTGCTCATAATACGCATATGCAAATTATAAGTTATGGTGTACTCCCCTCCCCAAAGACAAGAAAAAGAGATTTTCGTATTTAAAAGCAAACATACTTCTATGAAATCCCTTTTTAAATCTCTGGCAGATTACAGAGATTTAAATGGAAAGATACTGAAAGTCTCATGCTGCTAACAGTTGACAGTTGACATCTATCTAAAGACATCTAGTTGACATCTATCTAAAATATTTTCCAAATTTAGTATAATTTTTTACTCTTAAAATTCTATTTAGATAATCTTCCCTCATTCCTTTTTTTCACTCAGGATAGATATTTAAAGTAATTTTTCTCTATACCCAGCTGCATTATTCTACATACCAGGACTCTAGGTAGCATTGCAGGAGAGGATGGCCCAAACAGGGACCAAGATATCAGAATTTTGTGAGGTTTAGTGCTTTTCTTGCTACGAGTTCTTGTTCCCTCCAAGTAGTGCAGAGGTGTTAGGGAAATGCTCAGTATCAGAGCAGTATCTCAGGAGCCTGCTGGCTGTTTACAGAGATTCAGGGATTTCCTCCCTACTAGCTGAGGCACTAAATTCACCCATGACACCTGTGTAAGTAAATTTCAGATTGTGACTCAGTACTGGTACATTTTGTACTCCATGGGAGTGATTCAAACCGACTGAGCTAGGACAGAAAATTGTTAGTCACCTGGATACCTTCACCTCTCTAATGTGAGCAGTATCTCTAACACGGGTTTTGTTTCTTTTTTTTACATCTATGAGGAAGATGGAAAGCTGACAACTACAGCCAGCTCTGGGGAATGACACTGGAAGAAGGTTTCAAAAAACGCCTGGGCACACTCCCTCCATCTCATTCTTTACTGAATATGAAAGAAACTCCAGTGAGTGTCATGTGCAATTGTTCAATTTTGTTAATAACTTTATGACGGGGAAAAATAGATGTGGAAAATTATAAGCACACAGTTCAGGGATTTAACACTAACTGCTTCCATGTTGCATATGAAACTTCCAGAATAGTTCTCCTAGCCATAGACAGTGTGGTCATTCTGACAGAAATCAAACTAGGAGGAGCAAAAGGAAATGTTATCCACTGGGAAGCAGTGCACCAATATTCACTTGACCAGTGCTGCCTTGTAGACCACTGATGTGTAGAAATCATTGCTTCTTCTCCATATGCTAATCTATTCCAATTGCACACATGACTGCAAAAAAGTTCTGGACGTATTTCTTTAAGGATAATGGCTGAGACTAAACAGGATTCTCGGAAAGAAGTCATGGAGGTCCATAGAATAAAGCAATGTAAAGATGCAGAACGAGGTTGGCATTTTGGCCAAATGAAAGGAAAAGTGATGGGAAGCATGGGAAAATGAGATGATTTTCTACCACCAGCTGTCTAAACCTCTTGGCCACGGCCACTTTCTTGGCAGTTAAATTAAATTTCTGATCACATATTTATGCTCAAATTAGGTCTGCAGCAAAGCAAATATACTGTAAATTAGGTAGGTTAAGAAATAAAGGAAGAAATGCATGGTTACTTAGTCTGAAATAGATTCTCCAGTGTTTTGAATCAGCTAGCTTCTTTCTTGGAAGGCTCACAATTATGGAAATCATAGTCTGAAAAAAGCAACTACCCCAGCAATGAGAATGAAATTAGAAAAATTGCAAGGATAAATAGATAGATCCAAGGATGGCCAATAACATTGAACATGCTCCTTTTTGATCTTTGGCTTCTACATAGCTCAGGCTAGTGATTCTATTTGAAGACAATTGCTGCTGTTCATTGTATATGCCTATACATATAGATATAAGAATATGGCAGAAGGGTCTCCAAATTACGGAAGGCCTTATGGGTACCGCAGGGCAGAGTTATCACTTGAAGGGGAATTTGGGAGAGAGGGGAGGACCAACAATTTTAAGTGTCTTGACCCTTTTGCTTGATGCAGACTGGTTCTTTGTCCCACACAAATTCTGCTTGCCCCAGTGTGGTGAGGCATTGGGTTGTGGCCCAGGAAGATTGCCTGGCATGCTCCAAATTACACTATTAAAGATTGTCAGAGCCATAAATAACAGAAATTAAACTCTGGAGTAAAAGACTTTCCTCATGTGCTCTGCTAGACTGCTTTTAACAGCAAAGGAGGAATCCATTTGAACTGAAGATGGCAAGTCAAAATAAGAAAATGATATAAAAGATTTTACTGCAATATTGAGTTGTATCTTCCACAAATTGCCAGTGAACTACAATGAAGATAGTTTAACAGAGGTTGGTTGTTTCTTTTTGCAGGGATGGGGAGGGTTTTTCATTTGTTTGTTTGTTTGTTTTGGCGGGGGAAGGGTTGAGAAATACAGTGTGATCTTCATATAGCAGAAGCAAGAAGTGAGTATAATGTAATTAGCTCACTCAGACATTGACTTCTTCATTATTAGGTATCTAGTTAGCTGAGACAATTTCCACCTAGAATAACAAGAAGGGGAAGGATACAAGAAATTATCTATAATATTTTCTCTCTTCCATTACCCTTTGGGGAGCTGGTCACCCAGTGGTACCATGTTATTGAATCTTTGCTGTTAGGCTTCCTGTGGCTTCCTTGACTGCTGCACTGCTTACATCCTTTGTTCCCCTGATGCGTTTCCCAGGCATAGGTTATCTATTTGTTACCTTTTTACAAAGTCTGTGGGCCACAACTCAACTACCTTTGGCTCTGCCAGAGTCCCCAAAAGCTTCAATGCATTCTTCTCCAGAAATCCAGCTTTGTGCATTTAACCTTCAGGAAGTCCTGAGCATTGCTGAATGCATAAGGTTTGCACAGGATTCTAAGAAATCTTCCTCTCTACTTACAAAACCTAAAAATACACAATAATAATCTCTGTATGACTTTCGCTGCTTCTGGAGAATGCTTTGAGCTTACAGAAAATTGCTCTGAATTTTACAGGAACCCATCTCCTGCCTGTAGTTTCTCTTCAGAAATATTAAATCTTTCTTGCTCTTGGATAGTCTTGATTTAAAAAAATTTGCTCTAAAATTTCCCATAAGGCTCTGAGAATTTCCCTGATCCAGTCCCCTTCTATAGTTTTCCAAGGAACGTCAGATCCTTAGTTTTCTTATTCTGCCTCATGAAATTTCCTACTTGCCAAATTTCAATACTTTACAGAAATATAAGAGAAAACTGGTTTTCTTCACTTCAGCCAATCCAAGTTAGTAAGCGACTCCACTTGAATCAGCAGTTATCAAGACCTAATGACCAGTGGGGTGAAGATGTGATAAAGTATTGCTTCATAGCTGACTTCATATCTATTGTCCCTGTGTGATTTAGCAAGTTTGCAGCAGGGGTCAGGGTCCATGAGGGGTGCTGGACAGATGCTTCCAGTTGTCCATTCAACAGTGTGATGTGTCACCAGAGGGGCGTCTGGGATTCTTTCGGATTCTGGGGTTAGTTGTACTGAACTCAAGAGATTGTCATTTGTCAAGTGTGAGAATTTATTATAGTTAAGAAGTTATAACAAAGCTAACAGCATAGCAAAGCTAGAAATATAACAGAACTGAAAATATAAATACATATCAGAGCTCTACAGTTCAATCACTGGTGCACGATACAACGACCGCTCTCACCCTTTCCTTGAGGGCCACCCCTCCGGTGTAGTTTTCCCTGGATTCCCTAACAATGGGTGCACGGTACAGTGCCCACTCTCGCCCCTTACAGGCCACCCTTCCAGTCTAATTTTCCCCAGTTTCTCCTCACCATGCTGTTGACATCAGGGACATCCTTGCCGACGGGTGGGTCCTTGGGTCCACAGGCCAGCTGACCGTGAGTCCAAGTCCACACAAGCATATGTGGCTGATTCCCTTTTATACCCAGGCAGAACAACGCCAGCCCACAGCCATACCAAGGCCGCGTGGCTCTAGTCAATACCAGGGCGTGCACATCAGCAGGTCACCTCGCACCAAACACTGCTCAGTGGGTAGCAACACACCCATCAGCAGGTCTTTCTGTGGGGAATGGCTCCACAGTTTGGAGATGTGGGTCTGCGGTGTCACTTCCCCTTTGTCTGGACTTCTCAATGATGGGGTCATTAAAGGGTGCGCCCCCAGGCTGCAGCAACCCCACAGTGTGGTGGCACTGGTCGTGGTGCACCCAGGGTTCGTTAACTCTTGGGGAGCGCCCTGGAGCAAACCTCTCTTCTATGGGCTGCACCATCTGGTGTCCCACGCTTGCCTGTGTGGTGCCTGTCAAACAGCAGCCATGGAGTTAACTTCCAGGCACTTTTGAAGATAAGTAACTTACCAGCTTTTCAGAGAAACCTGTCTGTGCTTCCCCTTCCATGAGTAATTTTCTGTCACTGATATTTTGTAAGGCACATGAACACATTTACAAAGATCTAGTGATAAAACCATGCTAATTTTCATGAAAGTGTTTCCATTAAGATTTACCTGTATCCAGGAGACAGGTAGAAAAGGATATGAATGACAAGAAATTCAGAAATAATGACTTAAGATTTTTGAAAGGCACTTTCAAAACCTGAATGGCTTGACCTTAAAGGGACTTTGTTGAGTACTAATCTACCTGCAGACCAAGGAACTGCTTACTCATCCTGGATAAAATTGGTACTAATTAAATCTTCATGGGTTCTCTGGGATTATTACCGTCTTTCCCATTTTGCAGGTGAGGAAACTGTAAGACATTTGCCCCAAATCATCTATTTAGTTGATAAAAATGCTATGATTAGTGTTCAGGAGGTTTTGTCTCTATCCTGTGCTTATCTGATTAAAACCGGGTAGCTTTGCTGATGAAGAATGAAAACCATAGCTACCCATTCATTATATATAACTTTTTCTGAATTTAAATAAAAATCATTTCTCTAACAGGTCACTGAATTACTCTTTCATGAATAAATGAAAACTTCTGATATCTAAGGGGCTGCTGTTTTAATCATTTTTATTGTTTTTTCAGAATGCTTGAGAAAAGCAATTACATGCAAAAAATATTCAAGAATCTAATGCCCTTCTGTGTTAGCCATTTTATAACTATGGCATACCCTTAGTTTTTAGTAGTTTTGGAATGTTTGGTTGTAAAATAGAAGGCTTTTAGTTGTTTCTTTGACTGATAATCCAGTTACAAATTTGGCTTCATAATGTTGCTTCTAATTAAACTGTGTGACAGAACTACATTTTGGTTTAAGGAAAACACAAGCTTCTTGAAGTTGCTCACAGAGTTCTTAAAAGCTCTGCTATTAATAAAAGATTATGCTTGCTCAAAAAGGTGATGTTTATCACCTTAGGGTATTAATACCACATGATGGCATACTAGAATATCTAAAAGAAAATTATGTGGCACGTGAACTAAATCTGAGCTGAGGATCCTCTGTGGCAAAGTACAAGTAGATCTGAATATAGGCTGACAGCTAAATACACCACTAAAATCTTTATGACTCCTGAGAAAGTTGAAGCCCCCGAGCATATCACTGCAGAACATGGGTGTTACCTGAGAAGGCTCACATATCTGAGTTGTATCACACAAAAAATTTGAAAACATAATTAAGTTAATAAGGCACCATTTTGAAAGTCATTAAATATCAAAGACCTCATAAAGACTATGTAAAAATACACAAAGTATACAGTTGTTGCCTTAGAATGAAAATTATTATATATTGTTTCCTCTGACATACATCTCATAGTAAAAAAGTTCAGCAGCTGTACATGTCTTCCCTCTTGCAAACTGAAGGGCGTGCATGCTCATTTTGTCTTTTCAAAGCAAGTGATGTAAAGAATTTTTTTTAACATTTAAAAATGTTTTGTTTTTAAAATTTTTTTACAGCTTTTCCTCAGAAAAAATGTTTCCACATTTATCATAATTAGTAATTTTCAGCTTTTTTCTCTGATAGGCCATCTAATTTTTCTGAAGAAAAGTCATAGCTTCAGTTGGAATATTCTTTTATAACCCTTTACCTTCCCCTTTTGGCCAGGTTGCTTGCTTGATGGCATAGAACACGTATGCAGGATTAAAAAGTTTGCCAATCGTGCTGATTGCATTGTGCTGTCTGATGGTAACATGTGGAGTACACATTGAGAAACAGTCATCTAAATCTACTTTTTGTCAGAGAACAGTAATGCTTCTGAATATCATAGTAGCAATTGCTCGGAGTAAAAGCTTCTGTTTCTGGCTACAGGTCAGTCCCGCATTTTTTAAATGACAAGGCTGAGGGTTAATGACTGATTTACTCTGGGATATACAATTTGAGGCTATTAAATACATTGGCAGTAGTTTAGGAACACGAAAAGTAACATATTGGCCCAGACCAAAAATCTATTTAGATACTCCATTTGGAGTATTGTATGTGGTCGCCATCCAGGTTAAGTGTGCTAAATAACCTTTTGCCAAATTCTGCTTGTTTATCAGCTGATAGTGAGCAGTTTTATCAAGCAAATGAAATGCTATTTGTTTGGTATTTTGCCAGTGTCAATAATCTTCAAATTAAATCTTGTGCTTGTGCTTGCTCATTAATAATGAACCTAATGATAATTTAGCAAGAGAGTCTTTAATGTAGCAGTGGCTTTGTGTGCATCCTTTGTAGTCAGTCACATGTTTCTAACAAGCTTTTGAAGAAAGTAGACTTTTGGAAGTGATTAAATCAAAATATTGAGACTAATACTTTCGCAAGATTAAGTAGATTATTGACTTTTACGGGTGGAAGTAAAACTTGCAGAAGCACCTAAGCGGCTCAAGAGCATACAATACACTTTGAAAATGTCTAGTGGAATTTAGGACTAAAAGTCTGGGTCTAAACTGCTGAACCTAAAAGCACTTTGGAGTTACTGGCTCTGGGTGTGTGCACAGACTGTATCCCAATCTAATATCAGATAAAGACCTGAGGTACACGGCCTCTTCTCTCCCTCACTCACTTCTTCTCCACCTTTGGTTTTCTGTGGGAAGGAAATCCAGGTGTACAAGCTGGATGGAGGCACTAGCGTTTCCGAAGACATACCATGAAGCAATCATGACACAGTCGCATTGTTAAAGCTTGGTTCCCCAGAGAGTCCTGAAATAGCTTGAAAGAACTGGGCTAAAATGTTTAAATCACCTGAGGAAAAGGTCTTGTGAGTCACTTAAGCACTTCAGAAAAATGATGCAGTGGGGATACCCAGAATAAGAAGACTAAAGATAAATAAATAGAGATAAAATAAAAGAATGTACAGGATAGAACCTATTGTGCTTCAGGGTGTAAGCCTGCTTATAATAAAGAAGAATCAGAGAATGTTTTTCTTGGGAGTAGGTTATCTTACAAATGCAGGTTTCACTGTATTTTCTCTGAAACAAATGCTTCCAACAATTGAGAGACACTGCTAGACTGGATGGACTGTTATTGTCATTCAGTATGGCAATTCCTACCTCCCTATGCAGCATAAGCAATAAGTCCACAAAGTTCAACAACAATGAAAAAAAAAAGCTCAGTGGTTTTGGTATGTCAAACAGAGCAGATTATGAGTAGTTATACCAGATGGTGCTTGCTTATGTGGCTATTTAAGCAAAGCGTGGAGGACATAAATTAAGGCTGAGAGATGAAGATGCCAAAAAAGGATGGTCAAATGGATGGCCTGAGCAGGCCATGAGTTCTCAACAGCTCATGATCAGATTGTGAAGCAGAAGAAAATATACTGTTTTCCTTCTGGAACAAGAATAAGTGCTAAAGATTGAAAAACCTCTTTGTAAAAGATGAGTCAATGATACACTCTACTGATTCCTCTCCTGTGGTAATTAGTATCTCCAGCCACATGGAAATACATTCATTTCATATGTAAATCATGTTGAAGCAAAGAGTGTAACAGGTACATAACCTTGCTGCTATTCATAGCAGAAAGCTCTTCCTTCCAGAAATGCCAGCCGGGTGATAACTGACATGTTTCATAGGGAAGTGTTAGTTGGGATAAAAATGAGAGGGAAAGCAGACCGGTTCCTCACCAGACACTGTCTGGTTGCCAGATGCAGAGCTGAGCTTCCTGGCCAAGCAGTGGAGTGCCAGAAGCCCAAGCCCCCGGCTTGGAGGCTTCCAAACCCCCGGAGCACCCAGCTTCAAAACGGATGCTCTGGAAGCCATAGTTGCTAGTGCTTTCTATTTCAATTTAAAAATTAAGGACTTTTAAGGCAAAGTTAGGGTCAAATTTACTCTTAATACATTCCTCAGTATGGAAATAAAATATACTTGGGTCTTGTACACTTTGTTTTAGAGAAACTCACTACCAGAAGAACAATTTCCCGTGTTTTTTGCAGCCACTTATGCATGGCCTGAGTGGATTCATGATCCTTTGGATCAACGAAACTGTGGAGCATCCTGGGCTTTTTCAACTGCAAGTAATATCAGTTTCATTATCCTTTTTAAAATATCATTGCATGTTACAAGTGTGATGGAAACTTGTAGAGATTAGTAATGAAGTGATTTCAGTTTGCTGTTCACTTTTTATCAGCAAACAGCAACATTTAAAATTACCATACCTTTCCCTCTAAGATGTCTCAATGACTTAAGAAATTAAGTTGCAGAGCCTTTTTCTTTGCTTTTCATAAATTTGCACATCAGGGGGAACCTTGCTGGTAAAAGAAAGTAGAGAATGCATTGACTAGTGTGCTTTACCATAACTAGTAGAGTAACTTTTTAAAAATCTACATGGCCTGCTTGAACAACTACGTGCTTGTCTGAAAAGCCTAATGAAAAGCCTAAAAGATGCAGGCTTTTTTTTTTTTTTCATATATTTTTATATTTGTGCACTTGCCATTATCTAGCCTTACTATTCAAGTAAATTAAGTATAATATTTTCGATAACTTTATGAGGAGAAACTCTGACACTATTCAGATATTTGTGTAAGAAATTATTTTCACATTCTGTAAACAAAGAAATGTCAGAACATGAGCTTGAGTTGCACTGCTACAGCCTTTGGTTTTATGAAAAACGGACACATGAGAGTTTGTATCCCCTTCTTCAAGGAAACTATAGAGATCAGTTCTGTTCATTTTTTTTAAGCAGAAAGAAATCTCAGTACATATTTGGGCATGTAAAGATAGAGAAAAAATTTATACAATCCTATGACTTGGTCCTTCCAGTGGATCCTCATAGGTGCAGGTTTCTGAAACTGCTGCTTTAAATCAGAGAAGGAAAGGAACATTTAGGTTAGTTAATCCCAACTTTCTGCCAAAGCCAGACTGAAAACACTCTATTACCAAAGTACCATGTCCATTGCAGTTTTAAATGAGAAAATCAAGAGAGCTTCTAACAGTTCTCCTGACAGATTACTGCAGAGATGAATAGAGCTCACTGAGCAAAACTTTCCAGATACTCAGCCTTAATTTTCCCTTTAATAAATGAATCCTCTGATTTTAATTCACATCAGTTTTCAATGCTAAATATTATCAGCTCCCTTCCCATGGTGTTTAGGTAATTCTAAAACACTCTTAAAAAAAAAAAAAAAGCTTTTACACCCATGAAAATAGTTTCATTATCATGTGACATCTTATGACAGTGTAAAACAGAGTCACTGTTGCTGTCGGCTGACTCCATTTGACCTTCCTCATTCTTTTGAAGTCTGGTCTAAAGTTCACTGAAGTCAGTGTTGATTTTGATTGGGCTTTAGATTTCAATGGAGATTTTTATTTTCAGGCTCAAAAATGAAGTGCTAATGGTAAAAGAAGATATAATTTAAGTACAGGTAATGATTGGGATTGGGGTTTAATAATTGTTTCACTGTTGCCCATTAAAGAATGAAACATAAGAGTCTTAATTTCACTTACAATTTAGTTAACCTAGTCTGCCTTTAAATCAGTGCATAAATATATTAGTATTTAGAACCATGACTTGCTGATCTAGTGTAGACATTTAAGAAGACCATCTCAGAAGCAGAATTTTCTGTGATAAGGGAAGATGATCCAATGAATCCCACACTTATACAATAATATGAGCAATTCCAAAATATTCTATCCAGTAAAGCTACTACATACTTTCAGTCTTGAATTTTATTCTTGACAGGACTGTTCTTTTTTTTTTTTTTCCCCCAAGTAAAGGAAGGATATCTAGAAAGGAAAGAAAAGGGACTCTTGAATAATAGGAATTTGGGGAGTCATCTGCGGAGAAGTGGGGAGTATTTGCATCTTCTGCTGGAGTCAGCTAGAGATGGATGTACATTAACAAACACGATAGACGCTATCAGACTAGATTATCTAAATACCTCATCTGACCTTTGGATATATGGAATGTTATGATAACCAGTAAATCTATGGATTTACAATATTTCAGCAAATCTGCTCATTTATCTTTGCAGTTTCACAATTATCTCCCTCAAAATTCTGTACAGATTATACACCAATTGTTATGTAAAGGTATCCACACAGTTCAAAAATATTGATGTTGTGTTTCAGGCCACCTTTCACAATGACCAGAGAGCTTTCATGACTAATTATTCACTTTTTAATAACAGAAAATTTCTTTCAAAATAGGTGTTGCAGCAGATAGAATAGCAATTCATTCTGAAGGTCTGATCACAGACAACCTTTCCATTCAGAATTTGATCTCTTGTGATACCAGGAATCAAAATGGATGTAATGGTGGAAGTATTGATGGTGCTTGGAGATATCTGAAAACACATGGGTAAATATTTAACTATCTGTTTAGAATATTTTAACTTGAACCATCTGATTAAGGTACATGTGTTACAATGATTTTTTCTGACCTTTCAAAATGGAAACATTTAGCTCTGTCTTAGGTCAGATTAACTGTATTACCTTGTCAGGATTATCACCATCTCTCATTTACATTTTCTTTGAAGCCCAGGAACTGTGAAACATTCCCAAAAAAATAGGTGAAGACTATTTTGGATGAAATGAGAACTCTTGCTGAGGACACTCTGTAAACAGCTATCTCCCATTTACACCTCATTATAACTAGATGTTGTCAGTAGCTGTAATATCACTGAACTTGGGGTTCAATGGTATTACAATTGAAGTTTCTCTCAGCTCATTTCCCCAGCCTGTCAGCATGCCTCTGAATGGCAGCCCTTCCCTCCAGCATACTGATCACTTTCCACCAGTTTGGGGTCCTCCACAAATTAGCTGAGGGTTCCTTATGTCCCACTGTCCAGGTTGTTAATATAGATGCTAAGCAGTACTGCTTCATTGTTAACCCCTGAGGAATGTCACTACTGAACGGTCACTTTGAACTGTTGACCTCTGAGCATGGCAGTCCAGTTCAGTTTCTGCTGATCTTGTAATCTACCCATCCAGTCTATATCTTTCCAGTTTGTCTGGAAGAATACTATAGGAGATTGTGCTGAAAATGTTGCTAAAGTCAAGGTAAATGATATCCACTGTTCTTCTTTGGTCCATGGAGCCAGTCATCGATTTATAGAGAGGAATCAGGTTGGTTAGGCACCCCCTTCCCTGGTAAACCTGTGCTTTCTGTTCCCAGTCTACTTCTTGACCTTCATGTGCCTGGAAATGCCTTCCAGGAGAATTTGAAATAATGACATTTTATATATTCCATAATCAAATTCAACTGTTTCTCATGTTATGAGAATTAACTTGTACTTCCTGTTCCACACCCAAATCTACCTGCTCTCTCACTTTTACAGTCACACATCCCTTACTCTGATATACCTGATGCTTGCAGGATGAGAGATCTCAGGTCTGCTGTCTGGCAACTTTTGATGTTAGTTAAAAAACCAAACAAACCATGAACAGATCAAGAGAATGTCAGACATGACTCATCAGATATTGTAGTTATCATGGCAGCCTGGGGATCCAGGTTAAGACCAAAGTGCTGTCATTCACATGGACGCTAAGTACACAGAGCAATCATGCTGGTTATCTTCAAGTGTATCGAGTGTATTTCTGCTCTGGCAAGGATTTTGTATTGTAATGAGGAGATTTTACAACAAGTGTTTCTCTATTTTCCTGTCTCAGGGTTTAAATATTAGAAGGACACTAATTATGTTCTAGGTTTTGAGTGGTAGACCCTTTATATATGTAATCACATTGGGATAGTAATGAATTTCACCCTAGAAAAGGCCTCTTAGCATCTTGTTCATGTAAAGCCAAAGGCCTTCATGATGCAGTGAAAGTTATACTTTAGTATTTTAAGCAATGCTTTTCTGTAACTTGAAGAGCAGGCTTCTTTTAACCAACAGCTCAAGCTCTTAAGAAAGTAAATAAAGCTCTTTTTTTTTTTACTTCTGATTGTTCACTTGCTTACCATATTAGGGATAGCAGCACAAGAATTGGCAGAGTAGATCAGATAAAAGATCCATTTGAATGGATATTCTCTCTACAAAGGTTAAAGTTCCTTTCTTAGAGGAAAAAAAAGCTAAAGAATGCAGATATAGCACAATCTCCTAGATTTCTGTTCTCCCTGTTATCTCTGTACAGGCATAACTACCATAATGCCTAATAATAAGACTCTTTCTATACCAGAAAGTCATATTTTTTTAACTTGAAGCAATGTGGTTAGTGTGGTGCAACCCTTTCTGCAGAAGCAGTATAATTATGCAGAGATTAGTTCATTTCCATAAGGAAAGCAAAGTGGGCTGAAGCTGTATGAGAGAATTCTTTATCTACTTAGTTGTATCCACACTGGAGTTTGTGCTAATATAAAGACTGCAGTGAGAAGAATACTTAATGACTGACCATATTGTACTAGCATGAAACTGTGTGCAGAGCAGGCCTTACGACTGACATAAGTTTGAAAACACTGAGGTAGGGCACCTCAGGTCCCCAGAACCCTTGGAATTAGACCTTTGGGCCTCTGAATTCCCAAGTACATGTATTATTGCTCAGTCATCTAAGACACCTTACGGTATTCACCAGACTCTTGCAGCAGACTGTCTGAATAAAGAATCTGCAAGGCAGTTATAAGAACTAGCATGAATTTTTGAAGACTCTCCATGAGATCTCTGTAACATAAGACCTTCTTGGCCAATCATCCAGTTTTATTGTTGCCACAGAGCCAGTTCCAACATGTACAATGTCACTGCACTCTTACAGACCTTTGCCTATCCCTGATTATTGATTCACCATTGAACTATCACGCCTGAAAATATCTCTACTTACCCTGCTTAATAAACAAGACTTCAAAATACTCATTTTCTTTCCCAAATCTAAATGGTATTTCAAATTATCCTCCAGCAATCCTAACCACAGATAAACACCTTAAGAAGAAGATCCAAAGGGAGAGAGCATAAGAGCATAAGAATGGCCAGAGCAAAGGTCCGTCTAGCCCAATCTTTTGTCTCTGACAGAGGCCAAGAGCAAATGGTATCATGCTTACCTAAAAGAAATTAACTTTTGGGATTCACTGGCGCTGATAATTGAATCATTTTAGTTACTGAAACTGTAATCCATAATCCTTTATTTTTGAATACGGAACAATAGAAATTTATGGGATAAATGTCTGAAATGTCTCTTGAATGAGTCTTGTTGAATATTGCTTGCTTCCTCACACTTTCAGGTAATTTTTATTTTATGAGACAGTATATTGCAATCATTTTTTTCATTATCTTCATAGCCAGCAATAAGATGAAGGCACAATGATTTTCTGTGGGCTTGTAAATTTTCACAGCAGGTTTTCAATGTTGTTTTAAAGCTTCTGGCTTTCTGCTTTCTGAAGTGTGCTTATCTCAAATTTTTGATAGATTTTCAGGAAAATCAGGTGCTGGCCTAAACTGTCCTTGATGAAGCCAATAGAAGACTTCCATAGAGCTGAGTGAGGAGAGTTAGGCCAGTGCTGAGACCTGACCTTTCAGAAATGCTGAGTGCCCAGTTAACAGAGAAATCTGTTATAAGTGGAACTGAATCACTGCCTGACACTCACTTTCCCTCTCTCTCTCTTTCTCCATTAATTAAAGAATAAATCCAGCTGATTATTATTAATTTTAGGCCTCTTTTAGTTAAATTGGGAGGGATTGAAAGCATCTATTTTATCTGGTAATGGAAATTAAAAGCTTACAGTCTGAAAATGGAAAAAAAAACATTTCAGTTCCAGGCAGTAAAAGGTTAACACACTTGAATGGAAATACTGCTTCTAATCAGGGCCTGATCTGTTTCATAGTTTGGCCTCTCAGTGGTTGCAGAGTATGATAAGGATATTATTGTTATTAATTTTGGCCAACTTGCTAATAATATAAGCTAATATTTTAAATTATGTCCTTATCTCTCAATTAAGACACATAAATGCAATAGAAATGAAAGATTGTCACAGGATTGAACACACAAAACCATAAATGACTTCATATGAATTCTACCAAGGTTTTATGAATGCAACACAGACTTTTGATGTTTCTCACTGGGTATTGCTTGCTCCTAGTGCTATTATATGTGCATGTGCATATGTACATGTACACACAAATATATTCATATTTGTTTCAGTTATTCTTCTATGACTCTTCTGGCAGGGTCTTCTCTGTTGCTATCCCTGAAATGTGAAATATTCTTCAGAATGTGCAAACTAATTCAAAGAGCTGATACCTATATTTATGTTAAATTATGCTAATCATAACTGTGAAAACTGTGTTTAATGAAAGAATTTAAAAGTAACTGCAATTTCAGAATTATCTTGTCCAAATTACTACGTACCTCCAGTTCACCAGCTCATCCCTTAGTGCTTCGCTTCTTTTGCCATAGAAGACACAGGCAGAACTTGTGACAACTCCAGAAGGACAATCTAGCTGATAGAAGGGAAAAAAAAAATCCCTGTACCAGGAAGGAATTGCTCCTCTGTTTTTTCCCTCTGGAACACTTCTAAGTACACCTGAGGAATAGATGTCAGATGTCATCCTGTTCCTTGTGCTGGAATACAATCAATCACATGCTTCTGCCTCTCTTATACTAGATTATGCTGTAAGAGTTCTATTTATGCACCTTACCTACCTTGCAGGCCTGATTGCACCTACCAGCAGTGCTTTATTTCTTTAGGAAATTTGTGACCCGGGGTGACTAGAGAAATTATATATGAATAGAAGCATTCTATATACTTTATATATACATACATACATATACACACATATAAACCATAAAAAAGTTTTATTTCAACCCAGCAGTAGAAACAAAGCACAATAAATTTTTTAAAAAGGAATAGCAATCTATGTGTATTTGACCTAATTAATTACCGTTCCCCAGTGGAAATCTGGGAATACAGAACATCTTCAGACATTTGGAAGGGATTTAAAGGGGTTGACAGTCAATAGATTGAAAACCTAAGCAATAACAGCTAACAACCCTGAGACAGAGAGTCCCTTTTTGTCTAGGCAGAATTATGGTTTTTTTCCAGCTCCTGGTTGTTTTGGTCTAGCTTGTCCAGAAACAATTTGCTAAGAAGAAAAAGACTTTGAAACATTCTCCTCAAGGTCAATTGCTCTACTACTGAATACTTGATAGGAAAAAGCCATGTTTTATCTAGAGTAATTGAAACATATATGTGTTCATCTTGTAAAAGTTCTGGCAACTAAGGAAACACAGGCAAACATAATTATTCCCCAAATTGCATGGAAATACAGTTTATAGTTCTTCAGATTCATAAAATTCAGTATAATTGCTGATCTACTAAAATAGATGTTCCTTTTTATAGGAATATCTATTTTAAAATATTCTTCTTCAAAGAACTATATTGAACTATTTAGTTCTATTTTTAAAAGAACCCTTCTGATATGCCTCCATGACATCAAAACAGAAATTTATAAAATTGTTTTGGAAACATCTAGTACTATAATGTAAAAAGCTAGGAGGTCCTAATATCTAATAACTAGGTTAACATAATAACTGGAAGACTCAGGATGCCTTTATATATATATTTCAGATTGTCAGTAAGTGCATTTTAAATATATGCTTTATTTGATTCACTTTATTGAACTAAAAAGGATGTTCATGTAATCAAAGTCAGAATGGCTGAACTATTCAAGATAAGCTACTTGAAAGAAACAAACTTATTGTGTGAAGAGGCAGTTGATTATAATAAGTTTTTGATGTATTGACAAGGTAAAGAATTAAAACCCCTCTTTACTTTTCCTTGAAACACCTCTTATTTTCATTGCCCCTTACATGCATTACGGTCTCTTAACATGGGCTTCAAGATCCTTTGATTCAGCACATTGGATGTTTTCAAATCCAAAGCTTACAGGGGTTCAAGTCTCAGGGGAGTAATTACAGCTGTTCCACCATCACTCCTCAGACAAGATCAGTGTCAAATGCTGTCAAGTCTTTGCAGCCTGCCACTATAGAAGTGTTTACCAGATGAAGCTTTGTTATTCAAAGCTTTGTCTTTGTAGGCAGAGCTCTTTTAAAACAATAAATTTAATTCACGTTTCCAATGGTACATTTCCCCCAAGATTCTTGTCATAAGTAGATTTTTGTGGTTTTGAAATCTTTATTAGAATAACAACTGTCCAGTGATTACTGGACTCAATATTTTAAACATATCATTTAATTTCATTAAGCAGTGCTAGCAGTGAGTCATATTTCCTAGAAATAAACTCTAAAAAACTTGAATCTGAACCATTAATAGAGCTTTATAGTGAATAGTAGGAAAAATGCAATTGTTGTATGTGTGAGCAAACCATCTCTCAGCATTTGGAAAATGTTTAGAGGCAGACACTTTTTTAAGAAATAACCAGGATGATTTCAGTAGTTGTAGAGACTGGAAGCATATTCCTGGGCTATCATGGCCCAAGCTGTCAGTTTAGTCTCCTTGAGAGACTCATTACTGTCAATAACTAGGAACTGGCAGAGGGAACCCTGTGACTGGTCCTCTCCCCTGGCCTTTTCTTTTTCTCCAGTGGATCAAGATGGAGAAACCCAGTGACCAACCCCTGTGTGAAAGCTTTCCGTAGTACCTCTCTACAGTCAGATTGTTTGTTAACTTACCAAAAACTCAGTGCAATAACATCTTCCAAGGCACGTTCTCACTTCTACTTATCTCCAATGTATTTCAGTTCTCTTTTAAGGGGTGCACTCCACTCAGAAACAAATGTTGCTGGTATTAACCACTTAGGGGTGTACCTTTCTTAGGAAGAACCACCAAATTTACTCACATGCCAACAGGACAGCAAATATTTTCACCCAAACCTTTAAAAAATGCATATAGAATTTTTATCTCAACAAATATTCTTAAAGAGGGAGAACAAATGTTCCCCATATTTATTATGACAAATGGAAGGTCAGAGACTTTTCAGCTAAAAGAAATAAAAAAACCTGCTGCTTTTCATCAGCAGTCCTGTAGAAAATGTAGAGAAAACAGAAAATGGCTAATTTCCCTTAAAAATTTTCTGCTGCAAATATCTACATTTCACAAGCAGTTTTTGCTAAATGGATCCTGTTGAAAACACTGGCAATTTATTTATCTTATTCTTACTTACTTGATATGTGGGCAGTGACTAAATAATTAAAAGTTTGAAATAAAACTGCAAAAATGTTTAAACAAACTTCTTATCAATTTATTTTTTTATCTGAACAGGATTGTGTCTTATTCTTGTTATCCATTATTTTGGAATCAGCACCTGCAGCCACCAGGTGAAAATCACTGTTATGTGTCAAGTGAACTTGGGAAAAACTATACAACAGGGCCGTGTCCCAATGCTTTAGAGCAATACAATCGGTTATATCGGTGCGCCTCCCACTACAGGGTATCCTCACAAGTAAGTTCATGCTGCGTATTCATCCCCTCTTGCATTTGTTTTTTGTCCTTTGGGGCTTGAAAGCTTTCTGGCATATGGAAATGTGTTCACTTTACTTGAGAACTAGTGCTGTTATAAAGTCTATTGCCCTATTATTTTCAGAATGTTTTAAATTCTATATTGTTTCTCAGTCATACATTATTCTCTTAAAGATGCTGCTTTGTGGTCCTACAGAAATTAGACATAGAAAAGAAATTATGCCATCATAACTATGCATAACTGCTTCTTAAATATGTTTCTGAAAGTTTTGTGCATTTGGTAACCCTAACATTCTGTAGCAGAAATACAAGTATAATGGTATGTTCATACCACATGTGTATATACACAATGGTAAATTATTATAAGTATATGTATATGTATATGTATAATATATGTATAGCATATTTTATTTAATAGAATTTATTTTATTTACATGACCTCTCCACTCCTGCTGTTCCCTCCCCTCAGGAAACTGACATAATGAAAGAAATCATGGACAAAGGACCAGTGCAAGGTATGGTAAGTTTGAAAGATGATAATATCATTACTGAAATAATTAAAGTGTGCAGTGACCTTGTATCAAAATATTAGAAATCATAGGTTGCATTCCACAGTGAATAAAACAGACATATGGGCTGTAGTTCATCAAGGGACTCCAGCATTTATGCAACTTTTGGTGTGCAAGTAGTCATCCTAGAGACAGCTGTACTGGATCAAGGTCCATAATGAGCAAAAAGACTTTGAGCTGGATTTGTTGCAAACTTGTGAAAAATCTATGTGCTGGAAATGTAACTTTTTCCCATGACAGCTTTTCATTCACTGATGAAATAGCAATTTGGGGCTGTGCAGGCAAAGTTTAACATTAGCAGAGCTCTGCCGCCTGGGGCTGGGGCTGATCCCGCTGCTAGCCAGGGCCCTTCATGTTTGCTGTCCCCCAAAAGCATCACTGAAGCATTTGCACCCTCTAGAGAGTCATTTAGTGCTGAAATGGCCCCAGAATTTCCCCTTTTGTAGCCTGTACACTTTCGTTTGCCACAAAAGGCTCACAAGATTCGGGCTTTTCGTCTGAGACCTGCAATGAAGAATCCAGCTCTCTTAGGGAAATAAAGAGACTTTGGTAGGAAGTGAGGGGAGAAGAGATGCTTTGCCCAGCCATATCCGGTTGCAACCGCAGATGGTGCTGATGGTGCCTGTGCCTGCAGCTTCTCACCCTCCGGTTCTCCCGAGATGTCAGAGTTTGGGGATTGAGTCTTCGGTGACAGGGAAAGTGCATTCAGTGGGAGGTCCATCTTTCATAGATGGAAATAAAGGAAGACCTATAGAAAAACTAAGCATTTGCTTTTAGGGGATTTTTAAGGAAATGCTCTTTTATATATTATTCCTCAAGTCTGCATTTCTACTGCCTTCAACTTTACAATGAATTATCCTTGCTTCCAACTTGTTGTTGAAATGGTCCAGATTATTAAATTGAATTCATTTCAATACATCTTGGTGTTGACTTTTTTTTTTAAACACATTATGTGGGCAGTTGCAATTAATTTTAAACTCAGCTTTAACAAGATTAATACTAGCAGTCTTTTGTGATCTACTCAAGTTTGTTTGGTCAAGGAAAATATTCTTCCCTATGTTTCATTTGATCTAGGAGTGAACACAGTAAGTTCCATTGGTTTTAAGAAAATGAGAGAATTAGGATACTGAAAATACAATCTTAGACCATTTTCTAATATTGCATTCCTAAGATATGTACACACAGTTTACTCGATTAATCTATCAATACTAAATCTCCCCATAAAACAATCTATATTCAGCTATTTGTTAAGTTTTAGCCATTCAATACTTTCTATAATTTCCTGAAAAGTCAACAGGTTTTCAGAGAAAGTGTCTGTATCAGGTTAAGGTAATGTTGTTTGTGGAAAATCAAAATCTGAAGCTAAGTATATAACAGAGAGTGTAGGTATGCAACAGAGAGTATTTCACTGAGTGAAATCCCTTTCCATTTTTTCTTCTTGCTATAATGAGATTTTTAACTATGTCACAGTTATGACACGATAATTTGTCACTGGTTCCCTATTCTATCTGTCTGTACTACAAACACAATCAGGGCACAATTCTAACTTTAAAACCTTATTTTTTTTTTTCCAAAACATCCTGTAAGTGATCTTCAGCTACTGAAAAGATTTTCCAGGATTACTCCATTTTTCATTCCTCAAGAACTTACAAAGTGCTTATAGCCAACCTTATCTAATGTACAAAGTAATTTTTAATAGCTGGAAAACATTTAAAATCCTTTTAGGGTCATGATGTAGACAGTCATCTTGTATGATGATGAATATATCTGTGTTTTTCTGCATATTCAAAGCTAAGAAAATAATTTATTTTCCTACCTTGCTGAAAGTAGATTTAGGAATTTAATTGAAAATTTTCTATTATTCATCTTTCAAAATCAAAAGACAATTTCTCTATGGCAAACTTTGTTGTGTTTTATGGCACATGAACTGAGCAATTAGCAGTTTCAGGTGCAAATGATGAAACACTACATTTTTTTAAGGAAGGGTTCCATTTTCAAATAAACATAGTGAACTTTCATTAGTGCCTTGAAAATATTCAAATGGACAATTGAATATTCCTTTCTCAACTTTTTATTAATGAACTTTAGAAAATACTCTGATAGCTATAGTGTTGACAGAAAAAAATATGCCTCTCTATCACGTTATTCAGTCTCAACCAAAAGAATAGCTAATCCATTATTAGCAAAACATGAAGATTTTGCCCCTACAAAACATATAATTTTAGCCATCATGGTCTTGGAAAACAATGGTATTTCATTTGCTGGCACAATAAAAGGATCTGGAGAAAGCACTATGGTACATTATTGTATTGTGCTATACTTTTGTTCCTTCTGTAGTGTCTGCTTTTTTATTTTTTGTATCTTAGAATGTTTTAGATGCATAGGTTTTAATTTAAGAACTTTATGCGAAAAATCTGTACTAGAATGGATGTAATAGTCTGCTACATTTATATATGTAGATCTGACAGCTCAGCATGACAGAGGGAGTTCATGCATGAGCTATAG
This sequence comes from Apteryx mantelli, assembly GCF_036417845.1. Classification (NCBI taxonomy): domain Eukaryota; kingdom Metazoa; phylum Chordata; class Aves; order Apterygiformes; family Apterygidae; genus Apteryx; species Apteryx mantelli. The sequence goes on along the minus strand of NC_089980.1, from coordinate 112,510,613 downwards.
TCAATCTTATGAAAATTGTTGTTTTGAAAATCTTATGATTCATGAAAAATTAATCCATTAATTTTGGAAAATATACAGCCTCTTCTACCTAGGAGGGAGTACCACCAGCTGGTTGAGTGTGATCGTCTCAATCCTGTCTATGTCAGGGCAATGTCACTGAATAAATAAAAATATCTCAATAATTCTTGGACTTAATTTTGAAACATCATCCCTCTGCGCACGCTACACTTCATGTACTCAGGCCACTTAACTTCCAATACTGTACCATTATTTAGCTCCTGATTAATATGCAGGAGATATATATATATATATATATATATATGCACAATATATGTAGGTATAATATGTAATCCTGGCTGATTTTACACTACTGAGCATGGGGGAAAAAAGAGAAAAAAAAAAAAAATTTCCAGACAGCTCTAATGGAATCCTGAGCTTGTGGATAGAATGCAAAAATAAAGTTTGTGGTATTTTCCACTTGGTCTATTGCTCTCAATATCTATGAGCTCTGGTCTTGCAGATAGCTCTGGCAAAAGCTGTAGCATTATCCATTAAATAAACGTAACTTTTTTCTTATTTATCTAATATAGCTCTCCTGTAGACTTATCTCTCAGGTAGTATCACAGTTGTTTATTTCCCATGAATTGCTATCTGCATATATTTTGAATGTAAGAAGTGACCCCATTAACAAAGAATATTTTTAGCTAGATTTCCTAGGCAAATGAGCTCATTTGATCATGTCTTGAGCTGTTCTTTTCCTCCCCCACCCCATTAAATTTGTGAATATTTTCTGTTTTCGACCAAATTTAATAGAGGCTGAGAGGTTGTAAAGATGAATAATTCCCTTCAACTTTATGAAAATACTCAAGTAGGGGAAAGAAATTTGGAAATGCGCCAGACAAAGAAAAGACTGCAATATGAGTTCACCTTACTGGGTATCCCAGGTCTATACCAGGCACATACGTTATAAACATTTCAACCCCATAAAAAATTGTCAGTGAAACTTGTACTTTACTAGACTCACAAGGCACAAGCCCCTAGGAAATGGAGCTTCATTAATTCTCATGTTCCAGGGTATGTGGATGTCTAATAATATTAAATCAAAAGCTAAATGTAAGCTGGAGTTGAGCTTGTATTTATGCTTCTCATTCACTAGAATTCAAAGGTAATGTAGACCTGGAGAATTTTTTCATTTTTCTGGTATTGATGGCCTGCCATATAGCAAAACAATGGTACTAAGGTGACAGAAGAAATGTGGGGGGAAAAAAATTAAATAAAGGTACTGCTATTCCCATGTAGTGATGCATATACCCAAAATGCATATTATAATTTTCCTTTTCTTGCACAAGATCTCCAGTTCATCAGTTTTTTGGCCCTACATTGATATTGACACAAAGCGTCATTTTTTCCCCTTCTGTACAATACTTTCAGCTGAAAGTCAGGTTGAACATATATATGGAAAATCTAGCTTTCCATAAGGAAATTCCAATGTAATTACTGAAGTCTATATAAGGTTCAGACAAAGACATGCAAATCGCCAGAGATCTATCACTGTGCCATATTTTAAAGGTTATTATATAAATGGATATACATTGACTATTAAATACTATTCCTGAATATATGCTTGTCAGATGCTTGTCAGAACTGAAGATTTTATGAATGAACTTTGAGGAGATTTCTCTCATTGGACTAGGCTTTGCTAGGACTGAAAAAAAGTTATGTACGCCTGCAGAAGGCGATATTTCTTCTTACTTGGAAGACTTGCTTGTATTGGAAGAAGTCCCTGATAGGGAGTTTCCATGATAGGGAATCCCAATTAATTTGACAAGAGACCTCGGAGAGAAATCTGTTGGAATATTTCCCTTAGTTTACTCACAACAGGGAACTTCTGTGCAATTAGAGAATTCATTATAATTACAAAGTACTCTTATGCAGTCTAGCATACAACAAAAACCTCACTGGTAAAATGCAAGGAGCAAACTAGAATAGAAGCAGTATTTGCTAACTGAGCTGATTTTTTCCTATTTGTTTAGCTATAATGAAAGTGTATGAAGATTTTTTCCTTTACAAGGAGGGAATCTATAAACACTCTTGCAGTGCAGGATCTCAGTGGAAAATTCATTCAGTCAAACTCCTTGGGTGAGTAAAACACATTTTTTTACCCTTTTCCTTTGCTGGTTGTGCACTTAATAAAATGTTAATGTACAGTTTGGAACCCAACGGCTTTTATTGTCAGAAGTGGAGCACTGTTAACTCCCAACACAAGATTATTTTTGTTTTAATTTTTGTGTATCTGAGAATTTTAGAGGGCACTGGAAAGAGCTATAAACCCATGTTTTTTTAATTCACTCTAACATTTACTCTAAAGCTTAAAATATACTGGTTTATAGAATAAAATGTTTTGCTGAACAATTGCAAAGTATTCTGTGTGTATGCCAGCTTACAAACAAAATTTACACAGTTCCATGTAAATATGTCACCAAGCAGAATGCAAACTGAAATATAAACATTGCTAGCAGCCTCCTAAGTAACTAAGAGAGCTTGCTGACACAGCAGCCTGGGCTCTTTACTCCCCAGACAGAACTCACCTGCTGTTCAGATGCTGCTGATTTTGTTTGGGGTGGACAAGGAATACACACCCCATGAATGAAACTACTACAGAAGAATATGTACAATACAGAAGTAGATTTCCCCTCAAATGCTTAACAGTGACACTATATTAAAATGACAAGTGTCCAATCCTGTGTATACTCGAACTATAGAAGACACCCCTGGGCTCCATCCTCAAATGTCAAGGGGATACCCAAGGATGCATTTATTAAATCACTGAATGAATAGTTCCACAGAAAAAGATGGAGAGGTGTCTCAAATATTTTATAGGAGAGCTAGAATATCAAATAAATAATGATTCAGGCTTATGCTAGGAAGATTATTGAGAAAATCTTCAACATGTAGTTCAGGAAAACAATACAGTGAAATAATTTTTTTTTTTTTTGCTTGTGATTTTAGTGAAGATTTTCCTTGTAAAGTGTCATGGAGATGCCTATGACTGTGAAATCTGTAGGTGTGTATTACAGGAATGTGCATGATGGTGGCACAGCAGCAGAGAGAAGCAGCAGACTCATGCAGGATCAGTCTCGAGCCTATACAGTTGCAAGAAGTATTGACTCAGTCTAATAGGGGAAAAGTTCCTGTAGCATGCTTCTAGTGAATGTCGTGAAGCAAAGAAAGAGATAAACTGGAACGTAGCGTAGAATAACAGAGGACTGCATTAGGAAAGGATGATTATGAAAGGCAGCCTGTATGTGATGGTTTATGTATGCATATATCAGTATATATGAAGGACAATGGGAAACCAGAAAGGAAAATCTGCCATGCAAGTTGAATGCCTGAGTTCAGGGATGAGCTGCTGTGGGATGGGGAGTGCAGATGTTAGGCATCCTATGAAGTGTGTTTGGTGCAAGTGAAGGGTGATGACAGGTATTCCCTCAGGCAAGTATATGCTGAATAAACAACAGAGGCAGGTAGCAATGCCACAGTGGCACAAGGGATCAGAGTGATGGCTGAGAAGAAGGACTATTTCATGCAGCCTAACATGCTGAAGTGGATGCCAATTTAAATGGGAACTGATAGGCTGTGCAGAGAAAGGAAAGCAGCCTTTAGGCAGAGCCCTGTGCTGAGGAAAAACTGAGAGCATTGACTGAGACAGGCAGCTCCCTGGAGACGCTCGTATTGACCAGTCATATAAGACACTGAGTAGGAGGAAAGCCAAGTGGTCTGATATACTAAATAAGACAAGAGCAAGAAAGTGAAGGAAGAAGGAAGAAAATCGAAGGTGCAGATATATAAGAAACCTCAGCACACTTAGTATTTTAGTATACGGGAAATACTAATTTTCACTGAATGTTGCTGAAGTACCCAGTGGATCCAGCAATATAAAGAATTACTTATCCTTTCATTGTTTAATGCATAAGGGTTCTGCCCTCAGAGATTATGCCATATAAAATATTTGTGGTGAGGGGCTTAACTGTAAAAATTGAATTCAAAATCTGAAAAGCTGGAGGCTGTTTGAGTCCAAGACTAGAGCTGGTCGAGTTTCTAGTAAAGATAAATCCAATAACAAAATGTGATTCTGCACCATGAAGTATAAAACACAATTTATTATAGATTTTAATGTGTCCAGGATCAAGCTGTCACTTTTTTAGATCATTCTATAGCTTGAATTAATTTGAATATAAAATATGTTGCCCGGATATTAGCCCTTCACCACCCACTCATAGCTTGTCTTTTTGAGCAAAGGATAATATGAACTGCTTGACTTAAATAAAAAAAATCATGAGAATCTCATGAAAGTTGGATTTGCTATAAAAGTGTTGATAATTATGTACATTACCCTTAGTGGAGCAGTATTTGGAGAGAAAAATGGAACAAAGACATGCTGACATGTAGGGTAAAAAAAACAACTTTGTGCAGCCTGATGTTTATTATAACCTGATTTTTTATTTCTAACCTTTGTTGTAAAAGTGATTCAATATTTGTAGAAGAAAGTCATAATAATGAATGGCCATATTGAATTGAATTGAATATTGAATCCATATTTGTAATTTCTCAAAAACATTTTTGAAAATGCTTCAAACAGGCCATGCATTGTACTGTGTATAAGGTGATGGAGTCTTACAAAACGCAGATAAGTGTTAGAGGAACTTTCCAAAGCTGTTTGTACTGAAAGACAAATACACATATGAACTTTCTAATTGATCACTGAGTTATAAGGATTGTGAATCCAATGACTGAATTCCCAAGTTGCAATTGCTAGGTATTTTCTAGCACCTGAAGGCTTTTTGTTTATAAAACCATCTCTGATTGCACTACAAACCTGTCTCCAAGGAGGTGCTGTGTGGCATCAGGCTTGAGGAGAGAATGGGAAAAGACAGAGAACTGCCTGGAAGCATGAGAAGAAAATGGGCAAATCAGGTCGATGGGGGTCGCAGACCAGTTGGATGTGATTGTAGTCTCCGTGGACAGTGAAACAGCACTTTCTACTAGCTGAAGGCAGGGTGGATTGACCCGACTGACATTTAGAAAGAACAGGGTCTCTCAAGCCCTTCCTGTGTCTTGTATTCCAAGAAAGGGAAGCAGACATAAAAAAATGAGTTACAGAGACTGAGATTCATAACAGCTAAGTCTTGATGTCTAAATGTTAGATGTATATGTCTCTGCTTGTCAGCTATGCTTCCCTTTATAATTCATGGATATTCATCTGCTCTATCCTAGGTATCTATTTTATTGTGTATTAAATTGCTTTGTCAGCCCTTATTTCTCTCTTTCCTGACTATAAAGGAACCCATGGATAACAGCAAACTGCAGTTGCTAACATTAAGATGTCTAGATTAGAGTAGGTGAATCCTGTTTGTAAAGGCATTGTAAAATACCTTAAACAACAAACTCATTGTCCTACTAGTGCATAATTATAGTAAGATGGTATCTTAAGGATGTCTTACGTATGTATGTTTGTGCATATGCACACGCACACACACACACACACACACACACACACACACATGAATTTATGTGTATACATATGTAAAATTACCACTGATAATTACACTAGAGTGAAAATAAGCTAAAGAGGCACAATGAACTGCAAATGCTGAATGGGACTGAGGAAGCCAAATTGGTCAAAGTTTGATAATTTTCACATTTTTAGCTGCACTCTGTTATTGTAAGAGGACTAATGACTGAAAAAATAACATGTTAAACTGTACTTTTTATCTTAAGTTCTCTAATAATAAAAGCAGACTGAATTCACATCACAAAGGATTTTTGTAGCAGATTTACCTTCCAGGTTTATGCAGTTAAGCCAGAGTTGCCGAACAAATGTATGAAGTCTATTTTACAGCAGGTTCTCTGTGAGATTGGTGCTTGTCTTTTTAATCCTCCTCCTTCTCCTTCTAGTCCTCTAGCTTTCTTAGTTCTATCTAGGAAAAGATGACAGGAGAGAAATGAAGTGTTCATAGGTAAAGAAAACAATGAGGCAGATTTGTAGATGGTGTAAACATGTCTAAGTCCATTAAATTTAGAGGAAGTACACTGGTTTGAGTAGCTAGGGTTCTAGTTCAAATATATCTCTTTCTAAAGTTGGACATAATGAGACAAAAAATCCAGCACTAATTTTTGTAGCCTGCTTGGACAGATTTTCTCTCACCCTTATTCCTCCATTCTGTTCAGCATTGGTGCCAAGGTACAATATCTGATCCATAACTCCACCCAAAGAGCTGGATCTGCTGTACTCTTGACACTGAAAGTTTCAGAAGGCCCTCAAAAGCTCAAATCCTGGTCCACAACCAAATCTATGGACTGTAGCCTTAAGGTGTAGAGGGCACAAGAAAAAATTTATTAAAAGCCTTAGATACTGTTTCACAAACAAGATTGTTTTTCAGAGATTTAGAAGGTGCTCAGAATGATAAAGGACTTTCATAAGAGGAGGTTGAGAAATATACATTAATCAGAAACACATTTCCCTTCTGTTTTTATGAATGATTTAGTGGAAGTTTTAAATTCAATAATGCAGCAGATTAAATGGCATTGAAACAACTATGCCCTGAAAAAGCATAGGTTGAATTCATTGTTTCTTAACACAAAAAGCCACACTAATGGAGATAAAATTGATATGTGAAACAAAAATCTGTGTTTTGCTGTTGAGGGGATGGCCAGATAGAGCAGCAGCACTTTAAGATTTAATACACCATTAAATGACTCACCTGGGCTTAAAAAAAGTTCTTATTGGTAACTACTATTAATGATGTTCCAGTTTTTGCCTTTGAAGACACTGCCTTCCTCACTCATCCTCGCTCCAGCTCAGACTCAGAATAACAACAAATAAACAGCATCTTAAACAAAAGAAGTGGTTTTCTTACTGGCTAAAGAAACCTTGAAATGAGTTCCTTTTTTCTTTGATGAGGGAAGAAAGTCTACACTATCGTTAGACAATCAACATCAAATAATCTACATATTTCTTACAAAATATTACAAAATTAAACAGCACCGCTCAAAAACTATTTTGCAGAACAGAGAAATACAATGCAAGATCATGGGGAGAAGATACCCCAATGTAAGGTGTTTGGTGATTCATGCAGTTAAATCCACGAGACTCTCTCCCATGTAATCTAGCATAGTAGACCTGTGGGCATGAAGTAACTGCTGGCTCACTAATAATTTCATTCATCTTTTGTACGCTAAAAAATCCAGGTGAAACCACAGTATCAAATTTCGGTAACAATTTTCTGAGAAGATTTACCTGGTGGAGAACACTAGTCAGCTCTAATCAAACTTTTGTCTAATTTAGTAGATGAAAATCCTAGTCTTTAGGAAAGTACTGTGTATTTGTGCTATAGTACTAAGAATACAATTTAAACTGCAGTAGTTATGCCTTTTTTGTCTGGTAGCATTATAACAGTTATATGGTTAAGTTCAAGGGAAAAAGGGAGATGAAAAGTCTTAAACTATGTGTGTTACTGGCTCCATCTCCTTTTATCAAGAGAAGGAGGTACTCTGAGCCTCTTACAAAAGCAGAAGTTAGATATCAAAATAATCCAGGTCAAGATGAGAGGGACTCATTAATCTTTTTATTCTGTTTCTGTGTATATACAGTCTATGAGAAGACAGTTGTCTTGCCCAAAAGGTTTTATTGTTTGTTTGATCAGAGTGGTGACAGTAAAATAACAATGCCTACATATAAAACATAGTATTAGACAAATAAGCCTAGTCTGTTAGCACCAGCTGAGGTCAGCACTTAAGTAGGATGAACTATCTTCAGAGGGTATCCCTCTTTCTTGTTTGTAGAGAGTGGCTCTTTTCCTAATTCAAATGTTTCAGTTCCCTAATATTAAATGGGATTAATCTGAACTTCACCAAGTCTTGTTTGATCGCCAGCATTTTTTTTCAGGTATTGAAAGGGAATTTGGTGAAATTATTGCTCTGTATTCAAGGTTATTTTGATTGAAGATCATGAAGGTTTCTTCTTAGAAAGCTAAGTAGTATATTTGTCACAGAATATTTTGGCACACAGAAGAAAAATCCATTTTAAAGTAATTTTCTGTAACTGATGGGCAGATCTTCTCCTTAATGATTTCTTAAAATCTCAAAAGCTCTTATTTTCTTTTTAACACAAATGGGAATTTTAAAGGGGGTAAGATTGAAAGCTTTTCCTTAAGATTGAAAGCTTTTCCTAAGAACACTGAAGGTGGGAATATCGGTGGTCCTGAGCTGTGTAAAAACATCCATAACAGTTTCCCTATCTCTGTGAATAATGAGGTCCAGCATCTGTTTGCTTTTGAAATGTCAGTCCTTCGAAATAAATATCAAGCTGGAATAATTACAAAAGCAAGAAACAAAAGAGGGCTATTAGATTATTTTGATCATCTTCCAGAAAACGGAATATTGTTCTCCAGTGGATGTTGTCCAAAAATCTGTCAACTTGCTCTTAAAAGTCTCTGTCATTTCCACTGGGGGACTATTCCACTGGGAGTTAAATTGCTCTGTTGTTGGGATATTTTTTCCTGATATTTTCTTTCCTTGACTTCTTCCCATTACTCTACATACAGACACTTAATACATGACACTAAATTCTCTCTTTCTTCTTGGTGTTTAAGCCCTGCATACATCTAGGTAGTTAGCATCGATATACTTTGATTTATTCTTTTATCATTTCCTCACAGAAATATATGTTATTGTTGCTCTGTTTATTCCCTCCAGTGACTTTGCAGATTTAGTGTAGCGCTCCAGTCATACACTTTATGGTCCAAACATCCATGATCTTGCCTACTTATAATCCCAGTTTTTGAGATTTTCTTTCTAATGTTGTCAACATACTCAAAGCAGATATGTCTAATTTCCTGCTATTACATCTATTAGCGGTTTCCCTCCAGCTTCTGATATCTTGGCTTCCCTGGAGATACTGGAAATCTCTGAGCAAAGTGTGGATGTCATTAGTTAGGAATATGTAGTTTGGATAGATTTACTTTAGGAAAAATTGGTGAAGACTCTATTAGCACAACCACAGGATCTCAGGAGTAAGAACTCCCACAAAAAGTAAAAGAACTGGAGGAGGAGATATAATATGGACTATATTAGAGAAATTATATCAGCTAACAACTGTGAAGCTAATAACTGTGAAGGTGTCATAGTTTTTTTATAAAGTAGTGTCACTCATTTATTAATTCCCATTGATTTTAACCTACAGTCAAAGTATCAATACCTCTCAGGTTTATTAATGGGTTGCTAGCTCTTTTCTTTCTTGAAAGATTACTTTCTGAAAGTAGATAATGGCAACAGCATTTACTTTTGTACTAAATCATTTTTCACATACAATGCCCTGCACAAAGGAGTTTAGTTCCACGACTAAGGCTCAAGGCACAGCTGTTAAAAATTAACAGTAAACTAAAGTGACATTCTCCCTTCTCTCTCCTGTTGTCGGTCCCTCAAGCACCTCTCGATCCACCCGGTGAGGAAACATGAAATGCAACCCAAATTAATTTAACAGCCTTTCTAGCACAAATCATTCCTGATTAAATTTTGTTCAAACTAGATTGTACCATGTATGATTTTGTGCCATATTGTGAAAAAATGATATATATCATTCCCATGTTATGATGATCATTCTCTCCCTCTTCCTCTCTTTAAATTCTTTGATTTTATCCCTGATGATGTAAGATATACAGCATCCAACTTCTTCAGTCTGCAGTTTCTTAATTCTCCTCATCTTTCATATTACAGTTATATTACATATATATACAGTGTATTACAGTATATTACAGTTGCGTATTTTTGGAAGCTGATACTTTCCATTTCTCCAAAGAGTGGATAAAAGATCTCTTTTAAGAAGTAAATCAATTCTGATGGTTTTCAGAATTCCAGGATGAAATCTGACTGTATGTTTAAAAAAAATCAGTTTTTGCACAGGACTGAGACTGACTTATTTTTCGGTAGATTTTTGCAGTTCCCGTAAAATACCATTCCACTTCTCCTTCATTTTCTGGTATATAATTTATAATTCCTCATAATTTCATACTTTATTTATCATGTTTGCATGCAGTCATACAGTTTTCTGTACTTACATCCCCACAGTCTTCCGTAGATAATATTTTTTCTTGAGCTGTTGTTTTTCTTTTTCTTTTCTTTTGTGTATTCATATGTAGATTCAAAATCAGTTATTTATATTATTATAGCACATTATTGGCTGTGAACAAATGTTGTCTGCCGTTTCCCACTCCAATACTTTATTCACGATATATTTCCTAAGAATTTCCAGTTTTCTCTTTTGCTCCAGTGAGGCTTCAGTAGGCACTCATGCTCTGACTCAGTTTGAGCTGAAGATACTTACATTTTCTGTGTCTGCAAGTAGGTGTGATGTGCTGGATATCTAAATTATCATTACAGAAATGGAGATCTAGTCAATACAGGCAGTGGAGCCTGGAAAGCAAATCATCTGGCAGACACTAGTCGATCAATTAGTTGCCCCCATACAGATATTTGGTGCTATGGTAAGTGCTCTAGAGCATCCCACCCAGCTGCTTCTCCGAAAGGGCACAAATCTCTTATGGGTCCTCTGTCATATCTGTCAGAAGCACCTGGACACCTCAGACACCCCAAGACTTCTCAACTAGCCATAGACACCATAGGCAACTGGATGGATCCCCATGTACTCTGCTGCTGTGGACCTCAGACCCTGCGCGCTTGGGAATGCCTGCATTTAGATGTCTTAATCTTGATCTAAATCCCTCAGTGTTTCACTGTCAGGGAAAAGACAAATTCTAATTCCAGTTCTGACATTAACATTTACATTAAGGCTAATAACACCAATGTTCAGAATCTCAGAAGAGATCAGTACAACTGACTGTGTTTTTAACAATATTATAAAGCAAGTTTTAAGTATTCTGTTTTTTCATGCACTGTTAAATAATATCCTTGTACTACTGTTGCCTTCCATGTAACTTTTCAGGAATAGAAAGGGGTGGTTTGAGTTTCATTTTTATACCCAAGTTGCTTACCTAGCTCTTTGGTGATTATGCCTTTAGTTATTCAATTTTAAAAATTCTGCTTTTGAAGATTTTGAAGGACCACCCAGTACTTCCTCTGAGCTGCTACTCTCCAGGGAAAATGGTCTGGTATATTATAATTTTTCACTATTACTATCAATGATATAAAAGGTTGCTTTTTCTTCCTATTACATCTTCCCCAAGGACTCCTTTTTAATTTATTAATGAATAAACCTTTGCAACAAACATCAACTTTAAAAAGACAAAGAAATAAGTCAGATCACAGAGATGAACCTGATTCAGGAAAAGATATTTGCACAGACTACTGTCTATTTAGGAAAAAACATAGGACCTGAGTTCCATTGAAACAAGGCTGTGTTTCTGAATCGTTGAAATAACTCACCCTCTAGTTTCCATTTGGCCTGTTGGATGGGTATGAATTTCAGAAAATTCACATTTCCCCTCAATTTGTTTTCAGACCATTGAATATTATCTGATCATTCTAATACATTCCTCTCAGCAGGTTCTTGTTCATGCTTCAAGGAGCAGTACTTACAGCAACAGAAGTCAAAATGCAAGTTTAATTTAATATTATTCATTTATAGTACACATTCCTTTATAAATCAGAAAATTCATCCTCGGATGTCTGGCCTTGGCAGAATAAAGGATATTTAGGGATTAGTTTTCTCTGATGAATTTAAGCTTAAGTTAAACTTAAAGTGCTGTGCTTGGGTGCTGTAGCTTACATTTGAGAGGTACAACTGAGGGATACAGTGCAGAATGAATTTATTTCATCAGTAAGGTTGAAATCATGAAAACTGATGAAGTGTTACTATATAGGCAGGGAAAAGGAAAAAGAAAAATTGCAAAGATCAGATGCAATATTTATGCTGAGAAATCTATTTTAGAAAATATGTACTCCTTTTCTAAAGATACCACTGCAGAAATACTTCTCACTTAGGAGTTTTTGAAGAGAATTGCCTCCTCTTTAGAAGGTATATTAGTATGAACCAAGAAATCTCCAGAAATACTTTTAGTCGGAGCTGGCATTCATTCCCAGAGGCAAGATGTCAAATCAAACTGGCATGTGGCCACAAACACTGCATCATTGAACAATATATATCTAACAATATACAAAACAACAGCTGTTTCCATTACAGTTGAGTGCTTTTCTGATTGAGAGAAGCAGGTTAGCCAGAGAGAAATGAAAGCTGGTGAATCTCAGCCAATCTTTAGAATAAGCCTGAACAAACAAGGCCAAGTTTTAGGAAAAGCTTGGTTAACCATCCTGGGACCTCAGGCCACACTTACTGCCCATATGAGTCAGCATCTATGGAGATGTCAGTTTGTTCCACCTTTCTTGCTAAGTCTTGATCCTAATTCATTCACTAAGAGTGGTTTTGCTCAGTAAGCAGTGAATCAACCCTATTATCTGCTCTTTAGACTGCAGCCATTAAAAAAAAGGTAAAATGGCTTGCCCTATTGCAAGCATATTTGGTTATTTACCTGACATGCAAGGTCCATGCAATGAATGCAAAATAATTTAATAATTCATAGAACCACAGACTAACTTAGGCTGGAATTCATCTGGTCCAATCGTTCACACCCAAAGCAGGGACAATTTAAATGAAGTAGTTTAAATTATAAACTAGTTTAGGTTAGAAAGCTCTCTGAAGGTTCAATCCCCCAGCTCAGGACAGGACTAACTTCAAAGTTATCTCAGATTGCTTGGTGCCTTATCCAGCTGAGTTTTGAATATCTTCAAGGAAAGATGTTCCACAACCCATCACTTTACTAGTGCCTAACCATACTCATTGTAAAATACTTTTTTCCTTAAGTCCAATTACAATTTCCCTTTGTGACTGTGGTCTCCTGTCCATTCACTGTGCACCTCTCAGGGAAGTCTGGATCTGTCTTCTCTCCATCCTCACTTTACAAAGCAGAAAACAGCAATTATATCTCCTTGAGCTGCCTCTTCTGCAGGCTGGACAAACCCAGGTCCCTCAACCTCTCCTTTCACAGTGTGTGCTCCAGAGCCCTGAGCATCTCGGTAGACTCCTCCTGGTCTTGCTCCAGGCTGTTGATGTCTTTCCTGTGTGGGGTAGCCCAAAACTGGACACAGTGCTCCAGATGCTGAATGACAGGTGCTAAATAAAGGAGAACAGTCACTTTTCTTGACCTGCCGACTGCAGTCTTGTGTGCTTTAATTTGTTGTATTTTAATTTATGGTATTTGAATGAATGGCTGTGGGAATGGATTACTGACTAAGCAGCTCTTTCTAAATCATGAGATAAAATGCATACGCTAAATATTCCTGTTTGCATGTGATTAGTCAGCAATAAAACCCAGGAAATTAAATTCGGATGTGTTAAGGATATTAAAGGATCCTTGTCCATTTTGCTCTCTGAGTATTTTTCTGATTAGAAACATTTATAAGTATCAATAAATTCCTATCAATGTGTGAAAAAAAATTGAACTTTTTAGAAAATAATAAGCATTAGGAAAATGTATAATGACAAGAACATGAGCCTGCAAAAAATGGTCATCATCTTGCTCAAGCACATGGGAGAGATCTGTGTACTGCTAAATGAAGAAATACATGAATATAAATTCAAGAAAGTTTTCATATATCTTTAAAACTGATGTAAATGTTGGACTTGTACACTGAAGCTGTCTCAGCTGATGGAGTTTTTAGCAGAAATCCACCAGGAAAAAAGTAAATCTCAGCCTTACGTGAAATTAAATAGCTTATGGATATTGTAATTTTTTATTTATGATCATGAGGAACTGTATCCAAGGTATATTTGGCAAAGAAATGGCAAAGTTGATTAATAATCACAGAACATTCATGTGACAGTGCAAAGAGCTGTAGCTACAATTTGCCCTTGAAACTGTAATCCAAACTTCATGTCTTTAAAAAACATTTATTTTCAGAGAGGACATTTCCATCTAATTGTTCTGTATTCCTGCTCTTCTTGGCAGATAATATTGAGACCATGGCGGGCAGCAATATGTTGTGCCATATTGTTTTTAACTCTAACCCTTATTATACTACTCACCTGAGTCTGAAGGAAATCAAAACAGGAAAGATTAATCAGGAAAACACAGGAGGCAGATGTACACTGCAATACACCTTTTCCCCACAAAGTTCTGACAAGAGGAGTGACAGTAAAGTCCCAGAGCCCACAGTGGGATGCCCGTTAAGCAAACTTCCAGACCTGAAAGGCTGGAAACATCTTCAGTTTCTCAGTTTAGACACAGTCACAAAAAAACCAAACCAAACCAAACCAAAACAACCCGTGCACTTATCCTGTTCAGCATCTTTTTATATTAACTTTTATACTGAAAGATTTGGAAACAGTTATGCCTGGTCTTTCAAATTTGTCTTTCCTGCTTTTTTCTTCTGGAAACCCAAGTACTCAGTGTACATTATGGCTTAATACTAACCAAGGAAAGCTAACGCCACCACGGCTGTTCAGATTTTTTACCAAGATACCATGAAAATCCAATTTCCCCACCCACACTAATGGGGTTTTCCATGATGTCTCTGCTGCTTGCCTATCAAGGTCTATGGAATATTACAAATACAACCCAATGACGTGGTGCCAGTGCGATGTATGTGTGATAAATACCCCATTGACAGCATTTTGTACACTGTAGGATTCACTTTATACTATGATAAAACCACAATAACAGTTCATATCTTCAATATTCTCTTTATTTGTCTCCTTGTACAGGCACCCAGGCATCATGGCCCATGAATAATAAGTAAAGATACATTCATTATATGACTGCAAAATGAGACAGAGCTCTTTAAGTAACTAATATGTATACCTATATACAGGTGCACAGTGCAACTTTCTCTTGTTGAACTGCATGCAGATGATGACCTTGGAGCTTTATCTGCTCTGTACATACACACAGAGAGGCTGAGCAACCCAGAGCACAGAGCAATTCAGCTACAACCGCACAATTAGGAAAGAGCTATTGCCTAGCAGGTGGGGTGAATCTCTTGTGTGGTTTCATGGGTATTCCCACAACATTTAGTGTGTCCTCAAAGATCTGACTGTGTGTGTCAAAGATGTCAAAGAAACGTCAAGTAAGTTTATAAGTCACTCCCCACACTGTGCAGTAAAACAGATTAGGTTGTCAGCAATCTAATTTGAGCTGAGATCAGCCAGGGACATTTTTAGTCTCAGCTCTGCCAGCTATTTTTGTAAAGGTGTTGGATGAGATCTTTAACAGAAATGTTCCTAGGGATCTTCAACTAAATTGCAAAAATGCGTTCACATTTATTTAAATACTCCTATGCAGTTCAGTTCAGTTCAGCTGGCAAGCTTTCCAGAGGAGGGATTCTGCTGGGGAAAACATTAGGTTATTGCAATGACAAACTAAAGCTACATTTGTGCTGGGAAATTTTTGTAGTCCCTGACAGCAATTTGGCTTGTCGCTAGCAGGATATATGTCTTCATTTTCATCTGCAGCAGAGTTTGTTGACAGCATTTAAAACATGGAGATATCTATTAGTCATGCTTTTTACTGGTTTTGCTGTTAGGACAGGTAACTATCATAAGCGTTTCTTTCTGTTTGCTTGTTTCAAGCAACAAAATGTGAACATATGTATCAGAGGCCTCACCTGTATCATCTCTTGTAACAGGTGGGGAGTACTAGATGACAAAGATGGACAGAAACAAAAGTTCTGGGTAAGTGAATCCTTACCATTGTGTTTTGAGGCAGAAGACAAAATCTCTAAATTACAGATTATCAGACAACTTCTTTCCTTTCATTCCCTCTTCCCTCTTTTTTTCCCATCACCTTAAAGTCTTCTGCATAGTTTTCCAGCCCTTTTCTGCCAACCTTTTATGATGCTGACCCTTGAACTGTAATATCATCTGTCTCTGTTTCAAAGTCTGCTTCTTCCACTTGTCTTGATCTTCCACTTGTATCTGTGCTTTTCCCCACACCATCCTTTCTGTTTCAAAGAATACCCTCTCCTTATTCAAATTTCCCATGAAGATCCTCTTCTTTTTCATGCCTGCAAAGAGGACTCAATAATATTAATCACTATTATTGGCTAAACTATATAAAAAAAAAACAACAAAAAACAAAAAAAACCAGGCTGTCTATTTAAAGTGCATTGGCAAAGGCCAGCCAGCTATCAGAAAAAATTACGTATTGGCTTTCATCCACTTAGAATAAGTCAGATTCTATCACTTTGATTATGATTAACAGCTCGTTCCATTATGCCAGTGTTCAGCAGAAGGTAATTTGGAGTTTACATAGCTGATGGCAGGGCTTGTGGTATAATAGCTTAGTTTTACTGACATCTAGGGCAGAACTCCTACTGACTTCATGAGAAACTAAATTGCTCAAAATGTCAATAGCTACCTGAATGCAATATAATTCACTAAAAGTCAGCTTTTTAATATCTTAGGTCTCTCTTTAACTCATTAGTTGTAATTGGAATTTTGACCATTACTGTTTAAATGGCAACTTCCTCCAGCCAACAGTTGAATTATTTAATGATTTCTGCTAAAACATGTCAAACTACTTAGTAGAAATAGCATTCTGTTTTTATTCATAATGGTTTGGGAACTGAAATTGTGATCAAAAGAGAAAGGAACAAATCTTTAGAAAACATAAAAAACAAGTACATTCTGATTCTCAGGGTACAAAATCTGAGAAACAGTTTCTTTAATGAAGACTAACACATAAGATTCATTTTACCTTTTTACACCTTGTATTTTTAAATACTACATAAAATCACTAATTAGTAACTTTTTCCTCTTTGTTTTTCTTTAGATTGCTGCAAATTCCTGGGGAAAATCTTGGGGAGAAAATGGTTATTTTAGGATTCTACGAGGACAAAATGAATGTGATATTGAGAAGCTGATTATAACCACTTTGGGATAGCCATAGTCTTCTACATTAATATATTATGATGTATGTTGCTTTATATATCTGTTCTTTCCGTTCTATTTCCAGTCTTTCTAGAAGAAATAAAATATCAGCTGCCAAAAGGAATCCTTGGTCCTAAAATTACCTAAAAGAGAAGCAGCCCTGCTATGTTATATAGGTGGGGGGAAAAAAAAAAAACTGTCATGAAATTCCAGTGAATAAAAAATTTTTAGTGACATCTTCAGGGTCTTTATTAGCCTATTCCTCATTCTTTCATTCTAGGAAATGAAGAACTTGACTTCTAATATAATCAGCAAAGGAGCTTTTCCTTCAAGAGGTGTTCATGGTGGTAGTATACAACAGATGTCCTCGCCACTAAATTTGGGTCACAAGTTATGCAGAGCACTTCTGAAGGAGCTGTTATTAAAATGCTAGTATCACACTGCTGCAAAACAAGCTCTTTTGTGGCCTCTAGTGTCACAGAGTAAGCTGAATTTAGACACAAAAGCCGTCATCACTTGAAATTTACAGCAAATTGTAACACAGGTAATTTGAGAAAAGCTAAGTGCTCTGACAGAAGTGACTTTTTTAGGCTTAGTGAGCTAATTCAGTATTTGTGAGGAAAATGTACTGAGCCATCTATACGGCTACTTCCTAAATTCTTGACGTGCATTGATTCCATAATCTTCAAGATTTCAAAAGAGGAAGATTTAGCTCTGAAGTGAATGATACTGTGAAAGCATATCCAGTCAGTTTTGGTGTTTTGTGTCATTTAACCTTTACTTCAATCTGCCTTGTGCTTTTACAGCTCTCACTTCCATCAGTAGCCGTTACTACCTCTGATTCACTTGAAAAATTCATCCAAAATCTTGGCGTGGGCAGTCATTTTGAATGTCTTCAGTGAAGAGAAAGCTCAGACTGGTCTATTAGATCTTTATCTACTCAAGCCTGTCTTGAATGAAACAGCATAAGCAAGTGAAACACATCCCGCCATGTAAAATCTATTTATTGGTTTGCAAAGAGGTATTGTCCTACCCCACATTCTGGAATGAATTTCTGTAGGCATTCTTTGGTACTCTGAGGGAGTCTATGTGCTCAGTGCTCTCTCTTTCACTCTCTCTCAGTATCATACAGTTGCTGACTGTGGAAATGCCACGAGCACCCTACTTCATATAAATAACTTCAAAGTGGAGTAATTCATTTTTTATGGTAGACAGTCTTGAAGGAGAATGCAAAAAGAACTTTGCAGCAGGAACTTTGCCATTGAGGAACTCAGTCTGTAAACTATATGGTATCTTGTAGTATACCTGACTGTCTTCTTGGCCTCTTCTTCTATCTCCTGCACAGTAAACATACAAATATCATTTGTATATATTTTCCAAAATCGTAAAGCTTAGTCATCTGCTATCACTCCTTTTCCAAAAGGGTGAGGGCAACTTTTGGCTAGCTGACTAAATGCTTGTAGGAGGATTTCTTGTGTGGCATTTTTGCTACGATGTCAGCTTGGTGTATTTCTGTCTCAAAAGAGCAGAACAGTTCACCTGCACTGGTTTCCATACTATTATGAGGGACTATAAAAGTATAACAGGAATGAACACTGAGGAATGGCAAAGCTCCAAGGTAGCGTGAGGAAAGGAAGAGCTAGCTAAAAGAGTGATCTAGAAGGACTTGTGAGGTTGGGCGAGTAGAGAAGCAGTAGTTGAGTTTAAGGAGCCAAGTTTCTACTGTATGGTAGATGGGTGAAACTGGGCATCGTGTTAATTCTAAGTGACTATGGAATGACATGGTACCCAAATTTAACAGGCAGGCAAAAGTAACTGTGTCTGGAAGCCCCTTTGCTCTGTGAAAACTATGCTGATGCTCAGGCAGCTGCTCTGCTGCTATTCAGTGTAAGGGTGAAGGGTCTCCTGCCAGTGCAGGTCTTCTCACTCTCTGTCTGATGAAGAGATGATGGGGCCTGGGAGCTGCTGGCAGCTCTGCATCTTGCAGGTTGCCTGGAGGCAATTTTTAAATGTCAGAAAGTCTGTGAGCTCTTCTACTCTCCTGTTTAGTGAGCGTATGAGGAAACTTGTTCTTCATTAAGATGCCTCCTCTCTCATTTTTTGCCTCTCAGTCACTAATATTCAGCTGTGCTTACTAGCCTGGACTAAAAGTGTCATCTAGCCTGGAGTTTCTCCTGTGTGAATAGAAAGGGACAATACGTAGGCTATAGCTCAGGCTAACTCAATACAAAGCTCATCAGCTTTAAATCATGAGTATTTCTAATGGTCCATGGGAATAGCAGAAGGGTTGCTGCCGGAAAGGGAAGGCAATGCAGAAGTATCCTTTGTGTCTGTGACATGCCATAACTTCCCTTTTCCACTGAAAGCAGCTAGGTAATATTATTTAGGCAAAAAAAATAAAAAAAAAACCCTACTCAGATTACACATCATAATATTCCTTTTTAGCAATGTGCTGTGTGAGGTTTTGATCAGCTGTCACTCTAACTGTGAAACTTTAACACTGGGTGCAGAAGTATCTACAAGAACATATGTCTTAGGATCTGAGACCTGACAGACTTCATAGCTGATGCAGAGATCCCTGTTTAAATTTCTACATATTTAGAAAGAGTTTCAGATAGAACTCTGAACATAAATGCCTATAAATTTGGGGAGAGTTTGAATCTTCCCAACATTAACTAGACAGAACAGGATCCTTTTCAACTTACATTGACTATCCTTCAGAGTTTTCCACAGTCAGATACTAAATATTACTGCTGATATCTTGTAGATGAACAAGGTTATTACCTTTTCTGATGGCTTTAAAAGGAAATTATTTTAAAAATCAAAAGAGCTAACAAGCCAAAAAAGAAACCTAGCTAACACTCTATTGCTACCCTTTTTCCATCCTATTGTGATACAACAACGCCCATCTGTTAAATGATAGCAAATCCGTGAAGGCTGGTTCCTATTCTGTGGAAAGCAAATGCTATCCAGCCTCCTTATATTCTGTGTGTGAGTGGTTTTGCTTGCATAGGGAAGCCCAGCAAGCATTGAATTCCTGAGGGCAGCTACTCAGGGAAGGGATCTGAGTCACACACAGATGCCCGGGTCATGGGGAGCTGCCTCTACACCTGGCTCCAGGCAGAGATTTTGGTGGGACTCAGAGGCACACATGGCTCCTTTGCACAGCTATCTCACTAGGAATCACCACACATGACTTAGCAACACTAGATTTCCCCAGCTCTGAACGGCTGCTCATCATCATTAGGAAGACTGCAAATTGAGGACACCTGCCATAAAAGTGGTTTTCATTTCATGTAACTGTTTCAGAATCCCGTGTGTGAGGAGGATGGTTTTACAAAGCCATACATTATCATTAAAGCATGGTATGTAAGCAGTCCTCCTAAAATTAATGGAGAAAGGAGAAGTGCTTGATCATCTCACCTGATGAGCACAATTGCTTGAGAACAAAAAGCTGAAGGCAGCCAGGCTGCAAAAAGAGTTTGGAGCAGAGGGAAAGGTTATGCCAGTGTGGAACTTACACAGATTGAGGCTTTCCTTCCTCTTCAAATTATGGGAGAAGTAAAGACCATGGGCAGCCCTCATGACGCTTCTTCAGGAACTGAGGGAAGCCTCCTTGCCCTGCTGTGTACTTGCCCTCCTGTCTCCAGCTGGGAGATGTAGTGTGTGGCTTGGATTTTACTAGGCTTTTTTGTTTGTCCGCTGCTTATGACATGCTACTGCCTGTAATGTTCCCTTAGCAGGCTGTGGTTGGGCAAAAAATGTTTGTCCTGAATGCATGAGGCTGAACTCCCTCTAGAAGCATGCTTAGCTCAGGGAGGCTTCTGAGCTTCAGGCTGGTCCAAGGGGACCTGCAGCCAGCATGGGGACTCAAAGCTGTGAGTACATAGTTTTACAGATAGGTGAGTACAATAAATGCTGTGCTGTGGAGGAATGCAACATAAAGCAAGCAGAGACAGAAAGCTATGGGACAAAAGGAGCTTGCAGCAGGAGCAGAAGACAGCTCCCAAGAAAAACAAAAAGAAGGGGATGTTTGGATGTTCTTGTAGTTCCAGGGGTCAAGGAAGATTGCTAGAGTGAGAGCAAAACTGGAGGAAAGGAGCTGCACTTCAAGGACTCAGACACACAGGGAGATTTCCTTGTAAATCCTTCTATGTTTTACTGGAGATGTGACAGGAGGCTATACCAGAGCAATTAATGTTGCACCTACCATATGGCAGGGTTTCCCTATGCAAACAACTAGCTCACATCATTGCACCCAGTCCCCAGCAACCTCTGCAAGGATTGAGCCATTGGCAGGACAGGGGCTGAGTCCTTGCCTGAATTATCAGCAAGCTGTTAGCAACGTTGCTTTATTCTGAAATACTCCTACTTCCCTTCAGCTAAGATATGCCAGTACATGGTTACCTTGTTTATTTTCAGACAGCTTCATACTGGGGACCTCGAGCTGTTCTCTTTTTCTGCTCTGGAATTTTCTTTTCTTTTGATCTACCATGTGTTATTCAGCAGCCACTTAGAGCCAAGAAGTCTGGCAGAGGTCAGTGAGTGAAGAGCATTTAGCATGAACCTCTGCTTAATACAGCAGCCACTTCCTGTTAGAGCATATTAAAGGCAAAATAAATGCAATCAAAGGAATAAATTCTTGCTTTTCTTTATAGCAATATAACTGTCAAATATGCATACAGTATTAATGACATCAATGATTGTTATTGCTTCCTCTATAACGCTTCTCTCACTGTGTCTAGAAATCTTGAGCAGCACCACGCAAAGCTAATCTCGGAGAACACAGCAGAGGGAAAAGCCTGAAGCAGGAGGTCGGACTCTGCTCTCCACTGAAATCCTCAGTGATATAAAGTCTTCTTGGGGTACTTGAAGCCACAAACTGCCTCAGGCTGCATATGAAACAATTTAGGGTTGCCTGGAGGTTTCACTCAACTGTGCCAACAGTGACAGCCATATAAACACAAAGATAGGAACTCATGAATTTAAACTACTCCCTTAATCTATGCATAATTGCATTTCCATTGCAAAACTCTGAAGACTATTGCATTTTTTTCTCTGTGGCATAAACAGCATAAAACCACTGATTCTGTGCCTTACATCTATCAAATCATGATACACAGCACAGTATATTTTATCAAAGAAACTTTTCTGGAGAAATTATGTGTAAAATACAAACAGTTTGTCCTAGTACATTGTGCTGTCACAGAGTGAAGGACTTGGCTGATGGTCCAAATTCATCGGCAATATTACTGCTGACTGTGACTGTTCGCACTGAGGTGGCATCACTTAGACAACAGAGCTCTGTTCATCAACAAGAAACTTGTCAGCAGGGAAACTGGGCAAACAAGGTCTTAGAGCCTGCATATTTCCTTTTTATTTATTTTATTTATTTCACCTACACAGGCAGTTTTAAAAAACTAGTCTGTGCTGTCTTAATCCACAGCCTATGGAAAACTGAATTAAAGGTATGCAACCTCAAGAGAAGCCAAATTGCTGAAATTTGCTGAAATTTGTGAAAGTCCCAGCATTAGAAGGAAGGCAAAAAGGTGGGAAAGAAAGGAAAGGGAAGGGGAGAAAGAGTTTAACATACCTCTCATTTGAGCCAGAACTGGAAACAAAAACTGACTGTACTTTTTGTCTTGGAAGCAAAACTCAGCAAGTTTTGCTGGGTTTCAGCTCATCATGAAACAAAAATTCAGACCATGTTTACAGGTTTTTTATCAAGTCCAGGCCAAGCTTTGAGCAAGCAAAAAAGTGTATATTGCTAGTGGAAGCTGTATTAAACTCCTCTTTTAATGTTTTTCCTCCATAACCAGCCCTAGCTTGGAACTCACCCCTCGTTCCACTTTGATTTCCTTGTTGGCTCTAATCCAAAACTAAGGTGAACTGTGAGAGCAGATTAATGCAGCTGCACTGAAGGAGGGCACCAGGTTATAAAAAAAAAAAAAATGCTTGTTTGATGGCCAGTGAATAGATCCTGCCAAGTTTCATACAACACTGCTAGAGACAAAAGTAGTTGATCACCATGGGGGAGGCTGCCCTTGTGGCATTTTCAAGGCAAATAATTGCATGGTGATTCATCCAATAAAAGAGCCTAGATTGGGGCGGGGGGGGCGGAATTACAAGGGAGTTACAACTAATCTCTTATTTTTCTAAACCCTGAAGAATTAATAATTCCATCGCATATATAAATTTTCTGCATCTGGGTGAAGTTTGGATGAGCAGGTGGCATTTCACTAATTGGCTAGTTTTAACATAGATTTTCATCCATTGTTCTGATGCTTCTCTGCCTCTTCACGCTGCGCTGCCTTTTAATGTGTTTGCATTTACATATTACCTTTGTCATTACTGACAGTAAAGTTGATATTTAAATAAGGTTGCAGGCAAGTCATTTGTGTATACTTGGAATAGCAAGTGCCCCTAAGTTTCCATGGTGTTTCAGAGAGGCTGCTAGAATTTACTTCAGCAGAGCTGGAGAACAAGAAATTTAACACAATTCAGAGGTACAGGCATTTTTTCAATGGACAGACCACCCATGTGACAGTTACAGAGGAGGAGAGCAGGGGAAAGAGAAATGGGCAAAACATCAATTTATCACCTACCAGTTTTGATTCTGTTGCACTTTTCTTTTGGTCTAACAGAGACTCTGTCAGTTCAGCTCCTGTGCAAGGTGGTGCATGCTCAGTCTTCGCCAGGGTACTCTGCTTTCTCAGTATAGCAGAGCCTTTTTCTGGCAGGGGCTCACACAAAAGGGAGAGGTTAAAGTTTAGTTGTTGGAAGATAAAAGCATGAGAAACTGAGGGCACACTTTGGTGAATATGTTATGCAAAGCCCTTGATTTAAGCCTGAAAGTCCTGACGTCTTGTCATGTTGGTATTGGGAAAATATGATGCTTGAGTAGTTCAGATTGATGCCCTGGGTTGGCCTCATGCACGTGTGGCTCTTAAAGCTACTTAAAATTTCCTCTGCATCAGACTCCCTGATTTTCACAGTTGTACACCCAGCTCCTTAGAGAGCTAGGCTGCTGGTGGGACTTGTGTGATGCAGAGAACAAATAGGGATAACACTCCACAAGGTGCAAATAGCCATAGTATGTGTGCACATATGTGGATACATGTATCTGTGTGTTTGGGTATATATATAGAGAGAGCATCTTTGTCCAAAACACTGTCATGGGGCTAGATAAGTCCCAAAGGAGAGCTAAATCCAATTAGCAGGTAATTCAGGCTGTTCAGAGCTGGATAGGTGTCAGGATGGTAAGGGGAAGAAAAAAATGTTTTTATTCTGAAAACAGGTTGCTCAATTAGTTTAAAGACCATGAAGGTGTCAGCAGATAACAGGTGAATTTGCTTTCCTGAGAACACTGACTAGACAAGATAGGACTGTGTAATCATTTTTTTCTCTGTAAGAATTTCAAAAGAATGACAGATTATAGATGAGTTAATCTGTAGCCAGAGGACAAGAACTTTACCTTTTCTTACCATAGGGACAGCTCTGCAAAAATATCACATCCTCCAGCACCAGTGGTGATGAAGATTTTCTCACACAGAATAAGGAGGCTTGGCAGAAAAGGGGAAAGAAATCAAGCTTATCCTCTTTCTTCATGTGTGTTCTTGAACAGACAGATTTGAACCTTGTGGTGTCATAATGAGAGAAATTTGCACGAGTTTGATGCATTCATCAGCTTCCTTCCCATTCTGCAAATAAGTGCAGAAGCCCAGAGGAGTAGTTCTGGTGTGCCCAGGAGCGTGCCCAGGTTTCCATGAGACTGGTGGCCTGACTGTAGACCTAGCTGAATTGGGAAAAAGCTTTTTTCTTTTTCAAAAGTCTCCCTCTTTCTTCAAATCTTTGAAATAAAGCAACTTGTTTGCACAGCACTCATGCTGTTTGGAAGGGCTTCGGTCATATTCCCCACAAAAGCATTCAGGATGCTGTTGAGACATGGCCTTAGTGCAATGCCCATCTCAGCAATAATAGTTTTCTTTCACAGGGATCAAATTCTGTATCAGAACCAGGAGTAACAATACATATAGGCCTGCCTATAGGTTCCTATGTGAAAGCTGTCTCCAACTTCAGGGGAATGATGTAAAGATTTGCATAAGCGTTTATAGGATCGGGGCTGTTAATGACTTAGTTTATGCCCTTTTTGGGGAGAAAAGGATCATTTCTTTGCCTTTGCATTTGATTTCCAATAGAGTAGAATATAGAAAATTTCCACCTGTATGTACCATTTTTGGTAATGATGCATCTCCTAAGAAAATGGAGATTTTTTTGCCTATTTCCTACCCTGGACTCAGGCTGCAGGTGTGTTGTGTTAAAGCACCTTTTGGAGTTCGAGGGAAGATGCAGCTGTCAGTGTAGACAGAGCTAGCAGATACCCAGGCATCCTGAACTATGTGTCATCCTGGCCAGTAGTTCTTTTTTTATTCAAATATATTTTCAAGCCATCTGCTTTCAAAGCACACAGAAATGCTCTGTGAGTTATTGATTGTCTTTTTCATAAAGTTATTCTATTGCTGCTGTCTCTAGTATAACTTAGTCATCATTAGTACATTCAATACTAGACATTCAGGGTAAGGTTTTTTTGAAAGTGCTTAAAAAAGCAAGTCAAATCCTATTGATACACAGGGAAGTTAGGCGGATTATTTCTGGGTGCTTATGAAAAAAGCCCACTTATGTGTATTAGAAAACTGATTTATATTCATAAAACTACTCTTTGCAGAGTCGCAATGTAACTTTTAAATCACAATGTGACTTAAAAGAGCATCTTAATGGAGTCTAGCTAGAACCTAAAATCAATATTTCATTTCTCTTCTTCTTTCTAAAAGGCACAAAGGTAGCGCCTGGAATAAGGAGGTAGGAGATTCTGCCTCATAAGGTCTTATAACACTTCATTCACTATCAGTATCATGCAATCTATACTCTTTTACTTTACTTTGCACTTTATTTTGCACTTCTTTTTGTCTTTTGATATAAACAAATTGGTTGATAATTTCCAGTTGATTTTTACATTTATAGTTAAGAGCCTGATCTAAAGTTATGCCTACACAGTTTTATGTATGACTTTCCACGTTTTTGTATTAACATCAGAAGCTTATATAGGATTGCTCCAAGATCAAAGAGGTGAGTTGACCTCTCAGATCTCCTGTGATCCATCGCAGCAAAGGTCTCCTGCTGCTGAGGATGACAAGTAACTGTGTGTCTTATGTTTGCATGAAGAGGAGTATGAGGGATAGCAAAGGAAGTGTGACTGATGCGTGACACCTCATTCATTAGTTTCTTTAGATGCACATTGTTTGAAATGGTACTGGTTTACTGGGCTTTATTTAACTTGACTGTAGCTTGCACTCAATCTAGTTTTAATGGGAAGACAATAATCAATGCCATGTTCAGAATAAAAATGACATTCACCCATTGCATTCTTTCAGACAAGTGTCTTGAAAAATTCTATAGTCAAATAATTGTAAATCAGGCCTCAAGGAATCATGTGACTGATTTAAATCATAAATTGAAAAATAATAATGATTAGGGATTACTTCTTTCATGTCAGGTTTCAAGGGTTTTTTTGTCAGGTTTTTTTTTTTTTTTTTTTTGGTTTACATACATACAGGCCACACTTCTTCAAACCTTTTCTCTGTAGCTGTGTGAACTTTGAGATTCCTTTAAAATGGGAAAATTAATCTGAAACTCTCCCATGATCACTTGAGTTCCAGAACATAAAATACTTGTTAAATCCCAGGATGTAAGATTTAAGATTAAAAAAAACCACTCTGTATCTAATAATAATGTATGAATTTATTATATAAATATTTATTTGGTAGTCAGATTCAGTAAAGATGCTATTCTGTATTTTAGTGAATTTGGCATGTTCCTTAGGAAATACTGTGCTACACTGTATCAATTTTAAGTTGACAGCTACTAATAGTTACTGATATTTCCACTTGTTCTAGTACTACTATGTTGAAGAGACAGGAAAACTTGCTTTATTTGATGTGCTTCACTATTTTGAAGTAGTGTCACATCATACTTTTCCCAAGACAAATTACAGGTGACACATGGCTATTAGGAGCCTTCATATGCATGTACTTAGTGGAAGACTTCTTACTGAAATAGAAAAGGTCTTTTTTAATCACCATGGTCATATCTGGTTCACACTTTCCTATAAAAATATAATAATCACTTGGAGTTGAGAGTTTCATTCCATTCTCATTGTAATAAAAATTGTTCTGTGGCAGCTGGCTTTAGATGGCAAGCTGAGTTATTTTTCAACTTAGAAACTACATATATGGTCCAGTGATCAACTTGAAAAACTTGGAGTTCATCTCTCTCTGGGCATGTCACCTTGAGCAAGTTTCTACACTTCACTGTACTTTGGTTTACCTTGTATAAAAGAAAATAACTATTTCTCTGCCTCAAAGTGCATAAATACATCCCAGGTTATACCTTTGCTCACAACAACAGTTCTGACTTATATGACGGGTTTAATATAGGTCTGAATGATTCTGCTGCCAGCCAACTGAAAATAATTTCTCTCATTATTCTCACTTTGAACATAATAGAAAAAAAAATGGTATCCTATATCCAACAGCTCTGACATCTAGTAAAGAGAACTGTTCTTTATTTAGTACATATTTTGACATTAACCACTTGGAACTTGATTTTTATCTCAGAGCAGGTTCTGGCATTTCATACTTTTGAAATATTCAACATAATTAATGAAAGAGAGAATGGCCAAAAGCCAGTAAGTGACTCAGTAAGATGTGTATCCTCTGACTTTCAAAAATCTTGGTTAGGAACATAATTTGAAAGTCTTGAAACATGAGGACATAAGGACAGCTTTACTGGGCCAGACAAAAAGTCCATGGGATTTTGTCTGTGACAATGGCAATTGTAGACGTCTGGAATGGATATATAGCGATAATTTCCCCAATATTTTTGAGAATTTTGTGACTGAGATTTTCTGATGTAGAGTTGGATATCTAAGTATTTAACAACCCCAAGTGGATTTTTTCATTCTGGCTAATTAAGTATACCAAATTATAACCCACTTTACTACAGACTTATATTTTGATCATAATACAAGTATAGTTAGAGTTATTATTTATTCTTATAATATAGATTTACTTTCCTTACAACCACTCCATCAGAATATCTTAAAGATCTTTGAAACTATTATACTATTATACTATTATATTATACTATTATACTATTATTTTAGTATTACTATACTATTATACTATTATACTATACTATACTATTATAACTATATATATATACACACACACACAAAAAAAGCAAAGAAATCAGATGTCCTTAATTCTGTTCTTCACATTCAGTCCACCTGCACAAATAGTTTTATGAGTCTCAAAAAATAATGTATGGCTTAGACACAGCTCACCTGGCATGCTAACATGCACATTTAAATAATAAATCACTATGTAGTAATTCTGTGGACAGAAGCCTGTTGCTGGGTGAAGCCTAATAAGCTGCCTTGTTCGCTCTCATTATACTCTTTCAATCACTTTTCATCCTACCAGACATTTGCAGAAAAATCAAAGAGCCATTTCAGTAACCTGATCAGTGTTTTGCTCAGTGGAGTTTCTTCAATGTGATCTGCTGTTTCAAGCCATGAACAGCTTCAGTCACAGTGTCCCTTTTGAAAGCTGTGCTAATCTTTTTCCATAGTGTTTCTCTTTTCTCTGTCTTTTTCCAGCCTTCCTTAGTTCAGAATTCACAATGTAGCTGATGGTTGCTCTCTGCGAAGAAAGTCCAATTGTACAGTAAAAAATTGCACCGCTAAATAGAACAAGTGATTGCACTTTATGTGATATTATTTATTAAAGTATATTCATGTGTAACAATCATAAATCTAGTGTGGCAGTGTTCAGCTGAGTAACTGTACATGCACATCTCATGCTATAGGCTGTTTTGCTATCTCTCTTAGACATAAGAGGAAATGATGATAGAAGCTTCTCTTGTGTGTAGCTGCAAGGTTTCCAAATTGTATAAGGCAGATGTGCATTTCTATGTGGTTTTGGTCAATACAGCTGGTATATGTGTATCAACAATGCTACTTATTTCTAAACAGCTGCTTCAGTTCTGTGAAAATCCTTCTGGCATCTGAACAGTAGCTCGAACTTATTACCTGAATGCAAAAGTACAGACACCTCTCCTCCAGTCTGAATCTGGAAAAAGCTTTGAGAGTGTTACAGAAGTGTTTGCCTTTTCTCCTGGAAATGACCAAGTGATGTTTCTGATCGCTGCACGTCCTACTTGGTTCTTCAGTAAAGTCTGGCTTGTACTGTCATTCAGTTACAAATTCCCTAGGGATCCAAACAGTCAGGTGTCCTTCCCTCTCTTGCTGTATGTCAAGGTGCTCTCCATGCTAATGACAGTGAGCAGAAAACCTTTCTTTTACACAACTCCGTCTTGTAAAGAGTTCTCAAGCTAGCCTGAGCATCCTGTTACTTCTTGGCTGCTCCAAAAAAGGGGTGTTACAAGGTATTGAGAAAGCGTTCCACTTTCGATTATCTCAAAATCAGTGTCTTGCAAGCCAGTTTATGGTAAGTGTATGATAAAGGATACGGTTACAAAAGAAAAAAAAAAAAAGGCAGTTATGGAGTTCATTGAGAGACTGAATGGAAATGAAACCATTCTTACATCTACCTGCTTTTAGCCAAGCTGCAATCAGCCCAGGTGACCACTACGTTCTGGTGGAGGCTCTAGGTCCTTCAGGATCCTGGGTCCTTAGGCTGTATCCATGCACTTGGGAATTTCTGATTGCTTTTATACTCAGATTTGTATCTGTGATTACTCCTGGTGAAATCATTCTCTGTTCCCTCCTGCCCTCTTTCCCTGTCCTCTTTGATTTGATAACTGTGAAGCTGTTATATCTTAATCTCATAACTAGGGTCAATGCATGCGGTAAATTTTAGACCAGACGTGATTAACCATCACTTTTGTGTGATTGCAGCACTATATCTGTCAGAGACAGGATTGAGAGGACATTCATAACTGGACTTTTTATTAATTGACCCTTGTTCAAGGAGTTCCGTAAAAGTTTGTGATAAAATATGTGTTTATTTCCCAGTGTGCTCTCAGAGGTATCTAATTCTATCCATTGTTTATAAAGGATCTGTTGGAACTAAACAAAGTTTAAGCAAATTAATCTTTTAGATCTAAAATTAGATACTCCTACCCTATCTTTTCCTACAATATAATCTATAACTTGGAAAATATGTAAATTGGTACTACCCATTTATCTTCTTCACAGTCACCATATTCTCCTTTTTAGTGTGTTAACATGACAAAAGAGGGTTGCTAAAATATTATGAAATGTTAAGAAATACTGTGTTTGCATTGCTTTTATTTGGGTTGACTTGTGACATCCTGCTGCAGAGCTGCCGTTCCACACTTCTGCAGAAAAGAACTTTATCTCATGACATATAGAGCATGGCACTAGAAACAACTGATGTGGAAGAATAAACTACTTCTAAATTATGACATATAAATAGAAAGTGCCTTTCAGGTGGAAAGTTATTTTGTCTTTTAACTAAGTTAGAATGGCTAAAGCCTAGCACTGTCTGATGGCTGCATAAAATGCATCATGTTTTTAAGCCTTGTTTCTAGCTAACATCAAATGATATTACCACTAAAAACAATGTTGTCATTGTGGCCATGGTCACTGCAAAGCTATAAAGGGTTTAGCTGCTGTATATAAGAACTCTATTATACTTGCTGGCTGTATGAAAGAAAAATGTTAGTGCAACCTGTCCTCAGGCATTCACGGTGTTTACAGTCAGACTTTCAACCTTCGAGGAAATTAAACGTGTGAAGGGGAAACACAACTTGGCAGGCTGGACCACCGGAGCACCACAGTGCAGATTAGCGCAGCTGGCTTGCTGGGGGCTTCCAGGAGCACAAGGTTTGCAACACACCTGTACTAATTCGTGCAAGCAGACAGGATACTGGGCTAGGTGGTCTGCCTGATATATTAAGAGCCCCTCCTGCCCCCCAAAAACCCCTCTAGCATCTAAGATGGTTAAGTGATCTTCCATTACACATTTCCCGTGGCTGAGAGTAACACATGCATTCATGCTAAGCACTGTTTTCTTTTTCATGTCTGTTAAACCTGCATCATTCTTTTGAATAAAACATGTGTGGCAAATATTCACTGGCTTGGATTATACCATTTCCTGCAGAATGAAACACAAGTCTCATTATGTCAGTAAATAATTTTCTAAAGGCTGTGCACAAATGTGGAACATTATTCTTCTTAATTTTAAAAAAGCAGGAAGCTTTTTGTTTCTGTAATGAAATTGCCATCAGCGCAAACACATTAGAGGTACAGAAACAGAATTCAAATTTAAAAGCAGTAGCTGCCTGCATGCTGTTAAGATAAGGAAATAATATGTTTCCAGCTGAGTGGCCATGCTTCTTGACAATCCATTAGGCAAACAGAACTTACAGTTAATTCCAGCCTACATATAATTCCAGTAAATAAAACCAAACATGATGTCACAGCTGGGGATTCACAGATGGCTTTAGCACGGTAAACGCAAACAAACTAGAATGAGGTTGATGATAATAGAGCAATATTGCTCTAGTCCTCAAAGATGCTTAATTCAGGTAAAAGTCTTTTCGAGAACATTTAGGGTGGTAGTATCATTCATTAGTTGCTCTACGTAGCGCTATGCTGTACTGCGAGAGAAACATTTGTACAATTTCAGAACCGTAAGTTGGTCTGAACTAAAAAGATGTAACTGAGCAGCTGGGAGTTTGTGCTGGAGATCCAGGAACAAATGTTAGGATTTGAAACTATAAATAAAATACCTGCAAAGTGTACAAATCTTAAAAATGGAAAGGCGATGTGGGAAATGAATACTTCTTATAATGACACTAGTTATACAATGTAGCCTATTACTATTAATCTATGCACTCTTTTCCTTTTTTAATCAGGTTTTGCTCAGAATTACAGAAAATAAGCCTGGAATCAGAAAAGCCAATTCATTTTCCCTCTCCATTCAAGGCAGCACTGACTGTATCTAAACCATTCCTGACAGATCTCTGGCCAGTTTTTAAAACCTGCAGTGGAAGATGTTCCATGTTATCCCTAAGTGATCTATTCCAGTACTTATCTGTCCTCTGGTTAGGAGCTTTTCCTCCTGTCTGATCTAAATCTCCATTGCTGCAATTTTAGTCAATACTACTTGTCTCATTCACAGCAGACATGAAAAAAGTTTATTTCCTTCCTTTGTTCAGCAACCTTTTAAGGTTGCTAGCATGTATCCCTGAAGTTTTCTTTTTTCTTGAATTAAATCATATTTTTATGTTTCCTCCTAGATCCCACTTACTATATCTCTGATAATTCCTATGGACTCATCTTGCTGAAGTGTAACATCCACACTTGGAAACAGTAGTCCAGGGGAGACCAGAGCAGTGCTGCATAGGATACAGTGACTACTTCCTGTCATTCACATTGAACAATTCAGTTTTTACCTTTCAGTGTGCTGGTTTTGGTAACATCTTTTAATTATGATCAGTTTGTAAACAATCATTACCCCAAATCCTTTTCTGCACTGATTCTACTTGTAGTTGTTGCTATGTGTAACTGATTTTGTACAGACAATTGTCTCTATTTCCTATATAGGACTGGTACTTATGTTCTTTGCCGTGTTTTTTCTGACAGTTTCTCCCATTTGTTAAGATAATATTTCAGTCTCATATTTTTCTTCTGCTAAGCTTACAGCCTCTCCCTGCTTGCTACCATCTACATATTTAATGAATAGCCTTTTTGCTCAGGTCCCTAACGAAAATATTTAATATAAGACTGATGATTTCCTCCTATAGAACTTATTACATCCTTTAACTTTTGACCTTTTGGAAACTGCTTTCCCCAATTACCTATCCATTCTGTGGTAAATTAATCTTGAGTGTACTTCCCTAGCAAGCTAAGTGAATGTCCTACTGCATAGGGTTAAAGTCCTATTAAATTCAACAGCATCTCCTTTCACCTAGCTACCAGGTTTGTTATCATGTCATAACAACTGAATTGGTACAATGTGATTTCCTCTTGACAAATCCACATAGGACTGTTACTTATCACTTTGGTATCTTCTGGGTGCTTAAAAGTAGACTTTGGGGTTGTTTTGCTCTAATATTTTTCTGAGAATTGAAGTTAGGTTGACTTCTGTAGTTTTTATCCTACTATTCGGTCTCTTTTCTTTCCTAGGAATCTTGTTATGATTATTGTCTCAACTTCCTTCTACCTTCATGTTCACAACCAGTTTTCCATAGTGTCCAGAACTGAAAAAGAAACTGCCCTTCAGGTGCTTTCTTAATTTTCTGGATCTAACATTGACTAGCCATATCCTGTTATCCTCTTGTACCATCTGCCACCTGTTCTCTTTTTTCAGTGGATAGGGAGTTAAAAATCTCCCATTAACATCAAAGCCTGTGTTTTGGATGATTCTGCTAGCATTTTTTTCTTGTTTTTCTTTTCTAAAGGTTTCTTCCACTTGATCTTGCTATTTTAGAGGCTAATAATAGACCACAGCTGACTAATATTGTTGTTTTTTTCCTTTTACCATTACACAAAGATCTAAGAAATCTAATTTTCATGATAGCTTGGACTCAGGGGAAGTGCATATACCCTTGATATTCAAAATGATCTCTCTTTTTTTCTCTTCCTTAATAGGCGGCGTTATTCTTCATCATCATTCTTGTTATAGAAATGATGTTACTTAGTGTTTGTTTTGGTGCAGCAATAATTTTGATTGCATATTCATATTTTTGTTTCCTCTTATTTGTCTCCCATAGTTCTTGTATTAGTGTAGGTATATCTAAAATTTTCAGTAGACTGATCTGTTCTCCTCCAAATAGCCTTGCTGTGAACACCTATACTTCATCAGTTTTTCAGGCCTTTATCTAGGCCATCTACTGCTGAATGTGACGTGAGCTGCCATGAGTCCTAGCTCTAGCTCTTCTCATTAGGTGAGCAGATCTGTTCCTGAGACTTTCTTCTCCCTTCTGTGTGTGAAAGACTTAATTCCTACTGAAGAGTTTCCTTCTTGGGACACTGTCATATGACAAAGGAAAGAAAAAAGGCTTCCCAAACAGCTGCTACCTCTGCAGCTATGTATTTCTCTATGGTATGTTCCTGTCCATACATAGACCTTTACACTCGGCTAGAGAGCCTGAAGATTGCCATCACACCTAGATCTTTGACAGGCATTTGCTGGTTCTTTTCAGATCTCAGCAAGAAAGAATGCCAGCTCAAACCTTGAAGCACAATATGATGTTTAATTAGAACATTCAAAGGTAGGAGTGGAATGTAAGGTTAGCAATTAAATCTTATATCCCTTCTGATGCTGGAAACCCTGAGATGATACAGCATTGGACGGACCTCTCAATCAGGACACAGCAAGCTGTGCAGAACCTGGCCATGGTGAGATTCAACAGCATTTTGGTCTTTGGAGCTCTTACAGGATTTTTCTTAGACAAGAACAATTCTATGCATCATTCCTTCCATCAAGCAAAGGATGTTCACACAAAGACATGCTGCTCCACTTTTAGATAAAAATGAGGACCAGCAGGTTTCATAATCACTGGTGCCAAGTGGTAGCTGCCTACAAGCTTCTCCATTAAAATTAGCCAGTTAAGTTTATGCTAGGGCCAAGGGATACGTGCAGGACAGCACAGGCCTGTGCCTACTCAGGTCAACAGTTACGTGAATCACTAAAGCCTCAATGTACAACAGTCTTTCAGTTAGGATCACTGCACACATTGATGCCTCTATCCTTCTAAAAAAGGGGAAGAGCCAGCCATCACCACATTTTATTTCCACTTTGTATGGTAGTCATAAAGCTCTTCTGGGATGACTGACTGATGGGCGAGTGAAGAGTTAACAGGACTGAAGTTTGTCAATTGATATGCAGAAGAACTGAGAGCACAAGAGCTGAAGTGCACAAAGCTGTTGAACAGAGGACTTAACAGGACTAAAGTCATCTACCAACCGATATGCGCAAGGATTGACGTGCGCAAGGCTGCGGAATGGCAGCATTAACAAGACTGAAGAGGTCTGCCACCTGGAATCTGCACGGACCCCCGGGGAGGGAAGAAGCAATACGGAGGTGTTGTGGTCTTGCCTCGCTAGCAGGGTCCTCCCAAGCAGACAAACAAACAGTCCTGTGATTGTGAAACTCGCTAAAAGTCAGCAAAAGCAGTGTTTGCCCAGAGCCCCAGCCCAATAAAAAGAGACTTGGGAGCTAGGAGAGTTTGAGCAGGGACGGGAACGTGACCTGACCATCCTCTCCAGCTGGACCATGAGTATTCCCCCCCCCCCCCCTTTTCCTGGGATGCTGGGTTAAGGTAACTCCTCGAGGTTGAGAGTCCTCTCACTAGGAGAGTGAACAAGAAAGCTTTCAAGTAGGGATAAGCAGTCCTTCCAATTAATAACACAGTAATCGACGGTTTCAGGTTATCCTTTCTAAATTAGTAACTGATGGTTTTGTGTTATCCTTTCTAAATTAGTAATCGTGTTATTTTAATGGATGTTACTAATCCAAGAACTTGTGTGAGGAAATAAACATCTTTTATATTATTATTATATTACTGTCTCAGTCGTTGCTATCGAACCTTCATAGCATGACAGTGTTACACTGACTTTTCCTCCATGTCCACCACTGTAAGTAATCCTTATTTGATGGTGCAGTGTGGGTGTTGGTGGGGTTGAAGCAAGTGACCTGTGGAATAGCTCATTAATTTTTCTTTCCTGATACTGCTGCATCTCCTCCTCGCTTTGAGGATTTTACTTCTGCCAGCTAGAAGGGATTTTGACAATACAGCACTTCCCAGCCAAGCCGGTTCTCTCTTTGAGAGTCTTCCCAACTCCACTTGAATGTTTGCTTCTAATGTCCTCTCAGACTTCCCGTTTACTGCCTCAGAAGTAGAACTTCATTGCAGGATCAGATCATGAAAGAATTTAGAACTGTGCTTTTGCAACTATCTGAAAAGGAGTGGAGGACAGTTTAGACTTAGTATTCAGAAGGAGACATGTAACATCATGAACTACATTGTAATGTGTTATATTCAAATATTGTATAGCACATTGGGTTGAGGGGAAGGAAATCTTTTTCTTTCAGGGGGTGCTTAGACCAAAAGGTGCAGGAAACACTGCTCTGGGTTATCCAGAAACCAATTAAAATCCTAAAGCATAAGAATTAATTTCTGGAATTATGTTATTTTAAAATGCTGGAGAATAACCAAAAACATTTAATAATAGCAAGAGATATCCTTTAGCCATAATTGAATATCAACTAGAAAATTGATCTTCCCTATCTATTTTGACTTCATAATGGCAGAGAGAACATCTTTTTACAGAGAATGTCATTACCTTGTTTTGTTTTCAGGCATTAAAAAGCCTTACTGAGTTATTTTTTATTAAAACTCCTCCAAAGAGAATGACTATAGGCAAACAAAATTTATTTTAACTGAGTTTTATGAAGGGTTGTTTAGTCTCTCTATAAACTTATGGGAAATACCTTTAAGACTTGTCTGCAATTTTAAATAATATAAACAATAACATTTCGTATTGGAAGGCTGATAAATACTTCTTTATTACATCAGTATAGATTACCATATTGAGGCAGGCAAAGTAAATTGTATTGTTGAGAACAAAACAATGAAAATATTTAACAGAAACATCTGTGATTTGGGCATACTCAACTCCTTGCTGTAAAATATAAGCATAATACAAACAGTAGGTCCAGTTAGCATTTTTTTATGTAGGAACTGATTTGACACAGAATATACATAAGGGTATACATTTGCTGTTCAAACAGTCTGATTTCTGCTGAATGTATACATGAAAATATGTATAGTTTTTTGTATATATATATATAAAAATACACATATATATTTTGGCAAAAAGTAGAATCTTTAAAACCTCAATTAATAGAAAGTTTTCAAGTAGCCAGCAAAAATTATGTTGGCCACAAATGTGTGAGTATTTTATACAGTACTTCAAGAAAGGGAAATAAAAGTGTATCTCCCACCTCAGATGCAGCACCATGTCCCATACAAGTTACAACCATTAAATTGCTGGTGCACTTCTTGTATGGGAAAAGAAGGCAGCTGGGACTAAGATCTATAGAGGGCAATACACATATTACATACTTGAGCTATGAGTCTCATTGTGGTGTTGTTGAACAAAACTTTCTGTGGTCTTTAAAAAAATACAATCAACTCTAATACATAGTAGAATTAACAAGAGCTAGTTGAAACTGATGAGGAGTAGAATGTAAAAAATTCACTGGCATTATAGCATGCAGCAAGTATACTTCATTGTTGGAAATAGAGGCCATTGTAGTAACTTAAAACAAGCCGGGATGTGCCTGAAAACCTCTGGGTTCTGTCCTGATATCATTGCTGTCAAGGTCAAATATAAGGGCTATGCTTAGCAGGCATACATCAAAAGTACAAATTACTGCAGCCACTTATTATAGTGGTTTCTGAATAACTACTACCACACTGGGATATAGGTCAAAACAATTATCATTTTGAGTCCGTCAGATAGCTCTTCTGTTACTAAGCATGCCTTATCTAAGAGCCAGACTCAAAAGCATACTTAGGACTTAGAGAAAAAACAAGCAAGGAATATGAATCAGTGAATTAGTGGTTAGGGCTCTTGGATGGTAAGGGTGAGTCTTGCACACGATCAAGCTCCCACAGTTATTTTTGTTTCTTGTTTCTCATCCACTGGGGAGATGATCAGGAATCCTTCCTTCCTGCCCTCTCCCTACTATCACTGCCACCTGCTTTTGGAAGAAAGCTCCTCAGGACAGGATCCGCTCTTGTGAACAGGGACATCTGATGGCAGTGGGGAGTTGGAGGCTCATCCCTGGGCACAGGGCCTCCAAAGAGTGATAAAAGGTGCACATCTTCCTATAAAAAGCCCACATTTCCTCTACAGGAAAGCCAGGTAGCTAAAAGTTAGGTGTTACAAAGCCCGAAGTGTTGGTGCCTGAATTCTGAATTTAATAGGGAGTGAAACATAGTAGCACAGAAGCTGTTCAAACACCCTGGGTAGTTGAACAGAATTGGGTTGTTACATGCTCTAAAGATAGCATCTCAAATTTACAAGTAATATTAATGGGAACACCTTTAGGGAAAAAGGCTGGATTGTAATTAAAAACCATTGAAGGATAAGCAATTGAATTTGGTTTACTAAAATCAATAAAAAGAGCTCCAACTAACTGCAGTGCTTTGACACAAGCCCCTCCAATGGTTACAAGCTGTGACAAATAATGTGTCTTTCCATAATGGAGAAGCACAGTGAGGACTTTTCTCGGATATCACAGAGGAGAATAAAGTGAGCAAGCAGTAATATACACAAATGACCAAGACCAAAACAGGATTTCAGCTGAATTTGGAGTTAGGCTCCAAAACTGAGCCTGACAATTTCTTTTTCAGCTGCTACCTGACACTAAAGGCACCTAAATACAATAGACACTTTGACTTTAACTATCAAACTGTGGAACAAAACTGCCAGACTGTTTAACCAACCACCCTGAGGTCTGTTTCTGGTTGCTTGCAGAGTCACCTTTGCTGACAAGATTGCATGGTCAGGTGTCCGGTTCCCGCACCTCGTCCCACTCCGGAGCCCTAGAGAAGGGGCTCTCCACCACGGTCCCACCAGGAGTTTGATCTCTGTGCTGCTGCAGAGCACACGTGCATGGGCTGGGGTTCGCACATTATCGGGGGTACCTCCACCCTGGCAGGAGAAGCTGGCCTTTTTTTTAACAGTATCTTCTCTGCCTGAGGGAAACAACACTTGTTCCTCCCCAGTGTGTCTGGAAAGTGCTCTAGCTACTCTCCACCTCCCCGTTGAAATTCTTCCTCTAGGCAGAAAAGTATCAACATTTATGGAGTCAAAAAGAGAGAAGCAAAGAGAAAGGCATGACTTCCTGTCCTAACAGTTTGGACAGTCATATGAGAAGCAAGCAGTTGCAAAACCAGTTCCTGTTCTCCTGATACTATATATCTTATCTGGTGACTTTTTAATTCTTTTCTCTCTCCAGTTACTGGCTAGTGAAATAGTTTCAACAGGAGAGGAGGAGTATGACATCCATTGTCTGCTAAAGCCTGATGATAAAAGAGACGGGAAACAGTAGCTACTTTCTTTTTAGAGGGTAGAAAGCCACAGGTTTCTTGTATCCTTTGTAAATTCGTAAAAGTAAGTTTGTTAGAGTTGCTTCCTTCCTTCATTTTTTCTCTCCCTTCCCTGCCCTGCCCTGCCCTGTCCTCCTCTCCCCTTCCCTTCTTCCCTTCAAGAGAGGTTGTAGACATTTATCTTAAGATGAGAATTTTTGAGTGAAGGGAAGCATCTTCCTTACTCATAAAGTATCTTAACCGTCAGCATTTCTTTATGGCTCTTGCTCGCCCTTTTTCATTCAGCCTGTCTTCTGTCAGGAGGCATCTTGCTTTTCCCATTCACTGAATATAGAGCTTATGACCCAATTTAGCATTTTATACCAGATATCTAAATAGTAATTCAAAAACATTTGTCTGTTCTGCCAGGACCTGGTAGCAAATATTTCCAAATTGCTACAAAGAGTTGATTATCAGGTTCATATTCTAGTTGTCCAGGATAGCCAAACCCTCAGCCCTTTTTGATAAACAGTTTTCTATTTTTATTACATCTTTAATGGCATTTTATTCTCTAAGAAATCTGAGGAGATTATATTGCATTGAAAAATAATTGCTTGATTTTCTGTACTAAGATGTGTCTCTCATATTGGCATCTGAGCCGTTAATAATAGCACAAAAGGATTCATTATCTGACAGTCTACTCCCAAAAGCACAAGAATCTAGAAACCTGGATGTTATTCACTGGCTGGCCATATGGGCCGTATGTCCTTCAAAAGACACTGGAAATCCTGCATTTATAGCTTGGCCTCTGTAAAACAGGAGCAAATTATATTCTGACATGATTGCAACAAGCTTGAGGAGGGGCTTTTGCAGGAGTCGTCCTTTCTCCGTTGTTGCCCATCAAAGGTGGACCAGAAGAGTCCTGCTGGCCTTCTTCTGGAGCCAGTCTGGAGCGAGGGGGAGCGACCCTGCTGACTGTTCACAGCTTCCCAGGTTTCCAGAATGAGAGGATGTTTTGTGAAGTATATTTTTGTCCTGGGTCTCAGGAGAGGCCAGTAAAATTTGTTTGATATCTGTGAGCTTTCATTCCTTTCTGTAGTATAAAGGAAAGATAGCTTTCATATTTGACAGACATAGCATCTAGCTAAGTTTAATAATTCTGGTGAGGTGTTACATATATACGTCTGTGGTTTGAGAGACTATAACTTCTAAATGTAATGTGAGTGCATTGGAATAGTGTGAGGTGATGGCACGGGGAGAATGGCAGAGCCAGGGAGGAAAGTTATTTAACAAAATGCAGGGGGAATACTTAGCAACCTGCTCAGGGAACTGCGGACAGCTTGCTTGCCTCACGCTGAACGCCGCTCATTCCTTAATCTAGATCAGTTGACATATAACACCCCAAATGGCATTTGGGGAAGTAAGAAAAGAAATATTTAAAATATATTTCTCTGGACTCATTCTGAGGCTCAGTTTTGATGCCTGCATCAATTGAAACAATCTATTACTAGCATTGTGTGCAACTTTAATTTGTCAGCTCAACAACAAAACACTGTTTTTCAGGCTCGAAAATATTTCATGTCTTTGTGGACAGGCTCACAAACTGAAAAGAAAAATTGTGAAAGAGGGTGGAAATGCCAAATCAGTCATAGGACTGCAAAGCAGGCATTCCCAGTGAGCAAGCAGGCAATCCAGGAGTAAGGGTCTTCTGCTAGCGCATTCCAGCAGGGGCGTTGCAGAACAAGATGCCAGTGATGATTATCAGTTTAATAAACACAGTTGCAGACTGGCCAAGTTTCATGTGCTGAGCATGCAACAGACACCGCTTGCTCCCGCTAGGCTTGTATTTCCCACATGTGAAGTATAAAGCTGAATCTTTCTTTCCAGCTCTGATGATATATTTCACTGTCTCTGCAGTGGATCCCAGTACACAAAAGATATTAGAAGGGATATTGGAAAGGTCTCTAACAGAAACCTCAGGATTTCAGAGATAAAGAAAAAAAGACCGGAGTGACACTGGCCTTTCTTTATAATTTATTTATGCCTATTGCTGGCAAACCAAATGCACTGATGTGGTGCCTTAAGTCCAGGTCTTTAAATGTACTGACAAGCTAAATGCTTATGCAGATTTCAGCTTACATACTCCCACACTGGCAAATTTTGATTACTTCACCTAGATATTCACTCTGATCCTATTGACTGATATATCTCACAAATAGGAAAGATATACGTAATGGAAATAATAAATACCATCACCCAGTCACCCTCCCCCCCCCCCAAAAAAAAAAAAAAAAAAAAAGGAAGACCTAACAACACCTTTTTATCCAAAGACTAAAAAGATTTTAGGAGAAACCCTAGTCTTATTGAAGGCAACGTCACAACTTCTACTGAGTTCAATCAGGCCAGGATTTCTCTGCCTGGTCTTAGAAGGGTGGTGAATAAGAAGACATGGGTTAGAGATATACAAAGTGATCACAACTCACAGAAGGTGAATCATGCACCGTATGAGTTGGGTTTTTGGAATATAAGAGACAGAGCCATCCTGTGAAATGAGAGTTGCAAATCTAAAGCTGATGAAAGGGAAATGTTTTTATCCTGTGCACAGTTGCCTCTGGAACACTGTGCCACAGTCATCTTTGCCTGAAGGGCTTGGACAGAATGAGCATTATCAGCCAAATCAAATAGGACTTGAATTACAAGGTGACAGCATGGAGATTTGTAGTAGAAAATAAACAGTATAAATGCTCATGTATCAATGAAAGATTAAAAACAAAAATAGATGAACTTTGGCAAAAGACTTAGCTGTAATCACACACTCCTGAAACACAGGGAATGGGTAGTAATTGTAACACATTTCCATAAACTACTCCTACTTGCTGTTTTAGCTGAAGGAGCAGAGTTACACTACACAGAGGAGATTCTGCAGGTTATATTAAAAAAAAAAATGAACAAAGAGAAGATACTGTGAAATTAGCATGCGCAATAATTTTGTGCCTCAGCAATAGACACAGGGGTATGACACTGGTGTTTCCCAACACAGCACCTACTCAGCAGAAACTGCCCTCTGGCCCTGCTGCTTATTGCGCTGCCTTTGCCATGCGGCAGGGAACATGTCTGGGTTTCACCAGCCTGGGCCAGGTTGCAGGCTTCGGGGGCCTGGTCTGCATACTGTTGTGTTTGGTCTCATTTACCTCTAAAGAACTAGTGAGCCTTGTGGTTTCTAGAAATAACTGATTCCTTTTACAGTATAAGAGCTTAAAAAGCAAACAAATTTACCTGAGGCAAAGAAAAGTTAATCCTTAATTACAAGTGCAGAAATAAAGGTAGAAAGAAAGAATAAAACAGGAGCCGGTGGGGAACTAGATGATTTCCTGAGGTCCTTTCCAACCTGAAGGGCCCCTGTGGCCTTGTGATGACGCAAGAAACTACATATTACAAATGTGAAAGATCTCAGCTTCTTGTCTTCACTGCAGTAAGGGATTTCTCTGAAACCATCTCAATAGTACTGCACCTCAAAGCACATCTCCAGAATATCCTTAGTAATCTGCTAATTAGGGCATATATGTACTATTGCCTTCATTTAGACATATGGCTTTGTGACAATTTTAATAGATTACTCCTGAGTTTGTCTGAGACTTGGTGAGTTTCTTCTTTTTCTAACGCTGATTCCTCTACTCATGTGTACCTTTTTCTCCTAGGAAATCAACTGAATTGAAGTTGCAAACCAGCAGTTGCAATATTTTTCAAATCAGATATCACTGAGGTGTTTTTTTTTTCTTCACAGCTGTCTTTTTGTCTGCTAGCTTTTACAGAAACTGTAAATGACATATGAATTCATATTATCTCTGACTTTAAAGGGCACCCTGTCACAGTGTTATTGGTCTCCAGATCAGTAATATTCTAATAACCTCACCCCATTAAAAGTCAGAGTTGCTCAGAAAAAATAACAACAATCAGAAAAAAAATCAACTTTTTCATTAAAACTTTCACTTTTTTTAAACTTGAAAATGCTATCTTTTTTCCAAGCACTCTGATTCAGAAGAGATTATTGAGGCCACACAGTAATGTGTCAGTCACCCTAATCAGTGATCACAACTACCGAATAGCAACTTGCTAAAAATTTTCTCTTTCCATTCTTGCTGGATTTGTTTCATTGGGTCAGGAACAAAAAAAGATGGTGACTTCATCTTAGTTTTCCTTGCACTTTGCAACTAAGATGCTTGTCCAAATTGGATGCTCTAGTGTTTGCTCTTACCATGTATCATTCTACACACAAAGCACAAGCATTGGAAATTTATCTAAAGACTTTGGACCAGATCCTGGAGCCCACTGAGTCTGTAATAGCAGGTCTATTATATAACTGTTTCAGCTTTGATTTAGTTCAGAGTTGTCTGGCTTTTAATTGTATGGAAATCTATAAGCCAGGAGGGAGGGAAAAGAATCATTTTGACTCCTCTGAACACTTAGTTAGTGGAGCCATTTGGGGATCTTTTCCACATGAAATTAACCTTGCAAATGTGAATTGATACAATCCATTCGCTAAAGAAGAGAGAGTAGCACCTGAGCTATACTTGTGTAGGAACTGATTTTGCAGAGGAAGAAGTAAATATCTCTTTCCATACCACCCTTCAACAAGCAGAGGGTAAACATCACTTAAATACAATTGCAACATATTTGCAGAACTAGTAGCTTTTGAGAAAATAGCTAATATTGAGCATGGTGTTAGCAAAATCCATGAAAACTGAATGCTTGCACTGACATTTTTTCTTTGATGAAACTTTGAAAATCTTATAAAAAAGGGCATTATTCTCTTTATTTTTTGGACACAGTTTTCCCTGGGAAGAGTCTAGAGTGATGCCACAATCCTGGTAGGTGCAAAAGAGTTCTTTATCACACAGGATAAACATATTCCTTGAAACTGCAAAGGTCTTTGTCTCAGTAACATAGGTACAGAAAAATCTGATTGATGAGCAGGGAATTTTACAAAGAAATAGTTTGGACGGGTAAGGAATGGCAGACCAAATCTTAATAGGTGTGTGTCTTGCTGATGATTCAGGGATATATGGTCCCTGAAATCTGGGAAGCCTCTCATCGTATTATAGGGAACAACTCAACCGAAGATAAACTTGGTAATCACAGCTAGCAACCATGGCTACTTTACTACTTAGGAAAGAAAATACTTATGAAGAGACAAACCAAAATAATAGATAATAAAAATGTCTTATATGGCTACAGTCTCTTTTGGGTACTTCCGCTTTGAGAACTTTCATGGAGAATATTCCTTTAGGATGTCTCCCTCCTCAAATAAGATTACAATTATTTATTCCATATATTAATGGTGAACGTTATCTTACTGTATTGCAGATGGACAAATCTGGGCAGTGTAATTTCATTTAAGAATTGGCATATTCCGCTTAGAATATATATGAATAACTTAAGAGAGTTTGTAAAGGAGAGAAGGACACCGATCTTACCTGAATCCTATGAAAACAAAATAAGTATCTAAAGCAATTATTTTAAAGAAAACTATTACTATAGTTGTTCAAGAACAGGCAAACAATGTATAACAAGAACTTAAAATCCAGATGAAATTCTCTGTTTCTTTCTGAGTACTGGCAATTAGTTCACATAC
Source organism: Apteryx mantelli (assembly GCF_036417845.1). Classification (NCBI taxonomy): domain Eukaryota; kingdom Metazoa; phylum Chordata; class Aves; order Apterygiformes; family Apterygidae; genus Apteryx; species Apteryx mantelli. The sequence goes on along the minus strand of NC_089980.1, from coordinate 112,465,893 downwards.
CCCCTCCTAAAGAAGTGATCGAAAGGAAACATTATTCAGCACCTTAAATTAAAATAGGCAAGGCTAGTTTTATTCCAGAATATTCTGGAGCTGTACAATAGTATCAAATGAGTTATGTTTTTCTATAAAATTACCTGTTATCCCTTAGGTCAAGACCAAAATATGTCTTTTCCATCCTTCAAAATTTGAATAAGCCATAAAATTTTGAGTAAGCCAATAGCATCCCTACAAGAAAAGAATGTAAATTTGATAATTTGGCAGAGCTTTACAACTTTATTTCCTCACCTTTTCTTGAGATGAATATTTCACATGTGCTCAGTTTCTACCTTTATGGTGTTGCCTTGGTCTCTTAGGAGTCTTTGCTGACTGGTTGACAGCTAACAAAATAGTTCCTAACTTTACAAGTAACTATTTGCAATGCATTTGTATCTTGCAGTAGCATATTTTATATGTTTTTGTGCAAAGCATTCATTTGCATAGCCAGTGCTGACATATATTTTTTCCTAAATATGGAATAACATGAAACAGTAGAGAAAGACAAGGCAAAATAAGAACTAGAAAAGCTGTTTGTTTTTTTCTGAGTCCTTATAAATTCATTTTGGAGTATTTTATGGCCAAGAATGTTAATTTCTTTGACACTTAAATTCTCAGTAACAAAAATCTTAAGGCGCAGAAAATACTTGTTACATGTCATTTCATAAAATAAATAAATAAAATCCCAGTAACTCAAGCACCAGCTATTCTCTCCCAGAAAACTCCTTAGCATCATAGATACAAACAGGCATAGATGTCTTCTGGTGTTCAGTAAAGAAGCAGGTGAATTATAATGACCGAATGTTATAAGAATAAAGTATTATCATTTTACAAAACAGCCATTCACAAACAGCTTGCTGGTAGCAAGTGTTCAGTTCAGGTGCTGATCTGATGTGGGATCTGTCCTCTGGTGAAGCAGAGGGGGAGAAGGTCCTACAGGAAGACACCACGTAAGGACGTTGGGGCCTGGGGCTCTCACCCTAAGGGCTGGTGCAGCAAGGAAGGGGCTCCTTCCCTCACCCCACGTGTTGTCAGAAAGCAGCCCTGAACTGGTTGAAGCAAAACTCCCTGTGTTTTCTCCCACTTATTCGATTACCTTTCCCCTGTGTCTGAAATGCATCGAGCTCAATGTAGGTAAGTTTTAAGCAAATACTTAAAAAGCAACAACAGAATCAGGATGGAGATCATAAAAGAAATATTCTAATGGAAACAGTGTTCCATTAGTGACTGTTGCTGACTTTTTCCCATCCTGGTGTCAAAAGGGCTCTTCTATTTTTCAGAACTGCTGCAGGGATGTTAGTAACTGCCTCAGTTCATGTCTGCTTTCTTCCATGACCGCATCATTGCACACAATAGCTTCCTGGAAACTCAGTATCAATGGCAAACTGAAATCAGTTATAAGCTTTTTTAAAAAAAGTATTTTAACAGAGCTATCAAAGCTGCAAGTTCACCAAAAGGAAGAGAGCAAAAGGACCTACAAACATTTAAGACAAACAGAACAAAACAACTTTCTCTTCACCATTTTTGCTAGGCCTTCATCTAGAGTCATATGCAATATACCTTTTGCATTCACAAGTTACACATAGGTGTTCCATTGGCATGGTCTCCTTTATTTCAATCTAAGGTACATAAGGCATTTTTGTCTTTGGAAAGAACAGATGCCTTGGAATTTTCTGCTCAATCTGATGTCTTCTAGGTCATTTATTCTGGTGTTAACTGAAGATATTCATATCATTACTAACAGGAGAGTTAGCAGTTTTAAAGAGATATTAAAATGTGTTTGACAATCATGGAGAAGGAGATTTGTGAAAATGAGAAACTGATTCACCCAAAGTCGCACAGCCAGTCAGTCAGGAAGGTGAGCAGGGCTTGCCCTCGTGCCTAGCCTCGCGCTCATCATTCCTTCCCATATTGCCCAATGCGATTTGACACTGCATGATGCTAAGCAGATGTGATGACTTTTTAATTTCCCTTTATTTGAATGCATGATGAATGCTTTGGTGCATATGACATAAGATTAAAAAACAGACGCATATCTTCCAGTCAGCATTTCTTTTACTTTTTCTTTCCTTCCTCTGTAACCACCATTTCTCCACTCATGCTTTCTAAGAAACTTCAGGAAATTAAAGAGCCCCCACGAAAGCAATAAATATGAATCAAAGTGGAGATGGTGGTTGTATTCTGTTTTATTTGGTATCCAGTTTTAAAAGTTTAATGAGTTTTCATCCCCTGTTACACGTCAGAGCTGTCTTATGGGATTTTACTTACATATAACCATCTTCTCTTTTTTTATTGTCTTTCTCTACCAGTGCTTTCTAACTTTTGATAATGATTACCACACCACTTTTTAAGGCAGAGTCACATCTTTTGTGTTCTTCATAAATTTAATATACTCTGAGTCCTTTCTTATGATTATAATTATTTGTTTTTAATTCTTTTCCTAAGCATTAGTTCCACTGAAACCTGATCACTTCTGTCCTGCTTTGATGACTCTTTACAGCTCTTCATTCATTTCCTTTCAATTCAGCACCACTATATGAGATGAAAGACTGTCATCAGTTAGGACTGTGGCCATTGAACACTTTTATGATATTAATAATTATAACTGCATTAATGAAATATATAATTTGCAACAAAGCTATAATGTTCTTTATTAAATAAGCAAGTATAAAAGTTCAAATTTCTATCTATCTGATTTGATTGTATCATCACTGAGCCCAAAATAAATGGAGAACTTTATAGACTCCAGGGGGCTCTGAATGCAGTCAATAATCTTAATTTGATCTATTCACTTAATCCTCTCTTTTTTGGGGGAAAAAATCAAAAAAGACCTATTCTTTTATCCTCTTCTCCAAAGAATGAAACTTTCTTCTCTAAATGACTTTGCCCCTATTAAACTGATAGAAAACTTTTCCCATGTTGTTCTGTTTTTTCTGTGTTTCATTGCTATTTTAGCCCTTTTCACAGAAGAAAAGCATCCCACAATTTGGGCAAATACAAGAATATTAGGGGCTTTTTTTGCTGTTCATGGAAGTGCAATATCTAAATGTAGAGCCAATTGCTCTACTCAGATTGCAGGGAGGGGCTCAAATATCCTTGAAGCTTGGGCAGAGCTTTTCTTAGCTTTTGTTTTTTCTAGGTTAAAATATTCACACAGTATTATTTTAATGCTTATGATGTAAAAGGTTGTTAAACCTTTTAATCTGTTTAATGCTGGTAATCATACTATGCTTCTGATGTCACAAAATAAATATATAACTGTCAGCGTCATTTTTTTCTCTGATGTAATCTTCAGATGACTTTTTCATGGAAGTCACTGTTTTTACATTTGAGGTGAAAAGTTATTAATATCCAAGTGTGGAGGGTCATGACAGGGTTAAACTGGTGGAAAGTTACAAGCAGCAAAGCATATGGGAAACAAGAAGCAAGCAGCAAGGTACAAGGCATGATCACTGCGTGCGTGATCGGTGTAATGATTGGCTACCTGTGACATAATCAGCATGATGATTGGCTTAGCGAAGCGTATCTGTGACGTGAACAGTCTATATCTGTAAAACCGCTGAAGCAGCAAATTTCTTAGTATAAATATGCTCAGAAACAAATAATAAATGTCTCAAGATGCTTCACCTCTTGAGTCCGTGCCTTCATTCGCTACATCCAAGCCTTTGTAGCCTGGTTGAATGAGTCTAAAATGATAAATACCATCTTGAACTTGTATCTATGTTGAACAGTGGTAATGAACCAAATATTCCTTCAGGCTCTGGAAATATCTGGAAGCTTTATTTTCAAACTCCTGTTTTCCTGTATCTTTCTACCTATAAGGATCTAGAGGTGGAATATATTGCCTCTTAGGGTTTTTCAGTAATTTTATCTTTTAACCCTTAGGAGGCAGTTCATGCAAGAATTGAAGCCTACTTTCTATACAGTCTATGTCAGATATTTGCAAAGTATATTGCACATGAAATCTGAGCATAATATTCTGCAGACTTCACAGGTTCATACAAAGTGTCCAAGATTTGAGTAAGTATCCAAAATTTAAATACTCACCTCATCTGAGGCCTGAATTTTGGCGGTTCACTACTACTAATTCTACTTCTGTGTTTCCTTTTTCTCTTTTATATTCCTTCTTTTCAAGCTGCTTTCATATTGCATGTTATTACATATGTGTGAAAAACAAGACTGGTTTTACAAAAATCACTTTCTTAACTGGACTTCTAAGGCTCCCCATTACTTGTAGCGTAATCTAAGCCAGTATAATCAGGTGTTTATACCATTGTTCTCAGTGAATACATTCAAGTATATTCTGGTAGAGATTTAAGCAATGCAATAAGCATAGGTGATATTTATTTCTAAGGCTCTGCCAATCACTGCTGCCTTAAAAAACCAAATCTGTTCTCTTTCCCTTACAGTTGCCCTTTACCTAGTGTATACTGCATTTCACTTCTTTACACATTTCAAGGCCAAATTATATCATGTTATGCATCTCATCCAGTCCTGGGCAGTGGAATCATGCATTGTGAATCATTTACAGCTGGTTGCCTGACTCGGAAAAGAATGAAAACAAAAACAGTAGCTATTTTAAGGTGAAATCCTGCATTAAAAAAATAAAATCACTAAAATATACAGACATTTTGCCACTGGTATTTGTCTCACTCATCAGGGAGTATTTAACTGAAAGGCAGTGGTGGTGACTGACACTGCCTTTGCCAAGCAGAACAGGACTGCAGGAAGCACAGGCAATGTATCCTGGAAGAAGATAATACTGGAGTGTAAAAATCCACCTTTGCAGCTGCAGAAGCAGAGGGGAGGCCAAAGCAATGCATGTGGTTCATTGTGTTTATTTTCAACCATGTGCAGGCTGCAAGAAGAGATATTTTATGAAATTCCCATGGCAGACTGGTAAGCATAATGAAAAATCAAAACAGAGAACAGGGGACCAATAAAGAAAAAGGCTGTGAGTGCTGGCTTTCACTTTGGAACAAGGCTGAGTCCAGGCACAGAGTTGATGGGAATTATCCCCAGCTGCCAGACTGGTCCCGTAGGTGTGTGCAGCATGCGAAGGAGGGAGAGGAGGGCGCACGCGGGAGCATGAACACCCCTGTATTCACAATATGGGCAGTGATGTCAGGTCCTGTTGCCTAACCATATTTTAGAGACAAATGCCCATACTTTGGAAACAGGATATTTTTTTCAGTTCCGTGAGAATTTTAAGCACTGAAATGTCTTTGTCTAAAAATTATGGCTTTCAGAATAATGTAAGACTGAGAATTTTGTGTGGTTTCCTCTTAAACGACTTATTCATTTTTAATAGCCTTTGTCACAATTTCTAAGCAAATGAAGCAGCCACCTTAAATTTGTGCTGAAAGTTATTTTAACACTGCTGCTTAGCTCTGTGGTGCCTCATTAAGAGTCTAATTAAATTAATATTTTAACATTTTAGTGTTAATGTACAATTGAGAGCGCAATTAATCTGCTTTCTTCATTGTTCTAAACAGTATCCTCCTCCTACATTTTTACATGAAGATAATTTTTTGACAAATCCAAGATTTTCCATTTGACTGAAATGAAACTAATTAGTCTGTGTTTTTGCATTGTATGCCTGTAGAACACATTTTAAGCATTGGATTATATTGATAACCTTCTATTCCCTCTGATTTTTACTGAACATGTATATCTGCCATCAAGTCTGTTGATGTTAGAACCAACAGTGTAACCTAAGAATGGAGAAAAAAGGCCTGTCTCGAAAGAGTGTAGTAATAATGAATATATAAGAAAAGAAGATATTTCAGTTTTTCAGTGGAACAGATGCTACCTTGTGAGTCTGATTTCATAACAGGTGAGGCTTTTCTCAAAGAGAAAAGTAATAATTTGTGACTCTATAGGATGAGCTGAGTAAGTATTTGTGCAAGATCAGTAAAGAACATGGTTTAGGATCTAAAAATGCTACACTTTAATAATCATTTAGGTGCAAAGGTTTGGGTTTTCTATTTTCCTTTATATATTAACAAAAGAAAGGGAAAAAAAACAAGAAAAGAGGAGAAGCAGAGAAGAGTAGAAAAACCTGGAAGAAAAATTGATGTTGTAATTTCATGAGACACAAAGCAACCTGAAGACTTTAAGTGTTATAAAAAGGTGAGAAAATTATTATTTTTATAGCCAGTTTCATATACCATGCTTTTTAAATATTAAGAAGGAAGCTCTAAGTGAAAAGAGAAAAAGTTTAGACAATAATGTAGCAAAACTCAAAACAGACATAAATAGCCCTTGTAGAATGGTCTTATAGAACAAACACATTCAGTTGCAGATAGATAGTCAATAAATGATATTTTGAGCAGAAAAAACAGTTACATGTGATTCTTAAATAGCCCAGGGCCTGGTGAATAATCTCTCACAACTGGTGGTCTGAAAATCCCACTGGCTATTGTAACAATAAATACTGTATTGCTTCAATTACATGGTGCTAAAAAGGCAAAATCTGTGTCCTAGCACAGCTTCTGGTTATTGCTCCCATTTGTGCTCCTGGGTCTGCAACAAGCCAGTGCATTTGAGAGCAATATAAAACTCAGACCTTTAACTGTTTGTGGTTGCACTACAGAAAGGCATATGTCAAACCAAAGCAGGGTTGTGGGTTCTTTTTTCCAGTTGGTTTATTTATAAAACTTGATGAGCATGAAAAGATAAACAGCAATTTTTCGAGGGTGAAAGTATATGCAAAAAAAACCCAAACAAACAAACAAAAAAATGTTTGCATAGAATTGACATTCTGAAAACCAACAAATGAAAAGAAAAATAAATTGAAAGCTTGCACAAAAAGAATATTGTATTTCTAATGTGGTGCCAGAAAAAAAAACTATAGGTCATTCCAAAGACTGGGATCCACGAAAAAAAACCCCACATTATTAAATATAATTGGATTATTTATTTCAGATGTCAACCTGACTGATGAGCTGTACAAAACCTTGTAGGGACATTTTTGTTAAAACAGTTTATCTTCAATTCAATCAGTTTTCAGAAAGTTAAACTGATTTCATTTTTCTTTTTTAGGTGAAATTATATGTAGAGGAATGCTTTGAGATAAAAATGTTTCTATTGTTTTATTTTAAAGAATCCCATTTTAAAGTGGAATTATCTTTTCAAAATCACTTTATTATTTCATGTGTTTTTTTTATTTGTTTATTATTTCATGGCAAGTCAATAGCAGTATTGAATGATGCATCAATCAGCAGTAATTTATAACAATATCAAAATATTGCTAGACTTTATTACATGTTTTAAACTTTAAAGGACAGCTGTTACTTAGTACTGATTTAAGCTACTTATTTTCTAGCCCTGAATGTCTCCTGTGTTTATTGTGTTTACCATGTTTATTTTAATAAAACACTTTGGCTCTTCAAATACAAAAGAAAGAAAGCTCAAAATATACTAATTACATGAACATCAATTTTCACTACTTTTTCTTAGGACGGAATTTTTGTTTTTATAGTGAAAACAGTTGAGCATCTATCTTACATCCTTGGTCAAAGAATCATAATAATTCATTAGAAATACAGTAGTTCATTATGACACAAAAAGGAGATATTTTGATCTATGGAAACAGGATCACCAGAGTACTCATGCTTCTAGCATTAGATACCCAAGTTACAAGTCTATTCTCCCTTTCTGTCCATACAGTTTATGGACAGAGATGCTTAACTTCAGAGGGTGAGTAAGCGTAGAAGCCCAAAATAGTCTAAAATTCTCTCTGGAGGAACTTAGTTTTTCCACTCACTGAAAAGAGATCTTAGAACAACCGGGTTGCCAATTTAGGGATCTCACTGAAATGTTTAATGCAGACAGTGTAAATATTCATCATATTCAGGTAGTATTTACAAATAGATACCCCTAATCCCTAAAAAACTAGAAATAAACTTATGAATGATTATATTATGCCATAGTATAGTTTAGCATATATAATGCTATATTACGCTATAGTGCTGATACAGTGTGCCACAATGTGATGAAATTTAATGTGACAGGTCAGGTTACGACATGAAATACTGCAATAATAATTAAGTAATATAAAGACCTGAAATACATTTCAAAAACTATATTTTCTACATTTTCTACTGATGTAGAATTTCAATTTGTCCCCTGAAATGAAGTATCTTCAGAAACTGTTCTTTGTGAAAAGCTTTATAGGAATAACAACAGATTTTGTCTAGCTAATGGTTTCAGAAAATGAAAAATTTCATCAGTCTTTCAATATATCAAATGATGTTAAAAATGAGATAATGTCCAACCATGTCAACAATAGATAGGCCAAGCAGAAATCAGACTAAAATATTCTTCTTTGATGTAACATCAGTTAAAGCCTAGGAAACATTTTCTAAGGACAGTGCAGGGGAGTCCTGGAATAAACTATTTATTTGTTTATGTTTAAGAACAGCATAGTTAAATATCTGAAGCAGCTGGTCAGCAATACTTACTCCTGACTGAGACTGACTGGTGTAGTTATTTAAAATCCCTGCAGCACTGCAAATCTCTGATCACTAGGCTGCTTTACGGCTTTTGATGTTTTACGGATACTGTATACACTCAGAAGCACTGCTAGACAGAATCAGTAGTTAGCAATGCTTTGCCCATCAAAGGCTATCCATTCTTTTGAAGATCAGAAATATTCACTAATTTATCTGTTTTAATAAGAACTAGTTTTACCGGGGGGGTTGGGGACTGACTTTTGAGTGAGCGGTTCTGCTCCTCCAGGACTTGTTTTAGGCTACTGATTAGATGCACAAATATAAATGTTGGTGTGAGGAGTCAGACAGTGGATGTTAACCTAGTTCACACCTTGGCTTATTATGCGCTGGTGCCATGAATATAATCTTTACTTTGCATTTTCATTTCTGCCTATACCCAGTGCGTTTGTCTGTTAGCTACTAACTACATGATCTTGAATCATGGTGGCTTATGTGAAAAGAGGGGAGCATTTCAAAGAAGAGAGGTGCATTTACGTGTTCTTAGCATAGCACAGTGTTGGGAAGCTTTTTGACAGGTACATGTACTGCTTTGTCAGGAAACAACAAAACTTTTCCTTTTCTTAACACAGCTGTCAATGGCTCGGCAGGTGTGTACTTTTCATTTTCTGAATAAACAAAATTGGTTTATTACCTTTGCTACGTACTGCTCTTTATACCACAAGACTGATCTGTATTGACTTATAATTAAGGAAAAGAAAATTAGTTCCCTGTCAAGCCTCTCAAATACATGCTTTGTAATACCGTGATATGAAAGGGTACTGCAGATATTTCTTTTCAACAGGTCTGAAAACCAGAAACCTAACATTAGAGTGTTATTAGATTAAATAGTTGCTATTGTGCAGGAAAGCAAGGCTGGTGAATGCCTAGCAGGATCTTAGATGTTTTCAAACATGTTTCATGCCACCATAATCTCACAGGGTGAACTTGGCCATGTCTTTTAATTCTTCTGTGCCTCAGCTTGCCCATTTGTAAAACTTTGCTTTTTGTAAACTTTTAACTCTGATTATGATCCCCAGATATACTGTTCTTAGGGTAATATGGCAAGTCCATTGGCATAAGTGTTTCTCAAGAGTCATATTCACTAATATTTTCTTCCATTTCTAATATTAAATTAAGGATGTAATGATTGCTTTTTAATGTACATTTTCAATCGTATTTGTATCTCTTCTGCGCAGAAAAGGCAATGGCTGAAGTCAGGCTGTGAATAACATCTCTCAACTCCAGTGTGACCAGGTGGTGGTGTTTTATAGGAGGGGTGGCAGGAGGTAAATTCAGGAAACACAAGGCAAGTAATTGAGTACAAGCACTCAGGATGCTGGGAAAAGGATCCAGATGCAACTGTCAGGCTGTGACAGAAGAGAGGAATATGAGTGTAAGGTGGGATAACCCACGTTAGGAGTAAACTCAGTAGTGGGACCAACAGCAGGAGCCATCCTTGCCGCCTCCATCCGTGGCCTGGGCGATGGGAGGGAGCGCGCACCTGCGACGACACCGCGCTGTGGAGCAGTCAACGCACCGGAGCAGTCGTTGCTGCCGGGCTGCAGAAACGCGCTGGCAGCAGCCACGCGGAGCAGCAAGGGCAATGCCTAACCCGGCCCCCGGCCGGGAGCAGCCCCACGTGCTGCCACAGGCTGGGGTCAGCTGGTCCCGCGGGGATGTTAAATTTGTCAATGAAGCTCCATCTAGTAATAACCGATTCTACTACGTTTAGTTTTATCATTTCTTTCCCACTGTTATTCAGGTGCTCTGTTTACACAGAACTGAGGCATGTCCAGATCCAGACCAATAGTAATTTCATAGTTAGTGATTAAACAAATCAGTGCAAGTTTTTACAGTTATTCATAACTTATTTCCTTGGTGTTGACCACAGAAAGCAGCAGAGAAACTGTTGCCAACTTCATCCAGAACAAATTCTACTTTTTCTCTGAATTACCCAACACGAACTTAATATCTTCTCTGTTACTTTAACATGTGTGGTGTTGAATTTGATTTTGAAAATATTAAGGGTTTACTTTTTAAGCTACTACTACATTATGAATATACCATGTTTTGTCATACTTATGCTAATGAAGTAGCTAGGGCTCTGTCACCTTTAGTTTCCAAAGTATAAATATTTTTGATCTGCCCGTATTTGAAGCTTGACATTAGTTTTGTAATGGCAGCATTAAGTTTTCCTTATGTAGTTTTCCAGATAACATGGAGAGTTGCTGATAAAGCGTACTCAAATTTGTAATCAAGAACTAACACTCTATTATTAGGGTTATGATTATCATCATAATTTCTCAATAATCTTCAGTGTTCCAGATTTGTGGTACAAACAACAAAGTCACTTCCTTCAGTAGGTTTTCCTTCATTTGTTTAATGTTAAAACTTTCACTTTCTTCATAAATCCTTGTCCTGAGTTCTGATACATTTGCTGAGTTTTGGCTTCAATTTTTTCCCCTGTACCATAGTAGAAACAATTTGTTTAGTCTATGTTTGCTCCTAAACTGGTTTATCTCACCTTATACCTATATTCCTCTATTCTGTAGCCTGACAGCTGTGTTTGGAGCCTTTTCCCAGTGTCTTGAGTGCTTGTAGTAATTACTTGCTTTGTGTTTCCTGAATTTACCTCACAACACCTCTCCTATAAAACACCACCACCTGTTCACATTGGAAGGTACCTCCTGTGGACCACTAAATATGGGCTCAATCTGGCTTGTTTAAGGAGCAGGTTTGGGATCAAGTCTGACATGTATAAATATAAACTTTACTAAAATAAACTTTACTATCATTTATTCATCAAGAAGTAACAGATGGTGATTAAAATGAAAATAAAAAACTATGAATTCAGATGAGGTTTAAATATCCTCAGCTGTCTTTCTTTTCAGCTATTAACAGATCAGAGGATACTTAGATGCCCCTCAGTTCACCTCCTTACAGCACAAAGCAAATGCTGCCCCCTCCCCAGGGGGAAAAGGGAAGAAGAAGCTGCCAATCCAGGAATCCCCAGCCATCAGTGACTTTTTAGGCTGTCCAACATTAGTCCATTTGAATGTCATCAGATTAGTTTTGAGCATTTTTGACTGGAAATGACTCCCACTAAAACCTTGGCTATAGCTGATCATGTGGAAAGGTTACTAGTTAAAGTCTAGTTTTTAATATTCAGTTCTCAATATACGCACTTCAAAAGTACTAGGGAGATTTTTTTCAAGTACAGGAAATATTTACATACACAGAACACACTAATATTCACTGTACTCTTGGAAAGCTATCCCAGGACAGGAGCCTATATCTTTTGGGCTATCCCAAGACAGGAGATGACTGAATTCTCCAAAGTGAATGATTGAGATGAAAATGGACTCTGACAGTACAGATGCAAAAAGTGTTGAATAAACACATACAGAAAAGACCAGCAATTGAAGATGCAATTTACCACACACTGTTGCAAAACTGTACTTTTGTACTATTCCATATAGATGACAAGTAGCATTACTTGTTCAGGTTATTTTGCTGTCAGTACTCAGCTGTTCAGAAACTTTAGAAAGGGTGACCTTGAAAGAAAAAGCAGCAGTTACTCCTGCAATAGGTGGAATCTCAGAAAGTGCTTCACAGACTGCAAGGCCAGGTGGGACCACTGCAATCAGCTAGGCTGAGCCCTGACGGTCTCAGCACACCACAGGTACCAGGCCCTAAGGCAGTCCCAAAACAGAGCATATCTGCGAGACAGCCTAAAGGCCAGCAGACCATTCCTGCTTCATCCAGAACTGGGTTTAAAGCTCCTGTGCTAAATCTAGTCTGAGGTTGTTTTCTTGGAATAACAAAGAAAATAATTAAATTCTTGGTCTGGAAACTAAATATTACATGAATGGTATCTTCAAGCTATAAGCCATGGAATGAAATGACAAATAGATTAACCAGCAACACAAGTGGATTGTAACAGAGTGGTCAATGTACTATAAGTCTCAGAAAAATCTCTCTCCCATCAGTTATGGCTACTTTTTCAAAATGTAGAACTTAAGCACAAAGCAGTGATGATAGAAATATAAATTTAGTATTTAAGGAGGAAACTCAGGATACAAAAAAATAACTTATTTGGAAAATTGAATAGACTGCACAGGAGCCAAGTCTGGTATTCTGAGGCATATAACAAAACCCAGTTCATATCTGAAAGAACTGGAAAACTATTGGAAGTCATCATTGCAGAAATGGATAATATGTACAGAAAATCTCCAAAAGTAAAAACAGAACAACCACATGTTATTTTGAATATCAAGAGCTACTGCAAATAGCCTGTCTTTAAAAGAAAATGAATGGTACGGATGCGAGCTTAATAATTGGGTATTTATCATCATATCATCCAAAATGCTTATTATTACTGTTTAAACCAAAGCTCTGCTACACTACCTTTCCTTGTCGCAGCCACTTACCAAATCAACTCTTATATCTTTTGCATGGAGAGAAAGGAAATGTTTCTTACTGCCAGACCTCATAACACGTAGCTCAACAGAACTTAAATATGATTGGAGCCTCTAAGCACTACTGAAATGTCAGTAATTAGACAAAGTGCCTATTTTTTAGTGCCACTGCTTCCACAATTTTTAATTCCATGTTTATCTTCCAACTCCCTCTTCATTTTTCCATGTTCAGGATTATATTATTCCACAGAGCTTCCTAAAGCAGGAAGAGTCTTCTACTACTTGTCTATAAAGTGCCCTCTTCCTCTTTATATACACAAACTCTCCATTTAAAAAGGTCACTCAGAGAAGATGCTCACAGTGGCTCATTTTGGTTTGTTTGTATTTTGTTCCCTTCATTGTTGGCCTTTTTTGTCTTCCTATGTGTACCTCATATTTTAGATCCCACATGGGTGAACCTTTGAACCTGATGTGGTGCAGCCGCGTTCACCACAATGCTAGCTACAATCCTTTTGCAGGACTGAAGCCCTGAAAGGCAAAATACTCAGGAAAACAACTCTTTTTAGATTGTGAGACAGACAGGGCAAAACAAAGACTTTGAAGATGATACTAGGCACCAGTGGTAATAGAAATTTTTGGCCGGCCCAACAAATATATGCATTAAAGAGGAATTTTGAAGAGTGTGATGAGGAAGTTAAAAGGACAATTAAGCTCTTTACCTCTACACAGAAGTGTATGACTAACAGCTATCTATATGCAACAGAATGAAATATAATGTAATTATAATAGCTTCATTTTTCTTCCATGCTCGGCATTGCGAACAATGTGAAAAATTGTGCTAAACACTAGGATTGCTTTTGAAGTGTAGCATGTAGGAAAAGAAACGCATGAAGGCAATATTATATTCTTATATAAACCATATTTAAAATCTCAGATCTTAAAGATAAAAATTTAAGGCAATTATAGAAATATTGCTTTTCAAAAGTTGCCTGATTTAAAGCTTTTACAATTTTAGCTTTAACTAGAGTCCTTCTGCAAAGCATAGACTAGATATTCATATGTCTATGGATAAGCTGTAATGCTCAGGCAGTTTTTGTTTCATTTATATTAGTATGCTATTAAAGCTTCTTTCATTTATAACACTTAGAAGTATTAATGAAGTGAACAATCACAACTAAGTTCACATTACACAACAATTTAATTTCTATAGAAGAGTGGCAAGCAATTTCTTCTCAAGCCAAAGGAATTAGCATGTGTTCAGAGAGAAATATATACCTCTTTATGATCCTTCTAAACCAGCCTTCTACAAAGTCCATGCTTTCAGATATCATAAAGGTTATAAAAATGAGGGAGCCAGGAAAGTGGTTTGTGTGAATTCCCATGGAGCTTCACTGTTCTTTGGCATTTTCAGAACTTCTTCATCAGGAATGACTGTTTTCATGACAACTGTATTTTATTTGCAGATCCTTAAATGATGAACTGCATCAAAAGTTGATTGTGCTATACACACATATAAATGTCAGCGATACCCCCAAATTGGGATTAAATAAGTAAGAACACAAGTGCTCAAATTGTCATTACTGCTCTAGGCAGTACTTGAACCCCAATGGTCAATTTTGGTGCTGACTGGTTCCTGTTCTAAAACTGTGTTTTATGTTTCTGTTTTGTGAGTCTTCATCTCCATTGGTATTCTTTGTGTATCTTTCTGCTCAGCTCCTTGTCATACACGTTCAAATAACATAAAGGAAAGGGGAAAAATTGCAGAAGCATCAGGAACAATTTTAGGAATGCAGATAAAGATGGACTTTGTTCAATAAAGTATGACAAAGTGGTTCTGATTCATCAAATGGAATGGTTAGGCTCTCCTATTTGCAAATATTAAATAATGATATTACTATAAGAGAGAATTCCTGACTGATTGTCAAGAAGAGGAAAGAAGGAGGCAGAGGTCTGCTGGAAAGCTGCAGAAGTTGGGGAGTACTGAGAATAATTAAGAACAGTAGGACAGAGGGAATAGAGAGAGGCACAAGGTGAGGTCTTTGGTATGTACTGGCCTTGTCTTTAGAAGTGTCTGCGGGCAGCAGGTCTGGTCTCTGCCCTAGCAGAGACTTGAAACAGTCCTCAGCCAGGCTGATGCTGAGCCTGCTCAGCACTTTTTTGGGAGCTGGTGGTCCCTTCTTAGACAGAAGAGAGAGGTTTATAAGGGAATGGATTATGTTGTTACACCTAACAGAAAAGGACAACACATCATATTTCACACGCTGCCTGCTGTGTCATCTAGCTGGAAAATGACAGCTGCTTACATTGTAAAATGTCCATTTGAAAAGAGACCAGATTGATATCAATTAGAGTTTCACAGAAGGTAATTTCCTTCATTCTTCAAGTAGACAATGTACATATAAACACTATGGAGACAGTTCAAATCTATCTGAAAGCTTATCCAATCTAGTTTTGTATGCTACCCATGCAATCGTTTGTTTTAATGTCCTTCCAAAGCTACAAATCTCTCCACAGTGTAAAAGACCAGTTGAATGTTGCTTTGCATTTCTGCAAAATGGATTTTGCAGTCCTATTTTTAATTCAAACACGAAGCACCAGCTATTTGCACTGTACTTCATTTCTATACAATTATTTAATAGCTATGTATCAAAGTACATGCATAATCTCTTCTCCCATCTACAACCTTTCAGTGGTCAAAAAACTGAATATTTGGACTTTAAAATAAATAGTAGATTTTGTTCTGGGGCAGCATAAGGCAATTTGAATGGACAGTATCCCACTGAATATAATCTCTGAGATATGCCTGTTTCTTCTGTGATTTTTCCATTTCTTTACATTTAGTTGAACTCCTTAGCTAAAAAGCTATGCACATAATGTCTTTTTTTACAATAAATTTAGTATATAAGTCAATTTAAAAAATCTTAGAATATAAAAACATAAATGTCCACATTTCATCTGTGTTTTGGGAATACAGCTGAAATCATTTTCATCTGAAGACACAAAAACATACATATGCAAGACTGCTTTCAAAATTTCAGATTAATCAGAACACTGTCTGCCTCTTGTCTGCAAAACAATCAATTAACAACCAGACTTCACTATGAATAATTGACACATATTAAACATGATGGTCAGAATATAGATCAGAATCTTTTAGCAAAGCTTATTTGTAATCTTGCATTGAAAGCAGCCCATTTCTTGGGATAAAGAGCTTCAGTCAATATGTAAATACATGATAAGTATAGGAGTCTAGAATACTGATGAACGCAGTATTGATCAAAAATTTTCTACAAGGTTTATTCATTTTCTGTTGATACAATGTTGCAAGTCACAAGCTCTTGCTGGAAACTTTATATCCTTAAATAGTTCTGTTGGAAACATCTTTCTAAAGAGTATATCGAGCCATTTAGATGCTTCCATAGCCACGTCACTATGATAGCTGATCACCTCATGACACCTTTACGTGAATCCCTACCACTTGCCCTTTAGAGAAATATCCCTTTTACAAACAAAGCTGAGCGGTTGAAAGAAGCAAAGAGCCAAATTCAAAGAAAAATTAAAGTAGAGCTTAAAAGTATTGTAGGAATCCATGCCCAAAGTTGTGCTGCAGAAAAATATCTCAAAGAATACTTAACTCAGAACATAAATTTACTAAGCTTTTTTCACCAAAGTGAAGGAAAATCTCAAGTGCTCATAGTTGTATAATGCCCGAACCAAGCCTCAAGCCTGACTTAAGAAACTAGTCTCATTAGATGCTATAAACTTAATGTGCCCAAATTTTCAAGGGACCGGATTCATCAGGCATACTCACATCCTGTGCAACATACCAAGAGCTGTTCATTCAGCACAAAAGAGAATCAGCACTCTTCCCTCCCAGCACAACCAATCTTGCCCTCCTCAAAGGATAATGGTGCAACTTCCTCAAGAGAGGTGCAAAGTGCCCAGCCCAGACTGGCCGCCTGCTGCAGCTTTAGAACATTTCCTGAAGAAGAAGGTGGGATCTGAGTAAACCAGGACAGGCTGAGGATGTGTGCTTCCCTTTTCTTGCACAAGCTAACTACACAGACTAGTCTGAAAAAGGTGCACCTCTGCCTAGTTCTTTCAAAAAATCATTGTTGATTTTTATAATTTTGAATGGCTTTAGGATTGTAGATTCCAAATTCTTGTAGGGGTTATAAAGGGTTTGTGTAGAGAAAGCCTCAGTCCTTGACTAAGCTCTAGAACCAGACAAGAGCTCAGGTGTCCGTCTGATGAGCTTTTCCTAGGGCTAACTACAATAACATCAGCATGCTCAAGGACAGGACTTGGACATCTCCCACAGCACCAACAAATGCTCTCACACCTGGCTATATTTGAACAAGGTTTTCTTGAAGCTTTTCACGTAAAAAATGCCAAAATACAGTGCTTTTAAAGAAGCAAAGATTTCCCAGAGCTTAAATAGTAATGGGAACAGCAAGTACAAACCAGTGGTCTTCAGAACAGAGCATTTCAAGCCATGGCAGTAGTACAGCATCTCCTTTCCCTCCTTCGTCTCAGAAAATTGAAGTCGTATGGACAGACAGACAAGTTGGGACTAATCTCATGTTTATTGTCTTTTGCTTACGGCCATATCATTCAAAAGCATATCCATTGGCATTGACTTTAAATATGGAGAATTAGATTCCATACTATATTGTGAAACATTGCAGCCAGCAATGTGGACAGTCCTGCTGAAGTTAATGGGATTGCTTCACATCCGTCTCACTGATGACAGAAATTGCAGTTTGTCTTTTTTTTTTTTCCCCCCCTGTGGCTGATGTAACATTTGGTTTTGCATAATTTAACTTTGTGAAGTATTTTTGCACCCAGTTGGCAGGGACAGATCTACTGGCGGAGAACAGTAATATGACTTCAACCTCATGAACTGCGGTTCCTGTGTTTCAGGGTGAGAAGCAGCTGTTCACTGCCAAGTCCCCACAATACAACCGCAATGGGTCTTATTAAACAAACTATCAAACAAAGAGCAAAAACAAGCAAAATCTGTCTTGCATCATAATATATTGTGCTAATAGGTCACCAGAAGGACTGTATTGAACATTTAATTATTTAGATATCAAATAAGCAGCTTAAGCTGTGTCAATTAACATGAAATGTCATGGGTGTTCTTGATTTTGTAATTTTAGTGAATCAACACTTTTGTTTCTGTAGATTTTTCACCTCTCTCATTCCTCTCAATATTGCTCAGGGAAAATACTGCCTTGCCTAAAATTACTTTAAAGGTGACCTTATAAAAAATATTAAATTATAAGAGTTCTCTTGATGACGTTCTCTTGTCTGTCTCTCTAAAACACATTGGAAGCTGACCTTGGCAAGGTCTTGGCTACAGAAAACACTTTTGAAATTGAGAGCAGCTGGAAGCAGTGCAGCACAGAGGTATGAAATATAGAAAGACATGGCTTTCTCCACACACAGGATTATTTGCATCATACTTTTCTTCAGATCACTAAATAACACTCATAACCTGCAATACAGTAAGGATATAGAAACACCGACACCCTGTCTCTTCACTTTGTAGCAACGTCTGTAGAAAGAAATCTAGTCAAAGAAGAAAAGGAAATGGAAGGGGATTCAGAGGTTTAGCAAGTCCTTTCAGCTGAAAGCTACATAATAACGGCTGGCTTATTAACTCACATTTTTAAAAGGGATTTGGGGGATTAGAAAAAGGCCTTCCAAGAAGATGAGGGCGAGTATTCTACTTCATTTCTGTATTTAGTGGGTTTTTTAAATTGTATTTTAAAATGTATACCTCCACCAAAATGTACTGCAGAGCAATAATTGCATTCATGTCATCTCTGGTTGTGAGTTAAAAAGCAGTGATATTTGTGCTGTGACATACATGAGCTTTCTAAAAAATGCACCAAGCTGTAGGTGCTTATACTGACTCACTAATTCTCACTGCTTTGCCATAGGAAATTACTGGAATAAAGCCTTCTTGGAGGTTATGATTCAAAAGGAGAGCTTTTCTCAGGTACAGAATGGCTTTGCAGGCTTTTCAAAGGATTTTTTTAAAATTTTTTTCTTGCTTTTACCTGCCAGTGATAGATAATCCCAGGAGTGAAGTGAGTGGGTGGGTAAAACAGAGTATATCTTCAAAGAGGCACCCCAAAAGTGATTCTGTCACACCCCTAACTATCATCCTTACTCCTGAATTAGCTGACTTCTGTTCTAGGTGGAGTATCTCAGCCCTAGGTGAAATGGGATCTTACTAAACATCACAACAGAGTCAACATCTGCATCTATTTTTATAGTCACAGCTATCATCACATGAGCAGCTGCCAACCGTTATCTGTTAGCTGGCAGCCTGTCACAGTATTGTGTTCAAATGAAAGCAATTAGCTGTTTGTAAGCATTCAGTTTGCAAGCTGACATATAATGATTCATATCACTGATATTAATGAAACCTGTCTTGTAAAAACAGTTTTGGTGGTAGAATCTCAGCTGTCATCCCACCATTCCCATAACACATATGCAGTTTGTGTCATACCACATACATGATGACTTCAAGGATCATGGAGATAATTGAATAATGAGAAAAAATCTCAGACGACTACTAAGCAGAGATATTACAGCCTCAGGTCATATTCCTATGTTCCTTAAACAGGTGAAGTTCCCATCAGCTCAACTGCAAAGCTCGGGTACTGAGTCAGGGCTTGTCGCTGCTTTTGCTGTACTAGCAACCATGTGAAATATTTGAAGCTCTGTCCAATTGCTTCTGTTTCACTGACTTCTACCATTGTTCTGAAGAAACATATACCTCCAGTTTTACTATTAATGTATGTTCTACAATATTGTTTTGTGACTGATTAAGTCCAAAGCTGAGGGAGTGGGCAGGAGTGAAAACACAGACATCCACTTCAGTACCAAAATTAAGTGCAGAATGTCCTCCCTGAGAAGCTGCTTAAACTTGTGGTTGCTTTATCATCTGCTGATGTCACAGAGTTACTTCACTCTGAGCTGCTAGTGGGCAAAAACAGACTGGCTATTTCTTTAAAACTTGAGTATAAACTTTCAGTGTGTAGAATACAAGTGATCTTGATAATCCACTAATAATCTTAGAGTTTAGGAACTGAGTCATCCCATCAGGCTAAAAATATAATTCCTCATAGAAAATGCATTAACTGGAAAGGACATTTCCTTCTAGTTAAGAAGATTAAAAGGGCCAAAAATCTTATTATATATGCTACCTCAAACTTCAGCATATTATGACCTTTGATGCAAAAAGCAAACAAACTTTTAGAAGTAAAATTAATTAATTAATTCTTACATGCCTTTATAGTATAGGTGAATAGAAGGAAACTTCTGTTTCACTAACGTGTTCTGACTCGTCATGCTAAAAGGCAAAACTTGAAAAGTAATGGCAGATAATTGTTATGCTTTGAGAGGAAATCTGGGGAATAGTAGGAGCTGGCTCACTAAAATCCAGTTTTACCTAGTAGAATAAGACTCTCACTCAGGAGGAAAGGAGGGAAGAGTAAGCATGAGAGCTGTAGTTCACAAATATATGTACTTCTGCAATGCAAAAACAAATGCAAAAACTGTAAGAATCATGCAGGAGAAGAAGGCAGGCAAAGAAAGATAGCCAGCATTCATACTCTCATTTGAATAAAAAAGAATTAGGCAGCAAAATCAGTAGTTGAAGATGAGTCTAATAAAATCAGAAAGTCCTTTATGGGGGGAAAAATAGATTAATTAGGCATATCAGTGAATAAGAAGGGAGGGACAGTATGTGGCAATAAAGGGAGGGTGAAGAAAATGGCCAAGAAGCTAGCCTCATTTAAATATCTTTCACAAGAAGAGTCATGATTTGCAGGATAGCAATGTTTTCCTGACTGTGTGATTAAGGAACTGGAGCATCTGTCATACGAGGAAAGGCTGAGAGATCTGGGACTGTTCAGCCTGGAGAAGAGAAGACTGAGGGGGGATCTTGTCAATGTTCATAAATACCTAATGGGTGGGTGTGAAGAGGATGGAGATAGACTCTCCTCAGTGGTGCCCAGTGACAGGATGAGAGGCAACGGGCACTAACTGAACAAAGGAAGTTCTGTCTGAACGAGGAGAAACTTCTTCACTGTGAGGGTGACAGAGCACTGGAACAGGTTGCCCAGAGAGGCTGTGGGGTCTCCTTCCTTAGAGATATTCAAAAGCCATCTGGGCAGAGTCCTGGGCAACATGCTCTAGGTGACCCTGCTTTAAGCAGGGGGGTTGGACTAGATGATCTCCAGAGGTCCCTTCCAACCTCAACCATTTTGTGATTCTATGAAAGAGCAACTAATGTCTGCAATCAGGAATTTGAGGTAATTGGGAAAGGGCAGTAGAAGTGTCAGTGTCATCACAGTGTTTTCCACTCCTCACTACATAATGTAGAGGCAGGGAAAGATCTTGTGGAAAATACTTTTGGTACATCACTAGAAAGTCTAAGGATGATCACCATCCTGAGAAAATACAAACACATATCATGCACATAGGTGGTCCTAATGTCTAACCTTCCAGAAGACTGAGGCAACTGGATCGTTAATTTTGATAGTTACATCTGAAAAGTCGAAATGTCTATGTGGAGCAGTGGCATAAACCTACACAAAAGCAGTCATTGTCTTCAAAAGTAAAGAAAGTAAGGGGGTTAAAATTTATCAGAAGCAATCAAGCAGTCTGTGAATCTATGACAAAACTGCCTTTTATGTGGGAGAACAGCTTTATAGCATCCATTCCTGAATGACCTTCACAATTAATGGCTATATCTTGGGTTTGGGCAGTAGTCATTTTTGTGGCATATAGTACATTTCCTAAAGAATGCAGTTTTAGCAGTTCTGAAATTGGTGTGTGATACCACAATAGCATATAGTTCATTTTTTGGATGTAGAAACTTGACATACTGTTGGTCTAGGTTTCTTTTATTTATATAAACATGGGTTACATATATTCAAATGGTTTTTTTTATTCAGTATAATGATTTTTCCCCTCATTTTGCCAGCACCATTTTGTTTTACCAGATTTCATTGTCTGTACACTTTCTTTTTCAGGATCATTATTCTTGACTAAAGAGGCCCCATAAGCTTAGCCTGATAGGCATTGTATAACTGTAAATTAGTTATAATCCAGATCTGCACAATCACTCTTTCTTCTTTTCTTTCAAATCATTGCCAATGTTAGTCTTTTATATTGCTTTCAGAAGAATCTTAAAATGACAAGAAAAACATCACTGTTTTGGGTTTTTAAAGCTATGCGAGGCTTGTTTGATTTTTAAATACAAATATGAACTAAAACCAAAGTTAATTTTTATGGAAAAAAATTATTAGTTGAAGAATTTACAAAGAATTGCAGAACCAGAGAGAATGAATACTATGTGCTGCATTAGGCTGTATTCAGATTTAAACAAGAACTCTTGTTTAAAAAACTTCAGATGTGTGTACTAATATCACCAATGTGTTTAATTTTTTTTTTAAACCCAGTCTATAAGAATAGCAAGTCTCATAGAAATACTACCTATTCTTTAACATAATTGTGATCCTTAACAATGAACATACTATTCTTTGTTCCATGTTATAGAAATCTCAAACTGCAAAAATAGTTGTATTTTTTTTTTTTTACACTACATTCTTAAACTCTGTATGAAGCTACATTATTTGTTCTGCTGGAATCCAAATGAGAACTGCTTTTTTTCCAAAAGAACGCAGTGAATGACTCAGACTTATTGTGCCTTTAGAATTATTGTATGAACAACTGTAGTGAGGCAGATGATAGCTTTAACAGATGCTGAACAGAAGGCTTAGACCTCCTGATCAGAAAGTACACAAAGCATTGATTGTTTTCCTTTTGGCGTGCTTTGTAGAATGACATGGCGTTGTAAACCTTACCCAGTTCTAGCTCTGAAGTTGCAAAGCTGTCTGACGTCTGCAAGATTTGGGGCCAGATATGGGTTTGCTGGGAGGGGCTGCGTTCCCTGACCTCACCCCAGTGTGCATGCCGTGGATTATTCAGTGCAGTAGCCCGCAGGGTCACCCCCATCCTCAGTGCACCCCTGTCTCACTACCAGGGCTGTCCTTCCCCTGGACGTCTGGAGAAGGACACGGATTTGGCAGGCATGGCACAGAAGTAGGCATGCCATCAAAAGGAGAACCAACTCAAATGAAGATGAATTTAGAAACTTGTTGAAGACAAAAGGTTTTCAGGGACTGGACAGATGTATTGTCTCCTGGTTTTAGGCCCTGTTTCATGCATTTACTATAAAATTGAAATTATAACTTGCAATATGTGAATCTCACAGCATGGAAGGATTCCTCTAGGGGGAGAGGAAGGTGAAGCTACTTTACATGGCTTCAACAAACTGAATTGACACTAGCTGTTAATTACTGGATAGGGACATAGGGCAAGACAGTCTATAGAAAGCTTATGTTGGAACTAGGGATTATAAACTTAACTGAACATGTATAGATGTAATATCTTGGTAAAACTTATTAAAAGTATATTAATAGTGCCAAGCATGCCCGTGGAATAAGTTTAGATCAGGTGGAGGTAACTGGCAGGCAGAGTTAATCTGAAGTATATGGAAAAGTCCTTAAGTATCTGTAGTTCCGCATTCCAGGAAGAACTATAATGGTATTTAGTTCACATATCAGCTTGCTAGTCAGTTTTGAGAAACGATGCTTAAGCATCTGTATAGCCTGCTTCCAGTCAAGAAAGGTACTATTTTTATCTGAAATCTAACCTAAAGGAGATCAGGTTAGGAATAAACAGAAATGGAATCACCTAGAACTTACAGAGCCACTGGGAAAGCAAAATGTCTCTATGAATCCTGCATCTCCAGTAATATCTGGATGTGGTTTGGACGTGCCTGAGGATTTCTAGGAGAGAGGTACTACAGCAGCTGGAAAGGATTCCTGTGGGCCAGAACTGCATTTTGTATTTCTTACTTTTAATATTTTCTTTGTTTACTTTGCTGTTAAAACACTTACCTCAAGTAAACAAATCTGGGTTTTATGGTTAATCCTGTTTAGTACCAAGAGAGATGAGAAATCTTTGTCAAAACAACAAATCTGGGTGTGAGAGCTGGCGCTGCCAGGCCTCAGCTTTCTTATGGGTACAAACAACCATTTGCGGAAACTAAGGGGCCCAGAGGGATTTATCACAGAAAGTAAGTACAAGATTAGAAACTTTTTAATTTTCAGTTTAAGCTTATTTATGGACAATTTGTATTTATCCGTTCTTGTTCCAACATTGTCCTTTGGCTCAGATTCTTCTTATTCCTGTTACTCACTCTCCATTGCTCTTTTTACCTTCTGAGCCTTCATTTTGCGCTAAATAAATGGCACGTCTGATGTAAACTCTTAAAAATGGAGGAGAGTACTTAAAAATAATGACCTAATGTTTCAAAGTGGTTAAGTAGCCATTAAACTTCTTCAACTGCCCCAAAAGCAATTAAGTGTCTATTCAAGGACAAGCAAATAATAATAAAAAAGAATAATTGACTTCTGCAAAATTCCTAATCTATGAAAGAACACTAACCCATCCTGCACAGTTAAAGATTTGTTAAGAATCCAAATAAATTATCCCAATGATCAACACAAAAACTCCAGGGTATAATTAATTAATACCAAATTACTCTGGAAATATCATGTAGTTACTGAGAAAAACACTAGTATTACCATTAAGTTAGTTAATTTCCATTATGTGAATGTACAAAGAGAGAATGTTTTTGCATGTAGGATCATTCAAGAACAGTAGCTTAAAAGCTAACTCAGATAGGTAAACTAACTACATCCTGTTAGAAAAATATCCACCTTAAAAGCTTTTAATCACTCTTCATTATATCTAATGTAAGCTAACAGTAGCAACCTAAATAAAGTATGACAATATTATACAAACTCCTTGAGTAGATATGTAACTAGGGAAACTGACTGTGTGAATAATTACACATCATCAGATGCTACCAACCAGCTGTAATCCTGAAAACAAGTTCATGTGTGAGTATTACTGTTCACAAAACAGGGATCTAAGGGGAGGCATATTAAAAGCTTGTGCAGCTACAAATAGCTATTCAAGCATTCATGTCAGGGTTCAAAGAGCAGCTGGTAAGCAAGAGGCTTCTGAGGTTTGGGCATAGCCAGATGTAGACTATATTTTATACTGTCAAAGAAGTGCTGCGATGGAATAACTAGGACATTAATAAAGGAGTCACATTATAAGGCCGGGCTCTAGGATGAAGTTCACACCTCCAGCAGAGCAATGAAGAGCAAACTCATCTTCTGAGCTCCCCAAGATGCTTGCATGGCCTGATGTCTCATAGGTAGTTACTATTTCCTAGATGGTATCTCCTGGCTGCAGAAGATATGGTATTTCCAGAGAACCTTCTGAAATTGCTTTCACCTTGTTTCTGATGTGAATTAGCAATACATGAGGAGCTTTACAGCATTAATGCAGGGGGATGGATATCATGTGGTCTCATGGTGGAAGAGTTTGAGCTGGACATGGAACTTCGGTTACAAGGATTTTGTTCCATATTTTAGCTGAAAGAGCTATTAAAATACTTAGATACTCAATAGCTCAGGAATATCATTAAGTGAGTGACATGATTTATAGCAATATAATAGCTGAATCTTCCATGTGCCTTGAATCCTTAGTCACCAAACAGGCAAACACCTATATCAACACAAAAGGCAGCAGTTCAGTTCAGTGAGGGACAGACATTTGGCTATAATATTAGCTGTGCCTTTGCTAGGTAGAAATGAAAGATAAGAAATGCCTAGGAAACCAGTAAAGACTAGGCTTGTCTTGGATTAAAATCTGGTAACAATACTGTGGAGAACTGAGGAGAACCTGTGAACTGAACTCAGGTAACTATTTGTACTCCATTAGATGTGGACAAAAGATTTCCTGAGGAACTTTGTTTTAAGCTTTTGGAGAGAGAGTATTAAAACCATATTAATGACTGATACTGGCTTAAGCCACTGCAACAAAAATGCATTCAAGAAATTTTGTCCTAACTCCTGCTAAGAAAAAAAAAACACGTTTCACAGCAAGGGTGGTTAAGCAGTGGAAGAGGTTACCCAGAGAGACCAGGAAATCTCCTTTATTGGAGGTATTCAAAACTTGGCCAGAAAGCCCCTGAGCTATTGTGAGCTGTATTAATAGGAACTTCTTTAAGGTTCTTTGTCTGTCCAGAGTCAGTAATAAAGTTTCCTACTGTGGAGATCATCTCCTTGTCCCAGCCTGGGTCCAGACCAGCTTCAGCTGCCTGGTCACTTCTAATGCAGTCTCAAGAGCTTCTTGTCCAGTTGGAAGCTTTTCCTTCTGAAAGTCCCTTCCTCTTGTTCCCAAAGGAGATGCTGGCAGTTGTTGTAGCATCAGGGAGGATGTGGTCGGTTCTGTCAGGTGGGGCCCCACAACTGCAAAGGTCACTGTGGCGAAGGTAGACAGGTCTTACACCATTTACTTCCCAAGTGTCTCTAACTAGAACAAGCTTTCACGTACAGAATGACATAATTGCCTGTGATGCAACCTGTGCAAATATCTAAAGGATAACTTTGCTGATGGAATTTAGCTCTTTCTGTACTGCTTGTTTTTTACAGAGGTGTGTCCTCAGCCCGCTTGCCAGAGCTGAGTGCTGGTGCTAGTGGGAACTCTGAATGCTCAAAAGAATGCAGAAGTGAAACATCAGAAAGCTTCTGTCCATACTCAGGTTGTTAATTTCTGAGGTCTCTGAGGATTCAGACTAAGTTATGCATTGATAAATCTTCTCCTGGTTTATTTTCAGTTTATTAGTCAAGGTCTAATATTTTTTCCCACATGCATCTCCATTTTCCGTTCCACTAATGCCTTACATGATGGATAACATTACTTACAACATAGAGTGAATGGGACAGTCAATACTGGCAGGAGTTTGAGCCCTAAGTATGAAAATTGGTGCTGTATTTATCTCATTTTTATAGTAAAGGGAAAACTTACTGCAGTGTGTGGAACTTAATTCACCTGGACCTTTGTTTATCTTCTTGTCTATTAAAATAGAAGGTAGTAAGCAAGCATATGTACTTGAAAAGATAGCAATGTCAGGAATTTCTGCTTAAAGCAGAAGTCTCTTTTTTTTTTTGGCTTGATGCCAATATGATTACTGAGCAGTAGCATCCACTTTAGGGGAAAGGCTTCAGATCCATGCCCCACTTCCACAGGGTTTTGACATGTGCTGTATTTTGAGGGGAGATGAAAGCTGAGGAAATCTGCCTGAGTCTTGCCCATGAGTAATGCAGCTGACCCTGGGCTAATAAGCTCTATTGACATTTTGCAAAGGCCTATTCCTCTCCAAACACAGATCTCACAGCTATGCACTGCAGGTGGGAAGGATGTGGAGGAAAGGATAAGCTAAGATGCAAACTGTGTGTGTCTTGTTAAGGTTTCAGTGCATCTCGTTCACATTAGAACAGGTATGCAGCCCTGCAGTGCACCTTTTCTGCAACTCTGGCCTGCCCTTCTTCCATGGTTTTGCTCTTTCCCATGGCATCATTGAGCAGCTCAGGTTTTGCTAGGGCCCTGTGGCCAGACCTGCCATGTTCACTGCACTCCAGTCCCCTACACTCATCTCTGGAAATGACAAAGCTTTCATCTCGTCTGGACAGTCCCCCATGCTCGCCCTGCGGTGTGTCACTCCTGCAGCTACATGGCTAATTACCACCTACCTACTCTTGTCCCCTCTTACATCCCAGGCTTGGTGGTCCAGCTCCTGCCTCTCCACCTCCAGGAAGACCCTGTCCCCTGAGGACCCCCCGTCCGCCTGCTCTCACAGCAGGGACTAACTCCAGCTTATCCACGTGCTCCTGCCACCAGGTTCACAGGATCCACACCTGAAGCCACCACACCTTCCTCTTTCAAACCTCCCTTCCCTGCCCTCTATGCAGGTCTCTAGGACTATCTGTATAGATTTCTGGCCTGCAAGTTTACTTAATATATACTCACGATTAAAGTACTTTAAGGGAGGGGAAGAGGGAACAGGTATCGCTTAGCAAAAGAATATATGCCCACAGATCCATGTTATGGTTTCCTAAAAGTGCTGAAGTGGGATGTGAAGACACCTATCCACACACAGAAATACAAGTGAGGAAGCCAGAGGAGAGATGCAGCTCAGCCTCCACTTGATTTTTAATGAGGATTGGAACCATCACAGTTACCTTCCTTGTTTCAAAGTTATTTTCACATGCTAAGTCATGGGGGATATTTCTCTGCTTAATCTTGTCCAAAATAATCCACAGAGTGTCTTGTGCTTTGCCAAATAGGAGTGAGACAGTTTCTTTACTGAGTTCCCTGTCTTCATATTTCACTTTCCAAAGTCCCTCACACACATGACTGAAATATAAAGAAGGACACGTGCATACACGTGCAACTGGTTTTGAACATCAGTCTTTCTGGGGTGACATTTACAAAGGTTTTGAAATTGAGTTGTACTGATTTGACTCATTTGTCCTTGATGCCTGCTTTGTTCTAGTAGCATGGGTATACGCATAAATAACAGTTTGTATCCCTTGACAACTTCCTGAGTTAGAACAGCACTTGTGGTCAATCACAGCAGAAAGAGCAACAATAGCAGGGGAAATACTTTGGCCCAACAAGCACAGTCATGTCATTTGTTGACTACTAAAGTGGGTGCTTAAGTCGCAAGTGATGGTTTTCAGTTATGTCCCTTTCCTTTCTATAATCACTATCAGCTTTTCTGCTGTGCTTTGGAAAGATGGTCCATCTGCTACATTATCTCTTGACAGCTTTAATCCCACAAAGGCAAAAAAGGCAGGTAAGAAAAACAGAGTTAGTTGACAACCGCTTCTGAGCTGGGATTCAGATTCAGCAATTAAAAGCTGTATTCTCTCGTACACAACTTGTTGTCTGTCACTAACCTTAACTTCTCACAGCTTTAGGAGGAAGACAAATCTGTACTTCTTGCAGCTTTTCTATCTCTAAGTGGCCAACTTCCCCCACCAAAACCTGGAAGCTCCTATGCCTTATTCTTGCAGGAATCATTAAGAAGATCCTTCTGCCATATTTTAGCCAATGAATCTAAAATTTCTTTTGTCACGTAGGTTATGAGTGTTCATCTAAAGCTTGAAACCCAAAGCCTGACTGGCCCCAGCAGAGGAGTTTGAGTTGTGGTGCTGGGGAAGTAGACCTGACAGCTTTATCTGAAAAGCAGAGGAAAACCCCTTCACTGGTGAGTGATGACTACTAGATAAGCAGGGACTTTTAAATAAGCAAGGCCTTCAAGTCCTTGGAAAGGGGGTTGCTGAATTTCATATTCCTGGGTCTACTGTGGGAAAAAAAAAGGGGGGGAGGGGAAGAGGAGAGCAGATATGTACTCTAATCTACTGGAAAAAAAACGTGAACGTAGTAATGTAACTTCTGATGTAAGGATTTCCAGCATGGCTATTACTTTGAATATAGAACTGATAATATTTATATGACATTCAACCACAAAGAGTTCAGATTTCCCAGATTTTGCATCTGTCTGTCTCTTCTGCTCTAGCAGTTATGGTATCTTTTGGATAAACAATAGACTTTGGATTTGGCATCAAGACCAATCTTAAAATGTTCTATAGACATAGAAAAAGTGAACCAGTCAGAAAGCAAAATTTTCATGTATAAATCTAATAATGGGAAATGGTAGCAGACTAATAGGTAGCAACTAATAGGTTAAATGCCAAATTTCCAAATTAATATCGTTGTCCTTGCTACCTCTTACTGCCTCCTCCAACAACGCCTTTACACCACAAGTTTTTTTCTATTTGAAAGGAACGGTATGGGTGGGAGGGTGGACTTCCTTGGGATGTACAGAATTATGGAAATTCCAAAACAATGTTGGGTTTTTAAATTGAAAGAAAGTTCTAATGTTTTTTCAGTCTGACTCCCTCATAGTTAGAAAGGTTGTTATTTGCTTTGATTAGATTTGTTGACTAGCGGTATGATGGAATTCTTTGCTTCCTGTGGTTCTACTTTATTTAATTACACTGTTCTCTATTTTTCTTACCTATATGTTGATTTTAATGCAGCAAGCCATCTCAGCTGGGGATGTGTTGCATTTTAACATTTATCAAGGGGGAAGTGAGGTAGTATCTAACTTTTCTTCCCTTCATTGTTTTGACCCTATCATGTGGAAACTTGCTGGAAAATGATGACTGTATTTACATTTCTGTTCCCCTGTAAAACTAAGGAAATTGAATTGAAGGTAGACTACTTTGTATAAATTCCAGGTTAATGTAAGAAGATTTCAAGTAGCATCTGATTTTATGTTTTATTATAGAATAGAAATGCAGTGGGGCAAGCTGAGACTATGTAATTATACCATACAAAATTAACTTGCAGAATTATCTCTTCTCACTGATCAGTTGTAGCATTAAGGCAACAACTGCCATAGAATCTCCTTGCTTACTGAATCCTGTGGTAGTCTGAACACCCATTTGGCTTAGTCTGTTACTGAAAGATAAATAACTAGCTAAATATTAGTTTACCCAAGCCTGTATTACATTTTATATATTAGTTGCTACCTTAGAGCAATAAATAAATACGTAACATACGACCATGAGTTATATAGGGACTGTGAATTTGCTCCATTAAGAAATTTTATATTAATTTATAAATTGCCTTTCAGGAAACTGGTGTTTATTTCCCTTATCCTCATTTTCATAAACTTTGCCACAATAAAGTATAGTATTCTATATAGTAAATACATTTAAAGCCTGCACAGGCAAGACTGTAATTTAAGTGGAAATATAATTTTCCTCAAGTTCTATTTTATACTTTTTTATTATTATTATTATGGAGACAAAGACTGAACCCAATATACTAAAAGAATTCACCCTGGGTGATTGCTTCAAGGTTGTTTGTTCAGACAGTACTCAGCATGATAAAACACAGTTTAGCACGCACACACACACACACACGTGCAAATGCACATGTACACAAGCACACACAGAACATCAGTATTCTGGCTGAGACCCCTTTGTCTCTCAAATCTGTTAGACTTGATATCATTTGCTGATTGTTTCTCTGGAAATTCTCTCAGGGTCTTGTTTGTCAGGAAATAGAATACCTTTAAGAATACCACTGATATCTGCTATTCAAGGCAATTGAAAAGTTGAGATTCAAAGAATCTCATTCCTAACACTTTATACTGGCAAGAGTGAGAAACAAGTGAGGCCCTGTTTTGAAGGAAGGTTATACACATTCACGTGTGGCTGTATAGAAAAAAGAAAATAGTGCATTTTTTTCAAATAGCATAGTTTCCATTTAATAAACAGGTGCCTCATTCTTATCATCTCGTGCAGAATCTACTTTTTGATCAAAATGTTTGGTTACAACTTCCTTGTACTCTTACATCTTTGTAGTTTGTAGTTTTTTGCTTTCTTGAAAGCTGCAAACATTTAAACTGACAATTCAAGTTAGGCTGTTTTGTTACTTTATTTTAATATTATTTGAATAGGAATCACAGTAAGTAGGATATAAATAAGCAGCAAGGAAGTGCAAAATTATCTCCACTATGTTTTGGTGTTGAAAAGGAACTTCTCATAGCCACAGGGATGATGGCTGTAAAAAATCAACAAAACAAAATTTTAAATGTCATAGAATTGAAATCTGCAAAGAATTTAGCAATCACCTATATGCACAACATTATGTAGTAATGCTCATATGAGTCACTTAACACTTTCCATTTATAAAACTCCAAACAGTCTTACTCAGATGTGTAACTATCAGCATCCCTGTTTACGGATTTGTTCACATTGACTGTGACTTTATGACATAGCAAGGATTAGGCTATAAAATTGTCTTGTACTGTACTGCTAGAAAGTTTCCAGCTGAGTGTTAAAAAAGGTGCTGGACTACGCAGAAGGATGGCAACTGCAAACATCCTGCAAGAAATTCTGCCACTGTCAATACTGCTGTTAAAACTCCCACTGACTTAAATAAGGCTAGATTTCACTTCACTTACACTTCACTTTCAATTAGAGTGTTTAACAAAACTAGCAATTAAGATTGCTAAATAAAATATCTTTTTCTGTTGGCCTCTTTAGAAATTTTCAGGGCTATGTTGCTTCTTCTTTATAAACCCTTCTGAATCTTTCCTAGGAATATGGAAAGAAAGAGAAGGGAGGGGGAAGAAGTCACTAGGCATGAGCTTCTTTTTTTCTTTTTAAACTTTTTCTTTTTAAACATTTTCTTTTTAAACTTTTTCTTTTTAAACATTTTCTTTTTAAACATCTTCTTTTAAACTACTTAGGTCGTGGTGAATCACAGTTCTGTATATAGCTTTTTTGAAAAAGCTGGGTTTTTTAAAGATGAACTTTCTGCAGTTTTTAGGTCCCATGTAGGAACATTTGATTTCCTTTGGTCTCCTTGGAGCATGCATAACGTCAGTAATCATATAACCCTTCTGAAACATTTGAGACTTTTTTTTTTTGTTATCTAAAAATAGTGGCATCTTAAATTGACCAGTTTTTCTTGAATTACTGTTTAGATGCTTAGTTTTATGCTCTATCTTTCTCTAAACAGTAGGACAATGTGAGTTTTAGACCAAATAAACCTGGCCTGTCCTCATGAAGCAGCAGGTGGGGAGAGGAGCAGTTTCTCATTAGGTTTGTCCTCAGCTGAGAAAACTGAATCCTCTGCTAATGTGGATGTTTCACACCACACAAAGTAGCTTGGTAAATTAAGGTATGCATTACCCCCGCAAAAATAATGTCAAGCAATATTTTATCTGTAATTCGGTAAGACTAATTCAGGTCAGTTCCCTACCTGTTCATCAGTAGGGAAATTGTCCTCTACCGCAGTAGTTTGCTAAGGCCAAAAGCAAGCAGGCCTGCGCGGAATATACAGTTTATCTTGTGCAACTTGCTGTGTTCTCTTTGTTTCTCTCAGCCTTCAGCCAACCTTGATTCCTTTTTTTTCTCCTTCTTTCAATATTTCACACTAAATTTTCAGGTCACTCAGTCTGTCTTCCCACTCATTCACTCGGTCTTCCATTTGTTTCCAAATTCCTCTTCCTCTCTCTTCTTTTAACACAATTTCTCATGTCTCTCTGGGGTTCTCAGAAGAAATCTGTACATGAGCTTTCCCATGGCCCAGAGAGAAGCTGATTAATGTGAGGGAAAGCTGCTTCTCAGACAGTGAAGCCTTTTGTTAGGTGAGCTCAGGAGAACTGTCATAAAAGAACAAGAAAAAGCTCATTCACAGGTGACCTGAAAACTGCACAGGAAAAAGAGGTTAGGTTTCTTGCCTCAGCAGATAAATAACTTTTACTGACTCCAGTCGGCTTTCGATTAGTCCTTAGTCTATATTTAGCTGGTTTAATAGAACCAGAAAGATCTCATAGACCTAAGTACAATTAAATTCTAATAAGATCTATGCAATAACTGTAAATAACCATTACCATACAGTGAGCAATCAGCAAATTTGTCATTGTTCACTCAGTTTTGTGAAATCTCTCTTCCACAATGCCCTGCACCCAGCTAAATAAAATGTTAAAACTCCCAAGCCAGGCCATTCTCCAAACAGTTCCCATCTCTCACTTTCAGTTAAGTATTTCCAGCTTGTTAAAAATTCATGGTATAAGATTAAATGCTCATTCTTCATCTAAATATCTGTCCGTACAATTGGCTTATGATGAGCAGTAGTTTTGGGGGGGTTGGGGTTTTGTTTTTCCTGGAAAAAAGAATCAGAATGCCATATTGTTCCGATTTTCAAATTCTTTTTCTCCTCTTCAGCTTTCTGCAAACCTGTCAGAGATTAAACAGGTATACAGGAGATGGCAGAAGCAGTACATGAGATTTGGATGGTGTGCTTGGCACCCTTTGAAACACTTGGTGGAGCAGATGAGAGTTTAAAGAGAATTCACTAATTAGTATTATTCAGGGACAAAGGCAGAACCACTTTGAACACTGGAAATAGAGGAAATAGTTTGGTGTAGGAACCTTGGACTGAAAAAATGCAATGCTTGTTAGCTAAGCCTGGTCAAACTCTGCATTTTAATATAAGCACAGTTTTAATGTTAACATGTAAAAAGGCCCATATGTAGCCTATGTCTCCAAACTGAATTGTAACAACCTTTTTTAGAACAATGAGGTTTTCAGCAAAACAGTAATATAAACACAAACATTTTACTTCTTTTGAAGAAATCATGTTGTCATTACAACTGCCCCTTCAAGAACAACTTAGTTGGATATTTTCTTCACTTGTTGCATGTTCCTGAAGTTGAGACTCTTGCTTTCCTTTGAAAACTGCAAAGACCACCTCTGGGTCAACTGAAAATGTGCCAATATTAACCATTTTGGGCATTGCATCAAATAGCTGTAGGGGTGATATTTTAAAACCTAACAAAATAGCTGATAGCAGAGAAAAAGCAAGAAAAGAAATCCATGTTTTTAACATTATGAGTCAAAATCCATATATAAACAAGGAAAGCATCTAAGGATATATAGGAGATGGCAAGAAGCTTGTAGAAAGAAGGAAGAAGGAAGCTGAGCCAAAGCTGATGGTGTTGATCTAAGTAGTGAAGAGCTGACAGTTAAGGGAGTTTTATAGGATAATAAGAGCACATTCAAACCTAATGTATTGTGCAAAATGTGTTCAGTGAAAGAGATTCATAACAGGATCACGGTCATAGCCAAAAATGGGCTATTAAGGGAACTTCTAAAGTCATTTAAGTATCTTCAGTTTTATTGCAAGTTAAAACATGAGTGTCTGTGTATGAATGCTACATATTACAAGACTGCATTTAGAAAACTCTTTTTATTTGAACACTAGAGTCAATGTTTAGGCAAAAACTTGGCCTTGTTTGTAACATGTAGCTTTGTGGCTCATTTTTAACTTTAAATTGCCATTCCCAGCTGCAGTCAAATACCACCATAAGCAAAGAAATCCATTCAGTAATGTGGAATACAGGTTTTCAGTCTTTGTCCTTGAATGATAACTGCAGGCATGGGCACTGTAGCATTATTATTATCTGTGTCTGAGACATCATTCTTTAAACAATTTTATTTGGAAACAACATTTGCTTCCTTTATTTCATTGTAATAGAAAGTAGAAAACTTCTCTGACTGTTCTATAATATCCTGGGCATTTTTACACCTGTTTCATAAAGAAACCAAATTGTCATTGATGGGTTTGGTGCGTGCTTCACTTAGTTATCAGTCAGTGAATCAGCAATCAGTAAATATGTTTTGATTCAAAAATCTTAGTTTTTTGAAAAAGGGTTCCACAAATACCTCCTGAAAAACTAGTCAGGTGACTCTATTATTATTTCATATGACTGTGCATCATCATCGTAATCAGCCTTTGAAGCTTTTTTTTGAATTCTGTTGACTCAAATTCATTTCACAGGTCTTACTATTGTGCAAAACTTATTCTCTCAAGTTCACTTTTTCCCTGCAAACTTACAAAAGCAGCATCTTCCCTTCTGATCTGAAACCTACGCTACTCCTGGCTTTCTCTATTGGCTTTTTTCTTTTGTGCTGTTAGTTTGCTTTAGAAGTGAAAAAAATAAAAAGAAAAAGAAAAAAGCAACTGATCAAAAGGCATAACTGGGAAGTTTAGTGGATGGTTAAGAGAAAGAGGAATTATTTGGTTTTGACACAGGATATCTGTCTTTTTTATTAACTGGCTTAATTGGGTGTGTTCAGTTTCTTGAACTGAAGTATGTTCAAAAGCTAATTAGCATATTCTTATAGAACACTTATGAGACTGAGATGCCTTGATGTGAAATATTTTGACAGGATACTCTTGTGTTCCTAGATAATTTTTGTAAGACACATGTAACCTCTACTGCTGTTTCAGATATACAACAGATGTAAATGTAATGAATGAAGGTTAGCCAATGAAATAAAGTACCTCAAATTTGTTGGGGATATACAGATAAGGATGTAAAATATACAGTTTTAGTAATTAAACAGTATGCTTAAGTGGCAGTTCTTCATAGCTTGCCCTTGAATTATATGTATTACACTCATTTCCCTCTCTATATCCACCTTCTTTGGTATGGTAAAACAATTGGCTAGCACTACGATTTTTTTTTTTTTGGAGATTGCTTTATGATTTTCCATTAAAAATGATAATTCCATCTTGATTATTGCTGAGGTTGGTGGCTTTCTGTAACTCACTGTGGTTGAGTCAAAGCAGAACTAACAGGCATTAAACATTTAATATGATCTGTTAGTCAGCCGCTCCCTTTTTTGCTCCACCAGCCACCATATTCTTTGGACTTGCTCATATATCTCTTGTTCACTGCTCTTGAACACACATCTGCCTTCTGGCTCACCAGCAAGTAGATGCAAGTGTTTGGCTGCCCCTGAAACTTCATATCTTCTCTACTGTTTCTTCAGATACCTATTTTTCTTCAGCAGTACCTCTGGTTGTTAGAGTGCATGGAAAAGATGATGTCAGGTGGCAATTTCATAGAATGTTTGAGGCTGGAAGGGACCTTTGGAAAACATCTAGTCCAACCTCAAATTTATGCATGACTAGCTTCCATCTACTCAAGGATGAGACACATCTTCAATTTTTTTGGTTGCTTCCAGTGCTGCCTTGGTTTCCATCATAGTCTTTACTTCCTTGCATTACCTGTAATAACACACATTGCTGTTTATTGCTCTGCTGTCTGTCTCCTCTGGTTGCTCTGCTCATCAGACTTGTTTCAGATAATTCTGCTTATGAAGTAGCATTCATTATTTGATTAAACATTGTATAATCAAAACCTTAGTCTGTAGATAAAATTGATGGTGCAATGATTGACTCAAGTTCATTAGTAAAAGGGATTTACTAGGAAAGAAATAATTTTCACAAAGTGAATCATATAAAACAAGAAATTGGTTCATGCAGTATTTGCAAGACAACTAACAAAGGAATAAAGAATGTCTTGCATATTATTGGGGAAAAACACTCTTTATCAAGCCAGAGCTAAAGGAAAGGAGAGTTCTGTATGTTGCCCACTTTGACATGACTGGTTCTAACATTTTTGCTCAAACTGTGGTTTTACAGAATGAAATAATACCTTAGTTGCTGTTAGAAATGACTCTAATCAAATCTAAAACATCAAAAAGAAAAATAATCTGTTGATTAACCCTTGTCATGTCTCTTTTGATAAAGCATTTCTGACATCTCAAACTTTCTATGAAATGTTGTACAATGCTCCATATCCTCTCCAGAAACTTATGCCTGTGAATTTTTGGTGCAAATCTCTGCTACCAGGGGAGATGAAGGTTGTGGAAACCCATTCTTCTTCATTGCACCCTTTTCCTTCCTTTTTTTCATGCTATTACAGATATTGTGATCACAAAGAAGGCTGATTTTACACTTAAAATTGCCAGTAGACTGGCACCAACAGTAGTCAGACTGACTAGATCTTACTAGCTAGTAAAATATTAAGTAGAGAACACCAGACACCTTGCTAGTGCAGCTCTGTCAGCTTCTGTTTTGATTAGAAGACCCTACAATGAATCCTAAAGAATGCAAATAACCAACTAGACTAATACATACATAATTCCTCAAAATACCCCCAAAGAACTAGCTATGCTCCCCAGTATATGGACAAGGAAGCTAATAAAAATCTCTTGCCTCTGCCAGCTGCTAGCATCCTAAACTCTTCTGTTTGAAGTGTGGCACTGCAGAGAAGACAAGCAGGGAGAGCATGGATATATTTCTGTTGACTATGGACCACTAATAACCAGTACTTTTTCTGACTGCTGAGGCAAACAGATACTCTCTCAAGCATTTCTTTCAGGATAAAATCTTGGTTGTTATGGGCAGAAGTTATTCTGGCTTCCAAACCTTCCCCCACAGAGTATTACAAAATTAAGTTTTTATCTCCCATATTATTTGATCCCTCTTGGAAGATCTGGGGGACTTCAAGAGAGATTTGTTCTGATTTAACAGGACAGGAATAGATCACTGATACTAAATGCACATAAATCATACCCACCAAACTCTTATGATGCATAAGCGTGCAAAGACACCTGGGCAAAAACCTGATACCTCAAGAGAGGTAAAATAGTTTGAAGAAGATACTAGTAAGAAAAAATAGCAAGATGTGACCTACTTGCTCTCATATTCCTCAAACAATGGCATCTGACGCTGCATTTAGTTAGTCTGATATCCTTGAGCATTCCTCAGTAATCCATGCACCACAAAAAACATATTTGAAAGCATAAATCTAGCAGGAAAGATCCACCTACTTGTGAGCCCAAACATGGATTTTGGCAACGTTTTAGATATTGTGACAGAGCAATAGTCTTAGCTCCTGTTGTTACGAAAAGCAGCAGCTTACTGACCTTGCAAGAGCACTGGCTAAGATGTGGCTGCTGGCACTAGCTTTACTTCTACTGAATGCAGTCTAGTTTAAAACTTGCCAGGGAGCTGGCCCTGTCTGCCTCCATGGCTGGTCGTGACCACGTTCGTGCCTGAAACCCACACCTCACTGAACGAGTGATGTACTCGGCAATGGTTTTGCGATGCAGTGGGATGCAACTCTCACTGGTGCTAGATAATAGCTGTAAGATAAGGATAAACAATAATTCAGCATGACTTTGCCCATGTATTTTTGATTTTGGGCAGGGAAAATAAAAATAACCAACTCATGAATTTCTTTCATTAGGACAAAAGGGCAGAATGAAGAGAATTTATTTTTAAATGCTTGGATATGAGGCATAGGAGGGCTGGGTAAGTACCAGAATAGCGTAAAAGTTTAAAATCCTTATCTGCTTGCACAAAGTCTGTATATATTGATTTTTTTAATCACTTCAGGAAACACTTTTAAGACATAAATAGCAGTTAGGTATCAAACTTATTAAAAGTCAGTGGGAGCCAGGCTCCTTCCTTCTATCTGTGCCTTTTGAATCTTCCCTTTCTTTTTTTGTATGTCCATAATAATGTGTTAGAACTTCATTCTAAAGAGCATAAAGATGAATGAAATAGTAACAAAAATAGAACTGAGGTCCCTCTGCAAATCTGAATCAAGTTCAAACTTCTGTTATGTGACACATGTAATATTTCTTCTAAAAGTTCAATGTACTAATAGACTTCTTCCATTGTATTCTTATTAACAATCACAAAATTACTGACAAAATGTCTGATAATTTTTAATTATTTCATGTGACCATTGTCTAACAGAAGAGGTTGAGATAATTTGCTTGTGTGCTCACATATTCATGGGAAATCAAAAGCTAGTTCAATACATTTAAGTTTTAGTATGTAGCTTAATTACCTCTACTCAAAATCCTTTGCCTATGGGGAAAATAACTGACTTAGTTTTTGATTAACTAACAAACACAATAGAATTTTAGCTGCAGA
Organism: Apteryx mantelli; assembly: GCF_036417845.1. NCBI lineage: Eukaryota > Metazoa > Chordata > Aves > Apterygiformes > Apterygidae > Apteryx > Apteryx mantelli. The sequence goes on along the minus strand of NC_089980.1, from coordinate 112,426,607 downwards.
AAGGATAACAAGTCACTTGCGGTTGAAAGAATAAAATTATCATAAACATTAAGTTGCATCCTCCCCACTCACTGTTTTCTCTCATGTGGTTTGACCTGCTGCTTTCCTCTGCTCTTTTTTTAAACTGTGCTTTAAAATAGTCTATGTCTAGCCAGCTGTGCTACTTGAAACCAGCATCAATATCACAGGCATTATATGGTTTAAGCTTCCATACGTGAAGATGCTTTTCTTAATTTTGAGATTATGATAGTACATTGCTCATCCAAGTATATTAATGACCAGTGGATAACAAAAACAGCTAACACATCCTATACAGAACCTAATTTATACAGAGAACATAATAAATTACAAGAAGCTAAAGTGTAAGATCAAACAGCCCTAAGATAAAATGCTTCCTTTTTTACTTGATTGTAGCCTACGCCAGACATTTAAGCTCCTTCTACAATCAATATAGATAGAAGGGTATCAGAGAGGTCTTCATGATCTGTGAAATGAATCATCTTCTGGACATGTCTCTCTCTCTCAGATGATGTAGCTTAAACAGAAGGAGTAAATTAAAGACGGCTGAAATTAGTTGAGACGAGTCCCACACTTATGAAACAGGCTGTACACAGGAAATCCCATGGGGGTTTCAATGAGGAGACTTTGCCTGTCTCCTTGTGCTGGAAATATCATCTTGGAGCCTGTAGTTCCACACAAAGCTGGTATTTTTCCCTGAAATGGACAATGGCTGTCTAATGGCTTTACTTAATTATTCTAACCTGGTGCTTTGTTGGCTGGCAGACTTCTAAAATTGATGATTTCTAGAAATAGACTAGTGTAGTACACCAATGCACGCAGCATGGGGAATAAACAGGAAGAACTAGAGACCTGTGTGTGGTCGCAGGGCCATGATCTCATTGCCATTACACAGACATGGTGGGATAGCTCGCGTGACTGGAGTGCTGTCATGGATGGCTACGTGCTTTTTAGGAAAGACAGGCCAGGAAAGCAAGATGGTGGAGTTGCTCTTTATGTGAGAGAGCAACTGGAATGTATGGAGCTGTGCCTAGGGGTGGGTGAAGAGCGAGTCGAGAGCTTATGGGTAAGGATTAAAGGGCAGGCTAGCATGGGTGACACTGTTGTGGGTGTTTACTACAGGCCACCTGATCAGGAAGAGGAAGTCAATGAGGCCTTCTACAGACAGCTGGAAGTAGCCTCACGATCCCAGGCCCTGGTTCTCATGGGGGACTTCAACCACCCTGATATCTGCTGGAGAGACAACACAGCTAGGCACAAACAGTCCAGGAGGTTCCTGCAGAGCATTGGTGACAACTTCTTGACACAGGTGGTGGAGGAGCCAACAAGGAGAGGTGTGCCGCTGGACCTCGTACTAACAAACAAAGAAGGACTGGTTGGAGATGTGAAGGTCAGGGGCAGCCTTGGCTGCAGTGACCATGAGATGGTGGAGTTCAGGATCCTGTGAGGAGGCAGCAGGGCACCAAGTAGGATTGCAACCCTGGAGTTTAGGAGAGCAAACTTTGGCCTCTTCAGGGACCTACTTGGAGGAATCCCATGGGTTAGGGCCCTAGAAGGAAGGGGGGGTCCAAGAGAGCTGGTTAATATTCAAACATCACTTCCTCCAGGCTCAAGCATCCTGGAGAGATGCTCCAGTCCCCTAATCATCTTTGTAGCCCTTCGCTGGACTTGCTCCAGTAGTGCCACATCCCTCTCGTACTGGGGAGCCCAGAACTGGACACAGCACTCCAGATGTGGCCTCACCAGGGCTGAGGAGAGGGGGAGGATCACCTCCCTCGACCTGCTGGCAACACCCTTCCTAATGCACCCCAGGATACCATTGGCCTTCTTGGCCACAAGGGCACATTGCTGCCTCATGCTTAACTTGGTGTCCACCAGCACTCCCAGGTCCTTCTCTGCAGAGCTACTTTCCAGCAGGTCAGCCCCCAAACTGTACTGGTGCATGGGGTTATTCCTCCCCAGGTGCAGGACCCTGCACTTGCCTTTGTGGAACTTCATGAGGTTCTTCTCCACCCAGCTCTCCAGTCTGTTGGGGTCCCTCTGAATGGCAGCACAGCCCTCTGGTGTATCGGCACTCCTCCCAGTTTTGTATCCTCAGCAACCTTGCTGAGGGTGCGCTCTGTCCCTTCATCCAGGTGATTGTTGAAGTAGTTGAACAATACTGGACCCAGTACTGACCCCTGGGGGACACCACTAGCTACAGGCCTCCAACTAGACTCTGTGCTGCTGATCACAACCCTCTGAGCTCTGCCATTCGGCCAGCTCTCAATCCACCTCACTGTCCACTCATCCAACCCACACTTCCCGAGCTTGTCTATGAGGATGTCATGGGAGACAGTGTCAAAAGCCTTGCTGAAGTCAAGGTAGACAACATCCACTGCTCTCCCCTCATCTCCCCAGCCAGTCATTCCATCATAGAAGGCGATCAGATTGGTTAGGCATGATTTCCCCTTGGTGAAGCCATGCTGACTACTCCTGATCTCCTTCTTGTCCTGCACATGCTTGGAGATGGCCTCCAGGATGAGCTGCTCCATCACCTTTCCAGGGATGGAGGTGAGGCTGACTGGCCTGTAGTTCCCTGGGTCCTCCTTCTTGCCCTTTTTGAAGACTGGGGTGACACTGGCTTTCTTCCAGTCCTCAGGCACCTCTCCTGTTCTCCATGACCTGGAGATCTTTTCAAAGATGGAGAGTGGCCTAGCAATAACATCTGCCAGCTCCCTCAGCACTCATGGGTGCATCCCATCGGGGCCCATGCATTTGTGGGTGTCAAGTTTGCCTAAATGATCTCTAACCCGATCCTCCTCCACCAAGGGAAAGTCTTCCTTCCTCCAGACTTTCTCTCTTGCCTCCAGGGTCTGGGGTTCCTGAGGGCTGGCCTGAGCAGTAAAGACTGAAGCAAAGAAGGCATTCAGTAACTCTGCCTTCTCTGCATCCTTCGTCACCAGGGCACCCACCCCATTCAGCAATGGCCCCACATTTCCCCTAGTCTTCCTTTTGCTACTGATGTATTTGAAGAAGCCCTTCTTGTTGTCCTTGACGTCTCTTGTCACATTTAATTCCAAACGGGCCTTAGCCTTCCTCGTCTCATCCCTGCATACTCTGACAAAGTTCCTATATTCCTCCCAAGTGGCCTGTCCCCCTTTCCACTTTCTGTAGACTTCCTTGGTTGAGTTTTGCCAGGAGCTCCTTGCTCATCCATGCAGGTCTCCTGCCTCCTTTGCTTGACTTCCTACTCATAGGGATGCTCCGATCTTGAGCCTGGAGGAAGTGATGTTTGAATATTAACCAGCTCTCTTGGACCCCCCTTCCTTCTAGGGCCCTAACCCATGGGATTCCTCCAAGTAGGTCCCTGAAGAGGCCAAAGTTTGCTCTCCTAAACTCCAGGGTTGCAATCCTACTTGGTGCCCTGCTGCCTCCTCACAGGATCCTGAACTCCACCATCTCATGGTCACTGCAGCTAAGGCTGCCCCTGACCTTCACATCTTCCACCAGTTCTTCTTTGTTTGTTAGTATGAGGTCCAGCAGCACACCGCGACTGCACACACATCTCTAGTTCTTCCTGTTTATTCCCCATGCTGCGAGCATTAGTGTACAGGCATTTCAGAGGGGTGATCAAGCATGCAGGTTTCCCAGGAGGGATACAAGAGGATCCTCCATAGTCATGCCCCGTATGCATTTCTCCAGCTGCATGCACCCGCTGGAGGCATCCTGACTTGTGCTGTGTTTTGCTGACTACCTTGTCTCTATAACGTTCCCCTTCCCCCATCTTTCCTAGTTTAAAGCCCTCCTTACCAGGCTGGCCAACCTGTTGGCAAAGACACGCGTGCCCCACTTAATGAGGAGGATCACATCTCTCCTCATCAGTTGTTGATCTTCAAACAGGGTCCCATGGTCATAGAAACCAAAACCCTGCTGCCAACACCAGCGGCACAGCCAGTTGTTAACTTGGAAAATTTGTCTCCTCCTCCTCTCATCCATCCCCCTCACTGGCAGGATTGAGGAGAAGATGACCTGGGCTCCCAGACCCTTGACCACCATCCCCAGAGCTCTGAAATCCTGCTTGATGATCTCCAATTTTCCCTTGGTATCATTAGTGCCCACATGGAAGAGCATCAGAGGGCAATAGTCCAAAACATGGACAAACCTTGGTAGTCTTTGTATGGCATCTCATATTCGAGCCCCTGGCAGGCAACAAACCTCTCTAGACAAGAGGTCAGGTCAGCAGATAGGTGTCTCCATCCCCTGCAGCAGGGAGTCCCCCACAACAATCACCCGCCGCTTCTTCCAGGTGTTTCCTCATGGCACAGGGTTTGTCAGCCCAGTTGCCTCCCTTGAAGCTATGCCAAGCTCTTCCTCATCCTGGAGGGCACTAAACCTATTCCTTAACTGCAAGTCTTCAGGAGAGGAAGAGAAAGGCTCCTACTCACAAGATGTGACCAACTTCCAGCCTCCTTCTACAGTGTTATGATGTACCATTTCACACAGCACAGAGCCCTCCAGCAACTCCACTGCTGTGGGGGGTTGGGACTCCCAAAGCTGCACAGTCTGCGAGAATACCCTGTCTATCTCCTGCTCATCCTCTCAAATGCTACACAGCCTACTGACTTCCTCCCATAACTCCTTTACCTGGCAATACAACTCATCAACAGCAGCACACCTCCTGCAGGAGAGCTGACTGTCCTCCCAGAGAGGCCCCAAGCACTCCCAGCAGCCTGAGACCTGTAGGGCTGCATCTACCATCAGAGGGTCAGTCTGGGTCCAAGCCTCTGACACAGCCAATGCAGCAACTCCAACAGCTACTGGGGAATGTGCTCTGCAGCACGTCATAACCATACCTGAGGAAGCACACACTGCTAGGATGAGAAATGAAAGTGCCTTCTTGCACCTTGTTACACAAACTGCTGCATCTGTTCACTGCCTCTGGGAGCTGCACTCTAGGCCTGGCTCTTATACAGGCCTCTCCCTAGCACTGACTCACAGGGTGCTTGACCCGCCCTAATCAAGGGCCACCTGGATCAAAGACCCCCAACTCCCTCTGATCGGGGCAACCAAGAAAGCTCGTTAGCAGCAGGTACACCTAGCTAGAGCTTCACCCAGGAGAAGTTAAGGTCTCCTGTAGGTGTCCTTGCCTAGCTCCCCTTTCCTGTTCACAGCAATCACCCTCTAGTTCCTTGGGGGTCCCCAGAAAGCCCCCACAACTTCCAACAAGGTCCTCAGAAGTTCTAAGCAGAGCCCAGACACTGCTGAGCAAACTGCTGTGTCTGTTCGCTGCCTCTGTTAGCAGCGCTAGCATCTAAGGTGTTAAAACACTGGACTGAGGTCTCAAAGAAAGGAGCATAGGGAACCCCAAATGGGCTTAGGCAGGGTAAGCCTTTCCCTGTTGCGAAGCTCAGAGAAGCGCATGTGAACCACACCCATGCACAGAGCCGAGGTCCCTGCATACACCGGCCGAGTAGCACTTAGGCACCCTCCAGCGTGGTGGCGATGAAGCGGCAATTCTGGGAACCAATGCCAGAGTCTGACACCTAAATCCTGCCAAAGCAGGACAGACACCCAAACTCCTTTGGGAACCTGGACTTCAGCTCCTTGGGGCAAATGTCCAGACACAGGGACCAGCATTTTCCAGCTGAACTGGAGCCGCCTCGCTGCTGCATACTAATGATAATTAGATACTACTGACTGGCTCTATATTGGTTTCCCTTGATGTCATATCTGCTTCCAGCTTGTTTTTGTCTATAGGTCTATCAGTGATTAAAAAAATTGAATTCTGACAAGACCATATTACCTTTTTCTACTGCCTTATGTTCCCCCCTGTATTTGCAGATAAAACACACTTTAATGTGACATATAGGAAAACATTTTTTTTTAAGTAAAAAGAGAAATATTGTCCTCCTTGACCTCATCCTAAATATCTGAACACATACGAATCAGGAAATACTGCACAATTTAAATTTGAACACTGTACTTATTAGGTTTCGGCAGCTCACAGTTTCCATTAGGTCTGTAATTAACACCTCCTCTCCTTCAATAAAATGGGACACTGTAGGCTTCCTTCTTCAGCAAGTTTATATGCTTGTTATGTGGCACTTGCTATTTGGTGTCACCACAGAATGAAGAGTACTCAGGAGACATTATTTATTAATGTACAACATTAAACATATTAAAAAGTAACTCCCTTTTCATTTTTTTGACTGCTTAAAGCAGTCAGAATGAACTAGTTTGGGTAATTCTTATTTGGGGTGATAGGTACTTTCTCAGTGAAAACATCTACAAAAAACAATGGGCCTATGCAAAAGAGATCCTCAGGTTTTGGGGTGCACAGTCTGACTTTCTGCATGTCTCTAGCATCGCTAATGAATTCAGCAAAACTTCATTAATCTTTGTCCACTTCAAATACATGTAATTGAAAACGTAACTTTCCCCCTTTATATGCATCTTGGAACTAAGGAAGCCAAATGAGTAGTTTAAAGGAGCTCTGCAAATAAATTTTGATTACTCCCTCTAAGAATACTGCAAGGCTGTGACTGGGTTAGCTGTTTAAATTCTTACTATTCATTTCTACCACAATACCCACAAGGAGGGTGATAGACATCTTAGTTAAAAATGCCTCTTAGTGCCCTAAATGACGCCTTTTCTGCCTCTGCTCTATTGGAAATGGCTGTTTGATGCCTACTGGCCACATGTGCAGCTCTCTGATGATGCTACCTGATTTTCCACAACCTCAGTTTTAATTCTGTTTTATTCAGCTAAAGCCATTCTGAGGGCAATAAAACTCTGATGTGAAGTGAGGTGTAGGGATGCAGAGACTGACTTGGCATGCACATTGGACAACAGCTCTGAGTGCTTTAAATCAGCCCATTCCCATTGGTGAGTGGTGCTGACAATTTAAATGTTGCCAGCAGTTAAAAACTTTTGCCCTTTGCATTATGATGTAGAAATCATTTCATGAACTTATGTAATTTACTTAGTTACCTCATTCTGATGTCAAAAATGGAATGTGCTGGGAGATACTATTACTTATCTTTTCCTCTTCAAAAAGAAATTAAACCACAGGCAGAGCCTGTGGGCACAGTAGACCCTCTTTGCAGTGAAGCCCAACAGTGGCTTGGTAGTCAAGTGTGTAGTTTGGCCCAAACTGTGAAGATAGAGAAGGCAGGGACAAGCCTGGGCATTTGTCAGGCTGAATAGATATATTTTGTTCCTTACACCAAAATATGTGCCAAACTTGCTACACCACTGCTGTATGTTAATCTGTAGAGGCTTATCAAATTGTAGGTGGAGGCTGGAAGAGAAATCTCATATTTCCCCTGCTTGTTGCTGTGAATTTTACATGGGAACACATTGCTGCAGCAATTATTGCATTTATGAATCTTATTAGTATGTATATGAATGTTTTATATTCTTTTAAAGGTCCATCAATTTGCCTGCACCTTGAATTTAAGAGATACTTACAGATATTATGACTAGAGGTCGGATAACTACCTGATATTCAGCCAGGATAAAAGGGATGCTGAGATAAATAGTACATGGGCACATGCTCCATTCAGTGTCTACTGAGAATTCCACCTTTGCATGGCCTTAAAGGGGAGAGGAGAGGAGAAAGTGTGGAAGCAGACCAGGCCTTTTCCTTCCTCTTCTAGGGGGAGGTTTAGGACATCTGCAGGAACTCAGTGCACCTCAAGTCAAGAAAACAAAACAAAAAACCTTGAGGGTTTCCTGAACAGGCACAACAGAATCCCCTTGCCATTTTACCCCCAGCTATGAAAACAGCTTTTTCTGTTCATGCTCATCTTCCTTGGTCCTCCTCCAAATGCAGTGATGTGGGGGTTTATTTCCACTGAGCCTCAGAGACCCCAGTGAACCACTCTATACTCTAGTTCTCTTTTCTGTGATGATAAGATCCTCGCACTCAATTACAGGAAGCATATAAGGTTGCAACCTCTTTTTAAGTCCCAGCATAATATTATACTGAGACTCTGGCTATACTCTTCTCACCTTCTCACCTTATATCCCTAATGACTTTGTAGCCACAGAAATTCCTTGTCCAGCTTCTTCCAAGTTTGTAAAGAACAAGTACCAAAAAGCTTTGTGGGAATCCCTGTGATCATATCTGTTCTAGTAAATAGAGCCTGTTATCAGGCCATGAGGCAAGTGGCACAGTACATCTTGCCATTGCTAAACTCCCTTCCCTGATCCAAACAGCCCAGCTCTGCCCAAACTGCATATTGGAAATAATCCCTGGTTGCTGCTGTTCCGCTAACCTTTCTTGGGCATTGTGCGACAGAGCCGTAGCTGACACAGCCCTAAAACTTGCCCGGAAGCATGCAAGGAATTAAACAGTACGGATGATAGGAATGGTGCTAAGCTAGCGTCCTGGCCCTGTTATTTGACTAATTTGCACATGCCTGCGGGGCCTAGTGCAGGTGCTTTGCTCTGTTTTGCCTCCAGGCTAGCTCGTACTGTTAGCTGCTCAGATGCTTTCGCAAAAGGATACGTGCAGAGCAGGTGCCTCACTAATTTCCCTATCTCAAACCTCTAACCTTCTTTTTTCCTTCTTCTTATTTGTTGCCCAGTAAGTCATTTGGTTCAGTCCTGCAATTCCTCTCGAACCAAGAGATTTTTTTTTTAATTTCCTGATAGCCCATTGGTCGGAGGTGAAGGGTTAGGGAAAGATTGTAAAAGTGCTATGCATAAGGCAAATTTTTTCCTAGTAAACCTTTCCAGCTCTTGGTTATTCAGGGACATTCTGAGTTGGAAGCAGCACTGGTTTTAATGTTCATCAGTTGAACGCTATCTTCCATGTATTTATCACACCCTTGCTTGATTCCACTATGATGCGGGCTCTGTAGTATCCCCCATCAATGAGTTCTATGTTCTGTTACACATCGTGTAGAAAAAAATAATTCTTTTTAGCTGTAAATCTGCTAGCTCATCATTTAATTAGATGTCCCCAAACTATTGTGACAATTAGTGGATTATCCATCCCTACTCACTTCCTCCAAATCTTTGCTGTTTGTGATTTTCTAGATCTTTATCATAATCTTCATATCCCTGTTAGCTAAAGGCTTTTACTCTTTTTAGTAATTCTTCAAGCTTTTTCACATCCTCAGACATTCTTGTTACCCTTGGGATTACTTTTGTTGAGATAGATGGTCAGAATAGTATCTAATATTTAAGATGCATGTGCATCTTAAATATAAACTGATGTAAAATGATGAAATTTTTGTTTTCTGCTTAGTTCTTTTTTAATACTTCTAACACTCAATTTACCTGTTTTTGACTCTTACGGAGCATTTGACCTTCCTCCATTCAACCTCTAGAATATAATCACTTTCCGAATATTTCTGTTCTGCATTTTTGCACACAGGAGATATGAAACAATGTTCTACTTTTTTTTTTCCTTTTTCAGTTCTACTGGGATCTTTAGACATCACTTGCTCAGATGCTTGTCTCAGCTGAAAAACTGAAGATGATATTTTTCTGATGCTTCAGGATGAGGTTGTGTTTATTCTAGTGCTTTGAGAAATAGTCACAGTATGTGACTACTTAGTTAACAACAAAATTCAGATTTCGCTCCTTAGATTTCACAGTTCCAGGAAACAACACCTGAGTGTTGTCTGAGGCAGCTTAATTATTCGACTACTTTGCCATCTTGTATAATCCTCAAGTGGACAGTTTTAATGATTCTCAAAGTGAATTGCCTCTATTTTCTGGTAGTGCCAGTCCATCACATCTTACAGCCCAAAACCTAGTAGGTGCTACATTCCCTTTTTCTTTACTCTCTCTCTCTTTTTTTTTTTAATATATAAAATTGTAACTATTTTCTTTGGCTTTGTATGCAAATGTCAGCCTTCCTGCCAAGAGCTGAAAAGATTTCAGAATGAATGCAGAAGAAAGAAGTGCCTGAAGCAAGTGTTGTCCCCTGCCCCTGCTATGGTTACAAAGAACTATACAATATTCAGGGGAGAGAAACTACTCTTTGCATTATATGTAGTAGGATATACTTTAGTAATAATTATTCTTTAACCTACCTGCATATTTTCTTCATTTTAATGATCTGTGTTGAGATGTTTATTGTATATGGAATGATTGCTAATTATGAATTTGTAATGAATTTTAATGGATGCAGTTCAATTCCTTAACTTTCAATGCTCCCATGGGCAAAATGCTGTATTCACACGCTTCTGCAGGTACAGCATGCTAGTGTAGCTTGATTTACGTACTGCAATGGTTCAGATGAAAGCAGGCATGAAAGAACAAAATTGCAAAGACAGATATTGCAGGCAATCCCAAACATGCTGATGCTCAATCAAACCTGATCTGACTATATTAAAACTTAGTTTTTAATTTCTGAGACTTATATCCTCTATGTTTTTTCTAAAGATAGAGAGTTTGATTTGGAGAAACTGGAAAGACAATGCCTAGAACCTGTTAAAGTTTTCAGAAACATCATTTGTGTCCATATCATGATAAAGCTGATGATTTACTTATTCCAGGCAATACATAGTCAGCTCATATCCTGAGCCAGACAGGTGGAAAGTTTTGAAGGTTCTACCTTAGGCCTTCTCTGCTCGCATAATAGAGCCTCTTGAGGGATGCAAAGGCTTTACTAGTAGTTTCACAACTCACCTGGAGTAACCAGTCATTTGGGTTGTGAATCACTAGAGATCACTTTACTTTTCCTGGTACAAACATCTCCTGCTGCAGAAAGGAATACTGAGGAAAACACTGTTGCTCTGCCTGTGCTTTTTAAGAAGGAAGAGGAAGGCAGAGAGACTGGGGAGCTGTGAGCAGCAGCGGCTGTAAGAGTCATCGTTTAGTGGCGTCCCGTCTGCCAGGCTGCCTCTTCACATCAAAAGTGTTTTCATATTAATATTCCTCCACAATAGCTGCCAGATAGAGGTTGACCTTAGCTTGCTAGGAAGCATTTGTGATTATGAGATTAGACTAACTTGGGGTTCATGCTTTATTATTATTTTGTTGTTGTTGTTGTTGTTGTTGTTAGACTGACTCCCTATTACTGCTTCTCTTTCAGGCTAAATGCTATCTACATTGGTAACAGCTTCCATTGGATGAAGTTTACAGCATGCAGCTGATTTCTCAATACATAAATGATCCTGAGACCAGCACACTGTATTTCTTGTAATAAATTTTAATTTTCATAGGCACTGAAACAATGTAGACAAAATGAAATGTCTTGCTTCTCACTGATCCTGTTCAGAGTCTTGTCTGAAATAGCTGGACTCTGACTAGAATTCATGATCTAAGGGAATGACACTTACAGGAAATATTTCTAACCACTTCTAAGATATGTCCTAATGGAAAGATTAAATTATATGAATTTCCATTTTCTCTCAGCCCAAGCTCCTCGACAGGACTTATTTATCTGGCTCCTGTAGGAGAATCAAAAGCCTTCATTGTGAGCCTCCTGGGTATTGCTGGAGCAGAGTTCAGGAGCCAGCATACTGAGAAGCCAACACAGGAGATTTCAAGTACAGTCTCTCTGGAACATTTATTGCCTCATTGCCTTCTGATAGAAAGCGCCTCCTGCATTCCAGATTTATAGTGCTAAAAATCTCTTCTCTTTCATTAAAACTTAAAAATCATTAATTTCTTTCAAAATATGTCAGGAAAAGTTATCTTCTCCTCCAGTAATATATAAAGTCTAGTATTTAAAATCATCATCCAGAAATGAGAAGAATTCTCACCTTACCCTGAAGGGGTCTAAGTCCACATTTTCCACTTTCCAATTGCAGCCTGTCCTGGGGGAAAAGAGCATTTAGAGGCTGAGGGCAAAGCTTCCTACTGAAGCAATGGCACTTCTCATTACAGGAACCCAAGATCCGTGGGGAAGGGCTAGCACCAAAGACAGAGCTTGGGACCCAGGAAATCAGTTCACAGGCACAGCCCTTGCTGCCAGGGCCTTGTATATGGTTTTTTGTATTAAGTATTTGCTAGAGAATGGACTTGGCATGAGCTTGAGGAGAGGGGATGGCAGCTCAGGGAGCAGCAGTGTGGACAGCAGGCTGTGTGCAGGGCGAGTTGTCTGCTCCAGTCTTGCCTGCAGAGGAGCCCTGCCACCTGCCTGCACAGGTCCCCGTCACCCCCAGGTCCCCCGTCCTCTCCATTTTCACCCCAGCTCCTGCGGGAGCTTAACCAGATGCACATGAGCAGCAGCAGGAGCAGATTTCTCCTCTCCTCACCCTGCTGCTTCACTCACTCTTTCCTCCCAAAGGAAGGAGCCCTGCCCTTCCCAACATGTCCTGAAGGTTCGGGAAGATGACTTGAGTTTGCTTCTAGTGGGAATGGCATTAAAGGACAGCTAGGAAAAGAGTAAGGGAGTTCAACAGCAATGTTCTTACACCCCAAAAGCGCAGGTGAGGAGGAAGCTGATGAGTCAAGGAGGGAAGAAAGAGCATCCTCACCCTTGCCTCTCCCCCAGGCACACCCAAAACCTTCTACAGAAACTTCTTTCTGAAACTGCTCTGACCCCTCTCTTCCACCCAGACCTCTGGAGACCCCGGACCCTTTCTGAGTCCTGTCACTTGCTCACACCCACTCACTTCTCCTCTGCCATCCCTTTCCCTGCGCTTAAGAGAGTCATGGCCCCTGCTAACTCTTCCTCTCCTCACGCAAAGCTGCCCAAAATATCCTGTACTTCTCTCAGCCCTCTCTCTACCCACCCACATACAAATATGTTCTTTCCAGTCCCCTCTGCTTCTCCAGTCTCAGTATCTTTTTGGCTAAGACTGCATCAGGGAATATTGATGGCCAGTACCTCCTGGAGAACGAGGGGATGAAGTCCTGCCTACTCTTTGAGGAGCTGGCTTTCACAGTCCTCAAGTTGGTGAAAATGTGGGGGGTTGATTTTGTGGCAGGAGAAGCGGAGTGAAGAAAATTAGAAACACGTAAGCAAGAAGGGATAAAGGTAACCCAGCTTACTTCTGTGCTGAAGGCCCAGACATCGGTCACGTCAGCCACTTTCTTAGCAGAACTGTGACTTAGTAGAACTTCCAGTGGAAAAGAAAAGAGCAGATAGTTGGGGGTGGCAACATCTTAAACCACTGCAGCTGTTTGGAAACTGAATGATGACCCACAGCCACAGGAAAAGACATTTTTGTTCCACTGACACAAATATATCACCAAAATATACAGAATTTATTTGGCACAGTGATGGCAATAAAATCCTTACTTGTTAGACTAGTATTTAATGATATCTTTGAGTGAACAGAACACCCAATTTTATGGTAGCTCTATCTTAAAACAAATTAATTACAATTGTAGATTTAAGCATTTTAAAATTAGCAAATGACTTCAGAAGGTATATATGCAACACTTAAGTTTAACCATTTTTCATATGAATTATAAGCAGTTCTCAAACACTATTTAAGCTTTTGTTTTATTTTACAAATCCTGGGATAGGCATGTCATTTTGTATGATAGTCAGAGAAAGTCTCACACAAAATGTGAAGAGACTGTAAAAAGGAAGAGGAAAGTGTGGTATTAATTGAGAAATGTATGCAAAGGAGCACACTTCTGTATGGAAAACTTGGTGTTTGATCATTTCTGAGTGTTGAACCAGTAACTAACCTTAAAGTTAGTTTAACCTAATTCTAAATGAATTTCCTATGTGATATAATGGTCAACAGAACACAGGCATGCATCAGTGGCCTGTGACTATTTTTTTTCTTTCTTCTCTACTTCCTTCTTTTTGGCATTTTATGAAACAGGCATTTTTTTCCTAAAAGACTCAGAGCCCATTGATTTTTAAAGTTTTTATGGAATTCTGCCCTGTAAGGTGCAAAGTTAACAGAGAAAAACACAAAATGTGGTAAAAGCTCCTGTGGAGCATTCTCTAATTAATTGTGCGCTCCTGAAGGATCACCAAGGGTGGAGAAAGGTTCTTGTTAACTGAAGCAACAGTTTCTATGGAAATGGAAAATAATCACTCTGAAACTTTCTGCATAAAAACAGTTAGGCTGGTTGTATTCATTATGTTGTATTTAGTATGCCTTGCCAGACAGAAAACTTGGCTACTTTCAGCTTGAATGACATAGAGTGCTGTTGCACAAATTAGTATAATCTATTTGTGCAGTTTTATTAGCTTAAGTTGTAAAAGACAGATGGAACATGCTAGTCTGTTTATGTATGTGCATAAAAAGCATGTTCAGGTAGTTGTATTTAAACATATTGCTGGTTTTTGCATATAGTTTAGTTATCATGTGAGTCATTTGGTATTTTACTTGTCTAGTGATCAACAAGAGTCTGACTTTTTGACACCAGGCTGTTGTGCAAATCGCTGTTACACAAGCTATTCTGTAACAGAGTTGTGAAACACAGGAAGCCACTGGCCAATGAGTTCAAGTTCAGACACCAATGTCCTACCTACCTAACAGTCATAAGCCCTCACCAAAATGCGGGAAGCTCAGGTCACTGAACACTTAAAAACAAGCTCAAAATGTAAAAAGATCTGAAATCACTTTATGGATTTTAGAATTAAGTTTTTGCAAAAGCATCAGAATAGAATGTTTGAAGCTCCACACAGTCAGTTAACATGAATGGAAACCAATGAGTTGTTAACCTGCAAAAATAGTAGTAAATATTAATAGAAAATATCTCATATTCAACTTAAACAGTCCCTTTTCTGTTGAACCTCTCTAAAATTAATCTTTTTGTCAGACAGAGCAGACTGTTCTCTGAAAAAAAGTAACCAAGTATAAAGACTTGAATTGTAGTCTGATCCTGATGGTGTTCTTGCAGATTAGGATAAATTTATATCCCCTCTGAAGCTGGTGACATAACTTCTGCTACTTTCAATAGGCCAGGACTTTCAGAAGGACTAAGTCCTATAGTTCTGTCAAACAAGTAAAACACTACATTTGTTCTGTTATAAAAACAGGCAACAAGTTAGAAACACCCTATTTCCATCTTCAAAAACACATCAATAACATTCTTTATGTTAGCATCTAGCATCCTTAAGATGACTAGAGTAGCTGCAGAAATGCCACAAAAATACCCAGCAGCTTGAATTCACCATAACTTTTGAGAGTAGTTCTCTGAAATGACTGCACTTG
This sequence comes from Apteryx mantelli, assembly GCF_036417845.1. Classification (NCBI taxonomy): domain Eukaryota; kingdom Metazoa; phylum Chordata; class Aves; order Apterygiformes; family Apterygidae; genus Apteryx; species Apteryx mantelli. Next base: position 112,411,515 of record NC_089980.1, on the reverse strand, counting down.
GTTCTGGCCTCATGGAAATAATGGAAATGACGGAAATAACAAAACCAAACCTCACACCCCAGAATGCTTCATTTGATATTGTGTCAGAATGATTTCCTGATATTTCAGCAGTTCAGCTTTAGGCTCCTCCTGTTTACACAGTTTCAACCATTTTCAAAATACATAGCACAACTCCTATTTCTCCAGCATTCATTTTAGTCAGAACTTGCAGGATGAAGCCTCAACCAAATAGAAAAGCTGGATGTTTGTTTGTCTTTTAACATAGTATCCTCTTGCTGAAACAAATACCTCTGTGCAGCAAATAAAGTCCGAATTGTCACCAACGTCTTACGCACTGTCAAGAGGAAGAGAAGAATAAACCAAGCAGGCCTCATTAGCAGATCTCCACTGATCTTGCTCACTACTGCTTAGAGCAAAAATGGCACATTTTTATGACAATTATTAATCATACAAGTTAAAAAGAAATGTGTATTGAGTAGTTATTTAGAGGATGAGGCTTTTTGGTTTATGTCACAACCTTTAGTAGGAGTCAATGTGGCAAGGGAGAGGTGGATTTTATTGACTGCTTTTCTATATTAAATAAAACCTTTAGATACTGGTCAAAGGACTATAGACCTCAAAGAAAATTAATGCTCTGAAGTGGTTGAAATATCACCAGAGAATGACAGGCCTGCAAATTAGTTATCGATTGTGAGTAAATGACAGAAGCGCTGATAGAAAGCTTTACTAATAATAAGCTAGAGAAAGATAATATAATTAATACTAATCAAGACTTACCTATTGAAAACATGTCCTGTCAAACTAACTTAACACCAGTGCAACTATGCAGGTTTGGTTTACTTTGACTTTTATAAAAAACTTCATTTGAATCATATGATGTTTTGATGAAGAGGCTAAAGCAATCTGAAGCTGACAGGATATGTGTTGACTAGATACTTTATATGTTTAAATTGTAATTTTTTAAGGGAAAACTCTTTGTTATGTTTCTGGCAGGTATTTCAAGTATCACTTCTTGGCTAAAAATTACTGAATATCTTTATCAGCAACCTGAATGAAAACACTTTTCAGTTCACTGTCTCTGTATAACCAAATTGCACGTCCAATGTCTCTTCTTAGAAATACTATTATCAGATGTAGTCTCTCAGTATTGTTTGATTGTGATAACTAGTATGTGACCTACTTTTTATTAAATAATCATGGAGCTGCCTCAGGAACAGGGGCCCTGCCTCTGTGTTGGCCCTTGGCTCGAGGGCACATGAGGTCCTCTCTCTCCCTCTCCTCCTGTAGTGCAGGCAACACTTTCATGGGGTAAAAATAAACCAAGAACTTTTAATTTTACAGCAATAGGCAGTGAACAGCACTTGTTAGCTGGAACGAGCTGTCTTGTTCAGTGGCTTGTGTTACTGATCAGTTAAAATTAATTACTGAAGGAAACAGATCATTGTCAAACTCCTTGGCTGTGTGTGTACTGGTAGATATAATATGCAAGGACCTGTTCTTTTTTGCTGAGAGCAAACAGCACAGCACGGCCCATAGCTTTACAGCTAAGTGCTCTTCCTCAAGAACAGCCAGTTTGTCCACATGACAGGGAATATGCTAGCAGTAAAGCAGTATGGGCAATCACACACCAGAGCTTGAGCTCACGTTCAGGTCTCTTTCATTTCTAATACAGATGGAGCTCTTGGCTCTGAATGTTGACTAAAAGCAAGGCACATTATGGTAATTAAAGGGAGCTAAGACTCTCCTTTAGTGGATCAATAAAAAACATCATTGACATTCTCTGGAAACATGAAGGACCACTGGTGGACATTTAAAAAACAGTGCATATCATAACTGTAAATGATCAGTGCTAGCCAGTCATACTTCTGACAACAAATGGCCTTGTTCTCAACAATATGTAGTCAGCCATCTACACCTGTGTTAACCATGAAACTGCAAATCAGCAATATTCAGGGAGTGCTAAATTCCGTGTAGAATTCAGGATTTTTTTTTTTTTAAGATCAGACAAAACCCATGAAGTGGTTCATGTCTAATCTAAGGCAGCAGATCCAGTCTTACAAGTTTTTGAGGTTAATGGAATCTGTGATAACAGGATAAATCATGACTAGGATATGAGCCAAAAACTCACAGATATGCTGAGGAAACCCAGCATTAATACTTAGACTAAGAGTTAGAATGTGCTGAGCAAAGAAATTCGTTGAGTCTTGATTGAAGTGTACTCTTTGAACACAAGACCAACATTGAGAATAAAACTACTGCATCCAGAAGATTGAAAGCCATGAATAATTCAAAATCTGAGTCCCCTATAAAGCACTACAGAGCAGCATATTCTACCAAAACTTCAGCCAGATTTGACCACTGCAATGATTTGCCTCAGACTGGGAGATATTTGAAGGACTTTCAGGATGCATCATGGTCAAAGGGGATGGCAGCACTGTTGGCACTCAGGATGTCTTTATGGGAGAGGCAGTTTCAAGCAAAGAATAAAACAGTTGCCATGAAATCAAGTGGTGTTTATTAATTTTAAATTGGCCATGCATACATGCCAGTGTTATACAAGAAATAGCAGGACTATTACTAAAGGAAGACAACACGATCAGAGGCTTCAGGTAGCTTGATTATTCAGAGTGGATTATCTAAATTGTAAATTAACCACACCTTCCCCATTCCTTCCTCTCCCATGCACATATCACACAGAACTGTCCATAAAATACATAATAAAGAGGGTTTGATACTCCTAACAGGTCCTACTCTGTTTGTTGATATATAAAAGTACCCCTCTCTTGAGAGAAAACTGGATAAGCAGGAGTTTTTAAGCTTTCAGAAAAGAATGTACTAAATGTACTCTCGCAGGGTAATTCATGTATTTGCTGTTATCTGCACTTTCATTTAATCTAGGTTTTCCCACTCCTCCATTACCCCAATTACTGAATGATGAAGATGTACACTTAAAACTCATATCTTAATGGGAAAAGTTATTTTCACAGAAGGTGTAAAAACCTAAATGCATGCCTTTGTGCAAAATGGAAAAGCTATAATTATGATACCATTGAAAAAAAAGAGTGCTCAGTGTTGGATTAAATGGGTGCCAAGGTCTCATCAAGTCGGAGGTCTCATGAAAAAACAGTGAATCAAAACAAGAAGGAATCTGAGGAAGTGTCAAAGTGATGGAGAATCTCTCAGTGGAGATTAGATCGGAGGAGATTTATGATAAAGGAATATATATTTCTCAATAATTCTACAATTTCATCCTGAGCAGGACCTTGACCTCTGTATCACAGTGGTACTGTAGGAATCCAGAGCAAATAGTATTTTTCCTCTCAGCATTCATAGACAATACTATCACTGTGGACCTGTTGACTTATTTAGGAGAATTTAGGACCATGGATCACCTCTGAGCTGGGCTCAGATCGTCATCAGTGCATCTGTGTACCTCTTTACAGTGCATCTCTGTTAGCCAGAATATGAGAGAGTGAGACAGAGAATACAGAAAGTTAACCATAACTCCACTGAAGCAGAAATAAACCAAAAGTTTCAGTGGGTAGTAATTAATTCTCAATGTCTATGTTTCCCATTGCTGCAAAGATTTGGAAGGGTTTTATATCACATTTTGATTGCGAAAAAAAGCTGAGGTTGCTATATTAAATACAAAGAGAGTACATAAGTATCTTTCCAAAAACACAGTATAAAGTGAAATATGGACTGTCACTGTTCAGGATTAGCATGCTCACATGGTGGTTTTCACTTGGATAAAATATGTATCTGTATCTGTACTCCTGCTTGTTTATTTGCAGATATAGTGAGAACTGGTTGAGCACCCTGTAGCAGCATATCAATGAAAACTCTTTGCTACTGCAGGTCAGAACTAGCAAGACACACCTTGAGTGGCATGAGAGACTAGTAGGCGAGCAACGTGCCTTTCACACATTACTATGCATGGCATAAACTTAGAATGTGTTGAGGATAGCACTGATACATCTTGGAGGTCAAGGTTCTGCCCAAGAGGAAATTGTTACAATTTGGAAATACAGTTTGGGGTAAGGTCCTGTAATACAACCTACCCTTCATCTAACTGTCCTGAACATGTTAGTTAATCATGTGTGGGATGAACTTCCAGGCAATTTGAAGAGTATCATTAAGGAAAAGAAGAGAGAACAAGGCACCTTGTGCCAACTTTGCTAGAACTGGCTTTTTCTTAAACACCTCCTACATACTTGATGCTGGGAGAGACATTTCAGCTTGCACAGTCCACCTGTACTGCTGAGGCTCATCTTGGATTAATAGTTGTAGAGAGTAAGCTGTGTAATTTATGAGGGGTGTGAATTAGCTCTCATTTAGCATTTCTGCACAAACTTTTAGCACTGTATCCACATATTTAGAAACATTATACCAGTATTTCAGCTCTTTTCAGGGCCAATTATAATACTTTCATTCAGGGATCCTTCATAATGGAATGGAGTGTTAATGCAAGAAGGAATCACCATGCCTTAATTGAGTCTAATCTTTATTTTCTGATTCTGACCTAGAATTAAAGTTTTCTTTCTGAAATAAAAAACTTGATAGAAAAAGATAACTGTTCTATAAAAGCTGAATCATATAATCTTATAATTGTTCTACCATATCTAGGGGATGGCCAAACTGTAAAATAAAAATCCATCAGTTTCTTAAATTCTATAACATTTTCAGAATTATTTGTAAATAATGTTACTTTTTCTGTCTTTGTTAAAGGTTTGTGTAACAGGATTTTGCATTATGTGCTGCAGTTTCTAGGATTTCTAAATCAATTTTTAAATGGGCTGACTTCCAAATCTGAATTATTACCAGCTTTCTATTGTATCTTATTTGTTTGGACTTTTCCCCCCACCTCCAAACCTTCAGGCCATTCCTTTAAATGATTGAAATAAACTTTCCAAACGTTTCCAATAGTTTTGAAAATTAAGTGAATCGATATGGAAGGTTTTCAGAAAAGGCTAGTCAAGGCTTTTTCAGGAATAGTCTTGACTGTAGTCCTAGTCTCAGAACAAAGGGCTATATCAGATATCTGTTGATGTCCCATGTAATTCTACCTTTTCACGATATTTTAAGTAGAAGTAATCATGGATTAATGTTGTCAGAAAATTATCTTGCATTGTAAGCTGAAGTAAAATATGTGAGGAGAAAAAATTAAAATTAGGCTGTTCATTCTTGCAAGATCAAAGAAATATTTTGCAGGAGTAAATTTTTTTGTTTCTCAAGTGGACATTTGCAATTTGAAGAATTTACAAAGTTTTATCCTAGAAAATCAAATGGCAAAAACCAACATCTTAAAATTCCTTATTACTTGGATAGAAAAATATAATTCATTCTAAAATACATTTGAAACCCAATTATGTTATTACATGAAACTTGGCATATCACAACTGCTTGTTACATGAGAATCCTTCTGGGAATTTTTGGTGCTTTATAAGCATTAATTTATTAACCCTACAACACTGTCTTGTAGCAAGCATTACCTTAGCTGCAAACACGGGGAAACTGATGTACAGCATTACCAGAATGCCAAAATTATGGAGGAGGTCTTTGGCTGAGCTGTTAAAAGAGCCCTTGCCGCACTGCAGCAGCACAATTTTTCTGCATCCTATTACGGTGTAAGGAGAGTCAAGAGATATACCTCTTTCGGAAGAGTTTCTATTTGTCTCAGCCTACAACTTATAATGTAAAGAGGGATTGTTGAAGGCAAAAAGTGAATGGTCTATGGGTGAAGCATGATGTTTCTATTGAGGTGACCCTATGTACCTACTGATACAGTCTGAAGTAGCCTGCAGACCAAGAGCAGAGGATCAAGGGACTATACCTAAAGGCCGGATATATGGAGTCCAGCGTACCATTTCCATTTTGACCCAGAATTACATCATCATCTTTATTCTGTTTCATAAGATCTTCATTTTAAAACATAATTTAAAGGGTAACATCATTTTATGTGAACATTTCTAACCTGAGGAAACAGTGGAAGGTAGGGATGCTGTATGTAGGAAGGGGTTATTTGAGTTATCTTTTTCTTTCTCCATTTGGCTCTGGGGTGAAGGTTTTCTTCAGATAGGATGGTGACCTGGCTGTTTTCCCCAGGCAGCTGGGGAAGTGAGAACTATGAGCAGGTTACCAAATACCGGCAAAGTGAGGGTGACACAGGAAAAGAGCTGAAATGCCCACCAGCTCATTCATGTAGCTTGTCTGGTCACCCTCGCCCAAGTCCTGCCTTGTTAAACCTTTCTAGACCCTACACTTTCACTGTTATGACTATATGAAGCACAATCATCAAATCAGTAATCTACACCAGCGTGATGGATAGTCTTCTACAGTATTGCAAGTACACTGCAATCAACAATTTTGCCTCATGTGCCTTCTGTTTATGATGAAAACCCTAACAAAATGGCATGAAAACTAATTTTATAACAGAAAATCTGTAGGCAAATTACAGAACAGGGACACTCGTTAGAACTTGTATATTTTGTTTTCATTTTACCCCATTTCATATTTTGCATATTTTCCACATTTTGACTTTTTAAATGGCTATGGTAAGTAAATCGGTCAAGTAGTTATCTGGTTTATATGAACTAAACACTGAATGAGAGCCATAAAAGTAGTACATAAAAATTTTAAATAATTAGGAAAATATTCACTGGCAATGGCATAGAAGATATCATAAAAACATTATGTGCTTCATCCTACAACATGTTGGAGTCAAGGAGGGTTTGTAAATATATAAAACAAAACACAAAATTCCTCTCCCATGATGAGGATGGAGGTGGATGCTCAGATTAGCTAATAATAGTAGAGTTAATCAGGAAGGCATATTTTCCCCTCTATACAGTGAATATTTTTCATCTCTATACAGACCCTGTACGGAAACATCACATTGAAACTATCCTGTTTCTCTTACTTCACTCATTATTTATATACCTATATTTATTTAAAACTTCTTGCTATGCTTTGTCCCTTTCAAAATGAGCAAGTACAAGAATTGTTGCTTTTGTTTCACGAATGCACAGATATTAAACAAAGTTAGCTAGTCTGAATTGCACCATGGTTGTATTGTTTTGACGTGTGTATATATATATATAGTTATCTTGTTCTCTGAAAAATAGGAGGTAACAATCATTGTAGCAGTGATGAAAATCTTGAACCGAATGAATAAATGAATAGACATTTGTTAGTTGTCAGAACTCATTCCCAAATGCAGGAGGGGAACCTCAGAAGAGCCTTCCCACAGAATTCTCTTGGGTACTTGCTCATTTATTTAATCTGCACAAGGCAACATTTATTAGATGCTTCCCTGTTTTTGTAACTGTCAGTAACAGAGGTTTGGTGGAGGGAGGGTTCCCTCAAATAGAACGCCAGTTTTTTGGCATCTCTGATGTAACTGCAATGAAACTTGGGCAAAGCAAGCCTAGTATTATCCAGAGGTACCTCAAAGATATTGAGACAGCAACAAAACTTGCTTAACCTGTTTGCTTTCCCATACTCCTAGGCTTTACCTAGCTACCTTATGCCAAACTCCTGCTTAATTGTTTGATTTAATTGTTTCTCATAGAATAATAGTTTTTTCAAACCACATCAACAGCTGTTATAGACTTTTGTTGTTTTTCTTGCTTTCGTTTATAGTCACTATATTTTGTTTGCTTGCTTTTGACATTGAGGAGCTTTTAATTCATCCAGTACTTAATTTAGGGTCATAATGTTTCTCCTTGGTTCAATCATCATAGAAAGAGATTAGGAAAGCCAGAAAGTTTCATGAGATGAAATTCTTTCATATGTATCTTTTCAGGGTGTCCAAAATAAGGCAGGGCCAGCAGCCTGTAATTTCTGCTTGTACCTGAGATCCTAAAACAAGAGAAGTGACAAAGACAATGGGACGGGTCAAATGCTATGCATCACTGCTCTGTTGAAAGGATGGGCATTAAAATAGCAGTATAGCTGTTGAAAAGCATTTCAGGCAAATACTCAGCTCTCCCTTTATTTTGACAAGTGTCAAGCATGAAAAATTAAACATTTGTGCAACTTCTGTGATTTAAAACCCAAACAATGAAAATGAATGCTTTACTTGTAAGAGTCCACTTTTAAGATGCCACTGTAAAACTTTCCTTCAACGGAATGATGTTTTCTCTCATGCCACATTCCTTTACATAGATCTAGTTCCACTGGCCTCTATTCAAAAAGAGGAACAATCAACATATTCCTATCACACATCCCGTCAGGTATTCTACTGCAGTGCTTCTTTGAGGGACATCTCTTAACTTGTCAGAACTTGATTGTGCAAAGGCACAGGGTATTGCATGCGCTTGCCTGTTTACTGCTAAACAAAGGTCTTAACTGCTATATTTCAGCTTTTCTGTCGCTTCCCAGGAGTCATTGCCTGTCTTGTAGAGCTCAGCAGAGAATTGTTATTCTGATCACATTTTATCCTATCAGGACTTTCTCACTTTCTGCCTCAGTCTGCAAACTCTTCAATTACTGATGTCAACTTTTGCTGGGTTTTACTGATACCATGTGGATATGCTGTTATTCTAATTCTGCCTTGCTCACATGGAGCGATAGTGAAAGCCTGCACTGTGGGTACATTGCATATGGGGAGGTAAACTCAGGAGAGCCAGGCTGTGGCAGTGTCTGAGCTCCCAGTGCATTGCCATCTGCTGGAACCCACTGCCCAGCGTTAGGCTTTCTGTAAAAACCTTGTCCTGATCTATGCACAAAAGAGCTTTGACATTTTATCTCAAACCGACTTCTACTGGCAGTTTAAGCTAAAATGCCAGGCTGCAAATTTGACCAAGCAAGTTAGGCATATGTGCTTTCTACCACTCCAGTGCTAGCCTTTCTGCATGTCTGGGTTTGCCCTGGAAAGTCTTGATTTCAGGGTGTTTGCCAGAGGTCTTGATTGCAGAGCCAACAAGCTTATTAAAGGACTGTGTATGCTCAGTTCTCTGTGGTTTCAGTGTGGCTCATGCAGAGCTGACACCACTTTGCTGTTGGGCTTTTGGGCTCTTGGGCTGGTGTTGGCCTGGCTCTCCGGGTGCAGCCAGAGGACAGCCCTGAGGGGACACATCCCAGCCACAGCTCTGGCAGTGCCAGTCTTGGCACACAAACAGGGCTGTGCAACATCTGCCTGACATAGGGGAACTGCCCCTTAGGAAGGTTAGACAGAGAGATTTGGTTAAGATCTTACCTTCCCCAAGGGCCCAGACACCTAACCAAGGTTGCAGAAAGTAGCTTTGCTACTTTCAGGACTCAGAGCCTTTACCCCGCTTGCAGTTAATTACCTATGCCAGTCCCTCCCCACAGAACTACTGCTCATTTGTTAATATAAACAGACAACAATTTTTTTTTTTTTTTTTTTTGGAGCTGTGTAATATGTCAGTAATGGGGCCAATTTATGAAATTTGGATGTTTTCATCCTGCTATACTACATAGTTCAGTACTTCTCTCCTGCTCTGCTTGTTGTCAGTCCATCTCAGATACAGGTAATTATATTCTAGGGATCTAATTTTAATCAGCTGTTGTGTCCTATGCTGTTGTGTTTTCTTATACAGTTGGTATGAGTTGATGTGCTCTTAAATGAAGCAAGGAAGAACTATATTTTATTAAACCAACTGAGATAGTTGTGAGTTATGGAAAAGGTAGCCGCAAATGAATGTGGCATGGACTCCTCCCTGAACAGATCTTGCATACCTGAACAAGGCATTGTGAAACTTCCTGTTTCAAGCTATTTAGATTTTCAGATTTAAAGGGGGAAAAAGATTGCCATGATAATAGCAGTAATAGCTTTTACCAAAGATATTTTGTGAACATAATGCTGATTATAATGTTTGTGGAGCAATCAGATTCAGGATTGTGTCACCAGTTCTGAAGATGCGTTTAGGAAGGATGTTGTTCATGCTCTGAGAAAACTGCAATCAGTTTATTAACTGTCATCTGAAACATCTGCTTAAGAATTCAGGACCCAGAGATGAACTCCATGAAAAACACTAAAACTTCTTTACTTTTGGTGCCACTGGTTCTGATCTGGGCTGCTTTGGTCTGTCAGGTATCAAGCATTACGATTAAGATAGCTGGATCCTCTCTCATTCTGTTATTCAGCCAGGCATATGCTTCACTTACTTGCATTACCACATTGTGAGTCTTCCTAACCCCTTCCTAACCCTTTCCTAACCCCAAATATTTTGGTCAGTTTGATCAGTTATTCTGCAAACAGCTATATATTGCATGTTGCATCACCAGACTTCACCTTTGCTAATAGATTTTGTATTGTACTTAAAAAAATATATATAAAAGACATTATTCTTAGCTTCAGCTCTTCCTTAACATGCCATCCATTCTGCAACTAGACATTTCAGGAGAGAAAAAGCTGGAGAGATCCAGATTTGCCTACCCGTAATGCTGTAGCTTTGAAAATAAATATAAAATATGATCATTAATCAACAACAGCACTGCATCTTCTGAGGCTTCTGTGAAGTTCAACAAACTAGAAAAGTGCTTAAGAATATCTTCTGTTAAAATTGAGTCATTCTGTTGGAAATAAATATTTTATGACATATCCAGTGATAATAGCATAGTCTTTTCACCCCCAAAAGTTCATGTAATTTGTTTTCCCCTTTCTAGATGAAACTTCCCCAGAACCTAAATAAAGGAATGAATGAGATCTCTGTATAAAATCTAAACAAGATAAATTTTGAACATAAATGGTGTAATTAGTTCTGTTCATTTTTTGATATGAAGTTAATAAAAAAACTTTCCATTTATTTCCAAACAAAAGGTATTCTCCTTTTCAACTGAAAGTTATGGAGATGATACATTAACTTTCTTGATGGATTTCTGAAATTTGTCATCTTCCTATGGCAAGAGAACTTCTGTTATCATAATGTTCATCTTTAACCATAAAATTTGAGTCATGTCTCCAAGGGCTGATCACTAGCATAGGTAGGAACAGAATCTGCATCCAGTGTTTTCCAGGCCAGTGCTTTGTCTGCTGGGCTATGCAGAAGAGAAGAAGACTTTGAAATTTATAAAATATATTACAGATGTTAGAAATATATTTATTTGATATTTATTACTGTCTCCTAAGCTGGATAGCTGCCCTCACTGCCCACAGATCATCCTCAAGACCTGAACTTTATGTTCATAATGTTGCATGTTGTAGAAATATAGTTTTAGTAACATGTATTCAATAAATACAAACCATTTTTCACTATTAGAGATAGTGAAGAGTCATCTGTTGGTGGAAAAATCAGTTTTAACTAAATGTAAGTGGTCTTTGGTTACTCTTGAATACATCTATACTGCCAGATTGTTTTGCGTCCTCATTTGCTCCAAGGCTCAGTCATATGACCATTTACACAGCAAACATATTATTTCATTCCCAAGCTCCAGTCTATAGCAATCCAATTAGTTTCCTTGATGAAGAAACCTTTGGTCAAAAAGAGGAAAGCTTGCTGACAGCTGTGCTCCTACTGAGTCAGTTCTTTCATACTGTCCGAGAAAGCCACATCCCAGTTTACCTATGACATAGCCTTATGTATATAATATAAATGCACAAGTGTGGTGGATTGTGAAACAACCGTTTCACTATCCACCTGGTTGTCTCTTTTTGCAGCATCTTCTGTTGAGGACAGAACATGCAGCTTATCACAGTCTCTTTCCCAGCCTTGTGCAGAAGATTGGCTAAGCTATTTGTGAGAAAACTGGCAAGCCTGATGAGCATACTCTTGGGCCTACTGGGAATTTCACTAGTCAGAAGTTGAAAAGTGCAAAAGCTGTCAATCAGTGTATATTTATCAGATTCACTTCATTGTTCAAGGCTGATTCTGCTGGAGGAGACCAAAGACTATGTGAGCAGATAAAAACCAGCATGTTTAATAGAAAATTTATTCAACAGATATCTTTTTTTTTTCCAAACTTTTATGGCAACTTACACACTCTGTCTCAAAGTTGCCATGAGACCTGATATGCAATATAATAGAAATTTATATGTAGCACACACCAAAAAGCTCATATATTATCCATTATCTTTATATTTCTGGATCGTATATCTCACCCAATTTTCCCTCCTTTACACAAACATTCCAAGATATATGTTTGAGAGCATTTCTGTTTAAACATGATATCTGCCTGCCTAATGGAAATTTCCATTTAAAATGCTACCACTTTGTCCTTTTCTTACAGTATTTCTTAGAGAGAGATTTAGCTTACTCTTCAAGCCTGAACTTTAAATCTTATTGAAAGTGGTAAGTCTTTTAGAAGACTAAAAGAAGTTTGTCCTATCCCTGCTCTAACTCAGTTCATTCATTTTTTTCTTTTTACTCTACCATATTGCTCTCTGCCCATTCCTCATCCCATCTCCCTCACTGAATGGTTGCCAGTGTAACTACTTGTACTTTTTCTTCCAGCCATAATACAGGATGGTTGCTTGCTGTGACATTCCTGTCTTTCCATTTTTTCTGTGCTATACTTATTGGAAATAAACCTCAGTTCTACTGTCTTGGAAAAAAATCAGGAAGGGCAGTAGTGTTTGCACCTGATGATGATAGGTTTTATGGGAATGAACATAATACTGTTTCTCCTCCAAATCTTTCAACATTCTGAAAGGAAACAACTCTGCTTTTTAACCATGTATTCCTATCCTTGATGTTCATTTATCACTTATCATTTTGAGGTGTTTTTTTCAGATTTTAGCATTTATGCTAGTAATAGAGACATTCATTACACATTATATATCTTAACATTTTAAAACTTTGAATTTATTCAGCTTTCAGGTTCAAAAGGGATAGGTTTCATTGCACAAAACCCTGTCTTACCTTAGTTAGAGAACAACAACAAAAAAATCTAGGGCATCTACTTCTCAAATGTAAAATGTTTTTGAAAAGGTAACTTAGTCACAGAAGCTACTTTTCAGTTATAGTCATATACCTTTTCATGTACTTCATGCACATAGAATTATCTTTATCAGGGGAAAACACCTTTCCTGCTGAATCTAATTCTTTGGAAATATTTCCATTGAAACAAGAGGAAAAAATAAGAAGATGATTTTAACATGTGTTTTTCATCAGAGTAACACCTTAACTCAGAGTAATAGAGTGTCTGCTATGGATTATCAATATAACCTGCTATAGTTTTACTCAGTTGAAAAAGGACCAAGGGAGAGAAATGAACAAAATGAACATAGGATTAAATAAGTTTAGCTCTGTTGCATCATGACTTTTTTTCTTAGTGTCTTAGTCTGAAATTTGTTGTCTCTCTAGGCCTGAATTTCAGGACATCTTCCATAACTTCTCAAAGATTTTACATTTGTAAATTACCATTAAAACTGTTGTGTTAATTTGACTGAATGACAAACAATTACTTCAGGCATTCTTATACTTTGAGCTTTCATAGTGCTTAAAGCAATGGGTATCCAATGTTAACAGAATTTTTAGACACTACAAACTATCAGACTTAACGAATTTTGTAGATTATTATATGGTTATTCAGTTAATGTTTTTTTCAACCATATCTCAGGCTTGGTTGCTCATCAGCTGCTGTATGCAGCTTAAAATTAATGGCCTTTTCCCACCTTTATTGTTTTACAAACCCTTGTTCTAATTGAGGAAGTTGAGGTAGCTGAGCTTCTTTAGTTTAGCAGAGAGGAGGCTAAGGAAGCTCTAATAGCAGCCTACGATTACTTGAAGGGTAACTACAAAGATGACAGAACCAAAGTCTTCTTGGTCTTGGCAAGTCTTCTTGGTATTGGCAAGCAGTATGACAAGAAGGACAAAGGAGACATATTAAATCTTGAGAGATTCAGGTTGGAAATTAGGAAAAACTTTTTCTCTAGGAATATAATGCAGCACTGGAACAGGTTATCCAGAGAAGCTGTAAAATTCCCGTCACAGAATCATAGAATAGTTGGGGTTGGAAGGGACCTCTGGAGATCATCTGGTCCAACCACCTCCTCAAGCAGGGTCTGCTAGAGCAGGCTGCCCAGGATCATGTTCAGTCAGGTTTTGAATATCTCCAAGAATGGAGATGCCACAACCTCTCTGGGGCAACCTGTTCCAATGTTCAACCACCTGCACAGTGAAGAAGTGTTTTCTTGTGTGCAGGTGGAACTTCCTGTGTTTCAGTTTGTGCCCGTTGTCTCTCGTCCTGTCACTGGGCACCACTGAAAAGAGTCTGGCTCCATTGTCTTTATATGCACCCTTCAGATATTTATAAACATTGATAAGATCCCTGGTGTCTTCTCTTCTCCAGGCTAAATGGTACCAGCTCTCTCAGCGTCTCCACATATGAGGGATGCTCCAGTTCCTTCATCATTTTGTGGCCCTTTGCTGGACTTGCTCCAGTGAATCCATGTCTCTCTGGTACTGGGGAGCCCACAACTGGACACAGTACTCCAGATGTGTCTCATAAGGCTGACTAGAGGGGAAGGATCACCTCCCTCAACCTGCTGGCAATGCTCTTCCTAATGCAATCCAGGATGCCATTGGCCTGTTTTGCCATGAGGGTGCATTTCTGGCCCATATTCAACTTGTGGTCCACCAGGATCCCCAGGTCCTTCTCTGAAAAGCTGCTCTCCAGCTAACTAGCCTGTACTGTGCATGGGGTTATTCCTCCCATGGTGCAGGACCCTGCACTTGCCTTTGTTGAACTTCAGGAGGTTCCTTTCTGCCCAACCCTCCAGCCTGTCCAGGTCTCTCTGAATGGCAGCACAACTCTCCGGTGTCTCAGCCGCTCCTCCCAGTTGGTATCATCAGCAACTTGCTGAGAGTGCACTCTGTCCCTTCATCCAGGTCATTAAAGAAAATGTTAAACTGTTTCTGAAGGTTTTCAAAACTCAGTTAGACAAAATCACAGCTGACCAGATCTAACGTTAGTGACAATCCCACTTTGAGCAGGAGGTTGGACTAAATGTCATCTAGAGGTCACTTCCAAGCAACATTTCCACGATGCTAAAAGTCTATGAAATTTTTGCCCAGCCATGCAGCCAAAAGGATCTCTGCATTACCATGAATTTGGTTATTCTTCACCATGTAACATTGTTTTTGTTATCTAAATAATTTCTTTCTCTAAGTCATAACTTCCATCTTACTATGATTAATCTCTTTTTATTTTCTATCCATGTTTCTCTATGCCCCAGGCCTTTTCAAACTCCTGATGTGTATAGGTGTGAAATATTAAGTTTCTTTTTGCTGGAGACTCTGACTAGTGTAGTTCTGAAGAGCCATGTCTCTCTACAATACAAGGTTTCAGAGTTGAATCTGAAACCCTTCACCCAGCAGTGATAAAAGATGGCAATTGTTCCTCTTACACTGAACTCTAGCAGAGGAGATTGCTGGCTTCTTTCAATGATGTACACTGTCCTAATTAACACATTTCACATCCAGTCAGAAAAGATGATATTAACATTTTCTTCCAGTAGTCTTCTTCCAACTGCTTAGCAGAGATGTTAATTGGAAACCATTAACCCACTTCTTCAAAAGACAGGCACTCAGTAATAACTTTTTCAAGAGTAGACAGGCAAATGATGGTTTCAGATATAATGGTTTCCTGTCTCTAAGAATTACCCAGTATTTCTAAGTCATGCCTGTTTTGAAAATTACTGTGCTTCCTAAAATTACACCACAACTATGATAAAATTAGACTTGTGAATTTATTCACACTGGCTAACAGTAGAGGTCTTTGATAGATCTGATTTTTCTGAAAAACTTCATAAATACTTTTTAAGTACTTTTGGCTGCATATTTGAGGGAAACTTCCAAAACAGTCTGTAGTGAACTAATTTAGGTTTGTGCGTTTAAACCTGTGTAAGTAAACAGACTAGCAGGAAGCTCAAGAGCTTTGCCAAATTCAGCTAGTTCAGGCCAAATCATGCCATTGTTGTTTTGCCTTTTTTTTTTTTTTTTTTTAGGCAAATCCTCCATTAGGCAGCAAAGAGTGCCCTAAGCTATGTAACAAAATAGAAGGATGTCACTAAAGAGTTATATTCTTCAGGGCATGACTGAATATCTGCAGATATTCTCAGCTTCACTCCTGCCTTAGAAATGACTAAATTCTATCAGATTTTCCATAGCTCATTTTAGATCTGAGAGTTGCATGGACCTCTTCTTAGACAGTGCTATAGTCCCTTTATAGCTATATTTTGTCATGGCTGAAATGTGTTCAGGGTTAAGGCCTGGGGGTTTTTTTAGTTCTTATGTTATAAATCTAGGTTACCTCATTGTAAAGTCTGACAGAAGAGAAGTGGACTCTGAAGGTTTTAAATTCAAATGATATAAGCTGCTCTCAGTACCAGCTTGTAAGGACAAGTTCTGATATGTATTCAAATCTGATATTTATTCTAATAGAGTAAACTAGGCATTGTACAGTTTAGGATTTATTTGAAAGCCTATTTTGACAAAATGCACTATCCATGATAAAACTAAGAAAAGACTATCTCTAGCAATATATTTAAAGAGCCAAAATGATAACCAAGAGATAAGAAAGTCAGAAAAATAAATGTTGGCAAAGTAAAGAAAAATAATTTTTAAAGAACTGGAACAGAGAGATTAGAAAAACTATGTAAAAAAAAACAAAAACTGAATAACCAAAAGGAAACAATATCCAGCATCTTTTTAAAGAAATTGTGTAAAATGATGGCAGATTAAAGGAATCATAAAGTGAAGACAGACATTCATGCAAGAATGAATTATTCTTCTACTAAGCAATGAAATATTCCACTTTATAATACAAACAATTTTGACTAGCAATAAAAATAAGTAGTACAAAGAAAAAAAGAATATTTATTTTTCAAGCATTATAATATTGTTGGGAATTTAGTTTCAGAGCTGTGAAACTATTAATTCTCCTTCAGCTTTAGTTTCAGACTTCTCTAGCTACGGCCTCCTAGACTGACATTTCAGTTCTTTGCTTTTGTTAAATAAAGTACAAGAAGAACAATTACATATTTGTGCAGCAAACATACTTGATATAGCCCCAGAGAATATGCCAGTGGAGAGCCCTACCAAACTACGGTATTCTGTAGTTCTGAAGCTGCAGGGTGAAAATATTTTGTTCTGTAGTCACCTCTTAATTCATTATTGTTCATTGATTACATATTCTTTTCCCACCTTCTCTGTCTCTCCCTCCTCCCACACCCACATTACCAAAGTGGTATTGAACTTGTAGTCCAGGAGAACAGGGAAGAAACTGTCTTTAAGCAACATTCACAGTTTTCTGAGTGAATCCAAGCGCTGGAGATGCTATGGGAGTATCATCTAGTTACCTCTCTAGTTTGTCTAAAAGATCTCTCTCAGGTGTCACCATCAAAATCCCTGCAAAGTAAGACACAGCCTTGCTCTTAGGACCAGATTTAAATCAGCAGATTTACAGAGCAGATAAATACTTGTCTTCAGCAGACCATCTATAACTGGTCTGATAGGATCCTTTTATTCTGCTCTGGACCTTTTACCTGATGAAACAGAAAAAATACCAAGCGTGAAGATGTTGTTGCCTGAGGACAAAGAAGATTACAAAGAATTTGTGCCTTTCTCCTGCATCCAGCACAGATGTAACATTGCAGACATGGAGACTTCACAACAAATAAATATTTAATCTCATGCTGATGAGTTTGATATCACAGCAGTGACATCAAGAGGTAATTAGGGAAGTCCTGCTAGGTCTTTCTCCTCATGGAAATGAAAACACAATGGTTTCCTTGTACATATTAACATGCTGGCCACTGCTATGCAGCTTCCAAGTAGAGAGAATCTCCTCCATACTAACAGGCATCACTGACTTGGATTCACAGGGCCTGGTCCAGGGCACTGAGCTGAGCTGTAGAAGTAAGAACTCTAAATATTGGTTGGTTGCCAATGTAGTATAAATCAGAAAGGATATATCAAACAATGTATAGTTATATGGAAGCTAGATCAAAGAAAGCATGATTATGTCGATTATCTAGAAAAAAATGAAGAAAATGAACTCAGAATGGTGCAATAAATCTAAAATGAACAAAATGGAAATGAGAAGCTATGAAGCAGATGCAGTCATTGATAAAAATAAAATTGCAAATTGCAATAACATTTCTGAAAGCTTGGTAATATTCAAAAGAGTGATCATATAAGGTAGTTTTTAATTTATATACATCTCAGTGGGTATGTTCAAATTCATATTTTCCTGTGTATTAAAAAATTCTTTTTATTGATATGCAGCAAATGCTATATTAGTTTATACATCACTGGGAGATTCATTAACTAAGTGCCTGATCCAATTACCATTAAAATCAAAAAGGAATTAAGATTATGTCCCTATATTCCAGTTAACAATTATTTCAATCATCATTGCCAATATGCAAACCGGAAAGAATTAAGCTTTATTTTATATTCTCATTTGACTTCAGAGGGCTCAAGTTATGTTTTCCTTTCTTGTAATAGAAGCAAATTCATCCTGGAGATCATTCTGAAACAACAAAAAAAATGAAACAAAATAGACCTTTCCACACAGTTATTTGCATAGATCATTCCTCAAGAAAAAAACTAAAACAGTTTCAATGTGTAATATATTCCTGTTAGGGTCCTTTCTCAGCTGGCCAGCTCTCAGTTTTGAGTTTGATCCAAATATAAAATTTTATTATTAGCTTTAATACTTCAGAGCTCTTTGTTGCAAAATATCTTTGTTTTGGACAGTAGGCCTGCCGCAACTATGATTAGACAATTGCATTGCTCAGCAAGCATCTGAAGCACTTTCACCATGTCTTGGAAAGGCAAATATATTTTTAGAGCAGGATAGGGTGACCTGTTTGGTTGTCTAAAGGCGAATTTGCACTCTCCTCTTCTGCTTTCTTAAAACTGTCTGACACAGACTTATGTAGGCTGGAAAATATTAAGTGAAAGGCAGAGGATAGGGTGACCTATGCAGTTTTCTATGGGTGGATGTGCACTCTCCTCTTCTGCATTCTTAAAATTGTCTGACATAGACACATACAAGCTGGAAAATATTAAATGAAAAGCAGGGCCAAAACCTCACAAAATATAAAATTACCAGGGGAACAGCTGAAAATATATTAGAGTGGGTTTCATAACTGCCTGGAAAGTCATCTCATCCTAAAAGTTAAAATAAAACTTGCAGCAGATGAGAGCTGGAACTGCATCACACTGACGGGAAAAGGCTCATTTCAGAGTGCGTTAAAAAACCTGTAGGAATCAAGTTACAACAGGGTTGCAATTAGGCCTAATCGTCACTTTTTAGAAACCCTTCAGGTGTTCAGTATAATTATGCTTTGTGATTGTGTATTTGCTGTTGATAATCACCACATTTACTCCCTTTATTGTATTACATAATAGTATTAGTTTGGCTCACACATGTCACTTTGATTCACTCTGTGGGAAAAATGAGAAAAGAAAGCACCCAGGTGGATGCTGGCCTACCATTTTATGTTTCTGGACAAGACCAAAGTGCAACAAACATTTGACTGTAAATCTTGTTGTTGTTTTTTTCTCCCCCAAGAGATAAACCACAAAATTTTCATAAGAATTAAATTCAGGTGTGGAATAGGTGACTTCATGTAACAAAACCAGCACTATGAGTATATACAAATGATACAATCTTCTTAAAATACAGAAAGCATAAAAAGATATTTTTCCATAAAAACAATTCCACTGTTGTATGTGTGGGAGTATTGATCATTTTTGGAAAGATTTTGTTAGAGAGCAAGCCCATGAATTTAAAATGAGACACAGAACTAAAAATAATAATAGTTTCAATGTTGTGGAAAATTTAAATGTTACCAATTGTATGAACTGTGTGCAGTTTTAAACACGGAGTTTTTATTTTTAAAAATAAATATGCAAAATAATACGAAACATACAAGAAAAAAACCTTGAAAATAGCATGAAATATCAGGATCAGTGTAAAACGCCCAGCATAGAGATAATTTTAAAAAACATTTACCTCCAAATGATGTTTTAGAAAAGATGAAATCCTCTTTGTTTAAATAATGAAAAGTATAATGGCAAAGGTATTTATCAAGAGGAAAAAAACACAGTAGGATTTTCAAAGAAGCTTAAAGGGAACCCGCTACCATAGGTTCCTTTGAATATTCTGTATTTCATAAATGTGTAACTATCAGAATTGTCTCTTTGTGACAACTTGATTAATGGATCTTTTTGTCAACCTGGCTAGTAAGAAAAAAAAAAAAAAAGATTTTATTAATTTTATCTTTATACCTTCAGTTCTAAAATAAATAAATAAAAAGAACACAACCATTTTTTAAACTCAGCATCCAAAGGTAATATCTTATGAGAAATCCCTATGCTAAATTCATTCATCCAGAATATTCCATTACAGACTGTCTTCAAGATGTCCTCCGATGCCAGTTTGCAGTCTCTGATGATAAATGTGCATCATGACTACCAACTCAGAAAATATGAGCTCAAAACGCTTTTGAGAACATAATAAACCAGATATACATTACTATCATGT
This sequence comes from Apteryx mantelli, assembly GCF_036417845.1. Lineage (NCBI taxonomy): Eukaryota > Metazoa > Chordata > Aves > Apterygiformes > Apterygidae > Apteryx > Apteryx mantelli. The sequence goes on along the minus strand of NC_089980.1, from coordinate 112,391,052 downwards.
CAATAATTATGTTTATTATATTTATGTGTATGCACTATATATATATATATATATGTATTTAGAGCCAGACTTTTCTTACATGCAAGGTAAAAAAGAGCTGCAATTATAGTCAGTGGTCACTATTCTTGAACATGTAGTTCTAAGTACTCTAAAAACTCTGTTTTTAGATCTCCCAAATGAGACACTCAAAACTGATGGAAACCTTTGACCTTCATCTTCTTTTGTACTGGTTTTCTTACTGAAAAATGGTGTTAATCTGAGTTTTGTGAGACTAAATTAATTGATGTTTGTGAAGCATTCAAACACTCTAGAGGAAATGAATAATTCTACCTTACAGCAGTGTTTGAATCGTTTAAGGCAAATAAGGCCATGGTGTATACAGTGAACAGCAAAGAGGCAAATGTAATATCCAACTGTTCAGTATTGGAGTACTAGCTATTCCCTGTGCTTAATGAGGCAGGGGTCCTACAAACAAAAGTACTTGCTCGTGTAATTACAGTGTCATAGTGCATGAAGCAAAAGAGGGCTGAATTAGTTTCCTGGGCAACCTTAATTCTGACATTTCCTAACTTTTGAGTAATTTACTCTGCAACCTTAATAATTTTCTTTTGTATGTAAGATTATCTGCGTTTTAAAGGCATCAATCATTACAGTATCGAGGCAACACCACATGAAGTAGAAATATCAAATCCTTCATTACAGAGGAACTTGCTTGCTTTCTTCTGTTCCTCAAGAGGAAATAATCCACAGCACAGTGTATCCCACAGCATACTTCCAGGAGCAACTTTGTCTTTAGAAAGGCGCCTGCAGAAAGTGGTCTATTGCTGAATGCTCCATTAGATTTGGGGACAAACTTAAACTCTGGTGGCAGTATGTTCCACAAGGGAGAAACTCTTCACTGAAAATTGAGTGCTTCCACCTCCTTGGAGTTAAAGCTTTTGTGAACTGCAGTGTCACCATCAAATGCAATAGCTGCAAGAAGAAACCAACGGGCAAGTTGGAGAAGGTGAGTGGAAGGGATCTATAGCCAAACAGGCATTGTAGGGTATTGCAGTGAATCCAGTGTTGCATAAGTGGCCAGTTGAAAGCAAATTATGATACAGCCTATTTTCATTCATCTGTGGTAGCAGCTGCACCTGAAGAATAACAGGCTGTAGTTTCTGATGAGTTTCTATTGGAGTACATTATAACCCATTTCTGTGGTGGTTAACTGTGTGCCTTGCTTCCATTGAGACCTCTAGCAAAAGCTGGATTGATACAAACAGGGTGAGGTAGAGCTTCTGAAGAAAAGAAGTGCACAGCTAGCTAAAGTCTGGGAAGCCCTTAATCCACAATATGTCCCTAAATGTGTCTTTAGAAATGTTCATCAGAACAGGCATGGAGAAAGATACTTGTACAGGAGGACCTGCTGGATCTATCTTAGAGAAAGGACATGGGCAGGAGGGCTGTGCAGTCATGTGCCACCTGCAGTTGTGCTGTGACTGGAGAGGGCCCCTCTGGCTGATGAGGACTGGAAGGAGGGAAAGTTTAAGCCCTTTTGCTTTCAGTAGATCTGTGCCTGAGACATAGCCACACGCACCTACCAGACACACTGTGGTCAGATAAGAAAACAACACTCTTTCCCAAAAGATCTTATAGGCTGATTATAACCTGTAATAGAGGAAGATTACTGAAAGAGCTCAGCTTCCTTTTCAGTGAGGCTGATTGCAGCTGAAGAACAATGCAGAAGTTTAGCTTATTGCATTAATTTTTATTTGACTGCCTTCAGAAAAGGCACTACATCATGTATCTTCTTCTTACTTCATGTTACAACTCCACTTGTATCCACTTGAATAAGAAATCCCCCCACCCTCATTTTGAAATAGTGATCTCCCACTAAATGAAATGATTACCTATCTCCAGTATTATCTTTCTCTTGTCAGTCTCTATTATAACTCTTTCTGCATTCTGAAAATGAGAACTGAGGTTTTGAGGAAAGTATTTTAGACATGCAAACGGATATCCTTTTTATAATTCATTTTCTTGCTCTTCAATTTCTGTTAAGTGCTTGGAACCACAATCAGCCACCGCCCATGTACTTTTGCTTTTGAGAGGGATTATCTGCAAAGCAAGAATTTTTTTTTTATATGTTACTGTCTGCTACTTCTTAAGGAAATATTAAAAAAAACACAATCAAAAGATCTTGTTGTTCTTTTTACTGTTTCATTTTAAAATTTGAAATGTTAAAATGGCAGTGTAAAAATCAGTATTATTTCAGCTTCCTCTTCCTTTACCCACATCACTTTAAAGGATGACAGCTGCAACATGGTATCTCAGGAGAATTTGTAGGATGATCTGGTTGTAACCTTTTATCAAAGAGAGATTCTGATGTTTCTAATGAAAAGCAAACAGAAAGATATGAGTTTTTTCCCTCATTAAGGGCTGAAGAGGTGATGGAACAGTCTTTTTAATACAAGGAGCATTACAGTGTAAGTCCAAGTTTATTTTGCTGTGCTACAGTTTTCCAAGTGATAACTGTTTAAACAGAAGTGCAAGAAATATAAGCTGTATTTTGTTGTTTACTTAGATTTCTGCAGGAAAAAAGCAAAACAAACAAACAAACAAAAAAACAGTCTCACCATTGCAGAAATACTTCATTAGCTCACCAGTAATTCATTCAATCTCTCTCCTGGAAAGGATTCAAGTTAGAGGCCAGTAAAGCCATCTGGAGTCAAATGAAATGCTCCTGTAGACTTTAATGGGAAGTAACGATTCAGAATTTTCATTGCCAATCTGTGTTGAAGCTGAAGCTGACATAAGGCTGAAGATAAAAGTAAAGGGAGGGCTGCATGATAATGCAGCCTCCCATATCTCTATATAATGGGAAGCACTACCATATCAAGCAGTGCCGGTGGGTGGGTAGGGCAAAGCCCACTCTTGTCTCCCTCTGCCCTCTACATCAATCTGTGCTTGGTCTTTTGGGATTCCAGCATGGATTCCTTGTCATGCATGTACCCTCTAAGAAGAGAGTAACTACATCTACATCTAACAGCATCTACTGCTGACCTTCATTGGAGACAAGATACTAGGCTAGACAGACTTCTCATCTCGCTGAGTACTTCCATTCTGATGTTCTTACAACATTAAATAATAAGCTCCCCAAGATGGTAATGCCACTTTCTTATTCTCTCTCTTTGGACTGAAGTCACTCCCATGTAGCTACAAAATGTCGACACACTATTCTTACATGAAGGAAACCTCTCTGAGAAAGCTGTGTGAAGGCTAAAAATTTTGACTGGAATTTATCTAATTTCAGCCATTTAAGAGTTACTCTTCTAAGTCAAAGATAGCCATCCCTGGCTCCCCTTAAGGTCAGTGGGAGCTCTTACAGAACAGCTCATTTCACCTCTTCAAAACACCTGTATTAGGATAAGATGTATAAGCCTTGGGAAGTGTAAGTTTTCTTTTATTGACTGTGTTAAAGAGAATCTATCTAAGGTGATTGTCTCAGACAAACAAGACAACTTTTAGGTGTCTAAAAGATGTCTGTTCTTGGTCACCTTATGAATCTGATGAATCTGATGCCTGATGAAATGTGATGTTATTAGGGTTCTAATAAGGGTCAATGTGATTTACCTTAGGTGTTATGTCTGCCATATTAGGATTATTCCATATGTAATTTGAAAATAATGGCAGGGTATTAACTTTCATTGAACATTCAATGTGCTACAACTCTGGCTGAATAAAAAATGATCTTGTAAATGTTCTGATCTAAGGTAAAATCTCATTCATGTTCAACATAACACTGCAATATTATTTGCAACACTAAATGCAAAATATTCATTTTTTATTTTGCTGACACGATAAAGTTTAATCCTAAAACAAAATACTGCAAAAAAACCCTGATTTGCTTGCATGGTACTATTTATTATTTCTGTCAAAACAGTACTAAAAAATCTCAGTTAGGTCTCCAGGCCTACCATGGTTGGTACTATACAAACTTAAGAAAAAAGATTCCCTGATCTGCAAAATCTTAGCTCTAAGGGAGAATAAATATATATTTTTTTCCTCATAGCTTCTTCACAAGAAGATTTTTTTTCAGATACTTTCAGACTAATAAGAAGAATTGCATATAATAAATGTTGCGAAGCCAGTATCCTGATCCTTTTTAGAAATATTCTGAAAGTGCTGAGCACTTTCAGATTTTATATTCCGTACTTGATTTTGAAGTAATTTTTCTTTCTGGTCACACAGAGGCAAACCTGGAAGGAAGCATGTCTCTCATTTTTTTTCTTCCTGCCTCACTTGAAACAGAAAGTGGAGGGGGAAGAAATGACTTTAAGAGGTTAGTTTTGCAAGGTCTCTCTGTTTTGGTCACAGAACTGCAGGATTACAGTTAAGGTTGGTTACAGGATTTACTAGCTTGCTGGTGAAGCTGATGGAGCTTTCATGGTATATAAGCCAAACAGTAAATGAACAAGGAGCAACCAGTTAATGCAGAAGAGTTCCGCAGAAAATTGTGCATCTTCAAAATTCTCTACTTAGACCTGGAACAAAGAGGCAAACACATGAAATATTGTTGTATAGCAAGTAGTTGTCACTCCTTTTGTTTTGTTTTGTTTTGTTTTGTTTTGTTTCTTGGAAGAAAAAGGTTTGGAAGGAGAACAATAAACAGCCATGTAGCTGAGGCTGATGCAATACTGATTGAATTTAACCAAAATCACAGAAATTATAAATAACCCATAGTATTTATCTTGATAATTGTACATTAAATTAATATTTTATACTAATCTTTTCTAATAATTTTAAAAATAATGTTACTGTGTACTTAAAACATATCCTGTAAATAAAAAGTAACTCCTGAATTTCTTAGCCTTTAACCTGATGACACCAAAATATTCCAGTCTTTATTCTATAGATGAAGGAACAGGTTTGGTTTAAGTTAAACAGCATAAACAAAAAGATAATCAAGGGTCTTCTAAGTGCCACATTATTTTGTTTTTAAAAATTGCCTCATTCTCACTTTGCTGTTGAAATAGAATTGTAAACAATAATTAAAACGCTACAGTCTGCATAGTATGATAACAAAAAACTTATATGACAGAAATGCTTCATTTGTTTTGTGGCTTTGGTTTTAAACAGAGAAAATGTTATTAATGGATGGAAAAGGGTTAACCCTGAATTCATTTTTCTTTTATATCAAATAATAGCCAAAGGCATTAAAGGTAAAGCTGTTCTGACCATTTAAAATACTTTTCTTTCTCACGATTACTGGGTAAATAGCCATTGTGGCCTTAGCACCTATTATATTTTCATTACTGGATGAATTCCCAAGACTTTCCATGTGTATCAATGTGATGTGGCCAACTTTCAAATGCTATTCTTAAAACTAAGTTCAATGCTGCATGGCACAGAATATTTTAGTCCAGTCAAAGAACTAAAGGCAGTCAGAAGAACATAATAACCTTTAACAACACAAGATGTGTTAAAAAAATGCAGCTGGATTAGTCATACAATCATACTTTAGTAACGACTATATATTTTGCTGGGTCAAAGCTAACAACTATGCTATCATACTGATACCACTGAGATTAGGTACCCAAATATTTCTTTCTGTCAACTTGAGCACCTAAATGCATAACTTGGCAGACTTTATTTATTTATTTAGACTTTATATTTATTTATTTTACTGCCTTATATCTTCTTCTTCCAAGCTTGCAAACTGTGACAATGGATAAGGGGTTTTGTTTGGTTGATTTTGATCTATTTATTTATTTTTTTAACTTGGCTTGTTTAACTTTAATACTGCAGTAAGTCGTTTTTTAAGGCTTGGCACTCTGTCAGAAAGGTAAACACCATCTTCCTGAGAAATGCCCAAACCCTATAGGCTCTGGCTGTGTGCACAGCCAAGATGTTTCTTTTCACAGGAACTAGATTTACAGTGAAACTAGATTTACAGTTTCAAATTGGCAAAGAGATCTCATGCAGAAGGATGATAATCATGTATGAGAAAACTCAACTGGAAAAGTACTGATGTTACAGAAATATTTTTCCATGTTGTAACATGAATTTGAGGATTCTTTACCTAAGTATGAGTTATGTGTGAGTACACTGTGAGACAGTCACCCCCGAGGCATAGTACAGCTCAAGGTGCAGAGGAGTGAACTCCCCAGAGGAGTCATGATTTACTGCTGACCACACCTACAGCATTTATAAAATGTCAATACAGCACATCTTGGTGTGAGAGAGAAAATTACAGCTAAGCAGTGCTTCCTTCAAGAGTGAAAAGTTCTTGTTTCCCAAGGTTTACATCTTACTGCATGTTTTCACTGAGTTTGAATGCTTTTTTGCTTTTTTTCAAATCAGAATCTATCATGCTAATGACATTTGCAAACCAGCTACTGTATAAAACTCCTCCAAAGGAATTTTGTGCAAAGATTCAAAGTTCTTCTTTCTTTCCTTTATATACCTGAAGGAAGTTTCAGTGTTTGTGGATGAGATGGAGATGGAACTGCATGGATCTAGACGCCCTTTACTTTCCACAAAGAAATCCTGGGAAGGCATATAGGCCTCACCACTCTGTTTCACTCCTCTTTCTTATACACTAGTGCTGATATAGCTTTCAGGAGGGAATCTTGTCTTAACCAACACTGGTATGAAATCCCACTGAAGTAAACAGGGGTATTGTCATTGTATCTTCTAAGCCTACAGACAAAAACTTCTAGCAGAGCCATCTGTGGCATGGTCTGCTCAGGAATATCTGACTACCAAGAGATCATGAGGAAGAACCATGTCATTTCGGGTAAGCTTTTAATCAGTTTCTAGAGGGTAGCAGCTTTTTACTACTAACAGCATGAAAGATGAAATGTTGATCAAGAGGTGACAGGAATCGATAATTTTTTCTGTATTTCTTAGGAAAAAAACACTTGGCTTTCTCAGAACACCTCAGATGTATTGTCTAAGCAAGTGGTGGACATTTCAAAACAAAAAAATCTAACATGAAAACTGTGATAGCTCAGGAGCATTTTTATATACTGAGCGAGTTCATTCCCCTGTCAGAAATAAGTGCTGTGTTTTAAAGGTATTCAGTGAGGATCTGTATGAACATGTTTGCAACAAGCAGAGTCACACCCTGCTGCATGGGGTTTACAGCATACCTCTCTCACTATGAATCGGTGAAGGAAACACAGTTTGAAAGTTTGGCCTGTTTTTTGCAGAGCGCAGATGTCCCAAAGTATTTTTAAAAATTATGTGCAAACTTTACCTGAGAACAGAACAACAGAACATTTCCGTCCTTCTTTAAAGCCCAGCTTATTAAGAAACATTGCTTTTGGGAAGCAGCTCTTCCTTTTACTAACTTCCAAGACAAACGTCACAATATTATGAAGTGCCTATTAAGCACACTATCAAGGGAAGAGTATCAGTGGATGACTGACCATCTACAGCAGAAGATGGATAAGTGAGCTGAAAGATTAAACATTAAACATAAAAAATGAATAAAGAGAAAATAATCATGAATTACTCAGAATCATATTTTAGCCATTCCAGAGTTAGCTTGTAATCCCTCCAAATAGATATCTGATGGAATGCTTTGGATAAAATTTACTCTTGTGTTACTGTTCAAATTTAGAAATTTTGAGGAATAGGTTTATAACAAAATCCTTTATTCATGTGATTCACCATCTGACATGTATATATTCATATTTATATCCTGGGTTTATCTATTTGTTGAACAGCTGCTCATAAATGACTCCTTGGGTAAAAACTTGGGTTCCAGAATATAACTGTCCTCATCCTCTCAGTTTCAAAAAAAGGAAACCAAATATCCCTGATAAACTTGGCCAGGAGTGCTTTACAAAGGGAGATAAGTACGCCAATAAATACATTTGGAGATGACAAAATCAAAATACAAAGTGGTGACATGATTTTCCCAAGGTAGATAAAAAGCCAAAAGCAGAATGGAAAATGGTCCTCGGCTTCAGGGTTCAAGGTTTGTCTGGTTCACAGTAGTGTGCAAAGCTTAGAACATTACCACAGATGAAGATTCCTCTGACTTGCACTTTGAGGACAAATAACGAAATTCAACAAGGACACACATATGCAAATAGCCCCTGGTGACAACCCAGGCTGGAGCATCACTGGTGGGGGAGCAGCTCTGCTGAAAAGGACTGGGGGCCGTGGTGGGCCGAGCTGAGCATGAGGAGGCAGCATGCCCTGGCAGCAAAGATGGACAACAATATCCTGGGCTGTGTCAACAGGAGCATGGCCAGTAGATCGAGGGAAGGGATTATCTCCTTTTCCTCAGCATGAATTAGTCCACATCCATAATATGGTGTCCATTTCTGTCCTCTGCCAATACAAGGTAGATGGTGATAAACTGGAGCAAGTTCAGTGCAGGCCACCAGGATAGTCAGGCTGGTGCATTTGCCCCATGAGGAGAGGCTGGGGAAGCTGGGCTTTTTCAGCCTGGAGAAGAGACGGTTTCAGGGGACTTAACAACAGCCCCCCAGTGCCTACAGGGAGATTACTAAGGAGACAGAGCCAGGTTCTTCACTGCAGGGCATGGAGAGAGGATGAGAGACAAAATCATAAGCTGTAACAGGAGACTTTCAAACTGGATACAGGCATACCTCGGAGATATTGCGCGTACAGTTCCAGACGGCTGCAATAAAGTGAATTTCGCAATAAAGCAAGTCACACACATTTTTTGCTTTCCCAGTGCATATAAAAGTTACATTTACACTATACTGTAGCCTATTAAGTGTGCAATAGCATTATGTCTAAAAAACCAATGTAAATACCTTAATAAAAAATACTTTATTGCTAAAAAATGCGAACCATCATCCGAGCCTTCAACGAGACGTAATCTTTTTGCTGATGGAGAGTCTTGCCTTGATGGTGATGGCTGCTGACTGATCAGGGTGGTGGCTGCTGAAGGCTCGGGTGGCTGTGGCAATTTCTTAAAATAAGACAGCAATGAAGTTTGCCGCATCAATTGACTCTTCCTTTCACGAAGGATTTCTCTGTAGCGTGCGATGCTGTTTGATAGCACTTTACCCACAATAGGACTTCTTTCAAAATTGGAGTCAATCCTCTCCAACCCTGCTGCTGCTTTATCAACTAAGTTTATGTAATCTTCTAAATCCTTTGTTGTCATTTGAACAATGTTCACAGCATCTTCACCAGGAGTAGATTCCATCTCAAGAAACCACTTTCTTTGCTCATCCATAAGAAGCAACTCCTCACCCGTTAAAGTTTTATCATGAAATTGCAGCAATTCAGTCACACCTTCAGGCTCCACTTCTAATTCTAGTTCTCTTGCTATTTCCACCACATTTGTAGTTACCTCCTCCACTGAAGTCTTGAATCCCTTCAAGTCATCCATGAGGGCTGGAATCAACTTCTTCCAAACTCCTGTTAATGTTGATATTTTGACCTCCTCCCATGAATCACAAATCTTCCTAATGGCATCTAGAATGGTGAATCCTTTCCAGAAGGTTTTCAATTTACTTTGCCCAGATCCGTCAGAGGAATCACTATCTATGGCAGCTCTAGCCTTACGAAATGTATCTCTTAAATAATAAGACTTGAAACTCAAAATTACACCTTGATCCACGGGCCGCAGAATGGATGTTGTGTTAGCAGGCATGAAAGCAACATGAATCTCATTGTACATCTCCATCAGAGCTCTTGGGTGACCAGGTGCCTTGTCAATGAGCAGAAATATTTTCAAATGAGTCTTTTTTTCTGAGCAGGAGGTCTCAACAGTGGGCTTAAAATATTCAGTAAACCATGTTGTAAACAGATGTGCTGTCATACAGGCTTTGTTGTTCCATTTATAGAGCACAGGCAGAGTAGATTTAGCATAATTCTTAAGGGTCCTAGGATTTTCGGAATGGTAAATGAGCATTGGCTTCAGTTTAAAGTCACCAGCTGCATTAGCCCCTAACAAGAGAGTCAGCCTGTCCTTTGAAGCTTTGAAGCCAGGCATTGACTGCTCCTCTCTAGCTATGAAAGTCCTAGATGGCATCTTCTTCCGATAGAAGGCTGTTTCATCTACATTGAAGATCTGTTGTTTAGTGTAGCCACCTTCATCAGTGCTCTTAGCTAGATCTTCTGGATAACTTGCTGCAGCTTCTACATCAACACTTGCTGCTTCACCTTGCACTTTGATGTTATGGAGACGGCTTCTTTCCTTAAACTTCATGAACCAGCCTCTGCTAGCTTCAAACTTTTCTTCTGCAGCTTCCTCACCTCTCTCAGCCTTCACAGAATTGAAGAGAGTTAGGGCCTTGCTCTGGATTCGGCTTTGGCTTAATGCCAAATATTTGGGAATGTTGTGGCTGGTTTGATCTTCTATCCAGACCACTAAAACTTTCTCCATATCGGCAATAAGGCTGTTTCGCTTTCTTATCATTCGTGTGTTCACTGGAGTAGCACTTCGAATTTCCTTCAAGACCTTTTCCTTTGCTTTCACAACTTGGCTAACTGTTGGGTGCAAGAGGCCTCGCTTTTGGCCTGTCTTGTCTTTCGACGTGCCTTCCTCACTAAGCTTCACCATTTCTAGCTTTTGATTTTTGCTCAATGGAGGGTTGCCACAAACCTTCAATTTGTACAAAATGCAATATCTGCGAAGCACAATAAAGCAAAGTGCAATAAAACGAGGTATGCCTGTATAATGAGAAACTTTCTCCCCATGAGGACAGCCAAGAAATGGAGGAGGCTGCCCAGAGAGTTTGTGCCATCTCTGTCCTTGGAAGTTTTCAAGCCCCAAATGGATAACGCCCTGAGCAACCTGGTCTGATCTCATAGCTGACTCTGCTTTGACAGGATGTTGGACTAGAGACCTCCGGAGGTCCCTTCACACGTGAGTTATCCTATTATCCTATGACACTGACTATGACTATTCATACATTATGCTCAAATTTGTACATTAAAAGTCAACTGTCCCACAGAATATAACATCTGTGTTATGTACACGATTCCTGAATGGGTTTTCAAATTTACCCTTTCAGACTAATCCAAGTGAAAATCCAGCTGAAAAATATGAATTAGCATCTGTAAACACTGTTCAAGAAAATGGATGTCTTCCAATGGTTAGCATTAGGAAAAAGTATAGTAAACGTTAACCTAATCATTCCTAATAAACAATAACCTAAATCATTCCATTAATGACATTTTAGGAATACCCTTCTCATGTCACTTATTACTGGTATTGAGTACGTCTGCTTTAGAAAAACAACATTCTTTGTTGTAACTGCAGTTAAAAACAAGCTTAGTGACTGTCAGTAGAGCTCAATAACATCCAATTACAAAACACACTAAGGCTTGCCCCACGTAATTATGGGTGCAGTATTGGTGGTACATATTTCTGTAAATGCTCAAGTATGTTGGCATTGTTAGTAAAGACCTGTCATTTCTAATAATTTTGTTGTTGCCTTTTTTTTTAATTGGAGCAACACGTACAACACGTAAAGAATGATGGCAAAATCCTCTTGGGCAGTTCGAATTGCTGCTTCAGGGATAACACAGAGTTTTTTTGATAGAAATCAGAATCATTCTCAGGCAGTCAGAAGCTGCTCCGAACTAATACTGAGGTCTGTTATCAGAGATAATCCCTTCAGAAATCCACAGCTGGCCAAAAAGCTTGAATTTGTGTATTTCTGTTGTACTACAGTTCATATTGCTCAAGCTTCTAATTCCAAAAAATTGCCATTGCAGTCCTCTTTGAAGATACATCTCATGATACAGTGCATAAGCAAGGACGAACAATACTGGTTCAGATCTGCTAGGTGGTAATTCAGATACACAGTCCATCCACAAGCTTTGTACTGCTGGTTTTCTTGTGACCCAACAAAACCCTTTACCTTGATGAAAATAGTGGCTCACCACTAAATCTAGTATTTTGCAGGCATCTTCTCAGACTTATAGTCAGCATAACTGCATGACTTTCAAGCTAATTGGACCACAGAGTAACCTTATACTGTATTTTTAAAGATTCACAATAAGCCGTTGGTTCCAAATGTGTTTATATGTAACTAAGACGTAATGGTTTAAACAAAAATGTCTTTTTGTTTAAAATCTTCATGTGATTAACTCCTCCTCTTTCTTTTTGCTTTTCTAGGTGTTCCAGAGAGCTATTAATAATGGTATAAAGAGGAATCCTTCGCCTATAGTGATGGAAATGCAAGGCTGCTTTTAACCCGGGGCTTTTGTCTTTTCACTTGTTGCTCCTACGTATTTGTTGTATGAGGCTATTGCATACTCTACTGCTTAAACCTTTATCTGTCTTTCTGAGTTGACCTCCAGTGCTAATGTCTACCTGCTTTTGCTTCCATTCAGTCAGCTAAATCAAGAAAATCAGTGGTGAATATATAATTTTTGGCTAAAGATAGCTTTAAAACTAACATGGTTGGAACAGCCTTAGATTAGCTACAGGTGATTGCACACTCAGGGAACTTAAAAATGAAAAGGCTGAGTCTTAAAATTGATATTCTAAGTGATTCACCTCAGAATCAACCCAATGTTTCAATAACAATTTATTCTTTTTTTCCAGACCCCTTCCCAAAACTTCCAATGTCATTTTAAACCTTGCAAATAAAATTCTTATTAAGTCTGTTCCCTTTCTACTTGTAGGAAGAGAACAGGTTGAAATATGTCTAAATTTAACTCCTTTCCTTATGTGCAAACTAGCATAAAGATTAAGTCATCTAAGTGTGAACACAGTTTTAGTAATAAGGGGATTCCATGAACCTCAAAGCCAGGAAATGCCATATCCTCTGTAGTCCCTAACTGCAAATATACTGCACCTGTCAACCTATGCTGGGACTCTCTGAAGCTCCTCCTAAGCTGAGTCAGTGTTGGCAGAAATGCAGTCTATGGCCTCGACCAATATCCCAGAAGATGCAGATAAAGAACCAGAATCGAGTTCCTAGAAGAACCACACAATAACTAGTCTTCCTGCTGCCTCTGATAGTGATGACTGGCAGAGTAGTATTGCATACATCTTCTCGGCAGACAGATTTAGCTCATGTTCCTGGATCCTGCATATACAATAGTGAAAAAGGATTTAAAGCACCACAGGTTTAGTCTACCTCCCATCCTACCTGTTGACAAGCACAGGATGCTCTAATGCAGAGATTTCTCCTGAGCAGTAAATGAGAAGGAAAATACCAAAGGATGTCTGCACAATACTGTGCAACACAGTGTGTCAGTTGCATAAGCATATTTTTATATTTTACTCCAAGAAAGACCTGCCTCATATCTGACACCTTTATCTACTATGGTTGTCAGAGTATATGTGCTTGCTTTAAGTTGCTGTCCTTAGCTTTGTTTCTCTTCTCATCACTCTTATCTGTGGCTCCTTCAAACTTTTAGCACTGTGTTTATCCAGGAAATGATGAGGTGCTGATATAAAGACATGTGTGATAATCAAAACCCTTCTAGGTTCTTCTGGGGTGTGACACCTCAGCCTGCCTTCTTGTCAGCACTGCCTGGAAACAATAGTGTTGACAGGACCCCTGCGCTATTCCTAGTAGTCCTGTTAGTTTAATCACAAACATCTAAGATTTCATTTTGCAATGAGCAGCTGCAACCCTGTTGCTTAACATTTTCCTCCTTAGAACCCAAAGATTCTACAATTAGAGATAAAACAGATTCTACATAAGTGTTGGTTAATAAATAAGGGATAGTTTTTTGGGTGTCTAATTATAATCCAAACAACCAAAATACAATAGTGTCAAATGGCCAAATTATGCCTAAGCTGGGTGGCCATGTCTCTTTACACATGCATTTTTAAATAGATAAATTTACTGGGGCTGATGCAACCTGCCATGTAACGGAGGTACTTACCAGGATACACATCTCGGAGAACAGTGTAATTCTCGTATCTGGGAGACAAGCCCTATACAGTGGGGAACAGTACGCATTTGTACTGACTCAGCCCCTGAAGTGAGGACAGTAAGAAAGTTTTGGTTTTTTTGTTCTTGGGGGATTGCCATGCTGGCCAAGGATCAGAATGAGTATTGATAACAGCTTTTTATTATTTGTATTCACAAAAGTAATCTTGGGAGGGATAGCAAGGTATCCATGGATGTAAGAATCTGTGCAGAGGGATTCTCAGAAGCCATTGTAAGTATTTATTTTCATCAGCATAAACAAAGTATTAAGGCCTTAAAGTTTTGAATGATTTTAAACAGATTTTGGCTTTGAAAACACTGGGATACAAAGTATTTGTTCATACCAATTTTTAGAGATTCCAGTGCATCAAGGTGTTTGTTTATTAAGTATTAATAATAGTTATATGCATATTTCATTATAGGTCTCCACCAAAGCCATGAGGTGCATAACAAAGGAAACAGGAAACTCTCTTTCCTGGTGTCATACATGTCACACAACATTCGGCAGACACATTGCTAGAATGGGAAATCTCCTTAGGAAATTAGCCTGGAGAGATGAAACAGGGACAAAAGGGAAGAAGAAAGAATGTCCCCCTTGCTATTTAGATACCTGTTGTGACTTTGATAAAAGCAGCAATTTGTAGATGGTTCCTTAGACTTCTAAAAAAGTAGTATTTTTTACCAAGAAAAACATGAACACCCCACAGTGAACCATACTTACATGGGAACTTGTTCCATAGGCCCTTGAAACATCATCAACATTTCATTTTGTGGAAACAGTCACCTATGTTGTAGATGACATGTAAAATTTGTACATGTAAACCAGCTCAAGCCTGTACAAATATACATGCAGTTGTAATGTGAATAGTCCCGTTAGCATCGGCTGGGCTTCCTGGGGAGTGGAAGTGTCAAAGTACAATGCCTGGATCGGTGAATTCTAGTAATTATATTTGCTACAGAGGCCACAACTGTAATGTTGAGTCCAGCTGAAGTTCTCACCACTTGAGAAAGGGATTCATTAATGAGAAATGGTTCAGAGAAGCTGGGGGCTTATTTTTATGGAGAAAGAGTGAGGTATAGAGCAGGACAGAGAGCCTAAAATACTCAGAAGATACAAATTGAGAGTGTATTTATCAGTATGGTGTCAGATCTCCCAAGACGCCAGGTCTCCTGAGCTCTTGCTTCCTACTTGTCTGCTGACATTTTGGCAACACTGAGGCCAAAGACAAGATGCACCTTAGCTCCAAAACTGTGTCTTTCTGTGCAAACATGTCCCCTTGCCCTCTGTCCCTACAAGGCTGTGCTCCAGGTTCAATCCACATGAGCCACTTGGGAGATGTAGGCAAGGTGCCAGGTGAGGAAGATGGGATCAGCCTCAGAGCTGCAGATTAGCTGCATTCATATCTACAAGTAAAATGAAAGAAGAGGGACTAATTTAACTTAATAAAAGTAGGCAAAAGAGCCAAATAGGAGAAAATGATGGAAAAGGAAATTTAGAGATTCTGCAGGAGAATCCATCTGAATGTAAATGTGGGATGCTATTATGGGGGAGCAGAAAAGTTACACTACTTGGCATGTTTAAAACCAACCATTCTCGATTAACTGATAAAGACATGGTGTGGTTCTCCCTGCACTGCAGGGAGATGACAAAACGACCTAATAATTTCTTTCAGCTTGTACATTTTTTGGCACTAATCTGTACTACTTCACGCTGATTTTACACATCAGTGAAAGCTATTGCTCATTCTGACGGTTGTAAGCAAGAGCAGAACTGAACATCCTGACCTTCTGACAACCCATTTGTTAATATGGACTTATGTGTGAGATTTTCCAATTGCTTGTTTTCTGGAAAGAAGGAAGGCATTTCTTGTTAAGTGGTCTGATGGATGCTAAAAGTGGGTAGCTCATATCACTTTAGCAAAAAGAGGTGTCAGTCATCAAAAAAAAAAAAAAAAAAAAAAGGCAAATGCCTTGACAGATCAGAATGATGTCCAAATCTTCACCTATCTGGGTCAAATGAATGCTCAGCACAGCTGGGAGGGGATCAACATAGCACTTCATGGGTGGTTCTGTGTCAAGTCCTTCACCCTCTACTTGACATAAGCTGAAGGACTCTACATTATGCTGTAGATGTCTAGGAGACTCAGGTGCACATGCATTTCCACACCCTGTACCTGCAAGGGAGATTCCTTGCCTGGTCATGACACCTGGAGCCAGGTCCGTCTGTGGCTTCCAGAATCAGGTAGAGATGTGGCAATGGGAAAGAAAGGAATAACCTTGGCTGTGCTTATATTCCACTTTCTTTGGTTGACTTCTTATCCCCAGGGGTACTGGGCAAGTGACAGGTGTAATCTCCCCTAAAGTTCAGTTGGCTACAAGCAGCTCTTTGAAGGGCTAGTGTAGGAGTGTATGAATCAGACAACTCCAGCTGAACAGCCACAGAAGTCAGAGCTAGCAGACCATTTTTAATAATCATTTTTAGCAGGAGTCTGTTTTTTCAGCAGCAGTTTGTTGCTCATCACAAATAAATCTGTTTGTATCATGCAGATTCTTGCTGATTGGTTTTCTTTCTCTAAAATAATTTCATATTCTTCACAAGCATGTTGAAAACACACCAGCATATAAACTAAAATGGTCTTCAATTAATAATACTGGATATACAGCACAAATGAAAGATGAATTCTCATTAAAGTTAAGTATCAGAGCCTCCCCAAAGTTTTGTGGCACCCATTATAACACACGGCAAATTGAGACATTTTTCCTCATGCTTGGTTCCTTCCATATTTGCATTCATACCTCAAACACAGTAATTGCCTAGGGTTTTCCTCAAATGATGAGGACTCTACAGCCATTTTATGGATTTCTGTGGTCTCCGGAGACTTCCTACTTGAGGCCAGAAGTGAGAAAGAAGAAATGAATTGCTCATTCAAACTTTGGGATTGAAAAGGGAGGAAGATGGCTAACCTTCATTGCTATTTGCTGCTATTTGAGTAAGAAAAGTCAGGCAGCACATATGTGAAAAGTGTGGGACTTTTCAGTGAAAGGGACCTCTCTGTAAAAAAATGATATATAGGATTAGCATCATTGCAGGTTTCCCCAGAAAAAGGGACAACATCTATCAAAGACATCGTATAGTAGAAGGTGGTAGAATCCGGTTTTATTTTCACACTTTCATATTTCACATCCATATTTACATTTTCACACTGGCATGGGAGATAAGGAAGCTTCATTTAACAGCTGAGTCTGATCTCTGAGATACCAGAGATGTCTGTTCAAGAAAGAAACTTGACGATCAGATAGAACTGACAGCAGTTATATCTACAACTATGTCATCTGTCTGTATAGTAATATAATTTTCCCGACATTTTTCTTTCTCTTTTGTCTCTGTCCAGCAGAACAGAAATAAAAAGCTTCTGTTGATTAAAAAATTAGACAAAACTTAGAAAAAGCATTGTTGGAATTTTGTCCAAGAATTTGTTTCTGCTGAAAGATTAAAGCCTCAAGTTGGAATGGAGGGAAGGGTGAAAAAAGTCAGATTTTAGCTACTAATATCTCAAAAAAAATTGCTGTTCTTAGTGAAACATCAAAATATTGACATTTTTCCAGAAAATATTACTTGTTTTGAAAAACTATGTTGAAAATTCAACTGAAGTCATTCAAGTAGATCTACTGTAAATGTGAGGGGTTTATTTTATTTTTTGGAGGGTGGTGGATTATTATTGATCACAACTTGTAAGATCTTCATTTATATAATCATTGCATATGTTCTGTCATATAGCTAAATTTTTAGACTATTGGGAGAGTTCTGTAACTTTATATTTCTCCTCTATTTTTAAATTGAGATGGATATGAAGCTTCTAAGACAGTAAGGCATATATATTAAGAAAAATGATCCTAAATTTCAGAACTAGTCAGAATATGAATTGAAGTAATATTTGACTAATATTAAACTTGACAGGCCTAACCTATCTGAAATATTGCAAAAATATGCCAGCTGGCTCACTTGTCAGGTACCTGAGCACATTAAAAAGGCCAAAAGTAACTCCAAACGTTCATTTATTAGTAGTACATTTTGAAGATGATTATAGCCTAGAGACTGCCAAATCAACATGAATAAAAGATTATAGTTTTCCAACTATTCGTTTTGTGTCACTCTTGCCATACAAGACAAGTGCTACTGTCACAATCGAATCACAAAAGTCTGGATAAACTGTCTCTGATTACCTCCCATAGATGAGATTAATACACTCTGTGATGGGCACACTGGGTTTTTCTTTATGAATGATGCAATTAGGAGATGGTTTCAGGAAGAAAGAACCAAGCTCATAATTATTTTTAACAGAAATAAGGTATTTTTGTCAGATATTATAAAGAACTATCTTCACCAGCTGATGTCTGAGTAGTTTCTTCTTGGGTAACACTTGGTTTTAAAAATAATTACCTGGGTTCAGGTTCTATTATGTTATGGAACAGGACAGACAAGTACTGGATAAAAAAAAATTCTGTGCAAGATCAATTTTGTTGTTGTTTCAAAGTATTTGCAGGGAATTGTGCACAGTACTGTACTAGCAGATAAGGCATTTTCCCTGCCCCAAAGAGCCAACAGCCTTAATACAGCAAGCCAAAACACAGGATTAAAGACCAAAGTAAGTAAGGGTGTGGGATTATTAATGTGGATTATAAAGAAGAGAGTTAACTTGGAGTTATGTGTTCAGGGGAAGAGTGCAGAGTGAGAGAGAAGAGGGTCTGATAGATGAAAGCAGAAGATGTTCTAGCAGGACAGATGGAAGGAAACAAAGCAGATAAAAGGAGCAGGAAAATGAAAGGATTGGGAAGAACAAAAAGAACAAGAGAAGGAAGATAAAAGGAGGGGTGAGGTGATGAGATATGTAAAACTCTACACAGACACTTACAAAATTAAAAACACGCCCTGGTGTGTACAAAACTCACCCACACCTTCTTTTCACAAACAGATCACTCTTATGCTGCATGATAGCCCCATAGATATATGCACTCTATTTCACAAATATAAAAGAAGGTAAAATCCATGTCCAATTAACTTCCAGTTTAAACCAGATACAACCCTCAGTGGGGGAGCCACTCATGTACACACTGAACTTATTACCATGAATCATCACACTGATTAATAATTGGGCTATGCACGCTGCTAAAGCTTGATATGTAAATAGGTACAGGTTGAGAACTCTTTGTGTATGTTTCCCACTTTATTCCCAATCTAGTGGTAGGCCTATTACTAAGATCCTAGCTACCAATAAAAAAATAAATAACAGTGCACTGATGGTAGCTAGTATGACTCAGCACATGGAAGTGTCATCATGTGCAATCTTTGGGTGGTGAAAAAAATGAGGTAATAAAGTCAGGTAGCAATGTTTGGGAGACATTGTTTTCGTGCATACTCAAGGTTGCAGATGTTAATGTTTGGGTGAGGGGTCTTCTTTTTTTTTCATTTATTTATCAGCTTTAATTATCAGTCCTATCTTGCCCCCAAGGCTAACTGGTGGCAGAATACTAGTAGGAAAGAAATGTGGGCTTTGAGATATTTGAGATGCAACATGACAGATGGCTTCAGAGTTTGAGGATGGCGTAAGTCAAATATTGAAAGAAGATGCCTTGAGCAAGAACCCACCATTCTTGCTGTGTGGGTGTGTAGTAAAATCTGAGGATGGATTTGAAAGCTTACATGGTGGATGTAAACACAGACACACATCCATGTGAGTGTACAGTCTCCTAAGCAGAGAGACAAGCATACATGTAGGTGTAATAGTTAAAAGAGGGAGTGATAGCCATAACTAAACTGCCTATACATTTTAATCCTGAAAACATTTAATCAGATGCTTACAGCTCTTTGAGGCTTCCATTCTTACTATTAGTGCATGTGCTGTTTGCAGCAAGGTGATCTTGCACTGAAAAATTTTATTCTGACCCATTATATGCACACATACAGGATGTGATAGTATGAAGAGGTAATATCACTCCCTAAGGATCTTGCCTCATTCAGAATATCTATTTCCTGGCTCCCAGAATGAGGAAAATAAAGTGGGTCATGAAAATCTGTCCTTTTGAGGCAAAAATCTGAATACATTTACAATGCAGTAAACCTGGAACAAAGCAAGTGAAGACAAAGTCTTATTTCTCAGTTTTCAGAGGTGAAATTCAGGAAAGCTGGTCTTACAGTGCATAGGCATGCCTGCTTTATGAGTCAGGATGGCCAGCTCCTCTGTGCTCAGGGCCACTTGTTTTTCATGGGTCTGATCAATACAGACAGGGTCTAACAAATCTATTAAATCCTGTCACACGACTCAGGTTTGTAGTTCTCTCCTAGCAACACAAACACAACAATATCCTCAGTGGCATTGGCCTGCTGACTCATGTTGGATGAGTCCGACCCTTGGACCACTAGTAGGTCATCTCTGCTTAAGGCAATATAAGTTTATTGAAAGCCTCGATTTCTCTACAAATCCTGGTCAGCCACAAATCCCTCTGTAGCTGATGAGGAAGAAGAGAACAAGTACTGCAAAGAGCAGGACGTGGAGGGAGTCTCTCGTGCTTGCAATCAGGCGACTCCCATCTGCTGCTGAAGCCCTGAGCACAGAGCCTTTGCAACAGTCTGGTCAGGACAGCTGGCTGCTCTGGTTGCATACACTACAGGGAAACGGGGAGAGGAGAAAAAGCAGCGCTGGGAAAAAGCACTGAGTCAGGGAGCCCTTACAGGTGCGTGCTTCTGAGGGCTGCAATCCTTTTCTTCCCAGAGCAGGTGAGGGCAGATGGTTAGTGTTTTCTACCCTTACTGCACTTTGGCCCTGTTCCAGACTTTTTGCCACAGATATGGCTTAATATGTAGTCAATCTAGTTCATGTCTTTACTGTATTGAAAACAAGCACTTTAAAGATGCCAGCGTTATGTACTGTTGCTATGATATCTTCCCCAGCTCTAGGGCTTTTCTAGCAATTACAGAGAGGTGCCCTATCATTGATTGCAGGCACTGTCAAGTTTGCCACTTTCCTTCATTATGTACTTCAGCTCTGTTACCCTGCCTCCAATGGCAAAGGAGACATCATCACACATTTGTTCTCCTTCTTCTCACCACATATCAGATTTTTAAAAGCAGTTCAGCATGCTTAGAAGTGCTAGTGGATAAGTTCTCTTTAACAGTAAGAACTGCAGTAGCAGAAGACATTGAGAGAAATGATTGCAGGAGCAAAAGGACTCTTATTTTAATCTGTGTCAGATACTTGTTCATATGGACAGCCTCACTGTTTGTTTTGAAGTTTTGAATATGTCCAGAATATCTACTTGAAGATGAAGAAGACATATGTGGAAGATAGTCTTATCTCTAGGCAACTAAGAGATGCAGGAACAGGAGATGTCTATTCCAGAAATAGCAAAATTGGACTGACCACAGTGAAGAGCTTGGTACTAGAAGGCAAGAAGTAGTGCTTCTATCATAACACCCATAAAAATCTCCTTATTATAAGTTCAAAAGGGAATACAGACAATTTAAGATTCAGACAGTTGCTCCTCTTCGAGAAAATATCTTGAAGGCTTTGTGGTATCTTTTTAGTGGTAGTGGTTACACCACTAAAAATGACAGATACATCTGAAAACCATTCACACTGCAGCTTACATTGTCATCCTTCATGTCCAACAGGTTTCATATAAATGTTAAAGGAGGGAAGTTTACAGGTTTCTTTAAGTAGTATTTTGTCTGTCTATTATCCATTGCTTTTCTGTGCTCTGTTGGAAGATTTGGCTAACATTGCATCATCTTGTTCAAGTAATACCATGTTGCTGGGTTAGTATCTGAAATCATGTGGATTAAAAGCTGCAGCAAAGTCTAATAAACAAAAATGATATTGTCCATAGCTAGAGAATGTTCACTTTTTCATGCTATTATTATGTTCTCTCTTCTGTGCCAGCATCGTGAAACCCAGGAATTTGGTGAGGGTCACCTGCTGTTGGAATGCAGCAATTCTTACTTTCTGTGTATTTTGCTTACGAATCAAAGGTTCAGTAAGGTTTATTGGTATGAGAAAGGCTAGTTCTAGGGTTTTTTTGAAACTATCACACAATTCTGCACTTCTCAAGTTTATTGGCAGTTGAACTTGATAAAGAAAGCATCTTTTTAAGGTTTTTACTTTTAAAGACAGTTTTAGGTATATTGACTAGGACTGTATAACACAATTGGAAGGAGAGAAGTCATATATTCATAGGATTTAAAATAGAAGAGAGACTGACCGATAATACAAGTTCAATTGGTACATGCAATTTACTCCTATTTAATCCAGGATCTATTGCAACAATGTACCAGAATGTCTCCTCTGTTTCCTCTTTCGAATCCAGAACAATTGCTTTAAATGGAAATATCTGACAATGTACTGTTTTAAAAAGTATTAAAATAGCTGGCATTATATCTAAGTCAACAAAAGATAACTTCAAATTAATAATTTTCAGGTAAAGTCTATTACTGGTATATTTTGTTTTCCTCCATATGAAAATACACAGTTTAACGGGGAGAGATTTTTTTTTACACCTTATGACAAAACAGAATTCCCTGTTTCTGTGAGGCAGTGAGGTCTTTCAAAGCATCAATGAAGACATTTTAACTCTTTATTACTGTTTATATTTGAGTATACAGCTACTCTAAAAATACTCTAGTGTTTCTATTTTTTTAAGTTGAATTTGTTTTTCTGAGCATAATAGCTTACACAATGTTTCATAAAATGTTAAATGTTATATATAATGTCCTGGAAGGCATTATTATAATTGTTACTGTTTAATTGGTTAATGGACAATTTTACTGAAACAATTTGCTGACTAAAAGGTAATGTGTAAAGCTTATCTGAGTTTGTTCATTTTTCAGTGTTAAAGGCTCATGACCCATAACATTCCCTCTCTTTCTTTTCTAATAATTTTTATATTAAAATTAGTGACTCTGCATCCTCTCTGTCCCACTACCAATCTCCTTTTTGTTACAGCTCCTGAGAGGGACTTATATTGACATTATTTATATACTAAAATAGATGAAAACACAATTTTTCTCTCTAGGAATTTTTCCTGTTTATTTTTTGCAGTGTTACCTGAGTGAAAGCTCCTACTAGTCTGTATTGAAATTGGTACCCCATTGCCTCTCTGAAAGGAGTGGCTGTGGTAAAGAAGTTCAGCTTGAGCACATGTTTGCACTGCAGTTATAGCTGTGACTGCAGATGGCGTAGACATATCTGAACTAGGCTGCAAAATCCACCAGGAAAGCCAGAAAAATAGTTTAGAAGTCAGCCAACAGATAGCTTCATGCTGCTGCACTACATTGCTACCACCTGAGTGCCAGTAACAATCTAGTCTATGTTAAACTAGCTTAGATATGTCTTCAGAGCACACAGTGAGCCTTCAAAGTTAGTGTATTGCAGGCCTGCCTAAATTTAGAGGAAGTAAAACTAATTCAGGGAAAAACTTGCCCATGAACTTGGTGAAGTAACCAACAGGGTTCTCAGTGCAAGAGTGATGGACACTGCTTAGACTGAAGCCTCCGAATACGAAATTAAGCTTCACAGAAAAATAAGAAGCAGAGAAGGCATCAAGGCAACTTTATAGGCTCTAGACTGAAATTGCTAATCCCTATTTATTGGGAAACAAAACAACAATAATTTATATTATATGATTCCCTAATTGCAATGGGATTGAGCTGACATTGTTGCCCAGACTAGTATGTCAGATAAGTTTTGTTTAAGGTCCTCAACAGGTCTCAGCTAATATTCCAAGTCAGATAATATGCTAGTTTGACTAGGGGATTAATTACATAATTCTGTGTAATCATATGCCATTTACATAGTTAGTCTTTTGCCATGATGGATTACAGGAACCTTATTACATGCAGCCATGTATCTCTATGCCTTGACTTGCACACACACCCCTCCTTGACCTCTAACATTAAAAATTACAGAGGTGCTGTGATTAAATTCTTTGTCTAAAAATATTCAATAGAGAATATTTTTCTGTCACCAGGAGGGTGTCTTCTAGGTTTGTTTAATCTACTGAAATCACAGAATTTAAGAAATATGAATGGTAGTTTCAAAGTTCAAGGAAAATGGTAGCTAGTTCTTCTGATTTCAGAGAAAAGCGAAAGCCTGTGCCAACTTTACACAATTCTATCAAATGGCAGAGTAAACTGGGAAACACTTTATGTGCCAGAAATATTCTTTCTCTGTTCTTTACTTCATACAATTCTCACTTGCAGAATAAATTTATTTCTTAGTAGATTAGCAATACCTGAACACTATTTCAGCTTTATATTTCAGCAATAAAAGCAACGTAAGCTTCCGCCAAATTTAAAATGAAACAGAACATAGTATCCTTTAGCCTCACGCTATTGTCACTGGATAGATCACACATTGGCCTTTGTAGATATAACATCTAAAACAATATCACTTCTCAGATTGTATTAAGGTGACAGCAAACTACACTTTTGATTATTTTTATCACCACTTACAAAAATGGTTCTAAACTCCTAAAAACGTCTGCCTTCGTATTATTTGCCCTTTGGACACTTTAGACTTTGAAAAAAATCCTTGAGCTTAGACATGCTGCTATGTTTGAGATGTTTCTTCCAGTTTAAATTAGAGCTTGTTTCTTAGCTTGTAAGGAGAATTTAAACTTAGTATTTACAGCAGAGAGCACAAGTAAGGGAACAAGTGAGGCTGTGATTTCTGCATGCTTAACACCAGAAACATGCTTTACCATACCACTGAACAAGACAGACTTGTCCTGGGTCACACAGGGGTATACAATCACATTTCGGAGGACAAATGGGCATGAAGCCACAGGACTTGATGCAGAGATTTGGTCAGATTCATGTTTTTATTTTGGCTTGATGCCAGCTGCAGGAAGACAGGATGACATATGGTGAATATATACATTAAATTCCTTACAGCATTTGATCTCTTATCCAACATTACACAGTGTTTGTTCATTACTATGCTATCATAGTCAATTAGAACACAGTTTCATAAATCTTTGCTCTAAAGAACAGCCCTTATTCATGTTGACTTCATTTGAAGTTAATAAGAACATTCATCTTGTTTGGGCAGGTAACATTAACTTTATTTCTCTGTGGCCTTACAAGAACTGAGCAAACAAAAAGATCACAGTAATCAGTCAATCAATGTAGCTCAGAATTTTGTATTTTCAAAATAACAACTAATCAGTATTCCAAAATCATCACAAATAGATCTCTGAATGAATGTTATAAAACATTTTTACAATATGTCAAGCTCTTCTTAATAGTACCCCTATTTTAGCTTTTACCAATTCTGTGTAAATCAAAATATCAGCCTGAAGGGGGATGAAAGGCCAGTCCTTTCTATGTGCATTGAGAGGAGATATCTGAGAATTCTTACTATTTTCCAAACCTTCAGAATCCTCCAGGAGTTCAGTTCACAATGGGAAAAAAATATACCAATAATGGTTGAAGTCTTAGTGACTGTTATCTACTGCCATTTACCCATAGACTTAGGGTTGTTTACTCTCTCTATTTATCTGAGATCACCAGCTGCTACTAATGAATTATGCAATTACCAAAAATACAATGGAGTTGTATATCTATAGATCTGTAAAAATCTATTTTCATTACATAAACCAGTGACACAATATACCCTATAAACCAGACCCAAGTGTAGGAAGTTAAAGATATTTACATAGGGAGGGAATTATTCAAATAAAAATTCCATCCTAATCATTTTACCCAAGCCCTGTCAAAAGTCTCAGATTGTAACAATCAGCCCAGTTCTCCAGGGATCAGAACAATGAGCAGCACAGAGGTAGTCCTAGTGATTCTAAATATTCTTACAAGTTCTGTCTTGTCTTCAAATTCCCATTATTGGGCAAAATGATTAGGAACAGAATGATGCTGAATTTCAACAACTTCGTATTCCAGGAAAAAATTCCATGCTCCAGCATGTCACATCTGTCAACATCCTGGACTCAATGAGTATTTCGGACCCTGGCAAAGCATCAGGATTCTAGAGGCTCTAAAAAGTTCAGGTGGAGAAGTGAGATTTCCATGCTTGTACTTATACATGCAAGGAGTCAAGACAGAGAGAAAACATTTTCCATGCTACAAATGTGATAAACTTCCATAACACATAGCTGTTCAATAGTGAGCACTCACTAAACATGCAAAATTCTTCAGGCTTTTTCAACAAGATATCAGAAATAACTGTACATAGTAATATGTAGTCAAACATTTCTTTTTATTAATCCTTCTTGCACTGGACATTGAACTAAAGCTGGGACCAAGCTTGGACAAATCCATAGCAGTGACATAGAAAAAAAACACCCTTATTGTACAACAACTCAAATTGAGCATTAGCATGTTAATAATACCATTGTTTCTCACCAGTTTTAAGAGTGGGTTTACCTTTACACTGAATAGTAGCAATGATGAAAGCAATCTCACAGGACTCCATAGAAGAGTGCACCATAGTGCACCATATCACTGCACAGGCTTAGTGACTCATTGTGCAGAAACATAGAAAAGGAAGGATACCACAGGATACTTGTGGGAAAAGTATCGTTCACTTATGCCCTACACATAGTGATCCTACAGGTCAAGCACATTTGTATGCAAGAGCACAGGGAGAGGGGCACAGGAACCAATCTTGCACAGCCTACATTAGGTCAAACAGAAACACAGCAGTTACCTTTAGGGCACATTGGAGCTACTCTATTATTAATCCAGTTTAGCAGCATGGACCTTAAATTGAGATGTGGACAAAGGTAAAGAAGAGCCAGAGCTTTATCTTTCCCAAAACCATGCAATAGTGGCAGCTTTCCACACAAGGAAAAGCAAGTTGTACTCCAAAAGGATGTGGTAACGGGTTCAGAGGATAGCAATCTGGAAAGCAGTCAACAAAGTCCTTCCTATGGACTTTGAGGTGGTATGCTTCAGTAGAGCCCCTGTCTTGGCTAATTGCCAACAGCACTATGTAGTCAGTGTTATTTTGGAGAAGAAACAAATAATATTCTTGGAAAAATAAATGCAAGGAAAGCAAAACTGAAAACTCCTGAAGCTGATAAAACAGAGGTTTTTAAAGTACCATAGTAAGAAGACATAGGGCTTTTTACAGAAAGTCTTTCTTGAGAGGAAGTAAAAAACTTGGTAGCTAAGTGAAAATACTTTCCCTCAAGCCTGCATTCATTCATTCATTCATTCATTCCAGGGAGAGAGAGAGAGAGAGAGAAGTTTTTCCTTGGTGAAGTTTTCAATTACAAAAATATGTTTCTATCACTGTTCCTTGAAGTAACAGCTTTTCTGTGAATAAATTTGCCAGACAGAAGACTGCTTCCAGACACGTCATAAAAGCTGCTAAGGTATGACTGTCTTTCAGAGCAGTAAGGTTTTCACAGCTCAAACTAATTGAGACTATCCAGGTGCTAACATAATTAAGGAAGTCTGTCTCAATTTAAGTTCAGACTGGAGGCAAGTTGGGACAGCAGTTATCAACAGATCATCATCTTTCAGATCAGTTACTTTGGTTTCCATGTAAGGCTGCAATAGCATTAAAATGTAGGCACTGTGATTAAGCTCCTTACTAATTTATTCAGAAAGGATTCTCCATTTACCCCATTTACCCCATTTCCTTAGCAGGAATTTCCTGATACACTGCTCTAAGTTAGAAAAGGATTGAGACATCTTGGCTTTTTCCCCCTTCATTAGCAAATTTCCCACTCCTTTGTGTGACTACACTTTACTGCTATAAACACAGGTGCCAGCACATACCTTGTACAAATTGAGCTATAGTCTAAAGCCCAACACTTTGGGCATCATCTCCTCAAAGGTGGTAACTTGGCCATAACAATTGAAAATCTAATTTCATGGAAAGCTTTTGCTTATTTCCTTCAGTGACCCAGTTTAAATCCCAAGTATCTTTTGAGCCTAGTTTTCTTAAGGACTGTTCTGCCTGCAATTATTGTCTGCTAGTCTGTCTGTTGTCCTCCTCCGCTCCCTGCTCCTACATTACTTTTAATTCACTGGTCAACTGCACACAAACTTGCCAAAACCACCTCATTAAATTGGTATGAATTTCATGAAAACTGGTTTCTGGGCAGGGAAGAGGAACCTGTGTTGATGGTCTTCCTGAGCCAAAGCCTTCAGTGTGCCATGTTTGGCCTGCCTGAATGGCCTGGCCAGTCACTCAGAAGGAGCACATGTTGGTCTTGCCCCGACATTGTGCAGGGTATGGGAGAAAAGCTTGAAGCATGGGGCATTGAGAAAGCAGCTGAGATTGCTGTGTAAGATGGAGCGTCACCTGCAACACAAATCCACTAAAAAATACAAATCATTAATTCTGTTATTCATGGAACTTCGTTCTGATACGTTGAGAATTTTCAAGCATCTTTTTCATGGTTAGTTTGCAGCCTCTCTGGGGAAGAACTCTCTTGTGTATCCTATGCGCAAGTTCTGTTTTATCTGCTGCTATCTTCAACATAAAAAATAGAAGACATAAATATGGAACACTGTGATTAAGTCAGTTGTCCAAACACTGTGTGATATTGAAGTCTTCATTAGAGGTCTCATACAGACACTGCTGACTGGCATCTCCCCTGAAAAGACCCTGATTTCTGTTGCTTGTAACTTTGCCAAATGTTAATTGTTTGGCTGGAATCTCTTATCCCAGGTATCTGTCTTGTTGATTTTTTTTTCCTTCCTATCTCTCTTCTTGCACTGCCCACCAGAGAAAGACGCATCCCTACAATTTACTGAGATATAGCAGCATGCTCTGAGGAGGCTGTAGCTATTTCCTTTTGTTCAGTTCACATACCAACTGGCCAGCTGGCAGGTCAAGCAGTAAAAAACTGAGTGGAAGCCAGTGGACTGTTTCAGAAAGGGAAGGAGAAGCAAGTTGAGTTAGAGTCAGAAGGAACTGGTAAGAAGGGATGAAAGAGGGAAAGAGAAGGCAGGCAGAGGACTGGACTTGGTCGCTCCACATGACTGGAGCAAGAAGCCAGGAAGCATTAGTGGAAGGCTGAGACTAGAAACAGAATAAAGCCTACTGAGATCAGATAAACATGGGTTTCTGACTGTAATGGTAGAGGTTGGACTGAGCTCTGGTACTGACGGAAAATGGGCTCAGATGTGAAGCTTGCAGTGAGGAACTGGGAGGTAGCACTACAGAAACTGCTGGGACAAGATGGAAGGAAAGGAGTGGCATTAGTCACAATTAGGGAGAGCAGACACAGGTATTTCTACAGGCCAGCTACTCTGCTAGTGGAGTGTGACAACTGAGCTGGCTCCAAAACAAAGCAACTATGCCATTAAATTATTAGCTATGCGTGAGCTAATTAGTCCATCTAAAAATCAGGGCTTGTTACTGCAGGTGTGGCACCATGCTGATGTAAATATACCACTTTCAGGACCTGTGCTTATATTTCCTGATGTTAGCACGATGTGGACATTTCAGCTCAAGTGGCACTAGCTTAGGATCTCTGTAACTATTCCATACGAACAAATGTGTGCCCAAAACAGAGCATATTCCCTTCCAAAGCATGGAACAAAATGAAGCACCACTTTCCTTTTCCATCAACATGTATTTGTGACACTCAGCTTACCTCACCTCTCAAATGCAGAGTCATAAATCCATTTTCTGAGTCCCCAGACCAAGACATAGTAAAATACCATTCTGAAAGTTGATGCATTTTAAGTTAATTAAAGCTGTGCTTTGAAGATAACAGGTGTGATAAAATTATTTAGTACTCTGAAAATGAAGCATTAGACATCTCAACCTGGGCATCCAAAATTAGGGGATGCTTTTGACAATTCTGACCTTAATCTTTATCTGTCTCAATTTCCCAGTTACAAAATGAGGATAATAATGGCACTTAATTTTGTAGGGAACCATATATTAGCTAATTTTATGAAGTACTCACATGCTATGGTGAGAGCACAGCACAACCACCTATGAAGGTATTAGATAATTTTATATTTGATGCAGGACTTGCATTTTGGATGTTGAATAAGATCTGATATCAAATATTGAAAGAAGATAAAAAGAAATATTGAGTAAGGCAGGATTTCCCAAAGAGGGAAAAGCCTATATAAACATGTAATTAAAATCTGTCTGAGAATGTATATGCATAAAAAAAGGCAGAATCAAATTTGCACGGGGAGCTTTTATTTTTACTTTCCTCGCATTTTAAGCACCTGACTTTGCAACTCTAATGCTGTCTTGGTATGGTTTCTCCCTGTAGGCAATTCCTTTTTAATTATATAAAGAGTTTTTTTTCTGAGCAATGCTGAATGACTTATGAGGATTTAAAAGTTCTGGTTTTCATATGACAGTGTCATTAAAATTATTTTTATTGTCCTTTTCATCTTTACCATGTATTCCTGATTCTCTCGAAAATATTTTTGCATTATGAGAAAATAAATAGTTTACTATTTTCATTATTGTTACTGAAATGTTATCAGTAAGTTTAGCAGTTCATTAAATTACATAACGCATGAAGTAGGTGGAATCAGATAAAGGAATGGAAAAATATACTTCAGACATTTTATTAAAGTAACACCTTTCAATCCCAAAAGATCTAACTTGTATCGAAGAGTTGTAAATGAGGCTTGTTGTTCAATACAATGCTCTCATGCATGTATCTGCACAGCGGTCCAACTTTTCACATAAGGGTAGAATATTCCTCCAGGAGATGGAATTTTTTGTAGGTCATTCCAAAGAGTGTGAAATGATTTTTACAGAAAATAATAATCATTGCAAGTTTAGCAATTTGCATGTCAGATGCAAAGCATGTCTCTTCGGCCTTAAATTTTCTAGGAAAAATATTTCAGTTTGTTTATTTCTCTTTTAAATCCCTGAATTCTTCCTGGGAAAAATCCTACAAAACCAAGCAATGTAAAATGTAAACAACTCTCCCTCTGAGAAGAGAATAGGAATAGAGTAAACTGTATCTGCTGCTCAATATACCAATGATAAGGCTTAGGCAAAACATGATGGAGTAATGGATAAAATGATGAGGAATAAGAAATAAGATCCGTATAGACTAAAATATGTTCTTCACTAGTTAAAACTATTTAATGGAGATTGTAGTATGTACACATTTGGGCTCTAATATACCTGCTAGTACTAAGTGTCATTTAATATAGCAGAAATCCCACTACAGTCAGTGTACAACATATGGAGTAAAATGCTGCCCAATGTAAACAAATACATGAAAACAATGTCCTTAATTCATTACAATCTTTGTTTTTTCTCTAATAACTAATCTTAATTTGAAGAAGAATTATATTCCCAGTAAGAACACCAGAATATACTGGACAAATGTCTTTAGAACAAACCACTAATAATCACATGAAAAAGTTCATTATTTTTTGTTATGAAATAAAACATCATTGTTATCTGATTCTCTTTATTTTTCTTCCTTTTTATTAAATGTGCTATGTGCTTTATTTCTGTGTTAATTTTACTGATCAGTTCTACCCTGAATATTTTAACCTCCGTATGAATCATCCAGATTTACAGCTTTATTTCCATTTACTATGATGCCAGTAATTCATTGGTGTCACCTTCTCCATTCCACTGTGACAGTCTGTCCTCAAAGTTGCCAGCTGTCCCCATGCGTTTCTCAGCATTACAGATAATGAATGCCCATGCTGTACTTACTAGTGAAACAGCTTTCAGTAGCTGCTATGAATTGTAACATGGTATTAGAACTTTAAATTTACTCTATGAAGAATTAAAACTTCTGTGACTCTCCTTTCTCGCTATCTTTGTATTTCTAGTCTCAGAGGCCTAGATCGCCCTTACCATCAGGCATTTGCAGAAGTCCCTCCAGGCTTGTTCTGGAGATAGTGAGGCTTCTCTGTGTCAGCTGTACATATTTTCTATCTGGCAATGGAATAATCAGAATTGAGTCAAACACAGTCAGTCAAGCACTTCTTATCATAAAGATCATTGATATTTTTTGTGACTGGCCTTTTGCAACAGCTGATATGAAATCATATCAAATCAAAACTTACTGAAAGGGTACGGCGCCTCAGTACTATGTGCATTTTTGTGCTTTAACAGGATATGGAGGAATACCTTGTAACAATAATGGAGAAACCAAAAGAGGAAAGGAGAATGAAAATTTAGTTTTCAGGAATAGCAAGCTTTATCAGGAAACTGAAGCTAAGAAAAAGAACAAATTCTGACAATGAAAACTGTGCTGCTGAGAAGGTATGTTACAACAATATGTGTATGCACTTTTCAGGGGATAAGCGAGATTACACAGGAGGCTATTAAGTCACTTGGCTATAAAACGGCCCTCAAGGAACACTTTTGTTCTTATCACATCTGCAATTACTTGTATTGATAATTCTCATTCATCCTTTCACCTCAGTTTTGCTCTGTTTTACTTTTGACATAGGTAGTAGTTTCCCAAATTCAGACCATGATTCATTTCTGACCCTCCTTCAAGAAAAACTATTTTTGCTATTAATGGTACAGCAATTAAATGTATAATATAACTGCCAATACTGAATCACAGAATCACAGAATCACAGAATCGCTGAGGTTGGAAGGGACCTCTGGAGATCATCTAGTCCAACCCCCCTGCTCAAGCAGGGTCACCTAGAGCACATTGCACAGGATTGCATCCAGGCGCGTTTTGAATATCTCCAGAGAAGGAGACTCCACCACCTCTCTGGGCAACCTGTTCCAGTGCTCTGTCACCCTCACAGTGAAAAAGTTTTTCCTCGTGTTCAGATGGAACTGTCTGTGTTTCAGTTTGTGCCCATTGCCTCGCGTCCTGTCGCTCGGCACCACTGAAAAGAGTCTGGTCCCATCCTCTCGACACCCTCCCTTCAGACACTTGTACACATTGATAAGATCTCCTCTCAGCCTTCTCTTCTCCAAGCTAAACAGGCCAAGCTCTCTCAGCCTTTCCTCATAAGAGAGATGCTCCAGTCCCCTAATCATCTTTGTAGCCCTTCGCTGGACTTGCTCCAGTAGTGCCACATCCCTCTCGTACTGGGGAGCCCAGAACTGGACACAGCACTCCAGATGTGGCCTCACCAGGGCTGAGGAGAGGGGGAGGATCACCTCCCTCGACCTGCTGGCAACACCCTTCCTAATGCACCCCAGGATACCATTGGCCTTCTTGGCCACAAGGGCACATTGCTGCCTCATGCTTAACTTGGTGTCCACCAGCACTCCCAGGTCCTTCTCTGCAGAGCTACTTTCCAGCAGGTCAGCCCCCAAACTGTACTGGTGCATGGGGTTATTCCTCCCCAGGTGCAGGACCCTGCACTTGCCTTTGTGGAACTTCATGAGGTTCTTCTCCACCCAGCTCTCCAGTCTGTTGGGGTCCCTCTGAATGGCAGCACAGCCCTCTGGTGTATCGGCACTCCTCCCAGTTTTGTATCCTCAGCAACCTTGCTGAGGGTGCGCTCTGTCCCTTCATCCAGGTGATTGTTGAAGTAGTTGAACAATACTGGACCCAGTACTGACCCCTGGGGGACACCACTAGCTACAGGCCTCCAACTAGACTCTGTGCTGCTGATCACAACCCTCTGAGCTCTGCCATTCGGCCAGCTCTCAATCCACCTCACTGTCCACTCATCCAGCCCACACTTCCCGAGCTTGTCTATGAGGATGTCATGGGAGACAGTGTCAAAAGCCTTGCTGAAGTCAAGGTAGACAACATCCACTGCTCTCCCCTCATCTCCCCAGCCAGTCATTCCATCATAGAAGGCGATCAGATTGGTTAGGCATGATTTCCCCTTGGTGAAGCCATGCTGACTACTCCTGATCTCCTTCTTGTCCTGCACATGCTTGGAGATGGCCTCCAGGATGAGCTGCTCCATCACCTTTCCAGGGATGGAGGTGAGGCTGACTGGCCTGTAGTTCCCTGGGTCCTCCTTCTTGCCCTTTTTGAAGACTGGGGTGACATTGGCTTTCTTCCAGTCCTCAGGCACCTCTCCTGTTCTCCATGACCTTTCAAAGATGATGGAGAGTGGCTTAGCAATAATGTCCGCCAGCTCCCTCAGCACTCGTGGGTGCATCCCATCAGGGCCCATGGATTTGTGGGTGTCAAGTTTGCTTAAATGATCTCTAACCCACTCCTCCTCCACCAAGGGAAAGTCTTCCTCTCTCCAGACTTTCTCTCTTGCCTCCAGGATCTGGGGTTCCTGAGGGCTGGCCTGAGCAGTAAAGACTGAAGCAAAGAAGGCATTCAGTAACTCTGCCTTCTCTGTATCCTTCGTCACCAGGGCACCCACCCCATTCAGCAAAGGGCCCACATTTTCCCTAGTCTTCCTCTTGCTGCTGATGTATTTGAAGAAGCCCTTCTTGCTGTCCTTGACATGCCTTGCCAGATTTAATTCCAAACGGGCCTTAGCCTTCCTCGTCGCATCCCTGCATACTCTGACAACGTTCCTATATTCCTCCCAAGTGGCCTGTCCCCCTTTCCACTTTCTGTAGACTTCCTTCTTCTGGTTGAGTTTTGCCAGGAGCTCCTTGCTCATCCATGCAGGTCTCCTGCCTCCTTTGCTTGACTTCCTACTGATAGGGATGCACCGCTCTTGAGCCTGGAGGAAGTGATGTTTGAATATTAACCAGCTCTCTTGGACCCCCCTTCCTTCTAGGGCCCTAACCCATGGGATTCCTCCAAGTAGATCCTTGAAGAGGCCAAAGTTTGCTCTCCTGAAGTCCAGGGTTGCGATCCTACTTGGTGCCCTGCTGCCTCCTCGCAGGATCCTGAACTCCACCATCTCATGGTCACTGCAGCCAAGGCAGCCCCCGACCTTCACATCTTCCACCAGTCCTTCTTTGTTTGTTAACAATGGTACAGCAATTAAATGTATAATATAACTGCCAATACTGAGGTTATTTCTCCTACATATTGATCAAAATCAAAGTGCTGTTGTTTACTTGTTTTCCAGCTCCACTATGCTTTTATTGCTTCCTACTACCAGGATATATATAATAGCAACTGGACATGACCTTGTATTTGCTGTACTTCCTGTGGGTGTGGACATTTTGCGTGCTGGTTCATGACGCAGGTCACTGGTACTGTATGTTTCTGAAGTCACCAGAAGCCTATCATACTCAAGATAGTTTATGCTTGTCTTCTCTGATGTGTTTTGTTCATCAAAAGTCTCCACTGAGATTTGCACTGCTTATTAAGGGCCTGAATTGAAGCTGATTGAAGGAAATCAAAATGGAACCATTTTTCTTCATTTTCCTACCAATCAGACAGTAAATGAAAACCAAAATATAGCTGAGAGGACTAGATACATGACCTAAATGCCTAAAATCCTTTTGAACTGAATATCATGCGGGATGTAAGTGGAGGAATTCAAAGTTTCTCAATGTTAATGAGGTGTATGAGTTAGGTGTGAAGGTGCCCAGAGGGGCCAAGATCTGTACGTACACAGACACAGAGCCACAGGCACCGTGGAGCTTTAAAATGGAAAAGTAAGACCCTGTGGTGTCAGTTTAAATAACAGCTGAGCAGGGCCTATTTGATGAGCAATTTTCAACACAGGTGCCTGAGGTCCTCTGTTAGTCATCAAAGTCCCTTGTTAGAGCTGAAGTCATTCTGGCTACTTTATTCAGAAGTTGCTTAGGCTTTGTCAAAAAATGAAAGGAAAACATGTATTTTGAGAATGTTTTTATGATGTTTTACATTTTTACAACATTCTGCCTCATCCTAGCTTGTCATACATTTATAGTGCAGCATGACTGAACTTGTCAGATTTTTTTACTTTCCAACCACTTTTTGTTTTACTATATAAATGATTCCATTTTAAATCAAGTTCCATTTTTGGCAAGGGCAACTGCCAATTTCCCTGTTCATAACACAACCATTTTTACTAAATGACTCCTAAATCTATGGATTCTCTGTTAGGAGTTGAACCACCCTTATCATTTACTAATTGAGTACAATTCAGATTAGGATTGCCACTTAAATGTTAACACATTTGTTTGATCAAAACAAACTGCAAGCACATGATGTCTCATAAAAGCTAAATGTAAAATGATAGCTTGAATCCACCTCCGGGCTTTTATCACACAGGTCAGCAATTTTCCATTTCAGATAGCTGAAAGGCATGGTGGGAATACACAAATGTTTGAATTTATGAGCATATTTTGTCCAAGATACTGTGCAGGAACTTGATTATTCCAGATTAACCATCAAAGACCATATAGGACTCAAAGTGCTGAATTATTTCAAGGTTTGATGCCCAACACAATCTCTTGCAGCCATATCAATGTTGTCGATAAAGTATTGAAACCTTTCAGCTTGTCCGTCTGTAAACATCTGACACATAAATTTGTTTCTGACATGAAATGGTCCGATAATAACCAGTAAAACCTCACAGTATTTGTTTTGCTAGATTTGAAATTTCATAAGTGATAATCCTATATAGTCCAAGTACAGGGAATCCACATATGCCACAGACTCATGGTTTCAGATTTAAACTTGCTTTTAGAAATAATATATATTCCAGAGCTTCGCAATTTCAAGATAAGACCTGAGAACATTAACAGAGTATAAAACTGAGCTAACTGAAGACTCCAGCGTTAGATCGAAGGTAGGAGTGAACAGTTTCTATTACTCTTGATGTTTTAACTCCAAAGCCAATTTAAGTATCAGCGAAACTAGACATTTTGTTGTTGATGATATTAGTAGACACAATCAGGTAATAAGATTATTCTATAATCTCAGACAATTACTCCTCATTATTTCTCTGTTGCTTCTCTTATTAACTGGCAATGCCCCCTCCCCAGTTTTCTAGTGGTAGCTTCTACAATGTTCTTCTATGCTAATAATATACAACTCTTTAGCTTGTGAAACCAAAATTTTAATTATCACCAGATAATTTCAGTTAAAATCTGGGGACTGTAATATAACACACAGTGGAGGACAGTGTAAAGAAAAATCATTTTTAAGCAAAAGTCTGTGGAGGACTTTACTATTCTAGGTACAGAGTAAACTCTGTTAGAACTATAACTGTTATAAGAAGTAGAATAAGTATAAAATCATGGTATCACAGAAAAATCAGGTTGGAAAGGTCATCCTCAACTCATGTACATGTCTAAAAGAGCTGGCAACTGAAGAATTTTAAGATCTCCTAGAGGGTTTAAGGTGTTGAGTTGTTTGCTTGTTACAACAGAGCATGATTTGAGCATGAGGATAATTTGAGCATGACGATAGAAATTCTTTCCCAGTAATCTGGAAAGGTCATAGGATATACTGGAAGACTACATACTTGTCAAAATTTTTAAATCTAACCACTTCCTAATAGACACTGTCAGAGGCATGATGTTGAATTAGGTGGACATAGTACAACTTGTATATACTTGTATGTTCTTTCTCTTCTGGACTAGATACATCTCTAATTAAACCCAAAGCAATTGTTCACAACTTGTGTTTGGATTTGAAGTTTACTGCTTCTGTTTCAGATCGGAAGAAGCTTGAGTGTCCATAAGCTTGTCTACTTTTCACAACAGCATTAGCTGATATGATGAAAGACATTACCTCTACTTAAAAGACTGTATTATACACATCCTTATTTTAGCATGGTCACAGTAACACTGCTTCTACAATAATTCTGTAGACAGGGTGATAAATGCAGTAAACAATGTTTGTTTCACTAACTGCACAC
Organism: Apteryx mantelli; assembly: GCF_036417845.1. NCBI lineage: Eukaryota > Metazoa > Chordata > Aves > Apterygiformes > Apterygidae > Apteryx > Apteryx mantelli. The sequence continues at coordinate 112,353,504 of NC_089980.1, read as the reverse complement.
ATAACTTCACACTTATTGTAAAACCCCAAATCCACAGTAAGGCATTTGCTAAACTCATGTATGAATTCTAGTACCTGCTTTGTATCATTCAACTAATAAACAATCCCTAATCATAGCTCATTTGTGTTTTCTGGAGAGCTGTGTGAACAGTTAAAAAAAAAAAACACCTCGTCTTTGAGGATGGAACATTTTCAGAACTTCTTTACAGCTTATACCGTTGATTATAACTTTCTTGGCTATAACTTCCCTGATAGTTCACAGATCTACACAGGAAAGAAGCCTGCCTTGTCTAGCACCTGCATTCAGACTTGCAATGCTGTTGATACTTTTGAGGATTAGTACGCCTTCCCATGCTGCTGAGACTTTTATAGGATTCGATCATTTCAGATAGATAAACCTCCCTGGGAGGTTTATTTTCCCTTCTCCCAGTATTTCTACTGATGGCTAGAGACCTCCCAAAGCGATTGTGAAACCTTTATTCCATCCCCAAATTTTAGCATTACAAAAAGGTTACAAGAAAGATGGGCTTGGGCACAAGAAAGATGGGCTTGGGCTTACAAAGCTTATAAGGACCACAAGCACTTTAGTAAACACTAAGGTAACATCCCAGGCTCCAAGCGTCCACTGTAACCAGCACTGGGAGGAAAACTAGCTTTAGGCATTTCTTGGATTTGAAGGAGACAAAGTCCTTTAATCCTTTTGCCAGCCTCACCTTCAAGCACAGAGGTAAATACTAGGCCAAAAGTGGGTTCTTATATTGCCAACACAGGCCTATCAAAGCGGTTATAGCTTAGAAAACAAACCATGTGCAAGTGGAACAGCAATTTATTCCCTATTTCTTTTTTTTTTTTTCTATGCATTTATTTACAGGGTTCACCTTGCTTCTCAGTCAGAAACAACATAGGGACTTACTTGTGAAATCACCTCTTGGCTAGAGGATCCTTACGACAATGCAACAAGTGTCTACATAAACCCAGTGCATTTGTTCTGGTCCCTGGCCATGGGCTAATAATGCAGGATTTGGGGCCACATTTCATTAATACATTAAGAAGGTGCCTAACTGTGTCACTAAAAAAAATTGACCAGCTGGGAAGGAAACAGAGAAATTAGGCTATCTGCTGCTAGTTGCACAGGGACATGGACACAACAAGACCTGTTTAAGGGCACATTAGCGGTCTAGGAGGCTGTAAGAAAATCAAGGGGAGCTGCCTCCTAGAGCTATGTACAGAAAAGTTAATCTGAATTAAAGAAATTGTACTCCTCTCCATTTTTTATACATTGGCCATAGCACCCTGCAAGAATACAAGAACAGCTATATTAAGCCAGACCAAAGGTCCATCCAGCCTTTTATCTTCCCCCTCAATGACTAGAAAAGAAGGTCCAGGGAAATGGGGAAGAACAAAGCAAGTGCATGGAGAGTATTTTGTTGTCCTCCACCAATCTGTAACTTCTTGACTCAGAGCCTCCTGAGACAGAAGTGTTGTCTTTGTATTAGAGTAGACCTCAGTGGAGTTTCCTTCTCTGTATTCGCCCCTGTTTTACAGCCTAACTAGATGTTATGTGAGGAAGCACATGAGACTGCCTCGGGCACCTCCACTCCCAAGTTGAACAATCCGAGTTCATGTGGTTCTTCCTCAGATGGAAACTGTCTTGCACCTTTGATGATCCCTCTCACCCTGCTCCTTACCCTATCTCTAAGCTATATATTTTGAGAGCAGAAAATAAAGCCTGATGGATTTTTATTTATTTACTTGTGTTTTAAAAATAAGATGTTTTGAATAATTTTACTCATCTCTTATCAGAAATTCCTAAAAGGAAACCCACAGGTTCTCTTTGCAGTTGAACTTCCTGAAAACATTTCAGTTGGTTTTGCACAAGGCTGTGATACAGGATCTAACCAAGGACAAAAATCTACCATACACTATATATACCCACACCTTTATATATGGGTTAGGAACCCTATTTTAGTACCCCATTATGAAAGATCTCGACTTTAATTCTTTATATTTTAAATGTTGGCCATTTCTTGATAGAAGCAGCTGGGGTGACTGGTAAACTAATCAGTATTTGGACATTCCCAAGTGTTTCCATTGACTCACTAATACCAAATTCATATGCCATCTTTCTTACCTTCACTCTAACACTAATACTTTCTTGGTCTAAGAATACGGTACCAAACAAAGTGATGATTATTTAATTTGAAAAAACATATACTGAGAGTAGGATACCTGTTTCTCCATATTATTTGTGCTCTTCTGCATCGTTTTTTCCCCTCTGCTACTCTGTGAAAGGGGTGGGGGATTGTATCAGTTCCAATCAAGCTTTGTACAAAAGCATTACAACTACTTTTATATTCATATCTGTAATAGCACATTTCCTCTAAGATTCATGTTCAAAGTCTCTGTGCTTATGCTTTAGACCAGATGACCTTTGATCTGTAAATATTATGAATCTTCGGAATTGTATTCTTCTTCAGCTGTTTAAAATCTAATAAGGTTCAACTCATAAATGCCATGAATTGTAGAAACATCCACTGCTTCCAAATCAAAGTTGTCGTTGGTAAATCTAAAATAAATCTTATTATGTATGCACTGGGAATATAAGTATCATTCATATAAATATTTATTATTAATAATTATTCATATCAGTCTTATGGACTGATGTCATTGTATATGTGATGACAATCTTTTATGTTCTGCTTGCATTCAGCCAGACTTGTACATGGCAAGGCATTCTGTCAGTAAAAAGACTCGCAGCCCTAACACCTGGAAATTGATGGAAGTCAGAGATGACGATCCATCAGCACCTTTGTCAGAGTTCCCAGCTCACTTAAGACAACCTGTGTTTCTAATAATAATAATATTTTCTAATAATATTCCCAACACGGTGATGTAAAATATATGGAGTCATTTCTTTTCTCTGCCAACTGTTTATTCCATGAACAAGCTATGTCTACAATAGGAACTTTTTGTAGTTCTGAGGCTTCATGAATTGATAGGCTTCCAAGCAATAGGATGCTTCACTGGGTCTTGCCCAATATTTTGTCTCTGAGAGTGGCAAAAGGAAAGGCTGTTTTGGCAGGTAAGAGTGGTCACTTCCACAGTCCATTCCCCTCAGACTTCTGCAGCATTCACAAATGTACGATTAAGGATGTCGGAGAGTACATCCCTGCTGATTCCTTTCAGTACCTGTTTTTAGTATCCATTTTTAGACTCAGTGGTCATGAATTTCTCTTACCACATATTGAGCTTTCTGATACTGTCTGTCTCTACCACCTCTAGCGGCTGCAAGTTCCCAAAGTTCAGTACCTGCTGAATAAAGTTCTTTATTTTAACAGTTGTGTGTGGGTAGCTGCTTTCCAGAACATGTTTTCCTAGCTGCGCTGTATGAAATGTCTGGCCTTTTATAGCTATTAAAGGGCTTCAGCCTATAATTTCAGGCAGACTCCCCAGCCGTCTGGAAGAATCTCCATCAGTCACCCCTTTTCTGTGTCTTCTATGCAAGGGCTTTTCTCATTATGTGCAAAGATCTGCTTAAGTTTCCTTCATCCCTTTTCTCATCACTCTGTTTACCCATTAATTTTAAAGTTGGCACAGTGTCTTTAGAGTGGACATAGTTCTCCTTAGTATCAATGGCAATAGTAATTATTATTATTGATATTATTGTTGTTGTTTTATACTATATTTTTTGGTGTGTGTGTGTGTGTATGTCTGTACTGCTTTAGATCTCTAATACTAGATCAATACCCTGAGGTGGTTACTGTAGAGGCACTGAAAAAAACCTTTCCTTCTACATATAGTAATGTAGCAAAAAAACTAGGTTCTTTTTTTTTAAATGCAGATTTCCTTATACACAAAGCTATTACTAGTCTCATTACTGTTTTTTGTTTATGCTATGCCTGTACTCAACCACTGACTTCTCTAACAGGAAGTTCCAATAATACTTGTAAATTTTATGTAATAAAAGTCTAACCAATTCAGTTGAGGTCAGAAGTGCTTTTGTGATCTTCTGTCCACCTTCCTACCCTTTCTAAAACAACCTTAGAAAATAGATCTGTTCTTTTAAAAATCTGCATGGCTCCACCTCTTTATGGACAAGTTTCCACAAAACCATGCTCTCCTTCCTGACCACATATTTTCATGGGATAAAAAGCACTGTGTATTAGCTAACTATTACATAGTAAGTATATTTTAAAATTTTGTGTTTGTTTTTAAAACAGTTCCTCCCCTTTATTTTTCACCAAGAACACAGGGAAATTCTTTTTCAGATGCAACTGAGAAGAGTTTAATCATTTAATCCAGGTGATCCTGTGTCTGTAACTGACACCGATTGTATCTTCTTGCTCATTCCATTATCTGAATTCACTATTCAGCAGAAGTTACTTACTGCCTAGTAGCCACCAGATATACATATACTTTTATACACATATATTCCTGTGTAGATATTGGATTTCTTTTTCTTGGAGAACTGTCATCCAAAAATCACAGTAGAGCTGTGCTTAGCTTCAAACATATGGCATACCCTACATTTACAACAGGGCAGTGAAGGTGGGAAGAAAAGCTTGTGTTTAAAGCCAGATGGGATGAATTATTTCAGATAAAGCACAATGGCAGGGTGACACTGTACTGCCTTAAAGTGCCAAAGAATGAGCTGCCTGCACTAATGTACCACAGGACACATTATGGCACATAAGGACAGAACCTATAAAGAGGTTTCTATCTGTTGCCATTTTAAACTGACCAAAAAAAAAAAAAAAAGAAAAAGTCTTGGTGTCCTTAAGCCATGCACACATGTAGCACATTGATCTGTTGGAAGTTACATGATCCCATGAAAAAGATGATAATGTTTTGGAAAAAGCCTTCGGAGAAGGCTCTCACACATTTTCCAAAGCGGGGCCAGCCGTGCTGGTGCACCCCGGGCTGCAGGAGGGCCCGGCCGGCAGTGCGGACCGCCGTGGGCTCTGCCTCGAGGTCTGCTGCTCCAGCCCAAACGGAGCCCAGGGGTCACGAGCACAAGAGCATTTTAAAGTAAATAAGCTCTGAAAAAGGGGGTCACCTGAATAATTTAAATGTTTAGGTACAGATGGGAATTGCTCCCTCGATGGACGGCAGCCCCCCGGGGGGACGGCAGCCCCGGCGGCCCCGGGACGGCGGTGCGCGGCGGTGCGCGGCTCTCCGCGGGAGGGCCGGACTTCCCCAGCCCGGACAAGTTCTTGCCCCGTTTCTGCGGCTGCGGCGGGCTTGGTGCGACACCGTCCTGACATGTTGTAACTGGCTTCCACACCCACCGCGCGCCGGAGAGCGACGGGAAATACCTGCGATGAGCCGTGTTTCGACTTGACTCGCCGCAGCCCAGTTGCAGGAGCTGCGTCCCGTGCTGGGAAAAGCTGCGGCGGCGCTCCGCAGGTGTGCCCACCGCCGCGCAGCGGCGCAGTAAGTTGGGGGGGGGGGGTTCCCTGCGGCGCGGGGATCGGGGTCGGGGTCGGGGCTGGGGCCGCCGCGGGCCCGCTCCGCTCCGCGCCGGGCGCGGGGCCGCCGCGTCCCCGGTGGCGCCGCGCGGCGTTTGAAACGGGAGCGCGGGGACGGCGACGTGCGGGCGGCGGCCGAGGGGGGCCGGCGCCGGGCGGGCGGTGGCGGCGGCCCCGGCACCCGCCTGCCCTGCCCGGGAGGGCGCCGCCGTGTGCGCCGCCGGCCTCAGCGCCCGCGAGGCCCCGCGGCGGGGCGCGGCCCCCGCGGGACCCCCGCGGCGGCGCCTGGGGGCTGCGGCCCGTCCTGGCCGTGGGGGACGCGCGTGCCGCTCCCGAAGCACGTGGCGGCTCCTGCGGAGGGCTTGGCTGGGCCGGGCCGGGCCGGGCTGGGTTTGTTTGGCCGGGAAAGTTAACTTTCCGGCCTAAAAAAAAAAAGCAGCAGGAACACTTGTGGTGTTATTTTTCCCCTGAATTCTGTGCCCTTTGCATCCGCATAAAAATACTGTAGTGATAATGAAATAATTACCTGTTGCTGCTTAATGTTAATAATTATTATTTGTTGCTGATACAGTGTTGTAATGCAATGATTGATAGAAAGCAGCTGTTATAAAATGTCTGTTTATTCTGCTGAAGGGTGGTCAGACCAGGCCCCTAGGCAGTGAGATTGCTCCCAAGAGGAGCCATGGGCCTGAGGTGCTCAGGTGGGTACCCCAAAACCCACCCCCGGCTTACGGGGCAGCAAGCACTGCAGCAAGGTGGTCATGCGAGTTCAGTCTCCCTTTATGGTGGTGGCAACATTGAAACTTTGCAGAAACTGAAAAAGCGATCGCATTTCCTTCGGAAAAGACATAAGGGCTTCCCAAGGAGAGCACCATGGCCTGGGCCTTCCCAAGGTTCAGCCATGCAAGACTGAGGTTCTCCAGAATAATGTGCTGAGTGGCAAATTTTGGAAATCCTGAGAACAGCAGTAAGGTGAGGAAGTTGTTTGACTTCAGGTCTATCCTGGAGGATTGTGTTTCTGGAACCACTGCAAAATGTTGTATCATTTTCTTCAGTGGCCATTTGTCATCCGTCGCTTTTGTGGAAGCGACTGTGTGTATCTTTTCACAAAAAAACATGCGTTGACTCTTCTTTCAAAGCAAAAGCCTTCTTCTTGCTGGGTTTGTGACAATAGCATTGGAAAGATCAGAGCATATTGTTAATAAAAGGACAAGATGGCCACATCAGTGCAGGATTCAGAATCTGCTTTCTTCATCAAAAGATTCAGTTCTAGCAGCTGCTTTGGAGTGTAAATTCCCTGTTCGTTCAATTGAAGCCCATGTGGTACTTTGTAAAAAAGTTTTAAGCAATTGGTGTCTGTGTCCATCAAGAAGATGGGTGATACACAGGACATTATGTGCACCCCCCAAAAACATATAGAAAGGACTGTAATTAACAGTTAAGGTTACTTCTCAGAAGAACACCAGCTTTCCTGGTGCTGGTAAAATGTAGAATCCAATACATGAAGTCTGGTAAGGTGTAGATGACATCTGCAGAGGTGGGAAGATGGGTTTAGTCAGGCCACCGGAAACATCCCAGGATGGGCTGGATTCTGCCCATCATGCCTTACTCATTCATATTAGTAATAGAATTGTTTACCTAAGCAGAGTAAATCCTGATCTTCAAAGAATCAAGTTGAGTGTGCAGAAGTCAATGTACATGGTTGAGGAAGACACCAAAAAATTTATTTCAGAATTTTGTCTGAACATCTGTTTTTCTCTGTCTCTCAATCCATCAAAAGTTTTATTAGTGCCATAGATATATTTCCTACAAAATAGCTCTTACTTTCTAAGAAGGAAAATACCAGTTTCAAGACATCTAGAGCTTTTGTCAAATATACCTGGAGCCATAACTTTACTTTGAGAGTTTTCTTCTGTTTCTTCTCATCATCTCAATCCGTATTACATGCTGATGTCCTTAATCCCAAAAAGCAGAATTAGAATTATTTCTTCTCATCTGTCCTGTGATTTTTTTCTGTGTTGACAAACGTAACATTTATTTTCTTTAATAAATGTATACTGCTTTAAACATCTTTTATAAGCAGCACTCATAAATCAAAGATCAACATCAAATATATTCTGTGTAAAATAACTTGTCTTGTTTGGAAGAGACTGTACTAATGTAGAAGTCTCACCTTTCCAAAATTATATTATACTTATATGCTGCTTTCAGCATGTGTCTGAGCATAAGTAACTACATTTGACCCATGCCACAATTAATTAATTCATTGTCTTCAATAAAAAGTCAAATGATATACTGTATTATTACAAAAAGCAAACCAAAAGAACAAGAGACATGTGAGCCAGTGTACATGCATACACACACACACACATCATTTTTTTCATTTCACTTGTTCATAACATTCTATATTTTATATTGCACAACTTATTAAGTGCAGTCTCATTCCCTTTTTTAATTTTCAAAGGAAAGAGAGAAGAGAAGAAAAAGAGATCTAGACAAGCTTTTGAAATAAACATCTAGATGTCTTTCTCAACTATATATATGCAAGAAATGGCAAAATTCCTATTCTAGGCGCATATGCTTGCCAAAGTAAAATCATTTTAGAAAAATCTTTCATTTGCCTTAGTAGAATCAGGATTCAGCCTTTAATGTCGTAATAAGAGTGAGTGTTTTCTTACAGTGTTTAGAGTGATACTAGTCCTGGAAATTCCTACAATAGAAGTATATTAGATTTTCAGTTAAGTAACCTATATTAATGTTATAACTTCAGGACAACTCAGATAAGTAACTCTGCATTTTGCGCACTTGGTAGTTTTTCATTTTTCATCTCCAGTTTCTTGAAAAACTGTTCCAGATAATTGGCTCTCATGAGACACTGATTTGAAAGTTTTAATTTCACAGTACTGTAAGAGTTTGACTTTTCAGTTGTCGGGTTGTGTCTGCACCACGTGCCTGGCTCTCCATTGCATTTCATCACATGTTGTCATTTGTGTCTGGACAAAGTGTGCACATAAATGCTACCGTTCCTATTCTACAACATTTTCTTTCCACCTTTTTATGGCAGTGTACAACAAAGCCCTTCATATCTGTCGCAGGGATATATGCAATTCTCAATTAATGGAGAGCAATCAGATCCCTTTCACTTGCCGCTTTCCAGTTCACCACAAAGAGCTGCTCTGGAAGCAGCCAGAAACACTCCTTTCCCGCAGGTTCAAAAGCAATCCTATCTGGGAAGATCTATCCTGCTACTTGGCTGAGAGACAGGATTCAAATGGAATTATTTCATATGACGTGCTGATGCCAGCCTCAGATCTGGATTTTTCTTTCTTCATCCTTTTTTAACCTCAGACTTCCCAAGTTCCTCAGAAATCTTGGTTTAATTGAACATTTGATTGGGTTTTAGAGTATCAGTAGTATATGGAGATTTTGATTTTCATTCCTTTAGGTTAATGCAGCTAATTTAGATTTCATTTCAAGAAGATTTAGACTATTCCCAACAGACTGTGGAATGCAAGTGCACTGGTTGCAAAGATATCTGAAGGGTCTTCATATGAAGAGAGAATTATGTTATATTTATATGCCAATAAATAAAATCAGCACTCCGTACGACTAGTGCTCACTATCATACTGCTATACTATTCATTAGCCTTGTAAGGAAACCTTATGTTAACTTTCAAACAATGCTTTGTATATACTTACCATAATTACTCTGCCTTGCTACCTGTTTTCCCTACTTCTGCTAATCTTCTCTAAACTTCTTTATGACATAGGCTTTATGTTCTAGCCATTAAAGATCAAACAGTGCTACCATGTTTCATCTTTCTATTTTACATGACCATGTTTGTGCTATTCTCATGAAAATTCCCTTTTTTCTTCTGGCTTACCTCCCAACTGTACAGTGCAGAAGTTCATTTAAGGTTCAGTTTTTAGGCAGACTGTGGAGTTCCTGCAGTCCTGTAGAGCTGCACAGATGTAAAGGTAGGAACGGTGGCTGTTTGTCCTCTGTGTACCTTAAATCCCAAGCTGATGCAGCAGGAGCCATCCCTCCCGGCCTCTGTTGCATGAAATAAAAAGATAGTAATAATGAATTTATAAATCATCAGCATCAAACATCTTATTTATTATTAATGTTTTGAACAAAAAGGTAAGATTAAAGCAGCCGCTCCTTTTGGCAAAAGGAATGAGCAGGGTGGAAACTAGACATCAGATTGCTGATTCAGAGTTTGATCCTAGGTGTGGGAGGAGAAATCTTTCTGGAGTTCCTCATAACTCACTGAAATGAGATAGGCTGGTCCTGTTGTGAGCAACAGATGGATTATATCAGCATGGGAGAGCAGATAGATAAGGAGAAGGGCCTGAAAGACTGTGGTTTCAAAGAAGCCAGAAAGAGGGTATGTATTCAACAGAAAGCTTAATGCATCAAAAAGTAGGAAATAAAATTAGTTTGTGAAATGTTTCTCTTAATACTGTTCTGCCAGTTACCGTAAAGAGAGTTTTGAAATACCGTCTACAGTAGTATATTGGAATATGCATAGGGTGTATACTGGAGCTGCTGGTAGAGGTGTTCACTGTATTGTCAGCTCTGCTGTAGCTTTTAATATAGGAACTTTGCTAAATCACTTAATCTCCTGTGTGTTTAGTTTTGCCTTATGTAGAAGAGGCTCTTTAAGTAGCTTCTTAGTATTCATTCGGGAAGATAAATCCCTGAGCATTTTCAAAACATTCTGAATTAGCTGGATGGTGCTAACAAAACTTACAGTAATATTACTTGAAAAATATTTTGAAGGATGTGTGTGTGTCATAGACTGCCACAAATATTCTGATTGCCTTCTTTCTTTCCTCTCCTTACAGGTACATTTCATCAGCTCATGAATGAAAGTTTAAAAGACTTTATACGAAATATATGTGAAAATGGAAACTTCATCTTTGCTTTCGTCCTTACATGATGAATGCAGATCAGACAACTACATTGAACCTCATTACAAGGAATGGTATCGAGTAGCTATTGATGCTCTTATTGAAGGAGGTGTAGAAGCGTACAAAGAATTTCTTTCCAAAGAGAGATGCTCAGAGTTCCTAGCAGATGAGGAAATTGATTATATTTTGAACAATGTCCATAAACTTCCCCAAAACACAATTTATTCTTCTAACCATGCCATTGATGACACCTCTTCCTCGGGAACCTACTGGCCTATTGAATCAGATGTGGAAGCTCCAAATCTTGACTTAGGTTGGCCTTACCTGATGCCTGGAATTTCTGGTGGCACAAATATTGATCTGCTTTTTCATCCGCCCCGAGCGCAGCCTTACACAATAAAGGAAACTATTCGGAAGATGATACGAGATGCAAGAAAGGTAAATGTGAAAAATATTCAAAAAAAATTAGCAATAACAATCAAGTTGTTGCTTTGCAGAGACATTATTTTTCCCTGCCACTGGCAGGAAAAAATGATCTGGCTGCTAACAATTTAAACTAAAAGGTTCTCCTGGGCTGAGATCAGTCCCTTGCTATCATATGCAACAATGTTATTAACTTTATTTACAAGGGATCAGAGATAAATTAAAAGGTTTAATGAAACATATTACCATTTTACTATAATGCTGACCAGTCCATGAGAAATTTGTAGGTAATCAGCATACCTTTTCTTTGACCTCAGCTGAATGCACCTCAAGTGATATAATTCTGTCTAAGTTAAGGGTATGCTCTAAGGTTTCTCTCATGTGTCAGTGGGAATATACATGCATGGGTTTGGTATGCTAGCCTGTTGTTATAAGAAAATAACATCTTGATGTACATCAGAATCATGTACTTTAAGGGTCTCAGTTTTTGTGATTTTGCATGTCAACTGTCCTTGAAGAAATTAGGCAGGAAAGTCTTAAAAACAGCTCAGAAGAAGCATGGAAAAAATTAGATTTAGGAGACAACGAAGTAAGTTTTAGTTGCTTACTTTACCTTCATTTCTGGCTAATGTCTAATTTATGAGAAATGTGGACACTTCTCTGAATGTATTTATCTCTACTCAGGGGAACTTGGATCTTGGGTTTCCTACCTTGCTTGGTAGAATCAAGTTAGGAAAAAGAAATAATTGTATCAGTATGCAGTTCTGTTTGAGCTGGGACCATATTACCTCTTTAAACAGATGTTACAAGGTTTCAGAAGTATTGCTAGGAAGTATATCATTGATTGTCATGCTTTCTTCCCAGAGAAAGAGAATAATCTGTGCTTCAAACTTTATTGAAAGAATAAAGATGATGGCACAAAAAGAAGTGTTCCAGTGACACACACTCACTCTGTATTCCTGGTACCTTCTCCAGACTCTTCCTTCCTATATCCTTTATTCCTCCTTTCAGGTTCCTTGCGACTTGGTGCTAGCTTTAAATCCAGAGAACGAACTTTAAATAGAGTTATCACTTGGCCTTTATCGTGTCATTTACGTTGGACACCTGCTCTATGCTCTTATAGCAAAGAAGAGGAGAATTACTCTACTCCCTGTTGCCCCTTTCAGAATGAGATGGAATTTAATTTGATGTCTTCTGTTTTTGTATATAATAAGACATGGCCATTAACTTGGGCAATATACTCTGTGATCTTTTTTCAGCTGGAGCTCCTGAGCTATGAATGCATCCCCTTTAAGGGAAAAAAAGACAACACAGTTAGCTCTGTTGCCAAGACTAGATCAGTTTTGTGATGAGATCTTGGAGTACCATAAAGAAATACTGTTTCCAGTCAAAGTTTTTGTGTTTGCTGCCTTGCCGTCTGTCTACATGCAATCCAGGCCCTTTCCAATGGCTCTTTTGCGCACGGGGTGCTGTCTCATAAAACACTCTTTTAGGAAGTATGCATCCTCTAAATGCTGTTATGTAGAAAAGTTAGATATAATTCTTACTTCTTTTTGAGAAAAAAGTTCAGCTCTCTGATATGCTATAGCGCTTCCACGTTAGTAAAGAGAATGTTACATATGTGTCACTGTCCAAATGAGCTATGATGTGACAGCTCAAAGGTTTATTTAGTTGATCTGTACAACCTCAAGAGCAACAACCATAACACTTCTGGTACAGTGATTGGTTGCTCCAGGAAGCAGCAATTAAGTCTGAAAGACATAGTGCTGTTTCTCTCTTCTGTCTGCAAATACAAGTGACAGGCATAGAAAAGTTTAAAGGATCTGTAGGTAAGGTAAGGTAAAGTAAGGTAAAACAAGCTCACAGCAGGCAAACATGCTGTAAACAGGCTAACCTAAGCCACTTATAAATATATAGTTATATTAAACAGGGTTCTTTGTTATGTAGTAGTGCAAGCGTGTGGTCATATGAGGATTGTCAAAGGAAATAGAAAAAAGTTACACATGAAAAAAAAACCCTATGAAGAATAAACAAGTTCTTCAGCAAATCACATTGAACTGATACAGCTCTAAGCAAGCTCTATGGGAATTTTAGCAAACTTCTGTGAGAAAATAAACAGACTTTTGGAGGCAGGAGTATTCATACCACCTAACTTTAAGCCCCAAACTAATATACATGAGTCCACCAAATGAATGCACCTGAGTTCAGAGGCTGTTTTCCCTAGGTTACCTGAACAGTTGGTAGAGAAGGAAACCCACACCCCCCTACAAGGGCAATTCAAGGAATATAAGTTTCTCCACTGATTCACCCAATGAAGGAACTCTTCAAAGTAAATAAACTAGCCCAAAAATTCATGAATGAGACTGAGCCAGTTGAAACCTGGATTCTTTTAAATATCTGGAGATATGTAAGGGTAAGATGACCTTATTAGTAGACTTCCTCTTGACCTCTTTCATGCTTGATGCATCAAAGTGTCACTCCTTGAAATGATTATTATGTATGTTAATTTTGACCTTAAGGAGATGTGTAGTAAACATTAGGCAACTTGCTGTCTGACAGTGATTTTTCCTGACTAAAGGAGGAAAATCAATTGTAAGGCTCCACTATATTAGAGTAAAAACAGTGGCTAGGAAAAAATGTCAGAAGAAACTCTTGCCACTTACATTTCCTAAATGCATAATCTATGCATAAAAATTATGCACATCACCTTCATTGTAAATGCATTTAATATAATAATGGAGTTTTTCTATCAGAAAAGGGTCAATATTATTAAATCACAGAAAATGAAGTAACCATTTTAAGAAGTACAGATTTTGCTTAAGACAAATACATATTTGGGAGCCCCTTCTGAAGACTTGTTAGGGTAGAGGAACTGTGTCATACACGGGATGACACTGCAGTCTGTGCTACAGCACTTCTGCTGGATTGGTATGTGGTCACGGTGATGTCAGCAGAGTGCCTTAAGTCAGACCTAATGTGCCAACAACGTGGGTTTACTGTTGGTGTAGCTAGACCGCATCTCCAAATGATGCAGCTCAACAACCGCCCTCCTCTGTCAACATAACCTGCGTTCATGCAAGGAGACTTTTTGACATGACTGTGTCAGCTGGGGAGATATGAGCCTTTTTCAGATGTTGATATAATCATCCTGGAAGAAAGCACTGCAAGGTCTGTCTGACCTTAAAGATGGACAGACTTTTGTGAACAAGCCAGTAGCCTTATTTCTTGTGTGTTTTTGAGGATTTTACCTTTAATCATTGGCAGATGAAGCTTGAGGTGCTCCTACAGCCTGACTCGTCCCAGCTGGACCGTCTGAATGGCAACTGATAGTGTTTAGCAGTTTTTCCTGACATGGTTATTCATCTGGGAAATAGTATCAAGATGACTGCTCATCTGTGTCAGATTAATGTGAAACTTCCTTCTCCTACTGTAAAGTAACTTAGAGATTTCAGTAATGAAGTGTCCCTTCCTTGTATGACTTTTCATAATAGTTGCCTTAAAACTGTCAGCTAGGAGGTTTGTACTTGTGTGCAAGAGATATCTTGTACTTTCTGCTCAGGTGTCACCAACATTGTGAGGCAATGGGGAAGGGACAGGACAGAGCAGCAAAGGGTCCTTCTGGCAGTGTGTTTTTCTCTTACTCTACTAGCTGCATTCCTCTCTCCCCCACCAAGACATTCCTACATAGTTTTAGAGAGAACGCGTAGCTCTGAGTCTTTTAGATTGATATCAAATAAGGATCAGCTCTTCCTGGAGAGAATTCAAACCTGTTTTTTAAAGGAGCATGTTGTTTAGACAGCCCAAGGATTAGTTTTCCAACATAAGCCAGAAAACACTCACAGGCTTCCCTGCCATACTTTTGGGATTTATGATGGAATATATTAAGTTATCCACTACACGATAAATATGCAGTACTTTTCACTGATTTCATGTCATTCAAATAGACCAATTCTTAAGCCTGGGTTCCTAAAATCAACAATAGTTGCGGAGACTTTAAAAAAAAAGTTATTTGTTTAGAAGCCTAAGTAGAAATTTAGATGGTTAACATGTTACTACTTGGGGAAAACAAAAAAGACCCTTGTTTTCACTGAATTACTCATGTGATCAAGCTTTTTGTGAAGAAAGATCGCAAATCTTGGACCTTTAGAAAAAAAATTAAATTACCCTTAAAAGAGATTGCTATTAAATCTTGCTGGACCTGTTGGAGATAGGCCTTTAGAAAGTCTTTCTTTGATTCTCGTGAGAGAGAGTTGTGTACAAAATGTGAGTATGATTCCGGTGTTGTCTGTTAGCTCATTGGACTTAATCAAATAAAGAGATACAGTTGACTCCCTTTATAATCATATAAAAAGGAAAAAGTATTTTCTGCTGGTCAGATTTATCATTTTGTTTGTTTGCTTTGTGTTGTTTCAGGGAAAAGTGAGATGTTTTGTGTTACCAAAAAAAAGATTATTCACTATTGTTCTCCTTCTTTGGCCATGGGCATAAGTACAGTAACAGTAATCTAGTACAAGCTACATTCTAGTATGAAAGAAAATCAGCCTCTTTGCATGCCTGTGTGAAGAGAGGTGTTTCTATACAGAAAGAAACTTGTAGAATATGGGTGTGGAAGACTGTGTTGAGCAATCTTTTTTCACTCTCTCAACAATACTCTTTGCCAACTACTTTAAATATAATTCGAACAGAGATGGGAACAATGATAATGAACTGTGCTTGAGGCAATGCTTGTCTTAGCTCATTAACTGCAGCATTCCGAGTAGATGAGAGAGAGGGACCACATTTTATTCTTCATAAAAGCTAGAGAAATCTGCTGGATTCAAGGAAAGATAATAGGTAGATGAAATAATCATCACACTGATAAGGTTTGTATATTATTTGTAGAGTGTCTGATAAACAATGGATATCTTTTCTAAGACGAGAGTAACACATAGAAAGACTCTATTCTCAACTACAGATGCCTCTCACGTGAGTTGAAGATGTATAGGTGACATTCTCCCTGCTAAAATGTTCCACCATACAAGGATTTCAGCAGGTGCTTTTTGGTTCAGCTGCTTTGATATAAGCTTATTAAAAGGTGAATTCATTTGCTTCTACTCATCTTCTGTTAAATGACTTCCTCTTATTTGAAAACCAGCATGCCAGTCGTGTATAGTTTGCAGGTGAAACATAATTGTAAGCTTTTGATAGATGTCTTAGAGAAAGTGAGGTTGTGTCCCAGCTTTTCTAATCACATTGGGCACATGCCATGCATCAGAAGAGGACATGTGTCTTGTTCTTTGCGCTGTTACTGTGTGACTCAATGTCTCTCTCTTTTTTTTTTTTTTGTCCTCCTCTCACAGCAATTAATTATTTCAGGTGTTTTATGTGCTTGGATTTGCCTTTGGAGACCTCACACTATTTTATTTGCCTGTCTCCTTCTACTGCCACCCCTAGAAGTGACAGAGCAGTCACAATAATAAATTTATGCAATATACAAAGAAAGTAGGCATTAATGGGGCAAATTTGCAAGTACTTTCATTCTTTTATGTGACCATTCAGATTTCAGAGGAGCAAAGTACAATGATTTAATTATAAAGATTTAAAATTTATGACTAATTTATGACTAAATTTATGACTTACAGGAAAGTTTTGGTAAATTTGCTGGAGAAGAGGTTTGAACTGTTTTGAATGGGAAAGTTTAAGAGGAAAGGGATGTGAAGGAACACAACTGACAGCAGGTGGTTTGACCCACCTCTGATTTGACAGGACTTGATCCAGTATTCCTGGGACTTCTGTGAAAGGCTTTTCTTATATAACAGATGCTCTACACCCTATACTCAAAATTTTTCCTGGTGTTTTTCCCTATTGGGTAGGAAGGATCTAAAACTGAAAAGCAGATAGAGGCTAGGGCTGGAATGGGGAGTGGGAATCGCTGAAAAAATCATGTAATCTCTTGGTGTGGTTTTTAACTCATAGGTTTGTATCAGGTCAAAGCTTTGCAAGACTGCTTAGCAATATTTGGTAGTTGTATTTTATGGTAAAAAATATCATGAATTAATGTACAAGTATTGCCATTTTTATGTCACAATTGGGCTAATGTGTTATCAAAATATTACACATCTATGATGGTTTTAAAAATAGGGAAAATTAAAGACCAGATCTTACAGGCAGGTGTATTTCTTTATTACTATATCTGTCTAGTTCACATTTATAAGAAGTAAGCAAACGCATATGCTTTGTAGCAGTATTTTTTCATTAAAACCTTTTCTCTCATTGACATAAATCTTAGTCAAAACAAAACAGTGCTATTAAAAAGTCATTTAGGCTTTTTGCACATTCAGTAGATTAAAAATGTCCTTTGTTATGCTCAGCAGAAACTTTACAATAAAACATGCTAAAGTGATTGTAAGTAAAAATCTGATTTTAATATGAACATGTTGATTTAAAATTATTTTGCCCAGGCAGAATGCTTCTTTTGGTGCTCAATCCACTGAGTTCTGGGTTTTTTGCCCCCCTTTTCTTGCTTGGTGGAAGAAGACCGATAAAGTTGAAGTGCTATTTTTGTTCTTCTGAATTCCTATCCTCAAGAGATCTGAGTTTTCATAATTTTTTTCAGCCAGGGAACAATTTTGCCTGAAGAACTATAGGCTTAATCACTTCACATTTATTATTGCCATAGGCCTTTTTTGATCTCTTACAGTTTTAGCACTGCTTTGTGATCTCTGATAGCTTTCCAGCATAGCCAGTGATGCTCTGAGGAATGGGGGCACATTTTGGGCAATTTTAAACTTTAAATTCATTTGCTATGTATCAGAATTTGGAAACTAGAGTATTATACTACATAAGACAGAATTTAAAAAGAACAGAGCCTGGTATAAGGGATCCTGCCTCACTGCAGCAGTATTTGCATACTGTAATACAACAGAAACTACATGGAAAATGGAGAATCACTGAAGTGGACCAAAACAGCCCTGAAGCACAAAAATGTAAGGAGAGTTGCCAGTTCAAAATCTCCCATTCTTCTGTTCAGAAGGAGTGGGATTGAAAGCCCTTGAGTTACTTGTATTAAGTTTCCTATTATATCAGATGCAACTTCAAGTATCTACTTCACTTGAATTGAAGCTCGATCATTTTCCCCAAAGCGTACTGCAAGTATTCCAGGGCAGATGGTATAGGAGTCAAAGTACACTTTAGAATTTCCCTCTTTAAAAGAAGTGTGGACTTTGCCATTGATATCAGTGCGATCAGGATTTTCCTTTTAGCCAACTGTTAAACATGTCTGTAATCATTTACTAGTAAAGAGGTGCTATTCTTTACAATAAAAGTCAGTAGAGCCGTTCAAAATAATTGCAAGATCTGGCTACAGCTTGCTTGAGCAATGAGGTTAATGATTTTTCAGTACAGAGTCTACTGATCAGTAAACCAGTTGAATTTGCACTAATGTTATTTAATCATAAATATAAAAGTGGAAGCAACTAAACTAGCCATCATCTGTGCTTTCCTTACCTTTGTTTGAGATGTTTTCCAATATCCTTTGCAAATGTTTTCTTAGGCTGTAAACATCATTATGTTTTGCTACATGTCTGTATAGCCTAGAGTTTACTGACATCTTAGTCTTCCTGAGTGGTGCCAGTCACCAAATACCACAGCATAAACAGTAGATTCAGAATTTATATACACTCCTTTATCCTTAACTATCAAAGAACATGACCAAAGTGTTTCCAGTTTTACAGATGAGAATACTGAGCCACAAGGACATTAAATTAGTACATATCACAGTCAAAAAGAAATGCAATTATAAACCAAAAGTCTGAGAGTAATAACCATTAGCAAACAGTACTCCCAGCAAGTAGGGCCTAGGTTTCAAGTATTTGTTTTCTTGTTTCTGTGGTTTTAGTTGATATAAAATCTTAGTCATGCATTTAGTGTTACAGTTATAAAAACTAACTGCTGAGAATGTCTATGCTTCTCCATGATTGTTTGCATTAGTACATGCCTACAGCTTTGTAGTGCTTACTTTTCAAAATATTTGTGAAAGCATAAAGTCCTTCCTTATCTTCAGATAAAAAGGGTGTATCTTCAAGACATACATAGGGTGTTCTGGTACCTTAAGTAAGAGCAGATTATCTTAACCACTTCTGTCTCTGGGTCTGGAGTGCTTACACTTACTGTTCAGAAGACAAGATGTGAGAGAACCAGACCAGAATCATCAAAACCAGGATCGCCTGTGACCTTTGCGCCCGTCAGCAGTGCCTGTGGGCACACAGCTGTCTTTGGAAAACTTTTCTGGTGCATCTTTTATTTAGGGCTTTTTGCTAACTGTGGCACGAGCCCTCCTCAGGCCTTTTCACTGTGGCAAGTGATCCTGCTGTCAGAGAGGAAGCTCTGTGGTAGGGTAATAAAGATTATGCACTAGATCTCCGCCAGATGAAAAGAGAACTTTGATACCTGCTTCAGCCACCAGCAGTCAGGCTTGAACAGTAGCACCAGGCTCAGGTGGCAGAATGGATGCCCTCAGTTCAAACAGCAGCTAGAAAATCTTAGCCTTACTGTCATGTGTGTTCGGGAGCTTCAGGCACTCTTGGCTGGCCAGGCCGCACTTCAGCTCAATAAGCTTCCCTTATGGTTTAAGCACGAGGCAAAGCACCAGCTTAGCACCTCCTAATTGAGGTGAATCCGAGTGGCATCAGCCTACAGAAGGTATTGTAGTTAGTGTTTTCCTACTAAGCTTTTAATGCTCAATACACCAGACACAAAAATGAGGATAAGGTGAAATAACTAGCGCAGAAGAGTGAGTGCCCGCTGCTTCTCTGTGGGACCTTTATCACGAAATAGGAGCGTAGCCACCAAAGGACAGCCGCGTTTAAGCCTTTTGGAATTCACCGGCTAGTGCGCTGTGTCCCCAGTCAGAGATGTCACAGACAGCTACCAGGAGTGACAGCGTCATCCAGCAAACCTGATTTCCCTCAAACGCCCGGGGGGTGCTGCCTGTCAAAGCAACCAGCTCTGCATCCAGCATGATAAAGCATAATAATATCTGAAGCTATCTACAGCTCTGATAATTTCTTGGCACTGCCTAATGGTAGATTTGCACAGGCCCACAATAATTGCCTGAAAAGTCACTGTCAAAGGGTTTTTTTTGTTGTTGTTGTTTTTTAATACTAGACAGTATACGTGGCTGCCCACTGACTATTTGATAGAAGTCCGTAACCTGTCTCCTCTGAGGATGGGGCTAAAAATATCAACCATCAGTGGATCCAGCTTTTCCAGTAGTATAAATTTTTATGAGTCTACAGAAAGGTGCTTTAATATGTACTAAAAAACCTATATTATATTCCTCAAAGGAAATACATTAGAAATGAGAAAACTATGCAGAGAGATGAATTTGGGAATTATGACCAATCTTCTATTTCTTATTTATTTGCTATCACTTTATTTCATGTCTTGGTGCTATACGACCACCAGGCTGATATTTTAAGTGATTGACTGAAATTAAATAATGCTGGAATAGTATTTTTGCAGTAATATCATTATCTATTTTGTTCATGCATTCTAATCTTATTGAATTACGGTAACAATCACTTGTGCCAGAAATCTTATTAATCAGATGATTTGATTTCTCATGCATAAGTTAAATTTAATGACGGGATTGCAGCACTGATCTCAAGTGCTGTGATACAGCATTGCAATCTCCTGTTCTAGGAATTCTGTCTTAAGTAAGGGCTTGATGCTGCCACTTGACATTCAAAAGAGTCAAACAGTATCTTTGCAATGTGCTCTCAAGAGCCCAGGAAACTCTTCTGCATAAACCTCAGAGCCTTGCAAAGTCAGGGCTCTGTGTGCTTTCTGAGGAAATAAAAAGGAAGGAAGAGATGTGTGCCTTGCATGTTTCTGAGGCTTGGGACCCAGAAAAAGGCATGTCAGAGGAACAGAGATTTGTGCTAGGCCTTTCAGTTGCTGGAAGGCTTCTTATTAGAAGTCAGTGCAACGACTAAATGCTATTTAGACCTCCTGCTGGAGCAGAACACTCTGGAGCCAGCACACAGGGAAAATACTGGCAGCTCGGGAGTGCTTATGACTTACAGCGTCACATGGGAGAGGACCGCTTAAGAAAAATGCAAAATGCAGATGGACCCATATTCCCTTCAGCTGGGCTCTGCTCTATTCTACATCACGTTTAAATCGGGACGAACTCCTTGAGAATCAAAATGAAATGGGTGTAAGACAAGAGCTGTGTACCTAGGGTCTGTAATATGCAGAGACATCTCTGCTCTTACCCCCGAACTGACCATGCAGTATGATAGGAAGCTTATACATTTCTGTTTGTAGTTCCTCTTCCCCTCCACTCCCTCTCCCTTCCCTCCACCTCTTCCTAGCATGCAACCCTCTCTCCTCTGCCTCTTTTTTTCTCCCCTCATGCATCTCAGCCAGAGGTGAGCATGTACTGTCTGCTGTCGGTACTTTTGATATCTTTATTGAATGCGGTTCCAGGCATGGACATTAGGGATGCGAGCTGCCTCTTACATCAATGAAGAAATGTCGTGCTTTGGAGGGTGCAAGTCAGCACGCCTGAAGCAAGTACTGGTTTGAGTCTTTGTACCACCCTATGTCTTCCCTGGTGAGAACTGGTGAAATATCGTCGTGACATCAGAACGATGCTACTGCTTCTGAATAGTTGGTCAAAACACTTGTCTTTGGTAGATTTCTGAATATTTGTCTGTAGATCTAGTAAATTAAATATGAGAGGAGATATATGTTCTGAAACAAAAAGGAGCTTTTTATTTGCCCTTTGTTTTATTTTGCAATAATTGAAGTTTAAAATGTTATTTTCAACTTTTTTTGCAGCAAGGATAAAGTTTAGAGGTAGAGCATTTGTGTATCAGAATTAACAATAGACTATTTCACTGCAAAAATAAATTCTGTACACAAGTGATCTTTATCTAATTTTGTCAAACAACACAACTAACAAAACTTAAAAAGAAATTTTGTAGGTATTTAGTAAAAGGTAGAGAGAGAGAGAAAATAATACTTGCTCAAAGAAGACACTTTTTTTCTTCTTAAAATTAGCTCCATAATCCTGAGAGGATTTAAAGACGTAAATTGATGAACATGAGAAATCCCATTAACTTAATATGCATATGTGTTTGCAAGATGAGGCCTAGGAATCTGACCATGTATCATTAAGAATCTGTTTTTAAATATTTAAATAGTCTCTTCCTCTTAAATTTTGCCACAGTACACTTGTGATATGAGGAGTATGTATCTTCAGTTGATTACATCCACTGTGAACCACTAAAAAAGGAATTGCTCATCTCCAAGCAAACAGCTTCATTTTCTTTGTGACAGAGCCCTGTGAATAATTGAAACCCAGGACCCTGAAACCAGGTGGACTGTTTTCCCCTCCCTGATGCCACTCCCATGCTCCGTTCCCCCATACTGGTACAAGCAGGCAAGCACACGGCCAAGTCCCACAGTAATCTAAACCAATGGAATGAAGACACTTGTGAAAGTTGTAGAAAATAGGCTGGTCCCTTAAAAAAGGTTCAGTTCTAAAAACAAGACTTAATTTCCCAGGTTGATGCATAGGAGCAAAAAAAAAAAAGTATTTGCCAAGAAAGAGTGCCTGTCAATTTTTTTTTCTCTCTTAACTGTGTATAAATGGCCTGAAGCAAAATAATTGAGTTTTGTGCTAGCAAACTTGAAGAGTTTCTTCTTGGGATAGAGGCTTGATTATCTTCTGCCACATTACGCAGGCTTACTTTTCTTACATATATTGCAAGGACAATTCCATAGAGGAGTTTCTCAATCGGTACTCTGTGGCTTTTGAAATGATTTCAAAATTTATATGAGAAACAAACACATGTACTTTTTCATGCATGTTGGCATGCAAGCAAACAAAACGAAAGAAGAAAAAAAAGGGAACACTGGGAATTTAGCTATTTTGATAGAACCACCCAAAATACTTTATGAATTTTTTCAATGCTGGATATTCATAAATTTAAAAAAACACCTTGAGAAATACTTCCATAGACAATTATGACCCTACACTGTTAGAAAACTTGGGTGCACAAAGACAGGCATACTTAGTTTTGAATTTTGTTACTGGTGTTTCAAAAAATTCAAGGGATCAGAATTTCATGATCTGTTATATTCCATGGAGGGACATGCGTTTATACTAACTGAGAAGGTGACTTGCTACATTTAATTATACAAAATAGTCCCTCTGAGATTTAAAGTTAAAAAAAAAAGTGTTTCAGTTTAATGTGTTAATCTCTAGTTCATAACATAGCTGTATTTTTAAGATATTAGACTATACCTAACAAATAGAGATTTTGAAATCAGAAAAGTTTTAATTTCTGAAATTTCAAATAATAGTGTTTAATCAAGTGCAGGCATTCAGGTTAGCAATCTGAACAGTGTGTCTGATACCAGAATTGGATTTTGATCTTTGATAGACTTTTTGCCGGAGAATACAGTTAGTTTAAAAACAAAACAAAAAGCTAGACATTTAATGATTCTTTCTGATTTCCAGCAAAGTACATATAGTGTTTTATGATATGAAAACATTATGCTGAGTGAGAAATGAAAAGTTGTGAGAGTTTATTTCCAAATATAGAAATCTCACCATATTGTTCTAAAGATATTCAGAAGTACCAAAGACATTCTGCTTGGGTGCATTTCAGTTCCCCATGAATTTCATTTTGAGTTTCTAGTTTTATAAACCAAAAGGATGCTTAGTGAAAGCTGCTCATTTTCACATAAGGGGATCCATAAAGTTTAAAGCATGCAAAAAGAAATGGATCTAGTTTTCAGCCTAATTTATCTTTGCTCAGTAGATCTGAATTTTGGCAGACTTTTTGATCACTCTTAGCTAAATGTAAGTATGCCACAAACTTTAGGGGAAAGAGAGCCTGATACAGTAAAAAATATACAAAAGCTTCTTAGTGATGCCTATTTCTGGAGATGTTACTGACCATTATGCTAAATATTTTCCTATTTGGAAATTACACGAGAAATCACTGTGCCAAAGCTTTGAGTTGTTTCTCTAGTAAGGAGAATTTCAGAAATATGAAGTATTGTAACATATGAATTAAAAATAATCCAATACTGTAATTTTTGTGAATGAGTCTTCCATTGACTTTAAATTCTGTAGTATTGAACTACAGTAAAAAATACACTGAATTACATTTTCACATCATAATATATTTACCTTTTCAATAGTTATTATGAATATATAATGTCTATAGCAATTGCAGTACAAGTAACAGGCTCTGATCTGTTCTGTTTTTGTTCTTAAATTGCTTATCTGTGGCTCTGGATGGAATTTTAGTCCAAAACAGTAAAACGTAAATCCAACTGCTTAATTAATCTTGTGACTATGAATACTTTTCAATAGGGGATATCCATTTACTTAAAAAAGGGGAAAAAGTGACATTAAATAATTTTCAAGTGATCTGTGTAAACAGGTTCTGTAATATTTATATAAATAAGTATGAAAACACACTCTCACACACACAGGAATTTAATTGAAAAGCTTACTATCAGCAGCTACCACAATAAATATTGCAGCACATGCGCTGAAATGCAGAACACTGAATATGATATATGGGAAAATTCTTTCATGGTAATTATTAACATATTTAGCTGTTTTAATGCATTATGAAAAATGAGAATGGCATTTCACTTAGGACACGTTTAATTCATTTCAAAGTCATGATTGGATCTTGAAAGTCAGCAGGTTGTCCAGGAAAGATTTTAATATTAATAAACTATACCATCTTTTTCCTTCTTTTCTCAAATTTGTTAAAAATCATAAAAAACAAGAAAATATCAAATGTTTTATTTTTTTCAAGTAGCCAAATGTTCCTTAGTGTTTCAGAGAATCATTCAAATCACAGTTTTGTTTGCTTGCTTGCTTGTTTTCAGGTATGTTTTCAAGCAACTGTGACTGGGATTTTGAAGAGAATGAATTTTCAGAAACATATATAGCTAAGACTTCCAGCGTTGAAAATTCATTCCCCTCAAAATCACAGTGACAAAGCTTCAATTTTGGGCTGATCATGTAGCCACCATTTCCCCTACAAGGCAAGTCATGATTCTGTTATTTTACTGAATATGATTTTTTGCATAAAATTTAAATCAGTCTTCTTTACTTCTGGATTGTATGCTGCTGCTTGTACTGTATTTATAAGTGCTCTCCATAGGCCCTATCATTGCTTTTCTTTTCAGTTTTAATTAATAATTGACTTTTTTGGAAGCTATTTTGGAACATAGCTGAGTAAACATGATCCTGCAGTCAATATTTTTATCCTTTAAAATCTCAAAGCTTGGTATCAGTTTTGAGTGACCTCCTATTAATCTTTCCTGTCATTTCCAGACTGCAAAATCATGTGAGGTTGATAAAACTAATAGATTCACAGATTTTGATGCCAGAAGGGGCCATTATGATAATGAAATCTGACCTCCTGCATAAGACAAGCCTTAAACTATTGCATCTTCAAAGAGTTGGTACTAAGAATAAATCTGACCTTGAACACTTGTGTACTAGTCTTAGAGTCAGCACTTCTGGGTGCCTAATTCATAATTACTCGTGAGATTAGATTATTTTTTTTTGTGCTCCCACTTTTCTCTGCATTATGGAATTTGCTTGAAGAAATCCATTTGCGGGACACGGATCACGCCTACGTGAGCACCTCCTCACTCAGTGTGAGAGTGGGCAAAGAAGAGAAGGTGCAGAGGATTTCTAAACGTCGGTCTGGAGGCCGAGGCTCAGCTCCTTGCCGCCACTGAATACCTGCAGGGATTGCATTCGGGCAGCTTCGGGGGGCTCAGCATCCCTGTGAATAGGGGCCACTCGCCTCTGTGGATTTGTTAACGTGGCGCGGTAAACTGCAGGGGAGAGATTCATGAGAAGCAGGGTGTTTTCACCTGGCCAGAACATCGCATTAGCATGACTAGAGTGTTTCCAGTCTTGTTTCCAGTAACTAAACTAGTTAGTGATGGGCTGACTCAGATGCCTCTGCGCAGGACAGAGGTGTGACATACACACACACCCTTATATATTTTCAGTTTCCCAGATAAAAATAGATGTAATAATGTTATTCCAACACTTATGAAATGGTTCGAGATTTACATATGAAAAGCTCTCTATATGTGCTTAAGTGTTATTGTAGTAATTTAAGTAGAGTTTAAAGATCTGCATATTTTTCCGGTAAAGTTTCTGAGCCTTTTATAACCAAGAAGTAAAGTAGGAATCTAAAACCAGACTTCAATAAACTTTAATTTTTTCAGTTATGCTATGAACGATTTGAAAGGCCATACATAACAGCAGTCCATTAAAAAAAATGTATTTCTATGCTAATATCCTCTAGAACTAGCTAAAATTCTTTTTTTGGAATGATTCACATGCTTTTTTAGTTCCATGCATTTGTATAGATTCAACAACCTTTTTCATCCTTAAAAAAAAAGGAAATGTTATTCTTTGTATCCTTCTTGTTGCTGAATATAAAAGTCCTGTGATTCAAAGCATTGGTCCATGGCTTGGAAGGCTTGCATACAAATTCTTCTTAGTCCACAGACTTCCTATTTATCTTCTGCAAGTTATTTTGACTTAGTTTCTCAAAGTTGTTTATGTTCTTTAATCCCACAAAAACTAAATGCTTAGAGTTCTCCTCCATAAAATGTGAATATGAGCGCTTCCAAATCTCAGAGTGAATTGTGAAGACAAATACGTAGTCTTAAGTAATCGTGAACTAGGGACAGTGAATGCAGTATCAAGTGCTTAAAGCAGAATCTACCTTCTCAAGTGCTTCTAGCAGTTTAAAACTTTATATTTCGCATTAGCCATTTCTGTGTTTGTTCTTGCCCAAGAGATTGTTTGTGAGTTTGCTTTAGCGTGCTCAAGCAGAAGTATTTCAGTCATATCCAAATAGGAAGTGGAGCATAGTACACTTCATTGTCTGTCTGTGTCCTGCTGTTACTTTTTTTCGCAATATTCCTTCTGTGCAGCAGAGAAAAACAAGGAAATATTTTTGTTGTTGTTTAGTCAAAATACTGTTTCTGATTTAGGTCGCATATCAGTGAATGCTTAATTGTCCATGTAAAACACATGAAAGTCTTACTTCTGCATACCTGACAGTTGGTTCATTGCAAAAACTGTTTCCGGGTCAACTAAGATAATGTATATTGTATTTTTTATGGAATTCCTTCCTGACAACTGTACCTCAGGTACTCTAGCAAATGTGGATTGTACCAGAGACAAATTTAGAAGGAAAGACTCTGAAGAACAGCAAAAGCTGTATGCCTTTTTAACTGAGCAAGAAAAAAGGGATAAAAGCAACCCTATTCTTGCAGCAGAAATGAGTGTTGTTTTTTCCACACCTTTCACCAATATGAAATGGTGAAATTTCACCAGTATGCAATGTTTTGATTTTTTTTATCTGAAAGAGGCTAGTATTAGAATTTTCACAATTTCTTTTTCAGTCAGTGTGTATGTGCATGCATTCCTCTACAGGCATAGCTACACACTGCATTATAGAAAACATGTTTTTAGGGATGTACACATATAGAGAATGCATAGCAATCTAGTATGGAGAATTCTTATTGGCATGAATTTGGAATGGGCAAGTTAGGAGATCTTTCCTGAGATCAGAAGGGTACTTCAGAAGAACAAATGTTTATTTGAAAGGTCCTATTTTGCATCAAAAGGCAGTTATTTTCCTAAGTGTTCTTGGAATAAAATTTTCACCTCTCCACCACAGAGGTATCGCAGGTTCTCATCTCCATCTTTATTTCAAGCAACACAAGTCAAATACCATGCCATGCTATTAACACGCTTAGTACATTTTTCAAGAGCAAGTTTTCTGGCAAAATGTGGCTTAATGTAAGTCCATGGGTGGCATGCTCAGTGGTGTTTCTGCCTTTGTTCCTTATGATTAGGAGATTGGTTCTCTTTTCATCGGTAAAACAAGTGAATTGATTCTTCAGTCTCTCCACCTCCCATGTTTGCTTGCATATATACCCCTGAGGTATACATCTGTTCAGCATGGGAATGTTTTTTGGCTGAGAGTACCTCAATGAAATGCAGGCAGCGAATCCCTCAAAGCAAACTACTTTAGAAAGTTACTTAAGAGCTGCAGTAGGAGCCACTGAGACTGTTTTTCTTTTTCCTCCATTCTTAAATCTAGGTGCCTTTTGTGATGTTTTAAAAGAGACTCCGTCACTCCTTTGCCCTGCTGGGAGTTTTCCATTTTTTTGCTGGTGTTCAGCATGCTTCAGGATTAGTTCTTTAGTTATCATTATCCAAATGTGCAGGGGGTGTAACAGGCATATAATGTACGTCAGGAGGAGTATTTTATAGAAGGGGGAATGATCTCACATACAGCCGTACAATGGAAGACGTGAGATAACATGTTTCTTTTCTATGTATTAATAAAACCCCATTTATTTACCATGTTGCTCACTAGCTCAACGGCGTATACAGGGTTCAGTTACTTGTACACCGAGAACTCATTTATTTTAATAACAGTTTTGTTCATTTTATTTATTCATGAATGAATGCTTCACATTAGCCTTGTGAGGATGAGAAAAATGAGAGCAGACCATGAGTGTGAGATCCCAGTGCCAGTCAGTGGCCAAACGGGAGAGTGGATCCCAGAACCCCGTCCCACTGCTCGGCCATATGTTTCTTCTTCCTTAGCTACGTCCCAGAAATGGCCTAGGACTTTGATTTAAGAACAGACTGCGAATACATTGAATACATTTTAAAAATACATGTTTATGTTTAAATGAAAAGACTAGTAGATACCAAAGATGAAGCATTGTGATTATCTGATCTGACTTTACCATGAAGACCAAATAATCTTTCCAGTGATTTTGCATAATTACAGTATCAAATTGCAAATGATGAATTAATACTTCTGTGGCCTTGCTGAGGAGCTGTGTGTAGATCAGTGAAAGCTCATGCTAATTGCATGTACAAAAAATAGCACAGGTGTCATCAAGATCATTCTTATGCTGTATAGCTTGTGGTCTGACAAAGATGGGAAGTCAAAATTCAGCTCACATTGAAACCAAAAGACCAGTTCAGCAAAAACCTGGCAGCATAAGAAATGTTTTTGGTTTTTTAAAAAAACTTGGTTTTATTCATTTCCTTTGTTCATTGATTTGTTACTACCTCACTCTCTGGGGAAGATTCACCTTTGGACAAGAATGATCAGATTTCCCTTAAAAAAGCTCTCAGAGGGTTTCACAATTGAAATTATTTTTAAAATAAAATATTTTTAAAAAAATAGTACTAAAATTATGACTCCTTCAGCTAGTAAGAATTTTAATTGTAATTCCTCTCTTTTTCCTCTTTTTTAATTGCTGTCCTTGATTCAGGAATTAGACTTGTTTAGTACCTTATTTAGCTCCAGTTCACTATCCATTCCACTGGGGTCTACAAGAATTCCAGAATTTCTTATCTGCTTCATTTCAGTTTGCCTTATTGGAGGTTTGAGCATTTTTTAAATTACTTCCCTACTATTTCAAACATCTTGCTCCATTTGGTAATGTGCATAAAATTTTAAATTTGATTTTTTTTTCCTGAAAAGCTACACATAATTACTTACTAACTAGATTAATCTTTTCTTATCTTTAGGACATTCTGCTGATGCTTTTAGACAGGTCCACAATTATTTTTCCTTTTTCATCTGATTTGTAATAAATCATCTAGCACACCAGGGAAATGGATTTCACCCAAGGATCTCAACATGATTTTCAGACAATATTTAATTAATTAATTAGTTTCACAACCAGTCTTTAAAATAGGTGAAATTAAAATGCAGCCTACCAGCACACCATAATTAACAATATATTGCAACATTAACTGTAGCTGCTTTATAAGCAGGTGGTGTAATCTGTTTCTCCCTAATATCAGTTGAGGTTCCTAAAGCAAAGCAGAGTAGAGCTCTGCTCAAGTGGCGCCATGTTAAAAAAAAAATAGTTAAAATCATTTGGCTGGCTTGGTGGTTTACCTAGTGTTCAGATGTAATTATGTGCCATACAGACATATACTGACATATATTATGTCTGTAATATGTGTTGCAGAGCTCTGATCAGGTTTCGTTGCTGTTGCTTTTGTTAGCAACACAGATATTGCTATGGGTATTTGCCCAGGCATGGTATCTTTACTTGTAAATGCATTTTACTATGTCACGTTTAACATCTGTATCCATTAAATGAACTGGAAAAATTTTGAAGATAAATCTGTGGGATATATTTGTAAGGTCAACAGAGAATTTGTCAGAGTTAAACCCTGAGTTAAACCACCTCATTGTTCATCCTCTTCCATTTACACAGGAGGATCATTGGCTTTCCATCTTACTGACCCATAACTGACCTGTGACCAGTAATTTTAAACAGCCCGGATTATGTATCTTCTGGTTTATGCTAACCATATTATTAACTGAATTGATCTCCTTAAACAAAATTATGTAAATCTATAGGGCTTGAGATGGCAGTGAAGTTAATAGCATCTGTAGCCAAAGGTAAAAGCTTTGTGGTGAATATCAAGAAGATACTGTCATAAAACATGCAATAAAAAGTGACTTTATTTTAAAGTTGTTGCTATTTGTGTGATATGTGTATGAACACAGTTAAAACTCACATCACTATCCAAAATCCAAAATTTTTTCATTCTCAAATGTCATTGAGTTTGAAGTTCTTGAGAGAGGTTATGATGAGAGGGAGGGAGGGAGGAAGGAAAGAAGGAGGGAAGGAGGGAAGGAAGGAAGGAAGGAAATTCTGTTACAGTGATTTTGCATTCATGTTTGTGTCAACAATATGAATATCTTTAATATCACTGAGTTCTACAAACTCTGCTAGAAATACCCACATTCAGTCATAACATTTTCAAAGGACAGTTGCTTTAAACACCTGTCCATTACCCATCCTTAAATGTGTCTACTTCTGGTGTTTATTACTGACTTTTTAATCAGATATATGAAGCTGAACACTTCACAAAATCTGTAATCTTGAGAAAGGATGAAATACGCAATATTTGAAAAGAACTGTTTTGCTCTTATCCTTTTCTAAATATATGGTTAACTTTTATTTCTGTATTCATTGAATCTTTCATCAGTTTTCTTTTCAGAAGTCAGGCTAAATAACCAGTTGGTTGACGGTCATCATGCTGTTTTTGTATATTGAGCATAAGCGCTGTTTCATGCTTGTGGGATTTCCCTGATACTCAAAGTTTTATTCAAAATGAACAACAGCAGACCAGGGAATTCCTTAGCTGTCTTAGGTACAAACTATCCAGGTCTGCTAATTTTTAAATATTTGTCCCTAGCAGATGTTGTCAAAAATCTTACTGTCCTGCTAATGGATTGGAATGTTCCTTATTAACCTTATGAGACAAGGACACCATCCTGCTTGTTTCCAAATACCAACAGAAACACCTTTTGAGGACTACTTTTTCCACTTTGGTATTACCTTCATTATGCCATGAACTAGGGGAGGTTTTTCACCAGAACTGGTTCTAGGTTTTGATTGTGGTTCTGCGGGCATTTAATAAAGCCTTCTGAAACGCCTAGCAATTTTTTATTCACCTTTTTTTCCTATATTTTTCTCTCAGACAGTTTCAACAGCAGTGTTGCTCAGGATTAAGAAATTTATCCTTTTGAAAAGCAAGTTGTGTGTGTCTACCAAGGACTGACCTCCAACAATTAACTGTATAATTAGTACTTGTTTCTCAATCTTGAGTATAATCAGGTCATGCTCATTGGTCTATAGGCTTCCACTAATTAGAAATCCAGCAATTAAATATATCTTTTAGTTGGGCACTGAGGTCCAAAATAGAGTGTCTTTCCTTTGGATGCAAGGCCTTTTATGCTAGAACATAATCATCTTTAATATGTAGAATTTCTAATGAAGTTCTGTTACTCACTGCATGGGCCTCCTGCTATATGGCTCATGGACTTCCTGGTACGTGGCTTAAAAGTCCCCCATAACTCTATGTTTTCATTTTCCACATACCAAAAATGTGTCATAGACCCTCATCAGTACTTCCCTGCGGAGTGTGGTTAAGATATAGTATATAGGCATTCAGAAGTCTATCTTTTTAAATTATAAGTAACTCTGAAACAAGTCAAGTTTGTGTGCTGACTTGGATCCACTAAATCTTCCTGCTCTTAGAAGCAATAACAAAAAGTATTTTTCTTTAAACACTTCATTTCACCTGCCACCATTATTTTCTAGGGCCTACTACTGGAAGCACTTCTTCCAACCCTGCCTCAAATCCCCCGCCTGTCTTTTTTGATTCATTTCTTATATGGTCAATGTACCTGTAGTACATTGAGTACATAGAGTCATTCCTCTAAGTAGCAACGAGGGATTTCAGGTAGCATTATACAACTGAACATTATAGTTATGCTTTAACTAAATTTTTTTATCTGTATTCTAAATATACTAGCAGCAGCATTGGATTCTGTAGATGATAATTTAAATATGTTGTTTATTAATAAAATATGACTGTTAGATATTCAGCTCTTCCCATTTCATTTCAGAAACATATGCTGATTATTAAAGTCACAAAGATGAACAGTGTGCAGCTCTTGCATAAGCAAAATAAGAATGAAATTATTTTTCACAGTCTAGAAAAGTGGGTCTGAATCATCTCTTCTTCCTATAAATCTGCCTTTAACTAAGAGAATCTTTCAGTGCTTCCAAGTGTCTAATTAACAAATGCCAGCAAAGTTGTCTATTCTAAGGATATTTTGCTTGTTTTTATAGTTTATAGTCTACAGCCTATAAATGTTCATTAGTATTGTGGTTTTATATATACTGTCTAGATTTTTTAAATGTGTAAATTCTCAGCAAGCAGGATTCAGTGTTGGCAATTTGTTTATGCAAGATTTTGGGGAAAACTGAATGGAGCAGCGGAAAGGCAAACTGGCAAACCTTGGCATACAGAATATTTGTAGGCAGGAGCAATCTGAATGGAGAATTTTTTAATGTTTATATCACTTTGCATTTTTTTCCAGAGTTTAAGGCTGCTTTTTCCCATGGACTTAGTTGTATATGGCAAAGCATGGCAGCCATTCATAGTTTAAAGTATTGAAAGAGTTCTTAAAAATGTGTTAGTAAAATGCAGACTTCCCTTGACCAGGTACAAGCTAGCCTGGAGCTTCTACTGCTCTTAGGAGTGCTCTGATTATTTGGTAGAAGTCTCAAAAAAGAGACTGGTCTCCAAGGCTCTCAGATGACATTTTCAGTCCTGCATGGCAGGTCAAAAAGTAAAAATTATTGAGAGCTTAGCACAAAGCATGCTTTCATTACTGTTGACACTTTCAAAAAATAATTAAGGCTTATCACATGATCATGCATTATTTGTTTATAGGTAGTCACTAAGTAATGCACACATGTATAAATGAGTACCTCTACTTACAAACAAATTTAAAATAAAAAGTTAAACATTATAATATTAATTCAATTAGACTGAACATTCCCTAAATATTAAGGGGATCCGGTGAGAACCCACATGTTAGAGCTCTTAATACTCTTTTAAATAAAAAATTATTTCTAACTAAGCAGCAAGTCTTTGAAATTCATCATAGAGAAAGCTGGAGGCTAGAGAAGTACCTTTTATTTTTCTCATGGATTTCCATTCTGGTATAGCTGAGTTATAGGTTGTCAGAAAATCCTGGCATTTCCTTTCTGTTTGCTTTTCTTAGGAAAACCTTGGCAGCTTCCCAAAACAGCAGCTGAATAGGAACCTTCTGAAGAGCTAAACACAAATATTAAAATTGTGCTACCAAACCAGCTGCAGCACACATGGGACTGAGAATGGGATTGATAGAGCAACTAGCTCAATGGTGAGGGGAGAAAGGGTAGAGTGAGCTCCCAGGCACATTCCCATCGTAATGCCAAGTATTTTCTGTGCTCTGTTAAGTGTAGGACCTCTACCCATGGCTAATCACAGTGACAGACAAAAGCTTGCTTGTTTGCTAAATACCAGAAGTGATTTATTTATCTATGGGAGCGCTGTAAACAGAAAGGAAAGTGTTAAAATTAAACGCTGTATGCTTGTTGTTTTACTGATGCTTGACCGTTCTGTGCAGATTTAGGAAAATCTTTTTGGGCCTGTAGGCAGCAGCTGGTTTTCTGGGCAGCAGCTGGTTCTTCGCACAGTGTCTTATCTCTTTCCTTTCTTCCAAAGGTTAGGTTTATACATGCTTCTTGGAAAGGCCCCGCTACAAAGCCCCAAAATATCCCCTTCCCATCTCTCCTCTCTGCGACTTGCTGAAACTCAGTTCTGCGTCGGAGGAAGGAAGCTGCAGAGGAATTAGCACCTCTGCTGCCTGCCACACTGAAGGAGGATCTCGCGGTGCCTGTAATTCAGTCAGCTCAACCTGAGTTAACTTCTTACTAATCCTTCAGCCAGAATAACAACGGCCAAACCCATAGATACAGATCACATTTAGAGTTAGTATGGATCACTCCCATGTGTTTTGCAAGATACTCACCTGTAAAATTAGTTGCGTGGATTTGGAGTGATATCACTGCAGGTATCATTTTAAGACAGTAAGTACATTGTATGCATCTGGCTAGTTCAGCCTGCAATAGCTTTCTTAAAGGTAATGCAGAAGGGTGTTGTACCTTCACTTTTCAGGGAAAACAATCTTATCTGCATTTCAGAGAACTTTTCTTTTGCATTATTTTTAGTTTCATTTGTAGAAGAGCTAACCCTAATCTTCTGATCTGCTATTCAGAGACATGATAAGCTGCACAAATATTGCCAAGCTGAGTAAAAGACAGAAATTTCAGTTAGTTGTCAGAAGATGGTATATTCTAAAGACTAAATCTTCCCAGTGTATTTCAACATTATAAATCATGCCCTTTTTGAGAGCTGTTGTTATCATTGCCACAGCATTCTTTGCTGCTAGGATCGGAGAATATTTTTTCCATTACTTTTTGCTAGAAAGTCACCCCAACACACATCTGTCTTACATGTTTCTTGGACAGTAAAGTAGATTATGTACCTACAGATTAGTCTTTACCATGTGAGCTACAGTTAAAGTATTTGTATGGTGCTTAATGTGGTTACCTGTGTTAATAATTTTCTGAGAATAATTTGCATTGATTTTCCATATTGTATTAGCAGAGATCTGTAGTATTCTGGTTCAGTCTCACAAATTTCATTGTTGTTGAGTGTGTCTAACATACTGTTACAGAGACAAGCTGTTAGGTATTGAAGGGTGCTAATACATATGTTAGAAGTCAATTTTTATTCAAATTAAATTTAGTTTTCACCTTAAAATGCTCATATTGTGTAGGAGGTATGTAACATGATATGTTTATCATGTCTTGGTGATGTTTATCGTGGCTTAGTGATCAGAAAATGCATTCAGTTCTGAGCTGTATACTTTGCATATCTTCAGAATTGAGGGCACAAACATTCTTTTTGAACAGTAGGAGGGAAAGAAGATAGTGATACCAGCTATCAGAGGATAGCTGATACCGCAGCTTGGTCTGAGGTAGTATAGTGGGCTGTTACAGTGAAGTGCCAGACAGTGCCCTGTAGTTGATTAAATTGCTTTTAAAGAATGTAATAATGGAAGTGTATTAGTAGAAGTACATTGCATGGTTATGGTCTATTGCTCTCTCAATGCTGAGCCAATTTAAATAAATTAAATATGATCCCAGGGAGCCAATTTTGGTGATAATATAGTCCAAGCAGTGACATTAACTTCATGGAAGTTGCAGAAGTGTAAATCATCTGAGTACGTGTTCCATTACATTGCCACAGTAATTGTGGAGAGTCAATCATACACAGATGTTTGATTACCGTTCCTATTACTGCGTATAGGCTCCTATTTACAGAGTAGGGCTCCCCCGTTATATTGCTTTTTGGCATTTCATCTCAGGGTGTCTGTTCTGCTAGATTTGCTGTGCAGGACCTTAGCATGTCAACCAGCCACAGGGTGACCTGAGAGGTTCAGGTGCAATTCGCAATGGTTTCAAAGTACTTTTTGCAGTGGAAGGATGAGTTGTGGAAACCAGTTCAGAGCTATGTTTAATTTTGAAAATTAATATGAAATTAATGAACCGTCATCTTATAGCACTCTGGTGTGAACAGCAGTAAATAATTTTGCCACAAAATATGCCTCTGGATATCACATTATTTATTAGGATGCTACTAATAGTAATTGCAGCAGGCATAAACTGGATCTGTCTTCTAGACCCCCAACTATAAACAACAGCCTAACATAACTAAAAAAACGCAACAGTTTGTAATAGAGGTATTATACAACTGACTACTGGAAAAGCTGCCTGCACTGATCACAAAACTTCTGTGTCTCTTTTTCTTGTAAGGTACAGCCAGTCAGTGTGCTGGCTGCCTCTGCTTACTGGCAGTAGGTGACCAATACTGTATCTCATTTCTGCGTTGTATTGCAATGGCCATGGCCTACCTACTCTCTGAGATAGGTCAGGTTCAGATGGAGCCAATCTGGCATCACAAGGAGATTCTCCCTAAAACAGAGAACCCTAAAGGAATTTTGACTACAGTACCAGGGAGAAGGCCTAGGAAAATGGAGTTGCATTTCTGTCTGAAACACAGCTCTTTGGTTTTGGGATGAGGCAAGCTGGTGGTGTTCCAGAAGCTCTAGAGAAGCCTGACCTAAGGAAGCTGCTGAATTAGAGGATTCCTCTTTTATTACTATTTATCGGAAAGAAAGATTTAAATGACAGACTCTGCAAGATATCCATTAAAAATGAAAATTAGTGCTTGTGAAAGGAGTGAAGATACTGGGCCAGTGAAACTGTCAGTGGTATACAGAAGAGACTTACAGGACACAAGCAGTAGAATGTCTTTCAGTTCGTCTGTCCTTTAATTTCAGAACACCCCTGTTATAAGGGTTGGTTTTGATGTCCTAAAACTGAATTACCAAGCTTAAAATCCAGTGATTTTTCTCATCAAAATTCTTACCAAAGATGGGAGAAGTAGAAAAAACCCTTTCCTTCTCATTATTCTCAAATGTGTTCTCTTTACACCTAAAGCAAGGTTGATAATATTTATCAAACATGGCAAGATTTGCTTGGATTTTGATAATGAGGGGAGTGGAGATCTTAGAATCACTGAATCACAGGCTTGGTCAGGGTGGAAGGGACCTCAGGAGGTCTCCAGTCCGACCTCACAGTCAAACCAGGGTCAGCTGTGGGATCATACCAGGTTGCTCAGGCCTTTACCCAGTTGAGGCTTGGAACCTTCCAAGGATGGAGACTGCACAGCCTCTCTGGGCAACCTGCTCCACTGCTTGGCTGTCCTCGTGGGGAAAAGGTGTTTGCCTATGTCCGGTCTGAACCTCTCTTGTTTCAATATATGCCTGTTGTCTCTTGTCCTCCTGCCACGTACAGCTGTGAAGAGCCTGGCTCTGTCTCCTTGACACCCTCCCTGTAGGCACTGGGGGCTTCCGTGAGGTCCCCCTGAAGCCATCCCTTCTCCAGGCTGAACAAGCCCAGTTCCCTCAGCCCCTTTTCACCAGACATGCGCTGCAACCCCTGACCATCTTGGTAGCCTCCACTGAATTTGCTTAAGAGATATTTAGTGATGTGTATATTTGCACTCCTGGGATCGGTCTGTGCAGCTCCTTTTATATAAGCCTTTGAACAAAGTTTGTGAAGGTGAGAACTATTTCAGCAAACATGAGACATGAAAGGGCCCAAAGCAACTGTTCCTAGGAGTAATGCAGGTATCTATCTTTCAGGAATCTTGTCACTAGTATTTTATTTAGGAATCAGTCATTTCTTGAACTCAAAGATTATTGAAACCTATTAAAGAATCAAAAAAACTTTGTATTAAAATGACCTGGTACTTTAGAAATAATGAGTTTTAAAATGTTATTTTGCCTGATAATGTGTGAATTTAATAAAATATATTGGCTTACAGAAAAATAACTGTTTTAAAATACCTTCCTAAAAATAGTGCTAAGCAATGAAATTATACTTTTCTGTCTATACTTAAATGTATCTAACATATAAAGTAATATGTGAAGCACTACTTTTCTACTGCAAACCATATTCTGTTTTTAGTTTCGGGATAGCAATGAGGACAATAGAATATTGCTCTGCTGGTACCTTCATTTAAGTTGGTAAAACCACTGGTTTTATTAGGAATAATTTTGTGTTTATTTACTTCAGCAGAACTTATACTCCTGTAAGGATGTAATCAAAATCAAAATTTAACCTCAAAAAGCATTCATCACTTAAAAAAAGAATTGGCAGATGAGAGGAAAAGATTAGCAGTGACAACCTAAGCTGATTTTAATTCAATTTTGGGAGGAGAAAATTAGTATAAAGGAGGTTGTTTTCTGCATTGGCTCCAATTTTAGTTGATTTTTGAAATGTTTTCTTCTATTTAATTCCAAATCAGTGGTAGTAGTTCACTTCTGTTATCCATAAGATCAGTTTTTGTGCTCTGCCAGTTTTTTTCTCTTCCCTGAAAGTGTAAAATACTTCATTTTTCCCAGCTGAGGGCCATTTTCAATCAGGATGATAAGCAGTTTCTCAAGGTTTAAAAAGTTCTCTGGAAATTCTGGTGCTGTTTGCCTGGGACCTGGGGCACCCATCCATTCTCCCCTGCACTGTTGGGTGGTGTTTGTATGTGCTATGAAAGCATAGGTGCTTGCTTTCAAAAAGACTTCTACTTTTCAGAAAATAAATATGTTTTGGAAAGAAACGGACTATGTCTAGCATAACACACTGGATTGTTCTGCTTTGGGAGATTTTTCTTTACACAGAGTAGTGTTATTATGCCCATAAGAATCAGAATTTGTGGAATAGGCAATTTTCTGATCTCTTGTCTGCACTTTGAATTCTATCAGTGACCTCTTCCTTGCTAGTTTTCACAGTTATGTGGCTTCTTCTTATAATTACCAGGGCAGGAATAAGCTCTGCCAGTCTACAGAAATGACCTCATCACTGTGACTGTTATGTCTTATCACTGTATATCATATACATTGTTCAAATTTGTCAGTCTTCTTCCTCCAGCAATTGAGCCTAATTATGTTTGTGTTGACTAGATTCACTGAGTGTTGCTAAGAGTGACTGAGCAGGCTTAATGAGGGCTTCCTTCATGACCAACCTTTGGTCTGCAGGGGACGGAAAAATGGATGAACAGTCAGTGGTCACATCATGGCCATGGCTTTGGCTGCATGTCCTTAGATCTGTGAGGATTTTTCAGCTAGTGAAAGCTTTAGCTATCAGAATGCCCACTGAAAGTCTGGGAGTGAAACCTGCTTTTTCTTGCAACAGTAGTTTGGTGCTTTGTAGAATTCACTGTAAAATTTCCAAGATAAATGGTTTAAGAATAATTCTACTAGTGAAGACAAAGAGGAGTACCCTTTTCATCTCTAAGAGATGGTATATCCACCTATCTTCAACAGCAGTGATTATTTTTCCTAGCAGTGCACATGCAGCACTCTCATGCCACCAACTTACTGGCCTGTTTGCTTATTTATTTATATATGTCTTCCTTTCTTTGTAAAAGTAGACATGTCAATGATAGATATGTCCATTATAGTCAGCTTTGTTTTTTAGTTTTATTACTTATTCTTGTTTCTTCTTTTCTGTATCTGTGAATATATGTTTAATGCAGTCTTCTGAAGGTTCGCTTCCAGTGTATTAGACTTTGTAACCACAAACCCTACAAACAAGTTAACACATTAGATTCCTGCCATAGGAGAATGTCAGAAGGATTTTTGAAGGCTGTACTGATGACTTTGAATATTTCCTGTATTCACATCAGTGTACACTGATGAATCTATTCCAAGTCTATCTATCTCCTACATTTATATGGATACCTGATTACGATGAGCAACTATTTCTAAAAGATCTGAAGAAAAGGAAAGGTTAAGAAGTTAGGAAGTTGAGAAGGAAAGGCCGCAAATACATAGTGAAACAAAACAAAACAATTATTTGAGAATAGACCTTCTTCTTTGATCTTTTTACCTAACATATTTGATCTGTTTTGGCAGATTTCTGCTCAGACATAAGTGAAACAAAACAGATAAATAAATAGTGTTGCCATGTTCAGTTAACTTTGCCTATTTCAGAAACAAGACCAAGGAGAAGGATCAGTCTAAAAGTGATGAGATTCTTACAGTCAGGATAAACTTTTGTGTTTATCAGTCTTTCCTTTCAAATTTAGGTTCAGAAGTAATTTGCACTTTTAAGAATCACATTCAGTTTTATTTTCAAAAAGTCACTAAAATGAATGAGGTAGTACATATGAATGAGGTAGTACATATTACTTATGTATTACATATTTCTATGGTTTTTGAAGAAGAATTGAATGATTTCATGCTATTCAGTTCCTTTCCACCTGATGAATTTGTAAATATTCCTTCTACTGCCAGGTGACATGCTATGGTAAAGACCAAGTCTTCTAATTTTTAATGCTTCAGAAGTTGTCAAAGCCATTGTCTTTTTACCTTTCTTAATGACATTGATTATTTACTTTTATTTTTTTATTGTAGGTCAGCTCTCTGGATGGCATTCATGTTTCCAGTGTAATAAGTACATATTTGGCATAAGTGAGTCTTTTAGTTCTAAGCAGGCAGGATTCAGGTGACTAACTGGAGACATAACTTTTGATGTGTGCTATATCATTTACCTGATTTTGTGAATGAGATAAATGTTTCAATTCTAGAATAAAATTAGTGATTGTAACTTCACAATTAAACATTAAAGTTGAGGTATGGAGAGTTTAAAAACTGGTGAGAATGGTAAAGCAAGGTTACTGTCAAGCCTGCCCTGATACCTGTGAAAGGCTTCATTTGGTTTGAATTCATATGAGCATCATAGAGCATGTCACATCAAAGAAGCCTCATTAGAACTTTTTATGAAGAATCTAATGGATAAGGATATTATCTTTAAAAGTTACACAGACACCCATTCATGTGTTATTTCCTCTGACACTTCAATATAAGTTCTTCCCTAATTGCTAATGATGAGTTAATAGTATATTGTCTCCAAAATACCATTAGCAGGACATTGTTTTTCCCAGTCAGAAATACCTGCATTATTCAAGTAATTGAATGTAACTCAATTCCAGTAATTGAATATTGAAGGGTATCAATGCCTGGTGTTCAGCACTCTCTGATCTTCCTTAACCAAATTATCACCAGCTGAGGAAGTTTCATCCCAGTGAGTGTGTTGAATCAGTATGAATCCTAGAGTCCTCGTTTACTCCTCCAGCTCTTCAACATCTCCTTACTGATTCCTTCAAACTCTTGTGCTATTAGCTTTATAATAGACGATGAAAACCCAGAACAGTATTTAAATTAAGATAAACCAGTGCCTTGTACAGTAACAGTATTCTTCGATTTTTCTTTTCTGCAGTCACACTGCAGTTATATTATGATGGTTCCATTTTTTCTCACAGTATAAGTATTGCTCAGTTTCTCTCCCACTGACCTCCCTTTTTCCCATGTACCACTCATACCTATACACCCCCACAACACAACTTTTTGCCAGACTTTGGTGCTTGTGAATAATGTCACACAAGCCATCAGCTAACTTCTCAAAAAGAAGATCCAGTGATCTTGAGAAGCCTCCGAGGTTAAGTTGTACCACATGGAAAATATTAGAACTTTTTGACGGATAAAAATAATAGTGTTAGCTGTGTGGCACAAACTTTAGTGAAGAATGTTATATATGCATTTATACAATACAGTAATTTGTGTCTTTTCTTTTTCATTCAGGTCATTGCCATAGTTATGGATATGTTTACAGATGTGGATATCTTTAGAGAAATTGTAGAGGCATCTGCTAGAGGGATTGCAGTGTATCTCCTGCTGGATGAGTCAAACTTCAGTCACTTTCTGAAAATGACAGAGAAACAAGGCTGTCAAGTTCAGAGACTCAGGGTAAGGCTTCCTGCTTTATAGTGCATGCACATTCACTACTCATTCCTCTGCAACCCACTAAAAAGGCATTATTATTTAAAAAGTGGTTATCAAATACTGCTTTTTCAAAATAACTCTAAAGTGTAAATAGGTAAGCCCACAGCAGAACCTTCTATACAAATGTTATGCTCTTTAGAAAGATTTTAATCTTTTTCACGTGTGTCAGAAGAAGTGTATTTGATAGAATTGCATAATTTTTCATGTATTATTTAGAAAATAATTTCCACTAATATCCATGTAGGGATACTACAGCTTTGAAAAACTTAGTTTCTTGTTTGTTATTCTCTTAAATCAGCCTGCAAATAGAATCATAAAGATTGTGTAAATTGTTTAGAAAAATAAAATAGTTTACTTCATTTTATGACCATTTCCTTTAAAATGATTATATATGAAAAATACTTCATTTTATATTATATTTTATTTTAGAAATGTTTTCCTGAAAATCCATGTTAACATATATTTGTCTTATGTAGAGAGTATATGGTATGATTACACTTACTTTTATACATGGAATGCGTAATTTTCTGCAGTGACAAAGATAATAAGGAGAGTGCTAATGGTTATATTTTTCGCTAGCTGTCCTGTACCACCTTAATATTTAATAGGGAGCGCAATCCAAACCGTATGCTGCACTGACCTGACATAAATACTTCATAAATACTTCTAGGTTTACTGTATTGTAGCTAACACTGAAAACTGTTGAAAATGTTCCAAGGATATTTCCACAGTTTTCTTTGCAAAGCTCTAAGCACTTCCATG
Source organism: Apteryx mantelli (assembly GCF_036417845.1). NCBI lineage: Eukaryota > Metazoa > Chordata > Aves > Apterygiformes > Apterygidae > Apteryx > Apteryx mantelli. The sequence goes on along the minus strand of NC_089980.1, from coordinate 112,311,009 downwards.
TTTGAACTTCAGTTCCACTTGCAATTCCTTGTTTCCCTAACTACTTAGGGCATGTTTGCTTCTGGCAAGATGTTATAAAAGCTCTTCTTAGCATCATGATTTTAAGAACACAGTCTGAAAATCAGATAGGAGGTATGGTGTTTTTGTGAGTATAAAGAGGGCTTTTTTTCTTAGAATTTCCAAACAAACCTGTATTTTACAGATTTTTTTTTTTCCTCTGGAGTGTTGACTTATGATCTTAAAAGTTTTACCACCCCGCTTTCCATGCTTGTTTCTTGCATATGGGTGTGTGGGATTGCCCTCTGGTGGCCTAATACAGAGAGCTGTGGCAACTTTTGAAAGAAAACATCACAACTATGTTGCAGGTCTGTAAACACTGGTAGTAATTGACTTCGTAAAGTCACTGTTTGGCAATAGTTCCATACCCTGGAACCTGAGATACCACCATTTGCTGGTTACTTGGGTTAACTATGCCATAGAGGTTGCCAAAGATGGTGTATGTCTTTTTATGACTGCAGTTTTGTCCTCCCCAAATGAAATTAATTAGGAGCGTGCACTTCAAGAGATATCTAGGAAAACCATGAAAATAAAATAAAATAAATTCATACTCTGAAGGGTTTACCTAGACTATTTTGAAGTATATCAGAAAATGAAAAATACGTGCCAAAGAGCTAAACAGTAATCCTGTTGTGTGCTGTGGTTTTAGTCTAGCTTGTAGTAAAGCTCTTCGAGTTAATGGGCTGCTCATGGAAGACTCCCAATGGATCTCACTCGGAGAGTAGAGGCTGAGCACTCCCACAGTAATCATTCTGTGCCTTTCTTCGGGATGAAGAGAAACTGATGGTAACTGTGAGAGAACAGTCAATATTTTGGAGATACTTTGGAGAAGTTTTCAACCCTTTATCTTATTCTCATTGCCTCAAGGTTCACAAGAACAGACCACCATAAAATTTTTGTGCTTTTGGCTTGTGGCCCTCTTTTTTTGCTCAGTGAAAGCAAGAAGAGGACAGAGGTGTATGGCTGTATTTCTTTTCCTTGAGAAGCAGCAGCAGCGTTGTTCTGGTTATTCTCTGGCATGATTTGGGTCAGTCGCGCACAAGTATGGTAGACATTCTTCGTGCCATGCAGTCCTGACTGAGGAGTTTCTGTAAAGCTGTTCTGTATTAATCAAGGCCTTCTCTGGCTCTTTTTCCGTTCCTTTAAATTGGTTAAAAAAATGAGATGGTGCAGTGGTGAAACCGACTGTATTTTTGAATCCAGATTTACAATTAAATTGTCTTCTGTATGAAAAAAAAAGAGAATGTATTCATAATTCTAACTGCATAAAATTAACTATCTGTGCAGATAATTTTCCTTATCTGTAATCTGACTGCTATCAGGCATGTTTTTCTCCTTATTGACAAATATAAACCCCCCAAATTTATATACAGTACATTATAATTATTAGTTATTATGTGAATTCCATATAGAAGAATATGAAGTCAGGGACTTACTGGAGACTCTTTCAGTCCCTTCTACAACATGTCTTCACGTCAGTTGGTTTTTACTTAATGTTCACCTTAATATCGCCAGTGGATCACAGCTAAAATAAAGAATTCCTTTACTATCTTTTCCTATTTTTCTTTCCCCACTTTAGATTTCATTTATTATTTCCTAGCTGTCCTACATTTTTCCCCATTAATGTATTTCTCTTTCTCTTCTCTTCTCTTTCCATCCAAACTTCTTTTGATTAACTTTCTCACCAGTCTGACTTCCTGTTCACAGTCAGCAATTCCTTTGCATAGAAACATGAACAAAGAGTCATTACAGATACTGACTTTTTTTCAGATGATTTTTCAAAAGCTGTAACAGCAATTTTTTTCCAAAGATCCTTTATTCCTGCTGCTGCAGGAAACTATGACAGAGATTTGCACTGCAAAATGCAAAACTGAGACAAACCCCTCTACCACCAGAATACTTAATTTGGTAACTTAATTTTGGATTAGAAACAATGAACCAATGTAGGAAATTCTGGTGTTGTTTAATGCCCAAGAAGTCAACCCAGTTCCTCAGCAGATGTCAGATCATCATATTTTATTTGATAAAAGGTGAGGCAGGTGGCAGAGGCTCCATGCTCTGCCAAAAACCTATTTACTTCTCTGGCAATAAGGAAGAATCATCTCACTAGAGGAAAATATTGAAAGTAAGTAGGAGCCATTTATGTCCTGATACTCCTCTCAGTATTTTTAATGAACTGGAGGAATGAGAAAATAATACCAGTAACAGGAGTTTGTTTTGTGAAATCTACTCCCAGATACAGATGTTTAGACACATAGTAGGAGCTGTTAATGTACTCTTGAGAGCCGAATCCAGCCCATTATTTCTCACCAATGTTATCAATATCATAAATAGTTTTCCAGTGCTTCCAAGTATCGGCCAAATTTGGTTATTAAATAGGTATGCACAGCCTATTTGTCATATCTGTGAGAAAACTTGTGTGCTAAGGCCCTGACCCTAGTGAAGTCATTGAGAATTTGCCATTAGTGGTCATTGAATCGGATTCTAAGTCAGAACAGAAGCTAACTCGAAACCTACTTAGCATTCGAACAGTGAATATTGTCTCTTAGTAATAGGAGAGGCCCATGACAATAAATAACATTAGTAATGATGAACAATATGTGAAAAGTGATTTTTTTCTTTAAAGCTGTTATGCTAAATATTAGTTAGACATCCATTTTCTTCTTTGTGCATGTTCTTGACAGCAAGTACAGGGTGCATAATTGAACAATGATAAAAACAGACTCTACAAAAATGAAGTGCTGAAATGAAATGCTTGAAACCTGTATTTTCATTGTACTTATCTATCACTTTGGAGATTTCTTACTGATGAAAACAAATGCATAATGTGGAATGATACTTCCAAATGTTAAATGATGCTCATGTGGTTCTCTCTGGGAAGAGAGAGGTGCAGTCATATATAAAAAGAGAAGTTAGAACTTCTTTCCCGTATATCATTTGGATGACATTTAATTGGATAGCCCTCACGGCCATCCTTAAATTGCGGTTTGGCCATCCAGACACCTCTGGAATGTGAGCAGTCCCTGAGTCTCCTACGACTCATATTTGGAGGAGAGGAAAGATGCTGTGTCTGGCTTCACCAGCCTCCTAAAATATCGAATTCTCAGTTAAATTATACTTCCATATATACCCACTAACTGTCACTGACAAAAACAGGTGAGAGGACTAGACAGATTTTCAGTTTGACTTGCTAGAGCTGATCTTATGTGCTGTTGCGTGTCCCGTCAGGCTAGCCTGATTCCTGGCCTGAATGCGTAAGTTCATTGTTTTCCAGTTTGCCCAAGATATTTCTCTGAAGGTTCATAAATCATTGCCTTAACCAACAGTGGTGCCTAACACTTCTACAGTAATCAATGTCATGCTGTTGTTAGCACTGTTAGTATGGGAGTCTTGCAGCTTTAGGATAAAACCAAGTAGAAAGGTGGAGCCCAGGGTTTCAGACAAAATGGAGCTGGCAGTTCCATATGTATAGATATAGTGCTTCTCATCTTAAATGGAAAACATTAACAGAGTCTCCAAATCAACCCAGTGTTCTTTTACGTCCTCAAAATATTGTCTGTATTTCTAGAGATTATTCAGGGTGCTCATTCCTGACACCTAATTAGACAGTTTGAAGCAGGTAAAAAATACCAGCTGAGCTGTGGAGGAAAAGGAAGTATTACATAAGGAAAGTGAGCATGTTCTGTGGCACATGATTTTGTAATGCCATGTTCCAGTCCTTTAGTAAGATGACAGAGTGAGACAGGGAAAGATCTGGTAGGATTAAGGAAGCAGGACACAAAAGCTGCAGGAGGAATAATGCTGAAGAAGAGAAGGAAAGGGAAAAAAGGTAAAACTCAGGAGAACAGAGGAAATGGAATGACTAAGATTTCAAAAAAACCCAGCAATTTAATGTAAATTGTATTCCTTTTTTAGATATGCCTGCTTGAAGTTATATTTCAAATTATGAACACCTAAGGCAAAGCTTTTTTATATGTGTATGGTAATTTGCAAGCCATTAGCTGTGATTGTGCTGACAGCATTCCAGATTCCCAGGTGATATTCTGTCCAATATCGGTCAGGCCTTATCTCAGTAAGATTTGATGTATTCCACTGACATGGCTTTAGGCCAGTTATAATCTGTTACAGTTATTTAAAAATATTAAAGCCGCATCTCAAGTGACCCCCTCTTCAAGTTATAAGTGATATAAATATAAATATAGATAAATATGACATACAAATATAATTAAATTATAAACAGAATTGGGGAAAATAGTTTTAATGATTGAAGTAAATTCAAATTTCATAACTAATTCACAGCATTTTAGTTTACATTAAATAAATGTTTAATATGGTGATAATCTTTAGAATGGGGTAAATTCCAGTATTTTCTTTTTTTTTTTTAAGTAATTACTTTTTCTACACTATTTACTGTTCTAAAGAAAAGCTTTTCTTGTAATTACTTTTATTTGCAGTTTCAGTAGCCGGTAGAGAAAGAAAAATTTTTTTCACTGGGACTGGTTCATTCAAAGTTAAAGAAAAACAGCACTTGGAAAAGCAGGAAATTTTTCTTTCCTCTTCAGGGTTCCGAGTTAAAAGCCAAAGTGGAGAAAACCTGAAGGACACAATAGTAGATTGCCAAGGGTGGTTAGCAGTTAAAGATGCAAACAGACACCTAACGTTAACTTCCCATGCAATAATGCAAATTGGGTTGTTTTTGTTTCTGCCCCTTTCTTATTTTTTTCCTGAAACTAGATCTAAGCATCCATCTGTACTTTTACTGAGCCCACGTACTTTTTAAAACCTGATAGCACTACTAGATAATGCTTCTTTTATTTAATGAATTTGATATGCAAAACTAAGATTAGGAAATAAACTTTATATCTGATGTTTCTAGCACATTTATAATACATTGAAGTCACTAGCAGAAATATTTTTAAAAATTCTAATAATAAAAAGAATAATATTGAAATAATTTTTAACAATAAATTTTAAATGCTGTCTTCATACATTTTAATTGAATTGCATTTTTTGTTCAAACACTGCTTGACAACCTGCTAAATAAAAACTCATCTAATACATCAAATTTAAGGAACTTGAATAGGTTGAGTCAGATCATAATTTGCCAGCTGAACAGCTCTTATGTATAACTCTAGTCATTGCAAATTATCTCTGGGGAAGTTGTAAGCTTCTCTGTTTTCAGGTATGTTTTAAGATAGAAACTGAAACTAAAATATATAGTGATTTAGGAATTATGTATTATTTGGAAAGATGCTTTCATTTTGTGGAGATTTTTTTTCTAACCTTTTGAATTTCCTGTTTGGAAAAAATACAGTTCATTAAATTGTAGTAGACACTGTATCATTATGAATTCTACAACCTCTATTAGAACTTCCCGTGTTTTAGATAAATGCATGAGAACTCCCTTAGACAATAAAGGCTCTAAGTGTCTTTAAGTATTAGAATATTGCAGAGTCAGTCTCATTTTATAGACTGGAGTCCTAAGTACTTTAAGCATTAAATGTTTATTTTATCCCTCTGATTTTGCTGAAGTCACACGGTACACACTCTGATCCATTTTGCTCCCTGAACAGACCTACTCCTGTACCTGGCTTTTGCAGAGCACACTTCTGCCATGATTTTCAACCTCTGCCTGGAGCAGTAAAAGTCAGGACAGAATTTAACTGTTACAGTTTTATGAATAGTCAAATGAAGCAAGCTGTTCATCTATATTTTCAAGTCTTAAATTCCACTATTTCCATATATACAGTTCATGAAGTAATCATGTAGATTCTGTTTTGTTATTGCCAATACTAAATTATGGATTTCACGCCCACTGGCATACTTGTAAATTGTCACAAATTAGTGTTGCTAGAACAAATAGTTTTATATTGCAAGGCTAGAAACCACAGTAAATGTTGTGATCTTTCACAGGGATATTCCAAGCTATTTTTTGTGTCTTGTGAAGCTTTTTTTGTTCCACATTTACATGAGGTAGATGCTCTAGGCTGATCTGTGTTGAATATAATTTTTGTTTTTCCTATAAATAACCAGCTTTCTGTAACAATTTTTGAACTATTTTTTTTGTTGTCTCTGTATAACAACTTTTATTATTATTATTATTATTATTATTATTATTATTATTACAGTCCAGAAGTTTCTGTAACTTTTTCCTTTCAATTTGGTTTATTCCTAGGAACTTAAAAATAAAAAAGTGATACTAGAGAAAAAGTGATTTAAGTCATTCAGAACTGCACATGCATAAAAGATATTGGCTCAGCTAAACCAATTTCATACACAGTTTTGGGGAAAAAAAAATGACCATTCTTTTTTTTAGATCCATCATGGAAAATTTCCCCAGCAGAATTTACTGAAGAGTGTTCTCATAAGTAAAAAGTGGAGCTTATGAATAGAATTTAGAAGTCATACTTAACTCCTGTGTAGCGTATGCACTACCTATGCATGCTGCAGTGGCATCTCTGAATTTGAAGATGTGATAGATCCCATGCTGAAAAGCCAACTGAGGAATCTTACTGGAGATAGAACTACAAGAGATCCTGTGACCAGGTGGTATTGTTCAATAAAACATCTCAGAGTGAGGTAGTTATGGTGATGGATATAGCAGTCTCATTCAATTAAAAGAACAACACTATTTTTTCAGGTGTTGTTTTTGACTAGCTGAGATGCTTGGAAATCTTCCAAATACTGAACATCAGATGCTGAAAAGAAAATTTTTACAAAATCTCTATCTCTTGTGCCAGAACCTCAGTTCTGGGACTGGCGGCTGTGAAACAGGGGAATTTCACTTGTCCCTGGCCTAACAAACCTCATCAGTCTTTCACACTCAAAGACAAAGCAAAGGCTTGTCTTTCTGGGTCCCAAGGGGGCAAGTTTAGTCAGAGTTTACTGCCCTGCACAGTTTACTTATATGCAATAATATACCTCTTCTCCTACCATACCTCTAGACTTTTAAACCTTAGGATGCTAAATGTAGAATATAGTGTACCAATTAAAGTATTTCAATTGTCTTTTTCAGAATATGAGGGTGCGGACAGTAAAAGGACAAGATTACTATTCTAAATCAGGAACAAAATTCCATGGAAAAATGGAACAAAAATTTCTTCTTGTTGACTGTAAGAAAGTCATATATGGTTCTTACAGGTAAGATCAGTTACAGTGGTGTCCATAGAACACTGGTTATCTCAATATGTCTCCTTCTTGCAAAATCTTTTTTCTATTTCTAAAAATTCTTCTGGTAAAATCTGTCAGCAAATTTGTTTATTTTTTCTGTAATTTAACAAGTTCCCATAGGTATTTATTGGTAGCTAGTCTAACACAGAGCCAAAATTTGAGGTCCTCTCTTAGTTTTTCACAAATGAGAACTAAAGGATATAGCTTTTGCTTCAGCTGAAGAATTGATAAATAAAGAGAAAAATTCTGATTTGTCTGATATTGTTTGAATTATTCTTGTTTAACATCCATTCTAGAAAATGCTAACCAAAATATTTCCTAAGCTCCTTGGATAATTCCTCCTTGCAATAATCTTCTAAAACTAACATTATAGAAATGTTCTATGGCACCCTGTAGTATATCATGGTCAAATTCAGAATTGTCCAAGTTGAACTAATCTGTATTTATACTTGGCTAAGTTCCCTTATTCTGCTCTCCACCTTCTTTCCAGTATATGTGTGCAGAGCATAGGCTGGCAGAACTTACAGCTTTGCAGAGTTGGAAAAAAAATAAGTTAAAACAAGCACAATTTTGTCTCACACGTTATTAGATATTTTCCTTCTTTTCACGCGACATCTCTCTCCTTTGCCCACTGAATTAACTTCTACCAGCCTGGTGTCAGGGTGCCAGATCCATAGCCACTGGCTTTCATAGCTTTCCACCACTGTAAGCTTTTGACAATCTCGCTCTTTATTTCCTCTGAGATTCAGCCAACCCCAAATTCAGACTGATGTGTATAAATGGTAGTGAGGTAAGTGACAAGTTCATAAATGAATCAGTGTAAGAGAGTCCAGAGAGAGTCTGAAAGCTTTGATATCTACAGACAGTGTTAGAGTTTGTGAGAATGTGATAGTTTTTCTTATTTCATTTTGAAAAATAACACTGCTTTAAGACCTGGTGCTGCGGGGGCTGCAGTCATCAATTTCTGTAGAAATTAAGCTTGATTGGTAAAAGAATCTAGTGATTTTTATCAGGAAAGATGAGTCTTTCTGAATTCTTGCTCTCTGAATTCAATTTAAAGTTAAGATTATTTTTTTAATATTACAAAATATACTATTTTTAATAAGTAATTTAATGAAAATGAATAGAAAAAAAATTGTGTGTAAAAATTTAATTTAATCTCAGTACACTTTTATTTCTTGAAAGATACAAAACTAACAAAACAAATAAAATCAGTAAGATATATACATGAATAGAACAAATCTTTTACCTAACATCCAGAAGAGAAATGCAAATAAAATACGTTGATTGATTTCATTTAAATTTTCTTTCACTTATTTTTTGACATGAAAGCAGGATAATAAAACAGTTTTTTATTTGTTATAATCTACAGGTTACATGGTTGTAACACCATGACATTAGGCTTGTTGAAACTTCCTTAATGTACATGTTAATGTATTTTCTCTCTTTTTACAGCTATAAAGTAGCTATAAAACTGCTTTCTCCACTGAGGCTTTTCTCCACTTTTAGCATGTCTTCAGCTATTCTAAGTACAATAGAAAAGAGAAAAACCTCCTTCATCTCAATATTGCACATTACAGTTAAAAGAAGTATTAATATCCAGTCTGTGTGCATAGTAGAAAATGTAATCTTTTTAACAATTCCGAAATGCGTCTCTTTAAAAATGTATTTAAAATAAAGTATATTCACAACTGTGGAAACAATTCTGCATGTTATTCCAAATACACTCAACATAACCACACATCAACATTCTCTGACTCAGGATTGAATACAGTGGGTCTAATCAACCCTAGTTTCTGTCTTTGTGGAGATAATTTTGTACCATTTGGCAGTTGTACTCCAGTGTTCCACATTTGTGAATACTTTTTGCAATATCCAGTGTTTATAAGGGCAATTATGTAGTTACACAACCATTCCTGTTCCCATTGAAATCAGTGGAAAGTCTCCTACTGAGTTCAAATGGCATTAGATTAGACCTCCCAAATCCAAATTGGATGAATCATGCCCACAATTATTTATTTATTTAAAAAGTATGCCTGCAAAATCCAAGTTTGGGGGAAAGCTTTCTTATCAAGAGGAAGCAGTGTAATGCATTAATTCAGAAGAACTGTTTCTAATGGTCATTTGTTCTCTTTTCAGCTTTATGTGGTCATTTGAAAAAACCAACCTCAGTATGGTTCAAGTTATCACAGGACAGCTGGTTGAGTCCTTTGATGAAGAGTTCAGGACACTGTATGCCCGTTCTTCTGTTCCTAGTTCATTTGCCCCCGAATTAGTGCGAGTAAACAGTCGCAGGACACTTTGGGATAATGATACATACCAACACTCGGTGTCTTCCTTGGCTTCAGTTTCTAGCCAAAGGAACCTTTTTGGCAGGCAAGATCAGGTTCACAAGCTGGATCCTGTTTATTTGAAAACTCGCGGAAGATATGCAGTAATTGAAATCGATAAATACGGCTTGAGAAATCAAACCTATAATAAACAACCATTTCATCCAGGTTTTAATATGCAAAATCCAATCCAGCAGTATCAACCTAGTGAAAAAAATGAGCACTGGAAGAGACATAGCTATGCTGGAGAGAAGCCAGAAAGGACTCCTTACCTATTGCTCAACAGAGCTATTAATAGAGCCAATAATCCATCAAATACTTGGAAAATGCCATCTGATAGCCTTAGTATTGTATCTTCATTACGAGGAGGATATGCAAATAACTACAATGCACCGCAGCAAAGTTTTGCTGATCAGTTTTCGCGACCAAAGATAAATCTCGCAGAAAGGAATTCAATTGTACGGAGATCTTTTAATGGAACAGATAATCATATCCGCCATCTGCAGCAAAGGATGCCGACCCTTGAGCACACGACGAAATCATTCCTACGTAACTGGCGAATTAAGTCATACCTAAATGATCAATCAGATTATCCAGCAGAGTCTAATGGATCAGCCTTGGGTGACAGATATGAGGGCTATGACACAGCTGAAAATATTAAAGCTCATGCCCTTTATTCTCATTCTCGCTTAAGATCATCACTGGTGTTTCAGCCAACTCTACCCGAACAGCAGGAAGTAAGCAGCTGTGCAAGTTCTTCAAATTCAACTATAATTGGCTCAGAAGGAAGTGCAACACCTAAAGGGACATCTAATCATGCCCCAAGTGTGGAAAATGGAACAGGTAATATTTTAGAAGAGCTTAGCACAAATGCCCCACTTAAATCAGATGCACCAAAAAACCACAGAATTCATGCTGCAGACAACACAAAACCTAGTGTAAATTCAAATGCAACAGGGGACTCGCCTGTCTACTTGTACACAACACTGTGTGCAGACAAACATGCAGAAAATCTGAAGAACCTTCAAAATGAAAATATACTGAAAAGGAGAAGTTTTCCCATGTTTAATTCAAAGTCTATATTAGACCCTGGTGCCAGCAAACAGGCATCCAGTTATGTTTACAGCACACTGACTAGGCATAGGCTTAAAGAGCCAGTTAGTCCAAAACTTCCAGAGGATTTACTAAAAAGCTCTAAAAGTTTGCACAGTGTGACCAACCACTTACCACAAGAGGAGAAGAATCTCGGAGGAGAGCTAAAGAATCCGACTGCTACCAAGGCAATCTCTATGGCTGCTCTAGTTGAAGCCAGCAAAGAGGAGTCAAGTAAGGACTGCACGTCAAAGAAAGAAACTAAGAATTCCCCAAGTTTTCTAAAAAAAGGATCCCAGAAATTGCGGTCACTTCTTAATCTCACACCAGACAAGAAGGAAAACTTGTCAAAAAACAAAGCTCCTGCCTTTTACAGAATGTGTAGTAGTTCTGACACTTTGGTTTCTGAGGAAGAGAATCAAAAACCAAAGATTTCTGAGAATAAGACAGATTCTTCTCCAAGGAGAAAGAGAAACACATCATCAAATTCTCAAGGTAGCTTGCACAGAAGTAAAGAAGATGTCACGAGTAGCCCAACAAAGTCTCCAAAGTCTCCGAAGTCACCAAAACCACCAAAACCTCCGTCTGATGAATGCAATAAAAAGTGTCCTGTCCTGTGCCCCCTTGAAAGTAAGTTCATAGAAACTGCAGGAGATGCATCTACCCCAAGATTTAACACAGAACAAATTCAGTATCAAGATGTAAAAGAAATTACAATGACTGCTACTCCTGACACTGCACCCCTTTCTACTCTACAAAGAGCAAGTTCAGTGACACCCCAGCTGGCAAGCTCAAAACGCCAAGAGGAGCTAAGACCTCGTTTGAGTGAAAGGCGTGTTTATAGTCGCTTTGAACCATTCTGTAAAATGGAAAATGCTAGCCAATCTGCAGAAAATGCACCAAATACCAGTTTACATCTCTCGGATATCAAAAGCAAACCCTTAGGGAATAATTATGGCAGGAGTAATCACATGGTCAGCTACAACTCAACCGCTTACCATCCACTGCAGCCTAATGAAAATAAGTTCAGAGGATTTATGCAAAAGTTTGGAAACTTTCTACACAAAAATAAGTAAAACTTTTATTGATTGGGGACTGTCTGAAATTCAGCAAGAGTAGCAAAGCTGTGCATTCCTAACTGGATAAGACTGATAGGCAACTTTTGTAGAGCTTACTTGGGTTTCTTCAGGGGCTGGGACATTAGAATGAATGTATATATTTTTACATAATTATCCTAGAATTATTATACTTAAGTCATTACAGAAATTCTGTGTCCATAAGATGTCTCAAGGGAGTTGTTTATAGTGTTTATATTGTAACATTAATTTTATACATTTTCCTTGTGAAGAAAATATGTACTAGTGTATTGTAAGACTAAGTGTAAAACAGAGATGGAGGATGTTTTTAAAGTTCAAATAATACTTTTCCAAAGATTTGCCCTTTAAAAATAGCATAGCACTAGGAATAGTGGCTTGTATCTTTTCAGCATTTATGTACTCTTTAAAATGATAAACGCAAATGTTAATTCATTACATGTTATTTAGCCTTTAAACTCATCTTGGAAAGCCTCTTTTAGGCTTTATCTTGTTACTAATTTACCCAAGAGCATCTATCGAACTGTTTGGGCCACAGATGGATCTTACTTACTTTATTAGATTTTCGACGTAATTTGATATTTTTCTGAAGTACTTGGCACCACAGATCTTAAAGTGACCTTAATCTGAGCTTTCACAGACTTGTTTACAAGGTTAAACCAGTGTGAATGTAGGATGAAAGTAAAAAAAAAAGAAAAAAAAAAAAACAAGATGCCTTGGAAAGAAGTTACAACTAGTTTAGATTTCAACTGATTAATTACATTTGTATAACATGCCAGTATTCTGTAATGTATTCTAGAAAATATCCTTTGTTACAATTTTCACTTTGGTGTTTCCAAAAAAAAATTGTCTGTGGACTTCCATTTCTCAGGTAAGTTTTGAGTTTCACATGCAACAGTCTTTTTTAAATGTTGGCAGATATATTTGTAACTGTGACTTTAATAACCTAATTTTTTGAAAAACGTTGAAAGCACTTAAGTCTAGCCATATGATGGGGATGTCAGCTCAATGCTGCAATGCTTGAATTGTTCATTTCCTGCTGCCTTATGTCAGGATGGTAGCTACAAAGCCAGGAGTGATTAGCTATCTATGAGGTTCACAAAGCTCACCACATCAAACAGTGAGACACCTCTCCTAGGCCACAGAAAGTATCAGTGAAAGGTGGTAGCAAGTGTTCAACTTTAGTGAAGGTATTTAGGCACCTAATTACCATCTAAAGGGATGCATCTGTGTTCATCCAAGCCTTTCAATCATAAAAATTCTCCTGATATTAAGTGCCTAAGCCAGATCAGTTCTTATGAAAAATACAGCCAGAGTGATGTGTTTTGGCAGCAGCATGGCTGCTACTTCTCATCAGTAGGAATTAGCCGAGACATCCAACTGAGATTCACAAAACTATGGCTCATATGTTTTATAGGTAGTTAGGCATGCTTTGAGAACAAACACTAAGAATTAAGCCCCGCAAGTGAGAGAGTGAAAAATGCCTTATTAGTAAAACTGATTGTGGGTTACAACTGCAACAGTCACCAGGCAGCTTAGCATTATCAGGATTTAGGCAGCACTGTAAATTTCCAGCAAAAGAAATACAGAAATATGGGAAACTTGATTGCTGAAAGCTTATATAGCTAAAGTCTTTGCACCCGTAATGTTTCAGGAGCACGTTTTAAGATTACACTTTAGTCTTAGATCTGAAAGGTCCTACAGCCTTCTGTGGTGGGGTCCCACTGTGAAGGGCCTGGCTTTATTCTTCAAACACCAAAAAGGTGTTTTGTGCAACAGCTGGATCAAGTTCTACCTGTGTCTTTTCTACTTGTGGCTGTGGCAAGAGATTTTATGCTGAAATCTGCTTGTCACCTGTAACCTGCCCCTGCTCCCAGGAGCTCACAGTAGTTATGTCTGTGACTTCAGTGAAGCAGGCTCACCTTTTTGTTCAAACTGTTTCTCAGGCAACCTTACTGGAGAACATGACACATCATAGCAATAACTGCTCCACTGTGAGGACGGTGTTTATTTTTAAGTCATGTGTCTCAAACCTCTGCTGAAAATTCCAGTCCCCACTTTACCCGTTATCATGGAAGCAATTTTATGAATTTCTTCATGAACACTAGTCACACTGTTTGCTCCATGGTGAAATGTCATAGTTGGTATTTTTCCTAAATGGCCAGTCATACTGGAAATATTCTGTCCCAACAGAGGCAGCGATTTCAAACTCTGACCCCTGTGCAAGGAGTGCCCCCTTACTATTCCAGGAGTATATTCAATATAGACACAGCATACTTCCAAAGCTAACCAGCCAACAGCAAGGCCGTTCACACTGTACTTTTTATAATCTTAATATTTGTTAGCAAGACAGTTATTTGGGATAGTATCCAAATTAACAGGACGGCAAAGGAACATAAGATGCAGGTAGTGCTAAAAATGGTGTAGATAGATAGATAGGTTTAGGGGAATCTTTAGATTTCCCTTATACTCGTATGAGCTCTGACATATACTTGCAGGCAACACTATATTTGGGAAGAAAATGAAAGAGGGGAGGACAAGAGCCTTCTGGCAAATTTTGAAATGACAGTTCTTTGCATTCTGTAGTAAAGTTAGGAAATCCATCTTGATACAATCTGGAAATATTTTACTATTTTTTGATCAAATTTGATTTCTAATTAGAGAGTCCTGAGAAAACAAATGATTTAATTTACAAAGCCTTGTGTGTTTATAGATGTATAGTGTTATTTTATATTTATACCCTAAAGATGAAGAGGCTTCAGTGAAAAGCCCGCTTATAGTCTGAATAATATAAAATATTAATCACAGTAGAACTAGAAGGGTTTTTTTTTTTTTCCTTTTCAGATATTTCCTCAGAGACACTGCATAAGAATGTTGCTGCATTAAGGCCTGATCCAACATTAACTGAAATGAATGAAAAAGACCTCCACTGACCTCAATGGAAGTTGGATCAGACTCTTAATGTACTGGCACTGCTATTTTAGAAATGTTACAAGGCAGGATGCTGCCTGAGGAGCATGAGGCTCCGATTCCAGGGAATATAGCAGGAATACAGCTACTTCTTCAGAGCTGGGGGAGCACAGCAGGGAGCTCTATGGGGCAGCTGCTGCAAGGACCAACTGTATCACATTTTCTCCAGATTTTTTTGTTAAAGGTGGGAAAACAATGTTCTTCCATTCATATCTGATTTGCCTTGTGTCTGTGGTGAATCTGATTATTTAACAGGATAAAATGGAGAAGTAGAAAAAAGAATAGATACCTGCATCCTCATCTTGAACAAGAAAGTGATATGCACATTTTTGGAGGGAAAAATGTAATTTATATTTTCGCACTGTCTTTTCCCAAGCTTTTCTTGATGGTCCTCCTTTTCCCAAGGAGATGCATTTTGTTTCATTTGCCATAAAAGCAATGCTTTACGCATTGCATGTTAGTTACACTCCAGGCACGCCCAATGCACTCCCAGTTTTGTAAGGCTGTGAAGTAATAGCAATTACTGTGCATGACAGTCATTTGGCCAAATGGCTTGGGACTTGCGAAATCCATAAAAAATTATGTGTCATTTCCACATTAAATGGAGCTTTATTGGCATCATAATGGATCAAAGACGGTGCCTATGTGAAAGCTGATGAGAACTGTGGAAGGGCGGAGGTGGCTGTCAGGAGCACAGTGGGCAGCGTAAGGCTGTGCAGCAAGCAGTGTCAGTAGATGCAGACCCCTCGTACGGTGTGCAGTGCATTCACATCGTAAATAAACCACACCACGTGCAGTCGTAATACCCCGTGAATAAATTGCTTCATTTCTTCAGCCTTGTAATAAAGTTTATACTGCTTCTCAGATTGCAAAATGTTATTATCCTTTTTTAATAAACTTGCCTAAAGAACTGTACTCTCTATGCATGCTAACAAATATGAACTAGATGTAAAGAGAGCTTAAAAATTAAGATGAATTGAATTTACAGCTGTCTAACATGAGGGTAATATTATTTCTTACAAATCTTGAGAGTGAAAAATAAGACTAAGCTTATCAGGTGATAGACATTTGTCCATTAATAGCTGAAGAGATAATATTGTTCAGAGAAAAACTGTGTTTTACCATTTTTCAGCTTTCTAAAATGTATTAGGAAATGTCATCATTTATAAAAGGAGTCATATGGAAAATAATACCAAAATCTGTTGCGAGACTATGTAAAAATAAATTTTAAAACAGCTCCATGAAGCTGTACGATAAATACTATTTGTGTTCATCTGTAGCATTCTTTTTTCTGTACAACAAGCTGTACAACTAATACGTAGCTTTGCAACTGTAAGTATACATACGCAGAGATCAGTAAGGTTATTGTGGTGCTTACTGTAATGTATTCCCCATATCAATATTGTGCTGGACAGATGGGCTAGTTCATATCTTGGATACTGTGATATTTTAGTTTATTTCCATTTAAGTCAAGAGAGTTAGAACAACAAAAAGCTGCAGTCGTTCACTGGTTGTTCAGCCATGTTACTCCTGTTTTTGTCTTCCCTTGCATGAGTACATATCCCATTAGCACCCCTGTGAGAAGGGAGGAGGCAGCACTGCGCAAAAGGCCGCCTTGCCGTTTCATTCTCTTTTTCATACAGGCACTTACAGCTGTCTTAGTACCTTTCAAAAGAGTGATTTTTTTCAGTTTTTAACTCAAAGCTAAGGGTTACAGTTAAGCCTCCTTTCTTCACATTTCGACGTGACCCCAAGGGGTCACGTGTTCTCAGACCTAGGTCCTGTCTTGAGAAAGGAGATAGAAGAAAAACTTTGCTCTTGGTTAGCTCAGAATGGAGGGAGTTTGCTCTAATCAAAGCTTCTAGTTAGGATTTCTCCTTTGGTAACATTGACTAGTTAAGTTTTGTCTGATCCTCTTCTTGCTTGGAGCTATGAAAAAACAGTTTTCATATATTGCCACATTTGAAGAAGTGGCCAAGTCTTCTTTCTGAAAATCCAGTAGGATTTAGGGTGCTATATTACCAAATCAATTCTTTGGATACTTTGAAAATATCTTTGTGTATTTCTGGAAGAGGATCTAGTTTAATAAAAATGACTGGAAATCCCCCAGGAAGAAACCGCTGGATTCTGTGAACATGATGCATCTTTCTCCCACCATATGTGTTAGCACAACTAAAAACTCCATGGATAAATGCAAAAGATTTTGGGAGGAACAATAAACATTTCTGATAAGAGGCCCATGATATATGCTAATTTTGATAGTGTTGCTTCCCTATGTAAATATAGATGAAAAAAATTACTTCTTGTGCCTCTGAAGCACACAGAATTTATGACAGTCCAAGCAGAAATATTTTAAAGACTAAGCGCCAGCGGCAAGATTTTATTGTGTTTAAGAAACAAATGTAACTCATTTACTAACATTCGAAACGGGACTCATACATAGCTGTTGTACAGTGTCTGCTCTTGCCTCATTTAGCAATGAACGTGCTCAAAATTCAAACTGATTGCCTGCAGCTTCCTAGGCCTTCGGATAAGCCCTGAACAACCGATCCAATGAAACATTAAACACACCTTTAAACTAGGCAGTCCCAAGATAAAGTTAAAGCATAATGCCAGGCGTACATTTATGTGCTTTGTTAGATTTTGGTGTAAAAAAAACCTCAGCAAAGTCTTACAAGAACCAGCTTGCATATTTTGGGAAAGTGTTAAATATATGATTTTGTTGTCATCTTTGGGCCATGTCTGATTTTGACACACCATAGCAGACATGTTTCTTCCAACTCTTTCATAAGCTGGTGTAAAAATATGGTTCTGATTTTAGGGTCTAGACCCTCAGTGCAGGATCCCTGTGGATCCATGGCAATCCATCAGATTTCAGAAGGTGGCATGGAAGTGAGTTCAAATAACTAAGAAAAAAAAAAATCAACTAGACAAAACAGAAAAGCATCTGCACATATTTCCACATAGAGGAAAGGCAGGAAGCAAAATCAGAAGATAAAGCCATAAATGACATTCACAATGTAATTTTTGCCTGCTGAAAATGGAAGCTGGTACACCAATGCTATAGAAGTGGTCCTTGGGTTTAAAAAAAAAAAAAAAAATTATCTGGTCTTCGGTTAAAAACAGCTGAGAAACACTGATCTAGATAATGTAAAAGAAACACAAGGCGTGTTACAAACACACAAGACCCAGAAGAGGTATTACTGACTCCAAAGGAGAAAAGAAAGAATTTTAAAACTTCTGGAAGAAAAAAAAAAGGATTTCTGTTAAGTTGACTTCGATACTGACAGATGTATAAGAATGTCCTGGTTTCATTTAAAATTGTTACTTAATATATAAATCCGTTTTCTCAGATGGAATTCCTGGATTACATAGTAGCTATGTTATGGATGTACTGTGTATGTACAGATACAAACCAAAATTTGTCTTGAAATAATTTATTACTTTTATTTTTTACCAAATAAAATGTTTCTTTTAAAGCTCAGCTCATTTCTGTGTTCTTGTTTTCACTGCCTTGCACTATTAGTAACATTTTTCATTTCAAAGTGTAGAACATCTTTTAAAAAAACGCTGACATCAAATCTGTTGAGTAGCATGTTATAAATTTAGGTCTCACGGATGTGTGTGGATGCATAGGTCTTTGCAGAATTGTAACATCTTTAGCTGTGTCATGTACAGGATCAACAAACCATCCAACCAACAGATAAAGGATCAGAGCTGACATCACTTTAATGTAAAATTTCTGAAATAGAATACAGGTAGCAACAAGCTAGATCAAAAATCAAACAGGATCAGATCAACCATTAGCATCCTGTGTTTACTTTCAGAGCCTTGTATCACTTCCTTGCTCTGACATTTCTGATTTGTTTGCCTTCCTGTTTATTCTACCTCGCTAGCAGTCAGGTTCAATAGTCTTTTCCATTTCCTCCTTCCATCTCCACCTCAATTTCCTGCTTCTCATTTATATGAAACATCCACCAGAAATCTGTTTGCCTACCTCTTGCCTTGTAAATGCTTCTGAAAAATTCACTTCCATCACATGGCTCACGTGAATTAGCTTCTGATGACTACTCTATGCATGAGTGTATACTAATACTGAATGGCTAATGAGGAATTGATTTTGAATCCCAAATATGTGCTTAGTGCTTTTAAAAAGCAAGTAGGAAACACAGAAACCTTTCCTGAACAGTTACAGTCTATATTTAGACATTATGGTTGAAGGAAATTAAGAGTAGGAGAGGAGGGAAAAAGAAAAGGACAAAGATTATGAAATGATGAGGCAGCTTTTCAGCTACTACAAATGAAGACCTTGGTGCCTGGGGTTATGGAGATGTATATGCAGACACACATGCATATACCTAAATGAATGGTACTGAGGCTCTTACTTATGTAGGAGCTTCTACTTATATAGAAATAAAAGTAAAATTCATCTCAGTTAATTGACCTCAAACCTTTTCCTGGTTACCACATACAAGAATATATTGTAATTCCCATCTCTTCTCCCTTCCTTCCTCAATTTCTTTAATTTATGTCCAGCCTACACTTACCCTGCCAGCAACTCTGTCTGCAGCATTTTGAGCTTCACTAAGTAAATACTAGAAAACCCCAACCCTTTAATCTTCTGGAAGTATCAATTGGTTTGAATTGGAAGCCGTGCCTATAGCCAAATGAAGCCAAGACTGAATCACATTAGCTGGGGATATCTGAGAGTGAAGTACTTGTGTGTCATTCATTATTGAAAATGTGTCAATTTTTGACTGAATGGGTTGTTGAAAATTAGAGTAATTAGAACAAAATTTATTGTAGAACTACCTGGATCTCAAAGACTGTGGCATAGCCGAGCTGGTGCTGCCATCTCTGTCCCCCAGCTGCGAGCCAAAGGCACAGCAGCTGCACTGAGTGATCCCTTTCCTGGATCTTGTTTAGCGGAAGAGCAAGCATGCGCTAGCTCAAAATCCTGTTTCTGTTAAGTGCCTCTAAAATTGCCAGTTTTGATAGTGCAGATCTCTGTATATAATAAACAGCTTTTTCTTATATGTATCAAAAATGACCAACTTTTACACTGTATTTGAGACACACAGCTATTTTGTCTAAAACTAGTGGCATTTGGGGCACTGTGTTGCGATAAATATCAGTAAGTAGTCAATGCTTCAATAACAGAAAAAGAATAATCACTACTGTTAGTGTGCAATGGCCAGTTTCAAACCCATCAGCCACTGTCTTCACAATTGTTCCATCCTACTTGCTCCTAAAAATAAAAATATCTCAGTACTTGCCCAGGTGGGACAAGCTGTAACAAGCTGGGCTTGCTGAAGTCTGTCTCCACACGATGCTGAGGACTCAGTCTGCAGTGGAGAGTCACCAAGGCTGCCAGGGTCTGGGGTCTGGGTGCACTCAAACTCCTCCTGAAGGTTTTCCCTAATTAAAAGCAATATAGCGATCAATATAAGCCATAGGGAGGCAGATGATTGTCATCTACTGAGCTTATCACACTAACAACCCTGACAGGCAGAAAAGTGCTGTGCAAGTGTCATACGTGCCTCAGGAGTCACATCCCCTGTTCTCTCCTCTTCCTAGCAGGCCAAGGAGTCAGGGGAAAAAGCACAAGGAATTAGAGGAAAAAAGAATTGGGAAGATCAGAAACCTGATTGTCAGCAGATTTTGTTTTCATACCCCACATAAACAGGCTTTATGAGGACAACATCTGTCATTGATTATTTGATAATTAAATAAGTAAACCTCAGTCTTCTAATTATTTCACTGAAACTCATCTCTGAATCACATGGTTTCTGCAAATTTCTGGAGGCTGGGGGAATATTCTGGAGAAATATCCCTGAACACATGCTTTTTTCAGTCAAGTAACTCACAGTGAAGCATCTCTGTCATTGTCCAAAGGACAATGCAATTGTCCTTTGATGCTTTAAATGACCGGGCAGAGATAGTATCACAATTCATGGATCTAAATAGTTTCATTCTCATTTACTAGGAAGAAATAAGATGCAAGAGATGCATGCCTCCCTCAACAGTTTTCAAGAATGCATGTTCTACAATCCGGCTTTTTTAACTTTATTTTCTTACCATTTTGTCATACCCCCGGTGCAGACTTGAAGCAATAAAACTTCCAAAACAATAAAGTATCAAGCTTTCAGGAGATTATTAACAAACTGAAAGTTTTGCCTGGAGCATCTTTGTACTTTTTTTTTTTTTTTGACAGACATGGCCAGGGAACAAAAAGCTATGAAAACTTTACCAAAGTAAAACAGAGGGCACTTCTGTGGCTCATACAGTGCTCACACGGCTTCCCCCGCTGTGGCCTCTGAGCTACATATTGTTTTTACTTCTCCACTGAACACTTAGTTGTTCAAGTTACACCTATTACACTGGTCTTCTAGTCCACTTTTCAAAGACTCGTGTTTAACCCCCCCATTTGTTGCATTATTTCATTCACCCTTCTGTGGGACTTTTAAAACATAATCTACAACAAAATATAATTTTTTCCTGAAGAATATCACCTATTACAAAGCTAATATTGAACACATTGACTAGGTTTGCCTCATTTTGAAGGTTTCTCTCTCTCTCTCTCACATGCGCGTGCACACACACACACACACACATACATATATATATTTTTTGAACTTGATCAGCTTGAAAGACAACAACCATATCCAGCAGTGTTCTACAATTTAAAAGAGAGGAATTTCTCAGTAGAGAAAAATTTGCAGTATTTAATCTTTGGGTAAACAAGCAAAATTTTATTCAGTTCACAATCCAATAATTTGTTGGAATTATTTTCAGATCAATTATTTATAACAATGTTAATCTCATGACCTTGAGAGATTAATAGCAAATTAAGTTGATAGTTGACAGTCTAAATTCAATCAACATTTACTTCATTTGCATTTCCTTGAGCAAGCACTATTTAACCTCATCAAAAAAGAGTGAACATTACACTGGGGTATACACTTTTATAAAGAGTGGCACAAATCTGCTTGCATAGAACTAGTATCAGCAGAAAAAAATAAACAATAGTGTATAGTACGAATCCCCCATACTCAGTTTTGAAGTAAAATATCAAAAATTATGCCAGGGATTATGAAATCCAAGTCCCATTTTAAAAATCACTGAGATAGATAGGTTTTGTTTCTGGGTGTTCTTTTTTTTTAACACTGTATCTGGACTCCTTTTTTTGCAGGCAAGCATGACATTTTGAAAAGATTCAACATACTTAACTCTTATTGATTTCTATGGGAGATAGATAAATACTGTTAAAATCTGTAAAGTCTGCAAATTACTTGTGTGATTTTGGGAAAAGATTCCCTCAGTCACCTACTTTGAGTGAATTTCCTAGGATGCGTGCCAGAGTACTGCCTGTGCTTCAGAATGGGCTGCTTTCTCGGGAATTGCATACCAAATTTTGGTCACACAGACAACTTGTAGAGTTTATTTTCAAAAGAATATCACGAAAGTATTGAGTTCTTCAGATGATAAGTCTTAGAAAGTCTGGGTAATAAATAAATTAGATATAGATCATATTAGAACAGGAATAATGCATTAGTTTATTTTTTTCTAAATAAATTTTATTTTTTTTCCCCCAAGATCAAACACCTTTTATTAATGAATAAATCCTCTTCCTTTGAATTTTAAATAACTCCCTTCATTGCCACAACTGCCTTAGGCTCCAAAATTATAGGAAACACAAAAGACCTGACCTTGCAAACTTTAGCTAGCTCATGTATCAAGAAGTATTTCATGCAGCATATGTTAGTGTGTTCTTTCACAAATAATTAAATACTTTTTTCCTATTATTTGAGAAGCCAGAACAATTACGCCCTTGAACTCTTTAGAAATGTTCTAATGTGAGAAAAAATATGAGTCAAAGTATTTATATCATAATACTCGAATACACGTCTCTTAATCTCTTAATTAAATGGGGAAAAAATTCAGAGAAGAGAAAAAAGATATTAGTCTCTTCATCTGCCCAAGGCAACCAAAGTGTACGTTGGCATATTTTAATTCACTGTCAGCAGCAAACCAAATCTGTAGCGCTTTGAAGTAGCAAAATAAGATGACAGCTTAAAACATTGTAAAGCACAGGCCAGACTTTCATACTGAGTACCGTAATTACCTGCTTCATTAGTCTTAAAACACAAAACTCAGAAAATTTCAAAAGCTTCAATCATCTGCTATTTAGGAAAGCGAACAGCTGAGTTTGCCCGTGCAGAGCACCGCTCTGGAGAGGCGGTTATGGTACTGGCACAGTGCTCAATGTATTCACTGAGCAGTGCCAGAAGAAAACCTCTCTTGGCATTTTGAATGCTTCTCCACAACTGGATGGGCAGTTCCTGTCCAAATGGTCTCTGGGCAGGTCCTCTCCTCAACAGTTCAATATCCTCCCTCTAATGGCTTCTATTTTTTTTATGTATAGAGCTCAAATTCAGAGTTGAATGAATCGCATTCTGTTCTGACTAACACACTAGCAGGTTCCAAAATCTTCTCTCTCGGTGCTGGCGTTGTGAGTCACAGCAGGTCTCAGGGGATTTCTACTCCTGGCAGGTAGGCTGTCTAAGAAACCGAGACATCTTCCAGAATATCACATAAAGAGAAAAAAATGTAAAAGTCTTCCTCCTACCCAGTGATATTTTTGAAGTTCCTTTTCCACTGGGAACAGACTGATGTGGCAGGGAGAAGGGGTCAGGAGGGAGGAGAAGGGAAGAAGGATGCCATTTGTCACTTCTCCAGTTGGCAATTCAAAGCAACATACAGCCATAAGAAATAGGAATCTGGCCTTATCAGTAAGGTAAGTTAACAGCTCTACTCTTGTAAACAGCTCTGGGAAGTCTCAAACAAGACTGGTCCACAGTGTTGCTCTCTCTGATGAAAATTTCACACACACAATCAAGATAAATGACCAGGCCTTCAGTTTTGCCTCATTTCCTGAAAGAAATTCCTTCTCTCACCACATTGCTACCCATGCATTTATGGGTACGACATGTCAGCAGAGTGACTGCTGAGAATCATAATGATACATCAGAGAAATAGTCAAGCTGTACCCAACTTTGCAGTTATAATGAGATTGCTAAAATATCTAAAGTGTAATAGTTCAACGCTTGCTCAGGTATCTCTGTTCTTTCCTGTTGGCAGTAGAGACTCAACCATAGAAGAGGTGACGAAGCTGGCATTTAGGCCATCCACAGTTTCTAAAATTTGGTATCGATGTGTTGGTTTGATAGTAGTCTTCAGATGATAACTGATTATGTATGTATAGTGTTATGTTATTTATACTTATAATTTATACTTATAATACTTATTATATAAATAATAAATACTAATATTTATATATTTGACCTGACAGGGTAGTAAAATGCCTCAGAATTAAGAGCACATTAATAAGCAGTCCTCTCTTTTTTGGATGTTTCTTTACTGACCTTCAAAATTAAGAACAGAGCTTTCCTTGAGGTTTACTTTAGCTAGTAATCAATTATATGAAGTTATACTTAGGAAACATGTAATTAATTTACTTTCAGTATGATGATGATGCAGGCATAAAAGGAAGATCATCAGAAGAAAGGGTATAGAAAATACGAACCTGCTGACATGCTCTTTCAAACCTCTTCCCCCCCCCGCCCCTTGGACCTGATGCATATTCCCTTTATAGATTAAAAACTATAGATGAATCACAAAATAAAAGTAGTGTGAATGAATGGATCCTGCCTCATGTAAAACACAGTTACTAATATATTCATTACCTTCAGCTAATACTAGAGCTTACAGCTGCTACATCTAAATAACACTGAGCAATTTTCCATGCTGATTTACACCCAGGAGAGGGCAGTTCCAAGTCCTGATTTTCAGGATGGACAGTATTTTAAAATAAAGGACTGGATGAGCACATGGAAGATTAAGATTCAGCAGTTCTTCCACAGGTTTCTTATGCAACCAGTTAAGACCTGATTTCCAAACAAGTCTTGTGACTACACTTCTGTATCTCCCAAGCATCAGTTAGTCTAAAATAAAGAAGCAGAACTGGTTGTAAAGGCCATAGCACAGGTCTGTCTATCTTATCCTTACCTGATGAACCCTTTGCTACACAACTGCTCAGCTTCAGCAGGAAGGCTCCCATGAGAGGCTGCTGGTTCCCCTCAGCTTCAGAGAGCCTTTATCCTCCGGGAATGCTCAGAGAGCACATATGGACCTGGAGGAATGCCTAACTGAGATGCTTGGAGGAAATCGGTGTGAGAGAGGGGACAATTCACTCTCTGTCAGGTCTGGGCCCCTGTGGGGGTGACTAAGAACAGAATTTAAATGCTCAGAAACCATAATACTATCAGCTGACTCAATTCTAGTGCCCTCCTAGCTAGACAGAAACCAAGATGATTTTTGAGCCTTGAAAGCCTCACGTTAATCCATATTAACACGCATAAAATGGGTGTTGGGTGGGACTTTTGCTGATCAGGTTTCTGGTCCATTTTGCTCTTCCCTGTACACAGTAACCCTACTGCAAAAAAGAAGAATTAAAAAAAAAAACCAACTTCCATGTACCTTTCTGCACCTTGGCAGAGTCAAGTTACAATATGTTTTCTGTGCTCCTTTTACAACTGACTGCTGCAGTCTCATTTCCTTCCTGTCTAGCTGGTAAGAAGTCTTAAATTTTCCCTTAATGTATCCACTTTCACATTTTCTTAGCTATAGACATTATGACCTTCAGGAAAGAGGTGAATCCAGCTTAGATATTTGGCTGAATGACTTCTATAACTTACAACCAAGTTTATTTCAATAGGCTTGTTCTAACTTTAAAGGCCTGTGAAAAAGAAGGGAACAATTGTTCTGTGTAGATCTCTTTTAACAGCACTTGCAGCAGTACAGCTCTGAATGACTTTGGATTTCTGAAGTTTTTACTAAGAAGGTTTCTACATGACTCATCCAATGATCCTTGTATTAGTTTCAATGGTGCTCTTAAATTAGCGTGCTCAGTTTTGCTTTAAGAAATCTGCCATAGCAATAAAGGGGATAATTTTTGTTCGTTTCTTTTTATGCAACATTGCTTAACACTTGTAGGATTAATTCCAGTCTGGTGTTTGATTTTTTTTCTTTTTTCAATTTTCTTTCAAGACAGGAAAATAGGGTGACAAATGCTAGAGATACATGCAGCTCCTCATAGCACAGAGAGAGCACAGCAAATCCAGTAGTATAGAAAGGAGGCAGATTGCTGGTGTTTCCCATGGAAGTAAGTAGAATGCTGGGGCTCCTGGACAAACCATCCAGAAAGGATGGTGAAAGATATATCCACCTCCTGCAGACCAGGGAGTCAGGGAAGGATTTCATCTTATTCATTTCTGTGAGTCAATCACATATTTTTTCACTGGCCACATATAGCAGAAGATTCCTCTATCAAAGAGCTCCCAGGTGGGCCCAAATTCAAGGTGCCCTGGAAATGTCCAACCCCATGAAAGCAGCAGGTCCTCACTGACATCTGCACAAAAGATGTAAAACTGCTGAGCCTCTGCCAAGAGCTCCCGAACTTTAACTGTTTTAGGGAGGTTTTTGTTTAGCCTGCTAAGGGAGTGGCTGCAGTAACTGAACAAGCAATTGAAATGCCTGCTCGAAGCCAGAGGCTAAGTTTGACTATGCAATGACGTGCTACACGCCCTTGCCAAGAGCTGTGTTAGCACAGATAAATGTGACCCTGGGTTTCAGGCTCAGAAATCTGGAGCTTATTTCAAAATTATAAACTTTGCTTTCTATTACCTTTTTTTGAAACAGTAAGGTTCCTTTTGGTTATAGATCTGCATATTGTACCCAGGGTTCTCCAAAAGAACAGAAGTTTGGGGAAATATTTTAAGGCAACCGATAGGAAACACTTTTGAGAGAGGGAGATTTTCATAAAGTGCTGAGCACCTCTCTGATAATAACACTCTTTGAAGTACTTTTAACTGAGTAGCCAAATGGGACCAGAAATACTCAGAATCAATTTGTTTTTGGCTTTAATTTGTCTTTTTTAATATTTGGCTGTTTCTCTCATTTATTAGGCCAATAATCTACTCCCATGCAGCTCCCTCTCTGAAAGTCTAAGCAGCTATATATTTACCAATACATTGTTGCATAAGTGCATCTTAAGATCATAACTGGACTGGATGTGCACTGCACAAACTGTAGCTGGTCAGGAATTTTTAGCTGAAAACTTTTTAGAAGGAAATATCAATGCTCTGAAATGAAAGCTCTTTCTTTCTTCCAGGGTGAACTATTTCACAAGTTTTTCAACTTGAAAAGAAAAATTTTCCAAAACAGTTTGACCACTTCATTCAGTCGTTCTAGAAGTAAAAATTCCAGTCCATCCCGTTCAAAATGAACATTTGCTTTCAGATAAGAGCACATAAGCAAAACTGAAAAGGTAAACAGTCAAACATGACTGACCTGAATGACTTTTCAAATATTATTTTGAACTTTATTTTACTAAAAATATTTCATTTTTCCTCTTTAATTCTGAACTGATTCTTTTTTCTTCTAAATCTCAAAAAACAGTCAGAGAGGGAAAACATGTTTCCTTCCCAGCTCTGGTATAGTTACTCTGTGGGACAGATTAGAGATACATTGCAGTTATTGCCCATCCCAACTGACAGAGAAAGATGTAAACTGATTGTTACTATCAAACCAGCTCCATTTTGCTTTACGAATAGCTAGCTGCTATATGCACAGCAGTCAATATGTGTGAATTCAGGAGGAGGAGAGACAAGGGGCATAAATTGAAACAAGAGTGGTTCTGTCTGGATGTAAGGAAAACTTCTTTTGCCTATGAGGGCAACCAAGCAGTGCAGCAGGTTGCTCCATCCTTGGAGGTTTTCAAGACCCATCTGGATGAAGTCCTGAGCAATCTGGTCTGACCCCATAGCTGACCCTGTCTTGAGCATGAGATTGGACTGGAGACCTCGTGAGGTCCCCTCACACCTGAGTTATCCTGTGGTCCTAATTTATCAGGAAAGCTAAAGGAGCTCCCGTCCCACCTTCTTACCAGCACTTAGGCCTGTCTCCTGTGACCGTCTCTGTGTTTTTTCACTGTGCCATGAGACGTTGTGAACATCTGGCTGCCGCGTGGCACTCCAGCACCCTGGTGGCTCTGCTGAAGCTGGAGGAACTGCACTGCTGTGCAGCAGCCCAGAGTGGGGATACCAACCCTGCCTCCTGTCCCCAAACCTGGCTTCGGGCATGTCCCCAGCATGTGACACTGGAGGCCAAATGGCCTTTTGCAGGGCAGGAGAGAGGAAAATCTTAGTTCTCCCATACCTGCATGAAACCCAAGGTGGTACCTGCTGCTGAACATGGAGCTTTCACTATTCATCTCACATATCAATCTGCCTTCCCTGAGAGAATATACTGAAGGGAAGCACACTATTTATTTATGATAACCATTGAGTTTAATGTGCAAGCTTCAATGTGCATTTTATTACTTTTATCTTCTGCAGAACACTTCTGTGTAAGGCATCTCTGTGGGTACAAAGTTTGCACTGGGGCCTTATTTTGATAGATTCAATATTTCTTGATTTAGTTCAGCATTATTTAGCCTGCGATCTGTTGCTCCACAGACCATCAAAGATGTTCCACAAAATGATTGCAGACTCCCCCTCCCGCCCAAAAAACTCATACAATCAATCACAAAGGAAGCAAAACAAGGGAAATCAAACAATAAATGGCTATTTGACGTTTACACTGCTGTTCTTTGTTGGAAATGAAAAACATTGTGCCAGCGCTACCCAAGATAATCCTTTTCCCCTCTCAGAGAGTAGATGTTCCTTTAATTAAGTAAGTTAGTTGACACTTCAGTTAAATGAAATTAATTTACATTTAGGCTTAGATGCTCTGAAAGGATTTCTGCATCTTATTGGAATTCCAGCCAACCCAAATACCAATTTGGGCAATTAAAATTTCTAAGCATTGCTTTTTTCAGAAGTGTAGTTTGCTAATGCCAGCTATTCTAATAACCAGATTTTTCACAAGTATGTAACATAATGGATAAAACCTACACAACATTCTGTAATTGCCAACTCTGATACTGCAGCTGCATTAAACTTTGTTTTCTGAAATAGAAGGAAATGATAGTTCTGTTTCCATTCTGTGTTAAGAAAATTCTATGAAAAGATGTCTTTGAATAAGTTTTATGGGATGCAAGAGATATGTCAAGGACTTATCCCAAAGAATAGTTTTGCTCTCAGCTACATTTTTATCAATACCTCCTCACATAAAGCTCACACTTAGCCCCATATGCAGTTTAGGGCTAGACAGACAGGTGAGCAACCGCCCCTAAACCTGGTTCACTCTGCCACTAGTCCTGAAAGTCTCAGGATCTTTTCTTAATTGTACGGCCTCACACAGGGCATCTCTGATGGTGTAGCTTTCACAGGGTTAAGACCACCAGTGCTTAAGATTTTTTTTCTTTTAACGAAACAAAGCAGCACATACTGATTGTCTGAAAACACTCAGTAGTACAGTTCCCATGTCAGGCAGCTGTGTTAGCCCTCACTGTCAGTCGGAGAGCAGATTGGCTGCCCAGGCTCCTGCCCCCAAACAATGGAGCATCCGTCTGTGTGTCCCAACTGTGCCGGCCTCTCCCTGTGTTTCCTCTATATCTCATCTTAAACTGTTTTCGTCACTTGATGTCTTTGAAGTCACTTCAAAGGTGTGTTGTTAAAAATTAGTATCCAGTAGCTACTGCTTCCTGTTGCTTTAGGCAGGGAAACTGCCTCAGATAATGGTCCTGCTCACTTCTTGATGCTTCATTCAACAGCGGAGTTCATTTGCCTGCATCTCTCTGCCTCTAACTCTGGGTAGTCGGCCTTTTGTAACCTCTTAGAAACAACATGCAGGAAGGAAGAAAAGTACTGAACACAAGTATTGT
Organism: Apteryx mantelli; assembly: GCF_036417845.1. Lineage (NCBI taxonomy): Eukaryota > Metazoa > Chordata > Aves > Apterygiformes > Apterygidae > Apteryx > Apteryx mantelli. Next base: position 112,281,409 of record NC_089980.1, on the reverse strand, counting down.
ACTGTAGTTAAATATGCACCTACTGTACAAAGTTTGCTAGGAATAAGTATTTAGGAATATTGCATATTAATGATGGTCAATGAACCTGGAGGGAACTGCTTCTCCTCCAAAAGTTTTACACTTGAACAAATCCGCTGGCCTTCATGGAGATAGTCTTGTGTTTCAGTGATATGAGACTAGACAGAAGTCTTGTGTGTGTTTGTCCCTTACAGAAGACTGAAAGGTGATTTGCCTCACCATTGTGTAAGTCAGGATCACCTGCACCGGAGTCATTAGTTACAGTCATAATCTGTAAAGATTTTTTTATTGCTGTTAATGTCATTATTTTGTGTGAAGTTGGATATATATATAGTCATTTAATATCTATAATTAAAATCCTGCTCAGTATTTTCTAGGTACAGCTGTCAAATGTGCTGTAGTGAGGTGGCTTTATATGAGTAGAAGCCTGGAAGCTATCAACCAGTAAGACTGACCAACACCTTGAAGGACTCCACAGGGCCAGCAGGCATATGTTAGGTCTTAGACACATCTGTTTTGTCCTAGATAACTGGCTACAAATTTCCAAATGAGGATTCCCTTAGCATTCATACCATTTGCAAACTGTACTAACTTCTGAGTCAATCTGATCGTCTTCCAATATAGACATCTGGGAAGCAGCAGACTGGAGCTCCATTGGTCAAGCTTTTAGTTCATATATTGCTCTTTGAATTATATCTAGGCTAGTTACCCTCTTGCTTTTTTCTAAGCACTAGAGAAAATATGGCCCATTATATGCCAGGAATCTTCATTTTATTACTTCTGCTTGGGAAATTTTGTGTGCTCTGTAATGGCATCTTCATATTTCTGAATGCAGATTCAGGAAGTGCTGTTACAGGTTCTGCTGGTTTTTGTATAAAGTGCTGCAATGTCTTATACAGAATCATAATATTGCTCTTAAAAAAATGGTTCAGATCTTAACTACAAATGTCTGAAAAGCCTAATAAACAGATAATCTGAAAGATACACTATACAAACTATATCAAAGTGGAACTGATAAACTTTTATCTGAATTTTTTTCTCCAAATCTACCCTGAAAGGACCAGGGAGATTTCTTTATTCATGTCAGAAAGTGGGACCTTGAAGCCTCCTTAGTGCAAGATACTTAGCTTTAAGGAGGGGAAAAAATCAAGAACAAGTTCACAATGACATCAACACAGTTACAACGCATGTTTGTCTTCAGAACAAAAGTGACATGTAAAAATGACTTTTACTAAAATTACATTTTTATTCATTTAGTCTGCATTTTTTTAGAACATCCTCAGAGATGGCACACCCCATGCGGCTATGAAGTATATGAATCAGGTCTCTTTTTTATGGGCATGACTATCCATGTGAAGATACTTCCTGTTGACTCATCTGAAAGTGCAGCTTACAAAATATCAAGAAAGGCTCTTATTCATTGGAGCAATGTGAGCATGCAGAATTTCTCTGGGCTGGTTGTCTTTCATGCTGCACACCTGCCTAAAAACAAAGAAGTGGAAGTCATTCAGAGATGAATGCATTCAAAACCTGTATATCTGTGGAAATAGATGTAAGATGAGGGTGGAATAAAGAACAGACCTTCAATTAAGTCATGAGACATGAAATCTGACCTAAGTTATCTTTTTGCAATGCTTCTCAGGTGTGTTTACCACCGCAAGTGAAGGAGGTGTAATACATGGGCATATATGGATCTCCCCCTATCCTGCAGGGCTGCTCTACTAAAGAAGGATGTTTATTTTCTGACATCACAGGAAAGCAGTTATATTCTTTCATGAATATTAAAAGTTTTGGCTCATACTTCAGGTCTTCTTTAGCTTAACGGATACCGTTTTCTTGAGTGCATTCGTATGAGTTCTACCTCAGGAAGGAAAATGTAAATATCATCCTTATTTAGCATGAAATATTTTCAAAACTGTATTATTCAGGTATGTTGTATTCTAAGTAGGTAAACAAAATCTGAGAAAATTTTGCCTTATCTGATATAATAGCTCATTCCAGCTCTGCCAACAGAAAGGGAAGACAGAGAACATGCAGAAGTCTTGAAATAACATAGATTGACATGAAACGGTTCTCCATTTTTTTAACTGCCAGAGCTCTATTACATCTCCATGAAACTCAAGCCAAGGTGTGTCATGAGAAAAACACAAAGAGAGCAACCATAACATTTCTTGGGTTGTTGATAACTGAACCAATGTAAAATCTCTCAATCAATGCTATAGGGTAACAAAGACTACTTACCACTAGTTCTGTAACTTGTTTGTTAAGCTATGTGTCAGATAATTTAGACAATGAGCAAGCTACCAAGGGAAACTGCTTAACATATTGTTTCCCAGAGACAAAATACATTTTCTTCAGAAACAGAAATTGTGAAGGATCAACAAGGCAGGGGTGGAAAGGGTCATGCATCATGTTGTAATCTTGGTCCTGAAACTCATATCTGGGCATGTGTTTTCAGCTTCATATTTTTGCCTCTATACCTGTCTTACTTCTTTGAATGCAAACTGTTTGTTACATATAAGATGAAGAATGAGATTAAGAACAGTAAATTGCACAACCCACAAACTTTTCACAGAATCAAAGGATAGTTGGGGCTGGAAGGGACCTCTGGAGATCATCTGGTCCAACAACCCTGCTCAAGCAGGGCCACCTAGAGACATTGCTCAGAACTGTGTCTAGTCATGTTTTGAATATCTCCAAGGATGAAGACTCCACAACCTCTCTGGGTAACCTGTTCCAGTGCTCTGTCACCCTCACAGTGAAGAAGTGTTTTCTTGTGTTCAGGTAGAATTTCCTGTGTTTCAGTTTGTGCCCACTGCTTCTTTCCCATCACTGGGCACCACTAAGAAGAGTCTGGCTCCATCATCTTTACATCCTCCCATTAGATATTTACAAATATTGAAAAGAGCCTTCTTTTCTCCAGGATGAACAGTTCCAGCTCTCTCAGCCTCTCCTCACTTAAGAGATGCTCTAGTCCTTTAATCGTTCTCAAATGCATCTCTGATCCATGGCTCTGCTCTCTTTAGGATAGAGAATTCACACTGTGCTTAGGAAGAGCTGAGTTTGGGTAGCTGCTGGCAGAAATGCTGCTGGCCCCACATGGGCTTCATCCATCTGTTTACAAAGGGGACTATTGGACTTGTGGTGACAAGTGTACCCAGCTTCTCATTTTCCAGAGAGCTGTGGACTTAAGCCAACCTCTGTATCCACCTAGGAAACTTGTGTGCAAAAAACTGTGGGAGATCAGGAAATACTGACTGGAAAAGGCTTGAATTCTGGCTAACCTGGGTGTTTAAACACATTCTTTGTTTCTTTCTGTGTATCTCTTTCTGTCTACGGTCTAATTCTGTTTGACTCCCTTGACACTACTGTACTAAAAAGAGATAACTGAAGTCTATTGCAGCAGACTAAAGCCCTAAACTCCTTTACTTTATTTTTTTTATTATACCGTATTTGTCTCAGATAGATAAGTTTTTTCTTTGCCTATTCTTGAATGCTTCCTTTCTTCCTGAAAGATAGTTAGAAGATGAATCAAAATACCCTTTCAATAGAAAATAACTAGAGTTTAATTTAATGAGCACCTCAAACAAGGTCAGTGACTATAAAATAAAATGTTAACAGAAGTATTCAAATAACATGGCATCAAATTTAGGGATGTTTTAGGTAAAAGCAAGAGATGCTTTAAATAGCTGTTTCTATTAGATTGTTTAGACTTTTATAAATAGAATAAAGGAAGTGCTAATCCTAGGAGGTATACTTTGAGAGAGAAGCTAATTCCAAAGTTAGGATACTTAATGGTGAATGAGTGTACGTTTTGTACAGCATATTGTACACAAAATGGCAAACTGCAAAGACTGAAAAGGATGTCCTTATCATCTTAAAATACAGTAGTAAAAAACAATGAAGGAATTGGGCACAAATTCAAGCCTAATGTGGTCCCAGAGGCCAAAGTGAATTTGAAAAATGGTGGTTGAACTCTGGAACAGGTTGCCCAGAGAGGTTGTGGAGTCTCCATCTTTGGGGATATCCAAAACACAACTGGACACGGTCCTGAGCAACATCTATAGGTGACTCTGCTTGATCGGGGGGGTTGGACCAGATGATCTCCAGAGGTCCTTTCCAACCTCAGCTATCCTGTGATTCTGTGATGCTGTGATTCCTGTGTCACTGAAAAGGTCCTCCCTCACAAATGCAAGAGTACTAACAAGCGATATGTATCAAACACTTGCCATTATCTGGACTTGTGTCCTTCAGTACCTATAAGCTCATGTCTTTGAATAACCTTCAGTACCTTCAGACACATCAGAAATAATTCCCTCTTTCTCCTCCTGAAAAACATTTTAGGAAAAATAAAAAAAGTTTAAGCTAACAAGCATCAGGAGATTTTAATATCTAAAAATAAAGATCCTAGATCTCAAAACAGTGATTTAAGTCCCAGATCAATCACCTTAGGAGTCAAATCTTTGCTCACTGCTACAGCATTTAACAGTTTCTACACTATTATTCTATTATTCTAAAAACAGTCATTAAAAGCCACAATCAATCATATAGAAAAGGAGAGGAAGAATAATTAAAATTTTTGAGATATGAAGTACTAATGACTTCATTTTAATCATTTCCACTCCACTGCTGCCATAATTTTCCTAAGGAAATGCTCCTGCCATGTGACAACTTTGGGTAGCCTAATAGATTATAATATATGGCTTTCTAAGGTAGATGAAAATAAATAATTGATGTGTCCTGAAGTTTTTTTTTATTGCAAATCTCTGTTTCCCAAAGTTAAAGCAAGATCACTTTTATATGCACATGAAGAGTGGGCAGAAAGAAAGGCAATTAGAATTAGTAATAGAATTAGTAATAGAAAATTAATGAAAATAGGAAGATGCACTGCTGTTAACAAATTCTCCTCTGCTCTGGTCTGTGGATTAGTTTTCAGGCTCAAGACAATGCAGAAGTATCTAATAGTAGCCTGATGGGTTTGAAGGACACTTCATGCCTTCCTTACACTCACTTCAATGCCTCCAAAGAAGAGATACCCGAATTCTCTTCAAACTAGTACTTTGGATACATGTGACAGTTTCCACTAAGACTGAAGAGTTATAAGACCTGCATTTTGCAAAGGCAGATGCTCACTGATACAGAAAAGGCATGTGTCCGGATGTGGGGATGGCCTCATACTTAAATTGCTTACCTGTTTTCTCTCACCATCAACACAGTAATGAGAAAGGCCCTTTACATCAACACACACCAAGGCGTCAGTGAAGCTCATCAAAAATTATTTTAATTCCTCTGTCAAACCAGAGGCAAAATTATAGGACAAAATAAAAATAGTATCTCTTTACAAGCATTAGAGCTTTCAATCTATCTAGCATGTGACCATTTCTAATCTGTCCTATGGTTTCTTGCTTGACAATCAGTGTTGTGCTACACCATATGTTGTTTGGGTCTGTTGCTGGAATGTGCATACGGTGTACTATTTGTATGATGTAACACTGTCCTGTACAACAAATTGCCTAGGAATGAAGGGCTTTTGTTGTTGTTGTTGCTGACTCCTGAAGGTTCTGATTAGTGTCATGTTAAGTTTGTGTTTTGTGGCCTACAGATTGGAGATAGCTTGTAAATGCTTCTCTAAGATTGCAATCATTGTGATCACTGTAGTCTACTATTATATTTTCCATTAAATAAGTTCCAAAATCTAATGACTATGTTGGGCAATATGTTGGAATAGGAAGCATTCTTAACAATCCCTAATGTTAATGGATCAACACTGGAGAATGACATGTTGTGAAAGAAAAAATATATATGCTAGTTTACTTGAATATGATTTTTGCAGCTTCCTATGTGACATAAGGATGTGAAAGCTTGTCCCAGTAATTCTTAGTGAAAAAATACAAGCATTTTTTAAATGGAAATTTTGTCCTGAAAGTGAGTTAAGAGCCTGTTTGTACAGCACACTGGAGTGTTCAAGCCAGCAATGCTGGAGCCAGCTCTAGGTCTGAAAATGTGAAGACAGCAACGCACCAGCCTTACTGAAACAGTATTGGGTGCAGTGTGGAGCTAATGCAGCTATAGTAGTTTTGAGACATAATCCATATATCCCCACTGCCTTGCCTGTACAGTAATGATATAGCAACTGCTTGGGGCTAAGCTTGAATTCTTTGTATAGCACTGCATTGCATTTAGGCATTTGTGAAAATGTTAGCATTTGATCTGGATCCCCATCTTATTTATGCATCCGTTAGCTTATCTCATCTCATGTAACTATGGTCTTCCAACACAATGAGGAAGATGACCTTTTGTCCACATCCAGTTCTTTTGCCATATAAGGGTGAGATCCCAGATCTCAGTATCCTGTTTGGACTTCCTTGTTATTTTCTCTGTATATCATGTGGGCAGCATGATTCCTGTCTTGTGCACCACATAGAGGATAATAACATCAGAGGAGTCAGTGCTTGTAAAACTAAATTAGGTATCTAGAAAGGTGGTGTAGCTGCAGGTAGCTTCCCATCAGTCCTGTGCGAAAAAAATTGGTGTCACAGAGGCACTTCCAGCCTCTTCCTTCCTACAAACTGTGCACCACCTTCCACGTTCCAGAGTGTTTCTACATCTTTCACTTCCTTTATTTGTTTGTACTTTGTATCACTGTCTCACTTCCTGGGGTCAAAAGAAACTAGAACTGGTCCCACCATGAGAATCTAAAGAACCTAATAAGCTTCGTATACGTTTCAGCATGTTGATCTATATATAGTATGGCTTGGACTACTGGTGCTGCTGGGGAGCCTATTCCAGCAGCTGTTACCAACATTACCCCAAGAGGACTGGGCCTTTTGTTTTGCTCATTTGTGCCTCTTCTGTGTCAGAGAACCCCCAAAATGGCTAAGTCCTCTTATTCCTGACCTTGGTCTGGACAATCTGCTGTTATTCTGCAGTTATCTTCAATATTGCCTTTGTTGCTATTATCTGTCTGTGGTTATATAAAAGCATCTATACTGCACAGCAGGTTGGCTTTTGCTTTCTAGGATTTGGGCTCGAACCTGCTGTGTACAGCAATCTCAGGGCCTTAGCTCTTGTGTTGGAGCAAGTTCCCTGCTTAGCCTGGTGTTCGCTCCCAAAGACTTTCATATCAGATCCTTCACTGCTGTTGGGCAATTGTAGATTGCTCCTTATGTAGATCATTAAGGGGTTTTCTTAGTACATCAGTCTCTGTGATAGACTATTATCTATTTCACTCAGTGATGTTTTATAATGGTTCCACACTGCCAGCATTCTTTCCTGTCCACTATTCTCCGCCATCAGTATCTGGGGTGGAACCACCACCAATTCTGCTTTTCTATTGCTTTACAAGAGCCATGGGGATCATAAGTTTTTTTTGTGATTATTGTTTGGTGATAAATCCGTTTGAATTCTGCTGGCATATACTGTGACCCATTAGTTCTTTTGCTAAACTTTAGCACACTACACCTTATAAAATCTGCCCTCAATTCCTTATCACAGTTCTTCCTGGCGTGATTTAGCTCTCAGAAGTGAGTCAGTGTGACTGTATAGTTCTTGACCTTACAACTGCAGAGGTTCTGCCTTGATCTTTTTCAAGAAATAGGCCGGGTTTTCATAAGTGTGAAAAGTTTTCTCCTATGGGTGATCAGAGTATTCTTCACACACCTTGCACTTTTCCCTGTATGCTTTTAACTGGGTGTTCATGTCAAAACACAAGATTATTCCCTGGTTCATTTCAGACATACTATTGTATCTAGGCATGAAACGTGTATCCATTAAATCTTGTCATCTCTTAAATTCACTAGTATTACCAACTGGATCCTCTTAAGGATTACTCTTCCTTCCGCAGTGTATCACTTAGCTGGTAGAAGAAAGTAACTTCATGTGAGACTTTTTTCTTGGGTTCTGGTCAACTCTGGAGTTTGAATTATTTTACTGTTTGGAGTAGCCCCTCTGTGTTTGGTTGCCTGGAAGTGTTTATCAGAGATGAAAACGTGATACAATGCATTGATTAATATGCCTCTCACAGAGTCCTCCAGTGTACTGAAAGCTTCACCCTGCTCAGAGTTTCTACTACCAATAATAATTTTCTTATTCTTGTAAGTCATAGCAATGCAGCCTTTAACATATGTGCTATAGTCACTTCACTGTATTCAGCAGTGGCTATTTTTTTTCTTTCAGTGGTTTGTGACCAGACCATCTGGCTTCCTTGTGAACTGGTGGAACTGTTTCCTTCCAGAAAGTATAGTCATCAACTTCTCTCAGTGTCTGTTACAGTTAGGAAATCCTTAATTAAAAAAAATGTTCAAAAAATTCAGAAAATATTTTCAGGCTGACCTAAAATATTTGTGTTTTTCATTGGAAACAGTATAATTTTGTTCTCTTCTAGTCCTGGAGATTTTTGACAGGGACTACTATAGTCCTTTCATTTTTGACCTTATGATTTTTTTCTGTGTTTTATCAGTATCATTGTTCTGATCATTGGTTTGATCCTTCCCTGACAGTTCCCTCTGCTATTTGGAGGCATAGTTCTCTTTCTCTCAACAGCCTCTCCTAGAAGTCAGGCTAATATACCCCACAAATGACCATGTGTCTTATTATCAAGTTTTTATTCTTGGTTTTCAATATGGATACCAGAATGCCCAGCTCTGCAGCCTATCTACTGTCTCTTCTGCTTCTATGTATTGGGTTTAAAAGACAAGGCAAAACAGCAATACAATTTTCTCTTTGCAGTCTCAGTCATCAAACATTTTTAACAGTGTTGCAATGTTTTAAGCATCATTCTTAAAACCATAAAGCTTTTCTTTACTTTTTAAAAATGTCATTTTCTGATCTTTATTCTCCATGGGCATACCTGTGTAAAACAGTGATTTCTGGCTCTTAAAATTGTGCAGCATTTTAATCTGCAAAACCAGCATTGCCAGTGCTCTGAGTCCCTGCATGCTGTCTATTTGCTCTGCTCCTCATACCTGTTTTATTTCCCCATGAATCACACTTTCTTTTTTGCTGCAGGTCTTGCTAAACTGAGTGGTGCCTAATGGCTAGTCGATAGCACAGCAGAAATCCTTCCGTCTATAAAAAACAGGTACTTTACTTAAATGTCTATTTGCTACAGCTTCAATTCATGTAAGACCCATAAAGATAAGCCTCTGAATGCCTTCTTTTTCCTGTTCCCTCTGTCAGCATTTGCTGTGGCCTTCAAGTTCATGGAGACTGCAGTAAGTCCCAAAGCCAGTTGGATCTGTGTCCATGGGCCATTGTTGCAGTTTGCTTTATGGCCGGATAGTCCAGTGACACTGGACATCAGTTCCATGTTTGTTTCCAGCAACCATCAACTGATGTGCAAGTCTTGTCATAATGTGATTGCAGTTTAATTAACATATATTTTCAGCTGTACTCACCTATAGATTAGGCCATGGGCTTGTTTTCTTAGCTAAACCTTCAACCTGCCTTGGCACTTCCTTTTCCAAGTGCAAAATGATAGGTCTGTCAAAGCACAGAGGCAAATTCTCTGTTTATGCAAAGTGTTTGAATTCCAGTAAATGCAATGTACTGATATGATTCTAATCCCTTGGGCATATATTTTTCAGAATATATATTTAATTGAAATTGAAATTGAAATTGAAATTGAAATAATAAAGAAAACACCTGGGCATAAATAAGTATAGACATTTTGAAGAACAACTGGCATAAACAGTAGGGTTCTGCTTTGAAGTGTTTTTCTCTGATATGACACCAGGTGTACAGATGGTATGAACTGCAGTTGTTGCATTTGAGAATCTGTCCAGGACTTTAGTAGTAATTTTGCTAGAGTAAGGATGGCAAATTATGACCTTTGTAGATACTGCTTACACACTTATGTAATGCTTCTTATTTTAGTTTGAAATGCTCAGAAAGGCTCTATACTGTACTCCATGCCAAAACATATGTTCCACAGTTACAAAAAACTAACATGTTTCATAGGCCATGGGATATTGCCATTTTTGGCAAGTAAATTTTCAGAGGACTCCACAATTTATAAGCTATAGAGTTGTTTTTCAATTTAGCCATTATTCGTGATTGCATATTTGCAATATTTAGCATGACTAGAGGAACAAGTATATTAAAATAATGAAGAGGGAGCCTGAATTTGACATGAACTTGTTTTGGGGCATAGTATCACACAGCAAGAAAGTCTGGAGTTGAGGTAGGAGTCTCGCAGTAAAATTCTATGGTTGGTGGCCTCAGGTTCCAGATAGTGGCTCTGTCTGGATTTAAAACATATATCATTTTATAGTTTTGACAGATAATTATTGTTTAATTCAAAGAAGTGGGGAAAGGCCACATCATATGCATAGACCCTGTATGCACATCCACGGTGGAAAAGAAGCACACCAACAAGGAAGTCATTGGAGGATCTGTGTCACAGATTATTATATGCAGCAACATAAGCCAACAAACATGAATTAAATAATTAAAAACTGTCTTAAGCAGCAAATTAAATAATTAAAAAGCATCTTAAGGTATTGCAATAAATTAATGCAATTAAAATTACAAGCAATGCAGACAGGCTGGATGCCAGACATAAAGATCTAGCAGTGCCTACTTGGCTGCAGTTCAAATCTGTTTGTTTCGTGAGTCTGAAAATGTAGAAAGAAGCACAGTAAATCAGAAGGAAATCTCTCCTGAAGTGGCTGTGCCTTGCATGCTTGCTGTAGTAGTTTGTTTCAGTTACTACCTGATCTTGTTGATAGTCATAGTCTTTTTCCCAGTTGCTGGTTGACACCAGCCTTCTGCTGGTTCAGATCATTGCTACTGCCACCTCTTGATCCTCTTGCTCTTCTTAGACTGTGACAAACTCTTCTTTAGACACAATTTTTGATGTCGATATTCTTAGACTCTGCTCACTTCAGTTTTAAGTATTTTGTTTTTCTGTAGAGTATGAACATAGCTTTTGGCTCTTCCCCTTTTGCTTTCACCCTGTGGCTTTCTGATAGGCCTCCTCCATTTTTTCATTCAGCCTGTTCACCCCAAACTGTGCGTATGTAGAGTGCACCTAATACTGATCTTCACCACAGAAGAGGCTGTGAAAACTAAATCAGTTAATTTATTGATTGGTACTGATGTGTATAGACAGATACAGACCTATATATGTACTTGTGGCTTAACCTGAGTTTCACCAGAGCTCTGAAAGAGGAATTCCCCTTTCATAATACTATATAACCTTCCCAGAAAAAGAACACGTGTGAATGACACTGCTAAATTTGTTTGTCCTTGTGGGTTTTTTGGTAATTTTTTGTATTTTTTTGCAAGAAAATAAAACTGCAAGGTTAGTTTCGATTTTGTGTCTAGACTCAGCTCATGGTGGTTTCTTGTTTTGTTGTTTTGCTTTTCAGATTCACTGCTTTCAAGATTGTGGCATCTCTTCCTTTATAAACACCTAAGAGGTCTCATCTAGACTATATGTTCAGTCTCTATACTGAAGCTAGAAGTCCTTTATCTATATTTTATGAAGACTGGAGGGAAGAAGATTGAACATTAAAATTAATTTTCCAGGAAGCTGAACTGGACATTTAGCAGTGCTTGCTGAAGCATATATCTAGTGAGCTGCACTGCCTGGCTGCAGAGATTTAAAAAAAGACCCTGTAAGTTTTGCACTTCACCTCACAGAAGATTATCCATGCAGAATGAAGCCCTGAGCATTTTTCTTTTTCTTCTGTAAAATATATTCATATGAATGTGTGAAATTGCAGGTAATACTAATCATGAAAAGCAAGAGAAGGCAATGGCGTTTATCATGTTGCTTGCTTTCCTTCATCCACAAGCCAAGGTACTGCAGACAAGTGCTTTAGCTCCATCTAGGAGGCAAAAAGACTACTACTGCACCTACTTAAAACCAGATTCCAGAGAGGTTTTCTCATTTATGAGCTACATTTTATAGTCTCTAATGAATTAATCTTGCTGTATCTCCCTGAGTCCAACTGACATTTTTATCGACATTTTTGTGGCTGAAATCCTGCAATGCAGAGAGCCTGATTTTGCCCAGCATAGCAGCAGCTAAGTTCACACTGTAAACACCAAAGTTAAAAGGAATGGAGCTAATAGGAAATAAAACACCTTTCGGACTGAATGAATTCATCACAGAAAAGGGGAAAATCTAATTCTAACCGTATTATTGAAAGGGAAAGACCCATTTTAATGGAAACTGTGAAGAAAGTATAAGAATTGAAATTGGCCCTGAATGGCTCATTCAAGGTCACACAGAAAGTCAGGTATAGAGAGGGACTCAGTCCCTGAAACACCTGCCCATGCTTCAGCCAGCAGACACTGCAGTCCTTCCTGGTTAACACATCTATCACACTGCAGACTGCGGTGAAGAGAAACCTAGAGCAACTTCCATCTTACAAAGAGATTAGATCTTCCATTTTTGTTAAGTTTATCTTTGTACTGTCACAGCCCCAAAACACAGACACACACAGACACACACACACCATCCAACGCACTTCTGTTCTGACATTTGCACCAAACTGATGCTGAATTGCTACTGTTCAAAGGAATGGCAGTTTTTAACCTGTCTGTTGTAGCAATTATCTTGGAACACAAACATCTTCTGGCCATCAACAGCCTGTTTCCACTCTTTGCAAAGACAAGAAACAGTTTAAAAATCTAGTCAGTGAATCACAAGATCATGGTTGTCACTCTCCTACTTCTCTAGTAGTCTTCCTGCTTGCTTCATCGTATTTCTACTTCTACCTACAAATATTGTCTGCTTCTTATATGTTTGTTTCTCTTTCATCTTTTTTTCTGCTTTGCATAGCCTTCATTTTGCACCTTTTTCTGAGCTTTAAAAAAGACAATGGAACATCTCCAACCCCTTTTATATATCAGCTAGCTAATTCAAATTACAGAATATTTTTTTGCCAGTCCAGGAGCATGTCTGCAGTTTTTCAATGTCTTAATAAAATGTAATACATGACTTCTGACATTAAACTCGGACAGAGACAGAAAATAAAAATGTTACCACCTTCTGTCTATTATATTTCATACAGTAGCTTAGTTAGCCTACTTAATTTATTATCATTCTTCATATCATTACTTCTGTATATGCAGAAACACACACAAGCACAGAGTCAATATATAATTCCCAGATTAAGAAGGGAGTTAAGGACCTGCCCACTGTTAAGAACCGTTATGGCCTCCTTTCTTTTCCTTTTCTTATGCTTAAAGTTATACTCCAAGCAATCTGTTAACCTGAAGCTACAATGTTTTGGGAGCTATGAAGAAAACCTGCTGAACTCTGCTTTTTACACCATGTAACTGCAGAATATTTCCACTATAACTGAGTATTCGCTGTCAATAGCTTTACTCTGTTATTAATTACTTCACTGAATTTGGTGGAGCTACTCATGATTTGCAAAGATGTCAGTGTCACCAGAATTGATCTCTTAATTTCTGATCTCTTCTCACTTTCCTGACTGTTCACAGGCTCCATGGTTACTTTATTTTGATAAAGGCTTCTTTTCACCACTATGTAGAAATGAGAAGTACCATGCAAGACAGTTAGATGTCACACAGGACTAAAAGCAACATTTAGATTTAAGTGATAACAATATTAATCTGGAGTAACTACACTGATTTCCTTATTAGTTATTTCAAATTTCACAGTAACACAGCTGAGATGTTGAGGAGACTTTCCCAAATGGTAAGAGTAACAGTATAAGCATAAATACCACTGGGAGAGCAAAAGTACATTGGATAATGGAGCTTTAATTCTTCTATGCAGAATTCAGAAGATAAAATTAAATCAATATGCTCCTGGGGAGCAAGGATTGTAATTGCAGAAGATCAGAAATTTCAGAACATAGTTGCTTTGAAAGCAATATACGTGGGACATATACTCAACAGTGGTTATACATTGCCTAAATAAAATACACATGGATTCTTCAGGCCTCAGCACTGTACTTAGCAGCAGCCAAAGTGAGTGTGTTTAGAAACATCTCAGAGGACTTTCATCACTGCATTTATGTGGAGTTTGAAAGTTAAAAGAACCTGTAGGGTTTACATTAAACCTCTGTTCTAAATTCTCTGCACGTGGCTTATTCAATCTATTTGATGTTTTCAGGTTAAACACTTCATTATTAAACATATACAACAGCATTTTATTATCACTATTTTTTAACGGGAACCCTACCTCTTTGCAAGATGAAAATACCTAGCTAAAATCCAAGGTTAAGCTTTGTTTTCAATCACAATCACACCCTGTACCTTCATAATTAAAGTCTCACTGCAGCCGCTAAAGGTTATGTCAGTGTTTGCACAATAAGACCTCCTCACAGTGTTTCATAACAAAGGTTGCAAGTTCTGCTCTGATACACTATTTATTGCAAAATATGCAATTCCAAAAGGATTAAGAGGGATCTAATTAGCTGTCATGGTTTACTGACAAATATTTGATCTCTTTAACAAGCACAGTAAGTAGAAGCCTTGTTTAAAATCTTCAGCCCACCTATATCTAAAGAATATGAGTGGCTTATCATTAAAAATGTGACTGTAGAACTTTGCTGTCTTCCCTCATTTGCCTTTTCCTCCAAGACTAATACAAATATCATAAATTTTTGTTGGCTTTTGTCTTACATGCTACAGAGGTTGACATTTTTACAAGTTATATTATGCCCTTTTAATATCAGTAAGGTAGGCATCCTTAAAAATACGGGTACACAAGAGACCAAGATGCTCTCATATTCTGAGTAAATATATACTTTTCTTCCTCCTCAAAATTTCCATCTTACGTATTTGTTCAGGAGATTAGAGCTACTTATATCAATATAGCTCTTATACTTTTCTATGAAGGACAGAGTCATGGAAAATTAAATATGTGCAGACACAGTTAAATAGTAAAAGACAGGCAACTGTTAATTGATACATAGTGACAGATTTTCTTAGTCAGATACACAGTCTTTCAAGCTTTTAGATTTCCATTTCCAAACAATCATGCTTTTATTTATAACATTTGCTCTAAAAATGCATGATGTAGCCAGCAAGGATACAAAACTGATAAACAGAGATATTAAGAATGGACAAATCATAATAAAGTCAAGGGCATAGGACACATTGCTGAGAAAACACTTTTCCGATGATGCCATGACCTTTAAATTTGTGCAGTAGGATCTCACATCTATTTATATGCTCTGAATGATCCAGTTCTAGAACAGAATTACCAAGTGTAAAAATTTCTTCAGTGGGCTGCAGTAATTTCAAAACCTTAGTTATCTCTGTTATATTTATGCAAAATCATTTTATTTTGGAACATTTGCATAAGCATACATTTTGCAATCTGCAATTTTTTACATTTCTCAGACTTGAACAACTTTATAGGATACATTTCAATCTTTCTTTGATACAGTGTGTGCTAAGGTTTAGCTGTCTCCATCACATGACTCTGAAATCTTTACTGAAAATATTCAGCAAAATGTTTGAAGAAACAAATTCCATGCCAAGAGATTTTGAGGGTCCTGTGCAGATATTTGAATGGCTGATCTTTTCCAAAGTGCCATGTTTTGCACTTAGTTTAATGCAGTCACAATTTCCATGATCTCTTTGTTTTCATTTCCATATAAGATCCCAGGGTGTTAATCACGGGGAAAAGCAGCTGAAACTAATTTCAGTGATCATCCATATTCATAAAAGCATCAAAGAGGGCTGCTTCCAGAAGAACATATCTGGTCAATGCATTCATTTCCTTTTTGTTATTCTTAGTGTAAAAATGCTCAGCCATGTACTGTCTCCTCTTCTGCAGCTACAGTGGAAAATTAGAAGCCAGAGGTGTATTTGCTCTTCATCTTCTACTACTTGTTAGGAATCAGTTACCTGACCATGAAAGAGGGAATCAAAAGCCTGTTAGCAATTTTCAACATAAAGGGAACCCAGACAGGGAAAAATAAAGGGTGACCATCCCAGCCCATCTGGTTCTGTGTCATGTCATCAACAACTGGCAACGGGAGGTGCCCAGGATATGAGGGCAAACATGTCCTTCCTTCCTCAGGATGCTCTCTAAACTTTCAGCACTCTGCAGCTCAAGAGTTTTTTTTTTTTTTTTTTTTTTTTTTTTTTAATTAAGAGGTGGATCTGTATTTAATAAAAATTCTGTGAATCTTTTTCCCTTGAATACATCCAGTCACTTTTCTGGGCCATATGAAATTTAGCATTCTTGTCTTTTTGTGACTTTCACAAAGGACTTTCACAGCTTACATGTGATGTCAGAATGACTGTCTTCTACTTGTCTTGAACCAGTTACCTTTTAGTTTTATTTGTTACACCTTTACTCTTTTATTGGAAGACCTAGGGAGCAATTCTTTCCTCTTCAATCTTTTCATAAGTCAAATTCTTGTATCAAATCCCTGCTTCCTCCCAGTTACCTCTTTGTCAGGCATACCCTCATCCTCAGGAATCTGGATCCTGTTTACCTAAGGCACATTCACCTCATCATCCATGTGGTCCCTACCACCTCTGCAGCTACAGTCTCTGTTTCCCCATGCTTTTAATATGACCATGTACAAGATCTTTTAACATCTTAAAAATGTATTTTGATTAGTCATGATTTATGCCTCTGTTTTGCTGTTAAAAAGAGATGAAGATATCTTCTACACAGTGGTTGACCATTTTTTTATGTTTTCACTATTTTGGATGCATTTCTTGGAAAACCATCACAAGTGTGCTTCAGTTTGAAGAGGATTTGGAATTATTTTTCATTTGGAACTGGCTGGCCAAAGAGGTTGTGCAGTCTCCACCCCTGGAGGTTTTCAAGATCTGACTGGATAAGGCCTTGAGCAACCTGGTCAGATCTCATAGCTGTCCCTGCTTTAAGCATGAGGCTGGACTCCTGAGATCCTGAGATCTCTGCAACCTGAGTTATTCTACTCTGTTCTACTCTGTCTACTTTATTCATTTTATAGGATTCCAAAGCCCTTCAAAATCTAAAATAAAACACGGGATATATTCAAATTAAAAAAAATTATACAGGTGCATCCTATTTAATCTAAAATCTTTCAGTTGAAATCATGTATAACTGTATATTTTATTTACCCCATGTCAGCTAATAGCAAATATTCTGGTGTATAGTATGTGCTTTGTATCACCTACGGGGTTTATATAAGGGTTTTTGGAGGAAGGATTCAATTCAACTCTTATTTAGGTATCTACTTGTGCTGTGTGTGTTGAAATTCCCATTACAGCCAATGAAGTGATTTAGCTGACCAGGCACTATGAGCAGGTTTCAGCTGCCGCTGTGCAGCCCCCTAGTGCCGTTTCAGACGCACTGGGATATGCAAGATACCTACTCAGGCACATAGAACATATGGGAGACTTGCATCCTTCTGCAAAGACTACTGAATACCAGACATTATATCCCACATCACCTAACATCACACTTGACACCAATGTCTAGGCAGCTGAATTTCATCCTGGGTCTCTGCTGAAGACTGAGATGAATTGCCCTGCCAAGACCAATGACATCAATAACCCCGTTGACTGTCATAGAAAATAAGACACTTGGTATGTCTATGGATGCCTTAATTTAGATACCTTCATCTCAGACTGAATCCCTGCATAGACAGTTTCATCTCAAACTGATGAAACCCTCGGCATAGTTGATGAAGTATGTTTTAGCCTGGGATGAGCAGGTATAGTACTCATAGACTGGTTAGTCTGTGGGAAAAGTACATAATAATAGTGGCTGATACATATTAACATGATCTGGTTCATTTTTTGCTTACTGGTCCACAGGAAATGTGTTCCATGTGACGAGTTTAGAAAGATCAAAAGGTAATTTAAAATCTGCAGAGCTGGGGGATTATGAGAAAATATATTTATTTTGACTTATATTTGGACTCCTTTTGTTGCTTTGGAAACTTACTAGGAAATTTCTGCACATTGGCAGTGGTTTGGAGTCAAACAGTGAGGTCCACTCTTTCCCTAGTGAGATTTTAAGCTAGTTACAGCTGCCAAATCCATGCCATTGTATCTGTCCTGCATTTGAGAAAGCTCTCTCTATGTTTTACCATACAATTATATCATGTATATATTACCTCTTTGGTGATTTCCTCCATTTCAGCAATGCAGATTGTCAAATAATGAGTGGATGTGATGTAGCCACCGCTTCTTTTCATAACCTCTGAGGTAGATGATCCTTGTCTAACTTTGTTATTAGCCATGCTACAAGCTCCCAAAAGCCCCAAGGGATTTGGATACTTGTATTCCTAGGCAGTCATGTTTTGCTGGTGCTTTTCAGACAGTGCAGTTGACCCCTCACACCACTGTTCTGTGAAAAACATCACCTCTGCAAAACTGACCAGCTGGCAGCCAGACTCCAACCTCTCCTTGTCTAGACTCTGCTTACACATTATTTTGGGTAAAACCTTTATACTTGCTCTGCTCATTCAGGGGTCGCAATTACTCAGAGACCCCAAATCTCCAGTACCCCAGCAGTTAATTTATTTATAAAGCAGCTGAATTGAAATCATATTTCACTTCTTGTTTTTAATATGGCAGCATGGACTCTCTTCTTAGGAAGTCCCTGCTCAGCCTTCTGTTTTCGTATTATTGTGAATTTGTCTATTGGCATACTCTTTTACCACTTAGGCTCTTAAGCTATTTTTCTTACCTTTTACAGTGTTACCTTAGGACACGTGCACTCAGAGAATTGAAGACAGAGGCAAAAGGAGCAGGTGGGTAGCACTAAAATGTGTTCCAACCACATAGTTCAATCCTTATAAGCCAGAAAAACATTGTAGGTTTGGGCCCTCTTCTTTCAAACAGAGAAGGCAAGTAGCAAAACCCTTGTGGGTTTTATTACAGTGCTGTAATTTGCTAGAGTTGTGTTAATGCTGTTAGTGTGCTGCAGAGATACTTTGGCTTCATCTATATGTGCATTTAGTTCTTCAGAAGGGCTGGGTCCAGACCCAAGCACAGATGTGCTTTTTTCCTTACTTTTAAATTCTCAGCATTGTCCCTGGCACAGCTGAGCACAATGGCAGTGTCCCAGGCCCAGACTAGGAGTTAGCACATGCTGTAGATCACTCCCAGCATGTAGTTTGGATGTGTCTGCCTCCTGTTTTAGTGGAGAAGAGAATTTAACTGTATGGACATAAGCTGTGCTGTGCCAGCTGGTGTTCAGGTTATGCAGTGTCAATTGGTTCATGTGACAGAGAAAACCTTTGTGTTTGCCAAAACCCCTTCACTAGGAGCCTCAGCTAACAGGTTGCTAATGGCTTTAACAATGTCATAGTGCTGCCACAGTGTGTTGAGAGCTAGTGGGAAGCTTAGGTCTGGGCAACTAGAAAATATACATTAGGTCAGAAGAGAAGAATAAGGACTGGATTTGGGGTTTACATTTCATAACAACAGGCTGCTTATTAAAAGATTGCTAGAGATCCCTTTTTAGTGTTGCCAGCACTTCTTAGCAATCAGTAAAGTGTTAATTCTAACTCCTTTTCACAGCCATGGTAGGTGTATTTTCAGCCTGTTTTAGCCTGCCAACAGCCAGTCATTTAAAACTCTACAAAAGCATTTGATTGGTGTGGGGGAGGAGGGGTTGCTTGTTTTTAACGTACAACCTGAGCACTTGTCTTTTGGCCATGTATGAAGTAGGAGATAAATAGGAGCTTCTCAAACTGAGAAATCCTTTTGTCCAAAGACAAATATGGATGGCAGTGATAGCAGGAAATTCAACAGAAGCCTATAATGTCCAAAACCCAAGAGTATTTGAAGCAGAAAAGAATCAGGCCATTTCAGGTTCACTAGCAGTGCATAAAGCTCCAAGATGGGACTTGTTTTGCTGTGGTGGCTCCAGAGACACAAGCCAGTATTAGGCTTCTAGACAAGATCCGGGCAGAGGACATGACAGGACACACGCTGAGAACTCTGACCCAGACTAATATGCCATGTCAATATATGAGGGCAGCTCAGTGTGGAGAAACTCAAGTGTTACTGTGGGATTACATGGTGTTCTGCTCAGACTCACTGCGAACACTGGCTACAGGATTGCTCCCAGGAGATGGATCAATGACTGGCTTTTAAAATGAAGTTCAATATCCCTTTGAGAACTTACCGTTCCCCCACCTCTTTTGATGAACTGTTCCAACATTTAATTCTTATCCTTAGGGAAGTGGTCAGACTTCAGCTTCCAGCAGCTGCAGTATCTCATCATCTTGTCTGCAGGAGTGAAAAGCTCCTCTATTTCCCATAGTGCTTTCGCTGTGCAAGTACCTGCAAGCCATGACAAGTGACCTTCATAGCTTCCCTCTGATTAGCTGATAGAGTTTGCTTTTCAAGCCCCACATTACATGGCTTTTTTTTTCTCTCTCTCCTGAACCTGATCTTTTAAGACTGCCCTTTGAACCCCTTGCAAGGGTTGAAGTCTGAGTACATACCCTCAGGGTTTTTTCATAAGTTTCAATCACTCTATGTTGGTTTGGCATATGCTAATTCTTTGTTGCTAGTCCTGAATTAGCTATTATGTTGCTTAGAAGTGATGCAGAAGTTCACTTCTATTCACTCTTTTTACTATATATAAATGTTGGAAATTTGTGAACAGTCCTCTTCTGGATCTTTTTGCCATTTTCAAATTTTCATTCATAATGTATCATTCATAAATTATTTGAGGGTCCACAGAACTCTCTAGCTCCTTTCTTTAAGGTTGTTAGATGTAATGTGTCTGGGGCATATGATGTGTAAGTGTTTCATCTGCCAGATTTTTTTCTTTTTTCACATAGAAATTTTCTTTTCTACACATAAACATAAATTCTATTATATCTCAGATGTAGCAATAGGCCATAGACTTTTTCTTTTTCCTATTTTTCAGATCTTCCTTTTGCTGTGTTGTCCTTTGAAATTTGTTTGATCTTTTTACTGTGCTTTCTCAGTCCATATTGTTACAACTATATTAGGAAATTAAGTAGCACTGTGACAGGGACAGAAACAGCAACTCAACTGTATAAACTGTTTAATCGTTATAACAGTCCCTGGCAGCCTCCTGGCCTTGACCAGCCAACACTGTCCCAAGCAGTTCCTGAGCATAGTTTGAGATTTAGTCTAGTCCAAGATCTGCTCCTGAGAGACAGCTGAGATGTACTGAACCTCTTCTGAGGACTAAGAGTTTAACAGTGTGCACGTGGCTAGCCATGCTGTGCTGGCCTTCACATGAGAATACTGTTTAGTTTACTAGTTTAGAGGTATGTTTTAATTTGTAAATTAGATTAATTTCCCAATTTTTTAATGTGATATGGAATACAAAGTTAGAAATGTGTATTATTTTGGTGAGAATTTACTTTTTTAAAGTTAGTACAAATATTACTGATTGGTCTAATGATATGAAAAATTCATATGAAATGAAGAAATGTAGGATATTGAATAAACTTCCTTCACCATGAGGTCACCAAACCCATGATCAATTTTCTTCTATACTTCATGGACAGATATGGAAGACTTATTCTAATTCTGTAGAAAGATATGAGGGGTCTATAACAATTACAACCTGGCAACCACTGTAAACTCCAGGTCCTTTTCAGTAGGCTACCACTCTTCCAGTCACTTCCCAGCCTGTTATTATTATGGGGTTATTCTGCCCCAAGTGCTGAACTTTGCACTTCTCTTTGCTGAACCACTTGGTCCAGTCCTCAAGCTTCTCAGTCTCCCTCTGCATTAAAAGCCTACTTTTCAACCTGCCATCCCAAACCCTTAATTTAGTACCATCTACTGATTAACTGGCAATCAGGTTGATCAAGCATGGTTTGCAGCTGGTAAATTCATGCTGGCTGTTCCTTGTTACCTTCTTGTCCTTCAGATAAATGGAAATGGGTTGCAAGCAGAATCTAGGATCTTTTCAGGGACTGACAGGCCTGTAGCTCTCAAGGTCCTTCTTACTTCTCATGAAGTTTGGAATAATGCTATCCTTTTTCCAGCTGGCAGGGAATTCTTCCAATTACTATGACTTTTTTTTAGATGATAGGCAACCCCCTTACAATCACTTCAGCCAGCTGTTTCAGCACCATTGGATGAATCCCATCCAGCCCCATGGATCTGATTACATCCAGCTTCTTTAAGTGTTCCCTAATTTGCTGCTCCCCCACTGCTGGTTGCCCCTCTCTGCCCCAAACCAGCACGTGAAAAGGGTTGGAAGCCTTCTTTGGCTGTGAAGATTGAGGAAAAAAAAGCATTGAGTATCTGAGCCTTTTCAGTATCATCTATCAGTAGATTTCCTCCCTCCTCCCTGAACTTCCTCTCCCTTCTAGCATGCCTGAGGAGTCCCTTCTTATTATCCTTTATGTATCTAGCTAGCTTTAGCTTCAGATGGGGTTTGTTTTTCCTGCTTTTGTGCCTAAATGTCTAAGTTAAGCCTTTATACCCCTTATTTGTTGCCTGTCCTTGTGTTCATTCTTGTATGTCCTCTGGGGTCATGCCCAATTTAACTGTACCCTTACCAGTGCAGGCCAAAAGATGAATATGGGTTGGTCATCTGACTGTAGGATGATGGGCTGTCTGTGACAAACTAGATGTCAATATTTCCATTACCCTCCAAATGATGGTTGCTCTTTTGCACCCTGAACAAGTATGCAGGTAAACCTTTCCATCTGGACTGGATTTGTGAAAAAGATTTTCTTTGGGTCTGCCGGAATAGGCACAGACATTCAAAAGAGCAGTTATGTCTGGTGTACTGCCAGCCCCTTCTCCAAAGAGAGCCATTAGCAGACTGGATATCCAGGCAAAGATTTGGTAATCTGTGAGGAATGTGGTTAAATGATGGTGTCTTTTTTTTAGTGTGGTTAAATGTAATGGAAAGATTAAGAATAGATGCCCAATATCCTTCTGAATCTGGTAATGGTGTTTGATATACAATAAAATCTCCTCCACATAAATTATCTAATTTTATCTATGAAGATCAAGTTATAACCATTGCTTTTATCATTTCAGTTGTGTGACCCACTTGCCAAATTTCAACAACTCCAGCCATGTTGTTTCCTTTCTTTATCACTGAAGTCCCATATACAATTAAAATATATTCTGTTGTCATATATTTTCTCTCTTCATTTTAAGACCTTCATACCTATCTGAGCTGATGTATTTAAAAGGACCTACAGAAAATTAGGTTTTCTGTGTTTGTGAACAAATGCCATCAGATGGGGGGAAAAAACAGGAACTATAAAAAGTATAATGTTCCTTTTTTAATATCTCTCCAAATTAGTTTGGTCAAGGAAGAAAGAACAGCAATTTCTGCAGTGATGAATTTATAGTCAGTGGAAGTGGAATTGCCATGAGTGCTTCCACACAAGGCCAACATGTTTTAAGTGCTATGGCAATCACACGTTGCAATGTTGTTCATAAAAAGAAAATAGCATTTCAGTTGACCACAGCACTCAACAAACCTTGAGTGAAAATCACTGGTCTGTGGGTTTGGGTTTTTTTTTTTTTTTCATTCTCTGTAAATTCAACTCACTTTACAGAGCAAGAGCCTCAGATTATAGTTACCTTCATAACTGACTCTTGACTCAGCACTCAAATGTATAAAAATAAGTTTAAAATAGATCAGGCCTTTCTTGCTGAAACAATACCTCCCTCCTTGCCAAGGCCAGTGAAGTTCCTGAGCCTTCTTTCAATGGACCAGTCCCTTGAAGCCATTTTCCAGAAAAGCAAACAAAAGGAAAGTTAAATTCACAGTTGTGGTGTTAATATAAGCAGTCCCCCTTTGAACAACCACCTAGTGGTCAAAGAACTTATTCAAGATTTGGTTCATCTGGACTTCACTCTTTTTTTCTCAGTGAGAGTGAGCTGAAACCACATTCTGGACTCCCAATTCCCAGAATATTGTATCAGCACTAGTATTGAATGGAATATCCTCGATGTCCCTTGTGAATACCTATTTGTAAAAAAAAAAATTCTCCAGAGTGGGGAAGGGAACTCAGTTATTACTCTTTTCTTATGACCATCCTAACCACTACCTGACAAAGCAATTTCAATATGGTTTAGTATTTCGTCACAACATGAAAATGAAGGAGTTCCAGCAACAGGGACTGAGGGTGACACATCCCACAATCATGCTTAAGGTAATGATCAGGACACTTCCATGGAAACTCTTGGGAGGTAAGTTATGGGAGATTCAAATAGACTTCACAGAGGTTTTCCAACTCGTGGAAAAGTGTTCTAAACCCCGAGCTGTTGTATTACAGAAGCCTTTGCTACCTCATCATCTGATGATTTTGTTTTCCGTTTCTAGAAACAAAAAAAGCAGATGACTACATATGGCAAATTCAACCTAAATTTGTGAATGCTTTCACAACAACTGAAACTGCATTTTTAGTGACTTTAACTACAGAATCACAGAATCACTGAGGTTGGAAGGGACCTCTGGAGATCATCCAATCCAAAACTCCTGCTTAGAGCAGGGTCAGCTACAACAGGTTGCTCAGGGCCTTGTTTAGTTGGGTTTTAAATGTCTCCAGGGATGGAGACTCCACAACTCTCTGGGCAACCTTGATCAACCAGTATTTGATCACCCGTCCAGTAAAAAAGTTTTTCCTTATGTTTAAGTGGAATTTCCTGTAATGTAATTTGTGCCCATTACCTCTTGTCCTGGCAATGGGTACCACTGAGAAGAACCTGTCCCATCATTGAGGTCATTAATGAAGATATTTAACAATATTGGACCAAGGGACACCACTAGTGACTGTCTTCCAGCTGATCACAACCCTCTGAGCTCTGCCATTCAGCCAGTTCTCAAGCCACCTCACTGTCCACTCATCTAACCCACACTTCTTGAGCTTGTCTATGAGGATGCTATGGGAGAGTGTCAAAAGCCTTGCTGAAGTCAAGGTAGACAACATCCACTGCTCTCCCCTCATCTACCCAGCCAGTCATTCCATCATAGAAGGCTATCAGGTTGGTTAAGCATGATTTCCCCTTGGTGAACCCATGCTGACTACTCCCAATCATCTTCTTACCCTTCATACTCTTGGAAGTGGTATCCAGGATGAGCTGTTCCATCACCTTTCCAGGGATGGAGGTGAGGCTGACTGGCCTGTAGTTTCCTGGGTCCTCCTTCTCACATTTTTAGAAGAATGGAGTGACATTTGCTTTCTTCCAGTCCTCAGGCACCTCCCCCAATCACCATGACCTTTGCAGAGATAATCAAGATTGGCTTCGTGAAGACATCCACCAGCTCCCTCAGCACTCGTGGGTGCATCCCATCAGGGCGCATGGACTTGCATATTTCCAGTTTGTTTAATTATTGCCTAACCTTATCCTCCACCACTGAGGATGAGTCTGCCTTTCTCCAGACTTCCCCTCAGGTCTCATGGGCCTGGAATTGCTGAAGGCCAGTCTTACTGACACACTCAGTAGTTCAGCTTAGATTCAGGTGTCCAGCTCTATATGACTCCAGCTTGATTTTCTACAGTTCTAAGAAATGGCAGCTCCAGACATTTTAAACTAAGATGCGAATACTTATCTGTCCCCTAGCTCTGCAGGTAGGCATCCGTTATTCAGTAATCTTTCCTGAAAGCTTTTATATGCCAGTTTCTGTTCTCAGTTAAACAACATCTTAAATGTTTCCAGGACCCTGGTGCTCAGCACTCCATTATCCCATGTGCTAAAGGACTGTGCTGACTAACACCGACTATCAGAGAACACCTTTACATACACATGCCTGCTGTCCTTTGCTTGGAACAGCCTTTGCATCTCAAAAAAAGTGTACTCTGGTAATGTTTGGATGCTCAAAGAAAATTTATTTGAATGCTGCTCATAACAGAAGAGGTCTAGTATCCTGATTTTAGGGATCACTAAACTCAGAAGGATGGAAGATTTTGATTTAGCTGTTATCTTGAAATTACCTTGTATATAAGTGAGGCTAATGTACAAGCAAATTAAAATGTGTTTATAAAATCCCTATTTGGTTTATCTATAATTACGGATAAATTATAGAATTTTATAAAGAAACAATTATCAACAAGACAGACATGTTTAATCTGTTTATTCCAAGATCAACTGTAAAAGGCCTTTCTAAAGATTTGATCCACCACCTCATCCCACAGGAGCATACAGGTTGGAGATGCTTGCATTGTTCTGTATGTCTCCTCTCTCTTGGGTTTTATTTGAAGATTAGTTAGCTATAGAGAAAATCTAGAATATGTTTCTAAATTAGGTGTGCGATGTTTAGTACAGTGAATCTGGGACTACCTGTTCCATTTTTTAAGTACACCTTCGCATCATAGCACTACACAGCCCAGGATACTAAGAAAGGTAGCCATCCCAACACCTGGAATTTTTTTTCCTGACTGACCTGTTGTGCCTGGACAACTGGAAACTAGCCTGTGAAATCAAATTAGAAGCAAGAAATGAAGAAAATAAGGTGTGTTTCTATGTGATCATTTATTCTATCCGATACTTTATTGCAGCAAAATATTAATAAAATGAGAATCAATGGAGAATGAACTTTATAAACTGTAGGAACCTAACTTTTCTCATTCTCTTTTAGTGATAATTTGTTGCTATAAGTCCCTAGTATATACTGCATTGAAGGAATATTTACTTTTGATTAAATAGGCATTTTAGAACAGTCTAACATGATCTTAATAAAAGATTGACATTTCCATTTTCCATAGAACCTTTTTTGTAATTAAATCTATTCTGGAAAGAATTACTTTTTCTTTTTTACTTACATATATAACACTGCATAATTCTTTCTAAAAATAAAAATTATGTGGACTAATGTTTTTTGGAAAGGTTAAGGACTTTACTCCAAAAGTAATTTTGACTGCGCATAATTTATAGAATACCTTAATATTCATCCTTATTTCTCAAAGGGAGGGTAATTATTTCTCATAGATATTAAGAGAAGTTTTAATGATCAAAAAATTGTCTTATAAAATTGGCTGTGGCTATTATAATGGGCTGGATGGACCACATGTCTATTCCTTGCAAGCTTCAAAAGGAAAGAGTCAAGCAGAGTAAGCCAGCGTTTAGCTCTGCCACAAGGTACAACATTAATTATAAAAG
The DNA here is from genome assembly GCF_036417845.1 of Apteryx mantelli. NCBI lineage: Eukaryota > Metazoa > Chordata > Aves > Apterygiformes > Apterygidae > Apteryx > Apteryx mantelli. Next base: position 112,254,376 of record NC_089980.1, on the reverse strand, counting down.
CTAAGTATGTATTTAATTTTCTAGTGCCAAGTATTTTAGTTGCACACAGATGTAAAAGGAAGTCCCTGACTGAAAAGCTTACCATATTTAAATGGAAGGTAATTAGAAAAAAGGATCACTTTATCAAAGTGGGGTTAATCTTTCTATGGGCATTCTATACTCAGTGAATGTAGAGGTGCCTCCAGAAGACTATTCACACTTATTCTTAACTCTCCTGGAGGAACTTCTCTCTCTTGATCAGAGAAGGATCCTAACTCTGCAGGGCCTGGTTTCTCTCCTGAGGAATGCAGGGTTAGAGCTTGCTGGTGCACGCTTCAATCTTGATCAGTGGAGACATAATTTGACAGTAAACTCATGCTTCCCTATTTACACATGCCTAGACTCAATTTGAGAATGAGCCTCCCTCTTCACTAGATGCAAAATCAGTGTGACTAGTCTCCTAATGTAGTTTCCTAGCCTACAGTCAGACAGTCTGAAAGTTGCCCTTTATCTTTTGCCTATTTAAGAATATTTGCAACCTTTTGAAGCAGATCATGTGTTGCAATTATGTATTCAGATTCAACATACTGATGATTCTGCAATATTTGCTCTCAGTCAGTCCTGGGGTCTTGAAATAATTCTCACCTCTGATGATTCTTCTTGGATTTCACGTGAAAGAGATTAAACGACATGTTAAGGTGAATTGCTGGTTGAGCTACAGAAGTTATACAAAGGATAACTGGTATGTGATGGAACTACACAGTTTTTCTAGAAGTAATATTTAAATACATGTGAGGTGCCTACATTCAAAATCGCAGCCCAAAATTTTGCCTGGGGCACCCAAACCTGATAGTGCCCAAACTTACTGGGAGCCTCTCTCACTTTGGCTACACAATTTTCAGTGTCTAGTTTTTTGATTAGGGGCATGTTGCAGGTTTCCTCAATCTGAGAATCTCAGTATCAACTATCAGTGAGGATCCATCCAAAAAATAGGTGAATGAGAGCTTAAATCCAGTGAGGGTTCCCATATGGCAGTCAGTTGAAGTACACTCTTTGTCACATGTCCACAGGAACTGGCCCCTTGAAAAATGCATTTCTTGTCATTTTCTCAAGTTGGGGCTTAGGAAGTGTTATTATTCACCAAAGAATAGGGATATCTTACCCTCTTCAACATGAAAAATTTTAACTGTGAGCTTCTCTTTGCCAGGATACTGTCCTAGAGAAGGATTTTCCTCTCCTCCTGGTAAAACTGGGCCGCTGCAGCAGAAGAATACATAACAGAGTGTATCAGAGAGCAAATGAACAGAGGAGCATGATGCTGTAGCCTACTGCATAGGGCCATCTAAAAAGTGTAAATTGCCCTCTGATGTGTTAGCAGGCACCATCACCACCACCTGTGCAGTTCTTTACACAAATGTCTATAGACATCTTGTCTCTAGAGACAAGCCTAGATTCTGGAAATCCTCAGCAGACAAAAGGTGACTCTACATGAGTGCTTTAGTTGGGATCAAGTGTGTACTTCACCTGAGAATCTCCCAAGTTTCTTCTCCTAGAGTGCTTTGATTCACATTGTGGAGTACACAAACTGGATTCCTTTCGGACGGACCTGAACTGTAAGGTGTGCTCCAGAACACCTAATCTGCTCCAGGCTCTAATGGGCATTCAGTCTAAGGGACCAAACAGAGCTAGCTGTAGGAAAAGCCCTCTGAAATATTTTTAGTGTGGATGTTAGATCCTCAGCACCTACCTTTTTGCTCTACAAATCTGCCTTTATTGGGCTGCCCTACTTGCTAATGTAGGCAAACCCAACAAAATTTATGATTTGGTTGTGAAAATTCCAAATGGGATAGGTTTTAAGACCTTTTCATTTCTGATGAGTTTCTTCTTGGGTAGCTTTAGACATCTTCTCAATTTGAGTGTATTTTTTTATCAGATATCCTGAAGCATCTACACAGGGGTACAGGAGAAGAGGTGTTAAATTTTGGGTTCCATGTTATGGGCTTAACTTGAAGGAGCTAAAATTGATGACTGTGTCTTGGCCAAATAATATTGGCCCAAGACCTCAGTTCATGACTCCTTAAAATTTATTTATCCATTTTCTAAATAGTGGCAGATTTCTATAATTGATTTTCTGGTTGAACTCTGTAGCACTGGAGGACTGACTTAAATACTGTTCTAAATAGCTTTCACATATGATGCTTACATATAAAAAATTTTGTAAATCATAAGCTACAAGTTCATATACTAATAGGTAAGACAATCAATCAGCTGACCAGAGATATTAATAGCCCCTCATAAAATTCATTCTATTTTTTCAATTTTTTTTTTAATTTTCACCTTTTGAAGAAAAGATTGTATAAGCAAGAAAGAACCAAGGCTTTGGTTGAATGTCAGAGCGAAGTCACTGGATTTTTATCAGAGTCTCTGCAATGATTCATCTATCTTCTGGCTTGTTGCATTCTTGCTCATTATATGCTACCAGAAGTGTTGCTTCTTCCTTGTATTTATTTTGGCATTAAACCAAAAGCAATGACCAAAATGCCCAGTTCCTTCTTTTTCCCAATTCCATTCTGTTAATGGAGGGTGATGATACATATTACTGTTTTCAGTAAGTCTGATTCCTAAATATTTGTAGTTTAACATAGATTTTTGTTTATATTGATTAAATATTACAGCAAAAACACTCAATTTTTCTACCTCAATTTACATTCATTAGTAATGATCCAATTTTGAGTCAAAATTTGAAAGTTACTTTTTAAATGATGGGCTTATATTCTCTTTATATTGTATACATCTTTTCTATAAAACTCATACAAATAAAATGACTGCTCTCCTGTCCCATCTTCTAGTTTATTGGATTAATAAACCTTTACAAAATGAAAATGGTCCCCTAAGGAATACTCTTTCAAGGAAGTAAATCCTTTCAGCACTTGTATGTATTACTTATCTACTTTAATTATAATTTTCTATCACCAGGAAACCTTTTCCCAGATATGTGTGTGTGTATATAGATATGTATAAATAAGAAATCTGTATGTGGTATTTCATCTTCACATATTGTACAAAAGCTTATTCAATCACCAATCATCTAAAATTTAAAGCTATTTCACCACTTCAGATACACAGTCCATTCTCCTAGAGACTGTAACAGTCTTAAAGCATGTAGATCTTTGGAATTATTCTGGGTACCTGCTTTTGTAAAAAGAATATTTTAAAAGTCAGATTTAACAAACAGTTCCCAAGGTTTGGTAGCTGTAGTAGAATACATTTCTCCTGTCCAAATATGTAGAAAAAATAGGAGCTAGACATGGGCTGGAAGGAGAGTTGCAGAATTTAGCAGTGAATATTTCTGAGAACTGCAGCCTCCATTAAGCTGCTGTTAATTATCAGTCCATTCTTACTGTAGTCACAAACTCTACTTGAAAACATTAGGTGGTTCCTCAGCCCTTAGAAATTCACTCCCTCGTGGTTTCTATGGCTAAAATGTCTTAGCTCTGTATTAATCAACTTCTTTGACTTTTTGATTATATAAACTTTTAAAAATATAAATACCTTCAATCTTCTTGAGATTTGTCATCTTTGATTTTTTCCTTTTCCTTGCATACCTTGCAGCTGTAAATTGAATACTATATTTTTGAAGAGTACTATCTATTTTTTCATTAATTTTTATATTAAATCACAGAAGTGTTCAGAGTCATACAGTTGCTAGGTTTTTTAACATAGGAATGTAGTAGCTGTTTTTTATCTCGCAAAATTATGCTGTCACTTGTATCCATGCAACTCCACATGCATTTAATTCCACATGCATTTAACTAAGGTCTGAGTTTCAGTCTCTGAATTAATTAATCTACCTAATAATCTGAACAATCTCAATATTTTAAACAGTAAATATGTTCTTTTATTAATTAGAATTGAAATATGGGGAGACACAATTTTCTAAAGTAGATACAAAATGAAAAAAAAACCCACTATATGTTGCTGCTGGAGTTCCTACAAATTAATACAGCCCTCCTACAACATGTACATAAGCAATAACTTTTTTTGGAAAAAAACTATGGATGACTTTGTGTGTGTGTGTGTGTGTGTGTGTGTGTGTGTGTGATTACAATTACCATGTAACAACTGCTCTTGAAATTTTTGCCCATAGCAGTAATGGTTAAAAATAGCTCCATGATGAAAGCAAAAGACCCAGAGTATTTTCCCATAGCCATGGATAAAAAGAACATTATTCAAACATCATAATTATAGATGTTACTAAGAATATAAATTTAAAATATCTCATACTATTAAACTATTCAAAGTGATGTATGAAAAGGTAAAATTATTAAAGAAGGAAGGGGTGTATAAGACATATCAAAGAGTTAAACTAAATGCTGAGATCAGACATATTTTAAAGATCTGATAGTATCTGCATAATAATACTGGTTGAAAGACACAAGAAAAACATAAGCTATACCATCTGATATTGCCTATATAATGACAGGCCTCTACAAGAAAGTAAACCTTTTTCAGGTCTTCCAAGAAGCCCCTTCCCTGGACAATGGATGTACTGAAATTTAGGAACCACCCAGACAGAGGACCAGCAAGTCATTCCTGTTGGCTCCAAGATCTATCCTGTCGCCTAAGACGATGGAACAAACTCGCTGCCTGCAGGATTTAGAACTAGCATCACCAATAATTGTGCCTCCCATAGTTTGTTTTTGGCAAGGACAGTCTGCAAAAGTGATTCAACTGGCAGTGAACTAAATCATGTCAGCTCTGCTATTTGTTTATTTTACCTCTTGCTCACAAATAAGAGCTAAAATAAAAGAAAATACTGCACAAAGGGAAATATGAGAGGTCATGTTCTCCAAGTTTAATAGCAGTCCTCACTGAGACAAAACACAAAGTCAAAATGTCTTGGACGGAAGTCTTCTGTGAATATGGGGTGAGAAGATCAGTCACTGATAACTTGCAGTCATGAAAATCAAAGTAGATTTTTCACACATTTTAAGCTGTGTTTGAAAACAACCCTTGATTCTGTGTTTTTTTCAATGAAGAATCATCACATTTGAATGCGTATAGACAAAAAACAGAGTAAAAATCATACTGGCAGCCTGCTACACTGGCATAACTACAAGCTCCCACATGGACAAAGAAGACATAAGATTTAGTCATTAACCTTGAGGCAGGGAATGCAAATCACAGAATCACAGTTTCACAGAATAGTCGGATTTGGAAGGGACCTCTGGAGATCATTTGGTCCAACACCACTGCTCAGAGCAGGGTCAGCAAGTTGCACCAAGAGATCCAAATTTTCCCAAACTCAGTTCCTGCTCTTGGGAGAAAACCTGGAATGTTACCATCTTTCTCCCTTTGATACTCCATTCAGAGGAGAAGGTCTCTCGCCCACTCTTAACTGGGAAAAGGTGGAGCCTCCTTTTCTAATATCAGGGCAAAATGGTTCATATTTAATATGCTAAATGTATATCAAATATAGTTTAATATTTTAATATTTTAATTCAAGTAGAATTTCAGCATGAAGTTCATTTTGAGGCCTGCATAGAGGAGAAGTTAGAAAAGATAATCTGATACAACTGAAACCCTCTTGTCTACTGTTGTACCATAGACTCCCACGTACCATTCAGTCTTTTGTCTTTCTAGAACTTGGTTTAGTCTCTGCATAACCCTAGAACTCCTTTTTTCCCCATCCCTCCTTGCCTATTGCCATTGCAGAAGTAAGAATATGATGTATATATACTACTGAGTCCCAGTGTTGTGCAAGTCTAAAAGACAATGAAGTCCACAAAGTATCTTTCTTGGAACCCAGAGAATAGAAATGCTTCCTATAGGGTCCTGAGTCCAATTGCCTTCCCAGCTCTCTGCCATGATATTTGTAGACCTAGCGAAACAATCAATAAAAGGACACCTCAACATTTTGTCAGAAGTTTTTAAAAGACTATGCAGTCTCAATTGTGGAAGGAGGAGATCCTTTCCCAGGATATTTTTTATGGAGATATAGGCAGCATCATTCAACTTTCCTGCGCTAATCAGGAGCAGGGCATGGCCAGGCAAGTGTACTGACCAGCCCTGTTTACATGCAGCTGATGCCTTTTTGTCCTCATATCCCTCTATTTTCCCCCATTTATTCCTTCCCAAATCACCCAGATGTCTCCTTTTCTCCACCTTTGGTTCCATCCCGAAACATCCCATAATAAATTTTGCACAATCCCAAAATGCTCTTCCCCTGGACAATGTGTCCCATACCCACACCTAGACAGTAACCCCCTCCAGACCAAACAGGGGACCTGCTCCTGTTGACTCACCTTCCTGGGTTTCACACCTGGACCATGGGGCGATGCTCTCCTGGGACAGTCTTGGGAGGAGCTGGACAGGGGCAGCCCTTTTCTGAGGAGGTAATTTGGGTTCCCCACTTGCCACTCTGTCTCTGAGCTCCTCTTTGCTTGTGGAGATGAGCCCTGGATGGGCTGAGTGCTCTCCTGTGATGGTCCTGGGAACAGCCAGGTCAGAGTATCATTCAGGCTCCCCCACTTGCCATTGCTTTCTGTGTTCCTTCATGCTTCTGGAGACAAGCTCCTTACCACATAACCTAACAGATATGTGCTTACTCTTCCACAATACAAGTTTTCCTCAGTGTATTTTCACAGTAGTCTATCAGACTGTGCTTATCTAGCAAGAGACAACATGGTTAGCACATAAAGGAATAATATGAGTCATTATTCTAGGCAAGCCTTGAATAAGTACAGTACCTAGCAAATGTAAATATGAATATGAAATATGCCTTTGTTGAAATATCAGATCTAAAGCTGTACTTAAGAAGCAAGACAACTTTGTCACAAGATGAAGGAAAGAGAAAGATACATGGAATAAAGCCATGTATTTCTCTGCAGTTTTGTCAGTTAGATATGTGGCATTGGATTTATGAAGTCAACTTTGTACAATGGAAATGTACATCTTATGGTTGATCAGGCAAAAATTAGTGGAAATGTCACATCATACGTACTTGCTTTATCCTTCTCTCACATTTTTGCTTTTATTATTGGGAGAGAAGGAGCTGATTTTTATTCAGTCAGATGAAACAAGGGCTCCCAGAATGGCACTTGCATAGGCTCTGATCCCCAGTTTGACCTGAATTGCTATGGATTTAGACTAGCAGTATGTACGTGGAAGCACAAGTAAATGCTATGATAGCTGTCCCTCTATTGAATAAGTTTTGTTACCAGATGGGATACCTTATCATTCAGGATTTAATTACATGGCTCTAATTGATAAAATATCCTGTACAGAGAAGAATAGAAAATAGGGCTGGAAGGGACCTTGAGAGGTTATGTAGTCCAATGGCACCCAGGAGCAGCTATCCCTAGCCCTGACCAGGTGATATTCATCTAATCTGTCCTTATGAGTATTCAGAGAAGGATATTTTTATACCCTGTTAGAGCACCTATTCTGATGCTTCTCTAGCCTTACTGTAATATTTTTTCTCTAATATCTAATGTAAATCTAATCTTCCTTGCTATAGCTTAAGCCCCTTATTTCTTGTTCTACCCTGAGTAGGATAGAACAGGAAGAGTAGTTTTTTCTTATTTTCTTTGCTGTAGCTTTTCATATACTTGAAGGCCATTATACAGTCTCCTCTAACCTGTTTTTCTTCCACTAAAACAGCTCCTTCAAACTTTCTTCAGAGGCCACATTTTCTAGGCCTTTTAATTATCTTTGTTGCTCTTCTCTGGACTCTTCCCAAACTGGTCCAAGGTTTCTTAAACTGATGCTCAAGGACTGAATGCAGTTCTCCAGCAGAGGTTTTGCAAGTAATGAGTAGAACAGATGGAATACTTTGTGTGTTGCCTTGTATTTGTAAAACTAGGCTAAAGCCATGCCTTTTCTCACAATATGGGTGTGACATTCTTTTACTTATGTGTTGTTTGTAACCTCTAGGCCCTTTTCTGAAGAACTGAGGGCTGGTTAGTAACTCCCAGTATTATAATTGCACTGTTTATTATTCCTGTTTATTTGGTCTCACTGAAGTATGTCTTATTTATTTTGGATCACTTCTTTATTTTGTTGAGATTATTTGAAAATTTGATCCTCAAATTCCAGCCTCATACAACTTCTACAACATTGATTTTCACAGTAGGGACCCACAGTCTACTCCCAAGTACACAGTTATAGGCTAAAATTGCCTATGCAGGACAATCTCTATCTCCCTGGAAAAGTTTTTGAAGTTCACTGGTTGATTGAAAACTGTTTAAATAAGGATATCTTCTAGTTATATCACACAAATCAGTCTAATGTAATTTTTTCATTACTGGACATTGGAATCAACAAATAAATAGACCTCATCTATCAAACTAGATGCTTGAAAACCTTTCTGTTCCAAGAACGGAAGGTAAGCCTATAAATGTAAGGTATAGGTTCAAGGATAAGCAATACTTGCTTTCCTAAAGAATAACTATAATATTATGAATGAATACATAATCAAAAATGGATGAATGAAATATACAACTTAAGTATATTTGTAGCTCTTTCAATTGTGTTCAGATGGAATACTTCATAATTCACTCACTTGACCATGAGCTCTACTGTGCATATGAACAAGCCACAGATTTTAAAAATGTTGTTTTCTAAAAGAAATCAGTAAGTATATATGCCAGACTTTCAAAGGAAATAATAAACTTCTTTTTTTTTTAATCATACTGAGCATAGATATGTAAGAGGTCCCATTATATTTGTTTTGCATAGTTGCATTATTCTTATTGGGAAAGTTTTTTTTTTTTTTAACAGACATAAATTTGAAGTTTTTACCCAGCTCTGATGACAGATGACAGCTGGCAATGAAGATTCTACCAGCTGTAACTCAGACCAGAATGAATAATTTCCTATGCTGCTAAAGTCTGAAAGTGGGGCTTGAAGGCGAGTTGGTAGACTGTCAGACACATGGCTAAATACTGCACATGATGACGTCCTGCAATAACAAAGACCTTACTTAACTTGCTGAAACAGAAAAAGAAGCTGGCTAAGGAATATGCATGGGAGAATATGTATGAATGTTTTCATGAGATTTGAATTTCATTATTTTCTGCCCAACCTTGGATCTCCTCCAGAGTTTCTGGAACTGGGATTAGTTCAGGAGGCTATTATGTAGTCCTCAGATCAAAAAAAAAAGATTGTATCTGCATGTGAAATGTGAACATTTGGCACAGTACAGCTATTGTCCAGTGTACTTCAGACAGCCGAACAAGGGGCAGGTTCTCCACATCCTGAAAACAAATGTGACATTTGTATGCTTCCCTTGGCTTTAAGTGATAATCAATAGTTTTTAAACTAAGTTCTACCTAGTTATCCTTTTACACTTTTCTGTAAAAAGAATGTAAGACTTCTTTCTCGATATTACCAATGAACAATTATCTAGGAAAATAAGGGATGATCATCTGAATCAACAAAACAAGCCTTTTCAGAAGATTACTTTTTTGTCAGGTCTCATATAAAAAAATCTCCTTTTTTTACAGTGTTTTCATAAAATATTTGTTGCTTCACCCTTTTTGTCTCATTTAAAAATTTGCAACACACATTTAATACATTGTAGCTCTTAGAACAGGACAGTGCAAATAGAGGGCTTGGGACCAGGTTCAGAATAACTATTTCAGGTTCCCCAACAGGATCATTCAGAACTTCTAAACTAAACATTTTGGACCTCTGTAAAGGCAATGGGAAGAGATAAATGAGGATCAGAACACAAGTTCTCTAGCTGAAGGTAATTGCCCTTAAAAAAAGTGAGCAGTGCCCAGTTTTTTAAAGGGTAGTAGAAGAACAGAGGTAGATCCCACTGTTTCAATGAAGCCTGATGACTGAAATACAGGCATACCTCGGAGATATTGCGCGTACAGTTCCAGACGGCTGCAATAAAGTGAATTTCGCAATAAAGCAAGTCACACACATTTTTTGCTTTCCCAGTGCATATAAAAGTTACATTTACACTATACTGTAGCCTATTAAGTGTGCAATAGCATTATGTCTAAAAAACCAATGTAAATACCTTAATAAAAAATACTTTATTGCTAAAAAATGCGAACCATCATCCGAGCCTTCAACGAGACGTAATCTTTTTGCTGATGGAGAGTCTTGCCTTGATGGTGATGGCTGCTGACTGATCAGGGTGGTGGCTGCTGAAGGCTCGGGTGGCTGTGGCAATTTCTTAAAATAAGACAGCAATGAAGTTTGCCGCATCAATTGACTCTTCCTTTCACGAAGGATTTCTCTGTAGCGTGCGATGCTGTTTGATAGCACTTTACCCACAATAGGACTTCTTTCAAAATTGGAGTCAATCCTCTCCAACCCTGCTGCTGCTTTATCAACTAAGTTTATGTAATCTTCTAAATCCTTTGTTGTCATTTGAACAATGTTCACAGCATCTTCACCAGGAGTAGATTCCATCTCAAGAAACCACTTTCTTTGCTCATCCATAAGAAGCAACTCCTCACCCGTTAAAGTTTTATCATGAAATTGCAGCAATTCAGTCACACCTTCAGGCTCCACTTCTAATTCTAGTTCTCTTGCTATTTCCACCACATTTGTAGTTACCTCCTCCACTGAAGTCTTGAATCCCTTCAAGTCATCCATGAGGGCTGGAATCAACTTCTTCCAAACTCCTGTTAATGTTGATATTTTGACCTCCTCCCATGAATCACAAATCTTCCTAATGGCATCTAGAATGGTGAATCCTTTCCAGAAGGTTTTCAATTTACTTTGCCCAGATCCGTCAGAGGAATCACTATCTATGGCAGCTCTAGCCTTACGAAATGTATCTCTTAAATAATAAGACTTGAAACTCAAAATTACACCTTGATCCACGGGCCGCAGAATGGATGTTGTGTTAGCAGGCATGAAAGCAACATGAATCTCATTGTACATCTCCATCAGAGCTCTTGGGTGACCAGGTGCCTTGTCAATGAGCAGAAATATTTTCAAATGAGTCTTTTTTTCTGAGCAGGAGGTCTCAACAGTGGGCTTAAAATATTCAGTAAACCATGTTGTAAACAGATGTGCTGTCATACAGGCTTTGTTGTTCCATTTATAGAGCACAGGCAGAGTAGATTTAGCATAATTCTTAAGGGTCCTAGGATTTTCGGAATGGTAAATGAGCATTGGCTTCAGTTTAAAGTCACCAGCTGCATTAGCCCCTAACAAGAGAGTCAGCCTGTCCTTTGAAGCTTTGAAGCCAGGCATTGACTGCTCCTCTCTAGCTATGAAAGTCCTAGATGGCATCTTCTTCCGATAGAAGGCTGTTTCATCTACATTGAAGATCTGTTGTTTAGTGTAGCCACCTTCATCAGTGCTCTTAGCTAGATCTTCTGGATAACTTGCTGCAGCTTCTACATCAGCACTTGCTGCTTCACCTTGCACTTTGATGTTATGGAGACGGCTTCTTTCCTTAAACTTCATGAACCAGCCTCTGCTAGCTTCAAACTTTTCTTCTGCAGCTTCCTCACCTCTCTCAGCCTTCACAGAATTGAAGAGAGTTAGGGCCTTGCTCTGGATTCGGCTTTGGCTTAATGCCAAATATTTGGGAATGTTGTGGCTGGTTTGATCTTCTATCCAGACCACTAAAACTTTCTCCATATCGGCAATAAGGCTGTTTCGCTTTCTTATCATTCGTGTGTTCACTGGAGTAGCACTTCGAATTTCCTTCAAGACCTTTTCCTTTGCTTTCACAACTTGGCTAACTGTTGGGTGCAAGAGGCCTCGCTTTTGGCCTGTCTTGTCTTTCGACGTGCCTTCCTCACTAAGCTTCATCATTTCTAGCTTTTGATTTAAAGTGAGAGACGTGAGACTCTTCCTTTCACTTGAACACTTAGAGGCCATTGTAGGGTTATTAATTGCCCTAATTTCAATACTGTTGTGTCTCAGGGAATAGGGAGGCCCGAGGAGAGGGAGAGAGATGGGGGAATGGCTGGTTGGTGGAGCAGTCACAACACACGCAACATTGATCGATTAAGTTTGCTGTCTTATATGGGCACAGTTCATGGCACCCCAAAACAATTACAATAGTAACATCAAAGACCACTGATCACAGATCACCATAACAGACATAATAATAATGAAAAAGATTGAAATACTGCGAGAATTACCAAAATGTGACACAGAGACACGAAGTGAGCATGTACTGTTGAAAAAATGGCACTGACAGACTTGCTCGATGGAGGGTTGCCACAAACCTTCAATTTGTAAAAAATGCAATATCTGCAAAGCACAATAAAACAAGGTATGCCTGTACTTACCTTTGAAGTGGGAAAACTGCTTTCAGTTTCTCCTGTGTTCCAAGAATGTTCAAATCCACATTTCTGACCTCCCAGAGAGTGCCTAAATCATCTGCTGCCTACATCCTATTGAAACTGGGTTATCAAACAGACAAGAATATTGGCGTTAAAAAGGGTATAAAAAGAAGGAATCTGATTGTGTAGCACAATCATTAGCTGGGAGATATACAAGAATCTGACAACGCCCCGACCCCATCCTACTCCAGTAATGTTTCCAGAAACTTTTCAATAAAAATGCAGAAACAATCCTGGCAACAAGGACTGGAATGAGAGGTATCTCCTTTGCCTCCTCCACCTGAAGAATCTTGCTTTCTCTCTTTAGCCCTGTGAGTTTTGCAATCTCTCCTGTATAGCAGCTTCAACAGGGATGGTCTGCAAATCTGTCAAGCTTTTAATTTAGTGATCAGGTCACTCTCCTGAGAGGTGGGAAATAGGGGTGGAAACCTCCTCAGGCAGAGGGAGTCCTAGAGTTCAAGTCTTCCCTTAAATAATGCTGTTGTATTTAATAAGGTAGGAGCCACTGTCACCTCCTTTTCAAAGAATGAGTTTTTCCTCACTTAAAAGCACTTGAAAGCCAGAGGAGATGTGATGCGTAAATTTGTCTCACATAAGCACAAATCTCAGGTTCCAGGGTAAACAACTAACCCCAAGGAGAAGCATAAATTTCAGAAGCACATCTCAGCATTTCTCATTGCCTTGTTTACCTCTGCTCAGCTTGTGTTTGCTCATGAATCCCAATTGTAGATACCTAGCACTTCACAACACCTCCCATGTGATATACAGGAAATGTAGGTCTGTGAACCTGTCCTGTGGATAATCATCTGAGGCATTAAGGAAAGGTAATGCCAAGTATGTGCCTCATGGATCTGCACATATATAAATTCACGGCACACTATCATCAAACACAATTCAGTTGTATATCATGCTCTTTCAAATAAAAAGTAGTTTAAAAAACTAGTTAAATTGATGAAGTGACTCCGTAGAAATAAAGCAGTATTAACCACTAAAGTATCTGAATCAGAGCAAACATGTAACATCAAAAGTCACTCTCAAACCTTGAGTTTGTTAGTCCTCAAAACCAGCCTTAATCTTACTTCTTTGTTTCCTGCAACTGTTGTTACTGCCTTTCTCCTAAATCAAAGATGGGATAAGGGAAGCCAGACTTCTAACCTGCTGGAAACTTTTGCTCTCTGCAGCCTGCCACAGGGAATTGCTGGAGGGATCAAAAAGCTAGCAATGGCAGTAAATACACATTAAGATTTCTCTGAGGCAATCCAGCACTACAACAACATAATCTGAAGTCATCATATGTAGACACATACATGTGTCTACACATGAAATGTGCTCTTAAATGCCATTTGGGAGAAACAGTAATAAAATCAAAAAGGATAGAGTAAAACTGTACATTAGTAATGTGATAAACTGTAAAGGAATAAAAACAATGAAATGTAGAAAGTAGCATCTGTTTGGATCAAAATCAGTCTGGAGAAGAAAAACCACACTTTAAGGGTTATATGATCAGTTTCAAATGAAGACATAAATCTGTACAAGGTAGTTAAAGAGATAATTCATGTAGTATTTGTACTCTTTATGGGACTTTCTAATTTAAACAATATGGAGAATTTCTGTTATTCTTGATGTGATAATGTACCTATGAGAAATTACCCTCTCTCAGACTTAGTTCTACAAAGTAGTGAGAACTTTAGTGAAGATCTGATGATAGACACTAACTTTAAATTGAGTGATTAGCTGATTCAATTTACTGGAAAAATAAATAAATATAAGGCTAAAACTGAAGTTCTTTTTCTCAAGAAGGAAACTGTATCTAAGGTGTGAGTTGATGTTATGAATCTTTAAGAATTTAAGATCTGCCTTTAGTTCCATCCTTCCTTTGTCTAGGAAGTCACATGTTCCTGTCCCTTCCCTCTTCACCTCTTCACAGAAGTTGGAGGTGCCTTTGCCTGTGCCTTTTAAGCTGGTAATTTACTTTGGTCTAAACTGGATCTGTGAAATGATCTGATTAGAAAAAAGGTCATTTTTTTGTTGTTAGAAGAATCACTTAAGGCAGCTGGGGTCAGGTTGCTCAGAGGCCTAACCATAAGATGGCATCTGGAATTTCTTTTAAGTTGAATGTAAAACTTTGTGATGCTTGCAGCCCACATTAAGATGAAAACACATTGAGGTTGCAGGTCTCCATAAATAAAAAAAACCTTTTATATAGAAAGTTAGAATTAAATGAAAGCATAAAAGAATTAAGGAGAAAATGCTGGATTAATGAAGAAAACTGAGTTATATCTTGCAAAACACAGTGAACCACAAAATGTTCATTCAAAAGTCATACAAATCAAAAGAACCAGGAAATAAAGAGAGTTGGTCCTACATGGAGAATGGGAAAGATAATCTAGGTATGATGCCCAAACAAAGGAATATTTTGTCTTGGTTTTCATCAAAACCAGTGTTGTGAAGTATGGGACTGTTACTGGGAATGAGGCTACAGAAACAGAAATACTGAAATCAAGGAACAAACAAAACTAAGAGTATTGTTTTCAGTAATCTCTGAGCCCTGAAAGAAGTAGCAAGTGAAATTAGTAGTGTGATAGTTATGATTTTTAGGAAATCTATCAATCTTCAGTTTGTGCCACAAGACCATGAATATAATGCCCTTTGGTCCAACATCAAGGTTTTAGAACAAGTTTTAAAGAAAAAAACAGGCTTCACTGAATTTGTTGAAAGTTAAACAAGTACCTGAGGCAGAAGCCTGAGCACAAACAGTCTGTTCTTCGCCTGATCAAAATCCCAATCAGAACTCCAGGGCACCGTCTTTAACTGAAATTGATCTCAATACGTGTTTAAGAAAGAGGGGGCAACTGAGGTCAGTGTGACTAATTAAGAAGTATGAAGCAATAAGATCGATAAGCATGAAATATTCACATAACAAAGGCTGCTCATTAGGGAAAGGAGACAGTGTGACCACTACAAAGACAGAAGCATTTTTAGGGGTAATTGGAGTAATAAAATATTTTTATCTTTTAAACTTTTAAAAGAAAATCCTTTAAGTCTTTTAAAATCTGTTAAATGGACCCTAGCAAGCTACTAGCTTTTCAAAGCTTAAAAATGTGTTGACTATGATTAGTGTCCTCTGGGACAACTGTTTACAGCTTGTTATCTTTCTATTTGTTGCAAGTTCATAAAACAGCTCCTGGAACATTTCTGAGCTGCTTGGGTTTGCCTGTTGGTTAGCTTTTTAATATTTTAGTGTTTACATGGGGTTCCTTGAACTATTAACCCCTTATCTGTTCTACTTTAGGTCACTGAAGATGTTGAAGATGAAATTGATAACCAGCTTTCCATACTATAGTGCTTTTGAGCATTCACAGTACCTGATTTATAACCTATAGGAAACTCTCTGACCAAACGGGAACTTGTCTAGAGAGTTTCAGCTAGGTGCTTCTGGAGCATGAGATTTCTAGGTTGCTTTTTTGGGTATAGGCTACTACATTCCACTTTAAGACAGAATTTAAGTGGCTTGGATCTTGGCCAGAGGGACTCAGTGAGACTTTTAATGTTTCGCTTAGTTCCTCTCCTAAAATACTTGAAAATCTAGTTCCAAATGAAAAGCTTAAGATCTCACAGAGAATCATTTGATTTTATCATATTATCAGCTCGTTCTACTACCTAAGAGGCTCAAATCTGGTAATTTCTTCAAGTGATTTTTATTGATCGTAAATTAAAATTAGCTAGCTAGGAAATAAAATGTAATTTGCAGTGTCATAGAGTTTGGTTTTAAAAGAGCAAACATCAAATGCTCACTGTGAGCTGATTAGGATATGTAGCAAATACCTCAGAACTAGCAAAAATATTGACACAAACAGAATAATGAGTAATATCAATGTTTTCAGGCATTGAATACTTTTTCATCTCTTTGTTCAAGCTTTCAGTTCCCCTGGAACTCCTATAATCCCTCAGATTATTCATTTCACTCCAATTTGGCAACCTTTAGATGTTTGAAAGGAGCTTGAAGAATCTATACTATATCATCTTTTTTTAATCTCATGATAGCAGACCATACTGTATGTTTCCCAGTATAATTTAAAACAGGTCCCTAGCAAATAATGATGGTCTAAGGGTGTGCTAAACTCTAGTGATTTGCCTCTATTATTGTGCCAACACTGAATAGTCAGTGCTTAGTGGACTCCTCATTGCTCTTCCTCTCTAGCCATGCCTTTTTGTTATGGCAGGGAAAAAGCCTGCTACAAAATAGTCTAGTTTAAACAAACTTAGCAGTTATTCTATGACGTTATCTTCTAATCAAATTTCCAGGCACTTTTTTTTATCTCGTGCAGATGCCAGTTATGTTGATCTTCTATTCCTTTATTTTCTAAATTATTCTTTTTTAAAACTATAATTTAGTGTGCTCACTACCAAAAATGGCAGCTCTTCCATGTCTTTGGCAAAAAGCAGCACTTATGAACATCCATTTGTCCTGTTTTCATATACTGGAGATCACTATTTAATGTACAGACTATTTCTTTCCTCAGTTTCTCATTCCTCTTTTTGTGATACCATGCTAACTCCAGTAATTAGTTACATTAAGATGATACCAAACAAATATTAAAGATATTAGTTGAAAATATCCTGATGATACTTTTCCACATATTCTCAAGGTTTCTCTAACCTCCATGAGGTAGTAGAAGGTAAATCATCCTTCATTAATAGCTATTACTGGCACAGAGATTGTAATACATTTGGCAGCCATACTATATTTCTATATAGAAATATAGACAGCTATATAGAACTTTTATAGTCATAGATTGTCTGTTCACACCTACACCCAGTTCCCTACACCCATGTAGGCATCTGATAGACAGAAATAGGACATAAACAGGGCACCTACAGATGTACAGTTTGACAAACCATTCTCAGAGTAGCTTCACAATTTTCATAGTAATATGGAAGGACACCATCTCTGCATGAAAACAGAGCAGGATCTCCCAGGTAAAGGGAGTTCTCTCTTTTTGCAGTTTTGTACAGTTTGGATGCATGGTGTTTTTAGCTAAAATGAAGTCATTCTTCCTAGTTTTGTAATTCAGGACCATTTGAACTTGACTGTAAGAACATTTTAGTGACTAAGGAATGCCACTAAATGTAACTCATTTTGTTAGCCTGGAAGAACTCTTCTAATTAGAAGCATATTCCCTTTTGCATCCTAAATATGTTAACTGCTGAAAAAAGTATTTTTGATATGTATTAATAAATTGCACAAACACAAGCGTGTCATTACGCCATTACTGAGTGAACCACATAGCAAAAATTTGCTCTTTTAGGTTATTTAGGTTACTATTGTGGGCAAGTTGCAACTGCTGAATTAAAACAATATTTTGTTCATTAACTGTCCTTATGACAGATCTAAAACAAACAAAAGAAAGTATTATTTCACAAAATGCATAGCTAAATTTTGGAAATCCTTGCCTTAGGAGGCTGGGCGTGTTCAAAAATAAAGAGAGAGTCAAAAAGACTGGACAAAATTGTGGAAAAAATCCAACAAGGTTATTGAATACAAATATACCCATTCCAGCTCAAGAATCCCTAGAAGCTGGGAGATTATAGATGGGAAATCTCATTATACACTTGGCATATTTCTTATATTCTTCCGGGCATCTGCTGCAAGCCACTGAGAAAGATTACAATACTTGATGGACTGTTAGCATGACTCAGTATTGCTGTTTTTATATCATCCTTTCTTTCCTTTGTTCTGTATAGCCCTAGGTGTGGCATTCAGCTCCTTTTTATGTACTTCTTTCAAAAGACCAGCAAAAATGTGTTTCTTATGGTGCTTTCAATTGGGTCATTAGCAATTTCTCCCATTTTAATGACCTACAGGCAACAGCTATGATACCTTATGTAAGTTACTGTGGAAATCACTTTCCAAAGCCAGAAGGCTTACTAATGGTAGCCATACATACTATGGCATTTGTGTGGGAGTGGACACATAACGCATTTGTTGGTAGCTGTATTCAAGGTGGATAGGAAAGCCTGTAGTATGTTGTATATTTTTTTTCCATCATGAACAGCTAGAGCAGAGCTTCCTTCCCAAAGGCTGGCATGTGTGCATCTCGCTGTGGTTATGTGCTCTAATTTATAAATCATTTACCCCCATTCTTGGCTTCCTGCTTTATTGCATGCAGCTCCGGCGGTTTACCAGCAGCAGGGAGCAGCTCTAGCACCCCACATTCCAACTGCACAGGTCTCCACTGACTGAGGCAGGCAATACATCTGTGTTAGCTGTAGCTGAAGAGGGTTGTAGTCCAACAAGGTCAGAATGTCATTCTAAAACAATTTATCAGTGATAAGATCTTCACCCATGTAATTCATTTTATTTGTTTACCTGGGATGCCTGGATATAAAAGAAAACAGAATTTCATTCTTGCTCACATTTTGTGAGCCAGTTTCCTCATGTGTGCTCTAAGATATTATACCATAAAAGACAAGCACAAGGTCCAAGTTCCACACATCTGAGAGCTATTTCAAACCACAGAAAGAGATTTTACACCAAGAAGGGCAGACATACTATTAAAATGGACAAGACTTGCCAAGCTACTTGCCAAGATGAATAAAATGGAAGTGTTTGCATAAAAATACATTTTAGATATGAGAAAAGGTCAGGAAAATGGAAAGAAAGAGAGGGATAACCTTTCTCTTTAGATATCATTAAACCTACATGTAGTAACTTTGCCCAGTTAAAAGATGCAGATAGCATGGTACATGTCAGAAAATATTGGTTATCAATTGGTCATCAATAAAAGTTAGATATTTACTAACTTTATACTTTATATCAGGAGTCCGAAAACATTAAAGAAGTAAATACATATACATATAGTTCATATTGCTTTTTTTCTTTTTTTACACTATGGGCATAATTCACTGCCATCTACCTCTCAATGTTACCTTTAACTCACTGTGCTAATGACACACTTTTGGGAAGTATGCTCTGAAACAGCACTTTGCAACTGGCATAGAATGGATTATTTTTTCGCCAGTACTTCATCTGAACAGCAACTGTTTCTTGATATGAAAATTTGCATGGCTAAGCACAAAGCACTGGCTCTGCTGATAAACCACACAGGAATCCTACTACTCTAATGAATAAAAATAATCAAAGGTTTGCATACACATTGGAAGTATTTCTAATATTTTCATAGATGTTCATATTGCAACTATTTTATTTTATCTTCCTTACATTTCATTTTTTTAAGAATGAATTTTTCATTTTAGGTACTGCTTTACCTTTAAGGCATTTGGCGTATCACAGATACTTTGAAGTGCATTATGTGCCGTGGATATGTTTAAATTTATGCAAAATATTCAAGTTATTGACCATTTTCCCCACTTACTTATGGTAAAAATAATTTCATGATCCAGGAGTAGAACAAGTTGAATATAGCAGAAAAAAATAATGAAGAAAATCCCTCAGACATTTGGATACCTACTTCAGTTCTCTTAGGCATTTGTTTTGGTTATATCTGCATTTATATATGCACTCAGCTGCCATTTATGTTCTAGCAACTTAATTTGTTCTCAGGAATGTTTGCTAAATAAAAGAAGAGAAAAGACTGTGAAAAAACAGATTGCAAATTCTTATCTTGATACTAGAAATGGCAGTAAATTTATGAGGAAGTAGGAACATGCAACATCTTATAAGCTATCAAAACAGCTTTTAGCCCCCAGGTATTAGCAACATAAAGCTGAAGAATAAGTTACCAGCTAGGAATATCCATATACATCACTTTACATTTTAAAGAATTACTAAATTTAAGATGATCACAGTCTGTTGATTCAGTCTATTCATAATAAGGTATACATTTATCATGTATGATATTTTATCCTAAATGTCAATTATAAATGTCTGAAACAGTAGATTTCAGCCATATTTAAAAAGCAGAATAAGTCTACAATAAACAAATATGTCTAATGCTATATTGTCAGCTGCAGCTAGCCAATTTCAAAAAAGTGAGTAGTAGTCAAATGAAAAAGTTAGGAGAAAAAAGATATTTGTAGTATTTTAGAACCTTAGTGTAAAATACAAAAATTAAATTATGGCTAATTTCAAGGGTTAAAATTGCATTCAGTTATACTTGAGGTGTAGCTTGTAGTTCTTCAACTCAAAGATCCAAATCTCACAGGATGAAAAGATGGACTAACTTAAAAGGTAATTCCTTTAAATATATGTATAAAGAATTAACAGAAGAAAGATGAAGATCATACATTGGTATTTGTGGATTAAACTGAAGAGAGTACAGCTTCTAGGCACAGAATGGAAAAGCAGAAATTTCAGAAGTGGATTTAGAGTTAAATTCTGTTCTGTACTTTAATTAGAAATGCAATTAATAAAAGTTTTAAAACGAATTGACTTCACAACACTAGAAAGTTCCACCCTTGTTTTCAGGGAGGATCTGAATTACGTGTGTGTAGTCCAAGCTGGGGTCTAGTGATTACAGTTCACCAGGCATACAAACCCCTTATGTTTACTGGGTAAACATATTTCAAGCCTCATGCTAGGGTAAAACTTTCTTCCCTCTTACCTTTAAGCAATTCAGAGACACTTAAGTTTGGAGTACAAGTTCTTCAAGGTCCTTCTGCAGCCAGTGAAGACTTCCAGACAAGTCTGTCTGAGATTTCAGTTCTCTGGAGGCTTCACTGTCTTGCTCTCTCTCCTCTGACCCGAAGATGATGTTCCTGACTTGGGTGTCTCAGTTCAGTATCTAAATTATTTTAGATAGATCTGACCCATTTTGCCATAGATAATATAACACATGCTAAGAGAAGACCATCTATTAAATAAGATGTGGCATCCATGTTCAGTCTTTAGGGGTACATGTCATAAGTAATTCTGCTATACATCAGCAGCAGTTCTGCAGGTATCTTGCACTCAGTGTGGAGCCAATGAATTTGCTGACTCACTCACTCACGTGATCTCTCCCTGTTTCAGCATTCAGTTGCCATTTCTCTGATAGTAACATCCCTTACAAATCCAGGACCATCCTAACAATGAGCCAGTTTGTGTATTGCATTCAATTTACGGTTGCCGGGAGGGTTAACATTATTAACTTTTGAGCCAACACAAATAAGAGATCAAAAGAGTTTCATGGCAGTGAACTAAGCCCCTTGCATGCTCCAGATGTCATTCTTATTCTTACTCCACCATGGGCACAGCCAGGTACCTAGGTGATCTTCAGGGACAGACAAGGTTTCCAGGGTTTTTCTGCTGACAGCTTGTGAAGCTTGTTCATATCAAATACAGCTAGCATGTGAATGAGACAATTAAACATATTCCTCATGACTTAGGCTCCCAGGGAGAATTGCAATTAAGCATCTGATTTTTTAGTTGATATCACTTGTGTGTCCAACTCCTGTTGCCTTACTAAGGATGTAATCCAGGTTGGCTAGAGTTTGGTCCTCTAAAAATGCTAATGGGCTGTTCTACCAGAAAAACAGCTCTTATCTGAAGAATTTCTAATGATCAGATGGTGAAAAATGGGTTGAATTTGCTATCATCAAACTTTCAATGGCTTTCTTGCATCACGGCTAAGCACAAAATATAATAAGAGGCACATAGACGCTTCCTGTACTGGAAGGTGTTGCTGATTTCTATGAATGGGTCTTTGATCAACAGACAGTTACAAGCCCAGTTTAAACCGAAGGATGTCCAGTTCAGCCTTATTCTATGTTAAATAGATGCAACAAACAAAACTCTTTCACATATTGTCAGCTGAAAAAATTAAGAAGTCATGTCCTAAAGAACTTTGCCAAATAACAGAACCAGAACAGAGATGAGCTGTACTCTGTGACATGCAACTGTTTGGCAAAGTGGATACACATTAAGAGAAAAAAACAGGAAGAAAAGCAGTCATGCACCTGGTCCCAAGAAGAAGAGAGCTTTGTGGGTGCAAAACTGACTGAGAAGATGACTGGAGGAAACTAAAGCAAGATTGTTGTTTCTCTTGTGCTCGGGGAAAACAGAGTTTGTGTGTAGGACAAAAAAAGAACCTCATTTTTATCATTCATTTCTTCTCCAAATGGAGACAGTCCTGGGAGTTCCTGTCTACTGACTAACAGCTCAGAGAAGTAATGAATAATGGAAGTCACAGAATCCTCACTAGGCTGTCTAGGAAATCAGTTCTGTAAAAATATGTGATTGTCAGTCAGTGGATACAGAAGATTATTTAGCGCACATTGGCAGATGTGCTACTGCTTGATTCTTCTTTTTGAAATACAGTTCTGCTACAGGTGGGAAAATTACAAGGGTTGTTTTTTATCATACTTAAATGACATTAGCTTAATGATGAAGTTAGAGCAGATCCTCTGATCTCAAGGGATTCTCTTTCCTCAAACACTAGCATCTTAACTATTATCTGTCTTTATTATTCTCAGATGCTGCTCATATATTCATGGGGGATCAGAAAGCTAATTTTTCTGTGTGCCAGTACAACAGGGAGATAAGACCAGTTTCTAGACAGAATGTTTAAAAAGGAACCTACATTCATGATATGCCCTAAATGTCAGGTTACATCAATGTTAGTAAAGTAAACAATGTCCAGATTCATTCTCTAGTTCTGAGACCAACCAGCACAGTTTGGCTGTGTCTGTATTGTTATACACCGTCAGTCTCCAAGACGGGATTGCATTATTCATGTATTCTATTTGGCATACTCCCTTGTCTGTGCTACCTCCTGAGCTATTCCCAGGAATTGTTTGGTGGAGAGTTATTATTATGGCTTGAAAACCAGGTCAAGAACGATTTTAGCAATTTAACAGTATGGACACACAAGGTCCAGTGCCTGGGCCCATGCCTTGGCACTGATGACAGGTTAAATATTTTTTGTCATGGGGACTTCAAGTGAGATCTTTCTTTGTTTTTTCACGGACAGTTTGCTGTTTTGAGCCTGTATCCTAAAGCACAGGATAATGTTTACTGCAAAATGAGAGGGAGTAGGGTTGCATTTGAAATGTATCTACCATTAGCATGTTGGAAATTTTTCACATTTTTCTCAAATAGAAACACCTTGTAAAGCTCCCATGAGTTGATGGCAGTTTCTTAAATCTTTGTCTATATTCTATTTAGGCAGATGTAAGCAAGGGAGAGATGTTATTGCCTAACACAGAAACTACTTGTGGATAGCAAAATTCTGCTGTCAGACTAAAATATAATCAGTTTTGGTTCCTTTCCTTATCATTATTTTTTTTAATATCTGTTATCTCTTTTATAAAAAGTCATTTATATAATAAAAAGAGAGACAGAGGTTTTATTTTCTTATTCACTACAGATAGTTTTGCTGTAAGCCAGTCACTTGCACCTATGCAAGCATGCTCCTTTTCCAGACTCTCTAGGCTGTTGCCTGAGTGAGGGGCGTGAAGTGAAGTGAGGGGGGCTAAATCTCTGTGTGCTAAATGCAGTATGTACACCCATGCCTGGAGATATTTGTTTGATTATGTTGAAGATGTAACTGTTAACAGAACTCCACCTCTGGTGTCTCTTTGGAAATTAAAATACTGGGCAACCTTAATGAGGGATCAGAAGAAAATCAGTGAGTCCTGTTTATTAATCGTTTAAACAAGAAACACTAAAATAGAGCTGTTTTTACTTTGCTGCTTTCTTTTTCTTTTTTTTTTAAGAAGATCCCTGGCAATTTTATCACATATGGATATTAAACTTTTATAACCCACAAACACATGGCTAGAATCAGCACCTGTGTCAGAGCTTGATGAAACCTCCCATGACGGGTATATTCATGTCATAACTTCGTAGGACATAAACTAGAATCCTTCAACTAATTTAATAACAGACCTTCATTTCCTGTGAGCAACTTAATATAAGAAATACATGGATTACAGCACAGGTTATAATACTCCTTCCTTATGGTTGAAACTAACTTGTGCTTGGAAATTTTTTCAAGTGGCTCCCTAGAAACTTCACATGCCACCTCTTGTGTCACCTAAAAAAATTTCTGGGATCCTTGGATAGGATCCAAAACCAAGTGGTTTTAAGTCAAGACATTTAGAAGGTTTCCTGAATTTTTAAGATGCTTTCTTATGGGAACTGCTGGGAGAAAAGGGAACTCCTCATACATAACTAAACCCACCTGAACATTTCTGCAGTTTTCATTTCTGTCTTTGAACAGGCATTGAGGCTGTGAGCAAGGAGAATAATTTAGAATGGGCCCTAAGCTGTCCTTTGCTCTAAGAATATAGCCATAATAGAAATCTCCGAGTTACAACAGTCAGTCTGTCCAGTCATGCTCATGCATCTAAGGAAATATCCATGCAACACTGTCACATGCCTTTCTTTGGTCCAAAGCAAATAGTTACTGAAGAATATCACCAATAAATTTGAAACAGATATGTTGAAGTGTGTCAGTTAACGTATCTAACTCTTCGGTTTTCACTGAGAATGACATCAAGCTTCCAGAGAACATTGACAGGAGTTGTGCACATCTACCTATGCCTATGCTTATACTGGTAAATTGAAATGCATTTGGGATATGGTACCTTATTTTGGAGGGTGAAAGAGTTTAATAGTATGGATGTAATTGCTAGAGGAATGTTGCTGGCATACTAATTTATTAGTATAGACATAGCCTCACTTTCATGATAAATACCACTTATTTACTCAGATGGAAGCTCCCAGGAGAGGCTGGGAGCTGTTGGCAACAGTGTTTGGCTGCCTGCCTTGAAGCACAGCGGGTTTCTGTACCAGCACTTAATGATGTGTTACATTTAAACATCATCCCTGAGAGAACCTGACCTATACGCCATTAACTGTCCACCCCATGTTCCAGGGAGCCAAACTGAGTTTGGGAGAAGCCTTAATAGGTGCTGATTATGAGCAGCATCAGTTCAAGCCTTTTCAGCAGCCTCCCTTGCGTGTAACCCTCAATAGGGATCCAATAAAGGGAATGGTGGCTTTGATTAACAGCTGAAACAACAGGGCACACAGTCAAAGCTCTGCTTCAACTGCTCAACTGCTCAACTGCTTCAAGAGAAGAATCTAATTTCAGATGTAATAAATATGTTAAAATGCTTGGGTTTGTGTTTGCCTAGATTTTCAACAGGCCGTATTGGTCACAGTCATCTCTTTCTAAGGTGTAGTTGTCCAGGGTACAAGATTTGAAATCAGGAGACATGAGTTTGATTTCCAGCTGTGTGAATGATTTTCTTTGGGTCATTACAAAAGGGCTGCACATCTATTTTTTTCCTGTTTCCCCTCCCACATTTTGCTTTCTTGTCTGTTCCCACAATAAGCTCTTCAGGGATGGTTTTTTAACACTGTATTTTTGTTTTCTAGTCTATTGTAGTTTTCTCTTAAAGTCAGTTTTTTGGAATAAGAACAAGGCAGTTTGTCCTGACTTTCATGGGCTTTTATTGATTTATAATTGCTATGATTTATTACCTGCACTGCCTGATTTCATTTAAGTAAAAACTCAGTCCAAACATAATGCATATAGCTCTTGTCACAGAAAACATCAAAAGGCGCTCCTCTTCTTCCTAGGAAAATACATCTTCACTAAGCAAATAAAGTGTTCTCAAACAGAAAATAAATATTAAACATAGCAATCTGTGGTATGTGCTGCCAGGACCTGCAGCTGGGATCCACAGGAGAGTAACAGGCTGTTCCACGTTTACCTTTCAGCTCAATCAGCAGGTGTAGTCCAGGATTCAACCATCATCAACCCAAGATCTGGGCGCTACTACTCACCCAGCAGTACCAGCTGCATCCAGATGAAAAGTAAGGACATGAATGTAGTTCTGTTGATTTAAAGAGAACATATAACATGTTGTTTATTATAGTTTTATGCTAGCTGTGCAGAATTGATGATTCCTGACCCGGCTTAAAAATTCATAAAAAATTATCAGCACATTTGTACTAGCAGACAGTGTTTGTACTGGTTAAGCATTTCACATCAGGTGACTGTGAGCTTTTTTATCTTGTCTAGCCCTGAAAGCAGTTTTGCTGCTGTGCTGAACCAAACGAAAAGGAAATACAGAGAAGGTGGAAATGGGAATGGGCTACTTGGGGGACTACAGAGATGTTGCCCAAGCATGCAGAACTGGAGTTAGGAAAGCCAGAGGTTAGCTGGAGTTGAAACTAGTGTAGTATGTGAAGGGTAGCAAGAAGAGTTTCTTAGTGTGTATCATCAGCATTAGGAAGACGAAGGAAAATGCGGGATCACTTCTCAATATCCTCACCTAGTGACAAACACAGAAAAGGCAAAGGTATTCAATAATATTTTTCTCAGTCTTTACTGGTAAGATTTTCCATCAGGTCTCTTGGGTCCCTAGGCCTAGTAGTAGAGGGTTTGGGAGCAGTCACTTAGTGACCATTAACTGGTCACTAAGGAAAGACTTAAAATAATCATATAGTGCATAATAACAGAAAATGCTACATCTTACAGAACAGCAAAGAAGCTGTATTTCTTTTGACACAGGGAACGGCAAGAATATCTGCAGAAAATAATTGATCAACAAATTATTTATGTAGGAAAAGGCTCTATAACTTAAGCAATAGATGGTAACCTAATTACCAGCCTGAGTAATGCTTTTAGATAAAAATTTAAAAAGGAGCAAATATAAAATTCTTCAGAAATCAAATTAGCATAGTATGTTGCCTTCATATTAAAATTGAGGACATGGCACTCTGATTCACATGCTATACAGTTAGGAAGGCTATTTCTGTCGTTTTGTTGCTTATTTAAATGTATAACCTACTATAAACCAGAACACTTTAAAAATGAATAAAAAGACTTTGCATTCTCTTCTGACTTTCTCATGACTGTATGATTAATGCGGATCTTGCACAACAGACTGAAAGAAATAGTACTGCAAGTTACAACATAATACAGTTCAGTATTACAGCAGCACAGCACAACATAATACAGTGTATTATCAATACTACACTATACTACTGCTTACATCAGTACTGATATCAAAAGGAAGCATTTGTGAGCCAGGTAGAGTGTATTCCCTCTTAAATGTGTTTCCTCCTCAGGGAGTGGAGACATATGATCAGACCAACTTGTCTCTCGTAAAGTAAGGGAATAATTTCTGGATAATGAATTAATTGCTTGTTGCCTAGGAGATAGATTGATACACAGGAGGCAGTATCAGTCCTCTTCTCTGGAGCATTGCTTGCTATCCAGTGTACTCTCAACCTGCAATATTAAGCTCTGCTAATGGGGCTGGAAATAGAAAACCTGATTCTGTGCATCCCTTGAATGTCTTGAAGTAATTTAGGACAGTTTCTAGGTTACATATTCTAGCCTCTAGTTTTCTCTGTAGAAGGAGAGTAGAGTGAGAACAAATAGAGCATTTATGAATGACTGTGTTACTATAACTCTGTGAAGTAATCTTGCCTACATACACCAGATACCCACAATTTTTTGCTGTTTAATCTGCATATCTGAGTTGGAGTTTCTGTGTCCTGAGGTGTACACCTATGCAGCTTTTGCACTGATGCTTCAACAGAAAGTCAAACCTAACTGTTTTCTTAATTATGCCAGGAGAAGATTACAAATGTTATATTCAAGAAGCAATATACATTTCTTAAATTATTTTCCTTTAAATGTTTTTTGGGGTTGGACTGATAACATAAAACTTGGAAAACATACTTGGTTCAGCTGTAATCTGCCATCTTTGCTGTTATTTTGCAACAGCAATAGACATTTTATCTCTGGACATTTTGTGTACTCACAGTGGATTTAGTGGAGACAAGAAATTTAGCTGGATTTAAGGTGCTGCCTTTTACATTTATTGAACAGATTTCATAATGCATTTGTCTATGAGCAAGATGATCCATGGCAATTGAATTTTCCATAGGAAGCTTCAGAAATCTCACCTAATTTCTAACACATGAAAGTTTTAAAACCTGAAGATAAAGGCTAAGCTGAAACTTTTGTTATAATTGACAATGACAACTCTGAATATTCTTGTTATCTATAGGCATGACCAGGCCTTCTAAAATGCAGCTAAATTTTTGGGTTTAATGAATTCTACATTCTATATTTACCTTGGAAGAAAAACTGTTGGATATAGTCTGTATTTTCCACTACTGGTTTCATTCAGTGATTCCTTCTTGCGCTGTGAGCTAGAGAGAACAAAAATATACAATCTGCTTTTCTCTTTCTGCTCATTATCTGGCACACTTTTACTTACATCCTCTCTGATTTGTCTCCTGTGGTAAACTATCCCTGTTTTTCAGCTTCTTTTCAAATCTAATGTCATTGCCTTTATTATTCTTACCACCATTCGCCAAAGATCTTCAAAACCTGCTGTGTGCTCTTTGAGTGATGGACTGACTAGCACTGCCAACAGTATTACTGATAAGACATCATCACAGATTTATTTAATGATATTATATTTTTGTGTAATTCTTCACACTCTACTTTCTCACTCCAGATACACATTAATTAGAGACTTTCAATGAACTTTAACAACTGTGTAACTCATAATTCATGACACACTGTTAAGGACTCTATTCAGTGCAGATTCTTCATCTCATGGTCTAGCTCACTCTCATTCTCTGGCATGGGGAATAGAAAATCAAGATACAATTTATATGTTCTGTAACAGAATACATATATCTTTATATAGGTTATGATCAAATTTATTTAGGTATTTATACATGCAAATAGATATTTTAATACCAGACTCACCTGTGTTTACTTCTGTGCAAAATGAATTGTTAAGCCAATTTATAGAAAAGGGACAACATAACACGTAGAGCAAGGGACAGTCTTTTCAAGTTCTGTCATTTTGTTTGGCCATTGTCAGTGCACCAAAGGAAGTGTCAGGCTTTCTGCAACTCCTATAAGCTTTAGCACTCGACTTCTTATCCTTCACCTCTTCACCCTTCTTTCTAGAGTCCATCTATTCATATGTATCCATTTCTTGAGTTGATAAATTTGTAAAAATACTTTAATAGTAATTGTACTATCATAGCAGCTACAAGCCATAAATATGGATCAGAATCATATTATGTAGTCTTTTTCCTCTTCTATTATATATTGTCATCATGTGCTAGTAGGCTTGTCAGTCAGCCACTGACTTTCTGTTCATCTACATAGCACCACATGCATCAGCTAAGGTACTATGAAAATAATGATGAAATCAGCTAATGGAACAACTGAGATTTTATCTGGTCTGCGTTTTCTTCCTCTCAGCTCCTTTAAATGTTTAATTAAACTTTAAGTGTTTCCTTTTGTATTGTTCAGGCTATCAGCCTACAAAAAACAGTCTTTGGCAGCTGTTGCTTATATTTAAGCCCTTAAGTTGTTGGCTACAGTGCTGCAAATAAGAGAGTGCCTAATGACAGCTGTAGGAGGCCAAATCTTGGTGAGGGAAACAGAAATAGCATCTTGCCCTGTGATCCCCCTCTAAAGTGCCGAGTTCTCAAATTTCAGTCAGAAGTATAAAAACAAAAGACTGTGTATTTTTCAAGATACTTTTAATGATTAAGGCTAAAGACCTTTCCTCCTGCCTTTGTTTTTGTCAGGACCCTGCACATTTAGTGATAAGTATAGAAATAGTTAGGAATTGTATGAGGTTCTGATGAACAGTCAAGCAGTTCTCATATAACACCTTCACTTCATGTTTTTACAGACCTTCACAGTAAGGAAGTTCTGCGAACTCAGTTTATATGTGGGGAATTAGAAGCTGGGACTAAGTGATGACACAGTTTCCTCTAGGTTGCAAGCAACTTACTATGATGTGTATAAATATACAGAATCCTCATGAAGTTCATTAAATGTAATCCTGTTTGCAATGAAAATGCTGATCTGTGTTTTTCCAGAGCTGACTTTTACACCTAGAGTTATGAAATCCAGAAGAAAAAGCCGCTGACAGAACTGAGGGGGTTTAAGCACTTAAAAAGAGGAAACTTAGAAGGAAAAAGGTGAATAATGTTTTCTCAAATAATACTTTCTCAAGATCTGCTCATGCCTTAGCATGAGATCTTTAGATCTTCAGTTGAAGATCTTGGGTAATCCCAGTCCAGCTGGATTTAAACTGAGACAAGGCTGCCTTGTTTCCATGCTGTTCTATAACAGTAAATGGAACATGTGCAGACAATATAATTATATTTTTAAAGTTAAAAAGTCAGTAAATTAAATGTTACCATTGCCAACACTGAAGTGTATTTGAACAACTTTTAGGCTAATTTATCGAAAATGTGTGTGATTTAAAAACAAACATATAATTTTGTTAGGCTTGTTTTATAAAAACACAGATGCAGCTACTGTATTTGCTATGTGCCCCTTCTTTAATTCCCTAACATTTATGCTTCTTCTTATGGGGAAGTTTGCTAGCTTTTAAAAAAAGCTAGAGAAAATGCCTAGGTATGCCAAGCCTTTGGAAACAGGTGTGCCCTGCAATGAGTTCTTCAGGGCCCCATATATTTTGCCATACATTTAGGTAACAGGCAATATCTATAAACACTATGTTAACAGCTACACAGGTTAGAAGAAGGGCTATCTATGAGAGTGAGTGAAATTATACACACCACAAGTGAACACAACAAATAAGCAATGTCTACTTGATCCTTTATTCAACCTATATAAAATGCTTACAGATCCTGAATGTGAGAATAATTGATAGGACAATTAAACTTATCTAATCAGTTTATTGATAGCAGTGTATTTTTTCATTTCCTAATACAAAAAGCTGTCTAGAGGTTATTTTTGATGGGACTGTATGGCATTAGGGACCTTTGAAAACCTTAGTTTTGGTTTTCTTTAGAAGAGGAAAAAGTTAATAGTAGCAGTGAGTGAAAGTATGCTTTCACTGTAGCCTGAGATGCTAAAAAAATGGATTATCTATTTTCACAAAACACCAAAAGGATTGCACAGATATGGACTTTTCCCCAGAAGTGTCAGTGGAAGGGCTCTAAGGCTGCCAGTCTGCTAAGGTCTCCAGGTCCTCATACTCATGGCAGCACATTTTCAATTTCACAGAAAGGTAGTAGAAAAGTGCTGCTTAAGTGTTTGTCCTCTTCAGTTCTAGTGTCCCAAAATGTAACAGTAATGTGAGGGATTATAATGACTTATTTATACACATGGCTCTGACAGCTTGCATCTTGTTCATAAATTTATGAGATTTATAAGACTGTATGATCTAGCAAGTGCTAGGTTCTAGTGCTGAAGGGTTTCCAGTCCCCTGGTGCAAACCCAGAGCCATGCCTTCGGCAGCACACCTCTGAGCCTGTTCAGGGTCCTGTCAGTCCCACTGCATTTCCACACAATCCATACACAGAGCAGTTTGCATATACCTTCTCACAGGAGTGCCCCAGCCCTGCTCCTTTCACCATTGCCTTTACAGGTAGCAGAGAGAGTCCTTAAATGACTTTCTCCTCCTCCTCCTCCTCCTCCTCCTCCTCCTCCTCCTCCTCCTCCTCCTCCTCCTCCTCCTCCTCCTCCTCCTCCTCCTCCTCCTCCTCCTCCTCCTCCTCCTCCTCCTCCTCCTCCTCCTCCTCCTCCTCCTCCTCCTCCTCCTCCTCCTCCTCCTCCTCCTCCTCCTCCTCCTCCTCCTCCTCCTCCTCCTCCTCCTCCCCTCCATAGCTAACAGGCTCATCCTGCAAAGTACACACACATCTTAATTTTAAATTGTAGATAAAAAGAGATTTTTATAGTAGGCAAAAATATAATTATCTGAGGCTCAAAACCTCAGAGAGAAAGATCTGTCCCTAATCATGTGGACTGGTATTCAGGCATGAGAACTGAAGCTCGATTTGACTCATAAAAATGCAAGGTGACTTGAATGAGATAGAAAAATATGGGTTTAATTCACTAAAGGACTCATCTGATATTCAGGCTGGGCTAATTTCTCCAGTACAAGGTTGTTCTGTATTTAGGCTTTTTAACATTTCCTCTCCTTTTTATCTATTTGATATTTTTTCCTTCTTTTATTTTTTTAGCTTTTCTTATTTTTCCAAGTTGAATCTTTAGTTTACAGTGTTTAACAGAATAATATCTGAGCCAGCAGCTGTCTAATGGGAAACTGGATAATGAATAGTAATGACAGTATTCTTTGATGTGCAGCCAGGCAAAGTAAGACTTACTGAAACATGTAACTAACAGTAACACATGAATACAGAATGCAATATTCAATATTTGGGGAGCTGAAGAAGACTACTAAAGGTTCTAGTTTTAGTGATTCTGTAGCACAGGCAGCTTCTATTGTTTATTTATTTTTGACCCAGCATGACCTTAGGGCCTGAGCAACCAAGCTTTTCACTGTTTTGGTGTTCAGTTTCAGACTTCTTGCTAACGGTCTTCCTCAGTAATTTTACATTTTACGGATACAGTAGCAAACTGCAGGAAAAAAAAAATCAACGCAGTCTATGCTGAAACATTAGAATCTTGTCCAAGAGGTGTCAGATCAAAAGACGTAAGAAATGCCCATTGTTTTCTTCAGAAATTGTATGCCAATATATCTTGTATGCTCTTATGCCACAAGAAGCCTCAGAACAGTTATGGAAACAACTGCAAAGTTCTTCATTTTTCAGTGCAAAGTAGTGTATAGCCACTTAAAAGCTCTTTGTCAGTATTTCACTGAAAGACTAAGAAAAATATTCATGCAACAGTTGATTAAAAACAGGAGGAAAGTAAGATATCTACTACCTAACTGAAATATTTTTATTAATCTGGAAAAGATATAAAGTATAAAAGAATATACTATCTAGGCAGAAGTAATGTTTTTAAATGCCACATGAAATTACGAATGCATAAACAGGTTATGAAATCACACTTTAAGAATCAAAGAGCAAACAGTAGAATAAAACATGGATCCAAATGATTTTGATGCTTTGCATACCACTCTCATGATAAAATATTTCTGTGTTGTTTTCTGATGACAGGGTAAAAATGTAAATCTCAAGAAGTCACATTAAGAGTATAGTAGGAACAGGTAGTATAAATACTTCAAGGGAAACGTGTTGAGAAATGTTCTTAGTACCATACACAGGGCTAGAGAGAGTGCAAGATGTCTATATGTGGTTGAGAAAATGGCATAGAGAAGAACAGAGGAAATTAGCAATAGAAATTAGGAAGAGCAAAAGAAATTAGGAAATGAGAAAACTTTAAGAATAAATGGACCTTATACAGGAGGGAGGTGGTCCATCCAAAGAAAATTAAATCCTTTGATGATACTAAAAATCAAAATAGTTATAGGAAAATTTTCAAACTAATGATCTGAAAGCCAACATGTTGAAAAGTACACAATTTGAGATGATTCATCCCCCAGAGGTGAAGTTACGTACTCTGTATTCCGATGAAGCTTAGAGCAAAAGTCAGCAAAATTCGAACAAGTGACAGCAAAAAAAAGACTAAATGAATAGAGTCTCATTTAAACACATATGCAAACACCCAAAAACACGCAAAAAGCAGGCACATATCTATGAACACTTCCATGCAAAGTCTGAAAATCTAAAATACAAGGCAGATAACCTGAAATGGCTGTTTTAAGTGAGGATTTGGACAGACAGGCAATTCAGAAGTAAGGAAGACATTCAGTGGAACTTAGTAGGTATGTCTACAATAGTAAGTTGGACAGGACCATGGCACAGGATCAAACCTCTCTCAAGCAATTCCCTGGCACAGTTCAGGGGCTGGCTTAACCTAGAGATCATTCCAAATTGGCAGCCAGCACATGATCAGGACATTCTGCGGAATGGAAGGAAAAGGGTTTAAGCAGCATGGACATAAACCAGGTCATACCTGGCTTGTTTCATAGCCAGCAATTCCTATGTACAAGTGATGTAGGAACTTCTGGCAGTCTGCAAGTATTTTTCATCTTAGACAAAATATATAGCCCTAAAAGATTTCCAAGACCAGTTGACACTTACAACGGGTGCTAAAGGAGTTAAAACACTGAATTATTGGCCCAATAACTATAACATGTAACTTCTAGTCAAAAACAGTACAGGAGCAGTGAAAGGTATCAAACATGTAGCCAGACTTTTAAAGAGCCCCCAGAGGAATCTGAAATAATAAAGACTGGTAAGTCTGTATCCTATACTTCACAATTTGATATAATAGTAGAAATGTGAATACATATAATAGGAAGGTATCAAAATGTTTTTGGGAGAGGGAAGGTATGCATCACAGATCTGTTATGTTTCTCTTAATAAGACATCAACAATGCAATGGTTTATGACATATAAGTTTGTTTTCAAAAAATGTTCTACTTTCAATGGTCTTTCAAATACTCTTTATGAAGCTAAACTGTCTTCTTAAGGGTCCTTTTGTGTTTGAGAAGTGGTTGACAGTGAGGGGACAAATATTAGAAATAAATGATTATTTCACTGTTTCACTGTTGCACTGTTTAGTTTTTCACTGAAAAGAGTCTGGCTCCATCCTCTCGACACCCTCCCTTCAGATACTTGTGCACGTTGATAAGATCTCCTCTCAGCCTTCTCTTCTCCAGGCTAAACAGGCCCAGCTCTCTCAGCCTTTCCTCATAAGAGAGATGCTCCAGTCCCCTAATCATCTTTGTAGCCCTTCGCTGGACTTGCTCCAATAGTGCCACATCCCTCCTGTACTGGGGAGTCCAGAACTGGACACAGCACTCCAGATGGGGCCTCACCAGGGCTGAGTAGAGGGGGAGGATCACCTCCCTCCACCTGCTGCCAACACTCTTCCTGATGCAGCCCAGGATACCATTGTCCTTCTTGGCCACGAGGGCACACTGCTGGCTCATATTCAATTTATTGTCCACCTGGACCCCCAGGTCCTTCTCTGCAAAGCTGCTTTCCAGCAGGTCAACCCCCAGTCTGTACTAATGCATGGGGTTATTCCTCCCTGGGGGCGCTTTCCTTTACTGAGCTTCATGAAGGCAGCATCTGTCATACAAGGAGAGGCTGAGAGAGTTGGGACTGTTCAGCCTGGAAAAGAGAAGGCTCCAGGAGGATCTTATCAATGTATATAAATATCTGAAGAGAGGGTGTAAAGACAATGGAGCCAGACACTTTTCAGTGGAGCCCAGTGACAGGATGAGAGGCAGCGGGCGCAAACTGAAACACAGGAAGGTCCATCTGAACATAGGGAAAAACTTCTTTACTGTGAAGGTAACAGGTTGCCCAGAGGGATTGTGGAGTCTCCATCCTTTGAGATGTTCAAAAGCCATCTGGACAGGGTCCTGGGGAATGTGCTTTCAGTGATCCTGCTTTAAAAGGGGTGATGGACTAGATGATCTCTAGTGCTCCACTCCAAACTCAACCATTCTGTGATTCTGTGATCTGCTGGCTACCTCTGCTAACTGTGCTCTCATTTATTCTATTTCTTACAATATATGAACAAGCAAACCAAATAAAATTATCCAGCAGAAGGTTTAAAGATAGCAAAGGAGGAAAATTGTAACAAACCATGGAAATCATTGCTTCTAGTTATTGTGAAAGCTAGAAGTTGGATGGGTTCAGAAAACAATAGAACAACTTTATCAGAAGAAAAATCCATAAACACCTATTAACTATACCAAAAATGGTTTGCCTCAGGAAGCTGCAAACTTGGTGACTGCACAAAGATGGAAAGCTGTAATGATGGAAAGTATCACTGCAAACTTGTCTTGCTTTCATATCGTTCTCTAAACATCTACTCCTGGACACTGTCAGAGATGTAATAGAGATTAGAGGGATCTTTGACCTCATCTTGTATGGACTGCTTTTATAAGGGACTAGAGAACAAAGAAAGAAATAGTCTGAGGAAAACATACAGAAAATCCAGTACTTTTGGTCTGATCTAATGTCAGTATGGCCCAGTAGGTCAGTGAACCTGAATGCAGAAAATACTGATCATAGCCTTGACTCTGTCATTTATCTTCTGTATGACTGAAAGTGATATGTCACTTAAAACCATCTCTGTGACTGTTCTGCTTCCCACTCTTAATTTGTCTTCTCTACTTTAGGTGCACATTCTGCAGAGTAGAGATTGCCCCTTGCCACATGTTTTAAAGACCCAGAGCTGTAATCTCCATTACTTTCTATAAACAATACATTTTTTTCTAGACCACTAGATGTTGTGCTAAGTTCACCTGAAAGGCATTGATTTCTGTTAAAATAACCAAATCCTTTTATCAAAAAGCTCTGTGCCCCTTCCTTGTAGGTATTCCTCAAAATACTCAAGAATATAAACATAATGTGAAGAAGTATTTCTTTCTTTTTTGCTTATTTAAACTTGCTGACTGGTATTTTCACTGGATGCATCTTGTCCTATGAGAAAGAGTAAAAAGCCATCCCTCTTTTGGCTTCTGTATACAGCTCAGGGACATTTGGGGGAAAGGCATGTTGTAATTTGTTATATCAAGGTTATATCTGTGCCCTGACCATTAATGATTTGTTTGTTTTTAAATCTTCGTAGACTTGGTGGAGGAGTGCATATTGCAAATGGAATTGCCATTTTTTTTCTGAACTACGTTTAGTACTTAGAGGTTAATAAGCAAATGGCCCAGGAAATGGATGGAGGAGCAGTGTACTTGCATTGATTTTTTTCTTATTTTTTTGTTTTTTTAAATAAGAATTGTACCTAGTTGGAAATTATACCTATAATATACAGTAAAGGTGGTGGGCATTTCTCTTGGTGGCTGCACAATAAAATTTTCACCAAGGCTCAAATTCTCATATGACTTTTAGGTCATCTGCATTTGCCCAACTATGGAATGTATCATTTCAATTTGTATTACAGCAAAGTAACCCTACTGACACGAATGAAGTTGCTTATAATTTACAGCAGTGTGAATGAGACTAGAATCCGACCTTTTCACTTAAAATACACTGGTGGATATTGATGATGGTGATGTCAATGATTTAATCAACTGCTGATCTTTTCTTATTTGATCACTGTAGTGTTAGAGCAACTCACCCTGGCTGTGCCTCATTTTAATGGCATTAACGAACAAATAAATCAATACACTATAGCTGATATTCTTGTAAATTTGTGTAACAGTGCCTTAGCAAGCTCGCTGGAATTTTTAAAACAGGATCCTGCTGAATGAGACCCTGCTTTCTGTATATGAAGAGAAAAATGCCTGAGGTTGGCTAAACAAGGTTAACTGATGGATGTTTCTTGCATCACCAGGGGTTCCAAAAATTCAGTAGCACGTCTGAATAATATATATCATGTTAAAACTAATCTTGCCTTTTAAACTTACAGTTTATTACTAAATTAATGCTAAGACAAAAGAGATCCTAAAGGAAGGGTGTTTCTGCAGGTATGTTGTTTGGTGGACCATGGTTATGTTCAGTTATAAGGTTTGCTGATTAGTCCATTCTTTTCATAAACTATATAGCATTCATTTTCTTTTGTGGCTCCTTACACCTTAGTGGCTGGTAGTTATTACCCTTTCCCCATGGAATTTTATGGCTGCAGAGATTTCCGAACCTGCTTTTTCTATCAGTCTTTCTCTTCTGCTCTTAGCTTCTCTCTTCTTACTTAAATAATATCTTCCCTTCTTCACAATCTGTTTAGCTGATGATAGCCCAACTGTTTCACAGGAGCTACTTAGTGCTGCTGCCAGGGAAGCAGCAGATCCACCTTGATACTACTAAGGGAGGAAAGATAGCAGAGGGGCTTCACAGCCAAAATCTGGGACATGACTGAGCAGGATGGCTCCAGCAAATAAACAAGAAGATTGTTTTTCTGTTGAGCCATGATGTGACATATTGCATAATAGAGAGAAAGGGGGCAGATAAGAGCTATTAAATCAGAACAGTCAAAGGAAGATGAGAAAGAGGGCATATTCACACAATTCATCTTTACTGTCAATACAGCAGCGTATTTCTCCCCAGCAGCTGTGCTTATGTGGTATGTTCAGCAAAAGTTGAACAGTAACCCTCAGGCTCATCTGCCTTTTTAACTAAAGCTTTCAAAAAATTTAAAGCTTGTTCTGCTGTGAAAAAAGGCTCTTAATTTAATATACTATTAGATTGGTATGGAAATAATCCTCTGAATCAAATAGATTTTAAAATGAAAGGGTTAGTCTCTTACATATGAAGAAATGTGGCCTATTTGTGTGATTAATACAAACGTAAGTCTGCAGTAGAATGATTATTTTGGAGGGGAAAAATGTGCTTGACAAAGCAATAAATTTTGGATGCTGAAACAGAGTTGGTTTGCTCTCTATGAACGCCAGTTCCTTTGAGCTATCAGATGGAATAAAGCATAAAATTGTGTTTGATTTATATTCACATGGTCTAATATCATATAATAAGTGGCATAAAAAGTCACAAGACACATCTTCCAGGGCTGATAATTTCATTTCAATATTTTGGGATTAGTGGTGGAAATTTATGGATTAGAAAAGATATTAATGTATGTGAACCTTTTAGCTAAATAAAGTATGAGACACTACTCTCTTGAGGTAAAAAGTTTAATAGATATAACCTTGAATTTATACTTCTTTTAGATGCTGAGTAGCCAGTATATTCTTTGTTTTATAAATTTCTAAAACCACATGTTAAATGGGTTTTGAACTGAAAAAACAGTTAACGAAATAAGAGTTATAAATTTTGAGCATTTACTGTTCACTTTCATGTAAAAGGGACAAATTTAAATTGCATTAGTTTTGGTGCAAATATAATTATAATTATATATATATGATTTTTTTTAAAAAAAAAAAAAGATAAATCAGCATTAAAATTCATTGGATGATTCTATTTTGCTAATACACTTTCAGAGATTGGAAAGCCAAAAGGGACTATTGTAATCACCTGGTCTAACCTCCTGTATATTGCAGGTCATATGACTTTTCTGAATTAATTCCCATTTGAACTAGCACTTATCTTTTAGAAAGGCATCCAATCTTGATTTTAAAATGTACAGCTGTAGTGACTCAAGTTGATAAGCATTTGCTAAGTAGTAGGTTGTTGTACATGTTGCAGGTTTTACCTCGTTAGTCAAGTTTCCCTTATACTTCTGCATACCTTAATCTACATTCGCAGCTATACAGTTGTAAGTATTCATACCATCAAGGATCACATTAACTTTTTAGGGTATGGATTCATGATGGGAGGCTGTGTTTAGCTGTTTCTTCCTGATCTTTGTAACCATCTTCTTCAAGGTCATTGAATGTTGAGTGTAATAGAACCAAGAGTTGACCTGCTTGAGACCTGTAGAAATGCACAGGCTCAGTGATGATTCTTCACTTACTATTTCATTCTGAGACCTGTTAGTTAGCTAGTTTTTAATCTTTATAATGTGTGCCATATTGATTCCTTATTATCCTGTCTCCCTAATCAGAATGTGCTGTACCAATTAAAGCAAATGTCTTACAGCAGTCTAGGAATACCAAATTTGTGCAGTTGCCTTTATCAATCAAACTTGTAATCTTGCTGAAAAACAATGAGTTGTAAGATCCATTTTTCATAAAACCGTGTTGATTCTTACTATTTATATTTCTTTGATTCAGTTCCTTACTGTTGGTGAGGAGAAGGGTACACTCCTTCACTTCTGGCACTCTATGTTAAAAAAAGGCTTCATCTGTTTCAGAGTTTATGTCAACTTGGAAACAAATATTGAAGTCATGGAAAAACACTGTAACACATGAAACAAGCTGGAGTACAAATGTGATTATCTGTTACCAACCACCAAATAGTCATGTTCTATGTCTGTTCACCATTAGTGAAGATCATGACAAGCCCCTTAAACATCTGCTTCTATTGTGTACCAAATACACCTACATTCCTGCATTCTCAGGAGATCATAAATACCTTCCAAAGCCTCATACCACAACTAATACACTCTAGATGTTTTCATTATGTGCAGAGTGTCTAGTCTTTATTTATAAGGCTTGCAAAGTCTATCTTTCTAATGTATGTAAGATAGGTGCGGATCCTACCTTTATATCTGAGCATATCTCATTCTTTAATGTATTTATGCTAAAATGTCCTCTCAACTTCCCTGTGGAATAAAAGAGATTTTTTCTTTATTTTATGGAGAGGGAACTAAAGCAAAGAGAGCAGATCTATAGAAATAGGTGCTCAATGGCAACAACAGGTGTGCATATGCTGTGTTGGACTTTGCAGTCAGCAGAGCAGGCTGCATGCCTATAAAGAATGATTAAGTACTGTCTAGAGCTAAGCACTAGAGTGTTTTTGAATTTCTGCCTCTCTAGGATGCATGTGTTGGAATTAGAGTAACACCATAGTTCCTTCACTCTTGTGGAGATGCAGACCCTATACATAAATTACTTTACTTAACTGGCTTAAGAGAGCCAGGTGTGTCATTTCACTGTGGAAGTGGTGCTTATATCCTGCTCATTAAATTATTCAGCTAGGAAGTGAAAAAACTAACAAATTACCTGAATAACAGGGGTTTTTTTCAGCCAGGAGGGACAAGCCCAGACTTGTTGTCCCTTCACTTTCAGGAATCGTACGCTGGGCAAAATATGAAAATAGTCCAGGAAGCAATGACCTGCTTAAGCAGCGCCTGGCCTCTGGGCTCTGCTCAGCTCTCTGCCGGGTCAGCTGGGTCGGGAAGAGCCGAGCAGCGCGAACCATTCTCCTGAGGCCCCGAGCTGGGCGGCCAAGGCAGCCTCAGTGCAGGGAGCCTGCACACTAGGCTGAAGCCCACAACGAGCTCTCGTGATACCAAAACCCAACAAAACTACACACGTGTCTCTTCAGCACCTTTTTTGATTTTTCCACTGGTTTTAATTCATCTATTTGGGTCACATACCCAGCAGAACTTTTTAAGGGGCACCCTGAGGAGAAGGGCTCATTAGCCACCGGTTTTTAACAGCGGCCTTCACCCAGCGGCCTCCCACCGCTGCGCGTGAACTCGTGCCCTTTAACGCGCAAGTGTCTTGACTTCGTGTGCTTTAATACGCGATGTCTAAGAGCGGGACAAGAGAGGCGGCTGCGGGCGGGCAGGGGGGCAGCAGAGGGGGGCAGGGGAGGCTCTGCGTGAACGCGCGCGGTCTGCAGGAGGCAGCCGGCGCCGCGCAGAGCCCCCGCGGCTTTCCCGGCGGGGGAGCCGGGGCCCTGCGCCCGCCGCGCCGCGCCGCGCCGCGCCGCGGGGCCGGCTCCCGCCGGGCGGGGGGGGAGGGGGGGCGGCCGCGCGCCCTGCGCGCCCGCGGAGCGCCGCGGGGCCGGCGCGGAGCCCAGGCTCGGCCCGCATTGGCTTCCCCCGCTCCCGCGTCACTTTCTGCCCGTCTCCCCACGCGCCGCCGCGCGCCGCGCCTCGATGGACGGGCTGGAGCGCGCGCTGGAGCGCTGAGCGGCTCTGCTCCGAGCCGGACCGCCGCCAGGGATGTCCGGCACCAGCCCGGAGGACGACTACCCGCCCTGCAGGAACTGGTCGTCCTCCCCAGAGCTGAATGAAACGCGGGCTTTCTTAACCCCTTCCACCGACTACGATGACGAGGAGTTCCTGCGGTACCTCTGGAAGGAGTATTTGCACCCCAAAGAGTACGAATGGGCGCTGATCGCGGGCTACATCATTGTGTTCATCGTGGCGCTCGTCGGCAACGTCCTGGGTGAGTCTCGCTCCTCAAAGTTGCCGTGCAGCCCGCGGGGCGGTCTGCTCGGCGGCTTTTCTCAACGACCAGAAACTGGGCGAGTTTCTCACCTCCCGCCGCAGCCCCTGGAAACACGGTTGTCTCCGGCAGCGGGAGCAAAAGTTAGGCGGAGGC
Organism: Apteryx mantelli; assembly: GCF_036417845.1. Lineage (NCBI taxonomy): Eukaryota > Metazoa > Chordata > Aves > Apterygiformes > Apterygidae > Apteryx > Apteryx mantelli. The sequence continues at coordinate 112,212,419 of NC_089980.1, read as the reverse complement.
GGAGGGCCCTCGGCGCGGGACAGCTCGGACGGGAATCGCCCCCGCTCGCCGGCAGCGCCGGGAGGGCTCGGGGAGCGCCGGGGCCGCGGCGCCGTTCAGGGCCGGCGGCGAGACCCTGCCCGGGCTCCGGCGCCGCCGCCGGGCTCCCGCCCCTGTCCGCCGGGCCGATGGTGCTGAAACCGGTCGCCCGGCCGCGGCGCTCGGGGGAGGCGGCCCCGCCTCGCGGCGAGCCCCTGCCCGCCCGCCCGGGGCCTGCTGCCCCTCCCCGCCCCGGCCCCCCGGCAGAGCCCAGCGCGAGCGCTAGAAACATCAAGCCTACATATTTTTAAAGGACAGGCTGGGGAGAAGGGCTGGCCGCGCCCCGGGGCGCGAGGGGGAGGGCGGCCGCGCCTCCCTCGGGAGCCCCCAGCCGGGAGAGAGCCGAGCCCGGCACGGCCCGCGGCCGCGCGGCCGGGGCGCAGCGGCCCCGCGGGGTAGGAGAGGGCCGGCGCCCTCCTCGCCGCCCATTCAGAGAAGCGAGGGGAGGCGGCGCCTCGGAGCCCGCCTCCTGCCCGCGCCCGCCCCGCTCCCATTCACCCCTGAAGGAGCCGGCGGGCGGGGCCGCGGCCGCCCCGCGCCGGGGAGGCGGCTCGGCGGCGGGAGCGGCGGTCGCGGCCGCGCGGGGGGCGGTGGGGGAGGGGCGGGCGGCGCCTTCCCGCGCGCACGGGGCTGCGCGGCGGCTGCCCCGGGGAGGCGGCGGGAGCCGGGGCCGGGCCGGCAGGGGAGCGGGAGGAGGGTCGTTCTCACTCGGTGAATGAAAGTTTCCTTGAAAGCTGAGGTTGGAGAGGAGCGGCCAGCGGGAAGGTGGGGCGGGCCGGGGCGGGGAGCGGGGGCGACGGCGGGAGGAGGGAGCGTTTACGGGAAGCCGCGGCGGCGGGACGGGGTCTGTGTCACGGAGCCGGCGGGCGGCGGAGGCTCTGACCGGGCCCCACCGGAGCCGCCACCGCCCGCTGCCCGCCCTCCCTCTCCGCTGCCTCCCTCCCCGCCCGGCCCCGCGCTCCTCCGTCGCTACGGCTCCTCTGAACGGGCCCGCCAGCCCGGAGGTGAGGCTGAGCTCCCCGCGTGTACCTCCGCCGCTCCCGTTATTTTTACCGGATTGTAAGAAAATGCGTTCGTGCGGACAGCGCGCACCGGCGTGCCTCGTGCCACCGCTGCCACGGTGACGGCTGCTCCAGGGTGGTGTAAGCACGCGCGTGTGCGCACACACACACGCACACACACTCACATTCCTGGGGCATCTGCATCCTGACCGACTCCTATTACTGCAGACATTTCCATTTTATTTTGCTGATACTCGGATCAGCTGAGAATACGTTAGTCTTAATAAATCCTGTATTTATGAATGTACATGCATGCAGCATGACCACCAGGGAGCTGATTACGCCATGAGAATCCGCTTATCACGGCCATTTGCTTTTTGTTTATTTACGTCAGTGATATTTTCATGAAAAGAGTGGCGCACTAACATACGGAACTCTGCCTTCAGGGTCTTTCATTCATGTTTTTAAACAGGATTTATGTATGGCAGGGCTGTCATCTGCAAGCTTTGCATGCTTCTCTAGTCAAGCTGCAAAGGAGACTGAAGCCAAAGGCAAAATTTTGGAAGTCTTCTTTCTTTCAAAGAACTGATATTGCCATTTTGTTTCTGTAATGGTGTGCTAACTGCTGATAAATACTGAATATGCACGAAACCAGTGTGTCTTTAGCGAAAGAGGTTGCATTATTCAGAAGCCTGAACATTTGCTTACTCTCTCCATTGCTCGGTAGTGAGCTTGATAGGCAGTGCTAAGAGCCTTCCTAAAGAGGGTATACTTTAAACTAAAAAGAAAACTGTCTTCTTCTGATCCTGAGCAAAGACTACTTTTGGAGGTAGTTTTAGGATCTGTCTTTACCTATTTACCTCCACCCATTCTGTAAACAGGCTGTCCTCTAGCCTTTAAAGACTCAAGGTCAAATCTTCGGCTATAGGACCTCTCACCCTGTTTGCACTCTTTACCCCGTGAAAGCCACGAGGAGAAACAGTTTTGTCTCTTTGCACTTGCAAACAGAGCCAATATTGGTGCTGATGTGGAAATGTTCCTCCCTGACACTTGTGTACATTATCTTTTTGTTTGGGACAGAAGTTTGCATTTGGCTGTCCGGTCACTTTTCCTTTGTGCTGGACCTGCTGCTGCTTCTGCCAAAGTTGTCTGCCCTTTGAAGTGCCTTTGTGGGTCGCACAGACCTCACCCACCCAAAGTACTGCTTCTGTTTGCAGGCAAGAAGCTGTTTGTGGGGTCTGCAGGTGCAGGTGCTCATTAGCTGAACACTGTCTCATCTTTATGTAGGAAACCTCATAATGCACTGATTGCAGGCTCATGTGAATTTGGGGAGAGGAATGGATGTGGTTTATGCTCTTTTTCCAAAGACATTTTTTTGAAACCTTGTTTATTTGGCTGCTGGTATCTGGTATAAAGCAATACACATTCTGAAGTTTTCCAGGGGCTAATTATTCCTATTTGAAAAATCCATATTCTGAGTTAATCTGGAATTTGCTCATGGACCACTGCCTTGAACACAAAGTAGAAGTGGTTCTAATGAGAGTTTTAGTGGTTTATAGTGTCATCCTTAGTGATGCAATGTGTTCCTCTGCTTACGTCTGACCAGTGTTGCTGGACTAGTGTGGCATGAGAAGCCAAAGCTTTGGTTCTGTTTCATCCAGGTCCTATCCGGATAGCACTTAAGAAACCTTTCCCCTCCCTATGTTGATCTGCAAAATGACAAATCCACCTCTCATTTTCAATAGCGCATTTGCAGGGAATGAGGAAACTCGTTGTGTCCCCTCAGTAACATCTGTACAAGTAGAAAGCACAGCACATCCCTCAGACATTAGCAATAGACTGGATTAAAGCATTCTGACAGTTAATTAACAACCAAAGGTAGAATCAGAAGCTTGAACTTTGATTGACATCTACTGGGCTTTTGGCTGAGCTGCACTGCAGGAATTCTCCCTACTAATAGTAGCATATAACAAGGTCTGCATTGCCATTTAGCTTTCAATTTAATTAGGAGAATTGACGTGCACTGTTCAGACTGCTGCAAAACCAGCTAAAATGAAAACCATCAGCAAGTCCTTGCATTTGAATGCAAGTCTGATTCATGTCACTGATTCTCATGTGTGCCCACATTGGCTGCCCACCAGAGATTTCATCTGGAGCCACTGAAGAGAAACATGCCCTTATTACATAGTTGCATTTTGACTTTCAGTGTAAAAGCTCAAGCCACAGCACTTTTTTTTTTTTTTTCTGAGAATTACTGGCTGAGGTTTTAAGACAAATAATTGCACTAATATTCAGAGAATGCGAACCCTGGGTGATAACATCAGCATGTGCTGTCTCCATGTCCTATTTCATTTTCAATCGGTCACTATGTATCCCTAGAAGCAGAACAGGTATTGAGGTATTGAGGGTAAGGACTTTCTGTTTTGTGTGCGAGATCAAAAGATATCTCTGCCACAGCCCAGGAATGGAGCTCTTGCAACTACTTGGCAAAGGTAGTGCAAAACAGGACTTCTTAACTGAGTATGTAAGCTGAGTAATTGTCTGTTTCTTCTTTATTTGAAAACATTGTTTAAAAATAGAAAAACAGAAAATTGAAGTAGGAAAGGTATTTTTAGGATGCACAGAGGTCTCTAGTCACTGGACATGATCATTCCACTTTAACCAGTTGCAGCAGTTAGAAACGGGAATAAGACCATAAGGGATTAATAGTCAATGCCCAACTCCATACATTTAACTCTGTTTATACAGGTAAAGAATATGAATGGTTCTTGTTTAAGTTGTTCATTAGAGTAGGTCAGAAATTTTCTGATGAAATGCTTTCCCTCAGGGAACACTCACTCATTCATCAAAATCAAAACGTACAGCAGAGATCACTTGATTTCATCAAAGATCCAGCACAGAACAAGGCAGCTTCCTGGTTTCCTGCCAACTGGCCTGCTGGGCCTCTTGGCAGCCCTCCTTGAGCAGGCAGGAGCTGAGAGCCCGAGGACACACGAACTGCCAGCACTCAGCTTGACACTCCGCAACATTGGTGGCTTCCAAGGCTTGGGGACCATGCAGAGCATTAGGACAGATCTCAGAGATTTTCTTTACTCACAGAATTTGGTGATATTTGTTTTTCTTTCCAACTCAGAATGAAACTAAGTTCCATTGACAGAGAATTAGTCTTCTCAAGATAGATCTATTGTCTATAATTTATTTTATAGTAACTCCTAGCACCACATTGTGCTGAGATCTGTACAGAACCCAAGAGCGGTTCTTTCCTCAGAGTTCGCTGACTGACTTATAGAGCTCAAAAGGATTTGTTTGTTATTTGCTGTAGTTTGATTTTAGGCCTGCTTTCTTCTTGGGTGTAGAAGAAAGGTTTTGCTTATAATTATATATAACACCTGAGTTCAAGTCAGTTTCTATCAACAGGCAATTGTAATTTCTCAATTCTTTCTCTAATGTGATTTTAAAGATATTTGGTGAATTACTGAGGTCTATGTATGCATACAAATGTTGGTAGAATAGGATGATTCATGTGTTCTCTTAAATGGTGCCATGACCTTCATGAATTGTGTTTGATGGCTGTAGATCAGGCATATTTCATTTCATTGCATTTTAAGTTGTTTCTTTTTATTTTGTCCAGATTATTTGGGGAATCTGGCATTGAAAGGGCTTTAGATCTGTAATATAAGCGTGAGAGTCACTTTTATCTTTTAGATGGAGAGTAACTAGGATTGCTTAGTTGTATTTAAAAAGATACCACATAGAAAATGATATGGTACTGATATAATTTTATCTACCTATGATATAGAATATATGAGTTTCATTTATGTAAGATGTAGGGTTTCAACTGATGTACATTGATGTTTGCATAATATCATGAGGATTACTAACAAGAAACAGCCATGCACAGCCTTATGAGATACATCAAGAGCAGAAATGTATTAAAAGATGAAGCTGATTTAAAATTAAGCTTATTTCTCTATAGATTTTCATATCCAGATGCTTGACTTTAGTTTCACTATATAATCCTTCTGACCAGAGAGTCCAGAGGGGATATGGCTCTATTTTCCATTAGCATCCTTTATGTTGAAAGTCAACTCTGCGTAGTATGAATAGTGCAGTCCTATTGAACCTGACTCTGAAAAGGGCAAAAAGGCAGGGATTGGTGGGACTGAAGGGACTGAGGGAAGGTGAGCTCCAAGAGGTCATCTGACAACTTGAATGTTAATACAAATTTTGCTGATTTTCATTTCAGTTCTTCTAAAAGAAATGACAGTTACATCTGGCTGGAGACTGCCCTTATAGTTGAATAAAAAAGGAATGTACTTGAATAATATTTTTTTTAGTCAGTAAAATAATAAGCAGTTTGACTACTTCTATTCTAACATCATTCCAAAAGACACTAGTTCTGCCGTAAACTATTCAGTGATAAAGGAGGAGGACTAGAATTTGAACAAATGGAAAAGGTCCCAGTCTCAAGGATCAAAAACTATAAAAATGCATTGAAAGAGAAATAAAAATTATATTATTTTTCTAAGGCCTTTCATATCCTGTTTAACTCACACTTACCTTTGATTCTGTTGGTCTTACTTCTGGGGCTACATGTGTACGCTGGAAACTGAAAATTTAGGACTCCTCTTCCATTAAACTCTCTTCCTTTCTTCTGTCTACAGCACTGCTGATGAAATGTCTCTATCTGATATATCATAAGCCTCAGCCTAAGGGCTGGCTACTCATCAGCTCCCTCAGAAGAGCTAGCTAAGACCAACTGGTCATAAATGCCAGAGCATCAGGTGGGGTGGCAAGAGAAAGCACACTCACATGCATTTGGCAGATTAAATAGGAAGTAAATAGCAAACTCTTCAGCCAGCGCACAACTCTAGTGAGATTGCTAAAAACAGTAGAGCCATGTCTACCAGGAACTGAGCAGAGACTCAGATCATACCCATTACGTCAGTGAAGTACCCTTTAGACAGAACTGTCTTTGGGGCATTAGCAAATGAAATGTAACTCAAGATTGTTGTCACTTTTTGCTTTAACTCACCATCTTTCCAAAATGGAAAGTTTTGGAATGCTGCTTAGTTTTTTTTAAGCAGTGTTTATTTTTTGTGCTGCATGTCAAGTTGAAGCCTTTTTCTGGATGTTTGTTAGCAGCTGATTTACTTGCTTTCAATATTGTACTTTTCACAAATGGAATTTGTCATAGAACAGCAAGAGCGCAGGCTGCTCCCTCGGGAAGGCAAGCTGGGAGCTGAGGGTGACAGCCAGGCAGGCAGGGCAGTGCCCTCACCAGCAAGGGCAGAGCCCCGCAGCACCCAAGCAAGGAGAGCCAGGCAAGTTTAGTGACAGTCACCAGGGTCAGCCACAGCTCAGGGATCTCCAGGCAAGTTCATAGGGACAAGACGGGTCTGAGGTTAAGCCAGGAAATCAAGTCAGTGGGTCAGGATAATGACCTGGATCAGCAAGGCTCATGACCAGGCACAGGCATACTTGCAACATGGTTTCTGCCAGAGCTAAGGGCAAGAGCCTGAGCTTAAATGCAGCTCCCAAGCAAATAAGAGACCCCCTCACAGCTCTCACAGCTGTCTCCCACAGTTCTTTTCCCAGCAGTCTGACCCCAGCTTACATGACTGCACCGTATCAGAGCTGTCCTTGGGCTCAGGTGGCCAAACCCCGGCCGGGAGGAAGGGGTGGCAGGGCCGAGTGGTGCACTTGGCACTGACAGAGCTGTCCTCTGCCTCCTGGTTCTCAGAACAGACTTCATGGGTTTTAGCCCAGTCTTGGGAATATGATACTGTCAATGTGGGTTTATGATCTAGCTTCAGATGTTTTATAGTGTGCAAGATATTCGCTGTAGCATTCCACTGGCATAGTGAATTGTATTTTCTTTGAATAGTCTAAAGAAAAGGAGTTCTTACACCCATATTAGAAATAAACATGAAAGGTTTTTTCTTAATGTAACTCCATTTAATGCTGACTGGTGGATGCATTTTGAAGCATAAAGTTTCAAAGTTGCACAGCATTTCAGTCACAAAGCTCACCTTGATTTTAATGAGCTACTCAGATTTTAATTTGAATCATAGTGAAGTATGAAATCTTTTCATTGTAGAATCATGCAGTATGACAGTTATATTTAGGGTCCTTACATCTCTAATGTGAAGTTATGTCGTGATTTTGTAGGCTTTTTATTGTTATTATAGACAGACAAATAATTCAAATGTGATTATTAAATCACTGGTCATTCAGTATAGCCAGCCCTGCAAAGATGACCAGAAACGCCAATTCATAGTTGTAATGATCTTGTGTGTGTGTGTGTATGTATGTACATATGTATGTGTGGAGGGACAAATTACTGTGTTAATCAGTATAGTTAGCTCAAGAAACTGTGTGATGGTGCCTCTCAGTTCCTCCAGAGATGACCAAAATTGGGATTTTTGGCAGACTGTTTTTATTGCATAGCTGATCTTCTGGTAGTAACTCCCATTCTCATTAGACTGTTAATTGTCTAAGATTATGTAATGTGACTAAGTTAGAAAATGAACCCTGTGCCAATTATATGATTGTGCTATTACTCCCAGTTCTGCTTTGTAGAGATTAGCTTTCAGCAAGCATAATTTGATTCTTGTGTTCTTCTCTAGCACCATAGTAATGAGGCAGTACATAAAATATAGAAGTGGATAGGAGAACACAGAAGTAACCAACAAACCCCAAATCACAATTCCTTTTAAAAGCCAGAGTGCAATAGAGCACTTGGTAGCTAGAAAGCATGTCAGGAGTTATATTGCTATAAGCAGACTAGTTATTACATACCTGTTTTTATTTACTTAGATTCTCTTTGTCTTCTGTGGGAGACAGTTCCTCATAAGTACATTTCAGTTAGGCTGACAATCAAGAAAATATTTTAAGATTTCATTTGTTCAATGTTATTCAAATATATTTCTTACAATTTCAGTATATTTCTAGACCTTTACTAGAAAAAAGTGATGGATCCACCTCACATGGACTTTTTTAATTACGATGCATAGGGAGCATGATCTAACCACCCACTCTTTTTGTCATGCTTCTATGATTTTGTTCAAATCTGTTGGTGTGTTTCTAGTGTGTCTTATGAAGAGGAGCTATCACCTCTCTGACAGACTATGTGATTCCTTTGTATATGCAGCCAAGAATATTATCCATCTTTTCAGCTGTCACATCACATATACAAGGACAGTTCTTATCTGCTAGGCATTATTACCAACTGTAGAATTTTTTCAATATATTTTTATTACGACAAACATTGTATAAAAAGTGTATTCTCTTTGTGTCACTATTTCTATTAGTTTTTCAACCTTAACCTGATTTTATGTTAGATTTGTTTTTTTCTAGATAAGATTAGTTATGTAAAAATGAAGTAATGTGTGAGTTTAGAACTTAATAGTGGGTATGAGATTGACAGCCTCGGAAATAGATATCCTCTTCCTCTTCACAGAAGCAGTCTTTGTGTTTTAGATCTTTTGTTCTTGCTGCTGGTCTCAAAAACTCCTAATTAAATATCCTCTGCAATTTGGTTAAAATGCTTCTCACCCCTTAATCAAGATCATCATCAAAATTATTGAAAGACTCACAGAGCTTATGTAAAATAAATAAAATAAGCTTAGGCTTAGGCACCTAATTTTTGGACTTTTAAAATAAAGCAGAAGGATTCTCAATCAGGAATAGATCATACTCACAGTAGTTTCAGGCATAGCATATTCCCTTCCAATAGTGTGCATTCATTCAGTGTTTGAGCAGAGGCTCTAGCACACCAAAATCCCATTTGGTTGCCTATCTACTCAGCTTTTCTCTCAGTGTGATTGCGTTGCTAGACACCTCACCGTCAAGACTTTGATTCACACTAGATAATGTCATCACACAAGAAAGAACAAAAGGGAAAATACCATATAAAGAACCAATTATTTGGCTGGAGGGGGGAGAAGGGGAGGAAGGAGAAGAGGATAGTGTATAACCCAAATCTATTAAACACGTATTTCTTATCACTGTTGATTATAAATCATCATGAAGAGGTAAAGTTCTTTAGAAGTTTTCTGCCTCATGCATTTGAAGATGTTGTTGGTCAGTGCTTGTAACCGCAGAAATACTTCCATATGGCTTCTATGTACCAATATTATGATATTTTAGACACTCAATTGTGATATTAAATTAATAAAGCAAAATTAAGTCATCAAAGTGTGTTATGATGGAGAAAGAAAATAATAGTTCCTTGTCTATATGCATTTGGAATTTAACATTCTTATTCACCAAAAAATGAGATAAGAGGTGGTGTCATTCATTTATATGTGCAAATGTCAGGCATTGCTAGTTATGGAAATTATGTTTTTATTTGGACTGAGAAGTCCAGCTGGAAGTTCACCCATTGAATAAGAGGTTGATGAGACTTCTGGAGTGTTAGAGAAATGGTTTAGGGCTGACATGTAGAAAATAATTGACAACTATTTTCCAGTGGAAGGACTGTAGTATAGTGTTTAATATGCCCAAGACAGCCTAAATCTTCCAGGAGGCAATCAGCTGCATTTTATACCAGCTGGAGCCTTTGTATTGTTTTCATATTCAGCTTCAGATACAATAAATTATGCTAATTGAATAGGTGGCATTACAGCCTCTAATTAAAATACCCAAGGATGCTAAACCAACAGGGATTAAATTTATACATGAATAATACCAATCTAAAAACCTCACCATACTGTGATATTTGAGAGGTTTTTTTCTTCAGGAATATAATGAGGTACCTGAAGCTTTCTTGATGGCCTTCACATAGTATCTGTCTTAAATTTTATCTCTGATTTGAATTTGTTGTGTTCAGTCCTTCATGAGACTTGCCCGTGAGACTTTTTTCAAGGGAGATGATGAGCATTTGGAGGGGTGAGTTCTGAAAGAAACTTCATTATAACAGAACTCCCTTCACTGGGCAAAGCCGCCACAAGTTTTTCCAAACAGAGTCAGCCAGCAACTCAATCCAGTTTCCAAGCCTTCACTGACACTGTGTGGCAAAGGTAAGAATAGCAATTGCTTTACTTAAAGCTCATCTCTTAATTCTGCTAGAAGAAACTGAAGGCATCAGTGGTGAGAAATTTCATTATGAGGAAGGAGTTATGAAAGTTTGATTAAGTAACCACTGGAAAACCAGATGCTCTTTGTGAAAACTGCTCTGTTTGTTTTCATTTGTAGGAAGGTTACTAACTGTAACTTTGAGCATTTTTATAAAATAAAAACTAAAATACAGAAAATAATAAAATAAACTGGGCAGGTGATTACATTCCAATAGAGAGTTATAACAGTTTTGAAGAACTGTACATAATAAAGGAACTTTTCTCAGATTCATTTCTCTCACATTTTTCTCCCACTTTTCTTTGAACTTCTGATCCTCTTGTCTTCACTGCCCATGTTAGCATCGTGTCTCCTGCTTTCTAACTCACACTTATAGCTGGATATATCAAAGGTCATGTAAAAGATTTGCATATAATGTTAAATCATGGTTTATTCAGGGCTATTTTTACTAGTTCATAGATTTTCAGTTGAGGTCCAAAGAGTCTAATTTAAGACACTATTGTGCCCTAACTAAACAGACATCCTCTTAAGTCTGTGGTGTCTCCCAGGTTTTTTAGGAAGGCTGGTGCTGGCCTCATCTCCTGCTTTATGATTTTGCATTACTTTTTGGTAAAATCCACTTCCAGACGAGAACCTTTACTACCTGTCTCTTCATTGCTTCTCTAAGCCGAGCACAAAGCTACTGCCCTCTGCCGTTTCACTCTGGTTGGTAGACAGTGTTTCATACTCTATGAAACTTCTCTTCTCTAGCATGTTTCTTTAGGGCTTATATGAAAGCTAAAAGTGCCTCCACTTCTTTGCAGGCCTGGCTGAGATGGAAATGGAATTGCATATTTAAAGGAGTGAGAGAGGAGTAGAGAGAAGACAAAATCCCCCTGTTCTGATGCTTAACTACTTATAATATAGTCAGTGGCATATCCAGACTACTTTGCACTCCCAGAAAAAGATTAGCTTTTGAATATAGAATAGAGACACTTTCTTGATAATCTGCTAGATCATCATTATATGAATGAAACTGTTGTCCAGAACTGTTGAACAAGTTTAGCACTGTAGTAGACTCAGAAAAGTATCAAGTCTGGAGAGGAATATATTGAACTAACTTTCTGTCATTTACATCATTCTGTTGTATTCATAGCAAATCCTTATAGTTCTATTTATCCTTACACTTAAAGAAAACACCATATACTTGTGCAGGTTGAAAGCAATACTTCAACCAGCAGAGGGCAATAAGTTGGGGAAAAAAGGCTGACTGTCATTTTTAAAATACTTTCTCTTCAGAGATTTTTTATAACAGACTCTCTTACACATACTCATTTTCTGTATATATTCATGCAATAAGTTGCTGGGAGTTTTCTTAATTATTATGGTAGTCTGTAAATGCATAAGTTAGGATGTTATTGCACTAAGCCCCTTACAAAGAGAAAATGGAAAATGGTCTATGCTGCAAAGAACTTATCAAGTCAAAAGGGGAAACAGACAAGCATAAACAGAGAAACCTAAAGTAACAAAATATCCTACATTTCTATGTTTGTAAATTAACTTTCTTCCACCTTTTAGGTGCGTCTTGCCCCTGTAGAGTAGAATTCAAAGGAATTAAGAGCTACTTTCTATATTACTGCTCCCTGAGTAGCAAGGGGAACAGTCTTTTATATTTCTCTGAGGAATAGTAGGCACTGGAGATCATCTGAATTCCATCCTCAATAAGCCAGTGATATGGAAGTCTTAGTACAGAGCTGAGAATTCGAAAGTCCACATTTCTTATTCTGGATCTGATTTACTCAATGGACTTTGCTGACTTCTGTACTGTGCTTTGCTTTTCTCACATCTAAAATGAAAATTTTCTTAGCTCCGTGGGGTATGGTAAGGATTCATTTCCTCATATTGATAGAAAGCTTTGAAAACAACATGCAAAATGCTATGAATTCATTTTTGGTACTGTTTGTGGCCAATGAGATTAACCTCACATTTGTTACTTTTTGAGGATTTTTTTTAACAAAAATAATGTTTACAACTAGGTTCTTTCCCCAGACATGGCAGCACAGGAATAAGAATGGGCTTTGTCAAAGAGTACACATATCTGCTTAAATCTGGCACATTTAGGCACTGACATCCTCTGCTGGAAAATAGGCACTTGTATGAATCAGTTAGCAGTGTAAGACTGTTGAAACCATAGCATGAAAACAAAGCAGCTGAACCCTGAACCTTTAAAACTATATGTTATTTAACTGTTGCCTATTGCTAAAAAGTAGCAAATACAGAAAAAACATGGATACTTGATATAACTTTTGCCTAAGACAAGATGGGACCATACTTTCAATATGAATTAAATTCACGGCAAAGAGAAAGCCATAAGTAAAAGCCAGAAGCGTTAATATTATTGAAAGTGAAATGCTGTTTGCAATTTTTTTCCCCAGCATTTCCTGATGTCAGCGAAATTTCAGAGAGGCAGCAATGTATTATCTCCCCTGTTACATGCTACCTCTACACTACCATAGCTTATAATTAGTCATTGTTGTAAGTTATAACTGTATGCTCAAGTAAAAATAGTAAAGCCTTGAACTGTTATTTTGTAACTACAGTGTGATGCTATACAAGTAATTACTTCATTAGGTAACTTAAATCACTCAAATGAGCAGTAAAGATGATTAATATAGTATTTCCTTTAAGCTTTGATTTATAAGCACTGCCTTTCAGCTATTTGAGGCCACAGCTGAGAAGAACTCAAATTCTGTATCCACAAAGAACACAATAGAAGAAATGAAAGATGTGACAAATTTTCTCCAAAAGCAGTCCAAGGACAGGAAAGAGCCTTGCAGGGGGGATTTGACTTGAATTTACAGTGGCATGACAGATGTATATCAAAGATTAAATTTAAGCAAGCTATATTTTGAAATCCTAGATATCGCATCCAAGTCTGCACAGGTTAGAAGACAAGAAGAGCATCTATTGTGGCACAACAGGGTTTTAGATGAAACTTGGAAACCTACATCCTAAAAGAGTAGTTGATAAAATCAGCTTCTCTTAGAGAAAGTGAAGGCCACCTAGCCCCTCTCTACTTGCCCTAAAATATCCCCAGATGTCCAAACTTTGCCTTCATGAAGAAATGTTCCAGTCTTAGCTCCTACTAAAGCTTTAGTAAAGTCTTGAATCAATATTGCACCAATTTGGGGGCAAGGCACTCTGACAATTAAGTTGTGATCCAATTTGAGGAACATCCAGAGAACAGCAACAAGGATGGTTGCAACAGTTCTGAAAATGATTAGCAGTAGAAGGTGAAGATATCTGAAATTTTACAGCCTGAAGAGATGGCTGGGAAGAGATTTGATAACAATCTTCACATATGTGAAAGATTGCCTCAAGGAAAAACTGTTCTTCATTGCCCTCTGCATACAGAGAAAAAAAAGAAAAAAAGAAAAAAAAAGAAAAAAAGATATAAATAGCAGCAAAGGAGAAGTAGATTAGAAATAGAAAAACTTTTTTTATGGGGAGGATCATTAAACACTGGAACATATTTAGGACAGGCATGAAATCTTCCCCAGTAACAGACTTTAAAAAATGAACTTGACAAGAATGGCTTAGTAGTAGTCTTACTGTAGTTGTGTTGGTCTAAAGACTTAAGTGACACAAGATTTGTGGGGTGAAGTAATATATTTTATTTTATCAGCTGATACAGCTGGAAGATAGACACAAGCTTTCAGGCACGCCATCCTTCTTAGGATCTAAAGAAGCACCTGATCTTAACAGATTATGTGCCTTAAAGTCTATCTATTTTTTTTTCTAGCTGTGTTAGTTAGTTTAATAAGAGAATGGCTTAACTCTAGCTGATTCTGTTTTAGATTTGGACAACCTCCTGAGGACCCTTCTAACTCTATTCTGGAGTGTTCTGTGATCTGCTTAATATATCTAAATTGAGCCTAGTGCTATATCCTGAAAGATTAAGGAGACTTTGAATGTTCTTCCAGATTTACATGATGGATGAATTACTGTTTAAAGGAGAAGAACCTTTGATGTAAAATGAATTGTATTGTTTTCTTGCAACAAGTATTGTGGTATTTCAGGAAAAATTTTTGGATGAGTTTTTAAAGAGCCTTTAGTGATTGAAATCTAGAAATTTGAAAGCTATCAAATGCTACAATTTCTTAGGGTTTTACTTCCCAAGTTATTCCAAAACTTATTTTTTTAAGGCTAGTTTCTCAGGCTCAATTTTGGCATTTCTAATGTATTAGCTTATGTATTTAGTGCCACCATGTTTAAGGAATGATTTGCCTCATTTTTAAAAGCCTTTCAAATTTGAAAACAAAAGATATAAAACAATCTTTAAAGGCATATCTTGTAGATTATTTGCTACATGCTGCTTTTGATCGCAATAGTCGCAATTAAAAATATACCACTTTTAAAATGTTTTGTGCTTAATACTGCAAAAATTAATTTACTTACCTCAAATCCCAAATACCTTTTGCACAGACAACTGTTACAGATTTTCTGCAGATACAATGGATATATTATACACAGCAAAATATTTTATAAAATATTGCATAGATGCCATGCCATTTACAAGACTTCATTTGGTAACATTTTAAATTAAGAATTAACATTGTCATAAAAAAGATGAACTTTTACAAATGTAGACATGTATTTCCACATAATATAGCCAAGTGATTAAAATGGACAAGACAATTGTGTTAATAGTTACTGGAGTTAGTATTTGCAGTAAAATAGGCAGCCTTATATATCAGATTAATATTTCTCATGTTGTAGTCTTTAGAGAACTACTCTTTGTGTACTGAGATTCTCTCCATGTACTCTCTCGTTACCACTCTAACACAAAACACTTATTTTTTACACTAAACTACATATTCAAGTATTCTTTATTAAGCAAAGGACACGCTTCCTTAATCCCACAGTGCAGAGTGTTTTCCTGTTGAAGCATTACCTAGGTTATTTGCAGCACACTAACTTTTCTTTCCAAATTCAGTTTGCATTGCAGTGTGGAAGAATCATCACATGCGAACAGTTACGAACTATTTCATAGTAAATCTCTCTCTGGCTGACATTCTGGTCACAATTACTTGTCTTCCAGCAACTTTAGTAGTGGACATCACAGAAACTTGGTTCTTTGGGCAGCCTCTCTGCAAAGTGATTCCCTACTTACAGGTATTGTATTACTGTGTTTGCACATACATTACCATTGTTATGAAAAAGAACAAAAGCATATTCCTAATCGAGACTATGTGATGGAAGTTTATCTCAGCTAGAGTAGATATCTCAGGATACCTGCACAGGACTAAAGGACTGTTCCACTTATGCGTTACATGTTTATGCTTAATAAATATTGTTCTTGAGGCAACTGATTGGTAGACCTGGGCAATACACCTACTGGAACAATTGCCTGATGCTCTTTACTCTGGGAGATCATTTAAATTATTCAGAAAGGATATAAAGTAATAAAAGGTATATAAATAGAATTACTGGCATTTATACTCTCTGTATGTGGACATGAACATCTAGTAAGTGCCCATGACAGAGAATCAGTCCTTCTGAAGAACTCTAAACTGAGTTTATACTTTCATATATGCTTAGTGACTTACTGAGCATTATTTAGAAATAGTCAAAGTATCCTCATGCACTGGGAGCTGATCACATTGTGTCCCTTAAGCAATTATTGCCACTGTTCATTCATTATCAGTGGATTTAGTTATGAGAACATTTCCGTCAAAACGACTGGCACCTTTTCTAAGTATATCAGATTACACGAACAAACTGGGCATACTAGAATGACAAGCTGTTTGGACTTTCTGTCATTATAAATCAAAAGAATTCAGCAGAATTCTGAATGTATCCAGCAAATTTAATATTTTCAGTGGATACACTGTATGTTCAGGCTAAAGAGTCACATTGTCAAGGGGAATCATTCTCCAGCAAGTATATCCTCTATTAGGTAGAGTCAAAATCACAAAATTCTTTCAAAGCCTTCTTTCTAGTGGAAGAAAATCTGAAGAGAAAGTGAAATGATTGCCTAATGTACAGAGTGAAAGAATAAAACCAAAGTCACAGATCATTTCCTATATTGAATAGAAGGGTAAAATGACTTAGTTTGCTGTAGGCTGATTGTTTTTTCAAGAGAATTTCCATTCTTCCTGTGAAAACTGGAAAAGCAAAATGATAATACTGGTATCTGAGTATAGCATAGAAAAACAAAAAAAACACATTCTACAAAGGAAGAAGAAGGATCTAATTAGTGGTATTATGTTTTAAAAATAATTTTTAAGATAATGTTTTTTAAATTCTAAGTTGCATAATTTTATTCTTACAGCATCTGACCCTGATACACCTCTTCAGCTTGGGTAGCACCTTAATTTGTGAATTGTCCCATTGATTCCAGTGGGACTGCAACAGATGAGGATATCACACAAAATAAATAGATTTATACATTAGTTTGTAATTCTGTAAGAAGTCATTTAAAAAGAAGACTTTTTTTCTGGGAATAGTTTCTATTTAATATTGTGAATAAAGAGCTAACTATGTTGAAAATACAATTCATTTTTAAAACGCTGAGAAAGTTTATATACTATTTTCTTTTCTTTAGACAGTTTCAGTCTCGGTGTCTGTACTAACACTGAGCTGCATTGCTTTGGATCGATGGTATGCAATTTGTCACCCTTTGATGTTTAAAAGCACAGCCAAGCGAGCAAGGAACAGCATTATAATTATCTGGGTTGTGTCCTGCATCATAATGATTCCTCAGGCTATTGTTATGGAGTGCAGCAGTGTGTTCCCAGGACTAGCCAATAAAACCACCTTATTCACAGTTTGTGATGAGCACTGGGGAGGTGAGTGTGTCATTGACCATAAACACTGAATTTGTACTGCTGTTATGTAATAAATATATCAGGATATATTAAAATGAAGTCAGGTTGTATAAGCATATCACAAAATGTTTTTAATTATATAATCTTTCCTAGAACTACTGCTTTTCAAATACTCTGAAATTACGTTTTCTTTTGTATTGCTAAAAGTACATTTGAAACCAAGCTTAAATGGATGAGGCTGTCTTGTGTCTTGACCATGTTAATGTTTCCCAGAGGGGAAAAATGTTCCCACCCTTCAATGCTTATGCTTATATAATTCTCATTGATTGATGGACATTGCAGATAATACAAAGGCTGCAGTATTTAGCCTTCAGAAATAACTACATGAGAACAGAACTTTTATTTACCTGGGATACTGATTTTGCTAATTGCTGGTATTTGATTTAGTCTTTATAGAAAACTCCTGGGACTTCAGTGCAAATTGTATGTCACTACAGAATTTAGAGATGTCATTAATATGGAGTAGAAGGTTAGTCTACAATTTGGAATTTATCATGGACAAGATTATTTAAGTAACTTGGAAGATGTAATAAGTTTCGAATGATTTCATCCAAGAAGTGTTATTCTGCCTGTCCAGATTAACTTTGAATCTAACTTGTTCTGTGTTTGAATTCAACTGTGAGAATTCCTAAGGGTTGCAAGGGAGCAACTGCTTCTGTTTTGTCTGACTTCATCTATCAAGTAGTGCTAGGCACCCCCTTGAACGGTTCACACCCAACTCTGGTGGGTCTTGGCACAACTCCAATGCTAATAGAGTATATGAGTTACATGCTGTGACTCTGACACTGGATAAAATGACCACCGGTAATATCATTATTCACACACAGGAAAATAAAGCCAAATTTGCCAAAGCCTATAACTAAAAGGTGCTTGGTTAATAGCCTCAAGGCAGACTAAAATACAATCAGATTCTCTTTCAGAGCTGTCTCTGTACAGAAAGACTCTAGTCCTGTGAACAATTAAGATAAATTAGTTTAAGCTGTTTGAACTGATGAGGGCTCTTTCTGAAAGTTCCTCCTCTGCTAACTGCCTCTGCAGGGCCGGGGGAGGGGATGAATGAGGAGATGCCGGCCATCACATTCCCTGTTCTTTATCTCCTTCATCCCGCCTGGTCCCCTGGAACACTGCATTGGCTGGTGTACATGGCCGTTAGCTAGCTGGCAGCCATTCCAGGCAAAGATGTGCTGAAAGTTTGTAGGTTAATGGAAACCTCTGTTAATCTATGAGTATTGTACCCACTGTTTCACTGAAGAGGATGTCTGCTCTTTACTTCTAATGTTCTTTTTTCATCTGTGAACAATTTTGTATCCCAGTCTGCTGCTGGATGCTGCAGTATTTATGTGACTGTTTTCCTTCATAGCATTCACTCAGGGTACAATTTGTGTTCATCCATTTTGTTTGAAAGCTAATTATCCATGCGTTCATCACTTCAAGGTTAGATCTGCAGCAAAGATTCTTTTAATCAGCCTAGGAAATGAAAATGATGGAAAGCTCTGCAGTTAATTAATTAGGGAGTCAGAAGAGCATTTTATCAGGAGAACACAATCCCAAAATTTCAAGATCTATATTGGCCACTTTTTGATTTCCAACAGAGAAGTGTTACTTTCAAACTGCAGTCTGTAGTAGCTCTGGAACTATTTTAAAGAGTGCCTCTTGTTCCTTACTTGACTAGAATAGTTGCAGCCCACAGATATGCTTGAGCTAAAGCACCCATTATATAAAAGCACAAAGCTCCCACATGCATTTGCAAGACCCTACCCTTCTGGAGTGTATTTGTCCAAAATGAAATCTGACAATCTTCTGATTATGTTATGAGTCTCAACTCAGACTTTTGGAGAGGTAGAAAAGGGTATGACAAAGGCAAGTACTTATGCATAGAATAATGTTCTTTCTGTGTTTGGCTTCAGAAATGAAGTGCCAACACTCCAGAATGACATTTTGGTTTTTTTGTTTTTTTATTGAGTATAAAATGAAAATAATTTTACATTAAAAATACATGGAAGTTTTCTGAAGTAAGAAGATCTTTATTCCACTTAAAAATAACTATCCTACTTTTATACTGCTGCCTTTTTATGGAATTTTTCTTCTAATGATAATGCAGTGCCATTTCTAATTATTCTGCTGGTGCATTTTAACTATCTGTAAAATAATAATCCTCTCTTCACTCTTTCTAATAATAGCTTATCACTGACTTGAGAGAAAAACCTTTCTATGTGTAAGTATGTTGCTCATGTCGTAGAAGAACTTAGTAACTGTAGTGTTTGCCATGTATTACCAGTGAGGATAATATAATATATTAACATTCCTTTCAGACTATGGAGAATAAAGTGTCATTAGCATAAGTAATTTCCATTCAAATGAAAATGTCTTAAGACAATCAGTTGGACCAAAGCATAGAAGATCCAGTTTTTCAACTAAGGACTTGGATTTGAAATCAGACAGACTGCCAAACAGAATAACAAAAGAACATGGATAACAGGGCAGCAGTTTGAAAAGCCTGGTGAGGTTCGATGTCAGAGGAAGGAATAAAGAGCTAATGTTTGCAAAGAATAAGGTTGCTTCTTTTTTTTGTGCTTTTTGACTGTGGGAAAATATAGGGTCAAAGCAAGCTAACTAGCAGGAGGTTGAAGGAAGATGAAATTTGTGTTCCTAAGAATAAGTCGTATTTGAAAAGAGAAAGTGGAGATGTAGAAACTGCACTTGCTCAAGGGACTCTAAGAAAATTCTATAGGAGAGTCAATTTGTGTGATGAGGAAAGGGATTACATTTGGTTGTTTATTGCTTTGTTTACAACTGCATATCACTTGAGCTGTCTAAAATTAGGGTACTTCTGATGAAACCTTTGTAGAGTATTGCATGTGCTTCAACTATCATATGTCCCAAGGGTGTTAAACTGTAAATTGCCAAGGTTGAAACTCTAAAAGGGGGTGCTTAATGACATTTCCCAAAGTGTTTTGGAAGCCTATACTAATTTGGGGAAGGTAAGGTTGTTGAAACATGAGGTACTATGGAGGAGTAACAGACAGGAAGCTGTGTCCAGGAAAATGTCAGAGACACCAAAGCAAGTGGCAGCACTGCACCCTACCCAGACTTAGGTCCAGTTGCTGAAATCCACATAAGTCTGGTGAGTGGCTGGAAGGACAGTCTGTTCAACACTGTGACGCTTGGATTGCCTTAACAGTGATTGTATAGTGGCGACCCTGACTAATAATAATATTTCAAGTATGCTATTGGAGAGCTGCCAGTGACTGAAAATAGAGCAATAGTTCAGCCTAAAACAAGGCTCGATTTCTTTTTAATTGCTTCTGGTATTCCTGAATATGAAATTCATTGCCAATTCTGGACTGAGGGTTTTTTCATTTCTAGTACTGCCTAATAACAATATTTCATTTGGGAATGGAGAAGGATCCAACATGTGACCTAGGCAGACTTATTTAAGGAGCCAGTGTTGGCCATAGTTCTATAGAAGTCTGTAATTGCTATGTGCTGAATTTGATGATAAAGTGCCAAAATAAAAGAAACATATATTGAAATGAGTTCATCATGTGTCCAAGACAGCTAACCACATTCTCTTAGAGCTGTTCATGAAAAGGGTGCTAGCCAAAGTGCATTAGCCAATCCTTTTGCATATGATAAAAAGAATATGGAGATAATTCTTTCCCAATACTATGTGGTTGAATGGAAACAAAGGGAAGACTTTCTGTATTCCATTTCCTCCTAGATTACTCATAAAATAGTAGAAAAACATATTTTCTTAATTCTGGAGAAAGTAACACAGCTGGAAATTACATTATTATATGAAGGTTTATATATCCTGTTTATTTAAGTATTCAGCAGTTAATTCTATAATACTAATTATTACCTGCAGTGCAGAAAAAAAAAAAAGTTCTAAATATTGATCCCTGACTCTTCCTTAAGTGTACTTTTCAACTATTAAACATACACAATAATTATATTACATAGTGTTAGAAGCTTTGGAAGTTCAGATATGACCTAAAACAGGCTAATTTGAGTGATACTAAAGAGCTCACAAAATTCTGATGTCCAGAATAAATGCAAGGAATGAGAACATTCAGACTACATAGTTTCAAGTGATTTGAAAATGTAGAATTTAAGGCAAAACTTCTGGGCCATTTTTATGCAGAAGTTATACAGAATATTGTTAATACTAAATTATTCTTTGTGGTATCATGAATTGATAATACAAGCATAATATATCAGGTTTTAAAATGTGATTTTAATATTAGCAAGCTGTAACTACGGTAATGTAGGAACATAAATCAGAAGACACTGTGTTGTGTAATCTGATTTTCTCTACTGTGGGCACCCACTTCCCAATATCTCTATTCATTAGGCTTTATCCTAAAAATATACTTTTTTACCTGTCTTGTGCCTGCTTATTGGTTACTCCAAAACCTAACAGAGATTTTTCTGAGACTAGGGAACCTGGGATCTCTCCACAGACACTCATAAAATCTTGGTAGTCTTGTTATTTTTCTCTATTGGTATTCTTAGGGAAGCTGTCAAGAATCAAAGAATTTCATTATGCATCTGTGGCTTAAAGGAATCTTTCATTTGTTAGACATATTAAAACCTTTCGAGTTCAGGTGTGTCTGAGTGTATGTGTGTTTAGTAAAATTCTGGCAAAATCCAGAAGCCGTAGTTTCACACCTCTTCCTCCTTGCTCCATTGAACAACAGGCTGGGACTGGAACACAGTACTGAGAAGGAAGCTTTAATACAAAGTTTTAAATTTAATAATCCCTGCAGCAGACAGAAGAAGGCCTGTTTCAGCATATTGATTATTTATCAGGCAGAGCAATCATACTATCTGACTGGTACTGAGTAGGAATGCTGACCCCAGTCCAATCCCTGTGACCACTTGTTTTCTTTTTCTCTACTTTCCTCTTTTCAGGGAAACAGGGACCAGTAACACAAGAATCATTAATTTCTTCTTAAAGAGATGGTTATTGCAACTAAGAATGATCTGCCTCTGTCCCAAAGCCTATTAAGTGACCCATGGAAGGCAAAGATGCTTTTCTCCTCTTCTGCTTGCGAGTGAGAGGATCAGAGGTTCCAGTCAGGCAGCTGATATATCACCAAGCCCACAGGCTGATTGATGTTCTCATTCAAGGAGCTGGGAACTTACCCAGCTGATAAATGAATGCTATCCCAAACCAGTCCTTCCTCCTTCTTGCCACTGTGATTATCAAAGAGCTTTAAAGCTTTTCTTTGGCTTGAGAAGCTAAACAGAGTCACTCTTCTTAAGGAAAAGTTCTACAAAGTGCTTTGCCCTGGGTGGAGGAGGGACAGGTTTCCTTTGATGTTTCGCAGCTGGCACTTTCCAGGTGGCTAAACTTCAAAGGCAAATGTTAGGATCTTCCTCCAACCTGGCTCATCAGTTCTTTGTAGATAGCTAGGCTCATTTAATGTTTCTCTTTATTTGGAATGCTAAACTGGAAGCCATAAACTCCAGATGGCCTTTTAAATAAGTACTGTCCTTCTACCTGCAAGGGGCCTGGCTGCCTGCAGAGTATTGATGAGGCAGGTGGCACCTCCTTCTTAATAGAAAGAATGTACTCTCAGCTCCCTCACTGACCTTCTGTGATCCCAGTAAGTCATGTTATTCCAGTTTCTCCTTAATCTCTCCACCTGTGAAGCATGAACAGCAGTATTTCCCTGTCTGACAGGATTGTTGTGAGGCTGCATTCCCTGAAGTGCAAAATCATTTTGAGATCATCAGTAAATATACAAACCCAAGTTATTGCCAATTATAAAACAACTGCCCAGAATGGTCTGCCTTCCCCAGGGACATTTGCAAGAGCTAGTAGCTGTAGCTGCTCAGTTAAGAACTGGTAAGTTGGTTTGCTGAGGAATCTCAGAGCAAGTAAGGAGCTAAATCCTGCTCATCTGAATTGTTTCAACCCCGATCCATCAAAGCTGTCAGCTATCAATGACTATGTCTCTATTGCCTTTGCTAACCATGAACATGTGTTAGATTTTGCCAAACCAAATTTCTATTTCCCTGATACCGAAGTTTTTCTGACTGGTGAACAGTTTCTCTTCTACTACATATAGTAGCTTGTGTAATGTCCATTCCATTTCTGAGGCTGTCCATAAATGTTAAGTTGTTATTAATATCAACATTTGGTAATACCAAATTACATTTGGTAGTACAAAAATGAAACTAAGTTTTCCAGGTACCCACTGCACATTCTGCTATAATCTAAAAAGGAGGACTCTGATATAACATTCTTAAAATCATAATATATTCACAACTCTTGTAAGATATTCATCTCTAATCAAATAATATCCATAAGCTGTCCTTTGAAAAGAGATCACGCAATGTTAGGACATGAGGGTAGCAAAACCACTGTTCTTAAAGTGGAGTCAAAATCTCAGGAATTTCCTAAGTTTAGAACACTTGACTGAAATAATTCTAGTTTTTATTTTTCCCATGTAGTTATAATAATATATTACTAAGTATAGCTTGAAGATACATTTATTCCACCACTGAAAAAAAACACTGAAAAGTGTTTTAAGAAGTGCCTGTGTTTCCTCTCATTGATATTCTAAAGTGTATGCACTTCTGTGTTGTAGTCTGTGTTCTTGGCTTATGAGAGACTGTACAACTCACACAGCACATACAGATACATACAGATACAGATACATAGTAGCCCTCACAGAAGGAAAACTAAAGATAGTTACACAACCTCTTAAACACATTAAAAGATGAGATAGTTCAAATAACTGGTTAACTACTGATAGATAATGACATGTTCTATCTTTCACTGATTTAATAGAACATAAACTTCTCGCACTTGGCTTAAATTTGCTCAGATGTTCTTAATTTGGCTCAAAATATTTTTAAAATGTATGTATATTTAAATATACTCTTTCTTTTTGAATTTTCTTTCCAGCTGAGGTTTACCCCAAAATGTATCACACTTGTTTTTTTCTGGTGACATACATGGCACCACTGTGTCTTATGGTGTTGGCCTATTTGCAAATATTTCGAAAGCTTTGGTGTCGCCAGGTAAGTCACTAAAACTAGCTCTGTTTGCTTGCTGTTGTGACAGTGTGTCTATTCTCATGTATAACCTTCTCCATATGTTCCATATTGTCACTTAGGATCTGACTTGTGTAGATTTTTACACTCAGCATTATTACCAAGTTCAGTTACACTGCTGGGTACAGCTCCCCAGGTTAAGAACTGAGATGCATTTAGAAATGAAGGCATTCGGACTGCCTTGCTCAGGTCTATGCGAGACTTCTGAGAGGGAGCTAAGGAGAGGAAAAGAGTACAGAAAGATTAATTTTAGGGAGAAGAAAGATCTCTCCCATTCTTTTTGAAATACTTACTGAAAGATAGACATAGGTGACCTTATATGGTGATTTTATACTGCTAAAATATCCTGTAGCAGTCAGAAGTTAGGATTATCTTTCTCATTTTGTTAGTAGTCTGTTCAACTGTTGTTTTTTTTTATTTTTCATTTTATAAAGTATCAATTTCATAGCGAGTCCAGTCTGAACAAAAGTTGGACTCGAAAGTACAACTATCAGAGCTGTGAAATTGGAATTGTCTGCTGTGAACCTGGATATTATCAGTCATGTTTGATGTCAATTATTACAAATAATTGCAATAGTTTCTAATATAAACATAAAATTTCTCAAGCTTCAAATTAGAAAGGTCAAAAAACAATAAGAATATCTGAACAACAAACAAACAAACAAGCTCACAAAGAACATTTGAATTGAAGTGGCAAAATGATGTGAATTGTTTTCAGGAACATTTTTCCAATAACAGCATTTCCAAGTGGTGTTAGCTTGCTTGAGAATCATTTTCTGGGTGCAAGCAATGCTATAATCAATCATGCATCAGTTCATGGTTCCATTTGCTATCTACTGCTTTGCCCAGGATTTATCAATAGCTATAGCCCCCCTATTTGTCATTCTATAAAGGGCAATAAGCTCATCTTGTTGAAGATATGATGCAAGCTATTCTCTGTCCTGTCCTCTCAAAGAGCTCTAACAATGGCTGTCATTTACGTCAAGATATGAGCATGGATTATTTCTCTCTCACCATTATGTTTAGTACTGTCTGAATTTGAGGCTGTCCTGTCTTGGGCATAATACAGAAGCACCACATCAGAAGCATGTTCTGTATAGTTCAATTTAATCCTTTAGCGAAATCAAAAGTATACTTTAAATTTCCAAGTATATGTATGTTAAAAATAAAAATCAAATCTCATACTGACAAAACACATATCTCATGCAAATAATGAAAATATGGGAAGAAGCAAAATTGGCTTTAAGGCATTTTGATATCATCTGTTCATCAGAATAGCAATTATTCTCATTTCTAATCATATTAAGTTAAAACAGAAGAAAAATCTTGCTGTTTTTCTTTATTATTTTTGTTTTTAATTCCTTACATTTATAAGATTATATAATAAAATAGTATCAACATAAAATTTAACCTTTACAATTTGAGGGGACCCTCTTCACCAAAAACAAAGGCTTAGTTATGTTAGTTTTGAAATTAAGTTCAGTCTAACATAGATTTAAGATGCTTTATGTTGCATAATTATCTGTCTCTCTTTTTGTCCTGTAGATCTCAATGACCTTATCACTATTATCCTTCTCTTCTGTGCCATCCACCTATTATCTCAAACTAACCATTAATTAAGTTAATGCAAAACAATTATTCTTAACCTGTGTGTGGTTTGAAATTTGCTAGTTAAGATTCAGAGCAGAAGTGTCTGGAAACTAACCTGTTTTGTTTTTTTCCTCCAGTCGTATTAGTTGGCCTAATTAAAAATATTATTCTTATACAACTTGCCCACTGAAAAACAAGGTTAGGATGAGTCTTATATATTTTCTTTTCCACTGGCAAAAGGCAAATGCTGCTATGGCCTTAAGACTGTCAGTGATGGAAAATTACAGATGTCTGTTTTCCTAGCGTAGATGATAGCACTATGTATAAGGGGCCACACTAAGTGAAATTAAAACCTCTTCAAATCTATTAACAACTGTGACTTGGCTGCAGATATCAAGCATTTTTCTAAGTGAAACAGGTGTACTGTAATCAGTCATGTAGAGCAAATGAATACAGTGGTCTACATGTATTATTTCATAATAGCTTCAATTAAGAAATCATGCTGTTTACCACAACTTTAGTTAAATATGGTGATTCTCTTGTGAGCTACAATGAACCTTCCAGATGCATGCAATAGAATAAACACTACAAACAGCAAAATCTTTCTATGCCTTACAGTTTTTCTAAAGGTTATTTTTTAAAATGGAGTATGTTGTACTTGCAAATTTTCAGACGACTAAAGGTAAGACAGATTCACAAACCATCCCTACCATACGCTGTGCACTAACTCTTACAGCTAATGATTATGTCTTTCAAGCAGGTCTTTGTATAAAAGCATAACAATCTTTAAATTAGAGATTCATCCTTGTAAAAGGAAGAACGATTATGCCACAGATACCAGAGATTTTGAGTAATTTATTTTAATTACTAGCAAGGAAGTAGTGACTTAGAAGACTATGTTCTCTTGTGTATTTTAAGGAGGAAATTAAAAATAACATTTGAACAAACAAATAGGACTGAATGGTCTTATGATAAAAGTGTTGATACATAATTTATATATTATCTAGTTGCATACTATATACTTGGATATATTGATGCCCATATGCATTTACACTAAAGCCTTTTTTATATTAATAAGCAGGAACCCTGCTCCTTTTTATTTTGGCAGCTGAAATATATCCTTGAAATCTTTGGAAGCTGTTATTATATTTGGAGAGGTTTCCTTTGTTCTTTGATAAATTCCTTGATAATGAATGATTTGAGGAGTCAGAGGAAAGGTGCATAAGATGGTAACATTGCAGCTTTTAGTACCTGTTAGGACACAGCTAGTGAGTTTTTTGTGAGTTATTGGCATTATACAAATTCTACACAATTATCTCTAAAACTGATTCAGTAATAAAAGCAAATGTATACATTATGCTGGCAAGTGTATACTTGCTAGAATGCATGTGTGTATTTACACATACACATGCTTGTAAATATATCTGTACACATACATACGTAAATACACATGCTTATGAAGTATTATGCTCCTTAGATGGCGCTGGTTCAGCCACCCTTCTGTGGATTTTTTCTTCTTTTTTTTTTCTGCCTGAAATTCTTGCTGTGTTATTGCTTACTGGACTACCACTAGCAAAGCCCAGTTATTTGCCAAGTAAAGACAGAGGAGAAGAGGGTTCTGTAGAAACGGTCCCCATCCAAACTCCTGCAAGATCCAACTATTTGATATGTAGTACAGTGAGTTCATATATTGTATCACAACCTCTACTTTTAATCACCTCTTGCTATTAGAAACTACTTGAATAGCAGGTAAGACCTTTCTACCTGCATGGACACATACAAGCAATGTATGCCGTCGTGTCTAACACTTCTGTAGAAACAGTCGTTCACAGTCTTGAGCCAAGATTCTGTTTCTTTTCATCTGAGCTGCATCTAGCTACTAAAAAAGTTGATCACAAAATTCACAAAAAGTGAATCTCTGGCATAATGAAGAGGGCTATTTGGTCAAGCTTCTCCACTTCCATCTTCTTTTCTGATCAGTTCTTGCTACAAATATGGTAATTCAGTGTGACTAAAAAGGAAGAAGAAGCATTTTGGAATCAGAAGAACAGAATGTCAAAATACCCCTGAGAACCCAGAATCAGAATTTTATAAAGTGTATTATCTCAGTAGTGCATGGCAAAGGCACACTACAGTAATATACCCCCTAATTAAGTAGGATAAGTATCCTGGAATAGGACAGCCAGGTTTAGATATGAAACGGACATTGCTAATTTCAGCTGAATGAGTGGGAATACTCAGTAGAAATATTAAGGTGCAATTTTTTTGCTTTGTGTCCACAGACACGCTGGTAAAAAATAAGTTTTATTTTGTATCCCCCTGTTCTATTTCATTGATTTCCTGCTAATTTTAATAGAACTTCAACAAAAGGTTCCAACAGTTGTAAATCAGGTTTGAGGGTGCTCATAAATACTAAATTAAGAACTTGTCTGTGCAAGGAAGCTATGCATGAAAAAATGCAGGGTCCAAATTAAAACATAATAGCAATTCTAGAACAATTCTACATATGACTACTTTTATTTTAGAACAGGTCTTTCCCTTTTAACGCTCTTTGTTTCAGAAATAAGTATCCAAAATTTTATTTTCTTCTGGTTAGTTTGTGTGGATAAGCCCTAATTTTTTTTAAATGATACAACAGAAGATCTGCATTCTGCAGGTACTTTTAAATGTGAATCATTTTATACTCATGGGACTAATTATACTGTAAACAATTGCACTACTCATGAATACAACTATGTTTCTGCCCAAAAGTTTTCAGAAAGTATAATATTGAAATCATATTATGAATATCATTGTAATAGGATCTCTAAAAAAGTTATTGCCATCTATAGTCTTTCACATCTGGCTTCAGAAAAGAAATAATTTTGAAGAACTGAAGCAAAATTCTTATAGGCTTATAGGAGGGCAGAAAAAGTAAAGACTGAGTTTTTTTTAATAGCCTTGGTGCAGCATCTACCCATAGCAAAGTGTCTTTGGCTAACCTAACTCTCCATATGCCTTGGCACTCTTCCATGATTCCCACTCTCTTCATCATTGCATATACGTTCAGTTTGAAGACCTTTACAGGGATATCTATATTTTAGCTATGACATCTTTAGCTGCTTCATTGTCATTTAGGTTGCATGCTTGAAAATTTTACAATATTCAGAACCATGTAGGCTTTAAATCTTTGTTTTCTCGTGACTGAAAAGCTACTTAGCATCTTAAAATAGCAGCATATTAATAGGATAGACTATTCTGTTATACAAGTAAATATTTAATGTAGAACTTTACAGCAGTATAAATTTATAGTAGTAGGGTTAGTAAGTGTGACAGTCTGAGGATACAAGCAAAGCAAGGTGTGTGGGAAGTGAAGACATCTTTTACTACATCAGTTGATATATTTGTATAAAACACCAATTTTTGTCCACTGTTTCAAGTGTGTCTGACAGCTGGTTTGTTTCTTTCAGCTGCATCAATTAATTTAATAAAAAAGCATACTTCTCCCTGTAAGTTTACCTTGTATATGTCAACATGTCTATTTTTTTGTTATAGCTACCCACAGTGTTTGTTTCTCAAAGTGCCAATAAAGAGGATGCCACTTACTGTGTTCATTTTTAGATCCCAGGAACTTCTTCTGTTGTTCAGAAAAAATGGAAACCTCTGCAGTCCTCAGCACTGCCCCGAGGGATGGGACAATCAGCAAAGTCAAAGATTAGTGCAGTGGCGGCTGAAATAAAACAGATTCGTGCAAGAAGGAAAACAGCACGTATGCTAATGGTTGTCCTCCTGGTTTTTGCGCTTTGCTATTTACCAATTAGTATCCTCAATGTCTTAAAAAGGTAAAAAATGTAAACACTTGATAAGCTTTCTGCTAAAAACAATTCTCTGTGGTGTGATACCTTTTATTCCAACAGGTACTTTTGAGAGAGAAGCCTATATATTTCATGATAAAGAAACTGAAAATACACATAAGGTTGCAAAAAATATATAGCTAACCTATCTATAGTACAGAAATTGAAGGCCAGATTGCAGAACTCCTATTAGCAAGCTCTGATTCATGAAAATGGTGTAACCTACCTCCACATTGTTTCCTTTGTCATTTACATGGGTTTACAGCTTGTTTGCTGTAAATGCACGCACAGACCAGCACCACCTAAAGGTTAGTGGGAGACTGCAGTGTTCTGATACAGCCCCGAGGACTGAGAAATACTGCTTTCTAACCTAAGCTCCATCATGTGCAATAGTGAGACCTTAAGCTAATCCTTTAATATGTATATGAAGCTGTTTTTTACATTTTCACCTTTTTCTGTCTTGTTCACTTGGGACAGAAAATTGTTTACACAGTTTTTTGTGCAGTGCTTAGCAGTCTGAGACCTTGATATAGTTATATCTTTAGAGTCCTTTGGAATATTGATAAATAATGACATATAGCAGAAGTTTCTATCTTGAAGCCATTTGCTAATTTCCAGGAAAAAAAAAATCTTAAAGTAGAAACCCTCTTTTGTTGGAGGCTTGTGGTTGAGGAACATTTTATTTTTTAAGGAATAATTTCAAGTTGGACATGGAAGCTTAAATATATCCCGCTCAATTCTGACACTTTCCTGAGGCATAATTTAAGTGCTTATTCATCTTCAGTTCCCTTGGTAGGTGAAGCAGAGAGGGACATGTATTTCTAGAAGGCAATTCAGGTCGCCTATGAGCAGAACCACACTCTGCAGAGAAATTACAAAGGCTGCATAGGCTACAGCAGGCATCTAGGCCCCTAGTTAAATTTTCATTTAAATAGCAAAAGTCAGATGTAAGGAATGTGGGCAAAGCAGATTTCTCTGGAGGACAGAAGCTGCTACTATGGCCTCTATAGCTCATTTTGGAGCCAATTTAGTGCCATTCTAATTCTACAGAATGACCGTGTACAGGAGACAGCCCAGAGCTGAAAAGCACAATGACATGAATAAGACAAAAGCAACTTGGCTAATCTAACAATCATTTACTTAAGCTATTTAGCAGAAAAATCATGCATCTGCACCCCTACAAAGCAAATTGCTTATGGACTCTACGTTGTACAAAACCATTAAGAAAAGAGGCTGATAGATGGGGAGAGGTCTTTATTCTTTCAAGAAAGCTAGCAGTGTTGAATCAGCTTTTCTGTGATATTGCAAATAAGTCATCTGAGATAAATGTAGAGTAGAAGTTGTGTGTGACTTCTTCTTAAATGATTTCTAATTTTGCCATCTTTCAGGTTTGCTTTTCTTTTCCCTTAGGGTTTTTGGGATGTTTAATCATGCTGATGACAGAGAAACTGTATATGCCTGGTTCACATTCTCACACTGGCTTGTATATGCAAACAGTGCAGCCAATCCTATTATTTATAACTTCCTCAGTGGTAAGTTGCAGTTACCTAAAATTCAGGTTTAATGTTTAGCTTAAATGTAATGAGCCACAGCAATAATTAATAGCTGTGTAACACCAGCATAGCTCCTCCAGTGGGAGCTAGATCCTCTTTTTGGAAGAAGTTGCTTATGTATCCCGTTACTTGCAGGCAGTGTATCTATAAGTAAATTAAACAGTGCCAGGGCATGGGTCCAAGTTCTTGAATCTGACTGTCCATACCACTAATTTGTTAGAAAAGTCCCTGGCATGACTTTGGCCTGAAACATTTGCTATTCCCCCACACACTCCCTGGATACAATCTGGGAGTTAGCACAGGCCAGTGGCTGTCACCAGTTGGCATTTTATTTACAGCCATCAGATTTTGCAGGCTGTGAGGGTTTGATAGTATGGGCGTGGCCAGACGGTGCTAATTAGGTTTCAGGCCAAAGAATGCACCAGGATGCTATTTAGTTTACTAGTATGGATTTGTCTTAGTTTGGGTTTGTCTTATTTGATTTTATTTGGAAAGCAGAATCAGGACCTAAACTGGTCCACCGCAGTTTTTTATTGTGCGTAGTGTGAGGATGACTTGAACAATTTACTCTGAGCTCTAAAAGCAGGTTAATGGGCTATCATACACTTTGAATTTTCTTTTTAAATGTACTCAAGGTGAAAAACAAATTAGCCATGCCCTCTCATTTCACATGTCAAATAACAATTCAGTCATTTAAGCCTACCAGTGCTTAATCATTTGCTTTCATTAGATATGTTATTAATCAACAGACTGTCTACAGCATAATTGCAGAAGTCATTGTAGTTAGTCTGTTCTGTCTAGCCAAGAATAGTATGGGATTCATACCATGTCTTACATACATTCTTATGAAAGTTGTATCTTTCCTGTCTTTTCCTAAGCTGTTGAAATTGGGACTTCCTACTTCAGTGGTGTTAGAAGGACATTTGCATATTCTGGGTTAATTTTGCATTAGATAACTGCTTTTTTCTAATCTACAAGCTTTGTTGAAACATAGTTTATGACATAATGTTTCCATGAGTCTTTTTTGTGATTGACAGGGAAATTTAGAGAAGAATTTAAAGCAGCATTTTCTTGTTGCTTCTTTGGCATTCGCCATCACCGTGATGAGCGGCTTACCAGAGGTCGTGCCAGTACAGAGAGTCGAAAATCCTTGACCACCCAGATCAGCAATTTTGATAACGTTTCAAAACTTTCAGAACATGTTGTATTGACCAACATAAACACACTTCCAGCAAATGGTACTGCACCTGTTCCCCATTGGTAGTATATTTGTCTCTATGTCTTTTGATGCTGTGTGGCTGTAGATGATGTTTTGCTCTATATCCATTATCTGTCATCATTCTCCGTTTGGGCCTGCCCTGTATTGACTTGTACACAAAAATCTGTATTTCACAGTAGCACCTGGATCAGGAACCATAAGCTATTTAAGAAAGGGTAATTAAATAAGTAATAGAACATGCTTAAAATGTTTGACAGTAAGAAAATTAAGATCTATCCATTAGAAATCCCCTTAGACTTCAGTCAGGGAGTCTTTGCTTAAAATTTGCAAGTGCAGTTTGGAACATTTTCATGTAGATCATTTTCTGGTAGATCTTTTTTTTAGTAGATCATCTTTATATTGTTAAGAGACAGTGCCAGTCACAGAGTGAGCCGGTCAGCTACCTGTTACAAGCAGTAAAATCACCTTAAAATCTATATTTTATGTTACAGATATCACAGCTACACTGAGCCCATTGAAATCAGTGGAACTGCATCTCCACATACCAGGAATGAGTATGACTTCAAATTTAGACGAAGCAGTGACAGTTTCCGCAGAAGACACCAGCGCAGCAGAGAACGCAAAGTGGGACAAATTCCTCCCTAGCATAACTAAACTTACCTCAATGGAATCACAGCAAGGCTGACTTTGGCTCAATACTCTTAAGACCACCTGAAAATGGCACATTTTTAGCTGTGTTGCAGACTAGAACAACAGGACAAAGGGATTCCTTCAAAATGACTGCCTCTTCTATTTCTTCTCAGTCTTATGGAAACATGCTTACCTCAGTATGAGCTAAAGAACACATCTTTACAAGTCTTTTTAAAGATTGGATTGTACCATACTTTGTAAATATTGTAGATATTTATTTTTATACATTTTAGATGCTGTGAAACATTCTAAATTGTATCATATAAAGAACTATAAGCATTTGAAAGCAGTCTCAAACATCATTTATTTATATCCTGTTTCTATTAATGAGTGACTTATTTGCAAGGAATGCTTACTTATGCACTAGTGATATTCTGGAATTATTTTGCACTTCTTTTCCTGCTACTTCACTTGCAGTAAATTCTGTGTTTGTTATGGAAGTTCCACTTCAGACTGATTTCGTGATATTCCAGGTTACTTTACTAAGCCCAGACATAACTCTTAGACATGAACCCAAAGTGCTGCAAGTCACACACGTTTTCATACTATTACACTAAATTGCCTTTTTTTTTTCCTTCAGACTTGAGTGCCTAAAAACTAACTACTTAAGTAAAACTTATGTGATACTCAAAGGTGCTATAAGCTCAGAATTCCTACTCAGGCCAATAGGAATAACAAGTGTCAGCACCCCTGAAAAACAGGACATTTACTTTGGTGGCTCATTTTAGTCCCTAATGTCTGCAAGTGTTGCTCTAGAAGATCTCTGAGGACCTTTAAAATAGAAAACATTGATTATCTTGCATTTTCTATCTCAACTGTCATTTAATACTAGTGATCCAAAAAAATAACAGATTTGTTTGCCAAGATAATGTTGAATTTTCAACAAAAATTAAAATAAAATATTTCTCTCTGGAAATGTGAAGGAGATATCTCATTGGACGGCTAGATCAAGTATTCACATATCCATTTTCCATTCATGGGATAAGCTCCCTGGCCTGGGGCTTCCTACCATGTATTGTAATTTTCCTTCTTAATGAGAGAAGACGGTGCTTCACTGGAGACTTAAAATGCTAGGGGAACATTGCCTGCTGGTTAGAAAGAGGCTAATTTAAAAGGACCTAAACTACAATCCTGATGTGGCACTATTCTTAATTCTTGCATTTCAGATAAGATTTCACTTCTAAGAAGAAATTTTTTTCAAGGGAAAGGGTAAAATGGGAGGGAGGACTTGTTTTTCAGTAGAAAATTGAGCACTTGACCTAGGACTTTTTCATATGATCACGTTTTGTTGAAAAAACAATTTTTCATAGACAAGATGTTATTGACTAACCTATGTAAATATTTTTTCTAGGATTTACTTTGACCTAAGCCATGTCATGCAATGTTCTGTCTACTATGAGAGCTATAGTTTTATAAACTGCTTAATCACTTTATGCTTTAGCCTTCTCCAATACTTGTTTTACTAGACATTGTTATAATTTACACTGGTGTAAAATGAGATAAAAATTCTCACATTGTTTATATATTAAAGTTTTCTTTTTCTAGTAAATAAATCAGGAGAAATACCTAAATGGAAATAATATTTAAACATCAAATAAAATCATAGGAATTATTCCTATATTCCTATGTGTAAGCTTAATTTTCAAGTTTAGCTATTACATCACTGTTATTCGAGGAAATTATTTTACTTTGTCTCTTCTAAGAAAAGAAAATCCAAATAATTGTGGGAATGATAGTTTTAAACTGTGTGGAACAAGATATTATTTTTCTATATAATTTGAAATGATCAGACAAGCAGTTGCTGAATTAAAACATAATAAAAAGAGGAGATTGGAATTTGGAAAGTCTTCTAATTTTTTTCTGTTTTGATATAAGCAAATAAAAATTTGAAAAGCTAAAGATTAGCATAGTGACAGAGCTGCAAAATAATATTCACTGATCTTTTAATTATGGCATGAAATGCTCCCCCTAGCACTGTTGAAAGGTATGTCAAAGGAATGATTCAAAGCTATACTTTCATTTCAAAAACTGTATTTCTATCTTTTGCTTGAAGAGAGAGCAAGAATGTAAAAAATAAATGATTATGTAAGAAAACTTTGTCAGTATGAAAAGGGAGTATGCACATTTATCAAACATACAAGGTTCACCAATGACTCTGGAGAAGCCAGAAAGATTCTGATGCCTTGTGAGGCATGTTGCCCCAATCCCTGTGAGATGAATATAAGGGGAGGGGAAAGGGTAAAGTACTTCTAACTTGGGTGGCTAACAGAGTCAAAATAGCAATGATCATGGCAAAACTTTAAGTATCATCTTTCTAGAGGAGGGCTGAATACAACCTACCAGTTCAAGTTATCTTCTCTTTGCTGGTCCCTTAATGCAAGTGGGATAAATTGTGTTAGTTAATATGAGGTAAGAGGATAACCAAACGTCACTGGCAGCTTTTGACTCCTGCAGATGTTCTGTGACAGAGTAGAAAAGGAAGTTCTGGGCTTAATTTTCTCTTTTTGGGGTTCCTTATTTTCACTTAGATACCCAAGAAGAAAATATTCCAAAATTACTGGGAATTTCTTTTAGTCATAAATTCAACCTAATAATACTTTTTTATGTGGCGACTATAAGAGATTAAATTTTTTCATTGACACATGAATTTGATTTTATTATAGCCAAAATTTTGTTTCTTAAATAGTATATCTTTCAGACACAAATAGTACAATCAAAGTTTTTCGAAGGTTTGAAAATCTAAGGACTTGTAAAAAGTGTAAATGAAAAGGAAACACTCTGAGTTTTTTTCCTTACAAGAGAATGCAATATGACAATTAAAAACATATTATCAAAGTAAGGGTTACCCACCTGACTAGAAAAAAGCAAATGTAGTATTTTTAAAGAACATCATAAAGACATAATAATTATAAAACCTGGTTTAAAATACAGCATTAGTTTTTCAAAGGTAAACTATGCCCAAGTAAATCTGATTTCTTTCTTTGACATGTTAAATCAGTTTCTAGGTTAATTAAATATGATGAATCTCATCTGTTTAGCCATCAGTAAAGCATCTAATATAGTCCCACATGATAAACTAGTACTAAAAATGGGAACAGTAGGCGAACTGTAAGATAAATTGGAATCTATCTAACAACAATGCAGCTTGTAGGGATGAGATATCAGGCTGAATAGAAACTGATTGAAAGTGCCTCAAGGACCAGTTTTATTTCATATTTTCATTAATGGTCAGCACAAAAAATAAGAGTATGGCAATGAAATTCGATGATAACATAAAACTGTGAGTCATAACAGGTGCAGACAAGGATCACTATATCACACAGGAATCACCAGCTGACCTAGAGAATGAAATGAATTTCATAGTTCAAATTCCAAGATCATGAACCTATCAACTAATACTAAGAGTGTCACTTGCAAACTAAGGATTCATTAATTGGAAACTACAAACACAAGTAAGGAAGGATAATGCAGAATCAATTATACAAGACTTGCAGTGGTGGGGTTTGAAGAGAACTCTGTACAATCTATTATAGCCATCCCATTGCCTGTTAATGCATTCTAGAGAAAAAGGGAAAATCCTGGGAACGACACAAACCATTTTTTGGGCCATGAATGGGAATATTACTGTTTCCTTATAAGAAAGCTTTGTTCAGCCTGTAGTCTGAAACAGAAGAATTTACAATAATTTACAAGAAATAGTAAATTGTTGCCCTAAGAGCATCAGTAGGCCTTAATTTGCCCTGATGAGCCTCACCTGGGGCCACCACCCACAGCTGTGCCCATGAGCTCAAGGGCTCCATTTAGCTCAGCCCTGGGCACCCAGTCCCTGCTGGAGTTATGCTGTCGGTGTCCCTGTCTCCAGCCCTGTCTGTGGCTTGGCCTTCTGGATGGCCCTTGGCCTAGCACTGTGGGTAGCTCAGGTCTTTTCAGCCCATTCCTTCAGTTTGTTTCCACCTTCTAAACTCTCAATCAAACCATGAGTGTGGCTACAGCTTTTCTCAGCCTGGGAGTTGCCTGCAGATTTAAAAGGCGTATTTGATTAGAAAATGTAACAAGATCCAAGGAAAGGAAAGGCTTCGCAAAGTGGAAGGAAAACTAGCAACAGATGAGGCTGAGGAGGTTGATGGGTTAAATGTCTTTTTTTGCTTCACTCTTAGCTGAAAAAATCAACTTCAGTTAGATGACTAATACAATTGGCATTAATAACAAAGGGGTAACAACTCAAGCTTCAGTAAGAAAATAAATGGTTGGAGAGTCCTTTGATAAAGTAAATGTTATCAGTCAGGCTAGCCCAATGGTATTGACCCAGAGGTAATTAAAGAACAAGCTAAAGGAATTTCAAATCAATTAGCAATTATTTTTGAAAACTCACGGAGGATCGGTGAGACTCTAAAAGACTAAAACTGGAAAATCATGAAGTATCTGTCTTTAATAAATGGAAAAAAGAGGAACTCTGAAATTATAGACCTATCAGCCTAACTTGTTTCCTTTGAAAAATATAGACTCTTGATAAATGTTACACTGAAACATAAAAGAGGGTTAAGAATGGAGTTTGACTACTGAACACCCGATTGTCCACAATTCTTGATAGTTTTCTCTCTTGTTGGCTGAGTTTTGGATCTCTTCAATTAGTTCTTTCCAAGATAAAGCCAGGACATGATCTGGGTGATATTTCACTCAAGGGAACATTCCCAAAAAACAGTATAAATGATTCCAAAAGTCAGTATAAATGAGACTGTACCAAGCTGAGCTTCCTGTAGTAGCAGTTCTCTACCAGTACCCATTTAAACATAATATGCTTTTTTTTCCTGTGAGGGTGATCCTGTGAGGCGTGGAGTAGGTGACCCAGAGAGGCTGTGGCATTTCCATCCTTGGAGATATTCAAAACCTGACTGGACATGGCTCTGAGCAACCTGCGGTGACCCTGCTGTGATCCAGGGATGTCAGATTAGCTGATCTCCAAAGCCCCCTTCCAATGTCAACCATTCTGTGATTCTATGAATATAAAGCAGCAGTTTTGAACTATTAATTATTGCCCAGTCATCAGATATGGTTATCAAGCTAATGCTTTGTCTGTTTTAATGAAAAGATTTCTCATTAAAAAAATTGCTTTTTTGAAAGAATTAATTTTTTTCTTTCTAACTTTTGAAGAAATATTTTTATGTTCATTTTGTTTTAATTCTTTATTTTTAACAAATTAAAAAAATACTGAAATGTTTTCTTCTTTAACCACATTTTCAAGCACCATTTCATTGGAAAAACTTCATGGGCATGTAAAAATCTGTCATTTACCTGTGCAAAGCAATGGAGATTTTTTTGCTGCTTCTGCTGCCTTTTACTCCAGAAAGATCCAAATATTTGGATACATTTAAAATGTTATTCAGATGCATTTATTTTTGAATGAAAGTGATCACAGGAAATTTTCTGTAAAGATAAACCCACTGTTGAAAATGGAAAATGCTGTAGAACAGAACAGTGATAACAATGCAGATCAAAATGACTCTAAGATAAAGCTAAGATTTTGAATGCCGTACCTTTTTGCTGGTGAGAGAAAGCTAAGAATCTTAAAGAAGTTTCTGACAGATGGAAAAAAATGTAAAATTAAGTTTTGATGGAGCTGGAAGGGAGGATGGCTGACTAAGTCATATCTACATTACAAAGCTTTGCCAGTGTGGCTATTTTGATGTATAGCTAGTCCTGCCATCAATATGAATAGGACTGTAAAAACCTCCTTACTCCTACCTTCTTAACCATCAAAAAGAAGCAGCTGAGGAATGCATATTTCTTACCCAGGTTGTAAATATTGAAAATTGTCTGAGAGCTGAGCTTTAATCAGGGTTTGTTATCCCTAACTGCTTTGGTGTTCTAATATTTCTGTTAAAAATTTAAGAGCCTAGAAACAGCTTTCTAATGCAACTGCCTCTGCTCTAGCACTGTTTGGTCACAGAGTCTTTAGACAGAGTCTAAATCACAATACAGTCATTCCCATGTGCATAAATTTTTGTACCACCATCATTTTGTTACTTTGTCTCTCAACATATTTCACACTTGGATCCTGGAAGATCAGAGATATCCCTACCTTCTCCTTCCCTGTCATCATTGGAGCGCTAAGCTCATGCTCTGCAGTCACAAAGACTGCAAGACCACTTCTTCCTTCTCCACCTCCAAAAGGGCAGTTTTTTCTTTCCTTTTGCGTAGAGGGCAGTATGCTATCCTCTGATATTAGCAAAGTTGATGCATGTTATTAACCTGGAGAGTGTTTTATAGGCAAGAAAGTACTCTAAACATAAGCATAACTCAGCCCTCAGTGTATCACAATCTATTGCTGCATATTACAGTGGAATTAGGCCAAAGCACCTTTAGCCATCCAACTTAAATTTTATCTCCCAGCTGAAATGATATTCCTCTTTCAGGCTACTCCTTTCATTCAACTGTAAGTCTTTTTTCTGGCTGTTGGATTTATTGGATGAAATAGTATTTTATTTTATTGAATATGCTTTCAAAGAATGACAAGCTTTTAGCAATGTTGGCATTGAGAGCTTAAATAAAATATATAATAAATCATCTAAGCTAAAATCTAAGTTAAAAATGAAAAAATTAAATGTAAGCTTAAATTTTCCTCAGCTAAACAGAAAATAGGCAAAATCTTGACTTCATTTAAGTTCTGTTGTGCCAATGGGGACAGAATTTCACCCAGTATATCTCTATCTCTGCTAGATATTCAGAAAGTTTTATGATGTCTTTTTGCTCTCAGTATTCAAGGACCAAATCCAATTAAAAATATTTTGTAAGGGATAAGCAGCTTGCAAAAACAAGACTCAGGAGTGCATGGAGAAATCAATACAGACCTACTGTTTACTCCTGTCAGTGTAGGAATAAGAGGGCATCCAATGAAGCTAGCAGGTCGCACATTCAAAACAAAGTGTTTCTTTACAGGCACCACTTGTTGGTGTGAATGCTAAAAGTTTGCATGGGTACACAGGGATACACGGCTTCTTTATGGGAGAGGGTGCCATGGGACACTCCTCCAGCTCAAGAAGTTCCTGAGCAGCAAATGATTGTCCTCTGAGGATTCAGGGAAGTATCACTTTATGCTTGTCTTACACTTTTCCCTAAGTATATGCTTTGTCCACTCCTGAAAGAGGATAAATAACTAGGTGGACCTTTCATCTGAACTCTTATAGCAAATTTAACATTGTTATGATCCATACCATCTACTCATACTTCAGCTGGATCTGTGTACTAAGGTACACTACTCACATGATCATTCTCTGAATTGTCAAGTAGCTATGCTGTCTGAGGATTGTTCAGTAGCCAAAGTGAAATATGCAGCTGTGTATATATCTCAATCTCTCTTAACCTATTCCTTGCAAAGAAAGCATTGAAACTGGAAAAGCGAAGCATCATCTGCTGCTCTCATTTCCTGCATTGATCTACAGAGAAACAGCCTAAGCTGACATATTGTTGATTTTATGGTTTATGGTTTGCTTGCTTTTTATTAAATATCCAAGTCAGTTGCTGACTCTTTTATAGCAAATTGTTAGTGAAACTCCTGAAGTCAGACCCATAATCAACATAGATTGTTTATTTGTTCCTCTGGTTTGCTGTCCAACATGCTCTATGGCTCCTCTTTCTCTTTCTTAATCAATAGACCATAAGCCACGTGTGAGACGAAGACAATCAAATTCACTTCTAAAAGGCATTGTAAAGTGTTCGCAGAAGATGATCAGACATATAGCAACAGCTAAACAAGACCAAGGGCTTGAGATATCATCTTCCTGAGCAGCAGCCAACACCTTGCTCTGTTAGTTTCTCCTGAAATCAAATGGGAACAGAAGGAAGAGGGAGACTAGACTGCATGAGAAAGCCTAAGAAGCACATCTTCTCTAGACTCAGTCCAGCTTAAGGGTTATTGCAAAAAGGAATGTAAGCAAAGAGTACAAGGGCAGCAAAGGGAGCTCTTGGGGGAGAAAAAAAATTGATCTGCTGTATTGCTTCTGATCAAAAGAGGTGGGAAGAGAAAAAATGTTTACATCTGAAGTGTGACGGGTCTGCCTCCCTCCACCCTTTGCAATGGCCTTGCCGGCACAGCACCCTAGCTGCAACCCGCCCTGCGCCGCAGCCCCGCGGCGAGCGCTCCCGGCCTGCCAGCGCCAGGCTCCGACTGTCGCGCCCGCCAGAATTTCTCTGCGAGGCAGCTCAGGCCTTCGCCGCCTCCACGTCTCCTCCCGCGGCGTGGGACACCCTCCCCGGCACGGCCGCGGGGGCCGGGCGGGGGCCGGGCCGGGAGGGGGCCGGGCGGGGGCCGGGCCGGGCGGGGCGCTGTCCGCGCCGCGGGTGCTGAAGGGGCGGCGCCGCGCCGGCACCTGCCGCCCGGCGCGACCCGCTCGGCTCGGCTCGGCTCGGCTCGGCTCGGCTCGGCTCGGCGCGGAGCTGCAGCCGCCAGCGCCCGGCCATGGCCGCGCTCCTCGGCCTCGGTAAGTGCCCTCGCTGCTCCCCCGCGCCTGCCCGCATGCCCTCCCACCCGGTCCCCCTTCCGCCTCCATCCCCCGGCCCTGCCCTTGTCCCTGGGCCCACAAGGCAGGGGCGAGCAGGTACCTGCCGGGGGTTCACACCAGGCCCTGCCTGCTGCGTGGCGCAAACTTCTTCAGACTGGCCCCGTTAGCGTGACTGAGGCGGGGAGTAAGGCGGGATAGCAGGGGCAGCAGTGCCAGCACCGATAAAAAGTGGGGCCAGCGAGGAGACGTGGAAATGGGTTGCCTTGTCTAAATAAACAGCCACTTGTTTCCTGGGGGGGGGGGGGGGGGGCGTTAAGTGCTGGCAGTGCTTCAGGAAGGGTTATTGACATTTCCTCTTGAGTTTGAATGGAAAAAAGGGAAAATCAACAAAGCAAGTACAGAAGGAGTTGGTAAAAGAGACTACAATGAAAAACACATCCCCAAATATAGACAGATTTTTTATTACTTCTTTAGTCTTCCCTTTGCCCTATTTTATGTATATGTGCGGCTTCTCTCTTTAACTACTCTAAATTCCTTTTCCACAGTTAAAAACATTCTTTGGGTAGCTCTGCCCTAGTTTTTATTTCATTAGAATCAAACTGTCCTTTACCATATCTGTACCCCTAAATATACAGCTATACTTTACTTTTTCCCTTGAACTTATCTTGCTGCTCTTGGAGTTAGATAAGAAACCACAGCTTGGGAAATCTGAGTTTCCTATTATTCATTACTATCTGCCAGATAATAATTCTATGGTCTTGAGAGAGAGATTGCAGTTCCTCTGTGCCTCAGTTTCCCATGTGCAAATGGAGATGTTACTATGCCCCTTTCTTTTTCATTTCATTTTAGACACTAAATTTTTCAGAATAGGGAATTTGACATCTATGCAGCATGTCAGCAGACACCTGTAAAAACATAAAGCCACCTGTAGAAATCTAAATTTATGTGTTTTCATGTCATTCTGGATCCCCTGTAAATTAGCTTTTATCTGTAAATTAACTCTTAGAACCCCTGAACTTTCTTAAGTAGGATCCAGTTTCTGACTACTTCAAACACTAGAATGAATAACTAGAGTAAATGACTGAAGTAATGGCTATCAACTTAAACAATTGTATAAACAATGCTACAATGCTCTGGATTCTAAAATTATACAGGCCAGTCTCCTGTGTGTAGGCTTGTCACAGTAGGCCCCTGTGTATTGCTGAAGAAGCCAAAAACCTATCTATAATAAGCCATTAGATGTGCCCCTTTCTTAGACTGAAATATGTTCAGTCATATATTTTGCTACTTGACTCTTCATTTTGCAAAGACAGCTCTTCCTTTTTGTGGGCACAGTTTCCAGATGAGTTCAAAATAAACACACTGAAATAATCTTTAAAAAGGAGTAGGAGCTGCTAGTTGACTGTTTAATCAGTCCCTACTTTGACTATTCATTTTCAGCCACTGGTTCTGGAAAGTCATCTTAATAGGAGGGAGATAGCACAGCATCTTTCTGCTGTGGACCCCAGTCAGAGGCCTATATCTTCCCCACTGTGTTAGTAGCTACAAAATATGTAAGTGGTCACCCATAAAGATATTCTTTCTTTAAAAATTCCTGGGTTTGAAATTTTATAGTCTTATAGTGTCTTTTTCATCTGTAAGGTATATGGCAAATGTTTTCTCATCAAAAAGTGTCATCTAAATAAACAACAAATAACTTCACAATTCGAAAGAACATTTAGAGACAGTCCCAGGAATGACATTTTGTCATAGGGAGCTAAAGTTATTCCTACAGACAGTCCACCTGGACGCCCCTCAGTATCTAGTGACGGGGGCTGTTTCTATTGATCAGTCTCCAAGCTGACTGACAGAAGACTAGAAGAGTGGCTCAGGCTGGAGACGACTGACCTCACAACCAGCTCTGCACGGATCTCCTAACTGGGAGGAATATGCACAACTGGGAAAGGATTAGCATCAGCTTCACCATCTTATGGCAAGCATGTGTGACCTCTCACACGTCTCAGAGGCACACTACATGTTACTGCACCTGTCAGTTATAAATTACTAAATGGTATTGCATCTTTGTCAACATGTCTCCAGAAAGTGTTCCCTACAGCGGCACTACTGTGTCACAGGAAAGCACCATTTCCAGAAGGGATGACATTATCTCTAAACAGTAGCAGCTGTTTAAGTTTATTAAGAGCCATATCAAGTATCTACATTTAATTTCTCTGGACAGGGCATGGACAAGTCCTCAGAGAGTATTTTATGCTCCTTGCAAATGATGCTTAAGGATTTAAATAGTGCTGAAAGTTCCTCAAATTCTACATAGGCTTACCTGAAGATCACAAAAAATGAACACAGGTCTGGGAGATG
Organism: Apteryx mantelli; assembly: GCF_036417845.1. NCBI lineage: Eukaryota > Metazoa > Chordata > Aves > Apterygiformes > Apterygidae > Apteryx > Apteryx mantelli. The sequence continues at coordinate 112,168,587 of NC_089980.1, read as the reverse complement.
CTGAGTGTCCTTCAATACCCAAACAAAACACTCCCAGCAGGTATTTAACAGCTAGTCTGATAAGGCCTGAAATCAGTGTCTGAAACTTAATTTTACAGAAAATTAAGATATTTGGTTACCATTCAGAGGTTGTGTTATCATGGGAATGTTGATGAAAGAGCTAAACCCAAACTGATTTCTCTTTTCTTAGCAAAGCAATCTAATTTTCTACCAATAAGCCAGAAGCGATACTGATTTAAAACTCTTTACCTTGAAACCTCCATAGCAGTCTTTAGTTTTAGAACAATTTTATGTAATTAATATGGCCTTTAAGCTCAGTGCATGCAGTGAAGCAGATAAAGACATAAATTTGGGGGCTGCATTCAAGAAATGATGCATCTGCAAAGTAAAATCGAAGAGGAGGAAGAGTATTGTATTCTGAAATAAAATCCCATTTATTATCTAACAGTTCTGTAACTGTCAAATCTCTTTCATATGATCTACTGATAGGAATTCCTGTTTAGTCTCTAGCTTGTTGAAACTGCAATTGAAATAAATGTTATGTTTCCTCTGAATTTTATACTCTTCCTTTTCATAATTTATTATGGATCTCAGCATAGCAGTCATTTTTATATGTCTATGGACTGATGTCATATATAGCTATGGTTGATGTTATAGTACTGGGGTAAAGTCAATACAGTTATGTGACACTGCAACTTTGAAAATTTTAAAGTTAAATTTAACTTTTCAGTAGTAAAATTGAGAAAATGTTTTATTTTATTAAAAAGTGAATCGCTAGCTTATTTGAAATGATAGATCAGCTACAGTAAATTATTTTGTTATAATCCAAACATAAATGAAAAAGGTCAGTACAATATCTGTTGTATTAAATAGTCATTATATTCTGTTTTTACAGTGTTGCTCATATACTTCACAAGTATATCTGCTGCCCAGACTACTGACTGTGAGCATTTGAGGGAACAATGTATAAATGCTGCAAATGGATGTGAGGGTGTCTGGAATGTCATGGAAGATGTCTGCAATATTTCAGGTAATTCTTTATGGTGCACATGAAATTATTTTGAGTTGGTTAATGATTGCATATTCATAGAGTATCATAATATTGCTGGGGTGACTGAATGAAGTCGGTGAGATTTCAAAGAGCAAATGGCAGCAGCAGGCAGCCAACTTCTGAAATCCTTGACAGCAGCCAATGCTACCTTCAGTAGCAGTCACAATGTCCAATCTTTAATGCAATAAATTGCATTTCTGGAATGTAACTGAAGTCAAAATCTGAACCAACTCAACAAGTGGAATTCAGTGAAAATTATGCTGTTTTGTGATCCTGTTATGCAAAGCCAGCATTTAGCACTGTATGTTCTGAACAAGGAAATCCTGCCCCCACCCAAAAAACCCCAGAACATCAGAGGAGCTGATTTTGTATCATACCTGAGGCAGTGTAGTAGTTACTTAGAATATTTTTTAAAAATAACATTAGAATAAGAAACAAATCAAATAAAACATGCCTCAAAGAAAGTTGCAGAGAGGCATATTGTATTTGTTCAGTGAGTAGTACATACATGTCAAAGTGATCCACATCCACAGAATGCTGGTACAATAAATTGCAAGTTATGAATATTATTAATCCTCCTTCAGTTGTTAAAAGATTCTCACATAAATGAAAGCAGAAAATCAGTCTCTCCATCTTTTCATTGCTATGTCAGTAAAGTATGATTATATTTTAAGTGGGAGGAGACCAGATACTATTAGTTTGGCCTGAAACTCATCCTAATCCCTACTGTAGTCACATGAAAATGTTCTTTTCTCCAGCAGCCTATTGCCTTCTTGAACCCAGCACATAAAATTCCTTGGGTATTAGTCATCATCTCTCCCTTTCTTTAAATCTCCCCAAGACCTTGCTATTAAATTTTGAGTATTCACTCTCCCAGTACTGTGAATGCGGAAAGGCAAAGAGTGGCTGGGTAGAGCAGGGAGGGTAGAGCTGTGTCATTAGAAGGAGCCTGTAATGACTCCTTTACTGACTGAGAAATGTCAAGGGCTACATCAGTACTAGTAAATAAAAAGAGCTGGAGACTCTTTTCTGGCCCCGGGACAGCACATACACGTACAACTAACCTTTCCTACCTGCAGGACTGCACAAAACTGCTTTCTGGGAATGGTACCAGGCCCAAGCTGTCTTCTCAACCATGACAAAGCAATAACTGGAGAGTGCTAGTTTGCTCAGTCCAGACCAGGTACCACACAAAAATGCAGCAGTATAAACAGTCACTTGCCATTGGCCTAGCCCAGGCTTTATTCGTAAATGTAGCCAAAGGGATTTAGATATATCACTGCCATTTCTAGCAACTTAATTCCAAAATGTAGATTCTCAGCTGCTGAGAATCACTGAGTTATCTACATTTCCTGAACATCTAAACGTCCATGGAAACCTCCCTTCTCCTTATATTGGCACTACCTGAACAAAACCATCCGTGTCCTGATGTCATAATCTGTTCTCAGCTGCAGCAGAGTTCATAAAATGAACTGTCTAGCTTGACTTCTGGGCCCAGTCTCACATTTGGTCTGTGTGGAGAATCCAGGCAGGAGAAGATACTGCTTGACTCCATGCTCAGTAGCCCATCTACAAGAACATGCACCTGCAGTGTGAACTACCTGAACTCCTCTCTGTCACATTTGTTGCAGGGGGTTGAGCCCAGGTCTCTCAGGTCACAAGAGAGCATTCAAAATACAGCAGAAAATTCTATGCATATTCTTTCTTAGTTTCTGCTGTTCTGGATACATATATGTTTTTCACAGAATGTCTGAAAACTCTTAAAAGCATTGAGAGTAAATGGAAAAAAAAAACCCTATATTCTAATGATTATGACAGTCCCCAAAGGAACTAGGTTTCAGCACATGTTCTATTGAGTCTTTAAATATTTTATATAAAGTAGACCAGTTTCAAAAGATATGGTTGCTATTGAAAGAAAAGTACTGGAATATCCAGTACTTTCAAGGTCAAGACACTCACCTAAAGATGAAATCTCCAGACACAACCCTCTTCTCCACATCAGAGGAAGAAGTTGAATCTGCATCTCTCACATCCTTCACAAAGGCATTAGTTCCAAGACTGTTTGGCATAATGGGCTGTGACCAGGTGAAGTGATCCAGCATGATGAGTGCTGTGGATTCCCTTCTGGATTTTTTGCATTGTCCCTTTTTATTTGTGTGTGTGGTTAAAACGCTCCATTTTCCTTACATGTTGTCCTATGTGCTTGTTCACTGCTATGAATGGTATTTGTAACTGGGTCAGAGAAACTTTCTGAAAATAAATTCTTGTGACTGGTTGGCAGTTTTTTGCATCTGTATATTTCCTTAGGATAACAGCCTTTGGCAAGGATTGTCCAACTTTGCAGGACAGTCAGATATTCTCTTAGGTCTGGAACAAAGTATTACAGATGTAGTTACTATGTGCCATGGCCCCAGAGGGTATGAACCCACAGTCAGACAGCTGATGGTATTTCTCAGCGAACCCACTGGTACAGAAACAGAAAAATATTTTTAAGAACAAAGTTATACCATCAGTCAAGAGTACTCTACATGTACAAGATGAAAAGCTTCATGGATGAGCTGTATGAATGGAAGAAGCCCCCTGAGTGTGCAGCATGAGCTTATAGGTTGGTGGAAAGCAGGGCAAATATTCCTTTTGCTATGTTCTTTACAAAAAACTAAGTATGGATTACAATTATTCTCCTACTCCATGGTACAAGTTTGACAGCTCAGTCCCTCAGATTGTAACCTCAGTGTTGAATGTATGCACCTGTCTTTTATTCTTCAAAGCAGGTCTGGGGACATTCCCTGGAGTACCTCCTAAGTTACTCCTTTCTCAGTCAAACTGGTTACCAATGCTCCCCTAATGCAGCAGCTTTTTCAGAATCTCAATTTATAGTTTTCTAAGACCTTCCTCTACATCCCTTTCTGTTCCATGATATAGTGAAAAAAAGAGGTCAACATGTCTCTGAGTCAACTTCCACATCAGGATTGGAAAAGGCTAAAATATTTAATTTTGACAGAATCAAAATTTTTCATTCTGTAAATGAATTCAGCATTCAAATTTCCAGCATTGCTTAATGAAGGATTTTAGGCTGGATTTGAGGGTTGTTTTTTGCTGGTTTTCTTTTTCTTTTCTTTTCTTTTTTTTTTCACGAGAAGGAGAAAAAACTGAGGCCTGGTGCAACCCCAGTAATACATTTTCTTAATTTTTCAGAACTGGCACATCTTCATCCCCCCAAAAATTTCAGGTTCCTATCAAATATTAAGGAATCACATTGTGAATTATATTTGAAAGTAGAGTTTACTTTTCATAGAATAACAGAATGAGGTTGGAAGGGGCCACTGGAGATTTCTAGTCCAACCTCCCTGCTCACAGCAGGCTCAACTAGAGCAGGTGGTCCAAGACCATGTCCAGTTGGGTTGGAGGCTCCACAACATCTCTGGGAAAAATCTGTTCCAGTGTTCGATCACCCTCACAGTAAAAAAGTCTTTTCTCATGTTTAAACCGAATTTTTGTATTTCAGTTTGTGCCCATTGTCCTGTCACTGGGCAACACTGAGGAGAGTCTGGCTCCACTTTTTTTATCCCCCCCCATCAGGTATTTATACACACTGATAAGACCTCCCTGAACCTTCCCAAGTCTCTCAGCCTCTCCTCGCATGTCAGATGCTCCAGTCCCTTCATCAACTTTTTGGCCCTTTGCTGGACTCGCTCCCATATGTCCATGTCTTTCTTGTACTGGAGAGCCCAGAATTGGATCCAGCACTCCAGATGTGGTCTCACCAGGGCTGGGTGGAGAGAAAAAAACAGTACTTTCATCTGCAGTCTTCAGATGCAATTCCCACTGAGACGATTGAAGAGCTGACTATGCAAGAAGAAAGATTATCACCCTGGAAGTGTCAGCATCTACTCTGTCGTGCATCTGTTTGTGGTCATATGTGCACAAATTATGTACATATAAATAAATCAAATAATGAATAATGGCTGCCAAGCATTAAGTCAGAGGGTATTTTTCATAAATGCCTTGGTAGCATATGTATTAGCTAAAATATATTACCTAGAACTAATCAATGATAAAGCAACAATAATTGAAAACCAGCAATAAAATATTTTCTGCTGTTCATCACAGCTGAATCAACACAATGTACAAACAGACCAATACTGATAATAGGTTATTTCCACACTGCTTTTAAGAGGCCAGGCAAGGGAACTCTATAAGTCTGATGTGCTTCCTGATTCTGTCTATGTCCTTTGAATGTTCATAGCCCCACAACCTTTATGTCTCAACCTCTGCTTGTCGCATGCTGTAATTCAGCGTAGCATGTTCACAATGCATAAGGGCATTCTGAACACAGACAGTGTAGCTGACTAATGAATGCAAAATATTAGTGCCATAAAGGTGGGTGAGTTAAGTGGGGCTGGACTGAGTAAAAGATACTAGGATCTCCGTTTCTTTTCCTGCCACCTCTACCAATTTCTACCTTTGAAATGTCCTGAAGCCCATGAGAGAGACACTCATATATTTGGTAAATTAGCTAATCTTTATGCAAGCCCTTTCTGGCTTTTTTGCTCTTTCTACTCCTGAAAGTCCCCCCTCTGAAGTTCTCTCCCCAAATTAATTTGTTATCCCTTACTCATTGGATAAAATATAAGGTAGAATACTCACCCACCTACCTCCATGGACCTCTACAGTTCTCATAGTTGCCATGTCATGACATACTTTCAGTCCTGTTTTTACCATCAGGGAGTCTTCCACATCTGTGATCTTCAGTAGTTCCTATTAGACCTCCTGAGCTTCTTGGCTACTGGAAGGAAAAGAAATGTGAGGGATAAGGTCAGGATCATGATTCTTTTCTACAGATGCAGATGGCAAGTCAGAGATGGAGTTGGAGAGAGACAAGAAAGCCCAGGCATCATGACTTCCTCCTGTTGCTGATATAAGACATGATGTGGGAGCAGACACTGGGAGTTGTAATTCTTGCTGGGCTGGGACACCCCCCTGTAGCAGTTCCCCTTTTTAATACATGCCAAACCCTCCTTAGCTAGCAACAGCAACTGGAGCAAGGGCAATGCAGACACCAGTTGAAAATGGAATTTGGGGTGGTAGAATGGGGACATGCACATTCAAATAGTTAATCTTCATTCCTTCAGGCATAAGTAACATACACTATTTCCTCTTGCAGAGCTTTTCCTAGACTGCCTTCCACTGCTATTCATGTCAATATTGCATAAATGATATTAAAATAATGGCAGGTCACATTAAAGCCTGTCAATGGCAATGATGACACATGGCTGTTGATTTTGAGTTTTACTAGAGCGCACAATCTCTGCTGCTCCACACTGGTCACCTGAGAAGCAGCAAGGTAGGAAGCCAGACATCACCTTTGATGGGGCAGAAAGAATAGCATATGCATTTAGTTGATTAAAACAGATCCTCATGCTGCCTCATGAACAACCTGGATCTTTTGAGCTACATATTCCTATAGCTATGTATTTTAACATAATTAATACTCATGAGGCAAAGAGAGAAATATGCTGATTTGGGGAACTGCACACTTGTTTTGACGAGGTAGACTATGCCTTTCACAAAATAAAAGTTTCTTAAATGGTAATAAACTACTTAAGTAACTTTCTTAACTAACTAGTAAGTTCAAGCAATGGTAGATAGCAAAATACTTCTAAAACTATTTAGTCCATAAAGTGCCAGGTTGATCTATTTATCTGCTTGCACCACAAAGTAGTACATGCTCTTTATTTTTTACTATTCATGACAGTCTGCCTGAGTGTCTCTGTCCCTGATTCCAAGTGCACATGCAAGCAGCTGGCTTGAAGCTGGAGTGGCAAACTAAGGTTCTGCATTTTTTGTGTTAACATTCTAGGTTAACTTTGCCATTATTTTTATAAAAATATAAAAATTAAAAATCAGAATGTCCACTTCTGGGTCTGCTTCAAATTTGTTATTAGTCAAACTTAGGCAGTGAAGTTGTTCTACAGGAAAAATCATTAGAGCTCTAAGAGCGTATCTAAATGACCAGACATTTATAGGCTTGCACCATCCTCAAATGAGCTAGGAGTCTGAACCAAAGGTGCTTTGTCTTAGCATGGAGTTAGCATTATCGTTATCATGGGACTGCGTGTGCGCTCCTACGTCCCGTCTCTTACCCCATTATGTGGAGGTACCTCATTCAGCATTGTGATTTCCAGCCTCAGAGCCAGGCACCTAATTTCTAGGCCAGCCCGAGATGAGTGTTTCAGTGCCTCAGTCCAGGATATGCCCATAGAATCTGATGCATCATTTTTAGCTTGATCTCTGTGCCTCACCTACCTAGAAAAAAGGTGTGGTTACAGTTCAACACTAGCTGTTCTCTTATATGCTTCACTGCTGTGTAGTGCTGGTTTTATCTGCGCAACCAGAAACCCACTGAGGGGGAATACTGATTTCTCTCATCGCAAGGCTGTCCTGCCTATTTCTGATTGTCCATTTGCAGCAAGCAACTAGTCTCTCACATGTTCAGCTAAAGCAGTCTCAAAATGCAGCTGTATTGCTCCCCGGTCCTCTTTCCCTGGCAGGTATTTCTGTCAGTGAGATTCAGCACAACAGTGTATGCTGGCTTACCTCACTGTAGACCCCAGTGAATACGGCCCCTTAAATGAACTCTCTTATAAGCCAAAAGTACACTAATTCTGTTTAATTCCTGTCAAAAGTAATTATTTTAAGGTTTTATGTACTTTAGAAATGTGAGCTGAGACAGACATCCTGGCAAGGGGTCAGCTTGAATGAAAGAAGGCAATGTTGTACTCAGATCTTTATTATATCACTCTGAATACTATTTTAAAATTGTGAATTATGACACATTTTCAAATAAAACTAAATCCAGACCATGTGCTCTTGGCAAAGCATATTATTTTTGTGCTCAGATTAAATTGTTTTATGTAACCTTATCCCCTAAGCATCCATAAACATTATTATATTCTTAATTGTGAGTTCTAGGTAATAGATGCAAGGCTGAAGATGCCGTTGGCTGTAATAGAATCATCCAGGTCCTGGCTGACGAATATCCAGTATTTAAAAACTGTGTCTGCACTACAGATGGTTTCTGTAGCATCACAACGTTGCTTGAGAAACAATGTAGCATTAATAAAGGTAATTAATTAAATATGATGCTTTAATTATGCAGAACAAAAAAAAATATAACTTTTTAACTCTCATTTTAACTGAACTGGTTTCTTTACATATTTCTCAAACCTGATAGTTTCCTGAAAGAATTGCAAAATTCTTTTTCGTCTTTTCTATGACATCCACATTCCAATATACATATGAAAGCAATGCCATATTTGTTTTAAAATAAAATCAAGGGAAAACAGAAGGCGTGTGAGAAATTTAAATCGTTTACAAAGCTCTTGCTCAATTCAATGGAAAGCAAGAGTGAAAATATTATGAGTGTTAAGGGCTACTTGCCCAAGGAAACGTAAGCACCTTTGAGTATATGCTGTGTATAGAGACATGCACAGTCTTCACCTTGTGAATGAGAGTGTGAGTAAATGGGGCTGTACAGCTCTGTAACTGTGTCACACTGTGTTACAGGAGCATATTCGCTATATCTACTAAAGGTTAATGAATGTGGGAAATACTATTACTGCCTTTATACAGCTGTACTTACTACATAAAATACAGTCTTTTTTTTTTTTAATTCCATTATAGTCACTGGGCCCAGACCCCTTTCTTATTTAATTATGAGAACTTTTTTCTCTTGAGAAAGCTTATTTCTACAAATAAGTACTACTCAGAAAGGCTTTTAGTTTCTGATCCAGTGTCTCCTTGAGTAATGATTAGAGAATATGACATAAGAGAGGTAAAATCAGCCAGTGAATGAGAGTCTGGAAAGTGAGCACAGAGACTGATTCTCCACTCTGAGCCATCTTTCCACGCAGGCATCAGTCAGTGTATGTCGTCAAGTAGTAAAATATATGGCTTTATTGCAGAGGAAATAATAGCATCCTCTTCTGAAACTCCTTGCCCCAGACAAGAATAATGGGTATCTAAAGCCTGATGTCAATGTCATCAAACCGGTTGCTTTTGCTTCTAGCAAATGGAAGTAATTTTATATTTTTGTTGATTAAGCATGATTGCATTTCTTGCCAGTATAACAAAAATGTTGAATTAAATTGCACCATTACTGGGTTTGCCTATGAATGAAGAATATTTCATAGCTTGTAGTGTTGGTAGATACTTTCAGGAGTAATTCTCCCTGTCCATATTAAGCATGTATTTTAAGTAATGAACCATCCTCTGGAATTGCCTTTTTCTCCTTGAAGATTATAGATTGAATCTAGAAGATAGTCCATGATACGTCCAATTTGTAGGTGGCTAGAATTATGTGAGATGAATCTCTTTATGCAGTAATTTCAGTAAGGGTTTCTCATTTTATGGTTAGCAGCTGAATTGCTAAGCTAGACGGTATGATGCAGACACTAGGGCACAGTAAGCATGAGAAAGATTCATTACTCTGCAAGAATCTGAAATAATGATGTATGTGCATAACACTGAATTTAGTCATGGCATAGTTATGGCTGTTTAATTAATTTTATTGCATTAAGACAGTTATTCTTTTCCTAAATTTGTTTCGCGGTGACCAGGAGAGAGTGATGACGTTTAGTCTTCCATTTTACTTTTATCTCTGTTTACGCCTATTTGTACAGAATATTTGGATACTTCCTCAAGATCAGATACTGAACTGAGTTTCAGGCAACACAGAACTCCCAAAGACCAAAAACACCCAGATGAATTAGAGACTGACTGCAGTACTGCAAAGCAAAGCTGCCGGGAGGACCCTTACTGTTTTTTAGCATTTAAGAACTTCCAGCGAGTTTGCCAGGCAGAAGTGGCGAAATGCAGGCTCCAGATGGCCACACAGCAGTGTTTGTCAGCATGGAAAGAGCTGAGGAAAACAGTGCTGGGAAAGTGCAAGTGCTCAGAGCCACTTCAAAAGAGATGTGTTAAAATATGGAAGGGAATATTTAACAACCCTTGTTTACAATACTCTCAAGAGAATCAAGCTTCAGCATCTAGTGAAGAAGAAGAAGATGATGATGATAATGATGATTATGAGGAGGAGGAGGAGGAGGGGGAGGAAAGTCAGGACACTGACACAGGTTAGTGTGATTCCAGGATTCTGAACCCCTTCATACATACAATGCAATCCACATATCTGTGAAAAAGCTTTTTAGATCATTTGCAGTTTGACATTGGAAATAGAATTGTTTTATTTAGATACAAATGAATAATCTGATAGTGAAATGACAACCTGAGTGCAAATAATATTTTCCTTCGAAGTGTTAATTTGAGGCAACCTGGTCCCAATCAGTGCCTCTTAGTATTATGCTATAACTGGAAATAATAATAATAAAAACAATAACAACTATTTGTTAATAATAGTAATTGTCTGCCTGCATTGACTTTAAATCATGACATGTGGTTGAAATTTAAAAACTGGATATATTGATGAACATATTAAGGTCTCTGGCCTTTATTTATTCACAAGAAATCTGATTTTATACTATGCTGAGCATCTCTAGAAACTTCTTGAGATCATAGGATGTATAATTATGTAAAGAATGTTATTAACATCCATTGGGAAATTGTGTGCATTCACCTCAAAATCTATGAATATATGTAACAACACTTTTAGAGTTTATGAACAAGCTGACAGTTTCTACCTGTCAAGCTAATTTGTTTTATTCTTGTTTATTTTTACTACTGACTCTATGCCAGCATCACAGCCAGTACTTTAAAGTTCAGAACTAAGGTAAGACATGATTTATCATTGCTGCTTATGCCTATACCCATATTTTTTTTTTCTAGATAATGTTAGTATGGAAGCAAAATTACAGTGGAATTTATCTGCCCTCTCCAAGCAAGGTAATTCTGAATTTATTTATGAATCCTAATAACTTATTTTAGCTCTGTTTTAAGATAATGAAAAATGTATCTCCATCCAGATTAAAGTGAATAGTTTTAAGTCAAATTACTAAAGAACAGGGAATCAACAGATCCCAAAATATTTTCAGTTAAGCTTCTGCATATATAAGAATCCTAGAACTGATAGGTAACGGTCCTGATCCTGGTAGATTTAGAGAGGCAAAACTTTACCCCAGTTTAAGGTCCAAATTACCTAGGTCTTTCTGGAAGGTTTACAGCATAGAAGTACCTGAACTAGCTTTAAGAACACAGAAATGTCATTTATGTTATCTTCTTTGTTAGTTATTGTGGAGCGTAATTTAAGATTGAATTTTGGAGATTTCAGCAGTTAAAAGTATCCACTAGCCACTAGCATTCCAGAAATCATTACAACAAAGGAACCTTCTCCTTGTCACTTTTCACTTTCTTCTCTCCATTTACCTGTCAAAGACAGAAACCTGCAGGAGGGTTGTTTATGAGGCCCAAGAAGGGAGAATTTTGAAGAATGTGCAGCGGGCTTTAACGGGCAATGTTGGAAAAGGTGGATCAGAGTTTTGGGGAATCAAATTTATCTTTAATGGGAATATTGAAGGCAAAACAACTACCTGTCATCACTTGAGATAGGCTTTCTTACGATTACATTTTAAAAATCATTATTCTTTTTAGAATACAGAGCAAACAGAACCTGTTTGGATGTGAACAAAGAGTGTGTTGAAGACGAAGTATGTAACAAACAGTTGTCCCTATACCTAAAGGTTTGCTCGGTAAATAAAAAATGCAACATAAAAGAATGTCAAGCAGCCATAAGGTTCTTCTATCAAAACATGCCTTCTGAAGTTGCCCAAACCATGACCTTTTGTGATTGTATCCAGCCTGATGAATCTTGCCACAGAGCTAAAGAACTTCTTCATGGCAAGTCCTGTGCAGTGACAGCAGTTCCTACCCCATCATGTCTAAATGTAATTCACATGTGTGAAGAGAACGAATTGTGCAGGTAAGTGGAAGAAAGTTTACTTTTCCTACATTTTGTCCTGTAATGTGCATGAGAAAAAAGATTTGATCAAAGTTATATATGCCGTATATATGCCATATATCTCATCTATAGCAAAATATTTTTCTGTGCTGCATCTATTCTATATTATTACTTGTATCTGACATGTGCAAAAAACATATTTTATGGTTGCAAACAGTGGAAGGTTTGTTATCTTTACACTTCAAACATGATATCCCAGTTAACTGAGAGTCTTGGAGCCCAGTTCTAGGCACATCTTAGCGTTTAGTGTTGCCATTTATTTTTTGGACAAGACCTGATAATCATCTTGTAACAGTGCTCCAAACTATTCAGATTTCCAAGGTATGTTCTAAAATTCTAAAAGTCTTTGTTGTAAATTCCTTTTTCTCTGATAGGGGATAAAGTCAAGAGGAGACAGATCACAACCGATATTTCTAGAACGCCTTCTATTCATTATGCTGTTGTTATTAATAGAATCCAGATGTTATTAACAGCAAAATGCTAATCACACAACACATTCACTTGTTCTCCCACACAGCTTTTTCACACACTGACACATCCCCTCATTACCCATTAAAGCAACAGTTGGGAGGCCAGCTCCAACTGTGAGCTCATAGAAGTAGGGTTGTAGTGGTGGGCCAGTGGCTTCCAGATAGATAAGAAAATATCTCAGAGGGTCCTGTGTTTCCTCAAGTGTGTATATAATCCTGTAGCCACCGGCCACATGCAGCAGCCACAGCCGTTGAGGGTGCGGTCCAAGCTTCACAAGCCTCTGTGGATGCCAGAGTGCACACGTGTTTCTTGCAGGCTCAACAACTCTCCAGCACTTATCCGCCCTTAGGAAACTGTCACATGTTACCCTCCTACTTTTCCTCCCTTTGCCTTGTTGTTTGCTGGTAACGTTTTCTCCATTCAAACCCATAGACACCTACATAACCCATTCACAGACTCACCCAGAAGGAACCTCTGTGGCACCTTGCCCAAGAGACGTAATGACCACACTGAATGCTTACATGAACTTGTTCTCCACCCAAATGTGCTTAGATTTTATTAGGTTAACTTACCTAGTTTTAACAATCAAAAAGCTAGGTTATTTATCACTTGGCACAGACATTAGCAATTCCTTAAACCCTGTTCTCATCTGAAAAGTGACTACAGAATGGCAGTTTCACCTACACATCTATCATAACTGTCTGTATCAACTGTGGTAATTTTCCAAATAAAATAAAAAAGGTTCTTTTTCAGCCAAGGTCTGTAATTTAATACGGGCTTTTCTTCTGCCTGTGTTTGATGACTCTTAACACCATTTTTGCTGGACACAGTATGTTGTTAGGTATTTTCATTACCACTTTCTTCAGATAACACCTGCCAGTCTGCACCTTTGCCCTCTAGCAGTTTACACAAATTATGCAGCAGACTGGGCAAAGTTTGTTGGGTTAAAGTAATTACCTGCTCCACCTGACAATCTGACCTTTTGTATCTAAGTGTTGTACATCCAGCTTGGCCTTTTTGTAAAACTTTCTTTTTATTCTTTTCTACTCAGACTGACTGGCATGTCAAAAACTCTCTTGCTAGCCTGAAACATGCATAGACCATCAAAGTCATGTAGAATAACATAGGTGTCAGATTTTATTTTATTTTAGAAAACATGCAATAGGATTGGTCCATACTCATGGTTCTACTTAATTACGGACATTTGAGGATGGTCAGTTGGCCACTTAAGTTTTCAGTGCAGTCATTGGATCCCATGTGGATTAGACCTGAAGTCTACCTCATAACTGTGCTTAAATTAATCTTCAGTAAACAAACCGAGAGGCCAAGAGACACTTTCAGTACTGTGCAAGCTGTTCAGATTGACGTCAGTGGGAATTGCCCCCTTTTATATCAAGAAGATTTGGGCTACAAATGTATGTCTGTGCATGTGTGCACATGTAATATCATAATGGAGACTTGCTGAATTGCCCGTTATTTTGGGAGCATTAATGTTGCCTGGCATTGACAATAAGTGGACGTAATTAGCAAAATTACTCTGTGAATTATGGCTACCTATATCTATAAATTAGGGGGTGAACAAAAATGATTCCATTAACACAGAGGTGGCATCTGCTTTGAACCCTTTGCCTGTGTAATGAAAATACTTATAAATAAGGTCCTAGCTGGTATCGTAACAGTTCACATTTTTCAACATGACTTGCTTTATAACAGCTACACAGCAGCAGCACTAAGTTAACAGACTAATCTTTATGCCCAGAGAAAGAATATTTTAATACATTAATGTCCAATATCCAACAACAATTTATTTCTATTGTCCTTGAATATTTAATGTAAGTGATAAATTAGTTTCTAATCAATATCTTTGGTTTTCTTAGTTAACTTTTAATAGATGTTTTCTATTGTCATACATAGTGTATTAAAGGCTAATTTTGTCCTACCACAAGAGCAAATAAACTGAAACCATTAAGATTATTGAGCTGATAATGAAATTAATCCTTCTTGTAATGCATCTCCATTATCAATTATTTTTTAAAGTCTAGTATGTGTAGCTGAATTCCTTCTAATTTATCCGGAATTTTGGACATTTTGCATTTTGTTAGTATTCTGTTTTTTTAGCACTAGATGTAGATTATTTTATGTCAAATAAATATTCATTCTTCCTGTCACACTACCCAACAAACTTATCCAGTAGAAAGCACCTGTTTTGGTTTCATTGTGATGATCGGTTTTATTCCTTTACTGACATTCCTTCTCTGAGTGTCTGAGATTGCCAGTACTCACACTGATTTTTACTGGACCCTGGGAAAATCTCCATAGGTGCTGATTTGGAGTACAGTTGTTTTTTCTCAAAAACCTTTTGAATAAAACTCTCATTTTCCTCAAACTGTAATTTTGCAGTTTCACTGAAATCAGTCGGGGTAAATCGGAACAGAATTTAGGTCAGCTGCCATTGTATATCATGATTATTAAAGTTTAAATGGCACCTTTGGAGAAATTCTCTTTTTCTGATTATCTCTGAATGTCTTTTTGCAAAATCACAAAGCTTTTAAACTGTCGTTGTATATTTCTTTTTTTTCCCACTAGGAAAAAATACAAAACTTTTCTGTCAAAGTGCTGGAGACATGTGACAAAAAAATGCTATGATGATGAAGCTTGTCTTGAAACTTTAATCAAGGATGACATACCCTGTTCTGCAAATACTGATTGCAAAGCAGCTTACATTAGCACCTGGGGCACGATGCTGCGTGTGGAGTGTACCTGCCATAATTCACCTTCCCTCGAGCAGTCTTTATGCAAGCTCTTCCATCACATGCTTCATAGTAAATCCTGCTTCAGCGAGTTACGTGAGTAACACATAATACTTAAGGAAGAGTTGGTTTAAAGGATTATTAAAATGCTTGTTCGCACCAAATTATCTTAGCAGTAACCCCATTGATTTCAGCAAGGTTTATATCTGGAGTTTTTAATCCAATTTGAAACACAAATTGTACGTGCAGTTTTTTCTCTGGTATTGGGAAATATTTTGTATTAGTAGTAAATCAATAAAACTGCCTACATGAC
Organism: Apteryx mantelli; assembly: GCF_036417845.1. Taxonomy (NCBI): domain Eukaryota; kingdom Metazoa; phylum Chordata; class Aves; order Apterygiformes; family Apterygidae; genus Apteryx; species Apteryx mantelli. The sequence goes on along the minus strand of NC_089980.1, from coordinate 112,153,030 downwards.
TCATTACATGTATTTGCTGGAATGACCATAAAAGAATAGTTTCTGGGGCCTATAATATTATGTAGATTAAAAAAGTTCCAAAGCATTTCTGCCTTTGGCTTAATGTTGTACTTTGGTGCAGTATTTTTACAAATAACATGCTAAATGATGTTATTTTTTCTTTCTTTTCTTACTGGAGTCTAAATATTAGTACACCTTATTCTGTAGGTTAGCTAACATATATTTAGGAAATTATTTAATAAATGTTAACCTTAAAAATACCTGGCATTGTACGAACAGTTCAGTTCTGTTGTGAAACATAATAAAAAACAGGAGAATTAATGGTCTTTTGTCTCCAGACAGTTTCTTAACAGAAATGAGGAAGAATACTAAACTGAACCAAGAGTTTTCTAGCTTTAACTTCTGAATACAGATCTTGTTTGCAATAGAAATCAGGGCATACATAACAATGCATTAACTGTCATTTTTTGAAAGTAATTTATTTTTTTTTGTTTGCTTTACATATGGTGGTACAGTATGTTGCAGGCCTACACATTTAATAGCAAATAGTTTAAACTTCTTGTGTTCAGAATATTATCTTTTAGTTTCATTCACGTTGAATTCATATCTATGTATCTACCATCTATCACCAACTGTATTTCTGAGACACCATTCTAATATCACAGAAATGATGCAATTTGCTACCAAAATGCATTAACTCTGTGTTGAATGCAAGACATAAAATAAGGAATGAGAGGGGCAGAAAAGTGCTTTACCAGGACCTGCATTTATATCTGCACTAGTAAATAAAACAGACCAGGGACTTGCTTCCTCCACTGAGGGCCGCTGGCATAGCACAGCTTGCAGTCGTACCACCCAGGTTCCCTCCTGCCTCTTCTTCCTCAACGACCCCCAAACAGAGATGGCTGCATCCAAAATAACTATTGGGAACTGGGAAGGGAGTCAGGGCCGTGCAAACGCCGGAAACATGCCTGGGGTCCAGCTGCCTGGGAAAGCGCTGGCTGTCCCCAGCCATAACCCCAGCCTGCTGGTAGTATAATGGCAAATTTTTAGATAATTTAATAACTATTACTAATTAATAGATAGTTAGCTAATGAAAACTTAATTAATGTGAACTGATGAACTGATAAACTGTTAAAGTTGGACTGGGAAGCCCTACACACATTTAGCGATGGCCTTCATTCTGCTGAAAGTAACTTCAATGATTTAAATAAGGCCTCTGGAAGAAAAAGCTGCTACGCACAATGAATAGAGGCTTCAGGATTTGACCTTCAGTAAAAACCCTGGGATTAACTCAGAGGAGCTATACTTTCTCAGAACCATTCAAGCCTTTTATGTGCTAAACCAGCTATTTATTTTTGTTAAATATAAAAGTCGTTGCCAAATCCTACTTTAACAGGGAATTATTAGTGCAATGAATGGCAATATGGGTGCATTTATCAATGTTTTAGTGTGGATCAGGAATGTGCCTTTGAAGCAAATCCCCTCTTTCTCCCCACTTCCTGCACTGTGGTTCAAACCGCAGGGTGGTTCCCGGGCAGATGATCCCTTTGGAAAAAATTTAGCTGGAAGGTTCATCTGCCGCACCTGCAACCCTCCAGTTACTACCAGTCCCTGGGACCAGATTAAAGACCAAAGTACCCCCTTCTCCCCAAATCCATACAGTGTGGAACTCAGGTCTATACACCAGCTCTTTAGCTGTATAAATCCCTTCAGAGGACACTCTTTGCTAATATACCATACCCGATGTTAGTCATCTTCTATATTCTCAACCTAGCTTGGGAAAAGCAACCTTTCAAAATGATTTCAATGAAAAACAATGTCAGCAATGGACTGCCATTTAAAAATACATCGTAGTTGCATATATGCATTTCATTGAATTAAGTAGCTATTTTTTGACTTTTAGCAGCCAGAATATTGTCACTGATAACTGCTTAACTTTTGCTTGTCACTCATAGAATTCAAAGGCTACCCAGAAATGAAAATTAAGTTGTTGAAACACTGCCCTCAAGCTTATACAGTCAGTACTAAATTTCAGACTCTGGCAAGAGTTTACAAATTAAATATAAACTCCCCTGGAAAAATGATACCATAACACTTTTAGATTTGAGACTGTATTAGCTGTGGTGTTGCTGATGAGCATTATTTATTTGTTATGGCTGCATTTAACGATCCAAATGAGTGATCATATAATGGGGCTAGTTATTCTTTACCTATAAAGCAAAAAGATGACCCACATATCATAATAATCAAATAATTGCTCATCAGCTGTTGCCATTCCCTGAAGCAGTATCAAGATAAAATGTTTTTCATGATGGAACCTTCTCTAACCCAATTGGGAATGAAGAAAAAACACTTTGCTTGCTCCTGTGGTGCAATGAAGTTCCTGCTAGTTAAACAAAAATACTTTGGGGGTCTGAGGCCTTGGCTAAGTATAGGGTTGGCACCTACTTCACTGAACATTTGTGTGGTGTTGTGAATCTTGCTTCTGTTTTTTTTTCTAAATGCCCAGCCATGATACAACTAAACTAAGAGAGATATGATTATGTTGTTCTTCGTAAGGCTGCCATGTTCAGTGCCAGTACCGTAGTTAATTAATGGTAATTATGAGACATGAAGTGAGTGCTCTGCTGTAGAACTCATCCAAGCTCTTCTGAAAACTTGCTTGTGTGGCCTGGGTGTGAACTTTGGAAAACTTCCACTGTCACAGTGATGATGACTTTTTAACATCGAAGTCTCTCTGAATAGGCAAATGCCCAGGACTGGCAAAAGGGATCTTTGTCTCTAGAAGTGGTGAGAACAGAGCTGAACCTAGACAGCTCTACCTTCCTGTAATTGGCATTTACACCATCACGCCTTCCTACTATCACACGGGACTGCCTTGCTGCAAATGTTTGCTCTTGGGGCTCTGCTTACAAGATTAAAGCTTGCAGCATGCTCAGGAAAAGGCAAGAACTGCAGATGGCTGGCTGCTATAGGAGACAGGAGCAGAGTGTAAACTGCTATCAGTGTAGGATCTGTGTCACAAAAGGAATAAAAAATACCAGTGACAGAAAGTAAAAGGTTACTTTTCCAAACTATTTTAACTTTGGGTTGTACTACTGGATCTCACAGAAATAATCTGTTACAAGGAGATTTAGTTCAGGGCTATTTAGATGCTGTTCCAGACTGCACACATGATTCTTTATGTCTTATTGTTTTCATTCCTCAAGGGAATAAAAAATTGTCAGCTTGTTCCTGTTCATGTGAGTGATTGTGCATATTCTTGCATATTTTAGTCTCTTACTCTGTAAACTATTATACTCAGGTAGACCTTTTGTTGGGCCATTTTACTATAAGATACATATTTTCAGATACATTCATGAAATTATTCCCTCTGAGAGGAGTAAGGCTTTGTGAAAGAGTCAAGGTCTAGAAATTCATTTGGAGAATCAGCTTTTTGAAACTACTTCAAACTACTACTCATTCCTCATCATTTCAATATTTGTTTTCCTTTTGATGGACCTATTTCTAAACTTGTTATTTTTGTTTCTGTGAAAAGAGAATTTAATCAGTTCTGAGGCAGAGAATTTTTTCTTTAAAACACACTTCTTTCATAAAACAAACTACAGTGGAGATACAACTGAGATAAAAAAGGAAGAACCTGTATTTACTCATTCATTTGGTTCACTGAGTATCTGTAAACAACACTTTTAAATAGCTGCTTTTGTAAAATTCTGTGACTTCTATCAAAACAACAAAAAATAATATTCACTTAAGTCATCATTTAAAAATTAATTTTTGAATAAGTATTTTCTTTTCAATATTCAGGTCAAATCTCAATTAAGAAAAAAGATTTTCATTGGGTAAATACAGAAATACCAGGAGAAAAGCTTTCCAGAGCACAGCTGCATTTTTCTTCAATTAACGGTGAGTTAGAACGAATCGCTTCACGATTTTAATAGAAGTACTCTTGAAATTTCTCTTGTGTATGACAGGGAAGACTAAAGATTGGGGCCCTTGGATGGGTTCAGGAAAGTGAACTAACTCTATCTGTGACTGCCCCATTCAACATAATGTGGACAAGTCTTTCTAGCCGTTTGTCTTAGCTTATATAACTACAGAATAAAGATAATGAGACTGACCCCGTTTTGCTGATAAGTGGTTTTAAAATAGATGGCTCAAAATCACTATATTGTAATTGGGGAAAATTAAGCTATTAAGCCTGCCAGAGCCTGACTTTCCATACAGTCATTAGAGAGCAGTAGTCATAATGTGTAGTATCAGTGATTAACTTTGATGTCACACCTGCTTGTCTCTTAGTTCTCTTGATGTTTTGTGCCATAGAAGTTGCAACAACTAAATTAGGAAGCACCAGTAAGCGGCCTGAGAAAGGTATTGTGTCACTCTCCATCTGACATTACCTCCTCGCGCAATGGAAGGGCATGACGTTGTGGATCATGATATCCCACAGGTTGAATGGCTGCATCTAGTTTTATTTTCAAGCATTTACAACACACAATTGACATAAAGCTAAAGGATATTGAATTAACATGAAAATTTTCTTATAGTTGGAAGAATATTAATTTTATATTTCCTTTTGAAGGACTCCATTACAGACTGAGAACTCTGGAGAGCTAATGCGTAAATATTGACTGTAATGAGAATGACTTGTTCTCCCTTATGTGGAGCAGATTACAATACTCTAGACATTACTATGAATTAGATCCCAGAAATGTCCATACTGAACATCTTTTACAGTGAAAAAGTAATTCAAGCTCTGTGCACAGTACAAAATAAAGGTTATTCTGTTATCTCTATCCTTCAGCTATCCCTGAAGTGGGCAGCCTGGGAAGTATAAAAATAGATTGTCATGACTGGGATTCCTGAGACCTGCATGTGAATAATTAAGCATTCATTTGTAACTTTGGCATTAATATTGCTTACTCAAGAATCACACATGTCATCTGAGTGTTCTGTGCAGTTAATGAAGAAAGTCAGGGGCTGTCAGAGGAGGCTTGATCCCATTTTAGGCTGTCTTGGCTGTTATCCACGGTGTCCTGGAAGTGTCGCCTGCTCTTTGCTGACTACAGGGGGAGCCTGAATCTCCAGCTGGAACTCGACTCTAATGTTTAAATAATTAAAGTTAAGGGGGAGAAATCCTACTCTTAACTGAGAAAATGTAAGATGTGAGGTATTTCACACCAGTGGCTTCTATTAACTGCATATCCTTTCAGTGGGTAAAATGTATTATGCATTTTCCTCAGAGATCCAGATAAATGTTTGCAACAGGCAGGCTGCACCTAGTTAATTCTGCTCCCACTGAAGTCTGAATACTTTCCAAAAACCCATCCTTGAACTCCAACAGAATTTTGGATGGCCTTAGAAAAATAAAAAGAATGCTGACCAGCCTTAACCGTACAATAAAATATTCCTCCTATTGGAGCTGTCATGTGTGCTAGCTGGGAACTCTCTTAGCTATAAATGTCTGATAGGAAGCCAGGTCAAGGAGAAGAATCTGATTCAGAATATCTACGTGATGATAAAAACCATATTGTAAATTGTTTCATAAATCCCATTGCCAAAAATATAACCTAGTATCCTAGATACATATGCTAGTAAATGTGCATTACTCCAGCAGCAAAGGGGATTACCATCTTTACAAAACACTTATCTGTACTAAAATTAAATCCCAAGCAGAATCCCAGGGTGCAGAGGTAAACGGTTCAGTGGTCAACCATGGCCTTTTGTGTGTGCAAAGATATTTGCCGAACTTGGAAGGCAGGAGATAAAATTTGCAGATATCTTGCCCCTACATCAAAATTTCAGAAGGGTCCTTTATCAGCTTGCCTTTGAAAGACAGAAGGATCTCTTTCGCAAAATCAAATTGATGACCAGCTGCAGATGAACATGCTAGGAAAGAAACTCCATATTTCTTCAACTGTCTTTTAAATTATAAAATTCAAAAAGCATTAAGATTTCTGTCTTCTGTTCAGTGGCACTGGAAACCATGCCATTGGAAAGGATTGTTTCTAAGTAAATAAGTGTTCATACTAAGTAATAAATATATATTTATATATTTACAAATAAATATAACCTTGTTCGGTGGAAAGAATATTATTCCAGTTTTTGATGGAACCAAAGACACTTTGGTGTGAATGTAGTAGCCAAATAGTTTGGGTCAAAAGTATGGGATATTCTGTTTGGATGAACAAATATGTTATCATGATTCAACCAGTTACTGTGGATTGATTGATCCACAGTGACTGTGCAGAGGCACATTCTTAGCCTGTAATAAAACTCAAGTTATTCCATTTCTTGATGAGAAAGGGGAAAGAATAGGCACAAAAAGTTACTGCAGAGAAGCTGATCCCTGGTAACTTTATGCACTCTAGTATGTCATATATCAAGGGCGTTAGTCTCCTAAATATAGTTGTGATGCTTGAAAATGGGATTATTTAAAAAAAGCACTTAGGTGTTTTGGGAAACCTTGGCGCAGTTTGCATAAGCAGCAAGGCCGGACACGGCCTCTGATGTGCCAGTGTGAAACGACTCCCTTTCGCTCAGTGAGACCGATCAAACAGGTACCCGGCTCGTACTCAGAGGCATTGGCGGGAATGTTGAATGCAATACCACAGATTATTCTGAAACAAAGGTGTCGGAGATGGAGTCCTCTGTCTCTGGCCCTCTGGTTTTCCAGGTGATAACAGGATCTTTCAAAAAACATAACTGTATTTACACTCATTTGGATACCCAGGAGGGTACATGGAAACTTAGTCATCTGTGGGTTAATATAACCCAGGTACCGAGATGTGATGTGAGCAGAGTCCTGATCTTACAGAAGTTAATGGAACTTTCGTTGTAGGTTTAGATGGGGCTGGAATTTTATATCATTGTGAAAACAACAACAGAAAATGATAAAGCCAACAAAAACTCTCCAAAATTTAAAAATGTTGTTATTGCATTTTCAGCCTGCTTTTGACTTTATCCTATGCAAATTATACCCCATGATTTTAAAGATTCACATCGTTTAAAAGATTACTGCCTACACTTTAATTTGAAAAATGATTCATGTGTGAAGATAAGCATTTACTTTCATCAGTGTAGAGCTTTGGAACTAAAGTATTTTTTGGCTGGAAAAGGAAGTTGAGAATACAGAACTCTTATCTGCTTCTTGTGACATAAAATAAAATTGGGCTTAACCCAAAACTAATGAAATTAATCTTGTTTTCCTCTTAAAGTATAGAGTTATCAGATATTTTCTATTGTGGAGTGTTGCTGTACTGAGAATCTAGATAAACAAGTAATTGGCAGGGTTTATCTATAATTATACCAGCTGCTGTGGGAACTGAGATTAGTTCAGGTACAGCGACTTTAATTTGTAAAGTATGAAACATTGTCAGTCTCATTGTTTTATAAACATGGAATAAAAAGCCTGTGACAACCTGCAGGTAGCCTCTGAGCATCCACTGGAATTAATCTGCCCAATGAATATTCACAGTATGTATACATAAACAGGTAGATTTACAGATGAGACTAATCCCAGTAATTTTTCCACCTGCTGAGCCCACAGCTATGCTTCCCGAACTTTATCATCAGAAATGTCCCTATGTCTACTATAGAGAGTGCCAGCTACTGCCTCAGAGGTACCTACCCCCCCGGCTTCGTGTCCCTGAGTGTTTGCAGCCTGTCCTGGGAAGAGCAAGACATTTGCCACAAGTCGCACTAGCCCGCCCCGGGACCCTATAGAGCTGCCCCTATAGCTGCCCTAGCCTGCGTCACCCAGGGCTGAGGCTGCTCTGGGCCTGGGCAGGTTCATGCTCTGCAGAAAGGAGCAGAAAACATGTCACATTTTACCCACTGTTACCGGGCTTGAGACACCAGGTGTGCATCTCTCATTTTCCTCCGTACCTACAAAATATTTGTACCCCTTTCTTCATAAAGTCCAAGAAGCCAAGCCAGATTTGCAATTTTGCAATTCTATCAGTTGAAGAGAAGCTTAATACATATAAAAACAGAAACAGCTATTTCTCAGGAGAATAATGAAATAAGCATGTGGGTACACTACACTTTTTACCATTTCTGCTAATAATATGAAAGTATTCCAACTTTTAATGGTGTTTTTAATTCTTAATGATGGATTTGTCTGCTTTCTAGTGAGCTGTGAATGAGGACACAGCATGAGCACTAAGGTTGTTTACAGAACCACACCCACAACTGTACTTAATTGCAGTTAGTGTTATTATTATTTATTTCATGCACTGTTTTTTAAGCCTTATGTCATAGTTATATTAGTTGTGTGATACACAGTATATAGAGATACAGATGTAGGCAGATATGCATATATACATATATATGTGTGTGTGTGCAGATATGTGTGTATGTATGAATAAATATATATGTATGCATATTTAGATGATCAATATACAGTGATCAAAATGGGATGATGCAAACTGTTATGTCATACTGCAAATTAAATGTGTATTGTGATAGTTTTCATGGAGAGGATTTGGGATGAACAGAGCCAAAATTTCATATCTATATTTCTAAACTTCCATAGCACTATTCTGCATTTCAGCAACTGAATGGATATAGATGACAAGTGAAAATGAATGCAATTATTCCTCTGAATTTTTAAAAAAGAGGAGAGTGTCTATCAAGAAACACTCACCCCTACCAAGGTTTTCAACAGAAGATGAATAAGCAGATTCACGTAGCTCAGCCACAACAAATATAAAAAATGAAGAATTAGCTCTTCTCCCACAAAAGTGTGCTCTCCTACCTGCTTTACAAACTCCCTCCCTTCTCAGAAGTCAGGAGAAAATACATGGCCTCTAGCATGATCTCATCATTAACATCTTTTCTGTGTTTCCCATAAAACCGATAATATTTATTCAAGTCTCTTTTACCAGAAACTACATCACCAAAAACATAGTATTATATAAAGTTTTGACAGAAAATAGAACATTTTGGTTTCATTTGATCATTTTATTTGAGCATTTCATTTGATCAAAATGCAACAATTTTTCCAACTTTTTAAAGAAAAAAATTACTTCAAAATATTATGATGAAACAATATTTTTGACCATCCATGGCTGCTACTGCTTAAAATTTTTCCTAATCTTTGTGGTGATTAAAGTGATTTTAAAAACTTCCACTTGTCTTAAATATGTGTGAACCTTGCATTCCACTTTAAAAATAATCACAAAATCTTGTAGCCCTTTCAGCAGTAGAAAGTTTTAAAAATTGACCGTGTGTACAGTTAAGATTCAGAAAACACAAAAAAGCTTCAACATTGTTATTTTCCTAAATACCATCATTTTAAATAAATATCATAACTTGAGAGGAGGAGCGATTTCTAATCTGTTTTTAAATGTATGATATTAGCAGTCCTGCCATTGGACAAAAATAGATCCCTCTTCATTCAAAGATTCACTACATTAAATATCTTTCAGTAGCTTGTTGCTTGAAATGCTATGTTCATTCTACATAACTTGTGATAGTTTAATCATTGTTTTCATTTTTTCTTTTATCTGAGACCTTGACTTTTGGCTAACTTCTGGAGAAAAAGTGAGTGCCATCCTGGAATAGAAAACAGGCAGGTCCAACTCCCTGCTCAGCTCTTCTCCCATTGGTTACCTCGTAGTAGAATATATATTCACTCTCTCTTACTGTTTCATTATTAATACTCCCTTATTTGTATTATACAATAGACTATATTCATTGCATGTATGTAGTATATACAGAAATATCTTATTTAAGGTCTATACAGCCACACAACCACCCACACACTATAAATATAATAACTGATAACTGATCCATACACCAGAATTTGGCCTTCTCACAGCTTCTTGCAGGCCCAGTGATGGGGCTACAGAGTCAGTCTCTTCATCAGTGATTATTTAATTGTCTGTATAAAGTGGAACAGCTTAGGAATGGCTTAAGTCATATTTTGCCATTCTAAGTTTGGGCTTCGGTATCAATAAATATTTAAATATTTATTTAATTGTGTATACATAATAGAACCAGTGGCATAGGAAAGTAATAGAAGAGTCTCATGTTTTATGATTGTGGATCTGGATTGGAATCCTGTTGTCAGGTCGTCTAACCCCTGCCTTTCTCATTCCCAGATTCTGGGTTATTATTGCATTCTGAACTGAAAATTTTCCTCAGAATATTTTATCAAAACTGATGTATTCCTCCAGGAAAAATCAATTTCCCCTCATTTTCTGGAAGGCAAAAGTTGAAACAATTCCCAGTTTTTCTTCAATAGTTGGATTTTTTAGCGCATAAGGTATGTAAGTGATTTGTTGGTCAGAAGCCCAAAAGAAAGAGGAAATTCTATGGGCACAAGGCCCAGAAACATAATGTTAGGTCCCATTTTACATTAGTTTGATCAGGTATTGCTGCACACTGCAATTATGGTAATATATCAAAAAGAAAAAGAGAGTGTAGAAGATAATTAAGATCCAGATCTCTTGTAATACACAGAATAAAACTAACACCTTAAAGTCAGCCAGGAAAATACTCCAAAATGCAAATCAGAGTAACAAGCTGGTGCAATTCCCCTGGAGCACTAAAAAGTAGTGCCACACATAAAAAGTGCTATTGGAGTGGGTATTTACTAAGAGGAGTCCAAAAATTATTTTGCATCAACTGGAGAAGGAAGAGTAATTCCTACTGTTGGCATACAGGTCTGTTTTCTCCTTTTAATGATATCAGAATTGGTTGTTAATTTAGCTTGCATTTGTATGTATTCAGATCCCAAACCTGATTCTTATTACTAAAGAAATGAATGTTTCACGTCTGCTTTCTGGTTTTGGCTTATAGGTGAAGCAGTCTACATTATTGCCTATTCCTCCTGCATAGTTCTCATCCTAGGAATAGTCCTGTTGACTCTTCTAAAGATCAGGTAATTTGATAGGAATATTAATCTTTTGTTCTAGGAAACTGGAAGAGCAGAAAATAAACCGTGTCAATGTAGTTAAGAGGTTGGCACTGCAATTGTCTTTAGAAAAAGTCCAGCATGTCCCAGAGATGGAAGGAGCCGACATTGCAGGTGTCAGCAGGAAGAAGTGAAATATGAGGCGTACCTACAGTGCCCTCCATTCATACAGAGATCCCGGGCTTTCGAAGGTTTCATTTCCTGTCCCATGGCAGGGGAAGATAAAATCTGAATTCAAAATTCTGGGAGGCTACCTTCTTAGCCTTGTAGCAGGCAAGGGCAATGCAGAAAGGAAATGAGAATATTCAGCATTATAGCATATTTAGAAATCGAACTGTGAATGCTGCTATTGTAGTTAATACTGTTGCCAAATACTATTATTGCTGATAGGATTCTGTAAACATTCCCACACGCAGTATGAAAAGTTGCACATTCGCCAGTGCTTGGTAAGAAAACAGAAATGTGCATTCACTTAGTCAAATGAACATGGTCTTTTCTTAAATGATACATTTTTCTTGGACCAAATTAAATGGCCAGATTTCAAGAAATACACTGTCAGATGATAGGTAACAGAACATGATGTAGCAGGAGCTATATATAGTGGGAGGGATGTTGAGTCAAATTTCACTATTAAATTCAGAGGCAGATCAAAGAGGAATCACACAGAAAAATGCAAAAGAAAAGCCAGGATATATGGGAAAAGAGGCTTTCTCCTTAGGTTAGCAGTTACAGGAATATCAGAATATAAATAAAACTCAGATTTAAAGAATACAGGGGATGGAAGAAAGAACAGCACATTAATAATGGTGCAGGGAATTATTTTATACCACAATGTTTATCATAAATAGAGGGGAATTTTGCCACTGATTTCAATTAAGCCAAAGTTCAACCAAAAACTGTATAGTTTATTGTTAAATATATGCACATTCTTTGTTTTCAGAGCCTGCAGAACAAAATATGAGTCAAGAAGTCCCTCACCAGACCATTCTTCTGAAACATTTATGGTCCATTATAAAAGTCACAGATGAACTACTCTGTTGCCTATGCTTTTTAAGGCTATTCTTGAAAGCCAGCCTGTTGTACATATGTGATAATAAAATATATATTAGAAAACCTACTATAAATTATGGAATTTTGTAGCTGAGCATACAAAAGAGTTTTATATTTATTAACACATATTAAACCTTTCACAAGCTGAAAAAAAAATAGAACTGTATCCTTTTTCATTTGTGTAGATTCACAGATCTGTCCCAGTTTGCACATTTACTTCATCTTTAGATTCACACAACAATGGTATAAATGCTGTATTAGCATGAATCTGGCCTTGCAACACACCTAGGAGTGGCAAAATTTGAAACCCACCCTTCGGATCTGAACTCATCTGGTGGAAAAGAAAAGACTCTGCTCAGAAACAACTTTGGAGAATTTTGAAAAAACACATATTTGGTAGTTTTGTACATTAGGTTTCCTTAACACAGGGAGACCAAATATCTAATGAGATATTTGTGTGGAAGCACTCACAGGTAGGCTGTCTGTAGTTTCATGGTAGAGCACTTTCTGGGATAGGAGAAGATCAGGTTTTAACCCCATTCAGTATGAAGAGGAATTAAACTCTGACTATCGGGGCTAATGCTTTGACCACTATGTTGTTGCTGGAAAGATAAGCCATTATCATCACTGGTTATTCTTTCTCCTCCAATATGTTGCAATAAAGAAAAAGATGAGCATTGCCAATATGAAAATGATAATTTTAGAAAACATTGTGGTGTCTGAATCCCCAGTGGACAGAGCTGCTTGTTTGGGGCCTTAAGTGAAGTGCCTATTTCTCTAGAAAGAGAGAAGTTAAGACCCATTCATCATCTGTGTTTCCTATTCATTGTCTCTAGGCAACACCCAAAGTGCCTAATTGCACATGCCATGAACTGTACTTGGAGTCACGGTCCCTAACACACCATTCTGGATCCCACATTGTGGCTTTGAATTCTGGATTTCACTCTGTAGCGAAGTTATTTTGGGAGGGCTAAACTCTTATTTATTATCAACTGGTTGCCTTTGTTGTAGCTTTGTTCTGGTTCTGGCCAGCACAGAATAATGGATTGGCATTCCTTGTGTTACTATGTTACCAGAAGTAGCATATGTATTATCTTGTTATGATAACATGTGATGAATTCATTTGATTTTGAATTTGATAAATTTCAATTTTGTGCAAATCCCCACTAAATGTAACTCACACAACAAATTGTATATCAAGAATGAAATACTGATTCAGTTCCAAGTTTAACCATGATTGACTCAGATCTAAGCCTAGAAATTCAAAATTTCTGACATGATCAAAAAAGCAGGAATCTCTACTCCTTATATTAACTTTTGTTTCTGGCTTTCATAGCTTGTGAAACAATTTACTGTAAGAGCAAAATATTAGGTGTGCAATCCTATGGTGGAAAGTTTTAGAGATTTTAACAATTATTATACCATACCTTTCCTCCTTCTTTGGGACATGCATAAAATCAAAAGTTCCTTCTTGTTTTGCAATCAAATGCTATCTTATTACTAAATCAGCATTTCTACAAAAATGCAACATATATAAACAATGGAATATTGGGTAGTTTGCTAATCAAAAAAATCTCCTACATCAGCCCACCAAGTAGCAACATTTAGTATATCTCACACCACGTAGGTATTCTGGGATTTAACAGAGATTAATACTCTGGGACTTAATAGAGATTAATCTTCAAACCATAAATAGGAAAACTTATGAGAATACTGTTGAGAATACATTCTCAGTGTTGAATAAAAACATTTCTTTATTATAGGAAATACACATATGAAATGAATCTTTGGGTGGTTTTCAGTCTGACTTTAAAAAACAATGATGCAACGCTGAACAATCTGTGTTGTGAAATTTGCAGAAGTCCATTTATATTCAGATTTAAATAGATCTCTTTATTCAACTAAAAGAACCATAAAAACTTTTCTTGTAACTTTTATCTTAAACCTTTCATTTTCTAATAGTTTTATATTTACATGTTAGGAGCTCCCTGCATGTATGCACTTACACACACACATGTATACACATACATAAAATGTATTTGAAACTGCAGCTAGGTATGTGACTTATTAAGAAAAAACAGAAAAGTATTTAGTGAATATTATATTACTTTTGAATTTTATGGGCTCTCTTAATTAGGGTTGACTTTAATGTTTAATGAAGAAGTATATTTTCTCCACAATATATGTAAAATGTATCTATATCACAATTCTTTTGATTTATATTTCAGACCGATACTGTATTTTGTCAATTGCACCTAGGCGCTAATTATTAAATAAAGGAATTTCTGCTGTGATGATCTGTATTCAGGTGACTCAACAATTAGAATCTAAATTCTAACTGCTTCTTGAACAAAGAATAAGGAATGCTACGCAATGTATGCCACTTATATAGCACTAGCTACATAAGTCCAGTTATAATTCAGTCAATAACATTTTCCAAAGAGCAAGATCCTCCAGTTTGGCCATTTTAGTCTGACCTCCTAGACACTTTAGGAAGTACCTAACAATATCATACGCCATGCAAAGCAATTTCAGCCATGAGTGACAGAAGTCATCTTTCTTATAACAGCCTCACAATTAAAATATTTTCCTATGAAGTGAAACATCTGCACCTAATTCCCAGCTGAGGAGAATTAAGGTCACATTGATGTCACTGGGAGAATGACTTGGGATTCCCAGGATATAGGTCATTTTGGGTAGGGATACTGCTTGCCTCTCTTCCATTGGAGCTGGGACACTGCACAGTGAAGAAATGAAGACTGATTGGACTAGAGGGAGAAAATATGAATCTTAATCTTAAAACACTCTCATTTGAAAGGGGGATACTGGGTTCCAGTGTTTGCTTTCAAGATTGTTTATACAGTTTATCTAAGAATTTTTTTTCATATTAAATGAGTAAACAGTTTGGGGGACAAATATACAGGACTATCTGTTCCTTATGCAGTATCCACGATACAAAGCTGTAAAGTCAAGTCTCCACTTCTTCTCTTGTCTTGCCTCAGTGAGTCTTGAATTCTTCGAAAGGAGAATTTTCCTTAGCCATATCACTTGTTTGTGAGGTGAAAGAACACACTTCTTGGAGAGAGACAAAGTCTCAGCCTTTTCAGGCTGTAGAGAGAATTATACCCTGGTATTTGGTACTAGATGTCAGATCAAGCCACTAATACAGAAGATGGATGGAAGCAGGACCACCACCATCCCCATGGCAATGCCCTAAAAGGGGGGACACCATTCAGTTCTTTCAAAAATGACTGTGAGTGTCGCTCCATCAGAGAAAACTTCTAGCCATTGGATTCAAGCTGGTGAAGACAACTGAATGCAGCTCAGCTTGAGGCACTGCAACACTTGCATGGGGTGGGGAATTTTACTACTGACTTTCCCAAGATATTTCCCTGAGTGACATGCTGTTTCAGACCACATGCTAAAGTAATTCAGTCTCCCATGAAGTGCGTAGGGGGTCTTGGACACCACTTACAGGGCACTGAATTCTACTTTGCAGTGGAACATCTAAAGTTAGATAATGCCTCATTGAATTTTCAGACTCTCAACTCCATTATTTGATGTAGTTTTTAATGTCTAGTTAATGGAAGGAAGAAATATGTTTCCCTAGTTACTTAGAAGAGATTTGTCAGCTATAAAAGCACACAGGAACAACTGATAAAAAGGTAATCCTAAGAAAATGCACTCAGAATGGATTACGAGGTAACAAAGTCAACACAGGCGTACATGTCAGAGTGACAGCTTATATTTACTAATGCCATGCATGTGAGCTGGTTAGTCAGAGCTGCTGAATCTGGCATATTACATGAGCATATCAGTTTCAATAAACACTGAAATACATTTTATTTCATCTTTAACATCACACACTGCAAAATCACAAATGTATTTAACCAAGAGGGTAGGTGAGAATTTCTTAACAAATATGTCATTGCTTTGACATCTGATTTGAAGGACTAAGTTGACTTTGGCTTTAGGCCTTCTGCCTGCTGTGATATGGTAGCAATGAAGACCAAAACTGTGTTAGAGGAGAACTGCAGAGAAAAATAATCTTCAAAAATGAAACATGACCAAAAAAAGCATTTATCAGCAAGACAAGAATTGGAAAGCAAGTGTCTTTCATTCAGTTTTCCACACTGATTTTTCTATTTATTCAGGTCTCTAAACATTTCAGGTACCTTCCCTAATACTAACTAATTATCCTGATAATGTTATGTGAACAAGACAAATATTATTCTTTTTTTAAAGAGAACTTAAGGCAGTCTGAGAAATCATACAAAAATAGAGTGACAGAGAATCCTCATTTTCAGATATTTAACATAGAAACTAAACAATATTTCTGCCCCTTAAAAATAACTCTGTGAAAATAATAGGCAGATCTTATACATTCACACTCACTCTTTGGACAAGTATTACTCCATTTCAACAGCATTGATCCCAAACATAGGAATTTACCTCACAGTCTTGCAGTCTTCATTCAGTGACTCCTTATTACAATAATAAAATTTTTATGAACTCAAATGATGCTATTAAGAAAGGAAAATTAGCCAAAGTCTCTCTGGACTTATTCACAAGACCAGAATATTCACTTCTTATTCCCATAAACCCTGGTTATACATGAAAATGAAACATTAAAGTGCTGGTCCAGAGCCAAGTTGCCCTAATATAAAAGTTTAAACTACAAAGCAAGCTGCTGCTGGAAGACATTAGCGCTATCCATGTAAAGGATCTGTGTCACTGCTGTCCTGTGAAAGGCAATGAAGAACAATTATGCCCATTGCTAATGGAACTAATCAACTTCTCCTCCAAAAAAGCCTTTTGAAAACTATAATATCTTGCCCAGCCAAAGCAGCCAGTATTTGAGCTTCTAACTATTGCCAACAGCATGGGAAAAAACTATTGTGAAAGTATTAGAGAAAGTTCCAGTAATACATGACATTGGCCAGTTGTTGTGGATGCTTCACAGGTTCAGACCAGGGCACAGACCAAAGTCTGCTCTGGCAAGTCCAGTTTACTTTCCCACGGCCATGGCACAAGTAAGATGATCTCCATGCTGTTCTGTTAGACCTCTGCAGTGACTTCGATACAGTGAACTACAGAAAAAAACAGTCTTCAAAGCACGAAGTAAATATCTTCTTGCATCTAATAATTTCTCACCAATAAGACTCACAGAAGGCAATCTCTCTTCTCTGCAGGCTCTTAGAGTCTATGCTATCCCCTTTTCAGCATTTATATAGGACCAACAGTAAAATAAACAGGGAGGCATCATGTCCCCCCATTTCCATAGTGTGATCATGACATTCAGCTCTCTATTAATTTTTCTTGACACCTTTCAACATATATATGTAATTTTTATAATGACATAGTAATAAGAACACCCGCTTATGGAAGTGAAACACCTAGATGCAAGTCTTCTGCTTCCAGAGGAAATTAAAGCTCGCCTTCAGGGTGAAGTAACAACAATGTACTCACTGGGGGACACTGAGAGGGACTAAGAGAACAGGAACCATTGACTGTGGTTCATGCTGAAGATAAACATAAAGATTTAAAAGGTCAGAAGCACTGGAGAGCAGTGACACCATCACATCACTTATTGTTCTGGCCACGCTTTTGAACAGATGCAGTCTCAACTGCTTTACCATGTGCTTAGCTCACTGCTGCCTATGTGTATAATGCATGCTTATGGCATAACTACTGGATTAGGCCCTGAGCTAAAGGGCAATATATGTCTATTTTGTGAAGCCAAAAATTAGGCATTAAAATGCTTAGTATAGACAAAACAACATCGCCCCAGGAAGGCAGAGCAGTATAACTTTATGTGCCTAACAAACTTTAGTAGTGAGAACATGAGACATCTAACGATTCTTAGCCACATTACAAGTAAAGAAAGCTTTTGTGGAGATTGCTCATCTGGACCCGCAGACCTAAATTCATCCCAGGTGGCACTTCAGGCACATAAATGTTTTTTTGAATCTGGATCTATGTTTCATCTTCCTTTATAATGATCCTGACAAACTATCTGTGACCTCCACCCTGGATTACTGTAGCTCACTATGTGGCTGAAGCTGAATGTGAGCGTAAAGTACGGGATCCAGATGTGGCTGCTCATCTTTTCCACTGCTCACATCGTTATAGAATAACAGACTTGAACCTAAGTCTCTCCACAAGCTCCCAAGTAGTTTTTAGAATAGACTCAATAAAGAACTGAGGCATTTTAAGTTGTTCATCTCAGTGATGAAGCAGGCATCCGGTTTCAGAGCATATGGAGAGTCAAGACCCTTAGAATCGTAAACTGGACAGCCCAGACATTGAGAAGCCTATGATATGGTATTCACAGAGATACATCTGAAAGCTTCTCTAGAGTTTAAGGGTCCCCTAGAGCCAAAGTCAGGAATCCTTCGTGGTACATTAGGACACAGATATCTAAAACTCCTCTCTCAAAGAACTGAGCAGAGTTAATTCTCTCATTTCAAAGCAAAAGTTGGGTGGTAGTGCAACATTCACTTTTACTAAAAATATTGCAGTTAGAATACTTACTAAAAAAAGCAGACAAAATAAGTTCAGTTCACCACCATCTTCCAGGACAAAACCTTTATCTGTTACAGAGATGCTTTTTCTCATGATCTTTCTGGTCTCAGGAATTTTTAATTCTGTCCTACACAGGGGCACAACTTCATCCAGATTTACTAGAACGTGGTTTTTGTTTTTGTTTTTTTCAGTTCTGTATATAACTTAGTGGTTAGATCCATTAATTAACAATATCAAAAAAATGTGTGTTTAAACCCCTTCTGGCTGAGTAGCAAGCTGATC
Organism: Apteryx mantelli; assembly: GCF_036417845.1. Lineage (NCBI taxonomy): Eukaryota > Metazoa > Chordata > Aves > Apterygiformes > Apterygidae > Apteryx > Apteryx mantelli. Next base: position 112,134,249 of record NC_089980.1, on the reverse strand, counting down.
TCAGATCTTCAATTGTTTAGTCCAACAGTCAGGCTAATATTTACAAAGTGGGTTGCACCACAACTACTTTTTTCTAAGAAAAACTTACATTGTTTGAGAAGCTCAATCCTGCTCATGTGGGTTAAACATGCTCACAAGATCTTGGATGTAAGAACACTCCTTAGGCCTTACCTGTGCAATGGATACTTCAGCTCAGTATAAACTAATTTTTGCATGTGCAGAAGCAAACTGAAGAGGAAATTGTATGATAAACAGCAGTGTTATAGTGTGGTTAGGCACTTTCAAGGGAAAATGGCATCTGAATTAGAGTGTCTTTAGATGTCAATTCTGGCATCTCAGTTAGGCTTAACTACTAATTACTGGAATAAGTACAGCCTAAGTACTGCTGTGGGTTCCTCACTTTATCAAATTTAATCCATTACAGAATTTTCAAACCTATGGATGGTTCAAGACCCAGTTACATTAAAGTTTACATTTGATATAAGGGCTATAGTGACTGTTAAATCACAAAGCCCCAGTTAAATCTTGGGAAAACAAGGGTGGAGCATTTTCTGTGGGGAACCAGCTATGCATCCAGAGCAGATCAAGCAAATCAGGGTCTCCATGTTTTTAAGAGACCTTGTAAGTCTTCTTACTAGATGCCACAAGAAGGGGTGCAATTTAGTAATTTGGATTGATAGACAAGATATTTCCTGTCTCACCTAAGCAGGATTTCTTTGCTTATTCTTTAACTCTTACCCTGAGAAGAGTGAAATAATGTAGTTTATATTGGTTTTCACCATTATCACAGCATAAACAGGGAATGTATGAAATTTCTAGCTTTAAGTTATGTGGCATGCCAAGTTTGACTTTCTTAAGCTGTGCTAATTCTAAACTACAATACTGGCTAAAAGATCTCAGGAAAGGTTCACTTGTGAATTTCAAAGGCAAGCTAAGACTCAGCTGTAACTTGGCAGAGCTGAGTTCCAGGCAACTATGATTCAGCCTTTTCCTTCTTTACATGTTATCTTTCACTTTCTTTCATCTTACCTTTTCCAGCCTTTCATATTTCAGAGGAAAATGGAGTTATATGGAAAAAGATCATAGTCCAGGGTTTTGGACTTCTATGTTAACAGATTATTTTCAGAAGAACTACAGATTAAGGTTAAGCACACAGAGAATTACTGAAGGATACTGCACAATCAATAACAGTAGCCACACTTCAGGCTGAAAAATGAAAGTATTTTCATGGAGCATTCGAACAGTTTATAGAGATAATAAGACTCTTCTTTGAATTTGTCCATTATTGATCTACAAATGACAATGCAGTTCACCACCATCCAGCCAAACTAAGACATTTAAAAGTACAGTATCTCTACCACAAGACCACAGAGAAAAATTGTAGGTGGTTCTCTCTGTGTCAGCTAGTCCAGCAGAGTATTATCATCCTCAAAAATTCACAATTTATGATGTGAGAATGTCAATTCATAGATTATAAAATGAAAAATCAAAATGTTTGATAAGATTTTGGACAAAAATCTAGCCCATTCTACACTACTACTACGCTGAATAATGGCTGAAAGCCTTGCCATTTTTTAGTTGCTTCATATAATTAGGTTTTAACACAGTTGATGAAAAAGGCAACTACAACAAATTTAACATATGTAATAAATAAGGAAATTTGCATTGGATTTGGAGGATCTGGCAGGCTGCCATTCACCACAAAGTCCTGGAACAAGATAAAGTCATCCATATATTTAACAGATGTTAAACAAAATAAAAATATAAAAGTGTTATGGCTAAAAATTTCTTATGGTGAATTCAGATGTGGCTCCATGTTCATAACATGACTGACTTGACAAACAAAAAGTATAGGGCGTGACAGTCCAGATAAATAAAACACGTAATAGAAAGGCCACACACAATGTGGGATCTCATAAACTACTGCAAATATTTGTACTGTTCTAAAGTCATCTTGATAAAAATTAACTATGTATTCTCTGCTTCTAACCAATTTTTCTGAAAAGAATTTACATTTAATTTAAATACACGGTTAAATGTCCTGGTGTGTATACATTTTCTCCTCTGTAGAAGTACCAAGCTTATGGTTCTGTAGTGCAGTCATTTATTTCTTACTTGCAAATCAGACCATGCTTGACAAGACATTAGAGTACAGCAACCCTTCCCATAATAAGAAATTACATCTGGCTTCTATTTTGGTTCTCTACTGAAATGGTTTCCTTGAATTTGTTTTCTTGATATAAATGTCCTTGGTCAAGGTATATGACAAATGAAATTAATTTGCAAAAATATTTCATTTAATTGCTTGTTCCAATATTGAAGGAAGCTTGTGCAACCTTTGAGTTTGTTTTCTTATTCAAAGCTGTACAGATGAAATTCCCAGCTTCCATCACTGTGTAAAGATTTACTCCCTAAAAAACAGAGGTAAAAAATGTTAAGAATAATAAATACACACACTGAAAATGCTTAAACTGCATGTTGTCTGGGTCTAGATTCTAATTTTTGCAAACAATGGGTACGATATATAGCACAGGGAAATTATGGAGATGAGTAGAGTTCTACTGGCTTACACAATAACCAGTTTCTTAATGTTTGAAGAGTTCTGCCATTCTGAGGGTGATTCCTTGTCCTAACAGCAGTGTGTGGAATACTCTAGTAATATTTTTCAAAGGCAGAAGAAACTGGAATAGACACCTGGAATAACAACTAGAAGAAACTAGAAGAAAAGTGCAGTATCAAAATACGTACTGTACTTATTTATCACTGAAAACTATGAAACTTCATGTTTATAAGTAAAGTATCCCATTCACAGCTCAAGAAAACGGAGGAGACTTACACTTGAATTGGCAACTGACACCAGTGAGAAATGGGATCCTGCATTCTCTTAAATAAATATAATCTTCTTCTTGAAGAAGTTCTCTTCAATTTAAAATTACAATTTACATTACTAACACAAGTGAGCAAAAAAATGTGCAGATGATTGATCGGTCCTGGCTAAAAAAATGTTCCTTGAGCAATCAACTGTTTTTTTTAAATGACATAAGACATTGGTACCTCTTGATTGCTGAAGTGCAATCAGATCACTGATCAAGGCAGAAAAAATACTTTGTTATTAGTCTCCTGAACTACTCATGTAGAGTTAAAGTTTTAGAGTTAGATCACAAAAATGATATAAGTACTTGTTCCAAAGACTGGGATTTAGAAGCCAGTAAAGTTTCTGCAGAAGGGATGCAAAAAAAGGGATTTTGAATTGTCAATACACTGAGCAGACAGTTACATAAAACTGGGGGAAGTGTGTCACTGGCATTAAAGAGTACAAGATGTATTGCATTGGAAATACACTTTCATAACACTTATGGATTTATGCACTACAGTCTAGTAGTGCATAGACCTGATTCAGTTGCTTAAACCCTTTATTGGATCTAGCACTTATTTCCATGTTCTACAATAATCTTTGTCTTTTCCACCCTTGTGGTCAGCTAGAAATGTTAATGAGAATAGAAATTATTTCATGGAAATAGAATCAAAAGCATTTTTAATTCAAAACAAATGTTTCAAAGTTTCTGATCATCTCTAGTACTTAGCACCATCTAAAACATATTGTTCAAATACATCCTTTTATAACTCTGACATCATTACAGAGTTACAACAGGGGTGATTTCAGCTCATTCTGTTTATCCTTTATTGGTCATTACTTAGCTTTAGTTTGTAAAGCACTATTGTTCATAATGTAATCTAAAAAATTCTTAGAGCATCTGTGCTTTTTTACCAGGAAGGAATGAGAAACATGCCACCATAGACATACCTGGTAGTTAGGTAATGGAAGATGCCAAAATAAAAAAAAAAAACAGCTATAGAAAATTCACATTTTCAGCACTTTAACACTGCATAATGTGATATGTGCTGATAAGAAACATATGTTCACAGTTCACATTCATTAAATGGAATACAAGCATCTCTGCCATTTAAATTTTCTTAAGTGTCATGAACCAAAGAGGATTACCATGAGGGCCCAAAACCCAGCATTTACAAGCATGATTCACAAACGGGGGTGAGAAAAGAGTAGTGACAAAGGTTTGTAAGGTTCTTGTGTCAAAATAACATGTCTTCAGTTAGATGTTCAGAAATGCGCTTGAATGTGTTTGGTAACCACTCCACATACTCAGAATTATTCTCTGATACCATGAAACACAAGCAAACACATATATCTCCAATAGTGTCTCTGATCTTGGACAAGCAACCTAAGTTGGAACCCTGTAAGAAACAGGCAAAATCCTTTAACTCCCATTGACTTCAGTTAATCAGTTCTCATTCAGCATTCATAAATACCAATTCTATTATCTCTCTGGACTTTGGGTTTGCTGCCTGTAATGTGAGGCTAATAGTTGCTTCTCAGAAAGGCTTATTGTTTGCTAAGCACTTTGAAGGCATCATAACCACAAGTACTATTACTGTAATTACATAGGAACCATATAGAAACTGTCTTCATATAAAGTACATCTCTCTACAAATTTTCAGAAGCATTAATGATCTATTACATAATTGTCTATTCATTTACCATGGTACAACAAATCAGTCTCTTTGTAGATGGACTCTTCTAGAAATTTACTTCACCTTTACCCTGCTAGAGATTAATTTCACATGCTACTTTTTGGTTATACCTTCCAAAGAACGCTATAAAACAAACATTAATTATTATTTTGATGCATCCAGTCAATCTGAACATAATAATGAACACTTAAATATTGTCTATCCTTTTGCTGACACTTGAAGTGACTTTAGTCTTCAGCTGTAAAAAGACCTCAGCTTCTCACCAAATGAGAGCTTTAGTGCATAGCCGAAAGGAACAAGAGAACGAGCTCCTTGGAAATGGACGCCATTAGTAATTATAATTTCAGTATGTGCCATTATACAAAAAGGGACATATAAACAGACTGTTTTGATAATGATTACCAAATTGACCATAGTACCAAGAATCAACACGACAAGACCAAACTTCATATATTAATATAATAATTTTGAGGCTCCACATCTCTGTTTGGGAATTTGTCTCTTCTTAATGGGACACAAAAGGGTCAAGAAGCAAAGTCTTGTGTTTTACTATTGCATAATCTAAAAATAAAAAAGGGGGAGAACTAAATATGTTTGACAGTGGGGAAAAGGACACTTATCTTCACAAGATTTTATATCAGCCTTTAGGACCAGTTAGATTCCTGCCTGGAGACCAGTTTGTTCACAATTTAGTAAATCTTATCAACCAACCCGGAACCAGGTACATTGATTTAATCAGGACCATTTTATCTAATTGATTCCTTTTGCTAACAATCAGTTAGAAAAGTCAATGGGTATTTTGTCTAAGAAAAGAGTATACTAAAAGCCTAAGTTTGAAGGGTGCACAGCAACATAAACAGTCTGAAGTGAAATGCATGATTTCTCCTCCTCACTCCAAAGAACTGTGTTATTTTAAAAGAACAAACACATTCTTTGTGAAAAAAGCAACCCCACAGCACCTCTAAACAGTTCAAAACAGAGTCCACTTATATAATGGGCACTTGTGATTAAATTTTTCCTATACAGTTATCTGACATCTAATCAGAACTCCCTAAGAAGCACATGAAAGCAGATAAGCATTACATTGCACTCTGTAAGGTACTGAATATGATTTAAGAGTTCACAGGGGATGTACGATTTGGAGACAAGTTCCATGATCCTTTTATGCTGAGGAAGATTGTTAGCATGCCTGCCACATTGAACTACAAAAACTACAGCTCCGCAATAACTTAGATTTTTGTATGCCAGAAATCGGGCTTTTTAAATTTCTTCCTACAATAATTTAAATACAAACCACACAAGTTCCATTTTTGGCAGCTCTTTACATGTTCTCCTTTGAACTTGACTCTTTCAAAGTCAATGTCTAAGTTAAATGTAAAGTCATTGTATTGCTTGAGTTAGTAAAAACTCATTACGCCACATTTCTAGAATAATGATGACCAACAGGAAGACCAGAGACCACATCCATTGGAGGAGGCAGTATTACCAGATTCCCAGGAATACTGAATAATTAATGTGCCAGCCCAAGTGGGGATACTAGATGTGTGCTGCTGAAAGGAGGAGGCTTACTGGTAAGGTTCATTAAGTGCAGCTCATGCAGATGAGTTGCCTTGGCCTCTCCTCTAAGAACAGGGCTGGAAATAAAAATGATTTGGAAGCTTGCAGAAGTCAGCCACCACTGTTCGAGGCAATAACAGATTTTGCACAATGGCAAAAAGCACTGTCCTGTGCTTTGGCTCCAAATACCACTATTCTTTTTCTACTTTGAAGACAGAAAATTTTGACAAAATATTAATAAGCACTATGAACCAAATCCAAAGCTCTGTGATCCCCTTTGTCCAAAGCAGAGATCTCCTTTGTCTTTCCACTGAAGAGACGATTAGCCTTCTGGGGCAATGTCTACACTAGTGAATTTTTTGTGGTGATTGAGGCAGAGCATTGACTCAAAGCAATTGCTACTGAATTCATCATATCTCTACCTATGGAGAGAGAGGGTTAATTCAAATTCCTGTCAAATAGTCAAATTAGTTTTGACTATTGCTAGTGTAGAAAACATTAGTCATGTTATATGTCAAGCAATGTTAAAACACTGAGCTGGCAAAACTACCATTTTCTCTCAACATCTTCTTGTATATCATAAGCAATTGTCAGGCATGAATCTTATGTTTGGTAGAAAAATATTTTTTTCTCTTAAAGTTTCAAAAACTAAAAAGTGAGGATATCTTACTGTATTGATCCCCAAACCATTAAGCATGTATATCACATCCTCTGTGGCCACATTTCCAGTAGCACCTTTTGCATAGGGACAACCGCCCAATCCAGCAACAGATGAATCCACAACAGCAACTCCCATCTGGAAAATAATAGCACAATAACGCAACATCAGCAGAGATTATTATTTATAATTATTCATAAACATTAGACTATGCTAGTTACCATAGATAAAATGGATATTTCTCCATAAATGGACATCTTCCTCAGTGGAAATTCACTATAATGGCCTCAGTCCTGACATCTTTATAAGGCAAGAGTCTTCAAACACAGGATATGGAACAAAGAACCAACGGCCCATTTCATGTGATTTTTGGCAGATAAGACAATGCTGTTTTAGAGCCAAACACAGTTTCACATTTTCTCTCCACATCTCTACATGTAGTTTTTAAGTAGCCTGCATCTAATCCTGCAAAGGCTTACACACAACCAAACACAATCAATATGTTTATTCAAATGTGTAATTTTAAGCATATATACAAGCATTTGTAAGCTGGAAGTCTTAATATGAGCATCTGACTGTGTCTTCCAAAAGATTTTGGGACATCTATCCTCTAAAATGTATTTTATATTAATGGCTATCCTTCCTTCCATGAAGAATGTCCCTCTTAGCATTTTCTCTTCTGATTTTCTTTGTCTTTCCTCTTTATCAGAGGTCATGAAACCAGTATGTAAATAATTTTGTGGAAGTTTTTTTGTTCTAGTTTTAGGGGAAGACTACAAGGTATTTTCACCCATGTTAAACACTACAGTTTAAGGAAAAATTATATTTTGGCACATCTGTTAAAGAGTTTATGAGTTCAAATTAATTGGAAAAGAATGTTTAAAGAACTTTAATCTGGTGAGTCTGACCCTTTGTTTTTAGTAGCCACCAATCTAGAGGAAACACAGTCCCCCAGAAATAAACTTCTCTCTGCTTTGTCTTGGAGAAGCAGACAAAGGCTCCAATTTTGAAGGTGCTTGGAATAACTGAATAGCTTGGATATCATGGAAGTTCTCCATGGACATAGATTCTAATCTTCACTTTGAATATTTTTTAAGGGAATTCTTCATGTACAGTGTTAAGCTTGCTCATTTAAATTAAGGCTTGGAAAAATAACCGATCAATAAATCAGAGACCTCACTGTACAGCAAGCTGATTTCTGTTGCTCTCATTCTGAGGAACTTAACTGTTCCTGTAAGTTCAACTAGGAGTCTGAGTTTCTTGCTCACAGCCATGAATACGACTAGCTGGCAAGGTAACCAAAAGATTATGCACTACATGTTGCAGTTGATAAGTTCCCTTTCCAAATATACCCGTCAGCCTCACTTTATATTTGGGAGGGTTTTTTTAGTTCTGAAATAATCTTCCCTTAGGCTTTGTTGTATTTGCTTCTTGTTTTAACAGTGCTTTCCATAGTCTTATCATTGGTCTCATAAGGTGTTTAAAGTTCCAGCAGTTCTGGGGGGTGATAGTAAGAGTAACACAAAGGAGCATTGTCCCAGGTCCTACTCTAGAACAGGGAAAATTACCTTGAGGTAGGTAGCTGCTCACAGCCTCTAATAAAGACCTCAAAGGACACAAAGTGCATAACCGTGACAGGTAAGACAGTATTGTTTCATATTGTTCACACAATGGGGCTCTTTAAGCAGGGATATTGTACTTAAAAGTACACTAATCTGTAAATTATGGAGTGAATCACCAAAGTACATGTTTCACATTTCAGTCACTTGTCACACTTTGTTTGTATAACTCACTGGTCAGAAAATGTGTTCTACAACACATCTGCATCCAATACACAGAGGATATGAGTTTATGACAGCTTTCAACTAGAAATTCTGTCTCTTTTGCACTAGTTGCTAAGATTCATGCATTTATTCTGTAAGTTATTGCTTTGAGCTCAAAATGGCAGCTGTCAGTCTTGCAAGTGTCTCTGCAGAATCACACCTAAGGCCTCTTACTGAAAAGACTCCAGCTACAGAAAAAGATCCGGCGAAGAAGTAAGGGAAAGTAACATGTAGATGCGCCAGTATGAAATGAGTATGCATCCCACTATCAAGTCTTCTCTCTCAATGTGATTTTCAGACTTCCATCAGAAATGACAATTTCCATCAGATATGAGTGTTTCAAAGAGGAAAACGTAGAAGGATTCCATGTCCCCCATGTTCCCTCCAGCTGGCAGATTATGACATAACTGCTAAACAGGGAGCATTCTCCTTGCTGTACTCATTTTCAGTAACTTTTACATGGAGATAAAAGTTATAGATAAATAATGTGCTGAGGTACATCACAGCTGTCAAGCTCCCAAGGCTTATCAACAGACTAAGGAACAGCTTCAGTATCACACAAGCAGTCACTTTCTAATGCTAGTGAATCATCTTGTGAAACACTTGCCTTTGTGCAAAAATGGGGAAAATATCAGCTAAAAGCTGTATTTGGTGACAATTAAACTGGCTTCTGAAAACAGGCAGTAAAGAATGCCAGCTGAAAGCTGGGGAGAATTTGGAATGGAAATCTCATAATATGGAAGTACGTAATGCTTATTAGTATCTACTGAAAGTGTTCATTTATCTGGTGTGGTACTAGGTCTCACAGCAATGTAGGCAACATAAAAGTAACATGAAGTACATGCCTTTGTTGAAGCAAACCTTAATATTCTCAGGCAGCCTCATCTGAGTTAATTCAAACTACCTTCACTGGAAGCTGGCACAAGCTCAGACAATTTTCCCTATGTGGATGCAAGAGCATTAAAGTGATGCTTTCTGCTGGCTAAGCAGTGGGAGCAGTAACCTTCAGATGACAGGCAATGGTTGGTCTGTGGTCAATAAACCATCAACTGTTCTGGCTAAACAAAGAAGAGAAAGCCTGTTCACAGCTTTACATCAGTAACATCTCTGTACAGCTGCTTTCATGTTAGTATGAGACACTTCAAACCATTACTTCCCAGAAGTAGGGTATAAATGTGTTATGCCTCTGTAATTGTATCTACATTAGGATGGATTTATCATTTTAACATTCAGCCAGTTGCAGACAAGGTCTTAATATTCCTGGTGCTATAGACAGCAGCTCAGACTAACTTCCAAGTCTAACACGCCTTCAAATCAGTGCTCTTAATATGTAATGAGTGGATGGCTCTTTACTTTTAAGATATTGTGCTTAGAAGTTCTCTTTAAAACACTTTTGATAAAATGCCTATTCCAATATATGGCTATTTCAGCAGCAGGCTCAGGTGCTTCTTGCGTGAGGTACTTCTTTCAGTGACAAGTGAATACAGTACATTTTCTGATTCATGTGCGGAATCACTGCAGTTCACCTCCAGCACGGCCCCATTCAAAAAGTCCTTAAATAATCCATGCTCCAAGCTTCACTCTTACAGCGCTAAAAACAGATGTTTGAAAACATCCTTCAGCAGCACTACTAACTAATTTTGGGGTTAATATTACAGCCTAGCCTGTCCCAGCACAGAGTCTGAAATCGCACCTAATAAATAACTTCTTTGCAAGTTTGAGCAGCTATGAAGCTGTTTGCTTTTACAGCCCTTGAAAAGCATAATGGGTTCTAAAGGAAGAGCTAAAAATCAAGGTAGAGTGTAAAACAAGGCCTCATACTCCATCACATGTACAATACTTGTCAGGCTTTTAGAGGAGATAATGAGTGGCAAGCCTTTCAGCAGTCTGAGCTCGCAAAACATTCACTGTCAATATGATATCCTTAAAAAGCCCACAGTCTCATTGTCACTTTCTGACAGGCACTAAATTGTACTGCGATTCATGAGAATTTGCACTGCAGCTGTTTCATAGGATATGTTCAAGATGAGCACTCACTGAGCTGCTTATGTATGGAGATGTGTGTGGGTGAACAATGGCTTGGCGTCCTGGACAACTTAAGTGCTCCAGTCTCTTCTGACACTTGTGGAGGTTTGATAATCACTAAATCCCTAATAGTGACTCCTGAACTCCTTCCAAACTTTAGCTTTGGCTGGCTTTAGCTTACTCTCTGGAGAAGGCAGAAGACTTTTTGCTGCTGTCCCATGTTAACTTCCTAGCTCCCCAATGGAAGAGCAAGGAATTAAATTCATCATTTTTGTCAAATGGCCAATTTTAACAGGAAACCATTATTGCCAGTGAATAATAAATGCTTCATGTTTCTCAGTTTGCTTTACTGCCTCCCTCCCCTTAACTTCTTGTTGGGACAGTCAGACTGCTGCTTTACTCATCTTAAGCCTGTTTTCATCTGATAGAAATGTAACTTTGTCTCTCTCTCAAAAATGGCCAGTTCAGCATCACTAACTACAGACATGCTTAGCCTATAAATTAGAAACTATAAACCTATAAATCAGAAACTATAAACCAGGTTTCATATAAATTAGGATTTTTTTTTTAATTATGAGGTTTTGAAACCTATATTCTGGATTCTTTTTGTCTTTTTCATTTTTTATCATTTGCACTTATGAAGTATCTAGGAGGTCTAGGCAGGAAGCAATATCCCAGGTATGCTACTGTATATGCACAAAATAGGAACAGATCCCAGAAACTTTAGGGACCACAGCATTGTGAAGATCAGTACCACAGTGCCTTGAAGTCAGGTGCATTTAGATACAACAACATACCACTATATTAGTTCAGCATTTGCACAAGAAAGAAAGAGAGGAAGAAGTGCAAGGAAGAGCAGCACACATTAAGTCAAAGATTGTCCACACAGAAGCTGCCACAAGACTAAAAATTCAAATTGCCCAATCTTGCAGCCCTGTCAGTGCCTAACTGGCACTCTTGACATGCTGTGACACTGTCATATATTGTGTCTCAATAGCTTCGGTCTGTTACCCGTCACTACTCAGTATAACTTCAGGGAAAAAATCTCTCTCCTGGCATCTTTCCTGTAGAGGTATAGATTACCATAATATAAATAACTATGCTAGCAAACACTTTGTAAGGTGGCTGTGCCCACAGAGACCCTTCCATGAGTTATATCACCAAGTTATCTAAAATCAAGGTTTGCCATTCCCTTTTATTTCAATAAGACAAAAGCATACAAACAAGTACTATTTTAGTAACTGAGCTGTATTAGTAACTGAATCGAGTATATATTTTTACATGTAAAGCAGGAAAATGGGATAACATCTCTTTTTGTGGAAATACTGCAAGCCAATTACATTTCCTTTTTGCTTCTTTTTCTCTCCGTTCTTGCTAAATGGTATCACAGAAGAAAACAATACTTTTCAAAGACAACTCCATCACTACTGACCACAGGGTGTCACTGTTACATTAAAGTCTATAATTTTCTGTTTCATTTATTTACAAAATTAATTCAGAAAAAAAAAAAAAAAGCTTTTCTCCTGAAATGTATTGAGATGCAATTTATGGCCAAACATACTGCATATTAATACAGCATTCCTTTATCTTATTGCAGACATCTTTTCACATTGCTACTGACACATTTATTATAAGCAAAGCTGCAAATGACACCTAGAGTTAAAGGTCCCTAACAATTTCCATCATAAGTCCCTACTTTCAGTTGTTCATTATTTTGTCAACCTTTAACTGCTGGATCTTATATTTTCCATGCCTTGTCCAGGCCTCAGGCTGGATTGTTCTGGAAAGTTTCAGCAAAAATGGGTTTGGCCACTTCCAAGAACAAGTTTTGAGGAAGAAAATGCTATCTTATGCTAATATTCAACAATTCTAACAACAACTTCATGGAGACATTCTTGTAGCTTTACACTCTCAAAGTTGGCACAGGAATAGCTTTGTTTTTAAGAGATCACACAGTCTGCGCTAAGTTATAAGCTTATGAAAGTTCCACCTCCCAAGTTAGAAACTGGTCAGTCAGGGAGCTAAAATGCCTGAGGATCCACCTAGAGCAGTGCTGCCCAGCCCAAGACCCAGCTGACCATGCTCTTTCCCTCAACCTCAACAGAGAACTATGGAGCAAATTCTTTGAAATTATCAATTAGGAAATTCTTTGAAATTATTAATTAGGAAAGTCTGCGTCTATGGCCTACACTGCATCACCTGCATAGGAAGTAACAACCTCTCACCAGTTGGATCTAGCGCTTCAGACCTGTGTTGTGGATCCTGTTTTTTCAGAGAGCTCTCGTGGATGTTTTGGGGAAATCAATATCATTAAACATAAGAGTGACTTTGGTTTTGATTTTGAGGTTTTAAAAAACTTAGAAAGTCATAATCAAAATCCTACACCATAACAAAATCAAAATTTGGAAGCAGATGTTTATAAATCACTACTAGCATCACCTGTGCAGGCTTATTTTGCTCCCTTTTGGATTATGTACACTTATTTTTGTCTAAAAGACATCATGGTTTGCTAATCCAGCGGCATACACAATTAAAGCTGCTTCCCTGCTAAAGTTCACGGAACCTGCAGGGGGAGCAGGAGACACATTTCAATGCTGCGAAGATGAGATGACCATCAGAGTACAGAATGACTTTCCATTCTCCCTTTCTCCCTCCTCCCCCCTCAAAAGCAACACAGGGCATTGCCAGACTTCCTAGCTCAGCTGCCGCTGATCTGAAGTAAGTAGTTACTGCCCCAGATGCTCCTCAGCAGAAGTTGCTTCTCTGCATAAACCTCTGGTGGTTTTTAATTGTCTGTTTGCTGGGTATGTATTGTGAAATAATTCAGTTAAAAAATTTGTGGTATCCATTTTATAGATTCAGGCTAGGACACAGTCAGAAGATGAGTTAAACAAGTACAGCAGAGAAGGCAATAATCTTGGGATCGGGGAGAAAAGAGACCTAGAGAGGAAAAGAGATGGGCAGCTGCAGGGAGAAAACCACTTAATCCAGAGACCCAACAATTGCATTAGGTTGTCTGTGCCCTACATGCAGCTATCCTCACATGCTACACTCCAGCATATTCGATTAAGAATAAACCTGAGAAAAAACTGAGGGCTTGGAATGGACAAGGAGGACGAAAAGATTACTTAAGTTGATGGTAAAGTTACTGATGGTTTTCCAGGAGAGGAAAATTTTGCTGAGATTGAAGAATGTTGGGAATTGATGGCACTGAAGAAGAAACAAAATCCGCTCATGTTGCAGGGGATGTCTCACAGAGGAGAAGCTGAGGAGAGAGGTACCCATTAAAAGAAAATGATAATGTAGATCATAACAGTTGAATTACAGAACATCAGCTGAAAATGGGTTGAATGAAGGTTGGATAATAAAAAACTTCTGAGACAGGTTGCAGGCAAAACACTTCACCGTGGGTTACGATACTGAAAAAGGACAGAGTGCAGTTACAGGGCACTGATGGAAAGGCACCGATCTAGCATTTGAAGTGCATGTATCAAATACGGAGCATGTGAATCCACGAGTGAAAATGGCAAATCTGATCTGAGCATCACAAACTCAGCTGAGCCAGTAAGTTTCTGGAAAAGTTACTTTTTCCTAGGATCAGGGATCATACAACCTAGATCATCTATCTTAGGTACCAGCTTTATCGAGATCTATACCTTAGAAAGAAACTACAAATTCTTTTAATATTGTCTTTTGGCCCTGGTTAGCTTCTGCCAACTCCTAACTCTTCTAGTTGCTGAAAGACCAATTCTTGTTGATTCACCCAGTGGCTCATGCTGGGTGGCCCATCTAAACTATTCCTGGAGGTCTATTTTCCCTTATTTTGCACAAAAAGAATACTTCTTTTCTGCATGATGCACCAAGTGGCAGAGGACACTAGCTTGTAACAATGTAGGTGGGTGGCAGAAAAATTGTTATAAAGTAAATGTGTAGCAATGATGGTGTTTATAAGAAAGCTGGGAAAGCACAGCAGAACTATTTCTTTCCATGTTAGTTTAATGGTATGTCAGCATCAGGGTATCTAAAGGAATGAAATGGTAGCACAGCATTTAAAAATCCATCCGATTTTAATTCAGCCAGAGCCCTCACACAGCAGCACCTGACTCCCCTATAGCCAGGAACATCACCCACCCACAAAAAACACTTTGTTTTGACTTTCATTCCCCATGTTATCTCTGAAATCACACCCACCTGCCACCCAGTCAGTGAAAAGGGGGACCTCCCCCATGTCCCCAGGGCTCATCTCCAGATGTGCTGTGGAGTTTTCCTGCAGAGGTATCACCAGCCCATGTCTAAGGGCTGATCACCCATACAGCATGTGTGGTCTTCTTAGTCCAAAAACTATCACTGGCTCATTGGTGTGGCAGCTAGGGATCCCTGAAAGGATCAACATGGGTGGAGACAACGCACAGCAAGACATCAGGAATTCTAATGGGATCTCTGGAGGTCTGAAAATGTATCCTATTGCCAGCCTCCTCTTCCTCTGCATGGCTTTCTCCAAGGGATGCTAAGGCAGATTAAATATGAGGCCCCAATTTACACTGTCAGATACTAACCCTGATGCATGTCAGTCCTAGTACAAGGCCATTTTCTTGCACAAATAGTTCAGCTTCATCCAACATTTCCAATGCTACTGCATAGCGGGCTTCTGCATATAGAGTGAAAAGACCTTTTCAGATATTAGTGAGTTTTAGTCATGTTCCCACTCAGCTCTGGGCAACTAGACCCACACTTGTTTCTCCTGGATGTGATGATAAACAAAAGAGCAGTTGGTAAACATACTTCAGTCTAAGCCTCCCTTGTCTCTGCCATATGTCAGAAGGTCTATCTGAGGTTTTTGGCTGGTACTCCAAACGTGAGGGCAGTAGTGATGTATTAAAGGATCCGCTGCTCATCAGAATCTAAAGTAGCTTAATATTCTCCCTCCATTTTAATACAGATGATACCATCCATCACAAGAGCACCTTGTTTCAGTTCTTTTCCTTTAGCTTTGGCTAAGAAATCTCTGTGCAATAAAGTATGTGCAGAAAATAGACCACTGCAAAATATTGTTGGCATTTCTTTTCTAAGAAAAGACAAACCTGCATTATTTTAGACATGTAAGAATCTACTAAGAAAATAAGCAAATGTTTAATCATGTTCAGTGACTATAGCTGAAAAATTTGGTTCTAGAGACTCGTTAGCTATCAACAAATTAATTTTTAGAATGACGATAGTTTTAATATTACATCATACTTTCACTCAGAATTTTCTTTTTCACAGTTGTTGTTTTAAGGCGACCAACAAACAGCTTCCTGTCTAAGGGTGCATTTGCAGAGTGAGTGGCTTATTGTTGCAGCAATAAAATAGTGGCTGCTGAGACAGCTCTGTCTTGGGAATGGCTGCTCTTACGTATGTTTTCGTGCAATTTCATGTTTCCAAGGCTTTTCCTTGGATGTCAGTACCTATGTCTTCCAGAAAGTTGCTCAGGTCACTGTTGTAACCATTATAACCTCTTCCCTCCCATTTCACCTATTTAAAAGGAATCAAGCTAGGCCAGAGTCAGTGGACTGGACTGATTCTTACTTGGCTAAAATTATTATTTATTGGGAGCTTGCTTGAGTGAGGGCATGGTCTTCAAGATTATATCATTATTATTATGAGTGTTTAAACAGATCTTAATATTAATCAATGAAGTATCAGGATTCACTATAAGTGGGCAGAAAGAAAATGACCTGATTGTATCAAAGACCAGAAGTCTGAACTTTTTAAATGGTTGGGGGTTTTTTCATCTTTTGGAAGAAAAAAAACCCCAACAGTTCTGTTAACTCCTGGGGCTACTTATTTTGCAACAGAAGATACTAAAGAAACTAAAGATACAAAAGATTCTAAAGAAACTCATGCATTTCCAACAGGGTACATGTGTTATATCGATACAATTTATTACTTAGAACTAGGAAACCACTTTAACTTTCATCAAATGTAAAAATGTATTATTTTTATATATTGCATATTTGTTTAGATGAATTCAAAATGTACAACATGAATCTGCAAGATTTTGAATTCTAGTTTAGTAGTTTTCCCATAATCCATAGCATTTTCTGCATTTTATATTAATATATACACTATATGCTTCATATTCACAATATATATAGTATATGTTTATAGCATTTATCTTCCAATGTGACAGATTCCTCTTCCTTCTCATTTTATCTAAAGCTTAATAGATACATATCTGCACCATTCACTATCATTATTTACTGTATTTAAAGTCCAGGCCAAAAATAATACGTACTGTTAACAGTGTTCAATAAAAAGCAACACCTTTGAGATTTTTTCAGGTGTAACTATAGTTTTGAATCTCTTTTAATTCTATTTTCAAAAACCCTTGAGTGAAACAACACTTTATTCTATTTTAGTACGCAGGATGTAAGAAAGAGTTCAGAGATATTGCTCCCTAATATTCATTGACAAAACATACTCACCATTAAGAAAAGTAAATTGCCAAGAAGTATGGTAAACTACCCTTAGAAAAAAAATCCTGGCATTTATTACATCATCTGGATAATGCAGGTGCATATCCATCTTCTGCCATATTTGGAAAATAAGAACTGTGTTCTCCATTTAAATGCTTTTAACTTATTTACAGCTAGATCTGGAGACTTAATATTTATCATCACAAAGTATAAAGCCAAATGTCCTTTTTCTTCAGGAGCACCAAAGATTAACAGATTAGAATGTTTTCCACATGTCCATTTTACTGTCAAGAGAATATTAAAGAAGTTTTCCAGCTTCCGCAGCTCAGCCAGACGTCAATGGATCCCACAGTGAAGCAAAATTGGCAGAGTAGCCTTCTCATGACCCCAGCATTGTTTTATCAAGGATCAGTTTAAAAGTATAAAGGGCTGTTTCTTGCTGAGATCTGTAATGTTTTTCAGCCCTTTTCCCCTGCAATTACACAAAAGTGCTGACTTTGTTGAACTACTGATATGCAGTAGTATTTCTTATGACTTCTCTCACACTGTGCTGTAATTGCTGTTTGTGTTGGCACAAGAAAAGTACCAGGTCTTGTTTCCACTGTACATTTCCGGACTTTGGTTTCAGCAACATCAGTGTAGGATATTGTACTGGGCATATGTTTTGTTGTGTAAACATTTGCTGGTAATTTACCCTGTCAATCTCCACAGTATGGCCTCTTAATTACCAGAGGTTGAGGGACTTCAGATGGCCAATTTCTAACATATTTATAGTAGTTATACTGCTTCTTTTTTTCTTCACTGGTATCTCTGTTCTGAAAATCACTGCAAAGGAAAAAACCCAACAACATAAAAACAAATGTATTTCAGCTTGTACACCTCATTCTCTAGACAGAGTAAAGACTTGGTTCCCATTTTGTTAAGCAAAAATTATGGCAATTATTATAATAAACATTATGGGATAATAAAGTATTAGATATTTCTGGGGGGGGTTGTGTTTATTCTCTTCTACACCTTTTGTAACAAAAAACAGCAATTTTTTTCTACATCTGCACTTTTTTTTTTTTTTTTTAATTCCATACATTCCCACTAAATAGGCCCTGAACTTGCAAACCACTATGCACAGGCTTAATCTGATTCAGGACTCAGCAAAATATATTTAGCAAATGGGAGTAGTAAGGTCTTGTTGGAAAATATAGCTTCTACTGCAAAGATTCAGAAGCAAGGAGCAACCCCCACCTATTTTAAGAGCTGTGGAATGTATGTTTTATTCATTCATCTATATAATTTCAAGGAAGTAGAACTTTCCATTTTGTGCTAAAATATAATGCCCTGAGTAGAATTCCAGGATGGCATTGAACAGCTAATAATTACAACAAAGTGACCAAAGGAAATGTGATCAAATAGGGCATCTTTTTGAAAACCATAGCTAGAGTGAATCTTTATTTAAAATGAAGTTTTTACCACAGTTTTCATCATAATGCAGTAAACTTCTACAGTAAGTGACAGTTTCTCAACTCCTCCTACTATTCCATCATAATTGGATCAGTTTTATCATTTTCATCACTTTTATTACAATACCTCCAAAGGAACCTTGCCTTTCAATACACTGACTAATTAAAAGCTAGCATTGAAGTGGGCAGCGCCAAAATATCTTGCAAATTTCTTTTCCTTCTTTTCTGAATAAAGTTCCTTTTCTTAAAAAAAAACAATTTCAATTGCTTAGCCAAAACATCTTTCAACAGTAAAGCCAGAACACTGCTTTTATTTAAAAAAAAAAAAAAAGCTGCTTACCACCTCATCTTTTGCTAAAAATGAACATTGTATTGCCTTGATATATCTACTTCTATTCTGTTCACTTGGTTTATTCTTAAGACGAAGAGATACATTAAATTAAAAATTGTTACCATTTGTTACAACTGCTAGTGCAAGTAAAATCTAACTCTGATTAACTTAATTAGAGAAGAATGTTTCTTTCATTCTGTAATTGCTAACTCTGTGCATTTGAGAGGTCTTTGTGTGTCTGTCATTTGCCTCTGTCTATCACTGTATAGCACTTGCACTAAGCAATAAAGCAGAAAAAATTAAATAAACAGGAAAATATGAAAGTTGGCAAAAATCACAGAGTGCATAAAACTATCATTCATTTATCTTGAAAAATGATCAAAATCTTTTAACTTCTGAAAGCCTAGCTGTTTCAATCTGCACCATAATATTTCAAAAGAAAAAGAAAAAAAATACATAAATGACATTAACTGATCAGAAGACTGGTTCAGTGTTGCTTCTGCACAGTGCAGAAAGCAAATATGATTGTCATACTTCAAGTACTGCATCAGCTTTGGTTTCTGTCTTGACCAAGTCATCTTTGACTTATTGCAATTATGCAAAATAGTCATTTGCTCTCACATGGCTACAAAGATCTATCTAATATACTATTTAGAGTGAATTTGGGAACCTGAATCTGCTTAATCACAGGATCTCTGAACTTTCTGCCCTTTAATTTAGGAAACACCCTGACAGTTTGTTTAAAGCCACCTATGTATCTCAACAACACAAAGCAAATCCTCCTCCTTCATTGCTTGCTGGATCATAACAGAATTGGTTCCGTGGAGCCATAAATATACAAGAATGGCCAGAGGTTTAGGTCCACCCCCTCAGCACAGCTGTCTGTAGAGCTGCCCAAAAAGGAAGTAAGAGTCATCCTGTAAACACTGCTCTTCCCTACTGGAGACACTGGGATTTCTGATCCAGTTGCAGCTATTTCCCAGGACTGTTCCTGCCATGGCAAACTAGCCTCACTCTTACATGGCTCTAAATGTCAGCTTGCAAGGCAAGACCTTTTTTTCCAGGCATAAACTAGAATAAGCACACTCACAAATAACAAAAGGTAAGGAAAAGAAACACCATTTCTAGCTGGGAAGTGTTGTAGCAATGTTGTCCTTGTTTTACACTTACCATTAAATTAAAAAAAAAAAAAAAGAAAAAAACTCTTCAGGGGAAAAAGGGAGGGGAAGTCATTTTGCCAGAGCAGAAAAATACACATCTAAAAGCCATTTATCTTCTTCTAGCTGATGTGTACAGAGTTACAGCCTGATCAAAGTGCAATATGACTTTTAGAGGATTAAAAAAAAATAAGTCAAGAAACTTTTATAGAAATAATTTCTTTTGAAAATACAATTAAAATGATTTTCAATCTGAGCCAAGAAACTGATTAAGGAATCAACTCCTGAAGAATAAGAAACTAAAGGTACTGTAAATAATTGTATCCTTACCAAACTCTTGAGAATTTTCTTTCACAATCATGTAGAATATTATGTTATTTTTGTCACTACTCTGCGTATCTTTTTAGTGTGCAGCATGTCAGCTCAAAACCAAAAGAAAGTGAAAGGAATAAGACTATACCACAGTCAATCAAGAAAGACACTAGATGAAAACATAAAGCTAGGTACACAAGTATTAGCATACTCATGTTCTAGATTACAATTACAAAAAATATATGTTCTAGAATCATCGTAAGTACATCTTTATCACAGAAACAAATCAGAGGTCTGTTAACACAAACCTAGTATGAATCTAGAATATATTTTAGATGACTATTTTTGAAATACAGACATCAATCTTGTGGTTATTTAAATCAGAAATTTAATTTAAATCAGCATGTTAGCCATGCCAACTACAGTGGCCAACATTTTCCATATTCAGATCCTATGGTAAGCTGCTTACAGCTTTGCCACTTTTTTTTACCAATCAAACTGAAATTCTGTACAATGGATATGTGCCTTGAACTAAATTGCTTTGGAAAAATTTAGCCAAAATAGTTCAGCTTTTAAAAACAACATAAAAACACTGTTTTCCTCATATTAGTAAATTATGATATACTCTCTTTTTAAGTGCTCATGTCCCTGTGGCTTGGATCAAAGTCTTGTAATTTGGGGAGCTCCATCTTAGCCATATACATGGATACACTGTAGAGATGCTTAGTGAAAACTTGTTGCAGCTCTGCAGTGAAAATCTCCAAAGACTCCGGCAGCACAGAATATGCTCAGAGCAGACAAGAACCTCCAAAATCTCATTTCTGGGGACACTGCAAAACAGCCACTGAGAACAAAAGCAAAACACTCTCTTTTGTGCTCTTAATGTACAGGAACTTGTGCTCTCTTGTGGCTATCTATATTACTGGTAAACTAAAGAGCACCAGGGAATGCTCCCAAGAACTGGAACTCAATTGTCAACTGCCTGTAATTGCTACCAGTTTGCTAACAAATTTGGTAGCAATCTGTTTTTGGTAGCAATGTGGTTTTTGTGACTCATTCAATAATACACAGGCACTCTTTGGTCCACAGAAGCACAGTCTAGTTCTTCAGAGCTCCGCAGCTCTCCAGCTGGTATCCAAACCAAATTGTTACATGGCACAGTTTTGGCCTGGGCCACACAGCACTCTCCCAAGCAATTTCTGGCACATTTTGGGAACTAGCACAGGTTAGGGAGCATTCATAGTTGGCAGTTTGGAAGTGGTGACCCTGTTTTGGAGGGTGAGAATTTGATATTATAGATGCAGGCTTTTCATATTACTTGGTATCAGTGCCAGAGAAGCCCAGGTATATTTAATTTACTAGTACAGATGTAGCCAATTAATACTTTGCTGGATCTAGGCAGCACAAAGGAGAAAGGTGACTGGTTAAGGTGGAGATACAACAAGAGTAAGTGAGGTCTGGGGAGCAGTGTGAAAAAAAAGGGAAAAAATATAACTAGAATAGGATGATGAGGAGGTATTGAGGCTGGAAACATGTTAAAGGAGCAGTATAGTGTCTATTCATCTAGTCTGATATCCAAAATTATTGTGATGGCTTAAGAGATGGAAATGGATGAAGAAATGTGGGTGGGGGTGGAGGACTGAAAGGGAGAAGGGGACAGGCTTGCAAGGATAGGGCAGTTCTGGGACGAGACAGTTGTGTAGGAAACTATCTGTTTGCAGAAATCTCATTTCATTTTGTGTAAATTGGATAGTGTGTGAAAAACAAGCAAGACCTTACAAAAACAAAAGGGGCAAGTAAAATAGATGTGGAGACCTAGACTGTCTTTCTGTGAACTAAAGAGTGCCTATGCGATGTTGAATGTGTCACAAAAAACAAACTTTACATCAACAAAAATTCCTCATTTTCCAGTCATCTTGATAATCTAGACTCTGATTTTCAAAAAGTGTATTGAAAACTGTCACAAAATAACAGTTATCAGTCTCATTTCTGATTGCTACAAGCAAGCATCTCATCAAACCTACCACAAGCCACGTAGTCTCCTGGAAAAAAAAAAAAAAAAAGACAAAGTACTACCTTTTTATGCATGCAATCCAGCTGAGGCACAATAGAAAAATGCAAGGGGAATTTGACACAAGTGTGCCCTCATTATTTTTTTTATGCATGCAACAGATCAGTGACTTCAGTTTTCCAGTGCTAGATTTTGACAACTCCTAAAAGTACTAAATATTTATTTTAAATTGGGCTTAGCATTTTGAAAACTATTTTATACTAATTTGTTCTATAAACACCTGAAAACCTTTTTTGAAAAGCCTTCTTACATTTCCAGCATTTGGAAGTAATTTGTCTCTAGTCCAAAAAAATGAATGTCTGTCTCTAACAGAAAGAGCTGGATTACTGCCCAGTCCACTTCAGAACTGGATGATGCTGACTCTTAGCCATTTAAATAGTCAAGTTAAACAAGAGACAGTTGGGCTGATAAAAGGAAGTCTGTAAAAAGGCTATTGCTCTGGCCATGTGGACTTACAACTACCAAACAATGACTAGGAAAATAGTGAAAGAGAGAAAATTGCCAAGTGCCAGAGAAAATTTTAGGGATTAGGTGAATGCAGGGGCACAGTATTTGTTTCTATCATTCTCCCTTCTTGTCAGTGAGCTGCCAGCACTGTATTCACTCCACTTATGCACTGAAGGAGGCAAAGAATGGCAAAAAAAGAGTTTGCAAAGGAGAACAAAGAAGAGGGGAAGTAGACAATAACAGTCTATACAGAGTATTACCTTTGGATGGGCCTACAATCTGCTGGCTAAGTATATCTAAATTATTTTCTGAACCTAATTATTTCTGTGCAAGGACAAATTTGCGAGCCTGTTATTAACTGTCAAATGGGGGAAAAAAGACCATTGTCTTCTCATATTCCTTGAAATCTAATTTTATTTCGTTTTACAAATGTAGTTCCAAATGTGAAACTTAAAGAATAATGCAGCAGAGTAAAATCTGATGAATAATAATTATTTAAAGCAAACAGTCTGAATCTGTGTATTTTTTTACACAGAATTGTACCTGCAACAGGAGAAAGATGCACAGAAATGGAAGTAATACCAGAATACTTTTTAGGTGTCAGTCCACTGAATTAGAATGGCCTTAATGCTTCTAGATTTAATGAAACAGAAAATTATCAATGAAGCTGAAATTAGAACATACTACTGACATTGAAGAAAGTGAAATATGCAACTGAATGTTACTTACAGCATGGGAAACTCAAAAAAGAAAGCAAGCATCTAAGATGAGATTAGAAAAGCTACAATAAAACAGAATTCCAAGAAAAAAGTGTAACTAGGCAAGGAGATACAAGCACAGAAAAAGAGAAAAAGGCATAAAATATCTGGGCCAAATCCATTCCTTCTATAAATCCACAGCTTCAATGCCATTAGTATAGAGAATATATTTGGCTTTAAGATGGAAAACTGCTACAAAAACACTTTAGGTTTTATTTCTCTGGTTGTTGCAGTGATTTCTCCATTCATATTCCATTTAGACCTAGAGTGATAAATCTATATGTAGCTGCAGAGAAATATATAGAGATAAGTGGATTTGCATGAGAAATTCTAGGTTTAAAAATGTTTAAAAAGACAGCTGAGGTTTGAGTTTAAGCCAAAGGGAAGTTGTGTCTATTGCTCCAAGTCAGCTCTAGTGGGAGAACCTGGAGATGAGAATAATCTATAACTGATGCAGAATTTCTTTGTCTGATTAGTATCCTGAAACAGACTTAGACCTGAGGTTTGCTGGTTCAGTAACAAGGATTGAAAGCTTCTGAAATTCAATCATCGCATTCGAGATAGCCAGAACAATGAAGATTTCTATTATTTGTTAATCACTTAGGATATACTAAGATTCATTTAAAAATAAGGCTACATATCAGTATATTCATGTAATACATCCTTGTCTTTGGATCTCTAGCTACTAATTCAGTGTATACTAACAAACACAGTCCCTCTCCTATCCTAAGAAGTTCAAAATTTAAACATTCTGAAACAAGTCAGAAACTTTATTTAAGCTTGAACTTAAATAACTTGTTTAAACTTTATTCCAGTAATGGAGTAACAGTTGTAATAATATCAGTGAGGAATTTATTTGTGAACTACCAGGCTATCAAGTTTTTCTGAAGAATATGAAGAAAGGTCAGATAAATTCAGCTCTTCAGAAATTGCATACTATGTGCATCCTGCAAAAAACAGGAGATAGTAATAAAAATAGGGCTGCTCCTTCTTTTGTACTGATTTGAGAAAAGAGCATGGGTGGTACTGTTTGTTCATTTGCTTTCTTGTTTTTTTTTTCTTTTTGAAGTTATAGGCAATAGTGCAAAATCAGTAAGCACCCCCCAAATAAAACAGATAAAATACTTCAAAAGATCTCTCAGATTTTCAGAATGAATGCCTATGCTTTGATTTTCTTCCCATATGTAGGTCTGATTGATTTATTTCTGCAGTATGTTTTTTCATTTATAAAAGTAACTAGCTGACTGTTCATAGTAGCAGTACTATTTGATATTACAATGCAAGTGTTTTTATACTTTCCTAAGGTACACAGCCTCTTTTTAAGTTTTCTTCACAGAAACTTTGCAATCTGGAACCTTTTCACAATTCACCTGCCATTTTCCTCCTGCCATTCACCTGCCATTTTCCTGTCTGCTTTCAGATACACAGAGATTTATTCTTGTTTTGTTACCTATCAATCTTACACAATTTTAATCGCTCTTTTCTTTCTTAATATCATGTATTTCTTCAGCTCAGATGTATAAACTTTTTAATTCCTAGCATTACCTATGTGTTATGTGTTTCTGTATGGAAAAGGGACAAAAGGAAACAGACACAAAAAAGCAAACCGATGTTTTCTAAAAGTAGAAAGCTGTAGGAAGATCTTTTTTAAAAAAGATAGGCATGTTGTACCAAATAATCTTTTACCTTACCTAAAATTATGCATATTCCTACTCTTCTGCTTTTATCCCCAAACATTTTTCTTTTGCTTGTGTTAGAGTATTAGCCAGATTTAGTTAGAACAATTGCCCTGAACATGAGCATTATGGTACTGCAAATTATTCATTTAAGCAGAAAAACCTGGGACCCACAGACCAATCCTTCCACTACCCTGCTGGTGGGCGCTTTCCAGCTTGAAGAAATTTCATTTTATAACTCCCATTTGTTTCCTGCCATTTAGCCAACTTTCCACTTATTACATGTCTCCACGCCTTAATATTAACTTCCAGTACAGAACACTGTAAATTGTTTTCTGAAAAATCAAAGCACATGATGGCCACTGTATATCCTTTGTCTTCTTTGGCAGTGACTGCCTCAAAGAATTCCAGCGAAATACTGAAGCATGACCAGCCCTTCCTGAATCCTATACTAGCTATTCTCAGTCAAGCTGTGTTTTTTCTAATGTTTCCCCATCTGAATTTTGAAATCCAGAGCTCTCAGTTAAGTGCTTTGCAGTTTCCTAGCATATCTTTATTCTTTTGTAAACAGCATTTTACAGAAGAAAGTAAACTTGTGAGGTCTACTGAAACCTCTCCACCTCTGTGTCTTTCTCAAAACAGGAATGCAAAAATACCAATATTTTGCAAGATCCCAAAATATATGAATGTTTCATAAGGCAAGCCTTTTCCACTCCCATGATGTATAGTATAAACTCTACAGAATGCCAGGCCACAGAGGGGAAAGGAAATGGAGTGTTACAAAACTCCGCTAATTTGAATGGACATGTATGCATTTTGATCATTTGCCCACTCATATACCTTAGCTTTTTAAATCTCAATATTACCCTCTAAACAAAAATTAAAATCTATTCAGTTTTCAAACTGCAATTTCAAAAATAACTTTTAAATCTGGACTACATAAAAATAATTTGTATTTTTCCAATGCTCTTCTATAGATTTTTTTTATCATTTCACAAAAAAAGAGATGAGCCTCATTTCTGTTTTACAAATGAAAAATTGAAGAAAAGTGATGTGCACAGAGACATGGCAAATTCGGAGAAGACAAACCAAGATTTTATGGTCCCTGCCTCCTGTACCTCATTCATTCTGTATAATACCTCCCTATTGGCTTTAGAAACAGTCTTTAGTATAATGTTGAAATTTTAACTAAACCTATCATAACTATTTTTGCTCTGTTAAAAATGAGTTTAGATGTAAATCATTTCACTAATAGGCTCTGGGTACCCCAGCACACAGCTGATAATAAAAAAAAAAATCCGAGTGATATTTAATGTATTGTTCAGGCAAGAACTTTGGCAGCCCATGACATACAAATTCATCTCCTGAATTACTGTACAAAGCCCCAAAAGAAGTATGTTTTACATGTGCAGAAGCAGACAAATATGGCTAAACTGCCTTTCCCACTACTCAGTTCATATTGTGCTGTTCCATGAGAAATTCCTAGACCAGCTCTAGCACAGTGACTATATGGAGGCTTCACACTTCTTCATGGTTGCTGATCTATCCTCCCTACCCTGTAACAGAAGTGTCATTTGTTTTTCTACCATGCTATAGCTCTGAATGACTGTACTTAGTAGGAAATTAAAAAGAGAGCATTTCTTACCAAAAGAATGATCTGAGATGAATCTAAAATTCTACCACAACTTTCAGCTTATGGTCATTAGGAAGAGGTAGATTACCAGTGATGAACATAAGGTCTAGGAGTCAATGGTACATACAGCTGGGATACAGGAAAGAAAATTATTAATCTTTATTGAAGACTCATGTATACGCTTTGGTCTCTGTTTTGCAGAGAGAAAGTGAAGGAATTCAGATGTTGGTTAAATCTAGACTGTAGGCAGATAAAAAAGCAGTCCTGAATTTTGATCGTCCAACATGGTGACCACTTATATCACCATATAAATAAAAGTGCATACATGAATTAAATGACACTTGGAGTTAATCCTGCCTCCTTTGTTCTCTTTTAAAGTCCCTGTTTTGTTATCCAGCATGCTGTGGATTTTTTGATTGCTGTTTGATACATACATGAGCAAGGAACAAAGTTTTTAGTTTTATTGCTTAATTCTTACTTATACTACATACTCATAATTCTCCCCTAATATAGCATTTTGCAACAAAGCTCATCTAGTTTTAAAAATCTCCCTTAATGTTGTGGCCCTGTCCAAGCAACTGTACACAAAGTTTAAAAAGATCAACCCAGTTATTGTTTTGCATTAAAATCATGAAAAAGTGGCAATTTCAACATGAATCCAGGACAAACTTGCTGGTTTTAACTTTGTGTCTGTTTGGAAATGAAACCCAAAGAAGAAATTAAAAAAGCATAAAATTCTTGAAAACTAAACCCAGGGAAAACATGTTTATGAGCTTCTGTAACATAAAGTTTCATAAAGTTTTGCTTTAAAAAATTATACTGTTGATTCTTTTTAAATCAAAAGATTAAATTGTGGCTGCATGTACAGTATGCTTATATGCATAACTCAGTAAAAACACAAGATAACAATCACCAACAGAAACTCTAGAATGGTTGAGTATTTAATTGTGTCTAGTATACAAACATATTTGCCTTCTTCCTGTTTGGCCTCCCACCATTGCTAGCCATACCTTCATGCTATTCTACCATTATTACTTCTCTGTTTTATTCAACGACTCTAACTTGTATGGCTTCCAGCTGTACATACTAGTCATTCACTGGGATACACTAACACATCCCCTGCATCCCTATACACACCTACTAAACTAAATTGGACAAATCAATTATGCAGGGATTGACTGCAGGATAAAAATGCAAAGGGGATTTTCTAGCACAGAAATAGTCTTACTGATATTATATTTGTTTGGAAATTCATCCTTACATCTATACTCTTTTAGGTGAATTAGTCGCAGAAATACAGGTCTAAAAACTTAGGAGGACTATGGCAGCTAAAGAAGATCTGGCACCTAAAAGAGATGTTAAAGTTCATAGAACTTAACAGCATAGAACATGATTCACAAGCCATACCACTCAGACACTAATTCCTCAGGCTGCTTTTCTGAATTCTTTTTTCCCCAGCAAAGTTTCCAGTGCAGATCTGTTAGGGCTTTGTGTACACTCAGACCCAGGCAAGATATTGCCATATCTTGCCTCTTCGCCTCTTGACAGCAGAGCTTCTCAGTGAGCTAGCTTTGGACAACCATCTAAAAGAGGAAGAGTGAGCCCCAGGCCCTAACAGTCTGTACTGTGGGCAAGCTGAACAGCCACAAACAGCAAATCTTGTATTTGAAAAAGGGACAAGTCAAGTACTTAAATCTAGGAGATGTTTTTTGGTAGAAAATTCATCTCACTTAAGGCTTCAAGTGTAGGCCCATAAGCATCATGGAAAAGGAGAATTTCACACACAATCCTTTTTTCAGTGCTTAACTCAGGCCATACCATTGCTGGCTGTTGTGAATTCTAGTCTTGTAGCATATCAATCCTTACGAATTAATACAGTGGGAGCTTAGGTATCTCTGTTCTGATTCCTCCTTAGTTCTGGCACTTCAAACATAGGCATATCAACACTAACTGCCTTTGTGTGAATCTAGACCTATTCCATATGCCAACCGGTGCCAAAAAATAACCTACATACAAACTGGTTAGTGGCACCAGTGTGAACCAAAGCGGCTAGAACCTGTTTAGATAAGTGATAGATGGATGAGTTTAGCAGCCAGCCATTTCTATTTGGATTAAAAAAAAAAAAGTTTATTTAATCTTTAAAGTTCAAGGACCTTAAAGACATTAATAAAACTTTATTAAATATTTTCAGCTATCTGTGAGAGGATATTTTCTATTCTAATGTTGATAATGAAAACCTTTATATTCATAAGTTTGGATTTTGCAGTCTGAGACACCTCGAAAGTTTAATTATAGGTTTGCTGAATTCCATTTCTGGTACTAAAGTGTGGATTTGGGATTGTTTTTAATTTTCCCTGAAGTTTCTATTTTCTGGAAAAATAAAGCACTAATGAAAAAATATTTTCATTTGGCAAGTCATCAAACTCATTCATCTCATACTGTCCAATAAGGTGGAAATGATCACACAAAGGTTAAAAATCCTTGTTTCTGGTAAGTCGTTAGCATTTTACACTTCCTTTCTGTAAGTTAGGACCTGATTCCGGTAGTGTAAGTAAGGATCAATTTATATTAATGAATTAAGATTAGTGATTCAAATTTGATACGTTTCTATGAGATTACCATGCAATTGTTTCATTCATGGAGCTATCAATGCAGGCCAAATCTCCTTTTTGTCTCTTGGCATATTCTTTCTCATGTTCAGATATGTGCTATGAAAACAGACTCACTCAGCTATTTCTGGCAACTACACAAGCTATGCAAGAAAATAGTTCTTCCATTAAAAGACTTCCCGCTTCTTACCCATTCTGTAAATGCTATGGGGGTTAATTGTCAAGGTAACTCAAATCTCCTGAGATCAGTGGTCTACCTTACTGGGGCCTCTCCAAGCAGAGAAGTTTCCTGATCCATCTTTTTACTCTTCCTTGGAGGTCTGTAACAATTTCCTATATATGTTTTACTATTTGTTTTAGCTACGTTTTGTTTTTGCCACATTAGCTAACCTATATATGAATTTTACTCAAAATATCACAACCCCTAATTAGATCACCACATACTTCCCATCTTCTGATTTTGGCTCTTGAATAAATTGCATACTCTGAATTTTAATATTTTACTTTCCTGATTCAGCCAAGTTTATGCCAGTTAATCAAGAGCCAGACAAGTTTCTGCTAAAATGTTTAATATTTTGTTCTGAAACACCACTTCATGTTCTTCACAACTTTACACAGATTCTCTTCAAAACAGAAAGTGTATCTCCTTTCTCTAGGCAATGCTTTCTATCTGTGTTATTCACTTCAACAACTTAAAAAATTACTTATCCCTTAAAAGTTGGCTTATCTCTCCTCCATCTATCACTACCTATCCTTTTGCTAAAACAACACACATAAAAATGAAGACTAAAATTACAAGGCTACTTCCCTGCTAATTTCTTATACAGATACAGCCTGTCAGTTCTAGATGACTTTGGATCAGGCCCAAACAAAAGAAAATATTCTGGGTAGTATAATCCTACATGAAACAATGTGATCTGTATAAAAAGTCACTTACTGAATCACCAGCACCTCTTTCCACTCCTAGGAGATCTCCCATCCAAGCACTGCCTGAATTAGTGTAGAGTGATTTGTGGCTTTCCAGCTGTCATTCATTATTTCTTAGAAAATACAATATACAATAGTATTCAGCCTGAGGTTGGAGTCTACAATGTCTTAAAAAGAAGGTAATTTGCTTGCTGAATATTCTTTATAATTGTTTTCATACAATAATTGTAGCCTGTTATTTCTATAACCCCTCAATCACATTTTACTCCTCATGAAATACTGTATCTGTCATACAGGCCCATAGAGAAAAAAGGGTTAGAAATTCCATCTGTGGAGAATCTGGACCATGAAAAAAATTACTGAGTTTAAGGCAAGAGATTTTGCTCCAGCACCTTAAACTACCCTGCATTTTTCTTTGGGAGACAGGAAAATACAAACAAGCCTGACAGCAGGGGCTAGAAGTGACTTGGTTGTTCTGATCCAATGGCTTTGGCACTCTATAATCAAGATGACCAGTAGAAGCTGCCCTGTTTTAGAAATAATATTGATTAGTTGTAACTCAGTGCTAGTTGCCAAGTTTCTTTGAACAAAGTCATTATTTAGAATCAGTGGTAGGCTACAGAGACAGGAAAGGATGTTGTGACGTAGAGGCCCAGTTTGAGGATCCAAGAGTCGGGGTCTTACCTTCAGACTAAGCCAAGGAGCAGCCTGCATAAAACCAGTCAGAGCGCCTGTGTAATGCCTACTTCATCAAGGACTTTTGGCTAAATCTATGACAAGTTCAGTTCAGCACTAAATACAGCACCTTTAGACATGCACTGTAGCAGAATTTTAGCACATAAGGAAGTTTTCTGCTGGAATTTCAGGCATCTCTGGCTTCTCAGCAATCTGAAAAGGCTGGGGGAAACTATTTTTTAGATCTATTGCTTTCTTGAATTTACATCGTAATTAGCCTAAATTGCACATTAGGTACCTAGGAGCTTTCTTCTCCTTTAGCTCTTACAAAGTTAATTTAAGAAGTAAATAAAAAGACAGGAGCATGAGGTAAATGTGAAATATAACACTCATAACAGATACTGGGGTTAACAAAGCATAGCCATTGTTTCAGTGTTTAGTAGGTACCATGACAGCAATTATTTTAAGGAAGTATTTGAAAAACAATGCTTCAAATATTTTTATGAAGAACCCCTCCCATGCTCAAGGGTTTTCATGCTTTTAGCTATTACATCTGCAACTGAAGCTAACTGTGAAATTAGCAATTTATTTATCCCATGATACATATGTACACATTTGCAACACTAAAAGCAAGTAAGGCTCAGTAGTGAACACCACAAGTAAAAGTTAGAACCGTTTTTACTGGATTTTGACATTCAATATCTAATCAAATACCTGCAGAGATTCCCATATTGAAACATCTCCCTGTTCCTTCTTCTTGCTGATACCATTAAAACTGTTAATATACTGCTGTTCTTTCTAAACAACATATGCAGCATGCCAAACTATCAAGTCAAGAAAGAGAAAGATGATTTTGTTGTATGAATTGCAAGGAAGCGGAAATAAGAGACACTGCAAAGTATAAAGTAGAACTTACAGACCTACAACTTGTGAACAGCTTTTGTTTCTGTAACTTTTAGTAAAGAAACCTCTCCTTTGGAATGCATATATATTTGAAAATGTTTTTCATCAACATAATATCCTTACAAAATGTACATTAGAATTAGTAATCTGTTTCCTATAGTAAGTATCTATATTATTAAGAAATATAAACTCAAAGGAAAAGATATCTTCTACGGAAATTAACTATTGCTGCCTATTTAGCAACAGATTTGAAAGAAGATTAAACAAGATATAAAGTTATCATTCATCTTATTTGGAAGGCATAATTGCTAAACATGAAATAATACTGAAGGCATGTTAACAGTGGCAGTACTAAAACACTCATTCTTTCTAACACATTCCCAAGAATTTAGATTTATCAGTGTGAAAACAAATCCAATGCATGTAATTATGCATTGTTCTATTTTATATTTAGACATCTCTTTAAACTAGAAATTTTAATTTAGTAATCTACGAATGTGCACATGTTCCTAACAAAAGAGGAATCTGAGACATCAGAAGAAAATATATTTTGTCTCTCTCATTCTTCCAAATTCAATGGCATTTAATCACCATCACTGTCTCTTAGTGTTTTTGTATGGAATTCAAGGTAATAAGAAGATAAGAATTCAGAACTGACAATTTCCAGTTTCATGCAGGGTTGCAGAAAGTGTTTTGACATTTTCTTGGCATAAGCAAAAGCAGTAATACCTGTAGACAATCTGAAGCACGAGCAATACTTTCTGAAAGTCTGGTGAGTGCCTGTTTCCTATTCTGTTGATTTCCTTAAGGACGAGATTTTTTAAATTGTGCATTTGAATTGAACTAAGACTATTACTATCATATCTATAAAAGGAGGACCTGAGTTACCTGTATGGCTGTGAGGATATTGGCTAATGCCTGGCCATACGTGTCATGACAGTGAACAGCAAGAGCATTCAGAGGAATTTCTTTCATAACAGCTTCCAACATCCTTTTCATACTTCCGGGAGTCCCCACACCAATTGTGTCTCCCAGAGATATTTCATAACAGCCCATACTGTACAGCCGTTTAGACACCTGATTAGAAGCAGAGAAACACAAAGAGGTCAAGATGAAAGAGTGAAAAATAGGGTTCAGAACATGCAGTAAAAAGGACACACTTATGTATAGCTGTTAGCGTATTATAGGGTTTTGTTCCACTGAGGTGGACCTAGTATCAGAAATCCTCTATTTATTCTTGAAAATTGTCACCCACAACAAAATCCCATAGACTCTCTTCTTGAAGTTTTTAGTTTTGCTTCCATACGTGGAATAACCAACTAAGCCAAATCCATCAACAACTTGCTTTTCGACTCTCCCACAGAATTCAAAGAAGCAAGATTTTACACTATGAATTAAGTTTCTGTCAAGCCCTTTCCCAACATTTTCCTTTCTCTGGGGATTTTCCAGCTGTTTGGTTTTCTCCATGTACTTTTCAGTTTACAAGTTGTACAGGGTAAAGACCTGCCCTTTTGTTTGCTTATTACAAGGAGCCAAGCACTTGGCTGAACTAAGACAATAAATAATTAACTAGAAGCCTGATTTTGCTTTCTCTTGGCACTGAAAGCATCAATGAAAACCGAAGTTTTAACATGCTCTAGCTAGTATCAATTTTTCTTGCCTTTCATAAATCCAAATGTTAAAATACAAAAGAGCAAAACTGAAAAACAATTAACACAGTCCTTATGTCTTAAGATTTTTGTTAATACCAAAGAAAATCCTACACAAGTGTTTCCTACTTCTATAAGTACAGCCCTAAATGTTTCCGGAATTATGCCTTTGAGGAGTTCTTTGTATGAATAAGGGATTTGAGGTCTGGCCCCATAATGACTGTGTGGAGAGAGACATACACTAGGAAGCACAAAATTATGTTTGCACTGAAAATACTGCTTTAGAAATTGAATATAGGAACTTTCTATCTTAGCTTGTTGAATTTATTTGGAAAGGGTTTCAATTTATTTTCAGTTCCTGAGTATGTTTGTCCCCTTTAGCATCCCCCACTGTGTATCAACACTCCCAAAAGGAAACTCCACTGGCATGGAATCCCAGTCTAGAAATCAACTGTTTAGAAATGAAAAAATATACTCTTTTTCCAGAACAACTTCAGTTGCCCTGCACTTTGCTGTTAAAGCAATTCTAAGACTTCATCAGTGGTATTGCTGTGAATATGTCTGAGGAAGCTGACAAAGCACTGCACCAGCAGTCCCGGAAGTACTGGATTAATATTGCTGTTCACTTAATTCAAAGAACAGCTGAAAAAGAACTTCAAGCAGTCTGAATTGCTCTGCTCAAAGCTTGCAAGTTCTATGACTCTTGCAAATGTAGTAAAACTCTTTGTGCTTTAAAGTCAAAGAATCCTGGGTTCATACCACCATAAATTTGATATATGCTTAAGAAAAGGACATTCACCAGGATTCCATCTTGCAGCATATATCATCAGCACATGGCAGGTGTTTAAATTGGACTACAGCTATAAGAAAAAAATGGATCATCATGCAGTTAGTGGTGGACTACCTCTAGATAACCCCCAAACTTTTGCTTAATATCAGGGTGAAAGCAGCAGACTGTATTTTTTTTCTAGATGTTCTTTTTTATCCTTGATTCAAAGTATTTCTAGCTGAGTATCTTAGTGATGACTAGGAGGCTACGTAAACAGCTAGAAATCATATCAGATTCACTTCTTTTGAGTGCTCAGTCTGTGGGTCTTTCAGCTTTTGTAAAATCAAGCCCTGAAAGGTCTTGATAGAGAGTACTAACAAGCCGAGCATCATCACTGACTTTTCATGATCTAAATTTAAATCAATCCTTAAAAAGCAAAGGAGTATATATTTAATTCCAAGAAAAATGTGCATGTTTGAAAGCTGAATGGTAGTTTTTTGTATTGGATTTTCTATCCTACTATCCTTCTATCCTTTCTATCTTATCTTAGAAGAAGTCTCATTATTTATAGTTTTGTAAGTTTTCAATATGAATTTTCAGGAGGAAGGTGGGGGAGAAGAGAACACATTGTTTTGTCAGTTTAATCAGAACATGATGATGAGGCTGAAGCTTTGTTAATAGAAAAGCGTTGTGCTCTGCACTCACTGTTCAACAGTTTTACTACGCATGAGTCTTGTGCTGCTCCTCGTGGGAGTACTGCCCTGATGCCAGGCATTGACCAAAATGCGAGCTGCTGACCCAGTACTGCAACCCCTTAAGCATGTGAACAATCCTATTGCTGGAAAGAAAATCTAAAACTACACTCTTAAATTGAATATAAACAGGTCGCATTCCAGTTACAGATGTTTTTTAAGTGAATAACAGCATAAATACACACTGCAATCCTTGTGATGTAAGGGAAACTTTGTAATAATCTAAATAATATTGAAACAAGAATACATACATTTTCTGTGGCCTGATCAGCAAGGGAAAATTACTGAATGCTGGAAAATATTTATATGAATTCACTGATCTAGGTTAAAAGGGAGCTAAGGAGAGAAAGAAGCAGGCAGAGAGACAAAAGCTCCAGATAAAAACAGCCAAGTATCTGGCTGGAAGATAATGGGCAACACACTGGTTTCAAGGATGTTACCTTGTGTTTCCAACAACTTTCAAGCCTTATTTGTCTAAGGTTAAAAATAACAAATCGGAGGATTATAAGTGGTTAAAAAGTGACTCCATTTTAGGAAGCAGGGTAATAAAACAGGGCTATGCAGTGGTTTATTTTACAGGATGAGAGAAGAACCAGATGGATGTGCTAGATGGATTCTACAAGTCTGAAGGCATCTGAAGTTTAGACCCATTAGATCTTTATCCATAAAATGGTTACATATCTAGTAAGCCAGAAATGCATTGGTTTGTGATCCATTTCTCTTAATTACTTTTGCTCCAGGTAAAAAAGCTTTTGCTTAAAAAAAATCTGGTCACTGTCGCTGATCCTGGAAGAAACAGTACCAACCAAAGTCATAGCTGCTGATGGCAATGCACAGTCAAGGGAGTGATATGCTCCCATTCTGAGAAAGATGATGACCAGCAAGGCAGCCCTCTGACAGGGTTTAGCAGCACAGCCAGTAATTTTGATAATCCTGATTCAGCAAAGAATGAGTGCATGTGTTTATGTAAAACCCATTAACAGCTAATCAGATGCTTCTAGATAACCATCAATGCTTGCTGAATCAGGGCCTGAATTAATAACATAACAAGGTACCTTTTATTTTTTAAGCACATACAGAATGGTGTACACGTATAAAAGAAAAAACTTACTGGGATGAACACAGAAAATAAAACAGCTGTGTGAGTAAAAGTTTGAAGGTTTGGAACACTAAATAGCTCTCCCACTGTCAAAATGAAAGGGAGCTCTTCTGTGCAAGGAGAGTAGTTAGTTTTAAAAAATGAGCAACACATGGAAAGAAGCCTATTGGGGAACATGATATTGCAGTAAGCAATTTACCAACAGCACAGCTGAATCTGTCATCACTGCTTAACTAAAGCTGTGTCACTTCTAACTTTCATTTCAT
The DNA here is from genome assembly GCF_036417845.1 of Apteryx mantelli. NCBI lineage: Eukaryota > Metazoa > Chordata > Aves > Apterygiformes > Apterygidae > Apteryx > Apteryx mantelli. Next base: position 112,097,692 of record NC_089980.1, on the reverse strand, counting down.
ATTAAAACCAATTAATTTAGAAATACTGAATACCTTCCAATTTAGCTATTTTTTCAAAGAGTGAGAGTATATGTGGCTGCCGTGGGAGCAGCACTATCGCAAGTTCCATCTGGAATGTAAACTAGAAGAAGATGCAGGAGGACAGGACCTGAAAGCCACACACACAGAATACAAGATATAAGACAAATACTGACTAGCTGCTACAGAACAAAAAAAAATGGTTTGGAGATTCTGCTAGGTTGCCAAAAATAGGTAATTAAGTGTAACATGCACAGTGGAAGAGAAGGCAAATCCTTCTCCAGGAGGAAAGTCAGCATGTCTTGCATTGTGCCTCTGGAATTATCTCCTCACTTTCATGTCCACTGCCCATTTTGCCCTCTTTGACTTCCTGCAAAATATGACAGCTGTGTTTCACTCTCCTGCCTTTTTAGGCCCTCAACTCTTTTTCTGCTGGAGAGAAAGGCTGGACAAAACATCTCCTTCCTTCTCCTTTATCTTACTTGGAGAAAAGTGCTGGGAGGGAAGGTGCACCTTATTCCATCATAGGAGTATAGTAAGGTAAGTAGCAGGAAATTATGTTGTGGAAGAGTTTTGATTCATGCCTTAATCACATGATGCTAGTACATCATGTGCCAGAAACACAATGTTTTGGTAGTGGCACTGAGGATGGACAGTGAGCAGTATGCTCATGCCAGCACAGAACAGATTTAACAGCACGTTCCATTTGCAAGAAGTTGTGCTGGAAATCATCTCATGCAACATGGTCCACTGACATATGTGCTTGATTCTATTTCCTTAAGCATTTCCCTGCCATCTTGTTGAAGGAAATAGCATCTTTTTTTTTTTCCTCAAGGTTAATTATAATAAAAACACATTATTTTCCTTAAACTTGGCTGGATATGGTTGAAAAAAATAGTGAGGTTATGCAACCAGCTATAGAGTAAACTATGTTTTCTGTTTGTTTTCCTTGAATTTTATTCATTAAAGATCTTTTTAGGATTAAGTAGAGAAAATAACTTAGGCACATTTTAAAAGGTATGTTTTTATCATTAAAAAGACAAGCCAGAAGTGCATTCTTACTTCTGCCACTTTAGCTGGTGTGATGTTTCCTTCATACGGGCATCCCAGTGCACATGACACATACCTACAATAAAAAGAACAACACACAAAGATACTTTTGTTTTATATAGGCTTATCTATATTGGTCCACATGTTACATTCAAAAAAAAGGTTACCTTAAATATAACTTTGAATATTTAAGTGGGTCATTGTAGAATAAAGATTTGAATGAAAAGTTAAAATCGCATCAGATGAAAATAGAAAATTTCTCTTCTTTTTTTTAAATCACAGATCACATTTTATAGCTTTATTTATGATCAATGTATGTCACAAATTGTAAAGGATCAACAATGCAGCCAAATTAATGCTGCTGCAGGAAAATTCAAATTGTCCTGGTATTTCCTTTTTAAATTTTAAGAGCCAGCTCAAGGTTTTTCTTGCCTGGCCCACACAAGGTATCCAGAGGAAGTAAGATATCATTTGCTTCCTTGTGCCAGCTACCTATTCTATAGATAGCAACACAAAGATACAAGCACCTTATAACAACCCTGCTATCGCATGAGTAGAATTCTGGTGAATGGGGTAGCTCTAATCCCACCCCATTCAATTTCTCTAGTGGTATTTCTATCCCAGCGCCCCAGAAAAATGATAATTCCATTGCTAGCTGTAGCTTAGGTATGGCTTCGAACAAAAGGAAACTGAGAAACCAGACCATCTCTCAGCAACTATCTGCTCCACAAAGCACAAAAAAGGCCGCAACTGAGCCTTCATTCTTCAGTCTTAATACTGTGTTAATGTAGAATTTGGTTTAAATTTCCTGTTTTAATGATAATTAAAAGCCATGAAATTCCAATTAAACTTTTAATTGTTTATCTTAAATTGATTAGAAATAGGATTAAACTAACCAGAAACAGGCCTTCAAAATCAAAATAAGTGTGGCCATAGAGGGATTTACAACAAATTCAGAGGCAGGCAGAGCCCCAGTCCCAATGGGAGGTTGCTCAACTGCTTAACAGGAGAACAAGAGCCTTCATCGATTCCCCGTCACTCTCTTTCTATCAACACGGAAGGATAAAATGTAAAATTATACACTGTATAATGCAAACTGGATTGAATGGAAGCCAGTTTGTATGTAGTCAAGATCCATAGGGTAAGGGAGGTATTGTTTATTTGCAGTTGAAGGAGAAATTGATTGATAGAATGTGAAATCAGGATGAGCAACAGGCAAAAACAAATTGTGAATTTGTTATTATCAGCATTTTACCATGGAGAACATATTCCATTCCAATATTTGAAGGTAGGGTGTTGCACAGTGGAACTAGCAGCAAGAAAGAAGCAGCCCGTGAACACAAAAAGAATCTGATTAGCTCTGACAAAGAAATGGAAATGAATTTTTTTTCCACAGAAGTGGTTGGGTCCATTACATCCTGCTCATAATTCTAGTCCAGATGCCTAGTAGGCATGATTTCAATTATTTGTATGTTATTATGAAAACCAGGTTTTCAAAACTTGGCCATAGACTTCATCGAATACCATCCCACCCAATTTAGATGTCACCATTTAAGTTTCAAAATTCTGAATTTACTTATCTACACTAAAAATAAAAAAGTAGCTACTTTGAACAGTAAAAACACTGCCTTGCTTTTCAGTGACATGTACTCAAAAACAGTTCAAGATAATTTCCTTATATTTTCCACATATACACACAGATTTTGAAATGAAACTGAGCATGAAAAATCTCAGACCCAAAGGATTATTTTTTCATAATACTATGGTACCTAGAGTTAGAGAACACACAGACTTTTATTGCAACTATTTTGCAACATAAGCCACAACACTCATTATGAAGTGAGCAACAGTGCTAAACACAAAGAAAGTAAATGCAAAACATAAATGTTTATACATGTCTCTCTAATTAGCTATACCTTATATGTTCCTAACAGCTATATACATTATTATCAAGAAGACCTGCATTTGGTAGTGATAATGTGGCATGAATGACATCTGGAATGGAGTAGAGCAAACAAAACTAAAAGCAGGCCAAAAGGTATCTAGAGAACAAGGAAATACTCCCTGTAGTTCACACTAGCTAGCAGAAATCTGCCTGAGCTCACATAATTCAGGTGGGCCTGCTGGGGTATGAAAGTATGTGATGACCTGAGGAATCTGTCTACTACAGTGTACAAATCTGTTTGAGATTATGAGCTCTCTGCATGCTTACACCATCGTGTTTAGGCTAAAATTTTAAACAAGGAAAATATGGTAGATATAATCTATCTGGACACTGATATTCAATATCAAACTGGAGAAAATAGGTTTACTAAAAGAATTAGACAGGTAAGGAACTTCCTAACAGAGAGAAAATGAAGTCCTGTGGAGAATGAAAAAAGAAACTCTTTTTAGTAGAGTTCATTGAGGATGAGTTTGGCACAATTTTTATTTAATTTTTTCATGCAATGAATTGGCATAAAAAGTAGAAGCATGATGATAACATTAAATTTAGTGGCATTGTACAAAAAAGTATTGTGATTCCATGAGAAAGGACAGGAGCAATAGAAATGGAACTCAGTTGATGGCAATGACAAAGAAAGTGAAATGCCTAAAATGAGGCTGTAAAAGTATCAAATACACTCCAAACATACATCAGGAGAAGCATTTTCAGTAGACATCATAAAATATGAATTCTATTTGACAAGGTCTTGTTATGTTCTCCTTTGAACATAACACTTGAACACTGAAATAAGAGATGCAATTTGAGTAATTCATAGAAAAAGTAATACAAGCTGGAACAGATGCAGAGAAGGGCTGGTACAGCTAGCAGGGGTACAGAGAGCCTATCACACAAAAGCAGAAAATATGCATGTCTACACGAATGAGGGAAGATAATCAACTATCTGCTCTGAGCATTTGCCAAGACATCTAGACTCAAGGCAGCTCTGGGTGGAATGCTTTGTAATTGCATTTGTGCAGTTCCAAATTAAGTTTCAGTGAGAGGAGATAGGTTTCGATAGAAAGGTAGATCTGTTATCTACAGGTACATTTGGCAGTTACACTTTCTCTTTAGTGTTTGAAATAAGCCGTAAGGCATAAAAAGAGAAAAGAAACCAGCCAAAGCAGAGCCCCAAGACCGCCACCTACACCCCTCCAAATTGCGAGACAATTCCAAAGAACATGCTGAAGGAATGCTTAGAAAGAAAAAATCAAGAAGACAGAGCCACATAAGGCAACAGAGGACAAAATTTTAAAGAAGATCCTGGTCAACCGCAGCAAACACTACTGACAAGTCAAAAAGAATGAGGATAGACTACTGTTTCTGAGATCTTGTCATCGGGGAGTTTGGTGAGAGCTGTTGCAGTTGCAAGCAAGGAACAGAAGCCAAAGTGTAGGAGTTATAGGAGGGAATCACAGAAGAGGGTCTCCAGACAGTAATTATAAACAGCGCCTTCAATGAGCTTAGGAATGAAGAAGAGATAGACGATGAGATATGAGATGAAGAACTGAGTGGGGTCAACGGTGAAATTTTTAAGACACAAATGCTTGCTTATATTGCAATGGAAAAGAGCCAGAGGACAGTGAGAGGTTAAGAAAGAGAATAAGGGAGGGAAGAAATAAGAGGGAGAGCAGAACGTGGGGTCACTGGGGCAAGTGGAAGGGGTACAGATGGAAAGTAGACAAGAAACTTCTGCTGCTCTGACAGTGGAGGAGAAGAAGGAGGAAGGATTACAGAGGGAGGGAGAACAGAATGACAGAAGGAAGATCATATTATATCTATTTTTCCTTAGGAGAAAGGAGCAAGATCCTGCGTGAAGAAAAGAAGCAGAGGGAAAGAAAGAGAAGAGTTTGAGCAATGAGTTACAGAGGCAACTGGGATTCAATTTTGGGATTCAATTAAGTTGAGAATACAGCTGTTTTCTAAAAAGATGGCAGGACTGAAAGAAAAAAGAATTTGTAATGAAAAAGGCTGTCCTGGTCTCAAGATATTCACCAGAGACACTCCACAGTATGAGAGCAGAAGCAAATTTCTGAAAGTTCACAAAGCAGACTTTGCAATGGAAGTGCTTAATTCTAAGTATGTGCTTAAATCTTTGCTGAATCAAGGCCAGAGTTTTTAGTAGCTTAACCACGTCTTTAGAGTACAATTGAAAAAAGAGTCCACGCAAGCAGAGGTGAAAAGAAGTACCTGCAATATGTGAAGGCTGCACTATAAAGCTGCTCTAGGAAAACACAGGTAGATGCTGTTTTTCTCAATCAGGTTCTGTGAGATCAGAATTACTCCCTGTAGTAAAAAACTGATAAAAAGAAGTTCTCTGCTTGTTTCACCAGGCAGAGTGAACTCTTGCTTGTTCTCCAGATTTCACTGCAGGTGAGTATCTTTCAGTCGTCTCATAAGTTGTTTTTTTATGCATATAGCAACAGTAAAAAATAAAAAAATAAAGCCCAACAACTTTACTGTATAATATTTTGGACAAAAATGCTGAACAGTCTCTGGGGATGGCGAGGAGAAGGAATAGGAAAGGAAGAGAGTTTTCAATTTCTTCCAATAAGCCCAAACCAAACTGCAATGTTCCACAAATGGTATAGACAGTATATGGTCCCCATGATCAAGGTCAGTAGGAATGGTGATAATCACCACACCAGCCCAATGACTGTGAAGTGCAGGATAAAAAACCACAAACTGGGTAAATGAGCAAACTTTTCATAACCGAAGTGTGCTAAAAGCAAAATGAATCCAAGCAGAAACTGAACTCCATGTTGTAATCAGCCCTTTGTCAGCTTGTTTCAGCAAGACTTCCAGAGCCAGATCCACAGCTGCTACCACAGCTGGAAGCATGGAGCCTCCTGAGAAGCCAGTTGCAGACTCAGATGCTGCTGTTTCCTGTTTATTATTATAGTGTAAGTTCGCATATAATTTACCATGTTCACTGCAGATGTATTTATTTTTATTGGATGTTCGTGCTAAAATGTATATGCCGATCATTTGGTGAATTCGTAATATTAAGGTTGATATATTCTGTCTCTTTGCAGAGGAAGCCGTTTGTTAGAAACAGGCAATCTTTACTGTAAGGAGAGGGAAAACAGAAAGAAGAGGGGAGGGAAAGGAGATTCTTCCAGAAACAGAATCTCCAAGCCAAGTCCAAAATGTGTAAATAAGGCCAGGATTTTTTTCCGCATTTGATTTTTTATTGAAAAAAACCTCCTTTTATTTAGTACTTATTTATAAACAATATACATGCTATTCCAAGTGAAAACCTATGATAAATAATATTCTTTATTATTTTTTGAGTGCCCAGAAATTCTGCTACAGTTTGTGTAAAGTGATGCAAAATGTAACTTTCTGCTTAAAAAATAGAACAAAACTATTACTGTAATCAAGGGCCACTTAACCACTTCAGATTTAATGTATTTGATTATCTGTACACCAATCAATAACATACCAGCAGACATACTGTATTGTTATCTTATAATTTGATACTAATATTTAGAGTCTAATTTTACATTATCCTTTTGAAGAAACAGAAATCATTTTGAATTTCCTCAGGTGTCACTTATTAAAAAACAAAACCCACTATCTCCTTTGGCCCACCAGTATCACTTTCTACCTTTCTGCAGGCACAAAAAAATGTGTGAAAGGTGGTATAAAGTGATTCCTAAGGAAAAGCTCTCCTCCTACATAGTGTAATCATGCAGTAAGATAGAGCTAGTATAATGGCTCCTACATCTTTTTCTTAACCTGTCTCCAGTACAGAGAAATACACCAAATCCCCACATCCTAGCAATCTCTGGATTCTCAAGCTGTGCCAGGGGACTGAGAGCAGCTGGCTTAATACAGTGTAAGCACAAAGACTTGTTTACCACTTACACACTAAAATGTGTTGCTTCTAATTCTATTAAAGGCTCGTCTACATTGTGCTGTTTGCACAGTCTCAAGTTTAGGCTGACTTATAGACCCTGCTATCAATATAACTGACTATGCTAAAGAACTACACAAGGTAGTTAAAAAAGGGGAATTTAAAGCAATACCCCCCCCAAAAAAAAGTGTACTCCAGCCCTAAGTATTCCAAAATGCCAGAAAATAATTGAGTTCAAAGTTTCTGTCTGTATTTATAAAATACATGCAGCTTTGAACTGTATTGATTTGTGCAAGACTGCATTGTTGGAGTTTATCTCATGGTACTTCTAATTAGATATATAAAATACAGTGTTATAAGGCCAGCCAAATGTCTTATATTAAAGAAGTTAATATGAAATGTAATAAAAGGAAAAGGGGCATTATTAAACTGAATCATAAAGATCAGATTATCTTGATAGTCAGAATTTTCTAACAATATTCAAATTAAATAGCTGATAATTAATTTCTGGAATTATTTGTTATAAAGTATATTAAAATCAATGTGTTCTCAAAAATGCATTTTTTTCAAAATAAATCAAAATATCACTAGCGGATTCAAGACAACCAAATTGATTTTTTAGATAATTTCTATTATTTTGCATCTTACCTTGTCCATTATCACAGAAATAAAATAATAATTCTTTCCTATAATCAACAAGAAAATGTATCTGCAGTAACCTGTAACCTTTATTATAGCATAATATAAAAAGAATCAGTTGTGGTATTTAAAGATACTAAATAAAACAATAATCAGTGTGGTACCTATCTGTCATAGCAAATATTATTCCTGTATTTCAAGGATATCAACCAATATTTGCATTTTATACAAAGACAAATATAAGCTAAATATTGATATATTTCAATATTCTTTTATGTATTGCGAACTTCATCATACTGTTCATTCTTAAAAGTTATAGGTCTGCAAAATATATTTTAAAGGAATTACATACATCAATTTAGAATTAACGTATGATTACATGTGCTCTATTTTATGAAGCAGCAGCTTCTTAAAAAAAGGCTTTTAGAGTTAAAATAGTTATTTTACAGCAAACATTGCCATCTGTTTTTCTAACACCGAACCTCTAAACATTTGCATGCACATTCACATTTGCACATGCAAATAGTCCAGCTGGCCTCAGAAGGGCTATTCACACAAAACTTTTTCAGGATTGGGACATAAGCATGCAAGATGGTTTTTAAATGATGGTCACGAGGAGGTGCTTTTTTGGTACAGAAAAAATACAACTTTCGGCTTTTATATTCCCAGTAAATTTGCATTTGAACTACAACAGTCACATACAGAACTGACTGTTTCAACAGAAGTTATTCTGAAGCTATTTCACTGTTACAGGACACAAGGCATGTGCTGAAGTTCCATTTGTGGGAAAACGGGGACAGAGGACTCCTTACTTCATTCCACCCAGGGAACTTGTTCTTCCATGTAGTAATTGCAATTTATTTTTGTGTCTTTTTAAATTTTGGATTACATTCACTTGGAGGAATCTAGCTTAACTAGAATGTATTTGTCTAACAATTTCTCTGTATACTACATTTAAATTTACATTATATTTAAATTAAAACACAATCCAAGTGACTACTTGCAATCAGCACATGCCACAGCTTTCCACCAATCCTGACTGTTTGGCTTCATCTTTAAGCACTGGAAAAGTAGTAATATTTTTTAATAGTACCTGAATTATGCATTAAAAGATGCAGTCCTAAAAGTAACAGTATTTTGTGCCATTTCACATGCAAAATATGCATAGTAGTCATTAGCTGACCACAGTTTAGAACACTGATTTGGCACAGTGTCTCCACAGAATGTGTCCCAGATGTTATTATAAAGTTTTAATGCATGTACAAAAAAATAAAAATAAAAAACCCTTTATGACACTAATAAATGGTCTAACTTCTAAGACCATATGCAAGATTTCAGTTCTTCATAAACATTTAAACTAATTTAGTAAACATTTAGAAAACTGTGTACTGTGCTACAGATTTTAAATGTGACAGCTGACAACATAAATTTTCTGGATGATGATCGAGTCAATGCTAGTGCAGCTGTAGCAACAGTAAGACATGCAAAAGCTTAAAGTTTAGTTTCAACTGTTTGAGTGCATTTTTCATAAGATTCAAGGATTGTCAATGATTTACACTCACTACATAAATTCTAAATAGCCAGTAAAAATAGTAAATAAAATTTGAACCCCTTAAAATTATTTTTGGAAGTATTTTTCAACTGCACAAGTAAGGAGTTAGGGCAAAGCACTAAATTATCCATTTCCTGAAAATAAGTAACACTTTAAACAACAGTAGTGCTTTAGAAAGGAAACAATCTCTGTTTTGAAAATAATATAAATACAATTTATGCATATTAATATTTTTACTACCTAAGTAATTCAAACAAAATATTTAGCCTACAAAATTTACATTAGAAGCCAAACTGTGTAGCTGTGGGAGTTTTCTTGAGCAAAGGCTGCAGGTTTTTGCTTTGGTTCTCCAATAGGGTGATAAAAATTCTCAGTGCACAGAGTGCATATCATTGTCCACCGCTTTATTCCGTGTTATCTTGTACCACTAAGCCTACTAACGCGTTTATTATATCTATTGTAATTTACATAAATTACAAGGTGCTAATCCTTGGTCTATGCACAGGTAGGATCAGGTTCATCTGTTCTAACTTCAGATATCAAAGAAAATCATCTACATCTCATGTCTTAGATAGGCCATCCACAGGATTACTAACAGAGGATAGGATCCAAGCTCCTTTAGAGCCCAAAGGAAGGATCACCCTGAGGGTGAATCATCTTATCCAAAGGTAGGGACTTAAAGCATGTATGATAAATAGCCTGAAGGCTGCCTATCCAGTAACTAAAAGCAAATTTAGGATGACAAGCTCAGACTTAAATGCCTCATGTTACAATGATAGTTGTAAACAATATATAATTATCATAATTAAATAAAGCCACTAAACGAAATAAAACCTGAATCTCCTCAAAATTAAAAAACAATCAGTAAAATAATGAGTACCAATTCAAAATACTGAATGTAAACTGAAGTATCTAACATACCATCCTTTTATTTCTAAAACGGTGGCTTTGACAGTATTCAACAAAAACTCCCAAATTCCAGTTTTAGGAACTCTAAGTTTCTGCCCCTCTTTCTATGGCTGCTTGACTTGCCTATGTGACACTCACAACACAGATCTGGAAAGAACATGACATAAAGAAAGATTTGCCAGAAAGCCCTGACTGTTTCAGCATTTAGAAAATTTTGCAGGGGATGCACAAATGTTTTAGGAAAATGCCACTTCTCAAATCTGTCACTCAAAACAGCCTTTTCAGTAGCAGCTAAATAAGGGAGAAGATCATAAATCAAAGGCTTTGATAGCAGATTTTTTTTGATTGTTACCTCTCCAGGAAAAACTAACCCCTTGATTGCAATGAATATTTCTACCAAAGCTGTTCCTAAGTTTCACTTTCTGATTATCTTTCCTACACCTCATTTTCACTTGGGAGGGGAAGCCCTGTGTTTATATAATAGATGCTTGTGGAGTTTTACACTGTATTTAAGCAGATTAATCATTTAGAAAGTCTCCTAAACATATTGCAATATTTGGGAACTAATGAACTAATTCCACTCAAATCCTAATGAATTCCCTACAGAAGTGCAGACTTTTGTTGGGTGGTACAAGAGAAATTATGTTTCGATCTTCTAGAATTAAGTTGGCATTGATGATCTACTTCCATAATGTTCCCCCTCACAAATATCTGAAGTGCTGTAAATAGATTTATTTACTTTCTCAACTTGGAACCAAAACTGATGCTTCTTCTTTATGGGTATTTCTTTGATTTTTAACTAATTAGAAGTTTTAAGTCTACCTCCAGAGTTTTGTTAAAGTACTATGATATCACCATTAAAATAAAAGTCCTTTTAGAATTCTGTATTTGTATGTTCTTGCTACTTGCTCATATTTTCCTGGTGTTCAGAATTCTACTCTACCAAAGACAGTACACTGGATTTTAACAGAAAGTACTGAGGTAGAAGGACACAAAACAATCCTTTTGATTTTTTATTTCTGAGCAATCATTAAGTCTCAGTGCTTCTTACAGATTCCCACATTTCTGCAACTCTTGAGGAGTGCACCTCAGTCAGTATGAATAGGGAGGAACAAGACTCAATGTATCACAATACTTGGTAATTATTCTCTTGAAAACATATTTATCCAGATTCTAATGCATAGCAACAATTTACTTCTCATTAATAACTATTTTATCTCCTTTAAAGATCTCTAGGAAGGATTTTTTAAAAGGCACTCAAAGTTCAAACAGTTTGTGTTAACCAGTTCTCTTTTATCTTCTAACTTACTAACATGCTCAAAACTTTCTTTTCAGCATATTCATTATACTGAAATCCATGTTTGGTCAACGTTTTAGATGCTGAGAATTATTACATCAGTTAGTTTTCTTTGTTATGAAATAAGGATACATATTCTCCAATTTAGATTCTTAACATATTCATAGCAGATTAGCTATTTCATTATTCAATTATTTTAGACTCCCCCAGACAAATACCAGATAGTCTTCTCCTGGTAGCTTACTGATTTTTAAAGTATAACTTTAAACCAGCATCTTATTTCTTGATGCTTCAAACTCTAATTTTAGCTAGAACAAACTAGTTCCAAAGCTAACATCCTGTGGTGAAAATAGCTGTAATATAAATTTAGTTTCTCCTCAATATTATTATTCTCTCTAATTGGATTTTTGACTCAGTTATAATCTCACAAATCCAATGATTCTTTTGATGGCTTACTCATTCTGAATGATTCACTTTTCTTAGACCTGTAAGCATGAAGAAGAAAGCTACAGATTGAGTGAAATTAAATCAGTTTCATTCATGGCTTTGAATATATGTGCTTTGTAATATATCTGATATTAAGCAGTCCAGTGTTGAAGCATTGTGTAACGTATTGCATGTGGCATGACACACTTACTGAAAACATCCTGTACGTACTATGTGAAGGTTGCCTAAGTTTGCATACTGGTGTGAAATTACAGATTTTGGTATTAGATGCACAAAATACACACTTTTAAAAAATAATCTGACTATATTTTCCCTGAGGTCAATTTTCTCATTTCTCCTCATCTCTGGATTACTGTTTTTTCTCTTTGCTTCATTACCTGGTACCTTATACCCCTCTCTTTGTGCCCCCTTATCTTGTTTTCCTTCTTTTTATTCTTCATTATTATAATATTATTTTCTCTTTTTCTGCTCTTTCTAGCTGACAATTTTCTGCCTCTTATTTCTTCCTCTCTGCCACATAGAGTTGATCAGGCAGTAGACAATAAATGTATGGAAACACTGTAGAATTCTATCATGGGAACAGTCATTTCCATCATGTCAGTGCATAACAGCCAGAATAACTGCTACTGGCATGCTACAAATGCCTTAGACATACATTATGTGGAAAAAAAGCAGCAGGTTGCCACTTTATTAAACATGTACAAACTAAGGCAGAGAAGACAAGTTACCATTTCATGCTTCAACATCAATCTGGAGTTCACAACAGGGAGCTTCCTCAGCATCACGACTCTACATCTTCTGCTGCAAAGTCCATTTGTTGACACTCATAGCTATCCAAACATACAGACAGTCTACAAGCCTTGAGGATTCCCTTGATGGTAGCCTGGCTCTGTTGTACGATTTGGCTGAATTTTGGTAGTGAAATACAGGAATATGAAACAGAAATTATTGCCTGATATGCTGAGACATTTGAGAAAACCAGGAAACAAAAGTTTTTACTTAAAACTTTCACCAGTACCTAAGGTTATGTCTTCTCTGAATTGACTGCCTGTCTCCTACACTTATTTGGGAACTAAAATTTAGGTATCCCTGAGCTTAATCCTCCTGAAGAACCCAATTTGCTAGTTATGTTCTCAGCACAGAATTTAATTTCAGAAAAACATGGCAAAGAGTAGTGCTAAAGATCTTTTAAACAACAGACCTTTTGTAAGAGGTCAGGAGGACAGAGCTTGATTCTACCTGAGAGATTAGTAGGTAGGTAGAGTATTTAAATTCTGGTACAAGTTTTTATTTCTTAATCCAGTGAAAATTCTTATTTGTTTATCCAGTAACTGTTAACCTAAAACACTTAACTAGACCAGGGAAAAAGGCCCCAAGCATGTATGAGATATGTGTTAAAAATCCCTGAGGCTGAGGCAGAACTAGAAGTCAGATCTCCCTTTTTCAAGGCAAATGCTCTAACTACCACTGTATTATGCAAAAAGTGAGCAGTAGCATGACCTCATCACTATTTCTGGAGGAAAGAGAGATCCCAGTATTATTCCCAGACAGGTTTTCAGGCACTGAGTCTCTGAGGTACCTACCTCTATCTGCTTTCAGCTACAGGTACTTCCTGAGCCTGATGTAGTTTCTCTTAGTAACAGACAGTGGATCTGACTGTTGAGTTTCCCCTTAAATCTATGTGAGCTTTTTTGCATTCACAAGGATTTTCACAAATAACCTTAGATACACAGTTTTGTGTAATGCAATGGAAAATGCAACTGAAAAGGAGAGACTGCTCAAGGGCCAGTATCATTCAGGAGTAATTCAAGTTTAAAAGAAAATACTCAGAGAAAGATAAATACTAGAAGAATTAAGAGTTTTATGCACTATAGACTCCACATACTGCAGCACTTGGAGTTTCCAGAATAACTTTTGTCAAGAATTTTTTTTTTTTGTAGGAATAAATTTGTTCCATCATTTTTATACCTTGATTCTATAATGTATGAATTGATATATAACCAACACTACATAAAATAAAAATATGCAGAATATGTTTCAAGGTTCAGCAGTGTTATGAGTTCTTAGCAGCACAAAAAAAAAATTCTGTCATCTGTGGAAATAAAATTGACTAAATTTCTATAAGAAAATAGATAATTATATACAAAACAATTTATTTCTTGAAACTTCCAAACAAAATTAAAGTTACCAATAGTAGTTACAAAATATAGAGCAAAATGCTAAATATATTCAATTTTTTATAAATCATTTTCATAACAAAGACTATTATTTCAATTGGAGTGTAAAAATTTGATAGCATACTTTTCTACTGGTACAGAAAAAGAAATCGTAACAACTCCAGTAACTATGAATTACTTAAGAATCTTTATATTTACCCACGCACTGCAATATTCATATTTCTTGCTGCTTTAGCAACTTCTTCAAATTTGTCTATGCTTTCTTCAATTGAACAATTAATATTCATTTTGCTAAAAGATTCAGATGCTGCACCAAATACTGAGACTTCTGTAGCCCCTGCTGCAATCTGAAAGATATATTTCAATAAAACAGAAGAGTAACAACATATTAAAAGATTAAATTGTTTAATTCTGTAAAATATTCTAGAGTTTTAGTTTTAAGTACATTAGAAGTCTCACCCATAACTAAAGTATAAATGCAATTTTAATTCCAAATGTTCTTTAATCTATTTGCATGTTAAGAGATTGAAACTAATTTTATGAATTCACATCACTATGGCATATTTCCTTCTTCGTCTTGTCAACTGCATAAGCATACATTTTTTAAATGATAAATGTAGGTATTAAGATGTAGGAAATTATATAAAATCCAACCATGAAAATAACAGTGATGGATATTTATATTTCATTTTTCAAAAAAGAAGGAGATCTCATAAACTCTGTCCATCCTCTTTATGAATGGCAGGAAGTCACTCTCATGCTTAGGACAAGCTCTGTGACCTGCACATGTCCAGGGTGGCAACAATATCTGCTTCTGCAGAATAACATTTAAGCTTCAGCAACCCTGACAAGAACAAAAATCTTTTCCAATGGAAGGGAGAAAATAAATATCAACGAAAGAGAATTCAGGACTCACAACTGTTTTACTTTCACTGTATCACCAAATAGGGTATAGAGATATAGCAGATATAATTCAACTCATACGGCTACCATTGCGGACTAAGTGTAGTATTATAAATCTGACTACATTGCTATAGCTAAATCTCCTGTGTACACAGGTCACACATGCAGTATAAAAACTGAATCAGACTAAGCCATAAACGTCCAACAAGGAGTATGCATTCCAAATATGGCTTGTCCTAGATCCAAACAAAGTATAGAAAGCATGAAAACTCTTCAGAAAACAAAAAACACCTGTAAATATTTGACTATCAAAATGTATTGCTTTAAGAAGACTGAAATGCTCTGTTTTTGTAAGTTCTAACACTTCATTCCGAGTTTATTATTTTGAATATGTCTTGTATGAACTGAAACATTTAACAGTTTTTGAATTCTACTGAAATGGGTTCAAAATTTTAAAAAATCTAATATAGTCCTACAAAGCATTTTCATTTAATTGTCTCACTACTTTCCAATAAAATCCCATTTTTCAGAAACTCTTCTAGGACTAACAAGTCAAAGAAAGAAAAGGAATTTTCTTTCTCTGTTTATGGAAGCATCATTCATAGCAACTTGCAAAGACTGATTGGTACCGCTATTACAATATGAACATATAGTATTTAATGTCATTCTGTAAATTTGGTCATTTTTCACCACAGAAACTGACAGGTTTTTATTAAAATATAGCTTAGTACTAACAGAACAGGGTATATGATATTAAATAAGTAGTTTTTGGTACTAAACTGAAAGTATCTGAAATATGAAAGCACCAATTATAGACATCTTCTAGAAATGCACTTACAGCAGAATGAAAACCTTGAAGATTAGGTGTGAGAACAGGATATTGGACTCCAGGATGCCGCTCAATGCCTCTCATTACTTCTTTGTGATCTGCCATCTAAAAGAGATAAATATTTTATTATCAGTTATTTTCTGATTTTATATAGTAAAGCAGAAATTATCTTACATTGTATTTTTGTCTTCATTAGGTATACAGTTCGTAAAAAAGTATAACAGCAAAGTGGTTAAATAGAGATTGTACAACAACCCATTTTTTACATTTCTTAACTTTTGAATACTTGAGGCGTATGCTTTCAAATTCTATATTATTATAGAACTGGAGATAAAATTTCCAGAGTGTTTCTTTTGTATCTGTAAAAAACGTGTATTGATAAAATTGTGATCATGTGGATTACTGCATTTTTAAACCTACTTCAACAGACTCAACCAGTAGAACTAACAGAATAATGAAAATTTCAAAACCAACAAAACCTTTAAAATTTTCCACAAAATTCAGCATGACTGAAAATGGCTAAAAAAGACTTTAGTCTTAAATGTAATTGAACTTGAATTCTACTCAAAATGACAATTGGCATATCTGAAAAGACTAATCACAACAAAACTATTCTTAAAATATATAGCAAAATCCAGTTCTTTGTATAGTGTAACTTCTTAATATACTTAGAATTTTCTTTTAAATAGAAAAAAATTCTGTTTTATTATAGCAAACAACATGTTATGAACAGGTCAAAGAAAACTACCTTATTTAAGCAATTGTTTTCATTCACAGTACCTAACTGCGCAAGCTGCATCCCTCTGAAGAGAAACTATGTCTTTTTAAGATATACTTATGCTTTTCTCATTCATGATTAAATATAGCTCCATGTACTAATCAAGAAGATTAATCAGAGACTTATTCATGTAATAAACTGTAGATTATTTAGACCAGCACATTTTCTTGAAAAAAGTGTAGGAAAAATGAGTTTATGTTTTAACAGTGCCCATGTCTGGAAACAATAAAATTAATAAAGCATATCCCTCATACTTCATGTCTTTAAAACTTTGAGTTTTAAAAAGATAAATCTGAATAGTGTGCTTTCAGTGCTGTTTAAATCAGCTCTCACATGATCATATCTTCCAAGCAAACAATACTTGCTCTGATATTAAATTGCCTTTCTGATTAATTCTTTTCAAACTGATGAAAAGTCAATTTAGGACTACCTTAATAAAAGATATATGAACAACAAAGCTTTTGTTACACCTTATTTACAATGGGTAATATACATTGACAGCTTTGCAGTATCACAGTTCTAAATATATGAGATATTAAATTATACCATATCAATAAGTGCCAACACTACTGGCATCCTGGAATATTCACGTCACTGGTTTCCTATTATGAAAATAAATGTATTAAAAATATCAGAAAAATGCATGCATGCCCAACATATGTCTGTAAAGAAGTGGATACATGGTATGGAAAGCGCCTCATAGCTATACACAACTAATTTCTCATCAAGAATCAGGCAGTGGCACAAAGCAACTTTTTGTAATTGCTTCTATGTAAAGTAAATCAGTGCGACCACCTAACATATGTGATAATCTCACAAAAATACATTCTATCATGCCTTATTTTTAAAAAACAATTTTTCATTCCTTAATAGAAACAGTATCTACATTTCTCAGGAATAGGAAAAATATTTGAAAACAAGTGATTAATTAAATGGCAAATGTTGGAACTAATTCCATACTTTAAAATTATAGCCTGACTTAGAATATACTAGAAAACCAAAACGACAGCGTTTCAAACAGCATAAAGCTGCCAGGTCCAAGTAATATTTTATGTATTACATTTGTCCCATTGCTATTTTTCCTGTAAGAAAAAACTATTTTAACACATATTGCATGTTATAAGTTTTTAAATTGTAGTAAAATATTTCTTTTCCAAATTTCTTTAAAAATAAGCTTTTAATGGTAGGTATTTATAATTTTGGGCCATTTAGGTTATAGGTGTGGGATCCTGTTTTATATGGCACCTTGCTACTGCGGAACTTTTTCTTTTAGCTTTTTTCAGCAATAAAATCTTTGCCAAAAAAAACACTGGGTGGGAAACCATAAAAGAGCTTTAAAATACTAAAAAAAGAAATAAGTGAATGAGTGATCTAAACATAACCAGGAATTCTATTCCCATGACCTACGAAAAGAAAAAAGAAAGGAGCACAGAAAAGACAAAGTCAAGACTGCACTCCCTATCAAAGCAACACAATCTTATTATTTAAATTAAAAACATTTTAAACACAAATTAAGCCATTAAAATAAAGTACTCAGACTTGAATTTAAGATAAGAAGGGATTGTTCTTTTTTTTCCAAAACTGACAAAACCAAAGCTAAACTTGGTACTCCTAAGGGCTCACAGGAAAAGCAAATAATTAAACAAGAAAGGAAGAAATCTACCTTTGCTTTAGACTTTTCATTCGCATATTTAAAATCCCTACACTATTCTCTGTTGCTGTAACTGCCAAAGTGTGATGGTCCTTGGAAAAACCTAGCCTAAGCACTTCTAATGGAAACAATCTCAAAATACATTGTTGTGGTGTTGACAACTAAGAAATTCTGCGTTGTCACTGTTCTCTTCCCCTTTCATTTTATCCTTCCTTTGGGCCCTTCCCTGGTGGTTCCGGGAATACTGAAATAAATTGAGAGCCCATTAGAGAGTGCTGTACAGCCAGTCTGCTCTGTAAGCTATTGAGCAAGGTAAGTTATGAGCCTACCACGTTTTTCTCAGAGGAAAGTCTGGAACACAGTCCAGTCCCAGGGCTCATTCTCAGTTTAAAATGGATAAACCTTTTATACATTTTGACAGAAGACAACAAAAAACATTAAAAAATTTTTTTTGTATCAATTAATTTCAAGTTTTACTTCTCAAATAATGTGTGTAGTCCTTACTAAACATCAAATGTTTCTGCGGCTGCAAGTGTGTAACTTCTTGAAAATGAGTTTATATGATATAAACAAGGATTGACTTATTTCTTTACCTGCAGGCAATAATTAAGTTTGCACAAACAGGAGCTACATAGTATATTTCAGAACTAGGCCTGCATTTGCAGCATTAAATCTCAAATGAAAACCTGGCACCTCTACTGGCAATATAGTTTTGCTGCTGACTTCAGAAAGGCTGAGATTTCTGTTGAACTGTAGCAAAAATAGAAATTAATTCTGGAAAAGCAATGAGCAAATTATTACAATACATCAAAACTCAGTATGGCCACTGATAGAGCGCTAGATCTGTAAAATAACTAAGGTGCCTAACAGCTACTACATATGCCAAAGTCCCAAATTTAGATCTTTCAAACACATTCCCCAATGTGGAAAATTAAATTTTATTTAGGGGAAAGAAAAGAAGTATGTAACTTTTCTGTTTTACATCAATGTTTATTAGTTCTCAGAAGAGTAGGAAATAGGTAGGAGCAACTTTAAATTATATTAATGACCTATCACCTCAGTTCTTTAGTCTTTTAGCTCTTTACTTCTTACTTACAGCTGATCGAATATTTAAATAAAGTACAAAATAAAACACAAGAGTACTTCCCTTGTCTCTATTCTACAAGTACAACATAGCACTGAGCATAAAGAATGTTCTGTATATTAGTGATTATTGTGAAAAGTCTCTGCCTCTTTCAGGGCACATTCAAAATTTGTGTAAAATCTGCAACGCTGCTCCCTCAATCGGAATCCTTCAACATGCAAGTGCATGTGTGTCTGTTCGTATGTGAATGTTTATAATGTTAGTGTTTGGGCAAGGACAACTGTATGGTAGATATATACATGAGAATCACAGAATCACAGACGGTTGAGGTTGGAAGGGACCTCTGGAGATCATCTGGTCCTACCCTCCTGCTCAAACAGGGTCAGCTCAAGCAGGCTGCCCAAAACCGTGTCCAGTCGGGTTTTGAACGCCTCCAAGGATGGAGACTCCACAACCTCTCTGGGCAACATGTTTCAGTGCTCAATATACCAAACACAGCAGATACTCAAGGAAATTATGTTTGGGTTCAGGAGAGTGTCAAGTTTCCATGACATTCCACATAACCCCTAGGCCTGGGAAGTCTATCCCCTTGGCTGGTGCCAGGGAGCATTGCTACGAAGTTTCCCCTATTTGCACAAACCCCACACACCTAGCTTTCCCTTCTTTGATTGTAGGCTCTGTATTAGTGTTGCTTCCACAGGAGGTCCCCTCCACCATGAATGTTCCACAGAACATGCTCTCTCCCTGCCTGAGAAATACTGCGGTTGCATCGCAGCCAAGCTCACGCTTGGCTCTGTATCCTGTTGATTGTACCTCTGTTCATTGACTCTGACTCAGAGACTTGACTTCCTGGCTTGACCTTGTATCTGCCTCGTCGCTATGGACTTGCCTGCAGATCTGTATGCTTGACTTCCCTGGTTACCTTCACCAGACCTGCTCTGCTCTTGGGTGGGACTGCCCCTTTGTCAGTGAGGCCACAATCTCTGCTCACCTTGTTATCATTGGCTCCCAGTTCCCCATCTTTTGTGAAGCCACCTGTCCTTGCTGCTCCCTAACTCTGTTGACTAGATTTAACCAGCTTCCTGCCTAGCTTGCTGGCTTTTCTTAAAACTAATTTTTTTGACACTGACTGTGTCTGCATGTACTGCAGATGACCCACAGGTATGTAAATCAGGTAAAACATTAGATGGCAGAACACCTTATAATTGGAAAGCCCTCATGTTCCAACAAATCTTTCAATGGACAGATGAAGATATCAGAAGTTCTTTCAGTTTTAAAACTTTATCAATATTCAAAAGAACCTGGTGAAGTGTCCAAGAAAAAGGAAATATCTGTGCTGCAGTATCTTGATATTTTTCACTAGAATATAACTTGTGGGACAAAGAGATAGATAGATAAAGATATGTATATGCTTTGACACCTTACTACTTTTCAATAATTTGCCCAACTTCAGTGGACCTGGATAAAACTGTAAAACTTTTAAACTGTGTAAATGGTGTAAATTTTACAAAAAACAACAGATTACTTCTGTCCTATTTTCTTGTATAGTGAAACAGGCTAAGGCATTAGAAAACTACATTGCATGGAATAGCATTTAAATTTAAATAGTTCTAATGGTGATGATTTTACATACCTGAGGCACCCATTTGGATGAAACAAAACTGGTCACTTCTATTGCAGGCAGGCCTGTTTTGGAAAGCTGGTCGATTAACTCAATTTTGATATCAGTTGGGACTATGACCTATGAACACAGAGACATACTATAGTAAAGTATTCCATGCAGTAAGAATCTTTTGGAAGAGAAATGTTCTTAGCACATAACCAATACTTTGTTTAAAGTAATGAACTATGCTTATAACTTATACCATATCTATACCCTTTACTGACAGTAGGAAACTACCGCACAAGAAAAGCACTAAGCAGTGTACATGATCCTATTCCATTTTTTGTCCATCACAAAAGAATGTGAAAGCACTTCCATGTAATTGCATATAGATCTGGCCTCACTGATTATTAGTAACCAAATACCAGCATACCAAAGAAGTGACAAAGGAAATAATAACACAGAATAATCCAGCCAAAGGAAAAAGAAAAAAAAAAAGCCCCACAGTTGCGGCAGAGTAATTCTTCTATTCCGTTAATACTATTAACACTGTTAACACCTTTGTCATCAGTAAGAACAGCATATGTAAGCTTAATCTATTTGCTGAAAGAGGTGACTGCTTTGATACGTGCACCCTATTTACATAGTCTCTTTTACTTTTCTTCCATGCTTCCCTACCACCCTTTGGGCAAATAATATCACAAAAAGAGTACTTTTCTTTCTTACACACCAATTCAACAGGAAGCATGATAATATCTATTGTATTATTACTACTATAGTAGGACATGCAGCATGAACATGTTATGAAGAGAGCCAGTGTTTCAAGATGTTTATCAATTATGTTATGACAGAATGTAATTGGTTGACAAGACAAATTCCAGAGAAAAAATGCAGGATGAGTAACAATAAAACTAGTTAACCAAGTATAGCAAGAAATAAGTATGATGTAGTATCTGATAAACAGTAATATACTTTTATACTAATATACAAGGCATTAATATATAAATAAATATACAAATATATTTATAGTGCATAATGAAAAACAAATGATTAAATGATATTTCTACTTTTCTAATGGCAATAATGCTTATATCCATGTGAAAAAAAAAAAGAGAAAAAGATTACTTTTTCATTTTGTAAACCATCCCTTGGCCCAACTTCTACTATCTTCACATACTCAGGCAGTCCAGATGTTTTAGATTCCTGAAACAAAAATCACACAATGAACACAAAACAGTGAAGATCACTAGGATCAAAGATACAGCTTGCACATGTCTTCTTACATGATTCTGGGTATGAAGTCATTTTATCAACAGTAAATTTGCTCACTACCCTTAAAAATTTGTGAGAACATGTTCCGCACCTTGAATTAGGGAATAAAAGTTAAAAACAGAAGTTATCTCCATGCATGCTCCATTGCTCCTCTGAGGCCACAAATGTTTATTACAAGAACGTAAATAAAACCATAAATGACCATTGTGTTTTACAAAGTGAGAAATAGTCCCATTTCAAAAAGCTTCCAAACAAACGATCCAATCCTCCAAACTTTAACTGAATGTTCTCAATTTGCAGAACAATTACTTCTGTGTAAATGTTTGCAAGACAAGGCTATAAATCTGAGCAGAGCAGAGAAATCAAGAAATCTTGAAGAGATTATTAATGAAAGATGAAAGTAATCCTTCTGTTTGAAGATGAAGGCTTTAAATAAGGATTTAAAGGAGACCAGGGAAGGCCCCTGGTAGACAACAAGAAGAATTTTCCAGGTGTAAGTGCAGATTTGAAAAGGTAGGAGGCTGAGGGTGAAAGGAGGAAAGGAAGGCAGCAGTAAGGTCAAAGGGCTAAGGAGAGCATGGGGAGCTGGAGGTGGGGGAAGGAGAAACAAGAGCAGAAAAGCAGGTGAAGGGAAATGAATTTTATTATTTAGCTGGTCTGTTATTGAATCAAGTTGACAGGTGTGGCAGTTAAAGTAACCTGGGCTTTTAAGTCCTGAAACAGTTCAGAGCAGTTGCTCATACTGACCCAAAAAAGCTGTGTGCCTTTAAAAACAAACGGAATGGCTAACTTTGGGCATTCTGCCAGGGCCTATATGAGTAGAGGGGACATACACATGCAGCCCCATCTGGAGCTCGGGGAGACACTCCGCTTTCTCTTATTGCGCTGAATACAGAAGCCAATCCAGTGTCTTCATTCCAATATTTCAAGCCCTTGATGGGATTAGCGCTAGCTACTTGAGAGACTGCTGCTCCCTCTACAACCATGACCTCCCCTGACAGTTAAATTCCACTGGAACAATGAAACTGTCAACTGGGAGGGAAAGGCGCCCGGATGCAGAAGTCGGAGCTTTCACAGAAACCAGACGCAGACTCAAGAAGTCATTTGTGCAGTGCGTAAATAGGACCACTAATCTCACAACATTCACAACTAGATGAAAAACTCATTTTTCATCCCTTCCTCATTAGCATCATCAGTGTAGCTTCAACCAAACGGCTGATGGTTTCTCCTCACAGTAATGGAAAATGAGCCATCTGCACCATACTTTTACAGCACCTTTGGTCCCCCCCCCCCCACACACACCAATTTCAGTGCCCATGGATTAAAGTAAGTTTTCTACAGTAACAGTCACAATACCAGCTAAAATACAATAAACATTTTTCAGAGCATTTACTGTATATTTATCTAGGCACAGTAAAAAGAATGGGAAACAGCTGTATAGTATCTATTGGATCACGGGGAACATCTGGTAAGTTAAAACTTTGTCAGGCTGTGCTAAGCCCACACTCACCGACAGCATAAACTTACTTAAACGTGAAGGTAAAACTTTCACATCTGCTGCATATTGTTTCTTTTTTTTTTAAGTTATTTTCATGAATATGGCACAGCTTCAGCACTAAGGGCATAAATCTGGGTTATTTCATGATTATCAGATCCTTCTTGTTACAAGACAAATGCCACAGCTGTACTATGAATAAAGCTGTGACTGAAAATAAAGGGAGCTAAAATAGATTATGTAAACCAAAACTTAATTTAGAGCATGAAAAATGTCCATAAAACTTTGGTGGCAAAAATGTTCAATTTCTAGGCCAAATCATGTAAATCCTATTCAGTGTCTACTGTGGTAAAACTTCTGCTGAAATCAAGGGCTATATCTGTCTTTACAGAACAGTTTATACAGCTATATCATTTGCCATTTCAGTAGCCATTCACATAATCATTTAAGAGGATGGCTGGAGTCACTGGATTTCACAAAGAACCGAAATCTGGAATGGACGTTGCAGAAAGGCAATGAGTATTGACTTTTATTCAAAAGTATTGATTTTTATTTTCCATCTGTGATAATACAGGTGTATAACCTCAGTCAGACATAGTCCTAGTCCCTCATAAGACAGGGTCTTCATGCTGGTTTTCCTTGTAGCCCTTCTGCCCTCCAGTCCCACCTTGAATTCACCATTCTCGAACGTGACACTGAGAAGTGTGTACAGGTTGATTCTCACAAGAGCCACCTAGCAGAAATGCAAAGCCTTATTACAGACAAATCCTTACTTTTTCCCAGCTCATGAACTAACTGCTTAGAGTAGACTTCTTGGCTCTTAGTCTGCAAGTGCCTTGCTTTGCACTGAATTTAACCTACTTTCTATTGCTCCTGCCTTCATGGTCACTTAGTTCCTCCTGTATGGTATCCAGCATGCTACTGACAATGTCTCTTGTCTTTCTGTCATCAGCAAATTTTACTACCTTAATATTCTACAGGGAACATATTTGGACTAACGTGATTACTTTATTTTAGCACAAACATATATTATTCCGTAAATTTGGTCTAGTAATATTGAGAAAGATGTTAAATAAAAAGATCTGAGGAACTCCACCAGTAAAGTCCCTTCAGTGTAATAAATCTGCTTTTAACATTATCTCGTTTCCAGATTTTTACTCACCTCACAATTCCTGTTCTCATCCTCCTCTCCAGTTTAACTAATAACTTGTTATGTTGTATTGCTGAAGCTTAGATAAAAAGCAAGAAAAAGGGATGCAGAATACTTAGATTCAGTCCCATGTTGCATATTTATGCATTTTACAGTACATAATCATTGGAAAAAAAGCAGAAATAAATCAGAGACTATATCACTACACACTCTGTTTTCTGCTAAAATGACTAGCATTTTTCTCATTTGGTGGCCCAAGTTCAGTAAGAGGAGGAAAGAAGTACCTTTTCACCCTAATCTCACCTGTTCCATGACTATTTAGTAAGGTAGTGGTTAGGACATCCTTCCAGGAAGTTGGAAACCTGACAATGTTTTCTGGAAGGAAATGAAAACAGACTTCCTGATCTCTTGGAAAGTCTTCTGATCATAGTGCCACACTTGCAGAATATTTGAATACCACTTAAAAACACAGCTTAAGAAGTGACCAGTCCATTTTTGTGCTGGACCCAATGCTACCCATAGTCGTTAGGCAAACTCCAAATGCACAGAACAGACTGAAGTCTTTATGAACTTATGCAAAGTTTAAGCACTTTTCTGCTCTCTGGATGGCATTAGACCTTAATCAGGACTCAGACATCCAGGATCAAGGCTTCTAGTCCCTCTAACTGTAGCATTCCAAAGGTACAACCATTTGGGGTAAAAAAGAAGAATTTTCAGAACCAGCAATGAGACATACTTAGAGAATTTTAGGTACCTTCAATTATAGTATTAAACAGTCCACAGAAAATAAATAGAAAAATGAAAAATAGTTTGTATATTTTAAGAGAATCCAAAAAGGGTGAATGTTACAGAAATGCACAAGTATTCATTACACAAGTATTTATTTCACTAAACATGTCATGAAAATCTTTCCTGTTTCAGGAAAAATACTGAATAAAATTACTTTATAAAAAGTATTTTCATGTGAAAAAGTATAAAAAGTAGTTTTTGTAGATATTTAGAGGTGACTGTTTATTGAATTATATACTGGCTCTGTTAAAAAGTAATGACTACCAAAGTACAATGTTTGGAATATCAAAAAGGAAATACTTGACATAAAAGACTAAGGGCCTGGAATTTGTTTTTTCCATGTATCAAGCCTTGCCAAGGGAGAAC
The DNA here is from genome assembly GCF_036417845.1 of Apteryx mantelli. Taxonomy (NCBI): domain Eukaryota; kingdom Metazoa; phylum Chordata; class Aves; order Apterygiformes; family Apterygidae; genus Apteryx; species Apteryx mantelli. The sequence continues at coordinate 112,071,843 of NC_089980.1, read as the reverse complement.
AAAAAGCATATAAAACCACAAAAAACTGCCTTCCTCAAAACAGAATACAGCCAAAGATTCTTTTTAAAAAAATTGAAAAACGAAAGCCATACTATTCAGCTTCAGACATTGTATGCCAAATTTCTCTATGGAAACATTTTCCCTGAGTTACAAATAGCTGAAAATAGGAGTTTATTACAGAAAACCCTATTAACCCTTAATTAGAGCAGCATAATCTTCTTAATATAACCATAAATGTAATCAAATTGAATAAACACACTTTCTTAAGCTTTGTCACTGCTTCAGAACTTCTTGTAAAGCTGCTGACGTTCCGTCAGCTTTCTGACTTTCATTCCATGCAGCTTGTCCATACGGGCACTAATGGCACTGACAAATACTCCCAGAATTTTTCAAAAGTAACTAATGGCACCCAGAAGTAAGGGAGAAAAATTGTCAATCTTTCTAGCCAAGCAAAGATGAAGCTCTGCTTTCCGTTTCCACAAGGTGGTGTTCTGGCACAGAAGACAACTGTGCAAAGGTAGACAGATCCATCTTGCAAAAGGAAGAAATGTTCCTGAGGTTTTTAAACTAGGATCAACAGGGAGGTGGCATTGTAACTCCATATGTACATGTGCAGTGACATGGACAAATGCCTGAAAATTGGGAGAAGGCTCTAAGATAAATAATACAGTTGCTGGAAGGAGAACAAAGAAAACAATGGTCAATCTTCTGAACACATAGATGCCTCTAAACTTTACAAGACATAGAGGAAAAAAACAAGAAGAAATTAAAATGTTATTACATAAATAATAATTGAAGTGGCATTGCAGAGACCTGTTTATACAGTTCACACTACTGGAAGACAGATATAAAAGATACTCATTTCTAAGTTAACTAGGGAAAAAAGAAGGAGATTCACCAGTGAGATGTAAGAAAGATATACTGATATTCAGAAAATAGTGGGACACAGACCTGATGATTGTTCCTAGATGGGACAGTATCAGTCTTCCTCCCCTAGATGGGAGGAAGACTGATATTCTATTGATAGTTTACTATACCAAATCAGGATAAGCAGATGTATGCAAGCATTTAAGGGTGATACATCCTCCTAGACTGGAGAAGCAAGAATCTTCTATTTTGTACTGTACTTTAGATTGGAAGAGAAAGAGAGAGGATACAAACTGTGCAAAAATTTGCTGGACACAACTTTTTAACACAGTAGATAAAGCAATTTCTGGAGTCTCGTGAGACAGCAAAAGCCAGCTTCTGCCCATCCTGTATCATACATGCAATGAGTACCCATCACAGAACTTCTGTCACATGATGCTGACATGACTGTTGGAGAAGAGTAGCCAGGCACAGGCTGCTACCAGCAAAAAAATTCATCAGCCTTTGAAAGGCTTTCAGTAAGTAAATTATTCTTATGATATTATTGAGTTAGAATAGAAATACCACAATCAAAGCAGCTGCAAGTGCATTGGACAACAGGATTAGAATTCAAAATTCCCTTAACGCACTTAAAAAAAAAAGGTATTTGGCTAACAGAAAATGGTGAGTACCTGATTGAATAGTTCTATAGAAAAGGACTGGAACATTAAAAGGGCTAACAAACTGAATGAGACATTAACATCATGCTCTCAAGGAAAAAAAAAAGAAAATGAAATGGCAAACCTAATTCTGGGATATAAACAGGGATGTCATAGGTAAGACACTAGCCTGACGCTTGATGAGTAGAAATACTGTGTCTAGTTCTGGGCTCCCTACATCAAGAAAGAATCGAATCAACAGGAAAGCATCCGTAAGAGCGCAAAATAGCTCTCCACAAAGGACAATGTGAAGCCATACCTATCCATAGGCATTCTGCAGGCAAACAGTGCAATTCTACCTGGCCCTTAAGCAGGTTATAGGAAAGGTGTAGAAAGCTCTTAACACTCCAGTAACCCCCCAGTAAAACAATACAAAATCTTGACATAAAATGGCTTTAAATTATTTAATCAAGATGCAAAGTTATCATCCGCATCACAAATACCTCCAATACTTAATCCTTACGTAATTGTTCATCTTTTACATTTCTCTATTAAAGGAGCTTGTTTTCTCAATATGCCATGAACAATCCCAACAAAACCAATAAACAACTACTGACAAAAATTCATTAATATTAGCCAAAAGATAAAATGCAAGTAAATCACTACGGAATGAAAATAGTTAAATGCAGAGATAAAATATCTGAAACAAATTACAGAATTGTTGATGTTGGAAGAGACCTCTGGATATTGGCTAGTCCAACCCTCCTGCTCAGATCAGGGTCAGCTAAAGCAGGTTGCTCAGGATAATATCCACTCAGGTTTTGAATGTCTCCAAGGATGGAGACTCCACAATCTCTCAGAGCAAACTGTTCTAGTATTTGACCACCCTCACAGTAAAAAAATTTTTTCTTACATTTAAATGGAATTTTCTGTACTTCAGTTTGGGCCCACTGCCTCTTCTGTCACTGGGCACCACTGAGAACTGTTTGGCTTCGTCTTTTTACTCCCCTCATCAGGTGTTTATAAACATTGTTATGATCCTCCCAATTCTCTTCTTCAGGCTAAACAGTCCCAGCTCTCTCAGCCTTTCCTCATATGACAGGTGCTCAATCCACAAACCTTTGTGGCCCTTTGCTGGACCCACTGCAGTATGTCCATGTCTTTCTTGTTCTAGGGAGTATACTCAAAACTACAACTTTAGTCCACCTCTTCAAATTTAATTTGAATGTGCTTAGAAGTTTGCCAATATTTTTTATTAGAGGGCTTGTGTGACCTCATGAAAGAGTAGTTGTTCAGATAGATCAGGAAATTATCTGAACTGACTAGGAATTCACTGTAGAGATTTGCATTGTAAAGTAACAACTCTAACATTTCTACTGTCATTTCCATTAACTATGAAATTCTAATATAATCTACCAGCACACTTAGGAAATTGTTGCAACGTTGTTTATAAGGAGATATAAGTCATTCATATGAAAACAGAAGAAACAATTATAAACACAGGAAATTCAGCTGAACTGCAAATGTTTAAGTTGCTAGAGTGGCCAGTTGTTCAATTTAACCCTGCTCATAAAGAGGACTTTAATGGTGAAGAAAAAGGTCATAATAATGCAAATGATATTAACTAATAATGAGAAAAATCTACAGCTTTTATTTAGAAATTACAAATGAATATTTTGGAAAAAAAATCTATCAGGTGGGTGGAAGTTTAATGAACTGACAGTTCAAAAGGTAAAAAATGACATGAGCAGGGAATGCTCTTGAGCTTGTAAAAATCTTGCAGATTTTTATTCTTTTTATTTTTTTATTTCTTTTTATTTTTCTTTTTATTTATATAAGAATATTTTATTCTTAACACAAAACTACAAAATTCAAGTCACACTCCAATCTACACTACTCACGGACATATGGCTATAGATAAAAAAGCAAAATACCATCTATATATTACTATGCCTTTTGGTAAATGCTTTAGAATTGGACTTCCAAAGCTACAGAAGAAAAGATTTAGAGTGATATTCAGCTCAAGGTTAAGCTACCTCAGCCCATTTCTGTTGCCAAAACATATGTACCTAGAGTCATTCTGGACGACTTTAGAGTGATGGCCTCCAAGTGTTGTTCAGGAAGGGCCCAGGTCCCATTTCACCCATTTGCTGTAGGCCCCATTTCAACTCTGTCATGATGTCCAGACACTGTAGGGCATCTTAAATGGCACTAGACACACCTGTTTAGGCAAGTGAATTGAGCTTCTAAATTGTTCTCTACATGTAGATATCTAAAGACATGCTAGATTTCTAAACTACCATTACAGCTGTATAATTTAATACAGCTGATGGAGCATAAAAAGTCCCGTTCATCCTGAAATTGACACCTAGTGGCTGATGATCTGCAATGCCAGGTTCATTTAACTGTGCTTGACTAGGGGACTGAATGCTATTCCAGAAAAAAAGGGGCTCCTTTACATGTTGTATCAGATGTGCCTGCCCCATATGAATGTCTCATATACCCTAGGTGTTTCAAACGGCACTAGGCATCTATGTTTAGGCAACTGAGTCCTGCCCTAGATCTCTTCTGCCTATCAGAGGAACTCACAGCTGCTATAGGCACCTATATGCCTTCACCTACGTGTCTTAATCTCAAGTAGAAATCTGCTTCAGATGAACTGTATATCACCTAATGAGGAACAGAGCAAACTCCTTTTGAGTTCCTCCTAGAGCTCAGCTAGTGATGTCTTCTTTTTCTCATTCTAAATGAAGTTTTCAGCCTTCTTTGCCGATAAGGTTCCCAGTCTATCCTGCTGCTGCATTTCATCTTTGCCTCAAAGCCCTTCCTCACAGGATATTCATCTACAACCCTGAGAATCTGGAAGACAGGTAAATACATAGGACAGAGGAAGTAACACTCCCTCTTGCAGCAGATTGTTTCAATCAAAAACACATCCTCATCAACTGCTATCTTACAGCCTTATACAACAGCAGCTTTCCAGGTATAAGAAAGGCAACATGAAGCACATATATCAGTCCAATGAAGAGGATTCTAATTCCTGTTTCAGGGCCCCTCTGTGGAGCAATTGACATGGTTTCTGTCCTTCTGCCCAAGCTACTAATTCAGAAGCAATTTAGATCAGCTGAATTCTTGCCTCTTGTTTCCAAGTAACTCCTCTGTAAACATACCATTCACACGTCAGTTTGTGAAGTGGGAGTATAGTAAGAAAAATCCTCAGATAACAGATGTTACTTCTTGTCCTCCCACCAGCTTTACTCATGGTTCCATTACGGTAATGTAGTCTTCTCCATGTGAGGGCCCTGAAGGCACTACTAGGTCTTAACGTCCCTGACCACCCTCACCCTGGGACCTCTCCCCACACTTCTGCCCATTGACACAGGGTTCCCCAACTGACTTCCAGCTTTACCTCCCTCAACACTATGGACCTGTCTGGGGGTCACTAGGCTGTGGCTGACCCTGATTACCATCAGTGGGCCTAATCCTGATCTTGACTGACTGACCCACACTCCCAGCTCAACCTTGGACCTGCCTTATCACCACAAATTTGCCTGATGATCTGGACTCTTGGTTGAACCTGGCTACCATCTCCAGTCCCGCCCTGCTCAGCTCACTTGGGTACTGCAGGACCAGGCCCTGGTTGATGAGACCCCTGCCCTGCCCCCCCTGTTCACCCTTGGCTCCCCTCCCTTAGGGAGCAGCTGGCCCTTGCTGCTCCCTGGTAATCAAACTGAGAGAAATCTCTTATTCTAGAGTTTTTCACAATATCTGAACCTTGCTCCCTGACATCCAGCTCAGATATACATGCCTCAAGCATTTCTTTACCCCAAGTGGTTATATATACTGGGAGTAGAATGGAGTCTACTTCTCCCTCTCTTTGCTCCTTTCGGTCAATAGTACCTAAAGAGAAAGTTTAAAGTGACAGTTTCTAATGGCTGTCACTTAAGTATAAGCTTTTTTGATGGAGACCATTAATGTCATATGCTCCAGATTAGGGCAGTAGCAGTTGTAAACTCCTGAAAGTTATTGTTTTGTACATTAACTCTCTCTGATCCTGCTGCATCATTTCCTTACATGGCGGAGGATACAGTGATCAGTGGCTATGAGAATAATCCCAACGGATAATGTGTTGTCCAAGCAACAGACAAGGGTCTTTTTACAATCACAGGCCTCTGACAAGAAAAAAAAACATACCAAACTTCCATCTAATAGTAAAAGAGTTCTATCTGTTAAACAAATACAAGTCCACTCATAAAAGAGCAAATTGAGGCACAATACACATTTGTATTAAATCACTTCCTGCTAAGAGAATCACTTACTAAGTGTGCAAACTGATTTCCCAGCATGATACCTCTCAGGTCTTAGTAATATGCAACAAGAGACCTCACGTATTAACAAATCAAATAAGCAACTCCATTCTATATGGAAGTATATTTCTGTCAGGCCAAACACAAAATAACACACTTTCCAAAAGCACTACAGAGTTAATAAATCAATATAATCTCTGTCTGCAGGAGTCAAACAGAGGGAATAGGAGAAGGAACTCCTCATTTCTTGGGATATTTTTCTTTGTACTAGATCAGAAGAGGTCAACTCTCACATTTCACTTTGTGTGAAACTCCTGCTGAATATTGTTTTCTTTGAGTTGGAGTTTACCCCTTCACTTACAGTGCGTGTGCTTAGCCCCTCAGAGATGCAAACAAAACCTGCAGGTGCCTCCAACATATAATTTGCCTCACATAACCAATTCAAGTGAACTCAGCTTGAACTGTGAATACACATAAACTGAAATCCTGACTCCTTCCTTTTTGTTTAATTGAAAAGATATTCATATATTTGAATGCTGTCTGGAGGTGTCTACTTTCACTTTTATTTTAAAAGCATAATAATAAGTTCTAATATCTTATTTATCCACATGAAAGTTTGAAAGTTATTTCTGTTTTTCTTCTTCCATCACATCAAAGACTAAACTGACATTCATTGTTATCCTATTCCTCATATTCCTTTTTCTTTAGGAAGTGGCAAGTTCGGAAATAATAAACACGGTTAAAGTTTCCTTATTGTTTTTTTATCATGTTGTGGTTTTGGAATACATTCTGAAACTACTTCTCTTAGTTAAACAAATTACATGGGCTGCCATACTGATCTTGCAACAATATTATCATGCATTTTTTTATAACTATCTCAGTTTCTTTATAAACTGGACTTTTTTTCTGATTTCTCCATTATTTGAAGTGAGCACAGAAGGTAACAATATACCTTTCTGGATTAAAGAGCAACACTGAACTACTACACCAAGCATGTGTTTTTCCCAGTAACAGCATATAAAACAATGAATTGCTAGCCTATAATTGCTAGCTTTTTAAAGACTTTTGAATTGTATCTGAACAGACTAGTTAATTCCATCGTGGCCCACACCCTCTTGGTTATCTGCTCTGCGATACCATGGCCATTTTCAAAGAATATAATCTCACAGTTTAGTTTGAAAGAAGGCTGAATATCTACTACAGCTGCACTGAAGATAAAGCTGCAGTGGGTACCTACCTCCTCCCATCCTTCACTGTTTTAAAAGTCAAAAACTAATACTAAAGTACCATCATTCCAGGGTTTGGTTCTGATGATGTCCTTGCTTTATAACTTTTCATATACTACCTCCAACCCCACAGACTGTGCAAAGAACAGGTACAGTGAAATGACAGAACAGAATTTAACTGACGGTTATACCTCAGATACACAGTAATGGTTATGCTGGATAGAAAGCTAACAAAAGCTGTTTCCCAGCCTACATAATGGCAAACAGCAGCACCTACTAAATCCACCTAATCAAAACATAAATATTTATGGTAAAACATACCCGATTATTACATAAAATATAATTATTAGTATTGCTTCAAATGTTAGATATACATATATTCAGGAAAAAATATATATAAAACATAAAAAAAATTCTAGATTTATTATTAATTTACACATTTTAATGTTTTAGAATCTTATTCTTCTTCAGATATGCTAATACTTTTGATAATTTAAATAAAGTCTGTGAAACTATATTGGTAAATGTGTAAAATGAATATGATGTTAAGATAGTTACACATTCCTAGACATCTTTCCCTTTAGTAAACAAAGGTGAGAAATGTGCACACTGTGAAGTACATACAGTTATGCATTTTAAATTGTAATCATCAAAATCATGATAGTTCATGCTCTATTATAACTATACTGCCAAGGACAATGACCTATTAAGTGTCAGTAGAGAGTCACACAAACATTTCTGGTGGTCATGGCTTAAAATTTGCAAAATGTAAGCAAGTGGATCAGGAAATTCCACAGGCTGATGCAGGCCATTGAAACTGCTGCTTTGACAGACAGCCATGAAAAAATGAAATCTCAGGAACTGTGCTCTGAATGGAGAGTGTAACAGAGCAGATTTCCACTGAAGCTAGTTCTAGGAGCAACTGCAAACCATGTCCAATTCCCTGCCATTGCTGTTGGATGCTCTGAAAAAAAAAGTAGTAGCATTACAGCACAAAAACTCAGAAGGATAAAACCAAGCCCAAAGACTGTTCACAATCTTTGAAAACAAAGAAACTCCCTCTCTGATATTCATGTATGTATCTTACTTAACATTCGTCATAACCTCAAGTCTATCAATAACAGCCTCCTGGATGATTCTGAACTGTCTGAATTATCACTGACAACTTGGCTTGCCATTTTCTACAAAATATTTGTTCCTATTTTCTACAAATGGAGAGCATGTGCAATTGCAGAGGTTTGAATACAAGTGTCAATCATAGCTAACAGTTCACACAACCAAAAAGCAGATAGGCGTGTGCTGTAGTCACAGATGATTTTAATAACTTACAAAATAATGATTAAGAGAATGTATTACTAGAGTCAGGTGGTAGCAGAGGCATGGACAATCACAGTTAAACCTGTGTTACAATGGAATCATTGATAATAAAATGTACTAGAAGCCTCTGTTGTTAGTAAGATCCCAACACAGCTAGCCACTCTAGCAAAGATTAAAAATGTATTTTCAGGACACGGTGTATACATTATCTTTTTCTATTTCCCTAAATGCTTCTCTTGGCTAACAAGCAACATTTCTCCATTAACCAAGTTGATTTGCAGCCAACTCACTTTCATCCATATCCCTATCTTGGTCAAAGTCTGGAAAAGCAATTATACTCTGCCATCTGGGTTGGATGAAAAGGATACAGAGAACTGAGATCAACAGCATACTGATGACACTGGAGCCAAAACCTCCCACACTTTCCTTTACTATTATTTATGGTAATAGTATTATGGTGTGTATGGTGTATGGCGTTTTACAGGCAAGACTAAAGACAGAATTCTAGAAGGCAGAAAGAATAGTGTTTTTCCATACACATTGAAAAACCAGAGGCATGATCATCCTTACCAGACCAACATGTGAAAGTAATCTGCCCTTTACAATGCTTTGGAATATCAGTGGGGAAAAAATGAATACACTGAAGAACCAGCCCATCCATCCTATTAGATATGCCTTGGTAAATACTTCATTGTCAATGGAAGTGAATATTATAAATAGATCTTTTATGAACTCAAGTTAAAACCTGAAAGGACTCTCAATTATTTCTGTCATCAAAATCACCTTCTCTGTCAGAAACCAGAGCCTAAAAGACCAAGGAAATCTTTAATTCAAGTACAACTGGCCCACCACTACATTTTCCATAGCTTTCTCTCCAAAAGACACTGATAAAAAAGACAGTAGTTTAATGGCTATTTATTTAGCCATAGTTGGCAATTTGTCCTTCAGGAGAATTTGAAATTTATAAAGCTCCTTTTTAGAAAAATAACATCTGCAAAGTGTTAACATAATAATTTCCCAGTAGTAGGGAGGATATTATGGTATCTTGAATGCTACACCTTGCCTAATGTTATAAAACATGTTCCATTTTCACAATGGAATCAGTCAAATATGAGTATATTTAGAAAGTAACGTTTTCTTCCATTGAACTGATAACAATTAAAGCTACTGAAAATTTTCCTTATTTAAAATCTAGAAATAAAGACAAACAGGAGGTCTTATTTTAATTTTTTTTAATTATTTTTTATCAGCTTTCATGAGTTTATTAAAAAGTACACAGATTATAACGATATACCCTAGTAAAGATATCCATACTGTATTTGAGGCTTCTGATGAACTGGCTGAATTTCCAATTTATTTTATTAAATAGTGATATAATAAGATTTTAAGTAGAACAAAATAGACCAGCACTGGAGAAGCTATGACAAAGGGAAAAATAGAATGGGATCCTATCATTTAAGAATGAGAGGAATAGAGGTCACGGCAAAATGAATCATGAGACTTCCTAATTGTTTACTGCTACCATTTCTTGACTTTGCAAATTTAATCAGGTTGGGTTTTTTTTTCAGGACTGATATTCTGGGTAATAAGCTCTGCAATAGATGAGAAAAAAAATGTGCATTTTTGTAAAACTGATAATAAGATCTGTGGGTCAGTGTTAACCAAGTGTGAAATTTGTCAAATATATCTAACTGTATTACCATTAGTTACACTTGCCTCTTACTATAACAAATAATTACTACAATCTTGGCCATCGGATTGTTCTAAACTCTGCTGATTGATAATAATAATTAGGGACTAAATGGCAATCCAGCCATACCACCCACTAAGTTCAAAATGTTCTGAAATGTCCTTAATGGCAAGATTCAATTGGAGTTTAAGATACTTGACCTTATGTATATACATATAGGTGTCTGCAGGTATGCTAGGTGTCTCATTACAGACAGTTTATATATTGGTATATTCTTAAGGTTTCCAAAACACAGCACATAGGGTCGTGCCTTTTTGGCAGCTGGAAGCCAAGATATACCAGGGCATCTTAAACAGCATTGGCAATGAAGCGTGGGCAGCTGAATCAAGCCATTTCTCAGCACTGTCAGCATTGGACCAAGAGTCTCAGAAACAACTACACTGAGTAGTAAGGGCACAATTCAGTTGGCTAATTATAGGCATCTAGTGCTTTTGAGATGCATCCCACTTGACCTCCAGCTACCAGTCCAGAGGATGCAGATCTCTCACAGATCCTGTGTGGTATTTGCAAGCCCTGTGATCAGTTACCCCAGGGCATCTCAAATGGCACCAGACAACTACGCTTAGGCAACTGAATCAAGTCCCAAATATCAGAAAACGACAGAGAAACAAGAGACAATTCCCAATTACCTGTAGATTCTTCTCTGTACAGGCAAAAGCCAGCTGGCTTAGTAGCTTAACTTTCCATCGTCTTCATACCACTCAAGCAGAAATGAGACACAGCAGGGCCAAGGAACTTGCCCATCCTCTCTCTTCTTTTTTCCAATAAATTCTTCATGTAAGCTGTTTTGCTTTGCATGACGCCAACATATAGTTCAATTCATATTATGTTTCCAGGCTTTTAAAAATTCAGGTGTGATTAGCCATGGATTCTGTTAAATCTTCTTCCTAATCCTAGCATTCCACATGATATACCTTCATCATTTAGCTCTCTCCCCCATTTCTCACATACTAACACCTATATTTAATCTCATCTTAACTACTTACATTAAAAGTAAACCCTAAAGCCACATACAGTTCCTTTCCAGATGCTGCTGTTGAATTATTTCCCTATGGGTTTCACCTAACATTCCACCAACGTCCTCTGGCGCTTCAGTCCACATCTCATGGATTCAAAGCTTTTAATTTTTTTTTTCCAAGAAACTCATAAACTAACACCTTTATTCCCATACAAAACACCTAACATCTGTGGACAAAAAAACAGGCAAACAAAGAAGAAATGTCTACCCAGCTCAGTTTTCTTACCAATACACCTTTTAGCAGTTTTTGCATTCAATAAATCTATCTTTTCATAGTAAGAACTGTCGAGAAGCGTTCTCTCATAAGGATATTTAATCCAAATAATAAATTCACATGCAATATAACAATTAGAGTAAATTACATTCATTTACACTAAACCGTAAAATAAATCTCTATTTAACACATGAATTATCTAAAAATGTATCAGCTAAAACAATGTTCCAACAGAAAGCATAATTTTCTTCACATCACCTGCAGCTTCTTTTTCACATTTCGCAACATCAGAATTTTGTCCCAAAACATGATCAAAATCTTCACTGTCAATTACTACATCCAGCCCTGTAGAAGTCTGAAAAATCATGAGCTGATCATTTCCAACTGTAATACCTTCTGATTAAAAAACAAACCTTAAAACTATCCCTGAAAGCATTTTACTGAAATGTAAATCACGCATTCATCAGTTTTCTGACATAAGGTTTATACTCCTTCAGAGCGAGAGATTGATGAAAAGACTGAGAAAGTTTGAAAACAAAAGTCTGTATGTGATTCATAATCTCATATTTAATAAACTCTTGACTCTCCATTACAATCTATGTTACTAGCAACACATTACAAGATAGAAAAGACTTTTATCTCCACTGCATTGCTTAGTTTCAAGGTTCATACACTGTTTTGACATTTCTGCCCCAAAAGGGCTATACAAATGTGAACCACTAATAAAGCAGTAATAAAATATTTCCCTTTAGCTGAAGAGCCAAAACGCTAAATTAGTTTTACTGGTATTTAAAATAGCACAGTATGAAAGCCTGATTTTGATCATGGAGCTATAGGCCTTATACTACATGCGCTTACCTCAAAAATTCCAAATAAAACAATAAAACTTTTCTCAGAGTTTCAACATTCTGTTGAGTTTTTCTGTGTGATAGAAGACAGATGGACTAGATAGCCAAAGGGAAGCTTTCCATATAAATTTGCTTCTAATAGTTTTTCTTTCTCCAGTCTTAAAATCAGTATTTTTCTGTGCCATTATTTTCTCAAGATCACTTAATTAATGAGCTTTATTTTTCACAAACAGCTGAGTGCTTGGTTTTTCATTACATTGCAAGTACGTCAAGGTCCACATATGCATTATGATGTGCACTGGTACACAGTGTAAGGTGGTACACATGGTAAGGTGAACAAGTTCACAATAGCACACAACATCTTTAGTACACTTTTTCTCTTTTGTACTTCATATATCTTTTAAAATATACATTTGGGGAAAAAGAAGAATGTTTAAGAAAAGAGTAGATCTTTGTTAAATGAATGAAGGAGCTAAATGATAGAAGAGAATTCAACACAGCCTGAAGTACTAAATAACTACTTTCCTGAAGTCCCCCACCGTTTCTTTAAACATAACTCCTTCCACACTTGACACATCAAAGGCTCTCAATAATTTTCAATTTCTAAAATTTCAGAGAATTGGCACCTTGGTTAAATGCCTAAAATATTTATGTCATGAAAGAGCAGAGGTGACAAACTCATATCAGCTTTATCTCCAGACTGTATTTATACTGCACAAATTTCTCATTGCATGATATTTGCAGAGAAACTGAAATTCAACCACACTTTCACAACCAAGTGAATCTTTCAACCCATATGCTGCAAGAACTGGAGTCACCATTTTCCTCTGAAAGATGAAAAAACTCCCAGCGTTAAAACTTAGAGGAAATGAGTGTAACCTCATTCTAGGTACCCAGGATTTTACCCTCTTTCAGACAAATCTATCTGAGAAACCATGAACTGCTGATCCAAGCCACCATAGAGACTACTGTTATTACTATTTCTTAGTCTCCTAATCGGTCATTTCATAACCACAAAATTTGATTAAATAGCATGTAGTTAATATTGCATAAACAAGTAGCAATAAGTATTTTGCTTTATGAAAACTTCTGTGTCTGACCAACTGGCAAGTCTAACAGTAGATAAAACAGCTTGTGAGATTACTTTAACCAAACTAGGGCAACTAAGATGCTAGAAGGTCCAGAAATTGTAAGTGAAATCTTTATTAAGAATGAAATCTGAGGCAATGAATATATTCCCATTTATTTTGGTAGGAACTAAATTTGGATATAGTTGATCTTAGGCATGTCGCTTATCTTCATCCTCAGCCAAGGCAATGAGAAAATGTAGTAGGAAGAATGATCTCAAGACACATGACTTTCAGTACAATGATCTGAAACATGGGGTGTCTGAAATTAATCTTTTTCTTTGAGCTGGCAAGTGAGGAAATGAACATCACTGTGCCCATGTGTAGTCTTTGAAGGAGGGAAGGTGGGACAAGTCAAAAACAGTGTCTCACCAAAAAACAGATGTTGGGTCTGAGCAGAAATTTCCTGTGTATTTTTTTTTAATTCCCAAATTTTCAGAGCAAGATCTGTAAAATCCTTTACATTTCCAGCTGTAATATAAAGTACTAAACCCACATAATAATCCAAATATAACATAAATCTGTATCTGCTAAGAATTTTCAATGACCTTTCCACTATTTACAATCCAATGGCATAAAAGAACTAAAAGTCAATGACTCCAGGTCAAACTTTCACTTTATTATCAGCCTTTTAATTTCCAACACCCTGTCTGGCAACTTTAGCATGCTTACTGCTTACCCTTTTGTTTCTTTCCCTCTTCAACACTCCACCCTCCAATGTTCTTGAGCTCTTATTCCATAGCATGAAGACTATCTGGCTAAAAAAATCAAGATGAGTCTACTGACTTGATCTTCTACAGGGAAAACTCTTCTTGACTTCAAAAAAGATTTTTAAAAGAGCTCAGCAGTGAACTCCTATTAAATTCAGTGGGAACATCATTTACCATCTCCTTTTGTGATAACCAGAGTCATCACAAAACACCACAGCATGCTGATATGAACTTAAATAGCTTATAATTTAATTTCTAAATTGTTCTTAACTTTCTAGTGATCCTTTTTACTTTATTCACCTATCTTTTTTTACTGTTTGAGTACCATTGTATGCTCTATAGCTTATGAGTGTTAAGAAAATAAATATTGCTGGGGAATGCTTGGGAATCTGCAATAACAAAGAAGTTCCATTCTTGTGACATGTACTTTGAGAAAAAGACCTATCCACAGAGACATTTACTAACAAGGCCTATATGTGTAGAAGAATATAAAGGGTGGAACACAGGGACTTCAGAGTGGTCAGTCATTTAGTCTTAAATTACATGGAAGACAACATAAATTCTGAATATCTGGGAGGTTCAGGATTAAAACATAGACCATAAGAATGGTGGGTAAAGGAGAGGCAGAAAGAGAGAGAAATGGATACAAGCTCTTTGCCCTATGTTAACTAATATTATTTCTCCGATTTCATTAAGTATCTTTAAATAACATCATCCTTTTAAAAAGTTAAGAAACAAGAATTCTGCAATATAAAGTTCAGGAAATCTGGCTTCTTTTCTCTTTCTTGAAAATACACTTTATTACACAAGTTTCAGCAGATAAACTGAATGTAAATTATGATGTATTTATTATGTATTGTAATTGCTGTAATAATACGTTTGCAATATCTTTGACAGCAGATTGCTATAGTACTTCTTAAACTAAATAAACTCAACAAAAAAAACACAACAAGAACCTACATGCTTACTTAACAGGCTGCTGGTGTGATCTTACATACCACTTCTCATACATTCCTAGGAAATTTTTTTTTTTTGGGGGGGGGGGGGGAGCGAAGACAGTTGGGTTTTGATTTTTTAAGAAAACATGGTACAATTTTTGGAAATGATAGTAAAAAAGAAATAAGCACATAAACCACTTGTCTATGTTAAAGCAAATGTGAATTTGTTCCTAGAATATATAATTCCACGGAGATAAAAGAATATGAACTGCAGTATGTCTCAAATCAGTCACTCTGAGCTGTAGCTGAAAGATTCAAATAAAAGACATGCCTTCTCATCCTGGGTAGCATGATACCATATGCCTCATTTTTATGTTGTAATTTGAATCAAGCACCAACCTTTGAACACAAGAAGTGGCTAACACAAATATACATAAGCTTGTCAAATGGACTTTGTTTTTATTACATTATTTTTGATTTACTTTAAAAATAAATTTGAGAAATTGCTAACATATGGTTACAAATATGATAGTATATTACAAAATCTAAATGACCAATTTAGAACTGCAGAAGTAAGACAATGCTATCTATCTCTTACTCTAAGTGTGGCAGCTAGTGAGGAGATCAGGGAATCTTAGGCTGTGGTTAAGAGGCTATATTATTCTGTGCATGTTAGGTCCAAATTCTTAAAAACATTTAGGCATGCAGCATATAAACCAGTGAGACCTAGTCACTGAAACAGAAGTTAGCTGTCTAAATTGGAGGACTTGAGTTTTTGTTCAATTAATATAAAAGCTACATATTTAGCGTGAAGATTGTGCCCCTCTGTAGTTACAGAACTGACAATGATGCACACTGTGCTTTCCAATGGTCACATACTGAACAACTGTTAATAATTCTGGGTACTGCATTTTACAGGATAACCTAAATCTGTGACAGCAAGCCTACGAGTCAACATCACTCACATCAGCATTATTTAGATTTACTCCTCCAAGAGTCAGAGCCACGTCCAAAAGAGCAAGAGACTAGAGTTTTGACTCATATTTGCTTTGCTTGTACTAAGCGTAGGCAGCCCTCACCAAAGCAGATAAGCCTTAATATAACCATTTTATTACATGTTGCTGGTGGTACATTTGAACACAGCTGTCCAAGAGAAAGATGATCATTGCTTAGTTCTGTTTAGCCACTATCCTCTTGCAGAGTAGAGTAGGATGCACTGATTTAAAGTGGCATTGAAGTTGACACTCTGTCCTTAACTAAATCCATTTTTTCCAACATACTGTAAGCCATGTGATGTAATCAAAAACTGGATTTGGAATTGCCTCTATTTTAAATCATTTACGCGTCTATTCCTACATTTCTTATTACATAAACTTTCAATTCTCTTAAGAACCCACCCATTCTCGCTACTACGAACACCACATCATAATCCTATTTCTAAACCTAAACTACACAAATTATTTATCCTCATTATTTTTATTAGAAAGCTATTTAAGAATCTCATCACTTGATATTTAGATTTTTTTTTTAGTTTCTACTCTATATTTAATATGTAGACAGATTATATTTTTTGTGTGTTTGTGTGCTAATTTTATACAGCTCTTTCTTCTTCTCTCCTCCCTCCACACCCTTCCCCCAGGTCTCACCACTAGATATTGAACAAATGAAAGTCATCTTACATTTCATCTTCATTTTCCTCATCATTCTAGTGGTGCAAGACCTGAACTGTTCCAGCTGGAATTCAATTTTCTTGAACACAACTAACCAAAACTGTACATGCCCCAGATAAGGTCTTTTGCAATGGCACTAATATTTCATTGTCTGAATGCAAATACCTTATCTGATATATCCTGGGATTTCATTTTATTTTTTAACAGCTGTACTGTATTGGCAACTCACAGTTCTCCTATGATTTGTTAGTATTCCAAGGTTCCTCTCTTCTTCAATCACTTCTAACTGATAATCTCACAGTTTATAGTTTATAGCAGAAGTTTAGGTTATTAGTCTCCAAGTACCTAATCATTTTGTATTCTTGAATTTCATCCCAGTCTTTTACACCACTTCTTTAGCCAGCCGGTTCTTCCTTGCTGGGTCCTCAGCATATTCCTAACCCATTAAAATTCCATTTTAATCTATGTGAAAATATAACATTAAATGTGTAGGATGGGACCAATGTCAGTTGTTCTCAGAGCATGTCACCTTCCTGCCAAAAGGCTGCCCCTAAGCCAGAGCACAACAGCCAGCAGCTGATACGCAGCCTTCCTCCCTGCTGCTCAGCCCAACCTTTCTTCAGAGCAGAACACAGTGTACACAACAAATTGCAAGCAAGTGCCATGAGTAACAATCAGGAGCAATCTTGATCACTGAGGAAATATGCCTAATACTGCAACAATGTCCACTGCCATCTCCTGTTTAGGTAGATCCTAGCCCATTTTACAGTTCTTATATAAACCCATGTCTTTAACAAATTCTAAAGTAGCACCATATCAAAAGTACTCCTGAAGTCTACGTATATGTGAACTAAGGCATGTTAATTGCTTTAAAGTGTTTCGCCAAATTAATCAGACTTATTAATTAAAACTGTGTACACTGGGGTAACACTACAGGGATGAATCTGAACTAGGATCCCATTATATAAAAGGTAAAAATAAGAAATGAAGAAAATGGAGTAAGAAGATGAAGGTACTGCAACAGGAACAGGGTGTCCTATCGACTAGTCAAGTGTGCAATAGTTTAACTGTGTAATACAGAATTAATATACTAAATATGAATGAAATTGAGAAACTAGTAAATTTTACTTATTTTCTGTCTAGCTGTCAGCCCAACAACCTTTTGCTTTTCACTTCTCCTTTTCAATAATTTCACTCCTCAAGAAGCCCTGTGTTTTAAAGTTAAATACAGCTGTAATAATCCCCAAAATTACTGGCTACAGGAAGCATGAAAATTAAGAGAAAACAAAGATCTAAGACCTTTAGCTACTCACCTTAGGTCCTATTGTTTTGCCTCAGGAACAGCTCCAGGTGATTTAACCTGGACCTTTACAAATTGCTAGGTACAGTATATAAACAAATTTATACAAACTTATTTTTTCAAAGAAAATTGAATGATTTTACTTTTACAAGAGCACTGGTAGTAACACTCTAATAACACCTACATTTTACTTCGTGTTTAAAGAAAACTGAAAAATTTTAGCAACGAAACTAACTCCCTGTTTTCATTATACGTGAAAGCACTAAATTATTTCTGGGAAACTGTTTTCATACCCTTTTCCCCTATTTTATTTCTTTGTGTACCTGCAAAATTGTGGTTATAATGTCCCCCCAACTGTCTTGCATGCACTAATCAAAACAAAAAATTCACTTTTTACTACTACCAATTGAGCTACTACGGATTCTGTATCATATAAAGAGGAATACTTTTTTTCCTAAACAGGATTGCTACAGAACACACTCAAGCATAAGGGAAATGTAACCGTTTAATTGCTTTACAGGCTGTTTTAGTGTCCATGTGAGAAAAATGGAACCTGGAACAGATTCTTGTAAAGTAGAAAAATTATTGAAATTATCTAATAAAAAATCACAGGGAGGTAATGCAGAAGTTGATGTTAGAACACAAACAGTGCCCAACTCTGGACTTAATATGATTAATATGATTAGGGTCAGCAGTCTGAGCAGGCTATGCAGCTTACAGTCACATCAATATGCACAGGGAGGATAAGCAGCAAATTTTCATGTTTGCTACTGTTACTGAGGAAGACATTTTTCTGTGTCTTTGCAGGAAGAAAAAATGGTGATGAGAACGAAAGAAAATATAGTCACTGAAG
The DNA here is from genome assembly GCF_036417845.1 of Apteryx mantelli. NCBI lineage: Eukaryota > Metazoa > Chordata > Aves > Apterygiformes > Apterygidae > Apteryx > Apteryx mantelli. Next base: position 112,053,060 of record NC_089980.1, on the reverse strand, counting down.
AGCACTGCAAAAATGAAGCAAAAGTTACAAGCATCCATTAAAACATGCTCTAGGTGACCCTGTTTGAGCAGGGGGGTTGGACTAGATGATCTCCAGAGGTCCCTTCCAACCTCAGCGATTCTGTGATTCTGTAAAATAAAGAATTCCATCATTTTTTCTTGACCTGTGAATTTCTGGGAAGATATCACTGCTTGTCTTTGACTTCAAACCCTCTCGTTGTTGCGATAGCCCTTGAACCTTTCAGATCCTCTGTCTGATAGAGGGCAGAGACTGATGCAACTGAAGTGGCAAATCAAGATATTTTGAAGGAATTTTTTAAAAAGCATTCACATCTTTTGAAAGAAAATGATGCACCAAAATGTAGCAAGGGCACATAATGTCACTGAAAAGGATTGTGCTTTGCTTCATGCCTAATACATAAAAAGTCCTTTCATTCTATTTATTTATTTTTACAGTACGAAAAGGCTTTTCTACATTTACAGAATCAGCCAAGGGAACTGCATTTGAATTTTTCCCCAAAATTCACTGCTGGACAGACACCAAGCTCAGGAAATTATAATAGCTGGAAATTGTAGTGTAGCTTACCTACACAAAGTTCTGTGCTCAAAACGATATTTTTTAAGGCTTGGCAAATTTTATAACTCCAACAAGAATTCCTCTGGCTATTCCATATGTGTAGCTTTTGAGATGTCAAGCTCAGATCATCTGAAGCAAAATTACAATGAAATATTGCCAGCTTTCATGAGACTCAAAACATTACCTTTTCATAATCTCTCCACCTCTGAAGGTACACTGCTACCCAATAGCAGCAGCATTTCAGTTGCTTATGGTGGAGAAAAAAATGGAAGATGTAGCCTAGGTATATCCAGAAGGTGTAGAAACCAGAAGACAGATACAATGAACGGCAAACGCATTTTTTTAAGCCATGATTTTTAAACCAATTCTGTTCTAGACCTAGCTCATGGTTTTTGATAGTTGAGGTGTCTATTGATTACTGGAGTCTAACTCCGGTAAGAATGATAATTCAGGCACAATATGCCTTAACAATATATGGGCTATTACAGTAAAGCCAATCCCATGCTCCAAATGATTTCCTTCTTTGAAGTAGTTCATATTCCATATTGTCATCTTTCTGAGATGTCCTTCCAGACTTATCCAGCCTCTCTCCAAAAGCCACTGGCAGCTTTCTCTTTCCACCACCTGCTTCCATGTGCTACGGTCCTCGCCTGCCTGCCCATGTGCCTTCTCATCTAACCTCCTCTCCCACCCCCAGTATCTCCAGCTGCTTCCCACATCTGTTCACAGCTGACAGGCAAGCAGCTACCTTCGCTCTTCCCTCCGTGGCAATCCCGTCGGTGCTAAGGGCACAGCAGGCCAGGAGGGAGGGTGAAACCACCCCCAGGAGCAGGGGCTCGGCCCCTGCCCTCCCGCAGCCGTCGAGGCTCTCCAGCCGATGTGCAGGCCGGTGGACACGTCTGCCCTCGCGGCTCCCGCCACTGCCGCATTCCGGCCATGCCGGCGCAGGCCAGACACCGGGAGCAGCAGCGGCGGGAGAACTCGGGCTGCCTCTGTGCGAGGATTAACACTGGAGTGTGAGAAACAGCACCTGCAGGGAGCAAGCAGGGTGCCGTGGCCTCGCCAGCAGTTCTGCCACTCTGCGATTTCAGAACTTTCCCACTCCTAACACTGGATTATACTGGAAGCGGAGGGCGTACATGAGGGGATTTTTTTTTTTTTTTTAACTCTGCCTCATCCTTGCCCCAGCTCCACCGGGGAGGAGCCCACGTGTGCGTACTACTAGTTAGGTGTTTGCCGATCAGCTGCGCTTTAAAATATTGGATGAGAAAGGGGCAAAACCGTGCCGGGGAGGGCAGAGCCTCGCTCCTCCGACGCCGCCGCGGCTCGCGGAGGGCGGCGGGGCGCCGCGGGCAGCCGCTGGGCCGGCCGGGGCGGCGGGCGGGGAGGGAGCGAGGGAGGGAGGGCCGCGGGGCCCCCGCGCCCGCACACCACATGGCGGCCGCCGCGCCCCGGCCTCCCCCTAGCGGCGGCCGCGGCGCGGGCGGCCGCCCCGTCCCGTCCCGTCCCTTCACCTCCCGCGGCGCGGGCTGCCCGGCGGTACCTGCCCGGGGTGCAGAGCCGCCGCCGCCGGCTCGCCGATCCACAGCTGCTCCTTGAGGAGGTGCTGGTAGCTGAGGCAGTGCTTCAGCGCCGACGGAACCGTGCCCATGGTGCAGCGGCGGGGCGCCCGGCAGCCAGCCGCAAAGTCAGCGCACCCCGCCGGCCCGCGGAGGGCCGCGCCGCGCCGCGCCCGCCGCAGCCCCCGCCGCCGCCACTGGCTGCAGCGCGGCCCCGCGCCGCGCCTGTGATTGGCCGAGAGCGCGGGGACCCGCCGCGCCGCCATCCCCGCCTCGCCCGCTCCCGCCGCCGCTGCGGCAGCCGCCGCCCGCGCCGCCAACGGCCGCCCGCGCCGCGGCGGCGGCTGCGGCTGCGGGCCCGGGGGCAGGGCGGCGGCGGCCCGCCCGAGGGCGGCTCGGCGGGCCCGGCTTACCGCCGCTGAAAGGCCCCGTCCGCCGCCTCGCCTCCCCGGGCGCGGGGCCGCCTGGCAGGGGAAGCCCTCGCGGACATGGGAGCCGGGAGCGCGGGGGCGGCTGTGGTCGGGGGTGGCCAGCGCCGCGGCACCCTGCCGTTGCGGCGGTAACCCCCGAGGAGACCCGGGGGCGCGGGGGGTCTGGAGCGCCGAGGAGGGCAAAAATGCGGGGAGCCACCCCTCCTACCCCAGGTTTCTGCTGAGGCTGCGCGCACCCGGGGAAATGGATATCTCAAGCTGTGCTTTAAATTATCTCTGATGGCTTGGGGAAGGAGGGGGCAAGGAGAAGGGCCAGGACTGCAGCAGGATCAAGGCGGCTCGCCTTGTTTGGCATCGTAGGACTGCGCAAGCAATGCGGAATAAAACGCGTTCCAGTCCCTGGGTCGTGCAGGTGGCAGCAGATCTTTTACAGGGAGTTTTATATACACTCTTGCATTGATGCTTTTCATTTGTTTGGGTAGCAGAAATTTAGAACATAGCAAAAGGAATACTCCTCACATTTTGACAGCCCTTTCAAAAGCAGCAGGTTATATTTTGTCATCTCCTTCAGCATTCAGTGTGTTAGCCAACTTTCCAAGCTACTCTCAAGTGAAATACCATATGCATTTGAAATTGTTCCTGGATCATTCCTTTTCTGGGGTATCACTGAATTCTTGTTAAATTCACTAACCTTTCCCTAGGCATTTTCTGCGGAAGATTATCAGGTTTACAGCCAGGTCTCTGTCCCAGTCCTTTGCTGATAGGCGCGATGCTCTTGAGGCACTGTCTTTTTTACACCTTGAGTTTCAAGCTTGTTGTTCTGTGCATCCAAACCCTTCCCTCCTTTCTGAGTGCCATTGTAAACAAAAACTGGATACTGTTTGGATGGCTGGGATTTTTTTTTTTTTTTTTTTTTTGCTATTTGAAAATAATGACATGCCTTCAGAATTATTTAAAATATCATTTTAAAATTTATTTTCAAATCTTTCTAGCAGGCATTTCTGCAATTTCAAACCAGGGCACAGACAAGCACCATGGTATTTACCCACTGAGGTCTGAGGCAGTGAGTATATTTTTTTCTCTTCTTCCAATAAAATATTTGTGTATTCAAAATTCCTACATTTTCAGTTTGAGATTCCACTAAGTATCCAGCACATACTGCAGGTACTTTCTTTGGTCTTACTACCTGGAAAGCTAGGGATAAAATATACAAAGGCTGGAGATAAAATCAAGCCTTTCCTTTTGTTTCCATGTGAGTTTTTCTGCATATGAAGAGAAAAACACTTCATCGATACACTTTCTATACATTTGTAATCTAATTGGTATTAGGACGAAAAATGCTACTAGGTGAGGAAGTTAGAGTATTTCTATGTATAAAGTATATCTCTCCTACCTACTCAGCGTATTCTCTTCTAAGCTGCTCCAATACTGAAGTCAAACTATTTGTTCCATTCCATCATCTCTCTTACAACTAATTCTGACATCAGCTTCATTATAACCCTCTACAGATAGCTTATCCATCAAACTACTGCCTACTCCTTATTAAATCCCTTCTAATAGCACTGCTTCTTTGTCATTGTTATTATAAACATAACTAAACCAGAAAAACACACTGCCAAAATTGAATGTCTATTTTTCTAGGGCTTAAAGCTTCAATGTGCTCTTCCAGGCTAAGTCCACTATGAACATTTTCTGACACAAACCCACTTTAAGACTCAGAGTGCCACTGAATATGGTCAGTGGAGGAGTGTTCTTTATCTGAAATCCAAATGTTGTTGGATTGAGAAGGAAAATATGACAATGATACATTAAAAAGTAATCCTAGTAAACTTGATTTGCATTCAACCATTTCTCATTGTTTTTCCTATTGTACCTCTTATTCTCCCTGAACTCAGGATTTTGCTTTTCATCCTTACCAATATAACAATTTTCCAGCTATTTCTCATAATTCTATGTAAAGCAGTTGCTTCAAAATTGAAAGACATACTTCTGTGAATAAAATATACTTACTTGTCTCAATTAGGTCTGAAATTCCATGTTTCTTGAGAGAGGGACATGATCATTTAGCTGTCTAAAAAATCATTATTTCTAAACAAGAGTCCCTTGGGACAACACAATGTCAAAGTAGTTTCAAGAAGGATGCATCTCAGGCAGCCATAATCATGCTGATACTGTTCTTTAATTACAGGGATGAAAGAACTTATTCTACCCCACTCTGCATTAACATGAAGATAGATATGGTACAATATGCTGTTTAGCCTTGTCTACCTTGAATGGTAGTACCAGTATATTTATTGTTAGAAGGCTTTACAAAATAATGCAAGGAATAATGGAGACTTTCGGCAGATCTTTCTGTAACAGCATATGGGCCTCTCATGGTCTGGACTTTTATATGCCCTGTGCTGTTCCTTATTTTGATTCTGCATATTTTTTGTTCAGCAATGGCATTTTGGAACAACTTCAGTTTACTAGAACACATGGAAGAACTCAGATGTATTTAATGCTACATGAGGATAGTGAATAGAAATTACACATGACTGGCTTTTGGCTTTCCATCTGTTTCTTAAAACTATATATCATTGTGATACTCCTCTGAATCTATCATTCTCATGGCTCACACTCTATTCTGGTCAAAGGTTTAAAAACGTTTATTAAAAGGAATGCTTTTCACTAAAGTAAATAATCTCTTGTAGAAATCATGCCACCAAGTCTACTAAATAGGAAGAACACACAAGTTTGTATAATACACAGAGAAACTTGAAAAATCACTCTGAGAGGTGTTTCTGTACTGCTTATTGTCCCCATGCAACTACACAGGTAGTTGGCAGTCAGATCATTACGAGTGGAAGCATCAAACTGTTGGATTTCCTGCAGCGCGACACGAAACCTTGGCCAAGAAAGGCACAGTAAAAATAGGTTGATCGTTTACAAGCATCTAAAAGAAAATAAGAAAGTTGTTTAGAGAGTGATTTGATGACAGCAAGAAGGACAGAATCAGAAGCAAGGGAGCTATTCATACTGCTGATAATCTAAGTGCCAAACTGGCAAGCAGCCAAGGTGCCTACTAGGCAGGGATCAAAGACACATATGGTGAGTCTCAAACAACAAATAATCCATAGAATTTTGGCAAGCATTATAGGAATAATATGCTCCAGCCTTGACAAAGAAGATGAGGGCTAAAGAAAAAACAACTGGGCTACCAACAGTGGATGATACCTCAGGGAAAGCAAAGCTTTCATCATTTCAGTTTTATTGGAGAAAAATGCAGATAACTTCTCACATATGGTGGATCTGGTTGATCTAAATTGGTGGGAAGTGTAACATAATGTTAGAAAAGATTCTTTAAAGTGTGGCAGTAAATCAGTGTTCCATTAGCAGCGGCATCATTCAGAGACAGCATTCTTCAGAGAGTTAGTAATAGATTTACTTTGCCAAAGTAAGACTACACCCCAGGTGATAGACACCTGGCATTTAAAACAGAGACAATCAAGAAGAAAGTCCAGGTTACATCTTGCCAGATGTTGGATTCTGTTCTTTTCTATTCTTTCACCAATTCAGTCAGATAGCAATTTTTTTGCCAACTGTATCACAGTGTAAAACATACAAACAAATAAAAAGAATTCAAACATTTTAATTTTATTCTAGTATTAGTAGACAGTAATAAATAAAAAGAAGGAAATTCTGCGAATTTAGACCTACTTTCGTAATCACAAGAGTTATACAACTCTTCACAGAAACATAGTAAAAGAATGTACCATAAGCTATGTAATTTTATATTTATGAAGGACACTGCATTTTACATTTGTAAGAATGGTATTCTGCAGCCCTTTGGGTGGTCTCTAAAGTGCCAAAGTTACATAGCTAAAAATTACTGTTATGAGGCATATCAAAGAAAACAGAGAATTGGGGCAGAAAGTATTTATTTATGGATAACATCTTCCATTTGAGGTATTTCCATAACTGACAGAAATGCTGATGAACCAACTATGTCCTTTGTCTGACACCATCCTTTAGACTGCAAGGTCTTCATCTCAGTGACCTGATCTACCACTGGGCATTACCGTCAGAAACAATGAGCCAATTCCAGAACAGATTTTCAAGGTGCTATTATAATATTTAAGAAAATATTTCCTTTTCAGAGCAAGTATTTTGCCTACCATTACACAGACTGCATTTCCATCTCTGTTTTTCACATAAAAGCAGCTAATATCTCCCTCTCCTCTCCACCCCGTCTTTTCTGCCAATAAATACTGATGTTTCTTATATGGATTATAAAGTGAAATATGCAGTAACCTCTGATTTCCCTTCTCCCTTTATGCTGTTAAGAGTCAACCAAACAGACAGCATTAACTGTCAGTGGGGCCAATTTTCCTGCTCTTCCAGTAAGAGTCCTCTTTACATCACTTAGTACAAAGAGAAACTACATATCATCCTCAGAAAATATTTACTGAGTAAGGAGATACTGGGAGAACTTTCATGCCATATCCTTTTCTTCCCAAATACACAGTATTTATCAGATAATAGAAGATAACCACCTGGCAAGTGTACCTGTGCTGCATTCTAGGTATAGTGGTTTCCAGACAGAAAATGAAGACCTGCATCATTTCTGTGTTCTTTTAGGGAGCAATTCTTCTGACTTATTTTAGCCACTTACTTTAGGATCAAATGAACCGTATCCCAAGGTATGCATTTGTCTCCACTGATTCTGCATAAGATTTGGTGCCAAACTTGATCTGTTAAAGGTTATGGGGTCATAGCTTTGGAGCGTGTAAGTAAAGAGATGACTAGACTTATCTGTCCATCTTGCAGACCATCGGAGCTGGATGTAGTTTCAGCTTGAAGGGGAAAAGAAAAGAGGTGGAGTGAAAGAACTCAAGTGTTTCTGAGACCCCCAGATAGTCCAAGGACCTGTATATTTAAGCTATGAAATCACAAGAGAAATAGATTGATTAGTTGCTTGCTTGCCTGTTGGTGACTTTATGACAAACTCTAGGGGGATCTAATATGCAACTTCCCCATTTCAAACTGTTTCAATAAATGAAAAAGAGTTAGGCACCATCTAATAAAGCAAAAATATATGTAGACAATATGAATCCAAAACCTATATTTCTATATTCTTAGTTTGGTTTTGTTCTCAAACAATACCACTAAGTTAATATACAAAAAATATTTTGTGGGAGTACCAGGGAAAACTGTATTTGGATTTACAGTTAGGCATTTGCTGTATAAACTGTACTTTATAAATGATTTGGTGTACTCAGCTGCTGTGTCCCTAGCATTAAATTGCTCAAAAAAACCCAGTAACAGTTTAAATTCTGGTCTAGCAGAAGTCAATCTATCTTTAGCTAGAACTTTTTATTTTTTCTCTGTCACCAACATTACTCTAGTTAGGACCAAAAATAAACAGGGAAAAAATCTACTGTGCAATATAAACTTGCCTAATTAGGCAACCAGAAAGTGAAAAAGGCAGAAGTATAACTGAGTGGACAAAGAGTATCTTCTCAGTGCAGATACATCAACCATAGTTGGATAGAGTGGCTAGTAGCTGTGTAAAACCAAAGCATCAAAATCTGTACAAGATGGCTAACGTAGTATCCTCCCAAAAATCTGAGTTCTAAATGACAATGCCTTAAAACCACAATGGAAGATGATAGCTAACTTGATCAATAAAATATCTTTTCCAAAATGTAGGTGTCCAAAGCACAGATTATGATATTTGCACATATCGTTAAAAATATATATTCCATAATCAGAGTATTTTAGAGCAGGAAGAGTTATTCTATAAATCTTTCTTTTTTCCTAGTTTTACTAGGAACTATAAGAATATATAAGAACTCAAGCTCCAGACACTAAATGTTGGAGATTGACTTTGCTATGAATACAGAGAAAAGGTTTTTACTTTAACCTACAGAGGATTTTTTTATTTAAAGTGCACAAAAGACATGAATTCCCATTAAAAAATACAGCAGCTACCATCTACTGAACACATTTGTACTTGTGTATAAAAGGATAAGTTTTGATATTATTTAATATTTGAATTCTTTTAACTTTTATGTTAATTCTGAATTTGCTAGGGTTACAGTATCTTTGTATCTGCAATAAATTTTCCAAGCATCCTTAGAAGATTTTTGTTACATCCTTAAGTTACTCATACATACTCATTTTTTTTAACTACACTTCAAATTGCTTTCTCCCCAGTTAAAATAACATCAGTGAAACAGACAGAAATAGCTCATCCAGTGTAGAAATGTTGTGTTTGCCAAGGTGACCTCCATATGTTTAATATGGCTGTCTGATATTTTTCAATTTACTCCAGATCATTTGTCAAAACAATGCATAATTAAAAATGCATACCCACAATAACTGAATGCAGTTGTTAAATTATCAACATAGCAAGCACTTTTGGACAAAATACTACTGACTAATGAAAAATAAATTGAAATAATGTGTAATACGGAATAAAAACAAATATCACATGCACCATAATACAAAGTAATCTGTAATCATCAAGTAAATGTGTGCATCATTTATTTCATTCATTTCTGTTTGTATTTTACTTCAGAGTCAGATTGCAGGCTTCATCTGTGTCCTGTGATCTAAAATCCTCTTTGGTAGCATGCATAAGTTAGGACAAAGGATTGTATTTTTTGGCTTCAGTAGCAAAGACTGTACCAAGTCAATGAATACTGTAACTCTAGAGGAAAGACTCACATAGGAAATACTGTAATGCTATTGATATTCAGGGATTCACTTTTTAGCATAATGGTAACAGCAACACATTAAAATAAAACACTTGGAAGAAATGGTTTTTTACGTCTACTTTTCTATCTTCATCACTAAAGTAAGATGTAATCATGTGGGAATTAATGTACACTACTTTATATTACAATTGCAAAGATAAACATTTTCTTGAGTCTACAGCATCTGAAACAAAAGCATATGTGTAAGCCTCATCTGGAGATTAAAAAAAAGGAAATAATACCTTTAAAGGAAAATATTGATGCCATGTTGCAAAGCAGAAGACTTTTGTTATTGTTTTTTAGGAGCCCACAATGTCGGATAAGCAATATTCTATAAAAAAGAACAATATACTGTTTTTTCGTAACAAGAATGTTATTTACAGTATCAACCATTCCACTCCACCCCTAATGATTTCTTTGTCCAAATTAAAATACAATTTGCATCCAGAGCAGATTCTTGTACATCATGACAAGAAGGGAATTGTTTCACAAGGCACCTGGGGTTTTTAAAGGTTATGATGTGTCAGCTCACAGAATTATGTGACAACATAAGAATTAACTTCCTTAAGAAAATTAACAATTTTCTAATCTTTCTGGTTGCAAAGAATGGCTTTAACATGTGGGATTGTGGTCCTACTACAACAGATATTGCAGTCTATCTTCATGAGACTGCAAAGAATGCAAATAGGTATGGACAGTATTAGGAACTTCAGTGCTGGGCCATAGTCAAACCTCCTTAACTTAGGCACTTAACTTAGGCATTGCAGCATCTAGGAGCCTTCAAATAGTTTTAGACTGCCTAAGCTGAATTTTTCTACAGAGTAAGGTGAGCTATGTGTCCAAGCTAGGTCTCCCAAGGGGTTATTCAGAGCAGCTTAGCTATGGGCTTACTTCTCCACTGCAATAGAGAAAGCTAAGGTATCTCTTCTAGACAGTGCTGTATGTCCACATGTTGAATGGGTAGCCACTGAAATTTGGCCAATAGAAAACATAAAACACTGAGGAATAGCCATGAAGTTCCTGGCTCAGGCTTTGAGAAGCCTTAAGGGTATTGAACTCACACTTCCCATTTCCTAGGAGAGAATCCTAAATGCCAAACCAAATGTTGACACTGGATCACTGTACAGCCAGGAATTTGAGTAATAAGGAATCAGGAATTAAAAACAATGCATAGAGTATTTCTTTAAGTTCTATAGTAATACATTACTGTTACAGCTCTGACTTTTCATTGACCTTTGAGTATTGCTGGTCTTAGTGCAGAGAGATGCTTAAAAAGCTATAGCTTCCCTTGAGGACAACAGGTAAATGGACTTTGGGGATTAAAATTATTCTTTATTATTTTTGGAAAACATTTTTTCCTCTCCTGCACTTCTTTTGTTAAAGTTTCTGAGGTGTTTCATACCATGTTAACATAATTTGACCCAATGTCTCAATTATATAAATCAGATTTATAATTCAGAGCTCAAGAAGAAAGCAATCAAAGATGTGCATGACTGTAGTGTTAACGGAGGCAGGTTGAGTTCTCATAGTCCTCTTTCCATGGGTCTTTTGAGGAACAGGCTGGACAGGGGACAGGTAACCATGGGGCATCAGAAGACCCAACACAGGCAGCAGAGGCAGTATTGTAGCCAGAGAGGTAGTAGGACTGCTCCAATGCACCACAGCCAGTAAAAGAGGCTTTAACTTTCTTTCACAATTGGTCCCAGAGAGACTTTTGCTCTTCCAGCCTCATTAGCTTCCATTTCCTGCTCCCTGCCATAGTGTTGGAACTACACATTCTCAGGACAATGGACTTGTGTTCCCATTACCTCTCCTGCTCATGGTAAATCTGCGCCAGAAGTAGTGACCACTATATTTAAGTTGCCAAACTTTTCTATTACAAAATATGTTCAACTAATTTTAAGAACACAGACATCTCCATGTCTTGCAGCAAGAATTTGGAATTTAGCAGTAGGACAGCCTGGAGTCAGGAACATGCCCTCTGTTGTCCCGGTGAATATCCATTTAATTTCTAAAACTGTTGAGAAATACAGTTTTCTGGCTGTGTTTTGTTCCTTTATGTTTGCTAAGGGCTAACAGCTAAGCAGTTTCATATTCCATTTTCTCTGAGCACATTTTGCTCTGGCATGTTGCTCTAGCATGGGAAACAATGCTGAACCTACATCTGGAACCCGAACAAAATACAAATCCTGCCACTGCTCCACAACAAACATACTCTCAAAGAGTGAAACTTAGCAAGGCACTAAAGAAGAGTTCTGGAATGAACATAAAACTTCATTCTTTAGGACTTCAGACAAACTAAGCATTAGGGCTTAAGATGAGACCTTCTTAATAGAGAGGTAATCCAACATCTGCCTACTGTAAGGATTTTTTGCACCTTTCTCTAAAACATCTGGTGCTGGCTACCATCATGGACAGGATGCTGCACTTCATAGATTACATGTCCAATTCATATGCTTTCTATACTAAGGATAGGAAGTTCACAGAATGCTAGTACACAGGATACTAGTTCAGAAGGAATATGGTTGTACCAGTGTGGTGTTTTGGTTTTACTCAAACGACAATTTCCAGCAAGAGATCATTCTACTAATAAATATAAGATGCTAATTATGAACATATGAAAGTACCACAGTACTTGCATGTTTATTTTGAGCTTGGCTGTATGCAGACATAAAATAAAACATGGTCCCTGTCCCAGTTTATCAAAATGCCAAAAGAGAGCAGAAATACAGGAAAGGTAAGGTAAATCAGAAAACAATGAGCTCTTAAAAGCCTTCTATTTACAATAATGATACAGAATAGCCAGCTCTGTTTCTTTTAGAGAGAAACATCTAGGAACAATCTGTAGGCAAAAGTGCTGTTCTCTGTGTATGTGTGGTGACTAGACTTTATGAATGAGCTTATTAGCTATGTAGGGTTAGATGCCCTGCAGAAAGCCTTTTAGGAAAACCAAGAAATAATCTCTATTTTTCTTTGTTAGGTATCTTAGCCAGTCATTGGTCTGGTGTTTAAACAGTACTATGCTACAAAGAGAATAAGATGAGCCCTGCTTAAATGGAGGGGAGATCAAAGTCACGCTCTCTGAGCAGAGGACTAGATGGAGCACCCAAAGTGGGAGGTGGAATTCTAACCAGAAGGAACTCAGTCTTAACACTGATGAAAACTCCACCCATAAGAGAGTTGTATGGAAAAGGCAAAAACAGTTCAAGTGCCTTTTCTGCTGGAAGATGTGAAGCAATCTGCTAAATTAAGGAGTACATTCACTGCATGATGAATAATTCACCACCCTTATTAATCCTCTGGTCTGCTCAGACACATTTGGGATCTTTCCCTAGAAACATAAATGGTCTGTTAAACAAAGTAATTATTGTGTTATTTTCGAAATGCAGTGTATTTGAAGTGCACTGTCATGAATTATTATGCAGCTGGTACTATATACACACATGGAATACAGGAATTAATTACAGCCATTAAAGTAATATGAATCTTAACTGCCAATGGGTCTTATCTGTCTTTATGTATTTCATTAATGCCTTCTGCTTTTGATGAGTCAAAGTGAGAGCAAATAAAATCAAGAATCAATGGGATGCACCTTAAACGTGAACTGGACATCATCAAAATAAGTGACCTGTTATTTTACGTACTATATAAATGATTCCATAAAAAATGCAAGCTTAGAAAAGAAGGTGTTTGAGAAGTATCTTTATGACAAAAAAATAATGTATCTTGCTTAAATAGGTAGTATAGCTAGTCTGAGAGGAAAAAAAAGGGGGGGGGGGTTAATTGAAAACATATTTCCTGAGGAATGATATCTGAAAACAGTGATTCAGCTTTTAAAAACAAACTGCAAATTATATTCCCATACCATTAAGAAAGCAAATGATTCCTTTGATTCCTAACACATGTCATCATGACAAATCAGAAAAGTATGATTTTCTAACCAAGGTTAAAATTGAGTATGTCACATTTTTCCTTTAAAGCATAGAAACAAGGATGAATTTCATGGCAGGTCAAACATTTCAAACTGATAAAAATATTTTTATTTCAATACATATTAGCCAATTCTTAACTAGCAGGGATTATTATCTTTGCATAAGATGTCATGGAAGCTAAGAGCTTAGCAGAATTCTAAGGACTAATGTCCATATGCATGAAAATATAGACCACTATAAAACAAAGATTAATAAATATAACAAGGATTTACCCAGCTGACACTTGGTAGAGTTAGACAGTTTCCCCTACAAGCAGGTTTCGTTATTGGACACTGTCAGATTTCTTACAATAATCAATGGATTGCAAATCCTGAGACAGGTTATTGATAAGCTAGACCTTACATCTGATGTAGTTTGTATGCAAATCTATAATTCTTATAAATATTGCCATACAGCCTTCATTTTAAGAACACTAATTATGTCAAACTTTTGAAGGAAGGCTTGATTGCACCCTTTCATAGTGCTGTAACTAAGCCCTTCCATCTCTACGACTACAAAAGATAAGGCTGTATATAATAGCTGAAAAGACAGTAAGCATGACAACTTAAACAACTTGAACAGTTGACAACTGAATAACTTGAGTAGTTTTTCAGCTGTGATTTCACAATAGATAACGTGTCCCCTAGCAACAGCAATATAAGGGCATGAGGGATGATGTCAGAAGACAATAAAATTGATGGATACGTGGCTGTGATGAAATCAACCTTCTCCTAAAATAGGCTGCCCAGCAACCACTTTATAAGGAGTGTCTAGGCAACATGGGAAAACTGACTTTATACAAGATATGACCCAAGACTTTCATAATAGTTTATTTTTTCTGAGCCATCATATAGGTAATCAGAACATCCTATTCCTTGTGTCACTCAGTATTCTGCAGAATGAAGAACTGGGGCTAGCATGATCACTGGCTCTGCTCCCATTCTTAGCCATTACTGGTGCATTGGTCTGTACAGAGATTTACCATCAAAGTCTGTTGTCCTGACTTGTGCTGCCAAAACACAATTACAAGGCAGAAGGAGTCTTCTTGGCCTCAGAAGCAGAATTAGAATTTGCCCCAAGGGAGAAAAAGCACTTTATTTTCCTCATGCAATGAGAAATCCTGAAATCCTGCATAATGACACAGTATTTGGCCTTTGTGCAGGTGTTGCATGTAGGATCTGGAGGAAGACAAGTTGCCAGATGTTCATTTGTGCTCTTAACCTGGCCTACCCCAATATATCTGGACTGATATAATAGACGCAAAACTCACCTTTCTGCAAAGCCCAATACACTGTCACCCTTACTTCCTCACTCATCATTGCCTTAAGACCAGTTACAGCATTAAGCACAGGATCTTCTTACATGAAACTTGTAGCACAAAAGGCTCGAATATACCTTACAATGATATCAGTGAAACCACTCATATCTACTCTGGGATTTCATACTGCTGCCTAGTATTACAATATCTGAGTTTTTTCTACAGCAATGTCCCAGCTTTGCAAAAAAAAAAATCATTTTGGACTGGAATTTTTATTTTGAGATGCAAGATTTTAATCATTTATTTTTCCTTATAAACTTATATCTCAAATATTAATACTCATAGCATTGCTGTGGCTGTGATGGTCTAAGGATGTGCATAACAAGTTTGTAGGCAGAGGCAGTATTTTTAGTGAAATTAATCAGTATATTTGGAAAAAAATAATCTCTTGGGCATGCTAATCCTTCCAAAATGCTAAAAATTTTTATGCTACAGCAACAGGTTGAGTAGTTTGGATATCTGGTGTTTTTATGAGAAGACAAGTCAGGGCTACAAACATTGCTCTACAGCAGTAAGGTTTTTTCGAAGAGGGATTTTGTTAGTGGAATGAAAAGGTTAATGGTAGAAAAAAAGAAACCTGTTTTGTCTAGTCTTACCAGATTATCTGGTAAAACAAACAGAAAGCTTGGTTCCTCTGGAATATGATCCTGTAGATTTCCATGTGTTCCTGTTAATTTAATGCCTTGTATGTACTTTTACAGCTGGATTCATGAGCTGGAGCTGTTAAATTCAATTTCTAGCGAGCTAAATAGCTTATGGTCTAGTTTTATTATTCATATTTCTGAACCTTAAGCAATAAGATGTTGCCTGTAGGGATGTGTTAAACCAACACATGACTAATCCGCCCCATGAGAGCATGAGTAAAGGAGGGGCCATACGTACACAGCTGATCCCCAATGATTTTTTCTCATTATTCTTGCAGACAAAATAGTATCATTTTAAAATTAGTGCAATAATAAAGAATAAAGCTTGGTGACTAACCTGATGAACTGTTCAAAAAATTTAATAAAGCAAAACAAGACTGAAAGATAAAGTGGGCTGGAATGAGTCTTCTTGGTATCATTCTTCACATTTGACAGACTCACCTGCTGTGAAAGGAGATAAAGGACATTTCCCACTGAGATGTAAACTTTTTAGACCCTGATCCACAAGTCGCAGAATGTTGAAATAGGTCTGAGATGGGCCTTTCTCTCCAACAGGTATCTATTCTAAAACATTCTGGAATTTTGCAGAAACATACTGTTTTGGATACCTATATTAATCTTAATGATAAAAAGTATATGTTCTCAGATAAAGCTCCAGTCTTCCTTTAAAGTAGGCATTTTATTTTGTATTTTAACTCTACTTGTGTATTTTTCAGCAAAATCCATTTATATATCCTTTCCACATGAAAAATGACAAGCAGACTACACTTACATTGTATGATGTATGATTTATGTTCCAAATTATGACTGCTTTCAATTTGATACATTTTGTTTAGGCAAAAGTCTCCTCGTGTAAAACCTCCCTCACAACAGATGAGTACTTCACAGGCTCACCACACAAGTTTGACAGAGTTCAGCACTTTTGGCAGGCTTTGCTCAAGAAAGGCTCAGGCCTGTAATAATCGTGGTGTGGCAGATCAGGAACAAAGTGCAATGGGGTAGCAGTGTGGGGATGGTTGCTTAGCACATGTTTGCAATGCATTTGGTTTTACCAAGGTACTGCCAGTTGTGCAATCTTGTAAACTGGCATCTTACTGTGAGGCAAAAGTGACAAACCTGAAAACAGCAAACTACTGTACCATGTGAGCAATATAATATTTATTCCAAGTCTGAAAAGTGTATGTTTAGTGTTAGCTTAATAAAATGCAACTGTATGACTGTGCAGCTTAAGGACACTTTTGTGAGGTGCTGAGCACTCTTAAGACACTTAATATCTTTAAATAAGGAGCTGTACTAGGCAAAAAAAATGTCATTTCATTATGTCATCAGGTCTAATTAACCAGAATAGGAGTGTTTAGTGAACACCTCAATATCCCACATGCCAATTTTAAAAGAAGGCTTTAAACTTAAAAGTTCTGAGTCCATCAGTTCATCAAACACCTCCAGTATTTGAGCAGATTCAATGTTATTATCATTTTGTTCTATAAAACAATGCTGTATTACACTAATAAACAAGTATTAGCTAAATTGTTTAATGTGAATTTAAAAATATAAATAAATGTAACAGCTCTTACATAGAAAGAACACCTACTTATTCCAGCTGGATTTTACAACCATATGATTTGGAGGATGATGCTTAATGCATATTAACAATGTATGTTAAGTCAGAAGAAATAGTTCCTTCTCTGTATGTGTGAAAATGTATTAGATTAGCACACACACGCACACATGCGTTCAGGTACACTTTTTATTATTCACATTCAGGCATGAATTTGCATAGCAGTCACACATATATACGTGAATATATACCAGTTTAAAAATATTGATGTATCTGTATCTACTATATTTAAATTACACACAGGATACTTGTCCACTGTTGAAAAGAGCACCAGACATAATCAGTGAACCGTCCTTTATAAACATTTGCAAAGAATGGTGCCCCTATGGCATCTTCACTATCAGTTCATTTGAGGAGCAATTCAGGTTCATAAACATGGATGCCCGATGTCTTTTGGCCCTGAAGGTAATGAGACTTTTGTAGGGGGCTGACAGGAAATATGATATGATATGATATGATATGTGATTTATATAGGACTGGCAGATCTACGGGACTGTGATCCATTCCCTTCTAGAGTGTCTGAGTCTCTGTTATAATTGTCTAATAAGTAGCACTGGCTTAAGGTTAAAGATAAAGATAAGCAGCTCAGGATCCTCTGAATTGTAAGCTCTGCCCTATGCTCTGCCACTACAGCTTCTATTTGCATTTTCTAATGAGAAAAACAGAAAAGAAGGAAAGGGCATCCACATATATCACCCCCTCTCACTTACATAGGTATATATTTTACATGGTGCAGCAAGGCGAAACAGCTTTTCTCTCTATTGCCTCATATCTCACATGTGACAGTGGGGAGTGTCAA
Organism: Apteryx mantelli; assembly: GCF_036417845.1. Classification (NCBI taxonomy): domain Eukaryota; kingdom Metazoa; phylum Chordata; class Aves; order Apterygiformes; family Apterygidae; genus Apteryx; species Apteryx mantelli. Next base: position 112,035,404 of record NC_089980.1, on the reverse strand, counting down.
AACATTTAAGCTTATAAAGATTCAGTTTTCTGATTCTAAGGCTCAACCTTGGTGTTTTTGCTTACTCAACAGTTAACAACGTTGTTCTTTTGCAATAGCACATTCTGGGTCCAAAGCATCCTATATTGGTACAGTGAGAACAGATTTTGCTGGCTCCCAGCAGTGCAAAGAGAAACAAATGAAGTCTTCCAAATATAAAAAGATAAACTGTAAAAATACTAAGTTTATATTTTCCTTCTTTTCCTCCACTGTTCGTTTTTTGGCAGTGTTTTATTTTGGCTATTATTTTCACAATAAAGTAAAACTAAACTGTTGAACTTAAGCCATAACTTCAAAAGCCTGAATATTAATTACAGCATATACAGCAGCAGCCGGTTCAGAAAGCTGGCCTTTTTAAACATTTCAAAATGGCTGGAAGTATCATCTGCCAAAAGCACATGGAACACCTCTTAAACAGATGCAGAACAGTATGCTACAAAGGACACTGAATTCAAATGCCCTTTAAAACAGTTATCCAGTTTTAAATACAAGTCAAAGTGAAAGCCAAAAGACGTTCAAGAGACTGAAATGCCACAGCTTGGACTTCCTCATACTGCGTGCTGAAGAAAAAGCCGGATAGTAAAAAGTCATGAGCTGAGCTTCCATTGACCTTTGCTCTGCCTTCTTAACTCTGAAGAGCTCAATGCTTCACAACTGTAGATAACCATAATCATGCTTCAAAAAGAGATAGTCCAGATTCAGGATACCTGCTAATGTACACATAAGTAGCAGAGGAAAAAAAACCTAATCCTCAAAGGTAATGTATTTCCGTTGGGTAATTAACCACAACAAAGTGGTTTAGGAATAACATTTCTTTCTGATAACAGAATTTTAAACTCATTTTTTTCAAACTCAGTGTAAAGGAAAAAACAAAAATAAACCTTCTACCCCTCTAAAACCAATATCATCAAAACCCTTTTGCTAGTTCCACGGATTTTTAGACATCTCATGAGAGCTATATCCAGCCACAGTGTAACATCACTAATGCTTTAGACAATCACTTTGTGGTCTGGGCCTAGCTCTAATTGCTGTATAACTATTCTTCAAGTTTATTGAAAAATTTTGGAAATCACTCTTTTATCTTTATGAACTATAGCTTTATGAATTACCATCTCTACAGAGATATGTCAGATGTCTAAAAAGAAATAGCCCTGTTTTGTGGCAAGCTGGCCTAATTGCAGGCATTTGCATAAGCAGGTTTACAGTGTTGCTGACCTTACTGCTGCTGATCTCTCTGGGGGTAAGCAGGAAGGAATTACAGTGCTTGTCTCACATCTCCCTACCATAGCTAAGATTCCCTTCTCACATACCACAGTACTGCTTGCTTCACTCACACAAATAACTTTCTTCCATCCAGCGCAGGCCGAGGAGATGATAATCCATTAATAGATCAGGCAGAAACAAACAAACCAAAAAAAAAAACCCTCAAATCCTTAGGTAAATTCATTTTTCCGACGTCCTCGAAACAAGCTTAAGAAACAAAGTATTGGTAATATCGTGTACTGGTTACTTTAATCAGTGGTGTTCTGCTGTGTTGATTTAGCTGAAAAATTACAGGAAGCTTAAGGGTAGGAAATGTTCCTCAGTTTGGCCGACGAGGCTCTTCACTATAGGTCGAGATCACAGTCTTTTTTTTTCAGAGCTCATTTTGGAAGGAAAAGGAATAATACACTGCATTTCTACCCTCTCTTCCTTTTCCTTCCTTCTCTGTCCTTCTCTAATTCTTTTTCAATCACCAGTTGCAAGAAACCTGGGTATAGCTTACCCTCATGCCCATCATTGGATTACTGAATTATTGTATTTCCTGGCTCTCACCAGCAATAGCAGAAGCAAAGCTGTTATGATGATCTGAAGTGAGCTACCTAAGCAACGTCTTAAGTGTCTTCTTCCTAATTGAAGATTTGCAGAAAAAAGTATCAAGTCCTATCTTTTTCTAGCTTTATTATTGATACCAAGTTACCAGATAGGTTCATGCAAGCTGGAGCCTCACATATTCATCTAAATGTGTTATGTGTATGAGAATGAGAAAGACTGAAATTTGAATGTATCCAACTCATGTAATCACTGCAAATAAAAAAGCAATAGTCTAGTGACTTTTTTTTATAAAAATCATTGTGTGTGTGTGTGTGTGTGTGACTCAGGGAGTTAACAGCTGGGCCTGACTTCTTCCCATAACAATCAGTTTCCAGCTGTTGATGTGTACATTGTTCCCACACCAGCGAAGCTTAGTAGAGCACTGGTGACAGAGACATGATAGCAGGGCACCACCTTTTCTGTGGAGAGAAGACAGGGAGTTAGGATAGCAGATAAAATGATTAAGCTAGGAGAAAAGAACTTTTTCTCCTGCACCAGCTAAGAAATTCAATTCGGAGAATGGGGGAACGGAAACCTTCTCAGAAGGAGGGAGTCACAAAAGGCTTCAGTCTCTCCCAGTGGAGCAAGATGAAGCTAAATGAGCTGGTTTGAGAGATGGGAATAAGCAGCTACTACTCCAGAAGAGCTATGAAACAAGAACCCTGCTGGTGTGTACCATAAATATGATTGTTATATTTATTTCTCAAGGAAGGAGAATAAGCCTTGTGAGGCACTCCTCACAAACACACGTTAGAGAAAACACTAGTAAGAAGTTGTATTCTGAGGGGGAGAGAGGGAGCTGTTTTAACCATATTGGACAAGTGCCTAAGCAGAGCTTGATCCAGTGAATTCTCATCCCTTTTGAGTAGCTCAGCTGGAGTGAACATCCCATTGGCCTGATCCAGGGAACTCCAGTGAGCTTTTGGTCAGTGCCTAAGTGTGCATGTTTGGGGGACAGGGGGTAGGTTTGGGGCCAGTTTGTTGTTATGTAAGCAGGGAGGTCCTGAGGTTTTTGATTTTGTACTGCGGAAAGATACAAAGAAGCTCTTCCTCAAGAAAAAATCCAATCCTGATATTAATCTCATATCAGAATATCAGTGAAACTATGCTTGATTCCCTACAGTTAGCAGGGGGAGAAGTGGTCAACACACATCACTCAAGAATTGCAGTATATTTTCTTATTTTCCAAAGATGGGAACTTATATGAAACTGCCTTGACACTTTTCTAAGGGTGGAAGAAGATAACTAGAGATTTTTTAAAATGTTGTTTGTTATCATGAAGGCATGTTTTTAGAAAAGTTAATGTAACTCAGAGATCGTGGGAAGAGAAGATAGGGATATTCCCTTCCTGTCCTGTCCCAGTGTTACACCTTCCTTAAATTATGTCACCAGAGTTGTGAAGGGCTTTCTTCAAGGTTAGAGAGGGAGGATCTGAAGCAGCTACATGTGAAGGTAAACTCAGTACTCAAAGGGAGTGATAACAGTGTCTGCTTTTAACGTTCCTCAGCATCCTCTCTTCCCTTGAACTGAGGCCCCCCAGTACTTATTATAGTGATGTTCTCTTCCTGTAAGCTAGGCTTAAGTGTTTGATTGCTTCACCATACTGAAGGCAAAATACATACTTTGAAGAAAGCAGTTCATATTTTAAGATGTTTCATCACTCAAGGCCACAGCTGGTCAACACCAAACAACCAATCAAGAAACTAAGGACTGTCAACAAAGAACAGTTCTTTACATCACAGAATCAGACACATTTGCACTCAATTAACACTTTGCTTAAAAATAGACAAAGATAAGCAGTAAAGAGCATGGTGCCCCACAACCCTGTCCTTATATATACAATAGCAATGCTTAGCAGTAGTTATCCTAATGCCTTACCACTCCATTTGCTGTAACAAGAAAACAAAAACACTGCCAATTCCTTATCATGTTTTGGATATATTTGGAGATATTATCACAAAGCTGCCTCAGTGATGTGGTCAAAGGGATGATAATCTAGTATTTGTTTTAAAAGTGAAATTTTTATAATCTTCTTCCCTTTTACTTAAATTCCTTGGGGCTGATTAAACATAATCCTCTGTCATGGATGGCTGGCAAAGATGCCTTTATGTCATTTTCAGTGTTCTTGAGGTTCAGCAGAAGCCATTTAGAAGTTAGCTCTACCTCAAAATTACACAAGTTTCTATATAGAAACAAAGGTATAGGAATCAGTGGAGTGCAGGAATGCTCTGGACCATCACCTTTCCAGGGAAACCCCACTCCTCTTTTTCATGGCTAAAACTGAGTGGTACTCAGCTTTGCAGTCCTTTTCTGTCAACACTACATGGGGATTCAGGCACTCAGAAGAATCTAAATCTGCATAGGTCAGCTAACACAACAGCTGTTCTGCAGCACCTGAGTAGTGCAAAGCAGAGAGAATTAGGCTGAGAAGAAAACTCATGTTACAGCAGGTCACAATTCAGTAAAGCATTCTGCTTCTACTCAAACATTTCCATCTGCAAAGCTGTATCTGGAGAAGGCATACAGCATTTGCAGAGCACTCAACAAAAGGGTAAACTCTTTGTCATTTTCTATAGCAGCTTTCTAGTGAAGGAAAACACTTGTAGAACAACAGTAATAACTTTCCTTTCACAGAAATACAGTCCTTTAGAGATGGTTCCCACATTTTTTTTAGCATTTACTTGGCACTTGGGACCTATTTTTTACTTCATATACTTGGATGTAATGGCAGTTAACACAGAGTTTTTATGGGGAAGTGATGCAGGATTCTAACGGATACAAATTGCAGTACATATTAAACTTTAATTTGCCGCCAGTTTCAAGGCCATCAGCTTTCCTGGGACTGCACGGCCTCTCCAGAATAAACATGGTGGACACGAGCTGTAGCAGCTCTTAGTTAAATCTGATGCTGCAAACTCGCTCATTGGGGGAATAATATCAATATGTTCTCTTCTCTGTACACTTCCATGATGCTATAGAGAAGATGTACATAAGCGATTGTAGTTTTTGTAGAAATGTGAGTGTGCAATACCTGGCTTCCTTGGTCACCTTACAAATAGGTGGTTTACAACATTTGTGTTTGTTGCAATGTATTTTCTATATCCATATAGTTTTACTGATTACAATGGAAGTACGGGAAAATATCATAATTAATGATAAGATTCAGTGCATGGTTAAGACACCTAAATTTATGTGTCTACATGTAATTGTCTACGTGTATGCTAGGCAGATAAGCTCCAGTGACAGCCAGTGAGGACCTGGTTAATACAGTCAGTGAAAGTGGAAGAGCAGGTCCCAGCTCCAGGCATCAAGTGAATTACTTTATTCTCTAGGCTACATCAACTAGATAGCCACCAAGTATTATGGGAGCTTGAACACCCTGACTGAGATTCAGTTGCCTAAACTTACATGCCTGCTTACAAGTGCCCATTGCCATTTGAGATGCCATAGTCTCCTAGCTGCCAGTCCAGAAGAGTCTCCTGCAGGTCCTGTGATATCTGTCAACCTCCTGCAGATGTCTTGGACACCCCACATCACTTCAGATGGTCCTAGGTGCAGCCTAACCCCTCGTGTGTCTGTAGACACTTGTATGAGTCCCAGTGTAAGTGTTTATGGAGCCTGATCTTTTCTCTGCACAGTCCCTAATGCTGGGACTGTTTCTTCAGAAAAAAATAAATAAAAAATAAAAGCAGTAATAGTCAAGTACTGCAATTTTGAATATTCAGCACCAGAATGCAACTCCCTAGGATATTTCACAGCCACACATTAGATTTTCTATTCAATCCCAGGGCAGAAACTGGGACCCAAGAATGGGATTCACAGAAAGCAGAGATGTTGACCTGGGATCAGAAAAGTGGTTAATAGCAAATGCTATAAATAGGAGGTTGTGTTCAGCTTCATCCCTTGTAAGGATTTGGATACTTAGTTGCAGATTGGGTAGAGATGCTTCTCGCCAATGGCATTTCACAGTCTTGAAACTGGGGCAATTCTTTCTTGCAAAAAAGCCAAAGCAACCAAGTACCTTCTGTTCAGCCACTAATCTAGTGGTTATGGTTCAAATTCTGCCTGAGCAGACCTGAACCCTGTATTTAGCTGAAGGAGTTTGCTAGCCATCAGGCTATAGCTTTTCCTGTGGTAATACCTTGTGTTAGGTGTCTCCACTTTCTCCAAACTGTATTTCATTATTTAGACAAAGAATGAAATTTTATCTCTCCATCCTTCTGAATACTTTAATAGGCAGGGCATGGAGTCACTGACTTTCTTGACCACAGTCACTGACTAGTAAGTATTTAATTAGTCAGTAAAAAAACATTAATCAGCCAAAACTGACAGCTCCTATTCCCTGAAACCTCTGAAGTCAGGCGCTTGAGAAACACTGCTAGATTCAAATCCTTTTAGCCAAAAGATGGGATTGAAACTATACTTCTCATACATGCTAGGTGCACTTTATCTGCTGGACTTTCAAATAAAATCTCTACCCTCTTTATGCTTTGAGACAGAGTCATGTGTGGATATGCTGAGAAGCAAAATTTGAGTTACAAGAGCAACTTTGATGTCATAAACTTAAATTCATAGGAATTTTATATACCACTAGTGCTAGAAAACCTATACTTTAGAGTTAGGTTTCTAAAGAGGCATTTAGGTGTATAAATTCTGCTTTAATCTCAGTTATCCTAGCTCTTAAGTAAGTAACTTGGCAAAAAGATTGTTGTTCAGTTACAGCAAAAAGTTGATTTATAATGTTCAACATTTTAAAAATATCTTAATATCAAGATAAAACTGATTTATCACACAAATTATGTATAAATCTGCTGTGCATTAACATTGTATTTTTCTTTCTTATACCTTAAATCGTCATACTGCGTGAGGGAAAAGATAAGTCAAACATAAAAACAAGCATAATTTTCAGCAGTCTACTACAAGTTAAAGTAACTTTTAGCTTTTGCATTTAGAACTTAAAAAATGAATTTATTTTTTATCACACCATAACAGAATGTATTTTTATGACTGTTAAATACATTATTTAATACTAAAATTAAAAAACTGCAAGGAAATATCAGTGTGAACTTCCTGGATGAAGTCAACTTATCACTGAAAAAATAAATACAGAACAAATACGAAAGAACCTGGAAAATAACTATGACTATTTTTAGATAATGGTATCCTTCCACTACTTGAGTCATTATAACATAACCTTCAAGTGGGAAGCATATAAAATCTTTCAGTGAGTCTTACGCAGCAAGTATATTCTCAAGAGAGGACAATATATGGAAACATGCATCTGAAGTTTTTCTTTTGTCTTTTGATATTACTTACTAGAAGATACAGGTTTGTTTTTTTTTTCTTTTTGATTCCATTTTTCTTCTCTCTCACTTAAAAATATTTATAATTTTTAAAAGGCTGATAGAAATCAGGACTGCACTAGCCTTATGCAATATGTACAGTCTAATAGCTGTATTTGGTTTCATGAATACACTTGAGCAACTAAAGGGATTCTCAGTATTCAGGAAGTAAGTACATGCCTTTAGTGAATTGTTTTAATTTTACATATTTACACTAGAAACATTCTGTGCCTGTGTGGAAAGGCAAGGATACCACTTACAATCTGAACTGTAATGTACTCAGATTCAAATGATGAGCATTATCTTCTAGAAAGGAAAAAAAAAGGTCTGTTAGCACTCTTAGGCAAGAATGGATTAATTTTTATCTTAATCCAGTTTGTATAAAAGCATTTCCTCCTCTTTGATGTGGTATATATTAAGTGAAAACATCATGCTCTACCCATCAAAATCATGCAAGTGGTCATTCTTTCTTTTGCACTGATGTTACAAAAGGAGATAGCTTGCACGGCTGGAAGGTATCCATGATATTAAACAGTTCAGGGGGCTGTGAAGTGCTGAGAGCAATCATGCAGAGCAACAGGCCGCAGGAATGCAAATCATCCACAAAGCCAAAAGTGGAGCTAGCAGGTGGCCTCTCCTGTTCATCTGATGTCAACACACTGTTCAGATCAAGCCCTTTTAACATCTGGGTAGGCCCACTATTGCTTTTAATTAAATATAATGCAGCCATTCAATGTTCTTGCATACAAGAAAACCACACAGTAAAAAGCATATCTTCTGCACACTGAGGGTCACTATAGTTATATAAATAAATAGCAGCGTTTAACTTAGATTGTAAGGTAGTTTAAGTTTCATATACTTTCCATATACTATTCAATGTTCTACAGTTAAAGCCTCTTTGACATTTCAGTCACTGACCATATTTCCATGGAAAATGTTCTTGCTCCTTCAGAGGATTTGGGGGGGAAAGCCTTATAATTAACTTTTTCTACCTTTGAAACATTTCCACAGTAAAAGGTTTTGAACAGAAACATTTGTTCTCAAAATTAGTTTACAGAGAGAATTTAACTGTTAACATATAAGCCATGGAAACTGTCATAATAGCTAATTAAATTATTACTGACATTCCAATCAGTAGCAAAAAAACATCTGTAACTGTAATTCTACTACAGAGAAAGTATAATTAAATCTATTCAGTAATGGGTAACAAGACATTGCAAAAGCATATTGCAATGCTTTAGAAAGCTGGAATGCTTCAAATATCTTAGTATAATAAACCTTTTTTTTAAGTGGGAACATGAATATATGCATTCTTCTGAAGACCCTTTATTAGTATTTAATTTCAATGCATTTATGATTACATTAGTTTTTCTGTTTGAAATAGACTGGAAAAAATAACTCCCATCCTTCAGTCTCAGACTGAAAAGCACATAAGTATATGTTCAGTCTATTTCTACAGAAAGCAAACAGTAATGGTATGCTTCACTTTAATTTCATGAGATAAGTACATGCTTAAAATAAAGCACACAGTTGATTGTTGTCCTAAAAAGAAATGTTTTCCAGAATAGGAGCCAGAAACGTGTGACAATGCCAAAGTGCATTAGTGTAAGATATTAAGAAAGTAGATGACTCAGGTGGAAAGTAATGGGATATGAAGCATTTAAACTAAGGTCACAAGGTCACCTGTTGGTAAAGGACTGAGAGTTTTAATGTAAATGATGGCTGTTCAGTAGCTCTGTTTAAAGAGAGATAGATGTCCAGTCCCTAATGGGCAAATGTGATCATCCCATAACTATGTCACACGTGCCTTTTTCTCTTCCTTTAGGCGGAAAAGACTGCATCCAACGAGAATCTCATCTACACAATCCTTTCAAGTCAGCACTAGGCACACTAGTAGGCCAGAGTCTGGAAAGCTGCCTAGCCTGAAACTGTCTATACTGTAATTATATATATATATTGTGGATATTTTCTCCCCCTCTTCCAAATTTGAAATTATTAATAAAACTGTAATAGACCACAAAGCCAAACACACATCAGCCTTCCAGCTCTACCACTCACAGATGCTCACAAACTTTGTCGCTTACACCACTCACAAACTTTGTCACTCAAAGACAAAGTTTGAATTATAAGCAGTAATATTTCTCTTCTTCCCTGAGCAAGCCCTCCATCCACCAGTTCTGTTTCATTCAGATACTCAATAGCATATATTAAAAACAGGCAATGTCTATTTTACATTCATTATTCTGAAATAAAAGCCCATTTATCTACTAATAGTCATACAATATACAAGAAAATGGTACCTCAATAACACTTCCAGAGTGAACCTGAGGTTTCAGCTGCATAACTTCTGCTGGTTCACGGAGGACTGTGTGTCTAAAAGCCCTATTAAACTCTTTCAAAATTTATGGGTGTGTAACTTTTCCCAGTGTTAAGTTAGTCTAACTGTGGGCACAAATATGTGGCAGGCATTGTGCAGATAAGAAGTTTATTGGCCTGCAGGAAGAAAGGAAGTTTAGAGAGTGTTACTTCTATTGAGATCCTTGGCAATACTTCCATTGATTCTAACTGAGGCAGAACTAGGCCTGGAGGGAAAGACGTTTTCCTTCTCCTCCATGTAAATTCTCCTATTTGCTTGGTTTGAGCTGGGGCTGGTTGCCTGTGTTGAAGAGAGGGAAGAAGGAGAGAAACTGAAATACCATCTCTGTCGCTAGCAAACTTTTGAGAATTCTCAAGAGCTTCAGGGTTATAGTCATCACACTGAGTACGGAGATTTGTCCATTCAGTTTAGGGCTATTGAAAAAGAAATATATAATAATAATGCAAATTAATCCATTCTGATTAGCTGACAACCATTATTAGGCAATCAGAGTCAAGGGATTTACAAACTGCATGCTTAAGAAAAATCTATAAGTGGCCAAGCAAATCAGATACCTAGCACTAAAGCATTTTGATATTGTGTAAATGGGAAAAAGACACTATACCATTTAATTTCAGTAATTATATAAAAGCTCTACAGTTTTCCATGCTGAAAAAAATCTGTTCCATATATTAATAAAATGTTTCTTTTTGGACACAAGCAAATATATGCATATGCTCGATGGGATGTCTTATCAGACATGTATCTTTTTAAGATATTTTAGTACTTGATCATTCTTTTCATAGTTTATAATCTGTTCAGTAAATAAGATGGAAACACTGCCTGGAGTGATCAGATAGAAACAATTATTTCTATAATCACTGCCTTCCAAAATATTGAAATCTCAGAAAGACAGTAAAAGTTCACAGAATCACAGAAGTGATTCCAAAAGTTCCAGAATCATTTTAGTTCTTAAATCAATTTGACAATTGAAAACCTATTCAGAATTTTTGTATTTTGTCCTGTAATGAGGTGCAGTGCAGTGTTTTTGAAAATAAACCACTTGCATCATTTTCATTGGCATTAGGAATTAATTCTAGGATCCAACTAAAAAAATTCTACCAATCCATATCCTAAAAGTGCTATAATGACATTGAAATAATTGGTATTCTGAAAGCTGCATGCTCAGTGCTGATTTTTTTTTCCTCTCTTTTCTTGGAAATATCAGTCTTGTTTAGGTACTTTAGTAAAACATGTAGCATTTCAGATGTATTTCCCTGAAGCATCCACACCTTTCTTTTATTCATTTCATTGTGGAAGTAATTATGTTTTCAAGGTGTTATATCTGTTAAATGCTTCATGACCTATCATACATCTGTCAAATCTATTTTTGCAAATATGATACTCTTTGGGGGAATTCTGAGGCACTCATACAGATTTCAGCTGGATTAAGTGTTGCAACGAAAATGCTGCCCAAGTGTATTTTATACTACAGTAAGTATTTACTTCAGAATTCAATTACGCCTACAGGAATATATTCTGTGTCTGATTATCTGGGATATATAGTATTTTGGCAGAATGACTTCAGCTCTGCTAACTGTGTTAGTGCTTTTGGACAAGATATTGGGTGAAAATATTACCTACAGTCTGAATTTCCTCTTCTGGTCTACCAAACAATGGTATTCACTTTAGAGAAGTGAGAACAAGAAGGCTGCTCTCTTTGCTCCCTTTTGCATGTGCTCTTAGCCTTTCCACTATGGCTACATGATTGGAAATGTATCTGTTAGACCTTTTAAATTACAGCTTAAGGAAAAAAACAAAAAAAGCACTGTGGCTTGAGCTAGTACTGTACTTTGCAAAATCATGGTGTGCAAGAGCTATTCCAGGATCCTTCTGTGGCACAAATAACAAACAATAAAAACAAGAGAAAATTCCGTTAGGCAGAAAGATAGGTTACCTAAATATTTCATTATGACTATATTTTGGGAAACAGAAGTCTTAACTTCTTACTCTGTGTTTAATTAACACTAATTAAGAAAAATAAATAAGTAACATTACGGGTTTGGATTTCTGGCTATTTACAGCATTCGCTCCTGTGAAGAAATTGTTGACATTCTCTGTCACTTTTAGTTCTAGTGAATTCTTTTGGGGCTGTCTTGATGTGCTTTCAATGGCTGATTTCACTTTTGCTAGTTTACTTGACACATTCAAACAAATTCAGTTTTACAATTGTTTGAAGTTTGTTATTTTGTTTACATTTGGTTGTACAAGCTGTTTAAGACAGATTCTACTGCTATTTAGCATTCCTACTGTCTCCTAAATATTGAATGATTCTCAAGATGTGATTTTGTGAAATAGTTTTACCAAAAATAATTTTATTTTTAATATTAAATATATTGCTGCAATGCACACGAAGGACATAAAATATACAAAATCATTAGGACTAAGAATGTATTAGTGTTAAATATTATCATTTTATTTATAATTTTGCACCTTTTAATTCTTTAGTAGCTTTAGTATGCATTCTTACTCACTGACCCTTCCTTTTGTCTTTATTGAAAACAAACTAACACATTCCTTTCCCCAAATCTCCTATCTTTCTGACCTCTTGATACACTGAAACTTTTTAAACTTTAAGAAGTTTTACAATGTGTTATATGACAGTTCCCATATAAAATCGTCCATGCCTTATCTTAAAAAAGAGTTTAGAAAACTCTCTATACATATATCCAGATATCCAGATAAGACACAGATATCCAAAAAGAACCTACAGACATGGTAAGAAGAATAGATTTCTAACAGATTCCTTCAGGCTGTGATTTTCAGTAACACATCAGGATTTTAGTGCTCATGTATATTTATTAGATCAGTGGTGTTAGAAATAATCAATATGTTTTCAGGGACACAAGACTTTCTGATCATCTGCTGCAAACTTCAAGCTAAGTACAGACTGATTATAACTCTTCTGAATTAGTTAATTATGTGACTCAGACAATTTGAATAAAGGAGGATGTTGGCAACAGGAAAGGTGACAAAGTTCTTAGCCCTTTAAGACAGAGACACATTTTTAGAGAAACATGTTCCCCTGAAGATTGTTGTTCAGGGACAAATCTAAAACTGTTCATTTTTTTCACATTTCAACTCTCATGTTTATACTGGGAATGTCAATTTACAAGATAATTATCAAAACAGAGATGCCTTGGGTTTACACATTCTATTCTGCCTATTACTGTCAACCACTGCTGTTGTTAGAGCACCTCCTTATTTTGTGCCAGGCTACTAAAAACAGTCTGTTTAATCCACACTGAAAGCCAAAACCAAGCCAATGGTTATGACAGGCCGACAGTTAAAGAACCCTTTCTAATGTATTCAGGATATCAAAATATCAGGTATGAGAAAAAAATTAATTTGGAAAGCAATATAGGCACAGCGCAGGCCAAGACTGATCTCTAGTTATTCCTCTGCACCCACCAGCTTGTACAGTTCATACTCCAATACAGTTTAACATATGTGTATTTAGCCAGTGTGAGTGATACTCTCTTGTTTGGGCAAATTCTGAAAAGAGCACTTTGATGAGGCTTAACCGCATCTGACTTGTAGGTGCTACCTCTGGAGATGGATTTCATAACATTCAGTCAAGAATCTGCATTCCTATACAATAAATTTTGAAAGTTATCTGCCTTAGGAGGGTATGGATAACATCAGCCTACCTGAGAATGAGGGACGCAGCCAAAGAAACTGCCCAGACTTCTGACCCTCTCATATCCTTCAGCTACTCTGCAAGAGGGATTCAGGTGCTGAAACTACCTAAAGCATCACCTAAAGCATCATGCTTGCCTCATAGGGTACAAACAGTTGGCCTGTTATTCAGATAAGAAGTGGTGGTAGTACCACTACCGTTTGCATAATATCCTAGTGCCTAGGGCATGCACCCAAGAAATGAAAGACCAAGGTTAATTTTCCACCTTAACCCGGGGGATTCAAATACTTATCTTTCTTCTCCCAGAAGGTAAAACCATGTATTGGCTGTTCTATTGAAGGTGCATCACTGGGCAGTCAGGAATACAAATTTTGGAATCAGAAGGAGGTCTAGTAGTTAAGATCCTCTATACATAAAAGCAAAAAGGTTTGCATTATTGCACTGATATTCTTTATATTAGCTAGAGAGGATAAAGAGACATAATCTTGATAGCAAGGACTGAAACGGATAGTTTATTACTAGATTATGTTGATGGATTAGGCTAGAGAAATATTCCTTAAATCAGTGTTCTGTTGCTAGTTAGTTCTTCTGTGTGACTATGCAATGAACTTGACAAATACAATCAACATTTTCATCTAGCATCATGAAGAGCTGTAACAGGAATTGCTGAATATATTCCAGTTAATTCTATTGATATGACCAAACAGAAAGTGTGAGATCATGTCAGACAAAGTTCTTGTCACTTTCAAATTATTAATACCTTTTGGCTTGTGACTGTCTATGCTAATTCTGTGGGAAACACTTTTGTTTAATTAAAGTTTGTAAAGATTCAAATAAAAATGAGTAAGTACATCAATTTGTAATGCATTCGGATAAAAATATCTATAAAGTTCAGAAATGAATCTGGCAATAAAATATTATCCTTTGAGTAACAAATTTAGCTTTTGGCTTCATGATCTTCTCAACACTTCTCTCAACCAGGCTCCTACAAAGTCCTCAAAATATGTGGAATGATATATTGTGTTCTGTTTAATCACTGAGCATGTGAATAGATGCAAGTTTTTTAGATGGAAAAAAGTGCTTAGAACTCAATTTTTATGGTCTAAACTTCCTTTATTCATGTCTAAGCAAATACAGACAGCCCCAACAGTATATATTCTCTTAGTAAAAGAGACTATAACCAAACTGATATTCTTCCCATTTATATAAGCATGTTTTTTTTTTTCTTTCCTGTTTTGGAATCTTCTTAACTAACATAACCCATCTGTGACAGCTGCTCATGATAAAAGCTCTCTAAAAGCTGCTCTACTTGAAAATATCATGTGCTGTATTTTTCTCTTTCACAACACTAAAAATTATTAGAAACAATTGACTGGGTTTTCAGTCTCCTGTTACTTTCTATTATTTAATTTTGTTCTATTATTTAATTTTCTTCTTGTATTCAATTACATTTCTTTATAATTATGATTGAAGGAATTCTTGACTGACTGGATCAGAATTCAGGATTCTTATATAAAGAAAATGTCAAATAAAGCAGGAAAATACCTCAGCGATTAGATTCATTACTCATGAATGACAATTCTAGAAAGAACAAAGGATCAAACAGGATTTTTTTAGCAGTTGACTGGGAAATCTATTAAGTAAATATTAGAGAAGTTCAAGAAAACCTTGTAAAGTAGACACAGCGCTAAAATATTACATATTAGGAAATAGAGAATGATGTATATTGTGATTAAGACTTTTTTAAAAATATCTAGGTATATTTTAAACTGATGCAAACTATATAGTATTTCCTGCATTTGTTTATATTTTATAAAATTAAGTTAATATTATAAACACTCAGAAGTTAGCAATGCCTTTCATTCTGGAATTTCCTAAATTGTGACTATCTGAATATGCAATCTGATTACAATTCTTTAATGTATGAAGAGGGTCTTGGGCTTTTTTAATAAAGGAAATTGAAAAAAGAAAAACAAAGAGAACAGAAACTCTATGTAACTGTCCTTTGATCTCCCAATACACCAGACAAAAATTCTTCCACTTGAACAAATGAAGTAACTTGATAACACATGTAGAGTGGTCTTCCTCTTTATTCATTATCACTAGAAGAGGGTAATTCACTTTGTTAGTGTTTGCTGACATCTGAGTTGATAGCAGGTGAGGAATGTTGGGTTCTGGACTGAAGAGGAATAGCTGTTAGGAAGATAGGACTTTTCTGCCTGCTGTGACCCCTTCCAGTCCATCAACTCTAAAGTGCCTTGGTTTTGGCCTCTTTACCAGTCTGACTAAATATGTGGCTACCATATATCCCCCCCCCCCTTTTTTTTTCCACACAGAATCTTTGTCCTGGAAAAACCTGAGTACACTGCCATCTGCATGGCTATCCAGATTTCTGGCTGTCTGGTATTATCACAGTAGTAGCTCTGGTTGAGCTATTGAATGTCCAGAAATACTGAATGAGTGGCTACTGCACATGTGCAGACCAACACAGTAAGTGTAGTGAATTCATATTACAACAGAGAGCGCCATCTCAGTACAGTGATTTTGGTCTATCACAAGCATAGCCTTTTACATTATGCATACATATATATTACACTGGCATTAGGCATGGATCCCAAGACTCATGGTTGGCTACCCACTGGGCTGGTAGATTCACCTTCTGTCCTGCAAGTTCCCTAGAACATCCCGCTCTTGCTGTCACCCTCCTGTCAACATCCTAGTCACATTGCTCCTAATCCTAATCACAGTCACAGTGTCACGTTCCTAAACATGATTTTCCTTGGTAACTAGTGCTTCTCTCATCAATGCCATGGCACTGTTAGGCACACAGCACATGCCAGGAACCATTCTTAATCAACAGTATAGCTCATAAATGAACCAATCCGTTGTTCAGTCAGTACAAAATAGTCTAGTCAGTCTGGCCAGTTTGCCTTCCTCCACTCTACACAGTCCTTCACTATCCCAGTAGTTGTTGCGTCCAAAGGCATTCCCACGTGCTTTTATGCCGCACACCTAATTAAGGGCCATGCTACAAAAACACAGCTTTAATGGACTGCAACATAGCCCTCAGTACTTCAGACACTTTGAATTGATACTCCCTCACACACACACACACACACACACACACACACACAAAAATAGTGAGGCTAACAGAGCACTTCACAAGACTCACAGGCAATGCAGGGTCAACTCTTATGTGCTATGAATGCAGCAAGGCCATGTCACTTGGGCTCAGAGCTAAAGGACGGTACCTGGCCCTGCTGCAGTAACATCAGTTTAGATCACTGAGAAGTAGCCACAGGAATAATCTCTTATCTGCAGTTATTGGATATCTGGTGACTGTGTGATGCCTGGTAAGGCATATCCTAAGGACTTGTAGGATAGATGTCATATTTGAAGTGTAGCATGGACACACCTGAGTTTCGACGGCAGTGCAGTCTAGACACTTTCAGTCGAGAGACACTAATGAGCAGCCTACAACCAGTTCTTGTTCTTTGATGTGGCTGCAGCAACAGCAAACTAAGTTGCAATTACAAGGCAGGCTGCAATTTCTGATATGTATGCCTTCAAAGCTGGCTTAACTCTCAGTCAGACTTGGGCACATTATCACTGAAAGCCCCATAGACTAGAGGCCACTGATATGCCAGCTGAATTGGCAGTAAGTCATCCCTGCTAGTGTGAAGGCATGAGGGATTTTCAAAGAAAAACTCACCAGAGAACTGTTTTTTTGTTTTGTTTTGTTTTAATGTGGGAACAGAATTGTATTGCTTGTAAAGAATGCATTGGTCTCCCTAACTTTCAGGGGACCACTAAAGAGATTTAGCTGAAATCTTCAAGTAAATAAATATATGCCCCATATGATCATTTGAATGTGAGGTGAGCTATTGGCTTGGAACATTTCAGCCCAAATGGTTAAATTTCAGCAACTGAAAACAAGATTTTATAGTGGAAAGTGTCAAGCAACTTGAAATAAACTGAGCTGCCAACGCTGCCTGTAATAAAGCTTCTGCACACGCACATATGCACACACACGTGCACTTCCTCAAAAACCTCGTATGTGCCCTCATGTCTACTTCTGGACAGAGACAGCAGAACTGGCAGGACATGGATGGGAAGACTACAGAATTACAAGAGCGAGCCTGAACTCTCTGGAGTCAGCCAGAAAAGGGAGCTGCAGAGCCCTGGCTGCAGTTGTCCACTGCAGACAGTGGCTCATAGGTCACAGGCATGCTGTGTGTGTTGGTGATAAACTCTAGAGATAGGAGTAATTAGAGCAACTTGTAGGTCATGTGTATGCAGACGTGACCAAAGGGCGACAGCACTGGCTGGCAGCCAGGTCTGCTAATGATGATTTGGCAGGTGGCACTCTTCCTTTCTAGTCAGCACTAAATCAACTCCACTTTAGTGTTCCCTGCCTGTATGAATAGCTGTCTAACAGGAAAAGATTCTCCCTGAGACAGGAGTCAAGAGATGCGCATGGCATTTCATTGCACCCCCTGACATCATTCCTGTTCGGCTGGCTGCCATAAAGAGTGGATAGAAACGTGGAATCTCCTTGTTAGGAGAGTGAAAATTGTGGGTGGCCTATTTAATGCCTATAGGAGTATGTGGTTATTAATGTGCCCTCTCAAACCAGAGGCAAACCACTAAAGCTGCATGTTAAGGGCTTTTAGGGGAGCTCCCATAGACTGATAGCTTCAAGGAATGCTTTACAATAAACATAGAACCCTAAGAAATAAACCAAATAATGACATATTATTAAAATTAAAAACATATTATTAGAAAAAGGTCTTTATGATAGTGTTTTGAGTATTTTTCAGGTTTCTTGGCTGCCACTTTCCTCCCTGCTGTTCCAGACTTTCCAACAAGCATTGTCACAGCTCTAGGCTTCAACAGCCCGTCATCTACTCTTCAGGTTCTTACAGCTTTTTTCTCCCATTAATAACTATGCTTAGAGCTGTTTAGTAGTATCCATTCTGTTTGCTTTTAATATAAAAAAGTAAGTTAAACTGGGCAAGCTTCTTTCTTGAAATGAATGAGGAGTGACAGCAATGAACACTGACATAGAAAGAGAAAATACCAGATATGTTCCTTTATTTCTATTGTGCAGACATTTTTTTCAGGCTTCCACTAATATTGCCTATTGCGAGCTTTTCTCTTTATGCTTTTCCAACCTTTCTGGTGATCTCACCTTCCTCACCATGCTGATTTTCAATACCATCATTGGTAGCCATGTAATGGAGGTCTACCATGAAAAAACAAGAAAAACAACTCTGGACAGGAGTAAGGATCCATGACTGAAAAAACAATTGTGGTCTGCTTTGGGGAGTTAAGGAGTGGATAGGTACTTGCTTGGGCTGTCTGAGAAATGTGTAGGTTCTACATACCTGAAATTAGGGTGAATAAACTCTATTTACCAGTGTTCACATTTGACTAGACCACAGTTGCTCTCCAAATGTTAATAAGCTAAGCAATAAGTAGGGTGGAGATCTTATTTTAAATTTGTCCTTATAAGCCATAAATGGATCAGGAGACTGTTCTAGTACTCTGGCACCTTGATAAATGGATAAAGAAGGAAAAGGACCGTCATGATATAAAGAATTGGAAGCAATTGGTATTGCATTTTAATCATCAGTAGGCAAAGCTGAAAAGAATAAGTATTTTCACATATTGTGTCCTAATTATAAAACAGGATGTCTTTTTTTGCTTTGGGTCTTTATATTCTAGGATCGTGACATAGTTAATTTTTTGGTCTCTCTGTAAAAGAAACTACAAAGAATCTTGCACAAGGGTCCTGAAACCATTTAAAACAGCAGCAAACAGCTAATTGATACTTAAGACATTGTTCTCATGAGGCTAACAGCTGTTCTCAGCTCTTATCTTTCTAGAAAAGAATGAAGATATTGCATTCACAGTGAGCATGTTCAGACATTAAATTTAACCTTAAGCTTAAGTGTCTTAAGCATTAACTCTGTAATATAATCAAAAGTGCTAGAAAAACATCTTGACAACATTTTTCCAGCTGTAGGAAGGTCCTTTTTTTTTCCCCCTGAAAAGTTCAGTTTCAGTCACCCAAAAACTGTACATCAATTCCACTGAATTTGCACAACAGTTTCATTCATGGTTTTTTTTCCATGTTAAATTTTTCAAAAAAACATCTAGTCATGATGTGAAGATCCTTCCTCTGCTCTTTTCATCTGGTAGCTCAGGGGTTAAAGTACTAATGTAGACAGTAGCTAATGAATTTTCCGGGTAAAAGGATTTTAAGCCCCATCTTTAAAGAGAAACTTAAAAGTTAGAAAGCCTTCTGAGAGGAAATGGGTAGACCCAGCTGCTTCTGTGGAAGC
This sequence comes from Apteryx mantelli, assembly GCF_036417845.1. Classification (NCBI taxonomy): domain Eukaryota; kingdom Metazoa; phylum Chordata; class Aves; order Apterygiformes; family Apterygidae; genus Apteryx; species Apteryx mantelli. The sequence goes on along the minus strand of NC_089980.1, from coordinate 112,015,766 downwards.
TATTCTATTTTACGTAAACACATTCCCACTAGAACAGGCACTGAAACGCAGGTGCCCACCACTTGGTTAGTAACTTAACTAGACCAGAGTTACTGCCTATCTCTGTCTCAATATTTTTAAGGGTAGGACTGAAAAGCACTCACTTCAGAAGAGTAATGTTTCCCAGGATTTATATTGCTGAGAATCAGCTCAGAGAAAACTGGCCCTGTTCCATGCTTTAGTGGATGCAGCTCCTCACCCTCCTGCCTTCCCTAGCCCAGCCCCAAGACTGCTGCTGCTATTGCCCTGCAGGACCAGAGCTTGGCCTTGGCAACTCATTTTCATTGTGCTCACACCTTATTTTCTGATTTGGAAATCATGGGTCTAAACTGTAGAACATTCATCTACAGGCAGAGGACCAAATTGGAATCTGTCTGATTCAGGGCACACATGTTGAAAGATGGTCGGGACAGTGTTAACCCTAGGTGTTTTTGAGGTATGTCCCTCTTTATCCCTTCTATGAACTTTCAAAATTTCCATTTTACAGTGCGTATTTAATTATTTGCCAAACTGGAGAGAGAAAGATTCTCTGTTTCTTGGTTCTCACTAACACTCAGCTGAGAGTTAGCAAATCTAGACACGCTTCACTCACAGAGTATTCAGTCACTCCTACAAAGTAGAACAATGTTAACAGAAATTGTTAAGAGTTTGGCCCTCTAACATAGTATACCTGCTTGTCTTGTGGACAGGACACTTCTGAGAGGCTGAAGATTTGGAAACTGAGGCAGTTCCACCACTACTTAATAGCTCTAGGCTGCTGGATATTAGACATATTTCCAATTTTCTTAATACTGTAGTTAGACTTCCCTATTCATCACTTTTCTTAAAGGTACCCAAAATATTTTATCGCACATGATATGAGATATTTTGACATGAAACATCATGTTTTGGCCAACAAAACTGAAAAACGTAGTTTTGATCATTCCATTCTTTTTCTTTTCTTCATCTAATTAAAATAAATCAACCATTAGCAATGACCTTCTCAGGACTGCCTTCTGGGTGTGCTGCAAAGCCACTCTTTCTGTTGGTAAGGAGGGGACTAAGAGATGGAGTGGCTCAGTATGAAATTTCTCATTAATAGGAATGTGGGAACATGGTTTTATTTCATTGCCTAATCACTGGAAGGTTTTCCTGTTGTTAACTTCCACCTTCCATGCTGTAGTTTCAACCTATTACTTTTTGATCTCTCCTTCATTGACAGAGAGATCAGATTTTTTTCTTCTTTGTTTATTTCAAGGTTTCCCATTAGGTACACTTCTTTAAGCTTAACACTTACAATTCATTCATTCTTTCCTGGTAGACCATACCTTCAAGATCTCAGACTACTCCCTCTGCTGTCCTTTGGACCTTTTTTATTTGAACTACATTTTTCCTGAATGTGATGCCCAAAGCTGGACAAAGTCAGACTTGATCAGAATGGAAGGATTATTTCACATGCCTCAAAGTCTATGCTTTCACATTATAAAAGTTTTCCTCTTGACACTTCAGAAACTTCTGAAACCTACTTGTCACTCTATAGTGAATTGAGTCTGGCTTATATAGGCCTTAAAGCCTTCTCCCCACTCCTACCCCAGCTTGCTGCAAACCACGAGAGGATTAATGATTAATTGAACACAGATGCTTTGACTTTTTCCTACACTGGATAATTCACTCTGTCACAACAACCATGAAATTAAAACAAAATAAAACAGTCATTAAGAAACCAGGTTATAGTATGGAATGGTCACTTAGAAGCAAGCAGTCCTTAGGTCAGTGACTAATTCAGCCAGCTTTTTAGACTTCCCCTTACCTAAACCACAACATCAAATTTCTTTATTAATGCAACATAATGTATCCAGGAAATCATCATCCAAAAATTTAGCATGCGGGTAGTGGGCTGTGCAAATAATTGACTTTTCTATATGACCACAGAACCAAAATATATAATATGATACAATTTTTATTTCCCCTCTCACTAATCAAAATGATGTTAATTAATTATTTCTTACAAATATTAGGAGTTTAAACAGGAGTTCATGGGGAGAGAAAAAGTGGTAGAGAGAGTTACCACACAATATTCTGCAACAAAAGGTTGAAAACACTCCAAGGAAAAAGCAGGCAGAGAGCTTGAATAGGACATCTACTAAGCAAATATCCAAGCTACTGCATTGTGTCCTAACTATGGGAGTGCTGGCAGTGGCAAAACGGGGTTATGAAGGGCACCTTAGACTTGCTGTGAACTGAACCCCAGGATTTAAAGCATTTGGAAATTTCAAATGAAAATGTCTCATTTACAAAATTTGTCTTTATTTTTCACTCAGTAGGAACAATTAAACAAAATACAAGTCCAATTTGCAACTGTTTCTGAATGACTTCAAAATGTATTTTAGAAAAGGATAGGAAGGGGTAAAGAGTTCCCTTACTGGAAGAAAAAAAAAATCATCCAACTTTAGTAGTTAGACAGTGTAAGCAAAGTATACGTCTGAGTCTCTATTCAAAGCAAAAGACTGAAAACAGAACTGTAAATTTATCATGACAGTGTAATAAAAATTTAGACAATATAAATCACTTTAAACTACTATAAATAGTGGCTTTTATTTAAGCTTACATGCAGATCAATTTTTCTTAGTATGGAAGGCAGGAGATTAAATATGTTCTGCCAAAAAAACAGGATTAAAAGATATAGTTGCATTGCGGGAAAGATGAGGGATGGTAGTGATTATTTTAGAGCTCCACCAAGCACCTTTGTCCAATTAGCCAAATGCTTTCTTTCTTAGAGCAGCTTGGAGGAGTCCAGAGCTGCTGGCTGGCCTGTAAAAGAGACATAACTACTGCTGCTGAAGATGGTTAATCTTTATTTTGTCTTAAATCTGATATTCTTTAGAGTGAGAGATAAATACTCATTCCAAAAAGCAGGATGCAGGTACAAGAACTGCATAAGAACAAAGTGATTTCACTTCATAAGAATTTTGAAAATGTGTCCTTTTGTTTCATAATTTTTCCTTCTCCCAGGTAGACATTAAGCTTGAGTCCTCATTCAGACAAAGGCTGGGTCTTCTCCCTGAGTGGTCCATTGCCCTGATTACTTCAACAATCTTACCCTAGATGTATATTTTTATTAATTTCCTATAACTTCTTACACGAGAGTTTAAATGAACTTAAATATTTTGCATATTCTGAAGAGATCTTCAGAATAATTCTTTTAGGATTTTTTTTTTTAAGCTGAGCTTCTTCAAATCACAAAGCCAAAAATTAGAGGGCTTAAGAATGTTGCATCTGAAGGTTATGGCTACATTAAAAGGTTCTGACAGGAAAGCCTTAAATAGTTATTAAACATTTTTTTTAAATAGACTAAAACTGAAAAATGATGATGTTAATAATGGTTAAATTTTCCCTCTCTTTCTTATCATATATGAGTCAAACTCTAAAGTTAAAATGTGGGTAGGCCATTCTCTAACTTTTCTATTAACAGAAATGCATGGTTATTTGTATACCCGAGAACACTTAGATGATCCCAGAGTCTCGTTGCTTTTTTGATTACATTAACTTCAGAGTACAAAGCCCACTGCAGGGGATGTCTCTTTAGCACTGGAATAATTAACACAGTGACAGCTGGACTGGTAGAACTGTTAGTATCAACATAATGAATCGGCCCAGGTATTTGCCTTCAGGGTCCTTAAGAGTTATCCATGCTGTGGTGACCTTACGGATTTCATGAATATGAATCTACCCATAGGGAAAACAGCCGCAGAGCACTGCAGTGTTTACCACTGCATAGCATGCTAGTAGTAGGGGCTTCACAAAGCAGATTAATAGATTCACAGACGAGATAGGATCATGGGCTCATTCAGTGTCTTGTTCTATTTAGCACAAGGCATTGAATTTCACCTAGTTACCATTTCTGCTGAGCCCACTAACATGTGTTTGACTAATGTAAGTCTTTCAGGAAGACATCCAGTCTCAGTTAGAAAGATATAAAATCCAAAACTTCCCTTTATTGGTTTGTTCCAGTTAAAACATCCTCCTGATTAAGGTGTGCCATTTCATTTCTAATCTGACTGTGTTTTCTTTCAAAGTTCAGTTGTTAATTCTTGCTATGTCTGCCTCTGCTTGGTTTAAGAGTTTGTATTTGTATCTGAAAAAATAATGGATTTTCAGTTCAATGGCCAAACTGAAAAACAGAAAACAATTTTTATTCAGTTCAAAACAGATCAAATTTATTTTAAGTTTTGCCATGAAACTATCAAACAAAAGGTTTGGATCAATTTGAAATGTTTAGGTTGGCTCTTTTATTTGATCTTTTTTCACTTAGGTCGATTTTTAAATTAAAATCTTATTTTCAAACAATGGAATAAACTTTAGCTTTAAAAGACCCCAAATTAGAAGCTTTTCAGCTTTTGGCTGAAACTATCTGCATTTGCTAGTCATTTCAATCATCATGAAAGTCCTGTTGTAGGTGAGTTTACAATGTCAAAATATTTCACAAGAAGCATTTACACACTGCAGTCAAGTCACCTCTCAATCTTCTTTTTGATAACCTAAGCAGATTGAGGGGCTTTAGACATTTTCTCCAGCTCTCTAATCATGTTGCAACCTTTCCAATTTCTAGACATACTATGCAAAATGCAAACACCAAAGATTTCCCTGCAGTCTTTAGTAACCATCTAATGTTCTGAAGAAAAATCTAGTGTTCAGAAGGAAAATCAGCTCCCTAAGGTGGCAGGAGAAAAGAATAAAAAAAATATTTGATGAGAAATACAAGGGGGGGAAAGATATGATCACACTGGAATTACTCTTCCTTTTAAGCTTAAGATGAGTATAGGTGATAGGAAGACAATGGCTATGTCAATTTTTAAAGCTTAGACAACAAAGCAGCATTTCTGCAAATAAGTTCAGAGTATCCTACAGGTCTCGTTGGAAGTGGTATGGAGGCTTATAGAAATTTAACCACATCAGAAGCCATTTTTACAGCATTGATTTCAGAAGGGTGGTGCCTCAGTCACAGAGAGGAGCTTATACTGAGTAGGAATAAGCAGAGTTTCTCCCAGGACCAAACTAATCTGGATGACAGTGGTCTAATTGATGGAGGAAAGGAAAGATGCAGAAATGTGAAGTTGTCCGTTCTGTCTGTCTGATCGAGCAGATCTCCTCAGATCTCTGTCTCCCTGTGGATTCGATTCAACACAAAGCGCATGCTGCCCTGGGGGCTCCATGTGCACTCAGTGGGATTACTTAATGGAAATGAAGGAGATGACCAGGAAATCACAATAGGGTGAAGCTACTGGCAGAGGAAGGAGGAAGGGTTTATCCTTCAGGCATACACTCAGTCAAGAAGCCTGCCATCAATCCCATCTCCTGTGGCTCCTTCAGAAAGTAGTTGTGCCACAGGCATGAAAGCAAAACCAGAAGACTCTGCCAAGCAAGAGTTCCAGGCATTAACGTCTCAACTTTTCTACCACTATAACTCCTCTACGTTGATCTTGCAGACAAGCATCCTCTCTGCTTGCCCTGGCCAACTCGGTGGCCAAGTTTGCCACCTCTGTTGTCAAACTTGTCTTGGTAATTCTTGTTTTGCTTTGCTTGATTGGTTCTGGCTACCTACCTTTAAAGCCATCTCTACACCCCTTTCTGGTTATCTTCTCCAGCACTCTCTTCTGCTACAAATCCCCAGAAAACAGCATGAAGTACATCGAAAAACCAGTTTGCCTTTATTGAACTGGGATGCTCTGGCAAGTGAAAAAAAAAGGCCACTAGAGAAGAGAAAATAAAAACACATGATTTCTATAGTTTCACTCTTTTGGAGGCATAGTAGGAATTGCCTGTATATTAAGAATAGGGTACTTAGACCATGACCCCACTACTGTGTCAATCACACAAGTTCACACGACTCTGTTCACTGTAGCAGACCATCTACACCAGAAATTTGCACTGGAGCACTTCCATGCAAGGAGAGGGAAAAGTATATCTGAGGCAGGACTAAAAGGAGCAACTCCAAGAGCAGCAGTCATTGGAGTGGAAACCCAACCCCGTTAAAGTCCATTAACTACAGTGGGGTCAGGATTTCACCCCAGCCTCTTTTTTCCTGCTTTAAGTGTGTGATTTGGCAGGGGAAAAGTTCAATTGAAGGCACACAATTAGACTAGACATAAAACAAAGAGGCAAGGAGGAAAAAAAAGCAACACAAAGGATTACTTTAAAGTTAGACCTCAGCCCCTTTAGCTTTACACAATGAAGGAAAGCACATAGGTTTCAACAGGATAAAAGCAGACTTTATTTTGTAAAGAGATCTCAGGATGAAACAAAGGACTGTAATTGTACCTCCTATCTGCAAATCTGAGGTGGTGAAGGAAAAGAAAGTGGGTGGATGGTTAACAAGAATAGCCTGAAACCGTGCTTTGTTAACAGAGTAAAATTAGCTTGCTGAGAACCTTTATTTTCCACATAACTTTTAACAAGAGCATTATTTTACATATCTCCATGGTAGAGAGCCCATTTACAAATTTGCAACAAGTAACCACTGAGCTCGAACTAATTTTTCCCTCTGTGTTCTGTTTCAGCCGCTTAATTAATGGCAATACATTTGAGTTGGCTTACTGGCACATCTATAGCTAATGGTCTGTCAGCATTTCCCTTCTACACATCTTGTGCACTTTCACGTTGGCCTGTTAGCAGCTTCTAAAAACACATTCTAGCCTGATGAAACTGGAAAAATGTTTGTAGGTAAGAATATAGCTTGTTTTTCAAAAAATCATTCATATGGCTATATTTGAAATACAGGATGAATCAACTAAAATGAAAACAGAGGAGTACCAAATTCAGATGTCCTTGACATATATTGGATTTTTGAAAATATGAAAAGCCACATTTGGGTCAGACCAAAGGTCCATCTACCTCAGTACCTGCCTGCAGCAAGACTTAGTAGCAGATGCTTCAGGGAAAAGTGATACCTCTCCCAAACCCCGCCATACCTCCCAGCTACTGGCATAAGATCATCCCCCACAGTTGCCATAAAAATGAGCTGAGATCTGTAATTTGTGCCTGATTTTTTTACAGTCACATTTTAGCAAACATATACTGTACTTGGCATCATAAAACCTGCTTCTTAGTACAGATGTATTATTAAATGACAGTTCATTCTGCTATTTCTACAAACCATCTGTGGTGGAGCACTGCTGATTACACAGGAACGTATTTTTATTCTTGCATGTTTGTGTTTGCATGGTGCTTAACACCACGGAAATGGTGTGGCCCGTCAGTGCTGCCATCCAGAAACATGCTTGGAACTGACCAGTCTATTTTAAAAATCTGGCAATTGTTTCCAGTTTCTTTTCTAACCTTTTCCGTGATCTTCAAGTCTTTGGTATTCCAATGGAACAAATGCAAGATACAGACTGTCCCCATCATTTGTTTCAAAACCTCATCAGTTTTTGGCTGAAAGTGTCCTCTACAACTCCACTCCTGAAATACAGATTTTCCGCTCATTTCTTAGGGCTTTTCTACCTTGCAGAGTGAATTTCATTATGACTTATGTCATGGCAGGTGTTCATCTCCCCTCACCTTCTTAATGCAGGAAGCATATGGGACATTACCCACAATAATAACCCCATGAATGTCTCTACCAGCAAAGATGACAGGAAAGCCAACTGGCCAGTTTGGAGTTCCCTTTCGTAAGAGAAATTCCATGAGAGTTCTGGGGCTCGTATAACAATAGCCTTATTCTGGAATATTTTCCTATATGAACTTCATGTTCAGGCTATGGGTTTGTGGAAAAGTTTTAAAAACTATAGGAAGAAGCTAATATTTCTGAATAACAACTGGAGAATGTGCAGGTTCAGACTGTGTTTCAAATTGTCTTGTTTCGGGGATTATTTTTTCAGACTCTTGATGTTATCTGAATGTATTTTTCTAGGGTTTCATTCTTCTTTTAATGTTTAAGTTCATTCAAATTTATTTAGCAGATCCATCTTTGGAGGAGGAAATCCCAACATTATTAAATTCAAAGACTCAAAGAAAGGAAGGTAGAAAAAATATATACTACCTGGAAAAATCAGTTGATTGATGCTGAAGGGCTCTCTAACCAATTTAAAATTAAGATTAATCTCAGTACATATAAAATATGGAAAATCATTTAAAAATTGCAACTTAAGAAAATATATTTTATTCTTGAAAAGTTTGATTTCTTCTGTTACAGCAAAGTGAATATATATTTGCACTCTGAAATATATATATATTTGACTCTTATTCTCCAAATAATTTCTTGCTAAAGTGTTCAGTAAACCTATAATAATACTTTTTAAACATTGTGTATCTAGCATTTTTTGTAATACAGGAGTTGCAATATACAAAGTACAAAATAAAACCAATCAAATAAACACTTAGCTACAGAATAGATATATTTTAAGGGTTTTATAGTGCTTCTTTTATCCCTGGAATATCTCCAGATAAATTTTTGCCCTTAATTTCCCTTTTTAATACAGCAGCTATTCTTTCTATTCCTTTTTTAGGGTTTTAGCCCAAACTGTGCTGCCCAGTTCAGACTGTGTGGTATTGTTTATAGTGTGCTCTCTGACTGGAATACAGCAATCGGTCTCCCATGTTAGTGGGAAATGCAGAATTTCTACCACTAAATGGAAATGCTGTTCTAAAGCATTCCTTGCTGGGCCAGATAATGCTATTGCATTGCATAGCACCAGATGAAATTTGGCCCACATGCATAGATTTTGCAAGGTTGGGATAAACTCCTATGGTAAAAACCAATCTATCTATTCCCTGAATCTCCTTCTAGCAAAGGTATAGTATTTGCCAGGCAAGCAATGAGCTAGCGCATGAGAACCAGAGTGTGAAAGCAACTATCTGTGTTCTCTTTTCTCCAGTGAAAGAGCAAAAATTAAAGACACAACATAAAAAGTAAATGATTAAGTTGAATATAAATGTAGATGTCTAAACAAAGGTGATAGCTGTTAACACAGCTGATAGTCAGAAACGAGGAGCTGGGGTAGACATATTGCAGCGGAAAGGGAGACCGTAAGACTCACTGCTAGGACCACGGTATCATGTGATGGGGAAGGCTGCACCACCAGGCAACACTCCACTTCAGCACTGAACTTACAGCCAATGAACTGGTGCAGAGGCTTACTTATATAAGGCTGCCTAAAACTCTTGCTAGTGCTAGATCCTGTGTTTTCAATTATATATAAGTTTTCCCTCTTAATAAATGTCCAGATTTTCTAAGAAAGATTTAAGTGCTCTCCTGGAGCAGGGCTCAAAATACATTTTTATTTCTGTGTTCGGAAAATTAATTTAAACCTCTGTGATCCAGTCTGATCATCTGGAGACAGAATCTTTTAAAAATCAGAGGTAAAAGGGCCTTTGTATATGGGTGAGGGAAACGGTAAACAAATGAAACATAGGGCTTCTTTAATTATACTTCTAAATAAGAAGCCCCAGCTTAGTGGTCAACCTCACAGCTCCAGTCCTCAACCCCTTCTTCCATCTCTGTTGGTACTTATTGTGAAGGTACTCAAGTAGCATATAAGCATATAAGCAGCATATAAATTCACCAGATGAATTCCACCATCTCTAATATTCAGTGGTCTTATTCCAGGCACACAAAACGCACAAAATCAGATTATCATCAAGATCTTCTGTAACAGTAAGGACTAAAACACTGATTGTTCACTTGAAGCTGGAAGCTACTATGATCTGCTAGTTAAATAGCATAACATTGAAACTAGTGTTAGGACTTGAATGGTGGGGACTTTTGATAAAGTCCTAAACATACCTCAAATTATAAGGGATTATCAAACCATCACACTGTCAGTGGTCTAACATGTTCTGTCACATAACTATTTCCCAGCCACTTACAAATACTGGTGAAACAAATACACAATATGTCAGAGGATTCTCCTCTAAGTCATTTATTAGGAGCTGGTTTATTTCCTGAAATGTGTGATGGTTTATGTCTCCCATCATTCTCATCTGTAATATTTAGGCTTTACTAGTCTAACTCTGGGGATTAGAAATATACTGGTAAATGTCCAGCCTTTTTTGGATCCTGTCTCAATGAGCTCTTGCAGCAATGAGTTTCACCAGCTAACCATGAATGGCATGAAGAAACATTTCCATATGTCACTTTTACTGCCAGGAAATCACTCTGTTTTTCATGCTCTCTTTCAGTCAGTTGATCTTTCTAATGAACAAGGTGATCCACCCAAATCTAGCAGCTGTGTCTTTCTGTGATTCACATGGTGATGAATGTGGTATTCCATGGAATTTTATACGGAGGCAGAAGCACACCCACCCTTTTAGCAGGCTGATACACAACACACATCATGGCTTTCTTTACAATCAAATTCTGCAACAACCTGTAGAACTAGTTTAAAGTTTGAAAGTGGATGAGTTAAGAGCCACAGGTATTTTAAAAGTAATTGTCCTTATTCCTTTGATGAACTTTGCCTGAAGGCTAATGACCATAAACATTCCTACATAATAGTAGTCTTCATTAACAGACCTTCCACAACTGTCTTTATGAAGGAAAAAAAATGTATGAGATCTGCCTGTGTTTGAATGGCTTGGAAGAAATACAAGATTTCTTCTTTTTTTCTTCTTTTTTCTTTCCTTCCTGTTTTTTGAGTGAAATGAATGTGATGATGCACTGGCTGCTAAGATTTTCTATTTAAAAACACCATGTGGTTAATACACTCTCCCCAGTGATATTATGAAACAATTACGTTTATGTGACACTAGGAAGTTACAAGGCTTGCAAAAAATATTAGGAACAAAAATTTTTTTTCAAAGTCTGTTGGATTCTAATGTTGCCACTGGCTTTTTTTTACTATCAAATTATTCGCTAAGGAGTTTATTCGCATTCTACAGATTTGCTGAAATTTACTGTGAAATCTGGCTTTGTCAGTAGTGTTGGCCATTTCAGTTGCTTTCCCCAGCTCTGGCCGGCTAATGTTATTAGTCTTTATTAAGTGACTTAAAATGTTTGGATTTTTATGAGCTTCTACCACAAGAAATATAACATAGGTAAAAACATAGAGTAAAGGTTCAGCTTGGAAAACATGACATACGTGGGAAGTGTCCATTTTGTACTTCAGAGGTGAACCATACATGAATTTATTCAACATGCTTTTGCATATACAGTGTTCACTGTGTGACCTTTTTGAAAGCTAAAGGTTAGATAAATTTTTCCAAAATACATCTTGAATGTTTTGTCCTTTTGTCATTACGGAACTTCTGAAGGAGAGAAATGGAGTGTCTTTTTTTTTCTTAGAAATAAATCTCTGTAGAATAGAAATTGATACAAAGCAATTATTGTTCAGATATTATTTATTTTTATTAAAAATAAATGCATTATAACATTCTGAAAATGGAAAAGGAAATGAAAAGGGACTGGAAAAGATTTGAACTCAATTTTAAACTTTCCACAGAAAAAGAGACATGAAGACAAAGTGCTACATTTACAGACTATACAAGACATATTAGAGGGATTTTTTAATGCATTGTGACAGTTATGCAGATTAACATTTTTTTTTAATTATTAATTAGTGGGAGTACAGACAACCGTTTCCCACTATTTATTACATTTGTAGTAGCTTTGCTACAGTGTCACAATTGTTGTCAGCAGAGGCAGAAAGCACATATGGCTGTTTCTCTCCCAGTGATACTACAGTACTTATTCTACCTGATATGACCTAGCGCTGCTGGATAGAAATTACCTCTGCATGCCTACAAACAACTTTTGATTTAACAATGATGCTTTCTTAGCAATTTGACGCTAAGGACTGCTGGCACCCAAATCTTTCAACACAGAAACTCTTTATCACTGAGGTAAATAAGCTAGCTATGGTTTCAGTAGCTGAAGCTCCTATCCAGTCAGCTTTTAATTATCTCAGTTCCATAATGATTGGTAATCTCGTCACTTTGAGCTTTATTATACCTGTTGCCCTTTCCTCCCTGAAAAAGAACCAGAGGTAGATCCTCCTCTTCCAAGCCTTTCTTACTACTACTTTCTTCACATTGTGGACCAATAGTTTTAACTATACATAAATGCTAAATGTATCTAAGTTCTGGAAGGATGCCTATATAATTATAAATAAATAAATAAATAAATAAGGCTTTATCACAGAATCACAGAATTGTTGATGTTGGAAGGGACCTCTGAAGATCATCTAGACCAACCTCCCTGCTCAAGAAGGACCAGCTAAAGTAGGTTGCCCAGGACCCTGTCCAGTCAGGTTTTGAATATCTCCAAGCACAGAGACTCCACAGACTCTCTGAGCAACCTGTTCCAGTGTTCAACCACCTTCACAGTGAAGAAGTGTTTTCTTACATTAAGACAGAATTTCCTGTGTTTCAGTTTGTGCCCATTGCCTCATGTCCTATCACTGTGTGCCACCAAGAAGGGCCTGGCTCCATCCTCTTTACACCTCCCTTTAGTATATATGCATTGAAAAGATCCCCTCTGAGCCTTTTCTTCTCCAGCCTAAACAATCCCAGCTCTCTCAGCCTTTCCTTATATGAGATGCTCCAGTCCCTTCATCATCTTTGTGACCCTTCTCTGGACTCACTCCAGTAGCTCAATATCTCTCCTGGACTGGGGAGCACAGCACTAGACCAGCACTCCAAGTGTGGCCTCACCAGGGCTGAATAGAGGGGAAGGAGCACCTCCCTCAGCCTTCTGAAAACCCTGTGCCTAATGCAGCCCAGGATGCCATTGGCCTTCTTGGCCACAGGGGCACATTCCTGGCTCATGGTCAACTTATTGTCCACCTGGACCTCCAGGTCCTCCACAGAGCTACTCTCCAGCAGGTCAGCTCCCAGCCTGTCCTGGTGCCTGGGGTTATTCTCCTCCCCAGGGGCAGGACTTGGCACTTGCCTACCCATTTCTCCAGCCTATCAAGGTCCCTCTGAATGGCAACACAACCGTCTATCAGCCACTCCTCACAGTTTTGTATCATCAGTGAACTTACTCAGGGTGCATTTGGTCCCATCCAGATCATTAACGAAGATGTTAAACAGTATTGGACCCATTATTGACCCTAGGGGACACTACTAGTTACTGGCCTCCAGCTGGGCTTCATGCCACTGAGCCCAGCAGTTCAGCCAGTAATGTTTGTATGTTAAATTAAGTGTAATCCATATAAAGACTTGGTAACCTGTACTTCATTGGCTGAAGTCGATTTTCCCTCAATGAATTCAAAGTTCACTTGCTATTTTAAGAGATTCGAGTAAGATTCTGTTCTGTGAGAGGGTGGTGATGTGTGGAAACAATGGGGTTTGGCTTACAACTGGAATTATCTGGAGAATTTCTGATTTTTGGCTGCACTTGCTTTTAGCAGATTAATCTATGCTGAGAGATTTACTGGAGCCTGCACAAAATTAGAAAACCAAATCAGCTTATGGTGGAAACTTCTCTACCATGTAGAAGCTTGCATTGTATTCTCTGGGCAATCCATCGCTACTTGCTTTCCTTGAACACCTGATGCTTGGATCATAGAATCAAAGCCATATGAGAAGAATGTATCTTTTGGTCCTTGGATGTTCTTTCCTGAAAATATGAAAGTTGAACAGTCAGACAAAGAAGGGAAAAGGTCTAGAACTTCTTTCTTTTCATTGTTTCTCCATAGCCTAACAATTATTCAAGAGATAGATGCCTTAATTTTAATATACATGGCAGTTATATGTTTCTGTTCTAAGAATAAGCCTGAATATTTGTGAATGAACTACTGTTATTAAAAGATTTTGCTACCTCTGTTTTTTTTTTGCTAAGCCTCCTCCAAACAGGCAACTGTCACTGGAATCTGTAATGAACATTTTCTATGTATTCAAAGCTCATTTATACTGATTTCACATCAATATAGCTCATTTTAGCTCATGAAGTTTTTCCATATTTAAACAGTACATATCTGAGCAGAATCAGACTAAGTAAAGAGAACTAAGGTCCTATTGATACTAGAATTCATAGTGTTTAAACAGAAGAGCTTTTATGCATATGTCAATATTACTGAAAAATATTTCATATCACAATGCTTAGTACATAAATCTTAGTTAAATCTTGGTTTGCTGTAAGGAATCTCAATGTTTCTTCCCATGTCAATTCTTCAGTTTCTTTCTCTCTGCTCACACAATTTGTATATTTGTGTTTTATACTGAAGAACTTATAACAGAGAAAAACTATTTGCATATGTTAGTCAAATTTAGGAACCAGAAACATGAGAAAGCTACTTCATGGATTTCTGGCCTGGTATCAGGAAACTGTGGAGAAGTAAACATTACATCTCATCTACCATGAGGTCATAGTACACTCAGCTATGAAAAGTCATTTTTAAACTACTACCTCCGTGGTTTTGGTGAAGGGGGTTCTCTTTAGTTCATACCTATGAATACCATAAACCCTAAGGATTCACTCTTATAGGAAGAAATCTGTGAGTTATTTTAGTCCAGGATTGGATGCTGTTGATAAATGCAGAGGTTTCTTTATTAAAAAGAAAGCTGTGCTGGGACAGGAGGAACAAGTTATTTGCACTGTAGCAAGAAATCCTCAGATCAAGCAGTTCTTTTCAAAGTGTGATTCTGGAATGTAACAGCTGCTCGAGATTCTGCTAACTTGCGGGAGATTCATGACTAGTAGATTAATTTGCTTTTCACCAATTATAATTTATCTTACATCAGGACTGCTTACATTTTCTCTGTCATCTGCATGCATTAGCACCAGGTTAATGTGCAAACCATGTACTAAATTATGTCCTGTATAAATCTTTCCTGCTAAATACCACAGTCCTTGTCCTTACTTCCTGAGAATAACCTTTGATCTTCACATCAACAACAAAAATAATTACCATCTTTGCCCAACCCAGGACAAGTCATTTCACTCCTAAATAGCTGCACAGCTGGAGACAGATGTGTACTTCTCCCCGGATAGACCCTAAAGGGTCTTCCATGAGGCTTTATATCATACTTGTCATTCGTTTATCAGTGTCCCAATGTTGTACACTGGAAATGTGTGTAAAACATTCTCAGAATTTCAAACAATAACAAATCAGAATGGGGGAGGGGAAAGAAAAGGCTGTAGGAAAAAATAGAAGTCTTCCAGCTGTGCAAACTTAAGTAGCTGTATTAGCAGAAAACGAATTCCAAAAGTTACATTATTACCATCTTCAGCAAAAGTTGGTTGAGGGAATGCATTAATGATTTACAAATCCAGTGCAATACTAATGAAAAAATGTTTAAAAACTTCCTTCAGCATGTACAAAGCCATCAAGACAGTGGTATTCTGTTCAGAGGAATAATGTAATTTTTTTCAGAAACCTGATTTTTTTTTACTATGTTGCAGAACACAAAGTACTTCTGTTTCCTTTTTTTCAGGAAAACAAGATTTTTTTCCTTTCAAGCATAAGTCTCAAAGTTTGATTCTATTTTTCCCTTAATTTTACTTTTATTTATATTTTAAGACAGAAGTATTTTCCCGTATTGGTTTCTTTTTTATTTCTTAATCATACGAGAAGAACTGGTTACGCTACATTAGAAAAGGGAATATTAAATGAGCAGTATGAATAAGGGAAATAAGGTATTTCCACTCATCTTTTTATGATATAATAAACAGAAAGAATTTAAAAGAGAACAACAATAGAAAAGTTAGATTAAAGAAATATGTTTTTACCATTAATCTGTGAAATTCAAGATTGCAAGCTTATCAGAATCAGGTATACAGCTACTGATAAACAACTTATTAGAGTTAAGTTTAATAAAGAAAGCAGTGTATTTTATATAAACCTTCAAAGTCAATGTAATGACCCAACTCATATTAGAGAGAATTTAAAAAACCCTGTGAGATTGGATATCATATTGATTTGATCCAATATGGTGAGTACAACTCAAAATGAAAAAGGAAGATGATGTGAGGCAGTCTGAATAATTAATCTCTTAAATACTTTTTTTTCTTTTAATTCAGAAATCAGTAGGGTTCAGTCAGAAAGTGTCAATCATCTCTAAATGAGATGGAGAGAAGAAAAAGAACTTAATTAGAGAACTCTTCCCTTTAGAGCTATTTACATTGTCATCAGTCTCCCTGGGTCTCTGCTGGAAGCATGGCCGGTCCTGAGCTGCTGCTCCTTTGTTCACCACAGCAATCTTTTTCACCGGAGAGCGGCACCTCTCTCAGCTCTCTTAATTTAAAATGTTAGGATGAAATTGAGTGGGGAGACAATCTGGAGGCCAAAAAGCAAAATGGCCTAATGTCAAACGGCCATGTTCACTTGAGTACTGTTGGTATATTCCACTGTTTGAGGCATCTGGCCAGACCTACAGCCTTCTCTGGCTGAAACAAAGATCTTATCTTTGCTGAATGCTCTTTTTAGTCCTGTAGGTATGTGTCTACCTCCTAGTGAATAAAATGAGCCAGGACTCACCCAGCTCCCTCTCTGGCTCTAAGGACAAATGGTTTGGCAAGGTACACATCCATGCAGCCCCATTTCCCCCAGGTAAGATGGCCTCATCCCTACTACCTATTGGGAACAGTCCCCCTAGCCAATATTATCCCCAGAAATGAGCCTAGACATGAAAGAGTGCCAGCTAGCATGAGCTAAAACTATGGCCAGAGAGAATATAATACAATACTAACAGTAACGGCAGTTTGGATATGGACAACAGGGCAGACATGGACAACAGGACAAGCGCATGCCCTGGCCTTGTTTAATTTATTAGTGTAGCCATAGCCAGAGTGGCTAGAATTGCCATCCTGATTCATGAGAAATGTTTCAAATATATAGATGAAGCAAACAGACAAACTTTTTGAGAGCACTTGCATGTCTGTTCTACATGGTCTTGCTATTTTATTGTTATAGACAGTTCTTGAGCACAGGAGTCACCAAAAAATTACTTTTCTTCAGTCTTGTGAAAACAATATTTCAACAGAGTAAAGCTAACATTACAAGACCAGGAGAAAAGTTATCGTACTTTTAAGCTATTTGCTGAAATACAGTTTTATAAGCAATTCCCTTTCTTTTTTTCAGTGAGATCTCCCAAAATAGTGAGCTGGGTCTGATGAAAATTAGATCAGCTACTATGTAAAGATCTCATATTACATTCGCCAGAGAAATGCAGTAAGCTCTCTTGGTCTACATCTTTTTAACATTTCTGTGAATGGGAGGCTTCACAGTGACCGCAGGGTTCAGAGTCCAGATTACATATCCTGAAGCAGCTGGGGAGTATCACATTCTATATTAAACATTTTTCAGCTAATATGGCAAGCAGTGATACTTTCAAAAGCTTCTAAGTGACTTAAAAGCGTAAGTCCCCTTTTCAGCTGGGCCTCTGGTCTGTGTATGGTATAGTCATCAAAAAGCAGAACACCACAACACCAATGGCTTATGCACCTCACTATCTCCAAGAATGCTCAGCCACAGTTGTCTGGTACTTAGGGAGAATTAGGTGCCATATCTGGCCCCCAGAAAGCTGAATGGAGGACTGAGTAAGCTAATGAGCACATGGTGATAAAGCAATTTTGGAAGATTTGCCAAAGTCTGTACTGCATGAAGAAGGCTCTGTATAGCTGGAATACGTTCCATGAATTCCTTTGCAAACTAATATTTTTGCAGTCTTAGGCACAAAACTTGGTATTGGCAATAAAAGCTAATGGCTAAAAGCATTCCCTTTAACCTGAAAAACTGAGTGTTACAGGCCAATATGTGGTAATTTGGCATTCAGAACGGCTTGAGGGGATTGGAGTGCATGTCTCCCACATGAGTTCTCCAGTAATTAAGGTATTGATCCTCATAATCATAAGTATATTTTCTTTTCTACAACAAGATTTAAGTACACCTCCAGAAGAAGAACAATTCTGTCAGGCAATACTAAGGCCACTTTATCCCAAAATAGCCTTTAGAATTGAAAGCTACCCTCTCTGACCCAAGAGACATCCCTGTAGATATCCACTTAATTCCTATATGGCTGAGAACAGGCTGCATGCCACGTACCTAGGAGAGCAGAAAGGAACCTCCAGGACTGTTTGTGCCTAGCTGTGTTGTCTTTCCAGCAGATATCGGGGTGGTTGAAGTCCCCCATGAGAACCAGGGCCTGGGATCGTGAGGCTACTTCCAGCTGTCTGTAGAAGGCCTCATCGACTTCCTCATCCTGATCAGGTGGCCTGTAGTAAACACCCACAACAGTGTCACCCATGCTAGCCTGCCCTTTAATCCTTACCCATAAGCTCTCGACTCGCTCTTCACCCACCCCTAGGCACAGCTCAATACATTCCAGTTGCTCTCTCACATAAAGAGCAACTCCACCACCTCGCTTTCCTGGCCTGTCTTTCCTAAAAAGCACATAGCCATCCATGACAGCACTCCAGTCATGCGAGCTATCCCACCATGTCTCTGTAATGGCAATGAGATCATGGCCCTGCGACCGCACACAGATCTCTAGTTCTTCCTGTTTGTTCCCCAAGCTGCGTGCATTGGTGTACAGGCATTTCAGGGAGGTGATCGAGCATGCAGGTTTCCCAGGAGGGGTAAAAGAGGGTCCTCCATAGCCACATCCCATGCGCACTTCCCTGGCTGCATTCACCTGCTGGAGGCATCCTGACTTGAGCAGTCTTTTGCCAACTACCCTGTCACTATAACTCTCCCCTTCCCCCATCTTTCCTAGTTTAAAGCCCTCCTTACCAGGTTGGCCAACCTGTTGGCAAAGACCCGCGTGCCCCGCCTCGTGAGGTGGATCCCATCTCTCGCCATCAGTTGTCGATCCACTACACTGACTTCAACATTTGGCCAGCATTGCTTTGAGCCCCGTCAGGGTGCTAAGAAAACAACTGCTTTTTTCTTTCGCGTTGATTTTCTTTTGGATTTGCATGCTGAAATGACTCATCACAAAGAGGGCCAAACAAACTCTGAAAGAGAGAGGTCAGGACTCTGGCATCCAACAGTTCAATGAGGTTATGCTTGCACACCAACCCTTTAAACCTGCCAATGAAACCGGTAGGATTGCCTGGGCTTTGCTTTAAGCATAAAGAGTTTAGCAATTTAGCAAGTGCTGCCAGTCCTTGAACTCCCAAGAGTAGGCATTTAAGCACTTTTAGGGAATTTCACTGGGAGAAATTAGACTTTAAGCAACTTCAGGATTAGATGATGCTTAAGTTCAGATTTTTTGGATCTACATTTGGACAAAGGTGATTTTTGTAGGAGTTAAACTGTGTGAATTCCTAAATCAGTTAAGTTTTCTAAGTCCGAGTATCACAGCTGCTTTTGAAAATGTGATGAAAGTTGCTAATTTGCCTAGATGTCTTTGAGAATTTTAGCCACTATGATTCTAAACCATTTAAAGATATACTGTAAATGCTTTAATAAAATTAGTGTTTTACAAGTGACTCCTGACTCCAGCTGCAGTATGGTACAAGATGATATTAACTAGTATCAGCTAGAGCTTCTTGGAAGATTGATTGTCATTATGGTTGTCATAATTTCTCTCAGAACAGTCTTTTTTGATAACTGTTATTAGTATACTGCTAGAAATATAGTCGTCACTTATAGTGGCTATTTTATTAGCTTATTTTCATACAACTTTGTTTCCAGTGTCTTAAGAGAGAAATTATAAAAACCTGGTCTGTAATGTTTTATTCCCTACAAGGCACTTTCATCCAAATCCTGGGTAGATTTCCCTCGCTTCCTCAGATCCTCCTGGAGCCCTGAGGAGTATTCAGCAGTCCCACCGGAGTCTGCCATTCTCATACTTTTGCCTACTTCTCCAAACCTTCATGGAAAAAGAGGTTTAAAGTGTAAGACAGCAGTTAAAGCACAAACACAGTAGCTGAAAAGATAGAAGCTCATCTTTATCTTATTTATCTACCATATCTTTGCGTGGACATCTGAGCCCTGAGAAGTGAGAAATACTCTAAATATCAGATAAAAAAAGAAAAAAGAAAAAAGAAAAAGAAAAAAAAAAAAGAAAAAGAAAAAAAAAAAAGTGATTCTACTTACTCTAAATCTATCTCAACAGCAGTAAAACAGAAAAAAACATAGGAGCCAGAGAGGGAACTATGCTAGGATGCTAATCACATTTCCATCATGTAATAAAATTGTTGTAAATGCTTTTTATCAAACAAGAAGAGTAAGTTTATAAATTATAGAAATTCAAGACTGTTTTCAGTTGCTAGTAGAACCCATGGGATTAAAATCTGAGCTTTTTTCTTCTCTCTATTATTTGTCATTGAGATGTATGCTGGCTGTTGGATAAATTCCATACCCAGGTTTCATTTCTGTGTGCACAGCACTGTCATTGTGTGCTGTGAGATGGGAAAGCTTCATTTTTCACTGCTGCAAATGAGAATGTCAACTCTTCAGGTGACGTCAATCAAATATAATAAAGCTACTTTAAAAAGCACCAGCTGCAGATCTAGTCCAAAGACTGAAATTTTAAGTTGTATGCAAGACACATCAGAGTAGAGTAACATATGATGATAACAAATAAACTGCCTAAGCACTATTGTTTTCATGCAAAGACACCACAGCCTCTTGACAATATGTGTTGTGACAGATATATGTGGACTGAACACCTGTGCTCAACAAACCCAAAATAAGAGCAAAATTTGTCTGAAGGAGGACATGAAAGCCCTAAACCACACGCTTCTTTCTGTACAGTCCTTTAGGGAGAAAGTTTATTGTACTCGGGAACACACTGTGCTGCATATAGTTTCTGGAAGAAGCCACAAATCAGGCAAGTACAGATTCACAGTCCACAGAGACCTATCTTTTTACAAGTGATTTTTACCTATCTTCCAGGAAATTCAGAAGGATAAATGCAAAATCTAGAGCTTCAGGCCATCACATTATGCTCTGGCCTTTCTAGTGGGATTCTGAGTCCGTAAACCAATTCATTGCACTCAACAATACTTTGCTCGTTTGAAATAGATTGAGTGAAAAAAAGGCTAAAAGGCATTTCAAAGAAAGCTGGTCTGTACCCCAACAGGAGGTTCTGTATATATACATGCAAATAAAGCACATGAACAATAAACATCACACTGAAAGGCACACAAATTTGCAAATAATCAGAAAATTGTGTACACTAACAAATGGATATCTAAAACCATTTTTCAACAATAGTGCGTGGAGAGGAGAATAAAAAGTAGTAGAGCAACTAGTGAGGCTGAGAAGGATAAAATTAGTAAAGGGAGAATTATCATGATTTAGAACTTGTAGCATATCATGGTTTAAAGTAATACAAATATAGAAGTAAATTTTCATTCTTGAACTGTGTACTGCCCAAAGAACACCTTAACTTTTTTTTACAAGGGTGAGCTTGAAGAGCAATTTGAAAGAAATGGGAGGGGAATTTGTGGATAAAATCATGGAGGACAGTGATTAGAAAAGGTACAGGGACATTAATATGAAAAGCAGGCAGACAGATAAGATTGCCTGCTGTTTGCCATCATAAGAGGTAGCATGAAGAGAGATGTGGTAATGAACAAGAAGAGACTGGCCAAAGAAAGAAATGTTCAAACAGGCCTTAGTGTGGAAGGGGACCATTTTTGATCATCAGGTCAACAAGGAAATGACCTGAGGGCAGCAGCCGGGGCAGATTTTGTGTTTGGAAGTGCTTAAATATCAAGGGGATAAGCATGATAGAATCACTAATGTAGATATACTGAATATACTCACTTGAATATACCAGTGTAATACACACACACACACACACACACATAAAAGATTTATATAAAATATATATATATATATATATATATATATATACACACACACACCAGTGTAAGCAGGGCTAGAGGATGGAAAGTTAAGGAGAAAGTTAAGAAGACAATGTTTCTGTGGGCATCTATGTTCTTCCTTAAGGGCATTTGGTCCCTCGGGGTGTTCTGAGTATACTAGTGGCTGTGCAAGAGAAGAAACAAGTATGTATAGCCAGAAATCAAAACAAGAACTAAACCCACCTGGGGATATCACCTCACCAGTATTTTAATTGAATGCACAGTCTTCTTGCTTCAAGCTATTTTAAGATAATTCTCTTTCTCATGACCCTTGTGATCTACAATTCCATCTACCTTTTTTTTTCATCTGAAAATAAATTCAGGGATGGGAACAATGAGTTTTTCTATCCAGCAAGTTCACCATAATTTTGGAGATCTGCTTCCAAAGTAAAAAATTGTAGATGGCACCAAGTGTGCTAAAATTGAAGCATAAAAAACAATCCTTTTGCTTCTAGTGATACTGAACAAATTTCCTAATGGAGGTATGCTGTAAAGAACATTACCATTACCACTTGTATTTCTCTCTGTGTTACAGAATCACAGAATGACAGAATGGTTGAGGTTGGAAGGGACCTCTGGAGATCATCTAGTCCAACCCCCCTGCTCAAGCAGGGTTATCTAGAGCACATTGCACAGGATCGCGTCCAGGCAGCTTTTGAATATCTCCAGAGAAGGAGACTCCACAACCTCTCTGGGCAACCTGTTCCAGTGCTTTGTCACCCTCAGAGTGAAGAAGTTTTTCCTCATGTTCAGATGGAACTGTCTGTGTTTCAGTTTGTGCCCGTTGCCTCGCATCCTGTTGCTGGTCACCACTGAAAAGAGTCTGGCTCCATCCTCCTGACACCCTCCCTTAAGATACTTGTACATGTTAATAAGATCTTGTATGGGAAAGTGCGGAAGAATGTCGAGGAGATAGGCGATGGAAGCTAGCCAGACTGTTCCATGGGAAAAGGAGCATCAACAGGACATGTTGACCCATAGCCATGTAGCTGGGCCTATGCCAGTGTGGTGTGCACCTGGGCTTTGACTCGAGACTAGCGACGAGCTCAGTGTGCCCACTGCGCATGTGTATAGTACACAAAAACCACGTACAGTGCCCCCCCGGCGTTCCTCACTGTGGACCGATGCTCAGCGGTGCCAGGGACTCTCCCGCTCCTTTATTGCCTCGATCGGGAAATCGCTGGGGAACCCCCGCTCAGACGCAGAGGTAATAAACGCTCAGCATCGACCTTAGTGTGCCTTGTGTTTGTGTATCTGTTCCTGCCGGGAGTCCAGGCATCGCCCCTGCCAGACCCTTACAGATCTCCTCTTAGCCTCCTCTTCTCTAGGCTAAACAGGCCAAGCTCTCTCAGCCTTGCCTCATAAGAGAGATGCTCCAGTCCCCTAATCATCTTTGTAGCCCTTCGCTGGACTTGCTCCAGTAGTGCCACATCCCTCTTGTACTGGGGAGCCCAGACCTGGACACAGTACTCCAGATATGGCCTCACCAGGGCTGAGTAGAGGGGGAGGATCACCTCCCTCCACCTGCTGGCAACACTCTTCCTGATGCAGCCCAGGATACCATTGACCTTCTTGGCCACAAGGGCACGTTGCTGGCTCATGGTCTACTTCTTGTCCACCAGGACCTCCAGGTCCTTCTCTGCAGAGCTGCTTTCCAGCAGGTCAACCCCCAACCTGTACTGGTGCATGGGGTTATTCCTCCCTAGGGGCAGGATCCTGCGCTTGCCTTTGTTGAACTTCATGAGGTTCCTCTCCACCCAGCTCTCCAGTCTGTTGGGGTCCCTCTGAATGGCAGCACAGCCCTCTGGTGTATCGGCCACTCCTCCCAGTTTTGTATCATCAGCAAACTTGCTGAGGGTGCACTCTGTCCCTTCATCCAGGTCTCTGATGAAGAAGTTGAACAAAACTGGACCCAGTACTGATCCCTGGGGGACACCGCTAGCTACAGGCCTCCAACTAGACTCTGCGCCACTGATCACAACCCTCTGAGCTCTGCCATTCAGCCAGTTCCCAATCCACCTCACTGTCCACTCATCTAGCCCACACTTCCTGAGCTTCCCTATGAGGATGTTATGGGAGACAGCTTCAAAAGCCTTGCTGAAGTCAAGGGAGACAACATCCACTGCTCTCCCCTCATCTACCCAGCCAGTCATTCCATCATAGAGGGCTATCAGATTGGTTAAGCATGATTTCCCCTTGGTGAATCCATGCTGACTACTCCTGATCTCCTTCTTTTCCTCCACATGCTTGGAGATGGCCTCCAGGATGAGCTGCTCCATCACCTTTCCAGGGATGCAGGTGAGGCTGACTGGTTTGTAGTTCCCTGGGTCCTCCTTCTTGCCCTTTTTGAAGACTGGAGTGACATTGGCTTTCTTCCAGTCTTCAGGCGCCTCTCCTGTTCTCCATGACCTTTCAAAGATGATGGAGAGTGGCCTAGCAATAACATCTGCCAGCTCCCTCAGCACTCATGTGTGCATCCCATCATGGCCCATGGATTTGTGGGTGTCAGGTTTGCTTAAATGATCTCTAACCCACTCCTCCTCCACCAAGGGAAAGTCTTCCTTTCTCCAGACTTTCTCTCTTGCCTCCAGGGTCTGGGGCTCCTGAGGGCTGGCCTGAGCAGTAAACACCGAAGCACAGAAGGCATTCAGTAACTCTGCCTTCTCTGCATCCTTCGTCACCAGGGCACCCACCCCATTCAGCAAAGGGCCCACATTTCCCCATGTCTTCCTTTTGCTACTGATGTATTTGAAGAAGCCCTTCTTGCTGTCCTTGACATCTCTTGCCAGATTTAATTCCAAACGGGCCTTAGCCTTCCTCGTCGCATCCCTGCATACTCTGACAACGTTCCTATATTCCTCCCAAGTGGCCTGTCCCCCTTTCCACTTTCTGTAGACTTCCTTCTTCTGGTTGAGTTTTGCCAGGAGCTCCTTGCTCATCCATGCAGGTCTCCTACCTCCTTTGTTTGACTTCCTACTCATAGGGATGCACCACTCTTGAGCCTGGAGGAAGTGATGTTTGAATATTAACCAGCTCTCTTGGACCCCCCTTCCTTCTAGGGCCCTAACCCATGGGATTCTTCCAAGTAGGTCCCTGAAGAGGCCAAAGTTTGCTCTCCTGAAGTCCAGGGTTGCAATCCTACTCAGTGCCCTGCTGCCTCCTCGCAGGATCCTGAACTCCACCATCTCGTGGTCACTGCAGCCAAGGTTGCCCCCGACCTTCACATCTTCCACCAGTCCTTCTTTGTTTGTTAGTACCAGGTCCAGCAGCACACCTCTCCTTGTTGGCTCCTCCACCACCTGTGTCAAGAAGTTGTCACCAATGCTCTGCAGGAACCTCCGGGACTGTTTGTGCCTAGCTGTGTTGTCTTTGTATTTGTCTTTGTTGTATTACAGATGAGAACTGAACAAGGTACCTAAGTCCTACTAAGCCAAACATATCTTTGAAAACTTTGACCTATCACAAAAAGAAGTATATAGTGGAGCAGAATTAGGAAACAAACTGGCAATATCTAATGCCAAGAACAGCTCTATTTCTGCTCTGCCTTACAGATTTGAATCTCTAAATGTGTCACAAATACTAGTTTATTTCAAAGTGCGTATTTTCACTTCTCTTTTATAATGCATGTAGACATGGAATTTGTTTTCCAAAGTTTCATATTGAATCAGTGACAGAAGCAAAGAGACAACCCAGAACTTCGGAGCCCTTCTCTCTCTCATAGAAGTGAAGCACAATATTCTGTTTATATGCCCTTGAAACTATACTTAAGTTGTAACAATAATTTATATAAAATGAACTGGATATTTGACTTCAAACAACAGTCCACAGACTTTCTAAAATTAATTGAGTAAATAGTTTTGATAGTCAGCAGCCAATCAGTACTGTTTTTTCTCTGCCATTCAGACAAAAATGAGAAGAAAGCAACCGTATATACTAGAACATATCCAAGAGTAAAAGTACATATGATATGAAAATTATACAAATGCAGAGACTGCTTTGCAAAAACAGCTCAGACCACTTTTATTGATCTAAAGGTTTACGTCTTTGTGCATACAAAGCAAAGATGAAATAAGGTCTCTTTATATTGTATTAAAACTTTACTAACTGGACTGTATTAATACTGTAATAGACTCTTGAAAATAGAAAATATCTGTAGAAAATCTTGACCTTGAGAGAGACTGAGAAGACAAGTGCTGTCAGTGGCTTCTATTCATACACAACTTAGCCAGCATCAAAAATATCAGTGGAACATTTTCTATTTTCATTTAATTCTCTCAGAGTTTTCATTGGAAATGTGTGTACATTTCAATATTAGGCTGCCAAAGTTGAGGAATTTTCAGCTCTGCACAAATGACTGTACTACTTAGTATCTGATTGAGTTAACCACTTCACCGCATCTTTGAAGCAATGCATGAAGCAGTGAAGCAGTCAACTTTTTGCAAAACTAGGATCCTCAGAGATGCAATGAACCAAAGATAAAAACAGTCAAAAGTACTCTTGACAGGAAGTTAGTCAGAAGATGGTGCTATTATAACAGAACTTCTAAGGCAGCAGAGACTATACATATACCAAAGCATACAAGACAGATGCAAGAGAAAGAAAAACCCAAGTGTTAATGAAAATTTGATTTCAGTGAGAATTGATGCTCAGCATCTTGTTGAACACAGCTTACAGAAATGGACTCACTGAAATGAAAGACTCTACGATTTTATGCCTTGGCTTGCTTACAATATTCACAGCAAAGAGGAAACACAGAAAAACATAAACTTAACAACATTGCCATTCACAGACCTTTGCAAACTCATATGGGTCTTATCAGCTCACCTCAGAGACCCACAGATGATCAAGAAGCAACATTTTATTGTATCTTACACCATTTAGTGTACTGCCATGTCAAAAGATAGGTTCCGATTGAAATGCTGCTGGTATTGCAAACAACTTGGAAATATGCAGTAACACGGTTGCATTGCCTCTGGGGCAGGATTAGCTCAAGTATCTACACAGAACTGGATTATGTCACATAGAATAACCTTAGAAACATTTTCTTGTCTCTTTCTAAGAGACAAAATGCAAGTTGCCCAACTTTCCATAAACAGAATACCAAATTTTCTGCAGGGTAAAAAGATTAAAGTATGACTGTGACTGAGAGAATTGGTGGGAAAATGAGCAAACAAGAATATAATTACCAAAACATCTGGGTGCATGTAAATGAGTGTGTTAATTACCTAGATATCAAAAGGGTGATTAAAAATACATGAAGTTGGAGTAATCCACAGGAAAGTTAATTGTAGTAATTGATATGATGAATGAGATGCCTTCTGCAAGCTTTGGGCAATCATGGAAACCAGAGAAAAAGGCAGAACTACTGAGCAAAGAACAACATAAGTGGGTTCTAATATGTGGCAGAGTTCTCAGCTGGTAGAAAAGCACAATATCATTTTTAATATCTAGAAAATAAAGAACATTTATCCAATGAAAATCAAACTGGGGACAGGTGTCTTTTTCATGATCCAGGTAAAGTAATGGAGGAGGTTACCACTCCTGTCTGTGCTTCAACACTCTCCCAAAGGAAGTTACCATATTTAGTAATCACCAATAGTGAAGCAATCTGTTTTAAAAAAATGCAAAGACCAACTTGATTAAGCAGCTTAATTAGCCTGATATTGCTTGAAGCACTCAAATTAACTGTTTTGCTTAAAGATTGAAAGTGTTAACCTGCTATAGTGCTTGGAGCAGGGCCAGGACAGAAGCCTTTTGTACTGCCATTGCTGCATGCAGAAGAGGACATCTGTCCTGATCTCAAATATACCCTCACTGTGTAAGACACAGTTACACCCAAGGCTTTCAGTGCATGTCAACACCTACAAACAGCTGCAAACTTATACAAAGCTGTTCTTCCTGCCCTGTGACTAAAGATTGAAAGGTAATAAATGTGTATTATATCATATATATAAATGTAATATATGGATCCAGTCTGATTCTTGCCTTGACCATTATTATTTGACTCATTTCTTATAGCCTTTTCAATAGCAGAGGTCAGTTAAGGGCAAAGATTCAGAAGAGTAAAGGTCTGGCAGAAAAACACTGTAGAAAGTATTTTGCAATACTACTCATTTATTTTAGAGTAAATCAGGACAAACACTATTGCTTCTAATGGAGTTTGTATTTACGTCATGGGAAAAACTAAGAGAATGGTAAAAGTCTGAGAGATGGTCAGCGGAAATGAGGTGTAACTTGACTGAAGATAGGGGTCAAATTCTTCCCTGCTAAAAATGAGCAAGCCTCTGTGAAAATGTCAGTAAGACTTCACTCAAAAGTCTCAGTAGAAATTTTAGCCAGCAATAGCATGGGAACTTCACAATGTCAAAAAAATGTCAATTTATTGAAACAAAGACATATCTTTAAGCACTTTTCTAATTAAATACAGGAATTTTCAGCAGAATCTACCATGCACCACTCTATTAGAAACTTCTCTTGTTTGTCAGCCTTGGATGCACTAAGATGCATGGTTCCTGGACAGCCCTGATGTCTGGACTGTGTCGGAGCAGGGAACCCTGCAGCTTCCAGGCTCCTTTCCCTGAATCTGGGAGCTTGCAGTCCCTGGGAGTGCTGGCTCCTTGTCAGAGTGAGGAGGCACCCTGCAGGCGCAGCTCCTGCCAGGCTGCCTGGCCTTGCCGCAAGGTATGGAAGCAGCCTCGCTTCCCTGCCCGAGGCAAATGCTTCCCCCGCCCTCGTTTGGACTCTGCAGATGAGTAATATTATATTAGATATATTTTTTTAACCTTTTAATGGAAGTTGTGGAATTTCCACTTTCAATTCCATTCTGAAATGTAAACATTTTTTTGCAGAATTTGAAGAATTTTAAGTCGTGACTTTCAGCTGATGCTTATTGTGGATAGGTGAGAGGAAAGAATAAAAGCATAGGATTTTTGTTATGAGGAGGATAAATCTGAAGATTAAGCAGTTAATTATTTTCTGGCATAAATAATGTTCTGATTACCTCACTGTCCAATATCGATAAACAGAAAGAATCAGAAATATGTTTATGAATATTTCAAGGCCACTGTTAATTATGGTGGATTTTGTATTGACATCAGTGTATCAGAGAATAAATATCTGGTCCTGGCATATAAATCCTGTGGTAAACAATGTAGATCCTGCTAATTAACAACTCATTAATTTTGACTAAATTAATAGATTTCAAAACATCAAATGTAAGCTAGCTCAGTATTTTGCTAAAAATTGTCTCCTTAATGGGCATCAAAGTTTTCTACCAGCTACATCCATCTTATTATTAAAGAAGAGACCAAATGTGATTTGTTTTGTTTCTTGCTAAATGAAACAAATACAATTCACAGGAAAGTTTCACTTTGCGCTTATCTACATATCTTTATCCACAAGACTTTATATTATGATAACAAACCAAGAAACTTCCCAAACACATGCGAAAATGAAATAAAAAGTGAGAAAAAAGATTTCTTTTAGCTTCACATCCCAATTAAACAAGTAACTGACTTGGCAGATCTTGTCTTTGTTCCATCCCTGCAGTACAGTCTAGGAAAGCACACTCCCTGTGGGAGTTGTTAGTCTTGAATAATAAAACAGATTACATGCCGAGAAGGCTGAAAAGAGTTGTTTCAGAGGTTAAGGGAGAAACACTAATTTTGAAAATGAATCCCAGTGGTGGATATATAATCGGCCCAAATAAAAGGGAACACACTTCCTTGTGGCAAGTTGATATATGATGGCTCAACAACCAAGAAAATAATCAGGCATGAAAAGCTTTGTTTTTCAATTAGAACTATTCAGGGAGTTTGTTGTATGTGCAATGTTTCTTCACCACGTCTTGTTTGACTTTTAGTCTCTATGCAATTGAGTAGCTCCAGGTTTGAGCCTGGATTTCTCCTTTGTGGGAGGACTTCTGAGAGACAGAGATGCCAGAAAAAGCCCCCTCAAAGTTTTCTCCTCAAAATTTCATCAAAGACCTTTCTCATTTTTACAAATGTTTCTGCTCACAAGTCTGTTGAAGACCCAGAGGAGACCAGGACAAGTTATACAGACATTCTGCTCCCATATCTCTGCTTCAATTTTATTCTCCAACAGAGCTGTTCCCTAGGAAATACGTTGCCGTCATATCTCCAGCCAACATCTGCCCTGAGATCTCCTGCTACAAAAATATTATCAGTCTTAACTCATTGCTAAACTTTCCACTGAGCAGGAAGAAAATGTGAGGAGAAAAAGTGAGGGATGTATCACTGACCTCAACTCTACTGGCGCAGATTGTTGAAAAGGTGCTCCGAGATCTGCTTCAAGGAGATCTTGGTTTGTTCCATAGGAGCAACATTAAAATATAACCACCCCCACATAGGAAAGGTGCAGTGTGCATCCTGGACATTTCCTGGTTTTATCAGCCACTGCTCAGATTTCAGCAAACAATCATGAAACTGCAAAACTACTTGGTAAATGCAAGGTATAGGTCCAGCTAAACCCCTAAGAATGCCTATAATCATTAAAAGACAAGAGCGACAGGAACGTGAAGTGTATATATCACTCCGCAAATGGTGTGAGGTAGTAGTTAGAGCACTGGGAGACAGGGGATCTGGTTGTCTCATGTATACTGCCTCTCTTCTGCTGTTATCTTAGGCAAGTCTCTCCACCTTTCTGTACCTGCAAAGTATCAATAATAATAATAACACTTATCTTTTTTATAAACCATTAACCTCCATTAATGCAATGACAATATCTTCATTCATATTAAAAATAATAATTGATGTACCCATCTGGAAGCAAAGAAGTGCAAGAACAGAGCACAAAGTTTTTAACTGGAAATACAGCAATCGTAAGAAGTATCTGTGCCATGTGTTGTAAATATGGAAAACAGAATACAAAAGGCTCACTTAAATCTTGTGAGATTCCTGATTCCTCATGTACCACGTTTGGTGCTGATTTATTGGAATTAAAATGGCAAGAAAACCTCTTGCTGTTTTTTCTTGGAGTTTTTAGTGTAGGTTTCTTTTGTTTTTAATCAGGCTCTTGCTCAAGCCATGTGAGTAAGAATTCAGTAACACATTGTAAATCACAGTTTGCAAGTCCTGTGACTGCAGATGAGATAGTAAAAGATAATGCTATATAATTCACATGTGGCTTATTTGTCATTCAAGCACCACATGTCAGATTCTCCCTGTGCACAATTGAATGTGTGAGCAGAAAAGTTAGTACAGATTGTAAAGAACATAATTTTAAAGTATTGGCTATTAGAATCCTTTTGTTTTTGCAAAAACAATTCAGAATCTTATACGAGTACAAACCTTGATTTCTTTTCTTAACCATCTTAAAAGTATATTGAGTCAAAGTCAATTTACCATCAAGCTGTTTCAAAAGAGGAGGTGGCAAAAAATGGAACAGAAGAAATTTCCAGTCAGCAATCCAGGCAATTTCTTCCAAATAAATAGTAGAGAAAATCATATGCCAAAATGGAAATGTCTAACATCAAGATAACAAATAGAACTTTTACAACAACATGACATTACTTTAAAGTTATCAGGGATTGTCATTTACTACGTGTGCTCAGACATGAAGGTCTATAGCACAGATGTTGTCCGGAGATCTCTTTATAGTCTTTGGAGAGAAATAGGTAAATTGCAGTCCAAAAGTGCAGTTTCTCTCTATTGACCCTAAAGGAAGTCTAAGTTCAGGTGTCTACAGTATAGATGTAATTCATAGCACTCTTGTATGTAGTGCTTAGTAAAATGAAGCCCCAAGTTGTCTGATACTTGAGTCCCATCATAAAAAAACCCTAAATACTGCATCATAGTTCTGTAGGTACTGGTATGAAAAATAAACAGCTGCAAAGTCCTGTGAAGCTACAAAGGGCATCAATTCTTATTTCTGAAGATATCTGAGCTCCTCATATGGCTCCATTATATAACCCACCTAGTCACTCAACACAAATGCAAATTTTTCTAAAAACCTAAACTAACCACTGAAGAAGGAAGGAATGATAGGGTTGGAAAGGATGTATTGTTCGGGATAAACTTTAAGTTATATATGAACAGAACATGGTGATCATCCTATTTGTCATCTATGCTAATGTTTGTCAGAGATATCTCTAGCTGAGTTTTGTAGTGATCAGATATACTCCTACATTGTCAGCTATCAGCAGTTTTATATGAATTTGATTTTTACCTTGATCTTGTATTAAAAAAAAAGGCTAACGCAATCGTAACAAGCAGGTTTTTGACTATCAGTGAGCCTCTCCCACGCCTATTCCCTAATTAATGACTTTTAAACCTTTGGCCAAATTCGGAAAAACTTGACAGAGGTCACAGTAAAACTTTGTGAAAATGGACATTCAGATAGAGGAGAGATGCATGTCAAGTAACCCAAGTGAACGAAAGGCTGCAATGTGGGTTCATAGTTTATCAATCACATCAGAGAACTTATAAATGTGCCAAGTTTCTGTCAGAGCTCACCTTCTCTTAAATATCAAAATTACACTCCGCAAACTATGTACTTTTAAAGGAAGACAAAATAATTGCTGCTGTAATACTATTCACTTTTGAACTCTGACTTCTGTTGAGTGTGTAGTCCAAAGCCATACAAGCGGTCACTGGTAGCATACTGTAATCATTGGATTTTGGCTGAGATTGTATAGCAATGGTGTTAACATTATCAGTAAGTTAAAGACTAAGAGGCTCTGACCCATAATGTGACACTAATTCTGTACAGAGCTTTTTCTTTTGTCTGTTTTTTGGATATTTAGACTTACCAGTGCCAGCACTCTTTCCAGTTGTTTAGGATGCAGGAAGCTTAAACAACTTTATAAAGAACAAAGTTCTGTCATATGTCCCAAATGATAATGTAGTGGAATGGTCCTAGTAATTAGCTATAAAAATATATAGTACAGCTTAATAGAATTTAATGTTATATAATTATATATTTACTTAATTCATACATATATATAAAAAATAACAGATTTGGGATAGAACCTAGCAAAAGAACAAAAAAGTACCTTACTAGGTACTATTGGAGAAGGGGACACCTGAACAAGTTTACATTAAAACACAATGGGAAATATATACACTTTTCTGGAGCATGCAGAGGGTGTGATGCCAACATCCTTCCTTTCAAACAAAGGAATGACCAGTTAGCAATTTAAGGAGAATTTTTTAAACTGTTTCTATTTTTCAGTGTGTTTTGACTGGAGTGTTAGTAGTTTGGAGACAGTAGATGGTACAACCAGCTGCAGCTTAAGAAGTAAAAAAATAAGTCATTTTGCAAAATGTCTGTATTAATAAACCGCAACAAAATCTATCCATAATTATTGGCAATCTCTTGCTTTTACCTTTAAAAGAATATATGAAGCTGGCATCATTTTATCATGTGGCTCAGAATCAAAATCACAGCAGAGCAAAATAGTATTACAGGTTTATTACGTCTTAAAATATAGAAATATATTCCAACAGCATATTTTAAAGAATAATGTAACAATAATCTTCAGTTTCTTATTCTTAAAATGGTACACCATTATTCAAAAATATATTACTTAATGTACCCAAAATTTAGTTTTCATCAAATTCTATTTAGAATAAATCGAGTTCGAAAAGCATATCCATCTACCTGATTTATACACAAACAAGTACATTTTTTGAAGACAGCCCTATGAAATTTAACTTTCATTATTTAAGTGTTTCAAAATGGTAATTCAATGGGAGACGTTATATTTTGAAACACACCATTGTACATGAACTGCAACTGCAACAGACATAGGTATGTAGGGAAAGTAAGCATAAAGTAGAAATGGAAGTATAAAATGGAACTGTAATATTAAGGAGAAAGAGCTCCAGAGACTGAAAGCAGAACTGTTAATTTTTCAAAAAACTGAGTGTATGAGTAGAAAAGATTTATGGTAGTACTCCAATAATAAGATAAAATAAATTAGTTTCGGCAAAAAAAACAGACATTTTCATACATACATGCATACACACACTCACACACGCACACACTTCCACTGATTTTATCAGTCTGTAATAATCTGAGTTTTTCTGAAATATACTTTAAATAGCCACTGAAATCAGAGTTTAAATGAATAGATTCTCTAAGATAGGAGAAATTGATATGGTCTATTCATTTTTTAACAACACTCTGAGAACTGTTTAAATATAACATTTTTAATCAAGCCAATTCATGATAAAAGCATATATTATAATTAATCACACAATAAAGAGGAAACGGAGTTTCTATTTTCCCATTTTCATAATACTAAAACAAGGGGTATCCAAAGATATTAAATGTGGTAAATTCAAAACAAGCATATGGGTTGTGGTGGTGAGAACGATTACTATCTGGAATTAAACTGTGCAATTCACAACCACAGGAGTTTATTGGAGGCCAAAAATTTAGGAGTATTTAAAAAATGATTATTTATATGGATTTGAGAATTTTCAAAGTGACAAAAGTTAATGCTAAGAGAAGAAAACATATTAAATCTTATGCTTCATGATTTTGGCCAATCTCTAAACGATAGAAAAGAATAGGGGGCCTAAAACAGGCTACAGATAATTACCCAACAGCTCCTTGGGAAAAGTGTTTTTCATTTTCCTCTGAGGACAGGCACCAGCAGAGACGAGATCCTGAGTCAGACAGGCCACAGGACTGTCCCTGTGCAGCAGCTGCTACATCCTTCTCCTTGCACAGTCAGAAAACATATTGGGAAGCAGGAGCTAAGCCTCTCCAAACACTGGTCTTCTGCATGATTTGGGTACATAGTCACTCACCTGTATAACGGGAGGGCTTGTGTGTTTGATTTTACCTTTTGCCGTTATTAAAAAATATTTGTCGCAGTAGTGCCATAGATAATAAACTGACCTGATTTGAGGTAAGAATGTTGTAGTTCAATTTTTAGTGTTAACATGGAAAGTTATAGATAGAGGCTGGAGTCTGTCTCCACAGAATTCCTGAAGCTTTGAGCCTTTTGCAAAGTCTACAACCCACAAGCCAAGAAATAACATACTCCTCCAGTTACACTGATCTTGTTAAAGAAAATAGTTAAAACAATTATGTGCAACCTTTTAACTTCTATTTTCTATCTACTATTTACTTAAACACTGTTAGACATTTCACTTTTTCTAATGGAGCAGAACTTCTAAAAGAAAAAATATGTTTAGCCAAGCAGTTTTGTATAGTTTTTTTTTTTTCTCCGTGCCTTTTTCTAAATAAATACCCCACCACAGTTTTCATTGGCACAATATGACCAAACATGTTTTAGCTCCTTTAACAATATAAAGCAGTTACAGAAGTTCTGGAGTTTCTCACTTCTTTAAAAAATCTATACAAAGGTTTTACTTTAAAATATCGAAATGAAATGAAGTAGGTTCCAGTATATTCAATTGAAAAATCATTTTTTGAAGTTCTACTGCATAGTAAGGTGACCCATAAAATAAATGGTTTTGAAATTTTGCTCATACAAAAGAAACTATATACTTTTAAATAAATAAAAGCTACTATATACATTATACTGTACATTTAAATGAGAGATGACATGAAATGGAATAAATTTAGGGTTGCCTTTTCATCAGCAACGCTCATAACTTGACTTTATTACAATTCTGAACAAAACCCTCTGCTTTAGATTATTATTTTTTTGTTCTAGTGGCAGCCACATGAACGCACCACCATATTCCTGTATTTTTTTAGAATAACATTGGAACTGTCATCAAAGTAGAGCACGGAGATTGCATTCAGTTTTGTTGGTGCACAGCATGGCTTTGGTACATGATCAGGGAACATCAAATGAACCTGAAAGACAGATAAATACATTGCTCATATATCAAACAGAGAGGTACAAGGATCAGGTCAGTGCAAAGCATGGCTATACAATTCAAAGAGTGCTGTGGTTACAGATTTTCTTTGGTTAGCAACTTTAAATCCCACCTTACCTCCAGAACTTTCCCCTGATTTCAGCCGAATGGGCAGACTTAAACAACAGCAGATGGAGAGATAAATTAGGTGGAACAGCCAAGATAGAAAGTTGGTTTTCAGATGAAATTTAGAAAAGCATCAGAATTGGGCTGCTCTTTAGGAAAACACTTAAACATATGGTTAGTACCATCTCTGTTCAGGACAACACTTAACATGAAGCCCACGCTGAAGTCCCTGGACTCAATAGGACTTCAGCATGTGCTAAATTGCCTTCCTGAGCAAGATTCTTCTCAGCATGGAGGAGCACACAAAGTTTGCTGTGGATAGCAAAGGCTTGTTCTGAAACACTAGTTTCAGCCTGTGAAACACTAAGATGTGGGTTTGCAGACAACATCAGTGTATTTTTCAGGTCTTATCTTGGGATCTCTGTATCCAATTCTACTTCCACTGAAGTCAAAATCAATTCATAAGGTGGGTGCCAGCTGGACAGAAGGTTTGGGGAAGGGGTTGAGACAGAGAAGGCTTTCTGTACACAAGGCTGGAATATATCAATGGAAGGTTAAAGAGAAAGAAAACAGTTTTGAACAGCATCCCAGAATGAACAAGATCTAGTGGAAATATCTGAAAATGGGGGAAATACAAGTTCTTTGTACTTTAAAGTTGGATGTAATAATATTCTACTCATGCTGAAGACTTGGAAACTGGGCAGGCCAGAAAGGAGGGAGTTGTAATAGACAGGGCAAGAGATTATTAAGGCATGGATGAAGACTTCAGCAGTAATAGCTTTCGTTTGTATGTTAAGTCTTTGTAAATCTGTTATAGCCATCTGTCTTGCAGTGATATAAACTCAGAGTCTTTGCCAGACAACAGAGAACAGTCTATCAGGAAACGATTTTTACATAAATGTTACCATGAGAAGGTCTTTTGAAATGAGCAATAATAAATCCTGAAGTAGCAGTTTAGTAAGGGTTTAGACACACATTTAAAAACAGTTTAACAAATGAATAGCAAAGCACTGAAGAATGATTGTGCCTTGCCTGAGCAGATGTTTGCCCTGCCATAACTTCTTGTCCCACCAGCCTCCGTCTCTCCAACTATGAGCTCCACAGCTCTGTGAATGTGCAGGCATCTCCGGTGTTAGACTTCCTAGCCTTTTTCACCGTACAGATAGCCAGGAATATCCTGGCCAGCCACAAGCTTTGGAAATGGGCTACTATGGTTCTCTCTCTCTCTCTCTGGGCTGCCTTTTCTCCACTAAGCTACGGTGAAGTCCACGCTTGAGAGCTCTGCTCTCTTTCAGGGGTCAGAGAGGCAAGACCCCCCCAGAGCAGTAGCTGAGCCAGGGCCAGGCTCTGCTGGCAGCACCAGCCCGAGGTGGCCACAGGGAGCCGTGGGAAGCAGTGCAGCGCTGTGCGTGGGTAGCATGGACCCTCCTGCTGGGGCACTCAGCCCAGGCACCAACCCTGGCGGGGGCCAAGCAGGAGGCACTTCATCATGGTGCTAACTGTCAGTGCTGAGACACTGGGATTAAACCTCTTTCATTAATTGTATTTCTAGTCCCTGTTGGTGCTGGGCGACTCAAGCCAGGGGGTGCTCTGAAAGGAGCATTCATGTGTTTAGTTACAAAGCCTCAGCAGAGGGAGCAGTAGCAAGAAGGAAGAGCTGGTGATGATCAGGTGTGGGGCAACAGCATCTCCAGTGACTACACTGCACAGTAAACACATCTGTTTCAGAAGAAAATGTGGCTTTGTCCTAACAATGGCAATACTGACAGGCAGGCCATGCTTTTAAATAGTATCTTTATTAAGGTGAGAATTTCAAAAGCCTGGAAGTCAGTGTGAGGCTGCCTGCTAATCCACAGACTGCAATCACCATGTGGTCGATTCCACTCCAATACTTTTCCAGAGGCTCACAGGAAGCAAGAGAGGAGAAGAAAATAATATCAACTCATTTAAACATGATCTATCTTGCATTTATATGCATCTATGTGTTCTATCTAAGTTCAGTATTATTTCTCCTGCAGAAAAAAAGGAGAGAGAGAGGTACTGGCCCAACATTTCTCCTATGCTTGTTACAAAAGAAAAAAAAAAATGAGTCAGTAAAGTTTGGAGGGGTACCAAGGAACAATCGCTTCCCAACCCAAAGAGTGGGCTTTTTTAGAATGGTGTAATCAGTATGGCTGGGAGATGATTACATTTGGGTTAGGGTGGGGTGTATGAATAATTGTTTCCCAAGCCATCCCCATGTGCACACCTTGTGTAAATCTGAATTTTATATAATTTAAACCAGAAAGCATTCAACTACTGTTATCTCATCTAATTTATGTGCAGTTAAAATTTAATTAGCCTCATGATTTTTTGGCTGCATAACTGAATGCATGTACAGTACATGCAGAGGGAGACACACAATTCCAAAAAGGCCATAAATAGGAGGGAAAATGTAAGTATCCAATTTAAAAAAAAAAGACATTCGACAGAAATTTGTTAACCATGGGAAATTAACAATTTTTGGAAAGGGTAGATGCACAAGTGAGAATAGCAGTGGACCACTTTTTATTTCACAGTCCATAACTGTAGGAGGGAACTCTAACCTAGGGATCTCACTGGTATTGGCAACTTTTCTGGGCAATGTTTACATAATGCTAAACTATTGCTTTGCTGACCTATTTCTTTTCATTTCATGGCTGCACATGTACTGTTCTTCATCATCTCATGGACACATTACTATATCCCTTGCTAACTAGCATTTGCTTTTTA
The DNA here is from genome assembly GCF_036417845.1 of Apteryx mantelli. Taxonomy (NCBI): domain Eukaryota; kingdom Metazoa; phylum Chordata; class Aves; order Apterygiformes; family Apterygidae; genus Apteryx; species Apteryx mantelli. Next base: position 111,977,315 of record NC_089980.1, on the reverse strand, counting down.
CCTGCACCTGAACCCCTTACTACAACTCTTCTGTTTATTCCCAACCTCTGACTTTTTCCCTTCTTTTTGTGAATCTTGCTGACTTGAACTCTGGGCTAGAGGAATAAAATGTTGCATCAGTGGCAGGACTTGTGGAAGGTGCATAAATGAGAAGCTGAATGGAAAGGAAAAGGTCTCAGGCCATGTGGTTTTTTAAAATATCCCTGTCATGTAGAAATACTTGGCAATTTTCACAGGCAAATTTTGTCTTCTGTTAGAAAGAATCAATGAAAACCAAGCTTTCTTTGTTTGGGTGAGTGGGAGGTGTTTATTTTTCCCCTGGGAGGGTAATAGCTGCACCCACTTCTGAAGCAGAACAGGTTTCTCAGGGTTTTTTGTCAAAAGCAAAGAAAAAGATCATCGTCAGAGACAGACTCATCAGCACGGTCTGGTGGTCAGGATACTTTCCTCATCACGAGCTTAAATCGGGGGGAGCCTTAAACCCATGTTTCTTTAGTCACAGTTGAGTGCCTTGACCTTTCTAGAAACTAATTAGGACTGGCAATCATTTCCGGTTCTGATTTCTTACTCCCACTCTCGTTCCTCTGTTTCTTAATTTGTCCTGTCTGTTCTTAATGATGTCCAGAGGCACTTCAGCTGGCATAGGTGGAAAATTATAACTAGATATCAGACTCAAAGCATTACACTTAGGCATATTCTAAGGGTCTTGGTTTCTGGAAGTGTGGTGCTTTCAGAACCATAACTGGACCTTTTGGGGGTAGAGGAGGCCTTGCCAGCTGATACAACTCAGCTCATCCTTTCGGCTGCCCCAGCTGATACAAAGACTAGCCTAAGAACTGGCAGAGGCAGAAAGCTGGCTGCAAATCTCCTCTTACATGTACCAGGCAGAGCAACAAATCCAAACACACTTGTTTATAAATTGCATTTGTTAGCCAGGCATGACTGAACACAGTGTCTCACATGCTAACACATCTGCTTGCAAGGCTTCACATTACATTACATTTTGAGCTTCTCTGCCAACAGCTGACAGCAAAGGTCTACAGAGTGGCCAAGTGTCAACATTTCTGGAAGGTATAGCACGTAGATGTTAACATGGAGCTGCAAAAAACTCTTGGAAATGGGGCCAGCGCCCTCCTTTGGTTCATGCCTACAAAATTCTTCAGTGGTATGACACAGTCTTTTCATGTATTATTGCATTTGAAATGAACAGGCCACTCTGGACAGTTCATCCACTATTCAGTGCAATCCTCAAAGCATGTCTTTGAAACGGGTTATCATTTACAGAAATATAATCAAAATCTAATAGTAGCAAACAGAGAGGAAGAGACAGACAGATCCTGTGCCAAGATGCTTGCAACTACAAAATAGACAACGATAACATAGGCAGAGGCATACCAGCGTCTGAACAATGGCATGGTTCGTTGCATTCATGTGGGCATTGAGTGGGAAAGAACACTCTCCATCGCAGTAAAACGCAGCATAGCCCTCCGGTGCAATAATCCAGTCCTAAAACAGAAAAACAAGTGAACGTACTCTTTTTTCTTTTTTTCTAGTTCAGAGAATTTAAAACTATATCAAACTAACTAAGACTTGTCCAAGGACAAAATGAACTCCATAATGTGGCATGTAAAGATACTTTTTTTGCCAAAAAAAGTATTTGATTTGTTCCTGCAAAACTCAAATGAAAATTAAGTTAAACTTACAAATCTGTGCTGAATGAGGCTGTAAGGGGAATTAAAGGTCCAAACATACTTTTCCTCTCTGATTGAAATTCCTGAGCACTTTTTGGTGCAACAAAAGTAATTAAAATGCATCCTCTTTCCTCAGCATATTCAATATCATTATTCCCATTATTGCATGAGACAAAAGGTTATAAGTAATTACCCATTGGAATTGTCACTGAAAGATGCATTTTGACTACTTCTAGCAATACAGACAGCATAGGAAAAAGATCACATGAGGGAAAATATTTTAAAATTTTAATGAAGGCTATATGTTTGGTTTGTTGAATTTCTTCTTTGCCAGGCAAAGGTAATGGAGCTGTGGTGGGAAGAAGGGGAAAGAACCAGGTACATATTCCATGGTTTCAGTTTCTTTTTATCTCACTTCATCCCAAATTTCACTAATCAAATATTGTACAAATACCTTTCGTTCTGCAACCAGAATTTTGAATTCTTCTATTATCTTGTGAAAAAAATCGATATTCTTTCCTCTATGGCCACCTTGAATTACCAAAGATCTGAGAGCCTTGCATCTCTAAGTTCTTACTGACATATGCAACATTTTAAGGTTACTGGTTGCTGATAGCCTTCTTGTTATTTCTTTGTAGACAAGTCCTTACTTTCTGGCAAAAAGAATCTCTTTTTTCTTTTCTTGATAATACACTACCTCTGTCCTTCTGATCTCTTACCACATATACCTTCTTTTTTGTTATTGTACAGCAGGATGAGTTTTTCCTACAACAGATTGATGCTAGGAATTATATGAGCTTAGCTATGGTTTTATCAAAATCACTGAACAGTAATCCAAGTGCTAGTTCCCTATAGACTCTAACCCAATGAAATCTTTCTGACCTGCTGTAGCTAGTGGTGAACCAGGGAAAATTCGGGTGCAAATTTCAAAAATTGTATTGCTTAGTATGAGGATTTTGGTTTCATTTACTTCAGATCTATTCAGATCTTGAGTAATGGTTTGGATTTATCTTAAGGTGAATGAATCCAGATCATAAACCCGTTAAAGCTGGGGAAAAGTTTGAGAGAGAAACAGCCAAAAAAATTAAACAGATATTGTTATCCCTGAGATCTGCAGACTGGAAAGGTGACTAGCTCTATAATTTGTCCTAAAGGATTGCGGAGTTTAACATGCCATTGCAAAACACACTTTAAGAATTTTTCTCTCATCAGTGAAATACCACATACCATGAGGAAATGTCCAACTATAACTGAGGGGAGAGTGTAAAATAAGTTTTCCTGATTAGAATTGATAGGAAACAGCATTTATAACCATACCTGCCATCCTAAGTCTCGGAAACTCACATAAAGTTCATGTTTCTTACATGCTTGCTTTTGCTCACTTGTATTATAATCTATAGGAAGAAAATAATAAAAAATTGTTTAGAAACATTGCTACAACTGACAGTATTTAGCTGTTTTTGAGCTCCTGACCAAACAGTACAACAGAAAGGAAGAAGCTTACTGTCATTTATATTCCTAGGGTTGTCATTCATATTCATAGGGTAGGTCTTAAATTCGGTGTAAACTTGGAAATTCAGAATCAGCGGTGTCAGCATGATATCATTTGTGTACACAGTGGAAATGATGCCTTCAGTATTAGGGGAAATAAGTCTGCATGACGTCCATTTTCTGGCTAGCTAAGTAACAACTTTGATAATATTGGCACAGGTAACCAAAGGAGGACGCTGAGAGCCCATCCCAAGGTATACTGAAGTCTTTTGTTTCTTGGCTCAGATTTAATTGCCAGGTAAAGAGAAGATAGCAGCCCAGTTCAAAAGATAAATTAAGAAATAAAATTGTCATGATACAACAAAACTTACAAAATTTGTTATTTAAACATCAGCACATTTTCATTTTCACCATATTTTCCTTCATTTTTTACCATATTTTCCAGAAATATTCATCAGCTAATGATTTTAATTGTTAATATTAATGTAAACGAGTAGAATAACAAATGCTTTTTAAAGGCCTAAATATTTCTGCACTGTCAGAGATTTGCCAGGATAGAAGGACACACAGAACCTTCCATACATGCTTGTCCAGGACAATCCTAATCCTTGAGAAAATGCAGTGCTCGTTCCTTACTACAACCTGCCCCAGAGTAATAGAAAGGGAAGGGAATGGGCTAATATCTTCATTGCATTAGCACCACCTGAGTTAGTTCAGGATGCTAGCTCTAATGATGCTGTCAGTGAGGCATGCGATGGAGCTAGGAGGACAGTCTGTCTCCTCTGGTTCCATTTAAAGAATGCTTAATGTGCCTTTTTTTGGACCAAAATATCCTTTCTGGCAAAAAAAACCCAACATTGGCTGAAATGTACAACAACAACAACAAGGACATACAAGAAAGACACCGAAAAAAATCAAATTTTCATTTTCAGGAATAGAAGGTTTTTTTAGAAATGTTTTTAACACAAAAAGACTGGAGCCTGGGAGGGAGGTGTCTTTTTAAAAATTCTTGGAATATTAAGAGAGAGGCTTTTTTGCATAAAATGAAAAAATAGTCATTTTCCAATATATCCTAGAATAATATGGAAAAGATTTCTGTTGACAGGAATAACTCCATGACATAGCTCCAGAACATAAGTTTCCTCCAGAACTTTTGCCTTTATCCTGCAAGGTTCCTTAGAGCTTGGTTCAATGAAATACTTATGTATATGTTTAGAAATACTAATGGTCCCATTAATTAAAGTTCATATTTAAGCACAATGAAATCATAGAAATGGAAGGCTGCAAAAGCTCTCAGTGCTAATTTAGTTCATCTTTCTGCTGTAAGATGGAATTGGTATATGTAGGCCATTGCTGACAGTTGCTTGCCTAATCTATATTTAAAAACCTCCAAGAAGGAAGTTTTACAGTGTCTGAGATAACCTGTTCTAGTGCTTCACTATCCCTGTAGAAAACCTTTCCAAATACCTAGCCTAAATGAGTTTTTCCACAAATTAGCCAATAACTTCTTGTCCTGCTTTCAGCAGGATAATTGATCTTTATTCTTTTCTAAAGCATTGTTTTTTGTCTTAAAAATATTGTTAGAATTTCCCACGATTCCCTAGCCTCCTGCTCCTTTGCCACTCTTACAACTTTTCTAAACTAAATAAGTTCCATTCTCTTGAGTGTCCTGATCTGTGATATCATCAGTTCCTTGGATTCTCTTTAGTTTGTTGACATCCTTTTGAAGTTGTGATGGCCAAGATTGAAGAGAGTACCAAGTAAAGTAAAATAATTATTTCCTATGGTTTAAGCAATATATCCCAGAATGGGAATTTTTCAGCAAAACCACACTGTCAAATAATCTACTACAAGCTTCAGATCTTTTTTTCAGGTACTGCTGTTAAGTTAACCTTAGCATTATGTTTTATTTACACATATCCATGAATAAAGAACTGGTTGGGGGTGTGAAGGTTGATGAGAGCTTTGGCTGCAGCAACCATGAGATGGTGGAGTTAAAGGTTCTGAGAGATGTGGGCAAGACCAACTACAGAATTACAGCCCCAGACTTCAGGAGAACATATTTCAGCTTGTTCAGAGATTTTCTTGATAGGGTTTCATGACAGGCTGGCCCCCAGGGCAAAGGAGGCCAGGAGAGCTGGCTGATCTTCCAGGAGAGCCTCCTTGAAGCACAAGATCAATCAATCCATTCTGATGTCCCAAGTTGTTGAACAGGTGTGGCACAAAGCCAGCACAGCTTTATAGAAAACTCCTGGCTGAGTTCAAATTCCAAAAGGAAGTACTCTAATGTGGAAGTGGGATGAGCTACACACAAGAAATATACAGGCATTGCCTGAGCATGCAGGGATGGAATGAGAAAAGCTAAAGCTCAGCTGGAGCTGAAACTGGTGAGGGATGAGAAGGGCAACAAGACAGGCTTCTACAGGTACATTGGCAGCAAAAGGGAAAGTAAGAAAAATGTGGGTCCATTGCTCAGCAGGGCTTGGGACCTCATAACAAATAACTCAGAAAAGGTTGAGGTACTCAGTGCCTTCTTTACCTTGTTTTTTACTGGCAAGATTTGCCCTCAGGACTCCCAAGTCCCTGGACCTAGAGACTGAAGCACTACCCCCAGTAAAGAAAATTGAGTTAGGAGCCATTTAAGCAAACTGAAGATACACAGGCCCATGAGAGCAGAAGGAATGCACCTGAGGGTGCGTAATGAGCTCACCAAAATGACTGTAAGGTCACTCCCTACCATTTTTAAATGTATGTGGTGCCTGGAGGTTGTTTCTGATGACTCAAAAATGGAAAATATCACACCCATCTTCAAGAGGGCAGTGAGTCTCACCTCAGTTTCTGGGAAGACTATGGAGCAAATCCTCCTGGAAGCCATATCCAGTCACATGAAGAACAAGAAGGTGTTTGGGAAGAGACAGCAGGGATTTATCAAGGAGCAACCGTGCCTAACTAACCTGAGTGTTTTCTGAGTTGAGATGACTAGCTCTGTGGATTTTGGGAGAGCAGTGGATGTTGTTCATTTTGCTTTTGATATGATTTCCCATAGTATTCTTATAGATAAATTGGTGAGATATGGTTTGGATATATAAACAATATAATGGGTGGGAAATTGGCTGGACTGTTGGTCTCAGAGGGTTGTGATCAATGGTACTAAGTCCAGCTGGCAGCCGGTTACTAGGGATGTCCCTCAGGAATCAGTACTGGAGCCAATACAGTTTAATGTCTTTGTTAACAACCTGTTCAGTGAAACAGGGTACACCCTCAATAAGTTCATAGAGGATGCCAGATCTAGGGAAGTGATCAGTCACCCAAATTACCAATAAAATGTTGGACTGAATCAGATCCAGAAGAGACTCAATGAGATACCATTCAAAACACCTGCCTAAATTTCACAATTATTGGCAAAATATTCTTTGAATATGACTTTTTTAACCAGCTGTGTACCCACTTTTTGATGAATGCACCTGGATCACAAAATATCTCTTGAGATTGCATCAAAAGCTGTACACAAGTCAAGATATACCATATGCATGTCTCCCTTGTGAGCTTAGCTACTCATTTGCAGTACTAAGTAATTTGTCCTAATATCACCATTGGTGCTGCAGTTAGGCTTACTAAGCTATAATACCCCTAATTCTCATTCCTTTTTAAAGATGGATACTACTTTCTTTCCTATGGTATCTTCCTGGTCCTTAATGAGCTGGCTCTCAATGACAGTTGTTAAGGGCTTGGTTCAGTTCTCCACATACAGTTACCTGTTGCCATCTCAGATACCGTCAGTTACCTCAGGACACGTAAGGCCAAAAGATATATCCAAACCCTATGCAAGTCCTGTGTCTTTCTGTAGTAGCCACTGGAAGCAAGTTAGGATACCCTAAGGATACCTAAATCACAGATTTTTCAAAAATCTGTATGCCTTTAATATAATCAAGAACTCAGTCATCCATTGTTCTGAATTGCCCATTAGAAGTAAGAAAGTAGAGGAGAGTAAAGGTCTTAGAAGCTAAAAAATTTCAACTGTTTCATCAATCACTTTCTACAAGCATCTGTATACTGATTTTGACTAATATGAATGCTCATAGGAGGTAAATATTGAGGTTTCCTGTTTCAGCTATTAACAGGAATTTTAAATTCAGTCACCCAGAATGCACATCATTTTGTAAATATCTTGCAAAATGTGACTGAAAAATGTGGGAAAGATGTGCATATGAGAAAGTAAGGAAAGTCACAGTCTTGTTTTAGATAGCACCCGAGCAGAAAAACAACTGAAAGCTGAAGATTGTTCTTTTTCAAGTTTTCCCTCAGTCATGATATTTTCAGAAGTTTTAACACCAGAAGTCCCTACAGCTAAAGGAGAAAGGCTGAATAATAAATATGTAAGTCATCACTTCAGATATATTCATTATCTTGATACTCTGAATTATCTGAATATAGATTAACCTGGGGTGGATGAGCAGTCACACCAGGATACCGGATACGATGGTCTGTGTTTTATGTGAAGACTTGTATCTGAACCATTTAACCCACACACCTACCTACGAAAAACATTAAATTCACACAAATCCATATTCCTTCCTTGAATTCTATCTTTCATATAGGACATATGTTGTGCGTAATGTAACATTAGATATAAGTATCAAGTGTGACATTTATAATAAGATCTGGTGCTGAGGATCCAATTTCACAAACTGCAGCTTCGAGGCCCATATGCTTATCCTATCAAGAATCAAAACCATAGGATATTGTGACTAACTAAATGTTCCTGAGCTATTCAGGGACTGCAATAAGGGTCCAAACCTTTATATAACAGAAAGAGCTATGGAAAGAGGGCAAGAAAATATATTTGTTCAGAAAATTTAACAAGGTATTTTGAGGGGAAGGGAAGTAAAGACATACGGACAGTTCTATATATACTATCTCAAAGTAGTGTTCTTAATTAATTAGTGTGACATCAACCAATAAAATGCAGGAAATACACAGTTAAGTATTGTTTTCTGTTCTTATCTCCCCACATTATGACCAAAAAATATGTAGCTTTGTTTTTGAGTTTCCTGGTATAAGTCACTATTCAGTATTTAAATGTGGATATCCTTTAGTGCCTAATTACATTGCAACTTTATCCAAAAGATAAAGTTCAAAATTAAAAAAAAAATGAAGCCAGCCTTTTTTTTTAAGGAAGAGTTATGTGGTGTACTTTGGGGAAGTACTTTTGTCAGTTTCTCCCCATGGAAGATCACAAGGACTGTGCCCATGTTCTGCGTGACTCTGGGGAAATAAGAAAGTGTCCTCTGCTTTGCCTCTTTTTGCACACTGGAGCATTTGGATAGAAACTGCACATTACCTTAGTAGTCATCAGTGTGTTCATCTGCAGATTTTAAAGAGTATTGTTGCAATAGTTATTAAAAGAAAAGCATCTTGAATCATTTACAGCATGAAAAGTCCCATTGTTGATCATTAATAGCACCCAAATAAAAGGAGTTTGTCTATTTGTGATGTGGGGACTGCTGGGGCAATGGCATGAAAGCCAAATTGTCACAGTGCAGGAGCTACTCCTCCAGGTAGTTTTGTTATGGAGGACATTGTTATGAGAGCCTGCAGTTACCTATCAGACTTCAGCTTTGCCATGAGAAATGGATACTGAGTCCAGTCTGCTGCTATCTTGCTGCCTCCATCAGACGTCACGTCCCTACTGTTGACATAACTGCACATGCAATTGCTTTTTAACCTAGTTTTGTTTTAACAGTAAGGTTCTCTTAAACCAGGATCTTTGTTGACAGAGATCTGGCATAGATCAATATATATAATTAAGTACCTCTGCAATTATGTAGATGGGGGGCAACCGTTACCTCCTGGAGGCAGTGGTGAAAAAGAGCGGAGAAGATTACTTCCTTACCTTGAATAGTGCCTCCTACCCCACAGCAACTCCCTCTCTTGCTCTCTTTCTCTTTCCCAACCCTAAGTGGCATGTCAAACTGAGTCCTAGGTATCAAAACTGAATGCTCTCCACTACATGGTTCCCCCTGAATACCTAAAGGCCAGATAAATGCAGTTAATAAATGGGAGCAAGTAGGAGTCCTTTCATGGACTCTCAAAGACAGAGCATTTAAAATTTAAATGGAAGTGAAGAAAAATAGAATAATACTTTAAATGGTAAAAGACATTAACATAGTTTATAATAGCAACATAAATTATCCCCATTTTAACTTTCAAGACAGAACATTATCAAACACTTATTCTTCAGGGTTCAGCTATTTGCCTGAAGAAGTCAGGAATAAATTTTGTTTCATAAAGCACTTTTCACTGGAGATGTTCTGATTTTGCCTGCTTTGCAACAGCTCTGGAGCAAGACTAGATACATAAATGAGGTTCACTAGTATTTTGAGATATACAGACAACTCTTCCCTAGGTAATTCCCATGCTAATGCAACTTTCTAGCATGTGCAGTTCACACCTGCCACCATAGTTAGGGCTAAGAAAGTTAAGGTTGGATTTTCCAAGGTTAAAGCAGCAGGGAGCTTGTATACAGCTTTCCTGCTATAATCATGTAGGCTTAACTAATTTGTTCAACTCTGATTTTCTTATGGGCTAGAAAGATGGGATTCAGTTTGAAATTAAGATATTTAAATTTAGGTATCTGCATGTAAGTGCTTACAGACATGCTAGAAGTCTAAACTCCCAATAGATTTGATGAAAATCAAGGCAATGCAGTCAAAGGAGACTGGGTAGCAATTCAGCTCAACCTAGTTAGCTGAACTGATCCCTAGACTTCATTGACATGTTTGACAAGATGCAGGATTCAGTTAACAGGGGATGTACATCTATCACCACTTCAGAAACTCTGGGATATTAGAAAATGTGTGGTTAGCAGATATGACACAGGAACTATGGTAGGCCTTTCTGAAATGACACTAGAACATCTCAAGTGAAACTAGACATCTGTGTGGGATCCCCTTAATTAAACCTTAGATCTTCACCGGCTGCCTACACAGCTAGACACCAGTACATACCCATTTTAATTTAGGTCTTCATGTCAGCCTAAAGCCTGTTTAATTGCCTCAGGTACTGCTGTCTCTTGGTTTGTTCTTGGTATGGCTTGTAGTTTGCTTTTCTAAATGCCTTTAATGAGCTTTATGTAAAGGAAGAGGGTGCCTAGACAAAATATAGTGAACTTTGAGATGCAATGAGGTAGGATATTTTTGCCTTAAACTTTTTAAATCACACTACTTCTAAAGGTGAAATGATATTCTTAATGAACAAAAATCTTAATTTTCACTTTATGTGTGATTCAGACAGAAACTACCCCATCACTGTGACCGTTAAGATCATTGACAAAGTGAAGACTTTATTAATAGGTTTAAAAACCATAGTGCAGCTCCTCATTCATCAAGATACAAGCTACTTTATCAGCTTTTAGATTAGCTTTCATAAAGAAAACAAAACAACAATCAAATAGTGGATATTGAAATAATTTGATGAAGTAGGCCATGAATTATTGACAAAAACCTTAATAAAATTGTGGAATTCTGTTATGGATGCAAAGAACATTTTTTAATTTTAAAATGTGCCTCTTAAAAAGTAGACACAGAAATAAAATACAGAGCTATTTGTATACTTAGTTTTTTTTTTCTATATTTCAGTTACATAATTCTCAAAATTAGTAGACGTTTTCTAGTAAATATGAAAAGTGTTTTTATGTTTTTTGTGCAGAGAGAATATTACTTACTCTGGAGGTAAGGGATTGTTTTTTGGAATTAAGGCAGTTGCACAGAGTACGACTGACTACATTTTAAGGAAAAAAAAAAAAAACACCACAAGAAAACCATCACAGTGTGTCATTCAGTCCAAAGCACTTTTATGAAAATAGGGAAGTGCATCTTATGATAGCAGTAAAATAGAAGAAACAATTTCTGCAGAACCAAAGCTGATCATACTGGAATTACACAAACAGCATATTCAATTCCTTTATCAAAATCAATGAATTTTAAGTCAATGTAAGCTAGAAAAGTTAACAGATATTAAGATATGAATTGCAAAATGCTCAGCCAATTTTTAACCTGTATTGTTTCCAAAAATCTGGATAAATTTAAACAGTTAATGAAGAGAGAATGCTTAGTCAATATCACTTTATAGATAATAAATCATAAAAAAATGCCTTTCTGCTATAAGGCATGTAATTTTTTTTATTTTACAAATACAAGTTTAAATTTTGCAGTTTGGGCCATCTTGTCTTATCTATTTATAATTGCTCACCTGTAATATTGATTTATGAGGGGTTAAAAGTTAATTGTGCAGATGAGGCATTTGTGGTACAGTCATACAGATTATCAGAGAACTTTACCCCAAAAATACAAGCAAAGGAACAGTTGTAAAAAAAGAATCCCAGTGCCTTAACAAACTTCAGGGGCTTTTCAAAAGCTGGAGTCCTCACAGGGAACACGTGCATCCCTCCAAGTCATCTACCTCAGAAATAACTCTAGTTTCAACAGAAACTAGAAAGATGAACTGTATTCTCCAAAGAGCACAGTATTTTTTCTACCTATATGTTGTATACACATAAAATTGAGCCCACTACTGAAGTGATAATAATCATTGCTGTGGATTAAAAACCTTTTTCTTTCTGTTAATATTTTAATACTCATTTTTAACTTAAAAGTGGTATTTTGTTCTAGTAGATCACCAAGTAAATCCTAAATAAATTTAGAAAGATAGGTTCAACCGATTTCTATGATTTCTTTAGCAACTCAAAAGCAGTTTGTACTTGTTATGGCTATAATTCATCCTTGTACAGAGGATCAGGGAAAAGCTTATGTATTACATTAGAGGGGTCTCTAATCTGCCATTTTTGAGGTTTTGAGTTGGATTTAAGCAATGCATAATGTTCATAATGGTACTCCACAAATAGATGAGTTCCACTCTGAGACCAAATTCTTTCTACAACAAGATACTAATTTCCTTGCTTATAAACATTCACTGAGCTTAAGAATAGTGTCTACACTGAGTTTTTGATACTCTGATACTAAATCTGCCATGCTTTTAGAAAGGTATATTTTCAGATCCTTGCATCCTATCCCCGAATAGTAGAAACATTTGTTCTAAAGTGAGAATATCTAGAAAGTGACAGTATCCCTCCAGCTGAAAGGAGCATTTCAGGAAAGAATTTGAGCAAAACATTCCAGGTTCCTAATGGAACTAGCATTTCCACATGCATTATTATAAGTACCTTTCTGGTCAATAAGGGATCAAATTCACTCCCATTCAGGGATACAGTGTGTATTTATACCAATGGGTGACAGCTGGTCTGTACTCATAAACTGTTTACACTTTCACAGACTGGTTAAGCTTCCTCATTTTCAATATTTTCTGTCTTATGTCTCAGCTTCTTTAGCTGGAAAACTGTTAAACAGAGTCCAAACACTGTCCCTTGCTAAGGGTTTCTAGTCAAGCAGTTGTCATGCAATTCTTCTGTCTACCTCCTTGTCACGCACAGCAGAGACCTCATGCCGTTGCCTACTCCAAAGGACTCACTTCAAACTCATATACAGTTTTTTCCAGAACTACATGGACATTTCACTGTCCAGGAGCCCACAACAGACGTAAGCTAACTGACTCACAGAGGTAGATGATGCTCAGGGCTCCAAACATAACGAACGAGGTCTAAGCTAGGCTTAGGGGCAGGTACAAATGGGGCAGGCTACCAGGAAGACCACAGTTTCTGACAATTAAGCTGATGAGCAGTGTCTTGTTAAGCAGTTGTGACTCCACCACAATTGAGCGGCTGCCTGTAACTCCTACAAACAGAAGCTAGTAAATCATGGCATCATCTTACCCCCAACACTTGGCATCCTAGAAGACTCCTGATGACTACTGGATTTGTTGCGGTTCTGATTTTTCCTTTTATTGCTGGCTGCCCGGACAGAACGGAAAAGCACTTCACTTGCCTTGAAGAATGCAACCATGAATGGTTGCTTTGACTGAGGCCCATGTCTTCCAACCAGGCCAGCAGATTTAACATTGATACTCCGACCTGTAAAGTAATGGAAACTGCAAGTTAAATTCATGAGATGAACTTCTGGTCTTCTTGAAGCCACAGTGGGAATTCTGCCACTGACTGAAGCCTGGCAAGGACTTTGCCCATAATCCTGAATTTATGTTATTAGGAATCTTAACCTAATTTTGTTGAACAGAACTTAGAAGACTGAAAATTCAACAATTTACAAAAGTTTCAACAGCCTTACAGGCAGTCTGCCATTGCATAAAATTGTGTCTCTGTACGCTGCATATCTTACTTGATACATGGATATTTTAATTCAATCTCATGTACGCATCTTTAGAACTGAAAAATAAATGAGACCCATTAAAGTCTATAGGCTATCAAAAGGATAATGCTATGTGGTCATCTAATCTTTGCATCACAAGAGTGTCAGGTGTGGAACCTTATATCCCCAAAGCAAATCGGTAGCAGAGAAGTGTAGATAATATACTTCTGCTTTAAAAAATAAATATTGTACAGTGTTATTCAAACACATGTTCATTCACTAGTAAAGGTATGAAGGCATTCAGTCGTTTGAGAGAAATCTATGACAGAGTTTGGAAAATTTACATTATTGACTCTGGTTCTGTTCCCAAGGGATGTGCATATTTCTTTAAAATATTTGTTCAGTCAGGCCTGTGTGGTAACCTCACTATATTATAGGATCTAAACCTTGCTAAAAGAAAAGAAAGCAAAACAAGTCACTGAAATGGCATCAGTGACATTTTAGCAAATAAACCCTTGCTCTTAACAGAATTTATTTTGGCAGCATAAACACTTTTGTGCGTACGTGTATTATGCAGAGCCCTTCAACTGTCAGAAAATGAGACAGTGTCATGTGAAACTGTGCAGCTGTGCTGGGTGGGGGACACAGAGGTCCTTTAACCAGGAAGGTATGGGCAGAGACACTGCGGGTGCACCACGAGCGCCGCGCAGCATCGCGCCGCTCGGGGAGTCTCCTGACCCAGGCTGGAAAAGTTTGTTACACAGACAACAAAGGAGCATCTGCCTCACAAATGTTTAATACCATTAACTCAATCCTCCTAAAAAAGAACTTGCAAATAATCATAGGAGTAAACCTTACAGAAATGAGCATATAGATTTCCTTTTCAAACACAAACCTACAGTGGCTGAATGCCAGAGCCTATATTTCTTAGAAAAACTCTATCACTGGCATAAATGAAAGAGGCAGTTTGATTTGTGGTTAAAGTAGTTTCCATTCTACTTCCACTGTAACAAATGTATTAATTCAGCTCAGACTTCCTCCTTCTGGCAGCCCTTTTGCAGTAAAAAGAGAAATTAGAAGTTCCAGCCAAATACCATACCTTGAACTGACCCACTTCAATACATAAACACTTTTACAACATGTTTATTCAGGTGTAGCACTTTAAATTGGTTTAAGATGTTTCCAGTGACAGAGAGCCCAGCAAAGGCAAGAGAAGAACTGAGAAAGTTAGCAGTTATGGAGCAAAGTAATTGGCAACATATTCTGAACAATTTTGATAATTACTTTTTTGACTGCAAGGGAAAAATATATTTGTTGAAGCTTCTGATTTCATTTTAAATGGCTTTTTAATCTTATGTTTCTTTAATTCTTCTTTTCATGTATTTATTTAAGTTTCTATTAAATAATTCAGTAACATTAATTTCTATATGTTCAAATTTCTATAGCAAGTCCGATATGAAAAACTGTACAGACTATTCTCTATTCATTGCGACATGGACAAACTAACCTCTTGCCACAAAGTTCCAAGTTTCCCCTCATTTCTAGAGGGAATATTTTTACTATTTTTCTTTATTTTTTGTTCCAATGACTTTCAGAATTTTAATTTTATCTGTAAAAGATCAATACCTTACCGGTGGACATTTTAAGAATACTATTAGATTTATATACTGAGGCTATAAAGATGTGTGCAGGTTCTCTGAATTTAAATCTAGGTTCTCTGAATTTACAATGGTAGATATTGTGTGCGAAGCAAAATATCCTTCAAACCAATGTGAACTCCCTTTAAAATAACTTTTAATATTATTAAGTTTCCTCTGGGTTTCCTTTAGACTTCAGCAATGAGATGACTATTAAGATTCCACAAGTTAAGGCTTACTTAGTTATTCAAGTTATAGAGATATACCATAAAAAATTAAGCCTGTAACCCACAGTCTCTTTATACACAGAATTAGTTTATGTGACTTTATTCCTTTATTTGCTTGATCTTTTAAACTGCCAACATAAGTTTTTAGGAACCTTTTTTTTTCAATTTCTGAATAGTCTAAGCACTGAAATCTGCTTCCAGTGAAGTCAACAGGAAAACTTTTATTGACTTCAGTGGGTTCATCATTAAACTTTTCTCTCACTCAGTTTATCATATACCTTAGATTAACTAACTTTCAGAAGATGAAGCAATCAAAATATACACTGCCCTTGAGACGCTATATTTCTTCTGAGGAGGATCTCTGAACTGTTTAGTTTGGAAATTCAAACCACATATGTTGTCTCCATTTTAGGTTGCTTCTGTGCAAAAGAAAGTTTGCATTTACAGAACTTCCATTATCCTTTACAACAAAAAAAGGGGGGAGGGGGCAGATTTCCTTCATACAAAGATCTCCAAGCTTTGCCCCTTGCTGAGCAGGAGGTATTGCAGTCTCCAGCCTTGGGGACGCCCCACACCTTTTGCCCCAGCTGCAGCTCCATCTGCGCACTATGGCCGTGGTGGGGAGCCCACAGCTCTCCTGCACTGCAGACTTCAGGCCACCCAAAGTAAGCGAAACCTCATCCTGACCTGGACTGGCCTTTGAAGCAGGAAGGGACCATGGGCCAAAGTCTAACATTTTCAGTAAGCATTTTGAAAACCTTTCTCTTGGCTTCAGTGAAAAGCGAAAATTCAAGTCTCTCCAGCATGCAGTTGTTCCACACTGAAGTGTTAGGGCAATATTTGCTAAAAGCAGCAGAGTGACTCAGGCTGACCTGCTTGACTGCACCATCCCTTCAGCGCTTCGCCCACGTGAAACGGGTGAAAACAAAACAGCAACGTGTAGCTCCCTGCCGCTCCTCAGCATCTCTGGACAAGAGCTGAATGTGGTCAAGCATTCAGAATAATTTGTTTGTTCTGATATTCCTATCACATCTTTAATCCTGAGGATTTCAAAGACCTTTCTTCAGACTGTAAACACGCACAGTATCAATACATTGCTCTCGGCACTAAAGTATAGTGCAAGCAACCAGCAGTCAGCTAGCACTCGCTTTGCTGAACCCAGCCACTGTAATCGCCCCCACACCTAACAAAAATAAATAAGCATAACAGATGGACTTACTCTGTACAGGGAGGATCCAGAGCCTTTGTATTCCTTGTATTCTGGCATGCACTTCTCAATCCCACTCAGATAATTTATTGTCTCTTCTCCATATTGACAGGTATATTTGGAGACTAAAGCCTGTATAAGGCATTGTGTTCCAAATCTGCTGAACTCCTTACTCTTTATTCATATAACTTTGAGTCTTTGGCAAGATGTATTTGTTTGACTTGGCATTTAAACTTATTTTTGGCTTTTATTCCATTTGATAGTAAAATGCCCTTAGCAGTTTGTACAAAAGGTTGTATGAAAGTGCTGGTTTGACTGTCTGAACTCAATGAATATTATCTGTCCTTTTACCTTCTCTCCCCTTATAATTAAGGAATGACTGCTTTGAAAATGACTATGCAGTTCAGCTCATAAAAAGGTACTGTCCCAAAAGTCCTGAAGATTTCATTCTTCTTTTATATTCACAGAATAGGATTAGCATTCAGGAACATAACTCTGGAGTTAGTCGCTATGTCACTACACCCAGTTTTCTGCTGTCACATGCAGCCATATCATACAATTACTTTCATGAACTGATCAAGTTCCATCTTAAAAATTCATTTTTCCCCCAGCTGCTCCGACTGGAAATGCAAGAGCATTTCAAGCATTGTATAACAACGTGTCTCAAAATCCTGACCTGGAGAGATCACTTCATTTTTCATGACATTCAGAATCATGTGATTTGTGACTTGGATCTTTCTCCCAGGCAGTATATATTTTATGTAAGGCACTGAGCAGACACTAATTTTGCAAGAGCTTTCAGCCACTATGCATCTTGGCCAGATGTACACTGGCAACGCAGGACAATGAATGATTCCAAGATCCATTATTTTGTCCTGAGTCATCGAACTGCAGCAAACCACTCATTTTGTTATGAAAAACAAGCACTTATTTACTTTCAGAAGTGTTCAACAAGCCACAAAACACATTTTACAGATTAACTAGTACTTTTGAGTCACAGTAGTTTTGTGGTAATAATTTTATATATTTGTAGAATTGAAAACTCTAGTGATGTTGAGAATTCATTTCTGGTTTGCTGAGAAAAACATTCTGATGCCACATCTATTGTTTCCTTCTTGTGGGGAATAATATCCTAAATGAGCATTGGGAAAGGCGTCTTGGAGAAAGACCCTGAGTGTGCAGGGTCCAATAACATCTAATTCTTGAGCAAAATTTCTCCTGAATCTCTGAGGCTAAAAGCTCGCAAGGTAACTTCAGAATTAGATAGAAACTTATGTGGTTTCTTATGCCTGAACAGTGCTCTTGAGAGCAATGGGACTTCACAGAAACAAAAGAATTGAGGTAGAGTTTGCCTATCAAAGACCAAAGGAAGATTTATTTAACAAAAAAGAAAAACTAATGACACAAATATGATGGATCCATCTATAAGGCGACCACAACACTCCAAGCTATATTCTCCTGTCTCTATTGCATAATTTACACAGACTGTTTTGCAAACTTTTCCTTTGTTGAACACATCTATCTATATGGATGTAATATATAGCTTCTGAAACAGCTTCACGTGTTTTGTTAACTCTTCTGCTCTCTGGAGACTTAAAGGAATTCTGAAAAAATGGGTGGTCTTGGATGGTCTATTCTACATTTCCTAGGCTTCACAGCTTTAGTCAAAACTAAAGATTCAGATTTTGTTTTTTAAATCGTTCCTTCTGTTGTTTTCATTCAGTTCAGTTGAATGAATTTGCATAGCTTTTTGTGCTGATTTTGATATTTATAAAGGTCTTGAAGGAAGCAAGTGGGATTATTTGTGAAAATGTTAGGAACCATGGTATGCTGTATAATGGGGCAGTACCATGCACGCTTAAACAAAAGTAAGATGTAATCATAAACAAATACAGCTTGTTAATTACTGGATTTATCCTTTGAGTTTAATATACTTAAACAGTGAATAGTTTGTGGGAGTCCTAGGCCTCTTCCACACAGTTAAAATGTGTTCAGCAAGACAATAAAACAGGGAGAGATTATATTAATTGGCCATCCATTGAAGAATAAAATGGATAAAAGCCTTCCAAATGAAACTAAGCACAAATGCCAATTATTGCTGCTAAAATACTGGTGCTTTGGAGCAGATGCATGTTTCATCTGCCTGGGGAGCAGGGCATGGAGTGAGAGCTGCACAGCCATACAGCCAGGACCAGTATGCACCAGCAGGCACTGGCAGCTGGAGGAGGTGCACGAGCCCATTGCACCTCCCTCACTCCTGTTAAGTGTGCCCTTACTAATGAAGGGTGTGTCCACATCACCTTTGACAAGCAGACACAGGAAAATGCTGACTCTGTTCTGACCCAGCTGGAAACAAGTGCTACACCTAGCTGAGTAAATTAAAGCATGCTCAGGAGTGTTCCCAGGCACTGGATCTGGATCATCATCACTGTTAGAGGAGAAGGAGGAGGCTCCCCGCATGCCTTTGGCCCTGGCTGGCTACCCGTTTCCCACAGTTCCCAGGCACCTCTCAGGACCTCGTGCTGCAGGATCTCTCCCAGTGGGCAGTTTGCATACAGTCACACTGTTTTGGAGACTGAGAGAGCCAGCTTTCTGGCTTGTTTCATACCAGTTGAGGTTAGTGCCCCACCATATTCCTGAGCATGCTTAATTTACTAGTATAACTTTGGCCAAAGTCAGCTCTGAACCAGAACTCATGTAGCTGTACTTAGACAGCGCCTGAGCCCAAGCTAATAAAACCTGCTGAGGGGCAGGATATATTAGCTCGGGTTCAGTGCTGTGCTAACATGGCTATATGGCTTCCAGATGGTGCAGAACTTAGGCAGAGCTATTGCCTGCCGAAGTCCATATATGTATATAAAATACATGCATACATATATATAATATGTATATATCCCAAATTCCCCCACTGTAAAGACACTAATCAAGGTAAAATCACTCCTGATATGTTATTTTGTAAATATGAGATCCACCAAGAGACTTAACTGAAAGAACTCAATGGCATCCTCCAGAGTACCTGAGAGCTACCTTGTTCTTATAACTTAGGTGCCAAGGTTGACTGGGGGCAACCTCAGAAGAAAACTGGTAACATTTAGTGCTGTGAAGGTGAGGCCAAGGCTGATATGAAAGGTTAGAGCATCATTACCAACTAGCTAAAAAAACCAAGGTGCTGCTACAGGATGTTATGGGTTGAAAGCAAGTCAGCCATCTGCAATATATACCCTGAAGAAGAAGGCGGGCATGCTGCCACGCTGAAAGCTTCGTAGGAGAAAAGGGTCTTGAAAGGCCTTGGCTGAGAGAAGGAGAGGGCAAAAAAGGGAAAGAGTGTGTCTCTTAGTGTCTCCCCACCATCACTGGAGAAGGACCTTGCCAATCCCTCTTGCATCATGTAGCAGTGGAGCCAAATCACCTTCCAGGGGACATGTGTAGGAGTGACCCCGAAGATGTGATGAACAGTGAACTGGCCTTTCCCAGGCTTCACTTGGATCAGGAAACCCATTTCTTTCAAGTTTCCCTTTGCGCTGAGGGGGGAAAAATACCTGAAGTAGAAGAGTCAGAGTTAGATGGCAGAGGATTCTTGTTGCCTGCCCACCTCAAAGAGCCAGAAAGCTCAAAGAAAGCCTGCCTCAGGACTACGTGGTAACAGAAATCACCTTAATCTGCTTGGGCTTGTCAAAGTTGCCATCAATTTCTTCCCCTGTGATGAGCAGGCAGAAGGAAAATAGCTAAGAGCCATAGTGATCCAGGAAAAGACATGGAGGCTGCTCAGGATGTCATATTGAGAGCTTTGTGTTTGGGATCTCTCCTATTCTGTGGATAATCAGAGTTAGACGTTTTTTCTCTCTCCCATTTTGAGTATACAGTACCAAGTTCTCTTCAGCATGAACGACATAAGCAGCCAAAATACTCTTGCAGCTTTCTATACACCTCCAGTTAAAATGATGTGCAAACTGTTGCTAACTTCCAATTATAAAAATGTTAAGTGTTAATACAAAGGTGCTGATTCACTGGAACATGTTTTAAGTCTTAAGAGACATATGGTATACATACAGGAAAAGTGTCACATGGAGCTTTTCAAATTGTTTGTGCATCTGCATTGATTTTATGCTACAGTCCATCTAACACCCTCACTTCCATCAGTGTGAAAATGATCACCCCTCATTTTAAACACCATAGAGAGTTTTGGTGTCAAAAGAAGGGAATCGTCCAAAGGGGGATGCAGCAGAATGTTGAGGAGCCATTAAAAAAGAGAATCAAAAAAATCTGATCCTTAATTTACCACAGCCCCGGGGAAACAGTGCATTATATGTTGACAGCTTCCATATGTCATGCAAACCTTTATTCTTACTGTTCAAAATAAAATGTCCCATTAAGAGAAAAAGTCTACATTTCATTCTAAAATGATGTGTGTGATACCAAATACTGTCTTAAAGAAAAAAGAAAACACATTCCAATGTCATGTGGCCTTTCGTACTTTTTCAGCATTTTCAAAGGGGGAAAAACACGAATTATAACAACCAGAGATTCTTCCAAAATTGTTTTTATCAAACTGTTATATTAAACAGTTACAAATTTTTTTATTCCTCATGTAGACATCATTATTATTTATGTGCCATCTTTAGGGAAAATAAAATTCCCATCTTCAGAGAAATAAAATTTCTTCACCAGAGAAATATATCTACACAAGTAATTGCCTAAAAGGACACTGAAGGATAACTATAAGAAAGATTACTATTGATGCTAATGGTAACAATATAGTGGCATTCCAGAATCTCAGTAATTACTGGTGTCCCATTTTAAAGATGCTATATGAATAAATCTAAAAAAGTTACTATGTGTCTACAGACTTTATTTTCCAGGGGCCCAGTGCAGCATCTGAATAAGTCAAATGCGAACTCTCCGACTTAACAGAATTCTATTTTGTTGCAATAGAGTTGAATGGATCACGTCTTACTATAGAAATCCCATTGGTTCCTGGGGCAGAACCAGTCCTGCACTCCCCATAACTCAATGGCCAGCTGAAGGCATGAAGAAATGTCCTTCAGAATTGTATGGCCTAAAGTTTGCTTAAGCCAATGGAACGTTTTTCAATTGATTTGAATTAATCTCTGAACTTTCATAGAAAAATGATTGGAGGAAAGGTGGGTGGGGTTCTCTGGGTTATAAACAGGATCCACTACATACTGAGTCATGTATAAAAATTCATGTTCCATCTGTACACAAACATGTCATTCAACTGCTGGTGTTTCTAATAGCTTCCAGAAGTAACAGCAACCCAATAAAAATAATCAAAGCCTTAAGAGCAAAATTGTAAGAGCCTGAAAGGATGATTTTCCTTATACTAAGCTGAAGTGGCATAGCACAGCTCTTCACTATAGTTTTGAAAAGTGTAACCCCTAAAATGGCACTCATCTTTTATGAATAAACTGAAAAGGAAACAGAAACTGAGAAAAGAGGGGAATTCCCTCCTCACTAGAGCAACTACCTTGAGAAATTCAAATAAGCGAGGTGCAGAAGGTAAAGCTGTCTGTGGCTTTGGAATTTATGGAAGAAAATTATCTATCACCTTCCTGATTTTAGGAATAAGACAGGGGAAATATTTACATAAAACAGCTCTTTTACAATTTCTTCAGTGTATTAATCTAAAGGTTTCCTTCTACCCATACAAACTTTCCTGCTGTTTACTGAACCAATATAATTTCAAGGCTAGAACCAACAAATTGCTACGACTATTTCTAGTTCCAGGGTTTCTTAATGAATGCCTTTCATGACTATTTAATTTTCGAGAATTCTTGTATTTGAACCTCCTGGAAAAAAAGGCAGGGATGGAGTTTATGCTGGAGCCAGAAAACTGGATGGATGCCAGCCCACCTAATTTGGATGCCTGATGGAGGTGTCACCTCCCCAGGATTGTGAGGGCTGAAGACTGCCCAGTGCAGCAGTCCACCAAACAGAGCCGCTTCCTCTGCAGCCTGGCTCAGATGAGGGACCGCTGATGACCAGCTGAATATAGCAATAAGGTGCTCTGCTCCACACTGGTTTCTTCCTTTTGCACTGACTCTGTCGGGGCTGCATGGGCAATATTAGGTGAAACCGTCCCCCCGGGTTGAAGCCTGCCAACATCTTTTCTCAAAACAATGCCTCTCAGAGGCCATGGAGGCCATGGCAGTTTTTACATAACTCCCCAGCACTTGCTGAAAAAGTACGAGCAGCTTTGTTCACAGCCCAGTGGAGCCCGAGGGGGAATTCAGATCAAAAACAATGAGAAAACGTAGCCAGAATAAAGCAAGAATAAAAAAATATATATTAATCCTTACATCAGGATTTCTTCTGCTACTCATTAACATTATGTCAGCTAAGATTTAGATTAACTGGCATCATAGATGCCCTGACCTTTGACATAAAAAGCTTTTTGACAAGAAAGAGCTAAATCTAAAAGTTTGCTTGTAAAGTAGTGTGGATTAAGTGAACCATCCCAGAAAAAACAGTATATAATTCTCTTTTTATTAGTTTCTAAAGAAGTCTAAGTAATGGACAATTCTTCTAAAAATATTATTTTGCATCAAGATACATTTTCACTTTTTAATGAACAGGATAACTGTGAATACTGTTATACTCTAGTCATTTTAAACTAAAAAAAAACCTATGAATCTGATTAATTTGATAGTATCCTTTCCTATTTTCAGCTAATGAAAATTTTCAAGATTTCAAATTTTTGACCCATTGCAAGATAAAAAAGCTTTGAAATTAAATTTTTTTCAAAGGATAGAAAATAGTTTCCACATTACACCATTCTTAACCTTTCTCCAAGATCAGTACCAGTGATTACAAGGTAACTTCTGAACTGTCCAGAGGTTTCTTTATGCTTTTCTCCACAGTCCAGCCCAGAAACATCTTTAGAAACTTTATAAAACAAAAATTCCACAAATCTGCTTGAGTTTCCTGAATATATGTATTTAATCATCAGTGGAAGAACCTTAATATGAAAATTTAATTTTTATATAAGAGCTTTTACCCCAAACTTCATTTAATTTAACTTGATTCAATATAGTTTTATAATTGCCAAATTCTACAGAATTGAGAATATCAAAAAGTATGCTGGCTAGGGCTATGGCAGGATAAGACTATGTTCTTCTCTTCTAAACTCTCAGTGAATTGTCACCCTTTGGAGTTAAAATACACTCTGTCCAGAAAAGGTTCACAGAAACACACCACGAGAGCATATACAGAGTTATGATCTATAGTTGTCTTACCATCCCCAGTTTCAGCGCAGAGTTGCAAGCCCAGATTGTTCTGTGGATTAATCACCCAGTGATTGCTGGTCACAGTAATGTCAAATACAAACCAGCCCACATCAGAAGCCTGAGCCTTTCTTGTGTCTAACAGGAACAAGTCTGCATCCCTAAGTTAAGGAAAATAGAGAGTTAGGGCATTCAAATATTATCATTTTTTTGTCCTTAACTTTCTGGCTGACAATAGCTTCCTCAAGTCCAAATGCATAATCCTTTGACATATCCTCATATGACGCAGTACAGCATATGCTGTACTTAACAAAATTGTTAAGTATAATACAGGTATTTCTCCTTAGAGGCCTTTCTGAAATGGGTCTCGGCACATGAAAACTATAGTTCTGAGAAATCTGAAAAATCTAGCTTGCTGACATACATACACAAAATGAATAATCAAGATTGTTCATAAAAGACTCATCTTTCAGCACTAGAATGTCTCTGGAAGATTAACTTTTATAAACTGTACAGTGAAAAAGATAAAAAAGTCAAAATCACATTCCAGTTTCAACTGAAACTGAAAGGCAAAGCATCACTAAAAAATATGTTATTAATAACATATGACAGCAGCTGTATCATATGAAAAAACATTAATATATGACAGTTTAGACAGTTTCATGTTAGTAGATATGTTTAGAAAATAAGTCTATATAGCAAAGTAGAAATTATATACCTATTCAAAGACATACTTACATTTTAACCCTCAGTTTCCTGGTATATTCTGAAATTTGTTCCCATGAAACTTTCCAGTAATTCAGAAGGACTACTCAAGGAAGTTAGTATAATTGTGTTACTAATGTTTTGCATGGATCATTTCTTTGTTCTGTTTTCACATATCTCCTGACACAATTAGTTCCAGAACCACATCTATATTACAAATAATGTCCTTCAATGACCATACTAAAAACAAGTTATTTAACTCTCATTATCATTTTACCCTCCTCCTACAAAGCAGCATGCATTATTAAAAATTGTTTTCACCATTTAACCTTCTTAACTGAAATCTACAGCTACAGAAACTTATTTATTTTCTGCCATAATGAAAACACTAGTATACCAGAAGACATTTTATTCTATATTTTGACTGTCTGTGTCAACTAAAGATAGGCTTGGCTTATACAAACCTTGGAATGGTACCATTACCTTACAGACAGCATGAATATATATTTAAGGAGGTAAAACAGACAGAGATAATAGTCTTTCTGTACAATAAATGAAGTTAAAATTATGGTGGTCTTGTCATTGCAGTCTAATGCTGCTTAATCACAATGACATGACAGGTAATTACTTACTAACTAGTTTAAATGCACCTAAAAGTTCTTATACTGAAAAAACCCTTGTGTAGCTCTTGAAATTGTGATTGTTCAACGCTCAATAAATAAGACCAAAAGAACTGAGAGAAGCATACATTTACTTAAGTGTGAGAAGCATCAGGTTGAAGAGCACAGCAATGATGAAGGGATCGTATTTTATGTTTTTTTCTTTTTCTATGAAAATCGAAAGAGCTTTCTTTCAATTTTCCTTTTTTTCTTCTGTTGAACTATAATCTTCTGCTGGGATCTTATCACTGCTATTCTAGCAGAACTGTGTTAATGACCACACAAGGAGAAAACATACCTTCTCGCTCTGGAGCTAACATGAAAACAGTCCTACAATTCTAACAAGCCTGACCTGCTATGCTAGCACTGAACAAATTAACAATGTACCACAAGCTCATAAATGGTACTTTCTGGAGTCTTAAAGGCCAATTTTTTTCTCTAATAAGCAGTTTTATCAGAACTTTAAAACTGAAAGGTTTCATTCTGAATGGGACAGTATGTTTAAGATGGCTATTTGTAAATATTTCTTGCATTGTTCAGTAAATTTAATAGAAAACTATAAAATTGTTTGGAATATAAACTTTTACAATATTACAACGCTATAAGTTCACATTTGACTTTTGTGTGAGAATACATAATTATTTTATTAAATAGATTCATTCAGGTCTACACTCAGCTTGGAATGAATAAAGTATCCCCAGAAGAACTATGCCTCTTACGCCAAACTAGAATAGGGCACTATTAATGGGTACAGTTCTGAAATCCTTATAAAGCACAAATTTCTCCTTAGAATCTTTCCTCAGTGTGACTTTATCATTCCATACTGCAGCAGAAACACGCACCCAGCTATCTTTGACATTGATATATCAGTCATCTTCTCTACATTCCTAGACTCAAACAGGTAGATTGGTCTCAACTATTACCATTGCAAATGAACCAAATATTAATTAATAAACAGAAAATTAGAACTGATTCTCAAGAACAGGCAGAGGAATAGAAAAGAATTCTCTAGATGAATGAAATTATTTAGCCCATGTAATGTACTACATAGACTGAAAATATCTGTCAGGAAAAAAACCATCTTTTTTCACAATTCATTATAAACATAGGGTGAAAACCCGACCCCTCACAAGTGAGTGATTGCTCTGGGATCAGTATTCCACCATTAGCTGATGTCATTCACTGAAATTTGTGAATGCATTTTGTGACATTTTTAATTTCAAAATTCTCCTTTATTTTGTGAAAAGCAAAACCTATCACACCTAAAATGAAAAACAGCTGCAAATTTTGGCTCTAATTTTTAAAAATATTTCTATTTAAAAAATAGCCTACAACATATATTAAAAAAATAAAGCATTATGTTGTAAATAGCCTGAAATACAACAGTGAACACATTCAGGCAGAATACAGCTGATTGGCTTTACCTTTATGGAGGCTGTTTGAGCTTAGTGATCTCAGGCTGGTCCCAAAGGGCCAGTTGTCTACAACAGAAATGCTACCACGGTCAAGAATTTCAGCAAAGAGGCTATGGGCAGAATGTCTGAGAAGCTCCAGGTCTCCCGGGTCATTTCACACAGAATTTAAGAAAGTAAAGATGGAATAAACCACCTACATGTTCCTTGAAACCTAGCAAAGTTTTAGACCAGATCAAATCGTGGTTACTATGTAATAGACCATCCCCATAATGCTGCTTCACCTCTTGCCTCCTTCCAGAAAGCTGCTTTAGCATCTTAATGCCACTTGAGGATTCCCTAATGTGGGAAGAATCCTTGAGGTTTAGATAAATTAGTGGCTAACTGCCACCAGATCTTGAACAAGGATTTGGCCTTTTGGAGTACATTACTTTCGTCATGAGAAAAGATCAGGGTAGGAGTACATTGGCAGGGCTATGTAGGAAAGTTTGCCTTGCCATTGGCTGTGCTTTACACATTTCCGTAGAATAAATAGAAAACTTCAATCTGAAACACTGTCATTTCAGCAAACTCCAAGTGAATTCAATGCACACTCTTAAGTGGCCATACTGCCACAGAGACAGAAAAATGTCTGGGATTACAAAGTAATCCTTAGTCTGCAACTCAAAAGCCATAAACCCTGAACACTACTGGTCTAAAAGCATAGCAGAAGTGCATTCCAGGTTGCAGAACTCTAGCAGACACCCAAATTTCCTGTTAAAAGTAAGGGTCTGAGAGCAGGGTGGAACTGAGTGGTTTTGCTGTGGTATCATGCTAGTAGGGTGCGTGGAGCATTCTGTTACAGCTTCTGCAGCTTCTGAAAAAATTTCACTTAAAATCTCATATACATATGTAGGACAAACCTGAGGCAACAAGTCAAGAATAATGTTAATGAGGTCTGAGCCCCAAAGCAAAAGTTGTAACATTATTGCAAACACCAATGACAAAATATTCTTGGGAGCTCATCTGTCTGGAGGCATCACGAAGCAGCTGGGAAACCAGCAAAATGTTCCTTGTGTTAAATATGAATAGTACAGAGCTTGTGGTCTTCTCCCATCTCATCCCTCTGAGACATTTGTCTCTACATACTCCACATATGAGGAGAGGCTGGCAAGATCACCAGCAGCAAGTAAACACTTGACTGTTAGTCTAAGCCTGAGTTTCTTCAGACATACTGGTGAAAAACAAATTGGTGGAACTACACTGTTGCATATGCCCCTTTCCAGCATCATGGTTCAGTTAGAGGACAGGGGGCTTTTATGTTTATAAATGGAAATTAGTACTTTTACTATCCTAGAAATTTGCAGATAGGACATTGAAAGAAATCAGTAGAATTCTTCACTGGTTCACCATCACAGTTGTCACTCTAACATAGCCAGATACTATTAAAGTTTGATCTTGTTTCAGAGTAGCTAGCACTTTTGCCTTCCTTAAAAGAAAACAGAAGTCACTTGTTGGGAAAAAATAAAAACAAAAAGAAGCACAAAACAGATTAGAAAGCTAACCTTACCCACTAATTCCTAAAAAAAACCTTTTGAGTTTACAGAACTTACATCACCCTAACCTTGACTTGTGCCCTTAAATAGATACATTCTCTTCCTCCCTGTTTTCTTCCTTCTTCCAAGAAGTTTCTTTTAGGACATATGTCAACAGCACTTTTGCAAGCCAAACACAGAGGAAAACAATTTCTGCACTGTGAACCTAAGAAAGCAGAAGGTATTCTGGAAGGATAAATTCATTCCCTCTTGTTGATTCTGCTCCACTTGATATAAAATACCTAACTGTTTATTGGGCCAGAAAGAAAAAAGCCATAACAATTTTATATGTTTATATGCTCAGGGTTCTCACCTGGAAGGTAAAAGCTCAAGTCTTTGTGAGCAGAAAAGGGATTCGAACTCTGGCCTGGACTTTGAGCTAACTGGTGATCAGGTCTCCAGAATGCTCTGCAAGTTTAGGCCACCATTTTCTTTGCTTTGGTTAAACATGCCCAGAATGGAAATGTGTTATCTGTTCCATCATGAGGGAGAGTTTTCATTTTTCTCAAAACAAAACTATTTTTTTTACCTTTGCTGAGAAAAGAAATACAACAATTTTATTTCAAAATGTTCAACAATCCAGCCACAAAACCAAAAATTTTGAAGTATATAGCTTTTTTCAGAAGTGC
Organism: Apteryx mantelli; assembly: GCF_036417845.1. Classification (NCBI taxonomy): domain Eukaryota; kingdom Metazoa; phylum Chordata; class Aves; order Apterygiformes; family Apterygidae; genus Apteryx; species Apteryx mantelli. Next base: position 111,948,586 of record NC_089980.1, on the reverse strand, counting down.
CTTGGAATTGCTAACAGTTTTTAGTGGGACTTTCAGATATTGAGCTACTTTGCCTGGTCTAATCTGGTAATTTAGTCAGGTTTTGCACAGTCTTGGAAATATGACACATAGAGTGTTCTGCAAACTTAGAATCAGAGATTTGTTCATGTGTAATGTCATATTTGTTTTAATATTCAGTTTTGGTAAGCAGCATGTGTTAAGTGTGCATATATCATCTTAAAGTGAGTGCATGACTTGATCTGTTCAGTTACATTCTGTAGAATATTAAAATGCATATGCACAAAAGCGATGCTCCTTCAAAAGTAAGCAAAGTTGAATAATTTATCTGCCTTTAAGGAGCTAAACGGATCTTGGCTTGTAGTACCTCTGTGTCAGCAAACGGTGTCTTTCCCAATTCCAGACACATACTGTGCATGTGATTCCACCATTTGCGCTTTGAGAAACTAATCCTCACCCCTCTTTGCGTGCAGCAATAGAGAGTTGTACAGGCAGATTATTTGGTCAGATTCGATATGTAACTCTCCATAACACCAGAGCAAATTGCATTGAAGATGTTTTATTCTCACTCAGTATTTGTTGTTGTTGCCTAGGAATTAATACCACACAAGCTACGCTGACAGCAATAATTCCTTGCAGAGAGTACATTTATGATCAGTTATGTTCTCTCCAATTAAGATAGAAACATAAGACATTATTCAAAATGTAACACGTGCGCACAAACAAGGTACCTGTTTGGGTATTCCTTGATGATCTGATATATGCTAATCTGAATTGTTTCATTCCCAAATCGGCTGTTGCTTCGGTCTTTATAAATCCGGAATTCAGCTGCTGTCACTGCTTCTCCATGTGGGATTTGAGTAAGGTCAAATCGAAATTCCTTGTAGTGCCTCCGCTGATGAGAAAAGTCCTTGTCTCTTTCAACTGTTAGAAGAGTTGAATTTAAATTAGAGAGGTGGAATGAATACACATTTTCTATGATTAATGGAGCATTCCCCGTGCTTAGAAATAAACAAACAGAACAATACAAAACTGTGCAAATCATAAAACCACAAGTCCAGACATACTTCCAGTTAAAGGAAATTCCACAAGCCAAGTGTCTTTGGTTCAAAAGGAAAAACCCTCAGTGGCTTTTATAAAAATTCCAGAAGTCAGAGTGGAAAGAATATCCAAAAAAAGCTGAAAGAGGGCATGTTGTTAAAGTAGCTAGAAATATGGGCAAACCAAAATCTGTGAAAGGATTTAGGACTTGAGTTTAGTCATAAGTGCAGCAGCAATAATGTGAGAGACACAGATGACTCTGGAAAACATTGTTGCAGGTAATAACTGGACAGATGGGAGGAAGGCTGATCACTTCCACTTAACGTAATAAATTCTGAAGTGGTGCTAAAGTGCAGTACAACTACCACACATTTATGAAGTGGTTACATCATATAAATTAACACATTGTGATCGAATGGCATAAGGGTCCTCCTGCCAGCAGTGAGAAGAAGGGAACGGTGAAGGAGGGCTGAGTGGTGCTGGCAGCCAGGCTGCGGGTGAAGTAGCACTCCTCAGTCCTCCCAGAAATGCAGTGGGGCTGCAGTGGCAGCTTCCAGTGTTTCTGATACTGCCACAGTTTCCAAAAGAAAAGCCAGTGCCCTCTTTGCTTACTCAGGGTTGCAGAGAATTTTAAAGAGGAGGAGAGAGACTTGTAGTTGATTTGAATTTACAGCTGATTTGGGGATAATTCAGCTATCAGCTGCAGTTCTGATCCAGAATTAGGAATGACTTTCTTAACAGAATAAGTGTTTTAATGTGGCAAGAAAACCTACAGGCCACGATAATGACTGATGATCAGCTTATGGAATTAATATTTCAGATTTTACAGACATGGAAAGGAAAATGATCTGTAGTTTTCATTCCCACAGAGTACAACGTATTTTTGACCTCTGAACAAGGTAGTGCTCTACGCCTTGCAGCATTTCAGAAGCTCTTCCATCTTCCTTATGATACAGGTGTTTTGGTTCATTGAGGATGGACAAAGCCTAAAACATTCATACCTGGGATTCAGTTTAGATGACCAGCTAAACACTCATGACTGTACCCAGCTCCACTAAACAATCCCCCCACTAAACTCCCCTCATTTACTCAGCTTTAGTATTGATATTCCTCAGATCTAGGAGAGGAACAGTGTTATTCTGAAAAAGCACACATCTAGATTACAAAATATTACATACAGCAATTCTGTAAATAATAAAATATTATTACAATATATATATATATATTTATACTTATATGCACATGCATATATGTACATCCACACATATTTTAAATAGATATAAAATAATATGTTTTGTATACGTGTGTGTGTGTGTGTGTGTGTGTGTGTTTGTATTATTATAATATGTGTGTAGGATTACAAAAGAGGAATATATTAGAAGAAACAACGATGTTTTGGGAGGGCCATAAAAGGATATAGTTATGGACACATGTAAATGAGAGCTATTGATGCAGAAGTATTTTACATTATTTTCAGAGATGTATTTAAGCCACCAGTGGCCTTATATTTAGTCCTCCAGAGTAAGCTTCCTTTTCATGATTTCAAAAATACAAAACATTGTTGTTTTCATTAGTGTAATTCTTTAAAATGTACAAATCTGTGTTGCCGTAAGAACCGCAGAAAATAAAATATATAGGCTATAAGAACACTTTGTCTTTACTTCAGTGAAAATGAAGTTTCTCTTGGCTGACAAAAGGAAAATTGTCTGTTAACTGTGAGGTTTACTTGCCTCAAATGCATATTTAGCTTACATGGGTTTGCCATCTAACACTATGTAGAAAAAGTAAAGCAGAAAAGATGCAGAAGCATGTAAACTGCCTGTTCTGTATCTGAAGACGAATGGGCTGCTACCGAAGAGAAACAGGATACCGTCTATTTAGCAGCTCCATTGCTAGGTTTTAAATTGGGAAGTATATACAGAAATCAAACTGGAGGTTTGGGGTTCATTTGCTTTTTTTTAAGTACATGTAAAGCCTTTCATTTCTGAGAGAACCTGGCAAGGATTAGCATATGCAAATGCAGTGATGTGGTGAGGATCTTTCTAGAATAAAGATCTAATTGCAAGTTTCTAATATTATAACAGAATTTCTAAACTATAGTGGAACAGATACAACAATAATCTTCAAACGTAAAATATATTAAAAATAGAATTAAAGTAGCAATCATTTCTGATACTCTTTGGTTAATATTTATTCAACAACTACTTACCATCATTTATGAGTGATTAAGCACTACACACTATGAGTAAGCATTAGAGAATTAGACTCTAAATGAAGATTTTAAATGTCAGTGTTCCTATGTTGTTTTGTTTTTATTTGGGTTTGAGGTTTTCTTTAGCCTAGTTTCTTACAAGTACATTCAAATTAATAACACTAGTTTGGAAACAGTAATTCTCTCCATATATGTTACAGTTTGGACACAAAAATCTACAATACACTCTGATAACGTTGATAGTTTTCTCTCAGGACCACTCATGACTGCTGAAGAATACTGATAGCAATTTCCCCTGGAGTGCAAAATTAATTAATATGGCTAATACAGATATTACTTATCTATGTTCCCGTGTATACCTAAGGAAAAGACAGCACTGCCATCTGAAAAGGATGCAGTCAGCCACTATTTCAAAATTTCCTTAGGCCTAGACTTGCTAGGACAGAATTTACAGGTAAGTTATGATTTCAGAGTAATAACAGATTATACAAATGAAAGGTTGAATAAAACAGCCAATCCAAACTGTGAAAAACCTTGAGTCCAAGGAAGTCCCACTGTCCACAATGAAGCCAGAAAGTCAAACTGTAAATTTCTGTAGGCCAATGTACAAACCATAAAAAACAAATTTGGACAGGTTAAAGTTTTGCATTATATAGTAGACTGAAAAAAAAGCAGTCGTTATGATGTTGTAATATTGTCTAATGACTAGAATGAGAGGTTTAAGTCGTAAAAGCAAAGAGAAACATTATTTAATGAAATTAAGTATTTTAATACTGAGGATAATACACAAGTCTAGATCACTTCTACATTAGCCAGGGACGAATAATTGCCTTGTCAGGGGAGACCGAGTGTTTAGTCAGGATATCTCTCAGGTCCTTTGTTCTGCTGAAATGGCACAAATTGCTGTGGGGTACTATGTCTCAAATATCTTTATTTCCCATGCAAGAGCTTTTCAGCAGTGACAACCTGTAAAATACAGATTAAGACTTTTAATTCCATTAATTTTTAATTTAATATATTTTTTATTTAATTTTTCCATATTGTTCTCATGTCATCCCAACATTACTGATTTCATCTGCCAAAATGCATCTATTTCTGGGTTTGATCACAGCATCTATAAATGCATATTGCATTAATAAATGCATGACTAGAAAATGAGGAAGTACTTTTTAAGCCATTGGAGGAATATAGTTTTTCTAATTAAAAAATAGCTAGAATATCAGGGCCAATAGAATATCAGTGCTGATTACATGAAAGTTCATTTGCTCTCACTGACCAGGATTCTTAGCATCAACTCAAAAATACCACCTGAAGCTCGTATATTCAGCACTATGGTTACATCAGTCAAATCACAGCTTAGGGCAACATCACAAATACTGCTTGTGTAAGATAACAAAGAATAATTTTTACACCCATGTGGCTCACTGATGAAATATTCATACATTTACACAAAGCATATTTATAAGAAGAGAGAAGACAAATTTATACCATAGAGATACTTTAGAAAAACGGTCATCACTGATATCGAAAGAAAATATTTGTATAAATGAATCTGAGAACTGCACAAATTTTTGTTAACAAAAAGTATGGTCTTCTGGAAAAAATAAAAAGCACCTATATGGATGGGCAGTGTAATAAGCAATCAACATATTACGGATTCAGCTATAAGTGTCTAACTGTTGATAGAGCTTAAAAATTATAATGTAAGAAGTGTCAGCAACAACTTTATGCCATAGTGCACAAGTGACTATTGTACATGCTCTTTCATTAGTGACTAGTTTCCCACTGCCATGTGTTTGGCCTTTCCCAAAGATGTTGGTATGTTGTGACCTGGGTGGAAAGTGAAAGCTGCTTTGTCAAACTAGGGATCAAATCAAAGCTATGTTGTAACAGGTTGATTTTGCAGTGTGAGATCCCGACTGGACGCACACATAGTGAAGCCTCACTAACCAACTTAATGTCACTATTTAACTACTAAATATACACGCCAAGGCAAAACCAAGGGTCTTACAGGCCATGTGACTGTCAGGGGCCATTTACACTAATCTCACTGAATTTCACTGTTTGACTCTGAATTCTTTGCATAAGCACTAAGTAAACCAGGCAGTTTTAATCACTTCAAGGTGATAAAGGTTGCAGTAAGCTGATACACTACAAATGACACTCGTTTACATCTTGAATATAATGAAATGATAGTTTATCTACAGTGAACACTTGTAGTTATCTGACAAAAACAGGTCAAAGGTTCCAGGCGTTTTCTCCTGAAATTACTCAGTGCTGCCTCTAATGACTGATAATTGAAAGCAGAGGCTGGAAATATCAAATGTGGTAGGTGACAGATAAGCAACAGATTAATGCAAGTACTCTGTTACAGGACACTAAAAGGTCAGAGGCTCTAGGAATTAGCAATTGTGCTACTGTGAAAAGACAGACATCAAATAGCTATTTACTTCATTCTTGCTCTTCTCTCCAAAATTCAAATTCTAGAAACTTATTCTCTCTTCCACGAGTAGACTATTTAAAGGGGTAACACACTTAGCAAAATATGGCAATAGGGTGTGTAGGCAGCACAAAAGACGTGATCCTAGAGCTGAGTGAAAGCTTAAAAAAACTTTGCTAGATGTAAATATCTTAATGAAATGCCTCTGAGAGAAGTTAAGAAGCACATTAGGCTGAACATCATTCACACTCTGCGGAGCAAATACTTAAGGAGAGTATATAACAGATTTAAAAAGGTATTTTTTTCTGCCAATGGCCTTTGAGTAGGGACTACAGTCCTTCTAAAAGAGGTTTTAAGTAAGTAAGTTGAAAGGACTTTTTTAAGTACAACTATTGTAAAAATTATTTTACGGAAGTGATTATTACAAAAAAGTATCAAAGAATGTAAATACTGGTCTAAGAGCTTTACTAGTATAAGATTTAATCTGTTCTATGGAATTGAAAGAACCCTGATCTGGACTCTGAAAATCTACTTCAAGTTAGACATTGAGATTCATGAAAATAGTCACCTGTCCTCAGAAGAATGTTTCAGACACCAGAGTTATCTGCCTGATACGGTCAATAGAGAGACTCTTCCGTTTGCTGAGGGTCAACTGTCTCCAGCCAGCCAGGAAGAAGAACAGACGAGTATATCTGCATTTCCTCTTTAGTCAGCTGAAGTCCCAGGGACCAGAAATGGGACATAGCCCTTTCTCAGCCAATGGGCATTTCAATCTGTATCAGCTACTTTCTATGACTATATCCTAAGTGCCAGGATATTGAGTAGCCTGGTAGAGGGACATCCTGGGCCACTTCACAGAAGAAATGGGGTCAAAATGAGAATAAAATAAGTTTCTGTTCCCACATCTGACTTTTTATTCATCTGATATTAGGCATCTATTGAATAATCATTATTCAGCTGAGTGTCCTACACTACAAAGCTTCAGAGTCATATGTCATATGCCAACTTGTTCATTCTCCTTCCGGTACAAAGTCTTCTGCACATCTTTCTGCACTGAGACCCATTTTCAGCAGCAGAACGGGGGAGGGCTGGTGCCCCCGCTCATATTCTGTAGCCAGTTGTAAGAGAAAGTGGGTGATATAGACTTCATATCCCTCTCCTTTCCCTCCCCACCTCCCTCCCCAGCCTGAGAAGGGAACTAAAACCACATCCCCCCTTTCCTCAGTAAGGAATTAGGCCATGAAAGGGGTTCATGGAGATGGCATCATTACCACCTGGTTTCTGCAGGAAAATACGTTGTGTATTCTGTGATGTCTTAGGCATGTTCAGAATTTACCTCCTGAACTAAGGTCTTTTGGGACTGATCAAAGTGGATCAGTACATATTCAAGGCTCAAGTTCAGGCATATTAGGAGCCCTTAGGTCAAAAAGGTTGGCACTGGTTGAAATTGGGGGCCCCACAATTATCTGTCTTCCCAAATTACGTCCCACTCAGAACATCTGAAACATCAAACTCATTGTCAGAATCTTACTCCAAATTCTGACCCCCTCCAACTGAGGCAAAACCATTTCCATAATCAATGAGAGCTTGATTAAGGAGGAGGAGTCTCTAGAAACTTTACCTTTTTCATTGCAACACTTCTGTTTCTTAAAAACTGCAGTATTGCAGTACTGTATATTTAAGTTATTCTGTATATATTAATATTAGAATGGTTGTATTAAAAATAATTATAGATTTACAAATGTGGTTCTGAAAGAGCGATGTAAATAGCTTTTACATAATTTTTTTTTTATTAAAACACAAATCAGAAAACTTGGTAGCTCACATTTTGAAGCAAGTCACTGCTGTAAGTTCAGAGTTATTTCACTAAAGTATTTATTTTCAGTCAGTTACTGACATCAATGAGCAATATTTGGCTATTTTGTTCAACTAAGTTAGGCACAGCTTTAAAATTGTCTGATGAAATACTATGCAGTTACTGGCAGTTTCAATACATGAAAAATCATCTCTTGTTTATTGAATACAGACTTAGTAGAATATCCCCTCCATAGTTACACAGAATTACTGAAATGTATGTATTGCAAAGTTATTCAAGGCAAGACAAAATCAAAGAAAAAATTTCAGTGAGTGCAACAGGTTCTAGAGCAAGAGTAAAAAGAAAAACCACAATTAAAAAGAATAATAATACATCATCTGGACTTTTTTCAAACACACATTAGTTTTCATTCTTTACCTTCCATAGAAGGAAGGTACTTCAATATCCCATACTTTATAACAAAATTAAGTTAGAATATTCAAGGATCTTACCCAAGCAATTTATTATTACATTGTTACAAAGCTCAATTAGTAGTTAAAAGTGTTCAGCAGTCACCCTTAGCAGGAACAGTATGACTGTGCCTACCAACAGCTTTTATAAGCACGGACCTGAGGAAATGCTCAGACCAGAGAGGCTTGACTGAGCACTGTTCTCAGGCATAATCTGCCAGATGTTCCGCCCATAATGAGACTACTTATCATGCCTTCCTGTTACCTTACACTGTCTAAAATATCATGGGACAAAATGTATGTTTTAATGAAATTGCTGGTCGCATGATTCATATGTGAATGGTTTTACTGAAATGTTCATTGGTAAACTTGTTATTCATTCAATCTACTCCTCTCTGTGTCTTCCAAGTCAAATGCAATTGCCTGACATGTCAAAACAAGTGCTACACTGCAGCTGCTCCAATAATTAAATGCTGGAAAGCTTCAGTTGGTGATACTGAAGGAACGGAAAAGCAGCACCCTGCCTTTCCTATGTTAGTTTGATCCTGGCCAATGTAACAGTAGGAATAAGTAACCAGAATAAAGAGCCTGGCTGATTCCTGCTGTAGCAGGGTTTTGGAAGTGAACAGAACTATGAGATTGTAGGTCTGAGTGTTATCACAGTCCTAATATCAAAGGTAGTTGATAGTCTTTTCTCAAAGTCTAATTTTTTTTCTAGCTTCTACTGTATAATGAGCTTCGGCCTCTTGAATGCAAAACTTTCACTTCAGATGTTCAGCTGTAGCACAAAGCACAACAAAAGATATACTTCATATACGGCATTTTTGAATCCTGCTTATAGTAGCAGGAAGAATCTCAGTTGAATCCACTTCCTTAAATTAAAACAGTTTAAAATTCAGCTAGTCACTGCTTCTAGGAGTAACAAAGGAACTTCACACTTATTTTGTACTGTGAGTAGGTCATAATATGTGCCATAGGAGGGAAGTATCATAACCAATGATCTGGGAGCAGGTGATGAAGAAGAGATTGTTTGGAGTTTGTTATTTTGAAAGTAATAAGTCAGGACTCTGTGATTTCTTCATGGTTTTAAGTTACACTGTGTTGCAGAGGCACAATCACAAATACCTTTGTTAAAAATGCCTATCCACTAGATTTTTGGTCATATTCAGTTTCATCAGTGAAAAATATATCTTTACTTGAATAAATAGACTAGATTAGAATAAAGATCACTGTACTAGGTAGTTCTGGGCTAATGAATAGATAAATTAACTAATCCTTACACCTCACGACTGAAGCTATTAATTTGCATTTTCACTGATGTCTCCTTCACTGGGACTTTGACATACCCAGTACATTTTGACACTATCTGTTAATAGTCTTCCATTTTTTCTGATATTTCATTTTGTTTTTCTCTAATCACAAATTGTCACAAAGAAAACTAACAATTATTCCCAGGTTTCTGACTGCATGTGAAAGTCAGGATATCAGATCAACACAACCTCAAGGTTAACAAATGACAGAAAAAAAAACCCTCTTGGGTTCAGCTGCAACTGAATAGGAACAAAAGTTATACCTCTGGAATCCAATGGTCAGAAAATAGGTGTAAGTTATAACTGTTTTGACACTGTAAAAGTATACAGATGGAACATAACTTCTGAGAAGGGTGAAAGGGTATATATCATCATAGGGCAAATGACAGGGGAGTAAAAGCTAAACATTAAAGCACATTCTATCTTCCCACATCTTCTTAGCTCCTTCTTATGTTAACCCTCTACTCACTTCCACCAAATGGTGGCAAGTTACTCTACCATTTACCATTTACACACGTTGTCTAATAATCTCCATCCATTTCCCACAGTAAAATTTGTCTGAAAAGCTTCCATAGAAGGTTTTTTTACCACATATCTAACTGGATATGGCTGGGTATGCACTGTTTTCTGTTTAACTTGTACTCGTATTGGAGTATTTTAGTGTTACCCATACTACACTCACTTCAGATTTATAAGCGTATAACACATTACAATAAACTGTATTTGATTGAAGTATGAAAGCTGTTCCAGAATATATACAACAACATATCTTTCAGAGACCTGAGACTAAGTAGGCAATTATTAGTACCCTGCTGCATTTTCTTTTCCAAATGTTTAACACTGACCAAACATTCAATTAAATCAGTCCAGCTGTAACAACGATGGGGAAGAAAACCCTCAAGAACATCTCATTCAGAGAACAGAAAAATTCTTACGATATACAATAATTTAAAATTTGTTTTTATACACTACATTTTATATAGGATATTATATAAACACATTTACAAAAATACTGATCTAAGGCCACATTCTTTGCTGATATGGCAGTATGGTTCCACTTAATTAAGAGTTCCTCAAATGTATACTTTGTGAGCACAAGTGTATACTGGGCTAATCGTTATATTAACCAAATCATCACCTTAAAGATTAAAAATACAAAGATACTTATATTTTTAGCCCTTATTTTGAAGGCGTGCACTATGCATACTTGCTGTTGGCCAACAACATACCACCTGCCTGGGTGACCCTAAGCAGTGGGGAAGGGGAGCAGAGTTGGGGGCAGAGGCAGGGCAGTGGCAGGAGCAGCGGGGCCCTCCCAGACCTCGTGCCTGGGTGCAAACGGGAGCAGAAGGAAGCAGGGCCAGGGCAGTGGGCAGTCGTGGTGAGGAGGGGCACTTTCAGGAGGCAGGTTTTAACAGCCAATCTGGGAGCTGGCTGTGATTTTAACAGCTTGTTATATTGATTCAAGCAGAATCGTCTCTTCTGCAGCTCTGGTACTCTGGATTCTGATCAGGATTTATTCACCACAAGGAGAGAATATTTCACCCATATATAATACCATACTGAATGAGTCTCCTCACCAGGAAGCAACAAACACATGGATTTTTTTTTTTCCTGAAAGGAACTTAAATTAAATCTTACCCAGGTTAACGAATGCTTCAACCCTCTTTCAGTGCAGAAACTTACTAACTGATAGTGAATTAAAAGTCTTCTGTGTTGGCCACCCAGCATTATCCATGCGCTACCAGAGGAAAAAAAAACAGTCTTCTCAAAAAAATATTTGTGCCATGGAAGACCTCAGATTAGCTCTAAGTAACACAAAAATGGGTGGTGATCCCTCACAATAGGCAAATTCCTGTTACTTTGGACAGATTGGGGGAGAGAGGCACAGGAGTGTCAAAATAACATAAAGAGGATGAAAATAATATCCAAAGTAGAAAGAAGAAACATAATACTTGCCACAGAAACGTACATCCAGCAATTGTCCTAAGATCATCACCCCACTTCAAAAAAAAGAGTAGCAAAGGTTGATGGAAATGACTACGGCAAGAGCCCCCTTCTCTGTGATGCTCGCACCAGTCCTGTGTTTGCACTGTTGTTCTACCGAGAACTGCATTTCTCATGGGCACATAGATACAATGTTTCATAGGAATATCACTTTAGTTCCTGGCCAGATTACTTACACACAGAATATCCATGCTTCTTGTAGACGCATCTATCGATATAACAGATTTCTGAAACAGCAAAGATGACTTCCTGAAGCTCCACTACTAATAACTGAGCTAAAGTGTCTCAGACAAAATTTGAGTGTCTTTTTCAGCAGAGGGTAAAGACAAGCAGGGAGTGGGACTGTGGCCACTAACACTGTACTTTTAATTCACATGCAATTTCTTAAGTACAGCACTATTAAGAATATTTGGCAATTATTTTACAGTGTGTGATCAGCCTTTGCAGCTGTTTACACTAAACCTTTGTCTCTACTAGGGCTAGAAGTGACTGCTGCCCTGTTCTTAGGTGACAGGCCTGGTTTTCTTTACAAAGCAACTCAGAACTATCTGTTGCCCATTCCCAAAATAGAAAGTGTCACAGTCTCTTTTTTGGGGGGCTTTCTTTCACTCCCATTTTGACCAGAGCATGCTCCAGGGCACACTTCAGGCAAGCCTAAAGGCAAACTGGAGCAGCAAGGTTTAATGGAGGCCACAGCACATCTCACTGGCCCAAAGTGATGTGACATTAATAAAATGTTAATAAAAGAAGCTTCCATCTTGTATTGCAGCAGGTGGCAGTCTTAACGCAAGATGAACAGGCCTGGACTTTTTTTCATAATTTATTCTATGTCTATGGAGCCAAGTTTTCAGTTCATGCATGTGCCTGTTTCATTCATTTGAATCCCCTGATGGACCCCTTGTAGCTTAGGTCTCCCCTGTACACACCACCTCCAAGCACATCCTAGTGAGCATAGCCTTTGTATTCACCCATTTTGAATGCTTGCATGCCATAGTGGACCACAACTGCAGGGAAACCAAAATGGTGAAAATATATTGTTAATCTTAGTGACATCAGTCCCTACATTCTGACACAGTGAATTGCAACATGAATTCGATATCCTTTGTATTCATTCCATAGCATAAACTGTATCTGAATTTTTCATTTATATATATATATATATATAAAATCTATCATCTCTTCTACATGTGATCTCATTATGATATCCAGCCCACTAAACATGATTATTAATTCCATATTTTAAGAAGAAATAAAGAAATATATATATATATATATATATATTACTCTCTGAAGAGTCAGGTGGTTAAATCTCAAGAGCTAAGAAATGACATTCAGAAAGGAGAATACCAAGGAGTCAAAGAAAGAACATTATTCTGAAATGACACCTAATATCAAACTGCTTTGATAAACATTACTATGTTGTTTCACAATCCACATACTTCTTAAAACTCTGAAAAATAAAACAGCCCTCCTTGAAAGTCATCATATTTAATTGTGTGGTTTCTGTTATACTTAGATTGGTAAAAACTGCAGAAGATTCAAACATGATCTTCTGATCACCTTACTATGATAATCAGCAAATTCTGTATTTTATTTTTAATCATACATGCTTATAACCTAAATCAACATGTAAAAAGATATAACTATGTAAATGCAATTGTATATAGCTAAACTGTAGGTTTAGCCTTTGCTGCCTCAAAGACTTAGTACAGATTTCAAGCTTCTGCAATAATGCTGTTCACTTCACAGTGACATTCATGGGCAGTACTGTATCAGACTAGAGTCTTACAGCACAGCGCCAAGTACCTTGTCTTTTCTATCTAGAATATGACTAATGCTGGATGATAGACCTTTTACAGTAATGTCATAGTTATGGGTGTTTTACTATCACAAACCTACTTAATTCTCCATGGCACTTCATTCTCCAATAAGTCTCATTATCTGTGTTCTGATAAAATAAAATTGAAGATGTTTTCTTCCATCCTGCGATTCTAGCCTTGAGACTAGATCGTCACCTGGTATTCATCAGCACTGCTCTGTTGACATCAGTGGAGCTGCCTTATTTACATAAGGCAAGGAAATTATATATATATATATATTTTTTATACAAAATAAAAAGGGATATGATGCTGTATAACCACCTCCCTTTTAATTGATTGCTTCTATTCCTTTTTTTTTTCTTTCATTTTAGGAAAACAAGTTTAATCAAACTTATTTGCAAACATTGCCGAGTGAGCTGTCGAACAACAACAACAGAGAAAACTTATATATATCGTCTTTAGAAAGAAGAGAAGCAATATGGGCAACCCAATGTGCTTCAAAAGCCACTAACGATATGAAAAACATTATAAAATATGAAGTGTTTGAAGTTGCCTTCTGAGCATTTAGGATGCCTACTTTGAAGAACTACATTTGTTTCCGGATGTTGATTTGTTTTTATTTTTATTTTTCTGCAACTACAGGGGATAAATGCTGCTTTTTAATGAAAGCTTAGATGTTCCCATAAATCATCAACTCCTAGAAAATCTCATACCAAATATTATGCAACTCTCAGTAAGCTCATGGGAACCGGCAATTCTAGGGAAGAAACATAAGGAACTCTGAAGTTTTGGAAAACCACAGGGAGATCACTTGTGGTGACAGAGGCTCATCATCGTATGTGAACTTCAGCCCTTGCAATGCTGTTGGTAGGCCTCTCACTCCTTCCTTGATGTCTTTAGAGAAAGCTCTGAGCTTTTTTTCAGAGAGAAGATGCCCTTGACAGAACAAAGAAAATGGTATGATTTTATTTTCAGAAATACCAAGGATCATAAATGGAAGAGGAGGAGTTTAAGGATCTAATTTTGCAGTCAACTGAGCAAAGAACAACTCTTATTGAGCTAACTAGGAGATTACTCAGCACCTCATACCACTGAATTCTGTTGCTGTTTTAGCGTTCAGCTCTTTGGAGCAGATCCATAAACTCTCCTCCTTATTTCAAAATGTTACGACAGGATGTAATTAAGTACAATTAACAAGGAGGTCAAACGGTCATCTGATAAACATTGGTCCAAACAGGCAGCTTGGAAAGGTCGGGGCTGCTCAAGCCACATAGTATTGATGGCAAAGAATATTATGATTTAAGGGGGAAAAAATCCGAATGACTAAAACTGAAGAGATTTACATGCTTTCTATATTACACAGACAAAGATGTGCTCACGTGCTGATACGCATGCACACATGCTGCAGAGAGACACAGTTCTGTACTTTGGGAACAAGGGCTAAACCAATCACATAGTATCTCTTCATTGCAACAGGACTCAAATTTGAATTTTGATGCATGAATTCCAGTACTTTTTTTTCTTTTTCATTATTTTGCACAGCTTGTCTGTCTCAAGGACAGTAAATAAACTTGTTGACCCAGGTTTATAGAAGCCTTTTAAAAATAATGCTGGAGATCACCAGGAGAAAATGCAAGGTCCTAAAAGGCTCTCAGGAGCTAGATCTTTTACAGGACACACTGCTGGAGGAAGAAGAGGCCACAAGGGAAGAAAGCTGTTCTAGTACTCCGCAAGGACAAAGGAAAAAGCCCCCCCCCCAATGGAGGAGAGCACAAGAGGTGAAATGAACACACAGGTATTTGCCCATCCTCTTTTTACAGACTGAGAAACTGAGGCATATTGGTTTCATTTTTATCTGAGTCTCTTTAGGTTTTTCCTTTTTAGTGCCTTAGACTTTTCATACACTGACTTTCAGGTATAAGCTGCACTGGGACTGTGACAGACTCACTGCAAGACCTTTGCACAGCATTTCACGCATGGTACAGCGAGATTACCTGCTCAGGAGCAGCAGATTAAACTTCTGAATCACTAACATGTTAGGACTTGTAGTCATCGACAGATACCCCAGCTGAAGCAACCTTGGAGACAATGTTCCCAAAGGACAGGATAGGACAGCAGCACAACCTTCCTGTTGTATCTTGGCTTTCATAAATTACCATAAAGACTACAGCTGTCATGGTGCATTCGTGGTTTTATCATCCACCCCACTATTCATTTACTCTTTTGCTCTCTTAGCCAGCTTTTTTTGCAAAATATACCAGGAGCATGCCATGGCTCTAGGCACCAGGTGCAATGAGGTGCCTTTCACCCACTGCTCCAAGACCAAATTCACAAATCATTTAGCGTCCCTGCTTATTCTTCTCATTTTGTTAGCACAAAAATTAGCACATCTACCTCCAAAATTGATGCTAGTAATAAATCACTCTTCCATTTCATCAAAGTCCAACACAACATCTTTTTGAAATTATTTTGCAGTGCCTTATAATTGAATGTTCTACCTATTTTCCCCCTTACTTTTTAAAAAGAGGATATTTTAAATTAACATACTTAGAAAAATTATTATCAGTTTCTAATAACTGTACTAGATCATGGTTACAACTTTTCCAGATAATATAAATATAGCTTTATTAGTATGACTATAAGAATTAGGACAACAAAAACTTCCTTTGATAGATGTGATCTACACAGAGATTTTAGAGACCAAGTTCTCATGGGGCCTGAATGGATAATATTGCTGAATCTGTAGAAGGTAAACCTATTTATTAGAAATTTCACCACATCAAATTCCTATCAGTCTTTCTCCTAAGGCCTTCCTCAGCCTCCAAAAGGAGTGGTCAGATGGAATTTTCCTTCTGCAAAGCCACTGGTTGTCAACTATGGATATATAGTATTTACTATCACCAGCTCTCCTGACCGGCTTTCTTGGCTCTGACCCATTAATAATTGCTGCCTCCATTTGCCCTGAATTACACTGGGAAGAAAGTATTGCCACACTCTGGTAAAGTACTGTACATGCCATTGAATTACAATAGTGGCTGATAAAGTCAAGTTCTCAATTTATTGCACTGGAGGAGTTGCCCAAGAAGAGTAAAACGTAGATTCACCTTTTGGAGGATCTCTCAGTAGTAGTAGCCCCTGGAAAGTTTCTGAGTGGAGAACTGAACTGTAAAACCTCTCATTTTCTACTTGGTTTATAGTCATTTTTTGTATAGAAACAAATCTATAATTCAGTAGAAAACACAAACCAGCTCCTGTGTACCCCACCCACCAACTTAAATAATCTAGTTGTCAGGGTTGACAAGTTCTGCCTGCTGTAGCACTTCTGTGTTTTATAGGAAATTTTAACCAGGGGTGTTATTTTAAGAGATGAGCAAATGGGGAAACCCCATGGCCTAGTCAATAAAATATGAACTTTAGGTGCAATGGAGCATTCATAAATGTGACTCAGAACAAGGGGATTCATTGTTTCTCCCGACCCCTTTTAGCTGCTCCTCTGATCTCAGCCTCTCTGTGTGCGTCATGGCAGCCCTCATCCTTTAACCTGTGGTTTTTAAAAGCTAGCTTCTACATTATTTATGGCCATAAATGTTAGTAGCCCGTCTGTGTACTCCCCGCACGCACATTCAGTGGGTGGTGGGGGGCTGCATTTTATTTTGCAGGAATGAAATGTTTGCCCAGGGAACCAAGTGGTTGGGGAGGTTGAAGCAGTTGCTCTCCTGTGAGGGACTGTGAAGAAAACTGCTCCCTTCACCTGCAAGGCCTTCAAGGAAAACAATCCCAAACGCAGACTCATTTTATTTTTCTCTTAAACTTACTTATCTAACTTTATCTTGTTCTCTCATTTTCTCTTGCGTTCCCCCTTTCTGTCTGCATACGCCTTCTCCTCCCTACCATCATAAACTCCCTCCTATGTCCCCCCGCTCTTGTAATTTTATTGAGCTGGGAAATGCTCTCAGGGTTACAACACCATGCTCCACATCAGGCTCAGAGGAACAGGACTAACACCAGTGCCTGCCCAGTGCAATCTTGCTGTGCATCTCTGTGCTGGCCCTTTCCTGTCCTCACCAGGTCCACATCCAGCCCGCAGGCTGGCAGTTGCCCATGGAGAAGAGGGCACCCTTTCAGGTAAGTCCTGGACTGTGCTTTGCCATTTTTCTCTCATTCCTTTTCTAATTCCCTCTCTGGCCATCTCCTGCGTTCGCTCCTATTCTCACCACTTTTCTTCCTCTAATCCCTTCTGCAGCCAAATGACATTGACACAAAATTAAAGTTCAGTGACCCTGCCTGGGCTGAGGGGGCTGGAGACAAGGAAAAGGACAAGCGGGAGAGGATGGGGAAAAGTGTGGGAAATAATTATAAAGTCTGGTAGCAGGCAAAGCTCTCCTGAAGCCCTGGGGAGCCTTTCTTTAGCTGGAGGCTGCAATTGGCACTTCATAAACTGTTCATTCTCAGCTATGTGAAAACACCAGATGACACCTAGAATGATCAGACTATAATCAATCAATTTTCTGCGGAAACACTATTAGTCTGTGGGCCTGTGAAAGCAAGCTCAAAGGAACTGCCATGGCTAAAAAGAGAAGAAAAAGGAACTGCCTGCGTCATAATTACCTCCATCACTCAGGCAGTCAGTAGGCAGGTAGCCATGGTAAAATTCTTTACATAATTTAGCATTCAGAGAAAATAATAATGGAAGCAATAAATGTAGGAGACCCCATATGTGCCAAAGTTGTCCTGTTATCTAAAAAATAAGCTGTGGTTTAGGAACAGAACCAGTTGAATCTCCATGTAGTTCATGGCGGGCTTATTCCTCCCCTAATATCCTCCGCACAGAGTAAGGCTCCATGAACCCTTCTCTTTCCCTTTCATAGCCAGCCAGAGTCACTGTGAGATTGTGTTTTCCTGGGAAAATATGTTCTGTACAATACATACAATCCGCACAACCCCACCCAAAGTCTGTGTTTAGTCTGGAAAGCAGCACACTCTAAAGAAGAAGCAGAACTGGGTCAGCCATTCTTCCCAATGGGAAAAATATTAATAATAATACATATTTGTATATACACACACACACACACATTATATGTGTATATATATATATATATATATGTATATATATATAGCTTTTCACCATGCACATCTAA
Source organism: Apteryx mantelli (assembly GCF_036417845.1). Taxonomy (NCBI): domain Eukaryota; kingdom Metazoa; phylum Chordata; class Aves; order Apterygiformes; family Apterygidae; genus Apteryx; species Apteryx mantelli. The sequence goes on along the minus strand of NC_089980.1, from coordinate 111,930,356 downwards.
CCATCTGCTAAATCAGTTTCTCTTCAGTTATCTACAATTTCTTTCAAATCTGTCGGCAAGGAAAGTCAGACAGTTTTTTATCCTAGTTAATGGAGAGCTTGACATTTTTTTGGCAAAATTGACAGTTATAAAAACATTATTTTGTTAGATGATATTTATGGAACACACACAAACCTGTTTAGAGGTAGAGCTATATAGTTCATAAAGTTCATGTAACATGAGAGATTTCAAAGGAAATGTAAAATATTTTGCTATAAAACAAGAAATGTAGTGTAATTCCAAAAAGGAATATGGAGAAAATTTCATGCTTGAAATAAAAAACAAATCCTAACAACCTGTTCTGTCATTACACAAAAATGGTTAAAACTGCCTAATGAATTGTTAAGATTGGGTGAGGACTTTTAGGAAATGTTAGCCCATGAGTCAAGCTCTTTTGTTCTGGAAATAAATAACCTATTTTTTAAGAAGCTGTCTTAGCATTTAATTTGCACATAGAAAATGATTTCATTATTAATATGTATTTCTAATGCCTGATTGGGTACCTAGCATACCTAGGTCACAACAAAATGTTTCCGCTCACTGACTAGGTAACTAAAATATTATAAAGGGAAAAAAATCTTAGGATCTCAAGATGCCAGTAAGGTGTAAGATGAAGATGCACTTGATCTGATTTAATATTAAATAAAAGAGTGAAAAATACCATTGTATTGACTTTGGGTTGCCAAATCTTCATAAATGTTTTCTCATTTTTTCTCGATATTGATCCAATTCCACAAATAAAGACAGGCGATCTATTTGTTATTTATAAGTTTTTTCTCTCTGATAGCATCCCTCTGTCTAACACAAGATAATAGCACTATTTCCATCACTTCAATTAAGACTGTGTCAATATTTTCATTAGAAGTCAGCATTTTATGGGCTAAAACTGTACCATAGCCAAAGAATTCGCTAACTTAAGGTTAAAATTAAGACAGCAACATCTGAAACTGGGTGGAAAAGAAAGAAAGAAAGAAAGAAAGAAAGAAAGAAAAAGAAAAAAAGTGTGGTCATTTCAAAGCTTTAAATGAATGGAGAAGCTAATGATTCTGAGGCCTTTTTGCATGTATACTTCAAAAACAGCTCCACTTGCACAATTCCTGACATTTTATAGCTTAGCACTCCATATCCCTCGCTGGTGATATGTTAGCTGTGAGTAGGAGGCTGTAGAAACTGAATTATTTTAAGAAACTAGCTACTATATACGCTCAAGGTCTAAAGGCAGTTAGGAATCCTTTATTTTTCTTATGCAACAAAAATATATTTGCACAAGTATTCAGTATGGATTGACACACAATAGGTATCTTAAAAGAGTTCTGCAAAAGTTGTTCTCTACCACATGAGCATTCTCAGATGAAGACAGTGGGCTGTAAACATTGCAGAATTATGTGTTTTGTTTGTGACTTGTGTTTTAAAGAAAAACATAATCTTCAAAACAGTGTACAAACTTGGGGTGGACAATCTGGAGAAATATGAACTGCCTTCTCTGCCTCAAACAGGCAAAATTTCCTTTGATTTCAGGGTCTGATTTAATAACAGATCAGAGTGGGTGTGGTTTGAGAATTATTTCAATTAAGATTGCAGAATCTATTCCAAAAAGCCCTGAAGAAGAAAAGGTGACTTTTCATGGTGCACTGGATATTTTAAAAATCTTCATAATATCATATCCTTCTTCAAATTAGCATGTGCAGGTCAAAAACATAAATTTTATAATGACCTTGAGATTTTTAAAATTAATTTTATGTTAAGAAAGAAAAACATAACTGAAAAACACAAAACTTTTATATTTTTCACCTCTATCATATAAAGAGGTCAGATCAATTCATAGGAAAATATGGAGAAAGAAAACAGAGTTGCTTAGCAAATGCAGGAATCTGTTTAGATAAATATTTACAGATGTGTTGTAAACAAATGAAAGTACTGAACATTTGAATTGCATGTGAAGGAATTCTTAAATACAGTAAACTTAATGATCGCTTTGATGGTACATGGAAAATTCATTCCTAGAAATGTTTAAATGCAATTGTCAAAAGTCTCACTGTTCCTCCAAGTTTTGGTCATATATACATCTTTTATTCAATCCCACTCTTCTGGTGAGAGGTGAAGAGTGGGAACGCTAACATTTATCTTCGCAAAGTCCTTCCCCAGCTATGTTCCGAGTGAGCAGGAAAGCGAATAGGACTACATGAGTGCTCTGTGTCTGTTCTCTGAGGAACAGGGTATCCTATATATGTCATTTGGGGAAATCAGTCAAAAAGAAGATGCCAGAACTCTAAACAGGCAGTGATTTGCAACCCTATAATAAAATATAACAACAAGATAAAAAAACACCCAGTGAGGAAAACAGAGTCCTGAACTTGTAGGTGATATAATCAGATCTTTGAAAACCCCAGTGTATTTAGTGGAGGATTTATTCTTTGACTGCTGGACCAACCCCAGTTAACTCTTCTGTTACAATCATCAGTATTTATGGAGAGCTGCCAATGCTCAGAGTCTTATACAATACAGAGGACAAGACATAGTCTCTGTCTTGTTGTATCATTCAAGAAAGAAAGAGCTGGAAATTGTGGCATAAATTCCAGTATAAAGAGCAGGTGTTTACAATTTTAACTTCAGGAGAAGTAAATGCAGTCTTGTTTTTCTCCCTGGTTGCTTGACAGACTTATAATTACAATTCCCTTGATAGTGTTTTCTAAATTTGTTTTTGAAAGTGAGGTATTTGCACCACTGAGAGGTTGATTTCTATTGAAATTAGCATATAAGTTTCAATTTTTATTCTTTAATAAAAATTATTTGTCTTTGCCTATTTTTTTACTCTAATTTTCAGTCTGATTCAGTTTTATTTTCTGAGGGTCATGCTTAGTAATTCTTATCAAATATCTCAGATACACATCTTGTTTTAATATATATGTCTTAAATTTTATAACTGAAGATACAGAAGATTCAATTTAAAATATCATGATGATTAATAAAGCTTTATAATTGCACCTTATGTAATTAATGGTGTGCAAGTTCGAACATGGTGAATACTATTTCCAGAGCAGATTAATTTGCTGCAAGTTGACTGATGCTTCAATTCTAAAACCAGTTGAGTTATTACTGTGCTGCATCAGCATTTATTGATTTTAGGGTATGGTGTTAACATTCACTTATCACTGCATATTTTTCCCCCTTGTACATTAAAAGAGCTTGCCCTCATCTGTCATGATCTTATATTGTATAAATCATATAAAAGGGTTACCTGTTTCCATAATTTATTTCATTATGATGTTAATTATACTGAAACATAGGATTGTTTAATAAAAATGTTGAAGCTAATCTGTATTAGTCATCAATATTTGTTATGAATGTTACATGGCAGAATGTGTGAGAGGCCACAATAACCAACATGTATGGAAGAGCATTTGAAGTGATTTAGAGTTTAGCCTCACTTAGAGCTAAGATACATTTTAAATTTACAGAAGATAAACAAAACCTGGTATTTATGTGGTATTTTTTAAGTTAATTGTGTCGATTAACTATAATCACTAGAAAAATAAAATACCTGATCCCCAGTTTACATTTAGAAATGTAAGGTGAAAGATGCGCTCTGACTTCCTAAAAATACTTTGTTAAGGGAACATTGACTTCCCAACAAAATGAGACAAATATCAAAAAGTCTCTGGTCAAGGTAAGACACTCAGTTGAAACTCGCATTCTTCCCGAAAGGAGTTTTGCCTAGGAAAGTGCAGCAGGATCAGGCTAGCACATATGTGACATTGATCCTTCAAAGACTTATACACACGCACTGTAAGAAGTTCTCTTGAAATCAAGGATGTTTCTTGAAATTAAAGTCTAGGTCCCATGCAAACAGTCGTCAGTGCCACTGATGAAATGGTCTGTGACATATGTACTGAGGGTTTGTCTGAGGATACATGAGGAAATTCTTTGTGGGATCAGGGCCTTGGCTAATGCTTAGGAGATCAGAGCATTTCCTATTTTCCTTTATAACATTGCCATTTTAAATTCAGCTGACTCCAGACTCTGGGTGAATTGAGTCATACAACTGATAACTTTAAAGTAATACACAGATAATATCAAACATTTTTTTAAGGATGAGGAACACATTTTTTAAAAATAGGGATTTCATTTTCTTCTAGTCTTCTATTTCAGGAGTAAGAGCAATAAGCACATATATTTAGAGTTGTGGGCAGATGTTACTCATATGGAAAAAGACCTCAAAATTGAACACCTTCTAATCTGCCAAATAATTAATGAAATGTAATTTTATTATTATGACAACTAAACTCTAGAGTGTCATTTTCCTACAAAATCTAGTTGCTGAGAAGTTTAGTGATTGGAAACATTTTTAATCCTGCTGCAGGGATTACAGACCTGGTAGACATTAAAGGTTTAAAATGTGTATGATAATCTGAAGGCATTTCAGAACATGTGCCATTGTTTAAAAAGTTTCTACAGAAAGTATTATCCCGGAAAGCAAGACTTTATCACATTTTGTACGAGCTTACTGAGAAACTTCAAGTTTTCAATTCAATCTCTTGCTATTCAGGTGAAAAAAATTTTAGATAGTCTTATGAGCCTTGCAGCATTTGAAATACTTATAAAAATAGTAAATACATTTAATGAAATATTTGCAGCGTTCTTAATTAGATTTAAGTTACCTTCTATTAAAGAAATCAGTAACTGCTTTTTTAACCACAACCTAACTGGTAAGCATGTTTACATTCACAAGCTAATATAGTTTAGTTTTATCAGTTTTTCATATCTGAATTGATATCATTTTCAAAAACATTCTTTGCCTGCATGTTTCTGGTGTTTAATACTCTATTTGTTATTTAATGTATTTATGACACAGAAAATTAGAATCAACGCAGACTCTGGGCACCATGGCAATTTAATAAAACAGTCTGTGGTTATTAAATAGAAATAACAAAGAAACAGCAACAGATTATTTAAAATCCAGCCATCCAGCTGAAAAGATAATAAAAATTTGACTTACCAAGAGAAAAAAAAGAAACCTAAATGACCTAAGAAGTCCTCTTTTTTCAGAAATGGCTTAAATTTTCCCTTTTCATAACATTCTAGTCTTTAAAATATTAACAACTGATATTTGCTCATGTCTAAGCTTTAAACAAAACAGTGCAGGAAATAACCTAGCAATAGGCTTAAGTGTTTGATTTTTTTGAGATTTAAAAAAATAAGGAGTTAGTTGGCCTAAGGCTAGAATTTTCATTACATCAATGAAAAAAAGAAAACAGAAGCCAGCAGAGGGGAGTTATAGAAACTGACTTTATATAAATAGTGAGAAAAATCTTTTTCCATGGCCACCTACAACGTAGCTACTTTACTGTTAGTACAACTTTTCTTTCACTAGTGGCGCAGCTACCAGGGCCCAATCCTGCTGGTTTAGAGCAGGCTAAGGTCCAGCTGAGAGATTTGCCTCTGCAAGGACTTCAAGATCAGGCTAACAGTTTGTCAGACAGAGCAGAAACAAAAAATTTTAGACGTACCTAAATTGACAAAGCTCATGACCATGTCAGCATCATTCAGAAAGTTGGTGTCGTGCAGGCTGGCTAAGGGAGGATTCTGCGTGCTCAGGGGGGTCATGCGAGACAATTGTATCCTCCGCGAATATCCATTCAGAGAGGCAGGGTATCCTTTCCGTATTCCTCTGCTCTCCCCTGCCATTGATCCCTTTAGTGAATACTCCAGCTCCTCAGTCTCCTCTTCATTTGTCATGGCATTATACAGGTCCAGCATGAAGAGGGGTGCAGAAGAAGCCTGCTTTCCTGGTGAAAATGGTCTGGGTCTGTGAGGTAGACCCAGGATAGAGAGAATCTCTCTCTGAATCTCCCTTCGCTCATGGTTCCGCAGCCTCCTGTAAATAAAACTCGAATGGACATGATTGTCTCCTAACCCTCCCTGTGCGTGACCCACCAGAGCCCAGCAATTCCAGAGCAAGCCCACGAAAGCTTTGAACGCAGTTAGGTTCATCTTTGAAAAGGAAAAAGAACAACAACAACAACAACAACAACAACAACAACAAAAAATCGTTCTCCTACTTGTTCTGAGTTCCTATGAGGTCTGCTTGCCCAGTGGCTGAAAAACAAAATTTACCTATTCTTCATGTCAGTGTCATCTCTAAACGTAACATCTTTGGTGATTTCTCTTCCCCCCCACCCTGTTTAAATATTATGGAATGTGTCAGGTTGCAGTTATTTCTAAGAAAGCTGAAATTCAGACTTCCAATTTTCCACTGTTGTTATCGTTTTTTCTGCACTTATGGAGCAGAAGACCAGTATTTTGTCAGCTGACCTAGACATTCCTATATAAACCTTAGATAACCAGGTCTTTGTTGGGGAGCTGTATTAGCAAGAGCTGTTCTTCTGACACATTGTAGTTCCCAGAGTTATCTTCCCTTGTTATTCTGAGTTCTTCGTACACCTTGCGCTCTTTCCAAGATAAAATCCTGAGTCACAGATTTGTCTTGATCTGTACCTTGGTGGTGCAACATACATTTGTCCAGCAGCCTGGTGATAACTTTAACATCTTTTGAATCGCTTTAGTGTGAAGTAATTCTAAAGCATGTACTAATCAAATTAATGTGTTGCCATGAATTTACTTGAAAAAAAAAAAAAAAAAACCTTCTGTAAATCCATTCAACCCTTTGCAGCTTCTTAACTGTTATTTCCAACTCTAGCAGGCACAAATATAACAGCTCTCTTCAAGAGAGATCTAAAGACTAATGTAAGCACAACTCTGCTGGGAAAGAAGAGGCTTCTCATTGTAATTTGAAACGGGTATAGCAAAAAAGTCCTTAACCCTTCTGTTGCCAGACAAAGCTTTAAGCTCCCCCACCTACCAATTTACAGTAACAAACCTAAGTTGGCTATCGACTGCAATTTTCCTGACAGCTTCCAGAATATCCAAACAATCAATTTTAACTTTAACAATTTTAGGATATATAGCTAAAGTCATAGCGTAATGTGGAAGATCCTATGAGTCTATAGTTAATAAACTTGAATATGAAACTCTCATAACAAACTAAAAAAGCATCTCATTAATTCAAGAAATGTTTATATTTTAGGTAAGTTTAGGAAATACAGGTGACCTTTTCCTCTGTAGGAAATTTGGTCAGTTAGCCTCAATTTACTCTTTTCTGAAAATGCTGGGAATGCAATCTGAAAGAAAATAAATTTATTCAGCAGGCAAGACTTCAAATTGTGCATAGCCAATGGTATAATTACAGTTATAGTCACAACTTTCATAAACTGTAATTTGCAATGATAATTTATTCAAAATACATTTTGACTCATAAATCACCACACTACATTTCTCAGTAAATATCAAAAGCTAAGATTTAATCCCAGAACCTATTATTAACTGGAGAGAGAAACCTCTTAACTCAAGGAATAAGAAATATTAAATAGATTTTGTTTTTTAACTGCTATGTATGAAATTAAGGTTCAGCTAAGAATTTTACGATAGCCAGCAACTTGTGTTTTTCCTCTCACTTAAAACAAAATCATAATGCTAAATTTCATATTGCTCATATTATCTGCTGTTATTTTTCTAACTCCTATAATTTGCCTTAAGTCTTGTGGAGACTTTCTTTTGATGAAGGAGAGAAAATATGAACAAAAAAAGTTAACAAAATATGTGACGTTAAGGAAAGAAACAGGTATATAAAACGCATCCCATCAGGTTTTCCCTTACATGACTAGCACCTACTCAGCAAATCACAGTACTTGAGTAAACTTGGGAGTGTGACAGCAAGTATAATCACACCCTAAGAAGCCAGGAACAATTTATCTAGTATATGAAGTACAAACGAGTTTTTCTCATATATTGTGAGTCCTATTCTACATTTACAGTCTTGTTCTGCTATCACTAAAATATAGCTAATTGTCTCTCATAAATCAACATGCATAATAGACAGTGCTTCTACCAAGAAAGGAGTAGACCTGCTGAATTAACACTAAAATTAGTTAAGATTAGTTAGCAAAAGACCTGTTATTCTCAGTGGAGGAACAATATGCTTTCTTTTTTTACTGAGTTTTTCCCCTCTAAATCCATTTGAAAACTATTATTTCCTGTTTTTGTTTTGCTTTCAATTGTCCTGCTCAAACAGTTGCAATGATATATGAGAGCTTACTATCCATATGTCTTTTTTGAATTAGGCCATCGTGTATTTTGTAAGCAGGGTTTTTTTTCTCTTTTCCAGCAATATATTTCCTTTTTTCCCTAAGCATTCATAAAAGCCAGTGGATTGATTGCTCAGAGGATTTAAGTCCTCAGCCCATCGGTACATCCAGCAATAGAAACTTCCTATATTATCGCACTAGAGTGTCTGGAGTCCACATTTAGATAATCTTTTCCAGTTTAAAAAGCCAAAAATGCCCTCAGTTTTCAGGGTGCATTTCTGTTGTAAACATCTTTCTAGACACAAACAGAGTAAGAAAACATATAAGCTAGTAATCACACATTTGAGGAAAACAGCTCCTATCATTTTCAGACGAAGCCACAACCAAACGTGTAACCTAAATACAAAAGATTTATATTTTAGTAATCAAACTAGTTTAGCCAAACTGAGCCACCAGGCATCCTTGACTGGAACCTCTAAAATAAAAGCCTTTAACTGTTTTTCATCAATATAAATACAATGATGTCCTTTTGTAATAAACCTCTGTTCTATAAACAACCACTTTTAATGTGGAGATCTTATAAACGTAAGATATAGCCAGCTCTAAAAATGAAAGCCTTTGCTAAAGAAATTAAAGGAGTCTATGGTAGCTGATAGGTCCCACTTCATATTTCCAATAGGTAAATTAACTTCTAAAGGAAAATATGATATACAATGTAAGCATGTCAAGATATTTTATTTGATAATATATAAAAATACACGGGTACAGATATCTGGATTTAGTTTAGGTTTGGGTTCAGTTTCAAAGTCACCTTAGATCTAGGTTTCTGGTTTTACAACAAAAAATATTCAGAGTTGTTTGCATAATACTGAAACTTGAAAGAAATGGCATGTTCGTACTGCTTTTAGTGCAGTCAAATCCAAATAACAGTTAAGGTCAGTATAAAATGCTGACCCAGAATCAAAACCAGGGATTTGAATAAGATGACCCAGAGATTCCAGTTTTACCCTGCATCTAAAACTGAAATTCTGGGGTAGAAAATACACACGCAGCTTGACCTGCTTTCTTCCCTAGATGGTCAACCTGTAAGCAACATAGAAAATCACCTGACCAGTCCTTACCCTGTCATTAGAAAAGAAAACTAAAATGACTCCACGAGTGAGCTCACGTTAGGGATAGATAGCTGATAGAGGAGCATGTAACCCGCGGAGCATCTGGAGCCTGGGGTCCCTGCGGCAGGAGCGCAGTGCCACCCATGCAGGCACTGCTGGAAGCAGGCAGGAGGAAGCAGTTGCACGAATGTCTTAAACAGTGTGGCATATACATATATGATGAGTGAATTCAGAGCTTACAGCAGTCGCACTACCCTAGGCAATACTAGGGTCAATACTGTAAGGAAAATAATGAAACCTGGGAATCAGGATCTCGCCAATCTCTGATTCCAACAGATTGTAACACTACAACCAGGAAAAATCCATAATTATCCAGCAGACCACAGCAATCACAGCAGGTGTGATTGTTTTGATGGGCACTGCCCACTACTCCAAAATAAAATCAGCAAATGGCTACTGAAGGTAGCAGTCCACTGGATCCTCAGTATCACAGTAACCGTGGGTGATTTGCCCTAACAATGGTTCTCTGTAGCTGTTTGCCACATACAAACTAGAAGAAAATGCACACTCACTCCGAGACATTTACAGTCTAAATCTGATACCTACAAATGCAGGCTGAATGATTCTGCTAGCTCTTTCCGCCTTAACGACCAGCAAAATCTGGCATTCAGATCAATATTATACATAAACAGATGACCCAGCATTAAAAATGTGTAAGGTTGTTGTTGCAAGAAGTACATGGAGAAAGAGACTTCTATGAAAAGGTTTCATGAAAGAAGGAAAATCTTTAGGGGTTAAAACTAGACATTCCCCAGTAAAAAGAAAGCAAGTCTTCCATTCTCTTCCTGGGACAGGAACATTGCACAGACACCACAGTTATGTGTAGTTGTTATACTACCACTATCTAAACTGTATTTACAATGGTATAGCCAACAGGAGGTATACATATGAGTATTCACACATATTATACCTACGTGCATTTGTTCCAAATTAACAAAATACATAGGCATATTTCACTCAGTTACTTTCTAGTTTAATTGAGTGGATGTTGTGTGAAAATTGTATTCCTACTTCCTACACGTGTAGAAGAGATACAAACATATCCTTCTGTATCAATGAAAGCTAAGTCTCCTAATGCAAGGGGAATTCCATTTGTAATAGAAACAATGTAAAAACTGGTAAAAATAGCTGAAGAAATAGGCAGCTGGAGACATATATTGATTATGGTATTTTTAAATGCAACATATCTATGTAAACCCCTTTTATTCAGAATAATCTCATGACATATGCTAATTATTGTATGAAAGACAGGAATGATTTCACATGCAGAAACACTACCATTTCCGGAATAGAAAATATTTTCAATGTTATCTCTTTATTAAACTTTATAGCAGGATGGAAAGGTAGCTGTGCTGAATTCTCCTCAACCACAGGGGAATTTTAGGATAACCATTGGGGTTTTACCCAATATCCATACTCTTTACACATATTCCTGGGGATCATTAAGCATTATATATAGAAAGCACTTCTGTTTTATGTTCCAGGCAGAAGAATGCATTGCAAAATAATATCCGCTATGTAGAAGTGTTCAATACGCAGATTATAGTGCTATTTATTCAGCTACCAACCAGCTTCCCGTAGCACAAGAGTTTTTCATTCAGAATTTCAAAAGTTCAGGCAAAATCACAAATCAGCCTAGGAGGTAAGTCATCAGGAATTTATAGACGGCATTTAATAGAACACTTTGTTTTAAATTTACAGAAAGACCTCCAGCTTCAAGTATAATCATCTGTGAAGTTTGTTCTGTTCATAGTACATGCACAACATTGTAAAGCTATCAGCACAGAATAGTCTGCAGCATTAAAAATATACTCTTCTTTAAGAAAGTGGGGAAAAATAATTTTGTTATGTGCCTAAAGACTTTTTTTAACCTATTGTGTTCAAGGACTAGAAAAAAAAAAAAGCTTGTTTCACACATACTCTTTAGAAAACACGAACCACAAAATATACAATTAATAATATAAGCCAGCATCAGAGTGCTGTCATTTGCATAATTTTCAAACCTAGAGAGCTCCCAGAAATCCCCTTTGGTTTACAATAAGCCTCTAATTAGTTAAAAAAAAAAAAAAAAAAAAGAGGAACTGCACTGAGGCAAATACAAAACACTTGGACGAGAGCAACATTTGTAAGCAGCAAAGCGTAGCACTTTTTCAGGAGCTTATTCTTGGCTGAGCTCATAGCAGGGTTTTACCGTGCCCCAGTTGCACACTGGTACCTGCTAGTCTCATTGCTCCCTGGCTGCAGTGTTTCCACAGGCACTTTCTGCCGTGCCAGTGCTGTCCCCAGTGCTCTCTCAGCGAACCTCTTCTAGCTCTTGCTGGCTGCCTCTCGGTTTTCAAATACAAATGTGTATAAAACTTTGTTCATAAACTGATGCCCTCTAAGTAGCTGCATTGCAGTATTGTTTGTTTCTTGAAATACTCTGCCTATCTGAATCCGGGATTTGCTTCTTCCCGTGAGCATTTTTTCACTAAATTCTATAGCTGTGACTTTAGCACCTCTACTGGAAATTGTAGGATACAGCAGTCTCTCAATCTCCTTTTGTAAATCACAGTTTTGTTTTTATACTTTTTTCCCTTGGCTTGTTTTATATGCCCTCTCCCTCTCTTTCCTATACTTCTTCCCATTACGTCTCTCCTTTTAGTCTGCTGCTTGAAAGTGCTGCCTCTGCTCCCACATGGCCTTTCTTTTCAGCTTTTTAACCTTTAAACCTTTGCCCCCCTACCATCTCCATTTTCTTTTACCCCTTTCCTGCCCTTCATATTTCTTCTTTCCCTCCCCACATATCCGTAGACAGATGTTATTTTCTTCTTTTAAAATGACTTCCTTTGTTTAGCAATGTTTCCCCTTTTGTAAGAGATCAGCTGGCCTCTCAGGCAGTAAAAGAGGAGCTGCTGCTCCAGTACTTTCAATTAAATGAGTACTGCCATGAATCATGCAGTCCTTGAGAGACCAGTCATCTCTCACTGTTCAAAGAGGATTGCAAAAGAAAAGGATGTGCACAGGCCCATTGTAAGACCGTGCGTACCCTAAAATCTTTGGTACATGCTGACTGCTCTTTCTACATAGATTTCTTTGGGCATGGTCATCCATCAGGGAAGCAGTCCAGATCCAGCTAAGGAACTGGCAATGACTCAACAGCAAAATGCTGTAAAGTCTTTGCCACAACAGCATTTTCAGGAAAATAGACAACTCAGAGTCAAATAAGAGTCAGCAATACCACACCAGGTATTTTTTGAATTTTCCAGTAACATTAGAAAAGGATATTCTGCTGGCCCACCATTTTACTGCTAGTTCAATCAAAAAGGACATTGTTTGTATCCTTTGTGTATATACTAAACTGTCATCACAAGAACCAAAAGCAGACAGGAGCTGAGCTGCATTGTGACGAGCAAGTGTGTGAACACCTCATGCGAATCTGTAAAGTCTCCAGTATTGGGTCTATTGAACCAGGCAAAACACAAAAGCAATGTGGCGGCAATGACCATAACACAAGTCAAAGAAAGTGCTCACAGTAAAATAATGATTTCCTCAATTTCTATCATTAGACTGTATGCCCTTCTAGCACATAATGATTTTATCTTGCAAAATATTTACAACTTGCCACAGGTGATAAAATTCATTTAATCAACAATAGGTAATAATTGCTAAAATTTACTACTACAAACAGTGTAGTTCAAGCCAGAATTTGTTAAGCTGGCAAAGCAAAGGAATAAAGTCAAAAGTCAGTCTACACTGCTGGCCTGGAAAAGCCACTTGTTCCCCTCAGTGCTTTGTTACTACAGCTGAGAAAAACTGAAAAAATGGGGAAAGCATTTATCTACTTTGCACTTAAATCTGTATATTGAAGTTGAAGGATTGCTTTAGCTTGCTAACCTTTCCTTCATGCAGGCAGAGTTCTGAAAACAGGATCTGCCTGATGTTTAATAGAATAAATCATGTTCCTCATGAAACAGGCACAGGCAAGAAGAGCATAACTTACATCACAAGCTTTGTATCTGAAATTGCACCATAGTCTAAACATGGTATACACAAATAGACCTTCATTTCTGCTTCATTTCTGCACAACCTTTGTTGCTCCTTCCTTAGCATTAAGATCTTTAATTTGGAATAAATGATATTTCCTGAAAGAATTCTAGTTAAATCATGTAAATTATAAGACAACTACAGATGCAGACTGAGACTGCAGAACAATCTTTTCCTTTGGGAAGTGGTTTCATAACGCTATTTTCATGGTTTTTGCTATTTGTGATTCAGCACTACTCATCAAAAAATGTATCTGTCTCTCTAGAAACTTGGCCTTGAAACATAAAAATAACCTGAGTTTTGTTTATTCAGAGCTCAAATTAGGATTATACACAGGGAACGTCATTGACTTAATTTGTTGTTACATCTATAATGCTCAGCAGGTATAGTTTACTGCAGCATAGCCCAAGGACAGAGGTGTACCTTCTCATGGTCATTTTTCAGAGCAGATGCCCGATATTTTATATGCTCATTTTCTCTTATCATCCTTCAGTGATAAAATGTGCACAGGGACAAATTACTGAGAACTTTCTATGGGATAGTAAAATGTGACTTCTGGACAAATATTCTCCTCATCCTCCCGGGAGCACCTGGAGAACAAACAGAGACGAGGGTCTGCCACAAAAGCTCCAGCCTCAACTCCCTTCTCGTGAGACCCATGAGATGATGCCCCTTGGGGCTTCTGCCTCATCTTCCTCCACCACAGGCTGTCCCTTGGAGCTTCTGCTTCGTCTTCCTCCACCACGGGAAGGTGCTGCTGGCTTCTGCCAAGGTTAGACTCAAGGTAGCTAGCTGTGCCATCTTCCTGGCATATTGTTGCATGTCAAGCATATCTAAGATACCTGGTTATAAACCAGGCATCTATAGGCACATATAAGATACCTAGTATGCACAGCTAGGCCGTGCATTTCAATGGACAGAGAGTATAACTAGAAGACAGAAACAATTTACAGTGATTTCTTCTGTGGCCCAGGATTAACAAATCTCTATTCATTCTCATTTCTCCTTTGAAATTCAATGTTAGTCATACTTCATACTTCACCTCTTCTGTAAAGAATCATGAAGTTTGTTTTCATGTATTCATGGATCTTCAAAGAACTAAAATCTTCTACTTCCAAGCAATGAAGGATATTCTTAATGCAGATGAAAAAAGAAACTGTTTATATTAAACGATGGCTAGAAAGCTTCAAAACCATAAAAGTTCTGGTTTGTTTAGTGCTCTTCTAAAAAACATAAAGATGACCAAACAGATTATTTGTATTAAAAAAAGAAAAAAAACTTTTTGGTCCAAGAACTTCTTTGCCAAGTTTCAGTCTAAAATTATTTTTTATGGCTAAGTTATAAATTGCTTAAAAATGGGGTTTATAATGGAAATGGTGACAGACTTAACTATGGCAGCACTAGCAGGCGCCAGCATAATTACAGTCTTCTCAAGACATAACTTATTACAGGCTACTCAGCAGAGCCAGTATTTTGTATTTTAATTAAGAAACCTGGATTTTGTTTGTAATAATTGACTGTTATGCTGCCCCTCTTGCCAGGATACTCTTGTAAAATAGCCTCTTGCCTCTAGTAGTCTTTCTTTGTTAAATATTTTAAATAAATTTTATATTGTTGACTGGAAGATTGCACGCATTTTATTATTAACTGTCTTTTGGTGACTTCAATTGTTCTATAATTTTTTTAATGGAGATTTTTGTTCCTCTTATCTGTGACCAGAAAAGGTTTACATTCAAGGTCTCCGAGAAGTATAAAGCTATGTTATGTGTGTTATCTGCCTTACTCTATTACCACACAGACCTTAAATAGGAAAGTAAGTTCTTTGGCTGTACTCTGTTTATAAAGGCATTAGGCTTCCTTTAATGCACTGGACAAGTACATATGGATTCTGCTACCAAGTGAGACAGAAACACAGAGAACTTCTCTACACTGCTTTGAAAAGCGTATCTCAGTAGGTTCTGCCATGTGTTGTCTCAGTTGAGATGAATTTCAGTTTTCTACAGAGAATTTCAGCTCCTTGATATTAAACAATATTTTCTGCATGCATACAATGCCTTTTGTAGTATGTCTTTGGAGCAAAATCACAGTAGTTTGAAAAGCATCAGATATAAGGCATGTTTTACTGTGATATGCCTGAAAAAATGCATGCAGTAGCAATAGCTGTTCCTTGACAATGTTGCATGGAATGCTGCCACCTTTTGGTGCTGCACACTACGTACATGGCGCTGACACTGCAACCACCCGAAAATACCACTCAGCTCTAAACTGTTTTCCATTCCATCAGTAACAGTTTATGTTATAAATATGCTCTGTAATTTTTCAGACTTTACATTTGTTTCTTGATTTATTTTCATTTAGCTTAATGTTGCTGGAGTGTGTATCTTTCCAGAACCAACGACTACAAGAGGCACATAAATGTTGTGTATCTAATTTGGCTAGGAAAACCAATAGTGGAATTTACACAGATTCAGATGGACATTGACACACACAAACTTAAGCAGGTAAAAACAGCACATGTCTAATTTAAGATTCTGCATCATAAAACCAGACAGATACATAGACAATGTGAGATCAGTATAAGTGCTTAACATTTAAAACTGAAAAACAAAACAGTCCAGGACTAGAACAATATATATCCCAATTTATTTTTTCTATGCCTGGCTTACACTGGGTACAGCCAAGACTGGGCTAAAAATATTGCTCACAGCTCCTTTATTCTCTCAGTTTGGCCTCAGAGTGACGCTATTCTAACAAACACTTTTTAGTCATTTTGCTCCAGGGACTACCCACCAGCTGGGGAAATTACCAAAGTTAATTATGTCACTTCCTTTCTTGTCTCCAGCACACTCCCAGGCTAAGAACAGCGATAAAGGAGTCAGCTTTACCAGCAGATCTCTCCCTGCTCCCTCCTACAGAAGTTTCTCTCACGCCAAGAGGACCTTCAACAAGTCTTTGCTGCCTTTGTATCTTCCAAGCGGAGCACAGGGAAAAGAGCACAGGAGACAATCTCCTACCACATACTTTGAAAAAATATTAGCAGGGAAATAATTATATGGTCTTGTGATTTGCTTTTGTGTCCTGAAACAGCTAACAGTATTACATTACCAAAGAGCTATAATTATGGCCAAACAGCTGAATGAAAATGGAAATACAATATTTGTTTTTATTTTGTGTCCTTGGAGCACAAATGCAAAGCAGAGAAGGAAGGCATACACAGCAAGAAAATTGGTAGAAAATGCACAGAAATTATAGCATAAGCCTTTCTCAAATATCTATATTTGAGGTATCAGATACCTCAAATGTCCCTCTTCATCAGCTGTTCATTAGGTAGCATTTATTTCAATTGCATGGGGAAAAAATAGGCTGGAAAATTTGCTTCAGTGATAAGTTGTCCTCAGTCAGAAATACTGGAGAACAAGCAATAACCCATGGGATGTCTGGAAAGATTAGAGTCTGCCTACTTCTAGCCAGGTTTCCAATGAGATACCAAAGAACAGCAACATCCAAATGATCCAGTGGTGGATTCTCTTCTGGGATGCAAACTCACACTCTGCTTTTATTCGGGAGAAGGAGAGAGGCTTTTAAGGTGAGCTGTAGAGCATGGAAGTGACTCACAGTTCAGCAAGTTCCAGCGAGCTGATGCAATGTGAGTGAAAGAGCACCCTAGGTCTGGGCAGCCGGCCGGGGGGAGGAGAGACGCCAAGGAGTCGAGCAGGACCAGCCGCCCGAGCAGGAAGTGGAGATGAGGGCAAGGAAATAGGATGGAGTGCATCCGTGGGGAGTTAGAAAAGCCAGTAGATTTGAAAATTGATCATGAAGAATGATTGCATTAAGTGCTACTGTAGGTTCAGTTCCACACATTTTTTTCCCCCTTGGATATATGCTAAAACGTCTCTTTATTTGAGTCCCCAAATATGGCTCAAGTAATATTTCATCACTCACATTACAACAAAAAGGCTGTGTGTGACAGACAATGAAAAAGAAAGAAAACACTAACCTCATCATCTGACTCCCTTATACAAACTGACGGGACTGATTGCTTTGGCATCATGTTTATCAATTCCACATTTTTTTTGGTTTTGGGGGCTTGTTTTAGTTCTCACAAAAGGATGCCTACAAAGGTGAAAGTAGAAACCAATAGAGTCCATCTCCTAGGAGAACGTATTTGACTACAGCATTTTGTTTTTTTCTGATGTAGAAGGGAAGTGAACAAGGTCTTTTGAAAACTGTAAGCAAAAAGTGTGAAAAAAAAGATGCCTTTCAGAAACCAAAAATTTACAAAAAAGAAGGGGTAGAAGAAAAAGAAAATAGAAGACAAGATAATTCTAAGTCATCTATGGTCAAGAGAGCTGTAACACATACAAAGTCCTTGAAAACCAAAAGCTTTTCATCTTGAAGTGTCTGGTAATGTGAACTTGAGTTATTGCCAAGATTTAGTCTGCTCAAGAAGAGAAGAGAGATAACCAAAAATACTCTGGGAAGTGATTGGTAGAAATCAGAATAAGGTATCAGTGTGACAAGAATGATATGCAAAGGGGAAACCAATGAAACTAAACCTCTGCCACCAGATATCAATGACAGAAAAAATATAATAAGTAGAATAAAATATTAAGGGTGTCTATTAGAAATAAAATGCTATTTTTAAAGAAACAGCACTTTCTATACAAAACGTACAAGACCTAAGAGCAAAAGCTTCACTCTGTTTACCTATTAGGAAACCTTTTCCATCTCATGTCATTGTATAAATAAAAGGGTCATTAAATCTGAGAGCTCAACAGGAGCTGAGCAACAAGATTATGTAGTATTATTAGCTATTATAAGTCCGTGTTCAGGTCCTGCAGTAATCGTCCATTTGTTCTCCAAATGAAACGCAGAACATGACTGCTTCTCAGCTGGAATTGTTATGGTGACTTCTGTCATAACAGTGGAATGATACAAAATGTTGGCCAAATCATGCAGGCTTTAGGCAGGCAGTGCACCTAATTAAGTCAGTGGGAGATTTTTCCTTCAGGCAAACTGTGGAAACTGGCCTGCTTTCTTTATTCAGGCACAGATCAGGATTCCTATCTTTTTTTTTGTACTGCACTGGAGGATGGTTTGAACACTGTCTGGCTGTTTAATGTGCTAACGATCCACAACGTACCTACTTTGTCCTGTATAGGGAGGGTTTGCCCTGAGCAGGATTTGAAGATGTGTTGTTTCAGTGTGCTAGATAACTCATCCTAGCCAGCAGTAAAATGTACTCTGGCCCGGTTCCAGCAAAGCACTTAATCATATGCTTATCAGTTAAAAGGATGGCTTAAATACTTCAAATTACAAACACGCTTTGATACCTTGTTGCATCACACCCAGAATGTTTGCACCATTACCCAGGATTAATATTAAACAAAGACTGAAAGAGATGAAATGGGAAAGCAAGGTTTATAGTGAATTGAAATTCCAAACACTACAACATACAACTCATATTTTGATCTTGCTAATACTTTTCAAATGGTTTATACAACCACCTGTTTAACAGATGAGATCACTGATTAGAAACTTAGAAGTGTCAGATCTTCAGAGTTTTTTTTATCTTGTTTTTAAGTCATCCAAACTCATTCCACTTATATTCAAGATTAGTGTCATCAGTATTTCAGCTTTCTGAGCTGCATAATAAGAATGTCATAAAGTCTTTTCTATTCCTAACACCATTTCTCTTACTTGCTATTGATGACACAGTATTTAAAAAATCAGAAACTCTTGCAGCTGCATACCGTAGCCCCAGCTGTGCGTGGGTGATGAACCACGTGAGGTGATGGACTGTGCTACTGATCATATTAGAGTCTGGCACATTTTTCCTTTTGCAACAGCATGCACCTTTTGCCTTCTGAACCACAGGCGTGTCCTATTGTATGCAATGACCTGCCTCTAACAAACTAATACTGGAAGCCACAGAAAGTTTTGTACTATGAATAGTAAAGAAATGAGTAATTGGTATAAATGATATAAAATAAGCTGATTTTTAGTTACTGTATTGCTTGATAAAAGGTAATAAATGGTAATAAAATCAATTCCAGTTAACTTCAGGCATCAAGGTTCAAAAGACAATGACTACAGACAGCTCCACTTGCATAAATGCAAACGCAGACAAGAAATAATGATAAATACTTGGAAAACTACTTCAAATGGGAGAGAATCAGAAGTCTGATAGAAGCAAGAGTGGGAAAGCAATGAAGGAAAAGACTCCAAGGCCTCCTAAATGAAAATCCAAGATATCAGTGGATAGAAAGTTTTCCACTGTAACCCATGAAAATACCAGGACCAGGTAAATAATTCTTCAGTACAAGTTTTTCAGGTGGAAAAAACAAAGTTGATATTTTGGGCCAAATTTTTGCAGTTACTATCACTTTGTAAATATGTCATCTTTATATTAGAAACTGATACTTTTTGTACACCCTTGAAATAAGTTTGCTTGTAAAAGCAAGCCCAATAGTCACTTTTAGTGGTAGTATAAGGCTGATAACAATGAGAGTGAGTTCACTCCCATGCTTAGTAGACATTTATCAAAACTGAAAGAAAAATAACCTAGAGTAAAAGCAAAGACACCCAAACACAAACTTAATTAAGCCAGTAAATGACAAATGAAAAAACAGCAGTTGGCTTTTCCATGACATTTATATCTGAGAATGAAGTTAGCACATATACCATCATTTACATTTCTTATTACACCTCCCATTTACAGCAATTTGAAATACCTGTCATTTTACTTATATTATTATTAGCTAAATGAAATAATCTATACCCATTGTCCATTATTATAAATCTCTTCTCATTTCACATGGAGGTGGCTTAAACAACTTGAAATTGATCTCTGTTCTGTTATTTTTCTTCCTAACTTCATCATTACAATACCAGATTTTGTTTCACAGAAACAATCCAGTTCCCTGTTGGTGACTACTGTGAAACTTAATAGTGCAAATGGTAATGCCCACTGCTTGATAATCTGGAGAAAATGTTATTTTCTTCATTAGACCAACATATGTCTTGAGGTGACCTGGAATCTTATCCATCTTGCCTGACTATATGCATGAATGAGGCACCAAATTAGGATTGCTGTAATCCTAGGCTCTACATAGTCAAAAGAGAGAAATGACTATACGTATTTCATATCTTAGGCCCCCTCACATTTCTCAGATAGTTATAATCCTCTAGAATTCCCTGATTTATAATTCTACTAAAAGGACAGTACCACTCTCCAAATGCTCTTTAGCTTTTTCTGCTTAACAGGAGATAGACATGTGAATGACTGTATAAAAAAATTGTGCGTGGATTTTTATAACATGATTCTTACACAAATATAGAGGAAAGGGAACTAAAGACTGAAATATAACAAGTCCACTATCTGCAGTACTAGGAAGCATCCATCTATCTGATTTTGTCCAATACATCTAGAGGCCAGTTTCAATAGAGCTGTGGCATTTATTCTGCACAGTTCAAAAATCTATCCTTACCAAATGCATACCTCTTAGTTAAAATAACTGTTGTAAACTAACAAACTGGGGATTTCTAGAAAACAGGATAATACTGAAAACTGAAAATCTGTCATAAAAGTCACTGACATGTTAATGAAATTCATGGAAGAAATTATTTGCTAAATATTTCAGTGAACTGTACAACCAAATGTATACTTCAAATAGCTAAAATCTATAAATAATGGATTTTAAATCTGTCAGACTATGGATTGAATATATTATATGATAACTATTATTCAGTCACTCTGATAAATTTTCTTAAACAACCTTACTTGCTGGTTTATGCCAGAATAATATATGGCAAAAGCAGAGGGTTTCCTTAGTGTTTGGTTTTGTATAAAAACAGAATTAACTTTTTGGAGAAATGCAGATTTACTATCAAAGAGACAGCTGTATGACAATCTTGATGGAGAAGCTGGTCATACTTTGGGCAAATTTAATAAAGAAATAAATCAAATATTAAAATAATTCTCTGAGGAAACTTACTTCATTTTAGGGGAGAAATAAATGTTCACCAGTAACCATAGTGAGTTCTTATTATTGCCATTGTTTTTATAAGTTGTTTCCATGACTTTTTTTACTTTTGGGCTAGATTGGACTTAAAACACAACAGATGGCTACAATTATGTGTCTGTAACTTTTTTTTTTAGAATAACTAAACAGAGCACAATAAAATAAACAGGCATATATTCCAAAGAGACTCACACAGTTTAAGAGAGCTATACAAGGTTATTAAAAAAAAAAAAAAGACTTTCTGTACAATAGGAGTAAGGCATAAATGAGAGATTAGTTTCACAAATGTGCTGTATTTATTAAGTACATGATTCATTCCTATAATCTGATTTCTTCAATTAGAAATTTTAGGAGCACTGATTAAAATGAAAGTACATAATTGTGTAATTATTTGGGGTCCAAGTGTGCATTGTTTTCATCTGCAAAGCTTCCATTGGATTTTGTCACAGTAAGTAGTGCTAGCTTGGGCTTTTAATTTGTTAGAGTAATTTTTTAATTAGTACAGTTTAATTGTGATTGTTATTATCTAGAATCAGTGTTAAAGAAGACTTTGCATCAACTGCCATTTAGAAAAAAAAGCTATTTAATGATCTCATGGTACTTCAATTTCTGTATCAGTGGTTTTAGTAAAGGACAAAAAGAGATTTCAAAAAGGAGAAGAAAAAAGAGGAGTGGAAAGGAAGAGCATCCTCTTAAATAATGCCACACTAAATCCACAAAACTCAGTGTGAGCTGGACTTTGTTATGTCTTTAAACCATCTGACTTTGTTACTTAACATGGATTATTTTAACACAGGTAATTTTAAGAGTCTAAATGGCCTCAGCCTTTGTTAAAAAAAAAAAAAGTGTACCTCTGACATGGAATATCAGTTTTATTGTTGAACTTTCTAGCTTCATGTTTTGCTGTTTGATTTTTTTAAATGAGGCTATTCACTATATTCCTCTTCCATAACTTTGCAAGTTATTAAGGCATTTATAATTACATATTTTAGAGGCCTTTAGAAGTTACTCAAGACTTCAAGTATTTTTAGCAATGTGTTGGTCATGTTCTGCAGGGCTAACTCAGCAAGCAAAAGTCAATAGCTTGGGACCAAGGCAGTCTGCTCCTTTCTCGTCACAGGCTACTAAGTCCAATCCATAGAGCAGAATCACCCAGTTCTGCTGCCAGTCCATGACAGTGGCAGAAACTGTTTTATCTGAATTAGTACAATCCATTCAGTGACTACATGGCAATACCTGCAAGATTCATGTGTTAAGCTGAGGCTATGCAACCTAAAATCTACAGTTTTGCCCTCATTTTGCCATATACTCCAGCTAAACTTCACAGCCTGTCCACAATGGACACATGCAGAGTAGGAGAAACTTAGACACCCACTCTGAAGCACCCATGCGATGTGCATGTGGCCTTTCATCCCTCTATGGATGGAAGACATAACTTCCCCAATAATATTCCTACGGGTGGATGGAGCCATTATGGTGCAAAGTCTTAGTTTCTACAGGTTTTTGGAACTCTATCCTCATCCCTGAGCACATTTAACACATTTCCAAAACCATTCATTAAGCTTTGAGTAGATCACACTGGAGAAAGTTTATGGCACGATGGTGGCAGCGGACTAAAGAAAACAAGCTCATCTATGGTAAATTGTCTCCTTACCTCACAAAATATGAAAGCAATTTCATTGGTTTGGTCCTGTTGACTCAGTGGTTCCGATCAATCTTGCCGTCTTTTGTTTGTCATCCCTGCTACACAGAGTTCCCACAGGAAAGGTTACTTTTCGCATTGAAAAGTGAAACTTCACACTACTCATCAAATGCAAAGAGAATTTTAAAAGCAAGAAATTATCTAAGCTGTGAAAGCAAAGGTGACAAGCACAAGAAACTTATTAGAAAGCATAATAAAAGCAAGATAAATCACAATACACAAGCAAGACATCCAGTTCAGCAAAGCACTCCAGCACATGCTAACCTTTAAACACATGCTGAAATTCACTGAAGCCAATTCATCTTAAGTATTTTATTGGATCCAGGATAAGTTGTGGTATACAGTAAGTAATAAAAAAGGCCAACAGACACATCTTATTTTTCAAGATTTATTTCCATGAATTTACTAAAACTCTATATAGAAAACCTGGTAGTTTTGCCTTCATGGTGTCCTCAACTTTCAGCTTATGATATCAGGCTCACATTTGCTGGAGCACTCTAATTTTAGCTAGAGTGAAATGCTTAGTAAATCTAAACAGAGACACTTAATTCAGTCTGGCGATATGCATTCAAAAGTGTCGGGGAAAACTGGAAAACAAAATTACTGTATTACTGACAGTTGTTTCTGAAATGCCATGGAAAAATACAGAGAATGAAGGAAAGCAGTGCTGTTCAATACCAGCTAGACAAAGACTGAGATGGGCCCTGAGTAAGCTTAATCACCAATAAACACTGGAACTTATAATTTGATTGACATATTGTGAGCACAGTTTGTAGAAAAGGCTTTAAGGATATTCACATACACTGTACAAAGTCATTTTCTACATTCAGTATTCTCTGAATTATGAAGAAGTATTGCTTTTGCTTAATTTGGTTCATTTTCAATTTAATACTGATTTGCAATGTAAGGAACATGTTTTGCTCTTGTCTTCAATAGTTCCTTTAAAGTCATCTTTTCATTTTAACTCTGGCTAGTTAAATGTTTCCTAAGAATCTTTATGAGTAGTTGAGGACTACACAAAAAAAACAGAGGACACCACATGAAAAGGAAAACTCAAGTCCAATTCCTTCAAATCAAATTCCATTAGCTTCTGTTGAAGTCATGAACTCACCACTTTCTTCACAAGAATAAAGCTGCCAGTCTCGAACTCAGTCTCCAAGAGTTTGATTTTATAAGATCTGATGAAGGATGAAATGGTTAGGCCTTAAATTTGTTTAATAGGTAGAGATATATGACCACCCCAAAATGTAAATGGGAATTGCCAGGTTGGTACAAAGAGTTTGAGTTCAAATTTGCAGAGCTATTTACGTGGGACTTCTCTCTCCTACAAGAATCTGATGGGGGAGTTTTCTACAACTTGCTCAAACACTTCAGGGAAAGGAGATTAGTTTGGCTTTAATTTAACCAGCTAAATTGAGTGTTATTACTGGAAACAGCTCTAAGCTTTTCAATTCCCCTAATGAGGTCCAAACTTCTATGGATGCTATCACCTGAGACTACTGTAATATTTTATTTGGATTTAAATCTTCAACTTGGCAGCACTGCTGCGTCTCTGTGGACACCTCTCATTTTAGTTTTATATTCTCCCAGGTGGTTGATTACTTATCCCTGTAACAGGATTCCTTTTCATATCAAGGAAGGCTCTGACCTCCATTGCAGGATTGTGTTGAAACCTTAGCAGACAAAGGATGTTGTTTTTGCTATCAAGGCCAAATAATCCATAAGATTTGATTTATTTGACAGATTTTTCAAGCCACCTTAATTTTCTGAGTTTCTTTGATTCTTAATGTTATTTGGAACAAATCTCTTCTGCTAACATGAAAGCAAACTAAGAGCCAAGACTTTTATGGGAGACAGGAAACGTACATTTAAAGGAGTGCTGTGTTATCTTTTACAGCAACAACAAAGGGAATATAGGCAAATATACTACCAAATGACATAGTCGATTTTTTAACTGGTCTCAAGCGTAAGCCTTCTTGCAATATTTGTATAGTATCAGCGAGAGGCAGTAAAACCTGCTTACAACCACAACCACAAAGCAAAATCCGCAACTGCCCTTACTTTTAGTCAGAAACTATCAAATCTGCACAGAACTCTAGCTGGTCTCAGATCAGCTAGAAATGTCACAGGAAGAAACTATTTCATAGAAGAAACTATTGACTTTCCATTAGTTAACATCATACTCTGTTTAATGTTTAGCAATAGCAAAGTACAGTTATCCAGATTTATCTAAGCAATCAACTACCTTTCTTTTTCATATTAAAAACAAAACAAAACAAAAAGTTTTTCATACACAAGAAAAGATATTTCTAGAACATGATACCATTGTGTGTGACAGACCCCACTGGAACAGTTCCCTGAAACAAATGGTGTGGGGAGAATATGCATTATACCGTCTGGAGAATTTTCTTTCAATTTTGAAATGAAAAATGTTTATTTAGCCTAATTGGTCTCTATGAACTGTTGAGGACAAGCTGATTTCTATAGTGCTACTAGGATATTGGTATAGCAGTTGTTTCTTAAGATATATGATTTGTGAACTAGTATATTTGAAAACTCTAGCTAAGAAGACACGGATGACAGAATTTAAGAAATATAATTAATGCATAACACACGGTTTCTACAAAAGAAAATACAACTCAGTTAAAACAAGGGAAACAAGTTTGACAATATTTATATTGCCTGCCTAATGAAATGATGAAGAAAGGAGGGTGCAAAATAAAAAGGAGGGTGTAAAAACCTCCGGGCAAACTAAAGGGGATCTCTAATAAGTGGGAAAATATTTTGCTTATATCTGCACATCATATCAGTAGTTTAAAATAATACAATGGACTTCCTCAAACTGAACAGTAGAAAGAAGGATGGTGTTCCACAGGGTGTCCTTTGAAAAGCCATTTGCGATCTATTGTTCCTCATATAAGGTAAGAATTTAGAATTACTGCAGTAGCATTAGGATAGTTTTCTCAGGCCTTATGCTACAAGACATGGTTCTTGCTAAAATATATTCTCCTTCCTTAGGCTTATGACAAGCCGCATAGAAAAAAGCTTAGAACAGAGTTAAATTTCAACAGTGTATTTCTGTTCTGTTTTTTGGTAGCTTTTCTTTTATCACAATGAATCTTTAACCCTTTCTCTTAATAGAATAAAAGAGACTTATTCTGTTCTTAAATAATTTTGGTAGTTTAGAAATACTTAAGGAGCAGTGGATTGTTATTTGAGGTGAACTAGGGTACTCCATGCATCCCAAGCAAATTGCTTTCCTCAGGACCTGAGGGACAGGGTTTGCACCAAGCTGCAAGAGCTGCCCTGGGGACAGTGCCTGATGCCAAAAGCACGGCGGTGCCTTCACGTGCTGTTAGGAAGTGCCCTTGCTCAAGCCATGAACAGTGTGGGAAGCGGGAGGTGTTATAACCTCCTCCTTTTCCCGCCTCTGGCCGCAGTCGGCAGGCTGGCATGCACTCGCCTGTTCGGTGCCGTGTACACGAGCGACCCTGACGCGCGCGAGCCGTGATGGAGGGCAGCATTCTCGCCCGTGCCGTGGGGATCCTGTGTGCTCTGGCTGCTCAGCGCAGGACAGCACGCAACGATTAAGCATGCTTTCTGGAGACGGCTGCTACTAAAAATGAGGGACACTATACTGTATATGCACAGGGAGTGATTTTGCAAAAGCCTGTAACAGATTTTCCCATGAGCAGCAAAGGTCACGTTCTCATTCTGAGTTGCCTTTTCTTCCCCATTCCTCCTCAGCTCAATTTCAAATGTCAACTTCAGAGCATCAGACAGCAAGAGTCAGTCAAAGAACAGATCCCAGATTTTTTTTTTTTTTAAACATGGAACAAATAACTCATTTTCCCTAGGCTTTCTTGGAAATGGCTGAACCTTCTCAGCCAAAAATTTCCAAAAAGTTCAGTCTGAGGCAGAGCCAGGATATAAAATACTAGCCTGAAGTGTTACTGTTTAGAAAATCTTAAGGAACTGAAAAGTGGCTCTTGGAACTGACAATATTAAAAGCACGGGTGATTCTATTAGTCTCTATAATATACAGTTTACATAATATCTGGAAAATATTTCAAGTCACAGGACAAGTTAACTAAGTATAAGCTAATTAAAGCAACCTAACCGAGCTCCAAGTTTATTCCATCTGGAAACTTTCTACCAATATTTAGCAGTTCATCTGTTTTGTGGCTATAGAGTGATAGGATAGGTTTTGCTGGAGTTAAGGTCTTTGACACATTTTTGCTTTCCACTGAATGTTTCAGAATATATTATATCACCTTCAGCCTGAGAGGTAGTGGGTTTTTTTGATGCTTCAAACCTGCAAGATGTTACTGAAACTAAACCTGCATGGAAAACATCCACAGAAAACAACGGCCTTAGCGATTGCAGCATTTGTCCGATGGTCAGAGAAGCACCTAGTGAAAAATATTTCAGAAAATAGATACGTATTTACATACTTGTGTGTATGCTAGAGAGAGGGTGACTTCTATGTATGTAGCACTGCAGACTTACTGCAGTGATGACCCAGTGAAAGCCCCACCTGCTGCCCGCACACCGCTCTAAGAAGAGCTGGCGAAACACAGACTCCTGCTTTCTCACAGCGCTGTACCAAAGCCACAGCAAAGTGAACAGCAATGAAAGTGCTAGTGAAAACAATGACCGGGTAAAACATTTGCCATATGGCAGCTCAATACACTATCTAATGTAAAAAGTTTAACACGCATAGAATGTATTACATATATAGTCTCAAAACAAGACATATATTATAATAGAAACACTTAAAATAATAGCATTTGTGTCAGTTTAATTGCATCTTCTTTTGACTGATAGATTTTTGTATGTATATATTTCTCATTGATGTTTCTATAACCCATTTACAATTTCAATGTCACATAAATGCAAGAGAATAACGTAGTCAAGCCTTTAAGAGTTAACTTTGAATATCTATTTGCGATAATTCAGAGAGAGTGGGCTTATATACTCAAAGGAAACTGGCTAACGTATGACCAGATATAGCCTGAAGAAATGAAAACTCTGGAGTTGTGGGTCAAAAGCAGTATTTAAATCCAGCAAGTTTAACTTTCGTATAAAGAGCTCAGGAATAACCTGGTGCAAAGTGTCTTCTGCCATCTAGTGGACAAAATATCTCACAGGCTCTCTTCCTGTAAGCTTGTTCCACACAGATAAACTTGCTTTGAGAACTAGAAGGTAAGAAATACTTGTACTCATTGAAAAGCAATTGCAGTTGTTATGTGGTTAGTAACAAAACAGGCCCTTTTCTGAAATCTCTGTAATATAAGTATTTCTTTAGTAGGATTTGCATTAATATTTGTTTCTATAAGTTAAGACTTTAAACCTTGAACATGTTTAATTCCCTAACTTAATCTCTTGGAGCACCTCAGGATGTTCTTAAAGTTAAATATATGATTCCAAACTGTCCGTCCTAAGAAGCAGTATATTATTTACAGATACAGTCACAGTCTTGATCTTGAAGCGTGCCAGGGAAACCTGAAAAGCTGTGCTGTCCACTTCTGTTGGAGGAAAATGACAAGAATACAGACTGCTCTTGCAACTTTCCTTTACATTCCCACAGCCAAGCCATAAAGCAAATTACATCTTAAATCCACAGAGACTTTCCACACAGAAGCACCAACTACTAGATTCAAGAGCCTTGAATTCAGCAGAGAAGAGGTTGTTCTGGTCCACATCTGAATATGAAAATCACAATTCAGGCCCACCTGAACTGGATATTTTATCCTCTGTGTGCCACTGGCTCTAGCTAGACATTATCACTCTGAAACCTTCACTGACCTCAGGATTACAGGCCAGTGCCAAATTCTGACCACAAGGACCCACTTTCAGAATCAAGGTTAAAGTGACCGCAGGCATCACAATAATGACCATTAGGAAAGGGCTTGCTTTCTAGAAGAGCTGAATTTGTCCGGGTTTTTAAATCAGTAGTTTTTTATAATATTAAAGGTCAGCAGGAAAGGAAATAATACATCCTCCATTGGAAGATTATTTACAACAGCAAAAAACTTAATACTAGAATAAGTTTAACCATGCATTTGTTTGTTGCATTATTTGTTTTCCCTCCCCTGGGAGCCCTAGTAACTGAAGGCATCAGGAAAATATTTATTTACTGTTATTGTCTGGCTCAAAACCAACTTTTTTCAAGGGACATAATGGTCTAAACATTTGTACTAAATCTAGGTAAACAAATGTCAAAAAAAAAAAAAAAACTTCACTGAGCTCATTTGTATTTGGTGAGAAAACACCTGTTTGTCTTGCATTTGAAGGCAGTAATCCTGTCTTCTCCTCATTCTTTTACCTGTCTGAACTCTCTTGGCCTGCTCACTCTGGGGTGAACTCTCTCTAACCCTGAAATAGAGATAACAGAGACACCTGAAATGGTCGTTTCCAAACTTTATGTCCCCGTATTTGCCACAGCCGCTCCTTCCACGAGCAGCCGTGTTTCAGATGGCTGCCGGGGCCGGTGTCAGGCAGACTGCCTGGGGGCACACCAGAAGAGACCCGGCGTGATCATCCTGCTGCTGAAAGCTTGCAGCTAACTTCCAAATGAGCATTAGCCAGCTGCCCTGCATGTCAAATCCACAAACGGATAGCAGAGCTGAAACACATTGTTTTATTTATATATACATATATATATGTTTGCATTGACTCAGGTTTCAGAGCTGCTGTCTTCTCCAGCCACTTGGAAAGGTACACAGTCCACTATGGAGCTTTTGAAGCAATTTACTGTTACTGTCATTTACAGACGTAACATTATAGAAAACACCCAATTCATTAGTGGAGCTCAAACTTACAGGCCTGTTCAGAGCATACTTACAGCCAAAGGTCAGCACAGAAATATTTGGGAGATTCATCTGGCATGCGAATACCTGCTACAGCTGGTACAGCTCATGCTTGATTCAGAGCAGAAACTGAACTGCCGATCCTCCACATCCACAGTGAGCATTTACTACTATTTGCTATTTTTCACTGGCTGAAAAACTAGACATTAGCTACCTTAGCAGCTGGCCTGAATTAGAATTTAACTTCAGAAGAAGAAATATAGATGAGGAGACATCTAGATCTGGCACAAGCACAGCAGATTAAGATCAGCATTGTAATATTAAAATTCCTTAAAAATATAGACCAAGATGAATTTACAGCTAACTCTACTAGGGAAACAGAAAAAAGAATTAGAAATTTAGCACTAAGGATGCAAAAGAGATCAGTATTCTTTTCTTTTTAATAGTATCAGACTCATGAGGAATTTTGTTTGGTTCAAAATTTAAATACAAATGAACTGAACTACCTTGCTGTTCTGATTACAAATCATTTGACAGAGAAGCATAAATAGACACTATTCACATAAGGAAGTGCATAGATTAGAACATGTAGGAAAATAGAAAAAAAAAGACTAAAAAGAATAAAAATCTAGTTTATTCCAGGATCTGGAAGTTTTTCCCATTTATGAAACAAGTTTCTCTATGAACACATCGTTTAAACTTTCTGTGCCTTTGAGAGTCCATTTGTTAAGTGAAGATGTTGTAACCACCTCTGCTATGTTGCAGAGCTTCGTTAGATAAGACTTGTAAAGGGTGTTAAAACTAGTCAACAAAAAAAAGGTAGAAACAGAAATTAAGACGTCATGACTTCAAGCCTTAGACTCCATCCCAGATAAAAAGGCAGTTCAGTGAGAAAACAAAATACATCAGAGTTTATCTCTTGATTAACTCACCATGTTTGTATAGTTATATCAGAAAAATGCAGAGTGCAGTCTTATTTAAAAATTCTAGTGTGGTCAGAGAATTAAAGATTGTGTTGCAAATCATTCTGATGAGGAAGCAGAAAGAAAGGTCTGTACTTAATCTTAAATTTGACTTCTTTTTTTCTTGATTCTTTTGCCTAACCAAACAGCTTGAGCTTTTTCTTACTTACATTTATAATTAAACTACTCCTGAATTTATAGCATGGTATTTTCTAGTTTTCTTCTCTCACCAGCAATCAGGTGCACAGCATAGTTTAACAGGGATAAGATAAAGCTGTCTGAGTGAGATGGAGATGTAGGGAGTCTTGCTTCTTTCATTGCATTCTTTCCTTAGGAGGTGCAAATATCCACTGTCTTCCCACGCTTGTGCAACCACATCCTCACACACAGCAAGGACTAGCTTCCCTTGAAGTATTAATTACCCCAAAACAGAATGTAGAAAAATCAAAGCAACCCTAGTTGCCTGCAGGATGTGCCAAAGTATTTCTCTATCCTGAAAATTTTTGTCTTCTTAAGGGTCAGCGTTCTGCTATGAGTTTCAGCCTGATTGCAATGAGCAACTTCAGGAAGAAAAATGATACGAGTTTTAAAATGGGGTTCCTTCTAAATTTACTTTAGATAATAAACTTTTGAAAGGGACTGCAAAAGCTATTTTCTAGCTTTTTATTTGTGTGATGCTTGGTTTGGCACATGTGTAATAAATAGTAATAGCTGTGGTAATAGTGTAGACTGACCTTAAAGATCCACAGGAATCATACTGAACAAAATAGTTGGGCATAACAGTATTTTTAATTACATTCTCTTTTTAATTATCATTTAATCAAACAAATGTCTTTTATAATACTGCCCACATCCTCTTAAGCAATCAGTGAATTTTTTTATATATAACCTTACCAAAAAGGTCACAACAAAAGTAAGCCATTAAGTTATCAGAGATAAGCCTGGAAGTAATTATGTAAAGCCAAACAAATCCTGACAGATAAATTAAACAAATCAGAGTTCATTGTTAGAAGGACCAGAGCCTGACCCAGTAACCTTGTGTGTTTGTTCCTCAGACTCCATGAGGAGAGAAAAAGAGGTCCTCAAGAACCCTAGATAAGAAAGATTAGTATTAAACATGTTTATACCATGGCAGTCTTTCATGACCAAGGAGAATTGGACCTATTGTACTAGACACTGTAAAGGCACAAAGCAGCAAGGATACCACGATTGTCAGGAATGCCAGTCACTTTACCAATTTACCTAGAATTTACCTACACCAGAAATCATTTGTTAAAAAAAAAATAAAAGGGCACTTTTTAAAACCTCATCATCGTCATTTAAAATTCTTTACACAAAAACATAGAACTGATCCTGAAATTAAGTTTGAAACAGAGACTCCATGCCATCTCTCTTCAGATTGAATGTAACTGTTTGCAGGGAGTGAAGGGCCTGGGTTTTTTGTGTTTCTTGTTTTTAAGACACTTCAGACTTTTGCTTGTACCACAGAATAAAACAGGCAGTATGCAGACCTTCCATTTTTTTTCAGATTGCCCATATCTCTAGCAGGAAAACCATTGTGTGATGCCTACCATATGATAAATGTAACATTTGAGGAACCAGTTTTACCAGATTTCATAATACCATGATTGACCATGATCAAACTTTACAGAAGATCCAAGATACATTCTAAAGAGCTAATACAAACTCAGAGTTGCTGACACTATCAAGACACCAAATGAATCTAATTATCCCAAATCTGCAGTTAACCGTACTTTTTTGGACACAGACGAAACTTAATAAAACTCAATATTAGGGATCAAATCTTTAGTTAACTTAAATGAGTGAAACATCCTCTAAAATCTACAAAATCTGGACTGACGATCTGCCCCTCTATTTTTAAACTTCCCTGTGCACAAGGTACAATGAGTAGCGATACTACACCTTAGTGCAATGCCTGCCCTATTAATAGAAACACAGTTTATTTTCGTGGGATTATGCTCACTTTGCTCTCTTAGCTTAGAGATAAACCAAAAGATAAATTTCAGTCACACAGGGGTCCAGTAGCTCTTAAATGTAACTAGTCTCTGTGACAGTTAAAGTATATTATTTCCATTGCATAAAATCACAAGTGTTCAGAAAACCTTTATGACATGCATTGGCAATAATTGGCATTGAAAGGTGACCTCAGCTGGAGGTTTGACTTCCTTGAGGTCAGCAAGTTGATTCCAGGAAGTTAATTTCAGCTGGTGGAAGATATTCTGCTCAAGGACATTACACTTCAAATAGTAAAGACAAAGGACTTCAAAATTCTGTACACCAGATGGCAATGTATTCTTAAAAATGGCTGAAGGAACTGTTTCATGGAGATCATTAGATCTTTGCTGCTTAATTCTGAGTAATTTATCTTTAGGACTACTGACTGATTACTTTATCATTGGAAATGGGACCAACACAGACCTTCATTTCAACAAGGTAGAATTTTAATACTTTTTAAGGAGTAATGTTGGGGCTGGCCATATTTCTAGATGTAGTATACTCTGATCACTTAAGGTGAGAATTCAGATTTATATGAGCAATTCTAAGTACTTTTTTATCTGAGAATTTCTAAAACCATCTAACAAAAAAGGACACTCACAACAAAGAGCTACACTAAAATAGCATTAATGTTCAGCTGAAAGTCAGTAAATCTATAGGGATCTGCCTGCCTACATTAAACTTTGTACTGAACCTTGTCTTCTCTAAAAAATAGTCAAAGAAAAGTGCTTGGCAATGTGTAAGAGAAGAAGGGGTCAAGGTGTATGTGAAACCCTGTCTTCTCCAATGTAGAAACAAGATTCCTGAATGCATTTCTTAGGT
This sequence comes from Apteryx mantelli, assembly GCF_036417845.1. Lineage (NCBI taxonomy): Eukaryota > Metazoa > Chordata > Aves > Apterygiformes > Apterygidae > Apteryx > Apteryx mantelli. The sequence goes on along the minus strand of NC_089980.1, from coordinate 111,896,640 downwards.
CTTGCTCATCAGCAGTCATATAGGTAACAGCTAAGCCACACTGTCATAAGCTCTGCATGGTCAGCTCTGTATTTTAAAATCTTAGAAATAGAGGCTTAAGCCTAAAAGCCATATTACAAGTATTTAGCTTACCGCCATAATAGTTAAACCTGTTTCTCACAGAAACTTCTTTCTTCAGCCCTGGGCGGTGAATTGTTTTTAGCCTTGTTGTGCCACTTGAGAAGAAAATTGAAATGAGTCTTCAGATTTAGCAATCAGAACTACACTCTTCTTCTTCAAAAAAAAAAAAAATCCAAAGAAAAATTCAAACAAACGCTTGTTCCAGCAACTGATACTTCACCATCTCCAGACACAAACATTCCCGCACAGTTCATGTGATCTTTATCTCTAAGTAGCAGGGACTTGCTCATCATCAGATATTCAGTGCAGATCCGAGTTCTCTTCAAGATCTTGATCAGGTCTCAGCTTTCTGCAGCGGTGGCTGGGAGACTTCCTACTGTCTCTTCAAAGGTCCCAACTTAGTCACCAGCTAGAAGCCAATGTTGATCCTGCTTATCACAACAGCATTGTCTCAGTGCAATCTCAGGTTCCTGTCTTTCACCACCTTTTACTGTTCCACCCACCTAGACCGCAGCCCTCTTGCCTCAGATGTGGAGATTCTCCCATATCGGAGTCTTATTCAAGGGGAAAACAGAATTTCTGCCTTTTCTTCAGGGGACCACTGCTCAAAGCATCTCGTGTCTGAGGTTTTTATCCTGACTTGTAGCACACACCACACTTTGAAGAATTGCAGGTCTCATCTTCTTCCTATTTTCTCCTACAACAAGTATGAGAAGCTTTTATGGCCATTCCTGCTTTCTGAGGATTCATTGCTCCCTTGTTATTTCAGTTCCACCTAAAAATACACTTTTTATACAAAAGTGCCCTTGCAGGACAAAATGTCCAAAAATTCTTTGTGCATTTAGGAATGCAATGGAAAATTGTCAGCTACATTTATTTGTCCTTACTTCAGAAATGAAATCATGGGCTTGTGTTTGAAGTTAGGAGCAGGGCTGTAGTCTATGGAATGCGATAGGAAAGGCTCCCTTGGAGGCTGTCTAAAGATTTTAAGTGAGAGGAATTTCCTTCTGAAACTGCTTTTCTAGTAATCAATGTCCTTTTATATTCAGGAATGTATAGTAACCTTTTTTCCAAAGTCGGAGAGAAACATGTATAACCCAAAAGTTGGTGGTCATGACTGTGGGGGGGAGGGAGGAAAAGAATTTTATTTCAGGTAGTTAATAGTGCAGGCAACTGTGAACCATTCATTCACTGGGAATATGACAGAATGAACAACCCCAAGGAAAAAGCAATTCAGAAGACTAAAATCTTAGTGGCGGCAGAGTGCTCAGCTTTAAGTAATTATCTTGAAAAAGTCTAAATATATAAAAGACACACTGTATCAGTAACTGATAACTTGAAATGTTTTTGATTTGGTGGCTGACCTCCTCCCTCGAGCAGGAAGTACAGAGCATGCATACACTGCCTGGTTTGGCTCACTCCCTGTTTTGTTGCTGGGTTTTGTTCTCCTGGTTGCCCATGCTGCTCACATGCTCTGTTGTCTCTGACATGACCTTGAAAAACTGAACACATTGAACAACTAAACCCTCTCACTCCTCGGGCTTCAAACCAATCAGCCCAGAGACTGCTACAACAGATTGCACAGGCAGGACCTCAGCTGCTCTTTCTTTCTGTTTCAAATAGCTCTAGGTCACAAGAAACTGTATTCTTCAGCAAACAAAATATGAGCCAAAACAAAAAAAATCTACTCAGAATGATGAGGTACCCTTCAAAATACAATCAGGTACCCTGCAAAATATAATCATTTTGAGAAGAACCTAATTCAGGGACTGAATATGCCCATAGGGAACTCATGTTCCCTTCAGAAGTGCACCAGTCTAGGAGGAATAACCAGGAACCATTATGGAGGTCATGACGCTCCTCTCTCAAGTCATGACATGTCTATAGGAGCAACAGGTTACACATGAATTAATACATAACTTTTAAAATGAAAAAGCTATGCACAAAGATAGCCACTATTTAAGAAAACAAGGAAAACCCTATACTTTGAAAAGCATGTTTATTTTCTTCCATTTTTAGCATAAATATCAACAAACATGAAGTTTTTTGCCTACTGTGTTTCTGCCTCAAAATAGCATTATCAGTTACTCAAAAACGGGGCTCAAAGTGAGCCATAGCAAATGCTGTCTCAGTTTTGCTGCTGGAAGAGCTGATTCTACCTGCTTAGTTGAGCTAATAAACAAAAAAAATGTGGGTTTCACTGGTTAGGAATTATGTCCTACAAATATTATTGTAAAAATGCATTTAATAAATAAATTCTATGTGCCTGGACAGTGGAAATAACATCATCTTTTCAGCTAGTGTATACATATGTTCTCCATATGGCTAGAAGTTTTAAGCTTGTCTTGAACACTTACAAATATTCTCCAATAAATTCCCTGTGTTATTCACCCTTCTCACTCCTTCTAATACAGGAACTCCTTGATTTCTATTTAAAAATGAAATATTTTTAAAGTGTCAGTTATACACATAATCCCCTCTGTGCTGTACATTTAAAAGGTTTTGGATACAATTTTGACTTCAGATATGTAATCACAACTCCAGCTAACTTCAAGGGGAGTTCAGCTTCTGTTCTGACAGAAGAACTAGTTCCACTGTTTGTAGATTTGTTTTTAATAGGACAATGTGCTTTGCAATATTTATTTATCATCTAGGTCATTTTTCAAGCAGAGAAATAAACATCTACTAACAGAACTTGAAAAAACAAGGTACATGCAGTAAACTTTGCGTAGAAATTCACTGTAAGTCCACTGCTTGTGAAGGACATACAAAAAGTTTAAGTCAAAGAAAATAAGGCTGTGAATATTAATAACGCAACTCCAACTGCTTTGTCCTTATATACTTGTATCAGTGCAAAATTAAATTTAACCAGCTATACAAAATAGTGGAAGAGTCCAAACAGATGATATTTTCCTACCTGTAACATTTACCTTTTTTCATCTCGTCCTAACAAGCATAACTATTGGAACAGGTATATCAAGATGAAAATATTGTATATCACAGAATATATTTTGGCTATACCTACTTTTGCAGTTATAGGAGTGACATTCCTGACAGAGTCTTAACCTAACCCACTCATTACAGTCCAACCACAAAAACAGGGAGCTTAACTAAGGCTGCAAAGCCTGGCTGGGAACTTGCCTAAATACAGGCAGCTAGTCAACGTGGGGATCTCCATGGTGCCTAGGCTGTTACCAGTGCTGAAGCCAACTAGTCTAAGCAAGCTCAGCTGTGTCTACATAGCTGGGTTGACCCTTTAATTGCACGAGAATTTTTAATACAGTGAACATCTATTTTAAAAGTACCATGGAATAACTGAAGAAATTGCTGAAAGAAATTCAGACAGCTAAGGCTGGCAGGTTTGTAACTGCTACAGCATATCTCCTCTCTGAATTTCACTCTTTATTCTAAGGCCTCCTCCACTTAGCTCTGCTCGGTGAGGAGGCTCTGCCAGTAGCAAAATACTCTGGCAAATAAACCTGTGGGCCCCCCTTTTTTAAAGTGTTTCCTGGCTTAGGGGACCTACGTTTGTAAATACCAAACACAAAGAGTATCATGAAGTAGCCTGGTTTTCAGAAATTTTGTGCTTTTACCCTCTCCTCCTGCCCCTGCAACTTAACCCCTTTTAAGGATCTTCAACTGGACATGAAAAATTATTAGTCACTCTTGAAAATATGGGTCTTTTGTATTCACAAATGGAGGCTTCAGAGAAGCAACATGTACCCTTGAGAATCTGCCTATATCTTCGTTTTAGAGCAGATTAGAGGGACACTGGTAATTGGTGTTTGTACCAGAGCCATTACCATCACCTGTAATTTACCTCAGCTTATTGTGATCAGATACAGTCTGTAAAAAGAGAAACATTATGTTATTAAAATACATGATTTTAACACCAAAAATCAAATTATTTACCATGAGGTAAATAAACAGACTTACATGGGCAATGCCAATTCTGGAAAATGATACTCAGTAATTTCCTTTTAGATCAATGCAACTCTTCCTAACTAAGTAACAAGGCTTGATTTAATATTTATTTCAGAAATCAGACATTCAAGAATAATGATGCAAATATATTTAACATTTTAAAAGCCTGTTACTTCCCTGATAAATTTTAGGAAATGATTTGAGGACTGTAATGTTTCACATGGTGAGTTTTTGTTTATCTATCATGACTCCTCTGTCAGCTGCATTACAAATTTACAGAAAAAATTTGTAAGCACATTCTAGTCCCTCTGGTGGAAGCCAGTCTGTAAACAGTGACTTTACTGCTGAATGTTTTACCAACAAGAAAACTGCTATGCTCCTATGAAGCAAAAGAGGGGGGGGAAAAAACCCTGAAAGTGATTTTGCATGTGAAATTAAAGTCAAATGGTACTGACTGAAGTTATTGCACTCTGACCTCCTAAGTTTGCATAATCATGGCACTAGGTTTAAGTGCTGGAAATACATCTAGAATAAAGTGAAATTCCTTGTTAACTGAATCCTGCAGTTCCTATGAATGCTGCAATTTCCCTCTCTTGTTCCTCCAGTATTCTGAATTCCCACAGCACCTACAAAAGAGTCCACCACACTTCCCTGGAACCAGACCTGCAGGGAAAAATCTCACCTTCACCAAGCAAAACAAAGCTATTTTCTCAAAGTTAACATCTGTATGCAGCTAACAGAGACAATCAGACACCTCCAAATGAAAATTCAGAACAGGAGTGATGAATTACTTTCTATAGTAGTGACTCTCCCTTTCCATCGATTATACACTGATTTCACAAACCTATCCTTCTCACTTTGGCAGAGGAGTCGGATTTCATTTATTCAAAATCCCTCTTTGAATACCTTCTTTTCTCTTACTGTTTCCTATACAGGGGAGACTAGCCGGCTAACATAGGTATCTGAGTTAGGTACCTAGATTTGACAGTATGGAGTAACCCACATATTCCCTGAAAAAAAGGCATTTTAATAATACAGACTATATCTGTTGCATTTTCATGGCCTCAACTCAATGCAGTTTCACTGGTTACTGATACTGTGACACTCTTTGTCAACCACCATGTACAGCAATAGTTTTGCCTTTACAAGTAAAAGAAGACATTTCTATGGTAACCTTTTGTCTTTATTTAGTTTTAAATATGTGTTCAATTTAATGAACAGTGAAAGAGGAGATCACGTTATAATGCAGTTAAATATGTCTCCATAAAAAATTTATTTTAGTTAGTCTTCAAAATTCAGGTAAAAAAATGACCTTGATCTACTTCTACGATAGCAATAAGTCTTGAATCTTTCTGTAAAAAACATATAGGATTGCTCTGAAAATGTAAGCTCAATGCACAGTCAATTTGATATAATACCAAATTAACGCACTTCGCTACAAAAAAAGAGAAAGAAAGAAAAAAAAGAGAGAACCTGTATGTGCCCTAATCGTCTTTTGGGACACTGCTGACAAGAATAAGAGGATCTAGATGATCAAAATTTTTTCCTACCTTTCAGGCACTAGTTTCTTTATTAATATTGGGTTAAAACTCCCTTTATCTGTATTTCGTTACATAAGCCAGAAGCTCCGCTTTCATAAGTTCTAAGCAATCATAATTCCAATTAAATCAGTATATCTGGAAAAGATTTTATTACCAAATAAACCATGTTTACTAACAAAAATTTTGATCATGATGCTTGGGGGCACATCTGATAACTACGTCAAGAGACACCAGTGTTTGGTACATAGTATATAAAATGTACATTGTTAAACATAGATCAATAGAAGCTTACACCTAGCCATGTATGGTAAACTTCAGTTTATATTTCAGTTCATTTGCAAAGTAAGAGTAAGAGCCTTCAATAAACACTTGTCCACTTTGTTAAACATCAGCAATAAATGATATAGCAGTGCAGCTTCTATTTAAGTGTATAATGTTCTTACATATAGCTTCATGACAGAACAAAGTCAAATGAACTCGGGGCCACTACACAGTTCTCCTTTCTCCCCTCACTCTTCTCACTGATGTCTACATATAACCACATTGGCCTACTGCTGGGAACACCTATTGCCTGGGGTGTGATTGCTTCCTAGAGTAGTAAAGAAATCAGTGTTATCGCTCAACAGAGAACACACTTTGCCTGTAACAAGTATTTAAGAACCAGCAAAAGGAAGCACTTTTTCAAGCAACACATAATTACATTTTGGAACTCTTTGCCATAGGATGTTGTTAAGGCCAAAAGCATAAATGGAGTTAAAAAGAGACTAGACAAATTCATGGAGAAAAGGTCCACCACTGGCTATTAAAATATCACGGTCCAGATGCTGCCTCTAGCTCAGGAAATCCCTAAGCCATTGATTGTCAAAAGCTGTGGAGAGAGGAAGAAACGTATATCAGTGACTCAGAAGATAAGGCTCAGTATTGATGAGTTATTCTTTAGTCTGGATACTTAAGAAAAAAAAGAAAAATCAGTCTTATATGGTAGTATTGTCAGTCCTACCCACTAACTATTGACCACCTGGGATGATTTTAACAAAATTTGGCAAAAATAGAGAGGTCTCATGAAGTTTGTGGAAATAGGCATCTCAACAGAAGACAGAATTTTTAATGTTCAAAAGCTGTGGCATCAGTTCAGCTTTTATTAAATATCAGCACAAGACAAATATATAGGAGATCCAACTGCCCTGAAACTTTGTTCACAGAGCTACTCAGTGTTATAATTTATAAATATTACATAACCTATTAAAAATAATTGCAACAGAATGAAGCTGTAGCAAAGCATATAAATAATATTTAACACTCATTGCAGACTTAGGATCACATAAAAACCATAAATAAGCCAAAGCCCAGAGTCAATCCAGCTGTCCGAATGCAGACAATATACAAAGTAAAATAAAGCAAGGAGAAAAACCACCCTTAAAAACAATAAGGAACAAAGTTGTTTACATTTCATAGTGAAAATGTACATTTTGCATTACCATTCATTCCCAATCACTTGTCATAAAGTCACATCTGCACCAAATGTTCTACTCCCTCTCTTTGAACTCCTTTGAAATGTTTCCTTGGTCTTTTTAAAGGAGTGTAAAAATAGACTCAGACAACTAATTCAAGATCTGTTTTGTTTCTTGCCAAGATTTCATTCCAGATTATTAAGAGGGCCTCAAAATTTAGCTAAACAAAATAATTGTGTTGGAAAAAAATTAGTGATTCATTTGAAAAAAATATGCTTCTTGGCAAAAAGAAAGGAAACTAATAGGAGACAAAGGCAATAACTGAAGTACTTCCTTATAGAAATAAGCATGCATAAATGTCAACACAGATTCCTTATAGTCAGCACACATGATGTGAAACTGTATTAACTCTGTGCGCTGTGCAATGTATTTATACATGGCAGACCATTATGGACAAAACTGTTTGAAAACGTCTATGTTGGTTCATGACTTAACCTTTTTCCCGCAGAACATCTTCATGGCATTTCTAAGAGAGCTGGAGAGTCTGTAAAAGATAGAAATAAAAATCTATCTTGTTAGAAGTTATTGTCCATTGGGGAAACTCTACACCTGAATACAAAGTGTGAGTATAGAAAGACTACAATGCTTGGCTGGAAAACAAACATGCCTATGGGGTGGCTTTTTGGATTGACTCTGGCTTCAGTATATTTGTTTCTTCATCTAAAAACTTCTAGCCAGTAATAGCCCCAAACCACAATTTCATCTTTTAATATTACATCAGAAGTGTTTTATAAACTGCCCAACTTAAAGTATGTTACAAACTGAAATAAATCAATGAGAAAGGCAGTCCATATGTTTAAGTGCAAAGGCTCAGAACAGTCTAGGGAAAATGAAGAGTGGATAATTGTTTCTAACATATCATTTACATCTTGTGAGCTGTTCCCAGTCGGCCACAGGAAAGTCTGCACTTATTCATGGCTCTGGACACAGTGAGGTGAAGAGTCTGGATACTAATCCAGTAAAAAATTCAGGAGACAGAGAAAACTGAGACTTGCTTTAAGGTAGGGGTTTCTTTTTCTTTTTTCTTTCTTTCTTTCCTTTCTTTCTTTCCTTTCTTTCTTTCTTTTTCTTTCTTTCTTTCTTTCTTTTTTTCTTTTTTTAAACAAAGTAATGAAAATAATGGCATCCACAATAGTCCATGTCATACTATCTATTTGTCTGTAGAACTGAAACTGTTTAAGGAAAATAACTATTCCAGTGACTGGAAGGGTTACCAACAGTATTGCTGGTTCTGCACAAGACAGACAGCTGTATACGTGCATTCGAACCAGCTCCCAAGCATTTCTGTAGCTGTAAAACTTTTATCCCTGCCTGATTCAGTTAGAACGAGATGCTTGATCAAACCTTGGGTCCATTCACTCCTTAATATTCAGCAATGATGGTACTTAGAAGAAACCACACATATGTCACTAACATGAATATCTGCCAAGATACTCCCATATCATTTTACATTGATTTCAAAAGAACTTCCACTTAAGGTAAAATCTCATCAATTTCTAGTCCTCCAGCAATCATATTATTGCCTGATGTAAGCCCATTGGAGTCTACTGGACTCTTTCCAACCACTTTAATATGTCTGGGGATCAAATATATCAACTGAACTGACTCGGCAGTAATGTTAGGGCAGATTGCCTAAGACTCCAGATGAGCTTCGCTTCAGTTTCCCACAACTCTTCTCCCTGAACAGCTCTCTGATTAGGAAATAGCAACAGCTATTCTCAGTTGACTTTGGATAAGGCAATAAGGCTGTGACTACTGTATGTATACAGTCTGTAAGTTGCAGGTTTCCTTTTGATAAGTGTTGGAAAGATATGAGCTTCATTATCTCCCAAAGGCTCATGTTAAGAGTAGACATGAAGACACAGGAATAAAAAATATAAGTCAGAAAGTAAACATGTTTTACCTGACTCTGTTTCTCAAGATATCTCTAAAATAAAACATCTTCATTCTTTTCAGTAACACAAAGGGTTTAATTCACTCATCCTCACACAGGCATCTAGTGCCATTTGAGATATGCAAAAGTCATTACATGGCTTTGGAAGTAGAAGAGTATTCTTCATTTTGGATTAAATAATGTGTTTAAGATAATCAAATTCTGAATTACAAAAAAGAACAAATGTAAGAGTAAAAAGTGTAAGTAAGTAATTACTAATAGGTTATACATAAATAAATACATAATACATAAATAGGCAAATCTCAAGATAAATACCATTAATATAATCCTGACAATTTCAGAGAAATATGCTGGAGAAAAATTAAAGTACAGGCCACCAGTACTTTCCAGCCTATTACTACTGAATCTGAAACACAATGTCTGTTTCCCACAGTGGGGATGAATCTTGTAAACTGTATCTAGAGGCTAAGACATTTCTGTAGAGGCTAGGATATTTCTCTCACTGCTGGGCTTACCTGTCCAAGTCTTAAATTTTATCCAGATCATCTCTGTGTTCACATAAAAGAGCAGATCAGGTGATGCCTTCAACTATTACAGTACCTTTTATTTCCACCTTCAAGAAGTCTTGCAGTTAATCACTGAGGACCCAACAGAGGCAAAGATAATTTGTGTATGTAAAGTTTGGGTATGTACAAGTTGGGTATGTACATGTACAATTTGGGTATGAATATGTCAATAATAAGGTAAAGTCATCTCCTCTGATGGAAAAAAATGTAAATTACAAAATTTTTCAGCACAGTGGGATTCCATACAAATATTCAAGCCTACATATTTCTGTAGGCATCTAAACATCCCTTCCAAAGTTTGGCCTAATAATAATAAATGCCTTGGAAATTTACATGTCTAAAAGTTTATGCCCCTTTAGAAAGGAAATGATTACATTAAAAATATTTTGATGGTTCATTTCAACTACTTTTGTAGTTTGCATCCCAAAGAGTGACTTAAAAAAAATTACAGAATATTGATTGAAAGCAAGCTAAAAATTATCCCAAATCCTTGAAATCTAGTTTGTAAGATATTTTCAAAGAAACAGATCTTTCATCCTCTCAGTTTAAACTGAGAGCCTTTTATTATCAGATATTCACTGTAATCATCCTTGCAACAACAACTGATCAACATTAATTTTACAAAATTACTAAGTAAATATTGCATAATGCAATACTTCTGAGAAAACAACGTTTTTCTGGCAACTTACAAGGCAAACTAAGAGATAAAGCTTGCATAAAAAATATTTCTCAAGAAATTTCTGTTGTGTCATTTTAAACCTGTTTCTGAATCAAATTATGCTAAGTCAAGGGGCCCAGATCTTGCAAACGGACTTAAATTGGCAGAAAAGTATTAAATTATCAGATACCTCCATACTACCTTTATAACTCTCTGTGTGTCCTTTGGCGTCTTCCGTCTACACTAGAAGCATCTTTTGGAGTAACCTGGTCCCAGCTCCACAGGTCCTTGTGTCTGCTTACGTCCAAGCTTCTCCGTCTTAGTCACACTAGGCACATCATGCACTTTTACACGGGTTGCCTTTTAGACACTGGGGGTTTGTTTTTCACTTCAGGAGCTCCCAGGCTGAGGTCAAAACCCTCAGTAGGAAATCATCCTGCAACATACCCATAGGTGCCAACACCAGGGGCTTTTGCAATTGCAAACCCTCCCTCAGATCTAGGCCTACTGTCAAATTGTCCAGGTCTTTGGCTGGTCTATGCGACCTCTCTCTGAGCCAGAAACATTTTAACATATAACAAGTAAACCATTCCAAATGTTATGTGTGAGAGAACTACATGTTCCACTCCAAAAGAGATCCCACAAGTTTTCTAGCATGTGCACAGTGTAGATAATGTAGGAAAGAGGATGACAGAGATTCATACTGACAGGGTAGATGTACAATATGTATGTTTGCCCATATAGACACAGAAGAATTTAAGATAACAGTGTGGTCCTATTAGAACATAATCTCAGTTTTCCAGAAGATTACTGTACTGCTGTGGATCCCTGAACCTTTTTAATTTTATAATGCAGAATGGAACTTTTGCTCTTTGCTTCACAGAAGTAAGAAAAGGCAGTTAATTTAGTACCTTTTGTTAAGCATTTCTTTCATTTTTTTCCATGAGCATATGCATTCATTGGCTTCAGATTCCAGTTGTATAGAGTGTAATATAGATCCACTCATATGGGGTACAAAACTAGAAATAAAAGTCGGACAAATCCACCAAATTTTGGCTGAATCAAAGTAAGTTTTAAATAAATGTTGTCCCAAACTATAAATTAGTCTAATATTTGAACAAAGTCCAGTTTCCAGAGTACTTAAAACTTGGCCCTAACTCGATGGAACAAGATCAAGAATCACCAAAAGATTGGCAAAAACCTGGGGAACCTGGCCTGAATATATAATAAAAGCCAAAGCCCAGAGAGGTTTACATTTACAAGTTGTCAGTGTTACTTACCTTAATGTCACTGAAAGAGTGACTGCCACCTCACATGCTTACTTTCTTTCATTATAAATTGTATCCACCTGAAAAATGTTAATGAAAAAGGGTCATTGAATGTTGCCATATAATATGTTTAAACATAATAGGGTAAAAGCATCAGAGTGATAAAACAGGTTTTGTTGCAGTTATGATTATTTTGATTAAGAAAGAGAGTGACATGTTTGGAATATAAGAAAACACAAAACATCTGGAATTTAAATTACTTCTCCGTGCAAAACACTTAATATAATTTCTAGTTGTATCAGTTCACAAAGCTCCTTGTGCACATGGCTGTGACAGCCTCAGACACAGACTCTAATGCCTCAGGCAGCTGTTTGCTGCAAATCAGGTGACTCAGACATCTTTGTTGTGTGACACAAGGCAGCTGGACACAGAAAGCTCATTTTCTGTGGGCACGAATTCTGCTAACCAGGTAGTTACATCAATAACCTATTAATATTAATAAGCATTTTGGCCTCTTCAGGAACCTACTTGGAGGAATCCCATGGGTTAGGGCCCTAGAAGGAAGGGGAGTCCAAGAAAGCTGGTTAATATTCAAGCATCACTTCCACCAAGCTCAAGATTGGTGCATCCCTATGAGTAGGAAGTCAAGCAAAGGGGACAGGAGACCTGCATGGATGAGCAAGGAGCTCCTGGCAAAACTCAACCAGAAGAAGGAAGTCTACAGAAAGTGGAAAGGGGAACAGACCACTTGGGAGGAATATAGGAACATTGTCAGAGTATGCAGGGATGCGACGAGGAAGGCTAAGGCCCGTTTGGAATTAAATCTGGCAAAAGATGTCAAGGACAACAAGAAGGGCTTCTTCAAATACATCAGTAGCAAGAGGAAGACATGGGGAAATGTGGGCCCTTTGCTGAATGGGGTGGGTGCCCTGGTGACGAAGGATGCAGAGAAGGCAGAGTTACTGAATGCCTTCTTTGCTTCAGTCTTTACTGCTCAGGCCAGCCCTCAGGAACCCCAGACCCTGGAGGCAAGAGAGAAAGTCTGGAGAAAGGAAGACTTTCCCTTGGTGAAGGAGGATTGGGTTAGAGATCATTTAAGCAAACCTGACACCCACAAATCCATGGACCCTGATGGGATGCACCCACAAGTGCTGAGGGAGCTGGCAGATGTTATTGCTAGGCTACTCTCCATCATCTTTGAAAGGTCATGGAGAACAGGAGAGGTGCCTGAAGACTGGAAGAAAGCCAATGTCACTCCAGTCTTCCAAAAGGGCAAGAAGGAGGACGCAGGGAACTACAGGCCAGTCAGCCTCACCTCCATCCCTGGAAAGGTGATGGAGCAGCTCATCCTGGAGGCCATCTCCAAGCATGTGGAGGACAAGAAGGAGATCAGGAGTAGTCAGCATGGCTTCACCAAGGGGAAATCATGCTTAACCAATCTGATAGCCTTCTATGATGGAATGACTGGCTGGGTGGAGGAGGGGAGAGCAGTGGATGTTGTCTCCCTTGACTTCAGCAAGGCTTTTGACACTGTCTCCCATAAAATCCTCATAGACAAGCTCAGGAAGTGTGGGCTGGATGAGTGGACAGTGAGGTCGATTGGGAACTGGCTGAATGGCAGAGCTCAGAGGGTTGTGATCAGCGGCGCAGAGTCTAGTTGGAGGCCTGTAGCTAGCGGTGTCCCCCAGGGGTCAGTACTGGGTCCAGTCTTGTTCAACTTATTCATCAATGACCTGGATGAAGGGACAGAGTGCACCCTCAAGCAAGTTTGCTGACGATACAAAACTGGGAGGAGTAGCTGATACACCAGAGGGCTGTGCTGCCGTTCAGAGGGACCCCAATAGACTGGAGAGCTGGGTGGAGAGGAACCTCATGAAGTTCAACAAAGGAAAGTGCAGGGTCCTGCACCTAGGGAGGAATAACCCCAGGCACCAGTACAGGTTGGGAGCTGACCTGCTGGAAAGCAGCTCTGCGGAGAAGGACCTGGGAGTGCTGGTGGACACCAAGTTAAGCATGAGGCAGCAATGTGCCCTTGTGGCCAAGAAGGCCAATGGTCTCCTGGGGTGCATCAGGAAGAGTGTTGCCAGCAGGTGGAGGGAGGTGATCCTCCCTCTCTACTCAGCCCTGGTGAGGCCACATCTGGAGTACTGCGTCCAGTTCTGGGCTCCCCAGTACAAGAGGGATGTGGCACTACTGGAGCAAGTCCAGCGAAGGGCTACAAAGATGATTAGGGGACTAGAACGTCTCTCCTATGAGGAAAGGCTGAGAGAGCTGGGCCTGTTCAGCCTGGAGAAGAGAAGGCTGAGAGGGGATCTTATCAATGTGTACAAGTATCTGAAGGGAGGGTGTCAAGAGGATGGAGCCAGACTTTTTTCAGTGGTTCCCAGCGACAGGACGCGAGGCAACGGGCACAAACTGAAACACAGACGCTTCCATCTGAACCTGAGGAAAAACTTTTTCACTGTGAGGGTGACAGAGCACTGGCACAGGTTGCCCAGAGAGGTTGTGGAGTCTCCTTCTCTGGAGATATTCAAAACCCGCCTGGACGCGATCCTGTGCAATGTGCTCTAGGTGACCCTGCTTGAGCGGGGGGGTTGGACCAGATGATCTCCAGAGGTCCCTTCCAACCTCAGCCATTCTGTGATTCTGTGAGACAGATCATGAAGACATAGTGTACATATAGTAGTGGCTGTCTAGAATATCTAGCAATTAAATTGCACTTTTTAATTCTTAGATCAAAAATAATCTCATAGATAAGTACACCAATATTATACTGAGAGGTGGACAAATTAAAGCTCATAGAATAATTCCAGAGTGATAATTCAACTAGAGTCTCTGAAGTTATAAGCCACGCACTAGCCACAGGATTTGCCTGGTAAGGAATATTGAGAAAGACATACATATAAACAAGGACTTATTTTAAGATAATTCAGCAGCCAGAAGGACTGGACTGGTCAGAAGCACTGCTAAGTTAGAAAAGGAATGGAGTCACAGTCATTTTAGGAGGGCTTCTTACCATCAAGAGTACCATAACCTTCTCCTTTTCATTGTTATTTACATATCCTTGCACATTTTTGCAACAAAGCTGATCAAAGACACAGAATCATTTTAATGCAAGGAGAAATCACATAGATTTTTCAGTTTGGGCAGAGAGAACAAAGGGGAGATACGATAGAGGTCTGCATAAAACATGAAATATGTGGAGAAGCACTATTTACTGTTTTTCTTAGTATAAGAATCAGGGAATAGTCAATTTATTTACCAGGAAGAAAATTTAAACCAAACAAAGGAAATCATTTTTCACACATAATTAAATCTCATGCAAAATTAAATTGTGGAACTCATTATCTCAGGATGTTGTGAAAGTCAAGAGTCCAAAAGTTCAAAAAGGTATTAAATACACTCCATGGAGAGTAGATCCATCAGAGGCTACTTAACATGATAGTCCCGATACAACCTACAGTTCAGGAAATCCTTACAACCACTGATTGTCAGAAATGAAGTTATGCCAGGGAAAAGAGCAGAGTAAGCATACTCTTACTTATAACAAATACATATTAAGCATCTGTTACTGGTCACTGCAAGGCACAAAAAAAGAGGTATGATGGATGCTTGATATGATTCAATATGGCAGCACTTTTGTTCCTTCCTGCTTGTTATTTATGTGAATGAAAAGTAAATACTGAGTGACTTAGAAAATACTGCCATTCTGATTTGGTAGAATCTTAAAAAAATGAATTGGATAAATGACCATACGAGGTGCATAGTAATAATCAGGTGCTCCCCAGGAGCACTGTGACCAAAATAGTGAAGAATTCCAGTTTTAACCTTGATTAAGAATTCAAGAGGAAAAAAATACATTCCTTTTGTGCTCCTTGAAAGCAGCCTGAATAAGACACATTTTGGCTAATCTCTCTATTTCTCTCCCTAATTCTACATGCTCCTCCTCTGAAAGTATTATATGTATTTCTCACTGTAGTAGTATGAATTTGACAAGTTATCAATATCACTATATATTGCATCATTCAAATAATTTTGTTTAAAGTCAAGTTTTCCCCAAAGAGCACTACGACATTTATGAAAGGCTGAAGCATGCTGAAGAAAGCCAAAAATTTGAAGAAAGACTTTGCCACATATTGCCATTTCTGCAGAGAATGTTCTAACTGCAAATCAGTATATTTATAATTACACGTATAAAAGAAACAGGACAAGTGAACTTATAGCACATCATGTCAAAGTATGGCCCAAGGCTATAATAATGTGTCTTAGTAAGGAAGTTTCCAGTTCTTCTTACCATGTTTACAGAAAGAAGTGTCATATTTTAACATTAGGCAGAAAAGTAAGTTTCCATAGGCAATGACCACAGCAACAAGGAACAAGATGCATTTTGGTAGCCAACACATGTGGTAGTTCTATTAGCTCAGAGTTTTCAAGTAAGAATCCCCATAGATCAGCTGCACACAGAAGCTACTCAATTTTGTGTCAGCTACATGTACTTTTTTCCAACTCAACAAACTGCACAAATAATTTGGCTAGATATTAGATGGTTCCTGGCAATTTTAAGTGTTTGGAAGAACATATGTTAAGTAACTTTCTAGTTTGCTTTTCTGTTAATGTATTTGAACAATTAAAACAAAAAAGAGGAAAAAAAGTGAAGATTTGAATATGCTATGATAAAATAACCTTCAGTGTGATAACTAATAACCAGTTCTGACAGGTAAGATTATTTCTAAGTTTGGACGACTTGGATGACCATAATGGTGTTCAGAGACCACCTTTTGATCTCAATAGCTTTATGACATTCCCTCTTGTTCCTCAGGGTTGACTTAAAGTATTCTATGACTATACTGCACCTACTGTGTAAATTCTTGCAAATTAGGTAGGAGTTGCTTTGGTTAATAAATTGAGATATCAAAAAAAAAATCAAAGCTTTATGCTGCTGTGTCACTAGCAGATAATTTTCCTATTAGGATACTAGCTATTACTTTGGACCACAGTAGCTATTAGCTTCAGACAGGAACAAAACTGAGCACAGTCTGCCCCACGCACTTTTTTTTGAGGCCCTGATCTGAGGGCAGCAAAACTAAAGCATAAGGGAAAAATCTGCACAGAATTCAGTGCAACCAAGAGCATAACTGGTTCAACCAACATCAAACATGAGCACGTTCCAAATGAGTTTGTACAAGCTCATAAAATACAGATGTTTTTAACAGATCACATACCCCAAGGCCGTTTTGATGCACATTTTGTAGAGGAATGTGTGGTGTGTATGAAACCCTTCTAGTTTATTTATTACTTGCCCAGGGCTAGGCTCAGTCTAGCCCTTCCTATTTTCCTCTTCTCTCCCCTCCCTCAAAAATACCACAGCTAGAAAATTAGATTTGTGTGAAGAAACTGTGCCTTCCAGTAATGCAAAAGGTAAATAAATGGAGGCTTTCTGAATCTATCATCTCTATTACTTCTGTTTTGACTGGTGCACTGGAGATGGGTGGCTTTGCAACAAACAATAACTCAGCTTTTCTGTTCCTATCCTTTTCTCTTGCTCCTGAGAATCTTTCATGCTTTGGATTCTGTTCCCTTCTTCATCATGCCTTTAACATAGTCAGTATTGCAGTCTCTCCACGAAACAACAGCAATCTTTAAAACAATCTATAAATATATGTGTACAGTGAATTAATAGAAAATAATCGTTTCTGCCATCACATGAAATAGGAAGCACTGTCCATAGTTTAAGAGGCCTAATAAAACTGCTGATCTGATGGATGTGACCTTAAGCAACTTGATCTAACTTCAAAGTTGGATTTAACTTTCAAAGTTGGCTCTGCTTTGAGCAGGGGATTAGACCAGATGACTTCCAGAGGTCCCTTCCAACCTAAATTATTCTATGTTTCTATGTCCTGCAAAGAAAGTTTGGCTACTAACATTCAATCACAACAACTCTCAAAGGAGACACTCATTCATAAAAACCACTTATTTGTATGCATTTCTGTAATCACCATCTTGCAGTAGCATACTATCTAAGCTGCAGAGAGCATTTCCCTTTCTATAACCACCTAAAGAAAAGCATGGAACAGAGGAAAGTGAAGAGGGAGCTGTGGAGGAGGTTCATGTCAGAGTTAAAGAAAAGACAATGAAGATCGCAAGAATACGCAGGGATAAAAATGATGCATCCATAATATTTCATCACAGTCATTACCTCATTAGATCTTCTTCCACTACTTCTGTGAAAGCAGTATGTAAACAGGGACCCCGGATCCCAATAAATATAAGCATGTTCTGGTCAGGATTTTTTAAAGACTGGTCTCACATCCCCTGAAAGCCAGAAAGGTAAGGGGGAAGGAGGGGAAAGAAGAAAGTCCATTCATTACAAGAGTTACTTTTTAGTCGAACTTTTCAAGAACAAAGGAAGCAAGCAGGCTGGAATAAATATATATTTGGGTGAAGCAGAAGGAGACCTGAAAGTATGAAGGCTTTAGGTTGTCTAGGGGGACCTGAAGCAGCTCCATCAAAAGAGAGGGAATGGAGCTGCTCCTTCAGTGGAGACACTGTTCTCTAGCCCTCAGAATCCAGCAGCCAAGGCCAATAACTGATTACCATCTCAGTGACCAGCAAGGAATCTACCCAACAAATAAAAAAAAAAGAAAGAAAAAAGCCACAAACCCTAATGATTCATAAATATAATGTATAAGCACCACTTCAAAGGAGAAACAAAGGGCACTGTTTCAGGGACTCAGCACTGAGGAAGCTGCAAGAATGCATTTGCTGACCTTTGAAATGTCAGAGAGTGCCAATGCAAAGGGCCCTAAAACCATAAAAGTTGCCAGTGCTTATCTGAATCACAGACTACTCAATCATACTGCTAACCCACATAGGCACTAATAATTCTTCCAGGATTAAAAGTGAGCAGATCAGAAATGACTAAAGCCACAGACTCAGATTATATTCTCCTCAACCCTTTCACATGTAGGAAAAAGCCAGATGATGACTGACCTCTCTTGGATAATATGATATATACACATGCCTCAGGGACAGGAGGACAAAAGAAAAGCAGACAGCAGAGGAAAGAGAAAATGTAGTATGACTATATACATACCTGTTCCTACAGGACTTTGACTTCCTTATCTATGCTGCAAAGAGACTGCTAACTAGACATTGTGACACTCAAAAAGATAGGAAAGAGGCTTTTTGGATTCAGTCATCCTAAACTCCTGAAGAAATTACAGTCAGTGAGGACTAGTGATTAAGATGGTATGAGAATCAGGAGAAAAAGGTCACATGTCAAGCTGCTGAACACCTTACATGGCTTCATACTAAAGCATGAAGTGCTAGCAAAATCTGGAAGCCTTCATACCATCCAAATTATGACTTGATTGGAATAACAGAGATGTACTGGAAATAACTTTCACAAAGATTTAGTTTGTTCAGACATTATTAACAGTAGGAAGATGATCTAGGTGTTACCTGTAAATTGTGGGTATATATAATCATGTAAGATTTAGGACAGAGGGAAACATAGATCACACATCTGGTAAGGACAATAGTGTAGACATCCAAAACAGGAATAGATGGACAAGTCTTTCTGTGGGCATCTGTCGCGAAAGGAGTGATGCACTTCACTCGTAAGAGGGAAGCAGCAGTACGTTTATTGCAGTAAAACAGCGACTTAACAAAGTTCAATCGTAAATAATAACAATTTAATGAGGTTCATTTGGCAAGGTTCACTCAGTTATTTACTGCATGAATGACAGGGTCAGATGCATGTGCAACAGAGACCCTCCCATTGAGTCACGAGGTTCAGACTGGACCCCCTTGCTTTCTAAACTCCTTCGGAGAGGAGCCTAGGTGCGGCTGGATCCAGTCCTAGTTCCAGACTTGGTCAACGGTTTATGTCTAAGGGATTATGTGCGCAATTAGTCAGAGATATAACTCAGCAAAGTTTTGTGAAGTTCACAAAAGTTCAGCATGCTATTAATCACTTACTGAGAATCTGTCGTGGGTAAGGAATCTCTCAACCTCGAGGAGTAACCTTGAGAGGTGTCCCTGCTCAAGAGGAGGTTCTGCAGTGCAGCCCGCTGCCATGCAGGAGAGCTCAATGGGCTCTGGGCTGCCCCCTATTTATGGGGGGGAGATGATTGACTCATAGTCATATTTGCATACTAGATGGGCCTTAGTTGGTGCATACTCAACTAGCCCCTACATATGTGCTGTTTACAGGGAGGTCAGGTTGAGGGGGAGAGAGCACACCGCAGGGGGGAAAGGAGCACACCATCACAGCAACTAATGTAAACATCCAAAGCACAAGAGGTGGTACTAATGGGAACTCTAACTAATAGAGGTAGGAAATGAACACTACTTCTATACTCGTAAATTAATGGGTTAGTAACTTTCCCAGGCACCAAAGTCAATTGGTACAGACTTGCCTGTATCTAACCTGACAAACTCTCTTAGCATCTAAAACTTGGTGGCTGTCTGCAAACAGCTTACTGAGAATGGTCGCTGGAGTGTTCCCACTCCAGACTGTGCCTGGAAATGGTTTGGGAGAACATCAGTCATCATGCCAAAGAGTTTTCTAACAATTCACTGATACAAGAACATTCACTGGCAGTGTTTCACTTTCTAGCATAGACTCAGCCAGAAAGTGGGATTCATCTGGCCCATTTTTAGTATGCCTCCAATGGAGATGCTACTTTGAACATAATAACCCTTAGTATTCAGTAGAAAACAGGTACTTTTAGAAAGGATTTAATTTGTCCTAATTTGGACATTTACTTTGAGATGAGAAAAAATCACAGCCAATTTCTCTCTCCTGACTATGGATTACAAGTTCAGATACAAATGTCTGTATGTTTATGTCTACATATGATCAGATGAATTCCACACAGAGGGTTCAGGAAACTATTGAAGTGAAATGATAACAGTTCTTGGACGGGAAAGAAATAACTGTTCTGTTATACTGGGTTCTTAAAACAGGCAGAAATGAGCCCAGTATGAAAAAGCAGGAAAGCAACTATGGTTAAGGTGACCGTGAAGTTACAAAGCCATTATTCACTGTATTAATTCCAAACTATTCCTGCAACTTAGCAGCATCATTTTGAATTGCAGTCATGTTTTCCCTGACCTCTCCCAGGCAGCTGTCCCTTGTAAGTGTGTCATTCTCTAATGCCACATACGGGTCATATATGAAATTGTAGAACAGCAGGAGCCACAGAGAGGCTGATTTCTGCTCACTGATATGCCTTCCCACCTTGAGAGCAGCTACAATGTCTTTCTGCCTATAGGTCTCCATACTGTTGTGTATCCACCTCACAGTCAACCATGCTTCCTAACTTGTTTATGACAATTCCATGTGGTGAAGACTAAAAGCCTACAAAAGTCAAGTTATGTCACAAATGTTACTTCATCTAGTTCCCTAACTCTATAATCTCACATTCTATATTAATTTATCTAAACATTCACTGACCTGTCTCCCATCATGTCTCATATTCTCATTAGCATTAAATTTTAAATAGTTAACATTAATAAGAATGTTGTTAAAGCATTTAGTTTTAGCGGAACCTTCTATTGACTTGTTTTCTTTTTTTGTCTCTTGATGGTATTCAGTCAGCTTCACCTTTCTAATTTTTACATCTGCATGCTTATGCCTCACACTTATGTCCTTTCTTTAAAGCAAAGAAATATGCTTCTCCCTGCATTCAGTAGGATTGCTTCAGTTTTCCAACCACTGGAAACTTTATGTTTCTTATATTTCCTTTTTTCCATATTTCTATATTTCCATTTTTCCTCTGAGTCAGAATAACTGTCAGGCATATCTTCAAAGCACAGAGAAAACTCATTATATTTAGAGATAAAACTGACATGCTTTAAATATATCATTAAGGGTTTTTTATGCTACACATTGAAATGCAGGACAAATATGAAGGATTTATTGTTTAAACATTCTATAAGACATTCATAATGTATTAGACTTGGATGATAACATTAAAATATCATAGTACATGTGGAGCATGTAACACAGAAGTTTCAAAGTACTCCATGGAGAAAAATCTTGTTTACTATTTTCATGCTGAGAACTACAATAATTCCAACAAGTGTATATAATTTGAAGTATGATTTGGGGAAGAAATAAAACAAAATATGGAATTTCAAGCAAAGCAAGATATGGCTACTTGACTGCCAAAATCTAGTCAGAAAATCATAAAGGGAAAAATAACTATGAAGTTTCCTGAGTAATTCATATTATCAAAATCAAAACGCAGCTACAGAAAAAAATATAACAATCACTGTGTACATTCAGGATCCTTGTAAAAGGAGAAAGGCCCTCTCTTCCCTCAGATCTACTTCAATTTAACTTTACTAAGGGGAGCCATTTAAAATGATGACTCATTAAAGAAAACTTAAAACAAATGGCTAGAAAGGTTTGCAGGCACACTGGAGGCATTCTAAACAGCAAGTTAGGATCTTAGCTTCAATCCTAAATGAGACGAAGGAAAGAAAAACTATGAGTATAGTTAAATAGCAGAAAAGAAAAATATTTAAAGTAAGAAAAAAATAATTTAAATAATTAAATTAACATCCAACCAAGGGGAAATATAACAACACCGTAAATATAAAACCATAGTAAGACAGCCAAAAATCATTGATAAGTATGCAGATAAGGATGATCATTACAATACAGTATGCCTGATTTTTCAAAGCCTCTCAGCAAAATCTCTTACTAAGCTAAAGATCAGAAACAACCATGCATGAAGAGAAAAACTATTTTAGTAGATTAATAAATGGTTAAAAGACAGATAGCTAGACAAAAATAAATAAATACAAAGAGATAGGAAGGATTCACTCTGGGGTCATTACCGCTTCACCTATTCAGAAATGATCTGGAAAACAAGGTAAAAAATGAGTTGCCAAGTTCACAGTTGACACAGATGCATTCAGGATCATCAAATCTGAAAACTACTGAATACAGGTATAAAAAGGTTCTCACTAGAAGGAGTTACCAGGCAGTTAGACTGCCTGAAGATGAAAGTCCAGTAAGTGAAAAGTAATGTATGTGTGCATCTGTGTGTGTTGGGGGAGGATCCTAAACACAGATATATAAAGATGTGTCTGAACTTGCTATTACACCCGAAAGATCTCATAATCACTTTGGATATATTTGTGAAAACATTAACTCAAAGCTCAGCCACAGTCAAAAAGTCATATATGATTTTGAATTATTAAAATAAAAATAAAAAACAAACCAGAAAGCATCATAATGCCACTGCATCATGTCACGCCATCATGCCTTTCAGGACATAATACAACTAGAAAAAGTTCAAGGAAGGGGGAAATGAGCATGATATGGGAAGGCTCCCGTACAGAAGGCCATTAAGTAGATTAGGACCTGAAAAAGAGATATTTGAGGAAGGATATGATAGAGATCTACAAAATTGTGAACAGCATGGAAAAGCTGAGTAACCAAAGTTTAACTCACAGATTTTAGAAAAGATACATTCAGTGCGGAACTCACATCCAGTTTGGAAGAAGTATGGAAATTGGGTGATGGATTGAAACAGTTGGGAGGGAAATTGGGCACAAGTAAAACACTCTTTGCAGTTTCCATAACAGAAACAATGCATCCCATATTCAGAGGGAAAAAAAAGAAAGAAAAGAAAGCCAACCCAATCAGCTTTTTCATTTAATGTAGATTCTTTCTCATAATTAAATTCTAACACTTATTCATACAATTTCTCTGCTAGTTTTTATACTCCATTATTTAACAGAAGTTTTGGCTGAAGCAGAGAATAAGACTTTGGTCCTTCTGACTGCCTTTTTTAATACCTTCCATTTTTAGAAACATAGACATTTTATTTGTTTGATTGCAGTGGTTTTATCTGTGTTGTTATTTTTTCCTTTTCTTTCATATCTTTTTTCTCTAAAGGCTTTGACTTTTCAGGAATGAAAGAGTACACACGGTTATGAACCAAAGGAAACATAACAACTCAATAGCACTTAAGGATGGAATTGTAGTCAAGGAAAATTTTATGGGAGAACAATTATAAACTTCAGGGTGGAGGTTTTTGTGTTTATGTGTAGCATAATTTAGATCCTTTGGGCGCAGGCCCAGGGCTGGAAGAGGCCAAACCCACGACAGAGCTCATTGGATGGTTCATTCGAAACCTGCGATCCTCAAATCCCTCTTCCCCAGACAGCCACTGCCTCATTCAGAAAGCAACTCAACTTCATTGGTGTCTCACCTCTTTCTTCGAAGTTACCCAAGCCTTTAGAGAACATCTATACAGCTTTTTCAAAGTTGATTGCATGCCTGAATTGAAGCCCTACCTTCTCTGTTTCTGCATGGGTATACGAGGACAGGTTTTGGCACAAAACAGCCAAAACAGGAGTGGAGACCAGTCTCAGTGCCCCACGCCTGGCCCAGCCGGCCAAACGCCTATGTGTCTTGGGATGACATGCCGCTCTCAGGGCTCCCGGCTTTGCCCGAGGAGAGTGGGGGGCAGAGACATCCCCAACCGCATGTGCAGCAAGGTTGCAATCTGGGTGTTTCAGAGGATGATATGAGCATATGGGGCCAGGCCTGAAGACCTCAGCAGGCTCCAAGCTATGGGATAATAGTCTGAGAGGACCTGCCTGGGACCCTTGGGCCACAGACAGAGCTGAGAAACTCAGCACATGGCTTATTTCTGCGCCAGGCAGGACTCCTGAACTAGGTTTTCCACTGTGTAAATCCTCCCCTCAGCCTCTGTTCAGACACATCCTTGAGTCAGACCTTCATAAACGCCTTCAAAATACAACAACCCATCCCTAAAACTCCTGCAGCAGTATCCATCGCAGCCCAGCTGGTAGGGGAAGTAGGAAAGAGATTCAATCATCTCAGCTTGAAGACATTCAAATTTCCTGACTCTCAGAAAAGTGCCCTCAACATCAGCCTAAAGACTATCCAGGAGTGCCATCACCCCTTCTTGTTTAACCTGTGCTACCCTGTAAAGCAGACGTTTGCTCCAGGGTGGGAGCTCAACACAGTAGTCTGAACTATAAGACATTTTACTGCGATTACTGGAGCCTAGTGTCTCTTCAAAACCTGTATCTGTAGTCAATGAGCATTAAATTTGTGCAAACTGTGCAGGGGTAGGATTTCCACTTTCCCCCCCACACGTTTTGGGTCAGTGCCCTGTTCCCCTGGCTGCAAGGTACTTCTCTCTCGCCTCCTCCTTCTTCCAGCCCAGTCAAACCCTTCAGTCTAGTGTGGGAATCAATCAAACACTCTCCCCTCTATTGCGGATGAGTGCTTTCAAAATTAGCCCATTTTATATGACAGGGATAATACTACCATCTTGGTATGTATTAAGAGAAAACTTTTATGTGCGTAACCTCACCTATGGCCTAGAGGACAGATATTTTGTTCTCGTCAGCGCCAAATAAGGTGCCTCCGGGCAGAATCCAAGTCGGCTTCCTTCCAAAACCTCTCCCTCTCAGCTTGTGCCGAACAGCTATTTACTAGCTCAGGAAATCAAAGTACTTCATCCAGGGCTCTGAAGTCATCTTTAGAGGCCAACGGCTATACCGCAACTGGCTTAATTCCCTTCCATCCCTTCAACCACTTCATTTCGGCTCCCTGAGCTTCATACACAGAGTTTCAGGGTTGCATGGTAAGCCCGTCTGCTGGGCAA
This sequence comes from Apteryx mantelli, assembly GCF_036417845.1. Taxonomy (NCBI): domain Eukaryota; kingdom Metazoa; phylum Chordata; class Aves; order Apterygiformes; family Apterygidae; genus Apteryx; species Apteryx mantelli. The sequence goes on along the minus strand of NC_089980.1, from coordinate 111,871,494 downwards.
TTTTCACATCCTGGAGGAGCTGTTTAGCTGAACGCACAGTGTCAGTGATGGGGGGACTTTCAAGCCTTGTCTCCAGCCAGCCTGGAAGGATCCTTCTTCAAATTAAATATCTTTTTCAATATCTTTTTCAAATTAACACTGACCCCTTGTAGCACCTGATTTATTAATTAGGGACTGAGTCTTATACACTAACTCACAGCATGAAAAAATTAATTCTTATCTGAAAGAAGTAGGAAATTTTTTCTAGCTCTGTATCTTCTTCTAATTTGAATAGAATTAGTAAGAAAAATCAGGATCAAGGAAAGCAAGTCCCTTCAGACATGGAATTTACCTTTTACTTAATGAACAGCCATTTGTTGTAATGAGGAACCCTGGAACTGCAATATTCCTTCAGTTGCAACTCTGGGAACACCTAAAGCTCTGTTGTTTCTGAATAGCTCTTAACATATGCATTTCCTCTCCAAATTCTGGGTTAATTTTTAATATGAAAGAATACACTCAGTCATAAATGTCCTCTTGTTTCTCCCTAATTAGGATTTTATTTATTTAAACAGTAAGGTAAGTAAGTAAACAGTAAGTAAGTAAGTAATCTTTCAACGAACCTGACTTTGCATGCATAGATCCAGATGCAATCTTGTGCTAAATGATCTTTCAAATGAAGATCTGTTAAAAAAAGAACTAGATCACTGGCAGCTTTATGCATGTTTACCCTGAATGTATATTCTTTAGAGCTAAATGAATATTGTCAAACTACTCGGAAATGTTTGCACTTGAATTTAATCAGTTGCATCTGTTTTCTCTTTCTGAATGAAAAGAATACTTGGACAAAGCACAGACATAAGAGACTGACATCTATGCAGGAGGGACTTTTGACTTTCTTAAGGAGCTTGAGAAATGAATTTCATGACAGAGAGCATTATTCACTAGGAACATTCACAGAAAAGTGAATGTTCAATTAAAAAAGTGGAAGCTGAACTATTCATTCACTACCTTGAGCATAGGAAGGCAGAGACAGAGAGAAGAGGTCCAGCTCTATAGCTAAAAACAGAATTTGGAGACAATGCATACAAGTGCTCCTCATGGCATCAAAGCCTCTTGAGAGAAAGATGTATTTTGTTTGAACACATTTTTAAACAAAATATCAGGTTTTATCTCAGGAAGGAATTTCTCCCACAGTCAGATAGGTAGTGACCACTCATGGGAGAAGGGGAAAGAACTTGCCTCTCCATTGCATGGAAAATTGCTCACTAGAAAGTTCCTTCTAGATTTATCTAGAAATGTCATCAACCTAATTTGTGGCTACTTCTGAGACCTAAATCACTGGCAACATTTTTCCTATCCATCATTGTTTATACTATGCCTGTTGACCTTTAACAGTCGGCCTAAGGTTTTGTGTTAGGAAACATTTTGCTTCTGGTGAAGTGGGACAACCAAAAGACAGTGTCAAAATAGTGTGCAAATTGCTACATTGGGTCTTTTTCCTTTGTCTTAGGAATGCTGCAGTAAAGGAAACTCACTCTTTCAGCTTCAAATACCTTATCAAAGACTGATGTCAGTAATTTAGGGACTAAATTATTCACATAAAAACAAAATGATTGCTATCAGACACCCCACGTAGTTCTAACCTGCTCTTTTCAACCTTTTTGTTTCTTAGTTGTGTCTTTCATGGTGTTAGTTTTCTCTAGAAATTAGCGGGTAAATATGATAAGTAGTAAAAGAAGGGTAAAGGTAGATTCATTCCCAAAACTTATTGTTTCTTCTGTGTTCTTCAATTTCAATAATTGTTTCAGAAACCTTGGCCTGAGCCCAGTGATTTTTTGCAGTTTGTTTGACGAATTTGAAGCTTTTTCTTTACCACTGAAATCCTGTTATATTGGTTTACAAGAAATATGACTGCGATTGGTCTTTCCTCAGAAAAATTCAAACAACTTTGTCCTAGTTGGTGTCTCAAAGCAGTGCACAAAATTTGAGGAAAATGGTAAGGGTTTACACTTTAACAGTTAGCATATGAGTCTATGAGGCCAGCACCTTGTGTTCTGACCACAATTATTTTCTTTGTAAATGCTGGAAGCATTTGGAAATAGTCCTTTCAGTTGCGGAATTATTTATTTTTCTATTAGTGATCTCACTGATGTCTATAATGACTAAAAAGTTTTTTTTTTCCTTGAGAAAAAAACCTGGGATTTAGCTGCACTGTCTAAATTGGTATTTTGAAAGAAAAAAATCTTTTCATACAAAATTGGATGTCCGAGTTATATCTGTAATTAAACATTTTTATATAAAGAAAGGCCCATACAGGGGTAGAATATAATTTGTTAATGAAGAACACATGCTAATCTTATCCTGGCACAGACATAAGTTTGATAAAAACTGAAACACAGACGCTTCCATCTGAACCTGAGGAAAAACTTTTTCACTGTGAGGGTGACAGAGCACTGGCACAGGTTGCCCAGAGAGGTTGTGGAGTCTCCTTCTCTGGAGATATTCAAAACCCACCTGGATGCAATCCTGTGCAATGTGCTCTAGGTGACCCTGCTTGAGCAGGGGGGTTGGACTAGATGATCTCCAGAGGTCCCTTCCAACCTCAACCATTCTGTGATTCTGTGAAAGTTGTTGTTAAACACTAATTCCTACGTACAGCTCCTGACAATATTTATTCCACCACTTAGAAGGCTGTGAACAAGTAAAGTATTTAAACATGTCTAGTTTGAAGCCCACAGGTACTGCTAGGTCTGATAGCCCCAAGGAGTTTATTCATCTGCCTGCAATACACATGGTTCACTAATTCAGTGATCCAATAGAAACATAATAATGAAAATAAGAAATGGAAGTATTTTCTGAGGACTAACGTATCTGATAGCTCAGTTAGGACACTGTACCTTTAAAGCAGCTTTTCCAGTTTTCCTCCATAATCATACCATATAAAATATTTATCAAGAAATGCATTATTTTTAATTTATCTTGGCTTTTTATTCATTCACTGTTTTTAATGCAAATTCTCCCTTTTGTGTGTGTACAAGTCAGTAGTTACCACACTGTAGCATTTCAAAGTCAGCTCTTCTGTATGGTCTTGCTTTATTAACCAGAATTATCTTCTTAAATATTTTAGAGATGTTTTTCATTTCACTTAAAAATATGTAATTGTCTCCTTCCTTTTATACTCTAATGCTTACAAAAGACTACTTTCTCAATTTAACGTGCTTGTGTGTCCTTTAAAGTTGTCCTGCCTCACCCCTGTTAATTTGTTTATGCATATATTTACATTTCTTGGTTATGTTTATAGCAATGGCTTACATGTCATGTTTATTTTCATTTGAAAAAAAGAATGATAAAGAATACCTACTATTCTGACTAACAAAACTTCACCTAGACACTTGTATCCAGAAACTTTTACTATAGCTGTATGCACAAAAACAAGAGGACCCAAAATTAGAAGCCTGTGTTAACTTTTGTTAAAAACAGTGCAAGTTTTTGTGTTGTTTTTTTTTTTTTAATTCCCCAGCATTAAAATATGGCCTACTGTAGTTGAGAGGGCAGAAAAAAGCATACTGCCTCTTGTAACTTGACGCTAACTGGAAGAAATCGAATTACTAGAGCAAAATACAAAAACGCACTCAAATAAAACGAAAAACAAGAGGTTCTATATACAAGTTTCCAATGTAATTTCATTTTGTTCCAACCAGTACAGTAACTTAAACATGGCACAGAGGCAACTTTGGAGATGATCTAGTGTAATATTGTGTATGGAATTTTGAATACTTGAATAGCACATGCTTTGGCTTCTTGAAAAATAAAAATCAATCATTTTACATTAAACTAACTGTATCTGTGTTCTTCCTACATCTGTGCTTTCTTGGTGAGATGTCACTTATATCCAGACTTTTTAAGTCTCTCAAATCAAATTCAGAGAAGAGTTCAAATTAGTGCAAACTATAGAGAAATGATCACAAGCAATTACATTTCTGCAACATACCCAGTTACAGCTTCTCAGGCACATACTGGCTGTGATTTAGGTATCTGCAAGGCAAAAACTTGTCTATGCCGCCATGACAGAGCATGCAGAGTGGTGAATATAGTCAGTGGAGCCTGGAGAGCATTTCAGCTTTCCATGAATAGGATGTCAAGGGTGGGATTCAGATATTTAAGCATAGGAGCCTAATGCCCATATCTGGCAAGTATGAGAGAAGTATGACCGACCTCTGGGAGACCAAGACCTCCTTGATCAGCAGCTACATGGCAGACAAGATACACTAGGGCATCTCATATGTCATTCATATTGACATTGTATGGGGGCAACTGAACTGAGGCCCAGGTGGTCAGTGACTATATATAGAGCTGTGGCATCTAGCCCATGTGTAGACAGCTGTATGTATACACCTAAATTAGATGTCTTGCACTGAATCTCACCTCTCTTACTGTGTTTTCTCCTAGCCTACTGGAAATGGACTTTACCAATCATTCTCAAAGTGCTTTAAGAAAATCCATCATATTCCAGCTGCAGTGGAAGTGATTGATAATTCAAACAGGCAAAGTATCCGCATTGCATCAAAAAGCCTAGTCCCCCAACATGTTATAAGTTTTCCTGATCTTCCAGCCTGGCTCCTAACCGGAGGTGGTTGCAGGGAAGAGGAGCGGAGGCAGCCCTTCAGGCACACAGGTGCAGCCAAAGCAGGGAAGGGTCTGTGCTTTTCCTCGCAGACCCGTACGTCTTATACTAATTCTCCCTCTGAAATACAAGCGTACAATCTTTAGGTTTTCCACCCAATTACCAACATGAAATTTCTTTCCCTTTCATTTTGTGTTCTGTATTTTGCTTTCTGAATCTAAATAGATGTGAAAGACCTCCTGGATGCTCCACATGCAGAACTGCAAGAGAGAAGAGACAAGTGACCAAGAGAAGAGAGAGCAGCTGACCCCAGTTGTAACACATATGTAAGTAGAGAAATCCTCCTTTTAACTTTGAATTTCTCCCATAGTCTTCAGATAAGTGACTCCAGAATGACCTTGAAGAATCTCTGCAATAAAAAATAGTGGAGTTAAATATTTCCCTGCTATTATATGCAGATGGAAAATGAGCATATGAGCTTGTCTGAAACCAAAACACACAAGCAGGTGTCTTTCCTTTGATGAACCAACATGGCAAACCAGATCACTGACCATCGGGGGTATGCTGGAACACCTCGCATAGCCATAAAAGAATTCCCATTAGTACACTTACTATAAAAAATGAATTTCCATTTGTCAACACCCAGTGCCCTTTGGGCACTTTAACAGATGACAATTTGTTTAAACATTTGTTTTAAACATTTATATGAAGGAACATTTTGTTATGTATATATAAAGTTCTGCGGAATCCAAATATTTTTACTAGAAATTGAAATTTCACTCCATCCAAACACAGTATTTCTTTACTTGGCATATAGGCCCAACAGATGGAGTAAATATGAGACATTGCTTTAATGCTGAGAAAAGGTTCCTGTCAATTTTGAAGAGTTTGGGACTGGTGTTAAGATTTTCCTGTTTGACCTGCTTGAAATTAATGGCACTTAAATACATACATACATTGGATAAACTTTAAAGAAATAAATGTTCATGTCATCTTTACTGATGTATGCCACAGCACTGTTCAGACAAGTAATGAAAGTTTTCTCCTTCCCAGGCATTTTCATATCAGAATTAATTACTGAGCTCAACTTACACAGTCCTCTCCCCTGGGAACTCTGCTCAGGTTATCTGTCATTCCCACAGTAATAACCTTTTTTTGGAGTAGCTCAATACAGCATGAGAAAAGGAATAACAAACCCATCATCTCTCAGATAATCAGTATTATATGTAAGGAATCTGCATTATCAGAAACAAAAGCATTTTAGTAAATTCCTAAAGATTTGTTTAAAACCAGTAGAACTTAAATACAGAATTGTGTAGGAAATGTTCTTAATTTCACAGAAATGTAATATTTCAAAATTAAATTGTTTCATTTTCAGGTTGAATTTAAGAGTTTATGAATTGAAAGTGCCCTCCTCAGCCTCATCAGTACGCCAGGACCTGCACGAATTGGCACGGAAAACCAAAGACAACCCTGCAACCCTGCACTGACTGAATATGCTCAGTGATTTCCACAGCCCAGCTGAGAACTCAGTTCTCATACAGCTGAGAGTTGGTCGCTTGTTCTCACACACGCAGGAACAACCACTCTTCACTTAACTGGTGACTAACTTCCCATTCAGATTCCATTTTGACCAGAGGGTTTTTTGTTTGTTTGTTTTGAAAAAGCAAAGAAAAGCATTATCTGTTGAGAATACCTGCCTACCTCTGCTAGGCATTTACTTTGGTACAGCCCAGTTAACAAATATTAGTAGAAGAAATTCTACACATATGAACCCAAATTTAGAAGTTCTGGAGAGAACCAGTAGAAGTATTTGTACACAGAGCCACAGAATTTACTCAAACAGCTACAGGGAATTAGCAGGAGGATGACATCTACTCCTGGGTTTGCTCCAGATGTCTGCCTGTCTCTAGTGGGTGCTTATCACAAGAACAGTTATACATGAGTAGGTAGAAGTTGCCACAGGCTCTTCTCTCCAACATCCTTCAGAGACAAAGCTATACTAATTCTCCCCTTGCCTTCCATTGCAGTTCACCTGTGGGCAGATTATACCCCTCTGCTTGTGCAGTAACATTGTCCTTTGACTTAAGTAGTTCTTCCTCCTCCCTCCTCAGTATTTACCCTGATCATTTTTATAGAGAGGAACCACAGCCCTTTGCACAGTCTGTTCTGATACACTAGATAGGCAAGCCAAAGTCTTTAGAACTGAAGGGCAAAAGACACTGTTACATCCTCTGATGTCCTATATATTGCAATCCATTAAATTGCACCTAGCAATGTCAGCTAGGTCTGACAGCAATGTCTGTAGTCAGCTCTATAACTCACTTAATGAGAGAAATATTCAGCCTCAATCTTTATGCAGTAAAGGGTTTGAGCCTGACATTTGCTGTATGCACAATGTAGGAGCATAAGAAGTTGAGTGCAAACAGGCAGAAAGTTTATTTCAGCTACCAGACTCTCCCAGCCTGAGTAACAGCTTCAGAGTGGAAGAAAAAATGGTGCTGTCACAAAGAAAGATTTTGTGTATCAATATGTCAGAGCTTCTTCCCACCACGGCAGCTAAGGGTGCCCTACCATGTTGGGTAGGTGAGCCCTTCTGCTAGTAAATCTGTGCAAGATCTGCTGTCCTTTCCATGCAGACCTCTACTCTACCTCAGACACAACTCAGCAATCAGAAGAGGGAGAGGGAGAGACATTGTTAGCGGCAGCAGTATATGCGCACAGCTCTCAACAGCCAGGTGACAATTCCTGTGCCACTTCCGCTAACTCAGGCCCCAAGGGAACACTTGGATTTTGCACCTCCTGTTCATAGGAGCGTTCCAAGCACCTCACGAGAGACTGAAGAAGGAAGACGTGGATAGAAGCACACAAAGACAGCAAAGAGTAGCATAGCAGAAAATTTATGAAAAAACAGTGAATGGACAAGTTGCAACATGTGTTAAAGCAGACATGCCATAGCTGCAAGCTGGGCGAGGAGAGCAAAAGAAAAGGGAGAGAAAAAGACGTCAAAATCATGAAACTTCTATGGAAGAGTACACCATAGAGATACCATCTGGCCTTTAAATGCTATCAAGCAAAAAAAATCCCAAACCCAAAATACAGACTGGATCTCTATTTTCTTAGAAATCACCAGGTAGCAGCCAGCACTATATAAAATTTATAATCTGAATAGAATTTTTCTCTCTCATTTTACCAGCATTGTACCTACTGCCTTCTGCTCTGCTCAAAATCTAAAAGATTCACGTCTGAAAGAGCTGGCACAGGTAACAGCTCCTTTCTGTCTTTTGTCACATCGGTACCTGTTCTCTAATCATCCTCCTATGTCACTGCACTCTAGTGGCACATGTAACTAGGAGTGGAGGTGAGAAGACTCCAGTTATTTTCTCTCCAGTTGACTGGTCAACATAACACACATTTCTACATTAAGTATTTTGTTCCTGGCAAAGTGACTGCACAACACTCCCACATATATGGAGTCTGGGTCTGTTCCTGCTATAGAAAGAATACTCATACAAAGTCCAGAGATGGAAAAATAGCCACCATTCATTAGCTGATATTTATTTTTCTGTTAGATTACAGTCAGATGCTGTACGGTCAACTAGTTCATTAACAATTCAGGATCAAACCTGAATGTTGATTTCCCAGAGAGAATGTTATGCACAAGTCCAGCTCAAAAGTATCTATCTGCATTCTTGTCACAGAGCCATTTTTGTTCTCAAACTCCCCTTTTATAACCTAAAATGCTTAGTCCTAGCACCTACTTACCGAGTTACTTCTGTGTTTTTCCACTGCAGTCAGGAACTCAGTTCAGCTGCATTAAATTTAGCAGTAACACCCCTCAGCCTGCTGGGAATTAATCTCTTATGATTCATACCACTTACAGGCTTTACTAAGGGCTCCATTTAGCAATGCATAGGAGCAGAGTTTCCCCTGTAGTAGCCACAACTTCACAACCATATTACAAATTCCCTTATCAAATATAGCTCCAAGATTTGTCTTGTCAGTTGATTATCAAGTATATGTTAAATATTGGCTTACTCACTCTTGATCCAGGTTTTAAAAAAAGTGATCTTACAGTGGTCAGGGCTGTGCCGTCACTTTCTTAACCAGTAAAACATATCATAATGTACCAATAGTGAGTTACTATCAAAGTAATATTCTAAGGTTTCTCAAGCTTTTGCCAGCATGCACATAATGTGAAATAATCCTTAAAGCAATGATGTATTTGTCAGTAAATAAATGTATATGGTATTAACCTACTTCTATCTTGAGCATGATAAAATCTGAGTAAGCTGCTGGCTGCTTGATTTCATGGGTATAACAGAAACTTTGGTATAGAGAAAGGATGAAAGTATTGGGGATTTTATAAATGTCAGTTCAGCCCCTTCCTCATGAAGGTAATCTAACCTAGTTCCCCAGCTCAAATAGCTTTGTATTTTCAGTACAAGATTTATGGGATCCTAAACCCACAGAGCCAGATTTTTTTCCTCAGTTCTAGGTTTTGGGTTTTATTCTAAGAAATATTGTAAAAAGACTTACTGAGTATACAAAAAAATCTTTTTTAACTTTTATAACACAAACACTGTTTGAGTGTTAGCAGTTGCTTGCCAATTTCCAGAGGGGAAGTTAGATAACAGCAGGCTGGGACAGATGTTATGATCTCTTGTGCTTACACCAGAACTTTAGCCCTGGCTGTCAGAGATCCCTGATGCTCACCAATGACACATTTGTCTTGAGCTTGCACCTCTGGGAGGTCTGTCACTTCGTATCAAGTGGGTGTTATTTCCATAGTGCATTTTCCCATTATTTTTTTGTAGGGGACAGGGAGAAGCATAATTCATTCAAAACATATGTTATATTAGAACGGAGGAGTGAAGCGAGCAACCATTTCCTTTTCCTTCATTTGATATCCAGGCTACTGTATTTCTCATGCTGTTTTTTTCTTCAGGATATCTCTTGTCCACACTGGAGGTAGCAAGCAAAATCCCTTCTCAGGTCAGTACGAGATTCACATGCCTTGAGGAATCTTTCCTACTTACACTACAGCTTCTTTTTTCCATGTCTTAGGGTAGCATTGTATTTTTCAACACTTCAAAACAATTATTTTGGTTGAAACACAGTTTCTAAGCAGTATCTCCTTTTTTTGCATACTATTTCATACATGATTACAATGTGTCACAGAGCTGCCAAGGATTTTTTTCATACTTTACACAAGAGAAAACTGAAAACAGCAAATGGAACACTCTCCAGAATTTACGAGCTTCTAACACAGAGAGAGACTTTTTACAGGCAATATGGACATATGATGCCTAACAGTCACATGGATAAATCTTCTGATGAATTCACACCTACCTTTTCCTTAAGTGGAAGAATACTATGTACTTTTATCAGTGACAGGAGGAAATGGTGTCAAAAAGCATCAGGAAACCAACACAGAACACTTACATATTTCTATAAGCCTGTGGCAGACAACCAAGGAACCTCCGACCCGTCAATATACCTTCTGGAGAGCTAGTCGAGTGGCCAGACACCGCTTCTGGAAAAACAGCTTCTAATGCTTGCATCTTTTGCCAAGAAAGGAAAGAATAGCACAGAATAATATAATATACTGGCACATCACCAAAATATTTCTTTGTTACTAAAAGCACTTTTTGCAAACACAGTAAACACTGGGAGGGGGAAAATACTTCTAAAGGAAAACTCAGGTATCACATAGTAATGATTTGCCTACTGTAAAAAATGGATTTGGATTCTCTAGTATGTATAGAACAGATAGTTACCTGGCATCCTCTATGAGGAAATATTGTCTATTAACACTATGCTTTGGTTTATCCTCTACGTTTACAGGTGTATCCTCTATGTTTTCCACCTACAAGAAAATATTATCATCTCTTTTCACAGGGACTTGATTCAGTCAGTGTGAACTAAAAAAGACAGATCCAATACACCACCAAGCCAGTCAGATGCACCAATAGAAATTTCTTATTATTGAGGGTTTTTTGAGAAATGAGATGATTCTCAGCTCCTCCTCTATGGGGCTAAGCAACCTTGAATTATATTGGCTACACCTGAAGCTGATGATAACTGGGCTCTGAAGCAGTAGTAGGGCTGTGATAGTTCAGTTGTTACAGCAGAGTTGACTTTATTCTTTTTCTTTTTTTTTTACTTATTTAATTGGAAGACCATAATGTCTTTCAGCTAAGCAAAGAAGAACAGAGAACCATATATATATACACACACACACATATATACACATATACATATATATACACACACTCTATATATATATGGTATATATATGTATATGGTGTGTGTGTGTATACACATATATGTATACTTTGTGTGTGTGTGCGCATGTGTGTAGATATATATACACACACACCAAATAAATCCTGCACGTGTGGAAGCCATATATGACATCTGATCTTTTACTAAATAATACATACATATATATATAAAAACACACAGCACTCCATATTTACTTACTCCAAACTTCCCTAAGAAGATCATGACTCTCAGAGGTACAGAGTAAATGGCTGAGCTCTGTACACCACTAAACTTTCACTAAGAAATTCAGCTCCAATACTAATACTTTGCAATTCTGCATCTTTATGTCCAAGTACATACCTCACTATCTAAGACGCAATAGCAATCAACCACTGTAGTGTATAAATTTTAAATGCATTTTACAAACACAGAGATATGAAGAGTTGAAGTCCTTTTCAAAACTTACTATAGTGAATTGTAGTTTTACTGACACCAACAGGCATTAGATCAACCATGGATTTTTTAACTCAAGGTCACGCAACAAGCTGCTACTAAAAAAAGTCCAGAAATTCTTTTAGCATCTTTTCCTCTGCTTAAAAATTAGCCCAAGCTCTAGTTTTAAAGACTGTCAGGAGAGTAAGTAAATGTCAGTTAACAGAGTTTCTCATAAATGCTTCCAGACAATATCTGGCACATAGTGACATGATTTACAGTAGTATTTTTTTATTCACAGCTTCTCACTGCAGATCAACACTGTAGAACCTCATATAGTTTGTATGAACAGTAAACACGAGTATCTCTTCTGTGGATCATTCATCTGATAATACTCAAGTTTATAGCATTTGTTTAACCTCTTACTTTAGAAGTAGTTGAAGATCTAGGAAAATATTCATAATCTCAGCTAAAAGATCCAATCAAGATATGATTTTGAACATACCTACATTTTATTCTATCATCCCAGTAAGTCAAATGAAGTCAGAAAGTGAAAGGATGTGAACTCAGCCAAATACTGGCTTGATAAAATCTTATATGGAACAATAGTCTAAATCACAGGTTATTAGACTATAATGTATGCATCTCAATGGGATGCAAGATACTAACAGTTTCTGGCTATTTGATCATACAGGACTAGGTTTTCAAAGCATTTTTCTTCATTAAAAGAACCCACATTGTTATCCGCTTTCAAAAAAGCACCTGAACAGGTTAGTTAGCACTTCCTTTGAAAAATTCCAGCTTGTCAAAAACAAACCTTTTCTGAAGAAATGTGAAAGGTTCAGCAAACTCAAATTCAGAGCATACCAGGTCAAAGATATAGAAAGACTGAAGCTCAAAGCATCCAACAGCTCAGCAGCTAAGGCAATCAAATAGATTCAGGTTCAAATCTACTCCTGTTGCAGATAAAGGGTTTGAAAGTGACTTTTCTACATTCAGTGAAGCCTCTTAATCATTAAGTTTACAAAGTCAGTCTTTCTGAGTACCTTATTATACAAAGTGAAATAGCTGCAACATGAGATATTATTTTAAAGCTGTACCTAAGATTTATGCAGCGCTGTACAGAAATCTGCTAGTTCTGAATTGGCTGTCCTACCTACCAGAAGGAGCACAGGTGAAGTAAAAGTCTCTCTTTTTATTAATACAGACAAAAAAGTAAAAGATACAGTTTTCCAATTAAGGGAACAATAAAATGAATAAGAAAGTAAGGTAAATGGGAATATTCAAAGGTGTATCAAATGGGATAGGTAAATAGTGGATTGTTTCCAGAACTGGTCTTTGGCTTGATAGCATTATTTTCCGTAGTGACCTTGACACAAAAATGTAGGAGCATGCTAATGAAGGCTGGATCATGAGGATCAGAATACAGGAACAATTAGTTTAGAGTTAGAACAGCAAAAAAAGCTCTGAAATGTAGTGGTACAAGGTGCAAGCTCATGCACTTAAGAACTAATAAGCTTATCTACTTTGAGTAGAGGTCCCTTCCAACCTGAATTACCCTTAGCTTAGTTCATCAGCTAGAAAAAGCAGAAGAGAAAATAGAACTGGGTAAAACTAGTTAATCACAGAATACCTACATGGCTTTTGTATAACTTGCCCCCAAAATTAAGAAAATGTGAAGTAGAACAGAGCTAGATATTTTGAGTATGTATCAGTGCCAATGAGGTGCACATAAGCCCTTACCTAGAATTATGGTTATAATTGCTAAAACGACTCGTTCACAAAAGACATGAAGCAGAGAGCTGTGAGGATGATACGGAGGGTGGGCAGCCTTTCAAGCAGGTGGAGAAAAAAGAGTTTTGCTTGCTGAGAGGAAGCAGAGTTTTGCTAGCACAGGTCAGCAAAATGCTGACAAGGAACACAGGGACTTTCTGAAAGATGTCAAAAGAAAAGTTACTCAAGTCAAAGGCAACATTAGCATGAGAATAAAGGTATATAAAGTGGCCATCAATAGAGGCAAACTGGAAATTACAGGAAAAGCCTCAGTCAGAATAAGAGTTTTGAAGCAACCCTCCAAAAGGACCAATGGGGTGACTGCAACGCCACTACTTTTACAAAACAAAATCATAACCTAAGCTACCAAGAAATTGGATTGGCTAGATGAATCAAGACATTTTTCCCGGTCAAATGCACTATGTTAAAATTTTGATTCCTCTTGATGAAACTGAAGTGTTCGGATATAGAAGGAAAATTTTTCTCCCACACAAATGCATAAAAGTGAAATATTCTGAAACTTTCAAAATTTTCCCCAGTTTTCTGATGTGGAAGAATGTGTATGTGTTGCTTTAAATCACAATGAAAGTAAGTATTGGGATTTTCTACCAGTCAGGAATTCTGGCTTTCTGCTGCTGGTGTTCCCTGCAGTCGGGTGTCCTTCTGACTTGCTCTTTTTTTGTTTCTGCTTCCCCCCACAACACCTCCCAAAAGATGTGGCCTGCCAGTCACAATGCCATACATTTTCTTGGAAAAGGTGCCTTAAACATTGACTTAAACTAGCATACAATGTGGAGAGGATCTAGAAAAGTGCAGGGGTCTGATTCCTCACTGATGCAGCGCTCAGAAAATAAATGCCCTGAGACTGGACAGATTGAATATGATGTTTTTAGATTCCAGTTTCCACAAATTCAAACAATACTTGTTCACACAAGCAACATCCTGCCAGCGTAGTGGATGCTGAGCAACACTGAATAATTTGAGTGACTTACTTGGGAGAGAAAATTTCATGCATAACTTCATTTCTCGGGTTTTTACTTCATACATTCAGACAATGGGTATCTTCCAAGGATCATCTCACAGGTTTTCAAACTAGCTTTAGGGGACAGTCATGTTTGCACTCTGCTGGGCTTCCTGGTATGGCAGAGGCTCAGTTTGGCGAGGGGCAGCGCTCACTGGGACCCTCCCTGGTGGGACACAGCAGGCAGGGGCTGCCAGGGCTGGCCCCAGATCCGGCATCGCACTTCGCCCTGCCCTTCCTCGGGGAAGGACACCAAATAAAAAACCCAGCGGCGAGGTGGAAATACCCCTCAGGTGGAAATGCCCCTCCAGGAGGCACTCTTCTATGCTATACGCAACACGGGCAACTTCCGATTGCTCATCTAGCTACCACCAGTTCTGTACAAAATTTTATTTTTCCTTGAATGTCAAGCATATTACCAATCTCTGATAGTATGACAACAGAAAAACACCACATTAGAAAAAGCCACTTATAAAGCTTTGGTTAAGTTCAATACAGGATTCTGCATTAATTTAAGAAAAGGATTTCAGACCCTAATGGGAACTGTGCCTTTGCTCTTTATGTCAAAGCAAGCAATACACCTTATTAGCAAAGCATACAATGAAAATTACACATAGCTCACTTAAAATGAACAAGGAAACAGCATAACAAACAATACAGCTAGTTAGCCAGCAGTTAGACCTTTCTTCTTGTAAACCTGCTTCTTCTATGCAACAACTGTAGTCCTTGGGAAGAAACTGTAAAGGGTATACAACTTAATCCATAATTATGCAAAACTGTTTCATTTTGGTTGTACAAACATTTTTTTTATTTTTGTCAAATTATAGGTCCAAGCCAGGTATACCAGTTAAAAAAAATGCAATTTTCACATAAGCCAAATCACCCACATGGGACCCTTTTGTAGTTAAAAGTATCATCTTCTGTAAAATCCTAGCCCTGCTTGAATCAGTAGGAGTTCTACCCTTGCATTTAACCTTGATTTTAAACTAGGAGTTGCATAGCAAGATAGGTGATATTACTTCCATAACAAGTCCCAATATTCCTTTTTCTTAATCTATAAAAACCTCATATATGCTTTCGCTAATGGAACACTTTGAGCTAAGACATGTGAAATGTACACAAGCCAGTGAGATTCACACACATATGAAGTAAAAGCCAGCCACATTCTTTCAAATCAAATACTGTGTAGGTAGGCTGCATGTGAAAAATTTCACAGTAATTTACACCTGACCAATAACTATTAATGCCTAATCCTGCTCCCATTGGAGTCAGCAGAAGTTTTGTAAAGGACTTCAGTAGTAGCAGGAGTATGATAGGGCACTTAAATAGCAAACACCAAATATTACAGTTAATTTTATTCCTGTTAAAACTGATCTCTCTTTAAAAACACTTGAGATTCCATCAATGAAAGCTACAAAAAATTACTGGAGTTTCTTTTAAAAAGGAATGTATAACCTTTGGGATTCTTATTAATTTATAATATCAGAGGTACTTTTGTTCCTGTTTATGGGATTATTGCTGGTCACCTTCCTGAGACTTTAAAGACCATAAAAGACAAGCACCATACCTATTCTCTAATGTATCATATCACAAATTAATAATTTGGTCCCTTTCTAAATGGATCTCTTCCCACAATGACACTAAAACACAGTGATGGATCACAGATTCCAGGTGGTCCAACCGGCCCCGGCATTCCAGGACTGCCACGATCTCCGTCTTTACCCGGCTGTCCACGTTCTCCAGGACGTCCTTCCTTGCTCATACCTGGGGGACCTTCAGGACCTTAACAACACACATGCAATAAACAAATGCCTTACTGAAGATATATTAAAATGAAAACAAGGGCAAATACAGACCCACAAAACCCCTGCTCTTTGGTGAAGAGCAGTATCCAGACAAAGAAAACTTCATTCCGTGAAAAAGACACTTCCTGTCACAAAGTGTTTATATGTTCATATTATTAACATGTTATCTGACCAAGATTTTAAATAAAAAAGCATGGAGAAGACTTTAAATAAAACTATCTTTTAAAAGGCAGTATAAAAATCTGCTTTCGTACACTGTTTAGACTTTGTCATTTAATCTGAAACCCCAGCGCATGAATCAAAGTCCTCTGATTTCCATTCATTCTTCAGCTTTGGATCAGGCCCTAACATCTCTTACGAACACTCAGCTTTGTATTCTGCAAGAACACACTGCTGTTAGGAAGAGCACTTGCCTTCACTGAGCAATGGTTAGAAGTCACATGACTATATCAGGGCTCGGTTTTCAAATCAAACAGATACTGCTTTGTCAAAGAGTACTTGATCCAGTCTACCAAGAAATAGGAACCTCTAGTGCCAATCTTTAGAAGACCTACCTTACACATTAAATAATATTCTACAGCAATTTAAAAGACAGACAAGAGTCAGGCATTAAGCATTAAAATGTACAGGGTAATTAAGATGTTTAAAAACTATTTCAGTCTTTCCAAATTATATTAATAATTTTTATAAAATACACTTTTTAAATTATTCTTATGCACTAAATCTGCACAGCTGAACCAACCCTCACCTGGAGGACCAGGGGGACCTTGGATCCCAGGAACTCCAATTCCTTGACTGCCTTTTACTCCATTTTTTCCTGGCGGGCCTGTGGATTAGCAAACACATGCATATCTTTGCACACTAAGAATATTTTTGTTTGAGAAATTCAGAAGTCAGCATTTGAGAACAGTTATTGAATAAAAAATGTAAGAGTTCAAAAGCAAATCATGGGATATAAAATAAGCGTTTCCTCATAATCTGTAGAGTGTAACAGGCTTCTTAACTATCCTCATTTCTACTAAATTAAGAGTCAGTCAGTGTAGCACCTGTTAAGGAGATAGACACTGCGTAGTGAGGAAATAGATGATGGGGAATTAAGAAATTTTTTTGTTAAGTGTCTTTGGCTTTTCATTGGCAGAATTTTTAAGAAACGCAGCATTGTAGAGTTTTTAAGAAGCATGAAGGAAGTGTAAGATATTCACCACAGCCCCCGTGAAATACTGACTACAGAGACAATCTTCCCAAGTGTACAGCTGGATTAAAATCTCCACCAAAGAAGAAATGTCAAGGGAAGCAAAATCTGTGCTCTTTCACACTAGTGCAACCCAATGAATTCAGTTTCTTTATAGAAACAGACATCTGTGTTTCCATCTCTTACAGAGTAGCCAGAAAGATTAATCAGTATCGGTTCCAGAAGAAAACTGCACATTGTCCTTCTGGGGATGAAATTATGCAAGCACTACAGATAAATCATCATCATGCCCAGAGTGAATTTGACATTCTGGGTCACAGTTAGTAAGCCACAAAGTGAGTATTTACCAACCCTATGCCTGTCTACCTGTGGTACATTACTAGCTAGCAATATTTCATACAGATTTCCCAATTATTTTGATGCTATAGGAAACACAGTGGCCGCTGGGGCCACATTTACCAAATTATGGACATTACTTGTTGTCTTTGTACAGTTCCAGACTGCATATGCATACTTAACTATAAGTTGCAAATAAACCCACAGAAATAAGTGGGAACGCTCATATGGCTGAGTTACCTAAAAACATTAATACTAGTTTGGTCATTGCTAATATTATTAAAAAGAAACCAGAAAGTTTAAGAAAAGCATAAAGAAAGGAGTAAAAAGCCTTGTGAAATGAAAGGAAAAAAAGGAGAAAACCCCAGGAAATCAGGCTAGCATTTGCTAGAAGTTAAGATATGGAAGAGTACAGAGAAAAATCAGAGGAGTATAAGGGTGTCACATGCCATAATACCAGCCTATAGGGTAGCAGGCAGTAAATGACTGGTGAATATCTGTCATTTTAAAGTCCTTTAAAATAGCAGAAACAAGTAAGTTTAGGGGGAAAAAACACTAGAAAACATGGAAATGCATTTAAATCCATGCCTAAATAACCTGTTTGATCAAAAAAAAATTAAATGCTGTTAAAAACATCTACATAAGACTATAGAGAAAACAGAAAACTCTGTAGGAAGATCAACACAAAGTTTAACTATAGCAGAACTAAACACTAGTTATCTTGCCGCACTGTTGTGTTTTCTCCACTCCCGGCATGCATTCTTCATAGGCAGTGACACATTTACATTGCACCATGCCCTCAGGTCCCTGCTGTGATCCATTCCCAGCCATTCCCTTACCCCATCCTGCTGTCCCCCCATGCAAAGCCGGAAGCAAGAACCGGCACTGTGACTCGAGCATGCAGTACCTCTCGTCCCACGAGCGCCAGGGCGACCTGGAATGCCTGTCAGACCTGGAACACCGTCATTTCCTGGCAAACCAGGAAACCCTCGTGGGCCTTCTGGGCCTCTCGGACCTGGCGGCCCTGGAAGTCCCGGGGAAGCGCTTTGGGACTGGCAGTGATTGCAGTTCTGCAGCCTCCCGCTCTGCAGGATGGCAGGCAACTGGGCTGGGAGAACCCAAACAAAAACTGCTTAGAGCCTTGTGACATTGAAACACTACGGCTGTGCACACGAAAATACAAAAGTATCACCCCCCAACCACTACAACAGAAACGGCTTCCTCTAAATAGAGAGGATAATCCCCTTAGGAAACAAAATGGCTATGGAGCTGTGGCACAGAAATATATATCTACAGATATATATACATCAGTGATAAATCAGCACTACTGATCTTACTTTCACGAAAGCATCTTGATAATTATCAGGAAGCCTCTTTAGCACTTTAAATTAGAAAGATCCATAAAGAATCTCTGGAACTCACTTCTTAGTACATCTGAACACACCTGCCGAATAAATTCTTCTGAAAATTCTCGTGCCTGAGTTGAACAGAGAAGTGTTATAAAATCAGAAAGTATGCATTTGTTTGGGGGGGTTTAGGTGCTGAAAATGGTAAGTCTGAGGTCCAATACATACAGGTTTTCCATCTGATCCAGGTGGTCCCGGGGGCCCTCTGTCTCCTGGCTGACCTCTGAGACCAGGAGGTCCAACCAAGCCCTGGATACCGGATTCTCCTTTTTGTCCATTGATGCCTCGAATGCCTGGATCTCCTTTCTCACCTTTCTGAAATCAAAACCAACAAAAAGTCAATCATGTCTTTCACAGGTCATTTGGAAGCCATGTAGCACCAAGCAAAGGCATTCTAAGAAAATCTCCATTGATAATCTTCATAAAATGAATATGATCAAGCTGTCATTGAAAATTAACTTGACACTGAATAGTAGACCTATTTCACTAACATGTATTGAAGCCTTAACAACTATTTCAGATACAAATATTTGCCAAATATATCTAGAAATAAATTCTAAATATCTAGAAATAAATCTAGAAAAAAATTACCATCATGGATAATTTTTTTAATCTTTAAATACCTAAATTTCAATCTTAAACAGATCTATTTTGCTTATTAATTAATATAAAACAAAAAAAGCCTTCCTTATTCATATATGGAAGAAAAGGTTTTATTCACTTTTTCATGATAAATTATCTAAGTCATTCCAGTACATTAAAAACCTTCTTAGAAGGCTGGAAAAATTACAAGTGAAATTCTGGCTCCATTGAAATCCTTGGCAAATTTCCCATTTACTATAATAGTCAAGAGACAAATAATCACAGAATCACAGAATCACTGAGGTTGGAAGGGACCTCTGGAGATCATCTAGTCCAACCCCCCTGCTCAAGCAGGGTCACCTAGAGCACATCGCACAGGATTGCATCCAGGCGGGTTTTGAATATCTCCAGAGAAGGAGACTCCACAACCTCTCTGGGCAACCTGTGCCAGGGCTCTGTCACCCTCACAGTGAAAAAGTTTTTCCTCATGTTCAGATGGAACTGCCTGTGTTTCAGTTTGTGCCCGTTGCCTCGCGTCCTGTTGCTGGGCACCACTGAAAAGAGTCTGGTCCCATCCTCTTGACACCCTCCCTTCAGACACTTGTACACATTGATAAGATCTCCTCTCAGCCTTCTCTTCTCCAAGCTAAACAGGCCAAGCTCTCTCAGCCTTTCCTCATAAGAGAGATGCTCCAGTCCCCTAATCATCTCCGTAGCCCTTCGCTGGACTTGCTCCAGTAGTGCCACATCCCTCTTGCACTGGGGAGCCCAGAACTGGACGCAGTACTCCAGATGTGGCCTCACCAGGGCTGAGTAGAGAGGGAGGATCACCTCCCTCCACCCACTGGCAACACTCTTCCTGATGCACCCCAGGATACCATTGGCCTTCTTGGCCACAAGGGCACATTGCTGCCTCATGCTTAACTTGGTGTCCACCAGCATTCCCAGGTCCTTCTCCGCAGAGCTGCTTTCCAGCAGGTCAACCCCCAACCTGTACTGGTGCCTGGGGTTATTCCTCCCTAGGTGCAGGACCCTGCACTTTCCTTTGTTGAACTTCATGAGGTTCCTCTCCGCCCACCTCTCCAGCCTGTCCAGGTCTCTCTGAATGGCAGCACAGCCCTCTGGGGTATCGGCCACTCCTCCCAGTTTTGTATCATCAGCAAACTTGCTGAGGGTGCACTCTGTCCCTTCATCCAGGTCAGAATAGAGAAAAGTAAAAATTCATTTGATTTCAATTAATTTTTTTTTCTTCTGACTTCAGTTACTCTCCATATGATTGATAACAACTGCAGTCCATTTGATTTGCTGGAAAAGGTTAAAATAATGCTGGAAAACATTTTGACATACCTTCATTAAAGGAATGATTCTTCAATGTATGGAATTACCTACTGTAACAGTTGATGTGGAACTCTTTCCCTAACTTGGAGTCAACAAAACTTCAGTACAATGCAATTTGGTACATGCCCAAGGTTAAAGTTAGTATACTATCTTTGATCCCTGATGAGTTTTTTTTCCTTACATTTTTGCACAGCTTCTGCATAGTGTTATCAGCAACTTTAATATGTTCTTTTATCCTTTCCAACTATTTTAGATGGAACTATGGAAACAAGGATCACTGTACATGACAAAGAAAACTTATTGGAGCAAATAATACAAGCTTAAGAAGCACTCAGGCACATATTCTTCACAGACTTACTCTGTTAAATTATGCAATTTATATTACATTATACCATTCTATCTAGTACTATCAAAATTCTTGACATCAGAAAAATATATGGTTCATTCAAAGCTTTCTGGAGGCTCTGAATTAATAAAATGCCCAGAGTTCTCCTAATGAATTATTATAGAGTAGCCAGCTTCAAATCCAGTATCTGCTTACTCAGTTTTATGCAGAAATGTTTAGATGGTTTTTATCTCAAAACTGTGACATTGTAACTGATACCTACATGAGGGAAAAAAAGAAAACACTTAACATTGTACCTGGCACCACAAAAGGACCACGGTTTGTTCAGGTTAAGTGAGCTCTTCCACTAAGTCATTTAGTTTTGCTGTAAATGAATCACAGAATCACAGAATCACTGAATCACTGAGGTTGGAAGGGACCTCTGGAGATCATCTAGTCCAACCCCCCTGCTCAAGCAGGGTCACCTAGAGCATACTGCACAGGATTGCATCCAGGCGCATTTTGAATATCTCCAGAGAAGGAGACTCCACCACCTCTCGGGGCAACCTGTTCCAGTGCTGTCACCCTCACAGTGAAAAAGTTTTTCCTCATGTTAAGATGGAAGTGTCTGTGTTTCAGTTTGTGCTCATTGCCTCGCGTCCTGTCGCTCGGCACCACTGAAAAGAGTCTGGCCCCATCCTCTCGACACCCTCCCTTCAGATACTTGTACACATTGATAAGATCTCCTCTCAGCCTTCTCTTCTCCAAGCTAAACAGGCCAAGCTCTCTCAGCCTTTCCTCATAAGAGAGATGCTCCAGTCCCCTAATCATCTTTGTGGCCCTTCGCTGGACTTGCTCCAGTAGTGCCACATCCCTCTTGTACTGGGGAGCCCAGAACTGGACGCAGTACTCCAGATGGGGCCTCACCAGGGCTGAGTAGAGGGGGAGAATCACCTCCCTCGACCTGCTGGCAACACTCTTTCTGATGCAGCCCAGGATACCATTGGCCTTCTTGGCCACAAGGGCACATTGCTGCCTCATACTTAACTTGGTGTCCACCAGCACTCCCAGGTCCTTCTCAGCAGAGCTGCTTTCCAGCAGGTCAACCCCCAACCTGTACTGGTGCCTGGGGTTATTCCTCCCCAGGTGCAGGACCCTGCACTGAAATTTTAAGCCAGTGGGGCAGTGCAACCCTACTCTGAAAAGCCATCAAACAAAAACATATTCAAGTGACTGGTTTTCCATGCTTTTTAAAAATTAATTTATTACAAGTTTTTCTTTTTCTTTTTGCTTCCACTATCTTACAGGACCCACACAGCAAAAACTATATATGCACAAAAGATACCACTAAAACAAGACAGCCACTTTTTCTTCTTAAAAAAAACAAGAGAAATGAAAAAAACATGACAGACGTTAGTCAAATGATGAAGAATACTGCTGGAAAGATGCTCCAGCACTAAGATGCCATGCACAACCTGAACAGCAGTCTGTACACTCTTCCCATTACAGAAGTTGTGCACTAATTCAGAACTGTCTTTTTCCAACATTGTAATCATATTTTACTTTCTTGATACTGTCAGCTTGAACATAGTAGTCATGGGGACTTGGTATTCTTAGTTACATAGGATAAATTTGTAATTGTTCATTTCTGTTACATGATTACAAATGTTTTGTCCTTTAACAGCCATTTTAGCAATCCTCACAGGGTCTGAAAGGCTAGGAGATAAGGTATGGAGCTTAGCAGAAGTTGCACGGGTTGGGATCTGAAAATCACATTGATTATATAGATTTCCAACTATGTATTTATGTGATTATTTCTAGAATTCATAGGTGAACATTTGGGCCAAGAAAATATTTCTAGTAATTAAAAGTTATTTGTTTTTACTTTAATTATGTTTAGAGCTACAGACTAAGTTTACATATAGACATCTGACTTGCAAGTTGATTTATTTGGAATTAAATGTTAAAAAGGCTAGAAAGTATTAAGAATCAGGGCAATATTGGGACAATGGCACCTACTGTAGAAAAATATTACAGGCAAGAGGCCAGTATATTAAAAAAAAATAACATCGGGACAAAACACTGGAATCATCAGCACAACTGCCTGCAGAACTTGCCAAAAAGCAAATGAAACAGCTGAGGGAACATTTTCTGCAGAATATCTCGGTCTTTTAATGGTCAGCCACATCCTGTGTGTGGCCTTGTTTGTCGACCCTATTTATTGGCAAAGAAAAATCAAAAAAACAGAAAAGACTTCAGTAACTGCTGAGAGTTACATATTGAAGAAACTTTTTATTAAGGAGTTTGAGTGTAACAAATGACAACATATTTTATAAAAATTAGAAAATAAAGTCATTTTATGGATATGATGAGTAAGCACATGACGTGTAAGCATTTAGTAAGAATATTATTAATAGGATTTTTCAGGAGAAATATATTATTATGATGATTTAAATTTAGAGGGATTAGTTTGATGATGTAAAAGTAATCTTTAAGCAATTTTGGCTATAATTAGTAAGGCACCTTAGCCAAACTGTAGTTTTAAGTATTCAGTCGAACCCTAGAAGCCTATAGGACAATTCACAAAGTTAAATGCATAAAAAGATTTAATTATTTATCTGAACTGAGCTTCCAAAAGAATATGCTCCGTTACTGACATGCAACAATACGTTACAAAAAACAGAAAATAACTGAACATAGAAATCTCTAAATAAAGTTGAAGCAGAATGATACTAATGGGACAGTGTGCACCCTGATCTCACTTATATTGGAATGAATAAAAAATAACTAACAAAGTCAATCATTTAAATTCCAGTATTTTAAACAACATGCAGCATGAAGATCAAAAGGTCTGACCATAAATATATAAAATATAAAGCTGGGCCTTATAGAAGTCTCCCAGAGATCAAACAGATGTAGGTTCTGACAGCCCAAGAAGGACCCTCCAGATGTGCTTCCCCTTATATGTAACCCCTCAAGTTTCATGCTGAGTTGAGTATAAACCTAATAATAGAGAGCAAGAATCCTGCCTGGGATTTTCTTAGCCACTCTCACAGGACAGAATCCTCTAAAAAAAGATGCTTGTAAAGGCTTCACTATATTCCTTTTTATTACCTATGAAATAAAGCCACACAATGAAAGCTTCTGGTCAAGATTAAAACACACAGATAAATAGTTCAGCTGTGGAAATCCTTCCCGCAGGCTTTTCCGGAAGCTGAAAGTGCAGTATATCAGCATAGTTCAAAAGGAATTAGACAAGCTCATGAATGACATTAAACGCAATGTTTTGGATCTATCCTCTAGCTTAAATGCCCCTCCACTGTTGACTGCCAAAAACAGTGACGGTATACAAGAGGAAGGATCTTCTTTAGGTGTCCTGATTCTTATATTTGTATCCTAAGCTGTATTGGCTGCTCCTGAAGGGCAGATATTGGACTAGATGGACCATTTTGATCAAATATTCAGTATTCTTCTATGAATTATTTCATATTTTCAATGAACTTAGAGCCTCTAGATTTTTTTTTCTTCAATTATTTAGTTTCTTCAGCCAGCAACTTCTCTTTTTTATTTTTTTAAAGGCAATGCTTGGCTTTAAAATTCTTTTTTTAATCTTGCATTTCATAAACAACATGTACTTTGTCTCTTTTTAAGTATTACTTCTTTCTCTGTTCTGATATTTCTTAATTCATTTCTCTTCTCTTACTTGGAGTACAGAAATAAGACTATGAACATGCACTTTACAGATTACATAATTTGCAGAAACAATTTTGTGATTACACACAAAGTACATACCTCCCCTTGTTCTCCACGCAATCCTTTTGCTCCCTTTAGAAAGTAACACAAAAAAGAGATATTAACAAAGCAAGTTGAACCAAATTATTTTGGAATAAAAATATAATATTTTTGTCCTTTGTTTTTAAAAATTAATCACAAACATTAATTTTAATAGTTCTGTGATTTCTATTTCTACAAAAAAGCAAATTGTATATAAGGATTAAAAATATATATCATAGTGAGTTAAACACTTTAGTAATACCTTTAACATCATACACTAAAGGATAACTTGGGAATATATCATACATATTATAAACTATATATTATATTAATGTACAAGTGCAAAGACAAAACGTTATTAACTCAACAAAACACAAAAGAAATAAAATTTTGTGGTCTACCTAAAGGAGACTCTGGATTCTATTTGTTTAATACTGTCTTACTAGACAGAAATCAAGCTCAGAGCCTTTGAAATACAGACGTAGTTGGTACACCAGAGGTTGCATTTTGGCAAAGAGTTCCAGTGTCCTTTCTGCCACCTGCTTCAATGGAGTCATCAATCTTTCAGTTCCACAGCAAGATGGCAGCTCAGCTCAGGCTTTTTTCACTTTTCTGATGGACTCTTATGGACAAAGGAATCTGCATTATATCTTTGAGAAGTTCTGAAGCTTCTGGAAACCTGGGGAAGGACCTACATACAGCACTGTCTACCAAAACTATCTGAATGATTGATTTTTTTGGTTGCTGGCCAAAATAGGTAAGTGTGGGAAAACAGTTTTAGACTAAACCCATATTATTTTTTCAGCTTTCTCAAAAAAGCAAGAAATAACAATTCAGGTTGTAACAGTCTATCTGAAAAAAAGGTGCTCTTTCACTATCATTTTATTTTACTTTATAATTAAAAAATGCATATGCAAATGCATGTGCAAATATGCATATGCAAATATGTCCATTATTCTCAAAATGAAATAACAAAAAGTTTAATTTGTAAAATGTTAGAGTAGGATGTTACATTTGGTTAAAAAAAATTGTTGGCCTTTTAAACTTTTTTTTCCCCCAAAATTTCTGCTCAGCTTTACTACAAGACTTCTGTTAAGATACCTACCCCTGAGAGTGATAAAACCATGCTAACATGCAATGCAGATGTTCTGCCCCTGCTTCACTGGAATTAGCTCCTCCTGTCTAGACAGGCAGCTGTATCAACGTCGTAATTCTGAAAAGCGCAACTGCGACTTCCTTCCAAATCTAGTTTTAGCTATGTACTTCTAATAAATACTTTTCTGTTTAGACATGACATAGATTATGTAGTTCACAAGTATTTATAAATACTAACAGTTATTTTCTGTGGTGTAACAGCATAGCCAACTATGACACAATCAAAATGCATTGGCCTAGATTTAAAAGAAAGAGAAACAACTGGATCTCTCTGCTTTGCAGCTGAAACAGGAAACATCTGTAATTTGTGAGCACACAATATGTCAGCAATGACTCCCACTATACTACAGGAAGTAAAGAAGTGCATAAAACTGTAGCAGGATACACGCAAAATCTTAACACGTTAAGCATCA
This sequence comes from Apteryx mantelli, assembly GCF_036417845.1. NCBI lineage: Eukaryota > Metazoa > Chordata > Aves > Apterygiformes > Apterygidae > Apteryx > Apteryx mantelli. The sequence continues at coordinate 111,845,069 of NC_089980.1, read as the reverse complement.
CTCATAACCTTTTCACAAAAGCCATTATGCACTGTTAGGTATTTTATGTTTGTAAATTTGTAATTTTTTCATGAAAATTTTCCACCATGATGGATTTAATTAAATAATACAGGAAGATGTACTTTCATTCTCTTTCTCAAGACATAATCTCCCACAATCACAGAATCACCTCGGTCAGAAGAGACCTCCGAGGTTCATGCTCCTGCTTGGGGCAGATCCTGTTAGAGCAGGCTGCTCCGGGTCATCTCCAGCCAGGCTTTGAGTGTCTCCAAGGACGGAGACTCCTCAGCCTCTCTGGACAGCCGGCTCCAGTGTTTGACCCCTCTCACAGCAAAATGTTTTCCCTTGCCTCAAGCTGGAATTTCCTGCGTTCCAACTCGTGTCCGTTTCCTCTTGTCCTGCCACTAAGCGCCTCTGAGAAGAGCGTGGCTCCATCTTCTCTACACACCTGCTGCATTTGTTATTTTTAAATTATTGTTTTATTCAGATAAATAAAGACTTATGTTAAATATATTTCATCTGATGCAAAGAACTATCCATGTTGATGGAAGCAATCTTATGAAACAAATATAAATTGTGGCTCTCTTGAGCTGAGATCATTATTTTAACAGTACCTGCAAGCCTGAGATTCCTTGTCTTCCTTTCTCTCCTTTTTGTCCCTTCAGAAAAGAAACACATCATCTTAAAATATACATTTACTTGGGAGAAATAATTAACCTATCAAAAATAATACAAAGATGTAAATCCTAAAATCTCATCCTAAACCGAGCTCAATCAATCTAAATACTTATTCTTCAAGAGTTCAGAATAGCACCTGTGCTGGCAAGATACAGTTTCTTCCCTGAACACACAGGAAACAGTTTAGCAACTGAGCAGTGACATGATACTCTCCTTTTCTTGTAGGTATGACAGTGGCTTTTAGATAACAAGACAGATAATTTTAGAATATTTAAATTTTGGAATAATTAGATAACATCAGATAATTTTCAAGTATTTTAAAATATTTAGATAATCCCACTGGTTACAATGTCACAGGTAGGCAGAGGCAGGGTGGTGTTACTTGGGTTACGAGGGCTTATAGGTCCTCCCGTGACTGCGGGAGGCCGGCAGCCTGAGGCCAGGCCAGCCCCAGGATGGTCCCGGGTGGCCGCGCGACCCACAGCCAGAGCCCGCCCCAGTGTGGGGGCCGCGCACGGGCTGCCCCGGTGCAGGCAGCAGGCTCACCCCCAGGCAGATGCACCGAGCAAGGGCACAGCGCTGCCACCCGTCTTCAACCACACCTTCCATCCAGCTTCATTTTTAAATTTCTCTTGAATCCACTCTTAACACATATTAATAGTGTTGGCAAATGATTTTGATTAGAAACAAAGCTGATATACCTGGATACCACTTTCACCTTGGCTTCCTTTGTCCCCCTGTAAAATATTAGAAGAAAAGTCTCTACTGTAACATGATTCATCTCACAGACATGTTGTCTCTGCTCTAATTTAATTCAGTAAATACAAGAGAAGTATCTAATAGCCTTTACTTATGCTGAATGAAAATAAATTACTTTATCCCTGTGTACACAAACACTGAAGAAAGTACTGAGCATCATAATAAGAAGGAAATCTGTTACACAGAGAACCAGTGATATTCATATATCAAGTTAAAATTAAAAATACAACATAATAAGGTGGCAAATCCAGTCGGTGTTCATCCAGTGATTGTATGAGAGTAGACAAGACACAGGGAGGAAGGGAAGAAGTTTTTGACGGATTAAATTTAGTTTGGATGTAAACCACTAAGTATGCTTGCCTTAAACAGAGAACAGTGTATAAATACTTTCTGTTACATTTATTACAAGCCCATTAAATGTGTAACTTATACATGACACAGCAAAGAAAAAAAAACAAGACTTTTTTAAACCAGAAAAAATATTTATATTTATATTTAATCAAAACTGCGCAACGACTAAGTTTCATTTTCACCCGTTCTTTTTTACTTTGGTAGAGATTTTTATTCCACTGAAATCTTACTGGGGTGAATAGCAATAGAACGGTGCAAATGGTACTTAAAAGTCAGGCATCCAGGTTTATCTAGTTGTCTGAATACTATTTAATTGTCCATGGAGAGAAAAAGGCAACTCTTGAAAACAATTCATCCCAATTAATAAAAGAGCCGTAAAATATAGATACTTCCAGAAGGTGCCTATCTCTCGTTATTACTGAGAAGGAAGCTTAAAGTTATAGGAGGTGACTCATGACCTAACTTTGACTCTGCTAACAGACATGAATCAAAATGTTGGGCTTAAAAAACAGCAAACCATGAAACAAAAGATGGATCCATGGGGGCCATGCAAAATTGTTCTTCATAAAGAAAAGAAGCTGGGTGGAGGTTTTGTTTTGTCAGTTATCTAGTAAGAGACAAATATGTGTGTATGTGGTTTGTTTTTTGTTCTTTTTTAAGAGATAATATTTAGTTAAATGCTAAACAGTAGCAGAGAGGAGATTTTGGCCATGGCAAATAGTTTCCTGATCAAAAATCCCTCAAGATAGGAAGGTATTTATGCCAGCTGTATTTGGGTGTATTGTACTTGAATATAAAATATTTTGTTTGGTTTCAAGTTTTAAAATAAATTATAACTGAAGGGCTTCACTTTTATTGTCAGATGCCCAAACTGTACTTTTTGAGAGGTTGTCATACTTATGAGTTGTAACTTCAGTTAACCTGCAATACATATCCTGACTTGTTTCTCTGTATATAATGAATGTTTTTTGCAAAACAGACTTACCATCCTCAGTTTAAAATTTAAAGATGATCCATACAAAATCTCCCTTCTTAAAATCAGTATTACTGCTTTGGTACATATGCCCTACCTGACCCTTAGATATTGAAACTGAGCATATGTTGATAATGAAACTAATTAAACTATTGTTATGATGCTGGCTCAACTCCCATTACCCTTACATTGGTTTCAGTGCATTGTGAGAGACTTAAGCCAGGAAGTCTTTGTCCTTATATGCTCTAGAAATCTCTGCCTCAAAAATTGTCAAAAGAATAATTTCTCCACATTTCACCTTGGAAAAGGGAACTCAGGTTGAGACACCGTCACCTAAATTTGGATTATTCTCTAGCTTCCCCTGACTGTAGTGACCAGGGACTTGCTTCAGTTGGCTTAGCATAGGCACACAGCGCTATTTAAGATGCTCCAGGCAACCTAAGGCATCCCCGTATGCATCTAGTGACATTTGAAATGCTCTAGCCTAATATATCCATACACAGCTGGCACATATGGCAGAGGACATCTGGTAGACCTGTGCCCTTCTGGAGCAGAAGCTAAAGTCTAGCAGAACACCTCCGTGTGAGACTTTCCACAAAACCTCAAATACAACACCACCCTTCTAACTTACTGCTTGGCTCGCCCTGCTTCTTTCTATAGTAAAGTAACTGATTCAACTCGATTTCTGTAATGCCTATCACATGAAGGTCTTCACCTTCAAAAGGTGGTCCTCTATACTTCTGGTGTTTCTACACAGGCGTGTTATCATTTTTATTTTTGAGTAACTGCTTATTACTATCTGACACCTTACCTGAGCTTCCTTTGCTTTTACAGGACTTCCTGCTTATCCTGAAATATGTAATTTGAATATATAATGGAGAAATCTTTGCCCTAGTTGATACTCCATTAGTCCCCAGAAAACACTGCTAAGCTTCTAACACAAGTGTCAGATACATGACCCAAACACACCTAATTTACTTTTATATAAATATTTCTACAAGCTTAAAGGTATAATTTGGGCTGATAACAAATACAGCAACATTTTTAACCTTGATAGCATGTTGCTTGAATAAATATCTAGCTTGAAAGGTTTCAGGTAGAGCTTGTTAATTATAATAAACTACATCCTAAGGAAACAAATCTGTTACATGACATCCAATCCAAAGACACAGTATAACAGTAAAAGAAGCCTCATATTCATATGCGCCAGTTAAGGAACACATTTTTACAAAAATTTTCTTTGGCCAATTTGTAATGTTTTCCCATAGAAATACAATGAAATACAGAAAGTAATAGCAGTACTCATTATCTTGGTAAACAATGAAACATTTAATTTTCAGGATACGCATATTGTTCCATGAAAGTTGTCCAGAATAAAAAAAATTTAAAACAAACACGTAATGAATACAAATCAGAACTTCAGTTACAATCAGAATTAATAGATTTTCAGCAATAGAATTATTTTGACTTAAATCAATTTTAAACCACTAGCGCTGCAAAGTCTTCAACACTGGAATTCTCTCCCCAAATCATGTTATTGAAGATCATAGGGAACATTTTTTCCCATTTGTTTCAAAAAAACATGTAGTATTTCCTTCCCATAAATTTGCCTAAGAGCGTATGGAAAGGATAAATTCCTGAACTCTCTCTATTTCTTGGTTGAGTTATATAGAACAAAGGTGCCACCCCTGAAATAACATCATCTAGAAAATGCAGTTTTGTTAAATTCTGATAAAAATCTTTGTAGTTGCCCACAGGACATAGCGAATAATGATTTTCAATTACTTCTAATTTTCAGCTTCTTAAATCCCATTCTGTAACTACCATGCAGCTGATTTTTCCTCAAGAGAAATATTTCACACTCTAATGAGTTCTGTGAGCTACAGTAAGAGACAAAAAAGTTAGTATTTGAAAACCAGATTTATTCGAGGCCCTTTTTAGCTCCCAGTCAAACTAAAAGTACTGCCTTATTGGCTGACACAAAACTGGAAAGTTTCAACAACACATCTTGTAGAAGAAAACTTCAAAGGAAAGCACTTAATGTAATATTAATTATATCTTTAAATTATGCAAATTTCAAAAAAAACCCCAAAGATCTACATTGCCTATAATCTTGTCAACAAGACACTCCTTAAAGACATGTGATTGTCATAAAATCCTACATATGTACGCTTTAAAAATGAGTGACTATTACAAAATTCAAGCATCAATACTAAATTTTGTAATGTGTTCACAAAACAGTTCTTCAGCACTGAAGAATTTCAGTATAACCACGTCTCTAAAACTGCTTGATAGATACAATGCTGCGCCCAGAGACTGTGAGATCCTGAAGGCAAGATCTCTGCAAGAACTCAACATGCAAGAGGAAAAAACACAAGTTCTTATTTGAAAAGAAGATCCAGTTTCCAACATTGACCACAGAAGTGCAATCCATCTCACCTAATTTTTGCCATCTAAAATTTCAACATTTAATTTACCTAATTGTCTAGGCTTCTTCTACAGTCAAAGGGGATAGTTAAGCACTTCCATATGCATCCCATCCTAAGAAAGGCATATAATACCGATGTGAATGAATGACCCCCTGAGAAGCTCAGACTCCCTCAACTAAATATGGAGAGAACCTGGACTACTTGGTAAGATCAGATATCTAACTCTTAGTGGCTAAGGCTAACTGAGATGAATCTGTCCCAGCTGCCTACAGTTAATTGCTCCAGTTCTTAGGGGATCTCCACAAAAGACTTTGTAGAATAGACTTTGTATATATAGTACTTGCTATAAGAAGATATAATACAAAGTAAATCATAGAACATACTATTATATACTATAACTCATAATGAAAAGTCCATTAATACCTACTTCGTAACATTTTATTTTAACAGTTTCTCCCTTTTGATCATTCTCTCCTCTCTAGGAAGAGTGATTGGTTTTCTAGAGAACAAACCTTCCAAAATTTACCAACTATTGTCCTATAATAATGCTGTATTAAAGAAAAGGTTTTCCTTTAATAATGATCACTTATAGGAAAAGCATTTCCAATAAAAGCTGTAATTAATGTAAAACTAGAAAAAAACTGCTTACCTTTATACCTTGTGTGCCAGGGATACCTGGGTAGCCTGGTTCTCCTGGAGCACCTGATCCTCCTAGTTCTCCCTGAGTAATACAATAGCTCCATAAATATCAATGATATGTTGTTGTATTGATAAATACATGTATTGCATGTTTTTCAAGATCACTTGATACGTTTTGGCTATGATATTCTGAAATTCTATAACTTAGGGTGACGAAAATGTCTGGAGAACTTGGGAAGGGATGCCGAATACAGACAAGCTGATTAACGCCACAAAAGACGCTCCTAATCCTTAATATTCAAGTACATATGCATTGTAACTAAGAAGTAAATCATGGAAAAGTAAATCAATCTCTCCTTTAACTACAGTATTTCCAGATTCATATTTACCTTGGCTCCTGATAATCCTGGTTTCCCCTGTATTCCAGGTTCACCTTTATCACCCTATAAAACAACATAAGAGTACAGCTGATGCATCGGTATGTTTTGTCACGTGCAGTATGAACAGCAAACATAAACAGACACTGCTGGGAAATCTGCTTTTAAAAATAGTCAAGGCAGTGACCAGAAGGCTTAAGTTCTGTCCTCGTTCTGCAAACCTGAAGTTTCAGCCCTCTTTCAGGAAAGGCATACTGGTGACAAAATAGATCTGCCTGCCTCTGCTCACCTGTCCCTTCCCATTTTCCTTGCCCAGTCATACCATATTTGTGTATACTGACTTAACATTTCCATCATCTTATTTAATAAAACTCTCAAAATCCTTGGACTTGTCTGAGCCAAAGTATGTTTATATTTTGCTTTTTATTGAAGCCTATAGAACTTGCCATGTATTTAGCATGAGGTTTTCATTAAAATCTAAGAATTATGGATTACTTTTTGATACTTTTCTGTAAGAATGAGAGTTTTGGGGGGGAACACAGCTTATATTCTGAATGAGAGATAAATACATCTCTTTTGTACAAATGAAAGCATTTTTCTCAAATGAAAACAAAACTAATTTTGGGGGGTTATTTCATAGGTGTTCAGTCTTCTTGACAAGGGCAAAATGTTGTTGCCTTTAAATAGTGTTACCTTCAGCATGCAATTTTAAATAAGTATGTACTTTGGATATAAAATAATGTACGTGGAAATGGAGCTAGATGTAGATACAAAGTTTGGGAAATGGAATCTATATTCATAAATATTCTCCAGGACATACAGTTCAGGACTTACTAGCCAAAACTCATCTCGGATTAAATTAAAAGGTTGCACTAACAGATAAGGATTTATAGTACCTATTTTAGTTTCTGAGAGCATGGGTCAAATTAATTCTTGCTGTAGCTGCAGTGCAATCAATTGTGTTACATCTGAAATACATTTGGCTCCCTGGATGGAAAAAGCAGCACATAACTTTATTTAACACAATTAAAATATAAATAAATGTAACACAGGCCGAAAGTTCTGATGTATACTGAGAACTATCTGGCTCCTAGCACGGGAGAACATTTTCCAGGACTGTGCAGCTCAAACAAAATCTCACGACCATTTCTGGAAGAGTTCCAAACCTCATGAGATGACAGGCACCATTCGCTAAGCTATATTAAGGTCTCTTGAGCATAGATACCGAACTATCGTATAAGGTAATATATGGAAAACCACATAGTTACTTTCCAATATTCAATATATTGAACAATTAGCTGCAAAACTCAAGAGTTCTGTCATTTTGTCATCGATAAAGCAGTCATTTATCAAAGTCACAATCAAAACAGCACAAATGCTCACCTTAGACCCAGGAGCTCCAGGTAGACCAAATGAGCCTTCTGGTCCCATCAAACCCTATTTATTTTTGAAAAGGCAGAGACATTTCTAAAACAAGCTATAGGAACAACGGTTTTATTACAGTGTAAAAATATTATTTATCATATATATTTCTATAATGAAATAAATGGATAGGAAATACAATCTTGCACAGTAGATTAGTTAGGCCTTCTGTGGCCAAAGGAAGTGTTACTACACAATGGAAGAAAAAACAATTTTTAGTAGGTTCTTAGCTATAATCGAAAGTGACACAAGAAAGAGTGTCTTAGTTTCCATTTAGGGTTCTCCAAAACAATGGAAGTATAACTGCTATTTCAGGACTCGCTTGCTTCTTTCTGACAGTGTGTCCCTCAGAGTTGTGATGCCTTCACTCCATCTCCAAACTCTGGGGAGACTGAGAGACAGCAGTTAACTTTGGGGGCACACCTTCACTTCTTCTGCAGAGCCTTCAGGATTGAGCCACTCATTCATGAATCCACCAGCTTCTGCCATTTCAGATCGTGACACTTCAGCACACGTGCACAGGCAGAGCATTGCCACAGACAAGTTCCTTGGACTCCTCTGACGGGCATGTGTTGATAAAGGCATGTTTAGCCATCTTTGGTCCATACACAAACTAAGAACTAAAGCATATTAAACCATCAAATACCTTGGTTTCTCCTTTTTTCTGTTTAAAGTTACTCTCAAGTATACTTTAGGAAAGAAGTCTTATTTTGAAATCATACTTTCCAAGGAGGAATTTCCGTTTTTATTATTTTCCACATCTGTTGTTAATATACGTCTCCCTCACCACTTCATCTCACTTCTTTTGACTCTAGAACTCCATGTGTCAACAAAAACAATGTATTATTATTGTTTTATTTGGACGTGCATATATAGTCTGAAATACAATCTACTAGTAAAGTTTACATAATAAGATACAGCCTAAAATACAAGCATACAGAAAGTCAAACATCTAAATAAGGCCATGAAATCTAATTTGTTAGAGATTAAGTTTTATCAGTGCTTCTAATTGTTAGTATTTCCAAGAACCACTGTTATTTTTATTATTTAACCTAATCTCTGCTTTCATATATATAAAAACAACCACTCTCCATTCAGTACTAAATGTTAGGAACTATTCAGAATATATTGTCAATGACATTATCCCAGATCTTCTTCAAAAGTTATGTATGATCAAAAATAAATGACTACAGTAATTTGCTACAGAGATTGTAACTCACTTTTGCCAAAAAAATTTCAATGCTTTTGCTAAGACTGAAAGGATGACTTTGTTTTTGCAAAAACAAAGAAAAAAAATTCAAAATATTTGGAATATGAAGTAATTCATTGTACCAGGGTTTTAATAAACATTTCATCAATTTTCTAGTATTTCACCTGTGAGGCAACACAGATAACTCAGACTTCTTTCTTGCTGTATTGCAAGAAATTATGGGAGACCAAAACTTTTGCTTTCCGTCAATAAACATAGCAACTTGCTCTTTGGGCCACAGAAACAGGGCTGTGAGTCCACAGAATAAAAGGTATCAATCACCAGAGCAAAACTCAAGTAACTTTCCTGCTAATTGTCCTGAGGGTCAGACTTTTCCCAGTCAGCCAGTTACAAATGAAAACTCTCCTATTAAACCTCAATTTCTCTATTATAGCTAATAATATTATATGTGGCATCATTTCAAGCACTTTTCTGAACTTCAAAGGTTAGATCTGCTTGTTCTCACTTATCTCAAAAATCAGTCATCTTATCAAAGATGATGCAATTACTCTAGTATAATTTATTCTTTCGTAAACCAAAGGTTTACTATACCCTATTCCATTTCTTTCATAGTTTTGGAGTAGGAATTATCCATTCCCCTCCAGCTGGAGTGAGGTATCCGAGTTCTACTTCCACCTATAGCTTAAGAGACAGTGTCGTCCCATTAGCCATTTGCTTGCAGCTTATGTTCAGCAGCACCTTTGCTACAGAAAACATAAGAAAATATTCATTTGCTTTTGGAGCCTAGTGTCGATTGTTTTTGAGACCTGTCTTGATTTACTTGCATACCAGTCCTGCTTTTGCACTTTTTCTCTTTTTATTTGTATAACAAAATAAGCTTTTATTAATTTTTACTTCACTGTGGGGTTTAATTCAGCTTGGCTATCAAACAACTATTTAATCAACCTTCATGTTACGTATTGACCTCCTCACTTCTAAAATATAGCTTTTTTGTGTGATCTTCCTTCTGTGAAAATCCTTTTGATATTATTATTCTTTTCTCTTCAGACTCCTCTTCTGTGCTCATGTGCACATTACCCAGTAGGGAAAAGCAGGCTCAGGTTTGGGGAGAGAGAGTGTGGAAGAGATGAGAAATGAAACTAGCGGATTTCTAGCTTCTTTCACATTACTAGCTCAGTGGGGCCCTGTGTTTCAAGTCATGTAACACACTGTTGAGAGCCTACCCCCTAGCGATGCCACACTAGAAGACTACATACGCCTACCTTGTGCCTGCATCAGTCCCTGGATTACAGATGTGGTTAAAGACTCATCACAAATATCCCATGTTCATTTAAACATTCATACATTTTATTTGTACAATGGGCAAAAACTGCATGTATATATATGTGCGTATATATATATATATATTTTAATCAGACTGGGTATATGTATATGCCCTCACTGACCTACAAATGCATACTGGAGAAGGCAAATCAGAAAATAGGCTTAGTATAACTAAAGGCCAGGCATACATCTGCAGGAAAGGGAGAAACAAAACGCAATTGTCCTGACTTCCTTTCTTCACTTTAATTACGAGGCCATATTTAATGCATTTCATTTAAAAATTACAGGAAGACGGCCACATGGAATCAGCATGCTGCAAAAAGAAAACTCTCTCATGCAATATAGGAAAAGCTTGAGAACATAATTTGAAAACTATGGCATACGAAATTAAGAGAGAAGAGTATGTCCTGAACAAAAATAAATAAAAATTAAAGGACATAAAACATAGTGTTACCTCCCCATTTTCCAGGGCTGTCACTATTTATGCATCAGATAAAATAACAAATTACTGAAGCTGGCAACATAATAGGGATAATTATTACTGAAGAAGAACTTGTTACTGAAGAATTTCCCCAAAGTATTAATAGCGCATCCACAAGCTTTCCATCTGTTTTTTCTGGAACCGACATAGTCAGTGTGACTAATACAAGGAAAATCCCACTACCTTTTCTGGTTGAAATTCCCTAATGCCATAAAAAGTATTCACATATTCCATGCATCGATTTCCTACTTATTTTATCAGGTAACAAAAGATGCATTAAAATGAGCTGATAGGAAACATTAATAAATTATTTCAAGTGTATTACAGAACCAGATGTTATTTATCTACAGCAAATATGAAGTTGAATGGTAGGTGAATTATTGAATAAATAGATACCCTTTGGGATCCCACAAGGTTCTATTATATTGCAGTCTCACCTTGAGTATTTTGTTCAGCTGTGCTCAGAAAGAAATGCAGAAAATTTTTTCACTGATAGGCAATAAAAATGATCAGAGGCACAGGTGAGAGACCAAATGTGCATCTGTTAACGATTAGAGAATGCTTATACTAAAGATTTGGTGGAAAGGTAGAGAGAAATGTCATGCTTTGAATTGTTCCCCTCTCAGGTAATGTTTCTTCCACGAGTGATCTAGACAATTGCAATAACTGGTTCTTGAGGAAATGTATTCTTTCCAGAGGAGGTCTACAGATGGCAGAAAAAGTCCTTTAAGATCACAAGCATACTTGCTTTATACAAACCGGATTTTGATAGCTGTCATGCAGTGCTCATGTCTATCGTAGAGTTGGGAAAGGAAGAGCTGCTAGGTGGATTCAGGGTAGCTGAATGTTGTGAAGAAAATTCAAAATGTTTTGGATGATAGAGTAGCCCAGAATTTGTAAAACACAAAAGTAGTTTCAACTTTCTCTCCATCCAGGACTGCATTGGTTTTAATTAATCATGTATTTTATTAAGGAACTGCAAGCACGAGAAAAGAAGTGAGCTCTTCAAGACAGTTATAGACATTCATATGCCTGCATACAACCTGCGTTACCTGGAAACTAGAGACAAATTTTTTTTAACCCAGCATTATTCATAGAATTAGTTCAGGGCTCTTTCCTTTGTCTGTGGTTATCCACAGAGATACGGGACAAAGCACAAATCACACCCTTAATTCTTCTGAATCTTCTGAATGAAAACCAATAACACAAAGTGAAAAATGAAGAAGAAAAAAAGAAATAGGAAAGTAGATAAGATCTGTGGACTTCACAATTTTGAAACATCTATTTACCACTTAATAACCTCTTCAGCTTCTCCAGTGATAGTCCACATAGTCTTTTGGATGCCACAAGACTGCAAGCAATACTCAACATAATCAGAGTTTCCTAAAGGAAAGATTTAAGAGTCCTTTACAGAAAAAATGATCTCAGCATCTTTCTAACAAATGCAAAATGGATGCGAAAAGGACACCTCAAAAAATGGTAACAGATGAGGTTTAATTTTGATGGAATAGATTTTCATTGCTGGACAGACACACAGCAAGCCTTGGTGCACAGGGTGTGTAATGATTCCTCCCCTTTGGCAGTGTGATCAACCTGACTGGTTATAAACAAAGTTTAAGGCCTGATTCAAGTGAAATTCAGGTACAAGCTTAAACAGAAATTTGGGATGGGTCTGAAAATATATTCTCTCTGAAAAATAAAGTTATGATGCCATTCAGCCTTGAAGATCTCAAGCTCATCAACCTTCTGAGTGAAGGTAGAGGCAACCTTCACAGCAAAATAAAGAGAGAACAAATGGTCAGTGAAAAACAAGAAGTCTTCTTGCAGTGGACATAACACGCTAAGAAATCAAAGATCCACTCAGCAGATAGTCAGCTAGATAATCCTACATGAAACAGTAAAATCCTATGAAATTTGGGACAGAAAAAAATATAGACACACTCTCAGGAAGAGGGCAATGGGAGTGACACTCACTAAAAGGACTTTAACTGAACTGATGGACATAATCAAACCTTCAACACTAAGATATAATCAAAAATAGCAAGGATAGAGGGGACTCAGATTCAGATAAGCCTCAGGACAAGAACATACTCCATTTAGCCAGGTTGCCATATACTGCTCTCAGCTCTAGAAATAAGAACCATCCAGCATCCAAGTGTCATGAAACTGGGATTTTCCCTGAACCCTTCATTGTCAGGTCTGCTGGGTGTGAGAAGGGCATGGGACTCCTTATCAACAAACTCAGAAAATCCAGAAACTAAAACTGTCTTCACTGGCTAGGTGCAGGCAAGAGCTGGCAAGCTGCATCTAACTTTGACTTTTGGTGTTCCTTGGACAACAATGGCAATATGGAAAAGGCATATAACATTATGTCCCTCTGTAACATCTACTCTATAATTCCAGAACTCTGTAAAACAGATTATTCTTCCAATTGAAAGCAAAAGATGCAAAACTTTGGAAAAACCCCACTTGTAAAAATGACACCAAGAGCAAATTTCTCACTCTTAATTCAATATTTGGGAGTAAAATTGTCTGACACCCTGTTCAAGACTCATTAATGACTCAGATTTCTGACAAAACAGTATCAAAGGTCAGTAGCTTTCCAACACAGAAAAAAAAATTATTACTTTGCCTGGGGATGGAAAGCATCATGTTTTCAGTACCCATTAGCTTATGATAAATCCTTGACCTGACACAGGAAGACCAAACAACCCCCTCTCATTCCCCTCAAGCTCTGAATTCCAATATATTAATGTATATTCTTTTTTCTCTGGAGAAAAAGATTTCTGGTTTCAGGTACCCTTGGCAGGCGTTCCATTTTAGGAGGGAAGCATGCACCACTAACTATCTGGATGGAGAGCAGAATGAAGTAGCATATGTGTATAGACACCCTGAGGAACCTTCCAGCACTGCAGTATATAAATGACCCTTAGGCTAATAGTAGTCTTCATACTCAGATGGCTAATTTGGGAAAGCAATAGTGTAGATCCCTAATCAGAGAGTCCACAAATAGTCTGACATGCAGCCACACATAGTTATACGAGCCTGCACAGACCAAGATGGTCAGACATACGTGTTGCTGACCTCCATCAGAGCAAGGACACTTTCTCTAGGTGGGCAAATGATGCAGCGGGATACAAGCCCAAATAATTCTGAGTTCAGCTCTGCCATCATGGACTCTAGAAGATGGTAACATTAACTAGGATTTTAGAGTGATTCAGCAAGAAAGCCAGAGGATCTGAAGGCCCACAGTGAGATCCTTGGCATCCTATTTCTTCAGGGTTTCTCTCACCCACCAAAATGATGGATGAGCTATGGGAAGAAGCCTGGTAAACACCACTGGAAGCGCTGAGAGCAGAAACAAAAGGACTCTGAACTGAGATTATTCTTGTCCTGCAAAGAAGGGTAGATACTGACAGTAAGATGGCTTTAGCAGTATGACAGTAGGCATCCTGATGATTAAGAAATGCAAATGAGTCCCCTTTCAGAGAGCCATTCACTGTCCTGTATTTGACCTTGCAGATATAAGCATGGATTTCTTTATGATTAGAATAAGCCTCTCCGTGTCTTCCACTTCAACACTGGAAAGCAGCCATAGAGAATCTTTCTTCTTTTGGAATGGAGGTAATCCGGCCTGACGGCTCATGAGAGCAAAAGAAAACTCACTACTGATGAAGCATCTTCATATGGAAAGATCTTGAAAGGAGATGAGGTAGGTAAATTAGGAGACAGCAAAGTTATGAAAATGAATGAGACAATCTCTGTTAATGATCTCCAAAATCCAAGAATCTATAGTAATGTTCTCTCACCTGCTGCCAAAATAGCAAGAGGCTTAAGGTGAGAGCAAGGGCAGCAGAGAGAACAGTTTACACCTTTCACCCAAAATTTCCAAACTTCAAAGTTGCCACTGAGCTAACAACCAACATTTGCCATAGACTTGTCATCTGTTATTGATAGAAGAAATACAGTGGCTTCTAAGCATAGCTTCCCTATTCAGGGATAAAAAGGTCAGTGCCATTTGTACCTACAAAGCAGACATCCACTTCTAAACTGCTCAGTCTCTTCTTCCTTTTCATATGCTTATTCTTAAGGATTTTTCTGAAGCTCTGTCCAGAGTATTTTCCCCTTGCTGCTATTTAAGTCTCTCCAATTAGACCAGTTAATTTATTTTACTGCTTCCTTTGATTTATCCTACCATTTCAGATAGACTGAATGACTATTGTTCCAAGATTATTTTTTGCAAAATGCTTTACAAGTTTATGTGTTTATATGTTAGCTATGTGTTAATATTTTAGCTTATGTGTTTACATGTTAGACTCTAATTTATCAAAACAATGCTGTTAAAGTATTTATAGGAATCTGATATTTCTTGTCAGTTTAGCCATTAGAAAACTGATCACCATCCTTACCAAAATGAAAATCACAGATACAGTCGGACTCTACCTCCAATTCATTTTCCAGTCTAAATATGTTATATCTTATAGTTTCCCATGTTGTCATATTTATCCAGTAGTAACACCACAAAAATACTGAAATTTCCCAACTAAATATTTTCACTGTAATACCTTCCTGGCTTCCTGAGCAAATGAAGTCGCACATTCAGTCTGGACTGAGCGTGCACAATCCTGTTACATGCACGACATATACATTGAGTCTCAAGACAAGGCAAGAAAACACGTATCTTTTTCCCATTGTTGTCACACATCAGAATATTTGCACATATCAGTGAGCTTTGAATTAAGAAATACTACCTTATTTTTCCCACTGACAAGATTCTGTATCCTGAATACAATGACTTAAAATTATTTGTAGTTCCTGATCATAATAATACCAATATTACTTACAGTTTCCCCTGGAGATCCTTTTGCTCCTGGTTGCCCGGGTGGTCCAATTTCACCCTGTAATTTTTCACATAAATGCAATACTGTATAATTAATATATGTACAGTTTGTTGAAATACCCTTTAGTTATGCAGACTTGTTTAACTAGGATTATTTTTCAAAGTGTTAGAAGATTAACTTTGTTTTTTTTTTAAATCATGCACTCCTGGAATCACAGAAGTAAGACTAAATGAGAGATTTTTCAAACATTGCCACTATGAAAACTCTCCTTTCAGGGCAAACAGAGTCCATAGTTTGGAAACAGTACATATATACACAGGTTGTAATTGAGTTTTGAACTATTACTAATACCTTTTGTCCTTTTGCTCCTTGATTTCCAGGTATTCCAGGAATTCCCTGAGGAAGGGAAAAAGAAAACCTTTTAAATAGATAGAATAGTTTCTCCAGAAAATAATATATATAAAAAAACCTTATAAATTTAACATTTGTGATTAGGGTTCAAAAATAGACAGGAAATAGAAAATTTAGAAAAATATATAAGAAAAAGGTTTCAGCTGCAAACATGCAAACCATTTCACCCAAGGATACAGTGAAACCATGATATGGAGCACCTGCCCAGTGCCTTCCTGCCAGGGCTCCGAGCCTGCAGGTGGGCAGCTCATGACACCCTGGTTACCCACCACAGGCTGCAGCACTGTGCTGAACATCCTGACCAACACAGGGGAAGACATGGCTTCTCATTAACCGTAAGATTTCCCATTGCAGAAACTACAGGCCAAGTTTGGCATCATCGAAGTCTTAAATAAGCAAGCTGGTTTTTACAGCTATCATAATATGTCTACACAGTCAGTATTTTGCGCTAATGGGTACTGTAATTTCATTCAAAATTTCTTTTGCAATATCATTACTTGTAGCTAGCTTCCTAAAATGACTATAAATCTTCACTTCATGCTACAAAACATAGCGTTTCCTATAGACAGGAATATCTTAGAGCATGTCTCCTTCCAGCAAATGTCCTGGTAAATAGGACACTGGAGTTGATGAGTGTTGAGGGAGCTGGCAGATGTCATTGCTAAGCCACTCTCCATCATCTTTGAAAGGTCATGGAGAACAGGAGAGGTGCCTGAAGACTGGAAGAAAGCCAATGTCACCCCAGTCTTCAAAAAGGGCAAGAAGGAGGACCCAGGGAACTACAGGCCAGTCAGCCTCACCTGCATCCCTGGAAAGGTGATGGAGCAGCTCATCCTGGAGGCCATCTCCAAGCATGTGGAGGACAAGAAGGAGATCAGGAGTAGTCAGCATGGCTTCACCAAGGGGAAATCATGCTTAACCAATCTGATAGCCTTCTATGATGGAATGACTGGCTGGGTGGAGGAGGGGAGAGCAGTGGATGTTGTCTCCCTTGACTTCAGCAAGGCTTTTGACACTGTCTCCCATAAAATCATCATAGACAAGCTCAGGAAGTGTGGGCTGGATGAGTGGACAGTGAGGTGGATTGGGAACTGGCTGAATGGCAGAGCTCAGAGGGTTGTGATCAGCGGCGCAGAGTCTAGTTGGAGGCCTGTAGCTAGCGGTGTCCCCCAGGGGTCAGTACTGGGTCCAGTCTTGTTCAACTTATTCATCAATGACCTGGATGAAGGGACAGAGTGCACCCTCAGCAAGTTTGCTGATGATACAAAACTGGGAGGAGTGGCTGATACACCAGAGGGCTGTGCTGCCGTTCAGAGGGACCCCAATAGACTGGAGAGCTGGGTGGAGAGGAACCTCCTGAAGTTCAACAAAGGAAAGTGCAGGGTCCTGCACCTAGGGAGGAATAACCCCAGGCACCAGTACAGGTTGGGAGCTGACCTGCTGGAAAGCAGCTCTGCGGAGAAGGACCTGGGAATGCTGGTGGACAACAAGTTAACCATAAGGCAGCAATGTGCCCTTGTGGCCAAGAAGGCCAATGGTATCCTGGGGTGCATCAGAAAGTGTGTTGCCAGCAGGTGGAGGGAGGTGATCCTCCCCCTCTACTCAGCCCTGGTGAGGCCACATCTGGAGTACTGCGTCCAGTTCTGGGCTCCCCAGTGCAAGAGGGATGTGGCACTACTGGAGCAAGTCCAGCGAAGGGCTACGGAGATGATTAGGGGACTGGAGCATCTCTTATGAGGCAAGGCTGAGAGAGCTGGTCCTGTTTAGCTTGGAGAAGAGAAGGCTGAGAGGAGATCTTATCAATGTGTACAAGTGTCTGAAGGGAGGGTGTCGAGAGGATGGGACCAGACTCTTTTCAGTGGTGCCCAGCAACAGGACGCGAGGCAATGGGCACAAACTGAAACACAGGCAGTTCCATCTGAACATGAGGAAAAACTTTTTCACTGTGAGGGTGACAGAGCACTGGCACAGGTTGCCCAGAGAGGTTGTGGAGTCTCCTTCTCTGGAGATATTCAAAACCCGCCTGGATGCAATCCTGTGCAATGTGCTCTAGGTGACCCTGCTTGAGCAGGGGGGTTGGACTAGATGATCTCCAGAGGTCCCTTCCAACCTCAACCATTCTGTGATTCTGTGTGATTCTGTGACCAAGCACAACAAATCCTATTTTCCCATCTACGATGGGATATGATGCTTGCTCACAGAACACAAGAGATGGCTATTATCATGTGTGATGTGTGCTAGCTTCCACCTTCATGAATACTTGGAGATTCCTATTATTTACTCAGTGTCAAGCTCATTTAACCCTGCAGTATACCTCACACTGTTTGCCTGTAGTGGTAATTTAAATGAATATAATTCAGCTTTTGAAACAAAACTCCATGTATACTTAAAACAGTAGACTAAACTCAGTTAATCTAATTTTTCTCTCAGCTAAACCTATCTGTTGAACGGATATTGTTCTTACTTGTACCATCTTTAATCTGCAGTAAGTCCATTGTAGAATTTGGTGTATTGACTTTACATTTTACTCTAATATTTAAATATGCTGCAGTGAAAATGATAAGAGGATTGTTCTAGACATCACTGAAAAAAGGCATTTTATGAAAAAAAAAAAATCAACGTGAATGCACCAGATAGGAATAACATGACAGTTATTTCTGTAAAAATTACATTTGTGCAACACTGGCTTGGAAAGGTAGCACAGTTATTTTGCAGTTTACACCTGCCTTCCAGATCCTAATGACTCCATCAGAAAGAAACAGTGTGGTGGCCAACAGCCCATGACTCAGCAATGGTATCCTGTGGATTTCACAAGTCATCGAAATTCCAATTCTTCATTGAAAGACAAGATCAGAGGACATAATACAATCAATCAACTGGAAAAAAGGCCTTGTTCTATGACTTTCACTCACATTGTGTAAAAAGTCTTCTCACTAAACTACTGTTCTTTTGTCCAAACCCATCTTGGATCTTTTGCACAAATACAGATATAAAAAGTGGGGCATATTTATCACCACATTTAGGATATTCCAGACCTCTTCTTGAGTTCTCAGTATAATTATTCAATAGCTAATTTCTGTAACTGTAAAATATAAAACTAAAATATAAATGTCTATAATTGTAATACAAAACTGTGAATTTCATATATGCTGACAAAAATCTCCCAGTAGTCAGCAACCCTTTTTACTGAAGGGATGTACCAACACTTTCTGTGGTTACATTTCTGTGCTATCTTCAGGGCAGAGAGAAAAGCACTCCACATATACAACACAAAGAATGATTTATGATCATATAAGCATGCCAAAAAGAAAAAATACAATGTCTTGCGGAGCTGTGTTGAACTTTCTTTCCTAAAAGGAATCACTGATACAACACATTTAACTTTATCTTTGTATCAATGGCAAAGAAGGATAAAATTCGAAGAACAGTAAAACTAAGCCATAATTTCTTTCTTTCTTTTTTTTTGATTGATTGATTCTGCATAACTGAAGTGCACAGAATTTAGGCTCTTATTTCAGTGGGAGCAGGTCCAGACCCTTAAAATTCTTGTATAGCTCACTGGCATTCACTCAGGTAAGAATGAATCTAATGCTTACATTAATCTGAGTGATTCCCAGAGTACATGGGGTGGAGATTTTCACAGTTATTCACCAGATGTCATTTGGAAGGAGAATGAAGTGGCTAATTTGATCATAAAAAAAGTTTTTTCCTCATGAGAGTTACTTTCCTGTATAGCTTCCACAGTTCAGCAATTGTAAAGACTAATTTCTGTAGGATCAAGTCCAACATGACTAAAAAATTAAATTAAATTTCCTTCTCAATATCTATTCCCAATCTATTACTTCCTTACACATGGCATAACACTTGGTCATGCCAATTAGAACTACCTGCACTTTACTAAAGGAGAAGGTTAAAAAGTAGTTTAGCTATCCTGAGTTTCTTTCCTAACTTCTAGGTTAAAAGTCAAACCAAGTTTTGGAAATGTATTAGAAACCTTGTTCCCAAACAGAGGTTTCACATGCAGTACAAGTCTTCAGAATCTAAGCAGTTTTTTTTCCATCATGAGTAATAAAACACTTTTCACAGGAAGTTATGTTTGTTAGGGTGACATAACACTAACTGAGCCATCAAAGAAACCTTACTATAATTATCAAAAGATGTATTCTTATTTTAAAGCATGAGCTGAAACAATTACTTTTACTCCATTTATAAAACAAAAATGTAATTTTTGTGAAGTGTATATTGTAACTAAAATTATCACAAATGCCTGTCTTTAATCAAAACTTAATATGAAACAGAACCATCGTGCAATTTTTCTGCCATTAAGGGAAACACAATGTTTGGAGCTACTACAAATGGGAAAACTGCCACCCACTGGGAATAACAGAATAAATGCTATGGAATAATTCATGATTCACTGGCTCAGGAAAATAATTGTCTTTGGGGATGTCCCTTGCAAAACTATCAGGCAACATTTTGTTCATATGAAATAAAAAAAGGGGACGGCAATTCTAGATTCTCTCTTCTTCCTCTTTTCAGAAAGCTTATTTTAAATGGTTCATATTTATTATATATGCAGTTATAATATCAATAAAACACAGCATTGTATTTGTAACCAGAATAGCTAAAAATCAAAGAATCTACTGCACTTTAATGATTTCTGTCCTTCCACATAAGTTAGACCATATCACCCCCCTGAATCGGTTAATTTGTTCCCCTTCTTCTTCTACACCAAATTTCATGTAAGGTTTATTCACCACTTTTCCATTTTTTAAAAAATTATGTTTATTGCAAGCCTGACTACTGCCTTAGCTTTTCTAGTAACATCAGTCTGACCTTCTCAATTAACTTTATTTCCTTTAAATACCTTCCTCTTTTCTCTGAAATTTTCTCTTAAATGGGAAGTCTTCCTTTACACCTACAACAACTTGTAAAATTATGAATTATTTTAACCTTAACCAGCAAGTGATATAATCTCACAAAATTTAAAGCCCACAAGATAATCTAGCAATGGGCGAGTCATACATTTAAAAGTGTGGATATTCATAGGTTTCTAAACGGCAGCCCTATCACCCGCAGCTGACGTCGTGCCTAGGAATCACGTGATCACGTACCAGTTAGCCCAGCAGCTAACCAAGATTCTCGAATTATTCAGACACCTCTGTCCTACCCGTCCTTTACTCGGCCTCCTTTGCCCGTTCAACCGCCCGCTTCCGCCTTCCACGCGGTGTTTCACCGGGCGTACCTGCCCGCCTGGCAGCTGCCCCAGAGCTCGGCGCAGCCCTTGGGGGCCCACACGTACCCACTGCAGGGACCTAAAGTGACACCTGAATGTCACAGCGGTAACCAAAATGGCCGCTTCTGTCTTTAAAAAAAGATGTTGGGCCACCGTAAGTAGTGTCATATGCGCCAGCTGCCCTGCGACACCTCAGATGGCCCCAGGGCCATCGTGTAGGCAACCAAGTCCCACACCTTGACGCTGCGCTCACTGGAGCAAGTCACCTCTTCTTTTTCCCTTGTGTGCAATTGCCTGGCACAGCAGGTCAGAGAGCAAAAATCTCCAGACAAAGTCTTCGCGTCGGCTAGAATCACAAGACGTGTGACTGTAACCCAGGGCATGCGAAGGGAGAAGGAGCTCTGGCTGCGCTGGACATGTGGGAGGCAGCACCACTCACCCACGGGTCACACAACTGCGCCGCCAAACGCAGCTTGCCTCAGTATGCGCCTAAGTCCCCTGTCGCAGCCCTCCTCGGCAGCTCTTCATCCCCTCCACAGCCGGGAAGGTAGAATACCCAAAAGCACAAACTTGTCTCCAGTAAGGTTATGAGCCTCAATAGTGACACATGTACAATTCAGTATAAATATTCAATTTTATCCCAGCTTTAGCGATTTAAATAAATCTTCCATTCTTTGATAATACCTGGCAGATATAATGGATTTAACTGTAAAAGGAACGTGGTTTCACAGTCCCTGGAAAATCTTTCTGTAGCTTTCATTAATCACAAAGTGTCTATTTTTGTTTTAGGATGATATTAAACAGCTGGATTTTTTTCCATGCTGTTTTACAATAAATCCATTAAGTAAGTTGCCTGAAGCCTTATGTTTTCAAATCAACTAGATGTAAGCATTTTTACTTAAGGCACAAGCTACATTTCTCAAAATATTTTCCCCCACTTTTTCTAGCCAGTATTATAAATTATTTATATCTCCCCCTATGCTTAACAATATGTTCATGAGCAGTAGAAGAAACCATGCATAAAGACTTCTTCTGGAACAAAACAAAAAATATTTTACTCCCAAAATGGATATTTATTAGCCTATTAAGTTCTTTATTTTCTCTTACTCCATTTAATATCCCCCCTCTTTTCAGTACCTGATAGTACTTTACTCTTTGCTACTGGCATACTAGCCCTGGTAGGGAAAGTGGAAATTTCTAGACTACAGCTAACAAATTAGCTATCATAAAACTCTATCTCTGGAAGATGAAAAATCATAGACAAGTTTCCAAAAGCTTTTCTGTTATGAGTAAGCTGTTTTGCAATCAACTCCCCAAGGAGATTGAGGCAGCATTAGCACAATTCTCTTTAAGGACCTTATTTTCTTATGGCAGGTAAACAAAACTGTACCCTTGTAGCATACTGCCTTAAACAGGCTCTCATTGAATACAGTACATCTGGACTTACTTTGTAATGTGACAGACATTTGATAAATAAGGTGTAGCACAAACCACTACAGGATAGTTTTTCAAACCATCCATTCTTCTTTCAACATCAACACAAAAATGCCTGAAATAATACCATTTTTCTCTGTTCAAAATGATCATGATTTTAAAAGTTAGGATAAAAAAATTACCTCCTGTTTAAATTATGAGACCTCCTGGAAAATGAAAAATTACTAAAATTAAGCATAGCCCCTCCATTTTTGAGGTTATTCTTTGGAGGAAAAAAAACCACCTCCTTCTCTACTACTATTACTGAATATTGCTAAATATTATGGTTTTATTTTATGGTTAAAGACAGTATCTGCTTTCATAGTTTATTTTTATGAGAATGTTCTGCAAAGTTATTTTTTAGTGACTCTACTTGTTTAAATTACATCCATTTCCACACACAGATCCCTTAACAATGTTTAGAGACTTTTGTTTGAAGAGGGTCACATTCTAGTCAGCTGCCCATTTACACAACAAAAATGAGAGCTGTAGTCCGCACAAGCCTCACAGCATAATCCCAGCAAGGCAATAAGACATTGTAATCAGAGGCTCAGGCTATAAAGCCCCCAGGCTTTCCATGAAGGTTGCCAGAAAGATGCTAATTTTGACCCTATTCTTTTTTCAACAGTGTTATTGTTAGTCAGGGTCAGCCGAGGTATTAGGCTTAAAACAGATGAAAGACATGATTACTGTTAAAAAGATGACTTCTACTGTGTACGAGTTCCCTGAACGATGTTCAGTTAAATTGCTCCTTCCACTCTGAAAAATCTGCAGTTCTGATTTTGCAAAGACACTAACGGACATTACATGAATTATAGCAACACAACAAGATTCAAAAAAGATACCTATCTACCCAGACATTCCTATGATCCCTTTAAGCATAATATTTAAGTGCCTGAAAAATATGACTGTTCATGCATTACTGTTCTTTACTTGAACAAACACTCTTGATTCTACATGAGAGATCTAGCAGTATGGAAAAAAAGTATAAGTGATATTTTGGATAAAAATGCAACAACAGTCCAGGTATTTTTGAAAAGATTACAGCAAATCTTTGATAATCCTAATGGAACAAAAGATAAAATCAATGTGGATAATGGATAAATGGATACTCTCCTACTGTGGAGAGCAGTAAAATAAATATAAAAGAAATCTGATGAAGTTGCATCTGCTACTACTGACTAGTTGGAATAGATGACACAGAAAAATGGGCTAAATACAAAGAAGCATTCCCACAGACACAATGAGTATCCACTGGACTAACAGCTTTAAATAAAATGCAGGAAAGGAGAAAGCATATGGAATATCTCCACAGTTATAAGATCAGAGTTTTCAAACACTTCTTTTGGCAAATCAGTTATTAAAAAACGCTAATGTTTTAAATGTGGAACACAGTGGCCACTGTTGCATTGCCAACAACGCAGGACTTGGAAACTGTATAGTTGGAAAGCTGGAAATATTAATAGAAAATGAAAACTGTGTATGTTTTGCCACAAGGTGAAACTGGTGTCTTGTCAAATCTTTGTGGATTCGCACCTGGCCAGACAAAGCCCAAGGCCCCGACCCCACCAGTGACACCATGGTGTTCACCCCATGACCGAAAGCTGGGCACCAGACTTAAGGACCAGGCAAACCAATGACCTCCCTTTTCTCCAAGAAGCTGAGACCCTGACCCATGTGTCACATGCACATACATGGATATTTAAGCAGCTGTATGCAGTGTCCACAGCTCTCAGCCATCTAAGACGCAAGAACTGCAATGCTGTTCACACAGCTCACATCGATGTGGAAGAACGCAATTTTTGGCCACCTCCCCTCTCCCATAGTAAGGGGCCACCCAGTGAAATCAGCAGGGAGCAGGGAGTTTGCTGAAGAACAAATCATGCATTTTTTCCACATGGTGCATACAGTGAAACTTCTTGTCACAGGATGTGGCAAAAGGAAACAATAAGAATGATTTCCAAAAAAGACTGTAAAATTACTACTGGCCCATTGCTGGCTTTTAAGCAGGATGATCCAGCAAGTACTTTTGGCTAAGGAAGTCCCTAACCTCTGACAAACAGAAACTGGCAGTAAATATGCAGGAAAAAATAATTTTCTATATACTCCTATCCATTGTCAGAGAAAGAATTCCGTGATAATTCCTGTAGTTTGACTCTACTTGGCAGTTCTTCTCTGTGTTTAAGTTGTAGCTAACAAAAGTTGGTGCAGAAAGTTTAAATCCTTCTAGATGGCAAGGAGGGAAAATCATACCTTGACTCACATAGTAATCACTACGACAAAATCTAATTACAAAGAGTAATTGCTAAAGCAAAAAGGAAGTCATTCAATGAGAGGCAGATTCTTTCTTAAACGGTTTAATATTTCTGTACTACATTACATCATTCTTGGTCTTATGGGACTCTTCATTCTTGGATTTATGGGACCCAATAACCTTGTTTTTGCTGATCATGTAGTATCAGTACTCGCATTAGATCTTATTCCATATTGGTCCAAAGTGAGTAAAAGATGTCAAAATCCAAAAGTCTTTTTTTTTTTTCCAGCTTGACCTAAGAACAGTATCCCATACACACTGCATTCCCTGTGCTTCAATAGCCCAGAGCACTATTTGGTTTGTGAAATGTCATCTTTTCAGAACAATAGTTAAGCACAAATACATGATATTTTAAAATTATCTATCTGAAAAGAAACAAATGCTGGTCATAACATATGCCTCAATGAAGCTTTCCAGTACAACGACATATGGTACAAATGAAAAACGACATATTTTTATCAGGTTTTTGCAATTTGTGGAAAAGAGGCCTTCTACCATTGAAGTATTTTAATCTTGCCAGAAGTTTTTAATTAAACCTTACAAATGAATTTAAATTCACGTCAATGAAAGATTGTCTAGGTTTTTTTGTTACATTTTGGATGAAAAGCTACCCTGTATTCAGACAAGACTTTCCATAGCTTCCATAGCTGCAGTTCACTGGAATTTTGACATGTAAAAATTACAAAAATGAAAACACCGCTGCACCAAATTTCCCCACATTTGCTAGTACAGTATCTACTGGTTTTAGCACATATTTTTTACAACAAAAATAAGCAGCTTCCCAGCTGTACATCCCAAAAGAAAGGCAGGATGATTATTCTAGATGCTGGAGCTGCAAAGCAAAGAGCTCTACCACTAACAGTAGCCAGACTGGAAGGAGTTAAGGGAGATAAACACCAAAGAAAAGGTGGAGACACAAGACAGAGGAAAGAAACAACATATCGATTTGGGGTTTTAAGCTCCTTGGGGACAGGGACTGTATTCATTGTTTCCCAAATAATGTTGAATGAATTGATTACACTTCAAAAATAATTCTTATCACCCTCTTTCCACTATACAACTTTGTTTCCATCGATTTCAATAGCAAGAATATTGAGTAAATGCAATACTAAGGTAAGTTTCTCTTTCTGGTGAAAGAATTTGTTAGAATCACAAATACGATAGTTCTCCCTTATTTAAATTCACTATATCTTTTACTATATCTACTATATAGCATGCAATCATTTATCTTGGGCAACTGGCATGTCCCTAATTCAGCATAGTGCACTAGACTAGCACACTTGTGTCTTCTCAAATCAGAGTATACTTAGAAACAGAAAAATTATTTGTGTTTGATTTGCAAAAGTGCTAAGTCTACATGTAAAAGTATCAAATTGTACATAAAAAGAAATTTCACTGCATAGAGTAAGCTCCTAAAGCATTATCCGTGATTCAGTGGAATTACCACATTCAGTTTAGAAAACCTGGTTTGATTACTGAATTCATACACCATAAATGGGGAAAAAAGGACACAAACACTTTGCTTTTATACACCATAAATGATAATCTTAGAACTAAGGCTTTATTGTCTGACAAATATTTAAAGATTCAAAACATTTCCTTTTTGCAAAGCATTTCAACATTTTTAAAACAATGTTGAAAAATCCAGGTCTATCTTGATCTCCTATGCAATTCATCTTCTGACTCCTGGCAAAGATGAAAGACCACAGTGAGCACAGTGTACAGTGACTTGCTGCTTACAACAGGCACATATTCATTACATATTCATGCAATTTACAGTCTAACATATATGACACTCTTCCTCAAATTTGTAGCAGTGATTGAACAGAGTTGCTGAGTAAAAGTCATGAACACACCTGCTTTGCATTACAGGTGAAAGCATTGCATAAGTGTCATTCTTAATTTACTTTATAAGATTATAAATATGTTCTATGTTTTATATTTTTGCATAAAATCTACTGTGTAGATAGTAACAATAAATATTGTTTATTGTTATTGTTTATTGCTACTAAAATATTTTTATTCTATCAGCATATGCTATAATCTGAGATATTTCATACTCTACATCTGAAATATGTGAGAGTGGAAACTTAGTATACATAAATACCTAGATAACAAAGTTAGCATTGCAGCAAAATATTTAAATATAAAGAGAAAAAAAAAATTGACATTTCACTTACTTGTAATTCCTCAGCCACAATCCAAGAATGAGACATTTACTCACTGATTGTCAATTTTTTTCTTCTTTACAAAAGAACTTTTTTCCTTTCTTCCTTTCTTTCCCAATGAACTGCAAAAGTGCTACTCTAATGACTTGAAATATTTTGTCGTACTATATATTTGGTTAAAAGGAGATGCACATAAGACTAAATCAGGCCAAAATCATATGATGGCACTGCCACCCAATCAGGAATGTTCACTGCTTTGGCTGTCATAAATTCATTCAAATTCACAGGTACTTCACTATTTATTTATGTGCTGCCAATCTTCCAAATGCTGTTTTATTTTTCTGATTCTAGGCATAATGCTTCTGTTGAGGAATATACAAAATCCATTTTGTTAAATATGCCATTTCCAATGCGCTATCTAAATTATTGGATGATTTGATAGAAGTGTTCCTTAAAACCTCAACTTCCTTGAAAACTGTGAGAGTTAACAAGAAAACTCTAAGGTGAAAATACTGGAGAGATGTTGCTGTTACAAGATTAATCAGCACATGTGAAATACTGTTTACTGGAAGTATAAACACCAGCTTTCCTGGTATTAAAGTGGGAGGCATCAGCCCAATACACAACGTTGCAAACAGCAGTCCAAATACTCTTGTCAAGCATCTCCTGCTTCAGAACAACCCTTCATGGATGAAATTACCAAATAAGTTCAGGAATCCTGTAACTATTATTATTGACATCAGTTGGATCAAAAAGAATGCAAAACTGAGTTCTTTTTAAAATATCACACATCAAACAAAGTGAATGTTAATCACTTTAGGCATATCTATTTTATACCAGGTTTATTATGTTACTTTCAAGATCTTTAGCGGTTATTCTCCTACTGTGGTCAATAAACCCATTTTGTCTGGAAAACGTTAGATCAGATTAAATCAGATTAAATGCTTAAGCAAACACATAATTTAATATTCTTAAAGGAAAAATAAAGAATGATTAAAGAACTTCTGAACTTTCTAACTTGAATCAGAGATACCCAGACAGAGCTGAAATAGATTTCCCCCCACACACACAAATTATATGGCTATAATTTTTGAATCTTAAGCAGTTCAGAAACCAAACACATTTTAAAATGAGATTTGGGAGTTAAGAAAGTTCTGACAGAAAATACAGAGTCTATTTACAGTTGTATGGATCTCTGCATTCAGCTCCCCAAAAATCTCTATTTAATTAAACTCCAGTAACTTTTTAGAACACTTTTTTTTTTTTCCAGCTGAAGCAGTAATATGTTGGCTAATATACTTAAAATGTACCTGTTCATCATTTGCTTAAAATAACATAAAATAACTCATCAGAAATGCTTTCAAATTATAATCAGTGGTGGTAAACTGACGCTTTTCCACTTCAGAGAAAAACACTGTCAATCAAATTGTACAGCTATAATTTCCAAATGCTGACAAACAATCTCTTACGAAGGCACACAGAAATATCAGTACTAGGAAAATCTAGTTTCTGATATTCAGGAAAAAACATAGCGTTTTTTGTGAGCCTGTGTATATTACAGTCACTACAAATGATAAGAAGGTATCCAGTCTCCTAAATGGGCAAATATTTAAATGGGAAAACATTTATATGGATGTCTGAGTCATACTACTACAAAAGGGGATATGTGATGCATTACTGTGTACGTCCATCCTGCCAAGGTGATTCACTCTTAGTTTCATGCCAGATCTCTAAGCCCCATTTCAGCCAAGCTGCGTACGTGACAGCTGAACACTGAAGCTCCAGTGTGAAGTGACAAGGATCATTCCCTCAGTGGGAAAAAACACATATGGTACAACGTCTGCCACAGCTCATACATATGCCAGTCAAAACACTTGACCTGGGAATCAAAGCTCACTTTCTAGTGCAAGCAAACTAATAGATATAATCTCAGGGTTAAAGTCTTTACATGAAATTTTCCAATTAACACCCAAAATTATTTTAATGCATAGAATAAATTTCACTCTTCAGATCCAAGAGTTTGTGTTTTTTATGCATAAACAGGACTAGGTCATTGGAATCACTAATGGAGTACAAACAAATAAGCATTACCTGTATTTTTGTGCTTAGTAGATACATACTGCACATTTTAACACAAATGTACCTTAAACTGTTTATTGAAGGACATGTTTTCTTAAGAATTGCAAAATCACTCTGTTTTAACAGATTTTTTAACTTATAAAAGATTAATAAATTATTAAGAGACATTTTAACAAGTGGCTAATATCTATTCATTGTAATAAGTTCAGCAAGTCAATAGGGAGATTTTTAATTGCTACAACATACTTGGCTGTGCTTGTATCTATCACTATGCTTATAAACCAGCTGCAGTGGAGGAGGAATGCTGGTATGTAACCTCTACCAGCACATGAATTAGTAAGAAAAGCACTAGCATATCCATAAAAAGGTCAGTACAGTGTACAAGCATAAAACAGACCACTCAAGTACTGCTTATAGCTATTTATAGCATATGCCATTCATGTCCATAATAGGCTTACAACAACTACAGCTCTTTAGTAGTCCCTCTCAACTTTTCAGAAATTGCCTCTGTGAACACTGTACTTATAAAATAGTCTTTAATAAATGTCAGTAGGGTATGCCACCTTTTCTCCACTTCATTTTCCAGAATAAGTTAGCTGATTTGAAATGTTACTAACTGCAAAATTCCAAAAAAATAACACATCCTAAGTCTTTGTAAGCAAAATAAAAATAAAAAGATAGTTTATAATTACAGAACATGAATATAATTAATCTAATTGCATGCTCTATGAAGACATAA
This sequence comes from Apteryx mantelli, assembly GCF_036417845.1. Classification (NCBI taxonomy): domain Eukaryota; kingdom Metazoa; phylum Chordata; class Aves; order Apterygiformes; family Apterygidae; genus Apteryx; species Apteryx mantelli. The sequence goes on along the minus strand of NC_089980.1, from coordinate 111,815,166 downwards.
ATTTAAAAATCAGAAATGATAAGAAAGAGACAGAAAGTGAGAATTAGATGGCAGAGAACTGTTTGACTTTACAACTTTAAATGCAGGCATTATTTTCCAAGTTGCATTAGGTCAGTAGGTCCAAGCCTATTACAACATTTGTTGTGGCCCCTGTCCAGACTGAACTCAAGGGAAATCTTTCCATTGACTTCAAAAGGCTTCGGATCAGCAGCTATGTTGTCATGTTTTACATAATTTTTGTCAACTGGGAATAATAGAGTAGTTGAGACTAGTCTGCCTGAAGTTCCAGAAGTCTTTAATCACCTGTTTCTTTACAGTGTCATTCTCAAATTTATCTTCTTAATAGCAATTAATTCTGCAGACAATGTAGTATGGAATGAATTTAATTAAAATAACTTGTCAGGCAGAATGGTGAAGATGAGCTATGTTGCAAGTTAAGTATTTTAAAAATATATACACCTAAAGTGAACTTAAAAGTAATAATTGAGGGGAAAAATCTGCATTCAGTCTAAAAAATGTAGTTAAGCTTATAGCAATTACTGTGTAATTAAAGAAAGATTACTGAAATTATTGTGTTGTCAAAGCTGTCATCACCCCCTTTCTCAAGCGGTAACAAAAACTAACAACATGTGTTATAGTAGCTTCAGCAATCAGAAAGTCATCAGAACTCTCACAGTTCAAGGAAAAATGACAGAGACTGATTTTTTTATTTTTTTTTTATTTTTTTATTTTTTTGGTGGGGGGAGGCTAAGCAAATAGGATTCTGGAGGAAAGTAAGATGGTTGAGAGGAAGAGATAAACAAGACCAGAAAAGCATTCCTGCTTCTGAAAAGACTACTCTTATCTAAAGAAGAAATCAATAAACAATCATCAAAAAATTAATTCAGCTAACCAAACCTACCTGTAAACAAATAATGAGGTATGGCATGTGCTTACTAAAGTCTTAAGAGATATGTCAGCTGTTTATATCAAAAAAAAAAAAAAAAAAACTGAAGAAACACTTCATTTTATATAAAAAAATATTTACAGGTCAAAGACAAATTTTTCAACAAATAAATCAGATATTCTTTTTGCATACCAAACTTCACACCTTTAGGGCATGATCTGCAGAACAAATACTGGTCCTTCTTGCTTCCCTCATGACTGCACTGTTAGCACCTTTGAAAAGTAGGCACCAGTGTTCAGAGGTCAGCAGCTACTACTGAAGCATCTCAGGCTAGCGGAAAGGCATGAAAATTAGACTTGAAGCTAAGAATTTTGACTGACTGAAACCAATCAACTTGCTGAGTCTCCCATGCAAGCTGATCACTTTTTTCTTAAGGACTTCCTGGAAGTCATTTCTTCTAAACACATTATTTTTAAAGTGAGCACTATTTTATAGCGAGCCCATTTGAGGAAATATAAAACTTTATGGAATATTTAGTACTCTGTGAAATATTTCCAAGAGGAGTATTAAATCTCACACAAGGCATGATCTTTTGAGCGCTAACACTTAATCCAACAGGATTTTTAATAGTTAATCTTCCGTTGAGAGAATAGAAATGGAAGTTCAACAATAATCAGACTAGGTGCATTAGTCGAAATAAGCTAGGTCACACTTTCAGATAAAAGATTTTTGTCACAAGGCCTATTGCATACATACATACTATAGAGTTTTCAAGTTTGTTTCCAACTGCAGGGTCAGAAGTATTTCATAACTCACACTATATAAACACAGATATAAAATATAAGTGTTGAATTAACGATACCTTAATGATAACTAAAACTGGTACAAAAGGCTATAGTATCATATCAATATAGAGCGCATCAAGCAAAGGATATCATAGTGATCACTGAAAAGCAGGTATGTGCATACAAGCAGTGCAAATATTTCGCTTCCACTTATCTCACATAGTAGTCATCATCCTTTTCAGTCGGCATTAAAGCCAAGTGAATAATCATTGAAATATTGAGTAACTAGTGCTTCTTTATTTGTCAATGAGAAAGATAGGACTGACAAAGTATTCACACATGATGCAACTCTCTCAAATATAGTCATTATCAGAAACAACTCGGCAAATAATTTTGGTGATTATGACCACTAAAAGTACAAAATTAGAACTATTTTATTAAAGATGAATTGAACAGTACCCTTCTTTCTCAACAGCCTAGTATATCTTTAAGACTCTGCTGTCTATTGCTATAATTAATCTATATAGTTAATATCTCATAAAAGGTATTATTTTCTACACAGAATTCCTTTCATATTTTCATTGAGATACTGCATAGTGTTAGGTATTTCTCTCCTCAGGTTTATTCATTAGAATATATGCAGGGGTAGAAGCACAACAGGATGCAACTGAAGTGAAAGAAAATTTGTTTCAGCAGGTAAATATATGCAGGTTATTATTTTTCAGAAGTTCCTCAATCCTCAAAATATTTGCTCATTTATGTTCAAGTGAATTCAAGAAATGACCATCAGTGATATAATTTCTGCACAGCTGTGCCTAAGAAGAAGAAAGTTAGCCCATTAGAATCAGCTACCTGTACTTTTTAATAAGTAAATTTTATTATTTCCTGCTATTACTATCAGACTGGTAGGCATCTGTTCTGAGAACAAGATCTCTTAGGATTGTCAGTACACTGATAACAATTGCTAGCAATTCTGTGGTTTGTATTTGTTTTTTCATAGTCTCCTATGCAAAGAAAGACAAGCGAGGCAAGACTAAACATAAAAAAGACCCCATTTAATGAGGCATCTTGCCTCACGAAGGTGTTACACTACAAGGGTCCTACTAAAGAGAATTTGATGGTAGGGAAGAGATGTGAAAACCTGTACAGTAAGGGTGAGGGGGCAATATTATGTGGCACACAGAAGAAAGAAAATATCTTTTGTTCTGCATACTACCACAGAGCTAAGTCAGGAATGTTCCTTTCTCAGTCCCCATTTCTATTAATCTCAGTATGGATATAGATGCAGTAGAATTATACTTAACTTTAGATGTGGCTTCAAAATACACTGGCTACCTGGCTATATGATTTTATATGTCATATTTAAAAGATTTCTGCTCTATGAAGAAAATACAGTCACTTCTGTGATGTGAGCATTTCCATATCATTAGTGTATCTTGAATAAGTGACTTAGAAAGAATTCTGCTACTGTGCCCCAGCATAAATCACACATTTGCTTGATCTTAGAAAATGATTAAAAATCAACCTAGATCTGGCCCACCTAATAGTTATCAGAAACCATCAAGAGACAAATGAAGAGTATAGGTGTAACAGCAGGAGTCAGGTCAGAAGCTGTGAGCTGAGTTACACTGCCATCACTGTGACAAGCAGGAGGCCACATCTGAGGCCCTGCGATGTGACCTAAATATAAAGTGCAAACTCTACCATTTTTAAGTGTTTGCAGCTGTATTTCTGAAAAATATGATTTTTGGAGAGTAAACTTCAACAGTTGCAAATGCTCAGACCTACTACTTGTGGCAGAACAGTATAGGCTAGGCGCAGACAAGGACTATAAATATCATGCCAAAGGTGCTCAGAAGCACTCGGCTCAGAGCTCCCTTTGGCAGAACCGCTAACATGAGGAGCAAAGTTGTCTAACTCTGCTTCCACTGAAATCAAACTCTGACAAGACTCTCGCTACCTACATTAAAAAGGAGAATCAGGCTAAAGTTAAGCCCAAATATATTTTGACTTTTTTTTTTTTTACCCTTTAGACAGCTGGCCCCTTTCTAATAAGGCTGTTATTTGCATTAGAAAAGCTCCAAAAAATGTATTTATCCAAACAGTACATCATTAGTAAGATATACAGCTAGCCGTCAATGACTGAAGTGACAATACGACTGCACTTGGAGCATGGCCTATTTTCATCATTAGTAAACTGAGCCTGATTACTAGCTTTACTAAACGCAATGTCAATATTCTGTCCATGCTGTCAAATGTTTTTCTGACCTAAAGTGGGCAGGAAAAAGAGGATGGCCTGCCTAACTTAAGTTCCAGCTAGGAAAACAACCACATCACTTGGAATTCTTTACTTAGCTTTACAACCTACTTTTTCCTGCTCATAAATTTGGTGATTAATAAGAGTAATAATACACCAGAAAGTATGTTGTCCAGAAAATAACCACACTCAGAGGCTGAAGGCAATGTGAGTTCAGTTCAGCTGCATGCTGCATCCTCGACAGTTGTCTCTTAATTGCTGTCTCATGATGCATTCATTTTGCAACCATGCTGCTCAGTTATTTGCTACAGCAAAAAGGATAGTAAGATTGCTATTTTTAAAAAGGCCAACTTGAAGAATTAGGTGATGTCTAACACTCATGTGGCTGAAGGGAAGAAATAAAGACTGTTTGCATGTTTTTGTGGGCAGAGGTATCCATGCAACTTGCTGAGGAGCCCCAGGTCCCAACTGCAGCTGGCTGTCAGTGGTACGGAGCCACGCTGGTCCAACAGCATCATCCAAGGTCTGTCTCCAGCTTTTGCAGCCTGTTTGGCTATCACAGGTGAGGTGCATCAGAGATTAGACCCTCTCTCCCACCCCAGTGCCCTAACCACCAGGGTACCCCACTGGAGAAGATCACACTGAATATCCATTGAGACATCATGGTGCCAAAAGAGGGGCAGAGAGGAAGCACCTACACGTTCTCCATCAGAGACATGTGGAGGAACAACAGCAACAACAGAGCAGCAAGTGGCACAAGGCATCCCTCACAGCCCCCACAACAGCACAAAGAAATACTTCTCAGTTCTGCTAGAGACTTCTCCCCTTGACTTGCCAGCCTATTACATACTTCTTACCGTAACGGCCCACGTCCCACTGCATGAAGGCCAACTACCCCCTCCTTGGAGAGAGGGGCCGCAAATCCCAGCGGCTCAGGCTGAGGCAGGCTTTCATTTCCCACGGCCCAAGCACGGCTGCACACAGATGTCCCTGCTCCTCCTCTGGGCTATAATAGATGGGGCACACATTGCACACACAATCTGGTGCTATGCCAGCAAGGGAAGCAGAGGATCAGGTACGACTAGGTGTCTAACTTCTCCTACTGGTTACCTCTAAGCATGCAGACTTTCCGCTCTTCAAAAGAACTTCCACCGATTATAAATGAAGCATATACAGTACAATCTGCCTTGCCCTTTTAGTATTATGTAAATCTTTTGTAGATTTTTATGTATTGAAAGTTTTTCCCTATATTATTTTATGGTTATTTTAAATGTCCCTGTAGTGTTTTTAACATCTTAAATCTGCCACTTCATTTCTCTTCAGAACAGAAGGATGAGATATAAACAATGAATTTACATTTTTGTTTAAAGTGTTGTATTATTAAGCATTTATATTAATTTTAAATCAAAATATATTTCTTTAGTAGATAAAACTCAGACTTAAATAAAGCTGTCAGATCAAAAAAGCACTGTTGAAGCATTAAATATTTAGTATATTCTAGCTTAAAAATGCCTTCTGCTTCCTATTTATTAAACTAATTAAATTAATTTTTAAAAGTTAGCTATGATTAACAATTTTTCTAAAAATGAAAAGGGACAAGACTAGACAATGTAAAAGAACATACGTCTTGCTACTGTCTTAACAAATTTGTAAAAAGCAGTATACTATAAAACTTTCACTTACATTTTATTGCTTTTAATTAACATTCGCTTGCAGTTTTTATTACATGTGAAGATACTGTAGACTGTAAAAGGTTAATACATCTTAGCAGGTCACATGGTTATTTGGGGCATAAAAGAAGAAAAAACAAACACAAGTGTGGAATTATGTGTATTCTTCACTTAAGCCAGCCGAGTGGGAAGGAAGTCTCTTAGGAATAATTGCCCAGTGTTTTGCAGTCTATTCACAGTGTTCTTATGAGGTTTTGGTGAATAAATAAATAATCTAAAGGAAAGAGCTTGAGCATACTTCAGTTTGGATTGTTACTTCCATCTCCAAGCCAGCAGAACACTCTACCAGGTTTCAGTACCATATAATACATACTGCCTTTCATAAGGTGTTACATTCAGTACTCCAAAAGTTTCTGAATTAATTTAAAAGTTTCTGCATCTTCTCATCTTACAATTAGAAAATGTAATTCATCTGGAAGGCAGGGGTTCACCAACTGAGCTCGATTTACCATTCATGGTCTACAGAACAATTACTGGTGGTTTGAAGACAGCTGGCTCTTTCTCAGCGCTCCAAGCTTTCAGCTGTTTCTACAGATATCTTGGCTCCTCTGCCTAAAGCAAAGCCTGGTGGCCTGAAAGAAGAGCTGGAAACAAAGAGGACACAGCCTAGCTACCACATTAAAAAAAAAGATGTAAAAGGAGCTGCCCTAAAGAGTTGTCCAAGCACGAGCAGAGAAGCAATGCCTTGGGAAACAAGCAAAACAAAAATGCTAGCAGCATTTTCACCAGGTGAGCAAGAGGAGAGAGAAGACTCAGACAACATGGAGAGTGTAACAAGATGCAAGGAAGCAAATGACCAAGAAAACTGGACAATGGGGAAAAAAAGGTGGTAGACTATGAAGAAAACAAACTTAAAAAGTACCATTAGCAAGTTAGTAAAAAGACATATCCCATATTGCAGAAAGGAGAATTAAAAATACCCAGAAGAAGGCAACAATGGGATAATTTTATACTATATATGAAAAGTGGTGCGTAACAGGAATATATTTGAGAATCTTTTCTTATAAGGCACCTTTGACTTTAAACACTTCTTGCATTCTTTTACTAAATCGAAATTTAAAGACAAATATCAGAAAATAAAAGCACTTTTACAAAAAAGACACAGCAATCAATTCAAAATCAGAATGGGTGAAACATGAAGCGCGGCATCCATTAACAACAACAACAACAAAAAAAGTATGTAAGGGTATGTCAGCAATTTAATCACTTACAGGGTCTCCCCGATGTCCTTCTAGGCCTGGAGATCCAGGCTGTCCAACTTCTCCCTTTAAAATGAAAAATACTGTTAAATATGGTATTTGAAAAAAAAAAAACCCTTCCTTTCCATAAAAAAAATAATTCAAATGGTAAATTATTATTTTAAAATAATCTAATTAAAATGTAGAACAAATACACATGTTAAAGGCTTCATCAAAAAGTTTCTTGAAAACAGCTTGAAACACAGTAAGTTGTGTCAATTCAAAATTCCCTCAAGTGGTGTCCAACAGAAAGCTGTTAAACAGTTTGCAAAATCAGATCAGAGAGAGATTATTTTCTTTTGAAATTTGAGAAGAGTTGAATCAGAAAGTCAATTACTGGTTGAAGGACAAATTACACTAATAAAATGACAATTTTTTAAAGAAAAGTGTGGCAACTGCAAATGGAAAATTATAGATTTTAATTCTGTTGGGAAATGAATCAAACTTTACTCTTTGAAATGATAATAAATGGGAACAAAATGATTATAAAAGGATTAAGAACACTTCTGCCTCTCAAAATTTTGGCATTTTGATCAAAAATGTATATGTGAGAGAAAAAAACCCTACATAATTCCTAAAATCAAGCCCAGAGATTCGGTTTTCAGACAAGGTTTTAACAAATCTGTTTATAACATATATTATTCTCAACTACCTAGGTTGTCCAAACTGTTAAACTAGTTTAAAACCATCATTACCAGAAAAATATCAGAAATTCATGGTTATATAGTAAAACAAACAGTGCTTCAGTACTGGTCTATGATCATCCACAGGCCTATGCTTACTGCCAAGTGTTTTATGTGCTTAGTTTTGCCCCATGCCAACTTTTCCCCTTCCAAGAAATGTCCAGGCATAGGACATTTGATGCACAGCGTAAGCCAGGCACTGATCTCTAAAGGCCATGTGAATGAGGCCACCTTATTTTGGAGAGAAGGAAAGGAGAGGGACGGATTTCATCTGTAGAAGTCAGGTTGTACTACCCACCATCAGGGCCAATGTGTTGGGGTTTTTTATTTATTAATATAGATGTAGCCTATGACACATACTGTCTATTGTTCTAATTGTCAGTACAACTAACAGTCTGAAAACTATTTCAAAACACTTCAGAACTACAGTAGTACGGGACATGATCAAGTCATTATGTCCTTACTCAAAATACGTACATTGTCAAAAAAATTCGGAAACGCTGGAAAATAATTCTGGAAATAAAGTACATTAGGCGAATGCACAGATGAATTAATACATATAATAATCTGGTAATAATTAACTTAAAATTACAAAACTGGACATGAAGTCACAATGGGTAGCATCTGGGTTTCAAGCCATGCTTTTTTCCCACATTTTTTCCCAGAACAAATATTGTGAGAGAACAGGAAAGCTCCAGCAGAAATTTCCTTCAAAGACAGCCTGTTTGTTACTGCTTTGAATTTGATTACAACAGACCCAGAATGAAGCAATGTTTTATAGCAAGCAGATGTTAAATTCAAGCTGACAAAATGTTTGAATGGAGAATACGGCTTCTGTTAACTATTATATTCGAAAATGAATGAAAAGTAATGAGCATGGCATATTTCTGTACTTCTGTATTTAAATTAAGAAAATAGTCAAGAAAAAATCTTTTAGTTTGAATGTACATGGACTCACGCAGCTAATAGACTGAATTAACTCTATATTGTTTAAAAGGTTAAAAATAGATTAACATACCCTCCAAATTCATGCTTTATCAATGTAATACTTCACCAATGATAGTTAACAGTGTCATTATTGTAATAATTAAGGAGAGCATCTAATATCTAATTATTATATTATTATGTTATTATAGATCTAATATCTAATTATTTTTTCTTCTTCCATTAGTACCAGAAAAGGATTTCTCCTCCCACTTACCAGAGATATCTGCATACACACACACACACACACACACACACACACACACACATATATAACATGAAAATGGAGCAGGATTCATTTGAAATAAAGATGTTTAGGTGACATGTAGGTGACCAGGCTCCCATAACAGCCTACAGTAGCTTAGCCAAGACAATCTGTGGACCCTTAATTCAGCTGCTTAGCCAGGAGCTCAATTCATTTCCCACACACAGGCATTTGGTCATATTTGAGATACACAAGGTTGGCCTCCAGCTCCCACTCCAGAAAGGCACTGGCCTTCCGTAGCACTTTTGTCATATTCAGCAGCCCCTTTAGGATGCTTTGGATGCTCTAAGGCATCTCAAATGGCACTTGATACCTGTATGTAGGCAACTATGCTGGGCCCTATGAGTCTTCTTCATACGAGCTGAATTGCTCTCCAGACTCCACTGACTTTAAAGGGGACATAGGTAGCTGCTATGCCCATAGACACAGTAGAATTTGGGTGTTTCAAACTTCTCTGATTTCCGTCCTCAGTGTACAATGTATTCCAGATTTGAAATGGAATTTATTATTCTGAGCGTATTAAAGAATGTATGTTAAATTGTCTTCACTTGACATATTTACATACCTTGAAACCAGGACTCCCCGGTAATCCATCTTTCCCACTTCTGCCAGGGTCTCCCTGTGGCAATAGTTAGCAGTCATCAGTAGATGAATTAATAAACTAAAATTAAAGGCAAACTGTCTTTACAGAACTTACAGATCGCCCAGGCATTCCTGGAAATCCTGCATCACCTTTCTCTCCTTTTGAACCCTGAAAAATATAACAAACCAAAAGCAAATACTATTAAATGTTTATGTTGCAAATTCAGCATACTTAGTCAATAATTCATATATGTTATTTCCTTGTTTTGGAAGTTTATGAAAGAGATGTTTTGTTCCTTACACAGACAGTAGTCTATTAATAATTATCATCTGTTACTGAAATGTAAATATCCTCTCAGATATAGAAATGTGACCACAGACACTCTTTCAAATTGCTTAAAACTCTAGACCAATAAAAACATGAAGAAAGCATAAGGATGGGTAAAAACAGAAGTTACATATTGGACAACCAAAATATTCTCTCTATATATAATATAAATATGCAGGCACACATTGCTTTATGTGTCATTTTTAATGATATATAAAACAATGTATTTTTTCTATTATGCTATCATTTTCACTACATTCATATATTTCCTCTCCTTTCCCTCCCCTTCTACCTTTCCCTCTCTCCCTCTTCTTCGTTATACAGTGCATGTACATTGCTATATATTTAAAAAGTTCAGACTTTTTTGCAACATAATTATTCCATGTTTACAAGATACTTATTCAAGGCATAGACATATTTGTAAACAAAAATATATTTATAAGCAATTTATATTAAAAGGAATTATATAGATACATTGACAGATGGAAGAAAAAACTTTTCAAGATATCTGAATAAGCAGAGCATGGGAGTCTAGTATTACTAACGAGACAAAAATATATGCATTCACTTCAGTGGAAGTTTTTCTGAGTTAGGACTGCAGAATCAAATTCTTGATGAATAAAATCTATTATAAAATATGAACGATGTCAATAAAATGTTGTCACTTTGTTTTCTAATTATTTTTTTTACTTGCCTTTTTGCCATATATTCCCGGTACTCCTTGATCTCCTTTAGGACCCCTTTCTCCCTAAAAAAAATAATATGTGTGAATAAGTTATTCTAAAAATAGAACTATTTATATGCATATATATGAAGAAAAAACACATAGCAGACATAAAATTAAGTGGGCAAAGAGCTCCATTTCGTATTATAAAAATATGCTCAAGACAGTAAATGCACCTCTTGAATTTTCCAAGCTCTCCTAAGGGAGGAGCCCAGAATGTCCAATACCACTGGTAAGACAATCAATAGCTTAATGCTTTTATTTTCAAAGAAAGATGGGCACGAGGCACTTTGAATGTCTCACCACTTCATATAGGTAGGTACCTAAATTAAAATTTAGCTCTTTGAAAAGTGCTCTACTCTTCTGAAGATCTTGTCTGAAATGTTTAAAATAGAAATTAGAAGAGCAAAAGACAGCATTGATCAGTTTCTGAGGAACACGTATGTGAGAGGAATTCATTGGGTTAGACCAAAACAATCGTTCCAAATACTGTCACTCAAACTGAGTGACTTCAAGAAAATTATATAATTAATCATTTTATGATTTTGATACATTATTTGCGATGAAGAAGGTTTCATGGGGTATTAAAAACAAAGTTCAAAGTAATTCATATAGAAACTCACAGAACAGGACAAAAATGAAAAAAATGGCAATTTCCATTGTTTGATAGGTATTTAATCAAGGTCCATGACCTGTATCACCTTTCAATTTCAATGCAGTGTCGATCTATTTATGTACTACAGCAAATACACTGACATTATATGGTATATAAACTTATTCAATTTTTTATTAAACTACAGAGAAAGGCCAGATATATGAACACCATAGCACAAAGTTATGTTATTTAATTTCAACCTTTGGTGCTGGCATCCCATGTAATCCAGGAAAACCAGGAAGTCCACGGTCACCCTAAAATAGCAAGCATATTTGAAAATTTTATATCTAAAATAACAGTAATATACTAAAATAACATTCATAATCCAAATATTCAACAAATAGTGGAAAGACAATAAGTGTCAGCATATCGGCTATGTAACATTGGTAAGCTGACTGATGAGAGCTTGTTGGTCTTCAGATAAGTTGCAATGCACAAAAGAAAAAAAACCCAGTCATTATATATCAGTATTTTTTAAATAAGTTTTACTGTAATCTCTCATTAAGGCTTATGGAGGTTCCAAAATAGAAACCTAGCTCTTTCAAAATTTCTGCACATTTCTCAATTCTGTTCTGAAAGGTTTAACTTAGGAAGAATTTTAAGTAAAATCAATTGAGCAGTAAATTAGATAAGCTTGACAGATCTTTTGAGGGTAGTTATCAAAGAGCTTCCATAAAATAGGCACCTGTTCTTTCACATTCCTGTATCAGTTAAATTGTGTTAAATTGAATTTGCCAAACCTCTACATTTATTTATTTTAATTAAAAGTCTTTCACTATCCCCATCCATCAGCTCAGCAGTGATTGCAGTGCTGCATGGAAACGTACAACTTATTTGGTTTCTAACATTCAGCAATCTCAAACATGCCATGGTGAGTCCTTGCTTTATTTCCACAAATAGGATTTCAAGATACTCTTCCATGGATAGGTGCAGGACTGTTTAGCAGCTCATATGGCTACTGCAAGCTCAAAACTAAAATTATATAATCTACATTTGCATATAAACTACACTTATCTAATTATAAGAAGGCTCTAACCAACCCATTTATACATTATGTTTCAAAAATCAATACTTTCCAGCTTTATAACGGCTTTTAGGATTTGTGACAACTCTACCATCCATTCCTCATTCCTGAAGAGCAAGGAAATTCCCTAAGACCAGGATGGCTTTGCTTCTACCTCTTCCTGAAAATATCACAGGCCTACTGACCTTATCAAATTTCTCACCAGCTTACTCTGGACGAGTAATGTATTCAATATTAAGATATTAAGTACTTCTCTAAAAATTAAACAAAATAAAACCAAAATAAATTGATTAAACAACTTCAGGCACTTTGATAAATGAGTTCTCATTTCAGATGAAGAAAGAATTCACTTTGTAAAAGCAGCTGGCAATTGAAAACACAAACCAAAAAATGAGTCCATTCCTTTTGGGAAACTTCCCAAAAGCTATTAAAAATTAACAGAGCTATTAAAATAGCTCTGTTTATAATATTGCTCTTTCTATTGTCCTCACAACTGTCAGATGTCAGGAATCCTAAAGCTTTTGCTATTGGTACTGGAGATATTTATCTGATGATTTGTCTTCAAACTCCCTTAAGCTATTATAACAGAAAGCTAAATTATAACTTGGCACTACCTGACTTGAAAAAATAAAAGCAAGATAACTTGCTTTTTTCAGTAAATTGAATCTATTTCATGAGGACACAGAGCCAGTCACCAAATCATTTTGGCCAATCACAACGGTTTCTCTCTGTTAATATCTGCTAACTTTATATTGGGCGATAGTTTTCAATTTGCTTAATGTCTTTCAAACATAAGAAAAGAATATTAAGCTATGCTCAGGATTTTGTTTTATATAGTATTTCAAGCTTGGGGCCAAAGGGCAACAGATAAAACCTCTCAGCAGTATTTATCAAAACCATTCATGCCTAAGCATATTTGAAGGTCTGTCACACATTCACAGGAGACAGGAACATGACCACAGAAATGACAGCTTGTCAGCTAATGCTATGAGACGTATCTCTCAACAAGTAAGTACTGAAAATAGGCAATACAAATGGAATGCAATTCAAAAAAGTCAGCAAAGTTTATTTATAAACTCATCATGCTTCCATTGCTCCTTATTGCAAGAAGAATGGAGCCCCGATTTCTACTTGTGAGTGGTGATTTAATTATTGGATAGACTGAAACACTTGGCAATGGAAATAGTTTTAAATTAGTTGCTATAGAAATTTTACAAGTAATGGGATGAAATTTAGAAAAATTAGGGTCAATCATCAGGAAAAAAATTCTAATGGCAAGACGTACTTTACAGTGGAAGAAGTTTTCTAAAAACGCGGTGGAAGCCCCATTTTTTGGCACATTTTAAACAAGGCTGGACTAAACATTAGGAAATATTCTATCTGTCAAAACCCTGCATTGACAGAAGAATAGTGGTTTTCTTCATCATTGATATCTTACTCTCTGCACATGGCCCAGTACTGACTGATCAATTAGATTAACATAAGATCCCTAAAGCACCAGAACACATAAGCACATTTTTCAGCTTTAATCATGCATTTGAGAATTGTGCTGAACAGTGAGGAATTTAAGGACCTGCTTTTAGAGTTAGGAACTTCAGAGGAAGGAAATTCTACAGTAAAATTTGGTTGGAAAACAAGTGCTCATTTTACAAAGAACAAACAAAAAACAAGCTTGTATCAAAATGAACTTTAAACTTTTCTAAATATACTTTCCAGAGGGTGAAAGTGTAAGAGAGCATGAGAGACGAGTGGGCACAGATATTCACATATCAAGGAGATCTGCCAATAGCCAGTGGCTAGTTTATTCACTGTGTATATGCGAGATCCAGATTCAAGTTTATCCTGATTACCAGAAGGGACTTATATATGAGCTTCCACATCTGTCTTCCACAAGAATTTTTCCACAGAACACTCTGGTTTCAATTAGTCAGTATTTCCTGATAAAAAATGCAATCCAAAAATTCTTACCTAGCTCATCTGGATGCCCATTAATGAGAAAAAGGGTAAAAAGAGATAGAAAGTAACCATTCTGACAGATGTCTGTATCATGCTTCCAGGTACCCATATTTAGATATGCTTTCTAAATATAAATTATTCAGTGCAATAAAGGTGTTACTGGCAGTGCTAAAGCCTATATAAACTTTATTAAATAAAGCAGACCACATTCAGAATTGAAATAACATTCTAAATTTAGAATTCTTATACCCTCTTTATTACCTTTTTAGTAAACAACTTTCACAGAAGCTTCATGTGGAAATATTGAGACTATTAATCGTACCAACCAAAAATGATAAGAATAAAATCTGTTTTTTTCTTTTCCTTTCCTTTCTTTCTTTCTTTCTTTATTTTTTATTACCTTAGCCCCATCTGTCCCTGGCTCTCCCTTGATACCTGGTAAGCCACGTGGTCCCTAAGAGAGAAAACATGAAAAACAGCTTCGAATACTAATACACTTTGACAAGGAATGAGACCACAAATGTAAGTATATGACACAGAGACTGATGTGTCCTTGTCTGATCACAACATTTTTGTAGCTGGATACAAAAGCAGAACCAGGCATAAAATGTATACAGGATGTATAAGGCATGCTGTTATAACCCATGACTGGGGAACACCAAAGCATTTCTTTGCTCTGAGGACCATACTGGGAAAGAAGGAGGTCACACAGTCTCCACTAATCCAGAGATGTCCCTTTCCTTTCAAATGTCCATCAGACAGTCTTCACATATATGAGGTTGCAGGCCAGCCCTTAGCCCCAGCATGTTCTCAGATCTTTACTTCAACACATTAATTAGTCCATGACTATTCAGCCATACTGGATCATGCCACATAGAAGATACAGCAAAATTTTGCATTAACTGTCCCAAGAAAGGCTAATAAATTGATACTATGAAGAAAGCAAAAAAAAAAAAAAAAAAGTTCATGTCAGGCAATCTGGGCTTTATCTGAAATGTTCCTTTGAACCAGGGAATTGTAGGTAATTCGTCACCATGACACAGCATCAGATCATGGTTATCAATTCAACGAAAAACAGAAGGAACTACTGCTTAGCTTCTCGATCAGGATGAAAATGCCCATGCCCAGTCCTGCTCACACGAGCCTTGGCTAGCAATGATTTGATTTCTCCATCTCATCAGAAGCCAAGGCCATGGGAGCACAAAAGCAATTCATCCAAGCGTGGCCCCTGATGTCGTGCCATCCCTGGAGCCCTGCTCATCCTCCACACCTCAACTCTCAGTGACGAACAGTGGAAATAAGGAGCGAGGTCACAGGATTTGCCTCACATTTCCAGACTCTAGGAATGAAACAGGAACTTACTTGAACACCTGGAGTTCCTGGGATACCTGGATTTCCTGCTGATCCTTGATATCCCTAACAAAAGGAAATGAAGACCTGTAACTTTTCATAACTTATATTCACAAATTTCCAACACCTATTTAAGGAAAACAACAATCCTCGTAGTTATTAGAGAACTTTTGTCATACCCCGTCATTTTAGGGCACAAAATTTCAAAAACTGCTATCACAATCTTACATTTGAGATTTAGATTTCAGCTGTCTGAAGCTTTCATCTCTGCATCCGAAATCTGCAGCCTCCACACTTTATGCAAAGTGGTTTTTTTAGGCAATAAGAAAAATCTGTTACTTTAGAATTGTTACATGAGAATGTAACAAATGTATTGTTTTATCCACCATTGTAAGAAAAGAACAAATTGACCCACATACTTTTTTCTTCTGTCTCCACAAAAATAGCTAAAGAATGCCAGGGCTTTTAAAGGCTTATTTCTAGGTACAGGAATAAGCTTTAACAAACAACGTATGTTCTAATACATTATGCAGCTAGTTTTATAATATCTCTAAATAATAAAAATTCCATTCTGAATACCAAGAACTTAGCTATGAACTTAAAGGTATGTAACAGGTTATACAAGTAAAAAAATAATTTGAATAACTGGAGCTAGGAAAAGAAACAAATAATTCACGAGTTAAGGAGAGAATTTCAGGAACCCTTTACCAGAAATCAGCATTGGCAGAACAAGAGAACCTTGACAGAACCCAAAATATCTGCCCGAGCTGGTTTTGTAGATTGCATACAACTAGCATTCATCTTTGCAGTGAGCAAAGATGGCCATTTTTCTATGCAAAATTAGCAGTCTTTTAGAGGAACACTTTAATACAGGGAGGTAACTGAAGGATAGGGTGGGGTTACCTAACTCCATCAAAACACATGTAATTCCAATGGGCAAAATGAGCTACAAAGAGGGGTTCTTGTGAAAAGATGCAAAACAAGAAAAGGAATTGTCCCCACAAAAAATCCCTACAAAATTCTGAGGCTATTTGGCTCAGACCCATCAACAGGCAGCTCAAACTAAATGGAAACTTTATTTCATTGATAAATCCCATAAAATGGACTATCCAATTTCAGGAATCCGAAAATTTGATATTGATTTGATCTGAAAGAATAAAGAATCCCATTTTTAAATGAATTTTCAGTCTTAAAAACAAAAAAAAGTACAAAATTTAATGGGAGATTTCCACACTAGTACAAGGAAATAACAGTACCATTTTATAAGGAATGCAACTTGTATGTCTGATTTGTTCTTTCTATCAGACCTGTTCGGGAATAATAAACAGACCTAAAATTATTTGCTGGGTTAGATACAAGACAGTGATTGCCATGCCCTCTTCCCAAAAGACGTCCGAGCAGATGCCCGAAGAGCCAGCTGGTGGTGTTTAGCATAGAAGTAAACAGAATTCTAGGTCTCTGTCATACAGGGATCCTATACCAAGCATTTCACTTTTAGTGCCCAAGGCAGTTCTAGCAAAATCAGCTTTAGCTGAAAATGCAGTAGCATTCCCAGCTTGCTTATAAGCTTCCTGGGTAGTTGAAAACAATTTACCAAGCCAAAAATGCCTTTAAAAGTTGTCCTTTTTTTCTGCTCCAAAAAAAGCAAAAAGTTCATACAACTTCCTGTAGGATATAGGCCTATATAAATAAAATTTTATTTCACATTTTAGATTTCTGAAATGCAATTTCCCTTCCTTTTCCTTCTCACTGAGCAGCAGCAGAAAGAGAGAAGGATAATTTCCTGGATGAACGGAATTTCAGAATTCAACAGATGACTGGAGGATGGCAGAAGAACTTTTGGGTTACAAAACTGTATATTTAGCTCAGAGCTAGATCTTGTAATGTGATTTCAGAGCAAATCAAACACATTGTCAGTGTGCTTGTGAAACGCAAAGCTGGAACAGAGAAGATTCAAAAGGAAATTCACTGAAATTTCAGAAAATGAGAATCAACATCTGACAGAAATAACCTGTTTTGACAAACTGAAAACACCTTTTATAAATTCTGACAATCCACTTCCATAAAAACTTATCACTTCTTTGTATGATTACTCCTTTGACAGATTATCAAACAGGAGCAGCATGTTACTTTATTACTATCCATTTGCATAGCTTCCTTCTGTTCCCGTACATTAACCTTAATTACACGCTTAGCCATCACCCACTTGATTTAAAAATACTTACATCCTAAATGACAATAGTCTTTTGCAGTACAGATTGCCAGCCTATATGCTAAAGTCTATTCTTTTTCTTTACAGTAAAGTCAGATTATGTCCTCTTTCCTTAACCTCAGAGGCCTCAGCAGAAGTAGGTACATGACAGATCCCTCCATGACCAGCTGTGCCATAGCAAACATTTTACGTAAAAGGGACAGAAGCGGAACTTCCCTCTTCATTTGACACAGAGACAGTTTGGGATTGTAGATTCACTTTCAGATAAGGTGAAATCATTAAATTTGTCACGAAATAACTTTTTTATTTTTATTTGGGCTTGATTTTCCCTCCTAAACTCATCAGACGGACATACAAATGGTGTGAAAGTATTATAGCTAACGCTGATATTCAGTTCTGGATCCAGCTGCCTACATTCTAGACACATAGACACCTATGCAGGGTTAGAAGATACTGGCACAAAATATGCAGGAGGCACTCACCTGTCTGAAGCAGCAGCTGGAGGCAAGACAGAGCACCCTACAGCATATAAAATGACACTAGATGCCTACATTTAGGCAACTGAATCCCACCCCTTTTGGGATATATTAGTTAAGTATCTGTTGACTAATATAGGAACTTGGATACCCAGCGCCCGTGTACACATGTAAACACTAAATGTAGGTGTCGTAAACTGAATCCCACCTGTAATGTCTCATAATGTCAACAATAAACAACAAGACACTGAGATGCTTAGGTTTGTACCAGATGGCCAGGTATTAAAAAATTAGAGACAAAATTTAAAGTAATTTGGATATTTGAATAAAATGACAATAATTTACACATAACTGAAAAAATTGTAAGGATTATTTAGGCCAAAGAAATTATATAAAGAGCACAGACAACTTAGCAATACTGACATAACCAGGGAAATAGGAGCGTAGTTGGAAAACTGAAGTTAGGGGAAAAAACTCAGCAAGAAGGACATATGATAAGTAATAATTCCAAAGAACTTTTAGGTGCAATAGTAGATTAAATCTCAGAAGTATATCTTCTTTGCCCCTGCATGGCTAAAGGATGAAATTCAGACAGCATTCAAGGGTGCATCAAATCAGAGAAATACAAAAGAAAAACAGAGGAGGTCCTAATACGGCAGTGCTGGTTGCTCTGCACACTTCCTTACTGAAAAGCTGTTGGATTCACTGACCAAAACACACAAATGATCCAGGACAACAACAGGACTATTTGGGCAAGACTTAGGAGAAAAAAGTAAACAAACTGAATTTGGCTAGGAAATAACCAAGGATCAACAGTAACAGTCTAAAGATATTTAAAGACTGTAAACACCAAGTAAACAGAACTATTTAGGGTGATGTAACTAAGCATAATGGAATTCAACTGTGAAAGAAAATTTTCACTTGATGTTAGGAAAACATCCTGCCAGAGAGGTCTACTGACTTAAACTGTGCAACAGTCTCTTGTGGAAAACGCTTAGTACATTTAAAACACAACTATCTACAGTGTAAGAAGAGAAGCTTTTCATCCCTTTTTATAAAATACATTATATCTTCAAGGTGAAAAAGTCTTATAGTTATTCACCATATACCCATAACTCAAATTCACAGTCATGGTATGACCTTAATCCTCACGGGCAATATTCCTACAGCAAATAAAATTATTCCTGTGAGGCAACAGAAATGTTAGGACGTATCTATGTATTTGAATTAAGTGTTTTAGCCTTTGTCTGAGAAACTGTTTATCGTCTGATCTCTTTGCCTTTGGTCCTGCTTCCTTCTTCTCTCAAGGAGTTTCTTCTCTCCTCTCTCCCCCCAAAAACCCTCCCTAACGCTTTTCTATGCTTGTAGTCATCTGTCTACTGCTCTTCTTTTTTCCTGTGCCTCTGGACACACTGAAAAGCCAGCTGGTCCTCTCTTTGGACCATGTGCCTTCCTCGTTTCTCCAGGGTTTTCTTAAACTTTACAGTTCCGCTGGTAACTCAGGAGACCAAACGACATGTCATCTCCTTTCTCCTCCCTCTCTTACATAGCAAGGGCCCAGTAATAGGACTTCTCATGTTCATCTACTTCTGGAGGCTACCAGGACTGTATCTGCAACGAAGACCCTACACCTACATGTATTAAAACATGAAAATGAAGGGCAGATTCAGCATTGGATCACAAAGCTAACTAAATGCAGTTTTTATCCTCCCACTTTAATGTGGGGGGGACTCCTGACCAAAGATTTGCTATCACATGAACATTATTCTGGGAGTAGTACAGAAAATAGTTGCCCACTGCCCTGGGGTTTCTTGGCCTGTTTAACTCTTCGCTTTTATTACACCTCCTTCCATTGACCATTCCCTTATGGGCCAAGGCTTTCATAGCTCAGGTCTACCAGCACCGTGCTTTCACTGAGCCTGACCTAGTGTGATAAACATCTGCATGGGTTCAAAAAACACACAGAAGAAAAATCCCATCAAGATTATTAAGCACAAGGCCATGAAGTATGGCTTCAAAAGCTTTTCCCAGAATAGAGAGTACCATTTTACAGTTGCATTATCAACTGTGCTTGTGAAAGTTTCCTGAGAAATGTGGCTGCAGAGTTTTTATCAACTTAAATCCCCACATAGATCATCCAATGGCCACAGGTAGTGTACATGTGAAACTATTACCCATTTTTCTTTCAAGAGCACTGTTAAAATGACTGGCCATTATACAAAGTTCATGATAAAAGATTCAATCTTCATTCAGTCAACAAATACGAATAAACTCTAGGTAGTACAGCTATAAAAGTATTCTATATTTAAAAAAAAAGAAATATTGAAATAACCCAAAATTATTTTATTATGTGAGACTTTTAATATGTTACGAACTGTCCATCTGGATATATCAGTAAAGTCAGTCTCCCCAGATTATTTTAAACTATTTATTGCTTACAGACACTGTAAAGACAAGGCAAATAGTTCTAAACTTTCATGAACTAGACGGTATACTGGAAAATTCCCCAGATTTGTCAGCCACGTGGTTCAAAACTGACAAATATTTTTGTTCAAAGTTCAAAACCGACAAATATTTTTCATTTCTTTCAACAAACTGATAACCTATCACCTTTATTAACCACAAGCGATTGCTGCACTCTCTTTTCTTTTTTTTCTCCTAAGCTAGAGTTTTTCCTCTGTATGTCTAAAGTATCCTTTGGAATAAAAAATGGCTCTGTAACCACACACAGTGAGGCCGCTGAGTATTCTCCAGGCCAGTAAACACTCCAGCTGCTTCATTCTGATGAATAATGCCCATTAAAATAAGGTCCAAATGAGATCCAAATACTATTTTTACCCTCATCCTTATTTACCAGTGCTATTTCTGCTGACAAAACAATTTAATCATTTCAGGTCAAGACTGCCATTTTTGACTAAGAGGAAATGTATTTTTATTAGTTATTAAACTTCTAATTTCTATACTTTTCTCCAGTTATTTCAAGAGATCCTTTGTGTATATATCAGAGCATGTAAAATAAACAGAGCTAGTGATTAAAGCAAAAAAAAAAGCCTAAAACCAAAACTATTTTTTTTTAATTTAAGAAATGTATGACTTTGAGTCATGTTTTTATTCATTTTCCCCAAATATTACAGCAAACGATTTTACTCAGGGAACAAGTAAAACAAGGAGAACAATTATTTTATGGTAATATTGAACATATTCATGGGAATTGGTTTGAATTTTTCCAGACTAAAACTAACTTTAAGTGTTAAAACCATCTAGTCAGCCCATGATCAATAAACTATTTTTATTATTATTTTTTGCTTTAAAAAATCAATTATATATAGTAATACAAATGCATGCCTAAAACCTTTCTCAATGAGAGAAGCATTTTCTTGAGCAGTTATCCTGTTCAAAGAAAATGAATACCAGATAGGCAAACTGGAGTAAGTTTAGAGAAGAACATAAAAATGTGTTTGAGAACAGAAAAGACTGACTTTCCAGGAAAAGCTTTTCATGCAAAAGCCACTTGATCAAACAACACTGACCACAGACAGCAGCTACCTATAAGCCTGTAGTGCTGTCTGAATTGATAGCTTGCTTTTCAGGGTTCCCCAAGGGGATATAGCTAAAGAGATTCAAAGGAGTGAAGTTATCTCAAACAAGGAAAATCACTGACAGCATAGATAAAGTGTAAGTAGTATTAGCAACAACAAAAAAAAAGAAAAAAAAAAGGAAAAGAAAAAGAAAACTCAGAGAGAAAAAGACAGAGAGAGGGATCTGTTTTCCTACACAGTGTATGTAAAGGGTCTCCCATCATTCCTGGCTAAAAGCTAGACTGGAAAGCAGTCAAGAGTCTACTGTAAGGAACAATAATATACTGGCCAGAGCTGCAGATGATCTAATAGGCTTGCAATTATCTCCTTACAAAGAACAAGTGCAAAAAGCCATATTTGATTTTTCAAAAAGATAAGTCAGTTCATAAAACTAAAGGATTTAACTGCAATCCTTTCAAACAACATTAACTTCTGAACAGCAAAATTTAACCTCTAACTTTAATCTTTCAGTTTCTCCATTAGCAGGGCGTGTTGATTCAGTTCTAATTGCCTGAGATACTTTTGTTAATCTTTTCCATGTTCACAGAATGCCCATCTTTGCACATTATGACTCATTTGCAGGGGAAAAAAAACCCACACAACTGCCAGATTACAAAGCTACAGAAAGACTACAGAGTCAATTTATTTCTCCTCTGTGATTCATGGCGTTATAAATTTTAGTGCTTATGGGGAGATGTGTGGCATTGAAGTGGAAATCTGTTTTCACAAAAGTATGAAAAAGTCATGACAGATTCCTTCTAAAACAATTCTGACTGTATCTTACTGGACACTTTGAAAACAGAGTCTTTATCTCTTCTTTAAGAAAAGGAATGGAAACTGACACTTCTCTACAAATATCCAGGCGATTCTGGCTTCAGCAAAGGCTACACAATATCATTTTATTTTTCAGAGCATCAGAGTTACCTAGGTTAAACATAGTTCTGCTACACTTATCCACAGTGCAGCTCCACTTGCAGCATTTCTCATGGTTGAGCTGTGATGCACAGAGTCTCCCACGGAAGTGCTGGCCGAGGCGCTTTGTATACCTCCCTCTGCACAGAAGAACTGTACTGCTCCTCTGAAGTTCAAGTGCTATCAATAAACAACTGAATAAAAATGTTATTCTGATTGGATCACACTTTCCTAGCCCTTTTCCTGCTTTAAAATCCACGTTTTCATGATGGTCAGAACATAGTATTTTATAGCACTGGCAAACTCAATTCAAAGACTGCTATCTCTATTTCTGGTTCCAAAAAACTTTCAAAACAATGGCCATCAAAATCTGATTGACACAGAAGCAAAAGAGTAAAAATTCTGAGACCAGACATTTTAGAGACTGGAGAAAGAATTATATATCATAGGACAATAATAGCCAGGTCTCAATTCACCAAGCCCTATCTTTTAAAAGAGTAATTTTCTTTTTTTTAGAAATAACTAAATTCCCTGTTTTCAGTTGCTAATTTTTTCCCCTCATCCAAACTCTGCTTTCAAAAGGAACCACCACAGTTAGATCAACCATCTGCTGTCCATAAGAAAGGGCCAAAATGTAACTAAGCAACAAAATAAAAGAAATGTGAACATTTTATAACGTGCAGCATGGAGCTTTCTCTTTCTAACTGACAATATTTATTACCCTTCCAAGTAAGTATCAATCTCACTGTTTCCATCTTTAGCTGACATAGAAACAGAATGTATTAAAAATTCTTAACAAAAACAGAATGTTAGGTGTTTTTATTAAGTTATCAAAATTGACAGGTAGTGCCTCTTTAGCAAGAGTAACATGCTGCAGGCACTACTAACATTGATAAGCAAGCCCAGATTTGGGAAAGACCCATGATTAGTTACAATATCCTCATCAATCTTTCCGCAGGACATAACAATTACTAAAACAGAGAACTAAGTTGAAAGGCCCAGTCTAGCTTTTTGCTGCCCTTCTCTGAAGTTTGTCCAGTTTGTCAAGCATGATAAAACAGCCCAAAATAAGTGAACCCTGCTAAGTCTCACCAAAACCCATCGAATGTTAGTTCCCCCATCCATTATCCAACGTCTCTTGCCTAATGGATTTTGTCTTCTCTGCACGCACCCACTTAAATAAACTTTTTAGTGTTTTGGGTCATCTTGTGCAGGTTCCTCTTACAAAGCGAGGACAGAGCATCCCTAGATAATGATTCATCATGACCAAAGACTAGACATACGCAGTTACTTGCTTATACTGTATATTTCATTTTTTTAGCTATCTAAAGTTGGGTAAGATAAAAACATTCTAGGGACTCAAGCATACGATTTACTCCTCAAAATAAGAACAAAAAGGCTACAATAAATTAACAGTTTGTAGTATGCGCATGCGCTTTTCTTTCCCTATTTTTGGTACCCACGTGCCCAGCAGAGAAATTGTACTCTTTTCAGAAGCAGAGTTTGAATGCTCCCAACTGTTTTTCACTGTCTTTTTCTTTTTTTTTTTTTTTTTTTTTTTTTTTTAATAAAATGACACAGCCTAGTAAGTAGTAAGCCACATCAGGGGCCACATTGCTGTAACAGAAACATCGATGGTGAAGTGTCTGAGCCGTTGGCCTGCCTTCTTTCAGCACGCCCGAAGCGCACACGCAGCTCTGCTTTGGCAACGCAGAGGCTGCAGGCTGTTAACCCAGCCTTGCCCAGCAGAGGAGCCTGCGTGTCAACAGCTTAGCGGCTTCCAGGTAGATCCGAAGATCTAATATATTTTTAAATGAAAATGTACACTATTCTTATATATGTATTTAATTATAATTTTATCACAATAAAAAAATGTTAGTCACAAAGACCAATCTCGCCATTGCCAAATTTGTCATTTTTATTTTAGGGACATCTGTTATTCATCTACTTTCAGTCTTTACCATTCATACGAATGCAATGCTAGTTTAAAAAGTAAAATCTAGGGTGAGAGAAAAATACAGACATTTTTATGACATATGTTTTAACACATAATGTGTAGAACTGAAAATATTTGTATGTTTAACATTGTATATGTATATCTACATATTTTTATTGATTATTGCTATAGGACTCAGACCAAAAGAAATTAAATGAACCAAGCCTAAACATGAGGTGCAATCCCTAAAACAAAATAGACAGGATTTTTCCTGTCCTAAACAGCTTCCTAAATCAAAAAATCTAAGCAGTAAAGATTGCAAGTCAGAAGGTGATAACTTAACTGCTGCGAAATGACGCAAAGACCAACAGGAGCACTCATACTCTGTTTTCTGCTTTACAACAGTGCCTAAACTCATGCTATCATATTTATAATATTTTAATTGAAATAAAGATATTGTTATTAACACATTCATAGACTCGTTACATTTAGATGGAGCGTAAACAACATTCACAGTTTCATAGAATGGCAACAAAATCATCTGAATTTGAGATTCTGATATGAATAATACATGTCTTTCCTCCTGTTAGTTTACATTTACAATATATGACTAAGTTTTTAGTACTCACAGGCTTACCATCTGGACCAGGCTGTCCAGGATAACCATGATTTCCGGGCTGCCCGGGGTCACCCTATAGGGATATAATATGTTAACACACAAAGGATACAAAAAAGCAGTTTAACATTAGCACAGTCTAACCTTAATCCTAATCCTAATACAAACAGTGGCTGCAAAACCAGATACCTGCCACTGTTGCTACAGCAAAAAGCAACTGATCTTGCAACCCCTGCCTGGGAAAATCCTCCCTCACTCTTTGCGCAGGATGTGGAGACGTGGGCCCACGTGCAAGGTCACCTTGCAGATCAAGCCCTTTATCTCACATGCTTTCAAGCTTTTTAGCACCCTCAACAAGAAAAGTAAAAACACTTTTCATCAAATAGATGAAAAATTCTATATTAAAACCCTGTTACTCTAGCACTGCACAAAACTTCCATCTCTTTATCAAAGATGTGGCTGAGTCTAGTTCTTACAGCCAAACACTGGGAAAGCAAAAGTTGGGATTAAAACCTGTTAATAACAAACTCCTCTCCACATATTTATTGTTGTTTAAAAAAAAAGTATTGCTTTGTAATTCTTATAAGAAGGTCTTTGCAATTCTGTGATTAGCCTTTGTTATGACCACACCAAAGAAAAACAAAACTCAGTTCCCCAGACATCATGTTTATGACAAGAACATAACTTCTGACTCAATATATCCTCTTAGTGTATTTATGTCCTCTTTGTTTATTTTACCAGAGGACTTGATTTGAGCCCAACAAAATCCAATAAGACTTGACTTATAAAAGCCTTTTACTTCTACAGGAGCTTTAAACCTGTTCTTCAGCCTGACCCATTACCAGGCTCTCAGCTCCGTTACAGCTTCAGAATTGCCACAGACAGGGAGGACACGAGAAGGGAAACACCAGGCTGGCTTTCGGGGTGACTATGAAAAACATCTTTTCACATACAAATCACAGATGTGTTATGATGAATGAAATGGGAAAGTATATAGAATATGTCTCTTTACAAAACTCACAAAGCAAAAGCAGTTATCATTTGCTAAATTAACAGTAAGTTATCTAGAATTATAAATGTCCAAATTAGGGAGTCCAGCTTTGATATGAGTGAAACTAAATTTGCTTTTAAATACCCAGTATCTAAACTATGCAGTGTTATAGCCTGTGATTTAAAAAAGTTAGTTTTAAAAAAAAAATTACTTGTATTTTTAAATTGCTTTAATTGAATTAATTTTATTGTACTGCATTAATATTACAAACACACAAATTATGTTTAAATGTATAAGGTTGCAAAGTCCATTATACAGAAGTTAAGATATTCTGTAACTAAGACAACCTATGCAATCTTAAATTGGCTTCTTTTTCACTCTTTCTGCAGTCTTTTAACTTAGGGACTATCTTGTCACCTGTCTTATTCAGTTAGCCCAAAACAAATATCATACTGCAATGCAATTGAAAGACTGCTTATTAAGCAGGTATCTAATTTAAATTGTATAGATCACCTTAATTCTGACACTTCCTAACCTTTCATGCTATACAGGGTGGGGCTGTAGAAAATTTTTTATAAGTATTTTCTTCTCCCTCCCTCTTTTTTCTCTAATGTGCTAAAGAAGAAAAAAAAGGTTAAAAAAATCCATTACATGAAATAATAATGATCTCCATCATTTGGTTTCCAATTCCCTGATCAGAGAGACTTTTATCATTATAGCATAAAGCCCTTTAACTTGAGGTAGCTGCAGCATAACTGTTAAACATTATATTACTAAATTGTTTGTTTGGGGTTTTTTTGGTAAACATTTGCTTAATGAAGGATAAGCAGTTGGGGTTTTCCTGTCAGTTTTTACAAGGCATGCTAGTAATTGTGGACAGCACTGCTTAGCATAAATACTGGCGAAGGTACTATGGCAAAATACTAAGGATTTGAGTGAGCCACATTCGAGATCTGAGACCCAAGTCTAGTCCTTGTTTTAGGCTTCTAATCCTTCACCAACACTGAAGGGAGGTCATAAAAATCAGATCGGCCCACGGTGGAATTCTCTCAGTAAGCATTTATTCTATTATTAAACAAAGAAGAAAAGATCTCCATTAAAAGACTGACTAATTTATTAGCAAACCATTTCATTATCAAGCAAACACTGCAAGATCATTTGCTGAATAATTACACAGAAACACAATTTTACATTGTATAAATGTAATGAGATTACATTAACGAGCAGTTTCTTGAAAAGTTAAAAGATGCATTAGTGTTATCATGTGGCACCAAAACCTGGCCTTTAAGGATACTAACCACTATTCTGCTCCACTGCATTTAACGGAGGCAGAAGTAGTCCCCTCATTTTTTAACCCACATGACCACAGTTGTCAACATAACAACTTGAGCAATAATAAAAGCACTATATGTTTAATAAGAAAGACTGGAAGCTTACTTTGGGGCCTGGAGGTCCTTGCTTTCCTGGCGGGCATATGCAGGGGGCAGGCGTTGAGCCTACGTCACTAGGACCATTCATGCACTACCAAGAGCGAGACCAACCATCAATACACATGCCAAAAATGTTCAACAAATACAATATTATACCAGGCTGATCTTCCTTAGGTTGCACAGGTCATGGTTTTCATGCATTTGTTCTGCTGGAACTTCTGCTTATCTGAATATCATCCCCCAACAAATTTGCATGCACGAATTCATCACTTTACCCAGAAGAAAAATAAATAAATAAATAAACTCTACTGGGTTGATTTCTGAAACGGGCTTTGCTCTTCCACAAATATTTTGTCAAATACTTTGACAGTTTTCAATCTGCTAACATGCAAAACCATTCTTCTAAACTAATGGATAGTCATCATTTGTAGGGTGATCAATAATTCAAATATCACTATTTAAAACTTAAAAAAAGAACCTAATAATCGTTACTCTGAGCAAACTGACCACAACTGATAGTGAGATTAGCATGTCATCATGCGGAACAAGTCTGAAAAGAACTCAGAGTCCAGGTGTCCCACCTCCTGGACGAGTGTCCAACCACCAAGCTACTTGAGAAACAAGGGGCATGGCTGCTACTCCCATGCATTCCCATCAGCCCCTAACCCCGGCCCAGGAGCTGCCTCTCCTCCAAAGAGCATTAGCTGACTTGACTCCAGACTGTGCTCCCTAGCAAACAGTGGTAGCAATAAACCTTGGCACACTGTGTCACTCTCTACAGAATTTTTTTTTTTTTTGAGGGATCTACTTCCCTCCATGGACATCACAAGAAACCTAAGTGTTTTACCAAGGTCTGTGGGTATGGAGGGGGAGTGCAGAGGAGAAAACTACTAAGGGCAGGGGACTGAAGTCCCTTTGCCCAGGGTCAGGCACCCAAAATTTAGGTGCATCTGGACTGAATTTATATGCCACAGTTGGATTCACTGAATCTTCTTTCACACAGTGAGTGCTTAGAGCTATGTGAAGGCAGAAATTCAAGAATCCAGGGTGTGGAGGAGCAGATTTTGTACTTATTATCAAATTCACTTTCTATAACATTTTACTCAGATTTTCTATAATAATGCAGATATTTTACAATCTTCTCTGAATGCAATGCTTTCTCAGGGTCAAATGAGCGTTCAAAATACAAATTCACGTTTTCTTTGCAACAGCACCAAGCATGAGTGGAGTTACCAGAGTGGCTAAGGGAATTATTATATTAAGCCTTCATATTAGCTCCCATTCAGGGAGCTCCCATTCACATGATGCAAGAACAGCTACTCGACTGTGCATATCCCCATTCACTTTGCAACAGCATCCAGCCCTGCAAATAAGAGCAATTGAATTGAACTGGGGAGAAAAAAAAAAAAGGCCATTTATTCTAACAAACATGGGTTTCTTCAGAAAGCTGGTTTTGAATTTGTCTATTAACTTGCATTCAATTAATGGAATTCTAGTATTTTTAAGTTTAGCAAACCTCTGTCCATTTTTCAAAATAGAGCATATGTTCCCTATAATAATAAGTTTATGTAAAGTCAAATACTACCTTAAACTGAGTTTGAGCAGGTTAGGATTGAGCCTACCTCTCCATTCTGAAACAAGAAGAAACATAGTTTAAGAGTATAGCGATATTTGTAATAAATAAAATCCATTCATTTGCAAATGCTACCAAAATCACTCATAAATTTGGGGCTGTAACTATCAAGCAATTATAACTCAAAATTTCACACTTTCTCAAATGTATGTGCAGTTGCTATCAAAGCCAATGCATTTTAGTATCATTTAAGGGTTTTTCAACAGGGGCCACCAGCAGCAATTTTACAAGGAAATGACAAAACTAAAATTAAAAATGAATGATGTAAGTACTTATACACTGTAGTTTAGATTTGTGTCAAGATTTTTGCCAGGAGTAATTCCTCATTAAAAAAAATCCTCTGATTATTCATTCATGTCCAAGAATGTACCATAACATGACAAGACAGAAAGGATGTAAAAAACTTAAATATAAGAAATGTACCATAATATTACAAAACTTTCTGATCTCAGCCTGAATCCAGCATCCAGGAACATACATGTCAACATAGAGGCAAGGCTGGCTTTTTCCTCACTTGCTTTCCTGTGTGATTGCATAAGACTCTGCTATAAACTGAAGCGAGGTTTCTGGTATATGCAATATCGTAGAACAATGTGTCCCCAAATATTTCGGCACGCCAACCTTGAAATTGTCTTACTTAATCATTTAGTAACCACCATTACCTGCACCGTGTACAGGAGGTTTCTGATGCAAACAGTCACCATGGATTTCATACACAGCCAGTGGAAAGAGACAGGTTCCTCTATATTCAATCTACATCTTAGGCAGCCTCTAGCAATTATTTTCCTCCATTGTTTGTACAGGGAGCTTAAAATGACTCTGCACCCAGGTACCCCAGGTAGCAGGGATGAATTCAGGCCACAATTAGCACATACAGGCCTTGCTTAGTTTCAAAACTCTGACACAAACACAGTCCAACAGAATATAACCACAAGCCATATATACCTTGCTGTTTCATCACCTCCTCAGAGAACATCCACCATATTTATTTTCACAAGGAGTCCAGAATTTTCATGGGTGAAGTCCAAATTTAATTTATAACAGCAAGTGAAACTGAGCTGACAAAATCAACCTTTTTGCTCTGACTTCTTGCCAAAATGCAGAGAATGCAAAATGATGGGGTTTTGAGTGTTTACTTTCTATACCCCCAAAATTTTTTTCATTTGTTTTCTTTCCATATCCTACTCATATTTTGTAAAGAGCAGAGATATGTGGGGCAGTTAAATAGCCGAAGACTACGTTTACTTCAGGAAGTAAAGCTAACATTATACTGCATTCCTGCACCCATCAGTTCCTGACACACACAGTCAGATTTCACGACAGCTAACAGTCTAGCCATGTACTTGCTGCTTAAGTTTGAAAAGAAGTAGGTCTTAATAGGGGTGCTATACTGTATGGGGGCTATTATTATAGACAAACTGGCCCTCATTAAACAGAAACAAGACAGACTGGCTCTGGATCTATGTAAGAGTTGGGCAAAGAAGGAACTATCTGGATGTTGAAGACTCACAAGTTCTGCTGTCAAGCTGGCAAAATCATCCTAATACTAGACCACATCAAAACATGCAAAGTATGGTTTTACATACTAAGACACCGGTGTCTGATTATCTTTAGCTCCGTTCTTTCCAGACACCACATAAAGGATGGCATTTTCAAGGCAACTGTAAATATAAAACAATCCTTTGCTTGTATTTTGAAAAGGGAGTTGGATGCTTTTGAAAATCTGTTCACATGTGTTTTACATTTCATTGCATAATTAACTCTAAATAAAAAGGCAAGGAGAGGGCCAAAGCAGCCCCTTAAGCTTCCTAATTATGCATGAGCTGGACTGGATTTCAGTTTTGTATTATCCAAAACATACTTCATGAAGTCTTGGCATCATTTCAGCCAAGGGGAGTTTTAACACAGACTTCAGCATAGGTACTTATAATAGGAAAACGTAATTTAAAAGATAGTTCTGTTGGTTACATTAAAAAAAAAATCTGAGATTAAATGACCTCCTGATGAGTATCAATACACTGCTGAGTATATTAGATAAATTAAATAATATTTAAAGTACTTTATCTTGTTATAACCTAGTTGTTTTATTGATTCATAAAGTTTGAAGTCCTGAATTTGTGATGTAAGATTCTGAAATTCTTCTATACTGCTGTCAAATTTGCACCATCAAATATCTACATTTACATTAAAGCCTGTTATGCTACCTATGTCAGGAAAAAAAATTATTTAAAAATATGTTTGTGCAAAAAGAAGGCTGAGAACAGACAAGTTCTATGTCATTTGAATGACGCTGCATAGGTAACAAGCATTTGTTTGCAGCAGCTGAATCAATGGAGTGTTATGTATTTTAAGACTTTGTTATTAAGTTAGCTTTAAACAGTGATTTAGAAAAAAAGCCAAGTAATCCTCAAAAGTTCATCTATCATACTCACAAATCCTGGGATCTCACAGACTGTTTCTCGGTTATTTTGCTCTGGGTCACAGTAGATTCGCAGTTTTTGTAAATCAAACTATAATTCAAAACATAAAAGACTTTTTTAATAAAGTGTTAAAAGTCTAACATTAAGTAAATTTAAACTATACCCTTCTTAAATTATGTCACCCTCAGGCATAAAAAAATGAACAAGAAATTACAAAGCAACAGAAGCTGGAAGCTCTCTGAGTCTAGTACACTTAACAAGCAATTAAAGAGGTAGAAGAATTTTTACTCATGCTACTCACAATGCTTCATACGTGCAAGAAATTACATGGCCTGTAACAAAATTATTTAAAAGAAAATAATCGATCCAAGATTTTGTTTTCTGAAATAATGAAATTACTGCCCCTAATCCTTGAAAATAAATCAAATCATGCACAACACAAATAACACTGGCTGCCAATATCATTAGGGGACAGTTACAACCCCACAGGCAAAACCTAAATACCTAAATAGTCCTGGGAAGATGTCTCTACACCAAGCAGTCTGCACTGGATGTAAGGTTAGTAAGTTTTGATGAAACAACAAAAAACATCCCTGATGCTTGAAAGGATCTGGCCTAGAGTTCAGATGTAAAACATAAAATTTTGAAAAGCAGCCAATAAAAACTTTGGCACCAGGTTAGTAAAAGTTGTGCCATTCTGGTCTGTCACTGTACACCAGAAAAATGAAACTCTGCTCAAGTCAACTTTTCTAGTTAAGACTATCACAACTGAGAGGAGAAGAAAGCCCAGTCATTCTTATGGGAAATCATGGGACGTGAGCTTGACTAGTGGAGGGAGTGAGGGGAAGGCACAGCATGTGCAGTCTGCTAATACCAGCCATCCCAGGAATGCATGTTTTCAAATTTAAAATGCCTTAGCTACAATTCACAAAATTTAAGTACGTGTATAAGTTTATCATCACTATACTGGAAAGCACTTAAGCCTGCAAGATCCTGACTACTTGGAGAACACTTGCAAATTATCACTGGAAAACATCTGATCCAGAGCACATGAAGACAAGTGAAAATTCACCAGTTTCTGAAGAAATTTTTTATTTTTTCTTTTCTTTACTGCAAATTGGTTTCTCTAGTTTATTGTGAAATCTGACTCTTGTATCATTCTTTGTATCCAACCACAACTTGTTTCTTTGTTAATGGATTTCAAAATACCTTGTCACTGAAAGGTGTTACGCAGATTCATTAAAATATTTCTCTATAATAATAGTTTAAATAGATATATTTTGGCAAAGTTTGACTGTTAATGGCTTATAGCATGTGTCACAGAGTCTGAGAAACTGCAGAAAGAAAATACCTTTTTTAGATTATAGAAATCATCCGGAAATATAAAATTGCTCCCTGATGTAGATTTTCTACTTTTCTTCCAGCCCACTACCAGAAGTGGATCTTTCGCAATTCTACATTCCTAAAATGTTTTCATTTTTATTTTAGATAAAATGTCTTAGTAATAACATTCCTTAACTGAGAAACAGAATTAATGGGAATCTAAAAAAGTCCCATTTCTGCAGCTGAGAGGAAAAAAAAAACAAACAAGAAACACCACCAACAAAAAACAGCCTAAAACCCTAGAATGCACAAAGCTATTAAAATGCAGCAAATGGGATAATTCTGCACTGACAAAAAGAATATATGAGATGATTCATTATAATTCTGAAACCTCTACTTGCCTTGAAACAAATACCTAAAGGTCTACCAGAAATCTGCAACAATAATAATTAATTATTTGCTACAAAGAGGTATTTTAGTGTACTAATTACATTTCTACCAGGCATGCTGAGTCACAGAAAGAGCGTGTCATTCAAGCTCTCTGTGCATGTTTTTAGAACATGATAATAATAGATCTGAAGCCTGGCTACAAATAAGCAAAATGCAGGAGTAACTGACTAAAGGCAGCTGAAGAGAGTTAATGAAAATGATGAAAAACATATTAATTTAATGGCAGCAGTAAGCATTAAGAAATTAAACAGTAGAGTATGAAAAAAGCATAGCTTTCAAAACGCCTAAAAATAATGCCTATTTAAGTAATTCAGTATTTCTCAGTATTGCCTCCGTGACTCTCAGTCTAATTAGTAATGTCATTACTACATTGCTATAAATAAATCATAAGAAATTAAAACAAAGAAATAATCTATTTAGCAAATGTCTGGAATGCTGTCAGTGTTATAGTCTTTATCACTTGCATTGACCCAAACAGCCTGAAGTTTTTACCAACTTTTCAGTGGCTGCATACAGCCGAAGGCAAAAGGAGTTTAAGGAGCTGCGGAACAGATGAGAATCTGTGTACAGCATTTGCAGGGTCTCTTGCAGCACTGCAGACTCACACAGGGCCAGCTGGCACACCAAATATTTGCAGTATGACAGAAACTGAATTTATATGCTTCATTTATATGCTTCATACTTTCTTGACAGCCAGTGATGAGACAGAAGCTTCTTGAAAATGTTGCTCTCTCGCTCTTGTGCCAGCATAACTGCTACACTGATGCAAGGAAATGACGTTCAAGTGTCAAGCACAGAGCAGATCCCCTGCTTTGAGATACTACTCGCCAAATTTAGGGGGCCACATGGCATGAAATTATTGATGCAGCAAAAACTGACATCCCCTGAACTTAGTGAGACCAGTTAAGCACTCCACTCCTCCCGACAATTCCTGTTTTTTGGAGAAAGATACTTTCTTCCTTTCCCATTAATTACTAAAATGTTATATATTCAGTGTCCAAGGCTCCAATGGAAATGTTAGCCTGCAGCAGAATTTCTGAATTAGTCTGATAATGAAATTACTGTGTTTACAATGTATGCTTACCTGTACAGTTTCCTCCTTCCCAGAATACTTTCCAATTTGCGTTAGGCCACTGATGTAAATACCTAAAACAGGATGTAATGGCTCTGTTTCAATTTCTTGGTCATCTATATACAAAGTTACAAACTCTTCTGTCACTAAGAGACGAATTTGATGCCAGCCTTCATCAAACAATGTCTAAAAAAAGTGAAGAAAACAGAAATGCTTGAAACAAAATGTCTTCAGTTTAAACTACTGTAAAACTTCATTTCAAGTCTTAATCTGCCTTAGAGATGATCAATGATTCTGGCTTTGCCATGCAAAAAAAAATTTAACCGTATAGGCAAAATAAGTATTAGTCAAGTAATTCTGTAATTGAGAATATGATATTTGCTAATAACTAGTCACTATTCCAGGATTTTTTTTTAACTAGCATAGATTTTTCAGCCTATGATCCTGAACATGTTGAAACCTATGTTTGTTTTTCAGCAGTGGTATAGTGTTTCATGCACTTTAGACCTTCAATCACAGTGAAAAAGAAGTGTTACTTGAAAATCTTTCTACCTAATCTGTTATGAAAAAAATCTTAAAGTAGTCATGATATTAGCAGAAAGAATCACAAATACTACAATGAAAAAAATCAAGTATCACATTCATCTCACAGAACTTGAGCTATTTAAAGGTTTAAGATTTGGTCTAAACAAATAGCCTATAGGTAACAGAGAGTGAGGGATACCTTTAGAGAAATATTCATCTCATCTACCTTAGAAATGAAATTCAGCATGGAAAGAAATGCCATCTTCTTGAACCTATCCATTAATTAAAAAAAAAAAAAATCTAGCTATTGAGCCCTGATGCTTATCTTTTATATAGCTAAATTTAATTGAGATTAATCCCACACTAGGTTGGTATACCTAAGAGCTGAAACATTCACCTTCCAGTACATTTTATATTTTTGTCACCTTTTGTAGGCATAATCAGAAATTAATCTCACTTCCCTTACTAGTTAGTACACACCCCCAGATAATATCTCTGCCTCTGTTATTTTTATTCGTAGACTGGGATTTTATGTATTTACAATAGCCCTCATTACAAGGTAAAAATAAACAGCAAACCAGAACATAAAACATTTCCATTTTCTTGAGTAGATGTGATAAATAATCATAAATGTTTGACAAAGAGGTTCATTAAAGCATCAGTGACATTCACAATGTGTTTAGAGGAATGCAGCCCTAAAAAGGGCAAAGAATTATTTTTCTTCTCAATAATAGTAAATCCAAGCATGAAGAAACAGGACAGAAAAAAATGAAAAGTTGTTTTTGCAGGCTGAATTTCATGGATACGTGGTACTGCAGGAATAAAATTGATTTTTCGCTTTGGCCGCCAAAAACAGTGAAACAATTTCAGACCGACTTGAAACCAAAATTTCTCATAATTTCCAGGAAATCAAATTAAACACTTTGCCTCTTCCAAAAAAAAAAAAATTTTTTTCACTTAAAGAATTTTAAAGGCAGAGGAAATTTGGAAAGAAAAAGTAAAATTCCCCATTTGTTAACAGAAGAAGGAAATACCCCCTCTACCTAAAGCCTAGTAATTAAGACCTTCTCTAGGACAGCTAAGGAGTTGTATTTAAAACTCCTTCAGCCTGATGTGAAGGATTCAAAGCCAGGCCACCACTTCCCAGAAAACTAGAAACCGCTTGAGACACTAAGTATTCTAGGGGTAAATTTTTCTCATGCTTTTTTTGTTGAAGTGTGCCTCTTACTTCACTTTAAAAATACTCCCTAAGGTAGGAAGGAGAAATTCCAGGCGCTGTATTCCTGTGCTGCTGTATTCCCATGCTGCTGCTACAAATACAAGAGTAGAGACATTCATTCTCCTCCCCTCTGTGTCTGTCCCATAAGTGAGATAACCTTTCTTACAGAGTTGATTACTTCACTGAAAATTCCTGAAAAAAGATAGAAAGGGAACTTTCAGATTACACTCTGAGAAAACAAAAATGGTTTGGGCAAACAAGGGAATCCCTCCATCAGTGGAGATGGGCTGAGAAAAATAACTAGCTGAAAGGAATTTCTATTCAATAGAGAACTGAACAAACCCAGACCAAACTCTTGTAAGCTGCTAACTTCTCTTCTAAAGAAGAAAGTGACTTCTTTCATTATGTATTTTTTTCCTTTTATATATTTTTAAGGAATTTAGAAGTTTAATAAAAACTCTCTAAAAATGGAATATTCTGATTCACATTTTCTGGTCTCTGTATCAAAGGCAGAACATACTTTTCAGCTAATGCATATGTTGAGAACTGAGCTGTGTGCAAACATTTCTAGGTCATCTTCACAAGCACGTGCTGGAAACTGCTGAATAGAAAGGACCTGCAAGCATTTACATGGATGAACTCTGCAGACACTCGGGAAAAATGGATAAAATACCCAGCATCTATTTTTAAATGCCTAAGCAGCCAAGCACGAGATCATACATTTTTAAAAAACACAAAGGAAAAACATGTACAAGTATTCCGGCA
Organism: Apteryx mantelli; assembly: GCF_036417845.1. NCBI lineage: Eukaryota > Metazoa > Chordata > Aves > Apterygiformes > Apterygidae > Apteryx > Apteryx mantelli. The sequence goes on along the minus strand of NC_089980.1, from coordinate 111,778,161 downwards.
GGATGTTGACCTATTCCTTACCTTCACACGAGGTGCAGCAAAAGTAATAACCTGTGTTCCATTTATTAAACTTGTTGTTGTGAATGACAGTTTTCTCTCTTCTCCATTAATAGTGACTGCTATCTGTGGTCTCTTATCCAGACTTAGAATTCTCCACAAATCCCACGTCTTTTTTACTTTAAATCTTTGAGTGGAAACAAATACATATGATGGAGGCAGACCTTCTGGAAACACATTCCTAAGGGAGAAGGTAGGGGGAAAAAAAGACCACAGATGCACATTTTTACAAATCTTTAAAAAAGTCTGTCATACTTTACACAACAAAAATGTTACTAAATTCAGAACTGTATTTATAAAGTTAAATACCTTGTCAATTCTGACAGGTCAACACGTGAGGTTATTTCATAAGCTTTTGCATTAGTAGTTGATATTTGAATTCTCTTTTTAACCTTTTTCTTCACACCTAATCCTAGCAGAATGTCAAATCCTTTTTCATCTCGAGCTGCCACTGGAATTCTTGTTGGACATACAGACTCTGCAAAGTAATAAATGCAAGTGTAGTTCAAAATATAATTAAAACTTTCAAAAAAGTAACCCCCACATGCCTACTTTTTTGTAGCTGACTTTTAAGAAAGAACTGCCAGTTAAGAACAGCAAAAGAGAAGGGATATGCAGAATCCTTAAGAAATATGAAGCGAGAATATTGAGATGTTGTGGTTTTCTGCAATTAGATTCACATACTACTTTGAATTGTGGCTAACTGTAGTAAAAAGTATTACAATATAAAATATGGGCTTGAATTTCTGAACACGCATGGTCTCAAAATGCTACAAAACTAGAGCTGTTAATTTCCTTGATGCACTAATAATTTGGCTTAATTTAGCCTCCCAACTATGAAATCAGTCTGAAAGCGGAAAAAGATAAAATTATTTACAACTTTTTTCTCATCTTCTTTCACTCAAGATGGACTCTAAACTATTTTGTCTATTATATTGTAATCCACTTGAAGCTATCCACACTGGACAAATATCGTGTGATGTATTTTCTGTGGAAAGTAAAGTTGGCTGAATGTTATCTCTGTTTAATTCTTTTTACACAAAAACAATACTCGGCAGCAGACCTAAATTCCTTCCAAAAAAAAAAAAGGGGCGAAAGAGAATGAAACTTAATGCTAAAGGCAACGTTATATTACAGTAATAAATCAACAAAAAGAAAGCAAACAACTTCTCATTTTGTTAAAATTATGTAAACTATTTACAGTAAATACATTTCCACCATTCATTTTCCACTGTTTCTACAGAAAAGTCTCAGCTCAGAGAGAGGACGAGGTTAGGAATACATCCAAAGAAGGGGTGGAGAGTTCTCTCATCTCCATGCGGACCAGCCATGGGCTGGAAAACTCACATTTCAGTGCCAGGGAATTGTCCAGGACAGTCTAGACTGGCTCCTCTGTATCAAATGTGCAACACTGCCCCTCTTCCCTCTCCAGCCAAGCCAGCGACAGTCAGACAGGATACCCCAGCTCTGAGAAAACTCGGCTAAGGGTTCGCCCAAACTGTCCATGGTGTGAACGGGCAGTCCATCCCCAGGGGACATGTCACAGGTACTTGGGGCAGCAGCAAGAAGCTTCTGCCCCTGATAAAAGAAACTCCAACCTTTTTGGACTCCAGCTTCTTATGGACATACAAGGTGAGAAGTGTGCCACAAATACACACTGTCCATATATATTAATGGAGATACACTGAGCTTAGAGCCATTACACATGTAAAGTGTAGGAAGCAGGAAGATAAAAATCTTTAATCTTATTTTTGGAACCTGCTTTTGAGAAACAGATTGCCTTCCCCTTGCTCTTCACTTAGGGTTTTCTTTTCCTCCCCTCAAAAAGTGTCATCTGACTCCCCAATTAAAAAGATATTGCAAATCACCTGTCTGGTTCTACAAGAAAAGAACTGCAAGAACTTGCCCTGTCTACATTATGGAAAATAAAATATCTACCTTCTGAATGCTACAAATAAATAAGAAAATACAAAGTTCAATGTAACTTTTCCTCTTACTCATATCAAAATGCAGTTGCTGTCAGCATACTTCTGATATTAAGTAATAATGATAATACTTTATTTTTTCAGGTTTCTTTAATGTAAATGATAAAAGGCACATGCAACAATATCAGAAGAATATCTTCTAAATTCATTTATTTCAAAGCTCAGTAATGGTCATGTTACCATTAAGATGGATTAAAGACACTTATGCACATTGAAAGTCAAGGTAAGAATCTCTCTTCAGTTACAGTGTTAGAAATTCAGTGTAACATCAAAAAATAAATGCAGAAATAGGATCACTCGATGTGAGAGGGGCATTATTCTGGATTAATGCTGAAATAACTATTCCAACCGAATACAAATAATCATGAGTAAAATTATACATTAAGAAACTCTTCTTTATTTCAAAGGGCACATTGAGGAATTACATAAAAAAATTCAGCATAAGGTAGATCATCTTTGGGGCTCCTGGACCATCTTCTGGCAGGACTATCTGGTAATAAATATCTGAGCCATCATACAGGATGCAGAAGTCAGTGACAAAATTAAGAACTGGCTTCCACTGGAAATAGGGTTAAGTCTCCAGTCAACATTATCTGTCACAGCAAATCTCTACATTGAACATCTTGTTTCTTTTTAGTATTTTTACATAGGTTTTTTTATACTTTATTTTTCCTTCTGGAATTCTGATAAGAAATCCCTTTATCTAATGCAAATTAACTTTTCTCAAAATCTTCTTCATACACTTCCTTCTGAGTCCTACACTGACTATTGCTTTTAAACGTATTCCTGACATACAACTTTCTCTATATTTTGACTAGAGAATATTAATGCTATAGAAACCTTAGACAGCAAGAATAAAAAAATCTTAAATATTTGGGGACTCTTCTAGCCACTTTACTCTTTCAGACACCACTGTCTTCTCTTCACAGGCTAACCAGCTTTTTTTCATGCTGCCATACCCTAAAATGAACAACAGCGTTCCCAAAAGACAAGCGACGGCCCTCCATCTGCAAGGCGTTCCACATCAGTACTAGTTGCTACATGAGTCATCAAATCTCAGCCCTCTTTTTCCAAAATGGAATATTCCCACTATGCTCTTATATGTATCACAGAATCACAGAATGGTTGAGGTTGGAAGGGACCTCTGGAGATCATCTAGTCCAACCCCCCTGCTCAAGCAGGGTCACCTAGAGCACATTGCACAGGATTGCATCCAGGCAGGTTTTGAATATCTCCAGAGAAGGAGACTCCACAACCTCTCTGGGCAACCTGTGCCAGTGCTCTGTCACCCTCACAGTGAAAAAGTTTTTCCTCATGTTCAGATGGAACTGCCTGTGTTTCAGTTTGTGCCCATTGCCTCGCGTCCTGTTGCTGGGCACCACTGAAAAGAGTCTGGTCCCATCCTCTCGACACCCTCCCTTCAGACACTTGTACACATTGATAAGATCTCCTCTCAGCCTTCTCTTCTCCAAGCTAAACAGGACCAGCTCTCTCAGCCTTGCCTCATAAGAGATGCTCCAGTCCCCTAATCATCTCCGTAGCCCTTCGCTGGACTTGCTCCAGTAGTGCCACATCCCTCTTGCACTGGGGAGCCCAGAACTGGACGCAGTACTCCAGATGGGGCCTCACCAGGGCTGAGTAGAGGGGGAGGATCACCTCCCTCCACCTGCTGGCAACACACTTTCTGATGCACCCCAGGATACCATTGGCCTTCTTGGCCACAAGGGCACATTGCTGCCTTATGGTTAACTTGTTGTCCACCAGCATTCCCAGGTCCTTCTCCGCAGAGCTGCTTTCCAGCAGGTCAGCTCCCAACCTGTACTGGTGCCTGGGGTTATTCCTCCCTAGGTGCAGGACCCTGCACTTTCCTTTGTTGAACTTCATGAGGTTCCTCTCCACCCAGCTCTCCAGTCTATTGGGGTCCCTCTGAACGGCAGCACAGCCCTCTGGTGTATCAGCCACTCCTCCCAGTTTTGTATCGTCAGCAAACTTGCTGAGGGTGCACTCTGTCCCTTCATCCAGGTCATTGATGAATAAGTTGAACAAGACTGGACCCAGTACTGACCCCTGGGGGACACCGCTAGCTACAGGCCTCCAACTAGACTCTGCGCCGCTGATCACAACCCTCTGAGCTCTGCCATTCAGCCAGTTCCCAATCCACCTCACTGTCCACTCATCCAGCCCACACTTCCTGAGCTTGTCTATGAGGATTTTATGGGAGACAGTGTCAAAAGCCTTGCTGAAGTCAAGGGAGACAACATCCACTGCTCTCCCCTCCTCCACCCAGCCAGTCATTCCATCATAGAAGGCTATCAGATTGGTTAAGCATGATTTCCCCTTGGTGAAGCCATGCTGACTACTCCTGATCTCCTTCTTGTCCTCCACATGCTTGGAGATGGCCTCCAGGATGAGCTGCTCCATCACCTTTCCAGGGATGCAGGTGAGGCTGACTGGCCTGTAGTTCCCTGGGTCCTCCTTCTTGCCCTTTTTGAAGACTGGGGTGACATTGGCTTTCTTCCAGTCTTCAGGCACCTCTCCTGTCCTCCATGACCTTTCAAAGATGATGGAGAGTGGCTTAGCAATGACATCTGCCAGCTCCCTCAGCACTCGTGGGTGCATCCCATCAGGGCCCATGGATTTGTGGGTGTCAGGTTTACTTAAATGATCTCTAACCCAATCCTCCTTCACCAAGGGAAAGTCTTCCTTTCTCCAGACTTTCTCTCTTGCCTCCAGGATCTGGGGTTCCTGAGGGCTGGCCTGAGCAGTAAACACTGAAGCAAAGAAGGCATTCAGTAACTCTGCCTTCTCTGCATCCTTCGTCACCAGGGCACCCACCCCATTCAGCAAAGGGCCCACATTTCCCCATGTCTTCCTTTTGCTACTGATGTATTTGGAGAAGCCCTTCTTGCTGTCCTTGACATCTCTTGCCAGATTTAATTCCAAACGGGCCTTAGCCTTCCTCGTCACATCCCTGCATACTCTGACAACATTCCTATATTCCTCCCAAGTGGCCTGTCCCCCTTTCCACTTTCTGTAGACTTCCTTCTTCTGGTTGAGTTTTGCCAGGAGCTCCTTGCTCATCCATGCAGGTCTCCTACCTCCTTTGCTTGACTTCCTACTCATAGGGATGCACCGCTCTTGAGCCTGGAGGAAGTGATGTTTGAATATTAACCAGCTCTCTTGGACCCCCCTTCCTTCTAGGGCCCTCACCCATGGGATTCCTCCAAGCAGGTCCCTGAAGAGGCTAAAGTTTGCTCTCCTGAAGTCCAGTGTTGCGATCCTACTTATTGCCCTGCCTCCTCCTCGCAGGATCCTGAACTCCACCATCTCATGGTCACTGCAGCCAAGGCTGCCTCCAGCCTTCACATCTCCAACCAGTCCTTCTTTGTTTGCTAGTACGAGGTCCAGCAGCACACCTCTCCTTGTTGGCTCCTCCACCACCTGTGTCAAGAAGTTGTCACCAATGCTCTGCAGGAACCTCCAGGATTGTTTGTGCCTAGCTGTGTTGTCTTTCCAGCAGATATCGGGGTGGTTGAAGTCCCCCAGGAGAACCAGGGCCTGGGATCGTGAGGCTACTTCCAGCTGTCTGTAGAAGGCCTCATCGACTTCCTCTTCCTGATCAGGTGGCCTGTAGTAAACACCCACAACAGTGTCACCCATGCTAGCCTGCCCTTTAATCCTTACCCATAAGCTCTTGACTCGCTCTTCATCCACCCCTAGGCACAGCTCAATACATTCCAGTTGCTCTCTCACATAAAGAGCAACTCCACCACCTCGCTTTCCTGACCTGTCTTTCCTAAAAAGCACGTAGCCATCCATGACAGCACTCCAGTCATGCGAGCTATCCCACCACGTCTCTGTAATGGCAATGAGACCATGGCCCTATGACTGCACACACATCTCTAGTTCTTCCTGTTTATTCCCCATGCTGCGTGCATTGGTGTACAGGCACTTCAGAGAGGTGATCGAGCATGCAGGTTTCCCAGGAGGGATACAAGAGGATCCTCCACAGCCACATCCCAGGCGCACTTCCCTGGCTGCATTCACCTGCTGGAGGCATCCCAACTTGAGCTGTCTTTTGCCAGCTACCCTGGCACTGTAACTCTCCCCTTCCCCCATCTTTCCTAGTTTAAAGCCCTCCTTACCAGGTTGGCCAACCTGTTGGCAAAGACCCGCGTGCTCCGCTTAGTGAGGTGGACCCCGTCTCTCCCCAGCAGTTGTCAGTTTTCAAACAGGGTCCCACGGTCATAGAAACCAAAACCCTGTTGCCAACACCAGTGGCGCAGCCAGTCGTTAACTTGGAAAGTCTGTCTCCTCCTCCTCTCATCCATCCCCCTCACTGGCAGGATTGAGGAGAAGATGACCTGGGCTCCCAGACCTTTGACCACCATCCCCAGAACTCTGAAATCCTGCTTGATGGTTTCCAATTTGCCTGTGGTATCATTAGTGCCCACTTGGAAGAGCAGCAGAGGGTAGTAGTCCAAAGCACAGACAAGCCTTGGCAGTCTTTCCATGACATCTCTCACACGAGCCCCCGGCAGGCAACAAACCTCTCTAGACATGAGGTCTGGTCGGCAGATTGGTGCCTCCGTCCCCTGTAGCAGGGAGTCCCCCACAACAATCACCCACCGCTTCTTCCGGGCGTTCCGGCAGGGCACAGGGTCTGTTGTCCCAGGTACTTCCCTGGCAGCCATGCCCATCTCCTCCTCATCCTGGAGGGCACTAAACCTGTTCTTCAGCTGCAAGTCTTTGGGAGGAGTAGGAGCCTTTCTCCTCCCACGAGCAGTGACCAGTTTCCAGCCTTCTTCTATGATGTTATGATGTACCGTTTCACACGGCACAGAGCCCTCTGGCAACTCCACTGCTGCAGGGGGTTGGGACTCCCGAAGCTGCACAGTCTCCGAGAATACCCTGTCTATCTCTTGCTCTGCTTCTCAGATGCTGCACAGCCTACTGACCTCCTCCCGTAACTCCCTTACCTGACGACACAACTCGCCAACAGCAGCACACCTCCTGCAGGAGAGCTGACTGCCAGCCCAGGCCTCCCGGAGAGGCCCCAAGCACTCCCTGCAGCCTGACACCTGTAGAGCTGCATCTGCTGTCAGAGGGTCTGTCTGGGTCCCAGCCTCTGACACAGCAACTCCCACAGCCACTGGGGAATGTGCTCTGCGGCGTGTCACGATCATACTTGAGGAAGCACACACCACAGGGAACAGAAACGAAGGTACCTTCGCGCGCCCTTCTGCACAAACTGCTGCATCTGTTCGCTGCGCTCTGGGAGCGCTAGGCCTGGCTCTTATACAGGCCTCTCCCTAGCACCGGCTAAGAGGGTGCTTGACCCGCCCTAATCAAGGGCCACCGGGATCAAAGGCCCCAACTCCCTCTGGTCAGGGTATGTTAATTAAATTACAAACTTAAAAAAAACAAAGAGTAAAGGCTAGCATTTTTTTTAAACACTAAGTCAAGCATGACCAAGACACAATTACAAGACCTTCAGAAGTTTAATATGGTCGATCATAGTCAATTCACTGGTGCTTAGTCCTTATGGAACTTCCTCTCCCGAGTCAAAATGAAACTTAACGATGTGTATAAAATAATCCACCACTCAGATAGAAAAATTCCAGCTTATTAGTCTTTGAATTCACCTGTTAAAGACATTGTAGTTAGAAACACAGCTGCCAATTGGCTCTGACTGCTCTTTGCGAGAGGCATCTCAAAATGCGAACACTAGGAAATTTTGCAGGGCATGAGGGAATGGAAGCCAAGGGTCACTTAACATAAAACAGTAAGTACACTTAAAAAAAATAAAAAGAAACACTATTTTGTATATGCCATCAACCTTCACAGTTTATTGCTGGAAGAGTTGAGTCAAATACTGCAGCTGAATTTTAAAGGATTCTTGTTAACTTTATCCTGAAAGCAAGAAATCCATCTTGATGAAATATAATGTCACTTCTTCTAAACTTTTTTTAAAGAAATTATTGTGTTTATTTTGGGAAATTTCTCCCTGTGTGAGATATTTTTAAAGAACTTAACTGCATTTAGCTGATTTCATTTTTGGATTGGCTTCACCTTACTCTATCAGCTACAAGGAATTATTATGATTTTTAAGTGTATCAAGAAATAAACACTATTAACCTCAACATCAACATCACCATATTTTTTCGATGAAATCCATGCTCGAAGTGAGAATAAATGAAAACTACTTTTCACTCCTTCAAGCACAGAAACATGGTACAACTGAAATATGACTTGCATCAATTCTTGATAATAAAACAGGTACAAGATAACACTGATCCGTACATATTCACCATATAACAGAGTCCTTCTGAGTGATGTATTTGCTAAGCTTTTTTTTAAGATAGGAAAGTCATTGCTTTACAAAGTTATCAAAAAATTCAATGCAGTAATGCTGTTAGCATTCTAAAACTAAAAAGTCAAGTTTACAATGTTGGTCTTGGCTAATTCTTCGATAAAATTCTTCCAAAGAAGATCATAACAGCTTGTTACAATTCCAGGCACTTTTCCCAGGAGTCTCTCTTCTGGGTTTTTCAATACATACTAGCAGAAGAACTGCTGTGTATAATGATAGGTTATCCTCCCAGTTGTCAAGAAGAAATGATAAATTGTGTTTTACTGTGGATGATTATCAGCTGTACCTGGGAAAAGTGCTAAAGTAAGCCCTATATTCTCAGCACTATGAGAACTGCTCAACTGCTTCAAGTTTCTAAACTTTATTAATATAAAAAAATTGGGATTTAGGACAAACTTCCACATACTGAAATTAAACGCATACTGTGTTAACATACCATATCTTTCCCAAATATACCTCTTTGTTTAACACAGAAACTAACATTCTGGGGCGGGATTCCCACAAAGATGATCAAAATCAAGATGTGATCATAGTAAAACTTACCAAGTGCTTTAGGTTACATTAACCAACAGATCTGCTTGTGAAATAAAGAAATATGGGTGCAGAACTACATGCTGTAAACTTTCTAAAACATTTTATGATCATTTACTTACCTTCACAGAGTTTCTGCTTTATAACTTCTTTAATTCTTGATATTGCAATGTAATCTTCAACATAGAATACGTAAGTTGATGAAGGCTTGTTGGCGATAGCTTTAAGTTCATCCTCCTCAATTTCTGAGCCAACGCCAATAGCAAACAAAGTGATTTTATTTTTCCTTGCTTCTGCTGCTACATCTTTGACTTCATCTTGAGATTTTCCATCAGTGAGAACAACTGCTATTTTTGTTAAAAATCTTGAAGATTTTGCAAAAAGATGGTCATAGGCAAACTGAATAGCTCTTCCTGTTTTTGTATTTCCTCCTAAGTAATGTATGGATTCCATTTCCCTGATTAGATTTTCAGTGGATTCATGACTTCCTAGAGGAATTTCGAGTACAGGGTAATCACTGTACTGAACAACTCCAACTTGAATAAACTTCGGCCCTATGTCAAAATTTCGCGTAATATTGACAAGCCATCTTTTGATTATTTCAAAGTTTTCTGGACCAACACTGTAAGAGCCATCTAAGATAAACACTAAATCTGCTGGAGCAGTTCTGCAACCTAAAAAACACAAATAAAACCACTATTTTAATGAACTCATCCATTGCAGGAAATTGTTTTTCAAATCAATTACTGATTGCGTTAGAGTCCTTATCTACAAATACATTGTACATCCCACTTAAAAAAAAAAAAAAAAATCCAAGTTTATCAGTAAAAAAAAGATTGTTTTACTAAGCCACACAGCTTCAACTCAGTATCTGAAAACCATGCCATTTTCTGTTTTTTACATTATCACCAGCAACAACTATGAAAAAAACTGGAATTCCATGCTTTAACTGGCAATTACATTTCATGCAAGCAGCAGGGAGGAATACATTTTTGTTTTTTCCATATCTCTATTTGTCTGCAGAGGTGATAAACACAAAACCTGTTTTTGTTAGCAAACCAGGCACACTGAGGAGGAAGGCCATAATCTGAATGATCCAGTATTCAGCAGTAATATTCACTCCTACAAATATATTTTAATGGACTTCCAACACTGCTACACTGTACATACAGAACTAGTTATTATAAAGTCATGAATTTCAGCTGAATGTTGCTGGTAGCATATTCTGGTTTTAGTAGAAGAAAAATGCTCAGTGAATGAGCTCAATAGCCAAAATATAAGATCATGTAATTACTTCACAAATACAATGCACCCTCCTTAGAAAGGACTGCATGGTGACCTAGACATGGATTCAGCTCACCTAACTGCCACCACCTAAAAATGGAGTTTTTAGACTAAATTGCCAACTACAGCCAATGGACTAACACAAGCAGTTCTACAGGACAGTCCCTTCCACCTCATATGCACATCCTTGGATGGAGGGAATACCTCTCCAGAGGTGCAAGTCATTGACTCTAAAAGAAGCGTAGATAACTGGCATGCGTGCTGCCTGTGAGACAGCCACCAACAGGAGAGGTTAATGTGCCAGTGAGATGGCCACCAACAGGAAAGCTTAATTTTGACCCAATGGCACAGGGGGTCACAGGTTTGGCTGTGTACTGCTGTATGTTCAGTTTTGTTACAGGCTGCAGCTCTGCAACAGAAAGAAGAGCTCTGCTTTGTCCTGACTTCCTTGCTTACACTTAAGCTATTCAAAACACGTTACTTCTGAAGAAAAAACAATGTAAGTAATAAAGACACAACTTTAAATCAAGACTGGAGTTTTACAGTTCCATCTGTGCCCTTGGACATTTCCACAAGAATACTATCAGGTCAGTCTTCTAAAAAAATAAAGATATTCTCTTCCTAAATGAGAAATAAGATATTGAAGTTGCTTCTGCATTATAGCATTTTCACCAGGACAATTATACTGCAAAAAAATTAACCAGAGAAAGCAGTATACATGTGGACCTGAAAATGGACATTATAAATTCAAAGTATGCTTTTAAATTACCCTTATCCAAAATATAAACATTAAGACTTACTGGCTCTTGTTTCACCATCTTCGGCTGAGATGTAATCATGAAGTAGAAGAATTAAGAGTGTCTGAAAAAGGGTTACGATCTGTGCCATGTGTAATGTATTTTCAGAGTCTTGAGATTAAACTAGAAGGGGAACAAACAAAAAGAAAATGCAGTGCCATTACATTACCAGCAAAATCCAAACTTCCAGGTTTTAAAACAGAGGGCATGAAGAACAGCTTTGAATCAAATCCAGCCCTGCCTGGATGCAAGAGCAGACATAAGGCTAGCCTGCAACGCAACACAGACACAAAAAACGTCAGTCAGGCACGTAAGTCCAAAATTGAGATTTTTAACTCTCGCACTCAACAGTGTCTCCGTGGGAGCTGTTCCAGTGCGAGAAGTCTCGGTTTTCCCCACGCACATGCCTACGTTTTTCCTGCTAGCCATGCACGTGCGGAGGTTACATTCCCACTCATACCCACAGTCACCCAACCGCTAACCCACCACCACCCAATTCCCGCTCCTATTCCAAAATTCGGCAAGCATTTCTAAATCAGGCACTGATGGGGAGATGTTACCGCAGTCTCAACCCACTCAACTGCTTCCTTCAGGCCAAGGAGTCTGGGACCGGAGCTGGGAGCATCACCAGGAGCCCGGCTTGCATGGCGCCCAACACAGTGCCAAGCCCCTTCCAGCGCGCCTAGTTCCACCACCGTGTCCCATACCATCCCGGGTGCCAGGCCCACACATAAATCATGCACCTCTTAAATTTCAAATTTTTTGCTCTGTTTATGGTATCTCCTTTGCTATCATGGTCTCTGTCTGTGAATTATATCCCCAATAGGGGACCAGAGCAAATAAACAGTTTTGATCTCATGACAATGTCATAAATATTATTTGAACAAATTTTCTAGGACTCAGCCATATTTATAACTTATCCCATATTTAGTGCATAAAAAATAGAATCATCATGGAAAGAGACGCATTTCTGGAGTATTTTATTAGAGATCAATTCATTTCAAGACTCAAAAGAGGAAAAAAAATACACTGAATCTCTTTTGTATTATGTCTTCTCATCCTTCAAGGCAAAATGCCATTTTTCTGACTACATTTCATCCTCAGTTACAAAATATGAACACCCTGACAGACAAAGGGAAAATTTACTGCTGGGCTGATTAAGTGCATTTCTATTAAACTATGAGAGGTGGTGTACATTCATGTAAGCTGTAGATTTGGTCCATCAGATGCCATGAATATAACAGAGGACAGAATTTAAGACTAACTGGCATATATCTTTGCATATTTTAATAGAAACTTTTTCCCCATTAAGTTACTCAGTTTGCACTTGGAACAACATTGTCTTTGTGCTGTTTAGTAACTGGCCAGGCAACTTACTCCTTTCAAATTCTGCCACATTTATGGACAAATCTTTAAACCATGAAAAAAAAAAAAAAAAAAAAACTTAAATTCAGGGCCAGCTAAGGGCCAATTCATTGCACCATCGCCTTCAGTTTTATTGATTTAAGTATCTTACATCTGGCCAAAAGACTTCAAACATTTCTCTTCTCAGCCTCAGCTGTGTCAGTCATGTCTTTATCTATTACAGTCATGTCAGTCATGTCTTTATCTATTACAGTCATGTCAGTCATGTCTTTATCTATTACATGTTAGTTTATCACTAACATTCTTGCATTCTTTTTCAGCCTATTTCCTACAATTGAAAAGCCTTCCTTGAATAAGGCCGTGACTCTTTCCCCTTTCATATCTTTTTATTCTAGTCATAAACCTTTACTTATACCCACATCAAACAGATCTACATACTCACCCAAAAGGTTGAAAATAAGTGAAAATATTTACTTAATAATAAAATAAAAAGTCAGTGTATGGGAGGTGGGGGGTGAAAGTTGTGTGTATTTGCCCTTTTTTGCATTGCTAGCCTTTAATTTTGAACTCTTCAGGATAGGCAAGTTGTCTACCACATTACCAGTAATAAGGCACCGGTGGACGTTCTAAAACTTCCAAAACGCTAGAAAATACTGTTCTCTAAAAATAGGCATGCTCTGAGTTTTGTTTTTGGCATATTTCAAGTGCCTCTTAGGAGAAGAAACAGGTAAATGGAAATAAGTAACCGTTTTCTTTCTCAAGAGCAGTCAAGGGAGTAACGTGAAAAGAATGCCATGTATTTGCTATAACACAGGGAACAGGCATCCAGCACTTTGCCGGCAAGCTGTTATCTGTAACAACGTTCAAAAGCAATTAAACATAAACCCTTACTCCTAAAGATATAATAAGTTAATAATAAGCAGAGCAGTAGTAATTTCAAAATTGGGTAAATTCCTGGTAGATTCTTGATCTGTATTTGCCAAATAGAAGATGTGCCAGAAAAGCATTACTTTGGCTTTTCAGTCAGCTTTTTGTGCTCTTCCAACCGCTTAGAAAGTCATTCCATTAAGACAAGAAAATTCCCCACAAAGAACCTCAGACCTGTTTTCAAGTTCCAGGATATGCTACTACTAACTAATGTAACTGAGAAAATATTAATAATGAAAAAAACTAACTATTATGTTACGGAATATCTCCTTCAGACTGTCTCAGACCATACTTTGTTGCTCATATTACCTTATGAACGGTTGAGAAACCAGCTGAAGGACTTTGGGGTCTATGGAATAGGACGTAAGACATACTGTTCCAAAATAAAAACAAGGATACTACACAGATACTGGGATGACAATTTCATTCAAGTGGATTACATAGTAATTTCCTGTCCCAGATATCTGAGAAAAAGATCTGTTTGCACTATGAACTTAAGTGTTTAAATAGTAGGCATGTAAGGTTTAATACATAAGAAAATCTTACTTACAGTAGAAGTGCATAATTTACATTGATCATTTCAGAGATGATGGTTTGTAAGATTCATAATTTTAAAATCACTTTTGGTCTTTTCTGTGGCAAGACATAAGTGTTTACTTAAGGGTAAAATACATCTCTCATGAGGACAAGTTGAATGATATCAAAAAAAGAACATATAAAATGAAATCTATGTGGGTATTTGAATGGCAGGTAACCAAAGAACCACGACTGCATTCTTTGAGAATATCAGAAAGGTATTAGTCTACCAGTGAATAAAAGATAGATTGCTGTAGCATTAAAAGGCAAGTTGGTAAATACCAGAAAATACAATGCTGGCCCCAAAGAGACATAAAATTCTATAGATTTCCCTTTCCTCCCCCCGCCAAAAAAGAATATGGACATGGAATAGTTGTGAAAAGAGGACTGAGGAAAATAGCAATACAATAATTAATTTTTGGTGTATTTCATTTCTGGGGTTGTCTAAACGGTTATTTAAATAAATTCCATAAAATGTGTGTAAAAGGAAAAGGATATTACAAAATAAAAAGAACTTAAGTGACTTCACTGCATCAGTCATCACTAAAAAGAATACAGTGACTGCTAATGCTAATATTTCATCTGTTTTTGAAAACAGAACTGACTGAGAGACCCAAAGCGAAGGAGTCGAACTCTACCGACAGTTTCCAAACAGCAGAAACACGTCTCGGCTGGGTTGCGTTCACCACGAGTTCTGAAGACAACAGACCCCGAGGAGAGCGCGCCAAAGCCGCAGGAGGGCTGCAACGACACCGTCCTTGCGGCCCACAACCCCGATGTGCCTTGTGCCACGATAAGGCATTTTGGGCCCCGCAGGGACGCAGGAGGCTGCTCCCCGGTGCAGCTTTCATTTTAAGCCCCCCTGCAGAGGCCATTCATGCCTTCCTGTCGCTGCAGTAGCCCTTCCCAGGGAGCTAGGGAGCCCGGCTTGGGAGCCGGGGGGAAAGAGCACATCACAATCACAGAAAATTGGAGACCGGGGATGTTACCGGGGAACGAAAAGTAAGGAATGAAAACGCATGGAGATTTTGTGGAAAAGAGCGGATCTGCTGGAGTGGGTGGTGTGTGCTGCTCGTGCACCCTGCAGAAACGCGTTGTCCTTCCATTTTTTCCCATGCTCTGCCCTCTTTCTGGCTTTTCTAACTTATTTGCAAACCGTTAGTTTTGCTGTTTTTTCTTTCTAAACCATGAGCAACCATTAATGGCACAGCCCTCCTATGTCTCCACTGGTCAACTCTCATCAAGTTGCCTTAAAGCTCTGTGAAACGAACAGCTTTGGCAAAAAGCCCCAAAGGAAAAAGGTGGCAAACACGAACAAGTTCCTCGCCGCAGGTGGCCCGCTGCTCTCATCAGAGAGGACTTGTGTTCACCGAGCTGCAGCGCCCGCCCAGGACAGGCGCATCCAAACTTGTTCCTGCCAACTGGTAAAAGAAATACTACTAGGAATACGTGCAGGAGCTAACAGGCACTGCTGTAGGGGCGCACGGGAGGGAATTACATATAGGGCACGCATAATATGTCCTTCACTTCTCGCAGGGAAGAAGTTTCCATTCTCAACTAATATTTCTAAATGGCCTTAGAGTGACTGCTATAGCAACCTTCAGTAAAAACCTTTAATCTCAAAAGACATTAACGTAGTTAAACTATTACATTAGAACAAGATTTCTCTTGGCGAAAACCATGCTCCAACTTGTATTTCTTCAGAAAAAGTCAGTGAAATAGTTAGGAGACCAGGCCTATCTGAGTTTCTGAATTAATTTGTATTCCCTCAATGAATCATTTTTTTCCATCTATTTGTGAGAGTGCTTCTGTATTTCATTTACAACAAAAGCTGAAAAATATGAGATATTAAACTTGAGAAGCTCATTATAACTATGAAGCCAAATAACTATTCAGCTGTCCAAACTGGACCTGCTAATAGAAACCAAAATTAAAGGGATAAACTCAAGACTTAAGCAACCACCCAGGAATTATACAGTTTGCAATTTATTATAAAGAGAATAATTATATAGCACGGATGTTTGAATGGTCTAAAGAGATGCCAAACTGACAACTCTGGAGACAACTCTGGAGACACATCTCTGTGTCTTCTCTACCTAGTAGTTAGAGCACAGGCGACAGAAGTGTACTTGACATTGCTTACAGAAAATACTTGCCAAGGTGCCTCAGTACTACCACAGAGAGGCCACCATTAATATCAGCCTGGGACCTCTCCATTGGCTTTGCCAGAAGACAAAATTCATCACTGCTGATCATATCCTTTCTCTCCCCACAGTTTCTAAGACAAACAGAGAAGTCAGCCTCTGCGGTGATCTGCGGAAGTACCCTCTGCTTCACTCTCTGCCCTCAAAAACTCGGCCGAGAAGTCAGGCTCCTCGCACCGACTTTCTGCTGCTGGAGCTGTTGAGCGGTGCCAGCTCCCCGACACGCTACAGGAGCACAAGGAGGGTTAATATGTCCCAGCACTGAACAGGCAGAGGTACATGGGATTCATTTTTTCTCCTTATATCTGCAGGGAGTCAAGCAGCAGCCAGGTAAATCTCAGCATTTTATGCTATAGCTATAAGAAAAATACATCATCAGAAAAGAATATTTAAAAAACATTTTTAGTCCCTGTCTTTTTACAGATTATTTGTCCATGAGTAGTTTGTGGTTTTACCAAATGTAATCAGGAAACGTATTCACCAAATTGCTTTCCCACCTCTTACTTATACCAAACCAATTTTAGTATATGAAAGCTCATGAAAGAGAAATTTGCACAGGGTTACTAAATACACAGAAGTGGTATCTAGCTCACGAAAAGGGTTATGGACTGGGAGAGTATTTGTAGAGAAGCATCATAGGTGCTTAGCCTGTTATTAAACCTTTTCCTAGACATCCCCTATCTTCCAGCCCCCATCTTCCAGCACCCAGGGGACAGTGTACCCTGCCCAGAGGCTTTGTAATCCTGGCGATGCACAGGGTGGCTGGAGACAGCCTTTGGCTATCTCCCAGCTCCACAAAACAGCTAAATTTAAAGCAGCCAGGACCTATCAGGCATTAATTGAGATAAGATACTGGGTTGGGTGGACCTTTAGTCTGACTCAGCATGGCCACTCTTCCATTCTTAACTGTATGCTTTTTATCTCATTATTTCACATGCCACTTTGACAGCAAAAGGGAAGTTTAGAGTGAGTGGAAATGGTCCCCTGGGCTAAAATGGCCTGTCTTGCTCAGAGGGATCCTCGAAGAGCTTACGTAAAAGCCTCTGCTCTAAGGCCCCGAAATGAGGAGTTGTACAGTATCCAGATATTTTTTCTGAGTATCTTTGAGACTATAATTTGCATTGAAAGCCAGGCAAGTCTCTGTGTATCTCAGAGTAAAGAGAGCTGCTAAGCACCAGGCCCTTGATTCATGACCCACAGGGCAGCAGTACAAGGCCCTGTTCTCCACCAAAGCAGAGCTAGCAGACTACTGTTTCTCTCATCACCAAGGGGAGGAGAGAAAGAGGATCACATAGAGCTTGCTCACACCAGCCAATACGCTGTGAATACGTGGTCAGAGACAGGTACGTTAGAGTCTTTCCAATGCACATTCAGTCTTTGTCAGGTATAGGAGGAAACTTCACTGAGATTTGGAAATTCATGACATATTGACCCATCACCACACTTTATCATTTCAGGCAGCTTAAACAACTGGACGGCTCCTGCAATATCTTCCTCAATGTATTTTTGGGCGCTGCAAGTCTGCTGTGCTGGAGCACTAGCAAGGTCACCCAACACCTCAGACCAGGAAGGAGATTGAACTCAAGTCTCCTACACAGTGGACATCTGGCACAGTGGACATCTGGTAGAGCTGCTAATGCAGCAAATAGCCGCTACTGCATTTTGAATTAATTAAGACATGGCAAAAGCATGCAACTCCCAAAACAGTATTGCTACACAAAAGTGCCTAGGGGTTGAAATGACAACAGTGTCTCCTTTACACATGCACAGCAAAAGAACTTCACATCCAGATTAAGTTTTCAGTAGGAAATTTAGGTGCCTAAGCAGCTTGGGCAGTATTTCCATTTTGCATTTAAGATGCTGAAAAGCAGCATCTTTCATGTCTCAAAAGGGAGTCTACTGATACAGTCCTTCCACACCCAGCTTTCCAGTGCCCAGATAAGTATATCACTTTACTCTTCTTAGAAACACTTTCTGAAGAAACTTTCCATTTAGAGCAACTTGGAATCTTCCAGAATCAAAAATATTTGCTCTTCAGTGAAGTTTTGCCATTATCCAAAAACTGGGAAATGGACAGAGACAGAGAGATTCCCTTTCTCTGAAAACTCTGGCTTCTCTTTGCTATATAAAGATTTCTTGCTCAAGAACTACATGGAAGGGTGCCAAAGGAGGAGGTCATTTCTTCTTTCCTCCTTATTGCTAGCTACTGCCTAAGAAGGAACCTGGGAAGGGTATGATTTTAACCTTTTCCAGCATTCCAAAAAAACATCTAGACTAAAGGTTATGTATATTGTCTCGTTGTCCAAGTATAAATTAACACTCCTCTCATATTACATCACTGTATAAACATCTCTTAATTCAGCTAGGGATTGTTAGATTTGGCCTATAAAGGAACAAATATTAAAACGTTACAGCAATAACGATTGAAAAGGCATACTGGAGATTCTTTGCATTTCCATTACTTAGGCAATAATATAGAAACCGTAAAGCAAGGGAAAAGCAACTCTAGATATCCTGATTTATATGCATTAAATAATGTGGAAAAGTAATGCAATATTGCATCACCTTCTTCTTATATTCCATCTCTTTGTCTTCAAAATTACTGGGTCTTACAAATAAAATATTGGGACAATTTATATTTATCTATTTATTCATATTTCTACCTAATACTACAAGTCCTAAGCATTCAAAAAAGTCTCCTTCAAGTCCATTACTTTTAACAACAAAGACATTTGAATCTGTATTTATTTCCACTTGGATTTCAGTCCCATTCTACATTCATGTTTTCCAGATATTGTTCCTCTTTATTTTTTTGGTGGGCACAACTGATGAGGTTATACTTGCAATCATTAAAAAGAATAACAGCATTTCCCCAAAAGGGTAAGACTGTGAAGTCATCATCATTTAATTTAGGCTTGGTTTACACATAAGTAAATGTATAAAAATGCATGCCTGTACATAAATAGATAAAATGTCCCACAGTAAAAAGTACATTAGCATTCCCCATACCATTTCTTCCTATGTTGCAACGAGCTATTTTGATAGAATCACCAGTATAGTTACATTCATAATAGGAGTGCTCTACAACATTAAACATATGATTACAGGGTATGTTTAGGTAAGTTTTACTACAAGGAGGCAAGAAAGAGAATTATGTGTTTAAGGTACACATACTGTGAGTCTTCTTTCATCTTTTATAGTAGTTGCTACTAGTGCAACAAGAATGAAAAGTAGCTGTAAAATGGTTCTGCTCTGGCTAGGCAGCATCTATACTTATTTACGTATGTGCACATGGCTATACAGAGGATGCACTTAAGAGTCTGCAGTGAGAGAGATTTTACACAGCTAGAGAGATTCTATTCCCTTACCTTGGAATCAAGCTGATATTACCCACACTCCCTACAATAAACAGGATAATAGGGATTTCTTTTGCTCCCTTCCTCCTCCACCTCCTTTGCTGTCTTTTCCTTTTACAACAGCTGCAAAGGGTAGAGGGTTTCACCTCCCTCCTTCCATCACGACATTCAGTTGGCCCAAACACCTAAACGCCACCCCTAACAACTCCAATAAACGTTTGATAAAGCCCCAAAGCCTACCTGACAAACACACTGGAAGAACAGAGACCACCTGGCAGAGCCGGAGAAGCTCACTAACGGCGAAGCAAGGAGACAAGGGAAAAGGGCTGCGGCCGCCAAGCGATTGGGTGCGTCAAACACACGCAGCCGAAGCAACGAGAGCGGCGCTGCGACAGCTGCTGTTGCTGCCCCACATGGGACACCTCCTCAAGGGCCAGGTCTCTCCTGCCTGCGGCAGTAACATCGCATCTCCTCACGCATTAATCGCGTTTAGCACCGCATACATTTCTGGGGCGCCCCAAGCGTGCACTAGCGGAATCTCTTCCCCCCACTCAGCCGCTAGCTCAGATTCTTCCCCCAAAGCACTACTAAAGGCACCAACAACTTCATGTTTATGTTTGACATTTCATCCACTCGTGCTGCAGCCATAGTTTAAATCTCTCCTTAAAACTGTTTGATTTAATGGTCCAAAAAGGAATTGCCTAAACTACTAACAAAACAAACCATTTAGATCTTCACCCTGAAAGACATTTAACGGATAGGTAAGAAAAAACAAACAGTGGACAGTAGTTTAAGTGAAAATATTTTGCAAGATAATTACAATTTCCACTGTTAGTAGTACTCAGCGTACACAAAAGAAACCCACAGAAATTAATACTACATGGTAAGTTTACACTCCAGATTTACAGCTTTGATATAATTGCTGCATAATATATTATTCATTAAATAAAGGATGTAATAGAGGATAAAGGATTATAAAGGATAATAAATGATGTATTAATGACTAAATAAAGGAGCAGAGAGGATTAAAGAAATTATCAAACTTTCTTCAGATTTCAGAAAGAAGGTTTTACACCAACGGGTTCTTCAGTACAAAAAGTGTATTTCTCATTAAGTTGGGTTTGAATATCACAAATGCACAGCACAAGAGAATAGGTGAGCCAATATATTTCATTAGAAACTAATGGTGTACATCAAAGACCAATGTAAGCAGCTAATATTAATTTTAAACCAAGCAAAAAATACATATTTCTGAAACCAAAGAATGCTCTTGAGTGGAATGAGTTGTTTATCTTTCATCTGATTCAGGAAAGCACAACAAACCCACAGACTCCTCCAGTCTCCTCCAGCAGAGAAAGCTTGTACTCGTGCTCCAACCTCTGAAGTCCCAGACAGCCTGTTTTTAAGCCCAGTTTATTCTGGCACTTTGCAGTTTCTTGGATTTGTTCCCACTCCAAGATGATGCTGTGCCAGGTGATGGTAATTAGTTATTATGGGTTGAAGAAAAAAGCAGCCTTACCACAGCATGTTAGTTGTGTGACTGATACATATGAATGACTGGAAAACAGTATAGGATGGGCAACTTATGTAATCAGCCACAGTTGGCCGTTCAGCGTTCTGGCTGCAACAAATGAATTGCAGGTCTCCCTGGAAACCATGATTTCATCCCGTCTGTGAAAAGCCCAAGATGTTATTTCGCTCTTTATCAAGAAACTTGAGATTCCACAGAATTTTCCCTCCATGGCCTGCTCCAAGGAAAACAAAACAGCTAATCAATAGGATAAAATCTGACACTCAAATTGTACAGTTGCAACTAAGCTAGCTTATGATAACACGATTCTGAGTAACAAACATTCAAACTTACTCCTTCTACTGGAAATCCTGTATTTGCAATGTTAAGCACATATATGTGTGTGTGTGTGTATATATACACACAAATATAAATATGTTTGTACGTGTGTGCATATTTATTTATTAAACAAATATAAAATGGAAAACAATTGAATCCAAATGACTACCTGGAGCAAAAGTTTGGGAGACCATTTTGTCTGCACTCAGGAATGTAAACCTTAACTGGGCCAAAAACAATTCTTGGTAAACAGAAGGAAAACAGTCACTGGGGACATTGTGTAATGATTGGAAATCATAAATAATTCAGCAGTGAAAACACTATAGAAATTGGCTGAAGTCTGAGAGAAACAACAAATGTTGACAGAGACATAAAGAAGGAGACATTAACTGAACCAATGCAAGTAAGACCTTCTAATGCAACTTAAAGTGTCTGTTAGGACCACGCCTTGCTGACAAGACACGCGCAGGACTGCTCACCCACTGCCACCCTGCTCTCAAACAACGCCCTCAGGAAAGCAAGCCAGCAGGGCATTCAGAAACACTGTCATTGCCACCAAAATCAGCTAGGTCCTGACATGCCAAATATGCATTCCCTCCATCAGCTCTTCACTCATCTCTTTTTCGTTCCCCAACATTTATTTTCTTTCCCTATTATTTTTGCTCTCTACTTTTAAAAAAGGTAGGGCTAGGTAGGGCTGGTTTAGCTAAGACAACATCATTTGCAGCATGATGACTGCAACATTTTTTGTGAAATAAGAAAGCAGCAGGAAAAAAATGCACACATCAGGTGATTTAACGTAAGTTTGCTATGTCAGGGAAAAAAAAAAGTCTATGAGCTTTGTCTGTCTCTTGAAAGTAAGAGTCAGCATCAGAAACAGAAGCTGTTTCTTCTGTTTTCCTATCTTTCTCTTCTCCTGTGCATGTCTTGTTTATCCCTCAGGGAGGTTTGGACTCCAACGCCAGGAACAACAGCTCAAGGCCTTTACAGTTATTCACTGTCTTTTTCCACAAATGACAGTTCTCACTTCTGTTCTGTGTCATCTGAAATAGTGTCAAATGCTGGAGTGATAAGGATGATGACACAGTACCTTGCTTTAGCTGAAGATTTCAAACCTTTACCTGAAATCTTACCCCTTTCAATTTTTTTAACTGTCTTCCCTCTTTTTCCCTCATTTCTGGAAGTATTCAATAAAAGGCGAACCAGATTTGTATTTTAATAGCAATCCCCTGCCACGGGAAAAAGCAGGCCAAAGTCTCTGTTCAGTCTGTCCAATCTGTTCCAACTGTCCAAAACTGATTTTCTTATTTCATGTTATACAGTAAAAGTTGCTGTTAACACCTTTGACTTTCTTGCATCTTCATTCCATTGAAGTTACTACAACAGCCTTTAGACTATATATAAAAACAACATGAAGCTGACTTGCCTTTAAAACATGTAATTGTATCTTAACATTATGACAATGATATATAAGCTCACTGACATTAAACGAAAAAGAATCATAAGAGGTAAACAGGTAAGAAGGATTTTAGGTTTTCCAATCCTATGATGTTTAAACCATAGGGTTTTGTTGTTTTTTTTTACAAAGTCTTATTTTTAGTGAAAATAATGACAAGTCATTCAAAGGAGACTGTGACTGCTGAAGGAATGGAAATGACAGTAGTGGATTCTAGAAGAATTTAGCACTTGAACAAGCGAAATCCTTGGAAGAACTTCAGCTGTTTTCAGTGGAGCTGAATCAGACCCTTAGCATTTTAAACATTGTTTTTTGAGGGAAAAAATCAGAAATTTAGCATGTTCATGTTCAAAAGTGAAAACATCTTTATGGCATAAATATTTACTGTTTCAAGCATATCCAAAATGTGGTGTTTTGAGAAGCTCAGGCAGTTTCAGAATTGATAAGATCCTCAACAAAGATTAAAATCATCCAAGATTTAAAAGCATGGCTGCTTTTCACCTACAAGAAGGCTAAAGACCACCTAATGAGTATTTGAGCTCACTTTCTCTCAGATGTGGTGAATCTTACATCTATTATCAGAAGACAATTATTTTGAATACATTTACAAAGTATAAAACTCCTTCCTGGTCCTCTCCATATGTTTGTCCTTCAGTTCTTCAAGGAACTAAAGATGCAATAGCTGCAGAGTTCACTAAATATACAGGCCATTCACACCAGAAAGTTTCTGCAGAGGTGTACGCTGTGGGGAAAGGCCACTGCCACCCAGCAGTACGCAACGGGTGTTTCTGCATAGTCCGGTCCCCCAAAATTCTTGTGTATTTCATTTTGCTTTCAGCTTTGCTTCACACAGGCGAAGAGCATTAAGAAAAAAAAAAAAAAGTAAGCCAGTACATAGCATGCAAACCTCTTCATGGATGTTGTAAATCACCTTCTGACATAGCCAAAACACCAGTACTTCCCAAGCCCCAGACAGGCAGTGGGGCCAAGCACCTGAACAAGAAGCTACTTTAAGTTGTACATAAAAGCACAAATACTCAGAAGTACTGTTTCAATATCTATACAGTAAAGTGAAAGTTGATCTGATTTGCCAAAGCCATTATGTGTGATCTTGCAAAGAGCAAGGATCATCCAGGATATTTTTGTCATCTGGTCTGACCCCTGTATGCATAGGCTATAAAATGTTAACAAGAAGCTGGGTTAAACTGCATTCTTTAGAAAAGTATCTAATCTAATTTTAATGACTCAAGAGATGGCAAATATTTCCCCCCTAATCTTTGCTACGGTTTAATCACTCTCACTTTCAGGAAACTGCATCTTATTTCAAAGTTGAATGCGTCTGAGTTTCCAGCCACTGTTTATGCCTTTCTCAGCAAAACTCAAAGGTTCCCCCTCTTCTTTTCTACCTGTAAGTATCTATACATAATCCAAGCCATCACACAGTCCTGTCTTTCACGTACTAAACAACTTCACCCTCTTAAGACTCATATTGCTACGCTTGTTTTCCAAATTCCTTCTCCTTTCTGTGACTTTCCTTTGAACTCTATTTCTGACATACCATTTTTGAGATGTGGACATAGAACAGAGCACAATATTCTAGTATCCTTGTTATTATAAGATTGTTTCCCTGTTTCTGCTCAGAAGTCTGTGCTTCACACATCCAAACATATTGGTCTACTTTGCCACAGTAATGTAGTAACAGTGCGTTTTGAGGTGGTCATCTACTGAATAGTGGTAGACCAAAATTATCTCCGAAGTAACCTAAAAGAAATAAATCTATGACAAATTCAGGGTGATCTCGAAAGCATTGCCATTCACAGGCATCTCAGCACAGAGCAGCAACTTCATGTAACAGAGGGAAATGACAGGAACGCAAGGTGTCTGGGAGGGCTCCACAAGGTTCCTGGGGCTCTGGGGAGGCTGTAGCAGATGAGTGCAATCCTGGCAGCGGGCAATATTGTCCTAGGGGCTCTGGGAGACTAAATGGGAAAGATGAGTAAAATCAGGGTCTCTTCCTCTCTCTCTCACCCCCAATCTTGCTAGCTAAATGCGGAAAAAGATAAGGGGAGATTTTAGTGCTGTCTGCAGCTACCTACAGGGAAGGTCTCACAGAGCTGCACAGTGGGAGGGCGAGAGGAAACCAACATGTGCTGGAACAGAAAAATTCCACCTTGATACGAGGGAACAATTTTCTGTCATGAGAACGGTCAAATACCAGAAGAGGCTACGAAATCTCCATGCTTAGAGCTACTCAAACCTTGACCGAGCAAGGCCTAAAACAACCCACTGTACTTGGATCTGCTCTGAGCAGGGTGCTGGAGGAGCTTACCTCCAGAGGTCCCTTCCAAACTCCAAGACCGTGATTCTGTGAGCCTTCTCCAGACTCCCCTCCCACTCCGCTGCAGGGTACAACTTTCAGGGCACACAGGCCCTCCCCTCCTGCTGGCACACCCCTCTCTTCTCCAAGCAGTTTGCTTTTCTGAACTATTTTCTTTCTGGGAAGGAGCAGAACAGGCTTGTGCAGACAAGAGGAGTGTGATGGAAGGCAGACAGGAGGAAGAGATGGGCGTGAACGAAGGCAGGGCAGTGAGCCCCCCTTGCCCTCCTGCTGCCCCAAAGGGCAGAATGGGGCTTTAGGGGCAACCACTGCTGCCCCTCGCATTTTCTCCTCTTGGCAATACCAACAGCAAAGAGCTGAGCAACCAGGAGGCAAAGGTCTGGGTGTTCAAGGGACACCCCACGCTAGAACAGCTAATCCTTACCTCCCCATCACACGTAAAATACGCAGCCAGACACCTGCACAAGATGCCTACCAAATGTTTTCTAGTTTAAAGCCACCAATGATAAAACAGATTTTCCTCTTTTCTAACACTTCACAGAGAGATGCTTAAGAAGTAACTCATCTTGTGTTCAAAGGCAATACGGGCCTCTGTAGCAGATGTCCACCAGCTCCTCAGCTTTAAACATTGAAAACAACTCTTAATTGCCCATGATTCTTTAATGAGCAATGGTGTTTTACCACATTTCATAAACAACAAAAAAAGAAGAGTTGGAGTTATTAAGGGGGTCAGCATTAGTAATTACATGTTAAAAATGTTCCTTACATGTCCTTTTGTACTTGAATTTTCACGTGATACTTTGCAGCTGGATACATAGCTCCATATCTGTATCACAACTGCCTAGTTATCATTTTAACGTGAGCTATATATATCCCCAGCTGGGCTAGAGAGCAATTCTCCCCCTACTAAGCTAGCATAACCATAATTAATCCTCTCTCAGTATTAAGTGGTCCCCACACTCTGTAATATTGCTCTAACCCTTTACTTCCAGTATCACTCCCTTCTCTTTTCTCTCACTCCAGAGAAACTATGCTACTGGCCACTTGTTTCACCTTCAGACATTCATTAGTCAGCTGGGTTTTATAACAGGAGTGCTTCTCCAAAGCACCAGGGTACTGTGAGGAGACCCACCAGCAAGTCTAGGAGGTGCAACTACTACAACCGCCAGGGCCACGCAAGTTTGTTATATGCTTGGAAGTTCTCAGCAATCTGAATGTCCAAACCACAGGGAATTCTTCCTCCGCCACTACAGCCAGCTCCTTGCAAGCTGGCGCTGCAAGAACAGAGTATTCCTGGGCACGCGGGGCTGGAGGCAGCACCCTGTTCCATCTCGCCAGGTGCCAGCACACGGAAAGAGAGCAGACTCTCTCCTCCCACTCTGTGCCTATGAAGAAATCTTCACATATGGGCCAGAGTCTCCTCTAGGCACCAGGGATGAGATTTGCTACTGTGTTCAGCAGGGATCCCAGAGAGTCACAAACTGGCTTCGTTTGCATACCTCACAGGTCTCCACCAGGGAACCAGAGGAAAGAGGACAGGTTTTTTTCCTCTTTTGAGCAATAATTGAATGCAATGTTAACCATGTTACCTCAAAATATCTGCAACATTGTACCTAGTACAGTATTACAGCCTATTCAATAAGCACCTGAGAACTTGCCCACCCTGCTGCCTTCATCCCACTCCATTTGCACCTTTTCTGTTCAAAGGCACAAACAGTTCCACCCTTTGTCTCTCTTTGGCATTAAGGAAATCAGGATTTGTTAATAAGAAAGTTGCATTTCATATAGGCATATCGTGTTTCTGAATCACCCAGCTCAGCTCAAATTGGCAACAGGCTAATTAAACAAATGGCCATTAGAATTTAGAGCAGTTTAGGCACCCCTTTTCTTTCAGAAGCTTTCTCTGGAAGTACCTTGGGAGTTCCTGTGACCTTCTGCAAAGTCCTTGCTAAAATTATTGCATGAAGTATAATAGAAAGGAAGTTACAGTTATCTCTTTCAGAATCATGGGAATAAACTTTTTTGTCTATACTATTGGAGAAGACTTATCCCCAGAGCTCCTACTAGTACTTCTGAACAACATTCTCTAGTCTTTAGGATTCTTTAGGAATTCTTTTAGGAAGATATCCTCTGGTTTTCTAAATGAATTTCCAGCCTCCCCCTGCTTCATTTCATATCACACAAAATTGACCCATATGTAACTAACAAGGTCCTTTTATCAGCAAAATATAAATGCTCCCAGAAAAGTGTAGCTTTCTGAATTTTTGCCATACAGTGGCTATTCCAACAATGTCATATAGGTCTTCAGCCCAATGTCCATTTTCAAACAATTTTATGTTAATACCATACAGCTAACTGCCCACTAAACCTGGCTAAACAAGATGGTATTTCTTAGTACTAGCATAATTTAATATTTAGCTGAGATGCACAGTATTGTGCATTCATTTTCCAACTTTGGAAATCTACACTGAGAAGAGAAGAAAGGAAGAAGGAAGAAGGAGTCTCCTGCCTTTGTACTACATTTGCTTTCCTAACTAATTTAGGCAACTACTTCTGATGCCTACACACATAAAGCAGTCCAGATCAGAAGCTAATACAATACATTGCTGAGTCATCTGATAACTGTTTTAAATTAGATTTTAATTAACTTAAATGTCCTCAGTCAAACAGTTTATGAGAGACTGAATTCTCTGTCACTGCATAAGAGCTCCTAGCATACTGAATGAGGATATTCTAACCCTATTAAATTGTACAAACAGCATGCCTCACTGCTTATACTTTATCATGTTTTAGCCCAAGGGCAAAAGTGGGAAATCTAGACATATTTTTTAAAACACTTTATTGCAGATGAATTTTTTCAGATTAATCACACATCTCAAAATGCACAAAACACATGCAACTTCTTTTCTGTAGAGTCCATTAAGTAATGTTTACTGTCACCAATGTAAGTTCCAAAAAAAAGAATAAAAGAATACAGCACACTTGCTAGGACCTATTACAAGGTGCTTACACTGCATACTGATGCTATTGGAGAGACATGAACAAATTACAGGTCATACTTTCTTGCATAAAAGGTGTATAACACACTTTTCAGAGAGATCCCCACAACTTAAAAAAGCAGTTTTTATATTGTCAGATTCTAATATATGGTTTTCCAAAAAGGTGAAAGGAATACAGTATGTTATTCATGCCAGAAATCTGACATTTTTAAAGATGCCAAATGCATTTTCAGAGTTTATTCAAGTTCAGAAGAGCTTTTTATATTTTTTAAATGTCAAGCTACTGCTCTTAGAAAAAAGGGTAGATTCGTTTGGGGGGGGGGGGAAGAAGAATTTATCTGTAGGGGAGAATTCTAATGTATTCTGTGTTCCCACCGCTATCCAAGAAGGCAAACTCCTGAGCATCCCAAACAGTTACAACTGTTTCCAACATTGATTCTGGCACTTGAAACTGGGGATTATACAGTTGAACAAAAACACAGTGCATGCAGTCTTAGTGACCTCATATAAAGAAGGCTTGTGGCAATAAATTGATCTGTCAAATGTCAGTTCTAATTTGTGTTTCTAACAGTAAATAAAAAGTCATGGTTAAAAGCATTATTAGCACAAAATCTTCAGAGCATGGTGTTCCACAGCCTCCCTCTTGGGAGTGATCCATCTAAATTAAATCCAATCCTTAGCTTTCTGCAGAAATTCCTAAGAGTTTGGCCATTTACCACAGAAATGACCAAAGATCGTGGAGGTAATGATAGCAGAGTTTTACCTCCTTGTCCCTGTTAATTAAATACTCGGTGCAAAGTATTCACTTCCAAGAGGAGGGGCTGCAAGTGCCTTTCCATGGTGCAAAGCAGAACCTCCAGATTAATCAGAGTTTAGCACCTACACTCCACCTATGTTATTAAACATTAAAAAAAAATCATGATTTGTTTTATATTTACGCACGTTACCCACAAAATGCAAATTCATTTCATGGTGTTATTAGAAAGTATTATTAGCTTTTAAATTGTGGGATTCATAAACTGTTAAAAGTATAATAACCCAGCAGCATGAACAACCATTGAACAGACAGAGGACAAGGCAAAAAGCACAACAAAAGTTCATAGCCAACTTACCCAACAGACAGCAATAAATAATTTACATTAGCTGACATGGACAAATTGAGATCAACATGGATCCAGGCAAAGGCAGAGTTTCTAAACTGTGTAATGCTCTTTGTTGAATAAACTTCACAGACAAAGTTTTAGTAGACTTAATTAACAAGAATTAAAAAGACAATTTCAGAAATGCATTGAAGTATTACTTCTATATTACAGTTCCCTAATACTCTTGTGGTAAAAACAAGGGACAACTACTAGGCTTTGAGGCTCCTGTACCAGAAGCAACCTCCCAGGGGACACAGGGTTGCCTGGAGGGAGGCACACGGCCCCCCGTGCTGGGCCTGGGCTCTTGTCTGTCAGTGCAGCAGAGCATCACTAGTGAAAGTCAGAGACACTTCCCACTTCTGCCAAGAGCCTCCTTGGACAGGGAAACCCCAAAGAAGCTACTGAGTCTGCTAATTTTCAAAGCGGTATGAACAATGCATTCATATCTTTTACTTTCACAACTTTGCTTCTAATCCTGCAATGCCCCACGTTTGCCTTTACCCTTGATAAATCACACTTTTCAACCATCTTTCATCTTCGTCTAGTAAGCACAATATCTACCATAGCAGACAAATGTACAGTTTACTTCATTCCTATGGAAACGACAAACTCTTACACTGAGTAATATAGCTTTCTTTCAGAGGTCTATCACCCAAAATGAATTAGAGCCCTCTAGAGTTGGTGCATGGTTGTACATGCTGCAAGGACCGCTTCAGGAACTGAAAATGTTGATACCTATATTTATGGCTATCCACAGTGGCAAAATGGGCTTGAAACACACAATACCTCCCATAATTACACCATGCCTCACATTTCTCCCATCCCATTCCACCTCTAAATATCCAGAAGCTCATGATTTAAGCATTTACCACAAATCTAAAGGTACAATTCAAACTGCTTCAGACTGAGGAAGGAACTAAACCCAGGTCTTCCTTATTCTGTCTAATGCTCGAACCACATGACATAAAGAATAAAAAAAATTTTTATTCATGGAGCTTGTTCCAAGAACACATTTTAAAAATTCTTGCTGGATCAGGATCCACAGGTGAGACAGAGGAATTTCTACCTTGTAAATCTTTCTAGGAATCAGGCTTATGTTAGGTACCTTCTGTGCTATACAGCTCTGGGCATGCCTAGCATCAGACATGTAGGTGTGCAGGAATTTTTATTGACTGAAACTTGGGCATAATGACTTCAGTTACCTCTGGGGTTGGGTAGAAGCAAATCAAGAGTCTCTATGGCATTTAAATATTGAATATAAGCACCTAAAGTAGAAGTTAAATATCTAAGTCCTTAAGCCTTTGAGGAATCAGACAAGAAGACTCATTTGCTGTAACTGAGGGCAGCCTTCTCTAAATAAGCCAGAACATACAGTTACACAGAATACAGATGATGTGCAGTAGATTCTTTGCTTCAAAACACAGAAGTAAAATTTAATTTTTTACCATTTGCTGAAGTTGCATTTCCAAAAATACTGATTTCAGTGTTCTCTCCATCTCAGTTGTTCCAATAGTTTCTGTGTTTCCATGTGTCCCATAGAAACTTGGTAGTCAATTTCTTAATACTGTGACTTGGCAAATGTTATCCATTTACCCTCAGCTGCAACACTGCTGTGCTTCCCCACTGCCTGCCCACACACATGACCAATTTTTAGAAGCTAGTATAATCCTTCACCCAAAGCACTTCACTGGTTTTAATTCTTGACAGATTTTGATGGTTCATTCATTACCACCAGTCAACAGTTATGTTACCCTACCTGCACCGAAGTGTATAGAAGAGGTTGTAAAGAAATTAATACTAAATAAGCGATGGGAAAATTCCTTTTCAGTACAGTTCAATCGTTATATTGTAAGGTATGTTCAACCCTGTAAAATAAAAATGCAAAACGAACATATAGTATTTACCCACAAGTCATAAAACTAGCAGCTGTGGGTTTAGACCAAACCAGCCATTGTATAGGCATATAGTATCTCTCTTTCAAATTAAAATGACTGGATGAGTCCTGTTCTCACTCAAAAAAAAGATTAATTAATGGTGAACTCAACAGATCTTAACGTCTGCAACTGGACTGGAATTTGTTACATTCCAGCCTAAATGATTCCAAAGGGAAAGGGACTTCCCCCTACATTACATGCTACAACTTTAAATTTTAAGTAATGGCTATTCTATTTCAAGTTATAGAATGTTTTGCAATGCTCTTACCTCCACCTAGTATTTCCTCCCATGTTAAAGAAACAACTACAGTTCAAGAAGTATTCTTTGATATTCTATTTCCCACCAATTTTAATAATATATTTAAAAAATAAAAAACTATTGTAATAATTAATACTATGAGAATACTAACTTAATACATTACGGCACATTTTATAGAAGCCTATCTGCCAGTGCACAAGTTATAGTATTTGGAGGTACTGTAGGAGTGCAATAGTTATGCACCCGGTCTGTGAATTCTGCATGTCCTGCACAATAAGCTAATTCATTTCATAAGTTTCACTATTACTTCAGAATGACTTGGTACAAAAATACGTCTTCTCCCTCAAAAAAAAAAGTCTAAGGAATCTCGGATGTATAGCACCTATTTCCAGAGATGGTATGTAGTACATCATAAATGCTCTTTCACTTTGAGAAATTGATCCGCTGCTTAACTAAAATGGTTTATCTTGCTTCTGAGATTTATTTCAAGATGTGTGATTGTATTCTCTGTTCATATATGGTCTGCATAATTCATCACGATTCACGATTAATTTGCAAGTAACAGAATTAGCTACAATAACTAGCAACTACATCATGATCCATAACCTCTGCTTTATATTTTAGATCTTTAAAATCAAATGCTATAATGAATGTTTTGTGATGAACTTGTTAAAGATGAACTCTATAAACTTACACTTTTAAGTATCTAGGCACATGGTTGCCAGTTCTCAGATAGTATTGACAGTACTAGCAGATGAAAAAAACCACATACTCAAACACAGAAACAATTCCCTTTCAGCCAATACCAGACATTATAAAATACACTTTTGTTACAGTGAAAATCCATGCAAAACATGAACCAGTGAAAATATGGACGCAAATAGGATTAAAATATATCTGCCTCAGGAAAAAGGTGTCATAATGTCTATGTCACAAAAGACTGTTTCATAATAATTAATAATATTTTCTATGGTATCAAAATATTATCTACTTCTTGGCCTATTCATTTTCAAAAGAAAAAGGCTGCCTTCTGTTTACTCAAACAAGAAAGTAAGTTAAGGATTTAAAGTGATTATATATTTTCTTCAGGAGTCAAACATCAATGTTTGAGTTCTGCAATGGAGTTTTGAGGATGAAATCACCATATAAGAGAATTTTCAAACCTTTTTCATTTCTGAGCAAGATGTCATTGCATATGTTTGCTGATGAGGGCAGCTCAGCTTTTCAAATGCATTCTATAAATATATGTACCATATAGATTGCATATGTATACTTCTGCACGAGTAGAAGATATATATTACTGTTTCTATTTAAAAAACAGCTAGAATGAACCAGGAAATGAATCCAAAACTGCATGTGGTCAAAGTCTTGAGGAGCAGAGAGAATCAGATTTTCTGCAAGTACCAAAGCTTCTGCAAGAAAAACCTTTGGTATTGGACAGCTCCCAGAATACTTCTGTTGAATGCCTTTTTCTTGCTTCTGTCAGGTATCATAAAAGCATAAACTATGCATTGACTACAGTGATTACTTAAAGTACACGGGCATAAAAAAAGAAAAATTTCTCCTTTGCTAGAAACACCTCTTTTGAGGACTGATAGCTTATTTAAATTCAGGACAGAAAAGAAAATAAGAGATAAAATAAATGGAATGCCTTTATTCTTTAGGAAATAAAAACTATGTTTTTTCCCTGATATAGGTTGTCTTCCTAGAAGACAAACATGTGCTTCTGAAAATTAGGTGCAGCTGTCCACTCTTTCGAGCTCCTTAATGAAATGCTCTGCATCGCAGCTTCCCACTCCTTTTGGCAAAAGTCATCTAGGCTGATTTCAGCTGAGTCATGAGCACACCATGACCATGTGGGCCTCTCTGCGCAGCAAATGGACTTAATCACAGGGACATACAATTACATTCCTTTCTTCTCATTGCAAATTCATCAGGGAATAACAACTATAAAACTCTATTGTCTAGTCTTAAAAAAAAACCCAAAAAACTATTATTTCTACTCAACAAATTTTCCTTCCCCTCCCCGACACCATTTTTCTTCACAGTAGTAAAAAGGCAAAACTCCTTTATCTTCTATTATATTGCAGGACTATATTTTTCACAGTTTAATAGATTGCCAACATTTGGAAACATTTTATCATCAGTGATTTCTCATGGTTTCTGCAACTTCCTTCTACACAGGACCTGAAGGATTGATTTTACTTTTCGAGGATAGTACGAGTCTCCTGCAGGTCTTTAACTGACATATTTTATTTCCCAATTCTTCTTTTTCTGTCAACTTACAGCCAGAGCTATACAAAAGCTATTTTCTTTATTTGGTTTATTTGTTTAGGGTTGCCATTTGATCCTCACTTTCTCTGTGAGTGACAGAATTTCTGAGGTACAAAGAGGACTCCTTCTCAGTAGGTGAAAGTGTTAGTGTCCTGTCAGTAAGTAAGATAATTAGGTTTTATGTCTCTGAAAATTTCCCTACACATATTAATACCTTTTATTTTTGGAATTCCGCCTAAAGTTTCCTTTCTTTAAGTTGCAATGAAATAGGTAGCTCCTTTCTTTACATACCAATAGCTCCAGTTTTCTTGGCACTACTTTTCTTCATTGCTCTATCTCCTGAGTTGATGATGAATCTCACGGTATCTCTCAGATGTTCTCCTTTCATTTCTCACTTTCACCTGCCCAGTTCTGCTTCCGTCCTAACGAAAACTTGAAAAAAAGTGTGATAATTATGTAGATACTGGTCCACTTGGCAAGGAACTGGGTGCCTTTGCTTCCCAAAATGCTGACATTCACTTCAGTTCAGCTTATATTCTGTCAAGAGTAACTTGCTTTATCTTTCAATCATGTGTTATCAAGGCCAAGATTTTAAGAACTGGAGACTCCCACGTCCATCTCTGATAGGCAATCCTCTGACTGAATGGAAGTTCAACTTTATATAACTTTCCCCTGGATTTTTGATTTGGACATAAATCCTAATCTGGGAGAGGCACTCCCCACAGAGTGCTTTTTGTTCTGAAACACTTCCTGCAGCTGAGGAAGAAATGCATGCATGACCCTAATGGTCCACTCTCATTTTGTCTAACTTGAAGTCATATTTAGTATTTTGAAGAATTCACCCACTTGCTATTGCACAGGTGTGCCTCCTCTTCTCTACATTTGACACTGTAGCTACACTGAAACTGTTTATTTCCTCTGCTGCCTTTTTTTTAACTGGGAATATGTTTCTATCTTCTCTACTTGCAATGAGGAAAGGGGAAATAGTGGGAAACCAGGGTCAGATCCCAAGTGCAATTAAGTATGAACATGCTGAACTGGTAGAAGAGAGCTGCAATTAAAGAAAGAAACATTTATGTAAACAGCCTTGCTTAGATTTCTTTCAAATGGAGTCTATCCAGGCCAGAGCTCCAAGGGAGCCGCTCAGAAGATCCCAGGGCAGCTGTGTTTAAAAGACTCAAAAAAAGAAATGATTAAATTTGGGACACTCAAGGCAGTAGGTAATTTACTAATTGTACTATAATTTGAACCTTTTAAGTGTTTGAGAAAAACAATTAAAGTACCACTTCTACACCTGCCTTCAAAGGCACACATTACCCTATTAGCCTACACTAATCATGGTGGGATCGGGTGGTCCCTCCCTGTCAGCTCTCCTGCCAGCACAGCAAAAATTCACACAGGCTTGCACTTCAGTGAGGGAAGGGTTACGCTGTAAGATTTTAATCTGAGCTCAAGAATTTGATATTTTAATAAAATCCTACTGTTGTTAAAACTATGAAATGTTATCTTGACCTCTCCATGCCAGATACTGCCGGCTGTTTTGGAATTAAGGAACTAATGAAGTGAAAATTGCAGTATCTACTGAGATCAACAGAAGCACAAAGTATTCCTGGTAACAAAGACTTGCCAAGTATCTGCTCAGGATGGAGCTCACAGGTACTTCTGCTATTATAGCAATTGCAGCATTCCTCTTCTCTTACATATGCCTTCAAATCACCTTTATACATGTGCTCAAAAAATACAAGGCAAAAATGCTGCAACAGTTATGACTAAAGATAAAACTTTTGGAAATCATCAACTCTACTTCATGAAGAAAGTACAGATTGTTATAAAATATTTTGGAAAATACAAGAAGGTATGCTTTAAAAATTGTTGGCTTACTCTCAAATTAGAGCTCAGGGTTTTTTTCAAGTTTCTGTTGATGTAGGTAGGATATAAATGAGTTCAGGTAAGTTGGAACACGTTTTGTCATCTCCATAGCTACATAGGTTTACAGAAAAGAAAGGGGAGAAGACTTACAAGATAATTTGGATAATGCAATCAACACTGTATATTTGAAAAGCTGGAAAAAATATAAAAAAGACAGAGCTTTGGGCATAGTAAATGATCTTTAAAACAATACACAAATGTTCTAAGTTAAGCAAATATCAGTGCTAATGCGCACTCCAACCACAAAACTTGGGACACTCTTCATTCCAGCTACTGAATCTCCCCCTTTCAAAGACAGCTTGGATAAATATGTATTTCTAGCATGTTCCACAGATAAATCATTTCAAAAATCCAAAAAGTCAAGTTTTGTTACACCAGGAAATATGCAGTATGCTACAGGCCCTTCAGCTATGGATATTCCATGTTTGGATAGACACACTCAGAGCCATCCCAGAAAATCTTAACTTCCAAACTAAAACATACAAAACCCCAAGGACCACTTCTTTGTTCAGGGTCTTCTGTAGCCATACACAGACCTGCACACAGATAAGGAAGTAGTCCACTACAATTGGCAGACTTTACCTATGCTGAAGAAGACAAGGACAGGAGATTGACATCACACACCACTGATTAGCATCTCCTATTTACACAGTCCCCAACCACCCGGCTACCACCACTGAAGAGAGATCAGTGCGCCCGGGGCAGCTGCAGGAACTGCCATACCCCTCTCCCGCACGTCTCTCCCACGTCACTCAGGGCAGCAAGAAAAGCAAATCTTCCTCTTGCAGGTTACTGAAGTGCTGTCTTTGCCCCTGCATAGTCCCGTTACCTTTCTTCATACCTCCTTTTACTACCTTCCCCATAGCCAGAATGAGTGACAGTCAGACCCAGCCCTTTTCCCAAAGCTTAGGAGGGGCAGGAGAGTTCGTAGGGGCCAGAGGAGAGGGAAGGAAAACTGATAGCTTGAGAAAAGGTGGATGGCTGCAGAGGTGACAAGAGGGACCTGCAATGTGGGGCAGCAGGGGAGAAGAAGATGAGGAAAGCTGGTCTGGATGAAAAGTGTGAAGGAACAAGAGAGATCCTGCTGTCACACAAAGCTCCCCCAGACCCTCTGTCCTGAAAACGTACCAAGTCCTCCTAATGCCTCTGTCCCCTCTCAGCTCCCAGAAGACCCCTGTCCCGCCAGTCCCACACTTACATCCCAGTGACCCTTCCAGCCGCTTTCCAAGCCCTCCTGCCCTGGCACGGCAGCGATTTCTCCCAGCCCATCTTTGTCTTCCCCTTCCATCTCCAGAGCCCACTCATGTTGACACATCAACATTTATTTCTGTCCACATTGCTGAGAAACCTTCAGCTCCTCCATCTTTGTTATTAGCACAGTGTTTCCTGCCTCAAACAAGAACTTCTAACCAAGCTACTGGAACTAATCATGGGAGAGAAAAAAATCTTGGAATATAAAAGTCTGAATTATAACACGGTCTTAAAATACTAATGCACAAGGAGGAAATTTAGATTTCCTATGTGCTAATGCAGTACTCTTTAAAGCATTACTTTGAACTGACAGAGAATTCAAGGAAAATTTAAATCTCTCGCTGGCATGGATGATAGTTTTATTTTTCACCACATCAGGCTCAAACAAACTTCCCTGCAATTTGTGCATGTTTTTAGTTATAGAGAATGCATCCCATTCCAATGTCCATCTGTTTTACTTAGAGCAGCTATTAACTTCTCTCTGCTTAAATCCTGTTTTATTACAGCACAAAACACACCGATAAAAAGATCAGTCACTTGATCCAACATTGAAATTATTTAAATCACATAAAATTCCAAAAGGCTGACATGTATTTACTTTGTACTCTTATTTCTATTCATACTATTATTCAGTACCATCAACACTGCTCATTTCCCTGGTTTAAATCTGCTATTAGTCACCAATAGTGTGCCTGACATCTACCCTGGAAAGCTAAATCAATCAGCGCTGCTTTAAAACAATGTCTGTGCAGATTAATGGGAACTTAGAAAGAAAAATTTCTTTTGTGACTCTCACAGTACCATAGAAATTAGAGAGGGGAAAAAACCTGTTAGGGCATTTTGTCCATGCTTCCTGCCAGTGTAAGTCTTCTCCTACCCTGCATTGCTTTTTTCCAGGGTCAGACCTCTTCTCAGTGAAGCTACACAGAAGCCTACCAGTGCTCAAGCCTATTTTCCCAGTCATGGACAAAGGCAGGAAATAAATGCCAAGCTTTGATTTTTTTTTACTTAACAAAGCAATATTGTCCCAGTGTAACAATCTCCTTAGCAATTTTCTGCCTATCCTAAATTTTACTCAGGACCGGTGGAGATGGCTGCTTACAAACAGGCGCTGGTTGGCAAAGCCCTCTGCAATGCAAAGGGCGACGCACAGCCAGTGCTACCGCCCGTGGTGGATACCATCACGTGGGGAGGGCAGTGTGCGGGATTTGCACCGGCAGAGGACGCAGAGAGCGGCACAACCTGCACACCACAGCATGGGCAAGCCAAGGACACACTGGGAAGCACCAGGCACTGAACCACAGGTCCATTACAAAAAGCGGGTCTAGAGGCCTCATTATTTTGTGTAACGGGTGAAGATAAACTCTCCAGAATTACGCTTTGTGATGCACGCCCCAGGGCAGATGGCAAACCTTGCTGTCCAGGCTCTGTAGGCTCACCCTTCCCACAGTATTTGGATACTGTGCTCATGGACAGATTTCATTTTCAATTCACAATTTATGTCAGTGAAGCTTCAAATGTGTCAGCACCCTGACAGCCCCCCAGCCCTGCCTGGCCCCAGACCCAGCCCCAACCCATGGGTGCCCACCCAGCCCCAGCTCCAGCGTTGTCCCTGCAGTGGTGCCTGACGCCCCCAGGGCCAGTGCTGCCCCAGCTCCCTGCTCCCTCGGGTTGGGGGGACAGGCCCTGGTGGCCAGACCCGGCCTGGCCTGTCCCTGCCGGCAGCCCTGACACCACCAGCCCTGGGAGCCCCCAGCCCTCACAGCACCCTGACACAACATGCACAGGTATAGTGAAAAGCAATCAAAGAGAGACCCTCTACATAATGGGGGTAAAGGGAAAAAAAACAGCCACAGAAGTCTCATTCCAGCTAGCTATTTCCATAATTACTTAGTGAAGTTGCTTCTGAAGCACCCACTTAGAGACACTGTTGGAAAAGAAGTATTGACCTGGGCAAAAAATGTGTTTAATCCAGTAGGATAAACTATACTTTTCAAAGTAAGTTTGAGAACTGAAATATAAGAGCAATAAGTTGACAATGATCATAGCCAAGCAGAGGTAAGTTAAACCCTAGTAGTCAAGTTTTGCCAGACACAACACCTGAATCATACCTGCATTACTGTGGACCACAAAAGAGCAACGTGATAGTTTTGTAAACTGTACTTTTGAATTTAGCTCAAATTTCTTAACGTTTACCAAGAAGACAATTTACTGGTTATGATGGTATCAAACCAAGATATTCTTTAACTGATCATCCGCCTTCACGGATCATTCTGAGACTTCCACTGTGAATGCAGTTTGAGAAGAAGAAAAAAACCCACAAAATCTAGTATAAAAGTTAGGTAATGAAATACAATACATGGAAGACTGAGCAGTATTTACATTATAAAGCTGCCTCTCTGAAATACATGACAGTTATCAAGAGCCCGAGTTCATAGGCTGGCCTTCTGGTAGCCTCCACAGCCCAGGGAGTCCAAGGGACCAGGAGGGGTCACATAGGCTCTCTCACAACCAACGCACACAGTCACCTTTGCCTTAAGCATTTCTGGCAAATGATAGTTACATTCTGTTCTTAAAAGGCTCCAACGATGGAAATTGCTACCTAGACAATCAATTCCAAAGCTTAATTACTCATACAGTTAAAGAGGACTTTTCCTAATGTTTAATCTAATCTCTTGTGTTGCAGTTTAGTATGCTGTTTCTTGCTGCATCTCCAGTGGAAACGGAGAATATTTTATTTCCCTCCATTCTGCTGCAACCAATTACATATTTGAAGATTGTTATCACATCTCTCATCACTCTTTGTACCCCTAGACTATAAAAATCCAGTTCTTTCACTCTTTCTTATGTTTTCTAGCCCTCTGACCACCTTTGTTACTCTCCTCCTGACTCTGCCTAATTGGCTAAAAGTCGCTGGAACTGTGGTGCCCAAAATCACATGCAGCACTGATGCCAGATACAGACCCTGAGGTCATAACTAGCACTAGATGACATCACACATCTTCTGTTATACTCCTGTTATATATCCCACAGTGATGTTTGTCTTAATTTTTTATCTATACATATCTATGCATATAGATATAGTATATGCATATAGTATGCATACACTATCCATGAATATATATGTATAAAAAAAATTGTGTGGATTTTTTACTGACTCCTGTTCAGTTTGTGGTCATAACTTTTTCACCTTATTTTTAATAAGTCATGTCCTATCAGAGTCTTCATTCACAGAAACTATGTTTCATAAGGAATTTAGGCAATTTTTCAGTGTGCTTCAAATATATATTTTAAAACCATTTTTTCATTCAGTATTATATGTTTGAATATATACTTTGAGAGACACATACTAAGCACCACCCCAATCAAAAATGTTTGGAGAAAACTTCCAAGTAAACTTATTAAGTAAGTCTAACAAACCCTAAAACACAATGTCTCTCAGTGTCCTGAAAGCTGAAAGGCTTTGAGATCAACCAGTTCATTGTTTTCCAGTTTCTGAAATCCTTCAGTCAGAGAGCAAATCCCTTCAACATGGTGAGTACTATGTACATCTAAGCAATACATAACTAAATAATAGTAATCAGAAGTGGCCCACAGAGCAAATCTTTCTTTCCAGGTAGTTTGCAGAACTACAGAAACAAGTATAATTGCAGTTACTATGAACATTTCTATTTTACTCATTACTGTAATGTCTGAGTTGCCGTGCTGTGGGCTAGCTATCAAAGAAGGTATGCCACATATACACAAAGTCGGTAACTCATTTCACCCATGGTGCCAGAAGAAAGCAGATTTTCATATGTTATAGAAGGATGTAATGTAACATAAACCATTTCACCTTGTGCCAATAAAATGAGCCAGGATTTCAAGCCAGCGGGATCTGCGTGCACACGCAGGAACCGTATTGCACAAAAGCACACCGGTGGCCCACTGCGCTTCCAGCTCGCTGCCGACGAGAAGGTCAGAGCGACTTACCGTCGGCGCTGACACATGTCACGATGAGAGACGGACCCCTGCAGACCGCCACGGCTCTGTCCCCGCCGGGGCTCCCGCGGGGCAGACCGGCCGCCCGGGCAGCGGCCGCGGCCCCGACGGCTGCACCTGCCGGGCCCCGCGGCCGCCCGCCCGCCCGCCTCCGCCGCGCCCGGCCCCCGCGGCCCCTCCGCCCGCCCCGCCGGCGCCCGAGCGGCCTCGCCCGGCCCCGGCCCCGGCCCCGGCCCAGCTCCGGCCGCGCCGAGCGCAGCGCAGCGCGGGCCGAAGCCACGCCGGGGCCCCGCGGCCGCCCCCCGGGGCTCCCGCCCGGCCCGGCCCCGCGCCGCTCACCTGCCGACCCGCCAGCCCAGCCCAGCCCAGCCCTCCGTCGGCCGCGGCGCCCTTCCCGCCCGGGGCTGCAGCTCGCTGCGGCGCCGCTCTGCCCCTCCGCCTCGGCGGCGCCCCGGCCCCGCGCCGCCCGCGGGGCCCGCCCCGCCCCGCCGCGGCCCTGGGCCCGGCCCGCCCGCCCGCGGGGGGCGCCCCCCGCCCCGCCCCGCCGCGGCCCCGGGCCCGGCCCGGCCCGGCCCGGCCCGGCCCGGCCCCGCGCCGCCCGCCCCGCCGCGGCCCCGGGCCCGGCCCGGCCCGCCCACCCGCGGGGGGCGCCCCCCGCGCCGCTCCGCCCCCGCGGCAGGGAGCAGCCGCGCAAGGGCGTCCCGGCGCGTCTCCTGCGCTCGGCCGCGCGGCCCTCTGGTATAGCAGCGCAGGCTGGTGGCGTGGGGCACCTCGGTGCTGAGGCGCCCTTCGTTTCCAAGATGCGCTGTTTGGGGAGTTTATGCGTGGTTTGCGGATTATATATTATTTGGCGCCTCACCTCTTGTTGGGGCCCTTGCGGTGCTTCAGAACAATAATCTATATGAGATATAGAGCATGGAACTAACACTGTTTAGGATTAATTGCTTAGCACAACTTGCTTAGCATTAGTAGCTAAATTTGCTGAAGCCTTAGGCCTCAGGCTATAGCCACTGCTACGTGCTTTGAAGTAGTTTTACCAAGGACACTGGTGCAGCTGGGAATGATACATCCTGAGAAAGTACAGATAAGCTAGCAGAAGCCAGTGGGAACCAAGGTTAAGGGCTAGACAGCTTTGCTAAACAAGCAGCAAGGTACAAGGCATGACCGCTGCGTGCGTGATCGGTGCAATGATTGGCTACCTGTGACATAATCTGTATGAACCACAAATCAAGGGCCAGAGCGCCGAATACCTGTACTTATAAAATGGGCAAATTGCTGAATAAAGATGGAATTGAACCTGCATTCTGTGAATGCGTATGATTCATTCCCGTCACTCCCGCGGACCGCGACAACCTCTCCCATTACCCACGTGGTTTGAAACTTTCTGAAGTGAAGCTGCCCTACAGACCAAGAAGGAACCACCACGTTGTCCTTTCATCAGCACCCAGATAACCACTACCTACACCAGAGCTCAGGTGCAGCAGCCCTTTTCCTGTTTCTGTTCGTGCCACTTCTAGACAAGTGTTGGCACTAGTTACCCAAAGGGCCTCTTGCTTCCCTGGTGCTTCAGATAACACGCACAAGAAGGCATTGCAAGGGAATAATAGACTAAATCCTGCAACTGCAAGGCAATGCCCAGATGGACACCTTGAATAAATTCTTGCCCATCCTCCTGCACTTCTTTTTCCAGATGAAAAGACAAGGCAGAATGACTTTTGCGAACCCTGGCTGCAGTGACTGCTGTTTCCAGGAGTCAAGTTCAGGCTGGTGGGACCACTTTGCCCATGGGAAATGGGACAACCAGCAGTGAGTGCGTGACCTCCGAGTGTGGAGAAGCACTACCAAATCCAGGAGCTGGTGTCCTTCACAGCCCTTACACAGACTTCCGTGTACACACACACTCAAGTGAGCCCATAACAACATGCTGCTGTGCAATACCCGATTCCTACCAGTGAGTGACTAACAACTGGGCAGGCAAGCCTAGCAGAGACAAAGTGCTAGTGTTCAAAACCTCTGGAACCATTCTCCAAATGTTGTTTTTTCACAGGTTGTACCTAGGTGATATAGATGAAATTATTCAGGTCTCTGTGGATCCACAAACTGTGCCAGGTTGCTGACACTGTGTCTTCTATTTTCGTCAGGTCTTCATGAACCGCTGAGGAAGGTTTATAAACATCTCCTCAGGCTTCAATGAATGGTCTCATGATGCTCATGTTTTCCATAAATTGGATCTCAGCATCAGTGAGACACTGGTAGCTTCTCTGTAAGAAGGGACAGGATATTTCATAGTTTTCAGGTCCCTATCTACACTGCAGGAGGTGGTGCACACCTCCTGTGCTGCTGGGGCAGGAGGCCTTACCCTGACTACAGCAGTGCTCATGCACAGTCTGACCATGCCTTTTCCACATTGATCAGGTGTCTCAGTACCAAAACCTGGCAGGCCTCCCTCTTATCAACAGATAAGATATTAATGTTCCAGATACCATCAAAATTATGGGTACCTACTACAACCTCCCACATTACCTCCACAAGGACGCAGGAGAGGCTTTTCAGCCAGCTGAACAGTGAGGACAGTGGCTCACTGTCCATGGCCAGCCCTCCATGTCTGTGGCAAGCAGCCAGGACACCCAGGACAACATGCATTTCTAGGGTGCCATCTGATCCCTGACTGCCGAGGCCTATGACCATGATGCGTGTCCTAGAGTGAACTGACTGGGACATGGGGACTGTGCTTAGCAAAGTCAATTCAATGCCTTTCCCACTTCAGTGGGAACTGAACAGACTAATGAAAGGAATCATATTCACATCTGTTGGTGCCATCCTGCACCTACACTGCCACAGGCAAAAGAGAACAGGAAGATTTTCTTGCCCTTCTGCTTTCCTTACCATTTGGACATTTAATTCCTTCACTCCCACTGCTGCTTAATATACCAACTTTTTCAGCAAAGCTAGCCTACATCATGCATATATAACCTGTGTGTACATGTGCACTTTTTCCCCTTTCCTGAGCACATCCTGGTAGCTTTGCTGGATAGTTCAGCAGCCCTCAGCAGGCAGACAAGGACTCCCCCACCATCTCGCTTCCCGAGTTGTGACTGCTGCTGACATTTCCCGCTCTCACAGCCACGAAGTCCCCTTCCCTCTTTCCTTTCTTTTTTGCTTTTCCCACACCATTCTCCAAGCGCTCAGGCTGCTGTTCCCAGAGCTCACAGCAAGCACATCCCTTCCCCTCAGCTGGAGAGGGCTCTGTGCTCCCGGCCCTTGCCCAGCTTCCCTGCCCTTCTGCTGAAGGTCACCATGGGAGGCTGCCAGTTCCCGGGTTGAGCTGCGGCAGAAGGCAGCTTGAGAAGGGCTGGGAAGGCAGGAGGCTGGCTTACACCCCTCCTTGGTCTTCAGCAAGCAAATCCCCACATGCACGGTGTGCGACATAGGGTCTGCTCAGCCCTCCAGAGACAGCACCCATCCTCCTGCCTTAACTTTTCATTCAAGCTTCTCTCCACCTCAGAGGGATCTCATCCCACACCCAAGTCTCACTGGCAGCCTGCATCCCGCCTCGTGCTCGCTCCCCAAAACCATTAACTTATCAGGTAAACGCAAAGCTGTCTGCACATATCCCTCTACCAGTAAACTAGAAGCT
Organism: Apteryx mantelli; assembly: GCF_036417845.1. Lineage (NCBI taxonomy): Eukaryota > Metazoa > Chordata > Aves > Apterygiformes > Apterygidae > Apteryx > Apteryx mantelli. The sequence continues at coordinate 111,733,657 of NC_089980.1, read as the reverse complement.
ACAATTCCTGTCCTGCCCAGCAGTTCCCAGAGGACAGTTCTCCATTTCCCTTCCCTCATCACAGCACTAAGTCCATACCAAGCTGTCTGCCCATTTTCCATCTCCCAAAAAAGACCAAAGACTGTCATTCAGAGGGTAACTGTGCCCTACCCACCTCATGATGGGTAATCAGCATTTTCATGTCTCACAGAGGCGTGTCCATGAGGGTCCCAGAGTGCCTTGTCCTTCTGTGAAGGAACATGTGTGGAAAAAAGCTTAAGTAACATGACTCTCATTAGGATGATAAAAACAGGTTATGGAAGAGAACACTGTGCAGATTGCAATTCCTATTCCGTTAAACAGGAACAGAAATGGCAGCTTTCATCAGGCTAGATCCCTGTATCACAGGGGTCAGAGGTGCCCACCAGGGCTCAGAGAACGCACCCAGCTCATTGCATGTGTCTCCTCACATATGAGTGCACAGACAGGGAGGAAGGACCTACCTGTTGTTCCTTATTGCACATTCAAGGCAGGTAATGGAAGAAGCAAAACGTGCGTAGAGAAGACGGGCAATATAGGGGATTCTAGTTTACAGTTTTTATTTACTTGTGATGCCGTATTTATAGGGGATGAACCTGGGCCTTTTAGAAGATTCTTAACCCTCCCCAAGAATGCTTAAGTATAGGAGGAGTTTAGCATTCAGCATTTGTAGACATTCACCTGAGCCATGGGGAACCCTTTTTCCAAAAAGAGGTACTTATGAAAGCTGTGCCAAAAGGCCATTGATTCAGGTTATGAGAAAATAAGCTCTGTATGGTAGGACACAGACAAAGCAGACACAGATGTGTGTGTGCATGTGTGGGTGTGTGTGGCGAAGTGTTCGCACGTGCACGCGTGTCTGGCAGGAAGGAGGGGGAATGCAGCTTCACTAGTCCTCTGTGAAGGAGTACGTGTGTTCTCCCAAACAGAGTAGACTCCTAATTTAGGAAACTGTGGATTACGGATGCAAAAGGGTCCCATCCACAAGGTTCCCAGGTCTTGTGCTCGAGGTTCTCATCCCCTCTGCCACTGCTATTGTCAAGATCTGAGAACAGCTTGTCTTCTTGATGCTAAGTGTGCTTGTCCCAAGACACTGTGGGCACAGCTGTACCCACAATCAGTTCATGTATTTTACAGGGAAGGTAAACATTATTAAGAGATCTCAACTTCCCTCCTCCCACCATCCTTTCAGGCTTTCCCAAAACCCATACCTGTGTACAAGCTTGTATTCACACAGTTCATCCAGAGGACAAATTTAGATTCAAACATAACTTCACATATGCATTTAACATGTCTTTGCCTTTTGAGGGCTGCTGAGCAGCAGCAGGTTTTGTGAATGAACAAGGCAGTAAGTGCCCATGTTATACACACACAGAGATGCAGTTCAGGCAAAGAGCGAGCTATCACCTTCCAGTTAAGTGCAAATGGGAAAGAAAGAAAAAAAATAACCCTGCTGTTGTCTGGCTATCTAGACACAGCAAAGGATCAAAAGATACTTTTCACTGTAAATCTTATTCCAGATAAGGAATTCTTTGTTTCCCATCCTGGCTTTGACAATATATTTGGAAAACTGATTAGCTGAGCAATGAAACCACGTATACCTCAGTTGGTGATGCTGTAGCCTGACTGCTGTCAGTGAAGTTTTGATGATGCTTTGTTTCCTGGGAATCTGTTCAGAAGCATCATAACCTTATATGCATAAACTTTGCATTTAATAGGATCCACAATGATGTCTGAAAAATTACAGTAATAAATCAGTGATCTCAATCAGGATTAGTTCTCGTATGACTTAAATCCACCAGCGATCACCTGGGCTTCACTAATGTGAAGACTTCACAAATAAGACTTTTCTCTGTTTAACTTACTCAAAAAATAGGATAGGCAGATAAGTCTTGTTAGCCCTTAGCCTAGTCATGTTAAAAGAAGTTACATGTGAAAGCAGATGTGGATACAGCCTCCAGTAGCTCATTGTTTTACCTGTATGATGTTTATTCACTCATGAAAACTCTTCTACCATTAAATTATGAAAATGGTGAATTTTGATCAATTCTTTATCAATCATATTTGATATTATTACCTAGATGCTGAGTATTAACAGGGAGAAAAAAATAACATTCTTATGTAAACCATACAAAAAGGTGTGGTACCTAGCGCGAAGTGTCTTATTGAAAGGATCCTGTATGAAATAGAAGTTAGTCATTTTGAAGTCTCTGCTACATTCCCATCTTGCTTCAGGCAGTCAGAAATTGTGTTACCTGCTTCCCACATTGTGAAAGTTCTCCATGTCTTTCTTTCTCTCTGCATTTTGTGGTTTCAAATGAAGGTTCGGGTTATTCTACAAACAAGTTACAGTAGCCAAGTCTATGTGGACAGAAAACTGTTTTCGTGTAGAAACCCCAGAAGTTATATTAAACTAAACCCGTATTAGCTAAATATGTTTTAGATTCATGTTTTACTGACTGACTTTAAAAAAAGTACTCTCCTATGCCTGTTTTTTCCCCGGTATAGGAATCACATTCTGTAGCCCTTATTCTTCCTTGCTCAAGCAAAATTCTTATTTTGCCATTTTTTCCTCAGTAAAGTTTTAAAGGACTAAATATTACAAAGAGAGGTAGGAACATAGTTTTGCTGTTTTAACTAAACAGAAACATTTGGAGAAGATGAAGATGCACATTAATATACAGCTCTTGATTATAGGTCTGCTTCTGTAAAGACTTTCACACTGGCGGCTTTACTAAGAAGAATCACATGGTGGGTGTATTAGTGTTCGCAGGGCATAATCTTGAGGATGTGAATAATGGAGGTAGCATGACTCATCATTGTAGAAATCATATAATGGCCAATTCTCCCAAGACCCATCTCACCAGCCACAAATTGTCCTTCTCCTTCTCCTCCTTCCCTCACAGCAACAACCCATGGCCCTCTCCCATGCCCTTTTGTATGGGACAAATGAACACATGAAGTGGTGGGTAACTGAAAGACTGGTCATGAAACAGCATCTCTTAAATTCACCATCTGTGCTGCACAATGGTTAAAAAAGACATTTACTTAGATTATTTCCAATGCAATACAGTGCTAAGGTAGTGTAATTTAATTAGAGACATTTATATAAGCTACTCTATTTGTTACTAGCAACCATATGTAAAATAGTGACATTTTAATGTATCTCAGGAGACTAGGCTGATATTTAATACGTTCAAGCTTAACCTTTTCCACTAGCTTCAAACATGGTTTCTAGTTTTTAGATTCAGACAGCCTAAACTTTCAGTGAAATTCTGTGGTGACAATTTCTTTACTTTTGGCCAGGCCTACAACCAGCAAGAAACAGTAGGAAGCCAGCCTATTTCTGACCAGTATGTTCAGAGATAAATGTTGATGAGCTGGATTTACATCTGGGTATGATAGAAAATTTTCTTGGGACCAATTCCACTCCTAGTAAATAACAGCACTTCTATCGACCTCAACAGATGCCTAATAAATGAAGCATACTTACACTTCTAGTAAACATATGTTTGCCTGTGAATGGCAAGATTTAGTAAGAGTTTAGGCTTTATTCAGGACATCAGGGTTACACCTTGCACCCCAGTGAGGCTCCTACGTTAGTCCAGTGCATTTCTGACAGCTATCACTTTAAACAATATATGAAATCCCAGTAGAAACAGGAGCTGTAGTAATCATGCCATTTGGAATTTATGCTGTAAAATTAGCATTTACTCAAATCTGCTGTCAGCAAGCACACCACATTCTTAAATCATCTCTGAAAGATCAGATTATTTTTTAAGGGATAGAAGTTTGACAACTTTATTGTATACAAGCATTTTTGTATTCTGCATCACTTTTCCAAAAATTTCCTTCGGTTTACCATATTGGCATAGTCAAGATGGCAAAATGAATTCTGTATATCATGAGAGAGCAGGGACTGGGGCTGGGAAAAGACAAACTAGAGCTAATGCATGGGAAATAAACAACTGGAAAATAGTAGTTGGAGCCCAGGATTTGCAGAACAGAAGTTTCCACGATCAAGTGGAATTTCCATGTTTCCGAGTTGTATTTCCATGATTAAAGTGATAGCTCTTCATAGTTGAATGATGATAATGCAGGCACTCTGTGCTGTGGATACAGGCACCTAAGGTAGGTGTCCACTTCAGGAACCTTTGGCTCTCTGCCTAAAAACCAAAGGGGAAGACTTCTCCAGGATATGACTAAGAACACTTAGATTAGGATCTTATCCTTTATTAATACTATAAGGAGCTCAAATATGGAAGTTCCATAATGTGAATAACCCTCATGGATGAAATAGGTCTTTCAAAAATGGGGTAGCACATTTGTTTTTTAGTAACAGTGGTAATTAATACAGGAGAAGACAAGAGTACTTAAAGTGCATAGAAACTTTCAAATTTGGAATAGAAAAAGATTAAGTCCTTGGGCTTTTCAAGATTTTACAGAAATCATACAGATTTCTATTCGCAAAAGGGTGAATAAGAGCTACCCCCCCCACCCCTTGCTGTGTAATGTTGTACTAATTCAGTAGGCCCATTTAAACCTCTAGAACTTTTCACAATATGACAGTCAGCATGATTCAGGATACAGAATCTGGCCCAACATATATCCTTTCCATACAGTCAGGACCTATGGAAAGTTCTCTGATATGCTATTACCCTCCCCCCCCCCAAAAAAAAAGTGAGATTTATTACAGCTAGAAGGCTGCACATAGCAAGCATTAGTATTCTGCTACGTGGTACTGCATGGCTTGGGGAACTACTAGCTTCACAAGCTGTCTTGTAACTTAGGCACCCTGCAGACCTTATCATGAGCTACTTTCTCCTTTTGTGAATTCATATAATCCACATTGATCAGCTTAAGCTCAGGACTGAATTTAGACCAGCTGTAGGCAAAAAGTGTTCCTAATACATTTGCATTGGCTAACACCCAAGATTTTGTCTGTAACTTGATAATTAACTTACAGCAGTTCAATAATATGCCAGTCTCAAATCTGATTTTGATTTTGTGAGTGAGCTGTTTAAGAATCATTCTAGGAAGCACCTCCACTGAGAAGTATTTCATTCTAGCAGGGAGTTTCTCTGTTGTTGCTCTGCATATAAGGAGAATGAGAAGGAAGTTCAGTCCTGCCCCCAAATGCTAGAGGCTTTACTTGCAGTATCCTAACAAATTCTTTGATTTCCATTCACAACTGTTATAGCTGCTGACTTCTGTAGGGAGGGTGAGGGAGAAAGACTCACCAGCAAGTTAGATAAGTCTAAGATTGCTGACCTAGCATATTCAGGAAGAACGGAGAATTTAAGCAGCATTTAAAAACATTGCAAATAAAAACTGTTTTTAACTGTTAGTACTTTTTTAAAATCTTAATTTTTAGATACTTCTCAATATGAACAGGCTATAACTTTAAGAACTGCCTTATTTGTCATCTTTATTCTGAGCAGAAGGAAGGATGTGCAGAAAGGCAATTGATGGAGCAATTCCTGTACAGTTCTGTTCAAGAAGTGGCCCAAGTGTGATAAACTGCTGTGCTGCCTGTGGCACCAGTAATGCAGAGAGGAACCTGTGCCCAGGAGCTCCAAAGCCTGAATGAAAAGTCATTTTGTAAATGGTTTGACAGGAATTTTATGACTTCCTGGTGAAGAAGAGAACACAGGACATAAAATGATGGTCCAGAGTTACAAGCAATGAGCAGAAACTGGCATGGAAACTTCATGGAAGAACTTTTTTTTTTTTTTTTTCCTCAGAGGCAAAACATGTGTGATTGACAATGTAATGGGAGAATACTGAAGAACTTCAAGGAAATCTCTCAAAAATTTCACTGATCAGATGAGAGAAAAGTTGTTTCCTTAGCTGACTCCAAGCCACATGATATTTACAGGTGAAGAGTCATTAAATGGTAGAACTGCCTATGCTGAGGAATTTCACCTTACAGGAAAAGAAAAATCTGGCATTACTGTAGGACTGGTGGCAGCTTTGGGAAGGACCTGGGCAACGTCAGAGCTTCTAGGATTCCTGGAGCACTTCTCTACAGACATCCAGGGCTAGGGGGTGACTAGTCTAGTTACTGAAATTCAGAAAAGAAACTATGCTCACAGGGTTGGGCTGAAGAAAGTGTGCTTAATGTTACTCATCTGCCACTGTAGATAAGAAGACAAATCCACCTTACATGTCATTTTTCCTTTCACAATGCATTTTTTTGTGTTGTCATGGTACTAACGTTTCTAATCAAGGAGTTTGGGTAATGGATTTCATCCAAGTCATAAGAATTCCCAGGCCACTAATAGAACAAGCTTATTCCTGGATATTTGGGTGTTTGATATAAGTAGGAAAAATTGTGATCTCTTGAAGCAATGGCCTTGCTTACAGGGTGATAAAGAAGACATTCTCATTAATCTCCTTTGGAGCAATGGCTCATAATATAGTTAATAAATCCTCATACAAAAGCATCTGCAAAGCTAAGAACCACTGTTTGAAACCAGGACTGCTGTTTTGCAGAACTTCAGTTCAAGCTAGATGATGGATTGAGTTTTAAGAGAAAGGAATGACTAGGAGGAAGTGCAGCTAAAGAAAAAAAAAAGAAAGTGTAAGGAGAGTGACAATGGAGCTGGAGCTTCTGAGTTTCTAAGAAAGACAGAAGTCAAAGGCTGTGAAGTAACCCAGGAGTCAAGTCTAGGAGCTGACTCAACAGAAAGATCTATAGAAAGCAACAAAAGGAAGTGAACAGAGCAATTTTTTTGTACTTTGTGTTCTCCAAGTGTAATGAATAGCTTGTACATATGATCAGAAGCATAACTCATGGAATATTCCTGGAAGGCAGCCCCCTCCCCCCATTGGATTTTCTAGCACATCACATAGTAGTTAAGAAGAAATTAAGTTTCATGCTAGAAAATAGCTTGAAGCAACAATCAACATGATCTTCCCCAGTTGTAATTGTATTAAAAGCATGACAGAGACATGAAGGGGTATAAAGATTTCTGTTTAAAGAAGACTTCATTCACAGAGAAGTCAAGATCACCATATTATTATACAAGAGACACTTTGGATACACAGGGAGGAGCAAAATATATTCATAGTTTTGTTCATCCAGTACATGGATATTCTCCAAGTCAAGTATTACTCCACGATAGAAGAGGGGGAAGGGGGGGGAAGCAGCCTTTATCATAACCTGTGGATTGCTTCAGTGCTGCAGAATGCCTTTTAGACTCCTGAATGCACCAGGGACATTTCAGATGTTTGTAAAGAGTATAACCCAAGTCCTGAGGAGCAAAATCATCCTCACATACTTAGATGACTTCATCTGTTCCCATAAAACATGGGTGGAACATCTGGTAGAAGTGGAAAGGACTCCAAAACTTAAGAGCCAGGTTTTAAATTTGTAAGAAATAATGCTCATTCACAAAGAATCACACAATTTTCCTGGGACAAAAAGTCAGTGATGGTGGGCTGGAGCCTTGAGTCCAGAAACACAGGAAGTTAAAATAACGGAAAGTTCCTGAATATGTGAGGAGGTGCACACACTTTTACAGGAGCTTTTTATGATTTTTTTTTTCTTTTTTACAGAGTAGAAAGTACAAGCTACTCTTTTGGACCAAGAAATACTCAAAAGATTAATCCTAAAGGAGGACTGGACTTCTGGCTGTGGTAGAACCATCCCAACTGCTTGCCACAAACCTGTGATAACTCCAAGGCTTGGGGGGGGGGGGGGAAGGAAGGGGTTCAAAGTACAAACTTAATAAAAAATGATTAGTTCAGAGGGCATAGGACAGAAATTGTTGAAGGCCAAGAATTAAAGGAGAGGGCTACAAAAGTTCGTTTGTTTAGTTACTGTGGAGATCCTCCAGTTTTGTCATCTATATATTTACTAAATACAGAACTCACATGTACATAGACCCCAGATCCTTGCAGTGACTCCAGGGATGTTTGTGAGTTCACAGTCTGCCTAAACATGCATTCAGAGAACACCCCCAGAAAGTGAAAAGTGGTTGTTGATATTTTCAGCTAAAGACCTAGTGAGAATAGCTTCAACCTGAGCTTGGGATGACTTCTAGGAAGCCTGCTGACAGACCAAATGAAGAACAGTTCCAGAGGGATTAGTCTGAGTACCAGCTGCTGGTTTTTTAGGTCAACAGGATGATTTAGCCCATCGAAGCACTAAAGGAACCTCCTTAAGGTAGAAAGGAGGCTATGGCAGAAGGCCGCTTAGCTCATGTACAGCCATTGAGATCAAGGTATATTTGGATGGTATATAATGAACCTGCACACACTGAGCACTTCCCACAATAAATGACTGTTTCTGGATCTTACAAGTAAGTCTTTGGCTTCCTGCTAATTTATGGTGGGATCCCACATATGAGTCATGGCGGTAGAAGTCTAGCCTTGGGATACTGCCAAGCCTTTGCCACATCAAATTTCCAGGCCGTGACAATGCTTAGGAGTAGGTATATCCCCACCCCAGTGCCAAACCCTCTTCCTAAGTGACCTTTCAGAGGTACTGGAGAAGACTTTTAGCTGATCAAGTCAGATGTACTACCTGAGTAGTTGTACTCTACCTCCTCTAAGGAAAAGGCCACAAAGCGAGTGGAAACATTCGAGGAATTTCAGGCTAGATCACACAGATCTAGGTCCAACTACAGGCTAAACCTATAACCAGCTACTGAACCTGACTGGACAGAGGAACATGGCCACATGTGCCAGACAGCAGACTATGTGGGCTCCTAACAGTTACAGAAAAAAATTAGTTTGAAAAATGATTTCCATTAATTATTAAAATGGTTAGTGAAAAATCAATAAAAGTCATCTATTAAGTCATCTATTGATCTATTAATTCCTAAAATGATAGTTCAAGGCAAACTGAGGACATGTAAATCAATGAATGAATCATGGGAGAGGAAAAAAAACAGAAAGAAAAGAAAAAAAAATACGCACACACTATCAGGAGCTATCTTTCTTTCTACCAAGAAATCATAGTCCCTGTCCTGTATCATCTCCAAGAGATATTTGTCTAATTTACTCTTAAAAGTGTCCAACAATAAAGAATCACCACTTTCCCCAGCAATTTATTATAAATTTTATTTATCTATATTGTTAAAAGTTTTACTTCCTGTCTAGCCTTATTTTTGCTGGTTCATGTTCTAGCCTCCCATTTAAAAGTTTTGTATTTTCTAAAGTATAATGGAAGTTTGTGAAGAGTAAAGTCCATGTACCCCTCCACATACCATAACATACTCTCCAGCAGATTGTCCAAGATACCACATATTTACTTTCTACCCCAAAATATACAATACATACATATATAAGTATATATAAAATAATGTAAAACTCCTCATTTCTAGTAGTATAGATAATAGCGTTGGGAATTATCCAAGGTTTACATTGGTTTCTGATAGAGTATTTTATAACCAGCACACAAGCTTTTTATTTATTTTGATTCCAGTATTCTAATATTGTATATCTAAGTACCCAGTTTTCATCATGCTCTCTTCTTACCTGCTCCAAGAAATACCCACTGTAAGTGTATTTTACACTGAATATTTCTAATGATTTGCTAACCATTCACTTGCAGTAATATGATGACAAAACTGGGAGGAGTGGCTGATAGACCAGATGGTTGTGCTGCCATTCAGAGGAACCTCGACAGGCTGGAGAAATGGGCAGAGAGGAACCTCCTGAAGTTCAACAAAGGCCCTGCGGAGGGGAATAACCTGAGGCACCAGGACAGGCTGGGGGCCAACCAGCTGGAGAGCAGCTTTGCAGAAAAGGACCAGAGGGTCCTGGTGGACACCAAGTTGGACATGAGCCAGCAATTGCCTTCTTTGCTACAGTCCCTTGTAGCAAAGAAGGCAACAGCCTTCTGGGTTGCGTCAGGCAGAGCATTGCCAGCAGGTCAAGGGAGGCAATCCTTCTCCTCTACACAGCACTGGTGAGGCCACATCTGGGCTCCCCGGTGTAAGAGACACATACTGAAGCAAGATGTTGAAGGGTTTGGAGCATCTCATACAAGAGGCTGAGAGAGCTGGGACTGTTCAGCCTGGAGAAGAGAAGGCTCAGGGGAGATCTTATCAGTGGGTATAAATACCTGAACGGGGGTGGGAAATAAAGAAGACAAAGCCAGACTCTTCTCAGTCATGCCCAGTAACAGGACAAGAGGCAATGGGAACAACCTGAAACACAGGAATATAAGGAAAAAAAATTTTTACCGTGAGGGTGGTCAAACACTGGAACAGGTTGCCCAGGCAGGCTGTAGAGTCTCAATCTTTGGAGATATTCAAAAGCTGTCTGGACAGGGTCCTGGGCAACCTGCTCTAGGTGACCCTGCTTGAGCAGGGGGGGCTGGACTGGATGATCTCCAGAGGTCCTTCCAGCCTGAACCATTCTGTCATTCTGCGAACATAAATATATCTGGAAAATGAGGTAAATAGTTATTTCTCTGTGTTACAAAAATTAGGTAATGGAGGTTTTTGCAAAAGGATATTATAAAATTCTATTAATTAGAAATACTGAAGACTGTCCTAAGATTCAAGAGGTATTTTCGACACAGACACCTAGAACAACTTCATGATATCAGAGTTGTGGAATCTCCAGAAATGGTTATTTTTCCTTCTCAGTCTGCCTAATACACACACAAATTCCCTCTAAGCAGATGGATTATTCCCCCAGTTCTCCTGAAGAGCTAGAATACAAACATATAGCCAGGAAAACATGGGGGGTGGAGAGCATGAAAGAGGTTTAAAAAAAATTGGAAAAGAATAAATAAAATTGAACTGCAATTGAGGAAATTCGGACTCCCAAAATGCCCTGCTGACTCAGTGCACCAAAGCTTGCCCGGCTCCCCAGTGGCACGGTGCAACATCTCGATGATGTGCTGACTCCTTTTCAGTTCTGGTGGACCCTGACTAGTCCTGAGAACAGCCTTGAACTTTCTTCCCAGTTCTGTAATTTTAAGTGCTACTGCACTAAATATAATCAAGTCCATCCTGTTATTACACAAGGTTAGGCAATAAACTGATGCAATAAAATTGTGACTCTAGCATACAAGCTAATGCCAGTGTCTTTGGGGACCCAATTTCTGGAAACTTAGCAAGTAAAATTACAATAATATTTTCCTTAAAGATCAACAAATATTAATATTCTTGTCATCATGACTAGTTACCGCCCTTTGACATATGGGAAAGAGATGACACAGATTGTTCTGTGTGACACTCAACTGTTTTTGCTTGGTAGTACATGAATTGTGGTCACAGTGAATTGGCATCAAATAGTTAAAATGGTGAGGGATGAGAAGTCAAAACGTATTTGAAGAAACTCTTCAAAAAAAAGTTAAGATGAACCATAGAAAAGAAAAGAAGCGAAAATGAGCTTCCCTTTTTGTAAGGGTATAATTTTAAATCACAAGACACTGAATCCTAACTTATCCCAATGAAAGGGATGTTTTTACATATAAGCAGCAAAAACAAAAAAGCAAAAAAACAAACAAAAACCCACCAAAAATGCTGTTACAAATGACCAAATGAAGATGACTGCCATTGCAACCTCTCAGCAACTCCTAAGAAGGGAGGGAGACAAGACAAAGTGGGGAGGTGGGATTGCAACGTGAGTCATCCCAGGGCTGATTTTCTGAAAGGTCAGTGGTGAGCGGGACAGTGACCAACCAGCATTAGGCAGTTGCTCTGTGAGTTAGCATTTCCCCCACCTCCACCGTCCCGAGCTTTTTTCTCGGCTCTCAGCAAGTCCTTCCACTCTACATTTTTGATTTGGAAATTTTTGGTTATTTCCTTAGCAAATGTATATGCTCAACTTAATAGAAGCAATTTGGTAAACCAGCACACTTCCAAAGCCCTTGTCGGAAATATTAGTGCCATAATTTCTTATGGGCTAATAGCATTAGTACTCTGCTAATAGCATGAGTACTCCGTATATCTTCTGCATAAATTAATGACGTTCCATTTTGGTTAAACTTTGTCTTAAGTTGCTGTTTCTTTAAATATCCAAAGGAACAATAAAAAAGTGGAAGCAAAGGATAATAAAGATAATTTTATGTGCTCCCTTAATAAAAAAAATTTGCATCCCAGTAATGGAATGTGGTGTGTCTTAAGTTCTAATTTTCCGTACTACAAGGAACAAAGGTGAAAAAAAGTGTATCTGACCTTGTGACAGCATTCAAATACAACAGATAGAGCCAGGTATCCCTGGCTCTAAGTTTAGAATTTAAAAAAAAAAAAAAAAAAAAAAAAAACTCTCTCTTCCTGTCTTGATATCTTCTCTTCTGCTTTTTTTTTTTTTTACCTTTGTTTTTAAATCTATTAAAGATGACAAGTTCCTTTTACTTCAGGCAAGTTTTGTGATGAACGTGTTTCACCTCATCAAAATTAAACAAATACATACAATATATGCTTAGGGTTAATTTTTTTAAATCTAAAATGAAATTATTACTAAAACACTTCATAAAAAAAACAGACTTTTTTTCTAAGATACCCAAGAAACATGGTGACCTGATGAAAGAACCTAGAAGGATTTATGGACATAAAATATTAAAACTGTATTTAAAAGTATTGAATAAATCTATTAAGATATGCACAAAGATTATGACCAATTGCCAAACAGGCAATTAAAACATTAACATTTTTATGAAAAAATTTAGGAAGAAACATTTTTCAATATACAAGGCTCAAAAATTCTGACCATTAGCCCTGTAGAGCTCAGCAGAACATGTAGGCCCATTCCTGGGGCAAATTTTAACAAAATAATTGACATCAATCTCAAATCCACACCACCCACCCACTCCACCCCTCAAAAAGAAAAAAGAAAAAAAAAAACTCCAGAAATGGGCAAGCTGCCCTCAGTTTTTCTCCTTTCTCAAAACGCTGCAGGTGGAAAAGCAGGATAGTGGGAGAGAAGCAGGTAACCAACAACTCCTTTGTCTCGGTCCTTCGCTGCAAGGGGACACAGTCGCCAAATAGAGCTGTTCTAGTGCCTTCTCTGCAGCTGAAGAATCAACAATCCCTGTGAACTCTTATAAAATTTTGTCTTTCCTCATTTCTTCTTCTTCAATCTGTTTTTAGTATTTGCTTGTTTGTCTTAAACTTCATTATTTCTGAAGTGTTATAGCTGTCATCCTCATTCTAAGCATCTTGTTCAGCTTTTGCCTGCTAAAAAATGCAAATTGTGGATCCAGTAGAGATGTTGATTTGGGTGAGGAAGAGAAAAACACATCCCTGGAAATACCCCCACTAGGACCCACTGCTCTAAGAGCTGAGCAGTGCTGTGGTCTCTCCTTGCCCCATCACCTGGTAGTCAGATTGACTGGCAGAGGTTAGTGCTTCCAGCCAATTCAGACCTGATTAATATGCATGTTTCCAGGGAAAATGTCCAGAAAACTACCTTATTTTAAATCTAGCATAAGAGTATATAGGCAATTAGAAAACATCATTTTCTTTCACTATTTGTACCAGGATTATTATTGTTCTGTTATTGAAAAATATATGTATTTGCACATATCATATCTGTTTGCATAGCAATTACTTTTATTTACCAGCTTCTACTCATCTTCAAATGCAGATAAAGAATACTGTGTACAAAAATCATATAGGATACAGAATACAGAATTTTGTGTGTTCAGTTATATCATATCTTTAGATTTTAACTCCAAGTTTAGATAAATTATAGCTATAAGCTTTTTTATCTAAAAATATATAGTGTATGGTTCAGAAGAACACTTAAACTTGTGTATATCCAGCAGCAGTGTTTGAAGTGGAATAATACTGCCATAAGCAGTTAGTCAAAAAAAAAAAAAAAAAGAGCTAAGGCCCATGCCAGAACAAGAGCCAACAGTTTGTTTCTTTCATCCAATTCATGGCAGAGATTTGAAAGCGTGCTGTCAAATAGCTTGGGCCTGATATATATGACTTCATTTTAACTATTGTGTTCTGGCATTCTTTGTCCTCTAAAAAAAGAATTCTAGAAATATGTGATTGGGAACTACCCTTAAATTCCAAGAGTGTAAATTAAATACACTCAAAGTTAATCACCGTACATACATGTAGATAGACTCTTCCAGGTGCTGAACTCCAACCCCTCCCACCAATATTCTTCCCACCTGTTAGACAGTACTTCTTCCAGATAGTCACAACCTCACAGACTCAGAATAATAAAAAAATAATAATAATAAAAAAAATCTTGTACACTGATTTCAATAAGATAAAAAAATACAGGGGGAAGTGGGGGCACTAACCACACTGTGTGTTTAATCACTATTAAGATTATCAGCTCCCCTCTGAGTCTCTTCACTACTCACCTACCATCTTATAACTGCTCCAGGTCCTCCTCTGAGCTAGCAAATCTGCCTCTAGTTACAAACCAGGCAAGACATAGGAATGACTACTGCTAAGAGCAATTAAATCAAGGACCTGGATCACCTGGGGACACCCCATTTGGGAAGAAATCTTAATACCCTCAATACTGACAGTTTCTTTAGATATAGCAAGAGTGGAGCAGGAGAAGGTACAAGACACATCCTAGCGTCATTTTCCAAAACAGCAAGTTCCTGCTCGAGGAAGGCGTGGGAAAACAGCAGCTCAGGCAGAGGGAACAGCAAAGCTTTTTGGCTTCAGCAGCAGCTTTACTCCACCAAAAGGTGTGGGAAGACAACACAAGAGGCCAGTTCAGGCCTCTCCCTTTCTGAAAATGCTCTCCTGTAGCCAGTGAGGGGGAAAAGAAACAAGGGATGAGAATGTCGGGAAGCAGAAGTTCATTTCTGCTTACATATAGAAAGGGGAAAAAGAGTAAACAAGGCCTTTCCAATTTATTATCGCAAGAGATAAAAGTTATTTTCAAATATGTACAGCCCAGGTGGAAGATTCACATAGTGCTGTTACAAAATAATTTAAATGCTGGCTAGATTTATATGTCCCTATTATATTCTTTATGTATGGATAATTTTTTTTCTGATGCACTTCTGCCACCCAGTGGATAGCTTATATGAAAACTCATCCTAGTGTGTATTTTGAAAGATGCCCTAGAAAATGCATTTCCTTGTTTATGTGATTGGGAGCACATATCTTATACCAGTATTTCAGTGATCAGCCACCAGCTGTGAGCTTCCTGTTCTGAATATCAGATTTAAAGTCTGATTAGTATAACAGGGAGAATGCATTGTATAATGCTAAGTACTCTGAAATTTAAATTTCAGCAGATATTAATAAAATAGTGGCTTTTTTTGACCATGGCCCCTTTATGCCTCAGTTTCACATCTGTGAAGGAGAAATTAAACCTTTTTAATTAATCTTTTTGCCATACAATGTATTGTCAAATGAAACTAATTCATCTTTGTGAGACAGAAAATATTTGAGCAATAGCTGCCCAATAAAAGACCTTCAGAAGCTAAAATGATTTTTTTCGAGCAACAGCTCAAATATGAAATAAGAATGGCTAGAGCCACATACTGAAGTCAGCAAAAGATTGAAGAGCTGTTTCCAAGGGAGCATCATCTATTTTGTGATTTGAGTGATTAACTAAAGTAAAGCTGTATTATAATAGATATAATTAGGCCTGAGGTTAATCTGAACTGGTCTCTTCCCAAAACTGGAAAATTTGACTTTAAAACCTGGAAAATACTCTTGCAAAGGTAATTTTTGGTGCAAATTAGAAACTAAATTCATCTTCCATCTAAAAGATTTCTTAAAACTTAGTAAAATGCATATAAATAAAAACAGTGGAACAATCCTACATATTACCTTATCTTTCACCCCAAATACCACATATAAAAAAAGCAAGGAATTACAGAAGAGTCTGAACAGGGTCAGGCTCTGAAATCATCGCCTAACTCAGCCGATCTTTGCATATGGCTCGTCCTAACAGGTGTTGTGTAAGCAACATAGTGTTTGCAGGCCTAGGACTCACATGCAAACTTATGCTAAATCTCCACCCTTTACACAATCAGACAGCTAGCTAGCTAGAGACCCCTAGAGAGAGACCAGTCTATGGACTCAATTGTTTATCCCTGAGACAGAGAAAATGGAAATGGTAAACTACTAAAGAGGAAATACATATCACTCACCGTGCTGTTCTCCTAAATGTATAATAGAGGGCAGCAGTTATAGGAGAAATCACTGATAAAGCTATATTCCATATATATTCCATACCTGTATAAGTTTAAATCACAAAAAGCACACAATCTCTTCAGAGATTTCAGCTCTCATCTCTAAGAAACCTGACTGAAGAACTGGTTCAAAGCTACAAGAAGACAAACTTCACCCAGGCAATGCCTCACAGGGGAGTTTCTGACAGGACGTTCAAGCACTGTTGGCCACCAACACCATGACCAGCACTCACAGACATACCCACTCCAGAAACAGGTATCAACCATTGCAGGTGTATTGCCTCCTGCCTGCAGCAAGGCTTCCTCACCACAGGGAGCCTGAGCAACTGGCAGGGACGACTAAACCATCCCCTGATATTTCTAGCATCCTAAAAGGCAAATTAGCTTTGCTTATTGTACCAGTATCCTAATTAATGAAACTTAGTTTTCACTAGCTGTTTGTTATCAGTTAGTTGAACGGGCTGTGGTAGTTCCGCAGAACAGTGGAGTTGCACTGTACAGCTTCAAGGTGTGTGGTGACCCATATTAACAAATAATTTTCACTTTATTTTCTTCAGACAATCGTCCCATCAGTCAGCTTGTCTCGTTTGTAACTGGTCCCTCCAAAATGGAAGGAATCACTTCTACAGCATTCCTGAGGAGAGGTTAAGATAACAAAATACATTATTCCTGGAAAAATTGCATTCAGTCCTAAGCAGTACTGGAATACATGCAGTAGTTCAGAGGAGACCAGACTTTTATGAACTGCATCTCTGAGTTGCACTTGACTGAGAAATATGAAAGTCCAAAACATACCATCAAGATAACTTGGAAAGAAGTCTAAAATATCCCCACCTGCCTCAGGAAGGCAGCTTTAAAACACCTGCGCTCACCAACTGCTTGTCCCACACCCTGCACCTTCCTGAACCAGCTGAGCTTCCTGCCCATTTGCTCCTAGCCTCCTAAGCCAGTCTCTCATTACAGAAATGTGCCTCTCATTTGCCTGTCACACCTCAGGAGAAAATTTGGGAATGGTTGTTATTCCTGCCTTCCCCTGTCCTTTGACTGTCTGGCTGAACAGAGGGAAGCCTGCTAGTGGCTACAAGGGATTAAAAACCCATTTCCCTCTGTCCAGTAGCTTCAAGTTTATGGTTCATCAGGGAAAACCTTAACTCAAACTGGGAGATAGATCTAGGAACTGCAATATCCCAACTACCATTTCTACAGCTACAGGTCTGACAGGCAAAACAGTGAATGAACTAGCCTTTCTCAGCTGTATAAACTTAATGATTCCTGGGGCCTCTGAACCTCCTGGTCCTATTTCTCCAGATCTTGCACATCTGTGTTACATTAACATGCATGAACCATGCCTTGTTCTGCCATTATCTGGCAGGAGATGTTGGGGAGAGTGGAGGAAGCATAGGGCACCTTGCAACCAAGGAATGACCTTCTTGTTGTGTCTGCTGTTTTGCTCCCCACTGGGATCATAGCAATGAGGCTGAGCAGGTTTCCAAAGACCTATGGGAACAGCAGCTCTGAAATAGCCTGTGGCAAGGCAAAGAGAAAAAAATAAAGGAAAAGAAAGGGAGAGAGAGAGTAAGAAGATACATAATTCAAATAAGAAGGAACTCTACCTGAGGAATATGGAGTAGGGACAGAGATAGATTAGTTTTTCTGAAGATATAAGAATATTATATCAAATATGTGCATATTTTCCTGTACCTAAAAGTTTTTCCTACAACTGTAACTGAGAGCAAAAAGATTATAGAAGTGCTGTGGGAAAGCAATCATTCTGCACTTTTATATCATTTCTCTTGTGAAGACCTGTAGGAATGGATTACATAAATTTAATTTTATAGATAAGGAAAGGGAGGCCAAGAACTGGTAACAACTTACATAAAGCTAAAATATCCGGAAAATGGTAGTCAGGAATGTAAACAGATCTCCCATTTTGGGGTTTGGGGGGAATCTCTGCAACTATTTCTTTTTAATTTTTAAAATGAAGCTGACTTTGCTACAAAACAAAAAAGTATCTTTCCCTGAAAAAGAGAAGGATGGAGAAAAAATGGAACACTTTGGCCAAAAAAAGGCATGAGAAAAATGGGGCCACATTTAAGCTGAATCTGGGAAAGATTTAATGGTTTAACTGTAAGCTAAATATATCTTAAAAATGCAACAGTGGGTTGTGGTTTTGGTAATAGAACATCACAGAAAGTGCTTAGTAATTCTTTGCATAAAACACCAATATATTTTAAGAAACGCTGAGAACATCAACGTAGCAGACTTTAAGAAAGCATACAAGCAAAAAGAAAGTGTTGGTTAGGCTATTAAGTATTTTTCATCTCAGCCAGAGCTCCATGGATACAGTTGAATTATATGTTATATGCATATGCTTAAACACACACACACATACACATGCTGTTTTCTCATGGCGCTCAAACAGAAGCTTAAACAACCATTTGTGGCCCAAGAACCTCATCTATAATCTGCTTGCTTTTAGGAATATGGAATGAGTGGCCTAGGTTATCTCCAGCAGGATCATGCTGTAATGTAGGATAAACTGATGTAAGAACAACACTGGGGTCCTATAAATATATGGCAGCAAGGGACTATATATAATCTGTATCTGGTCAAAAAACGTCTCAAAAGTAGGTAGGTTGTTTTGCTTCCTTGATTCCCTCTGGAAGGCCTTTTTCAGAATCACATTTTTCAGACTATTAGAAATAACCTTTTATTTTCCAGTCTCAATGTTTTCTGAAGCTGATTTATTAGAGTAACCCATTTGTTACTGTATTTTTATTGCCCTTAAACTTCCATTTCTTTTGCTGTGTATGTGTATACATATGTATCCTGGGTTTTTTTATACAGATCATCTTAGGTATCATTTTGCTAAGCATGCAAAATTTCTTCCTGTACAAGACTGTCCATTCCCTTAATCATCACAGCAGCCTTCTTTGAGCCTCTTTGCAGTTTGAGTTCCTTTTTCTTGAACATGAGTGAATTGTACATATTATTACAAATGATGCCTACACATTTGTACAATGGCACAAATTCTTCCTGATTGGTAAGTATGATCCCACTTATCAGAGCAAATTTTCTAATTAATTTGAAGTGTAAAATACATCAAAGATCATGTATCTTTACCAAATGTAAAAGTATTTGTTGGTAATATATGTAATGAATTGTAATTGTGTACCATTTGTAACATTTTTCAACTTTTATTATTTAGAAAATTTCCTGAGTGAATTCCAAAAGGAAGCAGGGTGTTAAATCTAAAAGCTAGCATTTCTCTATATTAACACATATTTATGACTCACTTATTTTCTATTTTGACATGATGTTTTAAAAGCATTTTATGAATAGCTGCAACTCTGAAATTGTTTATGAGCAACCGTAATCATTCTGCACTAACAGTTCACAAAGTTAAGAGATAAAAGTGGGATTTATAAGTACTCTCTGCAAAATCAAGATTTTTAAAAGAGATCACATTATGAATAAACAAAACTGGCATTTTATTTATTTAGACTGGTTTTCTTCCAAGGAGGAAGGACTTCATGCTGTTTCTGTCAGAATTCTTTGTTCAGTTTGCCAATCAGCATCATTTAAAAGATCTGGAGCACGCTCCACTTTACATATACCTGGAAGACCTTTAAACCCTGGCTATCCTGTCAAACCAGGCTGTTTGGCATCCTGGTGGACCAGGTTGGCCTGGCAGTCCATCAAGAGCTAGTCCAGATCTCCCACATTCATCTTATGAAACTGGTAAAGAAGAAATATTTTATGTCATTTATTGATATATTTTGATTAAGAATGGAAACTATGGAGTTATCAGCTGCACCACCCTTCACTGGTTGGTGATCCAGCAAAGCCCACTTATGGTTCACTATTAAGCTTTGGGCTCAAGCACTGAAGTCCAGATATATTGAATGTGTCCAGTTTGTATCCAGGGATTTAGCTCCCATTTAAAGCATCAGTAGTTACACACTGAAATTTATATTCAGACTACCTATGTAAAATTAGTGGCTACCTCTAAGTAGAGTTTACAGTGAGGGTCATGGAGAAGAACAGATGCTTGGAGGAATGGGACACCTCTGTGCAGTCGACTGATAATGTTTAGGCCCTAAAGAAATGTTTAGGCACTGAAGTCCTTTGTTAGAAAAGCCCTATGACTTTTATCTCAATTCTTTTCAAAGAAGCAAACCCTGTAGAGTCTTTACACTGTTGAAGTACATCAGGCAGACCACATCAGCATTGCCAATTTTTACAATTTCTTCACAAGTCATAAAGCTTTAGCTGGGGTCATTTGGAAAAAGCCCTCCTATGAGTGCCAAGAATACCCACATCCAGCAGGTTGCCTGTCCCATTCCTCTGTTCCCAGGGAAAAAAAGCCAGTCAGGGATGCTGCTGGAAGCTGCTCGAGCTCTCCCACCTTGCCCTTAGGAGCTCTCAGAAAAGTATGACAGAAAATAAATTGCCAGGCAAGGTAACCCTCACGTCTCCTTTTTTAAGAATTGGGAAGGCAACTCTGTTCTTCCCCACTGCCATCTCCACTGTAGGAAAAAAATGAGCCTGGGAAGGGGTGAAGAAGTTAAAAAGTCGTCATCTTCTGCAGCATCTCTCCCCTGCCCAGGAGGCAAGAGAAGGGGACATTACTGTAGACACTTTCTGCTGTGGAAGAAGCCATGATTCCCGGAAAGAGCAAAGAAGGGCAAATAAGAGGGATTTTTGGAGCAGGATTATTTGGAGGGCAGAGGCACAGGTAGATGTAAAGGACAAACTTTGGAAACAAGGCCAAATTCAGTGTAAAAAAATTGAAAGCAGTGATAACACTGATTATATTTTTCCCACACATATTGTAGAGAAGGTGTTTTAAAAAAACAGGAGAAGAACCAAAATAGTATATTCTTGGAATTTCTGGGATCTGCAGTGGAAAGATTATTTATTCCAAATTATTTTGCAAAGAGCAATTATATTCAGTTGTGATGATGGAATGTAGCACATACATGAGAAGTGTACTGGATCACAGTCTTAGGCTCCTCTACTTTTGACAGAACTGTACTTATAAAAGAATTCATATAAACTCTGTTTTAAATGTATTTTTAGCAGGAAGAATTTTGAGAACAAAATGTACCTCTTGGGCCTTGGTTGCCTCCAAAAACAACTAGTCCATAGCCTCTGGCACATTTATCTCCACTTTCACCACTTACTTAAAATTTAACCAATACAATAACTTTAAATGTTTACATTCAAGTGGAAAACTGT
Organism: Apteryx mantelli; assembly: GCF_036417845.1. NCBI lineage: Eukaryota > Metazoa > Chordata > Aves > Apterygiformes > Apterygidae > Apteryx > Apteryx mantelli. The sequence goes on along the minus strand of NC_089980.1, from coordinate 111,712,305 downwards.
CCATTGTTCATCAGCTTTGCACTTGGGATTCTCCAAGTAAAAAGAGTATATAAAAAACCTTTCAAAGATATTGTACTTTTCAGTCCCTGTTTTCCAGGATCACCAGCATCACAATAAAATCTTTCCAGTCCATGTTATCCATCAATTCCTTTCAACCTAGGCTTGTCCTGTAAAATTGTTGATGTTACCAAAATCCATGATTTTAGTTACTCTGAATTCTTTCTTGTTGTTTAATTCCAATCTGTAATATCAAATAAAATACAGTCAGTGTAACAATGAACGACAGTGGAAAGGAAAAACAAGTCCAAACATTCAATCTAGAAAAAACAAAGCAGTGATCTGATTTTGAATAAACATACAGCTTCTTGTTTGTCTTTGTTTATGAATTAGAATCTTTGAAAATGTACTTTTCTTTACCCAGAATGCATAGTAAAAATCAAAAAAACCTGTGAAAAATAACCTCAGAAACCTGTAGAACTTAATAGAGAAAAATCCTAGTGTGGTTAGTTATGCTTGTGAGAGCCAAGAATATTTGTTCTAGATAATGATTATGTGCAAGTAAGGGCCAAAGTATCTACAAAAGCCTGCTATACTAGGAATGGTGTTTAAGCGGTAACAGTTGAGAGTTAGCTGACGTGGCCCTGACCACCGCTTACTCTCCTGTGGACAAGGACAAGTCGCACACCAGCATAGATGGTAGAGAGACAGTCTGGGACAGCACAGTTTACTCATGCATTACAGGCAGAACTGCGCTTATGCAGACCAAGCAGCGGCAGTTTGTGTCACGTTCCAGCAAGATTATGTGTTAACGGTATTTTTAACAATTTTATTTTTGAGCAAAGATGACATGAAGATGGTAGGAAACCTGGGAGAGGAACGATTGTTTTACTCACAAGTTAAATTTGAAAAGTGAAGCTAGGAAGGGGTAGAGATGTAGAGAGACTTCTCCCAAAGGACGAGCGAAGAAGAGAGCTCACCGAGGCAGAAGGTGAAGAGAGAACACTAAAAATAGCTAAAGAAAATCAAAGGCATTAGGAAGGCAAAAACTGTTTAGACCAAAGAAATAGCATAGAATAAAGCCATTCAAAGTTTGTTTAAAAAAGAAAAACCAATAAAACCAATAAACAATAACAAAAACCCAGATGTGTACTTTGGAGCAGAGGTGGAAAGAAAACTGAGATGACACTGTGGCCTTTCAGTTTAGCACTGCAGTCTGCACATACTGAAATGTGCATTAGTGGGAGTCAGAGCAAGGAGGGAGGAAGAGTTATAGACAAGTACTTTAAGCATTAGAAAATTATTTTGAATGCAATGAAGTTATTAACATGTTATGTCTCTATTAGGTGGTAACCTAAAATTTTCTAAGTGAAACAAGCTTACTTTTGCATTTTTTCCAAACCTGGCATGCAATCTCTTACCACTTCATGCTACTCTCAGAAGAGTGTTTTGTCTATCTTTCGAAAGCGTCACTAAAAATACCTCATCATAGCCATGGTATTTAACTTCAGATTTGAAAATAAATCTTTCTTTGTTTAGAGTTCATGACATCGTAGGCAGTCACTGTAAGTGCTGATAACTGTTTAAACCCTCCCTGGTTTTTTATATCATGCAGTAAGGCTTTGGTTGCAGCACAGTAATGAACATAATTCCAATAAAATAATTACTTTGGAAGTTACTCTTTTGTAGTATTCTTTGCCGTAGGTACTAGAAAATACTAGCCAACTATACCTAATGAAATTATGATCCCTCAAAAGACAAAACCTTTAGATCAGTGGGAGGTGAATACTCTGCTTATGAGTCACAGTTTGCTTTCAGAGCTGCTGAAAATAATGATACCATTAAAGTTTTAAAACTGTTTCATGTCATTTGGTTTTTTTTTTTTTTAGAAGTAGTTTATTAAATTATTGTTGAATTTGTAATTGCATTAAAATGGATTTATCTAATCTTATACCATAATTTCACTACATGTTTGTTTAAGCTCAACATAATAATGATCTCAAGTTCTTGGTTGGGGCATTTTAGGTTGTTTTTTAGTATTCTAACTTCTTCCATAGCTATTCTGTACTTGTTTTCAAGTTCCCCTGGTTCCTACTGAAGTCAATGGAAAACTCACTTTGGCTTGAGTTCAATGAGAACAAAATCAACTACAATATTACCACAAAGAAAGTCTTTTCCATTTCTTACACTTCATGTTCCATGTCACTCAGTGCTTCAGCTACATTTAGATTTGCAAAATGGGGCTATTTTTCTCTCCCACTACGCTTCCCTTCTGTCCAAGGTATCCAGGAATACCCCTAGGTCCTCGAGAGCCCATATGCACGTTTCCATAGAAATGTTTTCTGGTCATATTCTTTGCAAATATTGAAATTTGCTCTAAGAACATTCTTTCGCACGCTTCTCTTGCACAAATTTCTGGGAAAGGTAGTCCCTGTAGTCAAGGAGCACTAGAATTATTAGGAAAATAAAGTATGAAGAAACAGCTCCATTAATAGCAAATCCCACTGAAACTCCTCCTAGGTTTCCTGTAATTATCTGGTTAACAATGTTTGGCTGTACTGCCCTCTTCTAGTATCCAGCTAAGGCTAGAATGACATTTATAGTCCAAATATTCAAACATGATTATTTTTAAACATGGCTTTTACAAAAATAAGGAGAATTTTTACAAGAAAATATCTACCATGTTATCAGTTTGGATTAATTTCCTTGTAAAGTTAAATTCAGTGAGCCAGAAGTCTTCCCTAATGCATTTTCATTGACCTGCTGAATCATTTTCTGCCCTTTTATTCAAAATCTGATCCTTCTGATGTGTGTCTTATTTTGACTTCCTGCTGCATCAGCTCAGTTTCATGCATCTTCTCCTTCTCCTAAATATTTGGTAAGTTGTATGATATTTTAGCTCAAAAAGAACAACAAGCCTCACAGGAGGTCCAGAGGATCCAGCAGTGCCAGCTGGGCTCCAGGGACACCTTTCTCCCTGGGCTGGCCTTGGGCTCCAGTCTGTCCTGCTGGACCTCTTTTACCCTTAGCACCTTCAAGCCTGGGCAGTCCTTTGTCTCCTTTCTTAAACAAATATTTGACTTTTAGTAGCACTTTGTAAATTATGGTTTGCCATAACACCGTCTGAACAGTTATTTAGCACTTCCTGGCTTTATTTAATTGTTTTCACAAGGAGTTCAGATAAGACATGCAACAGAAGTAGGGAGAAAAGAGCAAATGGATCAAAAGTATTTTTTACTTACAGTTCCTTCTAGTCCTTTAACACTTTTTTCTCCCTTTACAGTAAAATATAAATGTTTATATTGCATCTAATTTCACAAAGCAATTACTTCCCACCAGCTTTAAATATGCATAATTAATATTTCGCAGTTTGTTAGCATCTTCATTCAGATCCAGGCAACCTACAAATTATCCATCGAGATGATGGAGGGGGAGGATCACTGATATTTTATTCAGAACTCTTGGTTGTACAAGATGACAAAAGTAATAAATACGAAAAGCTCTGGTGTTGCCAGAAAAAAAACAATTGGAAAACACCAAGAGTGTGAAAAGTTAGTAAAAATTATCAATATGCAAAGAGTTAGAACAATATTTTGTGAGCTGAATTTCATTAGAAGCATGGGTAACAAACTATATCTTTTCACCTTTTTTACCATTTATGCCTGGAAGACCGTATCCCTAAAGCTAGAAGAAAAATTCTCACATATAAAACATTTTAGAAGTCTCCATAGATTCCCAGTTATTTATTTTTGATATAAAGAAAATCTTAATTACTTCAACTTTTTCCACTTCAAATGGTGAGTGTGCTTCTCTGCCCCGATATTTATTATAATAATTATCTTGATGGCATTTATTCACTACAAGTTCTGACACCATATATTTTCCTAACGTCTCAATAAACAAAATACCTAGCTCTTAATTGGCAAATTTAATTTGTAAATGTCATAACACTTTAACAGGAAGGTCAATAGATTTATTCCCGTTATACACATGGGAAAAACAAGTCACAGGACGTATCACAACTTACCCAAATTTATTCTTAATTAGTAGTTCAGTGGCAGAGACTCAGAATTTTCAGTTCTACTCCATAATTGCTAGGTTATAGCACTATTTCAACAGATGTTTTCAAAGGACAAATGCAGAGCACTAAGTGGACTAAAAATTCAATTAAACAGACTGTTATATGCTTAGGATAAGGCTATTCAAAATCAAGAGGTACCAGTCAGCCTCAGGTAACAGAATAACATCCTAAATGAGTAAGTCAACAAGAAAATATAGCTATTACTATTTAGGGCTGGTATTAAAAAGCTACTATTTATTTTAAAGCTCCATAGAGACACTGCTATGGTGCCCATAGATGCACATGGGTGCAACGGTCATTTGTAAGAGGACAGGCTCATCTGTTTAATGATCCTATCTGGGCAGAAGCAGTGGGTAAATTCCTTATTGCCCAAAAGAAGCAGTTTTATTTATCTTCACCCTCATTTCTACAGGCATGCTAGAGTCACCAATTCACGTAAAATAAATCTCCACAACTCTTTTCCACCCCAGCTTTCAACTTAGTCTTCTACCCTTGCCTTAGTGCACTGCCAAAAATGCCAGAAGCCAGCTGCATACGTGTGTATACTAACAACATCAGAAGTGTTGCATGTAGACAGCATGTTACTCATGCATTTACCAGAATTTCTGCAGAAAAAAAATCATAGAAATTTTAAATGTGCATAATACTGAAGGTCTCCGAACCTCTATTTTAGTCTATTTCTCTTCTTGTTATCACAAGGTAAATAATAAAGCAAGTTTGCCAGTCATTTACAGCCAAGATCTGTGTGATTTCTATATATATCTGTCCAGCAATGGGAGAAGTAAGAAGGTTTTTCCTCAACTGGTCCATGAAAGAGCCAGGAAAATTCATAGCCCTGGTGTATGAATAACATCTCAGGTCCACAGAAGCATATCACACCCTAAAGGAGGTGGGGGTGACAAACTGGCAGTGAGACCTCAGACCAATTGCTTCTGTTTACCTGCCAGCAACACCGACCTGCTCTTTGCCACACACCGTAAAGAAAAGTGGCAGTGAGCACAGCCAGCTTTTCCACGCTTCAGGGAGCAGCAGAATTTCTTCCAACACATGCACAATATTTTGGTGTGGGTTGTTCATAAATAGCACAATATAATCACAGCATTGAAAGAGGTTCACTGAGGTTCCAGCCATATTCTTTCAATAACACCATGATGTGTTTCAAATTAAGGAAAAAATCTTCAACACTATCTTGCATATTTTATGTTTTGTTTTGTTTTGTTTTTTGCTGCAGCCACACACATTTATGGTTAGAATTTGGACATGTTTCCAGCTAGCTGCTAATTTGTTTCCCATATCTGATTATCTCTGAAACACATTTCCTCTTCACTTTAACCCTAGTTGTCCTTTACAGTACAGTAATAAAAATCTAAAAAGTGTCTAATCCTCTATTTAAAACAAGGCCTCCAGAGAAAGTGTATCTCTCAGTACATTACATCCATGAGGTCCCAGTAGTCCTACATAACCCTGTAAAGAGCAGGAAAAGAAAATGATGGTGATATATCTTAGCAACTCGATGATTATCTGTATTAAGCTAAACCCTATGTCTCACATCCATTCATGTTGATTACAAAACTGTATGTAATTAGTAAAAATTTTTACTTACAACAGCTCCAGGGAGACCAGTAAGACCTGGACTTCCAGGAATTCCTGCAGTTCCTTTTGGATCAGTTGTCCCCTGGTCAGAAAACACTGTATTTGCCAGTCTCCATCTCACCTCTTACCATCGATGCCAAAGGAAGAAAACCAGAAAGTTATACTTTAGCACCTTTAGGTGCGACTCCCCCAGCATGTTCTCATTTACAAGGATTTTGTGGTATACCTTACAATGCCAACAACCAGCATACAAACCACAAGGAGCATTTGCTTCTCTCCATTCTTCTCTCCACTTTTCTCCTTGAGCACACTCAGCTCGAAGAACAGCTGTCCCTGAGAGCACTTTCAGAGTCCAGTGGCCACCTTCCCTGGGTAGAGTATGCTATTAGCAAGGTCCACAAACACCTCTGGCCAAACAGAGCACAGAATTAGGCTGACTAGCTATTCTGTATCTGCTGGCACATATACAAAAAATACAGTTTTCAAAATCTTATTGTGCCCCTCTAATCTCTAGTTCATGCTGTATGTTATATAGTCTAGCAGTTACAATCCTCATCCTCAAAAATCTCTAAAATCCAGAACAAGTCTAGATTAAAATAAAAAACATACACCAATGCATGCCCTCTGTGAAAATAAAACAGACTTTATTTCAGAAAGGGTAATCCAACATAGATCACAACCAAGTTGTGTCTGTCACTTTTCTCATGTTTAGAAACCTTAAACAAATGTGACCATCTGTTTAAGAAAAGTGAGCAACAGATAGCAAGTGAAAATTAGCCTTAGTTCTTCCTCAAGCAATTACTGTCACAGGAGCTGAATCTATCCAGAGCATTTGCAGATCTGCAACCCTCTGCCATGAGCAACAAGACCCAGTGCAATGCACAGTGGGAAACTTTCAGTTTTTAAAGACTAGAGTAGAAGTCACCAGAACTAGTTTGCTAATGAACAGGATGCATAGCTTGTTTATGAGCCTATTTATGGTCTTGAAACACTGGACTGAAGTAAAGATGCAGTAACTCTGGGATTTTCAGTATGAATCACAGAGCTCTGTAGGGAAGGACTATTTGTCCTTCTCTCATTGAATTTGTAGACTCAAAGATAAATGTTAGACATAGTCTGAACCACTTTTCAATTTATATTAATGATAGAGAATTCTCCAGCCTCCTTTCCTGCTTTTTCACAAGCATCAGAATAAGCTTTGTTTAAGAGAACTACTTAAATCTTAATCAAATAAGGAAAAGTTGGCATGGAAAGAAAAGCCTCAAAGACTGTGTAAAGCTTCACTTAATCATTTAAAGATGGTATTTCCAAGCTTCCTTAGTGTGAAAACAGGTGTGCATGTCCCAGAGGGCTACATTCTTTCCTAGTCTCCCACAGCTATGCGGGTGCATATTGATCTCTATTACAGTTATTTCATAAATCATGTTCAGCCATACAAAAGAAAGGATACTGCCAGTAGGCTAACAAAGTCTTCCTCCATTAGGTCTTCTGCTTATGACAGGCAGGAAAGCTACTGCCAGCCTCAGCCACAGAGAACGATGCAGTTCTGTTGCCCTCTGGAAAGGACAAATGGAGCAGCAGTCAGTTTTTTTCTTTGCAAGAGCACAGTAGTGTGAAATGAAAGAGACCCAAATGATGCATAGGATGTTCTAATTTCTGCAGCTGTGCTTGCCAGAGCCCCATTTTCAAAACCATTCCCTGCTTTGAGTTCTATAATGATGGTAGCAACTAAGGGAAAACCGTGCCGGGGACATGGCTCCATGCTGCTGCCATGAGCCTGGTTTCTGTCCCTGATAAAAGAACATCATTTGTGCAGGACCCCCCAACACACCCCTAAACCCATCACCCACCCTCTCTCTTCCGACACAGGGTGGGAGACCTTCCTCTTTGCTTCACTCTCCTTCCCTCAGATCCAACAGCACTGGGACATCGTTCACTCACATGCAGCCACAAATCCCAGCCTGTCCGGCTCATCTGCTCAGTAGCGGCACTGGCTCCTGCTGCCGTGATGCAAGGAGCGTCTCCCTCCAGCTTCCAACAGCATCCTCTGGGGAGGCGCAAGCATACTTGTTGCCCTTCTCTCTGCCTATTTTAGTTCCACTTCCTCTCGAAGGAAGCAGACTTTGTGCCAGACTTGCACAAAGTATTAAAAATGTGGGTGCCCTATAGCTAGCTATGCAAACAAGGTGACACAGTCTGTGCTAAGCTGTTTTGTTTGCTCACGCTTATATAAGATCCTGAGAGAAATCTCCTACGAGATTGTGCACACATAAACAGAACGGTACTCACTGGTCTTCCTCTAGGGCCTTCTGGTCCAACGTCTTCCTGAACACCCTTTTCTCCTGATAAGGGGAAAAAAGATTAAGTTTTAGCTAGAGTGAGAAAATAATCCTTTGACAAAGTAAGTTTTGCTTGGCAATCTTCACCTTTAAGACCGAAATGCCTTGTCTAACTTCCGGAGATCCTTGGTTGGCTTAATGGAATCATAACAAACAGCTAATTCTTTTCAAAATGCTTTATTTTCAGAAGTGTTTCTTTCAAAACAGTTTATTTTCAAAAACCACTTTTTACTTCACAACTCTTTTTCCATACTTATCTCTATAGCAGGATTCCCTTCTCTCCCAGGCAGTCCAGGATCTCCTCATATTACCTTTTGAGGGACAAAAATCACACAAAATCACACTAAATATATATGGAAAAATCAATGCAAAGTGTGCAATTTATTTGAATGGACACATAAGGTACATTCATGTGACTCCTTTGGGCGATATGAACCTTTTCTTTCTCAAAGTCTGGTAGAACCCTAAGTAAATATTGAACTAGAACACTTTTACGTGAAGATTAAGTGCTGGCATTGTAAGTTGTGTACCATACCATTACTGTTATCATAGAAACCAATCAAATTATTTTAGTGTAGCTGTTTAATCCTATTCTATTTATATTTTTGCAGGGCATTTAAAAGACTAAAGATAGATTTAAGGGCAATTTAAGTGCCTAAAGCTCAAGTTTTGATCCCAAACATCTTTGTGTATCTGCAGCCCAGTCATATACCTAATGTCTGCAGATGAAATAGTTACTCCATGCACTAGTTTCCTGAACTGCTCCTTTCTACACACATACCAGTTTTGAAGCATGCTCTGATCAGGATCTAGATATTTGTTTTCATCTTGCAAAATCTCTTAAGTTTTTATGACATACAATTACAGACATTTTCAGAACCCACCAACAGAACCAGTTATAGCAGTGGCCTCCTTCTTTTTTTAAGAAGTAGCTGATAGTGCATCTTCATATTTCATCTAAAAATTCAGTTTATGGCCACCTCATCTAGCTTTAAACTTTGATTACATAGGTAACTAGGTTTTGGCTAGTTACTGAGTCTCTCTCTTTTTCACCTGATAAATAGAAAGAGTCAATTCTAAAGCGTGATTCTTTGGAACTATTTTTACGTTTACCGTAGGACAAGGGGAATCACTCTCTACTGACTCTAAATTAAGTCAAGATGATTTTATTATAGTCGTTCATGTCTTGTTGCATAAGCAACTACTAAAAGCAAGTTTTGAACAGTGAGCAGTTCCTAATTCTAAAAAATTTGTGATATATATATAAAGATTTGGAAGGGAGAGGCATGAATGTACTTTAAGATGAAAAAGAAGCATTGTGAACACCCATTTGGACTTTCTGCTACCAACTACTTAAATTTCAGCAACAAATTCTGACTATTTTCCCAGTGTCATTTAAAAGACTTCAACTCAAGAAAGGACTACCACATACTTTTTGAGCTTTTTTTCTTAACAGAAAAGATAACTAATAGCTGGAATAATAGACCAAGGAAAGTAATGCTAATATGTGTTTTAATGACTATTACCCTAAGTACTTCTTGACCTGGGAAACCACGAGCCCCATACAAACCTTCATTACACCAGAAATAAAACTACAGTAATTAAAGTTCCAATTAGGTACTCAACATGTAAAACCAGAACATAAGTAGAAAACTGACTCATCAGCAATTGGCATGTACTGCATGTTGACATTGCTAGGAGTAATGCCTCTGTGAAAGAAGAGCTCAACCCCTAGTGTTTAACGTCCCCCCCACACCAAGAGTATCACAGCCTCTTGTAATGGAGATACTGCACAATGTATTTTGGGGCACAAATTCTTTAGCAAGCACAGATCCAAGCTGGTAAATACATTTGGCACAGTGTCGCACTATATAGACTAAGGAACTCAAGCCCAAAGCAGGAAATCTGAGTCATACACTGCTGCCACCACGCTAACAGATGCATTTGCCCACAAACTCAATCACCCTGCATGCAGTCAACTCACCTATCACTCTTAATTTCAGAATTAACGTCAATGAATTTCAGACATCTCTGCATTGCACTGTAGCTACATCTACATTCTGCATTACCTCAGTGCTGTAATCATTATAATTTATTTTGCTTCCACTATCATAAACAGTCATCTTAAATCATCAATCAGAATTAGGTTAATTGATATTATACTGGGTTTTGAGTTGCTTTATTTCTGCCTAGGATTTTCCTGACAGAGATACACTTGCATATATGTGTGTGGGTGTGTGTATATATATGCATACATATGTATATGTATCCATACAAAAAAATTTACATTTAAATATATGAGATACATGTGTACATATATGTACACTGCATGCACAGGTAAGTCCAGTGCTTCTGGGCAACATAAACTTGCTGAGTGCAGACAGACTGATCTGTACATGATCTGTACATGCAATCCAAATCTGATGCTGTTCATATCTGATATATGCACAATGCAAAGTGATCTGAGCTCACAGCAGCTGAGGGGCAGCAACTTTTCAAGAGCTTTGCCTGGGTTGCAGGTGTCAGAAATTCTTTTAATTCTGACTAGATGGAATGTGGTATACAAAAAGGAGACTATGTCTGGATGAACCTGAATGTTATTTGCTCTAATTGGGAGTTATTCTTTGTGTATGGATTTAATAATATCCAAGCTACACATTAAAATACTTAGTGCACTGCTGGAAGGATGTCATCAACTTTTAGTATACCTTACTGCTTTGTAGTGAATATTATACATTTCAGTATAAAGTTTTAGTACCTTTATAGCTTAGAATCCCCAAACTCTCATAAACCCAATTTCTCCTTGATCTCCCTAACAGATTGAATAATAACTTTCAATATTAGATACAGATGTGTTAACCTTCCATAGAAATCTACAACAGTAATGTAACACATTGCTGTAAGGACCTCAACACAATTCAAATATCTTTACCTTCCTAGACCATTTTCTGTTACCTGTTGAGTTTTCAGATTCACACATATGCACAAAAGGCAACTGTGGCTGGAGTGAGCTAGCAATACAGCACAGAGATTTTTGAGGGAGGAATGAAAAATGCTTCTACAGCTAAAGTTAGAGATAATTTTAGTCAGAATAAAGTGATTCATGCTTTGATTTAGCTTGCTTGTTTTTTCCATGTGTCAGACCTTTGAAAACACAGAACAGAAATGCAAAATTAACCTATTCATCAACCCTCTCAGACCTTTCTCACCTTTAACACTCACTAGGTCCTGAAGAAAAAAAATGTTCTCTTTTATTAAGGAAGTCAGAACGAAAATCAGTCAGAGAGTGCTTGAAAATAAAAATCTATTAGAATCATACAATTGTGCCATACTCTCCAGGGTTACCCAGAATGTTCTCTTAACAAAGAATATTTGCATTGTTTCATTTTAAGCGAATCTATTATGGCAGAATATTTCTGAGTACCCTGGCATTCACAGTTCTTTTCATTCACATTCTAGTGACACTCTGAGGCAGGATATGTTCAACTTTTACATTGTTGCTCACAAGTGTTTTTAATGCAAACCTGGAGAATATGTGCCATGTCTAAACAAAATATTCTCCAGTTACTTTCTTCTTAACCCCCATAATGATTCTCCCAACTGAGGTTTCAGAGGAGCCAAACAAGTCATTACAAGGCCAAGTTTCAGAAGTCCAGGTGCTTTTCCACAGCCAGAGGGGAGAGGTTTGGGAAGCTGTTTGTAGTCTAAAGTGGGATCATAGTGTGCAGGCAATCTAAAAACCATGCTGACCACCAGATTTTCACTCTTAAAGGGAAGAGCAAAACCACGCTGTTACTAGAGCCCTACACAGATGAAAAGAAGAACCTAAGCCCTGGCATTACTGCTCTTTTCTTCCCACCATACTCACTTCAAAGTTGATTTGACATCAGAAAAATATTTATGCAGACTACATGCATGAAAGATGGTATCTTCTTTTAATATTAGAATTGAAGTATACAATTACAATATTTCTAACTCTGCCAGACTGACCTCTTCCTTTGTCCTTGATAGTTGTATTTAAATAAAAAGGGGTTGGAGGCAACACTTCCACGCAGATATGAAAAACTCCTCATGGACAGCAAGTTGCATTGCAAGGCTAGCTGGTGGCCCACTGCTCCATGTCCTCCCAGTCTCCCATTGGCACATTCGCACAACAGGTTTCCAGCGACACTGAGTTCAGTGCTTCCTCTGCACTGGCAAGGAAGACAAGTTATTTATTTTCTGAGTCATAAAGGGAAAGCCAAAGGCAGAGCTGTGCTGGCAGATGAGTTCCAATAACTCTGCAGGCAGGGGAGGGACAAGCGGCAGACCTGGCAGGCCTTTTCTTCCCCTACATCTGGGAAGAAGATTTCCAGGAGAAAACCGGGGCAGCAGGAAGGAGGCAGGGTGGTGGGGAGAGCAGTGCCAGCTGACCCAAGCGCAGGCAGCCAGCTGCAGTTTCAGCAGCCAGCTCTGGTCAGCTGGACTGTGTCCTGGTTATGAAATGCAATTTTCATTTCACTGTGTGAGGCATTACACTGCTGCTTTTTCTCAGAGCACATTGCAAAGGCTGTAAAATCAGCCTTGGCAAACACAGAGAGTGCAATCACATAAATGTTATGGGGCTCCTGTATTTTCCACATCAAGCAGGACCTCTTCAGTTACTGCTGGTTGGGCACCCTGTGCACCCCTTGGGGGGTGGCCTATGTAACACCAGGCTGGCTCACGGGCACAGTGCTCTGACCGTTCCCAGCTAATCGACCCTTTCTGAAGCCTCTGCACAGACAACACATTCAATGAACACTAGCCTCATTGTTTTAATAAAAAACATCTTATTTGCCAAATGCTTGGTATGACAAAGGAGCAGAGTCTGAGGGAGAGCTAGCTCTCTCTGTAGATAATCCCATTTCAGCTGTGGGGTCAATAATGAAACCTCACGTTCTCAGGCAATGCAGAGAACTAAGTGGAACTAGAAGGTTAGTACTAGAGGAAGCATCGATGAAAGCGACCATGAGAGGAAGCAGGCAGGTTTCCAAGTAGGCTTTATCTGCATTACAGTGTATTTCAAGTTGCTTTAAGACTACCTCACAGACAGACAAAAGAACTTCCTAACTCTGCGCAGTAGACATTACTTAGTCTACTTGACCCAAATATATGAGTCAAGTAAACCCTCAAAGCAGACTTCTAACCCTGTTCTGTACCTGTTTGCCACTCATCACCATGCAAGCACAGAAATTGTCCATCAGGACTGCGAATGCTCTTTTTTTTAACACCATCTCAGATACTTGCCCACGGTTTTCCCCCACCTCTCCATTTCTCTGCAATGTCAGTAGGTTGCCCCTCTCCTCCCTGCCCTCCCTCCTCCCTCCCCCCCCCAGCAAGATTTCAGCTCCTGGAGAAGATACAGAGCCTTCCAATCCAATATTAGATGTGAGGCAATCATGTTTCTGCTGATTTCATTTTTTAAACACAAAATTAGTTAATTTTATTTTACAATTTAAATTTTTGAAGCCAAATCCTCACTATCTGCAGCTTTGTCAGGAATAACACTACTTGTACTAAAAGTCCACCATTTAATTTTCATCTAACTGGCTTCTCCTTAATTTCTTCAATTTAGAATCTGCAAAAGTATTCAAGTGAATACAATAAACTCTACAACAAATGTTGCGCTTGATTAGTAACCACAGTATTGTATTTACATATAGAAAGGATGTCACCATATGCAGAATTCTGTGACCTGTCAGCATGTAACAACCATGAAAACTTCAGCCCTTTCTCAGCCCTGTAGCTACCACTAGAGGGAGGTGTTGATAAAATAATACTGTTTAATTCCATTAGCAAGAAAAATATTGAACATTTGCAAATGACTCTTAAGAGAGATAATTATATAATAAAAAAGTTAAAAAAAAACTTTGCAGCAATTAAAAGCTCTTTTTTTCTGCCTCTAAAAATCAGTTTTGTATCTGATTTCTGTGGGATCAATAAATATGAAAAAAAAAAATCTGCCTGAAAGGAATTAAAAGTTTTCAGCAAAAGAGAAAAGCACAAATGGAAAAACTGCTTTTGACAGACTTACAAACAAAAAGGGGATACTAACTGTAATTAAAAAGATGTATGCTTTAGGGGATTACACAAAGAACAGTTAACATCAGGAATAACAGAAAAATGTGCAATTGTAAAAAGCTAAATAGTACTAAATAGTAAATACCAAATACTACTAAATAGTAGAAAAAGGTAGAATATACACTCATAAAAATAATCCCTTAACAAGTCTCACCAGTGAGGTTTACTGGTGAAGCCCATCAGCTTTATGCCACATAGGATCCCCAGAGGAGACAGAGACTGATACACCTGACTGAGCTACCTACCAGAACAGAAGACTCATCAGTTGATACTTTCAGTGGTGAAATATATTTTTTTCTGTAAGTGTTTCTTCCATTGCTTATTGGGATTAAACTGATCTCTTGACAATGATGCAATAATTTTGCATTATTTTCCTTCATGCTCAGTGCTATCTTGTGCCAACAACCATCAAAAGCTTTGTTCACCCTGTTAACTGTCCTGAACATGAAAGAGTGGTAAAGAGATCCAGAGATTGCCTGTCTGTTGAGATACAAATGCTGACTTGGCCTTTGCCATCAGAATCACTAACTTGCCATAAATCCCACCCACGTTGTGGACTGTCTTTCACAACCATAGTGGTCTCAAGGAGGGAATATGCCAAAGGAAAGCCTTTTGGGTGAGCCACACTTCAAGAAACATACATGCAAGGTCTGTTAGAGTCTGCCTTCTGACAAACATGGAAAAGATCCGTTCAACAAATCACATTCATAATGGTTTTCACATAACTATTTTAATGGCCCTATAATGTAGCAGAGAGACCCACATCAAGAGACGTTGAGGAAGACATTTTAAGATCAGTATTTAAAGCATTTGGCTACATGAGGCTTCCTGATATTAATTAACCATGTGTCTGGGGAATTCAAAGAAGAAAAGGTCACAAACTGCACTTTTATCTCCAGCAAATGTGTGTTGAAAACAACAGCATGGCACTGCAGCGCTCTTATGCAGCGTTCAGCAGTGCTCTGCCCCCTGCACAGCTGCCAGGTGTCAGACCCCAACGCGCAGGTCACACCTGGACCTGGGCCTTCGAGATGGGCTGCCTTCCAGCACACCCAAAGGGAGCAAGCTCACTGCATTGTTACGTGGATTGATTGCACTTAAACCTATTGATACAGACAGTGGAAAGCTCGTGACACTACATCATTGTCTGCTAATACTTTTAGATTAATACCAATATAGCTAAAATCTTACCTTCTCTTTTTAACTTTTTTGTTTGTTTCTTTAGTGTCTTTCTGTACTTTAAAAAAAGCCTACAAGGCTAAATTTATAGCTTACCTAGTGTTTTTTCTGCTGTGTTGCAGGATTTATGTAGCAGGCTAGAGTCCCCAGGTTTGATACTTCAGCTATGCTTATCTCATTTGCTTCATAAAATCTGAATTCCTGAAGAAGCTCAAACACTGCAATATGAAAATATTTTTAGTAGTTTCATTTGTTTGATATGGCTCCACAAAAATTAGCACTTGGTAGAAATTTCTGTCCACTGACGGTTGCTGAGTTGCTCTTTAGAGATAGTTGCTATCTAGAAATACTGGCCTTGTTAATGCTGCCAATGGAAAATGTGTTTGTTGCAGGTATTTCTAGGCTTGATATTTTCAGATTGGCAGGACTGGTCCCTGCCAGCTCAAGGGAGGGAAGATACTGCCCTGCGTTCAAAGCAGGCCTGCATGGTAAGGGCACGCAGAGCCCAGGTGCTGGCAATTCACAAAGGGGAGTTACCTGCACCAGAAGAAGTAGCACAGAAATGTAATTATGGGCCCGTTTCCTCACCGCTTTCTGAAAACTGACAGGTCGTGATGGTTTTGAGCAGAGAACACACAATCCCAGCTCCCCACAAGTTCTGAATCTGCACCTAAACCACATCGTTTGCTTTTTTCCTTTAAGGAAGTGTAATGTGATTTTTATTCATTTTTTTTGTTTTGGCTACCTGATGCATTTTACAATAAATGCACTTTCAAAACGAAAGACTAGTTGGAAGGAATGAGACATTTCCTTCCCCAGGTCTAACAATGACTTGCTGCCCTGGGAAAAAATAGCTGCTCTTCACAATTGCATATTTCATAGGTAATTAGAAATAAAAAGGGAGTGTTTTGTCAGGAAATGTGTTTCTTATCCAGCTACATGAGGTACAATGGCATCCACTTGCTTACTTCATGAGCAGGCTTCAGTTTGGTCAGCTTAGCTGAGATGCCCCAACACATTAGCCTTCAGGGTACGGGCTGTGACAGCACTGCGCCCACACTAGCAATTGTGAAGCCAAGTATGCTCAGTATACGTTTCCATATCAATATTCAAAATGTTATACCAGCTAGAGGAGGTCTAGCATTTCAGAATAAACTGGAAGACCTACTCATAGATGCACAAACTTCTGTCTGGTGGCTTACTTCATAAAACAGCATGATCTTTAGATGCAGAGCACATTTTTTTTTGTACTCAGTTTCACAAGAAAGGACACCATTTTAAGCTTAATGTTAAACTGCATCCCAAATGAAGGCGCAGGTCAGGTATTCTTCTAGCTCTATGTATGCACAAATGAAAAACACACACATACTTCCGAATTCTTAACAAAAAAAGAAGTGGACCTGTTATAACAAAAGAAAAGATTTGTATCTCCATGAGCTATAAGGCCATTTCTGTCAGAAAAAAAAACATGTTTTCCTTTAACATTATAAATAGAATGTGTTGAACTATTTCCATTTTAAAACATCATGGATAAATTACGAAAAAAATGAATGTTTACTTCTTTTTTTCATTATAACATTTTTATGTAACAAAACAAAAAAATATTTTCAATTGATCAACTCTGAATTATCAGCTATGGAGATAAAAGGATTAAAAAACAGTGCATTTATGTTCACATACTTGCACTATTGGTTAAACCTACGCACAATGAAGAACTGAAGAGTCTCACCAGGATGACTGAAACAACCAGAAATTGCATTGTATGACCTTGAGTATATGTATTTATGAAAGAAACATTTAATAGTTAATTCTGATCACTGTTAATGATAATCCACTACTAAAAATCTCTGAAGCTTTATGTTTTTAGTGATTTTTACACAAAAATTACATGCATGAAAAAAAAATTAGTTGATATCCTTATAGGTGATTCTTGTTTTATGTACTCTGAATCTCTCTGGAGACGCTCTACCTCTGCACTGAACAAAAGAAGTATAAGTGCAGGTGATATAAATATTCCCTTACTACATAAATTCAGGGCCTAGAAATATGCACTGCAAAGCTTTTAAAAATTAGATTAAAGAATCATTCATAATAAGAAAGTAGCTGGTAGGATACTAAAGCATCTTCCATAGCTAGATTGTATAGCAGCTCTTCATATTTGTTGGAGAAATATAACAGAATTTGAACTAAATTGCATTAACTGCATTCCAGATGTAGCATACAAAAGTAGCACAATTCAACCCTCCTTTGCTGGGACGCAGAGTTAAATATTGAATGTGTCACTTACAGTTAGTTTACTGTGAAGGTCTGCTCTAAGCATTCAGCTTTCTGCTTTTTGCAGACCCTTGCTAGGTGATTCATGTAGCAATTTATTTATTTTTTCACAGTGATGGTTTTCTCCTTCCTGTTTCCTGAACTTATTTATATAGACATGCATCATATTTTCAACACGGGAAGGCAGAGAATTAAACAGATTTACTTCTTATCATTCTCACCATAATATGCAGTCCTAGAGTTAATGATGTCAGAGGAGTTTTGC
Organism: Apteryx mantelli; assembly: GCF_036417845.1. Lineage (NCBI taxonomy): Eukaryota > Metazoa > Chordata > Aves > Apterygiformes > Apterygidae > Apteryx > Apteryx mantelli. The sequence continues at coordinate 111,694,475 of NC_089980.1, read as the reverse complement.
TCTTAACTTCATTTTAAATAGGACAAGGCTCAGAATTACTCATGGTAAAATAAATCTCAATTTGTTAAATTTGCCGACCCAGGGCTGCTTTATGAAAAACAAACTTTTGCTTCCCTTAGGAGTGTAGGGAGGTAAAGATCAGACCCCAGTTCAAATGTTTTAAGGTCAATGAGTTGCACAAACCCCAGTGATCAATCATTCCTATTCCTTCCAGTTCTGGTCACTATTAATGGCCATCTGCAACCCCCCTCAACAGACTTGCAGTGCTGTGTTTGCAGTGCTGAGTCAAATCCTCACCACAGAGGGCTAACATAGGTGTATACATACATAATAATTCATATATGAATGCACCTCTAGAAGAAAATGAGAATGACTGAGCAATGAGTTTGGTGAATATCTCCCAAAATCTTCCTGGAGATGATACAAAAACAGATCCTTCTTCCAAAGCTGAGATGTTTTGGCATGCTTCCAACCAGTTAATATGAGTTTTACATTTGAGACCAGCTGTAACTTGTTTACTGTTACGCCTGAAATCGCTGGGTTTTGCAGCAACCAACCTGCAGTCATCTGCCACATCAGCCTAGCCCTGGCCATAAACAGAAAAAATGCTAAGGAGTAAAGGGATGTGTATGTACTGACAGACACAAATGCTTATCAAAACAAGGACAGCAACATTAACATGCTATTATGATGTTGCAACAGCAATAACAATATACATTTGGAGCCCAGTACCTTAAACACTGATATTCAAATAAATAACTTCACTGCAATCATAAAAATCACTTCCTTAAATAAAGATCAAAGGATTGGATCTCCAGGGCCATCTTTTAAAACTTTCCTTAAAATGTTCTGTTAGTATACTCAGTTACTTTTATATCTCTATATTTAATATCGGGAGATGTTTATTAATCATTTCATAGTTATAAGCCAGTTGATTCTTTTTGTATTCCAGGTATTCTGAATATAATCACATTTTGTTAAAATGGGGAGGGAGAGAAAGTCAATGTAAAAGTTCCTTAAACATAGGAAACTGTACTCTGCACTTTCACAGAAACCAGGAAGAATAGCCACACAGGTCCTCTGTGATGGATACCCCATGATCAACAAAATGTTCCTAATACGGGGAAGAAACATTCCAAATAGAAGCAAGGAAAAGGAGAACTCTGACAGACAGGAGGCTATGTTGCCATGGGAAGTGAAAAAGTCTAAGAGCACCCCTGGCACACACATGGAAGCAGAAGAAAATATGTAAAAGTTACAAATGAAAACAGAGCTGTAAAGATCTCTCCCACCAAATGCCTTTTCAGGCCCCTGTTACCTTTGGGTACCTTTTTGCTTCCTGCTGTAGTACCCACAAACTTTGCTTTCCCACGGGATAGTAGGTTTCCTGGATTTTTGCTCCTCTTTGGGAGGTCCCTCCCCAATCAGAGTTGCCCGGAAAGTCTCACCAAGGCTGAAAGATATTTCTGGACTGCTCCTCTCCCTTCTGCCCAAGAGCTTTCAAATATGGGACACCTTACTAGCAGGGCAGTGTAAGCAAGCTTTGTTAATGCCTGTGGACTGCTCGCCCATCCTTACTGGAGGCTCCAGATTTCTCAGTTTCTTACTCTTCTTTAGAAGGCATTCATTTTTGACTTGTTTTATATGAGGGTAGGGTAGGTTTATAATATTTCAGCACACCACTTACAGTCCAGTATTTTTCACCATACTAACTGCATTGCAGGACAAGGTCTTAATATGTATGTCCCTTTGAATATTAGTATTTATTAGTTATTATTACTATCACAATCTTCATGAAAGCAACACACTTTAATACACAGGTTCCTTGCTATTAACCTTCAGGATCATTGTTTAGTCCAGTGTACATATGATAGGTCAGCTGAGAAATTATCATTGAAACAGTCAAATAATGAAAAAGTACATATTCACTGTAAATAATAGGCCCTCTTTCATCAGTATAAGCAAGGAAGATGAAAATGCAAGCATTGTTTCCAATATTCTGCTTCTAGAAGACTCAAAACCTCCAGTTTAATATAAAATTAGTAGAGTGAACTTTTAAAATTTGTTATATTAAGTAAATTACAAAGTTGTATTAAAAGATGTCTGTTGAACTAAAATCTAATGAAACTTTTCTAGATGCTGTTCATATCTACTACAGAACTTATGACTGCCCGTTTATTACAGAACACAGTATTAATAAAAATCTCAATTTGCTATAGTAAAACAGATTTCTGCTAGTTAAAATATATAAGAAAACAAGTATTAATTATTCCTCTTGTCTGCAGCAATTCTATTCATACAAGTAAGATTTTACTGGACTCTGTGAGACATTATGTAGTGACAAGGATATAAGACAAATATGTCAGCTGTGAATAGAATGGCTTTTGGAGGATTTCTCCAAAAGGTGCTGCTTCACTCACAGAAATACCACACAGAATAACAAATGATCAATGTCATAGCTGAGCAGCGCATTAGTAACTATTTCTTTATTTTTCCCTTTTGCACCACCTTAAGGAGACTCCAGGGTAATATTCTCTTTAGGCTACCCTAAGGCTTTGGGGTGGAGGAATCGGAAACTCTGATGCTGACACTGAAATGAACCCAGAAATAGGCCATTTATGTCCCCTTTTGGTGTCATAGCCACTAAATAATGCTTTGTGCTTTATTTACATGAATACATGGAAACTGAACATTTGCTATTAATCCAAAACATCACTTCTGTGAGTGTCCTTGGGTTATATTGCATCTGACTATGCAACAGCTGCAGCAGCTGTGCAATGGGTAGCTTTCACTGGTACCCAGGTTCCCTGTGTTCAGGAAATATATCTCCATGCTCACCACTATAATAAGCTCCAGAAAATGCATGTGGTAGCAATTACTGTCAGCATCCATCAAGACTTAAAATGCCAAAAATTTCCTTTTAATCCACACACTTTCTTCCTAGTAGACCAGATACTTTAGCATGTGGCTTCTAAGACTGTGCTTTCTGTGATAGCTGCCCTCTCTTGCCGTATGAGGCAGCAGCATTTGACCATACAATTCATTAGAAGAATCTCGTATTAGATCTCTCCCTATTCTCTCATCTAAAACAGCAATCTCCCTCTTACCCTAAGCAAACTTAGTGTTAATAAATTTCTCTTATATATCCTCTACATCAAAACATAAAATCATGAAACAGAGGGAACAGAGAATTATTATGCTTAACAAAATTAATGCCACATTGAGACTCCTGATTTACAAGCTTGAATTTTGAGTGCTTGCCTGCTTATTGTAACCTTGGCAGTTGCACAGTCGCAATATGACTTGCATTAATTTCTTGACTTAAAACAGTGAAATTAACAGCATTTTTTTTCCGGAGTAGTATATTTGTCCATAGGATTGTTATTTTGTCTCCTCTTTAATGATAAGATATAGTATCTTTTTTATTTCTCTTAAAATTATCAGTAAAGACTTCAGCTTCAGTCTACATTTCTAAGCTTGCTATAGATTTCATGAAACTTTTATTACAAGAGTGAGTACAACACATTTTCAATAGCATTCTTAGTATCTCAGAGAGAACTTGCAGAAAGTTATCAAACAACATCATTTGGCAAGTAGTCAAGTAAAATTTGAGTTAGGAAAGTACTGACATGCATTGGTTTGATTATCAACTGGGATAAATTGAATCCAGGATGGTAGGCATTAGGAATCCTTCAAACTGAGATTTCAACCAAAATCAGTTCAGTAGTAATCCTTCCAAATGTAATACCCAGATAGCAACTGCTAATTGCACAACCATTAAAAAAACATGGGATATTCACACATGGATAACTACCACCATATTTCAGGCTTTCCTTCAGCTTTGGTTGTCATGTGGTTAGTTTTTATTGTCCGGTAAGAATCACAACTTGTTTCTTGGGCTGAAAATAGAGAGATTAATCTTTCTTGTTCTTGCTTCTACATCCTCTGCCTCGTACTGAAATGGCAGAACAAAATCAGCAATGAAAATATTCATAGCCAAATCCAACAACTGCCCCTTGCAGTCATGGTCCAGCTGTGTCTGGACTCTACATTATAGGGATGGAAACCTAACGAGTTTTGAAGCATGGTTCCCAAGGAATTCCATTGCACCATCATGAGTCAACCCCATGGTCATCAAAAGTCTTTGTTGCACAGGAAAATCCCCAACAACAGGTATTAGTGAATATTTATTCAAGCTATATTAAGGATCTGGTCCTCACAAATTCTGTTCCTCATGTCCATGTTATTCTGTTACTACTTTTACTTCTTTGCAAATATCCATCCCCTCAACAGTTGTCCTTTCTCCACTTTCTGGTGAATTTTCTCTCCTTCAGCCCCAGCAAATGCCTCAGCTTTCTATTTGGATAAAGTGGGACAAACTCCTTACAGGAAACCATAGTCAGCTTCTACTAGAGCTTCCTTGCTTCAAAGCCATATTAAGCAATGTTCCCTTCCACCCCCATAAGCTCCTCTAGCTACTTTCTCCCCTCAGTCAGAGTAGGCTCCCAAGATGTCTCACATGCTCCCTTTGGGCATCTCTGCCCCCTTCCCTGCCATGTGCAGGGCTCCCTGCTATGTCAGCTCACAAGCGCCATACGGGCAACTGCAAGAGGTGCTTTAAGGACATTTTCTCAAACATCATTCAAATATCTTAATAGTAAATGTTTCTAGATAAAATAGAGATACTAACCCTTTGTCCAAGGAATAAAGATAAGTGGCACAAAGTTGCTGATGAATAAATGACAAGGTCAACATGTCATTTTGGATATAAAACACAAAAGTTACATACAATACCTAACTAGAAATCCAGACGCTGGAATAGATCCAGCTCAGTAAAAGCCCTGCAAATTCCTCATATTCATAGATCAAAATATTTCAGGAGTAGAGAAAGGAGAAAAACTTTCCTATTTTCAAGTGCTTCTTTTTTACACATTTATAAAAACCCACTCCTGTATTGTTCTGCAATTTGTGCTACAGACAGTAAATCTGTCCTCGGTCTCAACACATAATAACTTCAGACTCTACCCTTCACAGTTGGCAGTTAGCTCATTGGTCTCCCAAGTGGAGCTTTTGCCTTTTCCAGTTTAAAAACATGCAACTTAATTTCTACTTCAGCTAAGACATAGTACCTCTAACATGTCTGACGTAAAATGATCTCCTTCTCAATGTCACACATGCTAGCAGGGGATTTTCTCTCCTTGGTCCATTGGAGGGCAGCAAAATATTTACTAAAGAGATTCCTCATTTCATGGCCTCCTCACCGAGTTGCCCCAACGAATGGTTTCATAAAAACCTTGAAAGAGTTCAGAACTTCTTTGTTTGGCTTGCAAGATATTATGTATTTATTTATTTTAGTTAGAACTAAGTTTTTCAAATACTTGAGACTCTTTTTCACATCCGAGATTATGCCTTAAAACAAACAAGGGTTCCTGTATAAATAATTTTGTGGTGTTCCCACTCTTTCCAGAGTTAATGACGTCCACATTAGGAGGAGGAGGGTAATAATGCTCTACCTAGAAGCCAGTTAGGCTGTTCTCCTCTAGAAAGCTTGCATAAATCCAGTTGTGTATCTCCAGCTCAGCAGTATTGGCATACTGATCATCTTGCATCATTCATTTGCTATGAGGACACGTTATCTCAGCTTTTAGTTTAATATAAAGGGGAATCAGCAGTACTAATGGAATATTTTGGAGTCTGTGTCCTAGGTTGCAAGCCAAGTTAAAAAAGAAAAATATTTTAATGCATCTGTTAATGGATTTCGTGCAATTCTCTTCAGTAAATTCTGAATATCAAATATATTAATTTTACACTGATGTTTCATGAAAAGCTACTGATAATAGCCTTGCACATAGGAACAGACTGACTGCAGAAAGACTGCTGAGAATAAAATACAGAATGTCAAAATGTCTTCAGTCTAAATCACAGGAGTTGTAAAAGGTCTTTAACCAAGGACCGTGTGTGTTTTATAGTCTGTAAAAAACTCACTCTCTTTATCAAATGTTTTGGGCATTCTCCTGGAAATGAGATTTCCTACTGATTTTTACAATGACAATAAAGCAGAAGGCAGAACAAAGAGACACCACATAATGGTTTGGAGTCAGGAAAGGAGCAAGGCAGGGCTGCATTATGCCTCTGGCATCTGTTCATTTTTTAGTCCAAGCTGGTAATACCTGTGCCTCAGACGGGCTCCAGGAGTGGCGTTCCCACTGGCAGGAGGGGAGCAGATGCCATCATCCCAAGGGGGACAATTTGGGGGCTTCTGTGGCTGAACATAAGCCTGCAGCTCAGAAACTCACTGTGCAGGGACGTGAAGGAGCACCCACTGGGAATGACGCAAAAGATACGGTGAGAAATTTGAATCACGCAGGTGATTTTTTTTTTGTGAGAGCTGGCAAAATCCAGTGTTTTAAATTATAACTCAAGCAAAGAGCTATCAGGTTACTGAGTGCACGTCTACATCCAGGAGCACTTAAATAATACAGTGGGCACACTAGAGAAGCCTTCCTACCCCACAAAATGGACAATAGGGAAAACACAATGAAATTATTCCCTTTTATATCCCGGGAAATTCAGAACCCAGTAGCCTGTGCAAATCTACCAGCTGGCAGAAATAGAAGGGTTTTTTTATTAAGTTTCTCACAAAGATATTGGCAGCTGTGGGTACTTGCACATACTAGACTGCAGACAGTAAAGGTATAGAAAATTGTCATGCAGCAGAACTGCAGTTCAAGCTACAAAGAACAAGAACAACAGCTGAGGGATGTGGCAAGATACTGAAGCTTTCCTGTAGCTTTCCCATACAACAAACTCCAGATTATTTGCAGCTGATTCTTTACAGCAGGTAAAATTCATTATAGTTCAGTCAAAATACAAAAGAGACAGAAGCTCTCTTAGTGAGAGCTGGATTTCAAAGAAGAAAGGAGAAAGCAGTAATGTAGGGCAGAATTTTCCGCAGAATTATTCATAAGTAAATAAACTCCTAAAGTAGGGATATTATAATATAAAACAAATTAGCAACTTCTTGTTGGAGCTGGATGACTATCCATATGAAATACTTACCTAGATAGAATGTAACTGCATATAAACATCTTGACTGGTTACAATGCACAACAGTACCTGTGTGTACATACAAGTTCTACTTCATGCTTGCACATGGCTCTGGTATGTTATTTTCATTAACACATGCTGTAGTAAATGTAATTACAGAAAACACAATGCTCATAAAGCACGCACTGACACCAGAATGGAAATCTTGCAAAAAAACCTGCTCTGCTTTACAATATGCAGAGTGACAGAAGAATTTTCACAGATCATGACACTTTTAGAAGGTCCCACAGTCCTTCTAAAGAGCAAGAGTAAAACCAGTGCAAGTTCCATCCAAAGCCTTCGTTCTGAAGTAGAAAACACTGATATCATTTCTAAAGCATATGGAGCTGTCTTCAGTGATTGTTTACAAAAGTCTTAATTGCTACTGAGCCTGATCAGATGGAGATGTTGAAAGGAACAAAGCCGGAAAAGGGAAACAATAGCAAAGAAGAGGAGTAGCCCAGTGCACATAATAACCAGGTTTACAGCAGCCAAAAAGCACCTCGTAGACTGAACTGTTTCATCAAGGTCATCAGATACCAATGCAAACACTTGAGCTGATCTTTCCTTTCCAGGTTTGTTAGCCTCCCCTTTGGTCTGCAGGAAACACCCCATCCTGCTCATGGCATATTCTCTCTGGTTTTTACCAAGAGACTCCTGTTTGTTAGCATCCGCTGTTAGCTCCTGGGCGGCCCATCTCTGCTTGCTTAAATCTGGCCCTTTTTAGCACCAAACTTCACTAAAGTGTCGGTAGCTCTTGCTCATCTTTGACAAGACATTTACACCAGCAAGAAGAGCGTCAACATAAAGTTTCATCACTGCTGGAAATCTGGCTATTGTATATTGTGGTGCTCCTTTTCTTTGTTGCTGTCCGGCCTCATTCCCTGAAACCTTCCCAACCTTAAATTCCTAAATTTCCTCCCCCTTATGCAAGAATGTGGGCAAAAGAAGTAATCTGACTGAGACTCATTGCTTTCCCCTTACAAGTCTGATATTCTGTCCAATATTTTTGTCAGGGACAGCATGTAGCTCAGTTGGAACAACAGCTCTAACTTAAGGATATAGCAAATTGACTGTGCATGTGCTTTAAAGTTCATCTCGGAGCACACAGCAAGTCTGGCAGGCCCAGAACACATAAAGCAAATTCTGTATGTATTAACCATCATATGTAAACATCCTGACATAATGGACTGCACCTATATTTCTAGCTGGGATTTTCCAGACACAAATACAGAATCTCCTCTAAGAGTCTCTCAGGTGTAACTATCCCTATAACTGTGGCTGCAGAAAACAAAACAGAACAGAAGTATTTCCAAAGGTAGTACAAGGGTGATTTATATTCTTTTCCTGCAGTGAGAAATTAAGACCACTGAAAAAAATATGCTAGGTGCAGCTGTGTCTTAATAAACAGTTCACGGAGAGCCAAGAGACAAGCTCCAAATAGTAAATAAGGCACAAATAAGACACATCTTGCATCTTTTGGATGACTAAGCAATATAGCATGGTTCTGTTTGGAAAAAGAGAGCTCGCCCTTATGGCAGACAGAGGCCTGGAGGGTCCAGCAGGTTCAAGGACAGCAAGGTCTCACCAGAAGGCAAGGAAGGCAACCAGAGCTCATGCAGTAGTCAGGGCAGCAGCTTCCTGCTACGGACTAGATTTCCTGAATTATAAGCAGGAGTGGCAAAAGCTGCAGCTGGGGAGAAGAAAAGCAGCTTGCCAAGCATGGGAGTGAATGATAGCTGGAAGGGAGGCACCTTGCAGCTGGGACAAATAATGTATGTACATGCAGGAAATCGAGAAGCCGAGAAGCCAGAGGCCCTGAGGAATGGCGAGCAGCGAAATGGCACACAATGACAGCGCTGCAGGGGACATGTGTGCTAAATTATTGCCCCAGTCTAAAGCAGGGAGGGAGATCTAGATGCCTATCTAACTGCTTTTGAATAGGCTTGCAATTTGAACTGCAGAATGGCTCCTTTGTCTCGCCCCCTTGCTGAGGCTAAAAGCCACAGAGGCATGCAGCCAGATGGCCAGGGCAGACTCTGAGGAACGAGAGGAAAGAAAAGAAGGAAAGCTTCATTCCTTAAATCTGTATTGATCCCTGAGGCTTACAGAGCAAAATTCCAGGGAGTGCACAACCTAAGGGGATGATATAGAAATTAAGGTTCCCAGCTAGGAGGTACCTGCGAGTATGGAGCAGAGATGTGGATGTACCTACCCTATGTGACATATAAGGTCTTAGGCTGCTAAGATTTGCTTTATGAGATGTATGCGATTTCAAAGCACAACCGGTGAAGGGGATCTCCACTCATTCAGCATGCCATGTGTGTACAAGGAATAAATACAGTTTTAAAAGAAAGTCCAATAACCTAATAGTCCCCCTGAGAGCAGTCACTCAGGGAGCTTTTGGAAATAGAAACTACATAGTGGGTGCCAGAGGCAGTGAGACAATGTAACTAAGAAAATGGATGAAAAACAAGTGCTGAGCAACAGAGACTTATTTTTGTATTAACTCTGCCAAATGGATTATTTATATTCTAATCTTCTCAGCTGATAAGACTGAGCTCGTGAAGGAAAATTGCAGTGAGCTCCCCCCAGTATTCAATGAAGCAGATAAGCTTCACCTTAGAGCAGCTCTGCCAGCCTCTGTCTGCCTTCTGGAGTGTACAGATTCCAGTATAATTCTTGCAGAAAGTGGCAGATTATAATGAGATATTCTTGGGATGATGAGACATTGGGACGGTCCAGACTGCAAGCAGCCCTTAAGCTGCAAAACTACATCAAGTACTGAAACAGTGTACCTGCTGGAGAAATGTCCTCAGTGTGAAACAGTGATGCGAGGACCCTGGGTCTGGAAAGCAGTAGGGATTTGCCCCAGTGTTCTTTGCTGCCCAAGGAGTGTCAGTGAAAGCTGAAAGGCTGGCAAAGTAAAACAAATAAGCAGGACAGTGTGCTTCAGCTAATGGGAGCTACCTGTGCTGAAGTGAACTCACAAAAGCTGAGAAGAAAATATTAGCATATAAGACCACAATTATAATGCTCATTGCTACAGTCTTTTCCCAGTTGGCTTCATATTCATATCTTTGGAGAACAAATGAAAAAGAAAGAATCTGGACTTGTGAAGTCACCTTGCAAGCTTCAAGGCAAGATCATTTCTAGCTTGAACAACAATATCTGACCAGCAGCATCCACACAGCCAGAGCTAACACTTACCTCCAGCCCAAGGCCTGCCTTCAGCTGCCTCCTTTTGCAAAGGCCCTAGAGCCCCTCTCTTGCATTGCCAAAATGTGGATGTCCCTCACTGTGTGACTGAGGAGTAACTATCACGAGATGAGCAATATCCTCTGCCTTTTCCTCATTAGCTCCATTCACATTATGGTGGAAGAATGATTGTCCTCTAGCATCTCCATAAGAGGCTCACACAGCTCACCATTGAACTAAATCATTCCAGTCAAAATTCAAATATATAAACACACACACACACACACATATATATATATGTATTCACATATATTTTACAGAATTCCAATGACTGGATCCAGATCCTACCACCTGCCATTCCTCTTTTCAAGAGCCTCCAGTACTTAGCTTTCTTTACTATAAGAACATTTATTTTTTCCTAAAGTTTAACAGAAATATCCCTAACTGCTATTTCAGCCCATTGCTTCTTGCATTTTCCTCACTGAAACAAAGAACAGTTCATTCCCTTCCTCCCTGGACCATCTTTTAAAATATTTTAAGACTGCTATCACACCTCTCCTCAGTCTTCTTTTCTCTAGACTAAACAACTCCAGTGCCTTCAACTCCTAGGGCATGATTTTTTAAACCTCTGTCATTCTTATTGCTTGCCTCTGAACTTTGTTCAACTGGACCACATCTGTCTTGAAGTATCTGCATCTGAAACTTTACTAATACTTTAAAAAATAAAAAAGTTACTTCAAAGATCTCATAATATAGCACTCCTGATCTTACATCTCAGTGTTGAACGTATACTCTACAACCTTGTTGGAGGTTTTTTGGGCTTTTTTTTAAAGATTGTCCCCAGGGAGAGGTACGGCTTGGGATATTACCAAGATAGTTGGAAGAGACATGTGGCACAGACTCCCAAGAGAGGTGGTGGATGGTTCTACGTAGGAAACCAGATCAGCCATTGGGGCAGACTTGGAAGAATAGCTGTTAACTCGCTTACTGCATGGTATGGACTTAATAGTGAATTTTAGAGTCACGTGTACCATTGTTCTGGCACAACTATTTCACTACATCATGAGTGGCAAATGAAAGTATTTTTCTTGTAGTTATTACAACAGTTTTGGGTCTGGGCTTTTTTCTTTTCTTTTTTTTTTTTTGGTCCATATCTTGCCTTACAACTACTTCTTGACACGTTGTTAAAAATTATGCCAAGGGAAAGGCTAAGAAAGAAGAAGTACAAATAAAATTACTTATACACACACAAGTGTTTCCTGGGACAGATGTTCTGAGACCCCACAATTACTTTGTGAGGAAAACCTCAAGACTGTGAAACAACCGTTACCGTTACCGTTATAGAGCAGAAAATAATACAATACTTGGTTTAAAACTAAAGTTTAATTGTTTGTTCTGCCTAATTATCTAGTGGACCCTGTGGCAAGATCTACAAAAAGACTTCATTGACTGACATTTTAAATGCCTTCCTTGAATACTGAGATCTGCAAAATTGCTCCACAGCTTGCAATTTGGTCTATCGTTTTCAGTCTGGCACAACATTCGGCATCCAATTGCATTTTTTTAAGTCTAGTTTAGGATTGCTGATTTTTTTCTCAGGGCAGTATCTGATTTGTACTATACAACCTTGCATCATAATCCCTCCAGAACTGCATGTTTGTCTCAACTGTCTCAGCTCTGTGATAGCGGTTCTGACAGTCTTTCCTTTTTTTTGTTCCTCTCCTTCCCCTGATCTCCAAAATTTCACGCTGGGGGTACAAGAGTCTGCAGCATTCTGTAGCAATACCTAATACCTTATCTGTTCTTCCTCACTATGCTGCAGGCTGTCAAACAAATCCTGTGCTACTAATTCTGCAACATTCAGAAAATTACCTGCATTTCACTCCTTAAAGTATCTTCATTTTCCTTTATGAAAAGACAGATCTCCCACTTGAACTGCTTTCATTTGTCAGCCAATTTTTGGAGAATTTGCGCCAGAGCTTTAAGCTTCTCCATTTTCCTGTTCACCATGTGTCTCTCTACATCTCAGTTCCTTTTATATCCGTACTAATTTCTTTCTGGCCTCATTACATTTCTAAGAGGACATTAGTGAGTCAGTGTTTATAATTAGTAAACAGGTGGGTTAACCAACACTGAAGAAAGATCCTTGTGGGAGGGAGAAGTATGTACCTGCATTAGTCATGCTGTTAACATCAACATTCTTTAACAACTAATTTGTTCCAGACTACTCCAGGAGCAAGTTAGATTTCAGCTTTTAAATGATCACATACCTTTACACTCCGGAGTTAGAACCTGGCTCTGTTAAAAGCTTTGCAATCTTTTCTTCTAATATTAGCCATTTCTTCCACATTTTAGAGAAATGTGTTGAATTCACACAAAGCACAGAAAGATCTTCCAAACTCCGAATACATGTTAGCCCACACAGGTGGGGTAGCCCCACATAGGTGGGATATTACACACTGTAGTGGGAAACCATCGGTTCTTGTATTTATTTCAGAAGAGTTACAATAATCCAGAGAATGACACAAAGGCTAGAGTTTTAAATTCTCAGATTCAACTGAACCTAACAGAATCCTGACTGCAACAAAATAAAAAAATTTTAAAAAACCCAAGCAAGTAAACAAAAAACCCTGTCATTTTCCTTCAAATTTTATATAGGGTGTCTACCAAACAGAGAAGCAGGTATCTAAATTGAACGGGCTGGAAATTTAACTTCCTGCAGTCAGCACATACCATCAAGCCTCCTCTGAGATTTTATATAGTTAAAATAAACTTTATCTGAGAAAATGAGAGACTGCTCAGAAGAATGAAAAACCTAGGTAGTATATGCCTGGGTAGAAGAAGGAGGGAAAATCAATGAACTGCGTAGACACCCAGAAGGCTTATGGAGCTGGCAGAGTTCAGCACAGCCAGCACAGAGCTGAAGCCAGTCCCTCCAGCGATGCTCATGTGCATGTAGCCTGCTCCAGTCTGGCAGTGCACCCAAGGCAAGCCCGAAGTGCTGAAAGTGTGTTACTGGAGCTCTCCCCAGCTCTGCAGGCATCAGCTGGGTGTGGACAGGGTTATTAGCGCTGGCTGCAGAGGACTGGATTTGGTGTATGCCTCAGTAGTCCTTAAACCATTCTCCCCAGAGGTCCCAGGGATGGGAAGCAGTGTCTGGGAAGCTTGGGCCTGCAGCCAGCTCAGGTTTTATTAGCTTGAGTGGGCACAGCACAAACATAGCTGAACTGCTTCAGGGCCAAAAGTGATCCTGCAAGCAGGACAGCTGCTCTCTGTGCCACTGCATCTGTCTAATAAGTTCCTGGCAAGGCAGGAGCTCCAAGCTCCAAGTTAAGGCAGTTTGGGTAACTGTATCAATAGCAAAAATTCAAAAACTCCCACTAACACAGAACTGCCTGGACAATGAAGGATGCAAGCAGTGCCATAGGATGCACAGTTAGACCATTTCCCAGCTTGTAATTTAACATTTCTACCCAGCTCCTGGTTGGTAGGGCAGCCAGCATAAAGGCTGCTTCCCAGGAGTGTTCTACGGTCTAAGCATAAAGCAGTATTGCACTCAATCCTGTGACCCAAACTCTTCGTTATTCTTGGAAAACACACCAGCATACCGTAGGAGCAGCTGTTCTAATTGCTTCCTTTCATTACCATCTATGGGTGCTTCTGTCAAGCTAACCTCCTTTACTGACTGGGCTTCTTTACAGCTCTTGATCTTCAGCCTTGTGAGAGGGTTTGAGACACCAACTACATTGTCCACTTTCCCCATAGTCTGTTTTTTCCCATATCTGCACTTCTCTGTCACTCATGGCAGTCACTCTTTTCCAGAACCTACCCTGTTGCACAGCCTGAAATGCAGTTTTTCTGAACAGCAGTCCTGACAGGGTATTTGCTGCTTCAAAAAGGTTAGTGGCTATAGTTCTTCAGCTTTACATGTAGTTTTTTTGCTGGACAGCCTGGCTTCATGGTACTTTCTTTTAAATTTCTACATGGATAATATCATCTTTGTTGTGATGTAGGGGTGGCAGAGAAATCGCCAAGGTCCTAAAAGCTATCCACCTTCTCCCTCAATCCCAGTAGTCCATATTGTTCTTACCAGTAATCAGTATCTAAATAATGTGTAGCAACATATCTGTGGCACCCGCAGTGGAAAATCACTCCTCATGCAATATCATTAGAAATAGCAGTCATTGCATCATAGGACCATTTACTGAACACATATCTGAGTTCAACAGGAACTGTTTTTCTAGACTTTGTAGTTGCCAGTAATTAATAATCAGCCATTTGAATTTGTATAGTACAATCTTTCTTTCCCTTGAGATCTTTTTCTTTTTAATCCCAAAGAGTAGACTTGTTTCAGATCTCCAGTCCAATAACACGGTGATCTGATTCCAGCAGAGAGGATATAGCAGTCCTATCAGCTGGTGGTGGTGGCTGGTGGTTCCTCCATCACAAAATTATTTTCTTGGTGCAGCAACTCTCAGCTGGACAATTCTACCTAAGTCCTATGGATGCCAAGAGAAAAGTGGCAAAGTCTTTCAAGGAGGCAGGTATTTCAGGTTCATCTGCATAACCAGTGAATTTTTGCTTAGAAGATCCTTTTGACATGTTAGAATTGCTCTCCAGCTGTAACAGTCATTTATACAAACCAATGCTTTGCTGGACGCTATACGGAATGACCATTGCACACACAGGCAGGACAGGACTCACTTTAACATCTTTGAATAGAGAAAATATAAATAATAGAAGATAACCACAACTGTTTTGGACTGCTAGAGGACTTCCAGTTGCACTTAGCACCTGAAAGTAATAGCTTGGCATTTTTGTAATGCTGGAGGTTTTTTAGCTTAGATGGGAATCACACCAGAACAGGACAAGCAGATAAAGAAAGAAGGCACCAACCTGAAAAACAGTAAGAAAGAAAAAAAAAGAAAGAATTAAATCTACATTTGTGAAGAAAAATCCAGAACAGAAACACAGTTTGTTAGTGGTTCCATAAAACTCTCCATCTTCAGCATTTTTCACATATTCAGCTAGACAGCAGGTTGCAAACAAAGGGAGAATTCCTCTCACATGAGGCAAAGCATAAGGAACTAAATGGGCTGAAGCTGAATTTGAATCATAAGCCAATATCCCCCAAAAACAAAAACGTGAGTTTCTTCTAGACAAGTATGTCCATTGCTTAGCTTGTGGAAATTTGTTCTATAATTAGAAAAAGAATGCACTGGGTTTTTACTATTTATGCAGTAATACATAATTTTTCTGCTAAGAACATCTGAGAGACTTGAAAATTGATGTTTTTATTTACAGATTTGCAGAGTAAAATAACCTAATGAAAGTATTATAAAAGTATTATAAAAATATGCATAAAGCTGAGAAGCCAGGTCATCTTGCAGAGCTGACACTCCAACAGACAGCCTGAGGTGAAAGGTGAATTGAGATATCCAGAAAAAGAACTCTAAGGGTACAAACTATTTTTGAGGGTGAAAAATGGAAGCAGATAATTGCAAAAGCTTGGCAGATTGAAATCATTTGTAATATAGCGTACCTAAAGGGTCTCTTACACTATCATCTGTTGTGTAGTATACTATGCCGCATTTTTTCCCATGCATCTTAAGCTTAAAGACATATAGGTATCATACAGTAGATGGTCATTTTAGCAATGCCAAGGGTGACTCTCAGCAAGACAGTCTGGGTACAAACAGCATCAAGCCAAGGCATCTGCTGCTGGCCAGTGTCAGAAAGAGGCTATGAAAACAGACAAGCTTTTGCTTTTATATTGTATGATCAATGGGCCTGCACAGAGATCTTAGTTTGGGTCCCAGAAGTAGCTTAATGCTACCAGCACAAGGCAATTAATCTTCCCTCTCAGCTGCATGAATGGGCCCCCAGGTGCCACTTGCCCGACCACCGTACCTGCTGCAGCTTGGCATGCCTGAGAGGAGGCATGGCCCCTCAGCAAGCACAGAGTAACCCGCAGAGGCCACATCCGATCCACTACCCGGTTAATAAGGAGAGAAAAGAGGCTTTGGGATCTCTCTCTGAAGTTTAAATTTAGCTAAATTTAGGCAAGTAGGTTAGGTGGAAAGGATCTGCCTATGGGGGCCTATAAAGCTAGCTGCTTCTTTCTTTATCCGAATTAGTTAGAGCTGCCCTCTTAGGAAGACTGCCTTCACTAAGCAAACTGACTTGCCAAGTGACTATGCATAGGGCACTGCAGGGAAAAGACCTTGGGTAAGAGAAAGTATCAACACAGCTTGGAAGACTTTTGTCTGTTTTAATTATACCAAAATCAAGCGAAACTAAGGATTCTTATCAGGAAAGAAGTGCTCTTTAAAACTTTGCAGGGGATTTTAACCAGCAGATACTATTTCTACCTCATAAAGCGCCAAGCATATGAGTAGTACTCACAGTCAGAAAATGAGACACTGTCCAGAAGAAGGGGGAAATAATGAAGGATCATGTATTTGATGACTGCTCACAAGTACAGCACAAGGATGGGAGTGTTTATCCTAGTGCAGGAGGGCAGAACTAAGAACACTGTGATGAAACCAAACAAAGGGAAAATCAGACCAGAGAGTCCAACTAGCAAATTCAAAACACATGTGGCCCCCAAGCTGAGACCCTTGGATTACTCGTGCATGCAGCCGGCACTGCCGCACAACTGCAGAGCACCTTATATGGAACAAGGACCGCAGTGACATGAGCCGTGGAAGCTTTTATATGGGAAGAAGAGCACTGTGCATATCAGCAGGTTTTCAGGAGAAAACAGCATATGGAGATAGAAAAACGCATGACTCTCCAGCCAAAGTGTAAATAAAACTGTGCAAATAAATTATGAGGTGTGCTAGGATTTTTGAGGTGTTATTCAGAAAGAAAAGAAATTAATAAGCAAAACTTTTCACCCAACAGTAGTCATAACCTGGTATCTAGCAAAATCTCCTGCACTGAATATTGAGCTCCTTGGTAACAGCTATCCACTGAGTGGGACCGTTCTTCCGCGCTCGGGCCAGCTGGCATGGAATGACTCACATCCACACTGTCCAAAACAGGGAGACTACATCCAAAACACCTCTTAGCACAGGACACTGCTCCCAGACTCTGCCCAGGAATTGTTTAAGAGTGAAAGCAGGTTCAGAAAGTTGGCCAGAGACAACTTAACACTATGGACAATTGGGTACCAGTGCCCAGGAGCATTTTTAGGCACTGCGTAATTCACTTGTATAAATACAGCTAGTGACTCTCAGCAGAAGTCCAGTTCCTGCCATGCACTCTATATGCTACAGTTCATCTATATACCAAATTATATACCAAGATTACATAAATCTTTCTTGGGAGCTGTTACGTAGGGACTAACACTCTTCTGTGATGGTAACAACAGAATTCAGCTATTGTATAGAACAGCAACAGGAGTAGAAAAAAAGCAGCAAGGGTTAATTTTCAAGAGTTCTGTGTGACTTGAAGAATTACAAACCAGTAAATTTGACCTCCAGACTTGAGAAATTAGTAGAAATTATAGCAAGAAATAGAATCAGCAGACACACTGCAAATTTGAGAGCCTGAGGAAGAGTGTTTCTAGAGAAAAGGGAAGTCACGTCTCACAAAACTACTAGAGTTACTGCAAGGGTGATACAGTTGAAGTAGTTTTCTTGGATTTCCAAAAAGCTTTTAAAAAGGTCCTTCACAAAACCCCTAATAAAACAAACCTGACATTATATAAAAGGAAAGATCCTTTATGGTTTAATATTTGTTAAGGGGGGAGGAGAAAAAATTAGAAATAAAATACCATTTTCACAGTGGAGGTTATGTTCCTGTAGGAATCTGTGCCCTTCAGTGCATTCAGATATGGTATAGAAAAAGGGAAAGCTTAACACAAACAAGCAAAGAGCTGTGAGGATATCACACAACTCAATGATGGGGCAATAAATACAATGAAAGATGAGGCTCAACATTCAAAAGATAAAGGATGTCAGGGACACAGTTTCCCATGAAGCAAAAAGCTTACAATCCACAAGTAATGTTAAGCAGTATTATGAGAGGCTTGTAAATAACTAATAAATACCCAGATAAATTCGGTTCTTATTTCTACCATTCCTGAGCAGAAGGTAGCAGCAGCAGAAGGCAGAGCAAAATGCAGCCATACTCTCAAATCAATTACACTTTTCTGTGTCACCCTGTAAGAATACAGCTAGAAAAAAGAAAACAGTTATAAACTGGCAACATAACTAATTTTATTTGTAGTCTGTTGTCAAAATACAATACTTAAAAACATCAGTGGTAATGGAAATCGCTTTATGAGACCTACCTCTGACCTTGTTTATTAGCTACGTCACTGACTATAATAAAAAGTTTTTTCATGGCTTTATTTTATTAAATACACCGAGGATAGTGAGATTTTAATCCTCTTCCTCTGGTACTCTTCTCTGGTAACATGTATGACACATCACATGGTCTTATCTCCTTATTTCCCATTATACTTTTGATCCTACTTTTCCAAACTTGTTTCATTTCCACAGTCTCTGTTTCCTGCACTGACCATATCTTCCAAAGCCATATTAAATGCTGTTCCTTCTGTATCTTCTTTATAATACAGGAAGAATTTCTTCTTTACAGGAAACATGACTTCCTAATGGAAAATGATTGTCCAGCTATTTTTAGGTAACAAAGGTAGTCCACCCATTCAGGTGGAGAATAGGAAATATGTTCTCTTCAGTTTTAAGATGTTTATCTTACAATATCTTCAAGCTAAGTGGATTCCACAGATACCTGAAAGTCCCAACCGTAAGACCAAATTCAGAACTTCAGTTTCTGTAACTATTATTTCTGAAGTCTGCTGATATTCAGAACTTCATTGCCAGAAAATACTTGTAGGTCACATTATAACCACAGAATCAGAACAGCCCATCTTGGATAATTTGCAGCTGGATCCCCTTGTTTTTACGAACAGCTGGATCCTTGTACGCCTTGAATTTTGCAAGCTTAAACTACATCCATGAAACATGCTTAATGTAATGACTGCAGAACCTGGCAGGAGATAAAAATTTAAAATGCCACCTGCAGCATTTACCCGATTTGTTTGCTATAATCCCATGTTACTCAGTGCAAGGAGAGATGTGTTAGCTATCCAAGGTTCATTCCAGTATAGGAGTGTACACAAGGCACACAAGAGTAGAAAAAGAACATTTTCCATTGGCAAATCTGAAAACAAGTGCATCTTTTGTTTTCTGTTGCAGCAGGATCCAGATCAGGCTAGTTTATGTTACATTCCTGGAGGGAGTACGCTGTTGTAGCATGTTATATATCAGATCTAGGCATGAACACATGAAAACTAACACTTGCCACAGGTGTTATAAATTCTTAGTTTTCTGTGTTCCAAGGGATTTTTTCCAGTTTTCTGATAAATATTATCTGACAATGCCTGAAATCTAAAATCCTCTTCTCACAGAGGAATGACACCAAGGGAGGCTACATAAGCCTCAGCAATGTGAAGACCTCCTCACCTCCAGTACTGAGAGCTGTACCCAGCTGGCACCTGCCCTAATGTGGCCGACCAGGCTGTCAAGTAGCACTAACTGGCATTTTGCTTTTTGTCCTGCAGAACTCTGTACTAAGACCAACAAATCATTTAGCACAAAAGAACAGGGTAACCACTTTATATATGCTCTATATTCAACCTGTTCAATGCAAGCTGAAGGGCACTGTAATCAGCATTCACTGCCTGAGCAATCCAGTTAGCTCAGTTAAGTCTTCAGCATCCCAGGGGGAAAAAAATTGTGAGAAGAAGAGTTATCTTGCATGCCAGGGAAAGCAGCACATTCCCCTAATTTGTACCTCCAGAAGAACTGATCCAGGATTACAAAACTCCCCTGCATGTAGAAGCAAGATGTGAGATGGGTGTCAAGCACAAGAAAAATCATCACTAAAATTTGACATGACAGATAAACACAGGAGGCATTAACAACAGCCAGTTTTTTTATAGCCTGCTTAGATCCCTTGGATAAGAACAGGCACATGATTAACCTAAAATTCTAGCCAATAGCTGATGTTATTTCAGCATTTTTCAAATGCTTCAACTAGAACCTTGTCAACATAAATGGTGGATTTGTGCTGTATGTGCTTATATGGCAAGGTTGATCTACACTGACACTATTACAGTGTTGTAAAGCATAAAATCTAGTTAATGGTTTCTGCCAAACCATGAATCAGTTACAAAATAATGACCTGAAGTATGTTCTTTTTTCCATTCTCTAATATTTCTTCACAGCACAACCCAAACAATTGCTCATAATTAAACTGATTGGAGGAGCAGACACTGGCAGGAAGTACGCTGCTGGCAGTGCTCCGATAGCACTTCATTGTACTGAATTTAGAACAATTACATCAGTTCCTTCCATTTTGCAGAACAGGGGGGTGCTTTTTTATCTGTTGCTCTCTACAAGCAAAACCAGTACTTATCAAATATTCTGAAGCAGATTCATATATTTTTAATAAACAGTATAAGCACATCCTTTACAGCCCTGATGCCCTTTCCATCTTGTTTCACCTTCTTTATGGATGCTTTGTGTTATCAGTCAAGATTCATCAGGTTTTTTTCTAGGAAAGCATGAGCTGATCAGCTTTTAATAATGGAAGGACAGAAAATCAAACATACGATGCAGCAGCAAGCAAAGGTACTGAGTGAAACTGAAGTCCACATTAAAAAATATACAGTGACTTGGGATTTCTTCCACATCTCTGGAGCAACAGTCATGCATATGGATTATAGGGTAGCAAAAGATCCCACAGCGATATAGGAAAGCTAAAGTCAAATTTTGCTTGTGGGTGGACATGCCCAGTTCAAACAAAATCAGAGGCCAAAAGGGTATATTGGTACCTATAGAGACATACAGTCAAAAGAACCCTGCATAAAATTAGGCTTATAACCCAGCTCTTCATAAACTTCCCTTTCTTACACAACCTAAAAACATTCAGCGCTGCTTGAGTCCCTATATCTCGCTGCCCTGTTATACATAGCTAGAAGCCATGTTTAAAAAGTCTGTTAGCAGAATGAACACATGGAGGGCAGGCTTCAGTTCCCTTGGCTAACCTTGAGAGAGCAGGTAGCAGATTTGTCTTCATTCTCCAGTGCCCAGTCCACTGAGCAGCTTATAGAGAGGAAGAAGAGTGGATGGTCCCACAATGGCTTCTTGCTCCAAGCAGAATATCTGCAACTTTGGGACTTTTATAGAGACCAGGCACAATCTGGCTTTCAGTTAGTTACTCATGCAGTCAATTAAAGTAGCTTTCTCTCACACATGCTCAGAGATGTAACACTTCCCATGAGTGGCTGTGAATAGATCTCTGAAGAGGTTCTCACAGAATGAATGTATCTGTTTCCCCAAAGTGCAGAACAGAGGGCAAACTGGGTTCAGAAATATAATTTGTATTGCTGCATTTATAACTAGTGAGGTCTGTGCATTCAGATCTCACTCATTACTCATGCAGACCTTGAAACAGAACCCAGAGCACACTCTGAGAAAAAAAGAATGGGCTTGTAAATAGAACACCGCACAAGGAATATGTGGCTTGCTGCTTGCCTTTGGGCATTTCATTTCGTTTCTTTGTCCTTCTCTTTCACAGTCCTGAGCCTTGTCTACCTGTACTGACAGCTCCTTGGGAGCCATAGCTGTAGCTGATGTGCTAGCATCAGTAATATTATGAATACCAAGTTGTGTTAAGAATATGATTAGGTCTGTTCTAAAGATAATGGTGTAAGTTGCAGAATCACAGAATTTCTGAGGGACCCCTGGAGATCATATAGTCCAACCACTCTGGTCAGAGCAACTAGAGCAGGTTGTCCAGGGCTCTGTCCAGTCGGGTTTTGAATACCCACAAGAATGGCAACTTCACAGCCTCTCTGGGCAACCTGTTCCAGTGTTTAAACACCCTAAAAGTAAAAAAGTCTTTTCTTATGTTTAAGTGGAATTCCCTGTATTTCAGTTTGTGCCCGTTACCTTTTGTCCTGTCACTGACTACCACTGACAAGTGTCTGGGTCCATCTTCTCTACTCCCCCTATCAGGTAATTATTATACCCATCAATAAGATCCTCCCTGAGTCTTCTCTTCTCCAGGCTAAACAGTCTCAGCTCCCTCAGCCTCTCCTAGCATGACATATGTTTCAATGCCTTAATCATCTGTGTGGCCCTTCACTGGACTCACTCCAATGTGTCCATGTCTCTCCTGCACTAAACACAGCACTCCAGGTGAGGCCTCTCCAAGGTTGAGTAGAGGGGAAGGATCATCTCCCTTGACCTGCTGGTATGGTATCCTGCCTAACGCAGTCCAAGATACCATTGCCCTGTTTTATCGCAAGGGTGTATGGCTGGCTCATTGTCAACTTGGTGTCCAGCAGGATCCGCTCATCCTTCTCTGCAAAGCTGCTCTCCAGCAGGTCCACCCCCAGCCCTGAAGGTGCCTGAGGTTATTCCTCCCTAGGTGAAGGACTTTGCATTTCCCTTCATTGAACTTCATGAGGTTCCTCTCTGCCCATTTCTCCAGCCTGTCGAGGTCCCTCTGAATGGCAGCACAACCATCTGGTCTATCAGCCACTCCTCACAGTTTTGTATCGTCTGCAAAGTCCCAGGACCAAATAAACATGATGTGGGTTATAACACAGGAGAAGAACTACACTCTGACTTTTTTTCTTTGTTGGTTGATTACTAGTTGCTTGATGTCATGGTTTGCACAGCCTCAAAGCTGCTGAGGCCAGGCAGACTTTTAGATGCACCCACCTCTGCAGGCTCACCATCAGGGAACCATCAGTTCACCCATCAGAGGTATGATGGGGCTACTGTGCAGAAAGGTCATTTGCCTTATTTGTGCTGCATCATGCCATTCCCAGTCATGAGAATAAATCAATTGCATGGGAACATGAAGGAGAAACAACAGCTGCTTATTACCAAAAGTGTAGCAGCTTTGAGATACACGTAAAATGTCAGCATTTTTAATTGGATTTTTTCCATTTTGTGTACGCTCTCCTACTGCAGTTTATGTTTCTGTATAACAAGGAGAGTGCCTACTTTCTATTTATAACTTTGCTGGGAAATATTCAGTGTTTTGATTTTATTAGGACACTATTAAAACAGAAACATTCCAGAGTCCCAAACTGAAAGATAAATTCATATTCGTGTTTGTGTTTCCTTCTACCCTGTGTTCTCTAGCAGAAACACTTGATGGGCACAGTGTAGCATTATTGCTTGACTTGTACATTTGTACCTTCTCTATCAGATAATCCTCTATGAGTAAACACTGACATCTAACTTAAATTATGCTTTTTTTTTTTAACTAATTCCTAACAAATTGGGTTCACTGGGTTTATAATGGGATATGAAACTTTCAAACTTTCCAGATAACTCCGGTTGTCTTTTCAAACAAGGAGGTTTAAATTTAGGTTCCTAAACAGACATGTAAAGTAATGATGTGCATAAAGAAGAGGGATGTTCTTTTCAGGTTGAGGACTTGATGAGTATTAGAGCATGCCAAACTGATTTCCCGATTTGCCAGCAGATTTTCTGAACATTCCCAAGCAAATTGCTTAATCTACTTCTCTGTTTCCTAGCTGCAAAGCAAGCATATTCATACTTCCCTTTTTCCTGCCCTTTACCTCTAACTTGGTTATAAAATCGTAAGAGCAGACCAGTATTCTGCAGAGGTTACAGTTACTCGAATAAGGGCCCAGCAGTGCCACAATAATCACAAGTTTGCAATCAGGACACTTCCTACAAGGACAGAACACTTCTAGCCTGTAGACTGTTTTCGTACATTACAGCTTTAGCAAATGCTCAAAGATTATCCTGTTTGGGCCACATTGTTCAGTGGAATTCTCAAATCACCATGAGTAACTTTTCTTTTCTCCCTTCTCATCTAATTTTAATTTTAAATGCATCTTTGGAGCAAAACTTAGATAATGTGATGTCGCTAACATAAGAGAGAAGCAAGAGAAAGTTCTGAAGTACATAGAACGCTTATCCCTTTCTAATCAACTAGCAAGTGGCCTCAGCAGAAACAAACAAACAAAAACATTTTTCAATACATTTTAAATTCCTTTCTCAAGGTGAATGTTGTTTGTGATATGCTAGGAAGAAATATGTACGAACAAGAAAAAAAGACCTTGAGGCAAACCGCTGAAGATTAAAGTTAGACTCGATTTTATTTGGGGTTTTCCAAAGTATTCGCATATACTAACTTTTGTATTCCCACATTCCACTTCATTTCTTGGTTTCGTTCAGCACACAAAGCAAAAGTACCAAATATTCAGTACATTTTTTCCACTCAGAACCACGAAATCCAAGAACAAGAAAACCAGCACCCTGTGAGCAAGAAATGCCATTTCTGTTTTTGCCAACTCTGCTAGTCATAGCTGTAGATATAGCCTTCAGTTTAATGAGAGAGGAAAAGTGCTGGCAAAGTGCCATAACCACTTCTCCAGACCCAGACAGCAAAGTGTTAGAGGTCTGAGAGTAAGTCACCATGAGAACTGTTGAGAACAGAATGTGTTTTGTTATACTAATGTTTGTTGGAAGCATAGCATCACCGAAGCATTTCTGAGGCAAGCCAGGACTAGCCAGGAGACTACCACATACTGTATTTTTCTGATATTCAGTAATTTGCTTTTTTAAAAATACTGAATGATCACCAACACAGGTGCTTTATATTGGCACATTTCAAAACTGTGTCAAGAAATACTCTCAAGAAATACACCAGGATCTTTCAGGCTGAAAAGCTAGCTAGCTTATTTACACCATTCTGCAATGTCTCTCTGAGTAAAGACTCTGCTGTTATACCAACTACAAGAAACACTGTTTGTCCTCTGCTTTACTGCCATAAGAGAGCCCTGCCAAATAATAGCTGTTACAAGATACAATGTTAAATCTAAGACTCCTTGTTTTCTTTTGGCCAGTCTCCCCTCCTGAAAGACTGAAATGAAAAAAAAAAAAAAAAGAAAAAAAAACAACAAAAAAACCCTTGACAGAAAACACAACTAAGCATTGACTTGAAAATTATAAATGGAACTTGATTTTTAGCCATCTTTCTCCAGGCTTGGTCAAGTCAATCCCAACTTCGCTCCCCCCTCCTCAAAGCTCAGAGTCAAGAAAATAGCTTTATCCTACAGCATCACTAGTTTATGCTTTAATTGGTAAAGTCTGGCAGCTATTTCTAAATAAAAGTACACAGACTTGAACTGGGAATTATGTTTTAATATGCTTATGCTTTGTCATCTACAACAGTACCATTTTGTCACAGTAACATAACATCCTTGGATAGGATACGAAGTAGGACAAAATCTTTTTTCACGTGCAGGCACACAGATTTCAGCCTTATTTCTGCTATTATAATAAGTATGAAAAATTATACTATCATTATCTCTGACATGCATTGTTAACTAGATCTCTCCAGTGATAGTCAAAGCTGGTGCTCCAACTGGGGACTATGCATGTAAATCTACATAGTACAATTTATGGCAAAAATGTTTCCTTGCAAGTTAATATCACAACAACAAAATTATGTTTTCTCCTCTTGGAAACTTTAATCCAACTGATTTTATCTCTAACTCTACTTTCCAAGGCATCTATGGGTCCATATGCTGTACTACAAATGACCTCAGGCTGATACACATGCTTGTATGTGCACACAAGCCCACACACAAATAACCTGAAAAAAAGAGAACTCTCAAAAATTGACGCTAAGTTAAAGCAGCTGTCCAAAATATTGCCTATCCAACATGTGTTTCTTAATGTTTTCGTACTTTGACAATCATGCCCCATATAATTATTGCACAATAATGTATTTTTTAGAGGGTTTTTTTTAACAGTAACATGACATCACTTTGCCTCACTCAAACATCATCTGAGAACTCGGTTGAAAATGTTTGCTTTTATTTATTTAGATTTGGAGACCACACTGTATACCCTTGAGTTTAATAACACAGAAAACTGCATTTAGGGCCAAAAATCTGACTAATATATTCACTGAATTGGACAAATGAAAAGATGTAGGACAAAATTTTAATTTCCATACTTCCTGGCACACTGATTCTGATAGGGGTTTGTTTTGTTTGTTTTTGAGAGGGGAGCATAATTTTTTTGTTGTTGTTGTATCTAAAACCTTTTTCCTGTTTCTCCAGACTGTTTAAGATTGCACTTTTGAAGACAATTCATAAAGAGAAGTGAAACAAGTTTTTTCTTCCACCTATGCTGTATGTCAGTAGGCCAGGGTAGTTTCTCCGTTAAAGCCTAATACTGAATTCACTTTTTGAAACCAAATTCCTGCTAGCAGAAGTCTCAGGTGCACCAAAATGCTCAAGCGTACATCTCTTGGCTTCTCATGTCTTAGCAAAACTTCCTTAGTAGGGGAAATTGTGATAGGCACCACACAGGGGTGACTAATCCCAGAATCTCAAAGAATCCTGGACGTCCCTCTATTGGTGCATCAGAGATGGCAAAGGATGGACTGCTCACAAATTACCAGTGATTTTCAAAGAAAATAATGGTAACAGATTTGTAAACCTAATGGTCATTTTATACACTATGTGAAGGTCAGTTCCATGGGCAAAAATGGTCTAAATACATCTTTATAAGATGAAAAATTGGGATTAGCAGGAATATTTCAGGAGATCTTAAAAACTTCATAGATCCAGACATTAGCTGCAGAGTTACGTTGTCAATAAGCACCACCAGCAAGCAGGAGTCTCTGATTCTTCAGTACCTCTACCTCAGAGAGCCTCCAAAAAACCCTCACAGTTTGGTTTACAAACTCGTGTTTACGTTAGAAAACCTAGCCAAGAGTAAGCCAGAAACAGATGAATTTGTCAGATTCAGGTCAAATGGTCCATACAGAGAATGGTCCTAATTCTCCTGCTTGTCCTCACTACTCAGGCTAGTGAAACACAACGATACAGGCACACAATGAACAGAGGGAAAAAGTCATCTCTGTGTATAGCAGGCCATATATCTAAGAAAAGGAGCAGATTCCTAAACCTTTGAATTTTTGACTGAGAATCTCAACTCTAGCAGATTCAATCCACCTTTTTACTTTGCATTGTCATTTAGGAAATTTCTGACTAATAGTCTAGCATTATCAGTGTTTTACTGGACAAGAACAAAATAAAACAGAGAAAAGGTAATGAAAACAAAGGAATGGGTCTGCATTATATATGTGTCCTCTCTGCCAAAACTAGTTTTACTCAAATCATGGTTAATAAAAACCATAGAAAACAGTTTTGCCCTTTCAAACATAAAGGAATCTTCTGCAAAAAGAAAAAATATATATCTTTTTCAAAGACAGTTTTTAGGGAAATTCATTCTAAATTTCAGCCAGATTCTAAGAAAAAAGGAAAAGTATTATAGATCTTACTACCTTTCATTAGAAGAAGAAATGTATACACTTCAGTAGTTTTTTCAACATAAAAAAAAAGGTAGCTATGTGTATAATAAAGAAACATTACTAAACCAGAACTCTTCACTCCTCATATGATCCTGCCCTTGAGGAAAAATTAAAAAAGAACAAACCACATGCTACAGGCCTTAGTCCTACTACTGAGCTATTCCTATTAAGTTTGAACTCAGATTTCAGCAAGTAGCAAAAATCCTGATCCACCTCCATCCAACAACAGGACACACAGGGCAACTGGATTGTCCTACTGCGATTTCCTGTAAGAGTTCATGGAGCTAAGTACTTGTTACCCAGTTACATGAGTGCACATCAAAAGAAGCAGATCAAGTTTCACAAATCACCACCTACAACAGTCTTTCAGAACTCCCCTTCCAGAAGATGCTGAGAGAAGATGCTCAGATTCCCACCAAAGAACAGTCAATAGGTAAGGTTAAGTTATGAATAACTGTTCACAGCTAAGTAAATAGTTACTCAGTTGCAGATTTTGAAAATTACTAGGGTAGGTCTTGTACTATATGCTGCCATCACTTAAAGATACAGCCACTAACTGAAAGAAAAAGCCAGCATTCAGCCTGACAAAACAGCCTGATAGTAGTAAGGGAAGAGTGAAATTTGTGCATAACCTTGCCAGATCTAATATGATTTGGCTGGGAAAATAAGGCTTCTTGTTGTTGGAGGTGAGCAGTCCCAACTGTCACAGAAACCTTGCTGGCCAATGGGGACAGCGAGTACTGCAGGAGGTGACAGTGCTCCCTGTCCCATGAGTCTGGGCCAACAAGCAGCCGTGTGCCACCCAAGCCTCCCCTGCAGAGCCACCAGAGCTCCCCACAGACCTCCCAGTAGCACATATATTGCTTTCTACCACTGACAGAGCAGAATTTCCTATTGGGCTAATCTCAGAAGGTAAGAAAACAGGATGACATTGCTCCTGCAACACTGAGAGTGTTTGCTGGTCGTAACCTTATGCCCTGGTAGCTGATACAGCCCAGCTGAGGATCTGGGCTAGTAGTGCCCGTGTTTATTTTACTGGAAGAGATCACTGCAATATTTTTGGATGGTTATACACAAATCACTTGAAACAAAGTGGAAACTCAGAGGAGCTCTCCCTTGCGTGGAAAACGTAAAAGCTACCAAACAGTAAGTGCTTACTCAAGGGTTTAAGTTTTCACCAATAATTAAGAAGAGCTTTTTCCTTAGTGAGACCTACATAAAACTCCTTTTGCATCATTAAGAACAAAAGCTCTCTCAAGAAACTGGACTTAGTAAGACCTCATAAGTTGGGGGGAAAAAAAAAGAAAAAAAAGGAGGGGAGGGCAGACTAAAGCTATCTCATATCCCCAGTCCTCATAAGCAATCAGCAGGTAAAGGCAGCATGTGTGAGGCCTCATGCTGTAAGAAAGAAAGCAACCACACGGAAAAGTCTGTCTGTCTCGGTAAGTAACCGCATCAGTGAACCTATGAAGGCTGTGCGGGTTCTGAAAACGCTGTGGTCAAGCTAACGACCTCCCGAGCCCCAGCAGCGGTAATGAGCAATGCCCTCAGGAAGGCTATTCCTTTCCCTGCCGCCGGAGCCCTGGGACGGGAGGCAGCTGCGCAGCCGGACCGCGCAAGCACGGCGCAGCCGCGGGGTCAGCCCGAGGTCAGCAACGGCAGCGCGCGCCCCAACGGCCGTCTGGGCGCGGCAGCAGTGCTTCGCCTTCTCTTGCTGCACGACACGCAGGGGCTGGAAAACGTCGTTTGCTCCTTCTCGCGGAAAACATTGCAATTACTGTACAGTTAAAAAACAACTGTACCAAGTGTTTGCAAGTGTACTCCGTGAGGAAAAAACAGTGACACAATGAGTGGAAGCCACATTCACTGCTAACATTTTGTCTTCCTTTTGTGAAGGCATTAGGGTGGACTAATTTATTTGTGGTTTCTTTACTGCATCTCATTGTATTTTTACGGAAACAGCTCAGGAACAAATTAAATTCACTTTAAAATGAACTTCTGTGTTCTGCCCTTAAATTCAAACATAATGAATTGTACTCTGGATTCATTTTTAACTGAATGAAAAGACAGTATTCAGTGAAATATTTTTCAGTAAATGTTTATTGCACCCAGAATTTAACACTTAACTATTTTTATTTTTCTTCATTCCAGGCAGAGAACTGTTTATTGATAGTCACATTCAGTTGTGCTTATTTAGAATGCAAATAAAAGAAAACTCATTGAAGTAATGAATAACTCATGTCTTTGGGGAAAATCCCTGTTATCTTTTTCTGATCCACAGGATACTTGAAAGGACGAGAAACATGTCAATGTGCTATTCTTTTCAATGACTTAAAGTTTTAAGAAGTTCAGATCTTAAGAATATGCATTGCCTGCCAGCATCCCATAAAAGATGCACTCATTTACACTGATGCCAAGGGGTCTGCAAAAGCTCCCAGTAGGATGAATGAAAGGAGAGCCAAAGGAAAAAGGAGTCATGCATGCCTTGCAGAGGTATATGTAGTCACACCGCAGCCTAGCCAAGGAGCAACGCAGTGGGGAACACACTCACTTATACCTGGGTTTGCTGCTGGAGGATTCCAGGAATGTTTAAAAATTCCTTAAAGTATTTGAAAGCAATAAAGTCACTGGATTCTCTGCCCATCTTCTCATTTCCTAAGTGTGACTAGATATGGTGCTAAATAACATGATGCTCCACGCTTCACATTCAGTTTGCCAGAAGGGTGTGTAAGTGACAAAAGCCAGCAGCAGCAGAACTTCCAAATTACTTGTGAAAATCCCATCCCATGTTGCACATAGCTGGAAAATAAACTCATTAAGTTGGGATGGAATTCGCCCTACTTAAGTTCACCATCTAAAAGTTCGTTGGCTAGGTCTGAGCTAGTCACTGCAAGATCCTTATAGTCAGTGGAAACAAATGCACGCTTCCCAAGAGGCGAGATGAATCACAGAAATACAGTGATACTTTTTTTCCAGAGTACCCTTCCAACAACGTGCACTTTAGGAACTGCAAGCCAGTGTCTGCAGCTTTGTGTTAAAAGCTGTCAAGGGCTCCACAGCAGATTTTTTGTTAAAACTGGCCACCTACTCCTACCCTGTCTTTCCTAGCTTTTAACATGCTACTTACCCTCATGAAGACCTTTCTTCTTCTTCTCCTTCCCTAAGTGCATACTTCCTTTAAGAACTTGTAGTGAAAGACCTTGTTGCGTATTTCTTTAAAGCCCTGTCGTCCATCTCAACCTTTGTTGACACTAATTGATCCTTTCAAGGGGTTCCAGTTTGTAAGGCCTCACTCCTCTCTGGAAGTTAAATCCCCTTCCATAGCATATTTATTCAGATTTCCACTAATATATCCTTTATTATTGCTTCTACCAATTTTTCAAGTACAGACTAATCAGCAGTTCCCCAAATCTCGTCAGTGTCTCTTAAAGAAACTGGCATTATGTTAGCCACTTTTCAGTCCTCTGATACAAAGCCCACATGAAATGAGAGGTGGCACTCCAGATAGTAGTTATTATCCGGCTACTTCACTACTTCAGTTCTTCTAGAAATCTTTGGTGAATACCATCTAGTCCTGATTAATTTGTCACCATTTGGTTTTTGATTTGTTCTATAACCCTTCTACCAACACTTTGATTTGAAGCTAAGCTACACTCCCTCTTCTAATCAGCAAAAGTTGAGGTTCTCAATATAAATAAAAGCCTATCTTTGTTCATAAGCTTCTAAATATATAGACATTTCTTTCTTATCTGAACTCTTTGTCTGTAAGAATAGCCCAGGCAGTGCAACGCCTTCCATAGGTCCCCAGATAATCTTTATTTTGCCAATAACAAGAGGGCTTGGAAGTCGCCTTCCAAGGACCCAAAAGAGAAAAATGACGGTGTTAGATGTTTTTGTAAGTGCTGAAAAGACTAGAATGACCCCCACAAAAAAGCTCCAAGTCAGCTTTTCCTGTCAGAACAGAACTATCACCACTCTGGATGCCTCCTCCCATAGGAACAAAACACATTTTTAGATGTTGACAGGACCTGATTTATGGTTTGGGGTTTTTACTCATATTCAATCATCCAAGTGTGAAGAACACATCTATTAACTTGCTTGTACTTACTCATCCAGGATGCCAGCTAAGTTACACAATTCTTCAGCACTCTTTCTTTCAACCTTCAAATACAGAAATGTAGTTTTAGCACCACAAGCTGCAGTTCAGACCATTTAAACAATTTAAGTTCACAAGAACTACTTAATTATGAAACTACATCCCCCAGGACTCTCTTAGCTTCAGATCAGATATCACTTCATTTGCAGCAGTCAGACTCTGAACAAGTCTTAACAGAAGGTCTTCAATCTGTATAGAAAATACCTCAATAATACAAGCTACCACATATTTTCATGCAAGTTACATGTAATTTAAGTTGCTGTCTCAGCCATTATTTCTGAACAACTCCCTTCTCCTCCTCACTATTTCCCTTTTTAACAAATATAACCTCCTTCTTTTTTTAAAGATCTAATAACCTATCTGCAATTAACTTGCCAAACACTATTATTTATAAAAGCACTACTACTTTGGAAAAAAAAAAAAAGGCAAGTAAACCAACCATCTCTTCAAACCCTGTTTTCTGTGAACAGGCTATTGAAATTCGGTAGCAAGAACAATATTCATCAGGAAAGCACCTTTTCTTTGTTCTACAAAATTGCATTCACCTTGTATTAAGATATAAACCTCCTAAGATTACCTCTCCCTGCTGCAGCCCACAGTTAGAGCAAACATTTAACTGATTACCACTAGTCCAGGGCAAGATTAGATGCTAACATACAGATCAAGAACTGGGAACACCTGGAAGCCATTAAGGCAGCTGTACTGACACACAGAAAATCAGGTATGTTATTCCCTAAATGCTTGTTTCCCACCTCTGTGGTTACTTACAGAACAGTATGAAGAGAGCTCAGCAATGC
Source organism: Apteryx mantelli (assembly GCF_036417845.1). NCBI lineage: Eukaryota > Metazoa > Chordata > Aves > Apterygiformes > Apterygidae > Apteryx > Apteryx mantelli. The sequence goes on along the minus strand of NC_089980.1, from coordinate 111,661,823 downwards.
GTCCTCTTGCCACATACTTGTCTGACATATGTAAGCACTACAGCCTGTCTCGTTGGAAAGCTATTGGGTGTAAATAGTTTTGTAGTTCCTATGTAGACATTAGCAGAGGCAGCTAAGGGTTCAAATGCTGCTGCTGAGCAGTATGGCATAGCTGCTTGCAACAGAGTTTATTTTTATTAAGTGCATTTGCTTTTAATTTAAGGTCACATACAACCTCATCCCTGTGCTTTTGTAACATGATGTGCTGCAGGCAGAACTGCCATCCTCTATTATATTAGCATATAATTGAGAGGCTCACAGTATGTCTATACCGAACAAGCTGAAGATGCCAAGGCCACAAGGCATTACTAGCTCTTCTGTTGGTATATTATTTACTTACAGGTCTTATCTGTAGATTTCTGAATATTCTATAAATATTTTCCCATTTTGAAGGCAGTGAAGCACAAAGAAAGATGAAAATGACTGAAAAAGTAAAGGAGCTAAGAACTGATTCAGCTTTTACAAGTGCTAAATATAAACTACTCACAAGACAATAGTGTTCTCGTAGCCATGGGCTTCTTTTCAACCCTTCCTCCCTCCTCTGAACCACTGCTCCACCACTGCACAGGTGAATCACAGAATGTATAGATCTAATAATCCAGGCCACACTAAAAGTTTTACTCTACTTTTAGTTATCCCGAAGACTAGATGAATTTATGATCAACTTCTGGTTTTGGACAGGGGATAATAAATGGAGGAAAAATGCATCTCTGATGATGAGGTTGTGCAAAAAACTCATGTGACAGCAAGGTGGGCATTCAGTTATAGGGTTGATCCTCCCTCTCTCATTTATGCTGGAACCAAAGAAGATATATTTTCAAATTACAGGAAGATGGAAACAGAACAACACTTCTTTCTTAACTCAGTTTTAATAGACCCTTCTTGTAATCTACCACTTACTGTAGTTTAACTTCCTGCTGGTAGCTATCGACTCCTACTCACTGAGAACGTGCCCAGCAGCTGAGACTTTGCCAATTTCATTTCTTCTTCACATGACAGGCTGTTGGCCACTAGGACCATGTTCAGATAATCCACATTTTAATGCACTTTATTAGTGTAAAGGTAGTAATTAAGCATATTAGAAGAAATGTGTGCACCTAATCCCAGACCAGCTGCAGTAGGACTTGTTACCATGCTTGTTTGCAACAGAAGCCATGCTTCCTGCACCATGAGCAGCTTTGTCTACTTGGGATACAGGGCCCTGTACTAGAAGGACACAGTATACCCTTTTCATCAATTTCTCAAGCTCTGTCTGTGGGCCACAGAAGTGCAGAGGATCCAATATTTATTTTTCAGACTTTTGGCAATATGATTTTTATAAAAGACAGAGGGAACATAGGTTTGGAAAGCCTTTTTGTTTTTGGAATTCTTAATATCGGTCTAATCCATTTTAGTCATTTCTGGAAGAAGATAGTTGAGTAAGGTTCAATATTTTGAGAAAGATTTGGACTTTTAATGGGAGAATTCCTAATCTGAGTATTTAACTTACTATTATCTTACTATTAATTTATTTTTTATTTAACTTACCATTTAACTTACTATTAATTGAGTTTCCAAGATTGGATGATTCCCAGAAGCCAAGCCCTTCCCGTTTTGCATTAGCCAACAAGTTACGTAAGTCCACACTAGTCTTTGGGTTCTTTAGCCTACATAAGGGGTTTCTCTGAAGGTGGTCACAGCTTTAATACTTCTATAAAAATACAATGTAGCAACATGTAAATTACATAAAGTTACATAATTCATGAAGTATTATGAATATGTTTGGAGCTAAGACCACAATACACATACAAGGTGCTTCAAAGTATGTGCTAACTCTACTCCGGGCAGAGTGAGCTGCTCTGTCCACTTGAGATCCAGGGCCCTGAACTATGTGCCTGTTCTCGCAAACCAGTGATGTTTGTTCCTTGTCAGATTTGCTGTTCCTACCCCCTTCTCCACCAGTCCAGTGATTACAAAATGTACCAAGAATATGTCGCATTGGCACTATCTTCTCCTATGGCCAAGTTAGCCATGCAAGTGCCTAAATTCTATCCTTTTCCTTTGCTTCAATTATCATCTGTAAAATGGAGACTACTCCTTATCCAAAGGTGTTGGGGTCTGAAAAACCACTGTAGTCATCTGAATTTATTTTAATGTTAATGGGACAGGAATTGTTTGGATGAACAGCAGCCATAGGAGAGGTGAAACATGGAAAGATAAAGCACCACAGCAGAAACTGATGCTGTATGCAGCAAGTGTGTGTGCCTAGTCCCAGACTAGCTGCAGTAGGACTTGTTACACACACTTCTTGTTTGCAGTAGAAGCCACACTTCCTTTCATTATCATCTGCCCCCAGAGCATATGGATCACTACCAGTCAGAAGGGTGCCCCTCACGCTGTGTTCAGTCGCTAGCCAGCAATTGGGACTAAGCACCACAGCCTAGCCTCCTGCCTGCAATGTATGTACACTATCTTCTGAAAATCACTTCAGTAGGTGACTGGGATAAAACCTGAACCGTGCAGCAAAATGTAGCTTTTCATATGTCCAATAGCCTGCAGACCACTTGTTGCAGTGGCCAAGGGAAACCATGGGAAAGAATAGTGTTTTTTTTCAAGTGCCATCATCCACATTCTCACTAAGGATCCCATTTGCTGCACTTCCCTTGGACTTTTTGGGGAGGGGGGAGGTGGTTCTGTCTGCATTCTGCAAACACTTGTACAAACACTCTCTGAATGACTGTGCATGTTGGAGGAAATCCTGACACAAGTGGATTTTGATAGATTGAATGATGTATGGAGTTAATCTTTTCAATATTATTCTGCTTTTCCATTTCTTATAAATTGATTGTGTGACCTGTACCTTCTGTACCTGTAGAAAGTTCTTGTGGCAACTCAGATAAGACCATCTTAGTAATATTTCTAGTGATGGTGTTAGCAGAGAATGCGGATACCACCATTACCTACAGATAATGAACTGAACTTAGCCTTCATTTTTAGCATGCTAAGGGACCAGCCATAAATAATTTTCCCCCTAGAATTCCTCTACTACAGGTACAGTGTTTTCCAGTGTATGAACAGTCAGATTTCGACTATTTAGTCTAACATATTGGCCAAATTCTAAGTGGGTCTTTCTGATATTATCAAAGAGCATTTTGAATTTCTAGGGACTCTGTCACTATTTACTACAGTATCTACCTAGCTGTTCTACAGCACTCCTATTTGAAGCTGCATCCTTTTTCCATTGAAAATAAACTATTATTAATCCTTTTAAAAGAATCCCTGAATGGCAAAAGTATTTCACTGACAAGAAGGGTAACTGAATTACTCTTTATGCCTTTCATACATTGTATAGAAATATCACATTTTAATATGGAGAAAATAATTGTCAACACACAATAATTACATATAATTTCATATGATCCAATATGTGCAATTTAGTGTTTTATTAAACAAATACAGTAGCTAACCAAAATCTGATTGCTGATAATTGGAAATTACATTAAAGTCTATGTTCCTGGGGTAATTATTGGTCATTTAAAATGATTTATGCCCTAAAACATAATGCAGAAAATGATTTTCCTGTGAAATAAGAAATACAATAGAAATAAAGTTAAGGGACGTGTTTATTTCAGAGCTTTCTGCAAGCAAAATTGCTTTGATACAAAATGAGTTCAATGATACAGTGCTACCATCCACTCAAGCAAAAGAAAACCTCACATTTACATGAATGCACTTTATATTGATATTCTTACAGAATAATAATTCAAATATCCAGAATGTGTCTGGCCTTATTGAAAGCAATGGCACAGAAATGCTGCAAGGTATTGGAGTATCATATTACTGGCAAGTGCTTAATTAACTCTGTGAGTTCTCTGAGAGATGCTGTATAAATAAGGGTATTGTGAATGTGTTCTTGTATTCCTTAGTACTTCTGACATACATTCTTTAGTCTTTGTTTAGTTGGATCAAAATGTGTAATTGTGACTTTTGGCTTTTTCTTTTTTAAAGAAAAATCATGAGGTATCCTTTACTGTTGACTAACGACATAGTGAAAGACCTATTTTATTCAGGCTGCAGAGACTTACTGTACATTCAGTACACTGTGCATTTAGTAATTATTTTTAGTGTACTTTCTACACATTACTGTGTACAATTGTTAGTTTACATTAAAACTCTTCCCCCTTCTCATAGGATATGGCATAAACAAAAACAAATCTGACAAAAATTATACACATACAATAAGAAGACAAGTACACAAATAAGGCCATCTGCAGAATTAAAAATCCACCTCTTGCGATATTTCACAATAATTTCTACATAATATTTTACATCTTACAAACTTAAATACTTAATGCAAAAGGAAAAGACCTTTATGGAGCCAATCATATTATCTCTTCAAGGACTTGTCCAATTTGCTGGCTAGTGGCCTTCTTTGGGGAGTTGGAATTTTAGAAGGCTTGGCTGATCCTGGCCGAGAACCTGCTCGGGGTGTCGGTCTGCTTGTAGCAGGAACAGTCTCTGACATATCTGAGCATACAGACTGGATTTCTGAAATGTCAAAGTCAGATGCATCACTGCCTCGGCGGCTACTTGACCTGCTGCCAGCCTTGCTTCCTGCTCGGCTTCCAGGTCTACTTGGAGTTCTTCTGGTTTCTAAAAAGAGAAAAAGTATTACAGGTAAGGATGGAAAGAGTGTGCGTATCTTTGGCAATTCCAGAAGCTACTTGGTGCACAAACTAAATTTTAGACCTCTGCAGGCAAACTAGGTGATCATCAGGGTTCGCCTTGATATTAAACAACAGCATAAAACAATGCTGTTATCTCCCACTAAAGAGAAGGAAATGAGAGATCAAATGCTGAGACACAGGTAATTCAGTCACTAGCCCATCTCACAAAAATGTATTATCCTGGCAACTTTTCTTGATCTATTAGACATGCAGTGTATGTTTACTAAACAGCCTTTCCTCTACCATTTTCTCAGCTATGAATCAGAAGAATTCAACATCTAGCATCTTCATACATACCATTTCTGGATATATACCTTTGAGATGCAGATGAAAATGCACTCTATTTTTAAATGTGTACTCCCAATTTTTTAAATCAAAATCATATAGTCAAAAGCCACAAGTAAAAGAAGGAAAAACATTCCCCAATCAAAGGAATGAGTAAATGAGCTCTCTGCGAGTCTGCTAAAGTGAAAGCCTGTCCAAACAATGTGCTATGAAGAAAAAAAACACAAGAATCTTAGACAGAAAAACATTAATGTGGTTTTTCATAATTTTCTAATTATTGAATCTTTCTGATCCTGACAAACCTGGTTCCCTGTATGTACAAAGAATGCCAAGTTGAAACTGAAATCTTAGGTGGTTCATTTTTTTCAAATCAGTAATAATTTAAAAGATACGTACTATCTGAACAGGATTTTTCAGTACTGCTCAACATGCAGTATTCTGCAGAGTTTAAGACTAGAGGGAAAGCTAGTAGTGCTATCTTCTGTTCTAACCATCTAACTCTTTCCCTTGTGCAGAACTGCTCTGAGGCTCCCAGAAGAGTACAGCTTCACTACTTCCTGTTTTTATATACCATTTTAAAAATCTTGATGGGATATTCTATTAATAGGGTCATCTACAGATGCTACCTGCAGTTCTTCTTTCAGAAGAAAGAGACAAGTTATGATGACTACTTACTCTCCATCACATTTGAGCATAATTTGGATACTGTCAAGTATTTAACACTTTGTTTTTTAAGTAAATGCTTCTTTCTTAGTTCCTTAGGCGGATACACTGGACATACCATGGTCAAAAAGTTTGCCGTTCACAACTTGGCACATCCAGGGCTGAATGTACCTGCTCTACAGTGTTGTGAACCGTGTGAATGGAGGACCATTATCCTGACTATATGCACCATCAGCAATACTAATGTGGAGACAGCAGGACTATGACCCCTCCCACTTTTCTGACACCTCTTCCTCACACCCTAACGGGCCTGAGAGTATTCAGTGGGAAAAGCACAGTTTTCAGCAAACAGTAGATCAAGCTCTAAAGTCAAGACACTCACCTGCAAACTGAGCTCTAACTCTGGTAGCTGCTGTTGACAGTATGCCGCTGTCTTCTCCAGAGTGGAAACCCTTCCCTGATAGATATCCCGGCAATCTGAGTTTACTCCCTTGAATTGGCGTTCCCTATGCAGAAAAGATATAGTTGTTTCAATTGACACTACTGAAGATAAGGTCTAGTGTTAAGCAGCAGATAGCTTGGCATACGATCATCTTAACATTAACGATGAATCTAAAATACTGGTGTGAGTCACTAAGGACATTTTTTGTTTTGAACATCGCTTTAGCAGTTAATATTTGAAGTAGTCCAAATGTAAAAAAATAAAAATAAAAAAATAAAAAAATCACCCAACAGTCTGCTTGGCATTAATATTTTAGCATTCTTTGTGTATGTATCAATTCATATATAAAAAGAGAAAGGCTGTCCTCTTATAATTAGTCAAACATAAGATTAGTTGATGGTACATGACTTAAATTAACAGAACAAATGGCTAAGGTTTTTTGTCTACGAAAACTGATCATCATTCTGACTGCAGTTATAGGTGGTGAATATATTTGTTTCAATTTTGTAATTATCTTGATGGTAAAACAAAACTACAAGATTTCAACCCTTTTTCAGCAAAGCAAAAAAAAAAGGACCTAATTCAGAAAGTTCTTGTTGTCAGTACATTGTCTGAAATCTCTGCTTCATAGCTTTATCTTGCTTGTTTTCTGGTTTGTGGAATGAGAACCTGATTTGCTATTAGTCCCAAATGGAAAGATTTCTTTCAAAGTCACTACAATTAAATCCTCAACTCTCAAATTTCCTTTCAAAGAAGTGGAAAACTACAGCAATTGTATCAATTAAATCAACATAAGAATACTAAGGAATTATCCAAAAAGAAGAACAAATACTGCAATGATGAGTACAGCACTTTAGGTGGCCTAGACCTGAGGATCCTGTGTTATGTGCCTTTGATCCCCATACAGTGCGGTGTAGAATTAGGTACCTAAAAAACAAGGTTCATCACCATGCACTGGGAGCCACCTAGAGCTAAGAACAGAGAGGAGGTCCAATAGAGGGCCTGCCTGGCAGATGCTTTTGGCCCTCTGCCCAGTAGGGCCAGTTCTGGCACATCTGGAAAAAGAACATACAGAGCAGACAAGCTGCTCTTTCTGACAGGGATGGTCACAATACCGAACTCTCTTTTAAAGCCAAGTATAAAGGCTTCACAGGCTACCAGTGTCCAGGTGGCCATACCTTGGAAATCTCTGCTATACAGAGACTACTTGGGAGGATAGAGAGAAAGGCAACTCTCTTCATTACCCTAGGTGAAGCTGTTGCCCTTTGTAGAAGAGACTGGGACAGAATCCTTGGGCCAAGGAGAAAAAGAGATCAAGTTTGTTCTTCAGTTGAGCCCTAAAACCAAAGGCAGTCTACACTGCCTTAGATAACCACTCTCATGAACAAAAATTACTTCTGAATGTCTCAGAAATCCACTAAAACTGACCCCAACCCTGCTTGTTCCATTTATAATCTTAAACCATGGATTTTTATGTAATAAAAGTTCACTGAAACTGTACACAGTAGTGACAACAGGTGAGAAATATAGTGCCCCCATCTGAAATCAGTGCCAACTGTTTTCAGTTCAGTGTGATTCAGTGAAAACAAGGCAGCTTTCCATGCCTATAAACCCTGCACATTTCTCATGAATCTTTAAGGTACCATCAATTAACCTTATAATTTAGTTACCACCTAAGAGATCAAAGAAAATAAAAGAGTATATTAGAAACTGACAATTGATTCAACTTTGTGGTATTGATAATCATTTTAAGCAACAGTCCTGCGTACTGGAAGTGATATAGAGACGCCTGCAGTGCACACAAATAACACACCCACTCACACAGAAAGACGGAGTGAAAAGTTTGTTACGCATCTTAAAGCTACGCAGAGGTTATGTAAATGTAGCACTGGAAGGTGTCAAATGAATAGCAATAGAAGTCAAAGTACAGATTTGTGAAGAACAGATGCAACAGAGGTTATAGCAGAGCAAGCTTCCCTGCAGTAAGCCATCTATCTAATCCAGGGCAAGAATAACTTTGACAACTGAAAAGTCAGTTTGCAGTCTGACCAAGCTGCAATCTTTTCACTGACTGTAGTGACATTAGAGAAGACACTATGGCTCCAAGCCCATTCAAATTTTGGTCATTCAGCTTGATTGCCAGTACAATCCTAATTGCTATGCTAGCAGTTTCTCTGTAACTCATGGGCTGGAAATAAAACCAAAGCTCATTTCCTATAAGTCATCAAATAGCTATCTTATTAGAGCAACAATTGGTCATTACCGCCCTAAACTAAGCTCTCAAGTGCTGGAAAGATTTATCCACCACAGTCAGTCTTTTGTGCCATCTTGCTCACAGTGACCAGGTATTTCTTCATTTAGTGATTTTGTATTGGAGATCATAATTTATTAATCTCATTCCTACAGTTCTTGAATATTATGGTACATTATAAACTCAAAGAAGAATTTTAGGAAAAGACAATCTGTGAAGTATATGAAATGCTATACAAAGAAAAGGATTGGATTTTTCTATATTTACTCATACTGTTCATTGCATACTCTTATGTACAACTCTGTGATTTATTATTAATCAGTTGTACTTCAAGCATGAATTCATTGAGGCTGTTTTCCTAAAAGTCAAAAAACAGAACAAACAGAACATCAAAGAAAGACTGAGGAAAAAAGGGAAAGGAAAGAAATAATTTCACGAAGGCCTAAAATAAAGACAATGTACTAATATGCAAGAGATACTGAAGCTCTGAAGCACTGAAACTCTAGTGACTGTTAGTGAAGTGACAGTTTTAATGAAGAAAGGTCATTAGACTAGGATCTCTGTCCTTACTGTACCTCTGCAGATGACCCTTGATAGTCTGAAGATTCTGGTGGCTTAGAAGGAGTTGACGTTTTGCTGTTTGTCAACCATGGTTTACCATAGTTGCGTGTTAAATGATGGGATGTCTGTATGAAACAATGGTAAATCAAAATATGAAGGACAGTAGGTGGGAAACAATGTCACGGAGAATACCCATGCTACAGGAAGATCAAATCTCACAGTAGAAATAAAAACTAAGCAGAAAGAGTTGATGACAAATGTTCTGAGAAGTGGTGATGGCAGAGCTTATTTCTTATTAAATGGAGAGGTTCTTTGATCTTTCAGAGCTTATTCCCAAATTGCCAGTTAGCTCATGTAACACCTTAAACATAAAGAATTCTTCTATTCCACTGCAAAAGAACAGAAGTAGAGGAAGTACACTGAAAACATTTCTCAGATCCTCCAAAACAATGAAATAAAATTGAGATACTTCCTCCCTATCGGCTAGTGAAAACAGCGGTACTGCTTGAGCCAGAAACAATCTCCACCCCATTGGTTAACCAGTACGGTTTTGTATGTTTCTCCTTACCTTGGGTGTACTTGTAGCAACTGCTTGTGGAGCTGCTGCCTGGCCAGCCTGACTTGACAACGATGTAGATCTGTTGGGAGAAGCACCCCTTGAAGAGGGTCGTGATCTACGGCCCCTCGGTCGGAAAGCTGCCATGCTCTGACTGGCACCATCTGCCAAAATGAACTTTTCACGCAGCTCCACATTTGTCCTCCCTTTAGCTGCACATCAAAGAAAGGTGTTGATTTAGTCAGATATGAAAATTGTCACAAGGCTGTTTATTGATATTTTTGCCATGCCAACTCCAACACATTTTAAGGATAAATAAAATGCATTACTGTGCAATGCATTTATTTTGGACACAAAAGAGTTTATGTGCAGAACTTGCTTATTCTAATACTTTATGCCAGCAGGAATGAACCACTGTCAAAGGAAGTCAGCGTGATAATGGAATGCTCAACGTGCTAAGTCATTGTTAATCAATCAACTATTAATACAGAGACGCAACCTGAAGAGCAGTTTTGCTAACTCTACAGCTACTCATAATAAATAATACTTGTTTGGATGTTCCAGGAGAAATTGATATGTACAAATTACAGGAAAGCAGCAAATATATTTATTCTAAACTATGAAATTATGTAGTTTGGCAACATGCAATGATGAACATAAATCCAAAACTATAATGAGGTAATTAGTGGCCAAGCACTCACACACACATACAAACACATGTAAGAGAATGTTCCAAAAGAATAGATGCAAGACATGTTAGCATTTAACTGTGTCAGTTTGAATGACAATTGTTTTTGAAACACTCTTCAAGCGTGTCAAAAAAATCAGCTCGCAAAGCACCAGCCCATGTAGAAACACATCAAGCTAAATGTGATGGGTGAAGCATATTGTTAAAAATATATATATTTAAAAAGTAGGAAGGAAATGAAGAGAAAGGAGAAGAAGAAGAGGAGACAAAGAGAGGGGTTTGCCAACCTATAGTAGGCTGAGTGGTAATTGAAGAGTTTGATTCCGAACGTAACATTTTACTCCCGTGATGATGAACTAGAAAAAATGACACAGGATATGGGTCACATTAAAGAAAATCGTTAGCAGGAGAAGAAATCAAGTACAGCAGCTGCATATGCAAGAGACTCAGAGCACCAGGCCAAAAGACAGAACTCAGAGCAAAAGTTGTTTCTAAGTGCTCTGAGATGAGCTCTTAAAGTTCCCCTAAGCAAAAAGGAAATAGTGCTTGAATAGACTCAGCTGTAGTCCCAAGTATACTTGTGTAACAGAGACACTTATCTGCTGACATAAAGAAGTAATATAAACTAAAACTGTTTTACATAACTAGGCCCAGTACATTTTAAGCTGTTTGTCACAAGAGTTCTCTGAAATGCCAGTTATTTGAATACAGGAGGAGCTCTTGGTGAAAATGCAGATTTGCTGCACAAAGTGCTTAAGGAAAAGTCTGAACCTGCATCACTGACATCAATGGCTACTTTGAATCACTGACTTCAACAGGATTATGTATCCTGACTAGGATTATGTACTTATGTACAACTTCCAGTGTCTGGTTTAATAGAGATTAGTATTCCTTCAACCCATTGTGTTGACTTATGCATCTGCTCGTGTACTTCCCGTGAAAAAGGGGTAAGGTACGACAGCAAATATAGCGGTACATAAAATACAAGGTCTGTGAAAGAAGAGGGGAGCAAAGAGACAGTAAATAAAGTTCTAAAGGCCTCTTTATCTGAGGTTAGAGTAATAAGGACTACTAATCAACTACTTAGGTGGTTATTAATTATTGTAGCTGTCACTGTCAGCCAAAGTAGGACGCAGAATAACAACAGCCTACCTGTCAGTAGAGCTGAGAAAAATGTTTGGGATACATCAAAAATAATCACATTAAACCTTTAATGAAGCTGGATATTTTGACATTAGGCACATTTGATTTTCCACTACCTTGCACTTTGGAGGAATATAAGTAAAAAGCTATAAAGTAATGATGGCTCTGCAGGCATAAATGTCTGTACAATAGTAGTGGGTACGGAATCAGGTACTAAATTTCAATTTAGCCTGTGGTCCAACACTAATAGGTGTTGAACTAACATATGTAATGGCACTGTTACATTTATTTAATAATCCATATATACAATAGGTTGGTAAACCAAAGGTTTATTTTTAATATTACTGAAAAAAATAACAGATGACATCACAGGATTTTTTTCCTATGCTGGTTATGGTAGTTCCTTTATGATACTTACAAGAAGTTTTATGGTGCCTTTTATGCTCATGGGCAAAGGTCTCTAAGCCTGAGAGGCACATTGTGTCAGTCCTTACAGGGTTCCATGGTAGCTTTTTTTTTGGTTTAATATCCTTATCTTACCATGACAATTGCTACAAATACAAGCTGTCCACCTGCTCAAGGTCTGTATCTAAGTGTCTGGAATCCCAAAAGCTGAAGCTGTGTCACACAACTGTCACCAAGATAAGGTCTGTAGGACAAGTGATCTCTCAGTCTTCCCCACTTTGCTTGCTTCTGCCTTGAACTCTTCTGTGCTATTCTCACACTGATACAATATTGATTGTAAATCTACAGAAGCTTTACGAGGTAAATCAGAGTAAATTTAACACTACTAGCTAAGTGGATAGAATTACCTAGTTACATAATGTTAGCTCACTCTGAACACAAATAGTCACTTTTTGCAATTTTACTGCTTTCTTTTTACTGCCTTTTTTTTTTTTTTTGCAAGTTTGATTTGCATCTCTCCTAGCACCTTCACAATTGGTTTCTTTTCTGTCTCCCCTTGTTCCTCCAAGAATGGTGCCAGACAGAGCCTACTTCCACACTACAGAGGTAGGCTGTCTGACAGAAGAAGATCCCCCATTAAGGTGCTGTCTGCTGATAGAACAATGCATTTGATATAACTGCCCTAGAGGGCATGGAGATAGAGCACTCCCTACTTCCCTAGAACAAAAAGTCTTCCTGATCAGAGCATTTTCCACTCACTTGGTACAAGGTCCAGGGCTCTGCAAAGTGGTTCTGGGGAGAATGCCAATGAAAAGTCAGGGCTACAAAGGCAGAGGCTGAGAGCCTGTGTGCAGCCACTGGCCAGAGAGGTTTCTTTTTTTTCCCTGGTTACTGTTTTTGATTTGATTGCCTTATTTTGATTTATGGCATTAAAACTTCTCTCCTGCTGAGAGGATTTTATTAGACATTTCTGTGTTATTTCTGCCAAGTCATACAAGCAGCTTCCATGCCGTAAACTCTGTTTGGGCTAAGTTCAATTTTTAGTTACACCACTCTGAAACTGGAGGAACTGCATAGAAGACACTGCAGTTATTCTAGACACACATCAGTGCAAGTGAACAGGATCTGAACCATGGGATTTAAAGTTTACAAAAACAGAACATTATGGGACATTTAATGAGTTGGTGTTTACAGGACTGGCATTTTATACAATTCAATCTCTAATTTGAGACAAAGAACAATACTACTCTTGACAGTGACTGTATCCAAATAATTATCTGCACGTCCATTTTAACAGTCTTGTTACATACCCCTGCAAGGATCATTTTTCACTAAGAACTCGTCAAGTGCCATCCAGCCACCTCCAACACGAACCATGACTGTACTTCTTAGGATACGAACAAGCCGCAGTTGTTGAGAGTCACCAAACTGCAATAAGAACAAACAATATTCTGAGGCTCTCAGTCATTCTTAAAAGATAACAGATGCATTTCAATGCTGATGGGTTAAAAGTCAGACTTTTAAAAAGTTTATTTTGATATTTAATTATTAGTAAATGCTAAAAACTCAGATTTATTTAGGCAGATTATTAAAGCTGTTAAGATTTCAAATCAAATGCTGCTGCATTAATCCAAAGGAGATGGCAGAATGGTAAGAAAGAATCTCAGGTTTAATTTTGTGCTTGATTCTCAAATCTCTGATTTTAGGAAGGAAGCAAAATTAGTAACACAGTCATTTAATTGATTGTGATCTGCATTAGTGAAAATTAATGAAGACTTATTCACATTATTTCATTATTAAAATCTTAAGCAAACTCTCTTCTGCAACCATCTGATTTTTAATGAAGTCAGTTGAAAAGAAGGCAGTATTGCTTTAAATGATCAGTAAGTGGGCTGACAATTCATTACAAGAGTGTTGCACTGTTCCATCAACTGATTCATTATAGGGATATTTTCAGGTATAGTGTTGATACTGCTCACATATAGCTAGGTCCATGTGGAGAAGGGAACATTAAGAGAGCCATGAGTGATCTTTAGCTCCCATAATTGTCCTTTGCTATAAGCTGTTTGTCGCCCCTCTGTCTGCACACCGAGGTTCTTCAGAATTCAGACATGCACAAAAAGCCTGTTTCATACTAACTCTTGAGTTATACTAGCCAATTCTTCCTTTGGGCTGATGGCTAAACCTAAGGTATCTTTTGCTCTTGTAGACTGTATAACAAAACCTGTATGAAGTACCTCAGTTTAAATCTGTATAAAGAAAAAGTGATCAAAATGTTGACCCCATGATCTCACAAAAGCTAACCAGAAAAATTCAGTACTTTTTAGATGATGCCACTAAAGCATTTATTTGATAGCAGATCATCAGGCCAAGTGTAGTGCTCTGACACGCAAGTATGCAGAGCACTCGATGAAACCAAAGGAGTCAAATACACATCTTTGGAAAAATCTTTGACCCTTGGAGAAGGCTGACCATAGTTCAGCATACCTACTTGCTCCAGTGAGGGGACTGAAATGCTTTAAATGCAAATCACACAAACGTGCTACCTACCTGTTAAATGAGTTTAGTTGTTTGATACTGCTCAAGCCAAGGAGAGAGAATAAGATTAAAGGAATATTACTTTTAGGAACCAAATAAAAGCAAAGCTTGCCACCTAATAATAAAAATTTTTGTTATGAATGAGAAGATTCAAATGAGCATTATCTGTAAAGGTTTTTTTTATAATGCATTCAATATGTGCATAACAAAGAACCATTCTACATATGTAGAACAAAGAAACAAAAAATGGCATCCAAATCTATGCCATTTATTTTCATTGGCTTGTTTCAAAAGAGATTTTTTTTCTAAAAATCCTAACGAACCTCTCTTTTTTTCCTTTTCTTCCCCCCCACCATCCCAGCTTAATTCTCCATTTAAACTCTGTCAGACAATTAGACCAAGGGTCAGACAGTATCCTTTGGAAACTGTCTAGGCTACAGTTAATTCAGACAGTGGGGCTTCTGGAGAATTAGCACAGAGGCATCTCTCAAGGCATTTTTCTTAACAGTAACTCAGACCATTTCCCTATTAAAATAGGCTGGATATCAATTTTCCTTGAACAATATTTACTGTTGTTTCAAATGATTAAAAATCAAAAGTACAAACATTAGGATAAATACTTAAAGGAAGTCTTAATATATATATTAAGACTTAATATATATATAAGTCTTAATATAATACTTAAAGGAAGTTACAAAATACTCTGCTCTTGATGACAGCCATGTATCACCACTGTCACTAGAGAAAACTCAGCCAACCTGCTGTAGTTGCTTTATGCAATGATGCTGTTTTGCACCAGTAAAAGTCAGATGCTACCCAGAATGCTGTATTTTTCTCAGATCTGCAAGTACAGATCTCAGATAAGAGGATTAACATCACTTTCAAATAGTCTTTTCAAATCAAGGCTTTATATGTGGAGGACATTTTAAAATGTCACTTAGATATATTATTTGAGACATGTAGAAAGATTATCCACTGCTCTTTGTGCTTTCTTCTATACTTCAGCAGGCTTTGTCAGTAACTGAGAATGCAACAGCTGCATCTGCAACATTCCTAGATTTAAAATGGTGAATGCTGCTAACACTAGCATATCCAGAATGGATCTGAAATATTGTTGTCTTTAAAAGAACATGAATAAGATACTAATGATATCAGGTACCATTTGGGCAAGCCATTTCCATTCTTACCAGGAAAGCAAGATTTAGCAATTTAACAAGTTGTGTATCAGTATATACCACAGGAGTAAGTGAGCACTGTTTAGCATTTCTGCCCTGTTTCATTGTAGGGTACCACTGCAACCTGACTCACTGATGACCCAACTGACAAGCAGTATACAAATAGTATTCTTAAACACAGTTACTATACACTATAGATTTGCCATAACTCTTTGGAAGCACTTTGGAATAGGAAATAGTCTAAATTGGAGTATCAAGTTTATTTTGCCTATTTCCAAAATATGTACTTAATAATTCACTTTGTTAACATATAATATATGAACAATCAACTAGATTCTTAATCAGACTGCTTAATTGCAGAGGCATTTTTTTCAAAATGAAAGTTTTTTCATCTTGAGTTGCAGTAAATGAGTAGTATGACATTGGGATCTGTGTTTTCAGTGAATAGGCTTAATCAGTTAACCTAAAAATCATAACATGGTATCTTGAGGTATTCTGCTACAAAACTGAAAATGGATAAAAATACTATTTTTAAATTACAGTTTAAATGTGCAAGATTTTTACTATGTGAATTGCTGCTGACCATTATCTGGTTCCTTTAAAAGTAATCTCCTTAATGAAAAAATGGTCAAAGAAAGCAGGGTGGTGGGGCTCCTCAGAAAAGGTATGCTCCATAGCATTGAAAGGAATACCACAGCTGACCAGCAGTGAATTAGCTGAAGATGAAAGGATGGCAAGAGGACTGACCATTGCAAGCTTAAATCACTACACATTAGCGCGGGGCAGGAGGAAAAAAAGAGAAACTTCATAACACATTCCACTGGTTTATACCTGATTTCCCAGGAAGAACTGATAAGAAATGAAAAATGGAAGAAAGACACGATTAGTTTACAGGAAATTCTCTACATGACTCTAAACACATGCAAACTAACACATTAGACATTCTGAATAAGTATCTAGTTCAGAGATGAGCAGGTAGCTAGCTCTCCAGAGACTGAATATTGAAGACTTCTCAAGGCCTTTGTTTCCTTCCCGTTGCTGTTTGTGTGGTCTTTTAAATTCATCTAAGAGTATTTAATAAGCTCTCTCAGCCAAAAACTACGTATCTCATCTGAAATTGTTCTGGTTATTGAGTCTAGGGGTAGCAAATACTTCTCTACAGTGTGATACATTTGTTTGGATTTTTCTTCTGTGATCTCAATAGTTCTGCAGATATCTAACACATTGCTTGCACTTCTACAGATGAAGAAAGAGTGTGCGCCAATAAAATGACAAGGGGGGAGTGAAAGTGATAGAAAACACTTTGGCCAAACATTTTTGAAGTACAACATAATACCATAGATGAAAATATCAGTCGATGTTTTTATGATACTAAAAGAAAACCAGCTACAGTTTAAACACTTTGGCTATTCAGACAATAAGTTTGGATTTGAAGGACCTGTTTTATTTATGCATGTATGCAGTTAGCTTTTGAAAATTCCCATACATTGAAAATAGCTTCTGTAGTTTCAGCAAAAATTAATAAATGCAGCAGCATTTATCTATATTATTAGCCTGTATGTTCTAATAAGAAAAATTTATACAAAACTGAGACAAACTGAAAGTAAGAAAAATGTCATACAAGATTTCTGTAAATGAATATAACCTAATTCCTTGCATAGCCATGTCATATGGAGAATCTTTAAGCTGAAAGAGCAAAGAAGGTCCTTAGTAAGACTTACCCTGTACTTGTTATCCCCAATCTGTTCCACTTGAAATCGCTTTGCACATTTACATTTAGCTACCTGCCTTGTAACCTGAAAAAAATCACAACTGGATAATTACTTTACTGCTAATACCACATTTCTGAAAGACTTATGTAATTGGAAAACTGCA
This sequence comes from Apteryx mantelli, assembly GCF_036417845.1. Lineage (NCBI taxonomy): Eukaryota > Metazoa > Chordata > Aves > Apterygiformes > Apterygidae > Apteryx > Apteryx mantelli. Next base: position 111,644,496 of record NC_089980.1, on the reverse strand, counting down.
AATTATATTGACAGGAAAATCAAATTAAATATTAAAGAATGTGACTACAGTAGAATAGGATTTGCTATCTATGAAAGCAGAAAGCGTACCTCATCTTCAATTTTGTCAGCATCTGTGAGAGGCTTGTATGCATCCTTGTTTGGATGAAGAGCTGCTACAAATTCGTAATAGTCAATATATCCATCACCATCTCTATCAAAAATGTCCGCAACAGCACTCATTTCAAGTCGGCTTGTTGGGAATTCTGTAAGACAAAAGACAACAGAAGGTAAGATTTTGGCTTTTCAATCCCATTACAATGAATGGCTTTATCACAGATCTTAAAAGTTTTAAGGAACTAGGTGGAAGATAATGTTTATCAAGATGTCTACAAAATTCAAAGGAGTAAAAGAATCTTTCTGAAAAAAAGAACGGATCTCCCGTGTTACCTAGATTTTGTATAAAAATGAATATCATAGTGTGGCTTGAGAAGCGAGGCACAAGAGAGGGCACAGATGAAATTGTAAGATAGAAATTTTTTGTAGCATTCTTGACCTCCAAAGAACATAAAATACCAGAGATAACAAGATAAATTGCTAGCGAGGAAAGGTCATGGAAGAATTTTAATGCTAATTAGATTTGGAATGCAAGGCTTCCCAATTCAGAAACATGGACAGTGTTTTGTGAAACCCTTCTTTAGATCAAGTTCATTGGCAGCAGAATATTAACCTGCATAAAGATGCTTTATGAAATGGTCAAAGAAAATTTCAGGATGGTCAACAGGGATTAAATCATGGATATTTGGCAGAAACAAGCTGATACCAGCTGAGTTAAATGAGTAAGCTGCATAACCTCTTGGTGGTAATTAGGGATTTTTTCGCAACTTCGGTCAGTCCACGTCAAACAGCTATGGGCATACATATTGATTATATTATCGCATTCCCAAAGCAGGGGAAAAATACCTGTTTTGCAATATTCTCCTACTGAAAAACTTTATCATGAGATGTTAAAAGCAACCCAATTCTGAATCTTCAATGCTAAAAGCAAAAGTGTCCATGACATGAAGGTAAAAGATTGTTTTAAATAGTAGGCCCTTATCTGTTATGAGTCAATACCTAAAGGAAAACATGATCATGGACAGGCACTATGCAGAAGGCTTACATTACCACCAACTGTACATACATAAGGAATATAAATCCAAAAGGAAAGCTAGGAAAAGTCCCTTCCTAGCTCTGATTTGTTGACATTTTGATCCACATTATACAGGTACACAAACATGGTTGTGAGTACAAAAGACAAACACTGGCTTCAGAGATTACATGGTTTCTTTCTGTAATTGCAACTATTCCATTTAGTAAGTACTTTAATAAAAACCGTGTGATTCTTGAGAACTGCTTTTGAAAATTATCTGTAGCTTTTATAAGGTATGTTTTACTATTCTGACTAATCAATGAAATGTAACCACTGAAGTGGCTAGTGCACTGTAGAGATAACAGAATCTAGTAAACTATTAATTAGACAATAGTATAAATGTGCCATTTGTAATCTGATTCACAACGGAAAAGAGTTCTTAGAACTAGAAAGAGTTTCTAGACTCTAGAAATATTTCTAAAGTAAAATAATTATAGTCTAAATTAATTATAATCAATGACTTCAAAGGAGAAATCTGTGACCTTCTAACAAAATGAGCCATGTAGTATACACTATATAGACAATAAGTCATCATGAGATGTCTTGAAGCTTATCATTAAATTAACTTTAAAACTTACTTGAAGAAAGAATTCCATCGATAAATTCCTGTCTTGTTATCTTTCCATCCTGATCTTTATCAATCCTCCTAAAGAAGTCCATCACACGAGACTTCTTATGGTTCATCCACCGCATGTATTTTTTCCTCCAAATATCAAAATCAAAGTTGGCAAATTCTTTCAACTTAATAAAAAAAGAAAAAGAGCTTTTTTCAGTTTAAACAAGTAATTTTAGAAAATCAATGAGAGATATACTATCTGCATTCTTTGAAACAGTTGGCTCTTTAAAACATTTGTATAGGTCCTCGAGAATCTTGACTCGGTTATAATGAGAATGACAACTTTTAAAGAGAAGGTATCACAGTGTTTTCAGCTAGTCATATCACACAACAGAAGTGGAAGGTTTACAGTATTGCCAGTTTGATCCAGGAAATGCAGGGTTAAACAAAATTATGCAGAGCATGTATATTCTGTAGTGTCCTTTGCTGACCTCTTCAAGTCTGTCCAAAGCATCATTAAGTTTTCTTCTTCTTTCCAAGGCCAGAAGCCAGACTTGCTGCCATTTGCTGACTAAAAGGTTTACCCTTGGATTCTTGGTTTCAATTTGTGCCTGGGTTGCTGATGGATATATGCCTGGTGTTGGGGAACGCTTTCCTGTTAAAACACAGTAATATGTAAAAGTCTCACCCAGTTCAAACAAAACAAACATTCATATGAAGGGTATTTGACCTTCCTAAAACTACTCTTTCCTGTCACAAATAATGAGCCCAAATTCTGGTATGATTCTTTCTAATGAGACTTTTGACATTGCTTGGGCAGGACCACATTGTGGTTAAACTATTTAGCTTTTGTCTGGTTAGTGGCAGCTACTACTGGCTGTACCAGTGAAGCTGCACAAGTTAATTAAAATCTTAAAAAACTTTTCTGAGACAGCTTTGCAAAGTAAATAGCATGATTTTAGAAGCAGATTCCAAATGTGTATGGGGAGGTATATCTAAAAATGCAACAGGTCAGTATATATGAAAATACAAAAAGCAAATTCCTAACTTGAAGATTCACTTTCCATTAAACTTGGCTGAACAGAAGACTTCCTAATATAATTCCCATATAATTTCACAGACAGTAAAAGCAAAATTTTGTCCTTACATCTGTGTGTAAAAAAGTTATTTGCACTTTCAAATAATAGTAGGTTGACAAACAATCAACCTGTGCACATTCTTGGAAGTTTATTAGCACATGAAAGTCTACATACAATAAAATACATTTTCAAGAAGTATGGACAAATTTTAAAATGTTATGTTCTTTATATTTTCAGAACGAATTGATACAAATTTAATTCCAGTAAGTGTCATTGTCATATCTTATCTATCAGCATAATTAAAATGCAGTCTGCTATAAAAAGCAGTTTCATCACAATGAAAAATATATGATAATTAGAAAAATCAGCAAAGAGAAAATTTCACCCCATTTCACATGAGTGTTCTGATGCTAACCATACCTGTTAGGTTATTCATAATCAGTCATCAGAGCAATGGTGTATGTAACTTGCCCCAAAATACTTCTTTACTTACTTCCTGCTCTCCCCTTATCAAGGACGGGAATATGAGACTGTACTGGAGTGGGTTCAAGTGCCTTTCTTTTGTAGGTCTTTGTAACCTTATCCACATCAGGTTGTTTTCTGGTCATTTCCTCCATGAAAGTCTGCAATCAAATAGAGGCTGTTTTAATTAAAAATACACAAAAGTGTATTTTTACACCAAAGTTGCAAGATCAGCAATAATGCCAGCCTCACAAAAAAACACAGATAAAGTATTTTTTGTAGGCAAAAAATATCAGCAAAATAAGCTTTTAGTAACACTTTAGGACCACCGTGGCCTGGCTATTAAACATAGCCTAAATCTAAAAACAGTTTGCCAAACTCCTTGATTTCTTAACTGTGTATGGTGAGGTGATGTACAACAGATCTTTGACTCATGAGTTCTCAGCTGTCCTTTCCTGTGCAGACTGCAGGTCACAGAAATGAGATAGCTAAGCTCTGGTGTGTAAGCTGGGGTGTGCTTATGAGCTTTCACTGCACCAGCAGCTCCATCTGGCACTTCATAAAACATATTTTTAAAATACAGTCAGTTAGGCCACACTGCAGCGCTAGTTCTAAGGCAGCACACTACAACATATTTCACATGTTGTGTTTTTTTTGATTATTATCATCCTTGTTCCTACAGGGAGTTCTAGGTTTGCTTTTAGAACAATGCCACATTGAATGGATGTTTTTGCTTCTTATTTCTTTGTGTTGAATAAACCACAAGCACATCACACACACATAAAACACACACGAGTACCCAGAAAGTGATTCAAGGATTAAAACAGGAAATAGCTAAGCAGATTCACACTCAGTTATGAAGCAAAGTTGAGATGTGAGCATCAGCTGTGAAATGTGTAGGAGACACATGTCACTTAATGTGCCTTACCTGATGCTCAGCTATGAGCGCTTTAACATCCTCAATCTCCTGGGGGATCACCTCTTTATCTTTTTCACTAAGTGTAGTCTCTGCCCACTGCAACCAGGACAACAAGGCTTCCAGCAATTCCTGGTTAGCAATAAGTCCAGCCAGAGCTCCTGCCAGTCTCTGTTGATGCTGTTTAGCCCATGCTAATACCTTGATAAAAGAATTAGTGCATGAATATTGGCACATCCGGAATTCTTTGAAATTTATTTTAAATTGCCACACTAACTGTAAACCCACATCTTCCTCCCATCCTTCTTGATGCTTGATTACCAAAGGTGGCTAGATTACTGAAGGTGCTAGGTGCCTAAAATTCCCAGTTCAACCACACTTTGTCACAGATATGCAAATCTAGGCACTATTAAATGCAGAGAATTGTGAGTTCTGGCAACTTATTAAGGACTTGATCAAACACTATGTATGAGTTAGTGAATCACATAGGACTCGTCGGGGAGGAAGAGGGGGAGCAGTCTTTCTTCCTTCTGGGCATTCCTGAAGCCATACTTTGCTAATACTCGCATTTGTAATGCTACCTTTAGCAGCTGGGCGTGTGGTGTGTCTTCTGAGACCTACTTGTAGCTGCTTAAATCATTCAGAAATCTCCCAGATTAAGAATATGTTGCACTCAAATACTCCCTAATGCAATTAGAAAATGATGTTTCAAGTTTGCCTTGTATTTTTTTCTTGTATTTTAAGTTTCTCCCTAGAAACTATCAGTTTTCCTCACATGAGAAGTGTCAGGCAGTATTTCCTTTAATACATACAAACAAACTTGACCATCTGCTTTAGTTCCTTAAGTCCTTTAAGTTATAAAAGAAAACCTATGGAAGCATGGTATTCACATCCATCACTGTGGGTATTTTAAATGTTTAGTTCTCAACAGCTGGATCATTTCCTCTCAGTATAACTACATGTTAATTGCCAGCTATGTTCCAACTAAAGACCGACTGTTTCAACGAAGATGGCTTGAGATATACTGACCTCTTCAAATCTGGCTCTGATGATTGTTATCCAGTGCTTAATGGTGGTGATGGAGTCTGGGTGGCAGATAGCCAGGATAGCTTCTCCCATACCTGTTGCTTTATTCAGTTCTACCTTTTTCTCTTCCAGTTTCTTCATAAATTCCTAATCAAAAGCAACAATTTCAATTAGATGGTGGCCAAATTTGAAAGAGAAATCTGAGTAACTTCTAAGTAAATGGGTAATCTGGAAGGTCACAGGCCTCTGGATCACTCAAAGCTTGAACAGATTCGGTAGACAAGACAAAAAAGTAAGAGGCAAGTTTAATTTTTATGAGAAAAGTTTAAAATATTTAAAAATCATATTCCACATAAAGTACTAAGTGAAGCTTTAAAACCTTTACCCCTGCCTGTTATTCCTTAATAGCCTGACATGTTGTACATATTTGAAATACATATGCCCTTATTAAAAAAGAAAGAATATTGCATCATTTTGGAAGTGCTGTAAATCAGCTATGCAATGGTTAGAATCATTACTGGCAACATTTTGGAAGACTTAGCTTGTTGGTCAGTTACAGTAATTCTTCATAATAAGCTATCAAGCTCCTAACAGAGGCTGGAAATACCCAACTATGATTATGTGCTCAGACAAGGTGATAGTGGACTTCAGGAGCAGCTCTGCTAACCTGACACAAACGTGAAAACTCAGCAGCTGAGAGGGGAGAGAGACAGAGACTGTTAATTAACCAGCTGGTTTCAAAGGTACTGCCACGTGGGAAAAATCTTGTAAAACAGAAGAATAATGTTTACAGTTTGAGTACTCATGCTTGTAGCCATTGATGCTCCTAGGTAGTTTTGAAGAAGGGATGGCAAGATCAAAACCGAAATGAGGAAGAAAGCAAAAAAAACCCTGATGGGCTTAGCAATTCCCATCCTTTCTGTAGTTCACATTTGTACTTTTTGGATATTATAATATTTGGATATTAAAAAGTTAAATATGGAAGTATTATGAAATAAATGTGAAAAAAGTTCTTTTGTATCATGTTCAAAAAGCTTGGAATGGATAGGCTGTGTATTAAATGAATTTGACTTAAGTTTAGATTAATGGCAGAGTTTAAGGACAAATCACGGTACCAGTTCTTCTCTGGTGGTTATAAAACCCATGAATTCTTGCAATATCTCAGCTCAAAATGGTTTTGGAAAAGTCAATGTGGGCTGTAGGGAGAGATTACCAACATAAGCTGGGGCCAGGAAGAAAACAGACACACACAAGACTATATTCCCTACATGACTCTACGAGAATATCTCAAAATTTAAATCTTCAATACATACAGCGTATTAAGCTTCAATACTAAGTGTGCTGAAGTCTGTGGCAGTCTAGTGATTCACAAAATACATTCACAAGAAAGGAGATGGGAGACCAAATTCATCTCTCTAACTAACGCATTAACCCACTGTACCTCAGTCCACAGAGACAATGGTGAGTGTTAGAGAACCTCTCTGCCAAGACAAGTAGAAGTCATTAAATCATGTGCAGTATTCAAGAAAAAAATAAGTAATGGGTATAAAGATGGACAATTTGGATAAAATACTGTAATAAAGAAAGCTTTCAACAAGTAGCTTGATCCAAACGCATTAGAACTATTTTAGAGGAATTAAAAAGTGTATTATAAAAGGAAGACACATTTCATATTTATGTAAATAATGTCATAGTAATCTAGTACTTTTTTGAGAATAATATTGCAGCAATACAATACAAACAGATAATGAACTAATATCAGTGAACTATCCTGTCCCTTATTTTCTTTTCTGCTCCTTAAAAACTGTTATGGGCACAAGAGAAGATACCACTCATTCCAGGATGATTATGTTGTATATCTCTACTGAGTGGTGAAGAAGCTGTGCTACAATTTTTCCTAGATCGGCAATTTCTGTATTTCTATTATTTGTCCTTTAAAAACAAAATGTGACTGGTAGAACATCTTCTAAAGTCTACTAAAAAATTTTAAGTATCATGTGGCTACACTTTTGTACAGAAGTATTTTGTTAATTAATATGAATTTCAGAAAGAAAAAATTAAATTCCATTACCACCAACATTTTTTTTAATGATTTCAGTGGAACCAAGATTTCATTCAGATAGTTCTTTCCCCTGTACTCAGAAGACCAAAATAATAAAAGGAAACTAATGGAGCAGATGTGAAGGAGAGGCAGCTAAAAGGCCAATTTCACTGCTTCAGAGACACCTGATAGCTACTGCCAACTTCTCCATGACATCAACATATCACAGCACAGAATCACAGCACGGTTGAGGTTGGAAGGGACCTCGGGAGATCATCTAGTCCAACCCCCCTGCTCAAGCAGGGTCACCTAGAGCACACTGCACAGGATCACATCCAGGCAGGTTTTGAATATCTCCAGAGAAGGAGACTCCACAACCTCTCTGGGCAACCTGTGCCAGTGCTCTGTCACCCTCACAGTGAAGAAGTTTTTTCTCATGCTCATATGGAACCTCCTGTGTTTCAGTTTGTGCCCGTTGCTCTTGTCCTGTTGCTGGGCACTACTGAAAAGAGTCTGGCCCCATCCTCGACACCCTCCCTTTAGATATTTGTATACATTGATAAGATGCCCTCCCAGCCTTCTCTTCTCCAGGCTAAACAGGCTCAGCTCTCTCAGCCTTTCCTCATAGGGGAGATGCTCCAGTCCCCTAATCATCTTTGTAGCTTTCAAATATGTTGATATATATGTACATTTGCCAGCTAAAGAATAGCACCCAGTTCCCATTGCCCTAAATTAAATTGGAAACTTCAAAACTCATGCTGTTAAAGTCTGAGTACCCTGAAAACTCCCAAGTTATGAACAGTTAGACAGCCACAACCTGCATGCATTCCTCCGCATCATACTCTTCCCAAACTCACTTAAAACAAGATGCTTTTTGCTCTTCCATTTCCATGTAAGTTTTGTTATAACTTTCTTCAGAGCAGTAATGAATAAATCCATTACTATTACCATTTGTTCTATAACATCATGGACACTTTTGTTTTTACACTACATTATTGGTACTATTGGTACTATTACTACTTCATTTTTAAGAAGAGTTTTGCATGGGCACAAATGTTTATGTGTGTAGCCTTCTGTATAGAGAGGGAAGATACGACCCCTGATTTTTTTAGTTATGCTCTTCACTCAGCCATTTTCCCATTTCATTACTGCAAAGTCAGTTTGATGGCTTGTAATATAGTACCTGTGGCACTGCAATATTTCAGTACCTAATACACGTGAAGCATGACAGCATGGTGTTTCATCATGACAGAAAGGTAACGGATGATAACATAATTCTGCTGACATTTACAGATGACCTTGAAGGAAAAGTATAGGGTGGTTTGTTCAATGGTGTTAAGAAGACAGGTATACTTTTGCTATTGTAACACTTTGTGTTATAACTGTCAGGCAGCATTTGTTCCACAGAGTTTTTTTACTCCATCTCTAAATGTTTACAGCAACTTTCTAAATGTTCATTATTTTCTTAGTAAACCAATATGACTCAAAGGAGAACCCACACTATGTATAGGCACCACACTCCCAAATCCAGCAAATTTCTAATTTCTCTATAGAAACAGTTGCAAAGACAAACCATGGATGCTGGATTTGAATACATGGGCTAGATTTTGCTTTGTTTCCTTTATTTCCACCCTCTAATAGATGTATTCGAATGAATAGGATCCTCTCTATTTTCTTGCTTACCCTGTGCTGCTCTATTAGTGTACGTAAAGCCTCTTCATCATCTGGAAGGACCCCATGGAAACGAAGAGCCTGCTCAGCCTCTGCCAGCCACTCCAAAAGAACATGAACAACAGAGTGGAATTCTTCTGCCTGTTAAAAAACAAAAAGCCATAGTCACTCTTGAGGGGACCTGACAGACACAGTGCAGCTTACACAAGGAGACCAAGCCCAGGTGTGGAGTCACTGGTCATGGAGCAGTACTGGCACATTAACTTTCCATTAAAAAGTCAATGATATACAGTACTACATTTTCATAACTGTAGAAACATCTCATGCTTCTCAAAAAACTGTAGGAAGTCTAAAAGCCTGTTCATGCTTTTAGCTGTCTGATTTATAGTGCATGTGCAGCTCAGTTGAGAATGTAATGCCTTTACGCTGACAAATTACACAGGAAGCGCTTTCATGAACCAGCTGGAGAGATGAGAACTGTATTTTCTGCATAGCCTAAATCACTGGTTAAGCAAAATTAGCTGAGAGGCTGTTGGTGACTGACCCCTTTATGGTTGGAGAAAATGAGAAAACTTCACCTTTGGGCACTGCCATATTCAGACACAATCAGTGTTTGAGGTAGTTCAGTATTGCGCCTGCTGAGAGACCAGGCAGCTGGATGAACACAGTATTCTGGGAAACACAGGGCAGGAATTTTGCGCATGGTGGATATGTCGTTGTCACAGGACTCCAAGCCAGAATCAGCCCAAGCTCAAACATCTTCATAGTGCAGAGCTGTGCAGACATATTACCTCACGTTTGTAACCAATACATATGGACCTATTCGTTTGGGATTGGTATCAGCCAATATGCATATACTGTTCTAGTTCCTGAGTGGACTCAGTCAGCACAACTCAAGGGCTTCTGCAATGTATTTCACCGTGCACTGTATTTGTGCCAGTGTAAACAAGTTTTCAGTAAACAAATTTACTTCTTTCTAATAAAGCACAAACCACATAGGTATGGTGCCAATCTCCAGCTTCCTGTGAAGGGGGTTAGTCTTACTTTTCACTCTTGCTTGTAACTTCAATGATATCATTAGATGGTAAGGTCTTTGAAACAATTACTTTATATTTGTGGTATAGACAAAAGGGGTCTAGTCCATGACTGCCATGGTAATGCAAAAACTAACAACCATAATAATAAAAAAAGAATGCTAAAATGCCTTATTTATGTGCTGTGGTAAAGGGACAGAGACAAGGTAAACAATGCATGTGCAAGAAAATGACTATTTTTGAATGAAATTAAATGATATTGAATAAAATCAAAAGAAAAGCAAATGAAAATTTTGGGCAATTAGCATGTAATATATTTTCCTTTGCTTCTCATGAACTGCCTGTGGTATCAGTAGTACACTTTTACCTGCCGGAGAGCCTGTTCCAGTCGTGTTTGCTTGGATACTGACAGGGCACAAACTGTCTCCCAGCGAGTGCTTAGCTCTTGCATTTGGACTTTGACCCAGGAAGAGTCATCACGACTGCCTTCTATCAGCTCTCTGGCAGAGCGCTTCAGAGCCTGGACACTGCTCGTTCTTTTTCCCAGCTCCTTCTGGAAAACCTAAGCACCACAAAATAGGTTTGAAATGTTTAATTTAATAAGACATAATTATACAACGAATAACAAAAAAAATTGGTTATAAGAAGATATCAAAACATGGGCTTAGTTCAGTCAAGAATATCTCCATCTAAGTGATGCAAAATGAAAAAGTTTTGCTCATTTAATCTGAAGATCTTTACACTCTACCTTTGGCAGTTTTGACAGAATGTTTTGTGATGTTACCTTTGCAAAAGTCTTTTAAAGTTTCAAGTTTATGATGGTAAGAAAGTTCATGCAACTCTGATCAAATTACCCTATCCTAAAAAAAATGGAATATGGTAGGAAAATGGCAGGCAGGTCCTGAGAACAACCCATCCCAAGGCAATGCACGGGAAATCTAGTCTCCTAACCACACGGGCTTTAAACTCTTGTCAAAGCAGATCATCTGACACAGTGATAAACGTGCAATATTGCTCCAGCAAGCAAAGATCACATAAAATGCTGACAATCAAGGAGAAAGGTTAAAATTATAAAAACAGAAAAAAAAAACCCCACCTGGGGGTCTGACTGGTAGGGCTGTCGATCTTGCCACATATTCATATATTTATGTGAGAGTACATTCACATTCACAGACAGAACAAACTCCAGTTACATAAAGGAACCTTTTAAAAGATATGACAGTTAAAATATACTGTGTCACTGTGACTTAGCTGTGGGATACAACAGGATTTCAGAAGCAATTCCAGCATATTTGAGGCTATTTTTATAGATCATCTGTGTTTCCAATTTTTTTTTTTTCCATGATGGACAAAATCTCCTCCTCACTGAACAGTCTTGGAATACTCAAAATCACTGATGGATGAACCGGGGTCGACCCTTTATCTCCTAACCCTCCCAGATGCCAGAGCTCTGACTGTGGGTAGCTTTTGCAAAGCTATCATCTCCAACAGCTGTTTTTTCTGACATACTCACTGGTACTGCAGAATTGCAGATTCCGAGGCACAGTCCTAGATCCCCTACTGGTTCCCGTCTCTGAAAACACTAAATCATGCTTCAGTGACAAAATACTGCAGACTGCCAGTGTAGGCTCCTTGGGCCATCGTCCAGTGGTGTACTCCCATGCCTAACTTGAGCGCTGCAACTACTTCTCCACATGAATATATGGGAGCCCTGGAGGTTTGAAATGCTTGTTGCTGTCCATAAAGGCTGCTCTAGTGAAGACAATTGCACTGGACATTTGTTTAGCAAATGCTCTGAATAAAGTCCTGTTTCTTCTTCTCAAAAGACTTCCAGTAAAATTATTTTTGCCAGTTCTGGTTCACATATACATATTCATAAATGCACATTTGTGACTTCTGATGTGATATTCATAATGCACAAGAAGGCAGCAATATAGGGAATATCTCAAAGCTAATTGATGCCAATAAGTTATTAACTTTTTTCTTCCAAGTACATTTTATAGCATTTTCCACTGTAGCTGCCATGTTTGTGTTATAAAAACATTCCATGTTTCTAAAATTACAGAATAGCCAAATAAAGACAGCATCAAAATGCTACACTTACTAGCAGTCTAGTAATTAAAAAAGATGGATATTTTTTAAATTACCTTGTGATTGTCGATCAGGTTCATCACTAAATCGATGTCACCATGTACTGGCTGATCTTCTGCTAGCTGAGGCTCAATTTTGTATAACCAGTCAATGAGAGCTTGCAAAGCATCAGTAAATTGTCCAGAAAACAACAGGGCTTCCTCCAGTTTATTTTGTCTGGGGAAAAAGAATGAACACAACAAAAACAGTAATCTTTGTTAAATATCACTTACAGGCTTTAAGGAAACCTTTTCAACATAAGCTGGCAACAACTAAGAGCTGTTAATGTTTCCCTTTTTAAATAGTGAAAGAAAAACAAAAGCTTAGTTCCACGTGGGATGTACAAAATGCTTCTCCAAGCTCCAAACATTTACAGACAGCACACACATTCTGCTATCTCTGAAAAAGGCAATGTTCATCTCACTTCCCTGGGCTAACCTCAAATATATTGGCTCCTGAGCGAGACAAGCAGGATATACCGCTCAAGTGGGAATTTATCAAAGAAGTTAATAGGGCTTTAGCCACTCTATTAGCACTGACCAGTACAAAGCAGGTTCCCGAACAGATGAGGGCTGCTCCTCTGGCTCTCTTTCTTGATCCTTTTCCATAGCATCAGGAAAGCTGGGAGGATGCATTTCTAGTATTTTACTGTTTTGGAACTCTTAATTATCAAACAAGCTAGCATTTCTCATTTTACTCTTACACTACAGAAGCCAAAAGAATTCTCATAAGCCTTCTTATCTGCCAAACAATTAAATTGGCTTTTCACTTACCTTTCTACTGATTTTCCACAAATTGTATCCCATTTATCTCTTAGTTCACTCAGCATATCATCTAGTTTCAAACTGTCATCAGCCAAAGTGGTTTTCTCTTTCAAGGAGCGTCCAGTCCTATTTGTGGTATCATACACAGAATGTTTGGCACCAAGAGATTTCTGGAATTCCTATATGCATGGAAGAAAAAGAAAACACCCATACAGCATTAACTGTTTACAGGCTGTAGTTAATTAATCTTTGCCATATTATTTACAATGTAAATTGTAAATGTCGTTGCATGAAAATATTACTACATTTTACTACTTACTGCAACATTTCTAGTCTGCTAGTGCCATAGTGAAGGGGAAGGTCATAGAAATTATAAGGGGCTTGACATTTTAGCAGAGTCCATGTCTTTTGTCCCTCTCTGGGTGCTCTATACCTTCCAGAACAACAACTGGAAAATTTCTCCTTCAGTTACAGTGGTGATTCCTGTCCTACCATAATATTCTTAAATTTCAGTTTGCCTGAGACAGACAAATATGCTCCTTTGGGAACCATGAACTGAGCAGTCTTCATGCTATATTTATATATACTAAGATTTCAAGCTAGTGTAGAGTGCCCCAAAGGCTGCAAAGGTGATTCTGCTTTAGCTCAGTATGGTCAAGCTGAAGGACTTTGATTCATGAGCACTGAATCCTCATAAGATTGAAGCATATCATAACTAGGAAGAATTGTACGCTAAAAGCGTGCAGATTGAGGAACAAGAGGAAGTTAGGTGACATCCCAGTAATGTAGTTTAGGTTGGAAGTCATGCTATTTGGTCAGAATCAAGTTATTATGATTGAGGGACTCTTGAAGATGATGGTGATGCCATAGTCACATTTGCCTGCCAGCTCTGACAGTTACTTCTGTGTAGAGTTTCTGGTAACTTTTCACACGCACAAGGGAACACACAGAAACACACCTCATCTGATACCTCAAAGAAGTTAACAGAATGCCTTAGTAAGTAATTAAATAAATGAACAGTGCCAAAGGATAAAACCAGCCCTATGTAGCAGCTTTTAAATGGTAGCAATGTTTAATGTTTAAAGGGTTTTATTTCACGCCTTCATGAACTATTAGTGGGAAACCAGTAAAAAACATTATCATGAGTTTGCTTCATGAACCTCAGATGTACGGAATCAAATATTCTTTTCTGATACAAAAAATAGCAGGTCAAAAGAGGTTTTGTTCAGAGTTTGCTAAAACAGATTTTCATCTGAATCTCAGTGCGACCTTCAATACGATCGCATCCAGAATGGGATTTGTTACCACTTACAGCTTATAATTCCTCAGAGCACATAAAGATTGTAGGGGCACCACAAAGGCATTGCTGGCACAGGCATGACCGCTGACCTCTTACTGGCAAGCCCACGTGAGGTGTTACCAGCTGGCCTGCACCAACCTGTGCCACGCAACCCACGATTCCTTCACTAACTCTCCCATGTGTCCTCTTCATCAGCTGCTCTTTCTAGATGCAGATGCATATCAGGGAAGGGAATGACTCAGGGTGTGCAAAGTAGGAGGAGGTAGGGAAAGGGATAAGCCATGGGGACAGTAGGCTAACTTCACCTAGGATAACTCAAGGTTTCTTAAGGAAATCTCACCTGATTTTGCGCACTGCACTGTCCTTACTTTAGGGGTTTTCTGGGATTCAGAGGAAACTGAGGATCAGAGTTTATCAGCAAAAAAAACCCATTTATTTTGTAATTCATTATTTCCTTATTGTCCTCTCATTTTCCTCATATAAAACAACGAATCACATTTTAAGAAAGAATAAAAAAAATCAACCTTGAACTACAATAAAAAATGAAAAACAAAAATAAAAATCATTTTCAAAATGAAAGTAACCAAAGTTTTACAGAAGTGCCTTCAACATAAATAATGTGCATGTTTGTGCCATGCTCCTTTTATTTGACAGGTTTTATTAACTACCTAGAGCTACATACTTAGTGTTACTTGATTTGCACAAAGAAACAAAAAGAAAGTGCTGCCAGAGAAGGATCATACAGTAAAAACAGATAGCAAGGAGAACAAAGGGTTTTAGTTAATGCATTCTTTGAGCGCTGGTCTGCACACACTGTACCAAATCTACTTGCATTTGATTTCACACAGGTGTAACTGAGAGCAGATTTTGGTTTAAGACATCGCAGCTGCCAAGAGCAGATAGGTAAAATGAATGAAACCTCAATAATTAACTATCTACCTCCCTCTAGGGCAGACAGCAACATACAGATAAAATAGGGTTCATATAAATGTATTGTAAAGAACATTCAGTGTTAGCAGAGGAGTGGACTGTGTGATCTAGTAGGGGGTTTTCCATTCCTGACTTCTACGAATGAGAAAAAATTGCCAATAAACAGACCATGCATAACCCTCAAAAGTCCCTGGCAACACACTAGATATGAATGAGAGAGAAAACATGTCATCTTGGCTTTTCTCTCTCTCTCTTTTTTTCTTGTTTTTTGGCAGTAACAACCTGGCAAAGAGTGAGCCCAAATTATTGCTTACAGCACACGTAGAGCACATATATTCAGTTCAGATATCAAAATCATTAACTAAATAGAGCAAGGAAACCTTCAAGGCTGGACAGAAAAGACAAAGACAGACACAGGGGGTAAATATGGGAGTGGAAGGAAAAGACTCAAAATACAAGGAAGGACATTGCAGTGTTGGGATGTTCGACAGCTCATTAAAAAACAATTGAGTTTGATTTCTTGGAGGGGGTTGTTTGAAGTTTAAAGTCACGAAGTTCACAGAACTCCCTCCTTCATATACATTCATCTTTTTCCTCCAAATCACCAGCTTCAATCCTAATGTCCCTCTGCCACATACCATCATGTTCCTTATAACAAATGAGATTCGAGCAGCTTAAGTAGCTATTTTCTGCAAGCATTTTATAGGAAAACAGACTGCAGAAAAGATATTGACAGAAGTGAGGAGTCTGCCAAACAGTGTGAGGAAGTTTGGACTCATGAAAGGTACTGCTGTAGGTAGAAAGAACAAGTGGGATATCAAGTCTGAATTTCAGGAGATGGGAAGAGGAGAAAGCTAAAAACTTGAACTGGCATCAAGAAGGATAAGAAGGACCTGCAAGCCAAGTCACAATGTGTTGACCATACTCATGAGGAGTTTTAATTTTATATAAAGAAGGGGAGTAGTGGAAGTATTAGAGGGATACAGTTAGAACAGACAAGAAAGATGAGCTTAACAGAAGGATTTTTTTCTAAATTCTCAGAGCTGACTTCAGATTTTGGCAACAATAGCAATCCCAGAACAAACTGAAATTGCAGAGTTAGCATAACAGAACGTTGATGCAGGCTTTATCTAACAGTTTTAACAGCAAACATAGGTAACACTATTTTTGCTTGACTAACTGCCAACTTTCCCATATTAAAGGAGAATATTCTCCTGTTTGATAAACAAATCTGAAATCATCGTGGAAACTGAGAAATGATAAAAATATAAAAGTACATTGACACAGTAAGCATTCCTTAAGATACAAGCCAAAGACTTGTAAGAGATAAAAGCAGTCATCAGAAGATACACTGAGAGGGAAAGAGTAGAGCTGCTAAATCTTGGGAATATTGTTCAGAATGAAAAAATAAGAGTAAAGGGTGAAAGGAAGAATACTAAAATAGAGTAGAAGTAATTGTATGCCAAAATGCAGAAAATTGAATGATCTTTCACTACCCTGTCTCTGAGGAAACTGCTCCAAGATAAATTTTTAGAAACAGCATATGTTTGAGGAGTCTACCATTCATCCACCTGATCCTCAGTAATATGTTCATTGCTCTTTACAAAATTAAAAACAAAGTAAAAACTTCCTCTAGGCTTTTTTGCTCTCTGTCTCATGGAACTGTAGAACTTCCTTCTCTTTCATATTATCATTGTTAGTTAGTTAGTTAGGCTAATCCAGAAGTTTTACATTTTTGCCCATAGTAGCTGGGTTTGTGGAAAGGTGGTCCTGGAACTCTGAATCCAATGCAGAGAAAGAATCTACAGTAATAGAGTTCTTGTACTCTCTGGAGTATTTCATTAGTATTTTCACTTGACTGAAAGAGCAACTGCCCATCAAAATACATGATTATTTTCCTTTTTTGCGGTGGTCCTGTAATATGAAAAGGAAAATCCCAAACCAAATAACTGGATGGTAACTTTGTGTTTTGATGACTGAAAAAAGTCTAGAATATAATCTCTTAACATATTTTCCTTTTCTGAGAGGGTATTACTATGTTTTTGAAAGTTCCCATGTTGCCATATTATTATGCCTTTCCTCTTCATAGTTAACCATTCCCCCACAGATCAGATACCAGGAAAGAGTTTTTTTCACTTCCACTAATTTTACCACCTGGTAACATACCACCAGTCAGTTTGATGCTAATAAGCTTTCCACTGTAGTGAGGCAATAAATCTACCTCCTTTGCTGACTGGTACAAGGTTGACAGACTTGCCTGCCATCTCACTGGGCATCTTGCATTTCATCAGTCATGACTCACCTTATGCTGTGCAAGCTGCATCTTTATTTTGTCAGGGTCATTTGCAATTTCAAGCTCCGAGTCCAAAGATTTCTCTGATTCTTCTAACCATTCCATAAGTTTTTGCCAGGCTTCATGGAACTGTGGGAAAGTAAGATTTGCATAGATTTAAATATATGCTGGTGCATAAAATGGTCTAAAAATGTTATATATTCTCTACAGGCCAAACAAGTACTTTTGCAAACTTGGGAAAGGATTGGTGAGCTTTCTCTCCTTGACTTCTCAAAGAGAGACTGGTCCAACTATGTGCTCACTGGACTTAACCTCCCTTCTCCCAGATCAATTAGCAACTTTTCACGTATATGATTTGTACATGGAGGATGCATCTTTCAGAGAAATTTTGGTGACTTCTGTCGATATGCTGGTCGACTCCTACCTCTTTAGTAATGGTTAGTAAATACAGCAAGAATAGGCCTTAGCTATTGCCTGTATGGGACAACAGCCGTAAATCATTATTTGGGGAAAACTCTGCTCTGGAAGACTGCCCAAGTTTTTCCCTGGGACTCTCCTAAATGCCCTCTGTCTATCAAATGCTATCTTCACGAGCAAGGAGCAGATTCTTGATCTTCCTTCCTGTCTTAATACAAACGGTGCTTCAGGGAAGGAAGCAGGGAAAGGCTAAAGATTCAAGCATGCCACAGGATCTCACAAAGTGTCATCACTTTGGAATTGGATTTTTCAAAATCCTTCTGGCTGGGGGCATGCCTACATGGAATCCTTTGTTTCCTTTCCCTGTCAGCTAGGGAAGAAGTGAAAGCACAAGAAACTATTTCAGAAACCTCTCAAGTCTCCTGGACCCCTGTTGCTCAGGGCTGTGGGTCAGGCTTTGACATCAGTACCATTCAGTAATCCTTCCCCCTACACAGAGAGTTGTCATCCTAAATGAATAAAACTCATAGTATTCAGCTCTGTAAATGGACAGAGAGATTAAATCCTCACTGTTGTCCATCTCATTGCAGAACTGCAATGTGTGTGTGTGCACAAGACAAACTGCTGAAAAATAAACAACATCTGATTGGTTTACAGCATAATTTATTGCACAGAAAAGTTCTTATTCTACGAGCTAAGTAGTGGTAGCACTGAACATGGGAATGCGAACATGGCCAAAACTCCACTTGAATAAAAAGAAGCTAGCATTTCCCTGTTGATGTTTAAATGTATTACATTCCTCTCACACATTTTGCATCTTATCATTTATGTTCCTCAGTAAGGGGAATATGAACCTAAGGAAAAAATGAAAGCTCCCTGGTGAGGAAAACTGTGTAATGACCTTCAGTTTTCTAAGGAAATAAATGGAGAGATCTTTCCACACAGAAGATACTGGTCTAGTAACTAACATAGTAGATTGGGAAAGTGATGAGTATTAGGGCACAGTGTAAACCTGAGAAGAAAATACTAAGCAATACTCTCACAGAGCAGGGAAAGGGGTTCATCACATTCTTTAAAATATAACGGGTTGATTGTGCAACTTCTTTTTGAAGACAGATGGCACTAATATACACCTGGAAGCCATACTGTAACTTCTTTCAGACTATCCTGCACTGTAGACAGAAGTTGCTGCTGGGGTTGAAAATGAAGCTTTCACCTTCCAAATGAAGTGCTCTATGACTGAATCACAGAAATTGCTCCGCTAATTCAACAAAGTCTGTTACACTAAACCCAGACTTGCTTGAAAGTGCTTTAAAGCACCATATACCTCAAGGGTCTGGATTTAATTACAGCTAACTTCAGAGAGTCGTACAATGGCTGTCACATTACCTGTTTGGCTCTTTTCCTTGCATCATCCAAAGCTCTTCCCCTTTCAACTAAGCGTTGAACTACTTTTTCCCATCTACTCTGTACACTAATAAGCAGATTCTTAATAAGGACAACATCTTGTTTCTGGCTGAAATATTTCAAATGTGTTCCAGTTTTGTCCAGCTCTATGATCTGATCCCGATGAGAATTCACTTCTGTGGCAAAAACCTTGGAAAAAAAGGAAAAAATTACTCTGAATATTATGTTGCTCATGCACTGGTAACACTGAAAAAAATAGTCTGATAAAGGATGATGCAGTGTGAAAGACTATAAAATGCAATTTTCAAACAAATTAAACATTTCTCTGAGTGCCAGCATTACAGGGTTCATTGGTTATTGTTAAAGTATCTCCAAGAGTGGGAGAAAAACATTGCACATCTGTTTCTTTACATACCTTGTGTTCATCAATTTGAAACAAGACAGTATCCAAGATAAGACTTGGCCGAGAAGCTGCAGTCAGAGTTTGCTCAGCCTGAGTAAGCCAGTTGATGAAGTCTTGAAGTGAGTTGTGGAACTCCATTGCTAAATTGAGGGCTTCTTCCAGTTTGGTCTGTAAAGATAGGGCATACTTCAGTAACAGTAGATGTTTTATAGGTGCTTCCGCCAAGTAAACCATTCTAGCTTAGCATTTTGAAGGAGTTCTTACTTTTAAATGTTTTTCTATTTCAAAGTTCCTGAGTTTTGTATTTTAAAGTAACAGCCTACATATGAGTATATCAAAGGAGACAGACAGAAAAGTAACAGTAATATTAGACAGATAAGTAGAAAATACAGCATCTACTATCAGGTTAAAATTTTCCACATTAGAACATTATATCTTATACTACTTAATTGTAATGGAACATGTGGGTTTACCAATTTCAATACAAAACCAGCAGAATCTCAGAAATTTAAGGCGGCAGTGCCTGGGGGAGACCTGAAAAGGTCATCTAATTTGTTCTCTTGCACTAAAGAAAAAACAAGTTTGCCTAGACCATATCTTTCAAATAAGGCCCAATCGTCATTTTCATTGCCTGAATCAGTACTAATTTTGGATACAGCATTTTTTTTGATTGTTGAAAGCAGAGATTTTCATACAGTCACGCTGCTGGATTAGCTTAGTACTCTGACCTTACAGCTTCCTGCAAGAAGGTGCTCGTGTTGTGTATTAATTAGTTTGATGTTCTTACATTATATAATACATTCTTACTTTAAAGTATAGCTAAGTTGTGAGTTAAATATTTATGCTTTATACAAATCAGGGCTGTACAGAGAGTTCCTCTGTTTGTAGTTATTGATATTATTCATTGTTTGACCGAGGTAGAACAAATGGACTATACTTCATAAAGGAATGAAAGCAAAATGAAATTAATAATACCAAATTGTATGTTGCACATCAGTGAAATCATGCTGTCGAGCCATGCTAAAGTAGAAGGTAGTCATTTGAAGTAGGTGGCAGAAGGCCAAGTGTTTGGGAATTTAAGAAAAAATGGTTAAAAGCTAGGAAAATTAAAGCAGCAATTCTGTGCTGAGAAGGAAATAAACTTGAATGATCAAATAAGTTTATTCATTCTCTCATGTCTATGATCACTATAATAAAAGAACACAAAAGCCCTCATTCTAGAAAATGAGTATGTGTCAGTATCTGTTAACATATTTCTATGGCACAAAATTCCGTCTTTCTCACCCCTCCTCACCCCCAATTGTGGTAAATTAACTTCTTGAATCCCACTGGCTCCTAGCACTTGCTAAACATACCAATGAATTCTGCATAACTGTATAATTAATTCTAAATCTGAAAGATCAAGCAAGTATGTACGTATAAAAGGACTGGACGATAACATGCTTAAATACATGATTTACACTTCTGTTTTCATTTAAGACCACATACTTTTCTTTCACTGAGCTTTGTTTGTACTGATTCCCATTTTTCTTTTAAGTTATTTATGTCCTGCTCGACGTTCGTTTCAGCAGATTCTGGGCATCTTGCAAGCATCTGCTGGCCTTTCTGCATTAGACACTTATATGTCTCTTCTTTGGCTTCAAAGGCAGCACAAAGTTCCTAAATTAAGAAATCACCGAAAAATAAGTCAGGTAGAAATTCAATACTCTTTACAAATGCTAGCATAGTATCTATTCTTCTCCCAACATTTTGCGGGTACAATTAAGACTAATACAGGAAACGTATGTAATTCATAAAAAACCAAATGAGCAAAGAAAGGGCCCAATTCTTCAGGAAATGAGAACTTGTATTGTCTGTCAGATGTTTTTTCTGAGATCCAAAGCCTGGCAAGGAAAGTATTATGCACTTATCTCGCTGTGCAAGATTTGCTACAACTCAGTTGGTTTCAAGTCCATCTGTAGCTGAAACACAAAATGTGTCAGCATTATACAGCACGCTGAAAGCCCAGAGCTATCCAACACACCTTCAAAAGTGGGTGGGACAACTCGGGAGGGCTGCTTTACTGCACATTGTCTCTTGTTTTGTCTGTATCTTCCTTCACTT
Source organism: Apteryx mantelli (assembly GCF_036417845.1). NCBI lineage: Eukaryota > Metazoa > Chordata > Aves > Apterygiformes > Apterygidae > Apteryx > Apteryx mantelli. The sequence continues at coordinate 111,622,794 of NC_089980.1, read as the reverse complement.
GCTGGGCATGAGCACTAAAGACTTTCTATGTACACAGAAGACTTTCTACATGCACAGAAGAATAATGGCAGAATGGCTGGAAGAATAATAGTAACAACTGTTTTACCTGCTAGGTATTCTACTAACTATTCTTTTTTTTCAACCATGTTAAATACGAGGTGGCAAAAGAATTGAAACACTCATACTTCCCTCTGACTCAAAAGACCATTTTCAAAATATATAGCAGACCATCCAAAATGCATCATCAAAGTTGATGCGGACTCCCAAATGAGGAACATGTTCAAGAAGATGAGGAATAACTGTCCTGTAAATAGGAGGGAAAGGACTTTTCCCTCTGGCTTCCAGGAAAGAAGCCTAAAACCAACAGTTTCTCTGGGGTAAAAGGTACTGGGCACAGGGTTGTATCTGATCCTCCAGGAGGACAAAGCAGGAAGTAGGTCAGACCATGAGCTTAGATTTTCACAGGCCAGAAAGCTTCCTTCCTTCCTTGCTTCTTGAGGACTATGAAAAGTGTTGTCACCTAGTCTGCTTCTTCCTATTTTCCCAACCTCCCTAAAACATTTTTCTTAGGCTATAAAGCTTCACCTTTCTTATTCTCAGAAACTAAAGGATGTCTGTATGCATGTGTGTATTTTAATGAACCCAAAGGCAAGAGGTAGGTCCTATTTGGAGACGAAACCAAAAAGGTAGAAACCAGCTTTAATAGTATTTTAGAGTATGTATGTCTGCACTGCAGATGAAGCTTGGGCCTTCCCTGTGTATTACTCTTCACTCTTCTCCCATCCACACTCAGAAGCTCTCCCTTGAAGTTAAATGACCCTTATAACTCAAGCTAATTAGCTCAGAGGGAAATGACAGGGAAAGGAGATCCAGATTCCACTTGCTGTGCAGCTGACATTCCACAATTCCCCCCAGATGTCCAGAAACACAGAGGAAGTTTCCACAGAGTTCCTGGAGCAGCTTATTTTACTGCAGCACTAACCCCTCAGCAGTATACACAGGGAGAGCAGCATGGGTGAGAGACCGCATAGCAGCAGTGGCCACACACACTGGAGCTGAACTTGGTCTAAGATACCAGTCCCGGGAGCTCACCACAATGGTTAATTCTGTAGTAAAATCACATTCTTAAGAGGGCAGGAGGAATTAAAGTAATTTGAAATGGGGGGCCTAAGAGAAATGAATTGTTTTTTAGTGAAAGGAAAGGGATACTTATGAGCAGCACTGGGATACTGAGGAGGCCTCTTTTCAACCCCTTTGCTGTTGGTGTCCTGTAATTTCTTTTCATATCTTTTGTAGTCCTAGAGCTGCCCTAGCTGAAGCACTACCCAATCTCAATTACAATTGTGGGCTCTTCTATCCATATCTGTAACACAGATGTTAGACTCAAGAAGATGATAACATGTTATATCTAATGACAAACACAACAAAACACAGAGCAAAATTTTGTTCTTTAGCTACACGTCACAAATTAACACAGTTTGGATCACTTAATAGCAAGTTTGAAGTTTGCAACGTATGATCAATAGCACTCAAAATCAGCCTTTCAGCTGCCAAAAAAGTGAGAATTTACACAGATCTGCATGGATGCAGTGAGGTTTAATTAAACTCTAACCAAATCCTTTTTTTTTTCTTAAGGGTAATACATTAAAAGATGATGAGTCAACTTCTGTAGTGATATGATAGCCCACAGTACAGGAACAACTTGGAAAAAGGTGCAGTTAGGAAGTCTTTCTACATAAAGAGAATATATAATCAGGAACATATTCACACTTGCTCTGACTACAGTATTAAACTCAGTTTAAACATTCTTTAATTAATCAATATGTAAATGCAATAAACATAGAAAATGGCTTACTGATATGCACACTAAAGGCATGTACTAAATAAAACCCTGAAATTTTCCAGGGAAAATTGTTCTGTCTTGATCTGATTCCAAGTCCAGGATGAAAAATGGAAAGAGCTCCACTGACTCTCCTGGGTTTTTGTTTAGACCTCCCTTCAACACGAACAAAAGTTGTTTTTTTAAGGCAAGGTGAGAAGGATATAGGGGGGTAAGGGTATTTCAAAACAGCAAGGTTCTATTTGTGTTTTGTGCTCTTTTCCTTTCATAACTATTTTTAAAATTGCAAGAAAGAAAGAACTCTTCCTCCAAAAAAGTAAGATTATCTCCTTTTTGTTCTCAAAAATAGTGTTACTGGTAACTTTTGAAATAAACACAAAAAACCCCCTACATTTTTGGGTAAAAACCTTCAGCATCATTCCAAAATAAAATTGCAAACCTATGACAATGGGATGTTCTAATGGAAACTGCACCAGGCATGCTATAACTCAAGGACAGTTCAGTAAATATCATTTTCTCATCTGAGCCAGGAGGCCAGGAGTTCAGATCACTGGACTTGTCCTAACAGCACAGCATGATTTTATATAAATGGAGCACTATGAACCGCCTTCCTTTGAGGTAAGATATCAAGTTAGTGTTTTTCGTCAAGCACAGCGGTTCTCTACAGGGGAAAAAAATCCATAGTGTTTTTCTTAAAGAGGAAGAAGGGAATATTTCAGGCAGCCTGACCAACTTTCCATTTGTAATTAAATCAGACTCGCTATATGACCCAGGAGTCCTTATAACATCTCTGTTGATTACAATATCAGCTTTGGTTAGATAAAGAACAGAGGATCAATTCTTTCATTTCAGGATCCTGTCCAAATGAATGTGGATCATTTTTAGATTCATCTTCGTATCTTAGAAAAAGCAGAAAGGTAGTTACGGGGATAGAGGGGAAAAGAAGAATATTAATCACTGAAAAAATGGTAAACACTTTCTATTTTTCTTTCTGAGAATGAGGATGCAAAATTTTCTTTTATTTCTGTCTCAATACTAATAATGGTTTAGCTTTGGGCATGTCCCAAATTATTACTTTTGCAACACCGCAAATAACAGTTCTGGTTTGAAGGCCAGTAAAATGTTTTAAGATACTGTGCAGACATTGTGATATATAGACCATGCTCTGTATTTACCATAAACACTCATGAAAGATAGTTAGCCCTGAAATGAAATTTGCAAAGCATTCTAACACTGATACTTACCATATGGGTATTAAGCTGCTCTCTTGCTGTTTCTGGTAAGCCTCCGACAGGTTTTGATGCCAACAGCTGACGTTCAGTGTCTGTCAGCCATTGCTGCATATCTTCAACTTCACCATGGAAACCTTGGGCCTAAATTACACCATATCATTTTAGAGCATACTTAAATGTTTTCCATTCTAATATTAATTCAGATGCAGAAGTATACTGCCAACAGAATCAATCAGATATTTACAATAATCAACGGAAATTCCAAAACAAAATTTAAACGTGCTGCATCCAGTATAAAGGATAAAAACAAAAAAGCATGGAACTCATGAAAGAAGGCTAAATGAGCAATTGTGAGATCAGTGTTTTCACTGAATAATGTATCTATACAGACATTTCAGCCTTCTAAAATGCATAAGCCAAAATCTGAAGTCTTGATTCAGCACTATAAAAGATAGTGGCCAGCTGTGAAAGATACAACTGGATCAAAACCTTCTCCAGACTCAGGAATGTCTGCATTATGGTTTTGATATAGACCAACTTCCAATACATATATCTACGTGTTTCATGTAAAAAGGCCCTTTTTTCAGAGTTATCTCTTTATTTGATCATTTCCTGTTCACCTGGATCAAGGCACTGTCCAGCTGCTGTTTCCTTTGTTCTGTTTTTTTCAACACATTTTGCCAGCACTGATTCAGAAGTTCCAACTTGCTCCGTAAATTACTTGCTTCTTCAACAGCACTTGATTCAATCAAGTCATTTCCTGCTTTCTTAACTGCTTCCACTGTAGATTGATGAGCTAAAACATCATTTTGTAGCACCTACAATTGGAACACAACATGTATGACTGGCCATGTTGGTAAGTTATTGAATGAAGGCAACTACATTAACTGAGCTACTGTTTAAAATTAACACAGGTATTAGCAATTAAAGCTGCATTAATTAATCTCACTTCAATCAACAGCAGTAACACCCAATATGATATATTTCATTTTTATACCTAGGAAAAAAATAGATTCTTTCTCAATAAAAATGCAAAACTGTGAAAGGTTTCTGGTACTGCTAGTGAAGAATCATGTCTGAGATATCCAGTATCACTTCACTCTTCTTAACTTACTACGTACTTTTCTTTAATAGCACTTTTCTTTTATTTAGAGAATAAGGTGTGAAAACAGTGTTATATACAGTATTGCTGATTGCTCACAGGGCAGCAGGGTAAGAGGAGAAGAAAGGGAGGAACAAGAAGAGTATGTGCTTGCTGTACATACAGCACCCTGATGCCATGATGCCTTTTCATTTATTTCAGGTCTACAACTGGTTTCACATTATGTCAGGCTAGCAGGACACTTCAACTGTCCTAAGAGCTGGAGAATGATTGTAAAGCTAACACCATAAGATCTCCTCCCAGCTGGTTAAAAACCCATTACCACAAACCGCAATAAAATCATAATGAGCAATAAGAACATTTGGGAAAAGGATGCTGTTTTCAGAAAGGTTTCTAAAAGATTAAGATAAGGCTTATAAATATCAGATACAAAGGACAGAAAAAGAGGATTTGCAAAAAGGTTAAGAGGGGATAATAAACCCCATCTGAAAAATTCAAGTTTATGACTGCTGTCTTCCAGGAGGTGTGGTTCAAACTCATTTCCCTCAGAATGCTAGCATATGGAAAAGAAAATTTAAAGGTAACTACCAAGAAACTTTTAAATAAAATATACAGAGTGTTTGACTAAATAGGGAGTTACAGGTAGTCCTCATACAAAGAAAGTGCACCACATTTGTATTATTTCTTCTAAGTGAAGCACTAACAATATCAGTTATTTTACTTTCCCAATTGAAAAAGGGACATTAACAGAAGCAGATGCATCTTATTCCTTCCTTCCTGCTGAGGCACACTAAGAACAAGGTCTATTCTTTCCAAAGTTATTCAAGAGATGGATGTTTTTGAAGGCTACCACAGGAAGTGCTACTGTGTGAACTTTCTAACCTATAAACTCTGTTTTTTGAAAAGGAAGTAGACTCGTTCATGTGTTTGCTGAACTCCTTTAGCACCCAAGGTGGATGAAGTAATCAACGATGTCTGGATGTTCTTTGGTAGTAAAACACTTCCATTCACTGAGAATGTAAGAGTTTCATAAAGTGGAAGTTGGGTTGGTGATGATTTTTGTTTTTAAAGGCATGTTTCTAACAGTAGTTACAAAGGGCACGTATATATATTTTACTCTGTCCAAGTTCCAACTGAACACACAAAAGGCTTCAGAAGCTGTACAGAAGCTGTACAACTGCATTAACACAGACAAAAAAATGCCAAAATTATCTTTATACTGTCAATTTCAGTCTATTATCTCTAAATCCAAAAAGAACTCTGAATGAGAATACTTTTCACATGATATGCAAGGCAAAATTTAAATGGCAGATTTAAAGGAAAGGAGAGGATTTATGAGGTTAGTATGAAATCTTCAGCCCTACAAAAAGCCACCTCATCATTAACAGCACTGAGCCACACAAACAGGTAAAGATGATTTCTCCCTCTCGGGAGATGCTCTTCAAAATAAAGGAGGAAGGGAAGGATTCTTCCAAGGGCTCCAAAGGCACACCAGCCATTAAAAATAATAAAAAAATTAAACCTACATTGTAATTTACAAAGACATAAAGATGAAGGTTGGTTTACCCCTAAAGTTTGCTGGGAGTTTCAGGGCAACATCCTCTGTTTTAGCTGGTCACAACTGAGATACAATTTTGTAGATCTCAGAACAAATTGCTTTTTCTCTGAGAAGCAAGCAACAAGAAGCACAGTTGTTTAAAGATTTAAGTGCATTTGGTAAGCCCTGGCCCAAACAGAACTAGTCAAGGAGTTTCTTGCTTCAGGGAGAGTAGCAGGTACGACGACTTTAGCGTTTCCGGAGTCAAATGAAGGTGAATAAAGGTGGAGACTAGGGTGAGCTGCTCTTTTCCACTAAAACCTATGCCAGTTGCTTGGTATATGCAAGAAAGGAGGAAATACAGAGGAGCAAGAGGAAAGATATTAGTTATTTACTTCCAAGCCTGCATTTCAGCCATAATCTGCATCTTGAAAATCTCTACAAAGAATTATTTATCAAGTTTTACAACAACACTCATCGCTAAGACAAACATCAAAAGAATGTTTCAGTTAATATTCAGTATAATTACATACATGATGTTTGGCAAGTTCAATTTCAATAGCCTTGGGGTCTCCACCCACAGGTTTCTGTTCATTCAGCAAATCTTCTGTATGCGTCAGCCACGTCAGTAACTCATCCAGGGCATGCTGGAACTGCCCCAAGGCTAACAAGGCACCCTCCAGCTTGTGCTACAGTAAAAATAAAATAAAATTAACAATAAAATGGCTTCATGATGCTATTGAATTGGCTTAAATTACCACTAGTCGCTGCATTCACTGAGTGAGGTTCACGTATCTGATAGCGTAAAAAACAGAGAGAAACGGTTACAAAAGAGACTGCCTCTACAGTTAGAGCTGAGTTAGCACTTCCATTGTAAAGCCTTACAACTAGGCTTAAATTCCTCACCATTACAGATCTCGTAACCAGAACAAAGTTTGCAGGTTCTTTCAGCAGAGATATGGTAGTAGTTTTCATCATTTAGGACATAATTTTAACATAAATGCAACTTGGTGCATGAACTTTTTAAAACTTTTTCTTTGCAGTGAAATGAGTCAATTTAGAAAGAAATACACTTCAAAGCACTGCATCTTTAAATATCTGTTTCACTTTGATAACTGAGTGTTTTGGAAAGAGCGCTGAAATAGTTTAATATTAAGTTTTTAAGAGAAAGTGTTCAGTTCAGCAGTTGATATTGGTTTTGCACATATAAACGTGTTTAACTGCTAATTAAGACACCATCCAAAAAACATGAAATAATGACTTGATGTGACACTGCTGATTGAGGAAGTGACACAAAAATACTGCCAAGGGTTTAAAAATCATGAAAGAACTCAGTAAACTGTGAAATTCCAATTCTATTAGATATAGTTCTGTAATTTCCAAAACAAAAAAGACTAGATATATAAGGTGATACATACAATATGCATAACAAAAAGCTTTTCTTGAAAATCTAAGCCATGAATAAAGCCCTCACCTTCAAGTTTATTTACCTGTCTATTGATAATTTTTTCTTCTAGGTTGTCCCACATTAGTTTGAGCTCTGAGAGAGGGTCTTGAACAGTGTGCCTGTCACTTTCCTCTGTTACCTTCTTCAGCAATAGTTCTGCCTGGTGGTTCAGTCTTTCCATTTCTATCTGCTGCTGATAAGCTTCTGTCTTAAATTGCTATGATAAATATAAGGAGAATACAAATGAACATACCACAAGTAATGATCATTTTGGATATAGCACAGTATAGCAATGTTTACAATACTAATGCAGCACTGTCAGCTTTCGTAAATTTGGGGTTTTCTTTACTGTTAGTGCCAGGTAAATATATTTCCTGGGTCAAAATGCATGCAAGGCACTGACAATCCAGCTAACTGAAAATACACAATAATGTCTCACTGTTCCATCAGATATTGCTAACTGTGAGCAGAGGATGATAAAGGAAGATGCAAAATATATAAGAGTACTCTCCAATGATCTCTCTGGTTTGTAACAAAGGCAAAACATATCTTGAGTAATTTCTAGCTCTTGTGGTTGTGATAATATAGTACTTTGAACTTTACATAGAATTATTGTTCAAAAGGTCTGAAAGCAAATTTTCTTAAGTCAAACACCCTCTTCTAAGGGCAACTTTGGCAACACTGTGAAAACAATCTGCATACGTGCATTCTTATTCTGACCTTTATAAGATAACTGATTACAATTCATATGAAGTTGCATCATAAAATAGGTAGATTAAACAACCTGCCCACAGCCCCAAAAAATGTACAAGTCAGAAACAAAACCAAGGATTTCCACTTGATCATTACACATCTCTGTTTTTTATTTAAAATATGTATAATAGTCTACCAATGTCAGGAGCATACTGAGTCAAAGATCCATACCAAGAGGTTTCTAAGCTAGCCTGAGATTTAGATTTACAGCTTACTGGATCTATTCGGAATGACATACATGACCCTTTTGAGCATTTAGGTAAAACCTATAGTGACAGAAGTGAAAAGCTTTGGGAGCATTTTCCCAGTGCCTCAAGGAGGCTGCAAATGTTGAACACAAGAAAATGTGAAGGTCATGACAAAAATCCTCTTCATAACCTTATAACCTTTGAAAGAGAAGAAATGATATTACAAGTATTTTTCAGCTATCAATACATATTCACAGAATAAAATGCAGTCTCACCAAAATCAATACCAAAGACTTCAGCCATATATTTTAAAAGGAAAGGTTTGCAATGAAACATAATTTGAGATTTTCACACAGATTCTTTTTACTAAAAATTGAAAATGAAAATTGCTTTGACTCTTGAAAAAGACAGAATACTGAACAATACAGAAAATACAGACAGATGAAAAATATAAATGAAATATATAGCTAGTTCATACCTTAAGTTCCTCAGTTTGCTGCTTCACTGTCTCCAGATCTGTTCCAACTGGGGACATAGATGCTAACTTGCTGCCAGCAATGTCTACCCAGTCAAATATTGCCTGAAAGTCACAATATGAAATTCAAGTGTAAGCAGAGAGAAACAGTATCATGTTTTAAAAGCTGTATTATGTAAAGTATCAGAATTTCTTTCACTCCAGAGAACAACATTGCTACCCGCTTTGAAAGAAAAGAGCTTTTCTCAATGAAAGCTAGATTCTTGATGACACAAGGGATCAAATACTGAATACACTTAAGTATTCCATGTAATAGTTACAAAAGCATATATGCTGACAGACTGAGCTTTTATTAGCAGCAATATTCTGCCAGTACTATTCATACTGAGTAGCACTTTACTTCTTGAATACCCTGAAAAGTAAATACAGAACAAACTCTCTATTTCACAGCCTTTCAGAGCCAAGACGAAAGGCTGTAGCTGAATGATATCACACTTTAAATGATGATTAACTACACATCATCAACAAGCAAACTTCAATTGCGGGGCAATGTTAGCTGTGTAAGGACCTTGGAATGAGACCCATTCAGTATTTATTAGGTAGTGAAGGACCATAACTGAGCTAGACTGCATCTCAGTAGGATAATGCAGTTACAGTTTTAAACAACAAATTAAGTTTTCCTATTCCTGAGACTGTTCAAGTACTTGTTTTGCTCCTGATACAGCATAGAACAACCTCGAGGATACTCTACTTACAGCTTACCAGCTCCTACAACAACCCAGGGAATTGCATAGGAGAAAGAATACCTCTGCTAGGCCCTTTTCCCCCTGCCTGTTAGCCATCATTCACGAAGCAGGAGTGCTTGGCGGAGCTGTTGCCTACTGCTACACAGTTGCCTCAGAAAAGGAAAACTACCCCCAACAAGCTCAACAGGACAAGGCAGCTGCAGGGCAGTTAAGAATCTGTGCATAATACTTTGAATATCGTTTACTGAAAAGAGCATAAGAAGGCATTCAAATACTGTTCTTGCACAAAGTACTAAGCTTGCACAATGTCCAATGTATAACCACAGAAAATGGAAAGCACTTAAACCAACAGCAATGTTGCTAATGTAACCCTACAAGTCAACCTCTGTACGGTAGGATCATAAAAGTATTTGGAGAAAATTATATAGTGAGGTGCCCTGCAAAACAGGCACAAGGCATTATTATTAAGGAACGTTTTGCTGCTTGATCTTCACAGAATACACTAACAACTTGTGTCAGTGCTGTGTGAAGTTGCAATTTTAAGTTTTAAAGATTTAAAGAATCAAGAAAGACAATAATTCCACCGAGCCAAAAAAAAAAAAGTTCTGCAAAATTTGATGTTTTGAAATCTCTTCAAATGTTTCAATCTTCCAATCATTCATTGACAGAAGATATAAGACATGTGGTCAGACAAAGCTAGGAAGAACATGCACGCAAACATACAACACATAGTGAAAAAGATATCTTTAAAAATTGCTGAAAAATTTACCTACAGATTTAAAAAATGAATCAGCTTCTGAAGTACTAGGATTGGATAAATTATACTATAAATTTGTATAGTGGTCCAGAAACATTTTATTAATACTTTTTTGTTTGTTTCAAATATTCAAATTTATTTACTTAACTGACTTCTAGAAAGGCTAGAATAAAATGAGTTATGTGACTTTGTCCTCTACCCCAACAAAATGGCAGCAGTGAGTACATAGACTAGTATTCTGTTATTTTCCAATCAAGTAAATATGTTACGACATTAACTCCCCTATCATCAAAAGTACCAAATATCACAAGAAAATGTGAGCAGAATTACCATGCATTTGTGTGGTGCTGCTCTCATCATTAAACAATGAAGCTTTAATTTGGAATCTAAATACAGTGCAATATGTGAACAATTACAAAAAGAAAGCAAATGAATACAGTTATTGTCTAATGCAAAAAAAAAAAAAAAAGAGAGAGAGAGAGAAAAGATATGCCTGCTGAAGGAAATACTTCCTACAATCAGACTGAGGCATTGCCCGTCACCTGCCCAATCACATGACTTTTTAAAAATACAAACAGCATTAAATCCTACTGACTCAGGATCGGGTTAGGTATATCATACCAGCTTACCTGCAGTCCATCTTGGTATTGAACAGCTGCCTGCATAGCTTCCACAAGCTTGTCCACCCGCTCTTTCCATGTTTTGTTTAAGGCATCCCAGGCAGAATTCAGCTGCAAATTAAGTGCAGTTTACTCCAATGGCCAAAAAGAATTTTACTGCAGTATAATTTGCATTCACTAACTATTCACTAATCAATAACACCAATAAATTAAGCATGAATATTTCATATTTATTCCACATTAAAACTCTTGTTCTTTCAAGCGTGATTAGTTTCCTTCAGAATATACTAAAAGTTCTGGATTACAGAAGCTGTGAACTTCACTACTGATTATTGAGTATTTTTATTAACATAGGGATTGTAGTTAATATGGGAAACACTATTATGAAATCCTGTAGAGTTGCATCATTATAATGAAGGTAGGTTAAAAGAAACTTACAGTGCTGAACATGAAAGAAATCAGTACTGCGCAGACATCCAAACAGGACTGTCTCAGTTAAGGTGTCTCACTTGGCATGAACTAGGTATATCTGAAACTTATTCTAGTGTTACTTTTGCATAGTCAGCCATCTATTCTATTAATTGGTGAATACTTTTATCATCTTTTACAAAAACTGTAATCCATAAATCAATAAAATCAAATTGTCTATACATAGTAATCTAATCTGAGTCAAGATTTATTTAAGCAAAAGGCAAACTTTAATTTAACACAAAAGTTTCAGGGACACCTTACTTTTGCCTCTCCTCTCCCCCATATTCTTCTTTATTTTTAAAATATTTTGGGGAAGAGGCAATACCAGTTTCAGCTGAACAAACATCTAACGTAACAGATTTAAGCATCGCATTTCCAGTACCTCGTCTATACTCTTGTTGACAATAGGTTTGTCAGGCTCTCCACAGGCAGCTCTAAGTTCAGAGCCAAGGTTCACAACTGTTTCTAGTTCTTCTTGCAGTCCATCAATTTCTTCTTTAGCAGCCTACAGGAGAAAAAAATCCAAAGCTGCTAATACTAAATTTAATAATCTACACACCTCTTGCTTTTAAGATAGAACACTGCAGGCTTTGGATACTGTTTTCTTTAAAATCACTTGGATTTAAAATTGGATACTTAAAATATAAGCAGCCCTTTGCAGTGTCAGAGTGGAACCAACTGACGTTGGACTGAATTATACCAGTGGCTTATGATGTCATTTTATATGAGATGAAAAAATAAACAGGAAGCTTTAAATTAAATTTCTTTAATCAGAATGTTTTCTTTTTCAAAGATTATCATTGTACTTTCAAATCTTTAACTATCAGCATAAATAATTACAGGCTCAGAGCATAATATACACATCTGTATGTCTTTCATTTAGATGTTACGTATTACTCAGGGCATCTAAAATATGTATGACTTTAAAAAATCCCAGTAACATGCCTATTATACGTATGTTTATAAACAGATATGTAAATATAATGACAGGCATAAGTTACATGCTCAGTGCAATTAAGCACTGATACATATCATTTGCCATAGACTCTTCAGATACCATTACAGTGAATTTCTATATAATTATCCCCCTTGGTTTCTAAAAGAATTCTCCTGTGGTATTTCAAAGTAATTCTGTCTTTTCTCTGTGTACTGAAAATAAAATACTTTAGGTCAACCAAATACTTTCTACTGACCTCTGCAGCTTCTTGCTGTTGCTTGACAACAGACGGGTCGACTCCAGGTCCCTCCAATTCTCGAATGAAGTCTTGAGTATCTTTAATAGTAGCTACGAGAGCCATATGATCACACCAAAACTTTTCAGCTAGTTCCATCACATCCAACAATTTGGCCTCTCTTTCCTCAGTCAAGGTCTGGATGTCTTCCCAAATGAGGACCATTTGGTCCAGTTTATCTTGAACAGCTAAACGGCAAATGAACTAGTTTACTACGCTGGTGAAAAATTCTTGGCCATAAATATTTCTATAGTTCTACAACAGAAACAGTCGTATGTATACATTTTAAAGTTCAGATACTAAATTGTTTCTTTACAGGACTCTTTATAATGTTAAGGGGAAACAATCAATACGGCCTTTAAAAATAAAGCATTATTAAACTAGTGCCTTGCTGTTATAAACCTTCAGCAGCTTCTCCAGGAGAACACAACTCCCAGATTAGTAGTAAAAAATGAAGATTTTTATATACTGTAGCTTGCTGTATTTCAGCTACATGAAACTTTCCTCAATTTACTACCTTTAGCAGATATATCCTTATCAGCTCCTTCTGAGCGAGCAATCATTTCCTCCCCCCGCTGTTTAAGCGTCTCATACACTGGCTGAAGTTTTTCCAGATCCATTGACACATTCTTATTTTCACTGATCTGTTCTTTAATCTTCTCAACCTCTGCTGAGATTGAAGGTGGCTGCCTCAGACGTTCAACTATGCGCTTCAGACTCTCAAGAGTTGGATCTATCTTGTCATGGAACTGAGAGGGTAATAAAGAATAGAAAGGAGAAGCAGAGAAATTAGAAGAAAAAATGATTAAAAAACTGCATCTCAAAACTATCTTGGAAAAAGGTACTTAAAAATTAATATATTTAACATCTCTAACTACCTTAGAATACTCCCTTGTGGTTCTTCCCCTCATCTAATACCTAAATTATGAAGATGACCTTGCAAAATGATACTTCCTCTCAGGTTTAAGAGATACGGATTTTTACTTTGAAGTCTGGGTTTACTCCCGAGACACTCCATCTAAAGATACTTTACATATAGTAGCATTTATCTGCATATAGTTCTGCATAACTAATAGATTACTTTGTACTGTATTTTGGAGAGCCACGGCTTTCTAATTTCATCAGTTTAGAAAGATATTTACCTTAATATTAAATACAAGGCCGAAAAATACATACTGAGTACACATTCTCATATCATGACCAACATACTGCATATAAAAACGGATTAAAATCTGAGGCATAAGGTCATTCAAAAAGACACTTGCTACTGCCCAGGTGGTGCTGGTTAGCGCTGTAAAAGCACATTATTTTCTGCAACTAAAAGCACACTAGAGTGTGTATTATGTCCACCCACCTTTGACTCTGAGCCCAGGTGCCTAGATACTCAATTACAGCTGTGTCAACATGGTTCATCCCTCGGTACAGGTCCAAAGTTAAGCTCTAATATATGCCTTTGGATCTATACAAATTGCAACAAATGACTCAACATCATGCCTGTGTCACATTATGGAAATTAATAACTGTGGGTGAAACTAATGATCTGCCAGGATCTACCAAGAGCTCTTGCCATTACACTTGGGAAAGGCACTAGAAATAGCACAGCAAAGCAGGGTTACCTGATGTGAAAAAATTGCCAGTTTCCTTCCATTCAAAGGAACATAGGCAAAACAAGTGTAATTACTTTCTCCCACTGTACAACACACTTCAAATCAGACTGTGTGACTAATGTTATGGACTCGGTGTTTTTGTTAGAAGTGTAAATATCATAAAAGTAGAGAAACGTGTTAAGAAAGATAAACAGCCTTCCCACATTCAAGGCTTCTGAAAAACTGATTTGGGCAACAAAACCTTACAAAAGTGATAAAAAATGAAGTTAAATTGGCCATATTCGGGTCTAATTTTAGGACATATATATTGCGTTTTAAAATTGTCAGTGCATTCAATGACTAACGTGTATATTGTACTCTTCATTGTACTCATTGTACTCTTACTGCAATGAATGAGACAAGGCGTTTAAACCTTAAAAGGAAGAAAAGGTAGGTCACTGTATCCTCTCATTCTGGCTCCACAGCTTATATACTGCCTTTGATACATAATGCAATTTAATATAATTTAAAATCTGAAAAGTCAAATAATTATTCTTCCAAGACTGTCTAGACAAACACTGACATATCCACCCTACTACAGAGCACTGATAATATATATTTATGTATCTTACCAAAGGAAGAGATCATATAAAAGTATATTCTGGGAGCTAAGAATGTTTTTCTTTGACATCTGCATATACATTTACATGTGTGACATGAATGTTAAAGTATTTCACAAGTAATTATGCAATTTCCCAACATGTGGTGATGTTCCGGCTGCTACCAAAGAATGCACGTTTATCCTTGCGTTCTGTACTTAGACAGTACCTTGTGTTTGTCTATCACAAACAAAGTGGGGGCTGGAATAATAAAACAAATAACTTGATTTTCAAATGTGTAGCTCCAAACGGGGAGAGGACTGAGCATTTGTGATAAAGAAAAACATGGAATCTAAATAATCAGGCTTATTTCAGAGGTGTGAATAAAGTAGCTGTTTAGAATGGTTGAAAGTATAATAAAATCATGTCCATAACCAGTTCAAAAACAGGTTGATGACATCGGATGTCACCTTATTCCTTAGGTTCTTCAATGCAGGCAGCAGTGGCTAGAAACATGAGGTAATTACAATGACCTATGAAGAAAATTATTTAGAATGCAGACTTCATGAGAACACCAAGGTCTATTTCTTAATTTAGTATTTTAGATCTGAGCAGAATATGGCACTAAATTTCCAGTAAACAGAAAAAAAGAGGATTTCCCATAAAGACAACAGTATAGAATATTCAGGGTTTTTTATGGGTTGATGTCCACAGTTTTAATGAGTCCTTTCCTGAATTTGGGGTTGAGTAAAACACAGAATTTCAATTTGGGTTAATTGCTATTCAACCCAAAATATAAAAGTCTCTAGGATCTGATACATAACAATACACTTATTGAGGTTCATGCCAACTCTGTTACAGAGTTGATTTATAAAATGCACATTAACTGTTCAAGCATATGTCTATATTAAAAGTTCCTGTGCATTTATAATGAAGAGTAAATGATAAACTACTACTAACTCTGATAAACTACCCTCTAGTTCCATTGGTAAAGGACTGTAACTAAAGTTGCCAAGTTCTAGATAGAAATATTTGCAACTTATATATATAACTGATTAACACTGATATCCACAGATAATGAAGCATCAACTAGTAACACACCAGTAGGAGAAAAAAGAATAAGGTAAAAATAAAACCCCACATTTTTAGCCCAAATGTTCCTTTTTCAACTTCAAAATTATAGCTTAAGAAGAGATAACATTTTGCAAATGCAACAGAGTCATAATACTGACCAATGTATAAAATTAGAACCCCTTGACAGCTAGAAAATCAATACCATCAGCAGTGAAATGAATATTCACAGACCATTTGGTTGAAATATCCAGATAAAACAGCAGTATAGTCTTGATATATACATACAAGGTGACAATGTCTGTGTATCTTTCCATTTGAATGAATCCAATTATACTTTAAACTTAAACTGATACCTGGGTACACTGAGAAATGGCTTCATCCAGAGCCAGTGCTCGCTTTTTGACATCTTCCTTAATTTTACTGTAAAGGGTGTCAGCTGCCACGTATTTCTCTTGAATAGAAAAACCTTCTCCTGGGCTGAGCTCCAGCAACTGAGGCCCGGTTTTGTTCATCTTATCTATATGAGGCTTGTGCTCAGCGATCAGCTCACGCAGTTGCTATAACAAACCAAACAACTTATCAGTATCTTATGCTTATACCACCGTATTACAGCTGTCCACACTTCTAATACATCCAGCTGGCAAGCGATTCCAAACAAGTACCCTTCATCCTAATGTATAGCACAAATAATATCAAATAAAGGCAGTGATTGCTCTGCCAGTGATGGCTGCCTTTCCAACATGGGTGGCTATCCAGTCATAAAACTTCACAATTAAAGAGATATTGGAAAGGTCTATGCAACAAACCCGTAGAACATATTACATGCAAGATGCTAACTGTGCATACGACACTGGCAACAGGCACCCCCTATCATTTTTAGCACCTATAGTGACAGAAGTGGCAACAATACCCCAGACATTTGTGTAACGCTGCCAGGTATATCCTTTTCATGCTGATATTTGCTACTTGCCACAAAGCGTTCCACTGAAGAACCTCACAGAATGAGGTACTGACATTGCAAGAATATTAATGCAAATTACCCTTCGTTTAAGAATAGGAAACTAACACAAAGAGGAGTCGAAGAAAGAAGGGAAAAGGACACAGCAGAGAACACTCAATGCAGTTTAGCAGATGCCACTCTGGCCACCAGATCATACCGTCTCCTCAACAGCACTGCTACTTAGTGGACATAAAGCTTAACAAGTAATTAACAAGTAAATTAAATTGGATTTCAACTGCCAACTCCTTCTCATCACCCACCCCCAAAGTAAGTCAAAACTGGGGAGAAAACTGTGCAAAGGCTTGTGGTAGTGAAAGGCCACAAGGTAATCCTTCTATCTTACAACTTCCCCAAGTATTTTACTTTCATTTACTTTTACCAGCAGATCTGACAAATGGGGAAATTTTGGAGTAGCCCAATCTTTCCCGCCATTTTTATTGATTTTTTAGTTCATCTCTTCTTTTTTAAAACAATCCCACTGGCTGGTGAGGCAGTGAGCTCCACGCACTTCTATCCTATAGCCACCGTGCAGGAGCAGGAGAGGCTAGAGCAGATATATGCTCTGTTCCTTCTAGCTCAGGCTTTGTTTAAATTATTGAAGGCTCAGAAGAGGACTTATATCAGTCACAGTGTAAATAAATCCTCTTTTCTTCAACTGAGGTTCTTGCCTTAAAAAGAAATCCTGATAGCTTGCTTACATGCTCCCCCCAGAAGAGGAGAGAAGAGGTTGGGAAGACTGAAAGGACAGTGACCGCAACTCTCCACTGTCTCCTGATGACAAAAAAGCAATGAAAATACAAGAAAACCTGTCTCTAGCTACTTACTGAGAAAGCAATTCTATTTGTATACGTTGCAACAAGAAAAATAATGTTGATTAGTGAAGAAGAGGAAAAGACTAAACTAAAAATATTTTTAAAGTTTTTAGAAAATCATTGTGTGTTTTATTTTTGTTCACGAATAGATACTTCACACAAGGCCAGAGAGTCCCCATTTCTAGGTACAAAGCTTATGTTAGTAATGTGCCCAAGGGTAAATTCCAAGCAGATTGACTGCATGTTACTAACACAGAACCTACTTTATGTATTCCACAACTGCAGGTGTAATAAAGCTAATAATCAGCAAATATATCAGAACAGAAATATAAGTGAATACAAAAAAGTCTACTCACATTCAGAATCACTTCTTCTTTTTTTTAATATAACTGTAAATGATTTGGTCTTTGCCATGACCAACTACTGAGTAAACAATTCCAGTAAACCAGTATTTCAGATCAGATTACTTGTTAAAATTGCCTGACATTAATCTTCTACTTAACAAACAAATCTTCAGCTAATGGCATAGCCCAGGGAAAATACAAAAATAGAAACTCATATGAAGGGCCTCTCATGCAAGCAGAATGATTAAAGTAGATGGGGAATAATTCTGTAAGTAAAGCAAGCATGATTTGGGTCATGATGACTAATAAAGATATTTTGCAAAGCTCATATAATATAGCTAGTCTTAATAGAGAATGCTTGTTCATTGTGGACCTAGCAGGAAGATAAATGAGTGAAGACAGCATTTGCCAGTACATATGAGTGGCACATTTTCATTAACTAGCCTCATAGTAAACAAGACTTTGAAGCTAGGGTTCATCCTGTCTAATTTGAGGCACTTAACTGAGGTACCTATAATAAAAGAACTAGTTACTCCATGCTCAATGCAGAGAGACAGGTATCTCCAGTGGCAATTCAGGCTTTGCATGTGTTAAAACATCTAGGTTTCTGGTGGGATAAATCCAGTTCCATATATTACACGTAGCCATATATGAAACATACTGGGGTTTGTTGTTGTTGTCGCTTTTTCATTCCAGCTGATTGTTCCTCTATGTAAGAAAGCCCACGTGGAGCCCAGCTAACAAAACTGCAGCCTTTACTGTGTGATTTTATGGTGAATATTTTTTTCTTTTAATTATTACATAATAAAACATATATTATATGAGAAATAGCTAAGGGATTCACTGGGATTGAAATACTGATTCCTTGGCCCCCTAGTTGTCCATCTTCTTGGCTCAGCAAAGTTTCATTTCCATGATACCAGCAAAACAAATGCCAAATTTTCCTGTGTTCATTCCTGTGTTCAACATTCAACTGAGTACTCCACAGTTCTAAGGAGACCACTACATGGTTTGCGACACTTTACTTTTAGAAGACAGCAAAACTCTTACCCGATGCTCTTCTTGTTGTTGCTTTAAAGTTTCATATTCAAGGGCTGGGGCAGGAAGCTGTGAGATGACCATTTCTGTTTCAGTTAACCACGGCCAAAGCTCTTCATAAGTCTCCCAGAACTGGTTAACCAGGGACTGAGCCCGTTCCAGTTGGAGGTTTCTCTCAGAGTTTATTTGACAGACTGCATCGTATTTCTGTAAGAGGCTTTCCAGTTTTTTCTGTGAAATAATATTAACAAAAAATAGCAATACATGACTTTCCACATTAGTTATTTGTAAGGCCTCTTTTACCCTCATATCTAAACAGTCCCTGGTAATTACAGCACCAAACCATAGTGCCCTGAATTTTAGTTTTAATAAAACTTCTATAGTTACAGAGTGTTTAAAATAGATGGGATCAATACAGCAGGAGACTGAATTTGGCAGAGTACTTTTAAGGTAATCAAAGCTTGCTCACATGTTCTCCCCATAATAATGTCTGATATTTACATAGGACATTTTATTCACACGGCACTATTCAAGCTGCAAACGGTTTGACTGCAGATCTTAGCCCTGGTTCTGTACTGAAGAGACTTCTCTTCAGGGATACTTGGCAGAAAGTGAGTCTTCCACAGCATTTCTGAATCAAAGCATCATGAATAGTGCAAAATAATCTGTTTTTTGAAGATGTGACAAGAGAATAGGGTGCATTGTTGTGGTTGTATCTAACAAACTTTAAACAGAAACCATGCAACATTATTTTCCAGGTTAGTATATGTTAATTGATGAAGATGTGTTGCCATTAATAATATGATAGTTAGAACTACAAGGTTTAAATATTACAAACCTTCTTTCTTGGGGCATGTGATAATAAAAATTACTATCAACTAGCTATACATTTTTCCTATGGAAAGCTGCCCATGTTATCATTTTTATGAAATATTATATGTGGCAATGCACATAAATGCTAGCCTTGGAAAAAACAGACATATAAATAAGCCATTGAATGTGAAGTAGAGAATCTGCTTTTGGCAGAACAAGCCAAAATCCTTTCATTTGTTATGTCTCGCATGTAAATTAAGTATAGAGATGCTATCCAAAGGACAAAACAGTCTAACACACAGATACATAGTATTTTAACTAATACAAATTTTTAATAAAGGTTCACATAAAATTGTTCTCCCTTACTTTAATGGCTATTTTTTAATCAATTGAACATCTCAGTTGTTTTAAACTTAAGAGCAAATCAAATTTATTCAGAGATCCTGCAGCAGAGCACAATTAGTGAAGTACTGTTTTTCAAGGAGGGTGGTCATTGGAAGGACCGAAGTAACACAACATACATATACCCAGGTTCACCAGGATTGCGTCCAGGCGGGTTTTGAGTATCTCCAGAGAAGGAGACTCCACAACCTCTCTGGGCAACCTGCTCCAGTGCTCTGGCACCCTCACAGTGAAAAAGTTTTTCCTCATGTTCAGATGGAACTGTCTGTGTTTCAGCTTGTGCCCATTGCCCATTTTATTTATATATAATACATATACATATGTATGCAGACATGTATGTATCTATCATTAATCCACCCATACACACATATATGGAGATATAGATATATATGGATATGTGAATATATATACATATGGGTATACATATATGTACACACACAAGCACACACACATCTCAGCTCTCAACCTCAGGCCCTGTCCGTATACAGAAACATAGGCACCAGAATGCCTTGCATGGGCAGTGCTAGTCAACAGGGTGGAACAATCTCTGTAAAGAAGGCCCAGACTGAAATCAGCAGAAATGAAAGTAGAGATTCACACTGAAATGCACAGCCATTGGGCAGGTACAGAAGTACATGTGCCCAGAGCTTCAGAGACCCCAGAGAAATGAGGAAGATAAACAACCAGATGCCATACACACCACCCCAGATGACTAAACCTTATTCACTCAAATCATCTCATTGGCTAAAACACTATTTACAGTGGATGAAGAAGACAATTCAGGCTTCAGATTAGTGCCAGACAATGAAGCAAGTACTCAGTGCTTGCTCTTTGAATGCCCTGAAGAAGCAGAAGAGATATACAACAACATTTCCTCTAGTATTATGAACCTCAGACTAGAAGTGTCTGTAATTAATGCTTTTCATTAATATTTAAAATGATACACTATAGGAATCCTCCTACTTTATATATAGTCTTCAGATCCACCACTGTAGCTGCGATTTATAGAACTTTACCTTCATGGTCTGTTTCTCTTCTTCAGTGCATGTGTTCATAATCTTATCCCCAGATTTTACAAGTTCATCTATAGTATCTTTGTGCCTCAAAATCTCCATGGTAAATGCCTTGAAACACAATAAAAACTGGTCAGCAATAAAAAATTGAGTACATGAAGCAAAAACTATTTTTGAAGTGCATTATCATGGACTGAAAATTAAATCATGCCAGTACATTTTCTAGATGGAGAGTGTGCTGGCCAATAATTAACATGACAGTTGGAAATGCCTTTCTTTTACCTTTTGAACTTGTAGCTGAGCAGTGGTCTGGTCTTGCTCAAGCCTAATATCACCCAGAGACATCAGTTTCTTTTCTGTTTCTGCAATCCAGGCTAATTCAGCATCAGCTGCTTGATCAAACTAAATGAGGGAGACATTAATTAGTTCAGCAATTCTATAGACATGAAATTAGAATGACTGTTTCAAAATTTTCTAAGATGATTAAAAAGCATACTTTTGAATTATTAGAAAGATAGCAGTTCACTTTCCATATGAGGTTTTTATATAAATGAAATACAGAGCCCAGAATGGTTCTGAAGGATTTAATACGATCAGCTCAATTCATAAGCATGACAAAGCAGGAGCAGAAAGATGCAGAAGTATATTTTTCCAAAGCCTACACCTCTCTAACAGACATCATGAGAAAATTAAAAGGGTTATAATTTCAGAATTTTTACTAGACTGTTTATTTTCATTTTATGCAACTTTCATGTGTCTTTTCCATCTCCTGATTATTTATTATTACTGCTACTGTTGTAACAACTCTAAGAAATAGTTGTGTGATATTATCCTTTTAATCAGAAAAGCTGCTTTGATATTAAATAATAAAAGTGAAAAAATCACAGTTCAACTGGAGTCAGTAAAAAAACCTCACTGACTTCAGAGAAGACAGGATTTCATTCAAAACCTAGACCGTGGATAAAATGTAAAAATACTTTTGAGCATTTCAGTACAGCCAGTCCTTTCCTTAAAGGATTGACTTTTTGATTTCCATTAGTCAATACTTAGATGTCTTAAAAACTACAGATCATTTCTGATTTAGAGGATCTGTTCCTTACTAATTTGTAAAGGACAACATGAGAAAAGAAGTACAAGAGGATCCAATTCTTCTGAAAAGTAAGAGTAAATTAAAATATATATATATATGTTCTCTTTTCAACTCAAGTTATAGATATGCATCTTAGCACACATACATTGCATCACTGAATGGGGGTAGTTTGGAGTTTAAGCCAAAGTGAAATATTATGCGGGAAGTTCAAATGCAGAAAATACTCATAATGAAAACTATAAAGAACTTTTTTTTTTTAAAACTCTGACCCCAGCTGCCACTAGCTGAGCATGAATATGGCTCTGAGTTATCCTGAAAGTCTATCACAATGTATTATGACAGAACCTATTACGTATCTTATTGACAACTATGCTGTCCTCACAAGTCTCTTCCTGACGACACTTGGTCCCTCTTTTCTTTTAGATCTGATGGCCTGTGCACTTGAGGCTGTAGACCCATGACAGCCTTGTTCCTGTATCATAGCTGGAGCTTGCTTTAGCCACTAAATCAGTCGTTACTTAGTGGTTAATTATGAGTCACACTAAAATAAAAGAAGTAATTTGGAGATTTCATTCTTTATGAGTCAGTCTTTATCAGACTTATTTAATCCATTTGTTACATGAAACAGCACAAACATTCTTTTCCACTAGATGTCATTTCTCATTTAAAGTAATACAGAAAGCAAGTTTCATCCTAAATATTGTGACTTCCTAACAGAAAGGTATGTTCTGGATCAATCAGTACTATAACGTTAGTACCAAACACATGCATCAGTGGTATTTAAATTCTGACCTGAGAAATTGTATGAGAACATTTCACAACCAAGTTCTTCTGAAGTCCATCTATTTATGACTCAAGCAAATGAGATGAATAAGACAATGCCAAATACGCTAGATGCACAAATTAACTGCAGTGTGACTTCCTGATATCACATAATCATGGGTATATAAATAATACTGGACAAAAGATTAATGGAAATAACAAAATCAAGGCATGGCAGTGAAACTTCTAGGTTCTGCAGCACTGAAATAGGATAGATCTCTAAACTCCATTTACTGAGGAAGTAGGATTTCTAAGTTGTGATGTACACATATAATACATTAAGGAATAAAAAATGCAAAATTGGCACTCCCTGCATCAGCAATTCAATGTATTTTATTGCCATTATGCATGATAGAGTTATTTATGAGTCTTGAACTTCACTTGAGTCCCTATGACATCACTGATTTGATCCTACCCAGTTTAAATGACCACAGCTCACTGTGGTACTTTTTCTTCTAACCAGGAAAGGCTGTGACTTGTGAATCTGATGACACTGTGATTTCCTCCGTGAACACTCTGTAAAGCACTCGCTGGGCTGCCTTCGAGTGAAGAACAGCATGTAAGCCAACTGTAGGCTATGACCTCTGTGTCTACATAGCATTCCTTTAGATAAGGTAAGACATTGATCAGTACTTTCAATATTGAGAAATGAAGATAAAAACATATGTAGGTGAATTAACCCCCAGGATAATTCTATCGGTCTGGGAGCATTTTGCCCGGGTAGCTCAAAAACAGGATGTCACATTAGTCTATTACATCTTCAAGCTTCTGTTCACAACATGAAACCATATTCTTACCCCTTCATATGGCTTACTGCGTTTGTCACCTTGGCCCAGTAATGTCTCTCACAAAACCCACACTACTGCCATCGAACCTGAACATTCTTGGTGGCTTTGGCCTCCACCCAGAAACCTTCAGCAGTATAGGCACTTGAGCCAGTTGCCACAGGATAAGCTTATAAACCATTAGCTTCTCCAAAAATATTTTTTTATTTTGTATGCTCTTTTCTTTTTTGAGCTAAACGCAAAGCAGGTTATCCTTCATTGGAAACGTGTTAAGCTGCTTGGTATTCATCCCATGGTGGTCTGTGTAGAGCTAGGGAGCAACATGCCCTTGCAACATTAACCAGTGGAGCAGTAGCTTTGGGACTTGCATGCTAGGACTTGAACCTGTTGAAGTTGCGCCTGGGGATGCAACCTCCTAACCTAAGTAATTGGGAAAAGTTGAAGAGGAGCCAACATACACTCTCCTATCTCATCTTATCACTTACTAGAAAATAGCCCATCATTTTTAAGGATTCACTTAATGAGACAAGATAATATTCATAGCAAACCCCTTAAAAAGTTAAACATTAAGTTATTTTTAACTTCAGTTATAAGCAGATCTGAGTTACTGCCAGTCTCTTTTAGTCAGCTTTAGTCAGTGTCCTACGTGCTTTCTGCTTGTCCCATTATAGCTGTTCATGGGAACTATTAGCAGAAACAAAAATCTCCACTGATATTTTTATGCCTGAACTGTAGGCAGGCACTGGAAAATTGTGTCTCCATGTTGAATTATAAACACAGAGCTTAAATATGGGGCTATTTAGTGATAAAATGAGAGTACCAGTTCTCAGAGCGTACCCATATACATACATCTGTGTGTGTGTATGTATAAGTTTAGAAACCTTCACATATTTAATAACGGAATTTTTGCATCCCAAGGAGAAAAGTGTTGTGGATGTGAATACAAGCAACTGTCATTTCAGTTCTTCAGCACCGTTTGAACATGATCCAGCTTTTAATTGTGGAAAGTACAGAGGAGCTAGACAATCAGCTCATGCTAAAAGGTGTGGCAACACTAATGATTTCAATGTTTCATCCAGTAAAAGCAGCTGGGGATCTGGACTATATTTTACTTAGACAACAAAATCTGTGAAGGATAAGGACCATACAATTCTTACTCACATAAATCGCCACTTAAGTCACCCCAAGATAGTTATAGCTATTTTAGCTACAAGACTGAGGTTTGTGTCAACGAAAAGGCAGATGAGTACAACAATGCACTGATTAGCTGTGCTCTGCTATTCATGTCTTAACAGCGAGCCACAGTCCATCCAAACAGCTCTTTTGTTGCTCAGGCATAACAAATATTTGGCAACATCACCAAAGGACAACTTTTGTTGAGGTACACGTTGCCAGAGAGAACTTTTTATTGCCCAGAGAAGAAGTAGAGTTTTCAGTACCTGCTGGGATCTCAGGATGGCAGCATCAATCTCATCCACTTTCTGAGAGATAGTGTCACTCACTAATCGGTACCGTTCATTGTCCTCTGTTATCATCTTGTCAAGCCCCTCTCTGGCCCTCCACGGCACCAGCTCCAGGAAGGCACTGCTGACTTCATTCAGAGTGTCCAACATGCCTTTGTTGTTCTTTGCTTCTTTCTTCAGTTCCTGAAAAAGGCCATTTAAAATAAACATGCCAGCATAGGAGCTGAACACACACAGCTTGCACATGTTTTTTATTCTTTCAACTACTCCATGAGTCAAGAACTGAAACGTTTTCCAAGCAAGCCAAAGGGATAAATTAGTGCACTTATTTTCAGCTCAGTTACATTAGCTTTTTGATATTATAAGTTGTTTGACAGAAAAGCAGGTGATTCCTGAAGAGAAATTTTCTACTGCATATATTTTAAATATATTTCTCCAGTCAATATGACAGTCCGAAATTCTCTGGAATTTCAGAAGAGTTGTTAGTATCTAATCAAACAACCACAGGAAAGAAAGCTAACACATGGTCATTACAACCTGCAATTCCATAAAGAACAAAATCATTAGCAAGTAACATCACGCATGCAATAAAGCAGAATATGCTAAATTCAAGTGCTTTCTTAAATGAACAATGATTGGATTTAATTTCAATCAAATCATTACACAGTCCTTCAGGAATGACCTTTTACTTTTTCAGGAAACCCTGGTTTATTTCTTTTCTTTTCAGACATATCAGAAATTTAATGGAAATGTTTTTTATTTAGCCTTTTTTTTCCCCAACTTTGATCTTACCATCCAGCTTATACTACATTTTTTTCTTTTGAACTAAGTATTTATTGTTAAACAGTATTAGTAACATACTTTAAATGCTGACTCTTTTTACACTTTACAGGATTCTACTCATGTCATAACTAGAGAACCAAAATAACTTTGTTTGACAATTTAAGAGTTTTCCCAGGATTAGGTAGCTGCCTGAATAAAAAGGAAATGTTGTGCTTCTCTTGTGCTAAAAATAAGCTCCAGACCAATTTCATAAGTGATTATACCAGATGACTCTGGAAAGCGAGTTTGATTCCTAACTACTGTTACATTTAGTCAAATGATCTGATGCTAAAATTAGTTATTCACAAAACAACTTCCTGCCAAACAGAAGTTAACACAAAACCTAGCTGAATAATACAGCAACAAATAAATCACGGATTCCAAAACATACTTTTTGTCTTTCTTGTGCTTGGCTTAATTCTTCACCCTTCGGTATTTGAGTTTCATATGAGAGTAACTCCACTTCCACTTTGTCAAGCCATTTGCAGAGTTCCTCATGGGTTGAGTGTAGCTGACCTGCAAGCTGCAGAGCCTGCTCTAAGGTCTTAGATACATCAGAACTCAATTTTGTAATGTCTTTGTACCTTGCTTTAATGCCTTCCAGTTTATCTTGAATTATTACAACTTCATCACCTAAAATATCAGAGGGATGTTATTTCCTGTGCTAAAATATCAGAAGGATGTTACTTCCTGTGAACAAAAATATTTAAAAGCAAAAAACCCAACCAAACAAAAAAACCCCACTTATTAGAGCTGTTTCAATATTTAATCAATCAAACAAACAAACAAACAAGATGATGGGGCAAATCCTCAACTGTTGTAAATTATCCTACCTTCACAGAAGCCACAAAGGTTACCTGTCCTGTCTTTTACTCCACTAAATGTTCAAAAAGTAAGGACTAAGACCCTAAATTTAACATAAACATTATTTTTTAAAAAACAATCCTTAAATTCACAATATTTCTGATAAAGGCAAAAGCAGATTATAAAAGGGCTACTGAAAGTGCAAAGAAAAAAATCATCAAAATACTAACCGGGTTTTCATTAAGGTATTATTTTAAATTGTTCTTTGAACAGTACACCCTCTTTACTAACCATTAGAAACACAATTCAAATGCCAAAATAAAAATAAGCTCCTGAAATTTACTAGTATATATTCAGATTTCATTATAAAACATAACGTCTAAGTTTGTAACCAAAAAGGATTCTCCACCCCCAACCATATGCATGTCTCAAAGAGTGCAAAGTTTAAAAGTACTGGAAAATTTGGACAGCTGCTGATCTACAAAACAGATGTGTACAATCGGAATGCAAGTTTTCCCACAGTATTAGCTCCAATCTAGAGGATAAAGCTTTCCTCTTGCAGTAGAAGGTAGTCTAATATCTCATTCATCTGTGGATGTCTCCAGAGAACTGACTGTGTCCACTGCCAAAAAGCTCTCTATTATGAGTAATGTCCATAACTTGCTATTAGGAATGGAATGCAGGTTCACTAAAATAATTTTCCACTAAAAATAATAAAGAATTCAAGGACCAATTTTTTTGCTGGCTTTAATGGACTTTAATGGCATGTTGTTCACTTACATTAACAGTAAATTTGGCCCAAAACAACCTACCTTGACCTCAAACCTTTACTAAAATAAACAACTACAAGTCCTTTAACCAAGCAATAAGGATTAATATTTACAACTTTCAGTTTAATTTTCCCATAAGCACTTATAAGTATGAGAAAAAAGCCTGGTGAATCATAGTTTCCTAAAAGCTCTCACCTGTTGTTTGCTTGAGGAGCTCTAAGCCATTTTGTATAGCCAGATCGACATTTTGTTTTCTAAGAAGAATCTCTTCTTGAAGTTCCTAGAAGAAAATGCCATTTGAGTAAGCACAGGTATAATAAATCATATTATTTTTACTTGGAATTAGTTATTGCTATTTCAAACAAAATATATTAATGAAAAATAAATGAAATATGGATATATAAATGAAATACAAAAATAAAATTAAATAAATGAAAAGAAATGAAAATACCAGTAGTTCAGAGTGCTGTTTCTCAAGCAAGTCTGTGTTGTAATCTTGGACTGACAGTTTGCTCAGTTTATCATGGACTTCATTCAGCCAGTTCATCAATTCAACTTCATCCTCCCCAAAAATCTGAGCATTGTAGTAAGCTTGCTGGAGAAGCTCAGACCTGCTGTTGCTCTTCTCTTGAATCTCAATGTATCGGGCTTGGGAAGAATCTAGCTTTTCCTGCACCATATCTTTATCTTCCCTGGAGCTCACAGTTTTTAGAAACTGACCAACACTAATGGCCTGGTGTAAACTCTTATTGTGAGCTAGGACGTCATCTTCTAGGGCCTATATTTTTTTAAGTAATGAAGAATAATGGAAAAGAAAAGCAGAAAAACATAAAAGAAATAAGTGAAAATAACAACTGAAGGAAAAAGGACATATTGCCAATTATAAATGCAAATGGGCAAAACTCAAAATACAGCAAAAAAAAAATCAGTAAGGTAAAACAAAGGTACACCATAACAGCTTTCCCAGTTGCTTTGTGCTTTACAAGCATGTTTAAAAAGAATAACATAAGTGAACACATGGTCTGTGTCTTACTTTATGCTGAGCAATCTGCTGTTGGAGTTTGGAGGCCTGTGTTCCAATGGGTTCGGCATTTGTAAGCCTTTTCTCGGTGGCAGTCAGCCACTCGACCAGCGGTTCCAGAGTTTCATGAAACTGCTGTGCCACCATGGAGATACCTTCCAAATGACGGTTCCTAGAAACACACCAAGATAAAGGTCATCTTTTGTGATGAAGTAAGTGTGAAACGGTCAAAAAAAAAAAAAAAAATCCAAACCTTGAATCCTTTGCAAATAAAAAAAAATTCTGTGTGATTCTAGGAACCTATCATAAAATGAAATAGAAATATATCCACGATAAACAATGAAAAACAAGATAAAGTAACAACCAAATTAAGAAAAAAACACCTCCAAAGCTAACTATTTGAAACTCTTAAAGGCAGTACGTAAGTTTTGCAAATATAAATAATATCACTTTATTCATATTCTTTTTGTTAAAAATAATTTAGCACTCAATTCAGCAAAATATGAGTTTATACCAGTTAGGAAAGTGCTCGAGTTTCTAGCTGTCTTTAAGCATACAGTTACATCCCCTTGACTACTATACATGTTTTAAAGTTAGGCAAAGACTTTACTGAACCAGAACATATTGTCATGCTTCCTCAGCACTGTAAAATGTCTTTAAACGTTTGTTCAATGATGCAAACAGATCTATCTGGCTCTACTTTTGCATCCCTTGTTCCGGATAAGGGCTCTCAATGACATTAGTGAGACAATGGTAATAAAGCACAGAGACTTGACCTCCAAAATAAAAAAGTGATACCTGAAACATTCCTCTTTCAGATTTTTACATTTTAGAGGAGGTTCTTGATTAGAGGAAAAGTTTTCTCTACAGCCACTCCTGAACAAATTTCACCCAGGCAGGCTGCTTCTACTTTTAAGAGAGATTTGCCCTATGTGAAAAACATCAGAATATTGTCTTATGACTGGGGATCTCATTTTGGATAAAAGCTATGTTTTTATGTGCTTCCCAAGGCTTATCAGCAAGGGAAACCTGACAGACTTGGCATACATAGCCATGAAGCATTCAGTGAAGTACTCTACATAGTTTTCAAAATCATCCTCAGATCTCTTCTTCATTTCTAGAGTCAGTCAAAGAAAAACGGAGACAAGCTTGCAGCTAACATGGCTTGGAAAAAGTTGTAATTTGATTATCACCAGACTGGGAGAATAATATTAAATTAAACATGATATTAACATTTCCCCAGCTAATGAGTCAGATTCCCTCAAAAAAAAAAAAAAAAGGTCTATCAGTGTTTGACTCTACTAATTAAATAATCACATTATTAGTAGTATGAATGAACAGAAGAAAGAGGCTACCAGAAGCAGTAGAAGTCAACAGAGGCAATTTCAATGCTAGTTTAAATGCCTAAATACCAATCCATTGACTTGTGCACTGTAATACTTCCCTGTCCACTTAAACTCCCTTGCTTCAGCCTTCAAATTCATTTCTCATTCTCAGTTATATGCTTCTTTAGGCCATCCCTTACGTATATTCTTCTCCTTTCTCTTCTGAACAATGACGTCCTTTTTCAAATGCCCGCTCTGAAAACACTCACCTTCAGCAAAGCCCTTTCAACACTTTCTTCAAAGACACTTCTACGGTTCATAGCTTTCCAGTTATTTTACATATAAACAACTCCCAAAATATCTAAATGCATGTATACACAGACTCTGTGTGTATGTTTTTGAACTTTTTTTTTCTTGGAACTTGAATTGGACTGCAATCGCTTTAGGAGACTGCCTTCTGTGATGCTAGAGTATATTTAAGCACTTTGATGGCTCTTTATCTTCTTGAGAACTTAGGGAGCTCAGCGTCTTGCATAAGCAGATCAGCCAATGAAAGTACAAGGACGAATAATTTCTGGAAACTAATTATATGGATGATGTTGAACAGAAAAAAGGAAGAAGAATTCAATGTTCCCTCTTTGCAGCAGCATGTCAGCATTTTAAAATCCCAAGGGGACATCATTATTGTTTATCAAGCATTAAATTCACACTTAATTCTATGCAAAACAGGAGACAGTTCTTCCATCAAGACACTCACATTCTCAGGAATTAATACAGACAAAAAGTTCAAAAGATACACATGCAGTTAATCCTGGCAGATTGTCGCATCTTAGCTTAAAGATTTTTTCTCTACACTTTTCCTTCAGAATACCTACTCTATCAACAACAAGGTGAAATAATGTAATGTGGCAACAAGAATGGTATTTCTTACAAGATTTCACATTATGGAGTTCCACATGGTGCTTCTAACCATGTATCACCTGCTATGTCCACATTTTTCAAAGCTAGGAAAGAATTTCAAATACCTTGTTTCAGCTTTACTGAGCAACGCATCCCATCGACTATCCAGGAAACTCAACTGTTTCAAGATTTTCACTTTATCAGCAGGTTCTGCTGACTCTGCAATTTTCTCCCCTTCACGCTTGATTACCTCAACAGTAGGCTTGCGGTCATCCAGCAACCTCTGGAGAAGCTAAAGAGAAAGCAATCAGACACCAAGTTACTAAGAAACACTGTAATAGCACAAGTGCAATAAACAGAAGGAGCCAGTCTTCTTGAATGGCTGATAAAGCAAAGAAATATCAATGCTTATACTGTGCGGAAAGTAACAATAACATTAACCAAATAAGAGACCAAAGCCAACCAACTAAATGAAAAAACAGCCGAGATTCACCAAGCCCCCAACTCCAAAATGACCTACTTGGTTTCTGTGGGGTGAAGATGTGTGGCAACCCCTAAGAGTGAATATATAGGGGGAAAAGTTACAATTAACACCCATTGCAGGAGTCACACCATTTAAAGTATTCGATACATTTTGTAGGAACATTATTGCAATGAAAACCTTATTACTTCTTTTCTCCTACTTTCCAAATGGCCAAATACTGTGTTTTATCCCTTTTCTTTCTCTAATGGACCTTTAATATTTCTGTCCAGGTAGTGCTAATAATTTTAATCAGAGCCCAGATTGCACAGTGTCACACTCCTTCAAGTGTTCCTGAAAGATGTACTTCTCCCAACACTGGATAGACTCTAGAAAACAGAATGGATGGCTGTTTTAAAGATCTCAGTGCACCTGAATGTAATACAATGCACTTGAACAGACTTTATGCTGTGACAAAGACTGGGAATTCATTATCATTACTGAAGTGGAGAGAGAGATTCTGAACACATTTCACTTACTTTCTGTTCTTGTATTTGGGCCTTCACAACTTTAAATTCAGCAGATGGTGGCTTCTGATTAGCCACAAGGTCTTCTGTATCAATGAGCCAGCTAAGCAGAGATTCAAGGGCATCCTGAAATCTCCCACAGTGAAGGAGGGCTTCCTGCAATTGTGCAGCACGCTGGGCAACCTGAAGGAAAGTAGAGCATCTGACTGTACTTACCTATTTTCATATTTCTGTGAAATAAGCAGCCAAGATTTGTAGACCTGCTATTTTAATGCCTGGCAATTATCATCAATATATACTTTCATTTTCATAGCTACTCATTACAGCACTATGGCATTTAGCATTAATTTAGCATTAATGTTTTGGGATTATGGTCATCCAATGAGAAGAAGAGGTTGACTCCCTGTAAATTAGACGGCTCTAGCATTCCATTACAAGAGATATGCCTGTTTTGTATAGTTACACTATTATGACTTATGCTGATAAAATGTGTGTTTTAAATAGTTTTTATTTTCCTTGCGAAAAGACCAATCCTGGAATCCAAAGTAGCAGATCTTATTAAGGAACAATAATCCCATCATAGGGAAGAAGAGATAGGAAAGGAAAGGACAAATAGGTGCATCACAAGTCTTTGTTGTTCTGCTGCATCACCCCTTCTGGAAGACAGAGCTGATGAAAATGGGCACTGTTTCTGCCTCCCACTGTTACCATTTTCAACAGAGGAAAGAAAGAGTGAAGAGGAACTCCTTAAAAGCAGCTGACCACAAATGACAGCTCCCTTTCCCATCTGTGTGTCCCAGCTCCAACCTCATTCACTGGGTTATCAAACCTCTCCCTGCTCTGCTTAAGCAGAAAGGAACATATAGTCCTGGGGGAATCTTTCCTGAATAAAAAACAGGACATACATATATAAAGTTTGGCAAAACAGTATAAATGAGAGTAATATCTCTGGCAACTAGTGACAGAAATCTTATCCTTAAAATTACCAAAAAAGTTATTGTGTAAAATAACAAAATTCATACCCTTACTATTTAATTTCCTGTATTTTGAAAGATGGCAGTAAATAAATAATCAAAACGCAAAACAAGACAAAAGCAGAATAGCATACAAAATAATAACCTTCTTATTAAGAGTCTTCCATCGGGTGTTAACATCTTCAAGGTCATGTTCAAGGTTCTCTGTGTTGGTACCTTTAGCAGCACTTTGAATAAGGCTTTGACCTAACCAATTTACCTCCTGTTGTTTTACTTGCAGTGGTTCAATTTCTTCTTTCTGGAATACCTGCATTGGGGAAACCAAGACACATATGAATTACTGTATCTGCTAACATAAAAAGCATAAGAGACTCTGATGTTTACCTCACAGTATGCAACATAAAATGTTGAAAATTGATACCTACAAGAAAGGAAACCACACTTTGCGAGCAACTTTCAAAAATACATTAATAAATAGAATAGGCCTAATCTAAACAGATTAAATGGAATACACTATTGAGGGAAAATGATGTACATTTCTATGAGTAGTTTTAGAGAGGAAGGAGAGAGAGAGAGAGAGAACTTTAATAGAAAATCAGGAAGGTAAACTAGATTCCTTATGCAACGCTCAAAAGGATGAGAAAAGTCAAGAACAGTTTATAAACAGAAAAAAGAAAGAACTTCTAATCAACAAAAAGACCAGCAGAACACATTTATATCTGTTTAACTATCTATCTATAAAACCTACAAAAAATGGAGCAGAAGGAGCGTAAGTTGTCTACAGGTAAAACAACATTAAATTTTAGAGACAAAAAAACAAAAGCGCCAAGGGAGACAACAGAGCAATGTTTTGTCCTAATGTCCAAATTAGGACAAAAGCAAAGCTTTGAAGAAATGGCAAAGGAAGAGATATTTCAGAGCAGGTTTTAGGAAAATGGCAATGGTACCAAGTGAGGAGGGACTATCGATGCTGCTGTAACAGTATGGCAGTGAACACCCAAGAGAAGGGATATTCACTCTGAGGGATATTCCTGCAAAATGCCAGGGCTCTGACCATACCCAAACAGCAGTTTGAACAATTTTCTGTTTGCTTTGTTACACTCTTTCAGGTATTTAAGCTTTTCAGAGCCAGATTATTACCATTAGCAACAGCAATGTAAATCCACACTTGTATTCAACTGAATTAGCCTGAACTGACACCGGTGACAATGAGATCAGAAAATGGCCTGAAGCCTCTGAATTAATTACCCAGACCAGTGAAAAATAACCAATGAATAAACAATGCTAAAGAACGCTCAACTTTTGACCCTAAATCCTTTGGTTTCTATAGTGGCATTCAGTAACAGTTTTGGTGTACATTTTGTGTGTTCAAAGCAATCTTCCTCAGCATCCTGAAAAACAGGAATCACTTCAAACGTACCACTGACTCTCCTTTTTTGGCACCAAACATAGCATGGCAAATGATTTCTTTCAAAGAAGCAGACCTCAGGTGGCTGAGCACACTTCTGGGAGCTTGACAAGTCAATCTAGAGGCTAGAGCAAATATACTAAGCACACAGGAGAAAATAAATTAAACACCCCTAAGAGCCTTGCTAATACGGACAAGAAAACTCAAAACTGTTAAGAGTGCGGTTACATCAAAACTTGCAGAGTGCAACCAGCTG
The DNA here is from genome assembly GCF_036417845.1 of Apteryx mantelli. Classification (NCBI taxonomy): domain Eukaryota; kingdom Metazoa; phylum Chordata; class Aves; order Apterygiformes; family Apterygidae; genus Apteryx; species Apteryx mantelli. The sequence goes on along the minus strand of NC_089980.1, from coordinate 111,588,286 downwards.
GCTGTTCCCAGAAAAGGGAAAATGCTTGCATTTTTCTTGACTTCAGGGTAGGGAGGAGGCAGAATAATCTTTTTACACAGAATCAATAACAAATTCTTCTTTTCTCTTCCATAAAGCCTCAACTTTTGAAAGCAAGGTCCTACCACAGGGAGGACTGATTTCCATAATCTGCCCTTTTTAAACACATGCATTCTTTGCAAAGAGAAGCTTAAAATAAATTACAATTATTGTTGAGGCTAAAGTTTACCAGAACAACTTAGCAACAAAGCCTGAAATAGCTCAGATTTCAACCGGAGTGGGAAGAAAAAAAATTACAGACCTGACAAACACCCTTTACTTATTACAAGGCTTCACATTTTACTTTCTTACCCCATCCACCACTCACAAAACACTGCAAGACCCTGTGCTTGTAAAATACTCCTGTAACTTCAGATCTACTTTCTGGCATGTAAATGCAAAAGGAGGTTTCCAGCACATGCGGTGAGTCTTTAATCTATGCACTTTGGAAACCACAACAAGCTGATACTGTTACTCATACGTTCATGAGTAAGACTGCTCAACCTGAATAAATGGGCTACAACTGCCCTTGAATGGCACTGCCTTTAACCACAGCGAGTGTGAAAACCAAACACTAGCATCAACGCACAGCGGAGGCGTTCCAAATCAAGAGTAACAGACACCATCTGGACAATAAATAACCAGGCACCAAATAGCTGGAAGTAATCATCCCTGTCGGAAATTGCCCCTAATTCATTTTCAAAAGTGGCCATCTCACCTACTTTGGACATCTTGTACATGCTATGCAAATGACACTGATTACCACATCTGCTGAGTGAATGAAATACAAAGTTTTTGTGACAATAACAAAACTGTAAAGAAAACTTTAAACAAGTACATTTAAGTCTGCTTTACAACATTTCACAGAATTTATCTCTGGAATTTATTATTTTTTAATTACCTTGTTAGACAACAGGCCATTGCAGACCGTATCCAAGGTTTCTATCTGGACACCAGTAGTCCAGATATTGCCTTCACTTCTCCCTGGGATAGCTTTTGGACAGTTAACAGTATTACCTAATTCAAGCTGCTGAACAGAAAATACCATTTCATTTGAGTCTGTATGTGCCATACTGGATTCCTCTGGATCAGAGAAAATCTCATATTTTGATAAATCTATGTCACTAGTATTTACAGCAACATTTGCGTAATAAATGTCTACGTGTTGAGGTGCCACATCCACATAATCCCCTTCTATTGTTGTGACTCGTGTTTTAATTTTTTCATCAACTTCATACAAACTTTCCACTTCCTTTTTGTCGAAGGAAATACTTTTTCCATCACCCCAAAGAGGATCTCCATGTGTCAGAGTTTTCTCTTTCAAGCTTTGTAAGTAAGAGTGCTTCCCCCCCATCTCTTCCTGCTCACTTTCGCTTTGCGGTGGACTGCTTTGTTCTGCTTTCCCCGGAGGGAAAATGTCATGCAAAGCCAAGCTGCAGCTTTCTCTGACAGGGCCACTGCCGCCCGCAAGCCGGGGGGTTTGCTCTTCTCTGCACAGAGCAGGGCAGAATGGTCTGAACTGCCCTGCTGCCTGCAGATCTTCTGCAGAAGACAAGCTTCTTATCTGCGTCTGCTCCCCTGCTAAGAGCGTATCTTGTTTTTCTTCCCTTTCGGTGGGAGGGCTGCACAAACCAGAATCATCCTCTTCGGAGGTGAGAGAACTCGTACCCCATTTGCATTTGCCTGATTTAGCGATATCCGATACATCGGGAGTTTCAACAAATGAGCATTCACTTTTATTTGCATAATCTGAGAAATTGGGTGGCACAAACATTCTCCATGACCGCCTGTGCTCTTTCTTTTCGGTGTGAGACTTTGCTTTGGGTAATCCAGCGGTCCGAATTATATCACTGTTCAGCTTGAGGGCATCAAAGATCATCTTTTCGTCTAACTTGTTAGCTTCCCGACTTCGGAGCTCAAAAACACTGGCCGAGGTGAGGGCGCCGTTGGAGCACAGCGTGCCAATGTCCAGCGTTCTGTGACTGTAGGGCAAAGTGCGGTCGCTGAAATGCCTCGAGGAGAGGCTGCCTTTGGACCCGGAGTCGATTTGTTCGTTCAGTCGCACTGTGTCGTAGATCGACCTTTGGGGAACGTAACAGTCTTCAATATTTAGATCTTCATCTTCTTCCCCTTTGCCTACACACGGAGGATTCTGACGTAAACAGTCCGGCCTGCTAAGCGGCTTCCCCATCTTGAAAGTGTTTACACAAACAGGCTACCCTGCCTCCACTTTCATAGCGCTAAGTGAAACATTTTCAAAATACTATCAGTCTGAAGAATTATAGGAAGCTTGCATTTAGCATAAGATGCATATATACAAAATATACATCATAAGTTATGAGGTGGTTAAGGTCATAATCAGTGCATCAGTGTAAATGCAGCTTCACCTGGATGTGAGGGTTGTTTCTTTTTTCCAAAATATAAAGTGCTTCAGTAAGAAAGGAACAGAAATCTTCCAATATCACAGAAAAACAAAGTACAACAAAACCCAACAGTGGCTCAAATACTTAAAGCCCTCCTGGGAACGTTCCGTTTCTTTTTGCAGGTCAGAATTTGTATCTTGAGTCTCCAGATTAAGGCTCCCAAATGAACGAGCATTACCGAGGGCAGCACATTATCTGCTGTAGGTGACAGATTAGCTGTAATCCATTTAAACAGTTTGCAGAATTCCATCTCCTTTATAAATAAAACATGGTGCAGAAGCTTAAAAAGACAGAGCCCACAGTGGATGTGTACAGTTCAGAGCAAGGCACAGAGAAAATCTTGGGGAAAAAATAAGTTAAATCCAGAAGAGTAAGAATAATAAAATAGTCCTTTACTTTTTTGGCAGTAGCTATAAATAACCTTGATCTGAAAAAGACCGTTTAGTCTCCTTGTGTACCAAGATTTTCTGTGGTGCATTCAGAAGTTCCATAGGAAAACATGCTTTTCTAGCAGCCAAGCCAATGCGGCCAAAATATCCTTTAAACAGACAATTAGAAAACAAAGTTTTTTAGACTGCTTTTCCAAATCCCATCCTGGAGAGTTGTTACCCTGTTTAAGGCAACTGCAGAGCAGAACAATTACAGCATTTTCCCCCTGAAGGCACAGTAGATTTACATTCAGCTTCAATTCAGCAAGTTCTAGCTATAAACTGAAGCTGGCAGACTGCGGTCACTGTTTCCTCTTCGCTTGGAAGTGCAGCTGCAGAGAAGGCAAAAAAAGGCAATCCCACCACGATCGCTGGCGTGTACCATCCAGTGAAGCCGATAACCTTTCCAGCTCTCCCTGGTTTCTTACGAACTGACAGGCGTCCTCGCAACGTGGAGCTTGAAGAAACGCCCTTTTCTATTCTCCAGGCAACATCTGCTACTGCCCCATTCGTTCGCAGAGTATTACTCTGCCGGCACGTTAGTAGGCGCACGACCTCTCCGCGCTCCCCCCGCTTATGCTTTCTGCCCGCCCATGACTTAACTGCTCGGTCACCTTTTCACTTTTGCCCCTCGCCCGAGCCGGGAGGCCGGCCGCGCGGCTGCGGTGGGAGGCGCCGCGGCGCCCGAGCAGCGCGGCCGCCGGTGACATCACGCCGGGCCCCGCGCATTCTTTCACCGCGGGGCAGCCGCCTCGGCAGGAGCGCGATGAAAGGCGGCCAATGAGCACGGATTGCCCAAACCGGCAGCGCGTGGCTTGCCTAGCTAAGGCGACACTGCTCAAGCCACAGCAATATTTTAAAGAGCCCAAAAGAGCACTGTTTCGCTTCATTATTTGAAAAGAAGCTAGAGCAACGTGCTGACAGAATGAACAGAAATCTTACTTTTCACAGAATTCTGGTGAAAATGCACACTGCTTTTAACGGTGGTCTGCATTTAATCATGCAGGCTGCTAAAGTCATCGCTTAAAGGAACGCTTCCAAACGAAAAGTTAAACCGAACGTTTGTGTGTGCATTATTACTAGGATTTTTTTTAATTCCTCAGTTTGTCTTTAATTAATTGTTTCAATACTTTTTATTGAACACTTTACTTAATTTGAAATGCACAGAGATACACACTCAATTCTAGTTTCATTTCTATTCATTTTCACTTTCTGGCTTTTAGACAATAGCTTACTGTAGCACTGTCTGACACGGCAGCCACTACACAAGGAGCATTATAGATCCAAACAACCCCCGCTCCCACAGTTTTTACTGAAAGAATAAAGATGATGTATGAAAAAAGTGAACATATATATATTTGGATGCTGAAAACCAGCATAACGGGACAAAGAATCAAGTTCTGGATTTTTAAACCTTTTAAATGCTGTTCAACATTTTGTGCCTTACTTCTAGCTAATAATTATGCAAGTGAAAGCTGGCAGACGCACAAATAATTCACCAGTAGTATGCAGGAAAGTGGTCGTCACCAAGCCACCACCTCGCCAGCATAAATCTTCATACCCTTATTGACCAGAGACCTGATGCTGCTTGTGATGGGAGGTATCAGTTTTAGTGACAGTTTAGACCTCAGTTTAAGGAAAGCATATGGCAGTGTTAAAACTTAACATAGGGTATTAACTGCAATCAGCTGGAGCTTTCTGAGTTAAGCAGGATACACTTTCCTCGAGAAATATGAACAACGCACGCCTTCTGTTTATTCCTTTATTTGACATACGATCAGCTATTATCAAAATATTAAAGTGACGTGAGACAAATTCTCTCTTCCTGCACTCACATATTTCTCTTGCTCCAGTGTGTATAGTTATTATTTGAAATAAGGCTTCCATACAATTACAACCATTATGTATTAAAATTAGGCCACAGAAATAGTCACCTCTGGTTTCTCTAATTGAGAATATAGACTGTAATTGAGAATATAGACTATAATGGTAAAGATGTGTAAGACAGTTTTTGAGGTCCAGTCATCTTCTCACCCAAAACAACCACAAGCAGATCTTCACTGAATTCAAAGGCTGCTGCACCATTTTATAAGGTTAGTATATAACTGAAATTGGTCTGTATTTTGGTTTTCCAATAGTAAAATGATTTTAGTAACATTATAAAAATATTTTATCATTTTTTATCAGATCCACTGAAGGCTTTTGTATGACACAGTCACTTTCTCAAGCAGTTCTTTAAAAAAAATTAAAACAATTCCTTTTTCTACGTTTGCTTTTTACTACGGATCCTAATTGTAGGAAATCCTGTGGAAGGTTAACATCTTATTACAGTGTTTGTAAATCAGTGCATGGGAAATCCTACACTTTTTGTTTCTTACTTGACATAAAGAGAAACCTCAAATTATTTTTTCAGCATGATCCACCTTCAAGGTGAAAATCAGAGGACACGCTCTACACAACTGACACAGGCCAATTAAAACCTTAGCTGAAGCTCACTGGCAGGAACAGTCAGGCTAGCTAAGAACTCCTGCAAGGCCCAACCAGAAGACAACCTCTTTAACAGCTAGGTCCAGCACCCCAAAAACAAAAGCCAAAGCCTAATGAACCATACGCTGATGAAAGCTGCAACAGTTCCATGTATTTTTTGCTAAGAAGAAAAGAACGTCTTTTAATGACGTTACAAAGAATTACGCAAAGGTTTCAAGAAATAAAATAATTCAGCTGCTGGGAGTTTTTGATTTCTCCCTTTCAAAGAGAACCTCACTGCAAATCCTTTTCCAGCTGCAAACATCCTAACATTATGTGGCTATCCAAAACAGGGGTTTTGGTTCAGTCTCTTCTGTAGGATTCTTTTTTGTTTTGCTTTTGAAGAAAGAAGGCAGAATCAGCTTAACTGAACAGAGCTAATTTACTGAAATTTCCTGTTAGCACACATCTATGTATGCACTGCATACAGACTTTTTTGGGGAAAAAAAGTCTAACAAAGATGAATTAATTAACAGAATGAATTCTGTGTGTTTCGTATTTATTGAGGCAAATTCTTCTTCTATTTATATTCTTCCAGGTGTACTTTGTGAAGTGACAGTCATGGTTCTACTTTCAGATGAACTCCATGGAGATTTTCATTTACAGAAAGCAATTTTTATATTTGCATTGTAAATAAATACAGTTTAATACTGACAGTAAGTACTTTCAACTTAACACTCTATAATGGCTGGAATAAGTGGATTACCAAGAACGAATATAAATAAAACAAGTATGTGTATATAAATAAAAATATAACGCAAAGCTTTTTTAATACTGCATTTTAATGTCAGATGCCAAAAAGACCCACAAAGCTCTACTCTTTGTACATAAAAATTGGTCAAACCACAAAAACCACAAAAAGCCGATCACACAAGATTCTTCCCTGAAGAAAGTGAAGATGTCATGTGAATAAATCTAGCTACCAAAGAAGAACTTCTCTGCTTTACTCTTGAGGTACAGAAGTTGACTGTGCTTGACCACAGAAGCAAAAGAAATAAAGTGCTAGACTGTGGTTTTGTGGCCACAGCCACATTTTGAGGTTGTGTGTGTGTGTGTGTGTGCGCGCATGCACACATGTGAGCACATGCTCCATCAGTGGTGCACGCCTTGTGGGAGCCAGTCTCTCTCGGGCTCGCTGCCTCAGGTGAGATAACTCCTTGGAAGGCTGAAGAGTACCAGGAGGGGAGAGACCTGTTGTAATTTTGCTGTCATACAGCCCAGCGGCCCTCACACCGAGTACTAGGAGAGTTATTGTTGATCCTGCTCTCTCCTCCTATCAATAACCCTTTGCTACCTGCCCTTACCACCTTAGGCTAATAAAACGTCCTATTTTGTGTCCTTCCTATTTTTCAAGTGCTTCCTACTCTACTTCTTTATTCCCGCATTTTCTCCTCACTTATTTCAACAACCCCTTCACTTCTTCATTTTTCACCTCCGGTTTAATGGCATTGCATGTTCACTCATAACCAATTGTGTGGCATAAAATAGTTGTTTCAAACAATACACATTTCTAAGCTTAAAATATCTAAAACAAACACGATCCTAGAGTATAATTCTGGATACAAACACACTGCTATTGCTGTTCTCCTTTTCCCCTCTTCAGGTTTTTTTTTGTTGTTGTTTTTTTCCTCTTTTTTGTCTTTTTAGCATACAAGCCCTTTGGTTACAAGGACACTATCCTCCTACAGGTCTGCGCTGACCAGCCAAGGATCTCACTCCAGAAAGACTCCTGAATTTTATAGTTGCTGTATTTCTTGTCCAGTGATCTTACCAAGCACAACACTGGGACAAAGCACAGAAGAGCACACCGGCTATACTGTTCTCTGGATTCTTCTACTGTATATTCATCAGGCTGCTTTCCCCTAAAAGCATTCTTCTTTATGGCCAAAAAATATCTGGTTTAAAAGACCTGAAGCTGCATCTAATGTTTGAAAACATAAGGAATGTGGTAAAATCAGAGATCACAAAGAGGCTTTAACTTAAATCCTGTACAGTCAGTCTAAGCAATAACAATCACAGCAGGATCTTTTGTTATTTTCAGATTTCCAAAGTATTTTACTAACCATACATAAAGAAAAGCCATTTGTTTCTATTTTAAATTGAGATAGACTTGTTAGGACAGACTGGCAAACAATTTTAATCCTCACAGTCTAACAGAAACTCTTCATCATGTAACTATTTGTTCAAGATTTTCGTCCCTATTTATGCATTCGGAAAGATCAACATAGCTTACAGAAGACCGAAACTCTCAGATGAAAGTTTTAGCGTTTAGTTTTCATTTCTAACGTCGTTTAGTCTAAACAAGCAAAATACACCCTCTGTTGGGCCTAGCATGTAATTACTTCTTTTCAGCAACGTGCCTTACCAAGTCATGTTATGAAAGCTTTTGAATCAATATTCGGTTGAAATGAAACCAAACCAACACAGAATATTCTGTGCTACTACACAGCCATTAGAATATTTATGATCTTTTTCTAACCCTGCTTATATCTGGGTGCAAATCATTCAAGTGAGCACTGGAATTTCTTTGATTGAAACCTAAAATATCTGCACTTCATTTCAACACCAAGCACAATTTATACACAGTATACCCAATTTCTACTCAGTACTACTGCAATGTGTTTTTCTGAACTGGATGAGAGCTGCTAACTGGCTTATCGAAAGCTATGCAGGGAAGCTGCAAAGTGCTTTTTGGATAATGATGCCACAAGAAACTTCCTCTGTAGAAAGCTGAATGTTTTACCTGAATCCTCCTTACTAGTATGTTTCTAGGTAAGGATGGGATTCAGCTGAGGTTAAGCCAGACAGTGTGTTAGAACAGAAAATAGAGAAAGGTAAGGTCCTAAACCTATACACACTGATGCCTATGGCCAGGTGCAAAAAATGAGACTATCCAGATAGGCAAAGGTGGAAAAAAATGAGACTATTCAGATGAGCAAAGTGAATGTGGGTTGGTATGTGACTACTGGAGTCTAAAACTCGAAGAACAGTTAAGAAGGAAGCTCATGTGATAGACAGACATCGGAATAGAGACAACAGGATTCTCAGAACGAGATAAGGTAGATGGGCTGCATAAGGAAACAAGATTATGAAGAAAGGTGAAAGAGGGAAGCGGGGCTTGGGAATTACAAACTGGGATGCAAAGAAATGAAAGTCTACCAAGCTGTAGCAAGAGAAAGTCTGGAGCAAGAGAAGATATTCCACTTGAAAAAAAAATAGCTAAAAGGCACAACCGAAAAGCTAAAAGGTACAACTGACTGCTGTGAAACAAGACTTCTCCATGGTCTGCATTTAATCAATCCTTTTCACAATGATTTTTAATTAAATTGCATTGTGTAAACATTTTACAGTAGTAAGAAAGAAATCCTCCTACCTTGAACGTATTCAGCTGCTGATTGATAGTTTCTGTTTCCATTCCAACAGGACCTTGTGACTCTTCGTGTTCTTCAGCTCTCCCAAGCAGGCTGGAAAACTCTTTCAGCTTATTGTAAAACTCCTCAACACGGCTAATAGTACCTTCCACTTGATCTTCCCTGGCTTTTGCTCTGTCAAGTAATTTGTTGCACTGTTTATTTAAAGCTTCCAAATCTCTTTTTATACCAACGAGGTCAGGAGAAGCTTCAGCTTCTGTGGCTAACATCATTTTGCAGTTTTTATTAGCATTTTCATTATTCATTATAAGGTCTTCCAGCTTTTTCAGGAAACGTTTTATATCCTCTCTCTGTGACTGCAGTACATCAAGGTCTCTCCCCACTGGAGCCATGCTGTCAAGCTCATCATCAAACTCTGCAAACTGAGAGAACATCTCTCGGATGCTGTTTTGGAAATGGCCAATTCCCTGAAGTTTCGTCTCCAAGAACAAGCACCTCTCTTCAACCTGCTGGTTCACTGCACTGTATTCTTGCTCCAAGGATTCAGCTTGGAGCAAAAGGTCAGAAACACCTGCTGAATCAGAAGCTTCTACCACCAGTTCTTGGGCAAGCTTTTTTGCTAAATTGACATGAGGCTTTAAAGCCTGTAAGGCTTTCTGCTGGGTCTGCATCACTGTCAGGTGTTTGTTACTGAATGACTGAGGTCCAAGCGCATCATGAGCTTCCAGATGCTCCTTGGCACTTTTAAGCTGTTTTTCAGTTTCCCTGGATGATTCCTGAAACTCTTTCAGCCTTTGTGCCATATTTTCCAAGCACTCTCTCTTCTTATGTAATTGTTCTGTGACCGTTTTCACTTTTTGATTAAGTGCCTTAGTCTCCTCTTTAACAACTTCTTTATCTGTTTGACTTGTGCTGAGCAAACTTTCAGCAGTATTATTTAACAGCTCCACCATGCCATGGTGTTTATCCAGGTCCTTCTGCCAGGCCTTCACCTGAACAATAGAATTCTCTATTTCAACAGGGTTTATGCCAACTTTTACTTCACACAGGTTGCTTTGACATTTCTCTATCCACGGCTGCAGACTTTCTACATGCTGCTTGTATTGGAGGGCTTTCTCCAGACAATCTGTTAATTTATCTTGCCTTTCTTTTACCTGCTTATTCATTTCATCCCAGTTACTTTTGAGAATGGCAATTTGGGACTGTAATGCTGCCTTGTCAGCTCCTTGAGTCTTCTGTAAGATACTTTCCCCTTCTGCAACAATTTTTTCATATGAACTAATCTGATCGGACAGGGTCTTCTTAAAATCCTTCTGTTCTTCAATTAGTGACTGCAAGGCATCAAGTCTGGCAGATATAGGACGAGCCTGGTTCAGCTCTTCTTTCTTTTTGTCTATCCAGGTCTGAAAGTCTTCAGACATTTGCTGGAACTGATGAGAAGTGGCATACGCTGACTGAAGCTGCTGAACATGGTTATCTACAAAGCAAAAGACAGCACAGAGGTTCATTACCAGAATCAGCTAACATTCACTGAAAAAAAATCTAATTTTGATTTTATTATGAATGATCATTAATTTGAGGAGCTGGTCCTTAGTGTATGGGGTTTGATCTGAAGACAACCAAATCCCTTGCAAGGGATAGTCAGTCTTGTGCCTGGAATACAGCAGAACAGCCAAGGCATTTGGACGCGAATCAAATCCGGGGAGCTTAGCCAACCTGTGTCTACATGAATCCCATTCAGGCAGATTTGGGGTAAAAAGCACACAGTTGTGTTTCATGATATCATAAAGTGTAAGCACAGGGAACATTAAGTAATCTAACCTGGTCATGTCTAACTCATGGCCTGCAGGCAATATGTTTTTAGGGAGTTCTTTTGATGTTCCTCAGCACCAGAGGAAATTAAAAAGCTAAAAATGAGGCTGTTAGGTAGAACAAAGTATGACATTGCCTGCAGTGTATTATTCACTCAGTTCTGTTGTTAACAGGGTAAGGAACGGCTGCAGACTACTGACCTACTTCTATCACAGGCAGTTTTATACAATTACCACTGCTTTTTTGCTGAGTCCATTAACTGGTTCTTAGCTAAAACATGACGATTTTTGCTTACATTCTGCACCTACGCACAGTTAGATAGTCCACTGGACAGCATCCCATTTTGGTATCCTAATTAAGTGAAGATGTATCTGAAGGCAGAGATAAGAGCAGGACTGTATCATGCTTAGTCTCTCCCAAACTTCCCACTAGAGATCCAAAGTATTGTTTTTGCCTTTTCAAGGTAGAGGGACTAACGTACAACTGCTGGGACAGAGTGGGTGTTCAGCTCAGCTCACTCAACATTTGACTACTGACTGTAAAAAGTAATGCAACTGTAATGCTTTACTTTATGCCTTAATTACTATTTCTCTTTAAATAAATACTAACCGGATTTTTGCTCAATATCCTTAAATGATTTTATGATGCCATCTAACTGCCTTGTCAGTTCTGCTTTCAAATACTCTTCTCCAACCAGTGTTGATAGCTCTTCACAAAGAGCTTGAGCCGCATTTATATTCTTCATTTCCTGTTCTATTTCCTCCTTCATTTCTCTAGCAGCTTCCAGTTGTTGTTTCACAGCATCAGGTTGTGTGCTCACAGCCAGGCTGCTGCTTAGTTTGCTATCCAAGGCACTTAGCTTATCAGACAGACTTCTGAGTAGGCTTTGGTACTCTGTGCTTTTCCCAATGGCTTGGTCGATTCGGGCACATCTATTACTCAGTTGGCCAGTTAGACTGTCCCATTTTCGTGCCACAGCTGCCAGTTGCTCTTTCACAATTTCATGAGAGGGGGGATGTTCACCAGGCCTCTTCAGAATCCCTTCACCAGCTGTAGTTAACTGTTTGTATTGTGGCTTTCTGGTGTCAAACTCTTTAAGCAGAATCTGGGAAGAAAGTAAATTTTAAAAAGCATTTACCTTGCAAAAAAGGAGCAAAATGCTTCTGACAAAAATTATATGGAAAATGTTGTAGCTATGCTCCATTAACTGAGTAATTAATCTCCGGGTTTAAAAGCTAATCAATTAATTTCAGTGTCTACACATAAATGGAGTGTTGTTTCCAAGTGTTTTCATGAAAGAAACAGAAAAAATAAAGTTAATTTACACACCATCAAATGGAAATTCAATCAGCAGATGCAAGTAAGCAATGAATTCTGTTAATATTACAGTAATTAAGTAACTGTAACAAGTAAAATAATCACTGCGTAGGTTCAAGCAGCATCTTCCTTCCTAGACAGTTTTGAAATTTGCCTTAAGACAGAACTCCAAAGAAGGTGTATAGTGACATTATATTGCAAAGTATTATTAGAGCACAGACAATATTTGGTAATTCAGGAAATGACTGAAACTATACTGTAAGATTTGTTAAAGTTTATATTAGTGGTTCTCAGTATTAATTTTTTTTGTCAATAAGTCCTAATGCTTACAGAAGAAGGGACAAATATCATGGTTTTACTTTACAGAACGTTCCAAACCCTTCCTTTTTAAGTCAAAGAAGCTTAACTTTTAAGCACTGTTAAGTGATGCACGATAGTCTTAGACTGGCTGTCTAGATTTCTGAAGTTTTTACAAACCAATTTTAAGTCATTTTCACATAGTATTAGAACACAGTTCATGTTTTAGACTCTTTCTTTTAATCAATATGGATACGTCAGCTTTAAAAATATTTTTGCAAAATAAGAATGTCATTTCTCTTCAGTTTAAATTAACTGGCAGCAATAGAAATGTTTGAAATTAACAATCCTAGTTTCTGCTATTTAGCCTGATCTAATTTTGGCTTCTTTTTTTTCTGTGAGTTTGCAATATTTCTGTAAGCAAATTACTCTGCTTTTACTCTATACTTTTTCTTCTGTCTTTCACATTCTTGGCCACATATCTATTCACAGTACTTGCATTTCACTTGCTTTCATATTTTTATTAGCTACTGGCACATTCAAGTGAATAAAATCTTTAAAAGCTAGTCCTACAGCATAGACTCTGTACGAGGACTGATTGTAAAATCTTACATACACACTCAGATTAATAAAACTTCAAAGGACTGTTTTCATTAGACTACAGAGAAACCACAGCATGGTCAAAACACCAAAATGTATCTGAGGATCAGTATCTCCCCAAGGAGTAAGTCCTGAACATTTCTTCCTTTCGTTCTTTTGATCTGCCTTCACTCTCATGAGAATTTTTTCTTGTAATTACTGTAGTCAAGTATGTATGACTTAAGCTGATATTTACTGATAAACAAATGTAATAGCTCCTCAGGACTGGGCTGTATGCTAAATGCAAAATAATACTTTGCTAATAGTAAAGAAAGCAGAAAAACTTAATCAGTAATGCATGTTGGCAATCCTTACTCACCTGGACCTGTTGCTTTTGTGTATTCAGCATATTTGGATCAATTGATAGTGGTCCCAGCACACTGACCATTAGCTCCTTTTCTACAAGCCAGTGCTTTAACTGAGCTTCTGCTGTCTGGAACTGGGTCAGGTAATTTGAAGACTCTTCCAGTTTTTGTTGTCTCTCAGATGTAACTTGATTGAGCTCTTTCCATTTGGAATCTAACAATGATAATGTTAACATATTGCATGCATGTTCTAGCAGATGGGTTGTCAGACAGCATACTATATACGAAACATAAACAGAGCTCTCTAATAAGGCTTCTTGCTGATTAGCTCCAGATGCCTTCTTGCAGAGACTAGGCAAATACACTTACATCTTTTAACAGTCAGACCAATAGATACTTGGATAAAAGTCTGAAGTTTAATATAGCAATACATGGAATTTTTAGAACAATGAATATACAACATGTAATCAAATTAGATCAGAATATTACTAAATGAAATACCATCAAACTTAGACTTGGATCCCAAATGACATAAAAGCCAAAGTGTACTCACAACTTAGGTCTAGTCTGATTCAGGTAGACTCGCCTTCCTATTTAGTCAGTGGAAAGAAACAGATACCTTTCCAAGGGCGGGTCTAAAACCTAATTTAGGCTTCTGCTCTGAACTGCCCTTTGAAGGAGCACTTCTCTTTCAAATGTCTGTATCAGGTGTTAATCTGTGATGATTAACTTCCTAATTTAGACATCTGAACCAGGTACCTAATGACAGGCAACAAGAAAAAGTGCCCTGTGAACTCAGAAGCCAGTATCTATGGCCTATTCGACTTCTGCCTATTCCAGTGGCTTGCAGGGCAGCCATTAACTCTTCCAGTCTTGCCTTCCCTCCTTCAGTGCTTGCTCACTCAGCTCTGCTGTTTTGCTAGCTCTCCTCATTCCCTGAATTTCAACTGTGGTTTTTTTCAATTTGTTTTGCCACTTCACTGTGTCTTTGATCTCTGCTCATTCTGTACTAATTCCCTTTCAGTACAAGTTCCCTTTGAGAGCTCACCTGCTCTTTAAGCTTGTCAGAGTACATTCATAAAGAGGGCAGGTTCGAAAATTTATCAACTTAAAAGTACTGCTGGTGTAGCTACAGAAATACCTATTGGGTCAATCAGTATTTCATACTATGATTTATTTTAAAATATGACAAACCTAAGAAGTATTTTTAAACTCATGAAAATTACATGCTGCACTATCTCAAAATCTATTGTCCAAACATGGTCATTTTCTTTTTTTTTGACAAAATTTATGAAGTCAGTTTTAGAAAATGGCAAAAAGCCACTAAAACCACAAAATGACAAAAGCCACAAGGCGCATGGAAAAAAAAACATGCAGAAAAGCATTAACAACAACTCAAAATGGTCTTTATATCAAACTAGAATTGACTTAATTTGCTTTCATCATATGTTGTAAGAATAGCCAGCATATCTATATGGAACAATAACTGACCTCTCAAGTTTTAGGCACATGCTGTTTGAAAAAGATAAATTACAAAGCCCTCTAAAACAGGGAGTGAAGCTATAGCCTCTCTCAATTGCACAGATATAAATCCAAAGTCAATGGACTTCAGTGGAATTACTCCAGCTCTACACTCTTGTAAAGGGAGTTATTTTGCACAGGATTTATGAGGGAGGAGTGAGCAAGACATTAAAAATACCAGTGACTGATGATATGTTAAAAAACCTTATAATAAAGACATTTCCAAATCAGTCTGAGCTATAATGAAACTGTACTGAAGTACCTATTTTAGCCAGCATTTGTCTCCATTTGGGTGCCTCAGGAGAGTTGGGGTCCTTCTCCAACAGCTCTGTCACTTTGTCCTTTAGTTCCTGCACTTTATTCTCGCTTTGCTTTAATTCAGTTTCAAATAGCTATAAAGTCAAATGATAAAATTAATAAATAAGAAACTATAGAAAAAATGTAAAGCATTTAAAAGTCTGTAATGCTGAGATGCCAAGCACAAAAATGAACAATAAATACATAGCATTTGTATACTGCCTTTCTGCTATGGATCTCAAAATCCCTATAATGGCAGATCATGCATATACTGGCTGGTCTTATTTTTTTTGAAAAAACGACCTGGGAAAAAATGACCTGATATAGATATATAGATATATACACACTGTATTAATAATAACAATTATTGCTTAATTGGGGGAAGTGGCAGAGAATTAAGAGAATTTAGACAAATAAGATCCACCAGGTCCCATCATACTCACATGTACTTGGAAGCTGTTCTTGTACAGCAGGTAACCTACTAATGCACAAGTGCAGTTCAAAGCAGAAAGAACCCAACTAGCGCCAGCAGTGAGGAGCCCTGTGTGTGCTCACTTACATCATTGAAAATCCTGCTATCACAGATAGACTGCTTCTTGTAAAGCATCTAGAATTACAGTTCAGAGAGCACCATAGCTTAAAGTGTACACCTACCAGGAGACTTGGATGCCCCAGCAGTCCCTAAAGACTAGTTCATGCTGTTCTTAGAGGACTGAGGAATGAGCAGTCCTCACGCCTGGCAAAGTGCTTGTTTGAATATTCTTAAGTAATAAAACTTGCATTGTTGAGTTGCGTTTTAACTATCTAAAAAACCCACTAAAATTAACACTGAACAAGTCTGTGTTTATTTGATTTAGTACTGCTAGTAAAAGGCACAGTGGCATCAAAGGGATGACTCTTGCCTGAACAGTCACTCGTTTTTCCAACTGTCTATGAATACTCTCCTATTACTACGCTGGAGGTAGGATGGTTTTGTTAGCTTTGAATATTCTGTTAAAAATTATGGAACAAATTTTTTCCACATTTAGTTTGAGTTTTAGGACTCAACGTTATCCAAGTCTGAGGAAAGTCAAACTTAAGGAAAGTCAATACCTGTTCAGGTTAATTTTTAAGGCTGACCAGCCAAATCTGAAAAAAGTGCATCACTTGGATCAAACTCTGTCCTTATTTATCAGCTTTCATAGGCAAGGAAAGAATTTTCCATTTCAAGAGCTATCCATTACATATCCCTTTAAAGATGAACCTTTACACATATAAATATTGTCCTTGTTGCTAAAGAAGCATACATTTCCAAAGCTGAAAATGGACAGAAGCTAACTGCTGATTCAGTGGTTTTCTTATACCAATTAAAAAGAGGGAAGGAGACTGTTGTGCAGCTATATAACTTAACAAGCATGACACGGCTGCTGAAGAGAAATGTTGCCTTGGAATAGGCATAAGCCTCTGCAGCTGCAGAGCCCGGGAGGTCTGTAGAGTGTCAGTGAACCAGCAGCTGCAGAAACAGCTTTCTGATAGAGAAAGCCCTTCAAATCTTACAAGCTGTCTAGTAAATAACTCAAAACCTTTAAGGGTACCAGAAAAGTATACTGTACAACCAATACACCCTCATCTATTTAAACTGGCCACCAAAATTATTCTGTTCTGGCATGTACAATTCCTTCTCTCGTGCTCCTGTCACTACATAGACAGCTTGCCAGATTTGCTGTGTGCTTGACTGGCACATCTACCAGGATTATTTAAATACTCTCTGCAATATCATGCTAGGCTGAGACATCAGTTGTTCAAACAGAATTCCACCAATAATTGCAATGGAGAGTAAAGTATCATTTTTTGAAGACAAAAAGTACCTTATGTTGCTCAACTTGGGCTTTAACAGCCTCACTATCAGTTGGAGCAGCTTCCCAATCTGATGCGGTTTTGTCCATTTTCTGTAACCATTGCATCATTGAGGTTGATTCTTCCTGAATATTTTGCATTTTCATAAGCATACTTTCTAGTTCTGAAATCTTTTCCTTCAATAAAACTCCCAAATCTTCATAACTGTGATTTACATCAGACATGGCTTGTTGAACAGATGACAGTTCTGTAAAAGGAAAGATGAACAAAGACTGTGTGAGAAATTACGAGCCCTTCAACATACTTAAAACTTCAGGAACTTCTAAACAATATTCTGGGTTACAATATAGTAATGTAACTAAAGTGACTGTTTAGAAGCTCCTGAAGTCCCCCAAATAAGAAGTCGCTCAACATGTTACCATTATTTCTAGTTTACTCTAAACATGGTAACACTGCACATGAATGACCTCATTTAAGTTCCCTATTTACAAGAGCTTCTCATTTCACAGAAATTTTAACTTTAATACAGACAGGCATACAAATCTTACCCATTGTTATCTTATTGTTTTAAGTAACAATACTGGAGCAAAAAATTGAATATACTGGAAAATAGTCCAAATACTATATGTCGGCCTACCATTACTACAATTACATTTTACTTATAGCCATTACCATTGTAAGGGTGTTATATTATTGAGAGACCTTTGCAGGCAAACTGTGTACTAAGCGGATTGTAATTTAGGAGAATGAACACTGCAGACCCAAGACACAGTACATGGTTATCCACACTCACATACAAAGTGCCTTTTTAAGTTCCTTTGTTTCTGAAAAGGAATTGGTCACATAAAGTAATACGAATGTATATAAAGTGGGTGTCTTTGTATATGTATGTGTGCGTGTGTCTGTGTCTGTGTGTGTCTGTGTGCATGTATGCACATGCATTTGTGTATGTGGGTGGGTGTTAAAAAGCTTTAAACCACATACATACTAATTAAAATTTTCTCACAGGCCATATCTTATATTAAAACAGCTAACCCTGTATTTATAAAAATACATACTGATTCAGAAAACAAAGTCAGATTTTAGCTGTCCTCAAAGGAAAAACTGAAGATAGGTGCTTTTACATGGAATTTTAGTATCATCTTACTAGTCAACATATGTATTTTGTGCAATTTTTATTTCTTATGTTTCTTATTTCTTATCTTATTTTTCTTATTTCTTATTACTTCTTATGTGAAGGTGATGTGAAATTTCACAGTCTTCTAGAGACTCTTCCATGCAGATTTGTAAATAACATTTAAAACATTCATTATATTTAACACCAGCTCAAGACAGCTCACCACAAAGACAATTTCTTATCACATACTGAAATTTTTACTTAATGGTTACTCACCTTTATTTTTCAGAAAATCCTGAGTACCTGGAGCTCCTCCTTCACCGTTTAATATTGTTCCACCTATGGATTGAGAGAGACTAAGCTCTATGTTTATGCCTTTTCCCACCAAAACCTCAGCACTGTATTTCCTCTTTAAAACAGAACCTGTAGTTATGTAATTCTCATTATCACATTAAAGCAATACCTAAATGCTACACTTGTAATAGCAAATAGTTTATTTAATCTGTTTTATATGTTTTAAAGTTGTTTTATGTTTTAAACAGCTCCAGCAAACTAGTGCGATAAGTGGAACCATATATGCATATGGACATACATAGTGTGTGGGTGTGCACATGCACCCATATATATGCCTGACATAAGCAGTCGTATTGCTTACAATGCTATGCTAAATACATGACTACAATGGACGAAGGTCTATGCCCTGGCTGTGAGGCCTGCTCATGTCCAGATGGCTGACATCACCATCCTCCTCTCCCCTAAAATGAATCTCTTCCCTGCTGCTTATTGAGAACATGTTTTTACCCAACCATGTCTGGGCACTGTCTGGGACAGTGCTAGTGGCAAATGCCAAAACTATGAGAAGGAGAGTGCTAAACATTAACCAGCAAAAAAGACTGAGTCATCCAGCTCATTCTCTAGACATGTTTATTAGGGCAGCTGCAGCTGTGGACACCAAAACCAAAGACACTGCTGACTTAAGACACCTGCACTCTCACTGAGCAGTACCTTAGCTCTGCACAAAAGCCTCTTGATATCAACAGGGCAAATCACTTCCTGTCTTGTCATAAGCAAGACCTGAATATTTGTTCCACAGCAGGGATTGCAGTGTGGAGTCTTCTCAATACACGTGAAGTCCTTGCTGCTACCCAGAAGCAGCCAATCACCCAAGGAGCCTACTAATTTTACTAGTATTTCACAGTGTTTGGAACCAGGCCTACGCAGGCTTTGTGAAAAGCAGGCAGACCTCAGAGCTGGGACACAGAGCCACTCCGCAGAGAGCAGCAGGGAGAATCCCTCCCAGCTCTCCTACACGTACGTATTCCCAGATGAGTAATTAATGGAGAAAGATTAATGGTTGCCTTGGAAAAAGCTGTGCATTTACCCCACAGTACCAGCTGGACAGTGAGGACCACATTAGTGGCAGCTGGAGGATGGCAAGAGAAAATAAACGAGATAAGAACAGTCACAGCCCCCAACCAGAACCTTGCAAATCTTCATGCGCTGTTAGCTGGACTCTGGAATTTATAACTGTGATTAAGTATTACACAGTACAGCTCTTGTCTAGGAGAGTAAATACTCTCGGCTGGAGAATTACAGCTGCTCTTATATGCTATTTAATTCATCTATTTGGATGTATAGGAGTAGAGAAAGGGGCAAAGGAAGGAGCACAAACATCCTATGTAAGGTTCCAAAATGTTCTTTAAAATTTTTATTTTAAATTCAAACAAGAATGAAAACAGAAGCAGCTATTACAAAGAGATGTGAAAAAGAAAGCGCTCTACTCTTGCTAAATAGGTATCCTCCAGCAGTCTCCTTCCTCCCACTGTCCTTTGTAGATGACCGATAAAGGACAACATACTTGAACTGACTAGGTCAGGAAATAAATTCAAGAAGAACTGACTGAAGATATATTTAAGGCCATTAAAACACCCTAGGTACCTCATGCCTTAACTTACAGCTTAAATGGCACTAAACAGAATTATTGGTTTCTGTAAAACAAGTTAACATTTAAACACCATGGTATAGAAAATGGTGAAAACAGATTTGCTGTCTTTAAAATCAGATTACAGGAAAAAAAGGAGTTAGCGGAAGCTACAGATTGGAAGTACCTTTTGGTTCAGGAAAGTCATACTGGGATATGGATTCGCTTCCCTTTCATGCTGTTGTTTCAGCTAAAATATAGATTAGCATTAATTATGCTATCGTACTGGCATCAGTATGTTAGCCTGACTTCACGTTTGGTGAACCATGTCCTCATCACTCTTCTAACAAAAACTCTATGATTCTGTAAACAGTTATGTGCTTGCTTAACTTCATCAGAATACTCTTGTGGCTATGAAAAAGTAATTTCTGTGGCAGCAAAGGTGTGAGGGTTCATCAGCGTTTGCAAAATTAGGGTCTGTATTTGTCCTACTTGCAGACTGGGCTGATATGTCAAGAATTGAAGAATGGAGTCATTTTCTCATTATCTGAAGTTGAGGTGAAGAAGATTGTGATACTGTTCATTTTGTACATAATCTGGGAATTACATACAGAAGTAGTAGCTTTAGGACCTGTTAATCATTTATGTCAAGTGCTTTTACACTATTTTGACTGTGTAAAGCAATCAGAATGTGTACTGAGTTATGGCAGTAGTTAGACATATCAGTTTAAATGAGAGTCACACCAGACAACGCTTGGAACACACACGGCTAACTGGCTTTTCACAAGCTGTAATATTCAGAAACCTGATCAACAGGTGAAACATTTTATTTTTGTCTTAAAGGTTTTTAAAACTCTTTAAGCTGTAAGTTTACCTGATCATACAAGCGCATACCTGATTTTGCAGCTGCTCTTGATTTTGCAGGAGAAGTAACAGCAGTAATTAGATTGCATAACACTGTTCCTCTGCTATTCACTTTCTGTAGTTCAGGTGCTTTTAAAGTCCATTCATCTTTTAAATTCTGCTGAAGAAAATTAGTCAATTACTCATTACAAAATGAATTCAGACTTAAAATATTTAGTGTAAAGAAAGTAATGACCATGCTACTTGGGAATGACCTGTAATACATTAAAACATGCAAAAGAAGTGGGAATGTAAATGCAGACTGCTAGCTCCCCAGTCCCAACTACTGTGCAGTATGGAATGGTAACTGTTAGGCAGGCTCTATTAGTGAAAGTGCATAATCACCATTAATAATCACTACTAATAAATACCTACACACCTAAAAATAGAATATATCTTGCCCTATTGCCTACAGAAAAAAAGAGAAGATAGTGCAAAAAAGCCCTATTGAATTACAGTCTGTATTTCCTTATTCCATAAGGCTGTACTTTAATGTTACTAATAGATACCCTACTTCCTTTAGCTATATTTCACTTCTCATATACAATAGCTTACCAGAGTATCTTCCAAAGGTTTCTTTAACTCCTCCGTATTCAGCGAGGGTCGCGCTGCTGGAATTCTTTCTGTTGTCTCTTTTATCCATTTCTTTAAAGATTCTACAAGGAGCTCAAAAGTATCCATTTGTTTCTGATAAGATGATACATCCTCTTCTCTGGAGAAAAACAAGAGAAATTGAGCACTGAATGTCAGTATTCCTTCTGATAATTAAACCAACAGATATTATCAGTCTGATATTGCTATTCCTGAATTCAGTGAGAGCCTCACAACTTGTTTTGAAAAGACACAGATCTGTGAGTTTTCTGTACAAGTAGAAAACATCCATCTTTGTAACATTTTCATAAAAGATGCACAGATGATTTATAAAGGAGGTAGAGAAGAAAACTATTTTGTGCTTATCAATCCAAGTGGAGATGATAAAGCAGACACCATCAGGGAGAGGCATCCTGTTCTCAAAGCACTTATTAAATCTATCTTGTAACTTGCATATCTTCTGCCTGAACATGAATCGAACCCGAGGTGGTATGTCAGGAGTGTTGATGAACTAAGTATACACAGTCCTGGTCAATAAAAGCAAAGACCATATGAGAACTAATACTTCAAATGTCATCAGATCAACTCTGACTCAAGAAAGTCCATCACTAGAACAAGTGGTGAAATAAATGCAAAGATGACTGTGAAAATGTATGTGATAAAAGCAATACAGGGATTAAAGAAATTCACAGGAGTTGCAACTGAATAAAAACTCTAGGCAGGGAAATTATGATAGTTCATGTCTCTAAAACATAGCATTTTGACATTTTGGTAAAATAACCAGAGATCTGAGAACTGTTTCACTGGATCTTTTTGGATTTTGAACAATCAGTGCATACTACTGTCATAAATCAGGACCTATCTATCAATTCCTATATAAGTCAGTTCCAGTCTGCTGTCTAAGCATGATAGGTACAGCTTGTGTTGTTACTATGATTAACAAAGCATGACCAGGAAAGGAATCTACATCTCGTGGTTTAATGACTTTTTATTACTTTGTTTTGCATGACAGATATCTGTAAGAAAATTGTACATACCCTAATAATGCAACTGGTTTGGAGATTACAGATAGACCAAAATCAGAAATAGTTTAGCCAATATATGGTCACAAAAACTAATTTTATGAATATGACCAGAATTTGGAAAATCTAGTTTTGCTGTACAGGTAACTGGTATGGAAGCTATAATAAATTCTTTAGTTTTCCTTTGCAGCCTGATTCCAAACATGATTTCAAAGCAACTTGCACAAGCAGCAATTTATATTCTATCAGAGAAGGGGAAAAGTACATTTTCCTTAGAACTGACAGGACTCTTGGAAATATCATGAAATTTGCACAGAGTGACTTGTCTTTACAGCTAACATTAGCACTCCTGAATCACTTACTGTCAGGTAGACTAAGCACAGAGGTATTTCCAAACAGAAGATCTCTCTATTTTATATTAAAAAAAAACCTCTCTGCACTACAGTTACCTGCTATCTCTTGATATTGCATGCAAGAGGACAGCAGTCATCATAAAATTCACACTGCATATTAGCCTAAAAGGTGGAAATGTTGTAATAATTAGTCTACTTACTTTTCCTTTATCGTCTCCTCTACCTCCCTGAATTTCTTTGACAAAGCATTTACTTTTTCTAGTACCAATGCTTTATCCCCAGGAAGAGCATGGAATGAAAGTTCTTCAAGAAGCTGCTGCAAAACTTCCAGATCTTTCTTGTGTTGTGTCAATTCTATACTAGCTTCCTGCAAAACAGAAGTATATTCTTCATATTAGACTTTACAATCTGTTGTTCAAGATTAAATCCTTGATTTTAGCTAACCATTTGAAGTTAGGAAACAAGAATATCTTAGTTATTGTTCAATCATTTAAATGAGTGAGAGAAGAAATGCAGAATATATATACAAATGGAATAGTACAGTACCTGCATATACTGAGACACTTCACTAACATCCTTTCTTGGTGCCTCGGTCTCACTGAAAGCCTGGTTTTTCTCATCTAAAAACGTCTGAAGTTTTTCTGACAGACCTTCAAACAACTCCACTTTAGTCTTCAACTCCTCCATTTTCGCAAGCTTTTCTTTATGCTTGTTACTTGCTTCAGAAAACCGTCCTGCAAGTTCACTCATTTTAGCTTGCAGTGAGGATGCAGTGGATGGATCTGCTGTTTCCATAAACTTCTTCACTTTTTCATTCATAGTGTTTATACTGCTTTGGCGACCTGCAATATCTTGCTCTAGCATCTGAAAGAAGCAAGAACTATTCTGTATTGCTTATAATTAAATTTTAAGATGTGGAACTGGTCTACCATATGAAGCAACAAATCAGTAGAGCTAGTACATCAGTGTAATTCTACCTATTTCAGCTACAGAAATCCTTATGTGGTTTCAGTTCATGCAACAGTCTGTTTTAAGTGTTTTGAATCTACTGAAGGTACCAAATTAAGATCTTAATTCTTTCTTGAAATCCAAATTATTAAGCAAGTGTTTCTTTCAGAGAATGCTACTTACAATGCTTTTACTAATGATATCCTGAATAGCAGCAGAATTCAAAGGCACTTGACCTTGTTCTTCAAGGCTCTTTTCAACACCTTCCATCCAATCCAGCATTTCATCCAAACCATCCTGCACACTTAGGGATCGTGTCAGAGTTATCTGGAGCTTCTCATTCCTTTCGTTCACAGACTTTGATAAATTGTCATATCTGTCCACAATGTCATCTGATAGAGATAACCAGAAAATATATTTCAAATATTTCCTCTATTTCTCTTAAAATCATTGGGCCAAACTTTTAACTCATTAACTTGAGCTTTTAACTCATTTTATCAGTTCTTACCAGGTAAATGTCAGTAAAAAATGGCCTATATGAGAACTGACCAAGAACATCACTCTATCCAGTAAAAACACAAAACAAAGATCAAAATCTGATATAGCCAAAAAGCCAATAGGACATATCAGTTGAGGGGGGCAAAGATGTCCTACAGCTTACAACCATGCTCCCCAGTTTTCAGGAGCTGGTTCCCAGGCAGCTCTAACTTACAACAGCTGTTGACTGATCCCAAGAAATAAGGCGGCAGCTGGGCATTTAGACAACTCTTCTACAGCTACGTCTCTTGTGTTATTGTTAGAGCTGAATGGTTCTTCCAGATGGTTCTTCATTAGACCTTCAACACTTCCCTCCCCCCCAGGATAAACCTCTGAAAGTTACTGATAGTCAAAATCCACTGCCCAAGGAACCTGAATCTACACACCATACAGGAGTTTCTAGCCTCTTCTGTATCACTTCTTGTGGTACATCCTGCTGCCTGTGTAACACCACTTCTTAATGAGCACTTTTGTGCCTTGTCCCAGCACTTTTGTGTCATAGGTGTTAACATATACCTGACAATTCTAGCTAGACTAGTCCACGGTTTAATGTACTTCACTACAGAAGTTCTTCTGAAAAACAGAGGATATTTTTCTTCCTTAATTTTATTATATTTTCCCAGCTGTAAAACCTTTCATTACTCTAATTTCTCTTCCTTCTTATTTTACCTGCCAAAAGATTTAAATAAGGAAATTGCCTTGATCCTTTCTTCAGCTGCTTTGAGTATTAATTCATTACTCCCATCTCAGCCCAAATATGGATAGAACAGATGAGCTGGGAAAACTTCACTGGCTATGTCTGTCAGGATTGAAATAAAATTATATGGGCAGAGCTGGTCTTATCTTGAGGCAGGGAAATGAACTAGATAACCTCCTATGGCCAAACAATTAAAATTTCCCAAAGAGCAAGTAGGTCACAGCACACTTATTACAAATTAAATGTTAATAAAACAGCAATTGTAATTAGATATGAAATGCTTGTTATCCTACACAAATAATAAGGAAATATGACAGAATAAAAGTTAAATATATCCCATTTCATCTGCAGTGTCCTTGCACATAGATATCCTTTCCCCTCCCTTCCCTGCCTCTATTCTGGAGCCAAATATTGTTTCCAGAGCATTAGGAGGATTCTCACTGAATCTAATTCTGAACTGGGATCTGAATCTTAGACAAGACTCACTGATCTTGGAGAATAAAATTTCTGGGAATTGAAGTGAGTGGGAACTTCTCTAATTTATCTGAGACTGAGGTTCAATAAGGTAGCTATGCATTACAGACGATTCTGTTAATCAGCACATGTTCATAGCCTTAAAGAAAACTTTCAAGAAGTCTAAGTAAGAGATAAAGACCAGAGAAGCTGTCCTGAGGCATTCCCACACCTGGAAGCCATGACAGCGAGTTCTGCCAAAAAAAAGGAGCATCATTGCTTTCTACTGTCTCAATCTCCCTTAGGTGAGAATATGAAGGACAGGAAGGGGAATGCCTCCAGACTGCCTTACTGCCTAGGAAATAACAACATAAAGAGAACGTATATGTGGAGAATGGCAGCTGCTACTGCTTCAACACTAGGTCTGTGCTGCTACACTTAAACAAAAATACATCACAGATAGGGAGTGTGAGTGGTAGTGAGAAGCCTACCAAAGAGCATACATCTGCACATCCAGCTTTCTCTTGTGTCTTTATGTTTACTGACATGTTCTAATTATCTACTATTCTTTGTTTACCATAGGAACTATATCAAATGATTTTCACTGTTCAGTTAAATCATCATCTTCTGCAGCAGCCTCCTCCTACTCCTCCCTTCACAGAAAAATAACTTTCCATTCATCAAATCAGCTGAATTTAACCAACAATTACCAATGTGTTCTCTTGCACCAAAAGTTTCTGTGTTTGAAAATACTTATTCTGCTCCTGTATTTTCTGTGTAATACAGTGCTTTATTAAAGAGACGGTACTAATTCACTTTTAACCTAATATTGATAGACATGATTCAAACTGTGATTATTGTATTCTGACATTGTAAAGGTTTTAACCTAATTTGAATCTAAGCATGTTTTCAAGGTTAAGGATATGTATTCAGGAGTAGAGCTTACATGTGTAAGAACAAATGAAATGGGAACCGTCACCGCCCCCAATTTTCCCCCAAGAAAAAGGTTTTCAATTTGTTTAATATCAAGTTCTTTATAGTTGCAAGACCACAGGTATGTTTAGGATACCAATCTGTATTCCATGTACCTTCTATGGAGCTTCATCACTGACTTCAAAGATGCAAACCCACAACTGATTTATCTTGTTGCTCTGCAAGTTACTTAAGGGATTGCAATAAGAGATAGTAGTGTGATATATATACATAAACAGAGTCTTCAAGTTTCAGACTGTGGTAAATGTCATGCTGTAATACTTCCCACATCCATAGTAAAACTGATAGGAGAGCTTCTTGAAGTCAGGAGGAAATAATTTCTTGGCTAAGCAAACTTGAAATAATTAGTTGGAAAGCAATAGCTAGAGTCATGTTCCTTGATCTTGAACATGTGCCTACCCACTGGAAAACTTATGATTCTCAGCAAGTCACTAACTCTGACATACTCATTTGTAACATGCAAATTAAACATAATTCCTATTTCTGAAAAAAAAGTCAAAAATAAAATAATGACAATTAAGTGAAGAGCCTATTATCAAATGTGGGAGGCAGACCAACAATAAAGTTACTGTGTTGTAATAGCTTGTGACTCAACAAAACATGGACCTGAACAGTGACACGGAAATGTGGAAATTCTGTATTTTGTCTCTTCCAGTACTTGGGTGCAGACACAGGTGATAAAAGCAGGTATTAAGAAAAGTAAACATTTTACCCAATGTTTTCTGAATCTTATCTTTGTCTGGTGTCAACTCTCCCCTTGTATCCAGAAGCACTTCAGCAGCTTTTTTCAGTTTTTCTACAGCAATTTGGTGATTAGACACTTGCCCCTGAAGAACCTGTAAAATTCCATAATTATCAATTATACTCCTTCATACAGCTAAAAATTACACATGCAGGGCTTGTGATACGCCGTACAGCCTAAACTTATTGCTGGGAATAAACTAACTCAATTTGTGACCTCTCCATAAAAGAAAAATCTTCACCACTGGCTATGACTACCCTTTGCCTTCTGGCCTTTGTTTTATTTTATTCATCATCTTATTTATCTTCTGGCTTACTTCTCTGACTCACTGTTTTCCGGCATGGAACTTGAAAACGTGTCTTTTGATTAAAATTTTTAAAGACCATTTGTACTAACTCATCTGTTATCCAAAAGAAAAATAAACATATTTTTTAACTCATCATCAGGGAACAATTCCAGGGGAAAAACATACAGCGATCAGCAGTAATGACACTGACACCACAGTGTGTTACCATGAAACACGATGATCACCTTCACAGTTTTAAGCACCTCCTGGAGCTAGCGACACTGAATTTTGGCTAGGTTTATCCATTCAGTCAAGGAACACAGATTTAAAAACTATCCCAGCCAGGACTCTTTCCAGCTCCAGAACAGAGAGAGACATGGGAGGGCTGAATCAACTTTTGAAAGTGGCTTTCTCTACCCAGTGACTATAGCAATACTTTAGAGTGACTAGTTTCTAAATTATTTCAGGCCCATGTGCTACTGCATATGATATATCTTCGTCTTGATTCACTTGATCTTTACAGAAGTCCCAAATGAAGGGACCTCTCACTTTTTCCTGATATACACTACTTACGCTATGAGCATACATTACAAGGGGTAATCCTAACTACCCTGCCAGGACAAAAAAGTCATACTGGTATCCAGAGCACAGTAATATGGCAGAACATAGTTTGCCTTGCCACCCCAGAATACTATGTCTTCCTATCCCTTGCTATTTGATAAAATTAAACTCAAATAAACCTGAAGAGGAATTCTCCTTACATTAAATAAAAATACTGTACTTGCACAAAAAAAGATACATAGCAGCAAACCTTGTACGCTGACAGAAAGCAAACAAGCTTATGCCGGAGGCACTGAAGAATATTCTGAAGAACAGTTAATCCCTATAAAAAGATTAGACACCATCATGTTGCCAAGGTCAGTGTCTAGCTGGATTATTAACTGCATGTGTCGGCTACAAGGGACAGCTTTAACTTGCAACACCTGACTTCTTCAGAAATGCTCTTTGTTTTGCTTCCATTAATTGGCTTTCGTTCTTCAGCCTCTTGTTTTTTCTCTTCCTTTGAATCTTTTGATGCTTTGCACCCTCTCCCTTCTTCCCAGCTCATACTCATTGAGTGCTCTTTTGTGTGGCAAGTAATCCATGTAGGCACTTCATAAAAGAGCCACAGTATTCACTCCTTTTGTGTTACTTGCATGAAAATTGGCATTACACAGGATATAATTCATTTTGGCATAAGGAATGAAAAGTCTAAATAACAGCTTCAGATTGTAATTGGTGTTATTTCTACTTTTCTACTGCCTAGAAGCACAAACGCAGCTAAACTGTTTCAATGTTAAGAGTTCAAAATTTACACTTCCATTTATAAAAGAACAACTAATTTTCTTAAGTCTTGTAACGTTGCAGTGATTTATTTTTCTGGTCTGATCTGTCATGTACCCAAGTGGTGGGCAGGTCCAGCAGAAGATTTTATGGATACCTTGTGGGAGATATACTATTTTCCAGATTCTTCTAAGAGAAATGGTTAAAGTACTCACCTATCATTTGTCAAACCCACCAGACACATGCACAGACACCTCACATACCATAGACAAAACAGTGAGGCAATGCCTAACCAATTACCTTGCCCACTGGAAAATAAATGAAGAATCTTGCATTTTAATTATAGTATAGATGATTGAATGTATTTATGAAAATGTAAGAGCCAGTTCAAAGATGACAGTCCTCATGAAACTTTATACAAATCACCTTATACTTAGGTTCCTAAAGCTTTCTGCAAACTTACTTACATTCTATGCACCTAACCAGTGTTTTATCTGGACAAGCTCCATCACTATCCTGTCTTGTCTGTACTAGGATTTACATAAAGTTGTGAGTCTCTCCTTCATGGAAATATATATATATAATTTTTCTATAGAGGGCAAATTATGTTATATTCACTCTCTGCAGAGCATATAGTACTGGATATGACTGCAGCAGGCTAACAGATTAATCAGATCTCAGAGCTGATGCAGTATAATTCCTTACAAAATGCATCACAGCAGAATAAAAATGTGAATAGAAAAAAGCAAAGTCACAGACGACAACAAATGGTCTCAGACACAAACCCTATCCTGTCAGCAAGTTGTAAACATTAAATCCTTTCCTAGTTCTCAAACTTTCCAGATTGCAATAGGATTTCCAAACCCTATCATTTGCTAAGCAATATGAAATGCATCTTGCTTTCACCATACTAATGCCAACTTGGTGCCCCATTAAATTTCCACCATAAGGCTTTTCAGATAATACTTGACTCAGCTGAATTTGAGGACTAAGAGTTACATGCACACAGACAAGGCAAGAATTTGGCCTTCAGCCACCTGGATTATATTAGATTATCTTGTTTTTCAGACAAAAAGCAATTCCATTTAGAACAGAGTACTTCTGTTTTTTAAACTTTTTACCTTGGTTTCTTCTAGCTGTCTTTGGAGATTTTGGGGATCCACTGCAATTGGCTCAGACAGTTGTTTGTTCACAGCTATTTCAGAGGCCTGAAGACTTGACAAAAGTCCAGACGAGGCATCTTCATAATGCTGGTATTTATCTGCCAGGTCTTTAAGGTTATTTCCAAGGATGCTACACTAAAGGAGTGAAAAATAAACGAATATTCAGGCATTAAATTGCATGTTGTATTTCATAACAATGTCACAATCATACTTTCATTTCCTGAAATACTGTATGATTTTTTCTTGTCATCATTCCATTAACTGGTTTCTTGACTAACCCAAGACAGCTAGACAGGCTAGACAGATCTACCTAGTTTGTGTTTCTCAACCATGATTTAGAATCAATTCACTGATATAGTCAGGAAACTGGAATCTAACCCATTGTAATGAGTAGGAAAAGCTTTAAGATGACTTTTTGTTCCCCCAGCGTAAAGATTCTATCAGCATGTCTGCACTCTGAAACCAACAATGTAGATGATGGAAGCTAGACATTTTCCATAAAATGAGAAGACATTTCTATCCTCATTGAAATACAGACAGCAGATTTCAGTTTCCAAAAATATCTTATGTGCACAGCAAATCCAAAGTGATACAGATCAGTAAGGCACATACGCTTTGTTTTGGTCTCTTAAGAATGCAACAGTGACTCACCAAGATCCTATTGGTCTTACACACTTAGCACGCTCCAAAACGTACACCACGAATTATCACACAAAAATGTCAGTGGAACAGTTTCGGTCTCTCTGGAGATGGTTTCACATACAAAATCTTCTGATTGTATCAAGTCATAACATTTATCAACAGTTACTTTAAATAGTTATATTCTGAAGCTTAGAAACACTGTATTTTAAATTAATGTTTACATTTGGTACTTAGTCTCCATCTAGTGGACAAACACAGAATGCACTCATTTACATAACCAATTAGCTAGGAACTGATTTAAGATTTGTTCAACAAATTTAGATTAAATTAAGATTCCTACAAACAAACTCACGTGTGTGTGCAAATATATATATTTGTATATAAAGGGTATTTTGTTAGAAGCAAAAAGATTTTACAAAAGGAAAAAAAAGTTACGACCAGCAAATTATAAAACCAAAACTTAGAAGATCTCACTTTTTAAAAGTCTCTCTCCTTTAAGTTCTGAATAAGACTCAATTTAATACAAAAAGTCCTCTTTGTGTTGGTTTTGCTTGCATGCATAGGGTTAGATATTCAAAGCACCTCTATCATGTCTGTGCTAAATGTATACATGCAAAGGGTAGAATTTGGCAAGTTGATCAATGTGAGATCACAAATCAAGCTGCTGGCATAGGATTTTTATGTGCATAAAAATGAAGCTCTGAAAATCTTGCAGTGAGGTGTTTACATTCACACCCAAACTAATCCAATAAACCAGCTAGAGGAAATCTAATACGGTGAAGCTTTTAGCTTCACTCTTTGTATGAGTTAAGAGAGGAAATGAAAATGAGCTTTTCTAAATAGACAGTCTTCTCCACAGATCTTTCAAGAGAAGAGGGTTTAACTTGATGTTGTAATTCAGGGATCAGATCCATGACTTTACAGAGTTTATGTTACTGAGCATGGAGACCTTAAAGAGATGAAAATTCCCAGACAAAGATGGCAACTGCTGCAGAACAATAACATACCGGTGGCCACTGAAGCTCTGCTAAGGAGTCTGAATCTATGATCTTACAGAATTGAGATGCCTGAGACAAGGCATACTGATAGTAAGTCTCTCTTAAATGGGTCAATTCATAATTACATATTGCCATGAAAGTTTCCACTTCCAGGCTTTTATCAATATCGAACAACATTTTTTTTGTTTTGTTTTGCTTTGTTTTGTTTTTAAACAGCTGAAGAGTCAGCATGGGAAACAAGCTGGTTATGCTAGTCTAGTTCCACCAGACAGATTCTGCCCATGAAACTGGCATGCAGAGTTAAATTATCTTCCCTCTCTAAGGTACACAGAGGATTTCCAAATGCTACTTTCCCATTAATAAGAGATGAATCCCAGACTGTTAGGAATAACAAGTCTATTTGGCACAATAATGGGAAAGAATTAATCTTCTCAAATCAGTGAGTTCTTACCTACCTGCTTTGGGCCAACAACAAAGGTCACATTGGGTCAAACTATTTAGGCTAAATATAAATCAAACTGAAATTTCAAATGTTAATCTTGGTGTAATCTCTCTCTTATTATACTCAATTCATTAGTAAGGAGACAAATTAAATAAGCGGTTGTGGGAAATATTGCAAGGAAAATAAAGAAACGTTATCAATCTAAAAGTATTACAATTTCTTTCCAATTCAAAATGCTACTCAGGCATTTTGTACTGTCATAAACTCAGAGAGCTTAAGGCTAGAAGGGACAATGAGGTAACCTAGTCTGACCTCCTATATAACACAAGGTATAAAATTTCATCCATTCAGCCATTAGTTAGTCCGATACTTGACTAAAGCAGATCTCCTAGAAAAGCATCTCATTCTGTTATCTAACTTTAAGAAACGAAGAATTTACAACTTCCCACAGTAATTTGTTTCATCAGTTAATTTCTTTTAACACAAGCTGCCGTATCAATTACAGTAGTCTTTCCTACTCAGCGGCAAATAAAACTTACCTTAGTATAGAGAGATTTGAAACGATCTGAAGCACTATCCAGTTTATTCTGCACTTCAGTATAAGTAGCCGAAGTATCAATACCATCTTTGTCAACCTTAACACCATCTCTTTTGCTACAAGATCTTGCAGCATCTAAAACTCTTTGTCCAGAAATTGTAATATACCGTAAATCACCTTTGTGAGATATAACATCTTCTGAAAAACTCTTTTGCCTTTTCAGTTTGACCATAATACCACTGAAATCAGAAGCACCAGCCTCCAAATTACCAAGTTCTTGTTCTGACTGCTGCAGCCAGGTTTCAAATTCACTATAGTCTGCATTGAATTTCTCAAGTTCTTCCCTCAGAGAATGCGTTAACTTCATTTTCCTTTCTGATTCAGCTAAAGCAGTCTCGTACTGAGCCTTCAGCTCTTTCATGTTCCTTTGCATCTTGTCTTTTTCTTCAGGGGAAAGGTAGTGGCCTTGTTTCTCAAGCAGTGCCTGGGCAGACTGAGTTGCTATTATGACAGCCTGCTGCTGCGAAATAATTTTCTCATGTTGAGCCTACAGGAAAAGAATAAATATTATGACTATCATCATCTCAGAAGGTTTCATTAGACCATTATTGTCTTGAAATCTCTGCTGAATTCTGTTTACAAATGAAGAGTTAAGCAAAATCCATCAAATAATAAAAAGCTTTTCTAATATTCCTCTCATTTGTTAAAAAAAATTTTTGAGTAATCTAACTTAAAGCTCGAATCTTGGTCATATTTATGTACAGTTTCAAAATTCTAAGAAATATCCAAAGATAAATTTAGCCAGATACACAGCACATGACCAAACAATATCTTCAGCATCAGTGGAATTTGGAGATACTAGGATATATATCACGCAAGCACTTTCTCCTATACTTCTAAAAGACAACTTTGTAGAATAAAACTTGACATCAGCAACATCTTGAAAAAAACATTTTTTTCCAAATATAATTTACTTATTACTTAACTCTTAGTGTACTTAGCGTAATCAAAGTTTTCATAGTTCTCTGTTTCAAAATAGGATTTATTAAAAGTATTCAAAGGTAGACAGCCTTCTAAATCACAATATTGTTCTAAAACACATATATTGTTCCTATCATTTCAAACAAACAAAACAAAAGGAGTGAAAGCATCAAACATTAATTAGAATGCAAATACTTCCTTCTAATGTTCTGAGCAAACAAGCATTATTCCCCAGTTTTTATATTTTCATTTTTCAATTTCAAGAGCAACGATTCTTAAAAAATATATTTGGTTATGAAACAGATCCTTTGGAAATCAACATTCCTGGCACATTCTGTGCATGTAAATTGTTTAAACCACATTAAAAAGTAGTAAATCATATGAACTAGAATTGCATGCTAAAAAAAAATTTTTGTATTTCATATAGATTCTTTCAAAAATCTCCATTCTTGAAGCTCCTCAATTCCCATGTAAAACAGACTGGTTTGCTTTTCTTCCATGTGTACGGCAGGTAATTATCCAAAATTGGATTACAGGTTCTGTTGATTCTGCAGATATTAGGGGCACTAGAGAAGTATCAAACAAGTGGAAATAAAAGCATTACATACAATTTTGCAGTTTTATTTCCCCTTTTTGATCACCTGTCTCAGAAACAAACAAAACCAATTTATTTCATTTTTCTTAGGTTTTTTTTTTAAATAAGAAAGCATGATCAGCTCCATCAACTCCGCCACCAAACCACACCTAAAAGGTCCTGGCTGCTAAACTGTAACTCAACAAAGGCTATAAAATTGAGCTCTATTATTTTTTAATTCTTCCCATTAACTTAGCTGCAGAATCTATTTTTAAAATGCTGCACTGTGGTTTTATGTATCTCATCCTGCTGAAGCCTTTAAATAGTGCTTTGGCCATGGATAAGAAGGGTTAGGACATGCAGATTATAATTTCAGCAAACTATTATTTGCAGCTATTGGTAATCAGCGTTCAAGGGGAATTGCATGAGATCATTTTGCTATTACAAAGATTCTTGGAAAAGTCACATGAAGAGTATGAATTTATGTCACTGCTTTTCACATATTATTTACCTGTAGTACAGCCAATAAAAATTTGATTGTACTGCACTAATTTCTGACTTGAAAATATTAAGAATAATAGAATCATAGTTACAATTCTCAACATTTGCCTTGGAGAACATCTCCTTTTTCTTATTTTTAATAGGAAATAACCACCATAACAGTTAATTACTGACAAATTTGCAGTACCTTCTAACTACCAAAACACCTATCAGTGTATATCACTAATTTCCTAGTGCCCATTCCAAAGTCTATTGCAGAAAAGATGTGAATGAATTCAGCCATGTTGAAAGAGGATTAACACACTTAACACCTAAGTGTTGAATAGGTCCAGTAACAGTACCTTGACCCTCTGATACTGCTGGTTCAGATTATCTTCTGTGCTTTTTACTAGTCCATCCACTTGAGTTTCAATATCTTGCTGAAGCTCCAGCAGATTGCCATTGACATCGTCCTCTCCTTCCAAAGCTTTCACACCTCCCTCTTCAAAGTGTGTCCCATTCTGTTCTATCGCCTGCTTCAGCTTCCTGCCGTGCTCTGCTTCTTTGTCCACATTTGATAACCAATCCAAGAGATTTTCTATCGTATTTTTACTCTCTTCCAGCTGTTCTATGGCTGCAACCTACATTGAAATTTCACAGTTTCAGTTCAGAAATCTTCTTTAGGCACTACATAATATCATATGCAAACAGACCATTTAAGATATGTTAACATTCTAAAATGTGTTAATTGACACATATGCTGCTGTTTTTACAAAGAATATAAAACAGCAAATAGTTTATTGGTTACCCACATGAAACACAATTTTAATTTCTCCTCAGCCTGTCAGTAAGAAGTTGCAAGACTAATCTCCTAAGACTCATAAACAGTTTGAATAAATAAATAATGGTTGCCTAAGAACCTTTTCTGTTTCCTGCTTAATTGCTGTTGTCATAGCTTTATCCAGTTCTTTTCTGGACTCTTCTGCCTTCTGGCTAAGGAGCAAACACTTTGTTTTAGCTTCATTTAGTTTCTGTTCAAGAATAGTCTTGTCTTCTTGTGACAACTTTTCTCCATTTTCTTTCAAGAACATTTCAGTATTTTTCACAATCTCTGCCAATGCCTGTGCACTCTCTCTCATGTCTTTTTGTATTTCCTTTGGGGAAAAGAGAAAGCAAATAGGGGTAAGTAAATTATTCACCAGAACTTTCAGAATAAACTTGTTATAACTACCTCTGATTTGGGTACAAGCACCACACTGGTCCTTCTTTACTTGAGCGTGCATCATATATTACTAAGCTGCAGACTAAGATTATTAAAAAAACCCAAAAAACAAAAGAAAACCGCAAAAAACAAACATTTGACAATGTTTCTGCAGCTCATTCTGCCCCTATCATCTCCAAACACAGCTAAGTATTTTTTTGCAATTTGGAAGTCTCTTGGCTTACACTCCCCTTCCGACTGAGGCCACTTATTTCTTTCTTTAGTAGCTCAAATATTCTATTCTCCATGTACATAGAAGAAAATATATGTATTTCTTAGCTATCAAGAGATACAGTAAATCTGCTACACTATCTTTAGTAAGGTGAGTTTCTTGAGAAATTCAGTTCTATTACTATTCTAATGAAAAGTTGCAGAGGGGGACTGAATACAAGCCAGAAATTTGTGCTCATCTTTTCCAGGTAGAAGATTTCCCATACTTCCTGGTTTTGGTCAGGCCAGAATTGTCATAAGAACTTTTTTAAAAATGTAATTAGTCATAACAATCAATCAAATAAATCATAATGTAATCATTTCAATCTCAAAAGAATGTTTAATTCCATTAAATTTTGTATGGGACTGACGTTTAATTTTATTTTAACCAAAGCAGTTTGCCTTGTCATACGATAGTGTCAGACAGAAGATCTGCCTTCCAATTACCTGAAAGTAACTTTAATTATTAAAATAACTCTGGTTTTGAGTATATTCACCCAATTATTGAAATAATAAAATGTTTTTCTTCTATATGTAGTGTAATACTTGATGCTACAAGACATAAAAGATCTGACTCTCATTTTAGACTGCGGATTTTGCTGCAATTATGCTTGGCACCTAAAAGAATGACTCATTTTAACACTTCAGCAAGTATTTTAGAATAATTTTCCTGGAAACTTTGTATTAAAACAAGATTCTCTTTCTCTGAGAAAGATATCTGTGCTCCCATCCCGTACAGATCATTAAGAACAAAAGCTCTCCCTGACTTGATCTATAAGAAACCTTCTTTAAGTCCCCATTCCCTTCCCTAGGCACACTTCTACAACCATGCCTACAAGAAATCAGCCAGCAAACAACAACTCACCTGTTATGCAGTCTGTTAGACAGTCAAGGATAGCTGATATTTATTTATATTAAAAAAATGAAGTATATGCTATATCATTCCTTCACTTGCATTATTCAATACCCATTTAGATCATGAATTCTTGAGGGTACTTATGTCTTTTCACTAACTATAAAGAGAGCTTAAACTAACTTGTGTTACTTTGAAGATAATTAAAGTGAGGCAAGATGAATCAGGACATTTCTGCTTTTATATATAACTGATCCTGATGTGGAGCTCTATAGTGCTACTACTATAACCAATACTAGGAGGAGGAGAAAGAGGAGGAGGAGGAAGAGCAGTATCAAATTTTCCAGTCCTTTAACAGTTAAAACCTTAACTAATGTCAGCCAGGACAGAGTAAAAGCTTAGAGATGATTGTCCCTGGCCTTTAGTCAGGGTCCTACCTGGAGATCCCAGCAAGAGCTTTGGATACTAAAGGCCTGAACCTCGGCGAGCAGAGCGCAGCAGACTGCCAGCATCCCTGGCTCGTGCCACGAGGGCACCAGGGCCAAGGCACATCCTCACCTCGGAGCGCTCCCGTCTCCCATCCTGGCGAGGCTCCCCACGCACAGCACTGCACTGGCACCAAGGCACATCCTCACCTCGGAGCACTCCCGTCTCCCATCCTGGCGAGGCTCCCCACGCGCAGCACTGCACTGGCACCAAGGCACATCCTCACCTTGGAGCGCTCCCGTCTCCCATCCCGGCGAGGCTCCCCACGCGCAGCACTGCACTGGCATCAAGGCACATCCTCACCTCGGAGCACTCCCGTCTCCCATCCTGGCGAGGCTCCCCACGCACAGCACTGCACTGGCATCAAGGCACATCCTCACCTCGGAGCACTCCCGTCTCCCATCCTGGCGAGGCTCCCCACGCGCAGCACTGCACTGGCACCAAGGCACATCCTCACCTCGGAGCACTCCCGTCTCCCATCCTGGCGAGGCTCCCCACGCGCAGCACTGCACTGGCACCAAGGCACATCCTCGCCTTGGAGCGCTCCCGTCTCCCATCCCGGCGAGGCTCCCCACGCGCAGCACTGCACTGGCATCAAGGCACATCCTCACCTCGGAGCGCTCCCGTCTCCCATCCCGGCTGGATCCCCACGCACAGCACTGCTCTCTCCAGCCACCTCCTCCCGCAGGGAGCACTGAGGCACCACCGCCTGTCCCCACTGCAGGGACCTGGCCACTGTGACACACCGCCCCGGCCACCCTGCGCCTCACAGAGGGCTGCCAGCCAACATGCGCCTCTGCATCAGGGACACACCGGGGACAGGACCAGACATGGCAGCAGCCAGGCGACCCCAAGGGCCCCAAAACACACCAAGATCAACTCTCCAGCCCTTCAGGTCCCTTCTGTTTCCCCAAGGCCTTGCAACAGGCGCTTCCTCTGAACAGCCTC
This sequence comes from Apteryx mantelli, assembly GCF_036417845.1. NCBI lineage: Eukaryota > Metazoa > Chordata > Aves > Apterygiformes > Apterygidae > Apteryx > Apteryx mantelli. Next base: position 111,549,995 of record NC_089980.1, on the reverse strand, counting down.
TCACAGCCCTGCGCGTGGGCAGTGCCCACCTTGAGGAATAGGGTGGAAGGGCTCTCACATAAGGCCAGCTCTTGCCTCTCTCCTTTGCCTCCACTTCCCTCCAGGGGGTCACCCAAGGGGCCTGCCTCCTGAGGGGCCCTTCTGGGCTTCAGTGGAGGCGGTCGAATCCCTTTGACACCACTCGCCCTCTCTCAGGCCTTGCTCCGGGGGCTCACAAATGATCCCCTGGGGCCAGACAGACACACTGACCAGCACGGACAAGGCCAGCACACCAGTCGTGGACAGGCTGGCTTCTGAAGAGGAAAATGGGCCAAGGCTGCCACCGGTCTCAAGGATTTGGATGCTATGGTCTCATGAAGGGCTGGGATTTCTCTGGCAAGCCAAACCTTGAGCCAAGCCAGGAGCTTTCAGCACTGCACATGCCACATGGAAAATCCAGTGAAGGCTTGCCTTGCTGAAAGGCCCAGTCTTGACAGAAAAACCAACAAACTGAAAGGGCTCTGTTACATAAGGGCACCAAGAAGTCTGCAAGCATCCCTAGAAAACCAGAATTCATAACAAGAGTAAGACAAGCCTCAGGCAACAGAAAGTCTTCTGTTCAAGTTCAAGAACATTGTGAACAAGAATAAGCACTCCCTGACACCAGATACAAAGTCAGAATATGATTTTAACATAGTAAGTGTGATTTTATCACATCTGACAGGAACAGTCTTAAGCTAAAGAATCATCTAACGAATCTGAGGCCTGCTAGAAGACGGCTTCTTGAAATGTTTCATATGTGCTTTCTATTTTATTGTCTTCTAGTTTCAAAGATTCTTTTCTGCCATTGGTACATAACTTTAGTGTTTTCATGGGCAGCAGCTTAAAGGCACTCCTTTAAACCTTTGCTTTGCTAGGCCAAACAAATCTACTTTACTCTCCTCTCACATGATAGTCTTCTTTTTCAATGAAGGTGCCTAGTCACTCTCCTCTGCACTCATTCCTCGTTAATGTATCTGATTAGAAGTGTACATACCTCCTGCTTGGTCTGGTATTGCTCTAACTCAGTCTTGCTGTCTCCAATAACAAGAGACTCTTGGTGTCCAATTATTCGATTTTCAGTCTGTGTAAGCAAATCGCACATTTCCTGCAGTTTCTCTTTGCATTCCTGCTGCCGTTCAGCCACATCCTATATCAGAGCCAAATACAATTGAACAATAAAATAAAAACTTCCTCATCATAGAGGCTAACAGACACTCTAATAGGAGCTACCTTTGAAAAACATATCACAAAGCAATAATTTTAAAAGTATGCTGTAAACATGATAGCAGTGGTACATAGAGCAAGATGAACATATAGAAGTTACGGATAAACCTCAGATATGCTGTAAGTAAAAGAGACCATGTTTGATGAAACTGCCCAACAGAAGTCTGGCCATGCACATTATGTGAAAGATGAAACCTCCAAACAACAGGAGTGGAAATCCAGTCTCTTAATCGCTTGAAACCTGTGATAAATGCTTATTAATTCTGAAAAAAGGATATCAAAACAGAGGTTAGTTGTGATTGTGTGTTAGCTCTGTTGGTATGCATAATGTTACCTGAATAGAAAATGCTGACTTTTTAAGCAGTAGAAAAGAACAAAACATGCAAGATCATTATTGTTACTAAGTCCTACATAAGTATCTATGCCTGTCCTTTACCCAATTTTACATTTCTTTGACAGAGTATAGAGGAAACAAATGCTCTTAGAATGGCAAAATAACACAAGACCTCCGAATGCTAGAAAACCTTTCATTATCCATAAACTGGGGAACAAGGTGGTGATTCTGGATCTTAACTGTGCTTTCATGACAGAGGAGGAGATACAGTTCCACTGCAGTATCTTACCAGCCTCCCTTGACTACAAAAACAAAGGCTGCTTATGCTTGCCAACTGCAGCCATACCAGCTGAAGAAGTAACTGCACCAACTTGACCCATAGCCTCCCCAGTGCCCTGGGGCCTAGAATCTCAAATCTGTTAGCTGATGTACTCATATGTTTGTCCCTCTAACCTGTTACAGTCAAAACGAGCCATGCTAGCAAAGACTAGACTAAACAAATCCAGTTCTTTAACTATAAAGACCTAGACAAAGATCACACAGCAGATGACTTGGCAGATCAGAGAAAAGAAAATCTTCAGCAGAACAGAAGTGATGAGCAACAGTGGTAGAGTAGAGACTCATTGATCAGTACAGCTGCAGCAGCAGCAGACTTGAGTTCACTGTTTTATTTATTTACTGATATAGCTTCTAAACAACCAATACTTTTGAGGAATCTCAAGTAAATATCCCTCACTGCTAGAAATAGCAGACCCAGACACCTCAGGCTGTAGAGATCATAATGTCTGAAACTGCATCTGTCTGCAATCTAATATGCTGTTTCTGTGAGCTGTGATTGCACCAAGGAAAGACAGAAATGGCAATTCACCAAACTTAATCAATACAATCTTTGTAGAACCATGAAAGTATCCATAATAAAAAACTGAGAAGACAGGATTACTCTTAATACTGCATGCTGGTATTAAAATTCCTCATCCATAGACAAAAACACTCAGCACACATTTACACAGAAAGGCAAACCTTCTGATCACCCAGTTCTTGCGCTGCCTGTAACTGAGTTTCTAAACTTTCCACTTGAGATGTTACTGCTTCCTGTACTTCCTGAAAAGATTTCTGGGTGGTATTTAAGAGCCTCAGCAGCTGTTTGCTCTGATTAGGAGAAAGATCTTGGGCATGTTCAGAAATGAAGAACTGAACATCAAACGCAGTGGACTCCAACTGCATTTTTGTACAGCCAAGCTCTGCAGCAATGTTCTGTAAATGAAGAGAAGCAAATGACTAGCAATGAAGACAAATTCATTATAGATAAAACACTTAGAAATATTACCATCCTTGTACTTAGCCCCATGTTCCAAAATGCTTTTGAGAGCCATTTTAGGCACAGTAAATCAAAACTCTGTCTCAGAATCATTCTGACACATTCAAATAGGCATTTGAATGAACTTGTGCATGGCCTTCTCTTGTGACAATCCATGTTCAAGTAATAAATAGGATGACCTTGAACCTCTCTTTCTTTCCTTTCTCATGGATGTCTGAGGACTGGCTGACCTTCAACACTGAAAGATTTATGGTGAGCATGTGTTCACCTAAATGGCAGGTTAGCTCTATAAAACACCAGTCTAAAGACCTAGAAATGTTTAAAAGTTTATCAAAAGCATTCCTGTCCTTAACTCCACAATGACATACCCCATTTCCAGCAGTGTGGCAAATTCTGCATGTAGTTACACCTGTGCATCCCCTATGACATTACCATGACTACTGGAACCCCATTAAAACACAGAAAAATAATTTTATTTTTACCATTCATAGATATATATGTGTATGAACAGTACTTAAAACTGACTTGATTTGTTTTTCATGACTCATTTCAGTGAAGGGTGTAATGAGGAGGCCTTTCAATAGCTTTTTATCTTTCCCCACTTTTTTGTTTCCTTAAAATACTCGCATGTAATTGATTAGGAAGGAAATTAAACTTCAGTAAAGAATCTGGATCCTATGCATTAAGATATAATTTTAATAACTGAAATATTTGTAACATAAACTAGATTTCCAAAAAGGGCCAGATTTAATACAACAAATATAACCAGAACCAATAGTTTTTTCAGTAATCCAAACTCTATCAAAAAAAATTTAAAGAGAAAAACCAAATCAACAATATTTTTTTAATGGATTATCAAGCAGTTGTCATCTTAAGCAATTATTTCTAGCTGTCTGTTTAAGCAATAGAGGTTAATAAGCAGCTATAAAAAACTGGCTAACATTTTGTAATAAGCAGAAGCAGCAACACCTGCCATAAAAAAAATACTTGCCTTGAGGAGTTGCAAACTTTGCTTCATGTCTTCTATATCATTAGTGTTCACTATGAAGTCATTCACAACTTTACTTTTTTCTGTGATCCAGTCTGAATACCTCTGCAGTTTGCTTAAAAGTTGCTGGTGTAATACTGCAAGCTTAGACTAGAAAGGGAAGTTATATATTTATTGATGCCCCTGTAGTCTAACTACATTTTCCATCATATTAAATAGAATCATATGTATATTTAATATTCCGATAAAACAAAGCCAAAGCAAAACCCTTTTTAGCTGAATTACTTTGAAGAGAACTGAGATGAAATACGTAAATGTATACTCATAAAAACATACCATTTCAGAGTCAACAGCACAGATTATTTGTTTTGCCCGTTTTGAAGATGTATCACAGACCACCAAAAATGCTTCCTGCAAATAGTCATAGCTTATCTTTAGCTCTTTAAGTTTCTCTTTGAGAATATCTCCGTGAGAAAGCCTTAAAAACTCTTCTGTCAACTTCATATCTTTTTTTAGGATAATGGCAAAGGTAGCCAGCTCTGATTCAAATGACTGCAAAAAGAAATATGCAAAATGCATTGTTACTGAGCAAGAAAGACATTTAAATCCAAAGTAATCTAATTATATTTGAAATCTCTCTTTTTTTTACTAATGGCCTTTCCTAGCACCCACCACTGAAGTACAAGTATGAAGCACATTTTACTGACCTCTAATTGTTCCAGTTCATCTTTCAGTGTTTCCAGGTTGCTACTAATAGGTTGCTGATTATCTAGGTAGCATTTTATATCTTGAACCACAGTCAAATGCTTTTTCAATTTCTCTGTTAACTTTAAACACTGCTGTACTCCACTGAACTGAAAATGAATTTTAATAAGAAAAAGGTTTTACAAACTAATAGACTTGAAACTAGGCAAAAAAAACCCTTGGCTTAATTATATTTCTTTTAAATTTATTATTTATTTTTTCAACAATTCTTCTGGTTCAATTATGTTCTCCAATACTTAAAAGGATTCATGCAGTTCCTCTAACCCAGGGCATATAGCATATACCAGTTGCTGTTACTTACCATGCCAGTTGGGCTGTCTTCCAGGACTGCTTCTTTTGTTTTGAAAATATGCTCAGTAAGGCCTTTGGAAAGGCTGTCTGTCTTCTCATGCTCCTGGTCACTTTTCAAAGCAAAAACTATGTCATCTTCCATCAGATTCTCTTTAGGAATTTCTGATCTAAACACTGATTGTTCTGTTGAGAAAACAGTACAAAGCCCATCTACTTTGCCTTTACCATCATGTCCTATGGTGATACCAGCAACCTGCGGGGCTGTAAGCAAACCACTTATCAGCTCCTCTAACTTGTATGTACTTTCATCTCCAGATGAGATTTGAAAAATCTGCCCAAGTTGAGAAGTAATAAGTTTTGGAACAGGAGCTTTTACTCGTTGGTCTGTTTCATTCTTCATTTCATCTGGATCATCCATCTTTTGTTTGCAGGATTCCTGCTTCAGAATATCCCGAAGAAGGTCAGGACTTCTGCAATCAGGCCAAAGCAATGAAAGAGCATCACAGTCCTTTGGCTCTATGCATGGTTTGGTAACCATTAATGCAGTTCTGAGATCATCACTTGTTTGCTTTATATCTGATTCACGAGATGTGTCACTCCCAAGCTGTGTGCTTCTAACCATTGTAAGTAAATTTTGCACTAAAACTTTCGTATCAGAGTAATTTAGGGGTTCCCCCTTCTGCTTGTAGTAAACATGTCCTTTTTTCAATTTGCTTTCCAATATATTCTTTAAGTCTTCCATTAGTGTGTCAGACATTTCTGGGGATTGTGAAATATCTTCCTTTATTTGAAAATCTTTGCAGGGTCCCATTTCCTTTTGTAATGACTCCATGGACATTTGTTTTTCAAAACTATTTTCAAAGGAAGTAGTCTCAGTGACCATGAAATTCTCTCCCTTTGAGTTCTTCCCTGTCTCATATTCTTCCTGGGCAACATTAACCAAGCCACTCCCTATGCTGCTCAGAACTACAGAAGAAACATCAGCAGAATGGGTGTGATTCCCAGAAAGTAGCACTTTAATCCCGTCCCCTGATTCTTTGGCATTCTCATTACTTCCTAAAGCACCTGCTTTTATGAGGACAAATTCATGATCACTGCTGCTCTTATTTTCTGAACTGTCTTTAAGAACAGTATTTTGACAGATAACTGTTCCCTTGGTCATGTTAATTTCATTTGGTTTTACTGTAACTTTCGAGAGAAGGGAGTGAGTGTGGGAGTTTAATTCACTTGAATGCATTTCTCCTGTATCAATTATGTCCTTGAGCAGAAATTCCTTTTCATTCTGCAAATCATGTCTCCCCCTTTCCCCATCTATAATGCAACAGGATTCAGCTTTATCCAATTCTGAATTGTTTTCTCCTTTTACACCTGTTGCATATTCTCTTATAGAGGAGGAAAGGTTAAAACATCTCTTAATTTCATCTGATTTCACATCACCTCCAGTATCAAGCAAAGTTTGATCTGCCTTTACTTTTTCTTTACTTGAAACAGGAGTTTCTCTATCAGCTTTAATTACCGATGCCTCAAATATTTCCCCAAGACTTTCAATATGAATGGGACTTTTACTTAGCTCTTGGATATCATTTTCCTTTGTAATATTTACTGTATTTGTATTTTCTTTAAGATTTTCAAAACCTATTTCTATTTGACTGTGCTTCCTATTTGTGGCTCCTTCTGTTTGATCAGTAAGTGAACACAGACTATCACCATCACTCACATGAGACATATGTCCAAGGAATTTACTGTCCATTTGGGATGCGCTTTCCTTCAATTCTTCCATACCAGCCATATCATTTAACATTTGTTCCTCCACAGATACTACTATTTCTTGTCTTTGCCCATGATTTGAATGCAACATTGGCATGATACCAGTATTGTTTTTATTCATGCTATGAACAGGTAAAGAGCATTCTGGGAGAAACAAATTTGTCTGAATTTTTTCTTCATCATCTGTAGTTTGCTTTGTATTTGGGAAGGCTGTTACTCTGGTATCAGATGTCACAGTATCATCATGAAGCTGAAAACTTGGAATCTTAAACAGTGTTTTGTTATATTCTTCACTCTTACAAGACACCCATTTAGCATCAAAGACATTTTCAGACCGATTATGATCAGTAGTATCTTGTGATGTATATTTACTTTTGATAGAATTCTCACACTCATTGTCTCTTTCTTGCTGTCTTTCTTCTTTGCTTGTATGTGTAAGACCAACACATCTTTCCTCAGAAACATCTGATACAGTTTCACATTTTCCAGAGGGCAGTTTTCCATTCCCATGGTTGGACTGGAATTGCAAACAATCCCCTGCCATGGTGCTTAAAGAATGGTAACAGTCATCAATATTCTGATTATTTTCATCACTATTTTCTACGTTTCCTAAAGGTGTTAACAGCTGGTCACCTATACTTTTATATCGATGGTGTGAGTAAAAAATATCTTCATCACTGTCAGAATCAGTGTCAGAGTCATCATAACTATCGTAATCATAATCCATATAGTCATAATCATAATCTTCCTCCTCCTGTGCTCCTTCAGATTCACCCTCATAGGAGTCACTTTCTGCTTTCATTTCACCTTCCTCATTTCTGTCTCTTTGTACTTCTGCTTCATACATCTTTAGTAAGGAACTAAGGCCTCCCTCCTTACTACCTTCACTCTCCAGAGCAACTGGCAATTTCAGCTTCTTCTCTTCAAAGCTCCCTGTTCTTTCCCTTTCCTCCTCAGGGTAGGTTTCCAAAGTTCTGGCACTTGTGGAAGCTGTATCTATGCTCTCAGATAGACCTGCCAGATTTACATCCCTTGAATAATGGACCCTCTCTCCAGCATTAGCTGCAAGGTCTTGATAAGATCTGATCTCTTCTTTCAGATTTATTAGACCACGTCTCTCCTCTAGAAAACCTAAGGGAACATTATCAGGCTCTGGTATATCATCATCCCCCAGCTGTGAGGTATCATAATCATCATCACCCTGAGGAGTGTCATAGGAATCATCATCATCAACTTGTGGAGTATGGTAGACATCACTGTCATCATCATCAACCTGAGGAGTTTCATAGGCGGCATCATCATCATCATCAATCTGAGAGCTGTCATCTTCAGAGGCTACCTCATCACATTCACGGTGCAAGTGTTCACTTTCAAACTGTGGGATGACATCACTCACTCCTAGTGATGAATCAGAACTACTGTCAACCAGCAGTAACTTATCAAATGTAAGATTGGTTTCTTCTAATGTTAGCCCTTGTGCTGTGTTGTTACTGTCCCCCACAAGCGATCCATCATGTCTAAAAGTACTGTCATCTAACAAAGGCCTGTAGTGCATGTGTCTGCTGTCTTCTAGACACAGCTGCAAATCAGTACAACCCTCCAAGGATGGAATGAAAAAATCCTCTACGGATGGCCTGTTACGTACATCAGGGTAGTCCTGTAGAGGTTGCTCGCTATATCCATTGTCTTCAAACTGTAGTGTGTCAACAACTTGACTTCCTAATTCTTTACAATAAAGTTCTTCTGGAAGTCTATATTCAATATCTGCATTGATGGACAAACCAAGACTTCTCTGAAAGTCATCTTTCTTGCTGTTATCAGGTAACATTCTGCTGTCATCAGCTTGCAAAATGTGAAGCCCACATTTTGTGCACCTTTCCAGGTCTCTTTGGATTTCATTAACTGACCATTCATTCACACACAAGGTATTTTGTAAGGTTTTATATTTCTTGTTTTCCGTACCCAGACTGTCTGGCATATGTACGTTTTCTTCTTCTATTTCTGAAATGAGATTTGGTTTTGAGTCATTTGGAAGATATCCTTCAATATTCCCTGAATTTGCCTTCTGATTCTTAGGCTTACACAGTTCTACTTCTGCCCATTCAGAATACTCCAGAAGACTCTTGAGTGCATTTTTGTTTACAGAATTTTGAACACTACCTACTACATTTCTAACTTCTGTAGGGTTAGTTAACAAAATCTCCTGTGTATATTCTGATTGCTCAGTACTAGTATTACAAACATCAGGTCTACATATATGAACATCTTTTACTTGTGAGCCTTTATTATTCCCAAAATCTTCCAACTGAATTAATTCCCTGCCATTAGAAGTATTCTCAACACCTGAAAAATCACCCTGAACATTGCTTGTGACATTACTAAAGTACACATTGCCAGCTGACTTTAGATTAATTCCTTTTGGGCTTATGTATTTGTTACTAAACTCCATTTCTGACACATCAGCATTGTATGCATCACCTTTCAGTAATATATTGATGGCTTCTTGCAGTTGTCCATCATATAATAAAAGTCTTCCTCCAGTGTTTGCATCCATATAACTATTTACCATTAGATAAGAGATGAATAATTTCTTTGCTTGGTCCAAACTATGACATACATGGTCTTCTGTGCCAGAACCTTCATGTTCCTCCTCATAGTCATGAAATACAGATGGCCGAAGCTCATAGGTTGATAACCATTTTGCAGCATTTTTACACGGAGATTCTAATTCTTCTACATTAGGCATTTTATCTGGTAAAGTCACACTGTTCAAAACAGATACAGTATTGATGTCTATTACCCCTGATTGTGCAGCCTTATCTAGGCTGAGTACTTCAGAAGTTTCTGGAATGTAAAGCGCAGCTATTTTCTGCCTACCATTTAGTATTTTGAATGCCAGCTCGTTTGTTATCATCCCTTGATGCAAAGAAGTTGATATGGGGAATATTTCACCAGTATGAGGCCAAATTAGGCCAACAAAGCCTTTTTGTGCTTCTAATACCAGTAATGCACTGGTAGATGATATTAAGTTACACTGCACAGCTTCATCAACAGTCAAGCGTTTGCCAGAATTTGGACAAAGGATTCCACCAGTCTGAACCTGATGTGCGAGAATCCCACAGGCAGTGTGCTGATCTATCATCCCTTGTTTCATGGCTTCTTCCACAGTTACTTGCTTCCCTGAGTCAGAGTCAATTATACCTCCAGACATTAACTGAGCCCCCAGCAGCCTGAACATTGTTTCCCGATCAATGAGTCCTTCATGGGCTGCTCTCAAAACAGATATCTTCCTTCCACATTTGAATGTGATTCTGCCTTTTTCTTGTGGTTTCACAGGTAAGAGTCTTAACCCTGTTTCTTCATGTATTATGCTTCTATTAACCATCTGTTCAAGGGAAGTCTTTTCAGCGGAGTTAGGGTCTATGAGATCTTTGCATGTGTCTTGTCTTTCCAGAAGCTTTGCATATAATGTCGGAGGAATCAGGTTCCTCTGGAAAACCTTCTGTAAAGTCAGGTTTTCTCCAGTAGATGGCAAAATCAAGTGCCCACTTGAAAGCTGATTCTCAAGAATTTTAATGGCCAAAGATTCTGAAATCAGACCTTGCTCTAAAGCTGATACAACTGGAAGATTTATTAGTGATGATTCTGAAATTAGCTTCTTTGCATTACTTAATTCCTGCAATTGCAACAGAGTCTGCTCATCAATTAGGGCATGAGCTTTAGCTTCTTCCAGATCATAACATACTCCTAATTCTGGAGAAATGATTCCAGATAGAATCAGCTGATTCTCAAGCAATCTAATTCCAGTGTCATAGTCAATAAAACCTTTTAAAACAGACTGAAAGACTGAAAGGACTTCTCCAGTCGTTTGGTCAATGATACCAGCAATGACTTTATTCACCTAAAAAGGAATGTAAAAGAATAGCTATCACTATTTTTAGACTGTATATTTTAAATTTTCTTTTGCTTTTGAAAGCATGTTAAGCATAAAAACATGTACTTACCAGGACTGGAGGAATGCTGTGAATGTTAGCAGCTCAAATGCGCAAGTGATCTATGTCAGTCATTCAACAGCACACGATGTGATAAAAGATTTAAAATCAACATGCATCTGTGAATTGAAAACCTATGCTTTGCATACATAAATAGGGTTAGTGAAAGAAGAATAGATGATTGCAGAGTGAGCAAATGGAGCACATACCTGAAAGGCAAATTTTCATGCTCTAAATGTCCGTGAAAGGTTAGACTATTTGGAAACAGTATGTGATACAAAACCACCATGCTATTCATGTTTACAGCATACAGCACTTCTGTATATACACTCAACAACATGGAATCAAATATTCTAGCACCAAATACTGCATTTAGTTTGCATGGAAAGCATGTAGTCAGTTTGGCAACATGATTTAAACTAAATTAACACCCACTGCCTCTATATGTATATGAGAATATTCATTTGCAATATATTTTTAGAGAATTCCATATTTAAGATTGAGATCCATTTACAAACATATTTGTAATATCTCAGAGCTAAACACTGTATATGCTCCCATCCATATACCCAGTTAATTTTAAAGAAAAATTGTGGTTAAATAACTTCTGGAACATTTCCAAGTGATATATGGGAGAGATTAATATGTTATTTTATGGTGTCATTTTCACAGCAAAACACAGACTTATCTAGCAGTCAAAGAATGGCTTTTAAGAGAAGAGTTAAGAGATGAATGATTTGTTTATCTTTCTTCATGCAAGGCACACAGTATTAAGACTCTTCACAAAAAATCTGATGAGCAAATGTTCATATGCACACATAAGGTTACACAGTATACCATACCAAGTACACAAAACCTTTAGTCAAATTAAATCAGGTTCTCAAGTTCCATACACGCTGTTAATTACAGTTTCTTCCTTCACTGCTCATGTATTGTTCCATAACCATGCAGTAAAACTCAAAAGAGCCTGAAATGTAAGTTTTCCGTCTTGTTACCTTTACTTCCATCTTTTCATCACTCAAATACTGTGTTTCCTGCAATTGTTTCAAAGCTTCATTGGATAATAAGCTGTAACTCTCCTGAAGGGATCTGACTTGCTTTTCCATTTCATTTCTCTCTTCATCTGTCATTCTATTAAAAAAAATAAATAAATAAAAAGGAGAGGGAGAGAGAGAGAGAGAGAGAGAGAGAAGGACATATCTGAGTATTTTTTAAACTGCAGCGAGTGATCTGTGAACCTTTATTTTAAAAAAAGGAGAAAAAATTATGCTTCTCTTGACTTAGTATATATTGTAGAAGTACAGTATGAAAAAATACAGCTTAGTTATGAACATGTTCCAGAAAACTATAATCTGCTTGTAGTTGTACAGGAAAAGAGACTAAATTAATCAGAAATTTACTTTGAATCATCGCTAGAGCCAATGATCTATCACTTGCATGTGCCTCTGACTGTCTACTATTTACCAGTCAAGACAAATAACATAGCAAAGATTCATGAAAATCTCAGTAATTTAGTATCTTAAATAGTCTGATTTCAGAGATAGATGAAACAAACCTCTGATACATATTTCAAGTGTTAATTTACTATTACTGTTAATTATTTTGACTTCAAATGAAAGTTGTTATCTAATGTTTTTTTCTAACCTGATCAGAGGTATATAAACCTAACCGTATTCTTAAAATAAATAAAACCTAATCGAGGTTTTTCCAAAATGGGAAGACAAAACTATAAAACCAAGAAAAAAAAGATATACTAATTTGTAAAATATAATGTGCATTTTAAGATGAGAATATGAGTTCTTTTTAAGCAAACACTATGTGCTGATTCAATTAATTTACATTATTTGAAAAATAATAAGCATAAAAATGGCATACTTGTCACTATGCTTGGCTAAAAATGACTGAGTAGTCTGCAAAGCTTCAGCTATTTGTTCTTTCTTGGTTGACATTTCATCCAGGGAAATCTGAAGAATAAACAACATATGCTCAAGACTTAGCTATGCACACATATTGAAAGAAAAAAGAAAGAGCCAACATTACGTTTTTACTTAATACAAAACTGTACAGAATAATGTAAGAACTTGTATTTTTTAAAAATAATGGCTATTCTCAATGCTATATTACTTACTGTAGCAGAAATAATATCTTTTACATATAAATAAGTCATTGAATAAAGCTTTCTGGTTAGATAAGCTACTTGTATCAGAGAGCAATTGGGTAAGACAAATAGAATTTATTTTAAAATGTTATTTGCTTATAAGTTTACCATAATACTTAACTAATCATTTAAAATCACTTCTGACTATAGTTGACACAGTTTAAAGAAATTTTAGAGAGATATGAATAAAATAATCACATTCAAGAAGTCATTCACTTCTCAGGATGAGAGGTAATAACTTAAAATCCTACCAGAGGGCCACAAAACTTCATGAAATTCAGTGACAGACATACGCAATATTAGATACTTAGAAAAAAAAGGAATTATTTATTAATATTCTCCCTGTCATCATTTCTGTGTCATTCCCACTAAAGCAGTAGTTCCAGCAGAGGAATTTGCAAGAATTTCACCTTTGCTTTTGAACTTCTGTGAGTAAGTGTCTGCAGTTTCTTCACACAAAAAGGCTACCTTTGCTTTTGCATGACCAAAATGCAAAGTAGCAAGGAGAAGTCTAGAAGCTAGCTTAACAAGCCTGGAATGAGTGCAATGCAGGTGCTAAAGAGCCCTAAGAAGATGCTTAGGCCCTGTGTTCAAGTGGGTAAAAGACACGACATGACACATTCTGTCTTTGCGTTCACAGCACCAAAGGGCACAGTAAGTCTTAAACACAGTCTCCCTTTGCAGACAGCACCAGCTGGCCAGTTTGCCACCATATGTACACCTTGGACAGAAGTAAAGAGAGCAAGCACAGTACATAATATAAAAAGATCCAAGCAGGCCTGAGGTAGCAGGTGGGGCCAGGAGATCCCTTTGCTATAGGAACACTGCGGCTGCTCTGTGCACCCCTTCACTGTGGGCAGCAGCCTCTCTCTCAGCTCCACAGCCTTAAGCCACAAAACCCAAACCTGCGTGTGAAATTTCTTTCAGCTAATATTAGCTATCAAATCACTAGTCCTGCACGTCTCTACAAAATTTTCAAGGCATCCTTGCTAGTCAGTGAAGACACACAAATAGGCACCTTTGGAAGGCTACTAACCCCTGCTATCTCACAGACCCATTTCACAACAGAAGGAAACACCATCTGGAAACGTCCGTCTCCTCTGCTGGTGTGTGAGGAAGTCAAGGCAGGTGAGAGAAAGCCAAGATAGCTAACTCATGGGTAACTTTCTGAGGGCTCAAGCTGGATGGAGGGATGCCATCCATAGCTACTGTGGTAGGCTAAGATACTCTAAGGAGTTGAGTGCTGTCCTAATGCTCACAAAGGTTTTCACCATTGTCTTTAACAAGAGCAAAAAAAGGCCAATGTTGAATGTTTTTGCAAATCCTGGTCCTAAATATACTTTCAAAGCAATAAAAACTCACTTCCTCCTATAAATATAGGAACAAACTCAGTAACAGAAGTAGTATTAGAAGTCAGTGGTTCTGTACTACAGAGTGAGCAGAGCCTGTATGAACACCCAGCAGGCTGGGACTGGCAGCAGCGTCACTGCCTGCAGGGGTTTGACCTGGCTGACAGCAAGCTTCATTTCTACCCATTCTGCTCCAGTGTCTCTGGCTGGCACCAGTGCGTGTGACCAAAATATACACAGGAAGAGGCTGCTTGAAAGATGGGGCAAAAATCAAGTTTGTATGACCACACATTCAGCTCTGCATCTGAATTTTTCTACTGATCAGTGTGCAGGTAGACCTTTACTTAATGAAATATTTTTAGGTATTTAGTAAGTTATTTTATGCAACAGGTCTAGATGGGGTGCTGTTTGAAGTGATATGAAACTTCACAGATGGAAATTTATGGTTAGAGTAACAACTGCACACAACAGCAGCAGCATCATATCTGTTAAATACAAGGTAGGCAGCACAGGCCACCCCAGTAGCCTGTGGGCTAGTGTGATTATAAAGGGGGCTAAGTCAATACCCTCTATATTCCCTTTCTCTAAGACAGCAGTATTGAAGAGATGTGAACATCTGTTCAGCTGAAGACTTCCAACTACTATCTCATGAGCCACTGATAAGAGGAGCCCTCAAGATAACTTTTTTAAAAGCCAACAAAAAGAAACCTGGCCCATGGGCCCCCCTCCAGCCAGCTTCCTCCTTCATGGTGCCTGGGTGGAAGTTACCAGGCTTATTCATTGAACTATATCAGGATTAGGGACCAGACAAAATGCTGCCCTGCCAGGATGCACAGTCCCTATATCAAGGCTATGTTATGGTGTGCAGAGTAATGCTTTCTCTAAAATGGGATTTTGCACTGTCAATAATGTGTTTGTGTCCCTAAACATTGATGTTCATTTACCTAACACACCCCTCACAACCAAACGTGAAATGACATCTTTAGTAAGACATGGATGTTGATTTGGAGGAAACAAAAGTATTTATGGAATTTTTATGCATTTTAATCAACACAAAAAGCTGAAAAGAGCAAGTGGTATTCTATCAAAAGACATCTGTGTACCTGCTGCTTAGGCAAGTCTGTCTTTTCAGCCTTTTCTCCTCCTTCTTTGCTGAGTGTCTTGCTGAGGTTTGACACCCATTTCAATAAATCCCCAGCTTTCTCAACATGTTCTTTCTTTTCTTCTTCCATTGACTTCTGAAGAGTAACGCGAATTGTAAAGAATATATAAATTGTTGAGATATTTAACATTAACATCCACAGAAACACAATTCTATCACAATGCCAGTACTATCACATAACCGTAATTCCTTTTTATTTATTCACCACATGCATTACTAGGACACTTTGATGTAGGAACAAAAATGTCATGCAATTACAGACATTAACAGAATAATTCCTCCAAAAGATTTGTAAAGATTATGATTATGGTGCTTATTCATACACATGTACAGTCATTATAAAATGTTTGATATTACAGAAAAAGCATAGCTTCCCAGCCATTACTCAACAGATAAAATCTAAACAATGTTTGCATATAAAGTATCTTTGAATTGCTGCCTTTGCATTACCCTCAAGTGTGCATATGTACAACCAGCACAGGATATCAATATTTTGCAATCTATGCACATGGATTACTAAATTACAATTATGAAGAACATACTGCTTTTATGCCTATAGAAACAAGGACAATATGAGTAAAATGCTAAAAAATTTCATCTTCTTCCACAGAGGAAAATTTAATTTTTGTCCAGTAATAGAACCTGTTAGCAACCTGAAATTTATCAGCACTTAGAAAACATGCTTAAGCCCTTCCCTGTATCACAGCTAAAAGTGAGAACATTTTGTTTCAATGGATTTTTTTTTTAATTGGGTATGTAATTGTAATTCAATTTCCTATTAGAATATGAAACATTATTCATGATTTTCCACAGAGGTCAACAGAGATCATTTCCCTGACCAGAACAGATTTTAGACCAGGCCCCAAAATGAGTACCAATATCTTTTTTCCATTATGAAGCATAATAAAGACTAGAAATTCCCGTTTTCAATGGTTGAGCAGCTTCTAATAGTCGCAGCCCAGTGTGGCAGTCAAAAATAGCTCTCTCTAAAGCTTCTTTGTAGGTTAACTTCTTCTTTGTTTTGGGGCATGTTATAAATTTAACATACAATTTTTCATCTTTCATCTTTGTAGCTGTGATAGCATCAATAACACCATTCTTAATTGCATCTTCCATTGATAATCTGGAATGAGATTTTGGATCTATCAACCCACCAGTCAAGTACTGGTACTCCAGGCAGCGAACACCCATTTCTTTGTCTAGGGCATTTACATTCATAGCTTCAATAGCTGACATAACTGTCTTCCTTACAGGGTGAATGATCCCTGTAAAGACTAGTTCACACTGCTGAATTTGCTTGGCACAACCATCATCAATTAACTCCCTTTGCAAAGCTTCTGAAATACTGTACCTTTTCCCAGTAAACGGATCAATTATGCCTCCTGTACTAGCCTGAGCTTCAAGACACCGGAGAGCAGTAATTCTATCTACCAAGTTTTTGCGTGAGGCTTTTAAAACTGGAATTCTTTCATTGGTTTCAGAAAGCCAAAATCCTGCAATAGGACTGTTTAGATCTTTATTTGTTTGAGAACTGCTAACTAAAATATCACCAAACTCATTAGCTGTGATGAGACCTTCCTTATATCTATCAACTAATGCTCTGTCAATTCTACTCTGTTTTAAGGCCTCCTCAATATTAAACTGTACACCAGTTTTAAGATCTGTAAGCAAAAGAAAAGAATTCCCATAGGAATCAAAACATGTAGACTCTTTCCAATCGAATTCCTGTTTTGAAAGCTCAAGATATGTAGTTTTATCAACAAAATTTTTTTGGTAAGCCTCATATGAAGTCATTTCAGCTCCTGTTCTGATGTCTACTACAGAAATTTTATGACTTTTCTCCGCTGATGGGCTGCTTATTTTCCTTTCCCCAACTGGAAGCAGAAAGCATTTATTGTTTACGCTGAACAAACACATTTTCAGCAAATCACAGTAATACATAGCTTTCCTGTCATTTGGATTTTGAAAACATTTTGCATTACTAGAAGGTTCATGCAAAAATTTTAAAACTGTGTTATTAATCAAGCCAAGCTGCACTGCAATTTCTGGAGGGACACGAACACTTCTTACAGGATCAATGACTCCTCCACTTGCAATTTGGGCTTCAAGGATATTTTTACCTTTTTGTCTTTCTAGGAGTCTAGCTTCCATAGCCTGATACACAGATATTACTTTACCAGAACAATAATATCCCAAAACTGCCTTTTCTGCCTCAAGCAGTCTACTCTTGAATTCGTTATCTGCAAGCCCTCTAACAACTGAATCATCAACAGAGAATTTTTGACCTGTTGTGGGATCAATGATGAAACCAGTAGCTGCTTGGGCTTCTAAAAATGCTAATGCTAATGCTTTTCCTATGATTTTTCTCTTTGCTGCTAAAGCAAAAGAGAGTATTTCTTTGCTGGATTCAAGGTACAGCCCAGCTATAGCTGTAGGTTTAGTTAAAAAAATTTCGAGACTTTTCTGAACCTCATCAATAGTTTTCTGCCCTGAATGGAGCTGCTCAACTGTGAGCCTGTCCAGAAGTTTAACTTCAGTTAACTGTCTGGCAGTTACCTCATGCCTGAGACCTTGAAATTTAATATCATCATATTCCCCCATAAAATATTCCAACTGAGTAGCATCATCAACAGTTTTCAGAATCTCTTCCCCTAAGAAAGAACTCATCTTTGCAAAGTCTTCTCTCCTAAACCCTTCAGATGTTTTGCATCCCTCAAACATTCTCTCTTCATTACCAAAAGTCTTGTCATTTTCTTGTTTTAATGTTGTAACTTCAACATGCATGTCATACTGCTTGTTCTTCACTATCTGTAAACAGGAATTTTTTGACACAGTGAGAAAAATATTGCACATAATTCAATCCTAAATCCACCACCAGAGAAACAGAAGGAAGAATGTGAACAGGAGTCAGAAATGAGAAATGTTATTAGCACTGGAAAGCATAGAAATATATTTAGCTAGAGTTTTGAAATGTATTTGCATTTCAAATATTTATTCAACAACAGGAGTGTGGCTAGACGAAGCAACAATAATTCTTCTGTGTTTGTTACTATATGAACTTAGTGCTGTTAATCAAGGTTCATTTTGACCATCATCAATGCGATAGAGTATTTGAATTCCTATTTTGAACACAAATATTTAAAAATAAATAATGTGCTTGATATATATAAACAAGCCTGCTGCAAAGGTTTAAAGGTTTTTAATAAAACTCTTTTTGTGTAGTGTAAGAATGAAGGGGCGCCCTTCACCAAGATAAGAACATAAGAAAGAATACAGAATAGTTATAAAGAATACCTTAAAAAAGAGTAAAACCAGCACTAGGGAGGCAAATGCTCACAAAATGTAGTGTATACCTCCAAGGGATGCAGTTTTACTAATCCTAATTCATGCTTCATGTCTTCTCCACATCTAATAGTCTGTCTGGAACTATGTAGGTTCATGTCTCTTAATTTGTCTATTTCTGATATTCCAGTGATTTGGCTTGCTTTATCAAAAGTTATCTGGAACTGTGTACTTGTCTGAGAAACAAACTCTGTAAAAGATTGTGGGCTTGCATCTTCTTCTAATGATTGGTTGATTCTTGACAACTGGAACTGGACCTCTCTTGGTACCGTATCATCAGCACTCATGTACAGTGTATTTTCTTCTGTTTGACCAGATCTAAAACCAGATCTCTCTTGTTTCTGCCTTAACAAAGGTGAGCTAGGTTTTGCATGTGCATGGAGTTGTTCAAAATCTCTAGCTGAGGTGTCATTCAGGTAATTGAAATCATTTCCTCTTCTCTCACAGCTCAATTTAAATCCAGAATCTTTCATATTATTATTTTGCTGAATTTCATTCTGAAACAAAAGAAATCTGTGTTTACTCTCCCTGGCCTGCAGGTCCATTTTCTGTTTCAAGTTCTCAACCATGCGCTTCTGCACTTCCAATTCTTCCTCAAGTTTCCTGCATTTCTGGTGATAGTCCATTTCAGCATGCTTTCCCTGCTGTAGTTGTTCACGACATTTTTTAAGACTTTCTTGCAGATCTTCAATTTGCATCTTGTACAACATGATGTTTTCCTCAGCCATATTCTTTTCCTGCTGAAGAGCAACACATTCCAGTTTTATGCCAGAAATGTCTTTTTCTGTGATGCTATGGGATTCTAGTAATTTTTCAACTTTTTTCCTAAATTCCTCTGCAGAGTGTTTAAACTTAATGGATTCTTCCTGAAACAGAACCATCTTTTTATGTGCCATTTGTTCATCCAGAGTCTTCTGGTGGAGTTCATCCTGTAATTTTTTTAGTTTACTAGTTAGCTCTTGAACATGAGCTTGTTGTAGTCGTATTTTCTGCTCATTTACTGTCTTTTCCATAGTTAGAGTATTCACTTGTGCATTTAGATTTTTAACCTCTAGGTTAATAGTTAGGGTGGAAGCACTTTGTTTATCGTATTTTTGTTTATATTCACTGATTAAGGCTTTTGTTTTTGCTAGCTCATCTTCTAGGCTTTTGACTTTACATATGAATTCTTGCTCAGTTATTGTTTGCTTGTGCAACTGTTCATTTGTTGTACGCAGTTGCTCTTTGAAATCATCTGCTAGTGTTTTCAATGCATCATTTTTCCTCTGAATACTTTGCTTTTCCAGAGTTATCTTCTCTGATTCAGACTGAATTTGTTTCATGAGTAGTTTTGTGTCAGTATTCCATTTATTAAGCTCCCCTATCTTTTGTTTCAATGTTTCTGATGCCTGAGTGCTTTTGGCTAATTCATCTTTCAACATCTGAATTTCCTGCTGGTTTTCCCTCTCTACTTTTGTTTTCTGAAGCAATTGTTCCTGAATTTTCTTATATTGGTCTTGAAGATTGCTTGCTTCTCCTTTGCATGACTGTGTCCTGTATTCAGCTGCCACCTTCTCTTTTTGAAGTGAACTGATTTGTGAATTTAACTGCTTTATAGTGATTTCATTTTTTGTCTGTGATCTAGTTAATTCCTCTACTTCTCTTTTCAGCTGTGTCTTTTCCTGCTGGACAGATTTCAGCTCCTCCTGATAGTTCATCTTAACTTTCTTAAGATCTATAGCTTCTTGCATCACCTCACCAGCTTTATCTGTTGTTCTGTGTAGCTGCTTTTCCAGTTCTTTCAGCTGTTGCAAATATCCCTGCTCTACTTGGTCTTTTTCCTCCAACTTAATTTTTAGGCATTTAAGTGCACTGTTGGCTTCATCTAATTTTTCTTTTAATAAATGAGATTTTTCTTCTGTTGATGATTTTTGAAGCTCAATTGCATTCAGTTCATATTTCAGGTCTTTAATAGTTTTATCAGCTTTTCTGTTGGCAAGAGTTAGCTCATCTATCTTCTGTTTAAGCTCTTCTACTTTTTT
The DNA here is from genome assembly GCF_036417845.1 of Apteryx mantelli. Taxonomy (NCBI): domain Eukaryota; kingdom Metazoa; phylum Chordata; class Aves; order Apterygiformes; family Apterygidae; genus Apteryx; species Apteryx mantelli. The sequence continues at coordinate 111,529,263 of NC_089980.1, read as the reverse complement.
TGCTTCTTGTTTTTTCTGGAAACCTGTAATTTCAGAATCAGTCCTACATTGGCTGCCTTGCCCAGCTGTGTAAGTAGGCAGGACAGTTTCTTTAGTTACAGCGTACCTGCCTTCAACAACCTTTCTTCTGGCTTCAGTCTTTTCTTTTTCTTGCAACTTTATTTCTGATGAATATTCTTTAAATTCAAGATCTTGTTCCATTTGCTTTATTATTTTCATAAGTTTCTCTTCTCCTTCTGTTTTTTTCTTCAGCTCCTGCATTAAGGATTTTTTTTGTTGTTCTAAATCATGAAGATTTGTATCTTTTCTTCTCAGATGATCTTCAAGGTTTCTTCTAGTAAAGGTGCTTTCTTCTATTTGATTTCGAAAAGCCCGAAGGTTTTCTTCCAGTATACTTCTTTGAGTCTCTGCCTGAAAAATGAGCTGCCTCACATGCTCCAACTCCTGCTTTGCCTCTGCTTTATCTTTCTCAAGGCTTTCTAGATCTACACGACACTGTTTTGCCTCTTGCTCAGCTTTGGTTTTTTGAAGACAGATCTCTTGCATGTCCTTTTGTAGTTTCTTCTGCTCGTTTTCTGCAGCTTCCCTCACTTTAGGGAGTTCCTGTTCCACTTGGAACTTTTGTTTCTTCATATCGTCCAACATCTCCTCAAGTGTTTTTATCTTTCCTATGAGCTTTCTGTTCTCATCAATTGTTCTATTTTGCTGTGCCATTAGATCTGAATATGCTTCACGCACTGATGCTTCCTTATTCTTTAAAATCTGTAAAAGAATAAAATAAGTTAGAATCTACTTTTTGTAATACAGTATATGAAACTTGTTAGGCTCTTTGAAAAGCAGAGTGGAAAATACTTACTCATATATATATGTATGTCCAGAGAGTAGGATGAGCAGTTCCCACCACCATCACCTTCTCTTGACACAGCAAGCTTCAGAAAGTAACCATTAGCCAAACATGAAACCCTTCATAACAACATCCTCAAAGAGAAGTCCTGAAGACTTTCACTTTAGTCAGATGCCTCTTAGCACTTAGTCGAGTCAAACAACAGATTGCATATGCTTTTTCTCCGAACAAACCAGTAAAGCAAACAGTGAGCCAAACAAAACGTGCAAGTACTGGCAAGGAGAAAGTGGCCTACCATTTCTGGATTAGTTAAGTAGAAATTGGAAGTATTTAATGCTTGCAAGCAAAAATAACAGAAAAGGAGCTTGGAAATCACCTCCAAGAAAGAAACTGTATCTAGAGCTAGAGTAGGAAGGGAAGAGAAGTATCTAAACCCCAGTACATCTACGCTCTGCAGCGTGCTCCACAGTCCCACTCCCCCCAGTGCCTCAGCAGGGAGACCTGTAAGAGCACAGCTCCTCCGCAGGGCAGACACGCTCAGAAGTATTAACTTGTGGTAACTAGCATATGGTAAACCCTAGTGAAAACCAGGAGGCTAGTAGTCTTCATGTGTTAGCAAGTCAAGGAAAACACTATGAGCAAGGTGTGTATTCACCAACAATAATATGTTTGAAACTATACATACCTCATCTTCATTAGCACTATTGTGGCGTTAATTACCCAATGTGAACTAACATGAGGCAAGAACATACCCTCATTCCTGTGATCATAAGAATATGGCATGAAGGGAAATTATAGCAATTTTTTCAAATAAACAAAATGTTGTTTTAGTTCAAATTTAACAAATTTACTTGACTTTTCAGATGATTTTTAAAACTTATTTCCTAAAAGGCTAATGCAAAGGCAGCTTCTTTACTTTCTCCGTATTTCTCTCTGTCCCTCCACAGGGACAATTTTGAACAGAACCCAAAGGATATGAAACATTTAGATTAATTTCTTATCAGATCTCCTTTTATGCTCTCACAGACGTGAAAACTAATGCATTATGATTGGAAAAAGAATTCTGAAGATACAGATACAGTCACAAATTATATTTTTTTAGCTTCCATTATTTCTAAGCAGCATGGCTGAGCATCAGCTGGGTGGGGAAAAGGATAGCAATTAAATAGCAATATAAAATGAACATACTGATAAATATTTAAGAACTTAAAATCATTTTTATCATCTCAAGATGTACAGTAATTATATCATGAGTAATTATATCATGAGTATATTCATTGTTTAAATTATGTTCAATCAACTTTAAATCAGCTTGACCTTGACATATTTTGAGATTCAAATGTTGATTTAAATTGATTTAGAATCATTTTTAAATTAATTGTTTCAGTTGCATTATATAAAAACGCTGGTACCTCAATAATATCTGTGCTCCTTTTCTCTTCATTATCACTGACATTTTTTTTTGGCCTTTCTTCTTTTTCAAGCGAGTATTTGTTCCCTGTATTTTCACAGACTATTTTCTGGAGTTTGCTGTTTTTTCCAAGTATGTTTGGGCTATGACCTTTATCTTTACTCTCCATTTCTCCAACTAGCAATAAATCTTGACATTTCTGATGCTCTTCTAATTTGTTCTCTCCACTTGGCTTCTTCACGCTTATATTTTTGTTGTCCAAACTATAAATTTTACTCTGCAACATTTCCTTGTCACTTAATTTCTCATCATGACTCAAAAGCTTTGCTCCTAATCCATGTTCTAAAGATGGAAAATAATTCTCTCCTCCAGAAATGAATTCTGAGGGGGCTATTTTATCATTTAGGTCACCTGCATTTCCCAACAATTCTATACTTAAACTGGGCTCACTCTGCATTGGTGGCATTTCAAAATCTAATGTATGCGATTGAGAGACTTTTGCTGCATGCTGATTCTCTACAATGTTTCCTGAAAAAATATCCAAAATTCCTTGAATTTTACTCTTGGCTTTATTTGGATTTAGATTTGATTTTCCTAGGATTTTAATTTCTGTTAAGTAGCTTTCATCCAGAAATGTTCCATGCACTTTGTTTGCATCCTTTTCATCACTATCAGAAATGCCTGGATTGCTCACAGATTGTAAACTTAACTTCATTATATTTTCATTTCCACTGCGCACTGCCAGTTCTCTGAAAGAGGATGCAACTTTCTCTGAAGGAACTGCATACCTTACAGCTGATACAGAGTCAGCTTTTTTATCACACATTTGAAACTCATCATCTTCAGAGTTTAAGGTATTGTGGTTACTGCTTTCTGAAAGGCAATGTTCTTTATGCTGACTTTCAAAAAGTGTTCTTGCTGAAAAATATTGCTGCACGTAAGGGTTGATATACAGGGCATGCTTCCCAGTTTTTGGAATAACTTCATCTTTCTTTGTTGTTAGCTCAAAATCAGTTTCTGATTGCAGCCCAAATTCTTCCTTTGTTGGAACATCACTCCTCACCTTTCGTGAAAAATCTTTTTCTTTGTTTTTATGCACTGGTTCCAGTTCAGATAACTTCTTTGATATTCCCTCTGTTTTCTGGCTGACTCCATTAACAATTTGCTGATTTAACATTTCAACAGGATCATTATTCACACCCAAACAGTTCGCAGCTGAAACAAAACTATCTTTTCTACCACTTTCTTTTTCTTTATTTTGATTACCAAAAACTACAATATTCTCTTGCACTGTATGTAGCTTATTTTCTGTGTTATTGCTAATGCCACTCTCTTGACTGCTGAAATTTAAAAATTGCTTTAATGCTCTATCAGTTTTGATTTTATCATATGTGTCTACCTCAAATTCTCCTCTGTGAATTTCTAGTTTATATTCTGTGCATTTACATTTACTGGAAAAGTTATCTTTTTGCAAATATTCCACATCCATCAAGCTTCCATTAGGCGTGTTTTTCTCTCTCAATTCAACCACTTCTTTATATCCCAAATGTTCACGGACTTCAGCTGACTTCACAGGTTTCTGGAGTTCAGTCTCATCTGGTAAACTCTGAGCATGACAGCACATGGATTACATTGAGATTTTATGGAAAGGAACTTATTTTGTCTTTATTCTAAATGCCGTTACTGAGAGTTAGGAGGAGAGACTGACATAGAAGAAAATCTTGAATGATTGCAGGAGATTTCAGAGTTCTGATCCCAGAAAAAATTATTATTATTCCCCCTTTGAAAAGGATTGTTCATTTTCCGATTTGCTACCCTGATTACAGTGAAGAGCTCATCAAATCACTTTGAGACTGGAAACCTATTTAGGTTATCTTCAAAGAAGCTATCAAAGATTTAGAGCTTTGGGGTGTTTTTTTCTTTTGTTTTTGTCTGTTTGTCTGTTTTGCTTTTTCAAAACAGCAGTCCTGGAGATTTAGAACAGACTCAAACTCAAGAGTTTAAAAGATTCCATTAGCTCTTGAGCAACGTGAAGCCAGTCTGTCAGCATTCAAAGCATGCTTGGTTCCCTGAATGTTCTGTTTCAGTTTTTATCCATGACAGCATTAGTATTACTAGCTATACTAAATCCTCAGTTATAATGCCACTTATTGAGAAAGGTTTATGTATTTCAACCTGTATGCTATAACACCTTATGATATACAAGGATATGTTGTTTATCAGTTTGTTCTGAGGTATTCACCAGCGAGAAAATGGAATAAAGTCAAAGACAGCACCGGAATTACATAACATTCCTTTAAGAATTCCATTTTTTACTTGACAATAACATTAAAATATATACCCTTTTATTCTCTGATTTTGTGTAATTAAATATAGATAATTATATATTTTTAATATATATATACACACACAGTGTATAGATTATACTAAAACACTATAATCCTTAAAGAATGAGCATATAATCACTTTCAGAAAGATACATACTTGCAAAGAAAATGCAGAACTTAAGTGTATTTTTTTGATTATTTGGAACAGTGATTCTGCAGCAAGTATTTATTCTGTGTAACTTTTGTCTGCTCAATCTCAGTAACCTACTCTCATTAAAAAGATTCAACATTAAGTATAAATAAAATGTTATCTGACCCCAGAGTTAATACAGTAAAAAAAGAAAAGGAAAAAAATCTAAACATGTCAAAGAAACTTAAAAAATTAAGAGGATACTGCATCCCCTTGTTTCAAGAATTTCCTTATATGCTGTAGGTGGTTCAGTATGCATATTACAGAATATTAAGGCTTACACAGAACATGCACACTGAGTTCGCCCTCAGCTTAATGATTGCATTTATCTTAGAGATCAGGCCCTAAGATATTAAAACATTAAAATGTACTGTATGTAACTACATCTCCAGCAGAATTTAGTGGGTCATATGATCCTTTTATCTGGAAGGACTGGTAAAATGTAAGGATGGTATGGTTTTGCTTATATGAATGATAATGGTATAACCTAATACTCTTACATTCCCAAATAAAATGCAGTATATCAGGAATTTTAGACTTTTACATATGCTAACTTTGTGACCAATACCAAAAGGTATATTATTCCTGATTTACCCAGCTGTTCTTTCTGCTTGTTTGGTTGGTTGGCTTTAAGGGGGGTGACCTACCTCCTCCTCTTCCAGTCTTTTCAGAGAGTCACCTGCAAACTTAATGTACTGGGTCATCAAGGTCACTAAGGCAGTATAACGAGTCCGTAAATCCATGAACTGCAGAGAAACAAAGAAGGAAATGGAGAGAAAACACTCTTACTGGCACTGAATGCCAGTAGTACATTTATCACAGCATATACCTGTGGAGAGTAAGATCATGCTTAGGGCACTCTGTTTGAATCATTAATAAATCCTAAATCCCACGCTTGTGTTTCCTCTGTTTTAAACAAAGACTCAAAAAAACCCCTGCTTTCCTATCACAAGAAATCTACCTACCTCTTGAATAATGAAGTCTGATGAGCTTTGCATTCTTCGGCGTTTCACTGGAGATTTTTGCTGGGAGTCAACCATAGCTCTGTAGGTCATAGTTTGCAACTCATAGTCCTGTAAAAAGATAAAATACACAAAGTGATCAGTATTCTACATGACACAGGCATTAAGTAAAGGATTCTAAGTATGTAATTTTTTATTACCTTCACAGCAGCTGAGTATTGTTCTGAATATTTCTGGCATTCATCTATTTTGCTTTGTTTCATTTCAATCTCAGAAACCAGCATCTGTAAAATATGCACATATAAATCATCATCAGAAAAAATATTTTTATGACTGTATATATTAGCATTATCATCATAGAATTTACACAATATGTTCATTTCCCTGTGTGTATAGGTAATTATGTGCTCAAGCCTATGCCCTGGACTTATTAGGTTTACAGTATAGAAATAGCCAAAAAACCCTGCCAGATTTAATACTTGGTGAGTGAACTTCGGAAAAAAAAAATTAAAATTATATCACTTCAGTCATATAACTTGTTATTCTGTCTGTTATTTAAGATGCATTTCCTTCTTGCAAGACAGAGTTGTTTAGTCCTGATTCCATGAAAATATTTACACGTCCATAATTATCAAGAGCAGTACTGAATAAAATATGAGGCAATAAGGACACTCCAGATTTCTAGGCACTCTCTAAGACTTTGGTCTTTTGCAGATGTGAGGACCAAAAGAATCTGGTCTATAAAATGGCAATGAGCAGTGAATGATATGTTAACTGTTAGCAGTATTGTGAAAATAAAAACATAAAAGGTGGAAATGATTTTGAATTTTAGAAAAATTCATTTAAAAAAATTAAGTCTGACATCACTGGGTTCTACTGATGTTTTAATTCTCCTTCAGTCATTACATCCATGCTTTCCTACAATGAGAACCCTTTCGTACCTTATGTTGGTTCAGCTGTTTAGCCAATGCTTTGCTATTTTCAGGATGGATTTCTTGAATCTTTCTCTGAGTATCTTCCACTTGCTGAATCCAAATATCCAATGAATTGTAAGTATCTTTGTAGTATTTTAGAGATTTATTAATACCTTCTAAGTCACGCAGCCTGGTTTAATTTTAGAAGATATGCCAAAGGAGAGAAGATAAACATAAAAGATAAAAAGTACAATAGTAAGCTAAATACAGCCTTAAAGGCTTCAGATGTCTTTCTTTATCTAGCACACTAAAGACACTAAAATAACAGTAAGTAAATAGCAAATTAAATTCTCAATCACCACGATCCCCAGCTTGATGAAGCTTTTTCATTTATCATAAATGAAGCCCAGGAGAAATCCTATCACAGAAGAAAGCCTGTCACAGAAGAAACCCTGCATATATCCTCCATTAATGAGCTAAGCGTCAGCTTGAAAACCCCACGAACACAGTAATCCCTAGGCAGGCTGTAGAGGAGGTTTCTGCAACAGCAATTAATACTGTTATGAGAAGTGGAAGTGTTTCAAATGTGGCCTATGTGAATCAAGAAGGCAAAAAGCTGTGCTGGAGTCAAGTAGTGGTTCACCATAGTCTCTCTGCCTCCCACAGAACAATTGTAGTTACGCTAAAACCAAAGCCTTTAGATATTCTAACATGCGAAAGCAAGTGATCCTGTGTAGCTAAGCCCCTTTTTAAACCATTTTTTGACTTGAAAAAGATAGTGCTGTGTATTTCTTGAAAGTGTTTTTAGTATTGATGAGAATGCTGATCAGTTTTTCTTTTATGTTCCTTACACAATCACTTTAAAAATCATATAAATACAGCTAATCCAAAAGACTGCAGAAATATGGATGAACATATTTATTTAATAACTTTTTATATTCTGGTTTTGAATGTATACTTTGAATCAAGCTAGCATTGTTCTCAAGATGCCAAGAGCAGAGTGAAAAAGAACAAGCAAAGGAAACAATATTGCTTAGGTTTCATACTTTAGCATATTTATAAGCTAATAACCATGAGAGGAAGGAAGCATCTTCAGAACTGAAGCCAATATTTGTACAAACTTTGATATAATGATAATCAGTGTCAAGCTGTTAGGAAGCAGCAGAGTGAACATTTGCAGAAAACAGTTTGTTTACAGCTACATACTGCAACCACCACAATCTGTCATATTTATGCTAGAAGTCACTATGTATAAACAGTAATTTTTCAGCATATTCAATACAGAATAAAGTCCTAGGAGAAGAGTATCTGGTTCGTGTTTGCCCAATGAGGAAATAAGGACACTTTGGTATCTAACAAAACTACTCTCCTGTCATTTAAAACCTGTCACACTATCAGCTGAATGAAAAATCTGAGGAGGATTTAAAGCTAGCCATTCCACAGTGCAATTCTGGTCATAAAGGCTACTGTAACATTTTAAATTGATGACGAAAAGAGTGGACTCCTTTCCACAGTGTTTGGGGAAGCCATTAGCTTATAAACTTATAAATTTTTAATGCATTTCTCTTCGACTACCCTTCAGTTTTAGTCAGCCTTTGCCCATTTCCCTTTTAACTTCTGGAAATACTAAGTAAAGACAATCAAATTAGTTAATTATAAGTCAATAACTTAATTATTAGTCCTGAATGGATACTTCCTTCTTAAAAAGGGAGGATAAAAATGTGAAAGGATGTTGGGTGAAGTTTTACATAAACAGCACTATACTTGATGCTTCTCTTCAGGTTATCTTATAATGACAAATCAAAAATAGTTTTTTAAAGGAAATAAATTCAGGATGTAGAGTACCGGCTTCCTTAAGTTGTCTATACTACAGTGTAAACTGAACTAAAGAGACTGAAAAAGGGAAAAGGTATTTTCAGAAGTGTCAAATATGGACATCTCTTCCTTTGGAATTATGGACAGGTGTGTTCTGCAATATGTGAAAATCTGCGTATGCATGTGTGTTTGAGTAACATTCTCCAGTATCACAACAATAATACTGAAAGGCTGAATTTAGAGCAACAGTGCAACTGGATATTGAGACTGCATGAAAAGAGTTGCACACAAGAAGAAAATGCTGGCACTTGGCCAAAAGTTTTTACTCTGGTAGTTATTGTGACAAAATTATCACAGAAGTCAATGGAAGCTAAGGATTTCCAGATTTAGCTCTTGAGGTTTTAAAAGCAAGTAAGCATGAATCTAATCATAACTGATGAGTCAACTCACCAGTTTAGCCTGTCAGAACTAATTATGTAGGGAAACAGATGGTATTTCCATAGGACAGCAAGACATTTCTGTAGGATTTTTGGAAAGAAAAGGACAATTTATCTGTACTGTATCTCAGTAAGTTGTAAGCAATGAACATATTTTTTAAATCTTAGGTGCTTAACATGCACAGACACTTTCTGTGGAAAAATAAGACAACAATCTCAAGGGCACAGGAAAGATAAGCATCCCTGACCTTAGCACATTTCACAAATACTTCAAAAAACTATTCTGATCTATTTTAATGTTCATTTCTGATTATTTTTCCTCAGAAACAACAAGAACAGCATAAACCACAAACAGATTGTAACAAAAAATTATACAAACCTATTTTCAATTTGAGAATGAATATTTTGCCACCTCTCAGCTAACTGATCAACTTTTTCTTTATGCCAGTCAAAGTCAAGATCACGTTCCTTGTGCATTTTAAACATCTGATCACTGATCATCTTTGCCTTCTGCAGTTCATCCTCTAAGGCATGGAATACTTCTCTCTTCTCATCTACTTCAGATCTCCATTGCTAGTACGTGAAAAATGATAAAAGTAATTCCTAAATTATGCTACTATTTTGTAAATGAGTATTTTACATGAGCAATTCCTTCTGGTTGCTCATTCACTGGAACGGCACCAGCATGGGTTTGAAGCAACCAATTAGCTATAAACTGCAAAATAATTCTGAGTAACACCATCCCCCACAACACATGCATCAAATCACAGCCAGAAAATTAGCAGGCTTATCTGATAAACTACAGCTTTCAAAAAAATCATTAGGTCAATCACTCTAACAAAAAAGCATTACTCATCAATTGTAATATTAAAATGAGGTGCATACAGCACAGGACAAATGCGGAACTTCAGTCTTACCACTTCTCAAAGATAACTGCCAAACCTCACAGGTATCCATGATTAGTGTATCTTAGTAGTAGATGTTGTTACAGCCAGGTATACAACAATATATGTATGTTGCCTTAAGCATATGTTAGCTCTCAACAGAAAAATAACAGTCTCATTTCAGCAGTAACAAGTGGTACTCTGGGAGGTTTAGACCTTGCAAGGCATTTCCTAATAGCAGATATGCACATGTCAACTACCCTATTCCTAATCTCCCAAAGATGCAATTTTTTTCTGGGACAGTTTCCTCCAAATACACAAGCCATCTTTTGAAAAACTACACAGTATGGCACAACCAAAACACCTGCTATATGAAAGATCATTTTCCTATTATTTTTTGATTTGCTCATGAAAAGTCACCACCTAAATCTTACCTTTAATGTACCCATGAGATTCTCAATATTATTTTTGTCAGCAGTCACTGCTTCTTCTTCACAGAGCTTAGTTTCATAAAGTTTTACTAGTGATTCTGCTCCTTGGGTGTTCTTAAGCACCAAATTTACAGTTTTTAATCTGAAAAACAGTAATCTCTTATTAACTAAACATGCAATAACAACATGAAAAACACTTAGATTTTCAGTCTTTTCATGTCATGGGATAACTAGCAACCCTTTCATATAGCATTAAAATTCTGTTAACTCCCTTTCCCTTCATCAGTATTATTCATACTTATATCTTTATATTTAATTTATTTTGAAGAGAAAATTGTAAGCTAAAACTTGTGTGAGGGGAGATGTCTAATTACATACTTATCTATGTAAATGGAAGACATGGAATAAACTTGGTTCATATTCTGAACAACAACATTGAGTTCAGAGCGCAGAGTGGGGACTGAAGGTGAACCAGCAGCTTGACTGAAAAACTCTTCGCATTTATCTGTGATTACTCCCAAGTCATCCTTGAGTCGATCCAGTTCTTTCTTCAGTTTCTGAAAAATGAAAGGTGATTGACAACACTTTTATCCTACATCAACCCGATACGTATTCTACGTATTATCATCAGTATAGATCTGCTCTCCTTTGTTTTGTGTGGACATTGTTGAAAAAAAATGTATTCACATAAGGAAAGCCAAACTTGTCATTTATTGGCATCTTTTTCCTCACAAATACAAATTTAATTTTTGACTCCTGCCCTTTCAGGGTGCACTGCTCCCTTCTCTGGCTACAGTCAATGATCTGCATATGTTTGTTTTAAAATGAAACTCATTCCTAAATGAAAGTCTTTCGCAAATGCTCACCTCTTGCTCTGAAATCCTAAACACACTTTCATGTAGATCATCCCTTTCCATTGGGGTTCTGATCTGCCGGATCAGTCGCTCTTCACAACTCTCCAGGTGAAGTCTGATATTTCTGACCTCTGAGATGTAAAGATTGTAAATAGATTCTTCCTGCTCCTCTGTTAAAGGAAAAAAAAAGGCACATTTTAGCAAACAAAGCCATACACACATCATGTCATTTTCCACTGTGTCTTCCCACAAAAGATTTTATGAAGTCAACATTCTACAAATTTTTTAAGACTGACTGAAAACCCATCAGTTTCCAAGAAGAGTTTTGGCTATAAGACAAATTTTAGGAAACCCTTAAATTTTAGCTGTTATTAGACTGTCACCTTGCACTTCCAAAATTAGCATACATCACTGATCATTCATTCTGGACACAGGCATTATCTCTTATGCAGACACTGCTGAACTCGATGACTGATTCTTTCAGTCAGGTGGTATCAGGCATAATACTACAGTAAGCCTCCAGGGACCTTTTTTTTCATCTTCTCTTTCATCCACATGGGACAATACATCTTTCCTAAGTACAGTGAACTGTGCTGATGGAGTAATCAGCTTTGTACTGCTTTGTTCCTCTAAGTCACTAAGTACTTGACAGTAAATCAGAATAGATATTTTCAGCTTTAGGTGCTTGTTGTATTTAAAAAACACAGTTAAGACGACAGTAGTTAGAAACATTTTGTGGGAATAAGAAAATATCTAGGACATTTTTCTTGCATAACTGCAAAAAAATTTTAATTCTGCCATGAACTCAAAAAAGTAATCAAGCTGCATTTCAAACATTCAGAAACAACAGGAAAGCATGTCTAAGTGATAAACTGTAGTGCACAATAAATCTAGCATAAATTCTTGGAGTTACATTATTTTGTGATACTGTATATTAAGTAACATTGAACTAAAAAATTCTTATACCTTCTGTACAATGTAATTGTGCGCAATGTCAAAATGATGGCTCTTTATCCATTTAGAACTACTGCATTAACAAGAGCAATATGACAAAATGAGTCATCTACTAGAGCCTGGATTTAGATAGCAGAAGTTCTATCAAGAACTACAATCTCTCTGTTGTGGTTACCTTTCCACTTTTCTCAGCAAAGTGTTTTACCTCTTTCTGCAGATTTCAGAAGTTCTTGATAGTATTGTTTGCAAACATTAACCTCCCTTTCCAGCTGTGCTGTATCAGAGCTTGTAAAGATTTTGGACTCCTGGCTATCTCCCACAAAGTCATCAAAGCGGGCCTGCAGATTGCTTAGAACCTGCTGATGTTCACCTGGCAACATTGTTTTTATCTGCAACAAACAAATTATAAACCCAAGGCACAGTTAGCAATGATGTACAACTCTGACAGCTGCTGTAAAGGTTTTTTGTTTGTTTGTTTTTTAATCAAAAAGCAATATTGACCAATCTACTAAACTCATAAAAGGTGTTTTGCTCATCCTACACAATAGATTCAGGAAAATATGGAGACTGTGTGGTCAGCCTTGTGATTACAAGGAAAACTGTCAATACTCCTCTGAAAGTACTAATGGCAGCTCTAGAGTAACATCAACTTTGGTGGCATCAGGCTATGCTGAGTTACTAAGATAGTAAAGTCAAGAATCAGAGGTTCTGAGACCTTGCTGTTCCTAGGCTAAAGTCCACTTGACAGGCATCAGAACAATAGCTAATAAATCAAGTTTACTTCAAAATTCTTTTCCATCTTTAAAGCCAGTAACAGTCTGTGTTAAGCCATCTACTTGAGACACCATTTCTCTACCTATGCCATGTAGCAAAAATTGGGCAACCAGCAACAGCCACAGAAGAAGGGACATTTCTGGAATGATTTCAGATTGCTGCTTTCAAACAGCAACTGTGAGAAATTCAGAGTGAATACATTATTTTGGGTATTACGGATACTATTGCAACAGTTTGAAGACAGGTATATGCTAGTGTTGTAAAATAAAGTATTATATTAAATAGTGTTATGCTATACATCTAATATTGCATTGTTCAGTGATCTCACGAGATTCTTTTAGCCAGACAGAATGATACTTTGATCTGTGTCAGTATTTTGTTTCTAACAAATAGATCCTGATTAGCTATTTAACTGTTCAAATTACAGACACGTATGAGAGTGAAAAAATACATTATGGTATAATGAACATTCAACTCTCTTTCGACTGAAAGACTAAACGTTGTTTCACAGTTGTTCCGTTTTTAGTAAGAAGGTGCAGCATAAAGAAATAAGGGGGAGGGGGGGATGGGTAGAGGGGAATTCCACAAAGATTAACCTTGGCCTAGTGAGTCTAATCCCCCCAGGTATCTTAACATAAATGCAAAAAGGTAGACTCTTCAAAACAAAATTCAGAGTGAAGACAAATTTAGTCACTGTTAAGTTGCTTTCCAGAGATCCTGGCTCTCAACTGAAAACAGAAGGAGACTAGGCAGATTAGCACAATAAGGCTACGTTAATTTTCATGATACAACCTCTCTGCCCCTTCCTCACATACATCTGAGTATGTGCAGATCAAGGCAAAACGTTGCAGAGCAGTAACCGGTGTGGTCAGTGCCAGCTACGTCCACAAGAAAGATGAGCATAGTTGCAAAGTGTTAATTATATCATAGTTCTGGGAAGCATAGCCTAGGATCACCCAGCAAATGGCTAACAGACCCTTAGTAGAAACAGCAGACATGGTATGTACCGAAGCAACATTGCCAGCTCGAACAGCTTCAATTTCATTCGTCAGGTAATGCCAGGAAACCACACTCTTCATGTTTATATGGGATTCATGCCAAAGGGCGAGAACATTCTGAAATTGCTGTTCAATCCTGAAATATAGAAAGACTCCAATTTTAGGTTAGAAAACCTGTTTTACACTGGAATAACATATGAAATGGGGAAAAAAATAGACATTTTAACTTGAGTTCTATATAAATGAATTTTAAAAGAAAATTGTTTCCTTGGCTCTAGCACAAAGGGACTGCTGTTTCTCTACATAAATAAGCAAAAACATTTATATTAAAAGTACTTTACAGCTACATACTTCCTGCTGTTTTCATTTTGTCCCTACCTGTTGGCTGTATCTATTGCTTCTTTGTTTGGTGGAGGAACTGTAAAGCATACAGATGGAACCATGGCTTCATTACCACTCGGACTAATGACTTTCCATTTAGCACGATGCGAGTTGCTTGCTAACACACATTCATCGTCTTTGTAAATAGTTATCTAATATTAACAGAAAAGCAGAATAATTTAATGAGCTAAGCATTACAAAATTCTTCTACAAAGCACTTTTGTAAGTGGTGTCACCAAATAAGCAACAGAACAACAAAAACAACAATGTGCAACACAGGGATTTGCTCTTGTTTACTAGGGTGGAAGACATTCAGAGTCCAGTGTTTTCCAGGAACATGGTAATTAATGGAACTGTAGCTGAATTCTCACGTCTGTAATTGATTTTAGGATATTCAAGGTTCTAACCTCAATTTGTCTATAGTCACAGATGGCTTTAATTGGGATGGATGTTTTGAGTAGACAGTCAGGATTCCTTGGCTTCAGCTGAATTATTGCTTTTGCTCTCCCCACAAGGCCTGCTACTGTGCTCTTATACTGCAAGAGTTGTTCTTTTTCTTCCTAAAAACAGTTAAGAAAAGAACACATCATGAGAAGTGGCCAGAACCCAGTGCTGTTTCTTTGATGCTATTAAGCTTTTCTTCTTCTGATTTTTTTTACTCTTTTTCTTAAAAGTAATGCATTCTACAAGAACAGAAGTATCCTTCTGAAGTCAGTGGTTTCCCACAGCATCTGCTATTGTAAAATTAAATAAACAAATAAGTAAATATTTAAAGAGCATGAAAAGTAGTCATTAAACAAGGACAAATGCAGTTATTTAATTAGAAGTTCTAAAACAAAGTCTTTTTTTTTTATTGCTTCCCTTTAAGGGAGTAATTTTAATGCACAGATTTTAAATCTAACAACAATCCGTACACCTCTTGGTTAACTGTAACTCATATTAACAGGATCCTTGCATTCTTACCATAGATTCCTGGACAAGGTCTTCCAGTCTATGAAGACTGCTGGATCTATCACAACTGTATTTTCTGTATACAGCATCTTTTAAATTCTTTAAATAGTCCATGGCTTCTTTGGCATCATTGAAAAACTAGGATGAGACAAATATTTTGATTATTTTTAAACAACCTGAAAAGTATACAAATAGCTACACTAAAAAATTTTTTAAAGCGGTCTTTTGAAAACTGATTTTTTTTTACAGTAGCTTGAAGTAACTGATGTACCAAATGACAGTATTCATGACCTCACGTCTAAATGTCTGCTTCAAGGAGGCACCCATTGTTACTTCTTGGAACATGAGTTACTTTCTGTGCTATCTATATGCATAACTTATTCAGCAGTTACTGAACATTAGTTAATTATTGCTCCTGCAGAGTAAAGATTTTCTGAAGTGATTCTCACTTCCCTTGGAATTATAATTACTTTTATATATAAAGAACATATAAAGAACAGAACTGAGCAAGCATACTGGAGTACACATTTTGTGAGAGAGGGGAAGTGGGCTACAACACTTGGCAGTTCTGTGTACGCATCTCCACCCCCAAACTAGGGTCTTGGTTAAAGGTGGTTGGGGAGGGAAATTCCTGTGATAATCCTCACCCCCCCTCTGTCCCTGAAACCTCATTTCTCAAACTTAGAATTCTCATTTCTTATCCCTACCAGTAGAAGCTAAAATCTTCCAATTTTGGCTTCTCCTGTGCCCCTGTTTCCAGACCTTTGGCTCTCATCCTTCTCAGTCAAAAGGCATCTCATCCCAACACCATTCCCCTTCTTCAACCACCCATGCCAGAAGACACTATAGGTATTTAAATATTAAAAAAAAAAATAGAAAATGTTTTTCTAAACCAAAAATCCCTTACATCTTTCACATTCATGTATATTATTGAGTACTGCATCATTTGTTGACCATGTAAATGGAATTATAATCAGTAAAGCGATTTGCTGGACATGTCTACTGCCAGGGCATTCTCTGCACTGTTTACTAATAATGCTCTATGTTCCATTCCTATTTGGGTAGAGCAGGAACAACAACCTAGATGTTCTTCCTTGGCCTTCAATAATCAGTCTCTACTCTACATCCTTCACAGAAGCTTTATTCACTGCACTTCGGTATGATACAGAGAGAACTTGACTTCATTTTCAGATTCTATATCCACTTGCAGCTGTGGTACTTGGGAAAAACATCAAGCCAGATTTTCATCTGCTGTAAATGGATATAACTGTAGAAAAGACAATGCAGGTGTGATAACTTATTGTGGGAGTATGCCTCATCTAATAACTGTACACGACAAATTTCAATTTTACAACTACGGTGAGAGAGCAACTAGCATTTTCAACGAAACTCTTTGACTATGATTATAATGCAAGACATTTCACATTTTTATCGATTTACTTTCTTACCTCAAAATATGCAGCATTTTCTCTCAAATGTTGTTCAACACAATGACAGAGCTGTAGAATCCAGCTCCACTGTGTCTGCATTGCAGCTCTATAGGCCTTTTAGGGGGAACAAAGAGATGTTACAAAAGAAAACAAAAATAAAAATATGCACATGTTTAGAATTTAGGAGATATAAAAGTAATGTTGCGTCTAGACCTGACCTCCTCACCCAGGAAAAGTGAGCTGCCACAAAAAAAAAATCCCCATTAGACAGGAGGAAAAAAATAGTCACTATAAGGTAGTCAAACATCAAAAAACTTGCCCAGAGAGGGTGGGGAGTTGCCATCCTTGGAAAGGCCCTGCGCAATCTAACCAGAGCTGACACTGCTTTGAGCAGGGGCTGAACTAGAAGTCCTGATGTTCCCCCAACCAAAACTAGTCTATGATTCTGTGACTCTACTCAAAAGTAGCTGGATTTTTGCCTGGATACAAACCAGATAGTAAAGTGACACTGAATACACAAAAAAAGAAAAACAGGAAGTGCTGCAATATGTGCTTTTGTATAACATTTGTACAGGATTTCTAAAACTGTAACCTTATTAGAATGATGTCTCCTACACTGCCTAGTAGTACTGTCACTAGAGCTGCACTGCAGCAATATTCACCAGCAGAGGGTACTCTTGACATCACAAAAGCAGCCAAAAATCTGCATTTTGGAACTCTATGATTCTCAAACTGAAGTTAAAGGTATTTTTCTGTTGGCTTTAATGACTCTCAGACTGACCCATTAATGCATATAGATTATTCTGCAAAGGTGGCAATAATTCTTTAAAGACGTGCCCACAACATAGTATTATTGCAGACATCATAACCTGCATCTCCATTGCAATGGCCTGGTTTCATAATATATATGTTTAATATATTCATATATTAAGTATATTACGCTGATAAATGCACATTAGTAACAGCATATACTTTTAAAGAATATCATTCCCTACACTACATAAAAAAGTGAGGCAGGACATGGAACGGAAGGAAAGGGGATGGGGAGGGTTCTTCATGATAATTTTTTACTGTTCCTGTTTTTACCACCCACTGCCTGTATTTATTCTTTTCTTGAAAATCTACAGTGAAAGTTATTTGACATTCTCCTTTGTAAACTCATTACGATGCTACAGTAGCTACAATAAATGTTAGGTAAACAGATAACCTGTAATACAGAGCCTGATTCAAGCCTGAAGTAAATCACATCACCTAGTCACGTTCTAACATCCAAACAAATTTTGTAATTTATTGACAAAGAAGCTAGGAAACCAATCCTAAAACTTAGGAAGCAATACTAATAATAAGTGATTGGAAATGCTCTACTGAAACTTCTTCCAATTCAATGGGAGGGAAATCACAAAAGGGCTATTTTGTACCCTCGGTCTGCCAGTGCAATTTGTATCAATAATTATAGAAGTTGTATGCGAGGCCAGAGGCAGAAATGTCTGTACAGACCAACTCTTTAAATTTTAATTTTAGACTTTTGTGGGATTTTTGTCTAAGCAATCTGGACTCCAAAATGTAACAATAATTGTAGAGAAACACTTATACTTTCTGGAAATGGAAAGACAGAGGTACATAAAAGACACTGAAGAGAAAAAAAGGCTCCATTATCCAGAGTCTTGTTGAGTAATTTCCTATGAGTTAGCATTTCCCTTCTTTTCCCTCCAAATCTGAGGCCTATTAAATCATCATTATTTTCTTGTTTGTGTTCTGTGTTTAATAACTTACCTCAATAGTTAGTCTGGCTGGGTGATTTTCAAGAAGCAATTGCTCAGCTATTTCTTGAACTGATTTAATAACTTCTTCTTTTTGATCAAGCTCTCTCATTAATTCCTTTTTTTCAAAGAACATAGAAATATTTTAGAAATCTGTTAAAATATTACAGATGACTTAATTATTCCCTCTGGATTATACTAGCAATACATACTGCATGATATTCCTTTTTTCTTGCTATATTAATGTTTCTGTCACTCCAGTCATACGCAACCTCTTCCTCTTCTTTTTCATTCAGCCATATCAGCTCTCTAGTAGCACGGGACACAAAACTGTGAAGAGTATCTAGGTGCCTTTCCTGATTTCTTGAGGTATTCTTTATTTAGAAAAAAAAAATTGCAAAAATGAGAATTAAAAACCACCCCTTATCAAAGACAATGTACAAAAGTTGAACATCCAAAGAGGTATAATGAACTTACCAACAGTTTTGAATACTGACTCTCCAGTTTGTGCAATTTTTCAGCATAATTGAGTTTAAGAGGGGCAGTCATTTGGATCTGTATTTGGTAGATGAGGTGAAAAAGACAACAAAAAGATTAGACATGTTAAGTTATTCTCACCATTAGATCTCCTGATTTCATGCTGTCATTTAGAGATCAGAAGTAAAAATAAAGTAAGGCTCTGAAACCCACACAGTTCTATAATTCATCCTTACTTTATAGGTCATTCAGTAAAAAAGTAACCAAAGAAATAAAGAACAAGGTGCTTTACCTCACTGATTTTCGCTTCTTTAAGGCTGGATTCAAATTCCTCAATAGCTTTGTGGACATTTTTGTGATTTTCTAAATGGCTTTCAACACTTGGTAAATCTGAACCCCATTCTACTCGATCAAGTTGCACCTTACAAACAAGAAGGAAAAATCAGTGATGATCTACAAGGAATAGAAGAATTAAAAGCAGACTATTTCCATAAAGATTGTTACCTGCATTTCTTCCACCCAGCTTAATAGGTCCTGGACAAATTTCACGTTGACCTCTTCTTCTGTTAAATTCTGATCCACAAAAGCTGATTTCATTAGAGGTTTTCTGATCTGCATCAGTTTGAGCGTTTGCAGAGTCCCACCATCTACTCCTGTCACATAACTTTGAATTAACCGTGGTGGGATGCCTGGTGTATAAGCAGGAGTGATGGCTGGTGTCAGTCTGGAAGTAAGACCTGATGAAAGGCCAGATGTAAAGCTGGAGGAAGTCAAAGTAGGTGTTAAACCTTGGGTCATTGCAGTACTTAATTCAGGGGTTAGGTTTGTTGTAAATCCTGAGTTTAAGCTTTCAGTTATTCCCGATATCATCAGCTTTGTCTGCTCTGTTGTCAGTGCATGCCCCTTGTTGTACACGGAAGAACATTCAGTCCTTATGGCCACCAATTCATCACGAAGTTTTGCAACCCTATAAAAAAAAGCCAAAGAAATAAAAGAAAATCCTTTCAATTAATGCTTATGATAGCATTTTCATGCTGAACTGAGTAACAGTATCAATTCACACAACCTCTTAAAATTTAAGTTGTACCTAACTATTTATACATAAGCACTTACATCAAAAAGTATATGCTATATCAACTTATATATATACAAATGGTAGATGAAAAAATGAGGCAACGACACAGAAAATCAGCACAGTATGGCCTGTAGCATGTACCCTACAGAGTACAAAGAACCATCAGCAAAGGAGAAATCTTACAAGACACTACATGTTGCAGTAGATCCAACATTTACAGTTCACTGCTATGGCAGCTGTTACGTGTTTGATCTCACCCAGTCCAGGATGAACCCTGACAGACTTTGGTGCCACTTTTTCATAAAATGGCATTACACTGATAGTTGTATCTTTCTGCTAAGACTGTACACACTCCCATGAATGAATTAATGTTACCCTACTGATTACCTGGTAAGACACCTACAGCTATCTCACCTCCCTGCAGAAATCTCACCTCCATTTTTAAAATGAAGGTTAGTGAATTCTAAAACCATTTTAGCTGTAACACATGCTACATTTTTTACACTCAGATATCTAGTAAACCTCATACATTTAAGTCACATTCTGGTGAACGACTTCATTTTCACAGATGAGTACAAACAGCTCCTCCTATCTTCAATAAATTTTGGGGTCACTGTACCCACTGACAATCTTTATTTGGGTGCCCAGTGACAGACTGAGAAATTTATTCCTAGACATAAAGATTTGAAAGTGTTGTCCATAATGGGTATCCATATTTGGGACACATTTATTCATATAAATGAACGCTCTAAAATACCTCTGCACAAGCTGGTCTGCCTGATAGTATTTTCCATCGATAAGAATTTGGGCATCGATCACTTGCTGGCGGAGAAGGTTCTCAGATTCAAGGAGATACCCAGCTATCTCTGCTTCATTTTGGAACTGGAGCCCTGACTCTAATCGCTTGGCATCCTGAATAAATAAAAGAAAGCCATTAAAACCTGCAGATAAACCGAAGAGAAATGAACTGTAAGAAATACTAACCTTTCTGTAAATTTTTTTTCTAATCTTAAAACAATTGTAAAGGATTTTATCTAACAACTGGCAAAAAAAATCTAACAGAACTCATTCTTGGCAATTTTTGGTGTTTTCTTCAGGAAATAGTAAACTAAATGAAACAGTACAACAAAAATGAAAATATCAGATGTTAAGTATGCATTCAAAAATCTTAAAGAATATTTTTCTTGAAGTAGCCACTCCACTGCAGTAAGCTCATGAACACAGCCCAGTAAAGTATCACCGACGGACTTACAGACTGCAGAGCATTCCGGGCAAGTATCAGTTTGTCCTCACAGTTCAGGCTGTCCCGCTGAATTCTGTTTGCGATCTGCTGCAGCATTTCCAACCTGGGTGACACCAGAGCATTTTGGAAGAATAAACAAACATTAATGCTATTTACTATACATGTATGACTAAAAAAGAAGGAAAAGAAAAAAAAGAAAAAAAAATCATCTTTCACAAAACAATATATATGCCAAGTTACCTAGTTCCATTTAACGTGCCATTACCAAAGCTTATACAAGATTTGACCAGTGTGGGACCACAATTAACAGAAAGGAAATTCTCATTAGAGTCAGTGCTGGTTCGAGCACTAGTACTGTTGCTAAACAGTGAATCACTGCTATGATAGCTGTAACTACTGCTATTCATTTTCACATCCAGAGCACTTGTCCTTTTGGCTGTTCACATTTGCTGAAAAATGAAAAAGATAAAACTCCGACAAAATGTACAGCTTCTAGGGATGAAATTTCACTACTGGCTTTTGGAACACCTAGCACGCCTTCTTTAAATAGGCTTCAGTATGTATATTCAAAACCCAGCAATTAATATTCTACCAGCTCTACAAAGGGTTTTGCCTGGGGCTAGGTACGCTAGCTTGCTTTGGCTTCCCTACCTCTCATTAAAGCTTTGCAAGTACGGACTAGGCAGCAGCATTAGGGCGTTTCTAGGAAACAGATGCGCCAAATATTTTACTTAAGTGTCACTAAACGTCTATAAGCCATACAAGAAAAATACTCATTTAAAGAAATATTTAGTGTTTCTCAGACTTGTAAATGAAGAGTTTCAAAAACGACTGAGGTTAGAACTTCACCCTCTGCTGTATTATATGAACTTCATGTTGGGTTGACTCTTTTTCTTTCAAATGGAACAACAGAATAAAAAACTGCAGTAATATCATGGTTAATCAGCTATTAACAAGTTAATTTTAGACACCTGTACACCATCCAACCCACCATCATTATTCTACTGTCCAAATACACCTCTGCTTAACTGCCCTGTTCCACTAATCTGTCCTCCTGCAAATTTCCCTTTAACTTCTTCCACACCATAACTATTTTGACCATAAAACAAATAAGAAAGATCCAATTATGGCCCTTAGGTTTATATTTTAGTTCAGAGTTTTGTGTTTGGATGATTTTTTCAGTATTTCAGCTCTTGCTTTTAGCACTCCCTGAAAACCACACCCACACCATAAGATGACTTTGTTTAAGCATAAGAGCACAGCAAAGGCATAGACACACTCTTGAGGTAATTTTGAACTCTGCTAGTTTTGAAAATAGGAGCTCAGTTTGGTGCTCTCCTCACTGACATCATGTTAATTGGGATCTCAAACACCAACCTGGCCACACATTGCCTGCCTGTGTTGATACTTTCAGGCTTGGAGGCAAAGTTTTAGTTATTCACCAAAGTTCATTATTAACCCAGGTGTCATTCTTGCCATAACCAAATTCCATCCCAGGAGCTGTACCAAAATAACACCACCATGTATCAGGCACACTGCTAAGTAATATGACAAACAGATGGAACAAGTTCTTGTTTCCAGATCAAACAATAATTTTAACTTAATCACTAAACCAGAATCACTTAATCAACTTCTATTTCTTTTTGTAGTGACCACCACATGCAGTGACTATCACTACATGATCTGCTACTTTAAAAGTATTTACTGACCCTGAAATACAGGAGTTTGCATTTATTTATGTCTATTTGTGCTCAGTCCATATGAATAAAAAATAAATAAATAAACTAATATCATTTATACACTTTCTCAATAAAGAGTTCAGCTTTCTGCAAGTATTAATAGAACTCCTTCTGGTGAAGGCAAGCACTAACTCTGCCTTTGGCATGCTAGGACAGATTCATCTACAAGGTCTAGCAGACTATTTCTTCCACTGCTTTCTGATGTTCTGCTTTGCCTGGCGGGGACAACTTTGCATTCCTGTACAGGAGTTTCTTTTGCAGCAGCTACCACAAGGATGCTGTGAATCAGCACCTCCCAGTGATTCAGCCATTTTAGCCATGTTCTTGCTTTTGTAAGCATCACTGATATTTAATTTTTAACTCCACCTGCCTTTGGGATCTTCTCTCATAAAAATCTGTCTTTCTGTAGATTTCCTATACAGTGGTCTGGATATTTGCAGCTAATTTCAGGCACCTGAACCAGGGAGCGTAATCACTCTATCTTCATTTGAAGGTCATTGCCAAGATTCTTTAGAAAGTGATCCAGACCTTGGCTGTTTCATTTGGATGCTTGAAGTGAAGTAGAATGAATCCAAGCTCTGTCATCTATACTTATCTTGCAGGTAGAAGTCCAAAGTATTATTCAATTAAATCAATTTATCAAATAAAAGGGGGTTTTTTGAGTTATATGAAAGGATAGCCGCTGTTTCTGCCACAGACCTTGAAGAGGAATCAATAAAAAGCAGAAGCAGTCTTAGGCTGCATCAAGATTTTAAATATGCTCAATATGTAAAAAAATCACAGCTATTAGTGATGTACAAAACATTGTGTCACGCACACTACTACCCATGAAAGACCACTATGTGCTTTGCATGTCTAAATACTTCGTGTGCTCTTGAGTACAACCAACTTTTAAACAGCCCCAGAACAGGACTTTAGCCACCGTGCTATGCATGAAGTGAAATGTACACTTCATGTAAAGGATGAGGCTGTTGCTCATCTGGAATAGAGTCCAAGTAAGACAGTGAAGTGACATAAACCTGGCTCTGACCATTTGCACAAGGGAGGATGTTATATTTATGTTCAAGCGCTCTGATGATCTGAGGCACAGATACCATTCATTATGACCTTCTCAGGTAACTCACGTAATTTCCTTGTGGACCTGCTTCTAAAAAGCAGATAAAGATCTTCAATTCTGAATAAAGACAGAATTATTCAATCTAGAAAAATAATGTAGATTTTATCATGGATGAAGACATTCACAGTTTTCAGTGTGAGGTAAAAGAGCAGAAAAATATTAACCAAGCCTGCCAAACATTCACCAGAATACCTTTCCACTTCAGGCCGAAGGGTCTTCTCTCTTTCCAGCATGGCAATAATAAGCTTTCCCCATTCTTTCTCTATATCATTTGGATGATAGCCTTGAGGAAGTTTGATGCGTCCAAATTCTATCCAGACCTTTAAAATTCATACATATTTGTTATCACAAGCCACAGAAATGGAACTTTCATACATAATAATATATGTTAAAACTTACCTCTAGCAGTTTATATAGACGTTTAATTTTTGATTTATCTATCTCCTTTGGTGGAATTTCTGTTTCTTTAAACTGCAAATATTGATTATAAAGTGCCTACAGAAACATAAAAATCATCGTCAACTTTTCCTTACAGTGAATATAATCCTACTCCCTGACCCCTCTTCTAATATTCTTCAGAAGCTTACATTCTTACATGGCTTTACTTAAGTTCTGTGAAAAATGATCAGCGATGCGCTAAAAAATTTGCTTTTGATTGTTCATATGCTAGCAACATATTTCTTGTACTTTGAAAACATTTATGGAGTAGACTTTCAAGTGAGCTTCAACCTGGCATCTTTTCTCAGCATGAAAACAACTGCCCCACTATTACTGTGGGGCGGTGTGACAGTGTGCGACAGTGATGGAATTTACATAAAGCATGCTCTATTTCTGCATATCTGCCTCGTCCAAAAGAGCCTTCAAGGAACAGGTGATATCATTCTTCCACTATCTAAAGAATTAAATCCAGCTTACAAAAACATATATGGAGCTCTAAAAGAGTGTTATAGAATCTATATACAGACCTGGCTTATCCCATCTCTAACATTTAAAACATTGCATGCCAGAAACTCTGCAAAGATCACCTAAACTTTAAAACCACTTAATGAAAACCTATATTACTATGATGATATTGTTCTACTGCTCATTTCATTGTCTAAATCAACAAGCACTTCATTTGTTCAAGGATGCTTTGAGTAAGTAAGATAAAGCTTCACTCCAATAAGGAGTTTAAGATGCTGCATCTCACCTTCAGTTCCACAGGGTTGTTGGGAAATGTTCTGTCAGACATTATTGTAACATGGTGCCTGATCCACTGCATGAGGTAGTTTACCATATTCTGGTATTCAACCCATTTGACTTCAACATCCTACCAAAGGACAATACAGATTATAGATCAAAAGAAAATCATCCAAGAGCACCATTTTTGCTTTATCTTTGAAATCTGAGGTCCT
This sequence comes from Apteryx mantelli, assembly GCF_036417845.1. Taxonomy (NCBI): domain Eukaryota; kingdom Metazoa; phylum Chordata; class Aves; order Apterygiformes; family Apterygidae; genus Apteryx; species Apteryx mantelli. Next base: position 111,503,901 of record NC_089980.1, on the reverse strand, counting down.
CACCCACATTTAAAAAAAAGAAAAAGAAAAAAAAGAAAAAAAAGGAAAAAAAAGAGAAAGATTTCTAAACCTTACAATTCCCAAACATTATTTACTTGCTCATTAAAACTCACTTAAAGTATCCAAATACATCATGCATCATGCAATCTATTCAGTTTTGGTCCCAAATATTTCCACTGAAAACAGAATTTTCTAGTTTAATAAAGTTCAGATTGATAAGAACCAGAGAAGCACAATCCATAGGTCTAACTAGATGACTGAAAAGTAAGAACTTTGACTCTATCTCCTTCTCTGACTCCAGGTATATGGTTGTCAACTAAGCTCTTTGCATGAATATTTTTATGTCCAAAATGTCTGAAACACTAAACAGTTGCTAAGCCTTCAAAATCATGAAATCACATCAAAGAAAAGACTTGAATGGTGTTATTGACTAAAATTAGCACTGACAGTAATAATATGACAACAGCCTAAGGAAGGCCCAGCTAACATTCTGGATTTGAAATCAAGAATCATTATCATGAAGCTCACGCTCCGCACAACTGTTTTTCTCCTACTTACATTTGCACTGATGCCTTCACCACTTTCTGGTACTTTGGGAAATGCATCATAAAGTGATGATACATAAGTTATTACTGACTTCTCATCAGGTGAGGAAACATCAACATCTAAGAAGAGCAAGACAGAACAACACTTTAACACATAGTTGTAAGAATGCCCACAAATATGCTACAACCTGCAGACAATTTGGATTTTATTTCAATGTTAGGATTTTTTTTTTTTCTCTCTCTCAGCAAAGCCCTTCGCAGCTGTCTTACCTTCAGGATCCAGAAGTCTGGCGACACCAAGTTTTTCTGCTACAAAAAAAGCATGTTCTAAATTTGCAAGGTTGCTTTGAACAGCAACGGTATTCATGTCTATCAGGTCCGGCCTGTCAAACAAAAACAGTAATACTTGATTACAACTCCTTACCAATTTTAAATTATTACTGTTTTAATAACTAAACCCAAGAACATGGAAGGATATGGCAACACTCTGACATAAGATTTCATTAAAAACATGTGAACAAGCTGAGGTCAGTTTTAAGCGAGAAGTACAAGAAGCAGGCAACTAAGACACTGGTAGTTCTTCATCTACCAGGTAAAGTTTCTAGCCACCCTTTTTTTACATATATCTGTTATTTATTTCTATACACTGTTGTTATATTATCTCCCCTTATCATTATATTATGTCTGCTTGCTCTGAGGAGGATCACTTCTTTCTTAGACCTCGTCTGCAAGGGGAAGTTAATTCCTACTGCATTTACGAGTTTTTAGTCATTCTGCATCAAACTCTTCAGTGCCTGTTTTTGGTCAGAATTCATAGAGAAACAAGCTCAGTCACAGTAACTTGCTTTAACCTGCAATACAGATATTCTTTTGGACTTTAAAAAAGTCCTGTTCAAACAGCATTGAAGTCCTGCCTTCAGATGAACATTCCTGCCAGTTGTCTTGCAGACAACCCTCACCCCCCTTCAATTATATCTTCACACATTCTTCCTTCTGAACTCCACTGCCAGCCACAACACTCTTCTTTTAATGGAATACTCTTCTTAAGCAAATCTTACCTATAAATATTTTTAAGGCCCATAAATATGTACCAACATCACTAAATCAATGTTTTAAATTAACGCAAAACTTCAAAATTAACACTGTCCTTTAGGTTTGCTATGTAGTGCTTGGCTTTTAGATCCTGCAGTTCTCAGCACAGACTGCATTAGTGTCTGCCTTCTGCAGTACCAGGAATCCTGTTAGCCAAAGCAAGTGAAAGGAAGAAGGGATTTTCAAAAGATGCGAAGCAGCATATAACCCTACTTAAGTCAACTAGAGTCACAAGGGTCTAGGTACTGAAAAACAGATCCACACTGAAAAAAAAAAAGGAATAGAAAAAAAATCCCACACTGCATAAGCTTTAGCGAACAATGCAATCTTAAAATTTTCTCATTTTTACATTTGTAGAGAGAAACTATTTTTTTTAAAGTTTTACCTAGCAGAAGTTTTAAATAATTGCAACAGAAAGAGAGTACAGTAAAACTTTTACAAGTATCACATTTTTCAAATGTGATAACATATCTTTTCACTTGTCAACACCCAAATTCCATTGATCCCTAAGTATTAACAACTTTGGAAAATTAATTGCAAGCTTGTCTTTGAATGAACTGTAAGGGCACTGTAAATAAAAATATATTTCTTTTCAGCCATTTAGAATCAAATTGCTTCCCTTGTGCTTTTTAGAAGACAGGTCTACAAGACAAATAATAAAATTGCATGTATTCTTTTTTGAAAGAACACTTAATTAGCAAGGTAACTTAAGCAGTGTAAAAAGAAATGTAATCCCTTATATCAGTGGGAGTTTCCACTTTCAACATACTTAGTGGAAGCATGATCAAGCTCATGCCACTATTCTTTGAATTTCAATACAATGAAAGCAATATCGTCTGTCACTCTTAGTTGTACAAAGAGTCCATGAAAAACAAAAGACATTACTGGAAAAGGAAATCAAACACTCCAATCTCCTGTTTCAGTCACATTAATAGAGACGGTATGAATAATAAAGATTATTCATACCTTTCACAACATAGGTTTGATGAGAGAAGCAGTTTTCTGTAAATGTACACTGCTGGTTTGGTTTTTTTTTTCACTCTGCTTTCTTTGCAATTGTTTCACGCTTGGTAAAAATGGACAAAAAATCATATATGATGCCTGTTCAGTTGCCAACTTTCAGAACAAGAAAGGACAAGTTGTTATAAATGCCTTGTCTATTCCCAAAAAACAAGCTGCAAGCTGCAAAGACATTGACGCTATAATCTCCTTAGAATAAAGCTTTCAATTAGATGAATAAGAGGTAAGGTTTCTCTCACAGCAATACAGGTAAAAATCTATAAAAACAACTGCTGTTGCACGCACACTTCCTTTCACACAGCTGCTGCGACTCCAACCCCACACTTCATGGAAGAGCACTCGGTGGGATGCCGCACATTTTGAATATACTTTCCCATCTCTGAAAGTCTGAGCAGGGTTATTCCAGTTCCCCTTTCAGAACAACAGAAATCTGCAATGAATACCACTGTTTCCAATTAGTTCTATACTTAACACATATCAGACTGACCTGTATTAACTAGTCTATATTTATCTGAAGTCTTCATCTACCAGAAAAGACTACAGAAGACAGTGTCTGTCTCTGTGCCACTGGTGTCTGCCTTTGACTTTCTGAAGCAGAAACAGGGCACCCTGGCTGACTGAAAACAAGCCCATTGAGGGCTTATAAAAGAAAGATGTTGTGACTGAAATGTCAAAGCACCTGGTAGTGGCCAGAGAAAGTGCACACTGCGAGGCGAATGGGGTCTCCATCCCCCGCAGGTCACCCCTTCCCCTTTCACAAGAACCATGGGGAGAGGTCGCAAAGCCACCGAAAAGGAAGTTTGCCTCCCACATCTCAGAAAAAAGACTTTGTATTAGTCTCAGAGAATACCTCCCAAAACCATGGCCAACAACAACAATTGCCACATTGTTCATTTTAGAGTGTTTCTTTACAGATTTTAAATGCCAAAATGGTTTTGTCTCCTGTAAGCCCACAAAGGTATCTGCCCACCAGCATAATACATGTGAATTTGCATTTGAGCATGCTCACACCATTTCCATTCTGTGATTACTGAGAATCATCTTTCTCTGAAGAGTCAAAAGAATTCAACATTACTTGAGCACAGGCTGTGCACTGCGAGTCCTGAGCTCTGTAGGGCTGTATTATAAAGCTCCACACATATTTTCCAATGTCTTTAATATTTCATTCCTCAGATGAATTCTGAAATACTGCTCATTGGTTAAATTGCAGTTATGTTGAGTATACTTCTAATACATACTTATTTGTCTTAATTGACATAAACACTAGATTTAAAAGCATTATCCACCCTGGCAAACATCTTCATTTTTAAAGCTAGAAAACACACAAAATTTTTGAAGGTGACTCTTACTGGCCATTAATATATTTCATACTAATTTGCATAGCACAATTAAGTGGTTTTAAACATCATCAAGAACAAATTAAATTAAGTGCACTTCAAGTGAAAGCTGATGACTCTACCTTCTATTTAATATTGTGAGTCACCTCTGAGTAGATTTTCCGGCACGCTGGGCCCCTGCGGTGGAGCAAGGCGCACAAACCACCCAAACGCCAGGAGAGCGGCAACATCCCACGCCAAGGGGAGGCTGCTGCTACAGCCACACCTCGGGCAAGCTATTCGGCTTCAAAACAGTCAGTCATTAATCATTTAATTTCTCAAATGATCGGTGCCTGCCATTCTAAACCTTAGGGTAGGTGTTAGAAATTAGACATAATTTGTATTGGAAGTGGGAAAAAAAGGTGTGATTATTACCACTTCAATTAGGAAACCAACAAAATTATGATCAATTCAAGAAAACACTTAAATATGCAACACCACAGAGAGAAGCAAGTGAACAATATTTGTGTAACAGCATAAAGAAACCAAGGATTTTATAATGGAAGAGTTACATGCATCACATGTAGGCTTTCTACTCGGCAAAGACTGTTTGAAATCAGAGCTGTGCATAATATATAAAGTTAGGCACATGTAGATTTTCCCATAGCCAGAATCTCTTATTTAGTAAAATAGTTAAAGATCCAAACTAGCAGCCACAACATTTGTCCATTAAAACAAAAGGTCAAATTGGAACAGGATTTTATATTTCAAAGTGGAAAAAGATAATGAACTAAACTTTTAGTTTCCCAGTCAACAACTAAAAAACTACATCTTTCTCTTCACCGCTCCCAGATGACAATTGCTCAATCTACAACAATGTTGAATTTTATTAAAACTGATAAGCATCAGAGTAATTTTCCACGTGAAAATATTGTTAATGAGTTCAACAAGGTTACTTGCAGGCCTGAAGTTATTTACACGAACAGTCTAAGCTGTTTATTCTGTGCAACTCTGCTTCAGTAAAAATCTGGATAATGCCTGAGTAATACCCTATATTAAAGGATATTTCTTTCTTGGCTTATACTGAACAGAAATACTAATATAGTGAGTTGCAAGCAGTACTCACAGACAGAACACAGCTGAAGATGTAGAGTGAGGTGTACATGTACATACAGTCTAGTTAGCTTTTCCATTGCTGTAATTAGAAAATGCCTATAAAAATTAAAAAAATTCCTTGCTTCACTGTTCACAGACAACTGAAAAGGACAGGTGCCAGAAACAGTCATACATTCTTCAGGGATGGCAGAAGAACTATTGAAGCGAGTTAAAGACCATGCCAGGACATGTGATCATAAAAAATAAAATGACTAAAGAACAGGAGGACTTCTCAATCAAACAGGATTCACCACATATTTCAGAAGGGAACAACATATCATCTATCTTAAAGATTTTGGTTAATAGTAGAAAGATTGCTAAGGAAGGAATTCAGAAGATAGGAAACATCCACGTAAAACAGCTATGCAATTTTAGCTCCACCTTTTTTAACACACATCTCCAGTTATTTTCCCAGGAACTCTGCAGACCAGATGATGAAGCAAAATCTATTCACTGCTTAGTCCATATAGTAACTCTTTCTTTATTCTGCATATACCACTTATCCCATTCTTTAACAGAGTTTCAAAAATGCTAAAAAGTATTTACAGCAGCTTATGCACAGAGCCAGTGCTTGGAAATTTATTAAAGAATTTGTCTCCATGTCAGATACAAACCTAAGTCTTGTTCACAGCTTTCCAAAGAGCCTGCAGAAAGACTGAGACACAAACGCTATGGGAACAATTCCTGGCCTTCAAATAATCCCTGTTGTCCTAGTTGCCTATACTTTCCTAATGATACAGCAGTGCTCTGTACATTGTCATTGTCACGACCATTAGATCTAATCAAGGTGTTGGAGATACCCTTTACTAATGCATAGGCCTGCCACAATTATTTTCCTGACCTCCTTTCCATCACCATATAGAGGCTTCAATACAAAGGATGTCATGTTGTTGTTTTTTGTTCTTTTTTAAAAAAAGCCACATAAGACTAGTTGGGTTCAGGAAACCAGTTTCAGGGAACTTGGAAACCCAAGTTTCAGGGAAGAGAATAATCTAGGTTTTCTCCCACACAGTCTGATCACTTACGTAGGAGGAGGTTTTCTGGTCAAAAATGGCAAGCAGGTATGTCTTTGTGGCATTAAGGAGGAACAACCCTTCTCTATCATCAGTATCAAGGAACACAACACAGACTCACAGCACCAGGTTCTGTAGCAGGTGCCTTGATGTCAAAACCCCGTGCAGAGGAAAAGAGGTGCTGAGGAAGAGAATTGGTCTTCCAAAATACCACAGACTTTCCACCATCAGAAACTTTTGATTCCTTACAAAATTTGTGGGTTTGATCTACACACAACAATCTTGCTCAAGGACTTGTTCTAGCTTCACTGAGCATTTCTCACTGTGTTTGGAGCAAACTCCTCAATCTCAGACATCAGTACATAACTGTGAACACCAATTTCCACACCAACATCTGTGACTCTCGCAAAAGTCAGTTCTGAACCTCAGGTGCCCAAAACAGGCAACTTTTCTTGCCTGCAGCTTCTTGGCACTGGTGTTTGGGCTAGAAAAAAAGGAAAAAAAAAAGCTAGAAAATAGAACATGAAAGATACATCACAGAAGTAAATTTTGTGTCACCATGTCCTGCGTTAGTTGAAGATGGTATTGTAATGTCAAAGGTTGAACAGTCATATGTTAGTCTCACGTTTGAGGTTAGATGTAATATTTTCCATATTTCCCTCAAAATATATTCTATTTATGAAAAATAGTAGAATATTTATGTAAATTACTTCAAATAATCTCTGTTAATTGGCCAAAATATACGGATTTTATGAGTAGCTCAGAAAAGGAGGTTTGTGCAGAATAATATACGGGCGGGTCTGATCATCAGTAGTCAACCTTAAACATTTACCGGACACATACACTGTAAATGATAACTTTTACAGAGGCTGATTTTGGTTCTTTTAAAGCTTAGCAGATTCACCCAGATGTGACAAGAAAGGACAGAGAAAGTTCTGAGAGCATCCAGCTTTTATACTTCCCTAAAAGACCTCAAGGTCTCCATTACCTGCATATATGAAAGAGTATTAATACTGATTGTCTGAGGAAGATGACAATGGGTGAGATTCAGCTCCGAACCAGACATTTACATTTAGGTGTCTACATGCAAGTATCTATCTGTCTTGAAATCTGGTCAACACATCCAGTGAAACCTACCTGGTAAGCTATCCAGAATTATAATTATTTACTTCAGAGTGTGCCAAATCCCCGTGTAGACTCCACTGACTGTACTGAGTATAAGTTTACATACCTGAAAAGCTGCATGAAAAGTTCTGTCTCACTGAATATGCACGTTTTGAGACTGAGACACCTCAGAAACATAGGAAATAAAGCACTGTTGTGTGTTTTAAATGCAGAATTGCTTAACTGGCTCTCAGAGACTTGATAACAATGATCACTGAAGATTTGCTTAGGACTTGTTGAAGGCTTTCTTATTCAATTAATATAAAATAATTTCAAAAAGGCTTTCAAAATATTACCACCAAAATTGAACAGATGTGTCATATCTGGCAGCTCATCACTTAGCACTCAACTGGAAGTTTAAAACTAGAAAGCAGGTGAAAAGTACTTTACAAAATCCTCCTATATTGGCCAATTAACAGTTTATTTGAAGTAATTTACAAAATATTCTACTTTTTTCATAGAATATAGAAAATAGAATATATTTTGAGGGAAATTTGGAAAATATTACATCTGAACTCAAATGTGAGACTAACGTACGACTATTCAGCCTTAGTCATTACAATAACATCTTTAACTAACGCAGGACATGGTGACACAAAAATTACTCCAACTCATCAGACCACTGGGTCAGGCTGAGTAGTGTCATTACTGAAGTGAGGCAACACTTGAGAATTTAGGGAACACATAAACAATCTCCTAGCTGACAACTGTAAAATAACCTGCCGTTATAGAAAAGTTTTATCCTAACAACTGTGATGTACCAAAAAATGCTGTTGAACAGAGCTCTGTCTGCATATTCAGTTTGTTCAAGTACACGGCAAATTATTTTCTCAAGCTCAACAGGTCCCCTGTCTCAATGATACTTTGTGTTAACATATTTCACATGATCGTTATGTCTTGAACATTTTTTTTCCTTTTGTCTTCTCTGGTGTTGGAATGACAGGAATGCCTGTACTATTCATTATTTAATATGCCTCTATATATTTCATTCATCGCCTCTTTAAAGATAAACAATCATGTCTTTTCATTTTCTCCTCTTGGAAAATTCTCATGTGGTCTGGACTCTTCAGCCTTCTTTTGTGCATCTTTTTTCTTATTTTTTTATACATTTTCAGATAGGATGAATAATTATGAAAAAAGTATTGCAAGTAATAGTGCGCCGCAAATAGTGTAACAAGGGCACACTATTTACAGATACATTTCCTGTCCTATTCTTCAGACATCCTAACACTCTCTGTCAAGACTTCCAGTGGAAAATGAACCGATGTTTTAACTGCATTAAATATAAGAGCACCTGAGGGCTTTTTTTTTCCTGACTTATTAATTTAGCCCTCAACAATATATATGAGTAATTCAGATTATTCCTTCTGTTGTGCATTTTCTTGAACACACAAGCCTTGAGTTTAATAAACTAGTTTGAAGCTTCATGCCCCACCTCTGTTAGCACAGTTGCACTTTAGCAGTAACTTGCCCTGTTGATTGACTTCGATAAAGACACAACTATGGCATTGTCACATCAAAGACCCACTGGTTCGCCTCTAACACAGCCTAACAAACCCTACTTTGAACTTGGCAGTAGGTTTCCAATGTAGATTTCAGGCTCACTATAGACATGAATGAAACTAGAGAGAAGGAAGATCTCATTCCCTTCTTTCACCAGCTTCAAAAACAGATTTTACAATCCTCTTTGTAATATGAGACAAACATCGCTACAGAAAAGAAACAGTACAGTAACTTTGCCAACTTTTGTCTATCATAAATATTTTCAAAGGAAAAGGCTTATAACCGTTAACCTAAATCCACACTGTGCGATCTGCAAAAATAGCTGTAAATCATATATCTCTACTTGGAGTGTTTGAATACCAAAAAGAAAATGAAGAATCCCAAACAAATGATTTTTCTGTTCTGCTCTGCAAGAAAACTCCTTCCAGACCCCAGCATTGACGGGCTGACGCACTAGCATTCCAGTGGGCTTTATACAGTTATCAAAAGGAAGGAAGGGTGAGGTACCACAGTGAGTTCAAAACCAAGATTTCCCAAAGGCTCTTTGGGCCATCCTGCCTGGGAGGCAACTGCTTCTCCATGTGTCACAAACTTGTCAAAGGCATCGCCCAAAGACTTTCTGTTTTGATCGCAAACACATATACCACCACTGCTCAGACAGCAACCCTTTTACACAAAGGCTTCTGGCACCCTAAGGTGTTCTGGTCTTTACCGATCAAAGAGTGAGAGGCACATGAAACCTGAATGAAAATCCAGCCTTTCAATCCAAAGCTTTATTTTTCATTTTACTCCCATTTTGCCAAAACAAGAAAAAGGTTTTGATGTCATCCCAATATATTTATTTTTTCCCATCTCAGTTACTGCGAAAAGAAAACTGTTATCCTTCTTTCAGCTCCTGCTTCGCAGTACGACCCAGCCCAACATTCAGAGGGATCATTCTAAGTCCAGGTCTGAAATTAATCAACTCAACTACCTGGAAGTCTTCCATCTAATACCTGCTACGGCTAACCACCACCACAACACAAAATGTTAAAATTGCAGGCCAGCTTCCAACACTATTTTAATATAGTCTTTACCAATAGCCATCACAGAATTTTTTTGAATTCACTCAATTAAATTGAAGCTGAAGTAACTTGCTATTGCTAAACACATTAACTGTATGGATACTCAGGCAAATAACATTAGCATCTTTAATCATTCTTAATGCTGTTTATCTTTTCCCAAATTGCCAAGTCTTAATGCCAAGCTAGTTTCTTCTACTTAACAAAAAAGCCCTTGAAAACAAAAATAAACACGTTTCTCCTGAACAATGAAGGGGGGAAAGAAACAAGCAAACTGACATTTTCTTTTTGTTAAAGTTGGGTAACAATAAATTACAAGCTACAAAATGGCAAGCCAAAACTAGCAGATGCAAATGATCTCTTTCTTTAAAACATATCCCCTAGCATTTTAAGGCTTGACACTGTGTAATACTTAGTTTCTTTCCCATTCGTTCCCTAAGGGTGTAAAACGTTGCTGCAAACTGTGGTATCACTAACCCTCCTCTTAAGGAATGTATTCATGTCAGTACCTGATCAGCTGCAACAAGTTTTAACATCAGAGGGATGACACATGCACTGCTGCCCAGGAGCTTAGTGTACAACTATACACATATGGCAAACATATATGTGCAAGGTTGAAACAGCTTGTTAGAAACCAGAACAGTTATTTTGGACACAGCAATCTAGCTTGTTCAGTGCTACACCACACTCCTAAAAACATCCGCTTAGTAATTTTGAGAGTTATTTGGAGAGTTACTATAGCAATATTTCAAAAGAAAAGCAGTGTGACCCTGCCAAATTAATCTCTCTCACTTTATCTAGAATTTATTGAGCTGTCACACTGCTGTTTCTTTTTGGGACGCATTCTTTAGTGCAGTTTCTGTTCCTCTTTCTTCCACATGAAGTACTCGTTATATACTCTTTCTGTGCAACCTTCACTGTTAACTTCTGCTCCGTTTTCATCCTGGGATAATAATAATTTTCCCTCACTCTCTCTAAACTATGTACCACATAAAGTACGGGCATTGCTAAAGACTTGCACAAAGTTCAGCAGTGCCAAAGGGCCTTTTAGATCAGATCCTCACATTTCTTCAACAATATAGTAAAGACTTCTTTTTTTCTAATTTGTGATCAAAATGCATCCCTTTGAATCCTTTATTACCACTTTCCCTCTCTGCAATATTTCTAATACTTATCATTCCTGTTAGGCAGTGCCAAAATTGCATGCAACTGTCTGCATGTGGTCTCAGCAAGCCTTTGTATAGCATTACATTATATAATCTCGCTTGCTTTATGGGTCTCAAAGCCTTTGTGTATACACTACAGTCCTGTCTGCTTGTCAAAGGGCTGCCTGATCCAAATGCTGAGTTTTAAGAATTCAACTGATCCAGGGTTTCTTCCCCCCCTCCAATCAGTGTCTTTCCCTTTCATATGACTGCTGAAATTCACCTAAGAGCAAAACTCCAGGCATAACTGGATATGTCTAAACCAGCAAGGTGAAGAAGACCAGATCAACAGCCCATCCCTGTTCATACTCTTTAACTGCTAGTCTTTTCCTTACCACAACTGGGGCCTGTGACAACTCCTGTCCTCCCCGACTCTACTTGGGCCCAGCTCAAGGGACAAGCTCTCAGAAGGCTGCCCCTGTCTGGGAGATGCTGCGGAGAGTTTAGCCATACCGACACAAGCCACGCTGTGCCACTTACCCACAGGGCCAGGGAACAGGGGCTGGACCCATTTTATTTACTAGAATAGACCTAACAACCAAGCTTAGAACTAACTTAGAAAAAACGGCTCTATCAGGCAACAGACTTCATGGTGCTTCCTGACCATACACTACTTTTCACTGTACAGGTACTGCTGGGGCTACTTACTAAATGTTATTATCTAATTACCCAAGAAGATATTATTCTTTCCGGAACTTCTTTTGTAACTGTTAAAAACAAAATGTACTTCTTTATTATAAAATTTATAAGAACACCAAAAATAATATACAGAAAGCAGTGCACACATATTTACAAATACTGTGCATGTATGGCAGCAATCTTTTCCTATCCTCCATACATATTTTTTCTTAAACTGCAAGATGATCTGGTCTGTAAGCAAGCTTGTGGTTTTTGAGTACAAGCAGCCAGTGTCCTTAAAAAAGTGCCTATAGGTGCTATTAAAGTGTAAATCCTATATAATTCAGACATTATTTTTGCTATTTCTTAAATTCTTCCATTCTCAGACACTTTTTTGACTGACATTTCCTCTACTCCTTGTGCATTAAAGGTTCAGAACAGTCCAAGGTCAAAAAAAGCAGCTTATTATTTGGTATCACTACTGATGACTTTTCATTACTGTTACCTTTGCTTTGTAATAAACGTATCTGCAAAGTGTAATGCAGATCCATAATTGAGATTATTAGCTCCAATCTGCCATACAACTTCCTAATGAAAGAAAAGTAGCTTTCATTCTCCGTAAGCACCAACCGTTTCAATATACTTTAACGAGGGGATACAGTTGTATCAAGTGAGTACTTCTTCCCGGGAGAAAGGCAGGCACATATGAAAATGAAAACACAAATCAAGCGCAGTTACCTACAACACAGTCTAAGGACGGAAAATACATGAGGTGATAAAACTGCAAGGTGAAGAACCAAGCGTGCCCAAGGCAGTATCTCTGGAAAATCTGGGCATTACGTGCTCATTAAAGTCAGTCTCCAACTTTGAAGTCTGGCCTACAGGTTTTTACATACGATACGATGGTATGAAAGAAACACCGTGTACTTTTTAGAACTGCCTGAACTTCTCCCAACACAGTACACTGAAGCAAATAACACACGTCTTCAATGAAAAATTTAGCTTAAAAAGGTCAATTATGTAATAGATGAGATGCATAGAATATTCTGGAATCTCCTGGGCCTATAATGCAACTTTTACTAACGTACCTCATCATGCATTCAAAAAAAAGCCAATATATTTAAATAAAATTTTACAATTAACAAACATGCCAATGGTCAGTATTGAAAAAAATCAGCTGGTTTTAATTTGATAATTTTATTTAGTCCTATTTAGAAACAAATGTTAACACAGAATGATAACACGAAAAGCCAAGCCCAAGGCCTGCAGCGGAGCTCCCCCAGGAAGTCCTTGCTGAGGAGCCCTTGCTTGAGGAGCCAGCTTGCCGCATGGAGCCCTGTGACTTTCTCAGGGATTTAATCGCCTAAAGGATGTTTTGAAATGGAAGCTTTACACACTGTTCAGCAGGTCAAGGCGAGCAAACATTAAGCTTAACCTAAAAACACAGGCTATGGGAATCTTTTGCAAAAGGGGCATCTTTTTCACATCAGCCGTGTTTCAGGGCAGCAGAGCGGCTGCAGGGCTGCGGAGGGAGGCGCCTGCCCGCCCCGGCGAGCCACAGCTCTCCTCCCGCCCAGCCCGCGGCACCCCTGGAAACCCTTGAGGCATTAAAGCTGGAGCGTGCCTGCGATTAAAAAAAAAAATCACTTGTGTTTGGAAAGGAAATAATTACAGCCTGCCGCTCCGATCCCCTTTCACCTAGGAGGGTGCAGGGACACTTCCCGGCCTCGCGAAGGACCCGCTGTGGGGAGAGCACCCCACTGCTCCGGTCCCTGCTCTCCAGAGCGCCCCAGCCCCGCCGGCGGCCCCCGGCCTGTACTGAGCCCCGACACGGGGTAAATATGTGCTCTCTATTCATCCTACAGCCGAAAAGAGACGGTACCATGCACCTGGAATTCCAGATACCGTTAACAACGGCACGCACACGGCACCCGCGCTCCCCGCGTAGCTCCCGAGACCCCCAGGGATCTGCACGCCAGCGCCTGGAAGCTACTAAAACGCACAGAGCGCAGGCAGAACCACTGCTGGAAACGTGTGTGCTTTATCAGCACTTAACCTACTTAGTGATACAAACACAAGCTAAGTTTTAAAAGAGATCTCTGGAATAAACGGCTGTAGTTAAAAACATCCAATGACTGTTTGGGGAGACCATTCCTATCCTGTGAGCAATAACTGGACATTATTATGTCTATTTTGATGATACAGAACTGGAAAGGAAAGAAACACGGAAGCTCATTGAAATCAGTGGAAGAATCCCATTGACTTCATCAGCAAGAGGACTCTCACAGCAAAGAGACTTTGCATAAAGACTATAAACATTCCTGGAAAGGACACAGTATCCTTAGGTACAGAAGATATGTTTACAGAAGAGGAAAGCTAAATGGAAACTAGCAGAGACACACACAAAATGGGGACTGTGTACTTACTCAAGAGCGTCTGAACCTCAGCCACTAAATCATCTGCCTTATGAAATGCACTTGTGTCCTGCTCTTTCCAGCTAAAACGTTCTGAGCAAAATTCACACAGCACTGCCAAAAACAGTGCTCCACCAAAGCAAGCACAGGTAGTCAGTAATACCCCAAGGCATTAAAATTTGTACAGCCAGATGGCAGGATTCAGGTTTTTAATTATTTATTAATTGATCTGTACTACAACTACTAGTTACCAAGCTGTGAAGGCTACACTGCTCTGTGCAGAGTCCTGGTATGAGTCTCTGAAGTTGTTCTGGGAAACATTTTCCATTATTAGATCTCATTAAGCTCCTTCCTCTTATTTCTCTCCTCTGTCTACATCTTTGAAATTGTTTATGTTTTCACATACTTGCCTGTGCTATGTTCACTCCTCTGGCTGCTCTGTCCTGACGTAAAACAGCCTAGTCTTTTGCTAGTTATTTCCCTTTGTCTTGCCAATATTACTAAAATAAGACTTTCTTGTTGGCATTCACCACCTCCATGGCTGACTATCCAGAACAGAAGCATTAGTCCAAAAATAACTCTGATTCAGATGTAATTTCAAATTACCAGAAAGTTATGCCTGCCACAGCTAATTTCTCTGGGACCCAGCGCACTATGTTAGGCTTACAAACTCCCTATACAGTGCATGGCAAGAAGGCTGCATCTGCATCATTAGCCTCCCATTTTACTCCAGTGTCCTAGTCCCCACACTGCATGCACATTGGCTCACTCCTAGGCTTCCTTCTGTAGTGAGCCAAGTGGTCCCTACAAGAGGAAATCCAAGCACAGAATAATTTGCTCTAGGGTCTGTTCCCTGGAACTGCATTAAAACACATCAGATTTGACTCTCTCTACTTGGGACACTCCTCCAGTATTATTCCAAGAAAGTCATGCACCCTCTCAAGCTTGCTTATGATATGTCCCAGATCACACAACACAAGTCTGGTGGACTCTGGGGGCACATTTAATTGAAAATCCATGAAAAATTATAATTATGTTTTATGGCTACAGGATGCATATGGCTGCATGGCTATGTGGGCCAAATGTTACGCTTAATAGTTTGGTCTGTTCCAGGGGTTTCAAGCCTCGAGCAATGAGGGACAAGTCAGTTCATACTAACCAGCCCAGTGGCCAGGACACTCTCCCCCTGTGCTTCTCAAAGATAAAAACCCACCTATTCAAGCTACAAACCAAAAAATGTACAACCATAGTGAGATGCCACCAGTCACAACCAAAAGGGAACACTGAGCACAGCAAGCGATCTTAAATCTTGTTCCTTTGCTGAGCTTTGACACCATAGTCAGTTTTGTCAAGAGACACCTGTTCTTACTTAGAATCTAGAATTAGAAATCCTCTCTTGTCAGTAGGTATCTTCAACTGTATTTTAAGCAAATTAGCATAATGTACCCTTTAATTTCTAGCCACAGGCAGTAGTGGTTCTACCAGTGCCCATCTTCCCTTACAAAAGTGTGATCATAAAAGCTTACAGAGGGGGAAAAAGAAGTGCAATGCCCTTCTCAGACTGAGAGTGTTTAAGCCAACCAGTCCCATTTTTCAATAGAATACCCTGACATTTTACAGGAGACACATCTTAGAGTAGATCTGGGCTCAAAGCAGAAACAGTTCAGAAGCCCTGGGCTCCAGGCAAATAGTGAAGTAAAACAGGGAAGAACATGTGGAATTTAGGCATCTCTCAGATTATGCAGTAGTTGATGGATCTCATCAGGAACACATTTTGGACTTTGGTGATCAGTTCTGCCTCTTCCCTGCCTATACTTTGCATGTCAGTATTGCACAAGGGCCTGTAGAGAAGACTGGGAATTAGAATCACAGGGACGTTCTTCCTAGCACCTTGGAGGTGACCTGTGACAGACTCCCAGGATCCCTGCGGACGCTCTTCTGAGGAAAGAGGGACACACGAGAGCTAATGAGGGACCCTTGGGCTGCAAGAAGCAGGGGCTTGCCCAAAGGAGCAGAGCCCACAAAGAGCTAGTTTCTTCTCCACAGCTGCAGTGCTATTACAAGCCCTCTCTACGTACATTAAAATGCCAAAATAAATATTTTTCAAGAAAATAAACAGAGCAATTACCTGTATTTATGAATGATGGCATTAAATAATCTTCCATCACGCCAGCAGGTAGTGAAATTTTCACAACGGATTCCAGCATAACCCTCAGTTGTCTGCTGCGACCATAGGAGCAGTCTCTCTTTAGCAGACATGTCCTCTGACTCTCCAGTAACATGGATATCAGATATCTAAAACACAGTTAATACAAATATTACAATTACATCTAACATATTATAATGTTTAAAATATTGCAGAAAAACACTCTTCATTATTGAAGATTTTTCTCTTTGATATCTACATATATGAATATGATAAATGATTGTGCATGTACTATATTAATATTCTTTCATATCATACCCTTATGCATTTTAATGTCTTCGATATGAAATACAGAATTGTTAGCGTCACAATTCTCTTCAGTTAGTAAACTCTCAGCCTCTTAAATTCTGGGAATAATATAATATTGTTACATAATAAAAGGTACTTAAATATGTCTATTTTATCCTGATAATATGAATAATAATCTATTTCATATAACTACTTACATAAATGTTATATATTTATATATAAAATACAATATATGTCATATATACACACATCTATATTAAACCTATATTTATATTACACCTACTATATTAAGCTACAATGCACCTCTTATAAAACAGGCTAACTTACAATATTCTCTGTTCAGAAACTCAGTGACAACACAGTCATTTACAGTGAAAACTGACAATAATGGCTTTAGGATAAAACTTTCCAAGAAGCATTTTAGGAATGAATGAAAGATCGTAATTGAATATTTTGCCTCAGATATGGAAGGTTCACTTCTGTATGATCAAAGTATTACTAGCTTGGTGTAAGACAGAGCATAAAAGCAAGAAAATATTGGGAATTTTACATAAAAATACCGTTTTCTATCAGATTAATTTATTCCCTAATGAAGTTCCAGTCAGTTTGCTTAGAAAATTATTAGTGCATAAATGTGAGAGACACATTTCCCCAGTTTGCATATGGAATACAGCCCACTCCTGGAAGCTCAGAGAGCAAGTTAGGTGCTGCAGCTAGCTGCAGAGGGGCCTCAACTCTAGAGCTGCCATCATTCAAGCAACCTTCCTAGGGGAATCCAGAGAGGCCAGGCTGGAAATCAGAGCTGCTTTCTCGCATTAGAGCCACAGAAAATGCAATGGTAGGAGCAAAGAGATGTGGCTTTCCTGCTGATGCCATGTTAATGCATAACAACAGGCAGTAGGAAGCCAGGGGACAAAGACAGGAACCTTGGACATATCGGTGCAGTGTAGCTACCATCACTATGTGTGATTTTTGCTTAACCACACTTCACTTTCAGGGGAAGATTAGCATTTACACATATCTATTAAACTGCAAGTAAATTTAATGCAGGGAACAACTTCAATTAATTTTCTATGCAAGTGTCCACAAAATCACAAGTTGTGAAACCAGCTTTTTGGATGTTTATCACAGGTCATCATAGTCTTTTGCTCTAGGTAAGGGAAAGATACAGATACCAGTGCTAGAAAGCAAAAAAGTAACTGTTGAATGAGCCCAGAAATAATCTCCAAATACATGACAATTTTTTGCATCCTAATATCTACAGCTTCAATACTGCATATTTTTAAGACAAATCAGAGAGAAAAAAAAATTTTTTGTTAAAAACACTCAAGAAACACATACAGCTGTGATTGTTTATAAATGTCTCCGTGTCAAAATCCTGCATGAAATATCTATTTCATGAAATTACAGGAGATACAAAAGGTAGGAGTCTTATATGCAAAGACAACAGGAAATCCAAAGTAACAAAAGACCAACTTAACATCTCTGTGAAATTTTTTTTGTAAAAATACATGAAACTCATCTGTAGTGTACAGCTTCCTTTCTTTTGGTTACCTTTACTCTTTAGCACTTCAAAGCAAGAAAGCAAACAAAGTATTTTTCCAGTAGCTTTAGTTTCCATTCATGACAGACCAACCAGACCACAATATAAACGAAGTCAACCATTTACCACTTATCTGGACAGTGTTTCTGAACAGGATGATGTCATCTGGAAGTGTCAGATGTCTAGCAAAAAAACCCAAAACAAAACTGCATTCTATTCCTGTTGCTTTCACCAAGTCTTCTGTGTGCAATCCGTATCACATTTTAAAATATATTCTAACATAAGCAAGCTAACAATGTAATTTGCTTGTGGCCATTCCTTACCGCTAAGTTCAGCCCTTTAGCCTCCTTCATGGTTAACTGAACTGTGATAGCTATGTACATTATAAACTGCAACGAGTGCAAACACAGCATTTTTGAGTGCACATTTGATTCCTCTGACAACAAGTGATTTCAGGCATCAGGGCAATTTCTGAAAGTCATATTGGCATCTGTTGTTACATACAAAAAACATTTGTAGCTATGGCCACAAACGCAAAGAGAAAAACACTTCATATTCTCTAACTGACCAATATGCAAGTTTCCAGTCCTAATTTTGGAGAGCTGTAATATGAATTTATTTCATGACCCTAATACCAATTGGATTTTGATCAAAAATCCTCTGGGCACCAGGCAGCACCATAGTCAGCTATCTGAAGAAAAAGGAAGAGACTAGATCGGCTTCAATGTGCTAAATTCTGTTTTACTCCTGGTGGTGGCCCTTTTCAGTAAAGGTTAAGGAACTCTAGTATTAGCCTAAGAACTGTAACAGTCAGAGCTGTGCTGTTCTCTAGGTAAAGTATTTCACATGCTAAGACTGAGATTTCAGACTTCTTCATAAACACTGAATTCATAAAAACAAAGTGTAAAAGTACAGTAGATGGAAATTGTTAAAGAGCTGTGTTTTACTATGCTTACAAACACGAGCTTTACTTTGCTGTATGTCTTATTAACTTGTAACTACTTAACAAGTAAAATATTACACACACACACACACACACCCATCAAATTCAGGTGTCAGAGAGAGAGCATAGCTTTCCTTTGATAAACCCATAACAGAAGTACAGATATTTATCTATTAACTATGCATTATCATCAATATTTCTTACATTTTGCCATAGGAATGAAAGAGAAGGAGTACTAAATTAAGAACATTTGAACAGAAAATAGTTAACGGAGCAATCAGATTCTTTACTGTTTGAATTTTGTTCTTGAAAGCAAACAGCTTGTGCGAACCTTCTGTTTGTATATCCCACAAATCCGTCATTCACCCACTATAATCCATTAGTAGAGGACATCTGTTCCATGAGCATGGGACAAATATTGAATTTGCATGAACTTAAGCAGTTTTTTGTTAGATAGCCAGTTCTCCAAAGTATCTCATATAGCTTGTGAATTCCAAGTTATGCAAGAAAAACTGACAGAGGTAATTCCTCTGCATCGCCCTAGTGTCTCAGGATGAAAGTCTTAGTGGGCACTGAATACCCTATTTCTTCTTCTAATTAGGAAAATCAGCTCACCCCTACCACTGCAAGTGTTTCTAGCCCTGTCTCTAAGTCCTCTCTGCAACACAGGGTACACAAAATCTGCACACCAAAGGGCCTCAGGCTCCCAAGTTGCACTGATTTCAGGGATGTGGTTTCAAATCCAAAGAGAAGAGCAGCCCAGAGAACATCTTCCAAAGGAGATCAAAGAAGTGGTGCTGGATGTCTGTTGCCCATTTTTCTCCCCCCTTTTTTCCTCAGTGTAAACAGAGAAAGAGCCAGAATATCACAATAGACTAACGGGTATATACAGAGAGAAGTCTTTCCTCTGAGTCCCTCCTATCCCAAATGTTTGGAAGTCTAAACTTGACACAGTGTGCTTACTATACAAAAGTACATAATGGGCTGGATAGCTATAATGTACAGAGAGAAGTAAAAATGTGTTCTGCTGTAGGCTAACCCTGAAACAGGAAGTCTGAAGAATGCAAACAAGAAAAAAAGGAATATAAGAATTAAAAAAAGATTTGGAAATGTTTATTTGAACCAAAACATTCCCAAATATTGAACATAAGGAGGCAGTGTTTCTGCCCTATTTTCCATCCAGAACCAAGCAGTTCTGTCACGTTTGAAAAGGACTGTCTGACAGCATGATGATTTGTGCTGAGGGAAGTTGAGTTACAGGAATGGAATTTGAACTTGCATGTGATCACAAGAATGGCCTCATCTCCCCTGATGTTACAGTTGGACCTTGTGAGCTTCCATCTGGCCATAAATTCAAATGCTCCTACTCAGCTTTCATAAGGCCTCATATTGAGTTGTTTCCAGCTTTGGGCAACGCCCTTCAAAAAATATTGGATTAGTTGGAGAAAATCCAAGGAGAAAAGCAAGAATAACAAAGGTCTAAAAAGCCATGACCTGTTAGGAAAGACTGAAAAAAATTAGTTTTATTTAGTCTAAAGTTGGGAAGACTGAGGGGAGACATGACAATAGTCTTCAGATATGTAAAATGCAGCTGTAAAAAAGGTAATATATCAAGTGTTCTGGGAATAGGAAAAGAACTAATGAGTTTTAAATGAGCATAGGTGTTTTAGGTTAAAAACAGTTCATAATACAAAAAATATAAGCACTAGAATTAATTACTTAGGAAGGATGTGAAACCACCAGTGCTGGAGACATGGAAGAACAAGCTAAATGTATCAATCAGGAATGGTTTTCATAGAGTTAATCTCGCCTTCAGGTACAGAGGTGACCTAGATGATCTCTTCAGAGCCCTTTCAGCCCTATTTTCTGTGGTTCCATCAGTGATTATAAGCCTCCTTCATCCACCAGCATCAAAGAAGCACTGTGTCTGCTTCTTGTGAGGGTTACATGGACAACAGCGTGCCAGTAAAGCTAACCTCCTGACTTTTGCACCCTGCCCTGCAAATCACATCCTGGAAGAACAACTGGCATTTTTCCCTCCCTTCACTGTAATACATAAGCAGATAACACAAGATTATACCATAGTGGACATAGCTGGAAGGTGTCTCATCACCTAACAACTATGTGCAATGATAACTTAAATAATAAACAGATGACTACATACCCAGAAGTATTCTGCTGGATACACTGGTTACAAATACTTTATTTATTTATTTAAAAGCAAAGGATATTGCCTCTAACCTGATTCGAATACGTGTCTTTTCTTGCAGATTATTAGTAACACTATAGATGTCTGATGCAGTGAATTTCTCATCTCACCATGTAGGTGCATGGCAAAAAGACAGCTGAGGAACTTACAGCCAAGGCAAGAGATGAGCACTGGAAGTAGATGAGTGATTCTGTTTATATATTAGTTTAAATGTTTATATTTTGTGAGGTAAGCATTCACATCCATAAACTGTCACTGAAACTACCACAAATTAGACTGGACTAATAATGGTTATGGTTAATAATATGATACAGAGAAATCATTGATTTGTACACTAGTTGACGATGACCAAAACCTGATGCTAACACCAGCTGATAGCAATCTTTTGCTGATACTGAACAAAAACCATGGCTTGTTTCAACACAGCAGACATCAAATATCACAGTGGTGGCAGCCCCTAAAGAGAAGCCCAAACTACAGCCTTCATCTTCTACTCTACCCTCACTGTGCTAACCTGTGACTGAGGAGGGGGCTGCTGCAGAAATCCAGCTTCAGCTTTGCTTCACGGCTTCTGGATCTTATTGCAAGCTGCCACCTGCTCTAGGACAGCCCAAAGTCAGAGCAAGATCACAGGATATCCTGCTCATGCAAGTAATCTTCCTGTATTCTGGAACAAGGACTGTTTTCTATCTCAAACTTTGCAATGAATAGTCAGGAATGAGATTTCAGAACATCCCACTTAGGTGAGCTTTGCATATAGGAAAACAGAGGTAATGTGAAAATACATATTTGAAAACAAAATCATAATTGTTTCATGTGCATAAGAAGGAAAGGCATATTAATGTAGCACAGAAAAAGACTTGAAGGATCTATCCAGTAGAGGGTACTATGCTGTAAAAGGGGTAAAATGTCATATTTCAGTTACAGTGCAAATTAGCTGTACCAAACAGTTTCCTCAGGTATGTTTTCAGTTTGAAAAGCCAAACCACTCTGAAATATCAGCCACGTCTGAGGCACTATGAAAGCCGAGTAACAGCACAGATAAGCTGACAAGGTGAGTGGATGCTATTGATCTCTGTAATCATGGCAGTGAAAATGGTAAAAAATAGTGAGATTGGTAACTGTAAACCTTGTGAATGTAAAATGCGTTTGGGCTGGTGATCAGGAACTTTGTGGATTTGTATACATAACAGCTATAGTGTTTTATACTGAAATACAAGACAATCAAATGCTTGTTTAGTTCTCAAAAGTAATCAGAAGAAAAATGGTCATGACTTTGTAAAATAAGCTATAGTTTAGAATCTAGGTTTCTTTCTGGATTTGTTTTCAGGTCAAAGCTAGGTGCTCTTAAAATTTTTTGTACTCAGGATTTTGGGTGGAGAAAGGGAACTATACTGAAAAGCAGACATTTCAGCAACTCAGGTGTTTAGCCTGATCTATCAGTAGTTTTCATATTGATATAATTACGCAGTGTTTTACTGATATCACCAACACAAGCCTTAGTGTTGATGTAGGTGCTCAGCAGAAACCTCATTTATTCCCTTTCCCCTGTGGTAACAAGGGGTATTAGTATATGCCTTGTTAGAGTAATAACTGTAGCAACATTTAGAAGTTGCAACACTTGGGTTAGGCTGGAAAAAGCGGCCGTGCTTGGCTGTACAGACAAAGCCTCATGCTCCTCTACTCAGCAATGATGCTTTGTTCAAAGAACATCCCTAAACTGCTCCCAAATTCCAGTTCAGATTAAGAGGGCAAAGATCTCTGTGTGGATTAGGAGCTATTTGTACTAGGATATATTGTGCATTGTAGCTGGATGTGTTAGGTGTATTTGAAAACTAAGCTTGAAAAAGTATAATTTGATTCATGTTACAAAAGTAAATTATATAAACAGAATTGTATTTAGTTCTTTGCTGGAAAGAGTATCTTTGGCATATGCCCGTTTTCTCTGCTCACTCAACTCAAATCTCAGATGTCCCTGCTCAGCAAGAAGAATTAGTTTTGGACGAAATCCTGGTACTGGCATTTGACCCACGCTTAAAGATTTCAGTTGTACTGAAAATGAGTGGGGTAGAATTGGTAATATGTTAACATGGATACCCACAAACAAAAATTTGCTTTCCTTTAGGCATCTGCAACTAAGCTTGTACTTCGGTTTCTTTTACTGTAAAATGAAAGTAATCCTACCCCCAGGGGAAGAAGGAATTTGAATAATTAATACTAATAGATCAGACAGACAGTTTTGCAGGAAAGATCTTTAAAAGTGTAGAACATTATTAAGAATGATTTATGTTCACTTTTTCTATTTCAAGCTGCCTATATATTTCTCTCATTCTTCAGTTCCTACTGACCATAAGAGAAAACAGTTAGAAATATTCCCATCCATCTGATAAAAGGCTCAGAAGAATGACAAGATTGTCAAGAACTGATAAAATTTACTGCAGATATTAAATGTGAACTAAAACAACTCTATAAAATTCACTGCACCTTCTACTCTCATTTTAACATAAAGATCTTTTTTTCTGAATTATGAAACAAATCAAACAACTACAGACAGCAAAACAATACAAGAATAGTAGATAAATACTGCTCAAATATAAAGGTATTACTTAACCTACAGAAAAGATCAAGTAATGTGATCTACAGCATTCCTGCATGTGTAAGAGGCTTATAAACAGCAAAATGAAGATATTTTTGTAACACAGCAAAAATACTGTTCCGATAGTTATTCTGAGCTAACTTTCAACATTAACCTACTGCGCCAAAATATTTACCCTGCTCCTGTTCAGTGGAATGCTAAAAAATGCCTTTTCTTTTGGCATTTGGAGAAGCACAGTATCAGAAGAATAAAATCTCATTTGTTCAAGCTGTGGATCACTTTTGCTTTCAGAAAGAAAGTGATGCAACTTTTCATGTGTATTGCTTTTTGGGACATCTTCAACAATTCGGCCAGAAATTTTATTTAACCCAGTTTCTTCATGCTGTCTGCCTACAAGGTGGACAGCAGAATTGCAGCTAGCTGCCTTTTCAAAACAAAGACTGCTAACTTTCTGCTGGAATGTTAATTCCCTTGTGGTGCCACCATGTGAATTTTTCCTCTTCCATGTACAGCGTTTTTCTGAACTTATCTCGTCATGTTCTTTTAACCATGTTTCTATTTCATCAGACTGGGTGAGCTTCTGATTATCACCATGAAAACTGTCCCCTCAAAGAGAATCCCTGTTAGCTTCACTCAGTACAACTTTTGCTTTAACAAGATCAGCCGAAAGGTCTGTACTCACGGGCAGAGTGTAACCGTCCACTGCTGTTCTCGGTGGCAAGGAATCAGCCAATCCCACACCCTTCGAAAGCATCTCGGTCTTTTCTGAACTCCCCACTTCATGTTGGTTTCTTTCTTCATTTTCTTTAAGCTGTTCTGAATCTGGTCTCTCCTCAGTTGATTTCTTTCTCGTTTTTCTTCTAAAATATTTTCTTCCAGGGGAATGTTTAGCTGGACTTAAGGGAGCTTTGGCAGGATCTAAACACTGTTCTTCCTTTTCAGCCCTTACACATCCACAGAGGTTCCCCATTTGGCTTTCAGTAACGCACAGTCACACAGTCTCATTCATTTCGGTATATTTACATACACTTAAATCCTTCTCGGAAACTTAAGAACTGCAGTTGGCACCGTAATTTCTTCCAGACTTCACTTCCATCCTCCTCAGTACGTAGCCATTTTGCTTATGAGAAATGCACAGGCAATAAATGTTGTGGCACAGTGCCCAGGCAGGGCCTGTGTCTGATTAGACACTGTGGCTTATTTCTGGCCACCAATCCTCTTAAATAAACATCATTGCTTCAGCCTTACACTGTATGGCCGATGGCCTTTCGCAGGGATGACATAGCACTTATGAGCAGTAGAAAATTCTCGCATATGTTTTAACTTCCTGTTTCATTTGCAACTCAAGTAAGATAAAGTGGAAAAATATGCAGCAACCTTTGAAACTATTAGCTACACTCCAAAGCCAAAAACAAGCATACAGCGAACAGCAGGAAGGATTTAGTTAGCAAACTTGTTTTTCACTTCATACTTTTTCCTCACGTATCCAATGATCCATAGAAAGGAAGATTAAAGTGAATGATCAGAGATTGCTCTGACAGGGTGCAGGGCATCAAATCTTATTTGTATGTGGGGTTTTCACAGTAGCTGATGTGATTTTTTCACTGACTTGTCAGCTATAAATAACTTGCTGCTTTGCTATTATCATAAAAGCATAATAGTTTGTTCAGGTCAAGACTGCTGAGTACTACGTAGGGGAACTTTGCAGCAGATTTAAAGCATCTGGCAGGTAAAGGTGAAACAAAATTATAAGGGTCGGTCTGTCTAGAGAGCTGTCCGTAAAGTTACTGCAAAACAGACTATATGAATATAGTATGTTCAAATTAAACTCTTCTGGAGTTAATAAAATGTGAGTATTTTCCTCCTCCCATCGCTCTGTTCTGTAGACATCTCTGTGTAGCTCTGAATAAAATAGCCATGAGGTGTCTAATTACATCTGAAAACTGGGAAGAAATATAGACTATTAAAATGCAAGCAGGTCTAAACACCAACATACTATGTTTGGAAAATGTCCATATTTTCAAGCTTCAGGTTCATTTCTGTTACCAATATGCAAAGCGTATTAAAAACGCCACACATCAGCAGGGGTAGGTGTGTATGGTTTTTCACCCTGCAAAAGAACTACCAAATAATTTATATAGCATTATCAAGTGTTACCATTGAATCTTTCCCATTTCTTTTAAAAGGAACTGCAAAAATAAAGGCCAGAGACTTTATCCCTAGGGGTCAGCTCCACTGAAGTATTCTGCAACATTTTACTGAAGGAACCTAAAACAAATATGTGTTAAAGAAGTGCTTTCAGTGCTCACCGAACTTCCAGGAACAAAGATGTTCATTTCCGACTACTCTGCGGGCACTGGAGCAGAATTTGACAGTAGTGCTTAGAAAACTTTCACCGCAACACCTATGAACTAGCAGGGTGTCACAGAATAATGCATCCCAGCTGCTAGACAGCCAGCTACAATGCCAAGACATTTCTTTTCAGAGAGGATGTTTATGCAATGACCACATTTTCTTCCATGGATTTGATTTCTATTTGCATTTGTAGTATGTTTAACATATGGGTGGAGTTGTGACATTTGCTCCATTAGCTCCCGTTAAAGAGCCATATTCTAAGCAGCTTAGAAAAGTGACTTCCAGCCAGTGCCAGCAGGGCCCAGAGGATTCGCTAATTTACAAAAGACTTCCACATGGGACTGAGCTGGGTCCTGACTTTGCCCCCCTCAGTTAATAGAAAAGCACATTTAAAAAATAAAACTATAGTCTTTGTAAACCATTTGTTTATACAAACACAACAATGTCATTTATGTGCTTGCAAATATCTCTTTCTCCTCTGTTATCAGAAAAGAAGATTCAGCACCTTGCAGTGTGACTGACTGTGACTGTTTTAATTTCACATAGATGTAGCTTCTGGTTTAATAACAATATGTATAATAATAAATAAAATATGATGATAATATGTATAATAATATTGAACTACTACATAATCCACTCTTATTACAAAATTTTATTTTAATGAATACCCTGATAAAGTAGATATAATGTAAAAGATCAGATAGAACAGTGTCCATGACTTGAATGAACAATTGCAAGTTTCCATGTTATATTAACTGTCTAATCAAAAATATACTAAACTAATTATGCTGCAGTATGCTGCTTCCTACTCTTCTATGAATTTCACAGGAGTTAAGAATTTGCTTAGGAATACTTCAAATTCAAATTATGCAACTCAAATACATGTTTAAATTAATGAGCACTGGCACTGAGGTTTCTAAACAACAGTTGTATCAAACTAACTGAATTTTAATGGAATGTGATTTAGTACATATTTATCTTACACTGCTTAAATCTGTTTAACAATCAGCATGACACCACCGTCTTCCAAACAGAAAGTGTCCATAAGCATTCTTTGTTATTTCAAATCTCCTATTAGGATTGGTGTCACACTGACTGCCATAACAATGTCAAATCAAATCTATTTTAAGACAGGTCAGAAGAAATGAATATGGTTATTTGACAGCATCAGGAAAACTCACCAAGCAATCAGCGTTTTGTAATGTGATCAGTGATTTGGAATGTCTCTGATTTTGTGCATCCTCTTTCCCACATACCTTAATTATGATTATTTTTTCATAAGAGTACGTAACTCCCATTTTCAGAAAATCAGGTACCTCTAAAGTGGAATTAAAAAATTGAGGCAGCCAAAATAAAAGAATTAGTTCTGAAACACTGGTTATAAATCCAGTGCTCCCAACAATCCTGGCTTACTGCTGAGTATTCCATGTACATTTTAGTTGAAGGCAGCTGGTATATTTTTAGCTATTCCTAGAATTTTACCACTTTTAAATATTAGCTAGGAATAAATGCACTGCAAAGATATCTGTACTGACTGTTATTAATATTTGTTAGTCTCTATCTTCCTAGAAATAGGTAAGAAATAGGTAGCTTCAATAATTTATAACCAATTCAACAATACTTACCAGCTGTTCCTGAGAGAGAAGGCTATCACCTATTAACAATTCTTTCTGTTGTTCCTTGTTTCTCATGAACAAAAGAATAATTTGAAAAGCACTCATTTATCCCCATGAACAAAAGAAAAGATCAAGGACAAAAGGAATTACAGTTGACAAATAGTTTTTAGATTAGTCTTTTTTAAAACTATGGAAAATCATATTCTGTGTTAAGGGAATAAATGAAAGTGCAAGTAACTAAAGACAAAATGATCACTTTTAGCTAACTAGATTACTGAAAACTAAGTGATAACTTTGATCTCAGCAAGTGAAAAGAGACAGAGACAACAGGGTTAAATTGGAGATTTTGAAAAGGGGTATGAAAATTTCTTCCCAAACCTGTCTGCTAAAGCAAAGAAATATGGTATTCTAAAGCATCAGAAGAGACTACCACCAAATCCAAAGAGAACCACTACAATACAGCGAAAACCTGAAGTGTACTGGGATGCTGACACCATCAGCTTTGTCTCAGACATTTGACCAAACCTGAATGGAAGCTTAGCTTTAGTTAAGGCCAGAGATTTACATGATCAAAGTTGTTAAAAATACCACCACGTTTTGCTGTTTTTTTGTTTTTTGTTTGGGTGTTTTTTTTAAGAAAAATCCAAAGATCCAAATTCATACCCACCAATCCTAGAAAGTTCTGCAGGGAGATTATTGCAAGACTTTTTCTGATATATAAACCCCTAAGAAGTATAACATGAATAAAGGATTAGATCAAGACTTGTTTGCAATTTGATCTGTCTTACAGGATGTCTAAGAGGCTGTCTTAATCGCAAACAAAAGGTTAACATTAAGACATGGCAAACAAAAGATTAACATCAAGACATGAAACAGCTCATGAAGATTTGTGTGTTTCCTGTGCATTTAACCACAGACTTCTGTAACTAATCGAGCATGTGTGTGACTGCAAAATGCATTATGTTCTTAACATGGAACAGGTGTATTACTCATTAAGGTGGCATCCTTGTGGAAAATCTGTGTATTTGGTAGTGTGCAAAATGCTGAGGTCAGTCATCCTTTGCACACTGCTCATTTGTCTTCCTCATTTGTGTCAAGTAGTTAGCAAACATAAAGCAAAATTTATTCCGGTTTGCCCATCAAACTGAGCCTGGAATTTTTCATCCTGAAATAACATGGATGACCCTACTTGGTACCCACTTTGGGTAGGTTTTGATACATTTAAGGGTTGTTTTTTTTTGGGGGGGGGGGGTTGTTTTTTTTCATTTCTGCAACACAGCAAAAGCAATGGAGAGTTCAGCATAAATGGTACGTGTCATTTCATGCTACTAAAACAGCATAGCAGATAACCAGCAAGCATTTTGTTACACAGCCCAAAGGTTACATGCAGAAAAACACACAGAAAAATAAACACAAGCCAAAGAGAAAGTGAAAATTAAAACCGTGCAAGCTAGAGAATAAAGCAAGAAAGAAAAGCTTTCTGGCACAAGCAAAAGATTATATCCAGAGCTGTTTGAGCTGTACAGGCAATTACTGCTCAAAATCTGAAAGAGCTTTCAACTTTCAGGTACCCCTGAGGTACCCAAAAGTCACTACCCTGAACAGCAGATGATGTGACAGGAGAGAGATTATTTTATCTATCAAAGTGACCCCAAGAAAAGCGAGGAAGGAGGAATTTGTTCCTTGTATGTGGTTTTACGGGATTAAGGACAAACAGAATCAACTGGTGAGGTGACTGCTCATAATTCCTATCCTGCTACAGATACCACACTATTCTTAGAAGTGAAGTCCAAACATGATTATGCAATGGGCTCACACGGCTCTTGTCTTTGCTGTGATTCAGAGGAGTCCCAGAAATTCCAAGACCTCCATGCCCATTTTCCTAGATGAGGTTTAGCCATTTTGTTAAGCTGCTGCAGAATTCTGGAATTTCAGGAAAAGTACACCCCACCAAATGCTGAATGACAGCTCTGCCAAAATGCCCAGTTACTGGGAATCAAAAGTCCCAAAAAGAATTCAGTTTATCCTATGACCACTTATAGTCAGGAGATGAGACAGTTGGCCACATAACTCCATCTTTAAATCTTTGAGAAGATCAGACGTTGACCTGTTCTAGCTATTTTAAATCAAAGGCAGATTAAATTTGAATCCTTGGGATCCAAGACCCACAGCTTGGACAGGGCGCAGAGGTGAGCCTCAGAGCCAGCTGCTCCTGGAAGACTAGAAATAGGTGCCAGGGAGAAGGGCAAGTGAAGCACTCTCAATTCCTTGTTGCCGTCGAAGGAAAGAGAACAGAAAAGCCATCAGCATGGCTCTTCTATGACTATTATTATTATTGCAGATTTAACATCAGAATAACCGAAGCAGGGGAAGGTGCACAAATCCTAGAACATCCCATTATTCCTTTACCTTTTCCAAGACATTTACTGGAATGGGCCACCCCAGCTGAGCTCCCTCCTTCTCCAGTCACCTCCTTAAGACACTATATTGCCTTCACGACCACCGCAAGAGTGCTTCAAAACTATCATTGCACTTCAGCCTCTAAACACCTAACTGAGGTAAGGGGTATAAGGAGTTTCGGAAAAGGGTGGATAACTATCCTCTATTCCAGCCAAGTAATCTACAAATAAATCCACCCTTCTTACCTTTTTCCCCAAAGCAGGTAAATGTTTAACTGTTGGTCTGCTAGATCAAATGAATGGTCTAACAGACTCCTTTGTGGAAGGCTGATAAAGAATCAGTTTAGCTTGAAGGCTTACCTGGAACCAGTGGCAAAAGTATTTGCTGGCTGACAGGAAAAATGTTAAGAGGAAACACTTGCCCTAAGCAGGCCTGAGAGAAAAAAATCCACGTGCCTACAGAGGGCTGAAGGGCACTGCAACGTCTGCACAAAAAAAGTTACAGACTGGAGCCTTGCAAAGCAGTATTCGGTAAAAAGGCCTGAGAACAGGGAGCTGGGAAAAGCAGAAGTGTTTCACAGGAATTACTGAGTTGTATAATGCCACTGAAACAGAAATGAAGTCTATCAAGTCATGACCCGGATGTTCCAGAAATTTTTGAAGGCCTGAATTCAAAGACCTTGAATTTTGGGGGCCAGAAAGGTTTAGTTTCCTGTTTTGATTTGTTTTTAAACCAATTGCAAATTACTCTAGACATTTGTTAACTTAAAGAACACTTGCAGTGGTTTGAGAAGGAATGGTCACTAATTTTCACAGAAGATATCCTACTAAAACTACAACTACTTTCTGAGGCCCAAATTCTGCCTTTATTTATAGTTGCTCATCTCCAATGATATCAGTGAAAACGTATGGGTATGAAAGAAGGAATTTATTCAAATATTAATTTGGATATTTTTTATATACAGTATATAATTATACAAAATACTGTAATCTGATTTAACAAGTTCTACAGATGCCAGGAAAATAACAGCAATTATTGCATTATGAAACTGAATGAAAAAAGTAACCACATATTGTTAAAAGCATGTGAAAGGCATACACTGAAAGCCTGCCAAAATCCTAACAACATACATGTCTCAGGCATTATCCATACCCGAAGGACAAATTATTTCATAACATACTCAACCCAATAAAGCACTGGATTCCCCATTTCTATATCTTATATGTAATTACTTGGGCCACAGAAGAATGTACAATTTATTGACTTATGCAGCTGTGAAAGCCAGTGGCAAAACTCAGAACAAAATTTGCATTTATTTAATTTTGGGTACCAACTCAGGATGCCATAACCATCTCTAGACATAACTCAGATGCAAGAGAAATTTAATCCTCAAATGCACATTATCTCTTATTTTTATTCATCATGTCTTTCCCCTAAATCATTCCTCAATTCATTCCAATACTCTGAAGAGTTTTCTATTTTGAGGAAATATTATCCTCTGGATAAATGCTATCACTCAGAGAAACAAGATGCCACAAACAGCAGCCAAAAAAGATCTCTGGCATCTTGCAAACCTCCCAGCTTGCAATGTTACTAGAATATACATAATGACAAAGCAGAAGCAGTAACTCTACGCAGAAGATAGCTGTCTGTACTCCCCAAAAAACTATTTTGTAAACGCTAGTAAAATTTAAGGGTTAGCTGAGATCAAGGCACCTAAGTGTACGTGTCTACATTATAGGTGTTTACATGCAAGCTAGATGTCTAACAGCCCATTTTATTCAGTGGGGCAGGATTTAGCTTCCTATACATGGCATCATAAAGCTCTTTGTTATATTCTATTATATCACACCTGGCCTCCAGCTGCAGGTCTAGAAGCATAGACCTCTCACAGATCTGGTGTCTCATCAGTGAACTCCTCATGTATGTCCTGGATATTTTAGGGCCTCTCAAATGTCACTAGAAACCAATGTTTAGGCAACTGACTCAAGCCCTGGAGATCTAGTTAGCACAGTCAATGGATCTTGAAGAGCAATCTATCTCACCCTAAAGTAGACACATAAGGAGAAAGTCAGTTGCCCATCTAGAGATTTGAGACACCTAAAAGTATCCGAGATAGCTACATGGGGATAGCAGATATGACACAGGACCTAAGGGAATCTCACTTCCTACTGGGTCTGCTGCTAGAGGTGAGGCAGGATATGCTGTGACATCTCAAATAGCACTAGACACGTTTGGGCAACTGAGTTAGGCACCTGCTGTGGAGTCATCTGAATTGCTCCACAAGCTCCACTGGCTGTACTGACTAGCCCTCCAGGGCTCAAATCAGTTGCCCAAACATATTTACTGCCATTTAAGATGCAGTTTATCCTGCTTGATCTCAATCTCTTCCCATACAATAGTGGTGTTTCCTATACGACCTGTGTCATGCTTGTTGTACTAATGTGGGAGTCTCATATCTGCAATTACAACAGATGTTCATGTTTAATCAAATGGAGTAAGCCTTTAGTATAATCTAGAGAATGATTCAGCTAACTACTAACTGAAGAGACTAAATGCTATTGATTACAGGGAGAAATTAGACACTTTATACACATGAACAGAGCTCCACGTAAACACCCAGAACTAGGTGTCTTAATCTGCATGTGAATCCCACCAGAAGTTTCCCCACATATGCAGTTACTCCAGGCATAAACACTCCTATTATCATGAAGATTTATCCACTTTACAAAAAGTCTGGTGTTGCACTTTGATTCTGACTTTTTCCCTTATTCAAACCCTGTTTTAAGTGAAGACAAACTTTTAAAAAATTATGTGTGAGGTGTAAGCAAGCACATTCTCCTGAATTTCCTTACACATCCTGAACCGAAATCAGTCATACACAGGTGTCAAACACACCAAACTACCATATATTTCCACAGAAGTGGTATGAAGGCAAATGCTAGGGTAACATAGATTCGCATAAAGGGTTTCTCTTATATCACCTTACAAATCACTTCTGCGTTCAAAGTAGGCACTGCAGCCATTAATATATAAAAAAAACAGAAAATAAAAAAATATATATTTTTCAGTTATTTCATATCTATTAACGTGATTTAATAAATATGTTGTCTATGAGCTACTATCCATTTTGAAAATTATTTTAACGCAGACTTTTTAACATATTATTTTGATAAAAGTAAATACAAGCTGGTAGATTTATGAGCCTGAATTGTATTGGTGGAGATGTACGTTGTAGTTATTAGGGGGCAGGACTGAACAGAGTAAGTGTGTTTCTTCAGGTGATCTTCAGCTACAATTTATAACACTCCCACCTATTTCGCATGGAGTTGGCTACTTCACAAAAGAACATCCTTGTCACACTAGGTCATATAAACTACTTCATATAAACTTTCTTCTTTCTCACTTTTTTTTTTTTTTTAAACAGGTAAAGCTAGTAATGCCAACTTCCATCATTTTTTATAAGCACCAAAATTGTACTAGGTGCCCTATGATTCAGATCACAAGAGATACCAGCAGCTTCATCCTGAAAAAAGCCTATTCCCGTGTACCTTGTAGGATCAGGCTCCAAGAGATAAAACGTACATCAAGCTAAGGCTTTCCACAAACAACTTCTGTTATTAAATTTTTAATAATCTTTATTTCTTAAAATGCCAGGACATTCAATCACTGACTATTCTGTGGGTCATGCACAAGTATATTTAAGCCTAGCTTTCTTTCTCCATATAAGCATGTGGAAGCAAAGACCGACCCAACAGAAAGGAGCTTCAGGCCCCCTAACAGTGACCAGTCAGTGTCTTCTCCTGCAGTGGCCTTGGCCTCAGTGCCAGGACCGTGTCTGCCCCTATTCATGTAATTTTTTGTTCCTCCTTAGGATTTGCAAAAAGGCAAACTAGACCCTAGCATCCTTTTCTTTAAGAAATAAATTGTTTTCTAAATCACAAATCCAGTAGAGTATATTTCTAAGTGAACCATGTTTTTCTGAATAATGTAATTTTCTGATCATTTTTAGTGCCCGCACAGGAAGGAGTCTATGGCTAACAATGCTGCAGTCACACTAAATGGGAATTATCTGTCATCTGAATTACATCACTGATAGCCACAGCCACTGTGAAACCCTCAGTTTGAGAAGCAATTTAATACCACATACTGTAAGGATGCATTATACTATACACAATCCAGCCACTGTACAACAATTACTGTGCCATCTAGTGTGACCCCATATTACTATCACGTTTATTGTACTAAAAACAAATGTCCAAGTGTTGCAGATTGCTCAAAAATGCTGAAAGCAGTGCTTGCTAAAACACCCAAATGAGCAGAGAAATTCAGATCCAGAATCAAAAAGATTTAAAACCTTTTTTTAAATCTTAATATTCAAAGGTAGTCTTTACAATAAAACAATACCTTTTTATTCAAACCCGAAAGAAATGCAACCACCATTGTCTTTAATTATGTTCAAAAACTAAGCTGTTTTGCACTCACTCTGCAAATAGGAAATTAGATAGCAAACAAACTACGTCGTCTGATCCAGTTTACATCACCATATAAAAGCCATCAAAACCTTCAAATATGCATTACAGAAGAGACATACTCCGTATTTTTGCATGGGTTATATGAAGTCTGGTTTCAGTTGACACATTTACGGTAACTATATACAGAATCTGACTGAAAACATAAGAGAAACTAGGCTTACCTGAAAGTGCAAAATTATGGTCCATATCAACCCCAAAGTCAGTTTGGGATTCCCGTCTGTTATGTCATCATTCCTAATGTTAACCAGTTTTACCTGCCATTGTGGAAAGAAAATACATAAAAATTTGAAATAAATATGCCAAAATTATATACTGTACTACACAGTGATGTCTCTAAAAGAAGCATTACTCACTTCACAAACCTACCCTCTTGTTTTTTTTATTCTCAAAAGCAGAAAGGAATTGAATTCAGGCCATAAGTGGCCTGCTAGGAATCCTCCTCTGCCACCCACACCAAGCTGAGAAGATTCCTCAGCCATCACTACATCAGCAGATATGTTCCTTTGCCAAATACCCTTCATCCCACTTCATGGCAAAAAAGGAAGGTACGCTAGATGAAGGAAGGATAACAAGAATATGATGATCTGTAACTGTTGTGCATCAGTCTCGTGGCAATGCCAAAATTCAGGAAGCTTATCATTAGCTTTGGCTTTCCCTAGGCTCTCCTGTACCAAAGAGAATTCAGCAACAGGAGAATCAGCCCATTAAAAAACAACAGTCTGACCTGATAAAACCAACAAAACCCACAATTCATTATCACATTTAAATAACCAATGGCATAATAAGGACAATTATTATCACTGCTGCTATTGTAGTCACCTACAACATTGTAAACGTGAAAGGGTTAACAGGACTAAAAACAAAGGCTGACATTTTTGCTGGTCCAATAAACTCAAATTCAGAACAAGTTTAACAATTCTATTATCTTTGTCAGATTTTATTATTCCATTTAATTTCTTTACATGCATTATTTGTCTGTGTAGCCTAGCAATTAAAGATGACGCAGATAAAAGGCATTTGATGCTTATGCTAGTAAAGTTATATGTACATGCTTTTTAAGATATACCCTGTTATCAACACTGCGCAAGCAAAGGCACGTTCTCTTCTTGGTCTGCAAACAAAATTTTAACCACTGTTAGAAAAACCTCTCCAGAAGAGAGGGGATATCCCACAGTTCACAAAAGAAAATAAAAGACAGATCCAAATGTTTTCCTCCTGCTGCATAAAAGCCATTTGCCTTTGGCAAAACTCTGCATGACAGTCAAATACGCTACCTCTTTGGTTTTTTCCTTTGTTTTTTTTGTTTTTTTTTTCCAAGTTAGGCTTCAAAACTATCAATATATTGGATCACTCTGCCTTAAATCACAATAAAGCCTCTGTATTTGGACGGCATACAGAAAGCCTGAGCAAGTTACCTTCTAAATATCCTTCCTAAGTGAGTAACAGGAGCACTGCACCTCCCTTGCTCTGTCCTTCCTGCCTGGGAAGGTCCCTGGGAAGGACCGCCTGGTCCTTCCCTTCCTGCCCGTCTCCACAGCGGTGCCTTTGCTCTACACCCCAGGACAACCCTCGCATCACGCTAGGAGCCCCACTCCTTGGAAGTACCGAAACCTCACCCAAATGCAAATCCCGCCAGCAACCTGCCAAGAACACCAAAGCCATAGGGTATTTTCTAAAACACAGTACAGCCATTTTCAGGCAACTACAAGGCCGAAGAGAGCACAGATGTGGGCTCGCAGTAGGCCTCTGTGATCCAAGCGGTCAAAAACCCACAGATGGCAATGGAGTGCCGTACGATGAGTCCTGCCGTTCCCGCTGACCCGTGCACGTTCACAAACGTGGCGATGACCTGATTCTACATGTCCTGTGGTTTAAGAAGCAAGGGCTGTCACGCAGAAGTAAGGCACAGCGCAGGGAAATTCCCGGGACCCCCCTGCACGCAAACACCAGGACAACTGTCAGCTTAAGGAGCCATTCGTTCACTTGGTAGCATGGTTGTTCAATGGCTCGCTTTAAGTTAACAGGAAAAATTTCCTCTGAACTCAGGGAAGCAACTCAAGTTCTCAGTGCACAGACATCATTCAGTGACCCAAAATATATTCTGTAATCCGCTCACAATAAGAAAAGATGTTTGTTTTCAAAACCAAACCAAACATCTGCGTGTTTTGCTACCTTATCTGTTTTTAATCCTTCCAGGCAGCAAACAAACAAAAAAATCAACCAACCAGGAAGCAGATTTCCAGGGCCATTTCAAATGGATGGCATGGATAGGGAAGCAGTTTCTCCTGCCATCTTTTTTTTTTTTTTTTTGACATTTTTAAATATTGCCGTTTTGCAAAGGGAGAAAACAAAAATCCAATAAGCTTAAAAAAAAAAAAAGAAAAGAAAAAAGAAAAAAAAAAGGGCAGAAAAGAATTCACTCCACAGCAGTGGAAAACCACCCAGCAGTGTGGTTTTTCAAATGCTTGATTTAAAGTTGACTCAGGTGAAATTAAATCTGGATCTTCCACAGCCCAGGTAACTGTGCTGCCTTTCTGGGGCACCAGCTTTGGTTTCATCAGAAAGGATCGAGGCTTGAGAAAGCTTCCCCCCAACCTCCCCAAAAAAATCATCAGAACAAGCAACTTCCACATGAAGTTCTCATTTCTTTGAATCTGCATTTCCACTAAAAATTATTTTTTGTCAAAAAAGTATATACTAGCTCTGAAGTTAGTGTTTGGCCAGTATTAAAAAACCTTAATCTACTTTAAATGATTCATGAGGGTCTCCCCCACAACTTTCTGCTCTTCAATGTCTTATACTACATGGAGTGTGTTTACGTTACTGCTCAGAAAAGATATCAAAGGTAGACACGACTATTCTTGGCTGTCAGCATGGTCATTTGGGACTCAAAACACCTGGACGCAAGAGCACCAAGAGAGGTTGATGCAACTGCATTGACCATCTTCCAGAGGCAGAAGCCAGACCGAGTTCTCTTATATCCCACACTTCCCTTGTCGTCATCTCAAGCACCAGTTCAACCTGGGCTGGTATCAGCAGCTGATTTACAATGTGCATAATCGACCAAGCAGCACAGATTTTTATGTTTATTAGGTACTGGCAATGCAATTTTCACTAGCATTTTTTGTTAAAATTTTCACCATACATACCTGGCGTTTCTTCAAATAGTCAAGTGCAATTTGGACGTTCTGGAGTCTGTGAAAACGCATCCGACCTTTTTCTCGGGGCTAAAATTGGAAAACAGTAGTTGTAAGATCTTCCTGTCAGACAAACAGTCTGATCTAAAAGATACCACATAAATATTTAAAGCATTACCGTTTTAATGAAGCCAGTGCTTTGGCGAAAAAACCTGTGCTTTAGCATTTAGCCTTTTTTTTTTTTTTTTAAACTTTAGTTGGAATTTTTTAGCACAATGGAAGGAAAGAGAGCTCAATGGTCCCATACTGCAGCTTTGATCCACGCAGGCAGAGAGTTGTATCCCTGGAGGGAATTACTTCAGCCAAGAGGGCTAAAAGGGCCCCACAAGAATCTATCTACAGAAGGCAAATTGCAAAATCAAAGCCAGGGACCAATAATACAGTATTACAAGTTTTACAGTATATTAGGCAAAGCAAAATATAAATAATGACATGGACATTTATGTTGTTCTGGTAGGCTCTGTGATGGAAGAGCTTGCCTCTATATGCGAATACGACTTTATGATTTACCATTGCTTATTTGTGATATGACTGCATTATCATTTTAATTTTAATATTTATTTAGAAGCATATTACAAAGATAACACCTTGCTCCAAACAGAAATAATGTAACATATACAGCCCTAGAGCATAAGCTTAAACTCTTGACTTGGGTAGAAGCATGAAAAAAAAACCTTTAAAATAAATAAATAAATAAATAAAAATCATTTTTCTCAAAGCAAAATCAAACTAGCAAGAAAAAATACAAAATGAGTGGTATGTTAATGGAAACATGGCAAAACTGCATGCAGTTAGTGTAGAATCACCAAGAAGAAGGACCACACAGAAGAGGAATATTTTACTTAGCTGTCATGCCTCAACAATGGGAAAGCAGTTAAATTAATGTCATCATAATAATATCCAAATCCTTATAGTCTTCTTCCTTATTTCAGATTTTTCACAAACTTTCACAGCAATAAACAGAAGCATACTAGAATTGCTAGGGATCAGCCACGAATATGAGTATTTCCTCAATCGCTGTGAAACACACAGATAAGCCAAAGTCTTCCTCAACTGACTTTTTTTTCCCCTGTGAAATATCATGTGTTTGACAAAAGGAAACATGGGAAAATGTAGCTGAATAAGAAGCATAAATTAAAATACAAAGATGGAACTTTAATTTCCAATATAGAACCTTGGGTTTAGTTCTCTCTCTCTCTCACGCGCGCGCCTTTTTTTTTTTTTTTTTTTTTTTAAACACTGATAGTTCAGAACCAATCTCTGCAGCCCTTGCTATAGAATAACTTGCATGGATTGAGGGAAGGACTGCAGACCCGGAACTTTTATTTTCCAAAACAAAGAGAGTATAATACACCCCAAATCGTCACAAAGTAGAGGTATACAATCTCAGAGGGGAAATATTTTTTCCAGTGTACAACTAATATGCAGCGTTTTGAGGTATGCCATGCCTCAGAAAAAAGCACACAGTCCACTGAAATCACAACTGCAGCCCAACACAGGTGGAGCCAAGAACATAATTGGGCCCTGTAATACCAAGTTGCTTTAGCAAACACCAGTAATGCAAGTTCTACAAAGGCATGAAACAACTTACTTGGACTAACGAGCACTTAGCATTTCAGACTTTATAAGTAGATATTTCCCTTCTGGATGGTAAAAATACAGTGAAATATAATGATAATTCAGCATTTGCTGCCAGAAAGATAAACCCTGCAAACAATCCGTATGCTTACTAGCCAAAGCACTACACATAGCTGTCGCACACTTTCTACTTTGACTATCTGCTTTGAAAAAGTAACTATTACATTTGATAAAGTCTAAGAAATAGATCTGCACATCTAAATTACCTCATTCCAAAATATTTTCAAATATTATCTCAAATACACTATGGGTAGGGTAGACTGGTGTTTCTAATTAAGACAAATCAATTTTTTACCATTGACTTCAGTAAGGAGTCCAGCTTCTGTTTATATTACCTGTATATGTGCAATATAGATTGCAAGTAAAAAATGTTGGCTTAATGGAATTATTTTATTTTCATATTTATTATAAAAACAGACTGTTCTACAATATTTTGATAATATTGCCCAGTACACATTTGTGCCACAGTTTTGCACAGTATAAAGTAAACAAATAGAAATCTTAAACTTTTGCATTTTAGGTATTTGCAAACAAGCTGAATAAAAATTTTTCTTTTCATACCTTCATTATAAACACATATTCTGGTTTATCAACATGAGTTCTTTTGACCTTTCTACTGAACTACCG
The DNA here is from genome assembly GCF_036417845.1 of Apteryx mantelli. NCBI lineage: Eukaryota > Metazoa > Chordata > Aves > Apterygiformes > Apterygidae > Apteryx > Apteryx mantelli. Next base: position 111,463,681 of record NC_089980.1, on the reverse strand, counting down.
CAGAACACCAAGCTAAGAATTTGCTTTTACATTAGCAGCCACCACACTTCAAACACTACATTAGTACAGTTATGGGGGTCGGCACCTACCCCCTTATCCTCATCCTCCACATCCTCATGCTGTTCATATGCGCATGCTTCTGTTGAACTCACCAACCGTAAGGTCTTCAAAAAATCTCGCTCTCTTGGCTAATGAATATAACAAACAAGAGACAGGACAGCAAAGACACAAGACAGACCACAAATGAAAAGAAGAGCATGAAAAGAAGAACATAATGAAGAGAACAAATACCAAGCAAGGGAAGTAATGCTCACAAAGAAAGGAAATGACACCTGAGGAGCGTGTTAGACAGTTTCAGGGACATTTTACCCTTGCAGTTTGTAAGTTATTCCCTTTAATGTGAAGGAATATTAAGCATCTAATACTTGTTAAAAGAAAAACTGTAAAGAAAAGGGAAGAACAGAAAAAGCTTGTGCACTACCCTATTAAGACAGCAAGTCTCACTAACTACAAGAAAAGAAGAAAATACAACTGCATTCTCCCACAGAATTCATGGTGGAATATTTTACCAACAGAAATACCACTTGTGTTGTTGGTATCAAGTCACACATTGTGGGAAATATCAAAAAAATCCCCAGCAGTATTTTAACTCTAAAGAGTTAAAAAACAGAATAAATGTGTGTATAACAAATCGGATCACTGCATTCTGATTTGAAAGCTTACCAAGGTGTCTCCAGAAAGGACTTCTAAAAGGGAGATCAAGCTATGTCCATCCCTTAGGTCTTCATATAGGTCATTTACATGCTTTCGAACCTGCAAAGGTAAATGTGAAAATACAATTTAAGATCCTGATTTATACCAAGGCATTTACAGTCATATCAACGCAATTATCTTTTGATACTCATCCTCAGATATACATCAATGCCACTTGAAATTTATCCACTTTCATAACAAATTAGCAAACCTAAATTAATCATAATCACAAGCAAAATTCACAACCTTGTCTGCACTCTCACAGTTCCATCACATTTTATTTTCTCTATTGAAAAGGAAAAGAAAAATAGTATAAAGTTAGAGGCAACAAATGGATACAGCAACCAAAAAATCAGTTCCTGACTATTTAAACAACCCTATCTATTTCAACCTAAATAATGGTCACTTACAGATGATGCTAGCTAGACCCACAGTAGCCAGCTAGACCCAATGAACTGGGAGAAAACATACAGAACAAAATCCTGTCTTGACACATATGTTATCCTCAGCATACAAGTTCACTGGATTCAGGCCAAAAGTTAACACGCTTTCTGGCCTTAAACACATTACTAACCAAAGCATGTCATCCACCAATTAACATCAGAACAGTTTGTCCTCTCAGATTTCCCTTTAAGTAGTAAGTTTTCCCAATGTTTCACATGCGGACATGTGGACCTTATATGTCGTTCCAAAGAACTGTCATGCCAGGTTGACAGCAGAAAGCCAAGGGGACACATCCTCCTTCCAGCTGTGCCAGCTGCAGATGTTAACACTCTCTACAGCTCAGCAACGCTCTCCAGCCAGGCAGATCTGCTCCTGCGGCTGCTCCCTGATGGACAGTGGGCCTTTGCTACCTGATCTCATTCAACTAAAATGGGCTCAGCAGGGCTGATAAACCGCTGATCCCGGGAGACTAACTTCAAGGGAGGGAACAGAGGCGATCAGCACAGAGGCAGCTGAACACTGGCACCCTTCTGATAGTCACAGCAAAGCTGGAAGATGTCTGTCCATAGACCAAGTTCTTGTTGCTTAGTGTTAGCTTTGCTAGCTAAGACATAACCTTCTCTGAAAAATTTTTTTAATTTTAATTTTTTTTAATTTTAATTTCCAACCTGCTATTGGTGATTAGCTTGATGTATGCTTCTTAGTTCAAATTTTCTTACTCCAACTTCTGAACTCTGTAAATTATTTTTACAAAGACCATCAGCTTAACTGGGAATAATATCAGAGCAGATTTGTGTCCATGCTGAAGACTAGTCAGAACCAGTCCTTTACAAGACCATTCCATAAGGAGTTATTACTGATATTTTCCAAAACATGTGTACAGAGTCTGCACACACAGTAGTCATCACACACATACCTTCACTCCTTTACATATACATAGCTCTGCACACTCCTATACAAACAAAAAATAATTTAAATTCCAGATGTTATATAAAGTCCTGTGTGTAATTAATTTAAAAAATTCCAAAAGGAAAATACTCTAGTAATATCAAAGTATTGTTGAGCTAAACAAAGAAACAGAACAGATGTTCTCCTAGCATATCTGTGGTCAAAAAAAGAAAAGGGAAGCCTCAAAGATATCATGGAAAACTCTGATATCAGATCCGATTACATCAAATGCTTAAAAGACAAAAAGTGCAAAGTTCTTTTTTTTTTTAATCCAAAATAATTGTGACTTTTTATTTTTCTATTCAAAGAACCATGCCAAAGTGAATCATGCCAACCGAGGACTGAGTTCTTTTTGACAGACGCAGGTAGGTTTCCTTCCAATGAAACGCGGTAGCAGCATTCCTCCTCCTCCTCCTCCGTGCCCCTCCAGGCCGGCCCTGCGACCCTTCAGCTTCAGTTAAGAAAGCAGGAGCCCAAGCCAGAACAGATCCATGGGGGAGCACGGCAGCCAGAGGGAAGGGAGGATGTCAGGTGAGAGCAGAGGAAAGGCTTGTACATCTAAAAGACATAGCGCTAGCACAGCTTAAAAACTACCTATGAAGCACACAAGGCAATACCGACACTCTTTTCAACATAAAACTCATGTGAATTGCCCAGCGTGCAGGTAGTTGAATTGCGGAATGAGAAAATACTACAATTTCCAATCTGTCCATCTTTATTTTCTCATTGGATGCAGGACATTTTTGCGGCTTGAAGATGATTTACTCTTCCAGTCTGTCTCTCACAACATCGGTTTGTTTACCTTCTGTTTGTTTCTTACACTTGGAGGTTTCCAAAGTGTTACAAAGAAAAACACTGTCCCTAACTTATCTTTCTAGGTGTCACAGATGTTTCAGAGATGAATTCAGACTGTTTACGGAGAAAGTTGTTTAGAGCTGTCAAACCACCAGCTGGGAAACCACCAATAAGTCTTAGATTTCTTTCTTAGCTCTGCCATTGACTGACACTTACTGGGAGGGTAAGTTATTTAGGACGTACTGCTCCGGCATGCTAGTACAGGACAACGTACTAAGGTATTTCTTCCACTGTCCCATAGTAGCAAGTGCGCACCTAAAAAGATGTAGCTGGGCAACTGATATGCAGCAAGCAGGTTCTCTCAAAGCAGCAAATCACTTCTTTTTAAACAGAGCACCTTGTGCTTCCCAAGAAATCCTGCACTGCCATTTCAAGAAAAACTTGCAAAACCATCTCCCTCTGCTATTACTAGGGCAGGTTTTGTCTCTCAACATATACAATGAATTCTTAGATCTTTAAATGCACAAGAAATAAATATTACTATTTTCTTGCCATTTTGCTGCCACATGCAGATTCCATCACAACCTGTGGATCTGCCGGATCTGCTGGGCCCCGTGGAATTTTGTTATGAGTTTTAGTGGTTTTTCTATAAAATAGCAGAATTGTCAGCCCTACGTTTTGCAAGGTCCACATGCAAAGTAGGTTATGTGCTACCTTAGGCAACTTTGTGCAACATACTCATGTGAGCACGGGAGATTTGATAATTTGGGCATGACAAAAGATTCTCTAAGGAAGATGTGGGAGGCACTTAATGGCTGAGAGGGGCATCTGACAAGACACAAAATGGTTTCATCAGCCAAAAGGAGACTGGGAAGATTTAAGGCACTATTTCAGAGGTGATTCATCTTTTTATCTTCATGTTCTGGCATATATGCTATGACAGCTGTGGCAAGCCAAGCTCCATCCCCCTTGAAATGAGCATCAGATATTTTCATATCATACATTCCCAGTAAGCTTTGCACTCTGGTGCCTTGCAGAACCTGCACTGCTACTAGTAAAAGCAGCTTTTAAAGCTGTAGTAGTCACAGAGCTGCAATCTTGACCAAGGATCCCAGCATGTTAGGCATTGTACAAATGAAGAACATAACGATGGCTGCCACCTCCCAAAGCTAGCAATCTAAATAGTCCATGTAGCTTGCACAGCTTTATCATGCTGTTCAGCTGACACTGGTTGTCGTTACAATAAAATTGCAACCTAGTGTACTATTCTGCTTCTACAGTTAAAGACCCTAGTCCACTAGGCTTGATTTGCTTTTCTGTAGGCTAGCATCAAGGCAAGGCTAACACCACTGCCTCCAGTCTCCTTGCTTCTGATGTCCATTGACAGAAGGTGAAGATGCGATTCAGCTGCCTAGACACAGATCTAGAGGACCATAGTAGGTGCTGAGGACATGCCTCCCATACTCCAGCTGCTTCTCCAGAAGGACAAAGGTTTGCCAAAGTTCTGCCTGCCAGTCCCATGCAGACCCCTGAATACCCTAAGACATGTCAAGTAGCACTAGATATCTACATGTAGGGAACTAACTCTGCACATAGTGATGCCTGGTTTTGCCATGGGTCAGAGCAAGCACAAGCCATCTTCCACATGAAGCAGCTGAACCACACCAAGCATAGTGACAGAACCTGCCTGGGTTACTCCAGGGTATCAGCAGTGAAGTTGCTTAAAACCTCTTTCACTGAAGTACTTCCCAAAGCCACATCCAGGTAGGGGACCTGACCGCAGCACTACGGTGGAGAAAAGTTGAATGAAACATACCCACATCTTACATTTTTTGTGATATTTTTAGTTGTGTCAGGCTGATATTGGAACCAAATCTGTAGTTTTATAAAATAAAACCACAGCCTGCTTACGCTTGTATGGGTAATATGGGAAAAAACTGTTCCTTCTGCAAGCAAAAAAAGACTTAATCTTGAAAATGGAGAATATAAAATGCACAGGCTGAAGTACAGCGGGAAGGTCGCTATCTCTAACATTGCTGCCCCTCTATCAGAATAGCAAAGGAGCTCCCATACTGGCTTGTTCAGAAGTGAATCTGGCAGGAAAATAGTGTTGTGGCCCTTTCTGTGTATACAGCATGTGCACCTCACACCACACATGGAGGAACTGCACAGACATTAATGTTATGGTACAGTGAGTTAAAGCTTAGTACCTAAAATGCAAAGTTTCAAGAAAGTTTTGGAATTAAATTCTGGATTGAAATCATGTATGAAGGATAGGAAATAAAAATTAATGTGCAGCAGAATCTTGCATCAAGGCATTAAGAAGCATGAGAAAGTACGTAATCAGATAAGGCAGGAATAACTAAACGCGACTCCCATGTACCAATTTTTATAGAGTAAGAGAAGGCAGACTATTGTAATCATGTATTTTTCTTAAAATATCAGGACTTCCCCTACCCATGTTATAATTAAAGAGAACTGACCGTTAGCAGAACTGACCAAACCAGACCTCTCCTTACAGTTTCCAGAACAGGGGTTCTGCAGAATGACAGCATTAGAATCAAACCTGATTCACGTTTATTTTGAAAAACTGAAGTTCAGCTGACAAGCCTTTATAAAATTAGTGTCATCCCCAGCCATTATCAAGATCTATAACACTAAGTGTCCACTAGAGGCTTTTTAAGACCATATAGCCTGGAAAAGTCTTTTCAAATACTGTTCTCCTCTCTTCCAGGCTTAAAGTTAACTAAATGCACAATATAGATATAAAGTATTATCACTACTCCAAAGGAAAATGGGATAGTTTCCTTAATTTTTCAGCTTCTTAAGAAGGCATTTAAACTTGTTTCTAAAAGACAGGTTATATTGCAAGCACAAGTAATATGAAATGAGGAAACGGTTTTATGTAACCTTTGAAAATTCCTATCTGTCCGTTCACCTTTGAAAATTAAGGAATCATATTGCAAAGCCTAAATAAACAAATAAACCTATACCATAAAAAAAAAATGGAAAACCCCACATACAAAGAGTTTTCTTTTACTTTTATACAAAAACAAACGTTTACTATGCCAAGACACAGACCGTGATTTATGTGAATATTTTCAAAAGTGCTCAGCAGGTTACAACAAGATCCCTGCCTTAAACACAGCCTGTAACTGACAGAGTATCAGATTTGCCAAAACTTTCCCACGTGACTGATTTGCCAAACAAGGCTGCTCCCTCAAATGTCTTTGCTACTACTTATTTTGCTCTCCAGACCCCCGGGGCTCCCCGGGCAAGGTAGGCAGCTGTGGCTCAGTGCGCCGCAGCGCCATCCCGCCCGGGTGACTCCCACCCCGCTCGCCTGCTCGGCACAGCGCGGACCCTTGCTGCGTGCCGCCGCCGCGCTGACGGCACGCCAAACAGGGCAAAAGGGGAGCAGAAGCTCTTACGCACGTATATCCTCTCCCTGTCCTACGCTCCTTAATCTCCTCATTTTAATGCCAAAATTTACTTTACAGAAATTCTTGGGAGGAAAACCAAACTCCAAATATGTATCCTCTCTGTTATCTTTGCTTTGCACTGAATCCTACAAGCAACCAGTCCTACTCTTTTAAAAACAAAGAAAAGCTTCAGGGCAGCACACCCACTGCTAGGGCTGTAAGAGCAGAGGCCGGGCGCAGCGGCCCCGGCGGGGGCTGCAGATGGTGCTGTCGCCCCAGGCTCCGTGTGCACGCCGCGTGTGGGACGGGAGCCGGCACCCAGCACCCTGCTCCCCAGCCCCGCGAGGCGGCGCCAAGAGCAAAACCTTGCTCCAGCTCTTCCCTGGGCTGAGATGCTTGCAAGCAAAGTATGGCGAATCCACTTTTAGTCCAGTGGTCTCAAACTCGCTTGCACCGTTTTACTTCGCCCGCCAGTCTGCTAATCTGTTCCACAGTGAGCATTTATTGTGGTTACAGTGAAAATAAATTGTTCTTTATTTCATACTCAGGAGTAATCTTCTAGCTATTTGACTTGGTTCAACGTTGTTAACTTTCCCAAACAGCAAATGCTATTCCATTTTATAAAATCCATTTATGATTTCAAATACTTTCAGAAGTCACCTTTAAACTAGTCTCCCATACTGAGTTCAACACTCCTGACCTTTCTTTATGTCAAATGTTTTCTAACTTAAAATTCATCCTTGGTTGCTCTTCACTGTATTCATCTGGCCAGTGCTCTCTACATTAGCAGAACTGTGATTTACTCTAAAATTTTGCCCTTGTAGCTCAGCTTGGATCAGTCACCTTTTTTTTTTTTACATTAATCTTCACATATCTTCCAGACAACTATATCATCTGATCAACTGTTGTTTTTGCATACCCTATTTTGCATTTTGCCCCCCAGCCTTTCATTGTTTTGCATGTCTGAAAAACTCTTAACAAAGTAACATCATAAGGAAGACACACATATTGCTTTCAGGTAAACATACTGTTGCTCAATTTAAAAAAAAATTCAGGCCACTGCTAAATCTTGTCCTTCCATTTCTGTTCTTACATTCCTATATTTAGTTTCATGAAATGCACTCCAACATTCTCCTAAACCACAAATCAGCACACACGCAAGCAAGTGCATAATCTCATGTATATATCAAATAGTAGGACATACACATATATAAGTCCTTTTCTGAACTTCAGTAGTTGTGCAATATCTGAAACATAATTATTACACAGAACACAAGCCTTACCAAACGGTTCAAATCCTTCTTTCTGTCTCCAACAGAAAAACAAACCTTGTCTCCATTCCAGCTTGGCTATTCAAAGGTTTTCAAAATAAGGGGTTGAATGAGGTTCTCTTCAACCAGTAGAGGCAGCTAATACTAGAATCAAGATCCAGCCACTAAGAATGCCGCCACAAATCCCACTGCACTTATTCATCATCATTATCACTTCTTTATGACTATAACATGACAGTTTCAGCCAGAGCCCTGCTTCTCCTTCAGAAGGTGTGCAAGCCGTTACACAAGGCACACAGATGAACTCAGATGCCTCATACCAAGGAAGCAGATGTCTCTAAAGTCACCAGAATTCAAACTAAGGGCTGGCTTATAAGTCAAAATAAGCACCTTTAGACCACAGGGAACCCTGAAGGCCACACTAGAAGGAGTCAGCATGCTTTGTGCTTACTAGGATTCTCAGACAGAGGAGTTAAAAGAATTGTAACGAAGTTACTAAAATTAACCAAAGATACTGGTTTAATGTTTACATTGAAAGAGTTCCTTTAATTAAATGAACCAAGAACTGTTTCCCGAATCTCAGAACCAGGTTTTGTGTTTATTTAAAAAAGTGTTTCACATCTGAAGGTGAAGGAAGAAAAAGATTACCTGAGCCAAGTTCAGCTCTGGCAAGGCTCCTCCTTCACTGTTTTTAACACTTTCACAGCATAGACTTTGTGGACTGCTAGTAACTTTGCATCACTGGGATCAGCAAATCCATCTGCGTAGAGCCCATGCTGTATAGATTCACAGGCTCAACATATATGGAGATCTACAACATGAAATGGAGCTCTACTTCCCTAATTGCTACAATTTAGAGTCCTAAAATATCCATTTATGTTCCAGAGATATGCAGTCAGCGCTAGTATCTGTTCCACCACAGCACACTTCATTGTACAAACAGTGCTCAGGGAACACCAGGAAGAGCTGAAGCATGTTGACATATGTTACGGGAGGTCCCCGTGCAACTCTCCAAAACTGCCAGCTCATTAACAGCTCCTGGGCTAGCTGCGATCAGCATGTCCACCCCTCTCCCGTTCTGCACCTCAATAACCCTTTATGAGTTTTCCTCAATACAATACTCTTTAGTCTTATACAAGAAGGCAACTGAACAGTTATTTAAAGATATTTATAAATCACAAAGACTCAAAAAAATGCATTATAAAACTCTCTCTACAACTCCATCACATTTCTAGCTGTTATGAGATGCATCCTCCACACATATTAACGATGATAATTAAGTGTGACTCAAAATCTGTTTAAAGACCAACTTGTGGCATTTATTGTTTCTTTTTTAAAATGTTTTGCTTATAAAGGCATAAATGAATATAAGTATAGATTAACGAAGAATGTAAAGCAAACATTACCCATTTTCACTTTACACAGTAGCCCACTGCAAAAGGGCATTCTCACTGCAGCTGTAGGATTGATGCAGAACGAAATTTAATGTGATGAAAATACAAGCTTTGGTAAAGAACTTGGCACTGATCAGCTCTAAGAATTTGAAGTTAAAAAAATATTTTGCCAGAGAAGAATTGGGCTATATTAGGCCTGTCACTGTCACAGAAAAACAGAAACGTAAGGCTAAAAAGGACTAAACAGATCATCTCATCCAACCCAATGCACTGCAGCAGGACTGAGCTTGGCTAGAGTACTCCAGAGATGCTTCTCTAATTTACTCTTGAAAATTCAAATGAAGGAAAATCTACAATGTAATACGTAGACTTTAGTGCTTTGCTATGTTTACTGGCTTTGGGGATCTTTTTCTGCCTTGTTAATCTTCAAACTAAATCTTCTGTAAATTAAGCTGAATTTTTTGCCGTCCCCTCTGTAGGGCCCAGCCTTGGAAAACTCTTGTTCCCTGGCTTCTGCATAACCACCTTTTACACAGTGGGGACATATTATCATGTCTCTTTTCAGTCCTCTCTATTTTAGACTAAACAAACTCAATTATCACAACCTGTCCTTGATTTTCAAAGAAAACTTATCTTCTTACTGCTTTATCACAGACAAGTGCAAACTCTTTGTCACGGTTAAGAGCAGGAGGAGCGCAGCTGGGCAGAGGGGCCCACTGGAGTTTTACAACTGCGTGCCCACCAGCACAACCATGAGCCACCTCTCAGTTTCTGTTGCCCACACACCCATGAAAAGGCAGAATTAAGGGTTGTCCCCTCACATCCTCAGCACTGTGCTGGCCCATAGGCAGGGTGTGGAGCTACTCCACAGCTCCTGGAGCTACCTGGGCACAAGCAGAGGCGGACAGCTCGGGCCATGGGCTGCACCGCTGACAGCAGTAACCACGACAGCCACCAGCCCTGGACCTGCCTCCCATGGCTGCCTCCTTGCAGCTGTTGCTGGTGATGGCATCCTAGCAAACTAAATGACTTTTTATTAATTTCTTCCACTGTCTTCCCAGGGAGAAAAATTCATTTGCGAAGTTCGTAATTCGCCGGCCTTTTCTTCTGTTTCGGAGGGAGGTCTGATGCCTACCACACTGCAGACTCCTAGGAGTCCCTTGTCCTTTGTGAACTTGTAAATATAATGATAAATGACTTTGGTTGCTAACTCTTGAGTGAATAAAGCTGTGCAACTAGAAAGCAGGTAACTTATCTAAATACTCTTCAATCTCCTCCTTCCTTATCTGATTTCTACTCTCATCTTCTTGTTAAGATGTGTTTCATCAAGGCAGCATTTCTGTAGTCTGAAGAGGGCTGAGTACTTCAGCCTTCTCTATACCTTTTAATATTATCTCTTCCTCCCCCCCCTCAGTAATGCATCTATATTCTCCTTTCTTCTTCATATTCTGACTTATAGAATCATTCACATGTTGACTTTTACGTCGCGCTCTTATTATAACTCATTTTGGACCTTTGTTTGTCTGATTTTATCCCATCATGCTTTGCTTTACTACTCCTTAGTCATGTTGCCCTTATTTCCACTTTCTGCATGGCTCCTTTTGATTTGTCACAGCTCTTAAAAGCAGCAACACATCCTATACTGTGCCTGCTATCTGCCCTCCCCATCTGCAGCCTGCCGTTGTGCCTTCAACACAGGCGCTTTCAGGGACTGCCAGGTCTCCGGCGTCCCCTTCGCTTCTGGATTACTTCCCCACGAGACCCTGCCTACTGGTTTCCTGAGTCTGCCGAATTTTGCTGCTTCAGCAAGCAATTCAGCAGACTGCTGCTGCTCATGTTTGCTGTCCTTTCTTTCTGCGCTAACTTCTCTTTGCTTTGAAAGGCTGGTCTGTGATTTTGTGATTGAGGTACCTCCCCCTTTTAGATTTTGAGGCCTTTCCTCCCGATTAGTCAAGACCAAAACTAGCAGTTTTGCCAGCACTTCTCTTAACCTGATAAAACACGTTATTTCCAGCACGTCCCAAAAGCTTGAAGGTCTCTCTGGAGGGGACTCACCTCACAGGACAAACGTTGGCACCTCAGCTAGCCACACTTACCCCTTCAACAGCCAGGGAAAAGGACGTCAAGGTGCCCAGACCTATTTTGCACACCTATTTTAAGATGAGCTTTTTTTCATGGACTATAAAGGGCATCTAGATGACCAGTTTAAATGTTGACTCTGACATCTACTTCTCCTGTCAGTTATGAGGATAAAGGATCTCCCCCCTGCCAGAGCCTTGTCCTTTGAATGCCAGCTAGTGACAACAGATGTGTCGTCAACCGCCTTGTTCCACTTCAGTGGTCTACAGCAGAAATCGCACAACCGGGACCACCTTCTCTCCTGTTTCGTCTTTAGTCTGAGACACTCCCCAATGTTTCTGTTATACACTGCAACCAATTTTCTTCACCTTTCCCTGCTGCTTTCAAACGATTTGGCCTTTCCTTCCCAGCCCTGGACTGTGTGGCATCAAATCTACCTGATCAGAAATGAGTTGTTTAAAATATTAAAATGTAAATAACATCATATCAAACCCAGCCAATAAGCCTGGCTTATGCAGCGTAAAGCTACCTGGATACTCTAACTCAGGCCAACGTAGTACAGTGCAGAGTGACCACCCATGTGGTTACTCTGCACCTGCCTAAAGCAGTCATAAACAACTGGTTTATTTGAATAAGCCCAAAGCAGGTAAAAATCTAAGGTTGGCAGACGGAACTGTTGTGATTGAAGTCAAGATGCTTTATTTCACTAGATAGTTGAGAGTTTCAAATAATATGTTACTATTTTTAAATGAACCTGTTCAAAGCACCATAAACACCTTTAACAGACAACGCACACTTCTTTGCAGGAAAACCATGTTTCCTTTGACCTTCCGTCCCCACACAGTCACACACCTGCATACTCTACCTCAGGGAAAGACTGGGTCTCCAAAGTATAGGAAATACTGCTGTAGAATGAAGTATTTTTGTAAGGCTTATGACTGAATGTTTGAGGTTGCTTTACTATTTGGGTTCACGTACTGGGACAAATACTACTTCTGCTGGAGTCAATGGCACAGCTCATACTGGCCTCACCGGAAGCAGGATCAAGCCAGAGTATTTCTAACCTGACATATAAATGACTACTAAATGTGGACACATCAAAAGGATACAGATAAAATATAACTTCATGAATAATTTAACAATCAATTAAAAAAACCCACATAATTGCAAATGATACAATTTTCTCTCTTACAATCTCTAAGGATTAAATAATGAAATATTAAATAAAATCTATGCTGAGAGCTAACTGCAAACAATAAACCTGCAAAAAGACAATGAATTAATAAATTAATATATTAGGCGGCTATAGGAAGGCTATTAGTGCTAATAGTTCTATTTCATCTCACAATAATCTCATGGTAGACTTCTACTTCTTATTCTTTCATGTGTGCACACCTGCATAAAACAATTAAAGAAAATGACAGTAAAAGGGATCATAAAACCATACACTCAACTGGTTCAAAAGTGTTGCATGCCATATAAATATCAATGCACTTAAGCTATCGCATATTTTATGTATATTTAATTTACTGTTTTCAATTATTCTCTTTTCTGCTCCCAATTAGTCATGAAGTCTGCATGCATTAAAATGGATCAAATAAACTTGAAATCTGTGGCACAGTTTTTATTGACTTGGATTTATTTATTTATTTACTTGCAGAGAGATTTCGTGATGTGGGTTATCATTAGCCTCTTTAACTTTGTATAATTTCCTCCTCTTCTATCAGCTTTTACTTCTGGCATCCTGCTAGCACTTTCTGTCGCAGTCTCCTGGATTCCAGCCTCCCCACTTCTAAACTTCTATTAAACACCAGTAAGATCCTGAGTTTGCTTGCTGTTCTTCTTTGCAAGCAGACAGAGATTATACTAAGCCGACTGGAGATGGTAGATTTTTTGAAAAATTTGTATACACAATGTGGGATGAATAAACTATAATCATGCATATTTCCAGGGATAATACCAAAACCAAATACTCCTTTACACCTTTAACAGCAGGTTCTTTCTCCATGAGTTAATTTTTTATGTTTTGCTGAAGGAAGATGGCTCAAAGCAAAAACATTTCTGCTTAGTCAATATCTTTAAAAATAGTCCTAAGCACACAACAGAAAAAATTTCAGAAAAGCTGAAACTTTCTTCTGTCTACCAAGAAGCCAATAGGTCCTGCTGATAAACTAAAAAAAAAAATAGGTGGAGGAAATATTGATACCTTGGCTACACCCAGTGACTAAAGCGGCAAGCGCAGCAAGCTACTTGCCACATTTCAGGTATTATTTTACAGGAGTTGTTCCCAGCACAGTTTACAGCAGCTGTCAGAATTAACTACAAGGAATTCATTTAGATGTACTTGCATAGCAAATGTTCTTCTTAGTATTTTCCTTAAACACAAAAGAAGTCAAAACATGCTCTGTCAAAGTATGTTGCAAAAATGAAGGGTTTAAGTTGAGACTTTTTTTAAAAAAAGTCACCATAGTTCAACTAATACCAAGTGCTTTACCCCTTAGAACATATTAAAATGTAGAGCTAAAAAGCATTCATTTCTAAAAGAAGAGATGGGGAATTTTAAACAACAGGTCAACTGCATAGCTAAAAAGAAGATAGTGGGGAGTGGTGCTGTTATAATGATAACCACGGGCATCAATAAAGTGCAAACTTTCAACAAGGGAATGACTGCAGTGCATCAGAACGGTTCCTCTGCCATTAAATGCATACCTGAACATTTCACAAAGCCATTGATCCAAGCAGCCATTTGCAAGTTGTGTCCTGTCTGAAGGATCCACAGGAATCAATAACTTCAGGTTTCTATTCTGAATTATTCATTTGATCTTTGCAGGGCAAAAAGCAGTTTTGTCTAACACACTAGCACTATATCCCTACAGTACAGTACACAATTTTGAACACAGAGTTTTTACAGAAAACAACGACAGAGTAGTTTTAAAAGCATTTTGTCCAGCTGCTTATAAAGCCTTCTTTCCCCAAAGACCTTTACTAGGGACTTTTGGAGCCGCTCTTCACCACGCAGGGATGCTGCTGCCCCTTGCTCCCAAGCCAAGCATGGTCCTCCCGAGACCCCGGCGGTCCAGGCGAACGGCGACAAGCGTTACTGCCTGAAGGTCTGTTAGCAGACACACAACCTTTCCTTTCACGAAATGCGAAAAAAAGGCTTTCCTCTGGAGGCAAACTATTTGGGTGTTCAGGCATTATGTATTTCTATTTGCTATTAGACCACTGATCTAGCCAGTCTCTTGTTACCTTGCCTTCAGCCCCATTTTATATACACCGTAATTTCTAATAAAGAAACCTTAAGTACTTCAAAACACCCCCTTTAATCTGTCAAGACTAAGCTTTGGTGCTACAAAATATTTTTAAACTGGTTTGAGAAAGGAAGTGAAGAAGAAAGAAGAATTTGTCTGCTTTTACTCTTTTTCCATCATCACCTTCTCTGTTTTTTCCTCTTCCCACCCTTATTCCACACTTCTCATTCTGTCTGTAGATATCGGGGTCTGCGTTTCAAATGAATTTAAAGAACTTCCGGGCGATCGTGCAAGAAGGATTTCACTTCTTTAAGACCACGTGAACGGTACATCAGAATGAAAAACTCTACTTTCACAAATTTACCTGCTTTTTTTGGGTCAGGTGTTACCTCCTGCTGTAAAAGTACTAGTATTTAACATTCCATTTTGACAGCAGCAAAGTTGAGTACCTGCTACAAGCAGACACGTGTTTTGAGAAGCTGCGAGAGGAGCGCCTCATGCAGCGCGCCGCCACGCCAGGAATGCGACCGTCACCCTGGGAGCACATACCACAGCACCCGCCAAGGCTGTGGCCAGTATCTTGCCTCTCCCGGCCATACGTCAACATCCAGCAAAAGATAACGTTTGAACTAGAGCTCCACCACCAGACATTAAACAGTAGCCTTAGCAAGCGCAATACGGTCATCAGCCCTGAGAACTATACATTCAAAATGAAGGAACTTCAGCATTTAAAAGATGTAGTGACAGTCCATTTAGCCTTGAACTGTGCAATATGAATGTGATTTGCACAACTGAATTTTGCAAGTAACATAATTATGGTATGTATCTCTATATAAAACTTCCTATCTCAAGATTGTTTACAGGAAATATTTTTGCAATGACTCTGCTTCTACTGCAGCAAAGCACACAAATACATGCTCAGCTAGTCAGCTGAACTAACACGGGATTAACCTTAGATACTGAAGTTTAGCATACACTTGCATGCTTTGAACCCAACACAAAGAAAGACAGGCAACAGAGGGCAGAAGGGTAACTATTTCTCACCCACGTTGTAATTTGTGGTTACTCAGTGAATCCCATATATACAGAATTTAACTAAAAGAACAACAGCAGCTTTCACTGCCATCCCCCTACGAACGATGCTAGCCCGTAAAAGCAACATGCTGCTGACCTAGAAAAAACTCTTTTGACTACACTACTATAAAGGGATAAAAGTCTGGTACTTTCCTGAGGCCATTATGTTGTAAGAGAACAGGAGATTACAGAATCACAGAATCACAGAATGGTTGAGGTTGGAAGGGACCTCTGGAGATCATCTAGTCCAACCCCTCTGCTCAAGCAGGGTCACCTAGAGCACATTGCACAGGATTGCATCCAGGCGGGTTTTGAATATCTCCAGAGAAGGAGACTCCACCACCTCTCTGGGCAACCTGTTCCAGTGCGCTGTCACCCTCACAGTGAAAAAGTTTTTCCTCATGTTCAGATGGAAGTGTCTGTGTTTCAGTTTGTGCCCATTGCCTCGCGTCCTGTCGCTCGGCACCACTGAAAAGAGTCTGGTCCCATCCTCTCGACACCCTCCCTTCAGATACTTGCACACATTGATAAGATCTCCTCTCAGCCTTCTCTTCTCCAAGCTAAACAGGCCCAGCTCTCTCAGCCTTTCCTCATAAGAGAGATGCTCCAGTCCCCTAATCATCTTTGTAGCCCTTCGCTGGACTTGCTCCAATAGTGCCACATCCCTCTTGTACTGGGGAGCCCAGAACTGGACGCAGTACTCCAGATGTGGCCTCACCAGGGCTGAGTAGAGGGGGAGGATCACCTCCCTCCACCTGCTGGCAACACTCTTCCTGATGCACCCCAGGATACCATTGGCCTTCTTGGCCACAAGGGCACATTGCTGCCTCATGCTTAACTTGGTGTCCACCAGCACTCCCAGGTCCTTCTCGGCAGAGCTGCTTTCCAGCAGGTCAGCTCCCAACCTGTACTGGTGACTGGGGTTATTCCTCCCCAGGTGCAGGACCCTGCACTTGCCTTTGTTGAACTTCATGAGGTTCCTCTCTGCCCACCTCTCCAGCCTGTCCAGGTCTCTCTGAATGGCAGCACAGCCTTCTGGGGTATCAGCCACTCCTCCCAGTTTTGTATCGTCAGCAAACTTGCTGAGGGTGCACTCTGTCCCTTCATCCAGGTCACTGATGAAGAAGTTGAACAAGACTGGACCCAGGACTGACCCCGGGGGGACACCGCTAGCTACAGGCCTCCAACTAGACTCTGCGCCACTGATCACAACCCTCTGAGCTCTGCCATTCAGCCAGTTCTCAATCCACCTCACTGTCCACTCATCTAACCCACACTTCCTGAGCTTGTCTATGAGGATTTTATGGGAGACAGTGTCAAAAGCCTTGCTGAAGTCAAGGTAGACAACATCCACTGCTCTCCCCTCATCTACCCAGCCAGTCATTCCATCATAGAAGGCTATCAGATTGGTTAGGCATGATTTCCCCTTGGTGAAGCCATGCTGACTACTCCTGATCACCTTCTTGTCCTCCACATGCTTGGAGATGGCTTCCAGGATGAGCTGCTCCATCACCTTTCCAGGGATGCAGGTGAGGCTGACTGGCCTGTAGTTCCCTGGGTCCTCCTTCTTGCCCTTTTTGAAGACTGGGGTGACATTGGCTTTCTTCCAGTCCTCAGGCACCTCTCCTGTCCTCCATGACCTTTCAAAGATGATGGAGAGTGGCTTAGCAATAATGTCCGCCAGCTCCCTCAGCACTCGTGGGTGCATCCCATCAGGGCCCATGGATTTGTGGGTGTCAAGTTTGCTTAAATGATCTCTAACCCACTCCTCCTCCACCAAGGGAAAGTCTTCCTCTCTCTAGACTTTCTCTCTTGCCTCCAGGGTCTGGGGTTCCTGAGGGCTGGCCTGAGCAGTAAACACTGAAGCAAAGAAGGCATTCAGTAACTCTGCCTTCTCTGCATCCTTCGTCAGCAGGGCACCCACCCCATTCAGCAAAGGGCCCACATTTCCCCTAGTCTTCCTCTTGCTACTGATGTATTTGAAGAAGCCCTTCTTGCTGTCCTTGACATCTCTAGCCAGATTTAATTCCAAACGGGCCTTAGCCTTCCTCGTCGCATCCCTGCATACTCTGACAACATTCCTATAATCCTCCCAAGTGGCCTGT
The DNA here is from genome assembly GCF_036417845.1 of Apteryx mantelli. Taxonomy (NCBI): domain Eukaryota; kingdom Metazoa; phylum Chordata; class Aves; order Apterygiformes; family Apterygidae; genus Apteryx; species Apteryx mantelli. Next base: position 111,446,145 of record NC_089980.1, on the reverse strand, counting down.
CCCCCTTTCCACTTTCTGTATACTTCCTTCTTCTGGTTGAGTTTTGCCAGGAGCTCCTTGCTCATCCATGCAGGTCTCCTGCCTCCTTTGCTTGACTTCCTACTCATAGGGATGCACCGCTCTTGAGCCTGGAGGAAGTGATGTTTGAATATTAACCAGCTCTCTTGAACACTCCTTCCTTCTAGGGCCCTCACCCATGGGATTCCTCCAAGTAGGTCCCTGAAGAGGCCAAAGTTTGCTCTCCTGAAGTCCAGGGTTGCGATCCTACTTGGTGCCCTGCTGCCTCCTCGCAGGATCCTGAACTCCACCATCTCATGGTCACTGCAGCCAAGGCAGCCCCCAACCTTCACATCTTCCACCAGTCCTTCTTTGTTTGTTAGTACGAGGTCCAGCAGCACACCTCTCCTTGTTGGCTCCTCCACCACCTGGGTCAAGAAGTTGTCACCAATGCTCTGCAGGAACCTCCAGGACTGTTTGTGCCTAGCTGTGTTGTCTTTCCAGCAGATATCAGGGTGGTTGAAGTCCCCCATGAGAACCAGGGCCTGGGATCGTGAGGCTACTTCCAGCTGTCTGTAGAAGGCCTCATCGACTTCCTCTTCCTGATCAGGTGGCCTGTAGTAAACACCCACAACACTGTCACCCATGCTAGCCTGCCCTTTGATCCTTACCCATAAGCTCTCGACTCGCTCTTCATCCACCCCTAGGCACAGCTCAATACATTCCAGTTGCTCTCTCACATAAAGAGCAACTCCACCACCTCGCTTTCCTGGCCTGTCTTTCCTAAAAAGCACATAGCCATCCATGACAGCACTCCAGTCATGTGAGCTGTCCCACCATGTCTCTGTAATGGCAATGAGATCATGGCCCTGCGACCGCACACATATCTCTAGTTCTTCCTGTTTGTTCCCCAAGCTGCGTGCATTGGTGTACAGGCATTTCAGGGAGGTGATCGAGCATGCAGGTTTCCCAGGAGGGGTAAAAGAGGGTCCTCCATAGCCACATCCCATGCGCACTTCCCTGGCTGCATTCACCTGCTGGAGGCATTATTAATTAAAATGGCCACGGAACAGAACAAACAAGGAGGGAGAAGTAGGGGAGGGGGGGAAAAAAAAAAAAGAAAGAGGGAGAAGTAGGGGAGAGAAAAAGAGAGAAGTAGGGGAGGAAGAAGAAAATGGAGAAAAATGAAAAAGGGGAAAGAGAAAAGAAAAAGGCAAAAAAGAAGGTAAAGAACGCACACACACACACAAAAAGCAAAGCACAGTCCCTTCCCATGGCCCCCACAGGCATGGTCTGGTGCCTTCCATGGTCATGTTCATCCCTTCCACGTCTAGGTGGGCCATGACACAGTGAGAAATAAAGCGCACATGCTTCCTTCCTAGTCGGTGGAGAGAAAGTGCTCCCAGGACACACTTCATCTCCCCCTACGATAGAGGACTAAGACATCTAGAAGGCTTGTTCACTTTACCAGCTATAAGAGGAGTCTAGATAATTAGCTCAAACATAGCTATTGAGATGCCTGAAATAAGCTGTCTTCTACCTTATCGTCTGCAACAAGCTATGGCAGTCAGTAGGTATATAAGAGTTGCATCTATTTTGTATCAAATCCAAGGTAATAAAGCTGAAAACTATGGGTCAGATTCAACTTTAATGCATAGACCATGACAATTCTAGCGACTCTATAAGAAATTCACCCATTTTTGGTGCTAATTTTTTCTGCATTCACTCCATTGTATAGTATTTTCTAAATATGCCCTTGTGTCTCGTATCTTAAGAGACAGTTTTACAGATTGATTTAATTTTAACTTTCATGCAAGTCACTGTCCTATAAAAAATGCCATAAGAACAGAAATTTGACAACTGTATCACCAACTGCTTTCAAGCTGAGTATCTGCAAAAACAAAGTAGAGTTGCTACAAAAATTTCAAGTTAATGGAAGACATACAGTCAAATTATATTTCTGTAAATTAACAGTCTTCTACTTGAACTGTAAAGTGAGCAATCTGAGATGTAAATCAAGGCCAGCAGCGCACATGTGTACATTCACACAAAGGGTGATTTGGAGATGAAGGCCTAAGGCCACTGACCTCAACAAGCAAGTCAAAAGGGCTTAGACTGAACTGCTCACCCCCATTTCCTTACAGGTTTAGAGCCTAAATCTTCTTTAAACTGCTCCCAGGAGGCTGAGTGTATGGCAACAATGACTGTGCATGTCTTAAAATCATGTAAAGTAATGGTGTACGTGAATACAATTTTCAGGACACTGCTCTTCTGTAAAGAGTTTGTATTAAAGGACTGCTCTCCAAAAAGCTTAAGATAATTTTCTGTTTGAAGCAGAAAAGCCTAAAACTGCATCTTATCTGTAATATGGGAACACATTAGTGGCCTCTGCAAACACAGTAACAATTATGGTAAATCATAAGGGGAAACGCATGTTGGTTAATCTGGAGATTGCATTTTGCTGCCAGGGTACTGGCAGTCATCTTGTACGTCATTTGTTTTTCTTTTAATCTAATTTGCTTGAATTACTGGACAGTGGATACATTTCTTACACTGTAAATATGAAGTAAAATCCAGAGAACAAAGAGAATCAACAGGTCTGCAGTCCATGGCCTTTCCTCACTGACAAGTACAAACCCCCTGCAAGGACACGCAGTCATTTGGGTATTCCAGGATGAAGATGAGGAGGTGTCCAACTAGACGGGGTACTTGGGGCAGCTGTTTTACACAGCATGCCTCCTTTGGGTCCAGCAGATCCGCAAAGGATTACCTATTAGCATGACCATAAGTGTCATTTTGCGACTCTGAACCCCCCTGCTCACAGAAAGCTGCGCGCAGCTGCAGCACAGAGGCCCATGTCAGGACGCTCCCGGCAGATCCACCATTGCAGGAAGGACTGAGAGACCACGCTGGAAGAGAGGTCTCCTCCTAAGCCATGAACGGCTTCCACGAAACCTGTGACTGATTTCACTGAGCATCACCTGGGCCTTGCTAGCTTCCTAAAGTCGCTCCCTCTCCACGAGGTAGCCTGGTTTAGAATTTTTAAAAGATACAAAACTAGAATTCTGCATCTTCTAAATATTCTAGGAGCCCCCACAGTGCAGCAAAGAAGCAGAGAGAAAATCATTAACTCTCCCCCCAATTGTATTTCGCTCTAAATGTGAACACATGCAAATCTTTCCAACAGCATTTGAACATTATACTCATTAATTAAATCTCAACCCTGACAGCTTGCAGATACATTTTTATTTAATGTGACTTCTGCATGAAATCAACCTCTGGAAAAAAAAAAAAATCAAAGCAAGTTATGTTAAGTAATTATACAATCTGTTTCTCCAGAGAGATGTCTGGGCTAGACAGTTGGCGCTGAAACAGCAGATTAAATTTAGAACTGAAAGGCCATGCAGTGAAGGTGAACTCATAGCCTTTAGTCCTCTGTTGACTAAAAGCTGTACATGTTGTTAAAATGATGCGTTGTGCCCCTGAGGCAAAGTTCACTATTTTTCAAAAGAAAGATGTTGAGAAATGATTTTCATCTGTAGAAAGCCTCTATTTCTAATTCATGAGCAGCATACTGATGCCACTGGCTGACCTAGCTGCATCCTTCTCAAGGTTATTCCCCCATCCTCAAATTAATATGGTACTTTTAAAATATATATATTTTTAATTTGCTTTAGCAGTGTTGCTACAGCCATGACAGTCTAAGGCTATAAAAAAGTCAAGCTTTGTAAAAGGAAATAATGTCCCTTAAATTTTGATTCATTTTCATGTCAAATGCAAGCAGTGAAATAGATCCCTTTGGGATTTCAGACAGCAGCATTTCAGCTCCCCCATGACTCCTCAAAGACAAAGTACATCCATAAACCTTGCAATTTAAGATCTTCCTAGTTTGAGTTCCCTACTACGTACAATACTACTACATTCTGAAATCAAACATTTAGTAAAACACAAAATCACTGCCATAATAATCAGTCATCCAGACATCACGGAAATATCAACTGACCTTCATGAGATGCTGATTTATCCATTTTGTGAAGGTCTTCTTTTGTACTTTGTCCCGTTCATCTGGAGGAAAAAAGGTGAAAAGAAGAGTTTTCAACAGTTCTATAAACAACACAGAAGACTTTTATAGACAGCTTTATAAAATTAGCAATCTAGCAATGTTAAAAAAAAACAGAACATGTGAAAGTTCTGAAATGTCTAATTAAAATAATAATGCGTCAATGTTTTCACAGTACTTCACAGCATGTCACGCAAAAGTTTCTTGAACTTCCAAGTGAGTTCCTCTGCTGTAAAAGCTAGAGCCGTGCTGTTAGGAAAGCAGCAATACTAACAGAAAGATAAATTCCCACAAAAAAGTCCACCATTCCCTAAGATGTACTAAAAAGATCAAGGCAAACTTTGTAGGAGCTATAAATACTACTTTCAGCCTCTAAAATCTAATCAAATTTTAAAGCATTTACCAGTAGAAAAATCTCTATATGAAAGTCTGCCTTTTGATCACTAGGCTTTTTGACTACAATATCACTCTTGTTCCAATATGCAAGCCTGAGCTACAGCTTTATTCAGAGAAAGCACCCTCTTATCTTTAATATTTTATAAATAGGGATGTTTGCTAACCCAGGTGTGGGGCCCAGCTATTGCCAACAACTCTCCCTTTGGTGCAATAGTTAGTGCAAATGATTCCCCACAAAATATTGAGAAGAAACAAGAAGAACAATAGCCCCCCAAGCATCCCACTTACAGATGGTTAGTATATATATGCATTTTAGAGCCATGTTAAAGAAACAGTAACTACGACTCCAGCCCAGGAGTTAAATTATCTCAGCAAACCTATCCGGGGTCATTAGGCAGTCAACGTCCAGCACAACTGCTCCAGAGGAGATGCCTCAGCCCCACTGAAGCCCCGGCGCTCCCCAGAGGCAGGAGCCACAGTGCATTACGACAGGTACCATCTGTGCAAGCCTAAAATAGCAAGATCCCTTAAGACCCTGCACAACAGAACTGCAGCTGTTTCATTGACTTGGGCTATTTGTAGAGTGGCTAGGAATTAGCAGTGAACTCAGGTAGCAAAACAAGATCTCTTCTTCAGCTACCTCCATCACTAGAAGACTGAATCAGAGCCTGCGTTTTACATTAAAAATATTATTTTCGGATTGGTCAAAGGTAGAAGAAGTAGCGCAAAAAAAAGCCACCCCAAAATTTCACAGCAGGTCCATGTTCATGAACTTTCAAGTCTCTGTGGTGATACTGAGGTCTTTCAAAATGACATGAGATCATAAGATGATCCATCCTGGACCAAACTGAGCACTGCACCACGTTTCTGACTGCTGTGAGAAACGAATGCTTTGGGAAAGAACACAAGAACAAGACAAGCCAAAGCACACAATGCTTTCCTTTGTATACTCTTCCAGTCTGTGGCTTACAGACTTTATACATACATATACGCATCTTTGTGTTTAAGAGTCATAGATGGATTTTTTCTTCTAATTTTTTGACCCTTTTAACACACCTATAATTTTGGCATCCACAGTTCACTGTGGCAATGAGTTCTACAGTTCGTATCTGCTCTGCACATGTACATTCAGCTTTGTGCAGAACCGTGACTATTCCTTAAACAGCTTCTCCAGGCCACACAAGATCTTATAAAGTTCTGCCATATTCTTTTTCCTCCTTCACAGCTCCATACTCTTATCCTGGCTGAGGATCCCAAAAGAGGATTAAGAGACAAACTAAAGAGCAAAGCAAGCAGTATTTGAGAGAAAAATCTGTCAGATTAAGTGAACCTTTTGCTATATATATACACACACTTTTCTTTTTTAAAATAACCTTCATTTAGCAATCCAGCATTTCCAACGTAATTTACTGTAATAAGCAAGAAGCTCTGGTTTTGTAGATATAGAGAACAGAAAATCTCAGTAAGTCAGAAGAGAAAGAAATTCAGAAATACTTTCACTTATAACTGTTCCATTATGGATAGCTGTTTAAAAGGTTTTCCAAATTCCAGAATTTAATATTTCAGCTCACAAGTGTATAATGTGTCTTTTTTTTTTTTTTTAAGGTAATCTCAGCTAGTTTTGACTAACTACCACAAAGTTTACATTTGAGGAAATGTTACTGTGACAACAGGAAAAAAAAAAGTAAAAAAAGTTCACTTCCTTTTATCTTGTTAGAATATGTAGTGACTATTAATTTCAACTCTATTTTCAATTAAAATGCTAACATAAGTAAAAGAGTGATGCTTACTACCCATATTCCTTTTATACATATATATACACACACACATTACACATACACTCATAGAAAAATTTATATGTATGGCAAACACAAAAGTGTAACAAGGAAGAAAACTGTCACCTGTCATGTTGTGAAAAACACAAGGATAAGAAAAACAAATTGTGTTTTTAATCAAAACCAAACTCCTCCAAGAAAAGAAAATGCACAATTGAATCAAAGTACAGCGCAACAGTATTTAGCATGCCCAACTTCAAAGCAACATACCAAATCAAAAATACCATATGAAACAACTAGAGAATATGGGAGCTTCATGATCAAAATACAAAACTAAGAAATGAAAGCCAGTGCAAGTTTCTTTGTGAGAAGTTTGCACTTCCCATCCCGAGAGCGGCTTCTCCCCGGCACAAGTCTGCTGCCCGCTCGGAGCAGCTCTAACCACCTCCCTGGGCAAAGCCGACGCGCTGCTGCAAGCCGGGAAGGCGATGAGCGCAGCAGCCCCGCGTTACTGACCCATGCAGCACATTTGCTCCGCCAGCCCGGGGCTCAAGTCCCGCTCCTCTTTATTAAACTGTCTCATTCTTCACTTCCAAACTTCACCGTTTCTTTTCTTTTCAGGAAAAGGAAAGCAAAGTAGTGGCTAGGGCTTCTCCTGGCTGACAGAAAGTAGCAACTCCCCTTTTAAAAAAAAAAAGCACATGAGCAAACAGTCCATCTGCTGTTACAGCAAGCAAAATACAAACCTGCTGGATTTAACTCACAATAAGCACTAAACTAAGCATATATGTCTGTCTGTTTTTAACTTTAAGTGCATTAATACATATTTGAGTACAAATATTGAGCTTTTTCAAACAAGGAAGTCTATTTTCTTGCTTATTTGAACAGTGTCTAGGAAGTAAGAGCGTCATCACAAAACAAAAGCAGTGCCAAGACAGTGTAGGGATCAGCAGCAAGGCAGCAGTCATAGGGAGAAAACACATCTCCTTAGATCATCTGAACTGTAGGTCATAACAAAAAACCCGCAATGGTTAAATAATCAACTTGAGCCTCTGCACCTTCACCTGCTATTGCAGGTACATTCTGATATACCAGACCAATTAAAAGTCTCTTATGCTTTAAATACCCCAAAAGTGCCTCAGGAAAATATCTATAGTCTATATCTATCATCTTAACAGATTTGACACCTACTTTATGAATCTACACTGCAACATCAGGGCAAAGTGTCATGTACCTAAAGAGGCTGCAGACTAGAAAATTTGTATTTACTCACAAAATCCAAATTACAAATTCAGAGGCCAGGTCCTTCTAACTCTGATGGCCCTTTCCATGAGTCTTAATGCTTGTCTGGATCACAGCATGGGCAAAAGAGAATGATTTCTCAGGAAGACGCTTTTCCTATCAACACAACACCAGTGTCTCTCCTTGGGATGCTGTCCTGGGAGGAGCAGCTGGCAAGTCCTCCAGGCCACTAACCGCAACTTTAAATCACCTTGGAGCAACTGCCTCACAGGCCATCAGCTTGAAAGAGCAGAAAAGTGCACTTACACCTCAAGACTGACATGAGGAAAGGCAAAAAGAGTGCAAGAATTGTACAAGAGAACAAATCCCTTAATTTTCTAGAAAAGCTGCAAATTTCTGTTCTTCTTTCTTCATCCTAATGGTGAAAAGATGAAAGTTGGGAGTTCCTCCACTAGTGACAGACTTGCAAAATATATCCATTTCCTGGCATCTTCTTGCACTGCTAAGTTAAGTTTGCTACTCCTCTGATACTTGTTTACCTCCAAGAATGGTCAGCTAGACAACAGGTTTTTCTACATTCATCCAGGTGTTTACAAAAGCCCTGATATCCATTATTCCTTACTGATGTATAAATTCACTAATTCTTCTGCACATACTGCTTCTATTTACAACAGTGATTTACATTAAGTTCAAAAAGCTACATTAAACGAACATTATTAAGGTTGTAAAATGAAGCATTCAGAAGTGGAGTTAAATCTGGAATTAAAACTTGCTTTGAAACCTTAATACAACTCTCTTGGGAATACTATGATATTTAATTAAATGATCATTTATTATTTTTTCATAAGACTCTCCATTGTCCGGTGCATAGAAGGGATACTACTCATTTGATGAGCACTTATTCAATAACATATTTGATGTTGTTGCTGAATATGGAGCACCAAACCTATTCATTGCTCACTTTCCAAATCCTTCTTTGAAGAAAAAATTCATTTCATTATAGGTTTTCCTCTGATATTCCTAACTATAGTGAGTGAGCACATACTACAGAATAATTTCTTGTTCAAAACTTCTACAAGAAGAAGGTGCTGTTATTCCCATTCTGTACAGAAAGAAGAGAAAAAGAATTACATTAACAACTAGGTGCTGAGACACTGAAAATCCAGCTTCTCAGAGAAGTCTTATGTTCAAAGATTAGTTGTTCTCATCAGGTTCTGTTGTAAGCCTGAGCGCTCAACACTTCTGCAAACAAGACCTTGGCAGAGATGCTCAGAAAATAGAGCACAATTGATGCATGACCTCTCGCAAAAACATCTATTTTATGACACTCACCCAGAACGAAGTAACAGTACTGTGGAAGTCCTAGAGGAAAAATCCAATTCTCCAGACAGTGCTCAAATGCCTCCCCTAGGAGACCTTCCTCTCTGCTTCTGCAAACTCTAACCTAACTTTCCATGTGCCTTCCAAGGTCTATACCAATCTATTCATTCTTTCTCGTGACTTAAGAACCACGGGACACCTAACAAATCTGTCAGAGTCTGAAACAGTCTTTAGGAAGCTAAAATATCAGTTTAAACAAGTCTAATTTGAAAAGTTAAAAATACAGAATTTTTGATAGGGAAGTATAGAATAACCTTAATGATAGGTAATTTACCAGCTTTCATATAATACATTATTAAGTATTCTTACTTATAGCTGTTTTTAAGGTATACCTATTTGTAAGACTTTTATATCAACTGGGACTAACTATCTAAAATAATGATTCAGTGAAAGATACCTCTGTTATGAAGAACTGGGATTACCTTTGTTCCTGTATAGTCTCCTAAACTAGATCAACTCAGAAAAGAATAAATTAAAATTCAAACATACAATCAGTAAAGTGTATGAGAACAGATCTATGCTATGAATTGTGTGTTATCACATCAAATTTTCATTATGACACACGGCATATAAAATCCTACATACTTCGGCAATGATATACAATAATTGAAAAACATATCCTTTCCGCTATTAAAATATCAAGGCTGAATTCACATTTGTGTATCTATCAAATTGACAGCTATGGTGAGGTCTTGCAGAAATGTTAAAAAGATTTGGGGAAAAAAAAATTTAGAGGCCTGATATGGGGATCTTTGCATATTCAACCTCACTCTCAAAGTTGAGAGAAATATCGAGTCTGTAAGCATTACAGTTTCAGGACCTATTTATTGGGATCGACGTTTGCTATTAGAAAAGAACTATTGGAAAACAGGGAACTCCCAACTTATTTTCAAGTGGTTTCTAACTTGAAAAGAAACAAACCTCTGTGAATACTTAACTATTTAGTCACTCGAAACTAGAATGGCAATAAAAGTGTTTGTCAGGAAAGATTAGATTCTCAGCTAAAGGATTTCAACTACTGGTTCTTGTTACCTCCCCACCCTGCCCCACCCCAAATCCTGGGTAAATATCACAGGGTTCTGGGGGGAGTAATTGTCTCACTTGACAACTCAGCCTTTTATTAGGTGTTTGCTTCCTCTAACAGAGTGTATTTTGCTACAGATAGTGCTTTACATTTTATATTTCAAAAGACTACTTCATATGTTTTCATATATAACGTTACCATTCTTAAATCAGCTGTTCTTGAAGAGTAGGAGATGCCTGTCAAGCTTAAAAGTATTATTTCATATTTTAGTGTTTGCCATTTATTATCTGATCAGCTTCTCCTTGGATTTACGGAGTCAGAACTCATAAGGTTTCTCGTTCGCGTCCCTGTTGCTGTTCACGTACCAGGACGGCTTGGGGAACAGCACTAGCAGTTTGCAGTAGCTCGCCCTGGAGACAGCATCGCATTACTTCTTTTTTTAGAAAGACTGAATGGAGGCCTTGTCAGCCCAATACAAAATAAGAGGGTATCTGGAGACAGACCGGTAAGGTACAGAGTTTAGATAATACAGGGGAAGAAAGACTAAGGACATGGAGCAAGGGAGAGAGATGATCTGCATGTAAGAAGGAGGAATAAAAAAATATATATATACAGTTTATGAGTCTACATAATGAAATTTGGATAACAGAATTCAGGACAGGCAAAATGATGCGGCTCACTCTTTTGGAAGAACTGCCAAAAATCAAGAGACAGTAGGCTAGGCAAGGATTCTTACACAAAGCATGTATCTTACTATAAAAAAAAATATGCAAGCAAAAATGAATGCTGTTAAGGCACAAACTCTTAAAATGCATAACCTTATAGAGACTCACTTCTTAACAACGAAGACCTAAAGCATCTTTAAAAAATCTTATTTCAGTCATGTAAAATTCCTTCATTTCTCTTTCCCACTTGTTGCTCATTGCCATCATTTCCTCTCTTCTGACAAGCTTAAATCCTTCCTCCCTTGGCTCACAGGTGTGAAGCTTCAATTACCTGTGAAGGGTCCCACACATCCACAAAGGTGCACAAATCAGGACAGCAGTGCATATATACAAATGCATCTTTTCAGAGAGAAAGATGAGGCACAAGTGATGAGATAAAAATGACAGTTGAGACTTCTTTCCTTCTCAACATGTTACTTCTAAATGTCTAAAAACTAAAACTGATGTAATGACATGGGGGAAAGTTAAGTTATGCCAGAAAAATTTCCATCAGTAACCAGAAAAATCTAAGGAAAGTGCTCACACCCCCAATAGTTATTATTTAGGTTTAATATCTAGGAGGAAAGTTTGTATTACCTGCTGGGGTTACCGTGACTGCCCTCAGCACCCTCACACACAAACCACCCAAGGGTGGGAAAAGCATCTCCAGATCCTTCTCTTCCTCCTCCCAGGGCGGTCGCTATGGGCTGCTGTCGGAGGAGGACACTGGGAGGACAAACCTCAGGGCTGTCCCTGCGCGTGTCACAGTCCGCGGTTACCATCACAATTGCACCCTCACAAACACACCTTCACAGTTGCCATCAGCTGCCCCGTACTTTCCCAGAAAAGGTGCCCTGCTCACCTACTGCCTCTTCTGATGGAGGGTGCGTTCGTATCAGATTCTTTCAAACTAGTGACTCCTCTGTGTATTCCTATTAGGCGAGCCACTAATGCTTACAGCGCTTCATTTTTTGTATGTCTTGCCAGACCACAGATGAACATTATTATGGAAGTGATTCAAATTTACTCCTGTCCTGGGCTTTGCACTGTTAATTGGAACAGCAATGAAACATGAATCTCAGCTTAGGTCTTCTCTCAAATTTTCTGGTTGCTCCAATTTTGTTGTGAAGAATTTAAACATCTCTCCGTTTAGTTTCCTCTCCTCTGAAAAGCAATCAAATCTCTTACACACTAGGGCAAAAGTCACAGGCACCATTGGTCTGATTCACAAGGATGAATCAGCATAAAAGTTCTGCCCGTTTATTCTAAAATCTGACACCCCATCACACGCTACTTGTATTAAACTGTGGACTACGTGGATCAACAGTTGAGGATGAACTAGAAATTCTGTCTTGTTCCAGGAGCTACAGATATTATCAAATAAGACCAAATGCAGACTTCACTGAAGTTAACAGTAAAGCCCCCACTGACTTTCCTGTGATTAGGGTTCAGCCTTTATGACAAAAAATAATTAATATTTAGGACCTCTGATAAAGTTTTCAAATAGGATATTTTTATTTTTCACAAGACAAAATATTTTTGTAAATTTTACTCGTCAAATAATTTTTATGGATGTGTTTAGCTAAAAAATACAAATGTTTTCTGAAAAAATGATCTTTAAAAAAGGAACAATGCCATTTTTAGGTAGAATGTGAACTAAATTTGATGACAGACATAAAAGCACCAGACTTTGAAGTGCTCAAATATTAGAAAAGTTGAAGAAAATACCATGCTAGAAAATATAAGGATTGAAAATAAACTGGAGAACTTGACTGCTTTTACTTTGCGTTACATTCAGTTGTCCCTTAAGTGGGACTCCCAATGAAGTTGTCTTGACTGCAACAGCTGCAAACACAATCCAAAGATATCACCCTTTCATCCGTGTTTTATTTAATGTGTGTTTGTCCACTCAACTTTAGTGAGTGACTTTAGCAGCTTCCCAGCCTTACAAGCAAAGCAGTGACACATTACTGCAGATTAATTTGTGGAGAGAAAACTAACATATTGCAAGAGTTTAAATGTTTTGATTTGGAACACAACAATACTTATATGGGGAAATCTGCAATTCTCCATGACTAAATTCTACTATAAACTGTTTTATTTAAATGTCTATATTTCTGAAAAGACTAGAGCACAAAAATTTAAACAAATTGCTTTGATACTTAAGCAATATACTTGCAATGAAACAAAACAGTTTATAAAAGTATGTCTTTAGTCGCATGCAAACTGTCCTATTTGCTGTGTCATCTGCTCTTGTAAACGGCTTCGCAAAATAGAGCGCTCTGTCTGTAAGATATATTGCTACCCAGTTGCAAATGAAATGCAACACTTAGATTTTTATATCCCTGTAACAATCTGTGAAATGATTTGATGCACTTATTAGGACTCAGCTACAGAGCAACTATAAAACCGTAACACTAGCCGCAGCTTCCCTCCAGTTAGCTGTTCACATATTGCTGCTTAAACAGAAGTCCCAATCCTAGATGCACACAAATAAGCAGAGTTTCCCTGAATCTATGCACGATGAAGATCCAGCCGAACTCCATGTATTCAGCCAACTCCAGAAGAGACGCGATAGAGCCCAGGCAGCTCAGGCTTACTGCTCTGCTTGGGGACGTTCCTCACGGCCCAGCAGCTCCTGCTGACACACTCTGGACATCCTTAAACTAGTCCGTTAGGGTAACAGCAGCAACACAACTATACACATTAGCCCTCTGGGCCCCAAACAGGTTTTTCAGCTCATGGAGACCTGGGCTGTTACGGCTAAACTTTTACCAGTATCCAAACTAGCTACTTCCCAGATATATCAGATTGTGCATGACAACCTGAACTTCTACGTTCATAATCTGGATTAATATGAAGAGATGTTCGCCGAAACAAGGACATAAGGCATAACATGGAATATTGGTCTCTGTTACCACTACAGTGTGCTAGAAACAAAAGAAGACTCTTTGCTCCACCCTCTGAAATTAGAATTAAACTCTGACCTCCAAAAATTTCAGTCATAAAACTCTCATTGACTTTTACAGAGCTATGATCCTCATTTGTCAATGTATAGACAAAGGTGTACAAAATCTGAAACATAGAAATGACCAGCTCACCATTAGGCTTGTGATATCCTGCTATATACTGTACCTCAACCTTACAAATACAGGAGAAGACAAAACCACAGTCGATGGCAAATAAATGCTCTGCATCCTGAAAATATTCAAAAATTTGCTAATTGCACACCCATCTGGCCCAAAAAGAGATTGCATGCATCAAACTCTCAACTGGACCTTATTCAGCCACTACTTTCTGAGCAGACTAAAGAATTCAGCTGGTCTACTCCAGCACGCATGGGGACCAGTCACCTGCATGAAATCCGTGCAGGTTCGCCTGGGTTTGCAATTCTGCACATAAGACACCATGTAAATCTGTAATTAGTGGACCAAGAACTACACTTCTGATGTGAGCTACAGGTGTGTAAATTAACACCACCCGTACCGGTATGGAAGAACTGCCGCCACGGGCATGTGTGCATATACAGGCAAACCCAGAGGAATCCCATGCAATCACTTCATATTCGTAGAATCTAAGCCTGCAGCACTTTGTAACTAGCTAACTCGCTTCTAACCAGCAAAGACACATGAAATAAGCATTAAAAAAGCATTATTCTAGTGTCCTCCAGTCCCAGCAAATGACCTGAAATGCCCCATGTTCTAAATGGCTCAGAAACACAAATCAAATAAGGGTCCCAGCCCCTAAAGTTTACAACTGAAGCATACAGCAATGGATCAACAACAGACACAAACAGACCATGGGACAAATACAAGGAAATAATGAGATAATACAGTCACCTGTAAACCCGTTGTACTTTACAAAAGTTAGTGTAACCTTCCACCCTCTTATTGCAATAGCTGATTTGATTCTTACTATTCTCCTTGCTTACTATGCCCATACACTCCTTCTTATACATAACTTATTACCAATTATGGTCCACACTCTCAAGATTTGCGTTACTAATGAATTCAAAGTATCTCTCGCTTTCCTCTACTGTTCCAAATAATATTCCTGTTTTTATTCAATTTCCAACTTTAAAACATTTCCAGAGAAAAATGTGGAGAAAATGATTAAAACATTGGTTGATCCAAATAGCCAAAACCCTCTTAAAAATTACACATTAGTATATTTACTTGTTGCAAAGACTTACGGATTTGAGAGGTGAAATGATCACCAAGAACACAATTTTATAAAAAACAGCATTTAGGCTTTTTTTTTTTTTTTTAAGTAATTAACCAGTTTGGATTAATTAAAATCACATAGAAAAATCTTATCCAATACAGTGCTACAGATCTTCATGTCTGGTTCTTTTAATACTGGAAAATCACTATGGTGTAACTGCGGCACTGGCACAATATTCTGCATACAAAATTCCTAAAGCTCAGCAACCCTCTAATGAATTTCCCTCTGTGTGGCCCTCTCCTTGAAGCCCTATAGGGGGACAGATTTTTGACTCTATTACAAAGAGAACAACAAAGCAAAACTCCAGAGCTGGCAGTGAACACCACTGAGAATTTGACATAAAATACTTGTTTTCTAATTTGATTCAGCTTTCAGTGTTATTTGATTTCTGCCTTCTAGAGAGAGAACACCCATGGGAAAATGTCGCATCTTCCCATCAAGACACACAAAATACATATGTAGCTTAAAAGAACATCTCAGCAGATGTTGCACTATCCTGCACGGTGTATCATGGCATCTCTTGGCTTGTGGCTGTATGACTTTCTCAGAGTACCACCTCAACCAGAATTTAAAGTCAATTAAAAAAAAAAAAAGAGAGAGAGAGAGAGAGAGAGAGAGATTTTACTCTTTAGCAAGAGATTTGGAAGTTTTCATGCAGATTAAAAATGGGTTTGTAAAATACCAGATGATAGTTTATACACTTTAAAATACTAAAGTGAGACTTTTTAACTGAAACCCGTACTGGAATGATGTGACTAAACCAAAGAGCAAAAGGTTTATTAGACTACCATCTATCTTAATCAGTCCAGTGCAAACTGAGGACACAGTAACTAGAAGCATTGTGCTAAGAAAATCTAAACACAATCATTTTTCCCAAAACTCCCAGAAGTCAGCAGAGATTTACACTGACTCTGTTTTTTCCATCCTTTCACTCTAGCTTATATTGAGTCCTGCTCCACTTTTTACTCTCTCCCTTAGAGAAAAAGCAGAGGAATAAATTCCAAGAAATTCATGAAAAGGTCCTGAGAGAAGAAAAGACGACCCAGAATAGTGGTGTTCCCCTCCCAAAATGAATCGGCATCCTTTGAAGGCCTATGCTTACAGTGAATATACTAACCTCAAGCAGCCACAGAGCACGAAAAATTGGAGAAGGAACAGCTCTGTTTCCATGTAGCACAATATAGTCTCAAAACGACACAGCTTTACATTGCCATTTCCTCAAGACAAGCTAACGCTACGAAGCTTTCATGCAATGTGCAAAGTATACCAATATACCCACCAGCAGAGTCAAGAAAATGACGGAGCTTGAAAAGAGAGAGTAAGGATGAAAATCTGTGACCTTGTTTTTGGGCAAATACATGCAAATCAGTTTGGGCCTCGCTCTCCCTCTGATCTTCTCATAACCCTCTAATACACTTATATGCAAAGAAGATTAATTTGGTCTGAGTATAGTGTCAAGATAATTAGAATAAGAATCAGAATCATTGGACATAAAATCTCCTCAGCTGATGTTTATACCCCAGACGTATGGCTTGCTCTCCAGCAGCACATTCCCCCTTTGTTCTGCTATCAGTGTCACGAACAATCAAAGCCTCTGCTCCACGACAAAGGAATTTGTAAAAATAAATATGGGAACATCTTCAGTGTCAAGGAAGACAAAGACCACCTACACTCTGAAACTATTATCAAACTTCTAAAGATTTAATGCCAGCTCACCCAAAAAATAAAGTATTCTAGCCAATTTGAGGACTTCACCTGAGGAACACACTTTACATTAAAAACATGCCTATGATGTTTGGGAAATTCCATTGACCACTCACTTTTCGCGATCACCACACCAAACCAAAGCAAACACTTGCACTCATTTGGAATGTTTCAAATACATGCTGTATTTCACTGGAAATATCTACAAGCTCTTAGGCCATTTTCCAAAGAGTTATCAGCAAAGCAATTCTTTCACTCATGCAGAGAGCAGCTAATTGAACTGCCTTGACGAAACGTGCAAAAAGATGGTGACTAGAAAAATATGCAAATTATTAGCTCAAAGCATGTGACGTGATTGCTTTTCAAATATAGCGTTGCCCTACACAATATATAGCTATACAAGTGTCCGGAAAAGCAGTGGAAAGCAACTGAAAACTGCATGGGTGTTTAACACCATGGTAAAGGGGGGAAAAAAAATCCACCCAGGGAGACAGGTGGCCCCAATTTTTGAATTATCTTTCTCATCTCAATTTCTTATTCTAGACTTCAGAGATCCTAAAATGTGTAACTGGCTGAGCATTTCTCCAGCTTCCAGATCTCCCCATTTAACCAGCGCTGTGGGCTCACCATCTATATTCACAGTTCAAATGAAAATTTGTCTCTGTCCTTAACTTTGCCAGACAGCTGACACAGGAGCCTTTGCATGACCACAGAATTCCTGGTCTTCATGAAACAAACCCTCTACAGATGCTAAGGAAGGAAGTGGACAGCATAATTTGTTTACGTGGCTGTGCTGATGCTGTAAGAAGTTAAGCCCGAGAGCTGTGAGCTCACAGAAAGGAACAAAAGCACTAATTTCATCACTTTAAGAAAGAGGCTTATCATTATTTCAGGATAATTTTTAAAGTGAATTTCCACACTTAAAATGACCAATTAAAATGACATTTTATTCAACAATCTGTTTGCTTCCCATATTCATGGCAGCACATACTGATTAATGAAATACAATACCATTTGAATCTTCCGCAATAGCAATACAAAAATCATTTTTCAAGTTCTGTGCTAGGACTAGAGCTTATTGAACATGGGATCAGTGGGGTTTGGGGATGACGCGAGTGAGGGCAGGTACTCGTTTCCTCATTAACCGCGGAAATGTCCCCTCATCCCGGATCCAGCCGCGCCACCGCAATGGGCCCACCGGGGATTTGGCCCTGTGGCACCAGCCCCAGGGCAGCACCAGAGGAGCCGGCAGCTCCACGGGGCCGCTCAGGCGGAGAAGTGTCACCAGGAAGGAGATTATAAGGGTTCAAGAAGGGGAGGAGGTCACCGCGGGGAAGTCGCTGCCATGCACAAAGAGCAGTGCGCAAGGGACAACACAGGAAAAATGGGCACAGGCAGTTTGGAAAATGGCACTGTTGGAAAAGAGGGAAATTAAGGAATGAGAAATAATAGGGCAGAGAGGGAGGCGTGTGGTCCTGAAAATGAAGACGTATTATAGCAGAAGATGCCAGGACAGCAATATACAAAGATGATGGTTTTAGTGCAAACACATGTCGAAATGACTGGTTAAACTTGGCATTTGCAATAGCAGAACGACTGATGCTCTTGCAGTGAAGACAATGCGCAGACAGCCCTCTGGAGAACAGCTTAAGCTGTCTGGGCAGAAGGAAAGGCAAAGTTTTAGAAGCGTTGTGTGGTCTGAAACTACAGAACAAGAGCCAAAAAGAGGAGTCACAAGTTACAGCCTTAAGGGACAAATAAGTGTTATCAACAGTGAGAAAAAAATAGGAGAAAGGATGACTGAACTTGAGGAATTTTGAGGATCGATATGTTAGGGAGTTTAATTTTGGCCACTAGGGGACGGCAAGACAAACAGGAGTATAAAAGAAACAGGACAAAACATAGCTGAACCATCTTCGCAACAGGGACAGAAGAGATCACAGGAATGCATCAGAAATACTGAATGGGAGATGAGGCCAGCAAGGGACCATCACAATCTCAACAGAAGAAGGAAAAGGAGGATGAGGAGGACTCCCTTCAAGGAAACGTCACTGGAACAGCCGAAGAGAAAGAAAAAGCAGGGGAAGAAAGGGAGTATAAGCTAATTGCGTCAATGTAGTCATAGAGGTCAGACAAGGTGAGGAAGAATTTATAGAAGGAAAGAGAATACAAAGCTCTGAACATGCCAAAACATTCCCTGGCATCAAACAAAACAGTCACATGTAAAATCACTGCTAAATACTGGATTTTCTGCATGTATTATTTAAATATATTTACAATATTTAATACTTTAAACAAAAAGCTACTGAATAGGGGCACATTTTTCATTTTTTCTTATTTTCTTCTGTTTAAAGATGAAAGGATTGAAAGCCCTAAAAACTATAACTGAAGTAGGTATATAATAAGCACCAAGCTGAACCGTGGCACATTCCAGAACAGAACAGTTACAGCTGAAACATGTTCCTATGGCGAAGTCCTGTTTCATCAAACCTCCTGAGCTGAAACAATTTCTGGTGCCAGTGACACAGCCAAGACATCTAGGCTTTCCCCAGGACAAGCAATATATGTGTTACAGTTGAGAAGCCATGCAGCTTGGTTCCTGGTAAATGTCACTGGTATCACGCTCACTGACATTTTTGTATTGGCACGTCTCAACTTCCCTCCAGAAATAAAATCTTGCTTCGTAATGCTATTCACATCTAATCTTGTGGGTCAAAGCACAATCTGGAAAACATATATATATGGGATGGGATGGGTTGGGATGGGTTACTGATGGGAACAGAAAAACACATCCAAAACAAGAAAACATAAGATACAGCAAACATGATGAAAGGTACCAGTTTAATTATGCATGACGATATCATAGTGATGACATTCTCTAAAGAGAAAACAGAATAACTGATATGCAAGAGCTGGAATCAAAATGCTATTTATTGCACTGCACTATTTACTACTACAGTACGTAGCCCAGTACTCCAAACGAAAGAGAGAGAGGTCACAACCGTTAACAGAGGCTAAGAATCTATGATTGTGTCATTTAAATGCTATTTTATTTACAAATCTACCTTCTTAAGACTCGCTGTGCATGCTTTAGGGTTGTATGCATTCTCCGATACCTACATCCAAGTGCTACTACTCACATTAATTGCAAATCATTTAACAAGGGTTTATGTGGACCTAAGAAAGAGTATTTATTCATGAAGGTTTTTTGGATACTTAATAAAGCTCCTCACCAAAAGAATCCACCCATCACAGGATCTCTCACTTAGAGAGGAACTCTAAATATTTGGATCAGGTGCCAAGAACTATTTTGTCTGTGCTTCTATTTTACCAGGCCTTTTGTCTACATCATTTTCATAAGTTCCCCCCTTCAGCTCTTTCACTTAACCTTTTCTAGAGCATAAACACTTTTTGAGCTAAATCATGAACAAGATCTTTTTCCCAAGTCTAGAAATATAACCTGGGATATCTTCCAGCAAATGAGCAAAAATGTAGTCTTTCACAAAGTTTGCTGGAGGGGAAAAAAAAAAAAAAAAAAAAAAAACCACAGCATATGCACAAATCTTAGCCCTGCTACTTAGCGACAAAACTCATCTTGACTTCAGAGAGTTCACAATTTTCTTCTTTAGTTAGTAATTCCTTGCAAAAAGTTACTAAAATAGTATCAACATTTCTGATATAACTGAAAGAGAAATGTGGGAACTTGGCAACCTGAGGAATCCTATCCAACAGAAGAACTATCACTAAAAAAGGGGATAAAATATATTTTAAAATAATGTTAATGTGTGAATAACAACTGCCAGTCTCCACAGTTTTTCTAAAAGATCCAGAGTTTCAAACCAAGAACATAAATGCAAAATTATCAGCAAAAGGTATGTTTGTATAGAGATATCATTTTATACATGGCCATAATCTTCCTGCCAACTTAATCCTTGCCCTGTTGCGTGACCAAATGAGTCTGCAAAAAGCAAGTGCCAGGTTGATATTCTGCACTCTGAAATTTAAAAGGGGAATTCTGAATGTCTGTAGAGATACTGTACCTGACAGCAAAAACTGAAGTCATATAGCTAAAATCTTCTTCAAAATTGTATTATCATAATTGATCCCCACCCCCAATAGGAACAGTAAAAAATTAAGATTTTTTTTCCCTTAATACAGACAATTATCATTCCTTTATACTGCAGACAATTTTAAAAAGGAGAGCAATAGAAGCACGATTCATCTCACCTAACTGCAGGTGTCTATACCATGGATGTAGCCAGCTGAAGGAGTCACAATAGGATTTCTTTATAAACGACAGAGAAAAACAGGGTCTTTCAGGACCTGACTTCTTTCCTTGCTTTTGTTTGTTTTCAGATAAGAGAAATTCTAAGAACTTTTTCTCGCTTAACCACAAAAGCATTCTACACAGCTAGTTCATATTAAAATATTTCCATTTGTTCTCGTGAACCCAACCACAAGTCTAAAGGACGCTCCAACTATTGAACTGCACACCAGAAGCAATTAGACAGTCTCTGTATCAGCATAGTCCAATCGATTTTCTGGCATGCAGCTATAAAATGCCAATAAACAACCATTTACATTTAACAATGGCACAGGAAGGAAATACTACCACCAGGCAAAGAGACCGAGTTAGCCTGAAAGAAAAACATTTAACTCTTTACAAATTTTTGGTTTTGCAATTTGCACAGAGAACATTTCTGTCCATTTCATATCTTGTGTTACCGTTAGTCTTGAATTACTAAATCATTTGGATGTTTTTAGTAAAAGGAAAAATCAAGGAATATTTGGTCTCCACAAAAGAAGACGTATACAGAGACTACAGAGATTTTTTTCAACGGCAAAGAAGCTTCCATTATCTGAACTGCTTGTGCCCATAGGCTGGGCAGGAAGCCAGAGTTTGCAGGGGCTTTTCCAGCATCCTTCAGATCTGCAGAAACGAAAGCAAACAAAGCGCTTGTGAATCCTGCCATATTCTTACTCTGACAAATTCTGCTACAAACCGTATTAAGATGCTGCCTAACACAAGCTTGCTTCTCAAGTATCACTGCACCAATGAACCCTCAAAAGGCTCTTCTTTTGGGCTTAGCTATCTTGCTTGAAGTTTAAAGCTACACAGTTTTCAGACCAACTAACATCAAATGAGCACACGTGCATAATACACACTGTTTTTCTGGAAAGCAACTATATCCATTTATGAGCTCGACCTCCTCTTGCTCTGAAATCATTAAGCCTTTTGGGCCTTACACTCCCCAAAGGCTTCAAAAGATTTCTGCAGCCAAATTTTTTTGTTACACACACTTACTCCCATGTTTTAAAAACCATACTCTGTATTCTCAAACTCAGCAGAACATAAATTATTCACTAAAATCTTGATGGCCAAATTCTGTTCTCACAAAATTAAAGAATACACACATGCTGACTTCAGTAGTAGCTGATTTTATTCACCCCTATAATTCAAATTTTTATGGTATTTCATTTAATCTCACGGGAGGAGGATGGAACAAAACACAATATGGTAGAACACAGAACGGCTATTTTCACTCTGGACTCTGAAGCATAGAAAAATATACTTTAAGCCTCCAAATAAAATGACCTTGTAGGTAGAGAAAAATCATGAAAAACACATAACTAAAACATGGGTATTTCTGAAAGTTTTGAGTTTGGAGAACAATAGACCAGAATAGAAACTAATCTGTAACTTGCTTAGAAAAATCACCACTAAGTTTGTCACTAGGATGACATTATTTCATTCCTACATGGCGCGCTCTAAATCTTTAGAGATGTATAACCAGTAAGATATTTGTTCTGTAAGAGAACATGAAATACAGCCTGAAAAAGTCTAAGACAAGGAGAGAGAGCAACAGAGAAGGGATGAAAGCCCCCAGTTCAGACGGGCCCATGTACTTGCCATCTGTTTATTTCAGGCAGAGGGACTGATTACTCCCTGTAGGGTTGCCAGACCCAAACTTCAGTCTCTGTCCAAGTTAGGATATATTTTTAGTTTTTGCAAATATTGCTGATCTATAAATGGATTTTGTGCTAACAGCTTTTTATTATTATTGCAGCATAGAATTAACAATGTATTCCTACACAAAGACTTAAAGAAAATCTTGAAAACCAAGATTTTATGCTAACTGAAAGACATCACAAAATTTCATGAACCTCAGAAGAATTATTACTGCCCAAACACAGACCATCTGTTAGTCCACGGCCTGCAGAACTTGCACGCTACAGTAAATAAGACAAACACTTAGGCAAGGTCTGTAACACAGGGGCAGAAAGATCCTCATAAAGCAGGAAACCTCACGCCAGCTTTGTACCTTTGGCAGTGCAAGAGGTTATGGGACAGAAATGATTAAATGAAGAAACGACAGAAATGAACATGGAAAAGAAATGGGGCCCCTAGAAGTATTTGAAAACTCACTAAACATATTGTTTAAAAAGAAATGGAATCAAACATTCATCAACGAACCAGATTTGTCTTTTCCCGTAAGCTGTTGCTATTAAGTGTTATTCCAACACCTAGAAAAGAAGCGCAGTCCTAAAACAGCCAGATGGACAAAGTCGCCTCCAGTGGTAGGGCTGTACCCGCCCCCCGAAATCAAGACCAAAACTTGCACTGAGGTTATCAGCAAGACGACTGGGTTGAATAGGTCTGTCTTAGCTTTGGTCTCTCATCACCGTATTTAGGGACAAATCGAAGTCTTGCTACATATATGCCACAACGCATGCAAGAAACCTCACAAGCAAATACAGTTCATTAGGCCAAAACAGCTGTTCTGCAGCTTATGGAGGTGGTTTGGCCAGTTCAGCCCGAAGGGTGAAGAAAGCGCGTAAAGTAGGTAGACTTACAGCACCAAGCCACAGATGGCAACCACTGAGCACCACGTTCCCTATCTGAGCTGTTGCACCCTGTTAAAAACTAGTTCAGGTGTTCCCCAGGAGCTTCCCTAGGAGTCTCCCTGTCCTTTAAAGGGAGGAACTAATTTTTTCCTCCTTTTTGGCTAAGAGCCCAAATCTTGGCTTGTAAGCCTCAAATAGTTACTGTCTGAGGTAAAAGGATCAAATGAATTACTGTCTGAAATTACTGTAATGAAGTAAGATACAGTCCACCCACTCACAAGATGCTGACAAGATTTTGAGTACTTGATTTTACAGTATTGCTACCTTCAGACAGAGTCACATGAGATATTTTCAAAACTTTGCAACTACAACTTTGGGAAGAAAACAACCATTTCTTTTCAAGTCAGTGGGGTTTTCTTAACAACTGATTTGTTCCACAAATCTGGTTTATTCTACACCCACTGCAGCAAACTCACCCTGAAGTAATTCGGATTCTTTCATGTGAAGTGCAACTACAGAGAAGCAGGGGCACTGATTAAATGCTCCAACAGAAAATCAGCCAGATTTTCAACTAAAAAAAATTAAGAAGGTATGAACGAAACTTATCTTTGGCAAAGGTGCTCCATAAACCACATACAGAAACTGTCTAGCAAAGCCCTATGCAGAGGGCACAGCACACCTGGCACCACTGTCTTGGCAGAGGCCAACGTTTAATAGGCTAGTGGCTTACCATGGTGGTACACCACCCTAGGAAAGCAAAAATACTATGTTTATCATTAACATTACAAAGTTTAAAGGCAGAACCAGAGATCAGTCTCCCAGGCATATCAGTATTTTCTTGGACGACTTCTACACTGCTGAGGATTGCCTCCGAGACCCCGGAGGGATACAAGACAGTGGTACTGAGGGAGAGGAGGTTCATTCAGAAAACTTGGATTTTGCAAAACATGATTTAGAATGTGAGTCACCGGAGCAGTTCTGGCTTCTGTGAAAGTATGATGAATTATGAAGTGACAATTTTCGAAACATGGGCTCTGACAATATTTCGAGGAAGGCTAAAAACAAATAAACACATATTTCCCCATTTAATTCTTTGGTTCAGTCAGTCCAGTGAAGCTCTGAAGCAATCCACAGGACTATGGATGTGCTGAAAGCAGAATTCTGTTCCCCAGTTTCAAGGATATGCCATTTTTATTGTACAGCCTACAGCAGAGACACTCCTGGTTTTCAGGAACGCACAGGCACTGTAGGTGTGATGGATTTTGTTTGCCCAAATCCCACCCAGAACAGCTGCACAAAGCCCACTTACTAATAAAGGGCAAGAATGTCACCCTACACTAACAGCTCTAGTTACAACACAATAGTAAATGATAAAATATTCAGTCCTAAGCAGCTTGCTAGCTTACAGAAATACAGCCTAGGTTTCCAGACTTAGAGTTAATAAACCAAAAAATTCAACTGAAGCAAAAAAAATCAGAATCACTTACAAAAAAAAAGTCATATTTGCAATGTTAAATAACACAGACGAGTCAGGGTTACCAACAGCAAATAGGAGCTCGTGCCTTGCTCAAAGTGCCCAGCTTAGACATCATTCAGAAATAAAAATTATGAATACACAAACACATACACACACTCAGAATGTTTTCCTTCTAAAAATAAGCCCCAAATAAATAAATATAAATAAATCTGAAACTTGAATCAGAAATAAAGTGATGTTACTGACCTTACTGCTAATCAGCAACTGTAGCGAAAAGCATTAACATCCCCATTGGTCCTTAGCTGTAAGTATTCAGGAAACCACCAATACAACAGTACTAGCTAGTGGCTATATTAAGTGTTTTTTAAACAGGATTTTGCTAATACTTTGGAAAATATCTATCTTGTATCAAACAGCTAAAAAAAATAGGTAGTTAAAACTAAGTAAAAACTATGTGAAATGGAATGATAAACACAGCAAAGCTATTCATGCTTTTTAGGAAGAAAGAAAAAACAAACAAAAAACAAATAGCGAGTCCTCCAGCTGTGCCCGTGGCCCCTGATGCACAGCTGGTTCCCGTGATGCCCCATTCAAAGGGCAAAGGGCGAAGCGTCCCTGCACCTCCGCCATCGCTTCCCAGGGCCTGTGCCTGCGCTCCAGTACAAGTTGCATTGAACTTTTCTGCCTTCACATAACTAACAGCGGGGAGGGAAAGACAGGAAGAGATTAGATAATAAGGTATTTTATTATATTGTTAGTGTGTTTATACCACGGTAGTCGCTGACCAGCGTCCCACTGTGCTAGGTATCGCAGAGACACAGAAACGGAGAGCTATTGCAAACATTTTTATTTCCTTCTTGCCTTCGGGCAACACTTGTGAAAGAAGTGTTTCAAACCAAAGCCCCCACAGAAGAAAGGTCAAATGAACTAAATGACAATAAATCTCCCAGCTCCACTTTGTACTTCGCCTTCTGCCACCCAATCCATCACTACTGAATATGGAAAGCAAAGCAAGATGAAGCAACAAAACTTCCTAAGAGCCAATCTGTATATTTAAGCTCATTCCTCTATAAAACAGAATCACAGGAGAGAAATAAATCCAAAATGAAACAGCTGAGCCCCTTCTCCAGAAAAATTTTCAAAAAGAAACTCACTCTCCAATATTGATTTTACTGTATAAATCAAAAAACTATGGTGTAAGACCCATAAACAGAGAGGAAAAAAAAAAATTGGGAATGTACCAAAACAGCAGGGCCGCAGCACAGAAAGCTCCCCCGCAACCATACACACCCCCATTGAGAAGGTACCTGAGATGTCCATGCTGTGCAAGAGTCAGGTACAATTTTTCTGAATTAGCTCTTCACACAAGTGTTGACAACTTCCATATTACTGAGAACTTTGCTGTAATTTTTTAAATTTGCTTTTTCAGATTAAAATAATTACATTAATGTAATATGTACATTATATAATATATAGTATACATAGTATATGTATATAATATATATAATTATATATTTTTAAAAAGAGATATGCCTAATTTTCATAGTTGCAAAATAAATTGAAAATAGGGAGAATCTATATCTGAAGGAGTCAAAAAAACCACAAGACAAATTAAACATTATACTAATCATTTTTAAACGAGTCTCAGAGGCCTAATTCCAGATTTTTAAATGAAAGTGGACTAAACTGGTAAACAGGTATTTTTCTTCCAAAATAAAAGCATAAACACCACCACCTTATTTTACTCCAGTTTAAACTGGATGGATAGACCAACTAGATTACACTGGAGTAAGATCAGCAAAAACAAAGCATTCTTTCTGGAATGGGCCCCTCCACCCAAGCAATCCTGGATTACACATATAGATAAACCCTTTAGATCCTGCAGTTAAGTTTTAATGAGTGCCATTAACACCTAGTTAGCCTGTTTCAAAGGCTTGCAAGCTTTTGGCCAGATCTAACTGTAAAGATTTGCTGAAATTCTAACCTTGTACTTGCAACTTTAATACTCCCAATTCCTATTCCAATTCAGACTGCTTGATTTTGAAATGTTATCGTTTTTTAATAAGGACTTTTCACTTAAAAACTGGAAAAAAAAACTGTGAAACCATTCTGATTGGAGACTGGGGCCAGACTTCCCTACCACTTGTCTAATGAAGTAAATGAGCAATAAAAAGGCTCTTACCTTCTACACAGAAAAGCCACTAAAAGATGATGAGACGCACACTCTGCCTCCAGTTTAAATCTATTTTTGGACAAAGAAGGTGTGTACAGACCGAGTATTCTTGGGTTCAGCTTCGGGTTCCTAAGGGGTGTGTTTTCCAAAAGACCTTTCTCCACCCTAGTACTCCCTCCTCTTCAGCACCTATCTGGCCCTTGTGTCTCTCTCCTTTTTCCAGTCTCCTCCTATCCACCTCTTCTCCCACCTCCTGCCCCTCCCTGCGCCCCATCTCTTCTATCCTGTTATCCTCCCGCTGTTCTCCTCCAACCCGCTTTCCAACTCTTCTCTTTTTGTTTTTAACCTGCAAGTCTCCATTCCTTTAGTGTGTTTCCATCCTTCTGATGTCCCATCCCTCTGCTCTCACTTCTGCCTTCCTCTCATTCCTACGTTAAACACTACATTCACTGCACTGCTGATCCTTTGGCATTTCCAACGGGAAGCGTTCCTTTTCCTCCATGTTACATGGAGGTCGCCAGGAGAAGGAATGGGTACATGAGAGAGACGATCTCGGTTTCTGTGCTCAGCTTCTCAGTGTCACAGCTCCACCGACAAAATATTTTTGATCACATCCCAAAAAGATGTGCATGTGAAAACAGTCTTGGTGTGTCAAAGCCAACCCAGAAGCTCTTGGAGACAAGTATCATATCTTTGTCCTATGTTTTACAGCAGCGATCAGCTTGTTAATGGTCTTAAAGTAACGCTTCAATTATTTTTTAATTAATCACACCACAAAGTGTTCTTTTTTTCCCCTCATTCTGAGAACCAGTGTTTTTCTATTTATTGTAAATGGTTTAAATGTTTACTGCAAGCTAACTTGATCTATTAATTATACTTTCTTGTAACAGAATGTCTTCTGGCTATTCCTGAAATACTATTATTTAAGATTACCACAGCAGTTTACTAGTAGCATAGGGGATTGGTTTATATTATTTCTTTGTCACAAAAGCTTGACTCGTGTAAATTATGATTAGTCAAGTTACTCAACCTCTCCAATCCCAATTCTCCTATTTGTAGAACTGGATAATATTTTCTTTGCCTTTCTCAATAGCTTTCATTTTGGAAGTGCATTTGTAATTTCAAGTTACAGTTCTCTCGTACTTTTCTAGCCATGAAAAGAGTCTTTATTAAGGGCCAGCTTCTGCTGTTGCTCCCTACAGTTGCCACATCAGAGGATTAAATGAATGCCCCGATACACAGTGTCTGCAACAGCGCTCCTCCGACAGTCTAGCTGCCAATTAGCAAGTCAGTTGCAAGGCAGAAAAGAGTTATAAACATCCATCCAAATAAAAAGAAAAAAAAAATTCAAACCAGATCAGATCAATATTTTGAGAGACTAATGCTTAGAATTCCATACAAGGACCTAACCTACAGGCTTGGGATGGAGCTGCTGCTGGGCAGGACGGGTTGTGTTACTCAGCAGCGGAGGAGGACCTGCATGTGGTCACCCACACATGAGCACCAAGGTGGGCATCTGGGAAGGAGGCTTAAAAGGTAATGGCCCTACTGGGAATCCAGGACTGAGAGGTGAACAAGCCACACAAAAGAGCAAAAGGTTCAAGTGACCTTGTCTCATCACATCTGCCAAACAGATGTGTCTGGCAGGAGAACTTCGAACAAACGGAAACTGAAACAGGGCTTGGCTGAAGCAGCCCAAGCAGCAGAAATGTCTTCACCTTGATGCCAGAAAGGAATATAAGGGAGGACCAGAATGGTCATATCCATCTCAAGCAAAAGCAAAAGGGAATCCAACAACATTATAGCATGACTGTTTGCCAAAAAAAAGAAAATTGAGGGACTTTTCTGGATTTGGGGGCTTTCACTTTTTTGATGTCATGGCGCCGCAGGGGCTGGGGGCTCCCATGGCCAGGCCGGTGGTGTTGGGGCTGCCAGCAGGGCAAGGCCAGGCTGGGGCTGGCCACCAGGGCCCATCCCCCCTGCCCCAAGGGAGCAGAGCCCCGGGGGAGCCAGGGCAGCCCCAGCTCCAGGGGGTGTCGGGCACCGCCACGGGGACGGGGACAGGCAGGTGCCTGTGGGTCAGGCTCAGCGGGATATTCCCCAGTAAGACTCAGCTGCAAGACTGAATGCATCATACAGTGATGAATCCTGCAAGCCTATCATCTAATCTGAACAATTTTGGTATACTTAAGTACAGTATTTAGAATGAGATAATACAGGAAACAGCATGATTAGTATATAGAATAGGATATAATAAGATAAGGTTAGAATAGAATAGGATATAATAATGTAAGACAAAAATAATGTAAGATAAAAATATAAGCAGTTCTGCAAAAATGAATAACTATACAGGCAACTTATGTGACATCAGCTTTAGTTATGCTAATCGGAAGTTATATGTCCAGGAGCATCAGAGACAAGTGTCAGGAATCAGCATGCGATTTCCAGGGGGGAGTAAGAGCAAGCTCAACTGCAAAGTAGTCAACAGGTACTGTTATATATGGATCCTTCTTCTCTTATTTTAACCACCAATACAAAATAATCTGGACTTGTATTGGCACTGAATCTATGTTACCACCTGTCAATACACCAACACCCTCCTTGAACATTAGTCTCTTAAGTAAGACTTAATTTAATCTCTGCATAAAATACATTAAGAGATTGATAAATTTAGTCCACAGTTCCTAAGGGTAGAATAATATGTCACTGTTAATTTTAAGATACCACTGGAATATCAGTTTGGCCCAAAGGTCTAGGCAGAACTACTTTCAAATTTGCAGTCAAAGAGTTAAGCATCATCACATACACTAAATTTCTTATTTATGATAATCCAGGAAGAAGAAGGAGAAAAAGAAAGAAAAAAAAAAAAAAAGGTCAGCCAGTATTCTCACAGGTACATTCAGAAAGTTGTTTTGCTACGATTTATGGAATCATGATACTCAGAAGAACAGTGTGTATTCCTGAATCTGGAGATCATCAAGAATTACAGCAGAGATTACTTTTCATTCAAAATACATCCTGCAGATGTGTTTTGTTTTTTTTTATTCTTCTTAATCAAATCATTGTCCAATCAGGGAGGGAAAAAAAAAATGTGACAACTATATTAGTTAAGTAGGGAACACCAACTATTCAAAACAAAGCATTTATAAGCAACCACTAGGATGAAACACTTATTTAAGTGGAACGCATGCATATGAAATAATTCATAATGTAGTAACCAATAGACTATAACAAATTGGTACTATTCTAGCAAATACTAGTCACAGGTTTACTGTAGCCAGGCATGTTCAAATACATCACTTTTTTTTTTCCTGTTGATGCTTATAGCCTGATTAAAATTCAACCATGTGTCATTTACTTTCTTCCACATATGCAGCAATACAGCACTGAGGGAAATACAGCTACTTAAAAACACATACAACTAACTTTCATGTCCTATACACACATTAACAAAATGCAGAAAATGGAAGGGAGATTCTGGCAAAGAAAGTGGAATAAAAGGAAGTCAGACTATGCATATGCTGTAAAACGTCAAATAAAGAGTGCTCTTTATGAGCAAGCCCAAAGTCGTTGCAACTCTGCGGGGCACTGCTAACCCTTGGGTTCGGCTCTCCCCCAGCGCAGCACCATGACCTTTCCGTGCTGCCTAGCAGGAAGGCTGAAACTTCCTCAGCTGACGTTCGGCAAGGCTTGGGAGAACGGGGAGGCACAGCTCCGTGCTGGAGCCCAGCCCGGGAGAGCACAGGACCCACTTTGCTCAGGGGCTGCCCCGGCACTCCCAGGGACTGCGCTAGGGAAGAGGGTTTCCAGGGAGCTCCTCATCCAGGTAACTTCATTACATGCTCTTCTGTTAACTCGGAAAGATTCTTCTTCACGCATTTAAAACATAAAATCAATACAAAGAATTGACAGAAACTGTGAATGAAAAAAATTCAAGGCAAAAAAAAAATTTAACATTTTCAAAGAAATAAAGACCATGAGAGAACAGTTTTATATTATTCATGGGAGAGTACTGTATTTTCGAGCCAACAAATCTTTTAGTTTAGTGGTAACAAGCTGAACTTAGAAGAGGCTTATAACAAAAT
Organism: Apteryx mantelli; assembly: GCF_036417845.1. Lineage (NCBI taxonomy): Eukaryota > Metazoa > Chordata > Aves > Apterygiformes > Apterygidae > Apteryx > Apteryx mantelli. The sequence goes on along the minus strand of NC_089980.1, from coordinate 111,415,058 downwards.
AATTTATAACAAATATGCAGAATTACAAGTCACAGTGCACACCAGAATGATGTAAAGAAAGTTTTTAAAAAAGAAATCTTATCTCACAGTTGATGCTCAAATTCAACTCTCTATTAAATATTCTAAATGAGGATGAAAAATGACAAAAAACAAGTCTTTTGATTCATGCTGAAAAGTTCACTTAAAAATAACTGAAATACAAAAACCACCAACTCATTTGTAATTTATTGCCTAAATTTTAGAAGCGTAAGCATATATCACTTGAAGTACAAAGTTAAGCACAAAACCAAACCTGATTCATTATTTGAATTTTATACCCATTCCCATGCTACAAAGCTGTTACCTGTGGCTTCTGAGCTTCATGGTTATTAAATACAAAGCACAAGATTACTCAGGTCTGAGAAACAGAACAGATGGTGTAGGAATACATAAAAAGAAAAAAAATAACAGCAATTTATAATGCATACAAGAGGGGGATTTTGCTTGATGAGCGAGATCTAATTTATTGGCAATATAAAATCTTGGAAGAGACATTTTCAAGTTGTAATTGAAACATATAATATTCTGTGTAGTTTATGTATGAATTTGTGTATTAATGTAACATATTTATTTTCTGTACTGATTAGTCTCATGTGATAAACAATAGCTACCTTTACCTGAAAAGCACTTAACAGAAAACATACCATTTCAATGTTGAGAAGGCATGCACAGAGACCACTTTTACAACATACCTACTTTTGTTTACATCCAAGAAAGACGTTTTAGTTCAAAAGCTGAATGTGGGTAATTTCCATGAGTAGCCCACCAAATCTTCCTTGTCCTCTCTGGTTCTCACTTTTAATTGTCCTTTTATCTCAGCACTCCACATATTCCTATGCATTTTTTTTCCTTCATATATGTCATAGACACATCTTCACCTTCCATCACAGTTGTACTGTAGTGTAAATATTTAAATAATGATGAATCCATCATGCATCCACATTCTCTCATTCTACAAAGTTAAACCACCACTGAATTTGAGGAACTTGCATTACTATTAAGCAGATGTAAAACAATAACAAACCAGGCCCAGAAAGATGAAAATAAATGGATTGTCCTGTTCCAGGCATTAGAACTCTGTTTCTCTCCATGCTCTCAGAGCAAAACACTAGGAAGGTTAATACACCCTTTAAGCTATTTTCTGCTTTCCGTTGCACTTCAGCTCCTTGATAAGGTGAGTTCTGGCATCAGAGCAGGCACCTCCTCTCCTCTCCAGGTGACGTGCGCAGCACGGCATAACGAACATGCTACATACAGTCAACTGTGTTGTCTCTTCTAAGGCAGGTCACAGCCATAAGCTTACATTAGGCATGTAACACATGTATGCAGAGTAAGATGAAGTCATACTGTTGCTATTGCTTTTGAACTGTTCTTCCCTAAAGTGTTTAGCACTAAAAGATTTGCCCAGCACACGGAGGGATCTTTACGGGTCATCATACTTCAGGCACCATCACTACATGCAAGCAGTGGTCTGGGAAATGTAGAAGTCCTGAATGTACCTATCCTTGCAAAACATTGCAAATTTAAAAGCACAATAACAATTTTTTCTCAGTGGCAGCTGTCAACTCAGTCAACTGAGGTTTAACAATGAATGTTACTTACGGGCAGGTTTTAGTTACAGTCTATTGAGCTGGCCAGGAAGATATTAGTCAAGATTTTGGCAGTACCCTCTGCTATTCTACAACATAAACCAGAAAACATTGCTCTGTTTCTAGATTAAAAAATAAAAAAAAATAAAAAAGCAAAAAAACCCTAACTTTGGTAAACTATTTCCATTCATTTTCCTGCAACATCTTTAAAATATTGTACTATAGTTTAGAAATACAGGACCTAGGTCATGAGACTGATCTAGAGATCAGTGAGAATTTCATCTCCTTCCAGTCATCCATTGCAAGGCGCTTTCCATACTCTTAATATAATCTAGTTTTTAATCAAAGGCTAAATAATAAATGCACTGAGTCTATCCTACATTGCGTGGGCTATAAAACTTACACTTGCCCTGCTATTCAGATTGTTTGTATAGTAAATTATAAAGAGTACTTCTCATTTTAGATATGATTAATCACATAAAAAGGATTAAATTAACTTTCTTACTGTTTCTCTAATCTTTTCCCACACTGCCAGGTTTAGTTAATTGTTATGAAGGGGAAATACAGTAATTTTGGCCCCAAAGTTATTGAAACAATACTTGGCATTGCAAGTACCCTTGGTCTTACCCGCCACACCAATACATATGCACTGCTACACCTTCCCTTTTCACCTGACCTCAACCTGAAATTGTTCTGTTATACAAACACCCCACAAATACATAGGCAATCCCTCTTTATTTAAACTGAACCCCACCCACCAGCAGCTGCTTTAGTGGGATTTTTTCCAGTAACTCTTTTCAAGCCATTCCAGCTCCCCATGATCTGCAGAGACTATGGCTTTTGAATTTCAAAATCTTTCTAGATTTTTAAGGTTTGTCCATTTCCAGCACTTAAAAATAATGAATAGTTTTCATTCATTCAGAATCATGATACTGACTTAAAGTTCACAAGGTTGTTTTTTAAATAGTCTCTCTTCCATTGCCTTCAGTTTTTGAATCTTTAGGATTCATATTACCAAAATTTTATCTGTTATCATCCAAACCAAAAGCTTATTTTTTTAAAACATAAACTGGGATTCTCATGAAATCATACAAATCCTGAAAATTAAGCTTTTGGAAGAACTGCCAGTGTTGTAAGATGCAAAATAAGATGATCAGTGATGGCATTATTTTTTTTTTTTTTAGAGGAAGACATATTAAGAAAGTCCAACAATTTCTGACCCCAAGGGATAAAACAAGAAAGCGTCAGTTATCATATCTGTTTGACAAATATAACACAAAATAAGATACTCAGGACTTGATTTTCTATTATATCTCATAAATGTTACCTTGGAATAACTCCTTGAACTTTAGTGACATCATAGTTATGTAAATGTGTTGCACCACTGTGGAGAATAAGCATTTCATTTCATGACTAAATAGTGGACAGTGGGATTCAAAACACCTCAATCAACACTGATACATAATGCAAATAATGAAATCCCTGCATGATTCTATCGCCTTAAAAACTAAGAGTCTGAACAGACACTCCTGCAATCAAATGGAAATACTTCTATTAACCTCAGTAGACCAGGACTTCACTATGCTACTTACAGTACTACTGCACGGGAGCCATGTTCCAAAAGGGGAAAGCACCACTACCCTTGGGACAACAGCTGCGTAACCACCAAGTCTGAGCTGCCCAGAGGCAAAATCCCACTCCTGCGGCCGTGGTATGACGAGCATTCAAAACTGCTCAGGCATTTTCAGAAGGACCACCAAACTCACAGACACAGGCTTCTGGAAGGACCTAACCCTGACGAGAGACACGGATTAAGCAAGAGAGATAAAATGAGAGTCCAAATACTCACCATCTGACTTCAGCTGAAAGAGAACACATAAAACTCCAGAGAAGAGAGAAAAGTACGCTTTTAGTTACAGCAATGCTAGGCTTTAGTTATAGAAAAGGCAGATTGTGACAGGCAGCAATGCTTTACATCGAGTCATATATGAAATGAAAAACAGCATCAGTTTTTAGCTGTGCCATTTTCAGGCAGCTAAGAAATAGAGCAATGACTATGACAAGAAAAAGCAGTGACAAGTATAAACTCACAATGGATTTCAGCGCTATATTTAAATCATATTTTTTATAGGAGTAGAATACTACAGATGCAAACAAAAAGCTTTTGCATTGATGGCTGCGGAGAAGTTATAGCTCTCTGGTCAGGAAATTTAGGGACCTAAGTTATAAATCTAAAAGTCTCAAGTCCTTCAGCCAGCATTTCTGTGTTATATCCACAATCAGCATCTTAAGAAGCAAGTGGGAAGGAGGCAGCCAAAATGCCTTCTGACAGAGTTTCCCTTACACGCGTATGCATCGCCAGTGACAGGACCCATAATAACTTCAAAAATAGCAGACCTGGTAAAGAGAGTTTTTTCATCACAAATATTTTTTAGATATTTCTCTGTTTCTATCATGCTTTTTGTGAATTACTCTCTAAACCGTGTGATTCCAAAGCTGTATTCTTTCCATAAAAGCACCCCATTATCTTTGTGTACTACTACAAAGTGGTATTTGTCCGAATAATCAATAGTACAGTGTTCATAGACTTTTATCACAGTGAAGCAGTAGTGGTGAAAATGAGAACAATCCACATTACCAGTGTCCTTTCTCGGGGCAAATTCTCCCCTCTCTTGGAGGAAAGTAGCATTTGGGATTCCATAGGGAACCGCTGTGACTCCTTGATATGGAGTTGGCTAGCTCTGTGATATGTCAAAGCTTAAAGGCAGGTACGATAAAGACCAGGGAGAAGAGGCTTGGGAATGCAAATGGACAACATCAGTACACAGTCACCTAAATCACATTAGCTACTAGTTCACATGAGTCTAGCTTTTCGGATTAGTAGACAGTAAGCAACCTCTCAATGTGACTAATGGTGAATGATGTCACAGTATCACAGAATTTATACGTACAGAATTTTTGCACATGAAGAGCTAATAAATGTTGACAGCTCACATTTGGAATTTGCTCCAGCAGCCAAGATGGAAACACAGGATTCAAAAGCAATCTTGAACAATTTAATCTTTAATTTTTTTGAGCCTTTCATTTGAATATCTAAAATTTGGGTGCCAAAGTAAGCAAAATTAATTTTGCGGCTGGGGGGGGGAGAGGAAGAGCTGAGTAGCCACACTTCAGTATATATTCATATACCAATGTATACGAATCTTAGAAAAGAAGTCCTAAAATGCTTTTGTGAAATAACACATTCCCACTGAATAAATTGATCTTCTCTTTTGCCAGTCTTAACAATATTCATCTCTGAAATGTATCACACTACTAACCATTGATAAAAACTTCTTCCAAAAGTTTTATTACGAGGGCAATTGCCAGTACACTTAGCATTACTTCAGCAGGGAATGACGTGATGAAGAAAATAACTGTATGAAAATTTACAAGAAATCCCTGAGCTTGCTACCATCTAATAACACATTATTCCACTCAGTGTCTCTGATTTTCTAGAAATGAAATGCAAAAACACTGCTCAACATTTTTAATGTAGAAACCTGGGAAATAGGGTTAATATTATCAGACTCTTACAAGTTTTAATCCAGTGGAAACCTGGCATTGATCTGATATAGTAGAGGATGATGGAAGGGATGCAGAAATAGCCAGGGAATGAGATTAATTCTATGTTCGGGAACCTGATCTGAGCCTCTTGAGCCATATGTGAAGTAGCACTGCCAGAACGCAGTCCACGCTCCCACCAAGAAAATGGATTAAGCATATAAATAAACCAGAAAGAAGTTGAAACGGCCAATTTCAACCTCTCTCTTCCAGGGATGAGCAACTGGAAAATGCTGAGAGATTTTGCCTCATTACCTAACTGTTTTTAAGAGGCATCCATTACAGAGCTTCCAGAACCACAGCACTGGCTTCAGGATGCCCAGTTTCTGCAGGAGCCACCTTGCTAGTGCCAGGCCTCCACAGCTGAGCAGTGGGAATGACCCAGGCATCTTTTCGCAAATCAGTCATCCTTCTGATGAAGATTCTCTCAAATGCCACCACTGGACCTCCAAAAGCACCCTCTCCCAAAGGGCAGGGCAGATCAAAGTAGGGACAGTGCTCCTTTTTCTCCATTCAGGAAAAAACATGGGTGAGGATAGGACAATGTGGAATTGTTTCTTATTTTATATAGGAATTTCATCAGAAACTGCCTACTTTGAGCACCTCTGTGGACCCAAAGCAAAAACTTGCTAACTTTTTTACCTGAAAGTTTAAAACTCTTCTCTTCTGCTTTTATTAGTATTTTCTAATTCAAGTTGCCTAAAAGATCACCTTAAAGAAAGGATGTCACTGCTAGAGATTTAATTCTTCTCACTAAAAAGTCAGGTATCACAATAAGCACCTGCAATAGCTTCAGTGAAACTATGGAGGATCAGACTTGGGATTCCTGATATTTTTAATGTTAAGATAAAAACACAAATGGGGGGTGGAGGGGGAAGAAATGCAGGCCTTCAGGATGACCACTAATGAAGACCTACACTATGACACAAACGTCTTCGGGAAAAAATAGACAATTACAGTTTTAATATCTAGTATAATGATGTGGTTTTAATTCCAAGCTTATTTTTACACAGCTTGATTGCCCTAGACAAAAGCTGCAGTGAACACATGGACTACCCTTGGAAGGTCAGCTGATTCCAGATCTGTCAAAACAGGGAGGAAGCAAGTTCCCCCGTCCTGCAACAAGAATTCCCACCAGCAGCCCCCAGACACTTAAAACCAAGGACTGTTACCACCACTTGACCAGCTGAACTCAATCGTCAGGCTGGAGCACACAGAAAAAAAGGTTGCTCAAATAGATGTAATCTAAATTACACTGAGTCTTAATTTCTGCACTTTTAAATATACCTGCAAGAGTCTGTTCAACCTTTGTAGAGTTAGGACAGCTTTCTCCAAACAGCCAGTTGACAGCTTAGCTAGCTTAGCTGGAGAATTAAATATTTCTTAAGCTGTAAAAGAGACAGAAAGGCAGGCAAAAGACTGTTTCTTCACTGTAGCTCAGCCACAAGATAAAAAAAGAAAAAACAAAAATCAAAAAAACCCACAAAACCACACAGAGCCACAGATCTTTTTTCCCTGAGGAATTCATTTGTTTTTTCTATATTAATCAGTTATATTTCTATAGTCAAACAAAAAATTATAATGCATAGGTAAAAATTACAGCCAATGCGAAAAAAAACACTCTGATGACAACTAATGATTGTGCTCTGTACTAGCTCAACAGATCGTTCGTGCTGTTTATTCAGACCTGTGCAAGCACGTTCATGTAAAAAAAAAAAAAAAAAAAGATGTAATTAATACGTATGTCAAGCTACAGCTATGTAAAAACGCCAAGACACTTTTTTTCCCTAGTACTTCAGTTCTGGCTCACAGTGCGTTATTATTCTGTTCAATAGAAAAATAACCATTTTAATGCTTTTTTCCCCTTAATTTCCTGTTTAACATTACAGAATGACTTACAGGAGTAACTTTCCTCCCCCAGCCAATTTTGCCTCCCTGATTTTGTGCCCTTTCAGATAAATCGAAAAAAATCTGACTGAAATAATAACAATTACTTCACTGGTCATAAGATCACACTGTTCTTCCACTATAGCAATAGATACTAAACATAAAAAAAAGATTTTAAAATGTAGTAATATGAGATTAATAAGAGTACTTTATTTATAACCCTAAAATGAAAAAACAGAACAAGTTCATAATATTTGTTTTGAACTTTTTGAAAATATTAATCTGCATTTCAGTCTGCGCTGTTACCATATAGCCTAAGAAAACCTCTTATGGTGCGTTCATCCAGAGCCTAATGCAATGTGAGGAGCCAAGGTTCATCTGGAACATGTAGATACAAAGGAAATAGAAAGCAATAATTAAAAAAAAAAAAAAAAAATCTGAACATTTTTAAAAAGACAAAATCCATCTTAAGCCTATGTAATCATCAGACCTGCAACAAAAATGGATGGCTATCACTGATGCCTTTCTACATCAATGTGGTGCCTTGGCCCAAGGCATAAATCAGCTGCAGAGGACAGAACGTTTTAGCCCAGTCTGATGGTAACAGGCTCTAAACAATTTCCCAGGCGCAATGAGGAACAATTCTGTAGCACGGCTAGTCATATAAAGTGCTTTTCCAAAGGTATGAGATAGATCAATTCTCCCTGCCAGGAAGCTAAGTCTGGCAGTCTCTGTCTTTTCAAGCTCTCTTTTAGCCAACAGTAAGGCCAAAACAAATTTGTCATATTTATCTGCCAGCTTCTGCCTTCCAATTTTCCTAAACTTTTCATCAGCATATTGAAAATTCATTAGCACAAACAGCATATTGTGAATTTAGAATATCAGTATCCTTCTCTTTACCCAAAAATGCTTAGTTCATTTATTGTCTCAACATGCAACAGCATGCAGCACTGATCTTTGCCATTTTGCCCTGGCACAATAACATGGTATCTGGTATTTAGCAGTTCAATTTCCAAAGTTATTCCGCCAACCTAGGATGGGATGTCTCACATGGCAAAAGCTGTTTTATTCTAATGCTGTCAAAACAATTACAGGAAAAGATGACTGGTGATCTCATCCTCACATTTAGTGGAAAAAAATAATTAATCACAGCCACCATACGATTTTAGTAAAACTCACATTGGCCAAGGGGGCTGTCACGGTTATAAGAGGTAAAGGTGTTTATTCCCGGAGACAAAAAAGCACTGAGAGCGCCCTACAAGCCATGGTGCCTCAATCTGGACAACGCAACTATTCTTTCACCTCAAGAACATTTGACTCATTTTTTTTTTCCAGTTTTGAAAAGTCAATCATATTATAGTCATTGTTCTCAAATTAGGACTATTTTCCAACCCCCTGACTATGAAATACCATTAAAATAGTATTCTTTGAAATCATTTTAAAAAGTAAAAAAAGACCACTGCTTCTTGTAAATAGTCTTAGTAGAATTACAGGGTATCAGCCAGGATTATCACAATCAGATGAAATACAGACTAAATAGGTCAGTGCATTCTTTCTCCCTCTCTCTGCTTTACTGTATGCTTTACTTTTCACTATGAAGTTATCCTTCAAAAAAGGGCCAACAGGAATATTCTTTCAAAGTTTTCCTATTTCTTTTTCACTAGGAAAGAATAAAAACAAATTTTATTCTTTGCTGCCAACTATCCAGCTCTCTGTCAACCCACTAGAAACACCTCCACTAATACTATCTGATGAACAATACACCTTTCATAATGAAACCCAGATTTTTAGAAGGTCAAAATTCAACTTCCAACAAGGAAAAACATAATACATCCTTTTAGTAGGGATTATGGCCCACCAGATGTTTGTCCCCCGTACAATGCAATTGCACTGTAATAGAACTAGTATAAAAACATGCATGAGGTGCATTACTTAGTAGACCTCAGAAAACTGACTGTGAGAAAATGAAATTTCTTTTTAAAAGTTGAAATGTGAAATGATGTGTTCTCATTTCACTAACAAGGTTTCTCTTCTTTTTGTTTATATCAGTTTTTTTTTTTCTCTGCTTGGAAAATGTGAGGTTTTTTAAAGCAAATTTATTTTAGGAAAATTAAACATAATTTTGGAATGGTATGACTAAGCACTACCTCCTCGTGAAACAGAAGTGAAAACAATTACAAAAAATAGACAATAATGAGCACACATTGTCTAGAGTCTGCTGAATGCTTATCCATGAAAGGCTGCAAGTTATTATAGATGGAAAAGGATTTTAGCCATTGATTTATGCTTGTGAAACACACAGTCGCGTGACCCCATTAGTAGAAGATTTTGTTAGCTGAGGACATCAAAGGTTGTCTTAATTTTTTTTCCTGTGACAGCTATTAATGTTTATTTTCAGAAATGAATTTAGTAACCATCTAACTTGCTGAATCACAGGTCTGTGTAAGGTGAAAAGATGTTTATGGACTTAGCAATCTCTGATTGGATCCCAAAATCCCATGGACTTCAGATATTCTAAGAAGATCATCTGCAACATCACTTAACTTTCATCAACTCCCCTCACTTCATTGGTGCCTATTAGACTTGCCCAAGTTAACTTTACATCCCAGATAAATTTAAACAGAAAATAATAACACATACTGTGAAAATGGTTAAAAAAAATCCATATGGTAAACGCTCGAGAGCAAAATCAGAAACTCTGTCACAACAGAGACATATAAAATAAGAAAGCACAATTCTAGATCATAATTACCAAGAAGCATCCTCTGGTACTTTAGAAAAGTTGGCAGAGTCCCTCAGCATTGGACCACTGGCCATGAGGAACTCCCTGACACTGTTTTTTGTTCCTGTGTTGAAACCAGAGGTGGGAAGAGAGAGTATTGCCTGGCCTTCAAGCACTTTCCTGGCTCTTTAAGGTTCTCTCCCTTTTGTGCCTGGATACTGAATTTCTCTCCATCTTCCTGGAGTTTCTCTAATTTACACTCCATCGTACACTTTAACTATTATATTATTTTTAGTCCAAGTAGGTTTTTTTGCAAGACACAGCATTTTTGAGATTGCAGAGATAATTCACAAATCTCATATTATAAGAAGCATTTGTTATGCATTCATCTTACTAAGCTCATAAGGTGACATTAATCTGATCCAAAATTAGACATCTACGACACAGATGTTCACATCAGAGCTACCTACCCCAGGATCTCTTTGTGGTCAATGGAAAGGAATAAGCACGTACTGGATGTGAGTCCTCTTTCTTATTTCAGTTATCTCCTGCAGGATGAAGTGATTAGCTCCATTTTAGATGCTGCCTCGCAGATATTTATATTTCATTAGATGACTCTCACTAACAATCGTTAACCTTTCCTAGAAACAATACGACACCTTAGTAGCACACATAACAAGCCTGGCACTCAGAACGCCCTTTTCCGAATTACCTTCTTTCTATCCCCACACTGTGTTATATACTTGACCTCACTTTAAACCGCCAGCACCAGGTCAGCTGTCCCAGTTCACTTAAGCGACTAGGACATCAGCAAACAGAAACGAAGGCAATTTTAAACGCTGCCTACCAGGTGCCAGCCAGACCTGGGCACGCTAAAGAGCCCACGCATCCGCTTTCCCGCGGCAGAAAGGCCCTGCACTAAATCTCAGCTAGGGAAAACAGTGCTGCTTGGTGAGCAGGAAAACCCCAGACGACCAGTTTTTCTCAGCAAAGATAAGAATTTCATTTTTTTCTCGTGACAGGGACTGCTTCCATCAACTTCAGTAAGAACAGGATCTATGCAAAAGGCAAGTATCACTCTTGTGCTGAGAGCAATTTGTGATCTCTTGCACTGCTCACTAGCATTATGGCTAGGACATTGCCAGCCGCTTCTGTGAAACTGCAAACAGCATTCGTAACACCACGTATTAAATTATTTATATTAGCATCTAAAAGGAGAAAAGTAAAAGAAAAGGCATATTCTAATAACTTGTTTGGCTTGCTGAAATCCTCCAAGGCTGGGAACAACGGACATTTTTTGCCCACCTGCCCTGCCTCCTGCCAAGCCGCCACTTAGGCCACCTAAACATTTTTACCTTCTGTTACTAATAAATGTAGCCTTTTATTCAAAGGGTGTCTATAAAACTCGAGTCAGCTACCAGCTGAAAGTGAAACATAGTAAAAGGCAAGTGGTTTGAAGGCAGACTAGCACAGGTGCCATGCACAAGGGTCTCGGGAGCCTTCTTACCAGCGCATGTCAGAAATCCGGGAGCAGCGTTGAAGAGAAAAACAGGGGAAGGTTGCTTCCTCCCAAGTAATCTGTTCTGGACAAGCAAGCTGAACTTATACACCTTTTTTTCCCCATGAAAGAAAACAGAACTGTACCTACCTGTATCCTTTGGAAATCCCTCAGAATAAAAATGAACACAAAACTGAAAAGAAGATTCACCCAAATTTTCTTATTTGTCACAGAATTCTGTGAAAATTCAAGAAACATGAAAAGCTATAACTTTCAGTGAAAGTGATACTATTATTAGCAGCCTAACAGAAAGAGATTCAGCATGGACTTCTAGGTACTCACACGTGTATTTTACTGCCTACATTAGTTATATTTTCTTCTGTTTCAGCAAAGTTATCTATTCTAAGGATTCACAATACTGTAAATTTTCACAGAGCTTAATTCTGCTTCTTCTCAGAGCACAGGTTCCTCCATAGAGGGCCACAACCACAGTACCATAAACAGAGAAAAATCTGGAAGCTCTTTGTGCTATTCTAGATGTGCCAGTGGAAAAGCCCACACATGCAGTTCCTTCCTTTGGAAACAGATTTGCTCAAACCACAAGAAAATTTCTGGTTGTAAAATAACTTTTTCTTGCTTCAAGATGGAATAATCTGGCATTTCTGGAGATTAACTGATGCAAGAGCTTTCTTCAGAAAGCACATCTCTTCTACTGATATGGCACAAACAATCGTAAAAAAGGGGAATACTGTGTGCAACCCTAATCAGCCTCAAGTTCCTTTCATCGCCATCTTACAAACAGGTTTCAGAGAAAGTGTGCCTAGCTGTCTATCTTTAAGCTGTTGGGCTTCTTTTTTTTTTCCCCCCTTTTTTTTTACAGTCTGTCTTAAAACATTTAGATCAGCCAAAAACAATACAAAGGCTATCTTTTTAAAAAGGGTTAAAATGTTATAGATTAATTAATGAATATTTATAAAATTCATGTCAGCTATCAGCAATCACGTAAAATCATGACATAATCATGACATTAAAATGTCATGATTTTTGTATCCTACATTTTCTGTACTTGACACCAGTAGCAGTGGCTGATGCTGAACTACCTAAAAGATAGGTCAGATCCTACTAGCAGTTACCTCTGTGCAGGCGTCACAACTTCAGAGTGGTTGTGGTGAAGATAAATTGTGGCTAGCAGAATGCAAACTTAACAGCTCTTAAAAGTTAATTTCTATCCATGTTTTTATTGTGAAGGAATTTATAAAAAATTTGAGAGGACATTGACGGATTTTCAAATGCTATTCAGTATTCTGCAAGAATATTTGGCAATTACAAGTTAAGCATTCAAAACTGCCATAGGTACTTAAAAATATAAAGGTTCATAATAACATGAACTGCAAACCTTACAGAGATTTTTAGAAATATGATAACTCTTCATATAAAAGGGAATGTGAACATGAAAATACATATGTGCAAGTAAGAACGTTTGTCAGCCTACAGATGCCATTCATAAGGACTAGTGGTAAAATTAGCAATCCCAGGAGTTCAGCTACTTTTGTCCCACAGATTTAAAGCCACAATTATTAAAACTACCAAAGGAAAAACTTCAAAGGATAGGTAGAGAAGGGTAGTTAGTATTGATAATCATACAAAGATTTGTTTCTCAGGAAGGAAGTGCAACCAAGTCTTTTTAGTGTAGCAGAGAAATATCATCAGATTTTCAGGGCTGAAGTCTTCAGTGTTGGAGTCTTGCTTCTTCATATTATGTTTCTGTAATAAATATCCTAATGCTCTTTGGACGTCAGCTGCCTCCTGTGCTTAAAATTCACCAACACCACCTACTTCTACAGTACTCCTTTTTATATTCATCATGCTAATGAGATGAGGCTTAGCAGACATCTGGTCTTGACCCTCCTGTCTGAAGCACAACCACACTCTCATGACACATCAAAAATAATATGTGAGATCACTTCCTCAAAATAAAGGTATTGTCTTTCATACTGTTACCAGCACAGTGATGCCAAGTGTTATTCAGCAGCCATTTCAGGACCAAACCCACAGGTTCTAAAAAGGACATAAAAAACTGGAATTCAGGCACCGAAGTGTGTGGCTATGGGAAAAGGTGAAACAGGGATATTCCTTGTTTTACTCCCTGCCTAACCCATTGTATTTGCCTCCGTAATGTTATCCTATCTTTGTCACCATCGTTCTCCATTTCCAGTGGAGGAGGTCTAGACCTATAACACAGGGTATCAGTAGACCTCACTTTTTTTTAGGCTACACCTACAGTGCAGAGTATCTGTGTCCTGCAGTGGGCCCTCTCATCATTCAGACTGAGGACCTGACCTGAGCAAATCATGGCTTTCTTCATGCCCATGTTTTCTTCCCTTGGAAACCAGGATTCAGGCTGAAGGGAGCAACAAAAGAAGAAGAAAATAGTGCATACACAGGGCTTATCCCAATATTAAATCTGGACAAAGGCTGGAAAGTGCCCCCAGCCAAGTTCCAAAGTTCAAATATAGCCAAAGTAGGAGAACAGCCTAAAAGTACATGGCCTAGCTTCATCCCATCTAACTTTGGGCACTTCATCTTTAAGCACAATTGCCTTGTAATTCCTGTTGTAGTCAACAGAGAGAAAGACGCATATCCAAAGGATGGTTCAGAGTTTCAGCCTCATGATCCTAAGTTTGACAGCACAGTAAGGTGGGATTACTCTTGAACTGCACATTTATATCTTAGCCTTCTGCATGTCTCTTGATAGCTTTGTGATTTTGGGGGGGTACAAGATCAAGCTCAAAAGTAAAGTCCAAACCCCTCACCCATTTACTTAAGTAAAAAACAAAGGCAGGAATACAATGGACTATTTTAGATAATGTTATAAAAGTCTTGATCATAGACACTGACATCAGACATGACAGGGCCTTTAATTCCAGCTACTTGTATTATTTAAAGCAGAATTCCTTAGCATTCTGCCAACAACTTTTATAAGCAGTACGAATAAGTATGAATATCTAAGCAACTTTCAAATACACTAAAACATGAATTAAATGTCTTACGGGAAAACAACTCTGCAAGGGGATGATTTACTATAAATTCCTCTGTAACAAGTATCACAAAGATGTTTTTAAAAAAACAAGTCTGAAATAGTGCTTATGTATTTTTTTTCTAATTATGAATAAGAGCCTTTAGAGCACACCTCTCAGCAGCACTACTTAACATACCATCTTCAAAAATCATTTGTTCTAGAAGCCTAGTTACATTCTTTACCAAAAAAAAAAATGCATATATCATGGAATATTCTTACCACTAACAGGCAGGAACTGACAAGAATTATTTGCTATCAGATAGAGCAAGAGCAGTTTTGGGCACCTAAATCTTAAGCTATGTGTCACAGTAACTCATTGCTAAGAAATATCAAAGGCAAACAATTCCTACTTAAGTTCAAATATCTCAACTACATACACTAACTTCCAGACACTTCTCCAGACCAACTTCTTCTGCAACGTCTATAGGAAATCAGTCATCATTCAATGACTAGACAAGGGGAGTGAAGCAGAGCATTGTTCAAAGTCTTGAAGCGTTCTTGACATTCCTCATCTGTTTATGTAATCACAAAAATCCCTTTAAAATATCTAGCAAGATTTATCTATTGCATAGGTATACATTGTCACAGCCTACTTAGGAGACAACAGAGCACCTGTACTTCTCTTTCCTTCTGTTCTGTAAGAGCAGTCCACTGTCAGTCTGCATATTTGTAGCCCTTTCTAGGCCAGCTAACATAGCCAGATTCATAAACTTGGACCAGCTCACTCCTCCAGAAAGGGTCCGTTCTTCAAAACCAAGAAGGAAGAAGTAGGAGTGAAATATCTCCCTTTCCTCAATGGAAGAAAAGCAAAGCAAAATTCCTAATTCTACTAACCTTCCACATAATCTCCTCCCTCACTTGTACAGCCAACCACAGATGTTTTACCTTTGCCTAATCAGGCATTTTGACCATCCAGAGTTACACAAACTTTTCTTCCTCCACAGTGGTGGGGAATGTGCCCCACCACAGTTAGGTATTTGTGTGTACATACACACACATACAAATCTATACATGTATGCATGCACATACATACACATAAATTTAATTCTCCCCATTTTTAATTCTTGGCCAGTTGTAAAGTCTTCAAGCAAGGATTATGCTTTTACCTTTATGAGACTTGAAATACAGGACTATGATACTTATCAGGTCTTCAAGCACTGGCTGAATATAAATACCCCTTAACAACAGTGGTCTGTTCAGCCCACAATGCGGGAGGGTATCTAGACTCCTCCGTATGGAGACAGCTTTGTGTAGAGCATTTTTCACACTCCTGTTGAAGCTGAGCACCAGGGAAGCAGAAAAGTACATGCCTAAACTTAGGCAGAAACTCTCTCCCTCTGAAAGCACTCTCTCCATTGATCGCACCAGGAACACAAGCACTAAGAGCAATTCAGGTCTATGAGTTAGGTGGACTAGATGCCAGTCACAATTTCTAAAAGGAGCTTTGTATTCTTATTCCCTTACATGTTTCTAAAACCTTTCTATTTAAGAAACTACTATATTCCGTTTCACAACTTTATTTCTCATAGGAAAACACTCCTGTATTGCACGGTTATTTCTTCTTAAAAATCAAATTTTCACAAATAAAAAGAATTGAGTTCAACTAATCTTTCCATTCTTTCTATGAACTCTTCCATTAATTTGAAGCTGCCAATGTGCCATAAGGACTTTTCAATTATACAACTTAATTGTAACTCCAAAATGGGAGAGAAGTCACAAAGAAAGGAACACCTTTTATTTTAACAGACTTTTCGTGTCTATTATAAAGGAAATGGCTCTACTAGAAGTGTTGGTAAGTCACTTTATCATCACTAGCATGTCAGTAGTCAACGCTCATTTGCATGAGGTTTTACTCTTCTATGAGCTAGTGGTTACATAAACTTCCACAAACGCTTTCAGAGTATCCTGCTTTAAGAGGAGATTAATTGATCAATGAATACATTCTTCATACTTCAAAAGTTAACCTAACCCATAAAATACAGAGGGGCTATAAAAGAAACTATTGTGACTTTTGTAAAGTAAGCATTGCCTTTGATGCTTATCTGCCACAAAATTACTTACCCCACATAATTTCTGGAGAGCCTGTTCTGTGCCTCTAGGGAAAAGAGGAACAAGGTATTCATGTGAGCTCAACATTTCAACCAGGAGGTGACCTCTGCGACTTGGTTCTCGCAAGCATTTAATGCTGTTTCACATCACAGAAAGCTGGGGGGGGAGGGGGAGGGAGAAACTTGGCTGATGTAAAAAATACACAAAAGCAAAGATGTACAAAGTAAAAATACAGGTTCCTTTATAATAAGGTTAGACTTTTCTCATTCATGTATGTCTGCTGTGTTTCCAGTACAACACGGTTCTATTACAATATTTTCCTGTGCCTGCTTCATATAGCTCTATAAGCATAATAAATAATCCATAATAAATACTAAGCTTTTCTGTATAGCATGGTATTCTGAGCTCAGTCTACTTACTTACTATAGCTTTCAGATCTTTATCTGCTCTGTTGGTCTTTTAAATGCATTCTGTTCTGCTCTCTTTGGTATTTATTCTCCCCCAAACCAATACACTTCAACATGTATCCACATTTTCATTCCTGTTAATTTTGCTACATCTGTACATTGCTCACCCAGTGCTGGCAACTCCACCTAATTTAGGGCTTCAGTTGCCTTAAAGAAGATTAGTGCAAAAATTTCCCCAACGTCAGTAAATCAAATCAGCAACATCTGGAGCTGGAGAAAGAGATGTTTCTGCACATGATCAGAATTCACACTCTCTAGCTCAAAATCGAGGCACCACCGTACTGTACATATTTGATGTACTCATACCTAACACACTCATAAAATATGCTCTTTGTTCATCTTTCTTTTTTTTCCCTTGCCTGCACTGCAAAGTTAACTCGAAATGAAACTGCAGTGTCACCCCTAGCTGACCCCCTATGCACTAAAAGCCTTTCGTCTAGGGGGCTGATGCTTACAACTTAATTTGTCTGATCTGTTAGAGGGGAGCGTGCAAAACACTGCAACTCAAACTGCTAACTCATCGTCTTCGTATTACAGTGGTAACACAGGGATTCTGAGCAGAAATCCAATTTCACTCTGCATCTCAGTTTACTGTGGCAGCTCCCACTTGAGGTAGGCTAACTTGAGAGAAAGTAATTTGAGCAACTTGAATTTGCAGTAAAAAAATTGCGTAGGGATTATGTATAAAACCACCTAGGGCAAATTATATGTAGCCAAATGACTGGGTCAGAAAGCAAAATTAGGTAATTAGAGCAACGTTAATGTAAAGAAAGCCTGTATTTCCTACACCTAAGTTAGGCAAATATGATACAAAGTACCATACCATATACCAGCTGCAAATCAATTGCACTAAACATGTAAATTTAACAGCTAAAAACCATGCTCGAAACAGTTATTAAGCATATCTAATACAAGAAAAAAAAATCAGCAATCAGGCCAAACATATACATCTCACAAATCAAGCTACATTGAATATATACAAAACTAACCACCATGGCATAAGAAGCAAACTCCCGTATCAATACATATGCAGTACAAAAAGAAGAAAAAAAAAATCCACCCACACAAAAGGTCCCTTCACATCCTTTTTCAGCTATGTCTAGTGACAATATATTCATAACACATATACACTTTTCTGGTTCTCTTTCCATAAGAGTGGATCAGCCACATGACATTTACCTATCCCACTTTCCTACTTCACTAAGTAGAGCGAAATGCAAGTTTGACCTTTGTTCAGTTATTATCCTCTGTGGCCCTGATGCGCTATACCTGCCCGGTGAGATGGCACATTGATTCCCAAAGACACCAGCCACGGCAGATGGACCTTAAAGCACTGGGTCATACCATTTCTGCAGTTTAATAGATCTACTCCAAATCTCACTAAAAATAAATTTATCCAAAACTCGCAACATGCACTCTGCACACAGTTGAAAACAACCTATTTATTAAAAAAATTTTTAATAAGGTCGGTTATCACTGTCTTCTTTACGTCTCAAAAGAGTTCTCTAATAAATATGTAATACCTTTAGAGGGTTACATCATTTCCAAATACAAATCAGTTTCATAAAGCAAAATATTTATTTCCAGATAAAAGGAGACATACACATACCGCTATATGTGTACTATGACACAAGCCCTTCCCCGAATTCAGGGCAGATTTAGGACACAGCAGAACTAATCTAACTGTGGGCTGATACCAAAAGGTTCGGTCCCATCCTTCTTCCACCCATCACAACTCTCTTGTGCTGCAATGACAACGATGTGACCACGTGACCAGACAGTGAACCAGTTTAGGGATCTATACCAGGAAAAAAAAATTGGGGGGGGGGGGGGATAGGGTTAACTTACTGTGGATTTAATTCCTTAAACCAGTGCAACAGCAACTACATTTCAGCTGTGTTCGTGCTGCTGTCCATCCTTACAGGTTCAAGGCACATCCCTGTGTTATTTTGTAAAGGTGACTGTCACAGCAGCAAGTTTCCTCAGACTTGGTGGCTGAAAAATATTTGCAGGTTACTGCATGATTCCCAACACAGCTGCACTGATGATGGGCAGCCACTCTCCCCTCCCAGCCCGCATCGCTGTGTGCCACTGGCAACTCCTCAGCACCAGTGACAAGGCTGTTGGATTTTCTTTTGCAGTTTCCATATATTACTAAAATTAGGCTTTTCTCAGTCTACAACTGCCATTTTGAGATATTTTTGCTCAGAAGAAAGGGTTATGGAAAAAAGTGTTTTCGCAATTCAGTGTTTGTAACATATACAGGTCCCTATCAATTTAAAAGCCACAGTTAATTTACTACTGCACATCAATGGCATATGGTTTTGGGTACACAACCACAGAAATAAGTGCTTTCTGAAGGACTTCTGAAGAACCCTTAAATCACAGTTATTCTGTTTTAAGGAGAGAAGCTAATTTTAGAAAAAAATAATTTTCCATTTTCCTCAATTTTGAGAAGGCAAGATTCATTTCTTCCATACAGAAGAGGCTACAAAAATCCTCTTCCATACAAATCATTGATCTTCTTAGAAGTAGCAAGCTTGACCTAAGGGTCATTTTTCAGTACCTAAGGGCACATTTCAGATTTCACAAACTCTTATTTGGAACAAACAAACAAACAAGGAACACATTCCATCAACACAATCAAGACAAAATTATTTCTGCCCTTGTCCTCATCACCTCTGCAAAAAGCTAGGGGACAGACCATAACAGTATACATGTATTTGACTGGTAACCAGTTTACATCCTACCAAATCTTTACTACTTCACAGTTTTGCAAATACAGATCATTTGTAAGGCATCAACTTTTAATTTTAGTACAGATTGTTAACTATTCCCTTTTCTCCTCTTAACTGCCAGGCACATTTCCACCACACTAAGGTACTCCAATGTGAACTTAATGTATTTTGGTGTTCAAATAACTTTTATATTTTAGTAAGATTTTAATATTGTCAGTAATATATATAAGTATGCTTGTTGCACACTCTCTGCCCACCAAACCTAAGAAGAAAACTAGCACTTTTGTTTAACGTGATCTACACTTTATGATCTTATGCCAGTTTCTCAGCCGTACATTCAACTTCTCAATGGTTATATCATTCTCTTGACTATTTAAGTGTTGCATGCAACATGCAGGAACAACAAACCTTTAATTTACATCATTTTTTAGTTTCAGTACTTCCTGGAACCTCACTGCTCTGAGTTTGCATACTCTGTGCATTAGAATACTCCCTTATAAAACATCCATTTTAAATGCAAACTGAGTTCCCGATTGCAAAAACACAACTTACAGAGAGCTCAGAGCCTCATCAGAGGCTTCTTATTCAAGCAGAAGCAGCAAGAGTGGATGGAACACCTTAGCAAACAAAAGCATAACAAATTAAAGAACATATTTTATTAACTTGATATTTTTTCCCATAGCTTAGTTTTCAGAACAAAATAATTTTTTGCTTTAAATCTGCATATACCTTTTTAAATCTTAGTATCATGAATTCTCATAAAAATATGACAATAGAATTTAGCTTGATTAATCAATGTGAATAGAAGCTGAAGATTCAGTAATTAAACTTATTATATCCTAGTAATGCTTGAAAACTAAACTACGAGAAAACTTTTTAGTACAGCTTTCAGGCTACATCTACCCCAGCAAATTAAACACCAGCCTAGAATGTTCCTGGGCACCAGAAGGAAATCCCAGTTCTACTAAATTTTTGACAGAGCCGTTGCCAGCTTGCTTGCAGCCTGTACCAGCTACCCTTCTCCCAGACAAGTCTCAGACACAGCTCAGGGTTAGCATGGGTTATAGATCACTCCCACTAAACAGTCTGCCTGCAGCTCAATCTGGAGAAAAAAGGATTTCATGGTATGGATGCAGCTGTAGCTTTTGCCTCAACTTTTCAATCCACTTTTCAAAACACTACAATAACTGCCCTAAACTCCTTACCTCTAATCCTTAGGAATTTTGGTCATGTTGTCTAAAGCATTCTGGAAAAATAAGTTATGCCCTTCCAAGACAAGTGAGGTATCACGAGGTCAGACATTGAAGGGACATACAGTGTACCAGCTGTCTCAGGGTTACTCCGAGGCAAATGTCAGAACACGCCTGAAAGCATGACCCTCACTGAAAGAAGAGCAAGTTACACCACATTTCCCCATGGAGTGAGAGCAAACACAGAGGGCAGTTAGTTAATACAGATTAGCTAATGTGCTGTAAACTCTCATTTTATCTTAATTTACAGTAACTTATCTGTTTTTCAACATCATACAATAATTGCAGGTCCTTCAGATGTAGACAGTAAGTGCATAAACCTGCGGTAATTGTGCGGCTGGGTATTTCCGAACAATCACACACCCCGTGTCCCACTCGGCTTGCACACAACGAGGCAGGAAGGCACAACTGCCACTCAGTTTCTTCGTAGCTTGAAGCCTGAGGATTTTAAAGCGCAAGGCTGGTTGTACTCTGTTGCAAGTGTTCGACTCTATTGCACTGGTCAGACAGCAACTGAAGGGCAGCTCTCCTGAACTTAGCCTCAGATCCAGCAGCCAAGTCCAAAGCATACAGCTTATATTGGGCAGCTGGTCACGGCATGCTGCTGCCTTCGGTTCTGACCTGCTCCTGAAGTGGGTGAAGGATGCAGCAACTGGACTGAGCCCTGATGTTGAGCTAGAGGGAGAGGTTACCAGACAGCTGGTATCTTGGCATGATTAACTAGGTTATCCACTTTAACATTATCTGTGAAGACAGAGCTTTGCCTTCTTAACTTCCAGCTACCACAATAAACAGATGAAGCAACAGCCAGTATCAAAATCTTGGGAACATTAAACCTGTATCTATTTTTTCTGTACTAAGTGTGGTTCAAAAAAAAAAAAAAAAAAAGGCACATTTTAGAGGGAAGCCCGTTATTTAGATATGAATCTTGAGAGAATTTCATAGTCCCAGTGGAATGCTGTTATTTGTGGGTTCAGGTAGAAATCTGTGGCTGAAACCATAGCTACCAAAAATAGTGCAAGTGATATCTGTCTCAGGGTAAGGGTCATGAAGGAAAACAATCTGAGAAACATGTGAAGGGAGATATCAAAATTTTCAGAATCACTGGATCCCAATCTGACCTCCCAGCAAAGGACTTTTGGATCAGTAAGAGAAACTTTCACATATCATGGCTACCCTCACGAGGCCTGACCCTGACTCACATTCCAAGCTTGACCTAAGACCTGCCTCACAGCCATGGACTTCCCTGATGATCCGGATTCTCGGGTGAACCTGGCCACCATCCCCAGGCCTGCCCTGCTGCCCTCGCTTGGGGGGGTGGGGTAGTATCTGCCTCTGCCAGACTTGCTACCACACTGGGATCCTGGCTCCCTGTCCTTGGCAGGGCAGCCAGCCCTTGCTGCTCCCTGATATGTTCCTCCAAACTTCCATCCTCTTAGCTGGATGACAGGTCAGAAGACCTATTACAGAGAAGGGAAATCACGTGCGTCTTCCAGATCTTCATTATTGTTTTTGTAAAGTGTATTCTAGCTGCCAGCCACAGCCCAATTCTGTTGGAATATTTATAGAGTTTCCTACCATAGACCACTGTGTGGACACTATTCTTAAATGGGTGGAAGATATTATCAGTGCTTTCAGTTGAAAAACTCACGGAACAGGAGTGTCATAAACCTCTCTTGGTATTCTTGATGGTAACAACTGGGAGGGTACATCAAGATCATAGGGATACTAACCCTTTAGTACAAAGTAAGTGTCAGTCACTGCTCATAAGGTTTTCCAAGCTACCATCTGGACTTCTCTCACCATCCTCCAAATTCTCTATGGCATCCTGTTGCACTAATATTAGGAAGAATTTCATATTAGGAAACTGTGATGAGGTGGAAAGTAGCTCTTATACATAAATATGGCTTTTCAAGAACTGTAACCAAGCTCTGTGGATTTGATTTTTGACTCACTGCTATCCCCGTCAGTGACTCAGCCTTTTCTTGTGTTGAAGCTTTGGCAGTAGCCTCAAACATACAGTTTCAATAGTAGGGAAGTCAGCAAACGTAGCCAAAAATGATAGCCAGATCTCAAACTGTGATAGCAGTAGCTGGGGCTGAGACCTCTTGTTGCAGCCAAGCACTTCTGTACTTGCTCCCTGTGGAGAGCCCCACTGGCTATGCTCAAAACCAGAAGAGAGATGCAGTCACAGTGAGGGAAGCTTTGAACCCTGCAAATATACAGTTTGCCGCAGCAGCTGGCACATGATGCTCCATTCTATTCTCTGCTACAGTATCTTCCTGTTTGATGCCAGAAACACTTAAACTACATTATGAATTGGAGATGAAGATAAAGCAGTAGCTGGGTGAACACTTTCTAGAAAATGAGCTGAAATCTGGGAGAAATACTGCAGTCACTGGGGTCCATCTCACTTTCACCTGCAGTAGGAAGAAACTGAAGATCCACTTTGCCACTCCTTCTTTTATGTCCTTGCAAAGAGCAAGATGAGAAATAAGATGTGCAGGCTGCTCTGGTAGCTGCTGCTGCTACTACTAAAAAGAAAACCCAAACTCATCTTCTCAAGGAAATGTAAGCCAATAGTGAGACACACACCAGTGCATTTATGCAGAAATATGTACATATTACTGCAGAATCTCAAGGACCTTCAGAGACAGTGTGTGCACACTCATGCCTGACTGTTGGTTCTCTCTTTAGGGCTAGGTAAATATAAGTCCTGGATTTTGAATTCAACAACAGTTCTCTATATTTTATATGGGTTGTTAATGTTGAATACATCAGTGGAATTTCCTTGGCTCTATTTCTTTGTGGAAGTGTTACCATACACTAGAGTTCAGTTCAGCGTTTCATCCTACTATTTCAATTTTGTATTTTACATTAAAACATCAGTGAACAAAACACAGTGACAGCCCCGGAAGCAAAGACCAGAACCTACACTTTCCTCTCCTCTACACCAGTCTAGAATTAATTACGTATTAATTTGCTTGCTACCCAACATATGCCATACAGCAAAGCATAGGTGGAAGATGAGAGCCCAACCCCCCCAAATTCAATACTTTTGAGCAGATACAGATACCCAGGGGCCTTTTAGGCCCAAAACTGATGCTCCTAGTAAATGTAGATGCCTGAAGAATTTGGCAGTGGTGGTAAGCAGCTAACCTGTACAGCCACATAGAACATCCCAATGTAGGCATGATTTAGGATTGGATTTTGCCCTTCATCTTCTACAAGGTCTTGTTAAATTAACCCTTACTGCTAAGCTTCAGTCAGTTTGCTCTAAGGCATCTTTCAGTCTTCATTTCTGGGTTGCATTGAACAAAACAGTTTTCCATATATTGCATGGTCCAAGTGAGCACCACACTGCAAAACATTTCTTCCAAGGATCCTAGTGTTTTCTGAACATTAACTAATTATTTTGCCAGCTACCAATGCATATGCATGAAGCTTGTAGTAGAGAAGTTCCTAGCTCCTTAGTGTTCGTTAAAGTTATTCCTGGAACTTTTAGGCAGTGCAATAAATTTATTCCAGCTGCTCCATCTCTTTCACTGGCTTGCTTAGGCTGGAGGCTGAACTAATTAAGCCCCACTAATAGCAACAAAAACCATTATTTTCAAACACGTGTTCAACTGATCTTCCTGTCAAGCCCTCATATAAAGACAATGCCCTTATCTCAGCTCTTCATGTTTTAATACTTTTATTGCTTCATATTTTCCTAACTATTTTTCTGAGATCTGAGCCTCCTGAAACATTTTACTAGTGTTACATTTTATTCTTCTCAGAAATTACAAAACAGGCCATGTCAACAGCATTTAGTCTATGAGGTTTTAAGAATAACTCAAGAATTACTTCAGACACTTCAAAACTATTCCTACAGTACTCAAGAGTAAAAAGAGAAACTCACTGCAGCTGTGCTCCCCTGAACACTGCTCAAAGACCTGACAGCTGCTGATCAC
This sequence comes from Apteryx mantelli, assembly GCF_036417845.1. Taxonomy (NCBI): domain Eukaryota; kingdom Metazoa; phylum Chordata; class Aves; order Apterygiformes; family Apterygidae; genus Apteryx; species Apteryx mantelli. Next base: position 111,390,184 of record NC_089980.1, on the reverse strand, counting down.
TGGGCCTGTCTGTGCCGAGCAAATACCGAAATCATTGATCAACCCAAAAGCTGAAGTTCTTAACACTCCTTTCTGATTAAGAGCTTAAAAGAGTGAAGGGGAGGGAAGAGCCTATTTTTTCCCCAAATAAAGAGATATCCATAATCCAGAAAGTGCTACGCAGAAATTTATCATAAAGTTTGAATCGAACTTTATCAAAGCTGTATAACAGCTTAGTTTTACATTCACAGAAACTGCTTCAACAATGGTTTCTTAGCACATTATTAAAGTGGACTATTTTCACATAGCAGTTTTTCAGGCACGTAAGTTTTTCAGCTCTGAAACCACTCTAGAATGTCTAATGTTAAACATGACATTATATAACATGACTAGATATAACCACTGCTGTCGGAGGCACTAGGAACTGGCAGAAACCCAAGCAGGTGTAAAGTGCTCTCCAAACACGACAAGGGGCCGGGCTGTGGCGGGGGCTGGAGCCGGCACCACTGCGGCGTCGGCGTCGTGGGGCAGCAACCCACGGCCCCGGGCTGGGCTGAGATGGGGCCGGGCGGAGGCCCGGGGGCAGGGGCAGGCAGGGCTGGGGGGGGCCGCGGGGAGAAGCAATACTAACCATCATACCACTTAAAATAGACCATAAAAACAGACGTCAAAAGTGAAAATGGCCAAATGGGTGAGACGAAAAGCTTTACTTGCAGATAAAAGTGTTGTCATACTAAAAATATCAACAGTAAGGGATACACAGAAATTCCTCTTTACAAACTTCACAGGAAGAACGAGCTGGACCATGACAGATGTCACTCTCCATGCAGCGCGGGGCAGCATCCATGAGGAAATGCTCCGCATGAGGAATGCCAACGACAGAGGGAAATGCATACTTACTGAGGTCAATAAAAATGCAATTAGTGCCTCCTAGTAAAAGCTTCTATATCAGAAATTTTATTTATATTATATAAATAAATGTAAATGTTTATGTAAAACACTTTAAAAGGTTAAATCTTGAAATCATTATTCCATCCTTATTTTGATGAATTGTCTTCAAGATATATTTTAACAAATACTTAGGCGTGTGATTACAGCAATTACTGTCTGGATTTTGGACAAGTTTGGGGATCACTTATTTTAACAACAAAAAAGGCACTCCTGACTTCATCTTGTTAAAGTTTTAGAAGATTTGCAGAAGGTAAACATGAGGCCAACTAGGTGAAAATTTTAAAGCAGTAAGATTTTAAAGGGCAAAACGGTGATCCTGGATTTCAAGAAGGCAAATATTAGGGTCTATAAATTAGTTATATTAGGAACAACCAAGAGTTATATCAGTATAAAGCAGAGTAAAGCATATGAGGTAAGTCATAAAAAAGCACTAGAAACTAGAACTAAAGCAACATTACTCCAATATATACCTGAACAGTGGAGTGCAAGAAAACATATAAGCAAAACTTGTGCTTTGTAAAAAACTAGTATCTATTTTTCTAAAATTTTCTCATCTATACAAGCAGTACATGGCTTGTTAGATCATAGAGAGACGTTATAAAGCCATAAAGAAAGAATGCAACACTGACCCCTTTTCATATGGACATTACTGTGATTAACCTCAGTGCCAGCAGGCTAAGAGTCCAAACGCCGGGTCCTAACAAGTAAATAGGTATGCACGATAGAAGTTTACAGTGCCAGAAACGTTTCCTCAGCAAGGCAGAAACCCTACCCAAGCAACATTCAGAAAATTAGGTTAACAAATGAAAGCAGAGAGCTACAAAACCTACCCTAAGGCAAGCAGAGTTTTGTTAAAAACAGGATCACAACACACATGTTCATGGATGGCTGGGACCAACAAGGACTGAGGAAGCTGCTGCAGTGAATAACGTGGCTATGAAGGACCTAAATAAACTCTTTACTGAGTAAAGACCTAGTCTTTAAGAGGATGATTTGCTGTTCCTTTTCCCATTACATGCTTTACAAAAAAATTACCATTTTCCAGAAATTATGGAAAGCAACACAGGAAACCTATACACAGCCAACTACAAGCAGCTAATTATAAATTAGAAGAAAGAACTAAAATACCAGTGAGAAGAGCTCCTTATAAACACATACCCTAAAATACACCACTATTCTCCTGATTATTTTCAAGAAACAAATGAAAAAGCTTAAAAAATTAATAATGTGGCTCACATTAGTTCTGGGGGAAGTAACTGGAAAGCATAACTTAAGACAAAAACATAAAATACTGAGGCAGATACTGAGAGGATAATACCAAGTTCCCATCATTTTTGTAATGATAAATCAAATTCCTCTATAATTTTTTTAGATTTTTCTAGGTTAAAACCAAAAAAGGAAAAATATATAACTGATATATATTCCCATAAGCTTTCACTTTTTTTTTTTTTTTTTTTTTTTTTTTTTTAAGAACTATGAATGAAGACAACTAAGATATAGGGTGCAATCCTTTTGTAGCCTGAGAAATGACTTAAAGGATAACAAAGTCTTGAATCTTGGCTGCCTTCCAATATGAAGAGAAAGGTGTGGTTTTCCAGAAATCATCCATACATTCTGCATTTATTAAAGATTTGGAGAAGGAAGTAAACAAAGAAATGGGATATTTTCTGATGATACAAATTGTCTCAGATTGGGAGAACTCCAGAATTTTAAGACTCAAAACAACCCATCAAAACTGTAAGATTATTAAACAGAATGACAGGAAATTAAATACAATTTAAACAAAAATTAAAAAATTATTGGGAACAATAAACAGAAGCTATGTATCTCAGGACTACCAAGGCCATCAGCAGAAAACTGCCTACTAATTGCACAAAGATCAATAAAAGCCCATACCTGAAACACCACAGCTAGCCAAAAATAAATCAAATTGAATTCTTAAACACACATTGAAGCTCTGTATATAATACAAAACAGTAATGCAACACAGAGTACTAGATACAATCATGCTGTCTCATCTCACAAAGTACATCAGTAGGAAGAGTATTAAAGTGCACACAGACATTAAATGCTTAATACTATGGTATGGAGAGAACTTACAACTGTAAAGAGGTTGCAAAAGCTGAGATTTTAACCATGAAATACAGAACTAAGAGCGTTTTGCTGATATACAGAAAATATAAAAGGATCAAAAATGTTAAATTACAGTCCCTTTTTCTTACTTGCTAGCATGACAAAAATCAAATTGCAAACAAAATCCATTATCTCACATAGCATCTAAGCCACTTGCTAATACAAAGTACTAGAGTAGGTAGGTCATTGAGACAAATACTGTAAAGGACTATTTATTTACTGAGGAAGAAAAATAAATAATTTCAAGTTGATTTATTTGCTTATCAGTTGAGTCATTAAGATAATGCATGGAAAACAAGTCTTGGGAGCTTACAATACAGATAAGATATAGAAGATAATTTTTTTCTTTAGTGCACTGCATAACTGCCTAGGTTCCCTATAGCACTGAGTTTGTTTCCATTAGCAGCATGAGGTACAAGCAAGGAAACAAGAGCAACTTTCTGATCCTTACTGGCAAGGCTTACACAGACACATGTGAGTTGAGTACTGAAACTAAGAGCAAAAGAAATTTAAGCATTTAAAAAGAAGTAACAAAGTTACCAATGTTCCCAACCCATGCTTCTGTCCCCCGGACGTTCTTCTCTCTCTCAACACTTTCACTGACAGGGATTAAACTCTATATCTTAAATTCACTTACCATGGACGTGAGGACAAGATATTTTTCCCACCTGAGATATTTCTTACTAGGAAAACAGAATGAGATATGCACCTTGCAAGGAAGAAGTATGACTTGAAGAAAGAGGTAAATGACAGAAGATCAGAGGTGGACAGACTTAAGAAAACGTACTGGTTGAGGAAAGAAAAACAAAGTAAAACTCCAGCGTTCAACACAAACTATACAAAGATCTACCAATATTTTAGTCATATATCTAAATCTCCAAAGGACCATTCATAATGTTGGTTAGCAGAATCTAGACATCTACTTGTACCAAATTCAAAATATGTTTAATGTTTAGAATAAGGATGACCACCCATTTTCTAATGTTATTTAATCTAATCCATACATTGGTATTAGATTGCAAATCAATGTGGAGACATGCACGCTCTCATACAGTAAACCTAATTCCTTAAATTCTCCTGAGCTTTATGTGGTTACCAAAGCCAAAAAATGCTTCAATATGACAGTCAAAACATCAAGGCATAAACAATGTATTGTGTCTAGGACACTAATTTAATATTTATAAACTAGATTATAATTTAGATCATGAATGCTCGATGCTGCAAACTACAAATAACTGTTCAGTGCAACTGTAAACCTACTTGAAACAGTACATTGGATGGCTAGACTGATTCAGTGTACAACAGGATCTGAAGCAAATGTATATTCATGTGAAAGCAAAAAGTAATGTACAATTTAAGTAGAAACACATAAGGTTTACATGACAGAACTCGATCTCATTCAATACAATTTGCACAAAAGCAGAAAATTAAACTTGGGTTGATATTCTCAGAGGTTGGCTAGATTTGGCCTTGGAAAGGAGTGCTTAGATTTTATTAACCAGGGGTCTATGTTAACAATTTGAAAGGGAACAATGCAAAAGTATCCTGTTGAGCACAACAGAATTGCAAGATAATTTCATCAGGGGACCTAATCAACTTTGGCTTTCTTCCCGTAGCTCATCTGTGTCTGTTCTTCTCTCCTCTACAGGGATACTAAGCCAAATTCCACTCTAACTCTACTGTAAATTGAAAGTCAACAAAATTACATCTGCCAAAAAGAAAAACAAAAACCTACCCACAAAACCAAACATTTCTTAGAAATTAATTGTTTTGTTAAAAAAATCAGTTCAGAGAATAGAAGCCATAAAGCCATGCCTGAGGAAAATATAATTGGTCTACAATACAAAGAAAACTTCAGTATGCTTGAAAGTGTCTTTTTTCTTCTGTAATCAACCTTCCTTTTGAAAATTATGAATTTTCCTCCAGAGAAGACTTCATATTAAAAAGCTTCCAAAAATTTGGGTTTAAATGCAGAATTAATCTGTAATACCTGGTATTATCACATGGCTTCAAGCATCAGGCTGTCATCTGAACAACATACAGTCACTGGGAGAGAAAAGGCACAGGTTAATTCCTATTGAAAGTCATTGGGGCCAGCAATCTAATTGCTTTGTGTGCTTTTGAAAATATCTTACTCTGGTACCAGAACTATCTTAGCAAAAATACCTTACTTTCATAAGTTATAAATGACTACACAGCAGTGGCTCCTCAAGACAAATGCTTGAATCACTTCCTAATTTCTAGGACATAATATAAATCCTTTATTTCTAATTTAAAAATTTATCTAGAGCTGAGGTAATTTAAAGCATTAAATATTTATAAACGTCCATAGCTAAGCTCCTGACTCCTATGAAAATTAACAGAAGTCTTGTCTGACTAAAAACCACGGTATCACAAGTGACATTCCTCTCAAAAAAGCTCTTTTGCTAGAACTGCTCAGGATGCATTATTATAACAAAATCTCTGTCCAAATTACCACACACACTTTCCAGTGCTGCTTCTGCTGGGCCTAAGAGACGCAGTCACACAGGGAACAGGGAGACTGTAACCTGATCAGGCAGAACAGGAGCCTGCTAACAGGATGAAAGGATACCCATTTCAGTACCCAGCAAAAGACGGTCACCGACTTCTCTGTTCAGCTACGTTTTTACCTGTAAATTGCCCAAAACAACAGTCCAAAACATGCATAAAGAGTCAGACCCATTTTGTTCTCCCATTTTGTGAAGCATAACATATACGCTTCTGTCTAATCCCAGTATAGCAGAGCTCTACTAATTTTAGATCCAAGTGGTGTAAAGTGTCATAGCTGTCAGATAACTGGATATCTGAATCTCAATCCAAAGTAATGAAGTTTTCCAACACAATTTGACTATTAAGCCCCAATTAAATGCAGATTTGTTTTAATATGCACAGTAGAATACATTATCAAATGCTACAATTTCACATATTAACTATGAAACTGAACTATTAAAATACATTTAAAAGCAAACCAAGTTCAAAAGGGCCACGTGGTTATAATCAAGAGCAGATTTTGGCCTGTGCTGCTGAAAAGCCCATCAGAGGCCTAATCCTCCTTGTCTCACATAAATAGTTACACTAATTGTGTAATTGCAGTGTGCAGAACATAACCCTCAACAGATTTTCTTAGAATCTTTGTCCTTTTAGTGATTTATTTGTAGCTATTGTCAGTTTAACTGTATTCACTTAAAAAGTACAAAAAAATCAAAAAAAGCCAAGAGATTACTTTTCACAACAACTTATAACAAAATTAAATCTGGAAACACATGTACTTACTTTTAATACAGCTAAGGCTAAATTCTAACATCCTAAAGGATGACTGATTTCAGCAAGAGCATGCCTTATTAAAGGCTGAGCTATTACTTGGGCCCCAATCTTGCAAACAGGCTTGTGTGGGTGGATTTCTGAGACCAGCTTATTGCCACAAAAGCACGGGAGTCTGCCTACACAGATCAACTTGTAAGATCTGGCTATTAACATGCCCTTCAGGATTTGACCCGTAGACTGAAGTGTCTTTGTAAGCATTGTTTCACCTGTTTGAAAGCTGGGTTGACTAAAAGCATTCAGTACATCAATATTTTCACTCACTACAGAAAAATCAGGCTTTGTTAGATTAAATGGCTCTAATGATGTTTTACAAGAAACATTTCAGGCATGCAGCAATAATCTGCATTCACATCTGACATTTACAAAACTTTATTCTTTTAAGCCTGAACTTCATGAAATACTTGCACTTAACTTTAAGCAAGAATTATTGCACTTCTATTTTACAAAGCACTTGATACTAAATACATACTTAAGTTCAGTAAAATGACACAATAATTTTTTCAGATGAGGCATGTTTTAAACAGTGTAGAGGAAAGAAAAGAATCCATACTCTGGCTTTCATGCAAAAGATCGCTAGACATTAGTGAACTAGATCACAGAAAACAGCTAGAACCATCTCACCCAAAAAATATAAACTAAGCCAAAACAAGTCTTTTAACACAATGATGACTAAAGTCTGTTTCCCCCCCCTTTTTTTTTTCCCATGCTTCACCACCCCCTGCCATAATAAAAAGGCATAATGGAATATTTGTGTGGTCTCTATTTCAAAGGTGTTGCTGACTCAGTGGGATTTGGGAAGTATCAGAAAAGCAATGAAATGAACATTTATCTGATCTCTACCTCAATTCACATACCAAAGATATTTGAATCAAGGGCCAAGTTCTGCCCTCCTTAGTCATCCAAATAGGTATCTTTTAAAGTCATGGGCACGGAAGCTCAGTTTATTTAAACCATCATACTCAGAAAGTGCTGGCCAAATAACAAGGTTTTTACACAGACAAAACCTCACTGAATTTGTTAGTGTTCAGGTTCTCATTTTTATCCCAACAAAATTAAGCCCACTTCAACTTAACTCAAGCAAACCACTGATACAAGTGAAACCAGCATGATTCGGTCCATATTTAGGGTGAAATGCACTGAAAAAAACACTGTCTCCAAGCAATATAAACCAAAACAGCAGTGAAAATTTTTTCTTAATGAAGTAAGAAAGCTATAACAGAGTAAAAGTGCAGTTTTTACATTTTTATATGGCACAAGGAGTCCATTAGATTATTTTGTCCAACCTCATACAACACAAATACCATTAAGTTCTTCACCCTCAAGAAGCTAAACTGCTGTAGGAGACATGCAAAGAACAGGGGAGACTCCAATGTCATCATGCTGAAGACCTGTGTGGTACCAAAGAAAAGATTAGGTGATGTGCAGCCAGATAATCCACAACACAGCCTGCACTAGACAGCAAAAACCTTACCCTATTTAACTGAATTAAAAAGTGATCAATTCCAAAACTAGAAATCGCCAGTACAGGTAGAAGAAAATCATCTAAGATGTGAATTCCTTATTCACTTTGCAGAACTAACATCTATATGCCACAAGTTCTTGTTATGTCAAAGAAGAATGAAACTAAATTAAAAGTGCCTAGTCAACTACGCACCTGAGTATCTCTCTCTGAATTCAAAATCAGAAGCCCTGAAGCATGAGATCTGGTTAGAACAGAGCTGAGAGCAGAGAAGAACAAGATTTCTGCAGCTTTGAATGCAGGCCCCGGAGTTCAGGGTATAAACACGGAGCTTCACAAATCCCCAGACTCCAGGGTCAGAAGAGTCTGTCACAGTCCCTCGTCGTTGCTCTATGAAGCCATCTCTGAAGAAGAATGGACTAAGTCTGATACTGAACACACTTAGGAAGAGCCTCAAAATTCTTAAAATACATCAACTTCCCCCTTTTCAGATGTCCAAAAACCAATCTGGGTGAATGGCCCCCTCCAGAAGTCAGCCAAAAGGAGCTGAATGACAGGCATCTACACTGCTGGTATTAATTTAGAAATAGTGTCCAACCAATGTCAGAACAGTTTTCTCAGGTCCTGCACGCTTACTTGCAGCTACACCCAATGAAGCAGCAGAATACATAAATTACACCATCCTTGAACCCTACACAGGCAGCAGCAGACATGCTAGTTCTTTTCTCCCTCTAGACTACTTTGCTTCTCAGAGTATTAAAAAAACAGACCTGTTTGCCATGCTTCAGCAGAATATGCAGTATTAAAGTTTTTTTTTTTAAAGCAAGAGAGAAAAACCAAAATGGAAATGTAACATAACGAAGTTTAAACAACCCAACCTTAGTTTTGCCATCTGTTGCTCCAGACTTGCCTCTCTTCCCCATTAGAGGCAGAGGCTATGCAGCAAGCCAGAAGTATTCAAAGGAAGCAGTAATCGGGCATTCAATCCAAAGAAAACATTCATGTGATACCTCTCCTATCATCAACAAAAATTTAGTTAAGTCCCAGAGCTGCAAGGCTGTATTTTTAACGGGCAGTCACATCAAGCTGAATTTTCTGTCAAATTGATCAGTTTCCTACAGAGCCAAAATCCACAGCATTAAAAGGTCTTCATGGGCCAGAAAGCTCTATATATTTTAAACTTTTACAGCATAAACAGTTGTGAGAACATTCCTGAATAATTGTGATTTATTTAATACTTAACTCTAAGAATTATTGCTATTCTAGAGATAACAACCGCACAGTCATTACGAGATGTTCCTATTTCAATAATGATGTCAAAGGGAGGCAACTTCGTTATATAATTGTTCAAAATTTGGGGGAGAAGAGGTTTGTTGCAACTGTTATTTAAATATACTTACTACCTGAACTGAAAAATACATCTTTGGAGGAGACTTACATCAGAGTAAATCAAATGAAAACACTATACTTAAAGACAGTGATCTTTACAACAGCAATTTGTAAGTCTTTAACACGCAAATAATGTGGGGATGGAAAAATGCATATCTATTCTATCAGGTAGAGATGGCATCTAATACATTAAAAGCTAAATGTATATGAAACACTATTGGATATTTTCTCATTAAGAAGGCAGAAGGAACCACCAGGACACACTTACGAGGAAGGCTGCCAATAACAACCATTTCATTAATTTTTATTCTCAGGCAAAGATGAGATCATTTAGAAAGCAACATAACTAATTTTTTAAGTCATCTACAAACTCCAAAAGAAGTCAAATATGGTTTTCAAGATGAAGTTGAACTATTAGTAGTTATGTTAACAAGTTAACAAGTATTTTGTATCATTTCTCATCTTCCTAGTCAACAAGACGTGAAATAAGTCACACGGTTCGGATAAAATATATTGGACATTTTATTGCCACTATCACAACAAAGGCGTTGCCTTTGGCCATTTCTAGAGGTGCTACAACAAAGAAGCATTTTTCCGCTTAATAAGTAGCTTGATTCAATATGATTTCTGAATCATCTGAGATAATATGACTTATTGTGTTTTTTTCTTCAATCAGAATGCTTTAGAAATACTGCCTGTGAATTATTATGTAGATCAAGAAAAAAATACGATGGCCAGTGACTGAGCTGACCGAATCAGAAAACAACACTCTTTTCTCTTCCACAGCAAACACTCTTCTGTGCTATCTCAGATTTAGCGAACAGTTGCCTAATTATTTACTGTCACAGCTAAAGACATGGTCAGCAAACAGAATTTGTAGACACACAAATATCTTGGTTTCATCTGCAAACAAGTTCTTGTTTTCGCATGGTCTTGAAGATCTGCAGCATAGTTTGGCTGTACAAAATGATGAAGACCAAAACTTTGCTTTCCTACGTTTAAACAGGACTGTTTTTCTTTTCCTAAATCAAACGGCCCAAATGTCTTAATGATGCGGCATCATATGATTCCAAGCCTTCCAAGACAGGCAATGAATTTTGTACAGCTGACCCTGCTAGTTACAGTATTCAACAGCTGGGACATAGATAATTTGGCACCCTGATAATGCCCTCAATGACTACAAGAGCATTCTGCAGGCTGTAAAAAGAAAAAAAAAATAGCATTAAAATTATCTGTTAGAGCTCACCTTAAAAATAGAAGTCAGCATGTTCTGTATTTGATAGAGGGGAATTAACAAAGGCAAAGGCAGTGTTTTCAAAACAAAAATTTAGAGAAATGGCACTCCCTCTTCAAAGCATATATTGTAGCAATTCTTTTCTGATTAGATCAGCTCCCATAGCAAGTCATCAGAGCAACAATCACTGTAGTGAAGTCATAGTGCTGGGACTCTGATGGGAAATCATGACCGGCTTGGAAACACATTTCGGAAAAATAATGCGTTTTCCAGGTTTCCGACAGATCATAATTAAAACAAGTCCAAGTCTTTACCTGCTCCCAATGATTGAATAAAGTATATCTAAAGCAGCAAAATAGAGCATACTGATGTAGTGAATATGACACTGAAAATGAAAGCAGCAGCAACTGGATGCCTTTGAACAATTTTAGGCTTTTGCTGTCATTGACAATAGCATGTGAATGCACCTGATGCTTTCCCCCACAAGTAATGTGATAAATTCCTAAAACTCAGTCACATCTTTCTTAGAAATAAAGCAAATTCTGAAAACATTTCAATTTATTTTAATTAAAATCCATTGGTCTTCCAACAGTTAAAAAGCCAAATGTTTCGGTCCTTATCCAGGTAAAACTCTCACTGACAGCAGAAATTAGGCCTAATACCTACCTACTGAGATTTTAAGTAAGTAGATAAACTGATATGAAAATGATCCTTATTAAACATGTGAGTCTAGCAGCAAATTTATTTTTAAATCAAAGCTAATCTAAAGCAGAATAGCAATATTTTGAATATTTGGAACCAGGACAGAAAAACAAAATTTTCTCACTGCTTTTATTTCCAGAGTGAAAAAAAGTCTCCTTGCTTTAAAATTTTGCAAAAATTATCTCAGCTACATATAAAGCAATTGATAGCTTAAAAATAAAGACCAAATGGAATAAAGACGTCCCTTTCAAGATGATCTCTTATGAGCCACAATTATTTCTCATCTAAAATGCACTAATGCATTTCAGTACATAGACGGTGCACATGCTCCATAGCTGCATTGACACAATGGGCAACAGACACAAAGGAGTCATTAGTCAATATTGCTAATGACACATGAAATCGCAAGTGAAACAGGTATAAAGTAGTCTCAGACTTGACAAATTTCCAATTCAAAGAAACTGTGAGGGTTTTTTTTTTCCAAAATACTACCAGTAACAACCAGGATTAAATAAAATCAGCTATTAATGTCTTCAAATCTAGCTGTCTTAAACTATGCCACTCCCATTCCCATCAGTGGAAACCATTTAACGAATACCTCTATAACTCACTGGAAACATACTGCTGAAAAATCGCAATCCTTCCAAATAAAAATTTCAGCTATAAAGTCTAGCCTACCTTTACCCCAAATATTACAAGAGGTCTCAGAACAGCAAACGCTAAATACGCTGTGACATGCTGTAAGAACTATTTCTGGGATGAAGATTCAATCCGAACAGTCAATGCCACCTCGTTTTACTTTAATTAAAATCAGGCCCTTAGCGTTTTTGATCGGCATTTTAAGATTTAACACTCAAAATACACTGAAATATAATGAATCATGTCCTCCAACTGTCTTCCACCCCAATTATGGAAAGCAACGCAATCTACATTTCTAATAAAATCAATTGTATCTGTGCTATGTTAAACGCCTCTCCTTTTCCTGTATTTTTCCTGCGTTCAGTGAAAGGAACCTCAGGTGCTACACGGACTAAAAGCGCTCTTTGCCCGGCGGTAGAAGAGGAGAAAATAAACTGAAGCTTGAAAGAGGAATGGACGTCGGGACGTAAAGCCCCGTGCCCGCAGCTCTCCGCACAAACAGTCTCGAAGCCGGAGACAGCGGTGTTTCCCCAAAGCGAGGCGCCCCGTCCACTGCGGGACGCGCGGCGGGGGGCTCCCACGCGCACCTGGCCCCCGCGGCCGCCCCTCCGCGCCGCGCCGCAGCCGCGGCCGCCGGGTCTATGCAGGCAGGCGGGGGCCCTGCGCGCCCGCGGGGACGCCGCGTACCTTTGTAGCGCTCCAGGACATCCTCGTAGGCCTGCAGGTACTCCTGCTCCTCGGCATAGAAGTAAGCGCCCGGCGAGAGGTACCCAGCCATGGCCGGCGCTTAGCGCTGCCCAGTCCCTCCCAGGCTCCACACCGCCAGCAGCCTCGGGAACGGCAAAAAAAAGGCTGGCGGCAGGGAGGAGGGCTGGCGGCAGGGAGGAGGGCGGGCGGGCAGGCAGGCAGGCAGGCGGGTGCTGCCGGCGCCGCCGCGGCAACGCCCCCGCCCCGCCCGGCCGCGCTGCGACCGCGCCGCCGCTCGGCTTTCCGCCGCCCCCGACCCGGCCCGGCCCGGCCCGACGGGGCGGCCCGAGCGAGGGACCGGCGGGGGGGCCACTGCGGCCCGGCCCGCCGCCCCAGCCCCATGGCCGCCCCCGCCCGCCCCTCCCCGAAAGCAGGTGCGTTTCAGCGCGGCGGCTCCGCGCTGCGACGGGGCGGGCGGGACGCGACACGAACGGCATGGACGGAGCCGGCGGGCGGCGCCCGGGGCTTCCTGGCCCCGCCACAGGGGGGCGGGCTGGCCGCTGCGCCCCGGCCGCTCCCCACCGCCCCTCTGCTTGCACCGACGGCAGCTGGCGCACGGAGAGCCCCGCCGGCGGCACCGCCTCGGCCGGGGCCGGCAGCGCCCCGGCGTGGGATGCTGCCCCGGCTTGGGGGGGCTCCCCCGCCGCCGCGGGGCCGCGCAGGTGCCGCCGTCGCCGCTCGCCGCGGCCCAGCGCGCCTGCGCCCGCGCACTCTCCGCCTCCCCGTCCGCGCCTGACCCCGGCGCGGATCCTCCCTCCCCGCGGCACGGCCCCGGCCCCGCACACACGCCCCGCACACAACACCGCCCCAGCCCCGGGAGGCGGCGCGGCGGCGGCGCTGCTGGCCCGGCTCGGCCCCGCCGCGCCCCGCCCGGCTGCCGGCGGCAGCGGCAGGCAGCGGGCGAGGGGTCCCCGCTACGGCCCTGCCGCCGCCCGCGCGGAGCCTTTCGCTGCGGTGCCCTGATGCTGCCGCTGAGAGCCGTTGTGGCGGCAACCGAAGCCCCGGGAGGGCTGGGGAGCGACGGGGCCCCCAGGGCGCGCACAAGCGGGGAGACGGTAGCGCCCGCCGCATCCCGCTGGGATTCACCGGCACGCCGCGACCGGCCTGCAGCGGGGACAGCGAGGTCCTGCGCTGCTCCCCCCGCCGCTGGCTGCCGGGCCGGGCAGCAGCAGCCCGGGCACGCTGGCAGCCGCGCTGCCGGCCCCGAGCAGCGCCGCCCCCGGGGCGTCCGCACGGACAGAGCCCCGCGACGTGCCCGGGAAGGAGCGGCGGCCGGACCGCGGCCTCTCGGTGCGCGCCAGGCAGCCCCATGCTGCTTCGATGGGGAGGGCCGAGTGCCTCTTCTCCCTGCCTGTGTGTATCGCAGTCGAAACGCAGACACAATATGAAATCACTGAAGTAACCGCTGCAACCCTCATCCCGCTAATGCATTTTCCCATGAAAGTTTAATGGGCGCACCTGCACGTATTTCATCTTGCTTTCCCACATGCATTAATTTGCCCAGCTAGGAAAAAAAAAAAAAAACAAAAAAAAAACCAACATAGCCAAATAGCTTAGTCACCGCTCCGAGGAGCCGGGGGGGGCTCGTTCAGCGGCAGCGCTGAGGCAGCCGCCGAGCGGGGGCCCCGCGGCCCCGGCCCCGGCCCCGGCCCGGCGCGCCCTTACCGGCGATGCGGAGCACGGCCCGCTCGGCGGGGTCCAGCACGGAGCCGCCCTGGATCTTCCGCTTGGACCGCTCGTGCTTGGGCAGGTTCCAGGGCAGCGTGTCCCCCGGCGCCGGCGACGCCGTGCCCGACTTCTGGCTCAGGTCGTCCTCGTCCGAGAAATCCGCGGAGGAAGACATGGAGCAGCGGTAGGACGCGTTGCCGGAGCTCTGCACAGAGACAGACACACACACACACATTGCGTGGATAGCGAACCCACAGGCCGTGTCTGTCGCACCAGCAGCGTGCACCCAGCCCACTCCGCGTGGCTGCCAAAAACATCCCCCCGGAAAACAAGGATACAGGAGAGAAACGTCGCTCACCATTGCTGCGTGCGGGGGGTGCGTGCGGGTGTGCAGCTCCGAGGAGGAGCCTCCAAAAAACAGCCGGCCTTCAGTGAAAATGCATTTAGAGGGATGTATGCGGGAGGAGTGTGGCCTGCGGCTAGGCAATCCGCTCGCAAATGATCCTCTGACTTCTCCAACAATAAAGTCAGCAGCAACAAAAACCTTCCGGGCTACAAATCGATAGTATTTGGCTCCCCCGCCAGGACGAGAAAAAGATTTGCCATCACCGAGCCGCTGGTTAAATCAGTAATGTGAATCTGTCGCTAGCAACCCCCCGCCCCGCCCGCAGCAAAGGCAGGTTGCGGGTTCTTTGTCGGCGCCCGCGGGCCCCGAACCCCGAACCCCGCCCGGGCAGGGCCGGGCCCGTCTCCAGCCCTGTTTTTCTCGAGAACCGCCAGTTCCCGAGGGAGGGCGACCGCCTCGGAGGGAAAGGAAGGAAGAAGGAAGGAGGAAGGAAGGAAGGAGGAAGGGTGATTTCTCCGAACAGCCTCTTTTGAAAGCAAGGCACAAAAGGCGGCTTTCAGTCGCTCTTTCCCAAGACAGCTTCAGCCAACAAATGTTTGATCTCGGTTTTTAGACTTCATGCCCGTTTTCCCGGTGTACACAACCAGTAGCAGCTACCCCAAAAGCATGCTTCCAGAAATGTAAACAGGAATTGATGCACTGCAGGGACAGGACTGCTGCCATTTCTGTTTTCCCCTGAAAGTGGGAAACAGAGGTGTTTGATAATATTTCAACAGAGTTGATAATTTGGTGAACAAATTTTTAGAATAGAGCATCATACACAGGTCATCAGGACACGATGGGGGGCTATTTCTTCTCCTCTGTGTTTTCTGATTGAAGATACTTGTGGCTTCTCCAGGGGTACCTGACTGCAAAGCAACAGATTTAATTTGTGGTTTAAGATGGGGGCTACGGTGGCAGTCTTTCCACAGTGTAAGCTGATGCTGGCCCAGGTATGATAGTGGCATTAATTTTTTAGTGGTATGCTACTCTCAGCTTGGAGAGGTGTATGCCATCGTACACTCCATTTTGTAGGGGCAGTCAGTCTGCTTGCAGCCCATTCCAGTATTTTTGATACTAAAGCTTTGTAGCCTCCCCCCTTTTTTAGAAGGGCTTGACGTGTGCCTTTACTTACATGAGACATTTGTGCTGTGACTCAGATCTGAGAAATTTATTGCTGCTGTCTGAACAATTTTACTGCAGGTTTTCAGTTGATGGACAAATGAACTGTCATTATTATTACATTAGGGATTATTTTTGTACTTTTGTAGCATTTTACTTATTTTAAAACACAGAAACTGCATAATGCAAAGTAGCACTGTCATGTACGATATGTTGTTCATAAAACTGCCAATGATATCAGTTAAATAATCTGCTAAATAAGAGGGAATCTCTTATTAGTGGATGCTCCTCCTGATCTCATTCACTTCTATTCCAATCCTCTTTTCTTTCTACAGCACTTTGTGATAAATTTGAGAAGGGTAGAGAGGGAATGGATGCATAAAAATAATTAACTGAATTTTTTGTTCACAGCATTATGATACAGAGACGGCATGAGATCAGTACAGAGAAACAGGAACATCAGAGGTCTGATTCCAGCTCTGATTGTCTTCATGATTGCTCTAGTGCAAGGTATATTTTGTTGCCAATTTATATAATAAGATAAAACTCTCCGTAGAATTGCATAAAGCAGGATGGCCACCTACAGGTTTCTTCTTGATGGGAGCTGGAAGTGCACAGAGGACAGTCTGCTCTACCAAGTGGGGCTAACAGGGACCATGAGGTGCTTAGTCAAGGATTAAGTTTCTCCTGTGGCCTCTCCTTAGCTTCAGATTCTGCCTTAAAAGAGAAGTATCCCCTTTAATCCCAGCACTGTGCATCCTGCTTGAGACCCACATCATCTATTGCCCATTCAACAACCCAACAAGATTCCCTTTTTTCAAAAGGCGCCTTCATAGCCACTTATTTTTTTGTCTGCTTCAAAGCTTTGTGGCTTTGTATAATAACAGCTCCTTTCGTAGTTACTCCTACCCCAAGAATCCAAAAGAACTGTAAAATGTTTGTTCCATACACACCACCGAATGCTCCACACCCTCTACTGAAATGTCGATTTTAGGAAAAAGGACTTTGCCCTTCTGGTCAGCTGTGCTGCAATAATGGAAGGTAAGCCATGTGAGAAGACCTCAAGCTCCCATATTTTTGTGAAATTAAACTGAACAGCAATCTTTGGTAGAGCAATCTTTGGCATCTACATGTATTCTAACTAGTTGTCTTCTTTTAAGTTGTCCCTTCTATCTTACTTCATGCATGTATTAACAACACAAATGAACAAAAATTATTTTAGCTTATTAACTCTTCAGAAATCCTGTTATCTCATTTTCAGAAAAAAGTAGGATGCTTGGAAAGGAATTTTTCATAATAGCTAAATTTAGCAAACTTGCATCTAAGAAGTCATACTAATGCCAACTTCTAACTTAATTACAACCTACATTTTTCTGAGCATGGAGATACTTTCCAACAGACCCTATTAAATGCCTAGGTATTTTTAAGAATCTGGACTTTGCTGTTCCAAAGACATTTACAACTGAACAACAGCTTTGCTTTGTCTGAGTAAATGAATAGCTTTGATAAGTCTGGAATTACTCTTTTGCCCAGCCACTGTTCACAACATGCTTAACGCTCATTCCACTGGATTGTTTGTTCCTAGCAAATACATTTTCCATGCCATAGCAGTAAGTCCTGAATAAACATTCCATGATTATAGCTACATATTAACTGATAAAAAATCAGAACTTCTGTAACATCCTGAAAAAGGTTCTTGGCTGGTTAGTATGTGAACAAATCTGTTATATTCTGTTAAAATTAAGATATGTGAGTCACTTCTGTTATTATTCTATAAGCACATTGCTGTATGCAAGTGAAAAATATTAATTGTTAATAACACAACACTTTTTTGGTCAGATGAGTGAGCTGTCTTATATATCCGCTAAAATATTGATCAGACGTATCCTTACTTAGCTTACCCCGAGACTTAATGAGGGTCAGGGCTTGACCCTGCTTAGCTTGAAGGCCCATAAGGTCACAGCCCAGATGTATAACTGCTTATTCTATACCTCTGATTATGCATTCCTCATGCTCATTAGACTAAAGATTTGTATGTAGCCTCTATCATTGGTCAGTGGTGAACTGATGAATTAGCATCGTTTTTATACATATAACATCATCTATTGGTCATAGATAAGCAAATCCAAGAGAAGTTTGTCTGCATTTGAAGTACAAGATTAAACTTCATGGATAATTTCACCATCAATACCACAGGGGGGTGCAAATTGCACACACAAGCCTCACCACTGCTTCTCAGGAGGGAAAGTCATTACCACTGGCAGGCATTTAGGAAAGCAAAACTCATTTCTGCCAGTATCTAGGAGTTTCTCTGTAGTCAGGTGACTTGCAGCAGCTGTCTGAGAGCCAGGCCTGCCACGGTGCTGTGAAAGGAAGCTGTTTTTCAGCAATGGGGATGATTTCAAAGAAGTATTAGTATACTTCTCGTAAGAGGGATTTGGCCAAGTATCAAGCCATGTTTTCCTCTGAAGGGTAAAGGAAGGACGGACTGTCTGTCGTGGGCAGGGCATGGCAGAGGGTCAGGTGGAAGCAAGGTGGGAGACCGTGGCGCTGGACGTGGAGCGCAGCGCTCGGGCTCGGGCTGGACTGTTGCTTCACTGGAAGCACACCACTGCGTACCACCATAGCATCAGGTACAGTATCTAATCTCCTTGTAATCCATCTGGATTCTGGATATTTTTCCCGTACACGGAAAAGCCACCGCACCAACAGCTACCCGGCAAGGGAGAGCGAAGCTGGCCCACAGCAGTGCTGTACATCAGGTCCACCACACTTAAGCAGGACCTGAGAGCCTCAAGGCGGCGAGCGGGTTCTGCACTGTCATTCCCCAAGGGAGAAACATTAGCAGAGACCAGTTCTGAAACTTTATCAGGCAATCCAGAAGGCAAAAGGCACCAAGAGGCTGATACTGAATTATTGTCATAAGCAAAAGTTGGAGAGGTTTTGCGATATGTCACATGTCTGAGACTGTGCTGCAAGCTGGGTGTTAGCAGGGCACTGAAGGTATCTTGTACTTTCACATCTTATTGTTGAGAAAACTTTCTACTGCTGTGGGTCTTTTCACGCTGGATTAGGTTTTTGGAAACTTTTGGGCAGTACAGCTCAACATTGCCTCATGCTCCTGACTGAGATTAAATTTTCAATTTAGTTGTTTAGATTTCACTCATACGGAACTAACTCGGAATTCCCAGAACACATTTTCTGTTCCTTCCAGTTCATGGAGGGCAATGGATAAACATGAACAGAAATAAAGAAAAAAATAAAAATAGTTGAGAGATGTATGAAATAAGCATCAGTGTTTGAATTTTACTGAACTGAATTTTACTGAACTGAATGTGTTTCAACAAAATTTTTCTTAATTTAAGCACATTGGTTGAGTATAACATGTTATTTTTGTCCTTCTTTAACATCCCAGATTTAATGATATTATGTGGAGCATCTTTTAAAATAAAATCACTTAATAAATATAAGACAAAACCAAGAGTGACTGAATTTTCCCATTAATAAATCTTTACCACTTTAACCTGATTATATGATAATGCAATGCAGAATACAAAACATCCAGTGTATGTAATCAGGCTGTGCGAGCCCCTTGGGACTGCATGTTTTCAGGAATTACCACAATTCAAAACAGAAACACGAATGAGAACTACAAACAAGGGCAATGTACAGCCAAATGTTAGGCTTGAAAAATACAAATAAAAATAAAAAGCCTTCCACTATTAAGGACTGAGTCATATTATATGAAAATTCTTCCCTGGTTCTGTGCCAGTCATTTACGAGAACATCCATACCTGAGAGTGCCTGCATTACCAGGATATACAAACATAACTACAGACTTTCTGCTTTAGTATTTCATGTCATGAAGCAAGGAGGAAAAAGATGGAAGGCAAATACACTAAATCTTAAACTCATGAGCATCAGGGGTCTGATTCTATGTTGAACTGCCTTGTGAACACTTAAGCTTTTCAAACATTGAGGCAATTTACTGCTTTGTAGAGACAATTTACATTCTGTCTTTCTTTCTAAAGGCAAGAGAAGATGGAAATAAGCACTCAGTGTTGATTGTATCACATGCATTTTGACTCTGTGATTGTAGTTATAAAACCATTACTAAGCAAATTCAGATATTTTCACAGCCTTTTTAAAGAAGATGGGGTCTTTTCCAGATGATAGAAGGTCAGCTTCTACCATTCTCCCACTTTGAAAATGATCTTAAGGAGGCAACTTTCAGAGAAGAAATAGGTATTTGAGGGCATAACACTCAAAATGGACAAAGGGCTAGATCCATATATGTACTTGGACGTTGCAGTACAGTTTGTAACACTGAACTGTACTCATTAGTGACTTTTAGACATATAACTGAATAGTCAAGTGATGCAAAATTGAGTTTTTGGTAGGAATTAAGGTGTCAGAAAAGCATGACAACTCAGGATGATCCAGTATCTCATTCTTAGGGACATAACACACTCCAGAACCTTCTCCTAGAATTGGTCCTCAGTCCTCTTCATAGCAGAGCAGAGACTACTGTTTTCTTTTGAACCATAAAAGAAGAGAAGAAACTGTTTGGCTTCTCCTTAGTGTGTTAAGAAGTGTGAAACCTAGACTCAGACCTTCGTCTCCTGGCAACCAGCCTGGAGACTATTCTGTGAGGACCTCTTGCTAAAGTGACAGAGGTTAGAAAAGGATTCAAGATGTCTTGGTACGTGACAAGAAAGAGGGAGAGAGCATAGCGTTCTGCACCAGGGCAAGCAGACTCCCTCTGGAGAGAAGAAAGAGCTGGATGCTGATCCCTGCTCCAATGACCATTTATACGTTCTTCATTAAGTAGTAATTGGGTAAAATACTGAAATAGTCCCTGGACAAGTCATCTGCAATGGAAGCATCAGAAACAGTAATGAACAGTACATCAAATTATGTGGCTTGGGTACCACCTCTCTCTACTGCACAGATAATGCCAAATATCAAGTACTTATTGGCCTGAAGTGACACCACCTTCTAGCAGCTGCTCTTTAAGAAGAGAAATTAGTGACATATCCACAGTAAGCAGAGTTTCAGTTTCATTTACTTCAGGTATCAGTGATCTCTTTTTAGGAGCAAAAAGTTGAGAGACTCTACATTTGTACCTGTTAACTGTGAGATGAGTAGATGGGATCAAGTACTGCCAAGACAATCTCCACAGATCTCAGCAACTTCCACCAACCAAGATGACCATCATAAGAGAAAAAATAAGGCAGAAAAATGTTCCCGAGTGCGCTTACAGAATGTTGCTGTGCAATGAAAACCTGCTTGTTGATTTTTGTTTTTCTGATGAAGAGATTGGAAAGCAAGGCATACTTCATGCTGGGTAACTAAGACCTGTTTATAAATGGGACCAAATGGATACAGTTAAAACTAGCCACGTTGTGTCAAAGCCATCGGTTCTCTTGAAAAGCTGCTTGGTAAAACTGTGCTAACAAAAATGCAGATTCTTACTGAATGTAACCTGAAAATGAATCAGCATGACATTCCTGATGTTAATTCCATATTTCATCTACTTTATATTTCCTCTATTCAGATTGTCAACATGAACTGCAGTATTTAATCTTGAAACAGAGTGCCTACATTATAGAAACAGACAGAAAGGTACGGAAGGCTTTGCAGATGGGAAAATAATATTTTGAGCTCTGAGCATCTGGGAAGCTACAGCAGGTGGAACAGGTATTTTAGTTGAGGTTTATGCTAAAATCATCAGTAAGATAGAAACATTACTTCCATTTTAATTATCATTACTTGTTTCAAAGTTAATGCTGCATAGATATTAATATAGGAAGTAATCTAAACTGTCAGGATTTCATGGTCTCAAAACTGTGAATTATTTTTGTAAAAGAAATGCATATACGTCAGATAGCTGCTGTGTATAGCTGTTGCAAAAATTTCCCAGTGCTTGAAAACAAATTTTGTATTAATTTTTTAGTTGCAGCTATCTTCCATCCTTTCAGATCCCCCTGGTATGCCAGACACAGAAAGAATAATGGGACCGAACAATAAAGGTGTGAGGAGGGCACCGAGGTTTATCTGCTCACTAAACCCACAAGGCCAATCAATCTAACAGAGAAAGAGCCTGGAGTAAGAAATCATCTAGCTTCAGATACTTTTCTCAGCCATCTAAACCACTCATTGTAGATTATATATATTTTTAATAGCAAACCAAATTACACCTGCTATAAAAGGTATATCTGAGCATCAAAGTACTCTGGACAGAAAAGAGCAAACTGAAGATTTTCATAGCTTTTTAATCTCCAATGTGCACAGGTCGTTTTTCAAGAAAAAGAATAAAAGGACTTAGAAAAGAATTTTAAATGACATAATGAAAATCTAAAACAGCTGTATCGATATTATGCTTTTAGTGACAACTGTTAACACTCCTGGCTGATATGTTCCTCTCCTTTTAGAATTAAACATCCATTTTCTTTGGAAGCTGTTTCAAACCAATGTTTTAGAACACAAGACTTGATCCAGCAATTAATCAACATTAACCATTTGAAAATATACATTTTTATAATTATACAACTGTTAATAATTAAGTTGCCAGATTTCTTTTTTTCTTCCTTAAAAAGTCTGTTTTCAGTTGCCAAATCTTACATTTGGTTGAAAATATTCCCTGCCCGGGGTTGAATTTTCCTGAAAATTTTCAGTCACAGGCTGACTCTGAAGCCTGAGATCAAGACTAATTAAAATATGCACTATTTTTTTGGCAATGCTAAAAATAATCCTGATGACCTTTTTTTGGAGGACTCTCGGCTTCAGAATAGATGCTTCAAATCTGAATATCATTTATGCTAGGCACAGGCCTTTTGCCATCTCTGTCAAAAATCTGTTTAAATTTGTCGAAGTGATAAGCCTTTGAAATATTAAATATCATCTGCTATCCCTGGCATCAGGGAGTATAAAGTAAATACTCTTAAAATTTTAGTTTTCATCTCATTACTTTGACTAGAAAGCTGCTCCAGAACCTGATGTTCTCTTGATTAGAAGTAATTTCCCTCTAGCTGCCACCTGAAAATTATTCCTGGCCTTTTGTTTTTGCAGCAATGCTGTTCCTTTGCTTTTTTGCTTCCTTGATGTGTTCCTAGCTTGCATCGTACCTCCTCCCAGCTTGTTTTGCTCTCCAGCTCCTTTTAATCTCTCCTCAGCTCTTAGTCCCTGACCTCTAGTAACCCTGCCTTGCATCAGGCCCAGTTTGATTTAACTATTTCTAGGACCTACATAATTACCAATGCGATTTTACCAGGATTTTTTTTTTTTTTTTAACAAGGCCATGTTTGAATTTATCAGCTAAAATTTCTTTGGGCTGGCACTTGGCAAACCAAGAGCTCCAGGCTCTCGGAGGTCTTGCAGGTGCCAGGCCAAGGCCCATCACCCCAGCGGGACGTGCACCTCCGCCCTTGCAGCTCTTACCTCTGAGCGCCAGGCAGCTCCTGCTCCCGCTCCTGCTGGGGAGCGGGGTGCCATCCTCCCAGCCCGCACATGCGGGGGCAAAACTAATCTTTCCATCTGATAGCTACTGGCTGCATTTGCAGGCTGATGGCAACGTGGGCAAGAGGAATGGAGAGCGAAGGAGGCCCCTGAGCTGGTGGCCAGGAGCTGCTGCCGTTGTGCCCTCAGCGTCTCGCATGGTGGTGCTTAGCCAGCAAGAGGAAGAAGCCGTGTGATCCGAACGGAGAGAGGACAAACACAGGAACCAGCATGCCGCAGGAAAGGGCCGGAGGAACACACTGGGATTGACAGACTAAGGGACAAACCCCGCGACCGGCTGGAGCTGGAAGCCAAGTCGGGCAGCCGGAGCGGAAAAGCACAAGTGCTGCGGAGGGCGACTGGCTGGGCAAAGGCTGGGGAGGAAGCGGCCCAGCCAGGCGACGCCGGCACGAGCGACCCTCCCCGTCGGAGAGAGCGGGGCAGCAGGGCTGCGGGCCTCGCGCGCACTCACGGCACCGCTTCTTGCCTCGGCAAAGCGCCTTGAGCACGGCCCTCCTCTCTGGTACGCGAGGAAGGCCGGAGCAGCGAGCGGAGGGCACTCGGAGGCAAACCTCCCACGGAGGAATACAAACATTGCCAGTCTCTTTCTTAATGCCAACAGCAGAAAACCCTCTGGCAAGACCTGCTGATGAGCCACGCAGTGAAACGGTGTTTCTGAGTTCCTCTCTTTACAACACTAGGAAATTAAATGCAGAAAGCTCCTGTTAAAATACTTTTCTGACGCTTGCAAAAGCAAGTGCTAAAACGTTGCCAAATCCCGGATTCAAGTTTCACCATACAGCCTTAATTCAGCCTCTTTCCTGGTACAATCATAATGATGTGGCCATATACTATTACATCCACTGTGTCTTGCCCATATTTGGTGCAAATGATGGGTGATGCTCAGTCATTAAACACTTGCTCAGTATTTTGTTTGGTCTTCTTTTATTTCATGGGCAGCCCTAGGACTTAAATTATTTCAGTATTCAAGTGCTGATCTGCAGAAAGATTTATTAATTTTTTCAAAAGCTTTTTTTGTTGGGCTGATCACTACAGTACTATCTGACTGCTTCATAAATATTAATGATTTTTCCCATTACACAGGAGAAAGACTGGGATTAAAAGGTCAGTTTTGATACCTAGGTCAAATTGGGATCCTAGGGAACTGATTTTTCAGAGTTATTAGAATTATATGTCATTAATGCTCAGACCACAGCACATATGGAGTTCAGTGGTGAATGGCAGATCCAGAGCTTTTATAAACGTGACTATGTGCTTTAAGTCAGGCACTCAGAAAATGGAAGAAAAAAATGTTTTAAGGCACTCATTCAGCATCACACAGTGACCTTGTGCCCACCCTTAATTCTCCAAGGCAGCACTCGCTGCTTTTTAAAGAAACAAAAGATCCTTTCTCTTACTGCAATCACCTGTATTACTCATTTACACGCTTTACAACTTCAGCAGCAGCACTCCTACATGGAACAGTCATCCTAAGAGCACTTCCATCCTACAGTAAATACAGCATGCATCCTGTGGAAAAACTGTATGCTATCACACAATTAAATTCCATATGACAATGCAGGTACCTAACAGGATTGAATTAAAGCTGCATGTGTAACCTTAATTCCAGCATTCCCTATCTCTGAACACTTGCCTTTGCCAAACTATTCTTTTAACATAATACCCATGTGCAATGTTATTCATAATCGCTAATAGATAAGGGAGTCCCTTGCTATATAAAGAAATACTGTTTATATGCCACAGTAGGATGTTATACAATACAACTCTGAGGAGTGACTGTTGTGGCAATGAAGGAAAAGGAAGCATCTGCATTTAGACTTGTAATTATTATGCATCAGTGAGAC
Organism: Apteryx mantelli; assembly: GCF_036417845.1. NCBI lineage: Eukaryota > Metazoa > Chordata > Aves > Apterygiformes > Apterygidae > Apteryx > Apteryx mantelli. The sequence continues at coordinate 111,365,069 of NC_089980.1, read as the reverse complement.
AATTACTGGCCATTTTAAGTTGTGCAAACAACATCATCATAACAAAATCAGGGCTAATACAAGATTTTTTTTTAACCTACCTTCTGGAGAATTTACTGTCTATTTATAAATATTTACATAAAACTTTTTGGTAAAACTAAGACTGCAAGCACATTTTAGCAGCTTGGGTTTATATTATTAGCTCTCAAGAACACTGGGATTTAAAAGCCAAGAATTCTGAACAGTTAAATGCTCAGTTTCTCATTGAGGCTATACTGTATACATACAGTAGAATTTTATCAGTGAGCACAAAAGCCCAGTTGATAGAAATCATGGCAAAATAACAGTGGCAAAAAATGTATTTAGACATATTTCAAGACAGAATTTTACAGCTCTACTTATTTAATATAACAATTCCAGAATATTTTATCTCATTCACTTCTAATTTAGCAGAAAGCTAGCTGAGGACCAACTCTGAGAGCAATGTGATGCAAAGTCAGGTTCATCATGAAGCAATTGCCATCCAAACAATAATGTAATCTGCAGTTTAGATATGGCAAACCACCATACTGGCAAGTGATGTCAAAGGTGTCTATCTGATAGTAAGTGCCATTTTTACAACAAAAGAATGTAATTGGTTATGCCACTTTCTTTTTTTTTCAAGCCTGGCTATGCTGCTTTCTTTTTCTGAGATGACAAAACAAAATAGAAGTCAAAGTCATATCCTACAACAAGGACTGCAGTCTTGGCTTCATGCTAATGGTGCGCTTTTTGATCCTCTTTCAACACTTCAGATCAGACAGAAACAGCCTGGTTTAAGCTCTCATTCCATTTTCAGTAAATAAGAATTTGCCCTAGGAATGAACACAGATACAGGCAAAATGGAAATTGTATAGAACTCGTTGGAGTTATCAAGACAAAACCTGTCATACTAGAGGAGTTTGCCATTATTGATATGTGCAGGGACATTTGAAGCTGTGTATAGAAAAATAACGTAGGCTTGATCCTGCTTTCAATCACACAAGTGTAAGTCTAAGTAAATGCACTCAAGCCAGGCATGATCATCCCACCACAGGGAACAATTAATTCAAATGACCTTAACTCTCTGTGTAAGAGGTAGCGGTGAGGAGTCAATTAAAGTGCTCCAAATGTGGATTATGTATAGTTAATGCTAGTACAATTATTTCTATGTATTTTTACTTACATGTCTTACATGTATCAACAATTAGTACTGGTGCAATTTACTATTTCTTTTGCACTATGTTAAATAAATGTTATAACTCATCCATAGAAAAAAATTCACTGGAAAGACAACTCAACAATCATTTTAAATCTCAAATCTACTTCTGAACATTTTATCATTGTGCTTTAATGAAAAGCATTTTTTAAATTGTAAAAACATCACCTCCCTGGCCTAGTGAAACCCATGGCAATACAACTTTAAGAAATCCCTTCAAAAATCTAAACTACCTAGGAGCTGGGCAAAAGGAGTGGAAGAAACATGCAATTGCTACAATTGCAATAGATGAGCTGCAGGGTGGAGGGGAAAAAGCAGCCAAGAGGAAATCAGGGGCGCACAACAAGGGAGGAGGTCACAGAAGCTAGCAGAACAGCGGGAAAGTAAAGTCTTCATGCAAGACTCTTTCAAGAGAAGAATTCAACAATGAGGAGTCATCTGCTATAAAAAAAAGCAATAAAACACAACAGTCTAAGAAACAGATAAAAAAATCTGCTTGGACTGCATGTTTGGAAACAGAAGAGGTTATCTTTGAAGTCAACCTAATGCCCACTGAAGGCTTTCCATTTATTTCAAAGATGACAGGATTTAGTATTTACAGTCATATTTGCAAAGATTCTAATCAGCTCTTTTAGGTGCTTCTCAAAATCGCCATAGATACCCTTCAGGTCTTAAAGCAAAAAAAAGTCCTTGTTTGCCTTTTTATATTCTTGAGTTCCCTGCATTTCCTCATTGTGGTAGCAGTCAGGTCACCCTGAGAGTGAGTGAGTGAGTGAGTGAGTGAGTGAGTGTGTGTGTGTGTGTATGTATGCACAGAGCCTGGGAGCTCACAGCTTTGTCATACATTTTGAGAACATTCATATAATGTTAATAATACTCAAGGTGAAAGATGATATTACAATGCTTTGCCATATTTGCTTCTAAATATGATTCAAAAGAGACATAATCCAACAGAAGCAGATGCCTCAAAAGAATAGAAGCTAGGAAAGTGATCTATAGATTAAATAGCTTGGAATTAGCCCTGGTTTGTGCAGGGTGATGAGTAATTTGTATATGAGGTCTCTTTCAGGTCATTTAAATATCAGTTAAAGTGCATCATGGTATTGGAAAACTAGTAACTAGCACCAAATTAAGAATAAAGGGAAATTAGCAAAATGAAATGAAAATTATTTAATGAGACATAAAAAACACCTAAAAAAACCCTGTAGAACAATTTCACCCATGTGAAAATTTCATCTCAAGTAAGCTAAATGACAGCTAACAAGCCAGATTTCTTCTATAAAAGATTCAGTATCAGATGTTTAAAAACTCCCATAAGTGTTTTTCTTACAGAATTGTAATACTGTTTTTCTCATAATTTTTTTAATCCAAATTTAAAAACATAAAAACAGGATAGCTGAATAAGGCTATGGATGCAACAGCTCATGGTTTCAGAAGCATTACAAACTGATTAACTTTGCTTTCAAATTTGCATTATCAGAGCCCTCACAGTGCAAGCTTCACTTCAGTCATGGGAGCAGTTCCCAGTGGAGCTACATGAGGCTGCTCACTTCGGGGTTTTTTTAACATGTGCATCTGAAAGTGAAGGGACCAGGCTTATTTGTGCCCCAATCTCTATAGTCTTATCTGTCTCATTGCTTATAATGATCCTGTTATGACAAACTCAAGTGCAAATTTTGGTACTACATCTCATGATTTTAAATAATGCTGCTGGCAGCATGATTATGTGTCAGGCAACCGTGAAGCCCTTCAGACTGTTTAACAATGGAGATGTCAAAAGACACTGCTTTGACACCATCTGTTTCCAACTAAGTATTTAGTCATAGAGGTGAAATTACAGTCTGGGAGATTTGTGTGTCTAACTGACCCCACAGCACAGAAGCCAGATATCTTTACAAAAAAACAAGGTAATCTTTTGGTTCCATGCCAACACAGGAAAAAACACCTATTAAAAATTTATAGGGTTCTACACTGTTGCTTCAAATTAGACCACTATTTAAAATACAGAACATTTTTGCAAATGCTTGAAATTAAAAAAACAAGATTTTAACAGTCTAAAATTAGCTCCTGAGAAGTAACCCTAGACAACAGTGAAGACACAGCAGGAGACTTTTTACATATCCTTCAACACCTTCAGAAAAACGTAACTGCTACCTTATTCTTGAAAGGAGTGATAGGAATCACTCCTTTAACTCGCATGAAACCATGCTAATTTAGAAAAGACAGTCTTATTTCTTTTCCAAGAGTTCTGCATTGTGTTCAAAAATTCAAAGCAATCTTTGCTAAGAGATATGTATACCCTTCTTGGTGTGAAGCTGACATAAGATAAAACTGTCACCTATACAGAATATCAGCACAAGTAATACAGCTGCCACTGGGGAGATGACCCTCAGGACACAAGATTTAACACTATGTCATAAAAGAGGTAAGCTACACAACAATATTTTAATGTTGCATTGCAGTAAAATGAATAAAATGTAGTGAAAATGGCTAGGAACTCTGTCTGATAAGGATCAGTGCTAGGACAAAATGTATTTAATGTCTTTGTTAATGACCTGGAAGGTGTAAAAAATAATAAAATTTTCAGAGGAAACTAATGTTATATTTCTGCAAACATCTGTTCATGTAGATTTGCACAGACAGCAATTATTGTCTTCAAGAGGATTACTCCCATACATACAATTATGCATAATTTAGTCCTGACAAGATCAGGAACAAGACTGGAAAGCTCTGAGATTACTACATAGGAAGTGAGAAATAATCCAAGCAAACTGAAATAATTATAATCATGTCTAGGAAACTGCAAAATCAAGATTTATATGGAACAAAATCAAGCAAGTACATGTAGAGAAAAATAACCTAAAATAGCAGGAACAAAAAAATCTAGTATTTAAACCTATGACAAAACTTTAAAAGAAATATTTGCAAAATGCTTAAGCATAGAGCTTAATATGGCAGCAAAGCAGGCTAACATATTTTAAGGCCAAATACTCAAAAACATCCTGGAGCAAATAAAAACTTTTCCATATGGCTGTTTCATGGCTACTTTAGAAATACAGTTCTCTCCTGAAGGAAAATAGGAGCAAAAAAGCAGAAGAAGGAAAAAAAAAATGATCAGAAGAAGAAATGAGGAGAAATTAAATCTGCTAATAAACAGAGATCATACATCATTTTTCAAGTAATGACTAAGCAGGGTATGGCCATAGCTGCCTACAAATATTTCCATAGTGCAAACATCAAGAAAACAGATGATTTATTTAAAGTGGTTCAAGTGGCTATTACTAGGAGTAACAGGAAAAAATAATGGAAAAAATGTATGCAGAGCAACAAGAGCATTTTTAGCACTGAATCATTCCAATGTAAAACTGTACAAAGACAGGGCCACAAGTGTCATATTTGAGACGTTAAGACTAAGTGAGACAAAGCTCTGCAAAGCAGAGGGATGGATGAATCCTGTGGAGCTTCACAACGCTGCAGAGATTTGTCATGGCCCGAACCTTGCTCATGCTATCATCATGACGTCATGATGCCTTCAGAATAACTTAGAATGTCCATGAGAAAGGAAACTGGTGACTTATGTTTTCTGGATTCTAGTCCAATAACAATGATTTATTCTTTTTTGTATAATGTGCATCTGTCAAAGCTTTAGAACCAAAGGCTATTAAGAGAGCCATATAACATTGTGTAAAAGATATACTGCAAAAGCAGTCTCAAAACAGTGACGTAATGGAGACAACACTAAGGGAAGTTTTCTTTAAATTTTGGATTTAATACTGTTTCAGTAGTAGGTCTTATCAAACAGCACAGATCCATGAAAAAAGATAAAAATAAAGTTTTACAGTAATACTTCCACTTCTTTATTCTTTCACTTTTTTTTCTTTGCTGGTCCCAAGGTCCCTGACATGTGTTACAGGCTTTGTGGAAAAGCAGGGCTTTGATAGCTTCACTGACCCATGCTTCACATCTCATTTTGCTCCTTACTCCATTTCCATATTGTTAGTTCTTTAATTCAGCACCACTGATGCTCTTTTCCCCATGCTGGTAATCCATGGCAGTTGAAAATAGTCTCAGCATAGGCACAGAATAAAATTAAGAAAAACCAAACAGAAAAGGCAATCCAAAAAAAAAAAAAAGGGGGGAGAGGAATGGAAAATAATAGAGGAGACAGAAGAGATGAAGGAAGGACAGCAAAGGGGGAAAGGACCAGAAGCAAGTAATGAATAGAGACGAGCAAGTCGTTGGAGGCTGGAGACCTGGTAAGAATACCAGTTATACAAAGCAGACTAGAGAGCAAGACAGGATGGGAGTAAAAGGTACGTGGTAGAGAAGAAGAGGAAAAGGTTTTAGGAAGAGCAGAAGACAAATTGCTGAAATCAAATCAAATGATTGGAACAGGACCGGAGTAAGAGAAATAAAGAGAAGTAGAAGCATGAGAGAAGAGATGAAAACTGGGGAGCGGTGAAGTAAAGGGAAAGAAACTGAGTGTATCAGCTAAAAGGCAGAAATTCTGGCTGGCATCGGCAGTTCTTTCACTTCTTTTCTGAAGTTTCTTGCTCTCTCAGGCAATGACTTCCGCCAGGGGAGTCATTTTTCAGACTTCAGAGCTTACTGATAATTCTTGGTGCTGGTTTAAGAGATAGCCAGGACAATTAAGTTTGGTTGGAACAACCTGGAGATGATCTTTATTAGGGTGTGCCTCATGGTACTTTTTAATAGTACTGGCTTAGTAGAAGTCATTCAAGCTGCTTATCATTGGCACAGATATGTTAATAAATGCATCAAAGCAACCAACTCCCAGTAAGAAGAGAAATGCTGTTTGCAAGAAGTATCTCTACATAAATCCACATTAGAAATTGCATATGTTGAGCATAAAGATTGGCAATACTGTATGCAGCAGAAGAGACCTCAAAATTTTACCTAGTATTGATTTGGTTCAGTACATAGAATCACTGGTAAATCTATTTGGGAGAGGAATTTCAATAAATTGTGATAAAAAAATCTGTTAAATACTATTGGCATAAAGCTATCGACTAAAATATCTGATTTAAATATTGAATATAGACTGAATATTAAATAAAAAATTAAAAAAAACTCTTTATATCTGAATTTTGAGAGTCATACATCAACACTGAATACAGTCTAGCAAACTTAGATCTACATTCACCGAACATGAGGACTAAAAAGTTTTTTAAATTGAGAAGCAGAACATGAATGGTGCAAAAATTAGAATTATATTCCATGCCTCTGTAATATATTCTGAGTAGCATTTATCCCTAGAAGCAAGATACTTACAGGTTTTCTTGTTGGGGTAACTTGAACAGAATGATAAAATTCTGGTTGAACTCGGCTGCTTTTCTTGATTTTTCTTTTTCTTACAGAAGTTTCCTGCTCACTTAGGTGATGAGCTTCCACTATAGGCTGTGTTTCTTCGAGGCGAGCTGCTACACGTCTTCTGGCATGACGAGGACTTGATCTGAAGCCCTGTGACACAGCAAAAGCAATCACAATGTTTGACATCTTCCAGAATGCAGCTATGTAACAACAGAAACATCACACAGGATTGTAATGATGACAAGAATTTGAGATACAAGCATACTCATTTTAAATAATGTTCATATATACTGCGTGTAGCAATAAAGGGACATTTCTGAGTGCTGTAAATATAACATTTGTTTTATATACCTCAATTATAGACATTATTGACACAGCTAGCAGCAATAACTCATGATGCTTTTCTTTATAAGCCCATATTTTAGTTATTTATAACTAAAAAGTTGTAGTTTAAAATTTATAATTAAAATTTTTCAGATTTATTCCTGGCCTCATGAGGAATTGTTTTAGGGAGTGTGAGCAAAAAGATACATTTATTTTCTGAGAATAAAAGTAAAGAAAAATTGGTAGCTTGCAAGTATCAATTGTGACTAATTTTTCTTTTTAAGAGTTCTGAAACTGCCAGTTTGGGGGGGGACCTTACCATTTGGAATAAAATAACTAAGACAGAGAGCTGTCTTTTGCTGTCATCTGGAAAATATAGGCGTATTTGGCCAAATTAATAAATTCAGGAAAAAATGCCCTTCACAGATGCTTTTTAGAGGTTTGCTGTGAAAAGCTCTGAACATCATCCAGAATCTCTCATTTAATGACAGATATAATGTCAGCCCTATATTGCTACTTGCAGACCATGTACAATGAGCATCTTCTCATTTCACTAAGTTCCCTCCCTGCCAGTCATCATGAGCATGCTTGAACCTGCCATGCATCACTTGTGCTGAATATAACATAAAATGTTATTACACCTGGCCAGGTTGTAAGTAAGAGTTTCATTCACTTAATCATACCAGCTTTCAGAATAAATGAGCCAAATCTATGTCCTCAGTGATACTGTCTGCAGTGTAAGGACTAAAACCCTTTCAGAACCAAAAACAGATCCAACAGTTCCTAATTTTCTACCTTCCTCTGCTTTCTAGTAAAATATCTATACTAAAGTCCTTATGCAGCACATTCAGCACTCAGGAATGGCTGGGCCATAGAAGAGTAATTACCTTCTACAAGCTGAGATTTTTAGTTAAAACTGAGGCAATCTATGGCATGAATCTAAATATTCTGAGTCCCTGTCAATTGGAAACGATGTGGGAGCAATATATTTTCATATGAACCTAGTGTTCCATTTTTTCCCTGCTTTAGTTTGTTTTGTTTTTTTTTTTAATTAGGAAATCAGTATACAAAAGTTACATTAAAATATTAAGTTCATAGATTCAAGCAATTAAAAGGCAGAAATGCCAGACTTTGGGTTCCCTGTGCAAACTGGATTTACTGCTCTGATGTTCATGACACTGTGAGGGAAGACTATTCTGGACATTAAAAGAGACAGTTATTTTAGTTATTGAAAGGATTCGGCCAAAATTTCCTGAATCTTTAATTATGATCCCTCCTATTCTACTGAAGCTAAAGACGGTTGTTCAAGGTACAGGTGGGAGCAGACTTGGATTCCTTGTATCTTTAATGAAAGCAGGACCCTGCCCATATCCACTAACACAAGCAGCATAGCAGAACCCACTGCAGCCAATAGACTGTGTGGGTTTAAGATCTCTAAATGTTCAAAGATGTAAATCGGAGACATACTCTGTCATACTATTGCAATGGGAAAATATTTTGCCCCATTTTCTTTTCATGTATACTGTAAAATAAATAACAAATACAATGTCAAACTATTCAAAGTGATACTAAAGCCAATCAGGATGACAGAAAATAACACAATACAAGGAGCCTACTATTATATAGCTTACTTGTTGCGGAAATTTTCTTTTTGCAAAAAACATTAGTGTGCATCAGGAATTATTCTATAGCAGAAAAATATTCTATAACAGACCAAAATAATTGGCAAAACTATTTTGTATTCTGAAATCAAAAGAGGTTTTCTAAATGTTAAACAAATTATGTTTGTTTGTTTGTTTGTTGTTTTTTTAACAAATAATAGCTATTGTATAAAGCCTGGTTATATACACTGCACTTCAGTTACTCCCTTACCATATTCTCATCCCCATTAGCTAGATAAAACTCTTTGGGAAAGTATGTTTATGTAACAGAAGAATTTGGTTGAAGCTAAGCAGCTCTAAGAGTGCTTAGAGCCGCATGCCAAAGAGGGATTTAAGAACGTGGATCTCTCTCACTGAATGACTTTGCCTCAAAATACCTCAAGGTTTACTAATTGAATACTATGTTTCAATATTGAAAACTCACCCTGGACTTCCTGAAAAGTCTACTTATAGACAATGTTTCTCATTTGTATTTTATGTTTTTTTTCTCTTTTGCTGTTAATTACCAGCAAGAAAATGGGATCTTTATCTCTTTATAAGCTCATCTGCTTCTGTCACTGAAGCTTATTCATCACTTGAAGTCATAATCTGTCTGCTGTATCACAAATGGTTGCCCTGGAGAGGATTATAATGTGATAAAGGCAGAGGATCATGATTTCAGGTGGGAAATTAATTCCTTATCACAAAGATAATGTTACAAGGGCAGAGTCCTTAGGCCAAAACCTGAAGTGCTTACTCATTCCTGCAATGAGAGTTTGCCAAAGCAAAAACCCAAATCTGGAATATTTTACAATTTGGTAATAAAAAAAATGAAGACAGGCGTAAAGAGAAACACACTGTCAAAAAGTAATGTAGTATATGTGAGTGCGGCTAGTATGCTTAATACAAAACTAGAACAGTCAGTGATTTCTTCTCAACAATGAAATGACCAGACACCTTCTGTGTCATTACCTATGTTACTTATCCTTCAGTTGAACCCAAAATTGAAAACTTGTTTTACTAGTAAGGCAATCAAACTAAAAATGTGAAAATGACACAAGTACATTATTTTAGATGTTAAGCCAGAGCTCACAGGAGAGCAGAAAGATATTACAAAATATTCAGAGACTTCACAACATACCATCTGAGACTAAAGTGCCGGAGAAAACACTAGAGATGTTAAAATCATCCATGCAATACAGGGTTGCTCTCCCACTGTTCAGCAATTTGCAGTTTCCTCTGTCATGCGAATGCTGTGCCACCAGACAGTGACAAACCTTTTCTTGTTCTTTGGGTTGACAGAGTTGCTCATTCCTAGACCCTAGTGCCTGGCTCATTTTTATCCCTATAAAATTATGAAATGAGGCAAACCAAACAAGTAAGACTTTAAATAGATGTTTTTAAAAACATCTGTTTTCTTCTAAACATTAACATAATTGCATGAAGATATACACTATCAGGTATTCTTCCTTAAAGATACAACTCAACCAGCTTTGAATATTCCAAACCTGGGTGGCATGTGCCAGAGTCTCACCATACAGAAACATGGGCTGGGTTTCCTTTGACTAAACCTCAGCGAGTCTCCCTAGGCTCCCTTTAGGGCCAGTGAAGTCAGCAATGTCTAGGAGAAAACTCACCTGTTAGGTCAGATGAGCCATTCTCTCCATCAGCCACAAATGGAGCCCAGGTTGACTAGCTCACTTGTAGACATCTATACTGTAAGTGCCCACAATTAATTAAGATAGATCCCACCCATGATGGCCAGAAGGTTTTGACCCACCTTTGATACAGTATTCATCATTCCACCTATTTTATTATTGGATTTCCTCCTATTTTCTTCTTTCTACATGAAATAATTCCAGTATTTTCAATCACTTTTTATATGTCCATATTCACAGACATCACTCTTCCTAGAACCCAATAATTCATGTACCCAATACTTCATATAAGGTTGTATTACTGATAGAGATAATAGCACTGCTGGATTTTCCATTTTATTTCTCACTCTATTTTCTTTTTTTGATCAAGCTGTACATTGGAAAGAGGTCTTAATGAATTGTCTAGAGTAATTCAAAAGGTCCTTTCTTGAGACCATACACTAAGAAATTAATAAAATGGATAAATGATTTTTCTCTGCAATACACCCAGCTTTGCATTTATGAACACTGAACTTCATGTGTAACCACCTGTCCCATTTCTCAGGGCTTCTTTGGGATGCTCTAGTATTTGATAACCAAGTATGCCACACTCTGCAAGCATTCTAATAACATTGCCCATTCCCATTCCTAATCCATTCATAAACAAAAAAAACTTTGAAACTTCAAAAACAACTTAGTTTTTACTTTTTTCTTTACAGGCCCTTTTATTTTACTTTTTATTTTACCTTTTTATTTTACCAGGCCCTTTTCCCTCCATTCTACCTTTTTAGCTATCCCTACTGCCTTCATCAAATGTTATGTATTATTTTATGCTTGAAACCAAACATTTTTTGTTATTTTTTTCCAGCATATAAGTACTTTATGTAGAATATATTGCATAACAGAACCCTAATCTTGTAATCTAATCTCTCCAGCAAATATGTGTTTTCAGAGTCACTAAACATTAAGTTAAGAGAAGTCAGAGTGCATTATTTGATGTCCAGCTGAAGTCAGCAGATGTCTTTGCATCAACTTCAGTGGACACTGGACTGCAGCCCAGCTTACCTTCTGGCAGAACTTCAGCAAATGACAGAAAAATTGCTAGTTAGCAGTAGGCAGTAATAGGTATTCAGGGCACTGGTAGGAATGACAGCAGAGCTCAGCTGTGTTTGCAAATGCTTTTACAGATATTTCAGTGAGTCCCTTAGATTAAATGCACTTTTGCAAGTGCGCTAATGCATATCAAAGTCAAAGGAAGTTCAGATAGGATATCCAACTTCATGTGCTTGCTTTAAAGCTTTCTGACAGTGTTCTGTACACATAAGAATTGTCATCTATTACCACTGTCAATTAACGGCCTCAAGGTGCAGTCTTTGAATTGTCAGTTACTGCCTGTTTAAAGCTTCAAAACTTTCACATACATGCAACCTACAAATTCCTAAAGCCTGGAGATATTAGTATGCCTGCATTTCACAGCCATTCTCGAGATGCCACAGTTCTCAGCTATTCAGCAGACAGGCTGAAATAGAATTAAACTCTACAGTTGAAATACCTACTTGAACTAAAAAAACAGGTTTAATTAAATATTAAATAACTTCTTTGTATCAAATTCCCCTGCTTACTGAAAGAGAGAGCTTTGAGAGGCTTTCTGCTACATATATATACACGGGTATATATGCATCTGTATTGTAAGAACAGTCCTAATTAAAAAAATGATCAAAATTGTTATTGTTATTCCCTTTTGTTATCATTTCCTTTTTTCTTCTCCTATAGCAACTTCCATGCCAAACGTCTACAGTTTACCAAAAAACAAACAAACAAAAACAAACAAAAATAATGTTTATTTAACTGCCAGTCCTGGGAGTTCAACCCAAAATCTGGGATTCAAGCTAAGTTCTCCAAACTACTTATACTTTCTTACTAATAATAAAGATCACTAATTAAAGCTAGGTCTTAGTTTTTATAGCAGGAAGGTTGCCTGCTTTCATTCAGTATATTACTCCACAAATGCAGAAGGAGGAAGCAACTATCTTTCTTGGTTCTATTGGTTCTGAAAAAATAAAAGAACATCTTTTTTTGTGGTTCTATCGATCTTTTTTTTCATCTTGGTAAGGGTTACTCCTATAAAGATCTGAATCAAGAGTTAAAACACCAAATATAAGATGTTGCATTCAATTTCTCATTCCACTCCCTCATTAGCAAGCTTTCTCTGATGCTTCTTTGCACTCCTTATGTTTATTTTAGAAGATTTTACTCTCAACTCCTAAAATTTAAATACTAAATAGTGATAGAACCATTTCTCAAATTTCGAAGACTATGATTGGGCACATGTCATATAATATTAAATTTTCCAAATAAGTCCAAACATTGAAAGGGATTACAAGCAATAGCCTCTTACATAACCTGAACAAGATCGCTTTTCCAACTGGGGTCATGAAATACAGTATCAATAGCCTGCTTTCCAGTTCTTCAGTGGGCCCTCAAGTGCATACAAATAGCGCCCTTTTGTGATCCTAGGGTTTAAATGTGAATTCAGAATATAATTTTTAATAACTCATGCACATACATGGTGACACATGTTGTATAAAAACCTATTTATTGCACTGCACTGCTGTTTTACATAATATGTTTTTTATCAGAAGGTTAGGATTCCTATCAAAGCAGGTAAGCTGTAACACTAGGAAAATTTGATGATGTGTAAGCAGAAAACAAAACAATGTCCCCAGGCATGCCTTCAGATACTGCTTGGGTACTCTTTCCTATCTGAAGCCACAAACCACAGAAGCCGGCCGGCTCTCGGAGTAGTCCTGTCGTTCTCTAACGAGGAGGTTACAGCCCTCCACTGCCACCTTCCCTTCGTGGTGGCTTGTTCCAGTTCCTGCCCTATTACTTCAGGGCACTCCAAGCTTATATTAGGAATTGGACAATTATTTAAGAACAAAAATAAATCTTGATCAGTGGTCTGCAAGGAATAGTTGAATTTAAAATATCTTAGCACATTTTCTGACCATTTCCCTTTTCTACCTCTGCTTTCTCCCTTTTCCATCTCATCATTTGTTCTCAGCTTTGGAGGTATATGGTATAGATAATGAACCTGCAATGAAGTATTAACTGTCCAAACTGTCCAAAACGGCCTCTGGAAAATTAAAAACACAGTAGAAAGGGGAATAAGAAATAACACACAGATTGCTAACCCACACAACTGCTGCCCAACATCTAGTACAAAGAAATGACTCTCATCAGTCTAGTATGCTTATTTGATATATAAACTGGTGAGAGAATTTATGCCATCCCTGCATGTGAAGATGGGTGTCCACTTTGTCAAGCATAAAATACATACATAACCAATGAGAGATTTAGCAAGTATATATATGTAAAAAAAGATAGCTAGACTGGGATTCAGTTATCTGTTAAGATACCTACATTCAAATACCAGCAACACTTACATATCTGAATGAGTCTCTACTTGTGGAGCTGCATCTAAGCTCCCATTATAGTCAATGAAAAATTCAGTCAACACAGTCAGTGAGGCCTGAAGAGCTATTCAGCCCATCCTGACAGCTATGCTAGGTCAGCTAAAATGCTCTACAGACTAGAAACTGTAAATGCTTTCGGTGAGCTCATCCTGCTGTGTAAGAGGAGGCTGTTTCTGCAGAGTCACTTTCCCACTCGGGCTGCACTTCAAGGCACATGGAGGGAGCGGCAACAGCTCAGAAGGGAACGAAGCCCTGACCTAGTTGTATCATTTTGTTCTCTCTAGAAGAAAGAATGAGGATTAATATAATACCTTAATCTGACATGAAAATGCATTTCAGTGTAGTTAGCGTTATCAATTTATATGTTGATAAATTTTGCAAGAACTGTGCTTCGCTTCCAGTTTGCTCTTCTGTTTACCCTGCCATCCTGAAGCTGAGCGCTGTATTCATACAGCTGAGTGGACAGGGGTGATAAGGACATTGGCACAACTTGCAAGAAATGTGTCTTTGCCCACATGTCAGCTGCAGTTATTTTCTACAGCTGATGTGGTAATTTCAGACTTCAGCCATAACTCATGTTTCATTCCTACTGATGAGTCAGGAAGAGCAAACCACTAACTCTTCCTAAGGCAAGGAGTGAGGCACAAGGGAAGTGAGAAGGGGCTCACAGATGCTTTGGAGAGCAGAAGTACCCAGGCACATAGTGCACAGCTGAACTAGGAGCCCAAGGAGCCAGCTCAATGGTGGCCAGGCTTGCTAGTGCCAGATCAAGACTGGCCATGTCAGTTGGGGGTGTGAAGACCTCCCTGAGTATCTCTACAACCCAGACCTGAGCTCTTTCCCAGGAGAGCATGGAGGGGCCCGAGCACTCTGTTACCAGCCCAAGTCCTGGGTCTGATACACCCTCCAGCCCGCAGAGCACTATGGGGTAGGTTAAAAGCTGTGGCTCTAGGTGGTGTCCACTCAAGTTGGATGTGGCCAGGCTGAACCAAACCAGCTCAACTGAAGCTGATTTAGTATAAAAATAGTGAGGTGGCTTTATCCTGTGCTCTGCATGGTTCTTCCATAGTACCTTCAAGTTGCTTCTCCTTAGAAAAAGCCTAGCAGTAGAAAAGTGTATGAGTGATTTCTCCATGCCATAGGAAAACACATGTAATAGCCCAGCAGCTGAAAAAGCCCTGAGGGTAGTGCTACCACGCTTGTGTGGTGCTTTCTTTCACCTAATAGCCTTTAAAGCGCTGAGCTATTTCTGAATGTGTATCCACAACCTGGTCTGTCACCCTAATAATCTAACCACCATAACTGAGAACTCACTGTAGATGGTTGAGCTTTTCTGCGGCACATGTGATCTATGGACCCACACACAATCCTTTCTGTTTGTATAAGATGGTAGTTTCTATAGCTGATGTGGTAATTTTGTGGCAATATATGCCATCACCACATGTATGACCTCAGGTGTTTTAATTTACAGTTTCAATTTAAGGTTAGTTCCAACCAATAAACACCAGCTAGAAATTCCCATTCCATACATGGGTACAATTACGTGGTGGCTAACAGATCCGTGCAACATACCTTGCTCCACCTGGAGCCCCTTGAAACCAGGGCTCTGTCTGCGTGCATCAGGAATGCGGACTGTAAACTGGTGCACAAGATAACTGAAGCTGCAATCTCATCTAAAACATATGTGTCCAGAGATAACAGTAGATACTGAGAAGCCTTATATCAGTATGTAAATACTTTTATGATAGCTGTGAGGTTATTGATATAACTGCATTAAGGAAACTAAATAATACTAAGAACTGTAAATTATGTACAAGATCTTTATGCGGTGATCGTCCCTAACCTGTAAAGAACTGTGAGGATATGTTAATTTATAACGCAGGTCCTCACATGCAATACATTGGGACCATGTCTTACCATGGGCATGCACCTTGGCACAATGCCATTACTCTACCAGGTGCCTGGTGGAGCTAAGAAGGAATCCCCTCAGCATCTCCGTGGTCCGCATACTGTTGGGAGCCAGGCTACAGACACAGGGAGCCAGACGGCTGTACAAAGATACAGGGCATTTCTACACTACACTGTCACATGGAGTAAAGGTACCCAAGTTAACTCTTCTGGAATTAGCTCAGGAACCCAAGTGGTCTTGCTGCAGCAACTGGGGGATCACCACACGTTTTGCGATACAGTTGCCAAACAAGCTGCTTCTCAGCATAGACTAGCGCTCACTGGGACACCTACACACTGCCCTGCAGTGAATAAGACTGAAGAACAGCAATGGACAGACAATATATAATAAGCAGAGTGTCAGTAGTACCTGATTTGCTATATAACAGCCTACTGTGACATTCTCTGTCTGGGCCATGTTACTGGATGTGCTATGAAAAATGGATAGCAGGATTTGCCCTTATACAGTATAACCTGTATTCATTCCTACACAGAAGTGCTTTCATATATCTAAGAAAACAATTTCTTTTTGTCCCTGATTTATTTTCCCTTGAACCTCTTCCTTAACTCTTAGACAGCTAATGGAAAAAAACAGTTTAAATATCCTGGGGGAAAAACGTGTCAAATACAAAAGTAAAATATTTGCAGGCTGACTCAACTCTGCAAAGACAGGGAAACATCCTTTGAATAAGTGAATGAATGTATATTTGTGGCTAGTCTTGAACATTTCTGTTGCTCTTTGAATGAACTCCCTCCCATCAAACAGAACAGTACAATTCAGTTTGGGGGGGTCTGCTGATTTTTCTTTTACTGAAGCTGTACATATCTTGAGCAGTTTATAATAACTCTACAACTCTCAGGATGAATTATAGTGCAGGTCTTCAATGACTATTCATTACTGTTTTGTAAGGTATCTAGAATTGTATTTCTGGGCATTTGCCTCAGAATCAGACTCAAAAGCAAGATGATTATGACAAAAGTATGCTCAGGGATACATGTATGAACACCTTTTCCAGGTTACAATGGCCTCAATTGCTGGCAAAGATAATATATACATTTACTAGGGATTGTTTTACTGTGGTTTTGTATCCACTGCACTATAATGGATGATTTAGCAAATTTATTTCCTCTTAAAAATTGTCATTAGACTTGGCTGACCTGTTTTAGCATCAGACAACTGTCTTATCAAAACACTAGACTGAATATATATAATCTTGTAGTGACTATTCAGTACTCTAAGCAGAAAATGAGGTCTGCAAAATCCAAATTACAAAATGTTACTCCTCTGCTACAGCTATGATTAATATATGCTGCTGCCATCCTCCACAGGATCTTTTAATAAAGGGTCAACTCAGGTTTGCCTTGCTCATGTGACGAGTCCCACCAGGCATGCACCTGTTCTAAGTGAAGTCAGAATTTAGAGTGAATTGTAAAACTTGCATGGATTTGCTTAGTAGTAGGATCATACCTACAGGTTTCAGTGGAACCATTCCCAGGAAACTTGCCCAAAATATATTAGTCAAAATAAAATACAAATGAAAAGATACTATATTGTTCCTGACTGTCCATAAACACTGACACCGCATACATATATCCTCCCATCAGTTCTTGAGATCATAGTATTTCTAATTTAGAAGGTAAGATAAGGGAAAACTGTGAAGCCGAGAGAGATGTTCAGACAAAAGATAAATCTAGAGATTTTTTTCCCTACAAATATGAAGATCGTCAGCTACTGGTTTAGCAGTTAGCACAAATATCCCTTCACAATCTCACCAAAAAACAAGTATTAAAAAAAAAAAGAATGGGAACCTTCCTATTCAAGAATTCTTATCCTCAAATCACGAGAGTGTAATAATTTGGATTTGGGTTAATTCTATTAGCTATTTAGTTACAGTGGGCTAGTCTTCTAAAAGCCTTTGAGAAGTCTCTAGCCTTCATATGTTCAAGATGTATGAGCCTTAGGTCTAGAAGCTTACTTCTTTTTTAATTGAAAGGTAAAAATCTCACATAATCCCATGACTGCATAGGCTTAGCCAAAGAAGAAAACTAAGAAATTTAATCACAAGAAACGGCAACACAAACACATTAAGCAAATGCTTTTAAACTGTAAAGCACAGATGACATTCAAAGCTCTTTGTAAAGTGTAAGCTGCTATACATTTAAACATATCAAGCCCAAGCCCTCAAAGTACTCAGAGAAAATTCCTGCACTTTAGGAAAACCCAAACCTCTACAGAGACAAAGAGAAAAATGAAGTGAATCACTGATATCATTTGAATTTTTGAATATATACAGAATAATAATAAAAAAACAATGGATCATAACCCCTTATTTTGGTGAAACTCTCACTGAGTTATGTTGCTACTTTGGTATGATTTTGGTAGAGCACAGATATTTCACTCTACAACTGGCTCTCCAAATAAAGAAAGGAGAGAACAGTTAAAATAGCTACATCAAAGACTGATTTGTCATGCAAGCCATATTTCTGTTGGAAATTTACTTGTTCTCTTTTTACAGCGACGGCATATTTAGGTCTACCTTAGTTTAGAAACATTAACTATTCTGGGTGTGATTCCTAAAGTTAGTTCATGGAGTATCTCTAATATCTGTAGAATGGAGTGAAATTTAAGAGCAAATATAGTCATAATGGACTTAAAGGACTGTAATACTTATGGAGACCAAAAATATACAAAAAACAGGTCTGACAAACTTAAGATGATAGTAAATGACAGTAAGTGGGGTGGTGGAGACAGCATTGTTTTCTCTCATAAACTCTCACATTTTCTTGCTGGTTAATTTTTCTGTTATGAAGCACCTCTAACAAAGACAGACTTTAACCTACTTTATATTCATAACGATTCATGTAAATTTATCTTCTTTTGAGGCACGGAGTCAGTTCTTTAAGTTTGTTCGGACAATAAGAAATGTCTGCATAGAATCTTGCAGTATAGTAATGTGATAGATGCTTTGCAGAGACATTCAAAATCAAGACGCAAAAAAATGGACAAAGTATTTGTGGATTAAATTCACTGGTGGTATATAATACTCAAAACAGGGCATCCTTATAAGGATCCTTTTCAAGTTTAGTATTTGCCCTTTTGTAATTCATCAGATGTATGATTAGAATTACTTCAGAGTATGAGGTCGTCTTTTTTTAATGTGGGGTTAATTTTTCGGTACTAAGGAAAGTAAGGGATTAATAGCTCTCACTGGAGACAAGGACAATGTCGGCATGCACCATAAGAGCTATGGCTCTGACAAAAAGAACTTCATCATAAATTTGCTACACATCTATTTTTCCAAATATAAGGCTTTCCTGGCAGGCAGCCAATCATGCAGAAATTGCCAACGGCTCTGTAGATAATGGCAATTATAATTCTCTGTGTACTGCCACTAGACCACCTGCACGTTCATGTGTGATGTAAGTCATGTTTGAAGCCAGCTCTCATGAGATGAATTACCAACCCACTGCTGTTTATGATGGACCTATTTTTCCTTATCTTTTATTTTCATTAAGAAATACCATTTAAAACTGTGCCTGACAAACAACTAAGCATAGTAGAAGCTAGCAGCTGTACCTTGTGCTATAAAATTTGGAGTTGAGATGTGATGTTCACTTTTGGGGAAAAGGACTATGTAAAGCCCATATTTTCATATGTCATGCTTTGCTTTCATTAACATCTTATTGGAGTTGGAAGTGCATAATAGTTTGTGCTGATATACAGAAAGAATGCCAAATTCTGTTTCAAATGGTGCTGCTAATATTTTCATGAGAGTATACCCGTAATTTGTTATTAATCAATTCAATTAGATTCATTAAAACAAGTTTTTTCTTGAAAAAGCTTTGGAAAAATGAAAATCTTATGATGTCAAATGAGTCATCATTTTCTCTTACAAATCGAAAGTCTGCATCACTTGATAATGAGCAGAAAAATAGCTCCCCCAGTTTCTTAAATGGGCAGTTAAAAGCATTAGCTATGGTATTACTCTTTCTTAACAAAATTTAGAAAATTGTAAGAGAATATAATAGTTTTCCTTGTTTTATTCTAATATATCTCAGTAAATGGAAACTGCTAGGAAATATTTTAAATATGTCTATTTTTAATTGGGTGATATACAAATAACCACATGCTGGATTAATAAAAAATAAAAGGGAAGTTTGCAAAATGACTAATTAAGAGTCATCATACAGAACTATACAGATTTCAACAGAGTATAACACATTAAACTTAATTTCTATTGAAGCTCCATACTTAGAGAATTTTACATGCAAACCAAATATGTTATATTGGTGGAACTAAATCATCCACATTTTTTGACTTATGGTGGGACACGTTTGTTTGTTTGCTTGCTTCACAACAGCACTAATTGTTTAATCATGAAAACAACAAAAAGAGACTTTTGCAGGTCTAAAGATAGAAGGCCTCTCCCACTAACTACATTCCCTATGTGATCTTCTTTTGGTGCAAATTTCAAAATATTTAGGAGTTTAAAATCTAATTTCCAAAATGAACCATGTCACAAAAATGTGTCACATGCACACTTTTGAAAACATTACCCATGATCCCTGCAGCAAGGTAATAAAAAAATGTGAACAATTAAAAGAAGATCATTTTCATGCAAAACTCTCTAAAGGCTTCCAGAATAGTAGGCAACGGCATGGAGACATGCCTTAAATCAGTAGCCGAAAAGCTGGCAAGTGATTTAGCTAGACAGGAGCTCTTCAGAGCAGCATGGAAAAAAGTAGCTGCTAAAATAAATATTATTTCCCCTATTCCAGCAATTACGCTCCTTGTTCGGAATCACCAGGAAGTGGCTCTTTTTTATGTTATATTTTTATCGCTGGCGTGTAAGCATTTCAGTTCACCTGACCTGTGAAGATCTAGTCATGAAATGAGGCATCTAACACGCTTGAAGCCTGGATCCTTCTGGGATCTCTGCAGCAGCATTTGTGTGAAGCAGGCAACTTTCCCAGCACGTGAGTGACACACAGGTGAGGACTGGCAGTAGAGCTAACAAATGCAAGCTCTGCAGTCACAAATGTACCAGCACCGCACGTATTTACAGTGCAGTCAATAACTGTGTTTGGGGTTGGCTTTTGGACAGAGGTAGGACGAGCATGTAAAATAAGCCCAGTTCTTCTTAAAGTAACCAATTGCTCTAGATATAACGCAAATCAATAGGCCAGGTAGGAGAATGTGAATGGAGAGCTAACATTTTGTGTGGCACATTTCATTAAAAACAAAAGGAAAAGAAAAAGAGGACATTGTGTCTTGCATGCAAAATAAAAAGTTCATACGTGGTTTCATTAAAAAAAAAAAAAGACTTTAACAATTTGTACTCAGGTAAAGAGAACAACTTCTGACCTTGAAATTGCGTGCTAAATAAATTACCTCAGAGCGAAAGTGATGAGTTCTCATTACAGCATCTGGAAGGGAAAGAGAGAGACACAGGCTGCATGTGGCTCCGCGCTCGGCTCCCGCGGGCTCGCGGCTGCGCGGGCGCGGCGGCGGCGCAGCTCCGCGCTCGGCCCCGCGTTTATATTTAATTCATGGCGAAGAAGTTGAGCATAAAGTTGTGCCGCGCTCGGGAGAATCAGCGGGGGCTTCGTGCCTTGCCTCGCCTCGCCGGCGGGGAGGGTGGGTGGGGACCGGGCTGCCGCAGCCCGGGGCTCGGCTCGGCTCGGGTTTTCCCGAAAGCCGCCGGGAACGGGGGCCCGCGCGGCGTGTCCCTGCGCCGGGAACGGGGCCGCGAGCGGAGGAGGCGCTGTCCTCCCCCTCCATCCCTCCCTCCCGCCGCGGGGTGAGAAGCATCCCCTACCTCGGCTCCTTGAGCGCCCCGAGAAGACGGATTTGATGGGGTGCCTGCCCTTCTGGAGCTTGCGGTGCCAGCAGCAGAAGAACAAGATCGTGGCGATGGTGCCCAGCAGGAGCAGGAGCAGGAAGAGGGCACACTGGATGCTGTAGGGTCTCAGCAGCACCAGGAAGGCTGCGGCAATCATGGCTCAGGCGTGCGAGTGCCCCTGTGCGTGCGCGCTTCTGCGGCGAGCCGGGGGGGCCGCGCAGCGTCTCCCCGCGGCGGCGGCGGCAGCGGGGCGGGCATCGCCGCCGGCCCGCGGCGCTGGAGCCGGGCGCGGGGCGGGCGGAGGCGGGGGCGGGGGCGGGGGCTGGGTTCAGGCCGTGACTCAGCAGCGGCGGCGGCGGCGGCGGAGCTTCCCCCTCTGCGCCCGGCGGCCGCGGGCACCGGCGCGGGGGCGGGGCGCCCCCTCCGCGCAGCGCAGCGCAGCGCTGCATGGCAGCCGGCGCGGGGATGGCTGCGCGCCCGGCGCGGCGCTGCGGGGGGGAGGAGGGAGGGAAGAGGAGGAGGAGGAGGAGGAAGGGGCGCCGGAGCCCGCTGCGGCCGGGCTGCCCCGGGTGCGCGGCGGGGCCCGGCCGGGCGGCGGCGGTGACATCACGCGCGGAGCTGCGGCAGAGCGGGCGGAAAATGGCTGTTGCGAGGTACGCGGGGGCGGGGGGCGCCGCGGGGCCGCCGCTGCCGCCCGCCCGCCCGGCCCGGCTGCGGGAGCGGGAGTTGCGGTGCGGAGCCGCTGCGGGCGGGCGGCGGGTCTGGGCGGAGAAGGGGTGCGCGCGTGTGTCTGTCTGTCTGTCTGCCTGCCTGCCTGCCGTCGTTCCTTGTCCTCTTACTGCTGCAAGGTTTTCTGTGCAGGCGGACCTTTAAAGCCGGGCGCAAATCAAGCCTATTTTCATGGCCAAGCTAGAGCAGCGGAAAAGGATTTGAAAATGTTAACGTGCGTATCAGTAGGTTACACATTACTAAAGTGTTTAGGCTCCCTGTGTCTTGATGATCCTTATTTCTGATGCTGGGATTTATGCGGCGACTGCCTACAGGAGAGACCGGGCAGCAGCCCTTAATACGCAGCAGCACCGGGTTTTATATGGCTCGTGTTAAAACGCGCACGGCGCGTACTCCACGCGTGCCTGCCGCGTGGGTTTTACACTTACCGGGGCGCTTCCTGCGTGAAAGCCATTGACGAGCCGCCTGGTGCAGCGGGCTGCTGCAGCAGCATCAGTTATACAGCAATAACATATATGCTGTCTTACTGCAGGAAACTGCAACATGCTGCAGCAAATGTCAGCTTCGGTGCCTTTCATTATGCTGCCTTACAGAAGCTGGTACATCATGCATACTATAAAAATACTAGAATGTGCAGATTGCACGGGACTTTATCTATGTAACTGTTTTAAGAGCTGTTACTTTGCTGGTTCTTTACTTTCAAAAACTGTTTCTGAGATGTTTGAAAATGCAGTTTTAAACGCTGGTATTACAACCCCAAAAAATCACATAATGAAAATATATCCAGCCTATATTTTGCAGTATCCATCTGCCTGTCTAATTGTAAAAGAATAGGATTAATTTGTGACAAAATTCATACTCTTTCCATGTACTGTCAATGCAAGCACATAAATGAGAGGAACATTTCAGAAACTTTATAGGAATAATGAAGATCTCTGTGTAAACATTGGAATAACATTGAGATGTTACTGCTTTGTATGTCTGCCATAAAAGGATATATAAAAACATACATGCAAATTTAAGTTAAACTACAAAATATATGTGCTGGAAGGACAAGGACAGAGACAGAGGGAAACATCTCTGTTTGTGGTACCTTGAATAAGAATGGGGAAGATGATCTTTATATCATTCAGATTTATGTATCACTGAACTAAATACATTATAACTCCTTACTGGACCCTTAATGTTATGGAAATCCCATTTCATTGGAAGATTCTCTTATTATCAGTTAAAGAAAGAAAAAAAATGTTGGCTTTTAGGTGTATTGTATTTCATTCCAGGAATTTTGTGTAGTTTCATAATATATATCACGATGTAGAGACAGAATAGTCTGTCATACTACTTTGTAAATGGAAAGTTGATATGTTGCAGCATATGATAAAATGCTTTCCTTCACTACCTAGAAAGTGACAAATGCTGTTAGGTTGTGTTGCATCGTGTGATGCAATATTGAAACATTGCCTAATACCGCAGTACACTGCAGTAAGATGGTTTTAATGCAGATTACCTGGAGATTACTAAAATGGTTCATGTTACCTCACTGTAACATGAGGCAAACCAGTGCAATCTTCCTGGCAACACACTGCCCTGCTGCAGTGCTTCACTGCAGTATGTTGCAGTAACAAGAAACTTTTCAACACCTTTCACGGTACACCAATTTATTGTTTCATCATGGGAGATTCTAGGAAATGTGTCTTAACAGTGACGGCACAGTCAGTTGCTGGGAACCGGCAGGTAGCACAGTTCTTCTCACACTGTTCTTGGATAAGCGCATAGAAGAAAGTCAACTGATGAGAGATCTCTAATGTTTGCTTGTTAGAAGCAGAAATCTGTAAACTTTAAACTAAGACTTACAGTGAAGATCATATTTTGTCAACAGGCTATGATAAATTTCATGATAACTGTTTGATTGTTTTTTTCCAAATTAAAAAGAATGCAGTTTAGTGTGAGAAATGCTGACATGCACAATTTGTCAGAGAGCCACCGCTCTGGACTTCTGTGTCCCAGTCAACAGTCTCTTTTACATCAAGCTGCTGCTATGCATTTCACAGTATTCATTACTACTCTGTGTTTGCCAGATATTGTACTTTTTGGTAGTATGGTTAGAATATTACTTCCATGGTGAATAAAGTTGTTGAAGTTATTTCACATTAAAAATG
Organism: Apteryx mantelli; assembly: GCF_036417845.1. Classification (NCBI taxonomy): domain Eukaryota; kingdom Metazoa; phylum Chordata; class Aves; order Apterygiformes; family Apterygidae; genus Apteryx; species Apteryx mantelli. The sequence continues at coordinate 111,340,767 of NC_089980.1, read as the reverse complement.
ATCAAACTCCATGTTTGTGGATGATCAGCTTTCCATGATCAAAAAATATGTGGGTAGATTTTCCAAATAAAGGTAATGAGAAATGAAAAGAAGTTTTACATGTATAGCATTTTTAATATAAGCTTCTTTACAGAATGTTTTTCAGGGAACTTATAAGCCTTAATAATGATAAACAGAGAAGAGAAAAGGAATGAAGAGACAAGGTTAAAACAAAACTGTTGGCTCTCAGCTGAGATTTGACCTCAGAAGGAGAATCCAGGAGGTGGAGAGATATAGGAAGCTATTTCAGAGAAGAGGAAGTGAAAGAAGGTAACCAAGTTTTAAGACTAAATGTGGCAAGAACATGGGGAATGGCAAGGCAGGTCAGAGAAGACAAGTTGTTGGGAGAGGCTGAAGCAAGGCTGGAAGGGTTTTATAAACTAAGAAGGCAGCCTTTGACCCTGAAATAAATAAAGGGTAGCACTACTGTTCCAGGGTATGCACGATGTGGCCAGACTTTTGAAGAGGCGTGAGATGATGGGAGGAAAAATCCTGCAGACACTTGTTTTGACAGGGATCACAGAGAAGCAGAGCAGCGACAGAGTCACAGGCATAGTTGAAGTTTTCAGCAGGAGGCTTGGAAGCAGCGTTTTACATGAGTAATATTGAGGGAGAAGATGGTGAAAAGTGCCTGGGCAGAAGAATGAAAAGGGAAAGCTCCACTTCAGAGACTCCCCAGAATAGAGGCAAAGAGCGGATTTTTGCGGTGGAAAGGGACAGGACGGGGCAGGGGGGTGTTTTTCTGCTTGCAGTTACTCTTTCTTGCAGTTCTTAACCTATTTACAAACTTGCAGAGGGATGAGGGCAACAGCAGAAAATTATGTCAAATTTCAGAAATTTAATGGAAGTCTCGAGCACGGGATATGGAATAACAGCAGCAGCCCTCCTGCAGGGAAGCAAGTCAGCATTGACCTAAAATATTCTTTCACCCAGTCTCTCATGATATCCTGTTACAGGCTTAGCAGTGTTGCCTCATGGGTTGAAGGCAGAGACACTTCCTTCCCTTAACTTTGCCCTGTAAGTAGAATTGCAGTGCAATCTATGGACTAGTGCATATTCCTTGATAATTTAAATGAGGTTCAGAAACTTTTTAACAGAAACTAAAAATCTTAGCTGAGTGCAATGGTTTAGGCTGAAAGAAGAAAAAATAACTGCAAAAAGAAAATATGTGATTTTAGTGGAGAAACCACATCTTCAAAGATGTGCTGAGCTCAGAAAATCTGAGCTGTGAGACACAAGGGCATGCAATGACTCTGAGGAGGCATCTACAGATTCAGGCCTTGGGGGCTTCCTTGTACAGTAATAAGACCCCCTGCAGTGAGCCAAAAGAAAAGCTCACATGATAGATCCAGTGAAGTAAATATATGATTAAGAGATTATACATGATATGATTTCAGAAGAGTTGCTGAGTAAGTGAAAGAGTAAGATCATTTCTTTTCACTGATATGTAGATATGCTTTTAGTGTTTCTCCTAATTAAATTATAATTAAGTAAAATATTCCATTTATATGGCTACTTAACTGGTTAGAAGGATTTTCTAATCATGTAATACTTCTTAACAAAAAAAGGGTTTTTAATCAAACAGGACCCCATAAGCAACCAAAGTAAATACCCAAAATACCGTAGTGTCTGGATATTATCAACTTCATTCAAATAAATAATTGACTTTTCTCCTCAGTAGTCTACTTCACGTGTTACTTGGTCCTCAGTGTGCTCTCTAGCAGCTTAAGCATGATGTATTACAATATGTTGTGGGAGTTTCTGGTAGTTGATCAAACCTTGTAAAATACATTCTTTGGCTGAAAGAATAACAATTTTTAGCTTGATAACACAGATTGTTGAAACTTGATGCTTTTATGTGAAACGATAATGTTCCAAATTCAGCAAGGTCATTGCAAGTCTTTGTTCTGCCAAACTAGTTAAATCGTTTGTTCCATACAGTGCTTTGTATGTTTGAAGGGCATGTTAGCATTAGTTAATTCTTACAATATCCTTGAAGTTAGGTACATAAGTATTATTATTTAAAATCCTTTGAACAGAGAAGCTAAACTGTAAAAGTTACATTATTTACCCAAGACTAAATTGTATGATCACAGTGCTACAGACTAGACCCTTCCATCACTGGAACACTTTGCAGTCTGCAGGTGTTTTAGGTGACAATGGAAAATCAAATTCCTGCCTACTCTCTCTATATGATTGTCCTTGTTTTGCAGATTTCATTAACTCACACAACTTGCACATTTTGATTCCCTCTGCTTATTAGACTGTGGGTGTAAATCAAATGGAGTATCAGCCATACAGTTGTCCACTCACAGTTTCTTGTGTTGCTGGAAAAATGCTGGCATGAGTTCTGTGGGCATAAATTGACTTTGCAGACAAAGAGGCTGATCTTGAGCCTAGATAGAAATATACTGCTAAAGCTCCTATGGCATTTTTCATTACAGCAGTGATATGCCCCTTTGTCCTTGGTTGAAATTTGCTCTCCATACATTTTTGGCAGTGCTTAGTGTGGCAGTGGTCAGTCTGAATGTGGCCCTGCATCCCAGAGGGAATTACACTTCATTAATATCATATGTATATAACTGGAAGTTGCTTAAGGATTGTTTCAGATTGACGAGTTGTAGTAAATATGGAATATTGGTCTTTCAGCTCTTATATTAATTTATAAAGTCAGGTTGAACTGTGTACATTAAAAAGACATTTGATTTTACAGGAGGGAAAAATTAGCTCTAATAAGGTTAGAGACTGTTACCTTCACAGGGGAGGGAGATGCCCTTCTGTAAATTCTCCTAAGTGCATGCAGAAGTGCTCTTAGTTGCAGTAACATTCCCTGGAGTAAGAGAGCAACATGTATGTCTCAGATTCTAGCTCATGACCTTTATTACTAACACAGAATATTTTTTTAACTTGAGATCAAGTTCATTCCCTCCTACCAACATTGAGAAAAAAAAAATGAAGAGCAGCTTTGGAGTAAAAGAGCAGGCACTTAGAGTATTAACCAAGCATCACTTCTAATCTATCATCACTCGCCTGTGATGGCCAATAAAGACATATGAGTAGAGATAGTTAAGATGCCGCTACATTATTTAATACTGACCAGAGCTCAAGCCTGGAATTTCCTAGCTGCTCTTTTACTTCTATGCTCTTACAGTTGAAGGGAGAATTTCACTGTTAATAATACTTTGGGACAGCACAATTTATCGAAAGGTAAGATAGTCTATGCCACCATATAAAAACAGGAAGATGCCACCACTTATAAATTCCCACACCAGGTTACCAGTAGGTTTGTTTGAACCAGTCAAATTTGGAAGTACATTAGTTGCATATGGAAAGTTCTTCTGATATTTTTCAGCCTTTTGCACACATTTTCAGGATACATCTTAAACTAGGCTTTATAGGAAAATGATATTTGACTGCTTGGCAGTTACACAGAGCAAGTGCAGTTTTTGTACCTCAGGACAGACTTGCACATGGTCAAACTTTTCCTAATGATGTTGTCTTCCCATCAACATCTTCAGACAAAAAACCCACATACTTTGCAGGTCTCTAGCCTTCATAATTTTAGAGCTGTAGAGATACACTGTGTTAAATTACACAGGCTAGATCTGAATGTGGAAGGCCAGGTGTTGGACTCTATATAGCCACGCTGACTTGATTTTCCTCCCAGGCTAATTACGGCTTCTACAAATTTGGTTATATTAACCTGCATGGAGAGAGCTTTAATATGACTATCCAAATTCCAGTAGCTGAGGTATGTCATCCCATTCAATGAATACACTAATCTTTGTTGATATGTATAGCAGTATGTTGCAGTGTGTGTAGCATTTGCGAACAAGCAAATGGGTATTAGTATTCTATCAGCTGTGAAATAGCTATTTAATTAAGATACTAATCTATGATGTAGAACTGAGATAACTTCCTGCATCTCTTTATTTGAAATCTTGCTATCTTTATGTGGATCTTCCATTGAGAGTGGGATCCAGTTGAAAATTAAGATAAGTGTATGTGGTTTACAGGCATATGAGGTATCTAAGCTCCCATTTAAACTCAAGTCAATCATTGGAGCCCAGAGAACAATGCACTTCCCTAAATATAGGCATTTAGTGCCATTTGAGATGCCTGGAGTTAGTAAACATCCCCATGAGCCTGGAAGAGGATGTAGGCCCCATGGAAGATATGTTCCTACCAGAAGTGACAGTTGGAGGCCAGGCGCAATAATTTATGGCATCTAAGATTGCACCAGACACTTATTTTTAGGTAATTAAATTGAGCCGTAGATTCTTTGAAATAAGCTGAGTTGCTCTCCAGGTATCTTTAATTGTATTCATTAGGAACCTGACTCATTTGACCACTGAAGATGCTCTAGGCTGAGATGTCTACAAGGGAGTGGCCATTTTGATAACAGACCTTTGGGAGACTTGCTCTTCTGGAGTGGCAGCTGAAGGCCAAGTAGAATACCACCGGACACCTCAGATGGCACTAGACACCTATGTTTAGGCAGCCAAATAGATCTCTATATCCCCAATGATTATAATGGGAACTTAGATACCTAGTGCACCCAGTGATATCTAAATGTAAACATCTTAACCTAGATAAATTACTAGATAAAACAGAAATTTGGTAGCCCTAGATACATTAAATATACCTGCTTGTTAAATTCACTATTCTTCCTTTACTGTCACTTAATATCAAAAATAACAGTAGATGGTTTGATTCAGAAATCAGAGCATTTCCAGTAAAATTCTTCAACCTTGTAATTTAAGCTGCAGTTCCTATGAAGGTTTTTGTCTTATTTAGGTATTGATGTTATTTCATAGAACTTCTAGGTTGCTAAAACACAGCATGCAGGACAGTGCTGGGAAAAATAATTGCTTCATGAAGTCCGTGGGCCCATCAAATGGATTTTAGCATGTGGGATGAGGTATAGGCCAAATTCTGCATATTGTCCTGTGGATTTCAAAGGCTTCTGAGACTCTGAAGTCAGTCAGACAATCTGTGTAAATAAGGCCAGAAGATACTGCCTTACTGCGAATAGTATCACTTAGAGAAGTATCTCAGGTTATTCTATAGCTAGTTACAGGGATAATGATTTATAGTCAGGAAGTGAACTGACAGATATCAGTAGTGAGAATCATGTAGTTTTATCCTACTGCTGTTAGTGGAAAACAAGTGGAATGATTTTTGTGCATTTATGTTCTTGAAAGTCTACAGTAATGTTCTGATGTTCATCTAGATTCTCAGCTGAATTTGCAACACTAATACTGATGGTTCTGGAAAATCTGCACTCTGTAGTTCTTAACCAAAAGCTGCAGATTTCTGCTTTTAAGTCATCCTTTCCCGTAAAATGACTAAGATCACACTGTAAATCTTTTGAGCAGTAACAACACTTCATTCCTCAGTATCTAATTCCACTGAAATCATTAGTAAATCTTATACTGGTTTCAGGGCAATAAGATTAGAACCTACAACAGGGCATATAATGTATTTAAATAAGGTCATATTTTCCATCATAAATTTGTCACAGAAAATCAGGAATTCTAAGACTTTAGTTTAGCCCAAGGGTTTTATACCGACATTGTTTAATGTCTTAGCAAGTTCAATTAAAAATGCCATAATCAAAGCAACACCAACCAAATCTATGACTACTATTCATTATGCTGAAGCGGAACTAAATAGTTTTGAGTGAGATGGATGAAATTCTATCCCAGTAGAGGGATTTCCAAGGAAAACTAGGATTATCAAAGGCTGAACTTAGAGGACAGACAATATAAAATGTTAGTACTTTATTATGGTTCTGTATTGTGTGGTTGTGGTACAGTTGGAGTCTGATCTGGTTTTGTTGAAACCCGTGGCAAAGCTCCCTCTATTTTAAGCCACAGCAGAATCAGACCCATTGAGTGGCCATACAGTCTCATGTCATAAATTTGTAATACTTTACACTGCATTTACTGAAAGGAAGGAGAAATAATGATCTCACCATGCCATCTACCAAGTCTCAAGCTGAATGGAACAGACTATGTCAGTCAAAGGGCGAGATAAGTCTTTAAAATTACTTTTGTGTTTATTTTTCTTGTTTTGGCTTTTGGGGTTGCTTAGTAACAATATTCTGTGTGCAAATTTGTAGCATCTGTGCAGAATGTGAGATATTAACATGTTTGTAAAAATTAAGAGTCCAATTAATGTTTCCTCTACAGCGCTTTTAAATGACATCTTTTTTTTTTCCTTCTGCAGATTACCTGCTTTTATAAAAAGTAGAGACAAATTCGTGTCTCAGAACAGAGATAAATCATAAGTTTGTGTTTCAGTACTTCTCAAAAAAGTAGCTGGTCTTCTCAAATGGAGAATTTAGCAGAATAAAGTAACTTGCAAAACACATAAGTGGCTTTCGAAGGCCATATAATTCTGTCTGTGTGGTTAGCTGCACACTGGGTAACGTCTGTGAACAATTACATATCTCCCAGTTGAACTACCAAACAAAGCACTCAGTGTCAGGAATCTTACTTGATGACTCGCAGAACTGTGTAAGAAAGATTTAAAACAGAACCAGATGCACATTAAAAGATGTCATACTCCATCCTCTCAGCTCCCTGTAGCAGAAGGTCTACTAGAAGCTACTCTACAGTTTCAAAAGCAGAATGAGCTAATTTGGGATGGGTTGGACCAAGCCAGCTACCATAAGCATACATATCTACCCACATCACTGTATGGTCAGTGAAGGAAAATAGGCTTGCCCAGACAGCAAGTCAACTGCTGTCTTTTAGTTACATGTCTTAGGATGAGATGAATCACCTATTTCTGCATTGACTGTGAAGTGAGCCAAACATGTCTAGCCAGCATCGCACTTTTAAGACAATTGAAGTCTGGTGAGCTTAATCCCTCCCCACATGTTGTTGTTGTTGTTGTTGTTGTTGTTGTTGTTGTTGTTGTTGTTATTACTACTTTTCTGCTGGATATATATCCAGTGTATTTTACCTTCTATTTTGGCAGTCCTTGCTCAGACAAGGTTCACATTAACTCCAGTGAGAGAACAGTGTGAGAAAACACTGCAGGACTTACCTTCCAGTGGGTGAAGTATTTGACTGTTCCTCTTCTTCATTAGAGACATGTTGTTCTACCTTTCTAATCCCTTTAATCACTGGCTAGAGATGATGCCAGCAGACAGTTCAGTATTATCCCCAGGGCCCTTGGATTGTCACAGTAAATTCTGTGAAAAGACATAGTTTCATTAATGTGTGTTGGGGGAGCTGAAGCCATAGCTCTGTAACAGAAAAATACTAATGATTGCAGTGTTTCTTTTATTTGGCAATGTAACTATTTCCAGTCACTTTATATGTAATGTGAAAAATTGAGCTGGTGCCCAGCAGAGCTGCAGCAGAGGAGAGGGGGCCTGGGCAGCCTCTGTTGTTTCGCCACAGCTGCTTTCCTGCCGTCACCTCTTCGAAAGCAGCACGAGCAACAGGACTGCGCAGAGGCCTCGGAAAGCAGCCAGGAAGCTCTCTCACTCCTTCCAGAAGCTAAAGGGATGGATAGACCCTATCCTTCCTCCCATGACTATTTGTGAAATCCTTGCCTAATTTCTTTCAGCATCCTATGTAGCTTGTATTTTAACTTGGCAGCTGTTAAGACTCTCAGTGAAATCAGTTTAGCTGTTTACTAGCACATCCTCCCACTGCAGGCAAGCATCTTGACAGCTCAACAGTCAGAGATAACTTTGTAGATAATGTAGACTAATTGCTGGACCCCAGCAGTCCTGCAATGACCATGGTAGAAATTGTAACTAGCACTGACTGGCAGAATGGATTTGTCAGCACTTGCTGTTTGTCTTGCCATCATGGCCTGGAGCTCTTTTCATGGATCTAGGTGCTTGAGGCCCAGGCATACTTTTTCCCCCCCCCCCCCTTGGATAATTTGGATAATAGTGTAATGAAGACTGTAAGAGGGATTTATTTCATTTGAAAGACTAGATTCTACTGGCGATATGCTTCACAGTGTCCACCAGTGACATCCAGCTACTGTCATGAGCTCCAAACATCCAGAAATCCAGAAAGTACATTGAACTTACTAAGCTGTAAAACACATACACAAGTCTGATACTTTCCAAAAACTGTTAGGCCTACTGCATATGTGCTCGTGGTCACAATGTGTATGTGAATAGCCCCAGTGCCCTGGGGAATCCTCACTTTCATGCATGGAATAGTTTGTGTATTTGGTGACCTGGTAACCCTGTAAAAGCACAAACCACAAATATGTCCCATGGCTTAGGGAACTTTTGTCTCAATACAAAATGAGACAACAGAGCTACAGACTGTTAGGGGACCACAGACTATAGAAGTCAGTACCATCAACTGTTAGTCTCAGCACATTGGCAGCTGTGACTGTGTTGAGATTCTATTGCCATTATGTGAGCTTTTCAGAGTATAATGAAGTATCTTGGAGTCCCTCCCAATTGTCAGGGGTCGAACATAGGAAAGCACAAATGAATTTGTTTGAAAATTGAAGAACTGGGTGATGGGGATTGTTGTGCTCGATTGATCATAGGTGGAAGTTAACAGCTTTATGCATGATGAGAAATGATAAGGTGAATGGCAAGTATACTTGAAAGCAGTCTAAAAACGAAGAAAAAATACTAATGTTTAATGCAATTGCATACGTAGGCTGTTCTAAATCTAGTATATTGTGATTTGGACAAACATCTAATTTCATTTTGGGTCTTACCTGTTTCTGTTGAACTCAGTGATGAAACTTTTCTTCCTTTGTGTTCTGTTTTGTCTATATGTTTACTCATTTGAATGATTCCTTCCTGTGGTGTGAGGATCCACTTAGCATGGATAGGTGACAGAATTAGGCCTCCAGTGATTCATGCTAAGCATAAATATTCAAGCCACCTCCTCCCGAGAGTTTACATGGGATGGATTTTTTTCAGGTCATTCCAATTCTCTTCATTTTTTAGAGAAAATTTTGCAAATTTTTGCAAATAAATCCCCTTTCTTTAGCATCTCAGTCCGGTACTTAACAATGCTACTGCTATTACACTGAATGCATTCTGCAAAAAGTATTATTTAATATTCTTCTTTTTAATGGTAATTTCTTACGCTGCTTACCTCGTATCAATAAACACTTTGACAAGAGCACAGTTGTCTTTTGCAAAAGAACAAGTTCACCTCTGTGTGGAAAACCAGCTCTTTTGAAGTATAGCATAGACATGGTGAATAGCAGTGATCTGGGCTTCTACGAAAGAATTGACATTGCTCCTTAGAGCCAGACTTTCTTGCTTTGGCATAACAGCCCCAAATAATTCTTCCTTCCTAACTCTGAGTTACCTTTTTGACAGCCTCTGCATGAGGCACTAGATTTGCTTCTGACTGATTGAGGCCAAGTAAATCACAAATCACACTGTCACATCTGGGAATTCATGAGTTTGCAGCTCTGTAAAATTATTTCACCTCTATGAACTGACAGGCCAAACCATATGTTTTTTGGAAAGAAAATCAAAATTTAACAAAAACAGATTTTCTGTTTTTGGTTTTATCTTTTTTAATAATTTTAAAGTAGAAAATATATTTTCAGAGTATAATAGAAACATGTGTATGAACTGGTAACACTTGCAGTAGTGTTCAATAACATATTTCACATTTCATACTTTCATGTATGGCATATCAGCTTAATTAGAAAAACAAAATACAAAGTATGACTTGTTCCCTTTTCCCAGTGTAGAACTTCTCTGCTTTAAAAAGTCCTGAAATGGTCCTTTGCTTTAAGAATATTGTTTGATATAAGGAAAGGATTTATCTATATGTCTGATCTGGGTTTTCTGTGTTGCTGTTATTCTTCATAAGTCAGCCCAGCTCTCTTCCAGTCCTTGGCCTGTCATTTCTTATATATATCAAGTTTTCCAGTGCCAGGATGCGTCATACTTCATCCAGTCAGTTGTCCTGGGTTGTTCTGGGTTGTTTTCTTGTGGCTGCAATTGTACATCTTGCTGCCCACAAGATGATTAATATAGTCCTGGAAGTCATACATCCCTTTTAACAGCGTATAGATTTGGTACTTTCCCTCACTGTAGGGAAAGTTTTTGTCATACCTGTATCTTTCAGTTTCTGAGGCTGGGTGTTCACTGACACACTGAAAATTTCTGTTACAGAATCACAGAATCACAGCACGGTTGAGGTTGGAAGGGACCTCTGGAGATCATCTAGTCCAACCCCCCTGCTCAAGCAGGGTCACCTAGAGCACGTTGCACAGGATTGCATCCAGGCGCGTTTTGAATATCTCCAGAGAAGGAGACTCCACAACCTCTCTGGGCAACCTGTTCCAGTGCTCTGTCACCCTCACAGTGAAGAAGTTTTTCCTCATATTCAGATGGAACTGCCTGTGTTTCAGTTTGTGCTCGCTGCCTTGTGTCCTGTCACTGGGCACCACTGAAAAGAGTCTGGCCCCATCCTCTCGACACCCTCCCTTTAGATATTTGTATACATTGATAAGATCCCCTCTCAGCCTTCTCTTCTCCAGGCTGAACAGGCCCAGCTCTCTCAGCCTTTCCTCATAAGAGAGATGTTCCAGTCCCCTAATCATCTTTGTAGCCCTTCGCTGGACTTGCTCCAGTAGTGCCACATCCCTCTTGTACTGGGGAGCCCAGACCTGGACACAGTACTCCAGATATGGCCTCACCAGGGCTGAGTAGAGGGGGAGGATCACCTCCCTCGACCTGCTGGCAACACTATTCCTGATGCACCCCAGGATACCATTGGCCTTCTTGGCCACAAGGGCACATTGCTGCCTCATACTTAACTTGGTGTCCACCAGCACTCCCAGGTCCTTCTCGGCAGAGCTGCTTTCCAGCAGGTCAACCCCCAACCTGTACTGGTGCCTGGGGTTATTCCTCCCTAGGTGCAGGACCCTGCACTTGCCTTTGTTGAACCTCATGAGGTTCCTCTCTGCCCACCTCTCCAGCCTGTCCAGGTCTCTCTGAATGGCAGCACAGCCCTCTGGGGTATCAGCCACTCCTCCCAGTTTTGTATCATCAGCAAATGCCTTTCTGTTGAGGCAAATATGATGACAGTAGAGATCCGGGACAGGAGATAGATAAGACACGGTAGTAGTACAGAAGCAAGAACTCTGTAAGTGAAAGCTGTTTTCTCTGTAGTTTTGGAGACAACTGTCTTTCCAATGTATACATGTTGAGCAGACCAGCTCCCATCTTTCAGAGGAGATTTAACATGCAACTTGGCTAGTTTTCACTTCCTTATCCAGAATATTTTCATACAAGATAATTTTCAAACTCCGGGAATAAGAGGGTTGTGAGGGGCTTTTTAAAGTATTCTTGTAGCATTCCTGTGGCATGACACAGTAACAGCTATTTTTTTTATCACATTCTGCAGGTAGTGTCTGTGTGACAAAACCATTTAACAATGAAAAAATTCACTCTCTTTGATTTTGTAAATGATAATTCACTGCAAATTGGAGAGACTTCATGGATACAGGATCTTCCCAGTGACAACAATGAATTAGAAAGACTCCTGAAACCAAATGAGCATGTGCTAGTAAACTGGCCTGTGGGAGAAAGAAAGACAGAAAAGCATCTAGTGAAAGTTGTGTACATGAGTGGTGAGTACAGTTGCAGAGCCTTTGGCTGATAAGAGATTTTAATCTAGTTACAAGGTATTAGTACTTAATTTTGCTGCTTCTTCTTTGCTTGGGCCTTTCTTCACTTCAGATGACCCCCAAGAGCTGGTGGAAATGATGCAAAAGATATTGCAGGCAGATGAAATTACAAAAATACAAGTCCTTGGAAAAGGCAAGAGAAAGAGGATAGAAATGATATTCTCAGAAAGTGAAGACAGTGACCTGGATAAAGAACAGGTGAGTTTCTGTCTTTATGTGGTAAACCCATAATATAATCAAGTAGACCATAACTATTGATTGTTCACAGTATAAAACAGAAAATATGTATACTGAAGGTAGGAATAAAGGCAAACTTCACATGATGCCCCAGCACAATAACCTGTTGGAGTAAGCATTTAGGCCAACAGATTTTCTCCCTTGCTTATTTAAAGAAAAATTGTTATTCAAGACTTCGGGTGCTCTGTAGCTCCATTGCATCTTCTTCCATAAGACAGATATCTGACCACTGCGCAAGAAGGGCAGGGACCAGGTTTTCCGAGCTTTGCATTGTTCTGAGATCTGCAGTGACAAAACTTGGAGAAATAAAACATAGATCTCAAGAGTAACAAAAGGTTGCAAATATATTTTTCAAAAATACTAACAGAGAATGTCAAGGGCAAAGTGAATAAAAGTTTATAGTATACCACGATATATTCTGATGAAGGGTTCTATAGGAATGCAAAGGTACTATTATGCTCTTGCTTACAGGGGAAAATGATGAAGCGTATAAAAAGGAAGAAATCATTACAGGCATCTGCCCCTGCCAACATCCTGAGTCAACTTGAAACATCTTTAATTAACAAACAGGTAAACATCTTATCTGGAGTAATTTTAATCTATTAAGCCAAAGGAAACTGAGATTTATTTGTTTGAGGGAGGTATAAGACTTCTGTTTTAGTAAAGTTGTGGTTCTTAAAGATACCACCTTAGAAAATCAGTGAATGGAGAACATCATAAAGAGAAAAATCTAACAGCTAAGTATTATTCTGACATTTCATTTTGAATTTAAATATGAACAGTACTATCCATGTTCTGTAACAGCTATTAATAAAATACACCAAGTCTGTTTATATATTTTGTGTATACAAAGAGAATATTCTGATTTAGCCAGATATTTTAATGTTAGGTTTAATGCTTTAATTTTCTGTGTTGTTGCTCTAGATAGACCATTTTATTTTTTCAGAGAGAACCATATTCAGGAAACAACTTTTTGTACAGTGAAAGTAGCAGTGATGATGAAGAGCCTTTATTCCAACTATCCAAGGTGGAACTGTGTGCCAAAATAAAAAGTCTCAAGAGGAAACTGACAGACACCATGAGAGAAAACTGCCGCCTGAGGCAGTCCCTGGTGATGCTGCAAGGTAAAGGCAGGGGAAATGCTGTGATGAAGAAGAGAGCCTGAAGGTTATGAAAAGCTTGATTTATAAAAGACCATTTGAATAGGAATTATGGATGCTCGAGCACCTGACAAGATCAAGGCCTACCGTTAGTACAAAAGTCTTCATTACATAGCAACATTTAATTCCAGCAGCACTTAGAAAAAATATATCTTAAACAGAGACCACATGATCGCAGAGTTAAAAACAGAAAAATCTGTTTAAATCCTGTCAGTTATTTCTAAGAGAACATTTCTGTTTGCTATATGTAACCATTGGCTAAACTTGAATACTCCACTGACCAGTCCAATTAAACCTTATTTATTAAGCAGTTATTCTTGATCTACTAAAATTGTCTTTATTCTGCAATGCTTTTATTTTTAATTTCTTTGGTAATTCCTCCGGACTGATAATCCTCAGTTAGTTCTAGGAACAACAAATTTAATCTTTTCCCAAAGTTACACCATTTTGTTCTTTTATAAATGAATCCTTAATCACTTAGTGACAGTCTCTGAAGCCCCTCTTACTTGTCCCTGACCATTATTCTGAGGCAGCTGAGACTGAATCCAATATTTCTGAACACTAGTGAACAAATGTTTAAAGAGGGTATGTTACTTCCATCGCCAGCTATGTCATAGCACTCCTATGCAGCCTACTACATCTCTTCTTTTTTATTGTCTTATGATTTTGCAAGTGCTTATTAGTTTCATTGCTCAGCTGATTCCATCCCATATTTCATTCACCTTAATTTGAATTAATCTTCTCCAGCTCTCTGAATAGCATTTTTACAAGCTTTATTAGTGTCAAACAACTTATACATTCAAGTTCATTCACTTTTCATCTTGAGCATTTTCTACAGCATTTTCCAATAAGTTAATGATTTTGTATCTTGCTGATTCTTTATCCCTCACATCCTTTCAACTCGCTGAATTGATTTTTTAATGGACTCAATGAAAACTTATCTTTGAAACTAAATGTTAGTCAGAGAAGTGGCCATTTAAAAGACATTCTCTATAGATTAAAAAAGGGAAAATATAGTCTATGTATAGGAAGGTGTAACTTCTTTGAAACAAATGAAAAATCAAATCTATCACTATTTGGCCCATATTTAGCATCTCTGAAGGCTTGTTCAGATAGCAAGAAGAAAAGAAAAATATCTAGCTTAGTGCTGTGATGGGAAAAAATTAATTAATGGTTGCTCTTAGTTGTTTGAGAGAACTGATCTCACATATTCTGAAGACAGGCCAGAACTTCACAGGTGAGAGCAGGAGAATGACAGGAAAATTTTGAGAAACTAGAAAAAACATGTTAGAGCATCTTTGCTGACTACTTTTACTCTTTTGCTTGTGTGACAGGACTTTAATTACAAAATATGCATGCTGACATAGTTGGAGTCTGAAAGCTTCAATTACTGTTCTTAGCCATTACTTTCCATTTAATTTCAGTGTTGCCACAGGCAGTCACCCATTTTGAGGAACTGGTAGGGATGGCTGAAGCACTGCTTAAAGGGGGAGTGACAACATCTGCGTCCAGCCTTCATTCACATGCTGTTTGGAAAACGTCTAACAATTCTTTAGCAGATTCCTATGCAACTATGCATAGTAACTCCAGCTCACCCGTAACTTTGAATGTGGAAGATGAGGAGCAACAGATTGAAAAACAGGTCAGTTAAGAGGCAATTTCAAGCACAAAAATTAAAACTTGATGTAATACATGCTTATTGTGATTGTATAACAGATATAAAAAGTATCTGTAAAAATCTTTTATCTTCAGTCACTTGATGAAGCGACTAATGAGCTCCTTTTGTGCAGAGGAACCTTTCCATGAGACACACTAGACATAATTCAGCGTGCTAGTACGTCCTTGAGCTTGCTTTGATTTCAGTGGCTTTGCACATCTGTGATTGAGGGCAGAATGTGGATGCATGAAGAAAATACTGAGATCCAGGAATAAGTTCTACTCTGATGTTCTGGATGTCAAAGGGGAATGACAGCATTTCAGAGATTATCTAAGAAAAATACCAGCAGAGTCTGTTTAAACTGTTAATAAGTAAAATGAAGAATGGTGTGTTTTCTGCTCTTGTTCCAAACGCTGGCCAGCCGTCAGTAGAAATACATATTTTGCACTGAATAAAGATGTTCCCATATTCTCCGTAATAACAGAACAGAATTGAGAAGCCTCAGGCACAGAGGCTGTACAGAAAAAATATAAAAATCTAATGAAAAGAATAATTCCAGCTTCTGCATTCACAATTCACATAAGCATTCTTGTGCACTGAGTCATGTCAATTTGTGGAAATCATGTGTTGTCGTGGGGTCCCCAAAACCAAATAAATCTATTAAGAATTGTCAAGGTATGATTCTTTGACTAAATATTACAGTGCACAAGATCTGACCATATCCAAAGAACTAAAAAGACCAAATTTTCTGAGCAACCTAACCTTATTGCTAAATAGAAGTAGCTCATAATGGCACATTTGGAGAGCTCACATACTTAGGTTGTACAACTGCAGTGTGTAGAAATCTCTCCCAAAGCTGAGGGCCAGATGTCACAGTTCCTAAGGCATGCCTGCTCAGAGGCAGGAATATTAGCTTGGCCACAGTGCCATGCTTACAAGGCTATAGAGATTCCAGGACAGACCTGGATCACATCCAGCCTGCCTGGAGTGCAAGCAGAAGGTTTTAGATCTGTCTGAACATATCCTGCTGCCACTGCTGAGCAAGAAGGGCTGCTTGGGGAACCATTCACTAGTATGAACAGGGGTCCTTAGCCTGCTCCACACTTGCTTCTGAAAAAACTGTTGACCTGCACATACAGTTCCAAATTTTGAGTGACATGCAAGTTTGGCATTGATTTCTGGCACACAGTTTGCAGAGATTACATTTGAAATTGCAGTAAAAAAAGAAAATACACTTTAAAAATATTTCAGAGAAATACTGCATAATATTTCCAGAGAACTTCAATAGTTTTGTCTATGACCAATTTTGTTTTCCAGTTCAAGATCGAAAAGTGGCAGATTGCACTTTGTAACAAGAGCAAACCTCAAAAGTTTGTAAATGACTTGATGCAAGCACTTTATACACATGAATACATGGCTACGCACAGCCTGACAGGTGCAAAGTCCTCCTCTTCAAAGGATAAAGCAGCAAAACCAGCTATGAATCAGAATGAAGTTCAGGAAATCATAGGTGATAACTTGTTAACATTACTCAATATGGCACTGAATTGACGGAGAGCTTTCTTTGAGGGGTGGGCAGTAAAACTTACAGCTGGTAACTCAGGTTATGTGCTGTTTCATATTTTCTTCTTTGTCATCACATTTTTTTAATCCATCTGGAACTCTTAGTGAAATGCTAAGTAGTAGTATTTCAATTGTGCAAATTTTGTGTTTTCATTTAACAGTGACTACTAAGGCATAGTAACACTGTCATTTTTTAACTTTTGAAAGAATTATATACAACAGTCATACCTGGAACACAAAGGTAACAAATAAAAGGGAGGCAAAGAGAGATCACACTTGATCGGATTTTAAATAATGCCTGCTCTATTCTCTAGTTGGTGAAGATTATAAATTCTGACATTTTAAATAGTGCTTCAGGCAAAACGAGGAAAAGTATAAAAGACAAATAGTGATCAGATCAGAGAAGGAAAGAACATGGGTTTTGTGCTGAGGTTTAAGGCAGAAAACGTTTGGTGCATAGGAAAGAGAAAATCATTTCAGATGCACGAAAAGAGAAAATCATTTCAGATGCAAGTAGCAGCTTTAAAAAAAATTGTATTTTGTTAGTACTGATTTTATTTGGATTCACACCTTAGCTTAAAATTTTACCAACATAGCCCCATTTTCTGTACCAGAATCCCTCCCCCATTGCCTCGGTCTTCCTCAATACTCTAAGTTCCCTTCCCAACTTACCTCCAGTTCCTGTACCCCTTTGTCCAGTTTTATTGAAGTTGGCCATCAATTTCAAGAGTTATCAATAGGGTATTGATGGTATAGTTGCATAAACCTCTTTTTCTTAGGAGCCTAGATAGAGAAAAAGTGCCAAAATCAAGAAGAAAGAGACAGTGAGATGGTGAAAATGTATTTAGACAAGGTAAGATAAGACAGTTTGACAATGAAATAACATAAAGCTAAGGGAGAGGTGTGCACTGAGAGAAGGGCGACTGGATATATTCAAAAATACATAATGGGGATAATAAAGTTTTTAGTAACTTCACCTGCATCTTGAGTGCCAGCTAAGAAGAAGTGTACACTCCCTCTGCCAGTAAACTATCAGGAGAAATGGATATAGCCAAAGATCAGACAGATGAGGAAAATAAGGAAAATTGAGCAAGTTCAAGAAAAAAGTTGTAAGAAACAAAGAGCTAGGGATTTAAGACACCAGAGACCAAACAGCTTGAGTGTGAAGAAAAGGTTTCTTGGTTGAAAAGCTACTAGCAACTTTTTTAAAGGTGGGTTCAGTGAAAGGGTCTAAGCAAAACTGAAAAGGAAAGCAGAGGAGATAATCAGAACATAGCATACAGGCTGCTGCAGAAGAGTTCAGTGACAAAGGGGAACCAACAGCGAAGTCAAATTTATTAAGGGAAATGAAAGCCCTCCTGAATTCAAATAGAAAAACGTCAAAATAACATTATACAAGAAGAAAAATAAGAAGGAAGTCTGAGAATTCTAGGACTGTAGAAAATGAGTTAGTAGATCAGATTATTTAAAGAAGATGGAAGCTATGAGACTTCAAAATGAAATGAAACTAAAACAGATCAAAGGAAGTGAAGATAATGGAGAAGAAGGGAGCAGGTATTGCATTCCTGATGCCCAGTTCTGTTAATATTGCCTTTAAAAAAGTTAGGCAGTTAGTGGAAAAACAGAAGAGAAGTTTTTGGAGAAGGAGACATGAATTGCAAATGAAGAGTAATGAACAAAAACTGCAAGATTCAGAGGTGTGAGAACTATGGAGGACAAAAATAGGAATGTCTGATAAAGAACAGAACACAGGAAGGGAGGAAGATCATTTATGCAGGAAGCTCCTGTGGCCCTAGAGTTCCCTTTGAGTATGCCAAGAGCAGGCACCGCAATGTGGGAGGCACAGAGGAAAATAGAGCTGGAGTGTGCAAGATCAGTGAAGCAGCAAGTGAAGACAGAAAAGTAACTAGAGCTGAAGCTGAAGTAGTTGGAAATGTGAAAGATGCAATAAATGTGTTTTAGATTATGCATCTGTGGTTTCTGTGGTTTGGAGGCCTCATATATGTCATCTCTTTATTTTGCAGGAATCACAAAGCAGTTGTTTCCAAACACAGATGATGCTTCAATTAGGAGAATGATGGGACAAAAACTGAACAATTGCACCAAGAAGCCAATTTTAAGCAAAGATCTTAACTCAGGTGCTTTTCAGAAGCATGGCTTTTGGTAAGTCTTAAAAAAAATTTGTAGTCTACAGTGTGTCATTCCATATGTTACCCTTTGGTAACAAAAACTAAAAATAGTCCTAAAGTTATCTTTAAGATGTATTTTCAGATTTGCATTGCCCAGTAGGTAAATATTTTCATGTCCTGTACAAAGATTACATTATACAAAAGTAGCCCAGCTTAACATTACAGCACAAAAACGTTGTTCATTCTAGACAAAGCAGCACAAGGTAAGTAAAGCACAGGATGAGAAAACAGAAGTAAATACATGAAGTTATTTTGATCAGGACATTATTTACTTTTCTTATTATTGTCTGTAGAATCTCCACAGACCAGCATTTCATTCCATGGGCATGTCACCTGTTGTGCGTCAGTTAACCCCCCATGTAAAAACAGGGAGAAATCATACCTCTTCTGTATCTACTGATAAAAGTACTGTAGTAGAGCTAAATCAGCATTCTTCTACTGATAGAAGAGTCTAAGTTATTGTGGTAGAGGAATTATAAATAACAACTTTTTTATTATGAGCATACTTACCTTGTGAACAAGACTAGCCTAAAATTGCTGAACTCATCCCTATTGTCAGTGAAGTCACCTATTTGCATAATACTGTTTCCATATATACCAAACATACATATATTTATATACTTAAAAACTTACTCATATAAAATGTGACAGTGCAAGTCTTAAAAAAAGCCTCTGTAGAGGCTTTATGTATATAAAGAAGCCTCCACATATATGAAAGGCAACTCTACAGTATTTTTATCCTGTCTTAGGAAAGCTCTTCTGTAGGAATGCTGAGAGGAACAGGATCAGAGCTTAAAATCAGTGAGGCAGGGAGAGCACTTTTGTCCTTACTTAGACTTTCCATACCCAGAGGACTTACAGACTCTCCAGATTTCAGATTTTCAAGCCTCTGAGTGGAAACAAACTACTTTATTCATGTGTTTTCTGCTATCATTTAAATTATTGTCTAGCAGTTTAGCAACTTCCCTGATGGGGAAAGAGAGTCCTAATATTTTACTTCTTCCTAGTTGATTTATATTATGCATGCTTAAAATCCATATTTGCAACTATAAGACACTGCATAACAAAAAAACAAGATATCTGACTATATTACACACTGTAAGAAACACCATTGTTTGAAAAGTAGCAGTGTTTCACTATTAAAATTCCTCTCAAAGCCATCTGGAAGTACTCCATGGACCACCAGCGGTCTGTGAATTACTACTTGAGAATTACTCAGATAATATCTATTGGAAGAATCCATACATTCAAGTATTCCCAGCTAGAAACAGAAAAAAAATGCACCAGCCTGGCTAAAATACAGTTTACTATGTTAATGCTTTTCTCCTAGAGATGAGAAGGCTGCATAAAACAAAAGACCTCTGTATTTGTAACATACAGTGTGTATTGATTCACTATAATATTTTTCCTTGTCTTATGAAAACAGCAATATCAAAGATAAGAAACGTTTGAAAATACACTGTCATTAGTTGACCCAGGTAGTAAAAATAACAGCACAGAAAGACAGACTTGGTCTTCTTTGAAGTATTATATCTTAAATATAATGGTATATATAATTTTTATAATCTTCAGCAGATGAATCCATAAACTTTGCTAATCCTTGTCTCTTATCCCGTTGTACAGACACAATATTCCTGAAGTCTTGGTGGGAGGATCTTGAACACTAGCTCAACAGTACAAATACACATATACACAACAAATACTATTCTGAGTTGCTTTTTAATAGTGCCTGAAGACCTTCCAATTTAAACTTGATATCTTAAAATAAAAGTATCTTTATGTCCATTATTGCTATGTCCTTATGTAAAATCCAGTTCAATATCCATGGAAACCAGTGCAAATATTGCCTAAATTGACTCTCTTGAATGGATGCTTATTAGAATATATTAATAATTAATTCATTTTACACCTGTTCAGAATTTCTTCAAGGTAAAAGCATTTAAATATCTTATAAGTAATCATCCTAGAGATAATGTAGCCATTTCCTTTAACACAGATGACACAAGTTTTCTTTGCAAGAAAATCAGGAAAATTTAAAAGTGCTCACAATATCAGAGCTCCTTCAGTTCACCTCCCAAAGGTGAAGTAGAGGAGAGAAGTCAAGGGAAAATTCTGTTATGCAGTATCTTAGCACCAACTTACACACAAGTTACTAACAAATTCAAACTGATGATACCACAGTTACAAACTCCTCCCTTTCTGCTCCTCCTTCCCTGCCCAACCTCCTCTCCCCAAAAAACTATTACAATTCAAAAGACGGAATTTGGAGTCAAATCCAATGAGACAGACAAATCATCATCTCCGATCCATCAGACTGAGGCGAGATGAGGAAAAAGAGAACATGTCAATGAAGGAAACTAGTTAAATAGCTTAATAAACTGTGCTGCTCAAAAACTAAGAACAGTAGGGATCATGTGTCTATTGTTAATACCCCAAGCTTAGTTATGAATTGTCTCAACAGTGGTTCAGCAGCTGCTCCTCAGGGCATCATGTCTTCGGCTCTTCCTACCAGCACACAAGAACAGCAGGATGATGATTCACCAGCTGCTAATGCACAAATTCAGCAAAGCCACAGCTGTCCTACTCCCCCATTTCCCCCCACCCGAGGGCTGCAAGAGTGTTTCACATCTTCTTCCAGCCTGGAGTCTCATCCCTTGAGAAGCTCACCAGCGCCCTCTCCCAACCAGGGCTGCAGACAGGATCTCAGGAATTCAGACAAGGAATAACAGAAGGTATTTGATAGCAGTTCAAGCTCCCTATGGAGATTAAGGAATAGTATAAACAGACAGAAATAATATTTAATGGGCCTGGCATCACTGGACAAAGATACTGCAAGCAGAATAGAAGCCTGGAAACCATTTTCCCAAATCCCACAGCATAGAAAAAAATGAAGGTATATGAATTTCTTTGGCTTTAAGATATTACTAAATATTTGCATGTTACACTGTAATTCAAAAAATATAAACTTGTTCCAAAGAACACAAGAAGAGTTCCCCTTAGTTAGATAAACAGCACATTATTTACATGAATACCAAAATAAAGTATAAGAGGAACTTTAATCCCCTTGCATTCACCATGATAGCTGATGGAAAAGCACTTTTCAGATCCAAGAAAGTTATTGCAGATTACTACAAAAAAGTTACAGAGGTATGAAAACAGGGCAGAAATTTTTCCTAGAGAAATGAAAGTTGTGACCAGCACAGGGTTAGAAACCACATAAGCAGGGAAGGAAAAAACCCCAGATATTTAATGATCCTGTTAAGCTGGGAAGAAGAAAATACTCTTAGGGCAATGAAACTGCAGCTCCCAAGATGTGTGTAAGAAACAGTTCATTTTTGAGCTCTAAAATTTGAAAAGGCAAGGAAAGAAGCCACGTTCCCTCTTAGCTCAGGGAAAGGTGCTCCAGGACAGCCTGTTTGGTTGGGGAGGCCATGGTTTCTCTCACTGGCTTTTTGCTGCGGGAACTCCAGTTTGGCAGCTCCCACTGTCTCTTCCTTCCTGAACATCAGCTCCACAGCCTGAGAGTGCCTGGTCCCTTCACTTGGTAAATTGAGGACAGTCTTTAGCGACTAGAAAGGACAAAGCGACTAGAAAAGGACAAAGATGCCAGCTCCTACTCCCTGTGTCTAGATTTTGGGATGCTACCTTTTGTTTAGGGAGTGGGTGGGTAGGTAGGGTGGTCCTAATGGGATTTGTACCAGAAATCCCTCAGCAACATGGCAGTTCCTCTGGAGACCTGACACCACTTGTCTCGGTAAGGCAACTGGCACACCCTGTAACTGCCTGGAAGGAGGAG
The DNA here is from genome assembly GCF_036417845.1 of Apteryx mantelli. Classification (NCBI taxonomy): domain Eukaryota; kingdom Metazoa; phylum Chordata; class Aves; order Apterygiformes; family Apterygidae; genus Apteryx; species Apteryx mantelli. The sequence goes on along the minus strand of NC_089980.1, from coordinate 111,318,465 downwards.
AACAGGTACATTTTTCCCCATTGTTCCTTGTAGTTTTACTTTTGGCTGCTTCCAGGTTTACAGGGTGCTTGTAGGATGGAAAGTAGAGACCATAGCTTTCAAGCTTGAGTGTATTTCCCCTAGAAGAGAGAGTACTAACAACAGTTAAATATATTTTGTACTTGGCAAACAAGCAACTAATGAATGAAGATGAAAAAAAAACATGAAAATGAAGAAATTTAGCTTGATTTGAGGAGAAACATATCTGAATTAGAAATAAATTAGAAGTAGTATTGGGGTGAATGCCAGAAAAAAAAATTCTGAGGACAAGGTTAGCAGCTGGATACCTCTTGAGGGAGATGCTGCAAGCCTTAATTTTATTAGAACAATGCACTAATAAAATGCACTGTAGAGAAGACTTTTGCATGGGCAGGGGTATGGATTAAGTGATCTGTTAGCCTTTTTCATCTCTCATGTCTATAAATTCCTTGTAGATAGGATTAGGATGAAAGCAGATATGACAACATGACACAAGTTCTGTTTCATGTTGTTCACTATCATCCACAGAATGTAACAGAAGGATGTTTGCCATTATGTATATTTTGTATATGTACTTGTATGTATAGCATATATGAATGTATAGTTAATCCATATTTTTGAAGCAACTTTCTATCAAATAAAATTAAACATTATCCTGTCTTCATTTTATTTTATTCTTATTCTCTTCTGGGCCTTTTCTTAAATCAGTCACCACTGTACACTCTCACATGTAAGGTTGCTTTTCTTTCTCACTCGCTCTTTTTTTTCTGTTTCTGAAGCCAGGTTTTATAAAACTCATAATTTTTAACTGAGGAGCTTAAAGTCCTCCCAGCTGATATAGCAGAGCTGCAGCTACCTTGGTGTTGTGGAGCAGTTTGGCACCGGAGGTGCAGAACCCCTTGGGCACACAGGCACATTGAGCCAAACGCAAGCGGCTGCTCTCTCTGCCTCTGGGACAGCACTGAAGATCGTGATGCACTAGATGCTTTTCTATTTTTCAGACCAGGTAGTTTTTCAAAGGAAAACAAGTGGGACTGGCAGCTCAGCACAAAGAGAAAAGGAGGATTTTCATGGTAGTGTGAAGGACCGAAAAACAGGCATGGTAGGGGATGTTCTGGACAAAATGCAAAGAACAGAGAAAAGCAGGCATTTTAACGTTCAACCAAAGGGTAAGCAGGGAGCAAGCTGCAAAGAGGCAGTTCTTTCCTCTCTGCCTATAGGATTGATATTATCCCAACAAATAGAAGATTTTGCACAACTAAATGGTTAACGGAAAAGCCATGGTCCTTTCAGTATGACTGAAAAGGAAGAAAATATAACTGGTTTTCCGAAAAGACCCTGATGAACTCTCTGTGAATACAAAACTGAAGATTAAATAATTACAGATGAGAAACTACAGAAGTAACAAGGAGAAGGGAGGGGAAAGCAGAGCAGTTTAACGCTGGTTATCCCAAGATTTGCACTAGAATCAAAATTAGTTGGTGACATGTAAATATGTTGTGTCACAAAGTGTAAAATCCATCCGATCATGAGTGATAGAGGATGCATTATTTGCATTACTCAGAATCAGAGTAGGCTGACAGCTTTCTGTAGAAGAACCTAAAAGCTATACAACTGTACGGTATTTAACAACTGGAGATTCAGTACTGAAAACTAAGTAAGCAGTGCTGAAACCAATAATTTGAACTACCCATTTTTAGTACTTCAATGTTGATTAAATTTGAAGATTACCTTGCAAAAAGAATTTGGCCATTGTTTATTATGAATTGGTTAGTAAGAATATTTGTTCTCTAAAGAGGAAAGAGCATTAGGGTATGTGAAAACTGGGATAAAAAATTGACTGAAAAACAATACTATTGAATAAATCAGTTTTTCATGTGTCTGGTTTCTGTCCCCTCTTATTAAAAACTAGTATACTAGCTGACTAGGAGTAAAATTTAAAAAAAAATTAAAAAGAAAGAAAAACTGCCACATCTAAATCTTCTAGATTAAGAGTAACTGGCAGTATGTAATGTTGACACAAGAGGGAAATCAATGGTTAAAAAGGCAATATTTCACTCACAGTAAGGAGCAAGGACAGAAAGAAAGAAGTTGAAATGTGTTTAAATTTTATAAAAGAAAATAATTGTTTTCAGGGTACATAATACATGGAATTGGTTGCAGAGAAGCCTGGCGAAGCCTGGCCGGGGCAAAGGTGGTCCCAGGGCACCACACCAGTTCTCCTTCTGAGAGGTGTCCCACACGCACGTGATACCGTCTGCTATTCATACTTTCACCAGAGGTACTCTTTGGACAAGGTGTGTTAGGGAAGCGCAGAGCAGAGCTTGATGCTCCCAGCACGCCGGGATTTCTGGAGGCCACCATAAATGGGTGCTGCGGGGTGACACTGCTTCTGCCCCGCCACCCCGGTCAGGTGAGGCTGAGGCACAGCCTCGGGACAAGGAAGGGCACGAAGGAACCGGGCCGGTCTGGGGGCGCGCTGCAATGGACTCGACCAAGAGCGGTCAGGAGCGAAACACCCTTTAAGCACTTAAGAAAAATCTCTCCTAGGCAGGGTGGCAGCATCCTACCACCCTCACGGGGAAATGCAGAAAAAAGACACAGGAACCCACAAAAACACAGGGGCAGTAACCGGACACTCCGGCCAGGCACAGCCCGCCGAGAGGCAGAGCCGCACACCGGCACGTGCCGCGAGGCGCAGCGCTAACGGTCGCCAACGGCCGCCGCTAACGGCCGCGCCCAGCGCGCGCGGCCGCCCCGAGGGAGGGGATTTTCCCGCCTTGCCTCCCCGCCCACTTTTCCTCCCATGGTGGTGCCCTCCCCCGCCCAAGGAGCGGCACGAGGGCTTCCCTCCTTCGACTGCGAGCTTTACTCAGAGCGGGCGATCGCAGAACGAAGGCGGGAGAGCGGCGGCAAGGCAGGTGCCGAAGGAAAGAAAAAGGAAAAAAAAAAAGAAAAAAGAAAACCCCCGCCGCAGGGCAGCCGCGACATGACGTCGTTGCGGCCGCGCCGGCACCTGCGGCGGGCAGCGGGGTGGGAACTACAAGTCCCAGCAAGCCGCGCCTGCCCTGCCTTCCCCGCCCGCCACCCCCAGTTTGAAGAGGAAGCGGAGGCGGGCGGGCGCTGCTGCTGCGCCTGCGGGCGCTGGCTGGGGCGGCGGCGGCGGCGGCGGGGCGGCGGCATTGTGAGGGCCGCGGCGCGCGGCGCCATCGCTTAGCAACGGCCTGTGCGCGGGGCGGGGCGGCTGCTGCGCTGCGCGGGGCGGGCGGCAGGGAGGGAGCGGAGCAGGCGCTGGGCGGCCGCCCCGCCGCCTCCTGGCGCACCCGCGCTGCCTCGGTGGGGCCGGCATGGTGGCTGCTACCGCTCGGCCTTGCGGCTTTCTCGCTTTTGCTGCTCTCGCGGCACCCTGTGGGCTGGCGCGCTGGTGCGGGCGAGGACACGCAAGTGAGTCAGCAGAGCCGCCTGCCTGCGCCTCGGTGGCGCTGCCTGACGGGCCCTGCGGCCGCCGCGGGCCGCGCCGCGCGGGCGCCCGGGCCTGCTGCTCACGCAAGTCTTTCGTTTGGCAGGACGACGCTGCTTTGAGGCCAGAACATCCGTCTTCTGACTCTCCTGCGACCCTACAGTGGCCAAAAGCATCAAAAATACTTGTACCTGCTAAGTATGGTCTTGCCTTAAGTCGTCACTTTTAAGACGTGTCTTTTACTAAACAGACCTGTATTTGTATTCTAGTGGGGGGCACAACTGCGAAGCACAGGTAAATTAGGAGCTCAGATTTTTCTGTTTGCATGGTTTTGAGACTGAAATATGTTATTCAGCCAGGGTGGTCAACTATGCCAGGTTACTCTCTGTAGTAAAGGTTGCACCATGAGTGACTGCTGGAGGAATATAGGTATTGGTGTGTCTTGTAGGTTAGGCCATGTTTTGCGTATTACTTCGAAAATATAATTCAAATCAAAATTATTTTATTGTTTTATCACTTATTCTGGTATTATCGATAGTTGTCACTGAATGATATGAAGAGATTTGGAGGATGCAAATTGGTTGTAAAGCCAGAGCAGCTGTAAAAGAAACTGAAAATGCAATGAAGGAAATTTTTTTTTTTTTTAATGATGAAGCATGTTTTGATTTGTTTCTGTTTAGATAATGGAGTCTCTTAGCTCTGGCAACATTCCTGAGGGTAAATCACCATCAGCACCAATAAACACCAATCAGCATGAAAGTGAAGATGACATTGAGTTCATTGGAGTAAGTAGAGCTTGGACTTGGGAACATATTGCCCATAGTGGTGAATACCCTCTCAGTAGTTGTATAAAATAGATATATTTTTTTCTATACAGTATTTATGATCTTGATTATATTTTAATGGAAAACATTGGTTTGGGTTTTGAAGAGGATTTAAATAGAAAATGTTTGTGACAGACAGCAAGTTCATTTTAAAGAGACTTTTGACAATGTCTTGGGAAGGGTAGAAAGTAATGTCACTTAGACCTACAGAGAGAGAGTAGACTTGAGTATTTCAGCAGAGGAGTGGAGGATGCAAAATGGTCAGTGAGGCATATGAGAAGTCTGTTAATCATTGTAGCTGTTTGGGGTTTTTTTTGGGGGGGGGAGTAATCATATTGCATGGCATTTTGCTCCATGAATAGTCCCGTTGAAATGAATGGAGTAGAGTGCTGCTCACTCTGCAAAACAACGTCAAAAACGCTATGTATTTACAGCTGGAGAAAGAGGAAGGAAATAATGGGGTAAAGACCTTAAACAGTGTACTCAGGCACAGTGTAATAGCTACAGTACAGCAGATATTCTAATGCTGACATGTGGCTTATATGAATATAACTTTAACGCATTTACATCTGTTAAATAGTCAAGAAAAGCAGAAATTTTTTTGCTGCCTGTGTTCTGACCTCAGTCCATCATCAGTGAAATGGTACTGTATGGGAGGGATATATGCAAGAATAGAAAGATGATTTCTCTTAAGGAACAAGTCATGCAAATAAGACCAGGTATTTATATGATACCAGAACTAATAATGGCTGGCTTCCTATGGATTTGTCTTATTCTTAATGGTGAATAGTGATTGACATTTGTGCAGTTTTTACACTGGCTTTCATGTAGATTTTTTTTGTATGGTGTCTGATAAAGTCTAAATTCAATGTACAGACTTTCCTTCTCCAGAGGTATTTAAGAGTTCAAGTATGAGAGACATATGCATATTTTTGCTAAAATTGTAAGTAGTTGATTATATCTGAGACTTCTCAGTCTTCTGGATGAATTTGATGAGAACTGACTAATGAGTTCAAAATTCATTGTATATGCAGACAAGTATTCCTGTGTTTTCATGTGTAGCATGATTGTATAAATTTCACTTTCTTAATACACCAGGCTAAGAATGAGGAAACTAATACAGCTTTGGATGTGCAATGATTGAAAGGCTGTGGGAGGAACCCACAGCACCAATTAAAAGAAAGGAGATTTATTAAAATCAACAGTTCTGCTACCTTTTTTTTTGCTTTGCCTATGTATAATCTGGATCCTTTGTGGTACCAGTGATGACTGCTGAGAGAGGTGGCTATATGTAGGAAGAAGGCTTCTTAGGCTCGTTTCTGCAGGGTTGGTCTCCTGGGGCAAGAATGTTACGGCTGTCATTGAATACATGGGGGAAAAGGTGTCTGAAATTGGCCATTACCTAATGTCAGCAATGCTCCCTCTTTTTGAGCTATCATTTATTTCTACTATCACACATCTCTGAAGTAAACTTGCATTTTGCAAAAGGATTTCTAAACTATTTGCCTAGCTTTAAATCAGCATTCCGGTACAGCGTGTGTATGACTAGAAACGCACAAGCTTTATACATGTTGTGTATGAATACTACCCAATCATTCAAATACTGTTTTCTGCACGTACCAAGAACCCAACACACCCAGACCACTAGTGATACTGGATAAATTGAGTTAGAGAAGCCCATTTGGATATCTCAACCTGTGATCATTTTCATTAAAAGCAAATAGTTGTAGGCCTTATGCTCTCTGTGTTTTTCTCTTTTCTTGAAAGGTTTTTGTTTTCTGTTCTGTTTCATTTTTGACTATTTTGTTCACTCTCCTTGGGAATCTGAATTCTTACCATTAGACTATGCTCCATCAAATGAGGGCTTTTCTTCAAAAGCAGTTTCTGCTGCTGCCAGAGTTTTCTTGCTTCTACAGTCAGATTTGCCCTCATTCAGGAAACTTCTGGTTGTTCTTCCACAATTTCCTACCCTTTAATTCTGCATTACAACGTATCTTGTCCACTTAAAATCATTAAATTCTAACTTTGCAGACCAGCAGAAAAAGATGGTTTAATCTACAATACATGCCATGATTATTAATGGCTTAATATCTTGTAATAGGATGTTCTGAACCTCATTCTTTTTCCTTAGGAAGTATAAGGCAAGAATAAAGAGATTGACAGATTTAATATGGTTTATAGCCTGTATGTAGACAGATTTTTATAGTTGCCACTGTATAGAAAGTGTCAAACTCTTCCTGAATTTTTTTAAATGGTGTTGATCTCTGCTCACGTTTCTTGCTGATGGATCTCTTTAATGATGAGACCTTCTCAAAGACATTCCCAAAAACTGGTACCCAGTTTGACTGCAGGTTGATGAAATCAAGTGGCCAAATTCCTTGTGTATGTTTTGAAACTCCCCTTCAATCCAGGAAAATCTGTTCAATGGCAAACCTTTAGAATGTTTTTTTTTTTTCCTTTTAAATCAACCAATATGAAACTGTGTTACAGAATATTTTTCTAATACTCTCATTTCCTCACACTTGTCTTCTCTTGCTATACTGTGTTTGAGATTGTCAATATCCTGTCCAGAGTGTCTGCTGCTTCTGTGAAGCATTGCACTCACCTTTTCTGTAGGAATAATAAAGGCTATTGTCTGAAAGACAAGGTTGAACAACTCATTTAGCATTGAATATTCAAGTCAAGCTAGATTCATGATATATAATATTTACCTTGAAGCAAGTATTTGTATAATCTATTGAAATCAAACTTTCTTTCTGTAAACATGTTAAGACTGTACTACTATATAACCACTACTTATTTCTGATGCTCCTTTAAGAAACATAAGTTGTCCCTGAGGAAGTTAGAGGCTTTTCTAGGCAGGGGTGGTTCTTATCTTTGTTACTGTATGTGGGGCCGCAAAATAATACACAGTTCTATCAAGCATTTAAATACAGTCGTCTGAAACAGTGTTGCTAGCCCCTGCCCCCTGACTCCTATCGTATGTTGTGTTATAATGGCTAACACTGTTAAGTAGTGTATTTGTGTTTATTTTCTGTGAATATATATGTTAAGTACATATAAAATTATGCATCCAAAATAAAGGATTGGAAAATTAAGCATATGTGTATTAAAAAATTACTTGTATTTTCTGATGCAATACTACATTTATGCCAAGTTTTCTTCACTATCAGTGATTTTATTTCAAAAGTCTAAATTCAAAGAAAAATATACTGCCACTGTTATGTTGTGTACTGCCATTAGGCATAGTGTTTAATAGTTGGGTGCTTTAGATATTGATGTTGGTTATTCCAGGTTTTATAGGCCCTGGCCTATTCAGTAATGAGCTCTAAATTGGATTCCAGGAGAAGCATACTCGCCATACTTGTAGCTCTTCCTTTTTAAACTTTTTTCTCAAGAATGAGCAGCAGCGTTTTACTGCATTTACTGACAAAGAAGACAGTGTCTGTCTGGTCTGGAAGAGTTGGAGTTGCCACTTACTTTCTTACAAATGGATGTTTTTAATACTTTTTAAGATCAAACCTGAGAAGGACCTTCTTGCCTGTTTTGTCACTGTTCTTTTTGTCCTGTATAGCAGCTTCTATCAACATGGGAGGGCTTACTTTATTAGTTTACAAATCAGTGTACAGTAAGAGTCATTTAATGAGTAGATAAGTTAAAATAGCCCATTTTCAAAGGCTTTTGCATGAAGTTGTTTTTACTACTGATAGAAGAAACAGGAATCTCTAATAGATATCCTGAGAGATATCTGTAATAAGATGTTTTATAGTGACTCCATATAGCCCATGTAGAATATTTACTTTGCTAGTAAATAGCCACAAAATGCTGGTAGTTAGCAGAGGAGCACTATGGCAAAATGGTATAGTATTGTATGTGACAGAAAATCACATGACACCTTATAGAAAAAAATTTGTAGCTTTCAAGGCTGGGGATGAAGAAAAACAAGTGCTGTTACACACTGTGTTTCATCATCCTGACATCAAGACTATATTGGTTTTGTTTGGGATTCAGAATTCAAAGAGAACCAATATGAATTTTTCTGCAGAGATTAAGAGGAAGGATATGGTATGACAGCATGAAACTATCTTGCCTAGAAAACTCGGAGGTGACCTGCTTATCTCCAGTTACTGCTTGAACTTGATTCTAAGCTGTTATTAGTCGCTATCAGAATGGTATAGAGACAGGAAAGATGCAAAAACTTATTTAATGTTTTATGGAGCTAAAAGATTAGAAATGCAGGACGTGAAAGATGCATAGAAAGGAGAGCAGGGACCACTAAGAACTGATGATATTAAAACAAAGAAAACTGATTTATTTAAAAAAAATGGAGTTCTACAAAGGTCATAAGGAACAAGAAGACTTTATATTTTTTCCTTTGTTTATTGGGTGTCCTCCAAAAGTCTTAAAAACGCTTGGCCCTCGGATGTACCAAAGTCAAGTGATTTGCTGAAACTTAGTAGTTATTTAAAGATTTTGTTTTGTTTCCTTTCCATGTGAATTGTTAAATACTTGAGTTTTTATATTAATGTATCTCTCTGGCTTTCAGTTGCATCACAGTATGTACTGAAGAAAATTTTGCAGGTATTAGGAAGAATCTGAAGCAGAATTTTTACCTTTGTTCCCAACTCAAGTCAGCCAAGGACTTAGATTTTTGTATTTACTAGATTAGAGAAATGAAAACTTTTTAAGTGCACATTGGTTTACAACTTCAATCAGTTACTAAACTGGCTTAAAATAGGAGGTCTGCTGGGTCAAAGATTTAGAGCATAAATAATTCAACATGGGTTAGATTTTTAGTTTAAGCTCTACTTGTTTGGCAATAGTGATTACATGTGTATACATATTTATGCTCACATAATTATTTTGTCAAAGATACGTTAACTCTGTAGTACTGTATATTGAAAGTATGTTTCGTGCTTTCTGTATGCTAGTATATGTATAATTATGCAAAAGTTTAAATGTGCTTTTTATGTAAACTGGGTTTATGGTCTGAATGCACATAAAGCTAAAAACCGAACAAACAAACACAACCTTACGTGAAATATCAGTGGATTAGGTGGCTGTTAGCTAGGTCTGATAAACACAGACAGATGAAAAAGGGGAAGGAAGTGAGACCAGAGTTTAGGACTTTTTGAAAAAACTTCTTGAAGTAATAGAGATGAGCTTCACAGAACTCCTTGAAAAGGAGTTTTTCCTTGAAGATGAATCTGAGGCTTCATCTTTACCAGCTGCTGACTAAATGAACTTGATTATTTTCACTGCTACAGTTGGTATTTTGCATAGCATGGTGACATTACAGTTTTGTTAATTCATTGCTAATGTTTTCAGCCAAAGCCATGAATAACAGCAGGACACCAGAGCTTCCTGGAGTCTCAAAAGATAGTTTTCTATCATTCAAACATGGAAGTTCTTCTAGTAACTAAAATACCTTCTATAGCTATTGGTTTATTGCTCTATGGAGTGGTTGTTGGTGAGAAGGCTGGCTTTCAAAGATTGTTTAGAAAAGTAATTGAGAATTAGAGATGCTTTTTAAGAATGAAAGACCTACTTATAGTATATGAAGACTGAGGTTCCATATTTGCTTAGTACCAAGTATTGATGACTGCCTGGATGCCAAATAGTGACTATGGTCAGCTAGAGTCCACAAATTTTCCAGATCTTCTTTGAGGGATTTACCGTGTTGTTTCTACTGTAATCTCAAGCTCTTATGTGCCAAGATACTTTCTAGCTGGTGGAGTTTATCTCCTGGGGAGATACAAAGAGCTGGATGAAGCTAAGTATTCCTCAGCTCCTTTATTCTCATGACACGGAAGTGGAATCCTCAGGCTTGGTATTCTCTGCACTATGTTACTGTGTTACTATTACTTTTTTTCCCCCCAACTGGTTAAGCTTTTTATTAATTTTCAGTTTGGGGCTGGTCATGTGCTGAGGTTAGCCAGCAGAACAAAAGTTAAATTCCTGCTGTTCAAAACTTTCCCTTCATGTAGTACCAGAGTATTAATTGGGAATGATTACTAGCAGTACCTGCTGTGCCTCTGGAAAAAGGATGTTTCGCCTGGCACCACTTCTCCAAGCAAGCTTGAAAATGTAGGAAGTCTGTCTGAAGCTATTGCTTGCATCAAATTTTTAGAAAGCCTCTGTGAACTTTTAAAGGGAAGAATAGACCTAGACTCAGTCTCTCTCCATCAGGATGACTTCTGTCCTGGGCCACTGCATTAAGAGGCTTTGAACTTCAGCTTTCAATCTGGTACCAATGTCTTCTGGGCAGAAAGGAGCACTGCTGTAGCAATGAGCCACAGCTGAAATCACTGTTTTTTTAGAAGACTTATTCTGACCTTTCTTCTGTGTAATGCCACTCTGCTATGATGGATCTAGAGCAGTAATGATGGCTTTCAATCAAGGTTACTCACACATTGGCTTAATGAATATACTGAATATAGGATTACACTATGTTTTCCCTGATTCTTAAACTTTCTCAAAGTATCTGTTGCAGCCCAGATGAATTTTTGATCTGACCCAGGGCAGTAGTTCTTACATTTTTAATTTCAATATTTTTTTTAAGGTTTCAGTCATTTTTCTAAAAGTTAAGGCACCAACCAATGAAAAACAAACTAGCCCAAAAGCTTAATTTGGGGCTTGCCTTATTCAGGAGTGTGCATGTAGACAGATGTCATTTGTTTTTCATATTTCACATATATAGTCATGCATCTTTTTTCCCTCTTGAAAAATAAGGATGTATTTTTTCTTTGAGAAGTCATTTTAAAAAGTTGTCATATTGCATTTGTGTTTAAACTGGAATGCTAACCAAACAAAAAAGGATGTAAAAATTTTTTAGTAAAAGGTACAGGATACAGAAGGAAAAAAGTTAGAATGTGTTCTGTGTATGCAAATGACATTACTTGTAATTAGTTGAACTTACTGTTTTGGTCACTAGAACTTCCTAGACTTGAATGCAAGTTTCCCTGCTTTTCAGTTCTCAGTTTCCTAACTTTTAATTATTTAGTTGCTGAACTGAACTGAGTTAGTCAAATAAACAGAAATAAGGAAAATCTGTGTGTATTTGAAGAAACTACAGCAATTATAATCAGACCTGAACATTTTGAAACCACTTATTGAACAGCTTGGACAGTCAGGAGGTCTGAGTTTGTCTTTAAACTGTCATCTGCTAACACCTGTTGTTTCTAATAAAGATTTGATTTCTTATAAACTCACAGAGGTTGTCAGTTTCTACAAAACCAAATCTATATTGGATTTTTTAGATTTCATTTAGAAAAGCAAATTCTCTATGTTTACTTAAATGTGAAAAGTTAGGCACTGCTTTGGTGTAATTGGCAACCTGCAGCTCAATCCATAGAAGCTTTTGTTATCTATCTCTAGCATCTGATCCCTCTTCCTCCCCAGTGAGACAGTGAAGACTGGTTAAGCCTGGCCGGGCTTAACCAGCTTTAGAGCCTTGAAAGGTGGAAGAATGGAAAGAATGAGATGTAGTAAACACAGCAGAGAGAATTGCATGCTGCTGCAGTTGCCTCTGCTACTTTTCATGAGGCAATAAATCATCTTAGCTTACCCTAGTCGATTTAGTTTTTGAGACATTCAGGACTGCCAAATATATGGCCCAGAGGCTGGGTACAGTACTGCACCTCTTCAAGAATTCAGTAAACTGCTGAATATCATAAGTCCTTCTTTTGCGTGGAAAACTTAACTTGCTAACAAAGCATATCTTTGGAGTATATAACAGTTCTGCCACATCTGCCAGCATCATTGCCAGACAAATGGCTAATTCTGCAGTTTAGTGAAAAACTTCGCACTTAATACAATCTACATAATGTTATGCAGACTTGAGCAAAAAAAACCAAAAAAACTAGAACCATATTTGTTCTTTTTTTTATTTGCTTTGATGTTAGACAATAGCTTTCAGAATCTAGCAGAGATGGGAAGCTTCTTACAGCATGTGGAGATTTTAGTTGACCTTGCCTCTTACTGTGTAGTTGCCACAAAAATGAGGCAAACATAGTTTTCAAGAAAGATGTGTACATTCCTAAGCAATGATCATGGATGTGAGTTACAGTAACTGGAAATATTTTTGCTTGGTGTATGTAGACCTGCTCATCCTATTTAATGTTCATTGTATGGCTTGTTTAGTTGACATGTGATAAGTAGTGGCATATGTGTTTTTTTGCATGATGTCAGACTGCATACATAGTGCTTCTTTTTTACCTTTAGAAATTGAAGAATCATGTTATAATGGGTCTGGGTGGAGTTCTAGATATTATTTTGTATGCCTTCTTTAAAAACTTAGGACCTATTTGCCTAGTTTAGGTTGTTGATTTTAATTTTTCTGACTTTAGAATCTCATTAAAGTTTAAAAATATAATTTCTTAGCCATTTGCTTTTTCATGGTTGTGCCAACATTTTTCCTTCTACTGATGGAGAGATTTGTAATAGAAATCTTAAAGTTGGTCTGAATGGGGAGTGAATGGGAATATATGGGTGTGGAAGCACATACAGAATTACAGAAGAGATATAAAGGAATGTAAGAATAGCAGGTGTTCATACTATCTAGATTAGAAGGTCATCAGGGTCACAGACTATCAACATGAAGTTTCTCAAGACTCCCAGATCAGGAAAACAAGGGACAGCCTTCATCCAGCCTAAAACCAAGGCTTGAACCATTATGATGATGGCAGGAAGACAAAAAGTAGGGTTAGAGCCCTAAGACACTTGAGAAGGAGGCAAAAGACAGTGAATAAATCTTTGTGACTTCCAGGGAAGGGACAGGATAGAGAGATGAAAAATCTTAAGTAGCCAAGAGCAGGACGTGGCTACCAAGCTAGGAAGAGTCGAGAGGATGTAATAAGTACCTGATAGCCAGGGTCCTTTGTCCTCTGTGTCACTACAAGGAGTCCTGACCAGTCCTGCCTGGATACACGTCTTGGTGACTGAATGCTGAACAGACTATTTAGGCGCATGTCGTGGTGCTTGTGAGTATGTGGGTATTAGCATGAGTGGGTGAAATGTGTTTTCTTTTAAAGTAAAATTGCCTTTCCCTCCTATTATGATTTTAATAAAAAGAGAACTTTATGACCTGCTTGTGGACTCTGCTTAGACATGAATGGACTTTAGGGCATACATGTGTATGAAGCTGTTTTCTGCTTTCTTAATGTCTGAAGTGCATAAGAGCCCAATTGCTTTTGAAGTTGGCATTTAATTTAAATTGTGTCTTAACAAGCCGAACACATTTAGCTTTGGTTAGTGAAATCCAAGACTATTCCTGCCTTGGTAGCAGTCTGACACCCTAGTACCATTGAAGAAAAGGCAAGTTGAGCACCTATAAATATGAATATATATTCTAAATTGTTTGAAAAGGTGAAGAATATACAGCTATTGAGCAGGCCAAGATTGTTCACTTTATTTTTGCTAGTTGATATTTGTGTGTTAAGTTGATATTTTAATTATTTGTGGATATTTATTTATTTGTGTGTTTTACTAACTCGTAGTTGTGCACTGGCCTGTTAGGTGGAAAAGTTGCACTGCAGGAATCTCATCAATAAACCCTCTTGAAATCTTGGTGAAATTCCCTTTCAGATGTTGTAATGCTACCATGTGTTGTAATGCATGTATCATTTTATCTTCAAGAAAAATAATTTAATGCTTTTTTGTGTGTGTGTGTTTTTAACACTTTCTCAGGAAGGGCCTTTAAGACCTGTACTTGAATGCATTGATCTTGTCAGTAGTGAAGATGAAGAACCTAACAGCAGTTCTTATGCTCATGTGAGTATGTTGTAATGTATCTTGGGACTTCTCATTTGAAAAAATAATTACCATCTCCTGTATGTTTACCATCAGGTACTCTTCCTGAAAAAATTTTTGGAGGTATTTTGAAGAAGTAATAAATAAGCCAACACTTAAAATTTTTGTTTTTATCTACTGTTGAGTGGAAGGCAAGGATGCTAACTCTTGTTCTTTTTTTTTCTCAGAGATTTTTTTTACCTTCTTGAAATGAACTTAAGGCTTTGATTTAGCTTTCATTGTTTTTCACAAGTACAGTGAAGAAAAGGAAAGGAAAATGTCATTTTAGAAGTGACTTTATAGGTCAGTGTGTTTGTTCTCTAGCCTGCAAATATATCTGGCCTGTTTCCAGATCTTTTTCTTCTGAAAGGACTTTTACGAGCAGTTTATGGGCTAGAGGAGCTCATTCTGATGAAACCTGGTCCTAACCCAACTTCATTTTTTTCTTAGCTTTCCTAAGAATTTGTAAGTCAGAAGCAGGCTGGTCATCACCAGAACAACTCATGTATCCCCCAAGCTGGTTGTGCCCACTCCAGGGGGCCTTCCTGAGGGGTTGTGACGGGGCATAGGCTGTTTGAATTGTTGTGGCAGCAGTGGCCCTCTCCTGACTTCTGTTTTCTAGTGTTGCAGGAGAAGACATGTGCAATAAGCCTGGTTTTAATGGAAAGACAGATCTTCTGTACATGCACAGGCTACTTTACTGTGACACTTACTAGAGCTGGTTGTGTTGCAGGAGCAAGCTACAGTGTCCGTCCCATGCCTCATGCTAGAATAAGCTAATGACCTGCCTCTGCAAATACTGGGCAACATTTCTTAGAGGATCTCTAAAGAACTGAGTTGGAGTGGGAATTATCAGTTCTCAGTTTTTCAGATGGGCTGTAGGTTGGCTTTGAAATCTTTTGGAATTTTTTACCTACTTATAAGTAGGTAAAAAACAAATTCTTCTAAGGTTCTTTTTTTTTTTTTTTTTAATCTGTTGGAGGCTTCTTGGAAACCCAACACAATCGTTGCTATCTCTTCTAGTATTTTGGCGAGGCTAACATTGTTGATCTTTAATTGCCTTGAATGTGTGAGGTGTTTTTTTTGTTTTTTTTTTTAAATGTAAGTTACAGGTGTTACTGAATTGAAACTGAAAATTAGCAAGGTAGCTCATGGAACATAAGACTGGAGTATATGGACTGAATTATGTTCTGATGCTTGGGCATCACTTTTGACTGTATTAGTACCTGTTAGTTGCCTAACAATTACCAAATAAGAGTTTAATTTTTCAATTATAGAGAAACATTAAACATAAAGATCACATTGACTATCAGAAGGAAAGGGTTGCATCAACCTTGGATCGTCTGGCACGCCATGTTGAAGTAGAGAAACAGCAAAAAGAAGAGAAAAACAAAGCTTTTAAGGTACAGGAGCTATTTTGTTTCAGTAGAAGTGCATAGTACCAGCCTTTGTAGTCACATGTGTGTTTGTTTTTACTATTAAGTAAATTAAAAATGTGGGTTTTGTATTTTTAATTCACATAAGTGAGCCAGACGTGGAACTAGCAATTAGAGATTTTTACTTCTAGAGCATTGGTTGAAATATAATAAAGACTGTGCCTATTCAGTGGCCTTTAATTAATGAATTTGCACTAGTCTCATTACATTTCCTAAAGAACAAATGCTAACCTCATGCAAACCAACAGCAAAAGTTGATTCACTTGTTTGCGTACATAGCAGAGGGACCTTAGGAAGAATGATTCTGGTGCTTAAAGAATCAAACAAAAAAATGACAGCGATCACAACCATGCAGCAAATTTTAAATTGTCTGCCTGCTTTTGTCTGAGACTGCATACTGGACTAGATTTTTGGAATGCTATTTGCCATGTTAAGTCTCTGTATCAGGTAATATTTTTATAATGGGATGGCAGCCATTTGAAAGGCATGGATTTGTTATTTGTGTAACAAACTGGGAGGTACAGTCAGTACACTCAAGGGCAGGACTGCTTGGGCAGCTTGAAGGAATGGGCTGACAAGAATCTCATGAAATTCAACAAGGACGAATGTGAAGTCCTGCACTTGGGACAGAATTGCTCCCTGCTTTGATACAGGCAGGGGGCTGACTGCCTGGGGAACAGCTTGCTGGGTCTTGTGGTAGACGTAAGGCTTGGTAAGAGCTGGCAGTGTGCCCTAGTGGCAAGTAAGGCCAACAGTATCGTGGGCTATACTAACATGAGCACAGTCAGTAGATCGAGGGAAGGGATTATTTGCCCTTGGCACTTGTTAGACCACATGTAGTGGAATACTAACACCCAGTTTGGGGCTCCTCAGTACAGCAAAGATACCAACAACCTGCAGCAAATTCAGTGAAGGTCACCAAAATGGTTGAGGGCTAGAGCACTTGCCCTGTGAGGAGAGGCTGAGGGAGCTGGGCTTGTGCAGCCTGGAGAAGGACAGTTCTGGGGGGACTTAATAGCAGCCTCCCAGTGTGGGTTGTGCAGCCTCCATCCTTGGAGGTTTTCTAGACCCAAATGGATAAAGTTCTGAGCAACATGGTCTGACCTCATAGCTGACCCTACTTTGAGCAGGAGGTTGAACTAGAGACCTCTTGAGATCCTGTCAAACCTGAATGACTCTGATTTTGTAAAATATTAATTTTTAAAGCTTTTAATTAATGAAATTGCTTTCCAGAAAACATGCCGATTTTCTAACCTAATTTGCTGAACACTGTTAATAGCCGTTACAATAGGCCACATAATTATAGTGTGGTTACAGGCTCTTGTAGTCTACTACAGACTATGCATGCAACTGTAAAATAACAGAGACAGAAAAAAACATAAAAGGTTGTCAGATACAGTGCAATGTAGCGTTGCAGTCAAGACACCTACGTTCCTCTCCTGTCTCTGCCACTTAGAATTTGGCAAATCTGTTAATGTCTCCGCATACAGCTTTCCAGCTGCAAAGTGGAGTCAGAGATAGCTATGTAGCTTTTCAAGTAACCTGAGAGTAAAGTATTAAAAACCCTTCTGTACATGATATTTTCCATCTGTGCAGCTCCTCACTCCTCAATAATAGGTAATGCAATTTGCAGAGTTAAACGAAACTGCCAGATTTTTTTGTCTTGGCAAAAGAAGGGGTTGGCTGTTTGGTTTCAGTAACCATATTTTGTATTACAGGTTTTTTGTGTTCTTTTTCTTCAAACTTTCTGGCTTCTCTCATGACAAGAGGAATACCAGGATGCTAAGTCTTTATTAATCTGCTGTCTCTACTGCATAACATCTTGCATGCCCCCTTCCTCTGCACAGCTAGAGGAGGTGCTAAGAGTAGCTCTTCAGATGCCTCAGACTGAGCTGTGCCTCGAGTCTGAGCTATGGACTTTCCCACTGCTCTGGGACTTTTAGGAGCACGGTGCCTCTTAACCCTGGCAGGGAGAGTTGGTTGAGATCATGGGGTTTTCCACCGAAAGAATATCTTGTAGCCTGCTTCAAAGGATTTTGCCAGACTCACCCTGACTTTGATTCTCCAAAAGACAGTTGTGTTTTCCCATTTTGAAAAACAAATAATTTGTTTTTCAGACCAAATGAGCTAGAGCAGAAGTTTCCTCTCCTTTGTTGTCCCTTCTCTTGAGGTATACCTGTGGCTAAATCTAGCCATTGAAAAGCAGAACATCTTACTGAGACTTATATTTCTTTCAAGATGCACGTACGAAAGAAGTCTTAAGAATTTTCTAGAATTGTCAAAATCAAGCAATTTTTCATTTTGCAGATATTTTTATCTGCCACAACAGAAACAAGGGGTTAAAACTATAGTCAATTTTTTATCAGAGGAAAAAAAAATATTCACCTGAAGCACTTTCTCCTCAGTTTTCAGGATATTTTAGAAATAGCTTTGAAGTTGCCTTTTTCTTAATCATGAGGTGTACTATAGAAGGGGAAATGCTGTTGCTGCCCAGTTCTGTCATTCGATTAATGCACTGTGTCAGGCGTCATTATAATGAGAATAGTTTTCAAGCTAGTGACCCGAGTTTAACTGGGGAGCTAAGTTTGTCTAGCTTTTGGAGACGAGGAAGTATGCGTGTCCAACCCTGGATCTGTCTTGTTCAAGAAGGCAACTGTATGTCCCTCACAGATGCACTGCTGTGGAGTTACAAGGAGGTATGGCATCCTTTTTCATGTTCACAGCAGACTGCAACATAGTATGGTAGTTGATCACTCTGCAAATAGCGGCGCATGATTTAGGGAGAGGAAGTCCATTTGGATTCCTGGGGCCATGTAGCGGTTTATTCCTTCAAATGTACCAATATGTTTTAAGTGAAATGGTCCCCATGCCAGGCTTTGTTGCTTTGCTCCCAGTCTTCAAGAGAAGTATTCTGTGCTTACTACCAGAAAACGCCAGTCCAAACCAAAAATAAAAAAGCCATCTTTTGAGGTAGGTTGCCTTGGGTCATATTGGATATGTAGCTTTTTTCTAGAGCTCCTTGTGAGAACCTAAAAGCAAGGACAGCAGTTTTTCTAATAATGAAGAGCAGTTTTGCTTTGGGAGGAGCATGTGCCTTTAAAAGGTGCCATAAGAGCTGAGGGTATGCAGTACAGCAATGTAATCTGTAGCCGTTCAAGCCCTTAATATAATATTTTAAATTGAACTGGAGGGGTTTTTATGTCAGGGTGACTTTAACTGAAGTTCATGGTAAGACAAGTTGTGGTCTTAATACTAATAATCAGTTGCTAGACAGGTGTAGTTGTCTACAGAATTGAAAGAGTTCTTCTAATGGGTGCGCTAGAAGAGCAAAGTTTGTTCTTCCTCTGAGCAGGAACAGAGCTGAACTCATCTCTAAAGTGCACAGCATGGTTGCTGAATGGAGAGATGCTGTTAACAGAAAAATGTATAGGAAATTCTATCACTAGGATGAATTATCCAGTCTAGGAGTATGTATTCTAAATTATTTTTAAATATGTTGCTTGGTCTAGCTGAGTGTCCATGGGTCTAGGTTTTACTAATTCAGTTGAGAAAGTGTCACACCAGAGGAAATTGCAGTTTAGTTTATACTGGTAGAATTAAGCCGACACTCCTATGAAGCATTCTTGCTGTGTAAGAAATATCTATATTGTACATATTTAAAGGTGCCATAGGCTGCTGCAAAGCACTGCATGTTCTCAGGGGTTTTTTTGCAGTATACTGGGGAATCTTTATTATTATCTGAAGAATACTTGAAATATGGGATTGGAAGTGACAGTAGAAAATCTTAGTTGTGACCAGCAAATCCTTATCTTCATGCCAATTTGCACCATTTAAAAATAGGTAGCAAAACTTGCTGTGTTGTATAATAATGAACAACCAGTCTTTCTTTGAAGTGAACAAGCTTAAAAGGCAGAATACTGATATCTGGAAAAATATACTTATCACCTTTGACTTCAGCTGATTTTTGCATGAGGATGCTCAAGGTGCATATCTGTAACTTTCTTTAAGTCTGAGAGGACTCTTTATAAAGAAGCTGTCATGTCTTGTAATTTGCAACATAGTGTTGCTTCTTCACATATATTTTAACAATAGACCTCCTCTGACATGATGCCATTTTTGATTATTTTTCCAAAAAGAAACAGTGTCTGTCTACTCTGTCATTCAGATGTTACCTAAAATAGGTGAGGGGAGAAGGAATTAATGTTCTTATTGCTATGATATAGTATAGTTTCTCTTGGTTTTTTGTTTTTTTTTTCTTCAAAGACGGTACTTTGCACCCTCTGTTTTTTCATCATCTGTGGCATCCAGTTTTGGGTATTTTAAAAAAAAAAGTTTCTCATGATTTATTAGGAAAGTAGTCCATCACAGTAACATCCATCAGAGGAGTATTGGATATCGCTTCATCTTTTTTTCCCCCATTCTGCTTCAGCTCATTATTTGCCAGTTTCTTGTTGCTACCTATAATTTTCTTATCCTTGTTTGTTGTGATCTCAAACAACTTTTTCGTCATCTCCTTTTTTGAACGACAGCATTCTCTAGAAGAATTTCTGCTTTATCTGCTTTTGCTCCCAGAAAAGTCAGGTGTTCAGCACCTTATCTGGAGCCAGCAAATGAGGCCCACAGAATATAGAAACTGCTGTATTAGCACTGTGGACCTATAGCAGAGGAGACTTCTCAACTGTTTTCAGCGCTTAAAATACTTTTTCCTACAACATGCTATCTATCTATGATTCTTTCTGTAGTACAATAGGTAAATTTTCAATGAATTGCTGTACTATGAGGTATCCCTGTGTTTGTTTATCCTGTTGTTAATGGTGTGAAAATCAGGACCTGAGATGTAACGCAGGCCACGCTGACAAAGGAACAACGATTGCTATTTGATTACTATTACTAGTAATCAAACTCTGGAAGATGTTGGGCTGGTACAAGTCACCAAAAGGCAGAAAGGAGTCTAGCTAGTCGGATAATTTGAGTTGCTGTTATCCTATATGGTACCTCCAGGGACGTTACTGGAATGGAGGGCCTGTATACTGTGGGTGGTATATGTGTTGCCCTGGGAAGTGACTTACTGTTCTACAACATGCATGCCAAACTGAACACAAGAAGCCTGTAGGTGTTAGCTGTCGTGCAAAATGTACCTTAAGTTTTCTTCACTACAGGTACTGCAAGGTGCTAGCGCTAGATCCCTCTGCAACACATGAATATTTTTAAGTGCAGTGCTTGCATTTGAGAAGTTTACAAATGTTTCTGTGTGTACTTTCAGGTGCTCTTTCTGATCTGATGTCTTTTCAGGAACTACAAATGTAAAAAAACCTATAATTCTGTGATTGTTCAGGCAGTGACTGGGCTATAGCTTAACTGCCCTGGCCACTAACAGATAGCATACTGTATTTTTGCTGTAGCAGTAAATACATTTTTTTTTAAGCAAGACACATTTTTTTGTTCCGTTTTCATGCTTTTTGGTTCTTTGACAGGTGACATTTGACATACAGGATAAGAAGCCTAATAGGTGCAGGGTTCGGGGATTGTAGGATCTCAGTGTATATATATAGTATGAATAGAAGGGAGCCAGGAAAATGTCAGCTAGGCAAAACTGCAAAAATTTGCACACAAATTGAGGTTCTGTTCTTTCCCATAGTCAGACTGTCTTATAATGGCATGACAGTAGAGAGTTGGTATTGAGGTGGGGAAGTGGGCTCCTGTAGAAATAAGGCCAGTGGGTTAAAATGGGATGTAGCCAATTCAAGTTAGTGTGTTTTGTTTGGTAGCTGGAAGAGTCTTGGGGTGTACACACCATAGTTAGCCTTGACCCAACTGAGAAGCAAGAGCTAAATAAGTCATGGTAACTCATGAAACTTGGGGAACTATTTTTTGTCTGCAGTTTCTGGTGCAGTTTTTTCATATAAACAAATATCATTTTATGACAGCAAGGACAGGCTGCTGGCAAAATATTAGGAAAAGCCTTTTCTTACTTATTTTTCATTCCGTTGTTATTTGTTTCTTTTTATAATCTTAAAATTCTTCTTGGTTATGTATGTGCTTCAGAAACTATAGATGTGTCGGAAGTAAATTGCTTGACTCTTTTTCTATAAAGTATTTATTTTCTGAATAGATGTTAAATAAAAATATATAGCTAGAAGATGGTGTCCCCATGGGCTTGGCTGTCCATATGAAAACCCAAACTGTCTTTTGTTAGTTTTCTCGGCTAGAATTTGTATGCAAAGAAGACTATTTCTTTAACTTCCAATCTGGCCTGTCTAGTCAAATCAAGTTGTATTATTCAGAAATGCCTCAGAAGATATTCACTACAGGGATGCATTTTAGCTGTGATATTGCTGGAGATTCTTTTTTTTTTTTTTTCTGTATTGTGGATACCAATGTTGATAATGGAAAAAAAATCAATGTTAGGATTTCTTCACCTGGCTATTTTCAACAATGGTATTTCAAGAGCTATAGCTTTTACTGAGGACACAAAAATTAGTATTCTGTTTTTATTATTTTATTGCTATTTTATTCCATCTATATTGTGTTATATGAAAGTCAGTCAAATGGTTCTAAGTTTGATGGGTTTTTTTTCCTTAGAGATCCATATGTAAGTTTTGAAAGTTTAACTTCATATGCATCCTTAATCTTGTCTCTTTTTAATTTAATGGCCCCTTTGCCTGATATGTTTTCTCCTTCAGGAGAAGGTTGATTCTCAGTATGCTCATGGACTGCAGGAACTAGAATTTATTCGGGGACACAGTGACACAGAAGCTGCAAGATTATGTGTGGACCAGTGGTTAAAAATGCCAGGTAACAATAGGAATGATGGAGTTTCAAATTCATGATAAGGAACCACAGATTAATAAATACATTAGAGGAGTAATGAGCATTTATTCAAGTACTTTGAAACTAGGTTTAAATGATACATTTTCTAAATCACTGTTAATTCACTTGATAGTGATTATTTCCAAGTGCTGCATTGCAGAATGGAACATGTAGTAATTGCATTAAGCAATACTGACATTGAACTTATATGTGGCTCTAATACCTAACCAAATCTTCCAATACCAACTTTGCCAGTATAACATTCGAAAGTTCCTTTACACTGCTTTCCATATAAAACTATTCTTAATAATGTCTTGTTGCTTAGTAAATTTAATATGCTAAGTATAAAGGACACTAAGGTAGTGTTAGCTACTTAACAACCAAAGCTGCTAGAAGGAAAAATATTACTATGTAACTGTTACTCAGGAAAATACGCCATTGGAAAGAAGTATAATTTCAGGAAGTTGATTCAGTTTAAAATACTGCCACTGAATTATATACAATACCTTTAATAGGAAACAGCAGTATCATGCATGAATCTGGAGGAAGGATGTCAAAGTGTTAGAAAATTGATCATGCTAGTGTTTGAAAAGGTAGATACTTCAACTGAAAGAGCAGACTACTTTGTTGTAGGATTGCATTACATATCATTGCTATTGTGCTTTTAAGAATCAGTATAACCTGAATTTTACGTGCTTCAGGGTGTGACTTATTAACCAGAATCTCAATTATAGAGGCTTTTAAGTGCTTTGTTTTATAATACAGGTCTCAAACCAGGCACTGTTAACAGTGGAAGAAAGGGTATTTATCAGAGGGCAAGTCAGACACCAATCAACAGCAGTCCAATTTCTTGTCCTGTAATGAATTGTAACAGAAAGTTTGACAATGGGCATCTCCTCCTAGGTCACCTGAAAAGGTAAGGCCATAGAGCAAGATCTCAGTTCAAGAAATAAGTTCAAGGATATTCTTTTATTATTAAAACATCTGCATCAAATCTATCTTAAACTGCCTATAGTAACAGAATTCCATTGGAGAGAAGATAAATTTGCTATGAATTTTATATAGATGGTGTGATGATCTTCATGAATTTTTTTTTGCATTCAGAATTAATTTCTTCCTCTGGTTAAGTATTTTTAATGTCTGTTTTTTGGAGGAACAAGATTCCTCTGCTCCAGTTATGTTAGTTTTTCATCCAAATTTGAAAAAGAGCAAAACGTTAACATATAATTAAATACCTAAAAGCTGTATAAAACTTGATGGTAGGGTAAAAAAGATGTTCCTAATGAAGGGAAGGATGAGCAGAGATAGCTATTGGCAAGTCATTTGAGTCATTTGTCCATAGCTGTTTGTTGCCAGTCAGCACTTAATATTTCTGGGGTCAATTCCATCAGGTCCTGTCTTTTGACTAGTAAGCGTATCATGAGGAAGATAAGGTGAGAAAATAAGAGGAGGTAAAAAAGATCCATCCATAGGAAACTGAAGCTTCATTAGTTCTCTTGTTTTTAAAAACAATTTTAATTCTCTGCAAATAGACCATTCAATAGGTAAGCTGCAAAAAGAATCACCTCTGCGTGGGATGCTTCAACTAATACAGCTAATGTTAGGTGAAGTTAGGTGAATTTTACAGTTGTATTTGATAGGCTTTTGTCCAAGAGCTTCAAAAGACATATTTTTTCCCTTTTAAAAACATTTTGACTGTGTAGAGGGGGGCTAGTTTGTTAATTATTTCTTCCTCTATAGGTTTGATCATTCTCCTTGTGACCCAACAATTACATTACATGGACCTCCAAATAATGCTGTTGCCTGTGCGATATGCTGCAAAGGATTTTCAACCTCTCAGCAGTACAGTGATCATCTTTTATCTAAGGCAAGATCACAAGGATAAGTAACTCACCTGACTGAACGTAATAGAGGGTTTTCAAGACCTAAAATTATGCATAGATTTTTCTTATAATCTTCCTCTCCCCTCCATTCATTTAGTCTTTCAAACGATTTTTTTATTTTGCTGTGTTTCAAACACTTGGGGTATCCTAGCAATGCTCCCATAAAATCTGATAATTAGATTGTACTCTGCAGTTTATTCTGAGAGGACTGTAGTTCTGTCTTGAACTTTTTGTCCCTCTTGGTAGGACAAAAGGTATTGATGTTGTCAAAAAGTATTCCCCTTTTTGCATCTCCAAAACTGGTAAAGATAAAGGCAAGAAGTTAAAGTAAAGTAAGTGACAATGAAGAGAAGAAGCAGAAAGGAGGCAGGAAAGAGAGGCAACAGAATGAGAAAAGACTCTGATTCAGATGCAACTGTTTCTTCCCTGTCTCCAGTCTCTCCAATGACAAGTGTGTCTACAGCTACTCACTAGTTAACTTGCAGAATGGAGCAGGATAATCCACCATTTGAGCATTCATTTGAATATAAACTAATAGTATTTGCTTTTGTTGTTGTTGTTCCCTCATTCCATTCTGTTCATGTCTTCTTTCTTTTTATTATACTCTCTACCTGTCTTTCCCTTAGGTTCATAAGGTACCACTGTAAAATATCAGTTCAGTGAAAGATCCTTAGGTGTTATCTGCGGGGTGCTTGTCTTTATTTAGCAGTCTGGTGTTTAAATGGATAATGGATAACAGTTTCAAAGTTGAGTATTTTAATCACCAACCCACAAGTGGACCCACTTAGCCTATTAAAATCAAGGGAAATTTTTGATACTCTGAAAATTAGGCTGCTTTTAGCTGATTCATGTTCATACCTGACAAGCTTGAAGGATTATGCCACAGTTTGTCCCTGTTCTTTTTCCATTTCTTCCAGTTGTGTGCCTGTGGTATGCCTAGGGGCATCAACAGGAGTTACTAGACAAGTTTGGTGAAAGGGAGTGGCTCTTGTAGCAGGCATAAGGATGGGATAATATTGGTGTGACAAGATGGGGAGATAATCCTAAACAAAGTTGTGGAAGAAAGCTTGTCAGGAAGATTCTGTGGAAGACAGAAGAAAGGAGTAAGCAGAAGCAGAGTGTCAGAAGCAAAGCTAAAGGATTTCTGCCCTGAAGGCAGAGATTTGCAGTTGATGTAGAAGGCAAAGGGGGTGGAGGGAGTAAGGGAGAAGGGATTTGAAAAGTACAGGACTTTGATAAGAGTCGCAGGCCTGTCAAGCTACTCTGAGGAGTGGCACTTTGAGAAGATGGAGGTAAGAAAGACTAGAGAAGAAACAAAACAATGTAGCAGGAAAGCCTTCTGTTGTGGTGACAGAAAGAGAGCTTTTAGGGAGAGCCTGGTTAGAGGTACTAGATAAGAACTGGCAGAGTTTAAATGTAGTCTTTAGTTCTGGGGAAAGTGTAGTTGCTACCAGTGGTGCAGTAAAAGGGAACAGAAAACTTGCCAAAGTGTCAAGGATGAGTAACTGAGTTAAGTGAGGCAGGTTGTCCAGTCCCCTCTCTCACAAGCTGAAGTGCGAAACAGCAGGCTGTAGGTAAACATAGATGTGGTAGCTGGAAACCTGGGAGGGAAGAATAATGCCATGGAGGGGGAGAGGAAGGGAAAGACATGGAGAGATGGGACTGATTTGTTGTCTTCATATTTTCCCTAACCAGACCGTTTTATGTTCCAGGTAAATGAAAATGATGGACATAATAAAGATCTCCCTCCTCAGCTTATTCAGTGTTACGCATGCCCAAACTGCTTCCTCCTCTTCACTGTAAGAGATGAATGCTTGCAGCATATGTCTGGAAAGAACCACTTCCTACAAGTTTTTAAACTGAGTGGTATGTTGCAACTTAAGTGTACTGCTTTTCATTCTTTCTGATAATTGATCCTGACAATGTGATTTGTTTTTTTTGTTTGTTTTTTAAACACAATAGAAAAAAAGTTTTTAAGTTTTGTTTTTAGTGAATTCATATTTTTCTCTTGATTTTATAATGTGGTTAAGTTCTGTAGATGTTTTGTTTTTAAATTCATGTTTTTGTATATTACTGATTTCTTTATTAGAATTGCTGTACTGAAAAGCAGACTTTCCCTTATCCCTGTGCTGTCAGATATCTCGCATAGGGTCACTGCAGGATGAGAAGCTTATCTGATTACTGTCCTAAATAGGTTTGCACTTAACATATTGAAAGAAGCACAGACCAAACCACATAAATATTTCTTGTGAATCTAACCAGACTGACTGTGGTGTTCCTGCCCCCTGCTGTTCTGTCTGGAGTCTGTTGGAGGTTATTTTCTTTGCCTGTGTCTTTAGCGTGCCTAATGGAAAAGATCTGTGGAAGTTTCTTCATATAAATACGAATCCCGGTCAGGTGCCTTGCACGGGCTGTGTTGCTACTGAAGGCTAAACTGTTGGCTCTGCTGTGAGCTGGTAGCATCCTGAACCATGCATACTAGATTCCCCAGATGTCTGATCATGATTGTTGCACTGTCACACTATGAAAGTTCGATAGCAACGACTGAGACAGTAATATAATAATAATAAATGTTTATTTCCTCACACAAGTTCTTGGATTAGTAACATCCATTAAAATAACGCAATTACTAATTTAGGAAGGATAACACAAAACCATCAGTTACTAATTTAGAAAGGATAACCTGAAACCGTCGATTACTGTGTTATTAATTGGAAGGACTGCTTATCCCTACTTGAAAGCTTTCTTGTTCACTCTCCTAGTGAGAGGACTGTCAACCTCGAGGAGTTACCTTAACCCAGTGTCCCAGGAAAAGGGGAGGGGGGGGATACTCACGGTCCAGCCGGAGAGGATGGTCAGGTCACGTTCCCGTCCCTGCTCAAGCTCTCCTAGCTCCCAAATCTCTCTTTATTGGGCTGGGGCTCTGGGCAAACACTGCTTTTGCTGACTTTTTGCGAGTTTCACAATCGCAGGACTGTTTGTTTGTCTGCTTGGGAGGACCCTGCTAGCGAGGCAAGACCACAACACCTCCGTATCGTTTCTTCCCTCCCCGGGGGTCCGTGCAGATTCCAGGTGGCAGACCTCTTCAGTCTTGTTAATGCTGCCATTCCGCAGCCTTGCGCACGTCAGTCCTTGCGCATATCGGTTGGTAGACGACTTTAGTCCTGTTAAGTCCTCTGTTCAACAGCTTTGTGCACGTCAGCTCTTGTGCTATCAGTTCTTCTGCATATCAATTGACAAACTTCAGTCCTGTTAACTCCTCACTCACCCGTCAATGATCTTGGAAAACTGTCAGTGACCTGTCAGGCTGAGTTACCAGCCATCCTAGCTGTACTGACTTTTTAGCTTTGACATAAGCAACAGGTATTAAAGCATTTAGTTTAATGTTAGGTAAATGATTCAGAGAGATGAGATGTAAGTGGAGTTGCCTTCTTATTTGAACAGTTGCCATATTTTAGATACTGCAGCTTGCAGGATAGGCCTACATGGCCAAAAGGATTGGTATAGTTGATGTTCATAACAATATGTACTAATTCTTCCTTCCCTCAGAGTGCCTGCAGGAAGTGTGAGGTAAAAACAGACTTTGAAGGAATCTTCCTGCATGTTGAGTCTGGGCTACCCTGTTCACAGAAGTGACAATCAGCTGCCCTGTTCTGAGTTCTCTTATGTATTTTAAATCTAATGTATTTTTATTCTCAAATAGATTATTAATTCTCAATATGTTTATTACAAATTCCATGAAAATCAGGCCATAGGTTTTTAGAAAGATTACTGGTGACCTATTGCTGTGAAAAGATTAAAAGCATAAAGAAGGCAGTTTTCTTCTTCAAAGATGGGTAGCATTTAGTCACACAAAGAACAAAAAACAGAAGTGCTCTTTTTTTCCCTTTGCATTGGTAGGTGGGTCTTCATGATTTAATATCATCAACATAGTCTGTAAGATCTGGCAGTTAAATTAGTTGAAAGACCTATCTTCAAATTACTTCCTACTGGCCATTACATCTTACTATAAATGGAAAATTCAAAGAGAATTTACCTCCTAAGATGCAGAATAGTGGCAGCAATTATAACATTCATAAGCCGTTTCCCATTCTCTTTTCATTAGAAAACTTTTTATTCTACTAGTACCTAGAGTTAGACATTGAGTATGTACCCAGCACAACAAAACAGTCATGCACCTATAAATTTAAGGAAAGGGGAGGGGGGGAGGGGTCAAAATATATGGGAACTTTATGTTTTTGTAGATGGAGAGAAAGTAAGTCAGTAAGGGTCTTCATGAGAGAGAGACCTGACCTGAACTTGTAGAAGGAGGACAAGGGAAGTGGAGTCCATCTGAACATGAGGAAAAACTTTTTCACTGTGAGGGTGACAGAGCACTGGAACAGGTTGCCCAGAGTGGTGGTGGAGTCTCCTTCTCTGGAGATATTCAAAATGCACCTGGATGCAATCCTGTGCAATGTGCTCTAGGTGACCCTGCTTGAGCAGAGGGGTTGGACTAGATGATCTCCAGAGGTCCCTTCCAACCTCAGCAATTCTGTGATTCTGTGAGTCAGTCACTGAATATGAAGAAACAAGGTGCTGACAGATTCAGACATGAGATTGTTTAATACATTAATGCAGTTTGTTAGTTAACAAATTAGTGCTAGATTATTAAATTAATGCAGTTTTAAGTAAAATTTGCATTGCACAGTAACTGTGACTCAGCTCACGCATGGTAACTTGATGTCTGAATCCTGTGACTAGCAAGCACAGTTGTAGCTATGCCCTCTGAGAGCTGTAACACTGTGAAAGGACTCTTTAATATGTGTTTGCTCTTTTTACCATTCCCTGTTACAGATGAAACGAAGACTGGCCTTCCTCTGCCTTTCCCATCCTATGCAAAGAAACTTCTGATATCTCTGTGCAAAGAGGTCCCCTTCCAGGTGAAGTGTATATCCTGCTACCAGATATTACGCTCACATATGGAATTAACAGCTCATTTCAGGTTTGTAAGAGACAACTGTCCTTATGATATGAACATCCATAGGTAGATAATGGATAGATGTGTGTTTATAGGGGTGTTGGTGGATTTCAGTGTGTCTAAAACCATCTGAATGTTGACTTACAGGGGAAACTATCCCCAAAACAACCCCCCTCTTATTCCACGTGATCGCCTGGAAAATGCTGATTAATCTATGTATCCTTTTTGTTACTTCCTGTAACAGAGAGCAACAGAACTTTCTTGGTCTCTCTTCCACTACGTTTAAGTTGTCAGCATTTAATTTCTAAAGTATACTGAGTCAACAACATAAGCAGGCATCTCAGTTGTAGTTTTGGAAATTAACACCTTATTCTTTTTAAAGTGCAGAGACTTAGGCAATACCTAGGCGTTGTATATTTTTGTTGACAAGTTGATAAGCCAGCTAAAGTATACAGAAGACAGTATTTCCACGCCCTATTTGCTGTAGCTACTAGGGAATATTTCAAAGTACCTCTGAAAATTTAAAAAAGTTTCAGATTATGATATAATTTTTTTTTCCTTCAATCTAATCTAGAACACGTTGTCGTAATTCTGGCCCCATGGCACTGTCAAAGAAGAGCATCTCCCAAGTTGCAGAAATATTTAAAACAAAAGGTCACTGTGAGAACTGTAATAAGCTGTTTGCTGATGAGGATCAGATCACTCAACATAAGCAAAGCACTCAACACAAAATTAAAGTTATTTCTACAATGGAAGAGTCCATCTTGACGTTCTGTCATATCAATGAAAAAAATAAAAATCCGTCTCATTTGCGTCATATTGTGGATCGGTCCAGACCACTGCTTAAGAGACCTTTGACTTGGAGTGAATCTACTAATGAAAGTGAATCTACTCCTTCAAAACGGAAAAGTGATTTGAAAGGTAAAAATGAAGGTCATGTAGCAAACCAAAGTCAAGGTAGCGCTCACAAAGTAAAAGCCTGGTTTTGTGAATG
Source organism: Apteryx mantelli (assembly GCF_036417845.1). Classification (NCBI taxonomy): domain Eukaryota; kingdom Metazoa; phylum Chordata; class Aves; order Apterygiformes; family Apterygidae; genus Apteryx; species Apteryx mantelli. Next base: position 111,288,291 of record NC_089980.1, on the reverse strand, counting down.
CCTTCAAAAGTTTCTTACAGAAGAGTCAGTAGAAAAGCACATTTTATCAGCAAACAGGATCTGTCACAAGTGTGCTGTGTGTGGAAAGCTTGCTGAAAATTCAAGCATTATCCGCCTGCATATGAGTCGATTCCATGGGGGAGCACACTTGACTAACTTTCTTTTCTGGTGCAGAGCATGCTCTGTAGATCTTCTCAGAGAAGAGGATATTATGGGACATGTGACTGAATTTCATGGTGGACATAGTTACTATTATGAGCAGGAAGCTCTGGAAGATGAACCTATGCCCTCTGCTTCTGGCACAGTGTGCAGTTCCTCAACTGAAAGGAAAGACTGTATTCCTAGTCCTGTGGAACTCTCCCCTGAAAGAAGTCCTGTTCTGGGAAAATGGCAATGCCATATTTGTGAGGAAATGTTTGACTCTGAAGACAGTGTTAAACAGCATTGCATGTCTTTAGAAAGCCATGCATTTCACAGGTATTGCTGTGGCTTATGCAAAAATCACTTTCGGAAAGTAGGAACACTACAGCGGCACTGTCAAGAGCATCATAACCAGGAGATACAGATTAAATACTTCTGTGGCCTCTGTGGTAATCTCTTCTTCGACACGGAGGAAGAATTCCTAATCCATTATAAGGAGCTTCATAGCATGGACTATGCGTTTGTGCCTGAGCAAATGGAAGTATCAATAAAAAAAGAAGATGACTTCCTCCCAGTAGAAAAAGGAGACTACTTAACCTGTGGTTGCCGGACAAATTATGTCTCCAGAATAAACAGGAGGAACGATTATGTGAATTGTCAGAAGGTAATGCTGCAAAAAGGAAGCTTATGGTTTCGCTGCTGCTTCTGTTCTGCAACTGCACAGAATTTTGCTGATTTGAACAGTCACCTCAGTAGTCACACATCAGTGAAATGTAATGAAGAGATGTATGTTGTTAGATGTGCTGCATGCAACAAAAACTTCCATGATCTCCAGAGTGCCCATCAGCACTATCACATGAAACACTGCTTCTTGCAGAAACCGGATATATCAAATCTTGCATCAGAATCGGAAAATACGTTATTCACATTCACAGCCAGTGGGGCTCGTGTGGACAAGAAACCTGCCAAACTGAAGTTTCCAGCATATCCATCCAAGGCTCAGGAAAGACTACAGTCTCCTCCTCTGCAGGGGCCAATACATGGAAAGAAAGAAAAAAAAGAAAACTCATCACACTCTGAAGAGCCTAGTGAAGGTTTGTAGAATTTTATTTTTTATTTTTATTTTTTTTTACATTAGAAAAATCTTACTGTCTTAATACACTCTGTTTGAATGTCAGTGCAAGTATGTAACATACCATTTGCCTTCATGCAATCTGTTTGATATACATTGTTTCTCAAGGTTGCCATTTGAATTCTCAGGATTTAAGTTTCCAGAACTTTAACTCAGCACTTTAATGTTACATGCCTTATGCATTAAGTCTTTCAAAACCGAAAAGCAAGGAGAATTGAGAGCCTTGGGATTGAAACATGTCATTGTCAAATGACTTGGGAGCATAATTTGTGATTAAAGTATGATTAAAGATTTATGATTAAAGGAGGACAAAGATCCCAAACAGAGACTGAACTACTACAAATGCAAAAGCAGTCTATAATACACACACATTCGTGAGAAACTTGCCGCCTCTGTATGTATAAATATTTATGAGACTGATAGGCTTGCACACACAAGAAAGTACAGTTATAACACTGTCTTCTCAGTTGCCTTCACCTTGCCAAAAAATAATTTCAGCTGAGCATTTCTATTCTCAGTACGTTTTTGCTTTTTTGCTTTTTAAGAACAACTTCAAGAGAAAGTATCTTACATGTTCAAAAATGGAGGGTTTTCTAATTACTTACAGTATCTTAAGTAAGCTTTTGAGCAAAAGGTTTACATTTATGTTAGTTCTAGATCAAAAAGTATGTTTCCAAACATTTTACACGCCTTTGGGCGTAAGATGTTAAATGCCGCAGGCACTTGCTGTGGTAGAGGGTGCACAGTTGAATGGTAAAGGGACTGTTAAAGGCTCCAGTACAGGGCAACAGCTGTCTGTGCCTACCACAAAACACCATCCATCTCCACGCCGTCATTTCACTAGATCCTGCTATGCCTTCTACCTGATTTGTGCATTACTAAATGCTACTTCAGTTGGTTTAAAGGCAGTGCTGAAACAGTGCAATCCCTAAATAGGATCATGTTTTATAACTTTTAGCTTATACAGCAGTTAAATATATGGATTTTTAAAAGCATATCTGAGTTGATGTGTATAGGTTGACTGTAAAATCAGATGAACTTAAAATGCACCCTTTTTATCCCATTGAAGACAGTGAACTTCCTGATTTTGACTACCTGAGTACCATGACTCACATTGTATTGGTGGATCTGGACAACTGGGGAAGCTTATTCACGCAGCTGCCAGCTAACCTGAACCAAGGGACATTTATCTGGGGCTTTCAAGGTAAAAAATAGTTGAAGGAAATAAGAGGAAAAGATTAACAAAGTCCACACAAATACTTGAGCGGAGATTCTTTGCATCTGAGAGAATATTGAACAGGAGCAAGCAGCCGGTAGAGCCTCTTAAGTCACGAAGTCACAGGCACTATGTAACAGAAGTGGTTTTGAACTTCTCAAATTCAGTCTTAAGCTCTTCTGCTCTTATTATTTCTCTTAGAATATTGTTCCAAAATTGTTTAAACAGTTTAGAAGTCTTTGTAGCTTCTCTGCTGAACTTACTTAGGCTGTATCATGTTAGTTTTTTATAGTTGTTAGGAGACCCATTATATTTGGAGATTATTTTCTTTATAGCTAGTTTCTAACTCCCAGGTCCTTGTCATAATGTTTTTTCTTTTTAGTCCCAAAAGGCATGATTTTACATTCTTGTACTTAAATTTGTTCCATTTCTGAGTTGCCCTTGAGGATGCCCCTGGTCATGCTGTATTATGAATAAGCTTGTCTCACATCTGGAAGATACCAGTAGTAGTACAAGGTGACTGATGAAATTCACCCTGTTAAGGTTTTCTAGGAAAACTTCTCAAGAAGTTCACTAGTAGCATCCCATTAAGTTGATACTTTCCATTACCTGACTGTTCTTAAGCCAGTCGCTTGTGTGCCTCATACTTTTGCTGCTGTGTCTGCCTTTATTTCCCCTGTAGTACATTGAATACATCAGTAAAGTCCAGATAACGAACAGCTTCCAAAGATCTATTGCCTGGAACGTGCATCATCTTACCAAACAGACTTGTAAGAATTGTCTGGCATGTTTTATCTTTAGTAAACCCCATTGTGTTACACCCCCTTTTTACTTAATGTACTTTATTACCTCCTCCTTCAAAACACGTACTGAAAGTTTGCAAGCTGCTGAGCAGACAGAGGCCTGTTGATGCCTGAATCACTTTTTTTCTCTTCTAAGAAACAGGCATTCCATTTAGCTGATGAGGGCAGTGCAGGAATTGTATGTGCGTTTATTAATGCGAGCTCTTTAAACAGCCAGCCAGCCACGCTGCAGGACCTGTGGTCTGATGTCTGGTTGTTCAGGAATTCTGGGGTAGGATCCTCTGATCTCCTCAATTAAAGCTTGTCTCTGCACTCCTTGACTTTAACAATATTGTGATTTGGGTTTGTTTTTGTTTTTTATTTTGTTTGCTTCTTTTTTTTTTTAATAATTCATTTGCTGAAGGTTGGTTGATTATTTCTACCATTATTATTCAAGCCAGCTGGTCCTGGAACAATCATTTTTCCTTTTTCTTGAGATAAAAATGCAAAAATTATTAGGAATCTGACTTGAAGAAACATCATGCCCTTTTCTCATCTAAAGTCCAAAGCTACTCTGTCTGAATCTTATAAAGAATTCTTTAGTAAAGAATTATTTTTCAAGGTACGTCAGACTTTGCCCAATTGAATGCAGACATTTGCTTTCAATCATACTTTGTTTGCCCTTCTGTTTAATTTAGCCAAAACCAGTTTGTCATTATTTGACCCAGGGTTGTTTCCTCTGACACTGTTCCATTGCTACAAGCTTAATATGCCCTGTTTTGATTTAATAAGGAAATATTGATTGAACCCAGGAATATCTGAACTGTATTGTCAGAAATGTTTGTTCTCTGCTCCAAGAAAGAGTAATGATCTGACATGCAGTCCCAGTAAATTACATTAGGAACCTCTATTAGTGTTAATCTTACCCAGAGGTATATCCATGCTAGTTCGGACAAGGTGCTTGGGAGTGTTCCTGAACACTCGGGCCTGCTGGCACAGAACGGTCCACATCAATGCTACTGAACTTTCTTTCTTGCCTTCCAAACAGGGTTGCTGCATGCAGACTGCCCAGTGGGAATGGGCCCTGGAGCATTTGAACTGAAAAACCATGCCCAAGAGGGTAGTGGTGGTTCGACTGGGCCTTATTTGTATCAGATAACATTTCAGCAGTTTATTACTGTCAGCCATCTTTTTACAGAGTCTGGGAATGCCAAGGCTCCCAGACACATCTGAATTTATAGTTATAGGTGCCCTCTCCATAATAATGGCTTTTGTAATGCATGCTGTTCTTGTTTGCTTAGCATATGAAAACAGAATGACATCCCCATCTTCTTCATTCTTCTGTATTTCCAAAACAGCTTTTTTTTTTTTTTTAATGATTCCTGTTGTGTTACTTCTGTTATTCCTATTGTTAATACAGCCCTGATTTTGCTTGGAGTTCCTCCGTTGTGTTGCCCAGGCTCCATATTGTTTGTTTTCAGTCATTCAGTTGTCCTTCACCTGTTTATGGTCTAGCTCCACCAGAGTAAATACAGCTCTGTCGTTGTTTTCAGCTGTTGTGGTCAAGCATTTATGTTATACATTAAACAAAATTTATGTAACCAAAACCCAGGCTTGGCAATTACAAATGTTTCCCAAATACTAGTGACTGAGGCTGTCACAATAGATGAGAACACCTTGAAAAGGGTATTTTTCTCATGGGCGAATACGCCTAAATCTTTTCTGTACAGCATGTTACTAAATCCTTGAACTTTCTGATCATTTTGGATATCTTCTTCTAGTCATTAGAGTGGAAAGAAAAAAAAACAGGAGAATTCTGTTGAAGATTGCTTGTGCTTCTGCTCCTTTGTCAGGCTCAAGTGGAAAAAAATGCATGCAGTCTTCCATGGTCTGTTTATGTGAGAGTCTTATTTTTGCATGTCCTCACATGAAGTGTAACCACTGGCTTCTTCCACTTTCCATTCAAGCCTTTATATCTTCATGTGTTACCATCTTCATGTGTATTGTCAAGAAAATCTCTGCACTTTTTTTGGTTGTAGCCTCATCTTGCTTATCCTTCATTGCATCCAAGTCTTTATTGGGACTCTAGCATTTGTCTTCAGCTGCTGCTCAAGTTCTTGGATCTTCTCTTTTAAAGAGTTCTGACTTGTGACATGTCAGACATATATAGGTTCTGTTGGAAATTGTCTCTAGCATTATATTAACATGGGATTTCCTGTGTGCCACTTTCTCAGGGCTCCTCTGCTTCTGCACATTAACCATTAACTTTTTCTTGTCTTTAAGCACAACTCATCTGAGCACAAAGTGGAAAAGATACATACTTGTGTAAAAACACACTTGATTTCTAGAAAATAACTTTTTCAGGTTTAGAAGAAAAATTCTTACAAAATTGAATGAAAGGCTTTCTGTATGATCAGGCTAGATTTTAACCCATGCAGCTAGTTCTTCCTTTTTTGTTTTTTAATCTGAGAACGAGGGCTTTGGGGTTTTGTGTATATGTTTCTTTTAGTTTTCGCAGTGGTCAAAATAAATTTGTCTTTATAGCCAGACTTACCTTCACTTTTGACTTCTGGGATTCTTAGTTCATGGTGACATTGCTATGTATTTCTTTCTTTGACTGTGTAGGAGGATATAGCAACTGGAAACCTCCAGTGCAGTGCAAAATTTATAATTATCTTAAGAAGATTGGATGTTTCTTCCTTCATCCACGTTGTGGTACCAGAAGAGAAGCAGCAGACTTTGCACTCTGTGTTCATGTAAGTTAGCGCCCAGTTTCTCTATTGTTGCCTTTCTGTACCTAGAAAAGGTGATGTCAGCCATTCATGTTGAGCACTCATTACAAGTGAGATTCTTAAGTTCTCTGCACGTGACTTCCACTGAAAAGAATGATAAAACTGTCACTGAAGAAGTGTTTCTCCCACTAAGAGTGGCTTTGAAGCCCTCCCCTCATGCCTTTGAATAAACCTGAATGTCCAGAGGTCCCTTCCAACCTCAGCTATTCTGTGATTCTGTGATCATGCATTTCTCTTTGTCCAAATGATTGAATTATGGATTGCTTGGAGACCATGCGACATAGATTAAATTGCTAAATATATTAAATGTAGGTATCATCTTTTCTTTTCCCTGCACTTTACTTTTTTTTTTTTCCTTTAATACAAACATTAGCCTGAGTCAGACATCAGTCTGTCTTTGAGGGAGGTTTAGGGAACAAGGAATGAAAAAAACCATAATTCTTACAGTTTCTGTTTCAGAGAGAAATGTAACTTTTGCCTCTTCCTTCAAGTGGCCCAAGTCTAGAGTCATCTTTAAGATGACATAACAAGTGCCAGTTTCAGAGACCCTGTTGGACTGATAAAGAGCAATGCCCCTGATCAGTAGACCCAGGGATTTGGCTGCACTGGGAGATGCAGAGATGAATGACAGAAATCTGGGGTGTCATGGGGACTTTAGTGTAGTGTTCTATCAGTTAGATAAAACTACTTTAGAATCTAGTTATATGATGTAAACATGTTTTGCAATGGTATTTATATGTTACCATACACATTCTTTGTCTCTCAAAATGTTCTGCACAAATGACTTTGTTGCGGAGGCATCTCTGAAGTGCTGCTATTCAGAAGTTTGTTCCATACTCCATCAGTACTGTTCTTGTAGCCATTCCTTGTATCCATTGTCATATGCACAGAGTAAATGCAGTGTCAAACTGTCCAAATAATACCTTTCACAGACGTGTAATATGCATCTGACCAGAAAAATGGAGGTAAATTGCTGTAGATGAAGGCTTTCCTATGAAAAGCCACCTTAAAAAAAAAAAAAAAAGGAAAGAAAGAAAAAAAAAAAAAAAGGAAGAAAGGAAAACCTAGCCAAATCCCATGAGACAAAAACGGTATCTTAGTTGAACATCTCTCCTTTCTCTCCATACAGGCTGGTCGTCTGGATGAGCACTTGCCCAAGCAAATTCCTTTCACTGTACTTTCTGGAGACAAAAGCTTTCTAGAACTGGAAGCTCAATTTAAAATGACTCAGCGGTCAGCTCGCATCCTAAATCCTCATCACATTGAAGGAGACATGATGTGTGCCTTGCTAAACAGCATTTCAGATACCACAAAAGGTAGTAACTACACAAAACATAGTAACTAAACATTAAGCACAGTCTTTCCAATAAACCAATAGTGTTTCCAATAAAAGAACAGAACACTCATGCTGACAAAACAGTCTAATGGTTATCCTTGGTGCTTCTTTAAAATACTCATTTTTCAATTATACATGGATCGGAAAATCAATTTACTTGTGGCACATTTTGAAACAAGACTTAATTAAGCATTGCTGTTCAACACAGCAAACTGTCCTCGCTCTATCCTTTGTTATAGAGGAGACAAACTGTGTTGTTTCGGTCTGTAAATTCCTTCCTGGTTAAAGAAGGGCTCTTTAGAGCACTCTAGTGTGCCTTTTTGTTGATTCGTCCTGAAATCTACTTTGCTTGATTTGTTCTGGGTCTGAAACAAATGTGAGAATCTGGTTTCTGAGAGAGACTCTGCTAGAGCCAGCACTGTTTCAAAAAAAAAAAATCTGTCTATTTTAGCTCTGCTTGTCCTCCTGGCCACTTCCAGTCATTTGATATTTGTTTTCCCTGGCCCACGGCTCACATGTCCGTTTGGAGGAAAAATATCAGTGAAAGCCTTCAGGGTTTCTAGAATGCCATATTCTAAAATGATCACACTTTTTTAATACAGAATAGTCAGAAATTTGATACAGAATAATCGAAGAGATTTGAACCAGCTGCTTTTCAAGGAGCAAAGGATATTGAAAGCAGAGTTGAGCTTAAATATTTTCTCAATATTTTAAAATACCTTTAAATACAGTTTTTCTGGAAAACCTGATATTTCTCTACAGACATACTGTTGCTACTCCTTGCTTCTGTCATGGCTTTGGGGGCTTGTAAATTGAGCGCATGTTACAGAAAGTCATTTCTGAATTAGCCCTAAACTGTTTTCAGGAAAAAGACGCTACTAATCTTGATGCAGGTTTATGAGAATGCCAGCATGCTGCTGCTGCTCTACCAGGAAGATTATAGTGGAGTGCTAGCACTGATTGGTGAATTGGCATCAATTGACTGAAAGAAAGACAGGATAAAGAAATGATTTCCTGAAAAAGTGATCTGTGGTGAGCTGGAATTGATTTGCATGTTTTTGATACAGACGAGGTCCTTAGTGTTTTATGCCACCTCAGACTTTTCCTGGTCTCGATTTGTCAACCGGATTATGGAGATGTGATTCCTGGCCAGAAGTAGCCACACCAGTAAAATTTCTTACTGCAGATAAGTTAATCACAGAACTGTGGATTTTACTAGCATAGCTCATTTTGCTGAAGGGGGAAGATGACTTTTCTCCACAGTTATCTATAAAGCTACATTTTGTATCCTTACATTCACACTACAAATATTTTCTTATTAGAGTATACTAAAATTCCTAGTTTGATAGTGCTCTTCTAATGTAATTATAGCTATAACTATATTGAAGTGGAAGGTTGCTTTTGTTTTGGGAGCTTTGCATACTTTTATGAAAAATTGGTGGAAGGACTGGCAGAGAACTGTAACTTCCAGGCAGTACAGTTTAGTCAATTTACATTAACGAAAAAAACTTTCTTTCTTGTGTAGTTTGTTGTTAAGGGATGTGACTTAAAACGAGAGGGCAAGAAGAGGGAAGTGACTGTTCTACTTTAGAGTGCTAAAGCTCCCTGTTAAGTAGTTTTGCTAGTATAGTTTATTCACCTGGGTATCCTGGCTAACAGGAGATGAGTTTGATCTAACCATTTTTTGTGTGTAAGTTATACTGCAATATTTATATTGGTCATGCATTCAACAGTTTCCTAATCTAACCCTTTCTTCCAACATCCTTTACTATGTTAATACTTAATTTGCTATTATGGTGACGGACATGACTAGGAAGCACCCCAAGCTTTAACTTTTAACTTGATGGCTCTTTGATTGTTGTGCTTCCACTTAAATTATGCATGTGGTCGTGATCAAAAAAATATTTATTTTGAGCAGAAAAGTGCCAGAATCATGCATGTGTCCTTTGGCACTCAGGGTTCCCAGGCAAATTCATAAAGAATAGAGTGGTGTTGAACCTTCCTTAGTCCCCTCTCCTGTCCGTGTCAACCGGATGGGACCCAGGTAGTAAGAGTTACCGTTGTCTTCTCTTCCTGTAATAAAACAAGACTTTAAATTTTTCAGTTTTGGTACTAGGCCTGTGCTCTCTGTGTAGTGGGATGATGCCATTACAAAGGGTCTATAAAGGTTTTTTTGGAAAGGTGTAGTCACCCCAGAATACACACTTCATTGTGTGGCTCACCAGCACCAACAAGCATTTGCAAGTCTTAGTGTAGCAAGACTGATATCAGAGGGCTGAGATGGAAAGTCAGGAAGTTATGATAGGCTGGCTGGTATAACCTGTTGTCCTGTTACAGGGATGCATCTGAATATAAGGACGTTCAAGTTAAAAACAAGATTTGTTTGCTCTGTGACTGTCTTAAGCCTGCAGGCTGTTGGTTTTGATGGGAGAAATAAGTGAGAAAACAGTTACCACAGAGAGTTGTGTTGAAAAATATAGGGCACTTGTTGGTGTTGGAAGAACTTCAAAACAAAAACTGTTTCCCTAAATAACCTTCACAGAGCTATCAGTAGCTCCAGAGTAGCCAGGTTGTGTTTGGGCTGTGGCAGTCTCTGACTGTTGCACATTGCGAACCATTTTGCCAGTTCAGCAGAACTGCTGTTTGAACTGTGGTCCATGCAGTCATTAAAAAAAAAAAAAAAAAAAAAATCTTGCATATATTGCAGGGGGATATCGAGACTATGTTATCTTAGGAGACCATTGGCTGTACTGGATGCATGAATTTCCTTTAAGGTATTAAAACAGTAGGCAAGACACTTATTCTTAATGGCTTTCTTCTGCTGCTGAACCTGAGTTCTTAAGTACAAAAGTTTTTTTTTTCTTTTGTGCTGTAGGCAGGGCACACGATGGGAGATTGAAGCATATTAATAAAGCAGTCTGAGAGGATGAAACAGAAGAGTTTTCAATGTCTCCCTTTGTTTCCTTTGCAAAGAAAGGAGGTTTGTGGCATACAGAAAAGCAATTCTCTTGTCTGTATCTTGACGCTTGATGTCTGGTAATCCCACTGCTGCTGCAGTTCATACTTCTAATGAATACTGTTTGATGTGACAGTGCTGAGGGCAAACCTGATGGTGGGCTAGGGGTCGTCATACCCGCGCTGACACCAATATGAATGCCAGAACTGCTGGGTTGACAAAAGTGAGTTTTGTGAGTTGAGGGCTTTAACTTAACTATATTTTTCACAGTCATATTCACATGAGATCTTTAATTAGCCAAGCTCTTAGATAAAACAGATTTTTTATATATATTAAAAAAGGACCAAATTTTTCAGAATATTTCCTCCCCTTTCTTTAAGGGGCTGGGCTGCTTCGTAAGACGGTAAAAATCAAGCAATTGCACGGTGGTGTCACATGCTGTCTGTGAGATAGCCAGTGCACCTCTTGCACTGACCCAGAAGGTTCATTTTCACTGTGCTTGAAGAGGCAGGCTGAGAACTCTATTCAATCTACTACTATTGTCTACAGTGTTTAGGTACCACTGAATTTATCTTCTATGACAGATTATATTTGGAAGAGCAGTATTCCAGTTCATTTTGACAAGTGCAGCCAAGTTTCCTAGCTCCCACTATCCTCAAGAGCTTTTGGTTCACATACAGACAACAGAAGAATTTAAGAAGAATTAAGAATTAATTTACAGAAGAAAATGAGAAGAGTTGCTTGTGTTCTCAGCAGCCAGGGTTTTTGCAGGTGTTGTGGTCCAGTATGGATACCACACCTGACCCCAATCTCTGCTTTTCCAAACCTTCAGCTGACAACAGGCATCAGACTGTAATGGACTAAAGATAGCCCAACCCGCAGCTCCTACTGTCCAAAGAGACCGAGCATGAAGGGCATGAGCATCTGTAATGTGATGCACATTGGCTGCACACTGAAAACTATAATTATGCTAGTAAGTGTCTATTCCTTTCTTTACACAATTACAATAGCTGTAGCATGTTGCTACAGGGAGTGATAAGAAAGTTACCACTGAGTTGTAACCTTGTGTTTAGCTGCAACAGAAAGTTGTTATTAGCTTTGGTATGTCAGTGACATCTCCTGTGGGTGTATTTGAATACATGTACATATGCCTCCGGGAGAAAGCAGTGTGTTAAGGTGTAAGATAATGAGTCTGCAGAAGAATTTTAGCCAAGTGGATGAACTGGGAAGACCTCACCAGCCAGATCATACAAAAACACCTACAAGGTTTAACTTAACCTGGATGGGAATTTTTAGAGCGGTGTCTAAGATGAAGGCTACGTGAAAGTCTGAGTGACCATCATCGTACTGACCACACTTATCACAAAATGTAATGGAAGGAGGAGAAGAGATTGAGAGCTCTATTTTCAGTCATGCTACACTTGAATGAACAGGTGAATAAACATCCTCAGGGAGATGCATAGAATGAAGCTTTAGTTTGGGTGGAATAAGGAGAGGTCTTGTGTATTTGCGAGCCCTCAGCCGGGGGATGGCTGTACTTGCATATACAGGTGAAGTTACGTAATGAAGAAACAGAGATCAGAGCAATAACTAGTGCAATAAAAATTTGGAGGATCCTCTAAGCACATATTGAAAAAGGAATAAAGAAAAGGATTACTTAAGCCAGAGAGGAGTATTTTAACGGTAACGTGATGACGTATACTGAATGTGATTGAGAAATCAAGGAAGATAAGGATAGAATACTGATCCTAAGTTTTAGGCTAAGTGGTCACTAGGATCCTGAATGAAGTAACTTTCATGGTATCATTAAAGTAGAGTAGCTCTGAAAAGCTTGAGACATCACTTGTTAAGGAAGTGGGGCAGTAATTAGGGAGACAGTGAGCTAAGTGCAATACTAATCCCATACAGTGGGATGAGAAACAAACAGATGAGACTGGGAGCTACCGAAAAGAAGAGTGTTGCAGGAGAGAGCATGAGGGTAGGGTATGAGACTGCAGGATGTGAGGAACAGTCAGGAGGTGCCTTACGAAGATTTTCAGCAAGGGAGGGGGACTAAGGCAGGGGAAGGGAAATTGAACCTTCAGAGGGACAGCAGAAACATTAGACTTGTAAACTATTAAGGGGATGATGGTAACTAGGGAGGTTGCAGGAGCAGAGGGACAGATGTAGGCAGGGGATTAGGTTGAGTTAATGTGGGTCACTATCTAAATTAAAGCTGTGGCACTGATGTCAGGACAGTGGGTGGCGCTTGCATTCTGTGCAAGTTTACTAGTCCCTTCCCCAAAATAGGTTTTTGAGACTCTTGAAATATCACTGTAATGCATCTCTCGGGGAAAAATAGCATATTTGCTCCTATCTGTAAGGTTAAATCTTCCTGATCTTTGTGCTCTATACTTATCTAGAATTTGCCTCACTGTTTTGTTTATTTTTTTCTGTTTTGTTTTGTTTTTTTCCTCCAGCAGAAATTTGGCAGTATATGAGGACTATAATGAGCAATAATGTCTCTTTTGAGAGAACAGGTACAGTCAGAGCTTCTTAGCTGTTGTGTATTTAACAAAGTGTTCTAGAGAAGAGGCCATATTTTGAGATTTCCTGGCTAAGAAACTGGGCGATTTCTCCTTTGCTCTCTGACCCCAGAGGAGTTGGGAGCTGCAGAGTTTGCTAAGCCTTTAAAACAAGAGAAACAGGACATGCCTGATTTCTCCAAGTTAAACATTCTCATTTACTCTCCATCTTCAGAAGATGCCAGCAGTACTAGGAGTATATTTGCATGGGGTATATTCTTATTAGAATCCAAGATCTCCTTGAAAGCAGAGTTCAGTCACAGGATATAGGCACAGCACAAGCAATATTAGATGAAGCACAATGACCTGTCCAATGAGGAATATCAGACTGGTCTCTTGTGGCTTTAAAATCCATCTGTTTGATCAGTTGACCCTTCCTTCTCTTTGATTGGCAAGTGAGTTCCATGCTATAGTGCTTGCTGTCTAGCCCCTAAAAGTACTCCCCCCCACCACCACCCTTATTTGTTGAAATGTTTCTGCTTAGGTGGTTTGCAGACAGACTTGTACCTGATTGTTACAGTCTTACTTCTGCTTGCCGTTAAACCGTATCAGAACATCTTAAAATTCTGACATATAGTCTTTACCACTTTTGTGCCTGCCTCACCAGACATCTGGCATGACACCTTTAATCTTTGCTCTTTGTGTGTGTGTAGCTGGGGGCAGGGCATTATGACAAGCATTAGCTGGCTTTTGATTTTGGAAAAGGAAAGTCAATACAATCTGAAATACAAGCTTTTACCTGAAAAAGTCCTGAATAAGATTTGGACATTTTCTGGCCTCTTAATAGGGTAACTTTCACCAACTCAAAGATTTCAAAGAATCCAGCATCTGCCTTCTTGGGAAGTTGAATACACATAAGTACAGTTAGGTAGAGAGGAGAAAAGTCTTGCAAATAATAACCAAACTTTAGATCACTGGAGGCAAGGTGTAGCTCAAGAGACTTTTAACGTGCCATATAACTACATTTGACTCTGAGCTGAACTTTTTCCTCTCAAACTAAGTGGAAGATCATCTTGTGTACTAGTTGTTTTCAAATTTCCTAGTTTCTTTGAGCTCTTCTTGTTGAATTTATCTTAACCAGTGTCAACTTGGAGATACAACTGAGATACAGTTTGTGGAGTGTCTTGACCATATGATACGACTGGACAGCTACCAGCAACTGAGTCTGAGCTACGCTTTCATTGCCAGAGGCTTGTAAACTATATGCACCAACAAAATAGGCTTGCTTAAACCTTCTTCAAGCAAACCTGTTCTCCTTGATGTAACTGTCAAGTAGTGTTCAGTTATTGCATATCAATTGTGATAAATCACAGGACAGGCAATTTATTTTAAAAATATTTAAATGTTTTGCATGCCTATTTGCACATATCTCTGGTACAAAATGGATGTGTTTCCCATGTTATGATAGTGATATAATTAAATAGATGTGACTAGCAAAAAATTTCAGTAAAAGAAGGCCTGAATTAATATATAAGGTGAATCTTAAACTTTCTTAAATATCTAAAATAATACTGCCATCTACATATTCAGTACAAGCATGCATAATTTTCCTAATTGCCAGCAGAGTCCACTTTAGCTACTGAGCTGCTGTATTGTTCTGAAAAATGAGTCTCATGCTAGCTTATTGCCTGACTCGGGAAAGGCAGGAGTTAGCAGAGTAGTGTTGTGCTCTTGCAGCATGTCAGTGCTGCCCTTATGGCCAGCTCCAGGAAAGATGACTTCTTTAGATAATATCTGAAAGGAACTGCTGGATTTCTGACTACTCCCATCCTCTGCTGTTTAACCATCTAAGGAAGTTGCCAATCTGATTGCCTTTCCCGTTTGCCAGCATTCTCTATCAGGATGCCTAAAAAGCTTTTCCCTCCCCCTGGTAAAGCTCTCTTAAAGCATTTTTATTTAAAGTTGTAGCAAACCAGAGACACTCTTGTCCAATGCTTTATTACTTATTGCTCTCCAGATGTCAATTCTTCCATTATACTTATTCCAAGAAATGAACTAGGGAGTGATTGCATCAGCTATTACACCTTTGACAGGTACAAAATTTTTGAACAGTGTGAGATGCCTTCCAGGCTGGAAGATTAAGAAGGTATAAAGGAGAAGCCACTTGTGCAAAGCCTTTTCTTTCCACTTCTTATTGCTTTCATAAATTATTTTAATGAGGTTTGTTTGGATTTGTGTAGGTTTATCTTTTTTGTTGCTTTATTTGCTTTGAAATAAGATATACAGGAAGGTAGTTCTTCTGCCCAGAGATAGTGGGCAGCTCCAAAAAGCATTCACAGTCAGTCTGCCAAGAGGCTGGAGAAAGACCGTTTTAATTGCAATATATATCCAACTATTGCTGGCATCTTTGTGGGCTCCAATCTCTATTTGATACCAGCTGTTGGAGTTTGTGTTCCTGGAATCAGGAAGGAGTCAGTAATGTTCCTATTCAAACAAGGTATATGTATTAGAAGCTTGAAGACAAAATTTAGAAAGTGTACCTGTCACTTTGAATACCTAACTTGGGTCATTTTAAGGACTGCCTTAAGTAATGCAGTTCTTAATTTAGATGTTCGTATCCAGATATTTTGCCTCTAAACGTAAGTAGAACTACATTGGTATATTAATAAATGTAATGACTTTAAGGGAAATGCTTCTCCTGTTGCCATGACCCTAAGACAGCTAGTTCATTGTAGATATTGTAAGTCCTTATTACAGAGACAATCTGCCAAAATACCAATTAACCTCTAGCAGGAGAATAAATATAAGATGTGATTGATGGACTTGTTTATTTTACCTGTACTTTACTGAGGCTCCATTTAAAACAAATGAAAACATACACCAATACCTGCTAGGCACTTGCAAGTGCAGGTGTTGTTCTGGAGGTGTCAGCTTCATGAAGATCATTATTTAGAATGGGAAAGGTGACAGTTTCAGCTGGGCTTGATTATGATGAATTAGCAGATTGAATTAAGTGCATCCACTTTTTTCTTTTTGTAAGAATTGAACATCTGCTGAATTGCAGGGCTCAGTTTAGCAAATAGAGGTATAGTACTCTGTTGTTCAAAATGGATGGGTATTTACGCAGCAAAACCTAGCTTAATACCACATGTAGGCAGCATTCACATTATAGCAGTTCACCCCATAATGAAATCCTTGACAATTTGTAGAAAGCGAATAATGCCATTTTTTTCAATAACTGAATATTATAAAGCAACAAATACAGTAATGCTAGCTTCTGCACCTATTTTTTGTTGTTACTGCTTTAAAATAATATAAAATTGAAACAGTCTGCTTCTGGATTCTGGGGAGAAAGGAGAGAGGGTTGAAAAAACTTTCTCTTGAGTTACTGTCTTGAACTATTACAATGTATTTTATCTTGAATTTCAGGTCACAAGTGCAGTGCTTCGAAACCAACCTACAATCTTATTATAGGAAGAGAATTGTAAGAGGTGACTGTTAATGGTTTTCTTAGAAGCACTGTATAATGTATGTTTCATTTGTGTGTTTAAGTTTCAGATAGTGAAGAGGATGAAGATATCAAGCTAACAGTAAAAAGGAGCTTAGAAGAAACAAAGAAACAGGAAGGTGGGTACTAGTTTTCACTTTTCCTCTGTTTTCAGGAGTGCTGGTAATACAGAAGGTAAAGAGATTAAGCTTAGCTAATTTTCACGGCAAGAGACATCTTAGGCATACTCTAAAATATTCTGAGTACTTCACTGGGCAACCGTAAGCAGTTAAGAACACTGTGATGAGTTAAAAGAAAAAATAGTTTACTAACCTTAAAAGTATGTCAGCAGACTCAAAACCTATTTTTATTGATGCACCACAGGACATTGTGAGATTAAGGCCTTGACTGAGCTCACTTCATACCAGCTTAATATGGCTTTGTTGACTCCAGTAGAACTTCTCCTATTGAACTTCTGAATAAATAGTTCAAATTTATGTATTATATCTCACCAAGGCACTCTGGTCTGCCAAAAGGGAGCTGTAGATTTATGCACAAGTTTGAATTAGCAGTACAACTATCTGCTCACATCATATTTTATCTTATTTAAAATTGTTTTCATCCTTTTGCTGTTGTGCTTTTAGTGGTGGTGTTCAGACCATGTAGTGATTTATTTTTGGTGACAGACTATGATGCTCTTTAAAAATAACGTATTGCTTAAAGGCTTGACTCTCCCCTCCTGCCTGATGGAAATAAAAAGAACTAAAAAATCATCAGACACTTTGTACAAGTTCAGTGATTAAGATAACTAAATCTTAGGTTCACAGAATTTATTCAATTAGATTTATCAACTGTTACTACACATTACTATTAAAGGTCCAATGTATTCATTTACAGTACTGGAAGTCTGCCACACTCAGATGCCCCTAGCACTGGATGTTGCCATTAGTGACAGCAGTGGCATTTGATATGTACTGGAGGTCCCAGTTCTGATGCCTCTGTACTGCAGTGAGGACATCTGACCTTATGGAGCCAGCCTGGCTTCCGCTGTGTTGAGCTAGCCGTATGCGTGGCCAGTTGTAGTCCTGGTATGGGAGTAAGAGGGAATGGGGAGGCAAAATATCCCCCAAAAAGAGTAAGAGGAAAGGGCCCTAGCAACTGTTCAAAGAGGAGAAAGAAAAAGTGGGTGGAGGAGGTAAAAAAGCTGCTTTCACAGAACAATCCAGGTATCGCTGCAGAGTGAACTGTGTGCCATTAGCAGCAGTGTACCACAGTTTGGGACCTTATTCTTGGTTCTTGCACATATTTAGTGGCTTATTGACCACTTACTTTAATGCAAGCAGATGCCCGCAAAGGTGGCTTTCTGCGTAACTTTGGTTTCAAACATTCTTTGTTTTTATGACCACATAATGTTTTGCTTTTAGAAACTAACTTTAAAACATTTGTTTATATTCATACAGAGCAAGATGCAGAATTGGAAGAAGCTATCAAGAGGAGCCTTGACGAAATGTAAATGAAGATACTTCTGTACACCAATAGCATGTCATCAAAGCTGCTTACAAAAATGGAAGCTTGTTCACCCAATTTACAAAGGTTCAGAAATACTGCTTCGAAAACATGTTTGTGTCTTGAATTATTAGATTTATAATCTGATGTTTTCCATCATGCTGATGAACAGCTGGAGTTTATGGATATATGCTGCAATATACTGTATATGATAAAAATAAATTTTTAAGCCTTTGCATATTCTGTTTCTAATGAGCAACGACTAAGTCTCTCCAATCTAGCTGTGTAAGTTGTTGCCTAAAAAGTAGGCTGGTCTTACAATATATATATTTTTTTAATTGGTTCTTGTATTTAATTCTTCTGTCACAAAATGCTGTTATTTTTTTTTTAAACATTTTTGTGTGACCTTCCAATAGATAAAAATAGTAAACTCAAATTATCTCAGACTGACTTGCCTGTCTCATCTTGTTATAAAGAGAAGCTTAGGTCCCAGTTTTACAAATTGAATACATGGCCTGATTCTTGTCCCTGGACAGAATCTCACCTCATAGACCCCAGGTTTGTCTATGGCCTGTTTGTTATAAATGGCAGAATCAGGACCTCAGACTGTATAGTTAGTTTCTGTTAGCTTTATTTTTATAAATGTGTATATTTTTAATAGGAGTGTGGTACTGTTGTACTAGATGGCTTAAAGTTTGACAGGTTCAGTCTCTCTCCCTAATCTAGGGCTGAAACAACTTTTATCAGTGAACAGAAGATAAATAAACTTTCAAGTTCCTCTTTGAAATAGATGTGAAAGAATTCAAGTTGCTTCATTCCTCTCTGCTGGCTTTTTACTGTCTTCTGTTCATAGAGAGGTGGCCTTGGATACCTGAATGTAGTTGTGTTAATTATTTTTGTACTGTCCTTATTTTTAGGTGAATGATTCTCTAATTTTTGTTTCAACTTGTCACCTGTGCCACCTTTCTCAGTTCCTTCTTTAAAAATAACTATGCAAGCTGTCCAGCTTTACCATCTTATTTCACTTCTGTTGACAGTTGTCAATCAGTAAGAAATCTCAATGTAATAAAATGTTGGCTTGATTTTTTTTTTAATCATTAGCATATGAGTTTGCTTGTAACTGCTGTAAATCTAAATACATATTATGCAAAAAATGTTCATTTTGGGGGAGTAAGACAAAAGGAAAGCTAAATTTTACTGACTCTCAATTCCAAAGAGTCAGAATAACTACAGGTGTGTTTCATTATGGTTAAAAATGTTGGAAAACTGTGACACTGGTTTATTTCAGATCATGATTGTCATATATTTGCTAACTCTGAAACAAATAAAATTGATGAAGAATCTAGTGAGTTAGCTCAAAGCTCATTGGCAGTCATACAGCTTGAAAGAAGAAACTGTGTGAACCCCAGAAAATAGTTGGAACATATCCAGTGCATTAAAAAAAAAAAAAAAAGCTCTGAAGCTAAGTGTTATAGAATAAACAGGAGCTCATGATACTGTTTTTCTGTTGTTTTTTCTATTGCTTTCCCAATATAAATCTTGGATTAGTAACACCCCTGTTCAAAACTGCTTGTGCAGTACCGTATTGCTGCTGAGGAAGCACCATTTTAGAAGAGTTTGAGTCACCTTTAGCTAATAATACTTGAGCTGAATCAGTTTCAGAATTTTTCACACTGACTAAATACGTTCTTCTAATAAAGCATGAGATATGACAGAGGACAACTTTCATCCCCAAAAACTTCTCAGTGCAAATTGTAGTGGCTTTTGGGACAAGTTTTTTCAGCCCAAACACTAAAGGTTCATATTCCTTTCATATGAAAGCTTGCTTCAGCTTGAGAAAGTTCTTTGCTTGGCTCAAGACATATTTAAGACCTGGATATGTAAGCCATTGAGTCTTCTCCAAAGTCTGCTATGGTAGATTTTAAACATGTGCTCTAGTCCTCATTTATTCCTCATTTTATTTTGTCATAAATTTAAAATCTGTTTAACCTGATGAGTGATGACTTAATTGGTTGCATGGGGGGGGGAAGCCACATATGGACATATTACATATGTTGTATTGTCCTCCTCACCTGCTTCCCAAAGCAAGTAGTAAATCCCGAACACTCCTTCTATGGCTTTTATAAAACAGCTAAAGAGAGTGCTAGTCCTTATATTGTTTTTCTGTTAAAAGTATTCTCCAGATTGTCAATGTCTTAAAATTTCTTCTGATTTTCTTGGTTTCTCTGATGTCCTCTCACTGTCTGAAATGTTTCTTTGCAAAGTTCCCCGTGGTACCTCTGTTTCCAGAAGAGCAGAGAAAATTCTTAACATTGTATGTACAGACATGTGAATTGTTTCACACCAACATCTTATGGCACTGCACCTTATTCTTCATCTGAAAAAGGTGCCTTGTAAATGGTGTGTTTCAGAATTTGGTGTTTCAGGCTGGTGGGTCTTGCTTAACTGGCTGACATTTTTGAGGTTTGCCATGTGCATTCTGGAAGATGTGTCTGCATTTATAAACACAACTTATTTGTTAAGAGGCTTGTCCAGCATCATTTATACAGTAAGCGTAAATGTCCTGCCCTTTTTAAAGATAATTTGCTTCTAAGGTAATGTTTGAATTCACACTTTGTTACTCCAAATTAATCACTTGGTGCTTTTTCACATTCATCTTTAAAGAAAAATGCTTTCTGTCTCTACCTGACTACCACCAACCTACTCTTTCTTTCATTTTAATGTTCTAATTTTCTGTACAGTGCATGCAGAAGTTCTGTAAAACTCAAATGATGAGTCAAGATTGGTACAAGGTTCCTATCTCTTTGTTGCTTAATTCTGTGTGCCATATTCTTTCAGATCGAATAGAATCCCTCTGTTGATCATGTTCAAAGAGAAGATGAGATGCCGAATAAATCAGTGTAACAGTTACAGAAGTCACTCAGCACTAAAACTTCATCCCTACTTGGTTGCTTTTGCAGAGTTTAAACATAGTTTTTAAAGATGCAATAATTTGAAGGGATGAGATTAGTTTACTGTAAACTACTTGCCTTGTATAATAGTGATATATATTTGGATGATGGATTAATTTTATAAGCTC
Source organism: Apteryx mantelli (assembly GCF_036417845.1). Lineage (NCBI taxonomy): Eukaryota > Metazoa > Chordata > Aves > Apterygiformes > Apterygidae > Apteryx > Apteryx mantelli. The sequence continues at coordinate 111,267,360 of NC_089980.1, read as the reverse complement.
TTCAAGATACACAGAAATGACTACTAGTGTACCTATGGTGGTCACGTCATCTGAGTCTTAAGACACCTTGATGGTAAGTCGGTCTGGTAAATATTATGTAACATGCAAAACTTTACTGAATCTTTACCAAATATGGTTAAGATTATAGAGGTATGAAGTCATGCCATGCTCTTTCTTAAAAGGAAAGTGTTCTATCATATGCTTATGCTGTCCTAACAATGTTTACAATGACTGCTTTAAGTTGGAAGGAGGTGAGAAGGATGGATGACAAATCATTTTAAAATTCATTTAGAAAAATTGGCTGACGTTAACACAGAGATCCTTTCTGGCAATTCTTTCCAGTTAAGTAGCAAGATTTAAATGCAGACTATTAAAGTCTACATTTGCATAGTTCTTTGACAGTTCTAAACTGCCCCAAATTTTCTGCAGAAATTTGAATTCAAGAGTTAGAGCTCAGTTTTAACATTCTGGGTCAAATAATATGGTCCAACATATTATAAATGTGGGTGTAAAGAAGTCAGAAAATTTATGGTAAGTGGCAGGTATGTTCAAAGTTTGTGCTCAAAGTTCTGTGTGTGTGGAAACTTAAATGTAAAGTTCCTCTTGTAAATCTGAAAAGTTCCTTTTCACTGCCAATATCCTACTTTCTGGGAGTCCTCCAGTGGTTTTTGCTGTGAACTCTATCTAAAAACTGCCTAGCATCTGCAGCTGTAAAGAATTCACTGGCTCATTTACTAAGCAATTTTCCTCTCTGTAAGAATGAACTGCTCCATGCCCTGAAATGGTCACACTGACTTTTTGATTTTGAGATAGAGGAATCAGGCTTCCAACAGCCTTGGGACTGCAGGGCTTGCCTTCACAGTAAGATGATGGTGATGTGTATAGGCAAACACAGTGCTAGCGTTAATTAGCATCAGTAACAACAGCAGAAAGGACACAGTAGCACAGGTTTGGCAGGTGCTAAGTAAGGGGCCAGCTGTACTTGTATTAGTAAGTACAGCTTTTGATTGGAAAACATACCCTAAAACTCACGTTGGCACATCTTTACTGCTGCTGTTACAGTGTGCTTGGCGGACTAAATGCTCACTGTGGTTGGCTGGCCCAAGCCACAGCTGCGTCCGCATGGTATGTACGGGAAGCGTTGTGCTTCCATAATGCTTATGTATAAAGAAAATTCTCCAGATGAAGGTGCTGTAGAAGGGAAGGAAAGAATCTGTCATGGCGTTTCTGGGGTGTGGACTTTCTCTTTGATCTTATTCCATGACAGCTCATATGCAAGTGTTTGTTAGAGTATGTGACAAGGCATATATCAGGATTTGGAATAAGGTGAAACTGGAACTAAGATGATATTTAGCAATGTGACAATTAGTACTGCTTTTGGTGTAGATCATTTCACTTGCTCTGGACTTTTACAAATGTGTTAGGTGTCTAAGGCCTGGGAAGGTTCCTCTTTCTGCTACCATAAAAGATCTCGTGCGTGTGAATGAGGATTCTCTGCCAGTCGCTCTGTTCTGCCAGGTGCATGCATGTTTTATGATACTGTCATTAAAATGAGGGACAGCCAACTACTTGGCTGCTGAGACAGGAGTACAGAAAGCCTGAGATGCACGTTTCCTCTGGGTCAGTCTCCCACGGGTGCCTGCAGCTGGAGCAGGCTGCACAGTCCAGCCGGGTGAACGCAGCTGTAGACAAGATTAGGAGAAAGGGATGTGGTCGGGCAGCAGCAGTCCTGACACAAACATCAAAAAAGACAGTCATGCGTGATACAATTGCACACAACCATCAACACTTCTGCGCCTGCATTTCATTGCACATTCTACCTGCATAGATTTAAACCCCTGTGCAAGGAAAAAAATCTTCATAACCTTTTGGCTACTAGCAATTCTGATTTTTTGCTTTTTAAACACAGCTTAATTAATACTTAATAAATTAGTATGGGAGGAATAGAAGGATCCTAGGAAAAATGCTTGCAAATTGCATCACATTATTCCCCAGGTTTCTGTTTGTATATGTTTGGGGGGGGGTAGAAGTGGTTTTTAATCATTTTCTACATAGACTGTAGTGATAGAACAATTGTTGCACAATGAGATTACTTCTGTGAGCTCACAGGCCACAATCCTTACTTACCCAGCCATGTGAAAAAACAAAACTCAGGCAATTAATTTAGCAAGAGGCTTGGGGGATGTGATATCATTCTGAATGAACAAGCCTGAGAAAATAGCTACATGCAGAGTAAGCATTCAAAACGTTATCCCTGTGCAACAAAAATCCTGTTAACTGGATGCCAAAAATTGGTCTGTCAGAGAATTGCAGTATTTGCCCAAACCTGAAATTAGGGATAAGCAAATTCCTTTTTAAATAGTCACAATAATGGCAAGTAAATTCTATATATGACTTGAATTGCTAGAACCAACAGGAATCTGAATTACAGAAGATTTCTTTCTGTGCTTAAGTTTCCTAAGTTAGTATGATGTGCTCTTGTGAGATAGAAGTTACCTGGTTTATACAGAGAAGTTAAATATGATCTGGAAAAAGTCATTACTAGATGTAGATCTTTGCTATCACAATTTTTTTCTTTTTGGCATACCAAGAAAATGTTAAACAATTTTCTTTCCAGTAAGCCTTTTTGTATTACCTTGGACAAAGATGTTCAGTAGAACTGTTTTCTCTTCTGTGTCTAACCAGGTGACTCTTACGCTTAGTTTCAGAAAGATGTACTGCATCAATGCAAGTATGTTAAGTATCTGTTTTTGAAGACTACTGTTCAGGTTCTGTTTCTGCTTATAGCAAGTGCTGTCTCCAGTTTACCTTCCTCCAATTTTTTTCTCTCCTCAAACAGGCTTCTGGATTTTTAAGGCACTTCTAGTTTTCCTCTTCTCATTTCTTCTTTTTGCCTTTGGGAGTTTCATCTTTGTATATCCCGCTATTTTGATATCTATTTAATTAGGGAAAGACCAAACCAATTAACTATACACAGTAGTTCTGGAAGGTAAACCCTCATACGAATGGCTACCATCTAGAATCGGGTTACTGTAGGTATTAACAAACTTAGGTTCTGGGAAGGCGGTTCGTGCTGCTTTAGCAGGTCCGGTTCCGCTGCTCCCCAAGGGTGGTGAGCGGGGCAAAAGCGGCGCAGCCCTGCAGCTCCGGGAGCCCCTGTCCCGGGGGGCTGCGGTGGCTCCCACCCCGCGGAAAGCAGCTATCGGGGGAAAGCAGGGCTTTTGCACCACTGTCCTGTGCTAGGGTGCGTGGTGACTGGGCAACGCTTTCAGGCGCCGGTGCAGGACGGCATGCAGGACAACGTTTAGGTGTCAGTAGGAAAAACTCTTTCTTGCCTGCGGATTTAATTATAACTTGTGACTCAGCTGTAGCTCCTTGATTCACCAATAAATTATAGCATGCGCTGGGCCCCGCATTTCTGCTGAATGCGCGATGTACAGAACAGGACCCAGCCCGGTTCCTGGGGCGAGGCGCTCCCTCTCCTCCGCTCCCCTCCCCTCGTCCTGGCTCCCGCGGGGGGCCGCGGCGCGGTGCCTCCGTGCCGGGGCGGGCCCGGAGGGGGGAGGAGGCGTTGCGGGGCTGCCGAGGCGAGGCGAGGCGCGCAGCGCGCTGCGTGAGGCGGCGCCTCTGGGGCCGCGGCTGGGCGCGGAGGCGGGGTGGCCGCGGGGGCAGGCGGCGGGCGGGCTCCTTCTTTGGCCATGAGCGAAGTGCCGGCATTCGGCCGCCGCCGCCTGCGGGACGCGGGGAGGGAGTGGCCGCGCCGCGAGCCGCAGCGAGGAGCCGCCGGCGAGTCCTATGGCCCAGGCCAAGATCAGCGCCAAGGCCAGCGAGGGGGCGCAGCAGCAGTCCGGCGGGCAGCTCCACGGCCGCTTCTACCGTTCCACCTCCATGGCGGACCGCTCCAGCCGCCTGCTCGAGAACCTGGACCAGCTGGAGCTCAGGTAGGGCGCGCCAGGCCGTCGGGGTCGCGGCGCCCCGGTGCGCGGCCGGCGCAGCGCCCTGGCCCTCCCCGCCGCGGCGGAGCCCGGCCGCGGGCTGTGAGGGCGGCGGCGTTGCAGTCGTTGGCACCCCCCGCCAGCCGTTAGCGCCTCGCGAGCCGTTGCCCGCCCTGCGCGCGAGCCTTTAGCGCCTCGCGAGCCGTTGCCCGCCCTGCGCGCGAGCCGTTAGCCCCCCGCGGCCCCGCCGTGTGGCGCGGGCTGCGAGGGAGGCGGCCGCGGGGAGACGCTGGGAGCGAGCGGCGAGGGGCCGCGGCGCGGGCGGGGGCATGGTCAGCCCCGGGCGGTGGGGGCGACGCTTCCTGCAGTCGGTGCCGGACAAAGGACCCCGCTTCGTTTGGGGGGGAGGCGGTCCCGAGGTCCGAAGTGGCAGTGGGCGCTCTGGTGTGAGCCGGCGCGGCGGGACGCTTGTCAGGGAAGGCGCAGAGCAGCCTGTCTGGCGCGTTACCCCGCCGAGCCCGCAACTCGTTGCGCGAAGCCGCGCCGCGGCCCTGCGGCGTCGGTAGCCGGCGGGAAGCCCAGGCGCGCCGCTGCGCTGCTGCGCTGCTGGTCCGGGCACCTGTTACCCGGGTCGGTGTCTGCCTTCCTGCTGGAATTCAGTGAATACCTGAGCTCCGATAGGAATAGCCATTCTGCAGCTTCGGTTTTTTTTTTCTTTTTTCTAATTAATTCCTAATATGTTCCGTGTTTCATTGTTGTGTCAGGACATGTCTCGCCTCCTCTTGTTATTCGGCATTCCTCAAATAACCCTTTAAAAATTTTTTCCAGTTTGGTCGTATAAGAGATGATTCCACGCCTTTAATCAAGCTCCTTGCCCTCTCAGCTCTCCCTAATTATAGTGTCCTTTTTGAGGTGGATAGGTGCACACAGTAATGTGGGTGTACCACTGATTCACCTAATGGCACTAAAATTTCAACACACCCTTTCTTCATTACAGCTGCATATTGATCAGAGGCTTTCGCAGAACCACCCATAATGTTTCTAGGTCTTTCCTAAGTTGCTGTAATTAAAAGAGCTCTGTGAGATATAGTGTTTTTCCCTTTCTGTGTGCATTATTTTGCATTAATCAAGAGTGAACTCTATATGCTAGTATATTATTCTTTCACTTAGGTTGATTAAATCTCCTTGAAGTTCTTCACAGACTTCTTTGAATTTGACTAACCAAAGTCACTGTCTGCAAACTTTCAGTCTCACTGCTGACATCCAGATCCGGTGTGTGAATATATAACTACAAAACATTGTACTAAATAAGCAGTAGAACTATGCAAAAATGTTTTTTTACATCTGCTGAGCAACTTAGTGAAAAAGCAGACACTTTGGTTAACCAAAAATTAAACCCAAAATTGAAGTTTTCAGTTTGTTTTGGGTCTTTCAAACAGGCACATTTCTAACTGCAAAACTCTTACAAAAAGTCAAACTATTTTGATTAAAGTCAGTTAAGTTAATTTTTGTGTTTTATTTATGTGTGAGTAATCAACATGCCTAATTTGAAAATTATTTGAATGAGAGGAGGAAGAGCCTCCATACTTCTTCCTTCTCCAGCCAGTTTATTTTAGCTATAGTCCTTTGAGATGTTATTTGTAAATATAATAAGTGAAAATTTGTCAAAGTGAACTGTAGTCTTTAATTAACACCCTTTACAATCCTCAGCTGTCAAGTTGCTTAAGCTTGGCTGAACCCCTCAGCAACCCTCATTCCCTCAGTTTTCTGCTCTTAAACAGCCTTATCATGTCTCTGTTCTCGTCTACCAAGAGAATTTTTTTCCTCAACAGTAACAAGGTATTTTTGTCCCATATCTGCTGACCTGCTGGTGTGTCACCATAGGGGTGCATAGTATACTCCCTCTAGGTGTTTGCAGAGTAGTTTTTATTGAAATTCCACTGGAAAGGGGGATTAATTTAATTGGGATGGGCATAGCCCTTATCTGAAGGGAAGGAGGCAGTGTTATAGCAGTATGGCCATATAACTCAGGAGCGCGTGTTTCACAGCTTGGAGACGGTGGCTGGAGAGGGGCTAAATCCCCTCAAACATTCCTTCTCTATACATCAGTGCTTGATTAATTTGCCTTCAACCACGAGGAGCAAAATACGACTTTTATTTGTAAGCAGAGAAACGTATTTGTACAAAGTATTAATCGCTGCTGTGATTTGAACAGTAGTGGAGAAACAGGAGCGCACAAGTGTTTGATCATGTCATTCTCCATCCCTGGACAGTTTCCCCCTTCACCGGCTGTGAGGACAAGCTCCCAAAGTGGGAGGTAGCAAACTGAAGTGAAGGGCAGAGGCAGAGGTGTGAAGAGGGCGTGCAGGAGGAAGCTGCATAGCTCTCAGGGAGTTAGTCCGTCCCCACGAGGGGGCAGGTGGCAATGCGCTCAGTGCTTGCGCTGTTTCTGAAGGCTTGGTTGGCCCTTTCCTTTGCCCTGGCTGCCCACAAATGCCAAGAAATCTCAGCAGCCGTTGGAAGCAGGACCAGAGCTTCTGTTTATGAGTCACAGTGTTCTGGTGGTTGTATTAAATGAACATGTTGTTCTAAGTATAATAATACGTAAGATGCAAAGTCAGACTTCTACTTTCGCTTTTTTCCCCCCTCCTTTATTTCTTGTACTTCTCCTGTCTTCATTTTGGAATAGCCTTACTTCCCCCCACCATTTATTTATATGCTTATTGGACAGTTTACCTGAGAACAGAAACTCAGTTTAAGCTGCTGAGGATACCAAAGTGAAAAACCCTGCTTTGTCTTAGTACAATGTGTTTAACTCTGTTTCAGAAAAAAAGCTGCACAATCTACAAATGTTTCTTTTTTCCTTTGAAAATTCATCTGCAACTTCATCATGCAGGCTTTAATAATGACTTATTTAAATAAGTCAATGGTTTGAAGTAAAGAGTTATTGCAGCTGTCAAAAAAAGCGGGTATCAAGTTTCCCATCTGGAAACAAAAGCAGAGACTGGTCCACCTGTTCCTCAGGGGAATGCTGTATTCATATAAATGGTATGCAGGAAAGAAAGGCACTGCACTTCTAATCTCTTTCAGACCAAGGAAAATCAGAAATAATTAGTGCTTTTTTAGTATTAGATAATCAATGGACTATTAGTTGATATTCAAAACAGGAAATACAATCAAAGTTAAAATCTGACCAGGTATTTTCATCTATCGGAAAACCACCATACCACTACATCAAGATAATCGATAATGCAACATAAATCTGAACATCTTGCATTTTTGTTTGCCTTCTATTTTTTGAGTTTTTTTTAAATTAAAACTTGGATTCTGTTTTCACTTTTTTCCCCTGAAGTCACTTCAACTAAAAGTTTACTTCTGATCTTTTTTTTGCACTGCAAAGAAAGTGAAGATTTACACAAATCTATGAACTAAAGGCACTTCTTAAGAAAGAAATTGAGAGCTGACAGCGAGGTATGGATTTGGTGGTCTTGCTGTGAACAAAGAGAGAAAGGTGTAAAAAGTAAGGAGAAAGGTAAAGAGAGGGGTTGCCTGGACCGGGTTTTTCCTCAGATGCTGTGTGGGAGCCCACAGGACCAGAGGAGATCTCCACAAATGCATGGGCAAGCACCTGGAGCTGTCGGGTCCCCTCGCGCTACCGTTTCCTGGTCTCTCAGTAGAAGCCAGGGGAGCAAAGGTGAATAAATAGCAAACACAGCAAAGCAAGAAATGAGGCAGTGAGGAATATTTGTGAATCTGTAGGTGAGGAATGAAAGGTTGAAGCATGCGCCGAGTCCTCAGCTCTCGGAGGGAATGGCATGCTATAGGCATCTACTAAAATGGCAGTGTAGCAGAAATGGTTCGTAATTCTCTCCTTTTGTTTGGTATCTTCATGTGAACTTTTCCAGGCTCCATTCAGTGTGGTTGAAGTACATATGTTATCAGTTTAGGTTATATTGAAATATATATATATATATTTTTGAAGAAAAGTGTTCACCAAAAAACCAAAAGTAGGAATTCAAAATCTTACCTTGATGCAGCCTGCCCAGCGTCTTCTCTGTACATAACACTAACCTATTTTCCTGACTGCCTTGGCTGGTGTGGGTCTTTCTGTGTTTTTTTCTGGAGTGCTGTTCTGAAATCATCCTGTTCTTTTGTTTTGTTTGGAAGTCAAGGTCCCTGATCATTTCCTCCATCTATTGTCTAACTTTTTCAGTCCATTTTCACTCTTCTATTTGAGAATGTACCTCAGACTCACTTGCTACATGCTGAGATGCTGCCTTTGCTGCCACATTGAAGAAATTAGCCCTCCCTGTTTTTGAATGAATTTTCACAGGTTTTGATGGCCTGCCCCTTCGGTAATGCTGGATGATAAATTCATCAGAAATAGTACTGGAAACCAAATGAGGATTGAAGTTGTACAGGGCCTTGAAGGTGAGGACAATATACGAGAGGTCATGAAAGGTCCCACATGAGCCACACCATGCTGTGTAATCACACTGTGCCTCTGTCTTGCCCTGCAGTGGTCACTGAAAGTCGAGAAGTTGATTTTTCAGTCATTGAATCCTGGCACACTACTAATAATCAGTGGTCAAAATGGAAGTTTTTAGAAGGGATAACATAGGGGTGGGGAAGTCCCAACATGCTGCTTTCTTGTCCCCTTCCACCTGCAGAAGGAGCTGGTGCACTTTGATGTGCCGTTACATTATACCAGGGTCGACACGTATTTTGACCACTGTTCATGGCAATAAATGCACTAAAAATATTAAAAGCCCATTGGATTTTAGACTTATGTTTTAGAGAATATACTCTATATTGCAGTATACAAAAATGGTTGATATAACTCCCAAGAATTCGCTATAGGGCTTTGTATAAAATAGTAATGTCAATCAAAGCAGTAGCTGGTAAATCATGTTTTTATGCAGTATATGATCATTAATTTTGCTGATTTGGCTTTTAGGTCCTACCTCATATTACAGTAGCTCACTATTGGAAGCAGTGATATTTTGGGCACTCTCTTTAGAATGACAACAATTCAAGATGCATCTCTGTTACAGTTTTTCACATTCTTTATAGGACCCAGCAAATCCCATTGGAAATCACCAATTGATCCACTCAGTGAAGACAGAGCCTTAATTTTTAAATCAGTACAGTGATATACCTAAGCTGATATAAAACTATTATTAAAATCAGAATTTGACACTTCCAAATTTTAATTTTAAACTTTTTAGGGACCAAAATAGATTTTTTTATTGTGAAAATGTTAGGTTTTAAAAAAGGCATGGTGAGGCATTTATGGAAATATTGTTAGACTTCTTAAATTATAAAGTGCAGACATCTGAAGTATGAAATGACTCTACCTGCCTTGTCACTTTTATGAACCAGTCCAAAATAATAATTAAGTGTATTTGCTCTTGGCAAGAATTTGCATTGCATTAACTTTTCCCACTCCTCCTCAGAATTAACATTAAAGGAAAGGCCTGAAGCATGTGCTTTCATTGACAAAGATTAGACTAAATCTTTTGTAAAATAGTGCTGTTTCAGCAGTACGGTGCATGTTCACTGTGACTATTCATATATTTCTTTTTATTCTGTTCTTCTGCCTTTTTCCACCCTCTTTTCTCTTGCTACTGTTTTTCCCCAGAAGTTGTCCTGCCACCAGTCTTTGAGGCAGGAACATTAGCTCCGTGCTTATTGCAACAGATGTTAAGCACATACCTATACAAGTAGTGATCAGCGATCACCATCTTGCGGCTGTGTCCATTAACGAGTATAAAACATCCTTGGGGACTGGGGTTGGAAAGAAAGAGGAAGGCATGATTTGACAGTGCTTAGTAATAAAATTAAGGAATGCCAGGATGAAAGAGGAGCATTTATCGGTAAAATGGCAAATGAAGAGCATGCTGTAAAAACAGTGCTAGGAATGAATATAAGAGAATGAATAATATTTTGGTTTGTTTTCCTTTTTTGGCCAGGTTTAATAAGCATTTCAGAATAGATGGATTCCCTTGCTGTTTACAGAGCCTAAGTCTCTTGGACTGTGCTGAAAGCATCTAGAACTGTCAGCCAGGTTCATGTGATATCCTCATATGACTGGTGTGGGATCTGGGAATGCGGAGTTGTCATTTTTGGCACTACTCTTGGAGTAGTTGAAGCTTGGCGAGTCCTCCGAGCTGCAGCCCTCCCCTTCCCCAGTCCTCCAGGTGCAGAGCCAAGGTAGGGGGACGTTTCCCTCTCGTCCCCAACCTCCAAACTTGACAGTTCCCTCGCGTGCTTTTCCAGGTTGCTTGGCTGAATGGCAAAGCCTTCTCCCTAAAACCATGGCAGGGAATAGGACATCAATTAAGGAGTCAGACTCAAATTTCTAGTGTGGCATTTTCACATCTGTGACGGCCAGATCAGCTTGTACAGTATGCAGCAAGGAAGAGGGGAGAACACTGGAACACAGACCATGCAGCTTAACGTGACCCTGTGGGTAACAGGGAGAGTGCAGTTTCTGATGTGCTCTCCCCTTACCATTGTCATGGCACACATTAGTTTCAGCCCAGTGAATGGGACTATGGAAAGTCAGGTTTCGGAAGGAATCTAGTTTCATGTTTCGCTTCAAGCCCAGGAATACGAGCTGAGCAGACAAAAGCTTCCCTGCTGTGTGAAGCATAAAGGACCTGCCACTGTGCTGCATCACTTTGTGAAATGAAATAGTGACTGCGAGGGCAGGCAGCCCGACTGGTCTCCAAGCAAAGAAGGCATGTTACTTGGCAGGGAAGTCCTTATAAAGTGGGAGGAAGTGTGTTCACTTTGTCTCTCTCCCCCATTTTACTCCCTCTCGAAAGGGGTCATTGCCTTGCACAGCTGCATTTGAGTTCGCCAGCAGTCACTGCTCAGTAGGTGGGTAAGGGTGAGGGGGGGGCTGATGTGGCAGGAGCTGTGCTGGCCCCAGGCCCCTTGCTCTCTGGAGCCTGTGCAGGTGCTGCTCTTCAATCCAGGTTCCCATGTGGGAACCTTGTTGGGTTTTCTTTTAGTTCTTTTGGCTGATAGTAATTGCCAGTTAGATACAGCAGTTCTGCTACGGGCCTGCAGGACAGTCAGGTTCTGGGTATCCAGACTAACTGTGGAGTAGCATTAAACAGAACCATCAGTAAAAGAATGTAGATACAAGTCAGGTCACATTACTGTTCCCCCCCCCTTTTTTTTTTTAATCAATCATGCTAATTCTTGAAAAAAGTTAAGACGTGGAAGGAGGTCATGAAGTCAGAAAGTCTGGCTCATGATTAATATGCCCATGGATAACTGACTTCTGTAGCTGAAGTTTTAAAAAAAGTCTTGGTAGCTATATAGGTGAACAATTGTCTTATTATTTAAAAAGATTTTGTTTGGTTCACCCATGTTCAGGGTAGAGGCTTTCCGTGACGCAGCATCCGCTATGGAACAAGAAAAAGAAATCCTGCTAGAAATGATCCACAATATACAGAACAGCCAGGATATGAGGCACATCAGTGAAGGTGAGAAGCTGCTTTGCCATACTCTCATAACTGACCTAAAGTCAAAATAGCACATCTTAGGGAGCAGCTTAGTTCAATTGCTTGCAGGTGGTAAAGGTACAGACACTTGAGCCAACTGAGGTTATTGAAGGGCCTTCTGTAACCCTGGGATCCCCTTATTCTTGATTTACATTTACATTCTTGTTCAGCAGAACAATCTACCATAAACATCATTACTGAATTTGTGAAGCCCATACTTAGTTCACTGCTTTATTTTCAAAGTCAGAGCTAATATATCTCTACTGAGAGAGAAAAGTTTATTATTATTATTCTTAGTTGAAAAACATCCTTTGAATGGCTTTGATTACTGGACAGGCATGATTGCTACAAAGCAATAGCCTGCAAGAATGTGATGATTCATATAGTTCCCATAGTTGTGTGACATAAGGGTTTAAATATATTCCCCAAACCTGTATCTTTTATAGGAGATGCCTTAAATTTCCAGTTTATTGGTTCTTTCAGTAAAATATGCTGAGTTGGTATTTTAGGGAAAAAACCCCAAGTGTTTTCACAAAATAGAAACCCATTTTTTTTAATGGCCTCTCATTGAGTCTGGTAGTCAGAAATCACTTCTTTCTTTATGGCCTTTTGGGGTACAATATAAATCTCTTCCCCACAATGATATAGAAGGTCCTTAACATGCTTGTTTTGTTAATGAATGATGTTTACTGGTAATACTGTATGCTTCACTTTTACCTGACATAGCAGGCATTGGATGAGCAGTAGAAAAGTAGAGCTTACATTTTTAGTGAAGCTAACACCTCATTACAAACTAAAAGACACTAGCCTCTGTGAAATAAGTGGGACTTAGATGCAAAGAACCCCACTTCTGGCCTCTGGAAATCTTGTTCATTGGCAGTTGCTTAAAAAAACCCACAAACCTCTTGTACCTCTTTTACTACTTGTCATAGTTTGATTATCTTGATGATGTTATTTGCACTGCAACATGTTAGCTGGTAACCTAGAATATTTTCTTTTTTCAATTTAGGTGAGAGAGAAGAGCTTAATTTGACTGCTAATCGTCTCATGGGCCGAACCCTCACTGTGGAGGTTTCTGTAGAAACTATCCGAAATGCCCAGCAGCAGGAATCCCTACTGCATGCCACAAAGATGATTGATGAAATTGTCAATAAACTTCTAGATGATCTGGAAGATGCAAAAATCCGCTTAATGTCACTTTATGGTGCATGTACCTCTGACGTGCCAGCAGGACCCATCGATCAGAAATTTCAGTCGGTTGTAATTGGATGTGCTATTGAGGATCAGAAGAAAATCAAGAGAAGGCTAGAGACTCTGCTCAGAAACTTAGAAAATTCTGAAAAGTCAATCACATTGTTAGAACATCAGAAATCATCTGTTCGACAGTCTTGCAACAGCAAACAGGATTAAAACATCCTCTTGGTTACTTTTGTCAAATCACGAAATGATCAAGTCTCCATTTAAAAAAGCGCACAGAAGGCTAAGAAAAGTTACTTTTTACAGGTACACGCATATGCACACACACATACACACATGCACACACCAAAGTATCTGATTGTGAGGTGCAAGCATTAAATGGGTTTTGCTAGTATTGGCATTTTGTTTTTGGCAATAAAGAAAGAATGCTATCAAGATTTCTCCTGTAGAGTTGGTACTGCTACTGCAAATTGTAATGTGCTTCTGCTGAACTGTCAAAAACTGTCAAAATCTAGCCTTTCTTTTCTTCTTCTTTTTTTTTTTAAACTGAAGTTGTTTTGTCACATACTAAGATTTCAACTTCCACAACTTTTCTCTGCTGTATACATAGTGTGGAAAACAAATGTTTGGGGCAAAAAGACAAATCATTGCAATAAACCAGAAAAATTAATAAACTGTATATTGTATTTTCCTAAACAATACATTGTCTTACTTCTTACTGATTATAACTGTAATAATGTGGTACTATTTGTAAAGTAGATCCCAATATTTTCTGGAAAAAAAGATAGCTCTAATTTATAGTGGGGAAGTTAAGAGCAATGAACAGTCCATCCAAAGGTCACAAGACTAGAACTAGGCTCCAGCTCTTGTGACACCCCATTCCATGCTTTGTCTATGGCATAATCCTGTCTCCCACTATTTCTGTGTAGTTTGAGGTTGCTGTGTGTTTTTTTTTTTTTTAATTAATATAACGGGAAATTGCATTTTATCAGTTACTACTCTGCAAGTTCAAGCTCATTGGTTTCTGATAATCTTCTGTGAAGCAACAAAGCAAAATAGTTGTATTCTTAACTGGCAAATACCACATTTGTTTCTTCTTAAGTTCAGCCTTATACTTTAGGAAAAGGTGTTTTTTTTTTATTTTGGCTTTTTCTCCCCCCCCCCCCCCCCATTGCCCCTCTAATTTCTGTTTATCTCTGCACTAACTCACCAGCTGTGAGTCCAAAGCTGAAAATTTTAGAGTGAGCCTGGGATTTCACAACCCTCAACAGCCTGGTCAGTTTTAAAGTGTTTCACTAAAGGGTAGTGGTCTCCACAAAAGCTTGCTGAAGTGCTGACACAGTCCCACTGCTTCTTAGCAAGGTGCTAGGGAGGACAGGCTGCGCAGCTGCAGGCAGCCCTGCCCCTACAGCTCCTAGGCTACTAACCAGAGAGGTGACATTGGCTTGAATTAAAGCTCAGCTGTGTGGGAGGGAGCTGGAAGGGCCAGCGCTACTCAGATGGCTGCTGCTTTCAGATCTACAGCTTACAAAACACATGACAACAGCTAAGGAAGCCACTCTGTAAACTTTGGCCACAGCATGTGGAATTTATGTGACCAGCTTGAAGGTCATGTTTACAATGCACAAGGCAGTTTCTGGTGGGAGACCTGCAAGGTAGCACTGGGAGGAATGGAGACTCTAGTACCGGATATACAGATGCTAGCTTGGGTACCAGAAACCATGTAGCTGCATTAGCTGAAAAACCTCAACTGCTTTTAGTGTCACGTAAGTGATGTCAGGGCCCTAAGTGCACCAACAGGCTCTGCAGACTCTTACTCCACCTCATAAAAGCCAACTCTGATAATATGCAGCTGTGTCATCTTGAAACAGACTGCCATGACAAGAGCAGTGAGGAGGAGCCTGGTCCCTTTTGCCCAGGAGTCGCATTTAATCTCAGGCCCTTGCTGTTGGTCCTTGCCTGAGATATATTGTAGGCATGCCTACACTCTGCCTTGTACCTTGCTGATCCTGACTTGCCTTGTTGACTTCACTTCTTTGTTTGACCTGCCTCATCACTATGGACTTGCCTTGCAGTCACTGGACTTTTGGCTGACCCTGATTACCATCACTGGATCTGCTTTGCTCGCCTTGCTCAGGTCCAAGGGGACTGCACCTTTGCTGGTGGGGTCATGGTCCCTCCTGCCTTGCTGTCACCCTCTGCTCTTGGATCACCTTGCCTTACAGAGCAGTTGCTCCTGTTGGTCTCTGACAGGCAAGTCCCGAACCCTGCTAGATTCCTTAGTGTCATTCCTTGGAGTTTTGGCAGTTGCTAAAGGAGAGGAACATAGGGTGCCTACCTGTCATAGTTTGATTTCTGATTGTAATTTTTTGTGGCAGGAATTCTCTCCTTGCTTTCTGTTTGTGGGTATCTATGTGCAACACCAAACATAATGGGCCAGTACCTCCCTGACCTCACCTTACTACAATGACTGTTTCTTCAATAATTAGTGTGAGGCTTCCAGATGACTAAGGACACACAAAGGTCTGAGGCAATGTGAACACTGATTTTAAAGACAGGAACTGTTCCATACAGACATGAAATGGATAAGCAGGGATGCAACAGTGGCAAGAATGTAAGAATGGAAGCAAATCATGATGTGACAAGGGGGATCTTGTCAATATGTGTAAATGTCTGATGGGAGGG
This sequence comes from Apteryx mantelli, assembly GCF_036417845.1. NCBI lineage: Eukaryota > Metazoa > Chordata > Aves > Apterygiformes > Apterygidae > Apteryx > Apteryx mantelli. Next base: position 111,252,026 of record NC_089980.1, on the reverse strand, counting down.
AGTAAAGGAAACTGAGCCAGACTGTTCTCAGTGGTATAAAGTGATAGAATGAGAAGCAATGGGCATAAAAGTTGAAATACAGGATATTCAATTTAAATAAAAGACAAATCTTTTTTTATGGTGAGGATTGTCAAACATTTGAACAGGTTGCCAAGAGAGGCTGTGGAATCTCCATTATTTGAGATATTCAAAACACAACTGGATATGGCCCTGAGCAACCTGCTTTGAGCAGGGGAGTGGATGAGACAACCCCCAGAGGTGCCTTTCAACCTCAGTGGTTCTGTGATTCTGTGAAATATCTCATACTTCAAGCACTGAATTAAAAGGGAAACTTCTTTTAGAAAGATTACTCCTTCTTTTTATGTTAGTCTTTTCTGTATCTTCCTCTGAATCTTTTGGAATTGGTCTCAGGTTCAGGGACCTTTCTGTCTGTGAACCAAACAGCTATAGGGGACAACTAAAGAAAAATTAGTGGTGGCAGCAATGTGATGAGCTCCCAGGAGTGGGAGAGTGGCTAAAATGTGTGTCAGGTCTGAGCCCGAATAGCTTTTCCTGTGAGAATGGGGTTTTCTTGGAGTCCTCGGGACACCAGGGACAGTGTCTGTGTCAGCACTAACTGGTGCTGGCCTGAGGAACTGACAGCAGGTTGAGGGCCCAGACACTCCCAAACTGGGGGGAAATATCTCTCTTATGAGGAAAGACTGAGAGAGCTGGGCCTGTTTAGCCTGGAGAAGAGAAGGCTGAGAGGAGATCTTATTAACGTGTACAAGTATCTTAAGGGAGGGTGTCAAGAGGATGGGACCAGACTCTTTTCAGTAGTGCCCAGGAACAGGACACGCGAGGCAACGGGCACAAACTGAAACACAGACAATTCCATCTGAACATGAGGAAAAACTTTTTCACTGTGAGGGGACAGCGCACTGGAACAGGTTGCCCAGAGAGGTTGTGGACTCTCCTTCTCTGGAGATATTCAAAACCCACCTGGACACGATCCTGTGCAATGTGCTCTAGGTGACCCTGCTTGAGCAGGGGGGTTGGACTAGATGATCTCCAGAGGTCCCTTCCAACCTCAACCATTCTGTGATTCTGTGATTCCTTGGTACAAGTGAGTGTCCTAAATGTTACAGCCTTGGTGTCACCTCTGGCACCTGAGGAGCCCTCAGAGCTCCAGCCCAAGACATGGCTCTGCCTAACATGAGGCTCCTCCTGCCCAACCCCTGCTCCTTAGCTTTAAACTCCTTGCATCTGGGGCAAGTGTACTGTATGGGAGAACTCATACCTGGGACACTCCAGCAGCTATGAAGTTAAGATGCTACACTTTACTCCAGAAACAGCACCCGGTTTTCAGCTTCGAGTTCGTGAAGAGTTCCTAAGAATCTGGCAAGATTAATTTTAGAATTACATTTTTAAAAATACCTAAAAAGAAAATAAAATGTCTCATGAATACATTTTAGATACTTGTAGGCTTTGACAAGAAAAGCAAAGCTTATGGGTAAGGATTAAAGGGCAGGCTAGCATGGGTGACACTGTTGTGGGTGTTTACTACAGGCCACCTGATCAGGAAGAGGAAGTCGATGAAGCCTTCTACAGACAGCTGGAAGTAGCCTCACGATCCCAGGCCCTGGTTCTCATGGGGGACTTCAACCACCCCGATATCTGCTGGAAAGACAACACAGCTAGGCACAAACAGTCCTGGAGGTTCCTGCAGAGCATTGGTGACAACTTCTTGACACAGGTGGTGGAGGAGCCAACAAGGAGAGGTGTGCTGCTGGACCTCGTACTAACAAACAAAGGAGGACTGGTGGAAGATGTGAAGGTCGGGGGCTGCCTTGGCTGCAGTGACCATGAGATGGTGGAGTTCAGGATCCTGCAAGGAGGCAGCAGGGCACTAAGTAGGATCGCAACCCTGGACTTCAGGAGAGCAAACTTTGGCCTCTTCAGGGACCTACTTGGAGGAATCCCATGGGTTAGGGCCCTAGAAGGAAGGGGCGTTCAAGAGAGCTGGTTAATATTCAAACATCACCTCCTCCAGGCTCAAGAGCGGTGCATCCCTATGAGTAGGAAGTCAAGCAAAGGAGGTAGGAGACCTGCATGGATGAGCAAGGAGCTCCTGGCAAAACTCAACCAGAAGAAGGAAGTATACAGAAAGTGGAAAGGGGGACAGGCCACTTGGGAGGAATACAGGAATGTTGTTAGAGTGTGCAGGGATGTGACGAGGAAGACTAAGGCCCGTTTGGAATTAAATCTGGCTAGAGATGTCAAGGACAGCAAGAAGGGCTTCTCCAAATACATCAGTAGCAAGAGGAAGACTAGGGGAAATGTGGGCCCTTTGCTGAATGGGGTGGGTGCCCTGCTGACGAAGGATGCAGAGAAGGCAGAGTTACTGAATGCCTTCTTTGCTTCAGTGTTTACTGCTCAGGCCAGCCCTCAGGAACCCCAGATCCTGGAGGCAAGAGAGAAAGTCTGGAGGAAGACTTTCCCTTGGTCGAGGAGGATTGGGTTAGAGATCATTTAAGCAAACTCGACACCCACAAATCCATGGGCCCTGATGGGATGCACCCACGAGTGCTGAGGGAGCTGGTGGATGTCATTGCTAAGCCACTCTCCATCATCTTTGGAAGGTCATGGAGGACAGGAGAGGTGCCTGAGGACTGGAAGAAAGCCAATGTCACCCCAGTCTTCAAAAAGGGCAAGAAGGAGGACCCAGGGAACTACAGGCCAGTCAGCCTCACCTGCATCCCTGGAAAGGTGATGGAGCAGCTCATCCTGGAGGCCATCTCCAAGCATGTGGAGGACAAGAAGGTGATCAGGAGTAGTCAGCATGGCTTCACCAAGGGGAAATCATGCCTAACCAATCTGATTGATAACCTTCTATGATGGAATGACTGGCTGGGTAGATGAGGGGAGAGCAGTGGCTGTTGTCTACCTTGACTTCAGCAAGGCTTTTGACACTGTCTCCCATAACATCCTCATAGACAAGCTCAGGAAGTGTGGTTTAGATGAGTGGACAGTGAGGTGGATTGAGAACTGGCTGAATGGCAGAGCTCAGAGGGTTGTGATCAGCGGTGCAGTCTAGTTGGAGGCCTGTAAGCTAGCGGTGTCCCCCAGGGGTCAGTCCTGGGTCCAGTCTTGTTCAACTTCTTCATCAGTGACCTGGATGAAGGGACAGAGTGCACCCTCAGCAAGTTTGCTGACGATACAAAACTGGGAGGAGTGGCTGATACCCCAGAGGGCTGTGCTGCCATTCAGAGAGACCTGGACAGGCTGGAGAGGTGGGCGGAGAGGAACCTCATGAGGTTCAACAAAGGCAAGTGCAGGGTCCTGCACCTGGGGAGGAATAACCCCATGCACCAGTACAGGTTGGGGGTTGACCTGCTGGAAAGCAGCTCTGCCGAGAAGGACCTGGGAGTGCTGGTGGACACCAAGTTAAGTATGAGGCAGCAATGTGCCCTTGTGGCCAAGAAGGCCAATGGTATCCTGGGGTGCATCAGGAAGAGTGTTGCCAACAGGTGGAGGGAGGTGATCCTCCCCCTCTACTCAGCCCTGGTGAGGCCACATCTGGAGTACTGCGTCCAGGTCTGGGCTCCCCAGTACAAGAGGGATGTGGCACTACTGGAGCAAGTCCAGCGAAGGGCTACAAAGATGATTAGGGGACTGGAACGTTTCTCCTATGAGGAAAGTCTGAGAGAGCTGGGCCTGTTCAGCCTGGAGAAGAGAAGGCTGAGAGGGCATCTTATCAATGTATACAAATATCTAAAGGGAGAGTGTCAGGAGTTTGGAGCCAGACTCTTTTCAGTGGTGCCCAGCGACAGGACACAAGGCAGCGGGCACAAACTGAAACACAGGAAGCTCCATCTGAATATGAGGAAAAACTTCTTCACTGTGAGGGTGACAGAGCACTGGCACAGGTTGCCCAGAGAGGTGGTGGAGTCTCCTTCTCTGGAGATATTCAAAAGCTGCCTGGATGCAATTCTGTGCAACGTGCTCTAGGTGACCCTGCTTGAGCAGGGGGGTTGGACTAGATGATCTCCAGAGGTCCCTTCCAACCTCAGCGATTCTGTGATTCTGTGAAAGCTTCCAGCTGTTTAACAAAGCATTGAAGTCCATGATAATGTGGTACAGCACAGGTTTTCTCAAAAATCTCTCTCTGAAATACGGTTCAAGTGAACATAGTCTATCTATGCTCAAAATATTCCTTCAGGCAGCTAAAAGTCATTCTTCTTTTTACACCATTTACTAGTAAACACAACTGTGATTTTGCTCTCAAGGACAAAAATGAAGTGATCACAGTATCAACAGATGAGTTAATAGCATAGATTAGCCTTATTTTGGCCTAAGTTACTAGAGTTTATGCTTTCTTAAGTTCTGTTTGCCTTACGCTTTCTAAATTCTGTATCTGACCTACAAGTGCCTCTACCATTACCCTCTCCTAAGCTTTTTTAAGATAGCATACTGATTTTCCACATCCATTAAATATCTCATAGGTTTGAACAATCAGTATTTTTACAGTAGGTGAAACTACCTTTAACAAAGTTTCACTCATACAGGCATACCTGTAGACATCTACTGAGTATTCTTCTGTAGTTTCAAACTGGCTGTCTTAGACATCTATTACTGCTAATATAACTCAAAATAGCTAAAGACAGTTGATATGCGAGTGACAGGAATCAACAAAAAAACAGATGGAAGATTTTTAAATATCTCTCTATATAAAAGTACTATCTGTTGTGGGAAAAAAAAAATAAAAATACAGTCAATCAGGCTCAGCAGGCATAAGGCACAACTGAGACAAAGTCAGGTGTAGAAAAATAGCTACGTTTACACACTAAAAGATTGGTTCTGGTATCTCCTGAGCAAAGAAATAAGGTTATTCTCTACTTTTCAGCATAATCCAGTCCTGGAAAACAGTGATCTGCAAGCATGGAAAGTTTTCTCAGACATGACAAAGCACGCAGGTGTTTCAAATGGTTATGTTGGGGACCGGCAGCAGATGACTGGCCATCTTAAATGGCCACCTAGCTTCCTGCAGGTGAATGTGATATGGTGGCACTGTACATAAAGACCCACCTAGATAGTGTCAAAGCTTAATTCAAGCTACCTGATCTAATACTATGTAGTACCTACGAAGAGTTTTCTCACATTCCAAGGTGTTTTTTCTGCTAAAACACTGCTAATTAATCCTTACTGGGATGCTAAGCAAGCAAACCTCTTCATATACAAAACTGGATGCAAGAGAAGGTAATAGTACACTATTTTCCAAATTACCTGGGTAGGAGGCAGACCCAGATGCTGTGAGTTCTGTTTTACTAAAAACAATGTACTAGACATCTGTTTATTTTCAGAAAATCAATCAAGCATCTTTGATATATTAGCAATATTTTAATGTCATTTTCAATGTCTACAAACATTTATAGGCTTGCTAATTTAAACTGGGTCACTATATTAGTCAGACTAATCATGGAAAAAGCAGAAGCCAACCACAAAGAGCAGAAGCACATGTTTGTATTTGAACTCAGTGGAGAAGAAACTAAGAGGCAAGAGCTCAGAAACAGTGTTTCTATTAGAGTGGGATGCCCACACTTGTGCCTTTTAGGGTTTCTGTAATGTGTGTTGCCTTGGATCCCAACTGTTAGCGACATACGGATTAGAATCAGGCACACAAGTTTCTGAGCAGACTCATGTTGCACAGCCACAGGGGTATAACAATTTCTTGCAATTTAATACACTGAAAATTTAATATAACTACAGAAGTAGTGACCTGTAATCAGACCAGACAGTAATCAAATAAAAATGTACATACATCGCTGTGAAACAACTAATGTCACTTACAAGAGAATAGTAGAATTAACTCCTATGGATTTTACAGGAACAGCATACACAGAATATTTAATTTTAAACATTTATTTTTTCACTTGAGGATTAACTAAGTTATATTGGCATTTTTTCTAAAAATATATATTACATGAACTTGAGTGCATGAAGGTGATAAAAATACTTATATACATTATCTGTTTTAACCATTCAGATTCACATGAACTTGCAAATACAGCAAGCAATTTATAAGTAACAATGTATTTTTATCTTAGCAATGAGAGCAGTATTTCTCCTGGTCCAGATTATTATTATTATTATTTTTTGGACCATCTTGAGTTGGTTCTGCTGAACATTTATCTCAGTAAGAGACGACAGGAATACTCACTCCACTGCGTATCAGTATTACCTTAATGCTACTAGTACCCTGAGAATGAGGCTAATTTAGTACTGCATAAATAGGACTCAAGTGGCGTTGAGATGACTCTCAGCTCTCATACAGAACACAATTTATTATTTAAAACAGAACTGTTTGAAATTTCTCTTATTCTGCTCTAGCATCATTAGTCCAAAATTTATTATTCCTACTTTTTTTTTTAAACAGTTTTGATTATCCATAAGGTGCCATATTTAAGAAAGAAGTATTTTAATTGGTAAGCCTCAGATACTATTTGAGCACATAAAATGATACACACAACTGATAATTCCTATGTAAATATGGTAAGGTAGTTTTGATGAAATCAAGCTTATTGGACCATGCTTGCTCTCCGTTTGATGTACAATTAGGGTTTAGGAACTGCAATTTTAGCCAAAAATTTATGATCCCATTTAGAAAAGCAGTAGGGACTTAGGTACTGTCACTGGAATGCAAGAAGCATATTTGTTTGTTTGCTCTATGATTGAATTCCCACAAGTGAGTTCACCAGTGCAAATAATGGATTCTTTTACTGATTAACTGGTAGCTAGCTATCAGCTTGACTAGATGAATTAACAGGTTCAATGTGCATGTTCACTGAGTTTTCTGTATGTACTCAAGCAAAACCACTAAGTGCTACAATGTGTTCAGCTGCTCAATTCCCTTTAGTAATAACATACGTCTACAGAAGTGATGTAAAGGAAAACTGCATGTCAGATATGCTGTAGCCCAATAGCAAAAAATAAGACAATTTTACTTAAGTATAAACAAAAAATTAAACAGCAAATCACATTGACAGTATGGTAATTTGGACATTTTGACAAAAAAAGGTAAGCTTTGCCTTAAGAAACACTGAAAATAAGAAAGCTCCAAAATTGTCTTAAATGGAATATTTATGATTTTTAAATTAAGCACACACACACACACACACACACACACACAAATCTTAGTGTGACCAATGTTACAACTTTGAGATTTGTTATTTCCAGTTGGAAATGCATCCTAGCATTACTACTTCGCATCAAATGATGCCCCACTTACTGGGAAGACACCCATTCACTGAATGGATACGACACAGGAGTGACAGATGCTTTAGCGTACAGAGTCTTCAGTGAATGCTTATTTCATTAAGGCATTAACAATTACAGAAGTTTTCCATCAGTGGTAGCGTTATCAGCTGAAAGCGAAGAATACTGGCAAGATCCAGATAATATATCCAATGCAGCTATTCAAGAGATATTAACAGATATAACAGGTTTAGTCTCACAGAACAAAACTTCGTGTCTTGCAATAGGAACATCTGTTGTTCACGATACAGTATGCTGCTTTACCACAGGTATCACAGACAGCTACGTCCTCCTCCACCATGGAGTCACACAAGATGCACAGAGGGCATTTTTATTACCAGCTCTGCATGCATAGGTTTTGGTAAATAAACTGTATTAGGGTATTTTAATGAGAATACTTTGAGTGGGGAATGGGGCAATGTTTATAATAAAAATTATTCCCAAGGGACCGCCTGAGTGCTAAAAGTTTAGGCCTGTCTTTTCATCCAAAAGCCAAAAACTACTCCCAAGTAGCGATGTGAATACTTAAGGAATTCTGCAACATGCAAGTCATCTGGTTCACATCTGCATACTAAAACCAGCAGGAAAAAAAAATGTAAATTTTAAAGTAATGTACATGCAGAGTATTCTCCTGACAAATGCTCATTTGGACAGTTTCTATCTCTGTCATAGTGGAGAATAAGCACTGCAAAGTACAAAGAAAAAGTCACTTTAGAATTAAGATGGGATTAGAATTAAAACTGATTGTTACCCAATGCTGCAAATATATTCTTAGCTTAAAGCCAATAAGTACTAAATTTCAACATCTCCTAAATTTAGCAAGTCTGTCAAGTCTCCACCTATGAAAATTTCTACTGAGTTTTCAGTTCTTAAAATAGTGGTTTGTAATGACAGACCTTAAATACAAACGTTTATTATATGTAATAATGACTTATTTTTCAGTACTCTGTACAAAGTTAAATAAGACAAAAAAGATGTTTCAGACACTTTGTGGCTGTTTGCTTAAAAAAAGAAACTGGCAGACAGACAGTGAAATGTATAAGTTTCCATATTAAAAACATTTGTTAAAATTTTTCATGCGCACATTCTACCCTAAGTAGTAAGATGGCCCCATTACATACAGTTATAAGTCTCTCTGTTACCAAATCCTAAATACCTTACTTCTTAAATTGCTAAAACAGGTGGGACTCAATCCATTTACACATACATACAGTGATTAAATGCACTTGTTAAAAAATAAAGGCCCTTATCCAAGAGAGAATATAGGAAACACATGGTGAAGAACACACAGTTTTGCTGCAATAGCAAAGGGGATCAAATGCCTTGAAGATCACCTTCTTGCCAGCAACAGGAGATGCTGCAACAGCTTGTCAAAGAAACAAAGGTACTTGGCAGAAAGGCTAATATAGTAAACATAAAATACAGTGTTCAGAGATCTTTAGTGTTTGTGCATAACTGTTGCCACCCACTTTTCTCACTGCAGACAGTGGGACAAGAATACGTTTCAGCTTTCATACTCATTGACTTAGAAGTAAAGTAAATCAAGCTTCCTACATGAATTCACACAGTGAAAAGTCCTCCTTCTTAAAATATACAGGATCAGTCAAGTCATTTTCAATCTCATACACTATTTAAAAAAATATTAAAATTCTTATTTTTTTTTTTTTCAAGCAGAGTATTTTGCATTTGTCACTGGCAAGTTAGTTATAGAAATCCTAGAAAGTTCATACTACAAAAAACATGTAAACAAAATGGATATTTTAAAATGAATGCATGTTTTTGAAGAGGATTAAAAAGTATTTATTTTTGGTAAATAGGAGATATCTTGATCAACATATTTATAGCACCTTAGTGATTTAGGAGCCTAAGCCCAAATACATTTAATTTAGATTTGGGCTCCTAAATCACTTCTGTAAATTACTTAAGCACTTTGAAAAATTTTTGCCATGCCTCTGATCTGGCTGATTGATTAGATTTTCTTTAACCAGCAGCTAGCTCTGAATCTATGAAAACATTAAAGAGAGTCTCATTAATGTAATTCAGTCATCAGCTGCAATTTCTTGGATCCTCTGCAGTCTAGTTTATGATATCCAAGAGGAATTTCTCCAAAGAACTCAAACATTTCGTGACACCACTTTGCAAGTTCTTTTTTCATAGATGATACAGCATACAGGAATCAGGTTTTGGACAGGAGTATGATTATGTTTATAGGTTCCATCTGGATAATTGTTAGTGTCAGAGACCATGTTATTTGTTCAACCTGTTAAGACTGAGAAAAACAAACTTACAAGAACATCTGTAGCATAGCATTAGGTAAAAAGAAGTAACGTTTTTGGCACCATACATTTTTAAATCTAAGCTTTTAGGCCCAAGGTGTGGCAAGTTAAACACACACAGTACCAACTGGGAAAGTCTCGTCTGAAATGCAAAACTTTTAAAGGAAAAAAAATATTTTAAAAATCATTAGCTGGTCTGCACAATAAATCAGATAATGTATACGCTTCAATTTAGCCTAAATATTCATACCAAATGTTTACACATACACCTTAACACTCATATAATACAAGTATATTGCACTAACAGAATTGCCAGAATCCATACGAATATAGTCTGGCATAAAATGTGATGTCTTCATTGTGCTCTTCATTTAACTTTTTAAATGTCCTGGCTAAGCAATTCTATCATGTTTTCTTTTAAATTTAGTTGGAAGTGGCTACTTCACCTTGGGCCATAATATTATGGTCTGTACCTATACTTGTAAGCATTATCCTTACGTTATTTGTGCTTCACAATTCAGCAAAACCTAGTTCATAGCTCTGTAAGTAATTCCTTCAAACAGGAGAAGCTTGCTTAATTTTTAGGAAGTGCACAGGGCAGCCATGGTTCTATGTTTTGCCACCAGGTGTCTCACTCTACTCACCAAAAAACATTGCATCAGCAATTTTATTTAAATCCACCATCTGTCAAAGATCCCATAGGCACAAGAGACTTGCTAAAGCACTGGTAAAATACCTCTACAGCTGACTGTGTTCCGTATTGAATTGCACAACTTCATCCAATTCACTGTCATTCTTTTTCCTCCAAAAGCGGTCTAAAGTATGCTGCAGTTGCTAAAAGGACTTCTGTTTTTCTTGGTCCTCTGTTTGTTTGGTCTAAGGTTGATGACATCTCCGCCATTAAGACTGCTAGAATTCTGGTTGGAGTGACTTCCACCAGCCGTACTAAAAACACCTACAGAATTTAAAGACAAGAAAAGTACTTCTGTTTCTTTACATCCTGCAGCATAATACACTGACGCTTAAGATCCAACACTTACTAATAGGTAGTAATGCACCTCAAAAGCAAACTCTAGTTTTTGAAGGCTTTATTTTTGTTGTCACTTGTACAGCTAAGTCTGAAGTACAGCCAGTTGGAATTACTAGCCAGGCAGTATTTAAAGCTAGTATACATCTACATAATTGAAGGGTAGTGATGCACTCAGACACTAATCCCATGGCAACAAATTTACGGTTGAGTAATACAGTAAAAGAACATGACAACTTGAAAGTCAGAAAGTTTGCTGAGATAAAGTTAAGGAAAAAGACTGAATAAAAGGGAAATGCTTTAAGGAAAATAAATCAACTGACTCAGAAGTGCTTTAAAGAAGAGCTACAAAAGTTCAGTGTTCCCTCACAAAAGTCTAAGCTTACAGAGACCCTCTTATTACATGCCAGATATTTTCACAGTGAGCTTCTTGTAAATCTGCACCAAGATGAGTAACACTAATACTAATTACATTAAAAAACAAAACAAACCAAAACAACCATCCTTTCTCAAGTCCTTACACAATGTTTGTTTAAAAGAATTTAATAATTGGCACTTGCCAAACATTGGCTATAAAGTTCACTTGTGTCAGTTTGACAATCTTGTAATTTTAGAGTCACAAAGTTATTTTACAAAAGGAAAGGAGACAATATACTAAGATAGGAGAGTACTAATTAGAGCCTGACTTAACTTCTGTTAATTCCAAAAGGACACAAAAGAGACCATATGCTTTGATGGCAAATAACACTGTCTTCTTGTTTTTTATTGAAGTGTACTTACCAATCTTGTTACTGCTTGTATGTACTAGTTCTGGATCTTCAGCTGTTTGTTGCTTGAGCCTTTGAAGATATTTATCAGCCAAATATTTAAAAACTGAAATGTCAAAAAAAAGTATGTCATAGTATGCTTAAAAAAATAGTCTTCATATCAATAAAAATATTTTCATACCAAAAATTTGCTTGGTGACAGAAGTGCATTTGACAGAATAGGTTTGCTACAATCTGGTAAGTGTTTCTCTCTCGGCAGGCCATATTATATATATATATAATTTCACAACAAGCCTTAGAATAATAGCAATCTTGTAAAGTAAGGCTATTAATAAAACTCAGCAGCATCATTGTTCTAATATAACTAATGCTATCCCTATATGTATAAGGGTATAAAAAGGCTGTCTAAAATTCTGAAAAGTCTGCAACTATATGAGAATTTTCAGAACCTATATACGTAACAGTTATTTACAGTTGTAAATACTAACTCATTTAGTGCCAATACACAAAAAGTTTACATTTTTTTTATGTAGAAAGTCTGTAGAAAATTTGCTTTCCAATTTGAAAGATATTAATGGTGGAGAAACAAGAAGTTCATTTCTAAGATTCTCTGATTAAACAAAAAAATAAGTCATCAGAGACACAAAGTTTCATGCTTAGTCAAAACTACTCCACACAGGATAGGAACTGAAGTACAATACCGTTACAAAATTAAATACATGCATTAAAAAGTGATACTTAGGAACTGGCAAAGTATCACCAACAGAAAAAAGGCTGCAACAAATCCCATTTTTAAATATACTTTAACTATTAATGAAAATATTAAATAATCATTTATCCAAATTATTTATTAACTGAGCTATTAATTATTATGAACTAAGCTGTTCAACAATTGCATATTGTAATAACTGAGGTTTTACCTATACAATTTTTTTAAAGCTCAGTGCTATTGACTGTCAGTAAGCACTAACAAGCCTAAACACAGTGGCACTTTTAAATACTCCAGCTATACTACACACACAAGGAAACAGACATAACACACTGGTATCAAACAATTATAGCTATGTTTAAAGTGTGCTGCTAAGAAATATAAAAAGGTTGGTGAACAGCGCACACACACAAAAAAATCTGAGACAACAGATCAGCTCCAAACTACACAGATGTATGGCACTATACAGCAGATGCCATGATAGACACCTACTCCGCTGCATCTCTTACCTTCAGTTACATTTAGGTCTTCTTTCACAGATGCTCGGTAGAATCTTAATTTTAGCTTTTTTGCCAGTGCTTCTGCCTCTTCACTGCACAATAGAAGAAGACTTTGTAAATACTAATTTGTATCATTTGTCAACATTTATCAATATTTATGGACAAAATGCTTTGTGGTTAGTCAAAAATGGCAAGGTGGGTTAAGAAGCTCTGAACATACAGACATACCTGATCCTTAATTGCTTTACAGTATCTCCACTATGACAGGAAGTTATTTTACATGCAATTTCTTTATGGCCAAAAGTAATTGCATTTCAATATTTATTGACTTTATTAACAACTAAAATTTCCCAAGAGTTGCAAGACAGGTGTCAGTGAAACCAAAAGGAGGTTGTAATTATGATAATGATCAATAGACTCAGAATAATGATTACTACAGCAAAGGAAAAACAACCAAAACCCCCAATTCTTAGATATATTTTAGTAAAGCAGTAGAGTAGATGATGCAATCAAATGAGTGTAGAGGTGAAATCAAGAATTACTTTTTTTTGTGAAGTGGAAAAAAGCTCAACTTGTGCTGAATTTTAAGGAAAGGTTGAGGGAAGTTATGAGAATTTCACCAAGGGAAATTATGTCATCAGAAAGATGAAGTTGCTGAGGCAGATGAAGAATTTTGAGGACAAAACCTAAGTGACATACCATAAATAAAGGAGGAGTTCAAATGCAATTTTGCTTTTCCTTTGAAAAATCCTCAGTATTCTGTGCAGAGGGAGTAGAAGCTGATTTATGCCATCAGTGATGGCAAACAGAGAACAAGGAGAGCCAGTGTAGGAAACAGCAAAAGGGAGAAATAATTTAAATCTCTCAGGAAGATGGTAGAAATAAAGAGGTGGAGAATGGTCAGCCTTATCATGCAGTATTTTCCACAGTATACGCTGTTAAGCTGATTTTGTAGCAGAAATGAAATGAGGCATAGATACAAGAAGTAAGGCAGAATGGATTGACAGTAAAATCTATGAAGAAAAATACAATGAAGAAGGATCAGAACAATGCAGTTTGAGAATATTAACAGATACAGATTTCTATAAGTTATGTTTTGATAGAAATGGGCAAAAGAATAAATTCAAGAAAAGCAAAGAATATTATGATAGTTTTTCAAAAAGCTATTTAATACTTCTTTATCAATTTAGCAAGCGTTCACTAGCCAAACCAGATTTCATAACTTCACTGGCACACAGCAGAGTCTAGCAGTAACTATAAATTTTAATCAGGAAATTCAGTTTTTGAGCTTCCTATTTAAAAAAGGAGAGAATCATATCATGGCACAACCAAACTCTTCAGGCCATTCCTCTGTCTGATTCTTAAGATGATGACATGAAGCAAAGTTCCTAGCCCAGCAAGCCCATCTATGCAAAGAACTACACTCACGCAGTAACACCACTCATCAGCGTTTCTAGGACATGCTTTCATACAGGTTCTAGGTTTGATAACCTAGGCATCATAAGCCTTCACAAGAAAATCCCATAGATTTTTTTCTTTTTAAGTATGTATATACAGGATTATATGTTGTTCTTTAAAAACAGCATCATAAAACTCCTACTTCTTTATACAAGAGTCATCAAGGAGATCAATCTTATTCTGTACAAGAACTGTGGGAATGTCTCCAACTTCGGTCACCACTTTTTCCTTCCAGGTAGGGATTGCTTTGAAGGACTCTCTGTCAGTTGTAGAAAACACAAGAACACAAGCCTGGGCGCCTAAAAATATACAACCCAATTACAAATACGAATATATACAAATCAGCCAACAAACAAAAAAAAAGAACCATATCATATAAAATGTATTTGGAATATGAGGTTTTTTTTCCAGTTTATCCCATAAAAGTCAACTTTTATTACCAGCTTGTGTCAAACTAATGGTTAGAAAATTCCCAAAATGAAAAGTAATAAATTGCTATGTTATTTTGATCATTGTTCCCATTCTTCACAATGGTTATGGGTCTGTTACTTTTCAAGCTATTCCAGCAAGGTCTGTGTATGCAGGGGAAAGGAATAGGAGGGGGAGTAGAAAGGACTGGAAAAGGGGGTTGTTTTTTCCTTACTGTTTTTCAGATAGTTTAATGGAAGCCAAATACCAAATATTTTTCAGTATTTGTAAAACTCACTATACATTATTCCTTATGCTACAATAATTTGGATTTTAAAAAGTAGAAAAATTAAAATTCTCAAGGAAAGTTGTGGCTATTTGAAGAATGTCATTTAATAGCTCTTTGAAGAAAATAAGTATATTTCTAATTCATGCTCATTCTATCACAGCACTCTGATAAGTGATAAGGTCTTGACTGTTCTTTGCTATCCTCAAGAAACTGCTTTTCTTTGCATGTTAAACACATGGAGAAACACTTTATTACTTATATTCCTTTAATATATTTGATATTTAATAATATAATTCTGTATATTTGCAAAAGGAACTGATAGCTGATGTCTTTGAGATTCTGCAGTGTTGTCTTGTGGCAAATGTCCCAATGTAATATATATAGCATGAAAAATTATTTCCTTTTATCAATATGATTTTTATTTTACCTATGAGTTTCACTGAGTATCCCCCACTCCTGTATTCTGTTTGCCTTTGTACTTTTTTGACGCAAAGTGCTCGATTACTTTTATTAGGTTTCCTCTTATTTATGAGCTCAAAGCCAAGTTTGGTTTAGTTTTACAAGTTTTCCTATGCTCTTTAACATTCTTTCACCTACCTTTAAGACCTTCCCAGTCTTGCTATATACAGTTTTATACCGAATAATAAGAACTGCCCTCAGAATTTCACATTAAGTTCTACCAATAAAACAGTAGCAATGTAAAGCTTGCCATAATTTTTCCTTTCTTACTTTTTTTTGTGTGTGTGCGCGTGTGATCAGTGCTTTGAAAAATCCTATACCTTTATTTTAACAAGTTTCCATGCTAGCTGCACAATCATTGATACAGTACTCAAAAGTAGGCTAATTTGGAAAAAAATTACAGAGTAGCGCTAGCATCTCTACTTGATTCAAGTAGAGCATAAGCTTGTCAGCTGAGCAGATCTCAAAGATCCTCAGTAAACTGTCCCATCCTCATAAACTCTGTAATCGTATTTTCTCCTTTCACAATGGTACAAAGCCCATGTAGGAGAAAACGGGTAAAGAAATTTCTTACCACAGGTGGACTCACCCAAGGCTTTATACCTGCACCTATTCATTTCACTCTTTTGCTCTTGGCCTCAGCTTTTTCAGGCCATGACAAGGAATGCGTTCACTATAAAACTGATGGTGGCACGTTCAGCCTCAAAGTGGGATCAGAATCCAAGGTCAATGAAATCATGATCCAGAAGTTCTTGTTTACTGTCGATGGTATGACTGCTGTGGATTCAGGCTATCTTTCATAGGTTTATAGCAGGATGTAATGTCTCACTAGCAATATCCAGAGTAGGGCTGTCTTGGTTCTGCTGGGGCCAGGACAGTCTTGCAGCCCTCCCATTATCATAGTTAATATGACTGAAATTGGTCGACATGTGTAAGCTAAAGCAATGCTACAAAGGCTTGAGAAATATGAAGTCTAACCGTCATGCAACAAAATGAGGTGCCTCATCATTTGACTAATCAGCAACTTGATAACAGACTAATGAGCAAGATGTCTGTGTTCCATCAGAAAACTAATAAGGATCTATATCAGACAGAAGTGGTAGTGTATGTAGGAGGATGCACACACTAGGAAGTGTCCAATACTGCCTTGAAAGACAGTAATGTGAACAGAACACATGGCTAACAACAGCCACTTGTAAAAGTACTTCGCACATGAATAAAGTACCTAACCAATTAGAAAATGCATGATTTACATAGGATAGAAGAGGATAAACAGTAAGAGGGTGTGTGATACAATAAAGAAGTGTATACAAAGCTTTCTTCAAATCTTTGAATTTAGACCGCTGGATAGTTTGACTCCTGTGTTGTTTGATCGTGGGCATGCAGCTACACTGGCTACTTCGCATATCTACCTGCATATAGAAAACCACATGACAAATCCACTGTCAGCTCCATTTTTGTTTCTGAGTGAGGCTGAATAAATTTGGTCCCTGGACAAGACAAGGCTTAGGAATAGACTGTGAAGCATTAATGTGTGGTCACACACGTTAATGGTCAGGGATGAGCAACTGATCCCTGAAGAACAGACAATGCACAACATTCCAGGTGAATAAATAGGCCCTAGTGTAATGATAGTGGTCAGAGGGATGTGGGAGAGGCAGACAGTAACAGCTGAAGTAATAACCAGCATCTACCTTATCTACCTTGAAGGCATCTTCCCCATATCAGCAATAACTCACAATGAAATCCTTGTATTTCTGAAGTACGCTTGACTTGTTGCTTCTGTAACACCATGTTTGCAGACCTGCTGCTAAACTAAAATTGCATTCCAGGGTCTTATAATTTTGCTTGTCCTTCACGAGTCAAAGTCCAGTGCAGAACAGTCACCATTCCAAATAGCTTGAACTGTTAGATATCCATAATATTGTCTACAATGTGTATCCACAGGCATGTTTATGTTCTATTTCACTGCACTGCACTATTCTTCAGTGTAAAGATCTTAAAGGTAGAGTTCTAACTGCACTAGACTGGGTATGAGTCACAAGCAAGATTTCAAGATCGCCAAGCAGATTTTTTTCAGCCACCAGTTTTGCTTGTGGGAAGTGAGGCCAGTAAGTGTACTTCAAGGTTCCCCTCAATACTCCGTATTTTAGCATATCAGTCTCAGTAATCAGGAGAAAAAGGCTTTGGCTTGAAACAACTGAAGACAAACTTAATTCAATGTTTCAAAAATCCTTCAAATAAAGCTCACAACTGAGCTTGAGGCCAGGAGAGCAAAAAGGAAGCTCAAAGATATTCAAGTACTACTTTCTAATCACTTAAAATTCATAAGCTCAACTTGTAAACTGTACACTAACAGAATGGCCTGTTTCCACATAAGGATAAAAAGAAATAGGAAAAGCAGAAGTTTTTTTTTTTTTTGAAAAAAAAAATGGTAATCATCAATTACAAGTGACAATCAGAAATATTAGAAAAAAAATACTGGTTGCTAAAACTCTATCATAACATATTAAAAGGTCAGAAGACTATACGATCCTGAAACAGTAAGGCATAACTATTACTTTTGTCTCCAAAGAAGGTAATTTTTCTAAGATACCATAACAATACATTTTTTCCCTGCTATCAGGTAATTAGTGTATGACATGAAGTGACTAACACATAGTCTTTGCTATCTAAGTCATTCATGCGTCACATTAAATATAAAAAAAACCAAACCACAACCATTGTCAAATTATGTGTAAAGAAAGTCTAAGTAAGGAATTCATAACAGACTGAATAAACTGTCTTTATACAACTGAATAATGTAGTTTCTATTTATGAAGTAAATACACTTTCCAGCTATGTTAACGTGCTGAAGAGAGTCTGTCTGTACTAGCAACTGAACTGTTGTGCTTAGTAAAGCATCTTTCCAGGGTGGCTGCTGGATTTTTTTTTCCCCTTGGATTAATTTTTATGTGCTTGAACCATAGGTTTTGGAACACTTACAAGTATATTTCTTACAGAAGCAAGCAAATACCTTTAGAAGAAAAATATAATGACAGAAAAGTTAGAAACTGCAAATCAAAATTAGGACACACAAATTTCTGAGTTCTGATTTCATTTCTCTCTCCATCTCCTCACTCCTATTATTGACAAAAAATATTCAATATCACGACCAGAAGTTGCACCTGAAACTTCAAAACTATCTTAAAATATTTTAAAGAGTATACTGGATCAAAAATACAAGACGTTATCTTTTTTATATGTCAATGATTAAGTTAAATATTGCATTAAGTTGTCTGAATGACCACATACAGTTTCCATGCAGATATTAGTCTTATTTTGTTCAATGTTTTCTAAAGAGAAGTACTGAATATCCTGCATCAAGTGGCACTTAATTAAGTCAGGTATCTTACATGAAAGGGAAAACCATTCAGAACTGAATAAAGTGTGAATAAAACATGCTTTGCACATACATGAAATAACTAGAATTCTTATCAAAGAGATAGGAAAATGTCTTAAAAGATGTGCAGACTAAAAAACAAAGAACAAGTAACAAACACAGTATTTTCACCTCGGTAATAGGCCTTAGTTATTGCATCAAATTCTTCTTGACCAGCAGTGTCCCATAACATTAGCCTGACATCCTCATCATTAACTCTGAAATAAATGACATAATTTTGTCATCAGTACAAAAGCAATTCAGATCAACTGACATAAAAATATTTCCATCTCCACAATATGTTTGGTAATGGTAATTTAATTCAAGTTTAACTTGATTTAATGTAATCTAACTTAATACTGATAATGTTTCACGTCCATACCATGCTATGGCAACAGACCCTCAACTACATTATTTGCTGCTTCCCGACAATTCATATTACATTTTCCTCTTCTATCTCTTCCTCTATGTTTTCCTCCATGAGAAAAAAAATAATAAAGCAATCAAAACAAAAGCTTAGGTGCCTGAATAGTGATCCTTTTGTCTTTTTAATCAGCTTACACAATTTATAGAATGTGCTTCTCATTACAATATTTTCCTTTTTATCAAATATAATCGGCTGTTATCTGTTTACATTATGTAAAGTGCTTAGCTCTCTACTGTATTTATTTTTTCCCCACACTTATTTTATCTATTTTGGATAATAAATGTGTGTAATCATTTTATCATAAGCTCTTCCATTTTAGATAAGAAATGACCAAAAAAAAAAATCAACAGGTGGTAGAAAACACATGAAACCTGATAAAAAGCAGCTTAATATGACAGAGCTTCCACTTTTAATTTGTTTTTGAATTATAATTCTAAATCTTGGATGGAAAATAGAATGATGTGATTTTAGTCCACTGGGCAAAAGAGGAAACAGCTCCCTTTACTTAGCTTCAGAGACAGCAGACCTTGCG
The DNA here is from genome assembly GCF_036417845.1 of Apteryx mantelli. NCBI lineage: Eukaryota > Metazoa > Chordata > Aves > Apterygiformes > Apterygidae > Apteryx > Apteryx mantelli. The sequence continues at coordinate 111,232,460 of NC_089980.1, read as the reverse complement.
TTTCAAGTCTCCATAAACCTTAAAGTTAGAAAAGAATAAAGAAACAGAGGGAAGGCAGAAATACATAGTAAACCATCTGTTTAATACATACTGAATTTGTCTCTCCAGGAAATCTACGCCAATAGTTTTCTTGTAGTCTTTTGTAAAAATCCCCTTGCAATATCTCTGAATCATACTGGATTTTCCAACAGCGCCATTTCCTACTACCACCACTTTGATGGCCACCTCCATATCTTCTTCCATCATCTCTGCAGCTCAGGCAATCTTCTACCTAATTCAGGAATCTCTCAATTCTGTAAATAAAGTAAATAGCTATGTTCATAAAAATATTGTGAATAGAGAGCAAGAGGAAAGATGATTACACATTAGGATACATAAAAACCTTACAATTTATTTCCAGCTCTGCCACAGGCTACTTGAGTGACTCTGAGCAAGTTATTTAATGAGTCTGTACTTTTATTTACCATTTATTAATTAGAAATGAAAATAACTGTCCTTTCGAAAATTTAGATTATGAATTTGTTAAGAGAGGGATGGTGGTTCATTTTCTGTTGTTTTTTTTAAACTGCCTATGGGTCCATCCTGAAATCCTTTCTCTGTTTTGACTTCTAGACAATAACATACTACAAATAATATGTTGCAGTTGTGACAATAAGTGGTCCTGAGCCCATATTATTTTATTGAAAGGCAATACATTGGAACAGAAATAATTTACCATACCAATTGAAAAATAAAGTTATTATTTATCTAGGTAATAAATATCAATATTAATAAACAAAATACTAGTTGATAAAGTAAATAATAATGATAAAGCTGTCACAGTTATCATCACTAAAGTGATTTGTACCAAGGCTTGCTCCAAATTAGAGCTGTTTAAAATGTTTATGTGACAAACACAGTATTGGCTAAACATGCAGTCCATGTTATCTCTACAAAGTTAAACACACACCTGAAATAAGGATATAAAATACTTTAAAATACTATAAAAAATTTTTTTAATGAGTTTCTAGCTAAAATTCTATTACAAAATATCCACTTGGCACCTCCAGGCTAATGGCTGGCTAACGTGAATTCAGCACCTTTCAGTTCACAAAAATCAATCTTTCAATTTCAACAGATTGTGTGAACAGGAAAAATATTCTTCCACTATAGGAATGTGCTGTCACCTGTTGATTATATTGCTGATGCTCCTCTGCTAATATGTGCACAAAGTTCCACCAATCAATCCAGGGTGTCATTAGCCTAGAATATGGCAACTTGCAACTTCAGCCATTTGCTTCCTTATGCTCAGTCCAGGTACTAGCACCTAACACCAGTACTGATGCTTTGAATACAATTTATGCGTTCAAATCATAAACCTATTTAATTCTGTGATTATACCCCTTACTTCAGTTCTTATGAATTTGTTTAAATTTGTCTTTCTGAGGAATGGATAACCATCATAATCAAGTATATTTGTGTGCGCCATTAAGTGCCGATAAGTCTACTGTTATCATTCAATTAACTTTTGGCGTGTGAATCAAAACACTAAACTGACTAAATATTATTTGATAAGCCAGAGGATGTGGCATTTTTCAAAGGTCATCTTTTTTAAAAACCAAGATGCTGAATAATCCAACTTTTTCAAAACATTTTTAAAACGTTTAAGCTTTTAAACCGGTTATCTTGCGAACACTCAGTACATAAGTTAGTTACATTAAAAAAGTCTCCAGCATAAATATATTACCTGTGCCCACACGACGCTGCCACTGCAGGGGAGCTCCCCAGTCTCCCTCCCACTGAATTGTGTCCGTGTCCAGCCGTCCGTTAACGGGAGACAAGGCCGAGCTGCTGAGGCACACGGGCAAAGCGCACTGCGCAGGCGGTTATGAGGGATACAGCGCTTCTACGTAAATTAAAATTCCAGCGGGGAAGAATTGAAAGTAATATATTAGAGTTACTGGAAAGATGTTTCATTCAGGTGGGTTTTTTGGGGGGAGGCAGAGAGGGAAGCCCACACAAAAGCCAAGTTTCCTCCGCTCCGCGGCGCTGGGATGTCATCGCAGCGATACCTGGCACCGGCACGGCCGCGCAGCCCACCCCACCGCCCGAGGTAAGGAATCCTCCTCCCCAGGCAGGAGGCAGCACGTATTTTTCAAACCGCCTGCCCGGCCCCGCACAGCGCGCTCCGCAGGGCCGCGCCACCCGACACCCCAGCGCCGCCTCGCCCGCCGGCAGCGGCCCCCCGGTTACCGCCGGCAGCGGTGAGCGCCGGCCGCCGGCGGCGCGCACGCGTCTCCCGGGGGCTCCGGCCGCCCGGCCAAACCCCGCCGAGGCGGCCCCGGCTCCGCCGGCCGCCCCCTCGATCCGGCCCCGGCCCCGGCCCCCTCGGCGGCGCCCTAAGGCGGCCCCGGCCCGGCCCGGCCCGGGCGGGGGGGGCTCCACGCCGCGGCCGCGCTGATGGCGGAGGCGCCGCGCCCCGGCCCGGCCTCGCCGCCTCCCGGCCCCGCTCGGCAGCAGCCCGCCGCCCGCAGGGCAGCCCGCGCCGCCCTCCCGCGCCGTCTCGCCCCGGCCCGGCCCGGCCCGGCCCGGCAGCACCTCCCGCCGCCCTCCCCACTCACCTCCGCCTCGCAGCACCGGCGCGGGCGGCGCTCTGCCACGGGGCGCGGCGGCGGCAGCAGCGGCTCCGCCTCCGAGGCGGCGGGGGCGGGAGGCAGCCGCTCCCCGGGGCCGCCCAACCCGGACGCACACGCCCGCCCGGAAGCGCCGGCAGCGCCGGGGGCGCCGCGCGGGGCCGTGCCGCCCGCGGCCTCCGCCTGCTGCCTCGGGGGCGGCCGCGGCGGGAGGCGCCGGCGCGGGAGGGGCGGCCGGGGCCGGGGCCTCTCCCTGTCCCCTGTCGGGGCCCGGCGCCGGGGATGGCCTGGCCTGGCCTGGCCTGGCCTGGGAGGCGTTTCCGTGGGCTTTGAGGCGGGGCCGTTGTGAAGCGTCCCACCACCGCGCGGGGTCCGCCGGCTCTCACAGGTCCCGGCCGCCTCCGAGCAGTGCCCGCTGCGTGCTGAATTCCTGTTTTCGAAACTTTGCATAATGGTAGGCATGGTAGTCTTAAGATCTGAAGATGTTTCATTTTTTCCAGTTATATCAGCTAGTCTGATAAAAGATATATCCTGTCTTAAAACCTTCCTCTCTTTTCGTATGACAAAGCACACTTCTGACTTCACTTGCTGCTCTGAATGCCCAGCACTTCTGCTACTCAAGAGCCAGCTATTACCAAGTTAAGGTTGTTGAAAACTTCCTTGCACAGCTGAGGCCTCGGTATCCCTGTGGGATGGTTCCTGAGGCTACATTCTTACTGCAGAGTTACTAGGCGTTGCCTGCACTCTAGTAAATACCTTTTGGATTAGCACATTTTGCAGCTACACATCAAAAGAACAGTCAAGCTGTATGGATTGTTTTTGCTGTGAAACTTATGCTTCTGTTCTGTTCATGATGGTCCAGGCTGCTAACCTCGATCCTATCTCATGGCAGGGCTTTTGGGTGCCAAAAGACCTTGAATTCGAGAACGCCCATGTTAAGACAAAGTCGTTACCTGCATTATACTGAACTAGTTGTGTCGGCAGTGCTCAGTAGTTGCACTTCCCCACTGTCTTGATGAGAGATGGGATTCATCTCCCCTAAGATCCATACTGTAAACTTTTCATACAGTATGGTTCATCATCAAATAGGCCAGATGAACTGTTCCCTTAAGGTGCCTCTATCGACTGTAAAGGAAGCCGATGACTGGTTCAGATGTATATTTCTAGGCTGCAATTGTGTAAAATTAGAGGAGACAAATCCTGTCCTAAATGTCCTAATTTGGGCACTAAGTTAGTGACTGCTGTAAACAATTGTAGTTTTCCATTTTCTGTGCCTTAAGTTCCATATGCTGGGTAATGCTTTTAGGAAGTTTAAGGCTATAAGGCTATAACATTTACTGTGACCTGTCTGTAATGCTAAGGATGCTGAGGTACTTCTTTGTGAAGCCCCAACAATTTAGTGAGGCTAAAACATTCCAGCCTGTCTTATGGGTATACTAAGCGCAAGTCAGGAAACTTGTCATAGCCCACAGAGGAAATGAAAGAGTGGAGGAATTGATATATTCACAGATTTCAAGGCTTTAGCATATGAGTGATTTAGTGACTAGATCCCCTTACACAGTGATGAGATCAGACAGCTGTGTGATACGCTTGCAGCTAAGAAATCCTATCTCTTTTCAAGGATGAATTTGTCTAAATTAAAATTACAGTCACTGGATCTTATTATACCTTTTTCATTGAGTTTGATTAGCACCTACTCTTGGATGTCTTCTCCATTTTCAAGTATGAGGACACAGTAATGAAATCAGCTGTGAACCTTCTTTTCAATAAACTGAATATCCCAAGCCCCTTAAGCCACCTATCATTATTGTATCTTTCCAGCATCTTTATCGTTTTCTGTGGCACTCCTTTGATCTCTTTCCAGTATTTTTATGTTTTAATCATCTATACCAAATTAGGAACAATATTATAGTAGTAGATGTGCAGAGGCGAGACAACTTCCGACCTTCTACTTTATATTCCTCTTTATTAGACATCCTAAAGGTCATGCTAATCCCTTTTGCCATATCAACCCACCTGGACGTGATCCTGTGCAACTTGCTCTAGGTGACCCTGCTTGAGCAGGGGGGTTGGACTAGATGATCTCCAGAGGTCCCTTCCAACCTCAGCGATTCTGTGATTCTGTGATCATTTCACTGAGGTCTCCTATTCAGACAGTGTTCTTCAAGTTTTCTGATTCCTGCTTTACAAGGCAGTTTTTAACATGAACATATAACCTGTATTATTTTTTTTCAGATGTATTACCTTGCAGTTAGCTACAATGGAACTATTTTGTTTGACTGCAAGGCAATTCAGTCTTTAACATGAAAGTAATGTCATCATTGACTAAAGCCATCTTTTTGTTAACTGCAAGCTTTACATGAATATCATTTTCTGGATTATTGATAAAAATGTTAAATAATCTTTCACCAAGAATCCTTGGGAGCCTCATTAGAGTCACCTGGTTACTCATATCTCCATAATCATAACTATGTTTTGAAATCTCTCTGTGAACCAGTTTAATGCATCTGCTCTGTGCTCTGTTATTTCCACAGAATATATACATTTTAATCAATGGAATCCTGAAAATAAAACCCCAAAAGAGAGCAATCAGCATCTTTTTGATATAACTTGTTTTTTGTGAAAATATGCTGCATGCTGTACTTTTAGTCTCTATATTTTTGTTAATGAAATCTTGTTTTTAATTATATATATTTTTATTTTACCATCTCAAATTATTTTAAAGTTGGTTTTAATGCAGTTACTCATTTAAGAAAATGAACTAGCTGATCCATATGCTAATAAGGCCATTAAGATGAAGATCTGCACAGCTGGAGTAGGAAAGAAAAGGCTATAGGTCAGACACAGAAGTGAGTGGTGATGCACTCCTTTGAGTGCATGTGTAAGATCACCCTAAGCTTACAGGGTGATGGAGAACCTTGCCATAACACGGTGTGTAGCAATGGGCTGCGCTGATTCCTAGTCTCAGGCTTTCTCTTTGCTACTCCACTGCTTGGCAAAGACATCAGGCTAACACTTGCCGAGAGACACTCTTCTCCACAGTTTGGCAGCTCAAAATCATAGATACGCACCCTCTGGGCTTTACAGGAGGTTTGAGTTGAAACCCAAGTCTTGCCTTTCAAATCTCTCTTCACAGACATTCTTCATTACTCCTTTCTCTCTCTGTTTTCCATTATTAAGAACCTTACTAACAGCCTGTTCAGACCTACCATTTTGTTTTATCTTCTCAGATTGCCAGTTTGTTAGAAGGCAAATATTCTCAAACTGTACAATTTTGCTACTTCACATATATCAGGAAATGGAATATATTCAATATGTGTATCCAGTATATAATGTTTCATGTCTTTTGATATGACTTATTTATGCAGAGATTTTCTCAAATCAGTCCTTCAACATTTGTTAGATTTCAATGTGTGCTTTTATGTATTGTCCTCTTTATGATATCAGGAGAGATAATTAAAAAAAAATTATAAGAAATCATCTGAGTAACTAAAATAAAAATGAACCCAATGTTTTTGTTAGATTCTCAGTTTACATATCATGCCCGATAAGTGTCCTCTCAAAGCAATTTTGTTCCCTTTCTTTCCTTTAAATAGAAGCTCTGCTGAAAGCTAAAGAGAAAAGCTGTCTGCCAAACACAGGAACATCTAGGTAGGAAAAAAATATGCAGTTTGAATGCCGCAGTGTAAAAGTGTCAGTAGCTGTGTGTTTTCTTTTTTTAAGGAAAGCTTTGTATGCAATATAAAGCCCATTTCTGAAATCAAATTTACATCAATATTTACAAGGCAGGTAGAAGTTCTTAGAGGCCATAATGTTTTTCATTGTTATTTGTTTTTCATTATCATTTATTTCAGTGATATATTCCATTCATTTTTAATTTTCATATATTTCACAAATATATAAAAATGTTGAGTATATTTTTGTATTCTTTGATACTAATGATCATGTGATACAGTCTGACATTGTCATTGTCTAATCTTAGGATTGGGGCTATATCATCACGATAAGAGAATGCAAGGATTGTGTTGCATCAATGCATTTTTTATGGCTACTTTTGTAACTCAACATTTTTCTGACTGCAGTTATTAATGAATTATTTGTAAATATTAAATATGCCCAGCAAAAATAAGTATGTGATTTATGAGTAAAATCTATTGAGTTTTGAGTTGCCAACAGTTCTGAAAACATTTCTCATGCTGAAGGCAATTGTTTCTATGCTTAGATCCTTAGTTGTGAATAAGATAAATATAACAGGATTAGTTGCTGAAAGCAGTGTATTCAGAGGTGCTGTTGAATTATCAGGTACAGGCAGTGCGTCGTGTAATGACAAAGTAGAATTTCTAAATATAATTATTTTTATTAACTCTAGAAAGCTGATATATGTGCTCTATATTTTTTGAGGGATAAAAATTTAAATAAAAATAGGAATATATGAGGACAACATCAGGACTGAAACACTAAATATGAGCTAATTCAGTTATGTGTATTGAAGAATCATGTGTAGTTTTAGTATTTGCTATAGCTTCATCTAGAAATGCTTTTGCATGAAGAAAACACTGAAATTGTTTAAAACGGTGTGTATTCAGAGTTACGAATAAATTTTGTATTAGCAGAGATGTTTGTGGTAATGCAGTTGCTTCTCTTTTCCTGTTCTTGCTCACTTTAAGATGTATCCAGTGAATGAAATGGCATGATTGCTTGAGAAAGAGGGAACTGCACGAAAGAAGAAGAAAATGAAGGCATTAAACTTAATTGGGTAATAATCTGAAAATATTTCCTGGTAACATGTGGTTTCTTTAAGACTTGACAAACAACAAAGATAAAAGACATAGATAACAAAAGAGGGAGGAACAGAGTCAAAATTAGCAATAAAGACCTTGAAATTAATATTTGCCTTAGCACCCTATCCCATGGGAAAGCAATCTTTCATATGATGGATCTCCAAATCAAAATTTTAATGACCAGGTGGAAAAATGGGGAGCACTAGAAGCAGAAGCAGAAATTATTTGGGAATAAGAAAACAAACCAAATACACTTCTGATTAAAATTTGCTGCTGAAGATAACTGAAGAGAATTGTTTTAATGATGATCAGAAGGCTTGAGTGGTCAGTTTTTTTATTATTAACTGCTTTATCTGTGTATCTATGTATCTGGCAGGATACACAGAGCCTTCTAAAGTATTTCAGAAAACACAATGCTCACTATAGTCAAGCAAAATGTCAGCCTTATTTATAGTTTGTTTTCAGGCAATGTGGCTGATTGGAGCATTATGTTTCATTTTCCAAAATCTGGAGTGACAGAAATAACTTACAAGTTCACAGTGTTAAATTTAGGCACTAAAGTTTATCTAAAATCATGTAACAGAGGCTGTATGAGTTTTGGATCTACTGAGGACTTGCAGTTTGCCTGGAAATCAGCGGAGCTGAAGATTCTGAGTAACCTAGAAAACTGTGTTGCCTGTATACACACATACATACATACATACATACATATATACCTACCTTATGGTAATTACACCTCCATATGCAAATGTTGACTAAAATGCATTGTGAAAATACATTTTCTGCCTCTGTGTGTTCTGTGAGTAAACATTTTGACAGCATCTGGGAAGAATTAAACAGATAAAATAGAAAGGAGATACAAAGAAGATGAAAACGATCCTGTGAAATTAAAAAGATTCAAATTAACTAGTTTTTTAAAAGTGTGAAATGTCTAATAGGGAATCATTTGAAATATTGGCACTAGTCAGCATTATTGTGGGAAAATTATCTGATATTCAGCAGGAAAAAGTCAAAAGATCTAATCAGGACAGAGAAAAGTTAGACACTTCCATTTCCCATAGTCTTGAGAGACTATTGAAAATAAATACAATTAATCAAAATAAAACTACCCGGAGACCTAAGCTATAAAAAGTTATTCTTGCTGCCTACTGTCATTTATAAGTGCTTTTCAGACTTTCTGTAGAGCCATATTTTAATCCTCATGAGGAATTACAGGAAAATGTTCCTATCAAGTGCAAAAGCTCCCTAATGATAAACTAATGCCTTTCAGGAATTGCAGTCACCAGGATGTAATAAGTGACAGATGAGTGAGGTAGTTCTCATATGCAATTACGACTTTTACAAGGATAGTAGTTTGCTACTTTTCTTCATAAAAAACTTTGTCATTCATCAACATTTAATTTTCCACACATTTTTAATATTCTTTTGAGTCTCTAAAAGCTTTATAGAAAATACATGATTTGAGAAATATTTTGTGTGACCTTTTCTCCATTTTATAGGCTGATCTTGGCAGTCAGTACACGTGCTCACCAGTCCAATAATATTTGAAACTTGGAATGACAGGAATTAGAGAAAAAACATATATTTATGAAACCCTGTAGCTAGGCATATAACATACTTGCCTGGTCTTCAGAGTTTTATTATTGGAGATACTTTCCAGGGAGAGGAACTATTCATAATTGTCACATTAGTAGAAGCAGAAAAGTTTATCTTCATGTACAATGAATCATATGTACGTAAACTATTTTTGAAGTAAGTTAACATCTTATGTGCTGCTGATGTAACTATTTCAAATCTGCTCTATTAGATAGGAGCCATTAATTTACTGTGCTATGTACAATATCCTTATTTTTGGAAGCATTAGTTCTCCACATTACAAATTTTGCATGCTGATGGGAGTCTTTGGAGACAACTGCTGCTAGAAAGCAGTTTAGATGTGAACTGCCCCATTACTGCTGTTATTCCAACTCAAACTGGGAAATCTAGCCCATTTCAGACAAAAAATACTGTGAAACAAATCAAATGTGTGAGATCATCAGAAAACAATTTTGTTTGGGGATATTCCTTTTTGAATTCAAGGCACTGATTATTACCATCTGAATAACCCTTTGAAATATTGCTCTAGTACTGTCCAAAATAACACAAGTATTTGGGGAAAATGTTGCCATGATTTACCACAGTAAGAGTCTTGTATTTAGCATATGCTACAGATTTGTTTACATGATATCTCATCTGGTTTCTGATGTGAATGCCATCTGTCTTATACTCAGAATCTACGGAAAAGTAATTGTTTGCTGATCTGTGTAACTAAGAGATTTGCGGATAGATATTTTGAGGAAGTAAGTGTGGATTTGTAGGTAATTTATTTTACTAACATTATATATTTATATAGATTATACAGTTATCTTTTAGCAGAACATATAACACAATGGAAGTATAAATATTAAGATATTACCCTTTTGATATTTGTAGTTAAAGGAGAATTGTAACGTGTTCTTGATGCTGTGACCGGCCATTGTTTGATTCTGTGGCAGCCAGTGTCTGATAAAGTATTCCACCTGCAGTTATGACTTAAGCTTCATAATGCTGTGAAATTAAAATGTCCTATTATCCCACATTTTTTAGATGAGAATGTTTTCAGTATCAAATAGGATGCTTTTGGTAGAGATGAAAATGCTGTATTTATATCCTTACTGAAATGTGGATTTATCATTTCCCATGGTTAAATCAGAGAAATCGTTTGCAGTCACAGAATGGTTTTGGTAATGTGGAACTTCAGGAAGTTGCTTGCTGAAGTATTTCAGGACTGAGTTTAGATAGTTTTGTAAGTATATGTACAAAATGTAACCAAATTTGTTTCAAGGGACTAAATTCCTCTTATTATCCTTTTTACACAAAGGCAAAGGAACCTGTGAAATGTAAATGACATTGCCAAAAAGGGTACTCTACAGAGCGAAACAAGATACATTTTGCATTAGAGCAGTCAAGCTCTCAGGAAGAATTGTCAAGAGAACTGGTGTAAGGATACTAGGCCAATTTACTATGAAATATATATTATTAATTTGTATTTACTGACCTAAACTGAATAATTCTGATGCAAATGAAAGAAAATGTTGCATTTTATTAAGAGTGTGCAGGCAAATTGTTACCAAGGATTTTTACTTTGCTCAGTAAAGGCAGCTTTCAAACAAACTATATGTATTTTTGTATAGGGCTACACTGCCCTCTCTCCTTCCAGTCTTGCTTGTGGCTGACAGCCTCCAAAGAAGGCCTAATCTTCTGCGAAGTTCCCTTAAACTCTCACAGTGTCAAGAGCAGAGACAGAAGCTGAAGTGTGTAGTTACTGTGGGAACAATACCTTTAAGTCACAATTAAATACATCTCTTTATGGCCAGTCCAAGGCACAGCCTGTACAATGATACTTCTGAGCCTCTAAAATGGGCTGATGATGAAGCTGCCTTGCTGAATTATTTCTGAATTAAGTTCCCTTGTCGGAACTGCGGCTTGCAGGCGCTCCAAGGCCACAGCAGGAAGGCGTACGGTGGTGCTGGGTCTGGGTGGCTGAGGCGCCCAGATTTGCCCAGCGAGCAGAGCCGCAGGACGAGAGCCTGTAGATGCTCCTTGCCCCCATCTGCCCGCCCATCCCTATACCCATTTGCACTAGCTGCTCCAGCATGCTTGTTTCTATTCACATGATATGTAGCATCCAGATCATTGTAGAAAGCATATCTTGGCTGCATACGACTTTATCAAAAGCTTTATCAGACATTTGGGGGTTGTGTTTATTAAGCGTCCCATTAACCATGACTTGGTCTGTCTGCTATTGCAGTAATCACTGATGGAATCACAGCATAATGTAATCCTTCCATGAATCCATGCAAACAAGCCAGATTTTTTTCCACATTAATTCAACCAAGCAATTTCTGTTTGTTTATCAAGAAATGCAAGAATATAATATGTTTTTATTCATTTAAATGTCAGAAAAAAAGTATGTGAATAGTATGTGTGATACCTTGGTAGGTCCTTTGAACCTCAATATTTCTACTGATTTCTTGAGACATTCCATTGTGTGTGTGTCAGGTGAGACTTTTCATTCTCATCTCAACTGGAGTTTGTCTCTTTCTCTAATTTGAACATAATTAGGTAAAGGCCAACGATGACAGCATTTCAAATTAAGTAGAAAAGTTACATATTAAACTAAACTACTTTGTTTTTAGAAGAATATTACATTTGAATAGAAAGCTTGTCTGAAAAAAAAACCAAATACTAATTTTAGCCAAATTATTATCCAAGTGCTCCAAGCTTAGGAATTTTTCATTAAACTGATTTCTTAGGACTATAAGTGCAGATTGTAACAAATGATAAAATGCAAAAATATGTAGTCATTAATTGTACTATAAAAATAATGTATCGTAACAACTTGTTTTCTGAGGTTGGATTTAGTGTTTTAATCAAGAATGGCTAAAATTTGCCTATTCTCTGTAAAGGACAACATCACTCCAAAATTATGTTCAAAGATATTACTGCACAAATGGCATGAAATGTACATTCCTCAGAGTAGTTATGATTCTTTCTATGCCTACATAGTTATTTCTATTGTTGTACATATACTGTATGTTATACCTTGAAATACTATAGGCCTGTTTTAAATAACTGCCGGGAAGAGGGACAAATACTAGTTATTTGGTAAAAAGGTTGATTGCTATGTCCTGGTGGCCGACGTATCTTTATGCCTTCTGCACAGTGTTGGGTTGTTGTACATTTGCCATTAAGTAACTATAGATTTCCTGAGATTTTTTGTGTTCTGTTGGGAGTGATTGTTCTTGGGCAACCTCTACGATTACACAATGTGATGAGCATTGAGGAGAATTTATGTATATTAAAGTTGGTGTATATTTTTCATCAAAAATGAATTTTTATAAGGAAATCATTTAGGAACGCATTAGTTGAGATAAAATTTCATTTTCTAGAAATTTCCCTCTCCCTTCCCCCTCCTCCAAAATATTTTGACCAATATGCTGGAGGGACACACTGGAGAGATACAACATTTCAGTTCAAGTCAGGCAGAAGAGGGATGTGAATTATGCCTCATTTTTCCAAATTGTAACTCTAGGTAAGTAAGTGTGAAGGGCTACCAGAGGTTGAATCGGTGCTGCCTCGTGCTCTATGTGAGGTTGAGAACTCGCCACGTGGTGATTCCCGGGGCAAATGGTGCACACTGTTCCCATTTCACTGTCTGTTGGGACAGACAGTTCATATAACGCAATGGCAAGATTGCACAGGGATGCAAGAGCTTAACTTTTCACCCTTTTCACCTCTGTACCAGGTAGGTTTCTAGCGCACTTCCTTTCTCATGTGCTTGGCATACAGCTCATGACCATGGGGGCTGTGGGGCCCTGCCCATCGCTGCCTCATGGCCTCTGATTTGTACTTGCTGTGGCTGCTGCCAGTGAAGTTGGCAAAGCTTCAGCTCTGCTGGGCTAGTTCAGGACCGCCAACATCCTACAGGCTAGGGCAGATGGGTAGAATTTGGCATCACAGACTGCCTCTTCACTCAAAACGCCGAGTGTAGTCAGTGCTATTTCAGAGGGGACACGGCCCTGTATATCCTCCACCGGCCAGTTGCCAGGGCCAATATCGCCTGTGGGCAGGCCACGATTGCATCCCGGGCCAGTCTTCCTAATATCCAGCAGCAGTTTCATGGGAGGAAGCCAGCACCCATTCATGGGCCCATATTGTCTTTCGTTTGGGGGATGGCTAGTGCTGAGTTCAGGATCAGAAAGGGCATGTTGAGACTGCTGTGCCAGCTGCCCTGCAGTGCCAGCACGCTTCCCTCAGAGCCGCTGTCATGTTGCCATGAAAACATGACAAGAGCCACTTTCCACGGAGTCTCGCCAGTCCCAACTTCTTCACTTTAACTGGGGCCTGGCTTGGTGTGGGTGAATCCACTGCTGCTTTAGAGTCTTTGAGCTCATTTGACAGCCCTCCAGGTGTACATACCACCTCAGAAATGCAAGGAAATAAAGAGATACATAGATAAGTAGCAGAAAACACCTTCGCTACAAAATCAGCATATCACTATGGCATGCCCTTTTTTTTTTGAGTGTTCCCTTCCTGGCTCCTGTTCAAAAGGGAATATAGAAAACTTGATAAACTTGTAGTTAAGACATTTAGATGTTGTGAGTTCAAACCCTATCTGGCTGCAATATGACTGGAACCCCGTGCTTCCCAGCTCCTGGATGAGTGCTCAAAAATTAGACCTCTATGTGAAACCTTCTTTCCCAAAGAAAGATGTTTTTTGAATCCTTAGTAAATGAAGACACTTAAAACAGGAATTAGTTTCAGTGTTTAAATCCATTAAAATAGGCACATATAGGAGAAGATATTTCAGCTACATCCCTTTCTTTGGTATTTTTTTGCTGCCCGGTTTAGCGATCTCACCATGCCAGCTGCTGTGAGTCTGATCTGGGAGCGTTACTCTCTGCCTAACTCTTGACCATTTCATACATCAGAGTAGGTAAATACTAAAGTTAGTTTTGTGACTCGCTTTCCAGGAGGTAGGGTCATGTTTGCACCCATGTCCCTTTGCAATTCTAACACTGTTCTCCCCCTTGCCCCGAAACATAGATAAATGAGTTACGTTATGCTTGAGGACTAATTCAGATGCAGTGACATTCATTGCAGTGTCTCCAGTTTCACATGAGCTATTTGTCTTTTTTTTTTTTTTTTTTGCTGGGCTGTCATTATGCATCTAAAGTAGATTTTATATTGGACTAAGATTGAGAATCTATCTATCTATCTAGCTGATTTCAGGAAAATAATCAAAATAATGAGCTTCATAAAGTAGAAACAGATAGAAGATTTGTGGTCTATAAGTAAAGTAGATCTTCTAGTGCTTTTGGAAATATCTATCTAAGGAATCAGAAATCACAGTGGAAGGAAAAACAACTTGGAAAAAATAAATTTCAGGCCCATGAAACTGTAAGTTACTCCTGAACACTAGCTCAAAGACTTACTTTTCCTGTTTTCTATTTCACATTCATACATTGCTTATTTATATTGTATGGCCAGTTACAGCTGAGACTGGGTTACAGGTCTTACCTCAGTATTCGTTTCCATAAGAAAAGCTCATGAGTGTTCTTCCCCAGTGCCTGTTGGAGTTGGTTCTATAGCTTACCTTTCAATAGAAAATATACATCGATAAAATTCATGACAACTCAGATATCACTGAAAAGAGGAGGAAATTATTGCCTAAGTTTTTGTTGAGAGCGGTGGTAACCTAGTATGGTGCTGTAGCTTGTCTACAAAAGTAGGTTGCCTGTAGCACCTGTCAACACCGAGACTGACTTTCTCTGCAGCTGACTTTGTTGAAATGAATACAGCTCACACTTAAATTCACAATGGCACAGTGAGTCACTGAACTTCTGCGAATGAGCAGACCATATCTTCAGAGGAAGCTGTAATAAACTAATTTGTGAAAGTCCACAATTGACTGACATATTAAAATAATTGGGCCCCCCCAAAATTTCCTCTTCTGATATCAGTTGAGTTAGAACAAGATTGTATTTAGCCAAGCATAACTATATGATTATTTTGCTAGCATGTAGATGAGACTTCATTATCTTGAAAATGTGAGGTTTTGTACATTTTGGTATCACCAGATCCAAATTCTGAATCTAACTTGGTATTATTTTTCATTTGGGGATGTACTGCACTTTTTAACTTTTCCTAGGAACACAGGTGACAAGCACCCAGATTATATTGCTTATTTCCAGTACTGAGAAATTCACCTTTGTAAATTCTGTTGTCATAGAATTGAAAGAACATGTTCCTGGGGCCCATGCTGTATTTTTGAGGCCCCAGCATCATACTAAACCCCTTCTTTCTCACAGGGCATCCTTTATAAAGCATCTGTCCCACAGGGGTCCACTGATGAAATAAGAGCCTTGTATTTTCTTTTCCCCTCTGTTTCACATCCTCATGCTCCTGGAGTGTACTGATTTTTTGTTGTTTTTACGGGATTGTTTTTTAGACTGTCTTTCCTTGGAAAAGCTATTGAAGCTTTATAAGTGTCATTGTGGGTCTGGATAGTCTGAACAACTGGGGCAATTAATCTACTTTCTGGTTTTGCTTTTATAGCTTTGCTGCTGAACCACCTTCAGTAATAAAAGGGAAGATGTATTAAGCTCCATAAATAAAACCTTTGTAAAAATCAGCAGAATATTCTTGAGGAAAAGACTTTTAAATGGGCAACCCTAAAAATGCTATGCTCAATGTTTCTGGCCACCCTGAAGGAAGAATAAGAGAGAGATGTACTAGCTAAATGGCAAGGATAAAGAGCCCAATATATCTCTTTCTCATTATGAGAGTTTTTTAAAAGGTGACTGGAAGACTAAGGAGTGTATTTTTATTGTAGAGTGGCAGGAGAAGATGAAAAAATGGCTCTATTAAATGTTCTCATTAGCTTAATTGAGAAGTATAATGAAGCATTTCATCTGGCCGTCTTTTACAGCCAAAACCAATAGTAATTCCTAAAAAGAGAATGAAAGAGAATAAAGGAAATACTGCATCTACATGCTGTCCAGAGAGAAGCTGTGACATACAGAGTATTGGTAATCTAGAAATTTCATGTGTAGAACATTGAAAAGATTATTTTTGCTGGATACTTTAGACTTAGAACTGTGCTATTTTTATAAGAAGGTGACATATCCAGTTCTGTGGTTAAAGGTATAGGGAAGGCCTGTGTCATGCAGAACTATGTTTAAAAAGTTGAACTTTCATAAATTAAAAGGTCACATCTAACAAAACATGAGACTAGAAGTTTCTGCACAAAAACTACTTGAAAATGGAAAGTTTGGTAGACTGCTTCCATTCTTATTTTTTAAGATAAATGGCATGGTAATGTGATATTTTATGCTGCAATCAGCAGCATAAAGTACAAACTAGTGCTGCAAACTAATCTTTGTGCTGCTTGTTTTCATGCCTATGTTACTCATATTTGATAACTCCAGATAAATATCAAACTTCCTTGTGAACTTTCTTGTGTCCCCAGAGTGCCACCCACAATGGGGCCCTGTTCTTGTTTGTCACTTAGACATTACCCAGTAAACATACTTGGTAACAATACTGAGCGTCTCTTCACAATGATTATAAGTAAAGAAGAATCTTGGGCAATGAAACTAATATTTACATCTCTTTAAAGAATGTTAAATAGACTAGAAATAGTTTCAAGAAGTTAGGGCAGGCTGTGACATGTCTGTAAATAAAGAAATCAAGTTGCATTTATATGATAGATTAAAATGAAGGCATTATTGTGCAGGAGGTGGAATTAGGAAGACAGTGTAGATAAGCTTCCTTTGGATGGAATGGTTCAAATCACTTAGGAAAGGTTATTTTTCAGTGTAATGAGATGGAAGGGAAAATATGGGATGAAGAAATCCCTTTCTTACATTGACTCTTATTTTTGGGAATTTCTAAACAAAAGGTTGAAAACAGAGTTAATGTATTTAGGTAAAGTGAATTCAGATTGTCAAGTGTAATTGCCAACTGGAAAAAGACCAAATTAAAAAAAAATACAAAAAGATTACAGAAATACAAAATGATATTGCTAACATGATAAAAAAGTTATTTAATTGGACAATCCCTTTTTGTTATGTTTATTAGTATCACTGACACCAGGGACACTATAGGGTGTGTCTGGAAGTTGGTGGGATTATAGCTGTGTGATGGAGAGGACAAACTTTTTTTAAGGCTTTCATATAAAATTTGTGACAGTTATCAAACCACAACACTTCTGTTTGACTGGGGAAAACTGAATTATGTTAAGTAAGATACCAATTACGGCATATCCTGCTGTGTCTCATATGCTTCATATTTACCAAAGAGTTTTCAGTTTATGTATACCAATATTATGGAGAGTGTAACAAAATCTTCAGTCATTTATGTTAGGATTTGCTTTTGGTGCATACTCTTGAGAAATGAAGACCATCATTTTGACAGTCCAACAGGCTATGCTATGGAGAAGCCTAAATCCTATAAGGGGAAAAAGCAACCTTTATTCAGTGGGCTGATGAAATCATTAAGCCCTGCAGAAGCGAGTGGAAGCCGAGCAGAAACCCAGTGCCACTGAGGCGCTGAGCTGCCTGCTACGCCCGCGCCTTGGCCCTGGGGCCCATCCTGTCCCCTCCAGCCCGTAAACATGGACACCGGACCTGGGAAATCTCTGCAGTTATCAGAGAAACAGATGCATATAAAGAAAGACCTATTCCAAGAACATTCAAAATTGTTCTGTGGGGCTACTTACTTCCCCCTGTTGATTATAGAGGAAGGATGTATCTATTTGATTCCCCTTTTCCTAAGGCAGACCACCTATGCCTAAGTCATTCTTGACAGACATTTGTCTTACTTGTTTTTAAAGAGCTCCAGTCATGAAAACTTTGCAAGTCCCCCCAGGCACTTCCTAATTATAAGAAGGTTTTTCCTAATGTCTGCCCAGATATCTTCCTTGCTGTGATTTAAGATTATTACTTTTCCTCTGTGATGGTTTTTGAAAATTTTCAGGTTTCCCACTCTTCCATACCGGTCTTCTCTTTATTAAGCTGAACAACCCACTTTATTATATCTTTGTGATTTTAGGTTACTGATTATTCTTGTTGCTGGACTATCCAGTCCTTACATGTCCTCTTGAAATATGACCAGCTGCAAAACCATACTCCAGCTGAGACCCTATCAAAAATAGATCAAAAATGTTACTTCAGTGTATACAGAAGGTTACACTTGATTGTTGTTTGCTTAGATATTG
Organism: Apteryx mantelli; assembly: GCF_036417845.1. Lineage (NCBI taxonomy): Eukaryota > Metazoa > Chordata > Aves > Apterygiformes > Apterygidae > Apteryx > Apteryx mantelli. Next base: position 111,214,266 of record NC_089980.1, on the reverse strand, counting down.
GTCAGTTAAATGGATACATTAGCTGAAATTACTTCTTAAAAGTAACCAAGGATAGGATTCACCTTTCTTATCTTCAGCAATCTTAAAGTTACACATCTAAGTCTAAGCTTGGTGTCTATGGTCAGTGGAGAGAGGTAGGCTCTTCAAGAGGACAATTCATCCCATCCTGATAGAAGTGTCTAAGATATGTTGGATTAAATCAAAGGAAATGATTTCCCTTTTCCCAAGAATAGTCTTAAGGAAGCCTAAAAGACTAGCTTAGACTACATATCTAACTTTCAGACAGTTAAAGGAAAATTGCTTTACCTTAATAATACAATATAATTCAGCACTCTCGATACAATGAATAGATCCTAAGGAAATAGAAGCGTATATTTTAATTTCTTACTAATCTTTATGACTGTTTTCTTCCAGAGTTATAAACTGTAGTACTTTGGATCTACTGTCTTCCACTGTCAGTTAACAATTGGTTATTTTAGGGTCTGAATATTTATAGGGAAGTTTGTCTTTAGGTAAAGAGATTAGAATTTTCTGAAGATTATTCCTAAAATTAATCAGAAAAAAAGAACAAAATCTACTAGGATTATTTCATGTAGCCAATCCACTGGCTAGATTTTTTCTTATGGCTCCCTATTTTTTAGTGTTCCCCAAAATGTTAGCATATACTAAAGTGTAACTTTTCTATCTGAATGTCATCTGTTTTAACAGCAGTGTTAGGGCTTTTGGTGCTCTGGGCAAATGTCATACTTCTGTGAGGTTAGATGATAAAGCTTGGCAAAACTGTATTTATAGTACAGGTATTCAATTATTTCAATTTATCAAAATGTTAAAATAAAAATTTTATTTTGCATCTGATATCATATTGTCCCAGTTTAGATAAACTTACCAGTTTAACTTGTTCTTAAACTGATTTTGATTACTCCTAAAACAGAAAGTATATTATTGTTATTTATAAATGTGTTGAAAATTATTAAGAGGTGAAATAAACATATTACAGAAAAAAGTAACATATGATAGCATATGGGTAGAAGGACAGTAACAAAGTTATAAGCTGCCAGTTTAATACAGTAACAGTTGATAAAAATGACTCATTCATTAAAATGGCTTGAAATGATTCTTATTTGATGTTAAATCACTGGAATTTCTGGGTTGAGATAATTTGTTCTGCCTCTTACAAAGACTGAACACTCATGTGGCCAGTTTTTATGTGGGAAAAGTGAATGAGGAAATGTCATATATGCATTGCTTATCATGATTATCCTCTGTGTGGGGACAGAAGTCTGATCCAACTATTAAACAACTGCAGTACATGATTTGGCCTTGAAAACATTTCACACTGTCATTTACATGGACATCCTAGTTTGGTGAGCTGGTCCTTTCCCTTTTTCTTTAGACGTATTAGATGTTTTGGATCACTGTAAACACTGTGATCATATGTCAGCCTGTCAAGATTTTAAATTTAACTGATTTCTCTTTCACTCCATCTGTTGTTTAAACTTTGAATTTGAGTAATGGTGTTAATATGCTAAAAATTTGATAATGCTTCTTTCTATGCAGACACAAAAGAGAAATTTTGAAGATGCTAAATGCTACGCATAGAAAGGGATTATTGGGGTATACCCTTTGCTAGTGAGAGCTACAGCAGGGCTAAAAGGCGGCTAGAGGAGCCTGTTTAGGAAGCTCTACCGATACCAGAAGTCAGAGATTCTGGAGCTGCTTAAGATTATCTGACTATCATTAAAAAAAAAAAAAAGAAAGAAAAAGAAGAAAAAGAACTGGAAGCATGTAGTACACACAGCAAAGAAAGGAGGCACAGATATGGATATTGTATGTCTGTGGGAGTGATTTTGGGCTTGCTCCATGAAAGGCAGGAGCAAAACTGCATGGTTGTTTCTACAAAACTTCCGTTCCTTGAGGTGACCACATGAAATGAAAGAAATGCAAAAAATGGAATTCTTATTTCTTCATAGCTAATCAAACTGAGTGCTTCCCACATAGGAGACAGATCTGTGAAGGAGTTTTTTGGCCTTGGTGGCATCTGGTAGCAGAAGATTTAGAAATAAAATAATGACAAAAAGAGGAAAGTTTATCTTCTTTGCATTCCCTATTTGTTGTCAAATGGAGATGATCTAAGCTAGTGAAGGCTGTGCTGGAGCATCTGAAAGGGCTGAGGGAGTTTTTCAGTTGACGTGTTGAAGAAAGGTGGAATAGAACATATGAGTGACTGAAGGAGATGGGAAAATGGTAAGGTGATAGCTAATTGAGGGAGCTATGGGATTAGAAGAAAACTGTAATGGGTTCACATAAGGCTATATGTTACTTTTTATTATGATTTAGGGCTAAGTGCTGCATTTTTTATTTTGGATAAATGAGGAAGAGATAAAGGATTGCCCTTCTTCACAATTTTTTCACCAACTTTCTTTAGATCCCATTAAAATTGTTCCTCAAGACAGCCCTCTCCTGAGCACTCTTCTGGTCAACAACCCCTATTTTGAAAAATTTATTTATTCATTTTATGTAGGTTGTCTTCCAAAGTCTTTACTTCAGAGAGAAATTGATGAGGCAGCAAGATTAAATTCTGTTTATTTACAAAGAGCACATCCCATTTTCCTGAAGACAGTAAGAACAGAACAACAGGAAACTGTTTGTTTGCCTGAAGTCCCAGCCTTCGGCTAGAGGTCTGTCCTTGTCTTCTCCCGCAGCCGTGTTCTCATGATTTATTCTGTCTGCTTGACTTTTTGGCTGCCTGGTGTGTGACGTCTCTGCACACAGCCACCTTAGCTGTTCAGTTCCACGTGATACTTCTTTCTCTATAAAGCTCAGCTTCTGCCTGGCCCCACTTGTGGACTTGTGGTCTGGGTTTTTGGAAATGGCTCCTATAGAAATTTCCCCCCCACAAAAAGCAGAAATACCTTCTGAACTACCTTGATCTGTATACTAGCACAAAAAGACTTACTGTGCTCATCAAATTCAGTAAAGCTTCATCCAGCTTTCATCATAACAATGCAAAAGACAGAGATCTAGAGTTTTGTTTGGTTTTGAGTAGAAATCTTAAGCTTATGTCCTGTAACTCTAAAATAATATGTATCAGCTAACTGTGATTTCAAGCTGTGTCTTTACAGTACACTGGCCCAGAATTTCATACATACACTGTATAAAATGAAGAGGGGGCATACAGTTTAAGCTTATCATTTTGACTACCTACGTACTCAGCAGAAGGAAGGAGTACTCCTGGAGGGTGATTCCTCTTGTGGTAAAGTAAGTATCAAAAATACATAGGAGATCTTTTGCACTCTGAAACGCCTATCTCTTTCCAGTAACCAATGAGGCAGCCAAATCAATTAGCTTAAATTAGACACTTAACCTTTTGATGGCTAAAGTTAAGTGAGTGAAAGTACTTAGCAACAGTATTCTGCTTCAGAAATTCACATTTTTACTATTGCAAAAGACCTCCTGGAATATTATGCATCATCTGACTGCTTTGTCCAGTGTAACCAAACAAAAATGCTTGTAAAACCAAAATAGGCCCAGCTGTGGGCTATCTGGTCAGTAAACTGTACATATATTTTGCAACTAATAACCTGTGGTGAATCTCCTAAAAATGCCAAAAGCTGAATCACTGCAGTATGAGCAAATCTAGTGGCATGGATTTGCTGCTTTTGCAGAGATTAAAAAATAATATTATAAAACATGATGTTGAAAAAGATTTGCTTCAATCAGGGAACTACAGCACAGACTCAAAAATGTGCAGTTTCTCTCAGTTTACACAATCATCAGTGTTTTATACAACATAAAATCCATGGAATTGATTGTTCAGAAATTACTGAGGTTAGGAGTACAGTAGATTTCAGAAATAAGTACATATCAATTATTATGATCCCTATCTTAAGTTGGTTTGTTTGGGCATCTGTAGCCATGCATTATGAAATTCTACAAGCAGGATATGCACAACTTACAAAGTACTAAGATAATATTTATTGACTAACACACACCAAAGATAGCTTAGATTTAATGAGCTCTTAGGCTAAGGATTAATACATTCACCACTCCAGATACAGCATGCAGAGAGTCTTTACTGGCCAGACAGGCCTCAGTCAAGAGGCAAAGGCCATCCACACTCATGACACTGATGGCTTGACCCAGGAATTCTTGACTAGTCCCTGACTGAGCTGACTAGCTTCCCTCTCTTTTTTGACTTATGGTTGCACCATTTATCCCTTTCCATGTAGGTGTTTTCTCTCTTGAACCCTACACCTGTGCAACAATCCTGTCTGAACAATCCTACCACTGTCTGCAATGTTTATTTTTCTTATCTCTGTATAGACTCACAGCTCTTTCTCAGCAGTTTGAGTAAAGGATACGCAGCTGTGGTATCAGAGCTGGGCCTTGGATCCCTGCTACGGGGACTGCTAAAACCCTGGTGATGGGGGAAGCCTACAGCAAAGCTTTAGAGAGAGAGTGAACATTGTGCACATTGTTATACATCATTAAGAAGATAGAAGAGAGCAAATTTGCATAAGCTGCCATTCTTCAGGGCGGACACCACCTAAACAGCAAAGTTGGGAAGAAACTGGCCTTATGGATCAGGTCTTCCATGACTGCTCACCTTATGGAGTCTGTGGAAGTTTCTTTTGCATCATCTGGTACCATTGTCAGACACTAATTGCATTAAGCAGAGGCTTGGGCTGCTCCTTTGTTTGCAACTCCTGTGTTTTGTATAGGTGTTTATGTGTATATGTATAGGTGTATATATATGTATATATGTATACCTACAAACGATCTATGTTTTATATTGCTCTGAAATCAGTGAAAAAAATAAAATGGTTGCTTTACTTGCTGATAATTCAGCAGGCAAAGTATTAGCATTAATATACAGGATGGTAAATTTGGTGCAGAATATTTTTGGCAGTTGTAGGAAGTGACTGTAAAAGGTTTTTCAATGGTTACTGATGGTTTTCACCAAGTAGTTCAACATTTCATTTGTCAGTGTTACAGATGGAAAACAACCCAGTTTTACTTCATTTTTAGAAGGCTATGTATCTGTTCACATTTTTACATTACATTTTTATATAACTGCTGTCCTTGGTGATGGTTGCTATGAAAGAATATTGGCACTTTAGTCCAATGTCCCACTTACAGGGTTAGTGCATAGTGACCCTATTCCCTTAGATTTATGGTTTTTGCTTTAGAAGCTTTGGATATCTTTGAATTCCAAGGTTCTTTGCCTAATGACTGATTATCAGTCATCTCGGAACTGGTAGGAGTTAATTTTTATCTTGCCTGTTCATTATATTGACTTGTCCTTAAGAGCTTGTCTCTCTTAAATTTGAACAATATACAGAACAGATTTCTCTCTTGAAACATCATGTAGCTTGAACTTTTATAAAGAAAAATGTCAGGAGGACATGGTTTTGTCACTGAGAAGAAGGAGTGCTGAGGGAGCTGGCAGATGTCATTGCTAAGCCACTCTCCATCATCTTTGGAAGGTCATGGAGAACAGGAGAGGTGCCTGAGGACTGGAAGAAAGCCAATGTCACCCCAGTCTTCAAAAAGGGCAAGAAGGAGGACCCAGGGAACTACAGGCCAGTCAGCCTCACCTCCATCCCTGGAAAGGTGATGGAGCAGCTCATCCTGGAGGCCATCTCCAAGCATGTGGAGGACAAGAAGGTGATCAGGAGTAGTCAGCATGGCTTCACCAAGGGGAAATCATGCCTAACCAATCTGATAGCCTTCTATGATGGAATGACTGGCTGGGTAGATGAGGGGAGAGCAGTGGCTGTTGTCTACCTTGACTTCAGCAAGGCTTTTGACACTGTCTCCCATAACATCCTCATAGACAAGCTCAGGAAGTGTGGGCTAGATGAGTGGACAGCGAGGTGGATTGGGAACTGGCTGAATGGCAGAGCTCAGAGAGTTGTGATCAGTGGTGCAGAGTCTAGTTGGAGGCCTGTAGCTAGCGGTGTCCCCCCGGGGTCAGTCCTGGGTCCAGTCTTGTTCAACTTCTTCATCAGTGACCTGGATGAAGGGACAGAGTGCACCCTCAGCAAGTTTGCTGACGATACAAAACTGGGAGGAGTGGCTGATACCCCAGAGGGCTGTGCTGCCATTCAGAGAGACCTGGACAGGCTGGAGAGGTGGGCGGAGAGGAACCTCATGAAGTTCTACAAAGGCAAATGCAGGGTCCTGCACCTGGGGAGGAACAACCCCATGCACCAGTACAGGTTGGGGGTTGACCTGCTGGAAAGCAGCTCTGCCAAGAAGGACCTGGGAGTGCTGGTGAACACCAAGTTAAGTATGAGGCAGCAATGTGCCCTTGTGGCCAAGAAGGCCAATGGTATCCTGGGTTGCATTAGGAAGAATGTTGCCAGCAGGTGGAGGGAGGTGATCCTCCCCCTCTACTCAGCCCTGGTGAGGCCACATCTGGAGTACTGCGTCCAGTTCTGGGCTCCCCAGCACAAGAGGGATGTGGCACTACTGGAGCAAGTCCAGCGAAGGGCTACAAAGATGGTTAGGGGACTGGAGCATCTCTCTTATGAGGAAAGGCTGAGAGAGCTGGGCCTGTTTAGCTTGGAGAAGAGAAGACGGAGAGGAGATCTTATCAATGTGTACAAGTATCTGAAGGGAGGGTGTCGAGAGGATGGGGCCAGACTCTTTTCAGTGGTGCCCAGCGACAGGACATGAGGCAACGGGCACAAACTGAAACACAGACAATTCCATCTGAATATGAGGAAACAAACATTTAAAACAAGAGAAATAGTACAGAAAAGCTAAGACAATTTTGGATTATATACATTGAGGCTAGGATGACAACAGCAGTACAACATGAGCCAGAAAAATGTCAGGTTTGAAAATCATGAAAAAATAGATCAAGCACTTGGGATCTCATTAAATACAGGAAAAACCTTTGACAGTCAGCTGGGATTGGAAGAACGTTTTGAGGCAATGCACACAGATATTCAAGCTCAAGTTTTGCCAGTGATATGGCATCTAAAACATTTTCAGCTCATTAAGGTATGACACAGTAGCCCACTTTCCCCTTTCCGTTTTTGGCTTAGTCATTGCAATTATAACTGTAAATGTGTAGACCGAAAGTTGAGCAAATTTGACAAGGTAGTGTGTGTTGTCTTTGTTTCAAGCGTTAATTATTAACACTATTTCTAGAATTTTAGACCCACTTGACAATGTTAATAAACTAAACACAGAAGGTCGAAGGGAAAAGATAATGAAGCATATTATCCATTCTTCTCCAGCCCCAGTGCACCACACAGATGTTGCAAAATGATTAATTCTGGCTCTGTGTAGATATAAAGCAAGCAATGCCTGCTGTGGAGTAGAGAAACTGGATTTTTGAATAACTATTTCAGCTGGGAATGGAGAGTGATCTACATAGGCAGCTGGAATTGGTCATTGAAAAAAGATCTCTTTGAAGCATGTAGGACTTGGAGTAATTCCTAAACTCTGGGTGGTATTAGAATTAAATTACTGCTGCTGTGAATAGCAGAACACATACAACTCAGCAGAACACATACCACTTGGCTTCTTATGGATCATTGTCATTTCTTTCCCCTGGGATGCCAACAACCCTCTGCCCAGTGCTCCATTTCACACACAATAACCTCACCCTCATCCCCATTTGTGTTTCCTAGGTCGCCTTCCTTTCTTCTCCTCCCCAAAAAAGTACATGTGCTGTGTATAGCCTGGATGCTGATTAGTCAAGTAGTGCCTATCAAATTTGACAGATGATTTCTGCTGGCTTGCCTCTGGCTAGCTCACTCATTTATCTAAGTCTCTTGCTCTGCTTAGTTGCCAGTTATCAGACAACAGGTCAAATGTTAACCATCTTGGAGATGTTTATCTATATTATTTGGTTAAAATTTGCCAAAGGTTTCCAGAGTTACTGGGGAGAAGAAGAAGGGATAGAGAAAGACTAAGCAGTTTGAAGAGTAATAGGTGCCAAAGCAGCAGAATCAGGAATGTCATGGAAACACAGAGTCAAGAGTCTGCAAAGAAAGTAGTAAGAGCAGCACAGTGCAACTGTCATGAAAGTCCCTACATACTTCAAGGGAGCCAAGCTGGACTTACAGGACAGGCCTCTTGAGAAATGGAGAGAGGTCCCTGGATGAGAGCCAGGGTGAACTTGAGCCAGTCAGGAAGCTTCTCATAAACATAATTTTTGCATCACCAAAGGTATTGTACTTTGAAGGCAGCAGTAGCTTTAACTATTATACATTCACACAAGAAGGGAAACTTTTAAAGATCAAATCACAGAATCACAGAATGGCTGAGGTTGGAAGGGACCTCTGGAGATCATCTAGTCCAACCCCTCTGCTCAAGCAGGGTCACCTAGAGCACATTGCACAGGATTGCGTCCAGGCGTGTTTTGAATATCTCCAGAGAAGGAGACTCCACCACCTCTCTGGGCAACCTGTGCTAGTGCTCTGTCACCCTCACAGTGAAGAAGTTTTTCCTCATGTTCAGATGGAACTGCCTGTGTTTCAGTTTGTGCCCGCTGCCTCGTGTCCTGTCGCTGGGCACCACTGAAAAGAGTCTGGCTCCAAACTCTTGACACTCTCCCTTTAGATATTTGTATACATTGATAAGATGCCCTCTCAGCCTTCTCTTCTCCAGGCTGAACAGGCCCAGCTCTCCCAGCCTTTCCTCATAAGAGAGATGCTCCAGTCCCCTAATCATCTTTGTAGCCCTTCGCTGGACTTGCTCCAGTAGTGCCACATCCCTCTTGTACTGGGGAGCCCAGAACTGGACGCAGTTGTTGAACTTCATGAGGTTCCTCTCCGCTCACCTCTCCAGCCTGTCCAGGTCTCTCTGAATGGCAGCACAGCCCTCTGGGGTATCAGCCACTCCTCCCAGTTTTGTATCGTCAGCAAACTTACTGAGGGTGCACTCTGTCCCTTCATCCAGGTCACTGATGAAGAAGTTGAACAAGACTGGACCCAGGACTGACCCCGGGGGGACACCGCTAGCTACAGGCCTCCAACTAGACTGCGCCGCTGATCACAACTCTCTGAGCTCTGCCATTCAGCCAGTTCTCAATCCACCTCACTGTCCACTCATCTAAACCACACTTCCTGAGCTTGTCTATGAGGATGTTATGGGAGACAGTGTCAAAAGCCTTGCTGAAGTCAAGGTAGACAACAGCCACTGCTCTCCCCTCATCTACCCAGCCAGTCATTCCATCATAGAAGGTTATCAATCAGATTGGTTAGGCATGATTTCCCCTTGGTGAAGCCATGCTGACTACTCCTGATCACCTTCTTGTCCTCCACATGCTTGGAGATGGCCTCCAGGATGAGCTGCTCCATCACCTTTCCAGGGATGCAGGTGAGGCTGACTGGCCTGTAGTTCCCTGGGTCCTCCTTCTTGCCCTTTTTGAAGACTGGGGTGACATTGGCTTTCTTCCAGTCCTCAGGCACCTCTCCTGTTCTCCATGACCTTTCAAAGATGATGGAGAGTGGCCTAGCAATGACATCTGCTAGCTCCCTCAGCACTCGTGGGTGCATCCCATCATGGCCCATGGATTTGTGGGTGTCAGGTTTACTTAAATGATCTCTAACCCAATCCTCCTTGACCAAGGGAAAGTCTTCCTTTCTCCAGACTTCCTCTCTTGCCTCCAGGATCTGGGGTTCCTGAGGGCTGGCCTGAGCAGTAAACACTGAAGCAAAGAAGGCATTCAGTAACTCTGCCTTCTCTGCATCCTTCATCAGCAGGGCACCCACCCCATTCAGCAAAGGGCCCACATTTCCCCTAGTCTTCCTCTTGCTACTGATGTATTTGGAGAAGCCCTTCTTGCTGTCCTTGACATCTCTAGCCAGATTTAATTCCAAACGGGCCTTAGTCTTCCTCGTCACATCCCTGCACACTCTAACAACGTTCCTGTATTCCTCCCAAGTGGCCTGTCCCCCTTTCCACTTTCTGTATACTTCCTTCTTCTGGTTGAGTTTTGCCAGGAGCTCCTTGCTCATCCATGCAGGTCTCCTACCTCCTTTGCTTGACTTCCTACTCATAGGGATGCACCGCTCTTGAGCCTGGAGGAGGTGATGTTTGAATATTAACCAGCTCTCTTGAACGCCCCTTCCTTCTAGGGCCCTAACCCATGGGATTCCTCCAAGTAGGTCCCTGAAGAGGCCAAAGTTTGCTCTCCTGAAGTCCAGGGTTGCGATCCTACTTAGTGCCCTGCTGCCTCCTCACAGGATCCTGAACTCCACCATCTCATGGTCACTGCAGCCAAGGCAGCCCCTGACCTTCACACCTTCCACCAGTCCTCCTTTGTTTGTTAGTACGAGGTCCAGCAGCACACCTCTCCTTGTTGGCTCCTCCACCACCTGTGTCAAGAAGTTGTCACCAATGCTCTGCAGGAACCTCCAGGACTGTTTGTGCCTAGCTGTGTTGTCTTTCCAGCAGATATCGGGGTGGTTGAAGTCCCCCATGAGAACCAGGGCCTGGGATCGTGAGGCTACTTCCAGCTGTCTGTAGAAGGCCTCATCGACTTCCTCTTCCTGATCAGGTGGCCTGTAGTAAACACCCACAACAGTGTCACCCGTGCTAGCCTGCCCTTTAATCCTTACCCATAAGCTCTTGACTCGCTCTTCATCCACCCCTAGGCACAGCTCAATACATTCCAGTTGCTCTCTCACATAAAGAGCAACTCCACCACCTCGCTTTCCTGACCTGTCTTTCCTAAAAAGCATGTAGCCATCCATGACAGCACTCCAGTCATGCGAGCTATCCCACCATGTCTCTGTAATGGCAATGAGATCATGGCCCTTTGACTGCACACACATCTCTAGTTCTTCCTGTTTATTCCCCATGCTGCGTGCATTGGTGTACAGGCATTTCAGAGAGGTTATCGAGCATACAGGTTTCCCAGGAGGGGTAAAAGAGGATCCTCCATAGCCACATCCCAGGCACACTTCCCTGGCTGCATTCACCTGCTGGAGGCATCCCGACTTGAGCTGTCTTTTGCCAACTACCCTGTCACTATAACTCTCCCCTTCCCCCATCTTTCCTAGTTTAAAGCCCTCCTTAGCAGGTTGGCCAACCTGTTGGCAAAGACCCGCGTGCCCCACCTCGTGAGGTGGATCCCATCTCTCGCCATCAGTTATCGATCTTCAAACAGGGTCCCATGGTCGTAGAAACCAAAACCCTGTTGCCAACACCAGCAGCACAGCCAGTTGTTAACTTGGGAAGTCCGTCTCCTCCTCCTCTCATCCATCCCCCTCACTGGCAGGATTGAGGAGAAGATGACCTGGGCTCCCAGACCCTTGACCACCATCCCCAGAGCTCTGAAATCCTGCTTGATGGTCTCCAGTTTGCCCTTGGTGTCATTAGCGCCCACATGGAGGAGCAGCAGTGGGTAATAGTCCGAAGCACGGACAAGCCTTGGCAGTCTTTCCATGACATCTCTCACACGAGCCCCTGGCAGGCCACAAACCTCTCTAGACATGAGGTCAGGTCAGCAGATAGATGCCTCCGTCCCCTGCAGCAGGGAGCCCCCCACAACAATCACCCGCCGCTTCTTCTGAGCATTCCGGCAAGGCACAGGGTGTGCCTTTCCATTATAATGTCAAAAGAAAGAAAAAAGATGGATTTTTAGGAGTTTGGTTTTATAAAATTTGCTTTAAATTTGATACCTAATTTGACAATATTCTCTGAAGACATTTAAATGCATTTCTTCCTTAAAGTACTGTATTATTCATAGGTTAGAACTTCAGTTTTTGGGATTTTGATGAAGTAAGCTTCATAATTCCACTTGCTAATTAAAATAATACCACCTAGGGACTCATACTGTGCTTCTTAAGCTCCTACCACTGTAAATGAGTGTAATAAGAAATAACAATGCTTTGCCTCCCAGGGTCAGGATGTAGGTGTTTTTACACATTAGTCACAGAACTTACTACATAACAAACTATTACTGGTGCTTTGTATGGATGATGCTGATGCCTGCTCATCTTTTAGATATCCTGGTGTATGCGTGTGTGTATACAATGAATTGCTTCTCCATGTGCACAGATCCTACACTCCACTGCAATATGAATAACAATGAGAAGGAAGAAAGATAATTTGCTGCCTTTGATAAAAAACAATGTTCTTAGCCAAAAATGTGTTTAGCATATACATGGCCCATTCCTTTTTTAAAAAGTCAGTTTCAGAGAGTTGAACAATTTTGAGAAAGTTAGCTATAGTCAGCCTTGTGTAGAAAGCACAGCTGGACTCCAGACACTGACTCATTCTCCAATTACCACTATGCTGCTTTATTTCCAATGCACTCTCTTCTGCCAATAAATCTTCCAGCTTCCCATAATGTACTGTCAGGCTGAGGTAATGACAATGTAGACATAAAAACTAAATCTATGTCCACGCCCAAAAGAAGAAAATAAGGCAATATATTTGGAACTTACTAGCATTAATAAAACATTTGGAAAACATACAGACAATTTTAGAACTTCTTTGTACAGAGCACAGTGGAAACAAAGTATTCTGCATCTTTGTTTACCAGGCAGCCCTCTCAAACACTTCGGTATTTCCCTTGCAGGCAGGAGAGAGAAGCAATTTACAGTTAAGAAAAGCTACCCTTAGTTAAAAGCAACAGGACAACAAACTGACGTAAGATGCTTCAGTGAATCTATAGGAAAAAAACACAAATTTTGCTATGTGGTAAATCTAAGAAAATAGAATAGTGGTCTATACCAGCCCCAGTCTTATTGTCATGTCAATAAATAAAAGTTAATCTGAAGGACTGTTTACAAAGTCTTGCCATGAACTTCAGGTATGTTTTCCAAGTTCTTGTGACCAGAGTATGAGAGTTTTACTAAATTTTAGCACCCCCAGATCTCCCTTTTACTTCAGTTTTACTCAAGCAAATTTGCATTGGAGTTTAACTGAAAGGTTGTAGGATCCACTCTTTCCAAAAACAAACACCTTAGCCCAACATTAGTTGCATGGATCTATAGAGTGGATGAAATTCTATGGCCTGTTGTATGTAGGCAATTTAAATAAGTTTCCTTCTGGCTCTAAACTCTATTAAAAAAAAGAAGGCAGAAAAAAGTCTATTGTAGAGAATATTTTAATTTTTCTAATTGTGTGACCATCTCTTTCTGAATATTACCGGCAAGTGTCATACAGTCAACCCATCATCATCAGACCAGTTGAAACAGAGAATTTCCACTGATGGAAAATGATCTTTCAACCACAAACACAATATGTAAATTGTACTGTTGAATTTTTAGAGCTATCACATTTTCTAAGGAGTTGTTACAGAAATCCAAAGCTTCTAGCCTCTTAATTTATTAGTTGTACTGAGCACAGGAAAGATAATACCCTGAAGTAAAACTGGTTGACAAAAGGGTTAGCAGAGAATCCTAACAGCAAAAACAAACTGATATAAAAATAGGTCAGTTTTGGAAAATCTCAGCCAGGCTATTTTACAGTCTCTTTGAAGTTCAAAAATATCACTGAGAATGAGTTTCTGGCATTTTCTTTGCCTACTACTGAAAACTTGTCTGTATTCAGGCTATTACACTTGAATTTTGAAGAGTCTGTCTTAGCAGCCTTATAAAAAATGTTAATGAGTCCAACTTCAGCTTATTGAGGGAGACAGAAGCCTTATAACTCGATGCAGGTACTTTTATACCAGGCTGTGAGGACAATGTTCAATAAAAATCATAGAACTAAAACATTACAAAGAAAAGTAAATGAAATGGAAAGTTATATTAGTCTTTTGCCTCTGAAGCCAATACTCTGTAAGAGTGAATGTGTTTGTAATTATTTAAAATATCATCCTAGCTCCCCCTTTTTAAACATCACATCACCAAACTTTCAGAGGATCATTTGTCCAATGTATTCCTTTGGATTTCAGGAGATTGCCTGGGGAAGGTGCAGCTGTGGCACATTTGCCTGCTCTGCCTATGCCTGCGTTGTTAGCAATGGCAGGGGGCTGGGAGGTGGGAGCTGTGCTCCCCTTCATGGGACATTTTAAACCCCTTGGATAGCAAGGCTGAGATGGAGCCCAAATGAAGAATGGAGTCTAGATCCCTTCAGCTGGGACGGTGGCTTTGAATGGGGATGCCTGGAGATGCAGAATAAGCAGGTTCGTGAGTATGATGTTGGTGAAAAGAAACACGGGAAGAAATAGGACTTGGCTATCAGGGTGCAAGTGAGGGAAAGAAGGGACTTTTGGTGGCACTGTGCAGGGCACAGGGCTGGCTGTGACCTGATTTGCTATGCTACTACTGCTGAATTGCTACTACCTGCGTATGAGGGAAGTCCACCTATTTGGCGTTGGGGAGGCAAATAAGGAACCTGTGCAGGCAGCAGCACAGCTAATACCTATGCAGGAGGAACAGGGGAGGCAAATACCGGCGGAAAGGAGGAAATGAGCACTACTAGCACCCAGAAACTCTCTGAGTGGACTTGAGAGGCTGTAGGTGAAGTGGGAAGGCAGATGAGCAGCTCGAGGAGGTAGGGATGACAGTCAAAACCTGCTGCGTCTGGGGACTACCAGGACTGTTCCTCCCCCTCTGAGACTGTCTGCTGTGCGTCCCCCTGCTGCTGCTCCAGCTTTCTGAATTCCCCGGAGTAGAATTTGCAGGATGTTGTGGCATGCAAAACAGAAACAAGAAGCTCCCAGACCTGTAAATAAAACCACACTTTTGGCTCTGTTCCCTGAGAGTATCATGTGCTCCCTCCTGCAAGGGAATGAGATCGGCCAGGGTTGGATAAAGGGGTACAACATGGGGTCTGCTGCCTGCTCACCACTTGCTGCCAAATGGCCATTGACTGCTCTGTCTCTGCCATAAATCTGCACTTTCCTAATGTAGAAAAGTCTCTGATCACCTCTGCGCAAGGGTTCCCTGAAGGATGGTACAGTGCAATGTTAAACCCTAAGTGTGAGTTACCAAGTGAGTTACAGAAGAATGAATTCCAGTTATCTGATTTTCCCATTGTCCTTCTCATTCCATTAAATCTTCAGCTAATTAGATTTTTAAATCAACAACACAGTTTTTCATTTATTAATTTTCTGGTGTATTTAGTTTCTACACCTGCAAATTAAGAAAACAGTTAATAATCTAACAAATATATTATTGTTATGTAATAGCTGTTTGTACACCATGTAGCTACAGCTTTGTTCTATATAGTTTCTTGTACTAGCCTCATCTTGCTCCTGTGTGAACACCTTCCAGAGATACCTGCAGTACTATGAATTCGTTCCATGTGGTTGGTTCTTTCTCTCACCCTCTTCCCAGAAGGAGAACTGTATGTGCACTTTTGTGTGTTGTTGCTGCATGTTGTTGTTTTATTTTTAAATAAAGGCAAAGAAATATCTTGCACTTGAAGTGAAAGCATGGAAAACTGCCCCCCAAGAAACCCTATCTTCTTTGTAAAAGGATGCTTTATTCCCGAGGAACAGAATTATTTACCTTAATCTGGGAATTTAAGGTGATCCTTTAGCTATGGAAGATTTTTTTTTTGTCCTTAAGAGTAGGAAAAAGACTTTGCATGCAGTGAGAGCTAACAGAGGGAACAAAGAAAAGACTAGAAAAGACAGGTTTTTTTTTTTTTAATTAGTAAAATACCAAACAAATTTGCTGGAATACAACAAACAGCTCAAACTGAAGCACAAAGCAAACTACTCTGAGAGCCCTTTGTACTAAGTGACTCCTTCTCACTGGAATTTGCAGAAAAAAAATACCCTTGAGTCCTGCAGTCTTTGGAATTGTTGAAAAAATCCCTGAAATAGTAGGTGACAGTAAACTGCAGCAGCTGTAAAACATGTGAGGTTTTTGTAGCTTTCCTTGCATGGAGAAGGCAGACTGGTGTGCACACTCTGCCAGTGCTTCTATGCAGAGAGAGGGAGGAATCCAGAGAGTTCAGGCTGCCAGAGAAAAGCAAGAACAAAGTGCAAAGACAAATGATAATAGTGATTTTTAACCATGATGACTGCCATTATAAGGGTTGTACCTGCCTGACTGGTTTTTGCTTTGTTCCAATTTCAAAGCCTACCTTTCCCTAAAGTCTATATCAGAAGACCTTGGGAGAACTTTCTCCCACTAGCATGGAACATCAAGTTATCACAGAGATCATCGTATTCATCATAAACTGTGAGATACCCAACCCCTACTAGAATGCATGTAGTTATCTACCTGCCATCATATGTACCCATGTTTAACTGTATGCAGTTCATTGAGAAGGCAAAATGACACACACTGAAGCATGTAATACCCATGTAAGCAGTGGGTCCATGAAAACTAAGTCTGTATAAAGAGACCGTGTTCACTTTTGAAAGCATTTGGGGCAGTAAGTGCTTGAAAAATTGCTGCTGCCTTTTTTTATAATGTGTCAATACCACCTGAAATGTAACAATAGTGCATACCAACTGGATTCATTTAGATTCCTTGTGAGCCACCTTTGCAGTTTAACTGTTATCAGATTTGTTATAAAAATGTTTAGTCTTCAATATCTTCCAATAACTTTGTGGTTTCAGAAATACTATGTTGTTAATAGTTGCACAACTCTGAAATGCTTGGTTTCTTATTTGAAAAGGTAAACAGAGTAATCTCTTCCACTAGCTGTGGCTATATTGTAGTCAATTTTAATGGTTATTTAAATGTAATTAGGATGAGTCTCATCTTCTGCAATTTGATATGCAAAGTCACCATGTAGTTTTCCAAACAATAATGTGTGTACCAGATTTTTACATATTCATGTAGGTGGTCTGAAGAAGATTGCCAAGATATTGTTGCCAGCAATTGTTCTACAGTTTGAAAATAAATCACCACTTTTATTAGCAAGCCCTGAATTTTAAGGAGAGTTGCAACAGGAATTGATGTGAACTGTGCCAGGAGATAAGGTCGGAACTGTAAATTCTGAGGCTAGAGTCTGCTTCCAGTGAAATCAGTGCAGTTTTAGAATAGACTTGCTGGGGAGAGGGATCTCTGCTTGAAGCTTTCACTGTTACATTGTAATGTATTAGTCACAGTTGCTTCACTTGTGTAATTTCTATAAAGCCTCAGCCAAAGAAAATACTAGGAACATGGGGAAGATGAAGTAATATAAATATTTAGTTTCTAGTAGAAAGGTGCCTAAAGGAATTAATTAGTATATTAATATTCTAGGCTTCTGAAGGGGTAGTTCAAGAACTTGATCTTGTATGTCTTGCTCAGGCAACTTTCAATTAATTTGGAATTTTGCTTGCATAAAGAATGTAGGAGTTATCCCTAACTCCTTATGTTGGTATCCATAACAGGGAGCAGAACTAAAACTCTTCTAACTTTCAAAAACGCTCAAGTTTTCACTCCCATGCATCGTGTGAATGTTAAAAAAAGCCAACACCTAAAACAAACCTGAGGTAAACAAATGGAAAATAAATTATACTTACAGCCATCAAGTAGCATTAAATTCATCTACCTAGACACATGAATTTAAACAGGCTGAATATCCTTTAGGAGGCCAGCAGGACACCTACCCCTTTCCAATAATTGCACAGGAAACTATTCCTTTCAAAAGAAGAGCTTAAAAGGTAAGTGCAGGTCAGGTGACTAGTTTATGCAGACTGGATCCCTGCCTTGGTGTTTTGGGGGTTTTAACTGGTAACAGTGGAATTGCTTTGAGTAAGTCTAATACAGAGATTAATTAAGAGTTGGAAAGTGCTTGGCCACTTTGAGGTTGGAATTTTACGACCTGTTTTACACAGAGACTGGGTATTTGAAAACTCAGTGTGTGTCAGCACTGAATAGAACATTTTTTCACGATCAAGTCATGGGCTTAAAACGGGAAATCTGCCTGGCCAAATCTGTATTATTCAATATCCTTAGATAAACACTGAAATGCCTGAAGAAAATCCTTAAACTGCAGTGGGTTTCTTTTAATGGAGGCGTAACTGTTTTGGAATTTTCAGACAAAAAAAGATTCTCCCTATAAAAACAAATCCTTTTACCCTTCTGTGCATTTTTCTGTATCCTGACAATTGATTCTATATGATTCAAAAAATTAGATAAAAATCCTAGACACATGGATATGATTAGCCTGTACTAGATACATATTTTATTTTGGATAAAAATAGTTTTTGGGTTAAAGAAATCTTCTGATTACCTACAGATTACTTGATCAGAAAGGATCCTATTCTTTACTCATATGCGAGTAAAAATGTAATTAATCTCAAGAGAGTACAAGGAATGCAGAAAATATTGTTATATGCAACTATATTTTCTTCTTGTAAACTAGTTTAATGATAATCTTTTCCAAGAAAAGAAAATATCAGTATCTACACAGATACACAGACTGAAAAACTTCTTTACATATCTGTTAGTCCAAAGTTTTCTAGCACCATAATGACACACACATTCAATATTTTCTAGGCTTTCTGACCATCATTATCAAATATTCATGCCATGCATCATCAAGAGACTTGCAGTACAGACCTCCTACAAGGCACACCTCAAACTGTTTCAGAAGCTCACAGTTTAAATATGGTAAAGATAGCCTAGGAAAAGGAAGAAGGAAATCCATGTGCAGCCGACTAAATGAAGCCTATAAATTGATTCTTTCTTAGTCCTGATGCTCAATAGCCCAAATAGTCTCCTGTTTGTTTGTTTGTATACTATCAGGCAGAGGATGAGCTGAAGCTATATTTATGCTGATCAGATGGCCAGGATGTTTATGCTAACTGCTTGGCTGCTGCTGCTCCACACAGAAAAGAGGCTGAGTTTTGCTTTCCTTTCCCAAGATGGAAATTTGAATCTCTCTCTCTTTTTTTATCCAGGCTCTAATTTTTCCAATTTGTGAGAACTTATCTTTGAGGCTTCAACCCCACTATCTAACATTGATCAAGTGTTCAAAAGTTATCAGAGGAAGACGAACAAGCGAGAGAAACCGGGCCAGCCCCTTCCTCCAAACCGAAGACTGCAAGCAAAACTATTTAAAGCACATGGAACATCTTGTCACAAAACATAGGAGTGGCATCCTTTTCGAGAAGCCGAGCATAGGGACAGGGCAGGTCCTTCCTGACACGTGGCCTGAAAAACGATGCTAAGGTATTGAAAATATAATATATAACAGAACAAGGAATTAGTGAGGATGTTCACTACAGCAGCCTAAATATATTGAAGAGGATGCATGCAGTGAGAGGCAGAGGTAATCAGGCAGATGATGGATCTATCTGTCAGGATAAATTAAAGAAGATTTGGAAGAAGTATCTGGATTTCCCTCACCTGTTCTAGAGTTTTGGACAGAGAACTTTGTCAGTAAATCCAGGATTTGAAAGCCCTACATGAATGTAGCCAGTGATTTAGAAAGCTCTAAGTAAAGTAACCATCATTACTCCCTGCTGGAATAAATCAACTCCGCAAGACTGAGAAGGCATTCCGACGAAAATAGCCGCCTCAACCCCTCTGCAGTGCATGATTCATCCTTTACTCGCTTTGGAGCCTGAAGTGATTTAAAGGCCAGCTCAAAACATTTACCATGCTATTTAAGGTAAATACAGAGATACTTGCTCATCACAGTCAGAAAAACATCTCAGTATAAACTGGACGGAAAATATTTAATGAAGTAATATAAAGCACAGAGCAGAGAAAGTGTTACTGCAAACAGACATACAAAAAGAAGGTGAGCTAGCAATAAGAAAAATACACTGCAAAAAATGTGTAAACAAGTCAAGACTTCTGGGAAAACCAAATCAGTAAATATGTTAAGTGAGAAAAAATCTAAAGACTGAATAAACAAAAGCTTGAAAGAATATTCAAAAATAAATTACTTTCACTTTTAAGAAGTGAAAGCATCAAGAAAGCAAATTATGAAAACAGTATATGTAAAGCCTAAATCACATGAAAATTCAGTCAAGCTGATGATACAAGAAGTAAATAAGATTGTGGGTAAATTAACAATAAGAGCTGAAAAGGAGCCTGAATCAGGGAAGGGACATTTTGCCAAAGTGCTAATCCCTGCCATTCAGAGAGATCCAAATGTTCTAGATAGGCGAGATGAACAGGGCAGCTTCGAAGACAGAGAAGATATCCGCGTCACCATCTCTCCCTTGTTATTAGCAGTTGTAATTAGGTGAGTAGAAAAGAACTGGGCTCCAAAGGATTAGCGTTGAGCAATTTGCTAGTTAGTATAACAAAAGTGGGAGTAGAAAATATGTAATGATATACAGTTAACACAAAATAAGGAATTTATTTTTTGTTAATTAGGTAGCAGAATAATAGGAGTTTGGGCAGTGTTGGATTGGACTGGTTTTGAATGAGCTGATGAGGACAGTTTGACAGCTGGTCATATGGATGTTGCCATAAAACATTTGGGATGTGGGCTGTTCGAATATCAATGATTTTGTTTAAAAATACTTCTAAAATCATACCCTACTGGTAAGGTCAATGTGGAAGTCATTATAAGTCATTATAAATGAACTGATGTTTAATAAATGGAACAAAGAATATTGTGAGAAATATTACCATCTACAATTTTCAATAAATAGGTCATTAAGAAAGTTTGGGTTATAAAATAGTTTGAATTATGAATTGGGGAGTTTCCTCAAAGATGGTACCTTTTCACTTCTTTATCTTTTCTCTTTTCCTAATAAAAGGAGTTGTGTGTGAAAGGTTGACAAACCCCTACTAAGGTTTTGCATTGTAAAATTTGAGTCTGGTAATACAGATGATAATTTTGTTTCTTAATTTCTGCTGAAGTAATCATATGATGTTTTGCAATAAGGTTAGTGTCAATGAGTAACTGAAACAAATGAAAAAAGTAGGATTGGGCTTTACCTAATTTCAGTCAATTTGAGGATTGGTACTCAGCATTAGAGGAAAAAACAGAGTTTTTGAAACAAGTTATTGAAACAAGTGGAAGGGAAAATGTCAGGCAGAGACATAACTGCTGACCTGTTAAAGATCAGCAGGACATGGTTCAAAAGAAGAAATGGTGATGGACAGCAAACTGCATACCCTGTTTTCCAGAACTGTGGTACCACTTATGTGCCAGTAACGTAAAACATTAATTAAAATTAAATTAAAATTAAAAGGCTTGCTGACTTATACAGAGTGCTCCTCAGCCTTGTCAAACTTCTCCCCCTTCTGTCCAGGCTGGGTACAGGCTCAACATGCAGGTGCACAAACTCTTCACCTAACCTTCTGACCTTCCCGGACCTTCTGGACTGCGCACTGCCAGTGACCAACTGAGTCAGATCTCCGGGGTAATAAACAGCACACTGGTCAGTCAAAAGCAGAAGCTCGGCCTCCATGCAACTGCTAGATGAATTTCGACAGATTCACTTCTACTCCAGAGCAAATTATATAGCATCCAGCTGAAGGGAGGAGGAAACTGTGCAAATATGAACACTGGCTATTTGAAGAAAGTTGCTTTAGTTAAATAAAGATATTGTTAGCATGTTTTTTTTTCCCCCCTGGAAAACTATAAGGCATAGACCTGGAGAATGACATTTGACTGTCTACACTGTTAAATTATTAGAACGGTTCCTAACACAGTTTTGGCCCAGGCCCAATTGCACACTTCACAGTTTGAGAATTAGCATGAGCAAAGGCCTATTCTCAGCAGGCAATCTGGATGTGGCCGCCTTGTTTTGAAGAGCAATATGGAGTGGGCTATCCCATATCAGCTGAACTCAGCACCATGTTTTTTTTGCTAGTACAGAGGTAGCCTACAGTTTTAGCCCTGCACCCAATGTTACTGTTTTTTAAAGCTGTAATCAGGATACTCTACAATGTCTTAGCTGTTGTCCATGAACATGAGAATAATATGTGCCCTGGTCCAAACTAGCTTCGCTGTTCTTGAGACCAACTTGCCAGCCTAAGTGAATGGTTCTCCTTACTTCCTGGGTATAAACTGCACGTCAGTTCCAATTTTCCATCTCTTTCCATCTCTTTACACTGGGTTTACTGCCAAATGATTAATGAGCTTTTCTGGTTGGGAAAAAATGGCAAATAAGTGGCATTTTAAGGCAGGGATACAAAACAGAACACAACATCAGCTGCAGCAAAATGATCAATGCAAAAATAGCAGATCCTGTGGCATCTTGGAAAAATGACAAAATTATACAACTGTAGAACTGTACAGAGTTTATGGGATCATGGGATTACAGGGAAGTTCCTCAGTGCATGAATACTATGCTAAATATTTCACTTTCAAATCAGTTTAACAGTGTCACAAAACTTTGTGATATCATGATGCTCTTTTTGGGGTACTGGAGTTGCATAAGATTCAAATAATATTGCAGTCACTAATGTGAAGAACGGTCAATGGTAGATGACTGATGAAAAACAGCAGCTGTGACAATCTTAAAGAAAAAGGATTTTGGTGAACAACAAAAAAATCAATTACTGCTTAGTATTGGGACTGTAGAAAAGCATGATGAAAATAGTTAATACTTCAGGCCAGTTTTAGAGAAAACGGATAAAGCAGATAAAGAAGAATGTGGCTTCAGACATTCAAGCTCTTAAAACTAATGGGAATTTAGAGACACTTGTAATTTCAATGACTTTGTTAGGGTAACCAGATAACAAAGCATTGGGGAAAACAGGGAAATTATATATTCTAGAGAAATTAAATTCAATCGTAAAATTGGCATACAAGTACTACAGTTGTGCTTTAGGAATTGTTGAAAAATTAATCAAGTGTGTCAAGTCAAATTTTGTTGTAAAACAAGAGGACTGAGAATCACAGTCACTTTCTGACACGTTCTCAAGAAGGACCTTAAGAGTGTTGAATGAATCAGAGGGCATCTACGGTAGATTCTTTAGCTTTCGGAGATATCACAGATACCTCAGACACATTGAATCTATGCACCACCATTTTGTGGCCTGTCCCTGCTGATGGGCTGATGTCAGCTGTTGTCTGGTACTACTGATGAACTTTACCTGGCACATTTGTTCTTCCTAGTTGAATTAGTGTAACTAATCATGAGTCCAGCTTGACCCTTAGGCATCACTCTATTATACTGACATTCTGTATTGTGAACATTGAGAATGTCTCCAGGCAGATAAGTAATGGAAATTACTGCTACTGCAGGTATTCAAAAGTCATCCATTAGACTCCCCAAAATTCTGAGGCTGAAGAAAAAAACAGAAGGATATTTGCTGCATTTGGCAGTAAATATTTTTAAAGACCTTTAGTCATGAAACTACAAGTTGACAAAAAGTTACACAATATCAGGCAGGCATGTAATGTAAAAGAAAATCAGAAAAAAAAAGACCCGTCTGATCTATTTAGGTATCTGTATAAATTTTCTGGAGAAAACTTAGGTCCCTGAAGTTGTTACATGCTTTCAATTCCCAGAAAAGTGGCTTAATGCACACACAATGTTGTGGGTGATGGGGGTGATGGTGGTGACGGTGTGGAGGACACCACCACGGAGGATATGCATCCCACCTCATCACCATCCACCGCTAATGGCTGAATAAAGGGTACCCTGCTGCTTGGCCGCACAGGCTTCACACACGTGTCCCGAAACAAGGCCCAGCTCCGCAGTCTAGCAAGCAGGGCACGCGGCTACGGCTAAGGTTTTGAGCCCTTCTTCCTGAGCAATTTTGTCACTTCACTGATGTGTTTTACTTGCTGAAAGTTTACTTTGGGCTAAATACTGTAGCTATTGTTTTTCAGAAAAACAAAATACAATATTTCTGATCAGGTCATTTGCTTGTTTGCTACATTAGGTAACTTGTTAAGGCAGAGGCAGAGGGTGCAAGCCGGAAGGCCCGGGGAGCTGAAGGGCTGGCAGGTGCCACAGTAGCACCCCCACTCCTCTGCAGGCCCTGCCTGACCAGAAGCTTCTTTGGCTTGAACTGCTGCCTATTTTGAGAAAATAAGCTAGTTTACGCCAGTTAAATCCGCTGTCAATACTAGCATTCCGGAAGCCTCCCCGCCCCTAACCGGAGCCTCGGTAACTGTGGCAGCGGCCCGCCCCCACCGCCTTCCCGCCACAGGCGCCCGCGCGGGCACCATAGAGCTCCCTTCGGAGCTAGAGAGGCCACCAACACCCCTGCCGCATGTAGCGGAAGCCGCCATATTAGCTGTGGGCACAACGCGCGCCGTTTGTTTGGACTCTACCTTTATCCGCTTCGCCACTCCAGCCAATCATCGCGCAGGAGAGGCTCAAGGGGGCGTGGCCTAGGCGGGCCGGGATTAGCGTGACGCCCGCGGGTAGGGCAGAGGCGGTGCCGCTGAGCGGGCGGGGTTCCTGGGGCGGGGCTTAGCGGGGCCGGGGAGGGGCTCTGGGCGGAAGCGGGGCGGGGCTCGCCGTGCGCGGGAAGCTGGGGCGGTTGGCTGGGCCGCGGCGGCGGCGGCAACAGTAGCAGCAGCGTGTGGGGGTTGCTCGCGCGCGGCCGCTGCTGGGCGGGGGCTGGAGTGGGGAAGGGGCCGCCGCCGCTCTCGCCGCTGCCGCACCCCCCCCCGGGAGCCGGCGGCGCGCTCGGGCCCCGGTCCCGCCGCGGGGAGGATGGAGTTCAGCAGCGGCCGGGCGCGGCTGCGGCACGCGCGGCTGGCGGGGGACCGGCGGGAGCTGTACCCGCACAGCCTGCAGTTCTACCAGGAGCCCCCCGCGGAGAGCGTTTCCCTTGCCGAGTTCGAGAGCTTCGCCGTCGACCGGCTGAGGCGTGAGTGGCGGCCCGCAGCCGTGGGGCCCGGCACGGCCCGCTGCCGGCCTGCGGCGTGGCCGGCCGAAGCAGCGCTGCTCGGCAAGCTTGCCTGTGTCTGCCTGGCCCAAACCTGCCTAACTCCGTGTTATCTGACTGCTGCGCAGCCATCTAGCCGAGTTCCTAATTCTATCATAGCTATGTTTTTTGACAACCTTGGGGCCCCTAATGCCTGTTACTAATATAAACTGGCTGCCACTTCTGCTAACGTGAAACTTTCTTAAAGGAAAGCACGGGGCTTTAGATATTTCAAAGAATTATGCTTGATTTCGCAATGAATGTTGAGTATGCTGTGTAGTAGTCAGGAGTCTACAGCTTCGGTTTATAAGGTCAGCTTTCATGTGCGTGTTCTGCTTCGGGGGTGTTACTGCGGGGCATCCCGATGTCTCCCAGTAAACGGTTCAGCTGGCTGCAGCTGGGAGCAAGGGATCCCTAAAGCTCTTGCAAAGCCCTGAACCTGCGGTTCCCTTTCTTACAAGGAAAACGGATATGCTGGAGGCGATCCGTCAGGATTGGGTGCCTCCCTTTCTCTACTGACTGTACGGGTCTCAGAATCTGGTCTCAGGGAGCTGTGCTGCTGTATGTCATGCCTCCTCCTCTGTGTTTCTTAATCTTCTTCCCTCCCTTTACCACTAAAGGCATTTTCCTTGGCCTTATGCAATTTTGGCCATTTCCCAAGTCATGTTATGATATAGTTAGATTTCTTTTCAATATGTTGTGTTTTATATGGACTTCTTTTCCTCCCCCCCCAGTGCTTAAGATAGTTGAAAACCTTGGTGTGAGCTATGTAAGAAGTGGTGATATGTACAAAAATAAGCTGGAGCAGGAGCTTCGAAAACTTAAGTTTCCCTACAGAGTAAGTAAAAATAAAAAGAGGAACTTTTGCACTTTATTTTCTATAAGTTGTTCAAAAATTCTGAATAAGAGTGCGGTTAATGAAATACAACTAGAACTTAATTTCTGACCCTTAATCAGAGATTTGATTTGCCTTTGAGAGTGTAAGTTACTATATATATATATTTTTTAGCCCACTCCCTTTTTTTAGTAGTCTTGCATTTATAGTCTTAGATGTGGATATTAATATTTTGTTAAACAGCACTGATAAATGAATTGTGTGTTTTTAATCTGGGAGAGATTAAAATCTGGGAGAGATTGAAAATCTCTTTTTTCACTGAAATCAATAATATCTTCTGTAGGCTTTGGCTGAGGATGATTATGATGCAAGAAGAAAAGACCATATTTCTCATTTCATACTACGTCTTGCTTACTGTCAGTCGTAAGTACTTTTTGAATTATGCTATACTTTTGTTGGTAATTTAAAGCATATACAGGCGTTATTGTAGACATTACAGACATTATAGAGCCATGTGGCTACTAAATAGAGAGGCAGGTTCAAGTAGAGGCCTTTTTATTCATGAAACAGATTAATTTGTGATGAAAAGGAATACTCAGGATCAAAATTAAGTTTTTATCATATTAGGTCAGAAAAATAAAGTTGTCATAAATCATTAACGTAACTGATGAAAGCCATTAAGGTAGGAGTCTTTGAAAAGTGTGCTTAAATAGGCTTAACTGCAAACTAGCTTGAATTCAGTTCCCTGTGGCCTACCAGAAGGTTATGTTCAGGCTGTTTTCAGACTGTTCATACCTCTTACTTAAATTTCTAGTGGGCCAGCAGCGCCACCCAGGGGTACAAATTTGCATCAACTTTTTCTGTATGCTTCAGTCCTCATTTATACTTTGGATTGTTGTGTTTTGTATTTGTTGTACATGGCTGAACAGCATTAGCTGAAGAGCTCCACTGTTCTTGTCCCTTAAACTTGTAAATTTGGTATCATCTTTGACTTTCCTTCTGCCTTCTGAAATCCAAGATATTAAAGTTTATTTCCATATAATGTTGCTAAGATACAGTATGTACTGTCTTGAGCGTGAACAGTCTCATCCATACACTTATTTCACACCTCTGCTAATGTCATTTATATCTGTCAGGACCAGGAAATGGAATAATCTTGTTTCATTCACTTTGATGGCAAACATGGCTCTAAAGAGAATTTTATTAGCTTGCTGGCCACGACCATGCGTTTCTGCTTCTGTGTTGTTTCTCTCTTCACTTTATCGAGTTAGCTATTAAGGAACTTGAAAGTCACAACAACGTAACCCACATGTTACTTACTTAATGTAGAAGAACTAAATGTTGCCTCTGCCCTGATAGGGACACTAGCTTTTCTATTCAGTAGATTTTCAAACGCACTTTTGTGCTTGCTTTTTCTTGCCTGTGTCATATAACATAGAAGTAAGTTCTTTATGAACTTTTTTCTCTTCTTCTTGCTCTTTTTCTAGACAAGAAATTAGACTCCTGTGCTGAAACTGATGCCTCTTGCATGGATTTAGAAATGAATTTTGTGTGCTCTTTACCCATGTTTCCCTTGCTGTCTACCTTTTTGTATTTTGAATTCTAAACTCTAAGGAGTTTTCTGGTGTTGGTTGCCTGGTAGGATAGAATTCTGACCCATGCCCAGGCTTCTACAAGCTATTTTGACATTAAGGTGTTGGTAACTGAATTGTCGTGTTTAATTTTGGAATGTGAGCTACTAGTCTGAGATCCCAGATTTAGGGACATTTTCATGTTTTTCCAAAGTACTTCTATACTGGTGCTCAACAACAAATACTTCTAGTTTTCCTAGCACTTACTGGGGGGTGGATAGGTGTGTGTGTTTTGTTTTTTAGTGCCATTCCCTAATGTGAAAGAGTCTGTTTACATTAATTTTCTGATTGGGAAGCTACTGATCCAAGTTAAACTCTAGGGTTCTGCGCACAAAATTTAAGTGGAGAAAAAGCTAGAAAGCATTTCTCATCTACTTGTTCTGTTGCTCTTCCTAACTTCCATGTCTCAGCTACCTGCAACTGTCCTGTCTTCAGCAGCAGCTTGGTTAGTTGTGTAATGACAGTGACATCACTTTTCTGTTAAGCTTGTAGTTTTAATATAATATTGCTTATATATGTGGAATGAGAATGTACATTTTTTATGTTAATAATGAGTATAAGATGATTTGGACTTGGAAAAGATGTAAAATTTTCCTGTGACATGAACATTAATCATATCCTAATGATCTTGATATGAAAATTAATTTTGAAATATGTACTGGGCAGGTACAGCCATATTACTCATGTAAGCCAGCTCATCAGAACTGCGTAAAGAATCCAGATAGACATTTGTGGTTACGGAGCAGATATTGGAGATAAATTATCAGAACATGAAAGTGTTATAGGTAAACGCGACAAATTGACAACCACTCGGGCCGGGTTGCATAAATTCCAATTTAATAAAATAATTGAGCAAGTCACAAGTAAGCAAAACAGCGCTGGGCAGCCAGGGAGTCTCCTGCTCCACCAACGGCGCGCGCGATCTCCCCCTCACAGTCCCCTTATATGCGATTCCAGCCCCGGGTATACATGGCACTTCCTGTAACTTCTGCGGTTGCGCCGGCTGTTGCTAGGGGGTCTTCTTCAGCCTTCTGGTGGTCGTGGGGATGAAGGCTGGAGTCTTCCTCTGCGTTGTGTGTGGTGACCCTCAGGTCATGCATATATTTTACAACTGTGTGACCTCGCCGTTGCCATATTAGGCTATCTAAACTAACATCGCCGCCTCGCTGGCTCCACTTAATTATCTCAGGCGGGGTACATGCCCTCATTGCAGGATGTTGTGGTTTTAGCCCGTAATTAGCACCTAGTTTCATCGTAAAATCACTTCCCGATTTGATGTAACAAACTAGCACCTATCACAAAAGTATTACACTTGAGTGGGTAGGGGGTGATTGTAGCCCTTGATTTACTCTCCTGGAGGACAGGAAGAACTAAAGGTAATTCTCTGGAGGCTGGCCGTCAAAGTAGCTGTACGTTCTTGACTTTTGCTTAGGGAAAGAAACGCGGTATAAAGCTATTGTGTTAGGGCAAGAGTAAAATTGTCTGAAGTTATTGCTGTTATTTATGCTTTGATCCCAGGATTTTGTTACTGTGCAAAATGATCACAGAGGAACTAGAGAAGATAAGTCATCAATGCATTTACTTACATTTTAAGTTGCACGCATCATTTGTACATCCTGATCACTGAAACTGTCCACAGACTATACTTTAGGAAAGATCTAGAGAGAGCCTTTCCATCTAGAATTGTAATTTGAATATTAATTACTTTCTTTTCCAAACCCTATTTCAAGCAGAGCTTTTGCTCCCCCCCTCCCCCCCCCAACGCTTGAAGGTATATTGCAATTCATTATTCCCCTCTGGGGAAGAGAGCTCAAATATTGTAAAGAAAACAGTATAAGACTGCAGAATTTTTGTTCTGTGAATTGTCAAGGCAGTAACACTCAGCATGGTTTTCAGAGGACTGTTTAAAAGAATGCTCCGTTATAGCAAGTTATGGTATCTTCCAGATTCTGTGCGCATACATGTGGTGTTACTTTGGTGATTAGCATTTTGATACCTATTCATGGTAGCTTTGAGTAATGTGCTGATGCTTAGCATTCTAGCAGTCTGTTATGCAAAGAGTAATACAGTGAGTACTTGGAGACTGACTTCATTGTTTTTGTTTTATGCTACCTACTGACTCCTTTTCTGTCCCCCTGTGTTTATCCTTCCACTCACTTACCTGCAGCTGCTAAACCCAGTTTGCTGTCTTGTCAAGTGTTACCTGTTCTGTTTATATTACTCAGCTGTGTTCATCCCCATACATTTTCTCCTAGCCTCCTTCCAGGTTAATTGTTGCCTAGCATAGAGCACTTTTGTCATAGTATCTCAGTGTGTGTGCATGTTCCTTCACACCCATGGACACCCCCAAAAAGTGTGATGGTTAAAAGCAGTAGTATTCATAATGTATTTGCTTTGTCAGATTAACTGTGAAGTTAATTGTGCTAAGAAATACATTGAAGAAGAAAAGTTGTCTTCTAAACATTGATGGAGAATATCTGCAGTTGGTTATTCTTAACTAAAACAAGTAATAAAGGGTGAAAAACATTTGAGAGAGAATAACAGCTCTTAATACTGACAGAGCATTTCCAGTATTGAGATTGAGTATATCTGTTCTTCCAAAACATCCACAGTCATGCTTCTTTCTGTACTACCTCTTCAAAAATCTCTTCTGATTCAGTGATTTTTTTTTTTATTATTTTTTTCCCCTGAGGGGTTTGCTGCCTTCTCTTCCATGGTCCTCAGTCCCATGCCAAGGTCAGAAATATTTTTAATGCTGTGTTCACTAGGTTTGACATCTAGTTTATGATAGAAGGGAAAATGCATAACCTATATATATTTATTATTATTTCTTTGTAGTGAGGATCTCAGGCGCTGGTTTCTTCAACAAGAAATGGACCTCTTTCGATATCGGTTCAACGAACTGAATGACAGTTTAAGGCAGAAATTCCTGGAGCATGTTAACTTATCATTTGAAGCTGTAAGTATGTTACATCTTGTATTTTGTATTATGTAGTGTGTGTGTCTGATGTTTGCTAGAATTCTCATTAAGTCAATTTTAAGTCAGTTTTAGTACTCCTATTTTAAAAACACACTTGTGGCTTTTCAAAAAAAAAATTCAGAACACCTTCTGAACTTGGAAGATGGTTATGCCGCAGAAATGAGAACTAAGTGAAGTAATTTTGTGCTGCAGCAAGAGAATCTTAGTCTATCCGAGTCAACCAACACTTCTAACTAAAAACGTATAATTAAAAAAAAGGCTAACCAACAATATTTACAAAAGCTTACAGGAGGTATCATAGAATCACAACTTTAGATGGGTTACTGTGTCCTTCAGAGAGAACATTTGTATGTCTCAGCTGTTCACCAGTGCAAATAACACTCAGGTCAGACTTGCCTTACTGCCTTTTGCATATGTGATGAATCATGTAAAATATGAAAATTCCCCTTAACTGAAGGTATTAGTGATAAGAAAGTGATGTTTGTGTTTGATTCTAACCTAAAGTATGTATTGTGAGATCCATTCTCATCAAATTACTCACTTAGTTTTTAAATAGTCTTTGTGAACGTATGTTTTTGTTCATAAACTTGGCTCTAGAACCTTTGCAATCTACTAATCCTTTTTAAAGTGTTGGCTTCTTTCTATAGTGTACAAAGCGAACAATGCTGTTTGATCTGGAAATGTTGTACAATACATACATAGATACACACGGGCAAATCTCTTACAGAGAGTCTAGCTTGTTCTCTCTGTTTAATAAACCATTTGTTTTTGGCCCGCTAAGTATAAGCTATGGGCAATGCATCCAAAATTCTGTTAATACTCTTATTTCATAGTTCTGGAATTCTCATTCGAACTATATTCAAAGAATTTTTCCTTTTGACCTAAACTCATTCTAGTCCTTCACAAACTTATGAAAACCCCTGAAAGTACCAAGCCCCTGTAGACAAATAACTGCTGCTTCTGCGATGTTTTAGGGATATAGCAAAGTAGTTCCTATGGCTATGTAGTGCTTCATTTGTCTAAGTGGATTACAGGAAAATGTCTATTGTAGTTTTGCCTTGCAGCTATGAACTGTTTTGTTAGAAAGCTCCAGCTTTGCCTGTAATGCTCCTGTAACTCCAATGCTTAGGTGGGCCTATTAAATAATGAAGATGTCCTCTCAGAGTAAACGTAATTAGTAAAAAATTAATGTATGATCATCTTTATACTTAAAAAAAAAGATGCATTTTAAATTACTACCTGTTGTTCTTTACTGTTGTGAGAACAAGTCTTTTTTTTTTAATTCTTTTTTTCCCCTTCTGTGTGTGTGATCTGAAAAAATGGCTTCAGTTTACAGTTACGTATTTTTGCAGAGTGGGATTTGCTGCTGCTTACAGCAAATATTCAAAATCAGTTAGCTATTTAGTAAAGAACACAGAAAATTGATCCTACAATTGGAGCTACAGGAGCCTCTATGTAATTTGGTTATTGAACACCTTTGGTGCTGTTATATATAAAGATGCAAGAAGGACACTGTTGTTAAATCTCAGTTTGACTTCCCTTGCAAATTGGCCTGGGAGCAGCGTTTGTTATGTGATACCTTTACGATAACAACTTTTAGGAAGTAATATTTTGATAAAGTGTTATGGATATCTATTACGTGGTTTAAAATATGATTTACTTAGAGCAATGTCATCCAACTGATGACCAATCATGGGATATTTCTGATGAGGTATTCTCTATTCCCTGGGAAAATGGCAGCTTGGATAGTGTTTTTGTGTTAGTTAAAATTCTGCCATCTTGCAGAAAGGCTCTAGCAATTAAGCTTAGAGTACTGGATTTACAGGAACATTGACTAAACTTTCTGTTTGATAACTGTGCAGATCTCATGCACAATAACACTTTTTTTTATCCTTATTTGGCACTACTTTATTTCTGGGCCTCAGTCTGTAATCTTGTTTGTCTCAACTTTTTAGGAAGTACTTCATAGATAGCTTCTTGTTAAATGAAATGTAAATCTAAATTTGAAATTTGCCACTCAATTTTGGGAGACTGCGTAGTGGAGGAGAGACTGGTTAATGCATATTTTGTTGTTTGACAGACAAACAATTTTGCTTCAAAATTAAGCTTTAAAAAAAAAACAACATAAAAGACAAACGACATTTGGTCCATGACTACTTCCTTTTTGGCCCAGTCATGTATATTTGTTATTTTAATGTTATATGGTTAGTCAGCCTTTGAATATGTTTGCATATGATCTATTCAGATATGAGAATTTCCTGCTTTCGTTGTATTCTTGTCCTGAAAGGCAGAGAGCACTAAACTGCCTTTCCTGACACTTTAATATGGAACATTCAGTATCTAGGAAGAGATTCTGCAGTGTAATTTCCCCCTCCCTCTTCAGAGAACAAGAAATACTTACTAATCTGTTCACTGTTTCCAGAGCTTGCTTAGTTTTAATTTATACTTTTAAAGTGTATTTTTCACTGATATTGAATGCTTATCTATCACAATAATAGAAGAATCACGGAAGCAGGTATTTCGGTGTTT
Organism: Apteryx mantelli; assembly: GCF_036417845.1. NCBI lineage: Eukaryota > Metazoa > Chordata > Aves > Apterygiformes > Apterygidae > Apteryx > Apteryx mantelli. The sequence continues at coordinate 111,181,617 of NC_089980.1, read as the reverse complement.
TTTTAGTCTATTGTATACTTACTGTACAAAACAAATTTTTTTTAAGGGATAATGCTGTCATAATCTAGAAAAATACTGAAGCATTTTACCCATGGCTTTTAATTTTCAGCTCTCAAGGCACATTTAAAAAAAAGAAAAATCTGTGTGTGGAGTCAGTCACATAGGGAGCACAGGAAGTCCTTAAGCAGCACTCAAGAGAAGTAAATGCTGACATTTAAGGTGACAGGGCCCATCAAAGAACATGCAAACACAGGTGTGCAGTTGAGATTTACATTAATTTAGGAGATTAAAGCATTAGAATCTTACTAGAAATGAGTAATTACAGTTATGATGCCTGACAGTTTCTGGCAGTAAAAGCTGCTGATATGGGTTTTTAAAGATATTTAAAGGGAAATACAGTGAATATTCATTTTAAACATTAGTCATTGATGGAAATATTTTACTCAAAAATAGTATATGAAAGAGCTATATAATGTAAGTGGCACTTGGGTTTTAACTAGGAAGTTTTCTCTTTCTTGCTGAGAGCTGGGCATCTGTTCTTCTCTGCTTAGTTAAGGAATGCCATTTTTTTTCCTGTCAGATTGTGCTGCGTAGCCTATTTGGAGTCAGTTGACATTTGCATGCCAAGGCCACTTTCTGTAATGTAGTTTGATCAGTGAGATTGGCTGTGTGCTTTGTCGCATGCCCTGCTGGATATGCACCTCTTGTTCTTCCCCCTGCTTCTACCCCCAACCTTTTTACTTTTTCCCTTGTCCTTTTCCCTCTTTTTCATGTGGCTCGTTATGCGTGCCCATATCAGGAGCCCTTGAGAAAGCTGGCCATATATGATTCGTTGTTGTAATAGTGCTTTTGGACCCTCATAGTGTGAGCTAACTCATCGTGTATTGATTTGAAGTTATGATAGCTTTTTTTGACATAATCAGAATTATTATTGCAACCAAGACAGCTAGCTATTGGAAAACTTTCAATGTATCTAAGTTTAAGGAAAACCACAAAATACTGGGCCATTGGTGTTCTTAGAAATGCCTGAATTAAGGTGTTAAACTTCTCATAATACACCCATTTGCTCTTACAGGACCCAACACTGGGGTAGTAATTAATCATGATAATAGTAACCTGAAGACACAAAAACGGAATAAATTTTATTCCTTCCTTCAGTCTGTATGCTGCTTATCTTTTCTTTGTTCTTCAAGGCTGTGTCTATGTATGTCACATAGCATGATAGCTCCTAGATCTTAGGCTGAGTTTTGCATGCTTCTGAAGTATAAATAGGTATCTCTAATATGTTCTTTTTGGAGTTGTTTTAAGATATTTCAGCAAAGCGGTGAGAGTATTCTTTTTAGAGTTTTACTCCCCCCCTTTCTTTTCCTTTGTGCTCTATACCATTACAGAAGTTGTGTCAAAAGTTATCTAGTCATAATGATATTTTACCTTTGCTCGAGGGTTAGAAGTAGAATCCCCTGGATTGGCAACTAACACATGCCAGTTATTGTAAATTAGTATTTGGAGTAGTATTTCTTTATAAGGGAAGTTCACTGGCAGAAGTCTAAATTATCTTTCTCTTCATCCTTTGCAAATGTCAAGTATATGTTAATTACTATACTCATTAGCAGTTCCTTCTTTCCATGGATTTGACTTTTTCCCCAGCTGTTGCTCAATCCTTTTATTTCCTAAAATGACACTGAATGGAACCTTCCTCTTCTAGTTCTGTTCACAGAACTTCCACAGAACTCTTCACATTTGTACAAATGAGTTGGATAGTTAAGTGACAACTGCCACATACACTCTAGGGTCTTTAAACTGTTAATTTTCAGAATTCCTCTGCCATACTTATTTTGCCATTATCTCCTGTTTCTTACCTCAGTGTAGTCATTATTCTTCTTTGTTATTCATGTCTGTCATAAAGTAACCCTCTGTAGCTTATCCAGCTTGATTTCCATAGTTTCTTACATTCCTACTTGCTGTGTACAAATAACTATAGAAGTAATCCCTAATTCTGCTCTTAAACTCTGGGAAACTTCTTCCACACTATAATGTACTTCTGTGCAGCTGATAATGCACTGAGGCTGTTCATACTAGGCATTCTCTTTGCAGGATTTAAACTTAAAGAAAATTTAACAATTCAAGGAGTGAGCTTTCCTGCCAATGTCTTACTTCTCCACTTCATCACTGAATTAGCTGCCTGTACCACTTATAGTGTGTTTTTTTTTCTTTTTTTTTCTTTTTTTTTTTCATCCCAACTTCAACTTCAGGTCGTTCTGGTGTTTTTCAGCTATAGCTTTCTCTACTGAAACTTTCTAGTCTACTTAGTCATGCTCTCCTTCTTTCACTGAGTATGGCTGTGGAACTTTTGATTGTACTCTTTTAACTTACCGTTTCTGTTAAAGATGTTCTTCTGTTTCAGTGGCGAGGGCAGTAGGATTCCATTCTTTACAACTTTTTTTACTTTGTTTGATGGATGTGTGGTATCACTGTTACTACAGTCTAAACTCTTACCTGGTAATTAAAAATGGCTTTTCACTGCTAGCTTTTTGTTTTCCGCTAGTTTCACTTTTCTGTCATCCTACTTCTTCTCTTAGATGTTTTCCTAGCTTATGTTTAGTGTAGCAAAGCTGGACTTTTTTTCTCTTGAGTACCATTTACTCCAACTTCTTTATCTTTTTTGGCACTGTCAGTAGTATCTCCTTTGAAGCCCTCAGCCTGAGAGTTTGACTCTTCTCTTCTTTGCCTTGCATAATTTAATCTGGATCCAAGAGCAACTGTTTGTCCTTAGAGATCACATGGAAGATCTGTCATTGTTTGTAGCTGAAGGTCCTTGATGTATCTTGATTGGAAAAGACTTTGAACTTCTGGTTCCTTCCTACTCAGCTCTTGTGAAAACTTGCCACTAAACTTGTTCATCTTAACCGATTGGACTTTGTCTGCCTCTGGAAACTATTTCAGTGACTCTCTTCTGTTTATGTGGAACAAAATGTTCTGTGGTTGCTTTCAAAATGCTGTATATTCCCTTTCCTCTACTAGTCTTTGACTCTTTCAACAGGCCTTTGAAGATGGCAGTTTCATTTGCTGTGTGCATGAAAACCCTTTCCAGAGTTTGCTTGCATTATCCCCACTATGCGTACATTCATGTCTTTATCAGTGGTGGTCATTTCTTATAATGCCTGGCTTTTTTATTTGACATGTAATTAGAATCAAATATAATAGTGCAGATCTTGAATAGACATCAGAGGCTCATCTAGTTCATCTTTTGTCAAAAGACAAACTGTGTCTTTACTGGCTGTTCTTTATGATCTATTTTTAAGCATCTCCCTATTGGGAGATTCTGCAGCCTTCTTAAGTAATCATTCCACTGCTTTGTTTTCTCAAACTCGCTTAAATCCTTTACACAGAACTAACAGTTAATCAGCTTTTTCTCTCTTTCTACAGAACTGGCTTAGATGTAGAACCTTGCAACTTCTGTATTAAAATACAGCCCTTATTTTTAGACCAGATTCTCTTGTCTGGTCCTATTCTCTAGAGCCCTTGCAGTCTTCCTAGCCTCCTGGTATCTAAACATGTAATCTAACTTTTATTTTAAATAGTGCTATTCCCAGGATGGATGTCTGCAGAACTTGATTCAATACATCCTTCTATTTTTGAGTTAACTTCTTTCATGCATGGTTCTTCCAACTGGTTTTGCACACAGGTTATAGCAGATAAACTTGGGCTGTTTTGTTGTTTGCATATAAGAGCGACTTTAAGGAATTTTGACACAATATGACTTCTGCTTCTTTTTCCTATCTCTGAGGCCTGTTGCGCTGTGACAAGGGCAATGAGATTGGCCCAATGCAGTTTGTTCTTGACGGGTCCATGTGGGCTGTTACTTGTTTTCTTCTGAGTGCTATTAAATACTTTCATTTGTTACTGTGTCTTTCCAAGAATTAAACTTGATCCACTAGAATGTGGCATAGAATGTAAAGCTTTATCCTAAACTTACATTTCAGTGACATTGGTCATCACCTCAGTGGTTCTGCTCTCCTGTGACCCTTCTTTCATCTTGTCTTCTGACTGCTAGTTCCTTCAGATAGACATAATTCCTCTTTGGTGTTGCTTCCACAAGTAAAGAAAAGCAATGACCACATCCTTGTCTGTGGTGTAAGGATGATGTATGATTGAATTTAGATCCCCCCTAATGTCTGTTCTGCATTAACTTTATACAGTAGCCAGAAGAAATAAATTTGGAAGTGTAGTATATTTCTTTCTGAATACATTTTTTCCTGTGTTGGTGCTACATCTCACCAGAGTACAAAAGATTCTGACGTTAGATGACCTTAGATGTTGACCTCTGAAAGGCCTCTTGAAATTATAAAAATAAAAGTCATATTTTTTGAGGTTGTAATTTATAGGTTAGATGCCTTATTTTTGAGTAGCAGACAGTTGTTGCAGAATTAACTGTTTTAATTTTTTAATGGCATTATACAGCATGTTGTTTTAATGTTTTGTATCATAATAATGGGGAAAGATAGGTTGGAATAGTCAGTTGGTGTAGCTAATGCTCCATAGTGCATCTGCCAGAGAAGAAAGAATAAGAACTGCAAAATAAGAGGAAAGAGTAAAATATATTAGTGGAGTTCATTTTTTCCACAATAGTTCTTCTTTGATGTTGCAGTTAAAGTACTTTTTGAGCTTTAAGCAGTAGAAATTAAACTTCTTTAATTTCCATTTTTATGATCAGAGCACTCCTATGAGAGACTTTCTGATATTACTATTATGCTTTCTTCAAAAGCATTTATCTCAGTGGGGCAGTTGTATAAATATTTGTAGTTTAGCTTCTTGAAAATTTTAATGTTTTATAACTGCCTGTTTAGAAGGTACAGAAGATCCTAAAACTAGATTTGGATTTATGAGAATGTGACTGGTTTGTGTCCTTAATAAGTACAGATATATGTGAAAGAAAAAATTCAATATTGTGTCTGTCTACTAAAAGGTTATGACTACAATTATCCATTTTGGTGGCAGGTGTATGAATCAAAATGTTTTTCTAATAGCACTTTAGAGGCATCAAGTAAGATTTCTTCCTTTCCCAAACAGAATGGGGAAGAATGCTTAAAACTAGAAAGTGTCTAGAGCTTGCATTTATCTTATGAAAACTTTATGTCAAGCTAAAACAGTTACTATGTCCAGTAGGCTGCAGTTTGTTTGTGAAGGAAATGATTCTGAATTTTTAGCTTAGTTTGCTGCTATGTGAAATTATTATTTGGTCCTTTGCTTGAAAATCAACCATACTTGTCTTACAGATGACAGCAAAGGTCAGAACTGATGCATGTCTCTGTGGAAAATAGTGCCTTATTGCCAGTGTAAGCTAAAAATACGTATTCTGCCACTTAACTCTAAAAGTCATAATAGAAACAAAACTATGTGAAAAGACTTAAGTAGGATAGTTATTTTAAATGCTAGAGTTTGTTAAATATGGCAATGAAACCTGTGTGTACTGTTGGCACTTTGAAAAGCCTGATAGGTTGCTCTCATCCTGAAGGACCTCATTTCAAAGAAAGTAACAATTTTTCAGTTTAATCATTCAAGTTTCAGAAGATAGATTTAAATTAAGTGAAACCAAGTAGCCTCTGTGTCGAAGACAAAATTGGTTGTTTCTTTTTTAATTGGTTCTTGTCCTGGATAAGGGAAAAAATACACAGATTTCTAAGTTTATAGCTACCTCTTGTAGATGACTCTACTGAGGTATTAGGAAAACAAAGATTCAAAGGAGACCTCTTTCATCATAACCATTAGCAGTGTGAGAATCCCATTCAGCTGGTGGGTGGTATTCTCTAGGTCACTGTACTGCAATACTAGGATTTGGTAGGCCAGCTGGCAGGTCTATTTACCCCACATGGGGGTGGTATAAAACTTGTAATGCTTGCTTACTTTGCAGCAAAACAAGGAAGATGGATAGCCTTTTTGCAAAGTAGTAGTGAAGCAATCTCTTTTGTAAAGTAATCTCTTTTGTAAAGCAATCTTACCAACTGGCTGTATGCCTTATTCTGAGATGGTCTTAAATAGAGAAAGGGGGGAAAAAAAAGGGAGGGGGAGGGTTGATTCGAAAGGAACTTTTTTCCACTGTGTGTGTTTTTTTTTTTTTTAAAGTAAGTTAACTTGTTAAGGGATGGGGAGATGGGGTGAGGTTAGAGGAAAACGTTTAGAATTAAAACTAATTGTAGTATTCTGTTATAGGCTTTCTTAATACAAGCTTGATTTGCAGGAGAATATAAGCACATCTCATAAATCCATGAGGGGGAAGTGTTGAAAGGGAGGAGGAGGAGGGGAGAACAGGTACTTGCCCTGGTTTTGCACACCAACAGGACAGGTGGTGACAGGTTGTTATTTCCCTTCTCTAATGGATCCTTGAAATATAAGCACAACTTCGTTATCAGTCTTGGAGAAAACTAGCATTTTGCTGCAGTAATTCCAGTTGCAGGTTTTTATTTGCACATATGGTGGTGGTGACATTTTATAGAAGTGGAGTTAAATAAGTAATAAATGTGATTGAAAATATGTAGCTACGGGGGCTGTCCCTTTTCACCTTCATAAACATAATGAACAACAGTTTGTAAATTATGCAAAATGCTAATTAAAAGTTTTAATTTGGTAATCATCTCAGTTTGATTAGAAACAGATGCTGATTATTTACAGAAATCTAAATGGACCCTTCTAAGATAGCTTTTACTGCTTAAAATCAACTTGTGAAACTAATTAAAGGAGAACTAAAACACAGCCTGTACAGTAAGTTACTTGTGTCCCTTTTAGTGCAGTAGAGTAGTGTGATTTTTATTAAATAGTTTTGTGAGGTTTCTCATTTGAGTTAGAGCAGGTTCTAAAGGTCTTATTTAAGGTTGAATTCTTCTGTGCTGGTGTACTGTACACACTCTTTCTGCTTTGAGGTACACGCTTCCTGCTTTGAAGAAGTTACCTGCTTTGAAAAGCTTGGAACCTGCTTGGAAAAAAGGCTGCAATAAAAATGAGGTGGCAAATAAAAGCATTCTTCTACCTAATCTAGCTAAAAACAACTAGACAACATTCAGAATACATTTTGAATCCTGAGGCAGATGTTCTGCTGCAAACATGGATTTCTAAAATCTGAAGCAGTAACTCTACCAGAAATGCAGTGACCCAGTGGAGAATAGATATCTTCTACATCACGTTTTCTTCAGCTTATTATAGAAGAGGTGGGAAGGGTACCCACACTAGTTGTGTGCTAATGTGCTGTAGCACTCAGTGGTTGTCCAGGTGACATTTGACTGCCATTTATCTTGTGACTTGGAAATGATGAAGGAATAGCAAGTCCTAACTTGATTCTCATAGATCCTCAGTCCTAACCGATCGTCAGTTTTGGATTTTGCAGAAAACATGGTTTGGACAGGGAGAATGGTGGCATCAAGTGCCTTCTCTTTTTCTATAGATAGTTCAGTCATTTTCTTTGGGCATAAGGAAGCAGCAAATGGGAAACTGATTCATATTTTAATCTAAATTTGTTTCGTTATGGCTCCAGGATGATTCTCTGATCAAAATCAATGAATCAATTGCATATAGAAAGCAAGCAATGTAGAAATTATGCAGCTTGTCCCAAATAAAACATTCTTAATCCTTCCTTCCTTCCTTTTTTTCTTACACCTTCCTTTTTGTTTGTTTGTCTTGAGTTGTTTTTCTCATGTTTCACAAAGGCTTAGGGTGAAGTGTTAAATTGTTTCAAGCCATATCATGTGGCCCGCTGCCACCGAAAGGGGAAGATCCTTTTCCTAGTGTTTATGATCCTACCTTTTCCCGTGGTCTCATTTGGTGGTGATAAGCAGATTCAGTTTATTAAACTGGCAACAAATAAACCAAGCAAAACTAGTAAATTATTTTCCTGGGGTGAATGATTTGAATTTGATTTCGGGACAAGTCGGATGAGCACCAATGCTGGAGCAAAGAGAGCCAGGACTGTGCAACTGCGAGGAGGCAGGAGCAGGGAAGGGGCGCCTCATGTCTTGCTGTTGGGTAGCTTTGGGCACCTGAGAATTCAGAATTGCTCACTAAGTGCTTGCTAACACCTTTCTTTCACGACACCCTCCGTAGAATTCTGCTGTTGTCTTTATCTTTTGGGCATGAGAGTATTTTATCTGACAAACATTTTCCAGTTCTCTCAAAAGTTAAGCAGCCTGCTTATGTTTTAGGATTCTAATCAAGATTTCAAAGCTGTACTTAATTTTGTCTAATTAATGATTACAGGAATGTATTCGTGTGGGTGCCACTTTAGATATGAAATTATTAAATGTACAAATTGTAGTGTTGTAAAAAGTAAGCTTTTCCTGGTTGGATGAGCCAGGAAAAAATGGGGCACATGTTTCAAGATGCCCCATCTACAGAGGTACGTGCCATTCTGTAACTGAAAACTTGAGTCTGAATTTAAATATTGATTATTTTGTCACATAAAATACCATATCAATTTTGCTACTCTTCAAATTTTTATGTGAGATAATTTTCATTGTTGTGCCTTCAGTCAGATTTACTTTTTACATCTTTTTATGTAAAAATGGAGAAATCCTTATTACCTATGCACTTTTCTTTTAATGTTCCAGTCTTTAGGGAAACAAGTTCTATTTTTAAATGCTTAGCAACCACTAGTATATCCTGGAACCTTCTGTCAGCTTTAATAAGGAGCTGAGGATATCCTTGTTTCCTTCCTTTCTCTCTCCATTAGCTGAAAATATGAAGACAGTGGGGATTCAGTGAAAAAGCAGTGAAGCAGTGAGCAAAGTGTTTGGAGGGCTGCAGAAGGGTATTGGAGCATATTGAGATGGTTTACCTAACCTGTAAGATACCTGAGGCTGTAGGAAATAATTTATTTAACTGCTTTATTACTTTTACTTATTTGACCTTATTGTATTTTCAGTAACCCTGTCCACAGACTTATCCATGTTCTTAGTCATGGCCCATTAACCTCTTTTTCTGGAGGTTTCACCAGGATAACTTTTACTCAACTATTAAAAACTTCTTGCTAGTGAGCTGCAAGAAGATCTAAAGTCACTGACTTTGCATCTGCAAAAATTTTGAGATGGTCACATTACTAATAAAGAAGCATCTGGACAGCTTGTGAAGTTTGGAGTTGGACTGTGATTATTTTATGTTAAATTTAAATGATAAGAAAACTTAAAATTAACTGTAATACTGATTAGGATGGTTTTATTGATTAAAATTAGCTAACTGACTTTTGAAAAGCAAATAAGCAAGCAACCCTTGCCTTTCCACTCTTCCTTCTCCTGCAACCTGCAAGCCTAACCCTAAGTCAGTCACTGGACTGTGTTTTAATGGCTTTTTGTAGAAATAATGTTCACTCAGTGTTTGACTTTTTTCTTTTGAGATACCATAGAAGAAATGGTACAATGGTAACCATGATGGCTGTACAATAATACACTGTGCTGTTGTTATTCAAAGTCGCTTTCACCAAGTGACTAGAAAGACCTGGTGGACTGGGCCCTCTTGAGCAATCTGTATACCAAGTGTACCATATGTTTAGAAATCATGAAACTGTGCTAAATTTGAAAAAAATGGATGTCACTATTCTGGAATTAAAATTTTGGTGTATACTAGGTGAAAAGCAAGCTTGCAGTTGGTGGTGATTAAAATTCATACCTATTTAGAGGAGAAATACATCATCCAGAAGTAGTAGAGTGGTTTTATTAGCATGTGTGACATTGTGTGGATTTCTAGGATGTATCTTTTGAAAAGTGGGAACCTTTCCTTGCAAAGGCTAACAAAAAGATGATTGTCATAAAATAATTTGATTAACAAGCATTTTCTTACATCATTTCCACAAAGGTATGCTGGAGGTTTTGATTTTGGAGGGCATGTCAAGTTTATGTAGAGCTGTGTCATGCTATTTGTTATATTTTGGTGACATCTGTCTCCGTCTAGGTTTTTGGGAAGGTATTCTGTGCTCCTTAGTGTTTAATTCCTTTCAGTCAGGGACCTTTTCCATAATACATTATCAAGAACTTATTGTGTGAATGTTTAAGACTGTTGCATATAGTTAAGTTATGAGGTCTAACCACTAGATTACCAACATGTGTGTTTTATTTTTTCAGAGTGGATGATTTATTTATGATTTTATCAATGATTTTATTATTATTTTTCATTTAAGACTTATTTTTTCAGGATATAAAACCTGAGGTTAATTAGGAGTTAGAGCAGAACACTTTGATTTCAAATTTTGATCTTCATTCTTCTCTCTTGAGCAAAACCCCCAAATGATTCATTGGTTGGTAAAAATCATTAAAATATGCTAATTTTAAATACAGCTTTCTGTTATATTTGGTGCTATCCAAAATCCACATTATTAAGCAGTTGCAAAGCATTTATGTACATATATTCAGACACACGCGTGCGCACACCCCCCTCCCCACACACCCCTATTTTTAAGAATTAGGAAATGTAACGTCATTCCTGACTTTTTCAAGTAAGAAATTTTGGCTAAAATACTTGAAATACTTGAAATTTAAAAAATTAAATTAGCTCATTGCTGTTTAACTTACCTGTTTCCAAAACTGTGAAAGCACTAACATTTGGAGAATAGTAAATATCCTACTGTTCTCCCCTCCCAAGTTCCATGAAAATCCATCGTGTTTTAAAGTTTGGCTTTAAAGATTAGCTGTAGCTAACCTTTTTGTTTAAAGTCTGATAAAAGTATGTTTAACCCTCCACTGTTTAATTGCCATTGAGTCACTATGCTTTGTTTTAATGAATGCAGTAAGTCTAGGAGCAGGGATTGTTATAAGTCATTTTTTAAAAGAACGTGTTTCGTAGTTCTTTTAGTCTGTAAAAATATGCTTTTATATCTTCACTACTACTTCAGAAGGAACATTATTTTACATTACTGCCCACTGATGTTTTGATTTTTTTTTTTCTGGTTTATGCTTAATTTTTAGTGATCACTTGCTGAATATGTAGTCATTTTGTTTGTCTTGTCAACTAAAATGATGATAAAAATCAAGTAATCTTTTCTCTCATGAACTGCCCCTTCCCCAAATTCTGAAGTATTCCTGCAGTTTTAAAGCACAACCTCTTAATTACAGATCAGTGAAGACCTGAAAAATGAATGGGCAAATGATCTGTGTGCATCTACCCCTGGCCTCAGTATGATTAAAGTAAAAGAACAAATGTTCTATAAGGTAAGTAGAAAACTTCAGATTTGTGTTCATTCCCTTACCTTAAAACTGGGAGTACTGATTTTAAGTTATTTAGTTCCATTATTAGCAGATGATTAAAATATCTGAATTAACTGAGACTAGTGAGTTCCTGTTTTTCATGGCAGTATGAAGGTGAAAGGAGGGGCTGATAAGGATGAAGGGGGCTTTAAACTATCATTAATGTTTTCTGCCCTCTTCTGCCACCCCATCGCTTGCCACAAAAAAAGGTCCTAATTGTTAACACTTCCCAGACAGATCACCTGGCTGACAGGCTGTTTAGGATGGAGTCAAACATCAGTTGCCGAAACTAAGTTTGGTCTGGTTGAACTACTCTTCAGTTCTTTCTTCAGGAAAGCAAGGAGAGAGGGAACAAGCATCTAATTTAATCCACCAGTTCTCCTCTAAGTGCAGATAGCTGGGTTCTAGATCCATTTCCAAGGACTGTTGTATGTATTTTACATGAATCAAATATTTCAAGATACCTGAAACAGGAGGCCAGCAGAAGTCCATTTTCAAATACCAAATCATTGATGCAAGACTATGTAATCGGGCTAATAGTCATAGATACAAATTGTGAAGTACCTTATTTTGCCAATTTGTGTGGTTTTCTGTAAGCAATAATATTTTTCCCACCAAAATAATGATTAGCTCTTTCAAAGTAATCGTTTGCTTTCAGAAGTTTTGCTTTTTGCCTAAAGCTTTCTTAAAAGATACAAAATGACTTTAAAGGTCTCGGCTTGAATTTTAGGATTGTAAACATTGTTAATGCACTTTGTTGCTAATCCATAGTGGTGCTTCCCCCCCGCCCCCCCCCTTTCTTTTTTCAGGTTGGACTTTCAGATGCTGTGGAGCTATTTAGAGCCAGAAGAGTGTTTATCAAGGATGGCTTTGCATATGTGCCACTTAAGGACATTGATGCAATTGTTTTGAATAACTATAGAACAAAGTTATCTAAAGCATTGGCGGTAAGTCTGGTAAAGTCTAATTTTACAACTTTTGTTGCATACTTTAATGACAATATTGTGCAGTAGCTTTTTTGAGATGTAAATCTATGGGCTTCTATTTGCAGGATACCAGAAATTCTATCAGGAAAAAATATTCATTTCTGTTCTCTGTACTTTCTAATAGGCAATTAATTCTCATTATGTTAGCATTCAAGAATTGCAGGTCTTAATGTTGTGATAATCCAAATTAGGCTTAAATGCTATATCTAAAGAAGAGGTTTGCATCTTCCATGTGGTAGTTTGACTCTGATCATCGGTTTTGGCTTTGACAGTCTATTATATGCTTCTAAAGGACAAAATGATGTTATTGAGTATTTGTAATGTGATGTATGTTTTGCCTCTCTGAGGTTCTGTGATACTACTCTAAGCAGTCACGTAGACACCTTTTTGGAAGGAGTTATCCCTGCGTAAAATTGATTTGGTGATGAAGGCCTGCCCTGGCTTCTGCAAGGGGCTCTGAAGCTGTTCAGCTTTATGGGGCGAGCTTGTGCTAATGCTACTTTTCATGGGGCTCCAAAGCACTGAGTGGTTTAGGCGTTGGCCCAGGCTCGTGCTGCTGCCTAACTATGTATTACAGAATGGTTCTGGCCGAGATTCTAAAAAAAAGAAGAATATGATGAGAATGAATTTGTGTTGATACAGTAGTTTGAGAGAATAGTAAATATTTCATAGTACTTTTTAGAATGCTTTATATTGACACTGGCACAAATTCATTTTGATCAGTCAAATAGCTTACCTGTCACTAAATGAAACAGTTGTGTGTTCTGTTTCATCCTTTAAAAATAAAACAAGTTTGACATCTCTAGTATGAGTTTAGTCCTTGCAACCCAATAATTGGGGAAGGTAGTACTATCAAGCCTTCTTGACAATTGCAAATGCAACTGAAGAAGTTAATTTTATGTGCAGAATCAATACTGCAAGGACCTTTTTTCCATATTCTCTGACCATTTGATAGTAAATAATTTTCTTTGTGCCATTAATAACTAAGCTGTAGAAAACAAACATTTTCTGCGGTTCATGTAAGTTGTAATATTAGCTTTAGAATTGTTTTATAACTTAGAGCAAACTTATTCAAATTGCATTATATTTTACTTGTGGGGTTTTGCTGAGTTTACATTGATCTGCAAACATCTCTACAGTATTGCTATGCAGTAATTTGGTTATTTCTGTAATAGTAACACAGAGAACTTAAGTTGCAAATATTATTATGAGTATTGGATCTCTCTTCCTGAGGAGAGTTGCTTTAATTTTTGTTTCTTGAAGTCAGAAGATTCTCCAGTGAACATTTGGATTAGTATTGCAGATCCAGAACTGCAGATCAGTATCAGAGTTGTGTTAAACTGCATATTGCACAAAGAAGGATTGCCTCAAGAAAAATCTGAAGCAGAACAAAAAGGGGAAGGGGGCAGAAGAAGCTGCGGGATCGTTGGTTGGGACTCACCTTTATGAGCAGTGTCCTTAAAATAATTGAGAGATTGACTTAATGTTTAGCAGTTCCCTAACTTGTATGGACCAGTATTTGTATGGAACAACAGTTTGCCTCCAGAATCACCACCTTATGTGATTAATTGAAATGGATGTGGAGACAGACCACATGTCCCACCTGCTGAAAGTGTTTTAGTTTTCGAACATGAGCTTCCATGTAATGTGTCATTCCCAGAATTAACGTTGTTGCTGAAGATGCATGGAGGTTTTTTGAACTACTTTTCTTGTAGTATCATTTAGTACTTAGTATCTGGTATAGATATTCTTCCTGTGTGATTTAATAGAATGCTTTATATAGAGATTAAGGTTTTAGATTGATCATGTAAAAGTGCTGTTTTTCATCGTTAAAAGAACATAGTAGTCTTTACTAAACCTGTTAGTTTTGTTTTCGATTTCTGCGATTTTAGGTATTCTAGGATTAAATGCTAGAGGAAAGGAGATTGAGCACAACGGTTTTGAGCAAACATAGTTATATTAGCTTCCTTGTATTATAGGCTCCTCCTTTGAAACAATTTTTTTGATAAATTCCAGAGATGGGTATGATAGACTATGTAAAACTCGATTATGATTGGGATGCCCTCATTCATGTCAGGTGTTTGTATAACCTAGATTGAATCATTAATTGTTGTTCTTATCCTAATGAGTGTTACAGTTTGGAGAAGTTTGGTCTTAAAATTATAGTGCTCATTAAACATTACATTTTTAGGCTATAAGCAAATGCTTGAGAATGTATGTATTCCTGTGTAACATTGGCGCTTTTATTGTGGGATTGAAGAGTTTGCTTTTCAAAGACTTAATTATCTTTGGTAGCATAACCTAGCTTTGAATTCATAGTCTGGTAGTTTTTCAGTAGAGCTCTTATACTTGTTTTTAAATCCCTGCCCCAAATCTTGGAGCTATCAGTTCAAGTAGTAACTTAGCTGGGTTTTGTATTATAACTTCACTGTAAAATTTTGTGTTGTGAAATTTTTTTTGTCAGAACTTGACATCATATGGTATCATACCTTCTGCAAATGAAACTAATTAAAATTAGCTGAAAATAACAGAGGAAGTGTCTGGTACTGTAAGAAATCAAAATTCTAATTTTAGTTTGTATAATCTTGATGGTACTTGTTTATTCTTCTTGATTTGGTAAGAATACACTTTTTTAACCTTGCAGTATAACCTTGATAATCTGATCAAATATACACTAACCATATGATTGGATTTTGAGGGCTTAGCACAAAAGGAAGATTTCACTCATCTTTTCTAATTTTCATATCTCTTTGGTTTATTTCTTCCCCTATTTGGTATGTAATCTTCAAAAATTTTAGAAATATTCATCAAATAAGTTTTATTTTAGTTTTACTAATGTTTGTAATGATTTGTCTATTAAAATTAAATATTAGTAAAATATGCGGGTTTGGTTGATTTTTATGCTATATGTTCCAAGAACCCATTAATTTCAGAAAGGTATCAGTGTATGTAGCACCATCCGCAAAATGTTTTCTTCCTAGAACACCTACGTTTTCAGTTGGTGAAGGCGAAGTCTTTATGTAGTGGCATTAATGGTGAGAAAGTATGATTAATGAGGGTCTTGTCACTTGAAATTCATTTCAGGTGTTGTGTTCCCAGTGTTAACTTAAAGTAATTCACCGTAACATAAATGAATGATTTTTATAATATGCACATACAAGGTTAGTAAGGTAATAACTTTGGCACTGCAGTGTAAAATATGATTACAATGACTTTGTCCTCTGAATCTCTCATGGCGAAGTCTGCTGTGAGTTTTGCAGCGCAACGGCTGGTTTCCGTTGCTAAGTATTATCTTGTTGTAAGGTCATTGTCTAAGGTACAGTTCTGTTGAATAAAATGGTGGTATTTTGAGTGGGAGAAACAAAATCAAGGGGATTGATTTTTGTGTGCGTGTCAGAAAACTCGAGTCTCGTTGGACTTACTCTTTGTAGATTAACTTTTTGCAGTGGCTTCTTAATTGTCCCATTATTGATTATTTCCTGAAATCCATCATACAGTATCTTATTTCTTCTACTAATCGAAGTACATGTGTTTTTTAGCAACTGCCTAGATTGCTAGCATAAAGTAATTTTGAATAATATTAGGAGGCTAGATGAAATTAGACTTCACACAGTAGTATTTTTGTCTTTCCATTTCTTCTATCTGCTACTTGAATCTCCTATTAATTATAGGATTTTGGTAAGTACTAAATGTGCCTTTGCAGTCTAAACCATTGCTTCACTCTTTGCATGGTCCTAATGTGATTCACTTGGAAATACTGTTGTCTTCAAATTAAGTTAGGTGTTTCATGATGTTAAAACTAACAAAGATAGATATACAGGAGTTAAATTGTGTGGGATTGCTTAGCTTTTGAGATGTTGCTAGTATTTCAGAAAAAGTATACTGAAATAAAATATATTAGCAGGAAGTATAACTTATTTATATTTTCCTGTTGTCATAGATCACCTGGAAGTGCCTCAATTAATATAGTACCTGTTTAATGTCACATGACAGCAATTTATTAGCCCGCTGGTAACAGTAATCCGGAGAGCGATGTACTGTGGACGGTAGAAATGAATATATGGCCTGTGAGGCTAATAAGAAAACAGAAGTGACAGAAGTGTGCGTTTCAGGGTGACTCTTTATTAGGGATTTGAGTTTTCTTCTGATTGTTCTTTTTATGGCCTTCTGTGACCCACAGAGAGCTGCTAAGTGGAAACTGTACTGTCTGTGTGGAGCTGGTTTACACCAGAGTTAATGACAGAATATCTTGTCAACTGTGTCTTGGCTTTTCTTGGAAAAAACTAATCAATCGACTTTCCAGAAGGGAGCTGGTGAGTGATCTAGCCTGCATGTCCTGTGTGCTGCCAACAGAGCAGGACACTGGAGTGGCACAGGGAGGCAGCTATACTGTCTGCGAAGACATACCTAGTACCTTTCTCCGCCTTCCAGTGGCTCACTGAGGAATGAGACCAAGCTGAGAGTGCATTTGTTTCCTGGCAAGACTTGATTTATCTGGAATGTAATGCCAGCTGAATCTCTTCTGCAGCAATGGGGTTTGAATTTCCACCACTCTCTGTATTATTACAGGCTCATTACTGAGATCTGAATTTCAAATGCTTTCTAGTTTTGCCTAGAGTGTTGTGTCTTCCCCCCCCAAGAGCCACAGTTTAGCTACCACTGTGATTTACAGTAAATCATAAACTTCCCTGGAAACAAGTATATTGAATCTTTACCTACAACTTTGCAGAATTAATTTTTGCAGCTAATTCTGACTAATAAGTCTTAGGCATGCTTTGTCTAGCCAATACTTCTGGCTGATGTAGTTGATAGGCTGCTTTTGGAGCAGAACAGTTTATTCACTGGGATTAATAAATGGGGTTATTGAAAAGCAACGTTGTTGCCTGACTACAACAACATTTGAGCAAACATAGTCAAATCCTGACTTTGATTTATTATAACACTCCTGAAACATGTGCCGCTTTTTTGTCTTAACTTTCAAATAGTTTGACTTAAACTTTTACTTTCCAAGTATTTATGCTAATTTTGCCACTCCTGTAGAACATACATAATACTCTTATTCTTGCTTCCCTTTTTGTGTAGTTGCTCATTTTACAAAATGAAACAAATTGAAATTTCTTGTATTTGAAGGCTCTGTGGAGTATTTGCCCTTGCCCAATTCTTAAAATTGGAGTTTTTCCTGCTCCAGCTCATCATCCTCTCTGGCTAATCTCAATACTAGTTTCATTTTCTGTTGATAGAAATGTTCTTTCTGTATCTTTTCATTGTGCTTTAGAGTACCTGCCTTGAATTTGCTTTTTAAAGTGATTTTTTTTTCTTGCTTTGCTCCATACTGAAAGCTATTTCAGAAGTAAGGGAAGGAGGAATTTTTTGGAAACTTTGCGCTGTAATCCTCAGAGCTCCTTTACAACAGAAGAAAACACAAATAGTAAAGGAATATACGCGCCTCCATTCATCATTGTGATTTTTCATTATCTCTGTTGTTTGTAATCCTTGTTTTTTGGATCCTTAGGTAGACGTTAAATTCTAGGTGGCATTTTGCACACCTTTTTGTAAATCTGTTCCTCAAAAATCCAAAATGTTGCACATTCTTCATAAAGAATAAATTTTTTAATAGCATACCAAATATAGATGCTTGGGTATGTAGGACTTGCTGTTGTGGGCAGTCGCAGTGAAATGAGTAAATCTTTTGCATGGTTGAAAGCAACATACACAGCAGTGAGTGTTACATTAACAAGATGGTGGTTTTACATTACAAGAAAGAACTGGAGTCATGCAAGCTACCAAAGTTACTTTGCAAATGATTTTGAGACCTAAATTAGCAGTATTATCTTAAGTTTTGGTTACAGTTTGGTTTTATTTATGTGAAGTAAAATGTGCTGGGCAGTTTGAGTTAAAAGCAAAGGTGGCAGCAAATGTGGAATGCAGAAGAATAAGGAGAGGACATGTTTTAAGATGTTTAATGTTAGCTTGTGGAGCGGGCAAAAAGAAATAGGTTGAATCTCTAAAAATAACATTGTCCAATTACATGAGTCTTTTGCATACGTTTCTCCTTGAAATATGGAGAGTGGCTGTTTTCCAGAGTAAAGTTTATGAAGTTCTAAGCCAATGAATGTAAGTTGCTTATGTGATGTTAACATGTTTTTGCCATTCCTACTAATGATAAAGGTCATCTCACCCTGAAAGGGAAAGGACTAAATACTAAATTCTTTTCCATTTGAAAGAAGAATGGGAAGGGACTGCCAGTCAGGTCAAAGTCAGACATAAAGTAAATTGAACAACTGATTGTCATATCAGATGACATTTGGTTAATTAAAGTGTAGAAGCTTTCCAACGTTTGTAGCACATCTTTAAGCAGCAAGTGTAAGAATAGAATTGAAGTGTGCACAGGTCTTCTCAGCAATGCCTATGCTAGGACTTGTTTAAAGGAAATTCTGCTATAAGACTACTTGAAAAGAAACATTAATTGTACTGATTCCACAATTCAAGTATTTTGAACTCTTAAAAACTGTAACAATATGCTTTTCTAACTAAATTTTTATGTTAAAACTGTTTTAAATGTAGATGAAGTGAATATTTTTAGAGATGCTTGTCACTGTCAGTATTGCTCTAACTGACTCTGGCCTGTCTCACTGTATGCCTTTCCACTTTACTGCCATTTCCCCCAGGGAAGTTCATCTGTTAATATATTATCTTCTGCAAATAATTGCTAATCTGCATATTTATCCTAGAGAGGAAGTGGACATCTTTATAGCTCTTGTAAATGAAGAGAGATTATTTGCCAAAATAATTTGTGCTGGTAATAGAAAAGTAGGGTGCATTTTATAGGGGCAGTATACTTGAGCAGAGTTTCCCAATAAAGAGGCAAAGCTTGCTTCTTTGTTTTAAAATATGCATAAAGCTATAGATATACAAAATTAAACCAGAGTCTCTGCTCTAAGAATGTTTGTTTCAAAAAATAGAGTTTGAGAGAGCTATATAAAAGGTCCCACCTGTGTCTTACTGGCAGTCTGTACATGCTGTCACTGAAATCACTGGAATGCTGTCTTTCTGAAATATTAGAAACATTATATTTGCAGTCTAATTAAATCAAGTTAGGATGGTGAAACTTGGCTGTAGCAGTATTGGGCCTGTTGGGCTATTCTCTCTGGCCTGTTGCCTTTCCAGCTTTGCGACTTGAGAATGGCTCATCAGGTGTGATTGAATGCTTCCTGCTGCAGCTTCCTCCAGGATCTGCCTTGTACATTGGGGCACAAGGAAGGAAAGTGTGAGTTAAACCAGTGTCTGACTGCAATAGTAATAACACCAGAAAGTATCTGGCAGTAACTCCATTTTTTTATGGTAATCTGTCCTGTGTAGCAGACAGCAGCTGCAAGCTTTTGCTCTGTCAATTGAGGATTCCCTAAAGTGCTAGAATCACTACTTACTGAAGAATTAACAGGACAAAAAGCTTTCTCCTTGGTGTACCAGGCATTAGGAAGCCTGACCTATGTTATGCTGCCTTCAGGGCACACTGGTTGTAATCCTTTTGCAATTCTGGCTTATGAAGAAGCAGATCCTTATTCAAATGACTACTTGTCTCCATGAAGGCACCAGCTGCCTCTGCCTTGGCCTACACTCTGCTACCAGGTTACTAGTTTGTCATCACTTTCTTGCCCACTAGTGGCCTGCAACATATCTGCCTGAGGAAGGTACTACTTTATTCCTGAATATCTGGAATGCAGAGATATATTTTAAAGTTGGGTAGTCAGTGTTTTCCACTCAGTTGATTTTAGCTGTTACCTTGTTAAGTTTCTCTTGGGTACCTGCCAAACAGATTCTGAAAGTGTGTTTTTTTTGTTGTTAGACCTCCTGGTGGATTATCTCAGGTTGTTTTGCAGTTCATTGTAGAACTAAATCCCAAGTTAAGGACCTACAGGGAAATACTGATCCACTGTTGTGAGTCTCCTCTATCTAGGGAGCATATTTTCTAGTTGCTTTTTCATTCCTTATTGCAAAGTCCAGCATTGCATTTTCATGAGAAATGTACTATATTATATCTGCATATCCAATTATTTCATGATCTTTTCACTTTAGCCTGAAGAAAGGGATGAATCAAAAGTTTGGTGTATAAACATTACTGAGTTGGCTTTACTCAAAATAGGCCTCCATGTTGCACTTCTGTAGGCCTGCCCTGCTCTGTCAGTGTTTTAAGCCTGGCTATGCTTGCAACCACTGCAGCTCTGAATAGGTGACTGTAGCTTCATGTAGATCTCTTTGATGTTGCCATGAACTGAAACTGCTTTGTCTGAAATGGCTTACTTTCCTCTTGTGGTATGTAACGGGGGAGAATGTAATCTCCGCACTAGTAGGCATGTCTGTATTGCCTTACCTGGGCTGTTTTTCATTATTTCTGGGATCTTCTGTTACTGTTTTTCAGTTGTTGAATTTTAATTTCTGACCGTTCCACTGAGGATGGGGCCTTAATTATATGAGAGTGGGAGAGGAGAGTTTTTTTCACAGACCCCTTATGGGTTATGTTCATTTGGTAGGGTGTGATGTGTGTGTGTGTATACATATATGTATGTGTCTATATATATCTAAATGTGAACAGAAAAGTTTCAGAATTTAGTGCTTCTTGTCATCTTGTTGCTCTCTGTGTACAAGTAAACCATCTGGTAAACTACATAAGCATTATTCAAATCCCAAAGTCTTGCCTGTGATGGTATGACCAACTTGCTGACCTCCCACTGAACTTGCTCCATTTGATCAACATCTTGTACTGGGGGCACCAAAACTGGATACAGTATTCTAGATGTTGTCTAACGACTGCCAAGTAAAGGGCCCTTCCCTTGATCTACTGACTGAGCTTCTGTTGAGCATACTGTCCACCAGGATCTCCAGGTCCTTTTCAGCAGAGCTGTTTCCCCGTCAGTCTGTACCAGTGCAGAAATTTATTCTATCACAGCTACAGGATTTTGCATTTGTCCTTGATGAATTTCATAATTTCTTGTCAGCCTACTCCTCTAACGCATTTGGGAGCTGTGTTCCTGAGTGTATCCTCAACCTGATGTTTGCAAACTCGAAGTTTTGTCTCCTCTAGGTTATTGGTAAAGATATTGAACAGGACAAATCTTAGGATAAATAGACCCTTAAAGATCTAAGCCCACTTGTAACTGGCCTCCATGTAGAGTACAAAACATTAATCACTAACTACCCTTGGAGACTGCTGATCCAACCAGCTTTTCACTCATCTAGTAGACTACAAAATTGCAACTTAGATACAAGGATGCTGTGGGACACTGCTAAAAACCTTGCTAAAGTAAAGATAGACGACATCCACTGCTTTCCACTCATACACAGATGTTCTCATTTTCTCACAGAAGGCAGTCTGGTTAGTCAAAAATGACTTATCTTTAGTAAATCCATGCTGGCTATTCTTGATTGCCTTCTCCATTGTATGCCCAGAAGTGTGTTCTGAGAGGAATCGCTCTGTGATTTTCCCAGGGACTGAAGTAAGGCTGACCAGCCTGTTCCTCAATCATCTGTGGTGTTCTTTCAGTAGATGGATGCAACATTTGCCTTCCTCTATCAGGGGCCTCTCCCAATCTCCATGAACTTCTAACAGTGATAGAGAGCAGCCTTGTTACTGACAGCTGACATTACTGTAGCTAATATTAGTCAACTATCTCGGCATCCTCAGGTACATCCCATCAAGTTTCATGGACTCTTGGAATAATTTCCACAGACATAAAAGCCTGGAAAACCTTGTCAGTAAAGACTGAGGCAGAAAATGTGAAGGGTGGAATTGATCTGTAACTTGCATTTGTATTAAATAATTGTGTCTAAATTGTAACAATGGTCTTTAAAATTAAAATGCTTGAGATCTAATTTATCTCTGTTTAATTTTGGAAATTTGAAAAGGAAATGTATAATCTTCCTTTTTGTTTACTGTGTCCTGTCACTTACCAAACAAATTATGCAGTTTTAGGATTTCTTGGAAATAGGGTAGCAATTATACTTTTTTCATTGCCTGCATGATTGGACTCATTATCAAAAGTTTTCTATGTTTGTCAAGATTCAAAACAGAAAATGAAGAACATGGAAATTGTAAAAAAACAATGGAAAATGTGGAAATTGTAAAACATTTTAAAGTAATTGTCAGTTTTAAAGTTAACTTTAAAAACTTGAGATGCACCATTTAGAATAAATAAATTTATTTGGCTTTGTAAAGTGAGTTCTGTGAAAGCTTAATTTTCTGTGTTGTGTCTGAATTCAAGGGACCTCTTACTTTTAGAACAAATATAAAAATACACACTAAAAACAACCTCATGTATTGACCTTCTCTCCAGGTCCCTGCAGTAGCTCCACAACCTATCTCCAGCAGTCTAATCGGGCATTTTGCCTGATAAGTGTGGAGTTCGGAGCAACTTCATTGGTTTCCTATTTTCCAAGCTGGCTGTGGCTGTAGGCTGTGCTGGCTGTGTGAGCTCTGCTTAGCACAGAGTTAATGGGGTGAGGTGCAGGAGAGGGTTCTGGCTTGTTACTGCATCTAGGCTTCCTTGCACTCAAATTGCTCATGGCTTGTATTTGTCTTATGCTTCCTGCCTAGCACGTGATGCTTACATGATGCTTACATGATGCTTGTCCCGATTTGGGCTGAGAGGTTATAGCTGCACCTTCTGGCTTTGGCCTTCAGAGGGCACTGCAGGAGTGCTTAAAGTAATGTGAACATTTGTGCATGAAGTGTAGCCTTTCTGTATGGCAATGGTATTCTGTTAGGGGGGAGATGAAGACATGGGATTGAATTCTTAATTCTAAAGAAAAATGTGTTGTATTTGGTCCAGTACAGAATGACTGAGGTAATTTTGAGTCAGTTTAAGTAAATGACTTTGAGTTTATTCTTTTGGTATATACCAAATGCATGTGAACATTTCAATTAAATGCCATTAATTTTTAGTCGTGTGATTAATTTTTCTGTGTCTGTCAATATATGTAAAAGTTAAGAAATGTTCAACATTCAGAAATTTGGAAGATGCTTTAGCAGCAGCCTCATGAATCCTCTTGCCTGTGCCATTCACAGTTCTTATCTGGCTTTTATCTATTTGTGATGTAACTCATTCTGTTTTCTAATCCTGCCTAGCAGATATTACCTTGTACATTTGAAGTTTTCAGTGTCTGAGGTGCAGGTAACACTGTTTTTATCCAGTTGATGGTATGACTACTTACATTAGTGTTCTAGTCATGAGACTCATTCCATAAGGTTTAGCGTCAACTAAATCAAATATATGTCCACAAATGAGCAATTCTGTTTTTCTCTCATTTTTTGTCTAGGATGCTTAACATTGTTTTTTTTTATTTTTATTTATTTATTTTATCAACAATATCTGTTCTTGTTTGTTCTCCTTAGCGGCTTGGTTAATTTTTTTCATAGTGTCATCGCTTTTTACTAAATGGGCATTTCTTGTTCCTTTTTTAATCCTCTACACTATAAGCCTTATCTTTGTAAGATCAGCAAGCCTTTCTCTCAGATCAGTTTTTTCAGCTGATACTAATCCTATCCAAAGGGCATTCTTTTTTTATGCATAAAATGGGAAATTGTTATTAACTAGCTACTCATCCATTTTGGAAACTTTAGCCTTTCTTTCTTGGCTTTTGGGATTTCTTAGGTTGTTACTTGGGCATTTTCCTTCAGCATCCTTACAAGGCTTTTATAAATCTTCTATAATCTGAGATATTCTGTGATACAAAATCATTACTGCTGATGTATCATCATCACAGGATGATGATAGTCATTCTGTGTTACAGCTTTCTTCTTGGCCTTGACACTGTTGTATTCTTCACACCTAACCTAAAACTAGCTAGGATTTTAACCAGTTTTCTTCAAATGGTTGATTTCTTTGTGTGTGTACTTTGTTTTCCTACAAACGTAGCTTATTGGTTCTCTGCAGGTACTGTTTAATCAGTTGGATATTGAGAGATGTACTGCTTTTGTTGTTGAATGAAGAGCTCAGACTTTTCATGCTCTGGAGTCACAATGATACTGTTTACAATCTCAGATTTTTACTCTGCCAGCACAGCTATGAAATTACATATCAGGTTTCCTGTAGAGATGTAAGGCTGCTTCAGGTTTTAGCTATTATCACAAGGTTGTGTCTGAAACTTTCAAGGAGAGTGTTTAACATTGTACTTCCAGTTCTGAGCTGTTCCCTTTTTTTTTTTTTCTTTCCCCTCTCCTCTCCTGCAGGGGCCCCCCACCCCCACTGACCTGAAGTCCATGGTCCCCTATCTTGACTTGTAATGAGGGGGGTGGGAGGGGGCCTTAAGAATATAGTTTGCAAAAGCTCTGCAGTTCTAACTATGTTGTACTGAACTGTTCTGTCAACTGGGGAGAGTTATTAAAGCTTGGGATAGTTTCTGTATTTTCATTGACAAGATTCTTATTGAAATGGACAAATAATGTTCCTTATCTGTATCTCTCAAGACTAGATGTTCTCTAGAGATGCTTTACTATCTCTCACATTAATTCTGGTTTTGGTATTTTGATGGAGCAGGTACCCTTTATGCCCAGTGCAAATCCATACGTGTTTTTTCAGAACCAGTGACTGGCAGGTTTCCATGGATCTTTCTGCTGCTTGCTGATCAGCTACATGTTTCATGGCTGAAGTCTGGAGAGAGACCTTTTACGATTTTATCTTTTAATGTAGAACAGAGCAAACTTGTCAAGAAGCTTAACCGTCACGGGTCAGTTCAAGTCAGAAATTCAGCCATGCCAGTGGCAGCATTAAGTCTCATCACTTGTACACTTTCTAGTTGATACCTTTTTCATTTCTACTAACCTCAAGTGTCCTTAATATCCTAAATGACTTCATTTCTGTGTTCAAAAATAGTTCACTATTAAAGCCAGTCTGTTAATATATTTCTATATTTAATATGGGTGCATATTGACACTCAACTATATGGTTCAGTATTCAATATGATTGCATACTGATATGATCATTGTTCATTGCTCTGATACCTGGACACACATACGAGAATTTTGCAGATCATTGCTGCAGTCACAATGTTTGATGTGCTGCATTTTTCAATAAGCCATCTGTTGTTCCATATGCTTTATCAACTTCTCTTGACCTGCTAGTGAAACCAGGATGTTTGGGGGGAGGGCGGTAGGGAGGAAGGGGAATAGTAGGGTTTGCAATCACCTTACTAAGGCAGCTTACAAATAAAGTGTTAATAACAGAATCTTATTTCCTGGAGACTTGTGTCCTATTTGAATTCTGTTTACTGTCAGGTCTGTCTTAGGATCTGTGTTTTGTGTCCCATACCTGGCAACAAATCTAATTCTGCAGCAAGCAAAAAAACTCAAAACAAAACAAGCCCAAAATTCTGTGTTACAGAAGTCTACGCTTCAAAACAAAACAAAAAACTTTTTTAATTTCCATCTTTTTTTAAAGAAGCTATGTTTCTTACTCTGTAGAACCACAGCCTTAAATAGGTATGCTTAGGCAATAACTGTGCAGCTTACTGCAGAGTTAACAGAATTAGCTAATATGGAGATAAGGTAATACAGCCACATCAGTGTTATGTCATGCTGTGCCTGATGACTCTGAGAAGTGGAAGAAAGTCATAAGAGATGCAGTTCCATGCTAATGTGGTGATTTTATCCTTAGGATTTCTGGTAGTATCTCTAGTGAATGCTGGACTTGTTTAGTTCTCAAGGAGGCAACTATATTTTAAACACGGTTCTAGATATTATGGTTTTACTGCATGGGACTTGAATATAGTGCAAGCATAATTCAGATTTGCTTTTAATCCAACTCAGATCCACTTGATTTAAATAGCAATATAAATTTGGTCTGTCTTGCCCATCAGGAGTGGGTTGAAAATGTGTTACTGCTGATGTTCTAGCTAGTAAACCCCTAAAGAAGTAGAGGCTCGGGTTACAGAATTCATCATTTTGGAATGTGCTTCTTACCTGCTGCTTCAGTTGTCTGCTCTTGTGACAAGATAAAATAATATAACAGCCCTGAAAGATACATGGCACTCTGCTTTTTTTTTTTTTTGGCATCATTTGCCTGTAAGCAGCACTTTTTGTGTAGTTCAATTTTGTTGTTTTCCTCCTGTAATGAACATTTCTCCTGCAGTTTGTGAGGGTCAGTCTTACAGTCATAAATGTAATAAGAGAAGTACTACTTCTTCAGTAGTAGATATCTAATGTTATCACTAAAATATTGCGAGATATTATGGTTAGTGTTTAAAGTAGACTTTGCTTTGTTTTTCAGTTAGCCATTCTTGTTTATAAGCCATGCTTGTGAAGTTTGAGTCAGAGAACAGCACTGATATGTACTGCATTAAATTGAAAATATAATCAACTTTGTTAAGATGAAATTACGCAGCATTAGATTAGAATGCCCCATACAGGTTCAAATAACATGATATCTGCAGATGCTTTGAGCACTTGAAAAGGATTTGATTTCTCATGCCCATTGCTGACCTGAAACTGAAGGTCTTTATCCAGAAAGGCAGTGTCAGGTATACATACTTAACTGTATATTACTAAAAAGATAAATTTTCTTTAGCTGCAAAACAAAAGGGAATGTCTCTGGCATATGAAGTCAATCTAAACCAATCCTAGAACTGCATCGTGCAAGTTAATGAAAAGGTGTTCTAAGTTTTACAAGCTAGTCCTATAAAAATAATTTCTGTTTAAAAAAAAAAAATTAATTGCAGTTTTTTGTATACCTTACAATAAACTTAAATGCTTGTAGTTACTAACCAAAGTAGTACTATAAATTAATATATTATAAATTTGTACATAGGGGCATTGTCTTTTATCCTTTAAAACTTGAATTGAGAGAAAATGTTAATTTAGGATAAAGAAACAGACCTCCCAGTATAATCACTGAATAGACTATTAAGATAAAGCTGAAGATAAGTATCACTGCAGTAGTCAAACTGTCATTGTGGAGGAGACTAATTTTGTGTTTGAATGGTGAAGTTCTGTATACGTCATTCCTAAACAGGACTTACCTCACTAAAGAACTAGGTGAATGCTGAGACAGTTTAAACTTCTGCTAGTTTACTCTGCCTTTTAAATTGAGCTGGATTTTTTTATTGAAAGCAGATACGAGAATTCCTTGATTCTTATTTCTGAGCATTTGCTAATATATGAAAACTAAACAGACTATTTTAAACAACTTTGATATTTTAATTAAAAATAACCCTGAGGTGTTTTGCCTGATCACTTGCTAGTTCTTTGAAATAAAACATCTGAGTTACCCAACTGTGTTGTATGAAGAATACCTTCTTTCTTATTTTGAATAAGCAATCTTAGTACCACTTCACACCCCTTAGTTCTTGTCTTGGAAGATAAAGTAAACAGTTCTGCCTTACTCACTTTGTCCGTGATACTCCTTGTTAATAATTGTTTCCAAATATACAACCCTGAATATGAAATAAGGATTTTTTTTAAACTATGCATGTGAGTAGAAGAATTCTGTAATATCTCCTCAATATACGGGCTAATAATTTTTATTGCTGCATGGGTGAAACTGTGTTGATTTTCTATAACTATAGGGGTGTTTTAAAGGAGGATTTGAAGGTGTATTTACCCAACATTTTTATTTGCTGAGGCAAAAAAGAAGAGCTCTTTGAGGAGGAGGAAGAAAAAAGGAAAGAGAAAAAAAGTGACAGATGACCTGGAAGTAGTTGCAGTGTTGTAGGTAAAGTGATAACTGTCTCTGCTTATGTTGTCCTCCTTTTTGTACTTTGTAGTATTGTGATATGCTGTGTATGCACCCTAGTTTCTGAATTACCTTTTTAAATATGAATGAACCTGCATTCTGTTGACCAGAAATTTAACTTCTAGTTCTTGTACTTTGTAGTCTTTAGACTTGACTGATTAGTTTGTATAACTTTATCTTGTCACTAGTCCAGGTGAATAGCAATTGCTGTTGGAGGGTTGCTATTTATGACCCACTCACACGTTCTGTGCAGAATACAGACTCGCACCAAACAAAGCTTCTGCCCCTCTGGTCCAGCTGTGACCGGCACCATGGACTTGGGGAACAGGACACTCCAGCTGATCGAAGGGTCCAAGGCCTGGCTGACGGCCTGGTTTCCATGAATAGGGTGGTTCCCCTTTGGGCTTAGCTTTTTGCAGTGTTGGATGTTGTGGATGTGTCCCCTCCTTCCATCCCAGGCTATTATTCTTCACTATTTATTGTTTCTAATTTAAATGCTTGGCATAAGCTGTCACTGGCCTGGTTGGTCATGCTAATCTCTTTGACTTTCTTTTTATCTAAATCCCACTCTCTCTTTTTACCTGGGTTGCTATCATCTTCTGGCTTTGATTCAAATGTGTTGTAAGGATATAAAGCTGTTAAGAGTTCATCCATGCTTCCTTGTCTTTGTCCTGTGCATACCTAAACTGTTAGAGCAGGGCAGATGTAGTCCAGAGCTTTTGGGCAAGCCTTCTGCTTAACAGTTTTCTATGCTTTCCTTGTTTCCCCAGTGCATATTTGAATCATCTAATGAGTTAGAGCTGGGCATATGTAGTCAAGGTCTCATTCTCTGAGCGATACTTCCAGGCAAGCTTCAATCCTTGACAATATACAGCTGTTTTCATCTGTCACTGGTGAAATGCATTAGGTGCATAAAGTTTGAAATAAAGAAATTGAGAAGTTATTGTTTTGTTGTATGTTCCCTTCCATTTTGACTTATTGAGCTGACCTTAAAGAGCAGAGATAATCTTTTAGACAAATAATTTCCCATTAATCCTTGCTTCCTAAAACAGTGTTGTATATGGCATGTGGGGTGACTGTGATTACTTTGGCATTTTATCAGACCTGTTTTCCATTTTCTCCTAATCTTTTCAATTGCCTCCTGCACAACTGTTTGAAAACAGTTTTATCTTCTCAACCTCAGTAACCTTATTGTCCTTGTCCCAGATAATTTTTCTCCTTCTTGAATATTTTGTATGGTTAAGTCTTGATGAGGTCACAAATTAGTGTGAAAGAACTAGTTTTCATATGCAAAATTGAGAGTGGAGGTTTTCCACATGACTCTTAACCATTGAAGAAAATGTTATAAAAGTGAAATTTAAAGTTTAAGAACAATGCAATTATGATTATTGTGAGTGCTTTAGGGGGTGTGCTTAGGACTTGTCATCAGTGTATTCCAAATTTTTTATACATATACATGTATATATATGTTTGTATTTGACAGGTCTTTGGAAAAAATCACTCAACACACCCAAACACAATTTAGTAAAGTTCACTTGAGAGCTTTTCTGATGTTGAAGTAGTATGCTAAACCTGCTTTTTAATACTTGTTCTAAAAAGAAAGGTGATGTCTAGTTCTGATGATGCTTCATTGTGGGAGCTGATGTGTTTAGAGCTTTTTCTGCTCTTTAAAAGAGACTACTGCCAGTTAAATCTTACGGATACATGATTTAAAAAAGGAAAGAGCTTTAGTAAGGTGACTTCTTAGAAGTGGTTATTTATTATTGCTAATGATAATCTACTTTGAAAAGGACTGATTTCATATTTGGATCTAGTCACTTCCAGCTTTTATTTGCATATAGGCATTATTTTGGATACCATATTCTGCAATTGGCTTTGCTAAACTATCTAGAAAGTAGCTCTTTATATCCTTCAAGTAAGTAGTCTTCCTCTTCAAAGATTTTTTTTTTTCTCATGAGAGCCTGCTGCAAGTAGTTGTATACATGTGGGAAGTGTTCTTTCTTTAATCTGACATAAACTGTTAACGTTTCTGAATTTTCTTAAAAGCCTCTCTCCCTCTTTCTCTCTTTTTAGATTTGTCTGCTTTGTGATCTTCTGTCTGCCCCAGCTCCTGAGTTGTGAGCAGCTTAGAACCTTTAGCAATTACTTCCCCTTTGCAATTACTCTGCTGCCCTGGTGAAACAGGTTTGATGCTAGCAGTTGGAGTTCCTTGGCTGATGTAAACACTTGAGATAGTACAGCCTTTATTCCTCTGCCCCAACGGTGGGGATCTGCTGTAACTCAGGAGGAACCAAGTTTCTGCTGTCTGTTGCCATCAAACACTTTGCCAACACCCCTTGTCTGTTTTTATGGTTCCCACTATTGCAGCTTGCAGTCTGAAGAACGCTAGACTAACACAAAGGATATAGAATCATAGGTTTTGGCTTACGATATGTTGACTTTGTTTTAGAAAGTGGATGCTGGTGCTGTTCAATAACTAATGTTTGTGGAGTAGGTTCTTTATAAAACTATGGTCTTTTTAGCATCCCCCCCATTTGAGGACATTACTGTAGTTTCTCTTCTGAAGTGCAATGGTAATTCCTCATTTGGCACTTTGGGTGTTCTTATTTTTCGCATTCAGATATCTTCAAGCAGTCTCTCCTTGTATCCTGTATGTTCTTGGTTTCTGGACTTGATAGTCTTTTTACAGCCCTCATAATGCAGTTGTTATGTGCATGTATTCCTTCAGGGGCTAACTTTCTCATTAGTTCTCTCTCAGTAAGTCAGATATGTTAGATAATAAGAGCTGTTTTCAGACTTTCTTCCAAACGGCCAATAGTCGCAAAATATACAGGCTGTTGAGAATCATGATCCTGCAGTTTATAGTGCGCTCTAGTTTGCTAGTGTCCTGTTTTTGAAATTTGTCCTTGAAAAGTAATAGGAACAACTCAGGTGATAGTTAATTATTCTGTATTTGTCTGCCTGTCTTTTCAATTACACTGTCATCTGAGCAGGAAGTTATTTTCCTGTGATTTTTTTCTGTTTGATACTCTGAAGTTTAATAAACTTAGAACTCTGAAGTTTTTCTTATGGTCAAGCTATCATAACACATTTACCTTGAGTCTCTGGTGTTCTGAATTCCCAAGAAACATGTCAGGACTTAGTGTGTTTCGGATCCTTATCTCTTTCAAATGTGAGATTGACTAAGAGGGTCGAAAGTTAATAATTATAACATTAAAAAATGAGCATAAATGGGCTCGCTCTAGCCTTATTTTTTGTAGGAAAAATAAGCAAAATAGTTTTCATGGTATTTACTTGCTTTTGACCTTCTTAACCCATGTTGGTTGAGAATTGACTTCCTCTGAGAGGCTGTATTAGTTATTGTCTTGAGGGAGAATGGAAACTGAAGATCTGATGTTGTGATGATATTAACTTTGTCATCTGCTTTTCATAGTACTCATATTAGGAAAGGGCTGAATCACTTTCATACTCTAGTTAAGGAATGAATTGACAGCTTGTATATAAAATTTTCTTGAGGGAGATCATTTTGGGGTAGTTCTCTGTACAGTTGCCCCTCTTTCCTGAAGGGTCTTTGGCTTTCAGGTTCAGGGTGCTTTCTGTTAAATGTATATTTGAATCTAGTAGGAGGTTTAGCAAGAAGAGTGTGTGTGATAGATGAGAATTTCATGTTGGACGCCTGAAATAGTTGATGTTCATCCTTGTCCTTCGCTAAATCCTTACCTAGACAAAACTGAGGATTAGATAGAAAAGTAACAGGAAGAGGTGTGCTTCTAATAGATTATATCTGTAAAGCATGAGTAATATTTCAATATTGTTATGGGACGTTAAAAAAAAAAAAAAAAAAAAGACCATGAAATCTGGTTCTCTCCCCTGCCCCGCAAAAGTCAAATCAGGTTTATATATAGATATGGAAACGTGACAGAAAATAAACATTACCAAATAAGTCTTGGATTTGCTTCAACACAGTGTTTTGGCTTTTATAAATTCATACTTGTACTTTTAAACTACTTTCCTCAGCTAAGCTGTAACATTATTTAGGATTTTGCTGGTTTAAATCTGGCAGCATGGATGGTCATGATAGACTGAAACAGTTAATTATTTGCAGGCCTATTACAAAATTAATTGGTAGTCTTATTTCATTTTAAGAAGACATAATTTTCTCCCTTTTTTGTGTTCTCAATATAAACTATGATGACATGGAAAGTAGACATAGATTTTTCCTTAGTAATAATGGGGGAGGGGAGAACAGAAAAAGTGGAGGAAAAAATTAACAAGATAAAAAGATGCTAAAAATATATTTCTGTAATTATATACACATACGTACTGACAAAACTAGTGAGAATTGTCAGTTTGTAGAGTTTATTATTCCATCTCTCTTCTATGCCAAATATCTTCAAGAAAGACAGCTTCTTGGTGGGATACAAAAATTTATTCATTAGTATGCGCCATGCTTTACATATCATTACAATACTGCTGCATGCAGCACTAATTTAAACAGGTCAGGCCCTTAATTCAAGAGAAATGCACTTTAGTTAAGGGATCAGGGAGAAGTTATTGTCCACAGCTGCTTTTCTAATGTTCAGGTCTTGCTGTACCCGTGCTCAAAGATCCATAAATCTTTGCCGAACTGGGTGGTGAAGCAGTCTCAATATGTGTCCTCATGCTCCAGGAGCTATAATTGAGGTTTTGCATCAGTCTGTACTCAGCTTGCCCAAGGGTTTCTTCTTATTATTTTTTCTCCTTTACCTCATGTATAAACATTCATCTTTCTCTTAATAATTTCTCTCTTAATAATAATGTGATCATTATTAATGCTCACATCATAAGTAATGTGACTTCTCTTTTTCTGTTGTTACTGGTTAACATCAAGGAGGAAAATGCATCTAAATTGCTGCATATGGAAAATGTACTTTTTTAAGGATATGTGGAATGTAAGGCTATGTGGTTAACAGCTATTCAGCATAAGAGACTAGGACAAAAGACAAAAGTAATAAATTGAACACAAATCCTGGAAAACAGGAGATAATGGAGAAGCTGGCTGACAGTTTTAGTCTTTGTTCATTGATCAATGGGCTACTGAAGGAATAGCTCAAAGCCTTGAGGAGAAACAAGATCATCATAGGTCTCATGGGCAAGAGCAAACTTATGGGATATAGAAGGGGGCTTTGTGGGAGTGTAAAAGTTGTTACGGAATGGTTAGAGAAAGAGGCAGAGACGGATCAAGGTTAGGGAGGAACAAGCATGGAAAAATAAAGAGGGAGGGGACTTGTCACAAAAAGCTGCTGGTCATTGCACTTGTTTGACCAAGCCCTGCACCTGATCACGGTAACAATAATTTAGTAAGAAATTCTATCTTATTAAACACTATCCCTAATTATTTTCCTGGTTGAAAGTCCTCTTTGCCAGGCTAGCAAACTTCAAGCCAGCGTAGCTGGTGATTAGGTTAAGAGGTCTGGGAGCCGGAGACCAGGGGTCTGAGGGCAGCATGCTGGAGAGACCAGAGGGGTCCAGGCCAGCTTCTGGAGAGAGCTGGGGCTCCGAGTCAGCTCCTGGGGGACATGGCTCTTGTCCAGCTACCACAGAGACCCTCTTGTGTGAAATCAGCCAGCAGGTAAGAACAGCTCTGGTGTGTGTGTGCACACGTGTGTATTAGGGATACATGGTCAGCATTGCTGGAACTAGTCTGGGGATGGCAGCAGCCTGCCTCTAGTGGACTGGGAAGGAGAACTCCCCAGGGGACCACCCAGATTCTGCTTCCCTTTAACAGCTTGCTGGGTATGCTTTTGCTTTGGCTTAAAAGCACCAAGGTATGGACCTTGAAAAGAAAGTCAAATGGAGGTCCCACTGCCATAGTTAAGTTCTAGGGCAACTGTGTTATGTTTTTATGAGATCCATTAGTGTTTTTTTGAAGGCTTGGTTTTCAGCTTCATGAGCTTGAGTCCTGGGGAAAAAGTTTCTTATGTTAGAGTGTTTTTATTCAGGAGTAATATATTTGTAATATTGGTAACCTCAAATAATCTAAATAAATTTAAAATTGCATGTTGGTGGTATTCCTGGTGATTTTTCTTAATGTGAGTGTCCTTTTCTTTCTTTTGGAAGAGTGTCCTATTTTGGGGAAAGAAAATATTTAAACATTAGCTCTTACTCATAGTTTGTGAAATGTCATTGCCATTGCTGACAGTCAAGAGTTGAGATTAAGTAAAATATTTGACAGTGCTGATAAGCAGACTCAGATTAATGCTGTTTTTTGAAGCATGAAATGTAAGGACCTGTCACACTTTTAGTTATTCACTACAGATAAGAATATAATCACTGATACTTGAACTTATGGGAATCTAGGGTTTAAAACTCTTGCAGGCTAGCAAGAGGGGCTCTGAAATATGTGATTTTGCTTCTGAAAAAGATCAATATTGTAAAATATGCATAATCAAGCAAAAGTATTCCAATACCTTTTTACTTCTAGAAGATAGATATTTTATAAATCTTAGCAACATAACACTAATTTCTAAGCCATACCCAGATATTGAGAGGATAAAACTCTCAAATTTAAATGCCTTCTTTTTGTTGTTTGAAAGTAAGAGGTTGGCATCGCACAGGCCATTGTAAAAAGCCTTTTCTTAGGTTTCTATTGTTGCCAAAGATCTATGAAATCAAGTGTAGAATTCTCAAGGACTGCTTAAGTTTATCTGAAGTTGTATAGTAACTTTCTCTAGGAGAAAAACAGTCAGCCTATAGAGATTTGGAGAGTTCACTAAATAGAAGAAATAATTTGCAGTATGATCCTTCTTCCTGATATGTTAATGTCATTACTATAGTGTTTAAAGACTGAATAAGAATGTGGGGAGTGTTGAGTGTGGTAAATAATCTTAATTTCATACAGCAAGTATTTTAAAGGGTTTTTTTTGTTAACTATTTTTTTTCTCTGAAACCAATCTAAGAGTAGAACATTATCTTTTTTTCTAAAAAGCACTTAATTTCATGGTTGTAATTTCTATTTAAGGATTTGGCAGTCCTATTTGTGTCTAATTGTTAATCGCTAGTAATTTTGGAAATCTCACCACGCTTCAGGTTAAAATGCAGACTCTGAGGATGCTTGGAGAATGTAAGTTCTTGTCAAGGAAACAAGAATTGTTCAGAAATATTGGTAATGGAGAGCTGTATTGCATATTGTGTATTCAGTTTTAAACAGATGCTGTTCTTCTTGGCCATCTTTGATACTTGGGCAGTTGAGATCGGAGGATTGGCTGAACTTGTCTAAACTCCTATAATTTTTGTATTAAAAGTATGACTGACAGTTTTCAGTTCTGAGACTGTTTTCAGTATGTTAATAAGTGAATCAGGTTGTTTTTTATTTCCAAACTGTAGCTATAATAAATTCTCATACTGGTGTAAACTAAAGTATCGAGAAATTCAGGACAGCTCTTGTATGGGATCCTCAACATAATCAGGTTTTGACAGTTATGGAAAACTTTGAGTGCAGTAGTAAGATGCTGTGAGATTGAGTAACTTTGATTCCCGGTAATAAAATCCTATTAAGTAAATGAAATATCTTCTCTAGTAAAAGAAATCATGGTTCTACTGTAAAACGTCGAAGCGGCAGACCTATTTATTTCCTGCAGCGCCTTCTGAATGGCATATGGCTTAGTTAATAAGGCTTATCAAGATTAATGATAACTGCGTAACACCTTTCTTTTTAACTTAAGATCTTTATGATGGTCTACTCTGAAGAACAACAGACGAAGCTACATAGTAGCAATGCTCACTAAGGAAAATGAGATTTTAATTTGAACTAACTGGTGGATGGACATGTAAATGCCAGTTTCTTCTTTTTTTTAACTGCATATAGCCTCTAGTACTGGAGAAGCTTTCCTAGAATGTTTGTAGTGTTGTTTTTAATGCAGTTTTGGTACAGTTGAACATAGCATTAGTGCTATGCTGTGCAAGAAGTTTGTGATGGAAAACATGCCATGATTTCTGAGAGTGACTTCATGAGGGTGCTTAATGGTGCAATAATTAATCTTTCATGCTTTCTAGTAATTGTTTTCTCTGTGGAATTGGCTAGTATCTTTTAATAAATTATGCAGGGATGTTAGTCTCTGTAATTTCCTTCTCATGAATGATGGGGGGGGGTGTTAAAACCTTGAGCAAGTCGCTGCCTTCCCAGTGCTCCCAGCTCTCTCCCTCTCTGTCTGAATAATGCTAAATTGTAGCAGGTTAATTAAAATGATAATTTTTACTTTTGAATTGAAGAACAGATTTCAGGTTATTGGAAGACCAGAATCAGTATTTAGTCTGTGAAAATGGGAGAAAGACAGAAAAACACAGAAGAATCTTCTCAAAAATACCCCTAGAAAAAGAAACAATTGGCATGCAACCCATGAACAATAAGCAGTATTGAAGAGATGAAGAAATATTTGCATGTCGTAGAAGCTGGTAGTAAACAAAAAGTGATTCTGCTTTCCACTTTTGTAAAGGCCAGTGTTCTAGTACTCTGATTTTGTTTTAAAAATACTAGATACCAAAATGACTGAGAACAAATCAAAATGTTAAAGTTGAGAAAAATATTGGTAAAGGGCAAGTCAGTAGTGAAATAGTTAAAGATTTTGATGAGGCTGTTGATAACTTCAGTGAAGAACCTTCAGTGAAAAAGCAGCATTGTTTAACAGAAGATTTAGATTTTGCTGACAAGGTAGCTTTCTAAGTGGCTACTTCAATCTACATATAATTAAACTCTGAAAGACATTATACAACATTGCAAAAAGGATGGAGTTAATAATCTGTTGTGGGGGAAAAACATCTAATGAGAATCCTGGTAGCTGTCAACTCTAGCTTTACATTAGAATGCAAAATGTACAAGAGATGAGTTAATTCACATACTTTCACCCTAACATGCAAGTGAAATTAGTATATCCACAAGTAATAATGATGCCAGAAAAACAGTTCATTTACCAATTTAAACATGGTTTAATTATTGAAAAATTTCACTTTAAAGACTAAATATTAATCTTCAACACAAATGCTATTCATATGTTAATGTGAATATGAAAGTTAAAAACTTTCAAATAAAAAAGTCAATTTTGGAAGCAAATGCCTCAGGAAAATATTAATTATTCTGAATGCATTTGACAAAAGCTGAACTGAACTTAGTAGAGTTCAGTTTCTTCAAAGTTCTTAAAGTATTAGGTAAATATCTAGGATGTAGTAGCAAAGAAATTCTTAACAGCTGTTTATCATTCTTCTGCTGTGGAAATTTTGTCCCTTGACAGTTTGAATTAACTGACCAAGTATATATCTATGATTTTAAATTGCTAAATATAGCACTTAAGCAACATAGGTGGTAACTGTACCTGCCTGCCCCAAATTTAGAGTCAAAAAAAAGGAAATTATAATACTGAGATTATAAAGTGCACTTTTTATTTTATGCATTAAATCATATTGGCATATTGCAGAAAACATTTTTGAATGTCAAAAACATTTTGTTTAAATGGTTTTAAAAAATTCTAGCTCCTTTCATGTGGATTGTGTGCTAACACTTCACATAGGATAAATGTAATATTAATTGTTTGCTTTGGTTTTTATCAAGCATATTTCCATGCAATTGCTGCTGAAATAACTTTTAATACCTGAAAAAGCCTTGGTGGAAATTACTTACTAAGATTGTATAGTGCTTGAGACTTGTTGCAAAAGGTTAAAACCAAACTTTTTTCAAAAGAAAATTGATCAGTGCTAAAATGTCAACTGTCTAGGTGCAGTAGTATACCAGCATGTAAATATTGTTCTCCTGTTTCAGGTTCCCTAGCTGCATAGCATTTGCATTGTGACATTTTGTTACAACATTAGCAAGATAGTTGATGTTTCAGAATCGATCAGTTTTTGTTGGTATGAGGCACTGTGCAATTTAGTTGGATGTTGCA
The DNA here is from genome assembly GCF_036417845.1 of Apteryx mantelli. Taxonomy (NCBI): domain Eukaryota; kingdom Metazoa; phylum Chordata; class Aves; order Apterygiformes; family Apterygidae; genus Apteryx; species Apteryx mantelli. The sequence continues at coordinate 111,143,776 of NC_089980.1, read as the reverse complement.
GGCTTTTTAATGTCTTTTCTCTGAAATATAATAAACTATTGTTTTTTGACAAAGTGTACGTTTCACGACTTCTTAATGCTTAACTGCTAAATAGTATAATTTTAGAAATGTGTATAAGACCACCACATAAGGTTATCATTGTAAAATAACTAAAAAAAAAAAAGGCAAAAGAAAGCAATATGCAAACTTCCCCCAAAGTCTGAAACTTTTGTAGAAATTGTATTTTAATTTAAAGAGTATTTTGTCTTGTTGCATTAAAACACAGCATACAAAAATAGGCTGTTGTATTGGAGAGCTCATATGCTTTAAAACCACTTCAAAAAAACTTAAGGTTATATTGAAGATGTTTTAAAGGTTGTGAATTCTTATTAGCAATGCTTCCAGTCAAGGAAAAACTTGTTAATAAGCCTTTACATGACCAATGCTTGCCCCATTAGACTGTATTCTGGAACAAAAGGCACAATAAAACTAATGTTTATATCTGAAGATAAATAAAATCTTTATTTCCCACTGCAATCTAAATGATTGATATTTGGAGTAAGATGTCAAGATATGGTAGATTGTCCCTTTAAATGCTGTGGACTTTTCTTGAAGATGGCATTAACAAACATGCAGTTGGGTTCTGGATAAGGGGAAACTGAGATTTAAAGGCTTGTTATTTACTGTAATGATGTTGGATATGTACCTGGCTCACGTTGATCCTAAATATTATAAATATGGAAAGAATAACTTCATGTATGCACTGTATTCTATGGGTAATATTTCCTACACATTACTTTGAAGATACATGTTTGAAGAATGCTCGTCTAGTATTAAAAAGGTGATTGGGCCAAATGTTGCACCTTTGGTGTGCCTAATAATTTTAAATAAGTAGCCTTAAACATCATCTCTCTTTACATATTTACATTTCACTTGAATTTTTGAAAGTAGTATTGGAATACCAGACTACAACATAATTCTGTTTTTTTAATTTCAGAGAAGATAATTTCTAATTGCATACAGTTACTTTGCATGTGTTACTGTTGCAAGTACTACAATGTTATTTTTTAGTCATATGTTTGCTTCCATTTTTCTTCTGACTTATCTCCTTCTCATTCATTTCATACTTGTGTGCAAGCCTGAACTCAGCTGGATGATGCATTTAGCAGGAACAAATAGACCATAGTCAAAGGTGTAAAAAGGATGATTTTCTGTTTCAAATAAACACATACAGCGTAATGATTTCTTCGTTTGTGACATAACTTGTTCTTGTAGTTTGTAAGGAGGGATAACACGGAATTTATGCTGAGACATGTTTGGCAATGTCTTACAGCATGGTCAAGTATCCTGAGAGCAGCGTCTCAGCATCTTTGTGCAGAATAGAAAGCTGAGAATTAATTGGTTTTAAGGAGCCAGGGCAATTAGCATCTCCTCCATTTTTTGCCCCAATTTTTGTTACATAAATATATTTTAAAATCCTGAAAATAGGCTTGTTGTTTAGTCTTTGGAGATGAATCATTCTTATCAGAACCCTTAACAGCAGGTTTGACAAATTTTAGGAAAAATTATAGGGATCTGTACATGTACCACAAGTGAAAGGTGTTTTCCCTTACTCAATTTAACTGGTCATCTGTTTAGATCCTACTCAAATCCAGTCTAGGTTTTTCTTCTGACTGACCACATTAACATTACTACAAAAAGTCCCTATGTTATTAAAACTTAAAGCAGAATGTAGCATTAGCATCTTTTTTCTTTAAAATCAAGGTAATTTTAATGTGACCTTGCAGAAGTATGGTGGCATAATGTCAAGAAACATCACCTTGGGAAAGCTCTTGTGAAGTCTATATCCATAAAGCCATGCCTCTACATTTTGTTCAGTTCATGTATTCATTTTCTGTTCATCTGTTAACAATAAACTAAGGTATAATTATTATTGCCTACACAAACAATGGTGTCAAGTTTATGTTAGCAGCAAGGTTTTCACCTTTTTTTTTTTAAATTTTGTTTTGTAAGTCTCAGAAAAATCCAGTAGCGGTGTAAACATTAGTATATTTAAGCCTACAGGATAATAGTTTTTTTCAATGTGCTTTGCAAACTGTATAGACCTCAATTTCCATCCTCACTTGAAAACCACTCTGTTATATAGCTTTGGCAATAAGTGTTTTTTTCCTCTTAATCCTGGAGTTCATACTAATCGAAACCAGTTCTAGCAAACAATCTAAATTTTCATCCTTGTTTTCCTTTTGGACAACAGACTAGGCCACTGTAGCCCTTCTTATTAATAACTAACACTTTTCTGAACCATAACATTATATATCACATCCTTTTCAGAGCAGATATGAAAATTATCCAATTAAATTTTTTCAGGGCAACAGTGAATAGTAAAAACTTGTTTCAGGTGAGCTAACAAAAAGCAGAAGTCAGTATTAAGACACATTTTAACAAAATGGGCATATTCTGTGAAGTGGCATATTATTAGAAAACAAAATAGAAAACACACGTACTGTGGCTGATTCCTTAGTTAGGACAGGCTGACATAGATTATCTATTTAATCTTTGAAAGTAATAACCATAATTTAATGTCTGACCTGAGAATTTTTTTAAATCCATGCAGGTTTCTTAAGCAAAAATTTTAGCATTTTGTTCACCCTGAACATGATAAATCTTTGACATGACACAGACAATATTCTTTCTTCGGGAACATTCATTAACTTGTATTAAACCAATGAAGAACTATTTAAAGCTTTCACTTGGAAAGCTGAAGTTGAACTTCTGATGTCCAGTTTTGTTTTGGTTGTGTTTGTGCTATCTACTTTTTTTACGGTAACACTGGCGAACAGAAATGCAGGAGGGGATTGCGTATACTGCTAAAGACATGAATCATAGGAACAAATATTCACTGGTGGGAGAACAGGCAAACATAATGCAGTAATCTGTGGTTTGTCTGCTTTTAAATAGAAATTTCCTCTCCAGAATGTGCCTATTAACCACCTAATCCTGCATCTTTCTTTGCACCAATATGTATCATGGGAAGATGCAAGAGCCATCATAGTATGAACTGGATCCTCATAAAAATTTTGTCTGTTACCCTGTGGTATGAGATTCAAAATGTGTGGTTTTGTTTCCTTTCTAATACTCTTATTTCTAATTTCTATATTCTTAATATTGATTTTTAAAACTTGCTTGCTGCTTGTTTAATTGAAATCTAACATGAGCTTAATAAATTGTTATATGCTGCATCAAAATCACTGTTAAAGAAATTTGCTTTATCTGTTTCTCACTACTGCATTGCTTATATTTAGTTGAAGGGTTACAGCATAGAATATGGGAAATAAATGTTGGTTCTGAATTCTTAAAATCAGTGCACAATACAACTTGTCATGGGGGTTTTTGCATTTTTTGTTGCTGCTGCCACAGAGATGGAAACATTTGTAATCAAACAATGAAACTATAAAAGTAAGCACTAGTTTTGCTTCAAAAGCTTTTAGTGGAAGGAATTGTTCAGGTTCCATGGTACATCCCAAGTGAAAATTTATATCTTTAAAGATACAGAATGGAGGATTATTTTGCCAATTTAATGTTAACTTTTGCACTGTATGTATCAAACTTGCAGTTTGCATTAATAGTGTGTTTTTTTGCAGAAAGTTGTCCTTTTTGTGGCTATTGAATTTAATCAATTTCCTTGGCTATTTTCAGTGTAACTGATGACACTGGAAATCGCTTGGTCAAGTGGTCAACATGGTCTTTTTTAGGTGTTATCTGTGTTACTAACAATGAATATGTAGTTTATACACAAATATGAATTCTAAACACTTCAGGTGTAGATACTGCTTTTTATCTAGCATTTTTTTTCTAGCATGTCATATTTTCATTGCAAATTTCAATGTTAAGGGAAAATGGAGGAAAAATTTGCTCAGAGGTCTTTTTTTATTAGCTTGGTTGATAGATTTGGAAAAGATGAGAACGCTGAGGAAGGAGGTGCAGAGAGCTTGGACAAGATGATTGATTGTTTTAGCCATGTTCAACTTTGCCTTGTGGCCAAGGAGGCCAGTAGTATCCTGGGGTGCATTAGGAAGAACACTGTCAGCAGGTCAATGGAGGTGATCCTCCCCCTCTACTCAACCCAAGTGAGGCCACGCCTGGAGTGTTGTCCAGTGCAGGGCTGCTCAGTACAAGAAAGATATGGAGCCACTGGGGCAAGTCTAGCAAAGGGCTTCTAAGATGAGGAAGGGACTGGAGCAGCTCTCATGTGAGGAAAGGCTGAGAGAGCTGGGGCTCTTCAGCCTGGAGAAGAGAAGACTGAAGGGGAGGATCTTATCAATGTGTATAAATATCTGAAGAAAGGGTGTAAAGAGGATGGGGCCAGACTCTTCTCAGTGGTGCCCAGCAATAGGACAAGAGGCAATGGGCACAAACTGAAACACAGGAAGGTCCGTCTGAACATAAGGGAAAACTTCACTGTGAGGGTGACAGAGCCCTGGCACAGGTTGCCCAGAGAGATTGTGGAGTCTCCATCCTTAGAGATATTCAAAAGCCATCTGGACAGGGTCCTGGGCAATGTGCTGTAGGTGACTCTGAGCAGGGGTGTTGGACTAGATGATTTCTAAAGGTCCCTTCCAACCTCAACCATTCTGTGATTCTGTGAAGCTACAGTTAGTTATCTGGAAGATTTCACAGAGACAGGCTGAAATTTCATATTTGCCACAAAGAGACAGCTCTTTAATAGCGATAGACCTATGAGGTTTTAACATAGAGATTGAACACTTGAAAATAGTGATATTTTGAATACATTTGCTTTCATCTGGAAACTTATGGTGCTACTAGAACTACGCAACAAATCTGTTCTTCTCCTTTCTCATGCCCTTTCAAGGTTTTGTAGCCTGCTGATCTTAAATCTTGTAAAAAAAAAAAAAAAAAAAAATGTTGATTGGTCTTAACTACAAATTTGTTTCTGTGATTTCTTTTGCCCTTTGGTCATTCTTCCACTTTTTTTCATCTGTGAGTTTTGCTTTTGCAGTGTTCTGTTATATCTTGTTATTGCTTTATAGTCTAACTACTTTTAGTCTACTTCAGTTTTTCTGTGGGTGGAGAACAGGTCTCAAACCTTTGACTGTTTTTTAGTGAGACTAGAAAGCTGTTACACTAATGGCATAAAACACTTGTGGATAATATTAAAGACTACATAATTATCTTGTCTGTGTTGTCCTCAGCAGCATTTAAAAACTAGTTATGTTCTTTTGGTACTACTTTGTTTAATTAGAGCTATTAAAAATAAACTAGAGAATGAATTAACCTGGATATGATCTCTCCAAAATAAAAATTGAAGCCCAGTATTGGAGTAGTGAAGTGTAAGAATGGCTGCACAAGAAAATTATGGGGAGATGTGCAATTTTAGGAAAAAAATAGCTAATGTGTAATAGTATATATTGTATGCATAAAGTATTCCTGCATTTTATTTTGACACTTTTGGGATGGTGCCTAGAATGTGCTCTGGACTAGTGTATAAATTTAATAACTAAAAATAGTGTAACTTGTTAGTACCATTTCAAATGGATGTGATGACTATACATGTTACTTTTGGAGGCACTTCTCCAGGTCAGATCTCTAGATTACTGGAGAGTCTTTAGGAGTTGGGACTGAACTTCACATTTTTTTCTGTCTAGATGGGATTAAGCTTCCTTTTTTTAAAAGGTATTTAAAGTCTTCATTTATAGTGATTTTTGACCCTGTATATCTTAGCTTCTTGTCAAACACGTAGGTTTTTTTTGTTTTCTCTAGTTTTGGATTATAGTTTTGTTGTTTTCTTTAAACTTGGCTCCGCTAATAGCGAAGGCTTACAGCTCTGTGTGAGGGGGTGTTATAATGCAGAACAGAACCAATAACTTAGTAGATTTTATACAGACCAGTAGCAGCCATTTTTGGTTTCATGTTAGATAAAGACGAATTAACTTAGAAAAATACTATGAAATCTGTACTTAAGTTGAAATTTTACGAACATCTTATTGGTGTGAAATGAATTTAGATATGTACTTGGTGGGGAAGTAGGAAATTTTTTTACTGAAGCACATATGAGAACCAGTTAAAAAAAATCATTTTTGGTGCACTGTGTGCATCATTAAGGATTCAGTTCAGTGTCTCTCTTTCTAGTTATAAACTGTAAGTAATCATCTCTGAGAAGTGATTCTATGACACCCAGAACATTACTCTGGTATTGGATTCTGTGGCGCCTCTAAAAGTTGGAAGAGGAAACAATCAGTGTTGAGGCTTGTATTATTGATATGATAAAGCTGAAGTTGTGAAACTGGAAAAAAAAATGAGGGGATCACGATGTGGTGCAATTGAAAGTTAATATACTTCAAATCTTACTATTTTTTTAAGCTAGGTATGTGTGTATGAGCTTTGTTTTAAATTTCTTTGACCAGTGCAAAAGCAGTGAGGACTTTACTGTGTTCTTATACTTCTCCTTTTGAAAATTCTGCTTCTGCTGGTGTATTGGTGAATGTATCCTAGCTTGAGGAAATATATTAAGTCTAAATTTCAATTTGTAAAATATGAAATTCCTGCAAATAACATACTAGTGTTCTTTTATAGCTGTTGATGCTTAGTCAGAATTTTTCTTAATCTGCACCAAAGCAAAGCTATTAGCCCATGTTTTGAATAGGGTAAAAAGAGATAAGCAGCTGTGATAATCATTGACTGTCACCAGACCTTGGTTTTGCTAGAAAACTCTTTAAGATATACAGTTACATAGTAAGTAGATAAAGGAATGTATAATTTGAATGTTTGTCCCTGTTATCCTTCAGGATCTCCCACCTACCATATGGCAACTGACATAGAGCATATATGTGGCTTGTTTGAGTGGCATGATGAAATGATCAAATGCCAATACTGTTCTCAGGAAAAAACTGTATGTGGCTGCTTATTTATTTATTTTTCCAAAAGCCCTTTAAATATCCATCTGTTTGAGGAAGATAGCACATAATTAACTTTGTCACTCCAGAGATGCTTATGTCTAAATTGAATTTTGAGCCAGAATATCTGTGTACAAAAAAGAGGCCAGAAATGCATGGGTTTGGTACATCAGGGAGAACTAGTTAAGATTATGAAGAAATGGAATGGTGAATCTTATAACTCATTTTCAAAGGAAATCTAAAGCTTTTTGGAAAATGCTGGGCCCTGAAATTCACGATTATAAAATAAAAATTGACTGTGTAATAAAGTGGCTTTACATTATTAGTCTCATAAGAGATAAGCATGGATTTATAGAGATTAAGTTCCTAACATAATCAATCATTTCTGGTGTTTATTAAAATATGTGAGGATGTAACTGGTAATGGTAAATGTGGTAGAATTTGTGTCCATATTTGGTACCTTATGAAAACTGCCCCACAATAGGGTTTGACTTATGGTTTAGGCTGTAGGTAGTTTAAAAAAAAAAAAAGTGAGCGTTGGAGTTCATCAAAAAGATATCAAATGATTTTTGGAAATATTAGGTTGTTAAACTGGGACAGAATTTATACTTGTAAAATAGTGAGAATAATGAGAAAAAAATGTTGATTGGAAAGGAATTCATCTTTCTTTTCCTACCAATAGTTCAGAGAGCAATCTGTTAATTCTTTTGTATGCCTAGTGCACATAAAACATTTCTTTATATCCTGGGGTTCTTAACAGATCTTGATTTGGAGTTTTCTTGGTTGTCACTGTTTAGCTGCACTGATCGCATTTTTTTTGTAATTTGTAGGGGGTTTGAGTTGATTAACTTTTAATTTTTAAGTATTTTTGCTTTTTATTCCTTATCTTTGAGCTTTTTAAAACCTTTTAGTTTTTATGGCTTCCTTGAACAATCCCTCTTTCAAACTTATTTTCATCTGTACGTTTGGATTAGAGCAATTCCTTCTACACCTTGTTAAATGTGTTACTTTATCGCGGCAGAAATAAACACAGAAAAAGCTTTTTAGGAAAATCTTGTCTTTTCTACTGCATAAAATTCCCAAACTATGTCCAGTCTTAATTCACACTTTAGCACACTAAATAGTGGAGCATGTAAGGATCAGATGCCTGAGCTGGAACTGCCAGTGGAGACAAGGGTTAAATAATGTAGGTAGCACCTCTGAGGAGTGCCTGGGTTTCCAGGAGCCGTAGAGCGGCTGCTGGGAACTGCGGGCTCACCTTTGTGAGCACTAGGTCCTTCTAAGACCTGCTTAGCGCTTGGTAGAGCAGTCCTCTGTTCATTTTCATTTTTAAAGTCTTTGCAAGCCTCCTTCAAGTAAATTTGGTTGTACAGCTTGGAGTTATCTACAGTATGAATGAAGAATTTCTTGGAGGAAAAAAAAAGCAAGGCAGCTTCCCAGGGACCAGGTGCTCTTTGAGCAATACTGGCCCTAGGCATAGGCGTTCACCTTCCTTTTCAAATAGGGACCCTATAATAGGTAATCTTGAAAAGAACTGAGGAGGTAAAATCACACTAAGCCTGCTTACATTTGTTGAATTATGAAAGAAATAGCATGAACACTAGTACAGGTATTTCTGGGGTTAAAAAACAAAAAAAACCCAAAATAACCTTGGGCTTTAGTAGTTGTGTGCGGGCAAATCACAGGTGGTGGATGTGCATGTGGACAGCGTGTCTTGAGGAACTCCCGCTTGTTCTGGGAGTACTTACCAGCTGATAAGGAAATATTTTTCATAATAGTTTACATTTTAGGTTCTCTAATTCATCTTCCTAAAGGGAGGGATGGATATATATATATGTGTGTGTGTGTGTATGTATATATATTTTTTCCTGATTAACAGTGAAAAGAGCCTGGAATAACTCACTAGCCTGTCTCAGCTAAAAGTAACCTTTGTCAAAACCTTTCTTTCTGTGCCTGCTTCATAAGTTTTGCATGACACTTTTGCTAAATAACATTTGATTTGATGTATTAAAAAAAAAAAATCATCACATGGTCTGATGGCATATTAAAACCTTGGGTAATACAGCTAATTAGGACATCTTGTCTAGAAAGTAAGCTCTTTGTAAAAATAAAAATGATCTTTATCTTCCCCCTTGCCCCCCAAAAAACACTTGGAGGAAAAAATAGCTCTTATATCGTAACCTGAAAATCAAGAAATTCACACGCTCGTAAAGAATTGAGACAAGTTAATTGAGCCACGATAATCTTGTTTTTAATTGCTGTATGTAAAAATGTCATTGCTTTCCTGATAACATGTGGAGCCACTGCTTAACATCAGGCTTAGTGGCAGGCTATTTTTTTTTTTAGGTTCATAGTAAATCTTCAACAATATGCTGTTTCATGTGCTAGTTTCATTTTTGTTGGGGGGAGGGGGAAGAAAAACAGACTAATTCTTAAACATCCACCAATGACTTGTCATCCTTTTACCTTCCTTATTATCTGAAATACCCCTGCCAAATCTTAAATTATTCTGATATTCATATGGTTTCCCAGTCCCTGCCTCCTTCATGTATTCTCAGGTCGTTATCATAGTGCCACATGAAAACGTCATTTTGCTTATGCGCTGTGAGCCAGTATTGCAGCACAGTGCACACTAGAAACACGACTGTGGCGTAGAACTCGGGAAAAGAAAAACTCTGCTTCTTGCAAGATTACGTAGAAAAGATGACTGAATTCTGGCAAAATTTTCGAAAGCTTGCTTTTGGAAATTCTGCGCAGGTCAAATATATGAAGGTTCTGGTTTGATTTCTCCTCTCCCCTTTTTGTTTTTTTACTCTTGGCAATCTGAATTGTAACAGGCATCTGGTGGCTCCAGGACTAACCCTAGCATGAAGTTAGGCTTAAAATTGTGGTAGTTTTGTTTTTAAACAAAACCTAAAGCATTGTCTCTGCCTTCAATTTATTCATTACTTTTCTTCCTCTTATTGTTAAATATTCTCCCTGCTTTCCCCAGTTTAAATGTTGTATGGTACTGATAACATGGTGCTTAGTTTGGCTTAATAAGCTACTTCACACACCACAGCTTTTATTATCTCAGATCTGTTCGAAGATGTCTGCGTGGTTTTGTTTGAGGCTTACTCTGTCCAGCCTTCATGTCATCCAGGCCTCTGAACTGGAAATATCTTAACCCTGCAGTGTTTAATATTCCCTGGAAATTAAACTGCTTCAGCATGATTAGAGAGTTGGAGCTATGCTCCTTACCTGACAGTGTTTTGGTATCTTTTACATATCTAACCTATTGGACAGCATATTTTTGCTTTTCTCTAATAAGATAGTTTTTGTGTTCAGTACCTTGGATACAGTGGATTATACAATGGAGTTTGACATGGAATTATAGTTACAAATAAAAGCCCTATACCCAAATGCTGGGCACAGTTTTTTCTGGTATATAATTCTTTGCAGATTGTAAATAAAAGTTGAAGCCTGCTATTTAGTCCTACTTCAGTGCTTGTCTTTACTTGTATGTGTGCTCTAAGTTATCTGTAAAATACTTAAGAACTTCATAGTGATTTATATAATGTAAAATACTACATTTTTGTGGACATAACTTTCAAAATACAGCCAAACTGTGGAAGCTGTAGAATCATGAAATGCATGTGATATTTAATATTTTCAGTAGATGCATGTAGTAGCAGTAGAACTGTTATTCTTGTAACTTTTACAAGTAGAAGTAGGCATCTGTGTAGAGATACTAAAATAAATGAAGAATACCTATATATGAAGTTTGTTTATAACCATTTACCTAGTGTTCCACAGTCGTGACATGTACTTGTTGCTTTATAGAATATTACATTTATTTTTTTCAAAGAAAAGTGTAATATTTTAAGTAGTCATATGAAACAGTTACAAGAAAAAGGTAGCACTTTGCAATGTACAGGGAGACTTGTCAATATAAAAAAAATCATATACTGCCAAATATTATGTAAATTTATTGTATGTAAATGTAAATATAAGGCTTAATGGACTATATTTACATTATGCCTGTGCATTATTACATTATTTCTGGTAGGCTGTCTAGGCAGAACATGACATCTGGTTCAAGTATGCTGTGAATAAAGTAAACAATTTTCTAAGATGCCTTGCTATTCATATAACATATTTTAAATTTAATAAAGTTACCTTTTCGCTGTTGACCTTTTTAATTTATAAATATTTCTGTTAATTTTAGATTCTAAAAGGCTGTACTTCGTTTTAATAGAAGAAAGTATGTCTTATCCAATGCTGCATAAAGTAGTAACAACATTGAGTGATTTCTTATATCATTCCTGCTGTATGCTAATAATATTTTTGAAGATAATATTTTATTAATTGAATTTTTGTTTTCTTCTAGCTGACAGCACGATCACTGCCTTCCATACAGTCTGATGAGAGACTACAACCTCTGCTTAATCATCTCAGGTAGCATAAACAGAAAGCATGAATGTATTCTTTCATACAGATAAAACAATTTTATCAATTGAATGTTTTAGCTATACTTTTTTTCGGATACCTTATCTGAGGGATTGGCTTTGACTGAAAAAAGTGGAAAAAAATTCTTTCAGTTTAACACAAACTTTAACTTAAATTACATGAAAAAATTTATATAGCTGGTGTTGCTTCTTCTGAGAAGCAATAAGAAAATACCTGTAGCTTTTATGAAAAATTTTTTAATATTAAAGTGCAACATTGGTAAGTTGCTTTATGAACAAAACTCAACAAATCCCAAATTACACTTCTCAGAATATGTGCCTGCCTTATTTCATGTTTTTTAAGCTTTTTTTTTTTGCTTCTCTTTCTGGAAAAATTGTCTGTCACTCCATCCCTGCTGAATGGAGTTTATTTTACCTTTTTAATGGGGTTATGGAGAGAGCTGAAAGTGCGAATCAATAGAGTGCCCTACAACACAGTTGAAAAAGCCTGCCTCTCTCTTAGGAGTGTATAGTGTATAAGATCTTTCTTGCTGCTTTGAATATATTTGGGAATGAAGAGTAAGAAAAATGCTTTTCTAGTATTTTTCGGATTAAACATAGATTTGATCCCTTTCTTATGTAGGTGATTGTTTTCTGCTTTATATTGATTGTGAGAGTTTACTTCCTAAGGTAGTATGGAGGAAGACCAAACAGCTAAAAAGAGAGATACTGGTTAAGAATCACAGAATGATTTAGTTTGGAAGGAACCTCTGGAGATGATCGTGTCTAACCCTGACTCAGAGCGTGGCTGGGTAGACTGGGTTGCTCAGGTACTTATCCAGTTGAATTTTGAATATTTCATAGGGCAGAAATTTACTTAAACGTTGAATGTCAGTAAGGAAAGCACTGTTTTATAACACATACAACTATGCCCTGAAATCACTGAAATGGTGTTGAATGAGCTGGAATGAGCAGCAAAGCTACATCGGGACAACAATGCACCTGAATGCAAATCTAGTTAACGTGCTGTTTGTCTCCTGTGGTGCTCTACTGCATGATGCAACCATGCCTCAAATGCGGTGTTTTTACTTTGTTTCAAACCCCAAATCTCTTTACCAGCTTTTTTTTTTAGTACATAGGAGCAGTTTCATGTCTTATTGCTTTTAGTGTAAATTAGAATAGGAAAAATAGCTTTTAGTGCATCTCTGTTTGTCTGTTTATGGTTAAACTTTAAGAACAGTGAATGAAAAATCATTAAAGCATAACTGTTACATAACTAGTTAGCGAATACTTCTGAATGCAGATCCCCTTCCATGTTTTTATTACCATTCATCATACTGGCATTTTCAGAAATACTCCTCAGTAGCACACCTTTCACCATCTGAAGTTAAAGAGCAATTGGGTTAGCTAGTCATGCTCTCTGTGAGTAATTACTGAGAAGCTTGAATTTTCTTCCAATATATGCTACGCATCTGTATAAGCAGAACAGCCTCCACTATCACAGCAAGCAGTCTTCACTTGTTTATTGTATGGGGAAAGAAAAGTTGCAAAAAAGCTAGTTTTTTTTAACACTAGCTGTTAAAACTAACAGAGATACACATTTATGCAGAATATTTTTTGCATATTCTGATATTAAATTGGATATGTATGTAAGGCAGCTTGTGATTTGCATTCTTTCTGCTTTTGCAAAAACGGAGGGGCTATTTCCAGTGCATTATGTCAGCAATTGAAAAAACTCCGTAAACACTTCCACATTGTCTATTTTAAAGAAACTTGCAAAAAGGCAAAATACATCAAACCTTATAACTTGCAAAATGTCAAGGGACAGACAGATGACCAAGTAGGTCTTTTCTGTTATTTCTATGAATCTGTGATTTTAGTTCATCCTGCTCATAAAGGTATTGGTTTTAGGCCTTCCCCTTCTTTGTGTGATGTTTCTTACAGCAATATTTTATTTTTGGCATATGTCAACAGAGCTTTATCAGGAGAGTAAAAGCTTAGATAGAAAAGTGTGAAAGGAGCATACAACTGAAGGTTACAGAGAATTGTTTGGTTGTTAATGCGTTGCACATTTGTTGGCAGCTGTTCCTATCTACCTGTGACTTAAATTAGCTAGTCTTCAAAAAAGGTCACTTTGCTGAGGATTATGTCTGCATAGATATTTTAATCCATGCCTATTTTTTTAATGGGCATAGCATGTATTTTGTAATTGGACTATTCTAGGCTAAATAGTTATTTTATCTGTGACTTAGATGCTCTTTTTGTGCTATTGTTTCACTGCTGATTTTTATTTTTTCAGTCTAGTACAATTAATATTAAAGAACAGTTTTAGTTAAAATGTATTTTTTTTGATGTAAAAATGTGCTTAGGGATTTCACATGCTCACAGTAGGCTACAAGAAGACTTAAATTGCTAAAACTTTTGTAATTATATTTTTAGCAAATACTTATAGCTCATCAAGGAAGCTGTGGAAGCATCTGTACAGTGTTAATATTCTAACATAATTTTATAGAAATGGAAGCTTTGTCCAAATGCATGAGATGAACACTCTTGTTTCAATATTCAAAGGTATTTACCGGGTTTTATAGTGAAATTACAATATCATGACATTGACATTCTGTGTAAAATCTTAAGCAGGAATTATTTCAAAGATAGACAAAAGCTGTCATATGTAATCCTATCAAAGTACCAGAGGACTGTGCCTGTGCACTGAGCCTTTTTTATCTTGCACGTTTTTTACTCTTTGTTTCTATTTTTTTTATTTTCTTTTTTAGAATGCCTGCTTATGCCTTGGTGTTTTGAATACATGCAGTATGTGAAATTACACCTTAGTTCAACTTACACTCAAAAAGAATGCATATGAGAGGTGGAAACAAGGACAGGCAGCAAAGGAATAGTGCATAAGAATTGCTTGGATACTGAGGGCAGATGGGGCTAAGACTAGCAAGAGACATTAAGGATAACAAGAAGGGATCCTACAAGTAGGCTAGTTGCATAAGGAAGTTCCAGGAAAAGTGTGGGTCCACTGTTGGATGGAGGAGTTAGGCTAATGATGGATGATGTGGAAAAGACTGAATTACTCAAGAGGATTGTGGATAGAATGGCAGAGCACCAGCACAAGGCTACTGGAGATAGGCGCTTTAAGCACCTGAATTATGAGGAGAGGCTGAGGGAGTTGGCTTTGTATAGTCTGGTGAAGAGGAGGCTTAGGGATGATCAAGAAGAAGCTGCCTACAACTATTTGAAAGGCAAGCATCACAGTATTGGACTTTCTGATGGTGCCAAAGGGTATAACATGTGACAGTGGTCTCATATAGCAGCTTGGGAGGTTCAGGTCAGACATTAGGAAAAACTTCTCTGCTAGGAGGATAGTGCAGCAGGTTGCCCAGACATATAGAATCGTTGTTCTTGGAGGTTTTAGGACTCAGCTAGAAATAGCCGTGACTGACCTGACTAGTCTTGAGAGGAGGGGGAACAGGACTAAATCGTCTCCTGGTGTCCTTTCCAGCCAATGTTAGTATGGTTACGTCAACTGTGTTTTCAAGTGTTAGTCCACAAAGGTGATAAAGAAAACAACTATTTTGTAAGATCAGATTTTTTTTAACGGATATCACAGCACCCATGCAGACATGCTCATCCTCATTCTCATTAATTTTTCCTCTCAGCTTGTTTATCTTAAATGCATGTTTAACTATATAGATATAAAGCACGGCCGTCTTATCATTTTTATGATGTTTTGGCTTTGTGTCCCTTACTGTTTTAAACATGTGGGTATTAATCCTGAACTATGAATCATTTTGCAATTCATTGTTTTTTAACTTTAATTTTTTTAGTTTCTAAGGGAAGACACTGAAAGAATAATTCAGATCCCACAGTTGTGTTCCACTTTCTGTAAACTGTGTAAAATCAAAAGTTATTTACAAGGTTTTCTTCCTTTGTATTTTTTGGTTTCTTTTGATACTAATATTGCATTAGTGGCTTAAATGTCTCCTAGCATTTTTTTGCCCAAATCAGCCTCACTGGTGTTCTGATAGTCTATTGAATATGACCCAACTTCCAAAGTCAATTAAAAATGTAGTACTTTTTGGTAGCTAAAAATGCTTACAAAATGCTTATCTGTAATTGTTTTCACTTGTGAAATATCTTTAAAATGTTTAGAGCTGTGTCCTATGCAAGAACATAAGCTTAACGACAACCATTAACACTAATGGAATTAGTTTTGCACTCTAGAACCTACTGCTTGTTTCTACTTTTTGTCCCCTTTGTTTTTAAGTTATACTTTGCTCCTAACGGGTTTTTCTCCTCCCCCCCGCCTTCTTGTATTTTCAGTCTTCCTAAAGACAGACTTGCTCAACAGGTAGGATCTTTTTTTTTTTTTTTTTAAATGCTTGCACTTTGTATGCTCACTCTATGGAAAAGAATGCCTTTATTTATTCTACATTTCCTGGGCGTACTTTTGAAAGAAATTCTAAAAACAGATTAATTGTAAAAACTTTACCTCTGGTGATAACAGTGCTGTGATCTTTACTGAAGAATTGTAAAAATAACAATGTTTAAAATAGTCATTTTGAACTTGATACTCATCTTTAGTTTCAAGATAGATTTAGAAAACATTGATAACTAAGATTTTGGATTTTAGAAAGACAGATTTTTTGAGAAATTGAGTCAGGCTGAATTGAGACACAGGAATTTGTATATGAGGGGACCATAAAACTATTTTTAGGTGAAAAATGAAGATGTTATCTGGTGCTTGTACTCCAGCAAATTCCCAAAAGAAATTGCAAAAAGTTATGGATGCCTTTAGGTGAGTAAGAACCTTGATCAGGAAGTAACCACAGAAGCTCTGTGTAATAAAAGAAAGGGATGAGTCAAAAATAAGAGCTAAATACCGGAAGCCAAAAAGAAGAGGGGGAAGAAAAGAGAGAGGATGGTCACAAGCTTGTTTTGAGCTGTGTTGTACTAAAGCATTTTCAAACAAATAGTAGCAGACTATTTGGTAACATTTAATGACATGAAAAGGGAGGAAAATTATTCACAGAATAAAGGATATTCTTCTTATTTTTTTACAAGGTTCTCGAGATTGCCATTGTTTTCCTCTTTAATCTTACTCAATCTGTGGTGAAAGCTAACTGTTTTAATGAAATCAAGGGACCTGGAGGATCTGTACTGTAGAAAATCAAAAGACGTGGCACATAACACTGCAAATCCAAAAACTCTAGTCTGTTCTCCTCCTTGGAAAAGGAGATCTAATGTTTATCTAGCAAGGCCACCTGAGCAGTCCTGGCCTCTGTATGCTCAGCTCCAGTATTTACCACGTATACGGATGGATAGAGCGTACTCTTTTTCAGAGTGCTGCCTTTGAAGGCAGGTCGTAGAGTTCAGTTCCTTGGTGAAAAGTGTCAGGTAACAAGCAACTTTCATGTTGCAAAGGTCCTATGCTACTTTTTAATGTAAAAGTAAGGAAACATGCATGAGAACCTTTTTGCCATTTGCTTATGCTGAGAACATTTGAGCTGTTCAGAGCCTGAAAAGTATTGCTGCTTCTTCCTTTTTTTCCCTTGGCATTTAGTTTTCTGTCCTTGCAGTAGGTTTTTTTTAACCATGTCCAGGCCTGTCAGCAGGATTCAGAGAGCATGCCCTCTTTTTAGCAGCAACATATGAGGCTTTATTTTATTCCCCTATTGTATGGGAAAACTTTTGGGTTCCATCTGTATGTCTCCCCTTCCCTGGCCAATCCTTTCTACAGATGCTAGGAAGAAGTGGTTTGCTTTAGGTTAGCCATTTTTTCAGCACTGGTATGACTCCAATACATAGCAAGGGGCACAAAGCAAATGATCTAAAGTGATTATATTGGAGTAGTTTAAGAAGTTACCAGCACTTATCTTGGGATGTGATAACTGACTTGAATGGTCAAGGCTTAAGAGGCTTAAGCAACAGCTGTTTTCTGTTCTATTATGTTTAGACTGTAATATCTTTGGGACTGTGATTTGTTTTGTTTGTAGTGTGACTAAGTGAAGTGATGCTGATCCATTTCTACTAGGAAATTTGGATACTAATCTAGTAGAATCAGTAGTAATAGAAAAGTTCAACTCAGATACTTTAAAAGCTTTAACTGGCTGAACGGCAGAGCTCAGGGGGTTGTGATCAGCGGCGCAGTCTAGTTGGAGGCCTGTAGCTAGCGGTGTCCCCCGGGGTCAGTACTGGGTCCAGTCTTGTTCAACTTCTTCATCAATGACCTGGATGAAGGGACAGAGTGCACCCTCAGCAAGTTTGCTGACTATACAAAACTGGGAGGAGTGGCTGATACCCCAGAGGGCTGTGCTGCCATTCAGAGAGACCTGGACAGGCTGGAGAGGTGGGCGGAGAGGAACCTCATGAAGTTCAACAAAGGCAAGTGCAGGGTCCTGCACCTAGGGAGGAATAACCCCATGCACCAGTACAGGTTGGGAGCTGACCTGCTGGAAAGCAGCTCTGCCAAGAAGGACCTGGGAGTGCTGGTGGACACCAAGTTAAGCATGAGGCAGCAATGTGCCCTTGTGGCCAAGAAGGCCAATGGTATCCTGGGGTGCATCAGGAAGAGTGTTG
Source organism: Apteryx mantelli (assembly GCF_036417845.1). Classification (NCBI taxonomy): domain Eukaryota; kingdom Metazoa; phylum Chordata; class Aves; order Apterygiformes; family Apterygidae; genus Apteryx; species Apteryx mantelli. The sequence continues at coordinate 111,125,874 of NC_089980.1, read as the reverse complement.
CCAGCAGGTGGAGGGAGGTGATCCTCCCCCTCTACTCAGCCCTGGTGAGGCCCCATCTGGAGTACTGCGTCCAGTTCTGGGCTCCCCAGTACAAGAGGGATGTGGCACTACTGGAGCAAGTCCAGCGAAGGGCTACAAAGATGGTTAGGGGACTGGAGCATCTCTCTTATGAGGAAAGGCTGAGAGAGCTGGGCCTGTTTAGCTTGGAGAAGAGAAGGCTGAGAGGGGATCTTATCAATGTATACAAGTATCTAAAGGGAGGGTGTCAAGAGGATGGGGCCAGACTCTTTTCAGTGGTGCCCAGCGACAGGACACGAGGCAGCGGGCACAAACTGAAACACAGGCAGTTCCATCTGAATATGAGAAAAAACTTCTTCACTGTGAGGGTGACAGCGCACTGGCACAGGTTGCCCAGAGAGGTTGTGGAGTCTCCTTCTCTGGAGATATTCAAAACCCGCCTGGATGCGATCCTGTGCAATATGCTCTAGGTGACCCTGCTTGAGCAGGGGGCTTGGACTAGATGATCTCCAGAGGTCCCTTCCAACCTCAACCATTCTGTGATTCTGTGACATACTTTTATTTATCCATTGTTGTGGAATGAAAAAAAATTCTATTTACTGCAGTAAGCTTGTCTAATGCTCCAGTGTGTGCCAGAAATAAGACTAATGAACCAGTGAATGCATTTATAATTAAACATATGATTTGCACTGTGGTAAAATCAACTCTTAACTATGTTTTTCACAGTACAGTACTGAAGTATGACAAAATAAACAATAGCAACTAGCATCATTGTTAAGCGAAATTTTTTTTTTCTGGAGTTAATCACCATATGCCTTCAGAAGATTTAAGAAGTGATCTTTCCGTTTCTTGCAAAATCCTGTTGCCTCAAAGAAATTTGTTCTTACCCAAATTTGGCAGCTTCACTAAGTTAAAACTGATTTTTGGACCAGGGTGCTGTATCCAAAGCCTCTGGTTGCTTTACTGCCTGTTATACTGCCAACTCTTGAGTTGTCCTAGGTTCTGATTGGAAATTTGCCTCTTGAACAATGCTACCCTGCAGATCCTTACTCAGGAAGTCTATATGCCTAAAAGTGAAAGTGGAGCACTAGATAGCTGTATTTAGTTTGAAGTGACTTGAATGACAATGCATGGCTGTCTCTGCTTTATTGTAGGGTTACCTGAACTTAGCTCAAGTAGCATGTGCTATGTCCTGTGTTATGTTTGCTAAACAGCTTCTATCAGGAGTTAACCTGTGCCTGTATGTCAGTACTGCAGTAAAAGCCTCCCCAGCTTTTTTACTTGATCCTTCCATTAGAAATTCATAGTGATATCGTTTTTTTTAAATTGCTACCCAAGTAGCAAAGTACAGGAGTTTCCTGATTCAGAGAACTACAGGCTAGTCAGCCTCACCTTGATCCCTGGAAAGGTGATGGAGGAAATCCTCCTGGAAGCCGTTTCCAAACATATGAAGGAGAAGAAGGTGACTGGGGGAGTGGTCAGCATGGACTGATGAAGGGGAAATCATGCTTGACCAACCTGCTAGCCTTCTATGGATGAAATCCTCATCCTCAGTGGATGAGGAGAGAGTAGTGGATGTTACTTCTCTTGACTTTAGCAAGGCTTTTGACGCCATCTCCTGTAATGCCCTCAGTGTCAAGCTGATGAAGTTTGGGCTAGAGAAGTGGTCAGTGATGTGGACTGAAAACTGGCTGAACTGTCAGGCTCAAAGGGTTGTGACAAGTGGCAGGCAGTTGCCCCAGAGGCCATTCAGTAGTGGGGTACATTCAGGGTTTGGTACTGGGGCCAGTCCTGTTCAAGATCTTCATTAATGACCTGGATGATGGGGCAGAGTGTACCCTTGGGAAATTTGCAGCCCACCCGAATTGTGGGGAGTGGTTGCTATGCCAGGTGGTTGTGCTGTGATTCAGAGGGATGTTGCGAGGCTGAAGGAGTGGGCAGAAAGGAACCTGCTGAAGTTCAGCAAAGGGAAGTGCCAAGTCCTGCCCCTGGTGAGGGGAGTAACCCCATGCACCAGGACAGGCAGGCGGCTGAACTGGTGGAGAACAGCTTTGTGGAGAAGAGTGTGGGGGTCCTGGGTAGACCCCAAGCTGGCCATGAGGCAGCAATATGCCCTGGTGGGGCAAGGAAGGCCAAGGGCCTCCTGGATGGCCTTAGGCAGAGTGTGTTGCCAGTGGGTTGTGGGAGGTGCTCCTTTCCCTCACCTGAGCCCTGGGTGAGGCTGCACCTGGAGTGCTGTGTGCATTGTGGGGCTCCCTGGTGCAGGAGAGGCATGGCTGCACTGGAGCGAGTCCTGTGAAGGGTCGTGAAGATGATGCAGTGACTGGATGACCTGTCGTATGAGGAGAGGCTGCTAGAGCTGGTACTGTTCATCCTGGAGAAGAGAAGGCTCATGGGCATCTTAGTGGTGTGTATAAATGAGTGATGGGGAACGATTGCAAAGACTGAGCCAGGCTTTTCTCAGTGGAGCCTAGGGCAAGGTCAAGAGAGGCAACAGGCACAAATCGAAGCCCAGGAAATTCTGTCTAGCCATAAGAAGAAAACTCTTTTAGTGTGAGGGTGGTTGAACAGTGGAGCATGTTGCCCAGAGAGGTTGTGGAGTGTCCATTCTTGGAGGTACTCAAAAGCTGACTGTGCGAGGCCCTGCGCAACCTCGTGCAGGTGAGGCAGCTTTGAGCAGGGGCTTTGGACTGGATGATCAGCAGAGGTCCCTTCCAACCCCAGCTGTTCTGCAGGGTTCTGTGATCCTAATTCAGAATGTCTCCTCACCCCTCACTTCGGAGTAAAGGAAGGAGGGATCTGTTACCGTGTTGTCTTTAATGTTGGTTTTATAAATCTAAATTATTTGCATACCTGTCAAATACTGTTTTCTTGTTTTTACCAACATGTAAAATGTGTAGCCCTTAAAATTGGTAAAATAATTACCAATATATAAAAAATATAAAAAAAAATACATTTTTAAACTGTTGTAAATTTTTGAGTGAAGTGATATGTTTAAATGATATTGTACTATTTACTTTGTTTTTCAGCCATTCTTATGTTGGTCCAGATTACAGTGTACAAAAAAACACTGGAAAAATTTCTCTAGAACACATTGATGCTGTAAGTCCTATGTTTATTGCGCTGTATTATGTGGTGATGCCTGCCTTTTTGAAATCAAATGCTTTCCTTCTGTACACAGACAGCATATAAAGCCTTTATTTTCTTTTTTTAAGATTCAGTATTAGTTTTGTGACTGAAGAACTACTTGGATGAAATTGTGATAAACAAGGATTAAAATGGAACAAAATTAACAAAATGAATCTAATCAGGGTTTAGAATGGAGCTATAATGAATTGCTTAATTTGCTGCTTAATTTTATGTGTTTTCACAAATACCTAACATAATTATAAACAAAGAGTTTAACAAAATTTTTTATTTAATAATTTTGCAATTTTTGGTGTTTAGTTGATAGTTATTGCTTTGCAATATTTGTCTTTGGGACATTTTCTGGACTTTTCACTTATAGGAAGGCTTTTTTTGAGCAGGGAAAAGAATAAAATTGATGGTAAAACCGCATCAATTATGCAGAGACAATTAAAACCACATTTTGGTTTATCTGGACTTAGAAATGGTGTGGTTTTTTTCGTATGTCTTAACCATGGCAGTGTTCCTTTGGAAGTAAATTCCGTGGCTAAACTTAGCTGTCAGAAATGAAACCCAAATACAAGAAAATTTGAGTGATGCATGCTTTCTCTCTGAGATCTTACAGTATGGAAAATAGTACTCTTCATGGAAGAATTCTGCAAATCAATTGCAATGGACTCCTGCTCGTAGTTCCTCAAAGATGTTAAACACCCCTTCAAATCCACCTTGCTGCTCCAGAAGCTAAAATAGGGAAGCAGCAGCATTGTAATAGAACTGTGGTTATATCTTTCCTGATAGCAATTAAAGCTTTGCTACTTTGTAGCTAAAGAGATTATGATATTACCATCTGTGTTACTCTTTCACATTATTATTTGATTATTATTGAATTTGATGGCCTAAGGACACACTTATCTTCAGTCCAAAGGATCTCTGCATGTGCATTTCTTTCCGTCCAGCTGTTGGCATTTTCAGATGGAGCTAATTAGTCATTACAATAAGCATATATCCTACAAGCAAACTGGACAGTATGTCTTAAACATACATTTTCCTCTTGACAGCTTTCTGTGAAATCATTCCCTCTTTGCATGCGCCAGTTGCACAAAGCCCTGCGTGAGAACCATCATCTCCGTCACGGAGGCCGTATGCAATATGGGCTGTTCTTGAAAGGCATCGGTTTAACTCTGGAACAGGCACTGGAATTTTGGAAGAAAGAATTTATTAGAGGAAAAGTGGATGCAGACAAGGTAATTCGAGAAATGAATGATATCTAAATACATGAATGTGAGGATGTATTTAATGTGTTCTTTGTGCTACATATATGAATAGGTGCTTGTTAAAATAGATACTTGTGCAAAAGGCACACTAATGTCTTTAATTTTTTTTTTCTCATTTGGTTATGATTTTATTCATTTTGTTTGTCATTCTCCTGAAGTAGGGGAACTCAAGTCATAAAACCAGAGGCTTTTTAGAGATGAGAACTAGAAAAATGCAATCCTTTACAAAGGCTTCAAGAAAGGACTTAATTTCTAGCTGAATTCAGGAAAATGTAGATATTTTCAGTTGTAATTTCCTATATTTAAAGGATATTAAAAGAACAAGAACAAGCTATCAGAAACTAACAAAATGTAGATATATATATATATGTGTGTGTGTATGTGTGTGTGTGTATATATATATATAAATTTTTTTTCATTATTTCTGTTTAAAGAGATTGTGAACAGGCCCAACTCAGTCTGCTTGTGCCTTGATACAAGGACCTAGGTGTTTGCAAATGGATCAAGACGTGTGCATGCCTTGGATCCTATTTTCAGTTACAGGCTTAAGATTTTTCGTTTTTTCCCTTACAGCATCCATGTTTCATGTATTGCATAGGCATAGACAGGCCTCTAGAAATAAATTACAGTTTTATAGTTGATGAAGTTGTATGACCCTGTCCTGATTAGCTGTGAAATTTAGAAAGCATTTTGTGAGTGAAGAAAAGGATTGTAGTTTTGGCATTTTTCACACAGAGATCACTATTTCTATGTAATTTTCATATTTCTTCTAATTTTCTAGGTAGACAACTTCAGTCTCTTGGGGGGGGAGGGGAGAAGGCTGACTCCTCACAGCTGTAAGTGAAGTCAGTGGTCTGTGTTTTTCACAGTAGAAAGTTATATAATGTATGCTGTCCTGAAAAGTTAAGATGAACACAATTCTTACTGGTACTTTCTTTTGATATTTTTATTTTCTGAATCTCATGCTGTTGTTCCTTTTCTGTAGAATGGAGTTAGTTATACTGCCTTGTCTTGTTGGAGCACTGTAAACATATGTGCGTGATACTTGGTAAAGACTAAGGTTAACTATTCGGTACTGACTGGTGTGTGCAAAGAAGGAGGGTTTGATTTGCTACAAATGATTATGGCTTCAAGATTCCTATTCTGTCTTTAGTGGCAGTAACATTTATATCAGTTGTCAGTCCTAAGACTTCTTGACACAACTTCAATTTTGTGTCCGGCACCAGTGGTGCACTGGAGTGCATACCACAAGACTAAGCATAAACACAAGGAAAACTTGCACCAAAATGAATGCTCTGTGCTCTAAATCACTGATGTAGGCTACCCTGTGATTCCATGAGAAAAACACTTAGAAAAGTTTGCAAGAAACAGTTTTGCCTTCAGAGAGGAATTTGCAAGTATATTGTAAATAAAGTGTGAAGCTGTATATTCAATGACAAAAACAACAAGCAGGGCTCACAAAGAATGCGCTGAAACTGGTAGTGATCTCTGTGCAGAGTAAGTGATCATGTAGTGTGTGCTTACAACAGAGACACGCAGAGTGCAAAGTAAAATGTGTTTTTGCTTGAAGCACCATAATTAAAATTACTCTGCAAATTGATAGTCTAAGAATGCTTAAATGGTAAATTGTTGTTGTTCAGATGATAGGATCAGCTGTCAAGTAGTGGTAAATGCGTTACTTCTGAATGTTTATGCCAATTGGCTTCATAACCTCAGTGTAATTTTAAGGTATAGTTTGTTTTTGTTTCTGTAAAATGTAATCCTATTCTAAGCAAAAATATTAATTACCTTATTCTTTGACCTCCTGTTTGTTCATGTTGCTTAAAAAATAACTTTATTCCTAACTTAAAAAAAAGGGAAAGCCTGCCATATATTTTTTAAATATTTGAAACAAAAAATCTAAAGAATAAGATGAACCAATAGCAAGATAAAATTAAATATTTGCAGTATACTTCTAAAATGCTCTGAGAATTGAAAATGAAATCCACTTTTGTAGTAGAAATCATTGTTACTTGTCTGTAATTGTTTTCAGATCTATTTATATGATTAGTTTGTGAATATGAAATCAAAGACTTGAAGACAAGGTGTTTAGAACAAAGGAAAGAATGAAAACAAGATCACTTTCTTTAAGGCATCATTCAATTATTTCTTTAGCTAATAGCCTGGAATCAAAGTTTTGATACAGATGGATGATTTTTAAGTAATGCAACCCATTGCTTTTTGCTTTCCTTTGCTGCATATATCCTTGTTGTGAAATATATTCTTGCTTTTAGCAATATTTGATGCACTGTTGTATGGAAATGTTCTCTTCTAGTACTCTGATTATTTATCACTTTTTACAGAAGAGACAGTTGCTAGTTGTGCACTTTGTTGAAAAACCATTCCTATGATTCTGCTTATACAAAATGAATTTGTTATTTTGTCAAATATGATACTGAAATATGTCTAAATACTGTTCAAGAGATTAATAAATCTCCAAATATATTTTAAGGTATTAAATGCTACTGTATTAACAGTTAACACTTTTAATTATCCTGATGATAGCTGTAGCTTATCTCTTCTGCAAATGATCTCATGCTTGAACCCCATCTGTTTTGGGATATCTTTTGCAATTGACGAATGTGGGGCTTTACTGAAGTTCTTTGTAAATCTTTTTTGCTGACTTTCTGATTCACTGGCTTCCCACTGATTTGACTTCTGTGTTTTTGGTCTACCACAGTCACTGTATTTGAAGAAGTCCTTTTCAGTTGTAACTTCTGGTTCATGAAATGGTTTCCAAAAGGGATTTGAATCTGCTCATGCGTCGTTTCTTTAGGCTCTGGATTCACGCTTCTCTTTGTCTGTGAAGGTGGTATTTGCTGAGGGTAGAAGATAATCATGCCTTTAAGACTTGTCCCCACATACTCTCTTACTCAGATACATTTTCCTTCTTGAAACCCTCTATTTTTTGCCAAGTTTGGGGCCAGTGTCCTATCTCAACCATGATCTTGGTTTCTCAGTACTCTTTCCAAATCCTGTGCTAGTAGAGTTGCAAGTGGTTTTTGCAGATCTGGAGGTGAGGAGGGCTCTTTCCTTTTTCATTAAGAAAAAAATCTGTTTATCATGCTACCTCAGTTTTTCCTAAAGTAGTTATTTAGACATCTACAGTCCATTTTGGATCTACCACTCAATATTATTCAGTATTGTAATGGGTTAAATTAATAAAACTGAGTAGTCTTCCATATTGTACCAAACTGTGGAGTTAGATGGACATAAATGAAATATTCTGCTGTTTGTAAGAAGAGGCAATGTTTGAAACTTTGAGCCCCTTGCAAGATAAAGAATATTCTGCTTAAGGAATGTGAAGAATGTTATATTCCTTTTTTGTCAGTGTTGTAATAAAACATTGAGTTTTATTTATTTTTTTAGCAAAAAAATATGGATACACTCACTTTTGAGTAACAAGAATATTTTCCATATCAGAAACTTAATATGGCTCCAGAGTCAGAGTTTTTATACTTGGTGCAATTACAAATTGATACAGATTATGCCTTCAGTGAAACCTATTTGTAAAACTTTTCCACGTTAATCCCTCATAGCTATGAATAGATTATTCAAAACTGTACTCAGCTATTTCAAAGTTTGGCTACAGAACAGTACATGGGCAGAAGATGAAACCATGTAGGAGAATGTTCTTACAGCTGTGAGTTGAATAGCTCCATTCATATTAATCTTAGATCATTTTATATGCCATAATTGCCTGGTCGTGCTAACTTATAGACCATGTGTAAGTCTTGTTTGTGATTTGGATCAGTTTAAAAAAAGAAAGTGTAAAAAAAAAAAAAAACCCCAAACCCCCAAGTATCCTGAACAGCAGTAAAATGCAGGTTCAGGTATTTTAAATGGCTAAATCTATCCTTTAATTATTCCAGGTATGGTAAAATCAGTATGATCTGCACATAAACTGCTTTTCCAGGGGGACCGAGACGGGCTGGGGGAATGGGTTGATGGAACCCTATGAAATGCAACAAGGACAAACACCAAGTCCTGCCCATGGGGAAGAGCCCCTTGCACCAGTGCAGCCTGGGGCCCAACTGCCTGGGGAGCAGCTCTGCGGGGAAGGACCTGGGGGTCTTGGCAGGCAGCCAAGTTGTGACATGTTGTGGAGCTTGAGCTGCCAGTGTGCCCTGGCAGCAGAGAAGCCACCAGCACCCTGGCCTGTATTAACAGGAGCATGGCCAGTAGATGGAGGGAAGGGATTACTTCCAACTATTCGGTGCTTGTTAGACTACATCTAGAATGCTGCGTCTGGTTTTGAGGGTTTCCCCCATCCCAAATACAAGATATTGATAAGCTGGAGCAAGTTCAGCAGAGAGCTATTAAGATGGTCAGGGGGCTGGAGCATTTGCCCCGTGAGGAGAGGCTGAGGGAGGTGGGCTTGTGCAGCCTGGGGAAGGGACGGCTTTGCTAACAGCAGCCCTCTGGTGCCTCTAGGGAGGTTTCTAAGGGAGGTTATTAAGAAGACAGAGCCAGGGTCCTTACGGCAGTACATGACAGGAGGACAAGAGACAGGAGGCATAAATTGAGATGAGAAGTTCTGGACATAGTGAAACACTTTTCATCATGAGCACAGTACAGCAGTGGAGCGGGTTGCCCAGAGAAGTTGTGTGATCTCTATCCTCGGAGGCTTTCAAGACCCAACTGGAGAAAAGCTGGGCAACCTAGTCTGATTCCTTGGCTGGCCCTGCTTTGAGCAGGAGGTTGGACTGGATGACCTCTTGAGATCCCTTCCAACCTGAACTTTCCTATGATTCTATCTGCCCCTGCATACAAGTAAAATTGTTATTTATTTATTTATTTTTTGTGAGGGCCAGCCACTAGAGGGAGACAAGATCTTAAGGAATAAACCAATATGGTATATAGGCATAAATGAGAAATGCTTATGCTGTAACGTTTTGCAGATCTGTACATCTATAATATAAAAGCAAATCATATTTTTAAATGAAAATCAAAATAGATACTAGATAATCTGTTTAGTAGTGCTTTTAAGCATGCATGGCTCTCCCCAGTGTGATTTATAATGAACAGAATGAAGTGATGGTCTTAAAACAACAGCCACCTTCTTAAATCCCCAGGAATATTTTCCTTGTCAGTCAGTTGATTACATTTCATTTTAGTATTTTATTTCCTCATTTGTTTGAGATTTGAAGTTGAATTATTTTCTTCTATTTTTTATTTTTAACTTAACCCTTTTATTTTGGGTAATGGTGCCCACTATTTTGGGAATATGTTTTGATTTATAAATCAGAAAGGGTTCTTTATTTCATCACATTTAATTATAATTCTGTAACTGGGTGTCATTTGCTGCTTTTATCCTTGAATTATTTAAACTTTACAAATCTGCCAAAACCTAGAGTGACATGTTGAACAGCAAGCCACAATATTTGGCATCTAAAAAATAAAAATGTAAATATAGTTGAAAATCTTCTATATAGATTAAAATCTTTTTAATTTACAGTAATACTGTAATGCAAATAGATGGCAAAGTTTGAATTCTCCTGAGATGTATAAAGGACTTTAGGAAAATGTTTGCCCTCATTTAAGGTTTGAAAAACATAATAAAAATGCTGCATATGTTACCTGTGAAATGTTATCCCCATGAAATCTGTGGAAACTGGAACAGTACTTCATGGTAACAAAGTATTGATATTAGTTAAGGAAATTGTCCTTGCTTTCTTGGGTTATTGGGGGACTAGATAGTCAGCTTTTTGATTAAATTATGTTGCTGGGTTAAACTCGTCATAAAATGAAATAGATTTTTTTTTCCCCTTCCACCAGTGACTGCAAAAATTAGCTTCAGTAGAAGCATTTATTATCTGTATTCTTCTCTCATTAATTGGAAATAAGAATTTCCAAATAATATGAAATTATAATTTCATGCTCTAGTTGTAGTGAGATAGAGCATGTGAATTTTAGAATTTTGGGTGAATCATTTTTATTCTGTTTTGGCAAAAATAACATCTTAGTCATAACATTTATTATGTGTTGAATGGCTACACTTACCTAATACGTCTAAGCATAAAAAAAGTCTAAATACTTCTGCTATGTTTCCAAATGCTTTTTGTATTCTACAAAGAAGGTGGGCTTTTGAAGTTGTTTTAATAACAGGCTAAAGATAATTTAATTGTCAGAAGAAACATGAAAATGCATTTTCATATAAATGTCGTCTTTATTTTGATTTCCAAACTTAATATTGAATTTACATTAGCCCTCTTCTCTAAATTCAAGTTTAAAGAAAAAAACAAAGCAAAACTAATGCATAATAGTTACGGGGGTTTAAGACAGTAGGTGGTCCAAGTGTATCTTAAACATGTAGGCTTGAAGTAAAAATGAATATTTAATTTGAATTTCAATTCCAAAGGTTAAAGAAAAGGACTTTCAGACTTACGCTATTTCTGAATTCTTTTATGCTTCTGTCCCCCCCCCCCCCCTTTAACTACAGCCTTCTGTGACTTTCTTCTGAAAACCCAGGTCTAGGAAATCAGAATATTCTTGCAAAATTGTGAGTAGACCATGATGCATGTTGATATGGGCTGAACAACATTTGGGTGCCGTAGTGATATGCTGAACACCAAGATAAAAAAAAAAAAAAAGGCCATAGTCTGAAATTTGTAGTCATGTTGTTTTCTAGCAATCAGCTTCAAGGTAGTGAATCAGTCATCAAGTGACCTATTCTGTTCATATAAGTTACCTAGTATCTTTTCTGCATATAAACTGAAGCCTGGAGATGAACAGATGCATTTGTCAAATGGGATATTATTATCACTGAAGGTGTGATACTCATATGGAGAGATATGGTTGCTGAGATTGATTAGCTGGTTTGATTTCAGAGAGCTGAGAAGGATAAACTCTTGGGTTTGTTTCGTAATTTAATAAACAGAGGAGGTGGTGTGAGTGAATTTAGTCAAAATTTGTATAACTAGGTATGAGAATTGAAAGTGTGACTTGAAAACATAATGCATAGATTCTTCTTGTTGCATCTGAATCCAGCTGAGTTAGTACAGCTTTTTTATTGGCTGTCACTGGAAAATGATTTTTTGTCTTTTCTTTTGGTCCTGGTGGTTTGATAATAAGAAACAGTGAAGAGTTTGGCTCAAGCCTGAAAATGGCTCACCTGAGCCTGAAAATGAGAAATTTCTTGCAGACCTCTGTAGTCTGGCCTTGGAGCCTTGTCTAAGGAATCATAATATCCTCCTTTATCTGGATGGAAATAAGTTTCAGTTGCCATTAAGATTTGGTCATTTTTGGCAATAAGCATATCATGAGGAATGTGTGTTAAATCTATTTAAGCTTGTAGATTCTTGCTATCATATTGTCATTTTGATTTGAAGCTGTATTGTATAGATGGGACTTTCTCGTCGTCCTGTCCTGCAAGCGTTCGTTTCTGCGTTCCAGGCTTCTGCTCCATTCTCTTGTGGAGTGCTTCAGCCTTGTTGAACGCTCGGATGAGCACCGTTTGCAAATTTTGTGGAATATTAATCCACCTGGTTTGATTTCTTCCGTTTGTTTTGTGTATCTGTTGACCAAAACAGTAGGAAGAGGTCTGTGATGGATTCTAGAAGACGACTGAGAAAGCGTGCACACAGGGCTTGTGTTTGGTTGTATCCTAAGTAGTATGAGCGAAATACTGATTGTATCAAGTGCTGTAGAGAATATCAGCAATGGAAATAAACATGCAACCCTGGCTTGTGGCTGAAAGGAATTTGTTGTCACTTGTCAGTGTTATTTCTGTTTGGTGTTGTGGACATCATTCTGGAAAGGCTCCAGAATACGAGCCTCAGCTAGTTAGACCTAGGGATAGCTGTTTGCTTCCTATTTAATTAAGCATTATGAGATCAAATCAAAATAATTTGAAGTTGTGTGCATCAGGCAGTGATTTTTGGTAGGACTTGCATTTAACAAGTGGCATAGAATTGCCCTTGTTGAAACAACATGTCATGTTGTATTTATGGACATTGCTGCATTCTTAATGAACCTATAATAATACAAACGTTGCAGAAGAGTTGATGCTGTTTCTAGTTTCCTGACAAAGAGGAAATCCTGACTTTGTTGCAAAGGGTTTTAGTAGTAATAATCTACATTGGTCAAAATACTCATGAAAGTACATGCAAGTTTGTAGGTATTGCTGCTCAGATCTCTTTATTAGAGTACTAATATAGATATGTGTTCTGTGGTTGTTTCTCTCCTAGTCCTTCCTCCCATGCTGCTGCCGCGCCCCCCCCCCCCCCCAAATTAGGCAACTAAATGAAGCACATCTTGGCTCCAGTTGATACAGAAGATGATGAGAAATCAGAATTGAATACAAGATAGAGGTTTGTGCCCGTATAGCATCTTTGTGGGATGTGATAGGAATCTCCTACTGCTTATTTCAGTAAAGCCAGCTGAAATTAATCACTTTCACTGTTTCTGCCTGACTACAGTGTATATAATCATCATTGAAATGTTACTATTAACCTATAACCTACAACATGTATAACCTATACATGATCTAACTGTATTCAGAAGTATTTTAAACTAGAGTAAGAATAATAATATGGGATAAGTAGTATGTAGTGTCATGGTGTTGAATTCAACTAGTTAATTTGGCTGTTATCTAAATTGGCAGGTAGAATATTCAGTTGCAAAGGGAGGAAAAAAACCCGATGAATTAATAAATCCTTTTAGTACCTATTAACAGTTATTGGTATTTCCAAGATTAGGCACATTTATCTTTTTTTCTGATGGTAAATGTTGCATCAGTTCCCTCTATCTCTTCTTGGGGTGGGACAGGAGAGGAATATAATAACACTGGAAGTTGCAGATTCCTTTCTGTGTGTGTTAAAATTTTGTTCTGCCTGTCACATGTTTGGAGTTCTGAACTCCGAAAGGAATAAAACCAAACAGAAACCTTGCATTTTTGGTTTGGAACCCTTTTGCTTGTAAGAATATATTTACACTAAAGTAATATTGACTGACCTTGTAAACTTGAGGCCATTATTGTTTTTTGGTAAAGTTAAGGATGCTGGAGAGAGAGTGTCTTTAGGACATAATTATGTAGACTTAAGAGTGATGTAGCTTTAATTATGCCCTGTAGCTAATGTGGATGCATATTAAACTCAATCATGCCTCTGTGCATTTCCCTCTGAAACTTTCTTTCTCAAGCCATAAATTACTAATCAGCATATTGGTGCACCCTAAGGTTATCAAAACTTACTGAATATAGACAAGAATCTGTTTGACTATTTGTCATTTTATACTTAAAAAATTTTTTTTCATAAGGTGGTATTTTTTGTGATAGAAACTTTGTCTTAAAAAATCCTTATATTTAAAAAAGGTAATTTCTGCGTAACAGAGCATAAGTCTTAAGGCAGAATTTCTTAAATAAAATGGAGCTGAAATAAAATGTCCTATATATATATACATATATGTGTGTGCGCACACACACACACATATATATATAAATAAATGTATATATTTTTTTCATGGGTGTTAGTCAGGACCATCACTGAAAATAATATACCAGGAAAGCATAAAACCTTTTTTAGACTCTCGCATAGTTGGAGGTTATTGTGTTGGGCACATAAATCTTAGGAATCACAGTAATAAGCACTATGATAAGAATGTGTGCTCTTTCATTCTAAATGCATTCCCCTGTTCAGTTGCTACAAGACTTCCCAATTCCATTCTTTTAAAGCTGAAATTCCCTGAACCTTGTTGTCAGGCCAAAGCTATGGCGACATTTTTCTATGGTTATTCACCTTAAAGTACTTTAATTCTTTATTTTTTAAACTTGTTAAAAGTATATCTCTTTGTACTTTTTATATTCAGTTTTCGTCATTTGACTTGCATTATAAATGAAAACTTGAGACTGTCTTTCAGTCTATGGCATTTCTTAGGGGCAGAGAAGAGCTCTAACCTGCATAATCTCCTCTATCCCAGGGCATTAATTATAGTTTTGGTGTGACTCAAGTGTTTTTAACTGTACCGGCTACCATAAAAAGTTAAGGGGATCTGTTTTCACAATTGTTATATATTAGGCACCAAAATCTGTATTTAGTGGTAAGATTCTTGCAGTGACAAGAATGAAAGCAATAAATGTTTTCAGTACTAAAATTAATTTAGGTCAGAATCTGGTCTCTTACAGCATGTTTTATTTCAAGGAAATGCACATTTTTCCAACAGTTCTTTCAATACTGTAGTATTTTTTGTTTTTTAAACTGTATGTATAAAAGTGGCTGTTAAAACCAGACCTTTAGTTTTCTAAGATTCCTTTTTGTACTCTTGAACCGCTTGTCAGACTTGCACTTTATTATTACTGTAGAAAGACTGTGTACTTGTAAGAAGAGGTTTCTATTTTATTAGCCATCACAGTAGCGGCAAGCTATTAAGTCAGTGACATTTTAAGAAAAGTAATGGAAAAGCTTGTCTGTGAGGGTGCCCAATTTCCAAGTTCAATGATTGTGAAGCAGCTGAGTATCACTATCTATGGACTTCAGACTGCTCTCTTGAATACCTTCCTAACAATACAGCTCCGTCGTTATAGTCATTTGCTGAAAAATACCTTCTTTACTTTCTCCCCCAGCAATGTATTCCAGCTCTTTGGAAACTAACCCCAAGTTCTAAGACAGAGATTAACCGTTTTCAAGGTACAGCTCTATAAATCCATATATCTTGATTGCTTTGCAGAATGAACCGAATGACATAGGTGGTCTTTCAGTTGTGTTCCTACCCTTTTTGAATAGAAAAATACTGGCTTTGGTAGATTTGGTAGATCAATATTTACTAATCTTGATATAATTGTTTGAAAGAATATTAAAATAAAAGTAGTGAAATGTGCTTTTAGAATTGTTTTATTAAATGCTGTAAATTTGCTGTAATCATATAAACTGACTTCAAAAAAGAAAACTAAAATCTTGTGTACTTTGTCTTCTCCTTTGAAAAGTCTAGTTAATTGTTTAACATCACATAACTGTCGTATTCCATATGCCTATATTCAGCCAGCAAATCGTGGCTATGTTTCATATTCAGTCATCCAGAAAAGCAGCGTACTGTATCAAATGTGCAATCTGCTGATATACCACATAGGCTATGGTGTAAATAAGAAAGTATTTTTACTTTCAGAATTGCTTTAACATTCTGCTGCATGTCTTTGAAATGTATTGAATCTCATGAATAGACACAAGACAGCTCTTTTATAAGTTATTCATGCTATGCGCAATTTATGTTTCAGAAATATAATATATTGATCTGGGAAAGCTAAATTACTGTGATATATTTTAAGTATTTCAACATTTTTTGAAAAGTTAGATACTGATTTTTATACTGAAATCTACAATATTATTTAGCCAAGAAACTGAATTCTGTGCACAGTGTGGTATGTTCTGAGCTTTTCCCATTCCCCGTGTCTCTTCTTAAGTCCACTTATACAGGAAGAAAAGCAAAATCTTTTCCTCAAACGCATTTTCTTTCCCCTGCTGTACACAGGGGAGCAGAAGTTAGTGGTCTTTATGCCATGAAAAAGAACTCTACAATATGACTTCCTCCTAAAGGAACAGAAGGGACTGACACTTGTTCTGTTTGTCTTGTATAAAACCGAAAGTATGTAGATAACACAGTTGTGCAGAAGCAAGTCAGATTATTTGAACATCCTGCCCCTTCTTTCCAGGATTTTATCTGCTACAGATGTCAGAAAATCACCTCAGATGACTTACAAAGCAAGTTACATTATTTAAATTCTAAACTTTTTTTTGCTCTTCCTTCCAGGAGTGGGATATTACTGAGATCGTGCTACATCTTCTTAAAGGTGTTGGGATTTTGGGCGTAAGAACTGGGGTAATAACAGTGAAACTCAAAATAATTTTGTTTGAAAAGAAAAACTTTTTTAAATTAATTAAAGTAGTTGTGCTCAGTCTCTTCTGTATTTTGTTACCAGAGTTATTTCCCTGAAATTGTGTTTTTTCTGTTTTTACAACCATGGAGTTGAAACTAAAAAATCGGGTGTTTGTCATTTCTCCTGAGACAGTTTGGAGCAGTCTGGCAATAGAGCTTCTTTATTTTTCTGTTTGCATTTTCCAGGCAATTGAGTCATCTTTTAATAAATGATGAATTAGCTAGTCTTGTGTGTTTTAGATCAATCTTTTCTTCTGTCATTGAATGGAGAAATATGCTTGTCATACTTGCGGTCTATAGAGTTCAAGTATTATTTCTTGACTGCAGTACACTCTCCTTATTAGATATGATATAATAAAAAGGCCTTTATGTGTAAGCAGTCATGCTTATTATGACAGCAAGGGCTAATATCGGTGGTTTTCAGTGCTTCGGTTTCCTTTGATAGTCATCTTAAAATGTGATTTTATGTTGTCTTTCTACATCGTCATCTTTCCAGTTATAGCCTGTGTTCACTTATGTCTCTGATACTTTTATATTTCTTTTTTATTGGTCTCTTAAGCCTCTGGTTAGAACTGATTTCCAACTGGTTTTTGTCTGGGATACAAAATTATTTTCTAATATAGGTCTAGTAGATCTTGGTGTCAGTCAAGGGAGAGGGAATGTCACTGTGAATCATCAAGATCCTGAGTTCTTTGCCAGGGTATGGTATTGACATTGGGTGGTGGTGGTGTCCCCTTGTGGCCCCCCCCAAAATCTAGGATCTTCTTGGTGATTTTTATGCATTTGCTTAACCGGTTCTGCACCTTGCTTTTTCTCCATTGGTCTGCAATTCTACAATACATCCAGACTTGCTATAGTGAATTTAAAGTTGCTTATTTTTTGTTTCTTTTTATCCTTAAAACGATTTTTGCTCAACTTCCAAGGTTGCACTCCTGATGACCAATAATTGACCACTAGTGAGTGGTTTATAGCCTGGGGCCTCCCATATCATCCTGTATTTGTATTTTCAAGGCCTCTGCTATCATCCCCATGCTGCATTTTTATTCTAGCAGCATAGATAGATCATTCAACACAGAATAAATACTTGTTATCTACAAGTTAAAGCAGTGTATATGACAGTAGGCCTTTTACAGCCTTCACTTGTGCAAAGCTAAGCTAAAACAAATTATCTCATAGTTGCCTGATTGTTAGGTAATTACTGTTACAACTAAATAAGATAAAACTCCAGACAGGCCAAGACAAGTCTAGATCAAGCCTGACAAGTCCTGAGGCACAGGTCTCTAGTTTAATGCAAAGCCTGTCACAAGCATATGCAGGCTTATATCCCAGTAAATATGGAATTTCCTTCTCTTTCATCCACCTCTGCAGGTGTTCAGAGCCAGAATTAATGAACTTATCTGTGCTGAGAAAGACAATAAGCATCTCTCACTGTCAGAAACTAATACCACTTTCCTTAAAGAATGAGAGGTCCAGCTTACCACATGGGTATTTTTATGGCAAATGCAAATACCACTGACCAGCCTATTCTCATCTTATGCAAGGGATATATATGTCTGGCTTCCATGAATGGCTCCAAGATCTTCAGAGAAAGGCATATCAAATTCGTCTTGTACTGCTAATGAAAAAAAAAATTTCTTTTTACAGTGTAGTCAAGAGTTTTATGCTGCCTTCTGTCCTGTTGTTCATTGATACCATCATTCTTGAGCCAAACCATGCTGTTTGGAGGGCTCCAGTATCTAATTTACTCTATGTTCAAAAGGACTGACAATAAATATCAAATCTCCATGTAGATTTTTTGTTTTAATGCCTTGCTTTCTTTGTTTTATGACTGCATCAAAAAAATTGTCTACATATTTCAAGAACAGACACAAGAAAACATTTATTAGTCAGCATCCTTATAGTTTTATTTTAAGAATTATCATGTGCCTTTTTTTCCTCCAGATATTTTAATTTTCTGGATAAATTGATTTTTTTTTTTAAAATATCTGCACATACAGAGGACTTGCTGTATCTTGGGATGTTATGTGAGTGAGCATCTTTTCCTTCTGTTCTGTCATTACGACTTTGTCTAAGGAGTTTAACCATATCTCGGTAACTGCCAAATTTTTTGCCACAGTTTTGTTGTGTTTTGATAACTTCATATCTTGGATTGGTTGATGAAAGGATCTTCTACAGCACAAGGCACGTGGAGTTATGCTGTCACTTCTGCAAATCTGAGGCGTATGTTAAAATTGAATATTTTGGAGTTTACTGTATCTCATATTACAGAGTTGATTGGGTCAGTTACAGATTTCTAATGAATGAGGATTGCTTTGCTGGTGAACTGATACCACTTGATGGTAACACTGATTTACCACTTGATTTTATAATTAATGAAGAAGGCTTGTGTGTTTCTTTTGTTTTTATTTTTTTATTTTTTTATTTTTTAATAAACTTGCTTCTTGTGTCTTTTGTCACCTAATGCTAAACTTGTCTTCAGATATCTTTTTAATCAACCGATGGGTTGTTATTCTCCAATCTATAAAGTATTTCTTTCTATCATAGCTACACCACAAGAATGCTTGCAAAGGAATGCAATAAATTAATGAAATAATTCAATATCTAATAACTAGGTCAGGCTGAGGAACTAACTCAAATGAGCTCCCCATGCAAGGTATGTGGTTTAAAAGGGAACAAAGTTTCTGTTATTTAGATGGTCCTAAACATGTGCAAAACCTTCCAGTCCCTGCTTTGAAGGTTGCATGCTTGGCGAATGCCAGGTATTCTCCCAGAATGTAAAGTATAAACTCTTCAGTGAGCATATGATGGCTTCCACTGGGTCAGGAGTGGAATTGCCCTTTAGAAATAGTGCATAGACAGTGAACTTCAACCGTTGCAATGCACTTGCAATGAACTGTTGCAATGAACTCTGGCAGATGTGCTAAGTAGAAGTGTGATATTGGATAATGACTCAGAGACTTCTTGGATTCATTCTGATAACCTTGCAGAGATCTTTGAAATTGGGAACACCTTAGCATAGGTGATTTGTATTGCACATCACCAGCAGTTGGTGAGTCTTTTCTTCAAGAGCAGATGAACATGCATTGTTCTTTTGGATACATTTCTGGTACTGTGGCTGTCTGTTATTCAGTTATTCTGATGCCAAAAGTCTTGTTCAAAATGAGGCAAGCCTACCTGCTTTTGATTGACTGGAATGGCAGAGACAGTTTTTTTTCCCAGAACTTTTATGATTTGTGAGGTTTTCTTCTGCTATCCTAGAGCTTAGGTCACCTTGGGTCATTACAGCCTGTTCATGTTCCAGTCTGCAGTGTGGCTGCTTGGATAGCTTTTCTTACTAGAATGTTCTTTTTTCTTCTTTATGAGGAAATTATTAATAATTAGAAGGAAAGAGCCTGCCAGGCAAACTTGTTGAGGTAAATGATTGAAGCTTTCTGTTGAGTATTCTTGTTGGACTGTTTTCCATGTAGCAGAAAACATTCCAAATACCTTGCATGTATCAACTGGAGCTGAGAGTCATGGCTACTAAAGCTCTTTTGAAGTCTATTTGGTTGCCATTTTGGCCTGCAGCAATCTGATCTGCTGAATGCCTTTGTCTTCTCATTTAAGATATATTTAATCGCTTTAAGGTATTGTAACAGGCTAGTTGGAATATACTCTCTGCGAGAGTGCAATTTAAACTTCATGTCCAATGCAAGTTTTTATTGCTAGTTTGTCCCATAGCCTGCTCAAAAACAGAATCTATCTGGACATACTTCAAGATTCTTTGCAAAGTGACAAATGATTCCCTGCTGACATTAATCTGTTTTTTTTTTTTGTTTTTTTTTTTCCCTGTCCCCAGTCTTCCTGCATTGATGTTAGGAGGATTCTTTTTCTTTTTAAGGTTCAGGCCTTTCTCCAAATTACCTATACTGCTTGGTATCCATCCCTGAGAGATGCAGAAGAATCTGGCTTTTGCCATGCACTGATTGTATAAATGAATAGCCAGCTAAGCCAAAATATTCTGTGAAACAGTCAAAATGGAGTCTCCTGCTTTAGTCGGGACTCTTCTTGCCAGAACCAAAATGACATCAGTGATAGTTCTCAGATGTTTGTCTCTTCTGGCTATCTCTTGTTGAGTAACCTCAAGCTCACACCTTCATATAATGCTGCTTTCTCTCTGAGGATTTGAGAGCTGACAAAGCATTTTGTAGAGCTCTTCCTAAGCTGTTGTTTGTGAACGGATCAAGAGACTCAACTTGATAATTGCTGGTGCAGTATAACTCTTCTGAGTTGCTCCCTGTTAGAAATTTATATGTGAAATATAAACCAAAGGAAGAAAGAGCACTCACGAGTAACTAGTGGTTTTGGAGATGCACAGTCTGCATGTACACAAAGTTTTGCTTTGCAGTCATCTTGATTTCTTCTTAGCTGCAAAAAAGAGATCCTTAAGAACTCAGGTGGAGAGGAGAAAGACATGCAGGCTTTGTCTGTACAGAGAATGGTGAAAGCTTACATCTCTTTGGGTACTGCAAAGGAAAAACTTCCCAGCATCAAGTTTTAGGGGTATATAGTTGCATAGGACATAAGAATGGCAGTTATTGATAAGTAATCTTAACACTTTCTTGATCTTGACATCCCGCTGTCTGCTCTTGCATTATAACACATTTAATATGTTTTGCCCTATCAGAGGTATTAATTATGTGCACTATATCTTTAGTTTTTTTAGCATAAGTACTGATTTGGGTATATGTTACAGTTTAATAGATCATGAACTACATGAGACTGTTAATGTGAGACATGTTTGTTACCGTGCTTGAAATAGAACTATAGAATATCATATGATAGCCCATTGTTTAGAGACCAGGACAGCAGCTTGGATAAATAGTAGAAATTTAATTTTTAGATTTTGCAGGGAACCCTGGCCAATTTTCATCCATCTTCTCCTAACACTTGTTTTATGTGCTAGTGATATACACACAGTATGACTTCTCCCAAATCTAATACCCCCAAAATATAATGATACTACCATGTAGTGAGATCTGATTACACTCCTTGGACAAGGAGCCGGAAGGCTCTTGAGAGTTTGCAAATGGGTTTTTTTGCTTCTTTTCTGTCACTTGTGTTGTGTTAATGAAATTCTGGTAAGCAGGTAGAGAAAGTTTAGACCTTTGGGGAAGATTTTAGTACCTATTAATAGAGTTATTGGTATTTCCAAGTTTGGAGTAAACTTGCTTCTCAAGCTCTCTTGCTTTCTGTATCACTGCAGCAAAATCAGGACTGTTGTCCTGCCACCCTGAGCTTAAGCTTCTGTCTTTATGAACAAGTTCTCCCCCCATGCCCATTAAGTTATAAGCATGACCCAATCTTCCTTGCTTGAAATGTTCTGTATGATGTACCTTCTCATTCCATACCCAAAGATCTTGTGTGTTTGTGATCAGAATTTATTCAAAAATAACATTTTCTTAAACTGCTACCTGAAACATAGTAATCTGGTATTAGGCTACAGCAGTTGCTAATTTATACCTTATATATCTTATACCTTATTTATACCTTTGATGTCTTTTTATTTATATTTCATTTATGTCTTAATTTATATCTATATATCTTTTAATGAAGGTGATATAATACAGCATCACTAACAGTTATAAGACAAATTAATCTGCATTAGTCTGATAATGTGAATATGCCACATAAAAGCAAAATGCCAGTAGATTTCTTGCTACTGTTTACTCATCTATACCCAGCGAAATGTCCCCCAGCTTAGAGTCTGCCTTACAGACCACTGGCTTAGTCCCACTAATCAATCTTAACTGCTCAGCTTCCTGTAGGGAGAAGAAATCTAAAAAAGCTTCAGTGTCCCTTTTGGTGGGATGCCCAGAATCATCATTAGTACCTTCAGTACCAGACACTGGACATCTCAGTTGATTACAACAAATCCTGATACATAAAAACCTAAAAACTCCAAACTGCCCGCTTATCAGCAGGGCACCTCAGACCAGACAGCATGTGCATCCTGCAAGTATGCCTGGAGCAAAGAGAAATTCTCAAAAATCTATTCATCTTTGAGGAAGTTGAACCCCAGATGGTCGAATTTTGCACTCTTTTAAAATAAAAATTCACACTGCTACTAATCCCAATATCTGCACGTTTACTAGTCACAAGATTTGTGCATGCCAGCACCAAAGTGACAGGTCTTGATAGAGGTGTTCTAAATGGCTTGTCTTTGTCTCAGCTCTCAGCACTAGACCTTAAAAACAGGATTGACACATTCATTAGATAAGTCTGAATCAATTCGTTACTTAAATTTCTTGGTCTTTTTTCCCCTCATCAAAGCCATATTTTCCTCCTCCACTGCCCATCCCTCTCCCTACCTTTGCACTTGCACATAAATTACAAATGCCTTGCAGATTTAGGAAAGTTCAGAGAGAAAAACACAAGAAAAGAGCTATGTAAGATGTAGGCCACGGCGTTTAAAAAGTTGAAGAGAATCCCTGTTTTAAAGTATTACTAACAATAGCCAGTCCAACCTAAACTGAATACTCAATATCAATGCTGCTTTAACATTACTATTTTATGGTAACTTTGCCTGTAACTTTCCATTGATATTTAGTGTAGACTATTGCAGAGGACAAGTATATGCGTAGCCACTTTCTCTGTGATCACAGAATGGTTGAGGTTGGAAGGGACCTCTGGAGATCATCTAGTCCAACCCCGCTGCTCAAGCAGGGTCACCTAGAGCACATTGCACAGGGTCATGTCCAGGCAGGTTTTGAATATCTCCAGAGAAGGAGACTCCACAACCTCTCTGGGCAATCTGTAATAGAATAGATGTGATAATAGAATAAATTTTTGCCTGTGTATTCTTGAGTTTCTCTCAGCTCAACAGCATCTGTCACATCGAACACAAGGTAAATGCACCCAGTCATGCAGGATAATTATTGTTGAGCAAGTTCATATTAGGCTAAAAATAAAACTTCAAAAGTTCTTGTGGGACAGACAGTTATTTTAAAAAAAATTTTTTTTCC
This sequence comes from Apteryx mantelli, assembly GCF_036417845.1. NCBI lineage: Eukaryota > Metazoa > Chordata > Aves > Apterygiformes > Apterygidae > Apteryx > Apteryx mantelli. The sequence goes on along the minus strand of NC_089980.1, from coordinate 111,102,545 downwards.
CAATCATTGAATTGTTGTATCTTGAGTTTCCACCTTTTAAAGCTTTCTATTGTAATGATGTTATAGGAGATTGTAGTTAGATTATACTGTAATTAGATTGTAGTTTTATACTTTTGAAGTTGTTTTCCTGAAATAGCTTACAAACAAGTAATTCATACGGAATTAGAATGACCCTGCAAACACTGATGTGCATGATAATTGTTCTGCACATAGTTTGTTTTTTGTTCAAGGAACCTGTGTAAGAAGCCCCCCGTATCAATTTGGGGGAGTAAAATAAGTTGGAGGCGGCCATTCCCCACCTCTTCCTTCTCATTTTTGTGAATTGCAAACATGTCTAGTTCTACCTTGATGCTTTCACTGGCAAAAGGGATTGCTCTAGAGGGGGATTTTTCTCTCTCTCGATTATGTGCACATGCTAGAGTAATACTATTAGGAAAAAACAGACTGATTGTTGAGTTCATCCCCCGATGGTACATAGAGTTATTCCTCAGAATGTGTTTTCTGAAATTAAATACTGCAATACATGAATCTTTGGTTTCTTCCCACTGAAGAGTATTGTTGGGTATTGGCACTGCTAAAAAACAGTTATGTTGATCAATAATAAGAAATGCCAAATCCTGAGGACAAGAGATCTCTGAGGAAAGCATGTAACTTGGAGTGTGCAAACTTGTACCACGTAGCTGTGTTACATTTTTATGACATCTGCCACTGCAAAAACTTGTTGAGAAGCAGGTGGCGGTTATAATATATAGTTGCATAAGGAAGCGTAGAGTGAGCAAGTGTTTGTCATTATGAATTGTCTCCTTTTACAGATGAAAAGTATTTTTGCCAACTATACATTTTAAACCGGTTCCTTTCCCTTCAAAGAAACCAACAGTTTGCTTGTGACTGCTCTACAGTTTGGAATATGGATTTTGAAAGAGGCTGTTAAGGAACATTAAAATGTTTATGGTTAATTCCAAGAAGTGTAATGTAGTAAATGTAGATTAGGAAGCACAATATTGGTGTTAGCATTAGACAGCTACCTAATAAACACAAAAATAGATTGTACATGTTTTCTGAAATTTAAAATGAATTTTGAAACAATATTTATTTTAATCAGGTTGTAGTGGCTTCAGCAGATGAGTGTCCCTTACCATTTAGTATTAATTTCAGAAGAGTAGTAGTTATTTAAAAAACAGACAAAAAAGCCTCTGCACTTTTCTTTTCACTGTTCTTTCTTAGGTCTATAGTTCCCATTAAATAAAAAGTGCTTACTTATACAATTGTATTGACAAAAGTTAAAGCTGAGATTTATAAAATTGTTAATTTTTTTAAGCATTTCATGAGAGGATTATCACTTGAGTATGTAAATGACACAGTCTTCTGATATCTTAGAATTTTAGCTTCACGTGCCTTAGCTGTTGGTATTTCTATAAATTTTAGTTTTTAAGAATACTGTTCTACTACTCATAATAAGAAAATAATTCCTGCCCTGCCCCAAAGAACATACAGATGAAATGAAACAGATAGGAAATTGCCTCAAAAGATCCAGGCAGGATTACAAGAAACCAATGAGAAAATGTCCAACCTGTCTTCAGGCCATGTTGTTATTGCATATGTTGTTATATAGCTTGTTTCTGCTTACTGCAAGAGCTGCTTCTCCGTTTAAAATAATGAGTTAGGTAGTAAAAGTAATTTCTATGGGCATTAAGGCAAGTGATGTGAAAAGTACAGCTCAAGATTTCAGTGTACAGAACTGTTAAGAGGGGTGTTAATTTTCTGGCAAACTAAGCAATACGTCCTGAAGCATTCAAGATTTGCTTTTCCCTTACAAAAAACTATTTAATTTTACTGCTTACTCAAATATCCTTTGTTAAGCAAATGAAATACACATTCATCCATCTTTTGCACAGGAGGAGGAAAGGATCCAGGGTTGTTGGGGAGAATAGGTGGCTAGATCATCGCAGGCTTTGTCTTTATCTTAACAGATTTACGCAGAGCTTGGAAATTAAAATATGCATGTCTTGGTATTTCACATTCTCTTTTCCAGGTCTTTTATATAAAACCTAAATTTTCTTTCAGTATTTTCATGCTTAATTTCTAAGTATTTTTAAGAGCAAATATACCATTTCTTATCTCTCAGCTGTTACATGCAGCTGTACTACATATACATTGGCATGTGTGTATATATGTATGTATATCTGTACATATGTAAATACCAAAATGAAATTTTCAGTATTGCAACATCACTTGAAATATAGTACTCACTGACTGTAAAGGAAAAATATACTCATATGTTACAGAGTATGAGATGCACATATAAATATATGTACATTTTCCAGAATATTATTGTGGATTAATACTGTGAATTATGAAAATGAAAGACTTTAAATTGATCCTGTCTTGTACATTTACTTAACATCATGTGGTTCAGAATTTTGACGTATTATGTTTAGAGCAATTCCTGCATCAGTTTAAAAGATTTTTAGATCTTAATGTTAGTTGCACACTTTTCTGATGTGTCTGTAAAATGTATATATGTGTATGTGCAAGTCTGCATAATGTAAAAGTTAAGGCTAACACCAAGCAACTTGATTTTCACTTCCATCTGTTTTAATGGGTTTGGAAGATTTATTTTCATTACCCAGTATTCTGTTTACAGAGTAGATAGAAACACTGGCAAAGCATGTAAGAATATATTCTTTTGTTTTTTAAGTTTGACAAAGGATATGCGTACAGCATCCGCCACAACTACGGGAAAGAAGGAAAGAGAACTGATTATACCCCATACAGCTGCATGAAGATTATCATGTCCAATCCACCAAGTCAAGGGGATTATCATGGTAAGTTCCTAAAACAAGAAGCTTGAAAAAAAGTGGGAGCTGCTGGGCTATAGAAGAGCACCAAGTAAATTGCCATTTTTCCTGCGGTAATTAGTTGAAGGATGAGGGCAGTCACTGCTGTACTGTATTATTTTTCTTGTGATTGGTCTTATTTGCTGAATAATATCAGGCAAGAGAAATTCAGTTTTACACTCCAACTCTAGGTTTTTTTCTTGCCTATCCTTATTCCCACTTTGTGTGTTAAACAACAGAAAGTTATTTTCCTTTTAAACTTCACTTTCAACCTGGCAAATTTATTCTATTAATCTATCCTTTTGTATTCAGAAGGTTAAATCACTTGATGCTTTTTTAGTTTTTTAACTTCTGGTTGAAGACCAGAACATTACATTTTGGCTTTGCAAATTTGTAAATTACCTAGTATTGACATATGAAACTCTTACGGTCTGTCTGCATTGAAGTTATCTCTTTGAAAATCATGACTTCTGTACACATACCCAAGACAACTCAGATACTGCAAAAGGAAGCTTAATGTGGACTAAATTTCCCGTGCCTTTCCATCGTTCTGAAGAAGTAAAACTTAAGCAATTTGCTTTGCTGTGACAGGTGTAATGATGAAAGTGTATTGTTTCCCTTTACAAAGCAGCAGTCATAATCATGCCTATATAATATACATAGTATTTGAGTTTTATCTTTTCTACTGAAATCATTTTAAAAATTAGTTTTGTAAAACTTCTGTCTGTATTCAAACAGAAGTTATATTTGGAGTTTACTTCTGAAATTTTCACCTCACAGCAAGCTCGTGTTTTCTATAAATGGTGCTCCATTCAGAAATTCTCTGGAGGATTTTGGGGTATGGACTCTGTCATGTTATTACTTCTGTAGTCTCTTAAATTAAACACTTAATTTCAAGGCTGCAGTGGTCTTGTACTGTTCTTTTAGATAACATTTGACAGCTTTTGACTTCATATATGTTGTGTCACCCAATATAAGGAGACTTTAAATGTTTAGATGCTTTAAAAGAATGACCAATTGGGGGGGGGGGGTTGAGGTATGGTATAAATTCAGTGGAACTGATACTCCAAAGCCTGTTACAATACTTTAAAATCTCCTTCTGTGTAACAAAACATGGAAAACCTGCACTGACTTCACCGTTATTATTCTAGCACTAAGTTCATTCAGTTGCATCTGAAAACTAATTCTGTGACCAAAAAACCCTTGTTTTAGGTGGTGGAACTTTTTTAGGTAACGGTTTACAAAGGACTATGCTTTAAAGACTAGTTGGATCTCATTACTTCATTTTTCCTGGCTGTTATGTGTTCTGATATTATTTAAGTGTAGCTTAATATGCCATAGCTATTAAAGTTACCAGTGTTGTAGTCGTCAGTAAGGAACTAACTAAAACTCTTTTCCAGTCAGTGAATGAGAATTGTGACCTGTTTATGCTGGGATATTTTATGTAACTCATAAGCCTGTTATGCCCTCATAACTATGCAGTGGAATAATTTTTTTTTTAAAAAAGTAAGCTATTGTACACATGAGCAATTAACTTTATTAATAAGCTGTTAGACAATTAGGAACAGCTTAGCTGGTGTCTTGAGTGCATTTCTGTACTAACTCCTGGGTAAATAGCCTTGTTTGTGAGCTTGCTTGTTTTTTACTGTCAGGGTGCCCATTCCGCCACAGTGATCCTGAGCTGTTGAAGCAGAAGCTGCAATCATACAAGGTCCCTCTAAACGGAACAACTCAGGTAAGGTATATTTTGTTTGGAGCTTTCTTTAATGAGGCACTGCTTTTCATTTTTACTTTATATTTGTATAGGAATGCTGTATGCAGTTTGTCAGTATGTATGTGAAATATCTCCTCTTATAAAAGGTTTAAACCAGAATCATAGCCTTCTTGCTCTAGTCCTCCCACGTGGGAGCACATTGATGCTTGTCATCAGGTTTATTGTTTAATATTATGAGCTGGTTTATTACTATAGTGTATACAATGCAGGATTTAGTTTTACTTCATTTTACTGCACTGTAATAATAAAGTTTAATTGAATATGGCAATATTTTGGAGAGTTTATTTTTTAATTTTGTACAGAATTGTGGAAGGCACTGCTGTGTCGTCAATACACATAAGCCATTGTTTTTTGTAATAAACTGCTTAAAAAAAAATTCTTAATTACCCTTTGTGCTAACTTTCCATAAACAGTAAAAGGACATGAAGCGTTTAGTGTAATTTAGAGATTTCAGCAGCTTTTTAAAAGGTAACATAAAATTGAAAACCTATCTTATATAGCAAAGACAATGCAGAAATTAGAACATCTTGACATGTATACTGAAGGACAGTGACTACTGTTAATTGTTCTAGCAAGAGGATAAGGATATGAAAAGACTATCTCCTTCACTGAAGGAACACATACAGGTTAGAACTCAGCTTGAGACAGTTCAGCAAAAAATAATCAAGTATATTACCTGCCTGAGACCTATTTTAAGTCTGTAGAAAAACATTTCTTCTTTTTTTGTTCATGTGGAATATCACTGTTGCCGGTCAGGTATCAACAGGCTGTTGAACTGGGTAGAAAAGAATGTGAAAGTTGCACTTAAATTAGACTCATTGAAAAAAATAATTAAGATGCATATTAAAAGACAGTCATTTCAAATTTTTTATTGTTCACTCATAGTCATTCTTCGCAAATTTTAGAAGTCCCTACGATTTTTTTCTAGGAATGATTTTTTGTTGTTTTCTTTTTCCTGGACTATGTAAATAAGCAGTTAACTCTTTCATATATCTAAGAGGTACTGAAGATGCTTTCCTCTGGCTTTTTTCCTTTTATTTAAGCATCAAAAATTGATGCTGCTCTGAGATTTTTATCTTGCTAATCATTGGAAAGATCAGTGAGGATTAACTGATTTAGCTTCCTTGCTCTGTGCAGGTAGGATTTAACTAGTTTTCTTCGGTGCCTTTGCCCCATGGAGCAGTGTCTTTATATTTAGTGTAGTTCCTTAGCTTACTTCATGCTGTGTTTTGGGGTTGTTTTTGTGTGTGTGCAAATTGGAGGTACAGGAGTGCACAGTGGCCATTCCTGGTATAAAAATGAAATAATTTTGCAGAATTGCAGAAACTGATCTTTTACAGCAGAATTAATAGTGGAACGCTAACTATAGCTGACAGTCTTTCAGTTGGTCAGGAGCAGGAGGAGGGCTGGTTCAGATCTCTTTCCAAGATCTCCTACAGATCTTGTGGCCAACACTCATCATTGCTACTTTTGCTTGATCATGTATGACCAATAACAGTTCAGAATCCTTTGGTTCAGACAGTGGCTTTTTAGAGTCTTCTCAGATGCTGGTGATAGTTGCTCCAAGGCAGTTTTGGTGCCAGACTTTTTCACTATCGAATCCTAGGAATCTGTCGCTATCCTGTGAGATCTTCTCATTCTAAACTGTGGTCAAGTGTGCTGTCCATATCTCAACCCTGTTTGAATTGCTTACTTAAGAGGATGTCTTGATTAACACCAGGAAACATTCTGCTACATGTAACTTGAAGTCTAGGATGCAGCTTTTTAACATGTTGTATGTCAAAACCCAAAGCTCCAAACCAACTGAAAAAACACCCACCCTGACAAAAAAAAAAAAAAACAAAACCAAACTGAACCCCTAAATCTGGATCATTGCTCTAAAAATATTTTCCTTTGCCTCTGAAGAATTTTGCCCTGATCTCAAGTAACTTCATAGTAGTGCTTTTGTAAGCTTTGATGGTACCATTTAAATAAATAAGAGATATTTTATTAATTAACTATTATTGATATTCTTGATTTAGGCAAATCTCATGTGATATCATTTTATTATCATAGTGAAATTTGGTGCATCAAAGTTTTTTAAAATTTCTTTCAGCTATTCCAATTTTAAATATTGTCTTCCTTTACTTGCGGCTAAAATAAATAATAAAAAAAAATTAATTGCTATTGATATCCTGTGGGACTCCGTTTTTATCAATTTACCTCTTTTCCAAAAATTTGCATTTTTAAGATACTTAGAATACAGTTAATTTGAGCTTTTGTGGCTGGATTCTTCCCCCGAGTAAATTAGTTCCTCAGTAAGTAAATAGTGACCTAAAACTCAAATCCTAAAATAGGGTACCATTACACATTTGCTACCAAGAAATTTTTAAGGTGTTAGACCTTTAATCCAGAAACTGTAAATCCTTTGAATATTTTCAAGTGGTAGGTTAAGAACCATTGTTCACTGTCCAAAATCTCTCAGGCACTTATTGTCTGTACTATATCGAAACCTGTAAATGCTTTAAAATGATTGAATCTTTCAAAGTGTATGGTGTGAAAGTTTAAAAGTAACATGATTTCAAGGAAACTTTTTAGGGGAAAAAAAAAGTCTCTGTAACACTCTGGTGTAGGTTTGTCTAAATACGAATGCTAAAAACTGCCAAGCTTTTTCCATAGGTGGGAAATATTTATAGATAGAAGACACCATTCAGTCTTTTCATTATTTTGAGAACAATAGTTGTGTTAGGAGTATTTGTTTCATTTTATCTGAGATTGCACTTTGTCTGATTTACTGTATAGACCCTATATTTTGACACTGTACTTCACTTATCATTTTTCAGCTAAAATGTGTGCATTGTTTAATTGTTATCTGTTTGGTATATTTTTCAAGCCTGACCATGCTTATTGATTTCACTAGGACTACCCTAAGCTAAGCAGATAATTGTGAGTTTAACTGGTCAATACTAAGTCTTCCTTTCTCTTATTAAAACCGCTGTATATTCTGGTCACTGTTCGATATAATGTCTCTTGATCAAACTCGGTGACCTTTCTAGTGTGTGTTTACTGGTGCTGTGGTGTTAGTATTACTGACACCATCAATGGGTAGAATACTGTAAAGTAGCTGTTAACATGAAATGGGTTAAAATTAATTATTTGAAAAAATTGAGTGATAGTATTTCAGAGTACTTAATTTTCCGAGTCTTCAATTTATTTCTTATAAGCTGAAACAAATAGATTAGAAATAAGAAGGTATATTGGGCTATTGTCAAATGGGATTGTAATGATAAGAAGGCTCTTTGTGATTTAATAAGAGTGGACTGTTTGAAAATCTGATTTAAGCACTCTGGTAAGAAAAAAAAAAAGAAAAGTCTAACTATTGAACTTCCAGACTGATGAACTGGCTTGTGGCAGTGAAACAAATGAACAACATGAAAGGAAAAAGAAGCCTTGAGAATTCAAGAAGTATGCAGAAACATTGAAAAGCATAGCTAATATGTTTGATTTAAAAAAAAAAAAAAAAAGGCTGTAAGAAAACACAGATCTTTCAGAATATTCACATGGATTTTATAATACTGTATATAGAGCAGTTGAAAATACATTAAGTAGACATGAAATTGGAAACTATTAAAGGTTGAACTGGAAAGTAACTTAAAGTTTGGATTTAATATTTGAACCACCATAAGGATGTAATAGAAATGTATAGCTGAGTGCTATTCTTTATTATTGAATAATATGCCTTTTAGAATAGGATAATATGAAAAGGAGAGTTAAAATGTATATATTTTTTCTGTTGTTAAAGAGATTAATTGTTTTAGTTTCCGTGTGTCCAATTTAGGGTATTTCCATGAGCAGTTGATTAGTGTAACTGGATGTTGCTGCTCTGGAAGGAAGTCCCACCTCTGTTCATCGCTGCCTGTTGAGTTTCCATTCCTTTCCTGCTGCTGGCCCCATGGCTATATGGTAAAATGGGTCAAAGAGCTGATGCAACTGTAGGACCCCAACCTGGGAAAGGGTGAGGAGGAAGGAGGTTTGTTTTTGGCCTGTCATTACAGCAGAGATGGCAGGAATGAGGGGCCAGAATTAGGGGGAAGGCAGGTAAGGGTCTTTATATTTCAGTAGCATCATTTATTGTGGATTAAACTGCTCATGAAATTTATATTTAGAAGGGAAAGGAGGAGAAAAGAAGCACACACAGGAAAAGTCACAGGCATAAACACACAATTCAGGATGAGAAAACAGGGAAAAGAAGATAGAGAACATATGAAGTGTGAGCGTCTCATCTCATTGTTCTTAAAACTGCTATGCTGTGAATTTAGGACATACATGAAATAAATACTTCAGTTTTATTTATTTTGTAATTTAGTTTTTGATTTTGAAATATTTCAGATGCTTGCTTGTATACTTGATAACAGTCCAGGCTTTGCCTCAGCATTTCCTTACAGAACAGGAGTGTGAGTTTATCTGTCATGTGTAAGAATGGGCATGGCTGTCTTTTAAAATAAGTGGCTGTAAACTCATTCAGGATTAGTCAGTTAAATGAAAATGTCACTGAAAAAAATAGAAGTAACTTTCCTAATCATAATACACATTTTTAATGCTCTTTTAAAAGTATATGAAATCTAAAAAGGGAACACTCAGATGCAGCCAGGGTTAATGGACATGATTTTCACACCAGTGACTTTTGGCAGTAGAGTGTGTAAAATTAAAAAACAAAACAAAAAACTCCCCACTCCTTGACCCCATCAAAAGCACCCCCTACCAAGTAACCAAAACCAATTAGTATTAACTTGTTTTCTTTTAAAATGATTAACAGTGTTTAAATTAACATGTCTGTCTTCATATAATAAGATTGCCCAGGGTTCGCTTTAGCAAATTTAGTCACAGACATATTCTTTTTATTCAAACATTCACTTATTCCTTTGTTAGGTATTTGAGTTCCTTACTGACATATTTAAAAGAAGGACTTAAGCCTAGAGGGCCTATATATTGAGTGAAAAATAAGTATGGATGTTTTAAGAGATAATAATAACATATTTCATTCAGGGATGATGAGTGCTTCTTATTTTTACCTTTATAAAGTTGACTTGAATACTGTCAGGTGTTGTTGCTGGACAGGGCTTTTCCCTGCTGTTCTGATGCAAATCACAGTATCTGTTACAGTGACCTAAATATTATCATGTGCAATGTTGAGATCAAGTACTCTTGAAAGTGAAAAGAATGAAAGAGTGTAAAAGGAACAGGAGCTTCGGCAAAGTTCTAACAATGATTCTCTAGACTACAAGCGAGTCTGAGGGAAGACAGGAATGAAATCTGACAAAATTGCACTATGCATGTATACATTATATAGAAATGAAACCTTCTGAAATTCATAGTGGTCAGTTTAAAATATAAATGAAATATCTAAAAGCAGCAAGAAGGACACATGCCTTGTATTAACCAGGAAGTGAAGGCCATTGTGGAACTCTGGGGGAGAAGTTATGCTGAGGTGGTTATAAACTGACCTGAAACCTCAAGAATGTGTTCAGATATGTTTCAGCAGTTGCACCTCAATCATATCTTCAGTCACCTTTGAAATAAAATGAAGGTTAGAGTCACAATTAACTAAATCTATAGTAGAAAAACTCTGTTTTTAAAAATGGAAGTTAATCCAACAATTTTCAATAAAACAAACTAACCTTGAATAAGTGAAAGTAACAATAGGTAATTACAGAGCCCAAACTATCCAGCTATGCAACATCTTAGCTATATAAGCTGAAGATCTAGAAAGCAGGTGGCTGTGCACAGCTGCCAAACACCATCTTAACCTCATTAGTAGTCAGTAAAGCAAAATCGGAAAAGCAAGTTGCAGATGGCAGTGAAAGAAAAGACACATAAGAATTAGCAAAAAGAGTACCTCTCAGAAGCAGATTTGTTCTCGAGTATCTAATGTTACATGCAGAATAAAGCAATTTAGTGCAAACGTCTGAATATGTGTAGAGGAAACTGATTGTTACTGTGAATTAAGGTAGTTTTGAGTGGAAGTCTGTTTCTGGATAACACTAGTGGAAAAACAGCTATAAGCATGCTTTCATTATGAGCACAAATGTAGTAGGAATGATGATGAGTAATGCTTATTATGAATGATAATTCCCTTTTTTTAAAATACAGGATAGTTTCTTATTCTCTTACGTAGAGAATCCCTTTCTAGCTGAACTCCATTCTGTGGCAGTTCTTATTTTTTTTGTGTTTCTTCTCATAACTTGTTCCCCAAACAGTGAATTTAATAAAGTCAATTAATCTACTAAACCTGCTGCTCTTTGAATATATTTAATATGCCCCTTATTCCTCAGCTCCATTATACCCCAGAGAGAGAGATTTGGGTCTCGTGATGTGGCTGATTTAGAATTGCATGTGTGCTAGTTACGGTACTTATTGTTCACCGGCATTTCTGCTGCCTGTTAGACTGGAGAGGAGCTGCACTGTAACTGCTTTCCCCTGCGACAGTCACAAATGTTGGCTTGTCTTTTTTACCCAGCCATAACTCTTAATGAATGTGCAGGAAGAGTATAGCTTTTTGACCTCTACCTATTGGTTAAATTTGGTTGAAATTGGCCAACCAGCCAAAGCTGACTTCTGGTCTCTTCTGGCCTGAAATCTGCTCTATGGAGCACTCTATCAATGTTGAAGAAAGAGACACTTTGAAGAACAGATACACTGGAAAATGCTGGTAGTTTCTCTCTTACAGTATTATCCTTCAAGATCGATGTTTTAATAGTGGTAAAGCTGAAAAATCTGTGTGGCAACATAACACCCGTCTCTGAGAGGTCTGAGAAGGAGTCTTGACAGAGTGAGATAGCAGTTCCTTGGTGAAACTGCAGTGTAGCTGACCAAAAAGATTGAGACACTGTAGATTCTTAAAGAACAAATGTATTATTTTGAAGTTCCTCAAGGCAAACTCTGATATATGATCATTCTAGCTTTTGTATGTGTCAGCAGTATCAGTTCAATGAAGTCCTCTTCTCCACCTTAAAGATGGGTCAAGATTTACCTAAAGATGGGTCAAGATTAATGTAAGGATGGACAAAGGCTTAAATGGGCATAGTTTTGGAATAGTTTATCCTGAATAATCACTCTTACAAAGCTAGAGTTTATTTATAAGGTCCCCTTTATTCTGTCTTCACCTGTGCTGTGTCAGTGGTGCCTTTTTTGAAATCTATCACTTAAAGTTACCATTTTCCCCCTGAACTGGAAGAGGAGACAGCAGTAGTTTGATCTGAAATCCTGTGAATCATTGTGGGCTAGTAAATCAAAAGGTAGCTTCCATCAATTCTTGTCTTTTCCCCTCTTCAGGGTAGTAGGATAATGGCACCACTGATACAACAGGCAACTATAATTCATGGTCTGGAATTGAAAAATTAAATCAAACTGTATTATGCCTAGCCTTTTAATTCATTTTTTTTTCCTCCCTCAAATTATAAGAGAACCCTAGCTTTGGGGTTCTATACTCAGTAGTTGTTGATGCTTATGAAACTTTTTGTTTGCTCGCTTAAGATTCTCAGTCTCGAAATACATTTACACCTGAAGTTAGAGATGTATGTTTATGCAATAATTTGTATTAGGTGTAATCTTCAATTAAATGAAGAATAACTTCAGGAAAGTCTAAGATATTTATGAATTGGATTGAATTAGTTGACTTCAGCTGGAAAAATTCAATTTAGAAAAATCTGAATGCTGTAAAACAAAATACTGCAAATGTTTCTTTCAGCTAACTGAGACATAGGTTTTCTGGTCATTACTCCAAAAAGTATGAAAAATATATTGGGCATAATGGCTGTTTGATATAGTGAAAATTGGTTGCAATGATCTGAAATTTTAGTTTTTCCTATTTAGATACTTATAAGAGTAAACTCAGGATGCTAGGTTTTTTTTTACAGTGCATACAAACATACAGTCTGGTTAGCATTGAGCTAAACATTGCTCTTTTGCATGGTATATAAATTTTATTGTAAGGAACAAACAGGAACATGTGAGATAAAATGTAATGGAAGTTCTAGATAGATGTAGTGGAAGTTCTAGAATAGAGGAATTTTCATCAGTCCTTGACTACTTAATGTGACACTAATTTTTTAAGTCACTTTCCAAGGGGGGGGGCTAAAAATATGTATATTTATAATGCCAGATTTCCAACTTTATTGCCTAGTTGGTCTTCGCCTTGATATTTAACAGAGGATTTAACAGGAAGTGGCAAGAGGCATAGAAATTTAATCAGCTGGGCTATAACAGAGAAACAGTGCAGTTAAGTACTTTCTTGGCAATGTGGTGCTGTTTTATCCATTCAGCAAATGTAATTTATTTGTACATCTGTCAATAAATACAAGGCGTCATCCAATAATGAGGACTGCAGGGATTTAAGCTGGAGTGTATTGCTATGTTTGACACAAAGGTCAACCTTGGGAAGGGGGCTTGAAATTAATGTTTCTTGAAATTCATTTTTCTGTCCATTGAAGTTATCTCTTAATTCCAGCAACTTTCTCTGTTTGATAAGCAGAGAAAGTATACATTTTGATTATATAAAGGAGGGAGGAGGTGATGAAACTTCAAAAATTTCAACTGGCATTGCATTCTGCTGATAAGAATGGGACTTTATGCAGCACAGAAGAGATTACATGAAGTAGAATTGGGAAGCAAATTGTATTTACAAAAGATGGGATGATTTTCCTAACAGGTGTTCAAAACAGGCTATTCACTCGCATATTCTGCTGAGCTTGACTAGAAATAACTTCATTTCATAAAGGACAAATCTGATTGAAGGTAAAAGCATTCCCCTCCTACAGATACTTGTCTAAAGGGTCTGCATTAAATTTTCTTGATGGAGTGCAGTAGTATTTATTTTGCATCTATATGAACTGGTAATGTGGAAAATAAAAATACAAATAGTGCACTTGATTGCTTCATGCTTCAGCCACTTGAATTACTAGATTTATATCTGCAATTATGGAAGAGATGTTGCAATATGATAGTTTGACAATAACTGTCAGAATTATATTATCAAAATATATATTCAACTTATTTTTGAAATTAAGGGTAGTGAAATTACAGGTAAAGGAGCAGGCATAACTTCCTGTGTTGTTTTCCTTGTTTTTAATGCAGATAAGGTGTATTTATTCTCTAAATGTCAGTTATTAGTAGGATACACAAATGTCAAAGATGTCATGCATCGTGAAGTTCTCTGAGGTATTATATGCATGTCTCTCTCTTGCGAAATATTTTGTCACAGTAAGCTGTAAAATATCAGTAAGATTTAGAATTCTGTGGTTGTAAGTGTGTGCTACTTCTGAATCCTTTACATTTTTTTCCTCTTTTCATAGATCCTGGAATTAGTGAAGGGCATGCATTACCAGCTGGCCTGTCAGAAGTACTTCGAGTTGACACATGATGTAAGTACCTACTAATTTTTTTGTACTATAATCAGTGTCTTTGTCTTTAGGAAAGCCTTGGAAATCATGAATGAAATGGAGAGACTATTTGCAGTTTTAACATCCATTATTAGCTGTCTGTCCTGTTAGTTTTCACTTCAATGTTTTCAAATATACTTCAAATATTTTTATAATGACCTACATTTATATATCAATTTTATTAATATCGTGTATGTTACAAGATGTAAAGAGTTATGCTTGCTTCCTGAAAACATCAATACTGTTAAATGGCTTGAAATAGATAAAATTTAAGTTTTCAATATCCTGTTCTTAAACTAATTGCAATTTTTAACACATAATACAAGTATGTTTTTGGAGATATGCTTTAAGCAAAGTAGGCTGAATGTATCTAATCTAACACAACCCAAACTATAGTCTTCCAACCCTTATAGAGTTGGCATTGTTAATTTTTGCATGATATTTTTTAAATTTGATCATATGTGATTAGTTTTTAATTCAAGACAAACCTTCTCAGAGCTTTCCTCATTTGCTTAATAAGTGCAGGCTTCCAATAAAATATTAAAGTAAGATCCTCCACAAAATTGGAAGATAGGGAATACAGCAGTCAATCTCCTACATGATTTCATGATTGAAAGAACCAGTTTTCACATTGGTCCAAGATTCTTTGTTGTCAAGAAGAAATAATGGAGTGCAGCCTCCTTTTTAGATCTCTGTGCTCTCAACAACTCAGAAAATGGACACATCCCTTTCGAATATCAGAATGTGGAAAAGTCCTGTTAAAGATATGGTTGAGGGTTAGATGACTGTCAGGAGACACTTGTTATTGACTTTTCGATTCTTACTGGTTTTCAGATTTGATTTAAATGGAACTCTGTCTCCTCAAACTCCTAACAAGGAAGCGTATGCATGCGGTACAGTACAGCAGAGGTATACTCTGAATCCATATCCAGTGTTGCCTGTCTTCACAGCTGTGATACGAGAGAGACAGTCTGTCATTTAGTCTAAAAAAAAAAAAAAAAGATAAAACAGCTCTAATAATCTGGAAGAAAATTTTAAAAATCACGTATAATTTGAAATACAGATAATATATGCCATACGTGAGGCTAAGTCAGTAGAAATAATATTTTCCTAAGATGACTGTGGAGCCCAAGGTCAAAACTAACCAAAAAATAAATCAGCACATAAAGGTCTGTTGCTTTTTAACAAAACTGTCTTTCTGTTGTTTTTTAGAAAATTCCAAAAGGATGTTAATTTTTTTAGTCTTGTGGTGGTAGGAATATTTGTCTGTGCTGCTTACCCAAATAATCATCTGTCTGCTTTGCAGCTGGTGAGTCTCTTACTTCAGTGAGAAAAGAATTTGGTTTTTGTCCTACCGCTGTCCTGGTTTTATTCATTTCATTCAGAAATAAAATTGTCATCAAACAAGACCTCCATCCTGAAGGTCACCAAAATATTCCAGAGATAATAGGAAGCATTATGATTGTGTCCTTTTTCGTTCAGCTATAACTTTCAAGTATTCTGATAAATTCTGCATAAATTAGATGTAAATTAGTGTCTAGGGTATGAGGATATTTATTTCATAGACAACTTTCCAAGCCACAAGCACAATTCCTTTTAATAGCAGGCATTCCTTAATAAGAACCATGAGTTTTTTTGGAAGAAGAAACATACACATCTCTAGATAAAGAGCTTTCTGAAAGTACTGCTGTCTCAAAGACTGCACGTCTTCAGTTTCACCCCAGGTGATAAAACCCCAGGTAGTAAAAATATGTCAAAGTTTCATTTTTAGAAAAATGTTTTGTACACCTATGATGACTTAATGTTTCCTAAATTCTCTTGTGAAGACCCTCTGACATGGAGAAGGTTACAAATGGAGGATTTAGGAACACTGTCCACACCAGTAAACCTCACCTTTCATGGAGGAATACAGTATGTTCAGGGTTGTCTCCTGCTATTGTTTACTTTTTAAGGTGGTTTGAATGGCTTGAGGCAATAGTGTTTTGAATTTTTCTCCTATTTATTAATTTTTTATATAGTCTATTAAGTAATTTTACTGAAGTCAGCTTATTTTACTGAAGCTTATTCAACAGAAAGCAGTACAATGACTTCAACACTGCTAGAGGCAGAACACTTGGTATTTCCTGGAATATCAGTCAAACAGGAATATGAGATGATATAGACAAGATCAACCTCATCTAACTTCAAGTATTTGCTTCTGAGCTGCTTATTCTAGTCTCCATTTTATTTGAAAGAGGACAGTAGTTGTATTCTTAGAACCTTTTCCTGTTAGGGGAGTGTACTCAGGAAGTGATGACAGAGATTGCTTGCTCACCAGTTAGATGTGGCTAACACATATTATTTACTGTAGCAGTATGATTGCTCCACATGGCTTTTTTGTAACATCAGCTGTACCCTTACTAGCTGTCATTTTAAAAGTTCTTGGTTAAAACTCAAAGATGCTACAGCTACAAAATAATTGCTTCAGTTTCTTTCAAAACAGCGTTTGCTATAACAGAAATATAAAAGTAGAGTTTGTGTGAAGGTCAATATGTGCAAAATGTGTTGAATCCAAAAAAAGTCTTGTGATAGTATCATTTATTACATGGAATAGACAGTTCTGTCTGAAGTGACAGGCTGTTCTATTTGGATCAATAAATGTTATAAACTTAAATTTCTGATTGCACAGCAAATGTATTCTTTGGACGTGGTGGATTTCAGATGGATTTACAAGTGTGAAGGGATAAAACTGTTAGAAATGTAGTCTCTCTGTTTCTGGTAGTCTAATTTTTAGATGCTTACACCAAAATTAGTGAAGAAGCTTTTAAAATAGGTGTACTTTAATCTACTTTACTTACACAGCATTGTAAAACTATTTTACAGTAGCATGAGCAGTCTAACTTAAAAAAAGCAAGGAAATTTGTATAGGCTCCACCTCCATTTTTTTGTGGTCAAACTTGTTTGCATTGTTACAGCCAGAGCAGATTCTTTCTGTTCAGAGAAATATTCACTGAACCTTGTTCAAAATCATGCAGAACAGAATTACTGATGCATTGCAATATCATAAATGAGGATGGTTGTGAACAAAACTTGGTCTTTCTTCAGGCTCTCAAAATAGATGATAGGATGAATGGGCAGAATTCTCTTAATTAAAACAGCTCTGTCCAAACTTCATCCAGCAGAGTTTTTAGTGGCATTCAAATTTGAAAAGGAGAAGTGGTGTGTAGAATCATATTACGCTTTTAACTAACAATCCATAGGTAGCTTTCAGCCAAATACCTTTAGTCATCTCTGAAAACACTGCTGTAGGCTCCATTTATGCAATGAGCGGCTTCTACAGCTTCCTTTAGTTTGTTGGGGAGGGAGGAGTTTAGAACAAATTTATAAGACTTACAAAATTAATCCTAAATTGGTGTGAAGAAAACTTAGATTTTTTTTTAAGGATAAAAAAAATAGAGCTAATTAAGAGTTTCTTCTAAGAAAGCTAACTTTTCATTGTACTGCTTATTTTTAAACCCTTTTGGTGGAAAGAAGTAATTTAGTTCCCATGTAATGGAAATTAGAGCAGGGATGAAAGCTATCTGGATGGAACTCATCCAGATAAGACTGAAATGAAATTCAGTGATTTGGGTTTTTTTTGTTTGTTTGTGTGCCTTTTTGTTTGGGGGGAGGCAGTCCCAAATTAGTGTGCTAGGCCTGTCGCTCATTTTAAAGAATTTTTTCCAGTGAAGGTCACTTCTTACAATTGTTATATTTTTTTAATCTCTGAATTAAATTTTGTTATATATGTAGCCATGTTTTTGATAGACTAAGATATACTGTGGTTATGCATTTAATCAGGATTCCATCTAGAAAGCACATTGATTCTCTGCTTCACGATATTCACAAATGCCTGAAATTTAAGCTGGTGGTTCTTGGTGTGTTAAATCAGACACGGTCCATGTCCTCAAGTGATGTTCTGTGTGTAAGCACTGTCATTTATTGTGCTTGAATCAGCTCCACCCTTCCAGGATAAAGGGAAGATACTGAGAGCAGAAAATTAGCAGTATATGGCACCTAGTCCTCCTTGGTTTATTGCGTCCCAGGTTTGGGGATTTTTCCGGTGTTGTATAAAAGCAGTATTTTTCTCAAATTTTTATAGTGTTCACATGGACTGGTGGGCACGTATAAAGTGTAGGTCACCTGAATATGAGGCTGGAAGCCCTTTTTATATGAAGCATTTCAAACTTTTGAGCCTCTGGAAAGAGATGCAAAGGTTGTAACTGAGATCGTGGTGAATATGTCAGAACAGCTTGCTTTTAAAACTGAAAACTTTGTTGATTTGATGTATTTGGTAAGCATTAATTGCATTTTCATTTGCTGAATAACTGTGGAGCTGAAAAAATGTGCCTGCCCAGTAGAAAGGAGCAATAAACATATGCACATTATGCTAGTTTTTGGTATTCTTCTCCACTGGAAAAAAAAAAAAAAGCTTAAATATACTTTGGTGTTGGTTGTGCATCCTGTACAGTTTCAGGGTGCTAATCTTGGTGCTGATGGAACAGAGATGAGCTTGATCTATTGGGCTTCTGTCATAGCCTGCTGCCTTGTTAAATATTAATTGCATTTGTGGCTTCTGGGGAACATTAGGAAAAGAGGTGAAATTTTCCATTCACAGCATCATATTTATATTTAGAATCTAGGTTTATATTGTGCAGATCTAAAAAAAAAATTACTGATAGTCTCTACTGCTGTTTGCTCTCAAGACTTGTCTCAGTCCCTCCCTTTGGTAGGGAAATGCTGCTTTAAGGTGTAGTTGTCCTGAATTTGTAAAGGGGTACTATTTTTGCCTATATTGTTTAATATGTTCTGGTTTTTTGACTTTACTACAAGAAACAGTGTAAAATACTGTTTGTGTGCTAAAGCAGTAGTTTTATTCCTAATGTGAGCAAAGAAATTTTGACATGAAAATAAACATTATCATGTCACAGATTTATCAGGCTACTAGTATTGACAAACTGATGCCTTTCAAGTTTTTGTGCTTACTAAATCACTAATTAATTTATTGTTGAATGTTAAAAATAACTTTTTGAAATAAATACAATAATTTACTGTTTCTTTCATTTTATGTGCAGGTTGATGACATTGGGCTTTCTTTGAATCATCCTAATCAGTATTTTGCAGAAAGTCAAAAGCTATTAAGTGGTGGTAGAGAAGTGAAGAAAGAGCCAAGTCATCTGGGAAACTCTCAGCAAAAAAGTAGTGGTCAGGAAAGCGTGAATTCAAATTCTACTCCCACCTCTTCAAATACAACAGCAGATGCAGAACTGGAAGGACTGGAGGCATACTTTGCTGAAGACTAAGCAGCTTTGCAGATTTTTCTTTCTTATTCCTTCCCCTCTCTAGCCAAATTCTTCCTTATAATAAGGAATATGTACTTGGATACCTAGAAAACAGAAGCATTTAGTGCTTTGAATAGGCTGATAAAAATGAAGAAAGATACTTATTTTTGCTGCTTTAGAATACTATTATATAGGGCATGTTTAAGGATAAGAATTAAAATTACTACCTAAATATCAGGTGTTTTTTGCTTTTTTGATGGCGTTCAAAGTGTTTAATTTCTTTATCCCATTTTATGGTCACTTTTATCTGTTCTTAAATAAAGTGCAAAATGAAAGTTTGTGGTATTCTCTTTGTTAGCTGTATTTGTATGGTAATTCTGATCATTAAGTAGGAGTTCTTATTTATGGTCAAAATTACCTTCTAGTGGAGCCTGACTCTCTCTGTTTGTTATGTGGGGAGCTGAGGGAAACAGCTTCCTAATTTAGTTACCTTGGCATTAAATTTAGGGAGCTTGTTTTAGAATCTGAAACAGAACACAGGTAGAATTTACACATCTGTGTGTAAGAAAGTAATCCAAAAAGCTGATGCTCCACCAATTGACTAATCATGGAGGAGCTAAAAACACATTAGGGGATATTCCTTTTCAATTTTAAAGTTTCCTCAATGTCTGGATGTGGCTGGAGCCTCCTGTATCTTGCTAAGCTAAACAGCAGCCTGAATGAAGCTTTGAGTCACTTAAATTCCGTCCATTGCCCAAAAGTTGAGGTCACCTGATGCACAAATGGCATTAAGTCTAGAAGCTGCCACTGTGGGTCAGGTGGAAGTTTAAGTAAAGCTAATATTTTATATTATACTTGGAGTACTGTCCCAGGGATCTGCAGGATCTGAGTTTTATTTTATCTAAAGTTTAAGGAGTTTCAAGTCAACATTTCACATTTGCTGGAGAGTGACCTAGCTACCAGTGTAGCCCTTTAACCAAATAAATACAATATTGGCATTGC
The DNA here is from genome assembly GCF_036417845.1 of Apteryx mantelli. Lineage (NCBI taxonomy): Eukaryota > Metazoa > Chordata > Aves > Apterygiformes > Apterygidae > Apteryx > Apteryx mantelli. The sequence continues at coordinate 111,082,216 of NC_089980.1, read as the reverse complement.
TAGTACAAGGCCACAGGCTTTGTATTAACCCTGCAAGGCCTCAGTACTAAGACTTACTTGGTTTGCTTTGTCTGGTTTTCTCTTGCCTACCTGGAGCTTTATTTTAGTCTGTTAAGCTAACAGCAAATGTCAGATGACCAGGTAACTATTACCTAATTTGTTTTTAGCCTACCTTTGTATAATTGTGTGGTGTAACATTTTATAACAATTTAGATAACACTTTATAACAATTTATATATATTTCTGTAGCTAATGGATAGTAATAAGTAGGTATTCTGCATAGAATAAATTTATCTATGACCTTAGATTAAAATAAGAGTGTGGAGGAGTGTAGGCTTGGGATGATACCAGAGGTCCCAGGGTGTAAACAAATCACCAGTGGCCAAGGACTGATCCTTAAAGAAATACAGCCTAAGGAGCTGGGTAAAATTGATTTTAGGGATAACAGAACAATGAACAAGTTTCTAAAGTGAGTAAACCACACTATGTATATTTAGATGTAATGTGGAATTACCAGACCAATGAAGAAAGAACAGTGTGTAGAGCATTTGGGGACAAATATAAACTTGCCCCAAGTGGACACTGGAGATGAGAAGAAACAATCCAACCACCAGCATCCATGTCTTCCTGGTGAAGAACTAGGGGCTCTTGACAATTTGCTGCAACCAGGGAAGAGGGTGCTGTGACCATGGGACTCTGAGGAGCAGTGAGTATAACACCAGAGAAACGGGTCTATACAGGAAAGTGTTTGAGTACATAACCGTTTGCTAGCTGCATTATTTTAGGCATTTTATTTTCTCTACAGTAATCGGATGATTTGGACTTTTAATGTCATTGTGACTGGACTAATAACTATTTAATTACTGTTAAGATTTCAGACTAACAATAAATCCTTGGGTTCTCATCTAAATTGTGTTCCTCTAAGCGCACATAACTTGTGCAGGGCTCAGTGCAACACCACTATAAAAACAAAACATGCCTTTGGTTGTTAAAAGAGAATATGTTGGGATTCATTGTTTGTTTTTTGTTCCTTGAATCATTCCTTAATTTAGTTTTAGTGACTGCTTTGTGTAAACTGGAAAATCTTACTTCCTTTCACATACTCAGAGGAATTACAGAAATCCAACCTGAAGAGAAGTGTTCTACACCGTGGATCTTGAAGGGTGGTTGTTCCAGATCCAAGAAGCAAGGAGTTACCAATACCTCTGGGTCGGGTTTCTCCTGTTGGTTAAACTCTCGGCCAAACCCCTCTTGGGTGGACTCCAGGGATGATTCTATGGATCTGTTTGGCTCCGCTGATTGCATTAGATGCTTAAGGAACTTGACTTTAGGGTTTCAAAGTGTTCTTGCAAGTGGTAGCTGTCATCTAATTTTGAGTTACTGAATACCTAAACTGGAGGTGCCTGAGTGTTATCACCATGTATCTTCTTTGTAGAAGTCTAACTCTTTCAGACCTTCAATGAGGTTTATGTTCCTAACTAGAACAGCAGGGGAAGAATGAATTGGTTGGGGCACTGAATGCAGGTGCTGTGTTTCCCGGCCAAGAATTTGTAATTTATGATGGAGTAGAAACATTTCTGTTATGCCATAATCTTACTAATGTAGACTTTGTCAGCTTCTGTATGAATGAAATTATTAGCATTTCATCATTGGACTTTACATTTACTTTGAAATCTTTTATGTTAGGAATGATTGGCTTGTTCACCTATGCTACGTTGGATTGTTACATTAGCAGAATAAAGTTATTTTTAGGAAGTCAAGCATAGAATTTAAAAACAGGGCTCTACTCTATTACAGGGAAGGAGTATCAAATCTTTCTGTTGAATGAAAAGTGTTAAATGTAACAAACAGTATTTGACAAAACCTGTATCTTTCTCCTTCACTGGTTTAGATCATTTTTGTGAGTTTGCCTCTTGATTAATGGTACTACAAATTGCTTTGAACTACACTTTGTTCCCTTTTATTACCTGTCAGGTGGACAATAATAAAATATATAGTAGAAAAACATACAAACTAGTGCACACAGTTACGAGTAACTAGCAACGAATTAAAATTAATGCTCTTGTTGCTGTTTGAATACAGCAGATGGTGATTTATTTTCTTATTTCACGAACTTTGACCGTTTAAATTTTTCATTGAAAGCAGAATATTTTGTATTTGACAGTGTATAAAAAGGCAGAATCAGAATCTTCCTTTTGAGCAGTCAGACACTGAAGAATTATTTGTCTTCTAGAGTTTTAGCAGGAATATAGTTAGAGGCTTATTCTGTGGTGCCATTATAGCCACATGCTTTTCGTGCAGTTTCAAAAAGGTTTACGGAAGTTTAAAATGCTGTAGATTTTACTATTTTAAAGACTTTCTGATGACTTTGGTATTATGTGGAATACAGTAAAGGATTCCAGAGCCAGGGTTAGTTCCCTGGAAATTTTTATCCTCTAACCAAGGAAGAAGCACTTCAAACCTCACACTTACGTTTCTACTTAGACATGTAGGGCAGTCAAGGTCGTTTATGTATATTAAGCATAGACAAATGTTGCTGTAGCTTTCTCATTTCCTCAGGGTTTTAGAGGTCATCTATTTGAACTTTTGAGAATCAAGAGCATCCTTAGTGCTTAATAAAAAATGGCATTTATGGTGGCAGTGAAGCAAGACTGGAGAATTTTGAAAATACAAACACTGATGGCAAAGCTACTCAAAGCATTTTTCAAAAATAGTTGTCCTGAAATCTCATCCCAGTCATTGCAGACTTTCATTTAAACTAGATGATGCACCTATATAAAACTTTTCCCTTGTCTCGGGGAGGATAGACTTTATTCCTCAGATGTATCCTCAGGTGAGGATAGACTTTATTCCTTAGAGGGTCATGGGGTCCTATCCTTATGTGATGAGAGAAGGTGTTGCTTGAGAGCTCCTGCAAAGCTTTTTCTCTTTTGCAGAGAGACTGAAAGGCCAGTTGGTTTCATTTCAGTGACTCCAACTGGACTGTGTGATGCATAAACCTTTACTGCACTTCATTTAACAAAACTTTTTCTGTAAGGTTTACAACTCTTTTGATATCACCTTATTTCAGCTTTTCTGAACAGCATTCCGTTAACAGACATATAATGCTGCTTTGTGTTCCTTGTTGTATGCTTTCTCGGGATACGACTCCATTAGGCGAGCTTTGGCAGTGCAAAGTCTCTTGCGTGCTTCAAGTAGGCGGTGAGGCTCAGTCACCCAACAGCGACATTTACTTGAGTGCTGTGCGTAGTGTAATGGAGATGCGCATTGGGACTCAAAGGAGATGAGGCAGTTGCCATACAAATGCCATTTGCCTCCCTGCTTCCTCCAGAGTTCTGAATGTCAATTTATATTTTAAAAGGACTAAGACAGAGAGGAGGTGTCCAAGTCCTTTTCTCTAATTAATCGAGGCTTGCAGTTTTGTGTCTGTATGCTTCATCTCTAAGTACTATAGGCTTTGAGTGAAGTATGGTGGCCACACACCTTTAACAGTGTTATATGCATACCTCTTGAAGTTTTTTGTAAAGATTAGCAACCCTTTTGTATTATTTCATGTATCCTTTTTTAGATGTACAAATGTTCAAACCTATTCATCGTTGCCTGATTTTCTTCATCTGTCAGTAGTAATAGGTCTATGTAACATTTTCCATGCTTAGGAAATGCCCAGCTGTGTTGCAAGAAGGCAAAACTGTTAAGAGTTCACCTGTGCTGCTTTGCTCCTTTACTGCACACACCTGTGCCATTAGAGCAGGGCAAGGGTAGTCTGGAGCTGTTGGACAAGCCTCCCCCTTGATGATGATCTGGGCTTTCCCTATTTTGCCTCTGCATATTGGAATCATCTAACGAATTACAGCTGGACAGATGCAGTCAAGGTCTCTCATCTCAGTAACGCTTTTGGTAGTTTTTGTACCATGATACTTGTGAATTCAATTTTTAGCATATATAGCATATTCTAAAATCTATACTTTTCAAGTCTCTTTAAAAAAATCCATGGGAAAAAAGCATGGAGCCCTTTTAGGTCATTATATGTATTTCCTGCCCCCTGCCCATTTTACTACCCTGTAGCTCTGCTCAATAACTGACATCATTTAACTAAACTCTGCTGTGTGTGGTCTCTTTATTTTGCTCTCCTGTGTATTTTTTCTTATCTTTCACATAATAGATGTTAAGGTTGACAGTTTTTAGACCTATTGTGAGATATCACTACTCTAATTTATGTTAGCTCAATAACCTGTGCTTGCCACTGTGCTTGCCGGTCACTGCCTTTCAGGTTTTACTTCATCTGTGTTTGTTACTCCAGCACGCTGTTACCATCATTCCCTGTTCCTTCGCAATCTGAAGCTTCCTGTTTGTCAGTGGACCCCTGATTTTAATAGATCATTCTGAAAATATGAATCTATCCCTCCACTTCAATCTATACTCTTAATACCACTACCAAAAGTACTTCATCTCAATATAAAATATTCTGCCTTTGGTATCCAGTTCACACACAAAAAAAAGCTCTTTCACTCCTTAGTACACTAATTTGTTTAAAATTGCTGAAATTCCTTAAAAGCTGAAGGATATAGGCATTTGATTCAGACAAAGTTTATGAGCAATAGTTGCTTGATGTTCCATTCCCACCACACTGAACTGAAGTATATAGGTAAATAGCAATTGGAAAACAGCTATAAAAAGTTTGAAGTAACGTCAGAGTGAATTGTACTTGGGAAATATTTATATGGGAATAGGTACTTAAATGCTAACTCATTAACAGAGGTGGCAATAGGGAAGCACTGGAAGACTTTAGAATTCACTGTAGGACAGATGGAAAGTAAATCAATAGCTGAGGGATATGAAGGTGATCTTGACATAAATAAATGTTAAGGGAGAGCAGGACTTGGTTATTAGGTTGCAAAGAGCAGAAAAATGTATGGACTCCCAATATCTCTTAAGACAAAAATGATAATCACAATAAAAACAGAGCAAGATGTTATGTTTCTAGCTGGAATGAAAGAACTGAGAAAGGCTGAATAGATTTTGTCATATAATTACCAACCTTAATCAAGACAGTTCATGAAATAGGACAATAAAAAGGACATTAGTATGGCAGTGCTTCTTATGCCATAACCCTGATGTTTGTTTATTTTTTAGAAGAACATTGCAGTTTGTTCAGGATCAGAAATGTATCATGGGAGGTGTTATCCAAAAAGAAGGAAGGTCTCTGCCATGCATAGTCACAGAGCTTAAAAAGCTAACTTCAGTAAAAATCAAGTTAGATGAGTTCAGAACAAATGTTTTTACTCAACCTAAACTAATCAAATTGACGTGTGAAATGTAATGGTCTGTGGTGTCCTTTTCAGAACAAGTGATCCAATTGGACCTTTTGGCCTTAAAAGTCTGTTTTGCTAAGACTTATTTTTATGTTTAATAAGAATTGAATCCTCCAAACTGCAGAGTGTCCTTAGTTCAGAGACAACTGGTCTAGAGCTTTTGGGCAGAATGTAGAGGCAAACTAAACAGAAAGACCTAGGAGTTAGAAATGTGATTCAACCGCACAAAGTTAAGGTCTTTGGAGCTTCAGTGGTTCATCTAGCTACAGTGTTTGGAGAAATGGCTGGCTGGAGAAAAATACCGTAAAACCTGCTGAATGATTCAGCTCTCATCTCCAGGTATTAAAACATGTTCTGTGGGTAAAGAATAGCTATAATTGCTATTGCTATGTGATTTTTGAATGTAAAAGAGAGAATCCATGTCACTATGAGTTGGAAAGGAGGTTAGGGTTTTCTTAGACCATCTCTTTGTTAAATCAAGAGGCACTGTTGAATGTATTTTACCTACAACTGATTAAATTTTTCTCTTTATTTATAATGCTGTTAGTCCCAAGTGGTGACTGAAAATTCACTTTTCAAGATCTATTTTTAGTGAAAATATTTTTAACAGTTCAGGGAACTTCTCATTTGGATTTAAATAATCACCTATAATCCTTGCTTCTCAGAATTTCCTCACTATGATAGCATATGACAAATGACAAGTACAAATATGAATCAACATACGAATATGGAAAGTGAATTGTATTATTAAAGTGTGTATTTCAGATCTTGTTAGTTGTAAGATGTGTAATAATAATTGAATATGTTGGTAATGCAGATACGGTAATTTGATAAGTGCAAGCATCCATGAAACAGGATTGCAGTGCTCCACTTCCTGCCTATTTCAACTCCGTATGTTGAGAAATGATCCCTGAAAAAATATTCCTCACCTTTTTAACACTATTTTAAAAGCAATTATAATTTTTGTATTGTAAACATTTCAAATGTATTATGCAGTGGAAAAATGTGTTTAAATTAAACAAATCACTGATTTTTATGGACTCTCTATTTATTGCATTCATATTTTGGCTTAAACTGACTTTTATGAGATATTTAAGGCCCTAGCCCTTGAAATCTTAGAAGTTTGTGAGCTTGGAGTGAAGAATGCCATTTAATTCAACTTTCTCTTCAAGAACCAGTTAGAAAAAAAATCCTTGCACAATAAAAATTTTGAACAACCTCCAAGATTGTTTTTAGGGCATATGAAGTTAACCCCTCTTGTTGCCCTTCTAAAATTCTCCCCAAATGAAGTGATCAATTCATATCAATAAAAGATTTAAGTAAAATTTCTTCTGAACACAGTTGACTAACTTTCTGTAGAAGTTCTCCCGTTGGAGCCAGAAGTCCTTGTGACAATATTATACTTAGATCAGTTCTAGATGCAATGTTTTTCTTTTGATCTCCAAATTGTTTTAGAGCATATGTAATTGGAACATTACTTCTGGGGGGGGAAAAGAAACCAACCTGGCTATCCTCATCAGAAATATAATTAACTGGGATATTCAGCTACTTAACTACCTCCAAACTGAAAGCCAAATCTAATATGAAGCACAGCCATCTGGTTAGCATGTCCAATTTGACTATCACGCAGACTTGATGGGATATTGACTCTTGTTTCTTAACCACATGGTGGGAGAGTCCTTTTTAGGCTCTTAGCACATTTCAAGTTAGACTGTTGAGGAGAAAAGAGCTATTTGTTTCTTGCAGATTGCTGAAAACTATTTTAAAGCAATTCACCCCTGCAATACTTACTTAGGGGGCTTAAACAGAGGTCTGGGAGGGGAAAAATCGCATCTCTGTATATCAAATGTTTTAGCAGCTGTAATTAGTTCTGTTAAAAATCCTTAAGATAAATGGTTTTCATGACTGAAAAAATAGTAGCTGTAGTGATAACAGGTCTGTGATATTGTTGCAAGCAGTGTTCTTGCCGTACAATTGGCTTATTTGCCTGCTCCGTTCAGTATTTATTATATTGTCTGTTGCGCAGAATTTAAAACATACTAAATCCATTTCTCAAGGAATGCTGCTCAAGCCTCTGCAGCAAATCCAGCAGCCAAAACTCTCAGTTCAGATCCTGTTCTTCAAAAGGCCAATGGCTGATCTTATCCTTTAACATGCAGCAAACTCCAGAAATACTTTTCTTCTCCTTGTTATGATTTAGTGTTATTTCAGAAATTTTACTTCCACTCTTCAGCTGTAATGATCCAATATTTCTAGGTAATGCTAAAAATTAAAATAAAAAGCTTTTAATCATGTTTAAGCCCTGTTTGGATCAATGCTGTATTACTTAATGACAGTTTCTTAAAGTCAGTTTGAGCTAAGTGCCTCTAATGAAGTTTGTTCCCAAGAAGTCACCCCCTTATATTAGTAGACCTTAACCTTGCAGAGTCACTGTTCTTCCTTACTGATAATGGGTCCAAGAATCACTTGCTATAATAAAAATTACCTGGAGGGTGTTTGTATAGCCTGCAAGATCAATAGCTTAAAAAAACTCCATCTTCCAGCACAATGTTACTTATTTGGTTGTTACCTTCTTAATGATCAAAACTGTATAGAATATTAAATTACTGTGTCCTGATGCTGTCCATTAACTTGGAAGAAATGTCTAAATGAGTATATCTGAAGTTTTAGTAAAGACCAGTTTTATTTTAACAAACATTGTTAAACTGACATTATAAAGAAGTAAATAGACTTTCTACTTTACTGAGCAAGATTTATACTGCAATTGGTGTCAGAGGTATCTTAAAAGAAGCTATGATTCGTAGTAGTAGATTAAAATGTGTGTTCTTGATTTTTTTTTTTTTTTTTTTCAGTTCAGTACTATGAATTTGAGGTCTGTCAGGCAGGTAGACTGTACAGTGTACCCTGACTAATGTTTAGAAAATTCAGATCTTATATCCAGTTGTATGCTCAATGTATAGCTGCAGAAGGCCATAACTGAGATCCAGTTGATTGTGATTTAATTATGTTTTTGTGTGAACTATAACTAAGTGATATGAATATACTATAAGTATCCTATTTTCTCTCTCTACTAGGAAGTTAAAGGGTGTTGGCATTCCTTTCAGTTCCAGATGTCTAAATATTTTAGTTAAAAACAAACATCACCACCACATGCTATTCCTAGGTACTTGCGAAGGGTCTAGAATGCGTAGTTTTAATTTTCAGCTTTTCAAATGGTTGTCTGGGGAATGAAAAGTTGGCTTTTTATGCTGTAAATAAATAAATGCATTCAGTGCATCTTTTTCAGTGTATCATGGTGTTAATATCTTCATGGTTCACTGTGGTGGTAGTCTTGCATGCAAATGCTTGAATGATACTTAACCTGAATTTACTCTCTGGAAATGGCTCTGTGCTTGTGCATGTATAATTTGCAGTGCTTCACTGAGCAGAATCGACGGCCAAAATTAGCTATACGACAGAATTGTGCCTGTGGAGGAAAAATCATTTCAGCCATAGGTTACTTTGCATCTGTCTGTTCTGCCAGGTGGAAGATTATAAAACAATAAATGTGTACTTCTGACCTAGTCTCTGTGGGTCACTTGAAAGTGTCTGTCAAAATCTTAACTTCCTAAGGGTGAAGAAAGGAATAGGAAGTTTGTGTTTGGTAGTCGTTCTTGCTGTTGCTTATAATGCAGAGTTGTTAGTACTGAAAGGAGTCCTGGCTGGTCTTTGGAGTAATAGGATGACTTTGGAATAGGGAAGGGAGGGGTAAAAGCATAACTGTATTAATTTTCTCTGTGGATGAACTGGTTGTTGAGCAGTAACTCAAGAGAATCATTAAATGTCAGCTGCACGCAACAACGAGAACCATCAGGATCCTAGAAAAACAGGAATCCTGTGACTAACTTCTTAGGGACTTTGTTTATAACTCATAGATATTAGAAGACAGGTATCTCCAAAATTTTTCCCAAAGAGATTATCATTTCCATGGACCCACAGAATTGTGGCATCAAGTCTGGTTGTCTAGCTTAAAAAATTAAAAAAAACGCCTCTCCCTATAAGCAAAGTAGTATGAAGTGATCATTTCAGAGTCTGAGCACTTGGCATCTTATTCATGTTTGAATGAAAATCAGACAGCAGCTTCCTTTCCTCTGCTTAAAACAAATTTGAGGAAGAAATATACTTGGAAATGATAAGGAAATGGTTGGAAGGATGTAATATTATTATGTATGTTATTGTGACAAGGTCTCATTGCACAAGAATATAGTCAGGCAGAATTTCTGACTGCAAATGCTTACAGTTTAAATTGAGATGCAGTGATGAGCGAATATAACAAATAGGAGCAGAAGAGGAAAAATGAAAAGGACTGTGATCGGAAGATGTTGTTACATAGATGGCTTGTTGTATAAATTGAAGGTTTAAGGTGGGCTGTATAAAATAGACTCATTAATTATATCCATAGTCTCAGCTGTCCACTTGCCTATCCAATATGAGCTGGCAATTACCATAGCTATTGTGGCAGAAATGGATATTGAGGAGGGATTTGAAATCAATCAATACAAAGCAGGAAAACATAGGAAATCAAATTAAATGCTAAATAACCCTGAGCTGAACTCTGTACCTCCCTTGCAGTCTGAGTTCTGTTGCTCACAAACTTTTCAGGATCTTTGCCAATGCAGAAGCTCTTGATTGAATAGAGGCCTTCACTTTCTGGCTCTTTATTTTCTGTTATTGATGTGAAATTGCAGTGATAACCAAAGAAGCAAAGGCACAGGAGCTTAGTTGTTCCTTGAAGCTGGTTGGACATTTCCAAATCTTAGGCAGGTGTACAGGCTGTATGTGTTGCAGACTGTGTGTACCTTTCCAGCTGGTGATAACAACTTTAAGAACACTAATTTGAAGGTCTCACTGACACATGTATATAAAAATAAACCCAACATCTGGGGTCTGTCATGCACAGTATTGTTTCATAGACTCGATTTCAACTAGCAGTGTCTAAGCAATGGCTGGAGGAGAATAACTGTTGTCTCTGTTGCTGATCCAGTCATACACTATGTTGAGTGCAGAAAGCTACAAGTGGCAGCAATTCAGCAGTCACTGCTCTATGAAGCTGCATGAAAATTTTGGCATGTGAGAAAATAATGTAAATTCAGCAATACCTGTCTGAAGAAAGAAGTTTAAGATGATTAACAGAGAAGAAGGCTCAGCCAGCAGTACATACTGATTGTTGATGGAGCAACAAGGAGGAGGTGAAGAAAGATTTTTTTTTTTTCCCAAGTGTCATTTCCAAGCATACAAAGTGGAGTACTGCGCTTCTGTCTCATATGCACTTACATGGAAAGAGTGCTTTGGTATCTGACAGGACGTCCCTTCACGATGTTGCTGTGCTTGGAACCGAAAAACCCTTCCTAGCCACTTGCATGGACCTTATGGGGAAGGTTTGTTTTATTATTGTCTAAGCCTTCTCCTCTTGATTTAGTTCTGTAACTTTTTGTGAGCTTATAAAAGGCATTTTCATTAGCCTTTATATTTTGTTTTCTAAGAACACACTTCTGTCATGTGAGCATTTTGACACACAGCAGCCCTGCTCCTGTGTACAACATTAATCACACATGCAAACGGTCTCTGGATTGCACCATAATAAACACTTTAGTGTCAGGCTTCTTGCAGAGATTTCAGCTGTGCCTTGCTTGGGTCAAAATCTGCAGTAGCTGACACTTTTAACTTGATATGAGGAAAAATACATTGGCTTTGAGTGACCTTGGGCTAATGCACATAGTGAGATGACACTTCTAATTTGTCATTTCAAGCTCTCATGTGTCCGTTCATAATTATTTATAATGATTATTTTAATATATTGGTTATTGGTGCATTAGGATTATATTTATGAGTGATGGCAAGGGCATCTAGAGCCTGTATCCCTTTTGCTGTTTCAATCCCAATGAAAATAAGTAAATATTATGCTCAGAAACTAGTCATGATTCCTTCTATTTTGAAAGACTTTCTGTCAGAAAGAGGCTCTGTATTTCAGATGAGAAATATAGGAGGAGCATGCAGTCTCTCAATACTAGCTCTAATTCTTATAGTTCAGAATGGCAGTAACAAGGTTGATATATTCCTATAGGAAACAGTCCATATTCCGTATATTGTTTATTCTAATAGGCAGAATCTTTAATTTTCATTATTATTACTGCTTTTTTGAATATAAACAGCTCCGTGGTCATTTTGAAGAGATCACTGCTTTCTTCCCAATGAAGCTAAATTTTGCCCCATCCTAGAGCCGTATCTCATCCCCGGCAGTTGTAATGGACAGCATAGTCAGGGAAAGGAAACAGGCAAGGGGGACAACCATCCTTCTCTCGACATCCCTGCCTGTCTTCTGGTGCTCAGCAGGTTATGTGATTCCTGAGCTAGACCATGCTGTTTAATAGCCATCTCTGGACCAGTCTTCCATGAATTTTTAAAACTGAAGTCACTTACACTTCTAACCTTCAGTCGTCTGTAACAATAATTCCCATGCTATGATTGTGCATTATGTGAAAAAATAATTTCTTTATTTTTAAACTTTGTGCCTGATTATATCAATATGTTGTATGATGAGAAACAGCAACTAACTGTTCTTTTCACCTTCACAGTTTCACAGGACCCAACTGTATCCTTCATCAGTTATTACTTTTCTAAACTGAAGAATCCTATTTTATTTAGTATTTCTGCACATGGATGTTATTCCATATCTCTGATATTCCTTCTTTCTGTGTTTTTTTTCATACATAGTTCAACTCTGCCCCAAACTTGAAGTCCTGTTTTCAGTCCCAGTGCTCCGGGGACTTTCAGTCTCTGCTGCAGAGTGGCTGATGAGTCTTGCTACACATCCAGAGGCGCGAGTCCAAGCCTCTCATTGAACGTGCAGGAAGGCTGCTGCCAGTTAGGGCAGCTACAGCTGCCTACCTGGTGATTTAGGCTGAGGGTAAACAAAGGTGGCTGGACGCGATGCTGAGAAAATGACCCTGTTTTGTTGGCTCCAGAAACTGAGGTGTCTTAAACATGTTTGCATGATGAGGATCTGTATTTGAGACCGACCTGCTGGAATATTTATTAGGGTACACAGATCAGTGAATTATCTAGGCAATACAGCAGAAGCAAGTAATTCTGTAACTAAGAGTTTACAGCAGCACATTTTTTCTGATTTAATCTCATACTGTTCTAATTTTTAACAATAAAGAAAACAAACACATAACTAGAAAGTATATGTAGAAGGAGGCAGTAAATCAAACAGATAATAGGAAGAATTTTTCATAATATTGTTTTTCATAACACATCTAAGGCTTTTTAAACTTTGTCATACTTCATAATGAAAGCTGAGATTTATATAATAACTTATGTGAAGTATAATCTAGGCCACTTCATGGACCCAGAGTGCTGTTTCTAACACTTCAAACATTTTCTGCCTCAAGCAGAAGTTTCGGTTGTATCAAAAAAGTGGTATATAAATACGAATTCTGTCTTCACTTCTAGCCCTTAAGGAAAGGAAGAATACAGAGCATCTAATGTTTTGTAAATTGTTACATTTTTTGTTTCATAAAATTGGTTGTAGGTGTGACAAACACTATTTATCATTCCTTTGGACTGCATGCAAATATTTGAACGACTTCAGTTTTGCAAGAGCTAAAGCAAGGCTCATGTTTATTATTGTATTCTTTTATGAGAGATCTTGAAGGTGAGAAGAAATGCCTCAAATATAAATTATTTTTTATAATTACTGAATGACCAAGGAATTGTATAATGTATACTTTGTAAACACTCTCTTTAGTTCAGATCATAGGGTATCTCATGATCTCCAAACACATGTATTTAAGGCGCACTATTTCATAAATGTGTTTGTACTTAGAATGCTGCATTGTGCATTCTAGTCTCATGATTTGTTGCATATTAAAAATGTATACAGCCAAAACAACAAATATCTTCTACTTGGAAGACTTGGATGGCTGAGGGATATGAAAAATTCTGTTGCTGTCAGTTTATCAGTTCAAATGCAACCTGATCATTTATGACAAAGAGCTCTTGTTCAGAATGGATAACTGAACACTTGCATCTTTTTTGACATAATGACTGAACTATTCATTATCTTCCCTCCTCTAGATATGTTCTCCCTAATATGTTAAGGTTAAAGAGACATGTATAGAACTAAGCAAGAAGTTTGTGCTGTCTCCCTTCAGCTCTTCCTATCAATAGAAGTTTTTATTTTCCAGAGCTAACAGTTCAGTATGTTCAATATATTTCATTAACACTGAAAAGTATACTTTCAAAGCAACAGTCTGGTCACTTTGTGATTTTTTTTTTTCCCTGCCATTCCTGGATTGCCCTGAAGTAAAGCAACATTTTTTAAAAAAACAGTACTTTCAGGGACAGAAGCTTGTTAGAGAAATGGAGTCACACAAGGAAATTTATGATCTTTCAAGAAGGCTCCCAGTTGTTTGGCTTTTACCTTGTGTTTCTGATTTGTCATGGCTGGTTGAAGTATTGCTTTGTGTTACTCCACAGGTAATTCAGTAAGCAAATGTTTTTGTTCCTGCCAAAAGGTTGGAGAGGAAAAACCCCTCAGTTTCCTGTAGTTGTTTTTTGAGCATTCAGTTCCTATGACACAGTATCAAAGAGCCTAAAAAGATACCAAACAAAGTCGGAAAGACAAAATATTTTCTTAAGCTTAGAGCTACTGGAAAATGAAGTGCCAGTTTCCCTTATTCCCTTAATTATTCCCTTATTCCCTTAATGCCTGAATTCTGCAGGTGAGGGAAGGAGTTCCCATTACCTGCAAACCCCAGCCCACCCAGGAGAGGCAGCGCCCTCTCAGCTGCTGAATGGTACCGGGCCCAGGGATTTAACGTCCCCTCATTTTGGGCCACTCTGATATGCAAAGTCGATTGCTTGCTCTTCCTCTCCAGAGTAGGCATATGTTCTTAAAATCTCTCCTCATTTGGAAGAAATCAATTTTCTATTTTCTGGAAAATGTTTTATACGCTCTCCACAGCTGATTGACATACATACAAAATAAATAGTTCTCTGTCTGTACTCTATCTTTTGCCTCATGCCTTGAATTTTAGTTGTGTGGAGAGATGCACGTTTGGGAGTTATTCCACAGTCACTTCTATTTCTTAAATGATAGAGTAAACAAAAGCTGTACTAAGTGGGACTGTTGAGGAGGTCACACCACTGGTGGCAGTTTTCAGGTCGCGTGGTGAGCCATGGATGGTGGCTAATGCAGCGGGGAGTAACTGCTTTGTCACAGCTAACTCTGGCCAAAACTTACTTTTTTTCCGTGTTCTGAAATACATATTTATCATTAATGAGCCACAAAATGACATATCCTAGGCAAAAGGATATGCAAAACCAGTCATTAAACACGATCTTTTATTTCTTTTAGCCAATATTTAAAAAGTGAGAATGCTCTGGGTCTTAGAGGGGGAAAAGGGTTTAATCTATCTCAGTTACAAAAAGAACATGGAAGGCTTTGCAAAGAGAAAAATGAAAACCTGCAGACCCATATCTTTAGGTTGGGTAAGCACGTGTGCTATAAAGCTGCATGACGAAGCATGGTGAATGGAAGTTAATCTTGTAGTCCTACTAAGTAAAGAAGGTTCCTGTTCTGCCGGAGCTGGGTGGAATAGAAAAGGTGATTTAGAAAGACCAGTAAAGTATGATGAGGAAATGTTGTCTTGCCCAGGCACAGGAAGTTGGTTACTTTTACTTGAAGGCCAGATGTGAACCAAAAGCCACATGTTCTCAGAATCTGGGTCTGATTGCAAACCCCTCTATCCAGAAGCAGTCATGTTTTGGTGGGGCTGAGTCTATATCTAGAATTCTCTGGTCTTACCACTAAAACAGTGTGTTCTCCCCAGGGAATTTTGGGAAGGGCACAAATACATTGTTTGTTGTCTAAAACTCAGAAATAGTGCAGATGCAGTAACAGATTTTGCTGCTGCCCCTGGCTTTCCCTGCTCCATTAATCTCTTCATCGTTCCCTGATGTTCTGAGAAAATGCGCTGCGCTCGTCTTGATGAGCTTGACCCATGAGCAAGGCAGATGCATGGAGGCAGGGCTGCATCAGTTCCCAAGTTGTGTTAGGTGTGGGCAGGACACAATTCTCACAAAACTAAGATTGCTGCTTGCGTTTCCTCCAGAACTCGGATTACATGATATTTTCTGTGTAACAAAACCAAGTGAACAATGAAGGTCTTGCCTTGCTGGAGCCCAGGGCAAGGTTGAAAGGCTTCTGGCTTTGGTTGCGTTTGGAAAGCTGAAAATTTCATAATGCTTTCAAGCATGCCTGTTTTTCCATCTGAAATGCTGGATTTTTGGATGAACTTGAAATTATTATACATAAGGAGAGTTGTTTGCAGGGCTGTTGAAAGAGAGAGCAAAATGCATTCTCAGGAGATGAGGCAAAGGGGAGCGATGACAGGAGCCACAAGTGCCCTTGTGCCTGTGGTGGGCAGGGAAGCTGGGCCGGAAATGCTGGGGCAGGAGTGAGTGACAGTGAATTCATTTTCCCTTCTTGAAAAATGTACTAGATTCGCCTTGTCTTAGCAGGCACAACCTCAATACCATTGTTAGCACTGACTCCTTGAATGTCACCTTTTTTTGCAGCTCAAAGACCATGTTGCAGAGCTTGAGAGAGTTTGTGTTTCATTTTGGACGCAGTCAGGGCTTTCCATTGTGATCTATGGTAAACTGCCTAGTTCCTCCTGGAAAGTGGAGAGAACTATCCCTCCTTTACCACAGCTCTAGCACATCTGTATTAATCTATACCATATGCATTGTATCTCCTATTTTGTGTAGCACATTGATGGGATTCAACTCAGCTGGAGTCTCCAAGCTTTCCTACAATGTCAATGAGCAAAGACAAAGGTTTTCTTTCCAGGGCCTTGATGTGCAAAATTCTTATTTTACTTTAGCATTAACTTTGGATTATAAAAGAAACAAATATTCTAGGTGGTCTCTTCTAACATCTTGATGCTTAAAACTCTGGAAGTTTGGGGTAATGCTAGTTGCTAATTCTTTAATATTTTGAATTTTATATTGCTCCTGGCATTCTAGATTTCCATCTGCAATTTGATATTAACTTTAAATCCCCTGTGCTTCCAGCGGTTCACCTGGAACTATTTCCACTCCCTTCCCTCTCACTTATCACAAGAAGTCCTCTGCCTTGCTTTGAAGGGCCATGTACTGTCTGTGTAACTGTTGCAGCATGGTGTAAATAAAGCAGAAAATGAAAACTTTCTTCTCACCACACTGATGATGCAGGCTGCTCTTGCCTTGAATTCACTGCTGTGCTCTGTCATTTGCTTTAATAGGTAGTTCAGACGCAGCCAGGAAAAATCTGTCTTGAACAACTCTGTCCCAACCCTTCAGGATGTGAAACCCCTATTTAAGTTATTTGTAGTGTTGTGTGTATCTGATTATTTTGAATGTTCTGTTTATCTATGCTTGTTTTCCCTACCACAGCAGCTGGCGTGACTGTCTGAAGCTTAGGGGAAGAGCATCCCAGCTGGACGTTTTTGACCAGCTCAGCTGTTCTGTTTATTTCTGTTTCTAACAAAAAAGCTCTGGAAGTTGGTTAAATGCTTTATGAACCTGTTTCCTAACCCAGCAAGACACTACAGGGCCATGCAGGGACATTGCAAAAAAAGAGCTAGACTTTGTGTGTGGATACTATGCACTCATAAGACATTTCTTTCTCCACATGTCCAAGATTTAATGGGAAGAAAATATCCTGTATAAAAGAAGATCACAGGAAAGAGAAGAGTTATATGAAACAGGAGCTTAAAATAGTCCTGCTGTGGATAAATAGAAAAAAATTGAAGAATTCCCCCAGTTACCAGTATCTTCTATTTATGCTGTCTCAGACCAGTCAAACAAAAAGACAGGAAAGCAGCTGTACGGGATATACTGAAGAACACAGGGGACAGCATGAAGTTGTCTGGAGAAGGGCAGAGGAGGTCAGAGGAAAGCAGGAGCAGAAAGTGTGATAGGTTCATAACAGCTGATTTCTCTGCAGAGCCTGAAAAAGAGCTTTGGACACCTGAATTGGAGCATTACTGTGGCATCACCAAAAACTGCAATCTCTGTGCAATACAGGTGCAAAACAGACGCACTGTGCCCAGACTCAAGGCTTTGCTGCTGGTCTAATGATGACCAGACTGAAGGGCAGAGCATGGTGACACCATGCATTTCCTGTACTGTATCTGGATGCTTTTGCCCCTATGCAAAGGGAGGGGTGAGAAAGGGGACAGAAAGGATTATTTGCCAAAGCTGGTATTGGATGCAGGTTTTCAGGGTGGAGGAACAAGAGGACCTCAGAGAAGGGAAGACTTGCTGCAGATAGGCAGTGAGAGGGGCACTGGGCAAAGGGTCTCAAGGCCCCCGAGAAGAACACTGAGTTGTGTGAGCTCAGCCTCTGTAGGTGAGAAGGTAGGAGGTGAGGAGGAGATGGGCAAACAGCTCCGTCCCAGGGCTTGGGGCAGAGTGGATGGACACAGAAGGGAGGTTGCTGCAGATTCCTGGTTTTAACAGCAGGTTCGGGAACCACAACTAAAGAAGCCTGCAAACTAGGTCTGACTGGATTCACAAGGCAGAAAGGAATATTGGTTTTGTAAGGACTAGAGAGAAGTAAGAGTCAGGAAGGACCACAGAAAGAAAAAGCGCAGTAATCATAATGGGGCATGGCAGCCTTCAAGGAGGAAAAGAAGAATGATGGATCATAACAGATTTGACTGATAAAGGGACAGGAGAACTGAGGATGACCCTTCAGATATGGGGCCAAAGAAATACACCACTGTGGTTGTGACATTTGTGACAAGGAACTGGGGGAGAAGGGTGAGGGTGAATTAGGGGGTTGATTTTATTTGCACTAAGTTGGGGATGTCAGGGAACCTTTTGGAGGGAGCTGCTAGTGAGACAGCACAACCTGAAAATCAGTTTCTTAATGGCTGGTAAATTTCTGAGTCGTAATGAGATAACCGCAAGGCTGTTTTATAGGATCTCTCTGGTGTATAGTTCAAAAGAAACTGGAACACAGCTAAGAGTTCACCACACTTAGAGGAAAGGGAGAAAAAAAGGTCAAATAATGCGATAAACAGCTTCTTAAAATGATGACCTGGAGGCTTTTGGCAGACCTCGTGCCTCAGTGGTCCTGCATTTGGCTGACTTTTTTTTTTTTTTTTTTTTTTTTTTTAGGAATGTTGAGACTGGTTGTCATCTTGCAGACTGCATGATGCGCCCATGCCCAACTTTGGCCAGGATCTTGCTTTTCTCTGCCCAACAAGCACTTGGGACATTTTAGAGGTAAAATTTTCACTGGGTTTGAATATGTTTGGTGGCTCCTGAGCACTGCAGACATGGCATTGATTTGTCCTTTTTGTCCAGTCCTGCCTGGGGTCTGTTCCTCTCCGTGTGACAACAGGAGGGTTAAAATGGTTAAATTGCCATGGTGCTAGTAATATATACAGGAAAGATCAAAACTTTCAGAAATAACTCATGAAAAGGTAGGGAAGAGGGTGGAGGAAAGGAAAGGCGGCTGTATTTTTGGATGGAGATCCTGGCAGGTCTATCCGTCAAGATAAAATCTCACATTATGTAGTGTTTTTAGTCCAGAAATTCCCCTAATTGCTGAAATCCTTACAAATTGATTTGCAAATTACATTGACATTTTTCTCACTACTGAAATGTCATTTGTGCTAATAATGGACATTTTGAAACAGGAAATGAATAATGTACAATCCGTTTGAAATTTTAAAGATGATTTCATGGAAGCAGAATGTAATTTGCCAAGTAGAGCTGGGATCGTTACCTGCGCTCTTCCAATAAATGTCACAGGATGTTTAGCAACTGCGGGAGGGTAGGTCCTTGCGGGAAACACAGCCCTGTGGAATTGAATCGATTGTGAGGTATTTGCACCAGCATTTGTCATATCACGGGGTGAAATTCATTGCCCTGAAGTTAATGGACAGACTTCCCCACCCCTGTCAGGTTTTACTAACATGACACTAATTGCTTTGCTATTTGCTGAACTGGAGAAGAGTGACTTTATTTATTTATTTATTTATTTATTTATTTATTTATTTTTTACGATGCTTCCTGTGGCAGTCTTCCATATGAAGCCTGGAGAGATCTGATTCTGTCTAATCCCAACGGAGAATTCTTCAGAGAAGTCCTACAGTGAGTATACGTGGTCAGTCATGGTTCAAAAGGCCCAAACATCCAGATCATTTCATATAGCAAGCATACTAAAGTATCAGCTTCTGCTGAATTGTACTACTTTATAAAATGGATTTCTGGAGGTTAAACATTTTTTTCCTAATTTCCAGTAAATAATTATAATACTATCTAGGCCTCTTACCTGGGCCACAAAATGGTTCTACTTTAATAAAATGGAAGTGTACAATATCAGATATCGCCGCCTTTAAAGAGAAAGTCTGTTGGGCTTTTCAGAAACAGCAGCATCAAAAAGACTCAAAATATAAATAATTGGTTGAATTTGCAGACACTTGGCTGGATTGCAAGTCTAATGTAATTTCAGTGATTCTCCCCACAGCTAATACAAATTCATGTTTATGTGAGCAGAGCTAGGAAGCCCTTACCTTAAAGTAAATCAGATAAATTTTTAGTTAACTTTCTCAAGGAACGCTGAATAGTTTAACATGGATTGTACCCCAGTGATTATGATGAGAAAATAATTGAACTATTAAAAACAGTTGCTGCTTGGGATTTCTCTCTGAGAGTTTGCTTTACTTATGCATATAAAATGGTCTGAACAATAGAAACAAACATGTAATTATAGGTTTTTAAGTGCCGTTATAATGAAACAATTGCTTGAATGTGAAATCAGACTTTACAATGTTAAAAAGAAATATACATTTATTTTCACATGTCAATTCTGTTCAGTTGCAGTCTCTCACCACACTTTTTTTTTTTCAATTTTCCAGTTGGATTATCAATTCTAAGCTTAAGAAAATTAAGGATTGAAATGCACAATTAAGACGTGCTTTGTATAAAGTGTATGCATGTGCTTATTACAGATGATTGGAAAGTTTTTGATGTTGGGGAATTCTCATTTGTTGAAATGAAAAGCTTTGGGGAAGTATTTCAAGCAAATATCTGTTAAGAAGACTCCTGAGGTTCTGGGTTGTGTGCGCAGGAAAAATATTATTAAGAGAGCCCTTGCTGGCAATGGCATTTGGCATTGGTTTTATGAGACCCCAGTTCAAACCTCAGAACTTTGATGATTACCAATCTCATTCCTCATTAGCCTGTTTAAAACATCGTTTAGAGATTTTCAATTCCTAGCAATTTGTGGACACTGAAAAAAAAAAGAAAAAAGAAAAAAAAATGTGTAGAGCTTGCTTCTGTAATCCCTTTTCTTGGACAACTTAAAATCACTCCATGGACTTCTTAGGAGCCTACAGGCTACAAATTAAAAGCCAGCCATTCATTTACGCGTGCAGGGTGGAACATTGCCTACACAATGGTGGCTGGGGCATTGCTGGGGAATCAGGTATCACACGCAATGGTGATTTAACCCCTGATACCCAGGGTAATTATCTTACCTCTGCATTTTTCTCCTACCCTTTCCAAGCCCACACACGGTTGTTCCAGCTCGTCCTTGCAATAAGCAAAACTCAGTGGTGAAATATGAAACACTTTGTTAAGCAGATTTTTTTGTTGTTGTTGTATTTTTTTTTTCTGGCCAGTCTCATTGTAAATGTAAGATGGTATTATGTATGATGAACCCAGTAACAGGCATGCAAGAATAGGCAATTGCTCATAAACAGATGTGTTTGTTTTAGTGACATTGCACCTGGGCTGTTAACATGGTTTGTATTCTGGATCACAGCAAGGTCACACTTCTAGCCTAAGTGACATTATTATTTACTTGATGATTTTTTTTTAGTGAAAAGGATTGCAATATGAGTCCAAAATGACAGAGGAAATTGTTATTTTATATAAATTGGTCATATTAGTGTCTGGAAATTAGCATAGCAGATATGAAGCTCCAGCTTGAATTTCAAAAGGCAGCATCCTTTGCAAGCACCCTACAGATCACATTTGAGGTCATTAAGTCATTAGCAGGCAGCAGGGAAATTGTAATTTTGCTTGCTTTTCCTCGCTCTAACCGTTTCACTGCACAGCCCCGTTTCTACTCACATTGCCACTTTTACTGAAGTTGATTACTAGCTTGATCTCTGAATAAACCTGCTGGTTATACAAGAAAAGGTGAGAATCTGAGTAAAGCAGTTAAATCTACATTAATAAAATTATCTCTCTGGATTTAATTATCACTATCCTGCTGAATATTCTGATTCTTCTTATCCCTTAACTTCATGCTCTTGTTTAGCAATACAACTTCCCCTAATCCACCTAAGCCTTGCAATATAGTTCACTCACTTGCTGACATTTCACTTTGTTGTTGATATTCATCACTAGGTATCTCCAAAATGCCTGTCAATTAATCAGTCATAAGTCTGCAGAGTGTTATTAGAGCAGGGTCTAAGCACCTGGATTTCAAATGAGGCTGCGTTTATCGATTCATGTGAGTCTCACTAAAAAAAAAAGAAATGGTACTATGTCATTACCAGCAGTCTTTAGGATGGTTGGAGTACAAGGCAAACTTTGGATCAAATCCTACTGAAGTTTTTAGAGATATCTCTCAGCTTCAGGGGGTTTTGGCTCCTTCCTGCTTTATCTGCTGTGGTTCACAGATTGTTCTGTCTCACCATAAGAGCCTGGAACCTGCTGTGGCCTTTAAATGCTGGTTTGAATATTATAATTTCAATGAATTTTAAGATTACATTAGAAAGCCCTAACGATATTGGCTGAAAGCAACAGTAAATATCATGGGTTAACTTTTCTTCAGATTGAGACTGTGCCTCAGAACAGCTGGCTCTGCTTTTAATAGCAAATTATTTTAAAACTATGTTTTTTAACCTAAATGTGGGTTGGTGTTGTTTCCCCCGTATCTGCTAGCACAGAGCAGATTTCTTATGTCAGAGGTAAATTAAAGAGTCTGCAGACTTTTCTTTTCTTTTTTTTTTTTTTTTGATTTACTTATGAGGACGTGTTTCCCAGAGGAAGTGGGTTGCTGAAGGGAACTTGGTCTCAAAGAAGCAGAAGGGGGAATTAATTCTGATCTCTCTCCTATGGGATACATGTTGTAACTGTGATTGTAGTTGTTTTGCAAAAATATACTGTCGTTAGTGTGCCTTTTTTTTTAAAAAAAAACCCTTTTCCCCACGGTGCCAGAGGAAAAAAATCTTTGAAAATTTTTACAAGACAGGAAAATCATCCCATCCAGATTTATTTAGCTGTTCCACAATATCCCTTGAAGGTCTTTTGATGATACATCTTCCAGGGAGTGCTTGGTTTTGGTCACACAAAACAGTTACTCACTATGGAATTTGATGAGTAACGATATTTGAAGAGTAAATTAGCACTGGTTGCTGTAGGAATGGATTTCTCAGTGGAGAAATCTGGGGCAAAAAATTACCAGTCACAGAATTCAGAGTAAAGAAAACTAGATGTATATATAGCACAGATGTAATCCAGAGCCCTGCAAAATCTTCAGTGCTGAAGCATTCAAGTTTTAGGTGTCCAGTAACTTTTTATTGCTTTTCTACTTTATCGACCTGATTTTAGGCAAGCTTGAAAGAAAAGATGAAAGGGAGGTGGCAGTGGGAAATGAAGTGACCAATATGAGGAGCTGCTGTGGATGACTGTGTGTGTGCTGGAAGCAGTCCAAGGCTGTGGCCATAGTTAGAACTGGGACTTGAGAGTCAGCATATATACACACGTGTATATACATACATGCATACCTACATATATACACATATGCATACACAAATTTATATATATATAGATATCATATAGCTTGTGCCAGGACTGATTTATCCTGGCAGCGCTCTGCGGCAGGAACCATGCCGGCATTGAGTGTCTGCTGAGTCCTGCAGTAAAGGCGCAGATATAGATGCTGATTTTGTTACACTACTTTCTCAAATGACCTGACTAAGCTGATAAAAGCATATCTATATCTACTCTAGGGGCTCCACTGGCAGAGCTAAGCTGGCTTTGAGATAGGATTTTTGTGTGTGTGTGTGTGTGTGTGTGTGTGTTCATAACCAACATAGCTGTTCCAGCAAAGCTTTACAGGGGTAGGCTCGGCCTTCATAAAATGACCTAACATTTGCACTGCACCATGTTTTGGGCAAGACTCATCCCATTGTTAATGGGATGGCCAATGTAATGTAATAGTGCAATCTGTCGGTCAGTAAAAATGCTATTTCTTCACCAGCCTCTATACATGTACTCGCCTGTTGGGATGATATTGAAAAGATGCCAGTTGCATCGTGTTTGTAAACAGTGCCAGACTGGGACTGCATGCTTCATTCTGTAAGATCATGGCTGCTGAGAAATGTGGACATTGCTCAATTAATAAGCTCCGTGTGTTTCCGCTGGATTTCTCCTTGGCATTGACTCCTGGGGAGGCAACTCCCACAGGCAGCTTTATCTCTGACTCAGGGAAAAGACACAGTGTAATAGTCTCACACCATATTTATCATCATCTCAGCTGCCTTGCAAAGGGAACTGCAAACATTGTGATGAACGGAGAAGACTCGACCAAATTAGCTGTAGTTTCGGTAAGCAGTGTTCTCCAGCTTCGGACACTGCGTAATTTCTGGTGGCTGTGCTGCACAGCGGAGCTTTGATTTCTCACTCTTTACTCCATCTGCAAATGACCACTGCCTTTTAAAGGAGTTTTGCCTGATCGAGTAGTGAAATTGCTGTACTGCTGTCTTCGGCGACGGTACAGAGTAGAGACTTTCTCTACCCTTGCACCACCAGTTCACTGGTGGTCAAAGCACTGCAGCATCAGGTTGGGGTCATGCACAGTGTAACCCTCCCCACATCATTTAGGTGCAAATTAGATGCACATCCAGGGAAGAGGATACTAATGAATTCACTTTAATAGAGGGCTTTGTCATTTAAACTGAGCTCCAGTAACAGCTACCGCTCATTTATATTAATATGATTTGAATTGTTTCCAGTATATTATCACTAAAGGGACATATTGTTAGATAAGAATATTAGCTTGCTGCCTGAAGAACAGAGTTCAGTGTCGTCTTCTGATTTGTTATTCCAGCTCGCTTCTCGCTGCTGATTTATTCCTTCCCCAACTACTTTATGTTCCTTTTAAATGAAGGTCCAAATAAATGACTCCAGGTGCACAGGCATTTGCTCTGGTTTGCCTGTGGTGACGTTTTGCTGGTGTTCACAGACGACTTGGTCAGCGGCTCCCTCACCTTTCCCCTGGTGAACACCTGTGCAGAGACTGGCTCGGGACGTTTGTAGGCTCAGTGACTCACGCTGTGGCAATTCGGCTCATCCCCAGCTCAGCACATGGTACTAGAAAGTGGCTCCTTCTCCTTAATCAGATGAATGAACACAAAATGTGACTATTCCCTGCTGGCTACATTGCATTAAGTGCTGAAAAAAATCCGGAGATTGATTTCTGGAGTTGTTATTTAATCTCACTAGCTACTTATCTGTTTTTTTTTCTTCTAATATGCACTGAAGATATAAACCCTAATACTGCAGTAAAAAAGTTAGAAGATGAATATTCTGCTTTCAGACATTGACTTTCATTACTTTTTTTAGGAGGAAAAGATTTCTGTATGTAATTTAGAGAAACGTGTATTAAAAAATGACAACGAAGTAACTATAGGAGCAGAAAAGTAACTGGTGTGCTTTTTATTTGTTCTCTACTGTTCCAGGTTAGGGAATGAATCTTCCCTTTGCACCACGCAGCTGAGCTGTAAGTTTTGACAGGAATAATTTGGGATCTGTGCAGAAACTGTGATGTCTTCTCTCAGTAAAGAAATGTCTCCTAACCAAGAGAAAGAATCATGGAGGAAACACTGACCTTTTTCAGCCAGCAGCCTTAGAAAAATTGTCTTTCAAGATGTTTGATAAAATAGGTAAGTCTACAGAATAGCACAGCTCCATACTGACATGTATGCAGTATCCTCTGAGAGATCAATTACCTACACAGTGCTCTAATAGGATTAATATACCATAAATTTTCTCTCTCTCCTTCAGTCCTTTTTTTATGCCTTTTTGTTGTTGTTGCCATATAATGATCTTTCCAATCATTAAATATTCTTTTTTCTCTCCTGCTTCCCTAGCATTGCTCAGGCTACAGGTAGCAGCAGAAACAGTGCTTCCCATGTAGCTTCAGAAATGGAGCAGAGCCATCGTATTTCTGCCCTCTATTAGCTTGTTCTTAGCCCAATGTGATGTTCTAGCACAAATGTCATGTGGGTGAATGCCCTCTGGGGTGGTTGATCCTTTCTTGGATGATGAAGCAGACCCCACGGAGAAGACATGAAGGATCAGTAAGGGGTGTGCACCTTCCTCTGTGTCAGTCCCTCTCCTCCTCCTTCCCATATTCCCTACTTACTGAGGAAAAGTGAAGGGGGCTCTTAAATGATGGAGGCATCAGCTAAAAAAGGTGGTATTTCTGGATTAGAATAGCCTCCAAAACTGGTCTAACCAGCACCAGTATTGAGTGAAGCTGCTTTTTTCCCACAGGATGGGCTGCAATAGCTCAGCCTTTAGATATCTTCGTGCCCCAGTGTACCAGGCAGATGAGGTCTGAAGGAGAAAATCGAAACCAAGTTTCCTCTTACCAGTGGTTACCCTTTGGAAAATATATTCTGCTCCTTTCCCCTACTCCTAAACCTTAAATATGTTCCTACTGTGACTGGTGGATATTAATTATGAGTTATTATTTTTGCTTCTCCCCCCCCAACCCCCCCCCCCAAACCCTAACAACAAAACAACTCAGTCTTATCTGAAGAAAAGCAGGAAAAATGCCAGTCTTATTGTGCAGAGAGTAATGTTGGAGCGATTCACTATTTGGTGTATTTGCCGCGCTGTACAGTATGGCTTGTGGCGAAGCAGAGAAGCTGGGTTCATCCAGGTGGATATCCATTAGGTTCATCAGTTTCATGTTGACAGAAACTCAAGTGCACTCAACAGGGGCTTGTTGTGCTGAGACTGTCACCTTGAGTAATGGCTGCTCATGTCATATCTCAATGTAGTTGTTGGATAGTGCATGACTTACTGAGGCTTTTTGTTGAGCCACTGTATAGCACAAATTCAGGTGTTTATAAATGGTGACTGGTGTCTCTTAAAATAATCAAAGTATTTGTTCCTCCATGTACTTCTAGCAAACTTAAATTAAGCCCATAATCACACAAATCAGTACTGATTACAAACTTATTTTTGCTATTAAGGGTAGGGGTGCAAAATATACTTCTAGTGATCTTGCTTTCAAAATACTCCTGATTTTATCACAGATGTCATGGGAGAAACTGGTCAGCCAAGGGGTGGCAGGAATCTGCTGGGGACACTGCTGGCACTGGCGAGGCTCAGCATCAGGAGGTACCTTCCTGGGAAGTGCTATGCAAGAAGCATGAGCTCAGCAGCAACACCGCTACCCACGTGGAAGGTCTATCTCATTATTATTGCAATTATGGAATGAATCTCACACTGCACAGATATGTCCGCTGTGCTGTGTAAAGTAATACATTACTCTGCTGATTATGGAGCTTTCTCGCCTAGTGCTTCGCTTTGGAAACCAAAAAGCAACGAGAAGAGAGATTGGTAGTGAGCAGAGTTGGGAAAATGGGCAGGTTTGTGGTTGCGGAGAGATGTGGGCTCAAGGAATAAAAAGACAGAGTTTCTCAAGCAATTTTCTCTCTCTAGTCCCAATTTCTGAGGAAGAGTTATTGCTTTGGTAGTCAGCATTGCTTTAAAAAAAAAAACAAAAAACTTTTTTTTGCACAATATTTTCTTTGGACTGTAACAGGGGACCTTTTTTCTAGTTTTGCTAATGTAGGCTGGATATATTTCTTTAATAGCAGTCAGGATATATGGGTATGTGTTCTCCCTTTGGCAATGGCCTTTTTGATTCCCTAATCTGGTCTTGAGGGAATTTGCACAGGGTGTGAAAGCATTCATTTGATATAGCCTTCCTGCTGTTGTGGCTGGCAAATCTGGCTTGCTTTGAGGGTCATAAAATAGCTTTGGTTTCTCTGTTACATTAGTGATAGCGTAGTCCTCAAAAGCAGGTAAGAAACCAAGGGCCGCAGTGCTGATTACCTTGTTTTCCATAGCAAGTGGCCCGGCACATACGCTTATTTGTAGTATTTAAGTATTAATTTTAGCACAGGGTCTCACGTGTTTATAGTCTAGTGTGATACTGGAGCTGGGCGCTCTGGGTGCAGCTTGTCACCCATAACACTGTGGTTGGGGAGGAGGCGTAGAGAGGCAAGGGACCGAGCTGCTGAATGCCACCAGTAGCTGTTTGCTTGGTAGCAGTTTTGGGAATAGAGGCCTCAACTGGACACGCAGGGCTGTGCTCAACTGATGGGAACATGTTTTTTCCTCATGTGCTTGCTATGTCTCTATAAAAATAGTCCTGCCTACTGGCAACAGAGTGGGTTAGGCAAAGAAGGGGACTAATATTTGGTCTTTTAAACTATTCTATATTTAACACAAATGCACTCTAAAGAGCATTTGCTCCATCTGGGGGTCTTCCCTCACTTCAACCTACTGTGACATTTTGACACACTGTGGGGAAAAAGACTTTTCTTTTCTGATTTAAAATGGTAAATAAAGCAGTCATAGTTTAATGTTATTTTTCTCAACCCATATCATAGCCTTTTGCAGAGGAATGTCTACCTTGGCATCAGAGTTCCCACTACGCAGTTCACACACCCAGGATCTGGCAATTTCAGCAGCTTTAGGTGAAATAATTTTTCTTTACACCCAGGTAGTCTTTCCTGCAGAAAGCTTCACCCATTTCTCTCCAGTGCCTGGATACCATGATGGCTGGTGTTTCACAAGTATAAAGCACCAATTGTTTCAATTCCCCCTTGGATGATTCATCCTGACAAGTCATTTTGGTTTGCAGTTTGAAGGATGAAGTCTGCATATAAAGTTCATTGACATTTCTGAGACTTATTGATGACTGCCTGGATCTCAGTCATGTGTTTGACACAAGTAGCGTGGGGTGAATGACAGCACAAAAGACTGTAAACCAGCTTCCGTATTTTAATCTGGCTTTTATACAGGGGGAGGAAGATTGTTTTTTGGCATTCCTCCACACCTCTGCACAGTTCAAAATTAAATCGCTGCAATGCAGGCCTAAGAGATTTTAATTTACACTTCCAATTGCCCAAAGTAGCAGTTAGTAAATCTTCTTGTTGGAGGAAGCTTCAGTTTCTGGTTAGTTGCTCAGGCACCAAAATTTCTGATA
This sequence comes from Apteryx mantelli, assembly GCF_036417845.1. Classification (NCBI taxonomy): domain Eukaryota; kingdom Metazoa; phylum Chordata; class Aves; order Apterygiformes; family Apterygidae; genus Apteryx; species Apteryx mantelli. The sequence goes on along the minus strand of NC_089980.1, from coordinate 111,053,554 downwards.
TTGGTGAGAAATAAAAGTTGAACCTGTCACTGAAATTGCCTTTGGTAACAAACCTCTTTAAGGACTGAAGTGTAATTACCTTTGCTGTGGAAGGGTTTGAGCACAGGAACTCAGTGGTTTAAAAAGTACCAGCCCACAGCTGGCCCTCCATCCCCTCTCTGGTCACCTCAGTCTTCCTCTGCTGTCCCTGGTCAGTCCACTGTCTATGGGACTAGTTTGCCTACATGGCTGAGATACAGCAAAACAGTTCTGGGTTTAGTATACTTTTGATAGCTTAAACTGGGACAATCTTGACTGGAGTATTTTATTCTGAGCTTAGTGCAAGAGAAGATGTTGTAGCAGTCAGCAGAAAGTGCCAACACCTATTTGTAGCCCACAACGTCCCGTTGTGCCAGTGCCATGGTGGGGCACTGCCAGGAGTGCTGTGGCACTGGGGCTGCAGCGGGAAATGGGAGTCTGTCCGGCAGAGAAAACCATAAAGTGCTGTAACAGGGAAGGAAATCTGTTTCTGGTTTACCTATATTTAAAAGAAAACAGACTGCTCACTTCTGCAGATCCTTTTCTCCTTTCATCTTCTTCCTTTTCACAAGTGGAGCCTTCTTGCAGCACCCAGACCTCCTTGTAGGTGCAGTGAGGGGCCTATGGGAAGTTAAGTGTGGACCCAGCAAAGGCTTTTTGAGCCCTTGTCTGTAGCCTCCACGTGAGGTGGGGAGGGGAGGTCTAGGTGGTCCTGGCACCAGCTGCTGGGAGCACCCGAGGCTGTGGGCCATGTGCTGAAAACGTGTGTGAACTGTTGCACCTTCATCTTTAAAAGTCTCCTGTTTGTACCGTGACACATCTGGTACTGGCTCCTGCAGAGAGGAGTAGGTGCGATGAATGCCCGTCCCATGGCAATATCAATATCTGGAGGTAGACTCAAAAATCCTTAAAAAGGAGGAGGACAACATCTTAGAACAAAATCCTTCTAATGTTATTCTTAAGAATCCCATTCTACAGCCCTTCTGTGGAATTACTCTCTTTCTGCCTTTGGTGCATTTTTGTCTTCCTTTGGCAGGAAATCTTTTCTGCAATTTCAAAAAATAATAAAAACAACAACAACAAAAGAACCCGTCCAATGAAACAACACTAAACAGCTCTGATCTGGCATCAAAATGACTTCTGATACAAGCAGTTTAAATGTTAAAAGTTGTATTTACATAAACTGGAAGCGCATGCTGGATGGGAGAATAATCATCTGAGCATCAGCACAGAATTTCCTCAAGCAGAAAAAAAAATGGTAAGCTCCAAGCATCTGTCTGATTAGAAGCTAAAAGGATCTAATTTTGCCAATGAGCATACTGTGGGGTGGATTTTCAGGGTATTTTTCTCTCCTCCTCTGCCCCTTACCTCCCTTTATAGTTTCTCTGCTGTCCTTCATTAAGGTGTCTTCTGTGTCTCTTCCTGAAAAATAGAAGCCGGGGTCTCATTTCCCAGCCCCCCATGTGCACCACCTGCTCTACGAATCCCACAAGATGTGGCTATGTGTGTTAGACAAAAAAATTGACTGGGCTGACAGATAGAAGTGCACTATGTTTACATTAAAAATAAAACCCAAAGCCCGCAAACTCAAGAAGCTGCTCCCTCAGCACAACAATTACTCCTTGAGGGTCTCCTTTCATGTCCCAGATTACTCTGACTGCAGCCACAGATTTTGACAGATGTCATAGATGTTATATGATGTTACTATAAATGGAGCCAGGTACCCTGGGCAGGTTACTGTAAAGAAATGCCTTGGATGCTTAAAAACATTCATTTTATAGCGAATGAATGCATGAGGCAGTCTGTGACCTCTGATAGTGTGGACTTGACTCACTTAACACTTGACAAGTGGTTCTAGCTCAATGGCTGCCCCTGAAGGAAAGGAACTTGCGCTCAGCCCAGCCGTAAGCATTTTTCCAGAATAACGCAGAAGTTAATGTGCTACAATAAAAGCAGCTGCTTTATTTAATGACCTATTTCATCATGTAATTCCTGTATTTAGCTATGAAATGGCAACAATTTTCAAGAACATTGGGAGTGTCCTGGCAATGATGTGTCTATTATTTATGAGCAAAGGGAAGAAACAAATGGGAGTTGTAAATGGTTTCCAGCAGTGCAGGTAGTGTCCTCGTCTGACTGGGCCTGGCACAGTGGCCCCCATGTCTGTTGTCTTCTTTGTCCCAATGCAAAGGTCCTCTTGGGTCACAAAAAAGGCCCAGATCCTAGTGGATCTGACCTTTGATCCTTGTGTCATGGAGCCCCAGTAGCGCCCTGTAGCACCTTGTGCCATTTCTTCTAGCTGCTTCCCACCCTTGCTACCTATTTGCCCAAGACACAGTAGTGTCCTCTTCTCTTTGCTTTCCATTGCTTCATTTTATGAAAACAAACCTGAGGAATCCAAACGGACAAAAAACATAGCAGTGGGCAGACACTGCTACTTGCTGCTTCTCCCTTTCGCTCTTTAGCCCAGCCCAGGACAGATGCCTCTGTCTTGGTGGTGACATAGGACAACTCTTTCTCTCCACCTGCCCTCCATGCATCCTGCACAGCCCAGTGCGGGATGAATTGCAATGTTGTTGACTGCTGATCTCTTAAATGTGACCGTGATGCTGTTGTTACAGCAGAAGACCCTTGCATGAACACAAGAAATGGGTATCTGAACCTTCATGACCAAACCTGTTCTATGCCAAAGGCTCCTTGAGGTTCACTATATAGCATTTGTGTTTCTCTTGTATTTTATTTCAACACTACTGATTTACTGAAAGTAAAGGAAAAGAGGAAAACAGATCAGTGGAGGCCTGTGAGTAGCACGGTAAAAGAAACTGTAGATGATGCATTCATTTTCTGTATCTCTGTCTATTCTCTGCACAATCCTTGCTTAAACTGAGTGATCAGATATTAGGCAAACCAACTCCGGACAGAGCAAATCTCTTTTCATGGGAATTAATCTGATTTTTCTGTTGTTGTGAAAAGCATATGTTGCTTTGTACCAAGAGTGGATCAGAACCTACAGGGCAGCCCAAGTATTGCCACTTGCTTTCTGTTGCTTGAGATCTTTTCAAAGATATTATGATCTCTTTTTCTTCTTTATCTCACTTACATTTGTTGTCAGTCTCTGGTCTGGTCTTAGAGAAAGTACTTGGTACTGTTTGGTGCATTAGTCCTCGATGGTCTGACCACACCTGTCCATTTGTGCCTGTTTGTTCAGTTTTTTAAGTGAAGTTGACTGAAAGGAGTCCACAACAAATGAAACAGGAAGCAAATACTCCTGCCAGGCAGTGCAGAGAGCTGGGCCTCATGGAGCTTTGTAAAGGTTTATCTGCAATGCTGCTGCCTCAGTGGTGGCATTTCCATTGGGTGCAAAACGAGCCTGTGAGGTTTGGCTCTAAAACTATACAACATCACTGGGATGTTTCAGTGGTGGTGCATTTGCCCTGCTCCTACCTCTGGCTGCGGCTCATCAGAAATCCTTTGCTCTTATTTTATTGTAATTGGCATCTAGAACACCCCAGGCAGAAACCTCTTTTCCTCCTTGCTCCTTTCCCTGCTCCCTGTTGCTCACAACCATTGCATGACAACCATGGGTATACAGGTAAAATGCAAAAATCCTTCAGAAGATGTCCACCAGTCCTGGTTTGCAAACACTTTGGGGCTGGGCTGGAGTTTCTCTCATGCAGCACAGGCAGAGTCACTCGGCTAATGCTGCTATAACACTTGCTACTCTCGTTTCTTTTGTTCGTCCTCTGCCACTGAGGAAGAAATTTGAGTAGCTCTGCTGTTACTGTCCAGTAACTAATCTGGCAAATAATAAATGATGATCGTAAATTATGCCTCTTTATGGAATACACCAGAGCAGATGTGGTTGCTTGCCTACAATCACTGTACCACACTTGCTCTTTATTTCTCCAGAAAAAGGGCATTAAAAGAATTCACTATAATTTCTTATTAAAGGAATTAACTATAATTATTCAGCAAGTGTTACTAACTGGAAGATAATGCGATGCAATTGTCTTTTTTTTATTTAAAAATGAAAACAGTGCTACTTGTTCTTGAAGTCATCAAGTGAATTATGTTGCAGAGTGAAATGTGTTTCCAGAAATGTTTCTAATTTGCACATAAAGCTATTTTTTTCAGTTTGGGGTTGCTCCAGCAGGAGCAATAGGTGCCAGTACTTCATATGCTTCTCCGGCTTGTCCTTCATAGCTGCTTCCCTGAGACACCGCTTTATGGTCCTGTGTGGTATGCGGTCAGTTCAAAGCGGCCATAGCAGGATTCCCAGGGGCTCCGGGAATAATGAACAAAGCTACATAAAGGCATAAAATCCACAAAATTAGCTTTTAAACTGTACTTTATTGAAACAGTCATTACATCTCTAGTGAAAAAAGGATGGTTTTACCAGATATTTGGAAGTAGAGCTTTCAGCCTGGCAGATAGTTTCTTCTGGGAGGGTTATTTTTAATCTGGATAATTTCCACAGTCCAGTTGGTAGCACGGTCCCTCAAGTTGCTGTATTGTGTGGACAAGGGGCAGGAGCGGTCCAGCAGGACCAGGGGCGGGATGGGGGTCCCAGAACTCCTGACCCTCGTGTCAGAGGCTGCCAGTGGGATGGGAACCCCTGTGGCTGTGGGAGATGGTCCGCAGCTGACCCTTGGAGTCATTTGAACGGTCAAACCCATATGTTTCTCAGGTAAGTGTGCTGATAAAGCTGCGTGTTAATCTGCAGGATAAGATGGAGGTTGGCTAAAAACGTTTAGTGACCTCTAACCTAGTGAACCATACAGCTCTTTATCTGATATGCTTTTTATAAGTTTACTCTGGTAGTTTTTATGATGTTCTGTCTTACCACTGTGAAGAACCAAACTTCTGTTTTTCTCCATAAAGTAATTTCTATACAACAAGGAAAAATATTTTTTCTTGTATGCTTTTCTCCAAATGTGCTTTGTTTTCCAGCACACTGCAGTCCCCATGAAAGTCTCTTGTGATTGTTGGATCAAAGTTCAGAGTTGGTTGCTTTCTACCAGAGATTCCCCTTGGTTGCTCAGTCATATGTTCACTCGTCTACATTAAATAGATAAGAGCTCTTTTTCTTGAGCTACTGTTTGTCTGTTTCCCACTTTACCAGAGTCTGGTAATAAAATTATATTAGTTTATTTTTCTTTTGTAAGTAGCAACATGCCATCTTCTGTGGTGACTGGAAGCGGAATAGCCTCAGGTTAAAGAAAAACAGAAATATAAAACATACCTATTATGCTGCCATGACCTTGAAGGGGTCCCCTTTATCAAAAGCTCTCTCTGCCTCTTGTGTATTGGTAGGTCTGCTAAGGACAGTACAATTGGTGTGTTATATTTTGAAAATTTCTCTTAGTGCCTAAGGTGAGTAATTGGAATTTTATTCTCTCATTGCTTACCCAGGGTTTCCAAAATTCTTGTCTTAAAGGACATTTTGTCTCTGGAGAGCTCATATAAAAAAGTGGTATTTCTTATGAAGCAATTTCATTTCCTGTGTGTATTCAGATTTGGATTTAGTTTTGTCCATTGCCAATGAATTTTCTAATTTTTTTCTGCTGCTTTTCCCTCTTGCTCTTAGCCCTGCAAAGCTAATGCATCTTGGGAGAGACTGAAATGGATTTTCTTCTGAGTTGCACAACACAAGAAAACATTAAATAAGTTCTCATTGTGGTGCCAGGTTGAGCCCTGAGTAACATCTGTGGGAGGACACCAAAGGCGTAGAGAAAGAACTGGCCTGTGAAAACTTTAGTAATGGAGGTCATATATGAGTCAGGAATGGCACAGAACTTAGGTTAGCTGGACACAAAAATAAGCATCTTAGTTGTGAAATGAGCAACTTTGACACAGAGTCATGAGGACTTGACAACCCTTTGGCTTTGTTTGTGCGGAATTGTTTTTCAAAGTTGAATTGTTATTGAAACAATGTTTTGCTAGAGACATACCACTGAGATGTACACTTGAAGAGGAATAAAACTTTCAGGGATGTGGAGGATGCTATTTTGTATATGTTTTTTATTTATGGAAAAACACAGCAACTTGTGTATGAACATTTCCTTCGCAGCATGCGAGAGTATTTCATTGTGGAGATTAGGGTCAATTTTAGATGTTTCATAACTGTGTTATGGACACACTCCATCAGTGAGAAGAAGCACATGCAGGCAGACCTGAGAGAGGGAGCCCGTGCAGACCGTATGAGGGGGCAGTGCTGTTTCGAGCTCTTGTGGTCACAGTGCCATAGCTTCAGGGTAAGAGGTGCGCAGCCGAAGGCAGCAAGTATTGCTGGTGCCATAACAGGAGTGTTGGTGGTAGCAGTTAGTGAGATTGTAAAAAGGCCTAAAACTCTGTTAGTACCTCCTGGTAAATCTTCACCTGATGTGTTATATGGCCTAGCAGGCCATTATGTCTCCTCCCACTAATCTATGTTCGTAGGAACAAACAATCTTTGTAGTTGAACATATTTTGATGAGCTTGTAGAGTTGTACCATGAGTTTAGTAGTTGTTCTTGTTACAAACGTTCAGTTTTCACAGTAAGAGTAGGTGGGGAAGTTCACCATGTTTGGACAATGGCTGTCATCACTATCGACATGATGCTGCAATGTGTCATGGCTTTCTTTCGTGGTGACAGGGTAAAGAAAGAGATAATGGAAATGAGGGAAGAGAAGTATCTGACAGGAACTTGTGGACTTTCATCTGAGCTGTGCCTGCATGCCTGTCTGCTGCTTCTTTACCCAGCTGGAAAACTGGAATCGTTTAAGTATCGTCATGAGAGCACGTGTCTGGTATGGAAGGACAAACTCCATCCAAGTCACAAGAAAGGTATGGCTTATTGAGGTTAGATATTCTGTGAATCCGTTATCTAGGATAATATCTCTAGATTTTCAATTAGGTTCTTTTTTTGTTTACTTAATTCTTTTCTCTTATTGGCAAGGTTTAATGTCCACATCAGGATAATGCTGTTATTACATGGGGCAAAGACCACCCTCCCTTGCTCTAGTTTCATTCCCACAGGGAACAAAGCAGCAAAGCAGAGCTATTGCAATGAACTAGTACTTTGGTCTTCATGCAAAGTTGGTAATGTGCAGGGACCACTTTAGAAACTAAGGCTCCTTCTTTGAAAATATGAGGTGTTAAAATTGCTAACTTAAGAAGTCCCCCATATTTTTGATAAGGTTAGTAGAAAAGAAGATTAAATCTGCATAAGCCTCTGGAGTTTTGGTTTATTTAAGCTTTTGAGCAACACGGACTTACCAGGAAGTGTGAGTATATACTTCCTCCAGCAAAGACTGGTTGGTCCACAGCAGCAGAAATCAGATGTACAAAATAACAACAAACATATGGATTTCATTAGCTAGGAGAGTGTATGTTTAAGCATGTTTAAGGCTCCCTTAAAAAAGTATAAAAAAGTTGTTTAAACTTTGCATATAAAAACCTTAGCCACTTGCAGGTACTGCAACTGAAAACTGGGAATTTTTGACCTTTCCAAGCTTACCTGTAAGCTCTCAAAGCATCCCCGAGACTGGGAAAACTCTGGTGTTTTCGATGGAGAAGCTTACTTTATATGAAAAAATTTTATACGAGAAAACCAAACCTCTGGTAGCAGACTGCTGTGGCCTGTGGGAAATACTGGCTTCTCAGGGCCCCGGATTATTCCTGCGCTGAGCATCTGCTGCCTGGGGAGGCCACCTGGCAAATTCGGGTGGGCACTGGGGGGGCTCGCGAGCTGCTGGCCACAGTCCGGTAAAGCCGTTGCGCCCTGGTCCCACTCTGCCTACCCCACCAGGCTGCTGAGCGGCGAGAGCAGGCTCACCGAGAAACTGGAGACTGAACTGGGAACAAAACTCGAACCTTTAATAGCAGAAACGGCAGTGGAAACAAGTGAGGAGGGAGCAGGCTCTGTGCATCCCAGGCAGGCTGTCGCCTGACTGCCAGCGCCTCCGGCTCCTCCTGCCACCAGGGTCATGGGGACCCTTTCCTGATTGTGCTGCATCGCTGTGTGTCCAGCAGCACATGGCGAAGGTCTCGCAGTCATCTCTCCAAAACAGAAAATCAGCTCGTGAACTTGTTTTCCTTCTCCTGGCCACCCCAAGTTAGACTTGAAAATCAGTGTGTCAAAAATTAAGCTCTTGAAGCCTTATGGCCATGTCCAGGCACGAGTTTTGTGAGGTAAATGTAAAGGCCTTTTTTGAAAATTAGAATCCCAAGTCCATTTTTCTTATGGAAAGCAAATGTTATGCTTTAATAGCGACTATCTTGTCATCAATTTTCATGTATGGGTAACCGAAGTAAACAGAGCTCTACTCATCTGTGTTAACTGCAAATTGTCTCCAAGGCGAGGTTATCCCTACAACTTCATTGCAGCTGCAATCCGATATAAAAAGTTTTTTTGCAAGTTTAAACATCCTGGGTGTTAGCTTGTTGAAAAGAACTGGTAGACACTGTTCTGTTTGCTGTTCTTGTCCATATGGATATTATATTATTGCACTACTCAGTAGCACTGCTATAGATAAGGTTTTCTTGCCATTTCCTTTCTCATATGTATTCAGAACTCTTTAAAATTCCAGATATAAATCTCAGTTAATGTTGTTTTGGCTTGTTGGAGTTTTATTAAAATTAAAAATGCAAAATCTATTATTTTTATCTGAGTATGTTGCATAGTTAATGTCTGACATTTTGTTGCTCTGAAAGCAAATTGAGAAGTCAAAATCTCAAATTTTCTATATCCATTTCCAGTAATTGCAAAGCCAACTACAATTGCCCTCACACTGTGGACATTGCTTGTTTCAAGTAATTAACAGAACTTTTACTGCATAGTTTATGGTATTTTCTGAAAATGTTTATTTTGGTTATAGTGACACTATAAAAATCATGATGGATATGACAAATGAAAATGAGCCAAATTAAGTATATATTTCTCAAACAAAACTGCAGTGCTAAAGAAAAATTCAGAGTTAGGATCTCTGTTCTATCTTTTATTATTAGAAGCCATGCATTCTACCAAGCACTAACTTGCACAGAGGCTTGGGACCATCGACTAAGGAATGAAGAGCTGATGTAATTTTTTAGTTAAATTGTAATGCAATCTTTTAGTTAAAAAGTTATATATACTCTCAGAGGCAGCTGATTGTGAAATAAGGTCATTCTACAAATGCTAAAATAAGGAGCCATGTGCTGAGTGTGTCCTATACTTGTGCTACACACAGGAGATAATCTGTGCTCCATGAAGGATACTGGTGGGTGCATATGTTCATATACTTGTGATGGACTAGCATAAAGGCGCTATTGTGTGTATTTATTTTTTAAGCAGGAAATCTACCCTTCATTACTTTTTCTAAAAGAATATCCCAGCAGAGATCCCTTGCCTGCACAGAGGGAAACCCACCCTCCAGAGCTGATCACAATTTCTCAAAGTGAAGGACACTCATCAAACAACAGAAGAGCTGCAATACATTATGGACACCTGCATCTTGGCTGGCTGCTTCACAAGTTACAGATTTATAGTATATTTAATATGGATGAAAACTGGAATCACGAGCTTTGAACTATTAATGGCAGAGCAGACATTTCTGCAATCAGGTAAGGTCACTTGCTGCACCCCATCGGGAAAGAATAGATTTGGTATCACTCAGATCAATGCGCTTCAGCGCATTCTCTTTAAAACAGCTCTGTTTCTAGGCAACCTGTAAACTCTAGTTATTTCCTGAAGCAATTAGCAAAGTACAACACGAAAGCAAAGGAAAAATGAAAACAGAAATGAAACAAACTGTAAAATGTGGAGCAAGCCTCATGTGACTTTTCTTAGTCATAGCTAAGTGTTGTTAATCAACCTACACTCTTTGTGAAATGATCAGGTTAATGTCTGAGATTTTAAGTGATTTATACGCCTGTTCACTTTGCAGTGCAAATCACTGGGGATGAATGTGCTCAGTTACTGAGCATCAGCTTGGAGTTTTTTAAGCTCTGGGAGGTTCGCAGGCTTCTCTTGAGTCATTTGCAGAAGGTGTATAACCTTTATCTAATTTGATCATAGACATCGGGTTGTGTCCTTAACACTGTACTAACAGAATATCCCATTTCTCCAAATGCCGTAACATACATCTTTGTAATGTAAATATTTATAACAACATATGACCAAGTTCCGGGGTCATGCCTTTGGTGCTATCGCTGCTGGCACTTACAGACTGAATGCCGAACATCAGTGTACAGCTAAATTCAAATGTGTTGTTTTAAAAATAATAGATCTGAAAGAAGAATAAAAGGTGGATCATGACTTTTTTGTGGATAGACAGGATAACAGAGAATGTTAAATAATAAAAGAGTTTGAGTACTTTCATTTTTCTTGTTCAAGTACTGATTAAACACAAATGATTCCCTCCGTGACTTTTTCAAGTGCAGCAATTACCCTAAAGATTGTCTCTTTCTGTTTCAAAAGCGTTTATACACAAGCTCAGAGCAATGCCCAGATGGAAATGTGGATGTTTTGTTTACAAGCCGTTGATCATTATACTTAAGTTCAGACTCTGAGTAGTCCTGCTAGTAAAGGGTGTTTGGCCTTCATTCTGCCACTGGCCTGGAAGACCCTGAAGATGCTGGGCCCAAACCTCACACGACAATCTTCTGGTGGCACAGAGATGACTTAAAAATGATTTTTCTTCAAGAAGCTAAAAACTTGTGTGACATAAAAAAGGTGAAAACTTTAAGCTGTAATTATTCTTAAATATGTTGGCTTGCAGTTATGCGTATGTCTTATGTAGAGAAGTTTCTCCTCATCCAGGACCATGCTGAACTTGTGTAAAACCCCGGTCTTCTCTCAGTATCTTTAATATTGACTCAGTTATTTCTGGATAGTATTTTGTGAAACACAAGAATGCCAATAAATACCTATTTGTAACTCCACCCATCTTTTTTAGCATCATATTTTTCTTAAGCTTAGAATAATCAAGCATTTACTTGGGTAAGAGGGAGTGATGTGTGAAACTGGTCCTTCAGAAAGGAAATCTGTCCATGGCTTCATTCTCTAGTTGAGTTTAACGCTTTTCAATATGTCATCTTTCAAGAGAGGAAGAATAAATTTTGACAGTTACTTCAATGGGGTGATGCTGAGCTGCTCTCAGATGGAGCTCTAGATTTTCTGCTCTTTCAGGGTTGTCTTGTTTCGCTGTTATTGATTAATTTTTTGGGTTGCAGTAAATTATTTGTTAAAGGCACTAAACCTTTTGTTCAGCTGGGATGGGTAGTTGACTAACTGGCTTTGTCTAAAAATACTATGAAATCCTAAATCCATTGCTGCCTGGAATTGTGATGGTCCCCAGAAGACAAGAAGTTCTTTAAATATCACCTTTTCACAGTCCAGTTAGAAAAGACATTATCATTTCATTTTGGAAACTACAAATTCACATTCCATAGTGCAGCCCACAAATCTCCACATTTTATGAAGATTCTTGACAAATTTCATCTTACCTTTCAGGATTTTCAATTTTTTTAAGCAACCAGTGTATAACTACTGTGAGTATCTTGCAGTGAGAGTTGCAATGATTTGAGAAATAAAACCTCCTGGATTCCTGCAGAGTTCTGTCTGTCTTTTCAGATCTGTTTTTTCCTTTTGTGAAGTTTTGTTGAAATACCTGAGCTTTTTTATTAGTCTGTAGTAGTTTCTTTCTCTTCTTTAATGTTTTATAAGCCTACTTAATCAGTCCACTATACAGCAGTATAAAAGTCACTTGAATGATACGTTCTCCAATAGTCATAACTTGGCTCAACACCAACAGGGTAAACAGCTGTATAAATCTTTCTATATCACTACCTATTTATTCTTTCCTCAGACTTACTTGACTTATGGGATAGAATTTATTTATTCCTCTACATCTGAGCAGCATTAGCTCTACTCAGTTAACAAGCCTGTTTGACAGTAGAGCTCTTTAGTCATGCTTTGATTAGATTTATCTTCAAGATTTTCACTTCACATTATCTTATCATGCACATTAAAGACTGGATCTAAAGTCCATGGAGGTAACTCTGAAGCTTTGCACTGACTTTACTGAGCCTCATTTCTGTCCCTGGGGGCACATCCAAACTTTCACATGAAGAGATACATTGAAAATAACTCTACCCTTTCTCTGCTAAGTATGTTCATAATCAACATTTATTATTTAAAGTAAAAGCATGTCATCCTGATATTTTGTGAACACTATGTCCTAGCAACAGAACTTTTTCTTAAGATCTCTCTTGCCGTTCATAAAGGTCTTAATCTTTTAAATTGGCTATAATTCTCCTTGCAGCTTATTGAATTGTAGCAATATATTTTATGGAAATATGTTTTCTTCACCACTGACTGCTGTGATTCAATGTGGTAACATTAACCCATCATTGCACATTTCAAAACCTGACAAATTCATGCACCGTATGCAAGGAGACTTTCCCCATTTCACAGATCCAGGACTTCATGTTTGTTCTGCAAGTCATTTCTCACTTCCAAAATTCATTCCCTGCAATGTGCAAAGGTTGTGTTAGGTCTCTGCGTGTAGTTTCAGATTTACGGTCACACTGGTATTGCTAATCATAGGAGGCAAGCCTGAGAAGAAAAAAGAAGTTGGAAATAGTTGGAAGACCCCTGGGAAGCTATATTAAATGTGCAAGACTGAATAATTTCAGTGAGGAGGAAGAATAGGAAGTACTATAAGAAAAAAGTTAGTTAAAATTTGATCAAGTTACTAAGGATGAATTGTAAAGAACAGAACAGGAATGAGAGAACAAACTCAGAAAAACCAAGACACAAAGATATGCAACAAGGAACAAACAGTATAAAAACACATCATTGTGTAAGTACAACAGCAGGAAGAAAAACCTGCCACTCAGTGAAGAGGGAAGGTTATAGGCAGATGTGATTTAAAATACAGAAATATTTAAAGCTTTTTTTGCTTCATTTTTCACTAAAAGATCATCACTTGGCTACCCACTATTTAGATAAGCAATAAATGGATGAAAGTTCAGGTTAGACCACTGGAAAGATAGGTGAGAGAACACTTAAAATGATTTAACAAATTGTCTGAACCATGAAATCTGTTCAAGGATATTTGAAGAACTGGCTGAATCAATCAAGAGTCATCTCTGAGAATCAGTGGAGAGTAAGTGAAATTCTAAAGGAATCAAAACTTGGTACCTATCTTTGTCTTCTTGAGCAGAGAGGGCTTTTATTCTTTATTCTGAATAAGAGAAAACCAATCCTTCCAAATAGTTATTTTTTTGTTCTCTCTGGATAGGACAAGAAGAAATGGAATTTCAGTACAGCAGGGCAAATTTGAATGAGAAAGTAAAACATCAACACCCCCCCCCCCAACCTTTCCAATGTTAAAGGGGTACTTACTCAAGGAAATAGATTACTTAGAGATGCTAATCTCAGCTGATTACTGAAAAATGATAGAGGACCAGTAGTTTTCATCTTTATCAATGTATTAATGCTTCAGCACTTTCCAGGAGAGGTATAGATTGATGCATAGCTTATTTATTAGTCTATTTATAACAGAATGCTTTTCTTAGTTTCTTTTCATGGACCTAGAAATATGAATTTCCTGCTAGTCTGCAGGTCACAACAGCAAAATCACTACACTAACTGTGCAATGTAAATGATAACTACTGAGTGCTGTACAATTTCTACAATTAATATATATAATGGTCCTTGTGTTGCGGAAGACCCAAATCAGAAATCGCTATTCCATTGTGCTAACTATGAAAATACCAAACCTTCTGTAAAAGATGGTCTCTTTTCTGAAGAGCGTATAATCTATATTTTAAGCCAGTGGAAGGACTGGACAAGCAGATAGGGGGCAGTATAACAGAGCTGATTATGTATAATTAATCGAACAGTGACGTTCACAGAATGTCATCTGCTCTGTCAGCTTCTGGTTAATCCTGTGCTCTGGCTGCTTTTAACAATGCATCTCAGATTTTCTCATCCCTCAGGCCCTCCCCCTTCTTCAATTGACTTTAATTTTGTGCCTTTCTGCACCTTCCTGTTGCTTGCTAAATCTTTTCAGCTCTCCACTGCCATTTTACTATTTTCCTATGATCATCATATCCTCCTCCTTTTTGGTTTGCTGAAGTAAAACACCTTACATTTCAAATAGTTGTTACAGGAAATAATCATTGTTACTCTTTTATTGTATCCCCTCTCTTCTTTGTTTCTAACATGCTTGCTTTTCTTGGCTGCCTGTTATCTCTTTCAGTTTATAATTCTCATGGCAGAGATAAGGATTTTTTGCAGAAACTGCTAAAATAGGGTTTCAATGTGCTGGCACCTAGATGCCATTATAGTCCTTTGTCAAATTAAAAATAGAATCACTAGAATGTTTTTAGTTTTGAATATGCAAAAATCAAACTGTCCACAAAATGCAAAAGAGTACAGAGTTTTCTTGAGTGGGGGTCAATAGGAGGAATGTTGTAGCATTGCTAGATGTTGGATGGAAGTTTAGGGAGTCATTTTTCTCAGTATTATGAACCACTAAGTTGGATCTGACTATGCAAAAAGTGTTGAGTAATAGTTTTAGCTTCATTTACAATAGGAGTATCCTAGGAATCTCCTGAGTGCATTCCAATATGAATTCCATTGGTAAAAATAGGACTGGTCTGAAACTCCTCTGAAGTGTTGAATTTGATTCATTTTGAGTCTTACACAAGCCACACTTAAAAGATTCATGCCACACAGTTCAGGCAATATATTTGGGGAAAGACAAAGGTGTCCATGTGTGAAATCACAGATGTGTCATGGTTTCTTTTTCTCTTTTGGTTTAACTTCTACCATCTCAGCAATAACTCAGTTGCTGTTCAAGTTTTGATAGTGTCATTCTGATTTTTATTCAGAGACTGAGTATATACACAGTGTTCTTTCTTTCATTCATTTTTACATTTTGTTGCTTTTTCTTCCTTTCATTCCTTTCTTCTTCCTTTCATTCCTTTTTTCTTCCTTCTGTTCCTCTTCTGTTCCCCTTCCTCTCCCCTCTTTCTTTAATATTTAAAAATGTATCATTAAATTAGTTTATTCCTCACATATTTCTTACTGAGAAGCATATTAAATATAACACAGGGCATGATAAAAGCAGCTAAAGTTTAGATACTGCCTTTCCTTGCCAACAATTTATAGCAAAGCAGATGTGCATGCAAATCACACCTATCCTAATTCCAGAGAACACTATCTCAGTCAATTACTTTAAAATAACTTACATCTTTGAAACACAAAACATGATAAAGAAGCTTTAATCTTGGATAAAGAAGGTGTCAGTAGCTACCCAACCAAGGGTAAGATTGAAATACGTGGTCACATTTTTCAGGCTTTCATTGACCTCATGGAAGCTCTCAGTAACAAATCGACGACAAGGTTTTCTATGTATAGGATCAGGAATTGCATGTGTGTGTTTACCAGAGGTAATAAGACATGTGTCTTGTACTGTGGATGATTTGCTCTTTGGGCAGATACATTCCAAGGAGAATTAAAAACAATGTTTCCTTTACCTGAAAAAAGCACTGACGTTTTAACTGAAAATGCATCAAGAGAGAAAAGTCATGCTTCTACACAGAAAAGCACAGAGACAGAAGCATCAAAGTCCATGATAGCTTGTACAACTGATTTCTCCCTTTTCCTATGCTGACTTATGCTGATTTTATTGCAGTACCGTCTGTGCAAAAGCCCCTTGTATTCCTGTACTCTCACTTCCGCCTCCTTCAAAAGTTCGTGCAACCTCCATTACTCTCAAGGGACAGTCTCTGCTAAAGAGACCTGCCAGAAAAGACAGTCAGCAGTTCTGACAAGTAACTATCAAGCCTTTGATTTCAGAGAGTGGAATAATTTGTAGTCTTAGCCTTTGATGCTGCAAGTGTTGTTGTCTGACCCCCTCTGTCCACAGGTCTCAAGCATATATATTTAACCCATGATTTCTCATGTGGCAGATGGTGTGATTAAAAACCATGCTGAGCATTAGCTATGTTCAGAGATCCCACAAATGCTTGTGGTCTTCTAATATCCTCTCTACAAGTCTCCTTGAGGGGCAGAGAAATTCTCCTGTGGCTAGCAACTTTGACTGAGAAAGGATGCTAGAGTATCCCGGGAAAATGAACTTTTTGAAGTACTGGGCAGGAAGAATTCACTAACTCTAGGATGATTTTGCCGTGGGAACAATTATATCTGTGTGAGAGCAAACCTTCTTGTATGGACCTATCTGCCATTTTCTCAGGCTACTGGTGCAATGTAGGCACATCATGAGCCTAACACAGTTTCATACTTTTTATTTTATAATTACTTTTTTTTTAAAGTCCCTGTCTGCTATGTCTTTTTAATTTTGTACCATCTTTTCCCAGTCCTCTCCCTTTTTGTTATCATAATTACAGATGGTTCAACAACAACAAAACTTAATAACTTTCCTTTCTGCTGGACATCTAACGTATTCATTTAACAAGTGTCTTATATATGTTTCTCTTCTTGCTCCATGGTTTATTGGAAGGCAGATTGGTATTTAAGGCTTTTTTTTTTGTTGTTTTCTGTATGTGAGACCCTGATATGACACATAAACAAGAGCTGCTGCTCCCATTTCTACTTAAAAAAAAAAAAAAAAAACCTTACTAGGTCATACTCCAGTTATATCTCCATCACTGAGTACAATAACCTTTCTAAAGCAGTTCTATTTGTTGGCAAGTTGCTTGGGTAGGAAATATTTTTCCCCATCATCTCTTTGTATCTCACATGTTCATTTCCTGGGTTGTATTTGTAAGCAGTTTGAAGATAGATTCTCTTAAGATCTGGAAAATTGTTTGTACGCTGCTGCTTTTAAAAAAAACCCACCAGGTTCCCGATGAAAACGAGATGCATTTAGGGGCCCAGTAAGAGGACCACAGTGGATCTTTCCACTGATATTTCATCATTCAGCAGCTCAACAGCAGGTGAAAAAAAGCTCCCAGGAAAAGATTTTTAACAGGAAAAAATCCAGGATAAATATCTAACAGAAGATACTTCTGCATATTAAAAATGCATTGCCTCTGATTTATATATGGTATACCTCCTCTGAAGAAGACTATAAATAGAATTATTCCACTATAGCTTTAAGTGAACCAGTAAAAAGAACAATTTCACTTTGCTACGGAATATATATTTCCTTCTTCTAGTGTATCTGTACCTCTGCGGTTTGTCTTTGAATTTTTTTTTCATCTTATTGTTCTCTGGTGAATTTATGCATGTACTTATGCATTGTCGTAATTGCTTTGCCTTGCCCACTCTGTTTTGTTCTCACATTTTGTAGGTCTGAAATGAGTTAAATATAAAAGAGAGAGAAAACTTCTTTAGTAGATTTTCCTTCACATTATCTCAAGAGACAGTCATTTGTTGCTATGCTAATGGTGAGCACGCGGCACAGGGTAATTGTTACAAAATATTCCTTGCAGACATCTATCATCTTTTGTTGTCGAACACTAAATATTCCTCTCACAGTAAGGATGTATTTCAGTCTGAGCAATAAGACATCAAACTTCACGTGAGTCAAGCTGCAACAAGCTTCCGACTGTAGTGGTTAGTCATGGTGGTGTATGAGTAGAGCTCACTCAATAAACCATCCTGCTGCAGTGCGAGTGCTGACAACAACATGTACTTAGCTGGGGAAGGTCAACTGTGGGATGAATTCATAAAAGAGATTGTCCCTCCATTAGTACATGTCACAAAAACTCTAATTTGATTCTAGCAGGACTGATTTACTAAGTCCATGTGTGTGGCATGTGTTTACAGTGTGTGTAATGTGTGTAGCAAAAGTATGGATATAATAGTGCTTTGCAGAAGTGGAAAATGTCCATTTCTAAACTAGAAAGTGTGATCTGTGTTATCTATGAGGTCTGACTGGTTTATCATAATCATTCCTCATAGCCTTAAAATTTATGACCAAGAGCAAAGAGGTCCATGAAACCTACTGACAACTTAGGCTGGGCAGATCTGGTTTTCCTTGCAAACATTTAGATGAAGCAGTAATGGGTGTGATTTAAAAAAAAAAACCCACCTTCTTGAAACTCCTTTGTAAAATGAAGGGATAATAATCATTCTGAACTACCTGAAGGTGTTTTGTGGTTTATTTATTGTTTGCAGTGCACTTTCAAGATCATATTATAAAATGTATACCTATATGCAAGTGCTGAGTATTACTGTTGTTAATGAAGGACCCATAATGGTTCTAAATTCAGAGTTATGGTTCAATATGGGGTTGAAGCTCTTTGCCTGGGTTGCAGCCACAAGGGTGTGTGTGTAAGCAGTCCCTGTCAATTACAGGCAATGACATATGTGAGATAGTGCCTGCTTGTGTCTCATTATTTTGATTTGAAGACATGCTAGCAGGAGCATTCTGAATGCTAAAACCCCAAGAGAAGATGAACACGTTGATAATAAGAGCATAAACCTGTCAAAGGCAGAAAACCTTGGGTATGTCTCCGAGCAGGGTTTTTGCCAAATCACAAGCTGAACGTGCCCTTTGAATGCTATAACATATATTGTATTACATATCTCAAGTATACATATGTTAGCAAAAATAGCCCTATAAATATTCTCAAAATAATGCTTTCTCCTGTATTTCTGTATGCTACAAGTTAAGAATAGTCATCCTTTAAAAACTTCAAAGGTTAGTCTATCTACCTTGTAAGCTAGTCTGTTTAGAAATGCAGGGGGTGCTAGGAATTGTTATTAGTTTGTAATGATTTATTAAATACTTATTAGACCACCCAGGATCATTGCTTTTTTGGTCTTAAATGCAATGTATGCAAACATTGGTTTTGAAGTGCGTGAATCACAGAATCGCAGAATGGTTGAGGCTGGGAGGGACCTCTGAAGATCACCAAGTCCAACCCCCCCCGCTCAAGCAGCGGCACCTAGAGCAAATTGCCTAGGACCCTGTCCAGATGGGTTTTGACTGTCTCCAAGGATGGAGACTCCACAATTTCTCTGGGCAACCTGTGCCAGTGCTCAGTCACCCTCACAGTAAGAAAGCTTATCCTTATGTTCAAATGGACCTTCCTGTGTTTCAGTTTGTACCTGTTGCCTCTCATCCTATCGCTGGGCACCACCGAAAAGAGTCTGGCCCCATTCTGTTTATACCCACTCTTCAGATATTTATATGCATTGATAATATCCCCTCACAGTCTTCTCTTCTCCAGGCTGAACAGGCCCAGTTCTCTCAGCCTTTCCTCATAGGAGAGATGCTCCAGTCCCTTCCTCATCTTGGAAGCCCTTTGCTAGACTCGCTCCAGTTGCTCCATGTCTCTCTTGTACTGGGGAGCCCAGAACTGGACGCAGTACTCCAGATGTGGCCTCACCAGGGCTGAGTAGAGGGGGAGAATCACCTCCCTCCACCTGTTGGCAACACTTTTCCTGATGCACCCCAGGATACCATTGGCCTTCTTGGCCACAAGGGCACATTGCTGCCTCATGCTTAACTTGGTGTCCACCAGCACTCCCAGGTCCTTCTCGGCAGAGCTGCTTTCCAGCAGGTCAACCCCCAGCCTGTACTGGTGCATGGAGTTATTCCTCCCCAGGTGCAGGACTCTGCACTTCCTTTTATTGAACTTCATGAGATTCCCCTCTGCCCACCTCTCCAGGCTATTGAGGTCCCTCTGAATGGCAGCACAACCTTCTGGTGTATCAGCCACTCCTCAGTTTGGCATCATCAGCAAACTTGCTGAGGGTGCACTCTGTCCCTTCATCCAGGTCATTGATGAAGAAGTTGAACAAGACTGCACCCCGTAAATGCTCTTGTGGTGCAGCGAGAACAGAAGGCTCTTGAGGAGAGGTGACTGTGCAGAGCAGGTGCCTGAAGGCAGTGGGCCAAGAGGCAACGTCATGTGCCAGTGCCTTCCTATGCATGAAGGATACTTTGGGGGCAAATTTGCCCTGTGTGTATAATTCCCTATAGTCCTGCCCTGTAGGGGCATGCACCAGAGGGCTTTCTGTTTCACTCAAGGTGAGGGATGTCTCAGGATGTCTTCCAGTTATATTTTCTGTAGACCTACTCTAGATTAACTCATCTGGATTTGAAAGGTTAATTGGAGAAATCTTGAAAATGTGCTTAGTGCTGACTGATGGTCACTGGCATTTCTCTGACTAGTACTTTCAAGACAACCTACTCGAGGGGGGATTAAAACAAGCCTTTCATATGTTTGTAAGGAATATTTTGTTTCACTGGAACTAACATAAACTACAGGTAAAACATACTGCAAGTATACCCCCTGTGGGGAAAGTAGTCTGTGAGTCTATGTTTAGTGGTTAAATTCTTTTTGTGTTATATTAAGTTCTTGCATAAGAAGTGATACCTGCCTTTCAGTCCCCTAATTCATTAGAGAAAAAGAAAAGAAAAAAAGTATGTGAATAGTATAGGTACCCTGCCTTACTAAAGGTTAGACAAGCTGTTAACTTGCTCATGTTCTCAAAAATAAGTGTGTATTTGACAAGTGCTATTTTTCCTCATAAAAGAAACATTTGTGCTTTTATTTTTGGAATTCACACTCTGACTTATTGAATAAAATATAAATAGGCACTAGTGTAGCGTACTCTCACAGCAAGAACAAAATGCTGTCACAAAAGTGACCTACCACACAGGAGCCTGCTGTTACCACTTCTTTACTCTGCAGACTCATGCAGCTGAAAAAACTGTGAGTCAAGCCTAAGTCTGTGCAATCAGAAAATAGGATGCTTGAATTATTTAGCATACGAGAGACTGAAGTGATGTGAATGCAAAAGGCCAGCAAGTAAGATCAATTACTGTGTTGAGGACTGTCAGGAATTTCTACTCTCCACAGGCATTTGTAAATCCTGTATTCACAAAAGTGATATACTGTTTATCTAGGCCAGGGTGCTAAGTGAAATATATATATATTTATATATCTTCTATTCTAGGCTAAGCTTCATGTCAAAAATGTCATCAGCAAATGTGAACAAATATATTGTGACTGTAACTGTTAGCTTTGTGGTTAGACTGAGTTTTCCATTTAATGCAGTTCAGTTTTCTTAACTAAGATGCTGAGGTTTGCATACCTCTTCAGACACATGTAACCAGCTCTGCTGAGGCATGTGGAAAAACTCATATTCAGTTTGAAGAGGCTGGAGTTTTCCTAAAAGGCTTTCTCAAGCCAGGCAACTCTCATTTCCTAAGTGCTTCATGTACTCCTTCATGATTTCTTTCCAGAAGTTTCAAGGACTGGAAATTGCTCCAATTTTTGAGAGAGATCAAGAGCTTCTATCCTCGTTTGCCCAGCTCTCCTGCCAACACTGAAGGCATTGCAAACAACTCTGCAAGGTCTTCTACCTGCAGAACAGCGAAGGGCAGGGTATTTCAGGAGGGAATTTCAGGATGCTAATGGGATGAAATATATATTACATTAAAATGAATGTCTATAAAGGGGATTTTTTTTCTTTTTTTGTGTGTGTAGGATTAGACCAGGGATGGAAAAAAAAAATTCTGCCAAGAGGTGGACTGGGAAAGGAGACCTATTCTATAAGGAAACCCAGCATATGGGTTTCTGCAGATCTCGTACCCTCTCTTGACAGTCTTGCCTGTCTTCATATTTTCTCAGGCTACAATCTGATCAGCTCTCCAGCCTGCTTTGACTCCATGAGGATGAAGACAACAAGCATCTTTGAAAATTGCTATAAAGCCTCTGCCATCTATGCAGAGAGAATAAGCTTTGATGAGCCTCCAAAAATCAGTTACAGCAGTCCTAAAGCAATCAGGATTGCCTTTGCGTGTAGTAATATTGAAGCAGCCACAGACTCCCACTCTCATGCCTTTGTTATATACATGCATAGCTTGCATCTTAAAGGTCATTAAATTGCAAAATCACCTAAAAATATAAAATGCCAAAATTGAAGCTGAGAGAACTGTAAATAAGAGAAAGAACAACTTCCTAGGTCAAGGAATGCTGCTGTGGAGGAAGCGGTCCTTTCGCTGCCTCTGCCACAGAAATCCTGGCTGTTGCTTGTCCACAAACTTTTTTCAGATTGCCATTGACTGTAAAGATCTCATTTTTTATTACATGACTGAATATACCAAAGTCCAATTTTCAGAATTGTTGAGCACTCAAAAGCTGCCACTGAAGGGAATAAAAGCTGTGCTTAGAACATTATTTAAAAAAATGCATGAGGACTCTGGAAAAAAATCAGGCTGTAAACGTGGGATTTACCTAAGTAGCTATTGGTGTCCACACCTTGGCTTCTTTTGATGATGAGAAGCAGGCAGTTGTAGGACATGATTTATCTCATCCTGAAGTAGATATTTCAACTGGGTCTCAGGAATGCCTTCCTAAAACTACTTATTTCCTCTTCATTGCTTTAAAGAGAACATAGATGGCCAGCTCAGCAGTAGATGCCTACACTGAAGGCATCCAAGTTTGGGTAAGCTGAATGCCCCCTTGGAGTTTCATGCTGAGCAGTCAAAGTTGCTGCACAGTCTTGACTGACCTTTCTGTGTCTCAGATCCTCATTTAGAAAATGTGGATAATGCCCACTTATTTCAAATGGGTATTGTGAAAAAGGCAGGCAATATTTAGAAGAGCCTCACAAGGAAATGAATTCTGCGTTCAGGAAATGGCCTAAATAGTATTGCAGTATATGAGGCCTGGGGCTTCACACTGAACGAAGAAAACAAAGTGAGTTCATTTAGTTGAAAACTGTTTATTTTATTCACTAAACAATGCGGGAGGAACTATTGAGAACATGATGTCATACAATCCTGTAGGTATTGACTGTAGATAATGAATTTGTACAAAGTGATGCTGTCTGTAAACCCTTAGTTCTACCATATTTCAGCTGCTGAGTCCTTGACTTTGGAATCTTACTGAATCTTCAGAAGAGATGTCTCTATGTATTCCTGGGTTTTTAGAAGTCAAACTGAAAAAAACTCCAGGAGTTTTCTCATGAGACATAGTCCATCAGCAGAATCGGAGCCTCCTATCTCACAGATCTTTGTCACTTCAGCAGTAAAATAACTGATAGCAGTATCAGATTGTCATTGCCTGTGTTTATCAGCGGTAAAGGAGAATGAAAAGTGTCCTTTCCAAGGCACTTTGCAGATCATGGCTAATATCAGGGGAACAGAGGGATATAGGAATTTGGAGTTATGCTCTGCAGTTTGAAAGCAAAGTTCCTCTGGTGGTTAGAGACCCTTCTTGACTATGTCTATTATGGTCTCTTCCTCAGTTGTCTGAAATCAGCCTCCTTTCTCATCTACTTTTGGTCTTATCAGCTTCTTCTGGATTCTTTGTCCAGTCTCAATTTCTTTATCTTCCTACCCTTGCCTTTCTTCTCTTTTTTCATATTCCTTGCACAAGTAGTCAAACATTCCCATCCTCTCTATTCCAGGCTCTTTATCCGGTTTCCTTTTCCACTGGCTTCTGATCCAAAGCAGAATCTCTCCTCTCTTTCTCCTTCCATCTTTATAGCCATTTCCTGTCCTACTCTGGTCTTTTCATTCTTTCCTCTTTCTCCCCTGTTTTTGACTAAGGTTAACAGTCTTCTCCCTCCTGCCTGGGTGCCAGAACTGGGAGCCTTTAAAAATACCAAAGGTGGCGTCCTTAATTTTTGTTCATGTGTTTTGTGACACACAACTGGCAGCTTAGAGGTGCAGTGGCAAGGGAAGCTGCAAGTTTGGAAAGTATCATACTCACTTGCTGTGTAAAAATGCAACATCTGCAGGCAGGCTATTTGCAGTCATTGTGAGAAAACCAGCGACTCTCCATGAAGAGGGAAACCTCAGAGGACTAGTTCCCAAACTTCAGTGAGTGGCTGCCCAGCATGCCTAAGTTGTGATTATTTGCAAGTTCTGCCCTGCTATGTCCCCCCAAAAAGGAACAAGCCCAACCTTTATGAATTTAAATGTCTGCTTCAAAACAGGTGCCATAGTTTATTAATAAAATGACTGGATTATGTATTACATAGGAGAACTCACTTGTTCTTAAGCACGTTACAGGCGGCACTGTTATCACTAATACTTCTTGTTACGTTTTCAAAGTGGTGCATAAGGGCTAATGATGGTGAGGGGGAAATGCATGGAAATTGCTGCCAGCTGGCTTGAGATCAGTCCTGTCAATAAGTCCTGTCAATAAAGTGAGGAAATACGAAAGCCTGAGCCGGTCTTTAGAAGTCTGAGCTGCTGCTTTGAGGAAGGTTTCTGTGCTGTGTCAGAGAGTGAACCTTAAAATCGTGAAAGCATCAGTGGCATATTGAAACGCAAGGCTGAGCTTATGAGATGATAGCTGGAAAATTTAAACTTATTCTCTTTAATATAGCAGTCTCAGGAAAAAAGTCTGTTTAGAAATATGGTAGTTCACATAGACTTATCCAGGAGGGTTCTGTGTTTCTCTAATCAGAGACGAGTGCACCCCTCTTCTAATGTCCTTTGACTTTAGGAGTCACCATGCACAGCACCGTGTAAATGAAGCCATTTGTGTTTCGGTGCCCACATACAGACTTAGGTACCTTGCTCAGAGTGGCTGGAGACTGTCTGCTTGAGCAGCTGGACTGGAATTATTACTAGGGCCATGGCACACTTTACAGCAAAAGAATATTCACTAAGTTTCTGTGAGAAAAGCAGGATACCCTGCCGGTTTTGTGTGAGCCTTGCAGCTCGCTAGCACTGACACGGAGGCAGCCTTCGCCCCCATCCATCGCTCTGTCTCTGTCCGGCGCAGTCACTGCGAGGATGGGCCATCGACCACAGCAGCCAAAATCTGTGAGAAAATATGCAGCCCATCCGGGGGTCTCCTGTCTTAAACTCGCTGAAGTCCCAAACTGTTCAAACTGGCTAGGAAATAGAGTGGGTCCACCAGCATTGGCTTTCCCAGCCCTCCTAATGCCCAATGCCAGGTTGTGGGAGGAAGGGCAGTGGCAGGGAGGGGAAGTGCTCGCAGCCCTGGAAATCAGGCACAGGAGATCCCATGCTGTGCTAGGCCACCCCAAAGTGATAATTCCTGAAAGCCTTGCTTTAAATGTCTCTAGCCCTGTGCTGCAAAAAGCAGCTGCCAAACCACTGGCAGGCTTGTTGTCGAACGGTGAACTTCAGTCGGGAAGGGGCAGATCATTTAATAGTGACACCACATAATCTGTTGTTACTGAAGTCCATATTTACCCTATTAATAAAGAGTTTGGCATTAACATTTTGGGTAAATGAGGATAATTTATTAAGTGGAAGAAAAAGAAACCAAGGAAAACAGATTGCTCCAGAGAGCAAAGAAATACATCACTGCAAACATACATAATGAATGCAATTTGTAAGGCACTTTTAATTAAAAGTTTCTAACTTGAATTATTCCATTCGGTTGCAAAATGTGAACATGTTTTAGTATGCCAAACTTCTTCTCAACTGATCTTTAGACTCTTTTTTAAGAGAAAATGACTGTTATGCTTATATCTGTCCTTTGTCACTAAGAAGTTGTTTATTTATATTTTAATGAAGTGGTGTAAGGGCAGGGTTTGTTCATGTGGCTGCTGGGGACTGAGCTTTTGCTCCTCATTGTCTCCCCTGAATTCACTTCCAGCTACCAAAGCTTTTTAATAATGATAATTATTCTTCTTTATAGGGTAGATAAATAACACCATCTTGCTTCCTGCTTTTTCTAACAGGCTTGAAAAACTGCTCTCTAGCTTAGGAACATGAATATTTACTGCCCCACTATTCAAATGTATGATAATGCAGTATTATAAATATACACATGAAAGGAATGCATCTGGTATGATGTGGTATGTGGTGGTTTAAGATGGTTGCTTTCTTTGGGCATTTTAGTGAAGCAGGTTGTCTCAACTATGTCCTGTAAGCCTTTGCTCTTGCACAAGAACTTGCTGCACAGACTGACGCAAAACTAGATTCACAGCATCTGAACGCAATGGAGAATAGGATAAGAAATCGAGTATGAATGGTAAAGAAAATAGTTACCCTACGATCTTAATTGCTACCAACGCAACATATCCCTCTCGGAGTTACAAACAACTCTGATTAATTTTAAGGTTCAGTATCAACATCTTGGGAAAGTCTGGGGCTAGAAATAGGCACTGGAAGTCCAGACAGAAAATCTCTGTGATATTACTTTGAGATATTAAGCTTTTACGGAAGGAGAAAATATTGTGCTTAAGCAGGGGTTAACATACTTATCTGGCTTTTTTCATGTGTGTGCTGTATAGCCTCACCCTGTGGTTCTTTCTGACCAGTAAAACAGATTCTTTCAGTTTATTTTTTGGGATAGATAATATACCTCATATTTAATATGCTTGGAAAGTGGTAGGTAAGAAATTAACTTACAGCACATCTCGCTATTAATATTCCCTCTGAATTCCAAGCAGATTTAGACATTTCAGGCTCAGGTTGCAGAGACTCTCTTTTCTCCCCTGATCAGGTTAGTTTTTGGAACAGAATCTGGTGAGATTCAGTTTTGAAACAAGGAGGAACTTTTCTCTCTCCAGGTTTAATGGACTTAAAGTCCTTTCTAATCAGATAAAGCACTGAAGAGAAATTTGCCTGCGTAACTCTTCAAATGATTGAAGAGGGAATTGTCCTTGGAGTATCACTCTGTATTCCCCACAAAAGCCAAATTCACTCAGGACACTTTTTTTTAGCGAATGAGCAATTTAGAAGAGTTATCCTTAAATAACTTTTTAAAATGGCTAATGAATTAAATCATTATAAAAAAAATGCCTTGTGTCTTTGTCAGGGAAAGAAAGGTGCTAATCCTTGCTCATACTTGCAAATAGCTCTCCTATTGATGTATAATAGAAGTTGTATTTGGCCACAAGAAAGCAAAGAGAACTTTATATGCTAGAATCTTTTCACTGAACTTTGGGGGTGAGAAAATGAGTTTTCTGACCTTCAAAATAGAAGCTGTCTTTGCAGATCCTGAGAATTCGTTAGTCAGCTTTCATGAAATGCTGAAGTTTTCAGCCTCCTTCTGAGACATTGAAATCAGGATTTCTCCAAAATTATTTTTTCTTAATTTTATTTAAAAAGGAAAAGTTGAATTTTACCTGTCCAGTCTTTCTCATAAACATAAACAGATTTCAGTTTGCCAGTGGGCTGTGCTCCTGGTTACCAGCAGTTCTGTTTGAGTAACCTCACAGCTTGAAAAAATGACGTAAGTATAAAATATTTCCATTGCAAGAATTTCTTCACTTTTGTGCCACACAAGTTCCAAGTGTCAGGGAGCATTTTATGCTCTGCTATTCGCCTTCTACTTCATCATTTTGCATTACCAACTATGCAAAGACATAGCTGGGAAGCTGTCCTGTTCTTTTAGCAGTGCTGATAACAGGCTTGCTGCCTGTTGCAAGGCTGGCATGCTCGGGTGCAGGTACTTGCACTTCTGAAACTTCTGAAGGAAACTGCCAGCACTCATCTTTGATTTACATTTTCTCTTTGCTCCAGACAAACGTTGACATTGCTTTTCTGGCTTTTTTAAGTAGTAGCATAAAGGTATTTGGGTGTTCTTAATGCAGAGACTGTTTAGACACATTTCAAAACCTCTCTCAGCCATTACCTTAAAGGTAGAGGGTCTTGATTTTTCAGATGACAACATGTGACTTGGGGAGAGCTTTTGGGCTTACTTCAGCCTATTCCTCGTGTGTCAAGAGTGTGTCTTGGTGTGTTCATGTCTCATCCTTCTCCCTACCATAGTGCCCTGCATTCATTTAAGGCACCACCCATCCTTCAGACCATCACTCCCAAATAGAAGGGACATATCCCGGTACCCTAGGCCTGATAGGGTACTACAGGAATTGGAAATGTTACCACTTAGTGTACAGACAGCATGATTTTGCTGTTTTTCCCACATGGTGACCAGAGTTTCTATTTCTTGCTGTACTTCATTCCATAAATCTGTGGGATTAGACAGCTGCCAGGAGGTGGTGCTAATGTACTCTTCTTGCTTAGAAGCTGTGTGAAGCCTCTGATCATACGTGAAGAGAGCTACAGTTTGTTTTTGGTTGGCATGCACAAGCTAGCAGCATTTGGTTTCATTTTTATGTCAGTTACATTTTATATTGCTGAAGCTACCTGCAAATATTGTGCTGTAAAAAATCCAGCGTGAGAGAAAGCAGGGCTTTAGTCTGTATTCTGCTTCTAAATTACATTGCATTACCGTTCAAGGTCTCATTTTCCTCATCTGCAGGATGGCAGTACTGATATCCAGAAATTCTCCAAGAAAAGCATTAACAATCATACAATAAAGGTCATGCAATAAAGATAGGAACTACAAATGCTAAGTACTCATACCATAAATGCAAATGGTTTGGGAGAGGGGTTCAGTGATGTATGTCAGTCTGAATGGCACTGACTGGGAAAGGTTGCATGGTATTTGCTTTGTATCTCACCATGCTGGCTTGCTCCCACGAGACCTAGAAGTTCTGCAGAACCCATTTCGCTTGGTGAAGCAGACAGACAGCGTTTAACACAGTGTTTCAAGTGGATGTAACAGGACCAGCATGATATTTTCCTCTTTAATAGTCAAATCATGTTGCTATTACAGATTCGCCCTGGAAAAGTTGATTTCAGCAGCAAGAGTAAAGCCTGCTTTCTCCATGACCATCTCACAGCTCCTTGGCTCTCCTCAGGCTTTTTGTAATGAAGCAGCATGGTGCTGCTGCTCCAGGCCCAGGTATTCTTTCTCAGCCCCTTATGTTGTTGCTACGGCTTCAAGTAATATTTGCCTCATCTCAGGCTTCTGGCTGATGATCAGGTTTTTGAAGGATGGCTATCTTGTTCTGGAGGGCTCCCTATGAAATGGCAAGCCCCTTGGTGGTGCTGAGACCTTTACTACTGTAAGGCCTACCATAGTGTGGATTCACATTGTGGCTGAAGGTGCTCTGCTTTCATTTAGTGCAGGAAATGAACAATGTATGCTTTAAAAATGACAAAGGGAAACTTGATGAAAACTGGGAAATTGCTGGTTCTTCTGTCACTGCTGTAAGCCAGTGTGTTTATACAGAGCCATCAATGCTGCACGCTGCGGCAGTTTTCCTGTAATGTCACAGCAGTGCTGCAGCCTCCCCTCATGTTCCTCCTCTCCGGATATTTCCCTGCAACAAGAGGCTCCCTTGTGATTTCCCAGGTTGTAGCTCTTTTTGTTAATGTTCTGCACATTCAGCACGGCCCAGGACACCAGGTGGCTACCCTTGCAGCTTCCAGGAACTTCTCCATTGGCCTTCTGGCCTTAACACTTTTCCTGCTGCTTGGCTGCTGCTTTCCTCTTTTCTGACCTTTTTTTCCTTTAGTAACTGATTAAAAAAAAAAAAAATCCCTACTTATAGAATTTATTCTTCAGAAACCTGGCCAGCAAGCTGTAGTCTCACTGATAGGTGCTAGCTGAGGACAACTGATATTGAACAGTCAGGGACTGCCTGGTATATTAGCATTTGGGTTCTCCTTAGAAGATCCTCAGGTATATCTGGCTTACATTTGTTGGTGTACAGTTAAATCATTGCTGTTTCTTCTTCTGGCTTTCCTTCTATCTGTTGTTTAATGCATGACAAACAATGATTCTTCATCTAAGTACATCTTCCTGTGCATCTTTTCCTATAGCCTGAACTCATCTTATGGCTGAAGGCCTGCTTCACACAATGATGCTCTGAGGCTTGTTCTCTGTCTTTGGAACAGCATAATCTGTAACAAATGTACCATGTAAGCAAGTTAAAAATACATTGATCTTTATTCCTACTCTGCCTGTCAATGCTTGATAGGCAAAGAAATATTCAGGAAGCCAGCATTATAAGACTGTTGTGAGAACAAATATTAAAACCTTTCTACTATGCCACTAGTATAAAAGATTTGACCCCATAAGGACATCTAGATCTAGGTATCATGTAAGTTCTCTGTCTGGACTCTGATGCTCAGATTCACTGCTTCCAAGTACTTTTACATTTCATGTATACATATTTTTCTTTTCATGTTTTTCTCAGCATGGTGTCAGCTGATATTTAACATCTTCCTTTTGTTGGCTGTATGTACTAAAGTTGATTGTAAATTCAGTCTTGCTAACTAAGTTTAAGTTGCTGAAGAATACATATTCTTCGCAGAGGTTTATGGTGTTGTTTGAGGTTTAGTTCTCTTTCAAATGGCCTCATATAAAATACTGGGCTACAAAGCGATCTTGAGCAATAAAACTCATAACCTTTCATGCTTCTGTATGAATGGAAAGAAGTTGATGCTCTGATTGGTTTCCTGCACGAGTCTCTGGACAGACAAATACTGCAAGGGAGATAGCAGAGACCTTGCTGTACAATAATCTGTTTCAGTAAAGTCTGCTCTATAGCAAGGTCTAAAGAACTGTGACCAGGATCAAGTAAAATATGAGCATGCAATTCCTAGATATGAGAGGGGCAAAATCACTAAGACTGGTAGTTTGCTGAAATCCTGAATGGATTAACAATATCAGATCACAATATTCTTAGTCCAAATGAATGGACTTCTGTTGCAATGACCACTTTTTTTTGTTTCTGTTCCACTATTAATTATCTTTATCTGATGGTTAACACCTTCCCCCCACCCTTTATCCAGTAACATTAAAGCTTTTTTCCTAGAGGACTTTTTCATTGAGATTTGGTTGAATAAGTACAAATAGCTTCATCTCTTTTGGGTCTGACTCACTTATGAACTCCAGATAATTATGTCAGGAAATTTTTCTGTTCAAAGAGACTTACTTTCTCTTGTTGCAGATGGTCACCAGAACAAGTTTTCCAGGTCATCTTCTCAAGCTGTCTCAGACACTCTCATGTGGTATTGCAACTTTACAAGTTACTCTGAGTCTCTCAGCACCATCCTAAAAAGAAGTGTTTCCAAGCCTCATTCTTGTTAAGAAATGACTTTCTCATTACAAAAAAGTTTTCTATTCTTGCCTTCTTGCTGGATTGCATTCATGACGGTCCCACTGGAAAACTGCAGTCTCAAAATGCTTAGTGTCAGGCTTTAGCTGGGAGTATGACAGGAGCAAAAAACAGGATTTCTCTGTAAGTGGTAGTTTATGCTGTGGTTTACTTTCTGGAGAGAGACCAGAATAAATTAGTACAATTTGCATCGAAAGATAGTAGAATAAACTTTCTCCCCAGGGTTAAAGCAACATACAAAGTTGTAGAATGGCTTGATTTAGGTTTCTACAAGCAAGTTGGATATGTGGTGGGCTGGAGATAGGAGATTGTTTACAAGGAGGGGTAGAGTAGATGAGAGGTACTCAGCCTGGTGTCTGTGTTTGTCTTGCCCAAAAGCCAATTCAGGAGGGTGCTAGGATGACTTGTTCTGGTGTGGCAGGGGTCTGCTCTGGGCCAAGGTCTTCCTTAGCTCACCCTTACATGCAGCTCCAGCACTGTTGTGCCAGCAGGAGGCATGTACTGAACAGCTGAGGTACATCCAGTGCTCCTGAACAAACTGGGCTTTCCGCACATTTGGCCGTTAGACAACAGGGGAGGTGTTGTGGCATGTCCAGTTCCCTCATGTTGTCCTCAGAGAAGGAAGTGAAATGTCTCACCGGAGAGCTGGCCTGGGTGACCCCCTGAGCACCTTCTCATTCTGCATTTCAATTATTCCATTACACAGTGAACACGCAAAAAATAAAACTCCATAAATACATCACCTATGACCCTGGAAATGGTAGTTTTGTAAAACTACTTTCCTGTGTTTTTCATACATGGTGTATTGTGCTGTTCATTACAGTATGTCAGTAGCATTATTCTTATTTACAGTTCTTCCCTTCTCTTGAGCAGTGAAAATGAAAAAGAAATCAATGCCATTAAAGAGAATAATGACAACTCACCTCCTGCAAGGTCTGTGCTCATATATTTATTTTTTTCTGAATCCTCATCTCTGAATGTACTTGTACAGAGCTATGGAGGAAAACTCTAGGAAAGCACCACCACAAAAAAGAGAAATACCGTGGTAGACCACTGCATTTGCAAAAAGTTGGGGACAATCTGGTCCTGACAACCATTCCTCCCACCTTTACAGAAATCTCCTGTATGATTAGAAATGTCAGGGAAGAAGCTCAAGAAAGACTGAATTAAATAATACAGGAGACAAAGGGAGCTAATGCAATTTTGTAGCAATGAAACAACATTCAAACATTGGTGGCATCATTGTGTCTTTCAGTCAACCTGTACATCACACTGTGAAGCCTCAGATCAAACAGTTGTTAAAACTCCACAGAGGTAGTTCTCCACCAAGCAAAAGCCCATGTCCTCTTGCAATTTATTAAGTTAGAAGCACATAAAACTGAACTGTGACAGCAGGACAATATTTCATTGTCCTCTAAGTGTAATTCTAAACTAAAATCCTTTTATGAATTTCCAGATTATGAGCAGAGTATACAAAGAAGGGCACAACATTTGGAAATCACATGGGCTTTTTAAAGTGAGGATGCTGCAGTGTGACACTGTATATATTCTCTGCAAGAGCCTTGTTCCTCTGTGTTATGTAACTCAGTGAACTACATTTACCTTGCACTTTTTCTCAGGTGTGAATTATATTGAGGAATGAAACAACAGGGTAGAGGGGGGGCAGCGTGTATTCAGCGTGACGCCTTTGCTCTAATGAGTGGGGCACATGCAACATTATGAGTTGCCAACTATAAAGCACTAAACAAATACCATTTGCATACTGCTCACAGGGAGGGCTTTTTTATTAGTGAAGTTCACACTCTTGGTGTTGTACAAGTCACTACCTATGAATCAACCCTGCTGGGCTGATGTGAAGCAATTTAGACAGGCTCAAAAATGATTCAATATGATGAAAATTTTCAGTGGATAACTACCAGGCCAATACTTCATATGTTGGACTGCCTGTTAATTAACATATATTGACTATATCTGCCTGCAGTCAGAGTAGAGCTCATTAAGGACTGAGCTACTAAATTATGTGATAAATACTTTGAGGTAACTTTGTCCTAAGAAAAGCGGAGTAGGTGTGTTATGGCTTGGAGGTGCTCTTTTGGCTGCCTGAAAGAAAATATAAGCTAAGGTGATAACCTAAAATGGAGAAAAGTGCAGGAGGAGGCTGTGACATGATCAGGAGAATGGCAAACCGATGGGGAGAGGAGAACTTTGTTCAGAGTAGCAACATTGGGGAGGACAGAGAGATCAGTGTGGGCTGTAATCTGGGGTTAGGGGAGAAGAGCACCTAAAGAAAGTGACAATATTGGTACAGGACGGAAAGGAACAGGCTTTTAACATGGTTCATAACTATTATGGCAAGGGAGCTGCACAACAGCCTTCTGGCCAGTTGCACTTGCTTGGTGAGTCGAGAAATCTAAGCTTCCAAGGAGAGATAGCAGCAGGTAGGGGGCTACTGTATGCAAAGTGTGTGTCTGTGAGAGAGGGAGGAAGGGCTTTGTTACTGCGTCTTGCTGAGGAGGAAAATTGCTGTTTGGCTTTCCCACTCGAAGAACAGAGTGCACAGCACTCAATGCAATTAATTTCACTGCAGCTGGTACAAGTAACCGGTGGTGATGCTCCTGATGTACAGAGGTTTCACACTTTGTAGGGAGATTGGTAAAGACTTTACGAGTAAGCACTGCTTCCTATATCCTCAGTACATTTCATATATCATGGCTGGTTTCCCCTGGGACAAAATATTTCCGTTTCAGCTGCATTACACAAGAAATACACCTGCTCCTTTATGTAATCAGTACCGTCTCTACAGAAGAATAAATAGCTGCACATTTACCTGACACAGCAGATGTTGAACATGCTTGCAAAATGGCAAGTAACAATTGAGAATTAG
Organism: Apteryx mantelli; assembly: GCF_036417845.1. NCBI lineage: Eukaryota > Metazoa > Chordata > Aves > Apterygiformes > Apterygidae > Apteryx > Apteryx mantelli. The sequence goes on along the minus strand of NC_089980.1, from coordinate 111,019,781 downwards.
CTTTGCAAAACTCTCTGTAAATGTTATAAATAAATAAAATAGATAAAAGAAACAGCTTTGCTCAAGCAGTTTTCTCCATTACCTTGCATTGGTTTTGCTTGTGAATAGCAGTCAGAGTCCTAGATAATCTGTGCACATATAGAAATGTATATGTTTTTACATGCTTTTAACCAGTGGCCCTAAACTCCCATAGATCCACTCTGTGTTGGGCATCCATATACACATGCATTAGAGAAATAGCTTCATAAATGCAAAGGAATATAATCTGCCTGTGTGTATGTCTGTCTGTGTGTATATGGTGGTCAAAGGGGGAGAACAGAAGATAGATCTGATGCCATTCCTTTACCGCTGCTTTTAAAGCATGTTACCTCCAAAATGCTGCCAGTTCTTCAATTTGGTGGAAGATTTTGCTGGGAAGCGAGATGCAAGTCATCAGCTGATGGGAAGTACTGTGTTTTTACAAGGGGGAATGTCTCCTGGCTCACCATATCCGAGCTCAACAGTCGCTGAGAGCCTGAGGTAAAACTATAGCCCTGCCTTTTCTTATCTCTGCATACTGCTGTCTCCCCCAAGTGTGAGATCATACCATCCTCTGATTATTTCCCACTATCTTAAACGTTCTCCACGTGGCCAGAGGAGAGATGTGCTTACATCTTAGCTGTAATTTCCCTGGAAAAAAGCACTATTTATTCTCTTCTCACATTCTTATGCATCTGTATTATAGATATATATATTATACATATATATATATGTATACTGTGTGTGAGCTTATCTGTACAATATATCTCTACATGCGATATCATAGATATATGCATACAGACTCACATTTATGCACATACCCATATAATTTTATAAAGCATGGACATTTAATTATAAAATGGCATGCTACAGATGTTGCATATATAAATACTACAATAACAATTTCTGTCCTATAATATATAATGTTGATATGGAATGGTTATGTAGGGTTTTAGAGGTATATGTATTATGATATTTAATGTTTAATGTATGTCCACATATTTACTGTCTATATGTATGTTATATAAGGCACAATCACATTTTTGTACATATGCATAATATAATTGTATAATGCCTGAGTATATATATCCTTGCATTTAGTCTAAACCCACCAGAGTTTAGGAGTGCAGGCATTACAATAAGTTGTTTTGAGCATTTTCTTGCTAGTTTGAAAGCTAAGTTGTTGCATGTGCTCTTTGTGCAACATTACTGCTGTAGGAGGGAGAGCTGATGTTTAAAATCAGTAAAAGGATGCTTCAGCAACTGTGCTATCAGCCAATGAGTCTGGCATTCCCTTGCTGCTTCCTTCAGCCACAGTAGACTGCAATTCAACAGAATTCAAATCTTTTCTGCCTGAAGCAGCCAGGCAGCAGGCCCAGAGGTCCTTTCAAATCAGGGTTTCTACAGTTCTCTCTAATCCACGGGAGATGCCAGTGGTGTTCTGAGCTACAAAGGCAAGCGAAGCTGCAGCAGCACTCAGTTCTGGGAGGAACAGCGAGCTCGGGAAGAATCTGCAGCAGAGGGATGGGGACAAAGAACCTGCCTGTTACATCACTGACCCTGGAGACTCCAGGTCTCTCACCCTTTCTTTGCCATAAGCAGTTACTGGCCAGCCCTTCCAGGAAGAAAGAGGGTACATACCCCTGCCTGGCATCTTTGCCTCAGATGCGCCTTTATTTGTGTCTTGTCCAAGGACAGCTGGCAATGGAGGGTAGTCCTGGCAGCTCAGCTCCCCTGCTGCCGAGGAGAAGGGGGAAACCACAACAGAAGAAGGCTCAGAGGCAGCATCACATCTTCGTGAGAGGGATGTGGGAAGAAGTCACGTCAAGGCAACACTGCAGAAACTTCCTTCTACCTCCAGTATGCTTCTTTAAAAGTAGCATTACACTGCTTGCATGTGGAAAGTTATGTGTGTTCTTAAGTGATCTGTCCCTCACTCGCATCAAAGGAAAACAGAGGAGAAATGCTGCTTTAATTTGGCAGTGTTTTGCACTTATTTTGTATGGATGTAAAAGATTACTGGATGCAGAGCAGTGTGGAGTCAGAACCATTCTGATTTGTTTTGCAAAATCTTTTCTTTGTTTGAACAGCAAGCAGTTGCTTAAGGTCTGCAAACTGTATGGTCTTGTGAGTCACATCTGCATTTAAACATGATTTAAAATCTCTCCTCTACCAAAGGGTTGAATAACTGGTACCATCCATTAGCTAAACTTAAGTATGGGATCAACAAAATACCGTATGAAATTCTGTAAGTACTGTGTGCTCAGAGCATGTAAGGACATAGCAGAAGAAGTGTCTCTGATAAAATACCATGTTTTCCAGCAAATATAGGTCTTATAAGGAACAAGTCTTGAGTCCTTCATTCTCCTCCTAAGAGCTGGTGACTGTTGGATACAGGACTCCTTTATGGTTGTTTTTTGTTTTTTGATCATAACTTCTTGCAATGCACTGCAATAGTCATGCTCTAAGAGCTGGTCTTCCCACTAACAGCACCATTATGAAAGAGAAGGAGCGCTGATCTGGACCAAAGGCAGAGCAATCCATCCATCTGTACAACACAGAGCAGCCTTGAGGGGCTTTTTATATGTTCCTGTAGTGCTCAGAGGCCCCAGCTGCACTGCCATTACACAAATAATAATAAATCAGGCTCAAAGGCAAATATCTTTTCTAGGCTCTGCAATGTTCCCTCCCATAGTCATCCTAACACTGGCAGAAAAATCCACTCTTCCTGTTTTTTTAGGAAGGTTTTGCTGGATTATATTGTAACTGCTCCTCGTTGTAGAAAATAGGTTTAGATGTACAATAAGCTTAATATTGCTGCAATGTGCTCTGGTAGTATATTTTACAGGGAGATTTTAAAGATGCTCTTCAACTCATTTACTTCATTGGATAATAGCAGGCTTAGGAATATGACACTGATTTAGGAATGTATATGCTGTGCTCTGTAGCATGTTGGCTGAGTAGATATTGCCTGTTTTTTCTTCTCTGTCATAGGATTTATTTTATTACTTTCAAATTTGGATTGGGTACTGTTTTGAGTTTGGCCTTATGAAACTCTTCAATAACAAAATCAAAATACTTAGCTTTTCTGCCTAATTAAAGAGCCACCATGAAAATAATTCTCATGTTAAAAATGTGAAATGAAACTATTTATGAGTCTGCACTTTCACTAGTATGCAGGTCTATTCTATAAACTGCTTCAAAAATATTTCAAAAACATCTTCTGTGGAAGTCTGGTTAGATACTGGCTCTGTAAACCCTTCCTCAGACTCACGAAGGTATACGCCTACACCCTTCTCTGAGAGTTTGTTGCTGCTTGACCAGACTGTAGCTTTTGTTATGTTGGAACTAGGCTTTGCGGTGGCACCGCAGGCAGGGATCCTGACCTCAGCTCTTCTCCTGGCCTCACACCTGCGGGGCGAAATCTCTGCGGCAGGAGGAAGTGCGGGATCCGAGAGGGCTCCCCACCAGCTGGCGGCACCGCCGCTGTGCTGACAGCTATGCCATGGTAAAATTATCGGTTACTGTGGACTGCAGAGCTCAAAATAAGGCAGATGATAGATACAATTCCCTTCAGTTCTTGCCAGAGCATGCAAGCGCCACTGCTGCACGTTGGCTGCTTGGCATTTCCAGCTTCTCCGAGTTAGTTTGAGAACTGATTTTCAAAAGCTTGTCCAAGTGTTGGTAGCAGGATACTAGGTGCTCATGATACCTCCACTCCAGACGATGCCTTCATTTTTTTAGGCAAGGCCTCGGTTTAATTTGAAAGGCCTAACACGCTCTTGCAGCGTTGTTTCTTCAAAAGTTAAACTCAGCCATGCATACTGTTTCTGCTGGAATGCAAACGCTTCCTCTGTTTTCCAGCAGAAAGGAAAGCAAATTCATCTTTCCTCGTGCTCAAACTGACTGTGAAGTAAATCTAAAAAATGGAGTGGCTTTGAAAAGTGTTAATTCAGTTATTTCACCTTGTGTTTGGGATATTGCACAGGCCCATCAGTAAACAACTGCTCTGTGATTACGACTTCTATTTTATGCAGCTGTACGTATTTTCCAGAAGCTGCACACAGCTATGTGTAGTGCAGTGTACAACAGGATGCCTCCGCAACAGAAAATATGAAGAATCAGAAGGATTAATGTAATGGTGAAATTTAATATAGTGCCAAAAATAACAATTCTTTGAATATACATTTAACAGGTGAGTTTCTCATTCTACTGTAGTTCACTGTATAAGGTTATTTATGCATAAATCACTTAGTTCAGCCTGGTTTCTGCATTGATGGGACATAATTGATCTTTAAAAGTTTTATGAAAGAATCACAGACTGTGAAATTAAAGGAGGTTCTGTTGTTTAACTCTGCGTTTCTATCAACTGCCAAGAATATCACAACAGTGGAAAAATACATGTTTTCTCCTCAGGAAGAACATTTTATAGGTAGTATTAAATCAGTAATTACATTAATTTATTGCTGCAAAATATGTAGTACTATGCTATTTTTCGCTTCATATCTGGAATTTCTGGAATAACAGCCAACAGCATTCTGATAAATTGATTCACTTTCAGGAAGAATGATGATAATACTTCATCCACATCATACCTGAGGTGCAAGGTTCCTCTTTCAGAACAGCATTAGACAGCTAAGACATTGAAGAGATCTGGGTTTTGTGCCTATGGGCTAGCTGTCTCGCTGGCTTCACAGAGTGTTATTTAGAAAACTGGATCTGCATGGGCTGGGATAAATGGGAAAACATTTTGCTTAGTCCTGTCTTTTGGGAGCAAATGGGCAAGGGAAGAGGAATGGGTAGAATCACACTGCTTTTGCACCACTTTCTGGCCACTGTGCATGTGATAATTTAGCACAAATACACTCCAGCAGTAAATCACTGTCCTCTAGGAGCTAGGAAGCAAAAATGTCTCCTGAACCAGAGCACCTATTCTACAGTATTTTACAGTGTGCTGGTAAGACAGCACCTTGCTATGGACTGTGCCCTTGTGACAAAATGAAGTCATTTGTAGCTGGTGTACTAGAGGCTATGATTAAGGTGCTAACAGTGTCTGCTGCTACCTGCAGAGGTTTAAGGAAAGCCCCAACTTTCTCACGTCCTTTTGCACCTTAGTTTTGAAGTAATTGCTCAACAACTAATGTTCTTTGTTGTCTAGGTTTTTTTGTAGGAGGGACTGTAATGAATAGTCCTTGCACACCCATCCCCTTCATTCCTCCAGCTGCTTATTTTTGAATTATTTTGAATATTTTTCTGCACATTTTGGGAGGTGGGTAATGTGAAACTGGAAAAGCAGGCGAAGAGGTGTGAGCTGGCTTGGCAATAGCATTAGCCATGTATTATGTACTTTAATGTGTGTCAGGGCTGAACAGAAGTGGAGAGGAAGATGGAAATTATTCCCGAGGCCCATGTACTTTCACAGACATGAAAAATAAATTGCTTAGCCTTTTAGAAAAGCCTCATGTGCTGCAGTGGTTGGCCTCAAACCCCACCTGCAGATGAAGAAGCTTTTCCTGCTGTTTGAGCCTGCTGGGTTTGCAATGGCTGGAAATGAAAGCCTCGGACAATTCATTCTTATCCTCTGCTTTGGTTCGCCTAAATCCCTCTGGGGTCTCCGTGTGGCCAATGTCCTGACGACCCTCTGGTTCTTCCTTAGCCCACAGTGTAGGGACTGGAAAGTCAGGGCTGAGCAGTCTGAGGAGGATTCGCTGTGCAGCTGAAAGGAAGTGTTCTGGGGCTATCCAAACTGCAAATGGATCTTGAAGTCACTGCATACAATTACTATAAATTATTGACACAGAATAGGAAAAAACTACACTTGATACATCAGAATGGAATGAAAACAGCTGTTTCTTCCCTCACACTCTCTCTCTTACTCCAGTCACAACCTAACTGGAGTTCTCACTGCACGCAAATACATAGCAGAAGGACTATTTAACTGAGACAGGGTTTTGTGTATACAAGCATTGCAGTGTATGATGCTGTGTGATCTGCTGTAATGGAAATAGTTCCATATATGGTTAAACTTTTATGGTGTCTGATCCTATTTCCCTCCCTTGCATGGTAATTGTCTTCTAATGTTGTAGGTGGGTGCATTGCCCAGTCTGATGGCTGTGTGATTCAGAGTACTTGCTAAGCCATTCTCTGATGTAAGAAAGTAATTTTATTTTGGCTTACCCTATGCAATGCTCTAGCTAGGCATATGAGGAGCATGCTGTCCACTTTGCTCTCCCAGTGGATCAATGTTGGTTAAAATGAGAATCGGAGGGTTTTGCTTAGATTTCCAGAGAAAGTCAGAACTGAATTCATGTCAAAGGTCATACATCAAATACAGAATAGGCCTCAGTATGAGAGAAATGATACAAAGAAACCCAAAGTACCACTGTATTGGGACTGGTGGCTTGGCTATGGGGGAAAAAAAAGATGATGATTCTGTAGATAGATGAGATGCTTTACACTGAAGGCAGGAACATGAGCTGTATAGGCATTGGCAGACTCATGGGTATAATTATCATAATTCTGTGGATATCAACTGAATAATGACAGTTTGTGTCAGGTAAGTACAGAAGATCATTCCTAAGCTGTTGAATGGGATCCAAGTAGCCTGTAGTGTCCAATAAGGAGAAAATGGATCAAAGAGAACCTTGAATACACCCATTTAAGTGGACAGTTCTGTGTAACACAGTTATCTGAAAACCTTCTTTCCTCCCCTGATTAAATCCTGTGACTGTATAAACTGTGGACTAGCTGTTTGGAATAATTCACCAGAATAATATTTTACAATAATGCATTCCATCATTCCCTCCAATAACCAGCAGAAAAATACATGGCCTATTAGTTTTATATGATCAGGCCATTAAAGGCAGGGGCATGGTCAAGATATGTGGCAAAGCTCCGGCTGCACACCTTGCTCTTAGATTTTTCATGCTCCAAGATGCTTGCTGCTACCCTCCTAATAAGAGCACAGTGTAATACTTTTTGTTGTTGTTTCAGGGTAATTCCTCAGTGTAGACAGGTGGTGTTTAAGGAAGCCAATGAGAGGATTGACTTGGCAGAGAATGGCAGAGTCAGAAGACATATCACAGCTGGCCTGTCGCATAGGGACTGCGAATGAGACAGACATTTTCAATTCCTGCCCAATATTGCGGCTGTAGTAACACCTTCTCACCAGCCACATGCTCCAAGCAATAATCATGTACACCCTTCGTCTGTTCAAGTGGGTGCTTTAGCATGGAGAAGGCTGAACTTTATCTTGTAAATGCATCTTTCTTCAGTTGCTGGCGTTGGCACATTTTGTTGCTTGCTGCGGTTGAGACTCAGTTAAAATATGACAGGCTTTGATAGAGTGCCTCAATTGTTGTTTTTTTTCTTCTTGATAATACCTATTGCATTTTGCACTACTCTATAAAAATGAAGCCTGCTTGGTGATAGTAAGAACCAGGCAGAAGGGAAAGATGACATACACAGAAAATTGATATTTTTTACAGATTTGATAAAGTTGGCTCAAATGTCTGCATAAAAAGTTCCCTTTTGATTTTTTTTTCTGTGTGCACCTGGTCAGAATCACAGTCACACCAAATGGCTTTGAAATGCAGCCTCAGGTAAGTTACTCACCTCATGGACTTTGCCAAAACTTTTAGACAAGGGCAGACAAAGAAGAAATTATGATTCTCCAGAGGAGGTTCAGTGAATCCCAAAGGAGGTGGCGCCTGTTTGAAAGCAATGTCTTTCCAGGCTCTTTTTTACAGGCACTGCTTTCTGCTTAATTTGGTAATTTCCTCTACACAGTTTTAGTTTTTGCTTCACTGAGCTGGCGCCACGGGAATGAACTGGCTTTGCCTTCCAAACTGACAGGCTAAAGTTTCCTCGGCAAAAGTGACTGTGAGCCACTGGCGTCACTGCAGCCCACAAGTACCTCTCACAGCATCCCTGTCAAGGGCATGTTACTGTTCTCACTTTATAGATGGAGAACAGTAACAGCTAGAGTGAAAGCGGGCCTGCCTATTGCATGTGCTGGAGCACACATCTAAATAGAGCAGTCGCACATATTGGGATTAAGGAGGTAGCAGGGAGAAGCCATATGGGCAACAAAGACTGTAACTGAAAGGCAGAGATGCATGGAAAGAAAAGGAAGGAAAGGGTTCTCTCCTGCAAGGTCCTGAGCACCCTTTCTGCCCACTGAGTTCAGGAGGAGAAGCGAAATGCTGCAATCATTTCCAGGTCCAGTTCAAAGTGTGTGAAGTGCTGCTCCTGGAATTTCCTCCTTATGGTTACTGCCATTTCACTGTAAGTGACCTAATGCATACTTTTTTTCCATCTGATCTTTCCAGTGTTAAATTGTTTCGTCTTTCTGAGCATGTGATCTGACAAAGGCCATCCAGAAGTGTACAGTGAAAAGGGTGACTTTTGCTGATGTCATTTCTATTGCCTCAGTGAATGATATGGAGGGAATTTTCTATCCCCGAAACCCTGTCTCAGGCCAGCCCACGTTCTAATGTCAGCTATATAATGTTTTGCTCCTTAAGTACAATGTTATTAAAATATTCAGCGGCTTAAATAGGATCCTCTGCACAGTCTGGATGCACTGTTAAAAAAAAGCTTTCTTAAAAAGTGCTGGTCTTCAGGTCCATACAAATATTCATTATTGTTTGTGCCTATAAAAAATACAACTACTCAGACTGCGCAATACCTTTAATACAAATTACCTAGAATATAAAGATGAAATTTTCGCCTATTCCCTAAAAGAGTGTAATCAGCTTCCCTTCAGACTTTTCACCTCCATTTCGGCTGGTGAGCTGTGAGCATGAAGGGAGGGATTAAGCCTGACAGTAGCTGCAGGAGTGGCACAGCAACCCTCAAAAATTTCATTTATGTTGTTCTGAGCTGTAATGATATGGGTTCCTCCGCATCTGCAGATGAGTGGTCACCTGGAAATCGTCTTGCTACACGTGGCTTTTTAATAGCTGTCAGATAAATCAGAGCCCTGTGTGAGAAGCAGTACTCTATCACGTCTGAATGGACTTGTGACACTATCAGGACGGCTTTTGTTTTGTGAAGCAGCCAGTGGATTGCACGGAGGCAAACATACGTCATTTCTGGCAGATGTAATCTTGCTCTGCAGTCATATTTTATGCAGAAATAAAAAGTCTTCATTTCCACTACCACACCATTATGAAACTTCTGAAGAAAAGAAGCACAAACAAAGCAAATAGATGAAAACTTCATGTGGCACGGTGCTTAAAATGTGAAACCTTGTGAATGGTTTCCTTTTGCAGGGCTGCACATGATTAACTGAGCTATAATGTAAATTATTTATTCAAAAGGGAATTGCAAGGATGTTTCTTCTCCTAGTCTCCCTCAATATGCCCAGGCTTCTGATTTTGCATAGCTGGATTGCAGCATGCTATCGTCTGCTACTGTTCTGGCACAGTTTAAATAATTTATCACAGCCACTTTCATGGGAGAGGTTCTCAGCCTGTAATCTGGAAAGCATGACTTCTCCAGTATAAGATCTGCCCCCATTAAGTATATGAGATCAGCTGACACAAAACTTTTTGAGGAAAATGCCTTTAATTGAATAAAGCTGCAGCACATATACATCTGCAAGTATGTGTACAAATATATATATATATATATATATACACACAGACACACATACATACACATATATGCGGTTATAAAATGCAGTGTTTGGAAGTAGTCTAATTATTATGCTGCTGCTGTGTTAAAAATCATGCAATCCTTAGCGCTTTACAGTAAAAAAAGTCATGATGACTTCAGTATTATGTTTTTTAGATATCTTTTTCATTATATATTATTGTCTCTACATTGCACATGAGACATTTTTACCAAATGGTGCTAATTTGTCATGGGCCATTTCAGTTTATACATGAAACATTATTTTAGTACAAAGCCTCCTTTGGATAGTGGTATTCTTTGGTAGAAAGCTGAGCAGGCTGCAGGTTGCTAGGGATCCTACTGTGTGCTTTTTAGGCTTTTCTTTTTCATAAAGTTTCTTTAAAATTCCTTTTTTAAAGGCCTGAAATCAGGATCTGTGCACAGGTCACCTCTCAGCCCCACACTGACCATGGTTTTCTAAAATATGATGTTATGAACCATTCCTGTTACCAAGTCTCAACATGAATTTCACATTTATGGAAGGGGATAATTTGGCTGAATGTGGACATCCCTCTAGCCATGCACAGGGCTACTGACATTTTTAGACTGAGTCCATTTGTTTACTTGAGGGTCCTTCACTTACGTCCAGAAAATTGCCAGCATAGCTAATTGCTGGGGTACTGTTTTGGGATGATAAGGAAGGAAGGGCTGAAAAGCAGTTGAATCACGTGATTGTCCGAGAGCCTTGAGAAGCCATTTCTCCCATGGGGACCTCACACGCCTCCCTGTTATTATTATTATTATTGTTATTATCAGCAGCAGCACCACAGAAATCTGAGCTGTATCAATGCATTCAGCGCTGTACTTTTAGAGACATTAATATTTCTTTGTCAGAAGCACTTCTACCATAATAATTGCCCTCATGGTGGCAAAACAAGCTGCAATAAATCAATCATCTTGAATACTGGACACATTGAAATAACAAAGTAAAGGAAAAAAAGGAATAATTTACATAGATGGAACGTAGATCTTAAAATTGCAGAGAGAACCTAAAACAAAAGGGTGAGTGAACATCACCCACATAATGTTTTAACACCATATCCACCTGAAAAGACATGCAGACAAGTATGTATATTGTCAGTCAGATATTTGTTTAATTATTTTTATACTGTTGCTGTGTTGATACTGTACCCAGAGGTGGTAGTTTGGTCCCTCCCCAGGACTGGCAATAAGCTTGAGCTCTAGCTACCCTGTAGTAGAGGGTTTTTTTGTTTTTTTTTTTTTGTTTTTTTTTGAGTGCTGGAGGCATAACATGAGTTTGGTGGCTTGCTGAAGGGCAATGTCTGTGGCCTTTTCTTTTAGAAAGTCAAGGTCTTGAGATGGGTATTATGTGAGGAGTAATACTCAGTAACAGAAGCTTCAATTTTATGGCAGGACTATTGCTAAGACTGGCAGAGAAAGTTAGGGATAAGGAAATAGGTAGTACAGAGTGGAAGGCATCCCTGGTAAGTGTAAGGGAGTCAGGTGGCTGGGTACTCAGAGAAATGAGTTTTGAGAGCAGGAATTGAAGGGTGTCTTCTGGAGTGGAGAAATGTAAGGGATCTGGAGCAAGGAAGAAATATATAAAGTGAGTCATGCATTGTCCTTTAACATTTATGTCTAGATTTTGTATGGTTAAGGCAGAAGACCATTTCCTATTCTGCTCACAATTTCTACCTGTTAGTTAGATTGTTGTAAGCACACATTGAGACCTGCAAGTATAACTATTTCCAATCAATAGCTTTTTACTTACCAATGTGTATGATCTTCTTGTGCAAATAGTTGCTTAAAAGTGTTTCTGTAGGAACATTTTTGTCTTATTCAGTACACAAGTAATTATGGATTATTGCTGAAAGTTTCCTAACAGTTGATTTATTGAAAAGTAATACATTGTGGCTGATGAGATTTTACAAAGGCTATGAGAAATATAAATTAACCTTGAGAGTAGTAAGTGAAAAGCTCAATTTGCATTTCTGCTAATTCCAGCTGCTCATAGTGGAACTGTTCTCAGTGGTGCAATAGGTATATTTAATTCTTAGAAAAGAGTGCCTAGTAATGCAGTCTTTAGACTGACATTTAACCCACCTTTCACGTCCAACAGACATTTTAGGCATCCCAACTGACAAGCGATAACTTTCTTGAACTCCCTTATTCTAGATATGTAGTATAACCTGGAACCCTGGTAGCTTTCTCTTGTTGATGGTGTCACAGAAAATTGTTACAGAAATGTTAAGACTGGTTGAAACTGCGAATGACGGGGTGTGGAAACACCAGAGAGAATGGCAGGAGGAGGTCTATAAGAACGGCATGTGTTAATGGTCAACAAGCACACATCTCCATGCAGCTTCCCACCAAGACTGGCAGACAAAGGGCAGTGAGTAAATCCTGATGACTCACAGAGGTAGAGATTGGGATGGAGAAACTATCAGCCCCTGAAAGGTGCAAAAAGTTATATCTAAAATGAGCACATGGTCACCATCATGAGAGAAACCCAGAAGATGTGAGGAGGACTGGACTGTCCTCCTCATTATTGCAAGGAGTCCTAGAAATGCCACCTGCATATACACAGCCTGGTGCCTGAATGTTGGACAGACCACTTGGGCACACACACTTCAGTGTTGTGAGTATGTAGATATGGGAATGATTGAAATTGGTTTTGTTTAAAAATAAAATCATTTCCTCCTCCTATAAGGTCCTGCACTGAGCTTGCCTACATAGATGCTACAATGTTGGGACATTATTTCCTACAGTGCTGTCTGCTGTTCTACAGGATTAATGTATCCCACAGACAAGAAGAAAATCAGGCTCTATATTTAAAACAATGTGCTTATCATGTCTCTTCTTGCAAGTTATACATTGCAGTAAATGTAAAGTGTACCATTAATTTTTTTTTTACTTAGTGTTACTTTGTATTTATAGAGAACTCTGGAGGAAGTCATAACGAATGTGGGTGGATCCTGTAGGAGGTGAATGGAATACATCTGGGTGTGGAAGATGACGGTAATATTCTTCAGTCCGAAGATAAAGATACAATAGGCAGAAAGCAACCTGAAAAACAAGAGTTGTAGGAAGAACATGTGGGGTCTGTTATGGCTGTCTGCAGAGGGAGTGATACAGTGTGGCTGGGTAGATGATAGGGAAGACTATGCAGACAAGCTGCTTGTCTGAGGGATGGGAACAATATACCACACGTGTGCGGGCGGCAATATTTCACTGCATAGAGAACTGACAGGAGAATAAATGTCAGGAATGATTTAGGTATGACTTGGAGAAAGGGGGAGACCAGAGAGCTCTTCAGAATCTCTTTTCTGTGGTTGTATGAAATACCACCTCCCTCAGTTTGGATAGGAGTGGAAAGGACACAGCTCTGTGAACAGAAAGAGGTATAGTACTTTTTCTGGTCCCAATAAAAACATCATGGGGAACTAAAGATCACTGAAAGAATGATCATTCCTTTGGAGAAGAGATGACTGAGAGGGAAGTCACCTTTTAATGTAGAACCTGGTTATAAGATTGTGTGTAATATGAAACAATGATGCCCTACACAGATTGCATTATGGAAATGTCAGCCAGTTTCTGATTCATAAAGTTGAAACAGTACAAAGCTTAAGAGCAATGTTAATGTTTCTACCCCAGCTGTGCTGAGTAAACCCTGTGGTTCTAGCATACTTGGTCCTGAATAGGAATAGCCTGCATGTTGGCTTCTGCACGTGGCAGGTAAAGTTTTGCATGAAGGGTCTAAGCACTGGAGAATGACAGGATTTCAGACATGACACTAGTTTTCTTGTCTAGCTTCAGCACCTCCTTTATCAGTGGCACAACATGAGGAAATGTTTTGAGAATTAACATATGCTATTCTTAGCCAGACTGACGTGTTGCTCAGCATCTGCAAATGTGTGGTCACTGTGGAGTTGTCTTGCTATATGTGGTTTTTGCACATCTGTCAGTTAAATTAGAGCCTTGTATAAAAAATAGAATTCAGCCAATATTAGGAATAGGTATACTGCTGGTCTGTGCTGGCCATTGAACAGATCCATCTTAAAGTATGATCAGGTGTCATTTTATGTAGTTAGAAGAGTTAGAAGCTTCTGCCTCCATGCTGCCTTTTTAACCTGTCCTCTGGAGCTTATTTTCTCTCACAATGAAGGCGTTGTCTGCATTCAGGACTGTTGTCTGGTACTGGTGCCAGCTGTTGTGAAATGACCTTCATATTTATTATTAAAATATTTTCTCCATTACCCAACACACCTTGTGAGCATAGTTTTTGGCCTATGATAGCTCTTGATTATGCCCAGAAATTGTCTGGGAGACTGCTAGCCGGCAGCAGCCAAAGCTGTGCCAATACCAACAACTCCCTGGAGAGACAATTGAGTGGTGGGAACATTCTCTAGAACCATTCAGTTTACTAGCATAAATGTGGTGTAAAGGGTTTCACAACTCTCCTTTGAGGTGTCTGTTTTACAGAGGAGCAGTCATGAGATGGAACCATCATCCTTAATCACAAAAAAGGGCCAGATCTGAGTATGAGTCAAGTGTCCTGACCATAATGCTGAGTTTAGCAAAGTTTAGCTAAAGCTCTGTGCTCTTTTTGATCCTAGACTGCTTGTTTGTATCTATCTATCTATCTCACTCGTGATTTACAAAGAATGTCAGCTCAAGCTGGAATTTAGCTGGGAATATATGTGGAGATATTTTTCTGTCATCCACACAGACTTCCTTGACATACACAAATTATTTCCTTCTATGTGATGTTGCAAGTCTGAGATCTAATAAAAATTATATTCTTTTCACATAAAATATCCTTTTAGAACTATAGCTACTTTCCTGAGTCTCTGGTGATATTGTGGATCAGATACAGTGATTATCAAAGTTCTACTCATTTTCATTCTTTTTCCAATATTTTTGTCAAGATTCAATAACAATTTTACTGTGTCACTTTTGACATATAGAAATGAGGGAATTAATGTTTCTTTAAAGCTAAAAGGAACTACAATCCCTTTTGCTAGTAAAATGCCTATTCTTCTAGGCTGAGAGCTGTCCTTGGACGCTCCTGCGGTCACTGCACAGACAGCTCAAGGAGGCTTGTGTGAAAGACTCCCTTGGACCCGGTGAGCTGCCTTAAGCCATGCTGCAGGGCTCTCCACCCCAACTCCCTAATCCTTGCTCCTCTTCCTCCTTCAAAACTCACTTTATTCAGGTTGTGAATCCTAACCTGCCTATAAACTCCTGCTCCAGGTCTGCCTGCTGGTTGCACAGTACGTCCAGAAAGGCTATAATTTCTCTGCTTTTATGAGAAAGTCTTGAAGTTTGGTGAGGAAATGGTAAAATGTGATTCCATGATACCCTAGAATTGGTGAAAATTTGCCTGTATGTAGGGATTTCTTCATACAGTCTGGAATTTGTTAGAGTTTGATATCAATTGGCAGCTCTGAACAGGATACAATAGAGTCTGAAGTTGCTGGGATTTTCCCTTGAGGGTCTCTGTCTTCTGGAGAATACTGTGATGTCAAGCTTCAGAACTGAGCCCAGCAGGACTTCTTCCTCTTGAAGTTCCATCTGAACATGAGGAAAAACTTCTTCACTGTGAGGGTGACAGAGCACTGGAACAGGTTGCCCAGAGAGGCTGTAGAATCTCCTTCTCTGGAGATATTCAAAAGCTGCCTGGACGCGATCCTGTGCAACGTGCTCTAGGTGACCCTGCTTGAGCTGGGGGGTTGGACTAGATGATCTCCAGAGGTCCCTTCCAACCTCAGCGATTCTGTGATTCTGTGATTCTCTGTGCTCCCAAAATCTCTCCTGAGATTCTCCTAACTACCCTTTAGGAGAACACTATAAAAGTTACAAAAGCAGGCCCTTAGCAGTTAGAAATACCAGGATTTTGGTTATTCATACAACCTTTGGTCTCCCTCTATACACAGTGTCACAGTCTTTAATTACATAAAAAGAGATTAATGCTTCAAGGAGTTGGATGCTGTTGAGGGGAACATGTTTTTATTCCTGCCTCTGCTAGAGAGTTGTTACATGGCACTTGGCAAGTCACTTACTTAAATCAGAAAGTTTGGAGTAGGCCATGAATGTGTTCCCAGTGTGTTACATCTAGGGACAAATTTTCCAGGTGGGTTTACCCTCTTGCTGCTCTTCCATGTGGGCACTAATGATACCAAGGGCAAATTGGAAACCATCAAACAGGATTTCAGAGCTCTGGGGATGGTGGTCAAGGGTCTGGGAACCCAGGTCATTTTCTGCTCAATCCTGCCATTGACGGGGAAGGATGGGAGGAGGAGGAGGAGACAGATTTTCCAAGTCAACAACTGGCTGTGCCACTGTTGTGGGCAACAGGGTTTCGGTTTCTACGACCATGTGACTCTGAAAACTGACAACTGATGGGGAGAGATGGGGTCCACCTCACTAAGCAGGGCACGCGGGTCTTTGCCAACAGGTTGGCCAACCTGCTAAGGAGGGCTTTAAACTAGGAAAGATGGGGGAAGGGGAGAGTTTTAGAGACAGGGTAGTTGGCGAAACGTGGCTCAAATCAGGATGCCTCCAGCAGGTGCATGCAGCTGGGTAAGTGCACACAGGACATGACTATGGAGGATCCTCTTTTACCCCTCCTGGGAAACCTGCATGATCAGTCACCTCTCTGAAATGCCTGTACACCAATGCACGCAACATGGGGAATAAACAGGAAGAACTAGAGATGTGTGTGCAGTCATAGGGCCATGATCTCATTGCAATTACAGAGATGGTGGGATAGTTCACATGACTGGAGTGCTGTCATGGATGGCTACATGCTTTTTAGGAAAGACAGGCCAGGAAAGCGAGGTGGTGGAGTTGCTCTTTATGTGAGAGAGCAACTGGAATGTATTGAGCTGTGCCTAGGGGTGGATGAAGAGTCAGTCGAGAGCTTATGGGTAAGGATCAAAGGGCAGGCTAGCACGGGTGACACTGTTGTGGGTGTTTACTACAGGCCACCTGATCAGGAAGAGGAAGTCGATGAGGCCTTCTACAGACAGCTGGAAGTAGCCTCACAATCCCAGGCCCTGGTTCTCATGGGGGACTTCAACCACCCCGATATCTGCTGGAAAGACAACACAGCTAGGCACAAACAGTCCTGGAGGTTCCTGCAGAGCATTGGTGACAACTTCTTGACACAAGTGGTGGAGGAGCCAACAAGGAGAGGTGTGCTGCTGGACCTCATACTAACAAACAAAGAAGGACTGGTGGAAGGTGTGAAGGTCACGGGCTGCCTTGGCTGCAGCGACCATGAGATGGTGGAGTTCAGGATCCTGCGAGGAGGCAGCAGGGCACCAAGTAGGATCGCAACCCTGGACTTCAGGAGAGCAAACTTTGGCCTCTTCAGGGACCTACTTGGAGGAATCCCATGGGTGAGGGCCCTAGAAGGAAGGAGTCTCCTTCTCTGGAGATATTCAAAACCTGCCTGGATGCGATCCTGTGCAACGTGCTCTAGGTGACCCTGCTTGATCAGGGGGGTTGGACTTAGATGATCTCCAGAGGTCCCTTCCAACCTCAACCATGCTGTGATTCTGTGATTCTGTGGGTAATGTTTAACATCTCCAGCTATGCCAGCTGGAACTGTGCTTTGACCACATGTAAAATATGAATGACCTATGTCTCATGAACACCTTTCCAGCTTGATTAGCCTCTATTTGGCTAAGCTTGGGATTAATGAATGCTTTCAACAATTTTGACTTGAATATCAGTGTGTCAGGTTCCCAACTATTCAGTGAAAAAAGAATAGTGCCTATCTCACAATTGTACTGTGAAGAGAAATTAATTAATGTTTCTAAAACACTCCCATGTACTATATCACAAAAGAAGCCCCTAGGAGGAAATAAATAATTTTGTGATCCATGAAAAGCTTTTGTATATATGTTTAATAAAAAAAAGGAAAAAATGAAAAAACTGGGATCATAAGCAGAATGAGAAGGTTAAAACAAAATATTGCATAACAGCTCTTGTCCTGAATGAAGTTGTGATCCCATGGAGAGAATGCAAAGTGATAAGGTAATTAAGGATTAGAAGAGAAAGCCAAGCGGGAGCATGCTAAAAGTTTCCATGTGCTTAAAGGGCTGATGTAGAAACCTGCTCTTCATGTTTGAGTTAGCAGGGCAAGAAAAAAATAGTATAAAATTGCAGCAAGGGAGATCTAGATCAGACAGTAGAAAAAACTTCCAAAGCATAAACATAGCTAAACTCTGGAATATACAGAGCCACTATTCTTGATTTTCTTTGCCAGTTTTGTCTCTTTTTGTACCTTGGTTTTTCTCCCTACTTGTCATGCTATAATTTTGTGTTTGTCCTTATTAAGATGATTTTATTACCTTACTCATATACTTCCTTCTTGTGTTTGAAGTCCACGAAGAATTCATAATTTAGCCAAATTAGTCTCTTGGCTATACTTCCTATCTTTCTTCTGCAGTGGGATTGTTTGACTATTTGCCCTTAACATAATTTTTTCAAGGAACAAGGTTTTGTGAATCAGCTTGATTAGCTTTTCAGGAGATCTTATCCTGAAATTGCCTCAATATGGTGAAGTTCGTCTTCCTAAATATCATTGTTTTTATTCAGCTGTTCTCTTATTTCTTAACCTTAACCTGAGGATGGCAAACAGTATCATTTCATCATCACTTTTTTCCAGATGTCCTAACAGCTTGGTATTCTCAACCATTTCCCCCTTGTTGGTTACAACCTTCTAATTACTTTCTGTTCTTTTAATTTCGAAATAATTTTCAAAAGAATAATCAAAATGAAACTTTTCAAAAGAAATCATCTACAGGTTCTTCCTGGCTTGGATCTCTGGAGAAAGTGTTGCCATTAGAACATCTGTGGTCTTTTCCCCTTTAAACAACACTTTCCAACAGGTCAGTTTGCTTGGTGCACTAAAGAGCTAACATATGCTCCTTGATATGTTCCTTGATGAGCAAGATAACATCTTCTGCATTATAACAAATAGTCCTGTGATACAAATTAACCCATCAAGTCTCTTTTCTGTCAGTTAAATGATATATAATAAGTGGAATAGGTTTGAGTCCCAATTTGTA
This sequence comes from Apteryx mantelli, assembly GCF_036417845.1. Lineage (NCBI taxonomy): Eukaryota > Metazoa > Chordata > Aves > Apterygiformes > Apterygidae > Apteryx > Apteryx mantelli. Next base: position 111,001,044 of record NC_089980.1, on the reverse strand, counting down.
TACGCTTCTATTTTTGGTGAAAATTCTTTTTTTTTCCTTAGTCCAAATACATTTTGTACTACCTTTATGTTGTCAAGGGTGACCTTTATTCTACCAAGGAAAGCAAAATTATTAATGGCTCTCTGATTTCTTCCTAGTAAAAGAGAGCGAGAATTCAAAAAAATTCTGAGAGAATGAAAATATGGATGGCTGGGTGAAAAGTGTGAATGGATTAAGAAAATACAGTGATGACTAGATCTTGATTATATGAAAAATATACAGGAAATTACAGAAATGTATATAATCTCCACCCAAATTATTATAAGGAAAACAGATCAAAACAGCATCTGCAAAATCCTTCATTTGAGCTCATAGTTTGAAGAAATGCTCCGAAATCAACAATATACATTAAAGGCAAACACCAAGTGCTGTTCTTCAGAGGGAAGAAACAAATACAAATGCTAAAAAGTGAATAAGTAGATAATAGTACTTCTGAAAATGATGGGAGACTATAATGGAAGATATTTGTACCTAAGGCTGAGAAACAATGCGGTTGCAAAAAACCCTACTCTCTTTCTGGAATTATTATCAGAAAGAGAGTATATCAGACGGGAGAGGTAATTATTTCACTCTGCTTGGCACTAGCCAGGTTATCTGGAGAACTGTGTCCAGTGTTGTGTACCAAACCTCAGGAAATTTGTAAAACAAACTGGAGAGAGGATCCAGGAAACAACATCAGAAATAATGAGAGATTTATAAAACCCAGGTGATAAAAAAATTTGAAAGAACTACAGTTGCTTTTATCTAAAGTAGAGAAGACTAAGGAAGGGATAGAACAGTTTTCTGATATGTAAAAGGTTCCTATAACGATACCTGTGATCAACTGTTTCCCATAGCCACTGGGAAAAAGAAAAGAAGAAAGCAATTTAATCTGGAGGAAAGACTGTTTAAGGTGGATATTAAGAAAATCTTTCTAACTGTTAAACCAGTGAAAGCAGGCTGCAACGGGAGCTTGTGGCATCAGAGATTCATTGAAAGACCAATGAAAAAAACATCTGCTAAGGATGGTCTGAGAATACTGGGTCTTGCTTCAAAATATGCTGTTGGGTTTAAGTCCTTTTCAGCCCTATATTCTTGTGATTTTTACTGTGTCTGCTATCTGTAGTAATGATCCATAACTTTAAAGAAGGATATGGTATCAAATAACTTGCAAAAAACCCACACTACATCCAACTGAATGAAAATCTGACCATCTCAGCACTGGATGAGATCTTTACCCCCCTAATTTGCTTTTGAGAAAACTGAATTTCAATCCTTTCTAGCTGGATTATTGCTGTTTTTCATCCATGGACCCTGAAATATAAAATTCATAAATAGTCCTGGGAACAGGGACTTGAAATCAGGATCACTTACCCTGTTTTCCTTCAAGAATCAGATTTCCTCTTTCCTGCTCTCCACGTTGTTCCAAAGCTCTTGCATTTTGCTGCAAGTAAGGAATGAAAAATGCCTTTAGCTTTATATAATTTTGTATAGAGAAGTGTGTAGTTTTGTGTAGAGAAGTGCATAAGGGAGGGGAGCTATGATCATCAGCCCCTGCAGAATGGTGACTGTTTGAGGGGTACCTCTTCTTTTCTCTGCTTTTGGGAGGTGTCCCAATCACGAAACTACAGAAAATGAATGAATGGCAGCACTCCTTTTCTTTCATTCTTTGCCCATGTTTAATAGATGTTGTGCAGCACAAGGTGGGATAAACTTACTGGATACTTAGTGGATCAGGTCCCTTTGGGGCTTGGGGTCAAGTATACCTACTTTGTAAGAAATTCCTCCCAAAAGGAGATAGATAGACTTCAGTTCAGTAAAATAACCGGTTCAGCCATGATAACAGCATTTCTAAGCAGTAGAAGTGTAGGTGTGTGTGTAAGATTTTAGTCAGGCGACTTCTGTGTTTCATGGCATTTCAGGCATCCAAGAGCTACTTTGAAAGACACCGTTAGTGATTTTTTTCTTTCTTTTTGTGTATTTTGCAACAGCTAAGACAGTATCTCCTTATGCTATTTTATGTGGAATGCCTGCTCAGGTCTGCTTGCTAGGGGTTGTTTGGATTTTCCCTTTTCTCACATTTATGTAACAGCTTGCATCTATCTACAATTCTAGAATACAGTACTCATGTCACCCTGCATCAAGCTGCACAAATATAATCTGCAGAGAAGGGAAGGTGATAGCTACAAGCAACCTTTTTCTACTGAAGTGTAGATCACTCAGACTATAGCCTTAAATGACCTGTCTTAAAGGTCTAGAAAGCATTCCCAGCTTTCCTTAACTTTTCAGGATTAGTGGGTGTTTCACAAGCATCACTTGTATGTGGCATAAAATCATTATTTTAATCATGGAATAATTTGAGCTATTATTTTGTGTCATATTGTTGTAAAATTATTGGTATTGATTGTACTGATTGATTGTTCACTATTATTTTAGTTGAGGTTATAACAGTTACTATATTGTTGTAATTGACAAGAGAATCCATTAATAGCATAAGAAGCTATTTTCTGTTTCAAAACTGAACATGAGAATTCAATGCTGGAAGATGAAGGGTGGCTGAAATGAGATATCTTTGAACCAGTTGCCTTAATATCTGAAAACGTATTTTAGATCTTTCAGAAAATGTATACCTACAACATCTCCTAAATCGAATGAATGTGACATCTAAGTATGTATTGCTAAGAAGCAGAAAAAGAGTTTTCTGTTTTGAAAGAATGGCTTTCAGTTTTGAAAAGCAAATTAACAACTACAGCAGAAGAGAGAGAAACTGAAACTGCCTTGGAAAAATAAGTAAAACTAGTAAAATAAATTAGGTTTGTTTGACTGTTTGGGGAATGTATCAATACTATACTATACTTGGGGGTCCAAGAGAGCTGGTTAATATTCAAGGATCACTTCCTCCAAGCTCAAGATCGGAGCATCCCTATGAGTAGGAAGTCAAGCAAAGGAGGCAGGAAACCTGCATGGATGAGCAAGGAGCTCCTGGCAAAACTCAGCCAGAAGAAGGAAGTATACAGAATATGGAAAGGGGAACAGGCCACTTGGGAGGAATATAGGAACGTTGTTAGAGTATGCAGGGATGCGACGAGGAAGGCTAAGGCCCGTTTGGAATTAAATCTGGCTAGAGATGTCAAGGACAGCAAGAAGGGCTTCTCCAAATACATCAGTAGCAAAAGGAAGACTAGGGGAAATGTGGGCCTGCTGCTGAATGGGGTGGGTGCCCTGGTGACGAAGGATGCAGAGAAGGCAGAGTTACTGAATGCCTTCTTTGCTTCAGTCTTTACTGCTCAGGCCAGCCCTCAGGAACCCCAGATCCTGGAGGCAAGAGAGAAAGTCTGGAGGAAGGAAGACTTTCCCTTGGTCGAGGAGGATTGGGTTAGAGATCATTTAAACAAACCTGACACCCACAAATCCATGGGCCCTGATGGGATGCACCCATGAGTGCTGAGGGAGCTGGCGGATGTCATTGCTAAGCCACTCTCCATCATCTTTGAAAGGTCATGGAGGACAGGAGAGGTGCCTGAGGACTGGAAGAAAGCCAGTGTCACTCCAGTCTTCCAAAAGGGCAAGAAGGAGAACCCAGGGAACTACAGGCCAGTCAGCCTCACCTGCATCCCTGGAAAGGTGATGGAGCAGCTCATCCTGGAGGCCATCTCCAAGCATGTGGAGGACAAGAAGGTGATGAGGAGTAGTCAGCATGGCTTCACCAAGGGGAAATCATGCTTAACCAATCTGATAGCCTTCTATGATGGAATGACTGGCTGGGTGGAGGAGGGGAGAGCAGTGGATGGTGTCTACCTTGACTTCAGCAAGGCTTTTGTCACTGTCCCCCATAACATCCCCGTAGGTAAGCTCAGGAAGTGCAGGATAGATGAGTGGACAGTGAGGTGGATTGAGAACTGGCTGAATGGCAGAGCTCAGAGAGTTGTGATCAGCGGCGCAGTCTAGTTGGAGGCCTGTAGCTAGTGGTGTCCCCCAGGGGTCAATACTGGGTCCAGTCTTGTTCAACTTCTTCATCAATGACCTGGATGAAGGGACAGAGTGCACCCTCAGCAAGTTTGCTGACGATACAAAACTGGGAGGAGTGGCTGATACGCCAGAGGGCTGTGCTGCCATTCAGAGAGACCTGGACAGGCTGGAGAGGTGGGCGGAGAGGAACCTCATGAGGTTCAACAAAGGCAAGTGCAGGGTCCTGCACCTGGGGAGGAACAACCCCATGCACCAGTACAGGTTGGGGGTTGACCTGCTGGAAAGCAGCTCTGCCGAGAAGGACCTGGGAGTGCTGGTGGACACCAAGTTAAGCATGAGGCAGCAATGTGCCCTTGTGGCCCAGAAGGCTAATGGTATGCTGGGGTGCATCAGGAAGAGTGTTGCCAGCAGGTCGAGGGAGGTGATCCTCCCCCTCTACTCAGCCCTGGTGAGGCCACATCTGGAGTACTGCGTCCAGTTCTGGGCTCCCCAGCACAAGAGGGATGTGGCACTACTGGAGCAAGTCCAGCGAAGGGCTACAAAGATGATTAGGGGACTGGAGCATCTCTCCTATGAGGAAAGGCTGAGAGAGCTGGGACTGTTCAGCCTGGAGAAGAGAAGGCTGAGAGGGGATCTTATCAACGTGTACAAATATCTGAAGGGAGGGTGTCGAGAGGATGGGACCAGACTCTTTTCAGTGGTGCCCAGCGACAGGACATGAGGCAACGGGCACAAACAGAAACACAGACGCTTCCATCTGAACATGAGAAAAAACTTCTTCACTGTGAGGGTGACAGAGCACTAGCACAGGTTGCCCAGAGAGGTTGTGGAGTCTCCTTCTCTGGAGATATTCAAAAGCTGCCTGGACGCGATTCTGTGCAACGTGCTCTAGGTGACCCTGCTTGAGCAGGGGGGTTGGACTAGATGATCTCCAGAGGTCCCTTCCAACCTCAGTGATTCTCTGTGTGTAAAGTTGTAAGGAAACAAATCCTGAGAGCCAGAAGTAAAAACTGTGAGACCCTGTGCTACCTGATGTAGATTATGGTCTTGCATTCAGAATACCTGCTCCTGGAAATATTGTTAGATTCAGAAAGAATCTCTATTATCGCTAATCTCTTGAAAATCAAAGTTGGCAGTGCAGTATCATAATGGCAAAATGTGTTATCTCTTTACAGAGCTTGGTCAGTTTTTTCACAAGGCTTAAGGTCTCTTCTTGTTAGGCGCTAAATCCAGTGGTTTCTAACTGTGAGATAGTTCTGTGATAAATCCTTACAAGATTAGAGGGGCTGCTCTGATACGGCACTTTATCAAATTAATACACTGACTCTTGTTTCAGTTAACATATTACATTATTTGCTTCACTTCACTCCCTAACACTTCTTTCCTTCTAAAGGAAGGCTGAACAGTGTATTACATCAATTACAACATGGCATGCACTGTAGTCTGGTGTGTGGGGTTTGTTTATTTCCTTGTTTTTGATACTTAACCTTATGGCTGAAGAACCATTATGTGCCCAATTAACTTTGGTTTGTATGCTCTGTGTAAGTCTGCAGTGCTGTTTCACTAGAAAAATTACTTTACTACAAAACTGTGATCATTTCAGCCAGTGCAGGACACACCGAAATCTGGGAGTTTATTACCTTGTCACAGGTCAAAAGAGAACAGATGTAGCTACTGAATATAGGGTTGAAAGGGGACAGATGTAGTTACAGAAGACAGCCATACCTTAGCCTCTTCAAGACTATACCATCTACTTGAATGATATTCAGGGACCTTTAAAAGGTGGAGATAATCTATATTATTTTGGCCTGGCACCTTTAATAATTGGAACTACATGTTAAAGGCTCTCAAGAAATTCATGAAGTTTACTGCCACTAATTTCTTTTGACCAAGGAACTGTTGCAATTTCAGACTACAGAAAAGTGCACTGTATATTAGGCTATTTATTTTTCCCTTTTCTTGGTTATTGTGGATGACATTTCTTGCTAAGATGATACTTTTTTTAAAGCATACCTTGTAGGAACCTGAAAATATAACTTTTGGATTTTTCATTTTCTTGTGTTTGAATGCAGTATTGTATTACAATGATCATTTCAGTGAAAGGGGCATTACTTGAAAAACAAATGTAACTTCAAAACAGATGTATATTTTGAAAGCTGCAGTTGGTTATGCTACCCAAATTTATGTATGTATTTAGATTCGTAGAATGCTAAAAAGGCATTCTCTGCGTATGCACCCAGAACTTCTGACATAATATAAAACTTATCCTAGAGTGCAGCAATGAAAGACACCACACTTGAAAAATTATTTCCTTATGCATTTTTTTAGTTTCCTCTGTCCTATTATGTTCAAAGTTCTGGGAAAAAATAGGGCCATGCAATGTAATCCAGCGATCATCAGAGTTGGGCTGTTTCAAGCTAGGGGGAAAATATGAATTTCAAAGCCATGGAGCTCCCGCTCCTGTGCTGCTCCCCTGGAGCTGCAGCACCCTCCTTTTGTTTCAGGCAGTAAAGCTCCAGTCTGACCTCCCCCACTAATCCTATGTGAGCAAAGATGGCCTCAGAGAATAAAGAGTCTCCGAGAATAAGCCTATAGTTAGCAGTTAATTTGAGTATCTAATTTAACCTAGAGCACTGCAAAGCCCTACATGTAGGCTATTCCGTCACCACTGTTTTTGCTTTCGGGTAGGTGTAATTAGAGGAATGGCTCCATGTTTAGCAATGATCTAGAATTCTTTCCCTATAACTGCAAGAAAATCTCCCTCTACTTTTTGGAGGAATGGTGAAAAAACACTTGAGGACTGTCAGTACTCAAGTGAATAGCTTTCCATCTGAAAATAGGTCCATTACAGTCAGATTTAAAACATAATTTGAGTTATAATCCATAATCAGACATCTATTCAGAAAAAAATAACCAAGTTACAAGGCACCTCCAAACTTTTTTCCCCTGCGTGAAACATAGGGTATTTAGATCAAAAGAGTCAAGATTATATGTAATGAAACCCTCAGCTAAGAAGATGATAATCCTTTTAATGCACCAAAGAGTAAGCACATTAACTGACATAATAATTTGTCATCTCAAGAGAAAGTGTGTAGAAAATCAGGGAAATGTGATAATGAATTCTGATGGGATATATGAACCTCTTCCAAAATGTATAACCTCCTCTCTTCCCCACAAAGAAACTAATGATTATTACATGTTCATAAAGCAGATGCAAGCATATGCAATAACATGATTTTTGAATTTGGTTAACTGCTTTGTCTTTGTTTATATACATCATGATAGATTTGTCATGAATATATTTGAAAAATCTGTTTGAAGATACCATACACAGAAATAACAAAAAATGGTTGTTTAGCAGAAACCACTTTCAAACAAGGACTAAGCAGTATGGTGCAAAGTACAGTGGGACATCCTCCAGTGGTTGTCTTATAAGGATGGTATTTCATGTCATGTTAAGCTGGAGGGTGCTGATGGCCTATATCAGAGGTCTTTGGTCCTAAGCTATGACAGATCTTAATAAATGTAATGAATGCACTAAGGACTCTGTTGGGTTTAATGAAGGAAGCAATTGGGCTCCTTTTTTGCAATGAATCACCTGTCCACAATGCAGGCGACTGTCTAGTTCATTGAATTGCATGGTGAGTCCCAAGGGGAGCTGCTGCGTGGGCAAAAGAGCTCCTGTGCAAACTGTGTACAGCTGGTGTAGTAGAAGGCCAGAAAAAAGGAGTTGAAAATGTGACCTTAAAAGGCAACAGGGAGATAGATGTTTGTAGGCAGGAAACTCACTATTGAGACAAGCCTCAGGAATTCTCAAAGGAAACAGCCTTTTCATAGCTTTTTCTTCTTCTTCTTCTTCTTCTTCTTCTTCTTCTTCTTCTTCTTCTTCTTCTTCTTCTTCTTCTTTCTTCTTCTTCTTCTTCTTCTTCTTCTTCTTCTTCTTCTTCTTTTCTTTTTCTTTTTTTTCCCCCTGTGGAATGAATGGGATTGCATCCAAGAAATTCCTGAGTCAAATAATCAAGTCCTCTTCTTGCATGCAAATGGCTTATCAAGGCCATGAGTACTGATAAATAGCATGGACCAAAGAGACAGTTTACTAAACCAACTTCTAAATCTTTTTTTTGTGATCATGGGAGAGTATCAGAGTTTGGAACCCTGAAAGAATGAAATTCTTGATGTGCTTCTTTCTGCCATCCCATAGTAAAATGGAGTGTGTGGGGCAATTAAAATCTAGTATATGCCGCCTACAGAGGAAGCCATAGAAAAGGAGACTATTTTCTCCCCCTTCAGATCTCTCTGGGGTCCATTACAATGGCCCAGAAGTGATCTGTGTATACAGTTTTGAAAGAAGCAATATGTGGAGCTTAGACACTCACTACATCTTTTCTCAATGAGGCAATAGTGAACCTTCATGTTCTCTGCTTTCTAGAGAAAAGTCACTGGAAAAGTGGAGTTTGTCTCAGCTTTATGGCAACCAAGTTTCAATAGGGCAACAAGAACACATGGCCACTGCAGAAACACATCCGTGAATGTCCCAAATCCTTGTGGAACTCAGCTGCTCTGTTCTGAGATGACTAGAAACCCATACAATTTCCCCATAAGCATGGGGAAAAATCCAACAAAAACCCCACAGGTCTAAACCAACTCATGAGACAAAATTATAGGTAGACTACAAGTCTAGAGCTTATCATATTGGGCCTCCAGTAAGAATTCTTGTTGCAGTGTGTAGGACCATTCCTACTACCTTATTCCACTTTAAGTCTTGCAGACTTACTGAGTAATCGGAAGCTATTAGGCTGTCTATGTGGATCATTCCATTTAGGTTTGGAAATATACAGCAGCAAGTCATATCCTTGAAAAGGAAGGAAAGTGTGGCCTTAAACAAGTAACATTTTTGTGCTATATGCTGAATTTTGAAGATTGTTTGCAGAATGTTTTATACTTTAATGAACATTCATATGCACAAGAAGACATTTTCTTATTCTAAACAAATAAGTACTTAGGATGTTAAGTATTAACAAGTATTAAAAACCAATTAGCAGTAAACTGAATTAAAACAAACAAGTGTGAAGAAAGGGTAAGGAGGAGTTTTGTACTGTGAAAAGCCTACAAAGCAAAGTTGGCTTATGGTTCCTCAAGGACTGATTAGTCCTGTAAAGATTTTCACAGTAGCAGAACACACATATTATTAGCTGCAGATTTATTTGAGACTCAATTCAGCTGGTGGAACTTATTTTCCCAAAATGTTTTTTTTTTTTTTTCTATCAAAAACATCTTCAGGGTCTCCTTGTCCAAAACGACAACAGTGACAACAGTCTCTGAGCATAAAAGCATATCTGGTGTAACCCAAAGGAACAGAAAGTTACATGTTCAGCATTGAATTTCTATCAAGGTCATGGGAATGGATTTCCATACTCACACAAACAGATAGGCTGCTGTAGTGATGGCAAACAAGCTGAGCCATGCCCGTCCAATGGGGTCCTGAGTCCTCAGCATTACATCAGAAAGAAGAGGTCTTATTAGCAATGTTTGCTAAGATCTGCTGGAATGCAGAAGTGTTCCAAAATCTGTTAATAACTCTACCCTCAAAGATAAAGAGACCTAGGTTGTTTTATTTCCTCATGTTGGAGAGGTGGGCAAAGTGAAAACTATATTCTTAGAGTCACAGATTTTGAAGTCATAATTGTCTCTATCAGATATCACATCTACCCTTATGTAACCTAGGGCATACCTTTTCTCCTGCTAATTGCTGCCATGGGGCAAGATATTTTACATCACTTTCACAGAGAACGTTACTGAGCCTGTTATCTTCGGTCAGCTGGGCCCATCTTGCACTTTCAGCTTCCCATTCTTGCTCTGTGCTCTCAGACTCCTTTTTCTTTCTGTCTGGGCTAGCCTGAGCATCACTTCTTAGTACCACTAATTTTCATTGCCCTAAATACAGTGCTTCTGTTAAGACTCAGCTGGCAATGGCAGAATGCGGATAATTATGTCCTACTCCCAAGAGCAGCTTAAAAACAGAGAAGATGTGGAAGTTTCTTTCTCTCTTCCCCTTTTCCTCTTTCTGCTGGAAACTTTCTAAACTAAGTACATCCATCCCTAGAGGGAATGTTTCTCAAAAAATGTAATATAGATAATTCATCAAGTTGAAATAAAATAGCATAGTAAAAGTGGAGGAAGAATATACGGTAATAAAATGCAGGAAAGGCAGTGACATGGTGACATTATTCATATAGACAGACACTAGTGGGATAGAAGTTTAAAAAGCTGTCTCTTGCCGTAGGCATGTTTTAGTTTGCTGTTCAGCACAATTTTTCTCCAGTGTTTTTTTGTTGTTGTTGCTATAGACCAATAACAAAAATAACCATTAAAAACACGGGATAAAAAGAAATCTTTTTTTTTTTTTTCTCAGAGCCCTATGACATCTAAACTGGAATAGGATCAGTCAGTCTGTGTACCTGACTGTTCACCTTTCTGTTGCAATCATGGTTTATTTGAGTACCAGCAGGGTCCTGCAAGGGTCACTGCACTTGTGCATAGGCCTGTAGTGGGTTAATATTTTTTTATTCCTTCAGGTTCCTAGGTTCTGACTTGACTTCTACTTGGGCACCCACCGAGCTGTCCTCTTAGCCCCTTGTTTTCTAGCAATATGTTTTCTAGTTCCTGTGTTGGGTTTCTGCCAATACTCAGTTTAGTATTTTCCCCAGAAGGGAGATTTTCCATTTGTTTTTGTAGTTTTCATTCACACTGTGTGACAAATGTGATAAGATCAAATGGGCTAAGCCTTATCATCCTGTTCCCCCATCCCTCGCTCAGCCTCCTACATTAATGTAGCTGTAGGTGCTCATGGCTGCCAGGCAACCTTCTCTTGCTCCATTCATTTTTCATCCTTGCTTCTCTCTTGGGTAAATGACGATAGAAGACCTCTGAACTCTCTTACCGTGTTACTTCTCCCTCCCGTGGTCTCACAATCTCCTCTTAGGGCAGAAAATTAAAACTGGGCCTGCTTGCAAGTTTTTATTTAAACCCTTTTAGAAAGCTCAATGCATAAATCTTCCTGCTGCCATGACCACTAGTATTCTCTAACCTTTTTTTTAACTTTTCCATTTTGCTAAGAAACTTGGAGTTTTGCCCTTCCTGGGTTTAAGTGCTTCACCCCCATTTCTACTCTTTATTTTTTGTGATATTGAGAAGGAGGGAAGAGAGAACCAGAAAACAACACTTTTAAGTTCTGAGTGCCCTCTCCACCCCTCCAAAGGATCTGAGAGCCTGGCAAGACAGCTCTGTTATTTCTGTGGAGATTTGTTTTCTATTTGATCATGCTAAGATCAGTCAGGGTGAGCAAAAGGTTTTTGAGAAGTAAAACAAAAGTTAAACCATGCTTTTATGTGAGTTTTTTTTCCTTGAGGATTTATTTTCTTTCATATTATGAAGCACCAATAGTACTGTCAACTATAAAAGATCGGATTGTGTGGTGCAATGTGCCAGGGTTTATAGGATCAAGTAGGGCATTGTGGGGGTGTTTGTGGCTGCATTTTATCTTCATAAATTCACAGTGCTAGCTTTCTGTGCCTCGCTTGAGCAATAGGGGCTCACAGCTTCCACTGAATTCTCTCTAGGAGTGGAATATCCTATTCTTCAGTATCCTTCTCCTGTTCCCTCGATGACATTTTTAGGTGAAAGAGAAGTTCCTGAAAGACTCTATGACCTCTCTTGGTTGTCTTTTTTTTAACCAGGATTTGTTCCCAATAGTAGGACTTGTCACCTTTGATTTTGCTCCATTATTGAAAAGCAAAATGAATTCCAGATTCAATGAGATATAGCATTTCTCTGCTTGGAAGTAATACCTTTGATCAATAAAATGTTACAGAGACTAGCCTAGATGCAGTGCGCTGGCTTCTGCTGATTTTAGTGAAGTTTTGAAAACTGGAATGACTCAAACATGCTATACATGGAATTTGGGGTTTTGGGCACAGCAGCTTCAATGAAGTGTCTGTAGATTGGCGGCAGGATATTACGTGACATGGCAAGACAATGTTCCTCATCTCAGCTCTGTCCATCTCTCTTATAAAGGTAACATACTGAATGTCCTCTCTTTCGGACAAAAAGTAATAGTTATGGAGGAGGAAAGAAAGAAAGGATGAGAAGGCACGCTAAGCCCTTTGTGCGGGAAGGAGAGACTGGAATGACTTGATATTTCCAGCAAGAATCTGGGGTCATGTAGACACCTGATTTATTGGAGGGGAGAAGGACATTCACCCTTTTTTATGGGGAGGGTGTTGGAGATTACCAGATCTGGTCGACTCCATGATCCAGGGGATTTCTCCTTCCTGGTCTGTTGGAACCATATCTGGTGGCCTTGGGGTCTGGGGATATTCCTCCGGGACCAGCCCGGTAGAGCCAGGCTGCTGCTATTCATGTTTACAGTGAATAGCAAGGGTGAGCATGTGCACACACACCCATTATTGACATGGCCAGCCACAAAAATCAACAGTCACAGAGAGCAGTGGCTTTAGTGGCACGCAGACAAGCACAAACAGCACTCATGTGGACATGAACAGCCCAGATGGCCCAAACCAATTCCTCCTCTTTGGTTGATTGGGATTGGCTTGCACTGGATACACACACGGACGCACACAAACTGTGGGTCTCTCCAAAAGCTGATGTTAGCAGCTTGGCTGTGCAGAGGCTGGCCCCGGATTCTGTCTCTTCCCACTGTTGAGCCCTAGACCCTTGAGCCCCTCAGGCTCATGGCCCTACTTCAGTGGCTGGCCTTCAGCCCTCTTCCCCTGCTCAATGGCTAGTCTGGCTTGAAGTTTGCTAGTGTTCACCCACACAGGCTCAGGACAGAGAGGGCACCCACACAGAAGATAGAAAGAGGATTTGATAAGAATATAAGACTGACCACAGTGATCAGGAACAGGGCTCAGTCAGACAAGTGTACTGACTAGGAGCTAGTTTTCATATGACCGACTTCTTTTATTCCCTCTGTTCTCCTTTCTGCCTTGCTTGCTTCTCCACGGTTCACTTCGGTCCCTTCCTTTCCCTGTCTTTGGACCTTCCCCTGGGCATCCCATAGAAAGTTTCAAATATTCTCACAATTCCTTTAGAAACATCTCATATCAAGTCTCCCTTGGGGCCAGTAGCTTCATTCTCCACCTTGGGCAGCCCCTGTGCAGCTGACCCCATGCGTTCCTGGTGGCACTGCCCAGGTCACTGGGGTTCCTCTGCCTGTCACCGCTGCTCCACTACTTGCTGTGCCTTTGGGTTTATTTAGCATAAACTTTAGTCAGATACCCTAACAGAGGGGAGACTGGGGGTGCAGTGGAGTGGGAAACACACTGAAAGCCATACAGTTTGGCTTTCCACAGTAGTATGGCTCTTGGTAAGGAAAAGGAGCAGGGATATACCAGTAGGGGAGCAGGTATATTTTGGCACATGGAGGTTGTCCCTGAAAGAGAGGAGCGTGGGAAATGTGCACAAGGAATTTCAGTGTGGAAGAAAGGAAGGACCACCTGACGCTTCAGCAGTGGCTGCAGACTAGACATGCTACAAAGCTCCTCAATTTTTATTTAGGAAACTTTTATTCCCTTCCCAAACTCATTTTTTCTGCCTGGTCAAGCAGACTAGGAACTGAAAGGATTATTCTTAGTGGTGTCATGGTGAGTGCTGCCATTCCTGTGCTGTTGGGATTATGCTTGGTCCAGTGTCCATTATACCACACAGCTGACCAGCTGTAGTCATGCCGATACGACCTCCAGGCAGACTAAGCTCCCTGTTGCTGCCAGTGTTCCCCTGGGGACAAAGCAATTGTTGTATTTTTCTGAGTGAATCACACTTCATCCTCTCTGCCTCCTCACCCTGCTGTCCTCTATATCCTTCTTTTGCAGAGATGAACTTATGGGGCTTCTAGATGTTTTCCCACACGAGGAGTGTCTTCTACAGAAAGGCTTGAGTAGAGGTAGCAAAATGGGGCTAAAATTATCTTTCCTTAATCTGTAATGGTAATCACAAATGGACCATGTGATATCAATGAACAGTGATAAAATTCTATGGGGAGATGTGACAGAAAAACAAAGGCCTTTGTTTTTCATGCAGCCTCCTTTCCTTGAAATGTAAGTAACCACTTCATATGGACCTACAAGGTTAGGAATGACACTGTGAAATGTAAATGGTTAGGAAATGACACTGTAAATTAGAAGGCATACATGCCTATAAAATAATTATCCTTTTCACAGATATTTGCAAGCATTTACTAGTAACACTTCACGGTGACCCTTTAAGACTCTTTCATCTCTGTTTGACAGAATGGGAAACAGAGAAGAGAATCTGAAAGAATGGAGAAAAGAACAGAGAATGGAACTCATGAATTCCTTTACACCCTTGTTTTGTCTTTCTAAGAATATGACCTTTTCTGTGTCCTTCAAAGCAATCCATAACAGTTTTACTTGTAACTTTAATGTCTCGTTCAACATAGTGTAAGACTATGAATAATAAAGTTTACACTATATAGGGAGAGTAGCTATTGATTTATACATGATGTATGTCTCATTTATTAATCTGTAAATGCTATGCAAATATATGCATGACAAGAAATTAAATCAATACCTGTCACTTATTCTTTCAGTCTGCATGCTTATATGAGTATAAAGTTGACATTAATACCAGTTTATAGGAATGTACTTGCTGAGCAAGCAAGTGATTTATGCTGTTTTGCAAATTGTTCATATGGCCTGAAAGAGAGATTTTGAAAACAGTATGTATAACCTGGACATGCTGTCCCTGGAGTGTCATTTTATAGATTAGCCTAGATTCATTTGTTATACAGATTATTTAAGGATTAAATTGTCATTGTTTGCTTTTAAGATTTGAAATCTTTTGATTCTGAGACATGAGACTGGAGCACAAAACTGAGGGTAGGAAATGTCATAAAACTGAGGCAAGCACCAGTGCTTAGCAACTTACCACTTCTCAGATAACTATCATAAGGGTCCGGCTGAGCTCTCAGCCCATCTAAACGAGAGCTAAAAAGTGCCTTCTTGAGGTGATATCTGAATCATGGATTAAAAGGTCTAACAGTGTTGTTATCATGTAAAGTTCCTAAATGAAAGAACTCTGTTTTTTTCTCCCCTTCACATTAATCATGAAGACTCTTCCCATATTCTTGCTTCACCTCAGCAGCTGCCCTCCTGTTAACTGCAGTGCCAAATGAGGCATATCCAAACCACTCTCCTATCTGATACCGGAGTAAGTTCTACCTTAACTTTATGGGGCTTGGGGTTCTCAGTATTTCTCTGAAGTTTCTCTGTACTTGGAGCTAACATTTTTGGCTTGATATTGGGAAAGAAGTGCTCACAAATTTACTTTTCTCAAGTGGGAAGAGGGTAGTTTCCTAAACTCAGTAGGCAGATTTACTTAGGTAACTTATTGGTATGTGCAGCAAGGGAGAGGAAAAATGTCCTTAAATCAACAGTCAGAGGCAAATGGCCTTAAGAGAGATGCAGTGAGAGATGAGTGAACCCTGAGCAGAACTTTATTGACAAATGGCAGAAATTCCAGGAGTCCAGAAAAACAAGGAAGGCTCAGAATAATAGGAGAATTTGGAGCCAGGCTTTTCAGAGTGGTGCTTGGTAGGAGAATACGAGACAGTGGCATAAGTTAAAATGAGAGGTTCAGACTAAATAAAAGGAAAACGTTTTTCACCATGAGGGTGCAGGTTGCCCAGAGAGGTTGTACAGCCTCTGTCCTTGGAGGGTTTCAAAACCCCACTGGATGAAACTAGCTCCAGTATGACCCTGTTGCTGACCCTGCTTTGAGCAGGGGGATTGGTGTGAATGACCTCCAGAGGTCCCTTTCAACCTGAGTTATTCCATAATCTGCTCTATACTATGATGTCCCAACAGCAACCCAAACCACTCGGAGCACCCACTTGTATGAAATGCCTGCAAGGGTGCATGTGCTGAGAAGAGATGCTCTTGCCATCTGGACTGTCTGATTGTCATCACAAGAAAAGAATAAATGTTATAATGAGGGAAAGGGAAAACCCAGCTCCCTTTTTAGATCTTTTGGATGGTCTCCAGCTGGAAAGGGGGAGGAGTTAGACCTTATGGTTGGGCAGGAGACATACGTCCATTAACTCATGCCAGATATAAAATCCTGCAGATATAGCTGTGGACTCTACCAGTTTTCCCACACAGGCTGGGAAATACTGCCTGTTACTGGTGGGAGATAGATAGGTATAAGAAATTCCAGGAGGAGATATTTGTGGAGTTCTTCCTTGCTCTTTGTGCACTACAGTGGTACAAGAATGCCTGATGATTTCTTGATATAGGGTGGAACACTGGGAATCCATGGTCTATATCTGAGTAATAACTTCATTATTTTGGGGGTAGTAATTATAGCATATATATATGTGTGCGTGTGTGTATGTGTGTGTGTGCATGTGTGTATATATATATATATTGTTTAATAATACATTGTGTATAAAAACAGGCATTTTCCATAGTTGAATGTGCCTGAGTTCAAGCAGGGTCTGATACATGGTTTTGCAGGAGAGAACTAAGGGTTCTTCTAGACAGTCATATGTAACGGAACATCTACTAAAGAAAGGCTCTAAGTCACCTTGTGATAAAAACAGCATGAGCAACTTAACAATTTTGTTATTTAGAAATGTATGGCCTTATTTCCCTCAGCTTCATTGTTCTTTGACTTTTAAATCATGTTTCCACTTTTACCATTTTTTATATGTCCTGAAACAAGTAAGATGAAGAAGTGCTGATCTGGAGATTGTGCTCTGGGAATTTTTTGCATTACTGTGAGGTGGCAGTGTCACAAGAAAAGAAAAAAATCCCTGTTCTCATAAAATACATTTTTAAAGCCCAGCTTTGAAGACTCCAGAGGTTCAGATAAGCATCCAGCGTGAACATCTTCAGGTCTGAATCTCAGCCATCCCTAATGTGATGACCTCATTTCAATAAAAGATGGTCTCTGTACTGAGCTGGTTGTGAGTTATTTAAAATCAGCCTCTGTCTGCTAAGAGTCCCATTTCAAAAATTCCTTCAGAAAAGTATTCACACTGAATGCATTTGTATCTGTCAGTTCACAGGAACAAAAAAACCATCAGAACTAATTGTTGATGGGGTTTTGTGAGTCACTGAAGCCCAGAGCTAACAGGCTTTAATTTCTGAAAAATCAATAATACTTCCAAGTACCATGTGATTCTATGATAGTCTTCTTACTCTGCTGGAGAAGCGAATGCCACCATACAAAAGGTGAGAATAGATTTTCTTTCAGTTGTAGGCTGAAGTAGTGTTTTTGAACACAGCTTTCATAACAAAGCTCGGTTGTTTGGTTTGAGGGAAAGAGCTCTGTAATGTGTTATAGGCATCTGAATCTACTGCAATGGAAAAAAAAGATAAACCTGACCAGGGTTTGGCAAAGGGGGAATTATGATTTGAAAATAAAAATGAAAACTTTCTGGAGCTGAATCATTTTCTGATGAACTGATAATGCCACAAAATGTGTTTGTTTTAAACATTGCCACTCTCTCTTTCCCTGAGATGTGTGGAACCCTTTGTATTTTACAAACAGTCATTTGATGGTATATGAGTCACAGCACAATTTTCTTCCCACTGGAAGTCTTTTGTGTCAGTCAGAGAAAAGAAATAATAATCTCTGGGTTTGTATTGTCCTGTTTAAATAATTTCAGAAAGCTACAAAATGTGCTGGAAAAAACAGCTTGAATGAAAAGTTTTCCTGGCTTTTTTAGACACTACAAGCTTTTCATACTAATTCATCCCTCCCCCCAAAAAATCTATGGTTCTATGGAATAGATTTTCTAGTCTCCCTGTAACAAAAAATACAGCAAGAAACAATTTTTTTTATTATTTCACATTTCAGAAGTCTACATATGCACTGTTCATTTCTCAGCTAAAGAAATGCAGCACATATTTGGTATGCTTCCCTTTTTGCATTCTCACATGGTCGATTAACATCCCTGTGGGCTGCTCTCGCACGGTGGCTTTGTCCTTGGCTATCTTCACTGTAGCATTCAGCCCTCTGTTTCACCTCCATTAAACCATCCTTCTTGCTTTGATACCAAAACAAGGCTCTCCATTTGCTACACTGTCAGTATTTACTTGTTAGCCTGCCAATAGCTTTAACATTTTTAATTGATTTACTACTCATTTTTCATTACCAGAGGAGAGATAAAAGTTCATGTGTGTACACTGTACAAGTGAATTGTGCCTCTCTTGTAGTATCACCTTCAGGCACTGCAGAGTATCTCAGCAGGTCTGCAGCATGCAGTGTTTGTACATTTGGTAATTAGAACAAGAGTGATGCTAATAATAAAACTTGGTGATCTGACATGAAAGCATCACTTTTGCAAGGTACTTGTGAATTGTTTAGAATATGTTTAGAATCTTCAAACCAGCTGACATGAAGTAATTAAAGAAACAATGAAAAAAGAATGAGGTTAAACAATGTAAGGGTTTTTTTTAATGATGTTTGACTTTGTCTAATCTCCAGATATCACAAAAAGAAGAATGCTGCTCTAGCAAAAGAGAGCCTGTGTTCTCTACAGGAAAGGTGACAGACAGTTCTTACCGGAGTCCTGCGAGCACATGATTGCAAAGGAGTCAAAGAAATTCAGAACCTGCTGAAAGAGTCAGAAGATAGAGCTGGTTTGGTTCAGAGTTAATTACGTTATTCCATTAATATTATTTCTGAGCTTGTTTAGCAGAAGCAGATTTGCAAATGACTGTGAAATTGACAGAGAGATCATTTTAGTTTTATGGGGCACTTGGACCTGCCAGTAGGCGCTTTGCAGACTAAAGCATATGCTACCAGAATTCGCTGCGTCTGTCATAAGGAAAAGATGATGCCACCTATTCCAGCCTTTAGATTATGGCGCATTGTAGAGTTTCTGCATGTAAATAATAGTTTCCTTCAGATGAATTCACCAAGAGAAGCCAGGCACTGTGAAAAACTCATTACTGGATCACAAGGAGACTAATAACTGCTACGTGCAATACTCACCAGCCTCTAATAGCCACTAAGGCTTGATAGCTTTTACTAAGATATAAGGGCCTTTAAAATCACCCAGTTAGGAGCTATGTGCAGTTTTGTCAATGTGGATGAAATACCAAAGATAATCCCTTTGAGACATGAGGGTCTGACTTTGCAGAGGTGAAATACTTCATGGAGCCTCCAGATCTGATCACTGAGCACCATATAACACCCACTGGTTAGTTCATATTTTTAACAGCAGTTGAGAATAAAAAAATTCCTCACAATCATTTCCTTGCTGTAATAGCAGACATTCACTATTCTACTGAAGTAAGAAAAAGCAGGTCGTTAACATTGGAGGTACTGTGACTTCCTCAGATACGTGATTGTGAAGCAAAATTTTTTCTTATTCAGATTCTGTGTTAAAGTTGCAAAAAAAAGATGTGTTGTGCAGTTTGTTCTCCAGTTCTGTATACTCTGTTTTAATCTATTCAGTATTGTGAAACATGCACATGATATAGCTGCAAGTTTCTGCTATTAATGTTCCTTCAAATAGAAGCAGAGTGTTCAGATGCATTAACATGGTCTGAATTCACCAGAGGAGCATGTTTTATTGATATACTTAGTGCTTCATTTATCAGTGAAGAATTCTGGATGCTGTGAGATCTGCAGTGTATCCAATTTAAAGTTGTTATTAAAGAGGAGAATTTGTTTACTTCTCGTACCAATATTTAATCAAGTTAAGCTGATTACAGGATTTTTTCTTTCTTTTCGAGTTAGCTAAATCTTACCATGATCATTACCTCTCAAGACTGTGACTAAGCTGCACATTTCACTGAGATATTTTGCCATTCTCAAGGAAGATTGATTTCACCTGTATCTACTAACTTTTAAAGTCAGTAGGTATTCTTTATTATCTGTCTTTTATATGCCTGTAAAGATGATTCTATAATTTTCATTAATACTATTTTTGGTAATACTATAAAAACAGGAAGCACTGAGACACATTTTCACAATTCAAGACACAGTTCATTTTAGCTTTATGGTAGCAAAATTTTCCCCTTTCAACACTAGTTACAACTAGTTATTAGTTTTCTGGCTTTCTTCCTCTCTCCCTCCCACACCAATTTTACAAGATCAACACTTTTCACTTGATTAAGAAATGATATAGTATCTTAGATACCATTTTGTGGCTACTGTTGTTAAGTGCTGTGTGTTCAGTAAACATCACTACAAAGTAGTTGGCTGCTTTGCTGGTCATTCACTGAAGTTTATGATGAAGTTTTTGGTTACCAAGGAAACACACCGTGATATGCAAGGGAAAAATTAAATTATAATGCAAGTAGAGTCTTAATGGGAAAGAGGTAAATCTATTTTCTGTTTTGTGACAAAACTAATTGGAGAATAGGAACAGTTTTATTATTACTATCTCGTACTTATTTTTATACTGGAGAAAGTAGCCATCCTGTCTTTCCTTCTCTTACTTAGATGGCTTAAGTAAGATGAATTATGCACCTCCTGCACTGATTTCAGTGGCACTGCTTACAAAAGATGTTGCTTATCAGCATGAGAAAGGGTGACAGAATCAAGCAAAACCCCACAATGTTTATGAAATTATGACATTATCTTGCATTAAGAAAGGGTCTCTATTGAAGTGAGATTGGATTTCACATTCTCTATCACTTATACCGATTCACTGTGTAGAATTTTTTTTTTAAAAAAACAGCTTGTTTAAAAAAATATCATGGGGAGTCAGGGCACAATCTGGCATAAGTAACTCCCAGTATCAAATAAACAGAACTCTGTGGGAAGGAGGCGAAGAAATTAAAAGAAGAACAACTCCTAAAATGACATAAAATGCCATTTTTAAGCAGTCAGCTACTAGTGCAATTTAAATTACTCACCTGAAATTAATATTCTGCTAAGGGAAATAGAGTAATTTAAGAGACCAGATCATTTTTGGTCATATTAATAGTGTCATATGGTCATGGACCATTCCCTTATCTAATATAGTAACATTCTTTCAACATGAAACACATTTGCCTTTTTAATTAGTTAGCTGTTAAAAAAAATTACACTTTTACTCCCAGTGGATGGTTAACAATTTGTGATTTATGCTTTGCTTCATTAGAACTGGGTAAAAGTGACCTTGACATGCTTCTTAGGTTCCTCAAATGCACTCAGGACAGAGGAAGGAGTTAAATGACTATGACTTGCTTTGTGAATTCTCCAGCACCCTTCTGAACCTCACAACAGGCAGATGATTTTCTTCCCTCTCTGTGTCTGTTACTGATGTTTTTTGACTTTCATACTTCTGCTTCATATGGGGCAATTCCAGCTTGGGCACATTAAAGGAAAAGGCATGAATAAAATGAGGTATGTTTTCAAAGCACAGATCATATCTACCTTGTGACAGAATAAACCGAACATACAAGGTTCTTCGCCAGTTCCTGCCCGGAGACGATTCTGAAGTGTACATATTGGCAAAATAAAAAAGAAACAGCTTAGGGTTACCTGCTTTATGACTTTCACAGTTTGCCTAGCCATGTCCCATACAATCTGGATATAACCGGAAGGTAAAAAATACTATGCCCACCTATCAAAGTACTCAGGAAAAACAAATGCAGTATATGTAAATATCCACTTTAAAACGCTCCTTCGGAATGATGCTTTTAACTCTGCACAGAGCAAGACAGTGAGCTCTATGAGATCCTCCCAACAAAATGTGGCTGTCACTGTGACCATCGCATTACTGTGTGCATGTGAACATGCACACTGGGCACTTGATGGTTTAATAGAAGAACACATTTAAGGCAGCACAGGTTGTTGTCCAGGGCTGGAGAACATACTCCTTGTCCTACAGCAATGAGCCATGCCCCAGCTGCTTCTCATGGGCTCTGCTGGTGGCACCAGCAATGACAGTGTGGGGGCAGTGGAGGGAGATTTGAGCGCTGCTCACCTCACATTGACTGTAGCAGCATGTGCAGATTTGGGGATGTGTCATAGGTTTGTCAGGGTTGTCATTACCAAGGTGTTTCTCCCAAGAGCCTTCCCGGGTATTATCTGGTGCTGGGAACTCTTCACCATGCCTTTGTTTTTTCTGGTTTCATTATAAGCAATTACATTTTTAAATAGAGATTTTTGTATTTCTGTCTTCAGATATTTTGTGTGGAGGCATACATGCTGCCTACGTGTTCCACGTTATACTGAAAAAAGATTTAACAAAGGCACAGCTTATGTTGGGACACATAAAGAGCCTTTGTGAGGTGGTTGCTCTTTAAAGATAAAGACTGTGTTCCTGAAATAATTGTTGAAATATTTTTAAATATCTCAGCTTGAAAGGGTTTCTTGAACCCTGAAAAAAAACCCCTGTTGCTGAAGCACGCACGATTCCTGCTGTAATAGATGTAGATTTATTTGTCAGGTAAAAACTGTGTAGCAGATATTGTCTTTCACTTTTTAGTAATATCCTGAAAATAGGATAAGAATAAATAACATAAAATATGCTTACTCTCCCTTGCACATTACATTTTCTGGGATATATAGAAATTGAAACTACAGAAACACTGAGAACTCCTGGCTTGTGTGCTCAAGGCGTATTTTAAAATTCAAAAAGATCTGCATATCTTTTTGATAATGATTTTTTTTTTCATTTACTTACAATTTAAGACAGGTAAGTGGGCATTTTTAGTGGTCCAACTCAGCAATATTCTATCTGCCAGGCAAGTTCCCCACATCTGTGATAGGTTTACCTAGACAGGTCTTTCCAAGAAAGTCCTGAAACACTTCAGTCAATTAGGAACACTTTCCTTCTGTGTGTTCATATACAGTTTACTGTGAGCCTATTTGCATTCATGTCATGAACGTCCCTCTTTAGATATGCCTTGAATTTTTCATTGCTGGACATTTTCTCCAGTTTCTTGACTCATTTGTGTGGGTTGCTCTGGATTTTGAACATCTTTAAAAATACCAGTACTGTGAACAAGTATTCTCGGTGCCTTGAGGTCATGTGGGGAGTTAAAATTAATCACCTTGTTCTATTTACCACTCTTTCAAATATAGCGCCAAAGACTGGCCATGACAGCAGCTTTTTGCTGGGTGTTCATGGTGAGTAGTGAGCATACTCTAATCTAGGTCCTTTGTAGAGTTATTGCTTTCCAGCATCTACTTTACCCATCTCTAGGAAGAGGCTTCATTTCTAATTTTCATAGTTCTTATGCATATTTCACTTCATTAAGAGATTTTTTTTTAATGGACCTAGGTTATTTAGGTAGCCAGCTGCCCTCTGTTCATCCACTGAGATCAGTGTTGGTCCCGTGCAGGTTTTCTTAGCATGGACTCTACATTTACCTGTACGAGAATTGATGAAAACAGTGAGTAGTGCTGTATGTAATACTGATCTCTATACAACCCAGCTAGATATTTCTGTTGTTATAACACTACAACATTATGATTATCTTTCATTAAGATAATTAAAGCTAGTAATGAAGAACAAAGGTAATTTATAAGAATTATATAACAAAAGCAATATTATAATGTGCATGAAAGTAAGTTTGCCAGAAGTTGTTTGTATAGCCAGTGAGGATTGCATCATAAAATGCAAGCTCATGTGCTTGAAGAATGCTTAGAAAATGGATATGTGACACAGATAAAATAAAGCCTAAGTGATATTTTAAAGAGGGGAGATCAGATCATTTCAAAGAGTCACACTGCAGATGCCATACCACCCATTTTCTGCCAGGTTCTGTTAAGATAAAAAGCAAAACCAAAAAAACTTTGATTTTACAGAAAACAAATGTCCTACCTCTTGCTTACTGTTAAAATAAACTAGTGATTTTCTGTAATAATGTCAGTGCTCTGTTAGAGTAGAATTTAGCAAAAGAGATACCTGGGCCCTAAGAAATCTTAATCCGGTTTGACAACTAGCAGTAGGCAACTGCCCATATCCCAGACCTGTGATTTATTCATCTTTTTACCTCATAACTTCACCCAAACCAAAGTCAACTTGTCTAACGTATGTAATAGGATTCGTGTTGGGCAATTATCATCTGTATTTGTTTGACGTTCTAATATTGTTTTTCACTGGCTCTTTGAGGCCTCCTGCCCATTTCTCCTAACCAAAGTTCCTATATAATCAGTTTTTATTTTATCTCATTACAGGGGATTAACTTATCCTCTTCTCTATGTTGATTTAGTGGCCTGTAGCAGACCCCTGTTATTAGACTCTTTTGGCCTTTAATAGTACGCTGATCCATGTACCAATATGTGCAGAACCTGCTGCTCAGAGTTCTCATTTATCTCACAAGAAATGTTTTCTCTTTAATGTAGCTCACCACACCAGCTGCTCACCTCTTTTTTACACCTCTACCCTTGTGATTTTAACATTCCAATCATATGAATTATTCTTGGATGCAGCGATGCCAATTAAATCATATTTCCTCTTATCCACAGGAATTTCTACTTTGTCTTTCTTGTTACCCTTGCATTTAGTATCTAAGACACTAAAATACTTCTTGTCTTTGAGTTTTTTGTCTTTATAGTTCTGTTGATTAAGTAGCAAATTGACTCTGACTTTCTGTCCCTTTGCAGCCCTCTCCCTGTGTGTTAGCTCTCTTCTTGACTCTTCCAGCCAGCCTCCAGCTAGGAGTAGCCTGCTCACGTATATGATGCAAACTGTGCTGTTCATACAGGCCTACCACGAATGCTTTCTTTTCTTCTCTGAGAGGAAGGGAAATAAAGCATAGTGAAGGCAGGTCACAGCAGTTGTTTCCCCAGTGGCAATTTATATTGACCATAATATCTTCTGTAAATATCTTCTATATCTCTCTCGGTGTTCCTGTTCACCTGCATGAGGGACCCTCTATGTAAAACTTTATTTCCCATCACTACCAATCTCATGCATTAGCAAACAGTGATTCAGACTGCCCAAATGAATTTTTCACAACTTAAAAAAAATCAAAATACAGAAAATAAATAAAAATAAACTTAAAGTTCTTTTTATTTATTTTGAGGTTTCTAAAGCATTAGGGTGTTCTGAAGTCATATTTTCCAACTTTCCCTTGAAATAAAAAGATCTAGAAATGTGTTTTTTATATAACGAAAACTCAGATTCTCATCTGAGGAGCTGGAGCTTGAAGGAAAATATCATTATCTTGAGAAAAACAGTAACACTGGGGAGGGTTGGCAATGTTTTAATCTTGTGTGCATCTCAGAAGTTCTGGAAATCACATCACAACTTATTTAGAAAACTTTACTAGCTTACCAGATCTTCAACCTCAGTGTAGCACCTGGAGGCTTGGAGAAATGCATTCGGATAGGTAAGTTCCTAGCCGGAATGGTCTGTAACCATGCATATGCTCTGAAAGACTCTGAATCAAAATATTAAATCCAGATATTTTCAAACTCTGAGCTGCAGTTCTTAGTCCTGGATCTGAATTTCAGGGATGATTCATATCTCTAAACCAGTTTAAATCATAATTCTAGATATAAACAATCCTCAATCTATGGGGAAGAGAAAGACATACTTGAAATGTAAATCCAAATATCATCATTCTAACTCCCCCTAATGCAAATTCAGACCCAATAGGGAAAAATATAATTCCAGTGCTGATGAAGACAGATTCTTCTTGAAGCACTGGCAAGTTTTTCCTTGGAAGGTTTTAACTCAATAAAATGTTGGTTTGGTGGCAAGTCAAGAAGATGGTCCAATTTCTCCTGGACTGTCTTGTTCATTATGGCATGGATGCATTGCATAATCCTACCTCTTTCTTTGTCTACCTTAGTTTTTGGAAATTCTTTGTTGTGACCAAAGAAAATGTGTTGCTATTGCTGAATGACTGATTCTGATCTTAACAAACTAATAGGCAGATTACTTGTGAAAATGTGACAGCTGACTTACCGTGAAAAATACAAAAGCAGTTTTTCTCTGCTCAGGGACAGTGCAAGAGAAAGAAATCGACTGACAAGATATCGGTCTTATTTTTCTATTGTCCTGAATACCTCTAGCTATGACTTTGCTGGCTGAGGGTGTTCAGCTGTTCTGAAATGAGCCCCAAAGCTTTTGCCCTTGGCAAGCTTTTATTGCTTTAGCTCTGATTGATGGGTTCAGAGAAATGGAGCCTAAAGATAAGTCTTTAATGGTTCACTAGATTGTGACTGCCAAGCAAATTATTGTGTATGGGCTTTACAAATTGCGCTACCTAGAAGACAGCACATTTCAGGAGTAAAATTTTACCCTGGAGGAAATACAATGCAACAGTATTTTCAGTAGTGGTTTTAGTGGCTGATTTTGGTCAGAATACTGACTTTCCTCTATCTCCTCTCTTTGGTTAATATTTGCTTAAGTGTCTCTCCTCTCTGCCACAAACGTTGAAATTGGTAAAAAGGCATTTTGTTACTCTTGGTATGTTGTTTTACAACTGCTGGATTTTGATTTTGAAGTTATCAACATCAAAAAGAGTACAGATATATTACTTTACAGAAAGCACATCTTTGTATATGTCATATAAGGGAGTTATTTTTCATTTAAAGCCGTTTTCACATCTTTATTTATAATATGTGCAGAGAGAGCTTGGACAGTTAAATTCTGGCCTCTACTTTTGTTGCAGTCATCTTCATAAACATTTGTTGTGCCATATTAATGGCTTCATATGGCTTTTCTATACTGCAGCTTTGTATGCAACACTAATTAAAACAGTTTTCTCAACAAGTTTATTAGTTATGTATCTGGATATGGATCCTGATTTTATGACAGTATTAGTGTCCAATACCCATTTTTGCATTGAGCATGTGTTGAATTGCTTTTGCTAAGGACTGCAAGTGATTCAGTCTAACAACTATAATATCATTTCAGGTATTGCTTGCCTTTGAATTGTTATTATTGCCATTAATAACAAGTCTGGGAATAATACACACCTGCAAAACTCACAGTCATTAACTGCTATGTTAACAAGTCTGTTTAAGGGTTCAGAGGAGAGTTCATTATGTTTTCAACAGGTTATTTTTTTGGTTAGGTTATTTCTTTGTCATCATTTTTTTGAACTAATTTATAAATCAAAGATTTATTCAGCATTGTATGATTTATTCATTTTTTCCTGACATAAACTTGAAGTCATAAGAAAAAACATGAAACAGAAGTAGAATGCAGTTACTAAAGCAGTTGCTGGATCTGTTTCAGGATGTACAAATGTGTATTAGTCCATTGAAATTAGTGCTTACCAGGCAACATTTTCAAAGAAGCAGTTAGAGATACTTTTGAAAATGCATTTATGGAAGAATTAGAATGAGAAAAAGGTGGTAAAAATATTAAAATGTAAAAGACAATTTTACCGTAAAGCATCAGGAAATCAGAAGTCAGCATTTGGCAAATAAAGCAGAAATCATGTATTGTTATAATTCCCATTTTGTGATGAAATACAAATGGCAGGTATAAGTAATGAAAAACATGACAAAGTTTGCTTTACATCATAGTACAGATTTTGACTTAAAAATGGGCATTTAGCTGACTTTGATTTGCTATAGAAAGAGGAATGTTTTGTTTCTGGACCTGAAAAAATGTCATTTTTGTATCACTGTTGATAATCTGGACTTAGATGAAAATGGAAAAAATAGAAAAGGGATTACACATTCACATTTCATTAAGCTAACAATATAGAATAAAACAACATAAATTTTCAAAGCGCACTACAATAGACTTCTGGGCATCTTAGATGAATTTTAGTGTAAAGTTGCATTTTGCTTGGGTTAGCATTTTGTGATCACCACAAAACCCTCATAGCAGTGAAAAGTGCAGAGTGGAATGAGAGTCTGAAATGAAAATCATTAGTTTGCCTGGGACATCTCCAAGCGAAAACAGAGATACTGAGGTCTGCAATATGTTATCCTCCAAATTATAACATTTGTGCATAACAGAAGAGTAATAAGTCCCATTTATATCCAGGAAAATTAATCATTATTGAGTGAATGGTGATAGACAGATATATCCAACATAGTGATGATTGTGCATTTATTATTAAATCAGTTGGGTCATATTTTGTCTTTGCTGTGTCAAAACCCCACACTTATAAGCTGCTGTTTTAACTGAGGTATGGAGTTTATGAAAGAAATGTTTAAGCTAACTTGCTGACAACAGAAAAATAACACTCAGCTTAAAAATCTCTCTGCCTTTCTAATAGCCTTTTCATGTTTGCTTTCTTCTGAAGTAGAACAAAATACTTTTTTGGTGCCAGGATTTTAGAAACCTGCCCAGTATTCAATAACAACTCTTCAAGCATGGTTAAAGAAAGAAACCCACTTCTTAGGAAGCTTTGGGGAGGTGAAAATGTTAGTGTTCTCTCACCAACAGATGCATCTGTGCACTGCAATGCTGACTTAGTTGCTCTAAGTTGTCCCCAGATTCACATACAGTATATGTAGACAGATGGAAGAATAAAATTATATTGGAGTCAATACTAGAGAGTAAAAACTGGGAGCGCCAGAGAGGAAAATTTTTGTGAAATTGTACTCCTTTGTTTTTCCCGAAACCATTTTAAATGATATTGTTGCCATCACTGCAGACAGTCTCGTTCCCAGAAGGCACAGACAGGGTCTGCAAGTGCCTAGTCAGTAGAATATTTATATGAATTCCAAGGACATGTAAATCTAAAAAGTGGCGTATATTGGGTGCACACCTGTCTTTCTCAGACAGCAGATAACAGAGGAAAGACAGCAAATCATAACAATGCCCATCTAGAAAAGTATGGGGTAATATTGACTGCAAATGCCCTGGGTCAAACACTCATCTGAGAGGAAGTATCTGGAATTCTGCTCCACATCCTCTGTCCCAAGACGGACAGTTTAGGGAAAGAGACTTATCCGAAAAGTATTAACAAAAACTGAAGAGAAGGAGAGATACAGAAGTGAAGTCTCACAAAATGCAAGAGGAGGATAAGATGATGGCCATCAGAAATATCTTTTTAAAGGAGAGCCAGAGCAGGTTCTGTTGGAAGAAGGAACATCATACCAGAGTGCCAGAGACAAAGCTTTTCAAAAGCAAAGAAGAACTGTACCAGGATGGAGACAAAGCATGGAAGAAGGTAACTGAACTGAAAAATCCATGTTTGCATGTAGTATGTCATAAAAAAAGAAACTGAGAAAGCTATGCCTGCATCTTAATGGAGGAGACATTGGAAGTTAAAGGATGGGTTAACAATATATAGATAGAAGTTCTTGAGTATACGCAGATAGCATATTTTTTCCGAATTTTATCCCAACCTGATAGTGTTGCAATGATGAATTTTTAAACCAGTGATTCCTCTGTCACTTTCCATCCATCATCACGAGAACACCAGAAGTTTTTAACAGAAAATGTATGAAATTTTTGAAACCCTGAAAGGAATGAAACTTAGTACCCATGATATTTATATTTTATAAACACAGGAGATTAGAATAACATGATGCAGTGTTAAAAGAAGCTTTGAAACAAGCGCAGCCACAAGTCTAAAATTAAAATCAGAAAAATGTGTGCTGTGAGAAACCTTGTCATGGTAATTAGGACATGTGATTGATAAATGTGATAGTAGAGACATAATAAAAAAACCACATAGATGAAATGCCACTGTTTACTGGCACGTCAGAACTTCTGTGGATCTTTGGTAAGATAGTCTGTAGCAAATTCAGACCTTCAGTTTCCTCAGAAGGCCAAGATCTTTATGAACTACACAAACAGACTTTGTCCCCATCTGGCATAAATCATACAAACATGCTTTGGAGGATTTAAAAAATGTATTGATCACATCTTCAGTAGTGGCATTTTATACTGTTTTCCAGTCCCCAGCTGAGAGGTGTCATTCCTGTTGCATTGAGATGACAGGGAGCCCAGAGCACACAATTGCCAGTGGCCTGCAGATATCGAGACCCAATATATCCACTTTGAGGACACAGCCTTGTCAATCTACGGACTTGCAAGAATTTTAGTGAAGTTTTGGAGCATGTTATTAAAACAGATATTAATACCATGTTAAGAAAGACAAAAAAGAGAAGACTCTCTTTAGGACGTCAAAAACTTCCTTAAGAATTGAATTAGAATTAGGCTTACTGAAAAATCAGTGCCAATGTAGTTACTACTGGCAACATGCACCTTTCCAAAGAGCCCTGTTCATTGCTTCTCTTCCTCTAGGTCAGTATGTCACAGAAGCTCTTGTGGCTGCTATTTTGATTAGCTAAGGAGATTTAGCACAGAATTATGGAATAAACAAAATAGCTATTACTGACAACAGCTATCATGACCAGTTTAAAAGTAAGAGGTTGCAAAATACCAAATCTAAATAAATTTAAGGCCTTTTGCTTGGCATGCAGTTGGAATTGCATCCAACTTTCAACCAAAACTTAAATGAAGCATTACCTTTCTTGTACAATGTTTGGCTGGATAAAACTCAGAAGCTAACGTGTTTGAAGATTATGAAGAGCTGTAGAAAATGAGGAACAGGTAATATTTTAGGTATGCAACAAATGTTACTAAATTGAACCTAACAGCTACAGTATTTATCTAATATCCTTAGTGAAGGGAAATTATTCCATTGAGACATATTTTGTGTATTGAATAAGATTCCAGCACTTTTGGGATTGTTAATGGATGAACTAAATAAAATTACATTCTAAACAAATGTCCAGATCTATTTTTCCACACAATCTGCAGAAGATTTGTCCTGAGTTATACTATTATTCGTGTTTAACCTCCAAAACTTGAAATTACAGATAGCAAAATATTTCTGTATAAACTGTTGGTTTTAGACACAGTCTTATGTTATCAGTCTTTTAGCAGGTGAGAACAGCAACAGTAAATTCTACTTTCACTAGCTAAATTTCTTGAAAAAAGACTGACTGCTATGTAAAGCATCCTGCTTCAGAATTATTGGATAACTTAGTGGCCGGAGTTTTTATTAACCTACAGGTGATATCAGCTCTGCGTATACAGCTATCTGGGAGGTAGCTAACTACAAAATGTCTTCAGATGAATGTGTCCAGAATGTGCTCAAAAATGCCATCTACTTCCTAATATATACTTCAGAAAATTGCATGGAAGCTGGTAGGAGGAGAATAAAAACAGCTATTTTCTTAACCTTCACATTAACTTCTTCTTTTGCTTTAGACATTCTCTCTCTTCTACTCTTACTTTAGCAAGTAATACATATGTGTTTTAGCTATTAAGGTGAACACACTTAGAGAGGCATTTGCACTGCACTGTCGTAATTCACCCAGGGGAGGTGACTGTAGGCACAGTAAATCAGAATGCAGGGCCCTGTCATTTCCCTTTCCTGCCTTGGCTTTAGGATGCTACTTCTGCTCCCAAGAAACATCTGTGTGAAGAAGTGAGTAGGCTTGTTCTCAAAGAAACCTAAAGGGATGGGAACAGTGTGAAACATGTTAAGGATATATATATAAAATAATTTTCTGGTTTCATAGTTTCCTATCTAGCTCACTATCGACTGCTCTGCTGTGCTCTTAGATGATCCCAAATCACCACAGCTAGGAGGGTGCCCTTGGCTATTCCCCTGTGCCAGCAGCACTGGTACCTAACAACACTGAACTTCACCAGAGGAGGCCCTGGTAGGCCTCCAGCTGAGAGTCAAGCACCTCAGGCGCTCAGGCATTCAAGCAGCTGTCCAACTTAGAGCAATGCAGAGTAACCCACTTTCTGTTCCTAAAGGGAACAGAAACCAGTACATCCAAACACTTCCAAGAGTCTATAGGTTTGTTCTTGGCCATGGCACTGTCCCAAAAGCTGTTTCCAATACTGATTTTTTTCTCATGCTTGGGCAAAGACTGAAGTTAACCTTGGAAGTGGCCCAGGAAACCTGTGGGTTGGCCCAAATGGGCATATATCTGTGTTGAATACAATACCAAATGGTTCCGCTCTTCTCAAACTATTTTCTGGGTAGGAGGGATATGGTAGCCAGATTTTTCTCAATATCAAGGACACCTTCTGTGTGTGTTTCATATAATTCTGCAGTCACTGCAAACGTTCACTCGAAGGGCCCAAGCCAACAAAACATTGGCAAGAGTCCCTTTCAATAACCAGTACGGAAGTCCAAGGTGCTGGCACTGCTATTAATGAGTTTGAGTCCTACCTAAGGTCCAGATGCTTCTTTAGAGAGGAGAAAGAATACAAAAGGAAAAAAAATGGTTTCAGGAGGCATTGAGTGTGGGTTTGCATGTGGTTGAAAGGCTCAAAGTCAGTGCCTAGAAACCTGTTAATTAGCAGCAACTATTCCTGGCATCTGCTTATCTGTACATGTCCCAAAAGTGCAAAATTGGAGTGTGTGGGTAAGTGTGAGTTTGTTGATTACATGAACAGTATTATGGCTGGGTAAATATTCTGCATGAAATGATCCTGTCCTTTCCACAGCAACTACAGCTCTGGGCAGGCCATAGGCATTTTAAAGGCTGCCCAGTACATTAGATCTCTCTCCCACAGACTCACTAGCAAAGGAGTAGTAGAATATTTGGGGCAGTGACCCTTATTTTAGCTTGCACCATTTTGCTGGACTGTCCCCAGGACTCTAGCAGCAAGGGCCAAGCTAGGTGAACCTCTGTTAGTGGGCAGTGACTATGGAGAAGACAGGAAAATGTTCTCCGTATGAGTTTAGTGTCAAGCCCATTCACCTTGCCACCCCAGTGGTACCTCAGTGGCACTATCCATCCCTTTTCCCGGAAAGACTCGCTTCTAAAAAGGAGAATGCCAGGATACCTAGATCCTTTCAGTGAATGGACATATTACATAGACTGAGGCACCAAAAACATCAGGCTGGCAGGGGTAGGCAAGCTTACATATAGCAGAGCTGGGGGAGGAAAGCGGATCAAGATCCTGTGCTGCCCACTTCCAAAGAGAAACCCAAATTACTCTGAACCATGTTTCTGCCAAATGCTTATGGCTAGGCTAGCCAGTGCTTGCCCAGAAGTCAGATATTCCTGTGCGGTGCCAGGCACTGCTTTATGCCCCGGAAGCCGGCCAGCACTCAGACCTGGAGTAAGAGAAGGGGGTTAGTCAGGGAAAACATAGTTGGCATGGAGTATTGAAAGGGTATCTGGATGCATTCAGCAGAGGGAATATTCTGTATCCAAGGAAAGACCTCTGCTGATTGACTTTTGTGTGCTTGCATACAGATGGTGGTGATTATTCAAAATTGTTGCTGAAGTCCTGCCTTGCCTGTGGACAATCAAGAAATACGATCTTAAGTGTACAAGGAGGGACTCTTAATAAAACAGAAGAGAAACAGCCATTATGTTTTATGTATGTGTTTGTTCCTCTCCTTGTACAGTGGAAGTCTTTAGCTTCTGTGTGGCACATCTGTTACACACAGAGACTCACAGATAATCTGCTTATCAAGTAACTTTGAATGATGACTGATCACCTAGCTTTGAAAATATTAGCTTTAGCTTGTTTGGTTTAAGTCTGTTCATCCATATAGCATATAGACTTTCCAATAATGTAAATACACAATAGGAGGTGATTTGTATACTGAACCATTTTTGAATTAAATTTGATAAGCTAAAACCCCATCATTTTTGCTCAGAATTTGGTAACATTCAGAATTGAAAGGAATTATGTACTGTGCTGAGTAGGTATAGGAATGGGAAGAAACAAGCCCTTCTTTTTAAGAGGGAGGAAGAGCAGGAAAGGATTTTAGTACTGAATATTCTATTCCATGGTCTCAATAAGATCAAATTGAGAGGGACAATATGCAAACTAAACTATTTTATGTGCCTATGAAGTATGGAAATACATTTTCGAAAGGGCTAAACTCCTGAAGGCCAGCTGTTCTTCTCTTAGGTGAAATGATTACATACATACATGTATATAAAGAGGTAGAGCATGCACAGGTGAAAATGACAGTGAAAATACATTTCATCCCAAGATGAAATCCCAAGATAAGGGATTTTAGGGACTAATTATTTATAGATAATTTAGGGAATTAAATAGATTATTTATATGTGCTACTTAATAGAGAGGATTAAAATCAGCATTGCTGGAAAGTTTAAAGAAAGGAACCTGAAGCTGTGTGTAAATACATACATATATAAATATATAAATATCCACCCGAGTAGGTAACATGATTTTTGAGGATGAGAAGTACCAAGACACACTGAATCACAAGACCCTCACTCAAGTTATAAATATGATTTTCTTTTATGTGAAGCTCACAGAAAATTTGCTGCATTTAACACTGGGGGTTTACAGATTGGAGGTCTACAAGAACTCTATAAAGTACCACAGAGACTTTTGAAATGCTACGAAAAATCCTTGAATACTTGGCAGTTTTGAATGTCAGCTCTCTGCTAGTCCATCATATTATGAACTTGGGAATCTCTTGATCAGCTCTCTTGTTTGAATGGCAAGTAACTTCATTTTGGGAGTTTGAAAATATTTGAAAGCAGTCTTTAGATAAGATTGAATAAATGTTATCTTTGCATTTAGCAGAATCACCTCCTGCTGCTAAACAGGTTGTCTGCCTTGGCTATGCAATGGATGTTTTTCCAATTCTCTTTTCATTAATAATCCATTAGGTCTTTTTCTGTTAATGCTATTAGAGTGATAGTTGGCTTTGGGTATGAACAAGGAGAACCCAAGCAAAAGATCAGGCAACATTTTGATAAGGAAATAACTCTAAATCTGCCTTTTTTAATATTATTTCATTAGAAAAGGCATCAAGGTAAAATGTAAATGTGAATTATGATCTCATCTCAGCTCTTGGAAACGCTCCTTTGATGTGGCACAGAGCCTTCCAGGCTTTGCGTCTTTCAGTTGCTGCTTTCTAGCAGAGTTCCCAGTGTTTCCCCTATGTTTGTACCTCCCAGATAGGAAGACTGCCATGCTAATTCACATATTTGTTATCAGTAGACAGGACTGTTAACAGTGACTCCCTTTGGAGTAAACTCACTCTGATCTCCTTTTAAGGGCAGAATAAGGCTACCTGCCTTGGGAGTGGAGTGAAGCTCACTTCTGTGCAGCTCTGTCTTCAGCTGGATTAAATTCAGGTATTAGTTACTGTTCAGAAAGCCAATGCTTGCCATTGCCTGTACTCTTCACTGCTATGCTGTTGATCTGTACCATATGCTGGGTTTAGGTGATGTTAGGAAAATCACCTCAATATCATGGGGAATCCTTCACCAGTGTAGTTTTAGCTGTCCTTTGCTAGTGAGCTCTAAAAGGATCAGGATATGGTTGACTGGTTAGTTCCTGATCTTTTTATTCTGCTTTAAATATTTGATTTAAAGAGAGGAAATTTTTCTCTGTACTCATGAAATGATTATCTAATGATAATTTAATGATAATGGATATATTAAAAATGGAAAAGATTCTGATGATCACATGGAATAGGTATAAATGTCTACATGCCTCTCTGCCTTTGTGGCTGGAAATGTTGTCTGAAGAAGAATTTGGACAGACTTTGCCCTTTCAGTATGAAATGCCAACCTTTCAGTTTCAGTAATCAAAATCTATTCTTACTTTATGATGGTGGATATTATTTTTCCTCTTTTTGTAACTGGAAGTTCTGTAACAGAACCAGGAAAAGAAAGGATTTGATTAGTTCCATCAAGAGACTAACATCACTGTTTTTTCTGTATTAATAACAAAAAGGAAACTATTTCATACATCTCTAGCTGAGAAAAGTTAGATACACAGATGACTCTTTTTGAAAGGATACATACTGAGTGTGAAGGTTAGATACAAGTTTGGGATTTGGGGTTTAAGTCTACTCAGGATGATCATTCTTCTGTTGCTTATCTGGTATTACAGTGATAAATATATAGTGTGAATCAGAAACCTTTGCCTGAGCTCCTTTGAAAGTTAGGAGAATTGAGTTCTACATGTAGATTCTATGGTGGGATTTAATTCAAAATTAAGACGCTTAAATTTAGATGTCTGAAAGCACTCCAAGCTCCTTCTGTGTGGAGATCTAGTGTGGGATTCAGTTACCTATCTAGTGCTACTTAGGTGTGTGAGGTTTACTGCCTGGCTCTAGCTGCTTTGCCAGGAGGTGAAGAGTCCTGCACTGTGTCTGTTCATCCTGAACAAGTGTTTTGGGTGTCCTGTGGCATCTTGGACACCCTGTGGTGCTGACAGCTGGATTCTGCTCCCAGTCAAGGGGAGCTAAACCTAAAAGGTTTTGCAAACATTTAACAGATGAAAGCTGAAGTGCTAGAAAGCAGCTCCGTTGAGCTTCAAGCTCTCTTTCAGCCACAAAAAATACTTAAGTGATTTAGATGCATGGAAAGAAAGAAGAGAGAGTCAGAGAGAGTGAGAGTATGTGAGAGAGAGAAAGTAGCCACATCACAATCAGATGTGGTAAGTAGGACTAGGTTTTGTTTCCTACTAAGGAACAGCAAATTCAATTTAAGGGAACTGTGGAGAGACAGTGTAAAAGGGTAAGACTAGAGCTTTAACACAGAAACAGAAGGCTTGGTTCAATGCACTTTATCAGTGACTTCACTGGATATTCCATCATATGTTGTCACATGTTGCTATCATCTTTTGTTATTTATTTGTAGTGCACTTTCGTTTCCTTGAAATTTGAGTCCTCACTGAAAAGAAACCATTGGCCACCCCTAGTAAATCTTTAGAAAAAATACATTACTTGGATTTGGAGAAATTTTCAATGATTGTATTCTCAGAAGTATTCTGTATTATGGATCAAAAATCTGTACACAGTACTCTCAGTCCCCAGCAATTCTCTCCTTTTGTGGTGGGCCCTTTATAGTTTTGCTATAGTTATTGTTTACAAAATCGCTCTCAGACATTAATGGCTGGAAATGTTTTTGTTCATGCAGAGCCATACCCTCTGCATTCTTATAGCTTTTAGCTGTGAAATTAGCTGAACATAGTTTAACTACAGTTTTTACAGTCAATTATTAATGAATATTTTATTCCATGTTCTGTATTACTTTGCCAAATAGAATTGCTGTGAAGTTAATTATTCTGCAGGGTTTTTTTAAGGTGAAAATGAGAGAAAATGCTTTTGCAGCAAAATTCGTATATAGGATCTGTTATGGCATTACAGGATAATGCCAACAACATACTTCAGTAAGCAAGCAAAGCAGGTCAGGATCTTGTCTTATTGTTAGGATGACTGATAAAGCACTCACAAAGCTGAATTCTGGCAGGGCAAAAATCCGCAGCTTTATAATTCAGACTTCATTCAATTGCATTGGCAGACTTTCATATTCTTTGAAATATCAAGTATTTTTTCAAGTTTATATTTTGACTCATTCAGCTCCTAACACTTATTTAAAAATAAGTGTTTTCTGCACATCCAGCCACTCCAGGCTGTGGTGGCTTTTGACAGGCAAAATTCAATGGGAGAGGCTCTTTAGTTCTCTGCACCACTCCAGGGATTACAGATGTTGACAGTGGCTATTTTTTGGGAACCTTCAATATACTTTCAGATGCCTTTTTCCTGAAAGTAATTTGAGTCCAGTTTAAAACATGTATTTCTATCATTAAAATTGACATAGGTTTTAATTTTAGACAGAAAGAACATTGATTTATCATTTGGTTTTCGGTGGTGTTTTTTAGAAAAGCCTTCTTCTGCTTGTCCTTCTAGAAGGGGGAGCAGGTACTGGGAGAAAGTGATGGGACTTTGGTACCGGACTGGGACATACAGGCATCCACTATGCCAGGGCAGCTCAGCTCTGCATTGCCAAAAGATGGATTTAGCCAGCTCTGAACTGGGACACAAGGAAGGAAAGTTATTCTGACCAATGCACAGCTCACTCAGATACTGTTTCAGGCTTTTGGTAAGACTATTCTCTATTTCAATTCACTTAGCTCAAAGGATTCATCACAACTGAAAAACTGCATATTGTGAGACCTCTCTGCTAGCTAGCTGGCCAGAAGTGAAGCTTTCTGACACCTTTCCCTTTCTCCAGACCCATTCACAGTGCCCACCTTTGCACACACAAACCAGAAGTCTACTTTCTAATGTCAATTTGCTGAATGTCTGTTGGGTAAATCCCAGCACACTCTTGTTCCTCCAAGCACCCTAGCTTCTCCCCTCTGACTCCTTCGAGAATCCAGGGATTTCCAGTTCTGGTTCTTGTCCGGGAGCTTGAGGTCAGGGCTCCCAGCAGGGCAAGGTCAGGCCTTGCTGCCAGGGCCCATCCCACCACCCCGCGAGAGCTAGGGGACTCAGGGCCCTAGTGTGAAGCCTCATATACCTTTGTCCAGCCATGTTCTTCCTGGTGCCTGGAGCAGCAGTGGCATTTTGGCCTGTGCGGCTGGGAGGCAAGGCAGTATTTCTCACAGCAGAGGGAAAGCATAGGCATCAGCTTCAAAAATGTGACAGGACACACTTATTAGCAACATATCTGTCAAGTTGGCATGTTATTAGGGCCAGGGGTGGCCATGACAGGTCCTTATTTCTTGGTGATGTTTCTGAGCACCCAATTTCCCATCTCTATAGCTGGAGTTGCTCCCTTCCCTCCTTGTCTCCCACTGCCTACCCATGGTATTGTGGAGGTGAGGTCCTGGACTTTGTTGGTAGGACAGGCCCTGATCCTTCAGGATATTTTCACGATCTTTCAGGATATTTTCGTTCCCACAAGTCATTTGGTCAAATGTTTCTTGGCTTGGCCATGACTGGGATGCAGAGTGATCAAGTCAGGAGTTATTTTTGTAACCAAGAGATGTAGAGGAAATGCTGTGTTGGCCAGGCAGGGGAAAGCTGGCGTAGGCAGCCGTTGTCTTTGGTGCGCGCCTTACAGGGCCACAGACAGGAGCTGCTCCTTCTTCAGTGCAGAAGAGTCAGTGGGGAGAAGAAGCTAAAACACCTCCCTGCCCTCAGTATTTCATTAAATTTGACTCCTCTTCATAGGCTTTATTCAGCAGTGCAGACAGACAACTCGCTCAGCTTAGGGGATTTCTCCATCCTCAGCTTCCCTTGGAAAGTGGCTACATTTGAAAAGTTTCTGGGCATGCCCAGAAGCAGAATACCCGGGGAACACTAGTAAACTGAAGCACACATGGTCTTTTGGATTAGATGCAGTTTAAGGGAGGGGAAGACAGAATCTACAGTTTAGACATTGGCACCGTAGCGTTTTTTTTTTGATCTCCGATGTTATTCCATGGCTGTAGACATTAGTGAATTGCTTCATACATTAATGATCAAATACTAAATTTCAAAAACCTGTCAAGTGGACTGGAGTGCAAAATTATGACAGGTACCTGATGAGCTTGTGAAACTTCACAGGGTCACTGAGATGTGAATTTCTGTATTCACACCTGCTTTTAGTTGGAAAAACAAAACATGTTTGGAAAGTCTTCATTGTTTAGGGAGTGTGGTAGGACTTGAGGTTTATAAAATTTATAAATATACTATCAATGTAAAACTCAAGCTGTTATGGACTCATGGTCCTTTGTTAATCATTCTGCTTACCTGATTCATTCTGTAAAGAACAGGGTAGTTGTCATTCAAAAAACCCAGAAATGGAATTGTCTTTTAAATAATATTGCTTGATCATCTGCTACACCCCTTTTCCCATGAAATGATGAGCAGTGTTGGTTAGCTTCCATTCCCATATAATCAGTTGGTTTTGATATCCAAGAAAAATTGCTCAATTTTTCTCAGTTAAGAGATACATATACATGCATTTGGTAGTATCCCAAATATCTCCATCTTCCTCTTACAGGAAAACTTCTTTATCAATGACAAGAGACAAGTTTCTTTCTTAACAGCTGGTTTGTGAGGAAGAAACAATGTTCAGATTGATGCCTTTGACTGACAGATAAATTGCAATAATATTACACTTCTTCAGTGCCTAACAGACCTTTACAACAGCTAAAAGGACACACATAAAGTGAGTATGGCCTTTAGGGAATTTGTGTTTTTGAATGGCAAACAAACACTGTCATGATTTCAGACTCTTGGCAACGCTTTTGGGAAATACAGGTGAGGCTGTGGTTGGAGTGTCTTTACTGACAATTGCTGACTACAAAAGGTTTGAGAGGCTGCAGGGACCTCACTATAAGAGAAATGCTCCTGTCCCCTCTAGTCTTGTTGCTATCTTTGGCTTAGAACAGGAAATCAAGCCTGAAGTGTTCAAAAGCTGGGACTATGTCAGGGTATAATGGCAGATTTTGAATGCACTTAGTCAAAGTTCCTCTCAATCATAAAGCACGTTTCCCCATTGGTTTGAAGTCAGAAAGCATAAGTTGTTAAAAAAATCATATGCAAGCTCAATCAGCTCTTCACTCTAGACTTTGAATAGCCAACAGACCAACTTCCAGTGATTTCAGACAATTGCTTGGCTCATACTGGGACAGAATCATAGATAAATGTTTCCAATTGTAAACTTCATTATAACTTTTCAATGCATCTTTAACTTCTTGGAGTTAGTATTCACTGTGCACATTTGATTGCAGCCAGAGTCTGGTGCTGATAAACCCTGTCTCTTGGTGTAAAGATGCTCTGTATAATTAGAGACTATTCATGGCAGTGAACAACACAAGTCCTTTTCCAGATGTTGGAACTTTCACAGCATCGCTTGTAAATTTTTTTAAAGAAATGTGTTACATCTTTCAAAAACTCAGAGACAGCCTTTTACTGCTGAATCTCCATTCTGTTTCAGCAGTCTTTGCCTTATTATAGCATACTTTTAAAGTCTTTTGACTGAATTCTTAAATGACAAACAATTAGGAAAGGAGAGGCGGAGAAAATTCAGTTTAAAACATTTGCTGATAGCTTTGTACATCTCACTGCTATCTTCTAACTAGAAAGCATGTGAGGCAGAGACAGTATTTACGCATTAGGCTGAGAGAAATAGGGTTTTTCAGATATTAGTAAAAACTTTGCAAAACTTTCCTGATGTTTTAAAACATGGATTATTTTAGCAATTAGTCCCCACATACTCCCAGGTCTGTCATGATCTATTTTAGTGCTTATAAAGGAAAAGTTCTGTACCAGACTGACACATCGGCAACTTTAGGTACTCATTTGTGTGGTGGATAGTTGGGATAATAAAAGTAAGTTCACTACCTAGAAATTGATAAGGAGTTGTTCTGGCTTCTTCAGGCCCAGGAATTAAAGTTTCTCAAATTAGTCTGGGGTCTTTTTGCTCTGCTGTAAGCAGCAGCCTCTGACTGGGTGCCATGTGTGTCAGTGAGAAGGGTATTGTTGTGTATGGAAACCATTAAGGTAGGGTGTGAATATAAAGCACCAAACTATTCTCTAGTAACTGCTGTCTAGATACATTTATTTCTGAAAGCAGCAATGTTCCTGTGGTGATCGCTCTTGCTATTCCAGAGAACAGTTACTCTGCCATTTTCCCTTTATAGACCTTGAGTAACAGTTTCTCCAAAAAATCATAACCCTGAATTCCCTGAACTTTAAAGAGGGACAGAAACATAGCAGATGCTGTATGCCATAGTAATGAACATATTTTAAACAGATATTATTAGATGTTGAACTGACTAATATTTTCCACAAGGTCTTTCAGGGCTCTGCTGTTCTGAAATGTTAAGTCAAGATGAGACTGTGACCTGACATGCTGCACTTTGGTATGTTAGTATGCATCCTTAAATTCACCCCTCTTTAGTCTTCCTTCAATTACATTTTCTTATTTTTTGTAAGGCTCTGAACAGGTATATCACATGGAGTTTTTGGAGGCTGAGAAGGGCACCTCAGCTTCCTTCTGAATACTCAGTAATGTTGGGCACTTGAAGCCTGAGGAGCATCTCTGCTAGCAGCCTGCCAGTCTGACTGGACTGTTCACGCAGCTAACTGGGCACCCTGGTACCTGTTGAGAAAAGGAAACTGCAACTTACCTTGGGGTAAAGTGAATCAAGCTTGGTGGCAGAGAGAGACTGTAGCAGAAGCCATGAGAAGAGTGAATACCATGGTATGATGTAGACAGGAGAGTCTGAGCACCGAATACCAGCTTTGAAATAATGTGTTTGACCAAAAAAAAATTAAAAAAAAATAAAAAGTAGATAGAAAGATAATCTCTTGCATTTGCCCAGGCATATGAGCATTTCTGAGATTTCTTTATCAAAACTGATCACAAACTACTGTACTCAACTCCTCAATGAAATAGCTTGACTCCTTTCTATGCTTGCAATGTAGCAGGTTTAATATGATATGCTATTATTTTACTTGGGGTTCTCAGGGAAGAATCTTGTAAGGAAAGAATGATATCGCAGAGCCAACCATCTGGGACAGGTGACCCAGGGTTCATTGAAAACAGGCTGCCCTTGTTTCCTTCCATGTGCCAAGAGCTGTCTGAAAGCTGATCAGCACAACAAGCTGCCCAAACACACTTTCTGCTCACGGGGCTTTGCTGGGAGAGTTAGTCTGCACATACGAAGTCAGCTCCGTTGGCTGCATGTTTGCAAGCCAGTCAACAGTTTGCTCTGCAAGGTGGCCTGCTGTCGAAGGGATGCCATTTAATCATTCCTGTGAGCCTGCAGGGTGACATTACCTCTCAGTTTTGTGACAGATATTAGGATATTAATAAGTATTAGGCTTGGGCTTGCCAAGTGATAGGGACTGACCACATCCCTGACAGTCTAAGGAGAGTGAGCATGGTATCACGGAACAGATAAAGCAGGTTTCTAACAGATGTTGTGGCGTGTGCCAGGAGCAGCACCAGCCTGGCTCAGTGGCCTGTTCATGTGTTGGCTGACTATGGGGGACGGCTGTTCTCCAAGATCGTATCTCTCTGAGTCAGCATATGGACTGCTACAAAGAAGCCATGATTTAGTAGTCCATGCAGAGCAATTAATAGGACTTTGGCAGGATATTAACACTTACAATGCCACTTTACTTCTCTCCTACCATGAGCTTAGTAGTAGCAGCAGCAGCTTATTGGTAAAACCTCCTCAGAACCTCATTGCTTTTTAGACTGTGTCAGCTGGCTTTTCAAGTAAGGGAAATGTGTAATAACTACAGAATATTATCTCATAGCTTTCTAGTTTTCTTTGGGAGATAGGGGAGGAAGGAGGTTTTGGTGAGCTTTTCAGATATTGCAACAGTTCATAGGCTGGACTTGCTGAGCACACCGGGAATGCACACATACTCCAGAGCTGTACCGGCGATTTTTATTAAAGCCAGAAAAACATAACAGACTTTACAGAATTGTTCTTGGCACTGCTGTTATAACTCTTCCCCTTGCCCCACACTCTGATTTGCTCAGTTCTCAAGTGGTGACTGTGGGGGACTGGAAAGCTTGTTTTTATTAGAAATGTTTTTAGTAGAAGCTCCTTTAGACATTAGAAATTGCTAGGGAGTATCTCTAGTAGTTACTGTGGCTTCCTCCTGAAAGCTTCTGTGTCTTTCCTGTGATATTACCGTTTTCTAGTCATGGTACATGTGCCCAGACAATAATAGTTTAAATTAAAGTTCTGGGTCTGAAGGGTTTACTTCCCTTACTCTTACTCAGCATGATCCAGGGTAGTTGAGTGAAGCATTGTGCTTTTGGCTTAAGAAGGAAGAAATCATCAGCTCAGCCAGGAGATGGGTTGACATGCTCAATACACTGATACACTTCCTCCCAACCTTCGGTAGGTGTTGGAAGATGCTGGCTGTGCTCTCTTCAGCTGTGCTCTCTTTGTGTTAGCTAAAATAAGAGCTCTGCCTTGCCAGCCTATGTAAACCTCCTTGAACTAAATGCGATGCTGTGCATGTATCTTTAGCACAGGAGTATGTCTCCAGTGAAACCCCCTTTTGGCTAAAGAAAGTCAATAAATGACTGATGTAATTCCTTTCCTAGCTCTTGATGGTATGGGTGCATTCCTCTGCTGCTGCATAGACTACAGTGCAGGATGGGCATATGTGGGAAAGGATTGCTTCTTCAGAGAATGCATATGGGGTGGAATGGAAATTGCTGCCTGTTTGTAAGAAAGCTTCATCTGAGATGGTTTACAACTTCGCATTTTAGCTGTTTATGTAGAAGACAGAGGGATGTAGGGAGATTTGTCACCCTAAAAATTGCAACATGAAATGATTCCCTGAAGCAATCATTGCAGTTCTTGACTTTTTAAAATTCATATAACACATTGAAACAATAAGAGAAAAAACCCAAATGCAGAATAAAACTGTAGCTATAAATCTACTGAAGTTACCTAAGTTATTTTGAAGCTAATTATGACTGTGTGCAAAGCAAATGAAGTGAGAACTGAATTAATGAAGACTAGCTACCTCCCACAAAGTAATGAGGCATGCTTTATATCAATACTCTTCAAATTGAAAAATTAAACCATGCTGCAGCAAAAAAAGAAAAAAAATTAAAAAAGAATTGGGGAAATTTGTTAAGAACAGTATAGAAGATAAGAAATTCAGTAGGATACATGCTCCCTGCCTGTTTAATATTAATCCTTGCCATGCTTTTCTGAGAATCTGATTACTTTTCCCTTTTTCTTCTCTGCCTTGATAGGCACTTTTATTGCCACGGGGCTAAAGAAAATAACAAAACCCTCTTGGTGTTGGGTTGTCTTTTTCAGTCTTCTTTGGACATGTCCAATGGTATTTAATTTTAAGGATATGTGCCTAAGATGGTGCAGT
The DNA here is from genome assembly GCF_036417845.1 of Apteryx mantelli. Classification (NCBI taxonomy): domain Eukaryota; kingdom Metazoa; phylum Chordata; class Aves; order Apterygiformes; family Apterygidae; genus Apteryx; species Apteryx mantelli. The sequence continues at coordinate 110,956,516 of NC_089980.1, read as the reverse complement.
AAGAGTCAGTTGAATTTGCTGAGGCTGATTTGCCACCTTCTACCATGACAAGCAAGGGTCATTTGCAGCTGGTACTCTGTGGTCCACTCCACCTGCTCTGCATTGAGTTTATTTCTGCCCTTTTGTAATCTTTTATTTTCATTTTAGCTGTCTGTTGTAACATTTAACTTTCATAAATCAAAGTCCCTGTCTTTTTTCTTTTCCCTGTTGTTATACTTCTGCAGCCATACTTTTGTCTGGTGAAATTTGGCATCTTTGCCTCTCACTTGGAAAAGTAATAACAACATAGTGTTTGGATTAGTATATCATCTGTTTATAAAAAATGCATAAATCTGTGCTTTAAAGGGGCTACCTTCCATCTGTTTAGCTGAACAGCATATTCATCTACAAGATTTTATTTACATGGGGAAATTTAATTTCAAAAGCAATAGAAGGATTACATAATCTCATTTGGTAATGCCACAATCTAAATTTGGAACATTTCCTGGAAATATTTAGTACTTTTTAAAGGCTCATGAATCATTTGGAGCCCATATTGTTATGCTGTAGCATTTGTTAACCAAAACTGGAAATTAAACAAAAAAACAACAAAAAAACAAAAAAGTAAACAAACTTGAAAACAGATATGTAGTAGCAGCAAGGAGGCAAAGTATTCTTGACTACAAGCTTCCACAGTACCCTCATTTTATATATATTTGGTAGATTCTAATAATTAGATTAGTACAAAAATCTAATGATTAGTAATAATTAGATTAGTAAAATGAACTTCACCTCTCATCATCAATAAAACAGATTTTACCAGTATAAAGTGCTGGAGTATCACTTTCTACTTTACTGAGACAACTGCTTAAAATTAAGAAAAACTATTTATGAAATAAATCTTTTATAAAAAATAGGATTGAAAGGAAGGTCAGCTGTCTCCCTCCCAGGTGCCACAGCTGAACCAACTCTATTTAAACCATTCCTGATGGACTTTTGTTGCCCTTGTTTTTAAAAATACAAAACAAAAAAAATCTCCCACCAACAACTTCTGTTACGAAAATGTCCCTACTGGAATGCAAAGTTATTCCAGTGCTTAATTATTATTACTTTTAGAAAGTTTTCCTAAGGTTTAACCCGTTAACACCAGTTTAGGTAAAATAAGAATTGGTCCTTTGGTTCCAAATCTTCTTATAAAATACTAATAAAACCTGAATCTGATAGGAGACATACCCATTACTTTTTTCACCTGTTACTGTGCTTCTTTGCTAATTTATGCCCACTACCGACCTATTTTGTTCTACAACCAAAGGTATGAAGTCCTGTAAATTCTGTGGGAAAAACTGACCAGCATCACCTATCTTTGCAGTTCCAAGAAATCTAGCATTTTTGCCATCTGAATAAGGCTTTTGAAATTTTATAGCTTATGTGAAGTCAGTCAGTCCTTCAGAAGCATCTGGCTTACAAATAATAAACATTCTTGGCTGGACTTCATTTGCTTTGTAGCTGGTGTAAATCCCTACCTGGCACAAAGCAACGTTCAAGCCTGTTCCCTGGCACGAAGCAACGTTCAAGCCTGTTCTCTTGAAATGCATGGGAACTAAAGAGGAGGATTTTATTTGATTTATTAGAACTATATTTAGTTCTTAATTGCCATATCTTCCAGCAAAAGACAAACCAAAGAGAGCTGCAAGGTCTTGGTCGCTATGTTTTTGAAATTAGTTTAAGTACAAACGTAATTTGTCATTTCTCTAATCCTAGCCTATTTTAGTTTTACACTGTTAAAAACAATTCATGGAATTAAGGAATTAACGTCCGCTGGAGACTTCTATGTGAAGCCAGAACTGATTGTTTAAAAGGTGTGAAACCAGCAGCATTGTTTCCAGATGTTTGTGAGAGCTGTACTCTTGTAATTGAATCATGTCTTTGCATGGTTCCTGATCACATTACTTCTCCTGAATTACTGTATAATGACATTAATTTCAATATAACACGACTTACATATATTTATTTCTTCCTTTTCATCCCCTTTGTCACACTTCTTACTAGGCTTTCATGATGTGTTAAGAAAAGATTAACGCATCATTCTGGGTTTTTGAACAGCAAATTTATGGGTGTTGGCTCTGACATGAATATGTTATCCAAGACGTACTACAGTGTGTTTCTGTCTTTTCATGTTTAAGCTGGTTCAAGCCGTCAGGTTGAATGACTTCTACATTGCTAACCTTAGCTGAGTGTAAAGCTTTGGCCCCATCTATAGAGCTGAGAAAATCAGTTTTTAGATTAAGACAATTGACTGCAAGAAAAATGTACTGCATGGCTGCACACAAATGCCTTTTAATTAAAGGAAAATATTATTTGTCTCCATAGCAGGGATAGTTCTAGTTGTGCACTTTCTTATGAAACTGAGAACTTACAGTGCAATCCCATATAACTATTTTCAAAATGAATCCAAAATATTAGCACAGCTGTTTAAGATGTATGCCTTTCCACATAAAGAAAGAAAACATTTAGTATTTAATAGTTCAAAGAACAGCTTTCAAATAATACCCAGAGAATGAACATGCTTATTTTTTTATCATTACTGATTGCAGATGTATCTGTTTATACATGCATGCATATTATATATGTAGACATACATGTTTATATTTCATTACACTTTCTTCCTAAACTTTTCCCTCAGATAATAACTAGTGTGAAAATACTTCAGTCACTTATATATTAAGTGTAATCCAATAAGCCATTTGCCATTTTTCTTCTGCTTTAAATGCACTTTATCTCAAAAACAGGAGAAATTTCAGTTTAGTCAGTGTAACTTTTAGAGAAAAACTTGTATGTTGACATGCTTTACACTTCTAAAAAATCTAAAAAAGATCACTACTTTCTGATAGTAATTTTTTTAAAAAGAAAATGTTAGAAATTAAAAATGAATCTTGGATTCCCCTCCCTCCCTGGAAACTTAGTTCAGTTAATGCTGATCAAATGAGTGGGTCCACAAAAATAAAAAAAGATCACAACACAAAAATGCTAAAGAGTTTTCAGACCTTCTGCTGTCCAATTCTAGATTGTTCCTTGAATTCATTTCTGTTAAAAACTTACCACACAGATGCCCCCGCCCCCCTCCCTGAGCTTTAGGTCACTTGCTGGTACAGTTTGATGGAAAGAATTATTTCATGTTTCTGTTATGGTCGTGTCTCCTCTGAGCTGTCTTTCTATACCTTGGCCATCTATTGGATCCCCTCTCTGCATATATATTTGAACAAGGATTTAGTACAAGTGTTTAGATCTTTCTACAAACTGTTGCTGAAACTCTTTCTATGGACATATTTTTTTCTCTTCTGCTTTCTTTTTTTTACTATACAATTTCAACTTTTTGAAAGGTATCTTCTTATTTTAAGTAGCCTCCCTCCTTCTGTTGTTTAGCCAAGGCAACATGGCTGGCTTCCTCCTTTGTGATGTTTCTAAAAGCTTTTTGGCAAACGGTGTGCATTCATTTTGACTCTCTAGCACATTGTCTGCCAGCATTTTACAGTTTTGCCTCCTTCTTTTGGTTTCTCTCTAATAGTTTTTCTCATTTTTAATGTAACTCCCCTTTTGGAAATGAAGCACTGCTGTATTTTGTTACTCCTGAAAAGAAAATTAATATTTATTCATCAGAGTCTTTGAAAGTAACATTGTAAATCAGGTCCACAAAGCTGTCATTCCTGTTGTCTGAAAAGTTGTCTTGGCTTTCACACCCCGAAGTAACTTCTATCCAGCCTTTAGCACAGTAGATGGAATCTCGTTACTCTGCTTTTTCCTGTCCTCTCAGCTTCTGATCACCCTCAGCCTGTCACAGTCACTACCACTGTCCTAGCTGAGTAATCTTGATACTGTACTTTTCCTGTTTGGGCATGGAATTTCAGTCCCTTTAAAGATTTTATGTTATTTGCTATTTACCTGATTTGACTATGAATGATATACAGATGAAACAATCCAAAATCAGGATAAAGCATTTTGAAAATGGAACAGGCTGGCTAAGACAAGTCCGTCAAACATCTCAATATCCCATCATTTTTAAATGAAAGGTACTGCTGTTAGAAGCTTGGAGCCTCCCAGAAGGGTGATTTTAGACTCTAGTTGCTTATAGCTATTGTAGCTATATATATGTGTACCGGTACTATATGCAAATGACTGTGTTAGTTTAAAATGTAGTTCTGTGAACTGCTATTTATTATAATCATGGCTCTGGGTTAGCAGTTCCTTCAGAGCTTCTCCAATAGAAAATAGCCAAAGTGCTGTTAATGGTACCTCTGTTATTATGAGATATTAGGCAAAGCAGAGAGAAAAAATATGTGGGTAGACTGCAGCAATAGTCTAGAAATCAATACTGTAGGAGACATAATAAGGATATGAGACTGATAAGCAATACCTTTCTTCTGTCTCATCCTTGCTCAGTCCAGGAGGAAAATATGAACAAGCCTTTGCATCCTGTTGCTCTACTAATTGGAAAAATCATTTTTCCCAGGTTGTCCAGAAATCCCCAGAAACAATGAAATTATATATAGCCGATTACAGAAAAAAAGAGAAACTTGACTTATTTTAGAAGAAGGGCAGGCCAATAAAAATTCAGTCCACCAGTGGGATAGTTGAAGAGTTTTACAAGCAAGAATATGCTTAAAATCTGGGGAGATAAGAGGAAAACTGAAAGGCTGAGAATATCTTGAGCTCTCTGCAGCAGATAACAGTACTATTGCCCACTGTTCCCAACAAGTGAAATTGAATTGCTTTCTTGCTTTTAAATTTAGCAGTACTAATATATTACTCTCAATAAATAGAAGTTTGGATGATAAATCCCAGTGTAAAAACTGACCTCAATTCCCCATTTATTGGAAAGGAAAAAGTCATTGTGTAAGACATCTCCATTAGAGTTCTCCGATTTGTCATACAGTTTTTAATAGAGGATGTTTAACTCAGCTTTAAGTTCTGATACTATTCTTGTGTTATCAAGGAAACAAGGAAAAATTAAGGAAAAGAAGCAATCTGGAAAATATGGCTTTTTGTTGACATTTGTGAGACTTGAAATGATTAATCTTTCTGTCAGCAATCCAGAATTTCTGGATGGACAGTCAGCCAGTTAGTTACTCTGGCAGAGTTAATGTTTTCAGTTACTCTGGACACAGGCTGAATTTGGGCATCTGGCATCATCTCACTGGTTTTGTCTCCAGACTGTTTTTCAGATGGGTTGAACTAGGCAGAAGTCTCATTTTTTGTAGTGGTTCCCTCTAGGGTCCTCAGTAGTTCAGCGGTAATGGTAACGTGCTTGCTGAAGTTCTGGTGATAGTCAAGGCTTGATACCAGAGAGTATGCTCTTTGGCAAAGTGCAGATGGCTTTGCCATTTCTGAGGCAATTCCCTTAATGTCCATATTTCTACTTGTAAGTGCATCCTTTTCCTAAGAGTGTTAAGAAAAAGGTAATGGGCAGCACAGGAGACACTTTCATTTTCCAGGATCTTCTTGCTTAAAACCAAGTTCTCTACATAGGTTGCATGCTAGATCTTTTTCTCATGATAGTTTCAGGTGCTACTTTCACTAGTGTTTCCAGATTATCATAACATGTTATAAACTTCTAACCACTTTTCAGTACCTGAACTCACAGTCAAGATAAACATACTGGACCTGAATTTGCTGTGCATCAGGGAAGCCTGCCAGTCATGGTGGAAACCACACAAGGACAGTGCGAACTTCATGGAGCAAGCCATTATCCTGTACTACAGGTGGGCTAAAATACCTATTGTAGTGGATCTGCTGTGCTGATTTTTCTAAATGATATTTCAAAAAATACTGTAATTCATAAGCAAGTTTAAGTCTTTCCTGCCACAACACTCAGAAATAGAAAATACAAATAGATTCCAGTATGAAAGCAATATTTTTGTATTTCTTTTACAAATGAGCTATGAACCATCTGTTCATAATGAAACCCAGCTTTCACTAAAGCAATCCATTACCATGAATAGGTTAACTTTTTCCATTTCAGTCTTAGAAACACCAGGTTCACCAGGTCCCTTTAGTTATAAGAGTGAGCAATGGTCCCCTGAAGCAAAATGGAGTTACATTTCTTGATATACCATATAATGACTCAGAGGAGAACGTATGTCATCATAATTCAATGCTGCACATTTCCTGGTGCCTATGTATTGTGCAGTGATAAAATACGCTCTTCATCTTATCAGTAGAGGTAAAAAATACTTTTTTAAGTTAGAAGAGATAAAATATCAATAATTTAAGATCTATCTTCCGGCTTAATTGTAATGAAATTTAAAGATAAGTACATTTTGATGAAAATGATAAACCAGAAATTTCTCACAGGCAATAGTCTTCTAGCCTGTTTTATTAATCAAAATTGGCCATGTTCAATTAGTGTCAAAATAAAAATATATTGTGCCTTTTTATGTGTGTATTCTATATATTTATCAGTAGAGGTAAAGTAAAATTATGTAATAAGCTCAGAGAGATAAAATATAAATGATTAAACACATCTTTCTAAAACAGGATTATCTATTATGAAATTTAGAGACAGAACAATTCATTGAAACAATAAAATAATGGTTATTCACTGTATAATGTTCTTCTACTCTGCTTTGTCAATCAAAATTTACCTTATTCAGTAAGCTTCAGAAACAAATGTATTTGGTTTCTATTAGGTGAAAAACTTATGTTGGTACTCAGATACAAAAGACCCTAAATTAAACAAAGTTCTCTAATTATATTCTGTAGATCACTGTCAGAGCTGTTCTATTGAGCTCCTACTTTTACAAAGCAAGATTAAGTTACAGTATCTTTCTTACAAACTAGGAACATCTTAACAGGGTAAGTGGCTGTGGCAGGCAATCAAAAAGCACAAAAATTTTATGAATCTTAGTTACAAAGTCACATTTTTAAGTGATTCATTGAAATGAAGCAGAAGAAAGCAACTGTGCCCCTGCTTTGCTGTTCTTCAGGTATTATCCATAGGAATTGCAGCCACTGGTGTGGCTATAGCAGTTCAAAAGAAGTACGAGCCCAATTCACACAAGTTCAGTTTACTTTAGATATCTGGGGAGCTGTACGTTAAACATGCAAAACATTTTTCTTAACTGCAAGGGTCTATGCCTGGATGGAAAAGCCAGGAAGGTATCCACAGCACCTGTTTAAATAGGGTTCAGATGGAGAATGTTTAAAACCTTCCTTTATCAACCATGAGAGCTTATTTCATTATAGCACAGACAGCCCCCGGGGCAGAGCTTTCCCCCACAGTCTTCTGGAGGCTCTCTTGCTGACACTCCACAACTTTCATTCTGGGATATCCACCGTCTAGGAATGGAGCAGGGAAATGTTTCTGTGAAATAGAGTGTAACTGAATGAAAACTAGGAGCACTTCTCTGCACTTACTTGAATATTTATTTTCTCCACATGCTATCTCAAAAATGAAAACTGAGATAATGATAAAAGAAATCCAGAACCTTGGGCTTATTTCACTGTGGAAAACTGCCCTCACACTAAGCAGTAGGAAAACTGTTTTATGTTCTGGAAAATATGGTTGATAAATACAATTAACAAGTTCAGAAAGTCTGTTTGAATTGTGAGAGTTATGAAGTTTTTCTTAATTTATGGGAACTTCAGAGGGGACCCCTACAGCCATATCAATACAGCACAGTGCCTAGCTTAATTAGTCCCAGCGCCTGCATCTGTAATGCTAAGCTGAGAAGAATTAGGAAATGAGACTGAGTACAGGTGCCCATCTATCCCGTAGGTAGTCCCTGCCGTGGTTTTGCCTGGGGCCAGCTTGCACTTTTCCAGATAAAGCTCAGACTTGCCCTGGGATTGGCAGCAGGCTCAACAGGTGGTTTGGACAAGGCTACCATGTTTTGGTGGCTAAGAGAGTCCAGCTGTATGGATGCAACCCATGGTATGCCATTTGCCCCAAAGGTTAGAGGGTGCTTTTGGTCTGTTTCCTTTCCCATTAAAGACGCAGGTGGTGAGTCCCTACTATGGCTGCAAAGCTCTGGGGGCCCGCACCAGTATCTCATTGCCGCGCTATGTGGTTCTGTTTCTTCAGGCGTTGTTTCCTCTCGCTGGTGTCCCGTTGTGCTGTGCAGACCCAAGCTGAGGTCCGCAAGTTCTTGTGTGTGTCTGGTGATTCCTCCTACCTCAGTTCCTTACCTGCAGATTGTGCACCATAGCCATGGCATTCTCCCATCTGTGATTTATGGTGTCAAGTTGCAATGTAAATTCTTTGGGCTGAAATGATCTACCAAGTGGGTTTTTTGTTTGTTTGTTTTTTCTTTTTCTTCAAAAGCTTAGTTCACTGGTTGCCAATCTGGTACCTTTTAGAAGTTAGAAGTATACACAGAAGCATAGTGCTAGGTGGGTCCCTTAGGTCACTAAGGCAGCCTCAAAGCAATCACAGACACATACACATGTAATTCCTTTCATAAGTTTATGAAGCTGAAACTTAATATTAGGTAGGTTTGTGTCCCCACTGCTTTGAAAGGAATCTGCCCCCCAGAACTTGCCTCTCTGGTGATTAAAGCATTCTTCTGATTTGAAATCTGAATTTCACATGGCTATTTGCTCTTTTTTGCCTGCAGTGTTTGTTAGCTCATATAGTTCTCTGTTTCCCACTTGATTATTTACTGCCTGCTGTAGTTTTGAGGCAAATCTCCACAAGGTCTTACATTTTGTTGCTTAAATACCCTGAACGGTACCTTCATCTGGGTCCTGTAGGAACAAAGGATTATTAACTTCCTTTTTGTTGATTTCTAATTTAGACTTATTCATCACCAGTTCATCCCCCCATCTGGACTTGCATAGGCACTGCCCTTTAGCTTAAATACTTTTCTCCCTTCATGAACTACGTCCTTTGTGTATGCAGACATAGAAGTGACCAAAGGCTTGAGATAGGCAGTGAAAAAAGCTGCACAGTGCCTAGGGAAAATGAGATCATAGTATTAGCAAAAGGTTCACCTCTTGTCATCTGGTGTCTCAAACAAAAGCATTTATAACATATTGAAAAACAGACATTACTGTATATCTGGGCTGCAAGACAAAAAAGAATGCTGTTGGTAATTGTTAAATGTAGTTTCCAGTGACTGCTTACAACTATCGCAGCATTTTTAGACTGTAGGCAATTGAACTGCCTCATCTGATTTTCGCTTTAAAATTGTAGCTTAATTTTCCACAAACAGATTTTTATTTCTCTGCTGATTAGTTTACGGTAGAACTGCTCAGTTCCCAACAAACTTTAGAGTAGTGCCAAGCCATCTGACCTTTTCTCAGGAATAAAAGAGAGAATCTAACATTTAGGGTTTATTAAAGGTTCAATTAATTTTTCATAAGACTGATAAATGAATCTCATAATCCTGCTTTTGGAAATACAGTGTACTATATGCAAGATGAAGGCAGAACATTTTCTTGTTTGTTGTCTGCTACTCTACAAACAATTTTAGAAATATCCATTTTGATAAAATAGTTCCCTTTAGCTATAAAATTTCCATATCATCCAGTGAAGGGCCCAGGATAACCTCCTTTCTTTAATAATAGATATTTAACCTAACATAAAAAAATAGTAGCAAACATCACAGAATATAATAGTTCCTGTCAGCATGTGACCCGCTCCCTCGGTGGCTGAGCAGAAGAGTATAAACATAATAGACCTCTGCAAGTAAAGATACCTAAAAATAGAAACCTCTGTGGAGTACAATGCAGTGTTTCACAAGAATACCTAGAATAAGCCCTAAGTGTACTTGCTAAGCTGCTGGAAGTAGTGTAACTATGTTTGGGCATGTCTGTACTTCCAGACAGATCCTCTCTCTGTATTGGTCCATAACAGTGCTAGTACCATGACTACCCCTATTGCAAATACGTATCAGTTCATTCCCAGGCACAGATCTGGGGTGAATCAGTTAGTTCCTTGGGATGAGACAACCCAAACAGAGAGGAGTGGACAGTCTGCACCAAGGTTTGCACCCTGCACATAGTGCGGATGTGCGTCAGCCTGTATCACATGCCTGGGGCTCGGTGTGTACCCCTGTCGAATGCAAGAAAGACAGAATATCCTCAGTGTAGTGCTTTGCCCAGTGCAACTAATCCACTTGAACGGCTGGTGTCCAGAGCTGCTTTGTGATCCCTCCCTGTGCCCTGCAGAATGCCCTCAGGTGGGGTATCGCTCACACTCCCAGGCTGGAAGCAGGGCTGGGTGCTGCAGCTTGCTCCTGGGTTGGGCATGGCTACGTGCACTCTGCACAGCACTAGGAGTTGAGAGTTGAATGCTTTCTTTGGGAAGAAGAACTGAGAACGAGCAACTAAAAGCTCATGTAGCAGAAAAGTGCTGACAAAGTACATTCTGTTTAGTCAGCTACTAACCAGTTCGTTACTAGTTGGTTCTGCTAACTAATAGCTAAAGAATGGGGGATGCCAGCCATTTTCCCTGTTTCAGAGGTTCTGCCCTGCCAGCTGGGAAGTCAACTCTCTGCTCTTTCAGTGCAATTTTTTAATAATTACATTTAAAGTACACCTCCAAGGGATATTGTGTGCAATCACAAGCTTGCTCTGCCCATACGCCAAACCAGCAGGATACTAGCCAGCTTCAGTCTAAAGAGGTGTAACTGTAATTAGAAATTAGTGCCATACTGAGTCAAAGATAATACACCCACTAATACACCCACACTTGGCCTCACATTAAAGTGGCTACCTGCATTTTGTTTGCCACGTGGGCAGAACATGCTTGCTATTCTATCCAGGCTCCTCTTTCTCCATCAAGTCCTGATCTGGACAAACTATACTACTAAATGACATAATTCTCAGTCAGTGGGTATTGTTCGAAGAATATTACAGGCACATAACTGAGAAAAAACTGTTGTTAAAACATGATTCAGTTTGCCAAATTTCCGTACATATGCATATATATGAACAATAACAGAACAGAATCAGATGCTGGAACTGTTCATTTTAGCACATGGCACTGAAAATTCCCCAGAATATTGCCAAAAGACAAAGAGTAACTTTCAAAAAGATGCAAATGGAAACCATTTTCGAACATTTAACAAATCTTCAATTTAAACACTGATGTGACAAATAGGTGAAAATTAGTGGCAGTTGTCCCTAAGTGTATAAAAGAACAGATGATAATATCTATCTAGTTTCATATAACACTTTTCATCTGTTGATCTCAAAGACTTTGCAAAAGGAGGTTACAACATCTTCAAAGGTATTTGGAATTTATTCAAATGTGACAGAATGCAAGTTTTGTCACATTTATCTTCTATGAAGTGGCTTATTAAGTGCTGTACAAGATGGCACACCTGAGACTTGCCAGTGAAGAAAACACTACAACTGACATAAAACCTAAAAAAAATGAAGAGAAATAATCTATTTTAATATTGTTTTCCACAGCATCTTTTTTAAATTAGCAGATTATACTTGTATATATATCTCTATCTATCTGCTAAGAGAGATTATACTCCTTTAAAAGTGTAAATTAAGATTGTTGCCGCGCTCTCGCTCGGTCTCATGGTGCCACCGGGGGTGCACTGCAGCTTCCCGCTGCAGGGCCACAAAGCACAGACCTCAATGTGAGAGATGCTAAAATGGCGTTTATTGTGAGCTGCGATCAAGCTTATATACAGTTGCATTTCGTCCCCACCCCTAGTCTGCGCGTCACACCACGTGATCTTCCGCTACGCCTGCTCTACCGCTTCTCATGCAAATATCTTTGTCTACGCAGTTTCCCAAGATCCCTCACAAAGATAAATATTCTTTACAAATCAGTATTAGATGTTGAAGAGCATTGAATGTACACTTAGTGGATGGTTGTATTTTGAAAAAATCCTATCTGCTGAAATACTTCTTAAATGTTGGGTAATCCAGATTACAGGAAATCAATTTGATGTTTTACCTTCTCAGGGGAATCCTCACATTATGAATATAGGTGAAATGTTTTTAGTCTTTCTTAAATTAATGTGTCTTTTTAAAATAAAACTGATGAAGGCTTCTTGGTAGATAGCAGGTAGAGCCCTACTTGTGTAGAATGGACTATGCAAAATTATTATTTTTTTCTCTCAGTCTTTGAATGTAAGACTCTGGTGCTGCAGCATGATCCAATGATAACTATTTGTATCAACAAAGGGGTGAAATATGAGAATCATAGTATCGTAGAAATGTTCATAGGAAGGGACCATTGTATGTCAAGTAGTCCTACCTCCTGTATGAGGCAGATGTACCACAAACCCTAGATTGGGTCAGCCTTGGCTTTGTCTAGCCAAGTAATGAACATTGCTAAGGACGGCCGTTCTGGGCAACCTGTTCCAGTGCTGCACTACCCTCCCGCCAAAAATGTGTTTCCTGATGTCCAGCCTGAATGTCCCAAGCTGCAAATTTATGTCCATATCATCTGGCACTACCAAGAAGTGATTGGCTCTGTGATCTTTGTAACTGTGTTTCAAATAGTTGTAGGCAAATATTAAATCAGCCCTTAATTTTCTCCTCCTGAGAGTAAACAAGCTGATCTCCTTTACTTCTCCTCATGGGTGTATGCTCTGACATGGTCCCTGACCATCTTTGTAGCCCTTTCCAGCATCCCCAATTTCACAAAATGATGTGGTCTTCGAAATCTGACTGGATACAAATGGCTAACCTTACGCTTAGAAGAACAATGTTGGTCAGTTAAGCAAGGACATGGTAAGCTACCTGTGTCTGATGAAACAGAAAATCCTTCAGCATAAGAAAGGATGATAATTATTTATGCAAGTCAGACAGCGTGTCTGCAGTAAACTTGCATTAAACCAAGAAATGGAAAGCGAATAAAACCCTGTAGTTCAGCTAACTGATTCTGGCAAAGTCAGTGAGTCACTAGCTGCCACTGGCTAATGACCTGAATCTGCTTCAGTTCTCAAGCCACTTTGCCTGCGCCACTGTGGGAATTTAACAAAGGAATCTCTACCTGTTAGGAAAACACATACTGAATTTTTTAAACTCATCACACTGATTTGATGGACATAGACAGTTAAGAGAGGCAGAAGATATAAACTAATGAGCTAGGGCTTTTTTCCCAGTGTTTGGTGATTGCTTTAGAAGTTGGGTGCATTATTAGAAGTGACTAAAATGGAAGGTTTCCATCTTGTGAAAAATTTTGCTTTTCAAAACTTTGTCTTGGCCCAAATCATTCTAAAAGGATGCCATCTGGTTTCTCCTTGATCCTTACTCAGTTAAATTACCATTATTGACAGTTGTTAGGTTCACTGCCAATCATTTCAATAGTCAACTGCTGGGATGTCTCTGGTTTTTAGCTGTTAGGTATTGCTGCTGTGTCGATCTTAGGCCTTAGAAACAAAAGTCCTGCCATCAGGTGGGAGCCAAGCTTTCTTTAGAGCCAATATTTCTAGGCACCAATTAAGGTAAACAGGAGCAGAGTTCATTTCACCAGAGATGAGGTGTCATAGGATAGATGCACCAGTCTAAGTTTACATATCCTCATCTCCTCCTATAGTCAGAAGAGAGAACAGACACATTTAGAGGGCAACTCATATTCTCCTAACACAGGTATCTAAAATGCTGGAGAAGATCAGCCTCTGCAGATGCTCCTGTTTCTCCATTTGCTAGATTGCTAGATTAGTTCAGGCTCATATGCTTTAGACAGATGGTATGGATCCCACTCACAGTATCCTCTCACAGTCTCAGAATCCAAATTTCCCTTTCTTTGGAAAATTCTTACATTCTAGAGAACTCTATCACATTCTATCTCACATTTTAGAGACAGAACACAGGTTTTTCCTTTCTTCTAAATTAAGCCCAAACTCTAGAAATGTATCCTTTCAGGTAGAAGATGGCAGAAGACAAGCCCAGTCCCAGCAGTGGACTGCAAACAAAAGTGTGCCTGACCATCTAACACGATGAGCAGTTGGGACTGCTGCTCACCATCATCAGCACTACCATCAGTGTTACCAACATCATCACCATCATGTGACCTGCATTGCCTTGTGAAGGGTACCTACCCTGCCCTGGATTTGATGTCTGCACACAAGAGGTGTGTCTCTTGTTAACAACTGAACACAGGCAGTGTTCCTCTTCTACCTCTGTTTTAGTCTGGTCAGTTTAGTCTTTAGTCTTGACTAAGAGGATCAGGAGTATTCTCTGGTCCTGAGCCACTCCAACAGATGCATCTGTCCCAGACACGGACTTGAATTCTGCCACATAAATTGTATTCAGACCAGAGACCATACACTTCTAATGCCCATGCTACAAGGGCTGATGTGCTGGGTGGACTGCACAGAACCATGGACTTTGGGGAAATTTGGCTGGAATCCAGACCAGAATCTCTTTGGGCCTTACTTTAGATTTGGTGGTGATTTGCGGAGCTAACAGTTTTTCAGTCAAAGCACATCCTACAAGTTTAGTGAATGACATGCACACACACAGAAAGGGAGTAAAAAGGTTTCATATTCTCTGAAATTTTAAAGTATCTTCCAGAGATTCCTACAGTATATCATTGCAACTGCCAAAAAATTGTCTTCCCTTTTCAGCAGAAGTAAGCACAGAAACAAAGTGCAGAATTTTAAGGCTTTAGAATATAACAAAAATTATTGACAGTAATGAGGACACAGGAGTAAACAGAATTGTTAACAATGGAATAATTTACTTAGTACATACCTGAGCTTTCTCTTCAGCAGCTTATCCCTCTTCAGCTCCTTATCACTTGCAAATGTACTTGACAGCTAGTTAACTGTTAGTTTGCTACACTGAAAACCTATGCCAAAAATACCAAACTGGTTCAAGGGCCAAGATGAGTACTTTTGAATTATAGCTGATATTTGGGTTATTTTCTACTCTCTTACTCTGATGATGGATAGACTAAGATCTATAAACATTGTATGCTGTTTGTTTCAAAACAGCATAAAGAAGCTGGTGCATTTGTATAAAGAGCTAAAGGTTAATTCAAACCTGCCATCTGAGGGATGCTGTCAGTTTGCATTTAACGGAGGGATTTCTAGATACCTTTCTCATTTTCTATGCTTGTCAAATAATTCTCTCCACATGCAAAACATTCCAGCACCCCCCTGCCTCCCAAGACTAAGGAGAGCAAAACAGCTGAAGTTGTCCCAGATGGGATTGCACTTCACTTCTGCCGGCCAGCTCAAATAAGTCACCTTATTGTGTTGAGGCAGGATTTCCTCTGATTCAAAACAGGTCTCTCTTCTGATTCTATATGAAATCTCATCTTTGCTTTGTTTGTCTTTTTTGATGGCATTTGTCATTGTGTTGGGTGCCTTCCAAACACAGAAAAATTCTGTAGTCTGTCACATTCCTTGCCATCTCTCAGACCATGACTGAGAAAACTAAACAGGGATTAGCAATGGGATGCAGTGCTTTTAATAATAGTGCCTCAATTCCAATGGAGATCTGCAGTCAGATCTTGCTCTGATGACCATGAAGGATACCTCCCCTCTTCACTGAATGTACAGAGAACTTAGGCATTTATTTTGCAGAGACTACCTCATGAAACACCAAAAATTCAGTTTGCTTAAATTAGGGAAAATGGATCTTACCCATAGTGCTGAAGTATTTTTAAGACCTTGGCTTTAGGATCTCAACCTCACATCTTAGAAATAGGGCTAGCTCGAAATAAATACATTAAAGATTGTGTAACAGTATGGAAACATAAGTCACCACAGATTGCTCCTACCTGGTCACAGTATTCAGGAGTTGTGTGAAGAGGACTGCAGATACAGCTGCTCCCCAACTGTCTGATTCCTGTTCTCAGGGGGGTGGGAGTCCAACAGGAGGGGACACAACAAGACAGAAATGACTAGGGATGGCTCTGTAGAGACTTCTGCATGTGGTGAACTGAAGAAGCAATTCACTGGAATAGTGACAATTCAGTCCAAGTTGACATGGCGGAGAAAACAAATCTGAAAGCTGAGAGAGTGAGAAAGGGCTTAATTCAGAGTGTCTGTTCCTCTAAAGCACCACCTCCCACAAGAGTGTTTGAGGGTTTGAAGACTGCAGGGGATGAAGACTTAGATGAAGAAATGATTACTCATGCTTTTCTCTGGAGTCAAGGCCTGTGTGGTGGAAATAGTGGAACCACATGTGAAGTAGATCCTGAATCACTCAAAGTTTACAATCCTATGTTGCAAGGTTTGACATAATGTCAGCTTGAACTGCTCCTATCACTTAGGTGGCAACCTTAGGGCAAGGTGTAAGTTGGGCAGCTACTGACAGTAACAACTTCAGATCTGTAATCCACTTCTGAGTATGAGAAAACATCTTAGTGCAGCTCTTTCAACTCTGGAAGTCTCTAGATAAAATGAGAACCACATTGTCTGAAACAGGCTAAGAAGAACTGGCCAAGACACCATAACGACTCAGAGAGCCTGGCTGAAATCTGAAGAGACTCTGCCTTCCTCTGCGGTGCTTTGAGCAGGGTTTTACAGGCGTTGTACCCAAGCTCTTCTCAGAGGTGTGCAGTGAAAGGACAAGAAGCTGTCACCAGCTGCAGCAAGGTAAATTCTCACTAGATATAAGGAAAGAAAATCCACAACAAAAGGCGATAAGCACTGGCACAGGCTGCCCAGAAAGGCTGTGGAGATCTTTCAAAACTTGAATGGACGGGGCGGGGCCCAGCAACCTGATCTAACTTTCTTTGAAGTTAACCCTGCCCTGGGCAGATAGTGGGAGTAGGTGACCTCCAGAGTCATCTGACTAAACTGCTCCACGGTTTGAAGACTCTGTGTGCTCCAGTGAGGAGCCAGTGACGACAGAGGCAACCTTCTCCCAGAAACGGATGCAGGCCTAGTTCCTTTCCAGTAATGGAAAGCCAGCAAAGGGTATAAACAAAAACTGATGAGAACAGGAACAAAGAAGAGAAATCTTTAGCTATATATTTGGTCAGGGCTGCATTAAATTTTCCATTTAGAAATCCTTTTATCCATAGCATACTATTCAGTAGATCAGTATTTGTCATGTACAATTAGGCAACTCTAAGAAATTTTCAAGTATGGGCTATGTTAAAGTTGCATATGGACATCTGGAAGGTCCTGGGGCACTTTTGATACCTAAATGTACTTTTTTTGATGCAATTCATACAAATGCATCTCAGAAATTACTACATCGTATTTACAGCTAGTATTTACATATTTAGATGGTGTGTCTGCTGTTGTTTTGTACACAGCTGCAGTTGTAAATCTTCAGAAATAGGTGTATTTTTTCTTATATCTTACATTGGATAAGGTTTAAAATATATTTTAAAACTCAAGGCAGTAAAATCCTAGCTTTGTGAGGTCATGAGAGTTCTGAGGAATGAAGAAAAGAGTTGTTTTCTGAAAGTTCTTTGTTTCAGGGTCGTTCGGGCATCATATCTTTGATAACATTTAAACTAAGATTTATTGCACAAAGTTTTTTATAAAGAAATATATTCACTAATACAAGATACATATCCAATAACTTTTAAATAGAGCTTGAGTTACAAGTAAAAAATCTTAGTATATTGAACTATTTGATATACAGTTTTGTAGCACAGAGCACTGTACCTGTAAAGCAGTTGCCATGGGAAAAATATGAATATTGATAGAAAAATTGCATTATGTATTACTCAGTCTGCTACACAGCAGTATCACTCATAGGAATGGACCTTTTAGATTAAATACTTGATGTGAAAAATTGAACAAAAGTGAGAAAGGCCAGAGAAGATAATTTTTCACTGAGTATCTCTGATGATACACAGATATTCACACAGTCCCTAACTTGACTGGTTCAAACCCACTGAAGTCTTTACAATGTTTTCATTTAGTTTTGGCTCATAGTAACTGTCATCAGCCCAGTGTGCGCAGAGAGTATCCACACCATCACAGACAAAATGCAGACTTTTTGCTTCAAACTTTTTGCTTAGATTTAAGCATATACTTCAGTGCTTTCCTAAGCAGAGATGGTGTTGGTGTTAGCAGTTTTTCTCTTTTGAGTCCTATGACCCTTTGGCATTGTTATCTATCTTTCAACAATTTTAATTTTTAGGAGTTTATGGAAAGTCTAAATTTTACAGTTTCTTGTAACTGGCAAGTTTTACAGTCTTACGATGGGATGAATTGACTGCTCTCTACTGACTTTTCTCACTAAATTAATCTTAAAAGTTTAGCTTAATTTGGATTTTTAACTCAGTTAGGTGAAATGTCCTGGGATCAACCAGAGGGAATTTCTGTGTTGAGACCATTTTTATGTGTTCCCTAGCAACACAGGGAAACAAAAAGTCACACTCTCAGACTTAGAGTATTCTCTTTGGGTCAAATTTTCAGATTTATTTGCATTCTAAGACTTTATATATAGCTTGGTACCGTTCCTTTCTAATATTCAATGGTCTGATATACATTTGAATATAGAACTGAACTAAGTTTTATACTGTTTCCCTGTAGAAACCTTCAGGGTTTCCTACAACTTTTGGTGCATTAGAATGTATTCAGAACATTATTGCACTTGCACTGTATCTGTTTTTCACAGCCTTTTTAGTAAGCACTGGAGACCTGCTTCTCAAAAAAAGTCATTTGCGTCCTTGTACTCAGCTTTTCCCAATAATCTTTTGACTACAAAGTGTGTTTTTCTAATTCTGCCTATCTTTGAAGTGTTAAGTCTCTGTTTTATTTTCTTTAATGAGTTTTCTTGATGCAGCTGGAATGGCCAGGGAACGTGATGGCATTACTCCTTGTATGTGTTGGGTCCCAAAGGCCCCCCCAGCCCTGCCTGTCCCTGCCCTTCCCTGGGTTCCCCCCAGCCCCAGCCCCGGCCCCATCCTGGCCCATCCCGGGGCCGTGGGTCACTCCCCCTTGATGCCGTTGTGGTGCCGGCTCCAGCCCCACTACGGCCCGGCCCCTGCCTGGCCACGGGACCCCCAGTGTCGTCCCCACGGTGGTGCCCAGTGCCCCCCGGGACTGGTGCTGCCCCAGCTCCCCCGGGGCCCTGTGCCTTCGGGGTGGGGGGGACGGGCCCTGGTGGCCAGACCCGGCCTGGCCTGGCCCCGCTGGCAGCCCCGACACCACCGGCCTGGCCCTGGGAGCCCCCGGCCCATGCTGAGCCCTGGCCGCATCTCCTCTTCTTGCAAGGCAACCCAGTTCTTTGCTGACACGGGAACCAAACCTCTAATGCTATCTCAGGATCTTACCAAAAAAAAAGTGTATTAGTGTTTAGCATCTGAATTTTAAAGTTAATCATTAGATCCCAGCATCTTCAAAGAAAGATATAAATGACATGTATGTTTGGCATATTCATAAATGCATCTAATAATTTTCCACAATCATAATAACATTTTAAATATTTCAACATTTCTTTTTTTTTTTTTAATAAGCTATACTGGTAGTTCGGTTTTAAATGTGTCTTTTTCACAGAGGAATGGAAACATTCTTCTGCCTATGAATTCAGACTTCTGGAATAAAACTGCTACCTGGCTAGCAGATCAGCTAAATAGCACTCAGCAAATTGATCACCAATCTTTATTTCAGCATGGCATATCACTTCTCCAATTTTATTTAGAGATCATTTGTAACTTTGAAAAAGCTGTTATTTTTATGTCATCTCTGTTCTTTAGGCATCTGTTTGGAATTGGTACTAAAACTCTTGTTTAGCATTTCTTAATTCATTGCCAGCTAATAAAAAACTGAACTGCCAGCTGTCCAGTGACAGATGTTCATTGCTTTGTGGCATTAGGCATAGTTCTATGTTAGACAGTTGCTAAACTCAACAGGGAGAACTGACTGTGATAGTGCTGTAAAGGTTAGGAGATGTTAGAAGTCTTTGTTGAGAGAAAGAATCAAAATAATAAGGATGATCAGAAAGAAAAAATTACTAGACAAAATCTGTGGTGGAAGACATACATCACTTGTTCTCAGCTTTCATGTAGTGCTCCCGTAAGAAGCAGGACTGGATAGGGCAAAAGCCTCCTGGGGAGGGAAGATGCTCTTCCCTTTGGGATCTGTTGAGCCTGCTTGGGTAAAGGAAGTCACAAAGATGGCAGGACATGAGAAGAACGGGGAGGAAGAGAGACACAGCAAAGAAGCGAGGGCTTGCAGTTAATACAGACACTGACATTACTGGAAGGAGAAGCGAAGGGACAGAAAGGCTTCAGGACAGAAAGGCTTCAGGAGTGTTGGAAGGGAAAATAAAATCCTGTGGATCAGAGGAGACTGTGCAGATTCTGCTGCATCTCAGAAAACCTTTGTATTAGTCTGCTGAGTTGGCAAGTAGAGGTCCACAGGGTAAGGGTACGGTGACCAAAAGTGAGTGGTATAAAAAAGTGAGTGATATAAAATCCCAAGTTATTCAGATTTTATCTGATACAATTCCTTTGAGTATTCTTTACTTAATAGCTAAGTATACCAGTTTATATTGTAAAAAAAGTCTTGGCTTTTTCAAAATTAAAAGCCATTCTGGTCTTTGAAGATATCACTGTAAGAAAACAGGCCATGCAGAGCTGCCTCAAAGCTATAGGCTCCTATCATACCATTAGAGATAGGGACAGCTCAAGCCTCTCAGAAAGGGATATCATGGAGAGGTGAGCTTTCACCTGGACAATGAAGAACTTGCAGAGCCAAATCAGCACTTTCAGGAGGAACAACAGGTATTTGGCCTGCATATCAGCATGATCACGTCAATGATTCTCATCTTTTGAAGAGAAAGGAAGAGAAGTGTGCAGACACTGAAGTAGGCAGCAGCAAGGTTGATAACTTTGGCAGCTTTATCAACTTAGGAGACTACATCACGTTTTTATGTCGTATCACTATTCTTCTAAGAAGACTGAGGAAGTTATGCTTAATGAAGGTGGTCTTATGCAATTTGCAGTTGATACCAGAAGGGTAAGCAATCTCCCAGATTGCTCAAGTCATACAGATTTTTAATTATCCTTTATGCTGAGGAGAAGGGCACCTTCAAGAAATCTGGCAAGCCAGTTAAATTTTGGAATGAAATTTACAGTCAGCTGGTGAGACCATATTGAAAATTGTGTAATCAGAAAAAGAAAGTGTGAAAGAAATAGTTGTGGATGTGGTAATGTGGGGGAAACTGCAGCTATCTGGGCCCATTTGGCCTATGAAAGGTGGTTACCTATAAAAACTAGTCTGCAGACTGAAATAGAGTGGTAGACTAAATGGCCCAGGGGACAAAGCAGAACAGAGTATGAGAAAGGGCTCAGTGGAGGGGTATATTATGGGTGGAATTCAGTTCAAGATTATCATGCCTAAATGTAAGCATCCATTTGTGTTTACAAACATGCCAGTTGTGTAAAATGGCATTTTAGTCAGTGGAGTCTGGGCAATACTTGTCACCCTGGGGTCTGGAGAATGATTCAGCTGTTCACAGTAGGAACCTAGAGAGGCGGTCAGTTTCCTAAAAAAGAGGTATCTGAGTTCCCCCCTGACATCCTTGGGTGTCTGAAACATTCAAGTGGGGCTGGTAAGTGTGACACAGGACCTGTGAGAGCCCCATGTCCTTCTCAAACAGCAGCTGGAGGCCAGGTAGGATGTAGTATTACATCTCAAATGACAGTGGGGTTCTGTCTGCATTAGCATTTTAGTTTGGGTAGGGAGTGCTCCTTTGAAACATATCTCTAATCATTCCTGCTTTCCAAGCTTTGGTTCACATCACAGAACAATCTCGGATTACACCAACATGTTTCTTCTCAGATAAAATTAAAGTGGAAGATGTGCTTCAAGAGAGGATTTAATGTGATCCAGCTGGTGGGAGTTTAGTCCCTGGGACTAAACTAGAGCTAGTCTGAAGTAAATCCCCTGAAAAGCATAGAGTATAGATGTCAGGTCCTTAACACCTACTGTTTTTCTCTACATGTCCACTCCTTTTGTGCCACAGCACTCATAAAGGCAGACATAGCTTTTGTTTATGCAACTGAATCTTGCCCTTTATGGCTGGTCAGCTGCAGACACCTAAATTTAGGTGTCTTAACCTCAACCTGAATTTCACACAGCCTGACAAGACCAACCAAAGGGATGTCTAATTTCAGACATGAGTTTGAAAGCCATATTATTAATTATGAATACTTAATTAAGAGTTGACTTGTAAGGATGTTGTCATAAATTGTCCTCCCTCATTCTTTCTTTGAGAGAAGATAGAGCAAAGCCATAAGGATTATTTGAGAACACAGATGTTATGCATCCACCAAACTTATTTCATAGTACATGCTACTGACTTAATCTATGAAGCTTCATTCTTCGTAGCTATGTGAACAAAGAATGTTCCCTCTTAGAAATATTAAATTACTTTCTGTATGGTTCAAGAATAGCTAATCCCTGCCAAAATATTAACTGTGCTAAAATCTCAGGTGGAATGATTCTCTCTCCTGTTGTTTAAGAATCCAGGCTGAATGATGTATAACTTATCTAGAGGAATGCTAATGTTATCTACAGAACTGGAGAATCATATAATTAAAAAATTACATGGAAAGGAATTCACGTAAAAATCATCATACTCATGCCACATCTTTTTAAATGGGAGTGGAGTACATAATGTAGCATGTCTGCTCAGAAAATTGAGATCTTTGCAGAATCACATATTATTGAGGTTGAAAGGGACCTCTGGAGATCATCTGGTCCAACTCCTTCCTCAAAGCAGGGTCAAGTACAGCAGGTTGCCTAGGGCCATGTCTGGTCAGGTTTTGAACATCTCCAGAGACAGAGACTCCACAGACTCCCTGGGCAACCTGTCCCAGTGTTTCACGATGTTCATGGTAAAATGTTTTGTCTTATATTTAAATGGAATTTCCATGTTTAAATGGAATTTCCTGTATTTTGACTTGTGCTTTCACTGGATACCACTGAGAAGAGTCTGACTCTTTCTTCTTTATTCTCTCAACAGATGGGGGGAATACACCTTGATAAGATCCTGCCCTAAACTTTCTTTTCTCTAGTCTGAGCAATCCCAGCTCTCTCAAGCTCTCCTTATATGACAAATGCTCCAAACCCTTCATCAACATCATGGTCCTTTGCTGGACTCGCTCCAGTGTGTTCATGTCTCTCTTGTACTGGAGAGCCCTGCACTGGAAACAGCATTCCAGGTGTGGCCTCACTAGTGCTTAGTAGAGGGGAAGGATTGCCTCCCACAACCTGCTGGCAACGCTCTGCCTAATGCTGCCCAGGAGGCTGTTGGCCTTCTTGGACACAAGGGCACATTGCTGCCTCATGCACAACTTGGTGTCCACAAGGACTTGCAGGTCCTTCTCTGCAAAGCTGCTTTCCAGCTAGTCAGTCCCCTGTCAGTCCTGGTGCATGGGGTTATTCCTCTCTAGGGGCAGGACTCTCCATTTCCTGTCGTTGAACTTCATGAGGTTCCTCTCTGCCCATTTCTCCAGCCTGTTGAGGTCCCTGTGAATGGCAACACAGCCCTCTGGTGTATCAGCCACTCTTCCCAGTTTTGTATCATTTGCAAATTTGCTGAGGGTGCACTTGGTCCCATCCTCCAGGTCATTAATGAAGACGTTAAACAGTTTTGGCCAGAGCATCAACCACTTGGGACACCACTAGTGAGTGGCCTCTGACCGGACTTTGTGCTACTGATCACAACCCTTTGAGCCCAGTAGTTCAGCCAGTTTTCAGTCCATGTCACTGTCTACTTATCTAGTTCATACTTCATCAGTTTGTCAATGAGGATGTAATGGAAAACAGCCTCAAAAGCCTTGCTAAAGTCAAGAAAAAGCATATCCACTGCTCTTCCCTCATCCACTGAGCTAGTCTTTTCGTTGTAGAAGGCTATCAGGCTGGTCAGGCATGATTTCCCTTTTTCAAATCCATGCAGGCTACTCCCAATCACCAATTTCCCTGCCCAATTACAGCTGAAGGCATCCGAAGTCTGTAGTCACTTTCATTTTTGGCCATGAAGTTCTGCAGCTGACCACATCTCTGTTTTGGAAGTGCTTCTGGCTTGCTAGGGATTAGTCAGCTAAATATTTCTCTCATATGTAAACAGCACTAGGATCTTCTCAATCTGTATTCGTCCTATTTTGCCTCTCAGAGCTGTAATAAAGCCAAGTGTTTAGATCACTGGCCTAGGAGATAAAATACCTTGTTCAGTTCTCTTTTCTGCTCGCTTGCCCACTCACAGGAAAATGTGCTAATGAACTGGCTACAGCTGCTGTTGAGAGAATATTTTATGTCCTCCCTCCATTCCTCAAGGCAACACAGAGCCCTCTGATATTGTCCTTTCAGATTCTGTAAGATGTGTAATTGTGCTGGCTCACAGACCTAGGAAAGCTCAATTACTTTATGTGAACTAGAGGTCTTAAGAGTATATGCAAGAATAAAGAGATTAAATGCTAGGCCTTATTAACTTCACTGAAGATTGGGAGTTAAATTAGAAATATCTAATCTATCTACTTCTTTTTGCTAAAGAACACAGGTTATAAGCAGCATATATCAGTTAATAGAGGAAACCAAGAGAAAACAAGTGGGCTTAATTAGATTTATTAGGTGAACAAGTTGCTTAGTTACTCCCCTCTTAAACTTTACTACTCTCAGCAGGCAAAGGTAATTTGAGAGCTGTGAAAAGTACTCTCTTTAACAGAGGCTCAGATACTCAGGTATTTTCTGCTTTACTCCTTGTGTATAACATTTCCCATAGATGGAGAAACAGCATGTGATCAGCAGGCTAACGTAGTTCTCAGATTTTCAGTGTCATAGGTCTCAAAAAGTATGTTAGCAAATCTTGTATGTTTGTTTGATTAAAAAACTCCCTGAGACTGGAGCTATTTATGATGTTTAAATTTCCCAGGAAAATATATTCAAGAAAGATTATAGTGATCTATTTTCCATTTGGGTTTTAACTAGGATAGTTGGTATTGAACCTGCTGAGGAATCCCTCTGTTTCATTTGGAGAAAAATATAATAATTTCTTGTTCTAATTAAAGGTGACTCTTTTTTTTTTTTTTTTTTTTTTTTTAAGAAAGGACTCAGGCTACAGGAGACATTTCTCCTGGGTCATCTTGCATGACAAAGAACATTCAAGAATTGAGGGTGGGGGTAGATTCTGTCTGTTGGGCCACAAAACTGTGGGCTTCTCCTCTGTGTTGGATTTCATGACCTTATTCCAGGTAGGAGGCTGGGCTGCTGTCTTAGCCGTGATATTAGTTCCCAGAGTTGCAGTCTGAGTGGGGAAGTTGAGGAAAATTTCAGCACAAAAGATAGCAGAATAAAATCAGAAGGACTTTCATTGGGATGCCAAGAGAAACCCTGTATCTTGACAAGAAAGCCATTCTTGTCAAGAAGTTTGGCTATCGCATTTTAAAATATCTTGTGCAATTGCTATTGAAAATGAACACATTGTGTCTCCTCACCAGAAATCTGATTTGCATAGTGAAATCGCCATCTGCAAACTGAAAAGGTTTAGGACCACCTTCTAGCTGAAGACAATTTAAATATACAACTGTCATCACTGATTTCCTCCATATCTCAAATTTGCCAACAAACAGAGTAGATTTCATGGGTGTATTCTTTCTGATTCTTCATATTCATATTACCAACTTCTGAGTCCTAAATGTATTTGAGAATGTGCATAGACTTTTAGTATGAATAGGGCCACTAATATAAGATGCAAAGGAATTTTGTATTTTGCAGAATTGTGATTTTAACTGGTGATAGTTGTATCATATATAGAGATGGCCTTTTAATATTTACTTCGTATAGAATGAATCCAGCTAATTATAATTGTATCATTAAGTCCTAGATTGCAAAAAACATAACTGTCTGTTATCTTCATTCAAGATGTGAGGCAAATGGAAAACTATTTATTTGTTTATGATTTTTTTTTTAAGAGTTGCTAATAATGTTTTTCCCCATTATTTTGTAATGGAGTCTTGAATCTGATTTTAATGGCTGTTGTAAAGGTATATTTTAAAACAAAGTAGAAACAAGGCCCTAATGTCTACAACTGAGTTTGCCAAGATGTAGAAGGTTACCTTTCTACCCCACTGCAGAAATGAGAGAATAGTGATCTTGCACTTATTTAAATCTAATAGATAATACATCTCTCTAAATATTCAAATAAATTGGCTGAGAATAGACTCAACTTCTATCATGAAAATGACTGTGACTAACATTTTACTGATTACTGTGTATTTTTTCATGGCTTATGTTTATTAGGAAATATTTTTGAACTAAGAAGTATTAGCAGAATTAAGTAATCATTAATTGACTTCTGGTATTATTTTGTCTGCAGAAGAAACAGCTCATTCTTAGCATATCTGTGTGGAAAAAAAATTGGTTTTATTCTATTTGCTGGACTATTTCAGCTTGCCATATAAAATATTGCTTTAGGTGAGTTCAGTACATCTTGTAAGCTGTTGCAACTTTAAATTAGGTCTTAGAGACCTAATAGCACTTATTACTTTAAATAAACCTAAGAAGATCAGGCTATTTCAATGTAATTTTATTTTAAGTTTATTAGTTGGTTATCCACAGCTGACAAGGACAAATGATTTCTGCTCAGGGCACTCTTTCATCTGCATTGATCCATGCTAAAAAGACTAATACAAGTTCTACTGGAATATGCTGTGGGTCTAAAAACAAGAAGCAAATATAAGGGGGTTAGCTAAGAACTGTAACCATGGTTATTGTTTAGACTTTTTTAAAAGAAGTAAGTACTAGAAACAAACAAATACTAAAATGACTCATGGCTTATCTCATAAAGTGGTTATCATTTTCTCCACTAAAAGAGATTTTATATCACATGGTTCACCATCTTGAAATGTCAGTGACCAGTTTAGATGGAGAGATAACAAGTAAAAAGCATTAATTAATTTTGCTTCCTTAAGTCTAGCAGGAACAAGGAGAAACATTAGGAATAATTGATAGTGACGGGATGAGAGAGAGAAAAAGAGATGGACTGGGAAGTATTTAATGACTCTTTGTGGTATTACATCTGTCACACTTTTTGTGCTACATTAAAGTTTCATTATTTTCATATTTCTTGTGTTCATATTTTCCCATTTCTTCTTTCTGCTAAATTTACCAAGTAATACAATGTAGATAATGGAGAGCTATTGCTGCAAATGTCATTGAATCTGTTACTGGAACTGAATAAAGTATCTCAGCCGTGCGTTCCTTTTCATAATACATTTTCAATTAGTGGCTTTGGAATTACATACAATATAGACTCAATGTCTATTTTTTTAATAATTGTGTACAATGCAGTGAGTTCCAAAAAGAATTAGTTAGATTTTTGTCATGCAACTATTAATAACCTGAATCAATTTCATTTGGTCAAAGAAAATGATTGCATAAGTCTGTTTACTGAAGAAGTCTATTCCTCTAAGGGCTTGTCTTCTACAGGCTGTTAAAACAGATGGATTAACTTTGCTCATTTGAGGGATAACAGATATAATATGTGGGATTCAGGTTTTTCAATCTTCTTGCTTCCATCTCTACTCTTTTACTCGTTATGGTCTACACATGTAGAGTATATTTAGTCATTTTTAGTGTGTTTTGTGTCTTTTAGTCATTTTGAAGAGCTTAAGTCTGTTCCAAGAAGCTTTAAAACATATATACTTTTTAATGTGGTTTTGGTAAGAACATCACACCAAAGTTGGAGGTAAGAACTCCCATGAGTAGATTGACTGCTCATACAAAGCTGTACTCTCTTGGCTCTCTCTGCTTAGGGGCACAGCTTGACAGTGCCCAAATAACTTGGTGTTGCAGGTTAAGAGCAAATGACAATGCAGAGACTATATGGACTTAGATATCAGAATGCTTTAATCACAGGCATAGGCAATTTTATGAATTTCACATCTTCCCTGTTCTGCAGGAGAGATGACACTGTCCAAAAGAGAGAAGCTGGGCAGGTCAGTGTGGTGGTGGTTCCAGCCATGATGCGCATCACCCTGGACAGGGCCATGGAGTCCCCTGGGGTCTCTCTTGGTTCTCCCTGGTTCTCACTCCTTCAGTGACTCTGGACACCATCAGTTACAGGATTGGGCAGGGAATATCTGATTCTTGGTTACTCATTTGAATTCATTCAGTGCCAACAACTGGTTACTACCATCACTGGTGCTTATAATCTGCTCCTCTGGAAGTTTTTCACATTCACAGCTTTCACAGTGATTAACAGGTTGTTTATGCTTAAGGAATACTCCTCTATTCTTACAACTAAGCTACTCTACTTCTCCTATAGAGTTAACTAAAGTTCATATGCTTACACTGCTGTCAGCCAGGCCCAAAGCATGCCAACTGCCACACAATCCTGTAGTTGTTCATACAGGAATGTGCATCTGCCAGAATCCCACCATTCCAAGGAACATCTGAGTCTCCTTTTGTTGGTGGGTTTGGCAAACATAATGATCTTTTCTACTGCTTCACTGGGTATATGCCATCTTCTATCAATCCATTTTATGCCTAGGAGTTGTATATCTGTAGAGGGTCTACAGACTTCTTGCTGGCACACCCTGCTTCCAGCAGAATTTCAATGACAGCTTGACCTTCTTCAGCCACTTCTGTTTGTCCCCAGAGAATACATCCTTGATGTATTGATTCCCTCGGAGGACAGATGTGTACCAGATCCTCAAAGGTGCTTAAACTCTCAGTTCCCAGGTGGTCCTGGAAAGAGGTGGAATCTAAAATGCAGTCTTTGTTCTCACCATGCATTATAACTTTACTCCCTTCAAGTGCTGAATTCAGAATTGTAGATGTGGCTACAAGACCAAGGAGCTAAAGGTTGTTTCATGATTCTGAACTTTGTAGTGCCTAATTCACTTTGTATTTTTTTGGCCTGGAATGCCTCTTTTCCTACAGCATTTACTCAGAAGATGTAATAGGGCTTATTTTGGATGTTTATCTTAAGACATCTGTTCATATGATTATTCTGAGTCCTGCAAATTGAGGGCAATTCAGAAACAGTGGATAATAAGGAAAGTGGTCTTTCACTTGGTTATTACTGACACATTTTCATAAATTCTTGGATGGAATTTTATTGTCCTGTGTGAATTCAGGACTAGATACTTGCAGTGTCATTTTGTATGTAGTCTTATGGCAATTGATTATTTTACCCACAGTTCTTAAATGGAACTCAAAAATCTTTTGGCAGCGTATGACTGGTGGAGTAGCCCAGGATCTTGATTTTACTTCTGCAGCTTAGACCAAGACCATGTCTGTTGACCTTCAAGGCTTAGTATAAAACTTACCAGGCTTTTGCCTGAAGATGTTATTGTGAAGGATTCATAGAGCTTTTTCTTGTCTTTTTAAGACTTTGAAATTTCTGAAGAAAATGTCTAAAATTTCTTACAGTGTTTCTCTTAACAGGTTCTTATCATGTCAGGGTTTTTGAGACTCTAATAGGTTTCTGTTCATTATTAATAATATTGGCCATATTTTAATCTGGGAAAGCAGAAATCTGATTTGTTAAATAAATAGCACTATGTGTTCCATCAGTATTTGTTCTGAAAGTGGAATGCATATTGAGTACATTCAACTAATAAATGGAACACTGCAGTTCACTACCAACATGATCTAAAATAACTTGGGATTCTTCACTCAGCTGAGATAAGTAGAAGGTTGACTGAGATGATAACAGCTTTGGCGACTGAAATCCAGACTGATTGTCCCCTGATAATGCTTTCTTGCTTTTCCCACAATGAAATACAAAGAGAAAAGGCTCTTTTCTTGTTGATAGTTATGAAGCATGTCTCTCTCAATGATGAGTTGCAGACAGTTTGTTATTATCACAAATATTTAATTTGGAGATGCTCTGAAATGTGGAAATACGCCCCACATACAAGTGCCTTTAGAAGAGAGAACAGAAAGCAGCACCCACAATTCATAATAGCTATTCTAGTCATATTCAACCACAGTAGCTCTATGATTACTGACACACACTTCTTTATAACTTTTAGATTATAACTGTCTCCTTACCCTGTTGTCCATGGAATATATCATTTCACTTTTATCCCCATATTAATCATTATACCCCAAATTATTCCTTTGTCACTGTGCCAATGTCGAGTAAATCATCCCTAGTATTTTACAGTTTTGGGTCATCTCAACCTGCACTCGTGCAAGCATGAACACCCAGATGAAGTCAGGTTTTCAGGTTTGCAAGATTATGTCCACCGATAAAGTTGGAAACTCTAAATTACAGCTATAGTATCAGAAGAAAACAGGAGGCAAAAAATGTCTTCTGCAAGATAAGTAGCATTTTAGACTATACTTCACGTGAAGGACATTATTTCAATTAAAAGATTTGTTGAAATATGGGCACCATTGCTATTGTTGAAGTTTCTGTAGATTTCGTAAAGAAGTGCTTCTTCATTATTGTTAACAGACATATCTGCTAAAATATTGTACTGGCATTATTTTCTTTGGAAATTGTGATTTCTAAATGATGGCTTCATGAAAATAAGAGAAACAAAGCAAGTGTGGTGTTTATAATTTACTGAAGGCCTGGGTATAGAAACACTTCTGTTTAGCAGGGTCTGTAGTAAACTTGTCTTTAGAAATCTATCTTTTCTCTTGACATCTGATTTCTTTCCTATCTTACTCTTTTGTTGATTCTTTCCAACTGTCCTCAGTTGTCCTGTGTGACAAACATTGAGGATTTTGGCTCCAGAAAAGAAGTTTTGTAGCAGATGTACTATAGACTGGTTGTGGATCTGAGCGTATGCAAGGTAGGGAGAAACACTAGTTCCTTATGATTGTAAGGAACATATAGACATCATGTATAAAAGATCTTCACACTGATTTTTATTTTTTTCCTCAAAATAACTTGATACATTTCTCTTACATTTATCTCCATGGTTCATCTCAGGTCAGACTAAAGATTAAAATCTCCTTCTCTCCAGAAGTCTAACAGTTCCTCTGATTTTCAAAGTGATTATAATTTCATTTCTCTCAGTAATCATTTTTTAGTTGCTCAGCCTATTTTTAACAACTACAGATGGAAACAAAATGGATCTGAAGAAGAGATATTCATTAGCAAGTAAGTATTCAGGGATTAGAAAAGTCTGTCTGATGCACAAAGCAGAAATGGCATTTAGTATCCAAGTCCCCTTCCAGACAAAATTAGCAAAGGCTGCAGTGAAGTTAAAGCCTGCTGGCTGCAAAATTGGAAATTGGTTTCCTGGGGCTCTCTGTAAACTCTTCATTACTTTACTCAATCATGGTTCATTAGCAAGTTAACAGACAGAAGACCAGCACACATTGGGATATGCTCAGAGCCAGCCCTTCCATCTCCTTGAACATCACTTAAAACTTGAATGTCACAGCAGATTACACATTGTGTCAAACTGCATTTTCTTGTCAGCTGCAAGATGGACAGTGCACAGATCATGGCCACTTACTCTCTTGAAATTGTCAGGTGCTTTTTATCATGCATTTCAAGGAGTACCACGTGAGTTTTAATTCAAAGTGACTCTGATGGAACAAACAAAAGATCCCAAAAGGCATCTGAGAAAGAAGTGAGTTGAAAAAACCTAGTTACCAGTTTCATGTGAAATGGATTTAATGTCTCCCGTAAACTTAAACCTAATTTGCTAGAAGAAAACATCCACAGGTGACATTATTGCAGTTAACATTAAGCTAAAAATAGTTGTTAGGTCTCTGGGAAATGTTCGCGTTTTAGCTACAATATAATTTTGAATTACATCTGAGAGCCAATTATCTAGAACCCCACCCCAGTGTCTGAGTCTCTGTTTCCTATTAACTACCATTGTGTTTCTCTCTAGCGTTACCTGACTTTCCAGAAAAATATTTGCTCTAACTAGTTCAAGTTGCTGAAATGAGCTGTAAAAAAAATGATTAGAGAATTAAAATGCTTCTGTGCAACAGTTATTTGTTTAATATTTTCATGTTATAATTTTCATGAGTTTTCATCAATTTTGAAAAGAAAAGGTATGCTGGGTATTAAATGAAGCAAACTGCTGGAAATTACCTGTGGAGTAGAGAGTCCCTTTAATACAATTAATTCATGGCTTGCAGGGTTAATGGGAAGACCTAGTGACTGACACTCTTGGTTTTGTCCCAGTGTAACAGGTGCAGATAACTGCTATGGCCTGTATTCAAGCCACTTAATGATGATGCCTAACTTATGATTCAGATCATTTGTTAACCAGAGATGCCAGACTCTCGTTCCATATACAGTTAAGGGAAGAAATTAGTTAGGCAGCCCAAAATAGAAAAAGCAGCTACTGTAAGTGTCTGGCTTGAGCACTGTGATGGTTTCTCTCCTTTGACCTCATAGGGAGCCAGAATGTGGCAGCCTAAGAGTGTGATTGCTCATTGGTCTCTGGAATGGCAATGCTGTAGTAGTCTTATACCTAAGTTAGGCACCTATACCAAGCAAAGTCAATATGTCTGCATAGGTGTCTGAGCTGAATTTTCAGTTGTGTTTTAGATGAGAGCTGTCCCAAATGGTCAATCTGTTCCCAATAAGGACCAAGAACTGCTGAAGTCCCTTTGCGAGTAGCTTCAGTTTTCCTTTTCTGACTTTACACAGTGGAATTGCTGTATTTATTATTATTTACAAGTGCTACATCCTCTGTTTAGTGGCTCTCTAGGCTGGTTCCTCTGTGTTCTGTTGGTTCTTACTGTGTAATAATAAACAGGGGATTCTGATGCATCTAGGGGATGAAACTAGAATTATATAGAGATTGGGTGGGTGACATGGTACACCTCAAAATCTTGCTCTTTCAATCATTTAAACAGAGTCCTGGCCAGGTCATACCACAGCTCCCTTCCAGCCTGGGAACGTGGATCCCCTTCTTGTGGGAATGAAGGCAGGGAACTTGTGTGCCTGGAACTCTCTCCAGGGATGCAAGAAGGGCATATGATATTTATTATCACAAATGCAATAAAATGTGGTGAACTGCAGTTCAGCAAATATGTTTCATTCCAGTATTACCTGGTACCTAGGGGAACAACAAAATATTCTCATGCCATCATCTGTAGGATTTTCACATAATGAATTTGTCAGACTACACATATGCTCATGTCTTTGTGGGTCCTGACATGTGTTTGATGGATTATCACCTAACTTACACTAAAGACAATTGACCTGCTGAGGGTTGGCCTTTTGTTATAAATGTTAACAAAACAATTATTTGTCTCTAATTTGTCGCCAAGACTCTTCAGTTCACAAGTCTGACACAAAGAAGTTGTAAGCATTGTAATACATAGAAATTAGAAAAATTGCACAAAACAAAATGTGGTGAAAAGATATGTTACCAGTGGGTTGTACCGGAATCAGGTGGTCAGACACCCAGCCAATAGCTCTGAAAATCTATCCTGTCACATTGCCAAGTCTGATAGACACTAGCATGCTTCCGTGAATATAGTCCACGCTTCAGATAACAAACATGATCTGATAACCTATATAAAATCAGGATAAGAGACTGGTGAGTGAGAGGCAGGGCAGGTGTTGGGACAGACAGATAATGCAGTGGGCAGTCAGGTTGTTGGGAGGTTGTAGTCTGAGAAGCAGCAGACAGTGAAGGTATCAGACTTAGGAAACTAATAGGAGTGTGACAGAAAGGGATGGGATAAATTTCCTTCTGTATCATACATATCAGTGCTGAATTAAAAGGTTTCTTTATACAATAATCAATGCATTATGTGCCTGAAATTTTTCTCTTGCACATGTTGGCTCAATTTTATGTACAAGTCTGTATCATGGTTAGTACTTTTTTACCTAATGAATTTCCTAATAAATACATTGAAAGGTACTTGATTTTGGTGTTAAAAATGTGCACACATAAAAAAGAATTAAAATATGCAGTTCTGAAAATCATAGCTTTGTCTTTTTCCCTTGAAATTTGGTTCCCTGCCTGTTGCACTGATTTTACTGGTTCAGTATTGCACTATTATGAAAAAAGGCATTTTCTCTTAATTATGAGTTGACCTTAATTAGAATGAAAACTCAGATGCCAAGATGTCTACATTAAGAGGATATTTCCATATTGAATTAGGTATAGAAATCCTATAGAGGTTTTTCCTAAAATAAGGTGTAATCATCTGTTAGGTCTTTATCCAATGACTGTAAAGAAAATTAACTTGGAAAATATTTAGATCATTGGATAGGAATCCAGGAGCCCATCCATTCTCTGCAGTGTGGGCTACAATAGCCTGGGAAGACTATATGCATCATTATTAGAAACTAAGAATATTATTTCTTTGATTGGCATTGTAAAGGTCTGTTTTTGTAGAGTTCCCCAGACCTCTTTAGCAGACTAAGGCTGTTTAATTTGGCACAACAGCAACACATCACCGATGGAAGGCATTGGTGCAGGAGCCCTGTAACAGCACCATTCAGAGGCTTTGTTTTGGATTAGATTTAGTCTAGCCACCTAGATCGGATGTCCACATCGTGGATGTGGTTTAAAGCTATCTGAAGGACAAACACCAGTTTGGAGCACTGTGTTCTCGTGCCCGGGAAGGGTTGAAGAGCATTTGTTGTTCACCTGGAGCAGAGGCTTCCAAAACGAGTCTAGGCTATAAGCACCAAACTTGTTCTGTGAAATAATCGAATTAGTGTGTTAAGTATTGGTGGAGAGTGATAACTCAGAGCTTCACTTCAAGTTCTACAATTGCTCTAAACTAAAATGCTAGAAGAAATGCAGCCTCAGTGGTACAGTAAACTCTGACAGGGCTGGATTTCTCTCTATTTTCTGTATCAGTTTTAATGTTTTGCAAGCTGTAAATCATAAATGCCTGTCAGAAATTTTCCCAATAAACCACTGAGTTCCCCACCTGAGCATCTCCTTAGATTAACACTGCTGTAGCTTCTAGGGTCCCCACTTCTGAAAAACAGGATGAGAACTCAAAGTTTCACTGCCAGTGTTGGCTTAATATTCAAATAATTAGTGTAACGCCGCGGAGCAATTACAGTTGACTTGAATATGCAGCCTTTCGGGGAGCCACTAAAGTGAGGTCAAATTTATACAAATTGTTATAGACCCTGTAGCACTTCAAAACATATCCCTGAAGTTCTGACCTGCTGTCCTCCTGGCCAAGGGTCTCTAATTCAGCTAATGCTACCACAGATTAGTGTGTGTTGCTGCAAATGCTGATGGCTGCAGAGGAGATGTTCAGCTGATGACTGATTACTATCACTGCACTATGGATATGGTGTGTAGTTTATTCCTGTGGGAAACACTCCTGC
Source organism: Apteryx mantelli (assembly GCF_036417845.1). Taxonomy (NCBI): domain Eukaryota; kingdom Metazoa; phylum Chordata; class Aves; order Apterygiformes; family Apterygidae; genus Apteryx; species Apteryx mantelli. Next base: position 110,921,404 of record NC_089980.1, on the reverse strand, counting down.
AATAAAACATAAAAATATTAGTCTCTTTGAGCAGGTGTTATCCTGGCACGGAGAGCAATGATTATTTAGGCTGTTCACATTTTACCCTTTCTTCATCAGAGCAGCAGTCTAGACTTGGTAATAGTCAAATTGTTTACTGAATCTTAAAGAACCTATTTACGTTATGAAGTCTTAGACATCAAGTCCAGCTTTTAGAATTTAGTATCAAGTTTACGGTCAGTCATTTCTGAGATTTTTATTTTGCGATGCCTTACCATATGTCTTGAAAAAATAAACAATTAAAATCATAATGGAAAATTCCATTCTGTCCCATATTATTTTAAGCAGTCAGTTATACTGCAACTAGTCACTTTCACAAATTAGGGTACCAAACAAGAAAACAAGTGGAAAAATAAATCTGCTGCTGTATTAGAGAAAATGGGTAAATTTGTAGCTAAACTTGACTAGCTGTGTGGAGTGTCAAAAGCAGAGTTGCTCAATACAGGATGAACAACACTTGCATAAAATTGCTTATGTAATTATATTCTTAACAATATAGTTTTAATTTCTATTGGAGACCAACTCACTAGGACACCAAAAGTTCAGACAATTTTGTAAAAGTAAAAAGAGAAAGGGTCTTTTTAAACATGTTCTGTATCCTGGCAGAAATTATGCTAAACTACAAACCAAAAATTGCACTTTATAATTGCAGCTGTTCTGCTGAATCTTGCTTACCATTTATGTCTACATATGTCTACAGCCATAATTATCACCAAAGGGTCATATTGGAGAACAACTATCATGTGTTCATTAGATAACACAGTTTGTGTAGGTTTACTTCAGAACAGGACCCTGATAGCTAATATAATAGAATTAATTAAGTTGGCTTTGCCAAAAATTTCTTAGAAGAGCATGGCAAACTAGATACTTCTATGACCTATCTTAAAATAGAGCTGCTAGAAGTTTATGCCAATCTTCTTTGCTAAAGTTGCTGTTTCTTCAGGATGTGCTCTGGGAGTTGTTCTTTTACATACAACAGTCTCATATAAGTTCTCCCAAAGAGCCAAACTCAAGTAAGCCCAACAGAAGTGGTATCTCATTTGGTGATGCTGACAAAATCATCACTATGTCTGTTGTATCTATATGGCAATAAATAGGGCTGGAAAATATTCTCAGAAGAACGTTTACCAGTATTCATGCAGTTCATATGTCTCAGAGAGAAGCCAAAAAATTTAATTTTCACATATTACCTGCTGTCTCACAGTTACTTCTCTTGTCTGTGTTGCTCCAGTCTGAATGTACTGCATGTGCTTGGCAGGCTGATGGACCAGCTAGCTGCTGCTGAGCGGCAATCCTTCTCTGCTCCTGCGCTTGGCCACATGTTCCCATCTCTCTCCTAGCATTGCTGCTAGCATATCTCAGGGTGAGGCTGCTCTGTTCACTTTTTTGGTTGGGTTAATTAAGTGCAGAGATTTCCACTGCTGGCCCAAGAGCATGGATTTGGGCTGGAGAGACAGGCAAGGCAAGGACCACAGCTTCACTGTAGCGGGAAACCTCCCCTTACAGAACAACCACTCCTTCAGCAGGAAATTGGTTGTGAGAGAGAAGCAACCTATGCTGAAAACTTGAAACGAATTGTTCTTTAACCTTGGTCATAAGTTGCTTTTGAAAGTAGAAACTAGAAAAAAGCTTTGCTGTCCATACATGGACAGTATGTTAATCAGAACTGTGACCCTGGCCTGGAGCTATTTTACAGCATAGAATATTGTCTTTACAAATGGTTTAGTTGTCATGCTAATATATAATATTTTGCTAATGATTGGTTAGTTGTTATATGCAAGATACTTACCTACAATGTATCTTATGGCACGGTTAAAAGAAAATATTAGCAGCAATATTACTTACTTTTGATAGTTGAAATAGTCTTCTTTCAACATCATCTGCTGATGGCTGAAGCATTAAATATAATATAATAATTGCTATATAAATTGCCATATAAAAGTACTCCTAAGTCCTCAAAAGATACTCCTGCATCTTATCTTGAATAAGGCAGTATCATTTTAAATGTGTGATAAGAAATTTGGCCTTTTGAGTATAATTTAAAAATTAATTTGCTGCAAAATGTCATCCTAGCAAGGATCCAAACACTTTATATTCCATTTTTAAGATATGTAATTTCAGGTACAGTTTACCTACTTGTGAATTACTGCCAAAATTTGAGAGGCAACTTTTCAAGTGAAGGGATTATAGAAAAGTTTTGTGCTCATGTTGAAGGAACTGTGTTATTATATAAAAAGAAACATGGCATTAATATAAGGAAGAAAAATAAAAGGAAAAAGATGCCTTTGCTTGAAAAATAACTTGTATGTGAAAAAAGTACACAGTCAAGTTTTGAAGTGTATTATACAATTGGAAGTAATATGTTATATAACATTACTTCATGAAGTTTAAATATGTAGCTGCTACAGTAAAAGTTTCTTATGTATTACTGCTGTGTGATGTGTGAGAGAACCTGAAAGTCAAATTCATTCTAAAGAGATCTTAAACCAGCAGCTCCGTTTAGATAATTCTCTCCTGAAACACTCTGTGCTGTAGGCTGCTTCCCGGAGTCTCATCTCTGAATCAGCACAGAGGTTAGTTAACAGCACACTGTGTTCCCTGATGTTTGAGGAGAGAAATAAGTCATGGTCCCTCTTGAGGCATGTGTCCTGTGCAACTGCACTTTGAATTTCTGTTAGATGTGCAATAGCATTTTGTGAAATACTCACAAGAAAATCTGAAATCACTTGGAAATTAGCAGGTTGCAGCTATCAAGACAAGTCTGCTCACAAAGCTTAAAGGTATGGCAGATTCAGTCTACGCATAGTTTTCTCCTGAGTTCAGGTGAAACTTGACATATGTTAATGAGGCAACAGGAACAGGTTTGATCACAAATCTCAAAGCAAAACATAGCAAATACTATCCTATGGAAAATGAAATAGAAGTTCCTCATTTTTAATGCGCTCTTGTATATTTTGATTTTCTGATTGTGTTTGTTCATCTTTTATGTAGTGAAAGTGCAGATATACAATCAGGTCATTCCATTTAATTTTTAGTTTACAAAGAAATGCAAAAAGATATTGCCCTTTTTGAGGAAAGATACAGATTGATATCTATAAAGCATCTTTTTAAATTTAATGTAGGATCCTGATTTAAACATTTCTTTGTTTATTGTTTATGGCTATAATATTGAATGAGGTTTGAAAACAATGCACACAAATATACATACTTACATAACAGCCAGAAACCAACACTATAGGAAATTTTACCAGCTTCATTGGATTTGTAGCTGGTCTTCTGTATACTGTACATGTAATGATACTCTGAGAGAAAGACTGCTAACCCACACTACATAATAAAAATTGCAAGGATGTGGGAACAAAAATGTTAATAAAATATATTCCTGATATAAGAATCTGGAGAAGGAATTTGGAGCCACTATAAATATACCTGACTTGCAGTTTAACAGCTCAGTGCTTTAGCATGCTTTAGATGAGACCAATAGATGAAAACTGATAATTTGCAGCTTGTACCAGCCTGAAAACTTGTTTCCATATCACTCTTGGTGTAAATTTTGGTTTCTCTGGAGTTACATCACAGACTGATGTGACCTATTGAGTGTAAGCTCTGAAAGGATGAGTTATAGATATATAAGCATTGGACTCAACAGGCTGCTAATTTTGATCACTAGCCCTGGGCAGATGTTCTTGCAGAAAGATCTGAATGTGTTTGGGGAAGAATGGAGACCCAGGGAAATTCATCCCGTCTGCTTACCTTAGGACAGAGCACTTTTCCTGAAGTTCTGAAAGTAGTGCTATTTTTATGAAATTGTTGCCATTGCTTTTGTTATTTTCATTTTGCTTTTGCCCAAAGTAATAGCAAAAGTTAAGAGCATACGGTAAATAAAATTGGACTAGATACATTTGTTTCCTGAGCCTGTGTGTAGTGAGAGATGAAATACCTTGCCCTGGGGCATTTGTCTGTTTACCAAAAGGACAAAAGGTACAAACAAATTTCAGGACATTGTGCTTTTGGAAGTACACAGAACAGCCTTTCTGTTCTCAGCTGTATAATATAATAGAAATATTATAAATTATTGATTTGTGGTTTCAATAGTGATATAATTTCCCCAAATATCTTCTTCTCGAATCTGTAAAGGTTCCATTCAGCAGTGTGTAGAAGATGTTAGCAGGCTTTCAGATAGGGAATTTAGGCACTATTTTTTAGATTCTACAGGGTCTTTGTTGGCCAGTATGTCACAAATTAAGGAGAATGTGATTGGAATATTTGTAAAGAGACGCTAAAGATACGTTAGAGATTAAATATGATATTGCTATGAATTTATGTTGAAGCCACATAAAATGTTTGCTAAAAATTATCTTCAAAATGAAACTGTATTTTATATCTTGAAACATAATAGTTGATTGGAAGATATAACATGAATATCTGACTTTTTTCTTTAGACTGTTCTTATAATACAGAATAATTCACTCCTTGTTAATTCCATTGTTAGGCCATAGTCTGCAAAATAAAAGACATGTTTAAATACACAGGGAAATGCACATCACCTTTTTCACATCGCAGAGAAGACTAATTGCAGAGATAATCTTTGCCTTGATTTATCTGTAACTGGTTAATTTGCCCAGACATAAACAAGGCATAAGAGTGTTGCAGTGGCTGAAGGCTTATTAAAAAGCATGCATATCCTATTCAGTATTGAGGTAATTGGAAGAAAGCTGGTCTTCAGCAGAAGTGACAAACATATCTATAAAAGAGTAATCATGGAATACAACCAGAACAATTTCATAACTATCACTGGAAATATTCAGGCTCTCTGCCTAAAAGTCAGAGGTGCTTGCTAAGAATCTTTATGCTGCATAACTTTGTATGAGACTGAGAAGAGAAAATGCTCTTTTTCCTCAGTGCTGGACATGTTGAAGCTCCTAATTTGTTTGCAGCTGGGTCAAAACTCACTGAAGTCAGTCAGGAGCTTAGCTATCAAATTCAATGGACTTCGGATTTGGTCTGTAATGTTGAAGTGCTTCAGCAATAATATCCATACTTTTAGTTTGTTGATGTTGTTATTCATTCTAAGCAGACAAGGTTATCATTTTATACTGAATAAAGTTCTATTTCATAGTTTTCTCTGTGACAGTGAGAGTTAGCACTCTTAGCCAGCTCATCTTGGGAATCCTTGTGCTCTTTGAAACATTCTCTTCTTGACGATCTTCAAAAGTAGCTACATAAATGTACTTTGGAATTGAAGTACAATGTAGGTGGAAATTCAGAGTGGGCAGGGCCATATAATAAAATTACTGATGAAGGAGGATGAAGCAAGACTAGCTAAGGCAAATGACTAAGACACATTTTAAAGTACATAGAGAGGAAAAGAAACAGTTGACTGAGAAGAAAAACTTTGGAAGTTTTGGAGATGAGAAAGGCTATGAAAATCTTCTCCATGAACATTGGTCAGTGTGGTGTGGGGACAGTGGGGATAAATGTGAGTTATAAATAAAGAAGGGATTGGAAGTGGTTCTTCCTTTTAAAGAAAAGTGCTTACTATACAATCTAACAAGCCTCACAACTCTCCCTGAAGTAGATTTTATATGCTGACTGAGAAGTAAAAAGAAATTGTCATTGATGTGGGGACATTTTACAAATAAAATCAATTAGGTGAGTAGCTTTACTTTCTTAGGAGAAAGATCTTTAGAAAACAATGCTTTTGATAGTAGTGGAGTTACAAAACAGCAGCCTTCTGTCAAATATAGAGTTATAACAGGTAGGTTAAAATGAACTAGTTTTCAAATTTGGATCAATGTTCAGATATATTTGAGCAGCAAAGAAACGGAAAAAGAGAAAGGATTTCAAACCACATCTCCAAAAAGTACCATATATTAAATGAAATTGTTTTACTGGGTCTCAGCCATCAAGTAACAAAAGAGACTATAAATAAGAGGTGAGAAGCAAGAAGTGCAGAATCAATTATTATTCTGTTAGAAAAGCCTCCTCCTGAGTATGAAATGCCTCCCTTCATGGTCACCATAATCAGTTGTTCTTTATGTCAGTCATAATCTAAGCTAAGTCTGCCTACACTCTTTGCTGTTTGTACTCAGAGAATTATTATCTTTCTGTTTAGATACTGACAGCTAAAATTAAAATCCAGCCAAAGGAACAAAGAAAAATCTTTTTTTTTAAAAGCAGTCCTGCTCCCTGAAGTTGAAAGAATGGCAAAGCACCAGCCAATCCCTACTTTTGGTACTGTTAACTATGGAGAGAAGTAGGTAGAGCAAAAGCATCTGATGATCAAGTTTCAGCAGCTAATAGAAATAGTTGCTTTGGCTAGTATCATTAGTACCTGAAAGAGGATGGCCTCATAACCAGAGAAAAATAAATTGGCGTTGGAGACATTTTAAATGACAGTTTCTCCACAGTTGCTAGTGATACAAGATAGTGAATGCTCTCCAACTAAACAGGCAGTGGAAGCAAAGTCTCAAATTCAGTTCTGAATAGTCACGAAAATAGGTAAATCCTGAGTAATCTACAAGGAAAGAGATTACACTCATTGATACCTACAGGTGGATGGAACCTTACTGCCAGTTGCATAAGGAGTGTCATTTCCCAGGCAAAAGGAAACCATAAATCTTTTCCTCCACCTTACCTGGTATGTCTGAGAGAGAGAGTGAACAGGATTTCCTGCTTTTTTCAGGTAAAACTATAGAGTGGTCAAAGACTCATATTGTATTCATTCTTCAGTCATGGCAAACGGATCAACGTCAATGTAGATGGCCAAGTTATAATGAAACCAGGCCTGGTGGGCTGGCATATCCCAGGAAACTATTAGCACAAAAGCATGGATGAACTAAGAGAAATGATAGATGATTATCACCTTTCTAACTCTCTTCCTGTTTATATCACTAGGATATTTATATTTTAAATACAATTTGTTGTTAGTTCTTATTTGAAATATAAAATAGAATACAAAGGATTTTCTCTGCAGTTTCATGGGAATGTGTCATTCTCAATAAGCATGCTTCAAGACATTTCATTAGTTGGTCAGAATCCTCATTTTTCAAGCCAATTGTTGATCTGGGACTTTGATTAGAATTTTTGCCTTGGAAGGACTGGTAAAGTCTGTTGCTTCTGTGTTATCCATATGAAAATTACAGGACAGTTCTGATCCAATGGAGACTATGGTGGGAACCTTCTGGTGTCCAGAAATAGGGAAGAAACTGAAGAGGTGGGAGAAAGAGGAGAAAAATTATTCTGTATTTCAGCCCAACAACTTGTGATTCCTTCTACATGGAAACATCAGACAACCCCCTCATCTGGAACAAACGGACTTTAGGTTCAAGTAGCCAAGTTTGAGATGATCACTAGGCCTTACAGACAGGCTCTGTTTTTGAAAAATGAATATATATTCATTTACCCAATTGAGACCGGGATTGGTGGGATTCAGCTCACCTGATTTAAATATCTCATCAAAATTTTAGATGTGAGGCTCTGGCAGGCATCTATGGGACAAATGGATCTTCTTAGATAACATACCAGTAAATAAAGAGAGGTATGTGCCTATGATCAAGGAAAATCCATTTTCTTCAACATCAGTGCTTCCCTTCTTCCATTAAGGTAGGCTCAGGGACTGATTTGCACATAAGATACTGTCCATTGGGGATAACTGGAAGTGTTAGCATGGCCGTGTATAAAGGCAGCCTCATCTTTCTTTGATAGAGGTGGCCATGGCAGCATCTACCTTTTACATAAGATGACTCACCTTAAAATGTGATCCTGACAATATGAGGCTTATTTAGTCTGAATCTATATCCCAAAAGAATGCTCAACCATTATAAAAGGCTTATTCCAAGAGGGAAGATTCTGTAGCCTTCCTCTTCAAATTGAGCTCCTGTGCACCACACATGCAAGAGTCATGGCGCAGGAATTACAGTAAGCAAGGAAGAAGCTGACTACCTAGTGTTGTAAGGTAATGCATTAGATTAACATTTGTTTAAAAAACAGTCCTAGAGCTAGTACTTCATTCTAGCTAGTGTAACCATCACAACAGAGTTAGATTGCCTCTTGATTGCTTTCCTTGTGCTGCTAGTAGATTTTCATGCAGAGTAACTTAATTTTACAAGAAGTAAGGAGTGCTCATTTCAGGAGCACTGATTTAGGTTATCTCATGGCCTGCCAGTGTCTTGTGATGCAGATGCAAATGTCTGCAAACCTAAACCTTCAACCCTGAGTTCTGCTTTGCAAAACGTGAATGAAAAAGTTAGCCTCTCAAGGATACTCAGCTACAGCTCAGATGTGTGATATGATCTGCCAAACTTTGATCACAGAAAGGTTGTAGGTAGGAAATATATGTCTATCTCACTAAAACACATCCTAAGAAAATTAAGTTCCTTGAGATCTTTCAGGCTAAGCAGAAAGGTGGATAATGAATGCAGGACAGTAAGCAGTCCAAAGTGTTGTCTGCAACAAGAGTGAAGGCATGCTAATATTCATGGTTCTCCAGCAAATGTAAAAGGTCAAATATCTCCTCTTTCACGCTTGGTTATTTTATAACAGCTCATTAAATAAAAGCTGACATTTTGGTTATGATGGAATTTATTTTACTATTGTGTTCCTTTTTCAATCAACAAGGCTACAAGAACAGAGAAAACTGGGAAGAAGACAAGAAGATACTGTGGAAGGACACATTTCTGTATGAAAAATCATGAAAAATTTCCATGCTGTTTATTTGATGCAGTAACCAGAGTAGAGAGGAAATAGATGCAGTGCAGAAAAACAGCAGGAACTTGGGAAGAAATGCATGGGGGCCTTTGGGGGGGAATGTAAAAAGAGCTCAGAGTGAGGAAGGCAGTCATTAAAAAAAAAATTAAAAGAGGTGTGTAGCAAAAGTGAAAACAGGGAAAAAAAGGGATAGCACTGAGTACCTTGGCAGGTAAAGAGAACAGGGAAGATTTGACGGAAAACAGAAACAAACAAGGTGTTTTGGGAGCAAAAGGGGAAAACAATGGGCAAAGTTAGTTTATGAGTGCAAGTTTCTGAGACACCTGGCTGGGGAAGGAAGAGAGCTTCTTCAGCCATTCAGGAAGAGGAAGAGGAAATTAATTTAAGGGAGAGAGAAGAATAAATTTATGGCTTGGATAGAAAAGGGAAAGAAAACAATAAATCACTGCAGTTGTTACAGAGACTGAATCCTCTTCAAGACTCGGAATGGATACCTACAAATATGGGTAGTAAGATATAAGTTATTTACAAATAATAAAAATGAAAAGAGCTGGGGTATATTTGGGTAGACAGAAATGTGGTTTAATGCATGGCCCTAGCCACATGATAGAAGCCATATGCTGTGTACCTCAGCACAGCACTTAAAACAATAACGTGTTTTTATAGCCCATAGCATCTTTCAAGTGCAGACAGACCATTTTAAGAGTAGTTCAATGAATAATGTCAAGGTTACTTGTTAAAAAAATGGTGAGACTAGAAACCACAGTGAATCTATGGGTTTTTCCTCAAAAACAAGCAAACAAAAAAGATTCTTAAAAGACAAAACGAAAGGTTTGTTTTGTTTTTCTGGAACTGGATTGCAGTTTCTCCAGTAGGGAAAATTATATGCAAATACAGGTGTTTTTTTATTTCTGCCTTTTGGCTCAAACCAAGTTATTAGTTTAATATCTGACCTGTCCCCTAGTCGGTAAAAAGTATGCTGTCTTTGAAGGCAGATGGACTTGACAATCTAGTAGGATTTCCTCCTTTCTAGCTAAAATAGTCCTCCCAAATAAATCTTTTAATAAACTTTTCTACAGCAATTTGAGTTAGTGAACTGTAATCATTTAAGATTTAATGTTAGAAATATAAAGCCATTGACTGAGACCAAATTTTTGTTTGGTTCCTTCTGATTTTTTTACAAAACTGTATCAGATTCACATTTTTATGCTACTTTCAGAAATATGGATAACTTCCCAGCTGATATCATGCCTATCAGTGTGTTATTCTGAGTGTCTGCTCACAAGATTCTGTCCTCTACAATCTAAAGCTAAAAGTTATTTATGGACATTTTAAACATTAATTTTTTCTGAGGTTTTGGTATCGATGTGAACACACATTCCTCATTCTCTCTTGTCCTGGAACACACCTGAAACGTATAAGCTGAACACCTGACATATATAAGGTGTTTTTTTCTCAGTGGGAATTTACTAGTGAAATAATTGAAAGAAATATAAAAAGTAAGAACAGGTCTTATTTTCATTAAGAAAAGATGAAACATCATCTCCTAGGGAACTAGATGTCCTAGGGTTTGCTAAATGGTCCAGAGCCTCTCATGAGTCTGCTGTAAGCATGAATCCAGACCAGGTTGTTTGTTAGACATCAAAAGCTGTCACCACTTACCAATCCACGTGAGATGACTATGGCTGTGTGCTGTCCTTCAAGGTGTGAGCATCCTTCCTGCAGTCAGTGGGGCTAATTAAATTCTGAGTAGGACAAACTTGGTGGTCATCTTGGCAGTCAGATGGCGCACACGCACACAAAATACACACATGGCCAGCCACACAGGTCAACACAAAACAAAAACAGTACCTTACCAGCACCCACAAAAACACAGAGCTCTCACACAAGCATGAACAGCATGGACTGCACGATCCTGCTCCTTCCTCTGGCTGGTCAGGGTTATAGGCCTCTAGTGGAATTATATATATATGTATGTATGTATGTATGTATGTGTATAGGTATGTATATGTATGTATATATGTGTATGTGTATGTATATACATGTATATATGTATATATATTTATATATCTGTACATAGACACATATATATCTACATATATGTACACACACTACAAGCCTCTCTCCAGTTGCTAGCCTTAGCAGCTTAGTCTATCCAATAGCTGGCCCCAGATCCACTGGTGTCCCCAGTTGCTGGCACTGGGATGTACAAACCCCTGAGATTTGCAGCCCCACTCCAGTTGCTGGTACTCAGACCTCTTCACACATGCATGCATGTACACACCCAGACGCACGCACGCACACACACACACACACACACACATCATGTGTCTCCAGTAGCTAGTCCAGAGCTATGGTATCCCCAGGAGCTGATTTTCAGCCCCCTGCTCCCTCTGGTAGCTGCATCGGGCTGATGGTCTCTCCACTGTCCAGCCCCCAGATCTACAATCTCTCCAGTAGCTCCTTTACAGACATCTTGTCTTACTCTCTGGGCGCTCCTGCTTCAAGTTCAAACAGCACCACATGCACCAAGAGTAGAGGACACCCTCCCTCACCCAGGAAAATAGTTGTGAATAGAGTTTAATAAGAAGGTAGGACAGACTGCGGTGATCAGGCGCAAGGTTTTAACAGACAAGTGTACTGACCAGTGACCTGTTTACATTCAACTTTCCCCTTTATTCCCTTTCTGTTTCTCCATGCTCATTCCTCCCTCATTCACCTTGATCACCTTTCCCCACCTTTGGCCCTTCCCCTAAACATCCCATGATAAGTTTTACACCATCACAAAATTCCCTCTTCTCCATCCCAAATCCTCTCCCTCCTGCATCCCCTACCCCATGAGGCAGTGGTTCCCTTGAATTTGCCTTTTGTTCCTAGCAGAGGGTTTCTTTGCCTGACCCAACTCAGAGAGTTTTTCATGGGGCCAGTGTGTTCACCCTTTACCTCTGGCAGCCCTTGTGCAGCTGACTCCAACCAGTGCTCTTGGTGGCACTGCCCAGGTCACTGGAGTTTCCCTGTCTGTCATTGCTGCTCCGCTCCTCATCAGGCCTTGGGGTTTATGGTGCCTGGCCTTTAATTATGTAACCTACCAATGACTGAGGCCAGAACTGCTCTTAAATCCTTGCAGAGATTGTGTTGCTCGGCTTATCAGTGCCTGTCTTGTGCTGAGACGCCCAAAACTGGATGTTGCCTTCCACCCCTGTGTGGTCTAACAAGTGCCAGGGGGAATAATCCTTTCCCTCGATCTGCTGACTGTATCCTGTTATTATGGTCCCAGATACTGCTGGCCATCTGTGCTGCCAGGGCTCGCACAGATGTTTCTCCAGAGAGCACCTAGGTTAGATTTCTTCATTAAATTGTCATGTAAAGTCTACTGAATACGTGTGGGAAACTGAGCAGACTTGTCTCCTAGGTTAGCTGATTAAATTAAATACCTATAGTGATACAGATAACGTCTTTAATATCTAGTGATGTCAATTTAAAAAAGTTCAAGAGCATAAATTTCACCAGAAGCAAAGCATTTTGTTTTCCATTCAGATATTGGTCATGTGATTTATTTTTATGTGGTAGAAGTAGACTAGACAAACATAAAAAGGAGGAGTTGGCAATCCTCAGACATTTATTGCAGATAATTTCCTTGCACTCTGAAATGTACTGAAATGCACATTTCTCCTCCTTCCCAGAACTGTAATCCTGAGAGTGTACTGAAAAGGTTTCTTCTGACATGGACCCTTACCTTGCTAAAATGTTGTGAAGCACGGAATTCCGGAAAGCTGCAACAGAAAGGAGATTACAATAATGTGTGTATTAATTAAGTACCAGTATCTGATATTCAACACAATGTCTTGCAGGTCCTTGCCCGCAACTAGGACAACTGAACCATCCTTTAGAGATTAGAAAACCCTATTCTTTCAATATGATGTCTAATTATAATCCCTGCTACCGGTGAATTTGAGCACATTTTCAGATGTGCATGGCTTGCCTCCTATTTGGGTATTCGAAGTCTTACTTCTCACAAACACTGTGAAATAAACTCATTTTGAAATTGCATAATGTCTCACAGAAAAATGTGAAGGGAATACTAGTGAGTAAGCAATAAACTTGAACTTGCAGCTTGATTTAAGCAGTATAGTGTGTATTAGGTGGTTTTACATGCTATCACTGTATCAGCCTACATAGTCTTTGTCTCCCTGTAAATGGATTTTACCCCAGTAAATTGGATTATGACAGCATATGACTGGTAAGAAGAAGATACCTCGTTCAGTTATAAACTGTCGTCTTACATCAGTTCAGACACAAAGAACAGAAATAATGTAAACTCAGTAGGCCCATTTTATGCTATTCTTCAGCAAACAGTTTATAAGTTGATTGCCTTTCACAACTTTTTTTCCTGCTACATAAAGGTAATTTGAGAGAATCTGTAATAGGTTAAGACTAACCAATGGCAAATGACAAAAAGAAGGCCTTTGAATGAAATGGGTATTGCCACATTTCATTCAAAATAAAGTATCAGGATTTCTTCTGTTCAGATTGAAGGCAATAATACCCCCGTGCTGATATGAATTTTGCTTCAACTATCTAGGCAGCCAATTTAATAGAAATGTGTAAATAATAGGAACTCGAATGAGAATGTGTTTCTCCTGTTGACTCATTTTGATACAATAATAACATTTTCCTGTTATATTGCAGCTGAGTGTTAAGGCATGATATGCTTTTAGTGACTTGGTTTTGCAAAACGTAACTGGTGTTACAGACCTAATTAATCAAACAAAAGCCTTTGGTTTCATTTTTCTCACGGACAAGCTGAATTTATTTAGTTTTCACAAGAATGAGTTACTAATGCCATCAACCTCTAGGCTATTTTAGTTTGCTTCTCTGCAAATAATCAGATTGGGTTTAGCCCTTAAAAATTTGCAAGAGTGAAGTTGAATTATGAGTGGGTATGATTACTATACACCAAGGATTTCTTATAATTCTTTATAGCTTTTCAATCAATTAGATTAATTGGATTAACTGAAGCCATTGCATATTCTTTCTCATCCCTTTCCAGCTCCTTTCTATTTTCTGTTTTCCATTTCTTTCCATATTTTCCCCCTCTTTCCTTTACCTATCATCTCTCCTTTCTCTAGTCCTTACTTTCCTTTTTCCACCTGTTTTACCTTTCATTACTGAGTTCTCATTCTCTCTCATTCTCCTCTGCTGGTTTTTTCCCCCTTTTCTCTCCCCTTGTTATGATTATTAAAGGTCTAGTGATTTTTTTTAGCAAAGGTGGCAGGCAGAGAGTGGAAAGAGATGAAATTGGATGAGGCTGGCTAGCAGCTGCTGGTATGGACCCTGACATAGCAATGGCAGTAACATTTAGTAGTGAGACTGACTGTGGTGGAAGTGTCAGTAAAGATGCTGCTAGCTGAATTATTTTTTGAGATTGGCATGTGTCGTACAGAGGGGGATTCATTGTGACTAATTCACCTAATTGCTGTATTTTAGCTAGTCATGCTACAGTCCCTCTGCCATCAATGGGTACGAAAAGACACACCTGTCCAGTGATTAATCTTGCCCTTTTTAGACAGCTGTTCTATAGCTCACCAGTTTACCAGACAACTTATTTTCAGAGTAAGGTTGGGTGAATCCCATCTATGCTGTCAACATCTAGGTGAGAATTAGAGCACAATGGCAGAGCACAATGGCACTCCCAGTTACAAATTTTCCTATAGAAAGAAATATTTAAGCCAGCAATACTGTCAGTTATTTCCTGCACTCTAAATTCAGTGAAAACGAATGTCTTGTGCCCCACAGCATACTCAAGTGAAGATTTCTGTAAAGGTAGCTTGAAAGTATCTAATGCTATGAAAAGAAAAGTATCACTATCTTTCTTTTTCTATAGTGCTTCCTTACCTTCTCTTTCACTTGCTCTGACCACAGAGCACTATCCTTCCCAGCTTCACTTGGAGCATGTCTTCAGAAACTGTTGGGCAGCTGGAAACAGCTGCAAAGGCTGTATGGGGAACTGTACATGTGTTTGAATGCTAGGGTTTCGTTAGAGACATTTAAATGTAACTGTAGCTTAACCAACACTCACAACCAATCTGATCCAAAGCAATTTATTGATCTGTATGACTACCAACGTTTTAATGTCCTTTCCTTTGCTAGAGGTTTGGAGAGGCTCTTGGATAGGTTCATTTTTACCTTGATTGAGACTTGAATCACATTCTAAGATGTGTTGAGAAGTGGTGTTCGTTTGCTTCTAGGAGTGCGCATCAGATCTACTATGTAGATTTAAAATATCTATTTTCTTTCATTTTCCAGTTGCTTTTTAATGAATCAAGAAATTGTGTGTAGGGCTGAAATTTATCTGTGGTTTTACATCACATTTGTGCTTGAGGTAGCTGAGCATGAAATAATATAATGTCCAGTCTAGCCATTCCTGCTTAATAGTAAAAATTGTGTGGTACTATGTGTTGTAAGAATAAAAAAACACAGAGTGTGATTATTGTGTGTCTGTGTCTGTGTATACATATCTGTGTGACAGAAATCAGTGCCTGTTAATTAGGCCTTCTCACATCTTCTCACATCTGATATGATATTGTTTTCAGTTGCTTTTGTCTTTCCTGAGTTTTAGCTATTTGGACTGAATTTTGCTGTGTTGAACATCACAAGTAAGACTTCTCCTCTGCTGGAATGATTGACTTCATCATTAGTGGTTATTTAAATTAATGCATTTTATTTTGCACTGAGGAAGATTAGATTCACACATTTTATGGAAGAGTGACTTCTTGCTAGGGAGAAATTCAGTTATTAAACCAAACTTGATTGAATATGTAACCTTCCACTTTTTCCAGAACAGGAAGCTTACCTGGGTGCATTCCCAGAAAAGGGGCCTTGAAGTGGGTGAATGCAACAGTTGTTTCTGAAATAATCAATGAACTGATCTGTCTCTCCTGGAAACGCTGTGAAGGCAATAGGCGAAATTCATCTTGATCCTTTCTTCTATTTATTTGTTCTTGTCATCAATATAAACCTTGCTGTGCAGGCAGTTCCGAGAACATTTGTCTTAGACAAAGTCTTAAAAGATGTTTTAAAAGATGCCAATTTTAGCAGTGGTAGAGAATTCCATTAAAAGTCAAAATAAATTGACTAGATAAGTCAATTTTTGCTATAACAGAGTAGATTTCCCACTAGTAAGGAAAATAATATAGTTAGAGGGATTTGTTTAAAGGTCTAGTCAAGATTGCATTGCAAGGCTCTTAATGGCAATTTTTTTTTTTTTTACTTCAATCCGAAGAGGAAATTATTTGATAACAATCAAAAAAAGATGCTTAAACTTGCTAAAAGCTATACATAATAGGGCCTAAAAGTGAACCAGATTACTGCAGATATTGGTATTGTATATTAAGGAGTGTATTGTTCTAGCATATATAAAAAGCAGATTCAGTTAGCAGAGCTACTATGGGCCAAGGACCACAGAGAAGCAAGATGGTCCCTTGCTATGTTTGATATGAGGGTAAAGTGAGAGAAAATTGTGCAGGCTTGCATTTGTGGCCTTTCTAATCTACTCTCTTCTGAAGTTACCTGGAGTTCACCAGGGTTGTGGGAGCTGATAGTGAGAAATTAAGCAGGCGAAGGACCATTTTTTCCCCAGAAAGATTTCTAGAAGAAAGCATCAGAGCCAGTGATTTGCGTCTGTGATTTCCAGCCTTTAGTCAGGATAATCACGTTTATACGGGTAGCTGACATCACCCTTACATCTGTTTCTCAGGGTTTTTTTGCCTGTTTGAGCTATCTCAGTAGAATTCATTCAATATCCTTTTTCTTACCAAAAAGGAAACTGGCAGTGTAATCCTAATAATGTTTGTTGCGGTATTATATTATTGTGACATCTGGGTACCCTTTAAAGACATGCAGAGATATTTGAAATAATGTCTAGTGAGTTAGATTGCTTTGATAAGCAAGTAGCAAGCAAACTCATTAGAAGCAAGCTAGGCAAAGAAGAGAGCTCTAACTGGCTTTGCAGAATAAATACTGCAGCATAGCATAGCATTTACACTGCTTCCAATACCTGAGCTAGCTCATTTAAAATGAGGTCAAGTTGTTCCGACATTACACTGCAACCTAGAGAGAAAACATATGTCTATATCTATATCAACATATAATGTAGATTCTGCTGGCTGGACATTTTTTCTTCAGGATGAATATCTCACTGGACTTTCTGATCTTTTTATCTGCTGAATAGCTCTTATTCCACCTTTACAGTTTAAACAGTTTCACAGATGATAGTTTTGTTGATCTTCTGAAAACTTTCTAGGCAGCTTCCAACCACCAGTTGCGTTATTGCATCAAGTTTTGGTGGTATTTCTTATGTCAATGTTCTCTTTTTATGACCATACTCTACAGCACAGCATTCTTCCTCCAGTGTCTTATTTCAGTAATATCTGTACAAGTAGATTTTAGTCAAGTTGAAGCCTTTGAGTTATTTGCAGGTTCTTTGCCACAAAAAAATCCACCATGGCTTATCTCAATCCCCCTCTTTTTATTCTATCTTGTTATTCAAACACTGTTGAATCAGCAACTGTTTATCAGCACTGTAGTCTCTGAAGGTCCTTGATTGATATCTTTTCTCTAACAAACTAAAGTTAATTTAATTTTCTTTTCTTCTGCCACTGTCTCTCTGATGACTGCAGCATCATCACAGAGCTCCTTAAAAGTGTATCTAAAAATCTCATGATATCTGGCTCCTGCTAAAACCTGGAAAGAGAGATTAAGATTTTGTAACCACTGATAACTGACTTCATCAGTTTATGAACTGAGGAACATTTGGAGATAAAATGAGTTGCTGAAACTCAAGGTTTTAATATTAATTTCTAAATATTAAAAAAAAAAATCATAGATTAACTCAGATAATTGCTTTCCTAACACTTTAGTCCAGGTTGTGAAAAGTATATTGAACCTGGCTGATAAAAAATATATAACGTGTATCTAGAGAAAAATACATCACTGCAGTGCCTACAGTCTGAAAGAGTTAATAGTGTTCATTGTGGGTCCCATTTTTTGTTAGGAAAATAAGAAATGAAAGCCTATTCCATGGTTAAAAATAATAAAAAATAAAAGCTTCTCTCCCTACTTAATGTAGAATTTTAAACTGAAATTCTGCAGTTATGAGTGAAATAAATATGTATTTTTAAAAGTTTCCCATTAAAAATGAATAATAAATATATGAGCTTTGGCCCAAAGTGAAACTTGCCAGAAAAGATAAGCTAGGCTTCGGCTCATTTCACTTTTAAAGAATAGTTATGTACATAGTTAGTTAAACTCTGCATGTTGGATTCATTTACTGAACACATTCATTTACATAGCAATAAATGGATACCCTTCCATAATCATTTTATGAAAAAAAGCAGAGGTTTGGAAGGCATGGACCTGCTTGTGCTAATTCCATGTCAGAAAGTATGAGCATAAGAACAGTTGCCATACTTTTTTTTTTTTTAAACTCTTTTCCATTTTCTTTGGTAGCTTATTTCAAATGTCACTATTGGAAGTTGCTTTTTAAAATGTGTATTCAAATGAATATTTACTTTTCAATCTTTGTATAATTATTTTTTAAAAGTCAAAAGACAAATACAGGATTTAGTTTTAATAAACAAGGAGGGTGAATCTGTTCACTAATTCCTACTGCTTGAATGTGCTGGCCATCTGCTCTCTGGTATGCAGTGGTCCTCTCCAGTCGGGAATTCAGAATAGGGCCAAACCACAGTGCATTTTCAAATCTGTATCCTTAGCAATTTTGATATGTAGTTTTTAGAAGTTCTGGTGGCAAGTGATCCTAAGAGTGAACTAAGACCCATGTATAATACTCAGTAAAATTGCATTCTGCACTTAAAACCTAATGGAAAGGGTTTTTCTTTTTTTTCTTCCTTTGTAACTTGGGAGAAATTAGATTGGATTTTATACACAAATTTCTCATTCACAGAGGAGGAAGCACTTTTTAACTAATGTTAACTATGGGCCACTTGACAAGAACCCTTGATGAGCAGATCCAGAAAGCCATTGCTCTGTGGCTGTCTCTCAGAAGCAACGTAAATGTAGAGTGGTTTAGAGCTGTTATTCCCCTCCCCCCCCCCCCCAAATCCAGACCCTGCCTAAGTCTAGGTGCCTGAGAGGGCTCTCAAGGAGGTACCTCTGTCAACTGAGGAACCGCATTCAGGAATCTGGGTCTACCAGCATCATTTCAACCTGTGTGCATGGTCTGCTCGGGAGGGATCCGCTCTCTGCGTTCATGTACTGTGGCAGATCAATGGGTGATAATTTATCTCCAAGACGGATACTATATATTTATATTAGCAGAATGGTGTGCCTGAGCTTCATCTGTGAGACTGAGATTGGATTTCCTTCAGTTTCAGAGGCTTTTGGGTCCCTCTCACATGACATGCTCTGCATTCTCCTAACTAGATGTCACTCTTTGTGCCTGGAATTCATATTTGAATTCAGCTTTCTTGGACATGTTTGACCCCAGTTAAAAACATTCATGGTATAGTATGTCAGTGAAAGGATACAACCAGTGGTACAGGACTGTAGGTAGGAAAAGTCTTCTTAGACTTTCCTTCATTTCAGGAATAGGAGTAGAAGGCACAATTTGTACTTTTTCTGACTCTGACCACTATGAAATCCATACTTTCCTTTGCCTATTTATCTGTCATTTTAAATAAGAAAAGGAAGGTGCTGATGTCTTGTGTTCTTATCTTCCTAGTGATATAATTACAACCAAAAGTAACTGTGATTATTACAAGGTTTGTAATATTATCGTTGCTTTGATTAACAGGCACTCTCTGCAAGGGAGGAGGTCAGTTCATGAGGTTAATTTCTATATGTAATTTTGGGTTTTGCTTATTATACACATAATTGCTATTAACTAATAGCTTTATTATTGCCAGCAAAATTCTAGTTTGTTATTTGAATATGTTGAAGTCCAGAGCCTTTTCTACCTAGTATTAGAACATCCATTAACTGCAGGACTTTCATGTCTGATGTCTGACTACTTTAATTGTCACTGTAATTGATTTTACCTTTGACTTGGCATGGTGACTGCTTTGTAATTTGTTGATGATTAATGGGTGTCCTCTGGTTATTCTGCTTGGCTAGGCCTTAGGCAGAGTCCAGGCATTTGATTTGCCTTGACTCTAACTTGTCCTAAAAGACTTCAAAAACTACTTAGATCAAACTAATCATAAGAGGAAAAAAGGAGACTCAACACATTCACCACTTTTTCAGCCTCTTAGCTAAGGAGATGGAGGGTTACTACTTTTTTAAAGAAAGATGTATGAGGACTTGGATTTCCATGCTTCTAGGGTGGCCCATGTAATTTATCTTGCCACAGTGTTTGGCAAGGTGAAAACTAGAACTTTTAGTGATGAGCCAAAGGCAAAAAATTTTGCCTTTTCATCCTCTCACCTAATGTTCCTGTTTTTGCCTAAAGTCCAGATGTCAAATTTGACAGTGTAGGAGCTGATACTGAGCTTGAGATTCAGCTGAGACTGAACTGAGATTGACAATGATTTACTTGTTGTTTTACATCTATTCTGTAGCGAAAAAGGTTTGCTAATATTTACAGAATAGTGAGAGTGCACCAGACGAATGTACCCTTTGTTTTTTATCTACTAGCAGATTCTGGGTTTCAGACTGATATCTTCGAGCCCTAAACATAACGTTTCTGAAGGTGAAAGGTGGGTGCTGTCTTTTTTTCTTTTCCAAGAGACTGTAATTTCTTATTAGGAGAATTAGAGCTTCCTCTGAGTTTAGAAGTTCACCATTCTCACCAGACGCCCCCATTTCAAGCTTTCCTTTTCTTCTATTTTCTTCTTCCCTGTGTTTCAATTTGAGAAAAAAAATACCAGTATTGTTTGTTGTTTGCCCTCTTTCCTTTCATAAACAGTGAAGTTAGAACAAGTTAAGTATCTTTAGTGGCAACAGGGTAGCTGTAGCTATCAAAGAAGTGGCTGACTCGAAAAGATGGATTATCCAAGATGGAGCATAATTCTGGAATAGCTACTAAAATAAGATCTGCTCTAGCCAACCAAGACATTTGGCAGTTTATTAAGATAGGAAGGACACATATGCAAAGTTCGCATGAATGACTTCCAGGGTTTCACCACATTAACTATGCAGCTGGATTTTGCACTTTGCAGCTTGGTTTGCTCAGTTCTTTCTCATGTCCCTCCTTTCTCTGGTATTAGCTCTGTCTGAGTGCACTGCTAACAAAGGCAAACGTGGTGCAGGTGCATGTGGATTTAACTGGAAAGAATCCCAGTTGTTTTGTTAACTTGGCAACAGAACACACAGTGAAGCCTTAAAAATAAAACCCCATCAGAGAGCCAGGCTGTGCAAAAAACAAGAAACCACAGGAAAACCAAAACACTTTTATCCATTTAAATCCATTGGTTTGTTTGTACTAGTATAGACTCGATGTAGTGTCCAAAGCATTGAATAAATACAAATCAGAACACAGATGGGTTTTATTTCTGAATTATTTTGAAAACTGAAACAATTCTGCTGCACAAATATTTAGATTAGTTATAACAAATATTGAAATATTCACTTATGGGAGTTGTAATAAGCAAAACAACCATGGGTACGGAAACCTTTGCAGCTGATTTTTAAATGAACAGTAGCTTCCGGGTGTGAAGCCTTCCCTGAGCAGCCTGTGCCACAAGGGCACAAGTGGTCTCTGAGCACAGACAGGAAAACCAGAGACACGCCGAAGCCACCTATTCCCGCGCGGGCAGATGTGAAGCTGCGTTCATACCTGCCGGTCTGTCCGCAGCGGGGAGAAGGTGCCATGGGGGTTTAAAGAGAAGAAGTGGTCTCTTATCACTAACATAGAAACCAGATCTGAGTGACCTGGTCACAGTATTTTTGAAATGTTGTCACCCAAATACATGCCTATGATCCCCCTGTTTACATATTCAGTGGTAGCATTAGTTTTGTTTAGCCATGATGAGAACTCAGGTTGGGCTGATAATCTGAATATGGCAGTTGGTAACTATAGTCTGCACTCCTTCATCTCATATGAGAGATCCTGATTTGGAACTAGGAACTTTTCAGATAAGAAAAAAAACAGAGATGCTGCAAATCAAACCTTTACATCTAAGTACATGGCCTGGTTTAACTGCTATAGGTCATCTTTATTTCCATTAGCTACAATCAAAACAAAAGTGGGTTATCAGGTTGTCACAAAAATCAAGAAGGGTTATTGTAAAATAGTTAGAAAGTGCTTCTGTTATTGCCATGGTGTTACTACCATGTCATTATCATGTTCACAAGCATGTAAAAGTAATTGGACCTAGTTCTGTGTTTGATAACTCCAAAATACACAGAAGTAACTCAGTCAAAGTAATTGAGATACATTGGTATAAAACAAATGCAAACACTGAATCATGCATCTCAGTGATTTTAGAAAATGAGTACACTAAATCAAATTTTTCCTTGTAAAATAAGAAAATCACAGCACTGTTTAAAACCTCTTTTGTTTTAACCTATGTTCTAACAAAGTTGAAATCTTTAATGCCATACGTCATATCTGTAGAACTGGTAAATTTCAAGACTGTATTAAAAACTTAGGGGATGTTTACTTTTGAAATGATGTATGACATGACCTTCAACTCTTCATAATTTAATAAGAATGTGAAGCTAACTAATTACACTTCAGAATGACAGATAACTGCTGATCATAATTTCTTTTCAGTAGACAAAAGAAGGTTTTAAAATAAATGCTTTAGAGAGGTGGAAAGAATTTGCTACTACTAGCAGCAAGACAGACAATGTCTGGAAAAAAAAATTTTTTTTCTCCTAATTACACCCAAAAGTCATCCTCAATATCTTTAAAAGAAGAAATAGGTGCAGCTCAGTGTAAGTCCAAGATTAAATTCTAACAAATGCTATAATGAGAAAAATCAATGTTCTTTCTGATTTCTATTTTTCCAGTTAAAAGCTTACACAAAAATATGTTTTTACGGGGATGTTTTTAAATCTAAACCAGTATAGTTGAATTCCAAATATAAGGAGTCTGCTTTTTCAAATAGTATTTTCAAAATAAAACTCCCTTAAAAAGTATTACATTACATTGTACTTCATGCCTCTACAGATAAGCTTATAAAATGATTATTCAGCTATTCACTGTGATAAGAGAGTTTCTTGGCTTTATCGCCTAGAAAGATCTTAGGCCCAGAAATGCATTTGTTAAATTTGGATAACTGCACTTTTAGGTTGACTTAAGCTAAAATGTAAGCTATAAAAAAGGGATATTCAAAAAAGAAATAAAACATTAAAATCTCTCACATGTGTACAGGTACATAAAGTAAATGTAAAATTAGTAAAATGAATTATGTAAAATTCTGTAATTCCAGCCTTTTGTAAAACATTGTGGCAAACA
This sequence comes from Apteryx mantelli, assembly GCF_036417845.1. NCBI lineage: Eukaryota > Metazoa > Chordata > Aves > Apterygiformes > Apterygidae > Apteryx > Apteryx mantelli. Next base: position 110,898,237 of record NC_089980.1, on the reverse strand, counting down.
ATTTTTTGGAAAATACTAGACTTTATTGCCAAATCAGCAAAATACTCCTCTGCTTTCTTGGTTTATCATGTTGAAATCCTGAGATAATGAATAGGCTTTTCTAAGTTCTTCCTTGAGAAAGTAGAGTTTTTTTCAAATAGCAGAGTGCAGTGACTTTAAGTTCATTTTTTTTAAATTTAACTCATGTTTGCCTTTGCTTTTATTTTGTCTTACTAATGCTCATGTTTCTAATAGGTAATTACTGAAGTTGCCTTTCCTGTACCTTGCTCCATGCAGACTCAGGACTCTGCCAGGCTGGACTATGTATATAACTGTTTTGCTACTCTGCTACACTTTTAGTATTATTATATTCTCCAATGCATGTGTGAGAAGGGAAGCAAAATGGGAAGAACTGGATTTGGGAATTGGCAAGAGGTGGGGTTTGTTCTGATGTCTTTGGTTGGTGTAGCACCAAAGTGTACATAAATCTGATGTCCTTGGACACTAGGGCAGTCCTGCAAACTGGTTCAGCTAGAACGCTCTAGAAGTATTACATTTTAAATCTTTCAGGTTAGATAGCAAAGCAGTACGGAGTTGGAGTGTGCGAGTTTCAAACAGAGTAGCTAGCTACGTACCAGACGTAGTGACTTCCAGAGCTCATGTTCGTATTATTTTATTTTTTCCAATGGTGCCTATTTCAAACCATCGCACCTAGACCTTTCCAGCCCAGTGCCTCCACTGAAGGTGTAAAGCCTGCGTCTGCACCAGACAACGAACCAGTGTTGTGGCCTGTAGGCCAGCCTCAAGGCCAGCAGGCAGAGCCTGCCCGTGTCTCTCCCCCAGGACGGGGTGACTGCCCACTGCTGGCCACCTTCCCAGCTGCCTGCTGAGGGTCGCTGGCAAGGGAATGTGAGGCTCAGAACTTAAAATAATGTAAAAAATAGGTTTTAAAGGCTCTGGTGATTAAGAAGTGGTGTTTCCTGGAAAAGGATAGCATTAGGTAGAATCTGCAAGATATGGCTGAGATATATCGTTTTAGTGACATATCTACTTGTTCAGAGAGTGAAGATCCAGCGGTGAGTACCTAGGCAGGGTAACTAACTTAACAGTATACGATAGGTTTAAAGATATATTCCTCAGAAGAATATACTTCTTGTTCCATGTTTTAGAAAAAGATGCATAAGAAAAACCATGTGGCATTAATATAGTGCCATTTCTGTTAAAAAAAAAAAGCAGCTGAGTTGACAGCACATGGTTGCAGAAACTGCAGCTTTTGTTGCTGGAAAACTACCACCTATTAGAGTGACTACCTGAGAGGAATTTGTTATTTTGCTCATTCAAGTGTGTAGCACTGAAACTGGAGAAAATGTTATGTGTGTATATTCCCTCCAGAGTACCTTGAACAAATAAGGAAAAACACTAGAAGGAAGAAAAAGCTGAGTGAGAAAGTAAGCTACTACTCAACAGTGCACATAGATTCCGCTATAAAATTATTTAAAATCTATAAAAATATGAACCCACAAACTCATAACCATAACCCATGAATGTTTTGCCTGGTTTTGTTTTCTCTTGTATATGGCTTTATCTCAAAGGTCACCATAGGTGTCTGCATATTTCTGTAGACTTCTTCTTGTTCTTATTAGCTTCTCTCCTGCTCTGCCCATGTTGCAATCCTTTTCCCTTTACCTTCACATTTTTTACCTTCCTTTTTCCTGTTGTTCAAATATGTGCCTCAACATATACTACTCACTACTTCCAGCTTCTAATTTATCCCCACAATAGCAAGTTTCCAGACAGAAAGGCCCTCTTTGGAAACACCTGTGGTTTCCAGAAATTCAGCCCTAGCACGTAGAACTCGCAGGTCTGCCTACACTGTCAAATAATTCACTTCCTTGTTTTGCCTCTAATCGTCTCAATCTCATATATATTGTTTTCATTCCTGTGTTCTCCTTTGGAGCAGATCAGTTAGTTCACTTGACAAAATTAGAGTGTGTTTCTGGAGACAGCTCACAGACCTGTTTCCTGTAGGGAAAACGGATAACATGATGTCATGTTTTCCAACACTATTTCAGCAGACCCTGCATGCCCAAAGCTCCTCTTTGGTCAAAAGCCCTCAGGGCATAAACCACATACCCTTGGCCTAGCACTATAGGAACTCGGCTCTAGCGACCTGCAATGTGAGCCTCACACAATTTCAAATTCTTTCAAATTTAAAAGCTCACAAAAAGAATGATTATTAAAATCTTTGGGTGACCACCTTGGGAAGGGAGACTCAAGCTGAGTGCTTGGCGGTGTGGAGGCAGCTAGTGTCCCCAAAGAGGGTCTGATCTTCAGCAGTCTGGCCATGAGTGACCCTGTTCAACCTGGCCCAGGATGGCGATCACTTGTTCAAGTACGTGTATCCTTTATTTTTGTCTGTGTAAATAGAGGCATTATATCCAGCACAAGATAATAAAGAAGTGGGGTATAAAGAATATTTTAAGCAAACTAAAACACTTTTATAACCACTCATATAAAGTTAATAAAAATATAACAGTTTTTCATATATATATTTTTGCATGGACCATCGTTCTCCCGCCCATTTCCTCACGTCACCATCATTATCCAGCATTTATTTTTTCTCCATATTTTGCCATAGAGCGTTGTCTATATGTTTGATTCCAGCATCTCGCTTAGCTACAATTAACTACATTCTTCCTACACCTATAAAATTTAGGAAAGAGTGCACGTTAAATTGGAAGTTTTAATCAAACATTTATTTTTCTCTAAAAAGATATTTAAACCAGTTTTTGCAACTGAATATATTTATCTTTTTCTAGAATGTCAAACAGGATGAAATAAAAGGAAAAATACACCAAACCAATCCCTAAAAAGATCCAAAGATGTGATAACCTAGAGACATTTATTTTTGATTCGCCTGCAAAAGTGAAACAGTGTTCTGTGTCTTTTAGGGACATTTCTATAGTAAATTCAAGAATGTTGCATGTGTAGAAATGTATTTGAGATATAAGAAAATATATAATTCCTTCTCACTTCAGATGAGAGCCAGCAATTTGACTAACAATGAAAGAAACACTCCTGATTTGTCATAGGGAAAAGAATATCCTAGTGTTTTCGTACAGGGTGCTCCAAGAGTTTTATACTGCTGGTCATTCCTACGCTAAAGATAAAATGAAGGAAAATTTAAAATGAGCAAGCAAAATAAGGTTGCCATGACAGAACAAATAAAGGAGCAATCCCTCTGAAAATTGCAGGAAATGGACTGAAAGAATGCAGTCTTGGGAGAGAGACGGGCTGGGTATGAGGCGAATGGAAAGCACCTGTGGGACATTCTGAAAACCAGCAGGGAAACCTGGAACTAGACCTGCGGTTGGCTGGAGTCTGCAAAATGCAGAGAAACAGAAAAGACTCATGTCTGATCTAAGTTTGAAAGTTATTATGTAAAACTATGTTATGGTTTCTGACCTAAATTACTAAATACACAAACCGCGTCAGGCTCAGAAAATACCTACAGCAGAAATTAGTTAGATGGGACAGCACGCAGGGGAGCCCTGATTGCTCTTGCTCTGCTCTCACACTTCCCACCCAGATCAACTAATAGCCACTGCTGGAGTCAAGACACTGGGATGAACATACCTTTCAAAAAAAAAAAAAAAAGCTCATTCTTATGCGTTATGGAGGTGTAATTTTACAAGAAGACACAATTTGCTATACCACTGTGAAGGTGGCTTATACTGGGATAGGTACTTGCCTCTCCATAGAGGGGGAGGTATATGATGTTAAGGCCTCTTTACACCAGGATATCTGTATCTAGACTGGGGAGCACAGTTATACAGTATATTTAAACTACCACCAAACACTTTTTGTGTTTGTAATCTGTTTTTAGACCAACACACAAAATTGTTTCTGCAAACAGGAAATTAACCAGGAAATGTAACGTGTGATGTGTTGTCAATAAGAGCTTTCACAGATCACTACCTCCACCCACCTCAATTCCTCCTCTCCCTTGTCAATTAAATCACTTGCGTTCTCTCTGAGATAGTATTTATCACCTCTGGTGGGCATCTACAATCACTAGAAAAGCGGTAGAGAGCATTTACAACAAGAATGATAATGAGAGGCTTTTGGAGGCTAACAAAAGCCAGTACCATGCAATTTACTCCAGTCCTGTACTGCTCTTGGCTTTTGATGTCTCTAAGCCAAAGTAGACCTGCCTTTAATCTCTACACATGTAGCTTTAGCAGCACTTCTTAGAGGAACATAAATTGAAAGGGGAGAAATGCAATACAAGGGAAAAAATTGAATCTGTGGTTTACAGACTCTCCGGAGCCCAGGAGTACTAAATACGTTGTTTTACATGAAGAAACAGTATATGGAAGCAGCTAGTCCATTAAAGGGAGATTCAAGATAAGAATTACAACATGGGCAGGAACTTGCATTTTCTGCGTGGAAAGTGATGTTGTCAAGGTACTACAGAGTGGGAAACACTTGTTTTCAATTATTATTGCCCATGCCATCCTAGTACCCAACAGTGCTGTGAATATGAGCAGGCAGGCCACACCTGCCCAGGGTGCTCAGCTGTTCAGAAGCTTACATATAAATGCTGTCCTACAATGGCAGTGGAATAGGTTGGGGTTAATTCTCTATTTGCCTAGCAGATGATTTCTTAACAGCCCCAATGTGATTTGCTGCAGTAACAGCCACCCTTTTTCTAGTACTACAGGACAACAAAGGGCTATGAAAGCTGAAGATCAGCTGGAGTTGTTATCCTTTAAAAATTCTAGTGTTTCAAAATCTGTGATTCACTGATTTGTTGAAGCTCTGCATTAGAGAATACATGTAAAACTAAAGGGTGGGTTTTTTTAGACCAATATGTGACTAATTTTTTGCAAAACCAAAATGGTATTTTGGGCCAAGTCAGCAATGGGGGCACCAACATTTTAGTTTCAGGATGTCAAAATATTCTGTTTTGAGCCAAACAAGAATAATTTTATTTTCATCATTTTTCATTATTTGCAAATCTTTCTCCCTGGCATAACGTGCCAGGATTTCAAATTCCTGTTGTGATTTTGATTGAAAAAAACAGTTAAAAAATACTTTCTCAAAAAAAGAAAAGAAGGCTCAGTTCTGCCAATTCCAGCTGCATTTGCCACTGAGGCACAGTTGTGGCGTGACTGGTATTTGAGGCTTGGCTTTGTGATGGAGTCCTTGCTGGTATTATGCTGGTACAGGGGTGTCAGCAGCATGCTCACAGGGGACACTGGCACAGTGCATGTTTTTGTGGCCCCATAGATAGCATCAACACAAATGACCTAAATTTTACTAACATAAGCATTATTTCTGGGAAATAACAAAACAGATTTTAATACCTGAGATTTCTGATTTTTCTCACACATGCCTCCAGCAGAGCTGTGATGACAAAGGTTGGTCTTTGGGGACGTAATCTGTGGTTTGGGTGACTATCTCTGGGCTCTCCAGCTTGATTACACGGCCATGATGAAGATGCAGCCATGTAACCAAAACAGGTGTGAATGAAAGCCAAGTCATGGTCATTTTGATTTTGTGATCACTGTTATACTAGGATGGCTCTCCTTAAATATTTGGAAGAACACAACATAGACAGTTTTCTTGTAAAAATATTTGCCATATTTCAGCATTGTCTTCTTTGGTCTGTTTTGCTGTTTGTTAAAGGAATAGTTAAATGAAATGGCTATTACAAAGTTCATGTTTTATTGCAAAGCAATTGATTTTCAAAAAATGTTTTTTGTTTAATCACATTTTATAATTTATTAAGATAACATTAATGGAATATTTACATATAGAAATTCTTGGAGGGCACCTACCAATTGTACTTATGAGCAGCTTGTCCTTCAGTAAAGAACCTTCTGGAGTGGGTGTTAGTTTGCAATGATGCAAGGGCTTTTGGGAATTGCTTACTTCTCTGTAGCAGAGTTTTGATAGCATTATTATGCTGTCAACAATATAAGCTTGAATGCCAAATTTGCTATTTTTATGTTCCTGAGTGGGTGCAAATATCAATGTATATTTCTTACTGCAGCTGAAATGTCAGTCACCAGCCTCCTGTTAATAAGCTTTCCTTTAATAGATGGTTCTGGTAATCTTAATTTGAGGGATAAGCAACATTTGCTTGCTTCCCTTGCTCTTCACTGCCCCTTCCAAAAGATTTAGTGATAGTAATGTTTTCTGTTGGGCAAGGAGAAGTAGGATATAGTACCTAAAGGATGCAAATTATATTCATCATAGCATGAAACACATAGCACAGTCTCAAAGAACTATAAGGGACTCTTTTTCTTCAAAGAATATCTATTTGATTGCTTAATGCCCAAATTATAAGAGGAGTCCACTACCTAAGCTATTAGTGAGAACTACAAGTGGTTAGCAGTCCTTACTGATGGGTTTTAAACCTTCAGATAAGGTTAAAAAACCCTCTTAAGACTCTGTCTTAAAACATTTATGCCAAATCCTTCAAGGTGCCAAACACCCTGACAGTTGTAGCTTGTAGAACTCTACTGGGATTTGAAGCTGTTCAGACTTCTGACTTTCATTGGTTTACTGGGGAATATCATCCATATTTAAAAAAATAATATAACCTATTATATCGCATTATATTCTCTCAGAAAGGCATTCTCCCTGACATAATCATGAAAAGAGGGGTGTGAGACCAAGGTGTGTGATCTGCCTCTGATGCTTTTCTAAGCATTAAGTATTCCCAGTGCTGGTCTCATTCCTCTTGACTAACAGATTGGACTGATGAAAAAATAGGCTGCAGGTAATATTTTAGTTTAATTTTTCAAGCTGCTTTTAGCTGGGCTTCCATTTTCTTTTGAGAGACAAAAATTCCTGGAGAAAATGCATACTCATAATTGTATGTGTCTACTGAAAGTGCTACCACAGGACAGGTGAGTGATAGCCGGAACTCAGGAGTAGACTGTTACTATCTTCCTCTGACATTACTTAATCAGGTGGTTGTGTGTGTTATGACAGGGTGTGCATCCATATCTGCAGCACTGGTGAGCAGAGAAATGTCTGGGAGGCTCCTGCTCCTCACAGTAAAGCTCACAGCTCTGCTTCCCAAAGGCTGCCTTGGCTACACTAAGATATTGGTGCCGGGGAGGAGGAGTTAGTGTGCTATTCTGGGAGACTACAGTTATTTACTCTGGATCCTCAAGGAAACTTGTGAGGATACTATGAAACTGAGTTACAATTTCTTCTCTATCCTCATTGCTGGGATGGTGCAGCAGTGTCCTGGGCAAACAATTAAGTCAGAGCAAAAATCTTAAATGAGGGGTATTTTTGGCTTTCTGCATTTGACTTGGAACTTTGATTTTTCAGCTATGCCCCAACTCTTACACTTTTTGGATCAGTGACCAGAAGGATTGTGATTTTGTGAGGATAGGACAGCAACCAATGAGTGTGTTGGCAGACAGGGCATACGTGTTGACCTCTGCCTCCTGGTGTGGAGCCCTGGTCCCAGCAGGAGCTCAGGGCTCATTACGGGACAGGATGCTGTGTCCAGACCATGCTGCCGTATGGCCTCCCTGGTGACAAGGCTGACACTGACATGCAGAGGAAATGCATAAGGCAAGCTGTTCTTCTGAGAATAACTCATGGGAGGCTTTTGCAGCTGACTTGTATTCAAATGCTGACAGGTAGGAGCAATGGGGACCACAAAGGTTTGCATGTGTTTGACTTCTCTAAAAGGTGTGACAGTAAAGCAATCATGCTAGGCAATTTTGAAACAGTGTGTACATTCAAATGGCACTACTATATTTACCCTTTGTCCTGTTGTTCATAAAGCTGTCCAGCAGCCCAGCCTTGATATGTCACTTTGCACTGTTGCTGACTCACATGAATTGACATTTTACTGTGGAAATTGGTGAAAAGTCTAATTTTTGCTATGTTCTTAGTCTCAGGATTTGAATATCAACTTGAATCAGTGATAGGGTAGAAGGGTAGCAAGTGTGAATAGCCCAAGGTGTTCAGAGTTCGTTATAACATTGCACTAATGTCATGTGGGAGCAAGAGGAAAAACAGTGACAGAGTCACTAGAAGTGCCTGTTTCATTATTAGTGTATTTGCACATGTTGATCTAATAATATTTTTACCTTTTAAGTTATTCTTAAAGGATATATTGTTTCTGCTTACACACTTTAAAAGATGTAACTCAGACACTGTAGACATGCAGTTTTGCCCTCAGTAACTCTGTATCTGCTCTGTTGGGCCCTTACTCATGAATTCCAAACGGATCTAAAAAAATACTGGGAAAATCATCCCTCTTTTGTCTCCCATTCTACTGAAGTGTGAGCATCGTATTAGATGATTTTACTGAGGAAGTCTGGGACTGGTAAGAAAGGGAATTTATATTTAAAATTAAATCTGCAGTAAATTGTCTAAGACTTTCAACTTTTTATATTTTATTAGAGAGTTTGCTTATTTATTCACATATATGTGTCATAGAATCACAGGATCACAGGATAGTTCGGGCTGGAAGAGACCTCAGGAGGTCTCTAGTTCCACTTCCTGCTCAAAGCAGGGTCAGTTATGGGGTCAGACCAGGTTGCTCAGAGCTTTATCCAGTTGGGGCATTTAAAAATCTCCAGGGATGGAGATGGCATAACCTCTCTGAGCAACATGCTCCGCTGCTTGACGGTCTTCATGGTGAGAAAGTTTTTCCTTATATCGAGTATGAACCTCTTTCATTTCAACTTATGCCGGCTGTCTCTCATCCTCCCACCATGCCTTGCTGAAGAGCCTGGCTCTGTCTCCTCGACACCCTCCCTGTAGGCACTGGGGAGCTGCTGTTAGGCCCCCTGAAGCCATCCCTTCTCCAAGCTGCACAAGCCCACATCCCTCAGCCTCTCATCATGGGGCACGTGCTCCTGTCTCTGACCATCCTGGTGGTCTCCACTGAACTTGCTTCAGTTTATCGATGTCTTTCCTGTACTGTGAGGCCCAAAAAACTGGATCCCATCTTCTAGAGGCAGTCTAACAAATGTTGAATAAAGGGCAATAATCCCTTCCCTCAATCTACTGGCCATGCTCCTGTTAATACAGTCCAGGACACTGTTGGCTCTCTTTGCTGCCAGGACATACTCTTGGCTTACGTATGACTCGCTGTCCACCAAAACTCCTCAGTCCATCTCAGCAGAGTTGTTCCTCAGCCAGCCCCCAGCCTGTATCATTGCAAAGGGTTCTTCCTTCCCAGGTGCAGGACTTTACAATTTTTTCCTTTAATTATACAAGGTTCTTCCAGCCTGTCTAGGTCCCCCGAATCCTTGAGGCCCTGTCCTCGAGTGTATTGATGAGTCCACCCAGCCTGGTGACATCTGCAAAGCTGATAAGAGTGCCCTCCTTTGCTCCTCCAGGCCACTGGTTTGATCCGTTGACTGCTACCCTGTGAGTGCAACTACTAAACATCAAAACCACTGAACCCCTAACATGAATCTCTCTTCTTCATCATTCCTAGTTTAAAACTTTCCTTACCAGGCTGTCCAGTCTGTTGGCATAGATGCTCTTGCTGCACCTTGTCAGTTGGACTCCATTTCTTCCCATCTCAGTTTTTCAGAGAGGTTCCTGTGACCACTAAAGCCAAATCTCAGCTGCACAACCATGTGTTGACCCACAGCATCTGTGTACTCCAACCCAAGCCTTTCCCCCTTAACAGGTGTGATTGAAAGATGCATATGTACTTATACACAAGTACACTGACTTCTCTAAAGCTCTATGAAAGGCCAATTTTCTATTTTTCTCCCCTATTCAGTGCTTTTGCTTTCTTAATGGATACATTTTCAAAAATGTTTTTGTGATTTAGGCACAGAGGCCAAGATCCATTAAAAAAAAAAAGTTATTGTCTGTCCACTGATTTTTAACAGAATCCTTCTAAAGATCTGGAGGGTGGCTCTTTAGTTTCTTTAGGAACTTCTGTTTTGACTTTGGTTCCTAAGGTACTAGGATAATTTGGAAAATTTTATTCACCAGATGCCTGTATATATTTTAGTACCTATGAAAATGTCTTTGCATGACTTGTAGCAAAACTGAGTAAGTGTTCTCAGAGGAGCAATTTGAATGCCTGTTATGTACATTTTCAGATGGTGAATCTTTACTTGATTAAAAAAACAAAACCCCAAACCAGCTGAGTAGCCTCAAGAAAGAAGGAGGCAAGCTACAGTAGACGTGCAGTAATAACTGGAAAGCTGTATCAAGAAGAAACACACAACTCAAAGGAGCATGGAATTTACTCTTAATTGGAATGGAGGCGAGCCTAGCTGCTGGCACAGCATTAGGCATCTGCATTACCTCAGCTCTGAGTCCTTCCTCCAGCACCTGCTCTGGTGACAGTGTGTAAGGGAAGCTAAGGACCATATCATCTTGACAAGAGAGAGTGGAGGAGTCTTGTAGTAATCAATATAGTGCTACAGGATGCCAAAATAAACAGAAGTTGCACAAAATATTAGCGGTCTGATCAGATTCCAGCTTGTGAATCCTAATAATGAAATCTCTTTTCCTTAGAAGAAGGATAGATTACCATTGTAAAATTTTTGCAACAATTTTTGATTGTCTAATTCATTGTCTTCCAATTCCCAGAATTTCTGGATATAAGAATTCAAAAGTATATGATATGCCACAGTATTACTAGAGATGCATCTTTGCTAGTACTTTCCTAGTCCTTCATCCATACATGGATGTCTGACACTGTGTAGAAGTCCAGGCTTGCAGTGGAGCCGCTGAGCAAAGGGGCCAGGCTGCCAGGCAGGATCCTGAAACATGGAGCGATCGGAGATGAGTGTCCTGTTCCCCTGGGTCCATGATAGAGGGCCAGGGGCCTTTACTGGTGTGAGTGTGAAGTGTGTGACGGTTGCAGAATGGAAACTCTAGAATAGAAATCACTATCTACCTGCTATACCTATCTTACTTTGTTTAAATTAAATTTTGTTTAAAATTTATATCAGTCAGTGGTGTGGTTCCATTCTTGCAGCTATCCCACACTAAATTCCCCTGTGACATCTATTCAGTGTTTTTACCTCCACTAAAGCGAAGCCCTGTCTCTGTGTACAATGTGCAGCCACCTGGTTAGTAGCCATCCTCGTCTTCTGTCTTGTCCCTTCTATTTTAACCTTCTTGATTGTTGCCAGTCCGGTATCCTGATATCAAATCCTCTTCTGCATTTAGCTTCATAAAGTCTCATAAAAACAATTCTGTACTACCCCATCTCAATTCTTCAGTGTTTTGAAGTCTGTTACATTTTATGTAGTAGGGTCCAAGTTGAGGAATCCTCTTAGAACCCTGCATTCATAAGTTTATTATTAATATCATTTAAAACATTCTTACAATTTCATCAGTTTCCATGCAGCACTTACAGCTAGGACACATCTTCATCAGCAGTCACATCGTTTCTCATCAAACCTCATCAGTGCTAACCAAACTTCTGTGGTACACTTAAGATTTCACCACAGCCTTGTGGTCAGCAGGGATTATCATTTTGTCAAAATGTTCCTTCCATCCTGCTAACTTGTCTTTAGTGTTTGTTGTCACTTTACAGTGTTGTCACTTTACAATTCTATAGATACTGACATCTACCAGTAATCATCTATGCCTTTCACTGGCTATATTGTAGCTTCTTTGGGTTTTGGTTAGATCATCTGGCGAATTCTGAATGATGACTGGTAATGTCCGAACAGTTTCTTAGCCTTTCCCAGTTTTTGTTTCAATGACTGTCTGTATTGTTACTTGTAAGGTTCACATTTTCGCTCATTTTCACATGTAGGCAATAAGGCAATCATATGATTCCCATATTTTTGGACACAGACTCCAGGGTATCTTGATGAGGATTTGAGCATCTAAATAGGCAATAGTTATGGGTGATCTGATTGAAATTCTATCCAGTAACATTTTTGGGGGGGGATGGGGAGAGGGTAGATACTAAACAGAGACAACATGTATTCAGCTTGAAAACAGAATATTGTGGAGTGCGTAACAACCTTTTAGAAGGTAAGAATAGGTGACGTGATGAGGAAGAATGAACAATTGCTTTTGTGAAGAAATACTGCAGAGGCTATGCTTCTAATTAGCAATAAATGGAACAAAAATATCTTCTTAAACATAGTCTTTTGTTTCTCCATGACAGAGAAATCTAAAAGGAACATGTTTAACATGCTTCATGTGAAATATTTTAAAGCAGCAACACAATACAATTGTTGCAGGGAGCTAGGGCCTTGAGGAGCTCCAGGTGTACAGGCTGCATGCAAAGAGATATTGGAACACATTCAAGCAAATAGAACAATAGTGGATTCAAACAGAATTTGCCTTCTTTCATTAGGTTTGGACATTTGAAACCAGAGCCTTACTCATTATCAAGCCAGTCTTTATATCCACAAGAGACATGCTGAGAGCAGAGAGGCCTCTTAGAAATATCCTTCTCACTTTAGTTGGCTTGACTTCTTGCCAGTCGTCACTGTCTCCCTGTCTGGTTTCATAAAGGTTTTCTTGCTATACCCTGACATCTCACACTCCTTACAGGTTGCTGTAATCTATAAGAAGACAAATTTGTTCTAAGCAGAAGGAAATGTTGAAAGCCATCTGTGTCTGCAATGTTACCTTTTTTATTCCTTAAACTAGATAAACGACCTTAATGTTTACCTTCTATTTACAGAGCAACTCTTCCTTGCTCACTGCCGTTTCCACCTACCTAAGACAGTACAAACAGTACTTACTTGCTAGTATTATTGACTATACTCAATAAAATATTAATAAAGAATTTCAGCATTGACATATATTGCTGTTATATTACCTTTACTGTATGTTAGATATTTCTATGGTCAGTTGCTACTAGAATGAAAGAAGCGTTTGATAAACTGAAGGCTTTCTCTGGAAGAATCCTGTTTTCACAGAGAAGTGAAGATAATAGCAGATCCTGGTCTTGCAGTGATGAATGCAAATAACATCACTGATATGAATAAACTACATTTAAAACTTTGTGCATAAAATTATGCATGAGAACACTTAGTAGTCTGCACAAATTAAGTAACATTTGAGGATAAAAGTGAGTCATTAGGAAAGTTCACCTGTGATTATGTTCAATAACAAAAATGTATGTGGAGTTTTTTAGATATGGAAACATTTTCATGAAGAGTAATTCATTCTCACCTAAAAAATGGCATCTTAAATAATGACAAAACTGTCTGGAAAATTATGTTCTTTTAGCTTTAAACTACATTTTTTTTCCTCGATCTGGGCAACTATTTTCCTCACAGGAGTTCCCAGAAACATCCACAATGCCTGAAATACTTTAAGTTAAACTCATCAGAAAAACACCTGGATGGATAGCTCTATTTTGGAGAAAACTATAGTCCAGTTTTGCCACATCAGCCTCTCTTAGGCAATCCAGAAAATCACACACATATGTAAGTAGAAGCAAGGACAGGCAGACTTACACTACTTTTGTTACTTGCATTTGTTTTTTGGCCGCAAGAGAGCTCTGTCTATTTATTTATTTATTTTCATTTTAGGGTGTTGGATGGAAGAGATTTAGCTAGAAACTGTTCTCAGGGTCATTCTGTCTTGCTTATTTGTATCTGCCTGTATTTTCCTTTTTGGAAATATATTTTGGCATCATAATTATTACCTATATTCTCTGCAGGACAATGTCTGAAGTCATAGAGATCACCTTTGACAGAGCTGTAATCTGCAGAGGTACAAACCCATTTTTCATTAACAGAATAGAGCACCCCAAGGCATCTGTGCACCACTATCGGACGTATAGGAGGAGAAACAGGTCATCTCTGCTCTCTGCATGAGCTGATCTAGTCTAGACACTTTAAAACATATCATGCATCCAATGTTCATGCTGAGTTCAACATGGTCTTAAATTCTTAGTATTTTGCACAGCCATATTTTTGCATATTTAAACCCACATTTTCATAGGTAGACCACTTTGTGCAGGATGTATTAATAACTAAGTGCTGCATCATTTATTTTATACATTGGAACTGTCATTGTTGCACATGAAGAACTCACAGACACAAAGAAATGCTGCTTTTAGTGTTGTCTGGGTTTTGGAAAAAGTGTAATTTTCCTGCTCTATAAGTACAGTGCAAGTGACATTTAGAGAGCTGTGTTGATGTCATGTCTTTCTCCTTCTTTCTCTTTCTTTCTCTCTTTCTCTCTTCTTTTCTTCCTCTAAAAGCATTTTCCTGTAAATCTGTGTAAAATCATTTATATGGTTATTTTAAATAATTTAACACTTTTATAAGGAGTGGACATAACAGTCTCCAGAAGGCAATGATATTTCTATTTCCATACATAAGGTCTTAACTTGCAGATAAGACTACATAATATTGCAAATATTCTACTTCAAAATACTGATTTTAACTTGGATTATTCTTGTAAACAAACATATCTGCTTCAAGTGATATAACATTGTTTAATATACCATCAGAATTTATCTTCAAAATGTAATGCAAGATAGTTAAGGTCTCTGAGGAACTGGCAAAGGGCAAGTATAGAGCCTATCCATAGAGAGGGAGAATCCAGAGAATTATACAGTAGTTAGCCTAAACTCAGTACTAGAAAAGTATTGGAACAATTTATTAAACAATCAGTTTGAAAGTACCTGGAGGATAATAAGGTGATAAGAGAGAACTAGTATGGATTTGCTAAGAGCAAACCATGACAAACCAGCCTAATTTCCTTCTTTGACAGCAGAACTGGCTCAGAGGACAAAATGAGAAGCAGATGAGAGCTTGAGTAAGGCTTTTGAGGGTGTCCCCTATGACACTCTCAGGGAAATATGGTTTAGATGAAATTCCGGTAAGGCTGATGTGCAAGTGGTTGAAAAACTGTAATGGAATAGTAGTTATCAATTGCTTTCTGTCAAACCATAAAGATTTATCAAATGCAATATGACAAAACTCTAATATGAGTTCAGTATGAGTCTATTTTCACTAACGACTTGGGATGCTAGGAATAAAGTGAAACAGTCTATTTTTAGCAGCCAGAAGGGCCTTAAAAACAAACACATTCAAAGCCATGAGTAGATAGAACTCAACCTGGCTGAGCAGGATGAACGGTGCCACCTCCCCCCTCCTCCTTTCCCCATCTCCTCTGCTATTCAGCCCTTGAGGCTATTGAATATCCTTGAGGATATTGAATATGACTTCACCTAGTAATATTTTCCAACTGTCATACACTCTTTCTCAAGAAATGGGCTTCACAAGTAAAGTACATTTAAGTCCATTAGGGCCTCCGTTCAGAGGCATACGTGGAGTGAAGCAAACTCTTTCTCCTTTGCCAGTGCTTTGCTTTTGCTTTGAATTCACTGGAGAAGTGGGTTGAAATCAGCAAGATGAAATCCAATTGCAAAATACAAAGTAGAGGTAGAAATCAAATGCATAAATGGGGAAAGTCCTGCCAAGCAACAGTGCTAGTTCTGTATGTTGCAATGGATCAGAAAATGAAAATAAGTCAACAAATGTGGTACTTTCCAAAATGGCAGGCAAATGACATTCTTGAGTGTATTAATAGAAACATCATACGCAGGGAGACAATTATTCTGCTTTAACAGTGAAGGACCACTTGCATGGCCATAAATCATCTGTCATATAAAGTATTCAATTTATAAAGTAGAAATTCTTTATGAATAGTGTCAGAAATAAACCTATCATTGCTATTGCTTATTGTTTATACATTGACATTCAGCCATGATGTAATCCCAGCTAAAGTCCTGTGTCCAGTTTTATGTCTTATATTTTGAGAAGGATGTATGTAATTTGGAAAGAGTTGAGAGAATGGCTAAATTAGAAAATACGGCCACTAAGTAAAAATGGAAAGCATTAAGTTTGATTATTCTAGCACAGAAGAAGACTTTATGGAGGAGATAGATGGGATCATATGTCTTCCTTTGTGTAAAATATTGCTTATAAAAAAGACAGTGATCAATTGGTCTCTACATCTGCTGAGGAGGTGGACAAGAAGTAATTGGGTTTAATTTAGAGTAATGAGTAATGAGTAATCAGAATTTATATGATAACAATCAACTTTGCTCAAATAAAATTCATTAATCTTTTAAAGACATACACAGGAAAGTTGGGAAATCCACAAAGCTTCTCTAAGTACACACAGTGGGAACCTGCAGCATCCAGAGAGATCAGGGTGGAAATCTCCAGCCTTTCTCTTCAAGTGAGTGAATAAAAAATGTCAATGGGACTGCAACCTCTGAATGTAGTCTTTACTAAACACAGACTAGAAATAGGCACTCTAAATGAGGAACACTCTAACCTCTTGATAAGGAAAATCTCCTGTTCCTCTGTCCTTGCTGAGTTCTTTTCTTCAGTCTTGTTCTCAGGCCAGTAACTTTCGATTGATACCTGCTTTGCAACAGATTTGTGTAGTGCCTTCTGGCTCTCTAGGAAAGTGTCCCACTTGCTTCTCTCTGAGACCTGGCTGTAGATTTTTTACTCTAGAGTCCCGCATGCTGAATTCATGCTGCAATCTCCTGAATTGCAGTGTCTTTCAATCCCTTCATGCTCCAGCTACATTCCAGACAGTTCTCTCACCTGATCACCCCCAGTTTCTCCAGGGGAGGAACCACCCCCTCTAGAGGGTACCAACTGACCACAGCCACATCGTTTTAATAGAATACATGATAGAGTGAACCGTCCAGAAAGAAATTAAATTGCCATCAAATAATAAAACCAAATAAATAAACTGGTGTCAGGAAGGCTTTAGATACAGCTGAACCTGCCACAAATTAGGCTGTGAATTCAGTGGTCTCCTCTGGCGCTCCGTTTCTGAGTTGTCCGTACCACAAGAGTTCAGTAAGCTGTAGCTGCAGGGCTGAAAGCAAAGCAGGTTTGTGCGTAGCTGTGATTCTGTTTTCAGGCTAATTGGCATGGTACAATGTTACCACAACAGTTAGACTGCAAGTGGACCAAAGTTAGTGTTCAGGGCTGTGCAAGTTGGGCTGATGTGTTAGCTTGTTTGGTATCTCTAATATGACACAGCATTGTGCGGTGTGGGCACAACCTATGATTTCTGTGTCAGTTCTGTATACTCATTGTTTCCTCTGCAGGAAGCCTCAGAGATTGTCTGTCATTTACTCTTCACTGGTGCCAACATGTACTTTAAACAAATATGCAAACTGTTAGAATTTCTGATATATTTTCTCCTATCTGCCAATTCAAAGAGATCATTACAAAGTCTTTAGGTAATCTGTGTTTGGTATGTTGGTGATATGATAAGCCAAGACTGACACTCAGTATGTTTACTTTATGTTCATAAAATTATTGACTTAAGTACAATGTGCTTGAATACCATTTGTTTCTTACATCAAAGAGATATAAATGATCTAAAGATATTTTAAAATAGGAATCATTTTTAGAGTAATGAAATAGAGAAAGGACCAGAACAGAGTGAGGTGGCTAAACAATCACTTGGTGTAACGTGATGAAAAAGCATGGATGTGATGTTGGTTGATCATTTGGCTACACCATTTTCCTCATTTGTTTCAGGTTCCCACCCATCCTGATTTCCGCTAATATTTTGCATAGGCATTTAATGGCCTTGACAACATTTGAAAATGAAGCTTCTCGTGACAGGTAATTTACTTGGTGATTAACAAATATTTAAACACCATTTAGTGTGCAGTTTGGATGAAAACAGCTTAACTGTGAGTTAGGTGGTTTGACCAATGCTGATGAAAACATTTTAATGTTGTTATCCTTGTTTACATGAGGGTCTTAAGCTGCTTTTGTGAGAATGGCAAAATTAAACCACTATGATTTCCTAAAGTAGACAAGGTATTTATAGTTCTACTTTTATTAACTGTTCTGTCTTTTAATGCACATGGTAGAGAAGTCTACATCAAGCTGCAGAAACAATAAGAGAGAGAAAGAGAGCAAGAGAGACACAGAAAAAGAAAGATTATGAGCACTTTGAGAGCATTACATAAACAGAACTTTTAAAGATCCAGGTTAGTTTAAAGGCTTAAAATATGTGCACACAACTAAGTGTCAGCTGCTCTGTGATAACTCTTCATGTGCACATGCTAGCCATCACCTAGTGGGAGGCAAGTCAAACCATGTTAACTAGCTTTAATTGTTCACATTGCCATGTCTTGAGCATGGGTAGAAGAACAGTTATCCCTGATTACTG
Source organism: Apteryx mantelli (assembly GCF_036417845.1). Classification (NCBI taxonomy): domain Eukaryota; kingdom Metazoa; phylum Chordata; class Aves; order Apterygiformes; family Apterygidae; genus Apteryx; species Apteryx mantelli. Next base: position 110,880,090 of record NC_089980.1, on the reverse strand, counting down.
AATGTGGAAGTCCTTGCATAGCAAGTTGTGCAGGAAATTTCCATGGATTTGATGCACATGAGTAGCAATTTTCCAGCATGGCCCTAAATCTTTTGTGAAACAAAACAAATGAGCTGCAATGATTTTGGAAAACTACTCAGCAAAAGCATCCTTAGGAACAGAGAGCCTTAACAAAGAAGAAAGAAAGTTTTGTTTCTGACATCCCTTCTGAAATACTGCCTTTCCTCAGAGAGCTCACCTGAAGTTGGAACTTCTCCCTGCTCCCTCTCCTTTTACCACTGTAAAGACCACTCACACTGTTCTTGCTGCCCAGTAAGCCTTGCGGTATAAGAAATAGCACATGAGTAGCAAGACTATGTATCTCATGATGATACCTGATTAGGAGTAAAGGGAAACCTGGCTCTGTTTGCCCTTGAGTCACTAAATCCAGACTAGGCCTAAATTCTTTTGCAAACTTTGGATTGCCAACTTTGGGCAACATTTTCTCTCTTGGTTACTTAATTGCTTGTTTTCACTGGTCTTTGCCCGCTGGATGATTTCTAGAACAGAGAAGAATATCCACAGCATGTTCCTTCCTTGAGTTTTACCAGGCCAAACATGGTAATATAGTCTGTAGCTCCTGGAGTTAACAGGCATTCTATCCAAAGTACACATTACTCACTTTTGATACTAAGAAGGAAACTCAATAGTATCAGTGCTTTTTCTTCAAATACCTTCCAGAAACTTATTGCCAGAATGGATTGGTTAATATCCTGCTGTGATCTGAAGAGAATTCATGACCTTGAAGTCTGAGGGAACAAAGATTGCAACAACAATGTGCAACACGCTTCCTTCTTATCAGCCTAGTTCTTTCTTTAGAGATATCTCTAAAGATCTCTGTATTTTTTGTGCAGAAGTCATGCAGTCATTGCTAAACATGATCTGTTAAAGCAATAGTTAAATGTTCAATTATGTATTTATTACGTGTTTATGCTCTTCAGCAATTATGAATGAGCTTGGATGAACACATAATCAACTGGACAAATCCTTTTAAAAACACATTTCTTAAATGATTTCCTGTAACTACTGAACCCCTCTCACAAAGGAAAAATAGATTAACAAATCCTTAACGTTTTCCAGGGTGAAATGCTCATTTTGTGTTTGTGTTGGGCAGTTATATTTTTTATCTGACTGAAATTAGTTTGAAATTGGGGTATGCATGCTTTAGTTTAGCAGAACTCTAGTTTTAGCAGTTTAGTTTAAGTTTAGCAGAAGTTTAGTTTTAGCAGAAATCTATGTATGACATATCTACTGTAAGTGTTTTGTATGAACTGTATGAATTTATTTTTCTTCTCTCTGGCAATCTAATTACAAATATGAAAGACTCAAAATAGAATGCTCTTGTAATACATTTTTCTAACGGACTAAGAAAAGACGTCTAAGAATCTATGACCTGCACTATCTCTAAAACCTTGTGACAGCTGTCATTATTGTCTCCTGTCATCAATAAGTCTTATGTCAGAGTATAAATAGAGTATAAATAGTATAAATAGCGGGAGACACTGTCTTTTCCAAAGTACAAAGGCCTTCTTGAGCTGAGTAACTGAATGAATTCCAGAAGTAGTTAATCCCTTGTGCACTGCTGCTTTGGCAACTGTCCTGAGAAACAGAGTAGATACACTTCATCTGAAGAAAGAGTCATAAACTCAGAGATAAGTTGAAACATCTTCATCAAGAATAAAAATTACTGCAGTCTGTGACAATGAAAGGGGAAAAGGGCACAGCACTTTGCCAAAGAAATATACAGAGTAACAGAGCATGGTAACAACCTGATCAAGATCAATAGCTGACTAGTGTAACACAAAGAAATGGCTTGAACTGGGAAGAAGTGTCCAAGGAGAATGAGAGATAAGCAACAATATCCACATATAAGTAAAACAAAATTAGGAAGAGAATAGCTAGTCAATTTAGCTGTCTTCAAAATTGGTCAAATGCCTTGAGAGCGGTAAAAGAAAAGGTCAGTTCATTGCTGCTGGTAGCACATATGAGTGCCTTTGGGATCTTAAGATTTCTGCTGATAGAAGAGGACAGCCGATAGCAGAGCAGGCAGCAACAGGCCTAACATACATCACTGTTGACTGTGACCACCCTGTGAACGTGTTGAGCTGGCAGGTACTGGGACCCTGCACAGGCTTTGAGGGATGACAGCGATGAAAGGAACTGGTCATTCTGCTGCTCCACCTCAAAAATGTATTTAGGCAGGAAAATGGAAGCTTGATGCTAAGCACATTCAGATCGACATTTCTAGATGTTAAGCTAAGTAGCAAGTGGAACGACTTATTGAATAGTGTCATAAATTGTCACTACAGGAGATAATTAAGAAAACTATCCTGCCCTGATTTTTAAAAGATATTTCTGTAGTTTTATGAGGAATTAATTCAGGGAACACTTTTGACCTGCTTTAGCCAGGAGACTAGTTTAGATGACTAGCATGGTTCCTTTTGACCTTACTCTGGTTATTCTACTTTGAAAGCTTCTAGTTTTAAGAAACTCACTTTCATGATCCTTAACTCACTGTGCACATCTGCCTGGCTGTGTGACTGCCAAGCTGCCTATTTATCATAGCAGTTAAGTGGGGATACACACTTGTGGTGAAAAGTAACAGGACATTACCTTTTAACAGGCATTTTCCAAAGTGCTCAGCTACCCCCTAGCTCTGTTAACAGCACTGATATGCTGTGATGTGCTGTGGGGCTATTCCTTCTATCTGCTATGGCAGCTCTTTCTGGGAGCATGAGCTTTTGTGCAGCTATACTTTTGCTGTGTGCCTAAGTCAAGATGGGCATGCAGAGAGGCTATTTGTGCAGTCCCATCTGCTTATTCTATGTCTTTGTAATGTTTTATCTCCTTCCTGGCATACCAAATTTGGCAAGCCTGGTTTCCTATTGAGTGCAGAGCACCTGAGGCTGACTGCTCTAGTGGTAACAGGTGTGTGAAAGACCCAGCACCTATGCTTGTTGTTGGAACTGGGACCCGAAGACAGTCAGGATAACACCCAGAAAAGCATATGACTTCTCAGACCTCTGCCACTGACCATCTTTGGCTCAGACAGTTTCTACAATTTCAAAAACATCTTAATAACAGATCAGCTCCTCTCCCGCCTTCATGTTCTGGAAATCTCCTTTTAAAATCTCTTTGCATGTGTTTGCACTGTATACAAAATGTATGTATATATTTTATACTGTATACAAAAGCAGGGGCACATACAATAGATACCTGCAATTTACTATTTCCTTTATAATACACAAGCTCCATAGCAACAGCTCAGAGGGACTATTGTGCATCTTTGGTTGTGGCCTTGAAGAGTTAACTTGATGGAGATTTGGAAGTCTGATAGTTTCATAATCATCCTTGCTGCTGAAATAAATAGATTGCAGGAGAAAGTACTGCATTTACAAGACTTTGATTATTTTGTACCATGATAAAGTAAGTTTTATGTAGAGAATAATTGTGGGCAAATCGTAAGTTCATATTCAGCCCTTGCTCAGACAAATTTCACAGTGACTCAAGATTTCCTCTGATTTCATGGAAACTGATATTGCTTGCCTAAGATAGGAAGGCTTTTTATTTGTCATTCCAGCTGGAGTGTGTATTTAGAGGGGAATCATGCAAGATATTATTGATGGTAGTGGTGCCAATGTGCATCACTAATTGTACGATATAGGTAATATCTGTTTCTTCAATACTTTCTACTTTAATTTGGTTTTCTCCAAAGTATTTCAAAATCAAGATTAAATAAATCAAGTGCCAATATATTTGGGGTGCCCTGGTATTTTAACTGCTTATTTGAAAAGACTATAAAGGAATTCAGTACTGAGATATTCAGTGGTTAGCTCTCTCTAAAAAGCAGTGGTTAGCTCTCTGTAAAGCTCAGATTAGTTATCCATCCATCCATAAAACAAGAGTACTTACAGTCATAGGTCATCTTGAAAATACAGGATTTATAATAGAATACTTAAAATGCAATATATTGTATGACTATTACTTGAGCCCTATCTGTTAACCATTTAACTGCATCGACCAGCCCGATAGTATACCTCCCTCACTACATATTTATCAACTCTATGATTAATTTCATGTGTTATGCCTGTGGGTAAACTCATGATTCCCTGTGCAAGTTTTTTGCCTTGTAAGTTTCACAGAAATCAATGTTCTGCACATTATTATAATCCTTCTACTCAAGACAAAATTATTTGCAGGAAATCTTTCAAACTCAGGCTATAACTCAAGTCAAGTTGGAATTGGAGGTGGATGAGCTGGAGAGAGGATTAGTTCTATACCAAATATCTGCAAGAACAGACTGAAAAACAAACACAAATCATAGTAGGCAAAATCACAACACATTACACACATAAATAAAACACCAGACACATTCTGAAGAAATACAACAGATTCTGGTTGAGCTCAGAGTCTACAGATACATTTTTCCAATTAGCTGCCAGTCTTTTTAGAAAGGCACTAGTGTGACCTTTAGCTTTTCATTTGATCATTTATACGGTATAGATTTTCAATAGCACAGCATCTTAAGTGGTGGTGTTGATTTCATATCGTTTACGTGAGTCAAAAACAATTTTAAAGAAAAAAACTTATAGTTTGGAAGCATTCTGGGAAAGAGAGAAATGAGCTGAAGACTGGATTTTTTTGTTGATGTTTCCTCCATTTAATAGTTTTATTTGGAGTACCAAGTAGGGCCTCTGGATAATAAATGTAACACTCTTTAGTTAAATTTCCATATTTATCCTGTGTAAATAGTTTATAGATATCTGTTTGGATTGACCTCTCAGTCATTTCTCAGGTCTTTTGTGCATCTCAATACATTGGCTTACCTAGAAGATTCCCTCCATTCCTAGGGGACATCTTTAGTCTGCCCCTTTCTGCATCAGTTGTCCTTGCATTGCTGCTGAGCCTGGCAAGCAATGAACAATTCAACCCTCCTCCTCACCTTGGCCCTAAGGAAAAGATAAATACATAATCCTTCTGAAAGTTGCAGCCAGGAGCTGGAACATTGCTCCTCCTCCGGCTGCTGCTTCCCAGGTTCTGGCCCTGTCCCAGTGCCCAGCCCGTGTTCCTGCTTCCCAGCCCAGGGTGCCAGCAGTCTGCCCCACTCCCTGCTGCCCCACTGGTGGCCCTCAGTGGCAGATGACGTTCTCCAAAGCGGGGAAGGAAATAATTTTAGCTAGCCCAGTGACTCGGCCAACGTGATAGTGGTGATGGCAGATGACACAGAGGCTACATGGCTGGTGCTTCTTTATTCCTCCTTTGCTGAAAGTGGGTAACGACTACTTGGTTTACTTTCATTAGGAGTAAGATCTTTTTCTTCATAAAAATCTCTGTGCTGTCATGCTTCATGGGGACTTGTTTGCTGACTGGAGATTCTAGGTGCTCCTGGCATCAAAACAATAGCCAGAGCCATAACTAGGGAGGGAGGAGGTTTGCACATGAAATAATCTTTGCTGGTTATCTACAAGAAAGTAGAACTTCACTCATACTGTCAAGTTTTTGCTAAACTATCACTGGAAAATAAATATTTCCACAATACACGAACCGCTGCTTGAAAAGCATTCAGGGCTGCTTAAATCTCTCCCCCTCAATGTATTTTCCCACAGTTATAATGCAATTATCTATTAATTTTGTGAGTATGTGTGTGAATATTCCTCCTCTCTCACAAACCTCTCTTTCAAACAGTAGGTTTCTCATGTTTAAGTAAGTGGCTGTCCTTTGTGTAAGATTGCATGTTCCCCAGAAGTCTATTCATTCAATTATTTAACCTTGTTAATGAGAAAAGGTTGATATAGCTAAGGTTAATGAGCCAATTATTCAAGAATATTAGCCATCAAAGCACTTTTTTCTAGTTAACTATGCACATTCATTAAGGTCATCCCATCCTTTTCTTTTATTGCTGATCGTATCAATAAGCCATTATCAATAAGAGATCTAATTGTTCAAGAATCAAAATATCTCTGACCACCTAAAAATATTTGAGTTATGAAGTAGTTCAGACCAGGTGTTCCTTTTTTCATGACGTGATGTCAGCTAACTAATTATGGTCTCCTCAGGAGAAGGTTCCTCAAGCAGAGAAGAAAAAAAGACAGTATAATGGGAATGCACTCCACTTCTCCATAAAACTGGTGTGAGCAGTTCTTCCTCTCATGTCCCCTTGCCTGCTGTTGAAATCTCTTAGCTCTCCCCTTATTCTGCCTCTTAAATACTCCTAGTTACCTCCCATGCCTAAGCTCAGATCCTTGCTACATCTTCTGCCTAGGCAAGCGGCAGTCCATTCTGTAGCAACTTTGCAGAGTGAGCGTGTGCTGGCTGCACACGTGCATCGGTCAGATGCCTATTGCATTGGGCTACGACGTGGGCCAGAGTAAAAAAGGGTGAGAACTGAGGTATTCCTGCTTTTCCATTTTCTGTCTTTTACCTGGCTGTTTGTTTCTACAGGACTTTTAGGAACCTCATACACTTTGAAATGTCTATTTTGCTCATATTAACTTGAAATTGTCTGTATGTTTAGAAGTTACTGGTAGACACAGAAACAGACAAAAGGATATATCTGTAAACCCATGCATAAAGTTGCATATACTACACATGTACAGACAACTGTAATAGCATAAGCCTCCAACTAAAAGAAAAGCCGCTGGTGAAATCTTTGTGTTGTTGGAGGACAAAGATAATCTAGAAAGTCTATATTGTCATATAATACAATCTTTTTAAGTACTGTTTAAGATATGTTATGACAACAAGGCTTTCTGTCTTCACATGCTTCCAATATTTCTGTATAAAGTACCCTCGTAAAGCCTAAACTGAAACATAAGTAACAAATAATAAATAGACATAATTGAGTAGAAAGTAAAGACTAGAAGGAGAAAAAATTTTCATGTAGATACTGTCTAGATGTTGACTTTTGTCACTGTGGCATATAAAGCACTTCAGAGGAGGCAGGAAGAAGAAATATGATAGAGGATACTACCTCAATGTTGATGCATAAAGTGTATATATCCTTGGATGGACAGAAAATCCATTTTTCAGCAGAAGTGTTTTTCAGACATATTGTGAGCCAAAGAATACTAGTGCAGATGTTGATGACAATTTTTGCAAATTCAAGTTTACTCCAATCTTATAAAATCGTCACAAAACACGAAATACAGGAAACACAATGTAAGTCTGCAGAAACTTGCCCAGAGCTACATGAAAAATGCAAATCAGCTTTAAAATATTAAATTCTGTTAAATGTTGGTAGTTAGAGTGGTACATTCTTTTACAGCCTACAAATGTTTCAGTTCGTGCAGTAACGGTTACTAGTTTTTATTGTCCAAGATTTTTTTAAAAAATAAAAGTGACCCCATGCATATATTTTGAACCTCTCCTAAACTGTGAAAGTATGAGTCTCAAGTGATTCAAACCACAGGTAGAAAAGCTAAAATGAAAATTCCTATATAGCCCAGGTTTGTTTACTTCACAGAAATGAAAATACCAAACTAGACAAATACAAAGGGACTTTTGTACAAATAGCTTTATTGATTGCCAAAAAGCAAATAAACCGGAGAGTAGAATTCCCTCCACAAAAAGACAAATGCATTAGAAATCTCAAAAACATTCTTCAACTTGAAAGACTGCATCATAGCTCCTGGAAAACATCAGAGAACATTGACTGGAGTATTTTATCCAGGAGCGTGCTGTTAAGCAACAAGCAGGTTCTGATCTGTGATAGTTTTAAAACAAATTTAAAAATGACTTTATTGTGGTTGCACCAATAGTCCTTGCTTCTTCTTTCTTTTCCTGGATTACAATTATTGTTGTTTTATAGGATTACTGCATTATTATTTTGCAGTTTTGTTAGTCCTCTCTTCAAACATTCACTATGCTGTTAATTTCTCCTCTACAAATTTTTAGTATTATTGTATTATTGTATTATTACACTGTAAAATGTTATATTTTTATTTAATTGACTGATAATAAATACACTACTGAAAAAGTAATTGAAGTTAAATAAAAAATGCTAATGAAAAACAATGAATTTTTTTTTGTTTCAATAGTATTTTTCCAACAATATTTATTCCAGCTGGTTTTCAAGGACAACTTTCATATCATTTAGATACCTTGATACCTTTAGATACCTTTAGATACCTTTAGGAGAGGAACTCAGCTATAAGCCTCTGTCATTATTTGCTATCACTCAATTTCTGGCTGGTTCAACTGGTTGTATTCAGGCTTTGTTGGTTTCTCAGGGTGGACAGTCACCCAATTGTTTGTCCATAGAGTTCACTCTCCTTGCGTATAGTGTAATGGTGGTGAAAGGCTGTAATAGGCTTCATCAAGAAGAAAATTTAACTGAGAGTAGACTTGACAGAAAACAAAACTTGGGAAGGATTTTAGAAATAAATAGAATTTTTAAAATAAAAACATTACATTTGAAGATATGAACAAAATATTGACGGTACTGAAAAACCTCAGCTTACTATAGCAGATAAAAAATTAAACATGACCCCAATCATTGTACTTTCTATTTGAAATGGCTATCTTACTGTGTCTTTTCACTGGAATCATTTGTAGTGTTCTAATGAACTGTTTTAAAATGCAATATTATGCAGTTTTCTTAAATGTGGTATTGCGAAAACATCTCAAAATCAGAAGAGAGAGAGGAAAAGGAGCTCACAAGAGTGATGTTTCTTTACTGTGTCTACTGCTTGAATGTTTTTCAAAGAGAAAAAACAGGCCTTAAGAAAGACCCAACCAGTTATTCTTCTTCTGGCCTCAAATGTTCCTTGAACATTACACATGAATGTGAGAAAGCCTTTACTGACTTTGTGCTTTTTCTTCCTGCGTCTGATCACGTGAATCTCAGCTGGTTACATAACCGTGCTTATCATGCATGGAAATGAAACTACCCCCTCCTTTGCTCAGATATTTATTTCTACAGATGGCATATAGAAACAGTTTAAAAGTTCCAGTTTGATGCATTTTTTCATTAGTTTAAAATAGAGGTTTTTCATTTAATACAGAGAACAAGAGGATCTTCAGTGAAGTAGTATTTTCAAAGAAAATCCTAATCTCACAGCTGACAGTTGAAGGGCACGTGTATTAAAGAAATTATTCACCATTTTATGCACACCTTCAATTTTTGTTGTAGAAAATTAGAGCTATGAGAAAGAGTGCTGGGTTCCTCTTGCATGTTGAGCTCCTAAAACACGGAAAAACATTGTACATATGACTAATATAAATTATAAAAGAAGTGGGAACAATTAGGAAATGTAGTTGGGTTTGGAGCTGCTGACTGACAAGGAAAGCAAAAATATGCCCTAAAATTACATAAAAAATAGCCAGGTTTGGCATTTGTGATAATTGTAGTATATTCACTGAGTTATCCTAATGAATATGCCCTAATTTCAGTGAGAAACTACTGGAGGGAGAAAGTACTACTTGGACAAATACAGATTTTAGAATCATGTTCCACAAATCTTCTCTGTTTACTAACTAGAAGGTACTCAGTCTTATTGCTTGATTATGAGAGCTGCACATCATAACCATTAACACACCTCAATACCAGGAATTATTAATGCCGAACTATTTAACAATTGTTTGTCATTTGCCAATTTTATTCAAAAGAAGATGTGAAATTATTGAAAATCTATAATGGGATTTTCCTCTCTCTCAAATAGTCCATTCTACTTGTACCCTGACTACTATCCAATAAATCTCAGATTATTATCACTTTTAAGGGGGGCTTTTTCTCTAGGATTTTCAGCAGGTTCAATGTGCTAGACATGTTTATGAATTAAATCAGAATCTGTTAGATTTTTGTAAAACTGAAAGCAGAATGGATCACTTCAGGTAGATTATGTATGTCAGACACAAATGCAGCACTCTAAGAGCTCTAATATTTAATGACAGTGTTTCCATATATTTTGCTCCTGTACTGTGTATCCGAAACACAGTTAGAAAAATGTTGTTCAGGCTGTTTTCTGGTACTAGTTAGATAAATGTTGCTTTAGCTGATTTCAAAGAAGTAACAAAAGGGTGAGGAAATGCTAAACAGACACTTGGTAACAGCCAATCTGCTGAAAATAACCCCACAAGGAACTGAAAAGAATATTGCAAAAAGAAGATTGAAAATCAGCAGTCTCCCTTCAAGACATAGGTGAGGTCAGTTTCTTCTTCTGGAAAGTTCAAGTGAGGGAGGTGAGGAAGATGAGGGGTGTCCTGTTCTTCTATGTCTTATTGCCATTTTAATGTGAGACACGCCAACCAGGAGAGCCAAGTTCAAATTCCGGCAGTTCAATGGGATGATCAAAGTACTGCTCTGTATTTGTTGAGGAAGGAAGAATATTGATCACTTGCGACTTCTCAAACAAACAGCCTAATTCATAAAGTGCTGTGTCAAGTGGGCCCCAGTGACAAGGCCACAAAGATGTTGAAGAGACTAGAGCATCTGTCACACGAGGAGAAGCTGAGAGAGGTGGACTGTTCAGCCTGGAGAAGAGAAGGCTCAGGGGAATCTTATCAATGTGTATAAATATCTGTTGGGAGGGTGTAGAGGATAGGGTGCAAAAAGCACTCTTCTCCATGATGCCCAGTGACAGGACAAGAGGCAATGAGCACAAACCAGAATACAGGAAATTCCACTTTTTACTGTGAGGGTGGTTGAACTCTGGAACAGGTTGCCCAGAGAGGCTGTGGAGTCTTCATCCCCAGACATACTCAAAACCTGACTGGTTATGGTCCTCAGCAATGTGTTCCAGGTGATGTTGCTTGAGCAGGGGAATTGGACCAGATGATCTCCAGAGGTTCCCTCCAGCCATGACTATTCTGTGATTCTGTGAAGTGAAACAAATTAAACCTACTATTACCTATGTACTTCTCTTATGGACATTTTTTGTTTCCAGAAATTTTATTTCTCTCATTCCTTAGTTGTAAAGATTCATCTTGGCCCTCAGCCTAGGACAAAGAAAGGGCTGTCCTGCAAAGACCTGAACTCTCTTCTCTTTGAGGCCTTGATGATGGACTGTTCTCTGTGATTAGGAATACTGCTTCCCCTGGTGCATGACATCCTGAAAGGTCTGAAGAAATTATATATTTGGCAAGACTGTCTAGTAAAGTAGAGGACTTTTTTTTGACTGGTTCAATGTGAAGTCCCTAATACCATATGAACCATCCACGAATTTTTGTACTTTCTAGGGCTGAGAGAGCATAAACTGTTCTTATGCTTGCTTAAAGTGAGTGGAATTGTCCTCATGTTCTGCTTTTGAAACAGATGGTGTTTTCTCACCCTACAAGGCTAGCCAAAGTTTTACTACCAATATGGGATGTCAATCCCAATTCTACAGCTCAATTTTTGTCAGAAAGCATTATTGTTTCTTCCATGTTCACCAATGGTTTGCTTTCCTAGTTACTGAAGTCACAGCCAAATCTAAATATGAACTTGTTTAAAGTCATTTTCAGTATGAATCAGTTTCTGTGAATAAGAATCAGTCATTGCCAATCCAGCTCAAGCTGATGCCATTGGAAATTTCAGTTTCATGCCACAGACATTATCATCTCAATGAAGAGGGTGAGAGAAAGACATGCCTAAAGGCAACTCCTCTTTGCATTGTGTAGAGAACATATCTTTGAGGACACCCCCTAATTTCTGATGAAAGAATGAATTTTCTCCTTATTCATGCAGGCAGAATGTCAGTTTTACAAGGTGACCTAGCTATGAACTATTTCTTGGCAACCTGTTTACAAAGCACTTAACCATTTGAATTATGTTTGGTTTTTTTTTTTTTAGAAGTAGTAGAGAAGGTGAAAGTCACAGCAGTTTCCTGCTAGCAGCTTTCTAGTCACATCACATACAGATGGGTTATAAGGCAGCAAGGTAATGTCCTCTCTGGCTATTAGTGGTTGCTAAGAACATATCTGTGAAATGACTTTATACGTCTCTATTCACACGGTCATAAAACTTTTACAGCAGATATTATGTCCAGCAAGGTCAAGCACTTTCCCCTTAAGAGCTAGGTCATGGTTTGGAACTGGTTGCATATAGATAGGTGTCTAGTGTCATTTTAGATGCCCTGGAAGATTAGGAGATGCCTGGCCTCCAGCTTTTGCTTCAAAAAGGCACAGGCTTCCTGTAGATCTGCCAGTCCCATGCCAATGCCCCAGATACTCTATGACATCCTGAATCTGATCTCTATGTCCATGCCAGCTTCAATCACCAGGATGTAATGGGCACATGGAAGATGGCTGAAGAATGATATTCCTTGAGGTATCCACAAGTACATGTGGTGAGCTGTGCTCCTCTTTTCTTTCCTCAGACCGGCATCTTTCTCAGATCCAGATATCCTTTTATGTCATTGGTGCAAAGCTTTATGCAGGGTGTGTTCATGCCATGTCGGCACAAGCCAATTTTAGCTAAGCTTGAACACAGAAGAAACATCAAGTTACCAAATTAGAGCTCAAAATTCTTCATCTTACTTTTTTTTCCATCATGTTTCCTCACAAACTCAATGCATTTCATTTGTCTCACAGTTCCTCTTGTGCCATATTCACAAAAGTCTCTTTGTCTCCAGAAGGAAATGTCCAACCTACCTTTCACTCTTTCCTTATATTCTTTTAGCACTAAACTACCTTTATATCTATCTTCATCAGATTAATTACTTTTTCTCTGTATTATCATTTTCCTCTGTCGCATGCCCTCTTATTTTTTCTTCCCCATTACACCTATCCCTTTCATTTAATCTCTTAGTTTTAGCATATCATGTCACCCAACCTTTATTTCTCCTTACTGCAGCCTAGTTTTTTTCCTTAGCACATTGTCCTGTTTTTCCTATTCCTCCTTGCCTCCCTCCTGTGCATTTTTACACTGTCCTTTTTATGCCTTTTTCTGTCACATTATCCTGCTTCTGCAACTCCTTTTTTCTCTGGAGTGTCATTTTGGTATAAAAGAAATTGTATTGCATGTTATTTATTCTCTACAATTTTGGGTGAATGGACCTGCCTGTATATATAGACACATTTACACATAGTATCCTTCAATTACTTCCAAATTGTCACTATAATTTCAAGAGAACACTATATTTATAGTGGTTGAATTCTCCAATGGTTAATGTACTATAAATCATTCACTGTTATTTATTCATGCTCTGTCATAAAGAGGCAGCATTTGGATCTTCTGTTTCTCGTGTATTCTTTTAATGTCACAGGGCCAGACTGCAGCTCAGTGCAGGTGTGTAAATTGGGGGCAATTGAGTTCCTAATCACCAAGGTCCCAGAGGCCTTTGGTCAGCCCTGTGCTCTGCTGGGAGAAGGTCCCTGGGGCCTGCCTCTGCAGTGGCATTTGCCAAGTATGACAGCGCCTCCGAGAGGCACAGAAAATTGCATCACTGGTGTAAAAGTACATAATGATATCTTGCCACTTGGTAGAGTGGCTTTGAAATATAAGGAAAACATTTTTTTCCTGATGCTGTATAAGAAAGGTTAAATTCTTTTCTATGCTTCCTTGCTGAAGAGGATGTCTAAGATGAAAGTGGCTGTTACAGAGACCAAAATTTCCTTGAAAATATGTTAGAGCAAGGTGACAGAATAGGCACAGGGTATAGTGCACATGCACAGAAGCATGATTTTAAGTCTTGCTCTGCCTTCAAAAATTGATCAGAAAGAGACCTCAGAGGTCACCTAATCAACTGCCTTTCTCTAAGTTAACCTATTCTTTTTTCGTCTCTTGTCATATGAAGTCTGTTCAACTTTTTCTTAAAGACCACAAGCAATGAAGATGCCACAACCTCAGGCAAACTATTCCAGTGTTACACTTCCTCTGTTTGTGGAAAGTTTTTCCTAATGTCTCATCTAAGTTATTCTTGCTTGTAGCTTAAGGTCATTTCTTCTCATCTGTCAACTGCATGTGGAGTAGAGATCAGTTCCTTCCTTATTGCCGCAGTCTTAAGGAAACTGAAGACTATTTTTGGAACTCTTCTCTCAAACATCTCTTCTTTAAGCTAAGTAACCCTGGTTCTTTCCATTTCTTCTTCACAGATTATTGTTCTTATGTCTGATCCTCTGGAGTCTTTCGAATTGTTCTGCACATATGGTTCTCCAAACTGTAATCATACTCTTGCTGAAGAAAGCAGGTATGATATAGTAAAGAAAGTTTTTCCCATGCTGAACAGTGGGAGAAAGACGTCACATATCTTTCACCCTAATGCTTGTCTTTTTCATGACAGCATGATGTGATTTCATGTTCAGCATTTGATATACTGGAACTTGCAGATCCCTTTCCAAAGAATGAATCAGTTGTTCTGCAGCCTGTATATCAGTGGTCAGTTATTCCTGCCTACACATGCTAGAATACTTTGTGGGCTATTTACTGACTTTGTCAAGTTCATTCTGAATTGAACCCTACCCTCCAAAATACAGGCAGTCCCACCAGCTTCCTGGTGGCAGCAGAGATAATAAACATGCACTCTAGTCCATCTTTTCTGGTCAGGGATGGAATTATTAAATAAGCCTAGATTCAAAACAGAGGTCGGTGAAACTCCTCTTCATATGTCATTTTGACAGTGGACCTATTCCAAAATGATTTAATCTTGGTCATATTGCCTTAGCTTGCTTGAAAAGTCTCATGTGAGAGTCATTATATAGAGCATATACTACTTCTCTTGAATTCACAAGACCCGTTATGTTGATTTACAGGAGAATTAGGTTGTTCTGACTTGTTTTTTTTTTTCTCTTTCTTTTTTTAAAGTAGATTGCTTATACTTCCAGTCGATTTTTTTTTTTTCACCTGAGAATTCATGTTATGCTAAATTGACCTAAAGCTCCCTACTTTCTATTTGCTCCATTTCTGAAGTCAGGTATTATATTTCTGACTTTTGTCCTTCATCTACATGCATATTCTTAAAGATATTATTTCAATATTTTTGTTAATCAAAGTACATTGCTCTGGCTTACAAACACTATAGACTGCCTGGTCACTTCATTGTCTAAACTCATAAACATCTTGCAGGCATGTTTCCTGATATGCAGTATGTCCATGAAGCAGTAGGATTAGAAAGACCGACAGGTTATTTCAAGATCATGAACACAGTGATGTTTGATTCAAAATCTACCAAAGTCATTAGAAAGATGGTTTATTTCTTTGGGTTTTAGCTTAATTCACCTTCTTCAGATATCATAGACAGAAGGATATCATATTATTTCACTTTCTAATGTATATAATGTTGACTATGAGAAAATAGCTTCTACTTGTTTACTTATCCACCAGTAATTTTCATCTGGGCACAGAAGGCATGAGGTTGAAAGCTATTATTATATTTAAAAATTAAAATAGATTAAAGATAAACACATGCTTTCTGTCAGTGGAGTATTTACAAAAACAAAAAGATGGAGCAATGTGTTATGACCTTAATGTCATTAGGAATAAGTCTTGGTGGTATTCATACCTGATATCACATTTTTGTTCAAGCAGCTGTATTGTAGAAAATAAAACTGTAGTGATAAGGAGCACAAGATGAAGGAGACATTATTACGTTTATATTATCAAAGATATAATTAAGAGGAAGTAGGTTATCATTGACCAAATGACTTTCCTTGTACTCTTTATATTTTTTAATCATCCTTTTACTGTGATCTATTTATATTATTTTTTGGTATTTATAGTGAATGTTATTTGGGACAAGAAAGGATATTTAGGATAGGTAGGTCTGTCGGCAATTTTGTTCTAAAATATTGCTAGCTTATGGTATGTATGAGCCATAGGTGAATGCTGTAGGATGCTTGCTTTTAAATGCTTTACAAGACGTGTCACATTTCCTAAGTTCTGGATAGCTGAATATTGGAATAAGTAGCTGTTATTTTTATTTTTTTATTTTTTTGTTCACTAGAATGTGATGTTCCTACACTGTTGTGGAAATATGTATCTTTTCTCTGAGGCCTGAGCATTCAAAAAGTGGTGTTATTTTATCTAATGTAAAAGTTTCATTTAATTTTGGAAAATATTCCAGGAAAGAAGTCAGTCTATCATGTATAAATATTTGCATTCAAGTCACTTCTTTTCTGTCAAAACCACCACGAAACATAAAGGTTTTTTTACAGTTTTTTGCAATGAACTGAATGCATTAACACTATAAAGTGACACGGGAGAATTTTAAATTAAAAAAAGCAAGACCATAAGAGGGTGAAAAGAGAAAATCATTCAATTCAGTTTTGTCTATTTTTTCTTTTTGCATCTTTTACTTTAGCAGAGCAGAAAGGAGCACTTAAGGACTTTGCAGATGCTTAGAAGTTTGAACTATCCAATCAAAAGTATACCTGAAGGGATACAATTCAAAGGCTCATATAAGAATAGCAAGTGTATTGCTTAAGCCTGTTAAGATAATTCAGTCCCTTTATGCACTGCCAGTCTTTTTACATGCTTGTTTGTGTATTTGTTATTTTTATGTACTTTCATACAACATCAGACTGATAAAACTCTCTAGCTTCTCGTTTCTAACTTATACCAATATTTTTCTTTTTTAAAGATAAGATACAGAAAAACTCTGGCTACATAAAGCAGACATTATAGACAGATTTAGTATGTAGTAAGGCTACATGGTGAACAAAATATGACTATTTGCTATATACAGAGTCTGAAAGAATCAATCTTGAGCAAATATGGAGCAATAGTCAAAGGTCTGCATATCTCATTTATAGTGCAATTAACTGTTGTACCAACACTTGTAGTGGCAAACCAGGTAGTCCTCACACAATGTTTGCTCAAAATTTGGGGGCCTTTATAAGAAAGGTTTTTAGTAGGTGACACTGTCGTCATATTGTTCATTACAGCACAGCATCTATGTCATCCTGTAATGGGTTTATGATTATATCATCACTTGAACAGGATTGGAAAAGCCCATGAAGAGCTAACACGAAAATGAACCTACTGGACACTGTATTTAAATAAAAAAGGAAGCTTTTACCAGCTAGCTACAAGTCCGTCACATCCATCAATTGTTTATTCAAGGTGGTACAGAATAATGGTAAAATTTTATCAGTCTAAATATTTCATCTTCTGTCAAAAAAGGGGAAATGACTTGAACTTAAGCCCTCTAAATTAAAACTTTCATGAGGTTGAATTGCCTGTACATGCACAGCAACATCAAGGAGAACTGTGAGATCATAATCTTAAAGCTGTCTGGAGGAACAATGATTTGTGAGGGGTTTTTGTTTGCTTGTTTTACCAAATCCCAATTGAATCATCAAACTTATTACATTTGGAGTCTTTTTAGTCATAGCATGAAGATCTCTCTATGAGACTTCATTAAATCTATGATGTTTTCTGCATTTGCTGTAAGACCGTGCATTTTTGTCATAATAAGGAAGATAACAATATTCATCAAGAATACCTAAGACATTAAATGTTAGTGATAACCTATTGTACTAAAGATTACAGAAAGATGAGGAAATGTCACTCAATCCAGTCCTGAGGAAATCTTAGGACTGCAGAATGAGCAAATCTCTCTGGCCTCCCCTCCCTCAAACTATTCATCTCTTCTCTTATCAGTGAATGTAACGAGAGTGAGAACAGTACAAAAATAACCAAATTCTCTAGCATTTTTAGAAGTGTGCTTTCAAGGTCCTTTTTTTAAAAAAACCTTATTGCCCTGTTCAGACCTTCAAGATGATATTCATGTTCACCCTTTCAAACTTTTTTTCTTCTCATGTCTGAACTGGGGATTTTACAGATCCGGTCTACAACTCCGTTTTAGTACTTTTTCATTCAAGCTGGATTAGCTTTTGTACTGTTCTTCAAAAATAGGGGCACCTCACTAATTATTTCATGTTCACTGGCTTTGTTTATCTGGGTAAACATACACTGTTTATTTGAAATTAGTTTTCATGATAAAAACACAGATTTGTTGCCAATAATTGTTCATGTTTTTGTTGTAAAACATATTAAAAAAAGAAAGAATTTTTTCATGATTACTGCTTCATGCTTTGATAAGGTATTGTACTAGAATTAGTCATCTGTATTGCCCTATACCATCCTCATATATGACTGTCATAATGGTGCCTCCTTTGGCTCCAAATACACTTTTAATGCTGCTATCTAGTTTGCTTGTTAGACAAGAGAGTTTAGTGGGTATTTGACATAAATAAAACCCATGTCCAGAAATTTGATCAGCACATGGAAAATCATAGAGCCTGACTGGTCTTGCACCTCCTCTTGCAATTATAATGCTTGTGTTCTCTTTGACTATTTTCAGCTATCTATTGCTATAGTGTTTGTTTTTACAGAGGACAATAGGATTGAAGCCGAAGTTGAAGTGGTGTTAAAATATGAAAATAATAATTGTATGTTTTGTTGTTTTGTTTTTTTTTGAAAACAGGAACCATTTTCTGATAATGTAACTCTGTGTTAAATGGACATAGATTAATGGGGCTGTAACCCATTCATTAGCACTGCCAAAGAACAAGGCATGCTGTATAACATACTGCAGAAAGAAGCTGTGCTACATGTATATTTTCTCCCTCCTAAACACATATACTTTCCCAGTCACAGCATTACAGCAGAACCAGTATCTTGAAATATCTTGAAAGATTCAGGATTGATTTTTCCAGAGGTCCCAACACACAACTGATAGCTCAGGAGTTGCATGGAAAAAATTCCAGTACAATGTTCTCATCTGTTCTTTGACAGTATTTTACCTGACTAGAGTAACTCCTGCTTTAAATTGTATAGACTCTAAGGATGGAATGGAAGAATGCTCTGAAATACTTCAGGACACTGCTTAAGAAAATGCTTAATTTCAATTAATTTCACTTTATGGGATTGCTTCTTCAGCATAGATGAATTCCTGAATAGGGGTCATAAAGAAGAAAAAGGAACTTGAATACAAAGCAATTCATGTCATCTGTTGTGGTCAGTTGTTTTCTGCTCCAGGACAAGAAATTTACATGCTGATGAAAAGAAAGGTAGTTAAAATAGCATTTTTATATATCTTATATGCAAATAACATAAGGTAATTTTGGAATTGACTTCAGCATAGCTATGTATATACAATAGCCTTTGTTTGGAACTGGTACAAAGATTAATGCTATAATATGCTTAACCTGCAACTGATAAGTGTCTACTGACAAAAAATCATGAATATTTTCTTTAAACAGAAAAAGGGCCTTAAAATCAGACAAAGTTTCTTTTCCACAAATCTCTGTAATTGCAAGCAATTCCCTCACCACCAACTGGAAGCCATGTTTTTATTCAGTGAAAAAATAGGTTATGTTTTTCAAATAATATTTAATTTCCTTATCTAATTGCTTTGGCATAAACAAGATACAAAAGCTTTTTTCTGTCTAAAAACTCTGAACAATTTCTATTTTACATCAAATTATAGTAGCTTTGAAAGGAAATAATGTATCTGCAGATGGTGCTGAATTGCATGAAATTAATTACAACATGTGCAAGTTCTCAGTAATTAATTCCATTGAGGCCTGTAAAATCCATTCTGAGCTGAATTACATGCTATTTAGTCTTTCCTTTTCTACTTGAAAATTGCTGTATCATATTTTAAGCCAAGTTAAAAAGTGACAAGGAAAACATTAAGGTCATCTGCAAAGATTTTGTCATGCTCACTATATAAAGAAATCAAGCTCTTCCTGAGCTTGAGTTACTTGAGTGACCAAACACTTCTAAATTTCTTTCCGGGAAGTAGTTATCTACTGCTGATGTGGTGAAAAATTCAAAATTACTAGGGTCAGTGTTCTGTCACTGCATATTTTTTAATACACTAAACACAAAGGTTGCTCCCTTCATCACTTGTGACTGCCATGAAAACAGTCTTTTCTCTCATAACTAAGTCATGTCTTCTGTGTTCTGTGATGTGCCCTGTCATTGATGAGTTTAGGCTAAACGACTAGGCTTTTCAAGTTCCAATGTTTGGACAAGTTGGGCAGAAAGGGCATGCGTTTAGAACATATTCCCTCTAGACGTGATGCTACAGGTAAGAAAGACAAAAGAATCCTTAATCTGTGAATCCTAACAGAGCACATGTATGAGCTCAGTGCTTGAATGCTCAAGCAGAACGAGACTGACGCATACAGAGAAGGAGACATTAGGGAGCTATGTAGCTTTAGAGATAACAGCATAGTTTAGGATGAACTCCAGAGTCTGAAAGAATTTTTAAGGATGGAAATTTTGGAAGGACATGTCTAGCCTCACCAATAGGAGGCCTTTCAGATCTAAGCTCTGTGACTCTAGCTGCCTTGTCCCAGTTGTCTATCTCTTTCTGGAATCATTTGCCCTAATCAAGATATGTAGCTGTCATAAGAAGACTTGAAAGAAGGAATCTCCAACCTGGCATGGGAAGGGAGCTGCAGATGACATGCAGGAGATGTGACTGTAATGGACTTTGTATGGGAAGGGAAGCCGCAAAAGAAAAAAGGTTTGAAAACTTCATGAAAGTCATGAAGGTAGTCACAATCTGCCTGCTAGTCAGACTAAGCCTGACTAGTTTGGATTTAGTGAGGACAAGTTCGCAATGGGTATCATATTCTGTTAAACCTTTGTTAAGATAATTTAGCTATACCACTTGTGATACCTGAGCTAATTCACCATAGGACAGCTTGGGTGCAACTGCATGGCACTGCTCTCTATTGAGTAGACATATGCTAAAT
Source organism: Apteryx mantelli (assembly GCF_036417845.1). Lineage (NCBI taxonomy): Eukaryota > Metazoa > Chordata > Aves > Apterygiformes > Apterygidae > Apteryx > Apteryx mantelli. Next base: position 110,859,426 of record NC_089980.1, on the reverse strand, counting down.
TACATAATTTTCAGCACTAGTCTGAACCAAAAGAAACCTTCAGACTTTTGGAATGTTGTCTGTCTCTCAGTGAAATAGAAGATTTATGAGGACTGTGTTAAAAAAAAAAGGCAGTATAGAAGAACCCTATTACAAATTGAACAACAACATTTTCAGCACATTTGTTAGGTGTTTGTTTGTTGAATTATTTAATCAGGGAATTTCCTGTAAATCAGAACAGTTGAGATCAATATGTGGCTAAAGAATAGATGGCATTATTGGAAAAAACACTAACCCAAACAATTTTATTTATCAGTTTGAATTAAATTTAAGCCCTTGTCTCAACCCTTGTTGCTTTTTACATTTTACAAAAATCAAACAAGATGGGGACCTAGGTTTCCAGACAGCAATTCTGATATGCATGGTCGGTGAGAAGTAAATCTCATATGCTGTTTGCTGTACTGCACTTAAGTATCTGACAAGAAATGAATAAAACTGTCAGTCTCCAGACACAGTAATACATGTTGATACCTGAAGTCTGGCATTCCCTTAGAACAGTAGAGGTGGAGAGAAACCAGAAGAGAACAGCATTTTCTCTGCCTTGGACACTGAAGATAGGTGACTCACTGGCCTTTCTCCTTTTTGCAGAACTGGGGTGTGTGTGCTTCTATAACCTTACAGACAAGAGAGCAACTGGATAAGTGCCAAGGAAAGCACGATCTCCTTTCTAATCAGTGGACAGGTTAGTCCATAAACTAGGCCAGTCAAAAAAAGAAGGCAATTTTTGCTTCTATAGCCCCAACCTTGTGCTTCTAACAACAGACAGTATATTGATTCAAGGCCGGGATTTTCTGTGTGCATCAGATACAAGGCCCATGTGAATCACATTCAGGTTTTCTTGGCTGAATTCAAGAGTAGTTATGTGGTTGATGCAGATCAGAAGCACCTCCAGAAAACTGCTCCTGGTATTTCAATAGCTATCATGAAATACATTTTGGATATTTGGCATTCAGAGAGACCTCTAGCAGTGGATTTAAAATATCTTACCACCTACCTGATACTGGATGGGTTCTTGCTAAACACAAAGCTTCTGCTTTAATGGCTGTTAACATTAATGGCTATATCTTTAAATGCACCTATATGTATCGATGCCTAACACACAATGGGCTTCTCAGCCATCACCCAGTAATTTCCATACCATGTATGTGGAGAATTAGACAGTTGAAAAAGGGGAACCTTGGAAACTGTGTGAGCACAAAGCTACTTAAAGGACAGGATACAGGAGCTTAAGGAAGGGGACAGGGTTGCAGGTTGTTCCCTGGCCAGGCAGGTGTCTCCCTGTGTGGACACTGGATGTTGGACTGTTCCCTGGAGCTCAGCCCACTTTTCCCATTTATTAAGAAATCGTGAGAAGGCAGGTGTGTTATCTCCAAAGAGCCTTGTGGTTATAGTATCTCTTTGGGAACTTTAAGATGGGGGGGGCTTGTTTCTGTGTGACTTGGAGGACAGACTGGAACTCAGCTCTCTCTCATGCTCATGAGACCTACAATACACTTGGGGCTCAATTTGCGTCAGTCTTTCAAAATGTTTCACCTTCTGGAAATAATTAATATGCATTGAGACAAATAAAAGAAAATGTCTTAAGCTTTGGCCCAGTTTCTAAAGCACATCTTTAGGATGGGGGAAACTGTGATTGAAGACTGTTCTAATAGCAATCTATACAAAGTAGAATTGCTGCAACAGCAAACTTATCCCTTAGCTTCTAAGCAAAGGTGGGGGGACTTGAACCTACCTTTACTACATTCATGTGAGAAAAGCAAGAACCTGGACACTCGGAGTGGCATTGCCTAAATACAGGTATCTAGGGCCATTTGAGATGGCCTGGAGTATCCTTAATATTTACATTAGGCTGGCAAACATGACATTGAGCCAAAGGGACAATTCCATTTTGCTGGAGTAGCAGTTGGAGACCAAGCAAAATACTCCATGGTGCCTGAAATGGCTGTGTAGGCAAGTAAATCTATCTCATTTTTTTTCTCTCTCTCTCTTTCTCTCTCTGTTCTCTTTTTAGTGGACTATTTCCTATCTGAGCATGCTCTGAATCTCCCTTACAGGCTCAGGCCTCATGATGAAGCTGATAGTGAACACCTAATTCAAAAAGTTGCTCCTTAGATTTTGGGTCAGAGCTCCTAGTTTTGTGTACTGGTATTGGTGTCTGAGTTGCTTTGTATCTGTCTACCAATAGAGGCATAGATATCTAGAGGACATAGGCTGCATACAGTTGTGACCATGAAGATGATGCTGGAACATAAATCGGGATCTTAGCTTCTTAAATGCCTTAGAGGATATATACATGCTTGAAGAATGCTTTTCTAGACCATTATACAGCATTTTGAAAATATCACTTTGTACCTTGTTATACTTTCCAATTTTTTCAAGGATTAAGTGGATTAAACAAAAATTGACTAATTGTTTGCTCATTTTAATCAAAATATCAAAATAGTCATAGCAGTACAAGTAATTTTTCAAGCTATACCTTGGAATTAATAATGAGCTAGCAGTTAAAATATTTTCTTTTTAGTCCCTTTGTTTGTTTGCAGTATGACCTTGGACAAGTCATCTAAACTCCTTGTACTTTGATTTCCCCATCCACAAAATACTGATGGTCATACTAATCTGGAAGACTTATTTATGTTAATTAGTTAACGTTGGAAAAGTGCTTTGAGATCCGTGGATAGAAACTATGATAAAAGTGCAAAGTATTATCTGCAGTTATCTATCTGATCTGTTCTGCCAGAATCACAAAGATGTAAGAGAGAGAGAGAGAGAGAGAGAGAGATGGATGCAGATACATATCTGTGTAGCAGCCACTTTGGCCTCCTGGGAACAAGTTAACATTTTTTCCTGAGAGGACTGATCTGTTCTTAGATTAGATAATCAAACACAGACACATTATACTGGCAAGGTGTTTTAAAGGAGAACCTTGACTAAAAATAAAGATGCTTCTTGGCCAGCCTGAAAACATCAGCATGACATGTGGAAGAGCTTGATAGAAATGAGGATTAAAAACAACGTCATTTAAAAAAGCAGGGTTGACTATAATGAATCACATCCTGCTCCCAGTTACACTGACAAAAAGCCAAAAGATGTACATTTTGAATAAAAAAATGTTTAGTACAGGGGAAGCTTTAGGGTGACTAAAGCACATTTTCTAGATGAGGTTTCTGTGCTTTTACACCTCACTAACTTGAAATCAGGATCCCACCCAGATACCGAACCTTCTAAACATTCTTAATTCTTTCCTTAAGAAGACAGCAAGAAGGCCACAGCTATTTTTTCCAATAGATAATTGTTTCCTGAAAGTGAAATCTAGCCATTTAAATAAATCCCCAAACAAAGCATTTTTAAATATGATCATAAAAACACATCCACTCATTCTTAATATCAACTTTTCCTGTTTGTTTCTAGCTGGGGCCCCTGCTGCTCATCCATGTGGACACCAATGATATGGCCAGGGGACATCCTGAGAAAATCAAGAGTGGCTGCACGGCTCTGGGCAAGACTGCAGGCCATGGGATACTGTGGTGTCTCGATCCTGACAGTGGAGGGGAAGGCTTGCAGAGGAGTAGATGGATCCTGTGGGTCAAGACCTGCTTGTGCAGCTGGTGTCATAGATGGGGATTTGGCTTTCACAAACACAAGGACATCTTTAAAGATTGAGGGTGCGAGTGATGGGATCCACCTGAAAAGTTGTGGCATGATCATCTTCGCCAACAGGTTGGCCAGCCTCGTAAGAGGAGCATTAACCTAGGAACCACAAAGGTGGGAGATTGCAATTGACCATGTTAAGTGAGGAAATGATGGTCAGGGTTGGAAAGCGAAGGATGTAGGGTGACAGGCACAAGAGACACTCAGGAATGATGAAAGAGGGTGAAAGATCACCTGCCTTTAGTGTGTGCACACAAATGCACAGTCTGGGAAACTGGCAGGAAGAACTAAAGCTCCGTCTGCAGTCACAAAACTGCAGCATTGTAGGGATAACTGAGACATGGTGGGACAGCTCGCATAGCTGGAGTGCTGTGATGGATAGATACAAGGGACGGCTTGGGGGGGACCTAACAGCAGCCCCCCAGTTCCTATGGGGAAGGTGTTGAGGACAGAGCCAGCCTCTTCACAGCAGGGCATGGCGGGAGGATGAGGTACAACATTGTAAATTGAGACAGGAGAGGTTCAGACTGGAGATAAAGAGAAACTTTTTTCACTGCAAGGACAGCCAGATTTGCTCAGCAGCAGACTGCTCAGAGAGGCTGCACAGTGCAGACTGTGCATCCTTAGAGGTTTTCAAGACCTGACTGGATAAATCCCTGAACCACCTGGTCTGACTCCATAACTGACCCTGCTTTGAGCAGGAGGTTGGACTAGAGACCTCCTGAGGTCTCTTCATCCCTGAATTATCCTGTGATCCTGTGATCCTACAGTCCTATGGTTCTAATAGAGAAGTTATAGTGAGAATGCCAGTTTTTGAAGCTTTGGTATGTTTTATTTTATCTCTGTAGGTTTTTCTGTTTTTGCCTCTTGCTCTGGAAAGCCTTAACTTTCAAAGTGACTTGAACTAGGTCCAGGCAGACAGACTGCAGAGATTCAAGTGCCTAATTTCTACTGATTTCCTAGGGAAACAGGCACTTAGAAACTTTTGAGGAATTTAGACTAAGGACCCTCCCCTGGACAAGTATTTTTCTGCCTCTTCTTCTAAGTGTGCTATTTTTTAAAAATATCTTTTAATGCACCTGTGGCAATTCTTATTTGCTCATCTTTCCTGAGAAAAGAAGCAGCTGGGAAGAGGGAAATCAGCATCTTAACCCTGTGGAACTCCTGAAACAGAAAAAAGAAATAAATCACCCCCTCTCCCCGGCACTATAGCACTATACCTCCACTCTCTGAACCAAGTAATCAGAGAAACTGGTTACTTAAGAGAAACTAATTGTTGACTGTTGATTTTGTATCATGGCCCCCTGTGCGGATAGGAGCTCCATGTGCAAATATGCACGTTTGCCAAAGCACAGTCCATCTATTTGCTGCTCCTTCCTTTTCTGTTAAAAAAAACATTCAGATCATTTATTAGGGAAAATAACTAGTTTTCCTCTTGTCTTCAGTGTTAACAGGAATAGCTTAAAATGTATCTGCCACCTCATGGGAGACCAACGTAGAGAAGACCAGTAGGAAAACTGCAAGACAGCAATAGAATGGCAGAGCTCATTTTATAACTAGCGCCATGCAGTTATCATAAATACATTTTAATCAGAACCTAGGAAGTACTCTGATGAGCTCAGAGGTCATTATAGACTAAAGAAATATTTTGTGACCTGCAAGCAGCTTGGGAATTGACCCTTTAAATATATTACCATTTTTGCATTGGAATAAGAAGATGAAATCTTTAGGTTTCTTGCTATTATCCGTGGATTAAATATGTTTAAAACTGAGGAGGTGGCATGGGGAAGAGCATCTGGAAAGGTTTAAGCATGTTTAAGTTCTTTCAGAACATAGTATAAATCTCCATATCAAAATAGAGATATATGTCATGACTGGACATGAAGGCAAATAGGGACAGGTGCAGGAAGAGGATTCTGCTTTGTGTGCTTTGGGCAGGCCAGACCAGAAAAAAAATATCCAAAAAACTTTAAGAGAGGGCCTAAAGGACTGTCTTAACACTGCAATATGGCCCTGCAAAAAAGCATAAAAAGCAAGATGACTGTACTGAGTGAAAACCTTGGAACTTCAAGATTGTTTTTCTCTGGGAGCTGACTCCTGCATATAGGGACTTTGCACATGCTTTGTAAAAGCAACAGAATGCATCAAATAAATCAAAATGAATCAACTGCTAACTTTTGCTTCTAATCGCCTTGTTGTGGGCATGCAGGTCAAAAAGGTTAATTAACATCATGAACCAATCCTCTGTCCAATCCTATTTTGGTAAAACCATTTAGGTGTTGGAAGTAATCTTCAATACATGCAGGTGTGAGCAGGGACTGCTGATGTACTCTCTGACGATGAATGGACTTGCTCTTTGGCACATCCGAGAGCAGAGCTCTGGCTTGTTTATCTTTTCCTGAAGGTCGGTGATGGAGAGGATAAGGGAAATATCACTAGATGATAGGTTCTGAAACACCTTTAGCAGTCCACAATGCAGAAATGCAGGAAGGAACCTGGAGCAATGCACTCTGACAATAAACCTCTCCTGTACCTGTAACCCTTCAAAGTCTGTAGTCATATTTGTTTGTTTTAGCTAAAATAGGCTCTTCAGTCATTTCTTTACTAAAATTGAGAAGCTCAAACACTTAGTAAGAACGATCATTACTGAAAATGCGTAAACATGTTAAAGAGCAGAGTATCAATAGTCAAGTTTGGTTTTGTGTATACTACATCAACAAAACTGCCACCTATAACTGACATGGGCTACGAACATATTTGTTAGGTTATCTTTGGTTACATAATCACTGAGTCATCATAGCTTTTTTCTGCCTGAGATTTCAGACGCTAGCATAAATAATGCCAGAAAATCTATTAAGAGATAACTAGAAAGGTTCCCAACACCACATATAGCCTAGTAATACAGTAAACCTGTAGAAAGAAATATTTTCTCTATCAGCTTATGTGTAGCAAGCTTATCCCTAAAGTAAAAAATAAGCTGTTCATATGATCATATCAATTTGATCTAGTCATGTTGTTTTAATATAGGTGTATTAAGGTTGTGCTATCACATATTTATATTTAAGATAAAAAAAATAATAAAGCTGTGAAATATCTCTCCAAGATGTCTAAATAAAGGTAAGCCATTTTCCTTAAGCAATATCTCAGATTAACTGATGACCTTTACAATCAGTTGATGACCTTGATTTGAAGATCAATAAACCCGTTTTCTGCTAATATGAATCTTCATGGTAATGCCAATGGAACGTGAAGGTGTTCAAGAAACCCTAGAAAAAAATTGATAAAAATGGCCTCTCTTGAGCAGAGGTACTTTATTCTTCCTTTGTAAGTCACTTTTTGCACTTGCTGAATTTTCACGATGATGAATCTGATGTGATGAATTCATAAGCACTGTCATGAGATGCGCTTCGGACAGGAAAGGTTGTGATGTACTTGTTCACTAATAGTGGTCATTTGGTAATTCTGCAACAGCAGAATTTCAGGAAAGGCCACCTTCTTGTCAAGCATTTCTGTTCCAAGACGGGATGACCCCCTCTGTCTAAGGAATAGTTTACAACTGCTTTATTCCCTAATGTTCCTTCTCCAGCTTATCATGGTCACCACCAGGAGACATGGGTCTGCTCAGTCATTTTTTTAAAATGCTGTCCTTGCTTTGAAATCAAACTCACAGCACCATCTGGGTTAGATGAAAATATGGCAGCATGTTGAATTTCCTCTGCCCGTTTTTGGCATTACGGTTTAGAGGATCTAGCTATCCCAGTGCTACTTACTCATCCCTCCTCAATAATCTTGCTAAGTAAGACTCCTGCAGAACACCTGAGGCATATGGTAAAATGTTGAAAACCTTTTCAATCCCCTATCTCCCTTCTGGATTCATCCACTCCAGTAAAGATTTAATATTTAATAGTTGTATGTAGCTGAGAAGATGAATGACCTTTGCCCTTCTGTGGAAGCAGATGAAGACTGGCTAGATGAATCAGTGCCAGCAGTCTGTCTTACAGAAGAAGATCAAGGGGATGCTGGAGAATCGGAGCCTCCTATGATGATTTCTTGAGCTAACAGCCAGTTGCTTGCGGGAAGGAGTTAACCCCCATCTCAGTGAGAAGTGCAATGATTCCCACCAGCAAATACCTCAGAAGAGAATATACTAGCCATGAGGGACATTTGACCACCTTCTAGACCATATGTTCTGTCAGCACATGCTATTACACAGTAAGGAAAAATTTATGAAGGACAGTGATGTGACAGATGGCTAGCTTATGGCAGAGAATGGCTCAAATGTTCTGCCACAGCTTAAGGAAAATGAATATAAGAGATGACTTTACTAAAGAAATACCATAAAATACTGCCATCCTATATCATATTTTCAATAAACCTTTTCCCTTCTGTTATGTTTCTTTATTTTATTTTTTTCTGAAGTAATTAAACAGAGCTATTTTGATCTGAAACATTTTGGAATAAAAAGTGATAAAATAATAACCACTATCAGTAGAATATTTCTCACAGGATATATGTTTAGAAATACCATTTTCTTTTGACTTTCAGAAGTATTGATCCGCAGTAGTCCTAGCTTTTCTTTTATAAAGCAACTATGTTAGAATCAAGTTAGGTAGAAGCAAATTATTTCCATACCCAAATTCATTCTGGGAGTGCCATGACTCCAGAAAGAGAAATGAGCTTTCGTGTAGCATTTTATAGTTGGATTTGCAAGATAGAAATCTGTGTGCAAAAAAATACAGGTAGCCAGACTACTCTCTACTGATTTTGCTTGTGCACTTGATGGAGGATGTGTTTCAAACCAAGACTGGCTTTATTTATGCCCCTAATAGTTCTTCCTGAACTGTCTTGGTGACATATGTGTGAATTCTGGTGGAAGAGGAAGCTCACACAAAAGCTTACAATAGCAATCTTACTGAGAGGGAGTGAAAGTTGTGCAGAGGATAAAAAATTCACAATTACCATAAAATTGCTCTATACCTCCTTGCCTTCTTTGGTATGGTAGCTTTCTGGTCTCCAAATGTCAAACATATTTTTCCCATTCTCATTGTCTCATGTAGATGTTGACCAACAGATGTCTTTTCATGGATAAATTGTAGATAGACTCAAAGATATGACAATTCTGTTTTTAATATTGCTACTTGGAGAATGACCTAATGAAGCTCTGTTTATGCATTATTGTGGGATCATACACTCACCATTAAGACACATGTTGCATGTTTGTCCCTTCCATGTTTTACAAAAAACAGTTAAGAGGACACCATACCTTCAAGGTAAGTGTACTTAGAAATCAGCTTTCTGGCAGCATCTGATATTCAGTTACCGAGCTGTAGTGCCATGTTTCATTACTTGCATCAGAATGCTTAGGAAATATGCCTGATTAACCCATAAATTATGAAAGCACTTTTGTAAACATATGAAACAACAGTATGGGACATTTCGGATTCAGATAAGTTTATATTATTTTTTTGCTAAATTGAAATATGAGCAAGTTTCATTTTATCAGTGGCACTGACTGAAAGCTTAAAATGGAAAAAGGATTATACTACTTTATGGAGCAACTGTAAAATTCAGAGACCATATGCAAACTGTCACTTTGACAGATGCATTCGCATAGTCTATTATAATGATAATTTAATTGAGAAATTGAGAAACTAAAGATCCCAGGTTTAGTTCCCTCATGACTTGCCTGATTTCTATAGTGTGGCTAAGAATTTTTTTTTTTTTTTTGAGTAGCATGTTCTGTATTTACAATTCTTAGACCCTGTTCTTAAAACCTGGAATGGAGCTTTTGGGAAACATTGTTCATGCTTCTCTCAGCAGTTTGCAGTTTATGCTATACATTTTCTGATAGTTTTATTCACTAGAATGACTACAAACAAGTTTGCCAAAAGTGTATGTTGAGCATTATTTGCTCCTGAACTTAACTGATGAAACCATCATGAAAATACAGATTTGCATCTCATCCAGTTATCTGAATCAGTAACATTAAATGATATAAACGCAAAAATAAAAGTAAATTACCTGTGCTTCCAGAACTATCACTATTATCTAAGGCTCTAGGACTTTTATGTAACCTCTTTTTTTCTTCCTTTGTTCCTTTTTTCCCCCAGGACTCTATGTTGGCAAATTCACATTGACCTTCAAAGGATATAGTCAAAGGTCCCTAGTTAGGAGCAAAAACTGGTCACTGGTGCCAGCCTTTCTAAACTTGAGGCACAACAGAAGAAATTAACACAAGAAGAAATTCACTATTTAATTCTGGTTTTCTGTCATCTCTGACATCTCTTATTCTACTACTAATGTGTAATTTTTTCATGTTTGGAAATAACATTCCCAATAAGCTTTCATATTTCTTCACATGCTCTTCTATCACAACTGAGATTTGTTTCAAAGAGGAAATTTGGAAAAAAAAAAAAATCTTATTGAGCATAGTAAAATGGAATAAAGCCATGAATATGAATAAGATGCAAACTCCTAGAACACACCAGAATTAGGTTGCAAAATTCTGATTCTTTTGCAGAAGAAGATTATAAGGAACAAAGAGTAATAATTTAATAATTAATGCCAAGTTCTAATAATGTTGTACACCAATACTTCTCAAAGTACCATACAGGGAAGTCGGTACTTCCTGCTTCACAACTGAGAGATAAAGAGAGAAGTTACTTTCCTCAGGTCGTTCACTAGGTTACTGAAAGATCCTGGACTGCAAACAAGTTCTTTTTGCATAAAGCTTGCTTTACACACTGCTTAGTGTAGCTTTAAAGCAATGCTACAACTTAGCTTGATCTTATCCTGGAAAAGAGAAAAAGAACCAATAATGTAAAAGTTACTTATCATTTTGATGGAAAGACAAGGGAAACTGAGAATAACCCAGTGCTGAGGAGGGAGAGAGGGGCAGAGAGGGCTAAGGAGGAGCTGGCAAACTTAGGTGTTGCTCAGCCAGCAACAAAAGGAAGTGTCATTGTCTAGAGCTGAACAAAACCAGCACAGTTTGGATTATGTAGACTTGATTCACATAACTTTTGTGATAAAAAGTTAAGTTTACTTCTAGGATTTAGTTAGAAGACACAACCTGGCTGCTTTACATGGTAAATTATTCCCTGGGAACATGCATCAAAAAGTGGAATCCACCGTCACTTGCTAACAAGGCTCATCCCCTAAAAGCTTTGCACCTCCTTTTTGTGGTCTCTTACTAGCCCATGTACACGATGGACTGCATCCCTGTCTTTAGGATACAGACCTATAGTAGCTTTATGTATGCTATCAGTTTACTAACTATTGTGAAAAGTAGAAAGAAGTCCTTATTTATTTGGAAGGGTTGCTGTCACTAAGGCATTTAGATGCTTGCACCTGCTTAGATACTAGGCAACCTTAGCATATAGATTTTTTAAAACAAAGGTGAGATAAAAGCTGAACACTATAATAGGAAGATGCTTTGTGGAAGTGGGTGTATTTAGTCCCAGAAGTCTAGCAAACCAACCCCTAATCTTTGGCCTGCTGTTTTAGCAGATCTCATATTAATGGGCTTACATATAAATTTTTGTCATCTACTTTTACTCTCTTAGGGCCCCCAAAACACCATGGTTTGGAATGTTTTTGTTATGGGATATTAAACTTAGGAAGAATTAACCTAAACTTTGGGGCTTTTTCATTGTGATGCTGCTGTTGTAGCTGTGATTGTCTAAGGATATAAGTGAGGCAACATGTATGTTGTATTAGACAAAGGGGTATAGCTGGAAATAAAAGAGAGACCTACCTATGGTCTTCAATCTATGAACCAGGGAACTAAAATTCTTAATGCTAGTGTATGCTACATGTCCTGAACTCAGTAGAGAGATTCATTTTTTAACCCGTTGAAGTTTTCCCTACACCATACCCAAAGCTAACTTTGCAGTGTTTCATAAGCAACAATTACTTGTTTCTCTCTCTTGTTTTGGTGTTAATGGCCTTGTCACCTCTCCCCTTCCTCCCTCTGATCCCCAGGTTCAAATCACCTGTTCCTCCCAAGTTGTCTTATTATTTAAGATAATTGAGCTAACTTCAGAGCAACTCTTCTCAACCTGCTCTTGGCTGGAAGGCAGCTGCCTCTGTTCCAAACCTGAGGAAGGACTTGTCTGCTTTCAAGTTGTCTTCTTTCTCCAACTATGCAACTTTTGTTTAGTAAAGGGTAACACGTTCCCAGAAAATTTGCTTCTTGTGTTTTTATTACTGTATTGAAAATTAAAACCAAAATCATTTCTGTTTTTTCCCTGTTGCTTTGTATTAGATGCTTCTTGACTAAAAAAAAAAATTGTTTTCCTTTCAGAATAAAATAATCAGTATCCTTTCACAATAAGATAATGTGTACGTTTTCCTGCACTCCTAGTTTTTTGTTTTATTCTGCTTTTTAGGGAGGGCAGGGTGTTTTTTGAGAAAAACTCAAACCGTTTTCTCGATCTGTATAGGTAAATGCATCTTAACAAAGGCCACATGCATTTTAATACCAACTTTCTTTAGCACTGCATATATATATATGTATATAATGATCCTTGAAAATGTTACCATTCTAGTTGGTGTTTCTCCTGGGAGAAAGAGGGGTAAATGGGTAAAGCAGATTCTTTGACATAATATTGATTAAACCAATTGTTGTAATAACAGGAAACAAGATGAAAAGGAACAAATATTCTTAAATAATTTATGATGAATTGCTAATGAATTTGTTTTCAGTAATCTTTACTACTCTGCTTAGTGTACAGCAGTGCTATTTTGACAATTAATGGCAAATATAAACTATTGCTTTCTAATCAAAATGGATGGTTTAAAAGCTATTAATGCCTTATATACTCTTTGTTCATGAATGGTAACATTTTCCTTTCAAAAGAAAGCATCATCTGGTCTGTAAGATTTATGACTCCATGGGCATGATGAAAAACCTTAAATCTTTGCAACTGCATCTTTGAAAATAAATTATATCACCAAGCTGTCCCCACCACAAAATTTATAAATTGGAAGGATTATTCCACAGTAGTGTTAAGGATATAGTAGAGATAATCTTGGGTTGGATCTTGAGCCCCTGAAACCAATGGTACTTGGAGCATTTCTCTTACGAGGAAAGGTTGAGAGAGCTGGGCCTGTTTAGCCTGGACAAGAGAAGGCTGAGAGGGCATCTTATCAATGTATACAAATATCTGAAGGGAGGGTGTCAGGAGGATGGAGCCAGACTCTTTTCAGTGGTGCCCAGCAACAGGATGAGAGGCAGTGGGCACAAACTGAAACACAGACAGTTCCTGTGGAAGAATGGTTAAGCGAGAGAGGGCATGATCTCTTAGAAGTGAGCAATCCTGCCTTCATGATGAAGGGAGGGCCTCACGTCTATGCGAACTTCCTTGAGCATTCCTAGACCATTACAAAAGGAGAAGACAAGTAGTGGTAAACAAGTAAAGGGGGGCCTGGACCCCTCCACGTGAACAGCAACCTAGCACAAATCATATATCTGCTTTATGCGCGTAGACAGAAACTGTAAGCCAATCATATAGCTATCGCTAGCACACGCTTATTGCCTGTCTATATATACTCTGTAAAAGCTTGAATAAAGAGAGAACGATCATACTCACATTGAGACTCATCGTTACTCCGGGTCCGTCTCCCACTCCGACAAGTTCCATCTGAACATGAGGAAAAGCTTCCTCATTGTGAGGGTGACAGAGCACTGGCACAGGTTGCCCAGAGAGGTTGTGGAGTCTCCTTCTCTGGAGATATTCAAAACATGCCTGGACATGATCCTGTGCAATGTGCTCTAGGTGACCCTGCTTGAGCAGGGGGGTTGGACTGGGTGATCTCCTGAGGTCCCTTCCAACCTCAACCATTCTGTGATTCTGTGATTCTGTGATCAGTGATTTTCAAGACGAGAGCTGTTTTAATTTTTTACGAATTACTTGTACCACTTCCCAGTCAAGAACCTAAAACTTTGCAGTCTTTTTTAACATCTGTCTTTAGCCCCTCTACTTAAGAAAATATACTATATATATTTTCATATTGTTCCTTTCTCTTCTGAAAGCCTGATTCTGGAATGATGATGTAGCTGTATATCATCTGCGAAGCATTACAGATTAATCTTGCCTGAATTTTTATAGCCATCTCAGTGAAGCTTCTGGGTATTTAGTGGGTACCATCTGTCTGGAAGAACTATCACATATCAAGCAATGAGGTTCTCATTTTTCTGTTACATCCTAAGCAATGATTGGATGAAATTGCAGTTTTCAGAAGCAAGACATTTAGATACTTACAGCAGAACTTTTCTTTTGCCAAGAAAAGCAATATAATGAAGTGGCAGAGGTAGTAAAACTCACTGTATGGGGAACATAGCATTTTCTACAAGGCATTAAAAAATGCATTCACTCTCATGGAGTTGTTTAATAGTCTAAATTGATCCATTTTTTTCATGTGCTTTAAACACTGTGGGATCCTTCCAGATTATGTGAGGCAGCCAAAGAATTCCTTCTTTTATATCCTGATTTTAATTTTTAAATATTGGTGTTCTGAAGTTAGAAGGTGAAGATATTGCATAGTACAATCATCTGATTAACCATGCAAACAAAGATGGCATTATGGGGTTTGTCTCCACCCTTTCCATTAAGCTGTTACATAAATGGGCTTGTTTTAAATCAGAACCACCAAACTTTCTTAAAGAAAAAAATAATAATTGATTATACTGTATTAGTCTTGTAACTTGGTCTAAAGATGATTTTGCTGAGCACACAAAATGTTAATTGCTGGAATGCGGAAAGATCCCCCAACTTTCTGCTGGATAATAGACAATATTGAAAAAAAGAATTCACCTCTTCTTTTAAAATTAGAGATCTCATTCTCATTCCATGGCAATATAATATTCATTTAATAATAACAGAGCAAATAGATAAATGGAGTGTTGTCACAGCATGTTGCTCAGATATCGGTTTGTATCAAAATACAATTTGAGCTAGTGAAACATTTGCAATAAAGAGGAAGTTCACACATGCATACCAAAAAAAGACCTCAGATAAAAATTATATACTATTGGCTATGGAAATGCTAAGTCTAATGCATTTACTAACTAAAACCTACCTATTTTATTGCATATAACACATATTAAACCCAGAGAATAGCCTAGGATTTGTAGGAAGATAGAATTAGTAGTACATATCTTAAAAAGAAGGGAGCAGAGAAAGTCTGAAGATACAGGAAAGAAACTGGAATGCTTCTACATCCATTATAGGTTTCTGAAGGTGAATATGGGAGAAGAGTATCCTATATTTTTAAGTTAGACTACTGGTTTCTCTCCCTCACCCAGTAGCCTTAGGCAACTTAATAGCTATTCGTTATGAATATATCAAAGCTCCAGAAGTGATCTTTGAAGAGTTAGCATGCTAGCTTTTTCATGCAGAGCTTGTTTCAGCATCTTACAAGAAATGTTTCCTTTTCTTTAAGTGCCAGGAGGGGTCAATTTAGGTCAGTGGGCAATTTTAAGTTCACTGAGGAGTAGTTTGGAGGTTTGCATCCTTTGGAGATGCAGAAATTTCTGTGGGCTTCTGTGGGTCAGAGGAAGTAAAATTAAGGAAATAAGAAGTGGTATTAAAATGTCTTAATTCTTACAGCAGGATTGGTCATGCTTTATGGTAAATTATTTTACAGCTAGGAATAGAACCTTCTGTAAATGACAGAGAAGTCTCCTAGGGATTAAACTTTAAACATAAAGAAGAGAAAAGAGTTTCTGGACAGACAGAAGTGAGGGGTGAAGTAGCGGAGATATATTCTAAGTAACTAATATGAATGAGCCTGCTTAGAAATGTCCAAGTTTTCTGTAACTTGAACTACTGATTTTTTAATGATGAGATTATAATTGTTACAAATTTTCATCCTTTCAGCAATAGCTTGATGATGGTTTCTCTTTTTGCTGGTTTATAGCAGTACTGTACTTAAGAACTCTATACTCATTAAACTAATTCATCCTTGTAAAGCATGAATAAAAATTTGAAAATTAAAATTAAAAATAAATGAGGATTTAAGCTTTTAGCAATGAACATATGATTTCCTTGCACGGACTAAAATGATTTTTTTTACCTGTTACTGCTAAGATAAACATAACTGGCCACTTCAGTATTTTCAGTTATTTCAAAGTATAGCATCTGGCTCTGTTTAGCTAATAGAGCAATATGAAGTCACATGTTATATGCTGAACCTTGTAAAAGTTTAGTTAATGTTAACCTGCTTCAAAAGAATTAAATATATTTCTGCTATTTCACAAAAACATCTATTACTGTCAAAAGACACAAGGGAAGTTCTTAGGAGCTCAGGTGTTATTATATACCTTTTACAGTGGAACTGTAAAAACACTTGCAAAAAATAGAATCTGCCAACTCTTTTATTTAGAAAGTTAATACTGGCTATTTTCTGTCTTCAAAAATAAATTGGCTCATATGTTAATTCATCCTGTTTTATCTTAACCTGTAGCATAAATATATACACTCTCTTTAGTTGTCTAGTGACCTCATTCATTTCCTTCTGATGCTCACAGAAGCTTTTTTACCAGAAATTTTCATGGAAATATCATTAGAACCCATGGGCAAAGCCTTGGTCACCAGGAATCAAGGGGGACTAGAGAGGGGTCTATTTAAATGCATAGACAGTTTTCTGAAACACCCCCCTCCATAATATTTTCTTTTTCTGGCTATTTTCAATCTATAGTGTGCTCTTTTAGCTTGTAAACAATTCATAATTTCGTTATAGAAAGGGGTTAGCAGGAGACCAAGAAGATCTGACAGGTTAAATACAAATCCCCATTCACATTCCAGTCCACACACGTTGCTTTTCAGAAGAGCCTTCTTTGGCTGCTGCAATGTGTGTGCTCTGGCTGCCTTCTAGGACACTTTCCCTTTTTGAGTATGCAGGCAACATTTTCCTGTTCATCAGAAGAATGAAGTAAACCCAATTAGATTTGTTCTCCATCTTGGAGCAGGAAATTAACTTTGAAAATGATTTAAATGTCTTGCCTGGGGAGGGACTTTTGCCACTCTGAGTTCAATAGTTCAGTTTGACGTAGCTCTCTGCCAGATTTCTAATGCATAATACTTAGGTGTAAGGTAGGAAAACGAGGTGGAATTTTTAGATTATATTAGCTGAATTCTCATGTTGAGGTTGCTGAGTGCTTTTGTTCTACTGTTATCAGGAAGAGCTGGTCAGAAAGGGAATTATTGCCAATAGAGCTGTGTCTACATTAGCAAGCAGTATAGCAGATTTGAAGACAGAAACAGTTAAGGATGAAGATCTGATTTTCCACAGGTGTTTTGGAGGTTTTCACTTTAAACTAGTTTTAGTCTGGTCCCATGGACTGAGTGCACATTTGCGCATCAGTTGTGATCCTGGAGATCACTTTCTGGTTTAGTTACATCTGAAGGGGAACCAAGACAGCTCTGTGTCATGATCTAAGGCATAGTGAGAATGATCAGAATAATCAGTCCTGATCCAAACTAAACCATGGATGTAGACATACTGTGCATAGCCTTTCTCTATCTTGCTGCTTATGTAGAGGTTATATATAAAAGCCCTACCCCGGAGTTCAAAAGCTGCTGGACTTTAGCAGCTGTGTGGCAGTATATTTGTAGTTCCAAGATAAACTGAAGGAGCCCATGACCACAATCCATCTCACACCAGTTAGCTTATCAGAACCTGCATGGAAACGGAGGGATGTGTTTTGTTACAGTGTTTGCACTGAAGCTGAGCAGAGATTGGAAGCTCTGTTTCCCAGGATATTGGAAATGAAATGAATTTCTTTTAAAAGTATTCTGAAATGAAATGAGGGGAAAGAGGAAGACTCTACAGAATGCAAATTCCACAGCTTTTTTTTCTGTCAGAATGCCAACACATGTCAAGCTTATTCTTGTATATCTGTATATCTACCATAGGCACAGACAGATAGCCCAGCACCCAGTTCTGCTTCATTTGTGTTCAGGCACAGAAATTTTGAGTTTGTTCAGCTCCGTTCACTACATTCCCATGCAATGTGTCAGCTTTGAAAAATAAGCAGTATCCAAACAAAAAGAATGTATAATCGGAAGAAGAAAACCCTTTTTTCTATATCTAAATTAGCTGATAATAGGTAAGATTCCAGTGGGTAGTGCACAAGAACAGGTAACCTAGGTCATGGAAGTTATGAAACTGATAAAATTCTGATTGTTCATGGAAAATACCTTCCTTTGTATCATCTCTTAATATGAGAATGCCATCTAGAATAACATATGCCTGAGTGTTTTGGGCTCTGCCAGGAGGATATTGGTCCTAGATTGCTTTGGCCATTGAGTGAGATGGGCTTACCTCTTCTACATGCTGACTTAGTCTGCTGCTCTTTTGGATTAAAAGGTGAGAGTGAAAATCTCCCCCTCCCCACTACCATGAAACTTCCTGCATTTTTGAAAAAAGGAATAATTCTATTGGTGGTTTTTGGTTATTATTTTTTTGGAGAATAGATATTCCGTTATAGAATACAAAGATATGAGGATTCAAAGATATGACTGTGAATAAATCCCAAGGTGAAGGAAATGTGTCCTCATAGCTCAGTTTGCTTGCAAGTTCCAGAGACGAATGAGATGCAAGAAACACGGTTCCTCACTATTCCTACTTTAATAGAGATATTTGCATACACTTTGGGACTGCCACTCTTTGATGTATAATTCTCCAGTTGTATATACTTATCTTTCATTCATTTAATTCCACAGTTCTTTAGAGAAATGCAGTCTCAGAGAGATGTTCTCAGTGTGATCAAAATTAAATGGAAACTGTACAGAAGAAATGTACAATCACACTACACCAGTTAGCCTCAGGTGCCAATTTATTTACAAACTAATCTGACACCATATAGATTTAGGTACCACAAATAACAAACCCAGTGGGAAAGATGAGAGTCCAAGTTAAACATCAGCAACAAAAGCCAAATTCTGCTATGATAAAGCACGGTGAAGTTCAAACAGGACAGCCAAACTCATTGCTTTCAACTAACAGCAAAAGCAAGAGATACGTGGCACTGAATGCTTATGCAGAGGGTATGCACTAGTATGGTAGGAGTGTGAGAGCTACAAGGGAGAAAGTAGCCATTAGAGAGCATCTGGAGAGGCATCCCATAAGAGTAGAGAACAGGGGGATGACAGTGAGTGGCCTTTATCCACCTGTAGACATCAAAAATCAGAGAAAGGAGTACCAAAAAAACTATGGACAAAAAAATGTCTTGAGGACAAGACAAAATGGATGTCAGGACAAGACTAGAGCCTTAAGAACCTAGAACTCTGAAGTTGTGGAGTCATTTGGAAGACTATATAGTTAAATTATTCAATTTCCATTACCAGAAGAGTGATGCTGCTAGAGTACAACACCACTAGAGCACTTTATGCCAGTATGGATATAAATAGACAAAGTTCCAACAGATAGTAGTCAAGAATATGTAGAAAAACTTCTCTTCTGTGCACAGAAAATGGTTTCCTTTGCAAAGCTTTTGGGAGCAGATGTTAAGATGTTTCATCCCATTAAAAAAACTTTTCCCTGGGGTACTTTTGAATGACTCAGCCAGAATGTGGAGTCTCCTGTTGCTGTATAGCTCTACTAAATGGTTGGTGGTACTGCAGTTACGCTGATTCACATCATGAAGACTGTGCTTACCAAATTACTCCGTAAAGCAGTCAAGATAATGAACATATCAGGTGAAAAGTTTGAGAATGAACTGAACACAGTAAGATGAAGTCTATGGCAGCACATTTATGCTAAAGAAGAAACCAGGATCAGTGAAACCGGAAGAAAATGGATCCGTGTGAAGCGTTGATTTTGCAAAGAAAGTCTTGACTCAGGGATACCCCTTATGAGTTTTTATAATCTGTTTCATGACAGAGTTGTTTTTCTCCTAGGTCTTTATTCAGATGGGGGATAAATCCTTGTCTCTGTAACGTGATACTGGAATATTTCAGAATACCTCCAGTTTTTGAGACTGGAATCACTTCTTCTGGGTAAAACAGTTTTTAGACAATATAGAGGGAACAGAACAGATGAAGAAAATGGCTTGGAAAGTGAGAGGTGAAAAAGGTAAGCTAGCCATGAGTAATCAAAGGCAAAGACAGCCCCATATACATAGGATCACTTATCTACCAACACATGAAGTACTATCTAGAAAACATAAAGCAACTAAGTGTATTAGTTAAAAAAAAATAGGTATAGCATTCATCAGACCAAAGACACTTCTAGGAAGTGACTTATCTTATGCTAAAATAGTGTCAAAAATAGATCAGATATATCTTGCCCTTAAAAAAGTATCCATTGCCTAAACAGCAATGCCTAAAGTATCTCCATTGCCTAAAAAGGGAGCCCAGGGTGACTAGCTTACATATAGACTAGTTCAGATTGTCTGAAGTCAAATGAGATGAATCCCATGTGCCTTAAGTCCACTATATATATATTTGTAATTTAATTCATTTGATATGTTAGCACCTGATGGATACCCAATGATAAAATTGGAGTTAAGGTGTAAAAATGTTAGCACTTCTAAAATGGCTAAGCCTTGGAAGCATGGATCTTGTACTACCTTATGACTCAGTTTCATGGCAGGGAAAGAGTTCTTTTAGTCATAATGAAACTGTGCTTGTGAAGCTATGCAGTCATGTACCAAAACAACTAACTAGATGCCACTTCCAGAGAAAGCAGCTTATTGCTTTGGGACAGTAGGAATTAACTGTAATACTGTCCTTTGACACAGTTCGTTCTGTGATACCGCAAGTCCAGCACTTCAGATTTTACCTTTTAAATAAAATCATTTTGCTTACCTTCATTCACATAATCTATTCAGTAACATTTCCTTTATTCTTTTGTCAAAGTTCATCTCCAGTTAAACGAATCTGCCTCATACCCTTACCCTGGCTTTTTAGGGGGCAGCAATAGCAAGGCGGTTCCTCAAGGCAGGACAAGCTGGGAGCTGAGTAAGGGTGACACTGACACAAGCAGGAAATGTCATTTGACAGAGACCAGACCAAAACACCAGAGCAGGACCAAGATGGTGATGGAACTCCATCAAGAGTCCCAGACAAGGCGAAGTAATGAATTGGGTCCAGGGTCCATCCAGGAGAAGCTGGAGACAGGACTGGAGACTGGGCTACTGCAAAGGGCTGACCCAGGTCCATGTAGGAGGCTGGAGCCCAGCACCGCTGTGGTGGCTTGAGGCAGTGGCTGATGGCCCCAGGCTGGGCTGAAAAACCCAGGGACAGGGAAGGTTGTTGGTGCCCTTGGGACCCTGACAGCTCAACAGTTTGACTAAGCATTGCTGTAAATCATGTTTTCAATTTTGAACACATCTAAGCTATTTCAGACAATAGCTTAAAAGGGCATTAGTATTCTCAGTATTTATGCTCTGAATGTTTCTAGCTGCAGGAGTTTTTACATTTTCTTACCAGTAATGGAGATGAGACAACACCAAACATTTGATCTGAACTTTCTTGATCTTTGAAGAAAGTTATGTACAGCTCCAAGTCTTGCATTTAAGAGTAATCTTCATTGTCATTAGATTCTGTGATAAACCTGACAGTAGCAATGTAATGGTATAGACAATAATGTAATCCCCTTGTAAAAGATTTTTAGATGCATTCATTCTATTTTTTTTCTTTTTTCCTTTCTTACTTGACGTAAATTGTTAAAAGAACACTTACTTTAAGCCCTACACTGCCACCTACTATAGCCAACACTGATTATAAGTTAAATATAATAGAAAATTTTGGCCTAAAGCAGAACTTACTCTAAATCTAGATACATATTTCTGAAGCTCTTTGGACTGCTGGTTCTGTACATGAGCTACCTGCCCTTGTCTCAGTGGTGCAGAACCTGTCTCCCACCTTACCTAAGTGAAGACCCATAACTGTGCGTTCTTCTACCCAATACAATTTTCATACTGGGAATTTGCAGATCATAGCTGACACACATTAAGGATTAGTCACTTCTAAAACTCACCTGTCTTCTATCTACCAAGCTATCATATAATAAGTGCACTGTGAAAAGGAACTTAGTCTGGATTCCTCTTGAGGGGTGGGACCCTATAACACAATCATCCTGGTGTCTGACCTTGAAAACCTTCATTCTACATTAGAACTGGCTGTAGAACAGAATGATGACATAGATGGCAGTGGGTGGCTAAAATAAAGAGATAGATACATTCATAACCTTCTACTATGCTTCCTATACAACCACTTGCCATCCTCTGAAATAAGACTCGGGTCAAGCAAGTAGTTGCACTGTGTAGTGAGCTTGATGAGCTACAGTGGTAGTACTAGAAAGGGACAGGGAATGCTTTATCTGAAATCAATGTCTTTATACCCAGAAATGTTCCAGCTTTCATGGTACTTTCCTTCAAATGCTAAACACTAGAAATTGCTATTTGCAGAGGTAATTTCTTGTTTAATTCATTAATCTCTTGTCCCTTTGACTGGATATGTTTTCTGTGGATGACTCTGCCTCTGTATCACTTATTAATTTTTTATGTGTTTATGCTTCATTTTGAAAATATGAAATAAAATATGTTTTGAGATAGACAAATCACAACGCTATATTTTGCAGCTTTGTGCAATGCTTCTGATATCAGCAGAGGCACTTCATAGAATTTCTAGGTCATACAGCAGCAAAGACACTTTTACCATTAATAGGGATGCAACTGTAAGTTATACCCTTTTATGTTTAAAAATTTAATATCCAAGCAAAGATGCAGAGGCATACAAGGTTTGGAGGCACAAAGCATATAAACTGTGATGTTTCCTTTCAGAAGAAACAAGGAGGATAATAAAACAACTCCACTGTTCTCATCAGAAAGGAAGAAAGATGGATGATTTTTCCCTCTGTATGCACAGAATACAGTTACAATGCTATTGCACAGCCAGAAGCCTTCTCTTTTTTTGTGCTCACACAGAGGATAGAGCTGCCCAGGCAGGCTTTTGTTCTAAAGCAGAAACTTCAACAAATTATACAGACTGGAAGGAGGGGGGAAATATTAAAGGCAACACAAGGGAATAAACTAATTATGGCTGACTGGGTCTTGAATATTTATAACGCTGCCGGTAGCAGCTCCCTTTGGGCCACTTGTTTACCAAGCCTGTTGAATTTATATGCCCTGACAGGACACTGCTGAGAAGAGCTATGTGCAGAACATCCGATATTTGCACATCTGGATTTGTAAGATTTCATCTGCTAAAGCTGTGTCTGTCTTAAAAGACATGACTTTGGGGTTTTCTGCTGAAAGTGTTTAGGACAGGTATCTCACAAGGAAAATGCATGAGGATGAAAAACGGGACTTAACATTTTGACAGAAATGTTGACCTTTGCTCCCCAGATTATGCCAGGGTTTATTTTGGAACCAATTTCACTAAGTCTGTCAGACCTCACATCATATTTTTGTCACTTTACCTCTTAACTGAAACACAATGATAGAAAGCAGCATTTTGTCTTTGAGGGGCATTACAAAAGCGGGGTTTGCATCAGTCATAATGGCTGAAGTGGACTGAAATCATATGCTGTCTTGTTGTGGGATCAAGTGCCACAACTCTGTGACCAGAACATATAAATGATTCCCCACCCAGACAGCAACTGATATCCTCTTCCCACCCCCGTACCATCTATGGAGTAAATTGCCAACAAATCTTTCTGTGTGGCCTTTTAAAAGTAGGGAGGATCAAGCAGGCAAAAACAAAAGTATTTAAAAATAACCTTTGGGAAAAAAACAGCTTTGAAAATGTAATTTGCAGCACAGCTGCATAATACAGATTCAATTGATGTGAGACTGTGCTATCGGAAAGCTCTTTCACTCACTGCTTGTTAAAAAGCTGCCAGGCCTGATACTGAGTTGAGGGGAGCTGTATGGATCTGAAGGGGAGCAAGTGTTATTTGCAGGCAATGTCGCTAACAGCCTTGGCTGCTCTCCACTTTGGGGGTGGGGGAGGTTGTCATTCAAGAGATTTTTGCCTCACTGCCCATCCCAGCCCTCAACTCCAAGAAGGTTGATGAGGGCAACCTCTTTGCAAGCCATTCGATTCATGGTATTTGAAGAGCCAAAATGCACTCCAGAGCATTCCCCACAGGCAGTGGGTTGAAGGGAAAGAAGAAAAGAGCCTCCCCTTTCCTCTCCATCATCTCTTCCTCAGTCTGGCACACTGAATGAATGGAGGTCCTTGAAAATTTGGGTTATCTACTTATCTGGGCAGTGTGAGCTAGTGATGTGCTGCCATCTGGTAACGGGCACAGACCAGTGGCACACGACAGCTGCTTCAGAGCAAAGGAAGAGCAGTGAGAGATCATGGGGTTCCTCAGGGACCATCTAAACAACTGGTATGCTTTTGGGGTGACAAGGTAATGTGCCACTGCTTATCATAAGCTGCAGCCCTAGAAGTGTGCAGATGGCAGAAGCAGGGACTGACTATAGAGCAATATATGTTTTTACTATAGTTTTACAGGAATACTTGACAATTCGGTGTTGGTTTCATACATATGGCCTTGGAAATTTTATGGTTTTTTGAACAGCCTTTAGAGAAAGTGCTTTGCCATTCAGGGTTTGCATGTTTTTGCTGGCAGTAACGACCAGCCCTTCAACTGAAATGAATGATAAATGCCCTGTTATAATATTCTGTCTAAAAACTGGGTGAAATCATGAGATTTTAGTTAATTTTATTTTTATGAAGTTTAAAAAGAAGAGAAAGATACAAAATCTGACACAAAAAAACCTACCAGCATTGTGAAAGTAGCATGCAAGTTCCTATTCTTGGAAGAAAGTTCACAAAATATACTCACAAATAAAGAAATAATGCACCACTTCACAGTGTGTTAAAAGTCTGCCCGCTCTGTTTCTGATTCATCAAGATAGCTTAATGAACAGGGCTATTTGATAGCCCAAGATATAGGCCCCTCTAAACTCAGTACACTAAAAACTCATATGAGTGGTGGGAAAAAAAATGAACCAAGAAAAGACTATAGGCAATGTTAAAAGTGATCCATAGTAAAGAAGCATATGGGTACCCAGCACAAATGCAATGTGAAAGACTTTTGGCGTTATCATTTCTCCTTTATGCTTTATTAATGTCACATCACATTTTAATTCTTCCAAGCACGGAAGGTAAAATAGTTTATATCCAATATGAATGCAGACTGACACATTTAGTTAATCATACTGGTTGAGGAAATGACCCTAAGATTTAGTATGTTAGCTATATGGAGTGCTGTGCACTTGTCCGATTTTCCTGACAATTCAAAGTCACCATCAGCCTGCTACATACGACTGAGGATGTATCTGAATGGTCATAAAATCTCAAAGCTTTACAGAAGATGCTTTGGAAATAACTGTTTAGACAGTTTGGTACATTTCCGACTTTAGAAAAAGTCTTCTTACGTTCTGTTGTTTTAAAGGATCCAGATGCAAAGGTAGAATCACAATCATTGCTTATTGTATTTGTTTGGGGAGTAGTAAAGAGAAAGAAATCATACATGCCTTCTTAATGCGAAAAGCAGAAATATCAAAGATATAACCTATGTCAGGTTCTCTGTGTAACACAGTGTACCAACACAAAAGCCCCTCTTCTGCATTTCACTGAAAGCTGAAGGAGTTAAGCATTTCTCATGAGAGTGTGGAATCGCGCCCTGTTGACCAGCCCGGAGCTAGGGTTTGCTCCCCAAAATTATGTCCTCTTGCATAGTAGTAGAGAGCAATGCGCTGTAAACCTGCTAAAGTGCAAGGGATTGCAGATGGTAATGATCCTATGGTTTCTGGTTCAGAGACAGATGCTTAAGTGGGCAGGGTTGCTGCCACCAGAAACATCAAGTTTCATTGATGGTGGCAGTGCAGAAGCAGCACCCTGATTTGCAGTATTACTATTACGTAGGAATAGAATATAGCCTACATTTTCACTCAGGACAGGTCAGACATTTACAAGTTTGGAGGAGAAAGTTTGTGTCGTGAGCTTATTCTGGTTGGTTTGTTAACCTTGATTTCCAAAATTTCCAGTCAGTCACCTCTGCATTAAAGTCAGACAATTATTTATTTAATCAAACCATGCATTTCAAATACTATCACATCTCAGCTGCTAGCATTCTAACAAGAAGTTTATTATTCCACTCAAGATTTATACCTTCCCCAGAAGAAAAATGACATTATATTTCACTGGCTATTCCAGCAGCAGAAATCAGGCAGAACATGTAGAAGGGTCATGTGTTCTGAAATATGTTCACTAGAGATATATTCTGGATTATGGTCTGCAAACTACATAGGCAAGCTCCTGTGTGCTCTTTAGAGAAAACAAGGCAGAGAAATGCTCATTTCCAAACCATAAAGCATGAATGCAGTGCTTATTTTCTCTCTCATTCTGCATCCCAGGAGTAAAAGGAAACTCTTCAATTCATTACTGAACTGTGCAAGATGTCTGTTTACTTCAATTGGATGAAAAGGTGATATTTCAGTAGTATGTACCCACATATTCCAATTTCACAGAGTTTCTGATCCTGAAAGAGTATGTGTTGGCTTTGGGGATAAAGTGAATCATTTGCTGTCTGCTTAGCTGTTTATCACTCATATGCAGTCTCATTGTTAGAATTCCTTGAACCAACAGTCTAGGTGTTTATATCTGTCCTTATTTAAAACTGCTTTTCAGAGTCCTTGATATAGCACATATCCATATTATGGATGTGACTACTCTAATACATTAGTTCTTGAATGCTA
Organism: Apteryx mantelli; assembly: GCF_036417845.1. Classification (NCBI taxonomy): domain Eukaryota; kingdom Metazoa; phylum Chordata; class Aves; order Apterygiformes; family Apterygidae; genus Apteryx; species Apteryx mantelli. The sequence continues at coordinate 110,833,013 of NC_089980.1, read as the reverse complement.
TTATGGGTTGAGTTTTTTAAGTACGTTTTTTCTTTCGTCTTCTCCAGCTATGTCAGCAGTAATTTCCAGTTTATTTTCTAGGGGATATTAGATGACCTACTGAGATAAGACTTGGTGAAGTTAATTCTTATTCTAAATGCAATACAATAGAAAACCCATTTCAGTATTTTCATATAGAAAAAAATAGAAGTTTAGCAATTTCAGATACTTTTAAAATGTAAAAATTCAAGTAAAAAATTCAAAGTGTATCCTTAAATTTAGATACCAAATCTCTAAAACAGGTGATCAAGGAGCTGATGAGGAGAGGCACTCTGCTGGACCTCATACTTACAAACAAGGAAGGCTGATCAGGGATGTGAAAATTGAGGGCAGTCTTGGCTGCAGCAGCCATGAGATGGCACAATTCAGGATCTTGCAGGAGAGAGCAGGTGTGGTGACTAGTTACAGGACGAGAGGCAATGAGCAGAAACCGAAATACAGGAAATTCTGTTTGGGAATAAGAAAACACTTTTTCACTGTGAGGGTGGCTGAGCACTGGCACAGGTTGCCCAGAGAAGCTGTGGAGTTTCCTTCCTTGGAGATTTTCAAAACCTGAGCAGACACGGTCTTGGACAACCTGCTCTAGGTGACTGTGCTTGAGCTGGGGAGTTGGGCCAGATGATTTCCAGAAGCCCCTTCTAACCCCAACTATTTCATGATCCTGTGATTTTATCTGTGAGGCTGAATTTCAGAGTTTTCACATACTCTATTTCATCTAGTAAGTTGTAATATGAAGATCACCTGGATACATAAGGAAGATAAAATCATCTGTGTGATAAGTATAAGAAACTGTGGTAAGATTTCAAAGTCAAGTGTATTGTACTTTGTAAGTCTGTTATACCTCCAAAAAGCTGCCATTTTTGTTTGCATGTTTTTTTCTCAATCTGTGCTAATTACATCACATAGTTCTTGAATATTCACATAAATGGAGCTTGACACATTCATGAAGAAAATCATATGAAGAAAGTGTCTTCTACCTGGTGTGGTATAGTCATACACTTACCAAGTGCGCTTTAACTAAAAACAAAACAAAACAAAACATGCACAAGACCCTTTTTTATAGCCTAAGCTTCTCATAGGTGCTGAAAAGTAAGACACTGCTTTGTTTTCAGTGGATGAAATACTGTCAAATGAACATGTCAGGGTACAAGAAGTGAGTTATAACTTGGTACCCTATAGGAGCTGCAGCCAGTAAATAACTCCATTTTTTCCTGCTTGTTATATTACCTACCAGACACATGATTAGATTGGTTGTCATAGCCCTGAATATCTCCTCTTTGTCTATTTGTTGTGTTGCTAAAATGGCTGGATTGTTTTTTGTCTTGCTGATAGACATCATGTTTAGGCACACTGTATTTTCTTGTCATTCAGCTGCATGCTATTCCACACTAGGAAGATTCAAGTTTTGGGGAAAATCATTGGAAAACCAGACAAGGTCACAAAAAGCTCTTTCCTTTCAGTGAGAATATTGTACTGTTTCAGTGGAAATTTCTGAAGCATGATCATGCTGTTATTCAAATGAAATTTTTCCAAAGTCCAGCTCTGCTTTGACAGAATGTGATTTAACCGAGCTGTCAGGTATTTCTCTGTCTGTAATATTTTAAAGAATTTTTAACTGTCTTTGACATTTGTACACCTCCTGTCATGAGAATTGGTGTATGCACTTGACTAGTAATTAATAAGGATATTAGATATAATGAATATAATATGGAAAAAATATTTGTGGCTTGTGTGTCTATCTAAAATAGAAGGAGTGTATCTGCAAAAAGCAATGTGGAAAGAAAACAGAAAATTTGCTGGTTAAAAGCATCTGGATAAAGAGTGTGTAAACCCTAAGACTGACCACACTTAGTTCAGTCCAAAGGTCTGTCCGTGTCCAGTAGCAGATTCCTAAGGAGAGTATTCGAAACATGACAAATATGGAAAGATCTTTCCATTAGTTCACTTGCTTCTGGCAAAACGAAGAGGCTTTATCTCACAGTAAGAATCCTTGATGATATTGGGGTAAAGTCTCTTTCTGATAGTTACAGGGAAATTTTGGTCACAGGACCAGGAGCACAAATGGGGTGAAGGGGAGACATCTTCCTCCAAAACTAGAGCTAAGGGTGATGGCTCAGCATGGCACCGGTCTGGATGTTCACCCAGGCTTATAGCCTTCATTGCTCTTCTTATCTAGGAATGGTGGCCAGAATCAAAGGTAATTAACTAACTGAATTGTTTCAGTATCTTTCAACTGACATCTAAGATGACACAGCCTGGTTAGGCCAGCACTGTAGTAGCCAAGGAAAGCCCATGTACAGCTCTCTCATTCTTCAGAAATTAAGTGAATTATGGATCTTCTAGGAACCATTTTCAGGGTTTTATTCAGTGTATACTGTTGGCATTGAAGTGGCTTTATTTCAGAGAAAAGTTTGAAAGATTTTTCTGGTGTTTTTAACTGAAGTAGATTTCAGAAGCTCTTTCTGTGGATAGTTACATGGTGCATGTCTGTCTGAACTGTGTTTCAGAGAAATAAAATACTCCACAGATAACACTTTATTTATTGTCTGTGGCACTTTTTTGGCACTTTCAGCTTCTTTAAATGTGATGCTTTAATCCAAAATAGGATTATGTAAACCTAGTGCTTAACAGCTCTCATTTTAATACATAAATAGAAATTATTTTGTTTAATGCTTATGATCCCCAAGAAGAAATAGCCTTACTGACCTTTCTTCTGTTAAGATAATGAAAGCAAATTTGGCCAGATTTTTTACTGAGCAATGTAATAAAATTTTGCTGATCCATGGAAGATGGAACTTTAAAGAATCCACTGATGCCACCATTAGCCATTTATTTTGCTTAATACAAGAACTAATATGAAAGAAAATTGCATCTCTTCTTTATAATACCCAAGTGATGACACTCAGATCATCACTAATCTACACTGAAAAGATCCCTGGTGAATTGCATGAATGTGAGATTCCTGAAATTGCTCAAAACTATAAATAAACTCTTAGCTCTTCTTAAAAACACAAGTATTTAAGTGATGTTATCAAGACAATGTTAACTTTATTGCTTTTAACATAGTGAAAATGTGAATAAATACTAAAAAAAAATTGTAGCCATGGAGATTCACAAATTAAAAAAAAATCTATTTTCTTCATTTCCTGTAAGGAAACATCAGCTCTAGATATGTTTACAACCCATTCCAGCTCTGGTCTGATATGGTCAGGGCTACTGGACATCCTGCCGTGCATCCCAACTGCTATGAAATTGAGATTTAATGAAGATTAGATCTATATAAATGAAAAATGTAGTTTGGGGGGCTAGATACTATTTAATTCCATTTTTCTTCTTGTGACATGTAGCAAAGGCCCTCCAATCCATGGACAGGTACTTCTTTTATTATTCTGGACATCCAAATGATTAAGAGACATGACTGCAAAAAGTTTTGACCTTAAAAGAAATTGATTCAGTAAGATCAAAATGATATAGTATCTATCTCCACCTTTCTGCTGATCATGATACTGGCTTGCCATAGTTTGCTGATTAATAACCACTACAGTTTTAAATATAATTTCAAAATACTGCTAGGATCATTCTAAATGATGAAAATAAATGGAATGTTGCTGAAGTGCTGACTGATAATTCAGACTGGATTGGCCTTTTGTATTGCATTTACTCAATGAGATTGAGTTTTTACTGATAGCAAGTGTGCTATGACTTCTGCAGACAACTCTCCTATTTAATTAAAGTAAAGAAAATGCAGTATTTTATATTAAAATTAAATTGCTGGATGTTGAAGTTAATAACAAGGATAGCTTTAGCCTCCCTAGTGTGAGGCAGACTTGTGATGGTTGAGATACAGGAAGGGGGAAGAGTGAGCAGAAAGTGACTGAGCTGTTTCTACATCATACTAACGTTGATAATATTCACCTCTTTTCTCTTTAAATCATCTTAAACTATTGTTGGGTAATGTAAGGCCCTAATTTCTCACCTGCACAGAGGCCTGCTTTGGAAACTTGTGAGGGACTTGCTTAGGTGGTGGGTTTTCAGTCCTTTATACATGAGCTGTGTTCCTAAGTCATGCAGTTTAGAGTTAGCTGAACTCACACGTGTCAGTTAAGCTTTATTGCTGTGCTAAACTTCCAACAGAATCGATGTTAAGAAGTGCTTAATTTTTTATGTATGGCATTTTACAGGACGGCATTCGTAAGCAAATATTTTACTATTTCATTAGACAGCCGTTATATCTCCCAAAGTAGCAGACATTATTGTTAAATCAAACTGAATTCTGTACCTTGTTCTCAAACATCTGGGATAATGGTTCTGTTTCAGATCTTGTTGTATTTGCTGTTCAAGATGGAGGATCTGAAAGTACTGACTCATGTATTCACTAATTTTGCTAGCGCCCAGCACAGAGTGCACCACCAGAATGTCAGCAATTACCTTGTATTAGAAATAACTTGGTGGGCCAGAATTTTTAGTTAAAAAATAGAGACAGTTTGAATATGACAAAAATGAATTGTGCAGCTTTTTACTGGAGAGCTTAGTACTTCTTAATAACGATAATAAACAAACCATAAAAGAATAGAAAGGAATCTAAACTATGAAATATATCTCTGTTTGAGAGATTAACCCAAATTTTTGAAATTTTGAATGAAAACTTTCTTAAAACATTATCATTTTTGACTAGCACATTTATATGTAAACTCCCAGGAAGAAACTTTGGACAATCTGAAAATGTCATAGGGAGTTTCACAGCACCTTGACCCTAATCATGGTCTTCTCTCATCACTTGTTTATTTGCCATTGGACAAATATGGCTGAGATGGGTTCACGTCAATGAGTCTGGGCTACTGGCAGTCTTACTGGCAGTCTTATCCTTCTTTCCATAACAGGCTGCTGTTTTTGTCATCTTTTGTTGTGCCAACAAGAGAGCTCATGAAGCCATTCCCGTGCTGCATTCTTTGTTGGAAGGCTTAGGAAAATATCCTGTGATTCTGGCTGGACAATCAGAAGCCAGAGCTGATATTTTCCCTCTGTTGTCTATAGCCAGTTAAGTGGTGAATAAAGAAAATAGGTCTCATTGAAGAGAAAGAAGAAATCTAAGGCAGGAATGGCTTGATGATGGAACAAGCCAGGAGGTCTCCCAGGACTGGGATTCAAAGTAGGTCTTCAAGAGTCATAGATTAAAAAAAAAAAATCAACAAGAGCCTGTTAATGCAACTCTCTCTAGAGCTTTCTCACTTATTTTTTAGTTATTGGGAAAAAATGCAGTACGTAGGACTGGCACAGCACAGCAAGTATTTATGAAATCATTTTTCTAAGCTGAAGCTTCTGGCATTTGAAATGGTAAAAAGGCAAGTGTAGCTTAGCTCACAAAGCTGCTACATCTTAGGAAGAAGGTAAAGAAATACTCAGAGATGTAAAATAAACAACATGAAGTCAATAGCTGGGGAGTGGATTAGACCAGGCACATCAAGTTTGCTTGTTATCACTCAGAGTCAGAGCATTAGATATAAATAGTGGTGCAAGGCAATGTCTTCTACTCTCTGCTTGGCTCCGGCCATTGTGCAGGGTCGTAAGAACAGTGTGGGATGTAATCCTGGACTCCCCTCAGAGGCTGGTAGCTGATTTGATGACAAGGAAACTCACACCTTCCTAGTTAGTTTAGGTTACAGGTCCCTGTAACCTCTGGAAAAAGTTACATCTTCATCTAGTCATGCAGTCCTGTCAAATTTCAGGCTCTGACCATGAGGAACATTCATTTGACTCTCACCCCTCATCTGGTTGCTGTTATAGCTCACGTGTTTATCCTGTTGCAGACACTGTGAGTCTGCCCATAGACCACAGATCATATGCAGTCATCATATGCAGCATGCAGATCTGAGGTCCACAGCATGGTGTATCTTCAGTGTGTGGTCACAGAAAGATGCCATGAGCTGCACATGCAGTCAGCAGTGGAGTTGTTGGCACAAAGAAATCTTTCTAGGAAGCCCATTTCTCTGCTGCAGCCTAAAGAGGAAAGCACTCTTCTGCCATATGAGATTCTGTGTCTACACTGTCCTGCCATATGACTGGATACAGTGCTCTTTTCTATGTTAGGAAAGAAAACAGTCTCATCACCTTCAGTGATGTATCTGGAAATACAACACAATTTTTAACTTAGGCTAGGAGCCTAGATACCCTGTATAGCCCATGGAGTCCTATATAGCACACAGAGCCCCAAAGACTTCTGGGTCACTAAAAAACGAAACTGGCCTGCGATGTGATTCTGAACACTGGCTTGCAATCATCTGTAATGTTAAGTTTTTAGCATAGTGCCTGGCATAGGTTTGCTCGAGGCCATCTAGCACCCTTCCTGACGACGTCCAGGCACAGACAGCATGAGCCTTGGGCCTAGCACGCAGGTTGGGATGCAGTTACCCTTTTTGGCACGTGAGGGAGTTTGTCTGCAGGCACGTGAGCTATGCCATTCCAGTCAGCTTTGGAGTCAGGGAGTGGCTCCTGGCCTGCTTTATTTCCTAGAATAGATTCAGTCTGCCAGGTCCACTGGGCCACGGGTTCCTGATTTCGGACACCTAAATTAGATGCCTAAAATTAGATAGTGGGAAGACTTCTTCCCATTCCTCCTGTTTGTATTGTCTCACTCCCAAGATTTTGCTGTGCACCTTGACCTTCTCTAATTTTTCTTATACTTTAAGCTCAAGTACTTGGTAGAAAACTTCATGGCACCAAGTTCTGCCTGTTTTATAAACCGTGAGTGGGCACTTGTCAGCTAACTCAGCAAAGTCCGGATTGGTGAAGTCCTGCGTACCCATGCAGGTCTATCTATTCAGAGGAGTTCTGAAAGGGGACTGTGGATGGCTGAAGCAGGTCCTCAGCAAGCAGGCAGGCCTTGCGCCTTCATTTGTACACAGGTAATTTGTCACAAGACACCTTATGACAATACAGTAATTCAACATATTCTCCTTTCCTTCCCAAACAAGCTATTTTTTGAAAATTAATGTGCAGCTCAGACTGATGGTTCATGCTGCCTTAGTCTGATTTCAGAAGAAGGATTTATCCTGTACACTACTACATCTTCCTGTCCTTTTCACTTCTGCCTAACGAGACTCCTCTTGTAGCTAAAGGCTAGAAGAAATCAGTCACATATACAGATCTCCCCCTAGCATGCCTCCCCCTTCTCTCTGTCTTTCTCTCTCTCCTTTAATTGGGCTAGAGAGAAAACATTTAGCATTCCCTCTCCCTCCTTCCCCTCATTAGGCTAATGATGACACATTCTTTTTCCAGGGTGTCTTTAGGAACACACTAGAGCAGCCACTGCTTGTTATTAACACTGGAAGAAACAAAAGCTGGTGGCTTGATCCTGAATTTATGTAGATGCATATAAAGGAGAAGGCATTTCACTGAAATCAGATGTAATACAGCAGCAAAAAAACAGTGGGGAGAGATCAGAATCTGGCTCAATGACTTTTCTGAGTCACTGTAAGTGCTTGTGTAATCTTACACTCTTATTATCTCTAATGAGAAATAGGCCTCAGGTACACTGATAAAATCAGAGAAACCTCAAACTTTTTACATTATTTTTCAAGCTTTCATGATATATTTTACCTGACTTTGTGTGCCTGTTTTAAACTCTTCTCCCTTTTGTCTACATACCAACATTGTCTTGTGCAACAAAGTCAAAATTTTTTCCAGACACATGAAACCAGAACTGTTGTTTTTTTTCTCCTCCCTCCATCCCTCTCCTCTCCCCTCCCTTCCCTTCCATCAGAGGTATTAAAATACTTCAAGCATTTGTTAATTAGAAAACCTCATGTTATACCTTAGAAATAGAGTGAGACAAATATTATGCCCATCATACAAAAAAAATGTCCTGAAGCACAGAGGAGTAAAGTGGTTGCTAGAATTCAATTCACAGTTGTATCTAAAATAAATTAAAAATGAAAAAAGACTGGAGCAGACTGAAGGCCAGTGTGGGATGTGGGTGGCTTCGCCTCTGTATCACTGACAACTGTCTGTTTCATCACCTTTGCTCTTCTTCCATGCAAAGCCCTAAGTCCATTGGCTCTTCTGCTGGCCAGCAGCAGTGGGCAGGCTTCAGTGTCCCCAAGATGTGTCTAACCTGTTGCAGGGAGGCATCACTTCTGCAGGTACATCACAGCAATGTGCATGCTGGTAGAATTTGCAGACATATAAAAAGTGTCAGGGCCTGACTGCGTTCCTCTGAAATACGTGCAAAACTGAAAGATTTCAGTGAAGAAAGAGCTGAGCCCAGCATCCCTCACCAGTGGAGCTTGCAAGGCAGCCTCCATGCCAATTCTATCACCGACCTCTCTGCTGAGACTGTCAGCAAAGGTGCCAATTAGTGCCAGTTGTGATGATGATTTTTGTGATGTCGACACCTGTCCACTATGAACTGGACTGTGACCACCATCACTTTTCCCATTAGATGCTGAGCAGCTGTCAGGTGGTAGCAAGGCCGAATGATATATTAGCTTCTGCGCACATCAGTAAATCAGACAAGCTGTATTGTCTCTAAAACGCCTTTCATGTCAGATTATTTTAATCTTGCTTTAATAATGCAACTGACTTCTTTCCTTTGATTTTTAGTGTGTTTTCTAGCTTATGTATTATGTATACATATAATACAAAGTAATATCGTGTGACAAAACAAAACAAATTCAAATGCAAGTATAGCCAGATTTTGAGCTGCAGGCACAATGAACACTTGCATAAATGTACTTACGTAGCCTTTTAACAGCATTTGGAGGTGCAGATTGAGTAATTACAAACCTATCTGACCTTCTGCACAATTCCAGCTTGATGAACACAGAGACATGTATAAATCAGTGTTTGCAACAGACATGTACGGTATTTTAATGTGTGCTGGTTTTCATATAAGCACCTTTTTATGTCATTTCTGGAAAATATGCCATATACATGCATCATTACACTTTGGAGCACAAAAGCAGCTTTTCATATGCAGATGCAAAAGAGACATAGATGTATACATGTGTGTGATGCACATGGTCAGCTGTGTTTTGGTTCATCTCTTTTACGGTCTTGCCTTAATATGAAACCTTTCCCATCTTGCACCTCCTTTTTCATCTGTTGTTACTTAATCAATATACTTCAAAGAGGATCATGTGATTCTTTGCTTTTAGACATCACTCTCACAGGTTCACAGCTCCAACATTTTATATTCTTCAGTTTATACCCTTCACCTTCCTCACTGAAGAGAAACTCCAGGGAAATGCCCAACCATTACATGATTTATTGAAGACAAGGGAGGAAAGCAGGTGCCTTTTACAATTTCATTGCAAACCAGTGCACTGGTTCACAAGATGTACTTGATTATTTTGGTAATTTTTCAAACCAGATTTACTGTGGTCACTGACTGGAAAAAAATCCATTTCATGAAATAACTGAATAAATCCTCACAATGGGTTCTAGGTACTTCCCATGCTAAGTAGTGTGTGATATAGTAACAGCATATTGCATAATCATTAAATTGGAACAGAAAAGAAACAACTATTGTCTTCAACTGGTATTTTGGATTCAATCCATAAGAACTAGGAGCTACTGCAGCTGTTTGCGTGACTATAGATTAAGCCTTCCCTCAGCACCCTGGATTCTGTACTCGGTCATTCCCTATTCGGAGTTTTTTAAATGGCTACAACAACATATATTTTATTTCTTAGTAGCAAAAGTATGTATAGTCAGATTTCTTTGTAATACAAAATGATAAAAATCAATGAATTTCTACTGTGAAGAATAATTAGTAACTGAAAAAAGAGTTTTTCTTATTATTTTGTATAGGCGGTGTGGAAGAATGGTTAAGTGAAAAGGGGCATGATCTCTTAGAAGTGAGCAATCCTGTCTTCACAATAGAGGGAGGATCCCACGGCTATGTGAACTGTCCTTGAGCATTCCTAGACCATTACAAAGGGGGAAGACAAGTAGTGGTAAACAAGTAAAGGAAGGGGCTGACAAGCCCCTCCACGTGAACAGCAACTTTGCACCAATCGTGTATTTGCTTTAGGCACGTGAACAGAGACTGTAAACCAATCATACAGCTATTGCTAGCGCATGCTTATTGCTTGTCTATATATACTCTGTGTAAGCTCTAATAAAGGGAGAACGATCATACTCATATTGAGACTCCGTCGTTACTCCGGGTCCATCTCCCACTCCGACATCTGGTAGCAGAGGATGGTTACACTCGACTAAGATTTCCGAGACTGCGGTAAGCAGCTAGAGGAGGGGAGTGGGAAACCACGGCTGAGAGGCCACTGCCCGAAGCAGGCGCTGGGCAAACATTTTAGTGGGGTCGCGCCCCACCTCTCAGGCGCAGCTATGGAAACAGACGCTGCAGCAATGCTACTTGCTGGAATCCTCTCTAAGAGAGGGATAGATGCACCGGCGAAACTGCTACACAACTTGGTTAAACTGGGACGACGTTGGGGTCACTTTTCTGACACCCACTTGTTGTTTTCGGTATCTGAATGGCGAGACTTTGGGGAAACCATGTGGCAAAAATCAATTGATGGGGGTGAAAAGGAGGAGAAGGAGATAAAGGCCGTTCGCGCACTTTGGAGAACTGTGTTAGAACTCTGAAGGCTTTAAAAGCCGAAAGGGAAGTAGCATGCGCGGCAGCGCAGATGCTGGATCCGGGAGTCCCTGCTTCCAAGCCCCAGAACAAGCCAGGGCCCGTTGCGCGATTTTTTGGCTTGCCTGCGGTCAGAGGCATGTCCGGGATGGTTTGCCAGAACGCTACTGAGGTGTGGGAGAAAGTAGAGGGTCGGAGCCCCGGTCCGAGCCAGAGAAAAGAGGAAGTTGCCGCGCCGGAGGCTGGCGCGAGCTCTGAGACCAAAGCGGAAGTGCGCCCGGGGGCAGTCCCGAAGGGGGCGGAGGCCGCGCCTCTTGCCGACCTCAAAGACTTGGGCAGAGAGAGGTGTCGACCTTCCCCTACTGCTCCTCCCTTGCCGCCGCCTACCGCACCTCCCCTGAATCCGCCGCGCTGCCCGCCACCGCCGCTGCCGGCAGCTCCCTTGTATCCGCCGCTACCATCAACGCCACCACCCGCACTACCATCATGCCCTCTGCCCACGGAGTACCCACCACTGCTTGCATCTGGAGAGTCATCTGGATGTCACACGCCTGATGCCGCAAAAACAACACCGTCACCCCAGGGAGCCACTGCAAAAATGTTGCAAGCAGTACTGGAGCGCCTGGAAAAGATAGAGCTGAGGTCGAGCAGTGGCGAGAAGGAGTTACCGCTCTGTCTACAAAGACCGCCAGGTCGAGCAGCACCAACGCGATGGAGCAGCATTATTAAAGATGCCATCATAGAAGGACAATGGAAACCTGTTGGTGGGGCCGAGGGTCCTGCAGCATTAGTGTTCCCTGTGGTACAGCAGAACGGTGCCGCAAAATGGGAACCACATGATTGGAAAATTTTGCAGCAAGCCCGTACCACCGTCTCCACCTATGGGGTAAAATCTGAGGCAACACGGCAAATAGTGAGTTGGATCTTTTCCGCTGATCTCATGTGCCCCTATGATTGCAAAAACTTAATGAGGCTGCTGCTTACCCCGACGCAATATCTCCTATGGGCCTCGTCGCGGCACCAGCGGGCCGCCAACGAAGCAGCTCGCAGGCAGCAGTTGGGAGATCCCCTCTGTGGGGTAACAACCGACATGCTTATAGGCCAAGAACAGTACAGCACCATGATCTCGCAGCTCACCTACCCAGTTGACATGCTACAGCTGTCCTCTCAGCTGGCTCTGAATGCTTTCCTGTCACTGCCAGGGTCAGGCGCACCCTCATTCAGCAACCTAACCCAGGGAGCAACAGAAAAATACAGCAACTTTGTGGACCACCTGTGGGAAGCAATCATGCAGCATCCCGACCTCTCTGAAGAAGGGAAGGGCCAGATGTTCAAAGTTTTGGCCTTTGACAATGCCAACAAGGTTACTAAACAGATCCTCGCCAGCCTGCCAAGGGGGGCTGGAGTGGAGGAGATGCTGCTGAGGGTGGAGAGAGCTGAAGCACAGCGACAAGGAACCACAGTGGCAGCTGCGGTCCAGGGGGCAGTTCAAGGAATGATGGAACAGTGTCGGCACACCAGCGGGCACAGGAAACCTGCCCGACCATAGAAACGGCCCACCCCTGGAAATTGTTTTCGCTGTGGGGAGCCAGGGCACGTCAAATCAGCCTGTCGTTCCACAGTATGGTGCGATCATTGTCAGAAGAACACACATGCCACGAGGGCCTGCACGGGAAACTGGAAGCCGAGCGCGGAAGGAGGCCGCGCGCAGACACAAGTGAAGCCCCGAGAAGCGACGCAGGTTTTTTGCAGCAACACCAACCCGCAACCCAAGGGAGCTTGGGAGTCGACGTGGAGACCACAGTAGACGTCACTCTTGTTGATTCCACCGTCCAAAAGATCCCCAGCAATGCAGTAGGACCTCTCGTCAACCAGAACAGTCTTGGAGGACTGTTGTTAGGCCGGTCTTCCGCCGGTATTCAGGGACTTATTGTATTGCCTGGAGTGATCGATGCTGACTATACGGGTCACATCCACATCATGGTCTACACCGTCTGTCCGCCTGTATTCATTCCTAAGGGAAGCAAGATCGCGCAATTGATCGCTTTCAGCAACCCATCATGCCGCTCACCACAACCCCATCTCTATCGAGGTGATCGTGGCTTCGGGTCTACGGGTCCTGCCGTCTGCTTCTCTACAAAAATGGACCAACGCCCCATGATGAAGATTGTCATCTCCCAACATGGCATATCAAAGCGAATCGAAGCCATGCTGGACACGGGAGCCGATGTCACAATCATCAGCCGAACCATATGGCCTGTGAACTGGCAAGTAGAATTGCCAACATCAACCATTGCAGGTGTTGGGGGACAGTCTGCCCCTTATGTTAGCAGACAGCCAGTCCATCTACGATTTCCAGAGGGTCAGCAAGCCAGTCTTAAGGTGTATGTATTACCTCTACCTGGGACTTTGGAGGCCTTAATTGGCCGAGATGTTTTGAGTCAAATTGGAGCAGTACTAACTACTAAACCTTTTTAGCTCTGGGCGCTGGGGAGCAGTCGCCCAGCCCACCGTTAACCTGGAATACCAACGAACCTGTGTGGGTTGACCAGTGGCCCATGTCCAAAGAGCGACTGCAAATCACCGAACAGCTGGTCGCTGAACAGCTTGCCTCCGGGCACATCAAGCCTTCTGTCAGTCCATGGAACACGCCTATCTTTGTCATCCCGAAGAAGAACGGAAAGTGGCGACTCTTGCATGACCTCCGCAAAGTCAATGAACAGATGCAACCTATGGGAGCCTTGCAGCCCGGAATGTCATCACCTAGTATGCTGCCAGAAGGGTGGCACCTACTGATTGTTGATTTGAAGGACTGTTTTTTCACCATTCCGTTACACCCTCAAGACACCCAACGCTTTGCCTTTTCTGTGCCAGCAATAAACAAGGCTGCGCCCGTGGAGCGCTATGAATGGGTTGTTTTGCCGCAAGGAATGAAAAACTCACCAACCCTGTGTCAACTTTACGTTGCGTGGGCATTGCGGCCACTCCGGGACAAATGGCCAGACACCATAATTTATCACTACATGGACGATATTCTCTGTTGCCAGGAGAAGCCTTTTGTGAAAGAAGCATTAGAACAGCTAACGGACACTCTGTCCTCAAAGGGACTTATCATTGCACCAGAGAAGATTCAGCGCACGGCTCCATGGAAATACCTTGGATGGTCCATTGCAGAGTCTAAAATTCGGCCCCAAAAGACAGAACTCACAACGCGGTTAAGCACCCTACATGATGTACAGACCCTGCTTGGGGACGTACAGTGGGTGCGACATTGTGTTGGTATCTCCAATACCGATATTGCGCCCCTGACGGCGCTATTGCGAGGCACTAATCCCGCTATCAAAATTACCCTGACACCTGAACAACATGCTGTGTTACAGCGTATCACACAAAAATTACATTTGGCATGGTCCTCTCGACGCCTCCTAAACCTTCCCATATCCCTAATCATATGCAATGGGAAAGACTCACCGTATGCAGTCGTTTGTCAGTGGCAAAACAGAAGCGGGGAATCTCTCTCCCCTATTCTGATCAATGCCACTGCCAAACGCAAAGATAAAAAAGATGTATTTCATATCTTGGAATGGGTATTCCTGAGTGTACAACCAAAAACGAGTATCCAGACCCGAACCGAAGCAGTAGGTGAATTGATACGCAAAGGGCGATCAAGAATCTTAGAGATCAGTGGTCAAGAGCCGAACGATATCAGTATACCTGTTAACAAGGCTGACCTAGAGTGGTGGCTCCAAAACGCTGTGGCCATACAAAATGCTCTGTTAGGTTTCTGTGATAAGGTACATTCGTGTCAGCCTCAGGGAAAGCTATGGCAGGTGCTACAGCGAAATCAATGGATAGAAAAGTCCAAAGTAAGTAGGGAACCCCTTTCAGATGGCGTTACTGTCTACACGGATGCGGGTAAGCGCTTGCGACGTGCCGCGTGCGTGTGGAAAGAAGGTGAGCAATGGAAACAACACGTCATGGAGGGACAGCCTCGGGATTCCCTTCAGACTTTAGAATTAACTGCGGTAGTTTGGCTCTAACCAATTGGCTGAATACTCCTTTAAATGTAGTGACTGACTCAGTGTATGTAGCAGGGATAGTACCACGACTGGAGGACGCCTTAATAAGGGAAACATCTAACCCGAGGTTGGGAAGTCTGTTCATCACCTTGCGCTCTGTGCTGGGTCAACGGACAGCAGCTTGTTGTGTTATCCACATTCGTAGTCACCAGCTGGATGTGGGGCTAGGCCAAGGCAATCAGCTCGCTGACAGCCTGGTTAGCTCAGTGTGTCATCTACCCCCTATGGACAAGTTTCAGCAAGCTAGGCAAAGCCATGACACGTTTCATCACAATGCCAAGGGCTTAAAAAGGCAATTTGGCCTGACAGAGAGTGAGGCCCGAGGTATTGTACAGGCCTGCCCAAGATGCGGGAACCATGGCCCAGGCATTGGGCTTGGGGTAAATCCAAAAGGGCTGAAAGCTCTAGAATTATGGCAAATGGATGTCACTCATGTTCCAGAATTCGGTCGGTTAAAGTATGTACATGTGACCATTGATACCTTTTCAAAAATGATATGGGCAACTGCATTACCCGGAGAAAAGGCACAACATGCGTGCAAACACCTGTTGGCTTGTTTCGCCATATTGGGCGTACCGGAGCGGATAAAAACGGATAATGGACCTGTCTATATCAGCCACAAATTCAGGGCGTTTCTGTCCCGATGGGGAGTTGATCATGTTACAGGAATCCCACACTCACCCACTGGACAGGGCCTAGTGGAGCGCACCCATCAAGTGTTAAAAGACTACCTAAGGAAGCAAAAGGGTGAGGAGACGGACGCACAGCAGAGGCTGCATCGTGCGCTCTTCACCCTGAATTATCTCTGTCTCATGGGCAACTGTGAGGAACCCCCGGTGATAATTCACCACCAAAATCTTAAGTTTAATAATACAACAACATTACCACAGTTTAAAGTAATGTATCGGGACTCAGTCTCCGGAATATGGATTGGGCCCGCCCCTGTTGTCTTTAATGGTCGAGGTTATATGTGTGTCTCCACAGATCGTGGTCCAGTGTGGGTACCCAGCAAGAACGTGAAGCCTGTCTTGACTCATCATGACTCATCTAGCGAACAAGAAGACAGAGATCCTGATTCTGGGAATACTGTTCCCAGTGGTAATGACTCTCCACAAGATTGAACAGACAAAATATGTGGGTTACCTGGGTGAACAAAACAGGGCCACAAGCCTTTTGTCTGTCGCTAGCTTCTGCTACGCAACCCTTTAGAACCTGCTTAGTAGGAATTCCCGGCTATGATAAAAGCGAATTTTCTGAGTATAGCAGGGGGAGGTGCAACAGCAGTATGCCTGCTAGTAATTGTAGTGCCGCACTTATTAATGCTTAGAGGAATGGCTAACTAACCTGTTTGGAAATCTACCGCAGTGGCTAATAGGGTTGCTTACTGAAGGCTCACGCATCTTAATGATCCTTGTAGTTATAGGTTTGTGTTTATGTGTAGTATTAAGCTGTATTAAGAAAGCTCTGCTGAAAGTAGTGAACCAAGCCTGGATTGCTCAAAAACAAGAAGGGGGAATTGTGGAAGAATGGTTAAGTGAAAAGGGGCATGATCTCTTAGAAGTGAGCAATCCTGTCTTCACAATAGAGGGAGGATCCCACGGCTATGTGAACTGTCCTTGAACATTCCTAGACCATTACAAAAGGGGAAGGCAAGTAGTGGTAAACAAGTCAAGGAGGGGGCCGACAAGCCCCTCCACGTGAACAGCAACTTTGCACCAATCGTGTATTTGCTTTAGGCGCGTGAACAGAGACTGTAAACCAATCATACAGCTATTGCTAGCGCATGCTTATTGCTTTTCTATATATACTCTGTGTAAGCTCTAATAAAGGGAGAACGATCATACTCATATTGAGACTCCGTCTTTACTCCGGGTCCGTCTCCCACTCCGACAAGGCGGCATACTGGATGGCTGATATATCTGGTTAGGAAGCAGAAAAGAGCTATTTGTACTCATTTTAGTTTCAAGGTATATCAGCTAAACCACAAGGAACTAGATAGAAAGAAACTTTAAATTGTATGTAGTAGACTTTTGCTAGACACAAGGAAAACTTTAATTTCTGTAGGCACTTATGAACACCCATTAGGGATTTTTGTCTGTAGTTTTGCAAAACCTTTGAAGTTTCAAAATAGGTTGCACACTGCCAATGCACTGAAAAAAACTATCCTACATTATAGCTGCAAAACAAAGGATGAAAAATACATTTACAGTCTCCAATGGAAAATAAAATCACCTAAGGAAAAGAAGAAAAACAGAGCAAATATATCTTCTTTTTTCACTCACAACAGTGAAAACATATTTTGGATACATTTGTTTTATCTCTCTTCACCAGAGCAAAACGGCTTTTCTCAGCATGATGCTGCATGAAATGTACCATGGAGTTTTTTTCAGATATATTCCCTAGGTGGTGCAAAAAAAGAGAGGTTCCGTCTGATTTCTACTTGTGAGTTCTTGAGCAGATACCCATAGTTCTACTTCAGCTACAACTAGTTGAAGATAGGTATCTTTTGGAATAATATCAAGTGTTTTCTTAATACTATCTTTACTATCTAAATTGTTATATTCTTATGTAAAAGCAAACTCCTCATATCTCATGTGGAATGAATACAAACAACAAATAAGGGTGCATTTCATGTACTCATTTTTTGATTTTTAACCACAGCATTTGTTGGGTTGTCATGATCAGATTTAATATAAGGACTCTGATGGTGTATTTTAGTGTTAAACTCTAACATCCAGAAGGTTTTTTTCTTTCCTCACACCTACAGAACTGAAGGAAGAGTTTTCATGGAGATAAGGATTTAAAGAAGCAAATCGTGACAGTCCAATACGTTAATCAGTGTCCTGCTGGATATGCTACAAATTCCCTTACCTTCAAATAGTTCCATATGTTCAGAGACACTCCAAAGTGCATGTAATGTGTTCTGTATTGGAATATACTATCTGTGTTCTAATGTCTATTCAAATAGAAGTAGAAAAATCTACATTTTGAGCAATGATCATGCAGCGCATTATTTATTACAGTTTACCACAGTTAGTATTTGTCAAAACTTACTGCACTGTGTGCCTTCTGTTACCATTTCTTCCCATTTGTTAGACTAGAAAATATTCATGGAAACTGGGTCGTATAAGTTGGAAAATATATTGTAAAAGACTTCTACTTCATATGGATGCACTTGAAAAGAATAGCATGTGTATGGGCTCTTTGATCAGCTTAGGTTTTTGAAATCTAGGTAGGATCTGTAGTTTGAACATTAAAGCAGGAAGAGATTTATTTTGTACAGTTTCATCATCTTGTTACAATCTTTGTCATAAGAAAGAAAGAATCTTGTGCCATTTTCAGTTCTTGTTTAATATCTTCTTCACAGGAGAATGCTGCCAGGATATTAAACTCATCTTTTCTTTTGGATAATAAGGATGTAACGTACCATTTTGACCTTTCCAAATGCTGTATTTCAAATTGCTGTTCATTCGATTTTTTTTCTTGATTAAAGTCACAGTAACCTGTAGAAACAGAATGGAATAAGACCTGGTCAAGACAGAGCATATCAGGAATGATCAACACAGAGCCATACACTTGCATAGTTGAAGGATTATAATAGACATTAACACTTTTTATTCTCTACCATTGCTGCATTCAGTCATAACAAAGAATACTAAAATTATGTTTATTTAAATTATCGTAACAATTCGGAGTCTTAAGCTGAGGAGCTTCTATTTGGTTCAAGGCTTAGTTATTAGAATATGAAAGACTATTTCTGGGATCTGTAGAAAAGTTTCAGAGATTCAGAATTACAATCCCCAAATGGAAATGTAATTAAATGTTAAAATATATACGACTGAGGAGCAGATTCTGTTAACCTTATTCATCTTTGTAGATTTATAGATTCTTAAATTCAGAAATACATATTGAGGGTAGAAGGAATTGTTCATTATTGTCTAGCTGAACTTCCTGAGTCCTATGGTCCCAAGATCTATTTTTCTACCAACTTCTGTCTATCAACTTCTGTAGCTTCTCTGTGAGATGCAGTTTACCTTTCAGAAGGACACAAATTGTTCCAAAGGTTAATAACTCTCATCATTACTTTGATGGGAGAGGGTTCAGAGTGGAATTTTTAGCTTCAGCTAGAAATAGATCCCTTCCTGCTGAATTAGAGAGCTCTTAATTATCAGAAATCCTTTTTGCCTGTAAGTACTTGAAGGCTGCAGTCAAGTGACTTCTCAGGCTTCTCTGGACTAAATTAATAGATAGAGCTTCTTTAGTGTCTTGCTATTGGTGCATTTCCCCTGACTTCTATGAATTTTAAAACTCTTTTCTCCGCATTTTGTTGATTTTCAACATCTCTTTCAGGCTACCATAAGTGCCCATGGCTTTCCAGTAAAGATTTCCTAAAAGTTGCATACAATTAATTCTACACCAGTTTCTGATTAATATTTACCTATTTCCTTTTACAACGATTATATCTGTTTTCAAACAGCATCCCACTGGCAGTTCATATCCCACTTACCATCTATAGTAGCATTCTGTCCTTCTCAAAGTTACTATTTTTCTGGCTAACTCAGAAAAAAAATCAGACTAATGACAAAATAAACCATTAATCAACAAAAGAAAAAAGACACACTCTAAACCTGTGTATATCTTTTCTTAAAAAAAAAAGGAGGTCAATACATTGTTCAGTTGTGTTCACTGTTTGGTCTTGCTATCTGTAAATACTTGTGTTACCAGGACTGCAAAGGCTACCACTTCAGGCTGATGTCCACTTTCAATTAATTTTAAAACAATAGGGAAGTGGTTCTGCCTACTACTAACCTCTGACCTGGGGAACTGATGTTACATAATTAAATTTACACTCAGTGATAAAATGAGTGTTAATGGTGCTCCTGAGAGAACACTACTTACGTTAGTGTCGATGTTGTGAATGTCTCCTGAGAGACTGCACTATCTATTAGACCAATTTGTTGCTACCATTTCCTACTTTTTCTGTCTTTGTAGATCAGTTAATATTTTAAAAGCACAAGGTTAGAATCTCTTTATTAGCACTTACCAAACCAAAAGCTAAACAGGAAAGTTATATGGGTGTGACGTAGAAAAAGGACTAGCCTGGGCAGTAAGAGAGGCAGTGAATTTCTTTTATATGGTTTGTATTATGCTCAGAAGTATTAAGAGATGAACATGGGAATGCAATAACAGGTGACAACTTCTGTGATTCTCTGTAGGAGAACAGATTAATATCATCAAGAAAAGCAATATGTTAAAGTTCTGTGTATAATGCACTGTCTTAAACACATTTTTTCCTGAGTCTGAACATTAGTGTTAATGAAAACCGCATTTTCCTAGAAAAGAAGCAGAACTCCAAGGAATGGTTTTAGCTGCAGGTTATACCAATTGGTTTGTGCTGTAATGCTGGGTCTTGGGAGAAGGCAAGTCATCAATCAGGAGAGGTTTACAAGGAAACTAGGAACTGTATTTTTTCACTTTCAACTGGTATAGACAGCTCAGTACTGAAAAGAAGGAGTGAGGCCAAAGCAACTAATTTAGGATCCTTTCAAAGATCCAGTATTCATGTGTGGGCACACGTGTGTGCCCATGTAGGGGCGGGCACACACACACATATAGTGGCTGAAATGCAAACTTACAACCTTCTCTAGTGTCTATGTATTTGAAATAGCAATATGGCACATGACCACAGCCTGTCTTGTTCTGGCTGGGGATACCTTTAAAACAATACATTGTACTCCGATAGTAATTTTAACTGGAGGCACCGAAGACTACAGACACAAGCTAGTTGCAGCAGTCTTACCTTAAGTAAGCTTGCAGACCATGAGAAGCTTCTGAGGAAGCCAGAAATGGCGCTATAGATTCCCTGGAGGAAAAAGTCCTTTTTCTCCTCTTTCTTGACAAACCGCAATCTTCTGCATGCTTTCCTAAAAGGACAGCATGTGGAAAAGACTGGAACTCCACAGCATCATGCAATGCTACTTTACCCATCTACGTGAGTAATCTGAGTCTGTTTAAAGATCATGAATGTTTTGTTCTGAACTATTATAAAACCAGCCAGCCATAAAATGGAGCCATATGGATCTCCCTCTTCTCAGAATGAGATTGCTGTCACTTACCCTTCTTGAAAGTGCTACTTAGAGAACTACATAAACACACCCTATTGACAGCAGGACGAGGCACTTTCATTTTTGCCTAATATCAAGCTTACATAAACTTCAGCATCATCGATTTTATGTTTTGTTTTCAAGGGACCGTGAAAAAAGGGCCTGGAGAATAACAAATGCACAAATACCATTCAAAATAAGAGGCGAGAAAGAATACAGGCTAAGTAAGTAAGTATCAATAGTTGAGATATGCTATTTTTTACAGCATTAACTAGTGCCATCTTAACTTTTAGGCCATTCTGGCTTCTAGTTAGAAAAATGCCATTTAGGTAGAAAGCACAGGGTTTTTTTGCAGGCCTTTGAAGAAAAGACAGACATTTTACATGACAGGAGATCTGATTGTACATATGAAATATTTTTGTGAACCCCCAAATGTTTTACCAGTATGCCGAACCCCAGCTAACTAGTTTAAATTTATCACTGGATTGTAAGGTTAATATTTCTTTTTAAGTTTTTATCTTTTTTTTTTTTTTTAGAAAAGACCCACAATTTTCTCAAAGAAATAAATGGCACAGCCTCTTCCCTTAAGACAAGAACTATATATGTATCCTACAGGAATCAGCTTTCCTGGCACTGGATTACCCAGGAGGACTTTTCTACACTAAATTTTGTTGTTTGATGTCATATGTCAAGCAAGTTTCTCCAGAAGTGATTCTTTAAATATCACTTGGTGCTTGACTTCAAATAAATCACTGTTTTCTAGCCATTAGATCCTTGTAGATACTTTTATCTGATGTAAATTTCCTTTCATTTTTGTAGGCAGTGAAGCAGTCCATAATCACTGACCCATTTTGAAAAAGAGAAGCCTTTCTGTCCCTATAGGGTATTTCTTAACCTTGCAGTACTCATCAAAGTGGCATGCAGGTATATATTTCTGTATATATATTAGGACTGCACAACAATAATGAAGTAAACATGGAGACTTCAAATACAAATGGTTACTTTAAATTTCCCAAGTAGATTTGTGAATCTAGGAAGATTCTTCATAGGTTTTTCAACATAAAAATTCAGCCTTGATATTCTCAAGTGAAAATAAAAGTAAAAATAAAAGGTGAAAAAGCCTATAAAAATCTTGTATATGTCCTTCTAATGGCAGCTGTGACTGCTTACTTTTTTGCATTTTGAGAAATTAGCAAGAATTCTCTTTTCTGTGGAAAAAGTAAAAATATTCTATAATAGAAACCCTAACCCAAGCTTTGGACACTCTTTGCCTGTATTCTTACTGGCACAGAGAATCTCCCAGGTCAAAAATCAAACAGTATTTTTTTTCACCCATATTTATATTCTGTCTGCCTGGCACAGTTCAGTGGATTTTGTATGGATATATGCACACAGTCATCCACAGACAGGGTAGTGTTCTCAATTCCTACATTCTTTCAACAGGTATGATTAAAGAGGCCCAGTTCTTATTTTTCTGGCCTTGTTCCAGGGGAATAAAGTAACTCGGTGTGACAAATCTGGAAGGACATGAATTATCTGACAATGGAATAATAAAATCAAGGATCAAATGTAGTACTGTATAAACTATAAATACAAGTGCACTGTACCAAGTCAATTCTAGCCTCAAGGTTGCAGCCATAATAAAATATGCTTTGCTGTTGTTTCCTAAGACCTTTCAGGTATGAGTAAGGATGCAGAAAAATTAGATATCCCCTGAATGATAACAATATACAGATTATTTCAAATTATGAACATTAAAAGTCATAACCACTGGAAATAGCTGTTCCTCCTGTTGAAGGCACAGACTACATGCCTAGCAGCTGAAATGTACACAGCTCATTATTTAACATGGCAATAGCCACTTTGCTTTATTCCTGGGTTAAAGTCATGTCTGGTAAAATTACACTATATTTTGAAAAGGGAAATAGGTGAATCTTGACACCAGGGCATGTTTTTCTGCTGCCTAGAAATTGGGATTTCTTATGACAGGTTAGGAATGAAAAAAGCGTGCTATTTTTATAGACAGAAAGTAATTATTTTGGTGATTTAGAAGTAGTATGGGAAACCTAATGCATAGCTCTAAAAATTGAACGCCTTCCCTACCCTATGCATTTTACCAAATAAAAAATTTGAAAAGCTCCCTTTCTTTTTACAGAGTATAATGAAATCTTATATGATGTTTAGAAATTAATAGAACAAGGAAACAGAGCATGAAAAGGGCTTATTAAAACAATTAAAAATACACTTGAGTTTTTAAATTGATTTTAATTTTTATCATGTTGTAGTAGTTTTGAAGGATTGATCTTTTTTATGTGGACAATCCAAGTGTTCCCTGATACTTATTTAAAATCACAGTTGCTTAGACTTTTTCAACAAAACAAATCTGTGGAATAATAATAATAATTAAAAAAAACCCTAGAAGACTAGACACAGCATAGTTGTGAGAAAGGTGTTCAAAGCTAGATTTCCAGTGGAAATGCGACTGTTTTGTCATCTTGCCACTGGCAATGTCAGGTGACCATCCCAAGGCCAGCCACCTCAGGCTCTCAAGAGTGGCAGGCTGACAGAGGTCACTCTGCGGGCTCCAGCTTGCAGTACTTTTAGGAGCAAGAGCTCCAGGGAATGCCGACCTGCACAGGCTGACCTAAAGCATTCTGTTTCTGACCATCCTGCTGCAGAGCCAGAGCCCAGGAGCCCTAGCAGCTCCCATAACGCTGGGAGCCTGTCATGGGTCCAGGAACCACGGCAGGAGCTGAGCTTGGTTGGAGGAGATCAGGAAGCCCCAAACCCCCTGGAAAGGCCTCCATAGAGAGTCTGCTACCAGAAGCCATGTGCTAAAAACCACAGCACAAACCAGAATGGGCAGGACTGCCAGGCTCCTCGCCATTGCCCCTGGGCGCCAACATTTGCAACTCAGACAGTGTTGGGCACTTTTTTTTTTTTCCCTTTTCCAGCTTCTGAATGTTTTCCTCTTCTCTATATCACAGAATCACGGAATGGTTGAGGTTGGAAGGGACCTCAGGAGATCATCTAGTCCAACCTCTCTGATCAAGCAGGGTCACCTAGAGCACATTGTACAGGGTCGCGTCCAGGCAGGTTTTGAATATCTCCAGAGAAGGAGACTCCACAACTTCTCTGGGCAACCTGTTCCAGTGCTCTGTCACCCTCACCTGTCACCCAGTATTTAATCCCTTGGAAATAAAAATGTCTAGACATAAAAGATGCTGGAAAAAGGACTTCAAATTTCATTCCCTCAACACTAGAGTTTAAGCAGTTGGCTCACTATCACAGCTTTAGCTCATATGATGCATTATTCTGTACACCTGTATTCTGTATTCTGCATATATGCACTGCAAATGTGAAAGACAGCAGTTCCAGGTCTGTGCTAAAAAATAAAGATTTTGTTAAACATTTAGTCTCTGGTGCAGTGGAATTCTAAAACTTTATGCATGTAAAAATCAAATAGATTTCAGTGACAGTTCACATATGCTTAAGTTTTATATTTTCTCAACTTTTTACTCTGTCAGGGCCACCTACTCTTTTAAAGGGATAAAATAAGTATCCTTTTACTTTTTCCTGATTCTCAAGAATATTGGCTCTGAGCTGCTTCATACTGCATCCTTTTTGTAGCAACAAATTGAAGGCCTGATGTCAAATCTCCTGAAGTCAGTGAGCTTCAGTGAAAGTTTGGGATTAGCCTGACCTTGACTACTGCTGTCCTGTGTAGTTACTATTGCAAATAGCCACCCTTAATTTCCTGTACAGAATAAAGAATGTTAGTCATGCACTTAACACTGAAAGTGAAAAAATATGGATTGGGAGGTCAACAACAAAGAATGAGTTTTTCTGGTTTTTGTTAATCCAAACATTTGTGTTTCTGATTTAGGGATTACAGCTCAGCAAATGCCAATTGTTTACATTTCAGAAAATGGTACCTCTGGTATATATGAAAGGCTCATCCTGAAGTGAGTCTGCTTCATCTCTATAAATATTTGGAAGTGGTACGCTACTTTAATGGAATTAATAAAAATCATGGAGATTTTTATTGGTACACAGACTGCACTCCAGAGACTACTATTGAAATGACTTGATGTAGCCTATTTATTAAACTGTCTTCTGTATTATATTTAGCACAGTATAATTTTAGAGAGCGATCTTAGAATCTTTACAGCTGTGATTAGACACACTGAAGTGAAGAGGATTTCTCATTACTGTAGTAAGGTGGGGGTTTTTTTTGGTTTTTTTTGTTTTTTTTTTACATTTTTTGTCAGTCTGACACATGGAAATTTCCATACAGGTATCAATTCTTGGAGCTGTGTCTAGTCATTCAGAGTACTGGGAGAGAGAGGATCTCAAAAACCACAAGAGAAAACTATTGGTAAATGCTGATGATTTAATGACACCTTTTATAGTGTACTATAAATCAGTCATTTGTGGTTTTAGGAAAAAACCTAAATGAGTTCTCATATTTATTTTTCAGGTCATTACATTTATCATTCTTAACTGTCCTGTTGAATCAGGTTCATTCAGATCTTTAGAAATATATGCCTAAATTTGTTACTGTTTACTCTGTGTTGCCCCTCACTCTTTTTCTGTCCTTGAAAAAAATCAATTTTGTTGTCCCTTTCCCAGATTCTCACAGAGAACTAGTTGTGCCAACCAATTTCCCCAAGGTAGAAATTCCTGCTCTTTTGTTCACAGAACAGGCATATGCAGTCCTCTGCCTATGTATGTGTACCTCTGAAACACATATGTTTTCTTTGAAGTGAATTACTTGCCACAGTATTGTTACACTTAGCATGAGCTACAGCTCATTCTGCCAGCTGAATTCACAAGCTGAACGCTTGTTCACAGTTCACAGATACTTAGAAAATAGCTGCTCTTCACTCAGCAATTTATAAGAATGCTAAAAAATTACTATATATTAGAACAAATGATATTTCTGGAATACAGAGAAGTAAACAAAAAAGCTGAGAGAGACACCTGGGGCACAAGAACAATGGGCATAGATACCATTTTTTTCTATCTAATTCAGGATCCTCTTTCTAGTGTTGTCATTATGTGACATATTAGAGGAGGCTGAAAAAGTCTTATAGTGCTTATAGCCTATTTTGTGGTGCTGTGGGAAGAAATGGGCTAAATGAAAGATTTCTTTCTGATTTTTATAGGCAAACTGGAAAATACCTAAGTAGTGAACATGCCTTTCATTCAACCACCAATTAAACAACCAGTCATTCTGAAAAATCTTGCTGTCTGTACTACATCATTATTGTCATGCTATAAAAATCTCACTGGACAAAGACAGATTGTGAGAAGATAATATATGAAGCCGTGTGAGACTTTGATAACAAGGAATAAGAATGATTGGTAAGCCATATTAGAAGAATGATAATGCAGCACCTTGGTATCCATATCAAAACTGAGGTTGAATATACATTAATTAAAACAAGCATATGGCTGAAAATGAAATGTCAGAATAGGAAGAACATAAAAACATAAGGAGCATAGATCTGAAAAGACTGCTAAGAAGTTTCAGAGCTCAAATTAAAGTAGGCAACTGAGAAACACACTGCATTTTGACAAAAGGCAGGATGATGTACTTTAGTAGTCTGGATACTAATATATGTTCATTGATTTTAAATTCATTGTATTCATGGAAAATAGAAGTCATTGTGGCTATCCCAATAGAAACACCTGCTTAATACACAACAGATGAACAAGAAACAGCAAATATTTGAATGCAAAGTGCAATTAGAATCTTAGATTACTTTGTAACCCAAATGTATAGCTTGAATATGTGTCTAAAATATTTGTAAAAATTCTGCTGACTTAAATGGAAACTGTCATGTCAATGCTCCCTCTTTATGAAAATCCTACTATTCATTTAATTAAAAAAAAAAAAACAGTGAAAGCAGAAGAGTTCCAAGATAGACATCAAAAATACTGAAGTCAGAAAGAGAGACCAAGGTTTAAAAGATCGATTTGTTAGTTTAACAAAAAGGTGAACAGTAGGGAATAAAAAATGGTTAGAAAAGGCAACATAAGGCATCTGTTCTTTTGTGCAGTCAAATAAGGCAATGATCCACAAAACCCTTCCTTCCCCCCAGAAAAAGAAGAAACCCACCAAACCCCTCTTTCATGTTCAGAGGAATTCTGGTGTGGAACACCATTTTTTAAAGAGAGAAAAACACCAAAGCCATGTGGCATTTTAATTAAAAAATTATGAAAGGTAAATCCTTATCCTTTAAGGCAGAAGCGAGCCATCAAATTCCTGAGATTAGGGAGGAAATTTCCCCACAGGCACAGTTATTCCTCATGGGGAAATGGTTTATGCTACTCAAGCTCCTGGTTGTGAGCCCCAACAATGACAGAACTTGGTGGTCACTACTGAGCCACTGTTACAAATCTCTGATGTTACTAAGTTTTTGCCAGCTTGGGTTTGGGCCCTGGTTACCCAATAGCTCATCTCTCTTCTGGAAGAAGCTCTCTGTATATCGGTATAACTGCCCTTTTCACTCAGTCCACTGTGCTGAAGTGGACCATGAAGCTATAATGCACTCTAGAAGTATGCACATTTGATCCATTTCCTAAGAGATGGAGGAGGTCGTGTTGATGGTTGTAGCTGTTAACCCCTACATGAGTGCAACTGTGACCTGACTTATTTATTTCTTATTTGCACAAAGGCCACTAATTTGTTATCCGTCTTAATATTTGGGAGAATGATACATACATTACCAGCCTCAACTAGCCCATTGCTTAAAAAGAAACAAACAAAAAGCTAGGTTCAGTTTGCAGGCTTTTACTCTATGTAGGCATGATGCTAAAACTATGCAGAATGCAGTATCTATTGCTCCAGCCAGGAAACTTAATGTTTTAACATTTGCCTTTCTGCAGAGGTCTGGGCATAGAAACTTTTGGGAGCTGCTTCAAGTCATTGCTTTAAGTCTGTACCACCACCTGGTTTTGCAGCAGCTGATATTCCTGTGTAGAATTTTCTTTATGGGTAGTTTCTATGCAGACATTGTTAAGATCCAAACTATATCTCATGTCGCTTGCCTAAGTTTAAGATGCCCTTCTTAGGCATCATCTGAGATTCACAGCTTTTCCTTTTTCAAAGGAAAAAATCTTCCACCTTCACTAGCTTTTTTGTTTCTACTTTTGACTCCCATCTTGAGATTCCTGGCCTTCAAACAGTTCCCTTCACTTTCTTAATGCACTTACCTAGGGAATAACTAAGAGAATGAAGTTGCTTGTGCTCAAAAACCTCCTTCCTAACCAAAGTCTTTGAAGTTGCAATTATCTTCTGAAAGTCCTTTACTGTGCCATCTATGTTCAAAAAAGTTTCATTTCTTAAAATGAAAAGTATGAAACTACTTTGGGGGGGTGGGCATTCAGAGAATGAAAATTTATCTGTGGAGATGCATATCGAATATTTATTTACAAAAGGATGTAAGTTTGGGGAATGGACCTTCAGCTAGAATTAAGATGATAACCACTATCAATTCCTGGTGTAATATTCATTCTATTCCTCACTACTGCTCTGCCTTTCTTAAGTTGCAAAAGCCTACCTTCACCAAAATTGCTTTAAGACGTCTGTGATGCAAACACCATCAGCTCCATGTGAGCAGTGGTTAACAAAGGTAGGGTAACAGCAAGGATAGGAAATTGCAGCTGAAATACTCTTCCATTGTGTGGGAGAAATAGACTTCAGAAGAGCATCTGCAAGGCATATTTGTTTTTGCTGTACTGGCAGCTTGGAAATCAGCTCCTAAATGAAATCTTGAAGAAAAAGTCTACTTTTTTAATGGCTATTCCACTGTGTAATACTGCAGACTTTGAAGCTGCATGTGCCCAAACTAATGCCCAATTTAAGAAGTTTCTGCACAGTGAAGTTCAAAATAGACATTTTAATTCCAAAGTCAGCATGCACCTTGTGTATTATTTGAGCATTATCAGAAACAGAGACAGAAGGAAAGCAAGAAAGGTAACAACACTAATTGGACTAAGAAATATTAGGGAACTGATGAACACCACATTGAGAGAGGAAAGCCTCCTTCAGTAGACTGGAAAGTAGAAGGGAAAGCTGATGAAAATAGACACTTTTTTTTTGATCAAAGAGGCTGCATGTGTCAAATGAGACACTGGAAAAATAAGTTCTACTTTCTCAAATAGCAGAAGGAGAACAAGTAGAATTGTGATATCACTTGCTGGGATGAAGGAAGGGACATCAGACAAGCATCATTTTATGAAAAAGCTCAGAGCACTCTATGTAATTGACATAGGTCTGATTTGTTGAATTCTAACAAAGTTTACACAGAATTTCTGGAAACACTCTGCCCTTGCTCTTAGGGTGAGCTGGAAAGAAACCAAATACATTCTGTTGGGGCTGTACTGAATGTTTATCCCTGCCAGCCCTGCACAGCTATAACAGCCATCAGAGGATAATCTGGATCCCTACAGTGACCCTATCTATATGTATTTGTTTTGCTTGGATACAGTGGGCAACTATGTCTGTGTGCACACCATCCATACTTTGTGAGTCTGTCATCCCAAGAGCTCTCAAGGAAAGAATGGCAATTCCACACTGGCTGTAGCAGCAATAATTTGCTGCTGCAATATCCTGCTCTATTTCAACTGCCTTGGCCATTCCTGGAACAAGTGCTCAGCAGGGTGTGTATGAGGAGTGCAGCATTTACCAGTTTCTGTATAACCATGTTCAACTTCAGCAAAAAATTAAAACAATTTTTTTTTCTCATTTCCCTGCTCACATATCTAGTTTTGAGGTTTATTCTTCTGGGAACAACTCTGTACAGATGTACCTATACATGAATGGATCATCAACAGACTTGCCAACTTACACCCACTGCATGTCCAAACTCTACACTTCAGAGGAGACATAGTAAGAATAAAAGAAAAGTCTACCTGAGGAAAATTATGAAGACAATAAGGTTGTGAATGCACAGGAAAAAAAAATTTCTGGCCTACTGAAGCATCAATATTAGTGATTAGACAATAAGAAAATTATCTGTTCACTTCTAAGTGGATTACATCTGATCGAAAGTCACCAAGGGATAAAAACCAGGAGTCCAAGATGCTTTTTTAAAATAAAGTCACATTTCAAAGAAAGCTGTAATTTTTGATACTTTCAATTATTGCTACTTTTCAAGGCAATGCTAGAAGAAATTCACTCCATATCTTCCTCAATAGCTTTTATATTAACAAATTTTCAAATACCCAAGTGCAAAATTACCATGATAGTAAAAGAGAAGGGGTTCTTTTAATTTGCTTTGCTGTTTTGAGCATCCAGTGACCTGCAAAACCTGGATAAAAGCCATTGCTTTATTCATTCACAAGAAGGCATTAGAAACTTCTGTTTGCTTCTACAGGACTGATAACTGCCTGCAGAGATGAAAGTTGATGATTATTTCAGATGCTAAGAGTAAACAATGGTGCTTCTTGAGTGCCTTGTATATACTAACAAAAAATACAAAATTTATCAGACCGCATAATATTCATGATAAAACTGGAGCAGATTTAGAATTGTATTCCAGAAGAACAACAGAATGAGCGGGGAGCAGTTAATAGGATGAAGCCCAATGTACAGAGATATGAAGCATAAAGCCATGGTTAATGACTCATGATCTTTCTCTCCCCCTCCCCTAAGACTGCTGCTTTTTTATTCCTCTTTTCTTAGTTTAATTCAGGTGTATTCCTCTCATCCAGAAATGCATGATGTTGTTTATGTATCTAGCCCTTTCCTTAAACACTCAGTTGATGGTAAGGATATAGTCCTGTGAGGCCCGTGTGTCCTTGTTGGTAACAGCAATGAAAGCTCCTATACAGGTGTGAATCAAATAAAAACATTACTCTGAAATATTATCTCTGTCCACTAAAAATATATAAGCAATCCAATTTACTTTCCACATCTTTGTTTCAAGCACCTCAAAAGAAGAGGCTATGCTGAAACTGATGCTTTCTTTTAGCATGTTTATTCCTTCATCTGATATTCTCTGATCTCTAACATCTGCGTCAGTGTTTTGACATTGCAAAGCAAAAAATGTAGTGTTATTTTCTCAGCTGAGTCACTTGCAGGATATTTCCAGGATGTCTAATAGATTGAGACATTACTTCATTTTACGAATATAAAGTTCCAGGACTTATCTCCTGCTTCAAGTGACACAGAAACTGTTCAAATGTTTCTTATACTAAAAGTTTTCAAACCCAATATCTTCAAATCCAATCTGCAATTGAAGGAAGGCCAAACACAGAAGTCAGTTCCACCTGAGCAGTTAACACTAGTGACTGAAGTCTGCATGGACAGTTAATAGAGCTGACAGATATGTAGACTTAATTTAGTAATAATATGCCAAATTTTGCTACTCTTTCTCTAGCTGGGATAAATTCTCTTATTATTCAGATTGATATCACTCTCTTGGCATTGGTACAATAAAGTGCTGATTTTACACCATGAGGATTTGCCCCAGTAGGTAGTACTGCTGTCTATGAGATGTTACATTGCTTTACCAATGTCTGAACACAAAATTACTTGGTGTGAGGAACGATCATAGTTTTGGTATTAGTAACTGCATCATGGCCTTGGTGGTGGCTGTAAAAAACAGTTTTTTTCCTAGAAATCATCTTGTTTTCTTTGCTACTGTCCAAAAGACAGGAGCTCCTTTCTTCCCGCCCTGCCCACACACTCCTGAATCGTGGAATGCATGCTAAGCATGCTATGCATGTGAGTCACTCAAAGGACCTCAGCTTTGCTTACAGGGATGGAAATGAATATGGCAGTATGCTCGCTCAATGCTTTTCTGACAGAAGCTTGCTCTTTCAGTGGGTTTTCCGCTTCAGGAAAATGTTTCAGCTTTGTATGAACTGAAGATTTGGAGACCTATGGCAAGAGTCTTGTCATACAGTGAGAAAGTCCTTCATTCATTCATACTCCACTCATCATTTGGAGACAGAGTGAAAAGGGACTGTCTTGAATTTGACCATAAGTTTGAGAACAGTCCCAGAAGAACTAGGGACGAGCAAGTCCATACACTGCCAAGATTAATTGTAGGCAGTCTGCTCATGGATCTGCAAAATGCTTATTATGCAAGTGAGCTGAGGTCTTCTAAAAGCAGGAAGTGGATTTGATACCAAAGGCCCCAGGCAGTGGCTCTTACCTTGGGCTTATGTAAGCGCATACTTACAACAGGAGCCTCTGTTTAAAACCAGTCACCAACTCTCCTGGTAAACTATGGTGTTTCCCCAGAGATCCTTATTCAATTATTAATGTATCTACTGCTAATTTTATCATGCAGAGTGTGAATTTGTCTTTCCACATTGAGTTCTAAGGGAAGTCTGGAAGAAATATAGTACTTGTCAGCACATGAGAGTCAACACATTACTGCTATGTTGCAGCCATTTATAATGAAACTAAAATGAGCACTCACTTGTTTGGCATTAATTTAATGTCCCACTTAGTTCCTATCAGACGTAAATAGCTGCTTCATCCATTTAAGCATTTCTGTTCCTGCACATGATGAAGTGTTCTGTACCTGTCAAGTAAGCAGAATTCATAACTGAAATAAGAAATGGATGAGGAAATTTAATATTCTCAATATTAAACCTTCACAGGGACAACGTCAGATTTTTTCTGGCCGCAGGTTCTGGGCATTATGAGGTTCACCTTTTATCCCACTCTGCAGAGAGCACACAAAGACGTGACACGTATATGCATGTTAGTATGCCAAAAACATTTCTAAAAAGGATTATCAGTTCAACTCATGGCACAGTTAACAACAGCTGTAGTTGTCAAACATACTCAAAACAAAATAAATTAGCTAGCCAACCTCTTGGTATTTAAGTGTTTTTATACTCTCTATTTTAGAAAAACACAGTTTAATTTTAAATAGCATTCTAGTTATGATCAGTCTCTCTTGAGGAAATTGTTTATGAGAATGAATGGAGATAATGACTACTATTAGTCACTGTCATTAGCATAAAACATTAGAAACTCTACAATATTTATAACAGGCTATGACATGACAATTAAAATATGACTTTCTATCACTTGTGTATGGTTTGGCTACAGCTGGTTGCTATTTTGTAAAGTTAAACTGATAGAAGTCTGGTAATGGTATATTTAATGGCATGTTCATCATCAGATCTAATTGTTTTCCACCACAGGGTATGAAGCTTTATGTCCTCTATCAACCCAAAACAAACAGCCATACTGCTTAATGGCTGTTCAGTTAATGTTTATGGGGCTACTTTTATACCCTGAGTTATAAGACAAATAAACTCCAAGAAGCAATTTAAGAACCTCAGAAACTTAATGGGACTTCAACCAACACCAAAATTTACTAAAATACCTACATAGTCCCACACTTGCAGATGTAAAATAGAAGACATTAATCAGCATTAGAGAATTCTTCCAGGACATTGGTATAATTGCCAAAGGAAGGGAAACAAGACCTTCATGTAGTGAAAGGCAGCTGAGTGTCCTCAGGTTAGCTGTCTTGCAATTGCTGTTCATGCCTGTGTTAAAACAGAGAAGATCTGGTCATCCCAAGACACATAAAGGGCAGATTCTGTTCCTCAAATTGCAAAGTTATTCCTCTGAGCATGATTTGCCCTCGGTAACCTAGATGATCACCTTCTCATAATTCTTTCTGCTATTTAGAAGAGCTCATGCTGATTAAAAGGAAAGGAACAGTTCAAAGACAGGTTTCTCTGTTGCTGCCTTGGTGCATATTAATTTGTCTCTCTCCCTTTTGTACAAAGACTGTAGAGAGCAATGTAAAATTACTGTAAATATGTTTTCACTGGAGAGCTGCCATTGTTCTAAATTATGAAAGTAAATGATTTCTGGCTTGTGCTGTTAATTGTATATAGCAGTAATATATTCATTTGGAGCTTCCCATTTTAATTCAGACTCCCTGATCTCTGGCTTTTAATGATGTATTACAAGCCAGTAGTTCTCTGACACCTAGGCAATTAATCACTGATATTCCTTAGTCCCCCAAAGTAGCTGGACACAATTAGACAAGAATCAATCAGACTTGAGGGGTGGTGAAAATTTCTCTCCAGGAACTACTCATTTTTTCACACCATAAGTTCTGCTTGACATTCATGGCTGCAAATATATTTTAATAGAACTGCTGTTACTGTGTCTCTCCTCCCATCCTCCTAGTAGTAGATCAACATAAGGTTCACAAACAGACAAAAATGCTCTGAGAAGTTTAAAGGCTGTCAAGCCTTCTTGACAACTTTTCTCTAAGAGTGCAGTTGAGAAATGCCAAACTTATCACCTGACTGGCTGGTGTTTAAAACTGACTGCTTTTGATTAGGCAGCAATGAACCTTTCATTTTGGAGTTCATTTTGTGTTTCATAGGCACCTCTTCACTGAAAATTATGCAGTTGAACTGATTTGAATTTGATTAGTTTAATGCTACAGTTTTATTATTTGTAGCAAATAAAGGCATTTTTTATGGCATTACTGCACATTTAGAAGCATTTTAGGATGGTGACAGACTTACTTTTATATCTTGTGCATTATTGCTTGACTTTTTTTTTTTTTAAATCCAGTAATAATATACTTGAACAAGGCTGCCTGTGTTTCATTTACACACTTGCTGTGCATGACCCCAGATGCATACTCACGCTGTATTTCCTCTCTGCTCCAGCGGGAAGAGTAAGAAGGCAGCAATTCTTTTCTCAAGGAGAGATTACTGTGTCCTTGACCAGTAGGCTGGCCTCAGAGCTAGGAAGAAAGTCGGTGTGAACCTTAACAGCTAGCTTCTTCAATGGTAAACTCTTGTATTAAACTGTATATTACAGACTTTGTGACTGATACTTTCGACAGCTAGGAAGAGCACAGCCACCACAGGGGAACGTATAAAACACTGAATTACTATTTCAGTGACATCTGACTTCATGAGATGCAATTCAAATGCTCTGGGAAGCTGGATACTCTTTTATCTTCTGGTATCCTTTCAGTTTTATGTCCTCTTATATTATTACTTAACATCCATTGATCTGCACTGCAGACTTCAGTAATAAACATCCATTCCACGTCTGAAGAACACAACTTCTTTGGTTGGTCAGTTTAGATACAGAGGAGGAGAAGTGCATTTAATCAGGATCTAATGCCTAGTGGAGTCAGGTGGCTTATAAAGGCCAGGTGTTCTGTCAATAAGGTTAAAAATAATATAGGACTTTGAGAGAAGGAGGAATTCAGGACACAGCCCAAAGGCTAAATACAATCCTAACTAAATATTTATAAGCTCTGTATCAGTGCTGCAAGGAGTGCTTACTCACCTGAACCTACATGCTGTGGAACAGTTTCAGATGTAATTAGAACTCACCTGTAAGATCTATGTTTAACCAACAGCTTAATAAATTTATTAATGATTATTTGGTCTGCATTGTCTTAAATCTATTAGGTTCAAGCTGAATAGTCCCCAACTGCTCACTCTATCTACCTTTAGATGAAGGTATATATTTATCCAATTTATTTTCTTACTTGCTTACCTGTTTCCATAGATCATCACTATATTGTATGCGTATAGCAACATATCCCAGTCATTAGGGATGCTTTTAGAAATATGAAGTAGGCTCACTTCAGCTGCAATTCAAGCTATTTGTGAAATATGAAGATAATATATATATCTTCAGTACTTCTCTGGCTTTCATTAACACCAGCTGGCTGTCTCAAAAGCTGTAATATATTAATTTCCACAATATCTATATAAAGATGCAAGACAAGATGTCCAAAAAAGTATTTTGTGTGAGTGTATTTAGAACCTCCTGATTTTTGAAATCCTGAAGTGCAGGCTAATGACAGCAGCAAGCTACTCAGCCCTTCTGAAAGCAAAGATAGGTCTTTGATGCTCAAATATAGATGGAAGTTTCTAATTTCTATTTTGAAAATGTTGATGATTATTGATAGAAGTGCCTTCTCCTAAGAAAATCTGATTCCTTCAGTAAGCAAGCAAATCAACAACATAATTACCAGAGGAAAATTTGTTTCTATTCAACAGCATCCAGTGTGATACAGTGTGAACAGCCACACCGTTCTCCTTCCATTTCCTATATGTAAATTGGAAATAATTAAACAATTAATCTTAGCTACATCAATCTTATTCCACATTGATATAAATGTGGAAAACATTTTTAAAAGCTCTATATTATTATTTGCAAAATATTTACAATAGTAACACAATTAACTGTAATGTAAGTAATCCCCTCCAAAATCTGCATATTTTCACCTATTTCTGGATCTCACTCTCAGGCTAACTTACGTGCAAGATGCATTGGGAAAGAAAGCGAAGTGTGGGTATTGTGATCTGGGGATTATTTCCAGCTCTAGCTAGGAAGAGGACTCTTGAAAAACACTGATTTTTCTTATACCTGTGGATGTGTTAGGTATGGGTAGCTGTGGACCACATTCTTTTAGCTCTGTTTTCCAAAACTGTCTGGCATAACTTCTGACACAGTAACTTCTGTTAAAGGGCCAGGATTTCCCAGTGGTTTACAGTGTTAACAAACTTCTGCTAAATGTTGCCCTTTTATTGACATTGCTGTTTTTTCCCTTCCCAGTTGAACTGGAGTTTAAAAGAAAAGTGTATTTTACATGATGGTTTGAATACTCAGTGAACCCAGGAAATACAGATGGAAACAAAAGTAAAATTAACTTAATTCAGGACATCATTCCGGAAAAGATTTCAGAAGGCAAAATCTGCCCTTGGGTACTGTAGGGAGTAGAAAAAATCTGAAGTGAGCCAGATTCCCAATTCTTATCACCATTTGCAGAGAGCAAATCCTAAAATAGAGTGGGAATGCAGTATATTCATAACAAGTGATGACAAGAAATGGAGAGTCCCTGTATGAGGACTCTTTGCTGCCCTGCACTGCAAGTGAAGCCTGTTTTCTGGTGTACGGTCACAAGGGAAGGGCTGTGGTTGGACTGGAGGTATGGAAAACAGTGGTGTGTACACGACTGCAGCAGGTATTTCAGCTGCCAGTTAATGTGATCTGGATAATTACCTGAAACCTTCTGGAGGTTGTTATCTACTGTCAGCAAAAACTGAAAATGCTCTTTAGTTTCATGTGCTGTTTGCTGAAAGGTTGAGCTCATCTCTAATAACTAAATGTGCCAGCTATACTTTTATAAGACATATATCTGTAAATAAGCATATTACAAAAAAACACAAGTAACGTACAAGGTTCAAAGATTTAGCAATGTGAGATTTATGTTTTCCTATACAGTTTGATTCTATTCCTTAGGTATATATATGAGGACACAGCCTTTAACTACAGGACCATTTCCTAATTTCTCTCCACAAGACCTAACTTATTCAGGATATGAGGTTAAAGTAAATACTTGTGTCTGTCTTAAACACTCGTGGTATGACTCTGTTTTTTTGTTTACTGTTTTCCATCCAGACTTTCACTGTACACAATTATCTACTTTCTCACAGATTTTCATTGTCTATTGTTACTAGTAACAATGTTATAGTAACTGAACCTTGTGAACATTAATAAGTGTGTGCTCTCAACATCCTGGTGAAGGTACAAAGAGTTTTCCAGAAGAACAATTGGAAAACAGAGCAAAAAAAAAAGCCAGAAATTCCATCATTTGTTTTTAACATGGTCGTCTCAATGAGTTACCACATCCATGCACAAAAAGAAGATTATTTCTCAGAAAACTTGGCATTTTTAAAAATGCCATTTCTGCATTCAACATAGTGCACAAATGCAATGTGATTATTTTATGTTACTTCTGTGAGAAAGGTGATTAAATATTGCCTTTCTTTACTACAGAAAGAGAGTGTAAGAACTAAGATACATACTGTCCTGTCTCAGAGTACCATGCATCACAGGTAGTCATGTAAGAGCTCTCAGCCAGTGGCAAACATTAGCTGAACTACTTTAACATGGCCTTCCTTTTTGCTGATTGAGGCAAGCTGAATTATCCCACATTTGACATAGACTAAAAACATACAGAGAGATACCACAGCTCACCTGATATGCTGAAATAAGTCTGAGTCCTGACATGTCCTAGGGTAGAGAGGATGCTAACGGCAGGTCCAGGGCTGCGGAAAGTCCCAGCCTGAGCCTCAGCCCTTCACATCCCGCTGATTTCTTTCAAACGGTGTTGAATACTCTCAATTCCCTGAGCACCATGCAAGAGGTACTGAATACTGGAAATTTCCTAAGGAAGGGCTCAAATATTCTGAAAATCAAGACAAAGTTGGACACACATATTTGATGGGGAAAACAGGATTAGTTGCCATGTACTAATATTTTAAGTGAAATGGTTTGTGTCATCACACAGCATTTTGGAGACAAAGGGTTAGTCTGTGTGATAACATTAACATAATCAGGTCTATGAGAGGCTAATTAAAACCAGATCTGATTAAAATCAGTGCATCAAGAGGTAATTTGAGCATTTAGGCAGAAGCGGGAGGTGTTTATTTAGATGCTTAAGTTAGTCTTTTCAGCTAGCCAGAAGAGAGAAGAAGGTACATTTGGAGAGCGTTTTGGAGTACTGAGCTTAGGTACTCTGAATTATTTTTCTGGAAGCAAGGAACACCCCACTGAAGGTACAGGTACCCTAGGATTTTATTTGTGAGGTACCCTAGGATTTTATTTGTGGTGGCAAAAGTTAGGTGTTTGAAACCAGTTGATGAAAGTACTCCAGAGCTCCCCTGATCCCACAGTAATGTAACTTCACATTAAAAAATCTGATCAGTGAAGTTGCAAGGAGTGAGATGGGGGAATATAGATATTCTAGTATAGCTTCTAGCAAGTTCACTGAGTTGGCAATGGGCAACTTTTTGGATGACTCATGACATATCCCAGAACAAACAGATTTTCATGACAGCAGCAAAAAGCATTTCTGGGACCCTCAGAAGAATCCCTCTACCAAATGCAAGTTGTTGTTACAATTTGCAGGAACCCTCAACTTGTAAACCCTGTAAACCTTCCCATAAACCTGGAGACATTTTTCTTGGCTGGAAAGTATTAGGTAGGTCTAAGTGTCAGGCCTGCAAAAGCAGTGGTTTAAATAAGCCAAACACTTAGAAGTTAAAGAAACATGAATTAAGGGTCAGTGAAACCTTAATTCAGTTCTCTTCATGTATACATTTTGATGTAGTCTTTCAATGGTTGAGATCTTTTTTCTGCTTTATTTTTGTGTGTAAGAAAGCACACTGGAAGAAAAACTATTTGATATTTCTTTTATCCTAATTATTCAATGTGTTCCATTCTTTATTTGCTTAGCTATACTCAAATCCTTAATTTTTCTTGGTAGAATTATGAATTTCGTGGTTAGCTTTCTTTGGCTATAGTATGAATACTTCAACAATGTGACTAATTTTTATTATTGTATTTCAGAAT
The DNA here is from genome assembly GCF_036417845.1 of Apteryx mantelli. Classification (NCBI taxonomy): domain Eukaryota; kingdom Metazoa; phylum Chordata; class Aves; order Apterygiformes; family Apterygidae; genus Apteryx; species Apteryx mantelli. Next base: position 110,793,800 of record NC_089980.1, on the reverse strand, counting down.
TTAAAATAAATCATTCATTGCTGTTACATAAACCGGGATGCCCAAGGCTTGATTTTCAAAATATTTAACCTTACATAGAGCTTTTTTTATTCAAGCACAACTCCTGATGATGGCACTTGCAATTATGAGTGGAAATCAGACCCCAGGTTTTTCTGTAAGACCTCAAGAAAATAAGAAACAAAATATTAATGGGCTTTTAGTATGAGCAATTTGCCTACCATCACACAAAACTCTGCTGGTAGAGATGCAGATAGAGAATATAATCCATTCCTCTGTCTTCATCAAACTCAGCTGTTTGACCATGAAGCTACTTCCAGTTTTCTTGTAATCCCAATCACTGCACAGTCTCCAGCACCTGGGAGTATGTTGGGCAGCAAGTCTAAATATAAGAGCCTATCTGGGTACACAACCCTTATACATTATCACAGTTGCCTATTTCTGCATTACATAAGACAATGTGTTAAAAATACAGGCACTGGGAAGGTAAGTCAGAAAGAGGATCATTTTTGGCTGTGTCTGTTCTAGTGAATTAAATATGACTGGGGCTGAAGATAACTGGCATGGAATAGCACATGTACATATTTTAAGCTATTTTATCCTTTGAAATAGGGTGGTGTCATGCATAACAGTAAGTGGTATTGGTTCCTCGCTTGTGATAATTCCTAAATTGTGTCTGGAAATTGTCTGAGAGAGCTCTTGATAACCTAGACCAAAACCATGGCAAGGACATTCCTGAGAGTTTAACTGTACAGAGAATCACATTCCAGCATCCAGGAACTTTTCCTGGCATTGTTTAATTTACTAATAGAGATAGAGGTTATAATGTTCTGCATATTTCTCCTTACCCTCGTCACTTCCAGCACGTACCCCAAGCATCCATTTCCAGATGTGTTAGAAAAAGGGTACCAATCAGAATGGACTCAGGGTCCAAAAAAGGAAGGCAGTTTTTGCATTCTCATGTGCTAGAAACCAGCTCTAGAATATACTGCAGTGCATATTTTGAAAGATATTTTCACAGGCATTTGTTGATAAAGAGAAACTTTAATTATTTTGTAATTGTGGCCAAAACCATGTATTTTTCTGAACTGTTTGGCATTTCAGCCCAAGTCTGCAGTTTGAGCAGATATCCATTATGGTAAATTTTATTTGAAGAAAATGCAGTTACATGTACAGTTCTGTACTTTATCTGTAAGAGTTGTGAATGAATGTGAGTCATCCAAATGAGTCCAAATGAAGAACTTGGTATAAAAATGATTTTATATAAAAATCTATTTTATAAATCCTTAAATATATTCTTAGGGTTATTTTTGGTTGACTCTCTGCTACAAAGTCATATGTCTTATTTCCATTAATCTAAATTAGTAGAATTCAAAAGCAGACAGAAAAAGAATTAGTCCAAAATTACCCCTAAAATGGTGAAAAATAGAAGTTGGTATTTCTAAAATTGTCAGGACTATAAAGTTTAATAATTTGTGGGTGAGTTTCTAGGGTCCACTCCTGTTGTGCCTGTTGCTATTGGGAAGGTGTTGGGTATTATCAAGATTTTCATCGCCTTACCAGTGGTATGATATGTATTTCTTGTTCATCAAAGACATAGAGCATCAGAAACTTACCATGGCAACAAGTAATGCAGGTATAGAAAAATACAGCTATAATGCAAATGGAAAAATATTACAATAACAGGCTTCTTCAATGTAAATTTTGCATGTGTATATATGTACACTACATGCACACATTCTACTAGCTGCTTTACCCAGATGTTTAGTAAAGCCCAAAGGGCTTTGAGTGATAGTATATCTCTACTGTGGACCAGAGAGTTCAGTTCTCAAAACCTGAGACCAAAACCAAGAAGAGCTGAAAACATATTGTGTTTCACTGTCTAATGGAACTTCTTACCCTCCCCTGCTGCTTTTCCATTTACATTCCTTTGCATGTCTCTAACCTACTGGGCAACCTTAGTCAAATCACTTAACTTCTCTGCTTCTCAAATTCTCTGTTACCCAGACAAAGATTATAATACTTGCTTCCTTCAAAAAAAGCTTTTTGAGTTCTATGCAACTAAATTTTTAAGTTTTGTAGGGTCTATTTGAACTCTATAAGAGCTATGCAATAGCATTGCTGTTATAACAAGAGTTAGCAGTTTCCTTTCTTTCAAATGAGCACTGGACTCCCTTAAGTGTATATCCCACAGACATTTTCAGTCTAGTGCAGTCCTTTTTTTGGCTCAGATCTGCAAATGAGTTGAACAACACTGTCACTATAGACTGTGTAAAGAAAAGCTGTGTGCCTTGTTCAGAAAGTTATTTGCCAGTTCTTGCTCCATGAAAATAAAGTGGTAATGACTGTAAATGGATGAACTTGGTTGCTAAGTTGAGATTTGGAGTCATTGATAGTCCTGGGTGAATATCTTAACAGAATATTTTTCTTGCACATGGGAAAATTATTTTTGACAACATAAAAAGTAACATCCTACTATTGCTGCTATAACAACTCCATTTTCTATGCTCAGCACTTTCCATCTGGGTTATACTATGTCACCCCTTGCAAAGCTGCATCCACTTGCATGGGGGTGAAGGACCAGTCAGAGTAATAGTGTCTTTCTCAGAGAGCTGCAATCATTATTTCACATTGACAACTAAAATTAGCAACAAGAAGTGAATGAATGGGGCCAGGGACAAGCAGACATCATAGGCATCTCTCCCTCCCCAGCACTCAGTGGCCTGTGGCTGCAGCTGGCACAGGAGGCGAGTAATCTGCTCTGCCGTAATGGATGGTCCTGAGTGGCCATTTCTCACATTCACAAAGTAGCACTGTGAAAGGCTGCAGCTTCTTGAAGTGCTCTTCCCGGGTCAAGGCTGTTGCACATTGCCCACTAAGCAGGACAATGGCTCAAATGACACAATTCAGTCCTTAACAGATACTTGTTCTGTTTAAATTTAATTAAACTATAAAAAATGATTGCAGATGAAATTCTGAATTTCATATTCCCTTTTCATTCCAGCAAAACTTTCCTTGATATCAGCATGGGTTTTTAGTGAGTGAAACCTGAGTAAGATTGGCAGGACTGAATTCTCTGTCAAAAAGCTATAACTGAATCCAACCTAATAGAGCATTCCTGCCAGTTTATATCTTTGCATCCTGGATTATAATATGGATATTAAAAAGATGTATAATGTTCCAAATACCATACAGAATAAGAAATAATCTATCAATTTAAAGCACTCTTAGGATATTAAACTGAGGTCTATATTTTATCAGAGTATAGCAGCATTTCATTTGAACAAGAGTGTCTCTGATTATCTTTTTAGCTAAGGTAGCTATATGAACAATCTTCTGGGAAGGAGAAGGGCGAGGGGAAAGAGAAAAAGAAAAAAGAAAGAAGCTGCATGTGCCAGAACTTTCCAGTGTCCATACAAGATTGTTATATCCAAGAAGAAATATAAATTATTAGATGAGCAATAAATATGGAGTCATAAGTGAATATAGTAAATGATGATGCAAAATATCCTCACATTTTGTTCCATTTACTCTGCAGAAGTAAAGAAAAAACCCAGAATGCTAAGAAGTCATAAATGAACAGCTCAGCAGTTTTGCTCTCATATCTCCGATACACAGTGCGAAGGTCCTGTAATGCCAGGGAGTATAACAAATGCATCCACTGTTTTCCTGTAAGTAAGCCATCCATCATCAGCTAATGCATGGAGCATGGCAAGAACAGTGCCTGACATGATATAAGCAGGTACTCTCACACTTTATGTCACCTATATTTTGTCTGTAATAAGAAACTATACCTCTATTAAATCAATGGTACACAGCAATAAGAAGAAACAAGAAACATTGTTTTCAAAATTGTTTTTCAAAATTAATTTTACTCTTATCAGGACACTGAAGCATTTCCATTATGCTAGTTTTACATTCAAATGTTGCTGAAAGACATCAGAAAGTTCTGACAGTTTCTGTACAGTATCTTGGCAACTTTTATTAAGATTTAAAAAATAACTTTTATACATCCTCTTTTTTCATTTTTTTCTTTAAAACATGAATGCTTGTCCCATATCAAGATAGTATGAGTGTGATCTTCCTCCTATAAACTTTCCTTCTGATTTACAGTTTGAAGTATGAAAGTCTGAAATTGCTTTCTCAAGAAATCTTGTTACTCTCTGGCAAAACGCCCCTAGATTTCAAAGATGATTCAGTTGTTTTAGGAATGGAAGCATTTATGCCTTTCAATAAGTACTAAGGATAGTCTTTTATTAGGATTTATATAAGGAAAGCAAACCTTTGAAATAGTGGTACATTTTTAGTAGATGTTTAGAAAAATGAAATTTATGCTTGTTAACATAGTTTCCTCCTGTTTGAGAACATTGGTTCCATATATGCATGATTTAGAGACATATTTCAAAAATTTAAAATGGTCTACTGAATTATAGTAAATGACTTGGTCAACCAGAGATCAGGAATGGATTGAAAATCTTTTATGTACTCATACTGGGAACCACATTTCATCTTTAGATTCCACGGCTTTAAAAACCAAACACTACATACAACATCTTCACTACAAAGCATTAACATTCATGAGCAAAGCTCATCATTTTTCTAATAACTACATAGACCGGAAAATCTACGGTGGGAATTGTTTTCCTTAATGTCTCCAAGTGAATAACATTCATCTAACCTACAGGATCAGAAACAAAACCAACTGAAGTCAAAGGAAAGACTTAATGGTTTCAAAGGGCCTTTAGTCAGGTCCCAATAGGCAACAATAATGATTGGAAAAATGTAGTTAGATAACAACACAGAGTGGCATATGGTGATTGTCTCTGCAGCTTTAACTGGTTTGAGAAAGTTATGTTTTTACCTTTTCTAACTCCATAAACCAATGCAACAAGATAAGATGGGATACCCTTATTAATAACTCTTAGGTTGTAATAACCCATAGAGGTCACAAAGTGCATCTAGATTTTTTGATGAAGGAAAGCAAACTTCAGAGCAAGTTGGGTTTACTCTTCTGTTTAGCATTCAAATATTGCTCTGTTTTTGTTGTGAGTTTGCTTATTTATTTGGGTTCTTTTTGTACATTACCTAATATTTTGACAATAGAGGGTTACATGAAACAGTTACAAGGATGGTCCCATCCTTTTGACATATCTTTAATTGCATCCAGCATTTTCAATTTCTGTAAACTAAATATTTTGCAATTTCTTGTAAAAAAAACTTTGTAATGTTGTCATAAAATTAACTTTTTGAATTCCTACTTTTACAAAATTAATTTACAAATGAAATCTGCCCTCCTGAACCCTAAAAATACACATATTTTTATATGGGGATGGGTGGCTTCTTTATAACATAGGATGAATTTATAACCTACAACTCTATGACTCTGATTTTATGAACACTTTCTTAAAGCACTTTCTCTTATTGCATTCTTGAGCCATTTACAAGTTCTACAGCATTGTTAGAGAATTCAGGTTATACTTATTGGGGGGAAATATGTTATCTATGAAGTTGTTAAATAAACAGATTCTGCAGTGAGATTATAATCTTCAGTTTAGATTTGGGTATTTGTTAGTGTTACAGGAAAGACATAATTTTCTGTCAAAATATATACTTGCTTAGGAAATTTCTGTAGAAGCTCTCCACTCTTATCTTTTCATTTTCAATCATATTTTATGTAAAAGATAGGAAATGCAGCAGCTGATTTTAAAAGGTATGCAGTATTGCTATGTAGTAGTAGGTTGTATGGAGAACATTGACATGTAATGATGGTATCCCTATTTATTCTTTATATAACCTTGATTTAGCTTGCTTCTGCATCAAAATACAATATGGAAAACTTTCCAAGATTTCTCTGCCTTACTGACTTGTATTCTTCTCCTTGCTGTTTAACTCAACTTTCTTGCCTTTCCCCTGCCATCTCTTTTAACTTTGCAACTGCATTATTTGACTCTTCCAAAACTTCAGATGTAACTTCTTAGAAAGGCAATATACAAACAACACTCCCACTGTTAAATATAAAGAAAATACATGGAAAATACTAACATCAAACAAATCTGGTTTTATTTAAACAAAATAGATCACTTCCTTATTCTTAACTTTAACCTTCAGACTATAATCCTGGATGTTATTTCATGAGTGCTATCATAAATCCAAATTCTTATGCTGAAATGTCAAGCCTTTTAACTGGTGCACCCACATATATGTTCATTATCCCAATTCTAAAGTTAACTTGGGTGCAGTACTAAATTCCAGATACTCAGCTTAGTACCTCAGTACAGGCTGGGATCTGACTGGTTCCCTAGCAATAGGGAGACAAAATTTTCCAGCCTGCACTGCTTTGACTAGGTCTTCACATCCATTCCTTTAGGGCTACGGTAGCCACACTGATCTATTTTATATGCAGTCACTCACTGCTGCTAACATTCATGTTACTGAATCTGGAAGTTATCACAAATTCAAGTACAACAGAGCAATTATCCTGGGGTTATAGACTGAATGGGGCACATGCAGTAGGGAATGTCTCCTTGCTTTATGGCTATAGTACCATTATTCTGAACGGAGGTTGAGGACCTCAGTAAGCTAGAACTTTCTGAATATCCTTTGAGATGAGGTCAAGTATACTCTACTTCCTAAAGTTCTCAATTTATACATATGAAGATTTAACATCATGTTCAAACACTGTAAACTGTATAGAAAAGAAATAGTTACATAGTGCTAGTCCGTTTTCTGATAAAGGCTGCTGATCTAGGGATATCTAATTAATTATTTCAGTTATAATGGCTCCTGAGTTCCTGCAACAGTCTGCTGAACAAAACAGTCCAGAAGTGCAATTCTTCCACCTCGGTTACTTTTCCAGAAGTCAGCTGCTGGTGGTGCAACTCTGTTGGTTCTGCTCCAGCAGGTGACAATCCTGCCGGCACCATTAGTGCTTTCTTCTGCCTCTGCACCTAGATAGACTTGAAAATTGCCTCCAACCCTTGGAATAAAACTTTAGAAAGTGAAGTTGCTTGAGTAGACATATGGGGTTACAAATTCCATCACTGTGCCATCCACTCCACTATCTAATCACTAGATTAGAAATCATCAGTTCCAACAGGCTCATTGATGCTATTCATAACAATTAATTTTTGGAATGTTATGTTGCTTGCATTTATAATGCAATAGTCTACCTAACTAGGGCAATAAAGGTTTCTACCTAGGTGTGCATATATTATTTCTATCTCATGAAACAAGAGGGTTTTAAAAGGGCAGACAGGTCAATTTAAAAAGAAAACAATAAAAAGACTGTTTAGTTCAATGCCATGGAGATAGGGTTAGGATAATTTTCATGTATTTCTGTAAAATAATATATTTTGTTATTTTAAATATTGAAAGCTACAATGCACCAATTTCTTTTAAAACCTAAACTGTTCTATGGATGAGGTCAAAAAAAGTCTTAGAAATGTTTTAACGGAAATTTTGATTTTTCAGCTCTTGTATCTTATATTTTTCTGTATTATTTACTCTTTGTTTTAACATTCAATACTAGTTTTTCTTCCTGTTACAAAGAAAAGTAATCAGTATGCACATTCATCCAAACAAAGCATGTTTGCTGGTGATCTGGTGTCTCGGAATTACCTGTAACATAAGTGATGTTCTGTGTTTTCTAATGATGTCTGTAAGTTTTCAGGAACTCAGGATTATGGCTGACCTGGCTGTTTGGTGGATGTGTGGAATACATCATGTAAGACCTAATGATGACTGCTAATTAGAATAATCAGATTCCCTGGTTGCTCTTTCATAAATTAGAAAGAAGATGAATTTTTTTGTTAAGAAGATACAGTTGATTAGCTGTAAAACTTCTTCAGAAATTGAGATGAAATATACTTTGTAGTTAGGACAGACTAGCACATGCAGTCATGGAAAATTTTCATATTAATCTCCTGAGAATCAATAGAACTAATGTTTGCATAAACAGTTGCATGCACTGACATTATCCTATTTTTTCCTAAATAATTCTCTTATAAAAATATGTTACAATGTATCATTTTTCTGACCTGTTCTGCACCTCTTTTATTCTACACAAATAACAGCTGTAAAAGTGGACTTTGAGACAATGATATTAAAGGACACTGTTCTGCTATAAAATAGTATTTACTGGAGTACATCTTCAAAGAGTTTACACCAGTTACCCTTACATAAAAATCTGATCCACAAGTGAGAAATTTATTATACATACTCTTCTCTGAATCTCACTTACATCAAGTGCAGTCTGCTCACAGTTTTGTATAGCTAATCACATTAGTAAGGCATATGAGATTTTCCTGCAATACTTATATAATAAAATCTATAATGTATAACAATCTGTAACCACAGTTATACCAGTATGAAAGCATATTTATACCAGAAGTGTGTGTTTTTCCTATCTGTAAAGAAATAAAATATACTGACTGAAGCACATTTATATGACTATATGAACTATATGTAAATGGAAACTTTTTACTATAGTGGTATACTCAAAATGATGTAAATGTAAGGTGCAGACAAATTCTAAAGCCATGTTATATCATTTTGGCCCATAGAATGGCTGTACCACATAAATAAAACCAATTTATAAAGGTTCTTACGGCAAAGGCAAAACTAAGCCCTTTTTATCTTGTTATATAACGCAACTTGTGCCATTTAAGTAACTGCTGAGTACACTGATATTGGAACACTTTAAATCAGTCAGGCCACAGTCATGGGAAAAGATGCTACAGTAACAAATGTGTCTGGGATTGTGTATTTGGTGTGTAACACTGTAGGTTTTATTAACTATTACCTAGTTAAACAACCATGAGACTGCAAGAAAACCTGTGCATTTTGTGTTGTGATTAAACTGACACTTCTGTGTGAGAGGACAGTCATATATGAGCTGGAAACTTTTGAGGTTTCCAACAGTGATAATTGTTTAGAGTCCAAAATCTCACATACAATCTGAAGTCCATGTAACAAGGTTATCCAAAATACAGCTTTATCTTTAAATATATTTAACAGAAAAATACAGAAAGTTATTCCTTGATCCATGCCATTGCATGGTAACGCTATTAATGTGTTTGCCATTCTAAAGTATAACACAGAAATAGCTCCTAAGCAAAAGAATAATAACAAATTCCCTGTCTCTCTGTTGATACTTTTGTCACGGATGCACATTTTGAGAAGCAACAGGAAAGACAGTATTGTATTTTTCTATGTTATGGGACTTGTTTGCTTCTGAAATTTAGACATGCTTTTAACAAGCATGAGCTCTTGTTTTCTAGGAGGACCAGTTATAAAGTATACCATCTTAATATTTACCATCAAGATGCTTCGCTATGAGACTTCTTTCATTAAAACAAAAGGTAACATAGCATATAAAAGCAAATGCTTTGATTTGCATTATACCCTAATCATGTTCCTGTTATGCAAGGAAACATAGCTGGAAACAGTTGTCTTTTTTAAACCTCTAGCTGAATATGTTCCCATGTGTTAGCAAAAACAAATGCACATATAAAATGTGAATTAAGAAAAAAACCCTGAGATGTGGCAGAGCTTACCTGAACACTTCTCAGCAGATCTGCTACTTAGATCTCCAAAGCCTGCGAGTGCCTGAAATAGTGAGACAGAATAAACTCAATGTAACCATCATGTAACCTACTAAATTCACTTTAACATTTCAGATTCAAATGATAAAACATATGCTTCATAAACTATTCAAAAAGAGTTAGCATGCAACTCCAGCTGGAAGAGATTTTGTTCACAAGCTGAACAGTAATAGGCCTCTAGTTTATTCTCATCAAAAAAGTAAACCAATTACATTGACAAAAAGCCACTGTAAACAAAAAAACTGTATTTAAAGGATTAACAGTTTTGATATCCCTGCCATCAAGTCTTCTGTTCTTTCTTCATCAAAATTTAGGTTATATATTTGTTGTTAGCAAGAGTTGCATTACTATTATTGTTAATTTTAGTTCTGTTTATTACCTTGAGGGTTATGTATTGTAGAATAATTTTGTTGTCACTAGTTAATGTTAATTAGTTGTTTTAATAGCCTATATACCTATTTGTTATCTTTCGGTAGGTTTACTTTTTTAACTATCAGTAACTTAATAACTGAGAATATTTAACATTACTGTTGCATACTCAAAATTACAGAGTTACTATTAGTGTTACCTGTTTAACGTTTAGTCATCCTTTGAGTCCTGCGACATATTTCCTTAATAATCATCAGCCATCAATCTGATAGTCTCAAAAGAAATATCAGCCCTCTAAACTGCCTTCAAGGGCGATGATATTTAGCACTGAAAATTACAAATAAAGTTTTTGAAGTTGAGTACCAACAAGTGGGCAGTGACACTGATGATTTGTTTATCAAGACAAATTGTTATATACTACAAAAATGCAGTCAACGCACTCCTCTGAGTGAAAACAAATATGTGAATCTATGCAATGTTTACATGTTGAATGGGATATTTAATGTGCGGGGAAACTCAAAGGTTGAAGAACTAGCATTTAGACAGTCTAACAGTGGTAAGTGGTAATCTTACCTCTTTAAACTCCATTACATTCTCACGAGAGACATGCTAATACAAACAAGTCAATCAGAGTTTGTGTTTAGCAAGATCAAGCTTAAGAGGATAGTTTAAAATCCATTTATTGTTCTAAAGCATTTTTTTCCATTAACATGTTATACATTAGTGGATACTAACCATGATTCATGTAACAGTTTAGTTTGTTAACTTTTAAATTATTTAACAACCAGAAGTTATTAATACAACTTTTAAAGTCTTACACAAAAAATCTTAAAACAGGCTTGGGTTCATTTTTGTAATTTTTATATATAAAACATTTTAGGCATCTCTTGAAAAAGAAATAAAGCAGGCATTTAAAGCTAGAAAACAAGTAATTCCAAATTTAGTTTGTTACAAAAGGTTTCAGCTTTATTGACAAATTATGGCAAACATATTTGACAAAATTATGGTTTCCTATTTAGAGAAGCTTACACATGGAACTTTATGTGATTTTTTTTTTAAACAAATACAGGTTAAAACACTGAACAATTTCAGTTAGCTACATACATACAGTAGCTGCTTGTTTTCAACCCCATTAAAACAGCATTTAAAATTAAATTTACAAACTTAATATCGAACATCTTAATCTAAACTAACATATATTAAAAAAGACAGGTTAAAACATCTTATCTACAGCTTGATTATTGTCTGGTTCAAATAAAAAGAATCATATTACAGTCTTTCAGCAACCCTAAACAAAAACTCAGCCTTAGCTAGTATGTAGAGAGACTCAAGATCTGTAACAGTGTCATGCTTTTTAAGTTACACACAGCAATGAATACAACCAACAGAACATCATCTTTGAATGGTTTATAGACAATGCTTGCCAAAGATTTTTTGTTTTTGTTTTTTTAAGTCTGTGTTATAAAATAATACTAATGCCAATGTCACTCCAATGTTATAGGAAATACAGGTAGTACATAGGATAGTAATGAGCAGTAATTCCTAGGATAGAAAAGAAATGGACTATTACTTGTCTTGTTGCTGTTTATGTGGAGACCACAGGCTATTAATTGTCTTTGAGATGAGGTCACAGATGAGGAGGACCTTCAATATCTACCATAGGGGTGTTCCCTGTAACCCCCTCTGGCTGACCTTGGAGGTGGTGCCTTTAGGCTGGAACGGGTTGTGGCCCATTCTTCTTGTGCTAAAAACAGAAGAAGAAAAGACATGTTTTGTCAATGTCTAAACTTGAAAGAACAAAGTGATCTCACCACTAATGACTGTCAAAATTCTGGAGGGTTTTGGCTGAAAGCCTAACACAAATAAAATGAGATGGTGTTATGATCCATTTCTTTATCCTTCCCCAAAAACTTACAGAAAACTATCCTTTTACTGTTCTACACTGACAACTTGTCTATCTCTGGATGAAAAAAAAAAATCCTACTTCTCCACTTTCAGCAGAGGATCTAGCTTAGTGGCAGTACAGTCAGCTCTGCAAAAATCACTGCACTAGTCTGCCAGTTCAGAATTTATTCTGTATTTTGGGCTTCTAACATTTAAGCTAAAGCACCAATGTGAATAACATTTAATGCAGCTGGTATGTTAATAAGATCAGGAGTTGAATCATAAAAGGATAATTGAAATATGTTTGATTTTCTACTTCCATTTGAGGCAAAAGAAAGAAAGAAAATAGTGGAAGAAAAAGAATATGTAGAAATGAAGCTACTACATTAAGCAAAAGAGTCTTGCCAAATAGCTTTTACTTGGCATTTTATTTAGAATACATTTCTAAAATTTGCATTAATGAAATATGTTGAAAAGAGTACATTAAAAACCATAAGACTAGTTCAGTTTGTACAGAGATTTTACAGACAAGGTACTTCTGGGAGTTAAGCCTTCCAAAGGAGCAAGCAGGAGGCTACCTAGAGGAGTAGTCTAGCGGTTGAAGCTAGACCTCCAAACTTGAGCTCTGTCCTAAATCAGCTAGTGGACCATCAACTGCCTTCTCTCCTTTTGTCTACTGCTGACATTCAACTGATCACACACACAGTGATTAAAGTGGTAATGCAAAAGTTGCACTATATCATCTGACTTATATCACATCTCCATGCAACATCCCACCTAACAGTCCTAGAATACATCTGACATATACATGTTCATCAGTCAGCTTCAAAATTTCAACATATCTCACACAAAGTTATCTGATAATCTACCAACCTTTTTATTGAAATATAGAAGATATCCAGAAATTTCAGTGTAGCAAATGTTAGTTATTTTTAACATTATTTCATTTTATTGGTGATCAGTATGTTTGCATTACAAATATATGTAGAAGATTAATGCTTAAAAAATATAATTGTAGGAGTCAAGCCTTTTGATGCTGGGGAAAAAAGAATGTTTTTTTAATGTGCATAAAAAACAGACTGGAAAGAGAAGAGTTTGAAAGATTTGAAGGTGTCTAGAAGATGATGGGAAAGGGAAGGAAAGATGCAAATTGATGATAGAAGACTGTACTTGGTATTGCTATCAAAATAAAATGAATTTATTACTATATTAAAACATGTCCTTTTCCCTAGGTCTACAGTGGTGGAGATTTTGCTTCATTTATAAGATCAGTAATAGACTGATATACTACAAACTATCCAGTCTTGGACCTCTAATGAAGACTTGAAACATCTGAGGTACTTGTCCTCATAAATTTAAAAATCCATTTTTTAAGGGGGACATAATTTTTACATCATGATCCATATAAAATTTTAAGAGTGCTTGTTGAAGAAATTAGCATTTCCTGAATGTATTTTCCTTGGTTAGGTTTTGTTTTAGGCTTCTGATACAATACTCAGCCATGACGTACTGAAATGAATACTCCTGACTCAGCATGGTCAATGCAATACACTTATCTGGAATATAAATGTGAACATTGCTGGACTCCCAGGTAGAAGAGGATAAGCTGTGAGCCAGTGTGAGATATATTAGCTGTGGTAGAGCAGGAGCAAAAATATTCCTTGCTCATTGCCAAATACATATTTTTGCTACATTTTTCATGTTACATACAACATTCTCATTTATTTTCTAATAAGCCAAGCAGGGACATTCTTAAGTTTGATTTGATCCCTGATGCACCTGTAGAGAGAAGCAAAGCCCAATTAATTTTTCCTTTTTCTCATATTCCATTCCCACTACTGACAGGAGAGACTGGGTTTTCATCAGGTCATGGCCAGAAAACATGTCCTTAAACATTGGTTTCCTAACTTTTCAGATGTAGTGTTTCCATTTTACTTCACTCAAAGCATTGAAGAATTTTGTTCCCATTTTTTAAAAGAAAAGCCTAAACAAGAAAATATAGTTTTCTATATAAAACAAAATATATACAATAGCACATGAGAATATTAAAAATCAAAATTATATTAGTCATACATTTCAAAGAAAGATAACCATATTTCCTTAAATTTAGCCTGTTGCTTTATTAGTGGAATGGTGTCTTAAATTAAAGAGGAACTTAAAAAATCTTTGTCTCCCTTAAGAAATGTCAAAGATTTGCCTGTTTTAAACAAGGTTTTTAGAGTAATAGGGAACATTTTCCTCTCAAGCAAAGGTTTTGTAACTATACCTTCTAGAATAGAACAAGAGTACAGCAAAAAGTCCATAATTTGGTTGCTTTGATCTCAATTGCTATAGATAACTCACTAAAGTCTAGTCTTCACTATCCTTAAATAGTTTATTCATATTGTTTAATTATGATGAGCAAAAAATGACAAGACTCCCTAGTGAAACTAATACATACAGAGGGCTTTGTTTCTATTCTGTATCTTGATCAATGCTCCTATTAACAATAATAAAAAAAAATCCAATTCATGTTGAAAATAGTGATATCTGTGTACTGCATGCACAGGAAAATTAATAGTTAAACATCCTCTTTTTGTTTGGAAAAAAAATTCACTCAGGTGGTTGAGTGCAAGTTTCAAATAGATTTTTCAAGTAGTATGGTCAAATATTAGCTACATATATGGGAATGGTGCGCTGGTGCTATATTTTAGGTTTACTATTTCCAAATCCTGTACAATACAATACTGTCAGTCATGACACACTTGTAGTCCTATCACAGGAAGTATGTGAGTAAAAAAAGTTAAAACAAAATCATATTAGCAGAAACTTTGTGACATAGAAATCTTACCTAGCATACCTAGGACCACAGTCTGTCTAGCCATAAGGTAAATTCATTGGCCAAGTCACAGTTTCTTTTTCAGACAGGTCAGGAAGGGAAGGGTAAACATGGGTAAAGGAGGAAGAGTTCTCCTGACCATGGGATGGAAACTGAACTCTCACTTTAGTTGTTGCATGGGTGGGTGGAAGAGTACAAAGATACTGCTATTTAGCATAGAGAAACTCTTACAGAATAGTTGGGGAGCTACATAGTTGAAGAAAGGTGGTAATTGTCTATGTGCACTCCATTTTAGGGCAAAGTAAAATAGGTAGGTTCAAATCACCACTGAAGGTAAATTAATGTTTCACCTTGTGCTGAAACTGCAAGGAACACTCACACATTCAGTTACAGCTGAGAGGTGGATTCATAAAACAATGTCAGCTGAGACATGGTTAGTGATTGCATTAGTGTAAAATAGCCTTATTTTTTAATACAAAGTAAAACATGTTTACTCGAGACAGTGCTCATATTGTCAGATGCCATGTCTTAGCTGAGAGGCAATAGCCAACACTTGAGAGGTTATGGAATAAAACAAATTCCAGCAAATCCGTAATCTGGCAACTACCAGTAGTTTTCCCAATGCTTTAGAAAGGAGAGACTGTGATATTGGTATTGGTGATGGGAGATATTACCAATAATGAAGAATCATTTTTTTCCAAATTATCACAGGGCAGAATATGATTTATGCTACACAGGGATTGTCTGGGCTCAGATTATTGCTTAAATTAGACACAGAGTGAATTCTGAGTGTGACCAGTCAGTAGAGCCATTCGATAAAGACCAGATCCAGGCCAATGGCCTGACCAGCAATATAGGCACACACAATACTTTTGCATGTTTGCATCATGTTCAATTGTGAATGGGCCTAAATGCATGTGGAGGAAGATATTTATCTTCTGCCTTTTATATTCTGATGAGCTTCATCTGCCCCTTTGGTATAGATGCTACTGGCCTGCCCCTCCTTTCAGATAGTCCTTCACTGAAATCACCCTATATTTCCCAAAGTCACAAGGGGTAAATTTGCCCCTCAAACCATATCAGACCTTGCAAAGACAGTTTATAGTTTTCTGATACAGATTTCTTTCCAGTCTTGGTTTAAGCTGGTCAGCCATTAATAATGTACAGACTATCATGCTAGTGTAAATAAAATGTTAAATATCTATTGATCTTATTGTCCAAACTACTGTTTTAAAAAGGGTAAATACCCCCATTGTTGATGTTCATAAAAAATTAATTCCTCCTGGCCATCTGCCTTTGAAGTATAAAAGCTGCCAATGCCTATTATACATATCATTTGACTTTTAAAAATTCTTCCTATATAATATATGAAATCCAGCATATATGCATTTTCATTTTTTTTAGGAAAAAAACAATATCCCCCTCAGAAAATCAGAATACCCATCATTTTCGTATCTGACTGATTGGTGTATCTGATCTTGCTACAGATCTACAGCCACAAAAAGTGGGTTATATACCAGTGACTCCAGAAGCAAGCAGAGGCAACAGAAAGAAATTTTTACCCAGCTGAAGTATTTAAGTTAACGAGCCTGTTGTTTTTTAATGGGCATGATTTTGTTGCAGTATTTTGTTTTTGCTAACTACTGCTGACTTTTGCAGCCAGTAAGGAAATAATTAGCTGACTCCAGACTAAAATACTACATGGTTAAAACGGGTATCAAAGACAGCTTTTGCAAAAAAGGAAATAATGCTCTATGAAAATAGAAAAATGAAAGTATAAAACATAAAAGGCATGCTAAAATTTTGGAAGCTATTTCTTTCTTCTCTGCAAAATGTCTTCACTTCAGCTACATCTCATTATCTCATTGCCTTGGGGAGGCTGAGGGTGTGCCTGGATAAGATCAGCAGCAGAACTTGAAGTGAGGCTCAGGCTAGTAAGTATTAGGAGTGGATGTCCCAGAAGAAGACTTGGTAGAAACTGCTCTTGATACGGAACCAGCAGCATTTCTATTGTAATTTTCTTGTGCATTCCACTTATTTTCTTTTTCCTTGAGTTTCTCAGAATGTTCTCTTTTTGAGGGCTGAAGAAGTGGCAGCCAATATGATATAGTCCTAAATCCTCAGGTCTCTCATCCCTACAGGGAATCACTTTTCCATACAGTGAATTTAAAAATCCAGCCTCTGCAGTACGTTTCATTACACCCTTTAAAAATGGCATTTTGTTGTAAATGTGCTGCAGCTTCAATTACCCTTTGCCTGTGTCACTGCATTTGAAGAGAGGCCTTGGGGAGAAGTAAGATTTAGATTAAAAAAAAAGATAAGCTTTATTTATATAAATGAAAATGACTAAAGTAGTAAAAAACCTCACTAAAAGTACAACGCAAAGACAAAACAATTTCTTGTTTCCTTCGAGTCCCCTCCCCCACCTCCTGACTGAATTGCCTTCATACGCACAATCTTTCTGCCAGTACTCGTACAGTAAAAAATGACATTGTTTTATCATTTTGAAGAAGCTATTTTTCCTTGACTAACGGCTTTCTTAAAGTAAATTGCTGCTGTGGCTGTACCAGCTTCTGATATCAAACAAAACCAGAAACCATAATTCATGGAACAAGTCTCTTAGACTCTTTACTTCATTAGCATGGTGAACCTGTTTGGTTGATTCCTAATGTTAATGTGGGAGGATGATGCTCACAACTTATTTATATCTATTTGGTAATACCATCATCAAAATATGAGAGGGTGTTTAATAGCTAATAGCTCTTCTTGACATGGCATGATAGACTTTACTGTATGTACTGGTGAATTTGTAGCCAAAACATAGACAAAAGGTTTGGGATTAGAGCCTTCAGCTGCAAAAACCCTGTTCTCTACCACTCAAATTGCAGTGAAGGGTTATATCTCTACTGTGGAGAAAGCAAGATGCTATGAAGCAACACTGTGAAGAGTCTCTGAACCACATGATGCCAATATATTACAAGATGCTGCCCCACCGAGAAAAAATCTATTTATTAGTGTTTTTTCCTACAGGAATTTCTAATGAAGATTAATGTATCTCTGCATGTTAGGTAACTAAATGTTCCTTGATGTGCAAAGTTGATCTCTCATATCTCAGCTCCAGGATTCCAAGGTTCCCTTCTTTTTCCTTTCAGCACCAGTGGGGCCTCCTGACAATGGAAAGCTCTGTCTTCAGGAATAGTCTTAAAGGGTGGAACCCATGTAGACTATTCAGTAGATTTGCGTAGGTTGTTATCTTTCTACACGTGCACAGAGACACCCTTCAGCCATTTGGGTGCCCAAGGTGATTTTCATTATGTTCCAATATCATTATATTATATTTTATTCCATACAAGACAGGCTAGAATTGAGTAATTCCTTTA
The DNA here is from genome assembly GCF_036417845.1 of Apteryx mantelli. Taxonomy (NCBI): domain Eukaryota; kingdom Metazoa; phylum Chordata; class Aves; order Apterygiformes; family Apterygidae; genus Apteryx; species Apteryx mantelli. Next base: position 110,775,750 of record NC_089980.1, on the reverse strand, counting down.
TGCTGACACTGCTCCACCAGACCCCCAATTCCCCTTCAATTGGTGCCTAAGTACTGCATTAAATGTGGACTAAATTTTCATACATGATGTATATAAGCACTTCATGCACGGCAGAATCAGAATGAAAGCTAAAATTTCTTTCTTGGTAGAAATTTCTTTCTACCAGTTTCAGCTGGTAATTTTGCATCTGCCATTTAGGAAGGAAATATTACAAAACTATTTCAGTCTCGTGTCAGCAAACTAGATTGTAATCAGCAGTCTCAAGGATGTTGAACACACACACAATTATGGCAGAGCATGGGTACAAGCGGACTAGCCTAATCCTAAATGACACACCAATGGTCTTAATTGAGCACTGGCCTAGGTAACTGGCAAGCAGCCAAAGGCTGAAACACTAATTAGTCAGCAGGAGAGCACGCAGAGCTCTTTCATGCAAGTCACTGGCAAAATCTAAGATGCTCTGGTATATTCTGCATAGGAAACACAGCAGACTGTACAGGTCATATAAAAAGGTAAGCACACACAAGGCCGAACCACTAGCTTGTGTCCATATTTAGTTTCACACAGCATTTAGTAGGTTGTGACCGTACTAGTATATCAGTCGAACATCCATTCCTCCAGTTAACACCATCACTAAAATTCCAGGTCTGATCGTCCTTCTGACCTGCTCTCTTCTCAGATTGTATGGGACTATGCCCTTGTTTCTGAAGTAACCATCTGTTCAGGTTAATGTTTAGTTCCCTTTATATTTTTCATGTAATTTTCTTGTTTTGTTTTTTTTTTAATAGTTCAGTAGTTCTCAATCCTCTTGGACCACTAAACCATTTCAAAATTTCTTGCTGACTACCCTGCACTTTTATTACCAAACTTCATAAAAAACACAGCAAAAGCATTTCATTCTACTGCTTCATCATTTTCGTGGACCAGATGGAGATCTCACATTTTGACCTACAGGAACAGGAAGGGCACCACATCTCTAACATCTGTAAAAAGGAAGCATTTTTTTTTGCCTATTTTTTAATAGAAAATAATTTTAAAATACTTTTGAACTTTAAGGAAAATGAACTTATGACATATCATATTTCCAGAAGTTTCAGTGGAAAAAAAAACATGTATAAGTAAGTGGAAATCCACATGTAAATGGATTTCTTTACTAACCATTAAAATTATGCCAGGATGACACTAGAAAAAAATGAAGATTACCATGTGCAAATAACTAGAAAATATTTCTGCAACATGTCTTCAACTGCTCTACTTTGATTACTCTGATACTTCCAGATCCAGAAAGGAAGAAAGATTCCCTTTCAACAAGATCCTTACCAGCCACAGGTGTCACATCAGATTTTATGGAATACCATAAACCTTCTGAACAGCATGGTGGGGCTTTCACAGCAAAACCTCCTCAGTATATAGCTTTGACAGGGATTGTGCCTCTAAAGGCACAGAATCTAGGCAAAAGGAGTATTGCCTTGTTGCATGGTGAAGTCAACTCTCCCTGTCTCCTTTGGAGTGTATTTCGTTCTAACACTAACTGAAACATAGGAATATATCATTGCCAGTACATGGGCAATGCAATGGAGAGATGCAGTAGTCTCACTAATTTTTGTGAATACGTCATGATTTCCAACTTCCTACTCACTGGCAGAAGCAGTGATCCCAGAAATAGGTTAGAAAGACTATTTTTGTTATTGCAATTGCTTAGCTAGCTATACAGTGGAAGATAAGACCCTTTTTTTGATTTCCTTACAAAAAATTGGTATCTTTGAGAATGTATTATCTAGTTAATATTATTGTTATATCTATTAACAAAAACTGTAGGCAATAATACTTTATCAAATAATTAGCTGTACAGTGATTCCACTGTAGTCACTGACTGTGACTTCTTTTCACCCATGTCTTCACATATTTATCTGGCTACCTCCCTTGCCTATTTTTCTTATATCTTCCTTTTTATGGAAGCCTGTAACTGCTGCTTTGGAAGGAACAAGCTACATTTACTACTAAATGACCTACATCTAAATTTGATTCCAGGCCCACGCTTTGGATCTAAGATTTTGATTCTAGGAGTTTCACAGATGACCTTCTTTGGGATACAGTACTCATCAGAAGGATGAGAGGACAGAGTAATTTGGTATAGTGCCTTCTAGTACAGAGCAGAGAAATGAACCCAGTATTTGCATTCTGTAAAAAAATCTTAAAACTTGGGTATGATATATAAAAATGGAATAAATCAGGGATGTATATTTTGAAGAATGCAAACACACACAGACAGGAAAAAAGGCTTAAAATATGCTTTGAAAGAGACAGAGAAGTTATCAATGAGAAGAGTGGAGCCTGGTTGTTCTTTGAGAAACTGTGTCAAAATGGGAGGGGGAAAGGAGATCCTGAAAATATTTGATGTTAATAAAGTGATGTGTTAATGAGGGAAAGTCACAGAGAATTTGGATGAAGAGCAGGAGAGGGCTATAGTCCAGAGCTAGAAAGGTAATCAGGGCAGAATTGCTAATGAGCCTATGAATCAGTGTGCCCAAGAGCTGAAGAGATGTGCACAGTGGTCATCGTGTTTTAACACTAATTCCTTTTCCTCCTTTTCATTCCTGTGGAAAGAAACCCTGTGGAGTCTGACCAAAATCCCTCACCGATGTCCAGCCTGCCTTTTAGTCCATCTGCTCTAGTTGGCTTCTCTAATCCTCTGTCCTTTTCCACTTCTGACTATCACCAATGCTATCAGGCATCAATGACAAAATTAAATTAGAAAAAAATTAAAGAGAGCATACAAAAACAAAAAATGAAGACAATGATGAGGGACACAAAAGCATTTTTGCCTACACTTACAGGAACTGCGGGGGAAAGTGTGAGGGGAGACAGTTAAAATGCCAGTTTAAGAAGAAGCATGTAAAAGCTCAAAGAAAGATTCACAGATACGGACATAAGAATAAAAGCTAGAGATAGAAATTAGGCTATAGAGATGAACACGAAAACAGACATAGAAAGCTTGTTGGAGAGACAATGGAGAAAATGCATTTCATTTTATTAATAATTAAAAAGAAATCCATACAGGCAATTTAGGAACTTAGTGCTGAGGGTGCTGGAAGAATTTCTCAGGGAATTTGATGTTATTGCAAACTTGGTCCTCTCTCAGATGTTTCCATCCTTAGCTAAGAAGAAATGTTGCGTGTTTGACATTCCAAAACTAAATGTAAAAGTTATGGGCAGCATGATGGAAGCATAAGAGAGTTTATAGCTAAGGAATCTGAATGTGCTTGGGCATCAGGATTGCTCTGTGTGTGGTAAATAATGTTGTCTTAACCAGTGATTTTTTTGATTACTACATTGATAGGAAATGCATTTGGGCAACCATAAGTACAAGTTAAAAGATTTTTATTGTGGGAATGCATATACATTCATTCGGAGGGTCCTTTTAATTACACTGGCTACTTGTTTCAATTTGCTGCGTGCTCTCCATGAATCAATATTTGGAACTCGCTATTACATAGGAAATTTAAGTTAATTGTTATTATCATAAGCAACCAGCATCCTTGGTTTATGATTGATTGAAATTATATGTTAGTATTTTAGCATAGTTATTTACAATTCAGATTGTCTTTTAGCTGCTGTGTCCATTGAGTTATACATATATACACTTCCTGTACCTCTTAGAGGCATTATCTGTAAATTAGCTGAAGCTATCTTTAAAGATTATTGTGTGGTCAGTTGCTAGTACACTCAGTGCAGGTTTGTAGATAGCTCTGATCCACTGTTTAACCAAAGAATTTAACTTAAGTCTTTTTTTTTTTCTTGCTGTCAAACTGAAAAAACCCCCAAAACCTTCATCGTATCTTTAACCTGTGAAATTCCTTAGAATCTGGAGTTGCTAAATGCTTTCATTTATAACAGAGAGAAACATACCCAAAGTTGTTTCAGTTTTACTATTACCTATGTGGTACTGGGAAAACAGAAAAATTCAGAGTGGTCCATCTACTGCGAAATTCTACCCTGAACTCGGCTATTATCTTGCACTTCAATGTCTGTTAGTACAAGACTCCAGTACAGCACATATTCACAACACCACTTTTTTTCTACTCTTCAGTCAGCATTTTGTAACCTTGTCATGGAATTTTCCAGCATTGAACAAAGCTCTTTCACAAATGCAAAGGGAGCAACAATGCAAGTATTTCAAAGGCAGATCACTCTAACAGATGCTTTACAATTTAAAGAAAATATATTAAAATCATCTAATTTGCATATGAAGATGTTATTTCCTAATAATTTCTACATTTATATTCATTGCTCATTTCCTGTAATAATAGAGACCTGATCATTTCTTATTCCTGGTAAATTATTTAACATCAGAATATTGCTCATACTTTTTGGACACAATTTTATTAATATCTGCTCAATTATTTTGGGACAGGTGGCCAGGAAGAGATAAAGTGAGCTATTCTGTTTAGATAGTTAAGATGTGTATGACAGCAATTAAGATAATGGTTTAATTTGATTGCCATTTAGCTTTTAATATTATTAGGAACATAGAAGCTGCTTTTAACTCAGAAGAAAATAGTTTTCTTTCCTATGAGGAAAAAATCTCGTTACGTTCTTTACAATGTCACCGTACTGCATACATTACTACACAAGTGATGGAGAGTAAGCGGAATTCAGGAATTGTGATTACTAGCTCTACTCCTTGTTTGCTCAGTGACCTTGGATACTTGTTTAATTTTTTTGTGGTATGGCTTCCTCACTGGTAAAATGAGACAATACCTACCTCCTTGGGGTGTTCTGAGATGTACTTAATAGCCTGAGAGGTAAGAGAAAAGTACTATAGATGGGCAGAGTAGAACACCCAACAGAAACCAGACAATTAACTTTAAAATGAGAACACTAAAAATCAGAATGATTTTATTTTGGATAATTCAATTTTTGCTGTCTTTCTAGTAAGCCTCTAAACTTCTCCCTACTTGAAAAGGTGGGTGGAAACAAGTGTTATGCAGTGGTTGGAAACTTTGCCCCAGTCAAGCTAATTGACTAAAGTTCTACTAACTTTGACACAGCCAGGATTTCACCCCATAAATCCACTCAGAAAAGACAGCTGCACTTTTATCATATTTGGACAAGTATATATTATTTGAGAGAGAAATTCAAGAACAGGGGATTTTATCATAACATATGCTTAGTTTTTCACTATTCTGGTCTCTTCTCCCTTCTCTGCAGAGTCTGCAACATACACAGGATTTTCTGACTTGGTATCTGTGCGTTGTATAACTGAACCTATGCATTATGAGAAAAATAACTAAAATGTCCATCTTTCACAAATCACAGATGGTACCTTTGCTATTTGAAATGTGTAGTCCTGTCAGAAGACAAAAAATGTTTTTGAAAAACAAGCACAAACCCACCATGCTTATTTATACTATGCTAAACACCACTTACTTTACCAAACCTACATAGAGACCAGAAACTGCATATACACCATACACAGCTTAAAATCTGGGAAAAATAAGAAAACCTTGTGGTATAATAGCCTTTCTGTGGGCTTAGCTGGAACTGTTTCAAAAAGCTACTGTACCTGTGCTTGACGATACCTTCCCCTCAAGAGGGCTAACAAAATCAACTGCATGAGTACTCCTAATCTACTGTAGTATTGTGAGCTTCCCTGGCTTAAATTGGTGGTAGAAAATCATAGAAATCATCCAGCTGACTTAGTACTGAAGCAGATGAGGAGTGCTCATGCACCCCACTGCCAGCTCACCCTTTGGAGAAAGTAATGTCAGCCAGAGGAGGAGCAATGAGTACCTGGGGAAGATAATTTCTTACAAGGATTCAGCCACTTCTGCAGTGAACATCTGCTTAAGACAGCACAGGAGTAGCACCAGAATACACAAGTAAGCAGCCTGAGAAATTGCATGGGACACATTCATTTTTTTAAAAAAGCTGAAGAGACTAGACTGATTTGAAGAAAGAAATAGTTTGAATAACGACATAAGAGCCTCCAGAAAAACAAGAGTAAATGAATGCTGAGGGGCAAAGAGGAACTTGCAACAGGAATTTGGAGATAGCACTTAACACTTCTAAACCAAAAGCACTTACATCTGCAGATTAAGTGCCACTGTGTCTGAGTTTAGGTGCATGGCTCTCAGACCATAAATCAAAATGCAAAAATGCACAGGGAGAGCTAGCTGTTTCATAAGCATGTTTCAAAAAATTGCATATTGAACAGGGACCTGACTAGAAATAGCCAATGAGAAAAGCTAAGCAAGGAGAAGCAACTAGCAAAAACCATGACCCTTTTGAAGACCTGAGGAATACTAATTAAAGCAGCAATGGAATCTAAAGTTCTCCTCTGGGGATAAAAGCTTTCAACAGCTCTTTTAGAAAGCTGGTCAGAACTTACTCTTTTAGTTTAAAATGCAGCCATAAGAGATGAAGGGGTGCCAGTTCTCATCTTCTGCTTAGCAGAAGAGCTAAGGGCTTAGCAGCCCAAGGAAGAGGGACACTTGGATTCATTCCCTTCCTCATGCTAAAGGGATTCAAACCCACTTCTCCCAAATCCTGAAAAAAAAACCCTTAGCTACCTTTGAGTAAGCAATTGAATGCACTTCTCAGGTTTTGCTACTGAGCAGAATGAAACAGCAGTTGTGGAGTGAATATTCAAGAGAGGTGATGTGGCTGTTGCTGCGGCTGGGACATTTGCTGTAAGTTTTTCTCTACTTCTTATTTAGTAAAAATTTATTTTTCTCTGCATTTGTTTTGCTTTTTCGCAGAGGCCTTTAATATAAATTATATAAATAAGCTCAGCACCAACAGCAGTCGGGATTTTCTCCCACCTCAGTGAATACCCCAACCATTAGCTTTGATTCACACTCTCTTCACTTTTTCTACCTTGCCCCACAAATGTTGCTTTTCTATTTGCCAGCTTGCACAACTTCAGCAAGCAGGATGATTGGGGCATTCCCTCCCTCACCAGGAGACATCAGGAGCTTGTGCTGTTGTCAGTCCGAGAAGAGAACAGAAAGCTCTAACATGAGGATATTGCATCAAAGGTGCACAGCATCTTCCTTTCTGCTTCCTTCAGATGTGTCTTAAAAAAAAGGCACCACAGCTGTGTGGTGCTACAGCATGCTCATCAGATTCCCAAGAAATTTAAACATCTGTAGGTGAAGCCGAACTGATCTTTCCCAGAAGGTCAGTGAGCTCAAACTGGGACAAAACAGCAGGGACTTAGGCAACTTTTGAGTCAAATAGGGAGTCCCCATGTGAGTTTGGGAGCCTCAGTGTTAGGCAGCTAATGAGCAGCGAATTTTTGGATCACAGTTTTGAACTGAGTGAGCATCCCGAATCTTTGTAAACTGTAGTTTGATTATTTTTTATCTGGTTATGGCCCTAAGAGCTTTGATACTATAAAACAAGCATTTACCTCTAGCTACATGACTTCATTGACACTATCTGATTGACTAAAGTTAGGCACATGCTTAAGATATTATTTGGATTTTTGCCAAAAAATATGCAAGACGTGGCAAAAGACACTTATCGTTTCTAACAATGTGGGTGTGAGATGAGAATAATGCTGGATAAAAACGAATTTAAGCATACTTTGGAAAACTTGATAGAAGTAAGACGTGAAAAGTAAGGAAGAAAGAGAGTAAAATGATTCACAATCATTGTCAATGATCTTGAAATTGTTTGAAATAAAATGTATATATGTAAAAATGAAAATTTACTTGTGGAGAACTTGCAAGTAGCTAAGGGATGTAATTCAACAGATAAATAATTTGCTGTTAATATCTTTAGACCATTATGGTCAAAGAATCTTATTTTATTGAATATGCTGAGAAAGAATTAAATTATGGTAATGGTAATGGCATTTAATCTGTATTTTTACCTTAAATAATGACAGAACATTATTATTTGGGCTACCATTGGTAACTTAACTATAATGAATGCTGCTAAACAAGTATGGCATTTTAAGTCATAGAATTAAATGTTTCACAAAGAAGCTCTAAACTTACACATTGTAGGGTATTCTTCTGTTAAATTAAACTAAAATGTGTGGGTATAAGATTTGATTTTAGCTTCTAATTAACACAGTTTAACTGCAATAATTATACGTTCATTGTTTTTTATCCTCACCCTCTGTCATAACACAGGGGTGAGACAGACTATTAGTAGTGTTATTGTGAGATAAGTGTGAAAATGAGAGTGTGGACAGAGTTTTATTTTCTTCTTATTTTCAGGAGAAATTAATTTTCTGTTACTTTAAGGTGATACATTATGAAATGTACAGTGATATAATATGTCATGTCTGGAATTATGTAGATGTTTATTTCTATATGAACCTCAGTATTACAAGGTTTTGGATTCTCCAAATCTACAGTTCCCACAATGAAAGGCAGTAAAATGATTGCATGAAATACTACATATGATAAGAAAGTTTTGCATAATTTATTTATTCTTATTCTGTCATATAAAATGATTTATAGTTCAGGAGTAATAGAGGAAGCACACCAAGTCTCTATAAATTAAAGGCACTCTCTTTTCTTGTGCTACGTGTGGATTTTTCTGCAGTGTACTAGCATAATTTACTAAAGTACAAATGCTTTAGCATATACAGTCAATTGAAGATTTTGACAGATTTAAATATGGAATTTTATAGAGTTATAACCTAATTAAAACAGTGATTTGACAAAACAGCAGTAAGTTTAATATTATCCCCACAGTTGCCATCATAGCTGAATTTGAAGTGCACTCACTTTTCTTACAGTCTTTCAAAATCATACTTTTATAACAAATCATAAATCTCTTCTGAGAAAATGAATACTATTTGGGAGGCAGCTAAGGTGATTCCTGCAGTAAAAAACTTGAGAAAATTTTTCAGGAAATCAAGATAATATTTGTGGTAGTTCATTCTGTCCCACAGAGTAGGAACTGAAGTACACAGTATCTATGATACCCTAGTAAGCATCTACGAGATAAGAATGATAAGAAAAGACTAAAGGAAGGCAATTTATTTGGTGTATTTCTGTTCATATTCAATAGAAGTCTTCAATGAATCCTGTTTCTGGTGAGAGCAATGCAGAAACACGGAGATTAAATCTGTACAGGAGGACTCAGGAACACTTCTGAGGTCCCAGGGCTGGGTGCACACCTGGTGCCTGCTCAAAGAGAGATCCAGTTGTTCATCAGATGCCTCTCTTTCCAAAAAACAAATGTGGGCCTGCAGGCCCACGGCACACACTGGCACCTTCTGGAACAGAAAAGAACACTTCTGGCAAGGTCACCAGTCTGGGCCACTGGGGAGGGATCAGGACTCAGACACTTCGTCTACGTTAGCAGATAGTGGAATACAAAAAAGAATAATCTGCAGAGTGAAGCAGCTGATGCCAAGGACCTGATGTTCATGCTAGTTTTCTGGAGTTTTTTTTCTATTTCAGACTGGCCCTAGTTTAATTCTCTAGACTGAATACTCATGAGCAGCCAGAGTGCATCTTCTGCTTTAGTTTCAATTTAAAGAAATCAGATCATGTACCCTGAGCCCAATCTGTGATGTGAACGAAAGTACAATAAGTGACAGCAATTGGGAAATCTGCTTCAAAAGCACACTCCTAGTCCTATGCTAGTGTAGCAACACCAAGAATGCACTGAAATGCCTGCCTGTTGCTCTGTCTTGGCACAGCTGAAAAAATCTGCCATACCAGAACAACCTGAGTCCTGTTGCAGCTTTGCATTTCAACCACTGGCCAGTATCAAGGACTTAACAAAAAGGAGTATATGAACTTTCACCTAAACTGGAGCTCAGTGTTGTCTTTATGCCTGAAGCAGGTGCAAATGGGATGGAGTATCCTTTCCTGTCAAAACTAGGCCAGTCTTTAGAGAGAACTGCACAATTAAAGGTCCAGAAAAGGAGAAAGCAAGAGGTCTTGTTCCATGGCCTATCTTTGAGACACCTACTCAATGCTAAGATGCACCAAGATCTCAAAATCAAAGAAACTTTCCTCTGGTATGTTGCCAGTGATATTTCCTATCAGATACGCTCAGTTTATAAACACAAACAATCAGTTTGCATTAATCATGCAAACTAATACTTAAACAATTAGCATTAGCATCTTAACTGTAATCACAAGCTATGTGAAGTCAAACACTGCAATGAGGAGAATAAAACCCATGTCTCTTAGGTCTGTATATCAGTCACTATCCTATCTGAACACTTAACTTCCTATGTTTGAAGACTTAAATGCTACTAGGTTAGAAAAAAATTGAGTAACAAACTCTTAGCACCATGAGCTTAATGAATATTAAGACCAGTGACTTATAATATCAATGTTACTATTAGAAAGAAACAAGGAACTTGGACCTGACAGTGGAACGAACTTATCTTCACTGACAAAGCAAATGCTAAAAAGAACTTTTTCAAAATTCACAAATATTTCTCTATATATGTTGTAGCGTGGCTTCGTCACTGCCACAGATTAATCAACACAGGGTTTATTTCACACTAGGATGGTAGTCACTTGAGTTTCTCTATGAAACAAGCACCCTCATGTCTCATAATGAAGCTGAAGTGACATCTCTTCAATCAATCTCTTTGTCTATCAGAATTCCTGCTGTAGTTTGAACCCTCCACACACTCTTTTCTCTCCAAATTTCATAGCTGTACATTTATTTTTACTTTTACTTATTCAGCAAAAACTGTAATTGTTATTATAAATAAAGAATGACTAGATAATTAGCTCTTCAGTAAAACACAAAATTAACAAATAAACAAGACTATCACAAAGTAGTGGAATATTTCTGTACATTTTTAGGTGTTAGCCATATAAAGAATTTGTTTATATAGTGCTGTCTGTGAAGAGAATTACTTACTAAAGTAATTGTCATCACAACTGCAAATGATTGGCAGGGAATTATTTGTGAAATAGTCAGTCAATCCACTGTGGCAGCATTTTAAAACTTAGATGGTGTCTTACATTACAAAGAATTATATCAAACAGTTACACTCTCCAATTTTAATTAAAAATGGAATTATCCTGAAACCAAGCACCAGTTGTTTACAAGTGAGTACTTAATGCTGAATTGGAGTAGAATATGCATTATAGTGTTGTAATTAGAGAAAGTGTATATATTTGAAAAAAGAAAAAAAAAATCCTGAATAATTGATAGTAAATTTAAAAGCAACCTAGCACGGGTTTTCCCCATTATTTTTTTTCTCAGTCCAGAATGTCTTTATCACTTCTCATTACATGAATCTGAAGATATATAATACTTTTTTCCCTAAATGGGTGACTAGAGCTGGGCAAAGAACGTATTTATTCAGCTTGAAAATTTTGCCAGATTTAAAATCAGTTTTGATGAAGTGAGCACAGTTTCTCCAGTTTCTTGATTAAATGCATGAAAATATCTCCCAATATTTCATTTTGGTCAATGGAATGTTTTCTTCCAATCAAAACAATAATGCTCAATTAACCTTCGTGTTTGACTTTTTTATTTTTGGGGTATGTCTGATTTAAATTAAAATAATCTAAGTGAAAGATCAACAAGGGTTATTTTTTTGCTGCAATTTTTCTTTTACAGGCATCTGAATGAATGGTCAGAATGAAATTTTGACTGAGGAGGGACAAGATAGTACTCCGTAAATTAATGAATGGCATGGTGAAAGAGACTAGGGAACCATTTTCTTTATTACAGAACAAATGGTTGGAAGCATGATCAGGAACCCATTTTTTAAACAAACAAGAGGACGTACATTTTCAGGCATGTAGAAACACTGTATGACATATCTCCATGCATTACTATGGATTCCAAAATATTTTAAAAGTGATTAGATAAACAAGTAGAACAGAATGGATCAGTGACTATTAAAAACAGGATGTGGTTAAGCTTTGGCTCAGGGAGTCTCTTAGCAGTGAATTGGCAGAAGCAGGGAAGTTGAGAGCATGTACAGGCAGAAGTATCACTTTGTATTTGTCCTTCTCTTTTACTTTTCCCTGTTATTGGCTATTGTGAAAAAAGGCACCTAGGACTGATGGATTTTTGAGTTTGTACAATTGCATTCTTAAGATAAGTAACATTTGGGAAAAAAACCAAAAAACCTCTGAGTATTTTCATCAAGACTGTTTTGCCAGATTCATAATTTCCAAAGTTTAATTTTTGCTGAAGATAATATAACACTGAAATAATGTCTCCCAGCTCCAGCTGTAGTGGCAGCACGTGTATTGAACAGTCTTTTGCTGTACGGCAGCAGGAATGTGAATGTAGTTCACTTCTCTCTTCCCACTTTGTATAGGAGACAAGGTACTGATTAACCTTCCTAACTCTTGTTAGGCCTCTGACAGATGGTGTTGTTCTCCCTTAATAGTAGTGGTTTAGGAGGTTATAGACGTCAGCCCTTTCCTTTCACCCTCCACCTAAGGTTCCTGCTCTTTTGGTAGTAGCAACAGGAGTGCATGTATGCTGGCATCTCAGATCCTGCAGTTCATGACCTGGCACAAAAACATAAATTGCCATCATTTTCAGCTAACACACCAGGCAGTATGTGCATCAGACTGCGAACCATGGCATCAAACAACGGGCATGCTCTAACTTTCCTCCATCCTCACTATGGCAGTGTTAACCTTTGGACGTAGAGGCAGAAGCCTCCTCAACCTCCTGCAGCAGAAATTGGCAGAGCTCATCTGCTGGAGTCCCCAGCCCTTGAAAGAGCTAAGACAGAAACTGTGTCTAGCAAATAAAACCTTGAGTCTTCTGATCGGTTCAGAGGAGAAACAGGATTCAGATGAAACAATCATGATGCGAGACAGATATGATTAATGTAGCTTATAAGGTATAGGATGTGCCTTGCTAACAGATCATACTATCTCTTATCTTTCTAGAGCAGCCTAATAAGAAACATAGCACTTGTATCTAGAATGCTAGTTTCTTTTAAAAAAGGGAAAGGAGAAAGAAATGAGAAAGCAAACAGTTTGCAAGGGCTTTCCCTGTAGCGTGTTCCTGTCCAGTGCATTCATGGTGCTTTTCTAACTTGGGCTTGGCATTACAAATGGGCAGGAAATGTACCCAGCAACCAATTTTTAGCTATACATTTTATACTAATCTATTTATAACAAGGGGAATCATTAAATTCTTGTTTTCACCAAATACCTCCTTAAATGACAACACTGCCAGAAGGGAAAATGAAAAATTATGAAAGTATAATGAGACCAATGGATACAAACTTTCTGTTTATATACTAATCCAGTTTCATGCCTTCTGTTATAAAACATAAGCATCACTATCAAGTTAAAGTTATAGTCACCTTAGTTTAGACTCCTGAATTTAAATTCATATCTGCAAATATTGAACCCTTCAGTGAGATAAGCATCATAAATGCTTACTGAGGGCGATCAGAGGTGAGCATGCTTTATGTTTTTGAAAATTGTCCAATACTTCAAATGACTAGCCTTTTAGTTTTAAACTACCTTTTCAAAACATTTCTTTGTCATTTGCACCAGAAAGCCCATAAGGACCAGAGCCACAAGAAGATTTTCTGGCGTATGTCTCGAATTTATGTTCCTCTGTCCAAAACAGTGATCTTCAAAATTCTCTAGCAGTAGCTGCATAATCCTGAACCTATCTAAAATTTGCAGGAATCTCATAATTCCTTAAGAGACTATTCCCAGGTGCCCAGAGCCTGCTGCAGGGAATGCTTTGAAGTGTCTCCATTTTGATCCTTCTGAGAGATGGGGTGTCAAGCACATCAAATTGAAATAAAGAGTTTAAGTGTCTAACTACATAATAGGATTCTGGGCTATGAATTGGCATTTATGGAACGTGCCTAAGTCACAAAAAATAGTGGGATTTTAATATATCCCTCTCAGCTGCCTTTGCTATTGGCTTGGGAGGTTCCTTGGTTGGATTTGTGGGGGGGATCTAAATCTCAGGAACACAACTTCATATCAGAAATTGTACAAGGAGTCAAGACAGTTAACTCAGGTTGTAGCTTCTACAGGTGAAAATAGTATGTAAGAATTTATCTCGCCTAGCCTCAGACAAGTCATAGAGGCCCTTTCTTGCTTAGGACTTCCATCTAATATAAAGAAAGAGTGATGCACCTCTCGAGAATGACAAGAATCTTAGGTGGGTTCTGCCCTGAAACACCACTGTGTTTTTTGCAGCCCTAGCATGAATGTTCCATAAGTGCTGAATAAATAACTTCTGAGAAAAAAATACCTGCGATCAGACTTCACCACAGTCTCTTCCAAAAGGAGAGGAGCATAGAAGAAACCATGAGACAAACCCCACCCCCCCAACAACAACAAAAAAAGATCTGATACTTCTCAGGAGCCCGGATATAAAGAAAAGTCATTGCAGTAAGCAATAGGAGAACTATGGCATTGTATAGGAGTACCATGGTGTTGTACAGTATTCATAATAATAACATTGTACAGTATTCATAATAATAACAAAATACAGAGAGCTCTATATTGTATTTTAATGCAAATTTAAAGTACTAAGTAGTATTGTTATTTGGGGGAGACTACATCATGAGAAAGAATAACAGAAAACCTTTTCAGGACTGAGAACCAGCCTCCCTAAAGATAAGTTGGAAGAGTTTATCACAATGCATAGGAGAAAAAGAAATGCCCAATTTAGTCAATTTTTGATAATTCAGATACTGTTATATGACAGAATAAAGAAACAAGGACAGGTTCTTATGTGAAACTCCTAAAAGGCATGAAGGAAGAGGCACGGGTTGTAAGTTCATGCACAATAGGAGTGTGTGGTCTTATTCAGAGTTTGGGGGAATTCTGAATTACAGAGCTGTGCTAAAAGGGATTATAAAGGAGGGATATTGTCTTGCTGTGGAAGGTAAAACAAGATGTGAAAGTGAATTGGGGTGAACCAAAAAGGTAGTATTGATTTCTGTGGGATGGTGAGGTATGACTGATTTTATACAGTGTGATGATGAATAGCGAAACATCCTGAAACAGAAGCAGAGAACTGAGACGTAAAGGGCAGTGAGGGTGAACGCTAACCATATGAGGATGAGAAGGGGTGGCACAAGACAGCTTATGGTTGGGGTGCGAGGCACTGAAACAATCAGTTAAGGAGAGAAGAACGTCAGTACATGTACTAAGAATTCAGTCACAAAACAAGAAAAGCACATATTCTATAACTCCATATATTCAATTACCTCCTCAGATAAACTCTGGTGACTTTGGGATAAAGAAGTTCACACACAGGTTTCCAGACTGCAGAACTAGCAAATTTACTAATTTGCTGAAGTGGGTGAACCAACAGGAACATAGACACTCAGATTTCAGAAAGCAGACAAATTGTAATATCGGAATAGTACTCCATTTTTAAGTTTATTGCAGGTTACTAGTAAAACCTATTCCAGAACTTTATATTCCAGTGTTGGCTCAGAAAGCAGTTTAAGCTGAAATGCAATCCCACAGTTCTCAACCAGTTATTTTGAGACAAGTCTCGCAAAGTGAACCCAGGCATTTTCAGTTTGTTTCAGCTGCTTAATGGAAAAAAAAATGTAGCCTCACGCAGAGCATAAATTTAGTCATGATCCCACTCTTTGAACACTTTGTAAGCCATAGCTAATTAGTCTTTCCAAAACCCCTGCTGGGAAAGCAAGTAATATTATTCTAGTTTTACAAATGAGAGATGGGAGGAAGAGTGACATCACCTTAAATGGCTTGCCCAAACACATAGGGAATCAGTGTGGGGGAGTCTAGTTAAGAATTAAACACTGGCTAATTCTCACTGCTGGGCTCACACCGCGCTTCTGGATCACCCAAAGCCTTAGCAATGCATTTTGGGGGGATGGGAGGGTATCTGCAGACAGGAGGAAAGGTCTTTCATTGCAGATATTAAAAAAATAATATGAAGAGGAAACAAAACAAAGGGTAACTGATGCACACACATAAGTATGAATATGTTATTATTACTTGTTTAGCACTGAAAATGTGCTTGACTGCACCTTGTATTATCCAAATATATTGTGAATACTGATTATATACAAAAAAATAAGTTATTTCTGATTACACAATGCAATCATTTTGACAATGTCCCATTAATGTCTCATGATTTCTGTACAAATACAAAGGAAACTGCAACTTTGCATTACACTGAAATTTGCTTCACAGCTGAATGAATAAAATTATTTTTGCAAGCAACAATCCTTATATAACCCCTTAATGCAACTTTTACTACTAGTGTCATTTCCAACAGCCCTCATTTTTCACAATGCTTTGGAAATCACCGTGTGAACTTACAATACTTTAGCAGTAATAGTAAATCAAGCACGATATTTACGTTGAACATACTAGGGCCAGTCTTTAAGCTGAGAATGGTCAGCATTTCCCTGTTAGTTCAGTGAAGATGTCTAAGAGTCAGGTTTGTTGTGCCATCTGAATGTATTGAAAAATGTTGATGGGTAAGGATGGAATAGATTCTAATTAGTCATCCAAACACACTGGTATCATTAGTATCAAAAAATGGACTTGGAAAATGGGTTGTACACATTGGAGCAATAGCATCTTTTCCTCTCATAGCTTCTGTTCCTGTGAAGGGGAACTATTCCTGTTCAGATACAGACCCAATGGGGAGAGGTGTAAGAAGCACAGCATTCCCTCCGTTTGCACTGCGTGATGTGGCATGAGAGTACTCCTTCATCACTTGGGGCAGCGGGAGTTCACAGGGTGGTAAAGCACCCTCTCCTTCTGCTTTGATTAAGCCTGCATTTGCCCCTGCTAGTTTCAGAGGTCCCTGGCATTGTAAAAGTGGGGAATTTAGGAGAAGATACTCTCTAGTAGATATTTAAAATTTCACAATGATTTCCAGGAAAGTAATTGAGATGTACAACTCTGAATCATTTGTACTAGCATTTCAAAATCTTATAAAACTTGCTGGTTGAAGTGATGCATATGACAGCAGGAGATGCATAGTATTGTCACATCAAGCAGACTGAAATTTGACACTGTGAAATGTATTCAGGCACTAATCAGAAACTTCAGTGTTGCTCTTAAAGATGATCTGTGACTGTGATTAACTGGCTTTGAAATTTTGATCAAAATTGACCTGCCCAATTTTCTGGTCCTACTTCAGAAAGTCAAATCTCACCCTAGAACTACACAAATCCATTTAGTTTGGGCCTTTGTAAAAGCAGAGAAAGGGGGAAAAAAAGGCGGTGGAAGTAATTTCTGAGTTTTCAGTGATAGATTTTTTTTTTGATTTCGCACTTTTCCTAAAGATAGAATAGGCCTTACCGTAGCTGTCATAAGCTTCTTCACTTGTTCCGTGACCATAGTCATAATACTCAGGCACACTGTAACAGATCCAGATAGCCATGTTACTACTATCACAAGTAACCAACTCAAAACAAAAATAGAACACAAAAAATGAAATGTACTTTAATACTTTTACATATAGCATAATCTAGCTAATTTCAGGTATAATGATAGTTGAAAAAAATCATGAAGAAAAACGCATCAGTGACAGTAACAGCTATTGTAAAGCACATCACATCTCTTATCTACCAAGCAGAAAACAGAATTGTTTCTAAGTATGTAAACCTAGGAGATGTGACAAAGGTTGAGGACAGAAATTCTGTTTTCAAAAATAAGGTCTAACACATGACTATCCACTTTTTATTCACTGTTGTTAAATTACCAAAAGAGGTGCAAATCTCATTTACCTGTAATTCCAAACATTTATGCTGTATCAAATTCAGCATGATTTGTTTTCCCCAAAGCTGACTGTATTGTATCATATTGTATGGAACCTGTAAACTGCTTGTCTTTACTGAGGACACTGACAGCTCTTCAGCTTTACTCCTTAAAAAGAAAGTCTGTTTCCACTGCTTGAAGAGAGAAGACCTGATTCTCCACAGCCTTCTTCCTTATGCAAAGTTCATATTCAATGCTAATAAAATGCATATGTAAAATATGCAAGGTTCAAGAAAGCGGAAAATCAGAGTCTCAGAAATGCTTCTTGACTGCTTTTTGTTAATTAACAAAGATAATATATGTTCATACTAACATGTGATCAAAACATTTCAGATCATAGTTACACCCTGATAATCAGCAGTCCCCGGCTATTACCCACAATGGACACCCAGAAAACTTTGACCTCTGAAGCATATTGAAATGGCAATGAAATTAATCACACTTTTGCTTGACTGCTGTTATTATTTATGGTTTGCATTCTGTATTTGGTACTTGGCACCAAATTCAAGATCAGACTAGTGCTGTCTCAGGTACCAGGCAGACATAACAATAATCGATCCCTACCCAGAAAAACTTATAAACTCCATAGATTTTATTATATTGTATTTCCTCTGTCTGCAGTGAACCAGACAAAAATATAACACTTTCCTCATTAATTTTTTGTTGTGGTCACTTTTATTTCTTTTTCCTTGGAGACCGTATGAGATGGACCCTTGCGAAAAGAACAGAAGCACATAATCAGCTCTATTGCACTATTTATAACATTATTGCTTTGGCAGTTTTCCATATTGGATTACTGTTTAAAAAATAAGGGCTTACACTTGAAACAGAAGCATAGTGGACAGTGGAGCATAAGTAAAAAAAAAAAAAAAATCACAAATATAATAACAAGCAATATGTATCAATTATTTTCTTAAACAAATTTTAACTTTGTTCACAAACTCATAACACTTAATAGTTATTCATAGCTATTCCCGGAATAATTTCTGAGAATAATTCATGTGCTGTAGCTGCACATGAGAGCACTGATTGCACATATTTGATATCTGACAGTCAAGCTGTTTTGATTTGGGACACATCCTTCCCTGACTGGCTAGGCACAGCTCTTACAGTCAGTTACAACTACAAATATTTGTGGATTTTTGAACAGAAAAATGCAACTATAATTGTTGTGTATTAATTTACTAATTTAGCCAGCAGTCATTCATGTGTGCCCATAGTATGCTGAAATACATATCAGACAGATAAAATTCATTTGCTAAAACAGTAGCAGAAAGTGGACATAAGAGTGACTTGAATGCAAATGAAGTTATTTCTTTTAAAGATTTTTCCAAGTGAGCTCATCTGAGCTCTATATGACATAATTACAGTAGAGAATTACCCTCCAGTATAATGTGAGCATTCTTCTTTGCTTGAAAAATAGTTACCCAAATATATGCACCCTCCCATTGAAGTGGTGCAAGGCATTTTAGAAACAAACAGGAAGAATACATCTTTTGTTCTGTTGAACATATTAAACATTTGGTAGTATTTTGCAATGATTCTAGTAGTCAGCTAAATAAAATTATGGAATTACATAAGGTGAAATAGAGCACTGGCAGTGTCAGGGTTAAATTATCTATCTAGTCATATCTAGAGAGCTTGTAGTTTAGACCTAACCCAATGTTCAAAACGTGCAAAACAGCCAACATACTACCAAGATCTGGCAGACAGCAGTATGAACACTCTCATGTAATACAACTACAGCATTTTGGCATATCACCTGCCTTTCTGGGTATAGAAGGGTGTTGGACTAGTGAGTGGAGTTACAGGAGAAAAATAACCCAGAACTCTCATCTTCTGTCAATGGCTAAGATGCTAATATTTCTTCCTGGCACATTTTACAAAACAAGGTGACTGCGTCCAAAGGTCAGCTTTAAATTGAGTGCATTTGGGACCCAAAAAGTTATCCGTAGTTGTCCTGCTTTCAGTGGTCACTGGACAGGACCTGGAGCTGTTACCATCAAAATAATGTCCAGCAAAAGATAAAATTTGCAAAGTCAGTTAAAAATTCCTTGCTACATCATGGTTGTTGTATTTTTTTATTGGAGAAAAATACACAAACAAACATAAACAATAAGGGTGTAAGATAAAAATCCTACACAGTGAACATTCAGAACTTAACTGCATTATAAACTATAAACAAGGTTAGTATACAAACCATTAAAATAAGAAACAAGCTGTACTGTTACTGTAAAAAAGTAATTTGTTGTATACTGTATATATGATGTTTGTGAGCACAATACTTAACACATTGCTGAAAATGCCTAATTCATAGCACAATACATGATTGTTATCTAAGTTCTCCAAATTTATTTCCCTGAATAATATACATTTTTGAGAGATTTGAGCTGAAATGGTATTTGAAATTCCTTACTAGCTCATATTTTGATAATGTTTTGAACAGTACCTAAGTGAAGCAAATGTATTTCTTAGAATGAATCCGATTTACACTCACATTTTGTGAGCCAGACTGCTCATTCATTAATCTGCTCTATTGTAAACCCTGCTGAATATGTTATATATAATCTGTTACATGCATTTACTTGTAAAAGCTGTCCTCTATTTTTTTATTAAGCTGAACAATGAATAATGTTTAAAAAATGTGGTCTATAGAATATGGCTTTACATAATAAAAGTTATTTTTAATTATTATACACAAATATATGTAATTCGCTCATATTATGCCCAGCTATGGAAGTAAACAGTCAGCAATGGAACTTAGTATAAATAAACTTGTTTATATAATTTTAAAGTTCTCAGACAGATCTTGGAAACTACAGTGATCATGAGTTCTAGAAATCTCAGGTTTTCTTGGCAGTGCTAATTGGAAACAAGATACCATTATCTGTCATTAGCATTCATTACTTTCAGCAACATGAAGTATAATTTATTTAAGCATATGCACCCACCTGAAAGCAGGATGTAATACATTTTATAAAACAGATAAGATTAACTCCTTAACAACTTTTCATCTTTTATTCCTAAATTTTCAAAGCATTGCACTATATTTTATCACTAGGCTTCTGAAACACTACGGTCTTGATTTGCCAAGACTTAGACTTTAGTAACTTTCTATATTTGCCACTTGTGAAAGAATTGATATATATGGGACAATGAATCTTAGAAGTTGTTTAATTATTTCTATATCTCAAATGGTTTTCAACCTCAGAAGCTCTGAGATAATTTTTCTCTACCTAGATGAAACTTTCACAACTAAAATATATGATTCTGTCCTTATTCCTGTTTTGCAGCCAAGAAGATTAATAATATGTGGTAGTAATTTATTTATGTTTATTTTTAATTTAACTATTGGATTTCGTTAGTGCTTTTGAACCAGTTATTTTTAAAGTTTTGGGGTCAAAGGTTCCATAAACTCATAATGTCTTCTTTTCATGCAGATAAAGCTAGATCAGTTTCAAAAAAAGAACAAAAATGACATTCCTTATTTAGAAGACAGGAATCTCCTGAGGTCCCTTCCAACCTGAATTATCCTGTTGACGGGCGAGTGAAGAGTTAACAGGACTGAAGTTTGTCAATTGATATGCAGAAGAACTGATAGCACAAGAGCTGACCTGCGCAAAGCTGTTGAACAGAGGACTTAACAGGACTAAAGTCGTCTACCAACCGATATGCGCAAGGACTGACGTGCGCAAGGCTGCGGAATGGCAGCACTAACAAGACTGAAGAGGTCTGCCACCTGGAATCTGCACGGACCCCCGGGGAGGGAAGAAACGATATGGAGGTGTTGTGGTCTTGCCTCGCTAGCAGGGTCCTCCCAAGCAGACAAACAGACAGTCCTGTGATTGTGAAACTCGCTAAAAGTCAGCAAAAGCAGTGTTTGCCCAGAGCCCCAGCTGTATGAAAAGAGACTTGGGAGCTAGGAGAGTTTGAGCAGGGACGGGAACGTGACCTGACCATCCTCTCCGGCTGGACCGTGAGTATCCCCCCCCTCCCCTTTTCCTGGGACGCTGGGTTAAGGTAACTCCTCGAGGTTGAGAGTCCTCTCACTAGGAGAGTGAACAAGAAAGCTTTCAAGTAGGGATAAGCAGTCCTTCCAATTAATAATGCAGTAATCAACGGTTTCAGGTTATCCTTTCTAAATTAGTAACTGATGGTTTTGTGTTATCCTTTCTAAATTAGTAATCGCATTATTTTAATGGATGTTACTAATCCAAGAACTTGTGTGAGGAAATAAGCATCTTTTTTATTATTATTATATTACTGTCTCAGTCGTTGCTATTGAACCTTCATAGCGTGACAGTGCGACACCTGTGTTCCTGTGATATGAGAAGGGCCCAAATACAAAAATTCTCTATTAAACAGAACTGGCTTTTAACTTCTCACTAACTGGGACTTTTTCAAGTTGACATTAGCTAAGAAAAACCAAATTCAAATTTGACTGTGCCAAGATCAAGGGAAACCACACAACTTGTTAGCCAAAAGGCTTTGGAGAATGGTGCTCTAAGGTAGTTTCAGCAGAGAACCGCAAACAGAAGAATTAAAAGTGTGGCCACAAAGGCCTGATTCTTGGGTCAACGAGCCGCCTGAGGGAAGGCTGATATTCACAACTCAGAGACCAATGGCTTTAGGTATGGGTAATAACAAAGTTAATGAAGACTACATTAGCCTCTGACCAATGTCTCCCTGCACCTGGAGGAAGCTGCTGGGAACAGATTCTGAGTTAGCAACATTACCATCTGGCTCCTTGGCTGCTCTTACAGTGTTTGTGCTATAGGCACTAGAACATTACAAGAATTGAAGAGCCTGAGTACTTCTTATTCCGTCATGTTTCTTCTTCTTCTTTTCACCATTTTTGTCCTTTGCTTTTATGTGCTGGGAGATGCGTCTAACTTTTTATTCTCTAATTGTGGAGCACAATATGTGGTTGTGGTCATACAATGGGCATGCTACTGGCCAAGGTTGAAAGATACAGGAAAGGGCTCATCTGCTTTAAATACTATTAGGACATAGTTCCATATAGCTGTCTAGTGAAGTGTGTTTTGTAGCCTGTCTTGAAGGATCCTAAGAAATGGAAAGCTTTTGATTAAAACCTGTTGAACTAGAACTTTAACAGATGTTTTTTTCCTGTGAAGACTATATCTTATGTTACTTTCTCAATGTTTGTACTTTTTACCTGGAAGACTATACTCTAGAATCTTAAAAGAATCTTTTATTAGGTAATATTAAGGAAAAGGCCAATCAATTTAAGAAAGATGGTTTTAGTAAATTTGGAGTTACAATTCAGTCATTAGATAATAATCAAGTTTCTTTTGCAAAGTATTTGAATTGGTCTAAATTAAAAATTCAGCTGACAGTGAAGTTCCATAGTTCAGATTCATAATCAGACCAAAAGCTTCCAAGACAGCTCTGAAGAAGTAAAAGTGACTCTCAAGATACTTCCTTTTTTGCGTTGTGGTGCTCACCAATGTGAAAGTGAACTAATACTGTGCTTTAGGAGTGGCACTCTCTGAAGGGGGTTTCCTGGCCTTTGTCAGCTTGCAGTCAGCATCTATACTTTATACCGATACAGAGAAATCAAACTATAGCATTCCTTGTAGCTATAGCCCAGTCTGGTACAGCTTCAGACAGCATATTCTCAAGTCAAGCTGACACCCAGGATGATTTACAAGGATGTCTAAAGGTGGGATTCAATCATTTAGACAAGACTTATCCTTTCTTTTTGCTTTCTTCAAATGGATACTGTCTTGAACTCCTGTCTCATCTCTCTCTTTCTCAATATCCTTTCTGTTGAGTAATCCTTGGAGTTTACAGCCTTCAATACTGGTAATTGATACAATCAAATACTCAGCTTCTATGCTATTTCACTATTTCAGTTGTTTCATGTAAGGCTGTGGTTGTAATATCTCATAAAAGAGGAGGGAGTCAGCTGAACTGAATGCGCAGTTGACCATGAAAGAAAAGCTGTTTAAACAAAGCAGTATGCCATCTCTTGGAAGATAGTTAGGTGACCAAGAGTTGCATTCACATGAAGTGTAATATATACAATTTTTATAACATAATATTTCAGAACAATTCATTGCAGAAACATGTAAATAAAGAAATAACCCTCCAAAGAATTTGAAAGACTTCCAACTGGACCATCTCTACTTACAGAACATAACATCTAAAAGAATGATCAGAAATCTTTTGAATGAAGGAACTTCTTAAAGGATTCAGCCTTAAATCACAAGAAGCCTCTACTGGATAGATCTTTAGAACTAATGGAATAATATGGTGAACAGTTTGGTCAATTAAGTCTCCCTTTTTCTAAAAGCTCAAGTTTGAAAGTATTCATACTTTTAACAGAGAATAATGCTTCCCTTTACGGTATTCCCTGGATTTATTCTATAGCTTGCAACATGCCTGAAGTTAAACTAGATCTCATCTGTCTCAGCACTTTCAGATGTTTGATTTCATGTTGCTGCAAATCTGAACTTTTAAAAAATGAAGCCAGTAGAGTTATACAAGCATAGGAGTGGAGAGACATCAGAGTGGTAAGATGACTTTGGGATCTGAACTTTTTGCATAATCTGAAGTAGAAACCAATCTGTCATTTATTTGCTATAACCACAGACAAACAGTGATTTCTGTTCAAGTGTTCTTATTCCCTTTCTACTTCTTTCATATACACAGAATTATTGCCAAATATTTCAGAATATCATAATAGCATGTCTGCAGACATGCTATTTGCAAAGGGAATGATGCAGAATGATGCAGAATTCTAGGAACCCTATCAAAAGATAGAGACTATAGCAACGTATCTAGGGGTTATTTCTAGATCTATAGAAAATTTTAAATTTCAGACAGATGTATGGAGGAAGAATATCTTCCAAGAATTTTAGGAGAGATGCAAGTGATTTACAGAAAAAAAAAACTTTTCTCTACTTCAGAGCAACTAAATTTGATTCTATTTTGCTCATTGAATCTAATAAATGAGAAGTGGCATTTGAAAACAGTTTCTGATGATGAGTGCCATAAGTGGATTGCTGTGAAGTTACATAAAATGTTGTATTCGAGGCTTCCTGGCTTGATTGATTTCAATGGTTTGGAAATAAAATACTGGGAAATCTTTATTTATGAACAGGTGGATATAAGCACAAAGCCAAAATGAAATATGACAAAGTATAAATACAATGCATACTGGTATAAATGGAGAGAGTGCACAGTAGAGAAAAATCACAAAGAATATCATATTTTATTAACAACCAGTGTAACCGCTCTGCCTATTGCAGTTTAGATTACATCTATATGTCTGTATTTTACTATATAGTAATATTCTGATAGAGAAAAGTGGGTAAACCTGTGATCATGTCACCAACAGATTTAAGCATGTGAGAATCTACTAAATAAATTAATGATTACTCACAGGCCTGCCTAACCATCACTTTAAAACTAAGGATAAAATTAAATCATTTAACTATAGATATTTCTCTCCACAACTAGTCTGCAGGAACTTTTTACAGAGCAAGTAGCTGCAAATAGTGGGAATGGTTACAGAGTATTTTGCTTAAATAAGGGTATCTGATCATTGCTTATGCATTATTTAAACTCATTTTACCCTCAAGGAAGATTATAGACCTTTTTCTGCATTTTCCTTCTGAATGCAATCAGAACATATAAATCTAACAAATGGTGTTTACTAAAGATCCTCAGCAAGGCATTAGGAAAGGGAATATGTAAATAGCATAGACTCAGCAGCAACTCTGTGTCTAACTCTATGTCTGACTATTCAGAAATATTTGCTCAGTAGTTATTTGGTAGGCAATTAAACAGCCCCCAAATTTATTTTTATCCTGAGCATATCTTCAGTCTTCTGCCTGGAAATGCCTCCACAGCATTGTATCTGAGGATTCAGTTGGAGGGAGGGTAGATATTTGAACACCAGAGATAGGGAGCACTAGAGACACTGTAAAGAGATGGGAACTTCCTTGAAGTCTATCATCAGGTAAGGAAACTGATAGGAGATAGTGGGAACTGTGTAGGCTTCCCCATTGTCTAAACATGCAAGAAAGCTTTACAAGGCCAAAGATGAAATATAGAAATAGGAACCAGAACTTATCTGTTATACAACAGCACTAGCCATTTGTTACTGGCAAGGGCTTTCTCAAATAACAGTTCTGATTAGTTTTTCAAAAGTTTTGAAATGAAATTTTCTTTTAAAAGGCTATAACAAAAACAATTCCACTTTTTAGTAAGGCTGTTAACATCTGTTTATCCAAAGCCTGAGACAGAATACGAGAGTCATTTCCATCATACAGGTAGAAGCTTTTCAGGAATTTTGACTCAAAGGTCTCTGAAACAATAATAACAATAAAATGAAATGCCATGTCAATCAGCTACTTGGATTGCTAGACTTTATGGTGGTGCTAATGAATTAATGCTGTTACATCCCTTAAAAGGACAAAGCAAATATATAAACTGGGTAGCTCCAAGGCAACTACCACATCAGTAAGTTATGAGGAATCTGAATGCTGTTGCTATCTGTCCCTGAGATCCACAGCAGAAGACTATTCACAGTTCACTTTTGCCTCTTGAAGAGTCTTGACAGACTTATTTACTCTGATCATGACTACACATGCCAAAGAAAAGACTGAGAAAACATGTTTTGGCTATAATTTTGCATAAACTATTACTCTGGCACTGTGGTAAAGAGTCCACTTCAGTACTTGAAACTAAAATGCTTCACATGAGTTGGCTGCTAGGTTCATTTCTTTTGCAGTGATAAATCAGATTAATATAACTCTTCATTCTCTTGTTATTCTTGTATCTAAGATATTTTCCCCCTAAATTTTTTGCCTCTTTTCAATAAAAGTAAGGAAAGAGACAGTCTAAAACAAAAAGTTCACCCTGTGGTGTGTTGCATAGTACGATTGGATGTATTATAATCTTCAGTTTGTGTACCTTTGTGTGTCAAGATTAAAATGCAACCTGTGGAAGATTAAGAGCTGATCATTATGAAATCATGCTGAAGGAATGTATTAGAATTACTTACTGCAATTTAAGACAACATGCTAAACATATGAAAGTCAGTATCTTACTCTAATAAAAAGAAATTTTGTACATTTACTTTTCTAGTGCTTGAAACATCAGATTTACTTTGATTGTTCAAAAAAAAAGGTTTCTATTAGTCACACAAATCCCACAAATCAAGCTGGAATTTGAAAATTGGGTTACTTTCTTTAAAACAAAACAGCTTCCTCAGTCCAATTAGACTATCATGTGTTATCTTGAAATAAATCTATTCACGTATGAACAAAACAGGCAAAAGTTAATAGGAAATAGAGCTAGAAGAGAACTTATGGTGTTACCTGGTTCATTTCACCTACCACTAAGCAGACACAAATTAATTTACATCATTCTTTATTGAAATTTATCTAAAATGCTTTTAAAAATTGGCAGTGATGGAGATTCCAGAGCCTCCCAATCACTCTATTACTGAGTTTTCCTATATTTAGAAAGCTTTTTTTGTTACTGAAACTTAAGGCTATCATTTTTTTGCTGAACTCCAAAGGAACTTGGAGAGAATTGTCCCTTGGATAGTGTCCTTCAAAGGACAGGTATTACCAGCATAGCTATGTATTGCTACCTTTAGAAGTGTACTAGTCTCAAAGAGCTATTTTACCTGCAGCATGGTGTTTGTGAAGATGTCATCTCTGAAATTATGTATACATGCTAGGTCTTGATATCTGGTGGTCAAGCAAGGGTAACCAGAATGAATTGGAACTTGGGTAAATACACACTGCTGATATAAGTAATTCCTGAAGATTCAACTGGATAAAATATTCTTTGCTTTACATCCTAAATCATTTTGCAGCATGTTTCAGTGCTGAAATGATTGCACATTAAACCACATAAGTGATGTGGGCTGAACTGTGGTCCATGTTATATTCCTGCATATTGGAACAAGTAAGTGATCCCTAAATTTCCTCTACTGGCAGCCCATACCATAGAGAAAGGAGCTGTAAATACAAGCTGTACAGTAGGAATGAACTTAATAATAGAAACAAAATTAACCAGGAAAATAAAGTTTCTTCTCCAAGTCATTAACTTTTGGTATAATCAATCTCAGTGGTTGAATGTGCTTTTGAAATTTTCAGTGGATCTGAATTATTATAAGAATTTGAATCAGAATTGCAGAGCCTCTTACAGGTTGAATTAGTAGGTTGTTATGACTGTATATTTATTAATATTTAATACATTGTTATGGACATAGTCATACTATCTATGGAACTATCTGCCATCACAGTAAAATGGGCATAGGCAGCATATATTTCCTGAAACATTTTTTTCTCATTATATTTTTGTTATTAGCATAGAGAAACAGAAGTCCAATGGGACTTGCACATGACAGCACAGTCATAGGGATCAACCACATATAATTACACCTTTACAGTTAGATATAATTCATTTAGAGGAAAGCTGTGCCTGTCAACTTGATGTTCTCTGATGCTGTACTTTTCCTTTCACTCTTCTTCAGTCCTCTAAGAGAAATTCATACTGGCAATTACCTAATGGAATGTGTGCAAGTCTTCAGATCATGTAAAAACTTAGAAGTTATTTCAGACATATCAATGTCATCTTTCTTTAGGTTAAGATTTAGATTCTGTATTGCTATTTAACTTCTTTAAGAGGAAGCTGAGAGGTGTCATAATGTATAATACATTCATTCTTGCATGAGGAGCAGAGGTTTGGATGTTCGCTTAGCAGATGTAGGATGGGTTTGCAATGTGTATTTGACAGACAAAAGATAATCACCGCCCCAAAACGACCTGTATACCAGCATGGAACACGTGTCCGAAGGACTGTTGCCCATAGTATCATGCAAAATATCTGCAAGGTTAGCAGCAGACATTTTGTCAGGACTTGCTTCAAGGCCCTAAAATGGGGGTGCTATCATTAGTGGGGCTAGGTCCATGCAAGCAAGAGAAATAAAGAATGCCTTTCATGTATTTCATCTTGCAGCATAGAGCATAAATGAAGATATGTTATAATAAGGCCTGTGTTGCTGTGGGATAGGATCTGTAACTTAGTAATGGGTTGCACTGTTTTCATCCATCTTTTATCATTGAATTATTTATTCTTCTTGTCAGTATGTTACAGGTTTTCTTATATTTTGCAAGTCTATTTAAAGCTTAGAATGGGAGTCACAGACTCTTCTTTCTTTAGTAAGTACCCACTCACCAACTCATTTTGCTAGCTTATTAGCAAAAGCCAAACAGCAGAAAAACAAGTCAGCCGACCAACCCTCAAAGCCATTGTAGATATACCAAGTACCTCCACAGAAAAGAATTGACCAACGTGTGTGTGTTCATGACAAATGCTGTTGAACAGGGAAATTCTATAAAACACAAATTTTAAGCTTCAAAGGACAATTGTTGATTTCTTCCTTTTCTCCCTGTCAGACATGGTTGTTTACGCTGCATATAGTTGTGTGGGTAATGCACAAGTGGATTATACAGAATATATCCTTTCTCGTTTGTCCTCTAGCCAGTCAGTCCCAGGTTTTCTGAGCATCTCTTTTGGCTGTGGGATATGGTACCTTTGAAATGAAACTGCTGGTGCTGCTAATGACACAAGGGGTCAATGGTGATGACTACAGCTGTGGTAGTAGAGCTGAAGGCTACACTTGGCTGGCCATCAGGGTTTTCAGCTGATTCATCAGCAACTGATCCACTTCTGCAAACTTATTCTATTGGTCTTGGCTGAGGAGTTTGGCCACACTTCTCATGCAGTACAGTCCAATTCCCTATCAACCACTGGGTAACCAAAGAGGCAGATCCTCTCACAAACCATTTCATCCTTTTCTCCTGGTGATTTAGTGTTCTCAGGCCATGAATCCTGGACAGAGGTGGCGGTTCAACAGACTGATAAGTTCCTGCTAAGAAAATCAAAAAGTTCATTATATTTTGAAAACTAATAGAATCCTCCCATAATGTCTATGTTATAGCTGAGCTGGAAATCTTTACTTCTACCATTTTAGAGTTCTCTTTTATCACTTTGCTTGTTGTTCTGTTCAAAAATGGCTTTTAATGCAGCAGAGCACAAAAAATCTTGTGGTAAAAATCATATTTATTTCTTTAAACCTACATTTCAGCAGGACTGGAAAGGGAGGACTGTTGCCACCAGATGTTCTAACATGGTCTGAAGGAGAGGAGCTACTGAGGATATCAGTGTGCTTGAACTACCAAGAAGCACCAAAAAGTGGAAAACAAGGCCTGCATAAGAATGACATCTGCCTTAGTAATGGAAATTGGGCATCATTGGATAGAATGGCTCACTGGTGATGGTCGAATATATTTAAACACCTGTTCCCCTATAGTAAGCTTGTTTCATCCCAGAATTCTGTTAGTCAGCAAGAACATATATCTTGCAAGTTTTTAAGTATCAAGTGCAAGGGCAGTGGAAAACCTGAATGAATATTAATTGGTTGCTGAGATGAGATGCAACTGCTTGAGAACATCATGCTAACCCTTACCTGCTATCTGCTCCTCATCAGTACAACATGCTGTGAACCAGTAAAACAGGGATGGCCATCATATTCAAAAGGATTTTACTTCCGAATATCATGTCTCACATTTATATTCTAAACTAGAGTGGTCAGATTAGAGGTTTAGGAGCCAAATCTAGCTGACAGAAAGGGTCTGGTGTGCCTGTGCTTGCTCAGATACTTGTCACTGTGAGCCATTTTCACACTTGAGTGGGAGGGAGAGGAGGAGAGAAGAAAAAGAGGTTCCATGAAGCATCTCCAAATGCAGTGCAACATTGCCCAGGGGATCTCAGTCAAATCTGATGTCTGCCTCTGCCCGTTGAAATGGTTATTTTCTTGTTCTCTGTGGTCTCAGACAATGCTTTCATTTGAATTACCTTAAAAACTGTGTTTTGACATCAGTGTGAAAACATTTCTAAAACCAGCAGTGTTTCTAAATTTTCTTGCTAAACCTGTAGTCCTTAACTGAATCTTGTAAATAATGATTACAGACATGGTTGGAAAGGGCAAACAGTTATTTAAATAAATATTTGTCCTCAGATTTCATCCTGCATTCTGCATAGTCATTATAGGACAGGAAGATGAGCAGGAAAAAAGGTGGCTTTAGTAATGTGGCTGTTAGCTAAAGCAAGACATACCTCATGCAATATAGACTGCAACATTAGCTATACTTGGCATAACCCATAATTCTTTCATTCCTAAAATTACAGTCTCCCCAAACATAACAAAGATATGAGTGGTACACTACTTACCACAGGGAGGATTTGCTGCTCCAGGGTCCTGCTGTCCTCTGTCTTCAATCTGCTTATTGTGTCCATTTCAAAGTGGTCTTGAGGTGTTAGCTCATTTAGCTATGCAAACTTATTGTGGGTTTCTGCCATTCCAGTCTGGTTCTGAGACTCTTCCAGGAGGGACGCCATTCCCCTATCTTCAGTCTAAAAATCAGACTGCTGTCATGAAGGACCTCTGGAAGGGTGGCAGTGGTAGAGTTCTTTGGAGAAGGACCTACACAAAATGTGTTGCTGGACATGTTGTTCCATCTCTGACCTTCAGTATGAATCTTCAGATAATTGTACATAAAAGTACAGACTGTGTTATCTTCACCTGCAACTGGATGATCTTGCAGCTGGGTATTTTTGGTGCTCCTTCTAATAAATCATAATCTTATGTGTTAGCACAATAGTGTGTATTCACGGCATGTTCATTTTCTCTGCTGTTGGCAGAGATGAAGTTATAAAAAAATCTGAATCAGGCCACTCTTGGACAATGAAGGACTAAAGGACCCCAAGGCATATAAATGGGCAGAAAGCCTCTGCTGAGCAAAGGGGAAGTAGATATAAGGTCTGGAAGACAAAGGTAGAGGTGACAGTGGTAGTGGTGGCAGGCTATCTGAACACTACCTTCACACTGTGAATTGGGTCAGTAGAGGAACAAGACACAACTTACTACGTGCTTTAAAGCATACTGAATTCAGCTTGCATTCAGTTCTCCCCCCAGTGTAGTTTTAAGGGTTTAAAGTGAGGATGAGATTAAGGCTTGGTCAACATGTGTGGTGAGACAGCCAGTCAGACCAGAGTTCAGACCTGCTTTATGGCTTTCCATATTAATTTCTTAATGAGTCATACAAAATGAGTGGAAACAATTGCCCTTAACATGAGCAAAACTCTTGCAGCTCTCATCGCATTCCTTAGGATTTCAGTTAATCCCTGCAGATGGCAGCAACAATTATATTTCTCTCTGAGAACATCATCTACAAGGTTTTGTTGCTTTTTCCCTACAAACCACACACTGGATGATCTGGATCAGTATTCTGAAGGGGTACAAATTATCTTCTTTCTTAGGTGTCTACATTATATGTCTTGCTCAAATGATCAGAGTTATATTAATTACAAGATATGAGATTAGGAGAAAACTTTTTAGTATATATACCTATCCTAATATTTTGGTGATAGTATTCTATTGTATTATTTTTGGCAGGCTCAATAAGGAGGCATTTCTGTGAAACAAAATATAAGATACAGAAATCCAAATTGCATATCTAATAGCTCATTTGTTCTTTAAATATCTGAAATCTCAGTAGTTTGTTACTCTGCAAGTACTCTCTTTGAACTCAATGGACTAGTTGTGGCATTCAGTAATACTCAACATGGATAAGTGTGACTGTATATCCTGCCATATATTATAAAAGAAAATGTTTCAGTTGCAGATTTGAAATAGATTAGGCATTTTGGAGGTAGCTCACATTAGTAGAAAATACATTTGACTACTAAACTTAATAGGTGTTTAACTGACAATTATTTGACTCATAAGTTTTCTTCTTGAGTCAAATTATTGCTACTAGTTCTAGCTTGATATATTACACTCCTCATCAACTTGATAAATATGTCATTTCATTATTGGGGACATCAGCTTGCAAAGAAATTACAAGTTAATTCATATGATATAAAACAATGTCATAGCAGGCAGTTTTCTAACTAATTATTATTTTGAAACCATAGACAATATCTCCTGTGACAGTTCACTATTGTAGCAAAAAATGGGCTGAATTCTTTTCAAAAAAATTGGAGTACATTTGACAACAAGAATATCTACCTACATAGTGACATGATGAGTGCAGCTAGTAATGTATAATTATTTAAAAGTGTGTTGTTAAAGTATACTTGAAGGGGTTCACATTTAGGTGTGACATCCTTTTAAACATTCTTCACTGGTTATAAAAATACTTACAAAGAATTTTTGTATCAGCTCAAGTGCCGTTCACTACAGCAGTTATAGAGATGAACATAATTCTGGGAAGCATTTACATCAGCAAAGCATTCAGCAAAAAAAGTGGTTAAACAAAAAGCAAGTTTAAGGCCCTCTGGTCTTTAAAGTGCAAAACTCTGTATGTACATAAGCATCATTTTCTTTTCTGGTAAGAATCACAGTAATTCAATTAAAATCTACTTCTTTTCTTGTTAAAACTTTGGCTTTCTATGATCTGACATCTATCCTTAGTGATCAATCAGAGCATTTTCTGAATAACTGGCTGAAGCACTCTGTTAGTCTTCAGCTTAACTATGAAAAAGATGTCTTTTTGTATTTAATAAACATGGACCAACTGTAGAGAGAAATATATGCACATGTGTGGGAGGTATGTGTAGGTAAAAAGTAATCATTTTTGTTGCCTCTTTTTAATGACATGAGTCATAAAAGATGTCAATATAATTCTTTCCATTATCTCACACAGCAAGGACATAAAATAAAATATCCAGTCTTAGTTGCTTTTATCAATTCTGAAAGTTGTTGAGAAAGTATCTGGCAGAAAGCAGATAGTTTCAGTGTTACCTCAGGCAAAAATTCCATTTTATAGTTTTCCTTGAGGGTGGATGCCAACCAATAGTAGGTATTTGCCATCATCATTACTTTTATTTATTTATTTATTTGTTTGTTTCTGGTTTTGCCCAAGCATTATAAAAACTATGAAATATGAGATGCCCTTGGAGACTTTGCACTACTAAAGGAAAAAAAAAATGCACAGATAAGGTCAGAATAAGATCAGGTAGTAAAATGGTGTAATCACTTGGTTATTTTTAAACTACACTTTAATTTGCAATGATTTGAAAAGTCTCTCTGTGATTTTTGCTTCATTTGAATAATTCTGTATATTAACTCTGACCACCATTACTACTTTTTGATAATTATTTAAAATATTGTGAGATTTTGTGAATTTAATGTAGAAAATAAAATAGGAAATTTATATAAAAAGCAAGGCAAAAGAAGTGTTAACTCTAACAATTTCATTGAAAGTTCACATAAATTTATAAACACTTACCTTTGTGTTTGGGTGGCATAACTGTTGTCATATGCCTCATAGCTTGGATCATCATATTCACCCCCATATCCATCATCGTATCCCTAAGGGAGAAATAAAACACCATAACTTAGAAGACTGATAAACCAAATAATATTATCAGGCTGTAGAAGTAATCTGCATTAATGTACACATGCTTTTTGCCCAGTGTTTTGTAAAACATGCAGCCTTATTGACAAGAATTGTGAACGAATATATGTTAAAGGCTACCTGTATGTTGCAAATGTAAAGAAAGCAGCTTCTCATTTGAAAACTTAGTTTATCTGGATAAACTGCAATGTTTGTCCAAGCCACAGTGCTTCAGCAGGATCTATTTAGCATACTGAAGAATGATACTGAAAACAATTGTTTCCTAGCAATTTGATATAGAAATGGTCCCTTAAATAACTATATGTGAAAAATATCCACTGAAATGAGCAAATGACTTATTTGGAGAGATACTCCATCTGAAATGGAGAGATACTAATAACTCCAGAAGGCAATTCTGGTCCTCTGATGTCTGAATCCTTCTACTGAGGGAGCCATGGGCAAATGTGATCTGTTGTAGCTGCCTCTAGACCAAAGACTGTATGGTAACTATTAAAAAAAAAAAAAAAAAGGAGGGGGAAGAAAAAGACAGAGAGAACCCAGGGAATGACTTTGGATGTGATAGAGAATATGTTCATTCACTACACAACAACAAAGTAGGCAAGAAATGCTGTATGGAAACATGTTCTTTTTCTCTAGGAATTTTAGATATTTTTAGTTAACAGAAACCAAACACTTTGCAGTCACAAGAAAGTTCTTCTGTTATGGAAAGTGCTAAAGGAATTAGGGGGGATTAAAAAATCTTCAACAAATATTAATTATAGCAGAAGGCAATTCAGTCCTTTTCCACAAGCTATCCAAAATTTTGTTAAGTTGGGGCAGAAAGGATTGGATGGGGAAGTTCCAAAATAACAGGAACCCAGTAAACAACCACTTCTGGTAAACTATCATAATGATGCAAAGTACAATGTTATTTTGATACCTCATACTTTTGAATTGAACTAGACTTCACTGGTACTCCTGATTTCAAGAAACCATTCAAAGGAGAAGGTGTTCAGTTATGTCTCCTTAGGTCAAACATATTGCATTTGTCTACTGGTCTGGTTTCCTACTGAGGACTGAGTGTGAGTGCGGACTCCAGGTGAGAGGCTTCACCAGAAAGGGGCTGAGCAGCCTGAAGGATGCCCAGGAGGCCGACTGCAGGGGTTGACTCCACCACTCAGGCCCCTGCTGCTGCCTACAGCGAGGGAAAGCTTTTCTGGGCAGGGGAGGGGAGTCCTCTTAGGGCCTGTTCTGCGACTGGTGAATGACCTCTTGCAGAAACCACAGCCCACACAAACCTCATCATCTTCCAGTTGAAGGGCAGGTGCACAAGTTTGACTTGTCTTCATTAATATACTCTCATTACAAAAAATACAGTTAAACACAGATACCCCTGCAGACCACAGTTATATCTTTAACATGATATCACTAAATACACAATCTTGCTTCGGGGGGACAGGAGGAGAGAAACAATGAACCACACGAGACAGATGTTAGTCACATTGATCAGTACACAACTGGATGGGATCCAGCTATTGTGGAGATGAGGGTGATACAAGTTCCCGTATAAAGTGGAATGGCTAGAGGAAATGCAGTGCAGCGTGCTTACCCACTATATGAGAGACCAGGAAAGGGAACAATTACAAATTAGCTCTCTCAGTTCTTGATGCCTGAGGTGGATCACCATTCAGCACCAGTAGGACAGAGAACACTTGTTAATACAAGACACTTTTGTTGGTTCATGTTACATATTGTAACAGCCTCCCTAAAGGCTCAGAGCAGGTCAATATAGTGCTAATGGTTCAAGTAGAATGATTGGAAAACAGGGTCAGAGTAAAAAGCACAATACATCTTTAATAAAGAAAAAGTATTTTCTGGTTAATGTTCTGTTACTTGTGTTGTTTTGCAACAGAATTATCTTTTAATCCTACAGGTGAACTAATTATACGTGGTATATATTAGCAAGTATGATATAATGTGCCCAGGCAACCCTGTTCCAAAGAAGCTTTCAAGCATCTAGAAGAGCATTTAAAAAGACATCAAGCATCTAAATCTGAAATGGAAATCCAGAATAGTTCTGCTCATATCATTAAAGTTCCTCCAATTCCCCGAACACTTTTTCTTCTGTTTAACCTTCAGTTCCTCAGCACCAACAGCTTTAATATTTCAAAGCATTTCTTGCACACACATTTTGAGAAGCTAGACATCCAGCTCCCATGTAGACCCTGTGAGGATCCAGAAGCTACTGAATTTGAGGACATTCAAATACACATATACCATCCTTTCTGTGTGATGAGGACTTTGCTCACAGGGGTAATTCTGTATTTTATCCAGAGACCAGAACCCAGGATGCCCTCTCCAAATGCAGTGAAATCTTTTACTCAGCGACAGAGTCTGGCTCTGTCATGCACTCTCTAGGTCATTAGTCCTTATATTAGAAAAACATTAAATTGATCTAGATAAATACTCTGTATATGCACACTGAACACAAAATGGTGTTCTTAGGAAATCTAAGTAAGTTATTAAGGCTGTATCCACAACTAAATGAAGGCAAAAGAAGAATCACCAGTGTGCTTTGAATTAGATACTTAATTTTTTTTCCCTATAATATCTATGATCTCATTTATTTCAGCAGAAATCTTTATGCATATATATACACATATATACACATACATATAACACTTGGACCTTCTATTCTGTATGCTAAGTTTTTCTAAGTCCTTTTAACTGAGGTCTGTGAGTTTCGAGCAGAAGTACCTCTCAGATAAAGTGACCCTGAGCCTAATCAGTGTCCGCGGCTTGAGAACCCATGCCCATGCTAATCGGAATATTAGAGCACTTGTATGATAAGCAGAAACTGAGAGGGTCAAGCCACACAGTTTCGGTGAAGGAAGAAAAACACCTCCCTAAGCCTTCAAGTCATTTGAAGAGGTTAATGAAGGTGCAGATAAGAAGGATGTGATGGAAACAGTTTTCTTTGAATTCCAAAAAAGCCTCTGATGAGGTTTGGTTCTCAAAGCTGTCTATTGGACTGTGGTTAGTTGTCTGGGAAGACTCTTTCCCTGTGTGATTAGGCTTTTTCCTCATGATAGTCACCAGCATTCAAAAGAAAAAAGCTTACTGGAATGAGCTGAAAAATATGAAATAGGGGGACCAGTAGAAATAATCAAACTGTATGCAAAGGCAAACTGCCATTTCTTCATCATCTAGGTTTTTATCCAACAGTATCTTTATTTTCAGGTATTTATTAATGTAAC
Source organism: Apteryx mantelli (assembly GCF_036417845.1). Lineage (NCBI taxonomy): Eukaryota > Metazoa > Chordata > Aves > Apterygiformes > Apterygidae > Apteryx > Apteryx mantelli. Next base: position 110,738,334 of record NC_089980.1, on the reverse strand, counting down.
TTCTTTCCAAAACAGAAGAAAAAGATACCTTTATTTTGTGGCAGGGAAGGGGAAAGAGAACATTTCTGGTCTTTCAATTATAGGAATTTACTCTGGTCTTACAGTGGTGCATCCTGAAGAGGAGAGAAAGGAACTGAAATGCAGTTCTGGAGTTGCAGTGGGGTTAACTGTATATATATATATATATGTATAAAAGAATGATTTGGGGGAGTTGGTATGGTTCAGAGATTAAAAAACAAAAAAAAGGGAAATTTAAGGAAAATTTAAAAATACAGATCAACACAAGAATGGACTAATTTATAAACAAGAATATTTTAGTATTTACCATTCTTTCCTCACAAAGTGAAGACATGAAAAAGTCTTAGAAGACTCTCAGAAGAGCATATGAAATTATAAATTGGGAACACCCACTTCAGAAGCAAGTATGTAGTACTTTACCACTGATGCAGAAAATTATAGTTGAAAAAAGGGTGTGCCAGAAAAAAGGGAAATAATTAGAAGGTTTATATTCTACTTCCTCAGGAGAAGTGAAGTATCAATATGATTCAACACCCAAGATATCATTGGGAAAGATTTATTTCATTTATTTAGATTCACTCAAATCTTCTCTAAGCTTGACATGTCCAAACAAGTATTAAAAATACAAACAAAATAATAAGTATCATCAATAACAAGGACATTCTAGTCTAAAGCAACCTGTTCTCTTTAAACATGAATTTCCTACTTAACATTAAAACCCTATTTTAAACAGCAACAGCCTATACTAAAATGCACCAAATTTAAATCATCCCCCCTCTAAATAGCCTTAGAAAATAGGATTTTCACAGCATGCTCTGAAAAATGGTAGGCTTCAGCTCTGGGAAACCAAGACAGAAAATAATTCAAATACTTCTAATAGAAACTGCCCTACCAACAATATTGTACATATGTCGATTTCCATTGTCCTGGTAATACATGAAAAAAGACACTTTAAGGAAGCCAAAACTAGTTAGTTTTTTTTTTTTTTTTTTTAATAGAAGAAAGCCCAAACTCTTTTTAAAACAGCCAACTTCAAAATATCCAGCCTTTCGAAAAAACAAGCAGGTCAGAGCAGAGTGAGTTATGCTAATCTGTACTTGGCTTGGCAAATATGCAAACAAAAAAAAGGTCTCTAACCTGAGAATCACTATTAGCTTACCTTACTATTAGCTGCAGGCCAGAAAGGTGCTCCTGGCCATGGAAATTAGTACTGTACTTCAGAGGAGGTGAACATACAAAAATCCAGCTCTAATTGTAACTCTAAAACCAGTGGTTTGACAGTAAAGGGGCCTTCACATAGTTTCCACTATTTTCTCCTAACTGCTTCCATAAATCTACAGCGTCTCATTCCCTTTTCTGTCGTGAGTCAGTCACATTCCCGTTCTCTCACACATCCAGATCATCCATATCATGTAACCTTAGAATTCTGGAACCAGTCACCTACCACTCCGCCAGTCATTGTGAACTCCCCTTAGAACCGACAGGTAGAAATAAAGCATTGTTAGAGCATAACCTATCCAACGCATTTTGACACCTATCTGAGGATAAACTGGATTGCTCTCTAAATGAGGTCTGTCTCTTCAACGACTACAAAGGGAGCCTGGGATGGGTGTCTCAGATTTAGACAACTAACCTTTAGGTATGTAAGTTAGGTTCTCATCTGAAGCAATTTATTGTATAGAGAAAACTGAGCTTTTAAAAATCAGTGCTGCTAAGCTGAGTTTTGACACGACCAGAGACCCAAAATGCAATCTAGAACACCGTGAAATATGCATGGGCAAGGGCAGGGACGTCAAAATAGCATCTAAAACAGACAGCATACTGTTCAGAGAATATCTCACGTCAAACAGTTTGGTATGCAGTCGACTACACATCTAGGTAACAGGACATGCTAACAACTACAGGAAATTTTAAATCCCACTCCTTTTACTTTATGTTAAACACTGGAAAGAAAATACAGAAACACATCTGGGATGCTCTCTCCTTCCAGATGTACAGCTCATGCCCTTAGCTAGTCATACTCCCTGTTTGACATAATGAATCTTCAATTTTTTCCTGTATGGAAAAACAGATATAAGTGAGGAAACAGCAAACACTCTTCTAGTACTTCACTCCCATCACCATATTCTGATGGGCATGGCACTCTCCAGGGAGGTGGGAGGTATGTGCTTAACAGAAATGGTAATTTTAACCAAGGTTTCTATCTTTTCAAGCATATCACAACTATTATACATGGGCCTGTACTAGTGTCACCTCTTTCTCTATTTGTTCTTTTTTAAAAAGTGGCAAATAGAGCTGTCATTGTGTGTTGGCAATGATCTATGAATGTTGGCTTGATTGAGCCTCTCTAGGGAGCTATAAGGGGGAAGATTTACCTTCTGATCACAGTCACATGCTCATGAATTTGCTGCTCAGTCACCAAGTCTTTTTAAAATGGGGGCACCTTTGAATATATGTAGAGGGACAAATCTCAGTCCACAGAAAAAATTCAAGCAGAAAAAAAAAAAGAAACCTACGGAGCTTACTTCATGTAATTTAGACAAATGGCAATTTCTCTCCACTGACTATAAAGAGGGGTAAAAATGACTAGTTCAGATTTGGGTTATCCACTGTTGAAAACCTGCAGTTAGAGCAGATGAATCTCACTGAAATACCTGGAAAGTTAGCCTGTTGCTGAGGAAGGTTTCCCAGAATCGTAATTTATGTTTAGAAACTTAACGTCCGACAAAATTCTTCTTTAAGCATTTGTGACTGTTATCATTGCTAGCCTTGGTATTTCTCCGTTATACCTCGAGGGTCAGAAAAGAGAGACTAGATAACATCAGTTTGTTGAAGATGACATATATCCTCTGCACTAGTGAGATCTCACCAAGCATTTTGAAGACAAAGTCAAAAACAATTAAGTAGAGTGGCATTATATCCATCAATATGATAAATACTAGTACTAATAACAAAAATAATGCTGAAATTAAAATGGGAATACTAAACAATTGAAAATCAAGGCTTATGTTAAGGACTTCAACTCACAGGCTTAAATGCAATATATGAACTAGAGTCTACAACCAGAGCAGATCTGCTTGCCAGAGGCAACAAACTAATTTCAGTACACTGGGCCTCCTAACGAAATCAATTTTGTTCTTCACATACAAGAATTGGGAAGTATCTTTATAACTGGACGGTAAAATATACATAGCTGAACATCTTTCACATAGTCATGGAAATGCCATTGATATTTCAATGTAATCATAGTTACAGTGATTTTGTGAATACAAAGCAAAGAACACAAATGCTCATGTCTTCATATTTCACAGGTTTAGTAACCCAGCACTGAACAATTAGGCTAATAAGAATGAGTCAATCTAAACTAGTTTACTGCCCAGAGATCCTAAAATTGATTCTACTCAAGATAAAAATAGGGCAGTGACCATGGAAGCAAATAACTGTGGGGTGTCTAAGCAATCACAGTAAAAGAGAATCTCAGATACTTCAGCAAAATGCTGTGCACTCCCCAAAATATAGGTTTCATTATATTTTTTTGGTTTTTCTTTTCTGTAGTTTTCAACTAAATACAAAATAAATGCCTAGCATTTAAAATATATTTTGGTGTGTTGAAAAAAAATCAAAATGGGATGAAAATGTAAAAGAAAACCTAGTATAAATGGGAGTCTTCTCCCTCCTTCCATATTTACAAGACTATAGCTTACAGCATAATTTGCTGCTGCAATTATTATACCAGAACATTCATCTCACATCTTTATTTCTTTAAATCTTCTGTTAGCTCTCCTGTGCTTATGGTGTCACACTGAAACTTCTAATTTCTGTGTCAAAGCTCTATATAATCTGCTGCTGCTTACATCAGTTTAACTTGTCAGACTTTCCCTGCCCCCAACCTCACTGCCATCAACACCCCAAACAGGGCATTTCCTTGCTCATTTCATTCGTGCTTTTTTTTACACTGCCCCTCCTTACAGAATAGCTTCCTAACCTCAGTGTCAATCATTCACCCAGTTCCTACAGCACAGGAATGTGTCGCAGAGACAGCTTTTTCTTCCAGAATCAATAAAATGAGTCATTTTAGAAAAAAAGCAAGTGAAAGTGAAAAATAATCAAAGTTATCTTCTTTGGGTACCTGCAGTAAGTTGCATTTGCAGCTTCTGTCTAAGATTCTGAGATCCCTGAAGGAAGGATTTTTTAATTGTTATTTTTATTGATGCCTTGTACTGCTTTATATAGTACTTACATAGTACTTACATAGTACTTCAGTGATAATATATTACAGTAGCAAGTTGCATTGGTGACAATATCACGTAACTAGCATTTAAATTAAAGATTTATTTCTTCTGTGAATTGAAATGAATGGACTGAAAAGCAGTCTTCGGCTGCCAAGGGAGGATGGGCTGTAATACATCCACTATTGGTTTTAATCTCTTTATCAGATCTAATATTTTTTTCTCCAAAATTTCAGGTAAATCAAATAGTGAACTTGTTGAGCATCCTGATTCACCCCCACAGGAACTGTATAATCAGGAGATTGATCTGACATAAAATCTGTCCATGGAGCAGAAAGATTTCTTATATAGTAGATACAGAGACCATTACAAGTATCTATCGAAGACTGACAACTGATGCAACTGAGTTTAACAGCTTATTGACAGTTTAAAGCATGTCACAATGGTTCTTCACTGTAGCCACAATCCCTTAAAAGTAAAGCACTTCAATCTTAAAAAAGCTTTGTAATAATACAGCAAATTAAATTTCAGACCCTTGAAAAAATGCCACTATTTGATTTCTAGTAATTCTCCTATTTATTTTCCAGCCCTTGAAAATGTGACCACAGGATTGTCCATCTCAGACCTTGTAAACATGCAAGTAAATTCTGAGATGCTAGCAAAAAGCAGAAATGCTTTGACAGGTGCTTTATAACACCCTGAAATACATTTAATTTAAATCAAATTTCAATCTGATGTATTGTTGATGCTGGAAGTAGGCAGATTAAATATAACTTGGCCAAATGCAGGATAATGTGCACTGGTAAATACATTCTCAAATTTTATAAACTGCCAATTTCTCTGAATTTACAGAATTCCCTCAGGAAAAAACTTGTGGGAGTCATCACAACTAACGGCTAGGAGATCTGCCCAATTTTACTGCAGCAGTAAAACAAACAAACAAACAAACAAAAAAAAAATAGCCTTTCATTTTCCAGATGAAGAAAAGAAAATGTATAGGTTACTTCTAGGTGGAATTCCATTGTTTTGATCTGTTTTTATTCTCTGTTTAAATATATTTAGCCATTAAGGAAGGCTAAAATGACTTCACTTTGGAACAGTTCAAAAATTGTTTGCAGTAGTTAACATGCAAAACCCATTACATTTTATAAAGGTTTGGAGAAAATCAGAGAAGTGATTTGCAGCTTAAAAGGAGAGACTAGAATTTCAGATGGAAAGAGAAAACAGTAGACTGGAAATTGTTTAAGTGCTTAAAACAATAGAAAACAGGGCAAATAAAGATTTTCCCTTTTTTAATCCTGAAGTAGGTCTAACTGAGAACTCAAACACTCTGAATGCTTGAATCATTAACATCGTCTTCTACGTCAGACACCTCACAAACATTTTCATAAGTGGCACCTGCTTGTCCAATCAAATTCCCAAAGTCCTAGATTGTTACAAAGATAATTCATCACTGATCTCCCCCCTTCTTTACACTTTTAGTAATATAAAATATTTCCTAGAAAACAATTTTATAGAAAAATATTTCCAAAAATAAATTTGGACAAATGAGATTTAATTGATTTTTTAGTTTTGCTTGTTTTGTCTCAGTAATTTATGCATTTTTTCATTCCCTATTTAAATAAATTAACTCTTAAGGCTTTTTTTTCCTTTCAAAGAGGATAATGCAGTATTTAGAAGATGTACCAACAGCAATTCTTATTTGCTATTGTTTTTAGACCTGGAACTAAATATTATTCAGTAGTCACTGTGGGACCTTTGATATAATTTTGGAAGTTGCAGCCTGAGCAGTTTGTCTCATCAATTTATGCATATAAATTGATCAAACTTATTTTTTTCTTCCAAGTCTAAATTTTGAAGATGTTACATGATCAAAGTATTTCCCTTGATAATGCTAAAAATTAATTTAGTACTGGACAGACTAAGCATCATGTTGATATCAATTTCCAGAAGAGATGAATCCCATTTTTTTCTGTCTATGAGAATGATTAAACTTATTATACAGTGCTGTTTGCAGTGTAAGCAGCAGTGTTTGCGTTGCTGTTAATCACACTTGAATAAAAATGTTCCTGGAAATTACTCTTGGTCCTGCATACTGTACAGGAATAAAGAAGAAAGTGCATATTCAAAGCATGCTCTTAACTGTCCCATTTCATATTCTAATGGATATTGTCAGTGAATAACTAGAACATTTATTTTAGCATGATGTATAAAACACAAGAATTAGAGGTAATGCAAAAATTTCTTCTTGGCATTAAAAGATATGCAAGAAGAGTGAACTTAACTAGCACAATCTTGTACAGGAATTATTGCAGAAAAGTCAAGTATAATTAAAAGCAAACATGTAGCATGTGAAGGGACTTCTCATTTGTGAATATAATAATGAGCAGAACAGTAAAAAAGTATTTAATATTTATTGAGATACTTAGAGGTAATCTTTAAATTGTTATTCCATCAAATCTGAGCATGCAATTAGAGAAATTAGGGATAGAAAAGAACAGATCACCTATTAGGAGCTCCTATCAAATATGATCCCTCCTTTCAGCACATTTTTTAGTGCTTTCTCTAATCAAATTCTAAATATTGCCAGTGGTAAGGATTCCACCATTTCTCTTGGGAGACTATTTGACAGCCTAATAGATCTTAGTGTCAGGATACCTTTTCTAACTTTATACCATACTAAATATATCTCATTGTGCCATCCTCAGTATGCTCCCAGCTCTGTGTTTATACTCCTCCAGTATCTTTCAAGAATAATTTAATTAAATAGAAAATATAAAGATTCAAAGTCAAATGCAACCCTGACACAGACAGAGATATACTGATCAGTATGTAACACAACAAGCCAGAACCCCCAAATCTTCATCAAAACTTTACACACATCCATACCTCCAAAAACGCCTTCCTTTTCTTTGGGTCCCACAAACAGATGTGTCTGAAAAGACGGCCGGTCATCTTAGACTGTACTGGCTGAAGACAGGAAAACATTATGACTAGACCCTAAATTGAAAGCATTCTAACACAAGTGCCTCTCAGGAGGTATGGCATAAGGGGAGAGATGACCAGTCTGGATTAAATATTTAAAGTCTGTCTTTTTGGGGGGGGTGTATTAAAGTCACAGAATCACAATCACAAAATGGTTGAGGTTGGAAGGGACCTCGGGAGATCATCTAGTCCAACCCCCTGCTCAGGCAGGGTCATCTAAAGCACATTTCCAAGGATTGTGTCCAGACAGATTTTGAATATCTCCAAGGATGGAGACTCCACAGCCTCTCTGGGCAACCTGTGCCAGTGCTCTGTCACCCTCACAGTGAAGAAGTTTTTCCTCGCATTCAGATGGAACTGCCTGTGTTTCAGTTTGTGCCTGCTGCCTCGTGTCCTGTCGCTGGGCACCACTGAAAAGAGTCTGGCCCCATCCTCTTGACGCTCTCCCTTTAGATATTTGTATACATTGATAAGATGCCCTCTCAGTCTTCTCTTCTCCAGGTTGAACAGTCCCAGTTCTCTCAGCCTTTCCTCATAAGAGAGACGCTCCAGTCCCTTAATCATCTTAGCAGCCCTCCACTGAACTTGCTCCAGTAAAGTCCACCCAGAAAGTCTCAGGAAGTTAGTACAGACCTCAGAATATGGGTTTCATAGCAAGATATTAGCATACTCAGCAAGCCTCTATGCTGTTCACCAGATGATTGAATTTGTGGATTGTTTAATCCATCAAAGTGACGTAGATATGGATTATAGTAACAAAACCTGTATTAAAGAAAGGGAGCGAAAATCCTGTTATTATGTGTGTAGTGTATTCTGAGACTCTGCTGCAGCCTGACTGTCGTGCAGCAAAGAAGGATGCATCGTGTTCCCAAATTGTGGCAAGACACAAGTAGGAGGGAGGAATAGCAAGGATGGTCTCCCTTACTGGATGCTACACTCTTTCCACCATTCAGCTGTAATTGCTTTTGTCTAGCTAGGATAATTATAACATTTTCATTGTTCTACTTAATACTCACTGATGTTTTGGAAAAGGTGCCATTTTAGATTTTGGTAAGCTTCTGCTAAGCTAGAGCTAGGTTTCTAGCTGATCGCAGCCGCCACACGTCTGATTTAGTTATAAAAATGGCTTGCACTGTAGAAATATCAGTGCGGCTTTTTAAGAAATGGGCTCCTCTATTGTAAAGTGTAGATTAATTCACTAAGGAATACATAAATCTATATTCATCCATACACACATAGGGACCTGTCTTGCTCTTTGGTAACTGCAATCCTTTCATCCCTTTTACTCACATTGTATGAGCTAATGACAATGCTCTCTAAAAAGGATGGAGAGCAGAAAGTGATGTTCACCATAACTCAAATCTCTGGTGAGATGTAATTTCTAGTTCCCTTTTTTACAACCACATTAGATAAACAGTGTCAAATGTGACAGCCTGACTACTTTCTAAAAGGAAATACTGTTTAAAGAAATTACTCTCTGGCCATAGATGTGGAAGCACAATATAGATTGCAGAGATCATTTTTTTTACTGAGGTACTTGAAATTGTGTGTTCTTGGTGTTTTTATATATGAATAAATTTTGCTGTCATTTCTTAGAGCTTCTCACTAAACCCAGAACCCTTTTAGCTGCATAGCTGGCACTGAAAATAATTCTATGTGATTTTAGTTCTTCAACAGTTTACATTTTAAAGCATGCACAGTAAGTAAATTTGCATCAATATTTTAGGGAGCACTGTCCCCTGCCCCCAAACACATATGCATACACAGGAGCAGAAACTTATATAATCAGTTCCTACACAAAACATTTCTATTGTCTCTCCATCTAGAAAAAAAAAGAAAAAAATTTTATTAGAAGAAGCTTTCCATCATGACCTACCACCCAGGTCATACCCTCTGGTACTTTCAGCTACTATTTTTCCCTGTATATCATAAAAGATTTTTAACATTAGACTTTGATTACTTTTATTGCTGCAACTGTCAGTCAGTTATTTCTTTGTATAGAGGGCTATTTCTATGGAACAAAATTCTTGTTGTAATATATTTTAATCAAATCTATCTCTGGAAGAGAGAGTGTGGCTAATGGAATCAAAAGAAATACTTTCTTAATTGCTATTTCTTTTAAAACATTATTTCAGCATTTTACACACTGATCTATACCTTGCTTATATGATGAAAATACTTTGCCCTAGGTAAGATAAAAATCCACTTGTGTCTCAGATCTTTGTTTTAAAGGACAACAATTTTACAGAGAGTTTTTACACTGAATTCAGTGAAGACATCAGGTCCCATGAAACAAGCTCAAAAGCTACTATGTAAGTTTATAAGTACTTAAAGAAGGAATGATAGGAATAGCTAAGTAACAAAGCCAAAGAGGGAAGGTTTGTATTTATTCGTGTGGAAAAGGAGGAGCATATGGATACATTTTTTTCACTATCAATTCAGAGGGAAAGGTCAGCTAACATTTACACTCTGTCTGGATATTTAAAAATTTAGCAGAAGGTTACTCTCATCTTAGAAGCCATAATGTCGGAGACTGAAGATACTGTCACTCTTCTTAAAAATCTCAAAAAATTTTTACAGAGGTGGTTCACATTTGTAATGTTTCATCACTAACTAGTTAGTATTCCACAGTAACAGTATTATCTCCTTATTTGCAAATTCTTGTTCTGTTAATATATTAGAGAAAATAGGGATTAGTTGTAATTCCAATGATCAGTGACCCAGGAATCCATATAAAAAACAGTGCTTCACAGAGGCAGTGTCAACACATTATATAGTGCTTCATTACAGTGTTTTGCTGGGTTGTGAAACAGAGAAGATCCATGGGACTGAGTTTATTTTTTGCTTTTGTCTTACCCAGAATTAGGATCACACTAGTGTAAAAAAAGTATACATGATCACATGAAACATCAAAATAATACTTAAATAAAAAAGTAATTAACTTCCCTTAATTAACTGTTCCTACTTCTTTCAGCTCAATAAGCTGTCTGTTCCATACATTCCTAAAATTCAGTGCCAAACAATGAAGACACTAAAACATTGAAGGAAATAAGCACAAAAAATATACTTGCTGACTCCAAGAATCTGCTAACTTAAGGGGATATAAGTTGAAAGAAAGCTGGCTCTTTCAGTCTCTGAAACCAAAACATCCTCAAGGTTAGTGATTTTCTGTTTTCAAATTTCAGGGTAAGAAATATCCAAATCAGGCTCATGAAAACATTTGACACCTCTGAGTCCCATCATGCTAAGTTCAAGAACCCTACTTTCAGCAGACTGGAGTAAATTAGTCAAACAACAGCTGGAAGTTCATTGTCCTACAATGAAGCTGTCTGCTCTGCCAAAATCTCACTCTGTTAATGCATCTAAGAAACAAAAGAAGCTGACTTAACTCTGATGCTGATTTCTCACACTGCATCCCTCTAAAAATATAAAAAATTAAGCTCTCCACCTTATTTCCATATTTCTATATACACCAGTAGCCAAAGAGCATAGATTTTCATCATGTTGAATGACTATTGACTTGAATATATAGCATTAATATTAAATAGGAAATAAGTCACTGGGGCTAATGGTATTTATTCCCTTTTTAAAATGTTTGGAGATGTGTGAATTAAAAAGTGCTAAGTAAACTACTGAGGATCACCCTGATACTTGTAGTAAGGACTTTTATAGCACTTAATTACAGGCATCACTGAACTAATACTAAGTTAATTATTAGTATTCAAATAAACATTAAGAGTTGCATCATCGGTGATCAGAAAGCCAGCCTTTGGCTTTTAAAGTGTGGTCACCCCCGCCAACTGAAGAAAGTTATATCATAATTTTGCATTTTGACCTTGAGGCAGACTGGTGAATATATTTGCAGTCAACATGGTAGGGAAAACCACAGCTGCCAGACAAAACTGAAAACATTCCTCATAGAAATTAGAGACAAAATTTTTCTTGTCCGTCTTTTCATCTTTAATGTCTGAGCATCCAAGAAGATCAAAGGGGTTAGTTTCTTTCAAGATGTGAGGTGCTACAGTGCACAGGTTCAATGTAATGGATGTCATAAAAATGACTTGCTAGTATTGGTAAGCTTGTTGTAGAAGAAATTAATATTTAAAAGCTAAAACTGAAGTGCATTTGGATAAGCAACACAATTTTCTTCTTGGAAAGAGGTTGAACAAGTACTGTAAGGGAAAGTTGAAAAGAACTTTGAAGAGTGAGTTCAAGAGGGTGTGAAACTATTAAGAGATAAACGGGTGGGGGCCTACGGTAGTGGCCCCCCGGTGCACCGGGACTGGGGCATCTTGGAGTTGAGTTGCTCAGGAATGGAGCCCAAAGAGTGTGGAACTCTTAGGGGGCACCTCTTGTGTTTTTGACACTGCAGAAGTGAGTATTTTTCCTGAAATCCTGTTACTTCACTTCAAAATGGACTGGCTCAGAATGAGGAGAGTTATTTCGGGACAACAATTAGAAAAACAATGCACAAATTCCTGGTCTAACATAGTCAATCATATCTTATTTTACAGGGTGTCATCCCTGGCTTTTGCTGGAGAAGATCCTGTGACGGTGTGCTTCTTCCCCCCCGCGATGTGCTCTCTCCCCCTCAACCTGACCTCCTCGTAAACAGCACATAGGCAGGGGCTAACTGAGCATGTGCCGACTAAGACCCATCTAGCATGCAAATATGACTGGGAGTCAATCATCTCCCCCACCATAAACAGGGGGCAGCCCAGAGCCCATTGAGCTCTCCTGCACGGCAGCGGGCTGCACTGCAGAACCGCCTCTTGAGCAGGTCACTTATCTAGTTGAATATGCAACTTTGTTGTTAAGGCACACTCTTGGAGAAGAAAGTTTTGGAAAGTAATCCTGGTCCAAGAGTTATTCTGAGTTGTATTTAGTTATTTTACAACATTAACCTGCTTAGAGCAGAAACAGAACCCCTGTGATGTAAAATTCTCTCTTCTCCTCCACTGGTGGTTTAAAAGAAAGGCTCTTTACTCCTTAGTACTCCAGCTGTAGAAGCTGTAAATCCCAAACAGCCCTAATGAACTTCATAGATACTCCTATTTATTTACTCATAACTGTCCAAGTCAATATGCTATATAAAATTTCCATAACATTGCAATCAAGATGTCAATCACCACATTTTACCCAAGAACAATTTTGGAAAAGCAGTCTTTTAAAGCTCTGATTTCCATCCTGAAAAATGCCTTTGAAACTAAGCAATAAATTTGGATGTTTAAGTACATAATATCACTGTAAAAGCTTTCCTTTGTTTCAAATTTTCTTCTAATTGTCTTTCAGAATGTTAGTGTGAAACAAATAAAAGCAATACTTCATACTTTTGCTTTGCCTTTTAATAAGAGCCCCTCCATGCATATTCCTATTTCTTGACTATTTCTCTGCTTTTCACAGAAACTAGCTTTGATCAGAGAACTGACAGGTAGAAGAAAAGGAAAATATTTTTCTGTATGACTAGTCTGTCTCCTGAATTGTTCACACTATGTGGGAATAATGCCATTGACATTTTAATTCGATTATTTTTAAAAAGTTACAGCAAGAGAACAACAAATTAGCCACTCAGCTCAGTTAGGTGACCCCTTACATCAGTGGGAAAACTCTCATGGATTTCAGTGGCAGCAAAATCAAGCAAATAAGTAAGTGAGAAATTTTTCATTTTTAAATCTGGAAAGTTTAATTGTAGAAATTAATTCAGAAATAGAAAAAAAATCTTTATTTTAAATAGTGGCAACTAGACTAATGTATTAATAATATAATATAAATAATTATACTGAGCCTTACTAGGTGTTTCATATATTAAAGAATTCAACTTTCAAAGAAACCTGTGATATATATGTAGTTATCACTATCCACGTTATACAGATGCAGAAAACAGAGGTTAGATGTGCTGATGTAACTGACATGCTCAAAATCAAAGTGGAAGTCTGCATCAGAGCAATGAATAAAACTCAGAATTACTTGGATCACATCACCACTTTTCTAAATGGTATATGTATCAGTTCTTGCTCCCATCAGCATTAACAGTAGCTTAGATATTGATTCTATTGGCGAGGCTTTTTTTATGAACATGTTATGAACATCTGATCTAATAAACAGCTTCACCAACTCAAACATTTAAAGATGCGTGTTTAGAAGTCCACAGCCAACGATAAGAGGATATCACCTTAAAACATGCAACTTACTATTGCAAAAAGATCTTTTAAAATTGCACAGAATTACATTTATATCCTGATGACCTAAGAATGTGGTTTTGTTCATTACAGCCTAGCCTCATGTGACTTTCTCTTCATAACAGTTGATGAATAGGCTTTAAACAGTGCTACGCTAACTTGACTGACCTACTGTTTTTTTGCTTTGTCAAGACATTTCCTCCTTTGATGCCACTAACATAAAAGGTGTAGACGGCCCTTCATACTATCATTTAATTTTCTTTGACACACATTGGTATTACACATTTACAATGAGGGCACAATGAAATCCTACTAAGACTGCAAGATCGAAAGTTAGTATGTACACTTAGCAATGCTTTGTTGTCCATCAGTGTGTCTGAGATTTGACTGAATATCTCGCAATAAGTTATTTGTAAGAAAGATTGAATTTTTCTGGTTCTGAGAAAACTGTGATTTACCTACCTTTTCACCTATGTGAAAAGAGGTGAAATTTTCTTTGTAAATTATTTGAAAGGAATGATAGCGAAGAGATCTGTGATTATCTTTACCTTTGATCTTTACTGTATCATTTAAACTAATCTCACATCACATCATATTCACTCTTTACAATAACTGGATGACTACAGTCAGCAGAGACAGGAGTGCTGATGCATATATCTGTAAATATATATCTCTCCCTATAGAAGAAATTCAGTTGCTCTGATACTTACACATACACTTTTACATTAAATTTCACAGAGCAGGCATATTAAACACAGCCAGCAAATCCAAATGTTTGCCCTCATAGAAACAGCCTGTGTAGACCTTTCAGCTCGTTTCTCACCCTAACACTTGCTTTTCTGTGCATATTCTCAAAATTCATGTTTTTAAATACCTTGTTTCTATTTCTACTAAAATATTATTCCATTCTTGAGGGTTTTTTTTTTGTTTGTTTCTTTAGAAATATCTTTTGTGTTTCTTAGATTTTGTAATTCTTCTACACTTTTTCTACTCAGAAAATACTATCAAGGGAGTTTATATGCCTTCCAAAGTATGTCCAGCCAATCCTGATGGATATGAGTATAATGTAAACAAGTAACAGAAGAAAATCCAGGGAGCACAGAGTAAAAAATTGGAACTTCTTGTAAATCTTCCCAAAGTTGAAATAAAATTATACTTGTATTTATGGTTTAGTCACAGCAAACTTTTACAATAAAATGAAATATTTTCATTTCATTTTTTTCTGTTAGAAATGTGTAGTTTTCTTTTGAAATTGAGAGCGCTCTGTGAAAACATATGACAGAAATCTGGCCTTTATTAAGAACCACTACTAGATCTGTACACCAAAAAGTTGTAGATTAATAGATTAATAAGAAAGAAGAAATTGAAGGAAGTCATCAAACATTTTAAGTCATATTAAGATTAGACTACACAGAATATCAAAGCCATCTACACTGCAACAACTTACTTTTGGACTTTCACATAAGTCACTATTATAGTCCCCCTTGTTCAGTTTTGTGCAAAACAATTGCAGGGGGTGATCTAGACTGGAATTACACCCATAAAGCTAAGCAAGGCAAGATCTGGAATAGGTTTTGCTGTTGTACTGGCCATGAACGGCAGGGCGCGGGGGGAGAGGAAAGGTGTTTCCCTAAGTGTTTAATTGTTTGTCCTCTTGTTTTTCTCAATACCCAAATCAGTAATTAAAAGTTTATGTGACCTGGCAATAAATTACATTAAGTGAAATTTCCTGAGACGAGACTGTTTTGCCCATGACAGTTGTCTTGCTTTCCCCCCCCCCCCCACCATTTACTTGGTACATGTATAAAAATGGAGGACTAAAGTTTTACCTCACCAAGAAAGAAGGGTTGGTATTCAGATTCCTAAATATATGTGGGCTAATTTCATCTTCTACTTAAAGGAAGATAAAAGCTGTAGCATGAACTACATACATATAGTAAGTTCTTTCTAACTGAAGTAAATTCAAGAGATTGTTTCCTTCAGCATTGCATGTACAGAAAACTCCAGGTAAACTTAAGAGAAAGTTCTGATTGTATCTTCAAAACAATGAAATGGCTGATTAGCACATTCATTTATAAATTCCAGATTATGCTGCAGCTGCCAAAGACTCCTCCAGAAAGTCAGTCAGCCTCCTGAGGAGTGAAAATAGGATCTTCTTTACAAAACATCGTTAAGCTGTAGAGTATCTTAAATTTGCTTCTGCTTTACACTTTGCTGATATCAAGGTTTACCTACTTCAAAGACCACTGTGAAGCATTCTCTTTAGTCATGAGCACCCTAGAGAACCATTTAAAAATATAACCTAGAGATAACACTTTTCCTAATCAATATAGGTGAGGTGGAAAGAAACCTTTTTTTGTATAGAATATTAATCACCATCATATACAATAGAGCAGGTAAGATAAGAAAAAAATGGTGCTAGTTCTAAATATACAAGATAGAATAAATGGAAAGATACATTCTCATTAAAAAAACATTGCTGTAAGGAGTGTTCTAATAGAAACATCAAGCCAGCAGTTAGCTATGCTGTGGATGAATAGTGCCAATACCATTGTCCCTGATATAAAAAACAAACAAACTACAAATCCTGTTGGTGTCTCTCTTGTACTGTTCTACCTAGAGGATCTAGATCAGCCTCAAAATGCATCTTTTCTGGGTTAGTAGGACATCAAATACAATTTCTTTTGTTATATTTCTAAAAACTTAAATTATATCCTCCTATGTTAGGTGCTTTCTATTCAGAATTATTTATCTTGGAGACTTTCTACTGTGTAGAGCTCCTATTTACAACCAACAAGAGGATGCTTGTCTTTTTCATTGCACGTTTAAATTAAGATTTTCTATGGTGAACAAAGCTGTGAAAAGTTTAAAATGCTAACTTCATTTTCAAGACAGAGAGTTTAGGAGTGGAGAGGAAGGTAACAGCCTGAGTCTGGAGGAAGCAGGACTCTGTAGAATTCAAGTTTGCCAAGTTGTATTATAGAAAATAAAACAAAAAATTAAAAGATTTGGAAACTGTTAAACAAAATGAAAAAAATGAGTATTTTCTAGCCTTTTATCTAAGTAAATTATGAAAGGGAAGATGTTAAGAAAACATGGGAAAAAGCAAGATCTCAAAAAGAAAAAAAAAGAGACTACACCTTCCCCCAAAGACCTTAGAGCTAGATTTAAAAAGATATTTAGGCACTAACACTGATGATTAATACTAATCACTAATAAAAACAAAGGGAGTTATCCATCAAAGTGTTTCTGTGGATGTGGGGCTAAAAATTTCCATAAAATGATGTGACACTGGTAGTATTCTGAAAAATTGGTCTTCTTGAGAAAAATAAAAGTAGCCCAAGCCACAGTGTTCTGTGGTAATAAGAACATGCATTTAGGTTTCAGCAAAGACAAAGCCACCAAAAGCATACAGTATTCTTTCAAAATTCCTATGAGCCAAGTCAAGGTGCTGCTAATACCTATAGCTGTCACATGTGCTATTCATATTTCCATTTTGATACTAGCTGTCATCTTCTGTTATGCCCATAGGCAAAGCATGCAGGGGAAGTGCTTGTTTGAACATATCTTTGTGGCCGTACAGTTTACTGAAATGTAATAAAATTACTGAGATACACCAGCTGTGGTCATACCAATTAATCACTGTGTGTCATAAAACTGTCCATCCACCCCACATAAGACTAGCCATTGTGGACCACACCAAAGCTCCTAGCACCTAGCCTAGTATGCTGTCTCTAACTATAAATAGCAAAACTAGAAATAGAAAATATTTTCACTATAAACAGTATAGATAGCTAGGCAGAAATGCCATCTAGAATAAACAGGGAGTGACGGTCTCTCTGACATAGACTTCTGGCTATAAACCAACTGCAAAGTAGGGATTTCCTACGTCAGTGGTTGCAAATACCCATCAGGTGGGCCTATCTTCCATGAATATTTATAGCAATTTTTAAACTCATTTTTAAACTAATTTTTGCCTCTGTAGCATCCTGTGACATTGATTCCAAAAGCTACTTGCTGTGTGACAAAATGCTTCATGTTTATTATTTTAAATTGGAACTACACAGTTCAAGACATGGGCAAACCAGCGGATTTGTGCATGCTTTGCTATCTATCTCTTATTCAATAATTAAATCTGTGAGAAAACTTTCCCTCATATACCATGATGGCTTGATAACTTTAAGAGCTTTTTTTAAAGAACATTACCAAGGTCTTTTCAGAATTCTTGTGGACTGCCTTGATCATATTAACTTTTTCACTGCCTCAAAGAGCTCTAATATTTTTGAAAACACAGCTTCGCTCTTGATAGGCTGCACTGATTTTCCTTAGTACCCCATGCCTGTTTGTGGCAAAAAGTTCTTTTCTTCTTGAGTTAGTTTCATGTATCAATTCTTCAGAATTTCTATCAGCTTCCCTGAAGAAAAAGTCCAATTTGCTGATCTGTAGTTCTCCAGATTATTCCAAACATCTTTTCAAAAAATATTTTATTTACCATGTTTAATTACCTTGGTATTAATTTAAGTAATAATGCAGTTATTATTTATGCAATATTATACAAAGTCATTAGTTTGATATTTTTGAGGTTTTTAAGGCCTGTCAGAAATATGCTAGGGATTTGTTACTATACTTTCAACCTGTTTGTTTGAAAATCTCTCTTTAGTGAATATCCACTGACTGTCTGGCAAACATTCTGCTTCCAAGTTGCTGAAAAATATTTTGTACTACTTGGTCCACATCATCTTTTTTTGTTTCAGATGTTTTATGATTTTAATTTGCCTGAATTTAGGCTATTTCGTATTTTCAGTGTTTAGAAATGTTCCATTCTCTGAAGAATGTAACTTTATTTCTTACAGCTTTTAAGGAAGACAGAGCAACAAAAGATTGCGTGAATAATTTCAGGTAGTGTTAGGGTTTTTAAGAACAGTAGGATCAAACTAACTGAAAGTTAATTTAAGGTTGAATATTAAAGAAAGCTCATTAACAGTGAGATTTGTTACAGAACATAATGATCTGCCATAATGATCTTCTGCTTATCCTACTGAGGTATTTTTGACTTTGCAAAAGTACAAATAGGGACAATCTGGCCTTCAAAATTTGGTTGACCTAAGCAAATTAAATTCTAAGGTACCCTATTGCCTAGAAAGCTTTCATGAACTTATTTTTTCATAAGAAAGAGAAGCAAAGTTAGGGAATTTTTAAATTAGAATGCTAGGGATATTTTCTGGAACTGTTTTTTCAGTTAGTGAACAACTGTAGACAGGCAGCTCTAAATTCTTTTTCTATACAGAACCCCATCTCCCAACCCAAAACTAGCTACAGGATGGGACTGTAAGATAATTAATATAAGTATTATACCTTTGCTATAATGTATTACAGAACTTCTGTAAATCGGGTTGCTTCTCAGTTTTACTTTGGGACTGGAGAGATTGCACAAGTAATATCACAGGTCAAATTCCTTTTTTTTGAAGGAACTCTAGTTTTTTCAGCTGCACATTTCAGTAACACTGGATGATAACAAAAAACCTATAAGGGGAAAAAAAGGGGTAACATTGTTTTCTATCCATCGTTAGCATTGAACTTAGTGACCTGTTCAGTCTTATGGAGTCTGATGTCCTGAACAAGATTTTGCACAATCCTTTTCACACAGGAAATTTCGAAGACTCTAAATGAACATATAAAACCATATAAATAAAAAGTAATAAACCTAATATAGTATGTTACAGTAGAAAAAGAGGTCAATGTTATCTATTAAGCTTTGGTTTACAATTGTTAATAATCTTGCAGCAGTGAAAGAAGCAACTCTGCATTTGTTCAGGGATCAATAGACAGAGGTATGGTGGGTGTTCTGTTGAAGTACATATTTCTGCTGCTTCCTCAAAGAAATGTGGTAGTTTAGACTCATGGCCTCAGATACCAGTGTTACCTGCCAGACCTGTACAGAAAAAAGAAATCAATACATAGTCCCATTAAGCTGTTATTCTATTAAAAATAATGAGAAATATAAGCAGAATTTTATTCTATGTAATACTGTTGTGTCATCTGCTGGTCATTGGGTATTCCATGTCATAATTCAGAGGTGATCAATAAGCCAAAATACATAGTTTGAAAAGCAAATGTAAGTTAAATACTCTGGGTCCTTTATGGATGAATCAAAAATTAAATAAATAGGTTAATCATTTCCTAGCTTGGGCTGGTGAAACACATTTAGGCTTGGATGAGTTGAGGGACAAAACAAATTCTGAGTAGTTTACAAACCTCTTACAGATTATTTCACTTTCCATCTCTCAGTCCTTTTTCTGCCCCCAAAATAACAACAAACCCAATCCCAACACTATACTAATTCTGGTGTGACGGCAGAAAAAAACAATATTTTGTTTAATTGTTGAATGATTGAAGACAAATGTATGGAAAAGATCTAGCTGTGAAGCAGCACAGTAGTACTAATATAAAAGAATTACAGCAATATAGAAATTCCTGTATTTTTCTTGTTCCAATTTTACTCATCTTTCAGATAAGCAGGTATATGCCTTTTTCTGCTCTTATATCTGATTATATTTCTGGGATGGAGCAGTTCTGGCTACTTATAACTGCCATTGGGAAGAGTGCTGCAGAACAAGACTTTCTTTGAACCTACTTTTTTGGCCATGCAGAAAGTGGATAGACAACGACATTTCAGCTTTCATTTTGAATTTCCTGACATACTGTTAGTTACACCTAGAAGTTCTTTAAGCTTATCTTATGCTAGGCATCTTCATGCATGATATACACCTCTGCTCTTCAGCAGGGATCACAACAATGCCTTAAAGCACAAGCAAAATATCTGTGCATATGTATGTTTGCTTGAATATTGTGGACATCTAATTGTGAGATATTTATATAGTGCATCAAAAATATCTCTGTAACTGTATCTTTCATATTTAAGCAAATTTAAGATCCTCTCATTCTCAGATATAGACAGCTTGAGATCTAATTAAGTCAAATTATCATATATAACAAAAAAAGACAATTTTACAATAGCCTTCAATGTAAGTTTCTTCATTGTTCTCATATGGTGTGTCTGTGCATTGCAAGGAATTTCTAACCACAGAAATCTTTTCTTTAGCTAAGGTAACTTGATCAGTTCCTTAATTTTACTGAAGGTAGATTTGTCCCTAAACCTATGTGCTAGGTTTGGGGAAGTTGCTTGTGAAGGAGACGTAAAAAAAGTCAGATGCAAGAGCAAACTTGTTCCTGGGGGATAACAGACCCTGCTATCTCCTCCTGACAGGCATGCACATCACCCTGGCATGGGAGGAATGGGAAGGTTTCTGACTCTGTTCCAGTTCTGCATTTTCCCCTAGAGTTGGCTGGTTGGTAGCCGGGAAGCTGGCAATCCTAGCCAAGGAAAACTGCAGCACAGCAAAATGTATCATGGCCTCAGGTCATCTGAATATGCTATAACTCCCTCAGAGTCTCTCTCCAAGACTCCCACAAGCTTTAGTTTCAGACAGGAGTAAAAGACATATGAGATATAAATGCAGAAATGTAACTTACAAGGAATTCCTTGCAAGTAGAGATCATAATTCATGAAACACACAGACACTGCAGATTATAAAGACAGCAAATGAAGAAACTAAATATCAATAAAAAACTCCCTTCAGGAGAGAGAAATAAATGTATTCTCTAGTATAAAATGCAGAAAATATGGGAATATTTCTATGGGAATAGCATATTTGCTTCCATTTGAACAATGCTTGTTTGTCTAGCTAGACCCATATCTGACTACTACTAACATGTGAGAAGCAGGTAGGAAAGTATTTAAATCATAAAAGAAGAATCGATCAGCAAAATCCTAAATGAAAAAACTTTCTCTCAGCGGGTGATTAACTGGCAGAGAGTCCAACTGACTTAGTCTTCTGAAGCTGCTCTTTCTACCCAGCAAAAGCAAAGGGAGTTGAAGGCACAGCCCCATTTGGAAAGCTGAAATTGCAGAGTATCTGAAAAGGAGTCTGGATTGTGTCTAGCTGTCATATGACAGAAGAGGCAGTCTGTCATGCACCAAATTTTGTCTTACAAATTTAAGGCAAAAAAAAATTAGATGGAAGTGATTGGAAAAAGATTTCATTAGAAAAGCAATAAACCTAAGAGCCAAGTACTGTTTTCCTGACCAATTTATTTATACAGTTTATGGCTAACTTCACATTTCAAGGTCTTTAATTGTCTAATAATCTTATATTAAGTTCTACATATATAAAATTGTATTAAGTTCTAATTTCAAATAGTCAGAATTCATGCTAGTATATTCCTAAGGAAAAGGTAAAAGTCCATGGTGGTACACAGGAAGCAAATGATACAAAATTGGGAGGAGTGGCTGACATGCCAGATGGTTGTACTGCCATTCAGAAGGATCTCGACAGGCTGGAGAAATGGGCTGAGAGGAACCTCATGAAGTTCAACAAAGGGAAGTGGCAAGTCCTGTCCCTGGGGAGGAATAACTCCAGGCACCAGCACTGGCTGGAGGCTGATTAGCTGGAGAGCAGCTTTGCAGAAAATGACTTGGGCTCCTGGTGGACAAGAAGTTGAACATGAGCCAGCAATATCCTTGCAGCAAAGAAGGCAACAGCATCCTGGGCTGTGTTAGGCGGAACATTGCCAGCAGGTCGGGGAGGTGGATCACTCCCCTCTACTGAGCCCTGGTGAGGCCGCACCTGGAGAGCTGTGTCCAGTGCTGGGCTCCCCAGTACCAGAAAAACATGGACTTACTGGAGTGAGTCCAGCAAAGGGCTACACAGATGATTAAAGGCTTGCAGCCTCTGTCGTATGAAGAGAGGCTGAGAGAGCTTGGATCATTAAGCCTGGAGAAGAGCAGGCTCACAGGGGATCTTATTAATGTGTATAAACACTTGAAGGGAGAGTGTAAAGAAGACGGAGCCAGACTTTCCTCAGTGGTGCCCAGTGACAAGATGAGAGGCAATGGGCACAAACTGAAACACAGGAAATTTTGTCTGAACATAAGAGAACACTTTTTTACTGTGAGTGTGGTTGAACACTGGAACAGGTTGCCCAGACAGCTTGTGGAGTCTCCATCCTTGGAGATATTCAAAACCTGACTGGATACAGTTGAGCAACTTGCTCTAGGTGACCCTGCTTGAGATCTCCCTGTTGGACTAGACAATCTCCAGAGGTCCCTTCCAAACCCAGCTATTCTGTGATTCTTTGTGAAAGAAGTTCCCTTCTATGACTGGTTCTAGCTGACCTGCTGAGTGCTTCTCTCTGCTTCTTTTGGCTCTTAGAAGCATGATATTAATGTAAGTGTTGATGCTTGAATTACATCAAAAATTAAGTGACAGAAAAACAGCCCATTAGTACCATTTCTATTGATCACAAGTCAGCTTTTGTGTCTGTAACAAATGCTTATTCTTTCCTTTTTAAATAAAAATTTGATTCTTGCCAAAAAAAGAAAAAAATCAATATTTTTTTCTACAATTTTATAGCTGAGTCAAAGTAAAAACAGACGAACACTACAGGAAAATTAGCAATACCAAGACATAATCAAGGAGTTTGCAGCAACACTGTAAAGAAAGCTGCATTTTTTTGACTAATGGATTTTTATTATGGGACCTTAGAGCTAAAATTAAATACCTTAGCCTTACTGCAAGTGCAATAAAGCAAAGGAGCAAAACCAAATTTTCTGGATAAAAAACTAGATTACCCAGGAAACCCAGACAAAATAATGGAAATCACGATGGTAATCCTGCCCCTCTTGTCCTCCCATAATCCTCCACGTAGGACAGAAACCTGCATTGTTCCATCCAATGGTGCTAACTCTAGCTCAGTCTTTCTTTCACCTATATCATACCTACATATTCAAACATCATACCTATATATTCAAACAAGAAATGCTATCTAAGATGATGAGAATATATAAATAGGTGATATTAAAATTTTCATTTATTCCAGTCATTAAGCAGTCAATTTTTTTTTCAATTTAGGTATTATTCTAAAGCTAAAATACTCATAGCTTTTCTCCCTAGTTTTGTATTACCACAGTACTGTACAAATTCATTGTTTGCCCATATCCTGAAATATGACAAAACCATGTTTTCTGTATCTTTCTCTATTATTTTTCTATTTTTTTCTATAATAATTTTCTATAAGTTTTATAATAATTCTGTTTGCTTTCTAGAGAGCTCTTAAGTAGTGAGTGAGAACTAGCCACAGTGAGTCCACCATCTTTCAGTGGTAATGCTGTCACATCATCAAGGAATCACAAATAGCAAGATACATGTGTTATTGCCCCAAAATTGTAACCAGTGCAGTTCATGTTATATCCTAATTTGATAATTTGCTCTTGAGATGAGACTGGAAAGAAACCTAAGGTCAGGTCATCTATCACTAGGATCACAGAATTCACACACTAAAGTCAAGACAGATTGATATAGGGAGGTAAGGCCTGTTAAGAAAGACACAGACAATGCTGTAGTCAAGGTTGACATCAATTTTCTGTCATTATCGAACAAATGTTATGTCACACTTTGCTACTTCTTAGCTGAGGCTTTAACTTCTTTAATTAGAAGCACCACTTTGTTTTCTCCATATAGAGACAACTTTTATACCTTTTTTCAGTTGATTTTAAATAGATGTTATTGTCATCTTTTATTTTTGAAAGCATTTAGTTAAGCTTTTTGAAAAGCTTGTAATATGTTACTGTAACTGGCCACAAAACATCCCTCCCGCGTGCAGAGGTAAGTGTTACATGGTGGCCTTGAGAGCTGAATTGGTCTTTTGATACCTACATGGTGATAATACAATTTAACTGAGCTCTCTATGTAAAACTGTTACATACTTTTTAAAATACTACACGCATCATATATTCCTGATCCTCCTATTGACTGTGAAACCATATCATTATACACTTATACCATACTACTGGACCATGTATGGTTAGATTCTATGATTCCATGACAGAATATAGAGTTATTAAAGATTTATGAGTAACTAAAATGCCCTGAGTGCACTTGCTATGAGAATTGTAGATCAGAATCATAGATCAGAGATATAATGCTCTAAACGTCTGTTAGAAGAAAAAACTTTGTATAGAGGAAATAAAGTATACAAATAAGACTTGTAAGTTAAAATAAGACAAAATAGGTTTTACCAAAATAAAGCTTCATGAATGACTTTCTTTGATATTTTCCTTTTGTAAAGCATTTCAAGGTAACTAGATTTTGATCTGATTTCAAATGAAGCTAAATTATGAAATTATTGGAATAGTGCTTCTGCAAAATTTAGCTCATCATGCTGGGTATTACACCTGTCAAATCAAATGCCAGCACAAGCCATATACAATTTTGGCAACGCAAAGTTTGAGTTCCCGGTAAGTTGTTTAATGCATGCTCAGAAATAATGCATGCAGATAATATCCATTGTAACAGATCACACCATAATATTTGCTTTAAATGTACAATTTTCATGGAAATTCCTGACAGAATTTTTTTTAGTTGTATATTTCTGAGGGGGAAAAAACAGTTAAATAGGATAAACATAGCTGAAGTAAATATGAGTAAAAGTGTAAATAGTTATGATTCTTTTGTGCAGCATTCCTCAGCTGTGGATATACTATATTCTCCTGTGTGTTAGACTGGCATAACACAGGTGTAAGAATCAAGCCCAAAAGATTATATTGAATTGCAATATAGTACAAAATGTAACATTTTATACATTACTATTGGGCAGTATTATACAGAAGGCTGGGGCTACGTCAAAATGAAGAACTGTTTCATCTATTAAGTAATAGCATGTAAAAATTAGAGACCAGTACAATTTCTCTGAGTTCTAGGAATTCTAATTAACCTATTTTGGTGGATCTAACTCAGATGTTCCTCCATTCATAAGATCATCTATATATTTCTCAGATCAAAATGCTTTCTGTTCTAGAAATAGCTCTAGAGAAATATTATTGAGGAAGAAGGGAGAAACTGGTTTTTAATTCATTTCACTTAGGCAATTTTGTGAACGTGTTTTTACTTATGTATGAAGAGGTCTGACATGCTTCACAGAGGACAGTGAACAGTCAGATCTTCTCTCCATAAAAGCACATATGCCAAGCCTTAAGAAAGTAGTAGTTAACAGCTGGGTCAATCATGTCCCTATCTCATTTTTCACTTCTGTAGTTGCCAGAGAGCCTGTTCCAGCTCACTCATTTGTAGTGGGGAGTCCCTGACTGGTTCCCTATCAGTGTGGGTGCAGAACTTGGTCAGGTGGGCCTGAGAAGGTGGCATCAGCCTGCAAGTCTTGTAGTCATTGTGTGAGGAGGAGCGAGAGGGAATCTGTGGATGTATGGTTGGGACCACGGTCTTGTTTCAGCTCTAGTGAATATTAATATGCTTTATACAAAGTGGAACAACTCAAATAGGAAATCTAGAGAGAGACTCAAAGTAGATCATAGACAGTAAAACTGTTTTCTGGAGATCTCAGATCTTTGATCCAAATGAGTCAGAAGTTTGAATGTGCAGTCCCCACAATAAAGTCAGGTCCTTTTTTTACTGTTGATTTGATTATCAGAAAGCAGAACTCAAAGTAGTATTTTTATGAGTTAGTCTTGATCTGATTCGGATAAAAGTTTCCAGGAGAGTCTTCACAGATGCAAATTCTACACAGAGGAGGCACCTTCTCCCAGGCCACGGATCGAGGGCTCCATTACTTTTAGACTTGGAACCAAAACAATACTTTACTTCCCTTCTATTCGGGTAAGCTAGGCGGCTTCCCATTCTGAGTGCCGCTCCTTGTGACATTCCTTCTGCAAGCAGCTATGCCTTTTCATGTAGGGAACTTCAGTGCTTAAATATGTTGGGATCTTCATCTAAAAGTTTTCTGAAGAAAAGAAGATTGTACAGGGAGTAGCCACCTACTTCCTTTATGATATCAAATAGAAGTAACATAAAGCAGCTCTGCTTAAACTCCTGTTTTACATTCCTGTTTGCCATTAACAATCTTGATGGATGAACCCCGAAAGATCTGTAGCTTTTCTGCTATAGGTAAACCAACACTCTGCACTGTCTTGATGATTTAGATGAAAGTGGGCAACTTCGCTTAATGTTTCTAAATTTTACCTATGTCTAGTCTCCTCCTTGGAGTTCATGTCTACTGGTTTAATGGGCACTATAGGTTCTATTTATCTATGAAGAACAAATATATATGATTTTATTTGCTGTTCAAGTAACAAATAAAAGTTGGATTTTGACAGTTTTGTTCTTTCTGTTTGCCATGTTAACTTCCGCAGCTGGAATACACTTTTTTCTTTACTGCAACAATCATGAAGAAAACACTAAAATAATATGGTTCACATGGTTATGCTGTAGACTATCATGCTGTACCCAGAGTTGTTCCTGTTTCATTCCCATTATTTTAATTTTGAATTCTCACTTCTCCTCATGATCATTCTTTTCCTTACCTTCTGCTATTGATATCTTTATTTTACAAAGTTCCTGTATCATGGGGTATACTTTAGATGGTAGTTTTATTAGGATCGTGCTTTGGGGCCAAAATTTTCAAGCATGTCTCGCTACTAATTAACTTTGGTAGAGTCGAAAATTTGTATCTAACGGAGTAGAATTAGGTTTTTAGGAGCATAGGGACAATTGAAACTTTAATCTAACAAAAGTTAGGTTGGAGTTGTACAGAAACTGTGGCAAATATGTTTGGCAGGATTAAGTATATTCCTTATTATAACACATCTAGTATACTGCATGACTGTGCTAAATCAGTGTTAAATATCCCCAAAGAGGCATCACATCAACACAGCAGGTATCCTATACACAGAAAATGTTACCTGCATTTATATAGCTCTTTTTTGTTTTTTTTTTCCTTCCAAACCTGAGACAAATATATCTTGCACAAATACTGTTGAGAGAATAGTAAATGGAAATCTGAATATAGTATAAAAATATAGATGTGAAAAGTACTCAGTTTTAACTTTAGGATGAAAGCTTACCTATCAGAAAACAGGTAATCTATAATGTATAAACAAAACAGCCTGCAATATGCAATACTGTATAGTCAGGGAAAATTCTCTTAGATCTGCATGACTGATCTTAGTTCAGATATTCTGCATGCCCTCAGTGTACAGAGCTCACACAGATATCAATGGGAGTTCCACAGAGGTAGCAGGAGCACAACAGCAGTCGAAATTCCTTGTGACCTAAGTAGTGCTTACTCTAGACCTACCTACTCGTCTCAGAGGCCTGGGATTCCCGAAGGCAAATCTTATCAGTAAAGACTGAGGCAAAGAAGGCATTGAGTACCTTGGCCTTTTCCATGTCCTCTGTCACTACGTGCCCTGCCCCATTCAGCAGAAGGCCTACATTTTCTCAAGTCTTCCTTTTGCTGCTGATAAACCTGTAGAAGTCCTTTTTGTTGCCCTTTACTTCCCTCACCAGATTTAACTCCAGATGGGCTTTGGACTTCCTAACCCTATCCCTGCAATGCTCAAACAGTTGTGTATCACCCTTGATATGCTACAGGTCTCCCCTGGCTGTATCACTGACGCCCATGTAGAAGAGCAGTGGGGATAATAGTCCAAGGGCCAGACAAGCCTTGGCAGTTTCTGTGCAAGGTCCCAGATCTGGCAAGCAGCAAACCTCCATAGACAGCAGGTCAGGTTGGCAGATGGGGACCTCCATCCCCCACAGCAGGGCGTCAAAGCTATCACTGCACTTCCTCCTGGTGCTGCTGCATGGCTCAGGCTCAGCCGGCAGATGCTTTGTTAGAAAGAGCTCCCAGCCCCTTGTCTTCTACTAGGGCACTAATGCTACTCTAGTTGCAGATCTGCAGGTGGGGCAGGAGCTGTCCTGGTGCCACAAGTCACAAGCTTCCAACCTTTGCTATCAACCGGATTCTCCATTTCCCAAGCCAATAAGCAATGACTCTGCCTGTCCCTCGTTTAGTGCAGTCGGAGGTTCAGGCTTTTGTACTTGCAGGGCCTCAGAGAAGGTCTGGTCAATCTCCTTTTCATCATCTCTGCTGCTGCGCGATCTGTGGAGCCTTTACTTGGTGACACAGATCTTCCACCAGCACACACCTCTTCCAGGTAGAAGTCCACCTCCTACTGCTCCAGCCTCAGGGAGAGGCCCCAGGCCCAGGCACTCCCTGCAGCCTGAGACCTGCAGAACTGCGTCCTCCCTTGAGAGCCTGGTCTGAGTCAAGGCCTCTGCTGTGTCAGGGGGAGTTGTTCCAGTGGGTCCTGGGGATCATGCCCTCGGGCACATCACCACCACTGCTGACCACGTGTACATTGTTCTCAGCACAGTTTCTGGCCCCTTTCTGCACAAACTGCTGTGGGAACTCCTGTGTCTGTTGGCTGCCTCTATTAGCTGTGTTTTATCATGGAATAAAGACCGGAGGCAGAATAA
Organism: Apteryx mantelli; assembly: GCF_036417845.1. Lineage (NCBI taxonomy): Eukaryota > Metazoa > Chordata > Aves > Apterygiformes > Apterygidae > Apteryx > Apteryx mantelli. The sequence goes on along the minus strand of NC_089980.1, from coordinate 110,709,534 downwards.
TTTACCATGATAGGGTTGTTGCACTGTAAGTTCACAGTGTAGTTTATATCAGTGCAACTTTTTTGTGTGTTATATGTTCAGCACTGCCACTACCATGGCATTTTTGACTACACTGAGTTGATCAAACTGCATGGTGGTACTTCAATAAAAAGGTGTTGTTATTCCACACCTGGCATATGTAGTAACATATCTTTTGAATATCTCCTTCCTTGGAGTAGTAATGTATCTTTTGAATATCTCCTTCCTTGAAGATATTCAAAAGCCGTCTGGACACAACGGCTTTGTGTTGCGGGCAATGTGCTCTAGGTGACCCTGCTTGAGCAGGGGGTTGGACTAGATGATCTCCAGAGGTCCCCTCCAACCTCAACTATTCTGTGATTTGGGGAAGGTAAGAAAGCTTTTGGTCTGTATTCTGATTCCACTTTCCTCCTACCTACAGGCCTAGTTAGAAGGCACTGAAGTCCCGCTTATATTCTATTTTGAATATTCAAGCAGTATTTGTGCAATGTTTATGGTGTACTACAAACTTGGGCTGGAGTTCTTGGCTTTGATCAGTTATACCAGACTGACAGTTGTTCAGAAATAGGGTAAGTTAGTCACATTAAACTGGGGCCTAGCTTGCACTGTCATTTCTGCCCTCTTTGGCAGCAAATTCTGATCTCAGCTAAGCAGCAGCAGCTAGCTAGATTTTTAGTCAACAGATTGGACTGAGTCACATGAGGCTTGAGAAGCCCATGCAGATTTTCAGAATTGACCTACAGGCACTGTAAGCTAGAGGAGGAAGACTAGAGCTAGAATGGGAGGCAGTTAGGATTCAAGGTGGGACTTCCTATCAGATTTAAAACCTAGCAGAAACATTTGTGCTCCATAAACAGATTGGCCATTTGCACGAAACTGAATTAGTGAATTCATAGGTAAGCTTAAGAACATCACAAAATTTAGCATGTTATGGCTCTGTTGGAAGTATGTGATATGTGCATATTGTTTCCTTAGAAATCTGAGCCCTTCTGTCAGCACAAGCAGAAATCAACTGTGGTAACACCTATCTCTGAGCAGTTAAGCCAGGGCTTCCTTTACATACACTGAGAGAAATTGGCATTCTTTAAGCAAGTGATACATCTCATCTTAACATCGATGTCTACAAAAGGCCAGATGAATTTCCCTTTAAATTGTTTATTATTCTCTGCTGATTATAAAAGGAAATGAAGGTGAGTAGCACAGAGATTGTGATTTAGGAGAGACAATTTTCACACTTACTTTCTAAAATATCTTTCTCTAGTATTTCTTCAAATTATATTTTTCAATTAGTGTGCATTTTTTCTCCTTAGCTATCTCCAAGGTACCAATTCTCTACAGATAACATTAAGCTTCAAGAAGGGCAATAAGGAGGATCCAGGGACCTACAGGCTTGTCAACCTTACCTTGATCCTGGGAAGGTGATAGAAATGGATGGAAATCCTGGAAATGATTTCCAAACATATTAAAGACAAGAAGGTCACTGGAAATAGTCTGCATGGATTTACAAAGTCCACATGAAACTATGGGCTGGAATTTCCATGCTATGTTAAAGGATGGTTTATACATGACAAAACTGAATTTGGCGTATTTTGCAGGCAAATCTCATTGAAACTGAAAGCCTACTTAAACAGCCAGTGCTTTTTAAAATCTTTTCTGGCTTTTTTGTCTTTTGGAAAATTCTTTCCACTGAATGATAAGTGTTAGATTATTCCCCAGAATTTGAGAACTCATAATCTATTCCAGAATCAAGCTAATATTTTTTTAATTTTCTGTCAAATTTTCTTTTCCAAAAAAGTTATATTTATTAATTCTATGTCTTCTGTGCCATGTTGGTTGCAAATTTATGATCTGATTCTGCAGTACTGGAATCTGCGAGACCAAAGTAAATGAGGGAACAGAAAGCCCAAACAATACTTTGTTCCTTTTTCCAGAATTCTAATGTGCATACTAGCAGTCAGGAAAGATGATAAAAACTCAGTGAATCTTCCAAGTATGATTGGTCATGTCAATGAAAAACAAGTCTTTTTCAAAGGTTTTCCTAATGTGAATGTTGTCCTGGTTTTGAGTTTTTGTTTTGTTGTGTGACTTTTTACCTTTCTCTGGAATTTCAAAACAAAAAATCTGTTGATCAAAAATACTATTAAAGTAACTATTAAAATTGTGCTTGCAAAACATGCTCTTTAGTAAGTGAAAGCAATCTAGCAAAGACTTCTGGATATTTTCTATATTAGGAAACTAGAAGAAAATGTTGAAAACCTCCTACAAATAGGTTAATTCCATACTTCCAGGTAAAAGGAACTTTCAGCACGTTATACTTCCAGTTCTAAGGAACTTGTTACCTGATCAGGCCTCTGGGTGTTACTATAACTTGAATAATACCAGCAATAAAATCAGCATAATTATACCTCAGAGATTTGTGTATATTATACAGTACCTTCAAATATCCAGTGCAGCTCATGTTAAAACTATAGATGTCAAACAATCTATAGATGGTTTTGACATAATTAAAGGCATCTTTCTTGATAATAGTATTAAATTAGTTTTATTATAGTGGGGATTCAAAGAACAAATTAAATTCCAATTCAGTCTCTAAAAATAATGTTCTAGCTTGGTATAATGTCTGTTAAGGGAGTGCTCAGCTCAGTGGGCAGCCCATTCAAAGAGAATTTTGCCTCAAGTAGCTGATTTTCCCTTTTATTTTTTCTGTAGAATGAAATAATGATTTAATAGCTAACATTCAACCTCCAATTAGTTTTATCTTGTATATATTTGCTTTTCTTAAAGCATCTATGATTTTCTGGCAGCTAGCAAATTTCCCACTTCCTGAATACATGCCAACTAAAAAAACCCCCAAACACACAGAAAGAAAGTAGCAAGATAGTAAACAGAAGCTCTGGTTACAAAATACATTCATTAGTTAGAAATTTCAAAGATGCCTTAAAATCAGTCAGAGCATTATTTTAGGTCTGATTTCTGCTTAAAGTCAGTTTAATTGCAATGAAATTCCATCTCAGCAGTCAGTTTCAGAAACACTATTGACCAATGAAAAAGTGTAATCTTTCTTTATGACATGAACCATTTATTAATAAATATAGTGCTGTATAAAAGATAGCAAAAGATTCATCTTAGTGGCCATATATTTGTAATATGCTCTCATTAAATGTAAGAGGGAGCAAAATGGTCAAATAAAAAATACAATCTGGTGACCTCCTCAATGTCCAGAATGCCTCATTTTTTCTGACCATCATATTAGATGAATATCCAGTGCCTTTTATTCATTTTATGATACACAGTTGTTATGAACTGATCATTTTCAAATTGTGGGCTTTTTTTTAAGTCAAATTATACTATACTGCAAGAATATACTTAAGGGAAGAAAGGCAGACACACTGAAGACAATAGGATTCCTAGTTTTAAAATACATAAAAGTAATTTTAATGGGAAGGAAGGTAGTAATGACAGGACTATTTTTCAAAAAATGCTATGTGAACTTCATGTATGCATTGCTGGCAGTGAATAATTTACAGGTAATAGAAGAAGAATAAATTTAGAAAAAGGAGATTAAAATCACAAGAGCATCTCTGACTGCCATGCAGTAAAACTACACAATTTTTGTCCAAAGAGCATCTTTCTTTCACTGCCAATTAGAAGGATGTAGTGACAGATAATGAAGAAACTTGAACAGAAAACAATCAATTGATAATCTCCTTCTAAAGTTAATTAAAAATGTCCAGACACCTCAATTCTCCAGACTTGCAAACTTGAGGTTAGTGAACTGACATAAAAACTGCAAAGAGCTGGTATGTCTGAATTTCACAGTTTCTCTTGTACTTGACTGTGACTGCATGGATACATGAGCAAATAAACTTTGTGTGCATGTTACTGACAGGCCGATAGAGGACTGATTTTCATTTGTGTACTGTTGCCACAGAGCCTACATAGACCTGCCAACATACAGTAGGCAGTTGAAGAAACTTGTTATTTTTTTGTTTACATAAATGAAATTAGAAGTAAGTACATATATTAGACAGACTTATTTATCTCCCTCATTATTACTTTCTGTATGGCTTGTTTTCTTACCACTACATATCACTAACCCCGATTTGGACCATATGATAACGTTATTAGTAATAGCAAGAGGGTTTTTTTTGTTTTTTTTTTTTTAAATTATATATTAGAGGATTCCTTAAACAAAAATACTGAGTTTTGACCCACAAAAGAAAGTATTAGATGGCTTCTTTGAAGTAATGTTGAATGTAATACAGCTTCTAGTTTAGACATGATTGGAGGCTGATGATCAGGAGGCAATTTCTGCAGAATTTCTTAAATTCACAGATATCACTTGCTCAAGTTCCTTGCCCAAATTTGAGAACTACAACATTTCCTTGATGCTTTAAAAGGCCAATGCAAACAAATGTATGTTCAGCCTTTACCTGTCTGAAGTATCTACTTTTTTCTTTTCAGCATAGTTGATATATTTAGTAGAGAGGGGGCAGTTAAGCAGTTTCTGATTTATACAGTTAACTGATCAGAAGCAAAAGAGTTTAATCAGTTGCAGTTGATAGTGGTGCATTCTTTACTGATTTACGCAATTGGATACACAGGCTAATTTCCTCATTAACTGATTCAGCCAAAGCTAAGGCTCATGAGAGAAGATTCTGATCTAAATACCTCTTCAATGTACAAATAAGTTTTTGGTGAACCCACTGACATTTAGATGCTGTTACAGTTACGAATTTGTCAGCCTATGTCTGTTTTTTTTTTTTGGATTAGGGCAGAGCAGGTATGATACAGTGTTCAAAATATACTGGAATCTTAATTTGTCAAATATTTGGTTAAAATAGTTTATATCCTTATGCCTGATTAGTGTACACAAGCAACATATGCAAAAGATGGTTTACCCACACAGCTCCAAAGGAAGAAGATCATTTACTCTATTTTCCATGTAGTGATGGGTGCAAAAACTGTAAGACTATGATAAGCAAAGATGGGAAACAAGATCAGAACATTGTTTTACCATAGATCACTGGCCTTAAAGATTTTGGCAGAGAAGTAGGGAACAATTTAGAATAAAATAGAGAGAATTTTATTATATACCATTTCCAATACTGGGGGACACTGCTTGAAAATACACAGCATTGTGCTTCAAAATTGAGAAGACCCAGAGATGAAATCAGGGCTGTCATGTATATGTCAACAGCCATTCATAGCTACTTTGTGTCTTTGCAGCTTTTCCCTAGACTTTAGGAATAAAGACTCATGCCCAGTTAATGACATACTAATGGTACCTCTGTATATATCAGGAAGAAGTAATGCAGACATGCAAACTGTCAGGAGCACAAAAATAAGTTTGTGGAAGAGAGCACTTCAAAAGACAGACACTCAGTATCAAATAAGGACAGGAACAGATGGAAAAAGAGAGATTAGTTAGGAACAACAACAACTAACCTTTCTTGAGACTGGCCGGAAGAGAAGGCAACAGAAGTCATTATACTAGGGTACCCTGGCACTACCTTTCAAGAGTCATCAGACTCCACTTTATAAAATGCTGTAAGTAAAAGCTCCCAATCACTAAAAAGGGGAAGAGGAAATGGTAATGTTAATCTTTGTTGTGGGATGATTTTTCCTTTATTTTGCTTGTATAAGGACAGAAGCCCATTGTTAAGTTTATCCATGGTGAAGATTTTTGTATTACAGTTTGGACTTTGTCATATAATATTCTGATAAACTGTGTATGATGCTGCTTCTTCAAATCTGTTCCTTCTTTCACTGTTTTTTTCTTCTTGATAATTTTGAAATCTACACAATTAAATTTTAACTCTCTACCAGTCATGCTATAATGTTCTTTCAAATACAACACATATTATGGAACTTCTTTCTTTCTTTTGTATAAACTGGAATGCAGGGCTTATAAATACAAAGGTTTTGGCAACACTTAAGCTTCTGCAGTCAGTCTATTCCTAAGTCTGTCATGCAAGCCCAAGGCATTGGCGTGAGTTAGAGCCAAGATCACTGCACTTTTTTGTGTCTGTCATCCATCTCCAGCCACCCCACAGGTGTCTATGAACCATTTCTTTGGGCTATGCTGTGTGAAATACAACCTGCTAGAGTAATGTCATGAATTTGGGAAGGTGGTCTCTCAGATAATATGCCTCCAGATATCTCATTTTCAAGATGCCAAAAGTTATTTCTCTGATGGATTTGATGGTTTGGTAGGTATCACTGTAGTTCTCCTTTGCAAGACTTTTAGAACTAGAGTTTCTGCCATATTTTAAAGTTATGAACACTTAAAATGAAAAAGAAGCACTAAGTTAATTTTCATAGGTAAGGCTGTCATCTGAACTATCATAGATGATAATCTATGGCTACTGCAGGCTACTACTCACCCAGATGCCTATTCAGCTCCCTGATCTTAAATTCTCTTGCCAAGTCAGATTTTCTGAGAAAGTAAGAGCTATGGCAACCGCCTCGAATCTCTTTCCAATTCAACTAGGAGATGTTTAAGATATTATACAGTACTTGCATAGTGGTAAAGCAGATTTTCTCATTGCTTTGAAAGCCGCTCATTCTCTGGTAAGGAGAAACAAAAGTTCAGTAGATAGTGCCAAAGATCCAGGACCCACATCTGCTCTAAGATCAGAAAGTCTTTTAATCAGGGAAAGATAATCAACTTATATACTGAAATGGTCTTTCCAGTGGTTTTCTAAAAATTTTTATTTAAGAATCTAATTTATGCTCATCTTAGTCAATAGAGAAACAGCATAACGGTTATAGGTCAAGCACTCCACATCCTGTGTAATTCTACAGTACTATTTCTATGTCAAATGAACACCCTTCAGTGAGTGATATGATACTCAAATAAACCTGTTCTAGGTGAGGGTTGGGTTCTGTACTACCTAATATGCCCTCTGACTTAATTCAATCTCCTTTCTTCTTGAATTTATCTTAAATGTGTACAAAGACCTTGTTCCTGCTAAATGAATCAGAGACTGTCTGGACACTCTGACAAAACAGTAGCTAACAATAATGTAAGCAGAAACTTCTTCCTGAGGCCAGCCTCTAAAGTCAAGGGAATCTTTCTATTGATTTCATTAGCCAATGAATCATGCATATATAACACAGTTTCTTGTGCAAAGTCCTAATTACAATTTGCACTCAGTCCTTGTAATAACTTACTCATGGCTTCATTTTCCTGTCCAGAGATTTTATGAGCATCTTCTAGTAGAAATACTTTTTTGGTATTTAATTTCACTTGAGTAATTTCTCAAGAAACATTTATTATATGCAAGCTATTGCAACCAGGCATTTATGACACTTGCATATGACTCAGTGCTTAAAGGTACAATCTTGTCCTTGTTATGCCCCAAGAAAAATCTATGAATACTTAGCATTGGTTTCTCTAAATGTTTCTTCCATTGTATTTTACCTACAATGCAATAGGAATATATAGATTATTACAACAGTGTAATAATGTAAAATATTGGCAGTACTAAGTTTTATAAAATGAAAAAGGCCCCCTTTATAAGATTGCTAGTATTTATTTATTCCAGCAACATTTTTTTTCAGATCCCTTACAATGGTTCTTCGATCTGCTTTACTGAAGACTGTGGCTGGCATTTGGGAAAGGGAAGAAAGAACGATCCAAGCAAGACATGTTGCACTGTTTGTAAGTGATAGTCTTATTGTACCTTTGTCAAGCAAAGAAGTCAAAAAACACTGACACCTGACAAATGTTTTGCAGTCCTTTCATGTAGACAGCAGTAAAGCAGGCATGATAAATCGATAGAACAAATTGTCAGGCCAGTAATGTGGCTTGTGCTGTGCTGCTTCTCATTAAGTGTAGTAACAATTGAAGAAAAGCTATTACTGCATTCAGCATTGTTAATGAGACATACTACCACAATTAGTTTGTTTTCCAAGTATGTACTTTGAAATCTGATTACCCCAAATCAGTATTTTTCCATGTTACAGAATTTAGCAAAACCAAATTCCTGGAGGTTACCAAACCCTGAAAGGTTTCCTAAAGTATTTGCTGTATTCTGATATAAAAATGACCTTTGAATTCTGGCTCTGCTTTGGATAATCCTAATCAATACTAAGATCCAAAGCCAGTGTTTTATTGATATTCAAGCCAATGCATTTTGATAAGCCCTTTGATTATCTCCATCAAACTCAATGTTAAGATAAAGTGTTATGTAGAGCAAGCAACAGTCTCTAACCATTTGTTTGACAAAAAAGGATGAAGCTTATTTGGCATATCACAGTTTAGACATGTTAACATCACACAACAGTTCCTCAGTCATTTGAAGACTAGAAACAAATATAATGGTCTATCAATAATCTATAGACTCAGTAAGAATCAGATGCAGCAGAGAAAAGCTGAGCTTTTTATACCTTTTAAGGAACATATTTAAGGAAATTGGTCACAAAACCACATTACAAGATCCTAACTATACTAAAGCTCTTATTCATAGTCTAATGAAGATTTATTTTCCAGAGAACAGAATACAACTGTCTCCTTGTGATTACTCATGCAGGACTCCCTTGCATGAATCACATCCAAAAGTTTTTTCCACTAGTACAAAATTATCTAGAATTTGATGTCAGTAAGGAAAGCCCTATGCAAAGATTCACCTTAAAACCAAGAAACTGTTTTAGAACTTACAATTTCCTCATAGACATTTATACTTACTGCTTAATGTATCTGTTTTAGCCCTTTTGCCTCTTTGGTGTTTACTCCCTTGCTGAACATGAGACTAGAAAAGACTTGGGTCACTTAGTCCAGACTCCTATTTTTATAGGCAACCCAATATATAATCTCCTTTTTGCTTTTAGTGTTTTTATGCTCCCTCACTCTTCCTGTTGGAAGGCTGTTTCGCACCTTACAGGTGAGGTTAGAAACACTTCTTTAATTTTTAACTGCCCGGTGTTGGTTTAAGTTCCCGCCAGCAGAACATGCTCTCCATTGCACAGTGTGCTTGCACCACTTGAATAATTGTGTGCCATTTTCCCATTCTTGGATGAAAATGATCCGTCCTCCAAAATTAGTGTATACTAAGCTGATTGGTTTTGTTTCCCTGTTGCATGCTATATCAGTAATGTTATTAACTCATTCTGATTCACCAAGATTTGCTATCATCCTCAAAATCATCTTTACTGAAATCTGATGGAATATTTTTATTTTTGTGTCACATTTAGATTCTTTTTTACTCTGCATTTCCTAGTGGCTACCTTAGTCTACCTGTACTTTGTTTGATATTCTGGACCAAAAAAAATGTTTGCTATTTGTTTTAAGTAACTGCTATTCAGTAATATTTTAGCTCTGATCTATAGGTGTGAAGTTAAAGTCTGATAGAATTTTTCATGGCATATTTCTCTGAAGATATTCAGATATCCCAGCCCCATCTCAGCCCAGCCCGGGGCTGTTGGTCACTGCCCCGCGATGCCCCAGCAGTGCCAGCTCCAGCCCTGCCATGGCCTGGCCCCTGTCTGAGCTCCACAGACACGGGCAGCTGCATCTCTGACCCTCCAAGGTCCTTGCTTATGGCTGTTAATAGGGGGCAGCCCCTAGGTCATGCTGCCGCTTTGCCTGTGCATCTTCACTGTCTTCTCCATTCTCCTGATCATCTCCAGTGTTGGCTTCATTGCCATTTTTGTCATCTCTTCCTGCTCCTCACTCCTAAAGAAAAATGCACCGTCTGCACAATTTCTCTTAGAAGTATCCACAAAAACTACATAGAGTTCTGCTCTCCTTTTATTGAATTTAAACTGAACAGTCTTCAAGATTATATATTTCCTCTTGTTGAAAATTTGAGTATGTTTTAAGAGAAAGTAATATAAGAGAATACTACAATCCTTCCATCCATGACACTTGATCTGGCATTCCCTAAAGAATCAGTGGGAAAATTCCCAGTTTTGGAGGTTCATAATGTTGGATAAGACTTATACTGAGAAAAGAATATGCTCAATAAAAAGAGCATTTGTAATTCTTTATTTTTCCCAAATCCAAATTTATAATCCTGTTAACCTGGCTTAATAATTCAAAACAAATAAAAAACAATTACAAGGAAATATTTGTGCTTTACATCCTATAAAGAATGTTGAAGATACAGAAATAGAAGAACAAAATCACTGTAGGTAGTAGTGTCAGCCTCAGGCATGATTAAAAACCTAAGCTCACAGAGATTTTATCATAAGGAAGGTGAGCATAGCTGTGCTAGTAAGAAATTCTTAACATTACTTCTAGCAAGCTATGAATAACCAGATGCTGTTGTGAGCATATTTAGTGGTACCGTTAGTTTTACAGTAAACTTATTTTTCAGTGAGTCTCAAATTAAGAAAAAAAAATTAAATAACTGCACATTGCCATAAAAATGTATGTAAACCTTTTCCAAAGTATTACTTAGACTGTTAAAGAATGCTTTCTTAAAAAATATATGTTTAATAATCATGGTGTTATTCATTCTTAACCTTAGAGGATTTGGCAAACAATAAATAATATGGCCATTTTGGAATTTTCAGTCAGTCTCTGAAGATAGAGCTATAGGTAAAGTATGAAAAATTTACTGGTATAAGTTTTACTACATATGCAATGATCACCATTTGCCATTAGGTACTTGGGCAGAATCTTTTTAACAGTGGTAAAGGACTCAGCAAAATGCTTGCCCCATTTTATGAATAAAGAAAGTAAACTGGAATAGAGATGGAATACTGTAATCCATTTAGATATAAACACTGAATATCACATGAAAAAAATAAAATGGATTTGCCTACTTTAATGTATTTAAGTTTGCGATTTTTTTCAGTTGGCTTAAATTCCTCTTTAAAAGAGAAAAGGCAGCTAGGGTCAATTATCAGATATTAGCTATAATTTGTAAGCAAAACAAACTGATTCAAGTTGTGGTTTTGTACACAGGGCTTTGCAATCTCACGCTCTAACCTTTACATGGATTTACAACTCAGTGGTGCATAATAAGTACAGCCTCCACTTAATGAAGCTGGATCTTTATATTTTTAACACTCGTTTGGAAAACCAATTAACTCTGGCTCTATTGAACAACTTGAACAAGAAATAAATCAAGTGTTAAAACACTGGTGAAGAGCCAGACTTTCTGTAATTAGAGTACTGATGTGCCCAAGGCTGACTATGTGGTGTGCAGTGTTACACACAGACAACTTCTACTGTCCAAAGCAATTAGAATGTTACATGTTCTCCTGGTTGCCCATGTTAGAATCCAGCAAAACCACTGTATCATATTTATCCTTCAAATTTGGTTTGAGTTCTTTTGATTTATAAGCAGCATAATGTCTGTTCTTCAATCTAGAAAGCTATAGCAGCTCTTTGGTTTTAAATTACATCCTGCCTGATTATTCTGCAGGAGATGTACAATCTGTTAGGTGGAAGACAGCATAAATTTCCTAGACAACATTAACAGGTTCACTGATCACATGCAATGTTTTCAAAGAAATTGGAATTCATTATGGTGGGCCTTACAATGTATTTGTTCTGATTTTCTTTGCTATTCTATATTGCTTGCATGTATAAAAAGAAGAAAAAAAAATTTCTTTAGTCTCAGGACTCAAAACCAGTCAGGATGTTCAATATTTTTCCAAATATTTATTACTACCTCCTCTAGGTTTTCATGATTTGGTCCATTGCTGCCTGAAACAAAAAGCTGATCTGGGAATAGAGTTTTAGAGAATTTGATTTTCCTACTTTTTGCATACAAAGCCAAATTCAGCTTTCCCAGGGAAGCGAAACTTAGGGATGTTAGCTACTGCATGCAAACATCATGTACCCAAGTGCAAAAGAGCACCTATTATCCAGGAATCCCAGACCTCGACATTTTCAGCCAAGTGGGAGAGGTAGCTGCAACACCTAGCCTTACCATAGCTCTCCTTGTCTGGATGTTCCCATTGCCTGTAAGGGGACTCTGGTTTGGCTGGTAGTTGGTGGTCTGAATCATTCATCTCTTTGGAACTTAGACACAATAGTATATGTGTGACTAAGGTAAGTGTCTAAAATGACAGTCTAAATACAGTCCTCACACAATCCTTAAAAATTTAAATATGCGTGGTGTCCATGACTTGCATACTTGCTTTGTTCACAACAGTTTTTCTGGGTGTGCACGTGTTTCATCTTAAATATTAGCTAGAAACTTTAAGTTAAAGATAAGAGTATTTTCTATTAATAAATTCTAAGTCAAAGGCCACCTGAGCTAGAAATTTTGTGCTAGAGAAAAGAACAAATTAAAATTCTTATAATGAAGATATTGTACTTGCACAGAGTTTTTCAAGTGTTAGAGTTAAAAGGAGTGAAATAAATTTCATTAGAGATAGCTGAACTATTTGTTATAAATGAAATTCATTACAAATTCAGGTTCAGTCTTGCAGTCAGTACTATGAATAGGGTTACATGGGAGAAATTGGTGAGTCAATGCACAAAGTATGAGCTGGGTAGCAGGAAGCTCCATCTCCAAGACCATTACCCTGATATTGTACTTGAATTCTGAGGTGTTTAGGAATAGCTGTGTTGTATTGATGATGACTGGGTTCCAACCAGTTGAATTTCCAAAGGAAAGAATAAGGTTGTCAGGCAGCCTTAGCAATGTCACTGTGGAAATAGAGGACTAATTTACTCCCCTGGACTGAGGCTGCATTAATACATCTGGACCATTCTCAAGATTTTGTCCAATTACGTCTCTGGAATTCTTGAAAAAATTCTACACCAGAATTCTGAAAAAAAATAGAAAATGAATTCTTCAAGAGTGGTTACGTACTTTTAATAAATCTGTCAAGCTGGGGATGGCACCATATGCTAGTTATAATAAATAAAATACTTATATTAAAGAAATGTAATTAGAAGCCCATTTGGTCCAACCTCAATAGACTTCAGAATACTTTTCAAAGGAAAGTATAATTAAAGTTCTGAAAGTGAGTGGAAGGAGGATAAACATAACATAGGTTTATGAAGATAAACGTAACTGTAGCAGGAAAGATCTAGACTAGATGACCTAAGAAATCCTTTCCACTGCAATGTTTCTGTTTATTAGAAGGACAGTAGGCATAGGCCATGTACCGATTACATCTGGTTCACATTCTCAGTATTTTATGTGCAATTACTGGTGCTATATGCCTACCAGAGCTTTTGTTTGTTTTTTTTTAACAGATCTGGCATAATTCAGAGCAGCATGGAGACAGTCCTGACTTTGGTTACTGAAAATGAATGTGCAAGGATATTTCCCTGCTTATATCCTGCCCCAAGGGATGCAGAAGCCAGATGGTCTAAAATATGGCTTACTGCCATTCTTGCTGGGAAACTCTCAGTTGGTAATACTTTTATTACCTCAACAGGCCAATGTATCAAATTATTTTTTAGAGCCTGGTACAATGATTGCATGGGTAAATCTAGTCAACCTTATATCAAAACTCTTGAAGGCACTGTTATATAATTAAGATCGAGCAGAGAAATGGAAAGACTTTTCAATAGTTGACTAAATCCATTCTGTCTTGTAGCTAGATCACTTCATATGAATAAATCTAGCTGAATCCTAAAAGAAAACCCTTCTTCTGACCATGCATCACACACACCTATTCAAACCTGAAACATACTTTATTAATTGTGGGTGAATAGAGGACAAAATCAGGCTTAAAATGGAAACAGAAGCCCTAAACACTCTCTGTAATTATTAATACTAAGAAATATTTATAAAACATAAAAACCTTGCCTAATAGTTAGAAAAAGATTTTGTTCTCTTTCTGAGAAGTTTGGACAAATATAGACAATTAAGATAATAGGAAAAGCAGTAGTATATGCAAAAGCCATTCTGTCTAAAACTTTAGTGATATGACCAAAGAATCTAAGAAGTAAGGTTTGATTCCACTTTGCACAGTCTATAGCTGAACATCATATAAAAATATTTGATATAGCTGTTTCATATATAACTGTTTCAACTATAGGAATAAGAGCATCAGGTTGTTTTGTTATTCTGTTGATAATTTCTTTTATTTCAATTGTTCTTCTAGGCACAGAAAATCATTGTTCCAGGAAACCATGTGGCATTAAGTTTTTATTTTTAATTCTTTGTTGACAAAATTCTTATTTTCTCACTAAGTTTTATAATCAAACTTTATCCACGTCCTTTGCAGGCTAAGTGATTTTAATATATAGGTGTAAATATTTTTGGCACTCCAATCTTCTGAAATAATGTTTGTAAGAGATGACATACATTTTCTGGCAGCTTAGCCTATTTTGAACTCACTTTGTTCAGAAACCTTGAATAAACTCTGGGTATCACTTGCTCTCTCAATATTCAAAATTTCCTTTTTCTGATACCCCAATCTCCAAAAATATCTCAACTCTCTGCAAGTGAAGAGAAAAAAAAGTTCATTGTCAGCATTTTACTAACATTCCCACTGATGAAAGTAAAACTGATTCTTTCATAGACTTTCTATATCTGATACTCATACCGGTTTACTCCTTGACTTGTAAGTTCTCTTGTAGACTAAACTCAGGTATTATTTACTTAAGCAGCCACTAGTCTCTAAGGATTTAATTTCTTTCACTTCGTAATTGAAGACAAATTTTACATTCACTCTTTAGACTTCATTTTTCATGTACTGAAATAATTCTTTCCAGTGTTTCATATCTCACTATCACCCCTCAGTGAGGTATCTGTCCTGAGATGGTGAAAAGAATTATACAGTGTTCCTTATTATTTAGTTGCTCATCTGCAGGCATACCTTGAATCAGTGACTGCACACTACCAAGAAATAAGTCAAAAAACAACCTCATATTTTGTATGCTCTAGAACTCACAATTTTAAGCAGTAATCACTAACATCAAAAAATATATTTTCTAAACTTTGATTCAGACTCATTATCCCATTTATTAAGGTCTCTGTCCACTGAGAGACTTTTCAATCCCCCTATTCTTATTTTTTAAACTTTTCATTCTTGGCTATTGAAATTCATAGATTTTACTTTTGACAAAGGCCTAGACTCTTTCCACCTAGTTTTTGGTACGTGACTGAGACGTTTAGTTTAGGAGCGCTGTTGCTTTATGCTTCTTGCACTGTTAACTGAGGAAAATTGGAATTTTCATAGATAATTTGGCCTATCTAAGATTTGAATTGCCCTTTAGTGGAGTTGCTAGGGAAACATGTCTGATAAAAGAATATCTAATCATCTAAAAGATGGGTGCAGAAATGCTGGAAAAATCATACTCAAAAGAATAACTATCAAGAATCACCACAGAAAGATGCAGTACAAGCTACAGGGCTTTATCCTTGTTCCACTGCTATTTAATATTTTAATTAATTACCTGGGTGAATTTATTAAATGTATAGATGACACCAAGTTGGGATGGAGATGCAAGCATGTTGGAAATTCAAATTTATAATTCAAAAGACATCCTGACATATTGGGCATATCGTTTAGAATTTGTTTTCTAAAAATACCTATGTACTCCAGGCTTCTGTAATAATGTTTGCTTAAATAAGAGATCATATACATTTGCTGGCATCTTAACCAGTCCAGACTTCATTTCTCTCAGAAACCTTTTATCATAGTTACTATTTGCATCTTCCCCTCCTATTCTCTATGTATGCACTGTTTTATTGTCGATTTAAAGAAGACCAAGAGAAGCAGACACTTGAAAAATGGTTGTAATGTCAGATGTGGAGAAAAATAACACAAATGATATGACTCAGAGGAAGAAAATGGGTGAAAGAGCCAAGGAAGAACTTCAAGTATGAAGTATACTGCCTTGGAACAAAGATGCAATATAAAACATTATACTTTTAAAGATGAGACATTTCCAATTAATATGAAAGTACATAGAGATAGGGAAAAGATTCAAGGAGTTGGATGATATTGTTGAAGTTGCTAGAATATGTATTAATAGGATTAACACACCAAATCCAATTTCAGCTTGTACTGTATTGCTGAATGAATTTAAACCATGAAGCAAAAATATACTATCCATAATGTCTGATGCAGAAAATTATTAATTCAATTCACATTTAGCATACTATCAGTGAAAGCTGACTCAAAAGAAACAAAAATAAACTTATAAACCCAGGTTCTAAGTCAGATTGTGCCATCTTTCTTCAGTGCATGTGAAATGACCAGAATGTCTATCAAAATTTGCTCTTCTTTTTACGATGAAAAACTTCTGGTACTATTGAAGAACTGCATAAATATACAACAAAATCCCCCTTCACTTTTCTCCACAAATTGTAGATACATTTGAAATTACAACAGAAGGGTGAGAAAGATATATAAATCTCCCATGAAGCAATTTCAACACATTTTTATGAAGTGGTTAGATTTCACTGTAATGGGTATAACATACTATAGAGGAAAGGGAGTGAATAAAAATTGAACAATGAAATAGGCAAGAAAAAGGAAAGAAGGGTAAGTATAAAAAGTATGAGTAGAAAAGAAGAGAATGAATGAAGAAATGATGTAATTAATATTTACTTTTATTCTTTTAGAATTTCAGATTCATATTTGAGATATCCAGCATAGCTCAAATGTCATAATATGTAGTGCAACATAAATTAGAGCATGACCTTCTCCCTACCACCATGAGAATGGCATTAAAAAGAATAATTTTTGTCTTTAATATGAAAGTAGAAGTGTGTAAGTTGAAGAACAGACAATATTTCTTCTCTGTGAGGGCCACTGGGCAATAAGCTGATGTATCAAGGGAAATAAATGAAGCCCTATCACTTAGTGATATTTTAAAGAGCTAATCAGACACAGCACTTGAGCTACTGAAGTAGATGGTAAATTTGTCAGAACTGGGAGCTCTAGAGCAAATAACTTAAAAAAAGCTTTTTTCATCCACTAGTGATAGTGGATATGATTTTGATTTCCATTTCTATTCTACATCCCCTCCCTCCCATCCCCAAAATGAGACTACATTAAAGCTTGTTGCCAGAATTGCTGAAGAAAATCAGCTCCTGAAATGGAGCAAGTGGTTTAAGGGGTAGGAATGGACTGTGACACTCATGGAGCCAGCGCTTGCACCAGCTCTTTGAGGAGACCAAGGAGGCAGAAGGAACGTGTGCCTCTAGCTAGAAGGATCTCTATGGGCTTGTCATTCAGGAACTCCCTAGGAAGAATCAGGTCCACATGGACCTAATGGCAAGGGCAGATTGTGAGTCATCTGATCCCTAACCATCCCTGCACAGAGTTAATGGTGTCAAGGGAGCTTCTGCATATTAAAAAGACATGGAAGGTCATTCCTAAATATGCTTATCAATAAAAAACACAAAGGATGTATTCACAGGGATATTTTGAACACTCCTATTTGAAATCCAGAGTGAAATGCGATTTAAAACAAATAAGGGTATCAGATTTTGGTTGTGAGGTTTATATCAGAAGCTCATTTCTTTCACAGGCTTATGCCAATGCATATTTTTTTAATGAACCACTTTTTCCTTACCACAGTATATAAATATGCTTAGAATTAATGTTTATATTTATTAATTATATTTAATTACCAAATTATTGACAGGCCCATTTTTCACAATTGCAGTGGCACCAAAATTCACACTCATTGAAATTCTGTAAAAGTGCCTTTGATGAACAATGGTCCATTACTCAATTATTTCCTGTTAAATTATTTTAATGGCTTGTGAATATTTAGCTGTTACATTTTTAATAGACATTTAAAAATCTAAATTCTTAGCTTTTGGGAAAAAAGTAAATTCCTGTTTCCAATAAATTAATGGAAATATTAAATTATTTGGGTTTTAGAAGCTTTTCTGCTCTTTGGAAAATGCAGTCAGAAATTTTAGGTTGTAGTAATATCAATAACATACCAGAACAGCTTGTCAAACAACCTTTACAATTTCTCTGTTATAGTTGTTAGTTATCTGTCCAAAATGTTCGGCACATCAACTATACATGTGGAGACAATGGAAATTAAATGGCATTAAATATCAAAACAAAGAACAACCTGAATAATGCAGTGGTTGCATTTGCTGATTTAATGAGTGCTGCAGAAGACATTATATTTTGAAATGCAACTGAAGAAATGAAATAATTGCCAGACTACTGCATCAGAAGGCCTCAGCAGCAAGAAACTCTCACAGAATATAGGGTAGATGGGGTTAGGAAGGTTGTTACTCACACCAAGGAAATTTCTATGGATGCTGTAGTTAACAACACATTAGCACCAATTGGTGTATCCTATGTTGCCTGAGAAACAGAATTAAGATGAAAAACATGAAGAAAGATTTCTTGAAGGAAGATGGAAAATTCTCCATAAGTGATTCAAAAAAAAAAAAAAAAATAGAGCTACTAGGGTTTCAAGAAAACTTTCTCGAAAATTTCAGTGTCCTCCAGGCTGGAGGGACTCTGCTTAGGTTGACTGACACTTCTCCTGAGGATGCATGTGCTGGAGCAACCTCAGTCAGTGCAGTGTTTAGCTCGTCTGAGGGAAGGGATTCATCTATGCACCTGAGGAGCTACATCTCTCCCCTGTTTTTTTTGACAACACCTGGATGAACAAGATTAATGTTGCATTATCACAACCAGCCAGAAAAAGTACCTTCAAAGCTTGACTTTCCAAAACAGTCTACCACTAATTAAAAAAAAAGATTATCAAGATAAGTGGCATATGGGCACTAGGGTTAGTAATGAAAATTCCCATATGGTGACATGAATTCCTCCCATTAAATAGGTCTGATAGCTTGTATTTAAAATGTATCACTACAAATGTAAAGTCATGAAAATCATTAGCATGGCCATGCAGAGTTCAAGGGAGTATATCTGGAGTCATAAGCAGTAACAGCACTTTCTATCAGACTGTCCAGGGAAAAGCTACCTACTATTTCACACGCAAATGCAAGGTTATCAAATATTCCTAAAGAAATTACTTCTATAAATTAGAAGAAATTAGAATTAGAAATTAATCCTGATCAATGAAAATTACAATAACAGCGGTAGAGAGTTGTTTAGAAAAATCTGAAAGATGTTAACTTGATTGCAAGTGGATAAATTGAGATTATTTATATCTGGGTATTAATATCTTGCTGGGTATAAATATCAGCTTTGAAATTGTGGTAATTTTATCAGTTAGCTAACTTTCAACATTGTTGTTAATCCTCACTGCTCAAAGGCAGTGGATGAAAATAAACAGATTTTACAACCTGCAAGATGAACTCTGTCCAGTAATAAATGAAATATTTTCAGCTCTATATATCCAAGACCTCATGATTAACCTTTATCTTGAGGCAAAAGTGTTACTCAAATGCAAACAAGTCCATTTTTATTAATCAGAAAAATGACGTCACAAAGACACTTGGAAGAAAGCTGCTAATTAAGTCTACCAGCCTCATAAAATCCAACCTTTTATCATTATTCAATGTTGAAGCCTATTTCATGAGCTATAGTCAGAACAGAAAACTACTGAAGGTGGAAAACCATTTATTTCCAAATACACATGAACATATCAAATGAATGATGCATATAAATACAGTATATTTATTAAGCAATTTAATTTTATCATATTAATGGACATATAATCAAATAGAGATTATAATATCCAAGTCTTTCCAAATAAAATAAATAGAAATGGGGGTAATGGATAGAATAGTAAGTATAAATATAATTCCCTTTGATTTTAGTGGCAGGTTTTCCTGCACGGCAACTGCAGAGGTTCTCATATGGATAGTTTCGAGCTCGCACAGAGTTATGTCAAGTTTATGCACTACCCTTAATCACAAGAGATTTTGGGGAGCTTTCACAAATTTGCTTTTTGTATGATATATTTTAGGGTCAACTGGATATTTGCTTAAAAAAGGAAATTAAGTAAGATTAAATCCTATTACATAAACCTTGCTTGCTTTATAATGCCTTATTAAGAAGGGGTAAACAGGATTTATGCTAATCCACAGTTTTATACCATTAATCCTATTTACAGTGCATTTATTCCTGAGGTTTTTTTTATTAAATAGTACAATCCTTTCAACATTTTCTGAGTTTACTAGACATTCGTGTAATAAAATGACATGGATGATTGCTTGAATTAAACATCTTGCCCGATCTATACATTTGGAATTTGTATGGTCATTACCTGACACCAGAATGAGTGATGAACATCAGACAAAGACACGACAATTTGTTAGCACTGCTTGCTGGCCTGAGTGACACTTTTATATTACCTACATTCTTTGTCCTGGAGACTTTTGAAAGCTTTGGTTTCTGATTAAATTCTAGGACAGGCAGTTGCTGCAGCCCCTAAAATCTAATGCTTTTGAAATAGCTTCGATAACGTGTCATTCATATATTCTGGCACATTCTTTTCTACATATTTTATGTTCCCCTCTTTACCTTATAACCCTTTATTCACAAATCCCTGTCTCTAATAATGTTGCACATCAATCAAAGGGCTGTTTATCTGCACAGCACATGGTCACTAAGTGTAAGATACCATCCAAACAAAAATTAAACTAAACCGTAGTATATACTTTTCTATCATTAATCATTCAGAGTTCTTGGACACAGCAGCTATTAATGATACAAAAAGCTGCTACAAGGGCAAGTACAAGACCAGACATTTTGCTCTCAAATTGCACTGTATTCTAGAAATCCCCTTGATGCAATATAGCCTGCTTTCACTTTGGAAAGGATCTTAGTTAATGAGATGCGTACATCCTGGACTTTGCCCTTCCTCAAGAGTAGTCTGTGAAACCCAGGTAATGTGCTGGTGTACATCCACCTACAGGCACCTGGGTATTGTTAGGAAGCTCTAATTTTTCCACAGTTGCAAATTCCCACAGTAAATTCCTTAAGACTCTGCACAGTGAAGTATGCCCTTATTTTTCTTGTAGAAATGAATTTGGTTCTGATCGCAAGTATGGTAGCTTAATTGACATAAGTAAGGTAGTTAGAGCTAGTTACACTGGTGCAATTCTCTTCCTTTCCATGGAGTTTCCTCCACTTCACACTGGTGAACAGAAGATTAAAAGCAAACATGAACTGTCATCTCTATGGTCTTCTGGCCTTTCCTGATGCTTACTTTACACTACTGCTTTTGCATCTTTCAGATCACACTTTATATCACAGAATACCTAGTGGCATTCTGTCCTGCCAATTTCCTAAACTAACCAGGTTGAGGTTCTGAGTGGATGGACAACCTTCAAGGAAACTGAGACATTGTAAAGAAAAAGGTGAGGCCAACAGTAACCTCTGCTTATGGCGCCATTTATGGCCCTTTTCATTACTTTGCTCCCAGTTATTTCAATTGCATAACTTATTGCCCCAAATTTTTTAACTTGTTAAACTTAATACCTTACTAATACTTCATGATTATTTCCATGTTTTAGTGGGGTAATGCATGAAATAATATTATGAGAACATCAGGATCTAGCCTATGGCTGTTTAGTATGGAGTAACCATGTAAAACTAAACCAACTTGGAAAAAAAATGCCATAATTTTACTAATCTATTTAGTATTGTTGTGCAATGCATGAAATACTTTTCATATTTTTTTGTGTTAATAATATCTATAGGTGTTTCTCTTCCTACCTTTATGAAAATAACATATCACTTTGATTTCAATTTGGCTTTTTTGGCTTTAGTATAAAACAAAGGAGAATTGCTTGTGAAAGTGAAGACTCTTTTTCCTAACATGGTAAGTATTAATAGCTGTTCAACTTGAAATCAGTTTAATGATTCCTAGTAGTTCAAATCAGTCTCCTATATATGTACATGTAAGTAAGACAGTGTGGAGGCACACACATTTTATGTTATATAATAAACTATAGTTATTTTATCTTACATTGTTGTCATAATTGTGACTCTAACTTGGATTTACACTACCTGTATTTATCTTAGACCAGTAATTACAGACTGCAGTCTGCTCTTTTTTAGTTTGTTTTGCTGTAAAAAATATACAAACTGAAAATAACTTCATTTTATACTTGTCTCCTCAGAGCAAAGCTAATGCCTAACTGTCTGTTGTGTTGTAAAAAGCACCATAATTATGACGAAATGGAACAAATGCTAAACTATGGCTTCTGTTTAAAAATATTTTTACGCATTAGTCATTCATTAAAATCTAAAATCCATAAATGGTTTCAGTTTTAATAGTTACACCTTTTTATATATGTGTTACGTAGTATGTTTAGTGTCAACAATGCTTTGCAAAACATAAAAAAGAGGTGCAAATTGCACACACAAATACTGCAGATAGATCATATATGCCAGTAATGACAATGCCAGGAGATACAGAGACAATGCTAATGAGGATGGCCACCGGCATGAATGAAAGCATTTTTGAAAGAGATTTTGAGTAGGATAGGTTGAGCATTCAGTGGAATCCTTATATTAATTCATAGTAATTGCTCAGATTGAAAATACATTAATTTTCTATTTTTGTATATTTAAAATGCTAGTCAATAATTTGTGTTATTATTGAGCCCTATTCACCACTTTTTCCTCCCCTAACATGTAATGATTACCTAATTCCAACCAACCAAACTGAGACCACCACACTATGATGGAGTGCTGAAACAATCACCCACAGAAAACAGCATAGTTCCTGCAGTGATGATAAAGTTTGGCGCAGCAGCATCGCCTTCTGCCTCCCGAGAGTTTGCAAGGAGCAGACACCCAGCTCTGTGCTAGGCTCTTGCTCCACCGCGTTGGTCTCCAAGGGCTCCTCGGGACTGGAGAAGCAGCTGAGGGTGCCCCTTAGATGTCATCTCTACAGAGCTTAAAACTGGATATTTATTTGCCCTGCACTCCTCATCAGAGGAAACACTGTCCCTCTCTCCCTATTTTTCTTGGTGATATTAAGTAGATCTTGTGTGCAGCTTGGATGTATCTACATTAGTGATTTAAGGTGCTGGAGGGGTTCTTTTTAGGTGTGAATTTGCCTCGTGTCTACACTCAGACTCTGGTGGTACTCAAGTGGTACTGTAGACACACTCATTGTGGCAAGTTTATTTTGTGTTCTTGCTGCAGTTGAGCAAGTTACTGAAGAACAGGACATTTTTCTTTAATTTTTCTTCAATTTTTCTTCAGTAATTTAGGAAGGCACCCCATGTTACCCATATATATATATTCTAACAAAGATACAACATGTGAATTAATTCACCCTTGCAGTAAACCTGTAAAAGAACATATTCACACACTGTTTTTTACCACTTTTGAGATTAAATGTCCCTAAAAGTCTTCTTTCATCCCAATCAGATCAATGGTAAACTACTGCATTGACACAACTGCTCTTCAGTGATCTTCAGGTACCTACTCTTCCCAGATCACTTCATAGAAAATTTATATTTTAGGATCATGCTGCAGGACTAGGCACCTAAATTTCAGGCTCATTGATAGCTTTGTTAGGTGCAACTGTGAACTGTATTGGACCTGAGCCTAACTTGTGATTTATCTTTTGTCCTTTACATCAGACTCAGTGATAAGGAATCATCATATTATCATCTGCTACGCAACCGGTTGAAATTAACGCTTATATGGAATTCTTCTTAGAAGGCTTGCTCTACCAAATGTCCAAAGCAAATGGAATCAGTTAACCTTTACTCACCACTGTTTATGTATCTGAAACTTGCTTTCACAAGCACTGTTTTTCACAAAGTAGTAGGGGGAAGAAGATGCGTAAGTCTGCAAACAGAAACTTATTTGTACCAGTCTCCTTGGAATTTATAAGCTAAAAGTCTCATTTTAAAGACACAGACATTTTGTTACTAACTGGAGTTGATAGTTAGACATGGGGAGAAGTTCTGAATATGTAAATATCAACACATTGACTTTTGCCTATGTCAATATTATTGTTTTCATTTGCAGCTGCCATTATTTGACCAGTACCTTTTTACATGGGTTCTTATTTTTGACATAGGTTAGTATTGTGGCTGTTGATCTTGTAAAACAGACTAACATAAAGCAGTGATTTAGTTTCATTACTGGCAAATCTCCATGCATATTTCCCAGGACTCTACTATATCACACTATACATTACCTCAGCTGACAGCTTTCGGGTTGTGTTTTATTAAAATGTTAAAATATCAGCACTTTCTCTTTTAACCATAAAATACCTTGTATATATGGTCAAAAAGTGGTCTCTGTAGAAAACATATTCTTTGTGGAGAGAAAACACAGTTTAGCACTTCTTTTCCAGCATCTTTCCCAGAGAAGATGGCTTTCATTTAAAAACAAAAAACCAAACAGGAATACTTAATAAAAAGCCCTAGAACATAACTCTATTTTCCTCAGGGTGGCAATTAGTATACTGTCAAGACAATGCAGTCTGCCTAAGATACTGCTGCTACTTGTCTGTGGACACTACTGCATTTTGCTGTTGCAAAGAGTGTTTCCCTTCCTGAAAAGTAGGACATTTTGGAGGAATAATAATAGCATAAGAGAAATTCATTTACTTACAATGCCTAATAAGAAATCTAGAATCCACATAGTCAATAAAGAGAATGAGTAATCCTGAATGTAGGTGCTGGTTATTATTTTAAAATAGTATCCAAGGACCTACATCTAAATGAGCACTGTGGAAAACATACTACATTATGCAGTACAAGACTGTTTTCACCTCTGAAAAAGATTCATTTTATGCAACCGACAGTCTCAACTTTCTTTTCTGAACTTTGCTGTAATAAACCAGCACCTTCACTGGAATTACTCCACATTTACAACACTAGGAGAACAGGATCCAGACCAGGGACTCCAGCTATTTCATCTACAAAGAATCACTGCACTGCATATTATGTCCAGTAGTGGTCAATCTGAATGTAGGCCATGATAACTGGTAAGCTAAGATTACTGCTCATTGGTTTCATGTATGCATGAATTGTTACAGTGGTATTGTCTGCAAAGCATGTCTGCTGCAGTAAAATGCCAAAAAGCAGCAACTGCACTTTTAATGATAAAATGTACCACATATATATGATCATAAAGTCATCTCTGCGGAAATGTATTTGGACTACAAAAATGCTTTGTGTACTTCATTGATGGCACTGTTTCCACAAAAGAAGTCCTTCTTCACTTCTTTCAGCCCTGATCTTATTTTTTGTGAAGGCTTCAAGATTGTAAATGTTGTGGGATGAAGAGTTTTTCATAACTATACCGTAAGTGCATCACAATGGATTTCAGTAGTCCTTGAGTGCTACTAAAATACAAAAACATTGATAATCAATCTTTAGGACAATTTTGGCTTAGGTAAATATTTATGTGTGAAGGCCAGATGTTTGCCAGAAAAGAAGTTAAAGGGCTGCAAAAGAAAGGTGCTTTGGCTGACTTCTAAACACCAGAGAGCGGAACAAACAGGAGTTTCTGATAAAAAGATCTTGCATACTCCTTGTACAAAACAATGAGTGTATGAGGTACTTCATCACCACTTATAAATGCCCCTGACATCTCACTACTCCTCGCCTGTAGATTGCTTCATTTTTTCTTTTATAACAGACTTGTTCAAACAGCTCCCTTAAGTGATTTAGGGTTTTTGGAAAATGTGACTTATAGCAATGACTTAGGCTCTTAACACTTCGCTGATGTTTAGGATTACACTTGCTTTGAAGCATAAGTCTGCATAACTGCCTCTTTAGATACTTGAGTCTAAAATTCATATTCTCAAAAATTCTGTTGTCATATAACACCTAAGCAAGAAATACATAGGTTTCTATCACTAAAATTCTTCAGATGTCTGAAAATCAGTTTCTGGGCATAACCAGAATTGTCTCAGCGTTACCTTCCTGTTATGATAGACTTCAAAAGCTACCCATCGGGTAAATGTTTTCACCTGTAGGACCTAATCTAATAGATGATTCTAAAAAATTCCCAGTTCATCAGTTCCCATAAACAGAGAGGATATGCACTTAGATTAGATTGGCTATCCCAGATATAGCATACCAAAATTTTATACTTTCCTGCTTGTGGGGATATAAACACATATTGCTTCACCGTGGTGCAACGTACCAGGGGGTTCAGTGTGCTAATCTCCAGTGTCCTGCAGAAGTGCTTTACACTCCCAGCTTTGGCTCAAAGGGTGAGTGGCACATGGCGTGCTGGCTCTCTTTTGAGAGGCAGAGGTTATGTGCCAAAAACTAGGGTTATGTATTCATACCCTATATGTATTCACAGTAAGATAAAGGAAAGTCCTTGTTTAGTGGTTGCTGAGTCCTGGAGAGGTATGGGATATAAAAGGGACCTCCTGTTTTAGCAGGCTGATTTTCATAGACTGTATGGAAAATAAGTGCCTAGCTCTGGATTTTATGGAGCTCGCCATACATCCCTCAGCCACATAAAAATATTAGTCATTATCTATCACAATAGAAATTAGCAATAATTAATAGTAGAAGCATCAAGCTTCAACATGTTTAAATTGACATTCAAAGTTGTATTTTGTTAGGATGCAAATAAAGTTATTAATTCTCTCACAGTTAGCGGACTATTTTTATCATCGTCCCTGTATTTGCTATTACCTGCCATGTATTGACACAAGTACATATACATTCCTTGAATACAAATAAAATATTTTAAAACATATAATATTGCACGGAAGTAAATTTCTTGGGACCTGAACATATAGCCCAAGCAATACCACTTTGTGTATATAGACTCCATCTTACTCAAATGAATGGCTCATGTACTCTCTCCCTCTTTCTTACTTATCACATATAAATCAAAAGAGATGCAAATTTGGTCAGACCCTTGATTACTGTGCATGGTATACTGAAACAAATAGGCATGAGAAAATTTAAAAGAATGGCATGATGCTGTGACAAATGAGATACAAGGCATCTCTGCTTCAGAATATCTCTAGGAAGATGTTAAACAGCAAAGAGGAACAAGTTTTACTTAGATTTTTCCACAACATGGACAATTAAATATAGTCAACTCACAATAAAAACAATGTAATTTGGAAGCAAAAACACAATAAAAAGATGCTGAGCACAACCAAAGTGGGAACTGAAGAATCACTGTGCAACTTTCAGGAATCCCCTACCTGCTACAGTTAGAAGCCTAGTCTGTGGGTCATGAACTCATAACATTTATTGTTTTGTTACTCTATTTGATTTAAAATGGTATAAATCAATTTATGGTTGGAATGGTCTGGAGTCTTGCTTACTGTTACTGTCTATTCACTGATAATTGTTGGCATACCAATATCACTGTGTGATATTATTTGGTTAGCTATGTGTATTTTTAATTCTCAAGGTTGGCACTATATAAAAAGGATTGGAAACAGAGTATTGTGCTTCACAGTTTTCCACTGCAGATACAACTTCACAGTTACAGCACAAATTGTTAGAAACCGCTAGCATTGAATTGCAGACTTAGTATAGTAGCATTTATTAAAAAACATGCTCATTTAGAGCAGTAATTGTTCTGCTACCAGGGCACAACCCTTCATAACATCCCTTTAACAGTTTTTTTATGAAGATGGAACTTTAATTTTTCTAGTAGCTACAAAGTGCAATGCATGAGTACCTTTCCTCATTTGTTTTTCATCACATATCGCTACCCAGAGGCAATCATTAGCTAATTTGCTGATTTATGGTTGCAGTTTATGAGCTTTAAACAATGCTAAACCCTTATGATTCCTTTCCTAGTGCTATGAGAGGAAAATAACTGTCCTTTTACTCTAAGCTGCATAAAGAAGTCCCACAACCTATGCACTTTTAGCTTCTCTGGTATCTAAAATTGTTGTTATATTTCCTTGCTTGCTAGAATTAACCCTAAATGGTGTTTATCTTGCTACTTTCTCCAAAACTGCAGAGAATCCTTATTTTGCCACCTATCACAATGCAAGGACACAAAACCAATTTATCATAGGAAGTAATGGCTATTACTTGCACAGTATCCTAGTGACATACATGTTGAAAAGTAAATTGGCTCCTGCTGGTTGTTTTCGGTTGGTTTCTCTGTTTTGACAGAACCCAGGATCCTAGCTGTATGAGATGTTTTTTCAGCATATTGTAAAATGCAAGAGGACAAATTCAAGTACATTGCCTCTGTTTAATTGCCCTGATAAATATTGCTAGCTTATGTGATGAAAAGCTTGCCTGGACTGTGGGGTCCAGGCCAACTGCCAGAGAGACATTGGGTCAGCTGAGAGAGCGTGTGTGTGTGCACACATGTATATATGTATTTCCCACTAACAGCCCTTCATCTGGATGGGCCAGAGAGGGGCAGAGGTTGGGGCCGTTGGTGCTGCTTGTGCCTGTGTGAGCGCTGAGTGCGCCTGTCCAGGTTGTCCTGCGTGGCTGGCCGGGTGTGTAGGTGTTCACGTGCACTGTGCACGTGTGCTGGGGGCACCTCCTGGGACGCATGCTCAGCTGCGCTACTGATCTCACCTCCACTGGGCTACCGGACACGGCACACCCCTAACAAGTATATCTTAAAATCTTGGTGATGTAGACATGTTTTCTGTAAATATGCCATGGGGCAGCACGGAGCCTCTAGCTGACAAATGCTAATATGGGAAAGAGGTCATGGTTTGGAGAATGCACTCTGGCTACTGTTAAACACTAGTGTCTTCATTTAACTCCATGTGCTGCCTCCAGAAAGATCCAAGACTGCAGTAAGCAAGTAGGAATTCTAATAAAGTAACAAAGTCCTTTTGTAGATATGACTTTAAAACAACTAAATCTTTTTCAAAAATTAACACAGCCAAACTTTTTACAAGGCTGGCTGAGCGAACTGCAGCTCTGGAAACAAAGCAAACAAATTTTGAAGAGAAAAGCATCTGGCATCCCAGTTTTCTGGTGTGATTTTTAGCTTCATATGCTCCTAGAAAAAGAGGCTATTACAGTTTCCATTGTAGTGAGTAAAAATAAATAAAAAATCCTAATTATGCTGAGGCAATGAAAGAAGACGTTTCTGGAAGTCATAAAAGCAATGCCATAAACAAATTTTAGATCACAAGAGGTAGCTACAACTGGTTTTAAAAAGTCTTTTGTTATCCTTTTCTTTGGCCCTACACTTGCATCAGAATCTCTGTTTAGAGTTTCTCAAGTCTACATGGAGCAGTGTGCAGTAATATTTGGCAGATTCTGGCTTAATCATTCATAAGTCAGAAAATCTGTGGCTTACAGATTTTACAGCTATAACTTTAAACAATTCTATATGGTGTCTATATACTAATATCTATCACTGAAGACAGAACTCAAAATCAGACTGGACCTGACTATAGCATCAAGGACATTCTACATGTATTTTAGACTCTACAAATTGAAGTTGGAATTTCCATTCATAATCTGAAAAAATGTAGTAGGTACGTATTATGAAGCTGTACCATCAGCCAGCTAAATTTTACCCTGTTAAATTAGGTAAGAGCAATTTCACCCTAGCTAATATGTTCTAATATGTTGCATATATCACAGCAGAAATTGTGGAATAATGGCTGATAAAATCTGCAAAGATTTGAGTTGTTTAAGAATCTCAATCCTGACAATAGCACCATGTGTAAATTAAACTACAGTTTATTTAAAAAGTGCTCAGGGCCAGACTTTTACTCCAGGTGACTGCTGAGCAGCAGGACAGGGTTTGGATTGACCTCAGATAACTTTACTATGCTGTTAAGTGGGAGGCTAACAGCCAGTAAACCCCAGCTACATTTGCAGGGGGGAAGCATCTCTATATTTCCACTTTACTGGAGGACCAGTTAAGCTATTGTTCTTACCCCTTTGTATTGCAAACATAATGTGACGTTGCAGTAATGGGACAAAGATCTGGTCTACACCAATTAGATTCTTAAATTTTAAATTAACACCCAACTATCTATGACCGTTTTGACCTAACCACAGGGGACTATGTAGCATGTCATATCCTGTTCGTAAAAGGAGGGTTTCCTCTTAGTGGGATGGTTTAAACACGTGACAGGGAAAACTTACAATTCTGTACACATGCACAATAAAATTATTGGTTTCTATCACTGAAGACATGTATCTAACCCATTCCTGAAAAATTTCAGGACATACACACAGGCATCAGCAGCGTAAAATAGGGTAATTCCAAAATGTACATATATAATATATACATACAAATGTATGGTCACCACCCACAAGATGTTGATACATGGCTTTGCAATTGTGCAACTCAACCCACAATCTTGTGGTACAGGTGCGCCAGCTATTTAGATCTCCTGGCAATATGGGCTCATCTGAACTACATATATTGTGATAAAGACAAATGCAAGGTGGTATACCTAGGAAATGCCAACTGAAGGACTGCAGTTTCTGCCCCCAAATGAACGACTCTGCAAATGATTTTTGAATCACCGTAGATGACCAGCAGAACTTGAGCTTTCCCAGTGTGATACTGTGGCTAAAGGAGTTAATATGATCACTGAATATGTATGCAGATAAGAATACTGAGTAGGAATAGGGAGGTGGTATTACATCTGTCACTGGCATTAGTGAGACTGCTGCTAGACTATTACATTCAGTTCTTGTGCCTGTGCTTCGAAAAGCACATTGCAAAGTGGTTCTGATTACACAAGAGGTCAGGCAAGATGATTGTAATGATCCCTCTCTATGATCTTGTGAATTTTAATGTAGGCAATACATTCTCCTTCAGATCACGTCAATGTAAATCTTCCTTTGCTTTGACCAAGCAGCTGCATCTTTTTGTTACAGCATACTAAATATTTTTCCCACCGTAGCTAAATATTGCTCTGCATCATGCGATAAAGTAAACTGCTCACATGAGGCTGCCTGGATTCTTGTTGCGTGCGTTGGAAGTCCCTATGTAATCACAAATTAATCCTCTGATTTTCTGTACCACACAATCCATCCGTTGTTGCTTAATAGGTGCTTAGCTGCATGTGTTCTGTTTTAATGTTATCCTTGATGGTCCCTAGGGCCAGATTCAACAGGGACAGTGAGAACTGAAATGGGCTGCCTAAATCAACTCAAAAACCCGGATCTCAGCCCCTGACAGGCTGTACACTTCTTTGCAACCAGTTTTACAAAGCACAGTAAAAATCTGCAAGCAAAATTTGTGAAAAGTTTCTCTAGAAGTCCAGCTTTCAAAGCCTAATCTAAATTACTGTAAGCCAGATCTAAACCACTGTAGGATACAGACACAATCGTACACAGTCTGCCAATAAAACACGCACACACGCACATGCCTATGTCTTATGATCATCGATGATGAAGAGTAGGCACCCAGTAAAATGCTTGGGCTAATGTAGATGCAGTGGATGTGCTTTGAATGAAGAGGA
This sequence comes from Apteryx mantelli, assembly GCF_036417845.1. Taxonomy (NCBI): domain Eukaryota; kingdom Metazoa; phylum Chordata; class Aves; order Apterygiformes; family Apterygidae; genus Apteryx; species Apteryx mantelli. Next base: position 110,678,312 of record NC_089980.1, on the reverse strand, counting down.
CTTTTCATTGCCCTTTCTTCATTTAAAAACATCTGTTATATAATTCAGGGACTTGAGCTGAAAAACGAAGGGCTAAAATAAATTGATTGCAAATGCATTTTAAACTTTAGGCTGGGAACCTTCTACTTGCCTTACAGAACTTAAGAAAAGAATGCAAAATGTTCTGGAGCAGGAAAAATAACAACCTGCAAATATATTCTGTTCTTGACGAGACACAGTAGTAAAGGAAATAACTTAAACCAGTCAAACTTATACGTTCTTACTTAAATTAATTATAATGAAACATATCCTGACAGCATGATGAGTTTCATTTTTGGATAATCCTGAAAAATGGCAGCTTTCTGTGACAACAATATGCAATTAATTTAAGTAAAACATGTGGAATGACATTTCATCTAAGGCAGAGATTTATTTTGAGGCTTTTAAATTGTTGTGTTACGTTTTCATGGAGTTTTTCCAGACAATGTATTAGCCATACCTATTTGAAAATGAAACAACTTTTCTAAAGATGACACTATTTGTTATTTTTCAAAATAAGAGTTTATAAGAGTGTAAAGTATTGCTTTGGTCCCTGTTGTTATTGGCGAGGATTCACTTACTATTTCCTTTATCTGACAGCCTCATACATTTTCTGGAATGTGTCACTCTAACCTTATCAGTTTCCTTATTAGTGCCATTCTTTCTCAGAAATTACTCTGATATTGTTGGTGTCATGACTCAGTATCTGTGTATGACCCTTAGAATGTCACCTTTTCTTCACCTGCTAGTTTAAATAATCACCAGAAATGCAGTTAATTTCCTTTGCACTTGTGGACTTCTCTGACCACTTCTATGTTGCCCTCATGCTTACACCAATACAACACACATAATGAGATCCACCAATTCCTGATTCCACTTCCTCCTGATAATCTTCCAGGGCCAGTTCTCAATATAATGCTCTTTTCTCTAATAATACAACTGTACTTGCCAAGACCTTCCTCTTTCAGCTTACTATACCTTGATGATATATGTATCAAACACAGCCTTCATCCCAATGCGTTACAGAAGTTTGTGCTAACACAGTACTTATAACACATAACTCTCACCAGTATAACACATACTAGACCATTACTAGAAATGAGATGGACTGCTTGATGTTATTTGAATAAGTGAACACCTTCATGTGCTACCATATGTATTCTGAAATATGAGTCACTACCTTCTTTAGTTCCTGGAGGGAAAACTACAGAACTCTGTTGTGACAGATTTCACTAAAGCTAGGATATTTTTTCCCTGCTATGCATATGATTACATGGTATTTTGAAAGTAAATGTGAATTCAGTAAGAAATGTCAGATTGTCTGTATTAGACTCAGTCGCATACACTAAGATGAGGTGTATTACTGCACCAAGATTGCTACAGGGCTTCAAATGACTGGGAGCACAGGCAGAATATTCTCCTATTTCCTCAGAGGCTCCAGAATTTAAAGATATGTGACCACATCTGAATAGGATTTGTAAGGTGACATTGCAAGTGAATGTCAAAACTGAGCACAACAGAATAGCAGAGAAGTGTCCACTTTATCTTTCTCTAGTGCTACTTTATTCTACCACTCCTACTGGCTGATGGGTATAAACAACTGAAGAACTGGGAGATGCTAGTAGGAGTAAAGTGCTCCTAGAAATAAATGATGCTTATGTGCTAAATTGCACATACAAGAATTGAGGAAAACTGTTCAAAGCATTTCAGAGGTGGAGTTTTTATTTGCTTGCTTGCTTGCGACTTTCTGTGTGATCACTACTACTAAAACAGTCTAGGAAGACAGACAGATGTTTGTAATCTTTCTTATCATATCTTGACTCTTACTAAACTAGCTTTGTTCTATCCTTTGCCTTCTCTCATCTGCTATGTTGTATTTGTGTTATAGGGGTAGCCTAAACTGCTGTCTGGTGAAAAGTTAGAAAATGAGCATCTCATTCATCTTAACATCATAAATTATAATGTGATGATGTATTGTTCTTTAACTGGATGGAATATGGCACCTATGGGAAAAGAGAATGGCCTATTAAAATATTCCAGGAAAATTAACAAGAATTTCTGAAGCCAATGAACAATTATTTTCTAATAATCTGGATTTATAGATCCTGGACAAAATTCAATCTCATGTATTTCAGAGAAACACATTCAAAGGAATTGTGCTAGGAATCATTAGGTATCAACAAGTGATCACTCTTATTCAGATAATTAATATGTTTTAAGGTATGTATGCAGATGGCCAGCCTGAGGTTAAGCTAATGGGTTAACACTGTGCGAAACTGCCAGACTTTGCAGACAGCAGAAGGAAAAGAGTGGTTGGCCAACCCTGACCTGTGGCTAGATAAACAAGACAACAGTGCGAGACACTACTGGACACTATGGAGAGTGAAAGGGGAGAATCGGATAAAATAATGAAATTGTTCCCTTTTCAGGCACAGTTGTCCAATGTGCTAAGTGCCACTGAAATCTTATAGTACTGAGTGAACTCAGCGTCTTTCAGTGTCTATTCTTTCAACATTTGTAGCATCTTCTCCTTTGCACTACTCTCCAATCTCTTCTCCACTCCATTACTTTGAGTCTCTTTTATCCTCATTACAAGCACACCTTGTGCTGTAATAGAAGCGTAGCAGGTTTTGTTGCCTTGTTCTCAGTCTCTCAGCTGGGTTTTTAATCTCTCGCTCTCATACAGAAGCATGTTCTTCCATTGTTCCAAATGTTACTCTCTTTCCTTAGACTTCAATTCCTTCTTTGCACAACCATATTCATTTTTTTCTCTGAAAACTTAGCTTCCTTCCTTTGCTTGCTTTCATTATCTTCTTTCTTTATTCTCTTACTTTTCTTGTTCCCTCATATCTCTTTCCCTCCTTGCTGCAAATTTATTTTCAGTTCTTCCTATGGTCTAAGTCTGATTCAGCACACATGTACCAATTCAAAACCAGAATAAAAAAGCTGGGCCATTGCCTACCCAATATATATTCTATAATTTGATTGTGGGTGCTAGAAAATTGTACAGTCAGGAGGTTTATTTCATTCTTGCTAAATCTCTTTCCAAAACATTTTAATTATCAATGAATGCATAATTTCTGTGGATGCAAAACAGTCTGAGATATTCTTGAAACTGTACTTTGCTTCTTGAAATATCTGATTGCTACAGTTTTAGGAAACAGAACAATATTTTACTCAGGAAAAAAAAAAGCTGCTTCCAAAACCAGAAACAGTATCACGTTCAGCGTATGTCATTGCCTGCAAGATATAAATACTGCTCTTGTGAAACTAATCTGATACACTGCATCTGTAATTTTTTCCATTTGATTACACTGCAGAAAATTTTATGCAATCTAATATGATTTGCTAATACTGCATAAGTCTGTACAGAATACAGAGTGTTTTGGAAGCAAGGGTTGCTCATATAAACGACCTTTATTCTTCATCACTATTACATAAAAACACCAAAATGACTGAGGAACATACCATCTTTTACCATAGAGATTTCCTTTTAATTACTCATCTAGTGGTCTGTTGTGCTATTGATTGAAATATGAAGATGCTAAAGTCTGGGGCTAATACTGAAGACTGTGACATCATGAGCTTTGAATCCTAAATCTTATTCTTTGTTGAAAATTCCACTTCCCAAGATCCAACCTTAATTTCTCAATCTGTTTCTTAATATTACAAGCAGTATTTTCCTCATTTCCCTTCCTTCCATCTGCTTTCTACTTTATTATATAATTTTAACTACTGACATTACTTTGAAGTCAACTGAAAATGCAACTGTTCTACAGATTAAAATTAGACTAACTTTTCTGTTAGGTTATTATTGCTTAATGAGTTCATCTTTATGTATTTTGTTATAGAAAAGGACAATTTCTTGTATGTAGTTAAGGTGCAATTGGAGGGGAACAGTTTGTGAAATAACTTCAGTGTTGACATTAACCCATATTAATTCTTTAATTTCAGTGCAAGAAGAGACAATTTTATAGCAATATGCTGATGTTCAAGTTAGGATCATTCTTAATTCACTACAGCTAGCTTTCTCTTATTAAAATTTTGACTATAATAAGAGATTTTTAGAACTACGAAAAGCTTCTGTTCAATTTAGGTTTAAGATCTGTGAAGGTTCAGGGGATAGGAAAAGTTCTTCCTTTTCCTTATTGATTGGTCTTTCAAATTCAAAGCCAAAACACAATTTAAAATATGGGAATAAAGCAAATTTGGGCCCAAAGTTTGATGAATAGATTCCTTGAAGAGGTGATTTTCTTTTTTAACTTAGTTCCTAGGAGACTTTTTTAAAACTTAAGACTAAAAGTCACGTGCATAAGTTGGATTTACATATTTCTTGCAAGATGTTTGAAACTCCTTGGCTCATCTGTATAAGCATCTAAACCAATCATCCATCCAAAATGACTTCCTTATATACAGAACTCTGATACATATCAGTGGCAATGACCTTTCACTTGCTCTTCCCATCCTCAACCACTGGTCCACATATGGTCTGCTAGAATATAAACATCTCAGCTCAGACTTTGTTTTAACATATGTTTGCAAAGGTCCTCCTGTACATTTGATGCCATATAAATAATCCATGATAACAACAATATTAATCCTATGGATTTGGATAGGTAATCAAAAGAATGGAATGTGAAAGGTCTATTGGATTTTTTGGCTATTTTTCTTCTTGCTGTAAGCTCCTTTGACAACAAAAGCTATTTGTAGCATCCGTCACACATCTTGCTGAAAATGTCTCTTCCAGCAAGATAAATGTGCTTTTTAATACCACATTCATTATGACAGTGATGACACACTGCCTATAAACTGCAGCTTGCAGACACAAGTCAAGGATTCAGAGGAGACTTTTGTATCTTATGTTCTTCTCAAAGCTTAGATCAAAGATACCAATGACTAGATAAGCTGAAAGAGGCACCATCAGTAATTTGGAGTAGAAAGCTTCTGGGTGAGAATAGATGGTGTGAAACAAAAAAATGGGAGAATACAAAACATGGTGTTAGGGCGTGACTGAATTTTTTGCCTCACCCACAACAAGAAATTGCCTTTTATTAAAGTCAACAGTACTAAAAATAAATCCAGGCCAAACAGATCAAGAGGTTCCAGCTAAAGTAGCGTGTTAGATGAATCAGCTATTTTAACAGGGGATGACTGGATCAAAACTTACTCTTGCATGTTTGCTGTCAGAAATCTATGACAGAAAAGATGTATGGTAGCAGGAAGCCTACAGTGCAAAGAGTCAAGTATGTATCTTTCAGCTTCTGTTTTGCCTTTTTAAAAATTAATTACAGATACAAATTGTTCATTATCCATATTGGGGTTATTTGCCCAAAAAAGTAAGTCTGTGCACTTAGTATAAACACATTTTTTAAATAGTCGGTCATTATGCTAATAACTTTCATGTGCAGCGTATATGACTCACAGAAAGTGCAGGTGCACAGGAAGTACCTCAGCAATTATACAATATTAAGACATTTTGTGAATAGAGACCTGAGTACATTTTTATCGTATTCCCAACTATTTCTGTATATAATACCTTTTATAAAAAACGACCTTTCTCACAATGAAAAAGTTCAATAGAACGTACGCTTCTGTAAGAACATTTGTGGCTTTGTTAAAGGCAAGTGCACCTACAGTCTAACACATCCTGTTTGTACAGACAGTCTGTTCAGAGTAGGTCCAGCTGAGAACTTCATATTTTCTAAGCCCCCCCCAGCTACGTATAGACTATTAATCTAAACAGAGAGACAGCAAAGGCAAGAGCACTGGTATGCAATCACTCATCCTAAAAGGTTTCAGCAGAGTTAGCATGGTTTCATCTCGAGCCACACAGTGAACCATGTCAGACAATGCCCTTGCATGGTTCAGTGACTAGCAGGATCAAGAGCTGTTCCCAATAGGTAGTTGGAATTTGGCAACCTTAATCTGGGAAAAGAGTGTAGAGAAGTGCATATATATGTGGACACAAGCTAAGCTATGTCTTGCCAATTAACCTCAGGTCACAGAATGCTTCTGATACTGGTGAGGATATAGTCTGTGTTTGGGTAGTGACAGATCCCTCTTCCTTACTCTGTGTTTCTCAAGGATGTTTCTCTGGAGAGATCTCAGACATGATACTCCTAAACCTACCACACTTCACTTGCATTTGGCCCCAAACCAGAACCCCACCACTTTTAGCTTTCTATATACCACTCCAGAACTTCCTCAAGGGCTCCTATAATGATAATTCATTTTATTAAATTAACCAACAGTGTCCTTTTTAGAGTAATGTTAAAAAAAAAAAAAAAGAGGACTATGTTGTCCCTAGATATTTTGTACCAGCTTTTAGGTATGAAGCACCAATTACAAAACGAATGTCCTGTTGCACAGTGGAAATTGCACCACTAATTTAGAAATTACAGTTCAAAATGGACTCTGTGAAAACAAACAGTGTGCACAAAAGAAAATATAGTTCACAAGTTCAGAGGTGACAGAATCATCTTTCATTATCCATAGTACAAACAAGTGAACAAAGCTACTTAAAAAAAAGAAATTCACCACATCATCCACCGAAAAATAGATGAAATGTCTTCTCTCACCTCCATATTATCAAAATTTACAAATTTTTACCCTGTCTACCATCCAACATTTTATTTGGAAAGTTGGAGTTTGAGCTGTATTTGGAATAACCTACCTGAATTAGAAAAAAATTCCAAAGAATGGCAGCTTTTCATCTCTAGAACAGAGATTCATAGATGTGGTCATTAATGTTCTGTTTTCTGCTTTGTCTGGTGGAACAGTGGCCTCCAATCAGCCTAACAGATCTGCAGGCAGCTCTGAACCACATGATGAGCAAGGGCTGGATGATCCACTGACCAGACGATGCTGGGGAGGTTTGAACAGAGGAGAATTGCTATGCAACAAATTTTTCAGTGTTTATTGAGAGTGTCCAGGTCCTGAGGGCACTAGTAGGCCTTAATGGCCTTGACCAGCCTCACCTGGGGCCTCCACCTACACCCCTGCCCATGGCTCCAGGAGCCCCATTTCAGCTCAGCCCTGGGGCTGTCAGTCTTTGCCAGAGCTATGCTGGAGAAGCGCTGGTCTCCAGCTCAGCCATAGCCATGCCCCTGCCTAGCCATGGATCCCACTGAGCTGGATCCTGACTGTGGACTGATTCCTGGCTTGACCTGGGCCCTGCTTCGTCACTCTGGACCTGTGCAGTGATCACTAGACCTGATCCTAGCCCTGACCTGTGGATTGACGTCCTGGCTTGACCTCAGAACTGCCTCATCACCATGATATTGCCTTATGATCTGGACTCTTGATTGGACCTGGCCACCACAGCCGAGCTTGCCCTGCTCACCTTGCTTGGGCGCTGTGTGGCTGGGACCTGGCTGGCGAGGCCCCTGCCCTGCTGACTGTGTTTTTCCCCTCGGCTCTCATCTCGCCTTCCCTTAGGGAACAGCTGGCCCTTCCTGGTCCCTGGCAGTGAGTGCGTGACAGAAAAAAGAATAAATGTGCTCTGAGCTTTCACAGAAGAATTCATGACCAGAAGCAACATTCGTTGCTGAAGAAATCTTTTCATCTTCAAAATAACAAGTCTGACAATACAGAACATCATTTGATGGTTAACTGCTCTTTCAGCTTCCTTATGCAGTTGGCTAAAAGCCATGTGCAGTTAAATCTATGCAGGGCAAATATGCTAGTACCAGTGCAATCTATTTCCAGTGGTTTTGAACATATTGACATGGTCTCTTGCAGAAAGTTGGCTAGACACAAATTAGCTCCATCTGGAAGCAATATAGTAATATTACCATACAGCATATGAAAAGGGACTGTAAATTAGGTAAGAGAAATGTACCAACAAACCTACACTTGCCTCACACTTATCCAGCTTGGAGTAGTAACAAAGTGTTCTGGGATTATCTGAACCTGCCCATCTAGATGCATTTAAAACTACTTCCTGGACATATTACAGCAATTTGATATATCTGGATAAAGGTATTAGTCCTTTAGTAAAATCTAACTACTACAACATGTAATATCTAAGTCATCTTTCCTCTGTGTACACTGTGTTGTTTTTTTTCTCTCTAGACAGCACCAGAAGTCTTGATACTCATATTTCAGATGCTGACTGGACTGAAAAATCTCAAAGATCTACAGCTCTGAGTCTGGCTGAAAAGTTCCATTATCAGGAAGAACTGAACTTTCTGTAAGGAGGTAAAGCTTTGCAGCTTTTAGCGTCAACAGACAATTTTGCCATGACTTTCATGCAGGGCCTGATATTGCAGCTGTAAATCACACAGTAAAGCTTGCCTTGTTACTGAGGCAGAAACTCCTCAGGGACCAGTCAAGATTATGGAATGAACTTCAACATAAAGCCATGACAAACTTCCTCTCTTGCTCTCTAACTGCAAATAAAACTTCTTAATTTCTCTAAATATAAACAAGTTTTCAAATTAATCTGTTAAACCAGATACTATTAGTTTAAATGACATTCACCTTTAAGTAGACATTAATGGAAAGAACGACTTGATCTAAAAGAATCAGCCTTATTTAATGTATTCTTGTAAGGTGCTCGAACACCATGCTGAAGACATATCAGGATTAGTGTAGCACTACAGGAAATTGTTACATACAATGGAAACTCTTTGGAGAAGACGTTTCTGTCTCATATTTGTACACTATGTATACAACTTTGCAATCATAACTAAACAGAAATAAACAAAATCATGGCACTTTACAGCTGAAGATGGTTGGTGCTTTTTGGTTCTCTATGTCTGAATAAAAATGATTGTGAATCTTTTTAACTCTCACTAAATAACTTGGTTACAATGTCCCATTTCTTTTCTATGTAGCTTATGGGCCTTTGTCAGTTCCTATCTATCTACTTTGAAATAGATCCAATACATTACTTCGGACTAGATAAGTTCTTACAATATCTATCATCTGTATTATAGTTTAATAGGATTGTTAGTCTTATACCTAAAGTATGACATTTTGAATCACATCATCATTTTCTTTATTAAGGAAAGAAATGGTAGTCACATCCTGAAATGACCATCACTGTGAGGCTGACTCAGTTATCTCTAAGGGTTCACTTTATAGCTTTTAGAATTGACAGAGTATTATGTCATAAAATTCATGCAGGGCATGGTATTGCAGCTGTAAATCACAAGGGCAACTCACACAGTGGCCAGCACTCTTTGGAATAATCTTTACATTCATGTTGTGTTCAATAAGCCTTTTAGTTGAAAGATTACATATGAGTCAATTTTTCCCCAGGACTGGTAAAGGGTAGCTCCTGTGTCTTTGACCCTTTCAAGCTGCTTACTAAAATGTAAACACGGCTTTGTGTTGGACATTTATTTGTACTTGTAACCCTTCAAGGACTATAAGGGACAAGCAACTCTAATTCAAAGAGTCAATTTGCCTTTTGTGATTTGCTTTAGGGGTATTTAAATCTAAACTGCTAATCTAAAATCCTAGAAGCACTACATCAATTAAGCTAAATGAATCAAGCCATTGCAGTTGGACTGTACTAACATTTAGGCAATCTATTACATTTTGTATTTTTTCTGACAGAGAGACCCTGCTCCTGCTATCTGGGTCACTTCAGAAAATCATGCCAAAAGAGCAGGTTGCACCGCAGTCCTGGGGGAACTCCTTTTCTGCTTGACACTTACTGAAGCATTACTTTGAAGTTAACAGCTTCCACTGCAACCTCAGTCTATGTATAGCAAAAGACAATGCACGCATTTCAGATTTGCCCTTTTCTTACCCTTTAGTTACCTACTGGAGTAAGGACAGCAAGATCTAGGAGCTTCAGCCCACTGTCTTTCCATCTCCACCCGTGAAATCTCCATCCACATCTGTTTTACAGTAATTCCTTGTTGATTGTCTAAGGCCTAAAAATGGAGGTTTTTAAGTCTATTGCTGGAAAGAATAAAATTACAGAGTAACATTTTGGGCCATTTGCTGGGTGGCACAAGCAGAAATATTTCAGGGGGCTATGGCTTGCTTCAACCCACCCAGCAGTAATTTTCTTGGAATTCTTTGATCTCCATCTCATTTTTCAAAGAGGCACTCTGGTTTTACAGTGATACATTAATGGATTTTTGACTTCTTATTACATTGCTTGCACTTCTGAACTCCACTCAGGAGATGGAATATAGACTCACATGACCACCTGCCAACACAAAATGCTGACTGTCCTCATCTCTACATGCCTGATATTTCTTTTTTGAATATGCAGTCTTAGAGACAATGAGGCAACTTACAGATCATATATACAAGCTTGTACGTATCCTGAGAGTTCTGCAGTTTTTGATAATTTGGTGTTTATTTTCATTGCCTCTATATTCTCTTCCTCACATAGAATGGAGTAGGTTACTGTAGGTTGGTCTTTAAAGCAGGTAGGTTGGTCTGTTGGTCTTTTCTAAAGCATTTTTTATGTTGACTTTTGAAAATGCTTTTTACTTAATAAGGAAATGATAAAGCAGTCATAAAGTTCCAGACCTGCATCAAGCAGGCTTCAAAAAATAAATAAGCATTAGGTACACAATGTTTCGAACTTAGGAACAAAGGGTACTCCTGGATTTTTCATTATCTTTTAATAAGAGGGTCAGCAATTCTCAGGGCAGTTCAAGAAGAAATACTCCTGTAATGAAACATATATTGCAAAATTAACCAGCACTTTTAGCAAAGCAAAAGTGTTCTTTAAGAAGCAAATTATTATGTCAGAATGCATCATTTTGAGAGGAGTAAAAATACATTAATAATAACAGAAGTTATTTTCCTCCCCAAAGTAATATTCTAGTTTTATATCATAGCTACTTAACATCTAATTCATACAGATTCATATATTCATACTCACAGTGGTAACATAAATATGCTATTTTAAAGGAATGTTCAACAAGATCATCTCCTCAACTATGTAGGGAAAAGGCTCCTGTCAATAAAGTTGGAAAGTTTATGTTATATATAATAACATCTTTCCATTTTCATTAGTTACTTCTATCTGTGGAATTTTCAGCAGTTTCTCAGACTGTATCCATTGACCCATTTGCTTATGCCTAACCACATACATTCTGATCAAGTATGAATGAGTTTGCACTTTCCAAACAGAAATGGAAACTTTGTTCTTCAGCCAATTCCCTTTCTCCAACACAAAGGACAGCAAGACCATGTGCTCCCTCTATAGCTAGACTGAGGTCTGGGGGAATGAAAGAGGATCCCTTTAAAACTCCTTCCTTTCAAAACTGAATTTTATCTCAACCATACAGTCAGGTTTTATCAAAACAGTATTGCCTCCTTGGCATGCTCTAGTCCGCTTTACTCCTAGAGATGAGATAAGCTTTTCCAAGTAGATAGGCAGATTTTTTTTAACAGCTAGAATCAGATTTTTTGCTCATATATTTTCTACAAATAAAATAGTATGTGATTCAAAAAAAAAACCCTTCTAAATTATTTAGACTTAGAAACAAAAAAACCCCTACTGCAATTAATGACAGACAATATAGATGTACTTTCTTGTATGATAAACACGGAAACTTAAGTACCTGAGAATGGTATCTACAGTGGAAATCCTGTATCTGTCCTCTTGCAAAGACTGAAAACAGAGCTTTGCTTAAACCTTGATCCTTTCCAGGATTTAGGTGCCATTCTTTGGGTTGCAGGAAGGTAAGTCTTGCTGCCTTTTGGTTACAGTGCTGAAACCTCTCTGGTAACTATGGTGTGAAAGCTATTTCTGTAAAAATTCTGGGAGAGGTCAATTCTTTCTTTTAAAAAGAAATCTAAAAGAGGAGAGTAGAAGTAGTATTTCCACACCTTTTTCATCCAGTAGCTCATTCATCCAAGATACGAGACACAAAGTTTCAGTTCTTCCTCTGTCTTTAGGGATTTAAAGCTTTACTCCCAAAGCTCCCTACCTAAGTGGATACCGTAATAGCAGGCTGCAAAGCATTCTGCAGGAGGAAACACTGTCGGTCCTCCTTGTATTGCACTTTACAGGGAACTAGAAGTAGTATAAATATTAAGCACTGAGTCAGCCATACAGTTAATGACTGCAGCCAAAATTCATGTAGTATAACTTATTAGTTATACTCCAGTACTATACAAAATAAGTCAGACACTCAAATACAAGACAAATCAGTTGCATCAGAGAGCTCTTTTTTACCCCTGAGGAAAAAAACAAAGAAACATGAGCGAAGTTAATGAAACACAATGAAAAACACTATTTCTTTTGGAGTTAGGAGGACTCTGAATGAGAATTACTTTCTGGACTTATTTGTTTAGGGTGTTTACTCAAAGGGGGGCCTTGCAAGAAAGTTCAAGGAAAGTGAAAAAATGGTAGAAGTATTGTGGCTTCTAATTTGATAGATCCACTCAGAGTCAACATTTGTTTTTCAATGAATCTCTGCTCCCGCCCCTGCAGCTACAGTCTCCATGTTTAAATTTGGGGAGATTTAACCAGCAATGAAACAAAGTCCATTCTGCCTCTTCTCTACAGCCTGGTTTCCACAACCTTGATTTACTTTTATTTGTTTGCACAACCTTGACTTTTATTTGTTTATACTCTTTCATCAGGACTGTCAATTTTAATATTTCAACTATACCCATATTGCAAAGGACTGCACTAAAATCATTACTAGCTTTGTAAAATCAGTTCTATGAATTTTCCCCAAGAAAGGGGTAAAAACTGCATATTGTCTCTAGCTGACACAGCTCTGTCAAAAATACATATTAATATCAATAGAGAAAAGAAACTAAAATATTAAATATTAATATTTAATATTAATTAAATATTACTTACTTACAGTGTGTCAATTTATACTTTTCCTCAAAATAGGACTCACCTCTGAGATCTCTGAGGGCTTTTTTAGCTTCAGTTTTCTAAAAATTTGGAACTCTGAAGTTGACAAGGATGTACAGTAAGACTGCAAGGCCAAACAACAAGGGTCTGAAGAGCCCAAATAAAAGAAGATCACAGGATATGGAGTCTCTCACATTAAGGCTGCTCTGTCTTCATTCACACGTAAATCATTTCCAGCCATCTGACAGACATTTGGTGATCAAAAGAATTGGTGGCAGTATGTTACCAAAGGATTAATATTTTCATCACAGAAACGCCGTAGTTGGTCTGAAGAGTTGGGGGATTGTATGAACACCTAGGTTACAGCTCAAGCACCTTGTCAGGAACAGATACTCAGTTCTGCCTTGAGTTATGTCCTCCACTTGGACAGATATCCTGAGTTGGAGAATGAGGGCAGTTTTACTGTACTTCATGGGGTGGCAATGGGGGATGTTTGCAAGAGTGTTCTCAGGATACTTATGTATTCTCACGATACTAACATATAAGAAGTATTCACCTATCTAATTTCACTTACATTTTTATAGTCTACCAGTAAGAGCTACAAAACAACAGCAGCTAGTCAAAGAGAGCTATTAGCCATCTATGAGTAGTTACACTTATAATGATCGTAGAAGCTATTAAAATGCAGGCAACCATAATTTCATCAGGAAAAAAAGCAAGTCTGTGTGGAGGAAGAACATTTTTCATCTCTAGTCTTCCACTTTATCGTCCTGGAGTCATTACAGTTCATCTCCCTCTTCTAGTGATTGCTACACTTTCTAAGAGCCCTCTAGGTCAAATTTAAGGTGCTGTGTTTCATAGCAAGATCAATTTTCTCAACATTTTTGCTACTGTTTAAAGAGATACACTAGGTTTGCATCCTTGATACTATATAACTGACCTGATTGTTTTAAAGATGAGCATATTTGAGAACCCTATCGACCTACTGATCTGATCATGAGGTATTCATATGAATGGAATGGTCACTTTAATACCACCATTGCTAAAGATGTTAAAGATGGAAAAAATTATTTTGTACTTTGTCCAGTCCATCTGATTATACAAGTAGAACTATTCATTTAAATATTTGCTAGTATCTTTATTTCCTTCCACTTTGAAGAGTCCCAGGATATTTACACCATTCTACTTAAAACACTGTATTAAGGTTTAACCATGTCCCATAAAAAGAAAGTAGAGAGAGTAAATATATTTTTCCTAAATTTCATTTGATTATTTCTGTCTAAAAGATATAATCCTAGATTACACATACTAATGGTATCATGGGTAGATGGATAAGAATTTATTGTTCACCGTTTCTTCCAAAACAAGAACTGGGCACCATCAAATGCTCTTTAATCTAGGGTAGGTCTGTACCAGCTTTTCAGTGTCTCAGCAGTCTACTTTCCTAACACAGAACCACAGTTCTGCTCCTACAGTTAGGCTGAATTAATTTGGGCTCAGATACAGACAATACTGAGAATCATTACCTGTGTCTCTATCCATGGTCTATTGAAGATAATAGGAAAACAAATTTCTAACATACAGCTCTAAAGAGAGAGCAGATAAACATTTTTTTCCAAAACTGTAGGCTTGTAAAAGAAAATATATGCTTTAAATATTTTATTACTCTGATCTTTCAGGCTGATTCCTTACACACATCCATATTGTTGGCTGCAATGGAGCTCTGCATAATACAAAGTCTGTATAAACAGATGTGCTGGAAGAGATAGACCACATTTTTCTGTGCTGTAGCTATGAATAACATACATGCATGTCTATATCAGAATGTAAGCATGTATCCCTACACCTAAAAAAAAATTTACTGAAAAGGCTAAGGCAGTTGCAGAGTCATGATCCTTTCTCCTTTCAATAGCAGCATTTCACATGCTTCATCACAGGAAGCAATTGCTGTCATGTGTCTGCACACAGCCTGCATCCATAGCTTGAGCCAGCTTTGTCTATACCAACACACACACAGGGTATATATATGCACTCCTATGCCTGTGAAAAGCAAGGCACAGGTAGATATAAATGCCAAGAATAAGCATACTGCTTCTGCACCCAAATACATAGGACAATTTACCTAGCCTGAGCCTTTTTCTTCCTATGTATATCTGAATTTCAGAATTTTAAATGCACTAAACATGCAGAGGGAAAAGAAATTATAGGCATATAAGTCTACTTTTCAGGCCTTTTATTGCACCAAATACAAATAATCTTTTTCAATTAGCCTTAGTACACATTATGTGTATGGTTAGAGGCAACTGGCTAAAAGGCCAGTCAGCACTTTCTGCTACAGAGAGTGAAACAGAACTGTGCTTTGTAATGTTTAACTTTGATTTTAAGTGCAGTTGCTAATAGATACCACAGGAGTTTCATAAAGAAGTATTTTTTGCAATAAGATGACAATAAATCATAAATTACCTGAAAAGAGGAAGATAGATGAATCTCTGATGAAAGCTTTCTGTAACAGGACATATTTTTTAAATACATGGCTTAAAATTTCAGTAAAACTACAATACTGTTTTGAAACAATTCATAACAGTTTTCATTTAATATAATATGGTTCCTGAAGTATGTATTTACTGTATTAGTAAAGCCCATGTTTTAGCTACAGTGAAGGTTCCTAACAAATAAATATAACACACAGAATGGTAGTACTGTGTTAGATATGCACAAAGTCTACCTATATAAAGAACACTCTGTTTAACAATTATAATAAGAAGTTACTAATCTGTGTTTACTGCAAGGCTATGCTGAACTATACATGAGTAAGCCTGGCCTACTGGAAGCAAGGCTGGTGTGATGCCGTTAGGTGCCATAGCATCTTGTCACCCAGACCCTTTTCTGAAACCAGGACTAAAGACTTCTGCAATTGTCTGGCACAGATCAAGTTTCTGTGCTTACCAGTGTGCAAGAAACAGCAGTCTGCTGTGAGCTTTCCACATTATCACAGAATTGATATGTGTGCGTGGCTCCCCAGGAACTCACCAGTGACAACGAACCTTGTAGTCCAAAATTATTTAACATTTTAGTATCTCAATGGATCAAATCTGGGTAAGAAATTCTAAGAAAAACCCTTATCCTTCCATTTCAGCTGAACTCACACAGTAACTTAACTTTCAACAACTCTAATGAAGTTGGCCTTGCCCTAATTCTTTAGCAGCAACCCACTCAATTTGTATGAGTTTGTACACAAACTAAGTTTGCATCTCACCTTTGCAACCTGCCATAAAAATGAAAAACATGGGTGGCGATACAATGACATGATGACATTTAGCCAGTGAATGCCCAAGGAGTAATATTGTACCAATCAGAACTGTTCTCTGTGAGATAAATAGCTAAGTGAGAAGTTGTGACATATCCAATTAACATTAGAAAACTATCTTTGGTAGTAGGCTCCTCAACAATCAAACTTTCATGATCGAATGGTGTACTGCAGGATGTAGACAAGTGCTGTATCTACGGAGAATACTCCATATATATTTTATAGGATCTTATGAATATAACAGCTTATGCTATGAATATTTAAGGACCAAAGGAAGGCCGGATGATCAGTTGAGAGCTGCCCTTCATTTAGATCTGTGTATAACAAATATAAATATTTATTAGGTGGTAGTTGTATTAACATCAAGAATAATCCTAAAACATATACAGCTGCATCAGCATTTTCTTTGAAACTCTGTCTAGCATAGAAAATAATCTTGAACTGAAAACTTCATAACTACTGTTAAGGAGAGAATTGTTTTTGCAAAGTAAGGACAGCATGAATAAGAGAGCAGTAGAGTTTTTGCTTCACAAAATCTTTCTGGAGCATTTATAAGCAGACATTACAGTTTTATGTATTTTATGACTAAAGTTTAGTTTATTGAATGTAAATGATTATTGCATTCAAAACAAGAAAAAGATGTAGAAAAGTCTACTTTAGAGCACATTGTCAGCTTGTGAGAAATTTATTGATGGATTGCTCTCAGGACAGTCCCTTTGGTTTCATGGAATAACCCTTATTTGTTCAGACTATCATCTGTAAGAATATGACCCAAACTAGACTTTGCATAGGTAAGCAAAAAAATTTAAAACTTCAGGTTCTTAGACACTGAAGTTTTATTGCTGCCTGTGATTTTTCTTCTTAGAAAAAAAACAAAAAAGTTGCCACTACTTTAATTCTGTATTTGTGTTGCTGGATTTTTCAGAATGAATATATTTATACAGTCAACAGACCAAATTCACCATAGTTTGAATAACTAATGCAAAAATCCACTTTACCTTCATGAGACCATCATTCACAATATTCTTCTAAAGCCCGATAGAGTCTTTCCGACAATATAACCATTATCCTGTTTATTGCTGTTATGGTAAAACAAAAATTGATTTTTCAAGTCACAACAGATGTAAGTTGAATATAGCTTAGCTCTTTATCTAAGTGCCTTGGGCATAAATAGGTAATCAATCATATATAATCAATTTGTTGTTCAGCCATGCAGAGTCCCATGTCTATAATTTCTGCCTTATTCAAATATCTTTAGTCTCAGTATATTTTTCATTGATTTTTTCATCCAAAAGTGACACAGAAATAAAAAAACCTGTATCTCCTAAAAATCAGAAATATCACTTCAGAGAAAAAAAGTATCCCCTTTGAATGTCATTATATTCAATATATTTCTCTATTGGAAGGTTTGGAACAAGTTTCCTGAGTTATCCTGGTCTCACTCTCACTGAAACTGTCCTATTGGGATTATAGGAATTGACTTTAAAAGTAGCAGAATCAAGTAACAGTTCCACAGTTTAACATATTCATTAAAGCAGTAATATAGGTGCAAACATGCCATGAAGCAGAAGTGTAGGTCTTTTTATGCAGTTTCTATCCACATTCAAAGTAGATGAGAGAATGGTTTTAAATGCCCTAAGAGTTCCAGCTTAAAATATTAAACAAAGCCTCCACAACCACAGTTTTGGGGTGACAGTCACATGGGAACGTTGATTATTCTTTTTAAAATATTAAAGTGTAACAAAATGCCTCTTATTGTCAGTCTTTTCATTGTCTAGCTTGCTACTGAATAAACATGAGCATAGTTGTTTTGGTTTGTTTGAAAACTACTGAAAAATGTAAATAACCATTGAGTTTAGAATAAACAGTTGAATGTGACATTTGCTTTCATTTTAAATAGCTTGAAATGAGAGAAAGAACAGCATGACATTAAAAGCACAATCTATCTTATTGTGTGGTTCTTTTTCTGTGACTTTCTAAAAGCGTTACTCTTCACACATTCTGGAAGATAACCAGAAGCTGCGTTTGGTCAATTTTATCAGTAAAATGAGGGGTGAGAAAGAATATTTGCATTTAAAATTCCTCTTCAATCTAACTGCCCTAGACCTAGACGCTTCCCAGTATCTCAATACACTGGCCTATTTCTTGCAATCAAATTATATATTTCTTTATAAATACAATGAACATATTTAGGTATTCATATTAACATGAGTGGCTTTCACTACAAGACGTTGTGGAAAAATCTTACATATTTAATATGTTAAAAATATTGCAGAGAAGTGTGATATTCCATCCTCTTATGTCCTCTTATTCCATCCTCTAACTGTGCTGGAAATTTGGCAGAATAATTTTGTGTTTCATTTTGACTAAAGCAGTACAGAAAGGTCTGGTACAACACTAGCTTTAACTCTCAGTTCCCCTCATTTCATTAGAATCATATCATACTTATTTAGAACTCCTCTCTTTTCACCCAGAAATGACAATTGAAGTACAAGTGAAAATTAAATATAATAGGCATTTTAGTCTCAAATTTATTCTGTTTTGTAACTGTAATTGGCAAATATTCTTTGTGTTTGGGGTAAGACGACAAGTGCTAGGTCACTTCTAGACTCACATAAGATCTCTTAGCAAGGCTTACCATAGCTCTTAAAAAACATAAAGAAAAACATCACTGCACAACTCATTACTAGCTTCTGATTCAGAAGACAGAAGTACAGCTCCGGAGTCAAATGTCTTCCAAAACATGATCAGAAAGAAACTCTATTTTTGGCTTACACTTGAGCTAAGCACCCTTCAAATATTTAGCTTTAATCAAGTGAAAAAGTCTGGATGTTCAGATTAGAATATATTATGTGAACATTGGCTTTATCGCCTCAATAGGATGTTCCTTCCAGTGGAGGAGCTATTCAAGCACTTCTTCCTCTCACCCTGCTGTGTAAATCATAAACGTCAATCAATCAGCTCTATTGTCTTTTTGTCTTTTTGCAAGTTGCCAACAAAACCTTCGCCTTTAAAATTGCCTCTTCTTGTGGAGAAAAGACTCTAGAATTCTCCCCTCAATTTATAAGGATGATACCCGTGTTAATTTTCCTTGTTATATTTCAGGTAGATGATAAAAGCGGGTGTTCAACCAAACAAATCTTAACCTTCGTAATGAAAAAATGACACAAAATCAATCATCCCATTGGCCTTGTCAATAAAGGTGATGATGAAGGACTGAAACAATGTTTGAACTCATTTTTATTTACCATCTCCTAGCTTGGCACACTAATATAGAAACATTATCAGAGGTGTAGATCAGTCATCAGCTGTCAAGCAGACAAATCTAATACCTAAACCCACAACAGCACAAGATGTAAGCTTAAGAGAGGCAAATAAAATGCAATTCCAGTACTGTTCCCTCTACTCAAAAAGTTTCTGCCTAATGCAATGTAGAATATTAACTTAATTTACAAATTTTGATTGATGAATTTCAAATAGTCCTCTTTTCATTAGCTCCAGCTGAAGCTGCTGGCATTCCAGCCCTCCCTATCATCCCGTTCAGGCTCTTCAGCATCCTTTGAGTAACAATAAAAGCACTGTACGGCTCAGTGGTAAATCAGTACTCCTAAAACGCTCTGTAAGTGAGCCATTGCTGCCAACTGGTAGTCATGTATTGCTATACATGGAAAGAAGTATTAGGCAATAATTCAACTCGTGTACAGCATTAGTGGAAGGATTATGAGTATGATCCATAATGCATGTAATGGGGAACAACACCATGTGGTTTGCTGTAAAATAACCAGAAGGCAAGGTCCAGAAGGCCAGTTTTATGACAGTTTTGAATACTCTTCAGCATCTAAGGACATCTTAAGTGCAGCACTGCTTGTGGATTACAGGTTTAAATTATGTCTCAGAGGGTAATGACAAGGGCCTACTTCAGCTTTGTGAAAGAAGCTTCTTCTGAGGAAAGTTCATAATGGCCAATTCAAGCTTCTCTGAATTGTGCTGTAGTGGACCTCTCCTTAAATAAAGGGAGCCCATATAGATTAGTCACCCTGAACTAAGGTTAATTATTTTGAATAGTAAGTCACAAACCATTCACCAACCAAACCAAAAACACAACCAAAAACACAAACCAGAAACACAAACCAAACCCAAACTCTTTGATCCCAGAAGCTGCACAGCAGTTATTTGTTAAGCGTGCCATTCAGATTCACTCACAATGAATTTTTTCTAAAATGAGGAAAGTTCATGTAGTCACTATTTCTTTCCTCTGCACATACTTTATAATGTCTGTACTTCCTCCTGCAGATAGTCTTCAGAAGTTGCTCAGAGATATTATTTATGCTACTTCCAATAAAAGCTATATATCTGTTACATAAGTAAAGAAAAAGGAGTGATGTGTGTAACTCCCCTTTCCCCTGCAGATGCCCAAGTGAACACATTCCTATGTAGCCCTCTTCTTTTCTGAAAGCTGTTGAAAATTATTTTCCCTTTGTTTGGGCTTTACTTTCAAAATGCTAAATGTGAATATGTTCTTCACTGCAACAAGACTTCACTTTTCTTGAGAAATCTTTATGCATTTTCTTTTAAATACTCTCATGAAGGCCATCAGGAAACCTCAAAATATTTAAATATTAGATAATTACAGAGGAGTGATCCAAACTTTTGAATGCTTATCCAAACTGATTTGAACGGTTAGCTATTTCAAGACTGAGCAGTCAATACAATCTCTGATTAGTAGAACTGAGCAAATTTTTTTGAGATTTTTTTCAGGAAACACTGTTTAAACATTTAAAAAGTCTGCTACAGCCATCCTATTCTATTTCTTGAGGTTCACTTTCAACTCAACATTCAAATGATAACATTTTACTAGAGTAAAGAAAAATAAAAAATATGGATCAATCTGTGACATTGCATTCATGTGCATAACTAATCAAACCAAAGGTGCTTTCATATACTAGACAAAACTTGGGGGTGAAATAGTGTAGTCAAAAATGAAGACAATAAACACATATAGAAATTGTGATATGCTTGTGGATAGTCTATGAGCAGAAAAGGAAAAAAAGTTTATTGGATAAATTACTCATTATAAATTAGTTTTTCATCTCTAAGGTTCAGTGCAAAAGAACAACAACTACATATGACATTTGTTGCTGGCCAATGAATAGATTCATTTGTTGTTAAAATCCAGTCAAATATGTAATGTAATGTTTTATTCAGAAAGAAAAACTGTGTTGATTCTTTCATGTAAAGTTAAAAGTCTTTCCCCTACAATATTATTTACAAATTCATATATTTATTTGATATGACTTTGAAATTTTCCTTCCACTTGCACACCAACAGAGGATTAATTATTATCTCCATCCATAGGATATCAAGATGAAATAGTATTTGTATTACACTCATAATTATCTCCAAAATGGCAAGAGATTTTCATTGCAAACTGCTGGATGACAGACAGTCTGGGGAGCCCATATTTTCCCAGTTGTGGAATATACATGTTGAAAGGATCTAAGAGACCAAAGGCTCTCCAAAACATACGAATATCTTTCTTGCTACTACGTAAGTAGGCAAAATAGAAATGAGAACCCATTTGTTTGTTTTAAGGAATAATTTATTACAAACAAAAATGACCCTTTTAATTTTGTCTGTTTTGTGTTCCTGAGAGTATAAGCATGTCAAAACAACGGGGAACTGGCTGAATGTTTTCCTAGCGTTTTATATTCCAGCTGCCTCAACCTCTCCTCCTGCTTTCTGTATATTAGCCTTCCAGAAAAAGTGAAAAAAATACTCCCTAAAAACTGCTTAATACCCTAGGACATTTACTAGTACTGTAGGTGAAAAAAAAGATTTCCTTCGTTTATAATCTTAATCTCAAATTACAAGGATTCTGTTTCGAAATTTGTCACTCATGGGTTGGGAAAAGATGCAGTTCTGCACAGAACAGGAAGACCTCATACATTTTGAGACCAAGAGATAATACACTAACTACAAAAGACGATATACTTTTCAAAATTCCTTTTTTCATCAGGGCTTTTCATTTAGAGATGGAAACTGTGTTGAGATAAATAATGACAAGGGCACAAGAGAGACTGACTGCTTCCCTCCTTTTTGGTCCTGATGTTCAGTTGTGACTTTTGGTATTAATGGAATTTGTGTCACCTTATCAAACTCACTATTATGTCATAAAACTGTGATACCTTTTGTTTTGCCTTTGTATTTGCCACTAAATATAAGATGGGACTTTTAACCTGAATGCTAGAAATTTCACCGTGATTTGAAGTGGCCATGATCTAACCCCTATTCTACAAATATAGATGGGTGGGTAAAGCTTTACCAATAATGAATATATATTTTTTTCAATTTCTTTCTTCTATTCCAGGAAAACTTCTAATTGAATAAGCCCTGCATCTTCTCAATGGTTCTCCTAATGATAGTTTAAAATTAGGATTATGGAGCGGATGGATAGTCATCTTATGCTTAGATTTGCCACAGTTAGAAAAAGTCAGACATTATATTTGATGGTACTTTCTCCTCTACCTGAATATCTGTTGTTATGGTGATAGTTCCAGGAGGGAACATTAATGAGGATCACTTGAAAGCTTTGATGTTTACAGCACAATTATTTATAACTCTTCATAAGAAAAGGTGATAGTTAGTATTGCTACTTGTTAATATGCATCATTTTATCAGTTTGCATGAAAATTACCTGAATTTCTATTTCTCTTATGCATCTACAACACACTTGATTTTGAATGCAAGTAAATATACACATATATCCATTTATATGTAATAAAAAGGATTCAGGAGAACAAAAAAATCTTATTTTCTCACAAAGAACATAATTTACTGTTCCTAAGAACTTGTCTACAGTAAGTAATGCCTTTTAGCTATAATACAGTCTTTAGAGTATCTATATTGTTCTTTTGTGATGCCCTAAGAGCTAATCAGCATGACCTTCCCATATCCAAAGCTAAGCCATGAGAAACTATAGGAACCCCCATCACCTAAAACACAGGTTTGCAGACATTACATCACTCAGGCTATGATATACCATTAAGAGGTATGGCGTAGAAAGAGAGGAATTATTGGACTAGAGTCTTCAAGTTCAGGAGTACTTGAAGTTGGCCACAGAAGTGGGGCTCACATCTATTATTAATGCATGCAGTTACTTACATATTCTTCATAGGCCTCGTGTGCAGGTGGTGGGGGCGGTCTGTAGCCGGGGACTGCCGGAGTGCCCCGTGCCCGTGGGGTGGGAACGCCCCTTGCTACTGGAGGGACTGGGAGTGCTCCACGCGTCACTGGGGCTCCTCTGGGTGCTTGGGCACCTCGTCCAGGTGGGGGCGGGGGAATCGCACCTCCACGACCCCTAGGGGGAGTAAAAAGAAATCAATACTTTGGCATGCACATCAAGCAAGGGCATGTAAGCATTACCCCATTTTAAAGGTTCATATTTCTTTACTACTATTTAAAAAATGTGTAACTGGGGTTTTGGCAGTCAAGTGCTTTTAGGCAATATGTCAGGAGGAATAGTGTTATGGAAAGGCATTATTTTTAAGCCATCCAGTGATTTTTAAACCTGATCCTCTTGTTGCTCGTAGTAGTGAAAATGTGGATCAGTCATTCATTTTTGTGGAGTTACTCTAAAGCAGTACTAGAGCAAGAAGAAATTGAGGACTTTCATCTGCTGATCTCAAACTACAGAAGCAGTCATCTTCGCATCCTCCTTTTTATTGGTGGGTGGGACTGATCAGCAGAAGAGTATGGCAGATGACAGAAAAGCACATGGCAAGGCAAAGCAGAGCACTGATACCAAGGGAGAGCAGGCACTTTCCTTCTTATTGAATTTAGTGCAACAGAAGGGAAGGGTAGCCTGCTATTCTGCTTTCCCCCACTGCGCAGAGAGATCAGCGATTACAGATAAGCACAGAGAAGTTCAGCATCCTCCCATTCTTTTATGTTGTACTCATCACACTGTACTAATCAGTATGTCAGAAGGAGAAGCTGTTACAGGTTACAAACAAGGTCTGGTAATTATACTACACCCTGAATTAGAAAGGGATATATCAGGGAAGCAAGCTTTGAGTTTTCTTTCAGAGCAGTATGCTCTTGAGTGTGCTGCGCTTTTTGAAGACTGTGCAAATGCTCCGTATGATCTTGAGTGACACGACTGGCATCACTTAACAGCCAGGTCCAGAGCCGTAAACAGAACTCGTTTCCCTTGTAGTGTGAGCCGCTGTTAGTTCACTATTGAGAAAGTCAAATCCACAGCTTTTGATGTTCCTTATTTTACTACAAGTAGCCAATTTTATGCTAAAAAATGCATTTTATAAATATTTTATATTTAGCTTTAAATATTTAATTTGCAATGTTTTTAGAGTTCCTCAAGGAACTACCTTTTGGGGAGGCTTATATGTTAATCCCAGTGAGCAGGGCAACCAGCTGGGAGGAATGGTGTCCAGGGGGAGCATCCTCTCCTAACATTTTGATTTTTTTCAATCCCATAATTCTTGTACTTGTAGCTGCACATTGGCCCAGCTTCAATAGAATGTCTTTAAAACATTTTCCTGGGATTTTGGAGTTGTAGGTAGAGCAAGCATTCAAAATCCTACTTTCTATGCAACGTATTGAACTAGTAGAGTATTTTGCAAGAAATGGGGGCCAGTACCCCATTGAGTATTCTTTGAAGGTAATTTAAAAGCTGGCAGTCTGTTGCAGTGATGTTCTGAATATAACTATTGAGTCAAGCTCTTCAAAGATCTCAGGTCTAAGAAAGACTGGTTTCTGAACCCCAAAAGACTTTCAGTGGAAGATAAACACTTAGATGGTCATGAATGCCAAGTGTAAAAAAATCTATGCATG
This sequence comes from Apteryx mantelli, assembly GCF_036417845.1. Taxonomy (NCBI): domain Eukaryota; kingdom Metazoa; phylum Chordata; class Aves; order Apterygiformes; family Apterygidae; genus Apteryx; species Apteryx mantelli. Next base: position 110,653,344 of record NC_089980.1, on the reverse strand, counting down.
TGCCTCACAATACAGATAGAAAATTATGATTTAATTCAGAAAGAACTGAAGGGAGACATGATAGAGACCTTTGGGGAAAAAAAGGGCATAGGCAAGATCAGTCAATTTAATTACTGAAGAACAACCCCTCCATCTAGTTTAGAATAAGGAAGAACCCCATTCTATCTTCTCTGAAATAAAACTGGATTCCTTAGGACCCATCTTGAAATGATCTCTATGGAAGTCTAGACGTAACTACATAACTTAGATGCCTTAGGCAACTAATTTCTCAAGGCTTCACAGTGAAAAAAGAGTCTGAAAGAGAGCATTAAGATTATATACTGGCCTTATGAACAAAGACAGAGCTATCTGTTGCCAATACATGAAAAAGTACTTGGAGGAATTCAGGAAACAAATTCATACACCAACACTTTTAGACGATGTCAGTGTAATTCATATAGAATTGATAACACATAGAACAAATAATATATAAAGTAATATGTATAATATAGATATAATATTATGCATATAATATACCCAACAAATATGTCATTGTTTGGCAAATAAAGTGTCATCCGAGCTACGTAGCCTTCTCTGACTATAGCACAGAATGCTCTTGTACTGACCAAAGATTTTATGATACCCACAATAATACTGATTCTGTGCCAGACAGAATATTCTTTCCTAGAAAGAGCCTTTCACTGGCTTCATAATCTGATCTGATTTGTAGTCTGATATTTGTGGTATACCACCCACTATAGCCTGTGAACTGTACATTAGAGGACCTGGAACAATATTGACCAGACAATTTCTCAGAAGAAAAACATTTTGGTTCACTGATCATGACATGTACGTGATTTTCTTTTATTTAAACTATGCTTGTTTTACTAGTGTTTACATTTCTAAAACTAGTGGCATAATAGCTCATGCTAACACACCTTGAAGGAGCAGCAGGTGGCACACGGATTCCTCTTCCTCTAATGCCCCGTCCACGCACTGAATCCTCTGAACCATTCAAATATGATAGTTCTCTCAGCTGCTCCTGACGAATTTCATCATTATAATCCTGAAATGTAAATGGTAAAACTCACTGAAACTTTGTCAATATTTTGGCTGAGCTGCTAAACCACCCAAAACAGAATTACTGTTTGGCATTTCCCACTTTTCTATGTGGATCTTGTTTGTATGAATTACTCTGCAATATTACCTGTATGCTGAAAAATCATATTTTTATATGCAGAAATGATATGAAATTGAGGTATTCAAGGACTGGACAACTACTTATAATATGTGGAAAGACAAAGTTATGCGTGTATGAAGGTGGCCATAAAGAAGATATACACACAAAATAAAACACACAAGGCACACAAGGCATACACACAAAGCAGACACCAGAAACATATCTGTAAACAAGATGCAAATGGACTTTCACATAAAAAAGGTGCCAACCTCAAACAGCTTGAAATTGGATCAAAAAATGCATTTTATACATATTTTATATTTTTTGGCGGACATCCCTCGCTACCTTTATGCACTCTAAACACAGATTCCTTCTGACACTGCACCTTGGCATGGAAAATTTACACTGGATTAATTTAACTGGGTGATTTAATCATAACATACCAATGATTATAGTGTTATGAATTTAAACCCTACACTTTTATCATTTACTGAATGTTATCATCATTGAATGTAGTTGCATCATTTACTGAATGTTATCATCACTGAATGCAGCCTTTAGTCTATTCTATATATCCACTAAACAATTTCTCAAAGGAGTTCTTTCTTTAGAACTTGTAAGTAACAATACCATCTTTACCATCTAACATTGTTAAATGATATAAAATAGGCCTATAGTGAGACTGCAAGGCATCAGCTCTACAGCACTGCAAGCTTCTCCTGGCTCAGTAAACAGATCAGATGAATTTCCTTTTCTTACTGATACAAAATACACAATATTAGACAATTTATACATATTTTACAGTCTTTGCCTCAGTCAGAATTCCCTTTTTCTTTAGTTTCTTTCCTTTTGTATTCAGCTTTTTGCCTGCTGATCATGGTAATAAGAGCCCACGGCAGTAGCTGGCTCTCTGACAGTAGAACTGTGCAACAGTATTAGTGTTTCAAAACAGAAAGGATTATTGAATTTCAACCCTTCAGTTTTTCCTTTCTTTAATAAGCAACTGCCATTGACTGGTATTTAAAGCTCTGAAAACACTAGAGTGACTGATGCTTCTCAGATGGATGAATGTCCGGGATGCATTACAAGTGACACTTCTTTTTAGGCAAGTTACAGACCAGGCACATGGAGGGGTATAACCAGGGCCTTGCTCATTCCTTAATCTTTTCAGCTTTCTGAAGGCAGATATATAATACACTTCCTCTGTCAGCAGAGTGGGCTTAAGAAATTTGCAGATGATGCTACGGGTAGGTGGCTGACACACTGACCAGTAGAGGTGCAACCTCCGGGGACTCTGAGCAGCTGGAGGACTGGACCAACAGCAGCATCTTGCAGGAGGTCACCAAGGAGAGGTGCAGAGTGCTGCACCAGAGCTGGAATAACCAACTCTATGCCCTTGTACAGGCTGGGAAGTCAAAGGCTGGGTAGGAGCACCTGAAATGACCTGGTGGATGCCTGGCTGAATGAGCCAACAAGGTGCTCTCATTTGGGAATAAGGTAAATTTCATACTGGGCTACTTTGGAGGAGTGCAGCCCACAGACTGAAGAAAGTTATTATCCTCTTTACTCAATGCTGATTAGGTCTCACCTAGAGTACTTTCTCCAATTTTGGCCCCCAGGTTCAAGAGGCATGTGGAGGGTGCAGCTGAAGAGGGTCCAGCAGAGAACTATCAAGATGGTTGGGGCCCAGAGCATGTGAACAGTGAGGAGAGACTGATGGAGGTGGGCTTGTTTAGTCTGTTGAAGAGGAGACTAAGAAGTGATCTAATAGCTGCCTACAATCACTTGATGGGAAACTACAAAGATGACACCTTGGTAGTGGTAGCCTGAACAACATGGGGCAATAACCACAGCACATGACTTAGGAGATCCAGGCTGCACATGAGGAGGAAGTCCTTCACTAGGAGGAGATGAACTCCTGGAACAGGTTACACAGAGAGCCAGCAGAGTTGCCATCCTTGGAAGTTTTCAAGACTCAACTAGACCCTGGCCTAGTGTTGGCAGAAGCGCTTGGAATGGGAGACAGAACTAGACGATGCCCTGAGGGCCTTGCCGCTGACATTTCATTGACATTTCATTTGGTTCTGTGAAGTTCCCATCCACCTTCTCTCGAGCCCAAGGTCCCCCTGTTTACAGATCCCCCTGTTGAACAGAAGCTATTGTTGGAAGGAAAGGCCATTCAGTAAACCTGATTTAGGAAACAAATCAAACCAAGCCTAGAGCTCTTGTTCAAGTTGAAAGGTTGGTGAACTGAGGCAGATATGAGTGGTGAGGGGAGGGAGAAATGGTAGAGGAATTCTTCAGACAGCTTTGCCACTTTTTTTTTTTTTTTTACTCTTATATATACATCCCAAAGAGCCTCCACAAAAGAGCTAAGGTCCCTTCCTCCTACAAAACTGAATCTGAGGTCCTGGCAATCTATTTAGAGATACTGTGCTGAACCTATTTTGTTCTAAGAGAGTACAGGCCTGGTCATAATTTCACTTCTAAATTTCTAATTAATGCAGCTGGAATAAAATCTATTAACAAAATTCAAAAAAGAACTCCAAATATATAATACTACAAATGGTATTTGCAGCAGAATCATAATTAAAAATGAATCCCCAACTTGCTAATAAACCAGATAATAGCTTTCAGTTCACACCAATCCCCAAATCCTTTTGTACATTTTTCTATTGTTCTGACACTAATGATACTAAGCCAAAGATATCTTCCCAAATCAACATGCTCTGTAAAACACAGAGAAAAACACAGATAGCAATCAATCATATTTATAGCAATAACTGAAAAGGTATCATTTATTGTGCCTTGATTAATATTATCTGTTATTCATGCCTGGCTTTGAAAGGATTATGACTTCAAACTTGCCAGTTGAGTTTACCCTTCAGCTTCTACATGAATGTTAGGAGTGAACTTCATAAATAATGCAAGTAAGTTTTGTAAAAGAGAGATGTAAAAAACCTGCATGGTACAGAAGTTGGAACTTTCTGTGTAGCTGCTTTAATCTCTCGCCTTTGGAACATTCCTGAATAAATGAACTTGTAGAATAAATTGCCTCATAGCTGCTATTCCTTATCCAGATCTGCATATCATTTAAAATATTAATATTGACCAAAAAGAAAATCTAAATAACATTTATAAAATACAGCAAGATCTGTAAATCCGTACCATTCTGGTATGCAGTGCCCTTTGTTTTTCTGCAGATCAATTACAGCACGTCCAGTTGAGAAATATGCACAATGTATTTTGAAACGGCAAGGAAAAAAAAACAAAGTACATGAAGGACTGTAATTAAGATGCTGGGAAGGGTATCCTGAAAGATCTCAATTAAAAGCTGTAACTTTATATAGATCATTTATCTTATGTGTCCTTTAAAAAGCATAATAAAAATCATAATTGTCTAAACCTGAAATCTGCAATTTTTAACAGGAATGCTTACTTCAACTCTTTCATTAAACAGAAACATAACATTGAATTAATCTTTCATAACTACTACATGAGTCTAGCTAGAGACAGAGAATACTGCTGAATATTTAATTGTAGCTGAGCTCAGAGCCTAGCACTTGAGCAAAATTATGCTGCTGTTTCAAAGATATCTAGTCCCAAGAGAGAGCACAAGATGTTGCAAGACATACCTGTACTGAACAAAGTATAATGAAGCAGTTACACACTGCAGTAATAAATAGTGTTTCAGAAAAAAGCTCTCACTCTTCATATTAAAATAAACTCATGAGTAACCTGTTTTGTTCTGTACTTACTAGTTTTTCTCTAATTTAGAAGCCTCATAGCTGATGATCTACATTAACCTATATATTCTGCTCTTAAATCCATGTTGTTTATATCCTTAACTGCATTACTAGCTACAAACAGCTTTTCCAGGTGATGATGATACTAAGAGTGCCATCTGCTCAGACCGCGGCAGTCAATGTTTGCAAACAGCCCCTGTGGGGGGGAGCTAACCACCCACACCCACACCTATTCACTTAAACATGTATCTTGACTATGGAAATGCCAAGGATTTACAATCTTAGCAAAGTCAGTGGCATCCAGGGCCATCATAATTCAGGATGTCTGTGTAAGTGCCTGAAAACAAATTACATTTTTTAGATAAAATATTTAGTATTCTAGTGTACGTGAACACATTTATCCCAAACTGCCAAACAATGTGTATTAATGAGGGCTGGGAATGGTTAATTAGATCAGTTGCCTTGACTATTCTAGGAACAGAAGAAACCTCCTGTTAGTAGCAAAATCAGACTAGTGGCAGCTCACCCAGGGCAGTAAAGACAGAAAAGTACAGCAAAGATGAGAATGCACATAAGCTAAAAAACTCAAGTAACCATTTTTGTAAAAGATGGCTAAGTATGATGCAAGCTGCAAAACCTGATCTGAATTAACAAGAACATATAGTGACAAAGGAGGAGAGTTAATAAAGAAATCAAAGAGTAAGACATAGACAGTTCATTAATAAAAATTATTACTTTTATCTGTGACAGTTGAATTTCATTCTAATTCTATACTTAAGAGGAAAGTAATTTATGTTGAACAAAAACTAATTCAAGAACGCAGATTTACTCAAATCAAACTTAAAATTATAATCATGATTTGCCTTGATAGCTTTGAAGTATAAATAGGGCTCACTTGGTCCCTCATACAGACCACACTTCATAGCATATTCACACTCCTTATACAACTAAGCTAGATATGAAGAGCAGACTATCCTCCACACACCATATCCTTCATGTTGCTACAATTAGGACAATATACAGGTATCTTAATTCTAGGACCAAACAACTATCTGTTAGCATTTTCTGTTTGAGCGACCAAACTCTCCTTGATTTTAACTCAGTGAAAAAGTGGTTGCAAAAATGCACACTTTTCTTATGGTTACTTCCTGTACAATTCTTAAAGTGCTTCCCTACGTAAAGAGTCTTCAAAAAATATTTAAGACAGAACCTACAGTAAAAAGAGTCAGCTGTGATGGTGAAAGACCGTCATCTCTTCACAATAAATCTGCACTGCCAGGAACAGAAATCTGGTCCTGCATTCCTGAAAATCCCAAACTGCACTGTCTGAACTACTAAACACTCTTTCTCTCTCAGGCAAATATATTCTCTGAAACTGCCTGTTGCCGACAGAGAGCACCATATTCACATACATACTTATGCCCCATTCTGTGTTCCTCTGTTCCTGTGCTCTGCCTACTATGTAGCAGAAAGGAAACAGGAGATGAATTTGAATTCCCTTGGCACTTCTGCATCTTGCACAGCTTCCAGTGTCAGTAAAAGAGCTTGAGGGCTCCGTGTACTTGCAGAGATTCGCTGAAGCTAAAATATCTCCCCTAAATCCTGATGTTGCTGCCTTGGGGCTATATTCAGGCAGCTTAAATTCCAATTAGCCTACAATTTTCTATCGAATAGATGCTTCAGAAAGCCCACAGCCAGCCAGCAGGACACAGGGACTTAGGTGGAGTTAGGGGATGTGAATATAATCCATTTTTTGTTTTTGGATACATACTAACTAATTTTGGACACTAAAAGAAACATTATCCTCATGCGTGTATGCTTCCCCATTGTGTACATGGGGAAGAATTCAGCTTGTGAAAATAACTGGGGGTGAAGAACTCCCTAGAGTCCTGCTTCTTTGTGCTCTCTTTGGCCTCATGACAGTTGGCTGTGAGATGATTCAGCTTCAGCTACACAGTAAAAAGTACTCACCCAGAGTCAGGGGATCAGGGTCTGCTCTTTAGCGTACTGAAGAGGCCAAGAACCCAGGAATTCTCACTTTCTAGCTGAGTGCTTTAAGTATCTGTTACGAAAAAAGGAGGCTAGCACTGGCTGCTCAGTATCAGAAGAGAGCTTGGTGAACTAAATCCTGTCCTGACAGGCATTAGCATTTCCTGTTATTGCCTTATATCCCAAGGTCCAATTCTAAGATTCTAATGGATTAAAAATGTAAAGGTATTGGATCTTTTTCTGCAGGTGTCAGCCTCTCACTCTCTACCATTGTTTATTTAAGAAACTTAGACAATTGTACCAGGTAGACTGGAAAGCCCTCTCCATCACCAGAAATTTGGGTGAGGCAGGGCCTCAGCTAAGCATGCAAATTCTGCGGGTGGAATTCCATCCTCAAACTTCATTCTTTGTCTCTATAATTCAAATTCAAAGTTCACTGTAAAATATGAGATTAATCTGTAGCTGAGCTCATGTTCAACCAAACAATTCATACAAAGCCCAGCAGAACCTTGGGAGCTGGCTCTAGCCCATCTTATGTGGGTGTCTGATGGGTATGGAATATGTTCTTAACAATATACAGAGAAGCTCAAAACAGACAGCTGTTTTGATGTTCCTAGATAAGATCCATGCTTTCTGAACCCATATTTAATGTATGTGCATGGTTTTCTGGTTACCTACACTCAAAGCCATCTGTTAGGATGGCTTTTTGCCCATTCACAGATTGGTTTGATTATTCCACTGGATCATAGGTGCCAGGTAACAATAGGTTTAGATGGACAACCTGCAGTGCACCACAAGTGACAATTCTTCTGCCAGAAGTCCTCCTCTGTGACTCCAATACTTCATTAGCAGCACATGCCTCTCTGCATTTTCCCATATATATTGGCACTTGCTAAGGCTATTTTGTGTGTGTGCAGTTCTCTGGCAGACAATATCCCCATTCAATACATAAAAATATAAATATAATCTCTCTGAGCCCAAGAAAAAAATGTGATTTTCTCTAAGCAATCAGCAACATAGCCAGATCTATAACCATAAACATTTTGCCCTTTCATTTGCCACATACCTGCTTATAGTCTGTCTAAAAATAAACTTTAATTGTGTGGGTCACCATTAAAGATTGAAACATGTAGAACAGACCATACGTTTCTCTCAGTAACAGTAAATGTGTTGCAACCAATATGGGTTTCAGCTTAGAAATGCCTATGGGCAGAATGTAAGCAGACATAAGCTAGAGCCATGCACACTTTCCTTTGAGGTTAGTTGACAGCTGGGGGATTTGTCAGCTTGCCACAGAGAGCACTAACCCAAGCGTGGATGTCATTTTTCTCTTTGAGCATGCACAATTAAATCTGCCTGGCATCATCAGCACGGGGCACTGCACTCTACAAGCAGCGGGGAAGGGAGGGGCGACAGCTTGCTCCTCCGCATCTGAAGCAAAGCTGCCAATACCCAGAATGTAAATTGTGCATAGGCAACTGCCATGAAACTTCAATCCAGATATTTTAGTCTTTGCTACAACAGAGCAAAACAAGCCTCATTCAGTTGTGTACTCAATTTAATTAACTTTTTTCATCCTAAGGAGGGCCTTTAACAGATAAGATTATTCCAGTTTATATGGAAATGTTAGCCATACAGAATAACCACAGCAAAAATGGAGTGCATGATTGTTGAAAAACTTTCAGAAACCCATACTAAATTGCAGACATTTGCCCACGTTTGTTCCACCCCTCCTGCTTGCAGGCCTGAAAACAAATAGACACCATGGTCTGTAATTAATTCAAATGATGTTTAGGAGGCCACAGAAATCAGTTAGCTGGCAGCTCCCTATCCTCAGATTTAATTCTGAGCAAATCCTAGCTACCAGACTTGTGCTAATAGCTATCACTTGAAGGGAATATATAAGGGGTTTGGTAATATAAACAGAGACCATACAGGGAAGGTGATGTAGCCATCTACCCCTAAAGAAATCTTGACAATTTGCAGTGGATGTTTATAGTGGCTCCGAGGAGGGAAGGCATGTGATCTGACCTCTCATCCTCTGGGAAAAACCACTGGCTTGAAGGGAGCAGAAGCATGACTGCCGCTGCTGCCCTCCAGCTGTTTGTAGATAACTGGGTTGCTACTAGGATCACTAATCACTCTTCAGGCTGGAGTACCTGTCTAATAAGAACTGCACAAGACAGACCACAGCCTTTCGCTCATTAATACTCGTATTAATTTCACTCAATAATTAAAGCAAATGAAGTTAACAATTTATACACAGCACCTATGCATCTTTTTTGTTTTTTTAACTATGCCAGGTGGGACCAGTAATGCCTCCTAACTTACTGCTATGAGTTTGCTGCCTCTTGTCAAGGATAAAAAGATTGGCAACAGAAGCCAGCAAAATTCAGACACATTTACTCTCATTTGGTGTGCCTGTCTCATCCAGGCCTGCTGCAGCTTTGCTTTCTTGGTCCCACATGGCACAGCAAACAAAAGATGGTGCTTGGCTTGAGGAGACTCGAAAGAGCAATGAAGGATGAGAAGTCTGGCCAAGCAAATATCTTGCTGCAGCTTTGTTGAGCGTCCTTTCTTTTATGGTATCTGAATCATTTTAGACCTTTTTAAAATCCTATTTGGCGATAAACTGTACGAGTTGATCTTACACAGTACTTTGGGACTGAACTTGATATAGGACACATGAATTAGCTTTTAAAGCAAAAGTAGCATTACCTCAATTTATTGCAATATATATTAAAGATAACATGAGCTGTCCTTGGAGTAAAGTCTGTCTTGTGAGCACTAAGTCTATTACAAACACAGAATAGAAATGATATTAATAATGCTACTAATACATACTAAAATTTAGAAATAACCTTGGTCTGATACTACATCTGACAATAGAGAATATCTTCGATTTAGTCAGCACAGACCTAGCTATAAAATCCTGGGAGCAGGAAGATGATTCATCACAGCAACACTGCCTAGGCAGAGAAGTCATGTGGATGGCAGCATGACCTGCGTCCTCGGTCCTCCATTTTTCCAGAATAAGGATTTGACCAGAATAAGCTGGGTTCCCATCTAGATCCCTTGATACCTGCATTATGGAAAGCAAAGCATGGGGAGGGGGACGTGGACCCCCATCCCCTGGGACCTGCTGCTCACCCACTGCGGGGCTGCACACAGGGGAGCGCACAGCCATGTCTAGCAATGCCGAAACTCTCTTGGATCCACCAGTTTGGCTATGGCCAGCGTCCAGGTAGATTTCTGTAGGTTCAGAGTAAACAAGATCACACAAATTGCTGATATTCTAACAAGAACAAAATGGTATTTTTTCCGCCTAGCACTGTTCAAGCAGCAGCAGCAAGCACCGCTGTCTGACACAACTCCTCAGCAGGGAGGAAATCAGTGACATAGGATCAAGTGAAGCTGGGGTAAAAGTGAAAAAAGGCTGAAGACTTTCTTTCCTTTGTCAGTCATAACAGCAGGCAAAGAAACCCATTCGAGAAGCCTCAGGCCACCGTCAGCGGCTGGTTGCTGAGAGATACCAGTGACTCCAGAATTCCCCTTAGCCAGAGGTCAAGGCAGAAAACAACTGTATTTCTCATGCACTTCTGCACGGAAATATGACTAATGCAAACTAAACAGCATAGCACATTTTCCCCAGAGTCAAGACTTTTTTGTATACTAAGGAAAAAATAAAACAAAACATGCCAGGAGGATGGCGTTTAATAGCACTGTAAAAATACACAAGCAATTTTCACTGTTGGAATCAAAGGTATTTTAAATATGTGCGAACCTGTTATAATCTAAATTAGCTTCAGTATGGAAGAATAATGGATAACCAAAGTAATGATATAGGTAAAAATTAAAGGAGAATAAGCAGGCATGTGAGGACTCCCTTTTTCCACACTTCACTCTAGGGAGCCCCTTCCTTCTGGGGAAAAACTGTGCTGCATAATATCTAAATTCTCATTCATCTAATGTAGAAGACAACTTTGAATTGTAAACAGGTTATATTGCAGGGAACGTGCTCAGCAGGGAACGTGCCCAACCGTCTTGCAGACAGGCAGGGTGTACTGTGCTTGCTCTAGGTTGGGTTACATGGCAGGGCCCCCTTCCCACGCCCTCTGCACAGGGCTCTGCAGTGCTGAAGCCAGTCCTCCATCAGGGCATTAATTCTTTACCAGGACCATCTGCCTCCTCGCACTCAAGTAATGTGCTTCTTTACTGTCCCTTTTTGCCTCTGTTCCAAACAGCAAGACTTTGCAGGCTTTATCCTGAAGATTTGTAAGATCATTATAAAAGGCTGTCATATGCCAGAACAGTGAAAATACCAAAAACAAACCAAGAAAGAGAACCAGAGGGAACCTCGTCTCTTGTCTCAGCTTCTGTGAGCTCAGGAAATCATATCAGGCAGGTTAGGTGCTGCATGAAAGCAGGAGTTTTGTATTTAGCAACAAAAAAAATAAGGCAGACATTATATTATGGGTTTTTTAGTTTTATATTCAATAAGCCAGAGAAAAATAACATGAAAAGATACTGCTATTGAATTCCCAGTTCACTGTCCAAACTGTCATAGAAACTAGAAATACTAGAAAACTTTAGACTCAGCTCACTGAAGTTTACACCAAACTTCAGGTGAGAATGAATGCCCTTAGTATGCAAATAGAGAAATAAATAAGCAGAAAATAAAGATGGAAAGGAATGGGAAAAAAACATATCAAATAGGTTAAAATAATACTTCTGGAACAAAACCAAAACAAAAGACAAGCTGAATAAATTAGCAAAAGCACTTTTAAAAATATGAAATTTAAAAAAAGATGTTATTCTAGATTATATTGTCAGGGATGCATCAGGTATAAAGACAGGCTGTTGTGGGCTTTGTCTTTTCAGAATAAGATTGGAGACAAAAGGAAAGGTGATTAAGGAAATGACAGTAAAGAGGGATAGTAAAATCACTTACAAAAAAGGCTAAGACAGAATATCGAGTACAGATAAATTCATTCTCAAGTGTCTCCGCCTCTTTTTAAACAAATAGTATGTGAAGGATTCAGGAATGAAGTGTGTAAGACTAAGCAAGTGTTGCAACTAATTTATTATAAATCATCTTTTGAATTGTAACCAGATATATGTGAAAATATCGTTAGCGTTTCAGGCTCAACAATTTAATATATAATATGATAAAAATATATATCATCAGTTACAGAACTGATTTAGCAACTGTTAGGCAACCAATAGCAACTGTTTGCTATTATTTAGATTTGAATACCTTTTCTCCTGGTATTACATAAACCCTTGCAAATAGGAAAGTTCACAAGAGATAGGACATCTGTGTTTATCATGTTTTGTGTTCTGCTTTGCAGCATACATGAAAGATGTTTCTCAGTATTTTAATACAATTATCGCTGCTTTTTCTTTTTTTTTATTTTTTGGTAGAATACAAGCTAATACCTGCTTACTACCAGATAACAAAAAAATCTGCTTCTGAAAATCTTTTAACCTCTTAGATTGCTTAATGGCCAATGCATCTAATACTGCTCTCCCCACATGTCTGCCCCAAAAGACTGGCTGCAGAACAAATACAGACAGCTGCAGGCTGGAGGGGAAAACTGAAGTTGGCCCCAGGACTGAAGGGCCCTCACAGAGAGGATCTATGCAGAAGCAAGTGGTCCAGTTCCAGCACCGCTGTTGCCTACAGTGTGGCAGCGCAGTAGAGATGGGGGCTGCCATGTGGTATGGCCCCAGACAACAGTAAAGGTTAAAAATCTATTTTTAAACTTATACCCAGAAGTGAAAAAACAGCTTTTAAACAGATGCATTTATAACAAGATATTCCATTCTGTATTTCACCCCAGTTTCTGCATACACTTGAAGTGTTGCTCCATATATGGTGTCCTGTTGCACCATGTCATCTTGAGCATGATGGTGTGCATTGGGCACAGCAGCAAACTGTATTCTCAGGAGAAAAACCTGAGATACAGGGGAGAGATGCAAATAGCAAAAACCAGTCATACTTAGCTATCATTTTCCCTTGAAAATGCTAGATTCATTAGCATATATTTTCTTCAAATTCGTTTTTCTCACAAGCCCACTAATGTATTTTCTTTTTCTTATAACCTGGTTTAATTATTTTTATAGAAACACAACATGATAGAATCTAAATTAAACTTTTTAAAAGTTTCATAATGATAACCTTATCATTGAAGATTAGATTCTAACTTTATAGTATTTGAGCAAATTTTATCTAAGAAAAGAAACAAATACCATTCAACACTTTTCTGTCATTTCTGAGCAACACAACCAGAAGCTATGCACATGCTGACTACACTGAAAGGGGGAAAAAAAGGAAAAAGATTAGGGAAAGGAAGGGAAAGCACACGTTCAGTTCCAAAAATTTCTTTTTTGATCTTGGACAAGTAACTTAAAAAATCACCTAAAATGGGACTAAGGACCCCAAAATCCACTGAATCCAAAATTAGTATCCAGAAGCCCCCAGTCACTGACAACCATCAGCCATAGACATTGCAGTGCCTTCTTGTTTGGAAAACACAAACGATTGCCTCAGTTTCCAGCTGCACTGGACCACATCACAAGACTGTTGTACATTCAAGACTGTTGGGCACTTAGTCACCACATTCACAGAGCCATGTAAGTATAAAAGAGAAAAGCTTCGTCTATGTACAAAGAGGTATCTATAAAAAAGCTTGTAATGCTACATCATAGTAAAACTGTTTTGAAAAAGCCACCCTGCCTAGTTTCCTAACTACTGCAATGCATAGAATTCCTCACTTGCAAACATACTCATATTTATTTTTAAAGTTATTATAATATTTACATAATGGTATATGAGTACATTTATGGTGGTCCTCCCTGCTTATTATAAACACCTATAACTGAATTATACTGAAATGTCTACTTCTCTTTGGAGCTAGTAATCTGGGCCTTTATCAAAGAAACACCTTATTAAATTTAATCCTGTGCTATGAGTCATGAATTCATAAACAAAGAATTATTAAGATACTTTCTTTTTTATGAAGAGATGAATATATTCCTCTTTTTTCTTAATGTTATAGCAGATAACGCATACATGAAACTGGGTGAAAGGAATGCTAATGGAACTTTTTCTAGGGCAAATGCTAATCACCCTTTTATATTAAAACTAATTTTTCAGTCTTTCATAAATAGCTAAAGCAAAATAATAGTTTAATTTTAATAAATTTGTGTGAAAACAAATATAGTTATTTAAAATATAATATATATTAGTAGACCTGCTCCTAAGGAATTATTATTAATTAGTAATATGACTGTCATTACTCTGGTCATAATTCTTCTTTCTTAAATTTCCAGTGTGAATTAGTAAACAAGGAATGATGAAAATGTGGTTATGTAATTAAGAAACGAGACGTAGAAAAACACAGAACGAACATTTTTTTTCATCTGAGAATAAAAGGCCAGATCTAGGAGGTGGTTTAACGTATGATATTCAAATGTACAAAATTGTGCTGAAGTGCACGCACTGTAGTACCTGTTGAGCTCAGTGCCATCTTAACACTGGGCTCATTAATTCCACTTTGAAAGAGCACAAAATTGTTAACAAAATTATACATTGGCTATTGGTTCCTCACCCATATTCTAATTCTGCTAGAAAACCTATCAGGAATCATCTTAACATCAACAGAATAAACAGCAATCACCTTCCATCATATGATTTCCAACTAAAAGGGCATATAGACTAACAATAGAAATATTTGGAATAGAATACAACTGGTTGTGAACTTAGTTGTTGTAAGCTATTATTTAACCATAATTAATCCAATTCTGTCATATTGATGCTAATAGCATAGAAATCAATGCTAGACATTCCTCTTGTTTCTTCCTTCAATTTAAGTAACATGTCCTACATTTAATCCAATGTGACTGATCTGAAACGTTTAGCACAAAGTATCTCATCTTTGAATTGTCACCTCATCATAGAAAATATGACGAAAACAGAGCAATATCATCATCGTTGTTCTATCAAAGGAGATAAGTGGAATTAACCTGGTCTAGCTTATTTCCTTCTTTCATAATTCAAATGATCAATTTTAATTCAAATATATTGAATTAAAATTGAAATATACTGAATTTAATTAAACTGTCAATATAAAATAACAATGTCAGCCATTCTTCTTAATGCCAAATCTGGATAGGTATTGGTTATCAATAGCTCATTATGCATTTAAATTCAGCATAGTGAGTAAAGGCAAACTTACAGGACTTCATCACACCTCAAGGTGCTGAGGAATCTCAGCTCCTGTTGCCTACAACTAATCCTACTGAACAGCAAAGGTAGATTATTTTATCGAATTTAAGCCTTCTAGCCCTGGGTTTATGTGATTAAATTCTCTGTGCCAGCTCTCTCCCAGGGGGAGGACTCTCTCAAAACCACCCTGTTTTTTACACTCAACACCTACTCAGGCTACGCAGTCTGGTAAAAGAGAAATTGGAAAATGATTCTGATGGATTCCTAAAACTTCCTATGAACAACTTTGATTCAAAATTTTTGTCTTGACCAGAAAATTTGAACTCCAGGCTTTTCTGCTGGGATCTTAGAGCTTTTATTGAGGCATTCTGAGAATTAACACAGCCAAAGATGCTGTTAAAAAAAAGATTTTCTCATTACACAGCATGGTGATTTCAGGGTACACAAACTGGAAAACTTTTAGCTGCTCTCAAGTCTACTCCTGCAAGCCCATTCACCAGCAGTCGAACCATTACCATTTTCCGCACACTATGAAAGCGAGCAGACATCTCTTCTTGACCTATTCTTTCCTTGGAGCATCCAGTTCCTTGTCTCTGCTTAAAGAAGAGTTTGCAACTAACTTCCCCAAAATGCTCTCTGGACAACCAACATCATCATGTCTGTGCCAGGTTGTTGGACTGTGAAATCAGAACATAGTTATTTTTGAAATATTTTGCACGCTGTCTGCCAGGATTCCTGAATATAGAGAACTAGAGCAAGTCTGTCCCAATCACAAACTTCCTTCTGTATAAAGAGTAGGAGCAAAACAAACAGAAAACCCCTATATAGATTCATTAACTTTCAAGTGGTTCCATACTTTCTCTGAGGAGACTCTGGACTGCTGTAGAAGCTACTTCCCTTGAAAGTCATTTGTGTTCTGGAATCAATACTGACTCGAAATCGGTAAGGACTAGCATCTGTACGCATACGAAAGGGGTTTTGAAACAAGAGTAGGCTGAGAGAGCAGCTAAAATAACCTTCTGAAATAATAAAATACATATTACTGACCAATGAATGGTCTATCCTTTCTTACCCAATCCGTTTTATAGTTTTTCAACACTGGAAAACCCCTAAACAGACTTTCTAAATAGAAGCAGTGCCTTAAAAGCTCCACATTTCTGCAAGTAT
The DNA here is from genome assembly GCF_036417845.1 of Apteryx mantelli. Taxonomy (NCBI): domain Eukaryota; kingdom Metazoa; phylum Chordata; class Aves; order Apterygiformes; family Apterygidae; genus Apteryx; species Apteryx mantelli. Next base: position 110,637,053 of record NC_089980.1, on the reverse strand, counting down.
CTGGGGATTTGGCCAGGTCTTCATACCCCTAATTTTCTTCTTTTCAGTGCAAATTTCACCTCATTTATTGCCTTCATTTCAGTTCATTTCAGATTGGCAGAGATTAAGCTTCTCAGAGAGCATTTGTAAACATATCAGTTATTGTTAAACGTTTTACTGTGAACCACGACAAAATATAACAGGATGAAAAAGAAATGCCACACAAGCCTATCCATTAGCTTTTCAAACATGGCAGGTGCATTGCTTAAACCAGGAGCACTTTAATTTCCTCCAGGTTTTGTCCTACTGGCAAAACAATCTTTCCTTCTCACCTTTAGGGCCATTTCCCAGTACCAACTTTAAATATCCAGAATGAATGGGAAAAAAAAAAAGGTTATATCTGCTAGCGAATGCATTACATGATAACTCAGTTTTACAAAGCCAACAGTAAATTTAATAATGTTTACCTTTCTTCTTCCTTGTTTTTTTAAACCAAAACAGGGAAAGCTCAAGGACTGGTTGAAAATTCAAGCATGCTTTTTTGGAATATCTCCTCTGTGCTCTATTGGGTCTTTTTGCTCCTCGTAATTTCTAAAGCGTCTGTTTCCCCAAACATCAGTCACATTTAGGACAAACAATTCCTTTGAGAGCTACCAACCAGAAAATCATTCTTGTTTTTGCTGGATCGTTCCAGCAGTGCAGTAGAAAAAATCACTTTCATTCTTTCTCTTATTTTTTTCAAAATCCCCATCTTAATGGATGATCTGGTTCTTATTTTGCAAGAGGCCAGAATGCCAGAGACATTCAGCAGAAGAACAACAACGTGTCTTGATTCAAATCCACAGTTATTTCGGTGGTTAAGAGTTGACACCAAAAGGAGGTTGGGAAGATTTTTCCTCCCAAATTTGCCATATCTTAAAAGGTGTCCTTTCTGTTTCCTTCCTTTCTTCCTAACCTGTAATTTAATTATAATTTTGATTTTTGCACTTCTAAAAAGTGACTTGCTCTTTCCTAACTAACCCCACTATCCCTTTTTTTCCTGCCAAGGCCATATGCTTGCATGTGAATGTCTGGAAAATGGAATTTCTGTAAATCATCACACACACAAAAAAAATCTTATGATACCGCATTCTCAGGCACTGTTAAGTATTTGTAAGTAGAAAATAAAACCTAGAAAGATGCCAAGAGATGAACCTAGATTTTCAAGAGGCAAAAACAGGGATATGGTTCTGGCTGGGAACACATTTTGCAGGAGCCCTCAAAGACAGTTTCAAGCCAGCACTTGCAACTCTTGAGCTTGGAGAAAGCTTGAATCTTGAAACTCATTTTATTTCTGATTCACTTTATTCTGTTAGGCTTCTAGAATAAAAGCTACTGTTTTGATCAAAACAGACAGACAATTTGACTCAGGAAGTCATTTTTCTGTGATTTATTACTTCCCCAGGGTACCTGCATTATAATTAAAAAAGAAGCTCTGTCTTGACAGATGGACAAAGACTTCAAACAATAGGAATATGCCATTGTCTAAAGTAGAGGAAAAAGACATGACTATAAAAAGTCATAAAATTAGGGTTGCAATCTTATTTATGGTACTGAATATTATCACTGCACGTTGGCTGCTGCGCTGGCTCCTCAGCCTGGGCCTGTCGGCCATGAAATCTGTAGTCAGCACCAAGCACCTTCCCGTCTATGATCCACTCAAACTAACCCGCTGAGCACAGACACCTGTGTAACTAAAATAGACCATCGGGGCCGAGAAACCTCGACATCATGTCCCTCCCGGAGGCCCTGAGGACCTGCCCACTGTCCAGCTGTCCGCCCGTCTGCGGTTACGGCTGTTCGACACATCTCGCCCACCTTGCCGGCGAGGGAACCTATCGCTCACGTCAGGCTAAGGCAATCCCCAGAGATTACCGTTTTAACCATACTCTACAGCGTGAATGGAAACCCTACGCTTTAGGAGGCAACTACAAGATCTGTCAGCTTAAAAACAAGTTTGGGGTTTATACTAGTAATCCCTACAAAACTCTGCAATTGTATGACTCACTTCTTATGCTGAATTAAGTACTCACAGAAAGTGGGCTGAAGTCAATCTGCAACAGAATCTGTTCAGCTGTCATCACACTCTCCTGCGTGTGCAAATGAATTCCTATTCACAGCATCACACCCACCTCCTTAAAGAGGTAATTTGATCTTCCTCGTAGTTATGTCTCTTTCGGGTCTGAGACTTTCTTGCCATGCAAGTTTGAGATCATCCCAGCAGAAGGAGCCTGGCTAAGAACAGGCAGGGTTTGCCTCTGGCCTATATTTTGTTAGGGAAGGCAGCACACACTTACAGCCATGTTTGCAAAGCACACAGCTGGAGGCCACACACACACACACACACAAAAAAAAAATGGAAACACAAAAAACTATTTGCACAGAGAAATTTGTATTTGAAAATCCACTAGTTCTATGTGTAATCATATGTGTCTCTGTTTGTATCCTTCTCATACTCACACAAACAGATTTTGCAAAGAATTAGTGTTCCTTGCCATGAAAATGCATTTGCATTTATCATGCATTTTCCCACGATACACATTTTCTTTTCCAAAGTGTTTTTATACACAGTCATAAATTAACAAGGCATCAAACTTCCTGACTTACTGCAGGATTTTTTCTGGTTACCTAAACTGCGCCAATGAAAGAAAAAGGCTCCCTGAAACTGGTTTTGCAGTTCAAAGGGCCATTTCAATATGCAGAGATGCTGATGAGTGATGTTCTGAGCATAAAAATTCCCCCTGATATTTTTTAAAGTGATATTTAGCATACACCACTGACAGTCAGAGACACATTTGCACAGACAAAAATGCCTGTCTCCAGTGGAAGGTAAGATTTTAAATAAGAATTTAGTTTCACTTTTTACTTATTATTGCTTTTAATTATATTGCAGTAGCACACTTGACAAATTCTGTCCCATGGCATACAAAATCTAAGAAAGCCTTGGAGAACTCACAATTTAAATGAAAGTGTTTACATTTAAAAAACAATCAATAAACATATATTCAGTAATGGATTATGGATTTTTTTTCCTTGGGAATAAAATCCTTGGATTTTGTTTTTTTAATTCCTCAAGTGAAATGTATTCGAATTGCAATATATGTATATATGTTTATTGATTCTCAGTGTTGCCAAATATTTTGTGTTTTTATTTATGATGGAGTTGTTCAGTAGCAATTAGGGTTATAATCCCGCATTATAGGAAAGCTTTAGGGGTGTAAAGGTACAACAACAGAAATATGGAATACATCTGTGGGATGTCCTAGATATTGACTTCAACAGGTAGCTTGCTATCTAAGTATGAAGCCAACAAGATAAATTTGTAAGTTATTATCATATCAGCACAAAGGTTTTTGAGAAATCTAGTGACAGAACTCGATTTTCACAGTCCCCTAATGAGAAATGTTAAGAGTCTTTTTTTCCATGAAGAAGATGGTTTTGTCTTTCATATCTGAAATCTGACACAATAGCTTAACTATCTGCAAAATTTCTGCTTTGTCACACTGTAATCCCCCCTCTTTGGATACTGTATGGCTCCACGATTTAACTCGTTTCCTATTTAACAGTGAATGTTGCTGGTGTGGTAAATAAATACAATATATTGCTCTGGTGGAAATTACGGCATAGCTGTTGCCACTGGTTTTGCAAGCTGCCTTCTAAAACAGAAGTTGGGTAATGAATTTCTTGGATTAAGATAGTAGACTACTGCAACACTCACTGAAAGTTAATATACCAGATGTAAAAGCTGTGGATAGATATTCCTCCGTTTAAGATACTGATGTGACTAAAACACATTTTTAAAGTATAAGTAAGATATAAATCATCACACAGTATCAGTCTTCACATTCTAATGAAAGTACTAAGCCTCATATAAAAGTACCATTTATATATTTCACATTCATCTGGCACAGACCAAGAAGATGCGATGACAAACCAGCTCACCAGTTCCTAGCTACAGTATCTGCAGTTTCAGGTAAGCAGAATTCATTTTTCTTTAGAAGTCATGAATTGTGCAAGATAAAATAGCCTTTGTGGGGTTCTAAGCTACATTAGTCTTTAACTGTGTTATAGCTTCAGGGGAACTTGAATGCCAGACCATGCCTTCCAGAAACTTGAATCAGAATTTGGAGTAACTATATGAGCTGTAATTATGCTTTTGTTTATTAAAGTGCTAAAGTTATAATTTTTATGCAGCTAAATAAGCTCTAGAGTTAGAGCACAACACTTTGCTGAACATTTAGAAGAACAATAAAGAACATAAATTTTTGCACATGTTGAGCTAGATGGTACCAATGCCTAGTGATGTGAAACTATTTATTTTTATAGTTGAGTACTAGTACAGTCCAGCTCCACAGAGGCTGAGACAGAAACAATTAATAATGTTTTTATAATATCACACAAAACTTGTGTGGTCTATTGGTCTATTGTTTCATTCTAAGCACTGTATATACCTGCTCTGAGGATTTGTCAAGCTTATAGGAAAGATGGAAAATGGAACTCAAATACACTGACATCCAGAAATGAAGACCTTACCGCAATGTTTGGTTTATCAGTATCCTAGATCCTCAAAGCTTATTTTGTATATACTGCTGAGAAGTTCTGAGCTGGTTTTGGAACTAAAGATTGCGTCAAGCAGGTCAGAATCAAAATTTCTTGGAAAATTCAGCTTCACCTTATTTTTGGGAGAGGATTTTTTAACAAAAATTCTCTCTCTGTTAATTTGGACACAGAACCCAATATTTTTATTGATCATGTGCAAACAGAGTTTTTCAAAGGCTTATTATTTGACCAAATATCATCCAGTTTTCATGGGACAATAGAAGGTACATTCCTCATAAAAAGGTTGTTGTACAATTTTCATGGGACAAAAGGTATATTCCTCATAAAAAGGTTATCCATGAAATGTTAGGATTGTACTCTGAATTAAGATGCCATATTCTTGATTACAATTAGTTCAGGATTTCCAAAAACTAGTAAACCCATTACTAGGTACTGAAGGGAAGTAATCTTTTCTGTGTGTGAAGTAATCTTTTCTGTAACTGTACTGATTGACGCCAGTTTAGCAGGAGGACATTTCCTTGCTGTTATGTTTGACTGAAGTATTGAAGATTCCACCTCTTCTCTTCTAGCCCTAAACTGTACTGCTGTTTAAAATCTGGGAAATATCAAACACACAAGTGAATAAATGTGTATATGTCTGTGAGTGCAAATACATATATACACAGAAAAATATTCTTATGTACTAAAAGACTTGCAGATGATTTGTGTGTTACTATAGATGTGCTTTTTTACAGAACTTGTCTCATCCTCATAGTACAAGTAAGAAAATTGAAAAGTAAGAATTAATTTTACATGATCTGTCAGTTTTAAGAGAGAATTCTAATGACTTCGTGATTAGTCCCTTCTTTTTAAGCAACCTCAAGCATTTTGTTTAGCTCTCTGCTGCTAATAATACCAACATAACAGGCTTTTTGCAATTATATTGTTCATATTGCACCATCAGTTTTTGAAGGTCAGCATTAAACTGTCATTGCTCTGTGTCAAATACAGTAACTAGCAGCATTGTCTTAATGGGCTGGCAATCTATAAATCCTGAGTTTTTATGATGATCACTATAACTTTAAAAGTTATTCCAACCATCTATTGTGTGTTTATTTTTATATATATATATATATATATATATAAAACATGCACATTTAGTCCTTTTTTTTGTGAGTTTTTCTTTTAATCTTTTAATCTCTGTTGCTTTTTTCTGAGTATGTTCCAACTGAACTGACTTGCTTGCACTGCTCTTCCCCACTTTGTTCTATGCATATTTTCATTAGCACTATGTAAAGATGGTGCTATGACTGAGGTTTATCCTTTGGCTTCTTTCCCCATCAGGTAATATACACATTCATGAAATTCAAAATCGAGAATTATAGTTAGGACTGGTTGTGTGATCCCTTCTGTTACAAGTTTCTGTTTCTAATTGTTTATAATTTTGCTTTTAAAAATCTCGCTGAATCTGTATACAGACAACCCAAAGAATTAGCTAAATGACATGTAGACTGCACTATGCAATGCCTATCTCCACCTGCATGTGCAAGTTACAATTGCATAACAGAATACACAAAACATATAAAAATACATGAATTGTTTTGAGATAACCAACACAAAATTGTCCCTTTTAAAACGTCTTCACAATTGTGCTAGGAACTGTAGTGAGAACTGAAGGCTTTTTACTTCCCTTAACCATTTTTGGGCTATTCAGCAACATATGGATGATTAAGGAAGCCCCCAGGCTTTTTCTTCCTCTGGCCACCTTTTTTACCAGCAGTCAAGAGAAAAAAAAGGAAGAAGAGCTTTTGAGAGTTTTGTTATCCCTTTACTCCTCCCTTTCTTCTCTCTCTTTCACAGAGGGTAACTGAAGAACGGTGCACATCTGACGGTAGGCAGTCAGGACAGAGACGATCGGAAGCGAAGCCGGAGAGGGGGAATATTTCAGATAAAGCCCAGGACCCTTAGTGATTCTGTTCCTCCTTGACCAGGGGAAGCACAGGAACCGATTACCGTGACGGCTGTATGCAACGTGTCTGTTTGTGACATGTCATTTTACACATGGTATTCTCCCTGGTAGGGCTGTGTATGTGAATTTGCAGGGATTTTCTATGAGGGAGACAGGGAAATAATAGAAGGAGCAAAATCTTTTAGGGATCATTCAGGACAGTATAAAACTCAACTAGACAAGAGAGTCTGGGGTAGATTGGAGACATTAGGATAACGAATATCCTGCCTCAAGGAGAGCTATGCAGTTCATGATCTATCAGGTCATTTTTTGTTTTGTTTTTGATAGTTGTCTGTTTCTGTACAATATCACAGGCTTATGTAAAACAGATCAATTTGTTTTGTGTTTAGTGGTAAATCATCTGTGGTGGTTTTGGGTTTTATTTTTTTGCTCTCCTTTAGTACAGCAAAATTAGTGGTTTACTCTAGAACAGTATAGGAAAATGTCAGCTGTGCAGCATGTCAGCTATCTAACACAACTAGATTGCTCATTCATCCAGATCTTTTAAATCTGTTAGCCTGACAGGAAAGGTACTTTAAGGCTTTCAAAGGCAAAATTACTAAAATTTAAATACAGTGTAAATTACTGAACACTTTTAGATGATGCACGTGTCTGCTGGGTAGTGGCCATAAAGTGACCTCGGCAGAGCTATTTACAGCCATGTTTTAAATGCATAATTTAACCTGAAGCAAATAAAAAGGCATTTATCAGAGTCTGCCTAAGTAACCCCTCTCATTCTTGGGTTTTGGCATCCACTCAGTAAAGTTCACAAGACTGTCACACAGGTTCTATAATTATAGTTACTGTAGTTCAAATAGGCTTGTTACAGTGAAGTAAATCATTATTTCTGCATTCACAGAAATGTCCTAATCAGCTGACAAAAGAAACTGTTTACTATAAAGATTTCATAATTATTTTAGGAAGACTGCTACAACATGTGACATTTTATAGGACAAAAGATTGTTGGTATGGTAAGATAGGGTTGTGAAACATTTATGTCCTACAGTATTACAACATTCTTTCTTTGCTTTTATTTTTGCTTTTTATTCTAAGGCTGTCAGTGGAATATCCATCAGGATATAAAAAAGCCAGGGAAAGGCGCTGCTCTTTATGTATTTTATAGGAAAAAATGCCAGGTGTTATTTGTCACGAAAATATTTCTATTCAACGCCATAGTAAAGGTTGAAAATCAGGTTTCACTACAAATGGCATTTATTTTACTACCTAACAGAAAAATCTTAGGAAAGTAAAATCAGGAAAACGAGACGCCTGACTTCAGCAAATTCTTCTAGCAAAAATCCAACTGAATACCTTTAACATAAATTTGAAGTATAACCTATCAGAAGTTTTTAAACTTTCTTTTAGTAAGTAAGTCAGGTGAAGTCAGTTCCAGTAAGCATTGTCTAGAACATTAAGGAAATCCTGGAGTCATAATTCTTTCTTTGAAATGAAGAGGTAATGTTTTGAGGCTTTTCCCACTGTAAAGATAGAGCTCATAGGGTAATCCGCTTGCTGCAGAGGCATGCCAGTGGAGAACAGAGTGTCACTGGAGGATTTCCCTTCAGCCCCTATCGAAAGGCTCATGAGAAATCCAGCAAAGGAAATCCAGAGGAAGAAGAGGAATATATTTTCCTTTAACTCGGTCTTCTTGTGTTCTGTTCCCTCAAACTGCTATCTTTTAGGACATTAATTTCTTCTCTACAGGCTCTTCTTTGAGTTCAAGGCAGGAGGTTAACTCCCATTTCTTCATCCTGGCCATCTAAAATATGTTTGTAATATTCAGGCCGGGAGAAATTTGCACTTATATGAACAGAGAAAAGGAAGTTAGTCTGGAGCCACTGGAGAGCATTCAATAAGGTGAGGTAAAAGAATGAAATGGGGAAGATTATCTGGAGGGAGGAAGACTCTTGGACATCAGAAACAGAGGATTAACTAGGGGAGGGAGAATTCCAGGATAATCTGCTCCTTATGTTACTGACACATGCAACTACATGCACCGACAGATTGTTCGTTTTGATTTTTCAAATTATCCAGCGGCTATGTTTGTGAAACTACAGGTGTGTATCTATAACCATCAGTGAATAACCTTGCAGCTTGTCTTGTGACACTACCCTCCAATTTCCTGCTTCCTATATGTTGTCTGGTAGAGGCCTTTGAAAACTAACACCAAACCTATGGAGGCAGTGCTTGTGTTCAGGTCTGCCCACAAAATATGAATATAGTATTAGAAGATATATGTTGTAGTTACCTGCCTTCATGGAGGGCTAGAACATCAAATCCAAATTCCAGTTCCATAAGCCTAGCCTTGCAGATGCATGTAGTTAAAAAAAATCAAAATACAAACAAAAAAATTTTGTTCATTTTTTATTAAAATATTTCTGCTAGTTGATTAACTTGAACAATAACCAAAATAGTAAATAACGATATTGTTTAATGAGTTCCTCCATTGATTGGGTGCATGAATAGGTCCTGCTTGATGTCAAATATATAGACTTATGTTTAATATCTGTTTACTTGAACTATTCTATTTAATCCATGTTTATTGGAATTCTTTTTGAATTATGTGACTTAAGAAATTGTACATATTTTTAAAAACTCTTTCAGTATGTCATGTTGCTGTTTTGAAACGTATTACAATGACACTAGAAAGAATACATTAGATGAAAAGCAAAATTGTTATTAGTAAACTTGGCACTAAACCTAGAAACTTTCAGTTCTAACTCCTATCATCTGTCTCTTACTTTTACTACCATTAGTAAAAGAGAAAAATGCAAACGTGCAAAGCACTGCAACTTAGATTCTGTCACTGCTCTAGTCAATGACAAAATACCTCTGGATGTCAACCGGAGCAGGCTCCCAAATGGCCAGTTCGCTTCTCAGAATTTCTCAAGTGCATCCCTCATCTAGCTATCTAGCTCTGTGACAAAATAAAAAAAACTACAAGTTTATTTTATAGAGCAGAAATGTGCTTGTGCAGCTGTTGATCTCTGACATACAGGACTTTTTTTCCCACTTCCCCCACCCTCCCACTGACACTGTTTCCCTTCAGCATTTCTGACATCTTAAGAAACAAGTTCTTCTGTAAACACTCATCTCAGCAAAGCCCTTGTAAAGACTCAATGCTCTTTTACCTTTCTATAGAACATATCACTTCTTCTGACAATGACAGGAAAGTATATGACCCAGGCATGGCACACCAAAGAAATAACTTGCTGATGTTGCTTGCGAAGTTGCATGTGTCATGACCCTCTGACTATTTAAAGGACAAAAAGTACAGACATTTCACTCCTAAAAGCTGCAATAAAATTAACCCAGCAATACCTTGGAGTCCTCAGCTGAAAAAGCATCACTGAAGACATTAAAGGGAATGGTGACAGTGGTATTGCTAACAAATATGCAACTGCACCAGGGCATTGAGGCTGATAGGTCCAAGAAGCCAGGCCACAAGGATGGCAAAAGGCCATGGTACACAAAATACTGGAGCTTGAACCAATCATGCTGAGCCACCGTATGGTAAATTTAAGGCCGAAAGTGAGCATGAATATTCAAAACAATCTGAAATTTAAGCTCTGTAGCAATACGCAGGAGTTAACTGTGATTTCAGTTTTGATAGCCCACCTCCTGCACCCCCCTGCAAGTCATATTGACATAGCAGTGTCTGTGGTTGTGGCAAGTATTTGGGCTGTGAGCCTTGTATGGCATAGAAGAGAATTAGAGCTCTTCCTGAATTGCCATGCACCCCATCCGTCTTTTCTAAGACCAGATGGAAAGGGTGTGTGGCCTGGATCTGACTTACATTATTTTGTCAGTTATAGCAGAATGTGATGGAATTATGTTATGTTAAATAGAGTTGTTTAGGATTTACAATAAGGGCAAACAAGAGTGAAATCTGACCATTTGTCTAAATGTCAAAGTAAGGGTAAGCACTTAAGTTCTGCAGTAATCAAAAATCCAAGCTAGCTAACATATTAGGTGAAGAGAAGTATACATACATATTTACACCAAACAAAACTTAAGACATCATGAACAGAAGAAAAAGCAGAGAGGGAAGAAACAGATGGTGTACAAAATATCACGAGTGAATAAACAAGACATACGGAACAAAATCGCTACAAAATCAAGAACTGTCAAACAAGTACCAACAGTAACAAAGATCTACTCTGGCAGACACAGACTCTATCGGCATTGTATAGTGCCACTGGGCATATTACTGAGCAAGATGCTTTGTCAGAATGTCATTGTTTTATAGTGACTCCAGCAACACCTGCTAGACTATTTGCACGCTCTCCAGCGACGAGTCTTTGTCACTACCATCATCTGCGAGGGTCGGTCTGCCTTAAGGCTGGTCTTGGGTTTTGCAAGGCCATGGGTGAAATCTGCTGTGTGGGAACACATTTCCCCTCCTTTCTTCAGTTGCCACTCACCTTGTGATGTTTCCTTGTTTTTTCCTTTCCCAATCCTGTTTTTTCCTTTCTGGTCTCCATTTTAAACCTTATTTATCATTCACCTTTGTTATTCCAATTACACCTACTATTCCAATCTTGTCTTCCTCACCAGCCTAACCTCTTTTTCCGAGGAGACAGAATTTTTCTTAGCTGAAAAATAGGAAGAGTTTGCTACAGGAAAGAATTAAATTTCTTTTCCTCCTTATGGCACCTACAATGGCCTCAGAAGAGCATCACGCATCAGTATCTGAGATCAGTGAGGTCCCACTTATAACCTCATAGTCTAGGATGCTGGTACCATGCCAGAGGCCGCTGGCCAGAAATAAGGCATCGAGTTATTTCAGCATGAAACAAATGTCACATTTGTAAGAAGGAAAAGTGGAAGGAAATGTTACAGAATAAGGGTACTTAAGGATAGCTTTAAATTAATATTCACTCTAAAGGTTCCTCTTCCTAAATTTTGCTTTACTCTCCTACACAAGATTAACTCATTTTCATTTCCTGGGGAAACACTGCACACAATAAGGATAATGTATTCAGTTTCTGCCCAGTACTTCTTTTTCCTGTTAACAAAATAACAACCCTTTTTCCCAACATGCTGGATAAATGACCTGCCAATATTCAACATGTAGCTAAGTCTACACCCTTGGGCTACAGACACATTTTAAGAAGTCTGTTATGTTTAATATAGCCATCTATCTGTCATTCCTCATAGTCCTCACTCTGGGTCGGTTGGATCATCATCACCATCACTTACCATGCTTGTCTGATCTAGTCTGCCCATGCACAGTGTTTTCTTAGCAATGAATGTCTGCTGCACTTCAGAAAAGGAAGGTGATAATAATCAATGCATCTGTACATATATTGTAGCATATTGCTAAATGATGCAACAGGAGACATTGCTTATTTTAGCATCTCAGACACAAATGCTATGGTCCACAGTCATCAATGTCCTTACTACTGAAAACTATTTTTGTAAGACTGACAGAATTATAAGTCACTACAAAGAAAGGAACTTCATATAATTTTCAGTTTCTTGTTTTTCTTTTTCCTTTTGATGCCATATTCTGAGTTGTTTTCACAGATTGGTCTCTCACACTTAGAGAAGGCTCTGCTGTAGATATGTTATGCCCCAGTATAGTGGAAGAATCATTAGTTAACACACTTCTTTCTCATACTTGCATTTATTTGTTGCAGTTTCTTCATTATCAGTGGAGGTCAACAGACTGAAGAAGTGGATCATATTATCCATTTACAAAGCTTTTTATATTTCAAGCTCTTATAACTAATTTATACTCATACTCCTCTATGAAATAGGCATAGTAATTAAGTATGGATTATGCTCATTCTACTAATTAGGAATCAGTTGCATCAATATTAAACATCGCGCATAAGGGTATACAAAAATTTTCACAAAAAGCAGGAATTCTTACCCTTCTCCAATGCTTCACTACAAGTTCATGGGGATCTGATAAAAGTCGCTCATTCGATTTTTTCTTATCAGGGACATATTTAGCTATCAGGACTAAAACAGTTAAAACATCACTGTTAGCAGCCCCTTTCATGTGACAAACATTGCTAGTCATGTTATACAGAACTCCTCTGCTCCTATCCCACTCTTTTCCCCATCCAAACTCTGTCTTGTCCATTCCCAAAGGAAAAGAAAACAAACTGTGCGCCAAAAAGTTTCCCACTGCACAAGCAAAATGAAAAGGCTGGAGAAGTTGAAACATATGTATACATCACTATTCAAAATATATTGTTTTATTTTGCCTAATTATCACATTATCCTTATTTTTTCACTATTTTAGCATACTTATAAATGCTCCAAGCCTGAAAAAACTTACAGAAGTACAGGTTAAGCATCATACTTCCCGTGTTGAACACTGGGTCAAAGATATCATTAGCACAACTGTACAGCAGCCAGTGGCATTAACACAAATATGAATAACAGTGTAAAGGGCAGGTACATTATTTATGAACTAATTTCCCCTGACCCTGAAAAAAAGATAAAGGGCTCATTTTTCCCTTTATTCATTCTTAAAAATATCAGCTTATAAAACACATAAAGTTTCATTTGCTACCAACTGAAAATAGTAAGTACAGCTTGCTGTCTTGGACTTTTTCTCCTGGGTTTCTATCATCCCATTAATAGGTCTTATAACCAGGCCATGTTTCCAGACTCAAGCTTTGTGGGGAAACTCTGCCAGCTCTCACATGGCTGCATTCTTGGAGATTCCTGTCTGACTCATACATCAGTCTCATGTATCACACAGATGAAGATATCAAACTCTTTTTTAAGATTAGGAAAAAGTATATACATAATATTCTTTAAAGCACAGACACAACAAAACATTTTTCATGAAGAAATGGCTATCCCCTTTTCTACGTTTCTGTTTTCTTTTTAAACAAAGGTATGGGTCAGCCATTTGTGAAAAGAATGAAAAACTGAAAAAAGTATTGAGATATTCAGATCCAAATCTCCTACATCAGATATTTCAAACTATTTCAAAGGTAGATAAGTGACTGAGTTATTAAACTGAGTTCAGAGACTAATAAATTCAAAGTAGGGTTCTCATTTTTAATGGCATACCTTAGACAAAAGATTTCAGTTATGTCTCAGTAAGATACAATAAATGATAAAACAAATTCAAGTCCAATAGCATATTACAGTCACACCTGTATGACACCAGCTTCCTGTATTAAGCCACATCAGTAAGAGGTCAAAGAAGCTAAAAATATATACTGTTAAACAACCAAATCCAACCTAAGCATATTCAAGCCCAGACTCTCACACTCTTAACTCTCTGTAGGGTCAGTCGAATGATGACAATTTTATCTTGGACATATATGTAACATGAACAGATCTTCTGCTTTCATGGAGCGGAGGTAGAAGAGGAGGAACTGGAGGAAGAGGAGAAAGGGGAGGAGGAGGAGAAGAAGGAGAAGAAGAGGAGGAGGAGAAGAGGAGGAGGCATTTCTAAGAGCAGAAGGTGTCTCTTGGAGGGGGGGTTTCAGCTGGTGAGGGGGGATCTCCACCCGGCTTACCCTCCTGCACCTGTCCTGACCAAGTGGTTAGAGGTCACCTCAGAGGTGGTGGTGGCGGTCCTGCTGCCACACAGCTCCTGCCACTGGCTGGCTGCGTCCCCAGGATGGAAAGCAGGATGGCGTTTGTTACACTTTCCCCAATCACTAGCTATCTTTAATGTTCTGTGGAAAAGACAAAAAGGACCTGAGTGTCTTGTGTTGGGGCATTCAGAGGATTGACTCCACCCGTTTTGATACCATTATAATGTAGAAAATCTTGTTAATGGCCTTTGTTTTTTAAAGTTAAAAATATAGACATCCTAATCATTCTGTTGACATTCCATTCAGTATTTTTATCATCAGTCTTTGATATTGAAATGTTATCCATACTATTTTTCATGTAAGAAAAGCTTTGTTCACAGATAAGACCTAGTAAGCAAGAAGTTCTCAGCTTTTGTTGATATTCATTCCTTTCCTATAACCACCTAATCTCTATCAGAGGTATCTAATATCTGTCAGACATAATTTTTATTATTCCTTCAAAGGTACATTTGAAGAGAATATGTTAGTAGCTTCAGATAGTATTAATTACACTAACTGGCATGGATTTTCAGAAAATCCTCCTGCGGCCAATACACTTTCAGGCTGTTCTACAAGGCACTGCCTCCATTTGCATCTTATTTCAGAGTCAAGATGAGATGAAAATACTTGTTAAGGTGCTAGGATACTATGTATATTGAGTCAATGGATGATGCAGACAATGGAGCAGGAAGAGTTTCTACTGATGATACTACCTTTTTTCCCTCTCACCAATGTACAGTGAGGAATTGCTCCCTCCATTAAAAAAATCACAAGTGTTACAAAAATAACTGAGTTAGATTAAATCATCTTAACAGTGACAACTTTTTCCTTCATAAGTATTAGTATGTCTTCTAATTTATCCCTTCTCAGGAGGCTTACTGGTAATTTAGGTACAATCATTTCACTCAGACTCATCATCAGGCAATAGCAGGTTAGAGTAGCAAGATAACTTACTGATCATTCTAATTAAGCTACCCATTATTGCTAACAATTAGTGATTTAGGTCACTGCTGTATGGGAACTGATTGTTTTTTTCTCCTAAAATCCTGAAACATACAGATTTATGGATAGAGGAACCACAGGTTAAGCAGGTCTGATGTTGGTTAATAAAACCTGAAAATAATTAGAAAAAATATTCTCTATGCCAGATTTCTTTTGGCATGAACATACAGGAAAATTATGCTGTGTAGTTTGTGCCAAGCTGGATAGCTTTGTACACTAATTCCAGGATGAAGTATGGAGTTTATGACAACCATCTGCTGAGATCTCTTCCCTATCCTGTCCAAGTGGAGTTAAAATACTGATCAAAACAGTTCCTCTGTGTCAACTGGAAAATGTAATAGGAGAGTTGTCACCTACACTTGCATATTACAATGTCTGTGTTCTCTTTATAAATTGTAAATAATAAAATAAGAGCTTTGCACACGTATGATGAAATCTACCTTTTTATTATTCAGCATTTGTGAATACTGAAAGTCATGGACACAAAAATTGAGATTTAGGCAGAGTTAGACCTAAAGTTGTAACTGCAATCCTATTTTTTTCTTTTTTTCCCTGATCATCTTTGTCTGACCTTGAAGGCAACTAAACGTCATAAGTTGCCTATACTTTTTTCAAAGTTCACCAGAGCAGAGACTTCTGTGTTGGCAACCATCCACAACTGGTGCAGGCTTCAAAGGTATGAGCAATCTGGCTGGATTTTTGAAAACTGGGCCTGTCCTCATTCCAGTGCCTTGAGAGGCTCTGTTTAGTACGGATCAGCATGTGCACAGCACAACTGGTAACACCAGGCATCTCATGAAATGTACCTGTCAGTGGTACTTTCCTTAAACTGCAAAAAGCAGCAAGAGAAAACATGGCCTGGAAGCGACAGCTTCACGGCTGCAGCCTCTGCTCTGGAAGTCTGAGACTGACTTTCTCTGTTTGACGGAGTTTGATGGAGTTTGTCATTTTGATGACGTTTTGTAATCTCCCAGGAGAGTATGCTAATTGTCAGCCTGCACATTAGGAGATGACCAGAAGAACGGTACAGGGGAAAGAAGTCACACTCCACTCTTTCTTTTGCACTACTACAAACTGCAGGTACGAATTTAAGATCCACTAAGCCACGGACCACTTTTTGAATATGTTTTAACATCACTATTAAAGTAGCAGCATTAACTAAAATTCTTCTCCTTATTGGCTGGAACTTATTAAAATTCCTTTGGAAAGAGAATTCCTGTACTCAGGCATTTGCCTTAAGGATTTTTTCTTGATATTTACATTCAACTATGAGCTCAGAGTGTAAGGAGTACCCTACTTATACTCCAGACTTCATGGTCCTGGTAAAGCTTCCTTTTCCCTTCATTCAGGGGATATTTCCAGTTTCCCTAAGCTTGAAATATGGCAAGTAGAATAATGAAATACCTATCTGTATTTTTAGACTACTACACAAACATTCATAGCTTTGAAACATGCAGGTGGGGGTCAAGATCTCCGAATATGACAAGTGTAGAGAATACAAGTGTGAATTAACACTAATTTAGTCTAATAATATAGTCATACTAAATTAAGGAAAGAGAAGTTAGATTAGTTTTATTTTTTTCTAACTAGTTCAATAAATATGGATATGTTCAACAATTTAAAATGTATTTGAAAAATTACTAGAGAATAAACAGTAGAGAACAGTTCTTCACTGACACAGAGAACTACATACCACTACAGTTCATCTTATAATTATTTTATTTGATTCAGTTCTCCCCAAAGGATTTCACAGCTGCCAGCAATGTTTTTGACAAATTCATAAATAAAAGTGTAGGGTGACATCTGTATGTTATGAGTAGTTTCAAATGATAGATGTAAGAATTTTTACAGAAGTCTATGATTGTTATAACAAATATTAATACATATTCAATAAAGTATAATACTTAATCATACAAGCAAAAATAGATTGTTAATGCAGTCTGGAAAATTTGTACACAAAAGCTCTATATTAATTAACTAGGAGTTTTATTTAATTTCTAAGTGCAATTTTAGTTACAATTGAAAGACACAGAAAAAGTATTGGCCTATATTACTATGCATTATCTTTGATTTCCTGCAGTATTCTGAAACTAGATGCTTTATATTAATTTTAATATGTCTTAAAAGCCAGACCACAGACAAGATGGAAAAAACTGTTTTGACAAGAACTCTTCTCAGTCACTGTGCAAAATTAATAGTACTCAAGGTACCTTGTGTACTGGAAAATGTTGTGTGTAGAACTATTGTTTCATCTGCTACAGAAGTTTGAAAATATACGGTGAATAAGAAAGGAGAGTGCAGGACAGACTCCTGGGCTGGGAAGCCCTGCCCTGCCCTGGAAAAGCTGGCATTAATGTGGACTTCCTTTGTTAGATGGGGCAAGCCAACCACACCAACTTGTGTTCTTAGCTGTTTCAGTTCCCATTTGAGATTTCCCGAGCTTGACTTAATGCCATGCAGCAATCTCAACTGCAATCAAAGTCAATGAGACCCTTGCTACAATGAACAGATTTTTCTTGAAATACTTAATGTTGAATTCTCTGCTCAATCAGGTTAAAGGTACCTCAGACTAAGTTCTCCACAGGAGTGGAATCATCAACCTTAATATCCCAATCAGCTCAATGTGGAGTGACAGCCAAAAAAGCCAGAAAAATGTTGAGTATCACCAGAAATGGTACTGAAAACAAGACAGTATTTTACCTCTATATAAAACCCTGAGTACTATGTGCTATTCTGGCCTCCGCATCTCAAGAAGGATGTTGTGGAGTTAGAGAAGGTACAGTGGAAGGTAACTACAATGAACCAGGGGCTGGAGCAGCTACCTTATGAGGTGAGACCTCAGATGCCTGGACTCTTCCTTTTGCAGAGGAGGATGTTGAGGGAGACGTGACTGAAATTCGCAAAATCATGAAATATTTCAAGGATGGATAAACTGAATACGGAATTGTAATACACCAAATCTCAGAAAACAAATAGCAGAGGGCAGTCCATTGAACTAGTAGGAGCTTGGCTTAAAACAGATGAAAGAAAATATTTTACACAACAGGGAGGGAACTTTTAGAACCTGTTTCCACAGAAACATGCGGAGGCAGATTAAAAATGGAATCAGACCATAATCAATTGCTAAAATTTTGAGTTATAAATAATTCCTGGCTGAAATCCTAACTAGCTTACTCCTTTTAGGATGTTGATGAAAATTCAAAATACTACTGCTTATAACTAAACATAGCAATATTTTTTAACTTGAATCTTCCTTAAATGGAACAACAGTTTCACAGGCTACTGCCAAAAACAATAAACAAATTTAATTTCTCTATATTTGATCTTTCCATATAATATTTTTAATGTTCCTTTTAAAAGGTACACAGATTGTTTTCACAAGAACAAGTCAGTTCTGGCAGGGGCATACAGATCACCTGTATTACTCTCTTCCATCTCTAAATCTCACAAAGGTATAACCAGCATGTTAGTTTTCATGCTGAGTGTTTTCTTATTGATGTTATTACTCAAACAAAAAATTTAAACTAATTCAAATCAGGAAAAACTCCAGGTTTCTTCCAGACTACCTTTCTAGAATGCTGCAACTCCTCTGCCTTGCCTTCCTAAGTTCCCATTTTGACCACTGTGTTTTTATCCTTCAAAGTGCTTTTCTGCTATTTCCCTTGAGTGTTTGCAATTAGTACAGAATTTGGCAGCTGGAATGCTCATAGGAGCCAGGACTTTTGAACATTGACGTTTTCTAACATCTAACACAGCAATGAGAAGAATGAAAAAATTCAAAAACATCACATTTCCATACCTTAACTCTATGAGCAAGTCAAATTCACAGTGGCCCTCAACTTAAAAACAATATTCAAAAAATATGAAAGTATTTTTTTTCTTTTCAGTGATAAGTTTTGCACATACAGCTAAAAGAAACATTTCCATGTTAAACTGTTTTGCATGCTTTGCTTGCACAAACTATGTCCATAAAGACATGGGGACCCATCTTTTGATATTTGTGCCTTCAAACACTGTAAGCACTACAACTATGCAATGCATCCAGTTAACAGAAAATTAATTAAATCCCATTTTGCTTCAGGAATCTTCAAAAAAAGAAAACCAGGTAAATATCAGCTGAATGTTAATCCCGCACCTCCGAGGATGTTACTAAATGTACAAAGTCAGATTGTTTTTCTCTTCCTACCTGCATTATGCAGTGTTGGGAATTTTAAAGCTAGAAAGAAAAAGCTTGTCTTCTATTTATAAACATAGAAATGCTATATGCTTCAAGTGGAAAATGGAAAATTGTTTTCAATTCTGTTTACATTTACTGCAGTATCAAAGCAGTGTTCATTTCTCTGTCCAAAATACCTAAAGTCTTCTAAAATCAGAATGAAAATTTTAGGTGACTTCAGTGACCATATTAAAAGGCATTTCCTGTCCTGTAAAATACCATTCTTTTTTTTCATTTAGGGCCAGATTCTGCCACTCACTTTAACATTCTGCATATTCCACCTCATTCACAAGTAAGGCCAATTTCTAGTAGCCTATTTATGAAGTAGGATTAGACTGGTATCCTTACAAAGCTATCATTTATCCAGCATATATACATTGTTGCCCATTCTTATTAATCAACATTACTCAGCAAGTATTTATTGGAATTAACATGAAATGAAATAACAGATTTTGCTTTACCTTCTTCTTTTCCACTGCCTGATCATCTGTAAATGTAACTACAGCGCCTCCTTACTGCAGGTGAAGTGTCTTTACTCCAATTATACTGGTAGCAGTAAAATTTACTACAGAGTTATCTTCCCAGTAAAAGCAGGCTGTACTCCAGACTGTAATATATTTTCTCCCTACAACTGTCTTTCCTTTTTATGAAATGGTGAAAAGAATACTTTTTTTTTTGAGAACATAAAAATATAAATGTAAAGTTAATAAGAAATGTAAAATGTTTAATATTGTAGTGGGAAGGACAAAGGTCCTGCAAAGGAGGACATTAAACCTTTTGTATACTTTCTATGGTACTGCATCGCTAGAACTGTTATTTGTAGTTTTCACGTAAATCATCTGATACCTATACAATCCCTAATCCTTAATAAAAGTGAGCTGGTTTCCAATTCAGATTTTGCATTATTTAGGGCTTGATGAACTTAAAAATTTAAGCAAATCCCTGGAGCTGAGAAGCCTCAAGAACAAACAGGAATGAAAATATTTCATCTAAGCATGGAAAGAGTGACAAGAGTGAGGTTTAGCTGTTTTCAAATTATGTGATAGTGCTGAAGAAGTACTCTAGAGAATTATTATTTTTTTAAATATTGCCTTACTCAATACACCCCAAGTGAGTCTGACAGAAAAGTCACAACATAAGAGACAGAAAATGAAAATTTCATTCTGACAGAGAAATTTTTCACTTAGGAAACATTTTCAAGCTTTTTCATTCCCAGATGGCTAGAGAGAATTATAAGTTAACAGAAACCTCTTACGATACAATCTATTGTTAATGTTTTTAATATCTCCCACAGTAAAAATTGTGAAAGCAATCAAGCCAATGACATTCTCTTTCCTCTTTTGCTACTGCTTTTATCTGATTAAGATATAGAGATACCTAAGCCACCCATAAACCAGGCTTTTATCTTCTCTGTGAGCCTGTTTACTTCCTGATAGTTGTGGTTATCATTTTTGCACAATAATATGTCCCTTTGCTGTGTCTTACACTTTCAGCGTTTTTGGATTGATAGGTTGTCTTTTCCTAGGTTAGCTAGGGGCTCTATCCCTGTATATGGGACTCCTTGCACTGACTACTTGACTGATCTTGGTCATGGCCTGATAATCATAAAGAAGATGCTAAAAAGTAATAAAAAGGTGCATGGATGGAATATTTACAGTGGCAGATATTCAGTAGAGCTCACGTATGTCAGCCAAGGCCACCCTATATATGAGGCATTTGAGAATGAAAGTGGTTGAATGTTTATGTGCTACGTCCTGGGACTATTTTGGGAACCTACTTTTTGTGACACAAGTGAATGATGTATGGGGTTATAAATAGTCACTATAAAAACCGCTGTATCACTGAAAAGCTCCGTCTATGTGTATTTATCATGAGCTGGCAGATTTAGGTCACGCTTCTGCCAAAACTGGGACAGTGATGGATTCTCCAAACTCTGTGATCACCTGTTCAAAGTGAAGCACCTTAGGGTGACCAAGTTTGTTTGATTTTGAGCCCAGGTCTAGTTAGTGAGAGTAACGGCAGTTACACGATGCTTTGGAAAGGGTTTCAGGGTTTTGGCAAGGGTGTGCAAGAAAGTTCAGGCAAATTAATTAAAGATGTCATGTCAAGGCACAGAAAATGTCTAGGCGGAGAATTTTCTTCAGTTATTTTACTCCTGATTTGAAAACAAAAATCCATAAAGGAACTTCATTCCACACCTGTAAATGATGCACCTCACCTTTCCCAAATGTTCCTGTGTAGTCAAAGATTTGAGATTCTTGAGTAAAAACCATTATAATGCTATAATTAGTATAGATTAGTAGGCATAACATGACAAATGCAATATACTCTAATCTCAGTATAATCTAATCATGTGCTTCTCTTCCTCCCCACAGTGAATTTTATCTTCTTGTTTCATTTATGTGATATGAAGTATCAGGATCGAAAATTACTAGATATCTCAGTTTCATGTTTATTCACAGGTCAGTGACACAGGAAGTATCTGAAAAGTCCTCTGCCAACAAACTAAACCATACCTTGAAGCAAACAGCACAAAGATTAAAGGCATTCCCAGAACAGAATATATTCTAAATGTGTTTCATTTGGCAGAGATCAGATGTTTTTTAAGCACATTCTATGTATTTAAATATATTCAAAAATATGGCCCCATTTCTCAGGTCATGTAACCCTGCAAAGGTCTTTTGAAATCAAGAAGCAATGATAGTTTTCACCAGCTGAAAAATTAACCTTATGACTGCATCACATGTGAAAGAAATTTTCAACTCAAAACAGAAAATACAAATACCTTTGTTACCTTAGTTTACAGATAACACTTTCTTTGCAAGCCCTGCTTAAATTTTAATGTCAGTGTTTCAACTGAATTTTAAATCTGTACTTCCTAGAATAAAACCTCGAATTTCCCCATTCATTTTCTGAGAACATTACCCATAAGCCAAATCTTTGGAAAATGGTTTAAGCAACAACAAAAACAATCTTATGAAAATGCTCCTTTATTAATGCAGGCTGTACTAGTGCACTTCACTTAATCAGGACGCAGATAATTAGGAAATCCGGTTAATTGGGACGTTTCCTAGGGAGCCAAATTAAACCAAATGAGTTTTGACTGGTAAGGGACAATGGTTAATTGGGATGATAATTCCATTTAATTGGTATGCCTGCAGGCAGTTAAGTGGTCTGTGAGGCTCAGAGGCTAATAACAGCCCTTCTTTCCTCAGCAGACCTGAGCCAGTACAAAATCAGTACAGCAAAAGGGTTTTAACGCCCCCATGTACACATTAAGCAATGTTCAAAAGTTCATTCTCTTCAAGAGGTCAACATCATAAGACTTTTAAGAAACATGGCAATGCTAGATTTCACAGTTATGTTCCATCTCAGACTAAGGAAAGAATTGACCGAGGTTTTTCCTACTGGTGAAATATTTTACTGCCAAAGTTATTCTGCGTTATCAGATTCTAATTTTAGCATAGTAAAAAAGTATGAAAAGCTATGAGAATTACTTCTAGTACAAAATTGCACTTGCCATTAACAGATATCTTTCCTTGAGATACTAAAAAGGAATCTTAATTCACACGCACAGCTAACCTCCTTCCCCCGCAAACATTTTTCCCTTAGCAGAGGAAACATAAGACTTGGTTTCCTTTGCTCCCCCCGTTTTGCTGGAATAAATCCCACCCTGCTGACCTGCATCTCAAACTTCACCCCCAAAAGCCCCAAGGTGGTGTTCCCACGTGGGTGCCACGGGGTGTCCTGCTCAGCAGCTCCCAGCACCAGCTGCACACATTGCTTCCCATCTCTCCCTCTTTCCTACCCTGCAGAGCATGTTGCCTCGAGCTCACTTCCACACTGCACTTCTATACTGCCAAGTTTCTCAACCATTTCACAGAATCACAGAATGGTTGAGGTTGGAAGGGACCTCTGGAGATCATCTAGTCCAAGCCCCCTGCTCAAGCAGGGTCACCTAGAGCACATTGCACAGGATTGCATCCAGGCGGGTTTTGAATATCTCCAGAGAAGGAGACTCCACAACCTCTCTGGGCAACCTGTGCCAGTGCTCTGTCACCCTCACAGTGAAGAAGTTTTTCCTCATGTTCAGATGGAAGCGTCTGTGTTTCAGTTTGTGCCCATTGCCTTGTCCTGTCGCTCGGCAGCACTGAAAAGAGTCTGGCCCCATCCTCTTGACACCCCCCCTTCAGATACTTGTACACGTTGATAAGATCCCCTCTCAGCCTTCTCTTCTCCAGGCTAAACAGGCCCAGCTCTCTCAGCCTTTCCTCATAAGAAAGATGCTCCAGTCCCCTAATCATCTCTGTAGCCCTTCGCTGGACTTGCTCCAGTAGTGCCACATCCCTCTTGTACTGGGGAGCCCAGAACTGGACGCAGTACTCCAGATGTGGCCTCACCAGGGCTGAGTAGAGGGGGAGGATCACCTCCCTCGACCTGCTGGCAACACTCTTCCTGATGCACCCCAGGATACCATTGGCCTTCTTGGCCACAAGGGCACATTGCTGCCTCATGCTTAACTTGGTGTCCACCAGCACTCCCAGGTCCTTCTCCGCAGAGCTGCTTTCCAGCAGGTCAACCCCCAACCTGTACTGGTGCAGGGGGTTATTCCTCCCTAGGTGCAGGACCCTGCACTTGTCTTTGTTGAACTTCAGGAGGTTCCTCTCTGCCCACCTCTCCAGCCTGTCCAGGTCTCTCTAAATGGCAGCACAGTCCTCTGGGGTATCCACCGCTCCTCCCAGTTTTGTACAGTCAGCAAACTTGCTGAGGGTGCACTCTGTCCCTTCATCCAGGTCACTGATGAAGAAGTTGAACAAGACTGGACCCAGTACTGACCCCTGGGCGACACCGCTAGCTACAGGCCTCCAACTAGACTCTGTGCCACTGATCACAACCCTCTGAGCTCTGCCATTCAGCCAGTTCTCAATCCACCTCACTGTCCACTCATCTAAACCACACTTCCTGAGCTTACTTATGAGGATGTTATGGGAGACAGTGTCGAAAGCCTTGCTGAAGTCAAGGTAGACAACATCCACTGCTCTCCCCTCATCTACCCAGCCAGTCATTCCATCATAGAAGGCTATCAGATTGGTTAAGCATGACTTCCCCTTGGTGAAGCCATGCTGACTACTCCTGATCACCTTCTTGTCCTCCACATGCTTGGGAGATGGCCTCCAGGATGAGCTGCTCCATCACCTTTCCAGGGATGCAGGTGAGGCTGACTGGCCTGTAGTTCCCTGGGTTCTCCTTCTTGCCCTTTTTGAAGACTGGAGTGACATTGGCTTTCTTCCAGTCTTCAGGCACCTCTCCTGTTCTCCATGACCTTTCAAAGATGATGGAGAGTGGCTTAGCAATAACATCCACCAGCTCCCTCAGCACTCGTGGGTGCATCCCATCAGGGCCCATGGATTTGTGGGTGTCAAGTTTGCTTAAATGATCTCTAACCCACTCCTCCTCCACCAAGGGAAAGTCTTCCTCTCTCCAGACTTTCTCTCTTGCCTCCAGGGTCTGGGGTTCCTGAGGGCTGGCCTGAGCAGTAAACACTGAAGCAAGGAAGGCATTCAGTAACTCTGCCTTCTCTGCATCCTTCGTCACCAGGGCACCCACCCCATTCAGCAAAGGGCCCACATTCTCCCTAGTCTTCCTCTTGCTACTGATGTATTTGAAGAAGCCCTTCTTGTTGTGCTTGACCTCTCTTGCCAGATTTAATTCCAAACGGGCCTTAGCCTTCCTTGTTGCATCCCTGCATACTCTGACAACGTTCCTATATTCCTCCCAAGTGGCCTGTTCCCCTTTCCACTTTCTGTATACTCCCTCCTTCTGTCTGAGTTTTGCCAGGAGCTCCTTGCTCATCCATGCAGGTCTCCTGTCCCCTTTGCTTGACTTCCTACTCATAGGGATGCACCGTTCTTGAGCCTGGAGGAGGTGATGTTTGAATATTAACCAGCTCTCTTGAACGCCCCTTCCTTCTAGGGCCCTAACCCATGGGATTCGTTCAAGTAGATCCCTGAAGAGGCCAAAGTTTGCTCTCCTGAAGTCCAGGGTTGCGATCCTACTCAGTGCCCTGCTGCCTCCTCACAGGATCCTGAACTCCACCATCTCATGGTCACTGCAGCCAAGGCTGCCCCCAGCCTTCAAATTTGGCTCTTAAGACTTATTACCCCTACATGATGCTGTTTGGAAAGGCTAATATGCACAAATGCTGATTGGAGAGTTGATCTCAAAAAGAATCAGGTTAGCTCCATTTGCTTTTCCTTGGCGAGAATATGATTTTGGGGCTCCCCTTGGTCAAGAAATCAGTTTGCACATAACTTATAGACACTTAATATCTTTGATACCTCTACTTCTCTAATTTGTTTGATATTTTTCAATAGGTTCTGACTGACAGACATGTACGCTAGCTGAAAAAAGAAGATAAACACTTAATGGTAAGTTAGGCAAGCTTTCGCATAAAGTCCACATTTTCCATCGTTAGTCGCACAGTCTGACAATGGAAAGGCAGAGAGAAAATAATAAAGCAATCACCAAGTATCTGAAAATTAATACATTGGAATGTGTATTCATTGCACTAAATAAAATAATGCAATTATATCTAATAAGAGTAAACTTTCAATATTTATTCAATGTTAGAATTTAATTAAAAAGACAAACTTTATCTATTATGTAATTCACTAATACTCTGTTGCTGATACACAGTTTGAAAATATCTACCATCATAAACATCCTTGTACATGAAAGAAAATTTTCACAATATTCATTTTATTGAGATGTTTGTATAATTTGGACAATTTGGTATCGGCCAGCTGTTTTCTAGAACATGTTTCCTACATCTCTTTGATACAGTGTAATCCTAAAATGAGTCAGTACGTCATTGTCTATCTCTGACAGTTTAAGATCTAAGTCTTATAAAAAAGGTCTAAGTTTTATAAAAAATCCATACTATTACGGGAGAAAAAACAAGGCTTATATCTCCTTTCCCTACTTCTTCCCAGTGACCTTCTCAGGCAGGGACAAAATAGAAGTCTATTCCCATCCTCAGTCACATGAACATGAAAAGTTATTAACAGCAGTCTCAGAAATCTCTGGAGGATATCATCTCCAAATCATGCTTTTTAAATGGAAGAGAGATTGTTCAGTTGTTTGCTAATTTATATTTATGGTCCTAGAACATATAAATTTAACTAGTAATTCTCCAGAAGTAGAATATAACTAAGTAAGTTCTATTAAAATAATGAGGCGAGAAGAGTTCTTTTTGTTAACATCAATGCTTTATGGCAATGTCAGGCTCAGTCTTTCCTCTAACTTAACCTGGAAGAAAATAAATTGCTTTTCTGATTTTAATTTAACTAATAGTTTTCCACTAAAAGTTCTAAAGCCCTGCAAGAGCTCTTGTCTTAATCTGTAGATTTGTTCTTTGTAATGCTGACTGAGTGCTTCTCTGAGTGCAATGAGTTATCATTCAAAGTAGGAAAAAATTATCATAATAGATCCCTGACTCCTGGGCTGCTCACCAGTGCTATGTCATCTGTCCATGGACACCTTTACTCACACCTCTAATCATCTTTATCCCTTATTCGTGCACATAAACCTGGAAATCCTCTCCTGCTATACACAGCCCACAATAAAGATCCAATGAGACACAAAGCAGCAGTCTTGCTTCTCCCTGGGACATAATCACATTGTCTCACTCCGTTAACCTTTTGCCAGAGGAATTAATACTTAGTGAAATTCTGTATTGATTCATTCCAACAAAAACATTGGCATGATCCAAGGTCCATTGTAATTTAGTTATTCTCTTTCTTGCCCAATTTCAATTACTTCCCACATGCTACATATACATGAATCATCAGGTGGCTTTAAACTATATTAGCCTGCTTGGAATGGCATAATTTTCTCACTGTTTTCCCCCTACTCTCAAAAAAATCAGGATTCTGTAATAAACATATCCTGTTATGTTCTCCTTTCCCTTTTTCTGGCAAATATATGAGAGGAGACTGCCTTGCTTTTCATTCTAAGTTTTGTTGCAAGTCAAGCTCATTTCAACATTATCCTTTGGCCCTAAAATCATTTCTCTTCTACCTTTCTCTTAAACTTTTACTTCTATGAACTCCTCAGTTTTCAGTTGCCTGGAAAAGTCTCTCAAGTAATTCCACAGTGGTGAGTAATGTTAAGAGTTGCTTATATACAGATGTCCTAAATGGATGCATGCAGAGGCCAACAGGCTGCTCTTGCCTATGCCCACACTACATCTGGGGTGCATGAGGCTTTGGAGCTGCTGCTCACTCCGTTATGCGGCCTTTAAAGTTTAGAATTGCAAATACATAACTGAGTAAATGAATATTTCATTTCCAATAACCTTTGCCAAAAGTTACTGCTCCTTGAGTTCAACTTAGACCAACAACGATCAGAGAATGTTCTGTACTCTGTGCCCAAGTACTGAACATTTTTTTGCAAATAAATACCCCATAAAACTGATTGATTACCTGATTGCCATCCCTTACTAAGCCCCAGTCCTCCTATAGGACGAAATGTCTGAACACTCTGTAATCCTGCAGTGTCCCACAGTTTTGGTAAGTAGGTTTTGTTAGCATTAGGATTTTAATTTTTTCCACTTTTTTTGGCTGAAGGAATTAAACAATTAAATCTTACCATAAAAACAGATGTTAACATAAAGCCATCAGCTTGCATAATAAAATCTTTTGTTGTGGATCATCAAAGTCATAGAGCTAATGATGAAAGCACATCACTGAGAGGAAAGCCACAGGCTCTGATCCTTGTACAGGCATTGCCTATAGAGCTCCCACTGGATAAAATGCAGAAATAGCTGTGGGAACAGGGATGGTAACTTAGCAATCCTTCCTGTAGCAGTGTGCCCTTCTTGCCAGGTGACAGAATCAGCACCTTCGGGGTCGTTTGCCCTTTGTCCTCTCAGATCTTTAATTCAGGATCTAGTCTGAACACCACAGACAGGGAATGGCATTAATTTCAATCTTCTCCGCGGGATGGTGGCTATGATTGGGATTTAAAACCTGATAGCTCCAAGAGCCCCAAATTCTGCTTTTTCACTTGCAAACTTTCTGTTACTCCAGAAGAAATTATCTAGTCCTTCTCAACAGCTAAATCTGCAAAAATTCTTATATATCCTTTCCTAAAGTTCTCATACTACCATTTATATATCAGATCCACCATTATTATTTCTTGGGACAAATTTTGGCCCTGAACACAAACTTGGTGATTTTTTTAAATTATTTTTTCTGTCATTATCCTAGTGATGATATTTAAGTACATAATTGTATGTAACTAATCTTAGGCTCCTATATCCAAATCAATAGAAGTACTTTATGGTGGATAGTTGATGATGAATTAACTCAGAGTAATTAATGCATTTGTAATGGCTAAGTCTGCTGGCTCTATTTTTGTCCTGGAGTATAAAATGGTGGGAAAAGCCCAGATCAGCTCATGTTACCATGGTAAGAATCATAAATCTGTCAAGTAAGTTCTGTAGGTTAACTGGCAACCAGATAACTCAAAGTAAAATATTTTGCTGAGGAAAGACCCACTTAAAAGAAAAGTAGCTTCTAGTTAAGGCAGGGGTAGACAGAAAACACTTTTTTTAAAGCAGAGTAGGAAAACCATTTCCAAGTAGGAGCCCTTGTATTTGAGTCGGTGAGTGTGTACAGTTCTATAAAAATGTGTGCTCACAAAGCTAATATTATTCTTCAAAAAAGAACTATTTGCAGCACAGCTGTCATGGTTTTCTATTCCTGGACAACCATTAGGAACCCCATACCAAGACTTCTATTAATACTGTTTGAAATGTAAACCATAAGAGGAATAAATGTTAATTTTTGGAGGGATAACACATCATAAGACAAACTGTTGAAAAAGTATTTCATAATAGCATTGTGCTGAATAAAATTCAGATTTATTTTCTAGCCTCCACCAGCTGCAAAGTATTTGTGTATGTTATTAGCTTTGGTCCCACTCTCAGCATTGTTAACTAATAAATTCCCACCCTATTTCTGATAAAGTACTTTGTGACTTCCCAAAAGAATTTTCTTCAGAGTAAAACTGATCTGTCTTTATTTAATATTGGTGTCTATGGGGAAAAAAAAATCCATTTAATGCCTTTTTTTTCTGAGTCATCTGATATCTCCTACTGTGTGTTTGATCTTTGTCTGCCAGCTGTGCTTGCTCCTGACTTTTCACCTTCCCTGCTGTTCTAACCCTCTCCACCATACCCCCAACCTTGCTCAAGAAAACATGACAACTACTGTTATTTCTTTCTTCATTTTCTTTCTTCTTCTTCTTCTTCTCTTTTTTTTTTAAATTTGGAAACTTTACGGTTAGGGCCAGTTATTTCTCAGCCAAAATACATGAAAAAGGTAATGTTTTCATGCTGGCCTTCTCATATCATCTGTGCAGGTATTGTGACATTTTAAGACCTTTTTTTTGATAGCAAAGAGCAAAAATTCAAAGGGGAAATTGGACCAGGTTTGTTCTGTCAATCTCAATGAAATTAAAGCTATTAATATTCCATTAAAAGCATCAGTGTGCTGTAATAATTGATCATAGTTCCTCTTTGAAATAAAGAACATGCAAATCTTAATATATTAATGGCAATTTGTAATTTTTATGTGGAGTAGAGCAGTTGCATACTCTCTCCTATAAAATGCTTCCATCACACTTAAAATGGCAAATATAAAGTGGATATTAATAGCAGTTACTGTTTTCTGATAGACATAGGAAGTCATTTTTCATAACAAAAAGAATTAGACATTTATGCTACACTTGACTTAAGAGCTACTTCTGCAAATTTAAACAATTCTTAAAGCACTTGAAATTTCCATTTAGTTTTTATTCATTTAAATTAAATTAATTTTCTTTATTCTCCTTCATTTTCCTTTCGCTTTCCCCATACTATTATTTTTATTTGCTCCATTCTTTTATGTCTTATACATGGCCCCATGTCCTTGTATACTTCTGTCTTTTCCTCTTTGGGTTTTTTCCTTGTTTTCCCAATGTATCTGTCTTATCTACCTTTATATTACGTATCTGGAAGTAATTCTTCAGGTTATATACTGCTGATCTGTGAATGTAGGAAATTAAAACAGGATTTTTCCACAGCCATATTTTGATATCATTACTTCATTTCTAGTTGTCAAATGTCCACTTTTTAGCATTATTTGGAAACATTTCTATTCTTTTATGAATTCCTGTTTGCTCTCTCCAAGTTATCTTCACGGTTATATTCAAGGGCATTTATTCAATGTTCTTTTCCCCTTTTACAATTTCATCTTTACTACCATATACTTCTTTATGTAATGCAGGGGCATGCCAACCTTACAACTTATCTTCTCACCACTTCCTGCACTGATACAGTCTAAATGGGAATTGGAGCTCCCACAAATCCCAAAGTTGCAAGGGTCAGGCAAACATGGTGTACAGACAAACTGTATTCAGTTTTTGCTTGGGCTTTAGCTGCTAAACATAGTTTAAACTAAGCAAAACTCAGTTTCAGTGTAAATTTCTCCCACACCTAATGTAAAAATCTACTTTGATCAAAAAAGTTCCAAAGAGGTCAGATACAACTGCCTGCTTGCCTTTACTACCTGCCCTAGTAAGGAGCAATCTTTGAAAGTAATGCCCACAGCCTTAAAAACAAAATAAATATTTTTGTATAGTTTTTCAGAATTTACGGTAGCTAATTAAGAATTTCAACACATCATTTTCATTGTAATGTATAATATTAACTATAATGTGCCCATTTGCCTTTTGCTGGGTTATTAGCCTTCCATAGAGAGTATGAAAATGCTACAGTCTCTTATTTGATATGCTTAGCCTTCCTTGTTGCCTTAAATCTTGCTCTCTGACTTTTATCAGATAAAATCACAACCGAGAACTGCTTAACTATTTCTGGCTGCCAAATCTGTGTGTACAGAGCCAGCAGCTAAATCTAGAGTTATTCTTTACAGTTATAACAGCCAGTGTCAATAGATTTACATATACACAGAGATTCATATCTTGCTTCTAGTGTCTCTTTCCTAGAGCTAATGGCCAAACCTGTGATAATTTCAGTCCTTTGATTCTTCACATTTTCTGTCCATTTACTATTTATCTAATTTGGTTTGTTCACTTTTTTTTTTTTAATTTCTCTTTACCTTTATCTCAAATTTGTTTCTAATTACACAGACACTGAATACTTTCAGGCTACTTTCTACTCCATTCAAGTAATTTCTGCACATGGAGAATCAAGTAGTTGAAGGTTTGCTCCCTGAAACAGACTTCACTGGTGATTTAAGTGAAAAAGTTTGTTTTATAAATAAACTCTTCCATGAGTTCAGATGAAAACTTTAAAATGTTAGATCTCTGGACTTTTTTCTTACTTAATGGCCATAAAAAAATTGTATACCTTGATATAACAAAAATAAGAAAAAATAACGGTAGCATTGTTACATGATGCAAAATACCAGCTCAGCGGATCTGACAGAGAAGCTCATGGGGGGAACCTAACGACTGGCACACAGTATGTGACAGTACCCAAAACAAAATGCAAAAAAATCTTTCTTTCTGAGCACTGCATAGCAGAGAAAGAGAAGACAGGAAGACAGTACTTCAAGGATGATGGTCACAAGCGATGACTCAGGCCATCGGATAATAGAAGTCAGAGCTCCCTTCAGGCAAAGCATAGAGTACAGGTGTGCACAAGTGACAGACCACTTCATCTGCTCGAGAGAACAAAATGTTCCTTAAGCTTTTGCTCTCACTATACAGGAAAAAAAACCCTGTTTAATGGGTCTGACTTTCGTTTTTGGGATATCTGCTAGATACCATATTGCGCAACTAGAACAGAACTTCTTTAGTGTTTCTGAAATAAATGAGATTGCAATTACTTAAAGAAAAATCTGAGTTCAATGTGGAACAAGTCCGTAGTGAAATTATCCTGACAAACAATGTAGAATCAATGAATAGCATAAAAAATAGTGGTTGCCACAATACACACTGATCTTGATCTGGTTACTGCTATTTTGCATCAAGAATACTATGTAATTTGTAACTTTAAAAGGGTTGGCTTTTTGAAACTCAGAGCTGTTCTTGGCATACCTGTCTGCAAATGCAAGTCTAAAGCCATAAAACTGGGAATTGTTCAAGAATATCCTCCAGGCTGCCCACATAACCAAAATTCCACAGATGTTTAAAAAAGCAGCATTGAGCTATTTAGCTTAAATGCCTATTCAGGATTAAAAACAAAGTAAAAATGAGAGTAAGAAGGATGGAAAAATATTTTCTAAAGCAGGTGACTGATGATGGAAGTAAAACGTATCAATGAAATGAAAGTGACAGTATGACCAAGGACAACATGTAGGCATTTGGAAATACCATGAATACTCCCTTCCATTCTCCCCCACCCCACTCCAAAATGTAGGTTAAACATAGGTCTATTTCTAGATGAAGATCGTAAAATTGTGGTGTGAATGTTCATATTTGAGTTCAGTACTTGGAATGAAAAGCGAAGTTTTATTGAACCCACTTGATGTGGATGGATCCCAAAATTTTACCTCAATAAAAGAACAGGATAAAAGACAGGTTTTGCTACATGTAATCATTTTGAGATCAGGGGCCTCAGTTGAACTTGGTGCTACTTAACAACTTCACTGAAAACTCGTATGGAATTAGCAGAGTTTACACTGAATGAGTTGAAAACTGTCATCGTTGTATATTTAATTTTTTTTTTTCCAATCAACACACAAATCAACATGCAGAGCAAATTCCTTAGAAGTCATTTCTTGGCTTCACCCTGGTAAATATTCTCATTAACTTTTTGGACAATTATATCAAATCTTTGATGGTACTGCTTTGTACACTGGTGCGTAGTAAAAACGTGAAGGCTAAATTACTATTACAAATCTATTGGCCCTTCTCATTAAAGGGTCAGCATTCAGCAGCTGACATTAGACTGCTGTCAAATACATTTTGAAAACATTTGAGAAAAACACATGTAGGCTGTCTAAGAGAGGAGAGACTAGTTTGGAGAGCACTACTTTGAGAAGGATTTAGTCTGTATTATGGTCAAGCTTCTAATAAACAGCTGTCTGTGAAATCCGGTGGTTAAACAGGTATACAGAATACTGGATATACAGAAAGAGAATATCAAGAGCTGTTGTTTCTGTGCACAAAACTATTAGGCTGTTGTGTCCAGAATTCAAGGAGAGTGTGGACATGCTGGAGAGCTCAGATGTACTGGAGAGTGAAGGGAGGGCTGAGGAAATTATTTCAAGGCTAAAAACAAGTCTTAAAAAATGAGGCTTAGCAATATTCTGCTTACTTAAGAATTGGTTGAGAAAAGAAATCTGATTTCTTTCTCCCTCTGGAGACCTGAAGGAATAATGAATAGCTGAAAAGAAGAGGACGTGCTTTTAATCTGGCAGACAAAGACACAGAACTACTTACTGGAAACTGAATTTGGGTGGTGGTAGTGGGAAACCTTGAAAAAAAGACGTAATTTCCTACCAGTAAGGGTAATTAAAGTTTAGCAGGAAGACGATGAACTCTGGATCATCTGGAGTGATTTGATATCTTTCTGAAACATGTTTACAGTAGCTTTGAGGAGAAATTTTCCCAATTGTGCAGGCTGGGGCTCAAAGGGAATACTGGGACTTCATGATTTCAGAATCTGTGAATCTATACATTCTTCCTTGATTTCCCCCCTCATCAGCTGGGAGAAAGGGAACTCACTAAATTACCCCCATCATGCTCAATACATGCCTAAAGAAAATGTACATAAGTATCTTCAAAGGGTCAGAAACTTTTCTGACTCCTGTACATTGGGGCAGATGCATTCTTTTCTGTCCTTATTTTCCCTAGAATCAGTTCTGAATCCTGAGAAACTGGCCACACCAGGCACAACACCAGTCAGTCTGTGGCGATACAGAGAATCCTCTCAGGTGCCTCACACAACGCTTTACTCCGGTGAGTCACCAGATTTAGGACCAAAAGGGAGTTCCTGCTCCCTTCTTGATTTTTGCCTCTGATCGTATTGGGAGCAATAAATCCTTTTTCCATAAACACAAGTCCTCAACCTCTCATTCAGGTAAACGGGGAATGTTTGTCTTATTAGTTTCCCTCACCTGCTGTGGGTATCAGGCAATAGCGGAGTACCTGTAGCACAAAACAGTTTGATGACCTGAGAGCAGAGTGCCTAACTAAATTTGGTGATCTCAATATAAGGACAGCTGGATGAAGCATAATGGACTCACATTATAAAATAAAACACTATATTATATTTTCTAATAAATTTAGGAATGCATTTAAACCATTCTATAATATACAATATAAAAACTATAGTAATATACAATAATATATACAAACTCAGCCTCGATTCTCTGATTGTTCCATCTGTTCCCTATGGCCTTAAACTACATAAAATCTCTTCTGGCTCAGATTTGATGGGCTGAAGCACAGGTGAAGATTTAATTCATTCTGTAAAAATACCCTTCTGCTATAGCCTCCAATACAGAAATATGTATAAAAGTAGTCTGGGGTTTGACAGAAAATGAACTCCATTCAGATTTTGTTTGTTTGTCATTTTAATAAGGACATGACTCAGATTTGACATGTGACATATGAGAAATTATTTTTAAGTGATATTGCAATACCTGATAGCACCACAAAGCAAAGCAGGCTTTTGCATTCCAGCAGACAATATGATTTCTGACCATGCAAAGAGCTGAGGTCCGAGCAATGACTGATTAACCAGATGCAAACAGAGACCTATAAACAAACTGCAACATATTCACAGTAGTCAAGAGACAGATGGAGGTGGTTAAACCACTTTCTTGTGCAGGTATGCAATAGCATATCTGGGATGCATATCATTTTATAATGTGACTCACCATACCACAATGAAAATGCCATAGTGAAGCAGTCTGTCAGGATTCCCATTGCACAAAACACCTTCCAGAGGTTTATACCATTTCTGTTTTTAACTGTACCTGGCTTCAGTTCAGTATGTAAGCTATTAACCTGGATGCAGTTTGTTTTACAGACTGACAAACCTACTAACTGCTTTTCAAAGCAAAACATTCAGAGAAGGATGTTCAAACCAATATCCATGGCACAATCTGTCATTCTTATGCATATATAAGCAGAAAACAAATCTCAGTTAAAGCCAGAGCAAAATCTTTGTTTATTTTAGGCTTGATTCTTTTCACTGATTTTCAACTGATCAATTTAAGGATAATGGCTGGGTGGAGACTATACTTGCCTGTCATGTTATTTAGCACCATATTATATATGCAATTGACATTTTTGATATTGAGGGCATTTTCTTAGCCCCTCTTGAAGGTTTCTGGTCTGGTTTCCTGAACTTGTTGTAACTACTGTCATTTTACACCTCTTGATTGCTTTTCCCCCAGTCTGTTTTAACCTGGTGGCCCACTTGTGTTTTGCACCTAAAGGAATCCTACAGTCTAGGCAGTTGTGATTAGATTAAAGCAACTCGGAAATATTGTTCTTAGAACAAAGGACTATTTATTCACTTCATCAACAGTAACAATCATGTAAAAGAAATAACAAAAACAATGAACAACTTTTAACTGTGGGTCTACAAGTGATTTTCTTTTTTTTTTTCTCCGCGGCATTTTTAAGCCTTCACTGGCTGGACAAAATGACCTTCTGTCTTTGTTTCTCTGCCAACTGTCTCACTCACAATTCCTGGACAGTCCTTGTCCATTCATTCAACCCTAATCTAAGAGCCTAATTAAGAGCCCAGAGTCAACTACTGTTTAGCATCTTCCTTTTGATTTTTTTTTCTTTTTTACACAGTTTATAAAAGTGAAGAAACAATCATAGCTGAAAGGGAAATTCTGAAAATAAGGACCTCTTCCATTCTTTTCACTTCCTTCTTGGTTCTTTCTAACAGTCCCTCTCACACTAACTCTGTGCTAAGTATCCATTATGAACAGAAATGTAGGTATGTACCTTATTCAGAAACAGCCACAGATCCTGCCCAGCTTGGCACACTGCCTCTTTTTAAAGATTTCTCACTTCTTCAAGTTTGCCACTAAAATCTCAGGTTTCAATAGTGTTGTACCTGAGCTGTTACTTGCTGGGTCACTCACTAGTTTTGTGGCCGTGAAAATTATGCTGAAGCAGAATTAATGACCAACAGACATGAATCTTGTTCCAGCATGTCTAAAGGAGATATAGTTCCAACTTCTCTCTCTGTTCAGTTAGTGAGAGGTTTAAAAATAACCTGCAAGTTATCATATTTTTCAAAGAGCTGAGAGAAAATGGTAAGCAAGTATGTAGACAGTAATTGTAGTTAAGTCATTTAAAGAAGAAATACGAGATATCTTTTCCGAGCATGCCTTTGTTCCCTTTCGCAGCCATCCTCAGCCTTCCTTCCTGAAGGAGCTCCTACCCCATTCCTTAGTGAGATCCTAGCTCATCCTTCCCAATTCACTTAGCCACAACTTCTGGTACCAGCTTGACTCACTCCTCTTTATTCAGAGATGACTGGAGACCTTATGGACAAAACTGATCCCTACATCACTTGAATCTTTAGAAAGCTTATGTTTCATACAGACTTTTTTAAAAAAGGTCTCATGCACCTGTTAGAGATTCATTTTGTTTAAGTCGCAGTGAGTCAGCAAGTTTCCCTCTGTAGTCAATGGATGATGGGAAGCTCCAGGGAATGATTCATCTCCTGCTAAAATAATTTTCTAGTTTCAAGAAGGTTAGTTTACCTAGAGGTATGTATCTCATTTTGAAGTTTATGGAGATGTGGAGGGCCATGACAGGGTTAAACTGGTGGAAAGTTGCAAGTAGCAAGCAACAGGAGCCTCAGACAAACATACTCAAGGACACCAATGCAGGTGGGAATGATACATCCTGAGAAAGTACAGATAAACTAGCAGAAGCCAGTGGGAACCAAGGTTAAGGGCAAGACAGCCTTTCCAAACAAGTAGCAGAGTGCAAGGCGTGACCGCTGCGTGCGTGATCGGTGCAATGATTGGCTACCTGTGACATAATCTGCATGGTGATTGGCTTAGCGAAGTGTGTCTGTGAAACCACTGAAGCAGCTAACTTTTTAAATATGCTCAGAAATAAACAATAAATGTCTCAGGACGCAAACCCCCCTGAGTCCGTGCCATTCATCCGCCACATGGAGATGTTTCCAAATTAAGGTGCCTAAACCTATCAGGGAGGCAGGATGTAAGATGCATCCTAATACTTAATGTTTTTTTACTTGCTAGCAGAAGCAGGCTGATGACTGGGGACACACTTTGAGGCACCAATCTCACACAGGAAGTCTGTTCACCTACTTAACGGCTATAGATTTTGCTGCAGGGTCTAAGCATTGAAACACCTCTGCCCCTTTGTAGATCTAGCTTAAAGTAACCTGCTTTGTTGAGAGAAGAATATATTGAAAGGAAAGAATCTAATATCAAGATGCAAATTT
This sequence comes from Apteryx mantelli, assembly GCF_036417845.1. Taxonomy (NCBI): domain Eukaryota; kingdom Metazoa; phylum Chordata; class Aves; order Apterygiformes; family Apterygidae; genus Apteryx; species Apteryx mantelli. The sequence continues at coordinate 110,599,254 of NC_089980.1, read as the reverse complement.
ACACCTCCAAGATTTGATACACAAACTAGGTTTGATATACAACTAGTTTCATATACCAACCCCTTAAATAAATTGCTACAAAAAGACCTCTTCAGTGAAGCTTTCTTATTAACATGAAGTTTTGACCCCTGTAACTTACATTGTACAATTTTGTTTTTTTTTTTAATGAGAATGTCAGGTGTCACTAAAATACCTAAGAACGGTAGATTTCTTACATACAATTAACTTTATCAACAAACTTTCTCACTGAACACAGATTTGTTAAAAAACTTTCATGAAGCCATAAAAATATAAAACCAGGAGTTAAATCTCTCTCAATCTTTTTCTATTTGCAATCTTTTCTAATTATTCTCTGAGAGACTAGCATCAGGCTGGCTACCACGTACCACATTATGGAGGTCGTTCTGTTATCCCAAATTTTTCTTTCACTGGCCACGTTGCATTCTGTATGACTGCTTGTCATTCCAATTCAATTAATTTTTGATTTTGTCAGTTAATTCCAACTATATTTGACAGATATGCAGTAGTCCTAAAACCAAAAATCCCTTGCAGTTTCATGGAAGTGGTCATCCAGATGGGTAACAAAGATACTATTTGTGTCCTTACTGAAGAGCAAGTGTCAGAATAAGGTCAACCCTTAAAAAAAAAAAACCCACAAATGAACAAATCTGCGGATGCCAGAAACACATAAAGGTTTCAGTCAGAGACCACACATTATCTGACCTTATAAAATCCAAACAGGAGACATGAGGTCATTCAAAATCAGCCTTCTTTAGCTCTGCTGCTCGTAGAGCTACTAATGCTAGCACACTATGACCTTTTTTCCTGTCTCCTGATTTTTCTGCTAGACAAGTTTTCTTAAAATTAACATTAATGTACTAAAATCTGCAAAATATCACATCATGCCTGTAAGATACAAGTATATCATAGTGCTTTTTTCCAGCCACATAACTGACACTTACGGAAACATTCAGCCTTTTTTACATCATTAATGTTAATTATAAAGTTACCATCTCCGGGCATTCAAGTATATACCTTTTTAGGATTCCTTTTATTTCGAATGTTCCTTGAACTTGTTCCTGTTACCACTGCATTGCTAGCCACATATTTTTTCACAAATATAAATACTGTTCCATATGGAATTTATATTTCATAAATTACAATCTCTATTGATTTCTGCCTTGTCCATTTTCCCCTGATATTTATACACTGATGGTTTAGGTTAAGTTCTTCTTTTCACTAAGGCTGAACCAAAAAAACTTTAAAATAATTATTTTTTTTTCTGTTGAAGACTGTTTGCATAGTCAAACAACAATCTTCTCTTTAAAAACTCAAAATTTGAACTTAATTTTTCCTTTAAAATCTCTCAACCCAGTGAAGTTTTCTCATCATATGCCTTGCCTTTAAGACACTTCAAAACATCAGGAATATTTACAAATATATATTCTTTACTCATTGAAACCTCCGCATGCTTGCACATACTGAATGTATTCAGGCTATTGTCACTGGTCTCTGGGTAACCAGCGATTTCCATTGTATCGATTAATGTCGCCTTATCTTCCTACAGGCAACTTCTGAAAAGGTTTATGCCTTCAGCTATGGCACAGAGGAAATGAGACACCCATTTGACCAATGAGACACCAAAATTGTCATCAGCCACAGCACAAGTTTTCAAAAGATAAGAGAGATCTCCTTACTGATTAGCAATTCTGTCACTGGTTAAAAGAGAAGAGATATTGTTCAAAGTTATTCAGGGCAATAAAATCTAAAGGTTACCTCAAAAAATGCTGAAAGACCTCACTATACTGAGTGATTAGAAATAAAATGGCAGAAAAAATTAAGTGTTGATAAATGCAAAACAATGCATATGACAATAATTAAACTGAAGTATTGATAGACATTAAAATACTAAAAGTAAATAGCTCTAAATTAGTTATTACCATTCAAGGCAGCTGAATGGTATTTTTACAAATGGCATACTGAAAACATCAAATTGGTGCCCAGTTGTAAGCAGAGAGAACGTTAACCAGTAAAAGAAAAAGAAAATGGACTAAAACAGAAAATACCACAACCTGCATTTCAGAGGTAGGCTGCTTCTTGACTACTGAAATTAAGCTACTCTGTGCAGTCCTGGAGACCCCATCAAAAAAACCCCAACAAACCCTAAACTAAGGAAAATGATACACGAAAAAAGTGTGAAGGATAATCAAAGGTGTGGCACAGCCATACACAAAAAGATGAACTAGAAGATTATCCATCACTTTTAGCCATGCACGAACATACAGGCACTCATATCAAGTAAGGCAGCTGGTTTAAAACAAATTAAAGTATATATTTTTTGTTTTACATACAGTGCACAATTAAACTATCAAATTCATCACCACTTTGGATTTTTGAGGCCAAAAGCTTCAAAAAAAAAGCAATTGACAAGCTCAGAGAAGAAAAGACAGATACCACAGAGTATAAAGCAAGATGGTCTGGATGCAGTCTTGAAAAGATTCAGTTTTTGACTGCTGGAAGCTGAAAGAACATAATAGGGGAAAGATTACCTTGTATTTGCGCTGTTTATTTTATGCTTTCCTAAGCAACCAAAGCCAAGCATTGTCAGAAATGAGCTACATTGACCTTTGCTACATTAAAAAACAAAACAAAACAAAAACAAAATTGAAGTTTAGAAATGCAACCAGAAACTTTTTCTATTTTTTTTTTTTTAAGCACAGTCTGGATAGTATTTGCAGTAGGTTTTTCAATTTGAATTAAAGCAGGAAAATAAATTTGTTATTTGAGTCTATCTCCATGAATGAATTAAACTCAAAAATACCATTATCTTTTTACTGAAATAAGTGAAACAGAGAGATAAAGTAACTTGCCTAAGCCACAAACCAATTCCTTGAAAGAGTCAAAACAAATAACTTATCTCCTTGCTTCCAGTCTCATGTTTATAACCCCAGGGTTTTCCTTTTCTTTCATCATATTGAAGGCTAAAAAATATAAGGGACTACCATATATGATGACAACACATAACAGCATCTTGCACATCACTTTTTTGTCATCATTACTTTGTAATTCTTTGCATGAAAAGCAATTGATTTAGATACATTTTTTATGCCTACTTTTATATAGAAGCATATGGAATTTTATTTTCTGACTGTGAAGACGGAGCCTCGTCATTGTGTTAAATACCCAACCTTTACTGCCACCCATGAGCTGGCCAAATTTTTACTCCCCCCCAATTCTAAAATGAAATGACAGATGTGTAGGAGGTTCTGGTGGTCCCTGCACAACAAAGGGGTTTATACAATTTAATGTGCAATACCAAGTCCAACTTCTTGCTGAATATTACAGATCTAGCTGTTTCTGCTGTGAAGAAACTTGGAGCAATACTTTAGGATTCAAATCTCAAGGCATGAATTTTGTCAGTCACATCCAAATCATTACTTCGCATCTGTCACTGGCGAAAAGCTAAACCTCAGCAACAGCAAACAGTAAGAGAAGCCAATAAAATTGCTTCGGAGTACAAACTCGTCAAACAAGTTGTAAATATTTCTTTAAACTACAGCCCTGCCTCAGTAATGTGCTCAGATTAACAGTCTGTGTAAAATCCCCAGTCGGGTTAATCTGAAAGGCAAAGCACTGGGCTGGCTCTAGCAATAAGAATGTGCCTTTTATATTGATTCCTTTGGGTGCCAGAGAAAGATCACCAAGAGATTGCTTTCACAGACTAAATATGCCTCTAGGATATCTAAAACGGTCTTAATCCACTTAAAACAGAAGTATCAACCCTTAAAAGAAATGTAGGATTGAGAAGTAGTTATATCACCTTGAAGCAGCTAGTGAATAGGTATTTGCTGGTGTGGTAGGCAAACAGGCAACGGGCTCATCATGACACAAATTTAAAGACACTTGCAGAGAGGACAACTGGCATTTCTTCTCTCAGTCTTGGTAAGAATTATATGCTCTTTGTTTTGCTCCCCATTTTATAGCTTCACAGCACAAGTAACATCAGTAGTCTATACTGTATACCAGTAAGCACACAAAACTTCAGTCAGCTGAGAAATGCTAGTGTTTAATTTTTAATTCAAAAAGGCTATCTGTGTAAGTTTAGTATATGTCTCTCACAGCAAACCTCCACCTTGAGGTACAGCCATAGGTTTGGGGGGGGGGGGGTTGTTTTTTGTTTTTTTTTGTAATTAAAAGGAGTGATCTAAACTATGCATCTTTAATGCTGCATAGCATGCTGTTATATTAACCAATAAAGTATTTCAGAAAAACTCCATAGTTCAGAAAAATTACAGGAGTTATTAAAACTCTCTTGAGTACCTCTGTGTTGTATTTTGAACATATCATATCAAATCAAACTATTATAAATGAGTAATGTTTAGAAAAAAAAGATGTGAAGCTGTAACATTTTAGGCCTTGACAGAATCCCCAATTTCTTTCCTTGATTAACAAAACCTGTGTGTAAAAATGCCAGAGAAGTTGCAGAGTGGGAAAAACAGAACTCTTGATAAAAGTGAAGCAGCTGTTGGAATGATTTCCTTATCACAATTTTTAAATAATTTCTTTAGTGAGTATGCAAGTACATTTGCAGAATATATAAGCAGAAATTATTTACTGTTAAGAAGTATAGAAGGTATCTATTCTTAGAAATGGAGCTATGCTGCTGTTCACTGTCATAAGGAAATATTGTGCCTGCTGAGATATCTTTGAAATAGGACAAAAGGACTGAAAATAAAAAAGCAACAATATAGCCAATTTAGAAACAAAAGGAAGATTACAAAACCAGTGTGAAATAATATGTAAATGGAGATTTCATATTATACTGTAGCACAGAAGAAATTCAGATCACTAATGAAAAAAATGCACAAAATAAATGCTTTATTCCTACATATACTTGTTACATTACAGTCAAAACATAGTGTTGTTACTGTATGCTATATACACTGCAATATAGCCAGCACAACATGGCATAACAGATCATTAGTAATTTTGGTCTGTAGTATATACAAGTTACCATATATCGGAAATATAAGTTTGAAATAGAATGACATCTTTTGAAACATTAGCCAGAAGAAGACTTTCAAGGGATTAAACTCTAATTTAAAATCATTTATCTATTCCTGCTGAAATAGACTGATATCAAAGTCTACTTTCAATTTCCCCCAAATGTCAATTTTTTCATGCCAGCTTTGGGTATGAATAACTTCCAGTATGAACTCAGTAACTTTTTATTTTGCTGAAAGGCTCTTTTTCCTCAACAACTTTTTATCATTAGCTAGGAAGACTGAGGAGGTGATGTTGAAAGCTGGATCAGGAAGTTATTGAGAAGAAAACAATTTTTATCAAAGTAATCAAGAAATATAAGACAAAAGGATTGAAGGTTAAATACTTGATAAGGTATTTAACAAGAAGGCTTTGAAGACACTGTAGAATTCACAACAGCAATAAAAAAACCCTGCATTCACCTGCTGCCCCACAGTGCTAGGAATTTCCTGTATTAAAGTCTGGGAGATCATTGGGGCTGCGTTGCTGCACGTGCAGATCTGCCCGTCTGAGCAGATCAGCGTCAATGTGCCACCAACATCCCGCCAGGATGCGGGAAGCAGCCTGCAGCCCCCCTTGCCTCTCCTGATGGATGCAATCTGATAAACACACTCAGAAAATACAGTCAGAGGATCGCAAATGATCATCCATCGACCAAACCACATTAAATGACCACGTGTTTACTCCCAGCTCTAAATAGCTGCCAAGAAGCAACAATTTAGACCAAATATAATGGGTTAGAAAAATGTATGTGGTCAAATAATTTGAGCAGTAGCTCTTAAATTGGTAATTGGTTCAATTTCTGATCATCTGATCACACAGTTGTAAACAACATTTTAAAGTGGTCATGATGTAGCAGCTGCAACCTATCCACTTAATAGCCTACTATTACAGAGCACTCACACATAAAATGAATGATCAGTAGCTGTTTCCCTCCCTGCTCCAAGGGATGCTAACTATCTCAAATAAAAATGCATTGCTTACAGGGATAAAAATGATTATCAGAAGGAGATTTTGTGTTAAGAAGCAGGGAAATCCTAAAGATGGTATAACCCCTTACTATACAGAAATAAGAAATTGTTCAGCAAATATATTTGCTCTATATTCAGGTATAAAACCAGAATGATGTGATCAAATCTGATGCTGTAAAGCCATCGCTGGACTTTCTTTCTAGCACCCCTAAAGAGAAGGGGAGATGCAAAGACGAAATGCATCCTGTCTGTGCATCCGCAGCTGGGGCCTGGATTAGGGAGTCCAGAAGGAAGGACGGGAGCCTTGTGGTAATCCCAAACCTTTTCATACCTGAGCCCCGAACGCACCTGAGGTCTCAGCTCCGAGGGATGCGATCTCTCCGAAAGCCCTGATCCGAGAGCCCCCCATCCCGGGCGCCGCGGCTGCCTCCCACTCGGCTCCCGCCTCCCGCCCCACTGGCCCAGAGCCCCCTGGCCACACTGCTCGGCCACAGGACAGCCTGGCCTTAACTCCTGCTCTTCAAATATGACCAAAAAAAAATCTCCCACAAACCCATTGGCCCTTCTGCTTGTATTTCCCGCAGAGTTAATGTTGGATAACATATATTATCTAAATATCAATTCCCTTACCAATGCCCCTGTTCCAATTTAACCCTTACCTTAAAACCTAGGCTGTAAGGAGCATTTTTTGGTCTTCACTTTCATCCTAGCAAGGCTGCCAAAAGCCCAGCTGTAGAAGGCAGCTGCATTTCACAGCTTTCAGGTATCAGCTCCATTTACTTAATCATGGCTCTTCTGAGCTGTCACATTCCCATCGCACTCAAATTTTCAGATTGAGAGTAAATATCAAAATATAATGGAGCATAACCTCTAGCTAGTAATTAGAAAACCACTGCCAACATTGTGTAGAAAAAAAACAAAAGATCCAGCGAAGTCAGTTGCAAAATTCAGTCGCCAGCCAGTGAAGAAGCCCTGACTGCGGCTCCCACACAGACCTCAAGCTGCTGGCAGAGTGGAGGCAGTAGCTGGTGAACCAAACAGCTTGGCCTTCAAAGCTTGTCAGTCACTATGCTCCTGAAGGCTGCAGATGTTCTAGATTCCACCACTCACTTAAATTCCTGCTGGCGGGATACCAACACGCCACCTGAGGCAGAGCTGCTCGCAGCTTGAAAATGCAGCAGCATTTGGAACAGCCACTGTAAACTGCAGGGGCTGTTTGCTGTTTCCGAGTTGGAGGTGAAACCCTGGCTAGTAAAAGTTTTAATACTATTCTTGGGCAAGAGCGAAGTAATCACATTTAAACAAAAAGTACTTGTTCACTATAATTTTTCTTCAGTCAATAAATTGTTCAGTTTTTATTCCCTTTTTTCCTCCCTCCTATTCCATATTCCTCTCTTTTTCTATTATGTTTTGAGGCATTTATTTTAAAATTGTCTCATTAAAACTTTCAGATAAATTATCATTCCTCCATCTTACTGATACAAACAGTCTGTGTAATTTCTGAGGGCAATAGTTCACTTAAATTTTAAAAAATTCATTAGTAATATGAAAACTCATTTGTATAGTTTATTACATCCTTGATTTGGTATATGTAAAAATGTTATGTTCTACTCTTCCATTCCTATAATGCAATATTCACTGCTGCAATAAATAAGGTCTTATAAACAACAAAAAATCATAAAACATATTGAAGATATGCTGTAAACATGGAACAAAAAGAAAATTATCTCGTGCAAGCTTTTTGAGTGCAAACCCCTTGACATGTTGTAACTAGCCAGTTAATAATTGCTTTGTAAATTGTTATAAATCTGAACTGAAGCACAGAGGGGATAAAACTAACAAACAAGTCATAAAGCATGACTGTTACACATTTGGAGTGATTATTGCTAATGTCAACCAAGTTCAAAATCTTATAACAAAGAACCTGTTTCTTATATTTCCTCCAGTGTAGCTGTTATACTTGTGTTGGAAAATACATATAATCCTATCAGTAAACAATTATGTCACACAAAATGTATGTTTGTGCAGATTCCGAATATTTAGAACAGTAATACACCACAAATTTTAATACTACTGTCATCATGCTACTCTCTCCCTTATTCATCCAGAATAGATTTTCTCAGGCTGGATAAAATATATAACGGATGTTAGAAATCAAGGGCACATAGGAATAGACACCGTCATGACTACATAACATTATGATGCAGTAGCTCTTTTTCAGAATGAAAAGGACATATAAAGCTAACTTTAAATAGGTACCTTTCATAGAAAATCTCACTCACAAGTTAAAGTTGGCAAACTCATGAACAACTGGAAATAAGGTTATCCAAAGAAAAAGTACTAGCAATCTTTGTAATTGGTTCTGTTACCATTCACAGCTACAATATTATGGGTTTTTCAGAAACCTATAATTTATCTACAAATTTTTTTCAGTGCTATGGCTTGGCAGATCCTTGCCAAAATGTCATTCCATGTTATGCTGCCAGGATTATCACACTGACCTAATTTTGTCCCTCTTATCGTATGTTCAGCCCAGAGTCAGAAATCACGAATCAGACACTTTCTCACCTCATAGTTATTTCCCCGTATAAGAATATTTAAAACAATATTTTATTATTTGTGTTCCCAGACTGGAAGTATAATAATGGGATGGAAAAGGGAGAATGAGAATGAAAGACTCAACTTGTTTAAAAAGATTTACTGTCACTCACTGGGTGCTAAATTTTTTATTATTTAAAGCAAATATTGAGCTGTTCATTTTTAACTGTTTTAAGTTACTTATTTTGTACTCTTAAAAATGTTTAATATTTGAAGTTTTAAAGATTGTATTTAAATACTGTACTTGTAATGCGTTCTCCTTGCCTTCCCTCAAAAACCCACCTAATAAGAGGTTTAGGTTCTGTCATGCAAATACACGTATTCCTCATCTGAACATCTTTGATCTTGGCTTCATATTACATATGATCAAAAGGTATTAATAGACATTCCATCATTATCGAGAGACATGATTTATTGCAATTTGATTTGTTTACTACAGATAGAAATAAGCTCCCATTATTTTGTATTGTTTTGTAGGAATGCAAGTTCTAACATGTTCAGAGTGCTTGACAGACCTAGAACAGACCTCAAGCTATAACTTATTTCATTCTGTTACACAAAGCAACATTTATTTAGTATTTAGTATGTATATGCTTAAGTTCTGTATAAATCTTTAGTATAAAAATATCATGGAATACTGTATAATTTTGGAGAAAAAGAATTTCAGAGAATTGAGAGTGTTTGAAGGAAAATCAATAGACAAAAACATAAATATTTCAGAAAGTGATATGTTTAATACAAATAGAAATTAAAAGATTTTTATTCCATTTTGTATTTCTTCTATTTCAGAGCGTTTTGAATTCTGAAGTATTTAAGGTTCCCAGCTTTAGAAAACGTTTGAATATTTACTTATGTACTTCCCTAGCTAACGGAAGATTGCTAAACTGTTGTCTGAGTCAGGACTAGCTGTCTAAACAGAAACTTCAGTTTAGAAACATAGTGCTGAGGAATTTTTTGCTTGTGCTGTTCTCCCCGCGTGAAATTCATTAACTCCTTTAGCTAGGTATTTACATAAATCACTGTGCACACTCAAATGCTTTTACAAATATAAAAATTCAAAAATCTTGGAAGTGTACTCCTATAATAATGCCAAATGTTTGCAAACAGAAAAATAAATAAATAAATCAACTCTTCCTTCCAAAAGCCCGGAAAGGAAAGCAAAAAGCAAAGACAAAAGGAACAAGAAAAAACGTAGAAGATCTACTGGGGGATCAGCTGTGACAATAAATGCCTGTTCGGCATCTCCCTGAGATAAATCTCAAACAGACCAAATTCTTTTTCATGCTTAACGAAACAGAACTACACACAGTCAGAGAAGAATGCTATAAGCTACTTACAGGAACGAGGAATTTTTTGATTTCTTCCAAGGCATGACTCATACGAGAATATGCTTCTCCAGGTGGAGCAAACACTTCAATTAATACATGAAGCTCGTCACTCAAGTGTGCGTATTTGGCTTCTCCACTTTTCCTTAGTTCTTCCTCCTATGAAAAAAGGTTTTTGTTTTTTTTAGAACTGAGAATCTACTAATTTTGTATTGATTTAGCATTTACAGAGAACATGACAAAAGGACATAATATAAGGAGACTTTTAAATCCTTTGAAAAATAAGTCTAGTACAAGCCACTTAAAGATTTAAAAATAATTTTTGAGTGTTTGAATGCTAAATCCAGCATAATTAGCATCTACAAGAGATTTTAATCAGCACAGTGTAAAATGCTAAATACTCCAGAACTGAGTAGTGAAATATTAACTCCATAATGCGAAAACTGCCTTAGCCTGGCTGAATCTTAGCTGTTCACAAAAAATAAAATAAAAATCCAGTCACCCACTTTGGGACATTTTAGCATATAGTACTGTTCATTTAAGTTCAAAGGAGCTACTTAATGAATACATCTGGGCTGTACATTTTTGTATCGCTAAAGGAAAGTATGCCTTTATACTTCTATCTGAGTCTTGAGGTTTGAGTTTCAGTACTGGTTCTGGTATATGTTACTTATACAAACTTGTGTACCCCAGTTAAGACAGTGATTCACCTCACCTAGCTTTATTAGACAGTCTTCGTGTCCCAGTTTTCCATCTATGACATAAGCCTAATAATCCTACTTTGCATCCAAGTAATGTTCTGAAACTTCAATCTACTTTTTATACAAGGCTTTGAGATAGTGAATGTAAATTGCAATATACAGTCATAGCAGTTACCTCTGCATAAAAAGCAAGGATATAAAGTAGTGATCATGTTAATGCTATTGGCTATGGCAACATAATGCAAAATTTATGTCATTACTATACAAGATAGCAATAAGAAATGTTGAAACGCTGAGTTGAAAACTCAGTCTTCAGAAATATTTTTAGAAACTGGAATTTGCATAGCAAACAAAATTACACAGTCCGGACTGATGAAGAGAAAGTGTCCTGATAAATGGAAATGACAGAAAATCCAAGAGTAACAGAAGAGAGACCTGAAGCAGTAATTGTGTAGAGATGTAGATCATAAATACAACACATGAAATTTCCTATATTGTAAAAAATACAGCTATGAAAAGCAACAATGGGTATTTGAACAACAATACGAGAACTGCAGTAGATTTCATATCTTGCAAGAATTTGCAAATATAAGAATAGTGCACAGCATAGACAAAGATGATAATCACAGTGCTGTTGTTACAGAGGCATTTTTCATAGGATCAATGGACAATGGTACAGAAGAAAATTAATGAGCATGCAGTTTGACAAATGCAAACCTATTAATTTTTAATCTGGACACAAATGCAAAACCCAAGATGTTCTCTGTAACACTGATATTGGTAAAAATAGTAAGTGAACTAAATACATGATAGGAATACATGATAGGAAGTCAACCAGAACAGATATTAATTCTCACTGGTACCTGTTCTGGGGTTAAAAAGCTGTTAGGTCCTAGGTCCTGCCAGAAAACAATGTTCACTGGAGGAACAGAAAACAAAAAGCATCTGAGGAATGATTTGAGAATGTATGAGAGGGAATAGTTCTCAGCCAAGTACAGAATAAAGTTAAAAGAGCTTTGGCATCCCTTGATTCTTGCTTTTAAAGAACTTATTCTTACTTCAATGAGAAGAATAAGGAAGATGAATATGCTCAGTATATGAGAACTCACACAGTCGAGCTAAGAGAAGGGGTGCGCTCCAACCACTTACAACACCTGCAGTCAGCTACAGACAACCCATAATTAAATATAGATATGTAAAAAGGAATACTGCTTACAACAGAGTAAATTTGTGGAGATACAGATGTCAACAATTATTTTTCTATACTTGATGCATCACTAAAATTCTAGTAGTTACTTAGGTGAAAGGAACAGAGATTTATGTACATTCAGCACTGCCTTTTGCAATATGGCCTCTACAATTCAAGGGTGTTTTATTTATCTCCTGATACATTTCATAATGAAATACAACAACATTTTAGTGGCAAAGAGGTATTAAGTGGTATTAAGATTATATTTTTGTTTAGACAGGTGAGAAAGAAGACAAAAACAAATCAGTAGAAGAACATGGACATAATATGATCATCGAATAACTATTGAAAGAGCCCAAACAGCTGGGGTGAATGTTAAATGAGCAAAAAATATAAATTCTCTGCAATGGAAATAAAACATCTGGGAGAAAGGTTAACACATTAAAGTGATAGATTATACCAAAATTGAAGCTACAACCAGTGACTATAACCAAGTAGTGATCTATGCATAAATTACCTGCTAGAACAGAGAGCTATTAGTGCAGAGATAGAGTTCACAAACCTATTGTGCAAGGCATTCAATGAGTATAATACATGAATGTCAATAAAAAGTTTGAAAAACTCAAGCAGTAAATTAAAGATCAAGAAATGTGCAATTACCATATCTAAACATGCTTCCTATGCATATTATTTTTGCCTTAAAACTTATGATCAAATCTGGAGACCACTGCATTCAGGGTACATTCAGTTCTAGGAAGAAGACTTGGCCTTAATTCATATGAGTACAAAATGTCGTGTTCTGATTTATCACAGGCTAATTACCAATTTCTTGCATCCAAGTTACAAAATAGGTTGTTTGAACTCCCACCAAGCTGTTACACTCTTATTATGGGCAAAAGGAACATACATTATGTGCAGAGCCAAAGATTCATTTTTGGCTAAATAAAGTCTTAAAAGTCTAATCAAAGAATTATTAGTAGTCCAGTTCCAATGATGTTAACGCTTCTAGTTCAAACTGCACGCAGGTAAAATGACATATAAACAAATTTTCTCGTGTCTATCCCTTTCTGGTGTTACGCTCACCCTCCCACTGCCCCTCGGGGTGCTGAGGTTTATGGCTTCAGTCTGGGTGAAGGGCATGACTGTGGGAAGGCAGTATCTGGAGTCCTTTGCTGCAAGAAGTATCATACGGACATTGACAATTTCTTCCTCTCTCTAGGAAGCACTTGGGGTAATTTTTAGGTATGCTAACAAGCTATACACATTGCCCTTTCGTCACTGTTCTTCAAATCCATGTCACATTAAATTCACTATATACGGTAAGTTTTATATATACTGGATACTTGTTCTTTGTTGTCTTTGTTACCCAAAAAACGGGTTTGCCTCAGGTCCCAAGGTTGCATTCCTTTAATGACCAGCAACAGCCCTTGGTAAGTTGTTTATTGCCCCAGGCTCTTCCAGGTCATCCTGCGCCTCTGCTTTCAAGGCCTCTGCTGTCTTCCCATGCCCATACTCCTCTACGGTGCGTTTTTGTTCTGGGGTCATAGAGAGCCCGTTCTCCACAGGATGACTACTTACTATTTCTATCTATTAGTTACAAATATATATTAGTTTACACCACACTCATACAAATCTAGGCAAAAGCTAAAACAACATAGGTAGTAGTCACCCATTATTACCATTAGAACTAAAGAAGCAAAACCAAAGCTGCAGGCAGACGGAGGCAGGTCCAGACCAAGCCTGGCAAGTCCCAAGGCCTGTGTCACTAGCTTAACACAAACCCTGTGGCCTGGTACAAATGACGGCAACACCATATTTACCAGGATACAAGGCTACAAGTGTTAGCAGAAAGAAAACATAAATTATTTATTGCCATTGCTGAGAAGGTCTGAAAAATACTCCTGGGTATACAGAGATTTTTTTTTCCAGCTACAAATGTCTAATTTTCAATCTAAATACACAATCTAGAAGAGGTCTGCTGGTTTCATATATGCTTGGTAATTCAATGAAGCAGATTTCAGAAATAGATGTCTATCTGACACACACGTCAATCTGGGGTTTTAAAAAACTGATCCTGGCTGTACTGAAATGTGGGTGGTGATTGCCTGAGCTACTGCGTTGGATGAGATTCTGCACAAAGTAACAAGCACTAACTAGCACAGACTCTGTTCCCAGACCTCACCATCACTTTAAGAAGGGGTTCTCAGTATTTTAGAGGATTTGTTCAACTGCACCAGGTTGGTGATACCCAAAGGGGTTAAACCAGTATGTTGAAAAGGATAAATACAGTTAATTTAGTGTTTTTAAAAATATAAGAGAAGACTAGAGATTATATTATGATGAGAGATGGCATTGTAAGAACTTTAAAAGCTTACTGTGTTTGTCAAAATAAAGTAATGAGCCTGTGGCACAAGAAGAAATAAGATTCTGTGGAGCAAAGTAGACATAGATTTGTTTACACTGGTTGGAGGAAACATATTTTCTTTTCCCCTGCTATCATTCTCACTTTCCTGAAATCATCTTACTACCTCTATTACATCTGTCTAGCTCTATTTATTTCATTGTGTATTGAGTCAAGTTTTCTTGTTTTTTATAAATTTTAATCCCCTTTTCCAGAGACAAAGAAGCTGAATAGTCACCTTAAAGCCATAAAAATGTTAGACTAGAAAGTTCTGCTAATATTTCAGATAATCCAACAAGCTGGCTGATGATAAATTACCTGACTTATCTTGAAAAGAAGTACCTGCATTTATGTTAACTATTTAGAAGGTTCTATATACCTACAATAATAGTAGATATTTTAAATATAGACAATTCTTATTATCCAGGAAACATTCATCTTGAACTCTATGAAGTATACACAGTGCTCCCCAAAGCTGTACTTAATCAAAAAATAATATTTGCCATTTGAAATATACAAAAAGGAAAATTTAAATTAAATATCAATATCCTCTTTTTTTTTTTTCCTTCTATGCAATTACTGCACCATTATTTCTATTGGTCCTATAAGAATGCAATTTTCCCCTCAAGGAATACATAGACAGAATATTTATATCCTAAGATTTGCAGAGAGCAGTCTGCTTTTAAGTATGGGGTCTTATGTGAAAATAAATGTTTTAAGTTCTCACAGTTCTGAATGAATTCTTTTACTATGCTTTATATTTTCAAACTGAAGTATAAATCAACTTCAAAAGCGCAGTAGTCAAGTACTTTGAAGAGTCTGGTTTTGATCACATAAAGGAAATAGTACAGTATTCCTACCTTAAAAAAATTTGGAAGGAAAAATCCATGCCTAAACTACTTTATGTGTAAGCATAATGAAAAAATTGTATTGTATTCCCAAAGGCCAGTCAGCACAGAGTTTACCTCTGCTGTGTGCCCTTTGAGTATGAAGCAGGCTGAGGTGTCAGTTTGGGATTTCATTTAGTCATGTATTTAAATCCAATTTCATGATGAAAGATTTAAGAACACACATAAAGATAGCTGCATACTTAACTATCCATTTGATGAAGCATGCTTCCCCAAATACAGGCCTACAGAATAAAGCCACTAAAGCACTTAGGCATAACTTTGGTGCCCAATTGCTATTGTAGGTGCCTACATAAATAGGTAGACCAAACCTAGCCTGATCTAACTGCATAACCTACACATTTGATTTATAGCTACAAAAGAACTTAAACACCCAGGATCTAGGCATGATTTAGATCCTAAAACCCAAATTCAGGCCATCTAAATTCCTACTCAGTAGCTGCCTAGTCCTGAAATATGTAGATACTGTAACTGTCAACAGTAATATTCCTCAGACGCAGAAGTGTCTGACCAGCAGTGCCTCACTACGGCCAAAGAAATCTGACACTTATTTCATGCTTAAGCTTCTTTGGGATTCCTAAACCAGTGAGGGGCTTAATAAGATAGATGTTCTGAACACACTCCTACTGAGTAAAACAGCAGTGCTGCTGTCTTTTTACATAATAAGATTGCAGATAGAGTGCTCATGAAGTTGTGCAGTACAAAAGTTAAGAAATAGGTGTCTATTTTAGGGAAGTAGCTACAGGAATCCCACAAGAACCATTTTGGGACATGTTCTGTTAAACTATTCATAAGTGATCTAGAAAATGAGTTGAGAGGTGATAAAAATGCTGAGGTGATAAAAAACAGCTCTCCACACACAATAAAAGACTCTAGACATGCTATTTCAGGAGAAAGATCTTGGAGTCATTATAGACAGTTCTACAGAAAGAATTAGTTCAGTGTCCAGTAGCAATCAAAAGGACAACCTCTATTAGGAATTATTATGAAAGGAAAAGAAACGAAAAGAAAACAGCATTATGCCCTTGTAAAACCTGCAGTATTTCCTCATCTTGAATACAGAACTGTTCTGTTGCCTCAATTAAAAAAAATGAATTATTAGAACCAGAAAATATAGAGATGAAAAGGATGATTATGAATACAGAAAAAATTCCACATGAAGAGAAATTGAATGTGAGAGTCTTGATAATCTTGACATTTGTGCATTTGTGCTTAAACAACTAATTCTTGGAAGACTTCTCAACTTTCACTGTTTCTTATGTTCCGTCCTAAGCTTTCACTACCACTTTGTTCAGAGACAAAACAGTCAGATCACTGGACCTGCAGGCTAAGCCAGTTCTTATGCTATTCTGTTTCATTCAAAAAAGTGAATGCATCTAGCTGGATGTAATGCGCTGTGCACTTAAAGAATAAAATCATTCACATATCTAAGATATTTTTGCCCTATGGTACTTGCAACTGCTTGCCGATGCTTTAGCTGCATCATTTTTATTAAACAACACCTATAACAAAGGCGCATACACTTAATGCAGTTATCTTTCAAATATGGAACTTATTTCTATTAATGTTTCTTACTATGCTCCACATTTTGTTTAAAAGATGCCGTTACTAATTAGCATTCACATGAGCCGAATGTAGTATTACAAGGGGCTCATCTAGAAAGCAATGTAACACTTCAGCCACTCCGATTGCTCATTATAATCATAGCTAAGAGTGTAGAGAAGAGATATTTACAGCCACTTTTCAGCTGTAAATTCAGGAATCACAACTGTTGCAAGACAGGCAGAGCCGTGAGCGCTGTGTTTTGTTTCTCCCCTCCTTTGGCAACAGCTACCCTGCCGACCTGCACATGCAGCTAGGCTTTTTGAACAATAACGTTGTTGCGTCTCTGACAAAGCACATGATGTGCATCTGGGGAGCCAGTGCAGGTGCAAGGTTAAAAACCTAGAATGAATCAGCACATTTGACTCTGCACTGCTTTTTCTAATGATGTCTCCATCTTTGAGGAGGTTTCCAAGTTGAAATGTAATGGTACTATGAAGCAGGGAAGATCTATCTCCAAACAACTGCAAAGAAAAGCTTTGCATCTGTAGAGGTCACTGTTTTCCCTCAGTGTATTGAAACTCCAAATTTTCTTGGGATGGGCGCAACATAAACTTTTTGATATGTGCGTATCCAAAGACATGTTCTACAAGGTTTTTTCCTTCCTTCGGGGTGCTTCCTTATGAATGGGATTTAGATGAAATTTTGTTGGCACATAATGGTTATTTGGGGGTGGAAGAGAAAGGGAATTTTCCCTGATTGTCATAGAGGCCTAGTTAGGGGAACGGCAATGGCTCCAGCATTTGAATGCCTGACTGGTAAGCTATATTATAATTTTCCTGCAACTTGGCAGATGTTCATTTCCAGTAATTATTTAATAAAGGCTGTCCTCTGATAAACGACAACTTGGAAAATGAAAGTAGCAAATGAGTTTGAGGGTCCTAACACCAACTATAGGAAGACACAACTATTTTCCACAGCCCCTTAATTTTCATGCAGTGATGCTGAAACTACATCAGTGGAGAGAAACGGTCACAGAACTCTTATTAGGTGGAGCGAAGGAGGAAAAGAGCCTTAAATAATTGGCAAGCACTGTATCTCTAATGGTAAGAACACAGACCAGAATGTTTGAATATCTGAAATCACTTCACAGAAATATTATGCTATCTTCTGAAAGTTACTTGAAATAAACAAATCAATCAAACATCTCAAACATCTACCACTGTGTAGAACTCTCATCACAAACATATCTTTTTTTCTGAGCTACAATTTTAATGTTTTACAAATGATATTTTATGTCATAGTCACACAAAACTTTGCAGGTTTCACTTTCTTTTTCTTTCCTTGTGTGATTATGTTTTGCATAATATTGACAAAGAATACAGACTCCCATTTCAATGGAAAAAATTACTCTTTCCTCTAAGATCTTATCCAGAAAATCTAACTACATGCATTATATTCATTTAGCCAAATAAATTATAGTGACAGTGCAAGTTCTTGGATGATTTCTCACAAAAATGTCAGAAGTAGTTAACAGTTGAATATGTTGTAGTGATATTCCATCTATCATAATTTTTAATATCTGACATAGAGTTACTGAATGCAAATAAAATAGCTTGCAAATAGATTTTTGTCATCTCAGCTATGATGGTGACTCTGTGCTGCAAAGAAGGAAGAGCACATTTTCTAATCCGCTAGTAATTGAAAACTGTCAGTAGATTAGTCCAATATAAGCCGTAAATGAGTCTGACTGCAAACTCTGAATTTTTTAATGAGTAGTGATTATAGCAATTACAATACCAATTCACTAGAACACTCATTTTCATGAAATGTGCATAGTAGTGAGACCATGGACAATTCAGGTAACATCCAACTCCTTGACTACACAGTTTAAGCCTGACCTGAACTCTGAACCATGAGAGAGTGACATAAGAAGGTCCCACTGCTAAAGGAAAAGTAAAGGAAGTCAAAATTAGTTCTGAAAAGTATGTTTATCTTAGGACAACTTGGCCAAGGCGTGACGGCAGCTTTTGGGTGGGACTCATTGCTCTGTGACTCCAGCGGGAACTCCAGCGTTCTTCACTGCAAATTTTAAAGGAAATTATTTACCTAAAAAGATCAAGGATGTTGTGCCCCTACTGGAAGGCAAACTGGCCACTTTGGCAAGGTACACAGAAATCCCAGTATCACAGAGAATAATCTCAGCCTTAATCAATCCATTCACAACTGTCCCAGGAATGAGAGGAGAGAGAGAACACAGTGTCCTGCACAACTGCTTGCCAAAGCTGTACTACAAAACTGCATGAGCTGGATTTCTCCTGAAGAAATGCCATTTCAAAGCTATTCTTGTGTTCTACTCATGTTATATTCACGATGCTGGTTGCAAAATACTTTCTGCTGTCAGTTCTTGGACTGAAAGGCATAGAAAGGAATAGAAAGTACGCTAGGGGATGACAACGGGCTCCCTCTGGGAAGTCCGACAATCCAAATTTTATTTTATTCTCTTATTGCTCCAAAGGAAACGTCAGCTGTGCATTCACTTGAGAGGAGCTTATCCAGGGCTGAAGGGGTCACTGGTGCTGAACTGGCCTCGCCAAGATGTTACTGTCTAAGCGCAGACACAGCATCTCCTCCAAAACCTCGCAGCACACTCTCCTGCTCCCCCCTCCAGAGCTTCCCATCTCCCCTGAGCACTGTTCCTGTGTCCAAACCAGAATGCAGTAGCTGCACTATCACACGTACACCAAACAAATACAAAATTATATAAGTAAAATAATTTAAAAATTCTGTTTAAAGCACATCAGTGTACTCCAGAAAAGGGTAAATATCAGCAATCTTCAAAGTCAGCTAATTCTACTGCACTAAAAATTAATATTCATTTTGTACTTAAGTTTTATCATCCAGATCATCCTTGGCAATTTAAAGCACTTCTCCAAGCCCCTTTACGCTTCCAGATTTATGCAAGAAGACATAACCTTGTGCACAGGCTTTGAGTTTTGCAAAACTTTCATTATTCGCTAGCCGTATCTCAGATAATCATATACTATGCAGATTACATTAATCAATTATAGTCAAGTCTGCTTAATGTCACAGCAGTTTACCACAAAATTTCCTTCTATTAAAAGGATTTTCCCTGGGAACGCTGTAACCTGCCTCTGGCTGAAAATGAAGCATTGCATTTGTTTTCCAGTTCTTCAGTGCTTTAACACCTGTGGTCTCCCTTGTTGCTCATTTTCAATACCAGTACAAATGAACATAAAATAAAATTGAACAGCAGCCCTGTTTATGACAGACTTTTTCCATAGCTTTGAGACAAAAGATGAGGATTTTTTTTTATTGTTGTATGAGCATTCTCAAATGTTCTGACTGATATTAAATGCTGAAAATGTCCTGTTTCCCTTCTTTTCTTCCCTTCTCTCCTAAAGTGATAAGACAGTAAAATCAAAAATAAATCCTAAATCACACAGGAGTACATGCCCCATAGAAACTGAGAAGAGCTTCAGCTCCTAACAGACTTAGCTTCTTTTGCTACATTTTCCATTTGAATGCTTTTTTTTCACTGGATGCATGCAAAGAAGGCAAGTTTTAAGCCCTCTGAGCACATAATTACATTCCACCAAGCTATGTTCAACCCCAAGTCATTTCTGGCTTGCTAAACATGAGTCTGAAAAGACAGTTATAGGATAGCTAAACATTTCAGTTCCCTAACACAGGTGTCCAAAAGCTAGATATTTAAGCCTAACTAGTCATGTTGAGCTGTCAATGGAAAGATACTTTTGTAGGGTGACTCATCTCATGCTGAGGTAAGTGTTGAAGATACGCTGGATGATTTGGTCTGTGGAGGTGGCTGTTGCTCTTCATTGATGAAAAGGGAGCTAGCTCACACATTAGGAAGCTAAATGTGGGTGAGATATATCTCGTTCTGGGAGTATCTAAATATCTAAATATTTTCTAAATATCTTTTTGGATGTGCCAAAACTATACTAACAAAGAAGTAATCGAAGTATAATTAGCAACTGTACAAATGTAAACATGCTACAGCCTAGTATTGGTTGGATTCTTTTATCAAAATTCTTAGCACAAAAAAAAAAATACTGGCGCCAGGCTAGACAAATTTAAAGATCGCTATACATCACTTTTGAAACTGGATGAAGGATTACAGACATCACTTAAACTATTCCAAATAAATGCAACAGAACCAGCATGAATCTGAAACATAGTATGTATCAGTTTTCTCCTTCAAACACATACTCAAGTGTTAACAGCTTTTATTAGGCAAGCTGGATGAAAACTGAACTATTTTACAAGTGACCTAGATGTTACACTGCTGGTGGCACAGAGAGCAAACAATGAGGTGCCAGTCTAAGCGATCGGACATGGTTGTCGAGATGGTACCATTACCAGCTTCAGGGTAACCTCAGCTTGTATTCCACTCAGAAACAGTCGGTGATTTCAAAAGCAATGTTGGGCAACAAATCCTGGTATGACTTAAGAGGGATGATACGTCTAACTATGAGAAACTCTGTTTTATTTTCATTTTACGTAAGTTACAGATGGTTTTGACAATGATGAAGTTTCCCAGCGGAAAAAGCCACGTTGTATTCCTGTTTTGACCTTTCTTCTGGAACCTGTGGGAACATTACCACGTAACAATAGTTGATTAATTAAAATTCTTACTCAGTGGTGGTTTACCAATCATATACTCTCAATATTTCTAAATCTGTCATGCAAGGACAGGTTCAGCCACTCTGAGCCTGGGCAGCCTGAGCAATTGCACAGTTGTGATCACAGTACATTACTTCAAGCACCTGAGATGCACAGAGCAGTCCAAAAAAGGAGCTTTAGATCCCCACGCAGTAATCAGAGCATGCAACCTTCTTTGTTGATACTTGCCAGCTTTTCTGCAACTGGGCTGCACTGTCACAACTTTTTCCTCCTCGATTCCTGGGCCCTGCTTGGGGCCTGCTGCCTCTTTTTGTTCTCCTTCCTCCAGCTCTTGGCACTGCCTCTCTTCCCTGGTCCTTGCTACAGTTCCTGTGAGCCCCATCCTTCATTAACACTTCTGCCACTGCTGCCGCACCTCCAGCTCCAGACAGTAAATGTATTTACTTGGCATGCTCCTTCTCCTGTATCCTCGCAGAGAGCACTTCACCAGTTGGGGACCTGTATATAACATGACTAGGAGAAAGGAAAGAAGCCTTTTTTCCTTTCTTCATTTGGTGAGAAAGTTCTCTTCAGAATGATTTTTTTTTAACATTACTGTTAGCAAGCCACATTTCATAGTAGCTCCCTCAATCATATTCTGCCAGAATGCTAGAAATGCATTTCTGTGCTAGAAAGTTTCAGTAGTAAAAAGTCCTCTCGGCAATCCTTTTTTGCTACTGCTCTTTTGGCAGACTTCATTTGCGTTTTGGCAAATGGCCTTTCCCAGTGCAGCCCGTCTTCCCTCAGCCAGCTACACCAGCACGACCCCTGCAGCAGCGCTGGTGAGCACCCTGAGGAGACGGGCTGTGGTGGTGCACACGGGGTGCCAGAGCACCTTCCTGCAGGGAACGGGGCCTTCAAGAGTCCACTTCCACGACTCTGTATAAGCTTCTAATATCCTTTCGTGCTGGTTTTCAATCTTTCTGCCACTGTGTCCTCAGAAACATGGAGACTGACAAATGGGAAGAACTGTCATTTCTGCTGCAGAGAAATGAAATTGCATTCTTCTGTGTCTGTGGAAATACAGATCAGCAAATGTAGCAGCCTAGTGTGTAAGAGGAAAAATTAAACACCACTTTGGGGTGAATAATATGGAAAATAAATGTAACCAACCATGTGCATATAATGCAACAATGATCTCGGACTATCCAAACGATAGTTTCAGACCGTGGGCTGAATTAAAACTACAAAACTGTTGGAAAATCATATAATTCTGTGCTTAGGAATTGCTCTTCTTTCATTCCTACAATGCAAATATACTCAACTAAGTGGTGCTTAGCACATTCTGTCACATGGGATTATACAGGACAATGTGCAGGAAATAAGGGTTAATAAAACAGACTTTTCTAACTGAGGTTCTCCCAACTTTATTTTACACAGAAAAAAAGAATAAAACAGAACAGAAAAAGCTATTTTTTCATATTGTGCAGGTATTGAGAGATCAGCCGCTGGCTAGATGTTTGCATCTTCAGGAACGTAGTGGGTTCTTCTACAAAGCTCAGAAAAAGCCCTTTTCCCTAAGTCAGCACATTTTATTGAAATACTTGTGAACTTTGAGGAAGCCCAGTCTGCTTTCTTCTTTTTTACCGTAGGAAGCCATACTGGTAACAAGAGCATGGAAAGATTTAAGAAGAAAGCATGACCATAGAGTATACTTTTTTTACGAAATGAAAAGGAAACACTGTTTTAACTACCTACAGCTAGATAATGTTGTTGCTATTGCTATATGCTATGTTTCTTAAAAAATATATAAAAATGTTGAGGCTGAGTGGGAAATAATACCCCCAGCAGGGTGATGGGGAGAAGCAGATGGGCCACCTGCCAAACCTAGGCAGTCCAGCATAAGTCCAGCAACCAGGGCTCACTGAGGCTCTGGCTGCCAGTGCAGGCCTGAAGAGTGTGCTTTGACAGCGTACCATTCCCAAATGACGTGCTGGCTTGTGTTAGCTTTAAGTTTTATTTTAATTTGTGAACACAGATTACTTAGGGAATGCATTGTTATAAAGTGTTAAGCACTAATCTTAAATCAAGGATTTTCATTTGCTTTATAACCCCTCAGAAGCTTAAGATTCCACAAAACAGACCATTATAAACCACAAACACTGTCCAAAAAACTGAAAAGTGTGATATTGAGCATCATTTACTTTCTAGGCCACAACACAAAGGGCCCGTGCAGAAACACTGTCCAAGTTAAAATAAAACATCACATTTGCCAGTACAAGAGGCCTGTGACTGCCAACTAGTTTTGTAATCTACCCATGACAAATCTTTTGAGCCAGCCACCCACTATTTTTATCACTTTTTTAAATCTAAGCATAGCATGCAAGTGTTTTAATTCAGATTCAGTCTTCTGCACTAGAAAATCAAAATATTCTGTTCTGGGATTTGAAAAACTGCATCCACTAACTTTACAACCCTTTTTCTCAGCATTATGGAATCTGAATGCTCAATTAATGGTTTACTCACAGCAGCCTCTGTTACTGTTTCCAGTATAATTAATTAAAATGCCCATTTAATTAGTATAGTTTGCATATTTCAAACAATCCATTTCTTGCTTATTTTCGGTAGATTGATTTTATCTAATTTTTCTTATTTCCATTAATTTCCAGGTCCCTTGAGGGGTCAAAGGTATTTGCATAAATAATCCCCCAAATGTATATTTTGGGGAACCTTTTAAGCTGCTTCACATGCATGTTCGTAATAAAAACAAGTGACTTGAAAACAGAATTCTTCTGTTCCCTACTGACAGAAATTCAGCTTTCATTTTCGGGGAAAAAGAGACAGAAACTTTGGGCTAAAAGGAAAGTGTAGATAAAATGGTATGCGGTAATGAAGGCAGAAAACCGTACCTGTTCAGATGTTCTTCCTTTTTTTGGTACATTATCCATTTAGGCTTGTATAAGCTACCTAAAGCCCTGCTTTAATAGTATCTTCCATTAATCAATAAAATCATTCATTACTGTTTCTCTGCCTCGTTGTTTTTCTTCTACTAGTGGATTGGAAAAGGGATATGACTTTGTGCTCTATATAATAATGGTGGTTTTAGTGAACAGTACCAGATTTTCTCTCATCTTTTTTTGTCTTTTGAGGAGATAGCTACTTCAGCACTTCACTATTGTTTGATATGGAAATTAACTCTGTCTTACCTCACTTTCTGACAAATTGAAAAACTGTAAGCCACTGATCAGCCACAAGCATCAGACGATGCAATGCTGCTTTGCTGCCAGCTGACTGCTGTTGTGGAGGCAGCTCCATGCACATGTAACTTGTGCGGCAGAAGCCCTGTGGCGGGCTCAGAGAGCTGCCTGGAGATGGAAACATCTGGGGCATACGAAGACTGTGCTATTAGTGGGTACTGCTGATAAAATTTGCCAGAATAGCTTAGAGAGTTGTCTAACAAACTATAGTCTGTGCTGCGTAGAGCTTACATGTGTCAGGGACTGTATCGTTCCCCTCTGGCTATCAGATCTGATGGGCATGCTGGCCACCCTTCACCTGGGCTAAATGAAGGAACACATCAATACCACTTTGATTAACGAGAGGTTAAAACCAGTGGGCATACAAGATTCCTGAATGGAAAACGAAACAGAAAGAAAGCTCCAATATTACCTAACCAAGGAGCAACAGTACCAAGTCCAGACGCACTAGGAGAGTTCTCATTACTCTCAGTGCAAGGCTAGACTTTAAAATCTGACTTAAAGACTAGCCAAAGAATACTGATAAAAAGTTATGGTTCCACTGCAAAAATCTGACTTTCTCATACCTTTAAAAAGCTTAAAGTGCTTTTTTAGAATGATCTATTTGAATAAGCTTTCCCATCCTTTGTAGCCTAGTGTAATTGCACTGAATATGATGTCATGGGTCTTCATAAATCTGTAACTATGTTTGACAGCTATACCATACACTTGCCTTTGTGCTTTTCATCTGAAAAATCATGTTTTAAGCTTCTGCATAATTAAGATTGTCACCACTTGAAAATGAAAGGCAAGGACGCAATGAGCTCTGTTGCACACCCAAAGTCTCAAAGAGCAGTTCAGGCTGCAATCTCATGCTTCAAATGGCTTCTGAAGACACCTGATATCACCAGAAATAAACAGAAACATCTCTTCAGGATGACCAGAACCCAAACTCATCCTTCCAGGAGTTATCTTTTCACCTGGTCATGGAGGGCATGTATGCCCTGTCCACAGCCTGAGACAAATACATGTGCATAAACTCAACAGCGCGAGCTGTGTTGCCACCGTAAGCCCACCAGCAACTGCAAACCAGGAACATCCATCGGGAGGCAAATATATTAGCTCAGGCCCACCACAGCGGTAGCATGTTTTCCCTTCAGATTTCGCTGCCACAGACTGAGCAGAGCTGGCATGCTTCTTTTTGCAAATCCCCCCCCGGCACGATCAGGCTTGTTCTCTCTTACTTTTTTGGTCTCTCTCATTTCATGACTAGAGCACTCCCTCCCTCAAAGTGACCCCAAATAAGCAGAAAAAAAACAGTCCCTCACTTTGCCAAGCTCCCCAAGCATGTCTTGCTTCCAGTTCACAACTACATTACTCTTCTAAAAATACTGAGCTGCAAGTTCATCTACCAAAGGTGAATTATATCCAGACGTCTCAAAAGGCTACTACATTTTTCATTCAGTGGGGTACTTATTGCTCAAAAGATAGATCAGCATCTAAATCTTGACAGGATGGAAGCATCAGTTGTGAAACCCTGCATCTGGCACGACTTCAGACATGTCAGTGTGCTCACTGCTGACTACTCTCTGGCTCTAGGCACCCTACCAAGGTCCCATCTATTCATGTACTGAGAATGGAAAAATACAAAGCAGATTAGGTTATCTCAATTCTCCTTTGAAGGCCCAGTTCCTGACTTCTCCATTAATTATATATAAAACTTGGGCTCTTGAATTAAGTGCTCTCAATCACCAGGCTGTGACTGGATGACTACTTTTTGGGATATAAACTATGATATGTGCTTTAAAGCATACGCTCTGAAAATGGACTTGTACTGTCACTACCAAATTAGCCCATCTTACAGAACACAGCAGAGATTAAGGAGCGAGAGGAAAGCAGCTCCATGAGAACCAGGCAGGCAACTGGCAGCATCTGCTCTGTGGCTCACTGATATTTGGACAGGAATTAGCAAAAAACATTTGAGATAGTAAATGATAAAGAAATTTCATTTCAGAATCTCCCACAGCTTGAATTGCTTTCAGTTTGAATATACCAATAGTGCTAAGTTTTAATAAAATGTAAAAGATTTGTAAACTGAAAAGATCTAAATAGAGAGGCAACAAACAGAAATCACAAAGCCCAGAGGCAAAATGTGCTATACCCTCTAAAATATTCACAGTTAACAGCAGCTGCAGGGTTCAGTATCCCAAGACACATGTGTTAACACTCTCCTAGCTAGTCCTTGAAGGCACCTGTATAGACTACCACAGGCCTAAAATAATTTACGCAATACTTATATAGATAAAATGAGTACACTTTTTTCTCACCCAAATCACTCTTTTTCATTTCACAGGTATTTTATCTCTGAAAATGCATCTATCTACAAAATGAACCCAACACAGAAGTAAAACTGCAAGTGGCACTGGAAAATATAAACCTCAGTACTTCAGTCTGGAAAAGATGCATAATATTTTATTAGAGATATTGTATTCATCATTTGATAGCTCAGAAATAATGGACCTTCTACAAATATTATACCTTATTATATGTAATATTTTCTATTTTATTCGGAATTTCTAAATTTCTATTAGTGTTCTGTGTAAATTATATTGTATTGAAAAGTGAACATTTTTATTTGGATTATCACTTGTATTTTTGTTGGCATAGGTATTTAGTCTTTTCCTTATGTCCTTAGAAAATGTTGTGTGTGTAAGTGTTGTATAATCTGGCTTTATGTTTCTAAACAAAACCATAAATGAAATGAGTTGTTTATTGGACTCTCTTTTGTAAAGTTCCTTTTTTGCAGAGCAAGACATATTGAACAAAATTCATTCCTTGCAAATATCTGCTGCAGCCAATGCACCATGGCTGAATTTAGGATTCAAGCTGGAATTGATACAAAAAAAAAAAGACTAGGATTTTCAGAAGAAATGGGACCCTATTTTAGGAGAGGAAATTAAAATAGCTGGGGCTTTTTTGCCTAGCCAAAGTCAAAACTGAGAAGGAACATACTGTTCTCTATTAAAAAAAGATAAACATTAAGGAAGGAAAATAAAATTGAAGGACTAAATCTCTAACTATCAGGGAGTATTTTTGTCTGGAGACAGCCTTCAGCTGCCAGTAATGGGAGCAAAACTCTTAAAATGGGTTTAATCAGGTCATTAAAAAGGTTATGTAATATGATTACATAGCAGAGAGCAGCAAGTCCACTTCTACAGCAGGGAAGTATGATGATCCTTGTTCCAAGAAGAGTTATCTCAATCTTAACTTCATCCTTCTTTGGGTTATCACTTAAGCATTAAATAAATGCTGAAGCTTCATTGCTTTTCTGGAACATACACATACTCTGTTACCTGCCAAGACAGTAAGTCAGAAAGCATTTGCACTTTCAGGCTAATGTATGAGACAACTACTGTATGTTTTTTTGTAGATGAAATGCATTCCCAGAATGTTGGTATGTTGGTAAGTAACTTGATTATTTTTACTGATATGTCAACTGGTTAAATATGAAATGCTTTTGTTAGGGAAATAATAAATGCTAGGCATGCTGATTTATTTTGTATTTTTTGTAAAATATTTGTATTTTTTCTAAAACATTTGTATTTTTATTTCCTCCTGTATTTTTATTTTCTCCAAAATACAAGAAATACATACATACATACATACATACACACACACACACATACATACACACACACACACACACATACTGCTATATACCTTTTACCATGTAATTCCCTATCAGCTCAAAGGAAAGACCAAAACAGATTGTACTGCAACAATAGTATTAAGACATACACAATGTAGTAAAAGTGGAGAATGAGAAACTCTGGTAGGATCTTATGACTGATGTCCATAATTTTTAATGTAATGTTAATATTAGAAGCAAATTCTGAGTACTTCAACAAAGTACTTACATACACATGCAGATATAACCATGTAATTAAATTGCACTGTGTTCAGTACAGGACTACTATGTGCCTGGGTTCCTTGGTCATGCTCTCCCCGTAATTGAATCCTTTCTTTCCAGAACATTCACATGGCCATCTGTCCCGTTAGAGCTACTTTCCAGTAACTCCCAGCACAACGTCAGCTGTTTGAGAGCCTGATATTTCTACAGTGCCTGCACAGATCAACTTCCTGGAGCATGCAGAAGAAGACCAACTTCACCAGAAGGGGCTGAAATTATTCAGGTTGCAGCCAGTGCTTGCCTGAGCCGCAGGCCCGACACTGTCACAGCACAGTGGGCTTCCTTTGTCTACCCATATCAAAAACCCAGGACATATGTGGTGTGATTTAAAGCAGGTCGCAATGCCCAAACCACTGTGCCTGTGCTGTAGGGATTATTCTCACACTTGACTCTCAATGAATCTGTAAAGGACAGGCACTCTGCCTTACCGAGCATAAATTGGACAGAATACACATCTCAGTAGATTACGCGCATGCCGGTAAATGCTTTGCTGAACTGTGATCACTGCGCCAGTTATTTTGCTACCGAATTTTTCAAACGTTTGGTGTGGTTTTCTATGTTTCCAGTTGGGTAAAGCTGACAGTTTTCCAATACTGAAGAATGACTCTTTCATTTACAAGATTACAGTGATTACTATATCATCTGGATGAACTATAATACTCCTATTTTATGTAGCACATCAATATGAATGAAATAAAAATGAGTTACTATGCAACTATGAGCCTACTTTGGTAACCTGCAAACTTATCCAAGTTTATTGTCCTTCCCAACTGAAGCCCCACAGAACTCCCTTGCAGGGATAAGGTTTTACAGTATCAAGGCTAACTAAAAAAAAGCTGTTCATTTCTTTTACAGAATGGAATAGAGATGAATTTATGATTAGTGTTGTATACACCTCTCTATTTCCAAAATGAAACAAAACAATGGAAAATGACCTGATTTTCCAGTATATTGTATCAGGACATCACAATGTTATGCTACTATACAAGCTATTAATTACATTATATACTGTGATTTTTTTCATTGCCTTTTTGCATATATAAAGATACCCATAGTAAGGAAATAAACAAAAAGAATGGAAAACGGAATATTGCTTGTGTACTACTACTTAGCTTAGGTTTGTAAGGAGTAAAAATTCCTAACTCCTTTTCAAAAAAATAGCCTGCTTATAGGGTGAAAATTCAGACTTAAACTTGAAGCTATGTTCATTAAAAAAAAAAAAGTCCAACTGTTTAATTTTGCTCCTTGTTTTCGTTAATCCTTCTTCAGTCAACAGGATGAGAAGATACAGACTGGCAGCCAGCACTTGAAATTAGCAGGAAGCAAAACACTCAAGTGCCTCTTCCACTTTGACTTCCATGGAAAGATGGCAATCAGAAAAATAAGGCAGGACTTTTAAAACACTGACTTTGAAAAGAATGTATTTCCTCCTACCTTAATTTTGCAGATGTAATCATTCTTAACTATCAAAATAATTTACTGCATACTCACAGTAAATTCCTGCGTAGTGTGTTTCCTCAGAAGATGATGAAACATCTTTTATTCATAATACTATTTTGTATTATATCTTGAAATATACATTCCATTATATTTGTACACAGATGTATTCTGTTTTCCTCATTTTCTTGATTGTTCTAATGAAGCTTATGTGAAAACTATGTGCTACTCTACTTCTTGCTCGATTTCATTTCACTTCATTTATGACAGAAGTGAATGTCCATAGAAACTATTTTTTTAGAAATGCCTGGAGTGTGGGACCAAGAGTTAAGAACATGCTGCGACACAAACTCCCTTTGCGGACCTGCACAGGTCCTTTAGCTGTCGATGATGGATTTGGTCAGCCTGAACAAAGAACCCTGCAACACAAGCCACTTCCATATAGGAATGGCCCTGAGAGGCTCTTCGTCTCAGAGACAACTTGCAAGATCCAATTTCTTTCCCTATTTTCCTTCCTTGATTTTGCCCCAAGGAGGAGGTAGTCAGATGCTATCCTCAGCAAGAGCAAACCAGGACGCGTCGGGGGGGGGTTTCGCTGCAGCTGAGCAGTGCCCCAGGCAAGGTGCCCTCCCCAGGAGCAGCGCCTGGGAGCAGCCCGCAGCCGTGTTGGGACAGCGCTTCGTCTCATGACCACAAACACAGGAGTTGATGATTTTTTGAATGATACTTTTCCTCCTTATTTTTTAGCAGCTTTATAATTCCCAAAGGATAATATTAAATGGTGTGGAAGGAAAATAAGGGGTACGAAGAGTAATTTCAAATTTCTGTATACTTACAAAAAATTAAGTGTTTTATTATTATTAAAGCTAAACGTTTTAATTTCACTTGCCTGTCTTTCTTTAGTAATACTCTACTGGTATCTCCAACTGGTTTTGTAACCACAGCAGGAACTTGTAAACAGAAGTACAGTTATTTGAAATGAATAAACTGGATACAAAATTTTCAAGTTTGCAGTACCACAAGGAGATGTAATTGGCCTCTTACATTTCCCAGTTTCGAACAAAAGGTTCTTTCAACTTGGAATGGAGGAACAATGACTCTGCAACTTGCTAGAAAATGAGTAAACAGCAAAATATCCTAGGAAATACTGAATTTTTGTAGAGAATTACACTTTTAAGAAATATCTCTGCACTACCTTGTGAATACGGTTATTGAGCTCAATTTCAGCAATGAAAAACAAGTCAGGAGGACACTTACTGAAACCTCAGCACAAATTATCCTAACCAAAACACATTTTTAACAATGAAGGAGAAAATAACTGGGGGAAAAAAATAAAAATAAAACAGGAGAAGATTTTGAGCCAGAACACCTAATGTGGCTATTAATTACATTTTACAGTAAACAACTCAGTGGGGAAAGAAGCATTAATATCCCCTTCTCTTAATTTTGAAATTTAACACTGCTTTCAATTACAGGCAGCATTAATATAAATACAATAATAATTTATTTCATAACCAAAATTAACATTATTTAAATGGTCTAAGCCAGCATCTTACAAAACACCCTGAACAAATAATAGGATCTCAGCACTGCGGTATATATTGGTATGATGCACAATAAAGTACATATTGTTATGCATCACTGCAAACGTCTTTAATACACCAACAGTATTATATGAACAACAAAAACAATCAAGACCTTTCTCTTCTGAAAGCAATTTTAAAAGCTTGTGAAAGAAAAAAAGCAACATGAATGTGAACACTCACTATTTATTCTTTCCTATTCTGATGATGCTCAGAGCTGTCATTTGAATTAAATGCATAGGGTGCTGCACAAAGGATGGTCTCATTAATGTAGACACTAATAAATATGTACAACTCTAAATGGACAAGCATACCTTTGGAGTCTTGGATGACTTGCATTTATAAAATATATAAAACTATCTATCTATCTCCCACAAAATTAAACAGGGAGGATTGCCAAGCTACATATATTTCCCAGCTACTTTGTTACTGAAATTCAGAAATCTCTGAGTAACCAAAATACAGAAGAAAAAAAACAGTCCAAAAGACTAACCATATGCTACAAATTTAACTCTGTCCACTTTCATCTTTCTGCCCAAAATTTTCTGTCAGGAGGATTACTTTCTTCCAAATATCAGTAGTTTTCTTTATTTGGTGTAAAAATTCATCATACTGGAATAAAGCATGTAGGGGAAGATAATGTGTGGAAGATTAATAGAGATGACAGGCTATCATCCTTAGGGGAATGAAAATTGCTGTAGAACAGTCTGTTTTTTGTTAAAAGGTAATGGGAAAATTTTCTGCTTGTGTGTGGAGAAATAGAACCTAGGTACTTATAAAAAGCACACACTGCCTAAGAAAAATTCATGTAGCACTTAATGCTTACACATTTCACCTTTAAACAATACAAAATGAATTAGAACATGTCCTAGGTCAGACCAAAGGACTATCTAGCCCAGTACTCTGGTGCCAGTACAACCAATCTTCTTCTCAGGGAGGCTCTTAGATTTTGTGAAGGATGATCTGAGAACTGTCCAAAAGGGGCAAATCCATAAGAATAATGGACAACAGCAGACAATTAAGCAAGTGCAGGGAAATACAGAATGACAAAGAATAAATGATAATATTTTCCATCATGGAGTTATTTTGTATATGGCAAAGTGTCAAAAAGGAGTTACAATCCTGAATACTTCCCAACAGACAATGATTATGCACTTAATTTATGCACATTAAGTTTATGCATGCTTGCTGTATTTAAAATGCATTTCCTACAAAATATTTTTATAGCAGAAATATATAAAATTTCTTTAAGCAAATTGTTATCTGGTAATGAAAACATGCAAGTACCACAGAGCACCGCTAATACTGGGTATGGCCTGGCTAAAGGAGCCTTTTTAGTTCAGAGCTTTTGGGAGAAAAGTTTATCATGGACAGATTATTTGAAACATAAAACTAGTTCATAGAATTGCTGAATGCAACCAAACATCTGCACTGAAAATGAATGACATAGCTTATCCTAAATATGTTGGTTATTAATCCTATAATAATTAGTTATGGATTCAATTGTATACATCTTCTTCAGATTCTTAACTTCAGAACTTGTAGGGAGGAAGAGTTGCCCTCTTGCTCAGAGCTAAGGATCTATGTCAACAAATCCTATGGCACTCTGCAACATGCCAGCTTCAGCTGGAACGACGGCATCCGCCCCTTGCAGAGCACCCCTTGCTCTGAAGAGGCAAAAGGGGCACCCGGCTACAGCTGCAGAGGGCAGACAACTACCCACTCAGGTAACACCTTGTATTTTCTTTACTCCTACATTATGCAATACATATTGGGAGAAAAACTGGAAGGAAAATAAGCATCAGTATTATCATAGTACCATCCACCATAGCACTGACCATCCATACACACTTCTGCCATTGATCCTCCATTCTTCTTCTGATCTGAATGCAACTGAGTTGTGCTGGAGAAGTGCTCCTGAGGGGAAGTGCCACCTACTCTGCACAGCTGCTTTGTCCCACAGCCTACTCTGCAGACATCTCCAGCTCTCGCACATGAAACAGATGTGAAAGGAAGCAGACAGCCCCAGTCCAACTACACATTTGGTAAATGAAGGTTTCTCTCCTTTCTATATTTTATTTATCTTAGGTCGCAGAGAATGTGTGTACTGCAGAAAAGAAAGAGCTCATTGGACAGAACACCAAGAAAATGCCAACCTGAGTTCACAACACATGGGACAACCTGGTGAAGTGCAGACTTGACCAGTGGAGGTCTGGATTTAGTCTATCCTCATTAGTGTAGCAGGATTGTCTGACTTGGATACAATGCCATACTGACAAAACTAGACTGTGTATAAACTCAAATGGGAAAAGTCTACATGTTACAGCGCTGGGTGGGCTTACGGACTCAGGGTCCTGCTAGCTGAGACCTCATTTCATGATGCTTTTTTCCAGAGGGTAATGTCATTAAATTTTTGTTGAGAAAATTTTCTTCCTTTTGAGATGGATCCATACTTGAAAGGTTTTGAAATTAATATTCCCTTATTTTAAAGGCAAACCCAATTACTTTCTAAGCACTTAGAAAAGTCTGATATGTTAACTGCTGAGAAGGTCATAGCAATTTAAATACTTAAAGGATAAAAAAAAAACCCTCTTGAAATGGCTAACCTTTCTTAAGTGGTTTCTTAAATTGCCTGAAAGTTATTTGATCAGTGAAAGTGAAAGAAAAAAGGAAACAACATACCAAGCTGCACAAGGAATAATTAAGTAATGAAATCTCACATGCAGCTCTTGCAGTACAAATATTATGTTGCTGGGTTCACTGTGAGCAGGCTGGACAAAGGAAAAACCTCCTTTAGACATCCACAGGGCCCAATACCTTTCTGTTTTCTTGGAGCATTCTAAACAAAAGGAAAATATTACTATCTGTGTCCAAAGTAAAATACAAATAAATGTACCTTATTCCTCTTATTAAGTTGCATACATGAATATGATAACATGGCAACATTGGCACAGATTTTTGGTTTAAAAGGTCTCTAATTGATGGGCTTGAAATAGAGCTGTGTAAATAATCTGCAATGAATATTTAATTTACTGAATGTTGACCTTTGTTTGTTCTCTCAAAATATCTTGTAGCAGACTTGAGCTTTTGCTATCAGTGCCTTATACACAAAATTTGCCGGTGCGCTGAATTTGCTCAGCTGTTCTTGACCACAATGTTATTTCGCTTCTCTGAATGGATGAGCATTTTAGGCACAAGAAACTAGCAAAAGAGGATTTCCAGTAGTATTTCTGGATGTGATTTGAAAGTTTTCTAGCAAAACTTGATTGTTCAAATACTAAAGAAGCTACGAGAGAGGGGATAGACACAAAGCACTGATTAACTCATTCTGTGCCTGACAACCATTCACTGTTTAAATATCCAGTCTTCTTCTTTCTTTAACACTATGCCTTATGTTCTGGTTCTCTAAATCTCTATGCTCCAAGGGAGATCTCAAAACTCTGCAAGTCTGAATTTCCCTTGACCCTTCTGGAGTGCCACTGGCTTTTGGGAAACGAGTCAAATGTGGCCCATGATCATTAATTTTTCTTTAAGTTATGTAATAACTAGTTAATTTTAAAAGCTAAATCCCTCTTTTAACATCATATAAGCATTCTTAGTATATTCACTTCTAGACTTATGAACTCCCAGTTCTCATACCCCATACTTCCTTTTTGCTCTTCATGGCAGCAAAATTGACTTGAAAATCTAATATGAAACATTACAGGAAATATAAGTTGAATGATAAAACAGGTGCAGTGTTATAATGAACTGATCAAAGAGCTTGTCAGATGACCTGTGGGACGGAAGGGGATGATGGGACTAAATTCTACCTAGCAGGTTTGCATTCCCACATAAAAGAAATTGATGAGCAGAGGGAAAACAAAAGATGGCATCTTCTGACCGAAGTTTGCCAACAGTTTGAGAAGAGCTTTCTTTGTAGCTATCTTTTTATTACAACATATTTCCCAACCACCAAAGCAGGAGGGTTAAGAGAGCATGTCTGAGTCTTTCCTATGGCATTACATCTTTGTTGCAAAG
The DNA here is from genome assembly GCF_036417845.1 of Apteryx mantelli. Classification (NCBI taxonomy): domain Eukaryota; kingdom Metazoa; phylum Chordata; class Aves; order Apterygiformes; family Apterygidae; genus Apteryx; species Apteryx mantelli. The sequence goes on along the minus strand of NC_089980.1, from coordinate 110,563,686 downwards.
ACTGTGTATGCCAAACTCTCTCTGCTGCTGGCTTTCAAACTGCAGCAGCTGTTTACACGAGTTGGTGCATTAGGATTGCTCGGTGTAACCTTGATTTTCAAGGAATGCGTCTTGAAGAAGTGACACCTCAGTTAATTAAGAGTGACTATGTTATTGCTTGCGATATAAATACTGAATATCTAGGCATGCAACTTTTCCTCAAACAGAAACAAACAGATCTCAGTATATATCAAGAAACATTAAAAATTCTCTTCTCCCACACTCCCATGAAGAGTGAGTGGTAAAAAGCAGTAAGGATTATTACTCAGATGGATATTCTGACTTACTGAAAAAATATAATGATTTTATCTGTATCACCCAGACTGGAATGATAGTATAATGTTCTATGCAAGCTTGAGCAGAAGAACTGTTCAAAACTAAAGCAGGCAGAACAATGTTTAATTCATCAGAAATGTTTATCAGCTATAGTCCTGAAGAAATACGGATTTTTTTTTCTGACTACAGTACTGCAGGGTATTATTCCTCCATAGTTTTTTCCCATTATTATATTTTGGCAAAAATCAATTAACGAAGCATTTTATAAAGACATAGAAACTTCTTGAATGCACTGTGTGGTCAAGAATTTGTGCCTGCAAGACAGAAAGGGAGACTGGCTGACACAAATCTCACTCTTACCCAAAGATCAGCCCTAAATCTTGTTAGTTTGCTACAACTTGCATTATCTTAATTTTAACTATAAACACAGGGGTGGGATTCAGTTGCAGATAGCCATAGAGGGAAGCGAGACCCAGAGAGCCTGTGTATACCAAGTCACTCAAGAAGCTGTCACCATGGCTTGAACATAGATCTCACCACTTCTGAGGCTGGCCTAGAACCTTTGCGCAGGGAAGTTGCTAATACTCCTGGACCTCAGTTTTCACGTTTATTAAATGGAGCTAAAATAGATTGAGGCTATCTTAGTCCCAAACAGGCTCAGATCGTGTCCACTGGGGAAACAAAAAAATTCTCCTATTCTGTCTATTGAGACACAAATGCTCAAAATATTAAGAGTTAATCAGTGGCATAGCCACAGGTCAGAAGATATGACTTCTGAGAGTGCTTTGAAGCCTTTGTACATTCAGTATTTGTGAGACATTGACTTGTAACCTGCTGAATTATGTGACTTCAAACCATTACCTGCAACTTCCTCTTTCCAGGATTTTCAAAATTTCCCCATGTGATTTTTACAGCATTGCTGATTGTTCAGGAGGTTCCACGCAACTGTCTGCCAGATCGGCTACCCCTTCCTTGCCAAAGAAGTTAGTACCACTCTGTATCTCTTTTTTAAAGCATCACATACTTGAAGGAAACTTTGCATTGCTGTATGGAATATTTTTTTAAAAGGCAGTTGTACATGCATCAACTTCCTCAATGAAATTACAAACTCTGCAAACTGAGCAGAGCCGTCTCTTCTTGCACAGCCTCAGGAGAGAGTCTCTCCTGGGCTTCTGAGAGGAGAGCTCACTGAGGAACGGCTGCCACAAATCATGAACGACTGCCGCGTCAGCTTTAATTGCCATCACGCTTACTGACATTGGGTTTTGCTAATGAGAATACTGTGTGCATGAGAACAACGTTTAGCAGTGCTTCCTACCACCGGCTCTGCTATCCACAACACTCTCTTTATGGGACTTACTCTGGAAATAAAGAATGACAGCTTATAAGAACTTGGCACCATGCTTGCTCTTTAAAGCAGTAGGCTGCCAGAGCCAAGTGATTAGAGAACAGGAAAGGGCTTTCAACCACAACCAGAAAGGACGTAGCAAGCACGACAACTACTGTATAAACGGCAGCAGCACCGGTGGTCTGAAATGAATCCTACTGAATATTTGACAAAATATTTATGAGACTCAAGAGTTCAGTCTAGCGGCAAAATTGGGGACTGAAAACACTGAGAAACTACAGAATCAGATATTAAAGCAGCTCAGTTTAAATGCCCATGCAAGTGATGAAACTGGCATTCATACCAGAAATTAGGGGTACAAGGAAGATTTATAAATTCCAGACTGTGCTACAGCTAAATGCTTCTGAATCAGAAAATTATATGCATTAAAGGTATGCCCAAAAAAAGGTATCTAGACAAAAAAAAATAAATAAAAACTAGACAGAAGCAATGAAGAAGAATTAAAGCAATCTGGAGTTATTACAGGAGTAATATTAGATCCTCTCGATTTTGAAGAAATACTTGACCCACAACCATATGCATACATCAAAGGTCATGTTACACACATGACAGCTAAAGTATTCAGGCTGAATGAGACATGCAAAACACAGTGTGCCTGTTCATACTAGTGAATATCTGCTTTTTCACAAACACAAGAGGTGTGATGCAGGTGTGTGCTAATGTCTGTGTTCACAGTATTGGGCAGGCAAGATAGCCCAGAGCATTTCAAATGGTGCTAGACAGCGATGTCTAGGCAAATCAGTGCCCTAATCAACACAGGTCAAGGAGGCCAGAAAGCTCTTTGGCTTGCCTTAAATCTATTTAAGGCAATTGTCTCTATTTAGTCAGCTGAAGAGAAGCTTGCTCACCAGTGATGGTGCTCACTAAATATCTGTTGTCTCCATAAGGGGCTTAGGCACTTAGTTCACATATATACACTTACATTTATGCATCTGAATCTGGAGCTGAATCCACTCAAAAAAGTGGATTTAGATGACATGAACAGAATACAGTGTAGTGGCAGTGCAGAAGATGGACTGTGGAAAGCAGAGCAGGAATTTGATACAAAATACATTATCAAAACTTGCGTGCCCTTGTGGCAACTAGGATTCTTTTTTTTTTTTCAAATTACACAGCTTTATTCAGACTCTAGTAGATAACATTCACTTGCTTGTCACATTCTGAAATAAATCGAGATGCATTTGCTAGCTTCACACTGTAGGAGGAAATTTTCATTTTCTTTTTTTTTTTTAAGTATTCTATGTTCTCTGTTGTACCATATCAGAGATAACACAGCATCTCTGTTAATCAGCTTTTATTATTATTATTATTATTATTATTATAGCTAAATCTGTTGGTCACAATACTTCTTTGCAAAGCTTGTCCTTGAGAAGAATAACTTTATTAAGAAGCTCATTAAATTTTATTTTCAGGAGCAGTTTCAGTTTCAGAGTTTACATACAAATTCAAAAAATAATTATATGTTGTTCTCCAGAATATTTTATATCATATTGCAATCTGCATATACTCTAGAAAGATGTCACTTTACTTTGTATTTCAGTGTTCTCTTTATATTACATTATCCAGGATACTTGGTACTGTCATTTTTACAAAAGGTATTTGATAAGTCTTCTTATCTGTGTTAAAACTAAATTGAAATACAGTATTTAAAAGATGTTCACCTAAACCAATAGTCTGCCAGAGACATGTTGGCAAACTGCCTAAAAAGAAAACTTCTATCATTTTTGAAATGATATTCATATTTGTAAGACTTTGGAACAACAGAGAAATAAAGAAAGACAACAGAAACAATTAGGAATGTGACAGACAAGAGGAATGTATTTCAATATATAAGACAGTGAAAGGTATAACAAGATATGATATGAATTAAGATAAGATATAATTATATATATAATTATATAATAAAATAGTGTTGTAAGACTGATGATGTTGTTTTTCATGTGAACATAACCAGTAACAGATAAGCAGCCTGTTTTTATTTTTAGATAAAAATTTAGAAAATTATAAACAATAATCCAGTATTTATGAACTATTATTCTTATTCACTTTGGCAACATTGTTCTTAATGCCTAATTAACATAACTAAAAATGTATCATTTTTCTTTTTTTGTCCAAAACACTTACCTTTTTCACACTCAATAAAGTTTTCTCCTGTGATGACACTATAGTCTGTCAAAATTTATCCCAGGAAAAACATCTTAATGACATTTCGGTACACTTCTGAATTAATTAAAATGTATGCAACACAAAGGAATGGAAGAAAAAAATCCTGGAAATCATAATAACAATCTAAATATATAAAAATAATGAGTAAAACTGAAAACTATACTATTGAAATTTTTCAGACACAAAATCTGAGACAACAGAGAGTTCCTCCCATCAGTGTCTAGTAGAGCAATAACAGGAGAGCACAGCTATGTGACATTTGGGATTTCCTTCTACTCAACTGTGTCCAAAGTCACGGAAGCCACTGGACTATATCTAGACTTCATTTAAACATGGGCCCAAATGCAAACTCTGACTGCAGCATGGGCCTGTGCTGTCTTTGGAGCTTAAGAAAGTAAAACCTTTATGCTTTCGCTGTCCTTTAGGACAGACATAATCATTCAGGTTGGATGTTGTGAGCCCAGATATCATTATGCCTGCTCAAATTAAGTCTGCCTTTATATATTTCATTATGCCCTGCAGTGATGCCATTTAACTGTTGCCAGGCCAAAGAAGTAGCTTGATCTCATCCCTAGGAAAATTTGGTGTTGTGTACAGCAAAGCAGCGTTCACCCCACCCAACTTCAGGCATGGATCGTAGCAAGAGAAAGGCAAAGGCAGATGTCCCCTGGGTTCTGCTATAGCCAGTGGGGACACACAGCCTCTCCTGGGGACTGGCACAAAGCAGGAGCTTGGCTGTGGGCCACCCAAATAGGGATACAAGGAACAAGGGGAAGTTTCACCTGTTGCTTTGCTATCTCGAGCTTCCTTAAACTTCATAGACACACGTGGCTGGAGATGTGTATCGCAGAGTCTATTGGGTCCAGGTCAGGCCTGGAGCTGCAAGGCTGTGTCCTGGGGGCTGTGCAGGCATAGGAAGAATTAACATCCAAAGAGTTAGGATTTGTCCTGATTTAAAAACATAATCTCCCTGAACTGATAATAAAGAGTAATAAACAGGATAGAAATAAAACCCTAGATTAAAAAATAACCCACATAAGAACAAGAAGAAGTTTAAAGATGGAATTAAGGACTGCCACAATCCAGATACCAAAGGCATCTAAACAAAATAAAAAAGAATAAACACCACAAAGGTATCACTTTATCTGTAGCCTCAGCATTTTTTTTATCCTCTGAGATGCCAAAAGCTGACAGGACAATTTCTAACATTTCAAATCACTCAGATATACATTCCTACCAGTCCAGAAGCATGTTCATCTTCTTAATGACACTAAACTGTGGCCTATTCAACATATAAGGAATGACTTTAAAATTAAAATGAGAGCACACATCAGGAATCACTCACAGAAATAAAGGAACAAACTATCACAAACATATTATGGTACATGGAGGAAGTTCCAATTTTTCATGCCCCATAATATTTGAGTCTTAAAGAATCAAAGCCATGACATTTCCTTGAAGTTTACAAACCCTTCTCCTCAGAGAAGATGAAAGAAATAAACCAAACTCAAGACATGGAAACCAGTTATACTGGTATCACCTGTCAGACATTTGAGCTTGTGGCAACTCTTATCTAAACATATTCCTTCTTAGACAGATTTTTTTCTGGTATCAGGAATCTGTTCTAATATTTGCCTGCCATACTTTCAGTGGTGTCTAAATAATCTATTTCAAAGCCACAAAGGACTTATTTTTCTCATGACATTTCTTGATACAATGCAACAAGAAATCTTTGCACCAATAGCTTAGGAAAATTTAATTAGGCATGCTGAATGGTGAAGCATAGCATATGCTTCTATGCTAGCTAATGTATTATGAAGGGTCATTTGATCTTGTATTTCATGGTATAAGGTGATAACTTACGCATGATAGAAAGGAATTCTCTTCTCGAGCATATTACCATTTTCAATTAACCAGGAACACTATTTGCCCCTATTTCTCTCCCTATCATTTTCTAAAACACTGAATATCATTTCCAGAGCCAGGAAAAATTGCTAGATGAGTTAATAATTTAGTGTACTATGACAACGCCATGATTTCTCTATTGTACTACATACAACAAATAGTATGATGCAAAATGCAAAAAAAAATGCCCTTATTGCTATATAATTCAATAAAGTTTTATTGTTGAGACATGGAAAAGATGAGTTTGGAAACAAAAGTGCATGCAACAAACGACCTGGCCTGTGATCTATCATAAGACTTTTCTCATGGAAGCCCACAGAAAGAAAGTAACTTTATACAGAATGGTTTATTGCTGCATTTGTAAGCTACATATAAAAAATCCTTTTATTTATTTATCATTCTAGACTACCACCTTCATGAACAAATTGCCAAGTAACATTCTGTGTATGCATTAGGATGAAATTCCATACAATCCTGAGGATGAATGAGACCTTATTCACTTTCACTGAAGTACTACATACAGGCCTCCAACCATTTGTGAACAGTTTAAATCTATTTGCAAGTAGATTCCGGAACATTATTTATAAACTATTTTATTATTTAATACTGGTATACTTCAATGCATACTTCAATGAACATAAAGATTTTTCTTTAATCATGAATTTGCATTAAAATTATTATATCTCACTATGCATCAATACATAATGAACCCATTGTATATCTGGCAGACTAAGCGGTAAAGTACTAAATGATAAAACCCAAGGAAAGCAAATTAGCTGTGACCTTAAGAGAATCTCATTTAAAAAATATATATATTCATAAGTTCATTTTTTAAATTATTTAAAATTTGATACAAAAGTTCCAAGAGTAATGCTTCCTTTAAATACTTCATAAATAATAAACCAGCAATATTTTTACTATTGTTATTCCTATGAATATGGCCACCGGCCTTAAGTCAGAAACACCCACAGCAACTGCATATTTGAACAGTATCTAAGTGGTATTTGGGATACCACAGATTCCTCATGATTTTGGAGAAGGAAATGTATGTGGTATGTTAGGCAATTTTGTGAGTATACTCCAGCTGGCACTGATGTTTCTGCTAACAAATGAAATTTGAAAAAGATAGGACCATATTTTGAAGAGAAATTTTAATTTTACATGCAGAAGTTTAAATTAGCTGCAGTTTTGTTTAACATCTCAAAGAACTACTTTGAAATTCTTGGGCACTTCTATGTCTAATATACTCTGAATGTACATGCAATCTCTTTGATGTTGCTTATTATCTTTGGAGTCCCCACACCAGCTGTGATCTGCTAAACTCTCTTCTTTCATGAGGTATTTTCACTGCAACTCACAGAAAAATTCAAGTAACCAGGAAAAATTAGGCTGGCATTTGGGGAAGCTCTTGTTTTCTTTTTCAATAGATTGGAATCCAAATCTATGCACTTAATCATATGAAATTATATTCACTTTAATACATATTCCTCTTGATGTTCTTTTTTAAATTGCATTGTGCATTACTCAGAAGAGGGTCTGGACAGCACTGAGTACAGTTCAGCCTCAATTCTGGTGGAGAACCAACAACTTCCTTTTCAAGATAATCACACTTCAGAATGCACAGATTTCAGCTAGAAAGTAGCATGAAGAATAGCGTGACTTGGCAAATTTATGCATACAGGAATTATTTTGTGTGTTAAGAACAGACTGTTGCCCTTGATCTCTCCTACTTTCTCTCTGAGTCACATTGTAGGTTTTTTTTTAACTTTTGGCAATAGATTTCAGTAGAATATTATTAGAGGGATATATGTCCTGTAGTGTGAAGCAACAGTTTGTAAATTGTTGTTCCATAGGCCTATCTGGACATAAACACACATTAAATATTTCCTTGAATTCAGACAGTTAAACACAGGATGATCACAGTGCATTCAGTCTTATGTTCTCAAGTTGATGAGATGTAACAAATATCACAAAATCACAGAATCACTGAGATTGGAAGGGACCTCTGGAGATCATCTAGTCCAACCCCCCTGCTCAAGCAGGGTCACCTAGAGCACATTGCACAGGATCACGTCCAGGCAGGTTTTGAATATCTCCAGAGAAGGAGACTCCACAACCTCTCTGGGCAACCTGTGCCAGTGCTCTGTCACCCTCACAGTGAAGAAGTTTTTCCTCATATTCAGATGGAACTTCCTGTGTTTCAGGTTGTGCCCGTTGCCTCATGTCCTGTCTCTGGGCGCCACTGAGAAGAGTCTGGCTCCATCCTCTTGACACCCTCCCTTCAGATATTTGTATACATGGATAAAATCCCCTCCCTGTCTTCTCTTCTCCAGGCTGAACAGTCCCAGCTCTCTCAGCCTTTCCTCATAAGAGAGATGTTCCAGTCCCCTAATCATCTCTGTAGCCCTTCGCTGGACTTGCTCCAGTAGTGCCACATCCCTCTTGTACTGGGGAGCCCAGAACTGGACGCAGTACTCCAGATGTGGCCTCACCAAGGCTGAGTAGAGGGGGAGGATCACCTCCCTCGACCTGCTGGCAACACTCTTCCTGATGCACCCCAGGATACCATTGGCCTTCTTGGCCACAAGGGCACATTGCTGCCTCATGCTTAACTTGGTGTCCACCAGCACTCCCAGGTCCTTCTCAGCAGAGCTGCTTTCCAGCAGGTCAACCCCCAACCTGTACTGGTGCAGGGGGTTATTCCTCCCTAGGTGCAGGACCCTGCACTTGTCTTTGTTGAACTTCAGGAGGTTCCTCTCCGCCCACCTCTCCAGCCTGTCCAGGTCTCTCTAAATGGCAGCACAGTCCTCTGGGGTATCCACCGCTCCTCCCAGTTTTGTACAGTCAGCAAACTTGCTGAGGGTGCACTCTGTCCCTTCATCCAGGTCACTGATGAAGAAGTTGAACAAGACTGGACCCAGTACTGACCCCTGGGGGACACCGCTAGCTACAGGCTTCCAACTAGACTCTGTGCCACTGATCACAACCCTCTGAGCTCTGCCATTCAGCCAGTTCTCAATCCACCTCACTGTCCACTCATCTAAACCACACTTCCTGAGCTTACCTATGAGGATGTTATGGGAGACAGGGTCGAAAGCCTTGCTGAAGTCAAGGTAGACAACATCCACTGCTCTCCCCTCATCTACCCAGCCAGTCATTCCATCATAGAAGGCTATCAGATTGGTTAAGCATGATTTCCCCTTGGTGAAGCCATGCTGACTACTCCTCATCACCTTCTTGTCCTCCACATGCTTGGAGAGGGCCTCCAGGATGAGCTGCTCCATCACCTTTCCAGGGATGCAGGTGAGGCTGACTGGCCTGTAGTTCCCTGGGTTCTCCTTCTTGCCCTTTTTGAAGACTGGAGTGACATTGGCTTTCTTCCAGTCTTCAGGCACCTCTCCTGTTCTCCATGACCTTTCAAAGATGATGGAGAGTGGCTTAGCAATAACATCCACCAGCTCCCTCAGCACTCGTGGGTGCATCCCATCAGGGCCCATGGATTTGTGGGTGTCAAGTTTGCTTAAATGATCTCTAACCCACTCCTCCTCCACCAAGGGAAAGTCTTCCTCTCTCCAGACTTTCTCTCTTGCCTCCAGGGTCTGGGGTTCCTGAGGGCTGGCCTGAGCAGTAAACACTGAAGCAAGGAAGGCATTCAGTAACTCTGCCTTCTCTGCATCCTTCGTCACCAGGGCACCCACCCCATTCAGCAAAGGGCCCACATTCTCCCTAGTCTTCCTCTTGCTACTGATGTATTTGAAGAAGCCCTTCTTGTTGTGCTTGACCTCTCTTGTCAGATTTAATTCCAAACGGGCCTTAGCCTTCCTTGTTGCATCCCTGCATACTCTGACAACGTTCCTATATTCCTCCCAAGTGGCCTGTCCCCCTTTCTGTATACTTCCTTCTTCTGGTTGAGTTTTGCCAGGAGCTCCTTGCTCATCCATGCAGGTCTCCTGCCTCCTTTGCTTGACTTCCTACTCATAGGGATGCACCAATCTTGAGCCTGGGGAGGTGATGTTTGAATATTAACCAGCTCTCTTGGACCCCCCTTCCTTCTAGGGCCCTAACCCATGGGATTCCTCCAAGTAGGTCCCTGAAGAGGCCAAAGTTTGCTCTCCTGAAGTCCAGGGTTGCAATCCTACTCAGTGCCCTGCCTCCTCCTCGCAGGATCCTGAACTCCACCATCTCATGGTCACTGCAGCCAAGGCTGCCCTCAGCCTTCACATCTTCAACCAGTCCTTCTTTGTACAAGGTCCAGCAGCACACCTCTCCTTGTTGGCTCCTCCACCACCTGTGTCAAGAAGTTGTCACCAATGCTCTGCAGGAACCTCCGGGACTGTTTGTGCCTAGCTGTGTTGTCTTTCCAGCAGATATCAGGGTGGTTGAAGTCCCCCATGAGAACCAGGGCCTGGGATCATGAGGCTACTTCCAGCTGTCTGTAGAAGGCCTCATCGACTTCCTCCTCCTGATCAGGTGGCCTGTAGTAAACACCCACAACAGTGTCACCCATGCTAGCCTGCCCTTTAATCCTTACCCATAAGCTCTCGACTCGCTCTTCATCCACCCCTAGGCACAGCTCAATACATTCCAGTTGCTCTCTCACATAAAGAGCAACTCCACCACCTCGCTTTCCTGGCCTGTCTTTCCTAAAAAGTACATAGCCATCCATGACAGCACTCCAGCATGAGAGCTATCCCACCATGTCTCTGTAATGGCAATGAGATCATGGCCCTGCGACCGCACACAGATCTCTAGTTCTTCCTGTTTGTTCCCCATGCTGCGTGCATTGGTGTACAGGCACTTCAGAGAGGTTATCGAGCATGCAGGTTTCCCAGGAGGGATACAAGAGGATCCTCCATAGCCACATCCCATGCACACTTCCCTGGCTGCATTCACCTGCTGGAGGCATCCTGACTTGAGCAGTCTTTTGCCAGCTACCCTGGCACTAAAACTCTCCCCTTCCCCCATCTTTCCTAGTTTAAAGCCCTCCTTACCAGGTTGGCCAACCTGTTGGCAAAGACCCGCGTGCCCCGCCTCGTGAGGTGGATCCCATCTCTCGCCATCAGTTGTCGATCTTCAGACAGGGTCCCATGGTCATAGAAACCAAAACCCTGTTGCCAACACCAGTGGCGCAGCCAGTCGTTAACTTGGAAAGTCCGTCTCCTCCTCCTCTCATCCATCCCCCTCACTGGCAGGATTGAGGAGAAGATGACCTGGGCTCCCAGACCCTTGACCACCATCCCCAGAGCTCTGAAATCCTGCTTGATGGTCTCCAGTTTGCCCTTGGTGTCATTAGTGCCCACTTGGAAGAGCAGCAGTGGGTAGTAGTCCAAAGCACAGACAAGCCTTGGCAGTCTTTCCATGACATCTCTCACACGAGCCCCTGGCAGGCCACAAACCTCTCTAGACATGAGGTCAGGTCAGCGGATAGGTGCCTCCGTCCCCTGCAGCAGGGAGTCCCCCACAACAATCACCCACCGCTTCTTCCGGGCATTCCAGCAAGGCACAGGGTCTGTTGTCGCAGGTACTTCCCTTGCAGCCATGCCCAGCTCCTCCTCATCCTGGAGGGCACTAAACCTGTTCTTCAGCTGCAAGTCTTCGGGAGGAGTAGGAGCCTTTCTCCTCCCATGAGCAGTGACCAGTTTCCAGCCTTCTTCTACGGTGTTATGATGTACCATTTCACACGGCACAGAGCCCTCTGGCAACTCCACTGCTGTGGGGGGTTGGGACTCCTGAAGCTGCACAGTCTCCAAGAATACCCTGTCTATATCTTGCTCTGCTTCTCAGATGCTGCGCAGCCTACTGACCTCCTCCCGTAACTCCCTTACCTGACGACACAACTCACCAACAGCAGCACACCTCCTGCAGGAGAGCTGGCTGCCAGCCCAGGCCTCCCGGAGAGGCCCCAAGCACTCCCTGCAGCCTGACACCTGTAGAGCTGCATCTACTGTCAGAGGGTCGGTCTGGGTCCCAGCCTCTGACACAGCAACTCCCACAGCCACTGGGGAATGTGCTCTGCGGCGTGTCACGACCATACTTGAGGAAGCACACACCACAGGGAACAGAAACGAAGGTACCTTTGTGTGCCCTTCTGCACAAACTGCTGCCTCTGCTGCACTCTGGGAGCTCTAGGCCTGGCTTTTATATAGGCCTCTCCCTAGCACCAGCTAAGAGGGTGCTTGACCCGCCCTAATCAAGGGCCACTGGGATCAAAGGCCCCAACTCCCTCTGGTCAGGGGCAACCAAGAGAGCTCATTAGCAGCAGCCACTCCTAGCTAGAGCTTTTCCCACGAGCTTTTCCCGGGAGAAGTCAAGGCCTCCTGCAGTTGTCCTTGCCTAGCTTCCCCTTTCCTGTTCACAGCAATCACCTTCTAGTTCCTCGGGGGTCCTCAGAAAGCCCACAACTTCCAACAAGATTCTCAAGTTCTAGTCAGAGCCCAAACACTGCTGCACAAACTGCTGCATCTGTTCACTGCGCTCTGGGAGCTCTAGGCCTGGCTCTTATATAGGCCTCTCCCTAGCACCGGCTAAGAGGGTGCTTGACACGCCCTAATCAAGGGCCACCGGGATCAAAGACCCCAACTCCCTCTGGTCAGGGGCAACCAATATGTAAGAACAGGTAGAAGAAATTAATAAAATTCCTATTCACACAAGAAAACATAAAAGCTAAGTGGCTAATTCTGCCTTAAAATTCTGAAGAAATGTGGATTCTCAAGAAATATGCTTTCATGTACACTTTGCTTTCTTATCATTAGAACTTGGAACAGAATTGGCTTCCTCAGAATGAAGCAGCAACTTTGAACAGTCCCACTCACTCAGGGACTGTGGTCTGCAGTGGGATTGGGAACAGTCACTAAGAGTAGGATTCATCTCACCTATGTTTAGCTCCCCCAGAAGTCAGGTGTGGAGCCTAAGCCAGTTGTGAAAGTCAGTAAAGACAAAGCGAGATTCATCCCACATATCTTGGATGTACAGATGTCCAAAGGGGGAATAAATTGTCCTATGGAGGCAGACAATGTTCGTTATACAGAGGGTCTAGACAGTAACTGACATTAAACCCATAGATTTAGAGAGCCAAAAGATGAATTTCTCTCCCCATCCTATGTACATTCTGTGACATTCAGAACAAGTAAATCATAAGTAAGAATTTATCCATATTTTTGTGTGGTAGTGCTGGGCAGTAGCCGCAGGACAAGCAGGACAACCAAAACTTGAATAGTGGAAAACTCATTCCAAATGAAATATTTACTGTATATAATAATCAATTCTCCACCTACATTATTAATCAAAGACTGTATATAATTTAGCTAGCATGGTCAGCAGTGTGACACACTATTTTATTCCCTGTAAGAGCTACCTGCATCATAGGATTAGAAAGTGAATCTGCAGATTCTTTATGCCGGCTGCTCATGCAGCTAAGAAAGAGAAAGAAGAAAATGGCTGAAACCAGATATATCTAAAGGCTGATATCTGCAGCACAGGAGTGGAGTGGTAGAACATGTAGACACATATGATCCTCCTTATAAATTATCTGGTGTCCGGACCATCAAGAGGACAAAACAAAGATTTTTATTCAGAGGTTCAATATCACATCATTTCTTATTCTGGGCTTAGCACCATGATCAATCCTTCTACTTGCAACAGAGTCTTCCCTACTCCATTGTGCGAAGTCTATAACAGATTCATTTCCATGAAGCATGTTTTAAGAATTGCAGCAAAATCTCTGAAAGAACAAACTAAAATATTAATTGTATTTTCAACAGTTGGGAGCAACAGTTTGGCCTTGAAAATGGCTGAAAACAGTAAAGCAGAATTATACATATTATATAATGTCAGACTACTCAGGAGTACACATTTGCTACATCAATTTAAAGAAATGTAAAACATTATTTTTGGACTTACATATGTACCTATGTATCAACTGTCTTCTTAATACCCAGAGACTCAATATAAGCCTAATGTTATATTAGAGTTGAAGACAATTATATGAATGGTTAATTATGTTTATAATTAAGGAAGGAAGCTTTGCTGGTCATTCCCTACATCTCCCTACCCTGTAAAGAGACCTCTGGAGAAGGATTAACAACATAACACAAAAGAAACATCCTTTTTCTTTCCCTCTCACGCCAAATAAAAAAGCATTTGGTAACAGACTTCTTCAATATAGCAGGAGATGAATTGGGAGCTGTAGATGGACAGAAAAACAGAGACCTTTTTTTATAAGAAAAGTTTCCCACTTCAATGAGACTCTTAAGTGGATTCTTCAAACTTTATAGATATTCCCTAAATCATTAATGTACTGGAGCACCAAACAAAAAATACACAACAGCAGCCATTTACTTTGGACTTTCACAGCAAGGGTTTGCAGGCATGGGAAGGGAGGAATTGCCAGTAACAGCCTAAATTCAGCAAAGCACTTGCACACCCCCAGGCTAAAAAACCCACATGTTCTTAAGTCTTCTAAAAGCAGTTTATGAGATCAAGGTCTAGTGTTAAGTGCCAGGGTTAGTTCTAAAGACCTGGTTTAAACAAAGTTATAAGACAGTGTGAAAGGCAAAGGATGGATAGTATATGGTGATCAGGGTAAGGCTTTGTATCCATATTTCAAAGCCATACCCTCCACCTCCCTCCAAGATTTTATAAAAATAGAATTCATAGAATTCATTCTTTTTTGGATTATAAATAGAAGTCACCTGATTTAAACCAGTGGAATATCTGACCTTATAAAAAGATAAAATATTATACCAGTAAAGAAAGGGTTTGGAAAAGAACATGAAAGCCTTGAACGTAACCAGATTTCCTTAAAAGTCGCAGGCATTCCGCAGGGATAACATTTCACTCCTAATCTGAATTTACAAAACTTTGGATTTAATGTAGTAACATGCAGCATTTGTAAGGAGATTTACAATTATCAATGCACTAATTCTTCTTAAACACCTTTAAAGTAGACAGGGAAGTATTACTATCCTTTATTGTGGGAGAACCAAGTCTCTGGGAAAGAAAGCCACTTTCCCAGAGCCACATAGAGATGGGGAACTAAAGCTAAAATTTAGACTTCTCCTGACTCCAAATTCCAGGTCCATATTGGATTCAATTCATATTCACCTCCAAGGTGGGGGGGGGGGGAAGCCACCATCAATACTGTTTGGCAGGTTAATAACATACCTTTTGTTTTTGTTGCATATTCAAAATAATGATTGCCCAGAGCTGCATACTTGCTTTACTTTAACTATGTTCAATAACACAAAAATGTAACTCATGCTCAAGAGTTCTTGGAAAGAAACTGGTGTCAGAGCATATATAAAATTAATATTTCTCTTTTTCAGGGAAGATGAAAAGAGGGAGGGTTTTTTTTTGATAAAATACGGCTACAAGCTGAAGCAATCGTCTGTAGATATTTTCCTTAAAACTGTTACTGAGAAACCACAAATTATTGCAGATTGCATGAGAACTGTACCACAATGAAGTTATAGCTATAACATTATATTGATTCTGGGTAGATAAATGAAGAAGGAATGCTACAGTACAACAGTAATCAATCAAAAAAATAATCTAGAGACTAATCAATGTCTCTGAATAAGAGAACATTAATCCCTGATGGAGATATTACACACAAAATATTATCTAGCTTAGCTATCTAAACTTCACTCACCATCTTCTCCTATTATGTTTATCATGGAATCGAATTTCAGAGGGCTCCAAAGAGCTGTTGCTCCAAGCCTGATTTTTTTCATTATTCTATTTAATTGTGTGCGCTGTAATTTAATTTACTGTAATGCTGCCTCTGTTGTGGCAATGCAAAATTCCTTGTAACAGTAACCCATTAAAGTATATTAAAAGTATTTATCATGGTCCTCAAGAGTATAGATAACATTATGCACGGAAAACTGGGATTTAACATAATTGCTGCAAATAATTCAAAACAATTCTTTCTGCATTTATCTGTATGTAAAACAGCATGAA
Organism: Apteryx mantelli; assembly: GCF_036417845.1. Taxonomy (NCBI): domain Eukaryota; kingdom Metazoa; phylum Chordata; class Aves; order Apterygiformes; family Apterygidae; genus Apteryx; species Apteryx mantelli. The sequence goes on along the minus strand of NC_089980.1, from coordinate 110,547,932 downwards.
CAATAATCGTAAAACAAAACCCAGCAAGATCAAACCCGGTCTTTATGCAGCCTCATGCAGATAAATAAAATACTCTGGAATATAAATCACTGCTCTGAAAAAGTATAGATGGGAAAAAACACCAGTGTGAAAAGATCTACAGTCCCCAAAATTGCTTTAAGCCATTGAGTTCATTTACTTCTTGCATTTACATACTTCCTTTGTCTCTGCCTTTTTCTTTATCTCATGCAAATGTTCTGCCTTTTTGTTCCAGAGTTTGCTTTATTCTTTTTAAGAAAACTTCCTGCCTGCCCCAAGCCCACTGAAGTTGGTGTCAGGGCTCATACTGATTATGCTATCCAAGTCTGACAATTCTGCCATTTGTGGGAGTGGGCAGACTCCCATTTAGTTGAATGGTCTCATAACCAAACCTTTTGTGCTAGTATATGGCACCAGAGCACCTGCATGGATGGTGGCAACAGCTGAATTGCACCAGCTTGCACCACATGATTCTCCAGTCCACGAATTCTAAGTGCCCTGAAGTCCCATTACCCCACTGGCTCTGTTACCGGGGTAGATCACAGCTGAGTTACTGGGCAGCTTGTCTCTAATGCATAATATATGCATACAGCCTTACTTTTCTGTTGTAATCAGAAAATTCCACAAACAAAAAAAATGAAACTGTTTTCAGGGCAAAATTTACTAAATGGTTACAAGTTGGCAAAACAGAAAACATATAATCTTTCACTTCTCTGAATATATGGTTTTTTTTTTACTATGGGCCATCTTGACCCTTCCTATGTTCCTCTTTTACTACTTATTTGCTTTGTTTTCTGTAAAGTTTCGAGGTCTATCATCAGTTTTAACTCAGAACAGAGAAAACAAACCTGAAACACTATCTGTGCATTCTGCCCTTTGGAATTAGTTTAATATAGCAGAAAGAGAAGAATGTGTCCCACCTTTTGAAAACAGCAATATAAGTCTCAGAAATATCCTGGCACAGCTAAGAAATATGTAAGTCTGTTTTAACATCAGATGCGAGGGAGGAGATGAAGATTTTTAATATCACCACTGTGATGCATCAGTAATAAAACAGGGATTTTTCAGCATCTGTTCAGAGTCTGATGTAATTCTTGTGTGAGAACAATGTAATTTTCTTAAGTATCAGCCCTAAAGTATGTAATTTTTAACACAAGGTTAAATTGCCCTCTTGGCTACTCAGTTTTGAAAATGCCATCACTAATTACATAGAAATATACCACTTCATGAATCAATTTATCAAGAAATATTTAAAGTGATACAGCGGCTTTAATCTCTGCAACAGTGCTAACATCTCACCCTTTAGACTGGGACTTCAGTCTCAGAATTAACCGAGAAATATTCTGAGTTTGCATTTGAATTTCTCTCACTCAGTAAAAAACTAAGAGTGATTTCTTCCTCTCACTATCCATCAGCAAAACTGTCCCTGGCTTCAGCAGTGCAAAAACTGCGCTTCTGGGACACTGAGAGTATGAGAGAAAATCTTACAGATTTCCATATACATCAAAGGAGATAACTGCAAAAAATCTCAAATTTTATTTAAATTCCAAGCATTCTAAGTTAATGCTTAAATGAGTGTTGAACTTTCCTGAAAATTTTGTTTTCCTACCTTTGCATGTAACTAACCTATGAACTTTAATTTTTCTTCAATAATTAATATAGATCAAGGTTAGGAAAAATGGTAATCCTTGTTTTTCTGCAGTATTTCCAATTTAAAATGAAAGATTTGACTTGCATTCCAATTTTCCATGTGTACACAGAAATATAAGTCTTTGTTATATAATACCAGATCATGTCATAAAACACTATGCATGCCAACAATTTTAGAGGCTTCAGTTCCGTTTCCCCCAATAAGCCGAAGTTTGTGCAAATTGTTTGGCATTCATAGTGCTTTCCAAGAAATCATGGACAAATAAATTACAGAATGAATGCGAAAGACTGTTTCCAAAATTTGTTGTCCAAAATTTATAGTTCATAAATTTGTCTCTGAGAAAAAAAAAGGCCATCAGGTTTTTCAATTTGCTTAATTTAGGATTTTTCTATCATGGGGAGGGTTCACTGGGTATAAAGCCAGCTTAGCAACCTTCACTGACATCCTTCTTTTACTGGTGACTCAGGGAGGGACTGGCTAAGAGATGGTGAAGAAATAAATATGGTACTTCTGTGACCCAGCAATTCCCAATTGCTATATCTTGGCTCTGATAGTAGGCCAGATCTTGCACTAGTGAAAACATGGTCCAATACTGGGGAAAAACAGCTACCTTATTATCTGTGTCCCTTCCTCAAAGAGGGAAGACTTGGTACAGGTGAGTATCTACTTGCATAAAAGTAAGCTGTGGTAACTTGGTCTCTCTCTATAATAGTAGAGTACTTATTTTCATAAGTAATATGTAAAAAACTGGTGACACAAGTCTGCTTTCTTCACTCACAAATGACTTTTTTAAAAAAAAAATGCAAATAAAAATTTTAACTGCCATGAGGCTAGGAACAGTTTGCTTACTGAGAAGCGTAAATGACTTCTTTAAGGGAATGACAAAGTACTGTGTATATATTCCTTTAGTGACCAGGAGGGAGATCAACAGGAGAACTGGAACTCAAATGGAGATGGCAAGAGATGGCCTCTGTGCATCATCTTCAGATCTAGATCTGAATGTATGTGAGAGCTGATGGGCAGCACAAACAGCAAGACAGATCTCTAAGGAAGAGGTTTTTCTACAGCTTGGGAATAAAGAGACTCAGACGAGGTGGAATTTCACTGCAGAGGAGACAAGCAGCTACAGTGCCCCATACATAGGTAGTAAACAGTAATTTGTGGGGGGGGGGGGTGAGGATGTAGGATGATATTAAATTCTTTCTGAAGTATAAAGGGTGGTCTGCTATTGACATCTTTCTATAGGCTGTTTCGTTACCTGCTGCATGAAACTCAGAACAGAAAAAAAAGGAAGCATCACCCACACTTAGGGCAGGGAAAGGATCTGGAGGCTTATTCAAATATGTCCTGAGAAGATGCTGGGGTTTATACCAAAATGAAAGAAACATTATTGAATAATTTGGTGATAATTCATCAATAACATTGCTTGAGGTTTACCAATCTGAAAATAGAAGAAGTGCCATCCACTGGGAACTGGCTATCAATCTGTAGAAGCACTTAGGAAATGGGTTAAGAAAAGAGCTTCAAACTTCAGAAGTGATTATGCATCTCTTGGAGAAAGAACAGTTGAATGTTAACTAGCATAGGAATTTCAAACTGTTGACCAAGACAGATGTTCCCAGCCACTGTGCTGAAGACATCAAAAGGAACTGGCTAATATAGAATGAGTTATGCTCAGTCATAAATTACAGTTATATATATCACACACATGCACATATGGACTGAAATCTTTCCTCAAGTCTGACCCCTCTAAGCAAGGTCAGAATGGCTGATTTACCCAGCCAAAACAAAGGAAACCTGAACTTAACCTAAGAATAATCAGGGAAAAAGGGTGTTTTCTCTGCAGCAAGATAGGCTATGTAGTAAAATGGGTCCTAAAACTCAGAGGGAGAAGACAGAGAAAACAACCTAAATCTTCTACATAAATATGACACACCACCTTCAGAAGAAAAAATACATACAGCAAGGAAACAAATAAACTTGGCAGAAAGGGAAACAAATGGACATTCCCAAAATTTTATGATACAAACTGAAACAGCCAGGGGTTACTGTGTTGCAGTTCATTTGAAACTGCATAAATTGAGGGATAACAAGTAGTTGATCTTTCTGGTCAGATTCCAAAATCCAACGTTATTGGTAAATGATATTCAAGAGGTGCCTATTAACATAGATGACCTTTCTGATAGATAAGCAACTAAGAAAGGAAGGTATCTCATTGATTAGGTACGCAGAAAGGACTATCTGAATACCTAGAAGAATCCACCCCAATATGGCCAATTAACCGTGCCTTGGCCTCAATGGCATCACATTCTTGAGGAAAGAAGTTAGAGTTTGTTCCCACCTCAGCCAAAGAGTCAGAGAGGGAACCAATGAAAGCTGGAAAACTTACCAAACAAGAGATGCTCCCATCAGCCAGGACTGTGATGCAGACAGATGATCTGAGGAAAGACAGTGTTCTGACAGAGTGCAGAGAGGGAGGAAGAAAATAACTTTCTCTTAAGAGAAAAGAGTCTCTTTTCTTTGTTCCTGCACTCTGGGTAAAGTGGAGTCTTCTGGAAGGAAGGAGAAGGAACTGTCCTCTGAGAATGACCTCATTCGCACAGCTCTGAGGAGGTAGTGGAGCATGAGAGGGAACAAACAGCATGCATGGAGATGATGAAAGACCTAGAGGAGCAATGAAAAGATGAACATCCAAACATTTGTCATAAAAGCCCCCTCTGTGTGAGTCTGTGTGAATGGGTTCTGTAGGTATCAGTAAGTTTTGACGGAGAAATAGTTACCAGAAAACATCAGGACAAAGAAAGGAAAAGTATGTGCTGAAAAGGTAGCTTGTGAAAACTGGTGAGCTCTGGAGACTACTGGTCCTGTTGAACCTGCAAGAACTGATAGAATCTGAGAAAACCAAGAGGCTGCTGAGCAGCAGCACACACTGGCAGCAACACCGGGTTGTTTAACTCAGCCCGCATCCAAGACGGTGGTGGCTGCTATATGCAGATGAAGGCTATGGGATTACACATACACCTGATTAAACATAGTACCTCTGGCAGATTTTCTGCACGCCTACCTAGAAGCCATCAAACTGCCAGCATGCCATCCACTCCTGCATATACAGTTGGAGTTGTCCTCCCACCTGTTGCTCTAACTGGGTAACTACGGGTGAGTGTGAGAGTGAACTGTGCAACTAAATAAGTGAATGCTCTGTGAGAACAGTTATCTGCTATTAGCAATAACAGCTTAAACAACAAAAGATGTTCTAATAAGTACTGATTGTCATCTGTGTCTCCCCCCAGCTCCATTTTCTATCAGGGAAAGGGAGTTTACAACAGATTGGAGATGACAGAAAGAGATATTTCCCCAAGAAACTGCATTAGTTGAGCAACTGAAAGTTGCTACCAAATGAGTAACACTGGAGAAAACAGTGATATTTATCTACAGTCCTTTATTTTAATCTGTGCCTGCCAACAGATTCACGTTTTCTCTGTATAGGGAGTTACTATGTCCTTTAGAATTTTTGTCCAGTTTGTCCAGGTTTAGAGTTTGGAAACCTCTGGTACCTTTTGACATACTCAACTGAAGGAAAAGCTGAGAGAATGTAGATTAAGGCAGACTTTAAAGAGTTAACCTTCTTTTGCAAATGATCTTCATTTGAAAGATTTCCATTTCAAAACATGAGGGGCTCTGTTTTTTGACTTTGCTTGCATTTTTCTTCATTGCTGTTTCTTTGTTATGGTTCTTGTGGCCTCACAGCAGGCAATATCTGGGAGGTGGTGGGATTTAGGAAGGAAAAAAATGAGTTGCAGCAGAAGTAGTGAGTTGCTGTTGCTTCTGCTCATATCTTGAAGGCATGTTGAGGACCTAATCCTGCTCTTGGTCCTAAATGGGCTGTTGGGGTAGAATGCCTGTAAGCTCTAAGGTATCATGCAGATTGTAGAGACAGTAATATAAAGTCAATAATGCTTTTATATTCAGCAAAGGAAAGCTCAACAGAAAAAGATTAAATGGGTAAGCACCAACTTAGTGCTTTAAAACTAGCTATTGATGCTTCTGGATGTGAGCCAGTTTTCTAAACCCAATATCACACATTATTCTATCTTTCCCTTAAAGATTTTACAGCTAAAGAGGACAGAAGTACTTCAGTGAAGTAGAAATATCTTACATAAGAAACAAACATTACAGGGATTTTGCATAAAATCCAGATCAAAACTCCCAGCAGGCTGAAATTAAACCTAGGGGTTCTCTTTTAAGAATGAAAATGGATTTAAAAAAAAATCTGAAATTTGTATCTCCAGCTGTAAGAGCTGAAATCTCATGATGCCACATTGGGCTTGACTAGCATAGCCATAAATTAGAGCGAGCAACTACACTGGCACAAGTGGAATGACACCAACGTAACACTTGGTGTGGGAGACCACTAGATGATTATTCTTCTTCCTAGTGTTTTCTGTCATTTCTTATAGTTGTTCAGAATGCTGCCACTGGAATGAAATATTATATATGTAACCATACTGTTTAAATGATTATAAAAGGTGCCCAGCAGTGACACTCAAAGGTTCTTGCAACTCAGGACAGAAAAGACACTTTTGTTTTGATGTTTTAGTAAAGCAAAGGGATTGGAAAAGCATATAATGTAATACTCAGATCATCACCTCCAATGGACTGAACTTGAAATTTTTTTCTTACCTTTTGAGACAGCTGAGTATTATATATATAGTCTTCTTGGAAAACCAATCAGGTCAAGAGAATATAATCAAAGAATTAACTCTCCAACATTAGGACACTATACTTACGGTAGACACTATCTAATCAAAAAATATATTGCGCTTCAAACCACAGAGTTACTGGGCACTAAGTTGCTTTTCATATGTGGACTCATGCTGTAAGTTATTTAAGCATATACTTAAAGTTTGTGGGATTGCATTCAGGGCTAAACATTTGTAGGGGACAGACCAGTGTGCACTGTAATTTCCCCATATTTTCAAATGTTTTATGAAGTACTCACATAATATGGCTATTCAAAATCACGCTAAAGACAATACTTTAATCACTGAATCTAGACAGATTCTCTCTGTGCTGACTTCAGTTCTTTTAAATCATTAGTATATAAGATACATATAAGATCTGCAAGAGACATTGGAAGGAAAAAGACTAGATCACCAGTTGTCAAGAAATTCTTAACATTTGTGTTTTTCAAAAGAAAAATTAATGCAAGAAAGCCTGTTAAACATGGCAGGCTGGCGTCCAGTGGCAGTGGAACTTCTTTGAACAGGGAAGTGTTTAATCCATGGATAAATGAAAGAGATAGCTCTACTGCACTTAAGTTTTCTTTCATGAAACCTTCTTTCTTCAATAACTATTTTAAATAACAGCTAAAATGTGAAAAGGAAAGCAGTTAAATGCTCATTCAGTAGATGACAAAGATTCTGTCATGGACAACTAGTTTCTTATGTGATGTTTTCAAAGCTGCAGTGCAAGTGTGTTCTCTAATTTCCCGTGTTTTATAGGAAAGAAACAGGACTTTAATAACAAGGACTGTAGTTGTAAAAATGAATTCTAAGCCACGCGTGGCAGTTCTGCTGAGTAATCAAGAAATAAACAGACATGAAGGGAAACTCCAAATGAGTTTATGGAACATCTTCCAAACAACTAGGACGAAAGACAAATGAGTGGAAGTTTAAACAATGAGAGAAATGGGTAATAAACAGAAAATGTGCAAAACACAAAGTGATGTTGACAGGGTTTCTCTCAGTAAACAGTGAGACTTTAAATTAAGCTGGCAGTTACCTATCAGTATTCAGAAGATTTAACACAAGTACTTATTTTGTCCATCATGTGTGGATGGCAGCCTGTGCACCATGTAGCAATTTACATCCTATCTTTCAAGTTATATGCTTATTTCCAAATCCCTTTTTTGGGTAAGTTCAAAGATGTTTGGACTGTCTGTGCAAAGACAGTGTGAGCCTTTTCAGTTTAAATAGTTAACTTGTCTTGCAAGAACTGCCTTGCAGATGATGAATAATGAATTTTCAGGAAAAAAAATCAGTTTAAAATCCATTTTTCATTTTTTTAACAAATAGAAAAGCAATGACAAATCTTCGAGTAAAACTGAAAATGTCATTTCAGAAAAATAATAACATTTTATTGTTCTTAGGTTATTCAACTCGTTCAAAAACCTTCATTTAGGTTTATTTTTTAAATGAAAAAGTCCTTTCAAACAAAAAGCACAGGCATTTTATTCTGAAAAATTTTAAACCAAAATACTTGCACATTAATAAAGATTCTTTCACAACCCTTCTTTTTCCTAGCTATAACAAATAACTAAATTCAATCTAATCTCAGAATTTTTGGAGCCTTCACATGTTTGTTTTCTAGATTATGATGTGTTCATTGAATACTTTTCATCACCTCTTTCTCTGAATGTTCCCAGCATAAAGTTAAACATGCGATAAGAAAAAAACATAGCTGTACAAGATGCAGTTTTTATTTTGCAAAGGACTTATACCTGCCATATTCTTTCAAACCAGTCTTCCTCCTTTTCACTATATGGTTTTACTTTTTCTATACCTTGTTAACTGTTTCAGTTATTAATCTGGGATCATGACCTTTATTTGCTCTCTTTTACTAACATTATACATACCAGTTAATTAATGGTATCACGCAAAGTACAGTCATTCTAGGTAAAACTCCCCATATATGATCTTACCTACTCCAATACAGTTCACGTCTGAAAAAACATAATAAAAATACGTGAGGTCATGATGCAGACAAGTACCATGTGCCCGGACTATAATTAAAGCTTTGACCAATTCTCACTGTTGCTATTGTTGCCATTGTTGCTAATGTTTGTTAAGCACCAGTAATGTGTTAAAGGCTTCAAACAACAAAAGGAGCTCCAGGTCTAATCCAGCAAATTGCTAATGTAAAATCTCTATCATACATGAAATTAAGGGTATAGACCCATCCCAGATTAGTGCACCCTTAGACCAGTATTTTATCTCCAGTCCATAGCAGATCCTTAAGGAAAAATAAAGTGGAGGAGTATGTTGTTGATTCTTCCCTTGAATACTCTCCATCCCAAACTCCAGCAATCTGCAGTTATGTAATGCAGCCCTTAATGAAAGTTCTAATAATATCAGCATTTTTATTTTATCTCTATCCCTAAATGGTCTTCATTTTCCTATGAAAATATTCTTCCACTCCCATCTGTATTAAAGCATTGCCATTCTGTTTTCTGATACACAATGTTCTGAAGTTGTACCACTAAATATAAAGACTAAGTTGTGTATAATATTATTATTTAACGTCTATGTTTATTGCATGTTGGTGTATGATTAATCTAAAAAAAATCAAGAACACTGCTCATACATAAACCATGGAGCATGGAGAAAGTGCAAGCCTCAAGATTATCTTCTCTCCTGCAAAATTCTGGCAGAAAAAGGAGTCTTTCTAGTATCTATTTTCGAGTAACTCACTCAAAAAATAGAAGTGCCTAAGGAACTGCACTACATATTTTCCTGCTTTTCCCAAAGAGAATCCATGCTCTTTCTGCTATATTTTATGCAAAAGAGCTATTCCAGCTAACTGCTTACATTTTTTTAAATGGTGCAGTGAAAAGCATTCATTGAGTGGTTGAAAAGGAGTAAATCTACATCTATGTACGAAGGCAATCAATTCATTCCACTTGTAATGAGATTTCTCTTGTCAGCTCAGTTTGATTAGTTACTTTTAGAAATGCCTTCCATGCTGTTTGGAAAAAAAGAAAAAGAAATGGAAAAGTGTGGAAGAATGGTTAAGTGAAAAGGGGCATGATCTCTTAGAAGTGAGCAATCCTGTCTTCACGATGGAGGGAGGATCCCACGGCTATGTGAGCTGTCCTTGAACATTCCTAGACCATTACAAAGGGGGAAGACAAGTAGTGGTAAACAAGTAAGGGAGGGGGCCGACAAGCCCCTCCACGTGAACAGCAACTTTGCACCAATCATGTATTCGCTTTAGGCGTGTGAACAGAGACTGTAAACCAATCATACAGCTATTGCTAGCGCATGCTCTATCGCCTGTCTATATATACTCTGTGTAAGCTCTAATAAAGAGAGAACGATCATACTCACATTGAGACTCATCATTACTCTGGGTCCATCTCCCACTCCGACAGAAAAGAATCAAAAGCCAAGAAACTTAATATGACTGTGCTTAACCTCATCACTACCTGTTCAGAAGAATGCATATTTATATCACTGTACTACTACAGGAATGAAGAGCTTTAATGCCATCCTATGAGTCAGCAAGATAATGAGAGTTCTCAGTTTGGAAACCTTGCTGTTTCCACCCATCATAAAAACCCACTGGAAACTGGCTATACTCTTAAAACAGGCACAATTCACAGTGATCACGACTATGTTCATCATGTTGAACAATACCTTCTCTGTAACTTAAAAATAACTGGAGTTATTTAGCTATCGAATATTTCAAAGTTTAGCTAGAGCCAACATTAAAAGTACAGCTTTCAGTACCAAACCAAAAGGAAGAAGTATCTACAAGTCAGCATCAATCTTCTGTTACGTCTAGTGGTAATGTAACTTCTCATGATAGAGCTTTTTTTTTCCTGCCAGAGTTCTGTAGATCTTTCCCTTTAGGCTGTGTCAGTTGCAGAAAACTGAACTTCTACTAATTGATCCAATAGCATAAGCTTAAGCCAAAAGATTTAAGTGCTTATCTAGAAGAATCACTGCAGTTTTCCTTATATCTGCAATAACATTCTACAAAACTGTTGCAGCAACATCTGAGCATCTATTCACAGCTTTCTGTGACAAATATATAATCTCAGTGGTATTTAGTGCACAACCAGAGTTGTTCATAATATTCATTTTAAGTTAGTTGCATTGTCTCTTCAAATTAATCTATCCTGTTCATGCACTGTAGGCATAGCCGATACTCAGAAAGCTCAAGTCACTCTTAACAAGTGTCTCCTGAGGCTCTAGAAAGGAACAGCCCAAATACTTCAGTCTGTGGAATTTACTCATCGATCACTTTTTCAAGGGTAAGGAAAGTCTGAAAAGCAGATAAATCTCCCTTGATAGATTCTACTTTCCAGAATTGGAAACTGCCCCTCCACATGCCCAAAATTACAGAATATATCCGGAGTGGTTTACTGTAGAGCCAAACATTTGCCTGCCATCATTTTGGCAACAAAAAGACTAAAATCAGTGGTTCAGTTGTTTTTGAACACAAAGCATCTAAGGATTTCAGACATAGATGTGTTTAATCTTTTCCAGCAGGCCTGTCACTGAAATTGTGTCTCTGTTGCTCTGATCTAGCTGAGCAGCCAAAAGCATTGGGCTGGGCGGGGGAAGCACACATGCCCATAGTCTGCCTGGAAAGGGTTATAGCCTATGGCATAATACAGACAGCTTTAAGGATATTCCAGTTTACAGAGAGAAATTACGCAGAATTTTCTTGAAAATTCCTCCAGAAGGGAGACTTATCACGTAATGGACCCAAACTTGTTTCTAGTATGGTACAGAAGAAAGAGAACAAGCCTCTAGGCTCTGGTAACTTGTATTTAAATTGATAAAAAAATACTGCATAAGTGAGACTAATGGACTAGTTTTATGGTAAAAAAAACTTTTAACCAAAGCAAGTTTTATTTTGCTTTGCCATGTAGTAATTTTACGCCATTATTTACATTCACAATCAAATGCATTTTGTTTATCTTTTACCAGGTTCTCAACCTAGAATGTCCTCTCTGAAATACTAATTGCAACTATTTATCCATCACAGGACCACCCCCAGTCTCTTTCGCCTGGAACTGGTAAAAGTCACAGATCAGCTAATTCTCATCTCTCACTCTAATTGCATAGGGATTTTGATTTTGTTTCAGTCAGCAGTGTCTAAACTGGATTAAGATAACAGTCACGCATGTGGACTCTTCTACAAGAGTTGCTTTCATCACTGCCATATTTAATGCTATTTTACATTGCAACTTCATTTTTTACACCGTTCTCAAATGAATGAGTTTTCATGAAGTTCTTACTTAACTTCAGATTGTTCTTAAAGCCTAAATATTCTATGAAGAGGAAATAGACCCCTTAATTCTGCTGACATATTCATGACTGAGTGTAATGACTGGCACATTGGCACTGTTCTTTATGATCAGATGAAATTCAAATGATGAGTGACCAATCTCAAAATCAGAGGACTTAGTCTATGTATTTATGTGCTTAAACATCTTTATCTGGTAACAAGCTCTTCACGCTTCCCTGTCTGGGCAATTGCTGCTCTTGGCAATAATAATCTGAGTGGATGGCTGAGAATGGAGCTGGCAGACCTAATACAGATGCAAATTACTGCTACTTAGCAACATACGCACTCGTTCATCCAGGGAGTCATCTTTTATCATTCCGGAAGTAAGTCAAAAGTCATAAAATATTTCACTTGTCAATAACTAAGAGGAAAACCTGTAGTGTAATCAACATATATTAACTTAAAATATAATGTTAAATAGATAATTGAAGTGTCTGCATGTTCAATGTCACAAACAAATCTCTGCAAAAATGAAATACACTCTGTATGCCTAATTTGCCTATTTTTTTTGAATACTGCAAATGGAGTTCTCATAATGCAAGTGTGACTGGTGCTATGTATTACCATATGTATTACCAAGATTACCAAATAATGCCAATCATAAAAATGGTAAAATCTTGATTAGTTTTTCCTTTATTCTGGTACTAGTCTATATTTCTTTTGCTATTTTAGCTACTGCGATGAATGCAGGGGTGACAGAAAGGAAAACTGAGTAATGCACAACATTACTAAGTGCAATATAAAATACATTTCAGTGAAATTAGTAGTCATTATTTCTGTGTTGACCGTAATACTGCTGTTCTACAGACTGTAAAGTAAGATGCCACAATACAATCAATACTTGTTCTTTGGACCTGATTTATATGAAGCTGCCTTGCTTTATAAATAATTACTTAAGGTGCAACAACCAGGCAGTGATTTTTTTTAACCTGTAGTGCATTTTTTAGTACCATTTAAATAAAATTTCCATTTCATTGTCTTTTTTAAAACTCTTTCCCTAATAAATATTAAATTCTTTAAAAATTTTCACATCTCTAAAGAAACAATAAACAGAAGAGAAAACCTATTTATGTACATTAATATTACTGTAGTAATCTTTAAGTAAAACTTACTCAAAGCAAACAAAGTTTTCTCAGAACAAACAAACTTTAAACTAGTTTCTTTTTCAGGTGAATTATTTAAATAACAGTGGTATTGTAGCAACTGTGGTGGTCTAAGATTACATGGGAAGCAAGGTTTATGTAGTGGAGAGAAAGATTTTATTCAACCAATTCATATAATACAAACCGAAAAAATCAAAAAAGCCTTTGGAGTCAATCTATTTAGTGAGTCATTAATAAGTACACATGTAATCTAAATAGACCAGCTAAAGTAAAAGTGTATCAGCATTAATTACAATCAGAATTCACACAGTACCTTAGCTTTATCCCTCATGGAGCCTTTCCCCAGGATAGACATTTTTGCGCCTGTCTCTTCTTGTAACCTCTTCAAGGAGTTTCCTCTTGGTCCAAGCAATTTCCCAACAAAATTGAACTAGAAAGCAAATAAGAGAACTATTTTAGACAAAAACACATTTTTTTCTAAAACTTAATAAATCTTTATAAAATTGCTGAAAAGAAAAAGGTTTCCTTTCCCTTAAAAAAAAATACTGAGTTCTGGGCCTCATTCATCAGGATACAAGTTTGAAGAACTGAGGTATCCTCTCACCTAGAGCTAAAGGCAGTAAAAGCATTCATGGTTCATATGAAACCCAGGAAATTCCTCTGTAGGAGAAAAAAGGCCAGGGGCTTCTCTAAGTGCATATTCATTTACTTCTCTTCCTCCACAGCTTTATTCCTCTAATGCCACTGTCTGCTTGGATCCTAGCCTTTTGTTGCTGTTGTTGTTTGCTGCTGCAGCCTTTTATCTGAAGAGCGTGGCTGCAGAGCTGCTGAATATGGGGTGAGGCAGGAGAGGGTAGGGAAAGGCAGGGTTCGTGGCCACCAGGGTTAGGACTAGTTGTTCCTGCCCCATGGAAGGGGGCAGGATTAAATTTCCTCCTGAATTTCATTCCAGCCTGTGTATGAATCTTTGACCATAGGGATTACTAAATAATTTGACAACATTCACACCACAAACACTGTAATATAGATGCGCACAACCTTTGAAATCAATACCATGTACATTAGGCCATCATGTTACAGACATTTTGTGTTCAACACACAGTGGACATAGTGCCCTGGGAAACAGAACATTAACAGCTATTAAGTTGGACAGACAAAAAGCAGTAAGTGAAAAAGTGGTGCAAACTGCATCCTGGGCACTCTTTAGTCAAGCAAGGGAAATTCTGCTATATTATTCAAACGCTGAGGCAGAGAAACTGTGGGAAGAGACCAACACGTTCAGTTATTTCCACTTATAAAAATGGCACAGGACAGGGCCATTTAAACAGAACAACACAGAAAGCTCCAGACAAAAAGAGTAGCAGATACTAAACATTCCCAGCAGTTGTTTGCAAACTATTTGGAAAGTTTTAATTCTAGGAAAGGTGCTCAACATGGGACACTTAGTCAAACCAAGCCTTCTCATCTGAAAGCTGACTCACAAAATAACACAGATATTATATACTGTGTTAGCATGTATACATATATATACATATATGTACATTAAGCTATTAAATAACTGCTAAACAAGAACTTTGTGTATTATAAGGTATAGGCAAAACTGAGAGAATGAATACATTCTTTTCCTGAGTTAGCCAGGTTTATTGGCAAAATAATATATTCTGCAACATTAGGGCTTTAGATGGATTTTTAAGAATTGATCTTTTACATATTGATTTTAAAATACGTGTTGTTTTGTGTATTGGCTTCAAGTATCTGTTTTGCCAGCAAGTGAGCAAATCACACAAGCAATAGATTACTATAGAAATTCAAGCTATTTTCTGAAATGATCTTGAAGAGCATTGGATTTTGACTGACAGGTTACTAATATTCTTAAGCACTGGAGAGTTCACGTGATGCATACCACATATCGTGGTTCTCGTATAAAGAGGAGATATGTCTACATGAAAATTAGAGGACAGAAAACTAAATAAATTAGGTGTTAACGTTACGTCAACACCAAATAGCAAAAAAGGGGGTAGTCTATTAAGTAACAACAATTTGTTCAGTCTGTTATCAGCAGTCTCTTCAATTTATCATGTTCTATGCTTTCTAAAATCTTTTAAAAACTATATAGCATGCTGTCTTCGAAATCAGTCTGGGAACCATCAGTGCTTGCTTAGCGTGTTTCTAAATTATGTTCAAGTCTGAACAGAGAGCTCTGGCCTGTCTTTCAGCAAAGAGTTCGCTTAGTTGACGAAAGAGGTGTGTAATTGCTTCAGCATTTCCCTGTTTTTATTTCAGAGCAGCACTAGAAGGAAAAATGGGAAAAAGAACATGACAAAAAAAAAATAGCAATCAAGGAATCAAGGATATGCTGTTGTCAAAAAGATGCCTGAAGGACTAGCAAGAAGGCATAACATACTTTGTTTTGCCCTACCTCCTATTTTAAAATTAATCTCTTAAAAAAAAAAGTGGGAAAATATTCTTGTTCCCACTGTAGCCAGAAAGAAACTAAGACACAAATGTGAGATTTGATTTATATTATAAAATAAATAAGCATCAAACATATTAAAAGCACCCAAGCTCAGAATTAAGCAAGATAGCCTGGAACCCAGGCTGACTTTCAGTCCTGTGTCTTAATTACAATTTATTGCTAAATTCCTTCAGATATTGGTTAAACCATCAAAGAAAATAAAAGAGACATAGCACTTCTAATATGCAATCACCTGAAAAATAAACATGTAAGGCCAAATCTACTGCCACCTAAATTAACATAACTGATTTCTGCAAGACAAAATGTCTAGGCGGAAGTAATAAGTTGTAGAACTGCAGAAAAGCACAGCAAGTTTTGGAGCTCTTTCAAGCTTGCATGCTTGCAAATTTTTCCAACTTTATCTGTTGATTTAATAGACGTTATCAACCCGTCCCATAAATCCTACCTCCTCTGAATCATCATAGCAACACCACTATGTCTTGAAACTCCTTCTTCCAGGCCCAGCTTGGCTTGGAAGAATTTGTCAGCTTCAGACAGATTGTTAAATTTCACATGAAAACAAACAAACCCCCCAACCTAACCATGCAGAAGGAACGGCAAGAACTGAGTTTCGACTTTAATCTGAAACCATACACTCGCCTTTGGACTTAATCCCTCGACTGCAGGTGGAGGCCTAGCAGAGAAAGTGGAGCAAACACTGGAGCTGCCTCGTCTCCTCGTCTCTCTGGTGGGCAGACGGGCACTGTCGCACTGTGGCTCTGCACCCCGTCCACAAGTTACAGTGGGAAAATCTTTTGTGCCACTTGTACGGCACCAGTGAGAGCAGAAACAAACAGAGTTTAGGCTGTATCCTTCCAGTGTCTCTCAGTATTAAGAAAATGCCTCTGGTGAAAGAGCAGTACCCTAAGTTTGGAGGAGAATGCTACAAGAAGGCCAGCCAGAGCTGGGCCCAGTTTGTTGGCTGACTACAATAAAACAATCAAAATACAGTCTAAGAAGATTTATGCTGAACATTTATATTTAAACACTTCATAAACTGTTTAATAATTACCTTGAAATATTGCTGCAAGGGAGTGGTATGGCCAGCATAAACTATGTACAAAGTGGAGTTTAATCACTTCACAGGAAATAAGTGGCTGGGGATTTTAATTCTATTGATTGGGTAGCAGACATGCATTCACACTTCATTCACCTTCTCCATACTTTCTGAAAACACACATCAGGAAGCAAGCAGTAACTCACCATTGAATAACTGAATAACTATTAATTGGCTTTTGCTGAAAGTGCCAGAAAAGCCAGTGCGTTTTGTCAGAAATTCTGCCATTCCACCGGGTCTCCAAGCATCACTAAGTTACAGTGCTCCTGGCTATCCTTAGCATCAGTCTGCTTTTACAAAACTCCCACAAGGCTGAAAATATTGGTACAGTATCTTTCAATCAATAATTCATGCAAGATTAAATGCTTTATGTTTACACTTGGGTAAAAACAGCACACAAGTAACAGAAAGTTTTACTTCAGCAATAATCGTAAGAAATGTGAAACAGAACTTTATTCCTGTGCTTATTTATTTATTTATTAAAATATGCTGGACAAGAACCTGAACATAACAAATTTTAATACTAGAAATCTTCAGTTCAAAACAGGTATGGCTGTTCTGCCCCCAAACCACATACAAACAGAGAAGGAAAATGCAAATGCTTACCTAGTTTGACAGCACATATGACTACCCTTGCCCGCAACCATGCGTTACTGGTACAGCCACTGTAACTACAGACCATGTCTTGCAACCTTAGACCTGAACCACTTACACCATGTGCACAAATTTTCTCCAAATATTAGTAGTTCTAAGTCTCTGGGATAATGCTGGGTCGCATTAGGAGTTTAAATAGTTGAAAAATGATGACGTACAGAAGAGAGAGTATGAACAGAAAGCTTTCGTTGCTGGGGCCAGAACAGACTTATACTTGCAAAGTGGGATATACGGTTATTGTTGTGTTACTAGATGTGTTTATAGGTGGCTTACCTTTTCAATCATATTTATGAGTGCAAGCTAGGCACTCTGTGTGTTTGTAGAAACCCTTTCCATTTTATGGCAAAGATTTTGTACATTATTTTCTTAGATTTTTTTATCATTTGTCTGGGGAAGACAGCTGCAGGTCTTCAGGGGAAAATGATCAGGTGATAGCAGGCGATGTTTTACTCATACACATGATGGTTCATACGTCAACAGCTGTGCAATAAACTCTCTCCTTTGCAGAATAAAATCTGACAGAGAAGTGTATTTCAGTAGATCTTTTGAGTATGCACAATCACAGTCTCCCTCCACCTCTTCCTCAGCAAATATATACGCACAGTTTCACCAGGTTTATCTGCATCTTGATTACTTTTTCACTCCACCTCCAACAAGCAATCAGACTGTGAGGCGCCCAAAGTCAACACTCTGGCTTGTCAGTCTCCATCAAAGTTTTTTTCTCAAAACTTATGTTATCTTCAAATGGAAATAACCAAAAGTAGTATCATGCTCTTGGTCACAAAGAAATTATTCTCTTCCTCCAAACTGTGCTGCGCCCATCTCTCTGCAAAGCTTTGTGTTTAAACACTGTATGCTGAAGAAGAAAGTGACTGGCAGTGTCAGAATTTATTCTTGAGTATATGCTATGACTCAGTATTTAAAACTATAGATTAGATACTAAAGAACTACCCAGAAAATGGAGATGTCATAAGAACTATTTACATGAAATTTCTTACCAACAAACTGCCTATTTTACTGAAAAGCTTAGTGTCATGCTCCATGCACGAACACATCCATAATCACAGACTTGCTTGTAAGATCCTCCCAAACCCCTCCATAAGAGAATATGCTGGACCTCAACACACCTCACTTGCTTCAGGTTAAGACATGGAGAAAAGAATCCTCCAAACCAACAAGGTGCTGTTGAGCTGGAACACAGTGCAGGCAATCCACCCCAATGTCAGCATTTATTTTGCTAATGCATCATGTATGGTTTCTACAAAATGACAGAGATTAATTATAATCTGTGCTGTAAATAAAATGGGCACAATATTAGTTCTTAAAATATATCCTGTATTCTACATAAAATGTTGTGGCAGATTTAAGTGTCTACAACACCTCAAGAAGATCACCATGTGTATTGTTTGCACTGCCATACTTGAACTTACCCTCTTTATTTTGGACATATTATATATTGTTTTCAGAAGTCATAATATCAGCAAAATTATCATAGAATTGCTTTAAATATAGACACACATAAATAAATTGATATTTCCATCATATCTGACTTGTATGATGTTGCAAACTCAAGGAAAAGTTTCTTCAGGATAGGACATATTAAGGCAAATTATCTCGGACATGATCACAGTGGGAGTTTGAACTCTAAAGCAGGCGTCCAAAGTAAAAAGACAAAGCTCCTCTATCATGTCTGTATTGTATAAAAGGAAGAGGGGGGAAGATAGTGAATTTGAATTGTAAAGAGTCTGTTGCTAATACTAGCATATTTATATACTCACTATCTTATTGACCAGTATACTAGCTATATATGTATAATAACTAATTCAGTGAACTTTTAATGATAAGGGACAATTTCTTCACACAGCAGACTAGAAAATACAAGTTTCATTAAAATTAACCAACAAAAAGAAAGAAGGTGTGAAGCCCCAGTCGCACTTCAGAGATTCAATCAAACTTAAGATTTTTCTGTCTAAATAGAGTATTATGATGAAAAATTTTGTTTTTTATCCAGAAGGTTAGCTGGCAGACTGAGATATATCCCGAGTCAGTTGTTGCAAGCCTGTTCTGGCAGGGGACGTTTGTTCAGACGTGGCCTCAGCTCTGAATCCTGCACTGACAGCTGTGATTGGGGCTAGGCAGATGTGAGTGATGAGTTTCATCACTACATCATTTTTTGTAACACCCTGACTTTGTAGTCAAACACTGAATTCTTACTTTAATTGTAAACACTGGACTTCCTTTCTTATTACCTGATAATAAGCTTGCCTTTGAATAACCTGCCAAATATACAACGCTCAGTTATTCTGTGAGAATCATTATACAGGTGGGCTGTCATAGCTACTCAGTATATATGTGCTAAGATATATTGTGAACTTCCCAAGAGTTGGGTCCCAGAATGCAAAGTCTGGTTTGGCGATGTCAGGTGTCTCCCCGAATGGTAGTCTCCCCAAAACAAGCACCAAAAAGACACCTCCTGACTGAGAATATTTGCACTTTCTGGGTACACTATTTAGTCTCTTTAGAGATGCTGCACCGTAAGAAGCACACAGAAAGCTACTCTGCCATCCACAAGCACTATGAATTAAAGTGCACTCCATAAAACCATACATGTCTTCCTCCCCCTTGCTGCATACTGGGGCAAGAAAACTGGTAATGGGTTAAGCAAATGCCCATATCATTCGATGTTATCTTCTGTTGAAACATAAAAATCTACCCTGCAGTTCTTTCAAGTTAAAAACCTCTATTTAATACTATTAAGGATTTTGACTGCCTCAGGATAGCATGCCATAGCTATAAGAAATATAACATACAGTTTTCAGCATTAAAATTCAAGCTTCAAACTAAATACAATGATTGACAGAAAATGAATATTTACATTTAGAAGAATATTTGTTTCCGTACTTGATATAGGCCAAATACATGCCTACTAAAACTATAATAGTTCATATTTTTTTAACAAAATTTTAATTGGGTTTTTCAAGCAGAAACAAGGAATATGTCTGTCATTCAGAACAGAGCTTATGTTTCTGTGACTATTTCTGTTTTATATACACATCAGTGCTTGGAAAAGTAACAAAATGTGATGGAGATATAAACCTAGATAAATAAGGAAAGAGACAGACAAATGTTTTCAATGCTGTAAGATAAAGCAACACAACGCCCTGACCTGGGATGCCAGATTCATTTCTTGTAATCCTAGAAACAGTAAAAATAGAAATAGTAACGGCTTGGGCTACACGCAATAGGATTGTTATTCTGCAGTATGTTCTATTCACCACTGCTGTCAGCTCCCTTGTGGGGGAAGGAGAGTCTTTCCACATTCAGAGCTACTTATCCTCACAAAAACCTTTCCCTATTCATGAAATCCAAAAAACCTTATTATTTCTTCCTATCTAAATTCAGTCCTATGCTAAAGAAAAGGGGAGGAGACAAAGACATTATTCACTCCTGAGCAAAAAAACGTTACTGATTAAGACCCGCTTAAATTAGTTTTCTTCTGGCCCTATTCTAGGACTACTGGTAGTTCAATCATTTAAGAATAGCATATATTTTATGAATATCTCACGTTTTGATAAGCACAGGGGACCTCCCTGGATGTAAAAGTAGTACTGGAAGATTATGAAGGCCAATTTTATTTCCCTCGACACTTTATGAGCATGTAAAGCTGAGCAGATTTGCAGTGTACAAGTTTGTCCCTCTGTGTGTAGTCGCTTTCCTCAGTACCTCTTCGGTTTCAGGTATTAGCTTTCCAAAAGGAACTTAGCTTTCCAGATGAGGATGTAATATTATTTTTTATTACAGCACTGTAATGTTTGCTGTCCCTGTAGAAGAGCTTACAAGAAATCTGGTGGGGCTCCATTTTACTCGGGCATGTTAGGAGCCAGGAAACAGGAGGAGGAGAAAATGATGGTGCTCCTTTAGAGGTGCTCTGGAGACCTAATCCAAAGGAGGTGTGCTAAAGCTCCCGTCAGTCGCTGCACTGCTGTGGCTCCACCAGCGAAGGAGAAGGCTGCCCTCTCCTGCAGAGCTCACTCTAGCTGATCTCTTCATTCTGCTTTGAGCAGTAATCTGATACTAGGCCACAGGGAGAAAAAATGGACTCAAAATGAAATGCTCCAAGGAAAAATACAGCTTCTTGAAAACCAGGGCCAATTTCATTTCTGGTGTTATTCCACTATATCAGCAGAATTACTTCAAGAATAAATTAAGCCTGAGTAACAAAGTTAGAATCATTAAAGCCACAGTGTCTTTAAAAGATTTACCTAAGAAATAAACACGTTTATTACACATTTTTTATACTGAAAAATGCTGGGAGTTCATATTTATGGTGTGCTTGAAGAAGATGGTGCAATATTTGTCTGACTATTTACTAGCTCATAGTAAGCATCTAAACCTTCAGTGAAAATATATTTTTGGCATAACTCCATGAAACAGATGGTCAGTGACTCTAGACAAACATCTTCCAGAGTACAAGTCCATACGGAGATAAAAATATTCTCTCACTTTTCATTTTTAGCAATTTTCTGTCAGAGTTTGGTAACAAGTTGTGGCATTTAAATAAAGGAATTTAAATGAGCCTTAGCACTAAAATAAATTTTACGGTTAAAAACTAATTGTTTGGCGTCTGATATATCTTTATTTAGTTAAATGTAACAACTTTCTTAACTGAAGAAAATTTGAATAGCTATTTTTCCAATACATGCATTAGCAGAGTGATTGATTGTAATCTGCTAATCTGTCAAACACCTAAACATTTTATTCCGAGTGATGCTGTTTTTAAGTCTGACATGAGGTAAACGAAAAGAGGCCAGGAACCCAATTACAGTTTTGGATCTTTATTAAATCTGCAATTAACAAGTTTAAGGGGCTTATGACTAAGTGCTGAATGTCTCAGTGCAGCCACTTACTATTATTTTAATCGCAAAGATATCCAGAAAGAATCATTGTACTAGGCACTGTGCATAAACATAGGAAGCCCTGATCTTTTGCCTGAAAAGTTGTCAAGTACACTCAAAAAACTTTGTGGACTTTGTAGTATGTATTAGCTACAACTGCTTATTTGGATGGTTGGAGAGTGATTGCAGAAATTGCCATTAAAATCACTGGGCTTGCTTATGAAAGTGGATATTAGTCAAGGTAAGTGCAGAAAGATCAGGTTCTATTGACAAGAGGATTATGCAGTAGCCTGCTTTTCACCTTCAAGGTGGGAAAGAGGATCCTAATATTGCCATTTATCTTTGGCTTTAGCCCTTCTTATAATTTTTCTGTAACTTTAAACAATTACATATTTGACCCTGTTCTGGCTGTATTTCAAGAATGGAATAAACCACACACATTTCTTGATGCTTTTTCTTTTTTCCTAAGCTTATCTCTACTTGGCCAGTGGAGCTGGGGCAGTGAGGGAGCTTGACGACAGGTGTGAATGGCTCGAAGGGTTTTTTGCCCACACTGGGATGGTTAAAGCTGCTGGCAAACTATTCACTGGTCTGGGGTTAGGACTGACCCCAGCTCACGTCTATAAAGAGTCAGGAAGTTCCTTGAGGGTTGACTGCTCTTTAAGGGACAGCTGTTCAAGAACAGCAGAATCTTTAAAAGCCGTAGAGCCTGCTGAGCTAAAAATGACTTTGCTCTTCTCCTCAAAGGAAAGTCAGAATATATATATACTAATTCATATCCTATTGAATCAAAGGCAAGGGGCCTCTTTAGGGCAAAACCACAACATCTGTCTTCTATCACTTATGCTGGCCAAACCTGATGTAGCCAGTGTCTACTATTTAGAAATAAATAAAATACAATAAGTAATGAAGAATTGTTGTAACTATGTGTATCTAAGACTGGTTCATTTAAACCACACTTCATCTAAAAAGATATTTCTAGGAATCCTAAAAATTCAGACTGCAGACGTGCACCATTAAGCTTTTTCAAAGTGAACAATTAAATAAGTTTATTTTGAACATATGCACAGGTATGGAAAGAGGTATTGTGCTTAAAAGCACAATCAACATTTGGCTAATTGGGCTTATTACATCCACAGATACACAATTTACTGGTCACAGTAATAAACACCATCTGTTCTTTGCTAACTGGCAGCAACCTACCAACTTTTTTCTAACTTAAAGAGCTTAGAATTTAAAAGGAAGATCTAAAGGAGCTGTAACACAGTGGGACTGACAAGTGCATCATCTTACTTTTACTGAGCTGAATATGATTTCATATTAGGTGAAAGGTTTCTCTTTCCCAGATGATATATTTGCAAAGTTAAATCCAAAGCCATCAGGAAATAGGGTAAGTTAAGGTTGAATACTCAACCATAAAGTGAATATATCTTTCTTACATAGGTTAGTGATACTGGATCAGCTCAAATGTAGCAAAACAATCAAATTTCTTTTCAAGGAAATTATGACAACAGATAATTTGGACCCAATATATTAATGACCTGCTTTAAGACACATGCTTATAGTATCTAATTTTGTAGAAAGCATTGTATTAAAGGACAAATGGTTAATGTTAATCTAAATAAAAACTGTATTCATCAACCCGATTTTGCCTTTCATTTATTAAACTAATTATACTTACAGTAGCATTTATATAACAATTTGCATATACAAAGCACTATGCAAACATTCATTTTATTTTCAAGTCATGTTCATAATCAAAGCAAAGCATTACTTTAAATTGATTGACACATGCAAACTCACTCACAAGCTCTATGGAAATTATACCAGCTTGGGAAAGCATTCAAAAACACTTTTCAAAATTCTGTTTTGCTTTTTTTTCCCCTGTATTTTCTATACTGTTTTTCCTGTTCTTTATTACTGAGGACAAAGGCATGAAAATACAACCTTTATTACTCAGAGCTCATTACTTTCTTCTACTTTTTCTATGCTTAGAGAAGAAAACAGATTATTTTTCAAGATTTTTTTCATGAATATTTGACTGATATGAAATGGTAATTCAATAAAATTTGTTAACAGGAGCAAAGCATTCCAAACTAATACCAACAAAGCAAAAACACAAAAGGAATACTGTGTTGACTCAAAGAGCTGAATTGGTGCTGAATTCCATTCCCGTTGTGTTCAGATATGTCATTTGTCTGATTCAGGAACAGTACCAAAAACAGTAAGAGTTCAACTACATTTGAAGTGTAAACTGTACAAATGTAAGACCACAGGAAGTTGTCCTCTAGCCGTCCATTAGATCACATGTGGTAGAACAGAATAAAAACCGAGACAACATAGAATAAATACTGTTGAATATATTGCTACAGTTTATGAGCTAAATTGCCATAAGCCACAAACATACCGTATCAGTTTGTTCCAAGAGCAGACTGCATACTAATTGTGAATAGCCTCTTTTTCTTAGTTTCTTTGCTAACCGTGATGAGTTTACAGAAGGAAAATAATCATCATTAACTCAATATCTTGCACAGAGAGTTTTACACTGGCTTACATAGCAAATATATTGGGCAAGGAAAGATACACTCCATCCTGCCCACTGAAACTGCCGTGATTTCCTCTATAGCATATAAAAATGAGGGTCTGCAGAACCTTCTCCGTAGCACACATGGCTACTTGTAATAGTAGTAACCAATGCAGCTGACACTTGAATTTGCATTGTGTTCAATATTAATACCGCTGAATGTAAAAACAGGAAGTTTAACACATATATACATACATAAATAGGAACTCTGTAATTTGATATAAACATAACTGATTTGCTAACTATGAAGAATCAATCACTGTGTTAATGTTAAATATGCATACAAGGAATATGACTTTTTCAGTGACAATATTTGTCAATGTTTTTAATTTGCCAAGCTGATTGCTTGTATTATTCACTGATTGCTATTTGGAATAACTGCCCAGTCTGATCAAAAAAATACAAATTATTGGGTTTTATAATAATATAAATTGCTAAAATATATATATAAAGTGCTAAAATAAAAAATTGAGAATGATTTGTAATGTTTTGCTGATGGTGTACCTTTAGAAGTAACATAATTGTGCTTCAGACATTGTTAAGATAAGACAGAGAAAAAAGTACTTTCAGGCCAACACCTTGAAAAAAGAAGATATACTGCATGTGACAAATGAGTTGCCCAGCATGAGATGAATGGCCAGAGTGGCTTTGAACAATGTAGGCTGTAATAGCCAAGAGTAACCAGGAAGGACGTCTTGCCATTGCAATACAACTCCAGAGCAAACAAAACTGTGGCTAGGATGCTTCTACCTGATAAAATATTCAGCGATCTGCTAATTTTTCCACTTGCACCTTTTTTTCTTCTGCCCGTACCCCAGGCTAAGATCTGATTCTCACTTAAAAGAATATTAGATAAGTAATACTGAATTTTCCTCTAACAAAAGGTTAAGGAATGCCTCAGGTATCTTTAATAACCAACCAGTTTTACCTTAATATTTACTTCATTGTAATTACCCTGTTTCAAAACATCTACGAAATGCAAGAAGCATGAATGGGTTTGCAATATGCGCATTAAGCCAATGCATATAAGCCAATGGAAAAAACAGCAGTGAATATTCTCCATTCATGTTGTCAAGCTAGTATGTCCCCAGCTCCAGGTGTTCAAGGGTGACAGGAGAGTTCTTCTGGAAAGGTCAAGTGGCACAGCCCTACCAAAGGGACTGACTTGGTATCTAGGAAGAGGGTTTGGTTTGGTCTTTGAAACTCACTTTCACATTTTTGCCTCATTCATTTCATTAATTGCATGAACTTAGGTATCTCACACAGATTTATGAAGCTCATAAATTCTAGATCTGGAGCTAGGTGTTCAATGCCTAGATGCTGCAATGGTCAGAAGGGAAACTTCTAGTCCTTTTGAGAATCTGAGGTTTAAAATGCTCTTTTCTGTTCCCTCAGGAAATCACTGCATACAAATTCCTGTAGAGGTTTAAATAATGAAATGTTTTGATCTCCAACTCTCAAGCATTTATTCCCTGAGTGATCCCTTATATTTGCCAGTCTGCAAATATAAGTCTGAAGCCACTGAAATGAACTCAAAAGAAACTGCCATGACAAAAAAAAAAATATTTGAAACAATAAGCAAAATTAAGCTTCAACACAAACTGGGGAAAAATGTAAATGTAACTATACATGGAACATTATATTCTGTGGAAAACTCAGAAGCCCTTTGAAGTTTTTAACTTAACACAGATCATATCTGTCTTAAATCTCAGCAAAGTACAGGAAACAAAATGATACATTCTCAAAGATAAAAAATAAGGATTTTTTCCACATTTGTAAGTTTCTGGAAATGTTTTCACAATGCAAATTGATTTACAAATAATCCTATTCCCCTTAATACTGAATATGTCTGTAAAAAGCAGTGCACCAAGATAAGAACAGACCAGTACACTTCAATCTGCAACAACGCTGAAGTCAGTAGACAAACAATGATTCATGTAATTTTAGATATATTCCTTCCCCTATGAAAAGTCTCTACTCTCTAACAAATGTACTCCTATATTTAGGCACCATCCACAAAACTACAGTTGAAACTGTATATGTTTTCATGATTAGATTCAGATGAAAAACTGTCTTAAAAAACAGATTATTTTATTTAAAAGGCACAGCATAACTTTAAGTTCCACTTAAAGCATCGAAATTCATAGACATTTGCCTCAGATGACAACTTTCTTCTTTGCCATGTCTTTTCTTATGAAACATAACATCCTGTGGTTTGTGTATATATGGTCTTACATCAGCAACTGGATATCTCTGAGTATATTTTAGAAGTATAATTTCCAGGCTCGGATTTGTCAGATGGTTGTAGAGGTGCAGTATGAGCTGTGCATATTGGTTTGGCGTTCTTCGGTTTCCACTTACAAGAATAAAGAGAATAACTGGCTCGTTAATCTTCAGCAAATACAAAACCAACGAACTCCAAACACGCTAGCAAACATGGATGCCCAAATCCCAGAAAGGCTTTCAACTTATGAATTCTAGTTTCACACCAGCCAAGCCCCATGAACCTAGAAATTTAATATTTTCTAAGAAATATTACAGAATATTTATCATATGAAAGTTTCTGAGTCAGTACAGCCTATCTACCATGAATACCTAAAAAGTACTACCAGAAGAAAAATGGAATGGCAGAAAAAATAAGAATAACAAATTTAGAAGATATTCATTCCATGAAAATCCTGTTTCCAAATCATGGAAGTATGAAAAATAGAACTGAAATGTGATTATCTTGGAGGCCTGTCCATAGGCTCCAGTGGAAAGAGGACCAGTTGTACAGGGAAAGAGCTAGCCAACTGCGTCCTCTCACGCTGTCATAACAGGCTAGGTGGAACCCATGAAGTGATTACGTGCCAAGTCCCAGCTACCATGATATAAGGACCGATGGGGGGAATCTCCTCCTGGAGAGGAGAATATGCGACTTGGGGACCTCACAAGAAATCTGCTCAGACTCCAAAGAAATGCTAGAGCCAGCAATTTGCAGTTCTTGTGCGTAACGACAACTGGGGAAGGCTGAAGGGAATTACTGGGGCAAAATGTAGGTAGTTTGGGAGTTGAAAATCGGGACCTTCGCAGTAGCATTCTTTGCAATATTCTCATTACACCATGTGCAGAATCAGAGAGAAAGAGATACAGAGAAGTAAAGTTTCAATGATTGGCTGAAATAATGGTGTTAGGAAGAAGAATTAAGATTTATCTAGAACTGGGAACACTTCTAGGATAGAGAAGGGCTGTATGAAAAGAGTATAAAAATGTACTTCATTTGAGGTATAAGGGATCCAGCTGCTGGCATTTAAAATCAAGAATATCATTTGGAAGTTTTTAATCTGAAAAGTGGAAAAAAGCCAGCGGTGCAGAAAAGCAGATTGTTTTGGATGATGTATCTATTAGGGAAAAAGCTACAGGAACTCTCATTCTCAAATACAGGATAAAACTGAAGATAGTGGTAATGAAAAAGAAATAAGAATAAGGAAAGTGTCATTTAAACAAGGTTCAGGGAAGAAAATCAAAATCCTGCTACACATGCACACTACATAGATGTTAGAAATTAAATAAGATGAAGACTGGAAGCTGTAGTTAAATGGGATGCTGGAAATATAGTTGAAGGAGGCCAGATGGCGGGACAATGAGATACCTGGATATCTTTGCTCAAGGAGGAATGGTGCTGGATGTTAAAGGAAGTAAAATCTGATTAAGAAGCTAACTCACTCAACAGGGAAAAGAAAAATCCAAGCAGACAGATTGAGAGTCTGGGACTAAAGAGAAAAATAAATTACTATTAAATCTGAATTATGAACCACCTGACCAGATTCTAAAATGCTGCAATATGCTTAAAAATCAAAAGATTACATGCGCAGGACATTCAATTACCCTCCTGGAACAATCTGCATCAGAGTATAACAAACTCACTGACTCCCCCATGGACCAGCTATAACAGGGAATCCACAGCAGAGGAAGCAGCAGGTCTGGTCTTGAAATACTCAGTTTCTCTTTTGAGGTGTAATATTTAAGAAGCTGCTCTGCAACAGTGGCCATGACAGATTTGCTATACAAGAACAAAAAAAGCTACTATTGTGCCTCTTTTTTTTTTTAAAGGAACTTTATGAAAATGAGGTTGCTAATTGAAAAGATGCTGTGAGGTACAGTTAAAAGAGCAATACTTCTGCAGATTACATGAAAGGCATTTAAAGATTTCATAGTAAAGAAAGACAAATACGCATGCCATCTATCTAAAAAGACTTGAAAAAGTGCAGCAAATATGGTATCTTCATTAAATAGCAGGATAGGGACATTATTAGAATTAAGAAAAGCATCCTTTAAAAGCTGAAGTTGTGTTCAAATAAGGAAAACAAGGGCTATAAAAGGACTGTTCAAAGAAGATGAGGTCACAGCACAAAAATAAAAATTTTTTTTTTTCCATCTGGGTTCATAATGGAGATTGATAACTGTGATGGGTGGCTTGGGGAAGCCAGTGTCACATAAATCATTTAAAAATTTCCAATCAGATTACTGAAAACTAGAATAAATAATAAAATTAGTGAACAAAAAGACAAATATAGAAAAGAGGTAAAGAGCAAGCATGGCTGTTGTAAAGGGAAATCAAACCTCACGAACCTATCGGTGTTCTCCAAAGAACAAACAAACATGCAAAAGTTGTCAAACACCCAATTTCCAAAAGATAGTTCACAGGGGCTTTTATCAAAGGCTCTTAAGGAAAACCAGCCTGATACGGGTTTAGAAGAAAGGCCCTCTCGTGATTAAAAAATTGATTAAAAGATATGAAGAAAAGGATTAAAGGGTGAACATTCACACTGGGAGGAAGTCACTAGTCAAGTCCTGCAGGGATCCAGTCTGAGGCCCATGCTGGAAAAAACAGTGAGTAGTGAAAAGACAAACTTTGTGGATGATCCTAAGGTAAGTCAGGGCTCTGAAGGAAGGACTGGCTATAAAGAACGACATGTCATGATATTAGGCGATAAAATGGCAGATGAAATTCAATGTAAAATGCATTTTTACTTAACTGCTTTTTACTTAAATCACACTGTTTTCATCAGGCATACTGTCTCAAAAACATTATGATGCAAAAATTATTAGAAGTAAAAACATTCAGTTCATATTCTGTTGTAATGCAAAAGTAATTATGCATTTTGCAAAAGTAATTATGTATTTATGCAACATTTTAATTTGAGATGTGACACAATACGCTCCTTTCTTACTTTAGGATATATACTCAACTCTTTTATTTCATTGCAGACATAATAGCCTTAAATATATATGGTGAAAAATACATATTTGGAGTATGCTTTGATCCAAGTATTAATCTCTGAGGAGATCACATGATTTTTGAAAGTCCTTTGGAGTTGTATCCACAAAATTTTGTTCAGACACAAACTGAGTATTTCACAGCAGTTAAATTAAATTCTTCATTTAAATTAAATTAGATTCTTCATTTAAATAAATTATCATTCCTGAAAAATGAATTACATCCATCTACGACTGCATGTGTCCTTCTGCTGTTCAGTTGGAGCTGTCAATGGATAATTTTTATTTCTTCACAGATTTTATGTTTTTTTCAGACAGTAACACAAATAATTAGGCTATAGAGCTAATCCCATTCACTTTTTTGTCCAGGAATGACCCCATTTTGATGAACATTAAATGGAGAACATTTGGATGTTACTCTGCCTCAGAATTGTCGTTCAATACTCATAGTCTTAAATAAATATACCATACATTTCTAAAATAACCGTTTTAAAGTAGTAACGCTAATGACAATTCCTTATTTTTACTTTTTCATTGAGAAGCATCAAGCGCTTCTCAAGAATACACTATGACAGGGTAAAGAAGAGATAATGTGTTTATTAGTGGATGCAGACATTAAGATTTATTTGTAAAATATGAATTTTTGTATTTATATTATCATTATAAGCTTTTGAAGCAATTATAAGCTCTAGGCCTCAGGTAGCTGGCAAACTCCTTAATGATTATTTTTGAAATGTAGTTGCAATGTGATGAAGAACTTAATATAAGTGCAAACAGATTGTTTTATACAAAATTTTAGGAGATGGAGAAGATGAGCAATGAGTCAAAAAGAAAGTGATTAATTCAGGGATGTTTATAGCAGGGGATTTACGGCAGGTCTTAAAGAAAAATGAAAAAACTCTCCTTTCAATATCATAATTACTCTTAATTTGCATAATCTGAGCATACTGTATATTCTGGAGAAAAATATATGTCATTAAAGAAAATTAACGAAAAATTTAATGCTGTCAGTTTCTCTTTATTTTCATGTGAAGGTTTTAAAGCACTCTGATGTAAGATGCTAAATGACAGCTTTCAGAGACAATCAATACTTTTTATTTCATACTAAAAGGAAAATTTTTGTTGTCATTGTCAGATGACCTGTATGTATACAAATAACTCTGTGTATTTTAAATGAACTCCTTCTAAAAATCCTTTACTGTAATGTCTTACTTCTTTGTAAGCAGAACACAGTCCCCATTGACCTGAAAACTAAAGGTAATCAATGTGCTAGTGTCTCCAAGCAAAATTTAGTACAGCATGTTTGAAAACAAATACTGTAAATCAAGCACTAAGCAGCAAAAATAATTTATTAGGGACTATAAATATCTTTCCATTTTTTATAAAATGGTTCCTTATAACTGAGATTTCTCTGTATTTCTGGAAAATGTAAGCCAGAAAAAAATATATATACTGGTAAAAAAAGTATTGGGCAATTTTCCTCTTTTAAATAGAGAGGGTTTTTTTAGCTCTTTGTCTTAGGCTCTATCATTAGCAATTCTAAAACAACAAGCTAATTACTATGAACTCTTACTTGTTTTAAAGTGAGAGTACACAGCTAATCAGACCAGTTTCCTTTTCTTTGTAACTGCAATTTCTATCCCTTTATCCCATTAAAAATAAAAATCACTAAATATTAAAATTATTAAAATAAAACACTGCGCATAGGACAAACATCAGGAGAAAAGACTGTGTTCTAGACTTGTCAAGCAATTGACTTCTGTGTAATTTTATTAATTCTGTTTTGGCGCAATTCAAATTAGCTCATACAGATGCATACAAGGAAGCTAAAAATTGCCAAAATTTAATGAGCTATATTATACTGGGGAGTAATGTCCCAAAGGAAATTATATAAGAACTGTAAAGTAGTAAATTTCAATATTAAGCCAGATAAAGTATATATAGAGAGGATATATATAAATATAGAGGATATTATATACGAGGCAGGACTGTTTTCTGTTTCAAAGATTCGTGTTGATGGGTTCCAGCTCATTTGATTCAAAATAACTGTACTGTAATGGCCACACTGCGATTTGGACTGCGTGCCTGTATAGATCGGCAAAACCCAGGTTCACATTCCTGTGCGCTGCAGCAGGAGGGTAGAGCACTGCTCTGGGTTTCGCCTTGCTTCTGCCTTGGCAAGCCTTTTGAAATTACTAGTTGCAAACCTCTGAGCAGACTAGGGCACATGGACTACCTATATATAAGTAAACAGGGCCAGGAAACAAACAGAGCACTGCACTTGGTCATCTCTAGTGTTAAAATTGTGAGAACTGTGCAGGTAAGGCTCTGGACCACTTCAACTAGCACTCTCCCAAGCAATTTGCAAGCACGGCCTGGGAATTAACTTGGGCCAGGATGCATTTCCAAGATGCATTTTTTATGAAGCCATCCTGTTGCAGAGGATAGGGGAGTTTAATGCTAAGGATGTGGCTAGAGCATAACAGCTGGCCGCAGAGCCTAACTGGCATTGGCACTATTTAATTTGCTAGTGTAAATGTAGCTATACACACTTTGGTTACGGTTGAAATCCAAGAGCAAAATATATTTATTGTCTCTGCTGTACTAAAGTTTCATCTTGATTAGATTAATGTTATCAGATTCTTTAAACCCTGCAAAATGTTTGCATTAAAATAGAATTTGCTATATACAAAGCAATTCAGTGTTTAAAGTATTAGCCATAAATATTAATCACTCTAAATCTCTCCCTGTAAGCCCTAGACAAGATTATCGATTACTGTTATACCCTTACAAGAGAGAAGGCATGAACTCATTCCTTATCCTAAAGCACTTTTATATAACTATAAAATAGGAAGCATAACATTTCAAATAAATGTAATTGAAATGTTTTGACTGAAGAAGAACAAAATACGTCTTTCCCCTTTCTGCCCAGCTAATTCAACTGCCATGTTATTGTAAGCTCCTACAGCTTACAGTAAAAATTTCAAAAATCAAATTAGAATGCATCACTAAACCCAAGGAATTTTGCCAGATCACATTTTGCAATACCTTGGTAATAAAATGCACTAACTCATTAAAAACAGACACTAGGTGGAATGAAAAACATGCAGTTCAGTACAAAACACAAACAAAGAGAAATACCAGGAATTCTATGGAGAAAATGAATGTTCATTCATAAATTTTGTGAAAAATACTGGGTAACATTTCGCAGTACCTGAATAATACATCATAGAGAGAAATGAGTATTCCACCTATTAGAATTATTTGAATGATGCAAGAAAAGTGTGGATAAAGATGAGTTTATTTAATCCTTCCGAATGTGCTAGGTGCAGGCACTCTCAAGAGGCTAATAAGGAAGTTCGAGAACACAGAACAGGAGGTGAAACTTCCTGTCAGTCACTACAACCAGGTCAAGAGTAAGGAAGAAAATAACAGGAAGAGATGGACTGTCACGTCAGCGTGCAAAAAAATGAATAGTGAGGTTTT
Organism: Apteryx mantelli; assembly: GCF_036417845.1. NCBI lineage: Eukaryota > Metazoa > Chordata > Aves > Apterygiformes > Apterygidae > Apteryx > Apteryx mantelli. Next base: position 110,514,633 of record NC_089980.1, on the reverse strand, counting down.
CAGTATCAATTTTGTGTTTTATAAAATGTTTAGGCAAGGGATGGTCCCTTCTGAAAATTTTTTTGAATTCTTACACGTAAGATTTTCACATTTTTGCAGAAGAGACAGGAAAAGAACAGGCACAATGTAAGTGTTCACTTACGGGGAACCGGAGCTTTACTTTGGTCTGGATTTCCAAGGGAACAGAGAGAAACTTTGGTTGAGCCCGAATATCTGCGGCGAGTCCTGCAGCTAGGGAGATGATGGTTTCTGCTGTTACAAACCTATGATAGCTAATTGCGGAAAGCAAATAAATGGGAAGGCTGAAAGCAACTGGCAAACAAGACAGAAAGAAGAGCAGATGCAAAACATATTGATAACATACTGCAGTTTGAGGGCTTAATCCAGCACATATAAAGGTATTTTAGGTAGTTTAATCTGATGGATTTCAATTAAGTGAACACAGCCTACATACAGCTTGTGCTACTCAGCTACATAGCCTGGCTAGCCAGTCTCAGGATCCCTCAGCTAAGCACCACGTGCTGCAATCGCATCCGCTGTGCATCTACAAAGGCAAATGATACAGCATAAACAACTGCCAGATACCCTGCGGAAGAAACAAGTAGTTAAATGACTGGGACTTTGTTTACATGATGGTATTCAGAAAATACATTTAAAACAAATTATAAAGTAGATTAGTTGAACTGCTTAACTGATTAGTTAAGCTCGTCTTAAAACTGATGTAGTTCTCATTTGAATTAATTGCAAAACCAAATAAAGATAGACCCAATCAGGATGACAAAATTCATTTCACTGAATTTTCCTAAGGATCCCAGTGCAAATGAGCCCCTTTCACACCAAGAAGTTTGGTCTAAATCTTCTGGTTTTATAAAGTTGGAACAATGAACACCTTACCATTCCCTTCCAACAATGAAATCAAAGCTGTCTACATCCCTCTTGAGTTCTTTTTTTTTTGTAGTACTGACTCATAAATTAACAATGCTATTTCAAAGAGAAAATATCACCTTTTCACTGAAGCTAAGTGGTGAATTTATAGGTTTTGGAAGGTATAGGTTTTGGAAAGTTATGCTGTGCAACAGATAATATTTGGAAAATTTAATTATAGCAATCACTGCTGCATCAACTGTAGTATTAGTCAGATTCTTTAACATATATTTTATATTCACAGTATTATCCTTCCTCCCACCCCAATTATGCAGCATCAAATGTTTTGTTTAAATAACAAATACTTCTGTCAGCGAATATAACTTTAACTAGATTGTTCATTTTAGTGAAACAGTATAATCACTGAGATGAACACACTGCAACATAAGGCAAACACACTGTGAGGATACCAAACAAGTTAATGCAATTTTTAAGAAGGAAAATTTACTTTCAGTAAACAATCTTAATGAAGCAGCATAGAGATTTAAAGCTATGGTATCTTAAGCTTAAGAAATCATGCCACATGTATTACATATAGAGCATATCTTACTAAGAACCTGATTATATTTATTGCATTCCTTACAGATTAATGATTTTCTTTATCAGTCGGTTTATTATAAATGTTTGCTTTCTTCTCTGACAAAAACAGGTGGCTCATGAGATTTGGAGAAAAAAATGTTAAAAATATGAGTGGAAAAGAGATCTCTCCCCAAGGTAATACAAAGCAATAACTAACAATAAGCCATTCTGAATCCTTAAAATAAAAATATTTTAAAAAACAAAGTATTGATGGAGGTTTTCTCTTGTTGCTTATCTCCATTCTTTGGGGGAATTTACGTTGTGTTTCAATTGTGAGTCTTTCTACACTTCCTTCTACATTCTTTCTCCAAAAGAAATTAAAAATGGAACCATTAAAAATGAGGCAATTCTGTTATATGAGAAATTTTGATTTTTTTTGCTTCAGATTAAAAGGGAAAACAAATATTGAAAAAGACAAATATTAAAATATGAAGCAGGATTATAATCTACATTTCATAGATTTCAAATATTTTCATGCTTTCAATAATTATTTCAAATTTGATTTTGTTTTTTCAGGTTTATGTTTTTATTATTTCATATTATTTTATGATGTCATGAATGTAAATTAAGTATGTGATGTGTTTCATTAACATATGTTCTCTTCTTCCAAGGAAGAGATGTTTCAACCAGTACTAATTAGAAGCCATCTGTCATAATGTGAAAATAATAACATATTTCTACTACAGTTTTGTGTCATGCTCTAGATAGTAGTAATGTAATGCCATGAATGATTTAAAATGTTTAAAATGGAATTATAAAATAAACCAGAAAGAGATTTTTTCGATTTTTAAAAAAAAGTAGTATAAGTAGTCTCCAAAACAACAAAATTATTTCAGAGTAATTATCTAACACATATGGATTAACACAGGCTCAAGTAACTCAGGCTTAAGAACTTTTTGCCTTAACAGTGTTAATGGGATGGTGCCTTACTCCTACGGTCTCTAGTCAGAATATAGATAATAACTCAATATAAAAAATTAACTATGCTCTTAACCTTAGAACTTATCTTTTCTCATTCACATCATAGGATGCTTCTTATAAGCCATATCTAATTTGCATAGTTATCATTTTAGTTTAATCTTGTTAGTTTAGAGAAAGTTGTTCTATAAAATTGATGAAGAATAACATCTAATTTCTAATGCAGTCACATTCTCTTTCCCTGAAGTCTTGCACTGCAACAACCCCAGTTCCTAACCATGTCCGTTATTATGAAAAGAAATTGCATATGTTTTTGCAAATCAGGACCCGTGTTCATACGGACCAGCCAGCGTATATGTGCTGACTGGCCAGGTGTCTCCTGTAAGTGAAATATATAAGAAAGGAGTTTTGCTTCCCTTTTTCTGAATGGGGTCTTTATCATATCTCCACTTTCCACAGAACTTGCAAGAATTTACTTGTGTTTAAATTGTCTGCCCACATTCAGATCCAAGAGTAATCAGTCATTATGTTCAAAAGTTTTTGAGTGGGAGGGCAAGCAGCAAGATAAATGTACAGACAGACAACAGCTGCTCCCTTAAAAACCTCGTTGGGAAAAACCAAAAACCAAAAAAACAGAAAACCTCCAAACTCAAACCCTACTCTCCCCTCTTTGCAGTCAGGGTTTCGTTGTTATTTCAGAAGGAGGGCATTTTTCTTTTAATTTTGGCTTTTGTCTTTCACTTTAATGTTTTCTAATTGAGGAAGGTTCTATGAGAATAATATTAGGCTTCGATTTTCACATTCAGTATACCCTGTTCAAATCTCCAGTCCTCAAAAATGCCTGTATCTCAAATTATTTCTAAAAAAAATTGTTTTCATTCAGACCATGACAAAAGAAACTGGTTCCTGAGGAAACTAAGCCTAGGACAGCTTAAGGGGAAAATTGTCAAAGTTGAAAAGATATTCCTTGACCTTTCGCCATTTTTGACTTCCGAACCTTTGCAGCTCCAAGTCTCTGCCCATCATTGCACAGTTTCAAGACACCTGGAACAATACAGATATAACTTTTAGGAAAAAAAAGTGGTTTCACTGAAACACCTTTTTTGAAAAAAAATTTTTTTTTCTGAATAAGGAGCTCTTTGAGAGAAATAAAGCAACCAGTCTTAGCTATGCATGTTCAGAGAAATCAGTGATCTTTCAGATGATTAAGCAGAAGTACTAAGCTGTTCTGTAAGATCATTTCCTCTGAAATTTTTCAAATAGATGATTGGAGAGTGAAACATTAAAATGCAGGGCAGAGAAAAGGTCATTGATATCTGTAGTAACATGTCTAGTCAAAGCATAGAAGACAACTAACAGATCACAGTCACCTACTTCTATGATTTAAAAAGAATCAAAATAAAATGAGCTCTTTTTGGGCAGTGTATTGAATGTCCTCACACCGAGTCAAGTTAAAGATGCTGCAGAAGCTTGATGCCTCAAAGTATCAGATCCTTCCTTTGAAAACTGTGCAGAACAGTTAGTCTTGCCACTCAATAATGCTATTTCATTAAACTCTTCTTTCTTCGGGTGAAGGAATTTCTTTGATAACTTTTTGAGTATTCTTGAAAAACATATTAAGCAGAGAACAGACAATATAAAGGCAAATAATTTGTGCAGAAATTCCTTTCTTGCAATGTCAATGATTATGTTAATACAGCATTTCAGAATAAAGTTCCATAATATAAATGCACATAAAACAGACATTCAGCTATTCATGGCCATCAAAATGAGTTCATGTTAAACAAAGATCTTTCACAGGAGAGCTCAAAAGCAAGATGATTTCTGTAACAATACACTAAGACTCTTTTTAAAAGAAAAGTAACTGTTTATGCACTCTTCTTGCCAATATTTCACTTCCTCTTTCAACTTAACACTACACTTAAACCTGTGCTATCTCTGAATACCAGCTGGTTGCTACTATTGAATTCTGAGGTGATTACATTTAAATGGTGCTGTAGATTTCCATAGCACACTCTGGTTCTTTCTAAATCTGCTTTCCACTGGCTTAATGACCTCTTCTGAATCATTACTGGTGAAATCCTTGTACATTATGAAGCGAGTGGGAGGGTAAGAAAAGTACTGAACAGTAACCTTTGCCAATCCTCCAATTAGTGCCCAGCAAAGCCTGGCAGAACAAGACGCTGGAGGCACTGCTTGTAAAGTATTTGCTGTCTATCAGCAAAGGAGTGCTATCTGTCACATTTTATATACAATTAGAAAACTCTGTGGCTTCTATACCAATACTGCTACACAAGAATTGCAAAAATAATTCTAGAAATTCCAAGGAACTGACACCAGCATGCTAGCAGTATGAGTACACTGACAAAGTGCTCCTTAATTAAATATTCACCAATCCTGATATTATAGGGATGCTGTTGAATCAAGATAGGATCCCTGTGACCTTCTGAGTCCCACGCTTTATTATTCCTCATGGTGAGTTCAGTTCACTCTCCTCTTTGACTAGATAACTAAAATTCAGTAACTGAATGATTGCTGAAACAGTTACACCTTTTAGACTTCTGAAGTTTGAAGTGAGGCATAATTAAACTATATATTGACTAGAATATATCTGTCATTACCTGGGAATGCTGTAACGTGCCTAAACTCTGCGGTTCTCTACTGTATAATCCCTTAAATTCTGTTCTTTCTTTCACAAAGTTTTTGGAATATCATTGTTAAGACTGAATCTAGTTTCTTACTATAAACTGACTTGCTACCAACTCATCTGCAAACTGCCATGTTTTTAGAGAAGATCTCACCATGAAAGGTACAGTTGTTCACAATCTTCTCAAAATAAGTATATATAAGCCTTATTACATATATACATATGATACAATATTTTTCTTACAACCTGTTTCTAGTAGCGTTCTATTGCTCTTGATATGTAACTCTGTTGTGTTAATGGGGCATGTACCGGAAATTTAAGATGATGATCATCTGCAGCCGTGTGGGATCAACTTGCCCAGTGCAATTACCAGACTGATTTATCCTGTGAAGTGCAAAGTATTTTACAGCATTAGCCCTCCTGATTCATTGTGCCTTCATCATGTTAGTCGAAGTGTCTTAGCGGTGTCTGGTTAGATTTCAGCGAGATGTGTTACTGTTCGCATTCACATAAACATACAGAAAGAAGCTAGTGCCCAGTGGCTAACACTAGTGTTCTGTGGGCTGCTCCCTGGGATACTACAATCTACACTAATAAAAAGGACATGTAGTTTGGTAAATAGCACAATTATTATTACTCTTAATAATATGACTATTTAAATATGTGATCTAAACAGTTTTGAATAGTACTCCCATTGTAGCCTCAAGTGAGATACTTCGCCCCTTAGGTCATGTTAAGAGAATTAGGGGTTCATAAAAGGTTTCAGTATTTACAAAAATGCATCATCTGTGCCTCAGCCTTTAAAAAACACACACAAAAAAGGGCTCCTTGTGCTTAAAGGAATTAGTTTTCTGTTGTGAAAACTAACTTTTCCCTTGGTGCAGTATTACAGGTTTTCTGGTGAAGTTGAGTACACTAACAATGAAGCCTGCTGTCTTGTACATTAACTATGAATATTTTCCCAGAGTTCTAGCTAACTTTGATGGATCCACTTAACACTTCCTGGGATGTACATTCCCAGGCACTCTGCATATGGATTCACACACAGAGCTTGAACTAAAGATTAAAGACTCATCACTATGTTGGGTCTTAGTGGTGCTACTCATAATATCTAGTACTGTATTACAAAGGCACCAATTTTATGCTTTTTCTATGAACCTGCATTTCAGATTATGAACTGTCACTTAAGTTGCAAGATAATCTAAACTATGTCACAGCTGAGTTTTGGCAGTCATCAAACAAGGACATATCAAGGGGGAGAGGACGGTGAGAAGGCTAACAGCAATCTGCTCATTAGCATCTGCCATTAAGGACTTCCAGAGGCTGATGGCCTTATCCAGGTAGGTGTCACTGGAGCAAGGCATAGGCTTACACCGCTGTTCTGTAGTCTGGCAGACCGCTGCACTATATATGGATATTCTGTAAATTCTTCTACTTCTGTTAAGCCTTTCATTTTTTTCTCAAGAGCAACAATATTGCCAACAGAACAAACCAGTGATAACCAGAGTACAAACAGAAACGGAACAGAACGCAAATAATTCAATCAGTATTTTCTTAGTCTCATATACTAATAAATGGATTCACAATAGAAATAAAATTACTTGCAACTCTCTGCTTTAAGGAAAGTGCATACACACACACACACAAAGGTAGTAACTGTAGAAATTAGCCTAATTTTTAAACCTGCTGCTTTAGATATGTGACCTAAAAATAAGTTAACAGAAATATGTAAATATTGTTAAAACTATACATCAGTGCTGAATTTCCACATAACTAAGTTACTTACAATAATTATATAATCACTTTGAAAACATGAATTTCCTTCATTTACACTGAAGAAGTATTTTCATTCTTAATATAAACTGAGATTAGAAACTAAAGCCTTGTCAGAGAAGGCTTTTCATCTAAAACTAAACCATTTTATGGAATTTACATAGAATGACAAAACAATAAATCTTTCAATATTTATTGAATTCATAGCTAATAGAGTTTAAACATCGGTGAAATATTGTCCTAGTTATTTATACTTAATATAGACATTTTCTTCATATATATATATACATATATATATATAATCTAAAAATCAAATGTTTTAGTTTACATTCTACTTCACAAGGCATATATTAATGCTTTAAACTGTCCAGTAAGTATAATTATGAGATTTGACAAAACAGAAGATTAGATTTCCAGAAAAATGATTGCAATAATCCTGTTTTAAAGTGTGTATATTAATTTTTCTGGGAAAAATAGTAGATTTGAAAGTGCATTTATGCAATATTTCTAATGTCAGTTGACATAGCCAATCTTTTAAGTGAAATAAAAACTAGAAGTAAAATTCTAGGAAATCTGTAAGGGCTTGCAGAGAAATTACCAGGAGATTGTAGAGGGAAAAATCATGGGCATACTTGGAGCATATTATAATTTATCAAACTTTACCTCTCAGCAGTCTCTTTAGCTATGTTTACACTAGTAAATTAAATGTACGTAGAATCATTTGCTGTCACTGGGGTCAAGTGACATGGAAAGGCCTGTACTCATATTCTTACAATCTCTTGGTCTCCTAAATAAGAGAAGTCTAAAAGAAGAGACTTCAGGCAAACTTTCAGCTGTTAATTGTCCCTGATCCATGCTAAATCTTGGGAAAGACTGCCTGGGAAATTTTGGGGAGAGTGAAGGTTGGCCAGGCCTAACACAGATCAGGGATCATTTCACAATTTAACAGTGTGGACAATTCAGTTCCAGTGTCAGGGACTGTTCTCCAGCACTTGTTAATTTATCAATATCCACTGTTGGGGCTTAAGTGAGTCTTTAAATTATTTCAGTGTCCACTGGCTAGGGCTGATGAAGGACCAAATTCAGGATGAGGAAGCTGAAATCAAACATTTAGAAATGTTCCTGCTTAATCTTTGCTGACATTAATCAAAATACAGCTAAGAATCTAGATCTTTGTTTAAAAAATGAATCACTTCTTGCAAAAGACATTTTAATTATAGGAAAAAATGATTATACAAACATACACATAACACTGAAAGTGTTGCTAATACTCCTCTCCTCTATGAAATTCAGTCATTCCTAGGTTAGAAAATTCAAAAACATTCTCCAGCAACAGCAACTGGACCTCAGGACTGCTGTTTGTCCTATAGCATTGAAGGATTCTGAAAACCAAGGCAAGTGCTCAGATAAGAGCTCCTTTTTACTAAACTTCTTTCTGTACCATAACAATAATTTTCTCCTCCTATCCAGAAGGTGTCACATTCAGAAAAGACGTTGACATGCAAATGTGATAAAAAATAGAAAATACCAGATACAAATTTAAAGTGAGTGTCTGTGAATGGTACCAAAGAAGTTCAGCATAATCTGCTAGTGCTCAAACATGCACACATCCCAGCATCAATTCAAAAAGAACTGAACAGCTCTTACTGAAAACTGGGAGAAAACATTAATTTGTTAAATATTAAAAATATCAGACCTTTCTTTAATATGAGTTCAATAGTTCTTTGCCTACTTCATCAAGGAATATCAAGGCAAACTCCACGTCTCTGTGGTGTATGACATGGTTGACATGTTCACAAACAGACAGTTCAAGGTCTGAAATACTACACAACATAAGTTTGTTAATATCCTAAATATATGGGGCACATCTATATTAAAAATACATTTTGCAGATTTTATGATTTTGGTTGGTGACTCTCTGCTTTTACACCTGAGGACAAACTGTCACAATGTGAGACAGAACACAAAAAAATGTTTGATTTTCTCGATAAACCTCTTAAATAGTGCTGAAGGAAAGATGGTTTTGACACAGCACACCATGTTTACTCCTTAGCAAATTTTCCTCCTTTCAAATAAACAATTATGTTGTACATCCGTACCTTACATCTCCCTATTTTTATAATAATTTCCCTTGTAGGAGGCAAGGGAATAGAACTGAAGAGCAGGAAATGGAAGTGAAGAGCACAGATTAGCCATGTTTCTCAAGCACGCTCCCCACCACCCAAGTGCACCATATTTACATCTGGCTCTGTCCCCTCCCTGGGCAATCTGTGAAGGGAGCACAAGTCCCAGAGAAACTGGCATTTAATACCCTTCGCAGAGTGGGCGCCCAGCCAGCCAATGGAAAAATGCTGCTTCAGTGTGTTCAGCACTGTTCATACAGTATGCTACCAATTTCATGAGATAAAAATTGTATGTTATTGATTTATCTGTTCTCTTTTTTTGTCCTAGATTTTTAAACTGCAGTTTACTAGGACTGGAACCTATGTTGCTGTAAGTTCTCCAATGGGGTATAGGGCAGCTTATCCTTATGTAGGATAGGGAGAAAAAAACCCTCCAAACATTTTGAGTAATTTTAAAATACTGTATAGTGGCATCCTTTAAAGCATTATGAGTATTTTATGACAGGGCTCTTGCATACAGATTTCTTATTTGAACAGCAAATAAAGCTTAAGAGGTCACTCTTAAAGTTCCCATTTTTGTTAAAGAAATCGAAAAGAACACTTTTAAAGTGCATTTGACTTCACTCATCACTGAAACAATTTAATGAGGATCATGGCCTGATCAGATTTACAGTTCTAATTTTTGTTAGGGCTTTTTCCGTTATCTGGGGTCTAAGAAAATTTTAATTACAGTAGGTAATTTACCTCATCTTCTTCCCATGCCCTCAACTTAATACGTTATTCTATTTATAGTCTAACCTCCCACAATCATTCTCCTTTATGTAGAATATTTTTACAGTAAGGTATAATTTATCAATTGTAGAGGAGTCTTTTTCTTTACAATTAAACTGGTACTACAGGCAAAGTCTAATAAGTGTCTTCAAATTCTGTTTGACTTTTTAGCTTCTATCTTTAATAACAGTCTAGATATTTACTATCTGATTGTCACGCTTTTAATATATAATTAAGTACTCCACATTTGCAAAAGTATGCAACAAAACAAAGCACTTAGCACATCTTCAGGCACTACTGGTTTCAAGGATTTGAGAGAAAAAAATTCCAAGTGCATTGTTGTTTTTATTCATTTACAATAGTCAACAAAAGGAAAGAATGTAGTGAGGCAGCTTTTCATTTTAATGACATTTAACAAAACTTTTATTTTTCTATTATAAACTATTTCTGAGCACAGTGAAAAAGAGTTGTCTCCGCCAATCAAGTAATAGGTGTGACATATAGTTACTGATATAACCCTAAAAATATTCCCCACCCATGCAAAAATCCTCACACTAACAGTCAAAGCAGTCTTTGTACAAAATAACAATTCTATGAAACCCTTTTCAATATGATTTTTTTACTGCCATGATTATGTAAATAGTTCTGCTTTGATTCATTAATGACTGTATGCTACTTTTTCAGTCACTATAAAGAGCGTTTGTAAAACATTCTTCTGTCATTTGATGCTCTTCTATGCCCAGTCAGACAACTGTGTACAGTGCCTCACAGTTTAGGCAGAATAAAAGAAAAATCCAGATTTCATTAAATAAGATGAAAAGTGAATGACAGCTAAAAGTACATATTGTTGCTAAGTGTAAGTGGAATATATTTCAGGCGATGTCTTCCTCCTGAACACCCAATTTTTCAGTCGTTCTTACATTCCTTTTACTTATACAGGCTGGAAACATTATTCAGAGGCCTAAGTAGCAAAGTTAGAACATAGGATCAAAGATATCTGAGATGCTCGGAGTTACCAGAGAGGAAATGAGGATTTGAAAACTCATCTCTATAGATGCTAGAATAGTATATGGGGGGTGAAGCTGGTGAAATCATTGGCAGGAAATGAAAGTGGGTGATTATGAGTGAAAGACTGTTCCTTCTTACCAGTTATGACAGGGCAAAAGAATCGTTCCCCATTCACGACTTAGAGCTACCCAACACATAAAAATCATGTGCAATGATTAAAGAAGAGTTAATGGTAAACAAGAAACAGAGAGACACCACGGCAGTTCTGACCCTTACTCTTCATCTACCACATTTTTACTGGATAATATGAAGAAAAAGAAAAATTAAGTAATTAGAATATCCTTTCAAAATGCAGTTTACATCTCATGATTTGAAGAAGACAGGATTCAGTAAAACCAGACTATTTTTAAGAGCAGATTAGGCAAACACTTGTCAGTACAGATTAAGGTATAGTTGATGCTGTCTTGGAATAGGAGGACAAGACTGATCTCCAGGAAAAGGAATGCGGAGTCTTAAAAATCCATTCATAGACTCGAGAGGCTCTCATCCATGTGTACCATTTCCGTTGGGATGGCCATTTTCTCCCACAAGGTCTATCCAGCCACAACTCAGTTCCTATTTCTCTGTTTAATGCCATTCCCTCTTCCCACAGACTCATTCCAGTTCCTTTCAGGGCCTCCTTACAGATTTCTTCACCTCCCACCAATGCTCTCATTCTTTTCTATTCAAGACAACCTGGTTTTCATTCTCCTCTATAAGAAATAGGAAACAGGTCATTTACTGGCAAGTGTCTACTGCCATTAAAAGTATACACATATGTACTAGGTCCAACTAAAACTCTCTTTCTTATTCAAGTTTTCCCAACAACTGTTCTCTTCCCCTCTTCCTCTCTGTGTGGGCAGATGGCTGGGGGAATATACAAAGACGACTTCTTCTTTGTTCTTTACAAATTCTTCTAAAAGCTATATTGCTGTTTTCAAAAAATATTGGAATAATATGTCATGTTTCTGAATTCTATTTGTTTCTGATTCAGACTCAATCCTGCAGTGTCAGGTCACAGTGAAGTGGATGAACCTTTTTATCGGTGCATTTCTAGTTCAGTTGATTAAAACTACAGATCCATGACCTTAAAATGTAAGTATTTTAGAAAAGGAAATGCCTGTAAGACAGAATATGTCTGAGAAACAAACCAGTAATGATAATTTTCTGAAAGAAAATATCACATTTTTATTTTAAGAAAAACAAAGGAAAGCAAACATTGCATAATAATCAGAAAGCATTTAAGTAGAGGCAAAACCCTGCAGAGCATGCTCTCTGAGATTAAAATTGCCCTTTATTTACTTTCATATGCTAATCTTTATATCTTTCACATAAGTTGTCTTTACATGAAACGATCTCAGAGGCTAGTAGGCAGATGATAACCATCAGAATGTAACCTAAATGCTTACAAATGCTTATAAAATTTTAACATTATTAGGAACCTGAAACATGTATGAAGAGAAAGAATATGTAGTACTGAGAACAAAAAGCTACCCTCAATCAGCCTGTTACACTGGAACATAAAAGATATAATGCTGACAGGCAAAACCCTTCACCACACTGTCATTATGGCGCTGCTCAAAAAAAGTGTTGATTGCATGGCTCCGCACTAGTAGTAACAATGTACACTCAATGTGTGTATGGGCATCATTACAGGTAAGAGGAAAATGAATTTTCATCTTCTGAAAAACAAGCTACTGGTATAGCAGGTCACTACAAACTACAACAGCAATAGTTGTATGCTGCTGGAACTTCTAAAGGGAAGCTAACACATGCAATTCCAGTGAGAAAGTCTCTACTATATTTTGAATTAATAACTTACAAGAAACTATGAGAAATGCTTTATAATATCTTAATACATTGTATTACTCTGAAAACCATTTGTTTCTAAACATACAACAATATGACAATATGTAATGTGCATTTCTAGCTTGCCAGTTCCATACTATTTATTTCCATTCTAAAACAGCCTATTAAGTAGTTTAATAGCTTCTCTGTGGTAAGGTAGAGTGACAGAAAACTGATATAGGCTTAAAGTATGAAGCTGTTTTTCCATAAACAAGCTGTCTAAGGACAATGTTCCAGTAAAACACTAAGTACATAACTGAGTTCTTTGCAAGACATTAAAAAGTAAAAGAAAGAGAAACCACCTGAACAGGTAAAAATTAATATGCAGAAAATTCATTCTTCTCATTCTTATGCTCTTGCTGCAACAGCAGAATATCTCATATTCAGTGTACTGGCCCTAAAAGGAAAAACTAACATCTGTTCTAAATGAGTGATTATGAGATAGGTAAGGATGATGAGATTAAAGAAACAGAAAGAATAATGAGAAACAGAGAGAATAATGTAATACTGTCCAAGGCTGTTTAGTTAAGATTTTCTTTTCTTTTCTTTTCTTTCTTTCTTTTCTTTTTTTTTTTTTTTTTTGGTAATTCAGGTACTGCTATTGACATTGGTTCTTTCTTTTCAGAATCAAAGATTTAGCAGTAGTAAGTAGACTAGTAGACTAGTATCCACCTAGAGGACTGAGTCCTTTTCTGCATGACAACTTATGAAATGTTGAAGATACAAGTTGTATCGAAATAGAATGTATCGAGAAAACCCTGTTGCTAATGACTTTTAAATGAAGGTGTATGGTAAAGATGACATAACATTTATGAACAGATTACTAGCCACCATTTCGATGTTTTGATCCACAAATGATGAAATACAGAGTTAAGACGTCAGTTAGGTAAAAGCCTATCTTTTTAAAGGAAAACATCTGTGATCTGTAAGTTACTGAATCTTTGAAGTCTTTTACATGGTCGTCAGTGATGAGGAGATCAACCAAACATATCTCAGGATTTGCTTTGTTTGAGGTTTCTTATGTCAGGAATCTCTAAATGCGCATGCACTTTGGAAAGCCCAGAAGGATACCAAAACCTTCACTGTTTCAAGTCAGAAACAAAGCAGGATTTGAAAAGGAACAAGTATGGCCATTCCTGATCTTTGAGGTGCCATGTCAACTTTGCTAGCAGAATTCATTTTCTGCTCCAAGAGTGCCTGTGTCTGGAACATGTTTTTTTTTTTCCTAGAAGTAACAGAGATTTTGTCTTAAATAATATCCTTGGGGTATACCTATTACAGCAAAGTATAGCCATTCTACACAGAGTGCTGTAAGTAAGGGTCTGATTCTACCTCTTTTACACTGAACAACAACTTCTAAAGAAGCCTAAGGCAGTCTCACGTACCACTGCCAAGTTCTGACAAAATGATATTGTCACACACAAACACATTATCATTCAAAAACGATTGGCAGTTATTAGCTAATGAATAGATAAAACTTGGTAACCTTGGTGAGGGGAGACCATGGGTAGGTCAGATGGAGTTGCCAGAGCACAGGTATCTCCAGGCTTTTAAAACACAGTGCACAGCATCCTGACTGGCTCAGGCTGCCTCTTCCGAAAGACAGGGATTAGTCCGGCTTGTCCGATCTGTAAAAATGTCTGGAGCATCTACAATGGTACCTAATGTCTATGGGAGGCAAACCAATTCCATTACAAATTCCTTACTCTTAGGAATACCTGGTGACATTCAAGCAATGCCAGTTCTATTTCCCACTGTCAACAGAGAAAGATTATCCCAGTTCTCTGATCTGTACAAGAACAATGTGACAAACATATTTTTGACAGCAACAGTTCTAAAAAATACTGTCTTAACCTTGGGATTTGTGCATGGAATTTAACCCAGTAACCTATATATTCCATTTTCTTCTTCTAAGGTGTGTGAGAAAGAAAAAAAACGTTGGAATATGGTGTAGCAGTCATATACCACCCTTTATATTCTTACGGCACCAAATTTAGTTTTCAATGTAAGGAATCTAATTCAGTATAAATACATTATTCTATATATTTATGAATAAATTAAAAATGCTGGGCTTTGTTTTTCATATTAGATGTCTACTTATACTTAGAGCTTTCTCTTTGTTTAGACAAACTTTGCCTCTAGACAAAAATACAAGTTGTTTCTAAAACTCTACAGAAATTTCCTGAAAGATTGTCTTCTTGTAGCAGCAAGAAAATCCTGAAACAAAACTGGGTCCTGCTTTTGAATGAGTGAGTGAGCCGAAAATATAGGAGAGAATGTTACAATGCTACTGGTTGATCTAAAAGACCATTTTTGCTTCTGACAGATTTCCATGAGTCTGGAATCAGAATTCCTCTGGACTGAGAAGGTATATAATAAATTCAGAAAAAGAGAAATCTGAAGCCAGCTGAGAGGCAGAAAGCAACCAGCAGAATCTGCAATGAATTCTTAATGGCATTTGGGTCCCATACTCCCATAATTTCTGACTTTAAGTAATTACAAAAAAACTTTGCCTTTACTTTTTTGAAACAGAATTAAAAGGCTTTATTTAAGATATGTTCTTACTCAAATATTATCAAAAAGACATTACAATGCATCTGGTATCTGCATTACAAGAGCAATGAACAAACTTAAATGAAAACTGGCAGGTGCTTGCTAAGTGGATTGCTTTTTGGAAAATTATTTGGACTGAGAAAAAAATATCATACAGTTAATTTTTGCACACTAGTAATACTAATCAGTTTAAATAAAAATGTTCCTTCTTATAACATGCATTGCATCAAAGGTCAAGTTTAAGTATTTTCAAATATTTTTACAGTAAAAGCTCTGGTGCTGTTCTGTACTGAATTTCATTAGATAGTATTATCTTCCTGCCAAGTTGACAGGCAATCCTTGGAGAACTGAAATGTGTATGAAGAGTAGTATTTGTCCTTGCATTTACTAGAAAAAAACAAACTGTTAAAAATCCTTGCAAGTTTAAAAAACAACACACCCCCCTCCCCAAGTAGTTTGCTTGATTCAGTTGCAGCAGAGGTATTTTTCAAGGTCAGCTCAAATGCATGTGAAGATCACCCTTGCAACCCTGCACTGGGCAGTGCCGGCTGAGGTGAACAACCTAACGCACTGAGTGCCAGCAGCACAAATGAAAACAGCTCAAGAGAGAGAGATTACTTGAACCCTTCCCATTTTAAAATACTATCATGTCTGCTTAAGTAATTGGTATGACTTAACTGCTGTGCTAATTCCTCCATTTTTTCTTTCTATAGCCAGTGAAAAATTCAGATTTGTTGTAACCTATTTTACATAAGCTATGTTTTATGATTATTCTATCCAAATGATGTGAAAATCAGTTTTACGCAAGGTTTTCTAAGTAAGCTTAATTATGAACGTGTAAGCATCACCTCTGCAATTTCTTTACAAGCAATCTGCTTTCAACATTTTTTCCTCTATCAGCTGCACTGGGTTACCTACAGAGTTAACAGCAGGTAGCAAAAAACTGACAGGATGAAGAATGTATTCACTAACAGGGAATTTACATACCCCTAGCTCATGCATCACCACAGCTTACACAAGTTTTAATGACTCTTCTGAACTGACAAGATGAGGATGCTCCCACTCTGTGGGACTAATCAGAACCAGTAAAATGCTTCAGTGACCAAAATTGGAGTGAAAGTTGCGTAAGTGGTTATCTTGCCTTCAAGACAAATGGGGATAGTGGGGGTTCATTTAGCTTCTCTCAATTACAATATCCACTGAAACAGAAATCCCTGTTAGAAGAGGCAATGAAGGCATGAGGAATTCAAATGGAACAACAAAAGAAGGAAAATAATCTTAGTGGAAAAGGCACCTGAAGTTCATACAGATGGACTAAATATTATGAAGAAATGGCCTGCTGCTTCTGCATTCCTCCTCCAGTATCAACAAGCCATTATACAGGATGAAATTTCCTATGAAATGACAGAATGCTTACAGTGACAGACTATTCATCAGCAAAATTTTCCAGGTTCAAAATTAAATGAAGACAGTTTATTGTTATTACATGAGTTGAGCATATCAGGTGCTGAAAATTATATTTTTTATTTCGCCAAAATGAAACTATAATGTAACGTGTATTATACAACCAAGAAGGGAATAAGAATGAAGCCAAACTAGAAGAGGTTCCTAAAAATATTTAAAAAATAATTTTCAAGGTTACCGACTGCTCAGTGGATTAGTCTGCTTGGGAGAAAATTATTTTAGCAGGCTTAAAAAGCAGGAATTACAAGCTGCATGACCAAGAGTCATGAAACCGCTCAGAGGATGGGGAATTCACGTTAATGGCTTCTCACCACCATGCACAATATCCCTATACCTGCATCGTCCTTTTCTCCTCAGTCTGCTCTGCTTATAAAGGCAGGCACCTTTTAATTCACAAAATCTTCAAGGGGCACCGAACCAGACAGATAATTTTTGGCTGACTTCAGTTTCAGGGGCATATAGACTAACCTCATTCTGGTACATACTGAGCCGACATCAGCGCAAACTGCAGGTACAGTTCAGAAGTGGCATATGGCCCCTTACTTTCTCCACAGACATGCTGTTACAGTTACTGCAACAATAGATCTTTAAAAGACATTGCTAACTCTATTTGAGATCTTAGATGTATCAATCGCTTATAAGTCTATACGGTTTGATAGAATTAAATATGCTATTGTTCTAATCTCTAGCCCACAAATTACTTCCTATTGAAGCAATACAATGATTTCTTTTCCCAGAACTATAATAAACTTATGAACAATAAGTAATATCAAAATCTTATGTACAAATTCCAAGGCTTTTTTGTCCTTATCTCTAAATGTATAAAGAAACAATAGCAACCTTTTTTTCTTCCTGGGAAAACATAGTATATCTGCCAAAGAACCTTTTTTTTAATCATGGGGTTAAATAGGGAAAAATTAAAGAGAAAAACAAACAAAAAGACCCAGACTAATTAAAGAATGGAAAACTAGGTGATAGTGAACAATGCCATGTCATATTCTCCCATGCCCCACACCCACCACGTGTTTTTGGTTCATAGTTTCCTCTTCTGTTCCTTCCTTCTAAGAGGTGCCTTCTGGTCTGGATCTAAATACATCCAGTTTTTACCAACATTTCCCTAAGCAAACTGGTCTAGTTAGGTTTCAGAAAACTAGTTCTTAAGTCAGCTATTGGACTATGAGGTAATGACATAGAAGTATAGTTCTTTCTTTCTCTGTGTGTGCAACTCACTTGGACAACAAGTGTACGCAAGCCAGAACATACCTCCCTGTACGTAATATGAAAAAATGCAGCTACAGTATATCATTCTGCGGTATGACAACTTTTTTATAATAATATAACACCACATAAGTGCATTAGAGAGGCTGATATAGAGATCAACACAGACTAAAATGAGTGTACCATACTGTCTAAATTATTGTAACACTAAATATACAGACCACAAGAAGTAAAGAAATAATAAAATAAAATAAAATACTTACCATAATAGTAACCAATCCCATCTCCATAATACACAATTTTTTTGGCTTTCTGATTCTTTTGGTTTAATGTGTAATTATAATTATAATGTAATTTAGCAATAAAACAGCAGTTATGTGACATGAAAAAAAGAGCAACAAGCATATAAAATTAGGTAACAGTTAATACCTTCCTGAATATTTATAAACTAGATACATCAACTGTACTCTTGTATAAGTGTACACTTTGTTCTGCAACAATTTACTACTAATAATCCTAAAAAGACAAATTGAATTTCATTAATTATTTGCATGAAGTTAAGTGCATTCTTCCATTGCTTTTATTTAATGTCCCATGTTTTAAATGAATGACTGTCAGTTTAGAACGGCCAGCTAGTGTAGACCCTCCGCTAACAACCTTATGAAGTCAGTGTTCTTTTAAGCAACCTGTTAGCATTAATGTAAGTAGTAGAGATACACATTTACTGTCTACAAACAACACATCAGTGAGTGGAGGAAATCACCTTCAGGGCTTGCCACATGAAAGATGAAAGAATTGTGACGTCCTGATGTGTTCATCTGACATAACATGAATAAGCCAAGAAGAAAGCAGGATACCTTGAGAAGAAAAGAACATTTCTGAGCATGTAGGATGTCAGCCCCAAGGATGAGATGCACATGATACAACCCCAATAGTCACAAGGGCTTCTGTCTGCATCCAGGACCCAGTACAATCCCTGTGCACAGTTTGTCTAGAAACCTTCAGAATGACAGCTTTGAGAGGGGTATGTTTACCAGATAATTCTAGCACCTTTTTTAAATTAAATTTTGAAGAAAAATTATGTCAAACAAACTGACATTCTGACAGTGAATACTTAACTTGCATTTCTAATCTATACAGTTTACTTTGTATATGAGTGGGAAGTAGATTTTTGAATAATTCAGTGGTGAAATATCTTTATGGGAAGAGAAGGATGAGGGATGTGAGGAATTAGTAAAAGAGAAAGAACACAGGCCCCATCTCTCAAGGGACTAGGAATGCCAAACCCACTGATGCACAGAGTTTAGGAGCCCCCCAAAGAGCTGCATGGACAGAAAACAAGAAACCATTCCCTAACAGGGTATACATAAAATACTACAGTGATAAGACAGTGGAGCAGAGTCAGGAAAAAAGATTTATGTTGTATAATTTCAATACACATGCACATGCACACCAGCATCCATGGATTAGAAATTCTTCTCTCCGTAATTCATCACACTTAACCAGATACATGAATCCACTTGCAGAATCAGCAGTATCAGTCCCTACATACCATAACTGGCATAAGAATTTGTAAAATACTCATTTCTTCTTTCTGTTACAATACATTATTAAAATATGAAAATAACAATTCCAGATTTTTTTTCATTTCCACAGGGAGAAAAGTGTACCTAAAAAGAGTGAAAGTATGCACACTTAGACCAGACATAAAAATGCTACATACATTAAGGCAAGACACAGATATAGACAAGAATCCATATCATCTGCTTTTAAGGGAATACATAAGAGTTAGCTATTATACAGAGGTAAACTGGTGTATCTGAAATAGATGGGAAGATAAGAATGTGTGACAAATAGATGGAGATGGAGATGGAGAAAAATACAGAATCAGGTGCAAACCATATAATGAATACAGAAAGTATAAGAGCAACATCTGTTACCTAGTCTGCTATCTGTAAAGCTTTGCAGCTAGCAAAAAGCCAAGAGAAAAATAGTGCCTTTGATATTTTTGGGACTGTATAAGCTGAGGACTTGGCATTTCACATACAAAGTGCAGCTTCAAGAGTGTACATTTTGCATGTGCAATTTGCTACGTACAGATATAGACAGGTGTCTTGCAGATTTTCAAAGGTATCTGAGGATGCAGGGAATGATCTCCCTTTAGAACAGAAGCAAGTTAGTTATTGATCACTTTAGGCACTTAAAAACCCAGCAGATGCCTACCTATAGCCACCTAACAACTCTGAAAACCAGTCATACTCATGATAGCTACATCCAAACAAGAGCAAGAGCAATACGACAGCTATCAGACTGAACTGTACTATGGGCTCCTAAGCAAAAGTACAGAAAGATCTGCAATGTGAGAGAGAGCCAGACCTGCAATGGTTAACACTCAGCTGCTTTATCATAGAGAGGGCAATTGCTGCTTTGGTTTGCATGTCCTGTAACTCAGGCCAGCTGATAAAAAGTAACTCATTATGTATTTCTGATCACATAAAAATTGTAATTTCAGCTTCAGCTAAATTTTAGTTTATGGTCGTAAAAATTGCTCTCAATTAATTTCTTACTAGACAAATAAATGGCGTTAGCAGTGGCCAATGGCAGACGAACATGTATTCCTGTTTCCATGGAGATGCAGAGGTGTGACTGCCCGGTGTGTGTAAGTCAGTGCCACCTTCTCTTGGTGAAAATTCATGCAACTCTGATGCTCACAGCTGGCTCCACACAAAGCCAATAGATGGGCTTGGGGAAGAAGAAATGTGATTTACAATGTGCAGGTCTAGATTTCCCTAACATCCAAGATATAAAATATAGGAAGAGCTTTCATAATCATGTGGAATTGGAAAGAACCATATGGATCATCAAGTTGAGTCTGACTGTAGACTTTTAGTACTGAGCAGCCCTCAAAATTTCTATTTCCCCAACACTTAAAAGAACACAAAGCAGTTCTCAACACCCTATGATAGACTTAGGTCCTAGCAGAAAAGGCCAAGAGTCAGAAACACCAATATGTTGCAATAGGCAGAAGAAAAAGATCTCAAAAAATATAATATAACCATTAAACAGACTTAACAAAGGTTTAAAATGAGGATGAAGAGGACTTTGCCAACATTGCTGTACCACATTTTATCTCTCCATTTTGTACTAAAGCTGTTTTCAGCTCTACATGCTAAAGCCTGCCACCCTGCCATATATACTGATGACTCCAGCCTACAGTGTATAGGATACCAAACTGGAGTTAGAAAGACTTTATTTCTACAAAATATAAGGCTTGCTTACAGTTAGGTTGAAATAATAAAAGGGAATAGCAAGTACTTTTGATACTTGCATATCTTGTCATCCATATAGCTTAATGCCTGTCCATTTTTATGGAATGCGGCTTTAAAGAATGCCCTGTTACAAATCTAAGAAAGAGTAAGACACTGACATGCTTCAGTGCTTTGAAGAACTGAGAAAAGGGAACACGGAGTAGAATTAAAGTATTACCACTCTTCTTTTTGCAGAGCACAATAGCATGAATAGTAGCATTACAGAGGACACTTTGAAAACAGATGGGAAGCTTTAAAAATGTGCTTAAATTCAAGGTCCATAAGACTTAAGGATGTATATCAGTGATTTGTTAAATACGGATGGCTACCTGCTTTAATGTTCTGTTGTTCCTTCAAACCCCCTCAAAAGCCCAGCCTGTGACTCTCTGATTCTGGGTAGGCAGCTGTCCATTTCAGGAACATATGGTCCCATAATTTCAAAGTTTGTTTTAAGATTGTTTCCAATACTTACAGAAAAACTTTATCCAGCAGCAAAATATGATGAATGCAATTTCAAAGGAGACTGATGGAAGGAGAACTGCAAAGAAGGGGAGGAGAACAAAAATTGTCTTATACTAGAAAGTCATGGTATTTATGCAATCAACTCATCACAAGAGTAAGGATTTGAATTCTTCTTCCCTTCCTTGAAGAAACAGAAGATCTGAAGGCATACATAAAATATTCAGGAATCCCTCACACCTGTGCATACATGTGTACAAGATAAGGTTGTGTGGAATGCACTATCTAGGGTAGCAAAGCCAAATAAAGTTAACCCAGCACAGGTTTAAGGAAGAAAAAAGTTAAAATAAGTAACTATCAAACAGCTCTCTCAAACCATAACTGAAATATGAGACCAATATCATTTTATGGCAGCCAAAATAAGGATCCTGCAAGGACTGCCAGGCCCCGAGGGCCCCCCCAGCCCTGCCTGTCCCTGCCCCTGCCCCCATCCCAGGTCTTCCCCCAGCCCCATCTCAGCCCAGCCCTGGGCCATGGGTCGCTGCCCCACGATTCCGCAGCAGCACCAGCTACAGCCCCACAGCCCGGCCCCTGTCCTGCCCAGCCTGGGCTGAGATGGGGCAGGGGCTGGGGCAGGGGGGGAGGCCCGGGGGGGAGGGACAGGCAGGGCTGGGGGGGTCCTCAGGGCCTGGCAGTCCTTGCAGGATCCTCCACTGTTTTGGGTGAAAAAGTCATTAGATTATTACAAATCAACTGAAATTATAAAATGATGTCATTTGTGTACCAGAACGGCAGTAAGGTAGTATTGACTTCTATTTTTTGAGAGAGGCATATGAATAAGGTCATAGTGAAAAGTCTAACCTAGAAGTGAAGATTCTGCATTTCCCACAAAATCATCAGGCATATACCAAAAATGTGTTATCAATATATACCCTTAATCTTGTGCTAGCAACTAAGTAATAATAGAGCCCTCCCCAAATACTCTAGCAATACATGTCAACATCCTATGTTGATTCCAGAAAATAAACAGTGTGATACTGAATCACTGACAACTTACAGTATTAAGTATTCATTACTATTTCTGTATCCTTGCTGCACAGTGCTTGTATGCTTTCTTCTCTGTAGATCGCATGAGTATGTATGATGTTGCACATCAAGCGTATAAATTTCCTTAAGTTGTTTTCAGGCCATTGAGTTAACTATTACTCACATATGTATTAATAAATAACATTCATCACCTATGCACATTAATACAAAGTTAGAGACAAACGTTTAAGCTTCTGTACAAGTTAACTGTATATTGCATTTTCTTGACTTTTGTTCTGTATAATTACTAAGCATTTCCTCAAAACATTAACAAGAGACAACTCATTCTCTTACAAGAATGATAAATACAATCTATGTGACTCTATTGCCCCATGATTAATAGGGTCTTTTTTATTCATGAAGTTAGATGTCAGACTCAGCTGAAAAATGTGTATCATCTTATATGTATTTATTCCAAAGCCTAGTAAAATTGCTTTACATTCCTACAGATAGATACTAGAACAACCACTTTTCACTGTTCTATGAATTAACACAAGATGTATGTCAAATGATGACCTTAAACTTCCTGTGCTGGAAATTTCATTTAAAACTTGACAAATATACTGGATGCCAGAATAACATATTAATAACAATTCACATGAAGTCTATTACGTCTTCTAACCACACGCCTAAAAAAGAAATCCTCGAAGCTTCAAAATAACTGTTAGTTTTCTGTATTCTGGAAAGAAAGATTGCACAGTATTTTTTTTTCTTGATCATCCTCTCAGTCTTCCTATCACTAGACTGAGAAACTTATTTTCAATTTAAGACTTAACTCTCTTAAGCCATACTGTAAAGCTAGTTGTGTTGGAAATACTACCACGGCTGCTATTATACAAGTTTCAGAGGATGTTCCTCTTTTGATCCAGAAGAAGATTTAGAAAGTGTCAACAAGCAGCACCTTCAGCTGATATCCCAAATGGGAACCTAGATCACTTGTTTTAAGTGGTACCCACCAAAACAGAATATTTACGTCTCCCTACAAAATATATTACAGAGTAATATGGACTTTATAGAAAAAGTTCCCTAAAGGCCAAAAGGGACAGTTAATAAGTATCAAGAATAATACAATATCTTCTGAGTCCTATGCTTGCTGGTTTTCATTATAAAGCATTACACTGGCAGATAAATCCTCAACTTTATCTTACTTCATTTCTTTTATAAATAATAGATTCCAAAGGCCATGAAATCAATTAATGTAACTGAAATTTATATTAGTGAATCAAGTCCCATATATTTCCATTGCTCAATGCCTGAAAGGATGATCTGATATTTCTGAAACAGCTGCTAAAATACAGCCATAGTACTGGACTGAAATAGTCTGGGTTTTCTTTTATTTTCCTGTTTTTAAAAGCATGAGGTAGGCAATTATTCAGAAAATGAGAAACAGTATATTAACTAAAGAAAAAAATCTTTGCAGAAAGCAACCCAGAGGCTTAGAAAATCATGGTAATGTATGAATATAGAACGTAGATAAAAAATGGAATGACTTAACGACTTTTTTTGTGGTAAAGAAGCAAGTGACATAATTTATGTACTAATGTTAGAGACTATATTTTTCAACAGATTTCAATAGTAACTCGAGGTAAGAGAAGAAAGGTCTTGCTGCTACAGTTATTTGTTCCCAGGCAGAACTTAACTGTTGAAGATAATATGTTCAAGAGAAGCTTGAACAGAAAGAATTTTAATGTGTTTGGCTTAGGAAAGCAGTTTGTTTAGATATTTTTCAAAGCACAACACATTCTATAGTATTAATTTGTTTTTACTCTCCTTAAGTGAAGGTTTTATTCTTGAAACAAAATCACATATTTGTATACCCGATGAATATGTCCACCATCTTCAGTAAAACTAATCAAAGTATGTAAAATTTTAAGTCTGCGCAAAGCTACCATCTAAATTCCTAGTATTGATTTTATACCATTAATATCAAGCTCTTATACCAATGTTACATAACAACTACTTATTTTTAATGTAACTTCAAACTATTATCTATTTCCAGAGATCTCATTTTGACAAAAAAATCAAACTTTTGTACCATAAAGGTCTCCTCAGTTGTTTGTTTCTTCATTGTATGACATAGCTGCAGTTTTCATTTAGAAATAAATGCCTACAACATCAGTATTGCTTTTCTTTAACAACATATATTTTAAATGCAACGGTGGGATAAATGAGAAGAAAATTTTTTTTCTGTAGGCTAATTATTCAACTGTCAGTCAAAATACAAATAGTTCCAGTTCTAATCATTCCCCGTAAAAAAAGAAGGGCAGTGATGCATGTGGTGGTAAAGCAACTGATTATGGCCAGCTGGCAGCAGAGTATCAGATGCAGAGGAAGCTCTGCCACCCCTTGCGCAGAGAACTTGGAGGCTGCCGAGCCTTGCTTCAAAGCAAGTTCATAGGATGCTGCTCTCCAGCATGTATTGCGAATGCTTTGTGTACTGGAATGAGATGCGTCCATCACAGCTATTCAAGAGGATAATATAAAGAACCAGTGGGAAAAAAAAGAAAAAAAACTGTTGGGTTTGGATATGAAAAAACAGAAATGACTCAGGCATGAGAAAGGTATACTATGCTTATAGAAAACAATGAGTCATTTAGATGTACTAAAAATACATTCCCACTATTGTCATTCATAGCATCATTTTGCATTCTTATGTCTATTTAATGACACTTGACCCTACTGACAAAGAATATTACAGAAGGACATTACACCCTAAGGTGAAGAAGAAGCAATTGGTTATCAAATCATTTCCAGAATTCTGTTATATACAAATCTTAGCTTACATGTCTGTACAACACCTTGGTAACAGCTTTAAACTGACAGCGGTTAACATATTAAAAAAAAAAAAAAAAAGCTATTTGGAACTGCAACTTGACCTTCAGCAGCATCAAAGTCACTATTGCCAAAGTACTGAAGAATATTCCACATAACAGATAAAGTTAGTGGTGACTACTAGAAAAGGACGAGTCCACTCATGAGTGCTACTGATGCTATAACACAGTTACTTGAATTAACGAACATCTCTACACCCTTCATTGCTCTCCTCCAAGCCCTGGGGGTAGCAGTTATAATATGGCTCGTATTTCTTTCCTTAATACATGAACAAAGCTTGTTCTACTCCCATCGGTGTACCCCTGTCATCCTAGACCAGAAAATTAACCTGGGTCAGCAAAAGTGAGTTTTATTTTCCCGCTGTCACAAGAAAAGAACATAAATAGCCTTTTCTTGGCTATTTATGGGGCAGGGAGCAGGTAGTAACCTAGCTTTCGAGGTATATGGATATTTGTTTTTACAACAAAAACTTAAGTATGTATTTCCTTTAGAAAAAGCAATCATCATCTGCCTTGTTTTAAAAGCCTAATGTATATAGTCTAATGTGAATTCTTTCTTTGATACAGGTAGTACTAGCCATGACTAAACTGTTTTTCTCACGCTGATCTATTGTGTAATTTCTGTAGCCTTTGCGTATTGTCTCTATGCAACACATTCTGCAAATCTTTCCCATGCTGGTGGCGATAAAATGAATTGCTGATATTAAAAGGTTGGGGGAGGGGTGCACATGGGTGTATGTGTTCTGTAAGAAACACTTCGTGTTCAGTATCTTTTGTCACATAAAAAATAATGGTAATGACATTATAGGCCATAGTATTGTATTCTTAGTAGTTGTATAAAAGATAAGTATTATTAATACTGTGTACAATAACTAGTAATTTACATGTATCAAAAGAAAAAAGACTAACAATGAAGAGGGAAAGCATACTGTAAAAAAATTCAGAAGTAATTTGTTAAAAAAGTATTATAATTTGTTTTGAGGCTGCACACCATCATACAGTATATATAACTGTGCGTGATGTGGTATAAAATTACTGGAATACATTTTTATTTTCAAAAGATAACAGAAAACCAGAGTTTACTGAAGTATTTTCCTATTGGTAAAATGAGTGTGCGGTAGATAGGTGGGGGAATGCAACTGCAACCAACTGCATGGGAATGCATGCGACAGCTGAAGCGGAACGCTTTCTAGGGATAAAGTTGAAGCCCTCCTTCCTCGAAAATATTTCCAAAGGCTACCTTTTCCCATAGTGCTGGATTTTGTGCATACCATTCTTTGGAAATAAGGAATGCATTTTCCACATGCAGAATATTAAGAATTTTAGTGAGAGCTGCGGAGTCCAACAGGGACTCAACCCTCTCTTTCGTAAATGTAGCTCTATGCATCTCTCAAATCACAGAGAAAAATCTTTGTAGATCAGGAAATTGAATACACTTATCTGTAGTAGCAGGGGGATATCTTACTTCTCCAATTATAGAATGGAATATTCTACATAGGAATTGTTACTGTTGCATGAAGGGAGGACAAGGGGTAATCAACTTTGCCTGCCAGAGCCCTCCTAAAAGGGCTTTCACTGAGTCAGGTTCACAAAGTTGAGTCAACTTTGCCTGCCAGAGCCCTCCTCAAAAGGGCTTTCACTGGATCAGGTTCACAAAGTTGAACAAAATAAGAAAGGCCCTCCCCTTTGGTAATCAACGTTTGCCTGCCAGAGCCCTCCTCAAAAGGACTTTCACTGAGTCAGGTTCGCAAAGTTGATCAAAATAGACAATTTATCAAAGCAACAGATCAACAGGTTCAGGATTGCCAGTGATAAATGCACTTACTGCAACAAATCCTACTTTTCCTGAGCTCAAACTGATAATTAAGCACTTTCAACAATGGTATTTTTCCCGGGGTAACATCTGACGTTGTCGGAGGCGCAAACCTTACCCAAAAGGCGTCCCTGTTTTGGGGAGGAGAGAGGTCCAGGCCCGTCAACCCGTCCGTAGGTTGGCGTTCTCGTCCTCCAAATGGAGGAACGTTTATGCACTGAATTTATACTCTTGGCGAGGTGGGGCTGAGTCAAACACTGTGGGATGTTTGGTCCTTGTGGAGCTCAGCAGCAGGTGTCAATGGCTGCTGGCCTTTTTTTTTTTCTTTTGCCCTTATCAACAACACCAGGCTGCAAGACTCCGGCCTCGCCCCAGGTGTCGTTTTGGGTGGAGCAATGTCGAGTGGCGAGACCTCCGCCTCGCCCTGGGCACTGCCTCACCCCTCACCGGCATGGGCATCAGGCCGCAAATCACCCTTTGTATCCGTGTTTACCCCACGGCAGGGAGGATCACAGATAATCACAAACCATTATCCCACAGGAATATACTCTGTTCTTGCACATCAGAAAGCTTCCCAGGCGGATGCTCCTTTTAAAGCACAGTTCTTCTAACAGCACCCCTTGACTGGAGTTGTGGCTTCATGGCACAAATGGGAAATTAAACTATACGGCATCAATAGCTGGTCAGGAATGGCATCAGATCTGAGACTCACATTCTTTGTACCTTCTTGCTTGCTATTCAATTAAATCTTAATTCTTATGGATTATTTACAATTGTCTTGTTTCCATTCAATAAATACTATCTGATTTTAGAATCGCTTATTATTCTTTAAGCTTCCTCTGTCTCTCTTCCCCTCTCTCCTTTCCTTCCCTCTCTGACTGTACTAGAGAAACTTGTCCCATTGGAAGTCTGTTGTTCTGTCATTACCCTTAGCCAAACTTGACAAGCATGAAAAGCCAACACATTTGCAGAATTTTTATAGTTTCCAAAGTGCTTTAATGATTGATCACTTTGTTCAGTAATAAGTTCAAAGTCAAACTGCTATCACAGAAACGACTTCTCAGTCTCCTCTTTCCCCACAACATAACTATATTCCTTTATGGTACTAGTTAATTCATCCCTTATGATCCTATTTGCAATAGAAAGCTCACATGCATAGATGCCTCATGTTATTAGCATTCATTTTCTTGTCCAACTAAATAGGCATTTTGAGATTGCAGTACTCCTAATACATCAGAAATACAAAAAAAAAAGTCATATATTATTTAAATATAGTCTTGTTGCTTCATTGCACTGAATACGTGCTACAAAAAGTGATTTGTTTGTCAGTTTTCTCTTACCAGCTGTTACATGAAAGCAACCAAGCCTCTGCAACTGCTTATATAATATGGGTCTTTTATACTAGACTCACTTTTATTAGTTCCCTTCCCTATTTTGGATACTATTTTTTGGTAGTGGAGGAAAACAAAAATATTTCTAAACTACATCTAACTTCATTAATCCTTTAATGATAACATGAAGATAAAAAAGTATTGAAGCTGGCCTGAGCTGGCTCAGCCTGTCCAAAAATCTGTGTTTGCAGTTGGTTAATTAGGCCATGCTGAACTCTGGGCTACTGCAGCTAGCTTACTAGGGGAAAAAAGAAAACCTATCAAAAAAATCCAGCAAGCTAATTTAAAGATAGTTCCTATGTTTTAATGGACTGCAGTCAAACACAGTTTGAATGGCTTTTATCTGGAAGGCTTTTAAATGAGACTAATATAGAATTTCTACTGAAATGCACACTCCTGAATGTGATCTATATCAACGAGTAAGCTAACTGTTGCATGACTTAAAGTATTGAAGTATTACAAATTATAAAATGAAATAGAATAACCTGATAAAATTTTCTAATTCTGACTTATTTTTCTGCCTTGTTCCTGAAAATCATACGGAAGCCGGGGCAAAGTGTGAAATGAAGTGTAAGAATGGCATTACTCAATAAACTATAGATTTACTGTTTAATGTAATACACATCACACTTTCTAATAATTTACATTTTCATGGTCTAGGACCAATATATACTTCAGTGAGACTTCTGACACTGTGTATTTGTCCTCAACAGGGAAGTCATAAAGATGCTCCATCACTTCAGTCATGTAAAACTGACTAGACAGAGCACTGAAAGTATAATTACAGATTAATTCAGGTGGGAAGCGACCTCAGGAGGTCTGTAGTCCAACCTCCTGCTCAAAGCAAAGCCAGCTCTAAGGTCAGACCAGGTTGCTCAGGGCTTTATCCAGTTGGATCCTGAGACTGCACAGCCTCTCTTGGCAACCTGCTCCAGCGCTTGACTGTCCTCATGGTGGAGAAGTTTTTCCTTTTATCATCTGAACTTCTCGTTTCAACTTATGCACATTGTCTCTCATCCTGCTGCCATGTCCTGCTGTGAAGAGCCTGACTTTCTCTCCTCAACTCCTTCCCTGAAGGCACTAGGGGGCTGCTGTTAGATCCCCCCTGAAGTCGTCCCTTTTCCAGGCTGCACAAGCCCAGCTCCCTCAGCCTCTCCTTGTGGAGCCTGTGCTCCAGCTCCCAACCATCTTGGTGGCTTCTGCTGAACTCGCTCCAGTTTATTGATGACTTTCTTGTATTGGGGAGCCCAAAACTGGACACAGTAACATAGGTCACCTTTTTGTATTGGTAGCAGATGGACAAGTTGATTAATAGATCTTTCTGGGCTAATTTCCAAAATTCTTTACCAGGTGAAATTTTCTCACTTAAATCAAAATTATTTTGCTTCCACAAGGACTGAGGAAATTGGTGACTCATGTCTACACTTCATTGAGGAAGAACATTTAGCAGAAACAGCATCCCCAGGCTATCTTCTACAAGGTGATATTCCACTGAGCGCAACTTGGTAGTTGCAATTTAGTAATCCTCCATCGCCCCATCATCATTCCCTTCCCAACCCATATATTACTTATTTTGAAAGCAAAGATCTTGACATTTTGACTTTAGGCCCGACTGAGTCAACTCGCTCACTGAGCAGGCAAATTCAGCATCATGGAGCACTGACTCGCACCTATCTCTGCCCCTGAAGGGAATACAGATACAACTGACTAAATACACATGGCCTGTGATCTCGAGCCTAAGCCTAAGAACAACTACCAAAGCATGTCCTTGCAGACACATGGCATGTTCTGGTAACCAAATCCCAGGAAAAAAGGAATTTTCTCCTTTCATTGAGGGAATAATCATGAGAGGAATTGTAGAGATATCCTCTTCCCTATATCTCATCATTCAGGTATATCCATGGGAGAATATATTTTCTGTCCTCATTATTCTATAGTCTCTTGTGAAAAAAAAAAAAAATAGAAAAACAGGGACAGCAGAGAAATTATCTGAAAAGTAGAAAGCTCTGTTTTCTAATTTTTTCCCCATCATCTCTTTCCTCTAATGATTTTATGCACAACGTGATGTTAAGTGCTCTGAAAATCATCTTCCTTTTTATGCTAGTATGATTTTTGCAATCTCAAAAAATGTGACAAATGTAATTATGCCTGAAAGAAATAAACCATCTCTTCTTGCAGAGGCAGAAAGAATACTAAAACATGATCTGTATTAGCTGTAAGCTAATTATAGTGACACCATGCATGCCTCTAGAATTCTGTTTGTGTCAGCGCTTACCTTATGAACCCCTAATTTCAGGGTTTTGTAACTCTGCTCTACAGGATTTAGCTACTTTTATGGGCATGCACAACACGGTTGTTAATGGATTTATCAGTTATTTTTTCCTAAAAATGGCTTAAATTTTAGTTTGAAATTTTATAGATGACTTGTCTGTTACCTGGTGTAGGTCACGAGCAGTTTGTGAGTAACGTAAAAATTTGAAATTGTCAGGGTCTGTGATGAAGTAAGACAATACTCATCCAAAATGTTATCTAAATGCTGGAACTGAAAAATGTATCATGGCCAAATTGGATAAAAAAGAGGTGTCATACATACTAATCATTTTCAACATCTTCACACTCAGACATTAGATTACAGATTTTTGTAAAAGAAGTCAGGTTGTCATAAGAAAAAATTTAACAACATCATACATAATGAGACAGGTTATGAACACTGGATGCAGAATAAAGTTTTGGTCCAGAAATCTTCAGAAAACCTATCCAGTTAAGTATGTCAATAATTTCAGGTAACATGACATGACTGGAAACGCTTGCAGATGCAGACTCCCAGAAAAAGACTCCCAGACTTCCCAAAAGACCACTATCTTGCATCACGCTGGGACATCCCATAAAATGTGACATAAATGACACCACTTAGTTCTGAAACAGAGTGCTCGCTGTAAATGAACCTACAAGGAGCAAGTCCTTCTAAGTGCTCCAGAGAAAAACAACAAAACAAGACATAGAGAAGAAAGCTACTTGTATCTTTTTTTGTGTGATTGTTCCAAAAGTAATAACATTTTTACTAAGAATCTCTTTAATCTCTGTTTCTTCCTACCATTGGTCCAGAAGATTGTAATTGCAGGGTCTGAGTTTTTTTAGATACTGAAAACCTTGTCCCATTTGACAGAAGGTGAATTACATGATAACCACCTGAGAAACAGAAGGCAGCTTGTGAGGAGGGCAAATCAGCAAAAACCAAAGAGTCAAAGGCAGAGTTCAGGCAGAAAAGCGACAAGTCGAATGCAGTAAGACAGCCAGCCTCATTATCATGACAGGGCAGAAATTCATCAGCAATAAAGATGAAAGTTCAGGCCATGTCTGCCCACTGTAATATTATAGCTTTTCTTACAGACAGGAGAGTAGACTAGATGAGCTACAGATTTATTAATTACGGAAATTCCTGTCCTTTTGACTCAGCATTTCTTCCCATCAAATTCCTGCTACCTATTCAGAAGTGGTTCAGTTATTCATCCCGTTGCGACAGCCAGACTCCTGTCTGCCTGCTCCGTGTGCTGCAAGCTCCATTCCTGGCCTGTGATAAAGCCAGAAAACTATACAGTATCTAGCACCTATGTGAGTAACTGAGCTAAAGTTTTTCAGCTTACAGAAAAAAATAATCTATCTCTTTCAAAGACCATTCTCACTCAATCAGAAAAACAATATTTAAAAGAAGGTAATAAGATAAGGAGTAGTCTAAGACAGGGTTCTTCTCTTTTACCCAATCTGAAACAATATAGCCAGTATATCAGAAAAAGAAAAAAAGATGGAAAGGATGCCTTGCCAGTAAAAAGCAGTAACAAATTGCTGTCTTTCAAAAAGTTGTTGTTTCTGGCTATAGTATATTTCTCAATAAACCAAGGTGAAATAGCTCATTCAAGACTCAGACTAAATTTCTTTAAATTCTATGAAATGGGTTTATTTTATAAGTATTTAATTACCTTGGTGGGTTTTTTTTTGTTTGTTTTTTTGACATTTGGTTAAGCATTTAAAGAAAGCATCTTGAAAAACATACAGATAGAAGTATGACCAAAGACAGGGAAAAGGTGACTGTTTGGAAAGATGATATAAATCTTATCATTGCTCCATTGTAAGAATCTTTATTGGTTAAAAATAACTGTCAGAAAAAGATTTAATTCCCTCTTGCTGAGCTCACATAAACAATAAACACAGTTTCTCTAATCAGCCAGTAGATGGTCTATCAGCTTAGAAACCAATGATGAGTCAGCAAATGGCGTACAGTCATGCTATGCATGCCGTGTTGTATATACTACTTTTTACTCTAGAATAATTCCTACGTGATAGTATTTACATTAGTGTTACTTATTCCTAACCAAGACAACAGAGCTATCAACTCAGCAGGCAGATGGAAACATATTTTTGCTATATTTGTCACCGTCTAAATGTACTTCGTTGGAACATAACTACAATTTCATATCCAGGAAAAGAGCTGGAAGAAGCCCCTTCCTCCCCGCCCCCCCTCCCCTGCCGTCTTTTTATAATTTATAAGTGACAGCGAGTGATTGAAACAGAAGAAGTAGGACATGTTTTGCTCCTAGCTTGTAGTATTTTCTTTCTGGCTCCTAACTGTGGAATCACAATAGAACCTGTGGTTCTACTCTTTCCTTTTGTGAGAGATCCTTTTATTTGGTTACTTTAGCCTCTTGTTTTATCAAACTTCCTACCTATGAATGACATCTGTCATTCCAAATCTGTTGATTCTTCCTCATGTACTTAAAAGACATTTTTAACTGAATATAACAATATGACAATGGTTTTCTGTTCCACTAAACAGAATGTGCAACATTTTCTTCTATCCAAGTATTAGAAAGCATATTTACAGCTTAACATAGCTTAAAACTGGACTCAAATACCAACCTTAAAGACATGAATCATAATGACCCTTATGGAAGAAAACATCTGTTATTTCTAATTTATAAATTATATTCAAAATAAAGACATGCATTTGTGTACTCACAAATAGATTCTCACCTCACTCTATGAGCTAATGCCATTAAATTCAGAGAATTATTTCTAATTTAGTTGAATGTGGCAAAGACTGAAGACCCCATCAAATTAAAGAGACTGGTAGTTTTCAGCCTATACAAAACAGAAATAAACACTATTCAAAATATAGTTCTTCACAGGTATTAGGGAAAGCACAGACCCTGGAACATGCATTCTCTAGGAGTCCTGATAACCCTTGATCCTGCCGGGTTTCATGAAGCATGCAACAAAACCCATCTGAAGTCTTTAAAGGAAAGAGATAGTGGCAGGGAAAGAGGTAGCAGATTTTTGCTCTTTTTTTTCTCTCTGAAAGACCATACTCAAATTGTGTTTGACTAATGAAATTTTATGCTTAATTTTGGAGTCTTATGTTTTCAGACTTATGTTGAGCATACCTAGTAATTTAGAAGCAGAAATTTGAGTTCCGTTCTGTAAAAGAGAAAATCTGGGGCCCTGCCCTCCCATATGCAAGCTGTTTGTCTTTGCATTTTCCTAAATAATATCCTCAACTTTGTAAAATAAAGAAACAGGTTCTACAGACTAAAATTCTTAGAGTACCTGAGAATTCTTATATACCGATGCTACTACCTGGCTATAAAAGCAGATCAAAGGGACACATATTTTTAATAAATTCTAATAAAACACCTAACAAAAAATTTGTTAGAAATAAAATCCTAAAGGGTATATTTATAAAACATAATTTTTCAGAATTAGCACATTTTTTTGTGTGTGTTCATCATATGAAAGAATCACTGTTTTAATTTGTTTGTTCAATGTGATAAAAACAAATTAGGAAGGAAGTAGGTTGAGGCTAGAGAGACTCTAGGCTAAATATCTGTTACTCAGAAAGTAAGAGAGGGTTTTGAATCTAAATTTCATCATCATAGCGTTCTATTTTAGTAACACATAATGAAGTTTTAAAGATATCTGATGATATGTGGGAACAGACAAACTTGAGAAACAGGGAAAAGCCACCAAAATCTGTGGCAAGTTGCAATGGAGTTACAAAACCATTCAAATGACAGTCTTGAAGAGGGAGGAAACCCTTTTCACTGAACTAGCTGGTACAGATTGTCTCACATTCACACTGCTCAGGGCTAGCATGCTCTGGAGATGACTGCTTCTACACATGCTGCATTGCATTTGGCCCAGATTTTCTCTGTACCCTGTGGGATGAGACATATGATGTGTGGGTTTTCAGCCCAGACTGTCCTTTCTGAGGGAAGGAAGGCTATGTGCTCATGTTGTGCCTCCTGTTCAGCCTCTTTCAATAGTAACTTTGGAACTCCTAAGTTGACTTCAACTAAATTTGACTCAGAGGTGGCTATTTCAAAGATAATTAAGTTCTTTGAAGTTTGGGGAAAACATGTTGCTGGATAGAAAGACATGTCCAAACTAAGGGGAAGGCTACAGCATAAGCTCACATGTCATAAGGGGTCTGCAGATCCACAGAAGAAAAAGCTTTTATCAGCATAGAGCCATAAGAAAAACTTCAAATCAGAGCTCACAGCTAACCACAAGACACAAACCTGTAGAAATAGGTTCATTAGTTCCAGTGTTCAAGGAATTACTTGTTTACTTAGGTAGGACTGAAGACTGAATCTCTCACAGCAGTTCTATGATGAGCTGTGTTACTTCCTGCATTGTAAAGATTAGGTCTACGGAAATGGGATCAAGGCTGAGCATTAGCTTTTGTGTTAATATTTTATTTTATAACTAATTTCTAGAATTTTTGGCTAACTTCATATGAGTGCTATTATAAGTTACACTCATGACTACTTTGAAGGGACCTTGTAACCCACTTGAACAGGAGAAAAAAAACCCTGAAGAGATACAAAACATTTCATATTTGGATATGAGAGGGAGACACATCTTCAAGAGTGTATGT
The DNA here is from genome assembly GCF_036417845.1 of Apteryx mantelli. NCBI lineage: Eukaryota > Metazoa > Chordata > Aves > Apterygiformes > Apterygidae > Apteryx > Apteryx mantelli. The sequence continues at coordinate 110,478,949 of NC_089980.1, read as the reverse complement.
GCAAGATAAAACAATACATTTGATTTCAAGAACTGATTAGCTCAGGCAGATTTTGCACTTATAACATATTTGATCAGTCTAGACTAGAACAGCAGAGGCATACGACCAGCAATTACCTGTTACAGTAATTCTAAAGTGCACACTGATTTTGCTGATTATAAGTCAAAGACTAAAAGTAACAGAGATTAATTCAGTGCTCTGTTCCATTCTCTTCAATCCTACCATCTACTGCAAAATATAAGCTCAGCATACAATTTGTCCCATCTTTTGAAGCCAGTGGTCATATAGTATTTGTTTCACAATGTTAGTGTTAAGCGTATCACACTTTATCACATTATTTACTACTCTTTAAAATTGCTATGGTCATTAAAATACACTTTGGAAAATGCTACAGAGAGATCTCAGCAAGTTGCTAGGACACTCTTCTTATAACCTTACTACTTCAGTTAAAGATATCAGTATACTGTTCTTTAATTCTCTGCTAACACCCAAGTAAGTTGATTGTCTATGACAGAGGAAAAGTTTATTATAAAATATTCATACTGCACCAGATTTCCATACTACAAATATCATTATTACGAAGAACAGGATTTATATGAAACTCTACCACAATTAAAAGAAAGAGCAAATGTCATATTCTATATAATAGCAGCATTTCCAATTGAAAAGTCCTTCCAGCTGTTTCAAACATCTTGTAATAAGTATTTAGTTTTACACCTATAAGAAAAGCATCCTTTCCTTTCATTAAGATGCAGATCTTACACATTCTGATTTTACCTAAGTTACCATATCAGACAAACTTTTGCCCACATTAAAGATACATTTCTTTCTCATTACCTATGAAATGATAGTAGACTTCTGTATATTTTGTAAACTTGCCTTTTTTTAGGGATCTAAAAAAATAATGTAAAAGAACTTTTTAACATAAAGTATTTTTTCTCTTCCTCTGCAACTTTATGCTATTTAGCATTACAAATTTTGGTAACTGCTTCTCTTAAAAGCTAGAAAGGAAAAAAGGAAATTGCATGCAGCTTGATAAAATCACACAAAACTGATCACAAACCAAGTAGCCTTTGGATGAGTATTGCATCACTGGCTTAATTGTGCTCCTACTGAAGTCAATGGTATTTTCAAAAATCTCGCTCTAACTATAGGTTTGTTTAATTTTCCCCTGGAGCACAGGTCTAATCAGAAACATGACTGGAAATTTTTTTACTAGATCTGATTCATTGTGTATTCAGAGAAAACATGCAATTCTTACTGTTTTCTACCCTTTTCAGTCCTTAAGCAGCAACACAGGTAAGTGGATGTGAGCTAGATTCTATTTCTAATCATGAATCACCAGCAGACTTGCTTTCTGAACTTCCCTCGGTTTTCTGAAGTTACAGCCATCGAAAGTACTGAACTTGCCCTGGTGATCCTGGAAACAGACTTCAGTCTAAATACTCCAATTACTAGTAATAGCACAGGAAGAAACAATACTGCTTTAATTGCAAACAAGAACCCAAACATCTTTAGTTGCAAATGAAACACATCTGTTAATAAAATCAATAATGCACAAACTGTATGTCATTAATACAAAAGTCATGTTCCTGATTAGAATTGTCTTTTAATGCTCTTGGTTGAATTCCTGCCTCATCTCAATCTTATTTTATGAAACCGATTTTATGAAAACTATTTTTTTCTTCAATTTTTTTTCTCAACATGTATAATAAATGACAACTAGAGAGGAATGCAAGAGCTGTGGTGGCTTAGCAAACAACAGACATGACCCATGTTCCTGCAGGTGAATGGCGAGGAATTGTCTGTATTCCGCTCCTCTGCTACCAGCTCCCTCTTGCTGACCTTTTTATTTGTCTCATCTACTAGTTATGTTGTGTTTTCCAGACTGTCAACTCCTTGGAGCAAGAACAGTTTATTTACTGAGTGTGCTGAGCACAAGCGGTGTTCAGCTTAGTCTTGGCCTTTGAGTGCTCTGTGATATGAAATGTTAAATGATAACTACTCTAAAAGCCCATCTTGAAATGTTGAAGGCAATACTGAATTCCATCATGATAGCATAGACAGAAAAAGTCCTTGTAAATCAAGAGGTCTGTGTAGCAATTTAGTTTTCCTGTTTGTAATTTTAAGGATGAGCTCAAGGAAGAAAGCATTAAATGCTGGAGGCTTAACTCTCTCTTTATATATGCATATAAAAATAATGGAAAGCTACCCTGCAAAGAATCTTCCAACAATCATACAATCAAAGGGGAAAAATAGCCTTCTAATGCTGGGTGTATTTTTTGTGCCGCTTGTTTTTAATTATGTTAATGTTGTTTTAATTACATTGCTGAAGATTTATACAGCCATGGATAGTTAAATGAAATAGAGAGGGGCAAATTTCTAAAATGTTGTCTGGAATACATACTATTCTCTGCAGTGAGGAACAATTTTAAGAATCTGTCTCTGAAGGGATCTGCCCAGAACAGAATTTCTTAGCATGACAAAGAGGTTAGTTAATGTAGTAGGAGCAAACACACAAATCATGAACAAAAATGGGAGCTTGTTAAAATGAAGCTACTTTCTGCATCCACTAAAAAAACCTTTAAGATTGACACTGGTGATGAAAAAACTAGAATAAGGGGTTGTCTCCTGGCGGAAAAATAAGTACAGTTAGAGGTTAGGTCTTAAAAAAACAAGTGAGAAAATAAAAAATAAAAATGTTTGTGCGATATTTTATTTATGTATCTTACTAAAAGCAGAGATAAAAAATCTGTCTAAATTTTCCAGATACCTTTGGTAATTAAATGCTGGATAGAAGATTCGTATGTATTTTGATTTTTGAGTGCAGTTGGAAATACTGAAAAGCTGTACTGAACAATATAGAATTAAGTCACTCCCTCATAAGAATATTTTGGTTGTATGAGTTTTGGAGGTTTGGAAGGTTTCGCTGTATTTTTCTCTTCAGTTGGAATATAGGATGATAGGAAAAATAAAAGTGAAGATACTGCTTTTACACTTTTTATCTAGTCAATTCTTCACACACTTGATTCAGCTTTTCAGAATTAATTGGACAGTTCATAGGGAGATCGTCTAAAGTAGATACCTTGATCACAAAAGGAGCTATTTATCTGTAGGAAAGAAGTCCACAGTACTGAGAAAATGTAACTTGAATTTTGAAATATTTTTGACAGGTTATTTAAAATAATGCTAGTCCAGGGTGGAAAATATAGATCAATATGAAATTTAGTGGAAAGCAGAAATGAAATAAGATACAACTTAAAGATACTTTTTCTAAAATCTGAGCAGTTTAATTAAGGCTTTATCACTGAATCATTTTTCGTCAAGTATATTTTCAAGAGTTTTTTCTGAACCTTAGGTACTTTACTTGATTTTAAAATTGAAATTTTCAATATAATCAGTGACTCCATAAACTGCAGATTTAATAAAAGCATCAAATACTATTAAATTACAGATTAAAAAGAGAACATAAGCAACTTTTTCCCCCCCTAATATTCCTACTGTTGTGGGAGTCTGGGTGACTATTACACTTGAATATGAAAATTAAAGTGTCTTAATTAAAAAAAGAAACGTGAATCCCTCCATCAGTTTATACAATAAGAAGTGATATTTTGTGACAAAGATGCAAGTTCAGTTACTTTATCAAGAGCTGGTAGGAGTGAAAGTTTTTCAGGATATATGAGAAAGCATTCTTTATTTAAACAACTATTCATAGCATCAAATTAGGAGCAGTGCACTTTATCTAAATTAATAATATTTCTCTCATGCATTGTTCAGGCTTCTCTTTAAAAAATACAGCTGAAGAACAGACCAAGACTAATCTCTAGATTTAGTTTGGCATCAGTCTAAATTCTCGTATCCTTCCAAGTATACAGGCTTTTCATGACTATATGGTGCCTATGAGTGGAAAAAAATGAAGCTGGTAAGGCCGGTAAAAATCCCTATTCCGTGGTTAGCCACATAGTTCTGTTTTTTTATTATTATTATTAAAAACACTGATTTTTTTCCAATCTACCGAAACATTTCCAGGCTTGAGTGACAGACCACACTGTTCTGTTGCCTTACACATCAGCAAGGCCCTCTTTTCGTTAAAGCGATACAAACTGTAGTTTGAAGTCCTGGCTACTCACTGAACTGACAAGCCAGGTCTCATTTTCCTTGGAATTTTAATATTTTTTTTTTCCTATCCATCTGACAGTGATATCATTGACTATTCTGCTTTCTTCCTGCCTTACATAAAAAGGAACTAAACACACAAATCACCTGGAGATGATTAATGGGACAACAATTACTTTGAAAGCAGAACAGCTAACTGTCAGATTTGAGAGAATCAAAACATAAAAGAAAGAGAATGATAAAAAGAATCACTATATTCACTGTCTGAGCTCTACTTTTATGACAGAACAAGGGCAGAAAAGCTCACCCTTCAAAATGGATTCTTTAGTACTGGTGACTTTGTATGAGTTATTTGCTTGAAGTCATGAGTTTATGAACGATAAGAGCATATAAGCAAATATTATTCAGCACTGTGACAAAATTGTTTCGACTGTTATGTTTATCTTTAAAATAGTAAAAGAGGTACTGCAATATTAAAGATTTTTTATATGCTCACTGTACATTTTTCTGACTTGTCAAACATTTTATGCATTCTCACTTCTAGAAAGCAAAAGTAATGAACAAAGCCAGTCATCCCTTAAAGGCTGAAATCCAACTAAACTGAAGCCAAGATAAAAGGGGCAGAATTTCACCAAAATCAACATCATTGTAACTTATACTCTGCACAGCACAAGCTTGCAAACAAAGACATTTTTACATTATGTGCTATATAAAGCCAAGGTTTTAAACAAGGTCTCAAATTCTTATACTGTACAAAGGAACAAATTTGCAAAATAGGGTTTATAAGCTTCTTAAGCATGCTATCACAAAACAAGGAGAAGACTTTACAAAACAATGGAAAACCAAAATATCGGAAAATGTCAAAAATCCACATCAAGGAACTGCACAGCTTGATCACAGATTCTTGGGTGTAAATAGCTGCTTCAGTCATATACTAATTTTAAAAACAGCACACTTTGATGGCTTTATCTTAGTCAAAAAAAAAAAGATCAGACCAAATAGATTCTTAATACACACAGCAAAATCATACACATTTGAAATATTAAGAGACAACTGAACTGTCTACCCTGTAGATCTTCCTTCTCTTTGCTCACACATTTTCTAAGGGGATAATATCTATAATAATGTTTTTTTCATACTTAAAAAATAATTCACAAATCCATGCTAAAAGAAATGGCATTCACCTTGATTTCTCAATAGCGTTTGTACATGGAACCAAAACCAAAAATGAATGAGGTCCAATTTATTGGAAATCGAGCTTAACAAGTTTTTTTTTCCCCAGAGTAAAAGCAAAAGTGCACAAAATGCCGCATTTGAAGGTGGCACTTGTGTACTGCAAGCCAACACCACTTACTGGGTCAGAAGAATATAGGGTGAATGGAATTATATACCAACTTCAAAAAGCTCATTTAATACAGTATCGGTTAAGAGAGGCGTGTATGCAGTTCTAATCTGAAATAGCTGAATGCCAGTTATGTATCTGCATCACCGTAAGCATATGCCAGCATATGCCACATGATGACATGTGAGTCCATCTCTCAGTCTTTTTCCCCCGGTACTTTTTTAACAAACTGGACAATTGTAACTAAACCAGAGTGGAAGTGTGAACAATACATATGCTACCATATACTTCATAAAAATTACTGTCATGGTAGAGACCCAAATTTACTGGGAGGAAGGCTGTCAGTGCTCAGCTATTGATGCATTTGGCAGGAGATGTCAATCAGTATGTAAGTGCTTGTCAGAGAATCAGCATGCACGTCACTTCAAACTGGCCCCCACACTGCTCTCTCACCTCTTAGGAGTGTCATCAGAGAAAGGTGGGGGAGAGAGCAGTTGACGTCAGATTATTGTGGTGGTGCTGGAGGTCAACAGACAAAGAGTGAAAGTCCAGTGGAAATTAGGTTTCTTGTTTCTTTTTTTTGCCAATGGCTGACTCATGACTGTTCTTTTAATGTTTTCATGAATTGTTCTTATGGCCTTATCTTTGAGTTCAATCATTTCATCTCGCTCTTACTCTTTCCCATCTCTTTCATGTCCTTCTTTTAAAATTACGTCCTTATGTAATGAAATATCACTGAACATACAGTATTTTGTTTTTGTGAATTTGCTCTTCCCTCAGTCTCAGGCATGACTATCCTCTTTCACTCTCTCCTCATTAATCAGTCTTTTCCTACAGACACCGCGACTGTGGTTTCTCTTTACTCATTTCTATTCAAAATCTTCAGCTTCTTTTTTTTCACTTCTCTTCCCAGTTTTTCACCAGTCTGTGACATCTTCCCCTTATTATCAATTATATTTTTTATTTTATCTTCATCCCTGTAATTAAACTTCTGAATATACTGACCAGAAACATTAGACATTTCTATTCTCTGTTTGAAAAGCTAGTGAACAAAGAATGCTGAGAAAGTAAGTTCCTCTTTTGACTTTTGGGGAGAGGAATAATCATAGGTCTCCCTCTGCTAGAAGTCTCCTGAATTAATTTGGAATTTTTTTGCTTGTATAATTTTAACATGCAATTGACACAATACAAAATATAGCAGCTAATTAACCAGAATAATGGTTAATTAATTAGACACAGGGGAAAATTTAGAGACAAATCTCAGCTGAGTTGATATATGCCTTCTTCCTGCCTTCCTGAGAAATTTATGCTATACCAATTTAGACAGCCTCTTACTTATATTTCTATCCCAATCTAGGTAACAACATATGAAATATATTCCCCCACTATCTATGTGTGTGAAAAAGGAATTCTTCAAGTTATTGAGTACCAATTAATTTTATCTCAAGGTTTACTGAAGTATCTACTTCGCAGAATTGAGAAATGACTGATCAAATGTTGACAGCTGCCTTACTGCTGCTACATGGACATAACTTTCATTAATACAGTCTGTGTGTTCAAGCTTGTCCGAATTATTTGTAGTGCCTTAGGGGATACCACTATTTAAGACAAATAAAATAATCACATTGACCTGTGTTAAATTTAAGAGAAAGCAGAAAAGTACAGACCTAGTTCTTCTCCTGCAAATATTTATTTCATCCCAAATCTATTCCAAATGCCCCATAAGAAAGTTTTTAGCAGAGAGATCCACTCTGAGGTGTAATATATATGAAAGGGATCTAGTACCTTGTTGTCCAAATCACCTGTGAATTGTTTTAATATATCACAGAGTTTTAAATACTTTGCAAGATTATAGGTGAACAAAGACATTTCATTTCAAGAGCACTGAATCCAACATGACATGTTCTGTACAACACAATCAGTTTAAAGAATGACAAAGAATGAGAAAGGCGATTTCAGTCTAGTCATTCAAGGAAATGTCATGAGACAGGCAAATCAAAGAATATCAAGAATCTGGAATTTAACTTAATTTACCTTATTTATCAGGTTAGCTTAAGTCTCTTCCCCAGAAACACATGCTCTAAAACAGGGTGTCAGCATCCTTTCAAGGGGTAGTGAGCTGGATTATATTCTTTTTTCCCAAAACAGTAGTTAAACATCCAGATGAAAATCAGCAGGAGTTAGAAAGCTCAGCTGGAGTTAAGAGATCATATTTCTCAAAGGGACCATTACTGCTAATCAGCTGACTTGGTATCTTGCCTTTGTGCAGGGAAGAGGCTTTATTACACTGCTTCCTCTGGAAGACGCTGTGGCTTTCAGTTTGCAACTCTGCATCATGGAAGTCATTCAGAATAGACCTGTTTGCCATCTTTGTCACTCCTGGCATAGAGCTGCAGATCCTTAGTCTAACAGTATAGCAGTTAGGGCATGATTTCAGTATCTTGTATATTTTGATTATTTTCATTTACCAGCAAAAACAGTACAGAGAAAATGAAAATACAATTCTTTGGTAGTGATTTAGAAACTTCATCTCATCCCTAATACAGTCACCTTGCAGATGCCATCACATCACAGTTGAAATTGCCTAAGCATGGAAATTGCTGCTCCTCACACAGGTGTCAAGGATGATGAACTAAGCAGACTGCGATGGATGTGTTTTATTGTGTATACTGCTGCCGAAGTTTGGGGATATAAATAAAGTGTGCCACGGAGCACTGAGTCTGAAAAGGCAGTACATCTCTCATCCAGACTCTACTGAAAGGAGAGAACACAGTCCTCTGATGAGCAGTCTAGATTTACAGAGGAATTGGAGTCTTCCATTCCATGGCACAATTCTACTGTGGACTTCTCTTAGTATATGCATATACAGTAAACTGGCACACATACAGCCATGTCCTAATTGTCTTTGGTCTTATATCATGAAAGCTCCAGGAATACCCTTAAATATAAAAACGCAACTCTCCAGGTAAAATATTTTCTGAAATGTTGCTTTACATTTTACCACGGCAACATTTTGAAGTACCAATAGTCTTTATTGAAAACTGAATTCTAAATTGTTTGAATTTATTTCAATATTGGACTCTTATCTATCCAATTCTAGTAAAGCAGAAGTATAAACATTTCAAGACAATTTAATTTCCCAATTGTTGCAGAAATAATGATTTGTATTTAAACTGATATTTTATTTTAAAACTTCATTTTTGTAACTCACTCTAGGATCGGATGGTCCTGCTGTATTCATAGACAAAACTTTCTTTATTCAATAATCATATTGTTAGGAAATTATGAAATAAAATAATTAACGAAGAAATTTTCAAAGTCATTCAATTGCTAAAGAGTGGCTCCCACTCTTCAGCAATTGAATGACTTTGAAAATTTCTTCGTTAATTAACTGCAATTATTTTTTTCTATAATGTGATGTAACTGAAATTTGATACAAACTGACAATTTTTTATCTTGAATGTGAACTGTCATACAGTTAGATAACTCAGCATTTTGGCTCCAAATTTGCCCCAGTTCTACCCACTCTCTTAGATCTAGACTAGTTGTCCTGCTGATGGATCATAAAGAAAAGATATAATCATAAGCAGGTCTACCCAGTAAGAATTTAATTTCTAGAAAGAACAACTAGGAAGAAAAAATCAAATCTATATATTTAAATTGACTTGGGTTCCTTCATCTTTAACACACAATAGTGATTTTGTGAGTTGATAAGGTAGTGACTGGAATCGAGGTAACTCTTTGTTGTAATTCATATGAAGAAAAAAAATGCTTATTGAAATATGATAATCAAAGTTTCTCCATAAAGACTTTCATGACATTAACTTACTGTGGGAATTACACTTATTTGTGTGTTGACCATAAGCCCTTAGAGTAACTTGGGCTCTCTTAGAGCTAGGTAGTGGCATGCAAATGACAAGCTTGCACATAAAGCTTCTGAATTGTGGCTTCCAGGTTTTTCAGCAACAAGATCATTTTCACAGATTTTTTTTTTTTGAATAACCCACTCTTTTTTCCAGATTTGATGTAATTGAAATATGACATGCAACTGATAAATGACTAAATCTTTGTGAACAACCCCTTGGGTATTTTAGCCTAGGTTTTAAATTGAACAACTAAAACTGCTGAAAAATGGGAATGCCAATAATAAATATTCTTCTGGCTATTTTCGTTTGTTTGCCTTGCTTGGTCTGCCTTGGAATTCACCTATCATGGAAGTAAAAATGCTTGTATGAAAGAAAAAAGGGCATTATGGAACAGGAGAAAAAAGGATCAACAGTACAGGACTAGACTACTGTTTCAGAATGAATTTTGAGGGCATTAACAATATCTATTGCACAGAAGAGTTTGTGTAAATGAGACAGTGCTTTTACTTGGGCTACTGAGATTTAAAGTGATTCATCTTGGAAAAGAGAGCTGTTGAACTATCTAGTTACATTCTTGTCTCTTTTTCATATTTCTGTTTTCCAGAAAAGGAGAGAGGCCTGTATCGTCAACAAACATGATAATATTAGACAGCTGTTGCTTATCACAGAATCACAGAATCACAGAATCGCTGAGGTTGGAAGGGACCTCTGGAGATCATCTAGTCCAACCCCCCTGCTCAAGCAGGGTCACCTAGAGCACATTGCACAGGATTGCATCCAGGAAGCTTTTGAATATCTCCAGAGAAGGAGACTCCACCACCTCTCTGGGCAACTTGTTCCAGTGCTCTGTCACCCTCACAGTGAAAAAGTTTTTCCTCATGTTCAGATGGAAGTGTCTGTGTTTCTGTTTGTGCCCACTGCCTCGCGTCCTGTCACTGGGCACCACTGAAAAGAGTCTGGTCCCATCCTCTTGACACCCTCCCTTCAGATACTTGTACACGTTGATAAGATCTCCTCTCAGCCTTCTCTTCTCCAAGCTAAACAGGCCCAGCTCTCTCAGTCTTTCCTCATAAGAGAGATGCTCCAGTCCCCTAATCATCTTTGTAGCCCTTCGCTGGACTTGCTCCAGTAGTGCCACATCCCTCTTGTACTGGGGAGCCCAGAACTGGACACAGTACTCCAGATGTGGCCTCACCAGGGCTGAGGAGAGGGGGAGAATCACCTCCCTCGACCTGCTGGCAACACTCTTCCTGATGCACCCCAGGATACCATTGGCCTTCTTGGCCACAAGGGCACATTGCTGCCTCATGCTTAACTTGGTGTCCACCAGCACTCCCAGGTCCTTCTCCGCAGAGCTGCTTTCCAGCAGGTCAACCCCCAACCTGTACTGGTGCATGGGGTTATTCCTCCCCAGGTGCAGGACCCTGCACTTGCCTTTGTTGAACTTCATGAGGTTCCTCTCTGCCCACCTCTCCAGCCTGTCCAGGTCTCTTTGAATGGCAGCACAGCCCTCTGGCGTATCTGCCACTCCTCCCAGTTTTGTATCGTCAGCAAACTTGCTGATGGTGCACTCTGCCCCTTCATGCAGGTCACTGATGAAGAAGTTGAACAAGACTGGACCCAGTACTGACCCCTGGGCGACACCGCTAGCTACAGGCCTCCAACTAGACTCTGTGCCACTGATCTGATTTTTTTTTCTGTTGTCTGCACCAGCAATTTCAGAAATCAAACTGTAGACACTTGAGCAGAGACAATTTTACAATACTTATTCTGCAACTTCAAGAGCTATTTAGCTACTAGAAGTCTTTTGTGTTCAAGTTAATTTTTGCTCAAAGCTTAAAATGCTGCTTCTAATTCTAAAGCTGTCATTGAAAGGATCTATCCTCACTGCAGCCTAACTTACAGACCGTACTGAGCCTTTATGCCAAGGGTTCTCTTAGGGCAATTTATACTTCTACGCACAGTTAACATAAGAGCAAATGTCTTTAGAGGGCTGAATTCATTCCTAAGTAGATTAGAGAGTCTGCAAACAACATGAAATTATTATTTTTGCAAACTGGTCAGAATTTTTTTCCAAAGCTTTACACTCGTGGACACTTTCTTCAGATTTGCAGAATCCTGCTGATCCAGCACTGCCCAGAAAAGCTTATCAGCAATGAATAATTTAAAATAATATTCTTTCAAATATAAATACCTGTCAGATCAAATCATATAGCATTGTCTTAACTGTTTATAAACATAGGCCTGATCAACAGCTCTTATTACAATGTTCTGCTAAAGATATAAAATTAACATCTTTTTAATGAATTGATACTTTTGGTGGATGTTTATAAAGCAATCTTCAACAACTGTGTACTGATTTTGACTGTCCTAAATTATACAGTTCATCAACAAAAGATATACCACAGTGATCAGCAGTTTGATCCAAATGGCAATTTTACTCCTTGAAGGATGGTTACTAGATAGCAGAAGAAACTCACAGATCAAAGAGCTGTTCCGTTCTGAACATGGAATATTGCTAGGAAATCAGTGACAGAAACTTTCTGAGAGTATCTTTTACATTACTGAAAAAGTATTTCATAACCACTACAGTGATGATTTGTTTGACTGCTCAAAACCTGTAGAAATGTTTTATATCTTTATTTCTCGTTAATATAACAAGCTCATTAAAGAAAATGAAGGTTAATTTAATCATATTTGGGCACTATATTGAATAGATTATTGCATTTGTCTTTCAAATAGTTTGTCTTTCATTCTACTATTGTCATCAAATAATATTCTGAATAATTAGAATATTATCATATTGCCATTATAAAGTTAAAGCACTATTATATTTTTATTAAGAATTTCAAGTCACCTACAGCATTTACGCAAAATGCTACAAATCTAGGCAAAGTACCTCAGGCTATGCAGCAAGAAAGTAATTCCTTATATCACTATGTGCATTTCTAAGGTCTTTACCATTTGGATGATTACATTATCTCAGTTTTATATTCACTAGTCAGGAGGTAAATGTCAGCTTGAATCATTGAATCTCAATTTTTTATACCTTTCATTTTGTTTGATATGCTTTTTACCCATTGTAATTTATTGCTATTACTGATGAAAGTATAAAGTAAAAAGCTGAGAGTGTAATCAAGGCTAATGGTGAACCAAATAAATCAGTAAGAAAAAAAATACTCTAGAGATAAATGGAGATGTTTACCATTTCAGTTTGAATACTATTACAACAACTGTTTATGTAAAATACAAGGCTGTACAAAGAAAACTGCATTCTCTTCTTTTATGTAAATATGACATGCAGAGCTATGTGAAATTAAAAACTAAAACTTAAGGCTAACAGCTGAATTTGCGCTTGTCATGTAAACTTTCTTTTTTAATCATGATGTGTAACAGAGAGGAGAAGAAAATACCATATAAAGAGTTATATGGCAAAAAGACATTTGAATTTTATAGATAGGGACATACACTGTCAAAGTCATGGGTTGCAGTAATCCTGCTTCTTTCTCTTTAGAACTTATTACTCCAGAGAAAATCCCCCAATTCTTTCATGAAGAAGCTGAAGCACACTTGGGTTGATTTCTGACAGTTATTGAATCATTTTTTCTTTATTCCACAAGAATATTTTGTGCCCAGATTGGTCCTTTATTTCTAAAAATAAAGTATTTTGCTATTTTTATGGAAAAAAAGAACTACTATGAGAAAACACCTCAGCAGTTTGCCTAAGGACCAGCTACAAAACACACTTGAAGGGAAAGAAAATATTCTCATTCACTTGAATAGCTTTTCGGAAAGGCCCCAAGACGGAAGTTATGCCAAATAATATCTAGTAACAATTAAACTCAGATCAAAGCTGCATTTCTATTTTTTTAAATATCTTCAAGTTTGCATATTTATAGTCAAGAAAAAAATGGTTAAGCATTTAAAATCATAACTTTTCCACTATTCTATTATGAAAGATAAAAACATGCGAGACTATATTTACAGTACCTTTGGATACTGTTTGACAGGGATCAGAACTCTTTCTGACAGCTTTATGTTTTTGTTGCTGATAACATCAAGGTATTTCTTTTCTTCATCTTCCTTCTTGCCTTCAGAACCCTGAAATTTTTCAATTTCTGAAAAAAATTGGAAAAAAAAAGCAATCGGTGACATGCTATTTGTCATCCTCGGAAATTTTACCTTCTACATCTTAACTGAGATTTTGCATTGAACACCCATCCTATTTGCACTTATGTGACTTGTACTGTTAGCTTTGAAAAAAACAGACTGTCACCAGTGTTGAGAGATAGAGAGGTGACAGGCCATGGTTCGTACTGCTTGACTAATTCCTCCCCAACAAAAACTGATTCCAAATGATCTCAGTGGGAACAGGAACATATGAGCCTGAAGATTCAGTCTATCAATCATTAAGAGAGAATCACATCATCTTAGCTTGATGCTGTTTTATAAATGTGACCTGCCAGGATTAGGCAGATTCAAATTGAAATGGCTAACATTCAGTGAGAGTATTAAAAAACTGCATAATCTTCTTGTTTTTACTGACTTTTCATTCAAGTCTGTTTTTTTGTGTGCAGGCCACAGTAATTCAGAAGTGGCATACTCTCTTTCTGAAAGGATTCAAAATATTTTAAAGCAAATAGTACTGAATTATTTAAAGCTTGCACAAAATAAGGAATAAAGATAACTCTTGCACAAAAAGATTTTTCATTGAAGAAATATATTAAGTAATCATTACACAAGATAATAGTGATGATATGCAAAACATTTGATAGAGTTTACAAAGACAACCCCAAAATATATTCAGGTTCTATAGTATGAGTGGTTTCACATGAATTCTTCATTTCCTAAAGCTCTATAAGCAAAGGATAACAATAACACTTGAATTTATTACCGTGCAAAGGCCTGGTGTCTCAGTTTCCTGATAGTTTGGGTATTATTGAAAAAGCTGCACTTACAGCAGTGTCATTACTGACAGTAAGAAAATGGCAATGCTGATAATGAGTTAATTAAATGGCTGAAAAGGGACAGTTGTGGGTCTGAGAAGCATGCAATGTCAAGGCCCAGAAAGCAAATACAGGGAGGAGTAAAACACTGAAAACGATTTGCAACACACACAGGTATTTCCTTGTTTTACAACAAGCACATGGGAAAGACTATGTTCTAAGACACCAGCCCATGTCACACTTTGTAGACAAATGCTAATGTTGCCTATTCTAGATTAAGCCTTATTTAGTCTGCACTAGTGAACAGCACTTGAATGCGACCGATATAAAAACTTTTAAAACCTTTCAGACAAGGATTGAGATGGGATACATCTCCCCTAATTTAGGATTATAAAAGTTATTTTAATAAGCACTAAAAAAATCAGTAGGACAAGTTTCACTTTCATAAAATATTTTAATATACCTGAAAAAATGTGATAGGTTGCACTCAGTGGGAGGGACAAATCTGGAAAGCAACAAGTACCAATTAAGCATGAGCTTACAAAGCCATATTTTGCAGTAAAATTACTTCATTCTAGCTAGCTTTAAAAGGTAAGAGGTTCTCGTCAGGTAGTTCCAATGCAACTATACAAAGGCTGTATCAGATTTCATTCCAGAAATGTAATGAACAATAGTAAGCTAGGGCATTTTCAAAGGAAAGTGGGGAAGGTGTATCAACTAGACAAAGCAAAACAAAACAAAAGTATGATTAGTTTTGGATTAACAGAAGTGGATAGACATCTCCAATAAAATCAATGATTCTATAGTTTACAGCAGAATTTGTCATCTTCAATACTTTCATAGACACCAACATAGTAAAGCAATGATGGTTAATTTAAACCTTTTTATTCAGCGTGACTTGAACTAGGATAACAAGATCAAGCTCAATAGTATGTGTATTGAACTGGGATAACTTCCTGAATTTTAAACATCAACAGAGTTATTCTCTCAATTCCTTACTCTTCCATTTAAGTGAAAGTTACTATATTCATTTCATCAATAATAAAAAATGGCCATGGAAAAGTAAAGGGGTTAACATTTTCAAATCTGAACGTGCAGATCTGAATACTCAAGTATGCTGCATGATTTTCAGGGCTCTTGAGTATTGCCAGCTTCCACTGATCATTTACCCTCTGAAAAATCCTCATTATAATCATGGCCATCATATCTCATATAGCATATTCGAAAAACATTGCACTCAATTTTCTTTAGCACATCAGCATAAACATTCAGAAACACTTTTCAACCTGATTTGGCTGCAAACAGGTTTTGAAAATAATCAATTTAAGTGAAATTTTTTCTGTAGAAGTGGACATCTTTGTCAGAAATTACACAATTAAATTAATTTCAATCTTGCTGCAACACAATAAATTGTGGGACACATCTTATTGGATAACCATTAAACTGTGTTATAGTATAAAACATTATTAAAGTCTGTATACAGATTATTAACCTGAAGCAAAAGTAAAAATTCATTTATAGAACTGTATGTCTTGCTACTGGTCTCACAAATGATGCTACTTTACACCAAAATTGCTGCTACTAACCATTGCTATACCTATCTCTGAAAATCTCAAGGGACTCTCGTGAAGCCTTCTTGAGTTATGATGACAAAAGGATTGTAACTTGGATGTCAGTTTTCTCATACAGTTTTTTTGTCATACATGTCTATAGAAGTTGTACACCGTATATGATGATAGTCCAAATTTAATAGCTGGTAGCAAGCCCTCGAATAGCTTGTTTTCTTCTCATTTCATGCAGCTCCCCTCATAGAAACTTTGAAACTACCCTCAAAGCCTTTACAGTGAAATTTACCCCTGAGCTCATGTGCTGCATAGAGCCTCACATGTAACGTCCCCAGTGGAATATGTGCTACATACCCTCTTCAGATCAAGTTCAAAGACTATCAAAGTCATTGGAAAACAACCCTTTGGTACGGAAAGCACATTGTTGCTTTCAAGCAAAACTGGTGGGAAGGGGAGCTTACTCCAAAGACAGAGATGATACAGTAAACTAATTACTAGACCAAGACAAAATGTATTAAATTTTTGTATTTAACTAAAGCAGCCGTCAGCAGTCCTTGTGTCATTAGGACCCACGTGGATTAGAAGGAATGGAATGTTATCATGAAAGAATTTAGATCACGATCAAACCACATCTTGATCACTGCTGACTCTCTGGCTTGTGGCACTGATGTGCAAAAAGTTTCATTAATTATAAATTATGAGCTGCCAACCAATTCTGAGAACTATAGTCACACGTAACACACACTATGAAAACATAACCATCATCTTTATATTTTAAAACTGCACGTTTAATTTATAAATAAAACCATGGCATGTTTTGTCTTTACTGAAAGCCAGAGTTAGTACAGGATTTTGAGAATAATGAAAAAAGGTCCATAAGCATCAGCACTCTATCAACACCAAGAAAAATAAGGAAGCCAACAGAACATTTTAACCAACACTGATCTTACGAGAAAGGCAAAAAGAGAAAAGCAAGCATCCCTTGAGAAAAAACTTCACACATTTTCCACCCACTTTTCCTCCAAGCTAACTGAATTACAGCAGGAAGACAGATAGCTATTCAACTACCTCCTACAGTACCTGTCAATCCCCAAGCACACTTCATTCTCCTCTTTCATCAGTAACACACCACTCTCGCACTGCCTTCTGTGTAATACACACGTATCCTAGCCCTCTTAATTGGAAGAGAACACACATACCACAGTCACGCAGAAGAAGTCACAACTAGAGAAGTGGCAGAAGCTAGGGGCATTCCTTACATTTTTTAGAGAATTTTCTCCAAAGAAAAATCATCACAAGCTCTCCCCCAACCTGGAACTGTAATGCTCTGGAAGTGCCATGTGCCTGTTCAGATTTTTGTAAGGGGAATAACTTTCTCTTCCTTTTCCTCACCACTTTAACATAAAATAGCATAGCTGAATGAATGGCTCTTACTTTTTTAAAATTATCTGCTTTACTTTTACAGTATCAATAAAATGATGTTAATTATACTTCACTTCAATGTACTTGACACCTATTACAAAACTTGTGTCATGAATATGGTTTTTCCATTAAAAGTAGGCATCCCACAGTAAAAACATCCTTTTGCTATGCTTAGAGTCATGTCAAAACTCATCAAAAAATAATGTTCTTCTTGTCAGCCTGTCCAACCTACCAAAAAATGAAATCTACACATCCCTGTCTCTGCTGTCAACATTTGCTTCCCATTGAAAAGAATCCTGCAAGCTTACCTTGCAACTTACCTATCTCACTTTTCTGAGTCTTGTGTTTGTAGTACTGGCTTTACTGCATTAAAGCAACATGAGCTGCTGTTACAAGGTCAGACCCTTCTAAAGTGCGGTCTGCTTCCATTAATGGGAGTGATTTCTACAATGGGCATATCACCAATTTCTTGCCTGTATGCAGTATTACACATAGCAAAGCTATCTAGCACTCTGAGAAGTACATTTTGCTGCATGTGCACTTTTGGTTAGGTGAATGGAAGAATGTTTGAATGGAAAGAGAAAGAATGAGCAAATATCAGCAAAAAATAATATTTGATACATCACCACCTTAAAAAAAGCTTTAGTTGAACCTTGAACGCCTTCAGTTTTGATTTTAAGCAGGGCTCTCGGATTTGGGGGAAAAAAAATTGACGGCTCAAATAAATAAAATCGGGCAAGTTAAAGTGAAGTTGATTTGTGAGAAGAGAATATCCTAAGGGGTTTTCCAGGCAGGAAAAGGGCAACCAAACCCCTAAGAATAGGTTACCTAAAAGTGAAAAGGTTCAATGTCTAATAGGAATCGGGAGGAGTTACCAAGACAGAACAACCAGCCACAAGCTCTGGAAAACTAGTCAGAAGCTCACTCCGCTCACCCAGAAACCACAAACATCTGTTAACAACGTTCCTCCACTATATGTTCATGTATCCATCCACTGACACAGATTACAATCACAATAGTGAGGATGATTCAGAGAGGATACAGGAGTAATACCTGTTAGAACAGACACACCTAAGGTAATACATCTGGGAATGACGAATTCAATACCTGTAAGAAAACTGTGGGCCAAACCAAAAAGGAATGCATCTCTATGTGGTCCATTGTAGGCTGATACAAACTTGATTTGCCTACACTCTAAATCACAAGAAGCTTTCTAACCGTATTAACTCGAGGTAAACTATCTTGGCTCTCAGGCAAGAAAAGGGGTTGTTAAAATAGATGCTGGAAAAAGTCTATAAAAGACAAGTCAAAGAGGAATGAAAGAGATCTGTAAAATCAAGACTGGCATGTGAAACTGAACGGGGAATGGGTATTCACTATTTTTCAGAAGGGAGAAGCATCAATTTATCATGTTACAGATTGAAAACAAACAAACACACACCTTTACATTCAATGTGCAGTTATATTACGGAACCACTGAAAGCATCCGTATTGATAAAATCAGGTCTTCTATAATGATTTCATTCCATGATTAAATTCCATGAAGTCCAGTAAGGCAAGATGTCCTACTGAAGGTATTTTCAAGTTGGGGACATCCAAAGATGTAGTGTCTTCTAAAAGTTTACTTCATACTGCAGGCTTTTTTCACTGTGGCACTAATGTGGTCATTATCAAGTTGCCTATTTTAAGAAACTTAGAGGAAACATTGGAAAGTGACTACACCCTTTAATCAGTACTCATCAGACCATATCTGGAATGCCGGATCCAGTTCCACTCCCCCCACACCCCCCGCCCCAGTACGGGAAAGACACTGATAAACTGGAGCAAGTTCAATGGAGACCACGAAGATGGTCGGGGGCTGGAGCACTTGTCCCATGAGGAGAGGCTGAGGATGCTGGGCTTAGGCAGCCTGGGGAAGGGACGTCTTCAGGGGGACCTAACAGCAGCCCCTGGTGCCTATGGGAAGACAGAACCAGGCTCTTCACAGCAGCACATCGCGGGAGAATGAGAGACTACAGGCAAAAGCTGAAACAAGAGAGATTCAGACCGAAAATAAGGAAAAACTTTCTCACTGCGAGGACCACCAAGCAGTGGAGCAGGCTGCCCAGAGACATTGTGCAGCCTCTGTCCTTGGAGGGTTTCAAGACCCACTAGATAAAGCTCAGAGCAACCTGGTCTGACCTCACAGCTGACCCTCCTTTGAGCAGGAGGTTGGACTAGAGACCTCCTGAGGCCCCTCCCAGCCTGAACTCTCGTATGATCCTATGAATTTAATACCTTTAAAACCTATACTATTCTGTCAAATTTGCTTGAACTTGACGAAAGGATTCAAAAGTTTTTGCAGATAAAACTGGACAAAGACATTGAAACAGCATGATTACCTAAGCCCTATATCCTTAGGAAACTCATTAACAAAATGTAATAATATAGGTAGAGAAGAAATTAAAGATCTAAAGACATCTGCATTTATAACTGATGAAAACCTAAAGAGAATTAACAAGAAAACATAGTAAGAAGGAAAAAATGAAAGAGAACAACTGAGTAAAGCCCTTCTCCTCCTCTTTAAAGAGAAAATAATTTTTACTGCCTTGTTAATATTATGATTCTATCTATACAGTTATTTCCTCTCCAAATTACAGTATTAGTAGAAATACAAGTATTTTATGTTGATTTAGTGATCAGTATAGATTAGAGAATATCTAAGGAGAATATTAATAATGTTAAATAACTAGAAAAGTTTTCAAGTAGAAATACCAGATCTTGCTAAATTTATGACTATCATTTGCTCAGACACACAGCTTTCTGGGGAGAATTTAAAGACTGATTGACAAGCAATTTCAAAATACAGTATTCCATGTAATTCTAGGTCTATATCAACTGTAACCATCAAAATATGAGCATTTATGATGAAGCTGACTGTATGATAAAAAGACAAATAGGTGGAGTCTTTGTCACCCCAGTCATTCAAGGCCAGCAGTAGTGTGTGCAATAGAAAGAAAAGATTTTGAATGCATTTTGAGTGCAATGGCCTGCTAAAATACAGTTGATTAAATTAAAGAGTCACAGCAATGTTAACCACGAGATATTAAAAATTTTTACTGCTTTTGGGAGAATATTGCTATTAAAAGGACTGAGCAATTACAACATTGATTAAATATATTTTTAATGAGATTGTAAGAAAGAAAGAAAAAAGAAAGAGATAAAGAAAGGAAGAAAGGAAGAAAAAGAAAGGAACGAACGAACGAAGGAAGAGAAAGAATGAAAGAATGAAAAAGAAAGCAAGCCAGCCACTAGATAAAATTTTAAAGACTATGGTTCTTTTAAAAGTGCCTTTGCAGTCAAACATATCTTTGGGGAGTTAGTCTGCATAGGCTGTGATGAAGGTTTGATGTTACCAGCTGTTGTATTTCCAGAACTACTGTGTGCAGCTCACTAAGTAGCTGAACTCAGTACCCCTTCTTACCTCTTACCTTCAGAGCAGCTTAGATAGTATTACGAATATGCTACCAGTTAGATGAAAGGCAAACTGAAAGTTGCCAGTATATTTATTTAATTCTGTTTTTCTTTCATCTGAGACCAGTCATAAAAAGAGGAAGCAGAGAGCCTGAAGATTTACTCAGATCAGAACAAAAAGAAAGCAAAAACCACCAAAAATGTTGAGAGTGTATTTATTTTTGAACATATCTCTAGTTGTCCTTAGATCTAACATCCTGGAAAGCTGTGTTGCTACAATGTCTAAGAAAAAGAAAGTAGTTCTTTGTCAACAGAGATCGTTGAAGCTTCTACTGTGTTAAAATCCATTCAACAAGGCACTTTAATCCAGGAGAGCACTTCAGCATTTCTTAATCTGAAGAGAGAATATCAATGCTGTGTTATGTATTGCATGGTTCAGAACAGATAAGCAGGAGTGAAAGATGAATTGATCAGTGAAATCACCAGTAAATCCCTCAGTGGGATATTCGTTACCTATCCCTTACTATTTGAAAGTTGATGGGATTCTTAAGAGGGTGCTCTGCCTAGTTGCAGCAACTAAAAAAAGGAAGCTTTTCAGTCTCTTCACAGCGTCTAGAAAGGAAGAAGACCTTTCTATTTCTCTCTCTAGTCCTAGAAATTATCAGTGATAGAAAGGATGACTGCTATTCTGTCCTCAGAGCAAGACACAGAGATGAACAGAAGGCAAGTTTTTTTGCTGCTCTTACTTAGCCTCTTTAGGTTTTTTTTTTTTTTTGGGGGGGGGGAGGGGATATTGTGAGGTAGAACGGATACAGAATAAGACTGACATTTGAAAGTACACAGCATTGAAAATTATGAAAAGATACCACTTACTGAAGTTAAGAACCGGTATAAAATTTTGCTTGGATTTCAGGCTTCTCACTGACCTCTCTTGGTTTTCCAAACAGCAACACCAGTAATGAGCTAATGACCTCTGCTCACAAAGCTTTCAAAGTATATGAAAGTAGTCTACAAACACTCGAAATAGTAGGATCCATTTAGGATGTGATCTCAGCTATTGGGCTCAGAAAGTTGACTGTATCTGAAAGAGTGACAGGAAAACTGAAGTACACTGGATAAGAGACAATGACGCCCCAAGCAGCTGTGAGAAATTGCTGAGAGCTGGAAGAGATTTAGAATGTCTCAAAATAAGACCTATGCTTCTGTTAGCAAGTAGAAAAAATTGAGTACTACAAAGATAGGAAAATTCTCTGTGGGTGTGGGTGTGTGTGTTTGTGTATACACACATATATAACACAATATATAAAAAAAATATAAAATTTTTATTCAAAACTAGTAAAAAACGTAAAAGAGAAACCACAAATTCAGTGCTGGTATATATCATCATATATATCATATCTACCTATCTATAATGATGTTATATCTTAAATGATCTTTGCTTCATCACAATCAAGTCACATTTACACAAAAGTTGCATCCAGGTACTCTTCAGGCTATTAATCTCCAGGATTTCCAGACACATAGTTGCATTTTGCATGCTTTATACTTAGAAGCTGCTTCCACTGAATTGAATAAATGTGAAATATTTTCCACTCAAGCTAAAATACAGAAATGTACCAGTATCTCTAAAGGAATATGAATTGAATATTCTTATGTTGTCTCATTGTTTTACTGAATAGGTCCTTTCACAACATGATTATTGCATACTAAGCAATGTAGATGCCATGATTCCTGAGCATTATCACTACACTCATTAATACTATACAGCTAACATACACATTAAGTTTGCTTGTGGTAAATGTCAAGTTTCATGATATTCAAGAGGTTAAACACTATTACACTATTTCTCATTATACAGGAAGATTACTAACTTGTTTCTACTAGACTTCATAATTTATATTCACTTTCTGTTGCTGTACATTTTAATTTACCTTATTTCAGACCAAAAGCAACCAATTTCAAATAATGTATTTTGGATAAATTGATATTTTAATTGAAGGAATAAAATAGAGATATGTAATAGCAGAAAGGTGTGTAAGTCTTCACTTATAAACCCATTGAAGACCAGGTCCTTGCTCTGAGCCTCCTTCTTTGAGGTCTGTGCAAATAGATCCTTGCTCCAAGGGATCAGTAATGTACACTAAAAGATGACCTAACTTCCTATAGTGCCTCTTCAGTAGAAATTGTCAGTGAAATGTAAAGATGGATGATTTATTCAGCAACATATATGTACCCACTTATCAATGTACAATGAAAACTGAGGAAGCTGAGGCAGTGAAAAGAAATACACTCGTCGTTAGGTTTTCCTTGTTGAGTGCAAGCCTATTATACTGATGAAACCTTGCAGTCTGAGGAGTGCATGTCCATCAACAATAAATGAAAGAGCAGCTACAGTGAGATGGACATGTCATTTATATGGATGAGCTGCAGATATCCCAGCTGCTCCTACATGGCAATTGGAAAGTGGAAAGAGTGAGTGTCCCAAGAAAGCACTTCAAGGACACCTTAAAAGCGTGCTCAGCAAATTAGCGAGGAACTCCTCTGAGCTCAAATAGGAAGCAATGGGCCACCCAACCTTCTTGAGTAAGGGCATCATGTCCTTCAGCAGAAAAAGCACAAAAGATATATCTGTCAAAAGTAGCAATTGAAAAACACCTGCTTTACAGGCAAGTCTTCATTACTGCATGTTCAGCTCCAAGCATGAGGGACTCCTGACAATAGTGTGCATCCATAACATCAGACCTCCAAATGTGGACTTTGTCATTATTATTGCTGTCATTCTGTTTTTTGCTTCTGCTAGGCACAATCACTAATTAGCAGTAATCAGGTCAAAAACATAATGAAAGGGAGACACTGGACCAGAACTAAACCCCAGTTAAGACAAGGTTAACCTTTTTCTGACGCCAATAGTTTTTCCATCCAGTACTACAAACCTTTCAGAAGCACCTAAAGACAAGATGAAAACTAGCATCAGAGATGCCTGTATTTGTAACTTACCTGTGATATAGGCACTTGAGTTCAAGAAGTTCCAATTTTTTCTCACCATCATCACCTTCTCCCTATTTTAAAAACCTGTGTTCCACATGTTTTCTTCTACATTTCTTCACAGATACTACAGCTACAGGCATATATTACTGCCCTTGGCTAGCAACAGTAATTCCTTTGCTGGACTGATAGAGTAGGCATCCTTTCCCATTTAAGGCTAATAAGGTCACATTTTTATTAGTGAAAGGAGCACTCCAGGAGTCCTTCTCTGGCCCTGAAGTCAGCTGACCTAGAATAGTCTACATCCATGCACAGAACAACATGGCCAACCTCTCTGCCTCTCCCCAGAACAGAGTGCCCTTATCCCAATCACTGGGAAAATCATTCCTCATCCACACTACTCTTCAAGCCATGACCAAAGATTAACTGGGAAAACACTGATTTGTGCAGACATGATAGGGAGTATGCTACCAAATAAACAATTTGGAGGACCTGGAGGCAATGTTTGGGTCTATGCATTGGCCCCTCTCAATTTAATGAAATAATGTAAGGATCTAGAAACTCATGCAGTAATCAACACAGAGGTATTCACAAGTCTTATTTGTAGCAGATAGGTTTAACAACTGCAGATTAGTTTGGTGGTTAAGTGACATTGAGTGTTCTTGGCTACTACTTGTTTGTGCAGGAAAAAGCACTTGGTAACTGAGGCAAGATGAGGGCCATTCTTAAGATTCAAAATAAACCAAGTGTCTACAAATTGTTCAATAAGCAAGCAGGAATCCTGAGTTTTGCCCAGAAATAGGATTCTCTATGGCAACTATAGCAAACAAAATTTCCAGTAAGAAAACTTGTATTTATAGGAAAGAAAACACATTAGCACCAGGTAATGTGATTCCATTGCACCAGGATATTTGACATGGGCAATTAAAACTCATCCTACATTACAGTATTACGGTATATGCAATACTACAACTGCATATAGCTGTTGCATACAGCAACAAACAAGATGCATGTTTTTCATAGGCTTGTCACCTAGCTGTAACAGCACTGGTTTTCACTGTAGAGGCTAAAGCAATAAATTAAAATGTACAGACATCAAGGAGACTATTTCTTGCAAATATCCTTCTATTCCTCCAACTGTGTTTCTAGGAATCAATTTAAAAAGGTGAAGAATACCTGTTTGAACCTGTCTGCAACCCACTTCATCACTGCTACACATGAAAGGCTGTTATCAAGGGAAAGAAACTGGGGCCCAGAATAATGTTTTAAAATAGTATCAGTGCTGTGTATGCTGCTGGCATACATCCAAAAATCAATGACAGGAAGACCCTTTTTTTACTAGACCCTTTGCTTCTTATTTGATAACTCTAAAAAAATCTTTTTTTTCTTTAATAAGCAGCTGTACTAATCGGATAGATGCATATCACATAAAAGCTCACTGACAAGAAACAGTTAGATGAAACTGAATTGAGACACAGCAGAAGTGTTGAGGAGTCAGAGCTCAGTGAGCCGTCTGAGAAGTTCACAGAGGTGGTGAAACCTGCTTCTGAAGGATCTACACAACTGCTTAATTTGTTACATAGTCTGGGAGTAATCTTTGTATCCTTGCTGATGCTGAGATCTTATATAAGTGGATATCCATAAATTATATCCATGACTAATACTTCTAGCTCCGTCTGGCTGGAAGAGCCCACGCTGGCACACCAGGACCCGATATCATTTTTCACTCTGTCAAAAATTCACAGATGCATTTCATGTTCTGGACTCCAAAATGCTGCAGCTAAATCACAAAATATTATAAAACCAAATATATTCTGAGCCCTCAGCTATGGTTTTTCATAGTTTCAACTCAAGTTCAAGGCGATGACACATGCTTTCAGGCATTTCATAGCCTGTGGCCCAGGTTATCTAAGAGGTGGTCTACAATCCTATGCCAGACACCATGAGAAATGAGTTCATTCCTCAAGCGCAATGAAACTCATTATAATACTGGTTTGGAAAAGATAGGGCTCAGCTCTGTGGGAGATACAGTCTTCCCAGAAGCCAGTCTTTCCAGAAATCTGTCGTGAGTCTTCCACAAATATCTGACCTCATGCATTGCTTTCACCTTTTTGTCACCAACACAAATATATGGTAAAAGAGCAGAACTAAAGAATTCCTGTTTTCTTTAGATTTGTGACCTGCATCTTTCATTATCTTTCCTCCCACACAATATCCTTTTTTTGCCCTTCTTTTTCACCTCAGCTTCCTCCCAGATCTCTTACCTGCTGAGGTGGGTAAGGGGGCAGCAGATACTGTGGCTGACTCGGACATTGTTTTAGGCAGCTGATTGCTGCTATGTTTTAGACTGGATAAGGGGCTGAGCTACTGTCTCCCCTCCAGGTGATCACTATTTGGAATATCTCTCCTAGACACAGCTACCAGTCTTCCTTCCTAACAACATGTAAGAGCTTCATCTATTGCGAATTTTTATGTTTCTATCAGATACAGTAAAAATTAGCCATTAGGTTCAAAAATTATTTAGCAAAGGGAGACTAGCAGACAAATAGATAGCCCACTTAATTATATAAAGTAACTGTATTTGCTTGGAAATCTTTCCTTAAAAATCCCATACAAGTAATTCTTGTTTTTCCCTTGGAGGAAGGGACATGAGAACAATGAATACACGACCAATGCAGATGCACACAGTACCTGAATGGGACGGACTGTAACGAAATGTCATATGATGTAGGAGCCCACAGGCAGCCTCCTGATTGCCTTCCTCCTTACTAGCACATGTGTAATTGAATTTCTTAGTGAATAAGGTAAAGCAGCCAGGTAAGGCACACAGACCACAGTATGAATACTTGTTTAGAACAGAATATAGAACTAGAATAGAATTCAGAAAATTATGTAAACAAAGGCATTAAATTTCATCTAAAAAGTAGAAGGACCGCTCAGTTTGTTTTCTCACCAATTTGAGTGGTGTTTTATTTTATTACTCAGAAACTAGCCATACAAATCTGACAAATGCCATGCTTTTCTTGAAAAGCAATTCTTTCTTCCAGCAAAGGTAGCTGGCAGACAAGCCTTTGATTCTAAAAGTGAAGAAGAACAACTGCTACACTTAGAATTGTCAAACTACTGAAAATTCTCATTATACTTTTGTATATCTGTTAACACCTTTTCTTCCTTCCTGTCTCTTCTACTTTATATGCCATCTTTGTGAACTGTCTCACTATTACTGCTCATTAACGGGTCTACAAAGAAATCCCTCTGCTGAGATCTCTTTTTTTTCCAGCACACTGGTGAAACAGTAGTAAGCTCTCTAAGGCTGACCAGATTTGAGAAAATGTTCCCCTTCACGACAAATATCCCAATTAACCATGCCCACATGAAACGGCTTATACTGCTGTAGCTGCTATATCACAAAATATTTAAAAAACAGGGGAAAATACAACTCACGATGAAAATGTTTAAACAAATTGCTCAGTTTGCCTACATTTTATGTCTCAAACTAACAAGCCTTTCATCTGGTTACATGTCTGTCACTGAAGATCTCAGCAGCTGGTAAAAATAAACATCTGCCAATCTGTTCCTGCGCAGGGCAGAAAAAGAACTTGGGCAAACCCATACTGATTCAAGCATGCTAAAGAGTTTGTCAGCTGCCTTGCTTAGCACAGGAAACAGCCTCCTGAGTTCAGAAAATGCCAACGGCTCATTCTTTAAGAAAAAAATTTCCAGGAAAACACAGTAGCGCAAGGCAATCTGTTCTGCTCTAAAGCAGTTCTGCTCAGGCTCCATCCAGTACAAGAACTGTAATTTGATGCTAAACCAAGAGGAATTCAATATTTTTGTGGGAATGTTTCTTTTTTCAATAAATTACAACCATTTCATACAAAAATATTCCAGTAGGACTTGGTAAAGATATTGATATTTTTTAAATGCTAATAAAAATCTATACGATTTTCCTTTATTATAGGGTGGATGCACTCACCAATAACAACAGCTTGCAGCATTCACAGATTCATCATTCCAATTTTATGGAGTATCAAAAACAGAAGACAGATTTTTCTTTCAGTCAAAATATCCAGCAATCTCAGTACTGGAGAGTTGAAATTGTTGGTCATCACTGGGAGCAAGTTCATTTTTGCACGTACACAGCATCATGGCTGCCCATCTGGATGACTGAGAAGAATATTAATGTTCACTTTAACAACAGTTGCTTAAAAGGAGGTTCCCAGGAAGAAATACGAGTCTTTTAATGCAACAACAAGAACAGAAAGTGTGAACAATGTTAAAAGGAAAAATAACTAAATAAATAAAAGACCAAAACAACATGGGAGGGTGGGGAGGAAGGACAGACAAGTAATATTTGCACTTTGATTTTCCCATGGTTTGTCATAATCCTCTACTGGTAGAAAGTTCTTTCTTGGCTGAAAAGGCTTTTTTTAATGTCAGTTCTAGAAAGTAAAATGAAGTGCTCTGACAGCTTGCAAGCAATGTACAAGATGTGACATTAGATATTCTGTAGATACAGCTTATTTTACACTATAAAATATTTCTTGAAAAGGAGAAATCCAGGACAAACCTGGAAGGTGGGGGCAAGAATTCTGGGAATTTGGAGAGAATTGTGTCAAGGCATGGTCAAGGGACATTCAAGAAAATATGAAGCAGAAAAGCAAGAAAAGAGATGTGAGGATCAATCAAGGTAAAAAAAAAAAAAAAAGAGGTAAGACAGAAGTTCGTGTTAATCTTCTGTTTGAAGAAGACAGCAAGTTATTGAGCAGGAAATGAGAAATCAAGGGAACAAATCTGAAGACTGTGCCTGAGGTGGAGAACAAGCACCAAGCAACAAGCAAGACATCAAACAGGAGACACAATTGTTTCTGAAGGAGAGCCGAAAGGGGCAAACTTAGCTCCTCTCACTTGTTAGGCATACTCTGAACTGCCTGTTAAAGTATATATTAATTTGTGTGTATATGCTTTAAATTTAATTTGCTAATAGATCTGGTTCTTCACTCAATATTCTTAGGGTTAGGTAATGCCCTTCTATCTAAGTACGCCACCACAGAGAAAAAGCCAAGGCTGGCAACTCTCAGGCATCCCAGTGGGAACTATCCCAAACCCTACTCCTTGACAGAAGAGCCTGACAATCCTCCTGCCACCCAGATGGTTGGGGACAGCCCTGAATGGAGATGTATAGCCAGACTCACCAATTAATGTGTATGAGGGAGCAGGGGAGACTGAAGAGTCTGCCCATCTTCTCTCACTGTTTCTAAGGCGAGGCTAATGGAAAAAGGCAGAAGAGTGGGTGATATCTATATATTACAAGATATTCAGTGGTACCTTTAAATTAGAAAATTAATGAGTGTCAGGGAGTGTGTGTGAACTGGAACTTGACCAACTATACAATTAAATTATCAAAAATGGACCTGGCAAAACTTAGGCTCACTAGCACTCTCCCAGACAATTCTTGGACGTGACTGAGGACCAAGAACCATTCCCAACGAAAAGTCTGCATGTGCTATTTTGGAGGGTAAGAGAATTTAATGGCATGGATGCATCAAGTTTCATGACACTTGGCTTCAGTGCCAAAGAATGGTTCCAGGTGTACTTAACTTACTTACACAGACATACCTTATGCATGGATCAGAGCCAGACACAATTAAAATCACGGTTTAATGATTCTGAAAATCATTTCAATTTTCTTGAGATTAAATATAATGGGTGGGGTTCACTGAGATTAGATCATTTATGCCTTTCCCCCATGACCATGTTATTTCCTCAAGAACCTCTTCCAAGGTACTTTATTCCTGAAGGTTTAAAAATGAAAAGTAAAACCTGAGAGATATAATTTGTATCCTTTATCTATTCTTTTGCAGACTCACAGAAAAAACCCTAATACCTCAGGGATGGAAAAAAAAAAATAGAGCAAAGCAGCTGTAGAGAAGAAATACTGCAGAACACAACCTGATCAGTGTTACTGCAAAGAAGCAATACCTGATAAATGAAGCTGTAGAAGACCAACAAACTGAGTGTATAAAGATCAGCTCCTGCAAGACACCTGCCAAGCATGAAACTAAACAAAAACAATTCATTACATCACATTACATCCTTTACATAAATGCAGTTTAACCATAGGCTACATGTTAAATGCCACTGTGTTTTTTCCTAGGGTATCTTTGATGCCTGAGGCATCAAAGTCAAGCAAGGTCAAGCAAATGAACAGACTGTCTCAGCAATTCAGATATCAACCGTGTCCTACTTTGAAACACTTGTAAAACTGAAATTCTACAAATAGATATGAAAGCATCTTTCTAAAGAATTAATTTCAGCTTTCGGAAGAAAAAAAAGTAAGGTCATGTTGCATTTGAGTCCATGTGTCTGGCTAACAGTAGGCGGGAGAAAAACACCATTCTGTAATCAAACCAAAAATATTAAGAATTAGCTAATAGAAACCATTCTTTGAATTGCACATTGGCAAGCAAAAACCCAGATTTTGGAACATCTTTGTATAATCAAAATTGCATGGAATAATAACAGGCTTGTTATTCTTTCTACATTGTTTTCTAACTTTTCTCCCTAGAAATTGATGCTGCTAGCACGAGCACTCCAGTGACTTAGCCTTCATTTGTCCACACATTTCTAAAGATGTGTGCTGCTACATCTAACGTCTTTATTTTACCAATTAAAACTGCAGCGAACAAATTGAAGAAGGCTAGCCTACTGTTATAATAGGATGATATATTCAAATATATGCAAACAAAAATGATATAATTATTCATTCAGTTAATTGAGACCCTTGCAATAATATAACTTGTCATAAGTAAATCATTGTCTGGATATTTGCCAAGAAAAATGGAAACCATGCAGATTTTCCTTTGCGATCTATACTGTATTGCAGGCACTGTCTTTTAATAATCTTCTCTTCCTTATACCATATGGAAGCATTTCATAAAGACGATTCTAAGAATTTGAAAATAAATGCTTCAAAAGAAACCACACTGTTTCTATTATAGGAGAAGTGTCTGAGAAAGCTATATGTAAGATTCAGTAATCAAATCATAAGCAGTGCAGAATGGAGTAAACAAAAGACACCATAAAGCAGGAAGAAGTAAACTGTAGCAGAATCTTCTACTTGTGCGACAGAAGTTCTACTAACAAGTGTTTGCCATGTGGATAAGCATAACAACTGCTGTGTAAGCCCTCAATTAAAAAGAAATATAAAAACACGTTAGTGCTAACGCGTAGTGTCATGTTTAAGAAAAAATTAATTTAGCCATGGATTTTAAAGACATGTAAGTGCTTAATTCTTACTGAAATTACCAGCGGTCAGATGACTAAACAGCTTCTGAAGCCTTGTCCTTAATGCTTATGAATAAGGCCAGGACTGGATCATGAAGTTCTCTAAGGACAGGTATAGCTGTAGATCCAACAATATAAAACTTCCATATTAATTCTCATCATTGTGCCAACATAGTCTCATCTGTAGGACAAAAATGCTCTTTTGAGACCAGATGCCACCAAATATACACAGATTGAGAAATACCCCTCTGCTAGTACCTTTGGGAAATCAGTGGGAATAAGCCATGAAAAATGTATGATTCAGTTTAAATGAAAATTAAATAATCCAACCCCTTCCTTGTTTTTGCTTGTCTGTTTTTCCTGTTATGAAAAATTCCCTGCAAAAACAGTAGTATTTGAGCAACAAATATACACTACCTTCTTCAAAACTACAGTTTAAAGAAAGCAAAGTATTATTCTTCATCTTCTGTATATTGTTATTACAATAAAAAGTTGAGGTAGCAAATCTGCACACATAATAACAATGTTTCTTTTACTGTCGATCTCTATACACAAACAACAGCTGAACTTATACTGAAACCCTCCATTTTTATCATTTATATTTAATTCTTGCATTTATGGGAGAAGGATACCCTTGTAGATATCTGCTTATTTCCTGAACACAGTGTTCAACCAATGGATAAACCTACATATGGATCCTATACACACTTGTCATGTTTCAGAATGTGTCTCTACAATAGTCAGGTTTCCTTTCACTTGTAAAAAAGTACCAATTTTTTTTTCTAACCAGTACTGAATTTATATTGGCGCTAAATGAGAAATGTGACACCTTCAAAACTATGGAGTTACTTAGGAGCCTAGTTCCCACTTTCAAAACTCAGGTAAGCACCTGATCCAAATGTTAATTGAACTAACTGGGCACTGAATTCTAAGAGCCAAATTTTGGAAGGAATTAAAATACTTAATAGGGCAAGCATCTAATTCAACTAAGTGAATTTCAGACTTATACAATATATTTACAAAGTATAATAAAACTCCGAAAAGAGTTAAACAATGCTGGATAGCATAAATCTCATAGGGCAGTATTAATGTAAAGTTGCTCAATAATTGTTATATTGTTATTTTAAGATTACAAGTTTGGGTACAGGCACAGACCTGGTCTCCATTACATTCACCACAGTAAGAAAGTTAAAAAAAAAAAAAAAAAAAAAAGACAGTACCAGTTCCTGATAACACGCAATCAAGGTATCAAATATGGCACATTAGGAGAACAAAACCGAAGAAACTGATGGAAGAATGTGAATTTGCAGTTATAGTAAAACAGCATATTTTGTGTACCGGCGGAAATCTCAGCTTGCCACCTGCCTACAGAATGTCATTTAGCAATATTCTGTGGGCACTGAAGTGGAGGTGACACTTCAGAAAGTATTTGCAGAAGGATGAGGTAATGGCATTACTACTTTTAAGGGAATTTCATTCCATTTATAAAGGACTGCAGGAAAAGTGCAAACATACAGAAAAACAAAACAGAGATCATTAGCAAAATGAAGACTGGGAGTCTAGCAGGGAAATTTTGCCTTAAAAGAAATTTTCCCTTAGGCATTTACATGAACTTGGACCCTGTTCAAGCATACGGATTAAGCTCTAAAATCTACACTGCAGGGCGCATCCTCTAAGAAGGATCCACTATGTAACAGCATTAGTACTTAAATACTAAATAAACATACTACAGCTATTATTATATACATAATAAAATTAATCTGTTATCTATTCACAATAATTTTTCTGGATTTGCAAAATGTAGTTGTCTCTTGTACACATTATCAGACTTAATTTCCACGTCAGTTTCTCTACATTTTTCCTATTAAATCTTCATTATTAAATACTAGGAAAGAGATACAAATAAAACTGTTTTTTTTTTTTATTAAGAATTATTTTCTGATACAGAATTGTTCACACAGATGAACTAATTAATAGTAGAATGGATACACATAGTCACTGTCAACAAGGACTTTTCTTTTTGAAATAATGCTCATAACATATCCAACTGTGTAAAAAGGTAAGCAGAAAGCTCCTCAATTTGAGTTTCAGTGCAGTCTTGGATAATGAATGACATCCTCTAATAAGTATCTTCTCTGTCCATATTTCCAAACCAGTCATACCTTTAAATCCTGTTATTATTGATCATATATCATATCTTTATTTATCACCATACTCTAGTACATTGGCACTCCAGTCGATAATGCTACATAAGCATTAAAAAAAAGGAGAGCCCCTATCCCAGAGTGATAACAATCTAATTTTAAAAAAAAATGATAAAGGACTTGTACAGGCAGATGCATGAGGGAGTTTGTGGAAACAATTAAATGGTATATATCACCTGAGAAAGAAAGGTTTTGAGCATAACAATGCATCCATTGCTTCTTGGTGTTTTGTTGCTATCACAAATCAAGAGAATTTTCTGAAATAAGCAGAGATGGAGGGATTGAGATGCAGTTTACAAAAGTTAACATGAAGGACCACTATATGAGAAAGCATGAAGATATTTCCTTGAGAAAGAAAATTCCTTTCTCATTCCTTGAGAAATTAGAACAAGGGTGATGAAGGTTGGCTTAGCAGGCAGACCTTAGCTGGCAGAAGCCATCTCAGTAATGAGCCATGAATGGTTGAGTGGGGATTCTCTGATCTCCTGATCAGAGAATATGCTACGAAGAGACTGAAAGTTTAAATAAATACCATCTGGTGTAAAAAGAAGTTAGAAAATGAGTGATGAAACTCAGAGAAAGGACACTACCTATTAGGAAGCTTATCACTTCAGAAGCATTTTGCAGCAACGCGAATAAGGCAGATTTAAGGTGTCAAACAGAGAGAAGAAAGTGCAAGTAATGAGAGAAGAAAACAGTCTGCATGAGAAAATTAGCTGGATGGATAGATAAGCTAGACTGATCTTATGTTGCTCACCTGAGTGTCTACGGCAGAAAAAGAAGGGAGTGAACCAGCATTCTCTCCTGATACCCTTGGTTCTGGGTAGCCCCCTGCATCACCTCACATGCATTTTGGCAGTGAAAGCAATGTGATACTCTCTTCTAAGAACCTGAGATTAAGCTCATATACCATTAGCAACTGATAAATATTAATCTTGCATTGCATTATGCACTGCCAGCAAAAGCAATTCCTAATTTTAGGAAGTTTCTCCCCTATTTGAATTAAGTCCTAAAAGCAGATGCTAACAAATTAAACCTTTTCACAGCAGAATTTTAATAAGCATGTTCTATTAAATAAATTCAGTCATTAGTTTTATTTATAATTCAGGCACATCTTATCATCATGTTTTGCTCCTTTTTCCTGCCAGCAAATTAAAATCTTCTGTATATATAATATGGGCAGAGCAGGCAAAATGATGAAGAAATACTTCTAGGACATATTTACTTATTTCTTACAAATCTCCATTATTCAACATGAAAAGCTGACAGTATAAGCACAACTCTAAATTCTTAATGATAATGATTAGAGCTCTCAAAACTATTTTATATAATGTAAGGTATTGCAGGTACAGTATCAGCGAAAATTAGAAATGAAGTACATCATCACCCCTTACACTACTGGGACATGCTTTCTACTGTGACTGTTTTAAGTTATTTTTAAAACCAAAGATCATCAGACATGATGGAATTCTTGGTTTCATAAATAAAAGTAAGTACTTTTCAAAATGTCATTCAGTGTTCTGAAATACTTTTACTGGGCTATCAAATGGTTGCCTTAAATAATCTTTGTATTTTGCATAAGGATTGCTGAGGAACGTAAATAAATCCAGATGCTTATTGTGTATAAACTCATATTGAACTGAGGCAGAAAATATGAGCACTATGTGTTCAACTTAAATTAATCTTGAATTCAAGATTCAAATGGAAAATATACTAATAGGCTAATGATCACCAATTTTTTTGGCTTAGAGAAAGATATTTATTTATAGTAATTGTGTTAGAACTGTAAATGTAAAGAAGCAAGTTGAAGGAAGCATGAGTAAACATTTTAATAGCGCGCTCTTGCTATTAGCTAGGCACGATGCATAAATAAAATACAAAAAAAACTAATGTGAACATTATAGCTGTCAGATATATAGCCAGTGCTATGAATTATGCTGAACTGTGTTGTGTTTGTCATAGTCCAAAACTGATTAAATCATGGCTAATGCAGAAAGAAGAAAAGGACCTCACAGTAAATGTTAGTCCCTTCAAATAGTCTTCAAATAAAGAGGCGAAAGATTCTACAGTGATAGGAGACATAAAATAACCTGAGCAGAGCATAATGGCAGGCATGTCAAAATGAAGCCAACATGATCATGACAAAAACTGGCAGTCCACCCAGACGGAAGTCTCTTCTGTATCTTGGGTATTTTCTTTTTCTAAAATTTAAATGTGCTTTTTAAAAGTTACTCTATAAGATCTAAAAGATACCTGCACCCTCAATGCTACCTGGTTTTCAGTGAAGAGTATGATATAACTGTTAAGTGGGTGGTATTCTACAGCCATCTATACTGTAGTATAGTCTTCCAGGATCCCCTAAGCAAAATCAGAATTCTTCCCAGGTATTCCAAGTCCTGTATGTGTTCTGTTTACCTTCTAGTGATAAGGATACCATACAGATAAATAACTCTATTTTAAGGTCAATGTCACTTAAATAGCAAAGGCTGGAATACAAACTAATGCAAAATGCAAAGACTCGCATTTGAGCCAAAGAGAGGTAAAGAATGGCAATATATATTCCTTCACATGAGACTTTGAATAACAGATCTGTTATTTGATCACTGCCTTTATATCTTTCTTTTATCAAGTACAATATGTTAATCAATACTTTTACTTTAAAAACTTTCTTAGTATGCAGAAATGTGTCTGTTAAAAGGGCATTTGTTGTCCATGTTACTCACAATTTGATTCCTGAAAAAGCTGATACAGAGATATTTCAACAAAAAAGATGTAGATTTTCAAATATCAGTGTATCTCTATGGAGTCATGGCCCACGATAGATTTTAGAAACTCTACCTTCAGCTAGTATGGATTTTCATACTTTTAATGGAACTATAACAATTTACATGCCACATCACAAACAGATGTAAAGAAACCTGAAGATACACTGATCAAAGAACAGTCAAATGAGTAAAGATTATACATCTCATCCCTTGTATGCCTACATGGTGAGGACAGCAAGCTGGAACAAAAAAGTGAATTTTAGCAACCGTTCTGGAAGAGACAATGCTTAGGTGATCTCTAGTAGCCTCTAAAAGCTGGTTTCGCACAGTGTCTAGGATCACAGAGGATAAATGAGTGTAAGTAAGCCTACCTACTTCAAAAACAGCATGTGTACACTCAGTACCATATAATCCTACTCATTTGTCTTCCTACAAGACTCAATCGTACTGTGGAAAAAGTTGTGTTTAAAAAAACTTTCTATTTAATAAAATTCCAAGAAAAATTATTTAAAAAGCAAAGCAAAACACTGACTATCAAAGTTTGAGCAAAAAATGTTAAGTCAGT
Source organism: Apteryx mantelli (assembly GCF_036417845.1). Taxonomy (NCBI): domain Eukaryota; kingdom Metazoa; phylum Chordata; class Aves; order Apterygiformes; family Apterygidae; genus Apteryx; species Apteryx mantelli. Next base: position 110,442,433 of record NC_089980.1, on the reverse strand, counting down.
AGCTTAAAGCCTGCTATATCTGTTTATGTTTATCCAGCAAGCATCTCATGGTATAGTCAGCAGCATAACAACAGATATTAATGAAGTGTCAGAACATGCTTTACGATTTGGAATCTACACTGTTGATCACTTAATTTTCATCTCAGCTCTCATCATCAGACTGAGCAAGTTCAATGAACATAATTTAGCTACTGTATGTTTTTCTCTTTCCAAATGGCAGCAGGTCTATGTTTTATTAAAAAAGCATTTACTTATGTTTATTTGTGATAAGGTTGAAATAAATTGCATTGCTATTTTTACATACTTCTCAGCCACTAATCTGTCTTGATTGCCTTCTGATGAATTCTTTACAGTGTGATGTTATAAATATTTCTTATAAACATTAATATGACATTTTTCATAATGAATATATGCATTGTTGAATAGATGAATATATTCCAAAATATTTTGGCTGTCCAATGTGAACCAATGCTGAAACACAATGTTAGGGTACTAAATTCTGAATATGTTAATTATTCCTTGAACAATTATGAACCTCATCATCTCAGGTGTATACATCATTATATAAATAACTGAGAAGCATAGAAATGTGACATCACACTTATTTCACATCATTTCTTGAGAGCTGATCAGCAATCTTTATAAACATTGCTTAAATATACATGTATATGCATGTATACATGTACATATACAATATAAATTCATTTAAACATATCTTTCATTGGTATCAAGAGTTCTGAAGAAACAATCAACCTACAAAATACATGACCTTAAAGTAAATGTCAAAGTAAAATGAGCAGAATAACTGGTGACACATTTATTAATAAGGAGAAAAAATATTTCTTAAGAAAAAAAACCCACCAGTGAATTAAATGCAGACACATGCCACAATAAAGATAAACTTATTAAAAGTCAATGAGAGAAGTTAGGAAATTTCTAGGACTTTATGTTGATCAAGGATAATAAAAATGACAACAACGTCATTATTAACAAACAAACATCAATGTTCAAACAGTCTTAGGCTAAAGCCAGTCTTAGAAGTAATCCATTCAGTCTGAATTATGGAAATGCGCTATTAAGGTTCTCCATCTTCTAATGACACCATGAAATAGTGATATAGTTAATGAATAAAGCATTTGTCATCTCAAATTAAATTTATTTTTAAAGACATTTGTTCTCATGTTACTCCTTATTATGTATACTGTGGTTCCATAGGGCACAAGCAGAACTCAGTCACCTCCGAAAGCCTTGAGGCAGAGCAGATAGCAGAAATGCATGAGAAGGGTGACAGCTATACAGTGATCAAATGGTACAGACAGGGAGGTGAATGCAGGCTCTGGAAAAGAGAGCCCTGAAATGCAAATACAGGCACAGGATTAACACTCTGGAACAGGTCTCCTGACCTCAGGTGCCGTTTCTATTCAGCACTAGTTTTCCAGCCTCACAGGATCCTCTCTCCCTCTCTTTTTTTTTTGGCTTTTCTCACATTCCTACTCCTCCCCACTATCCTCTGACTCTTACATGCTTCCCTCTCATTTTTCACTCTTCAGCTTTCCTGTCACTAAAAAAATATTTATTTTACAGGTATCTTATTTTTAACTATAAAGATAAAAATATTCCTGAAATATCTCTATTAATATAATCTGAGGACAAATTTGTACATCCCAGTCCTAAATTTCTGACTAGATCCTCTTTAACATCACAACCCAGTGGTGGCACAGCCCTACGCTCCATAAATTTGGCATTGCTAAGTGCTAGCAACAGGCCTTCAGTTTTACAACAATAACTAGCCAGACCAGGCTGCAGGACTTAACTGCCTTGTATAGTCTTGCGCTTATTTTAGCTTGATTTTAGCTGCAACTGCAAAAATGACTTCAGAAACTCTTGCTGCAACTGGAGCAAGGAGTAGCCAACACCTGCACAACAGCCCTCACTGGCGTCTCCCTGGCTATCCCAAAGGTCACAGAAATGTGCACACTGAAATTCAGGCTAAGTGTGAAAAGACACATATGAGAGACAGGTACAAAAGTAATTTACAATGTAATGGCTGTTTATTCTGTTTTCCAATATACACCAACTAAATATTCTCATTTTGTTAGCATCATCTGGATTATGAATAACCTAAACTGTTCTTTTTTTGCAAGCTTTCTCCTCTTCAACTTTTGTTGTATTATATTCATGCACATACACAAGTCTACAACACCATTTTTTGTTGAGATTCTCATCAGCTAAAAAGCATTAGAGCTGCCAATGACCAGAAGCAGCATTGAATTGACTTGTCCAGTTTATTTGAGAAGCCTGAATTTTCAAGGAGGTTGTCAAGTTCATTTTTTATATATAACACGTTGGAATTTAATCATGCTGCAATTAATTGTAAATTTATTTAAAATTTCATAAAACTTACAGGAGAAGGGTCATGCATATCACAAAGTACCAATTCATTTTATGGAATTAAAATTCTCCCAAGAATGTCCCAAATCCACATATTTTTTGATTGATGTCTGCAATAGAACATTTTCATTAACATATATTCAACTGAAAATACACATGTCCAACCATCTGTCTAATAAGTTCATATGCAAACAGTATGATGCATACCCATTAATCTACCAAAAACTGGAAAATATAACTCCTAAACTGACCAGTACACACCACATGTTTGAGGAATAAAGTTTTATAACTGTGCTTTCCAAACTACACTGAGGGAGCCAAGCACAAGAAATCAAAGATGCAAAACTGAATAAAGGAATGACAATAGTTTAAACTATATAGAAGGTCTCTGCAAAAAAGCTATCATTGGAGAATAAGTATTTCTCCAAAATAATAGTGGCATAGATTATTTAGGAGAAGAGGCTGTGGAATCTCCCTCACCTACTATTCAAGCTGGACAAACTTTTGTAAGGAATCTTATATAAACATATTTGGTTCAGTTTAGGGCACAGAGATGCAGAGGATCTCTGACTTTTCTAAGAGACTTATTTCCTTGTAATTCAGCATATTTTTTAATATTTTATGCTGTTGAGACATTTTTATTTAGCCAAAATTTGCATGGCACTTTTGTAATATAATATATTGCACGTACTGTCATTGGACGGGCAGTAACAGCTAACAAACACTGTTCCAAGAGATATGTAAATGTCCTTGATAAATCAATACATTCATAAAATACACACTTGAGAAATATTAACTTGAAACATTAATGTGTATGAAGATAAAAGTCAAATTTTTCATGTGGAAAAAATGCAAAACTTAGTGGAAATTTAGAACATTTCCACATGTGAGAATTAGTAAAAACACACTGTTGAACAATAAAAGAGTATCTGAGTATTCACTTAGAGAGGCAAAGTAATTTTAGCATCTTAATAGGTTGAAGTAACAATAGTTCCCAAATTTGCTGAAGTAACGTATCACTTCAGAGAACTCCCTTTCACTAAGCTCTTTACAGATCTGCCTTCTGAGCCTTTGCTCTAGTTATTGTCACTGTTTCTTTTCCACAAGTTCTGCATTCAGTCATTCTTCAAACTGAATTCTTTCCAGTGCTTACCTTAGAACTATATATAAAATATCTTGGAAGCTTCTTAACATGTCGCTAAAATCACAAGCCTATGTTTCCAACATAAAGGAATACTTTTCAAAGAAAAATGATTAAGATGCAGTGAATCTAGTACTATGCCATCACAGACAGACTAAGTAGTAGAGCAAGAAAGAATCAAAGGTATTTTTAATTATGCGCAATTGTCTGTGTTGGATAAAATTCTGAGGTAGCCTGGTTAGATGGTTCAGGCTTTGACAGCACTATTATCAAACCTAGAACAGTGCTTTGCCATTGGCTCTGCAAGCATTAGCATCTTTACTGATTACTGCACTGTTATGAATGCAAAATGAGCGCAAATCAGTGCCTAGAACCCAACACTTCTTAAATTTAACATTAATTTAATAAACATTTAATAAACATTTCTTAAACTATCCACCCTTGAGAAAGTAGTAGCCTTTACCCTGAGAAGACATTAGGGCATTAAGTACATATTAAATAAAAGTCAAAGACCTATACATTTCAAAACTGACACTGAAATATGTGTGTTGATTAACTCTTTGTAGTTAGCGAAGGCTAGATTCTCAAAAGTAAGTGTAGCAAAAGCAACTACTGCTCTTCTATTTCAATAGCTCAATAATTACAGCACATGCACAAGATGTGGAAAACTTTGGATAAGTAGCTCTGGCAGCTAACATCCTAAATGTCCTAAAATAGGCATCTAATAGGCATCTAAATTTCCTCTCCAGTCAGTGGAAAGAAGCACATGCAATGGAAGACCTGCAAAAATGGGTATTCCACATAATATTCCACAACTTTCCTTCTCTACTCACAAGCTGGCTAGAGTAAGAGGAAATCCAATCCACTTGATTTCTGTGCCTATTCCTCTACACTGGGCATCTACGCACTACCTACATTCCCACAGGACATAATTCTGGGGTAAGAAGATAGCACTGGTAACCATTTTTATATAATAGTTCATTAGTGGCAGCACTTGAAGTCAACTCTGCTGAAAAGGGCCTATATCCAACATCATCTTGAGATATTTCTTGGGAGACCAAGGAATCTGGCCTGCTATAGCTGCTAGGCTATCGTGCAAAAAGAAGGTACCTTCATCTCCCCCATAACTGATGGCTAGCAGTAGCTATAAACCTGATGACATCTGATTTCTGCACTTAGTGTGCAGTGGTTGTCCACGTAAGCCTGAGCTGTACTGGGCTGTACAGAGGATACAGGCAGTTATTTCCCTCAGGCAAGCCTTTCTATGCATTTGTGAACGACCACAGTAATATGATCAGAAAGCTTCCACACTTCGCAGGGAAGTGCCCAGTGCTAGAGTTAGGCAAAGCTGGAAATTAGGGGAACCAAACTGCCATTTGGAGGGTTTTAGGCAGACAGAATCTCCTTCATAGATTAATTTCCTGTTCAGTCTGAAGGGATATAAACACAAATCTACTAACTCTGCAAAGACTGCTCTCACCACTAGGCTATTTTGGAAAAGAAGGTGGCGTTTCTTAATGTCTTCTGTTGAACTCATTATCTCATGTTGTATAATTTCATATTAAATGATGGAAGGAAAGCACTCTCCTTTGTAGTCTGGTCAACAGCATAGGGATTGCTTACAATGATTATACACGGAAAGGGAATGATATAACATTTTTATTCTTTAATATAGAAATAAATGTTTAGGTGATAATAGCACTGTTTCTCTAAGAAGGTCACAAGAGAGCAACAAAGTGAATCACATAAAGATGCTTCCAGTTTACTATTTAAGGAACAATCTTGTTCCCAGTGAAACCTATAATGATTAGTATAATTTCTTTAATTGAACTGTTATTGATTCTTAGGTGCCAGTGACTAAGAAAGCCACTAATATTTCTCCCAAATTAAGTAGAAGACAGACATGAAATTGCTCTGATCTTACAGTTAGCTCAGTTCCTTTCCCTTCTTTCCATAAAACTCTTAAAAATTACATCTTTTCTGTGATCAATCTTTACAGTGATAAACGTTCACAGGGTAATTTGTTCTGGAGTAGGATGCCTGCATTTTGTTTGCATTGAAAACCAGATTGGCTCTGAGGCATTTCCTCTTGGCACTAATAGGATTTAAGAGATTTAAATAACATAATATAACAGTCTTGAGCAACATATCATAAGGTTAAATCTGAGCACTATTTCAGCCTATCATTGGCATAAAAATGTCTACAGACAATTTTTAAAAATTACTGTATTTACAAGTACTTGGAAACATTGAATTACATACATTGATACACTTATCAAATGCGTCACCAACAACTAATATGTCTCAGCAGTATAACCTACCTTTTAGAAAATGCGAGTTAACGAGCATAGGCTGAGAACCTTTACCTGAAGAATCAGTGACTGGCTCAGTATTTCAGAAAAACTCATGACTGATTTTCCTTATGAATTAGATGGGAATAAACTTATCCATCCTAGAATGCTGCAAAGTTAACTAATATGCAATTATAAAGCAATTTTCACTTCCATCATGATGACCACTGTTAAATACTTACCAGTTACAACTGCATTTTATTTACTGAAATATATTCCATTTGTATTATCCATCACTCTAACAAACTTCAATAATGACATATACCTCTATAAATGTTATCCTATGTTATTATTACTACAGCCTTTTGATGCTATTAGGAAAGTTACCAAAGTAACAATAGTGAATGCTTAGGTCAAGGACTGAGAAGAATCCCCTGTATTTTGAAATAGTTACAAAAGCCTGCCCTAAGGTTTTCTGGCCTATTTTTGACATCAAACACAAAGATAAAAGAAACAGATTTCCATAATTTGCTCTAAATTAAATATTAGTTTTGCAACTCTGTAGGCTCTTAACCCAGTAGTAATAGAATGGCAGATAAAGTATGGCTATTTTTCACAGATATCTCCTTTCTGGTATTTCTGTGGATTTCAGGGTATGTGAAAGTTAGGATTAAAAAGTGCTCAAAAAATAAGCACAATCCTATGGAGAGAATCCTCTGCTGTCCAAACAGTATGAAACCTAACTTGGACTCCACAACTGTTACGCCTGCAGAATCTAAAATCTAAATTTAATCTCCTTTTTCATTTTTAATTGAAAAATAATTGGGTCTAGTTATGAATTTCACTAAGGCTTATCCATAGCTACTTTTAATTTTATTAAAAAGCTTAGTACTGAGCTATGAGAACTCCTTATTAAGCTTTTAAAAGAAGTATAAAATTCAGCAGGCTTGTGTGTTAAAGTTTTCCTAGTAGAAGAAAGGTTTTCAACACTTGTAAAGTGAATATCAAAAGCAGGGGCATCCAGTGCTCATAAGCTATTCAGCTACTGACATGAGCTACAGATAGCCACAGAGTAAGCACAGTCTGAGGTCTAATCCTGATTCACATCGCTATGAAATGCCAAATCATACTTTAAAGCAATGAGAGAAGATAAATACCTGTCCACAAAATCAGAACACCAAACTCATTGTAATCACTCTGTGCTTCTCCACTACTCTTTTTGATATGGATCTTTTTTTCTCTCATCCTCTGTAAACCTCCTGGATGCTATAAAGAGATATCTTTAACTTTGCTTTCTAAACTTTACTGGTGACACAGTAAATGTCATGAAATAAACCTGACAAAACTGCTGGTGAGCAGCACTGCTGATGAACAAAGGGGTCTGGATACCAGAAAATCGGAGCTGACCTTGAGCAAGAACAGGAAAGAGGTGGCACTTGAGAAAACAGACGATGAACAGTGCATGCAAGACCAGCCGTTTCAGAAGTTCCCAGGCAGATGCTTTTTCCCTACTTCATGTTCTGTGTACAGCTTCCTCCCAGCCTTTCTCCACTAACTTGCTTTTAACCTTGAGCTTTATGTGTTCAAAAGCTCTTCTTTGACCTCTCTCCTCCTCCTGTATCCTGATCTTGTCATCATAATTTCCTGCCACAAACCATCTAAAGAATCTTCCCACCTTAGCCTCCAAAAAAGCACTTCCAAAGATTTCTCAGATAACTATGCACATCACGATGTTTCTCTCAAACTGGATTATTCAATGAACGTCATCTTACACACTGCTCAATGCCAAAGTAAGATTAATTCAAACTACAAGAGTTGAACTAGACATGTTGTGTCATGTTATGTTTTGGGATAAATTTCAGTTAATCTGGGGGGCAGAATGCTTTTGTTTTTCAATGGGATTCATTGTGACTACAGAAGGATTTTATTCTGCAGTTTTGGAAAGTGAACACATACTTTCGAAACAAAGGCCAGGGACTAGCTGAAGAACAGGATGTTAAACAAGATCTTTCTTCTGTATCTGTGAACAGCCAAGGTAACCATTTCCAGTGCTGGAATGTTTTAAAAAGGAAGGCTGCTTTCACCTTTTTTGGCCATATTTATAATGGTAACTAGTAATAAGCATGACAGTTTTGCTCTCTTTAACAATTTTTGCTTAATTGAATGTTTTTAAACATAACAAGACTCTCTGGTATTTGTATATGCTGTTGATGAAGTACTAGTCTCCTGCCACACCAGGTTCCATCAAAGTTCTCTGTGTACTTTGAGATTTCTTTTAAAGCCATAGAAGTCATGCTACTGTGGCACTTCAACAAATCAACCATTTTTAAAATTACTTACATGGAAAATGTTCTGCTGAAGTTTACTACAATTGTAAGGATCACTTCTGGGCTCAAGGTCTGAATATCATTATTAACCAACAGTTACTGATACGTTACTGGTCAGATCTGAGTAAGGACATTTTATTGGTAAGTTTAACGAAGCTGCTGATATCATATGGACCTAACATTCACTTGATGCATTTGTTTCAGCAGTAAACCTCATTTTTTCCATGCGACTTCAACGTAGTTCGTAATTTTAAAACTTCTGTCCAGCACTGCAGATGGTCCTGTCACTCTTAGCTGGCCAATTTCATAACTTTCATACCCTCCAACAATGAACCTCAATAAAACTGACCAGATATTTCTATGCACAATTTGAACACACGCATGAATAAGCTTAGATCTATGCAGGCATTTAAGAAAAATGCATCTTCCAACACAGAAATTCAAGTTTAACCTCTTAGTCTATAAAAGTAGCCATTAAAATTGTATTATTTTGTTTTTGCACATGAATGTTAAAAGGCTTGTGTTTATCCTACACTTCATTACTTCATATGCCATAAATTTGCTTTTTTAAAATTAATTTTAATCATGTTATCACTTAGTTAATAATTTTACTAATAACCCATATTCTTTTACACAAAGATTGAACAATCAGGAAGCTAAGACTGAAAAAGGCAACAAAACAGTTCAATGCATGATTCCTTTCCTGATCTTAAACTTTCTATATACAGTGTAAAGCAGTGGAGTATATTGCCATTCCTGAGTTAAGGAGGGCCACCTTGTCTTGCTAACAGCACCCTCTGTTTGTACAACCTAGTTATGTTTAATCTTGTACACCAGATCTTCAGCTTACCTAAGATACCATTTTAAGGTTTAGGATCCCCTTAATTCCTAGGCTGCCAGCATTGGGAATAATAAAACATGCAAGCCTGGATGGAGCCAAATAAGTAATTACTTCCCAAATGATACTGCAGACACTATCTTAATTCATTTGAAGCTATTCATTCTGGGAATTTTATCTTTTCTTCTGTTTCATTTCCTGCTAGTTTTTCCCTTAACAACTACTTTCAATGTACGCTACTTATCAGGCAGAATGATATCAAATAGGAACCCCATTTGCATATGATATTTGTTAAAAAACATGATTTCCCTATCTCTACATATGTTACTAGCAAGCATGCAGGATAATTCAGAGAAACACAGGTAGTTTCATAATTATTCAACACGAAAATGTAACAGAATTTCCAAATATTTTAATACAGTTTTTTTAATTTTTAACACAATACAATACATTACAATAACTTTAAAATGAAATAAGGCTTAAAAATCCTGGTAACAATAATTATGAATTCAGTCTCAGATGCAAGATAAGATTTAAAAATAAATGGTGCTGTATACACATTTGCAAGAGAAAATAATTAGTTGAGGGCAGACTGGCACAACTCTGGAATACAGAATAGCATCAGCACTCCACTCATGTTCAGATTCCAGACCATTTGATTGCAAAGAATTCCCTGGAATGGAATGACCAAATATTATTTAACTAATTTCACTGATTCTCTTTGTATTATTATCATTCTCATTTTGATCAAACATCTTTAAGAAAGTTACACTGTAGTAGATAGCACTGTCTTCCTTCAGTTGGCTAAACATAAGCACCTAGTACGATTTGAGATGCCCAAGGATACCTCACCTGGCCTGAAGCTGCCAGGGCAGCAGATCTCCTGTAGGTTCTGTGTCTTACTTGCAAGTTTTCAATGGATGTCTTGTATCTGGGTGGGATTCAGCTTCATATTAAGATATCAAAATTTAGATGTCTACTGACAAGGTAAAGATTTGATGCAGTTGCCTAAATACAGCGATTTACCACTATCTGAGATGTCAGATACCCTGTCTGACCTCCAGCTGCCACCCTGAAAGGTTACAGGTCTCCCATAGGTCCTCTGTCATATCTGTCAGCTCTGTGGATGTCTCTGATACCCACAGGGTATCTCAAATGGCACTGGATTACCTTTAGTTAACTGGATCAATCCCACCTGAGATCTCTAATCAACAGAGATAACGAAGCCAAGACAGTGGCTCAGCTTACAAAAGCAGACACTCAGCTGAATCCCTCCAGGTTCCACAGACTGCATTAACTAGATTGCTATTGACTATAACAGGTCCTAAATGTAGATACCTTAGTAAAGAACTGAACCGTACCCTTTGTTACACATAGCAAGAAAAATATTATCCCAAACAAATTATTCTACAAGGCAGAATGTGAATATATCATTTCCACTTTGCAGATTGTCTCAGTTTCTGAAGGTATTATAAAGCATTTTATAGGTGAGCCTAAATTATTTTCCAGGCCCTATTATGCAAAAGAATGAAAAACAAGTGCAACACATCTTATGACATAAAACTCCTAATGACATATTGGTTAAGATGCACAAGCCTGAGTGAACAGTAATAGAAGAGTACTTACCTTTACCTTACTACAACTAGAGACAGGTAGTCTGGATGCATCATACTCTGTTAGCAAATATTACTTGCCACCTAATTCAGCAGGATATTGCCATTTTTATTGTATTACAGTAGAGGGTTTTATGGCACATGGTTCTGGTGCCAAATGAAAACAATGATCTGTTGGTTACCTCTTTCTTGAGTTGTCAACGATTGACAGTTTTAACAGTTGGGGTTTCTTCCTACTTAGATATTAAAATGATGTGAAAAATAGCATCACATTTCTTTGTGATTTAAAGTAAACATATTTGAGAAGGAAAATATCTTTCATAAGTTACTATTCTCAACAGTCTAATTTTTGTTCAGGATTTCAAAATTATCTCCTCCAGAAAGTACTCATAATTAAGCTGAAACATCAGCAACATTTACTTTGCGATATTAATACTCAGAGACAAATTCCCATTCAGTTTCCTAGTATTTCAATTAATCTTAAGATATATTGCAGGGCAGTCCTTGTGGGTACTCTTCTGTAAAACAACAATATGTCCCTGAAAGCACAATGATTTCAGCTCATTTTTCATTCCTGCGACATATCAGAGAACTACATCCCCTTTGTATACAAGATGGTAACTTTGGAGAGCAGCACCTCGGTTCCAATCCTTAGATCAGAATCACTGGATTCAGAAATTTCACCTCTATTTCTGGGCCTAGAAATTCAAGTCATCTTGAGCATAAATTGGATTTTTCACAGCTAGGCCCATTTCCTTTCAGTACGGTTTTCATACAGTCTTCATAGTCTTTCTAATGGAAGAGGCAGAAATGTACATTCCCCTGCTTGGCTCGAGGAGGAAAGAACCCTACCTTTGCACTAGGGAGAAACCTAACAGCATTTTCTTCTAAAGAAAAATGTGTTTCTAGCAGCAGGGTGTTCTCCAGACTAACTTAATGTCTCTAAATATCTGCTTTTATCATTCCTTGGTCTCCTAGATACTCAATATGCATGAAACTTTAATAGGACTGTGATAACATGGCACTTATCTGTCTTCACCATTTTTATTGTCCCTAAAAGAGAGCAGCCACCCACTGTAGATACAAACAGCAGATACACAGCATAGTCAGGCTTCAGGCAGGTGGGGAAACACCCAAGCCAGCAGACTGCCAGAAAGACATTTTGAGGTGGGCAATACCTCTTCATATATCTTTGTCATCAGTGATGACACAACATACCATGTTTCTTTCTAGTCCTTGACTTTAACAAGAACTAATCAGCACTGATCTGCTTTGATGTACTAAAAGAGAGTTTGGCCAATCTATGTAAGACTTGCAACATGTTTGTTCTTAATTTTAGCAACATAGAGCAAATGGAATATACATTTTTCCCATCCCTACCCCAAGAAACAATTCCAAACTCACAATTATAGAAAACGGAATCAAAAACATACAGCTCAGAAACAAAACATTTTAACAAAATAGATTAAAAAGAAGAAAAAAACATTAACTAAAGAATTAACAGTCCTCAGCAAAATCTATTTCCCTCTAACTCCCTTTCAGCTTCTCACACCACTATAAATTATTGAAAGTTTCTACAATATCTTGTTCAAATTCTTTGATAATTTTTAGGGCTTTTTAGGTACTGTCATAAAGAAGGTTTTATTCAAAGCTTCAGTTCTTAGCCTGCTCAGGACATCCTCTCAGTTCAAGAACAGAGCAAATCAAAAATCTGCTTGGAGTGTGACCTCGGCTGCAAGGTGAACTTAGGTATCATTAACTACTCAGAGAATGGTGTATGAACAGCACATCTATTTGTTGTCAGGATGATCCCATTTGAGCAACTCTTCAGCCCACACAGCATTTCTCTGGATAGTCTCCATTACCACATACATCACGGACTTCTTAAAATTGCATCCCTCTCCCTAAACATTCTTGGAGTGGTTCCAATACAATGTTGTAAATTTTCCACTCAGTTCAGGTGGATATAAATGTTGTATTTATGTCATGCTTAGTCTTTCAGATGTTATACAAATCTTGACATAAACAAAACTATCATGAAGCAGACTGTGTACAGCATAATAAAACTATTATAACTATGGAAACATAAGCAAGGAAAGTGAGGCTGTATTTTTCCAGTCTTGAGTATTTAAGACTAGCTTATTGAATCCATATTTAACAAACTTCATTAGACAAACAAAAATGGATAATTAGATATTTAGAAATCTGTGCTTTTGGGATCCTTTTTAAAAATGACAGAAGATACCTAATTTGGGGCATTCCACTCGAACTCCTCCTGTGAATAACCAGACCAAACCAAAAATTGATACAGGTAAGGTTCAGAATTGAGCAGTTCTTGGCACTGAGCCCTGAGTTGACTTGAGAAAGAATGATTTTATCTTGTAAGAATCTGGTAACATGGGTAGATGTTCTATTGAAAACCACTTGCATATATATGTTATGCCTGTACATTTTGACAGACCTGAAAAGATTAAGAAAAATGCATATATTTCAATAGCTAAGTGTAGTGGGTTTTCTGTTCCCTTGTGCTGCCATGTGTATTCTCCTGATTTGTTCACATTTAAGAGGACCTTAGTTCCCTTAAATCCAGTCATCCCAGCCTTTCTGGCACATGGACAGTGCTAAACAAATAATATGCTGTGGACAGCACTGTATCTTGTACATACTGTCCATCATCAATCTGAACAATTCTTAATTTTAAATCTCCTATGCAATGTCAGCAGCTTTAAGCAAGTGTGAACCCCGCAGCTTGCAGACCAGTCCTCTGACCAGCAAACACTGAGATTAAGCCTGCGTTCCCAAGCTAGGAAACCCAAACACTGTAAAAAGGTAAGGCTCCTTCATGTAATTTTACATTTTTCTTGTGTGTCCATATTCTACAGCTAATGTGATAGCATCCAACAACACATATGAGGTTTTCTCTTTAGCCACTCTCTGCAAAGAAATTTGAGACTGGTTTTTAATTTGTGTTAATACCTTGCAGGCAACAGTCATCAGAATCATGAAAATACTGTTACAAGGATCTTACACAACAATTTACTGATTCTAAAGATGTAATTTAAACCAAAATTACTTTTTTCTCTATTTTCTTGCCCAATATTTTCAACCTCTATTTTTATTTATTGTAATAATGAATAAAACTTCAATACTTTCAGAAGAAAGCTGAATTGGAAACAGCAGGACTGCGTTTTTCACATAGTGCCATTTGAAGCTCTTCTTTAACATTCAGTTTCTCTGTTATCTACTTCTAGCACAAAACTGATCTTAATTCACACCTAGTCATTAATAATATGTACAGGCAACTCTGAGGCCACCAACAGTGTTATTTTATTTAGGAAGTTCAGCAAAGACTTCAGAAAGGCAAATGTGCATATCACCATTTCCTATTATTTTTGAAAAAATCTGTAACAGGGTATAGGTGTTTCATGTCTTAGGGAAATTATAACCTAAAAGATAGGCAAAAGTAAAACCATGGTGGAGTAGGTGTGTGGAGAAGACAGGAGGGGAGAAAATGGAGAATTTAGGAGAAAGATCGTACGTGCTTTGCTTTTTATATCACTCTTAAATTGTAGTAGTTCTGAATCATCTATTAAGTTATGTAAAATAACGGAGTTTTTAAAGAGGGAGCACCAAACATTCCAGCATCAGACTGTTCCCAGTGAAATGACCAACTGAACCCAACATCTCACAAATTACGGTATCCTGAAAGATTACCAGTTTACAAGTCCATATTAAAACTACTAAATAGATGAAGTCTGAACTTCCATTGATTCTGAACATGCTTAGTCATTTCCACCCAGCACTTTTTCAACAATCTTACACAGATTTAAAAGAATATATAAATCTCTGTGCAATGGAGAGTCACCTTTATTTATTTGTTGCTAGGTATGTAGTACTAAATATGAATGAAGTATTTAGTATGAAAAAAACAAAAATAAAAATAAAGTCTCAGCTTTTGATTCAATGCCCTGTAGAGTTAATTAGTTCCATGCGATGACTATATAGTGCAGACTAATTTTATTGCTTTTAAATGCAATCCTTAATTTTAAAACTGTCTGCTTGTTTTATTATTTTTCAAAAGGGTAAAAAGATGCAATTGATTAATTTTCCTCAATACCTCACTAAAGCATGACTTCAACCTTTTTGTAAAATAAATTATAATTGTTTTTGTATAATCTATTCTAAGTCATGTCATGGTTAACTGTACTTTGTATTTCACTAGCTTTTTTAAAGAACAATGACTACATGCACACATTGCTTCTAGTAAAATTAATCTTTTTTTTTCCTATCTCATACATACCAAATAAAATAGATTTTGACAATACATTATCATTATTTTCTCTAAGCACTTAGTTACCTAAACACAGGGGTCCCTTTGTACTTTATCCTGCACTATCTATCTACAGCAAATGATAGCCTTCTGTCCTAAAAGTCCTACCCATTAAGATATTTACCCAAATGTAGGTGCATCTGACTCTCTTCTGCCCAGCTTCTCACAATGCATTTTAATCTGGAATTTCACACAGTTCTGAACAGCTGTTCCAAAGCACAAGTTAAAGATAGAAGGAAATTTTGCCAGTGTGCAGCCTACTTCCTCATCAAAATCAGTACCGTTCATTAACTCTGGTCTTACTGCTGTTTCAAAAGCAGACATCTTCTATGATTGTTTTCAGTGTAACCAGCTTTTAAACTATAACTAAGTTTTGCTCCTTATTCTGTTGCTGTTCACTTTCCTTGCAGTCTTCTACGAAGAATCTTATCAAAGGCTTTGTCAAGTTCCCAGTACATTATGTCCAACAGGTAACCTTTATGTACTTTACCTACTTTTTTCAAAGGACTCTGGCAGGCTGAAAAGGCATCATTTTCCTTAGAGAAAATTCTGACACTTTCAGCAGATACTATTATACAAATTATGTACTATTTTGTCTTTAATTAGAATCTTAGTTTACCTGAAATGGTAGAGAATCATACTGGACTGTAATTCCCAGAATTTCCCCGTTCTGCTTTTATAAGAACGGTATCACATTAGTAATGCTGCAGTCTTCTAGAGCAATTACTGCTAAAAAAATGGCATGTTGTGCCAGTCCTCCAATTTCATAAATGGCTTTGTTCAGAATATTTAAAATTTGCATAATGCTCTAAAGTACATATGATACTTTGTAGATATATAGCAGGTAAAGTCTCTGTCTTGTGAAATTTATAACCTAGTTCATAAAGGTATTTAGAGGAACACTACGCAGGTCTAATTCACTTCTATTTTATTTCATATGACTATTTCTATGGATAGAAATAATATATTATTCAATCAGATGTTTTATGAAATACTATAATTTTGATTCTCACTTAGGGGAATTAGAGAAGGTAGAAGTAAAACATTAAAGTATACAATTAGAAACCTGTATTGTATATATAGTTGCATCACCAATATAATCTCCCATAACATGAAGAACTGATAACTACTTTCTAAAAGACTGGGGAATAATTTAAAACAAAACCAAACCATATGTTTCAATATTTGTTCTTAAACTATTGGGTTGCAAATGAAACTCTCTGTGTCAACAAAATACGCTCTCAAAGCCATTTGTTCACTCCAATTTCATGGCAGTTTGCAATTTCAAATATCAGGCTTAAACCTGGGATTGAATCCTTGTTGGAAAACATGTAGCTCAGGATCACGCCACTTTCTGTAAGCACCTAATGGGCTGAGATGCACGTTATAGTTAGAATGAACACTCCAGCTTTTTTGTTACTGGCATCTCTCCTGCCTATTTACAGGAGAGAAAGCGACTGGGATCAGAGGCAGAAATGACCCGAAGATCCTAATGGATTAAGGAACAGTGGCCTTCTCTGGAAGTCATTTCTGAAAATGCTAGTTGAGGGAAATGAGCTGAAGCAGCACAGAAGAGAAATAATAAACTGGCAGTTTTATCTTGAAGCAAACAAAAAATATATATATATCTACTGGGGAGGAATTGTTTAGGAACAGAAAGCTACAACATCTGCACAGTTATGCCAAGATATTAGTGCTCACTGGAATCTGATTCTATATTTTTTGCTGGTGACCAGCCACTGGACCATATTACACCAGTTTATACCATTTGCTATACTGTCTTTAGACAGAAGTGATTTGCTGTGCTCTTTTTACGAGTTGTTTGGCTAACTACTGTTTGTTATTGCTCCCCATACATACAATTTATATATTTTATATATAATGCATATTTTATATATACATATATATGTACACACACTCACTTTACTTTTCCCACACTATTCCTAGAACCAATGGAAGAAACTTAGAGTGAAAAAAAGAAACAATTTGCTTGCTTTAGAAGAAACTATTAAACAGAAAAAATAACTGACCGTGTGAAGAATGCACACTGACAGCCACCTCCCGTGTTCAAAACAGTGTAAAACTGAATGTCTGCGTAAGTTAGTAAAGCTTTAGTAACAGACTTTGAAATGGGAAGGGAAACTAGAAGGGGGAACAGGATGGAAGAATTATTTGTTTTATGGAACCAGGTTGGTTTTACTTTTTTTTTTCCCGGTACATCATTACTCCTGTGACTAACTGCATTCACTGTAATCTTTTTGGGGGCCGTGATGAAGAACAACAAAAACAGCTTGCTAGCTACTGCTGGTTTTTGTTTACAATTGCTTATAAGCCTATTTCTATGTAAACACTGGTCTCTAAGCTACATTGATGCTTACTTGCTTCTGAGTGATGAACATCTCTGCGCGCTTCTTGATTGCTTCAATTCCTTCATATATCTTCATAGCTGTCTTGTCAAGTGCAAAGTCTGGACTCTATTGGCATTCTGATTTGCTGACTTGAAGACAAGTCTGTCTGAGAAATATTTCTGTCTTTTATTTGTGAATCACTTGCTCCATCACTGATAATTGTAAATTAATACAAAAATGTTCAGGGTCAGCTCCAGAGGAAGGAAGCTATGGAAGGAGTAAGGGGCTAATAACATCAGCAGAACAGTAAATTTGTTTCCATTTCACTTAAAACCATAAATAACCTTTGCTAGTTCAATTCCCATAAAATTTCAAACAAATGTGTTTTTACAGGAAAGTGGTTGTATTTGGGTGCAAAAACCACCTAAAATGAATAATTAATCTATGTTAGTATAATTTTTCCTACTCCTCTTTCTTGTAAAGTTTTGAAATAATTGAAAGAGTATACCTTAAAGAATGCAATTATCAAAACCCACAAATTCATGAGCATATCTTTGTCTTCCGAGAAGAAATCTAAACTCATTAGGAATCTGTTTCAGAAATGGAGCTATTCATTTATTCTAAAATTCTTAGTGTCATAAACCAAGTCACATTTTTTGATTAAGCTGAAGTGTAAGCAAACACCACTAACCACATTTCTGATGAGCAAAAAGGGAAGTCAAAGCTAATAACAGACAATACCTAAACATCTAAACATCTAGACGACATCTAAAGCTAATGAGTTCCTTTTTTTATTTCTGTCTTTGTAAAAAACATTGCTTTGAGGAATAACATAAGACTATCAACAAAAGAGTAAGATCTTGGAGTAGATTTGGGAAAGAGCAGGTTAAAGACTACCTAGATTAATCAGATGTTTTCAAATAGGTTGAACTTCATGAAACTTATACCCAACACATCTAGGTAAAACACGGCACAAAGCTCAAACAAACCCAGCTACAGCTGTGCTTGTTCCATGCAGAGCTGATTTCAGTTCTCTCTCTCTGCACCGCAGTCCAGAGACACCAAGTCTTACTAGTCAGGTGGTGCATCTCAGTATCACTTCTGGAGTTGTCAGGAGAACCCCTGCAAGCGGGGCTGAAGAGACTGCAACAGCCTTATTGCAGCTGGTAAATCAGGAGAGAAAAAAGAGAGGAGGGAGGCAAGGAGGCAGTGGCAAAAGTCTTCAGGGGAGACAAAAGGAGGAAAGGAACTGCATCCAGTGGGAAATGGAGCACAGACAATTTTTTTTTTTTCCAAGTGCTACCAAATGGTTGAAATTCACTACTGTAGTGAGAATGTGGAATAAGAGCTCTGTCAAGAATACATACAGACTTAAGCTGAAATTGCATGTACATAAGATATTTGCTATTCCAACTTTTTGAATATACTACCAAACTTTCAGTATCATACTTAAATTTTTCTGTATAAAAAAATAAAGTTCCATCCTTTCAAATCCTATTTTTCCATTATTACTCTACAATTTAATCTTTAAATTGTAATTTGCCATTATAACAGTGGACTTAGAGATGTTCTGATAGGGACTTTTCAGAATAAAGATCAAACAAAGCTTTATCACTACAGTTTGTAAAACATAAAACAGACATTTGACTTATTCAGAATGCAATTATCTCTTTGACTGCTATGAATATAGGCTTATAACTGGTCTCCTTTAGAAGCTCAGGTTAAGGAGTCCATATTTATTGGTGTCAATGAGATAATTGCATTTGATTTTCTTGCTGGCTGCAAGAACTGCCAGTAACAATTTTATATCTGACCTAATGTATAAAAGATTAGCAAAACGTGACTTGGAGAGTGGCAGTTTAAACACTGCCTGCAGCCCATCATGCCTTAAAAGACATAATACGTTTTTTAAATAAAACTCCAGAGATGAAATGCTGGCCTCCTTCCTGCAGGGAAAGACTCCAGCATAAAGTCAAGATATTGTCAGGAAAAAAAACCTAATAATAATAACATACTGACTAGGAAGAGCTCTTCATAGTCAAACAGGAACAGGCACCCAGCTGGCAAATATGACCATCACTAGAGATTAATGCAACTCCAAGCTGCATTAGTTTTAATGTAAAGCTATTTTTCAAGCTTCTGTATTAGGTTAGCATTTAGCCCCGCTGAATCTGGAGATACAGTTCCACGGTGCCAAATGAAGAGAATTAAACAACACTGATCTCATCGTGAGCAGAAAACTACATGCTGGAGGAGAGTGCAGAGCCCACAGAGGGGGCATCCGCAATGTGGAGCCAGCAAACAGGGGTATTCCTCAGTGCTGCGGCACCGCTCAGCACGTGAGCGGGGAGAGCAGCGACTGTCACTCGCTGTTATGATTCTTGGAGCCATAGAAATGTAGAACTTTTACCATTCCCTTTCTACATCTTCCATACATATTAGCATGAAAGACTTAACTGGCATATGCCGGAGGCAATAATACTTTATTTGGTCTGCAGACCTGCAGGACTAGCCCACTTTCATCCCACATGTAATGAACAGCCTCTATATGATGCACCCCGTGGTGCGGAGCTCTCTTGGCAGACGTTGACCCAGAATGCCTTTTTTTCCCTTCCTTTCCCTCCCTTCTCTTTTGTGTTGTTCACCAAGTCCCAAATAAATGCAAGGAAAGGCAATACAGATCTTTCAGATTAAATTGGCTGTCCAGTTTCACACATCATAATTGGCTTTGCAATAAATATTTCTTTCACATTTGTTTCAACTATAGGAAACAAACTCAGAGCTTAAAACACAACTTTACAATTTCAAAGTAACTAATCTGGTGCTGCCAACATCACATTTCTGGAAAGCAGAAAAATAAGGCTGGAAGTTCTGGGTTTTGAAGAAAATATTAAATCTGTAGATATTAAGGAAAAATTTTTACTCTGAACTCAGAGTATGAAAACTTTACCATCCAGTAGAGCTTCAGGCAAGCTGATATGATTGAACCAATCTCTGTAATACTAACTCCTGATCCCAGTAGGTAGACTGTTTCTCAGCTGTCCTGCATTTTTGCACAAACACTGCTATTTACTATTTGCGGAAGAAAAGAGAAATGCTTTCAGAGTACCACTATAATAGAATTTCTGATACTAATTTGCCTATTCCTTGAGAAAATATATTTCCTATAAACTTTCTATGCCATACTATTATTCTAAAGAGGTAATAATCTGCTTCTTTCCTGCTTGTTTATTCTTCATTCCATGAAAATTTCAGTTCTTCAAAACTAGTGTTCTGGTACCCACAAAAACACCTGACACAATATAACACTGTAGCCTTGATCCCAGGTACAAAGAAAATAGTCTACCCTGCACAATTCATGATAGCCAGACACTACCAAGCTAATATAAAAAAAAGAGTTGTGAAAACATTTTTGTTTGTTTTTAAGTGAAAAATAATGCTTTATGGGATACATTTTAGAGTAAGATCGAATTAATTATATACAAGAAATTAAACCTATTAATTTTCCTTTAAGCCATGATAACCTGATAGCCTTCTATGATGAGATGACTGGCTTGGTGAATGAGGCAAGAGTAGTGGATGTTGTTTATCTTGACTTTAGTAAGGCTTTTGATACTGTCTCCCATAACACCCTCATAGACAAGCTGATGAAGTACAGGCTAAAGAAGGGGTCAGTGAGCTGGATTGAAAACTGGCTGAGCTGGGCTCAGAGGGCTGTAATCAACAGCACAAAGTCCAGCTGGAGGCCACTCCTTAGTGGCGTACCCCAGGGGTCGATATTGCACCCTGACAGACGATACAAAACTAGAAGGAGTGGCCAATACACCAGAGGGCTGTGCTGCCATTCAGAGGGACCTCAGCAGGCTGGAGAGATGGGCAGAGAGGAACCTCATCAAGTTCAACAAAGGGAAGTGCCAAGTCCTGCACCTAGAGAGGGGAATAACCCTGTACACCAGTACAGGTTGGGGCCCAACCAGCTGGAAAGCAGCTCTGCAGAGAAGGGCCTGGGGGTCCTGGTGGACAACAAGTTGCCCATGAGCCAGCAATGTGCCCTGGTGGCAAATGCAGCCAATGGTATCCTGGGGTGCATCAGGAAGAGCATTGCCAGCAGGTCAAGGGAGATGGGCTGCCCAGTACAAGAGCAACATGGACATATTGGAGCAAGTCCACCAAAAGGCCACCAAGATAATTAAGGGACTAGATCATCTGTCATACAAAGAAGGGAGGGACTGAGAGAGCTGGGACTGTTCAGCCTCAAGAACAGAAGGCTTGTGGGGAATCTTATGAATATGTTTAAATACCTGATGGAAGGGTGTTAAGAAGATGGAGCCAGACTATTCTCAGTGATATCCAGTAAACAGACAAGATGCAGTGGGTAGACACTGAAATAAAAAATTCCACTGAAACCCAAGAAAAAGCTTTTTTTTTTTTTTTTTTTATTACAGTGAGGGTGATCAAAAACTGGAACAGGTTGTAGAGTTTCCATCTCTGGAGATATTCAAAACCTAACTGAACAATGTCCTGGGCAAACTGCTCTAGCTGACCCTGCTTTGAGCAAGCATATTGGACTAGACCATTTGCAGAGGTCCCTTCCAACCTCAACTATTCTGTGTGAAATTTGTGTGTCTACAGGAACACTAGGCTACAAAGCTCCCATTCTAGTCAGGGGATATCAAGGGCTCAATTATTTTGCCTAAACGTTAGCATCTAGTGCCATTTGAAACGCCCTGAAGTATCCAGGATTATCTGCTTGGGGTGGGTCAGTATGATGCGGACCTAAGGGAAACCCTTACGCTGCCGACCGGCAGAAGGAAGGGCAGGTGATATATTCCAGAGCATCTCAACTGGTAGTAGACACCTATGTTTAGGCAAATTAAATGATCACCTAGTCAATGCAGTGACTAGAGCCTAGAGATGATTTCAGTCTCCCTAGAGCAGAAACCTGATGGCTAATCAGCTGAACTTCGGACACTATGCCGTTTGATTCAAAGACACATAAGTGGCAGACCTTCCCCTTTTTCCTTGGAGATATTTCACAGTCTAGTAACTTTAATTGATAGGGTTTTTTTGTTTGTTTCCTGACATACACTTGCGTTTTTACTATTCTTAATTTAATCCCCAAATTCATTATTGTAGCCCATAAACTAGAGGTATAAGGGAAAATATAGAGTTTTCTATTGCACCATATCAGTTTTAGCACCTTAGCAGGCCTCAGACTATCTTTAAGTGTTCCCCTGGGTAATCTCTGAAGTATCTTATAGTATTGAATGATACAAAAGATCTAGGAGAATGAGAATGAATGTCTGCCCTGAATCCACTGAGAGGAGCTCACCCCTCTGTATCCTGTGGTTGATTTCAGTTCCATTTCTGGCTAAAGTTAAGCCAGATCAGAGTAGCAGTACTAGCTGAATTACTTTGTGAGAATGTCCAGGAACAGGAGATAGCTGGCTAGAACTGACACACCTGGAATAAGCATCATCAGAACTGCTTGCACCGTTTTGTTTGAAACAAGAGAAGATTTTTCTCTGTATCTTCTTCTGGCTGCTCAGTTGGGAATGTCAGGACCTGCATAGATTGCATTCACAGATATTTTCTCAGCACTTAGTACTCCGTTTTTCAGTGCAAAGTTGAAGAACTGATGACTTGATTTAGTCCTTCTTAACATTTTCAGAAATTATTCAACAGCTTGAGTAGATGGGACTTTTTGTTCTATAGTGTAGCTTTAAAAGCTTCTAATCTTTCCCACCTCTCTCTTCATCCCTCTTCCATCAGAGGGCCAAAATTATTTTCAAGTCAGGAGAAAAGAACTCCCTAGAGCTGCAAATATCAATGGTCAAGGCTAGGAAACAATATAGCAGGTTTTCAAATCCTTATCTTGCAGGCCAAGTGCCTTTGCCCTTCATGGATTTTTAATTTTTTGGAGTTTCCATGATCAAATCAAAACCATTAGTCCTCTGGAAAGCCTCTGGTCATTGCCTTAATAAAATGATGGTCTGAGAGCTATTGTGTGATGATCTCCTTTTTAATATGTAGGCTGAAGATGAGGCACAAAGTGCAACCAGCTCTAACTGTTGGACCCTAGCTTCTCCACGTCAGTCTTGGGAACCAGCTTAGCCACAGTTTCCTGTCACGTCACTATTCGTGCTCTTACTTAATTTGCTAGTCTTCACTGTTTGAGCTAACATTGCTAATTCCTTCAGTTCTTCCTCTTAGCACCATAACCAAAGGCTTTCATTAATCTCAATGCACTGTTCACTGATTTCAGTGAATCTGGTTCTTTTTAATTTCTTGCATTTCTTAGCCTTCATGTAACGGCCAAGTCCCAATTAGACATTTCTTTTAGTAATGGAGACACATCATGGGTACTCAACCTAGTTACCTTATAATTAAAATACGGTTCGATTTCCCATTTCCAACCCATATTTCAAATTTCTTCTTACTCTTAACAATATTTTTCATCTTCTCTAAGTTCAGAGCACCTTCTAATGCAGTATCATCTGCAAACATTAGCAGCATTTTCTCTAGGTCATTAATGATCATTTTATATAAGGCAGAAACTCCCACAAGCAACATTACACTCCTGGAGAAGAACTCAGGAGGCTGACAACACATTATCAGCTCCTGTTCTGCTTGAGGAAGACTGAAATATTGACTTAGAATGAAGAAGAACATTGGATGGGTGAGCCTAACACCAGAGAAAGAGGGTGGATACTAGGAAGCTTATGTATAACAATTTTAATGGAATTATCAATGAGACTTTGGGTGGAATATGTCAGCTTTTATAACCCATCCCCCATCTCTTTGAAATCCTCAAGAGGTTCTATGAAGCTTTAAACTTTTTCTACAAAATTAGTTGGTCAATTGCTTATCTTGGAGTTAGTTTATACATTAATTGTTTCACTTTCCTGGAAAAGTACATGCCCTTTCTTCAGGGTAGGAGTTGCTTCCCACACTTCTCTGACTAAATATTTTCTCGCCTCACTGAGATGTAAAACTCTCCTCCTTTCTGACTGCTTCTGATTGTTCAGAAGCGTGCTGCTGTGAAAAGGTCTCACACTGAGCTTTGTACTGTATAAGAATATTGTTGTATGTTAATAAATATACTTGATACAGTTATCTAACTGGAATAACAGTACATAACAAGTTACTAGCTTTCAACAGATAGCATGATAACAATGGGTTTGGGGTGACTGACCCTTAGTATTTTTCTTCTAAGCAAGCATCTACTAAATACACTATAGCTGGAAGGCATACATATTTTTTTCTGAACAATACTGACAAGATTATAAACATAGACTCTGTTCACTGTATTTAATTTTCCAAATGCAAAGGGTCTTTAATTATATTTTAATAGCCTAGGTGACCAATACGTAAAGATTTTTTTATATGCTTTCTAAAATATAAACAGAAAATTCAGATGCATTACACATTTCATGAAAATCATATCTTTAGAACGGATTCTTAGAGTGAGGCTATGATGAACATTGGCTTAAAAAAATCATGGCATTGTTTCAAGTTATTCAAACAATCAATCACATAGTCAAGGTTCATGTTCAAAGACAGAACCTTCAAATGTCCAAAAAGGCCATTGAGGCAACTGTGTTTTCCCCATGGTAGTTCTTAATTCTTTTTATTAACTGTAACATACTTCTTTTGCACTTGAGGCATGGAATTGCATGGGAAAGCAACATAGTCTTATAATTTAAAGTAATATATGGAAGCAAGCCTACAGGTGCTTTTCTATCATCTGGCAAAGCTTCCAAGGAAAGTCTTATGCAATGCAAAATAATTTTATGCAATGTTAGCAAAAAGATTTAGTCAGATATGGATTATAGAGTGGAATTAAATTATGAAATCATAAAAATCTTAATCAGAAATACAGATCTCAAACCGAATAAGTGTGAGGCAGCTATTTAATTTTAGCTTTCTAGCTTATGAGTTGAATAAGATTCACTTCTTTATGATTCCTGTTTCTTTACATTTGTGTTCCCAAAATAAAATGACTTAAGCACATACACGTTATTTTTAAGATGATACTTTTTAGAGTTTTTGTTTTTTTTTTCTTTGCAAACACACACACACATACACTCAATGAATGAACGAATATTTTTAAGAAAAAAATCTCCAAATCCCTCTGAAGTCAATAGAGTCCTATAGTATTCTGTAGGATTTTGATCAGGCTTTAAGTCAATGTTAGTCAGAGGTTTGAGGCTATAATTGTTTTTTCTAGCTGAACTTTCTTAAAGTTTTATTTTGTTTTGGTTTGTTTTTTTTGTCTTGCATGCTTTTGCATTAGGAGATCTTTTTAAATGGAGTTACTGTGTTTTTATGTGTGTTTCACCATTCTATACAAGTCTGATAAATGACAAAGGACTGAAAGTAGTTGTACTTTAAAGAAAACATAAATGGACTAGAAGGTAAAGGAGATTCTTCTTCAGGGTACACTCTAAGATTATTTTTCTCTCCCTACTATCTCTGGGTCTTGAAACCAACCAATTATGCAGAGTTAACACCATTTGCCTCTATAGTACTGTTTTACCAGTATGGTACCACTGTAAAACTATTGTACAGCATGGAACTGCATTCTTTAGTGATGGAGTTTGGTTTCTATATATAGCTATATATGGTATAGTTATGGTATAACTTGATACTACTACAGGATATCTGTGCATCCCGTATTGTATATGACTGAAGACTTTGCCCTGTTTCACACTTTGTACAACTCTAGAAGAAAATTGATGTCAAACAAAGGAAAGTGAGGATCCCAAGAGTGAAAGGAAAAAGCCACCGACATTAGTATATACTCAGTCTCCACCGTTCCATGCATGCTCTGTACCAAATTTGTAGAGGCAAAATATTGTTGCTGTGATCTCGCTCCCAGCTTGAGCACCAAGAACAAATTCTCTAATAAAGCACTGCTTAACTCTTAAAGATGACCATATTTTCAGACTCTGAAAAAAAATATACATTATCTAATGTCAAAGCAAAAATTTCCCAGAGGCAGACAAAGCTTTAAATGGGGAGCTGCACAGTGGCAGGACTATGTCAATGACAAAGAAGTGCACGCCACAGTCTGGTGCTAAATGGAGAACTACAATCCCCAACTGGGTCCCCAGTGAATCTTCCCCGAAATACCTCTGCCCTTTCCCACCGAAAGGGCAAGCAGCAGCAACAAGACAAGAGTATTGGGAATAGGTGTTATAAAACAAGCACCTGACAAATCATAGTTAATTAAAGAAACTTCTCCTATTATGAAGAAAGCTGGAAAACAAGGTGCGATTAACACCCAGTAAGGTACAGTAAAATAAGGTGACACCAGCTTTAGCTAAATTACTTCACTTATCAAGGAGAATTAATGGCAACAAAGTAACACTTTTCAAAGAAAGTGTAGCTCTGTCTTTTGCCAAACATCCAAAAGTCACCTCAGGTGTACATTTTGGCATATCCTGGCATACCACTGTTGTTATATTCTCAAATTGAAGATGCATTTTCACAACTCCTCCTGCTACTGGATGCAGATAATTTTTTTCTTTACAGCTTCCATCACATTTAACAACATCTAAATGTATTTACCTTCTAGTCCTTTATATAATACTTTGCTTAAAACTTTCCTGCTTTGTGACCTTACTGAAATCCTGTTTTTGCCCTTAGACACTGCTGCTACCATCCAACCTTCTGCAGTCTTTCATGACCTCAGCAAATAACAGTATGAGGTTCATTCCTCCTCTATTCCTCAACTTTCTCACCCATTCTCACTTTTTCTTCCCTTGCAGTTCATTTCAGCTACATGCTCTCTTGTTTATGCTTCCTGCATGTTTGCACTCTTATGCTACCTTCCCTTCCATTTATTTCCAGCTTAATTCTCTAGCTTGTCTCCTACCTACCCTATGACAATTCTGCTCTATCTTCCCAAGTCATATTAGCTGTTCAGTGGTAATTCAGCCCATTCCTTACTGACATGCTGCATCTCTGATCACCAATTTAGGGTTTTGTTTTTGTTTTAAATATTGCTTATTCACACACTTCAACTCATATAGTCTTACTTGCTCTTCAGGGCATTCATTCAAACAAACACTAGCACCTTAGATATACTCTTTTGCTCTCTGCTCAAAAACTTTCCTGTTTCCTCAAAGGAAAACTGGTATTATCCAGCCAGTGGTCTGAGTTCTTTTCCTTATTGTCCTGCCAATCCATTATCAGTCTTCTTCACTGCAATCTTGTAATTTGATAATTTGAATACGCCAGTGTTTATTTAACTCAGAAAACCAGGATTCTGTTTTTAAAGTACATTTTATAAGCAGGCAGGTTGATACTGTATCTTAGCTCAGCTTCATGAGGTTGTGAAGTCAGTACATCATCTCTAAAAATAGCACGAAGAGTGATTAAGATGCATGTTTTATAACATAATGTATTTGACAGTTACTGAAGTCAAAACACCATGTGTGGGTACACAAAAGGTAGAACAAAGTCAGAATTGGGGACAAGAAACTTGCTATTTAAGAAACAAAAAACAAGGAGAAGCCTAGAAAGGGATGATGAGTAGCAGGAGGTACATTAAAATTGGCTAGGTTATATTCTTTTGCAAAAGAAAGAACAGTGCAGTCTAGACTCAGTTGCATAGACAGGAAGGCCTTCACATCCAGAGCTTCAACAGGATACATGGGTTATTGGTTAGTACAATTGCAGAGATGATCAAGAATAACTTCCAAAGATAGTAACGGAGAGAACAGTTGGAGAGAGGATGTGTTCAATACAGCTGAAAAAGAGCAAAGGTTGCCAAAGCTAACAGATCCCATATCTATGTCAGTGGAAAGCTTCTTTGTGGACATGTTGAGGAGATGCAGGTTATTGGACTGAACTGAAATTGCGAATGAGCAGGTAATATGAACACAATATGAACAGAATAACTCTTTGGGGGCATCTCCAGAACAGACTCCAAACCTTGCCGCTAGCATCTGCAGGCACTCCTGTTATGCAGTATTCAATTTCCTGACTAACATTAATAATAATAAACACCTATGTACTGCCACACTACATTTACATAGCACCTCAAATACTTCTCCTAGAGCCTGCAATCTAAATGAGCCAAGAGCATCATATGACCTACGATAACAATTTAGGAAAGGGAAAGTGCAAGGATTATGAAAGATAAGAACAGAAGAAAGAAAAGGCTTGTTCAGATATATATGAGAAAAGAAAGACTGCTTACAAAATTAAGGTTTAAAGGGAAGAATCAGTTAAGAGAGAAAAATTAGATTGTAAAAAATAAGAAAGGAGAGGCCATATGGCATGTAAGAACATAAGGGAGGAGGAGGAGTAGTGAGCCAATATACAGGGCACTAGTTACATAGTGTTCTACAAAAAATTTAAAATACCTTTTTTAAAAAGAATAACAAACAAAAATAGGAAGGAACCAATCATACCATTGGAGGTTAGTTTGTTGTATTGGCAAATCAACTTTTGAATGAACTATAGGACCAAAACATGTCCACTGCTGTGTGGATTAGTTCAACACATTTTCCAAATGTATCTTCAGGTATGGTTCAGTCGCCGAACCACAGGCATCTACTGCCATTTGAGATGCCCAAAGATATCCAAGACATCCAACTGAATCTATGGGAGAACTGTGCCTTTCTAGAGTGGCCATGAAGGATACCTGAGAGCATTCCATAGACAGACTCTTGTTTAGACAAAATAATTCAGTTTTTTGTGATGGGGTGATGCAAGTGGTTTACTTCTACCAGCTATGCACAAATTGGAAATGTGAGAATTTGTTTCTTTTTGAAAAGGTTCTTTTTTTACCCCCTTCTTCATGTTTCGGCAGGACTGTCTGTTGGCTATCATACTTTTGTATGGTAGGGAGGCTTCAGGGGTTGGATAGATTTGTAATTAAAATATGAACAGGTAAATATAGTTCTAGTACACTTCCTTAAGAACAGTACTAGAGCTAAGAAAATTTAAGAATTAAGAGTAAAATAAGCATAATTTCCATGAAATCGTACTAGAGAGTCCAAATTCCTCTGAACAATATTACTCGTACCAAATAACACACAAATAAAAATAGCAGTTCACTTGGAACAGCCAGGGAAGAGGTAAGCTTTCACCAAAGCCAAGAATTCACATGACTGTGCCCAAGTTTATGATTATTTCACCACTTCTTCCAGTTTTCTTATATACAGAATAATATCTGAATTTTGATTATAAAAATACCAATTGAAAGTACTCAGTTAAGAATTATACATTAGCATTGCATTAGAATTCAGGTATACAAACATCTTAACTCTGCCATGTAGTTTTCTAAAGTTTATACCAGGCTCACAAGAATGCAGGATTTCTTTTAGACCATATTTATTTTTTAACAG
The DNA here is from genome assembly GCF_036417845.1 of Apteryx mantelli. Lineage (NCBI taxonomy): Eukaryota > Metazoa > Chordata > Aves > Apterygiformes > Apterygidae > Apteryx > Apteryx mantelli. Next base: position 110,412,792 of record NC_089980.1, on the reverse strand, counting down.
TGCACCTAACTTCCAAATGAACACAAGGATCTCCTTTCAGCATGGTTCTCAAAACATTGCAAACTCTCGAGCAGATGGGAAAAATGACTTCATCGCAACTTCAGTAACCTCATTGGCTTTTTCTTGCCCCCCCCCTTTTTTCCATCTCCATTTTCACCAACATAAAAAAGGCAAACAATCAAAAGAATTTACAGCTTCTACATTTTGCACTTCCTACTTCTTAAAGGAATGTCCTTCCATGACAGAAGCTACAATTCAGAATTGCAGGAAAGAATGATAACCCCACAGTTAAGACTTTTCACCTGGCTTCTTACGCTTAATGAAATTTAGAGTTTGTGCTCTCAGTTATGAAAGCTAAGGCTAGTAAAAATGGGTAGCATCTCCCTCAGCATCTTACTGGTTTATACTACGGTGACATCTCTTATCTTCGAATAGCTGAAAGTAAAAGCAGAGAAGCTTCGAGATGAGATGTATCCTATTGTATCTAGAATGCTCAATATCCTTAGCCATTTTCCATCTCCCCCAGAACACTTCTCTTTATAGGACTTCAAAGGCAATAAATCTATGCAGGCTTGCAAGATCCAAGTCATGACAAAGACCATGCTCATGTTTTACAATAAAGTTATTTTTCAGTGAGTATAGAAGTGATAAACAGCTGCACATAATCAGTTATTTACTGTACCACTGCCCCAGCACATCCACAGTGTTGGTCCAAATTGTGATCAGTGAAACCCCCAGAAACCATCTAGCACCTCTGTGCAACAGAATCCCATGTCAAGAATGTATTTTTAGAGACCACTGAAGAAAGCATGACATTTTCACTCAAGTAGCAAACAGAAGAAAAAAAAATGGCTGAAACACCTCAATTATTTTCTTTTCATTCACACACTGCATTTTATGCTTGAATCCCATTCCTCAATGTCTTAACAGTTTGAGGTAGACCATGTCAGTGCTATATAAAAAAAAAGGCAATCAAATAATACGCTTAACATTGAAGAATTAAGGACCAGGTAGTTTAATTGAATAATATGTGGCGCAGGTGTATTGCAATCAATAATACCCCAATGACTGCATATTGTACAGTGCAATCTCCTTGTGACTAGATTCTGAAACCATCACAGCACTGTTATTTCAGGGTGTTTTCCTTTCCTCTGATTTCACTGTGGATTTAGAACAGTCTAAATTAGGAGAGCCTTACTAACTTCTTAATTCCACAAATTAAATTGTTAACTACACGTATAAGAAAAAGTCAAATCTTGTACATTACTCTTGATCATTCTCTTTCATTCTTTTCTCCCACTTCCTAATACTGCTTGTTAGCAGGTGATTCCTTCTTTTTCAAAAAGAGCAGTTATTAAAACAATACAGAAATGTATAAAAGCGACATTTGCAATGAAAGAGAAGGTCATTATAACAGGTAATAAAAGGACTTTCCATGCAGTTCTGAACCCTGGAAGAAATTTTTGACATACTTTCTTGGCTATGGAAGGCTAGGCCCCTTAGAAGTAACACAGATGATAAAAGCAAGATATCTGCTTCTCTGCTGTGACTAGCTGCATCACAGAATGAGCAGTTTGCACAAAAGTGATGGGAGTAACAAGAAAATCCTCCATCCTGTTAATTCACTTCTGTCTCTCACAGTGAAAAGGAAGGACAATCTTCAAGAAAAGGAAACAGACTCAGACTTGGGAGGCAATATGAGAAGTTCCCAATTTGACAACAGATTTCCTCTACAACCACTGCGCCAGTAGTTTCATCTCTCAGTGCCTCAACTGTTCATCTCTAAAATAGGGATATTTCTAATTCCTTTTTCCATTTTATTTGTTAAAAAGAGATGCATGAAAAATGCCTACATAGATGCAGAGATGAGAACAGTGGTATCTCAGTATTTAAGAACTGTAATTGTACAAAAACAAAATCTGTGTTTATATATATTGGCCACAGAACAACATCAGGGCCTAAAGGGATGATCTCTACTCCTTTTGTCATATATTAGCCAAACAAATTAAGAACTACTTTACAGTTTTGGAAGACTTGTAAAGGATCCAAAAAGCCTTATAGTAGCAATTAGCTACAATAAAAACTTGTTATTTTGTATCTGAATGGGCAAACATTTCCCTCTGTTTTGAGGTTGTACAAATTAACCCAAACAAAAAAAATGGTGGAAAAAATGCCAGCTGTCCATGTGAAAGCACATAACTATGTTTCCTGCACTGATACAGAATATTTTATGAACAAGTTCGAATAATATTAGCCAACTGGAGATTTTGTAAAGAAATACCAAACCTGGAAAATGTTGTATTCTTAATGCTGGAATTGGGTGGGGCAGGATGAACATTTAATGGGGCGGGATGAACACTTAATGTAACCATAATCACAATTCAATTAAAGTAAGAACATGTCTCAGGTGACTTGAATATCACAATAATTTTTGTAATTAATATATTCTTATTTACTCTTGAGCTCAGAAAAGTATCAAAAAGCCCTCAAAGCAAGAAAAACGCAACATTCAAATATGGCTCAGTTTATTTCCCTTGACAAACACTCCTGTGGTCTAGTGAAGTGTAATACCCTATTAAGATTAAACTAACAGTGCAAATCTGTTTTTTCTTATTCCAACTTTAAAAAGAAAGAAAAATAGTATTAAATATTGCAATAGAAAATGGAAGCAGTTGAAAATTCAAATAGAAATTAGCTTTAGCAAAATAGAAGAATTACATTTAATGGCATGACTGAAATATAACTTTGTTCAAAGTTTAAAAAAAACACCAACAAAAAAATACTGTTAAATTCTACTCCCAGTGTAAGGGAAGTCTGAATACAACTACAAAACGAGCTACCTGGGTCAGTGATTTAGGGTATATTAGTCATTTAACTCTGAAGTCCTAATTTAGTTTTTAGCATGTTTTTTCCTCATGCACAAACCCTACATATTCTGCTAAAATGGATGTTTATAAACTTCTTTCTGCCTACACCGGAGCGATATCTGACAAGTTTGAGACACTGGACCCTGGATAACTAGCTTTACACTGATTTTCTTCCTCAGGAATTTTGGTGGTATCTTTTAGAAAGGGTAAGGTTTTCCTATTAGTTACCACAAAGCTTCAGGGTTTTTTTTTATCTATGCCTTCTGTTGTGGGTTAAGCAGCATCTAAACCCATCATTATTTTTCTTTTAATTTTATTACCTCCTTAAATACTGTCACACACTTAATTCCATCACTTCTAGACTCTGCTAAAACTCACAGTGCTTTTTATAATGTAAGAAGAATATCAAGCAATTTCAAAGCAGACTTTCTTCCATAAAAAGTCAGCAAGGTTGTAGCCCCTAAATCCCATCTTCTGAACGTCCTGATGTTTAGAATAGTTTTCATTTCACTTGAGCATAGGAAAGTAATCATGGAGCTGTTAGCAAAAATGAAGAATACTAAACTCCAGTTATATTTTGGTATGCTGCTTAAGGGCAGACTGACAATGTAAAACAACTTGCACATTATCTAAGGATGAAGAGCATATTTTTCAACAGTAGCAACACTAACCATCTTAGGCAATAGAAAAACTAGAAGTGAAAGCTAGGAGAAAACTCTTGGAAAAGGAGTATTGGAAGACTCAGTATTAAGCTTTGATGGAATAGCTTGCGTTTGGCACACCAACAAACCCATGCACTGCAGACTGTAGTTACAAGGTCTGCTGCTGCTCTATAGAGTAGCCACATCTCACAAGGGAATAGAGCTGAGGTGCAAAGGCATAAGCTAATTTAAAGAACTACGTAGAACTTATATGCTGTGGCAAAGAACGAGAGCCAAGATACAACACGCCCCTTGGTGTTTCACAGAAGGAACCACTTTTGTGAGACTGAGGATAATAAAATCTACGTAAACTACAGAAATGCCCAGCAAAGATTCTGAACATCCCTGGAAAGAGTCAGAGTGCTGAGTTAAGGCTCAGAAACCAAATGTAGTATGCCTGGCACAAAAATTAACACAGTAAGCCAAGCAGAGAGATCACTAAGACAGAGAAAATAACTAAGCTGTGTGCCCCAGAAGACAAAAGGGAAGGTACAAAGGTGTTTTGGAATAGTGAACTGTGTAATGAAATTTTGCTTAATACAGCTGTCTGAAGCAGCAAGTGAAGAGCACTCCAGGTGATCCAAAGCACATGACAGGCAAGTCTAAATGTGGAGAAGAAGAAAAACATGTAGTTAAACAGCTTCCATTTTGTAAGTATTAGGGAACAGACATGACCAAAACGCCCACACGTATCTTCTTGCAAAGTACTGGAGTAGCCAATCTACAACAGTTAGGTTGTAAGTAGCCAATTGCTTTTGTATTTTGGGTGTAATATAAATGAATTTTTACTATCCTTAAATAAAACAGGATTCAATAGGATGCATGAGTATCAAAATGTGATGTCCTCATGGCAACTTGAGCTAGAAGTGACTGTAAGTCAATCTGGAAAGATCTGGCAGTTACAAATATATTCTTTAGAATTTGAGGAAAACATATTGTGGAGCAAGATCAATAATATGGTCTCACAAAATCTGGACTCCTACTGCCAGTGTTAGTGGCACATCACAAGATGGCTAGGAGAAGTAATTTTCAGCTACTATATTAAATTAAGGTAAAGGACTCAGAACAAGGTAAGATTTTGGTTAAAGTCTCCAAGATGGTAACTTCTTAGAGAAACACATTAAAAGGTTTACATGAACAGCACTTTGTGATTGTAAATTTCAACAGATGTTTCATAATTTATCAAATTAATATTTATATTGAGGAAACCACTAAGGCTTGCAGCATGTGTCAAAAATAAAGTCACATTGGAGGAGAAAGCCCTTATTGTTGTCATAGGAAAAAAAAGACTCTCTGGAGCGCCATGGGCAAAATTTTGGTTATGTTGATTGAAAAAAAACAAACAAAAAACCTACAAGACTCTGGTAGTTTTTCTAGGTGATTATTCTCCCTTCCCTGAAATAACCTAATGAGAAGATGTTACTATGCACAACATGATCCTGCATATCAATCTCTCTCTTTTTTTTTTAATCAATCTGCTGTTCCCATCATAGGATGTATTTTTATAGTAAGCCATAGTTCAGTGATTCTGTTCAAGTAATGCATAGGGAAGTAAGGCTTGAGATAGATCACAAATCATCAATATTCCCAAATAAAAATATATCTTGTTCTTGTATTTGATTCTGATCCATAGCTAATACTGTTAAATTCAAGAACAGTACAAATAAAGCATGAATTGTTACATGACGACATTTGTTCAACAAAAATTGTGAGTTACACTAGGGCCTGTGCTGCCCAAAACCAATGCAAGAAACCCTCAGGATTTTCTGTTATACAGGAAAAAAGATGAAACAAACAACACAATATGACTTGGGATGCGAGATGTTGTCAATATTTCATTAAGGGAAACTGATTAAGTCCATACTTTGGAACCTGCCAGCAACTTCCAGCCCTGATCTGAACTTGGCTATGATCCAGCTCAACACTGGGACAAGGCTACAACATGCAACACCATTTCTCTATGCCAAATTCTTATTTCCTTGAGAAAGAAACCAAGGCACATGAGAGGGGAGAGCGTAGCAATATATTCCAGCAGGTAGTCTGACTTGCAAAACCAGGGGAAAACAGGACTGCGAAGTTCACACTGGAATACATCTACCTCACAAACTAGACGCAGGCTACCCATACCTACATGCATCAATGCTAGCAACAGGAGGACAAATACTGTACCTAAAACTTCAGTTAGGTCACATATGTCTGGCAGCTAGAGGACACTCTGCTGAGCAATCTGGGGAAAAAAAATCTCTTATTGCATTGCATCTGTTCCTAATTTTCACTCCACTTTAAAAAAAAAAAAACAAAATGGTGAATGATCCTAAACTACCCTTTACTGAGTACTACTGCAAATGCTAGTCAGAAAAGCCTTATCACAAATAAACTGTAACATATCCTTAAAATGTTTTATGAAATTTAATTTTTTTTAAATGACCATATGCAGTATGTAAGATGAGAAAACTAATCTTTGTTGAAATTTAAAGGCCCCAATTACTAGGACACTGCAATTGTTTTCCATTTTACCACGCGTATCAGTCAGATGCAAAAAGTGATAGTATATCAGACCAGTCTTACCTCAGAGCTGCCAACTGCAAATCCCTGTTAAGCCACTGCCTTATACAATCCCTTTTACTGTTTGTAGTTTGAAGTTGTTTTCATCATCTCATAACTTAAGTTTTAGTTTATGGATAATGCAGAAGTTATTTTTAAAGGCATCAGGAAGCTTGCCGATTGTGAACTGGTACTCGCATCCTTGTGAAGATTGTTGCTCTCTATTCATTCGCAGACTCCACAGCTGAAGGGTTTCTCAGCAGACCCTCAGCGTTCCTCACCTTTCCTCTGTGAAACCCCATAAGCCTGGGTAAAGTGCTCAACATCTGTTCATCCTTAGCCCTTCTGAGAAGTTATTAGCTAATGCTAGGTGTGGTAGTAATGCTGGTATTTTGAATCACCTTTCCATTAGAAGAAGCACTAATCTTTAATTCAGGGGACTATGTCAAAATGCTTGGAAATTCAAATACCTGAGTAAGTTTACCTCTCTGGATACAAGACGTGCAGGAGTCACTATTTCTAGAAGAGTCAACCTTGATGAAGCATGCATCACCCTGAGAATACAGTCTTCATTTCAAAGCAATATTGGCATGTTTACGTAGATTCATCTACATACTGGGATACGGACAAAAGGTTATGGCCTACAAACATGAATAATTAATGATGGAAGTGAAGATTTTCCATGAGATAATAAAAGAATAAGAGAGGAGTGCATTAACTATGGTAATTGTTTAGGCAGAAAAAAAAATCTGAGAAATAGTTATCTACTTAAATGGATAAGCATAGTATAGTGTATTGCAAGTTTAGTATACTGTAGTTAAGTGTTATGCCCTTTTATGCAAAAAAAAAGAAAGAAAAAGGAAATCTTCAATTTAATTTTCATTCTCACTTCTTCCATGTGTTCTCTTCTTACCTTCACCTACTTCTGAGTTCTTCCCTCCCAACTGATCCTCCTCTCTCCTAGGGATACATAGCCAATCTGACTATTTTTCCTCACCATAACTGCTCCTATTTCAACATCTGTGACATCCCTCCCCAGTAAAGCTGCTGGCTTTAATGCCAACTCAAGGCTCCACAAAAACGATGAACCCCCCCCCCCCCCCACACACACACACACACACACACACACTTCTCTACAAAGCTTCTGGGGATAGGAAAAAAAAAATTGAACGAAAGTGGCTGAGGGTGGGAAGTTCACTAATTATATTAACTGCTTGGAGGAAGATTGGGCCAGATATAAATTACTAGGAGAAGGCAGTGGAAAGAAACATGCTAGAAGAGCAGTGCTGAAATCACTGCCAGAATCTGGACAGCCTTTCTGACTTGCAAGGTGAAGACTACTGATACAAATAAATAAAAGGACTTCCCAGTTCAGAGCTCATAACACTGATACACTCCAATGCAAAGTTCAAAGGCTTTATTAAAAGAAAAAGCAACAGACAAACTATACAACTAAAATCTCAAGTAAGAATTAGCAAATATTGAATTAAATATTACAGGAATTTAAAGAAAAGGCTGTTTGATGATACAGTATTATCTTTTAAAATACAAAGTGTAAATAGAGTAACTATTAACTGTCTGACCAAAAGATTCCAAAAAGTTGTAAATGTTACTACAAGGCAAAAATCTCTGTTGCTCTTCAGTATAAAATTGGCAGCATCTCTGCAAAACAGACTGTTGTGTTTAATTACTGCATAATTTTTATATATATTTTATATATATATATGGCACAGACACCTATAGTGTGTCCCTAAACACATGAAATACAACAGTATCAAAACAATATAATTGTTCACAGAAGCTTTTCAGAAAGGCTTGAGCCTCCTCATTTTAATTTTTCTTACGTAACCAAAAACATTTTTAAATGGTTATCAGCAGCTACTTTTATCTGTTCATTTTAATTGAATAAAACTTAATTGAAAGCCTCCAGAAGCCCACTTTAAATGTTGGATATTTCCAGCTTTTGTCATTGCCTTCAAGTTAAGATAACTGAACATTTTACACCTGCTAAACCAGAATTTGTTTAATCTTTCACATCTTTCTCTTTTTCTTCTTTATATCCTTTTCTGTATTGCTACCCCCTTCTCTACCATGTTCTCTAACACCCTTGTAATATTCCCTTATTTTTCCCTCCTCTTTTCCTTTCCTTCACTTTCTTTTCCTTGTTTCCCTGTTTGTCCCTCTCTTCATCCTACTTTTTGAATATTTATAAAAATATCTTTAAAGGCTGTAAGAAGAAGGGATAGAGGAGAAACATCAAGAAATGGAAAGAAGCAGCCAAACATTGCTATTAGTTTCTAATTAATTTCTACCCCTAATTCAGGCCTTTCTAGTGTTTGCATGGTTGCAGAATCACATTAAGCTCATGCTTTGTATGTAATTCAAACTGGTTTGTCTCTGCTATCTGTAATTAGACGTTTCCTTCCACTTCCACCACAAAAAGCACTTGGATAAATGACAGTACAAATGGTTACTTACACAAAAGTATTACTTCAAAATCTTTGTAACAATGGCAAAGCGAAGTCTTCTATTCTCATAATTCCTTAGCACCAGACATCTTTCACATTATTCACGTATTTAGCAAGAGTGTCTTAACACTGGAACAGATGGTTTGTAACGTAACAAGTCGGTACTGGGTGGGCACCTTTTTGTCACATACAACTATGTCACAACACAACTACAATATATCCAGGTTACCCTGCAGTTTAATTCTTCTGGAAAAAGAAGAGTAACACAAAAATATGCAACACAAGCACCTGTTTTGCCACATTCGCTGTTGACTTAGGGATCCCTTTTGCTTTATTGATCACTAAAATATTTCTCCTAGGCTTTTGCAAATTGATCTGTTGGTGTTTATACAGAACGCCTAATTTGCAGCAAGCAAAGAACCAACCAACATCAATAACACCACCAACACAGACAGCATTTGAAGGACACCTAACAAGCAAAATTGAATTAAAATAAATTACAGACCACTGTGCAATAGCTTATTTACTGGAGACAGGAAAATCCTGTGGTTAAATAGGAGTGTATAGGATCAGGAAAGACTCAGAGTAATATAAAATTTGACAATTGCAGCCTTCCTGCCAATGGCTCTCGAGCACAAAATAAATATGTAATATAGCTCATATATTTGTCTTGGTCTACACTTATGAGGAGAAAGTTCCTTCCAATTTTAAATTGAGGCTAAAGTAAAGGCCAGCAGTTTGCATATAAATATTACAGAAATAATTACAAACATGTATCTAAAGCTAAATCTCTTGATAGCTCCACAACCCTGCGCATATACCGGAAAAACAAGCATCATTTATCCAAAATTAACTCAGCTATTCCTCAAGAAAAAACAGTCTGAAGACAGGGGGGAGAAAATCTCTTAGAATTATCCTTCACTTTTTCTTAATTTACCCCTCAAACCTCAACAGGAAACTCCATAAGTCATTTAAGGGTTTGGTGCTACTCATTTCAGCAGAGCTGGTAGATTCGTTTTAGTTACAAATTGGAAAGTCAGGGAGCCCGCTTTATAGCTGCAGCAAAATAGCATAGCTATAGGTATTTAAGAGAAATACAGTCTCACTCTTTCCCCAGCTGAAGAGTTCACTCTGACCACAGAGAATAACTGGCACAAATCCCAGCAAACAGCAAGAAGTTCTTGCCACTGATCTTCATCCAAGATGAAAAGGGAAAAAACAGATTTGCTTAGATATAATTTTCCAGGTGATTATCAGAAGCCTGAAGCATAAAAATCTACACCATGAGAGGTGAAAGGGAAACTAAGTATTTCAACACCAGAAGGTGATTTTTTAAAACATGCACACAAACCCTGATTTCATATCAAGTTCTTGAAAAACATTTCAAACATCAGGAAAAAAAAAAAAGAAAAAAAAAAGCAGCAGCTTAGGAACTTCTATATTTAAATCCCAGAGATGATTAAGCTAAGGCAGTATGCCAAGATGGGATTTGTTTTCTTTCTCCAGTACTCACACTTCCTATGAAAACCATTTCTTCCCTCTCATTCCCAGTGCTGCTCTTCAGAAGTTGACTGACACTGCAGCCAGTGTCTCTGGCACCCGCTTTTTTTTTGATGAAGACATTCCTGCCCTCACCAGTAAGCATATCCTAGCTGCTTCCGCTCTAACAAAAGAGGAACACTTCTTCCAGATCCCAAAGTAGAGGTAAAGGGAGGAACACAAATTATGTATCAGTCTTTTACAGATCATCATAAAGTATCACTTTTTTCCAAAGGCCACATCAATTTCGAGAATTTAAAGTATTTTATAAATCAAAAGCTTTTTAGCTTTACATCTTGAGGCGCAACCTTTACAACAAGAAGCCAATGCTAGACTATCGGATGTACACTTCAGCAGGTGCAGAAAAATTCCAAGGCAGTAGTGACCTGCCCTGTTTCTTTTCATTTGTGGATCACGCTAGCTCAAGAACAAGAGAAATGCCCACTGCCAGCAAGCATTTTAGAGATGGCTTTGGTTAGGTTACACGAAGTCATGTAAGAGCCTCACAACTTTGGATCATCTTAAAGGTGGATGATTTTCAATATTACTATATTAGCATTATTACAAATTTTACTCGCTAAATTTTTCAGTGCTGAAACTAAAAAGTCCACTTGAACAAGAAAACTTGGCAAATCAGGAACCAGCATATATTATTCTAGAAAGCAAATTTTTTAATTTGCTAAAATTCTTTGATAATTTTTCTTCAAGTTTTATTAGCTCCAGTATGTACTCCTTTTCAGGATAAGGAAATAGCTGTACTCAGTTCCAGCAGGATTCTAATTAAAATATGACAGGGTTTACAGAAGACTGTAATAAGCAGGATTATTTTTGCCTGGAAATTTAGAAAGAATAATTTCTTATTAAAAGTAATAACGATAATATACATTCCTTATAAAGCTCTTTTCCTTTAGAGATCTCAAATTAGGATGAAATTCAGTATTACAATCCTCATCTTACAGATATGTTTTTAAAGGTATTCAGTATGGTATATAGTACCAGTAAGAAACAAATCAAACCTCCATGTACTAAACACCTCCAACATTCACCTGTGCGTCAAGGTTTCTCAGTTGTCTGGTCAAACCACACAGGCCCTATTTGTTTATATAGCCATAGACACCTCTGGAGCATTATTAATGTTCTCCGCTTTACCCACTATTTTAAAACTGCCTGCTTCCTCACTTATTCTGGCATGGTGTGCTGATAAGTAACTCTGCAGTACAACCACAATCCAAGGAGTGGAAAAAAGAATGTGGACAGCAGATGAATGAGTGCCTTCCTATTGCTTCGGCAGGATCAGCATGCAAAACAGCATACCTTTTGTACAACATGTCTCTGCTTTTTGAGCAAAAACTCTTTTTTAATTGAGTTTTGCTCAACAGTATTTAAAAGAAAAATGGATATTTTGAGGCTAAATGAATTTTTCCCCAACCAACTACTGAATCTGAGGGAAAGAGACTTAAATGGAAACAGTTAAAAATCGATTGTTTTCAGAAGACACTCTTACCCTGAACCAAGATGCAGGACAAATGCAGTGACTCTGCAGGTCAAGCAAACACTGTTTCATCGGTGCAGTACTTTTAGGCTAGGGTGCAGCTGCAGGGCACAGCAAAGCATGATGTGTTTCCATTTTAATAAAGACTGGACATGAATTACCCAACGACAGCTACATTTATGCATTCTAAATAGGACCCAACACATCTCTCATTTCGAGCCTGAAGCATGTGTCCTCAGATGTCATGAAGAAACCTTTTTACTCTAGTTATAGCACTGCTTGGCAGGCTAGCTAGGTGTATTACTTTTATGTGTATGTGTTTCAGCTTTCCTTAGGAGTCTTATGCACTGGTCACTACGGTTGGTATCAGATTTTAGGGAGTAACAAATATGCTAGTATGTTATAGCACATCTGGTCATCCAGGATACATTGCCTGCATATTACTTAAAGGAGAAATGAATGCATCTCATTCGCAAGGAGCCGGTACGTCTGTTGGGCAAGGCTGGCTCTTCCCCAGAGGCGTGAGGATATGAGGTCCTGGTTTGGCATGTGGAGGCCAATCATGCCACCTCCTGGTTACGAATGGCCACTCTCTTCTAAACAGGTATCAAGTGCTGGCAAGTTAAGAGCTGACAGATTTTCTATCCGGCTATCCAGCTGTTCTGTTTTCTCTTGGCACTGGCTGCTGATATTGCCGATTTCCCAAATTCTTAAGCTTAAAAATATCTGCTTTGAGGCAAAAGGAAGAGAAATGGACAGTCATAAGTGTTCCCTGAACGAATACACTGAGAAGACTCAGAATACAAAAAAAATTTACTACAAGAATTCCCACAACAAATAAAGGCACTCTTCTCCTTCCAAGAAAAACATTCACATTCCTAAAAAAACAGTGCACTGTGGAGTGCCAGCGAGGCTCCAGCTATCCAGACAAGCCTTACAAAGTGTTTTTGACCTTCTCTAACAGTTGTGGCTGAATTCTGCTACTCGCACTGAATTGCACCTTAAGCAACCCAACTGATTCAAATAGCACTATTTGAAGAATGAAGCACTATTTTGTGTGAATAAGAGTATCAGAATCTAGTCTTCAGTTATTGCGTTTATATTGTCCCCTCTTTTGTTAAAGAATTTACTGTGTTCCAAAGTACACGTTTTCCAAGATCACAGATCAAATGGTCCTAAACTGATTCACGTCTCTGAAAGGAAGGGGTTTTTCTTAAATCAATTCTGTCTTTTTTCTCCTCAAGGGATCCCAACTTTTATGACTAACAACTTTGATAGGTCAGTATAAACACTCATCAAGGCTGCTTTACTTAACTGATTTTAGGGAAAACAAAATAGGATAAAACTTTAGAAGAATGAGTTATCTCCTGGGATTCATCTGTGTTATATTCTGCAAGGCAAAAGCACTTCCTAAGACTGAAAACATACTGTGTTGTTATATCACGACAAAACAACTGTTTGCCTTTTTAAAAATACGTAGGGAGTGGAACTCATACACTCAGTTTTAAAACTAGCAGTATGTTCTACTGATAGAGTATCCTTTTTCCTTTTTCATTATTCCAAATATGTTAGCTCCATCAGTCAATATACTATATTTGTATAAGGACTGCCTGATAGCCCACTAATGGCAATAAAACATTCCCAATAATTTCAGCAAGCTTTGGATCAAGTCTGTAATGCCTAGCACATTGCTCTTTATAGAAATAGTAAGTAGCTTGTACTCATCTCGAGTTTGCACTGATATTACTCCTTTTTATTGAATACAATCCTAATGACAGGTGAGATATATAAATCTAGTTTCTAATCAAATCCAAATTTCTAAAATATATGCTCTAAAGATTTGCGTGTTTCCTGAGTCAACCTTCCAGCTATTTTACATTGCGTTTCTTGGGACAATAAAGTAAACGATGATTAATACAAACTATTTTGTGAACACAGATTTCTTCTCACCTGATGTAAACACCAGGAAAAAAGAAACAATAAGCAGAAAAGTGGCTGCTTACATATTAATATTAATGTCTGAGTTGACATTAACATTTTGTATTAATCTTATTTTAACCCAAATGCTTGTTTAGACAGAATAAACTTATAAAATTTCATTGCTGCTAAATCTGCAAATATCTTTTCACAAGTAGTTTGTTACAGAAAAATAACTAAAAATACAAAAGTATCAGAGGCCTGACTTTAGCAGATCACAGGCTTCATCAATAACCTCTCACGTCTTGGGCTTCAAATTCTACATTACCAAGACAAGCAATTTGCCTATAGTGCCCATATTATTGCCTGGGTTATTTAATAGAAAAATACAGTTACGACTAAATCCACCTTGCCTTATGAAAATCAAATGAATCTCCAAGAGTCCAAGAAAAAAAAAGCTCAATATATAAACCAATACATCACCTGAAATCCTGAACATAAGACAAAATGAAATCACATTCTATCAACAATTCTCAGACTAGCTAGAATAAATATATCAGGCTTGCAAGAAAGACCTTTCAGGCACTAATGCTCATTGAATGTAGAGGCTAAACATTTATACACCTTTTGAATAATCATGCCCTGTCCTACAAAGAGCTTTATGACAGTGAGTCATATGAGTATAGCAGACACGACCAAAGGTTTAACAAACTCTTGATATGCCACATGGAATAATCTGTGGGCTCAGGGCTTAACTCGAGATTAAAGTAAAAGGCCTGATTCTCATTGCCTTCAGAATGCCAGCTGAAAATCTGAGGTCAATCGTACTGTCGTTAAATAGAGAAAAATTAGCTACCTCATTACCCAAGTAATGTTGATATTTCCATAGGGAGATATGCTTTTACTTCGGCTGGCTCTTTTTCCAAAAGGTCTTTCCTTTGTTTCTACTAGGAAACACAGACAGTTGGCTTTATTAATATACGATCAAAGATATTTCAAAGCCACACATACATGGAATATCTAATTGCCTGTACATTGTTTGGGACAAATATCTGACACTTTGGCTTATTAAAAATAATGCTGCTATCAAACAGAAGTTATGAACTATCAGAAAGTTTCAGTGGTTTGTAGCTTCCTATGTGTCATCCGCATCTTAATAAATTAAGCACATCTAAACATAAAATACATATTTGCAGGAAGGAAAAGGCAGAGTCTTATTTTAAAGTTTAAAAGAAACAAATATTTTTACACGTAAATCCAAGTAAGCCTAAATACAAGTAAATCCGGGTGTCACAAATTGAAAGTGTATTTCTGGAATGCTTCTCTCTTGTGTGCCCATCTGTGGTTTCACACAGGAGCATGTCTCTCCTCAACCTCAGGTCCTAGCAAGTGACATGAAAAATCACAGCACTTTCAAGTCAGAGCTGGAGGCTTTCCACTCTGAAGCAAAAAACCTGAAACCAACACTTACACATTTTGTATTAAATCTACTAGCAATCAAAAAAGCTTAGCACACCATACAAATAACACCTGTCTGCTATTGTTATGTATGCAGCTATTCATATATTATTTTTCAAAGAACAGAAATCCAGAATCTGGAAGAATTGCTTTAATGCCAACATATCCTAGAAATATATTATTACAGAGGTTGCACTATTGCCCCATGTTCTTCTGGCATCCCCCCAAAATTTCTGCCTTTTGTACACATTTTCCTTCTGTGTATACCCAGGAGCAACCAGTGCATTCATTCCTGTTTCCTTAACTAGTTTCACTCTTACGTTGATGAAACTGTTTCCGTAGTCATCATATGTTAGACTCTAAAATGAATCTCTAGAAAGCTTGACAGATGGTGTTTTGAAGGATAATGCCAGGTATCTGGTGTGAATCTGACATTAGCATTCCCTGCAGCCTCCACAGACAACTCACCTTCATCTTCTGTTAAAAATTCATATACTTAGTCCTAGTTATACTAAGAATGAATGAGAATACTAATCACTTGTGCAGCCTCACAAGCCATTCAAAATGCAATTTTTGCAAGAACTTGAAACTTAGAAACACCTATTTTGTCCTCCCCCCCTTTTTTTTTAAAAAAACTTTACTTCAGATACTCTGAATTATTTTCTGCATGCTTTTTCTTTCTTTCACACACGTACACACAGACACTTTCAGTAGATACCTCCCCCTTCTGGGAAAGGATCAAATTGCAAGGTGCAAAAAATATGCCCCTTTATATTTACCCTATGTTTATTTCTCAAAGTCCTTAATAGAAAAACAACTGTGGAAAGTAGTTTGGTTATTTCTTCAGCAGCAAGATAGCAATTACAAACGTGTACTAAATGTGTCGTTATTCATACTGAACTTCCAAACTACCAACTAGGAGCACTCTAATGAAACCTAGACTCAGTACCTTCACTCACAATCAATAAGCCATGTATGCAAGAAAGACAATATAAAGACTGCTGACTTCGGGAAAGACAATTACTGCTAGCACAGTAAGTTTTAAATGGTTATGATTTTCCCTAAGTTGTTACAGTACTTTGGAAATTAGCCACTCCTCTTTGAATGTGAGATAATTGGAATTTGCGACTGTCTCAAGGGTCTAATCATACATTTCTTTGCTTCAGCCTCATTTAAGGGTTTGATAGCCTGCTTTGACTTATGCATCACTCTTTACTACTTCTTTTTGATATCTGGATCCTTTAAAAGTGATTTTAGAAATGAATAGTATATACCTCGGAAGGAACAGAGGAAGGGGAACTTAATTGATGACACTTCTGTGGAACCTGAAGTGCCGAACTGCAAGGCCTGCACTTGGGAACTATGCTGAGCAGTTATGGGGAAAAAAAATGGACTAAACCATGAACTTTTAAAAGACTCTCCAGTTAAAAAAAAAAAAAAAAGAGTTTGACCCAAACGAGGAAAATGGAGTTACATTATTATAACGAAGAACCCGATGTTATGAGCATTACATTCTAGACCACTATACTAATCCGGGAGAAAACCATCATGCCCCAAAGGAAACCGTGTCACGGAGCTGACAAGCCACAGTCAACGAGCGCGTGACATCGTATCGCCAGCTAAAACAGCGCTGCGTTAAAGGCATGACAGCACTATCGTATAAACCCTGTTATTAAGCGGGGGAAAGGAGATGCAATGAGCTTAATGAGCAACTAGCATCTGCCCCTGCAAACAGAGCGGGGCACCGGGGGAGCCCTGCCCGCAGAGCCCAGCCAGCCGCGGCCGCTCCCCGGCCAGGGCGGCCCCCGCCTTCAGCGGAGCCGCTTCCCCGGGAGAAGCACGCGGTTCCCGGCGAGGGGCGCAGCAGCGCCGCGCCCGCCCCGCGCCGCCGCCGCGGCCCAGGCGCCGGACGAGGCGGCCGCCGGACGCGCTCCGCTCCGCGCCCCCCGCCCCGCCCCGCCGCGGCGCCGCGCCTCACCGTCGGCCAGGAGGCGCATGGCGTGCACAAAGGAGGGGTCCAGGCTGTCCTTCTCTGCCATCAGCTCGGGCAGGTATTTCTCCTGCTCCATCGCCTCGGCGCCGCGGCGGCCGGGGCGGGCTGCGCGGGCGCCGACTCGCTCCGCGCCTCCGGCCGCCTCCCTGTGGCCCGCCCCCGGCGGCGCCCCGCGGCTCCCAGGTGCGCCGCGCCCGCCGCCACTCCCGCGGCGGCGCTGCCCGCTGCCCGCGGCGGCGGCACCGCCTCTCCCGCCCCCTCGCTCCGCGCGGGGGGCGCGCGCGTGTGTGCGCGCGTGGCGGCGCACGTCTACCGCCGCACGCCTCTGCCCCCCCTCCCCCACACTGAGCTGCCCGCTCCCACAGGCCGTCTTAACTAGGGAGGCGGGGCGAGGCGCGCCCCGCCCCCGGGCCCCCATTGGTGGCTGCGCCCGCCTGGGCCGGGGCCCGCGCGCGAAGGTCGCCGCGCCATTGGCTGTCGCCGGGCGGGCGGCCCCGCCGGGAGGGGGGAGGCGGGCGGCGGGCGGCGCGGGCGGCGGGCGGCGCGGGCTGGGGCGCGGTGTGCGCACGTGTGTGAGTGAGCGTTGTGTCTCCGCGTGCGTTTGCGAGGGTGCGCCTGCGGCTCTGCTCCGAGTGCTTCTTTGCGCTGCAGTCAGTGCTCGCGTGTGTCGTGTCTGCGTGTGCGCCGTGACTGCGTGTCTGTGGCTGCGCGTCTGTGTGAGGCTGCGGCTGCGTGTTTCTGTGTGTGGCTGTGCGCGCTGTGACTGCGCGTGTGCCCGTGTTCGCGTGCGCCCGTTTGCGCGTGCCTGTGGGCCCCGGTGCGTGTGCCCACGCGCGTGCCCGAGCGGCTGCTCCGCGCGCCGCGGCGGGCGGGCGCTGTCCGTGGTGCTGGAGCTGTGGCGGGACGCGAGGCGGGGCCGCCAGATGGGGCGGGGCTAGCCCCGGTGGGCGGGGCCAGGGGCGGGCCGGGACGCGGTGGGCGCCGCGTCGTTCCGCGCTCCGCCGCCGCGGTGGCAGCGCGGCCCCGGCGGCGGCCGCGGCCAAGCGGTTCGGCCGGCGTCCGGGTCACCGGCGTGCGCCAACGCCGCGGGACGGCACCTCGGCGGCGGCGGGTCCCCAGCGCAGCGAGCTCAACTCCCGCACCCGCACCCACGGAATTAGAGCTGCCAGGCGACTGAAGTGACTGCAGCTGGAGTAAATAAAACCGATTATATTTTAATTAGAATTTAGCTTTAAGTATACATTTATTCTAGGTTATACTTATTCAGGATTTCCCCCCAACGGACAATTTATTAACGTGTTTTGATTCTGAGAGTAAACAAAAGATGTTTAACTCTTAAGGCTGTTAAAACTTCATTTATGGGGCATCAAGAGCAAACTGTCCATCACACAATACCACGTGTGCTATGCTCAACCTCCATGTGAGATTCTTTCTACTTTTAACTTAATATTTTTTTCTAATAAAAGAAGAAATAGTTACTGCACCATACACTTTCAAATCACCCACTACTGTTCCTCTTGAGGGATTTTTGTTGTAGTATTTGGATTTTTATTTGTACTTTTTTTCAGAGGATGAAGGAATAAGCAAAGGTAAAAATCAGAACAAAAACTCTGTAAAGGATGCTCACAAGGTTTTGAAGGCGTTAAACAACCAGAGAAAACTGGTCTGTGATGTCTTCAAAACCCTGAGATATATGCAGACAGCCGTTACTCAATTTCCACTCAGTATGTAGTGTCATTGAGGGCCCCCACGTATTTATAAGAATACATATAGACTGGTGAGCTACTATTCTATAGTATTTCCAGGAAAAAAAAAAGTGTATGAGAACTATGTTCCCCACTGAGAAAGGGAAGGAGCAGGAAAACAGTTTGATTTCAAGACACATGAATCACTTCAGAAGTAGATAATAAGACTCTGATGACGGAAGTGACTGATTTAATTGGCAATCAGTTTTTATTACAAATTGATTGTGGGGATAAAGGGAAAGTATAAGTCCTCATTTTAAAAAGCAAACAAAACAGTAACAAACATAGCATTAAGATATTTTATTAATAATTTATCTTGCTCCAATTTCTTCTTACAGGGCTCACAATTTAGCAAGAAATGGTACATTGTCTGCTACGCAACTCAGAACTGTCTTACCTAAGAGATCACCTATGTCTTCATATCATAATACTGCAGCTCTGTTCCTCAGAGTAATTCAGGCTGGTCCCCCTCACTTCAAAAAGAGAAAAGACAGGTAAGAAGTATGTTCTCTGAGAAGGTTTTTGAGGCTAATCTGCCATCCTTACTCTGAAACAATGCTGGTAGCCTTCAGGGCATGCTATGTTCTCAAGTATATGAGAAAAGAAATTTGATGGGCTTTCCGTCTAGGGTGCTATAAGAGTAGTGTCACTTTAGTCTGTTTAGTTGCACTCATCCTACTTAGCTTGTAGGAAGTCTTGGTTCAAACACTTTTATGTTTATTGAGCAGTGGGAAGGGCTACGTTCATTCGACTCATTTTTCTGGTCAAGGGAGTGCAGAACAGGTTTGTGTGCATATCTTTTTACAGCAAAGTAGACAGAGACAAGTTTTCTGTAAGTTCCATTTTCAAAAGTTATAAAGTTAAATTGAATTTCAATGATACTTAGGCTGCAAGGCCATTGAGATGCTTTTCTAAATTTTACCTTAGACCTCATTTAAAAAAATCATTAAAATCTGTCAGACAGGAAATATAGATCTCTAATGACAGCAAGCATGGCTTCATTGCTAGTTGGAGACTGAATTTTTTTTCATAGCTACTAAAAACCAAAGACACATTTTACAACATTTTAGTTTGAAGTGTCAAGCCAAATTAAAGTTTATCTGTACTGTATTTTATTACTAAGTCTGATAATGAAGCAGATCACAGCATACTAGATTATAGCTTATTTCAAGGTAGACAGGTAGCAATCATTATGTGTTTTTTCCACTACCAGCTGAATATATCTCCCTTGTACTATCATGTAGCAGTGAAGTCAAAAGGCAGTGGAAGCATACTATTATAGAAAAATCTCCAAACTTTCCAAATACGTGTTTTAAAAATTATGAAGTCCATTGAGAATATGCAGTAGAATGAATGACCAGTGTGAGTGCAATGACAATCAGTTACCCTTCTGAAACAGCACTTTAGTCACTACGATAAGTTAGATGAGTACATTTACCTGTGTATGTGTGAGTACACCTAGGCCCTCATACACCAGAGAGCAGATTAGTCAAGAGTTTTCAATTTCAGATATTCCATTTGCTTTCAAATTTCTTCACCCATTTTAGCTAGGGGTGGAGATTATCTGAGCTCCTGAACTGACTACAGGTCAGAGTAAAAGACCTAGGGAGTTTCTCCCATCAGCTGTGTTAGCCATATCCTGTCCTTAAACTGGAATTATTATTCATGATATCAGGAATAAGGAAGCAGCAATACATATATAAGAAAGATGGAATGTCCCCACCTCCTTTTCTTTAGTATGATTAATTCCTTCTTGAGACAATGCCTGCACCCGGATTCTGTCTGGCCACTGCCCCCTCATCTGTGAATCCTGGTCCTTGGACCATGCTGCTTTACAGTCTGGTAATGGGACACCTGGACACACACAAGCTGTCAATGCAAGACTTGATTCCATGATGAGAACACCTGGATGAACAACCCAGAAAGGAAATGTACTTCAGCAAATACACAAATCACTGTAGATCCCCTCTGACTAGTCACTGTGCACAGCAAAAGACTCAGGCATTTCGTCCAACCCGCAGCTGATTGAACTCAGTGGAAACATCCCGATATCAGTAGATTTTGGATCTCTCCACTAATACAACTGAATAAGCACTGGTAGTCTTAAATAGAGATGAATCATGCAGGTTAGTCTTTAATCTATGACTCATATAAAACATTTTCAGATAAAAAGTGTATTATTACTTATTTCTTCCCAAAACGTTAAATAATTTCGTATATTTCTGCTGTGCTTAGCACTCCAACAGAGCCCAGTGTGAGCTGTGGTTGTACAATGAATGCAGGCTTATGCTATAACTTGGTTTATGATACCCATGTCACAACTCTTAGTTCATCAAACACACATCAAATAAAATTATGTCTATTACAGCTCTATTTCACATTTAGCATTCTTAATATGTTGTAAAGAAGAAATAACTAAAAAGATGACCTAGGGTAAATACAATAGAAGGAAATACAACCTCCCTGAAAGGAACTTGAAACAAAAGACCTCCTTTCTCATTATTTTGGGATGATTTTAACCCAAAGAATAAATTGTAAAACAGCAGTTGAAGACAGAAAAGTCCTTAAATAGAAATAGACTGCAAAGAATAAAATGCAGTCTAGAATGCTTTCTCTCTTCTCTTTCTTCCTTGTGATGCTACCAAAGCTGACAGAGAAGTTATGAGTCTATGGCATAATTATGAATTTCTCTTCTCCCCTCCACATGCAGATAATCACCAGATCTTATATTTTGCTTGCTCATGTTTGGGGCTCTATGTCTGCTGTTCCTTCTGACCTTTATATTACAGCTTATCCATTGCAGATCACTCAAACACTTTCATGAAAGTGTTCTTTGTGATCAGACCACAGTCTCCACTTCACTGGTTTACTCTAACCTTCCTACAATCAGTAAGTAACAGATTGCTGAATTTCAATTTCATCCTTACCTCCAAGATTTAGAACTGCTCCTTTTCATACAAAACATCTGATTACATTGCTTTATAATTTTCCTTTTCATGATGCAAAATGATTCCTTTTGTATCCTTCTTTTACTTTCTCCCTTTCTGTTTATCATTTGTGACATCCTTCCTTTCCTAGTATGTAAATCCCTCTTCAAGATGAATTTCTCTCTTGAAGCATAGTAATACCGATGCAACGTCCACTGACTTACGTATTAATAGGTGTATGCAACACCTACTGTATTACATATAACAGAGCCATAACCTGTAAATCTATATTGCTATATTATGAATTTCGCATCTAACTGTTTTGACCCCTTAATCTTAACTCTCTTTCTTGTTTCTAGACTTCAAGCTCCTCAGAGCAGGTAGAAAGAACAGTTTCTTTGTAAGAAGTTTAAGTCCTTCTGTGTATTCAAAGAGTGCCAAGGAATTCCAGAGAGCTTAAAGAGATGGGTAAGAATCATTTTGGTAAGATGCAAAATAATGGCAGGGTACCATTATTCTATTAAAGAAAACTTCTGGAAAGCAAACTTATTATACCTGTGTTACTAAATCAAAGAATCTCATGGACTTTTTTGTAAGCAAATAAGTATCACTCTTAAACAAATAATAATAATTTAAAAAAAAACAGATGGAGCAACTGAGGTACAAAGAAGGTACACAACAAGATGATACATGATTTAGAATAATTGAGATATAGTTTCCAGACTCCTAGGACTCTTCCTGGGCTAATCATTCAGCTTATATTTGAGTGGTAGTTAGTCATCACAGTAAGATAGATACAGAAGTTTGCATTCTTCTCATCTAGCTTTAAGCACATAAAAATCAGATATCTAAGTCTACTCCAGTCACCATAGACACCCTTTGCAATCAGTGGGATGAATTAGGCTTTTCTAGCAGATTATTCATCTGACCTGCAGGTGCTTATCTTCAGACAAGATGAGTCATCCTATGCAAGATCTGATTTCTCTCCACTGAATATGAAGCCAGCAGCAGATTAGAGTTAAATATCTAACTTGTACATAACAACATTAGCCCAGATGAATTCCAACAGATTTCAGTAATGTATGACAATAAAGAGGCCAGAAGAGTTTGTCATTATATAACAGATGATGGATCAGAACAGTAACTCTTCCAAAAAAATGTATGTGATATGCATGATAAAATGAATTCAGGCATATAAAGGTAGAAAGGCAGACCATGTTCAAAATAAAATGATGGAATTGTTTTGAGAAAAAAAGAGATATATAGTTTATACATAAATAAATAGTTTATCTGAGATGCAAGTAAATCTACAAATACCTGGAGAAAGTATTATACCCAAGTGAGAATAGAATTGTTTAGAGGATGCAAAGAACAGAAACTAAAAATAATGAGATAAAATTACGTATGGGAAAACATCAATGAATGTAACAAGCTACCTTTATCATTTCATTTAGGAAGTTAACTTTCATCAGAAGTAGAAACCAAAGAAAGGATACAGCTAAATATAACAAATGGAAACAATAGTGCATCAGCTGAGGGAGGCTGGTAGGTGTTTATACAAGAAAGCTAATAATACAGTATAATTCTATTATTTGTAATGCATTTGTAGCTTTTTCTCCAGCTTGTTTGGTTTTAGTGTAATTTTTGTTCTGAGAATATTTATCTGCAATTGATTATTTAGCAACCTGATTTTGTTAGCTTTGTTTCCTTAAGAAGGATTCAATGGAGACAACCGTCTTAGCTCAATTAGTTTATTGATTAGGTGCTTAAAACCTATAGCCAAGCAACAAGATAATATTATACTTTAGTAATCCACTGGTCTATTGCAATGTAGCAAAAACTGAAATGGAGCAAATCCAGCATATGATTTACAACATACCTATTTATACCTCCGTCATTTACAAGATATAACTCTATGGAATTCAGCCTATTCTCACTTACTTATCAGAAGTATAGAAGTACACAAAGAAAACCCCAGACAAACCAGTCATCTGTGACTGGTATCCATCTGGCAATCTTAAAAACAGATATATAAAATTAGAGTCCATGCAAATTATCAACGACTGGAAAAAAAACAAAATTCTTCCCTAAAAAAGTTTCAAGACACTTCACAAGATTAAAAGGTCATAGAGAGTTCAGCCATGTCTCCCGACTTAAATAGTCAAGTATCATGGAAATTTTGCTCGTAATGAAGCTTGGCACAGGGAAGGATATGACACTATAAAACATTTTTAATAATTTACATACTAAGAAGTATGAACATATATCATTGTTTATTATAAACCAATTTAAAGCATGTAAAATTAGCAACTCAGGGAGCTTAAAAAAGCACCACCAACTAAGGATAGGATTGGAAGTAGCTACCTTCCAAGCCCCTGAGAGAACGAGCCATTCATTGGAGGCTTTAAAGGCATGAAAATCTCTCTACTTGTGATATAAACAACTATTTCAGGCAGAACATTTGCGTAGGCACCTAAAATGTAGGCACCTGTTAGGTGCCTAGCTTAGGGTGAAATGCAGGTATCACCACCAGTATGAAACAAAAAACCACAACAGATCTTGTTTTTCAAGTAATTCAGTACAATTTCCATCCCATCCACCCTCTTTCCTTTCCAATTACATACCTTTCAATTTATGTATTAGATGACTGGTAGCATAGCTGTAAGTCATCTTGGCTAGTGACTTTTACAAAAAAAACCAAACAGTTTCATATCTCTTTTAATTCTTTGCAGAATAACAAAGCCCTACTTTGTTTTCTTTTTTTATAAATAAAATAACTGGACTTCTTTATATTTAGTCTCTACGTTGTTGTCTGTCTTCTGCTGAACAGAACTGCTTTTTATCTTCTTGCATAAATCTAAATTCAGAGAAATTTGTAAAGAACATGAGTTTAGCTGAGCGAAAGAAAATGCTGAATGTTGAATGTGTAATAGCAATGTATCTTTGCATCTACTTTTCCAGTTCATTTCTGCTTATATCTTTTTTTTCCATAAACAGTGATTCCCCTATTTAATTAAAATAAAAGTTAAATGGGAAGAGGGGGGTATGGAAAAAAGAGGAAGGAGGTCTCTTAATGAACTCAGTACTTAGGTAGGTATGCAAGCATAAGCTTTAAGCAGTACCAGATAATGTATTGGCAGTTACTCTTCATGAGAAGGTAAATATCTTACCTAACTAAGTAATTATTCTCTGTAAGACAGAGAATTTACTCCCTCTTGGTGGATCATACAGTTTTCCTAAATCATTTGACCAAAAAAAATATATATATATACCTTCTTCTATACTGAGGTTACATATTTCTGCTGAACACAAATGTGGATATTTTACCATACAAAGCCTAGCATCTGGCCACATACAACTAGATATAGGCACCCATTTGGCAGAAAACTAGATATTCCCATGGAAATAGAAACAGTGGAAGAAACCATGGAGGAAAATCTGTAAGCTTTGACTGCCACGCTTGTTTCTGGCTTATAAATTTCCTGGGATAAGCAAGGAGAGTTGTGCTGGCTCATAGACGGCATACTTCTTATAAGGAATACTTTGTAGGGACGGACGAAGGCAACTTCCAGTAAGACCCAAAGCCAGCCATGGATTTTCTACCTCGGCTTGCTGCCAGGACTGAGGGACGGCCCTGAGTGAATGTGCAGTGGGGGGAAGATGACGTCATCAGCCCCACGTTGCTGTCACCAAAGGCCCTGTGAAGGGGTGAGAAGGAGCTGGGCCAGCATGGGGCATTGCTCAGTGGTGCTCTGTGCCATGCCCATGGGCAGCTGGGCAGCCACGGCGTTTCCGGCAGCACCACAGTGTGGTCTGATGCTTTGCAGAGAGGCCCAGGACCAGGGCCCCTGCCCAGCCAGAGTCAAAAAGTGGCCCCAGCTGGCTGGTGGAGGAGTGGCCAGGGCAGAAGACACCACTTATCCCACAGCAACAAGGGCCTTGGAGAACAAAAGGTGCATTTCACTGCAGAAACTGCAGGAATAAAACCTCCAGGCACCTTCCCTCTAGTAACATTAGGATAAAAAACCCTGTTTTCCCAAAAAGCACAGGGCACTGAAAGCAAAACTTCTGCCTCAAGGGGCTGTAGGGCAAGTGCAGAGGCCTGCTCTTACCAGCACCTTCAGCAAAGGGGCTGTTTGCCAAGCAATCTGGGGGGGATTGGCCAGGACAAGACATTTTCCCCAGAGCTGGCCCAGCCTGGAGCTCAGATTTAACTATACTCCTGCTGCCTTGAGCCTGGTGGCCTTTCCCCTGGGGAGGGCACGCTCCAGCTGCTGCCTCGTAGTCCACACAGGACTGACCAGACAGAGACATGGCTACGCTGGCGTCCACCAAACCCACCAGCTCTCCCCTCACCCTGGGCACGGAGAGCCCTGGGTGCTCCTCCTCACCCTGGGCATGCCTGAGGGGCACGAGTGCAAACACCCCCACCTCCAGACACACCAGCACACCACTCTCACAGCTCCCCGAAGATCAGCCTGGGATCGACGCCCATCTAATAACCGTGCGTGGAGCTGGGCCTCCTACCCAGGCCTGGCTCAGACCACAGGTGTCTTCAGCTGTGGCTCATTAGCTCAACATTTGCTAGCAAACAGCGCAGCATGGAGGTTTGTTAGGAAAACTAGCCCCCACCTCCTGTCTCCCCAGATGATGGCACTGGCCCTGCAGCCCCCATGTCCCACAGGCCCTTCTCTGGTTGTTGACACTGAGACCTCTCAGTGCACCCACATGCACAGCAGAGACCACACTTGCACAGAAATGAGTTAGAAGTTAGGGGTTCCTGAGAAGATA
This sequence comes from Apteryx mantelli, assembly GCF_036417845.1. Classification (NCBI taxonomy): domain Eukaryota; kingdom Metazoa; phylum Chordata; class Aves; order Apterygiformes; family Apterygidae; genus Apteryx; species Apteryx mantelli. The sequence continues at coordinate 110,386,350 of NC_089980.1, read as the reverse complement.
GGACAGACTGTGGTGATGAGGCGCAGGCAGATCAGCACATGGACCAGCCACTCACTGGCACCCTGCCAGCTCATCGTACCTCCCCCCCCGTACCTCTCCCTTTTTCCACTCTTGTCCTTCCCCTATCTGCCTCCATCCCTCCCTTTCTCCACCATTGCCTCCTCCCAAATAAAAAAAATTGCCCCTTATTACTTTCCCCCCCCCATCAGCCCCAGTTTCCCTACACTCACACCCAAATTTGACATTTCTGATACTGTTCCATTGGCTTGGGTGTGACGTTATTGGCTCAGATGGACAGGGGAGGGAAAGGCAATGCAACCAGGCTTGCTTCTAGGCACATGTAAAAGTGAAATGCCAGTACTTGGAGAGGTTGCTGAGCAGCCTCCCAGACAGGGTGCATGGTTTTGGACATATGCATCAGATGGCTGCATCTGACTACACAGAGAAAAAATTCTTTGATAAAGATAGGGTAAGTTATCTGCAATTCTCATTTAGGACCAAAGGTCCGGAGGCATGTGAGGGGTGAGAGGAAACACGCTGGTGCTCATGTAAGTTGTTTGCTACAGCTCCATGCAAACTGTTCACATGTACCAGTGTTCCTCTACATTGTGCTTGTACCTGCTAAAGGCTGCTGGAAATTCAGCTTTGGGAGAAGGAACAGGCAATTCCAGGGTTTGAGAGGAATCAGTGTGGGGAGCAGAAAATAGACCTTACCTATAATTTTCATCTATATGGCTAATCATACTAGGGGAAAGGAAAATAAATAGGAGCCTAGCAGACAGTAAGTGTCGTCCTGCTTTTGTGGACTTTCTTTTCAATGCTTGACAGTTTTTTCCCTTCCATTCTATGCTTTGCTTTAGATTTAAAAAGAAAATGCTTTAATTTAAGAAGTCATTGGTCTGACTGTGCTATTCTTTTGACTTCCCCAGATGCTATTAGTTTAGTGAATTACTACATCCAGTTGATGCCTAGCTACGATGAATTGAATAACTATATTTATGCCAAAATAATTTATTGTAGGATCAGATAAAAATATTTCAATTAAAAAAAAAGGAATTATCTGGTGCCTCATTGAGTCAAAACAGATAAACAGAGGTTTATAGTTAAAATGATGAGATGTCAAACAAAAAAAGGCTAGTAGTTTAGGACCTAAAATAACACTCCTTTGAAATTACAGCAATCCCTTCTTGAGGGCATTCTATGTACTTTCAGGTCTAAGCTATATACAATATAGTTTAAAAATTGCTTCCCTGGTTAAGTTCTATCTTGGGTTCTGTTATCTTTACTTTTCCAATCAGTTGCCCGGTAACACTGAACATGCTACCAAGACATCAGCATATACAGGGTCCCTCATGTTCCTTGTATGCTTAAAACCATTGTTGATAGATTTTCAGTGTCTTTTAAGCCTAGCAAAAGCCACTGCCCTGGGTTCCATCTTCTAAATATGTTTCTCTTTATCCTTTCATTGGGTGCTGCAGGCCCAATTTATTCATACGCTATTTACTGCATTTGTATTCAAAAAGTTTTGTATGACTTTTCCATCTGCCAACTATTGTAGTAGCAAGCAGTAAGAACTATCCCAAGTACTTGGCAGACAGGCTTTCTATTTGAGAGGGGAAAACTGTAAATACATATGTGTTACCAGCAACTCCAACACCATTTGAGAGCCCTCATTTTATGAAAGCAAGCTGTAGTTCAAAGAATGTGCCTAATGTCAGTGACTATGAATAAACTACTTAGAGTTGCGCTGCAAACCTTCTACTCCAGCTGACTGTAGTACTGCCAAGGCTGCAATGCAGCTGTGGAGAATGACCCATTTCTGCACAAGCATAAGTTCTTTTAACTGAAGATTTTCATCCTGTAAAGCCAAGGCTAGCCTCTCACATAGGTCTGTGAAAGTCTATTTCCTCATTGAAATTCTGGAGTCATGGCTGATCACACATTCAAGATGATAAGAGTCTACCCTGTGGAGTGGAACTGCTTTGCTCAGAAGCGTTATTGTTAGATCCTGTCAGAGAGCTAGCATTAACATGTCCTAAGATCCTAGTCAAGGCAAAAGCAAGCTTTTTCTGAAGAATGTTATGTTGGTGGAGTTGAATTGAAGCCTAGGAGAAAAAACAGACCTCGGTCACTAAAACATGATTAGGAGATTAGCTTATAGGTAAAAGCAATTTTTTGCCTTAAACCATAGATTGTGAGACATTTTTAACTGCTTGAAATCTTAGGCCAGACAGTAGCTAAACTGTCTGCAAGGGATACTGCCAAAACACCAGTTTTTCAAGGTATTAAGAAAAGAGATATCTTGAACATTGATTAAGAACAAAACAGGCTTTATGTCTGTGGCGACCAGGAGAGAAGCAAAGACTGGACTTTTCCTCTTTGGAGTGGCCAGGTTTCTCACTAAAAAAATTACTGCTGTCTAAAAGTACTTGTGTTTAAGATAATCAAAATTTGCTTTCTAAAATAAACTGATATCCCTGGGTCTTTGCCCTTCAGATATTCCAGACAGGAAACAAGATGGGTTGTCCCTATATCCCCATCTGTCCTACACACCTTTGTTTCCCTGGTCTGGAAACCATCATACAGTAGGTGCATACCTCGGTCTTGACCTGATACAGATTCAGGATGCACCTGAGGCCAATGGCTGGATGCAAAAATTGAGAAGCACTCACATGTGCCATGATCTAGTTATGTCTTATGACTATAGATATAATAGCAAGAGTGAGAAAAGTTATAGATGTTATTGTTTATTTTGTATAGTCATTAATTTTTCATGTACATGGGGCAGGAGGATTGGCCTTATTTTATACATCTAAACAAGTCATCTCAGGGCACCACTTCTCTACAACATGGAAAATACCTTCAGGTCATTGGAAAATTTATCTCACCCTCTGTAGCAAACTTTAGCGATATCTGTATTGTAATAAAATAGAAATTGACCAAATCAGTTCAAGCAATATCACATGATCACATACATTATGAACACATTGTCATGATTAGACTTATGAGAAGTAATGAAAAAAGACTACTGAAATCAATAAACTTACTAAATCAATTTACACTATATGACAAATTAAGAAGATTACTGCAGTATCTCAGAAGTGTCTACAAAACTAAGTAAAAATTAATGATAAGCAAAAATGAGTTCCCTTTGTGGTTTATTTTCATCCAGCTGCATCCAGCTATGAAAGGGCTATCAAACAAAACACTAATTAGCAGTCAGTTCAAAAGAGTTTCAGAAAGTAATCCCTTGGCTTCCATAATCTTTTTGATAGTGTTGCAATTTCAGTAAGTGACTGGAACTGCACAACCCCTATTGCTGTTTAAGGGCAGAAGCCAGTCATGAGGTAGATGGGCTTCCCATGCAGTACATGAAGGGTTAAACAGCTGTGAATGGCAGTCACCAGGAATAATAATCTGAGTGAGAGCTAGCTGCGAGCAGTGAAAGTACGTTTTATCCCTTCTCTCCTTATGGTCTTTGGCAACTAGTTCCCAAACTACAGAGTAGTCTCTCCATAGTCTTAAAAACCTTTTCCTTGAACAGCATCTGTTTCCCACTGTGTTAGTGGCGGTGGCGCTGCTTAGTCCCTTCCATGTTAGTTTCTCCATGATGCGCATTATGGGGTCCACCTCCTCTTCCCTAGAGGTTTGCAAAGCTGTATCTACTGATTTCTAGGAAAGTGATCAAAAAACAAATCTAGACTTTCCAAATACTTACTGAATTTATCATATTTTCTTTATTACCTTCCATGCTAAGGTTTCTTTAGAATCCTTTCTGTAGAAGCTTTTTCACTATACGTGGAGCAAATACATAACTACCAACCAAAAAGAGAGTATGCGTGTATGACTGTAGCCTAGTTGTTAGGGCATTCACCAGACAAGAAGGAATGCATTCCAACTCCCACACTAGCAAAGGTTTAACATCTAATACAGAAACCGTCATTAAAAGAGGGACTGCAATCCACCTCTCTTACCTTTTGAGTGAATGCCCTAAGCTGCCAAATTAGAGCATAATTTTTATTTGACCCAGGGAATACTGAAGCTACCTTACTGTGCTGGAATATTTGGCAAAGCTCTTCTTTATCCATAAGAGCTTTCAGTCTACTGACTATGTAAGGTGCAAGATGCATGTTCTTCAAACAAAGAATAGAATAAACACTGGTCTTTCACATACCAATTTAATATATTAACCACTGAACTACTGAAAAAAGGACAGCACTATGATATGTTCCAAGTGCTTTTTAAAAGGCCTGATCTACTCTGTGTTCATTTTTAGGTGCCAAACACCTGGAATATACTTTGTAGAGTGAACATTTCTGTTTAGTTCAGTCCTATATGTGCACTTGAGAGGGGCAGGATTTAAAGTATAACCAGAACCCTTTAATATTTGCTTACCTTCCAACCATATTATCTGTATTGGATGCACTTATAATGTCCTTACTCATGGATTGTATAAGAAATCTAGGTAGATTGATAAGACCTGAAGACTCTGCCATTGAAATACAGATTAGAAATAAGTCTTCTTGTAGAACTAGATTATGCTTTAGCACTCTGGGATTCATTTCAATCAAAACCATAGACCTCAAAGCCAGCTGTATGACTGTAAGCTGGTTAGCCCTCCATCCCTGTATAGTTAATGGAGAGAAATAAACACCACAGAAGGTAATTCATCTCATTTACCTTAGATATCTATTTATCTGCATTGACTACAAAGTGAGCTTCCTAGAATTAATTCAGATTTAGGCAACTAACTTTCAGATACTACCTTAGCTCAGATGAATCCCAACTTCCATGTCTAAATTCAGTACAACTTCTTTAGATCATGTGTGATTTATATTCAGAGCAAGATCTGTTCAGATTTCTGTAAGCTACAACTCAGGTTATTTTGGGAAGAAGCAAGGTTGACCATTGATGATTCAGCCTAAGGCCATTTCTCAAATATACTTGTCCTGAGTGTATCTTAACCCCAGAACTTCAGCACGCATTCCTCTTCCCTTGCAAATCCCACCAAATAGAGATTTCAACCTATGAAAGAAAAAAACCCAACACTAATAGACCGAGTAGCTCAGGAAGGATTATTCTGTGGTTAAGATCTCCAAATTCACAGCTTTTTTCATTCTCTTTTACTATTCCTCTAGAGTTTTAACAGAGAACACTTAAGAGATTCCAGTGATATTGATCTTACAATCACCTGTCTTTTACCTCTGGATTTTTGCCAGCCTGTATAAAGGAAAGAGCGTTCTTTACTTCAGTGACCTCAGTGCCCATATCAGGCTTTTTGCTGTAAAAGTAGACAAAGAATTTTTTTGATTTAGTTCTATTTTCTTTCTTTTCCTCAGCCTTTCATAATGTTGTTCTAATTTTGTGTTCTGAAGCCATGCTAATCCTTAAAAACATTGCTTTTGCAAATATCACAGGCGAGAGAGATAGATCAAACAACAACCCATAGCAGATCTAAATACTGGGGTTTACCTGAGAACCAGCAAGATTATAGCTTTTATCCTACCTGATTATCTTACCCACTCACTCACTCCCTCAACACTGTTATGTTCACTAGGTCTCCCCTTCCATCCTGGCAGGGAGTTTGCTGCTGATCTGGGAAGGCTGGGCAGAAAGTTGTGTGTGTTCATGCTGTCCCACTGCTCCCAGTTACTAGTCTCAAGTGTTACTGGCCATGGTCCCTGGGCATCCCCTGGTGTTTGTCTCCACAAATCTCTCTGAAAAAAAACAGGATCCTCCCACTTCCCTTTCCTCCAGCCAGGATCTTCACCTTCTTCTTTCTCGGCCTCCTTTTCTCTGAGACCACTTCTTCTTTCGGGGAATCCTTATTTTTCAGCACCAGCTCTTCTGTCTGGAACACCAAGCCCCCATTTTACCTGATCTGAAAAGCCTATGTGCAGAAGCACAATGCGTGATCAGCCTCCTAATTGGTAGTTCTGTCCTTTTATTAATTGGAAGATTCAGGACATGCTGCTTTTGTTTAGTCCAGGTCTTATAAAAATTTACATCCAGCCTGTACCAGTTGCAGCTAGCAAGTAGCAGGCTTCTGCTTCAAAGTGAAAAGCACAGTTTTAGGCATTCACTTCCCCCCCACACACGCAATTATTTGCTGTTAGTTTTCACAATTTAAGCTATATTTTTGCTCATGACAACAAATGAGAAAATAAAAAATATATAACTATTTTAAAAATATACCCGATGTAGTAGTTAATGTATCAAAAAGTTCTTTATAAAAATATTAGTGCATTTCTGCATTTTTAAGTTCATTTATTTTCAAGTTCTTGGAGAAATAACAGAAAGATTTCTCATTATACTTACATGTGATTATACAATACCTTTCATATGTAGCATTGCAAATTTTTTATGTAGATAATAATTATATCCTAAAGGGAACAGAAAGAAATTTAAATTGTTTACTGTTACAGCTCTAAGATGGCCCAGTATATTGCATAGTACTAATATTTCATTTTTATCATATATATAATGATCTTATGTTTGGGTTACCTAATAAACACTTTCCATTATGAAAGATTATTTGACCCTTTTCCTTAGGTAGCCTATACACCTACATTATTTGCAGCAAGCTCTGCCAAGGGAAAATTTCTGGTGCCAGGAAAATACCAATGGCTGATGCCAGGAAATTATCTTCAGATTTGACTGGGTAATAAACTACTGAGAACTGCTGTTTCCTGTTGGGGTTTCCGTTATTGCTTTTCGACTGGCAGCATACCAAAGCCACAAACTCTCTAAGCATGGAACCCTGCTCCTCCTGCAGCCGCATTGACATCCATGGCAGTGAGAAGTACTGGGAGCGAAATTTCAGCCCTCTGCTTCTCTGGGCAAAGGTAGTCATAAGAAAAAGAGATATGGGCATGACTAAAGAGATCTGGGACAAATATCTAGGCCACATCTAGGCCACATCTAGAGTACTGCGTCCAGTTCTGGGCTCCCCGGTACAAGAGGGATGTGGCACTACTGGAGCAAGTCCAGCGAAGGGCTACTAAGATGATTAGGGGACTGGAGCATCTCTCTTATGAGGAAAGGCTGAGAGAGCTTGGCCTGTTTAGCTTGGAGAAGAGAAGGCTGAGAGGAGATCTTATCAGTGTGTACAAGTATCTGAAGGGAGGGTGTCAAGAGGATGGGACCAGACTCTTTTCAGTGGTGCCCAGCGACAGGACGCGAGGCAGTGGGCACAAACAGAAACACAGACGCTTCCATCTGATCATGAGGAAATACTTCTTCACTGTGAGGGTGACAGAGCACTGGAACAAGTTGCCCAGAGAGGTGGTGGAGTCTCCTTCTCTGGAGATATTCAAAAGCTGCCTGGATGCAATCCTGTGCAATGTGCTCTAGGTGACCCTGCTTGAGCAGGGGGGTTGGACTAGATGATCCCCAGAGGTCCCTTCCAACCTCAGCGATTCTGTGATTCTGTGATTCTGTGATCTCTAATCACCTACTTGCAACCTCTTCTGTCCCAAGGAGCAGGAAGGACATGGCTCAAACATAGACAAACATAGCAGACAAGAAAGTGTGAATTATAGCTCTAATTCATTGGACAATTGACATGAATGAACTTTCTGAACTTTGTTTTCAAAAGGCATTTAATATGCCAATGAATTTTTCCAAGACAAAATTCAAACTGTATTTATGATTTTACAGTATTTCTCAGAGAGAATATGATTTTTGTTTGTGCCGCCTTTTATAAAGGAGATAGATACTTACTTTTTCAAAACCCTTTTCTAGTGACTGATTCATACCAGATGCCAGTCTCTTACTCCTACTTGTCAGCATAGCTAACCCTCTATCTTCAGTAGTAGCTATCAAGGTTAGTGGCAAGCATTAAATCTTAATTGATGATGTATAGGAAAGAGGGGGAATTATTATAATTGCACATGACATAACCTATCATGGTTACTAATTCTTACTTATCTGTATCAGCATGTGCTGCTGAGATCCCATGTAGTCATTTATTCATTCAAAATTTTATAATACATCTATGGATAAAGCACATTTAGCATTGAAAGGGCACAGGAACGTTCCTTACATTTTTTGTAATGTCACCATTTTTCTCTGTAGTTTTTCATCAAGCTAGCTATAATAAGGGTAAACCGAGTAGTGATTAGCAGTAGCAGGCTTGGCAGGAAATGAAATATCGGGCCCAGCAGGGTAAAGAACAGTGGCCTCTCCTTGACTACTATTGATTTAGTCCCACTAAGGTCAGCATTTGGGAACTTTCAAATATTCAAACAATTTGCATTTATTACATTTGTTCCAAATACGTTGTGACCTGAAATAATTCTGTATCTTAGCTTGTGTCCCCTATAATTTTTAATTGAAAGATACATAAGGTTACTTCATCCTAATCTCTTGCAAACCAAAGTCCACCTCTGGAACAGTGGGGGAAATTAGTAGTGCTAATATTGTGGCATTTCACTGATTTATATTTTGGAATGGATCTATTAAAGAAAGCAAAGGTATTTCCACTATTTACCTTTTCTCTTTTTTGTTAGGAGAAACTACATAAAATCACTACTGCAAACTGAAAGATAATTCATTTCAAATTGACCAAATCAGTTCACTTCAAAACTCTAAAAATGTATTCTCTATTTAGGCGTATTGGTAATCAGATTGATAGATATCTATATAATAAAAAATGAGTCCTTTGGTAGTTTTATGCTGTAGTTAAGTTGCTCCAGTCCTGTAATTAACTTCTCCCTAGTAATAGATGGACAAATACTTTATTTGAAACTAGCACAGAATATAATGTTTAGAACTAATGTTTGTACGTTAAATGTTGGGTTTTTCTTTACTTAATAGCTTAAACCAAAGTCCTGAGCTAAAATGTAAGATTTGTGTTTCATAAATTATGGGCTTTTCTTTAATAAAAATAGCAGAAATATGGTAGTATATGTTGCACATATGTTCTTACTTTTTTTTTTTTTTTAATGGTACTGTGTTAAATCAGAATATCAATAAACATACCTAAACCCCTTTCCCAGAATACATTTTGCTATTGACTAGAAGGGGTCAAGATTTTACCAGCATATCATACTGTTTTGAGAATAAAAAGGTAACTTTATTTGTCTACCTTTAAAGAGCTAATTTAGGGGAAGCTGCTAGCAGGAAAGCTAGCATGAAACAATGCAAATACAATGATAAGATACAGTCCCAAGAATACCAAGATTTATTGAGGAAACAAGAAAAAACAATTATCTGAAAAATGATCTCATTTTAGGGAAGTTGGTAAAGTTTACTTTTTCTACACCTGTATCTAGGATTACAGAAGATGCTGTGGCCAGGCAAGGGCCGGGCTGTGGCATGGCAGGGCTGGAGCCAGCACCGCTGCACATTGTGGGGCAGTGACCAACGACCCCAGGCTGGGCCAGGTTGGGGCTGGGGCTGGGAGAGGGCAGGGGGGAGACCTGGTGGAGGCAAGGACAGGCAGCGGGGCCTCGGGGCAATACAGGTGCAGAAGAGGAAACAATTCAAAGCTGAACAGGATTTATTCCTGAAAATTCTTATGGCTTCCTATTTGGAATTATACATGCCTCATAGATAACTTGCCTTGAGCAGATGTAAGCCAACAGTTTCCAGAAATGAGATACATATTGACCTGAAGGAGCAATGAAAGCTCCCTCATCTGTTTGACTCGGCAGAGACTGATGACTTCTGATCAGTATAAAGGTCCTGAGTCACTGCTTAGGTGTCCTGCATATCGTCTCACTCTTCTTAAAATCTCTGTTAGTATCATAACTATTTTATGATACAGGGTAAACATTACATTTGGAAATCTATGGGTTATGGCACACCATAGCACAAGGCAAGCGTTAGAAGGGTTTGGGCCGGAGCAGCAAGCACGGATCAGTGCTCAGCACAGGGCAGAGGCGAGCCCAAGCAGCTGCTTGGCAGGAGGCAACACTTGGATGGTAGATGTTTAACAGCATCATTGTAGGTTGTTCCATGCCGGCTGGCCTTGGTGCCAAGCATCCTAGGCTCATTTAAGTTACTGACAGGGATGAGGCTATACCATCAATGCACCATATTAATAGTCCTCATTGTCAGGTAGGACCTCTTATTTATTTCCTTCATATAAATTACAACTTAGCAAACATTTAATATTTTCTAGTGTAAATGAGGTTAAGCAACATTAAGTTTAAAAATGTGTGTTACGCTCAGCAGCATTATATGTAGTGTTTTCTCTACTTATTTGAAGCACAGGAGGTAGACTGTCTTTGAAACTGCCATGTAGGTGTTAAAGTGCTGCTAAGCAGTGTCCAAGAACATATCTTTTCTTTGCGGTAAGTCAAGAAATGAAGGTTATTGCTAATCAACAAGAATTAGTTTCTATTTCATTTTTATTTTGAGAAAATATATACCTGCAAACACAAGGTCAATGAGTTTCTAAATTTAAGACTCAATAGTGGCTCACCCTGTGCACTGCTTATTATTAGAATTTGTAAAATTTGTAGATTTGTAAATCTATTTAACTATCAAAAAGGTATTTTTGCTTAAACCTGTGCTTTAGAGATAACTAAACTGGTTTTATTAACTTATAGTGTGAAAAGTCTCAGTTAATCATTTGAGCTAAATTAGCAATGACATATAATAGTGTTAGAAGTTTCTCCATGCATGTTGCTTTCAAATTAGGTACTGTGAACACTAATTACGAATGTGTATAAAATATAATAATCATATTAAGGAATCAGTATACCCTAACTTGATCTTTTCTCATTTGAATGGTTAACAATAGACACAATAAAATATACTGTGGTTGTCTGATAAATAATTTTACCTCTCTTAGTAATTACAATGCAAAGGAATACAACAGAACTGTCTATCAGTGCTGAAATCTCTTCACAATTTGTATACGAATGAATACAAATCAATAGTTCTGTTGTATCCTTTGCTAACCAAGATGGATTAGAACACGGTGACAGTCTGTCTAGGCAACACAAGACAAATGGAAAGCTTGTCTTTAGTCAGTGACAGGATACATATCAGAATGTTTTCCTTTGTGGGGTCAATCAAGTACATTTCTTTATTGAGTTCGGTAATGTTATACATGTTTTTGATGTGCTATTTTAGCATGCTGTTAATTTTTCACAGTATAATTTCACAGTACTATTTCATTCAAAACATTGCATGTTTTTAATTTTATTATGATCTTATATGGTTGAATTATTTATTTCTAAATATGTGCTTTTCTTTAGAAAAGTATTCCTTGACAGTACTTGTAATACCAACATTGAATAGATTCATTGTGCATATTCAAATTCAGCAAATCAGTAAACATCTCCATGAATGTTAGAATTTAAAAAGGAGATTTTTTTATTTTTAGACTTGATATAATGAAATTAGGTAGAATTCCACCTGTTTTAATATGCTGATTTATGGAGGTAATTCTGGAGTTTAGAGAGCATAGATTCATGTCAGCCCCAATGCTTTTTGAGCTGTGAAATTCATGAAATTTCATGAAATTAGCACCAAGTATCAGATTCAGCCAAACTTCTTAATTATATAGGAATAATCAGTTGCACAGATTAAAGCTGAGGAAACAATTCTGCTTTCTTCAGAGCAGTTTTAGGAATCATATTGGTTCCCAAGCTGAAGTTGATGCCATGCTCTCCAAGAAGTAAACAGGAGGTAAACAGGAGGGGGGAGCAGAGCAGCAGTCTAATTGTGAAAGAATGTCAGTAAAAATTCTTCCGTTTATCTCAGGCCTCAAATGGACTACAGTGTGCTGTAGTTTGAGAAAGTGATGGGCTAATTAAAGAAAGCCTAGAGGATAGCAATGTGATTTATAAGACATGATTTCTGGGGAAAACAAAATGACCTGAATTTCTTCTAAGTCTAGGAAACAAAAGACTGAGAGTGGGAATAACTTGTTAACCCTGTTTATGGAGAGCAGGACAAGAACTAATGGACTCAAAACTTTGATAGAAGAGATTTTAGTTTGAAATGGAAAATGGAAAAGAACAAACAAGCAAGCCTTTTCTCATGGAAAAGTGAAAGTGGTGAAAGAGAATGCCCAGGGAGTTTTGGGCAATCTCACTGAAGATCTTTAAAAGGTTAGGCAAATATCTGTCAGAATGAAATATGTAGAATTAATCCTATCTCATAGGAGGACAAACTAAATGATATCTCACAATTCTATCCATTATTTTGTTGGGATTTGATAGGAATGAAACAATTATTCCAAAACTATGCAAAATTCTCTTTCTAGATGTGTTTTGATCAAGCAAAATAATCATTTTTCTGTATGGAGCATACTATAGACCACTTTAATCAAAACAGCTAAGGTGAACAGCAGCAATTCCACCAAACGTAATGAAGGGGAAACTGAAATCAGTCACACTGAAGTACAGTGTAGAAATAAACAGCAACACCACCATTTTGCATTCAAGTATCAATTTATTTCTTTAAATACCAATAGGTTGATGACCAATAAAAAAAATCTTAAAAACTTAATGTTTTTTAGCAAATATCCTGCTACACTGCAATTTTATGCTTTCCATCTAGTTTAAGAAAGTTAAATTTAAAAATGGAAGGTCTACTGGAATAATGATAGAAATAGAGAATCCACCTGCAGAAAAATGACCAAAAAGCTTAGCTTTTTCAATTTAACAACATGACAGCTGAAAGAGCTTATTAAGCTGATCACTCTTAATAAGTCCCATATGTGGTTAAAAATGAGGTTGAAAAATGAGTCATTAAAAGTAAGATACAACTCTAATCTAGGACCTAGACAACACTAACTCAAGGAAAAAGTCTATTAATGACACACAAACACATTTGGGCTGGAAGTGAGAAGAAAATTTTTAACCATCAGAGGAATGACATTGTCCAAACACATCATTCTAGAACTGAACAGATCCTTTGACCTGTGTCCATAAGACTTAATTTGATTTCACTTTGCTTGGCATAAATCACCCATAATCCCTTCTGAATTAGCACTGGTTACTGTGAGTGAAATTTTTCTGTGAAAGTATTACAGAATGGCCATATGCTTGAAATAACCTTCTCTCGCTCAGTCATACATGGAAAACAGATGTCTGTGTATCATTTACACAACCTAAAGGAAAGATTATCCGAAGGGCTTACAGGGTGCAACGTAATAATGGTAGAATGTTACTGTTCCAATACCTGGTGTATGTAGAGATACTTGTGGCACCATAAGTACCTGAAAAGTTGTTGTGCATCAATCTTTTTTAATTATTTTAAATTCAAGGATAGCAGGCCTAGATCCTTAGGTGACTCTATGGGATTTCAGCTCCTGCTGATCCTCTAATAAATTAAGGCCCTAGTGAACAAACTAACCACTGTTTTAGTCCAGATCTTTCCTGAAAAGACAACAGTGCTTCAATTCATGATACCTGTGCTGTAACTACCAATAAAAACTGGCAATTACTCTGTGTGATTAGGAGGACCACTGATCTATCTCAGCATGGAGACAGTATTGGGATATCTATGGCCTGGTGTCAGGCTCTGGGACTCTTTCTATTAGCCTGACTTCCTCAGGAAACTGTTTAATTGTTAGCATTTCTCAAGTGCCTTCCCATTTTAAGAGCTGGGCTCAAGCATATAAATTACAGAGTTTTTCCGCCTGATTTCCTGATGTCACACCTTCAGGATAAACTTCATCCTTTCTCTTTTAGAACCCCCCCTTCTATTAGGTTTCTCCTCTGCCAGACTTTTCACCCAAGCTTGCTTTCTATAGATTTGCAATTGCAGTCTCCTCTATTTGACAGCTAAAGAGAGTGCCTTCAGGTCATTTCAACCTTGAATGAATGTAGTGTGGTGTCCCCTAACAGACCTCTTTTTCCTTGCTTTCCACGTTATCTCTAGCAGTAGGACTACAGGACATTCTTGAAGGGCCATTTTATTCTGTGGCTCACCTTTTTCCTCATAGTCTTGCCTCCTCTATGAAATTCTCTGTTGTCATTGCTTGCACCTCCTGGCATCTGAGCCTGGAACATACAAAGCAAAAATATAAGCTCATGTTGCATAGGCTGAATTTCTGTAAGAGCTCTGAAAAGGAATACAAATAGAGATACCAGAGTTTTTCATGAAGGGAAAATGTGGTAGATATCTAAAATAATATAAAATCAAAACATCAGTAGCTACAAAACACCCATCTCAACAGTGCTAGTCAGAAATGTTGCCAATCACATTTTGAAAGCAAGTATGCAAAATTAGAAATTTGATATGCATTGTACATAGCAACAGAAGAGGTTTGATTTCATATATTCTGAAGAAAGATACCATGTCTCTTTTGTTGTCTACTGAGAGGTTATGTTCTAGTATAAAGAGAGCCATTGTCCATTTAGAAGATGAAATGTACCTACTGTGTTTCTTCCAATTATTACTTTGATTTAAATATTTATAAAGCAGGACATTCCCCTACATGTATTAGATGTAAATCATCAGCCATAGATTAGCTGAAAAATATGTCTTTAGGATAAGTTTTTTATAAAGCAAGTTGGACTTTAGGCCAAACTTTTGATGACAATACTTTTCTGAAAGCATACTGCTTTATTTTGTGTTTTGTCAACTGTTCATCACTGAACACAAAAAGATGTAAAGTGGAACAGTAAAGAAAAATTAATGAAATAACTGTAGCTGAAATAAATCTGAAAAGTATCCATTTTTTTCAAAAATGAGTAAGCAACAAATCTGCCAGGGTACACAAGCAGATCTCAGAAGATCTTGAATTGACTATCTTTCTCATGTATGTAGTTGCAAGTTGGTTGATAAATGACTGATTCCAGAGAGACTCTATAAGTTCATCAGCTGGGGGTGAAGAGTCCTATATAATCTAAATTTGCTAAATTTGAGTCATACAGATTTATTTGTATGGTTTAATAGAGAGATAACCTTTCCAGATTAGTAGCTTTTCCAAGATGGTTGCTGAAATTAAAATGTTATAAATGTCATTATAACCATATAGTCAGGCTTCAGAAAGTCTATATATAAGACACTTCTTAGATTTACAAGGAAAAAAAATCTTCCTCAGAATAATTATTTTGCTGTTATTACTGACTGAGAAGAGGCACTTAAATATATCAGCAATACCTTGTGATGGTGTCTGCCAAGCACATGTCAATGCTGTCCTTTGGAACAGCTCATTTTTACAAACTGTGATCCTTGAAGTGTATCTCACAGTGTGGTGCCAAAGAAATAGTAATAATGCAGACCTATCAGAATATCTGAATTTGTTACATGGATGAGGTAGACATTATGGTGGGGGTACTACTTCTGAATTCCACCTTTGCTGGTGGAAGAAACTGGCCTCTGCACACTATTCACACAAGTATTTACCAGTCAACTGTCCAAACATCCACATCTGCTTGAAAGATGGAGGGATTCTTGGTTGACATTAGAAGCCTAACTCACTTAGGAAATGCCTATTAATCAGACAGTTTGAGAAGATAAATAAATAAGGATACACAGACGAAGAGTATCTAGGACTCTAGTACTGGAATAGTCTGTAACTGGTGTGACCGAAAAAATTGTATGGAAACATGACATAATTTAGTTAACTTTAACCTAATTCCTGTGATCTACAGTTTTACAGAATAATTGAAAGCCTGAAGAGATGATGAAACCTTGCTTGGAAGATCTGCAAAACAAGATAAGTAAAAAGAGTGCTTATCAGACAGATCTCTTGTAAGTCTGTTACTGGAATGAGGCTGAATTAACAATCAACATGCCACATCAGTTGTGTAACTGCATCAAATTCTTGGTCAAGGAATAGGAAAAAAGAGAAAATAATGGCAGATCATAGAGAGAAACTACAAAACAAAGTTCTCTATACAACAGGAGACCCTCTGTTTTAAACTAAGAAAAGATTGTTTTGAAGAAAATTAACTTAAATTATCTCAGGAGGAAGTAGATTTTCATGTTATGTTACATAGACTAAACATTGCAAACAGTGGATGCAAATCAGTCATAATCACAGCTGAAGACACAGATATCTTGGTGGTTTGTTTTGGGTTCAGCAATGAATGATACATTGCAACTGATATATAAGAAAGTTCAGGTATAGACCATGGATTCATGGTATTCATGAAATATCATACTTCCTTGACACTGAGGTGGGGCTTACACTGACTAATTTGTGTGTTTCCTTTGGGGATCTAATACTGCTAATTCTGTCATAAGCAAGAAAAATCTGAAGACTGAAAACTGATGAAGAGGGATCACTGTTTCTGATGGGTGTTTTTTAAGCGCCAGCAATCATGGAAGCTTTTGCTGGCTCTTTTAGGAAATTCCAGGAATCCACATGTCATCTGTATGTCTGTAAAAGTCAACAGATATCAGTGAATGAGTCAGTGAACTCTTCCAGGCCAAATGAAGTGAAAGTAACTTCAGGCAGCTTCTGCCCAGCAACATCTCTTTGTTTCAACAAGGAGTGTGGAGATAAATCTCTGCAATGTGAACTGTGCTGTATCCAGTGAATTATGGGTTTGTATCTAATGCCAATAAAAATTTGGACATTCAGTAGATGACTGAATCAACGTCATTTAAACAATCTTATCCAGAGATGCATCTATAAGATCTATATGAATTACTTCTTCTTGCATAGTTGATTATAAAGATTATAATGATTATAAAGAAATCTTAGGACCCTATTTAACAAGATTTAATCAAGGGGAGGTAATGAGTTATTTGTTAATGGTACACTTAAACAATTAATATATATTTTGGTTCCTAATTTGTGTTAAGGTTCTCTCCTTACCAATAGATACGCAAAGCTTGAGTGCTGTAACACAAAAACATATTTATCAAAAGATGAGAGGTATCATCATTAAGAACATTATTATTACTAAGCTACCACTACAATTTAGCAAAGGCTATCATTTATAAACAAAATCTACATAGATGGCTTTTAGAAAAGCATCGTTAGAATTTGCTGCCTTAAGTGGTAGCACTAACTTAAATGTCCTATTTTTGGTTCACTGATTACTGGTGTGAAATAAAAGGTCTTAGGAAGGAGAACACTGATCAGCATTGTCTTAAAAATAAAGGCAAAGATCCACAATGCATATCTAATGCTACTGCACTTGAAAATTAAAGACTGATTAATGAACTTTAAGGCTAGAAGGGATCAGTGTGACCACTTTCATTTTTTATTTTAGGTGATAATTAAATGCTTATGTTTGTGTATTGCACATTTCCACCTGAGGTAATTCAAAGGAAGGTAATAGCTTTCTACTCATACATTACTTACATATTTCTAATTCCAAATTATGGTAACATAGGGTTTCATTTTGCAAGAGGTAGTGGAACTAAGTAGGAAGAGGGGAACAAATGACATAGGAGACTGCTACTTTATACTTTGCCTTTTACCTCCCTTTGGTTTGAATCTGGCCAAGACATTTCTGTGATACTAAGCCAGAGAATAAATAACTTGTATTCAGATCTCTCCTAGTACAGAAAATCCCGCAGATCCTTAGGTATGCACAAATAAATTTAACACATCTGTTTAAAAATGCCATTTAACCTGAGAACATTAAGTCAGCAGAGAATATAGGTGGAAATTAGGTTTTTCTATTTCTATCAGTGAGGGAATAAAAGGAATTCAAGCATCAAGACAAACCTGTAGCAGCTGAGCTAGAGACTGGTCACCCTTAAATTGACATCTAATGACAAATTCATGGATTACTATTAGCCTTTAATAAGACAAATTTATTGTAAGAAAAAGGGACAGTGCAGTCACACAGAAAGAAGATAGTTTATAAAGAAAGAGAATTTTTATCTCCCAACTTGTAACTTCTTGAAAAGCTTGAAAGCATTCAAATACAGCAATCAAAAGCTTAATTATGTTGAAAAATTGGATTTCCTGATTTTGAAATTCAGTTATGATATTTGTAAAGGTTTAGAAGCTATTTACTAAAGTCACTTTCCTGGCTGAGTAGGTTATGTTGAATTCACAGGAAAAACACTGGAAACTATTGGAGATCTGGAAATGTAAAATCAAATCTCTCTATAATCTCCAAGCTCATATTTCTTAGACTCTAGGTGGCTCTGTCGTTAATTCTGTAAAATGAAGTATTTGACATATACATCAAAATTCAGCAGTACTTGTAAACCTCATGGGTATTTCCTGATATAAAAAATTGACTACTTCAGCTATTTAGAGTGAAAGTGAGCTTCAGTGGCATCTTGTACAATTAAAGCAATTGTAAATGCTTAAATGCATCTATTGCATGTATTGAGAAACACTATAAAAGTATAAGATGATCATACATACACATCTCAATTTCACAACTGAATAACATGGTAAGATATTTTATATGGCAGTGATGAAAATAGTCATTTACAACAGATTTCTATGTTTTCATGGCACATAGGTCAACAGCTCTTCTCTTCAGAAGACCTATCTGTGCCACTGAAGAACAGCTGTGTGTTTCAGTGTTTCAGTATCCCCAAACTGTAGACATATGGATGCTTTCTTGGAAGCCTCAAAGAACTTTCCAAGATAGACTCTGATTAAGAGTCCCCTAGGTCTCCTCAGCTCAACTGGAGTGGAAGGCCTATTGTTCCCACAATTTGACTTTTTCATGGCAAGATGCATAAGTGAATTTGGGAAGTCTCCACCTGGCATCATTCCCAGTCTTTTTCTTTCTATCTCTTATTTGAATCAATTCCTTAAAAACTTTTGTGGGTTTTTTTGTACCCTATTTTTCTTAGTATAATTTCTGGTAATTAAATTGAAAAATCAATAGAAAGAAAATGTGATTTCTGGTTAGCACAATTGCTAATACATAATTTATTTTAAGGTCTTCAGATGTGCTTGGTATGATTTACCCCTTCTAACTTACAGTTTAAGGATCCTAGTCCTACCCAACAATCTTCAAGGTTAATCTTTATTAACTAAATCCCCCCAAAAGGACTTTAAAAGGCACTTGAAATACAAGTTTTTTCAAAAAGGCAGAATGCCTGCTGCATTAATTTCATATACACCTCAGGTTTTAAATGGAAAGTTTGAAAGAAACCTGTTTGAAAGAAACCTGTTTGAAAGAAGCCTGTGAGTTCTGTTTCTGCACAGCTCAGCACCTAAACCTGTCGGAGTGGGGGGACGGACCCGGAGTAACGATGAGTCTCAATATGAGTATGGTCGTTCTCCCTTTATTAGAGCTTTTACAGAGTATATATAGACAGGCAATAAGCATGTGCTAGCGATAGCTATATGATTGGCTTACAGCTTCTGTCCACGCGCATAAAGCGGATATATGATTGGTGCAAGGTTGCTGTCCACGTGGAGGGGTCCGTCGACATTTATGGAACCTAGTTCCGTCTAGACTTGTTTACCAGTTTTGTGAATACCTTCTTTTGTAGTGCTCAAGGCCGCTGCAAGGATCGCTTGCCTTGGCCTACATTCCTTCCCTTACCCTGAGAACGGGATTGCTCATCCCAATCAGATCATGCCCTCTCTCGCTTAACCATTCTTCCACATAAACCCATTCAGGATTCAGAAAACAAATCTCACCCTCCTATGTCCCCTGAGGAGCTCTCCATAGTAGGTTTTCTTAGAACATACTTAGCACAACTCACAGGAGCACATTCTCTGCTCTGTGACAACATCCGAATTCTTTTTAAATGTGAGAATTTAGTAGTTAGCACATGTCTAAAGTAGACTCAGCCTTATGAGAGAGTTCAACCTACTTCTGCTATTTCTTAGAGATGCGCCTTGAAACCAGGTTATAAGCTGTTTTGTTGGAAAGGAAATTGTTTGCTTCTTCCACTGAAATTTGGCTACCATGCAGCAAGGAGTTCAAGACTTACTGGAGAAGGAGAGAAAGACAAAGGAAGCAGGACTGAAGTCTATTAGCAAAAGTAATTTGTCGGAGTGGGGGGACGGGCCTGGAGTAACGATGAGTCTCAATATGAGTATGGTCGTTCTCCCTTTATTCAAGCTTTTACAGAGTATATATAGACAGGCAATAAGCATGCGCTAGCGATAGCTATATGATTGGCTTACAGTTTCTGTCCACGCGCATAAAGCGGATATATGATTGGTGCTAGGTTGCTGTTCACGTGGAGGGGCTTGTCGGCCCCCTCCTTGACTTGTTTACCACTACTTGCCTTCCCCTTTTGTAATGGTCTAGGAATGTTCAAGGACAGTTCACATAGCCGTGGGATCCTCCCTCCATCGTGAAGACAGGATTGCTCACTTCTAAGAGATCATGCCCCTTTTCACTTAACCATTCTTCCACAGTCATTGCCTGAGAGATCAGATCCCAGCCCACATCTTTTTCTGAGAAAGTTTTAAGAAAAATACAGAAGTAGTACTAGGAACAGAGATCAGAGATTTCCAAAGTTCTCTTTTATACTATAAACTCATGTTTCCTTTTCTGTTCTCACATTAGCCACTGAATCAGAAATTTTCCAGTGTGACACTGCGTGGAAGCACCTGGTCTTTCTGTGTTCCATGTAAAACACCTACCCCCATATTCTCTGTTCCCGTTTTCCACACTGCAGGTCAGAGGCAGGCAGAAAAAGGCAGTAAGGCACTGTAATTCTTTACATCAAAATGTCTAGCAGGCAAGCATCCAGATTCAGAACCGGAATTTGAATCCTGAGTTTGGAAATGAAATCACTCACCCAGGAAATGGAGGGAGAGAGAGATACCGCAGGCTGGGAAATACATCAGGAAGCTCTCTGGAGAAAAAATATCTCCTCAAAACTGGAATTCATAATCTTAAACTCTCACCCCAGAAGAGACAGAATTTGAGAGATTCGGCAAGAAAGACAGGCTTTGGATTGCCTCTTATCCTTCCAGCCCAATGGTCTTCCACTGCTGACTCCATGGAGTTTTGACAGAGTCACATTTCATAGAATTAGCAGCCCACAAATAGCATGGATACTGGGACAAACCATAGAAAACGGAAATTGTAGGCTTATGTTGAAACATTTCTAGAACAAAATTCAGTCATTTTCTAAGTAAGGGTAGGTGTTTTAACAGCTAAATTATTATGCCAAAGTTTAGGCATCACTGAATGCCTTTTCACTGAAAAATGCTTCGCTGTGTGCTGAACTCAGAGCTGTTTCCTAACTATACTCAGCATGTCAACCAAATTCCTTAGAGGCACCAAGATCCAGAATTTATGAATCTCAGATGGCCTTAGAAGGGAGATAGAAACAAAAACTTATGCCCTTGGCATACACAATAACAGAGTTTTAGATGTCTAAGGAACTTTTATGAGAAATATAGGCATTTGGGACATTTAAATGTTATTTTGGGTTTTACCCCAGGCACATAAGTGATGACTAGGTCCTAAAGTGGATTTAGCCTTACATCTGCTTTATGACTGGCAGATTCTACAGAATATAAAACAAATTGTTTCAAACAACCTAAAAAGAACCCAAAATCTAGAAGGTGTAAATTAATATATAATCATTAACCATTTTTTTTGGCTGGGATTCATTTACATTTAGATGCCTACAGTGTTTAGATCCTATCCTGTTTATAAAAGAATGGCACCTATGATTCAGTGAACACATTGATAGGAGCAATTATCTTGAATCAGAGCCTTGCTGAATATGCTGTCAATTATTCTGTCAACTTATGTTATTATATATACTATTATAAAGTTTACTTTCTATAACACCTGGTATAGACTAAAAATTTCATACTTACCAATGGAAGACTTTAAAATAGTTCTTAACCTCAGAGTGCGTTAAGACACACATTCAATAGTGAAATAGTTCAATAGTTAAGACTCACATTCAATACTGAGAAAACTGTTTTATGTAGAGTTATCGTTCTCGTCAGTGTTTAATTCCCAATCAGTTTATTCACTTCCAGGTTCTTTTTGTTATATTTAATCCTGACTCCTCATCTTTATAGTTTTACTTTGCACAAAAATGAGCCCACTTCAGCTGCTTTCCTTACATCCCTCAAATGAGCCTTCAGTCTTTGGATAAATAAAGTCTTACAAGAATACATCACTTCACTGGCTATGAAAAGCTAGAAACAGTAATCTTTCAGATGTGCCTAATTAATGCTAACGAAATGCAAGTGATGTTTTCTTGTAATCAGTAGTAAAACTCAGAGCCTGGAAGGACTTTTTCATAATTTTACTATATACAAGATTTCTATGATGCTCCTAGGTACTGGTCACTTACTTTTTACATTAGCACAGAACATTACATCCAGATGCATTCAACTGAATGCCTTCTAGTTTTTTCAAAAGATTATTTCTAAATGTAATTGTTTTATACAAAAGAGTGAACACTGATATGTTACCATGGTTTTGACTGTTGCAAATCAATATGAAAATACTCTTACAACTCAAGTAGGAGTACAGATAGTAGTCATATTATACTCCCAGGTGGGTCACAAAATCAGGATTAATCTGTTCCTTGTAAGATTAACTTCACACAGTGAACTGCCTGCTTTGATTAGTATATGAATCAAAGACTTACCATCTTATCCCAAGCTTTTTATATTATATATGAAACCTCATTGCATGAAACAGTTGGCAATAGTTGTTAACCGAACAGAAAAGGAAAGAAGAGAGATTCTATTCTTTCAATAATACATAGAGAAAATACATCTTATTTTTAGTACTGAACCTGATGCATATAAAGAGTTTTGGATTTTGAAAATTTTCTTTAAAAATAAACATGAGACTGGACTGAATTCAATTTTCACACTACCACTCGATAACAAAAGTCCAAAATTAAAATAGTGGGTTTTTTTAGACAAATAGGAAAATTGATATGTCAGGTGACTGATGTTTTGCATCAATTAATGGATTGACTATAACTTGGCCACAATTTCATCCTTCACACTTAAGTATCTGGACTAATCTTAGTCCTATAAGGAGATAAGCGCAAAGAAGTGGAAGGCTCTTAGTAATCCCTAACTTTTCAGCAACATTTCCTCAATATTGTAATTTCCCATTCCCTATGGATAACTTTACACTGACAGTTTGTCTCACGCCTTATTTTTCTCAAAACATCCTGATCTTATCATCATCCATATTACAAAATGCTACTTTACACCTATGATTTGCAGAAAACCAAATATTTTTACCCAGAAAAGAATCTGTGTAGCTGACCTTGACAGCCATTAAGCCAGAGAAGAAAGTAAGGAAAGAAGAGCTGCCGCATTAATTTATCAATCTGGATTTTAAATATTTTCTCATTAAAAGAGAGAATTTTTCTTTCTATTTTTGCCTTTGAATTCCCTATATTTTGTGGACATTTATGTGATACTTTAATATCTACAACTGAATGCAGTATCCTTCAGAAAGTTTTGCCAGAAAAGCAAAGAGAATAACTATCTGTTTGTTCCATGTTGGGATGCCTCTGAATCCATACTACATAAGGTAAAGCCATAGTGATTTTTTTCCTTCTAAAAATTTCAATACACTTTTTGGAAAGTGGAAAACAATTTAAAAGTCCAGAGTCTTTTTTTTCATTTCTTTGATCTCATGTATTTCTTAGGCTGGTGCCAGTTATCTAAAAATCAAAACTAATGGAGCTTTAGAATTTTACAAGAAAATTTATTATTTTGATATTACACTCTTGGAGTATATCTGGAAGCTAAAATCTAACTGCTGTAAGTGCTTGGTTCAAAAGGATGCATAATTAACCTCAGCTCTTTTAATAATATTATGTTATGTTTTGACAACCAAACAGTAAAACCTCAGCATGAACAACTTCTGTTTTTATTGAAATCAACAGACAGAAACCATAAATAATTGTTACATGCCCTGCTGATAATACCAATTAGCTAGGATCATACAGAAACTGCTGTAAACAAGAACAGTGTATTGTAGCAGGGATTCAGACGTTTGAACCACAAACAAAATACACAAGTTTGAATGTACTGCTGAGAAACACTCTGTCTTATGTCCTTTTCAGGGTTAGAAAAATCTGTAATGTTCAAAGGCCAATCTATCAGACTGCTGCATATCCGTATTCCTCTGTGCTCAAAAAACAGCAGCAGATGCTGGTAAGCATGCATTTCCAGAGAGAACTATTGTCATGGTATGGAAGGTGAAATAAAGTGGTAGACCCTGAGATGCTATGGTATGGCACAGCCCATTTAAGACCAAGGAGTATAAATGAAATTTTACCTAGAACAGTGGCTTAAGGTTCACATGTCATATAAACCCCAATTAGCATCTCAAAAATAGATTTAACTGTGAAACAAAAGCAGTAGATAGCAGTGTGCTGAAAGACACACGTGCTTTTACATGTGTTCTCTAACTCTTGTTTTGCAAGGAAAAGGAAAGATGGTCTAGATGTCAGACTACCAGCTCTGGCCCTGGGAAACCTGGCTCCATTTCCCACTGATTTCCAACTGGCAAGCAGATTATTTAGGTTACATCCACAGAGCACAAGGGATTGCCCAGTGAAGATACCCATTCTAATTGGTGGTGAGTTAGCACAGGTGGTAGATGCAGCATAGTTACGTTTGGATGGTGCTTCACCAGTATCCCAGGTG
Source organism: Apteryx mantelli (assembly GCF_036417845.1). Classification (NCBI taxonomy): domain Eukaryota; kingdom Metazoa; phylum Chordata; class Aves; order Apterygiformes; family Apterygidae; genus Apteryx; species Apteryx mantelli. Next base: position 110,361,887 of record NC_089980.1, on the reverse strand, counting down.
ACCTTTGGTATCCTCAGCACTACACTGTGCCACATAGATAAACTGCCCCAGTCTACACAATAAAGAAAAAGTCTTCCCTAGTGCCTAAGTGGTTAAATACTTGTAGTAGGCACCTACTTAGTCCTCCTGATGTTTCTTTTCTGCACTCCTTTCCTAGCAGGTTCAAGGAAAACTTCAATTCTGCTGTTGTAGGCTATGGAATAAAAATAAGCCAACTTAACTTTTCATAAAAAACACAGAATATTGGCATTTTTGTCCTTGCAGTAAGGGACATATAAGGTCATGATCTCTCATTTCTGGTCAACATTTGAGTGACAAGGTCTTTTTAAAGTGTAATTCTACAGAGGAATCTCCTCTATTGCCAGACTCTTAGAGATAGGCCTTTCATTGAAATCGCAAAGGTACACATTTTCAGAAAAGGACCAAACAATCCCTAGCCACTTCTTTCTGCTTGGTTATTAGTCATTCAGCAGGAGAGGAACCCCCCCCCCCAAAAAAAAAAATCAAAAAATTAATCAAACAAAAATGTGTACTACAGAAAGATCTCTAACTAATCAAGCCTGAGAAACCTTAGAAATCTGTTTTGTTTTTTTAAGGATATGTGGAATGTAAAGATACCTGGTTTGTAAGGATATGTGTTAATGGCTATTCCACCTACAGGAAAAACACAAGAGACAGGAAAAGTAATAAACTAAACAGAGATAAACAAACCCTAAGGAGCAATAGATAACTGAGATGATAACAAAGACCAGAGCTATGAGGTAACCAAGCGATGGGACATTGAAGGAACCAGTCAAGCATAACAGTGGAGAGGTTCCACCAGAACCTTGTGACTAGCAAAAACAGAAACAAGATTACCATGGGTACGATGGGAAAAAGCAAGCTTCCTACACAGGATAATTGAGGAAGCTTGTGGGGTTGTGTAAAACTTACTATGGGATGTTCTAAGGGGATTGTGGGGATGTACAAAAATTATGGGAGGTTTAGGTGAAGGACTAAAGGTGGGGAAAGATATGGATCAAAGTGGATTGAGAAGGTACAAGCTTGGGAAAATGGAGAAGGGGGCCCTAGCTTGTAGGTATGCTTGTCTGGCCAGTCCTTGCACCTGATCACTGCTGTCTGTGCTATCTTATAAACCTCTGCTCTGCCTATTTTCCTGTGTGCGTTTACTCCCTATTCTCTGTGTGTGTGTGTGCGTGTGTGTGTGTGTGTGTGATCCACTAGCAAACTCCAAGTTGGACTATCTGTGTTGATCTGTTGGTGGCCAGCGGGGGTCTGTGCAGAGTGCGTGTGTGTGCATTAGGGATGCAGGGTCAGCCTGCCTACAGGATGGACCTGCAAACAGGAAACCACAGCAGTCACAGCTATAGGATAGGATGTGGAGAATGCCTGCACCTTGGAGGGCATCAGCTTCAGCTCTAGCTGGCTGGGAAGGAGAAATCCCCAGATCATGAAGCCCACTGGATTTTTTCTAACACTGACAAAATTATCAACAGAAGAAATAAATGTTAAAAAACAACAAAAAAAACCAGTCTTTTCCATTATTGAAAGCAAACCGACAAAAAAATTTTCCAATTTTTTAAAACAAATACTGGGTAACTTAGTGACATCTTGCAGATTTTCTGGGGACACTGTTACTGTTCAAAAATTTAGAAGCCTCCATCGGACATTTTGATTTTTAAGCAAAAATCTGAGGAAAACACCCCAGCAAGAAAAAATGTTTTGGTTAGCTATATATATATATAAAAAAAAAAACAGCTTTAGCAGTTCCTGAAAACGTGGCTTGTTTTTAAATACTTTAGGCATTTTTTAATCTGTTGAAAATGCAGATATTACAACTGCACTTAAATCTAAACAACAAACATTTTCAACAGACAGTTATCAAGACAAGTGGTCATCAAAGATAATGGCCGCTTATAACCACCACTAAAGTCAGCAGACTGAGTGAGCATTTAAGCAAATAAAGTTGCTTATTTTAGATAGTGAAAGTACTTAAAGTTTGATATCATTGGTAAAAAACTTAAACATACCGTTTTGAATTTTTCCCACAGTATCACAATACATGGCTATGCTGGCTTCTTCTCAAATCTGTCATTTTTGTATTTGGCATAGAAATGAATGAGGGAGTTAAAATAGCTTTAAGCTTTAAGCTTATAGCCTACTGTATTCATACAGTAGGTACTGGACTAATGTAATTTATGATCAATACCCCATTTGCATGCCTCTTCCCAGAGACATTTCCATAGACAGGTTTCCTGACAGTTGATACTACCAGAGCAGTACTTTGTAACTCTATACTGTAAGGCTGAAATTGTAAAGATGGGGCACTGTCATGTCAAAATGGTATCACAGTTATAGCTATCAAAAAGGCAATAACTAAATTCACTCTTACAGAAAAATGTTCATGGGAGACATAACACCAGCTTTCAGAGTTAATACCACCAGCTTTACTAAATTCAGACACATCATAGAGCCTTGTTTCATTTTTTCATTCAAAAATGTGAAAAGCGAAGAGGGCTGAGTTCAATGCATTGGTCCTAACATTGTCACAAACCAGCACTACCAATACTCTAGATTAAATTGTAAGAAGGTGCTCTTTCTTCAGAGTTGGTTTTTATCAATTCTATTTTGTTAAAAATTGGCTTCTTACAGCAAGTAATACAACCTAGCTATGTTTCTTGAAAAACACTGTATGTTTCTGAATCCAGCTCTTTGAACATTCTGTAATTTATTTTATGATCTTTTCAGTTGAAGGAATTAGGACTGTAAGGTACTACTCAAGACCTCTGAGTCCAGACAATACAGAGGAGCAGTGCTCACAAGGAAGAGAGAAAATTCAAGGGAAAACTTGTGGAACTTCTATGAGAGAACTTAAAAGGAAAAAAAAATCGCAGAGGCAAAAACTTGATTCGTAATGATAGTGAGGTATCTCTGTATTTTTAAATGGGAATGCTTAATTAGAGTTACTATCAGAGATAGTATGTGTGAGTAAAAGGAGCACAGATAACATAAATGTCTTGGACAGAAGATTTAATATTTAATTTCTAATAACTCAGAAAGTTTCCAAAAAGCTTTGATCATTAAGATAAAACTGGTAGCAGTGCAAATAATTATGGGATTTTCCCCTAACATGTAAACTTCAGCCTTAGGATTTTAAAGCACTGTTCAGACCTACACACACTGTAACGATGAGGGCACTCAGAACTATTCAAAATGAATAATACAGTTAGAATTACTTAATATATAACCTCTCACATTGTCAGATTATTAGGAAAACCAGGTCTTATCATTATCCAGGAATATTGTGGCATAGAGCTTGCAAACTGTGTCTGCTTCCTTAAATGCAGTAGTCAGTTCTGCAAAACTGGACAAACATGTACTACCTCAAGTCAGCCTACAGAATAGCTTGAATAACAAGACTGCCCAAAGTCTGCAGGTCAGCAGGAAAATATTTTGAGTCAGACACATCTGTAAGGAATCTTGCTGCTTTCTGTCTCTCTTTTGCTCAGCAAATCAATGTTTTATCACCTCCAGGATATTGCTGTAGTAGATGTTCTGTTACTCTGGTCAGGGCTACAAAATCTTGTGATTTATTGCATAAAGTTCTTTTTAAGATTCTTCCTACATATATAAGCAAAAGCCTGCAGTGCACATCAGCAACTCTTTTGATTCCCTTTTCCACACAAATCATCTCTGAAGACCCATTTCTAGTTAATGCTTTCCAGTAACTAACCAGTTAAAAACTGTGGTGATTAGAGGTAGAAATCAACAAAACCTTCACGTCACCTACCACTACTGCAGTTTTGGGTGGATTTCTTTTTCTGAGTTTTTTCTTTCTTTTGCACTATGAGCTCTCCAGGCCTGGGCACACAGCTGTATGTGAGGTACGGTTCACCAGGAACAAATCAAAAGGAGAATAGCAATGTTGTGACTGCAAATCATTGCTCCGTTAAAAAAGTCTGGCTTGTATCCAAGCAAGTTACGAGAACCGACTGTGCCTCTGTTCTTCAGCTCTTAAGTAAAGATGATAATAATAATCTTTACCTTCTCATCTGTCTCCTCAACTTGCACTGTTAGGAGCAAGAACTCGTTCCTTTTCTGTATTTCATAAAATCACCTGTTGGAATGGGGTTGAGAATTTGGTTGGGATCTCTGCAATGCATTATAATATACAGTCAATAATTGAAGCCCTACAACAGTACTGCTTCTCAAATTGGTAGTCATTTATTTTCTGACATTTCTCTTCTTCAGTTTTAGACTAAATAAGTAGTCTTCCACCTTCCCCAGCTTCCTACTGTTTCTTACTTTCTTCTTATCCTTGTTCCACTGATCGTTTTTGTATTAAAGTTCTAAACATGGAAAGATTTGCATATATACTTAATTCTATGTATTTGTGAAAAATCAGCAAAACTACTGTGAATTCAAGCAACCAGCTGCAGGCTCAGATTTCTTGTCAGGTACTCAAGGGAAACAGTATTGCAGCAGGGGTGCAAGAGACATAGGTACATACATTTCAAGAAAAATTGCTCAACCACTTGTTATTGCCTATGATGAGGGTGTTTAAAGTATGCAAACTAAACTAACTATGAAGTTTAAGATATGAAACAGACTAGGCATTTTTAGGCATTTAAAACCTTATAAATCAATATTTATTTTGACAAAAATTCAGGAAGGCAGCACCATGAAATTAAGTTAATTAATTATTCCCAAGTCAGTAACAGCCTTTCAAGCGTCTAAATATTTTCCAGCTAATAGACACAGGAAAACAATTTCTCTGGGGCTGGCAGCTAATTCAGCCTTGATTTTATCTCCTCGCTGGTATTTTCTGTGAGCATGTTTGGCCACCCTTTGCTGCATTTGCACATTAGGGAAGTGCATGGCAATGGAATTATGAGACTGAGCGCCATAATCATCCCTGCTCTGGTATGGCTTCAGGGACATCACACAGATCTTTTTCTCATCCTCTGTGGGGTCCTCCTCTTCACATCCCACTTTAGAGGCTTTGAGATGCCTTGCTGACATTTGTGGCTCCTCTCTTCTGGCACCTCTCTGCCCCTCTTCATTCCCCAGGCATTCCTTTATAGCTGCACCTGCTGAGCAGGCAGCGGGGGCATCAAGCTGCTTTCCCGACTCCACTGCTCGTGGGAAGAGCCCATGAAAAGGAATAGTCTGGTGACACCAGAGAAGTCCTCAAATGTACAGAATAAAAAAAAGGCAGAGGATTTCTTTGCGAAGAGTTGAATCCTCTGTGAAGGTAACTCAATGGTTACCTTCAGAGAGATGATGCAATGTATTCCCTTCTACATACAGTAGCTGAAACCTCTTGTTTCTGTTTGCTCAGTTTGACAGACTTTATCAAAAATGTTCCACTCTGGAAAAAAGGACTGCTTAACATATTTCCAAATGGAAAAAAGAAATGGTAAATAAAAATAGTGAAGGAAACAACGATGTGTATTAGCCATGTCTCAGATTTGGGACATGGAGGGTTGTAGTACCACTGGCTCTAGATGCAGTTTCTCTGGTGGGTCTTACCTGTGTGCTGTCATGGCCAGATTCTTGTGAGTACTCAAAACAACTAGTGAAAAGCCACCACATATTTCTGTGTACCCTACCACAGTCATTCCTTCACATTTAGACTCATGTTGAAAGATGGAAAGGCCACAGGAAAGACCAAGACTAGATTACATTCATTCAAGAAAATCTAATTCGGCGTCATTGCTGTAAATCCTAAATATGAACTCTAGGACCAAGATGGCAATTAATTTGTTGGGCAGGTTACAACTGTGTCTTCAAACACATATTTAATTTAGTTTAAATTCAACATTAAAATTGTGAAATAAATTCCTCCAGTGATTTTACCAAGCTTCTCAGGAAAACACAACTCTAAAATATTATGTGACATTAACAAGAAGGATTTTAATGAAATTTTGGGTGTATGAGCTGCTAAAATTAGTCCTATAATGGGAAGCTGGCTTCAACTGTAATTCTATATTAATTGCTATCACTTCACAACAAAGTTCGTGGTTTTAGCTACCTTTTCACTAGGCTTAAAGTTTTATTATGTGTGTCTGCATGTATAGACAATTGTCTTGGAGGCTAGTCCTGGAAATAAACTGGACCGTAATACTTCAGTGGAAGTCAGTGGAACCTATGCCTGAAGAAAGTGTTCATAGGATCAAGCATCTGTTTTGTAAAAAGTTTGCTCTGTTTTTAATGAAAATAGAAATAAAGCTAAATCTTCATTAAGGATTTAGCCCACAATAAGGACTAATTTTCATAGTTTTGGTTGCAAGAATAGATTATAGTAATTGTAAAATAATTCTGTTTCACATTCAGACAGAAGTATTTACTTTTGTCTATAAAACAATATGATTTTACTTCTTTTTTTTTTGCCTGGATCTGTGAAACAAATACACTTTAATATGTCTTTACCCTTTTTGAATAAAAAAATAATTAGATGGTTACCTTTTGTGGTCACTTATACTAACATCTGCAAATGTTCAATGATTACTGAATCCTTCTAGCTGACTTCCCATTTAGTCTTTTCTTTACTATATATCCTTAGTTTTTGTTCAGTATGGCCTGATTAGTGACTTAATGTCTTATGTACATATATTTTTCTTCTTACAAAATTCATCTTTCCTGCTAGATTAAGGCATCTGTGCAACAAAAATAGAATGTAACTCATTTTATTTGTACTTCTTGGAAAAATAACACACTGATCCAGCAAATACCAGTAAAAGTTGAAATCCTTCCCATACTAAACTGGAATTATTGTGAAAGGTTCCAAGACAATAACTGACTAGGCAGAGATCAACAGTCCCAACAAGTCTTCTCCATGATTACTGTGTCATAATTGGAGATATTTAATTAACTGCACTACAGGCCCTTGCTTTCTCCAGAGCTCCATTAAACTTGATGCTTGTCATACCTCCAGTGCAATTTCCAGACCATACAATTCTGAAGCCTGTTAATACAAAAATTTTAAAAATATAATTCTCTCAAAGGCATTATTTTCCTTTAAGTACTTATTTATTTCTGCATTCCAGGATGACTGTTCAACATGTATGTGCATTCACTACTGAAGGAGAAGCTGAAGGCAGTGAATCTGGGACATGATGACATGTTTTCCAGTATGTATATCCTTGTATTCACTTGACACTTTATTGTGCAGTTTGGGTCTCAGAAAATGTCCTTTTTTGCCAGAGGACATAACCATGTCTTTTCTTCACAGACATTCTTATAATTGTTTGGTTTTGTTTTACTAGCAACAGACCAGGACTGCAATCAAGACTCCATCAGTCTGAGTCCTGTACAGACACCAAACAAAGAGATGATTCTTGCCCCAAAGGCCAGGAATTATTAATCTGAACATAAGAAATGATGGATAGAGACAAACAGAGAATGGACTTACGAACATCAGAACCTTACACAGTAGTAACAATACCTAGCCATGGTGAAAATTCTGCAGGCATTATGCCAAAAAAAGAAGTTAAAGGACATCTGAAGGAGACCAGAACAGTTTTTTTGTAGGCATTTTCAGGCAACTCATTTTAGACATGAGGGAAGGAGGAAGGAGGGTATTTTGGAAGAAAATTATTTGAAAAACGAGATAAGTGAGAGACTCAGGGACAGGATTGACATCTTCATGGTGAATTTGAAATGATAGATAGGATAGAAGAGAACATGGAAGACCTTGAAAATGAAAAAGCTTATTATGTTTTACATTATAAGCCAGAAGGAATGAGTGGAGGAATACACAGGAAGTGTGATATGGTCAAAAAGGAAACGTAACAATGATCTTTGCAGCACTGTTCTGAATAGATATGAAAAAGATTTGTTGGTTTTGTGGCAAATCAGAAAGACTTAAGATTTCCTAGAGATCTTGCTTAATGTCTAAACCTTGCAGGTTTGTTTTATGTAACTTACACTAGGGAAGCTAAGGAAATTTTTGAGTGATGATCCCCATATTACAGTCCCAGGCAGGTGACAAAAAAAAAAAAAAGAAAAAAAAAGCTGTTGTCCATTTAGTTTAAAAAAGAAGATAACAGAGACAAGTTGGAGCAAAATCTGCTCTAGCCATTCTGATCTAGTGCCCTCTGAGTAAATATCATGCTAAAGAAAGATGCCAAGATTTTACTTTCATAGGGAGATATTTAGAACAGAAGCAATTTTTAAGAGTTATCAACATATTCAGCCAGCTGAATTTGAGTGCTAACAAATACAGCTGTGGCCCTAAGGAGTTTTCAACACTTAATTGCAGAATGTCACAAAGAAATTCAAAACACATTGTTGCTGATCCTTGGTTCTTGTTCCTTCTCTGTCTCCACAAAATACTCCTTCAAGTATGGCAATGCAGTTTACATAGAGCTTGGTCTGCAAATACCTACTAGTGCACCTACAGTGAAATTAAACTGTGTGTAAGATATCAGAAAATTTAAGCCAAGTGGAGGAGTTAAAGGGGAGTTTATGGAGTGCTAGACTTTCACCTAGCCCTAGATTAAAAGGGAAAAAGAGAGCTTTTTTATTCTGAACAAAATGTTCCTTCTTCTATTTTGTGAAATGTGACAGACACACTGCATAATATGTTATTCTGAAGGTTATATATAGCATGGTAAAAGCATATAGACAAAAGCTTGTCCATGTATATAGCATCTTAAAAGTATCAAACCTGGGTTCCTTTGCACTTTTTGTCATGGAAGTCAAAATCTCATAAAATTGAAAGACTTAGGCAACACTAAAGTTTTAAACAATGATCTTATCAACACAACTGATTCCACACATATAATAACCTTTCACAAGACCTCTGTAGGCCTAGTTCTAGTTTTCTATCTCACTCCCCTTTCATGCTCTGGACTCCATCATCTATATAAAAGGTAGAGTAGGGATCAAAGTTAATCCCAATTCTAGCAACAGATACAGCCCAGTAAGATAAACACACCAGTTTCCACTGAGCAGAAGCTTAGCACAAACAGTTGAAAAGTTTGATTGATGAGAAATAGGTTTCTCTGAACACTGGTCATCTTGCAGGAGATCAAATTGGCATTTAAAGTTATGGCTGTGAAAAGTCATGTATTTTTGTATTATGGCATTTCACAGTAGAAAAGTATTTTTTTCATGAGTCACTGAGGATTGGATTTTATCAACTCCCAGAAGAAAACTTCTGTGAAACTAAGTCATTGAGTACCTATAGTCATCAAAGAAGATTTTTAGAAAGTTAAAAACTGTAGTGTGTTGTTCTTGATACCTTTCTCCCTCAAAAGTGTGAAGTACTCTCATTCTGTGATTTCCTGACAGTGCCTTCTGGTAAGAAGTTTCCTAGCAGAGCTGGGAGAAACATTTAACACCAGATATTTCAGTCTGTGACACTGCTCAGAACACTAGTTAGTGTGGCAACAAGGGTGCTGGGCCCATCTGGGCTCTGTCCCTGCAAAGTGCTCCACGGACCCAGGCTCCCTTGCCCTGATGAGATGCCTTTGACTGCATGGGGGTTCATGTGGCCATAACCTGCTATCTGTCTCTGTGACAAGATTAGGGTCTTACATTTTCCCTGCTCTCTCCTTAGGATATAGAGTATTTCTCTTTCACTTTTCCCTCCCTCACCATAATCACTGATGATTATATTCTGCATTAAATATGAAACCACTTAAAATCCAAATCTCTTGAATGGATAAATGACATCAGTCAATGAGCTGGCATGCACTTGAATGAAAGAAGAATTTGGCATACCAGTTACACTTTCTGAGCCAACTTGTTCTCAGAGGTTTCCATGGATTAATTCCACACTGCTGATTAGGTAAATCCTTATTAATCCATGTATTTGAGATAGCCTGACATCTGTGGAGTTTCAGATATTTACATACTTGGTCTCTGAGTTTGCCATGGAATATCAGTACAAAAGTGGGGGGGAAAAAAGGTTGTAAGGCTGATAAAAGACTTAGCAATATGATCAGAAATTCCTGTCACATAATGGCATTTAAACGATATATTAAACATCAAACACTTTAAAACCACATCCTTCATTAATTTCACAGCAGAGTTTGACACTGCCAATTTAGGACAGAGTGTGTGAAATGGCAAGGAATTTAATACAAGTCAAAGGAGGACGGCAAAAGACTGCCCTTCTCTGCTTATCATTGAAATGCTTTTTCTCCTTCCTTCCACTCTCCTTTTCTCCTGAGTGATCAGAAAGAGCATGTGTGTGTGTCAAATCATTCTGGTTTCGGTTTTCTTTGGCTGTTCTTTTTCTCCGTCCATTCTGCTGGTCGTCATAGTTACAGTGACCTCAGTCCTCCTCATCTTTCAGGGTCTTAAAAGGATTTTTTTAAGCTTTCTCTTGTAACAGTGTTTTGCAATGCCAGCTTGTCTGATTCTTTAGCTGTTATTGCCTTTCTTAATCTATTTGTCCCAGCAGCCTCTCCCTTTACTGTCCTGTGTCTTGACAGACTCTTCAGCTGGAAGTGCTCAGTTCTCCTCTTCATCCCAGTATCAGTTTCTTTCTGACAAGACTTCCTGACTTTAATTTTTCCTTTCCTAACCTTTAAGTACTATTTTGGCCTTGTCTTCATGTAGTTTTAAAGTGATATTTTTATAGCTCTTTTACACTGAGTTAGTCCAGACAGCCTCAGAACTGGAATATCTCAAACTGCTTTTGCTATTAGTCCACTTTTACTTCAGTCCCATCCTGTGACTTGTGGCTATGAAGAGTCTGACCAAGAGGTCTTTGCTGCACTAGACAGAGCCAAGGTCAACCCCGAAAACACAGAAGCATGATATGGCACTTGGCTTCTCCTCAATGATTTATAGGCTCTAACAGAGGGTCTCATATAATCTCTCCCGGTCAGGCTATTACTCTTACAACTGCTGCTTTAAAAGGGTTTAATTACTGGCAGGGAAGAACAAGTGAGGTGCTAATTTAGGGGTTAGCAACTGTTACTGGATGCAGGACTTCTCTCTGGGAATGTGAATATCTTCTCTTTAGCCACAGAAAACTGCCACTCTGTTATCCCTAAATTATGTGCCAAAACCTGCTTTGGTGGAATAAACCAAAACTTGGGCACAGACTGAGATCTTTTTGGTGATTTTCATATTTGGATTCAAGCAAGTTCTGGAAACAATTTTACTTGTATCTTTTGTTTGTGTTTATTCAGAAATGGACACCAGACCTGATGATAACTAATTAATTATACAAGTGTACACATTATTTATAGTTCTATCAATAGAGCTATAGATAGCATGAAAAAGCAAATGGGCATTTAACTTGGTAGGCCTTTGAAAGATGTTGGCATCATGATGTAACTATCCAGTCCCTAAACCATTATGCAGTTCTAGTCCACCTAGTAAAGTGATGCGTCTTTTCTATACAAACATTTCAGATATGAGCTTGCTTATACATACAGCCATCCTAAAATATTTAAAGTGTGTAGTTAGCACAAAAATCTACTTCTTTAAAAACATACAGCTAATATGTAAATACATATATATATGTATATAAATATATCTGAAACTCATATACTGATAATAAGTGTACAGAGCCTCAGCTTCAATGGATACCCGCAGCACTCTAGTGGCCATTCTTCATAAATGCAACATCACAAGTCAGGAATTAGATTGGGCAGTAGTTTTTTAAAGGAAAAAAACAACAGCAAAAATTAAATGGCCACAGAGTTAGATGTGAAAGTTCTGAAAATGAGCAATAACATACTGTGTGCACACTGATTAAATTTATTCAAACAAACCTGTTTTAATTTAACAGCATTCTTGCTCTGCATTACAAATACAATGAAAGTAGTTTGGAGCGGAATGCATTATATTTTGTGGTCATTTTATCTTTTGATGTACTAGCTTGCCAGTTGAAGACAGCTTAATTACTGGGAGCTTTACATAACTCACATTTCCTTCATCATGCTGACTGTAGGAGATGAATAATAGGCAATATGAATGGGAAAAGGGCACTAGATAATCTTACCCAGTCCTTTCAAAAAAAGAAAGATATTCTTTCCCGCAATGTATTTTCTATCATTTTGGGATGTCTGTTTTCAATGCCTGAAGTAATAAATTTTCTCTTCTTTTGGAAGAGTAATACAAAAATTAATACATCTCTCTATGAGGATAAGTATTTTTACTTGTTTTATTTGAACATTCAGCTTGTTTTGCTTCATTATTCATTCCATTTGTTTAGTTAGCATCCAGAAACTGCAAAAATAGAAGCATGAAAGTGCTTCTATATAAGGAACTGTGACTGTAAAAGTGACAATAAATAGTAAATTATCTCCCTATATGCATATTCATAGGCTTCTTTTCATGAGAACATCTAGGTGTCAAGTACAAGAATTAATGTTATTTGCTTATTAGTTCAACTTTCATCATATATCTATGTGTATTACCAGTTGGAACATGTCCAGGATAAGGAAAAGCACATACAGATATTTTATTCTTGTGATTATTTCTCCAGGAAGGTTATAAATAAAGTAAGTGTGTCACTAATTTTGTGCTAGAAGAGACATTCAAATATCGAAATGCTAGGCATGAAGAGAAGAACCAAAACCAATCAGAATGAGAAGGCAAGATACAAATGTTAAGGAATTCTGAAATAGAGGATAATGAAAATGGTATCTGAGCTCTACCCTACTAAATTCAAAGTCCATATTAAGTATAGGATTTAGCTGTGGTATGGAAGAAACTGCTGACCTCTCAGGGACTCTAAAGCTGAGAACCAGTGGCTCAGATGAGAACCAGAGGTGAACCAGAGCCAGATTTTGAGCACAAGAAAATAGGTCATATATTAGTGCTATGACATGTTGTTCTACAACAAGTGAAGAGCTGATGGATGTTATAACATTAACATTTCCCAGAATATCCAGTTTGAATAACTGCAATGACAACATGTAACAAAATGAAGAACTACTAGGATACATTTGCTTGCCTTCCAGAGAAGTAAGCACAATTTCTTTACCAGAAGACTTCAGGAAAATCTGGCTACCACTGCTCTCTGAACTTCTGGCAGAAAAGGAACAGATCAGAATTCTGTTTTTTTCTACCACTTTCAGAATTCAAGACACTAATTGGAGGGATCTGTGCTTTGCTCCATATACAAGCTTTGCTTAGACTTTCCAGCTTTAACCTGACTTGCTGCTTTCGTTCAACCATGATTCTTTTCAGACAATTTAAAAGGCTGCACAGATAACAGCACTTTAATAAAAGAAAAAAAAATAGGATCCATCCACCTGCACTGAAATTTTGAACACCTAGAAAAGCTGTCCAGCTCAAGTAAGCATCTACAGTACTTACATATAGTCAAGGATGAGACACACTGCCTTGAAGTCCCAAAGATCCTGTTTGCCTGACCGACATGCTTTAACTCCTAAATAAAATGAAAGCATTCATTCTGGAGACACTCAAACCTTCCTCCTTCTCTTCATTACCTATTTGGGGAAGAAAGTTTGTGGTACCATATACCCTTAATTCAGTGGCATACTAGCTTAGTCATTGACCCCTTATTCCCACCACAGAACCACCACTGAAGCTGTAGCAGTCATTTGAGACTGACTTGTAAGCTAGGTCATGGAAAATGGCTGGGATAGATGGGTCCACAGCTCAGCTGCACTAACAGTTGCTGGGGCAGAAGATGAGAATACCTTTGTCAACAAGGACAGACTATCAAACTGTAGCTTTTAGCAGTACGGTCAAACAGGCACTGAAATTTGGATAAGTTAGATGGTCAGGACACTGCCACAAACCAACATTAGGAATCTTTAGTGTGTGAAAGAAAGACCAAATAGAAGAAGGTCAGACCAATAACATTTCCCAATTTTCCGTGGTTGCTAACCAGTATGCTGGATACAAAAGAAGGCAGTACCGAAGCTGTCAGTTTTTTGCACAAGGTTATCAGACCAAAGTAGCAGTTGCTCATCGTGACCTACTAGGGATTATCCAAAACAAATAGAAAACTAATTTTATTTTAATTCCAGTGACGGGCCAGGAGGCCCATCACAGGGAAGTATGCTGAAAGCACTGGGCATCAAAAAGACTAATCACAGCTGTCTGTCCATGACATACAGCTGAGCAAATCTAACACTAGAGCAATGAATTCCTGTTCTTTGGCTGAAGTCTAAAATAAGTACATCCAGAAAACTGGTGGAGCCCAAATATTGTCAGAGATGGCTTCTGTCTGCTCATACATATAACTAAACAATAGTGGCTAATCTCTTCTACTAGTGCTGCTACCTTTTTTTTTTTGCCAAAACTCATCCACACAATTGTACCTTGATGAGTAAGAGTAATAAAGATTAATTCCTCATTTGAGAGATTTAAAAGTGGATCTATTAGCTGTTTCAGACAAAGTAAATGCATGCTTAATACTTCACCTGACAAACGCATCTGATTCTCACTGCTGCTTCTGTAAAACTATATCAACACCACAGGGTCTATAACCAACTGTAGCTACAGAAAACCTTAGCAGCACAGTCTGAGGCCAAGATAATAGCAAAAATTTTGCAGCTGGCCAAAAAGGTATAAATGGAGAGGACAAGAAGAATAGATAGCAGGCATAAGAAGGAGACCAGTTTTAAGTACAGTCTTTCTATTTTATAAGATATGGAGAAAAATTTATTTCTGTCCATCATTACATTATACAAGGTGATATTATACATGATTATAAAGACTGTTGAGGGCTGAGCAGAACTGAAAATGAAAGAACTTAACAAGAGTCAGGATTTAACGCAATTTCTAAAATTTTAAAATTGGAATTTACGATCTACATTGGTGAATATCAGCATAGCCCCTTTTGCTTTGATGGACTTATATCTGTTTATACATCTGAAGAAATGGGATTTTCAAAGGAAAGTCTTTATTCATTCCATACTTTTCTGTCAATTTGGCCGTCTAATGAATAATAATTTTATTTGAAAGATAAACCTTTAATAAAGTTCAACAACACTGCATCTCCATTAGTCAATAGATACATGAAGAGAAGAATGTATAAGATACATCTCTGATCGAAAGAGAGTTACTGCATGTGAATGTGCTACTGCTTATTTATAAGCAAGATGCTAGTGTGCTAATGCAAAGTAAAATGTCTGTGACAGAAGGGGATGTCTTAATGACTCCAGAGATCCTCTACAATTTTAATTCCTAAATACAGCTATAGATGCAGTGCTAACCTTCAGATCTGTGTGCACATTTAAAAGCATACTTGCTTCCCCCTTCCTTTTCCTTCTCTCTCTCTCTCTCCTACAAACTATGGACAATATCAAATATACTGTAATCAGGGTTGAAAAATACTCACACATTAAGAAAAAGGAATCTTCCCTTGGGCAAATGTCATCGCCTCTGTAAAGACCAAGCTCTCATTTCAAAATATACTTTTCACCCCTTCCAGTTGTAAGAATAATTGTCTACATGTGAATTAAGTGGAAAAACCTGCCTTCCTAAGAGCACAGACAGACCGCTTCCCAGCCTCTGCTGCTGCCTGGTTGTGCCAGTTTTTGCTGCTGTTCCTGCAGACCCTCTGGTCAGCCCTGAAACGGAGATGGATAGGGTCATTTCCCCTCTGCCGCTGCCTGGGAGGCTCTGAGCATTGCACATGCAGGCAGCGAAACCTGTCCTCCAGGAGCAGCACACAAAGCAAGCCGCCTGCCAGGCAAGCGCAGCCCCGAAGAGCCCAGGCACTGCTCTGGCAGCAGCTGGGACAAGAGGGAAGAACACAGAGGGAATACTTGCATTTTTTAGCAGGTAGAGATAAAGTGGCTGGTGGTACCTACTTGCAGGGAGAGAATTCTAGGCTGGTAGGAACTTGCAGAAGTCAAATTTCTGAAATCAGCCACAACACGGATGTTTTGCAGGGATCCATTTCCTCACTATCCTCTCTTTCCTCAGCAAGAGAAGAGTGCAGAGAAGACCACAGCTGCATAGGCCCTTCCAGTATATTTTTGTTACAAATCCTTTTCCTTCCAAAAAAATCTTTGAGATCAATGACTCCACCCCCAAAAAAGAAAAGCATTCCACCATTTAAAATGACAAATCATGTGTGAAAGAAGGGGCAAATGAAGCTCTGAAAAATATAAATTTGTCATGTGATGGCCTGTTATTTTGTTGAAGCAAAAGACAGCAGCTACCAAGGCAAATCCAGCACACAAGTAAATGTGTTATATTTTACTTGCATGTTCTTGTTATTTGTCTTTCAAAAATCCCCGTAGTATAACCTTTATAATGGCAGGAAGTGCAATACCAGCTATATCCATACCAATATTTCATCCCTCTCTAGCAGGAAGGCATGTTCCTGAAAAGTTTTTTGTCTCTTGGCTTATATCTTGTCTCATGTATTTTGGTTGTGTTCACTCAGGGAGAAGTAATCTTTTGGGCTGTAATTTCTATAAAAAGGAGAAGAAGCTATATTATTCACCCTGTACTGGAATTCAATCTAATCTAATATACCAGTGCAAATCTCCTACCACAGCATTTTCCTATGCCAGCCTCAGATAATCATGCCCAACTACAGTCTTTCTGTCAGAAAGGTTTTTTTCTCCATATTACAAGGGTTTCCTTTATGAACTTATCCACAGGGTGCCTGGAGAGCTTTAACTTTCCATGCCTATCCATAAATCTGTCATGTGACACAAGTCACATTGCTTCGTGTATTATCAGACCAAAATTGTATCTCAGTTCTCTGGACAGCTCTACAATTTCCATACAGGTTTCCGCAGTGCTGCAGAAGGTGCTAACAAATGTGGTGGATGATGGACTAAGCTATTGTCCACCTCAGACCACCCCATCAGCCCTCCAGGGTGTTGTCCACAGCCTCAGAGATGGGTGGAATGACTGAAGGCAAGTGAGCAATGGCCTTGGTTTGCAATGGGAGCTTAGAGACAACATCCGTGAGGGATTCTCTGATCATAATACTGGTTTTGAGAATAACATCTCAGATTGTTGGATTCCTGTGTGGGTTAGAAGAAAGGATTCACAATGATCATATGAAAATTTTTATCTCAGGTTGTAATCTATCTATTCAGATCTATCTGTTCAGCTCTAATTTAGATCTGAATGTAAGAGAGCAATTTTCTTCTGATGGGCAAGTCTTTATCCAGCAGAAGTATCAGACCACAATAAATTCACATCAGCCATTTCACAGCAGGCTTTGGCCTTACCTTTAGTTTCCACTGTTACCACAAAACCCAAAGACTACAGCGTGCTGGCTAAGTCTGCTGCTTTAGCAAAACTGGTATATAAAAAGTAAAATTCAACTTGAGGTGCAGTGCTTAAGGGTTTTTTCTTTTTCTTTAATTGATAGAATTCAAGTGAGCAAAATACCTACCATTCTAGGTATTAAGGCGATGAGTTCAGATATAAAGTTTGGTGAGATTAATCCCTCTCCTTACAGTCTATCTCCAGTTGGAGATTGACATTTGCTGCAGATCTGACCTACGTTTTTTATAACTCAGGTGACTTCAGGAGTTTAACTATAGTCTTGGCAAGATTAACAATTTGAGCTGATGGACAGTGGTCCTCAAAGCTCCTAATCCCTAGATGACAGAAATGCTAACTAGCTCTTGTCAAAAAGAAAAAAAAAAAGACTGGAATAATATCTATTGCATCCATCATCTTAACAGCTTGGTCACTGAGTCTGGCACCTGCATTAAATTGTTTATTGTTTCATCAAAGATTTTAGCAATAGTGGTAATGGAGGTATTCAAGCAGAAATTAATTAGGCTTTTGAGAGGCTTGCTTAGATGTTCTGTTAGTTTCTAAAGTTGACATAGACCTCTCTGTATTAAGTATGAGTCTTGGTCATAAAAGTGAAACAGATATATAATGGGTTGTTTACATGTAAGAACAGAGGGTTTAGTATTTTTAATGAAAATAATACAAAAGAATTACTTTTGTACTGCGTTAATGAGATTTGAAATGTTTGTTAATAATGAAGTAAAAGTGTTTTAGAATCAAATATCATGCAGTGTTTTTCAAGATACTTGCAATATTGTGGTTGGGATTAATTTAATTAAATGTAAAGCTGGAAAGTGTAGATGTCCTATACATTACCAAGCTCCCTCTACTGGAAGGACATAAGTACTTTAGCATGAAATTTGTTTCACAGTTAAATACTACAGTTAAGTTCTTGCATGCTATAAATACACATATGCAAAAATATTTGATTGCATGTTATTTGATAATTATAAGGAGTTTTATTTATTTCATTGTGTTATTTATTTGTGAGCAATTTATTATCTTTTTCCTTTGAAGAGCAAGCAGATATACCTGGATTGTAAGTTCTGAGTGCTGGAAGTGATTTATATGTACACTTGGGAATGGGGGGTGATATGTCTAACCAAATATCGACATTTACAGTTAGAACATCTACATCTGAGCCAGTCACCTTTTGCATCCTTAAAAATCAACTGGACAAATAAGTACTTTTCAGGTGTAATTCATCTCATACTAAAGCAATAACTGAAAACAGATCAAGATGACTAGCACCCAAAAAGTGCTGACTTCTCTCTGCTGCTATAATAAGAGTCAAGGGTGAATGGCTCAGACATGTATATATATAAAGCTTGAGGAATAAATCCATCCTGTGTGAGAGTGGTATTATAACACAAGAGTGATGTAAGTGCAATGTTAACTAATAGAGGGTGCTTTATTAGATAAGGTATAAGATACATACCAGTAGAAATAGTTCAGAAATAATAGTATAAATTAGATGGCTTAAGAATTTAAAATAACAAAATGTTTACATGTTTAGCTACGAAAGATTTCCAAAATCTATTATTTGTCTTATTTTAATAATTCAAAAAGCTAGGGATATGATAACTGTTAGGATTTGTTTTTGATGTGACATTAGGAATGAAAGTATTAAACAGTTGTCATTACTATGCAAGCATACAATATAATTTACATTAATGTGCATGCCCTCCATGCAGCTATTTAAAAGGATAAACTAAACTTAAAACGGTACATTTGATTAGTCTGTCTTTAACTATATCTGAAAGTTTTCTTTTAGCTCGAGAGTCCATAGTCCCAAAGACTATACATATCCAACAGCTTATATAAAAGTTTGTATTATGTTCATCTAATTTAGTAATCAGCAAGAAAGTGATGCTTGAATCTCCCTTGTATAAAAATACGTGATGATCTAAAAAAGGGGTTAAACTGCATTCTGCTAATTGCAGCTCTCTTCTTGCCAGTCAGGTCAAATATAATCTGCTCTGTCCTATTCCAGTTCTTACAGTTCTCTAGTATGTAATAGTGAACACAGAGAGAGACAGAACTGCAATCTGCTGAACAAGGTTGACAGCCTTATCTTTCTGGTGAAAATATAATACCTACCATCTCAATAGTCTTTTTTTTTTTTTTGCTAAATATCATTAACGCATCTTGAATATATAATATACAAGTTGAATTTGTTATTTATGAATAAAAATATCAAAATATCTACAGAGAGCTTTATTCCCAGTGGTGGAATGAAAAGGATATCCCGGATGAAAACTGCTTGATTGATGCAGCTTGTCATATGGAAAGAGTGGAGGAGGAGGCACAGCAAAAGCCCAAAGTACTCTTTGTCCCTATGTTACATGGGCAGCAAATTGTTGCATTCTGCCACAATTCATTTTGCTTTTCAAAGCTTGATAGTTTCAAATGTAAATGCATTGCATTTCAGTGATCCCTCCTGAAAGCATGTATGTTTTCAATTTGTAAGGCATATTACTAAAATGCATGTCCTAACTACTTGAAGATAAAAGATACAATACTCTGCAAATAATGTGGAATTTATAATTGTGATATAAGGATAAAATTCGATTATTTTGTATAGTTACAGCTGGGTTATAGCTGGGTTATAAAGGCTTGTGCCTCTGTGCATACCAAGTGCACTTAGGTCAAGTAAAAAGCTAGTCTCTACACAGACAAGAAAATGGACTATTTTAAGGCAGTGAGCATTATCCTACGCAAAAGATTCCAATACAATCAATCTAGAGCAATGACCTTCTCTAACAGTTTTGGAAAGTGCATAAGGAAACAAATACAATTTGGTATCTCTGAGCCTTGGAAACTAAGTGGTCTAAATTCTCCTAAGGGAAAGACAGCATTTTAACAGGTTTATAAAAGCAGGTTTTCTTTTTATTTTAAGAATAGATAAATCTGCCCATGAGAAATAAAGATACCATTCCTTTCCATTTCTAAAATACCTGAAATTTAAGCAAAGCTTCTCTAGTAATGGATGCAGACAGGAAAGTTTTTACTTTTGAATACTTGTACCTAATTTTCCAATTTGCCTGAAGAAAATTATGCTTTCATTTCTTTCCTTCCCTCCCTCTTACTTTTGAAAGAGAAGACACACAGAAATTCTGTATCTAGGATAGAAACAAAGTACTGTAGAGACATGATATTATTCCTCATTGGACACTAGATGTTCCAGCTCATGAAACCAGGAAAAAGAAAATTTCAAATTACAGAAATGTCAGAGACTACAGACTACCCAGGCTTAATAATAAATAAAATGCCTCCTCAGAGGCATTTTCTCTGAGACAGCTGAACTTCCTTTGGGAATTAATGAGCTGCTGATCTGAGCTTCCAGAAAACAATATTTCTTAAAAAATCTGTCTCCATTCTGATTGAAGCTACAAAAAAAGAAAAAAGAAGAAGAAAAAGGTTTGTTATTTTTCACTAAAAACCTTACAATCCTAAAACAGAACCTCCCACTACTAAATGGTTAAGAGCAGTATTAGAGTATTAGTGTATGTGAAATTTTCTAATTCAAGACCTTTCTCTGCTTGATTCTTTCAAACCTCTATTGATTATAATAATCTGATCCAAGGAATAGTGAAAGTCCCATATAGAATGGGACAAGTCAAAAGAAGAGATTGAGAGAAAAATCTTCCTACGACATTCAGTAGCTTGGTGATCAGGTAATCAATGTAGAAGACACTCTGCTGACTATACTCGGGAATTTGAAGCTCCGTCACTGCTTGCCAGGACATTATCTTAAATGTTGAGGCATTTTTCTCTTTCATGTTGACCCTTATGCATAGGAACGTCTTGCCAGAAATATATATTCCTATGAATAACCTGATCTCAACAAATTATTTTCTAATCAAAGACATTTTGTTAAAAAATATCCAGCAGATCTACTCTCAATATTGTCAGGAAATTTTACTTAACTCCCCCCCCCAAAACAAGCAATTCCTCCACCAATGCACCAAACTTACTTTTCTACTTTTAAACTACTTTTTTATTGCATGTAAATTTTATTTTGTCAAGCTTTTTAATGGTCAACAAAGTCTCCCTTGATTTTGTTTGCTGTATGGTTATATGTAGCTATATAGCCGCATCTATTACAGGGTTTGTATATTTTAATCTGTCTACATACTTCTTTATTGCTTTTTTCATCCTGTGTTGGGAACTTTAAAAGATTGTTCTATTACATTTGAAATATAGTATACTACCTTTTCCTCCCAAAATGTCACAAATTATCTATTCCCCAAATAAAACATGTTTTCTTATACTGTGCATTGTTCAATGTCATATGGTATAAAAGCCACTATGAAAAATAAATTGCACTGAATTGCATTAATACATTTGAAGATCTTCTGTGCACTGCTACATAAAAAGCAAAGCAATCTGAATCAGTGGTGTAAACAACAAAATGAATAAAGTTTCAAGGGGTATTGAATTTTATTGAATTTAAAACATTAAATAAATGTCCTTATTTTTCTTCTAGAGCCTATAAAGCTCAGATTTTGTTTTTTGGGGGGCTGCTAAAAATGCAAATATCTACACAGTGAGATTTTCAAAAGCACCTGGCTATTAAATTATTGATTACTTTCTATGTGCTTTTGCAAATCCTCCTAGACTACTATCTGTATCTTGAAGTGTCTAAATACCTTTAAAAACCTTGACTAAACTACTACATGCATTTGTGGCAAAATAAACAAGGCAAAAGCATTAAGTCTAAGCTTCTAATTAAACTGTCAAAATGAGATATAACCCAGATACCATACTAAAGTCTAGTAGCAAGGAATGCTCCTCCTACCAAATTCTCTTGTACCAAGTGATTTTTTCGTATGAGAAACAGATGCTGGCTTTTTGTAATAAAAATGATCAGGTTAAACCACCTGCAGCCATTTTGTTGTTGATGATATGCAGTTTTCTGTGTGGCTTGTGGGATCCTGAACTTTTCTGACAGAGTCCATGATTACTTCTTTCCTTCCAAACAAAAATTTGAGGGCATTACAAAAGATCCCCTTGGTGTTACTTCAGTACCAAAATATATGTTCCCTGATATTGGCTAATGGATCTGTAGAAATATGTCATATCTATAGAGTGGGAACACAATATATAATAGAAATGCTTTATGTCATCACTATTTCTTTTGCTCCCTCTGTATTAATTTTCCAAATAGCCATCAGCTTTATGGCATAGTAGAGAGACCATAAAATGATTGAATGGTATAAATGTGAGCAAAGAAGAAGAAGAATTTGTTATTTCAAATTGTTTTTAAAATGACAAAATATAATAATATCCCCTCTTAAATAATTAAGTTTTTATGTAAATGTGCCAAATATTTTAATGTATGTCCTTTCTTTTCAAAGTGTGAATGTATGTGCAGTTTAAATGACAAACTGAAAGAGATTATCTTTGTTTTCTAGAATATTTTCAAGATATATTAATCAGAATTCCATTCAATGTAAATATTAAGAGGAATGATAAATAATGTTAATGAGCTTAGACTAACTCATTCTAGAGTGTTTTGCAAGTACTGTTGAGTATTTAGGTGAATCTAAGTATCCATGGCTTTTCCTGACTTCATATTTATCTCACTTTTTTTTTTTTAAATAATGTATGTACAGGTTGCTTACCTTGGATTTTGTTCATGTTTGTGTACTGGCAACTCATTACACCAGGATGGAGTCCAGTCATACAGTCTTTCTGTGCACAAAAATTCTAATAACCAGGAAGAAGTAATCACACAATTTGGATTGTAATCTAATCATACTTGTTAGAGCTGTAGTCCTTCAATTAATTAGAAGCTTGCTGGGCAATTATAACTGTCAAACTTAGATTTATCTAAAGAAGACACCAGAAAGATTATCCAACACCAAATGGTTTAAATGAAAGTACATTCCATCTACTACCAATCTGTTTCCTCTACTATTCAGTATCCTAGAGGTCTGATGGATTCACAAAAGTGAAAATCAAAAGTGAATATCACCAAAGTCTTTTAAAATTTACATCTCTGAAAAACATGGGGCAGCTCTGCTGAAGCTGTGAGCTCTATACTGGAATCATTCAATGTGATCTGTGACCCAGATAGTATTAGATTGGCTGTAAATAATTCTATCTTCTGGCTGAACCATCTATGAATATCCAAAAATACCAAAACCATATCATTGATCACAGCTGGTGAACAGTTTATGAGACTTCACTGTATTTATCAATTCCATTCCAGACAGTCTGTCTGAAGATACCATCTACACAAATGTCTCGTCTGTTTTGGATCATAAAATCAAAAAGATCCCATGCCAGTAAGTTCCATCTGTCAAATTAATGTTCATTGGGCCATGTAATTTGTCTTACATATTTAGTTTTTTGCAGAGACTCTTTTCTTTACATTGAAATCAATCCGATTAGTTACTAATAAGACAAACCATTTCTATTAAAAAGTAGACAGGCTTTACCTGGCTCATTTAAATTAAAAGAAGGCCCACTTATGAAGAAAATACCAACAATACTACTGACTGCTACTATATACAGTATCTGAGATATATAAGCAATCGTATCCTCTCTGCACTTGAGGTCAGTTTTAATGATATCTCGACATGCCCAAATTCACTATTTTCTTAAGCAATATATTCTGCTCTGCAGGATCCATGGAAAAACACTACAGAAAGGTAATCATAAGACTTCAAAGCAAAAAAGTCTAGAAGTCCTAAGTATTTGCTTCATGTATGTACAGAAATAAACACATTCCTTTTACTAATGGTTGCTCATGTGCACAGAGTATATACTTAAGTGATTGGCTGGATCAGGATCTAATATCATACAGTTAAAATAGCAAACACTGATTTTCTCTACTTGGTTTTTTTTCAGCATAAAACTTGCCTTAATCATTCTGCAAATGCCCTGCAAAAATGCAGAATGTTATTTTTCATATACATATATCTTTCCCTTGTGGCATAACAGAGATATAATTTGCAAATTTTATTACATTTTTATCAGATTTTTTAAGATCAAAAGAAAAAACAATAACTCCAAATTCCTTTATGTAATGATTTTTTCCTAAAATTACAACTCAGGTCAAATAAAATTGTATGTCTTATTCTTGGTATTCTCCTACAGGAAAATACAGGGGAAGTAGGCACCATGAGCTGATTCTAAGGAATTCTAAAATTTAAATGAAGGCAAAAATTTCAAATTCAGAACCCTATTTAAATGTCCTCATGAGCTTTTTCTCATTCATCTTATATTAACTAAGAGAAAAAGAGTATAACGGGATCCTTCTGAATATGTAAATTACCCTATATTAATAAGCTTCAGCAGCTATATATTCTAGGTTTAACTGTTAGAACTCAGCTAAGGCAATAAGACCAAATCGGATCTTAGTAATTTACATTTTTATGGTTCTTTCTAAAGCAATCTAGGATTGACTTTTACTGCCAAGAGAGGGCATAAGATAGTATATAAAAATGTACTTACTACACTTCGTTTAGACTTTGCTTTCAAACATGAGTCTTCCTTTAATTATTTTTAAGAAACAAAGAATATTCAATAGGCAAAATGGTAAAAACAATTGAACTGAGAAGGAAATGCAGAAAGAGTTGCAATATTGCTAAGATGGAATCCACTGAGAAAAAAAGGGGGAAAACAGCAACAGGTAATTGGCAGAGAAGGAGACATGCAATGACTAGAGGAACAGAAGTCTGAAGAAAATTTTTCATTAAAAATGAATGCAGTACAGTTACTATATATACACCATTCCACCTCGTCCACTCAGCTTTTCTAGCATAGAGAGGAGGAAGAGAAAAAAAATACTTCTAATACATTTCCTTCTATTACAAAGGCTTCTAAAAACAACTTCTGTTGGGTAGGGATATATGTATTAGTTACACAGGCTTCATTACTGGGGCAGTTACATTTCCATTTACTTCAGTGATTTCCAAGAGGAAAACCTTACAAACTGCAAACCATGCAGATGAAAAGCTTTATATAACTTAAACTGAACAAATTCTCAATGCTCCAGATATAGCTCTGGTAGAACTAGAGTGCACTTGCACTGATCAGTCCAACAGTTGTCATTGCTGGTAATGATAAAATCATGCCTACATGCACAGGCACCCAGCAAAAATCTGTAAAAGTTTATAGCAGACATAAAGTTTATAGGCTAAACTCTGTTCTTGCACTTCTAACATATACAGAAATTGTCTGCCCCTATATGAGGATCAACTTTTGCCTATACGAGCCATTTTTTCTCTCAAAAATGCTGAAAAATGTTAGATTTAGATCTGTATAGGACTATATTCTGTCAACTCCACAGTGTCTTTTGGGGAAGAGAGATTACTGAATAGTGCAGCTTTGTGCAACTGAGTGGCACGTAGCTGTAAAAGACAATTTTTAATTTTCCAAAAGAGAGCAAGAGGTATCCAGGTGAGTGCCAAAAGACAATATCCTCAAATTCTCTTCTTTCAAGAAAAACTCGGCCAGTTCCCAGAAAAAAAGGACTGCAAAGCTATTCCCAAACATATCTAGTTTATATGATAACTTAAAAGCTTTTAAGTCATGTTTGACCCTCAAGTAAGTACCCAGAAATCTAACTGAAGATCATGGAATATAAACATTGAATCACAGAAAGACAGGAATGGAAGCACTTCAAGAGTCAGCTAGTATTGCTGTTCATGATCAGCCATACTGATTTTTATGCTGGAAAAAAGGTTTGTTTCCTTGGTCTTATACGCTTCTAAGGCATATAGGTACAAATTCTTACACAACACTGATAGAGGTTCCTCAGCCTACTTAGACAACCAACTCATGTTCCCAATTGTTAGAAATATTATCAGCTCTAATGCTTTTTTAGTTGGTGGGTATCTCAGCATAAAATGTCATAGTGGATGTGTATGAATGCATGCATGGAACAAAACAGGGGTTTCTAAGTACGGTATCATGCAAAACAGACTAGGTTATTCATTTTCAAGATAATATTAACAAGATAAGAATATTTAGTTGTTATACATTAGAAAATAGAAGCAAAAAATAGTCGTTAGCTTGTAAAGACTTTGTAAGTACCTCCTCCATGCCGCTCTGTGCTAAGGCTGTGTTGCCACATATCGATCCCTGCCAGCAAGAGGATAGTCAGCAAAATGCCAGCTGAGGGCTACTGTGCAGGTGCATGAATGCATGACAGTTCCTTAACTCATTTACTGGATTTTTTTTTTTCACAAAAAGTCTGTTTTGTTCAGCTTCACCATGGAAAGGAGAGCTGAAGCACACAGTTATAAATTCTCATCAGTCACATTAGAAGCAAAATCTCCAAACAGCCAGGATGCCTGGATCTTCCAGCTTTCGCCTATGCTCCATGTTTTCTCCTGCAGACAACTTGCTATGCACTCATCTCTCTGACTGGAGACAGGCAGGGAAACCTGTGAAATCTCCACTGAGGGCTACTCGCCAGGGGTGATGTGCTTCTGGCCCCAGGATGTACTTACTGCTCCGTTGTGCTGCAGTGCCAGGTGTGGTGCTAGCGTTAGCACTGTCCATGCTTAGCACATGAGGCAAATAAGACTGAGAGATTTTACCAAGGGTAAAAAGGTAAAAATCCAAGGCCAAACACTCCCAGTTCTGCCAGAATTTCCTGATGAGTCATGTTTCCTAAACCTCTGATCATTCCCATTGCTCTTTTCCTGATTCTCTATAGTGAGCACGCATCTGTCTAAATCCTGAGCAAAAAATGGACAGGGATTTCTAGCTGTAGTCAACACAGGGGCTTGTGACACCTATAAATTACAAGTGCCTTCATTCAGATATAATTAAAATTAGCTTACCTTTAACTCAAATTACTAAAATAGTGTAACCAAAAACACTTTATAAATATCTTATAACACCATACTGGCACAGCCAAACACAACTTGCAGGTATTTTACTTAAGAATGTGAGCAAAGTGACTGCTAAAGGATCAAACAGAGATGTGCAGTTGCATGAAGAAGGCATTGGAAAACATGCAAACAACTACCCAAGTAAAAGAATTTGCAAAATAGCAAACAATAAGAGAACGAGGGCCTGCAAATAGGCACGATATCCTGAGGAATATACAAGAAAGGTTACTGGCAAAATCAAAATCAAGATAAGCAGCATCAGGAGCAGATGATATCCCCTCCCCCACCCTTTTTTTGGGAGTAGGATGAGCAGCATAAAAATATCAGTCATGAGTGCAGAAAACTGCAGAAAAAAAAGCCAGTGTGCTTCACTTTCCAATTCCCTTGTCAAAGAGCTCTCCAGCCCAATCACCTTAACCTCTGAGTCCAAGAAGCACCCAGGACTGTAGCCATCAGTGCTAACTATATGGCACCAGCTCTGTGGTATTATATACTCATAGCTAATGTAGGGTACAAGTGTTAAGGACTAAGAGTTTTGGAAAGGTAATGGTAAGTACTGATAATGTGTAAAAACCAAGTGTTAGCACAGAGTATACTGTTAATCAATCTAGGTCTTGTAAAGTTTTGTTTTAAAACTGGCATGATCTAGCAGACTTCTAAACACTCCCATCATAGCAACCTCAAATTCCTCAACTGATACATATATATACATATATTCAGTTGCAATGCAGCTGAGACCTTATCAGTGGTGAAAAGAGAAAGCTTGCTTTGCACCTCCTGTGGGCTATATACAAGCCGGGATAAGGAATGCCTCCTTTGCAGCATCACAATATAAAACTGACAGAGCTTTTTCTTAAGAACAGGTGTTAATCTGTTGTTTCCCATCATGAATATGCATAATCCTGTTTATACATAGTCCCCTGAATTTATTTCTCTTGAATTTCATTCAGTTCTTTTCAAATGATTAAAGATAATTAAATACAAGACACAGCTAACAAGGTAATTTAGAATTCTACAACAGAGAGATCCCTCCAAAATCTTTGGGTCTACGCATTTTTGTAAACATTTCTGTGTAAGTGTTTTAGAAGAAATCCTCAAAAAGGGTAAACTACTTTGTTTCAACTAATTTGTATAGAAAAATGTATAAGACAAGAAAAAATTTGAGAGGAATGAACACATTACTAACTTGGAAATTTATCTAAAATTAATATTTTTATTAATTTGCCACTTTAAGACCAGGAAATTCTGACTTTATAGATTTTTAGCATATGGCTTCCAGTGCAGCTGTAGGTATATGAGATTCTCAAGCACTTTGAAATTAGATCCTAATATATTAGCAAAGAAGCAATTATTCTATTGTCCACGATCGTTTTGTTCCCTAAATGAGGCAGTGTGTATACACTTCACCATACTATTGCAAGTACTGCCCGCTTCTACCAGTCAGCTCAAGATTTTCCATTACAGAACAATATTTTGAAATTACTGTATATTTCTATCATTACAGTAGTCAAATAATGCACTCCATTTTCTTGCCATTGTTGTTCACATGCGAAGTGTTCCATAGGCTTATTATGGAACAAAATACAGTAGTGACAACATTAATGCAAGAACAAAGATCACTGCTAAATATATGCTTATACTGCCACCTGCTAGAAAGTGCCGGGGCTTAAGAGATCAGACCAAAACAGACATTTCCCTTGAATTGCATCAGGCATTTCCATTCACCATCCTACTTTGTAATGTTTTGCATGATACCAATTTTTTTCTGGCATATCTTTGGAAACACACTGCCCAGTATTGTCCAGTCAGTGGCGATGATGAAAACAGAGGCAAAGTTTGTAACAATAGAAAGTCAAAAATCAAAGTTCACACTGTCAACATTTAACTATTTGCAATAAAGACGTCCTAAGTGTTTTACAAACACCTTAACAAGGCAGTTGACTGCTTTTACTAACTGCAGGCCAGAGCCAAAACGCATGGATGTCTTCTAGTTTGCTTTCATGGGTTTTATTTTGGATCTCTTTTCAGTACCTTTCTGCCTTTTCAGTGTCCTATCAACAGTAGTCCTGGAAGTTGGTTTCTTTACAGCCAGTATGATCAGGAAAACGAGCATGATCAGAACCATTGTCCAAGATACCTCACCCCTTCCTTATGTTATGAAAACATAAACTTTCTGACTCCATCTTTCTTTACTCCTTCCTAAAACATATGAGATAACACCATTTTTCAGGAGACACTGTTATCCCTACAGAGGGTCCTGTTATTTGCTTCAGACTGTGCCTAGACATAATGGGACATGTCTCAAAGTTCCTCTGGAATTAAACTAGTAGCAATTTCACTGGAAACTTTAAAGCTGCTTAATGTTCAAAAGGGGTTAAGAATCATATTTTTGCTCCTTAAAATCACAGAATGCATTATTTCTGTGATAAACATACAGCCCATGGATATATTGAAGAACTAATTCCACTTTTGGAGATTTCACATATTCCCCACTCAATCAATTATTAACATTTCCTGCCATTCATTTAGTGAAAAAGGATGGTGAGGACGAGGAGCTGTTGTCAGGAGGAGCCAGCTGGCTAGTGGCCATTTAGGGAAAACCTGTTTCTGTGCAAACTGCACGCTGTGAGAGAGGAGAGGGGATGCCTCCCTTCGACAGGGAACAAGCCGGGCAGCCACGAGTGAAGGAGCAAAACCTCCTTGCAGCTCTGCTCCTGCCTCAATGTTCTTTATGCTAATACTTGCTGCTGAAGCTTCAGAAGAAGACCATAAGCAGTAATAATAGGAATTAAAGTATTCAACTGTAATACTGACTGCAGTCAGAAATAACAATAACAACAACAACAACAACAACAACAAATACAAGCCTCTGGTAGGAGTGTTTTAAAACCTTTCCTTTCCAACACCTTTTCCTTTCCATCCCCACACTTCTCCCTGTTCAGTGAGAAGCTACAAAATCTTAATCCCTTGTGTAGAAGTTGTTTCACCTTGCCTGTAAGAAACAGAAATGAATTGGCCTAAAGACACCTCTCTAGCTTGCAAGTCAGGATATTCACTTGAGAGGTCAGCGACACTAGTTCAAGTCTCTACTCCTAGCGCTGTTCTGGTTTGGTTTTTGTTTGCTGCTTTTTTGAAGATACAGAAACAAAAATAACCCGAAAAGAAGCTACAACACTTGTAAAGGTTGTCAGATATAAATTCCTAAATTCTCTAGTTCTTACAAAGCTTGCTCCACATATTAAATTAGCATACTTATGTGCAATATATGTCTTAGAGTTTTTCTAAATTATAAAGTCATATCTAGATCATACCAGTGTGCAGATACAGCGTGAAGTACAGAGGAAAGTTTGGCTTGGGGGTTTTAAATTTCACAGCAGTTTGTCTGAACTGCTTTTGTGTTTATATTTGGCTGTTTATTACAGAGGTGTGATATTTATAAGATAAAGGAATTCCTGACATTCTGTTTAGGATGTGCCAGAAGTCAGGCAGTGACGAGTACTGCAAAACTGCTGTTGAAATGATGAGCATAAGGTTGACATAAAGAAGTTTCCCCTGCCAAAGAAACAAGATCCTCCCACACTCTGCTAAAATTTGAAAAATAGGTGAATATGGAGGCAGGAACTCTCACATTTACACAGTGCAGACAGTTTATCCAGTATATCGCTTGTCATGATCCCTCTCTCATAGTTAACACATGACAGGCGAGTGAAGAGTTAACAGGACTGAAGTTTGTCAATTGATATGCAGAAGAACTGATGGCACAAGAGCTGACGTGCGCAAAGCTGTTGAACAGAGGACTTAACAGGACTAAAGTCATCTACCAACCGATATGCGCAAGGACTGATGTGCGCAAGGCTGCGGAATGGCAGCACTAACAAGACTGAAGAGGTCTGCCACCTGGAATCTGCACGGACCCCCGGGGAGGGGAGAAGCGATACGGAGGTGTTGTGGTCTTGCCTCGCTAGCAGGGTCCTCCCAAGCAGACAAACAGACAGTCCTGTGATTGCGAAACTCGCTAAAAGTCAGCAAAAGCAGTGTTTGCCCAGAGCCCCAGCCGTATAAAAAGAGACTTGGGAGCTAGGAGAGCTTGAGCAGGGACGGGAACGTGACCTGACCATCCTCTCCGGCTGGACCGTGAGTATCCCCCCCCTCCCCTTTTCCTGGGACGCTGGGTTAAGGTAACTCCTCGAGGTTGAGAGCCCTCTCACTAGGAGAGTGAACAAGAAAGCTTTCAAGTGGGGATAAGCAGTCCTTCCAATTAATAACGCAGTAATCGACGGTTTCAGGTTATCCTTTCTAAATTAGTAACTGATGGTTTTGTGTTATCCTTTCTAAATTAGTAATTGCATTATTTTAATGGATGTTGCTAATCCAAGAATTTGTGTGAGGAAATAAACATCTTTTTTATTATTATCATATTACTGTCTCAGTCATTGCTATTGAACCTTCATAGCATGACAGTGCGACAATACATGAGTGATGCTCTATAAACACATTTTGCCTTTCAAAATAATTTCTGTGAAAGAGGAAAAATCAGTCTCCTTTCCTTCTCATAGTTCCTTGATAGGAGAGTGTCATGGGTTTAGTGCTTATGTGCCAATTAGAAAAATATTTTTCACTTAGCACTTGAAGTGTAAAGTAATGATCCTGTTATTTAGTGCAGAAATAGTCAGAGAGGAAAAGAGATGGCATATGTGCCACAATAACCTCCTGTGCCCCAGAGTCATTCCTGGCACAAACTGCTCATACTGTTTTCCAGAATAACTGTCTCAATGAGACCAAAGCTCCAAAACATAATACGCTGTCAGAGATAGCTGTGGTTTTCGCATCCATCAGTTAACACAGCCGTTTTAATAAAACATAGTGTCTCAAAACAAGCGTGTGGCTTACTTTTCAGGCCCACAGTGTCAACTAAACTAATGGAAACTACTAGAATGTATCTGATAGCTCAGTATCAATTTAGCCTGAAGTATGGCAAGAATTTCAGAGTTATTTATTACCTGGAAAGTAACAATGGTTGCACAATTTTAGTTGGATGAAAAACATGCTAAAAGACTTATAAAGTACATTTACCCTTCCCTACCTGCACTTAATTTTTAGTGCAGTGCAAAAGAGAGAAAAGGTTAAGGGAGCTCCATAATATATGAAAAAAAAATGAAACCCTTCCAATACTGCTATGTTTTCACTTTCTAATGCAAGAACATTGTGTGAATTCTATACTCATTTTCATATCAAAATTATGACTGAATAGAAATTCATGCCTATTAAACAAGACATACATCTGAAAACTTCTTCTGGAAATCTGCCAAGTCTAATTGACAGGATTCTTGCTAGAAATCATAGGGGATGTGCACAATATCCATTGTGACACGAAATATAATTATCTTATGTATACCAATGAAGTTGTAACTGACAAATGCAATAATATGAAATATGTTTACTTAAATACGCACTTTAAAGTGTTCTTAAAGGAATTAAAACCAAAATCAAAGTATAATGTAAGTATAGCAATACAACAGGTCAAGTTTGTTGCAAAATCTTTCCTTTAGTGAAAATTAAAAATGTGATTTATTACCTTTAGCGATAAATGGCCAAGAATCCAAAACCTAAGATCATTAGCTGCCCTGTATTTCCTTTCGAATACGCAGAAGTTGCCTGAACCAATAAATAATCCTTATCAGAAATACGTAAGTCACTGTCATTCCACTGAGATGCTGTTCACTAAATAACACACACCACTAATTACTATAAGTCTTTTTAAAAGCCTTCCATTTCTCTCTTACTTTCAGCTTTCATATTTTTTAAAGAAACCGCTGCATTTTAAATGCCAATGAATAAATTATTCTACTGCTAAAAAGAGCTCTTTATTTCAGCCAGTCACACACAGCAAGCAGATATCCTAATGTGGTCTCCAAAAGAACAGTTTTATTTTGAAACTGAAAAAAAAAAGAGTAAAGAGTATAACTTAAATATAATTTACTAGTTCTGTGGGAATAATTTAACTTATACTATACTTGACCCTTAAGGACCCTTAAGCTTTATCAACATTACATATATTATGTTGCTCCATGCTGTACTTTGCTTTTTTCTGTAAACTTTACAAGCAGTAGACTCAGACACTTGCAATTGTGAGCTATCACCTTAATTAACCATTTTGATGCGGTTGCTATATTTGAAAACAGATTTTGGACAGGTTGACGGCACAAAACAACACCAAAACAGCCTGTAAATCCCATTTCTGTGATGCTGGCCTTGGCCCTCCCAAAGCACCTCCTCTTTGTTGTGCTGCTGCGCGAAGGCATGAAAGTACAACAAAGAGGACAGAGAGGGAGGAGAAACAGCAACAGTTTGTCTCACTCTGGTTGCACACACATGCAAGAGGCAGAGCACAAAATTATCCAGGCTTGTGATTTGTGTGGCATGGATCCTGTCAGAGATGATCCCAGATCAGAATTGTTTTTCCACCAACGAAGGCTAATTCCCAAATCAGTACATAAGAAACATCAGCTGATATATAATATAAAAATGTAAAAAGCTTAACCATTACAACTATTTTTTGCATCTCATGTGAGCTAGTATCTTAAAATCTGGTGGTAACATTCTTCACAGCATGAGCTCATAAATTTTATCATAAAATTAGTATGGTCTGGGGAGAAATATGCAAATCTGAATTTTCTATAAAGTTTATTAAATAATTATCAACATTTATGAATGAGTGTAACTCATTGTGGACATTACAAATAACAGAGGAAAGGTCTATTCACATACTCTTTAGTCCATTTCCACCATCACTGGTTCCTCTGTGAGTTCCTTCCATGTTCTGGAGTGAGCCTGCAGAAAGGTCTTCTCTCCTGCCCTCAGGAGGTTTGTCCCCATTACACAGAATTCCAGTGCGCCAGAATATCAAAGCTGATGACCATTTCTTCATCCTAGAGGCAGCCTTTGGTTAAGTACGTGGCTTCCGTGAAATAAAAGCTGTCAAAGTTCAACATGCTTTTCTTCATTTACAACCAAGAACTTTTCCTCAGTTACATAATCAGACAGGTGATTGCAAAATTATCACTCATTTCAATGTTATGCATTGCTAATGCATTCACGTAGGGCAGCTATTTGTTCAGAAAAGAGAAATGGGGATTTAGAGAAGTCATTGCTATAATGAAAAAAAAATCAGTTCTAATGCCAATAATATAACATCTTTGAATATTTAAAACCATTAGAAGTAAAAGATTCTTCTCATGCCCCTGGTATTGTATAGTTTCTTAAAGTTTGGTCAATGACTTCATTCAACTTTGACTATTGGTTTTTACCAAATATTGAATATCCATGAGTATAGAATGAACGTATTTATGGGATACAGACCATGTATTCCAGTTAAAATAATGAAACTGAATTATTTCATTGCAGCAAAAAGTAATAGATAGAGCAATTGCTTATGCTGATCGCCATGTCAAACTAATGTATAGACTGCTATCAGCTAACACAGTGTATGTCTAATGCGTGGAATACAGAGCACTATGGAATCACATTGCCGAGTTTGTGACCAGTTTCTTTAAACAGCTTGACAAGAAAATATATAGTGAGATGTAATACTACCTGTCCTCAAGAACAATTGATGTTTATAAGATGCATTTCTCTGAAAAAAGAAGAAAGAGGAAAGAGAAAACAAAAAAAGAAAAAAAAAGAAAAAAGAAAAAGGAAAAAAGAAAAAAAGAAAAAAGAAAAAAGGAAAAAAAGAAAAGCCTTGCTAGTTAATTTGAACTGCTACTGGTTTACTGCAAATTTCTTTAATACTGTAGTTGCTATGGTGATTTGCTGCTAGCTGCAAGCAGGTACCTTCAGCACTAGCTATATTCCTACATCTTACCTGTCAAGGGGATGCCAGGCCAGCATGTTTGGTGTGATACTCTGGTATTTTTTACTGTGAGCCACAATCTTCAGGTAATGCAGTGCTGGCAATACTGTCCCTGTTTTTGTGATATTCTTTCTCTCTCTCACTCACTGATGACAATAATCACACTGAAATTATATGCTTCAGAATGAAGGTTACAACCCATCCAAATCCTTGTGGGTTTACTGTTACTGTGGATGTCAGTATTTTAATTATTGATTTTTGTTCAACATTCAAGTTCCTTAAAAGACACTCTCTGAAAAATATTTTCCTGTATCTGTACAGATACAACAGTGTATATGTGAATCATAGTGCATTATCATGGCTGTCATTGTTGGAAACTCTCTCTAATCTAGACAGATTGCTGAAAATACTCTCCTAGGCATAATAGACTAAATATAGACAGAGTTTGCAAATTAGTAATACTGAGCAGAGTGACCAGTTTCTGTGATTGTTCCCATTAGTTTAAATGGGGTTATTTAAAGAAGATTAGTAATAACTGCTCACAGGTCGAGTATTTCCTTTTACATAAAAATGATTGTATATGCTTCGTAGTCCAGTGTTAGATCAACACAGGACAGAAACTGGATATGTGAGTTACAAATTAAGGCAATGGTTGGAATGAGTGGTAACTATCCTGCCTCTACTGAGGTTAATAGAGGTTTTGCTCTTAAATTCAATGAGAGCGAAGTTAAACCTAACAGTGGAATTGGTGGAGGTCAACATAAAAACAGTATCTGACAGCTCCTACATTTAATTTTCATGTCAAGCACAGGGCTTTTCCCCCCACTTTTTGTACTTCTTTATCTCACAACAAAGTTACTAATGACACCGCTAGTAACCATTTGAGGTAATTGACAACACTATAAGGCAAAAAATGAGAGACAAGGATCTGATCTACAGAATTTTTTCTGTAATTAACAGAATTACATCCTAAAGCTCTGCTCAGATACACTCTTACTGAAGTCAAAGGGAGTTGATAGGAATGAGAATTTCTGGATTTGTCAAATATGAAAATATTTGTATAGGCAGGCACTTTAGTAATGAGATATCAGTGAATATTTCAAGATTTGACACTACACAGCTGAGTAACATAAATCGAACTATGAGAAGGCAATTTCAGGATCCTGTACAAAACTCACCCTATTTGATACCCTTTTCATCTCATCTCCCAGTGTCTGGTTGCCTACACCAAGAAAGAATTCAGAAGAAATAGTGAATGTTTAATACACCAAAGTGAGCTGGCTTCCAGAAAACTTCATATTTTTCTTGGTAATAGCCTTTAATGTTATGGAACTTTGTGGCTTAAATCAAAAAATGTACTAATTCATTATGTATTCATTCATAATATGCATATTCATTCATATACACATAGGTACAGAATGCAAATAGAAGCATAACATCAGCATGACTTTTTATTATATAAAGGATTGATGGAGAGAAGGTAGTCTTCCACACCTTTATTTTGTTCCCTTTGAAGAGTTAAGGATTAACTACTATGTGTAATTCAGAAGCAGTCTTTCCAGCTGTTTCTCTATCTCTGGTCTTACCGCAACCGTTCACCAGCATCCTTTCTGGTTATATACTTGCAAAGAAAATAAGCGGAAAAATGGAAGCAAGATGTTTTTCTTAAAAAAAGGAAGAAAATAAAGGGAAAATCAGTAATCCTGTCTCTCCTGCCCATCCCCAAAGAGTATCTAGCACTGTGTTTTTCAATGTGTGGTTGAAGACTCTTGGACTGTCTCTTAGGGATCTATGAAAGATGGCTAAGAAAGAAAATCTGCATGTGCAGTTTTGAAAAATATTTACAGAGAATAATCTGTTCATCCGTTAATCAATTTCTGTTTACTGCCTGACCTAGTTGTCTGAGCTGACTTAGCTGAAAGAAGCCTGAAGTGAGAAACAGCCAATGCTTGTAACTTAACTCCTTTCTTAGAGATGTACTTAGTCTTTAACTATCCTTCACAAGACTGTCATATGCTCACCAAAGAGATTTACAGCCTTAGAAATAGTTGCTCAACTATGTATTGTGAGAGCTGACAAGTAACTCAAATAGGATTTCTTTTTCCATATATTCCATTTTAGATGTTTACTATAGGATTATATAAACACCTTTTATGCTGTTTCATAGAAACAAATAGTTTTGCTGGGCTAACTTAGAATCCAGCTAGCACATATTTTGCTGAGTTATTGTAACTCATGGCCTGTTATTTCCAAATTAGATATCACAAGATTACCTTCAAAGTTTAGTATTAAAAGTAAATGAACACAGACTATAAAATTGTACAGCAAGAGTTGTCATTGATATTGGTTGAATGAATCATATTCCAAAGCCAATAGTTTGTTGCTTATGGGCTATGGTGCTTTGCTGATAGGATTAGCAAACAAATTGGTAAATAAATCTCCTTTGAAATAAGAATGTATAAACTTACAGTAGTGTTTTATTAGTCTGTTTCTACACTATACTAACTTCTGAAATTTCTTCATAAGAACCATTACTATGTAAAGAGAGCTTTTGTTTGTTTGTTTGTTTGTTTTAGTATCATAGACTGCTCTGCAATTTATGATATGTTTGTGTCAAAAGCAGGGGAACAGATTTTACAAAAGTACAGACCTGTTCCTGAGAGAGAGCTGGAGACAAACCCACAGTTTTCACAGGGGCTGGGTATTCATTCAACTTATAAGGCATTAATGCATAGGAAGTATAAGAAACACCACATGGTAGACCAAGTGTTAATATCTGTATCAGCCATTTCTAGATATATGAAGAGCAGTGCTAGTGATTTTGATAAGAGAGTGTTGAGAATGGGCTACATTTTCATCAGCTCATAAGATTTCTTTATATAGCTACTACAGTCCACAGAAGATTTAGCACCTTTAACTCAAAGAAATGTAGTCCTGCAGTATTAGGAGAGTCATAGCTTTCCCTGCCTTCATCACAGTCTCTGGTTATTTACCATATTCTGCTAACACTCAGTGCAAGAAACAATGTGAAGACAGAGGACAGGGTGAGAGGAAATGGTCAGAAGATTTTCTTGTCCATAGGGAGAGAAAAGGATGGAAAAGTAGCCTGAAGTTACACCTTCCATAGGCACTTAGGCTACATCAAAGCCAGTAAACTCAGCAGACCAGGGCTGAGGCTTGAACCCTGGCACACAATCACCCTAACTGCTCAAATGCTGCCCTTCTCCCTAGGAGGGCTTGGCCGGTGCTGGACTGCACTCCCCTAGATTGTGCCCGTGTGTTCAGCACAGCCCAGGAACCAGTCCCAGCAGGCCATGTGGATGAGGCTGCTTTGGGAGAGAAGCAGAGAAGCAAACATTTCACCGTATGGATGTTTATCCTCAGAGTGATCGAAGTGGCCTGGCCTGTTTTATTTACTAGCAGAGATGTAGCCCTGGGTCTTGCGCTAATCCTTTGGGGATCATGGCTCAGTCTCTGCAGTCAGATTTAGTTAGCCTTTTTGAAGAGGAGTCATATATAATATATATATTTGTTACATTTTAGAGAGAATGGTCTAGATATTACTTAGCAAGGAAAGATTTTTGCAAGTCAGAAATAGGAGAAGAATTAAAAACGATCAAGAATTTCTTTACAAGGACAAGTTCTAGCTAGAGAATAATAAATAGGAATAGTGTTTTGTTTGTTTTTTTCCTGAGATAGGATATCAATCAAAGCATAGAGTATGCAGATGATGTACCTATTTAATACCTTCACCATTCTACAAGCCAAAAAAAAAAAAAAAAAAAAAGCTGAAGGTCCATAGAGTCTCTGAGATCACTAAATGGCCCACAAAGCAGAACTATTAGCCCACATTACTATTGCCCTTGACACTGCTGCAAAAGTGGTAACAGCACAGTGTAGGGAACACTATCCACTTTACAGGAAATTTTTGGCAAACCAAGTTCTCCCAGCCAGATTTACCAATCTCCTTGACCAACTCTTTACTGCATATAGCAGAGCATGAACAGTGAGAGACTATCTCCTGGGTCAGACAAAGGCAGAATAAGTGTTTTATGAAATGATACCATTTCCATATATTTGACACTGTAATATACATTCAGTTGGAGGTTTGCCAGCCTGTATAATGTAACAGCTAACCCTGTAAAATGTAACAAGCAGTCTTGTTGCCATCATGACAATAAGATATATGCAGTTTCAGTGACCCGGTGGCCCAAATACTGGCACTCAAAGACTAACATGACTTTCCAGGACAGAAGATAAATAGAGCATACCTACTGAGTAAGGTCAGAAAACTACTCAGAAAACCTGAATTAGATTCCAAGGCTCCTTATTCATCCACTGGGCAGAGTTACATGTTTCCAAATGGAAATCCAGAAAATCTTTGTCATGAAAAGGGAGCAACCTAGATTGAGAGAGTAGAAACTGCTAAGCACAGGACATATCTAATAACCACCCTTCTGAGAGCTTGTGTTGGCTGAGTTAGGTGCAGTTCATACAGTCTGGATGCAGCCAGCGGGGCTTTTCTCACTCTCCTACTCACTGGCTGGTACAGCTTGAAGTTTGCTAGCAAATTACACACACACACACACACACACACACACACACACACACACACCAGGTTAGCGGAAAATACACTGTTCTCCAGCAGCTGGTGCCCAGGTACATGGGTGCTACGACCCATGGTCCCTGTTCCAGGGGCTGGCGCCGGGATCCTCTCTCGCCCCAGCTGCTGGCACCACCGACACAACGGTCCCTTCACCCGAGGGAGGTCTGACTCTATTTGCTGGCCTGAATCTCCTCGCTGTAGTGTCTCCAGTTGCTGGCAACTAGCCCTTACAGCACTTCCACATATCAGAGAAGAGGTACGTGGTAGAGAGTGAGATTACATGGAAAGACAGTTAAGAAAGGATTTAGTAAGAAGACAGCATAGACTGTGGTAATCAGGCTTAGGGCTTGCTCAGATAAGTGTACTGACTGGCAACGGCTTACACATGACCAGGCCCTTTTATATCCCCCCTTCTCTATTCTCCCCTTTGTTCCTCCCCGATCTCCTTCCCCCAATCATTCCTTAGTAAATTTTGCATAGTCCCACAGGCCCCTTTAAAAATCCAGAAACCATCAGCCTTTGGCTCCTCCAGTGGAGTACTTGGAAGATGGAGGGAACCTTACTTATTAATACAGCCAGGACGAGCCAGAAGGAGACAACCAAGAAGAGTCTTTTGTTGCCCATTGAGGAAGGCATTCAGGGAGAAGGTGACAGACCTGTGTCCTAGTCCCTGTTACTAAGAGCATTTGTGCATGTATGCTTGCCAGTCTTGGCTAAAGATCAGATTTGTGACAAAGCCCAGCCATAAACTGCACCTAGAATGTGGCACATTACCCTATAGGGAGTACAGAATTCAGTATGGAGCAGTACATGTACAAGTTGTCTGTCTACATTAAAAACATTCACCAAGTATAAAAAATACTGTGTTTAGTTACACATCAAGTTGGCTAGACCTTATATGACTGACTTCTCTGATGATGTGGTGAGACTCTTTTACCCCCAAAATGTCAATGTTAGGAAGGTTCAGAAAAGTCTAGATTCTTTTTAGTCTTCCCCCCCAATAAGGTTAAGTGTTTTTAATATGCTTAAATGAAAAATGACTAAAATGTATAAACATTAATAAAAAGTCATGTTCAAGTAGAGAAATTAAAGCTCAAGAGTTTCAACAACTGTGACTAGAATAAAGATTAGAATGGAAACCTATATGCGACCCTATTTGCAGTAGTTGCTAATACACTTTCTGATAATTAATACTATTCATCAGATAAGCCACACAGAGAATAACAAAGAGATTTTCCTCTCTGTAAGAAATTTGCACATGAAAACAATGGTGGACACATTCTGTATTCAGCTTTGACTTATATCAGATAACTTAAAGCTCAGGCATTTCAAACTCCTTTCCCTTCCAGAATTAGAATAGCTGGGGAGTATTCAGAATGAAATCCAGATCCCTGTTTTAGCACTTTACATATAATATACATTTCTTTAAATGTTACATCACAGAAGAGGGGGGGAAAAGGGAAAAATGGTAAAAGAATTAGGCAAGTGTGATTATCATAAGCAAATGAATATGAGTCTCCTCACTAACTCATTATTTCTAAATGTACCTTCATTTCAGTGGATTAATTACTCAAATCAAATTGAATGACAAACTCAATCTGATATAAAACTGCAGAGGACAGTAGTTTTTAATTTGTCTGCATTTCAGTCTTTTATAGATATTTGTATCAAAATAGACCTACTTCATTTTCCTGTCTTTGTGAGGTGCCTTGCACAAGGTAGAGACTATACAAACAAAGAATAAATAACATTAGTAACTGTTCCTAGATGGGATGTCATGATCATAATCTCCAATATCAAATTTGCTGGAAGAACTGGACTTCAGTCTGTACATAGTCTTTAGTGATTTTGAAAATAAGGTTTGAAAACAAAGATGTTAAGATATCGCTCTGAACCTTTACAAGTGTGTTACTGCCGTGTTTAGTTACTCTGTGGTGTATTGGGCTATCTTGTAACCAAGCCTCTGATTTAAAGACCATACAAACCTCCAGTCAAGCTTATTAGAGACATTAAAATCTTTTTATGAACAAATAACTGCTGCAGTGTGTATTTGTAAAATCACACACACTAGATATGAAATACTTAGTACAGTTTAAAGCACTGCAAAAGATGAGTAGTCCATATGGATACTGACTCACACATACCACATGCAGCTACCTAAAGCACTTCAATATCATTATAAGTCACATCAAAACGCTCTTTCAAGCACTATCTTTTTTCCCCTAGCGTAACATCTCACTTTCCAGTACAGCTCAGGAAATGTTTTTTATTTTAAATCTAAGCAAGTTCCTGAGATGACATAGCTCCACCAAGCTAAACAGGTTACTGAACTGAACTTTCAACAAAGCCAGAAAATTAGAAGCACAAGCTAACTAAGGTCAGTGTTCTCTCATATTCTGCACACTGTTCAAAAGGTCTCATAAGACTCATCTGAACATGCCTCAGATACAGCATAGCTGAAAAATCAACAGATGAAGGAAAGAACAGAGAAAATTAACTACTCTTATTTGCAGTTTCTTGGAAAATTGGAAGGACTACTTCAATGAGACATGAACAATTGCTGTT
Organism: Apteryx mantelli; assembly: GCF_036417845.1. Classification (NCBI taxonomy): domain Eukaryota; kingdom Metazoa; phylum Chordata; class Aves; order Apterygiformes; family Apterygidae; genus Apteryx; species Apteryx mantelli. The sequence continues at coordinate 110,319,790 of NC_089980.1, read as the reverse complement.
CTTCAGCCTGCTTTGGCTGCCCTAGGATGCAGAACAATAGGATATCAGAAAAGAGGAAGGGCTTCATTATGCATGCAACTAATAATGTGGGAGAGTGATTTTTCAATCAATGATGTCTTCTGATTTTAATTTTCTTCCCACCAATGCCTACAAACTAACAAAGGTTACTTATTGGTAGGACTTATGTTTTCAAAGGGTAGGGTCTGGCTCAGCAAGCTTTTTTATTGTTCTATAGCAGAAGCAAGGGGTTTTGTTGGAGAAAATATTTTTCTATTAGGCAGACAGCTGATGGAATTTTGTAAATTATAAAAAGAATCAAAACTCCACAAAATATCTGGGTTGAGATCCAGAAAGCTTAGGTCCCATAGAAGCAGTTTACTGGAATTAAAATGACATCAACTGATATTTATACTATATAAGCATATATGCGTGTAATTTTGCTAACTCAAAATAATCTTTTTCAGTGTTCAGCAAAAACTGAAATAAGAGCAAATATTCTGTAATTGAATGATTTAACTTGATGCTTTTTTAGTTTCTGCTGTTGTATAGCTCATGTTTTTATAATTAGAAAAAAATGGAGCTTATTGAATAACATTTTATCTTTTGCATTTTTTTGAAATTTGGGTATTTTCCCAAGAAAGAAGAGTTAAAAAGTAAGCAGCTGCAGTGCAACAAATAGGCTAACCACATTTTGATGACCTGTCAGACTTTTGACTTGGTGTCAGAAACAAAATGGTCTAACTTCCTCCCTCTCACGATGAACAGAGAAGCTTCCCAAGAGTTGACCAACAGTGACTGGTAGGAGGTGCAATTGGTCCCACCCTCATGGCCTGTGAGAAAATTAAGAATTGAAGGAAATTACCTCATTGGGAAAAGCACAATGTGGTGAATGGCAGCCCAGGACATGGAGCAGGCTGTCTGTGCTCTGTCCCTGAAGAGACTCAAATAAAGTCTCTTGTGTAAGTGTCGCCTCTTGGCGGGCCCTCAGGAAAAGATAGTTCCCAATACTAAACCATCACCTTTATGCGCCATTCAGTAGCTATCATAGGCCTTTGAAGGAAAAGTCTAACATGATTTTGTTGATGTGTGTTTCTGTTTTGTTTAGATAAACATAGAAGAAAGATTTTAATGTACCCAGACTTGTGTCTGGCTAGTGAGGTGAGCTGCCACACTGCAAAGTCCACACAGCCAGGGGCTGACTTACTGCGATCCTGGCTCTTCCTCTGAGAGTGAATGTGGAGAAGGGCACTGTGCTCCCTTCCTCTTCTATCTCGTCTCTTTCACCATCCTCCCCCCAAAATCAGGCTCTTTAAAAAGGATTTAGTAATTGACACATTAAATTTTTACAGAATATATTGTGTGTGGCTACTAAGATGTTTTAAATTTTCAGTATTGCTACTTCACTTTTCCATGATACTGTCCAGCTAGGAATTAAACATACCTTCTAAATATCACAAATTGATAGTCAGTAGGTACAGAATATATTATGAAATAGATGTGTCAGTCTATAGCACATGAATTCACTAGTTCGGATATTATTGCCAGATGCATCTCTGAACTCACTTCTTCCCATCTGTAGCCAGGGCATGAAAACCGCATTTCTTCCAGAAGGAAAGATTGTCTGCTATATCTATGTTATGACTTTCAGGGCACACATGATCAAGAGATGCAGGAATAATCAAGCTTGTTTATGTTGCTCTTTTGAATGCTTTTTCAATAGCTGGTTATATGCAAATACATGGGGTTATTCTCATTTAGGAATTTTGCCGGCCTATGACAAAACTGCTGTTAATAGAAAAGGAGCACTAGTTATGGGACCCAGCATGGTAACTTACTCTCTTCATTAATTGAGTAGTCCCCTATTCCAATGGCTTTGCCATGCTAAGCCACCTGCAACCTGTTGGCTACGCAGATATTTCTCCACACAAGTGCAAGGTTATTTTGTCAAGAGGCTTCTAAGAGCAGATGTTCTTTTGTATACCCTCCTTCCAGCTATTCACACTCACAAACAGCAAATTGCTTTCCTTCTGTCCTGCTTGTACAGAAAGAAAATTCCCCAGTGATGCTGCTTGTGCCATTTCCCGGTTGCTTGTCAGTAGGATAAATTGTCCTGCCTCTCTCTCTCTCTCTCTCTCTCTCTCTCTCTCTCTCACTCTCTCTCATTCTTTCTCCCCTTCATGCTAGTTTTCAAGGTCTTTTGATTTCCCTCTCTCTTGTCATCAAAGTAATATTCCAAATCTTGTCAGTAATGCAACAACCTCACTTTGAACTCTCTTTTTGGTTCCCTAGCAGGGTGAGCAATTCTCACTTGTTAGAGGAAAGAAGGGCTACCCGTTTTCACTGCTGGCACCATTCATAAAGTTGCAGAAAACAGTCAGTTCTTTGCACTTTCTTCCTCTTATGACTCTGGTAACACTTCTATTTTCATTTAATTGTTTTGACTCATTTTTAAGTCTTTTCATTGTGACTTTATGCCTAGCTGCACTCCTGCTACCAGGGCAGATAATATAAATAGGAGATGAGAAGGGTATTTAAACAAGCAAAATGTCACAGATTCCAACAGTCTTTTTTGGTTCCTGATCTTGTCCACTTGCCTTATGGGATATGTCTTTGCTGTAGACACTACAAATTAGGGTAAAGTAAACAATGTCTAGGCACTGTATTGGAACAAATTCAAACTCCATTTGAAGATCAAAGGCACATACAGCTGCAGAAACACAAGCAAAAGACAAGGCTCTCAGGCTGTCTGCAAAGCTGAGAATAAGTGAAATGTTTGACAGAGAATAGGTGTTGGCAAAATTGCTCAATCCACATTTTAAAGGGAAAATTGAAATCATGCTTCCATAAACTTCAGATATTAATCACCACAGGGGTGTTACTGTATACAGGAGCCACTCTTTCTTCCCAAGAATTTCTTTGGCTCAAGATCTGAGATGGTTCTTAAAAAGACCCAGTTTGAAAATGGCCTGAAGAAAAAAAGCTTTATTTTTTCTTGTTGAAATTTGCTGGTCCTCCATTCATTTTCAGAGAAAGAAATACTTAATTAGCTTAAATGTCTACCCAAAGTAGTCACCCTCAGCAGCTACAGCACCGGTGCTGACATCAAATTTCGTTTAGACACATCAAATTTCATTTAGACACAACTAAAAAATGAGGGAGAAACAGGAAATTTAAATTTACAAGGATGCTACAGCATGAGCAGAGGCCATCTTTGCATTAACCGCAGGACTGAAAGGGGTGAGTTTTATATCCACATTTAACTTGCTATATAATGCCAGGCAGGTTGTTTAGCTTCCATATCTCAGCTTTCCCCCTGGTAAGCTATGCAGAGCGAAACATAAGGATTAAGGTTTGTTTACCACTTTGAGATCTTTGGATATAACAGGTGAGAGCATAGGAATATCTCCTTACGGGACATCACACGAAATTAATATGCAACACTGCAAGACACATCCTTTGGCCTGTTCATTTTATTTTTCAGTGTCTAGACAGGTCAGTGCAAATTTATAGTAAGATTGTAGCCTTTTAGATCTTGGATTTTTTTTGCTCTATCACAGAGGATAAGGAGCATTCTGACTAAAAAACTTGATCAGAAACTTAATGCAGGAACATATATCTTTCTACTGAAGTTGGTGGGTCTCTCTGTGGGTTTACAGCTAAACATATGAAGTATTCTATAGGATCAGGACCAGAAAATTTTGCTCATGAAAGGATTCAATCCTATCTATGATGCAGTGTTCCTCAGAAGTGAACATTTCTATAAAGATAGTAGTCTATCCTTTATTTCCCACCTATTTGTAGCTTCTTTTAGGTTTCCACCCCCAAGAGTGATAGTGGGTGAATTGACACCAGTGTAACAGGGCTGAGAACATCAAGCTCATGAACCACAGCCACAAGCCAACAGTAAGAAATGGTCTCAGGTTTAAGCCGGGAAATAGTCATCTGAAAGCTGTTTGCCAACTGTGAGTTCCACCAGTTGATGAAGTTTTGTTTTGTTTTGCAAATACTGATATTATTTGCTGAAGCAGGGACGTTCAGTAAGAGCTTTAGATGACAATCAACTGTGTATTTCAAACAGGTTGGAGTGAGCAGCAAGGGTTTTGATCCTTACCAGCTTCAAACTGTCACAAAGTCAGGACTCTTTTTGCAACCTAAAAGGGAGAACAAGCTTTCAATAAGGGATGTCTTTACAACTTTATAATTAGGTATTATGTTGCTGTAGCTTTGCCATCGAGACATTAATATTTCCCAGGCACTTAAAACTGCCTGTTTGTGGGCATGACCAGAAGTGTCTCAGCTTGACTGGGTTGGGTAGCTCAGAGTCTATCTCAAGCCTAAACTCCAAGAGAACTGGAAAACTTGAGTTCCTCAGTGTGCATTGAATGAGAGATTTAAGCAACATATTGTCAGGATTTACTAGGGGACTGTGCTCTGCACAAAACACTGGCTGCTACTTTCCCTTAAAGTAGTCAGAGAAGAGGGTGGCGCTGTTCTGGCCCTCAGTTATTCAGCCTTCTAATGAAAGAGGAGTCGGAGCTGGGAGTCCCTGTTGCAGGGACTTCATGTGGTCAAGGGGCATGATTTGCACATCGAACTCTTCATGGACAGTCCTCCAACTGCATGGTTTTGGGGGGTTCCTTCCACCTGTTAATACAATTTGGTTAAGAAGAGGCCACAAAGAAAGACAGTCTTGCATGTGAGGACAATCACCTGGCTTTAGAGAAAATCCTGAGTTCTAGCTCTTGATTTATGGCCTATTCCAGTACTGTATGTCTTGTATTAAAGTGCAAAAATATAAAAACAGTCCTTGAGTCATGCAGGCACTATTTTAGTCCTCAAGTCACCCACAAGTTTTGAAAGAAAGGCCTTGAACAGGAGAGGATTAAGACCTGTAAATCCTGAGCAGAGAAAGTTACCTACTCAGAACATTTTGTAAAGCTCTGAAGCCCTAGAAAAAAGCAGGATTTGAAACACTTTTGCTCCATGCATTCAACTGGCAAGGTAAGGCTATGTTAGCTGTAGTGCAACCTCTAAATCAGTAAAAATACTCTCTTTGGGAAATACCATTCAAGGCATTTCTGTATTATATAAGGAGCGTATACATTCAGGTCTGAGGCTGACAAGCTAGACTACATGAATATGCCTTGAAAAGAATATTTCAGACTATAGCTGTGCCTATGCACTGAGCTCACCAAGAGCTACACATGTCCTTTTTAGCAGTAAGAGAGCAAATCATTCCACAACCAACCTTAACCCAACTTCTTTCTATAGTCTGATTACTGTGCCTACCTTGAGTTCTCTCCAAACTGTTCAAACCCAACCAGCAGCCCTATAAAAATCCTGTCTAGCAGGACTGATCAATGCAAATAGCCTAGTTCCTTTCTGTGGGCTGATTTACCTTCCACATCATTGTTTCAAATAGTTACTCAATATTGCACAATGCTGATGTTTGAAATAAAAATTGAGAAACACTCAACATCCCTTGATTGATCAAATATATCCCTCAGATCATCAGCCAGATAAATTTGTTCATTACAGACAAGTCTCTAGATAGATAGCATGATAGCTAACATTGGTCTCCAGACAGTTAGCATGTAGATAAACCTGTGTTTAGGCAGTTTATTAAAAATGTTTAAAAGATATTTTTAATGCATTAGATATTATTTTATTGCTTTCTACCTATGGACTTGAAAACTCAATGGTAGTGAAGAAAAAATGCAGGAGCTAATAATATATACTTCTATATTTATATAATGATCTAATTTTTAAATGAAATAACTATAAAAATGTTAACAACAGGAATGAGAAATAGATTTGTGCATTTAAGTAAGAAGAGAAATTCTTAACATTGCTCCTAATATTGAGGCACTTCTACAGTGGCTGAGAGAAATGGTGAGAAATGCAGAACCAGCAACACCTGATCATTTCCCTACCAATGCAATATCTATTGTTGTCCCCAAGATATGCACCTATGAATCTTGTCCCAGTCTAGATTTCTCTCCCAGATGATGGGCTTTCTATGCTTTCTTTGGGAAGCTTGCACAGCTGAGTAAATTGCGATATTAGGAAGTGTCATCCAGTGTTATTGTAACTGGTAGTATAAGAGAAGACCTAATCTGCCACATTTTAAAGTTCCTTTCCAATATTACTACCTGTCGGCCCTTTACACTATCCTAAATTATTTCCTCTCTTGTAGGTATCAATATGACTGAAATGACATTGGCCTCATTGTATATTCTCTCACTATCCCCACCCCAATATAGTTTTAGAAATGTATTTTTGTGCCCTAACCTAGCAAAGACTTTCACATGTCTTTATCATTGTGTTCTGTGACATCAGCAGTTTCTACGTACACAATATTTAAAAGCAAGTATATACTGAGGTGTTTGCTAAATTAAAGATTTAGGATTTCCTCAGATGTCACAGGATTGCAGCTAGGCAGGACAATAACAAATGTGCTAATTTATTATGTTCTCTGCCTATTTTTGTTGCTTTTCTCCAAACTTCTTTCAGGTTGTAAACTTTCAAAGGCTGAACTCCAGTTTGAACTGAAGGCCTAACTCTGGTTTCATCATAACGAAACGAAAAAGAGAGTTTTATTTCCATGCTGACAGGCGGCTTTAATTTGCTTGGGAAGAGTTTAGAGAGATGTAACTATAGGTTTTGAAAAAAGCCTTAAACTGATTACTCTCTTCAATATATAGGCTGAAATGTCACTCACTTTTCTTTTTTTCTTTCTCTTTTTTTCTTTTTGGTTTTATTACATTGCTAGCCTCTTTCTATATTCCTGCCTATTCTGTGCTTTATATTCTAATTTGTCCATTCCAGTGATTATCATTGTTTAAGTTTTTTTTTTTTAATTAGAATAATTGTTATATTTATAAAATAAGCCTGGTAGTTACAAAATGCAACTTTCTTAATATATTTTCCTAATACAAACTTCAGGAAGAATTTTTTGCTGTCTTGTGTGTAGTCACATTTAATTTCATACTGCCTACACATTTCTCTATGAGGTTACTTAACATTTACTTAATTTATTTAGTGTTTTACTCATCACTTAAAAGAATGGCTTGAATGGTGGCAGCCCAGAAGCTTGAATAAACAATTTCTTCAGCTCAGTACATTAAATATGGTATTGCTTAAAATGTACCCAATAATATAACCTTTTCTTTTTTAACTTTATCTTTATATATGTAGCTCCAAATCATTGTCACCTTTGTCACTTCCTTGTTATAGGCAAAGAATCAATTGTCTATTCACTAACTAGCAATGCTATTCCCCAAGTTTCTCCTCTTCCTTCCAAACTTGCACTCATGTCTCTAGAGTTTTATTTTCTGTTCTAACTCCTCTTTATTTTTATCTTTTTCTGACAAATACTTTGCTGAAATAACTTTGTTTGTCTCAGTAGAACTGCTTTTTTCTGACCTCTCTAGACTTGCCTCTTTTAAGTTACTTCTCTAATACTAATAAGGTAGAAATTGGAAGACGAGCTAATACAAAAAGAGAAGATAGCTTAGCATTTTCTTAGGGAAGTGCATCCTAATGCAAAACCATGCTCTTATAAGAGCAAAGAAGGATTTTTTTGTCTTTTGGAAGTCCTACTAAAAAAGGAAAAAAAGCAATATTTAGGACACAATTGCTAACTACCAAATAGTTCCAGCAGCTGCCAATGAAGTCCACAAATCCCTTACCTTCAAAAGCACAAAACCCTTATAAGGATAGCAATGATATTTTTTATTTTTTTCCCATGTTGTAATAAACTAATTATCATTACAATAACATAATCTATACCCTGAATACAGCAGGTACACTACAAATGCAGAACCCAGCTGGACAGTGGTTCAGAACATTAGCATGCCAGAGCATTGTGTCCTCTCACCCATTTGCCACCTTGTAGTAAAAGATTTATTTTGTCCCTTTTTGTGTCCTTTACAAAATCATGACTTTAGAGTAAGTTATGCTCTTGAAAACCACGGTTAGTTATGGATTGCTGCTTAACTTGTCAAAACAACTCAAGGCAAATGAAGCCTAACCATGGTGAAATATTGGCTTGCTTCATCACAGTACAAGCCTATATATAACCACAGATGAAACTGAAAGATGATAATTGAATGACAGAACTTTGTGCTATTATACAAGGATCTGAGACTTGGTCTCCAACACAGACTTGAATATCTTTAGCTGAATATGATCTTGATTAATGCCTTGTCAAGACACAGTACTATATTGTTGAAAGATCCCTTGTCCTCTACCTGGCTCAGGTGTAGGATTCTGAACACAAATTTCTGTGCCTAAAAACTTAAATTCATAAGTCCCATTTATCATCACCCAACACAGACCTGCTTGCTCTAGAAGCAGCTCAGTGGTGTTGCCATTACTTTAAGCTTCAGCTCTGCTGGATTCACAAACCAAAGGTTTCTCTACTATATTGTATCTGGGCTATAATTAAGCAAGTATTCTCCAAATACAAATTCCACAGGATTTGGTGGTAACCTACTTTTGCACGATAACTCATTGTTTGGTATAAGTCTGTAGCATTCTCTTGTCCCTACTGAGTTCTGGGTTAACACGTTTGCCCCAAGAATATACCACTGATTATTTGTTGCTAATTCCTCATCAGAAATATTAACTGCTGGACTGGGCTTTGAACTTTTGTTTGCCCCTGGATTTGAAGCATGGAATATATTTCTTCAAACTTGAAGGCATTCATGGCTAGATTCACAAAGATTTCATGAAACTGAAGCCTCACATACTTGGAGAATTCCCTCAACCCAAGTCAGGTTCTCTGGCTCTTTACACAGCTGTTTACTGTGAATGGCAAGCAGATCTCTTACATACTTAATGAAAACAGCATCCCAATTAGCAAGCTAGAATTTGCATTTTTGAATTAAACCAGACAAGATAAAGAGGAAAATAAGTTCCACTAAGACTGTGTTTTGACAGCTAGTGTATCCTGGTCTGCTAGGTGAGGACAGTACATTTTAGCATGTATTCAAGACAGAAACAGACACAGAGGCTTCAAAGAAGTTAACAAGTTCTTTCAAAAATTTTAAATAAAGGTGTAATAACAGTTTATTCCTTCAGAGCCTCTCAGCTTACCTCTTCACATCCCTCTTTTTTCCAGTTAGATCTCAGAGAGGGAGATAAACATTTAAAAAGACTGATTATAGAGTGAGGAAATAATAGAAATTATCTGCAGAGACATTTTTACTGTCTTCTCATTATGGAATGAAACGTCAGAAAAGAGCCATTAATATAGTATGTCCAGCATTAAAAATAATTGTGCCCTGAGTGATAATGTTGCATCTTTGATCCCAGTGGCCCTTGATTGGGCGGTCAAGCACCCTGTGAGTCAGTGCTAGGGAGAGGCCTATATAAGAGCCAGGCCTAGAGCGCAGCTCCCAGAGCGCAGCTAACAGAGGCAGCGAACAGACGCAGCAGTTTGCGCAGCAGTGGTTGGGCTCTGACTAGAACTTGAGGATCTTGTGGAAGTTGTGGGCTTTCTGAGGACCCCCGAGGACCTAGAAGGTGATCGCTGTGAACAGGAAAGGGGAAGCTAGGCAAGGACAACTGCAGGAGGCCTTGACTTCTCCTGGGAAAAGCTCGTGGGAAAAGCTCCAGCTAGGAGTGGCTGCTGCTAACGAGCTCTCTGGGTTGCCCCTGACCAGAGGGGGTTGGGGCCTTTGATCCCAGTGGCCCTTGATTGGGCGGTCAAGCACCCTGTGAGTCAGTGCTAGGGAGAGGCCTATATAAGAGCCAGGCCTAGAGCGCAGCTCCCAGAGCGCAGCTAACAGAGGCAGCGAACAGACGCAGCAGTTTGCGCAGCAGTGGTTGGGCTCTGACTAGAACTTGAGGATCTTGTGGAAGTTGTGGGCTTTCTGAGGACCCCCGAGGACCTAGAAGGTGATCGCTGTGAACAGGAAAGGGGAAGCTAGGCAAGGACAACTGCAGGAGGCCTTGACTTCTCCTGGGAAAAGCTCGTGGGAAAAGCTCCAGCTAGGAGTGGCTGCTGCTAACGAGCTCTCTGGGTTGCCCCTGACCAGAGGGGGTTGGGGCCTTTGATCCCAGTGGCCCTTGATTGGGCGGTCAAGCACCCTGTGAGTCAGTGCTAGGGAGAGGCCTATATAAGAGCCAGGCCTAGAGCGCAGCTCCCAGAGCGCAGCTAACAGAGGCAGCGAACAGACGCAGCAGTTCGCGCAGAAGGGCGCGCGAAGGGACGTGCGAAGGGACCTTCATTTCTGTTCCCTGCGGTGTACACTTCCTCAAGTATGGTCGTGACACGCCGCACAGCGCGTTCCCCAGTGACTGTTGGAGTTGCTGCGTCAGAGGCTTGGACCCAGACTGACCCTCTGACAGTAGATGCAGCTCTACAGGTCTCAGGCTGCAGGGAGTGCTTGGGGCCTCTCCAGGAGGCCTGGGCTGGCAGCCAGCTCTCCTGCAGGAGGTGTGCTGCTGTTGATGAGTTGTGTCGTCAGGTAAGGGAGTTACGGGAGGAGGTCAGTAGGCTGCGCAGCATCCGAGAAGCAGAGCAAGAGATAGACAGGGTATTCTCGGAGACTGTACAGCTCCAGGAGTCCCAACCCCCTGCAGCAGTGGAGTTGCCAGAGGGCTCTGTGCCGTGTGAAACGGTACATCATAACATCACAGAAGAAGGCTGGAAACTGGTCACTGCTCGTGGGAGGAGAAAGGCTCCTACTCCTCCTGAAGACCTGAAGCTGAAGAACAGGTTTAGTGCCCTCCAGGATGAGGAGGAGATGGGCATGGCTGCCAGGGAAGTAACCGGGACAACAGACCCTGTGCCCTGCCGGAACACCCGGAAAAAGCGGCGGGTGATTGTTGTGGGGGACTCCCTGCTACAGGGGACGGAGGCATCTATCTGCAGACCTGACCTCTTGTCTAGAGAGGTTTGTGGCCTGCCGGGGGCTCGTGTGAGAGATGTCATGCAAAGACTGCCAAGGCTTGTCCACGCTTCGGACTATTACCCACTGCTGCTCTTCCATGTGGGCGCCAATGACACCAAGGGCAAACTGGAGACCATCAAGCAGGATTTCAGAGCTCTGGGGATGGTGGTCAAGGGTCTGGGAGCCCAGGTCATCTTCTCCTCAATCCTGCCAGTGAGGGGGATGGATGAGAGGAGGAGGAGACGGACTTTCCAGGTTAACGACTGGCTGCGCCGCTGGTGTTGGCAACAGGGTTTTGGTTTCTACGACCATGGGACCCTGTTTGAAGATCGACAACTGATGGCGAGAGATGGGATCCACCTCACGAGGCGGGGCACGCAGGTCTTTGCCAACAGGTTGGCCAACCTGGTAAGGAGGGCTTTAAACTAGGAAAGATGGGGGAAGGGGAGAGTTATAGTGCCAGGGTAGTTGGCAAAAGACTGCTCAAGTCAGGATGCCTCCAACAGGTGAATGCAGCCAGGGAAGTGCGCATGGGATGTGGCTATGGAGGACCCTCTTTTATCCCTCCTGGGAAACCTGCATGCTCGATCACCTCCCTGAAATGCCTGTACACCAATGCACGCAGCTTGGGGAACAAACAGGAAGAACTAGAGATATCTGTGCGGTCGCAGGGCCATGATCTCATTGCCATTACGGAGACATGGTGGGATAGCTCGCATGACTGGAGTGCTGTCATGGATGGCTACGTGCTTTTTAGGAAAGACAGGCCAGGAAAGCGAGGTGGTGGAGTTGCTCTTTATGTGAGAGAGCAACTGGAATGTATTGAGCTGTGCCTAGGGGTGGATGAAGAGCGAGTCGAGAGCTTATGGGTAAGGATCAAAGGGCAGGCTAATAGAGGTGACACTGTTGTGGGTGTTTACTACAGGCCACCTGATCAGGATGAGGAAGTTGATGAGGCCTTCTACAGACAGCTGGAAGTAGCCTCACGATCCCAGGCCCTGGTTCTCATGGGGGACTTCAACCACCCCGATATCTGCTGGAAAGACAACACAGCTAGGTACAAACAGTCCTGGAGATTCCTGCAGAGCATTGGTGACAACTTCTTGACACAGGTGGTGGAGGAGCCAACAAGGAGAGGTGTGCTGCTGGACCTCGTACTAACAAACAAAGAAGGACTGGTGGAAGATGTGAAGGTTGGGGGCTGCCTTGGCTGCAGTGACCATGAGATGGTGGAGTTCAGGATCCTGCGAGGAGGCAGCAGGGCACCAAGTAGGATCGCAACCCTGGACTTCAGGAGAGCAAACTTTGTGCTCTTCAGGGACCTACTTGGAGGAATCCCATGGGTGAGGGCCCTGGAAGGAAGGAGTGTTCAAGAGAGTTGGTTAATATTCAAACATCACTTCCTCCAGGCTCAAGAGCGGTGCATCCCTATGAGTAGGAAGTCAAGCAAAGGAGGTAGGAGACCTGCATGGATGAGCAAGGAGCTCCTGGCAAAACTCAACCAGAAGAAGGAAGTCTACAGAAAGTGGAAAGGGGGACAGGCCACTTGGGATGAATATAGGAATGTTGTCAGAATATGCAGGGATGCGACGAGGAAGGCTAAGGCCCGTTTGGAATTAAATCTGGCTAGAGATGTCAAGGACAACAAGAAGGGCTTCTTCAAATACATCAGCAGCAAGAGGAAGACTAGGGAAAATGTGGGCCCTTTGCTGAATGGGGTGGGTGCCCTGGTGACGAAGGATGCGGAGAAGGCAGAATTACTGAATGCCTTCTTTGCTTCAGTCTTTACTGGTCAGGCCAGCCCTCAGGAACCCCAGACCCTGGAGGCAAGAGAGAAAGTCTGGAGAGAGGAAGACTTTCCCTTGGTGGAGGAGGAGTGGGTTAGAGATCATTTAAGCAAACTTGACACCCACAAATCCATGGGCCCTGATGGGATGCACCCACGAGTGCTGAGGGAGCTGGCGGACATTATTGCTAAGCCACTCTCCATCATCTTTGAAAGGTCATGGAGAACAGGAGAGGTGCCCGAGGACTGGAAGAAAGCCAATGTCACCCCAGTCTTTAAAAAGGGCAAGAAGGAGGACCCAGGGAACTACAGGCCAGTCAGCCTCACCTCCATCCCTGGAAAGGTGATGGAGCAGCTCATCCTGGAAGCCATCTCCACGCATGTGGAGGAAAAGAAGGTGATCAGGAGTAGTCAGCATGGCTTCACCAAGGGGAAATCATGCCTAACCAATCTGATAGCCTTCTATGATGGAATGACTGGCTGGGTAGATGAGGGGAGAGCAGTGGATGTTGTCTACCTAGACTTCAGCAAGGCTTTTGACACTGTCTCCCATAGCATCCTCATAGACAAGCTCAGGAAGTGTGGGTTAGATGAGTGGACAGTGAGGTGGATTGAGACCTGGCTGAATGGCAGAGCTCAGAGAGTTGTGCTCAGTGGCACAGAGTCTAGTTGGAGGCCTGTAGCTAGCGGTGTCCCCCAGGGGTCAGTCCTGGGTCCAGTCTTGTTCAACTTCTTCATCAATGACCTGGATGAAGGCACAGAGTGCACCCTCAGCAAGTTTGCTGACGATACAAAACTGGGAGGAGTGGCCGATACGCCAGAGGGCTGTGCTGCCATTCAAAGAGACTTGGACAGGCTGGAGAGGTGGGCAGAGAGGAACCTCATGAAATTCAACAAAGGGAAGTGCAGGGTCCTGCACCTGGGGAGGAATAACCCCATGCAGCAGTACAGGTTGGGGGTTGACCTGCTGGAAAGCAGCTCTGCTGAGAAGGACCTGGGAGTGCTGGTGGACACCAAGTTAAGTATGAGGCAGCAATGTGCCCTTGTGGCCAAGAAGGCCAATGGTATCCTGGGCTGCATCAGAAAGAGTGTTGCCAGCAGGTCGAGGGAGGTGATTCTCCCCCTCTACTCAGCCCTGGTGAGGCCACATCTAGAGTACTGCGTCCAGTTCTGGGCTCCCCAGTACAAGAGGGATGTGGCACTACTGGAGCAAGTCCAGCGAAGGGCCACAAAGATGATTAGGGGACTGGAGCATCTCTCTTATGAGGAAAGGCTGCGAGAGCTGGGCCTGTTTAGCTTGGAGAAGAGAAGGCTGAGAGGAGATCTTATCAATGTGTACAAGTATCTGAAGGGAGGGTGTCGAGAGGATGGGGCCAGACTCTTTTCAGTGGTGCCGAGCGACAGGACGCGAGGCAATGGGCACAAACTGAAACACAGACACTTCCATCTTAACATGAGGAAAAACTTTTTCACTGTGAGGGTGACAGAGCACTGGAACAGGTTGCCCCGAGAGGTGGTGGAGTCTCCTTCTCTGGAGATATTCAAAATGCGCCTGGATGCAATCCTGTGCAATATGCTCTAGGTGACCCTGCTTGAGCAGGGGGGTTGGACTAGATGATCTCCAGAGGTCCCTTCCAACCTCAGTGATTCTGTGATTCTACTGTAAAAAAGTTAATGAAGAGCTGCAGCATCAGCATAAAATAAAAATAATACTGCTTAACAATGCAATTAACAATAATACTAATTAACACAAAGATAGTTAAAGTTTCTTGCTTTATTCCCCTTTTTACTAAAGATCTCTGAGAGAAAAAAAGCTAAAAAGGTGTTTAGATAGAAATAAGAGCAACCATATTTTGGAGTCAAAGCCCATAGAGGATGTTGAATCATATCAGAGTTCAGCCATATATCTACAGAAATAATATTCCACACTACAGTGAGGCTTAGATAATTTCATACCTGTTTGTGTAGCTCATATGCAAAGAAAATTAATAATGAATATTGAATTAATGTAACCTGTGGGAGTAGGTGTCTATACTCTCTTGTAAATGCACAAAGAAAGTTGAATTCTTATTAAAAAAGTCATGTTCTCTGCACTCTATGTGGTGTAAAGGTATGGTCTTCAAAAAACATGGGCAAATGAGCGTCTCAGAGTTGCGTTAAGAAAGACTGACATCCTCTGAAAGCGACATATCTCCTGCATGCACCTAGCTTTGTTGTTGAAGATACTTTCTCACCTTATACAAGGGTAAGAACAGGAGAGAGAGGATAATTTCTCCTTCAGTACTCAAGAGGAATCACAGAGAAATGTTTGGAGTGTTGCTGTTCTGCAGAAAGGGCAGAGTCATAACCCCCATATCTGCTGGAGGATGCTGTTATTCTGAGCAATTGTACAAAGGCTAGGCATAATCTTTCTAATAAAGGCCAACAGTAGACACCAGAGATTTAGATTTCTAGCAGTTTTCCACACTGAATCAAAAAAATTTATAACTGTGAAAGATAATGTTAACAAACTGTTGTTTGCTTTTTGTGTTGATTCTGGAGATAGGGAACTTAAATCATCCTCTGAAATGACAGTGCAGCAATCTAACTGAACTGCAGCTAGTAACCATGAAGAGCAGCATTAGCACAATTTTCAGTTAAAATTGTAGTGGATTGTGTTCAGCCACAGAGCATCAACATTACTGACTATGGTGATGATGTTTTAGGCACTGAAAATTCAGTGGGAGCTTTCCATTGACTTCATTTCCATTTCTGTGGATTTTAGATATGAAGAGCTGTACCTTCACACAAAACATTTGACACTCTCTTGAATAAAATGATGTGAATTCATAGATTAACATAGGTTGAAAGGGTCCTCTGGAAGTCACCTAATCAAATCCCCACTCAGAGCAGGTCCAGGTTCCCCGAAGTCCTGTCCAGTAAAATTCTGAATGTTTCCAAGAATGGGGAGTTCACAACATTTCTGGACAACGTGTTCCAGAATTACTCTCATGATAAAAAGACTTTCCAAGTGTCAAATCAAAATTTTCTGTATGGCTGCTTGCTTCCATTACCTCTTGTACTATCACTGTGCACCTCTGAAAGGAGTCTGGGTCCATCTTCTCTATTCCCTTCCCGTTAGGGAGCTGTAGACAACAACAAGGTCTCCCCTCAGCCTTCTCTTCTTCAGGCTGAAGAAATGCAGTTCTTTCAGAATTTGCTTGTACATCACGTTCTCCAGATCCCCAATCATCCTGATGGCCCTCGTGTGAACTTGCTCCAGCATGTCCATGTCTCCCTTGCACTGGGGAGCCCCAAACTGGACGCAGCACTCCAGTTGAGGTCTCACTAGGGCTGAGTAGAGGAGAAGGATCGCATCCCTTGACCTGCTGGCAACCCTCTGCCTAATGCAGTGCAGGATGCTGTCGGCCTTCTTTGCCACAAGGGCACATTACTGGCGCATGTTCAACTTCTTGTTCACCAGGAACCCCCAGGTCCTACTCTGCAAAGCTGCTCTTCAGGCAGTTGGCCCCCAACCTGTACTGATACATGGGGTTATTCCTCCTCAGGGGCAGGACTTGGCACTTGCCTTTGTTGAACTTCATGAGGTTCCTCTCTGCCCGTTTCTCCAGCCTGCTGAGGTCCCTCTGAATAGCAGCTCTACCCTCACATGCACTGACTCTTCTCCCCAGTTTGGTGTCAGCCACAAATTTGCTGAGAGTGTATGCCATCCCATCATTTGGGTCATTAATAAGGCATTCTTCAGAATAGCCAGCATGGATTTACCATTCACCTTCTTGTTCTTCATGTGCTTGGAAATGGCTTCCAGGAGAATTTGCTCCATTAACTTCCCTGAGTTTAGGCTGACCAGCCTGTATTTCCCCAGATCCTCCTTCTTGCCCTTTTTCAAGATGAATGTGATGTTTGCCTTTTTCCAGTCACCAGAAACCCTGACCTTTTAAAGGTGATAGAGAGCAGTCTAACAATGACATTGGCCAGCTCCCTCAGCACCCTGGGAGGCCTCCTATCTGGTCCCATAGACTTGGGTTTTCCAATTTGCTTAAATGCTCCCTGACTGAATCTTCCTCTGCTGTGGGTACTGCTTCATTTCCTGAGACTCTGCTACTAGGCTCAGGCACCTGAGAGAAGATCTTGCCAGAAAAGAATAAGGCAAAAAAGGTACTGAGAAACTTTTCATGACTTTTGCCTTCACCCACTGAGCAGTGGGTCCACATTTTCCTTAGTCTTCATTTTGTTATGGATATACTTAAAAGCACTTCATGTTGTCCTTCTCATCCCTCACTAATTCAGCTCCAGATGAGCTTTGGCTTTCCTAACTACCTCACTGAATGCTTGGGAAATGCCTCTATATTCTCATCCCTGCTTCCACCTTCTGTGTACTTTCTTTTAGCATTTGAGCTCAGTCAGAAGTTCCCTGTTCATCCATGCTGGCCTTCTGCCACACCTGCTTGACTTCCTGAGCATGAGAACATACTGATCTCAGTCTTGACACCTGAGATTGTCCTTGAAGATCAAGCAGTTTTCCTGGTCCTTTTTGCCCTTCAGGGCAGTGTCCCATGGGATCTTGCCAAGCAGAACCCTTAACAAGCTAAATTTACTCTTCTGAAGTCCAGATTTGTGATTCTCCTATTTGTCACTTCTCACTTCTCTCAAGATTTTAAACTCCACCATCTCATGGTTGCTGCAGCAAGGGTTGCATTGACCTTCACAAGTTTGACCAGTTCTACTTTGTTTGTGAGTAACAGGTCCAGCAGAGCAGCTCCCCTTGTCACCTTTTCAGTCACCTGCATCAAGAAGTTCTCCTCAACATGCTCCAGAAACCTCCTGGATTGCTTGTGCCCAGCCTTATTGCTTTTCCAGTAGATGTCAGGGTGTCTAAAATCTCCCATGGTCCTTCAGTTCTGCAGTCGTGAGGTGTCCTCCAGCTATCCAAAGAGAACTTCATTTGCTTCCTCTTCTTGATCAGGTGTTCTGCAGCAGACATGTATCATGACTTCACACATGTTGGTTTGTCCTCCAGCCTTTACCCATGAGATCACAGCTGGCTCACCACCCACTCAGGGGAAAGCTCCATGCATTCAAACCACTCCTTTGCATAGGGTGCAACCTCTCCTACTCGTCTTCCCAGCCTATCTTTCCTGAAGAGTCTATATTCATCCACTGGAGCATAGTAGTCATGAGACCTATCCCACCATGTCCCTATAATCCCAAAGAGATGATGTTCTGCAACTGTGCACAGACTTGTAGTTCCTCCTGTTTGTTTCCCATGCTGCATATGTTTGTGTACAGGCATTTGAGAAAGACCCCCCGGATATGCACCTTTCACAGGGGAAGTGAAAGAGCCTCCCTAATGCTAATGCTAATCCCCAGACGCTTCCTCACTGCCCTCCATGTCTTCACTTTTCTTTCGGGTTATTGTAACCATTCTCCAGCCAACCTAGTTTAAAGCCCTCCTCACTAGGTTTGCAAATATGTTGGCAAAGATACTCTTGCCCCACTTTGGGGGGGATGGGATCCATTTGACAGTAGTCTCATTACTCAGAGGGTATTACGGCCATCCAAGCCAAAGCCTTGTCTGCAAAGCCAGCTATGCAGCAAGATATTGACCCAGAGAAAGGGCCTACTTTATGCAAGCCTTTCCCCTTTGCCAGCAAAATCAAGGAGAATAAAACCTGGGTCCTCTTGCCCTGCACTCTCGCCTCCAGAGCTCTGTAGCCACTCTTATGGCCACTCCTGGCAGCATCTTTGATACCCACATTGATGAGCAGCAAGCAGTAATAGCCCACAGGCTGGACAACTCCTGAAACACCATAGATCTGAGCCCCAGCAAGCTGCAAACCACCTAAAACATCAACTTCTTTTACAGGAGGAAGTCTCCAGTGATTATCACCCACCTTTTCCCCTTGGTGCATATACTTGGTTCAGGCTCAGCTAGCTCTGTTGCCTCCTCTAACAGTTCCTCATCACTTGTTCCCAAGCCACTATACTTATTTTGTAACTGCAGATCTGCAGGCAGAGAAAGAACCTTCTTTCTGTTGCTATAAATCACAATTTGACAGCATCCTCCCTCTTGGGAGTCTTCATTCACTGCTCCTTTGAGCAAGATTCCTAGTTGTCCTTCCTTCTTTGCCTCACAGGGTTTGGGGTCTGGCCTCTGCAGAGTTTTCACAGACACCATCTCTCTTCTTGTCCTTCTACCTTGTGGTGCACAGTCTGCTCACCTCTTCTGCAGCTCCTGGTGACTCAGTGGCTCAACTAGAGCACTCCTCTTTAGGTGAGACAGTTGTCACCCCCAGCCCTGGTGTCAGGCAGCAATGCCAGGCGCTCTGTGCAGCTCACCTTGGGGACTCCCTCTGGGCTGGGCACCTGGAACACCAAGGGCAGTACTTCCAGCTGGTGCTGGCAGCCATGCTCTGAGGTGCATCAGTGTGGAAGAATGGTTAAGCGAAAAGGGGCATGATCTCTTAGAGGTGAGCAATCCTGCCTTCATGATGGAGGGAGGGCCTCACGTCTATGCGAACTGTCCTTGAGCATTCCTAGACCATTACAAAGGGGGAAGACAAGTAGTGGTAAACAAGTAAGGGAGGGGGCCGACAAGCCCCTCCACATGAACAGCAACCTTGCACCAATCATATATCCGCTTTAGGTGCGTGAACAGAGACTGTAAACCAATCATATAGCTATCGCTAGCACATGCTTATTGCCTGTCTATATATACTCTGTAAAAGCTTGAATAAAGGGAGAACGATCATACTCACATTGAGACTCCGTCGTTACTCCGGGTCCACCTCCCACTCCGGCATCTGGTAGCAGAGGATGGTTCAGCTCGACTAAGATCTCCGAGACTGCGGTAAGCAGCTAGAGGAGGGGAGTGGGAAACCTCGGCTGAGAGAGGTGCTAGCCCAAACTGCAGCAGGCTAGACACTGGTGTGGGTCGCGCCCCGTCTCTCAGGCGCAGCAATGGAAACTGACGCTGCGGCCACGTTGCTCGCCGGAATCCTCTCTAAGAGAGGGATAGATGCCACGGCGAAGCAGGTACACGACTTGATCAAGTTGGGACGGTGTTGGGGTCACTTTTCTGACACCCACCTGTTGTTTTCGGTGTCTGAGTGGCGAGACTTTGGGGGAACAATGTGGCAGAAGACGATTGAGGGAGGTGAGAAGGAGGAAAAGGAAATAAAGGCTGTTCGCGCACTTTGGAACACCGTGTTAGAGACTTTAATGGCAATGAAGGCGGAAAGGGAAGCAGCGTCCGCGGCTGTCCAAATGTTGGGCCCCGGAGCTTCCAGGACCAAGCCCCCTCCGAGCAGGCCGGGCCTGGTCTCGTGGTTTTTCGGACCGCATCCAATCAAGGGGCCCACGGGCCCAGTGTACCGAACTGTCGAGGAGGCACTGCAAAGGGTGCGGGAGAACTCTGAGGGGGAGGCATCGTCAGCGCTGTCACCCGCTGCGTTCCAGAAAGCGGAAGTTTCCCCAGAGCCGGCTGGTCCGAGCTCTGGGGCAAACGCGGAAGTGCACCCGGAGGAGACTCAAAGAGGGGCGGTGGCCGCGCCCCTTGCTGACCTCACAGACTTGGGCGGAAAGAAATGCCGACCCCCTCCTAGTGCCCCCCCCCGCCGCTGCCTAGCAACAGTCCCCTGTATCCACCGTTGCCGCTGCCTACGCCACCTCAGCGGCCGCTGCCTCTACCCTCCTTCAACGAGACCACCCGCTCACGCCAGACTCCATCAGAGTACCCCCCACTGCCTTCGTCCAGCGAGTCTTCAGGGGACAACACGCCTGACACCAGAAATAAAGCGCCGCCGTCACCAGGAGAAACCGTGCTGCAGGAATTATCGGAACGTCTGAAAAAGGTAGAGCTGCAGACACAAGTCCCTCCCTGCTTAGTAAATCCCCTCGCCGAGCTTCCAAAGGAGTCTCGCTGGGGTGCTATTATCAAGAACGCTATAGTGGAAGGCCAGTGGCAAGCCACCGGAGGGGTGGGCAGTTCCGCCCCGCTGGCATTTCCGATATTATACCAGCACGGGCAGGGAAAATGGGAACCGCATGATTGGAAGATCCTACAACAGGCCCGTAACACCGTCTCTACATATGGGGTCAAGTCAGAAGCCACTCGACAAATAGTTAGTTGGATTTTTTCGGCTGATCTCATGTGTCCGTATGATTGTAAAAACCTGATGAGACTCCTGCTTACTCCTGCACAATACCTTTTGTGGGTCGCCTCTTGGCAACAGCGGTGCACCGAGGAAGCGATGCGCCGACAAGGGGACAACAACCCGCTGAAGGGAGTAACCCCTGATATACTGACAGGCGAGGGACAGTATGCGAGCTATATGACTCAATCTGGTTTTCCGCCAAATATGCTGCAATTGTCCGCGCGCCTAGCACTGGATGCATTCCTTGGGCTGCCAGGAGGGAGCAACCTGGCTTTCAGCAATCTGCTTCAAGGGGCTACAGAGAAATATAGCAACTTCATAGACCGACTATGGGAAGCAATCATGCAGCACCCTGACTTGTCTGAAGAGAGCAAAAATCAAATGTTCAAGGTGCTGGCTTTCGACAATGCCAACAAAATAACCAAACAGCTATTAGCCAGCCTGCCCAAAGAGGCTGGAGTGGAAGAGATGCTGCTGAGAGTGGAGCGAGCTGAGGCCCAGAGGCAGGGATCCACGGTTGCTGCTGCGGTCCAGGGGGCGGTGGCCGCCGTAGTTCAAAGGGGTCGACCGCGGGCGAACAAAGAGCCTTCGAAACGCCCTCCCGGTGGGCAGTTCCAAGGGAGGCGCTACTGCTGTGGTGATCCCGGCCATGCAAGATCCGCTTGCCGCTCCGCCGTCTGGTGTGACCGCTGCCAAAGAAACACACATGCCACAAAGGCCTGTACGGGAAACTGGAAACCGAGCGTGGAAGGAGGCCACGCGCAGACACAAGTGAATCCCCGAAGCGAGACGCAGGTTTTCTTCAGCGACACCAACCCGCCACCCGAGGGAGCCTGGGAGTCGACGTGGAGACCACAGTAGACGTTACTCTCGTTGACTCCACTGTCCAGAAAATTCCCAGCAATGCTATGGGGCCGCTCTTTCATCGAGATAGTTCCGTCGGAGGATTGTTGTTAGGCCGGTCCTCTGCCGGTATCCGAGGACTTATTGTGTTGCCTGGAGTGATCGATGCTGATTACACGGGTCGCGTCTACATCATGGTCTACACTGTTTGCCCGCCAGTTTTCATCCCTAAAGGTAGCAGGATCGCGCAAATAATCACTCTTAGTAATTCATTGAGCCATTCACCACAACCCCAGCTCCATCGAGGTAACCGTGGCTTCGGGTCTACTGGTCCTGCCATCTGCTTTACCACGAAAATGGACCGACGTCCTACAATGAGTGTTGTCATCTCACAACATGGCATATCAAAGCGAGTTGAGGCAATGCTGGATACCGGAGTTGATGTTACGATCATCAGCCGAACCATATGGCCTGTAGGCTGGCCGGTAGAACTTCCAACATCGTCCATTGCGGGCGTTGGAGGACAGTCTACCCCTCATATTAGCAAACAACCAGTACATTTGCAATTTCCAGAGGGTCAACAAGCCAGTCTTAAGGTGTATGTGTTACCTCTACCTGGGACATTGGAGGCCTTAATTGGCCGAGATGTGTTAAGTCAAATTGGAGCAGTGTTAACTACGAAGCCTTTTTAGTCCTGGGCACTGGGGAGCAGTCACCCAACCCGCCACTGACTTGGAATACCAATGAACCCATGTGGGTTGACCAGTGGCCCATGACTGAAGAGTGATTGCAAATCACCAAGCAACTGGTCGCCGAACAGCTTGCCTCCGGACACATCAAGCCTTCTGTTAGTCCATGGAATACGCCTATTTTTGTCATCCCAAAGAAGAATAGAAAGTGGCAACTCTTGCACGACCTCCGCAAGGTCAATGAGCAGATGCAATCCATGGGAGCGCTGCAGCCCGGAATGCCGTCGCCGAGCATGTTACCTGACGGATGGCACATACTGATAGTCGACTTAAGGGACTGCTTTTTTACCATCCCTTTACATCCTCAAGATACACAACGCTTTGCCTTTTCTGTGCCAGCAATAAACAAGGCTGCACCCGCGGAGCGTTATGAGTGGGTTGTTTTACCGCAAGGAATGAAAAACTCACCGACATTGTGCCAACTTTATGTTGCCTGGGCATGGCAGCCACTCCGAAACCGATGGCCAGACACCATAATCTATCACTATATGGATGACATTCTTTGTTGCCAGGAAAAGTCTTTTACGGATGAGTCATTAACACAATTAAGTGACATTCTATCGACAAAGGGACTTATCATTGCACCAGAAAAGATCCAACGCACGGCTCCATGGAAGTATCTTGGATGGTCCATTGCAGAGTCTAAAATTCGACCCCAGAAAACAGATCTCGCAACTCAATTGTGCATCCTGCATGATGTTCAGACCCTACTTGGAGATATCCAATGGATCGTGGTCCAGTGTGGGTACCCAGCAAGAACGTGAAGCCTGTCTTGACTCGCCATGACTCATCTAGCGAACAAGAAGACAGAGATCCTGATTCTGGGGATACTGTTCCCAGTGGTAATGACTCTCCACAAGATTGAACCCAGACACAATATGTGGGTTACCTGGGCAAATAAGACAGGGCAACAAGCTTTCTGTTTGTCCCTAGCTTCCGCTACTCAACCCTTTAGAACCTGCCTAATAGGAGTCCCCAGCTATAATGTACACAGTTTCCGGGAGTACAGCACGGGAAGCTGCAGTAGCAGTCCGTCGACCGCTAACTGCAGTGTTGCACTCATTACAGGCCTGAATAGAACACTGCCGTGGGACCCACAGGAGCTAAACCTGTTGGGGTCCATGAGAATTGGGAACACGTCAAACAATTGGACTCAAACATGTATATACTTTGGAGGACCTGCCCTCACTGGCGTGAACCTTTACCAGTTACTTAATTGGACAGGGGGGACAAACGTCACCCCAACAGCAGCTTATTATGACTATCAAAACCGTGATTCATTCTGTGGCACCAATGGCACAAGCTGTCAAGGGCTGGGAGCCCTTGGAGCTGAGGCAAAAGGGGGGCACCCAATTTGGAACAATAATACCCCAAAGGCCTTTCCACCAGACATCTTTTTGATATGTGGTGACAGGGCCTGGCAGGGAATTCCAAAATACATAATGGGTGGTCCATGTTATCTTGGTAAGTTGACACTGCTGGCACCAGATCAGAATTGGTGGAAAAATATAACGGGGAGCAGGACCGCCATCCGCAGTAAACGGGCGGCCATAGGGCTCTCACCAGATTGTAATGATAAGGTTTCCCTACACAGTCCTACTGAAAGAGTGTTTTTGTCCTTCTTCGTGCCTGGGGCAGCAGCAGGCAACGCCCTGAACCAAATAGGACAATTGGCTTGCTGGGCAGAGAAGCAAGCTAACGTCACCACTGAGGTAATAGAGAGCCTATTAGAGGACCAAGGTAGCCTGCGACATGCTATTCTGCAAAATAGGGCTGCAATTGATTTTTTGTTATTAGCTCAAGGTCATGGTTGTGAGGATTTTGAAGGTATGTGTTGCATGAATTTGTCTGATCATAGTGAATCCATTCACAAACAGTTGCAGTGGTTGAAGGAGCACGCAAGTAAAATCCGTCAGAACCGTGGGCTATTAGACGAATGGCTAACTAACCTGTTTGGAAATCTACCGCAGTGGCTAATAGGGCTGCTTACTGAAGGCTTACGCATCTTAATAATCCTTGTAGTTATATGCTTGTGCTTATGTGTAGTATTAAGCTGTATTAAGAAAGCTCTGCTGAAAGTAGCGAACCAAGCCTGGATTGCTCAAAAACAAGAAGGGGGAATTGTGGAAGAATGGTTAAGCGAAAAGGGGCATGATCTCTTAGAGGTGAGCAATCCTGCCTTCATGATGGAGGGAGGGCCTCACGTCTATGCGAACTGTCCTTGAGCATTCCTAGACCATTACAAAGGGGGAAGACAAGTAGTGGTAAACAAGTAAGGGAGGGGGCCGACAAGCCCCTCCACATGAACAGCAACCTTGCACCAATCATATATCCGCTTTAGGTGCGTGAACAGAGACTGTAAACCAATCATATAGCTATCGCTAGCACATGCTTATTGCCTGTCTATATATACTCTGTAAAAGCTTGAATAAAGGGAGAACGATCATACTCACATTGAGACTCCGTCGTTACTCCGGGTCCGTCCCCCCACTGCGACGCATCAGCACCACCACTGCACTGTCTCAGGCAGTCCCACAGTGCCCTGAACAACATTTCCAGGTTCTCTGCACCCCTTGGCTACAGTGTTGGTTGCAACAGCTACTGGGTCTATGTTTTCCATGTTCCTGCCAACCAGCTGTTCAGCTGCTCCCCAAACACCAAATGAGGAAATAGCCAACAGAAGTTATCTGTTAGAGCTGAGAGAAGCAAAAGCCTCTAGAAGCTATCCCTCACCAGTAGCACTAGCTCACCAGAAGATCCCAGAAGAAGATGCAGCTTCCAGATGTTCTGTGATGTCCAAGCCTGGAAACTGCTGTGACAACTGGTAATTCGTTTTGTGGAATCTCAACCTCCAAATAACGCATAAAATAATAATAATAAAAATAGAAAATTAAAGTTGGTATTGATGGTGCTGGCAAGTTCTTTCATAATCTCATAATAATTTCTTTACTACCTATGATAAAGCTAGAGCAAAAGTGTTATTGCTTGATGAAAAGCAAACCATGACTGCTTTTGAAAACCTGCACATTTTTTCCCCCCCCATTTTATCATAGCCATGATTTCTTAGAGAAGGAAAGTCAGGGATTCAAATGATTTTAGGAATTTATAATTATTTATATATATTAGAGCAAACTGTCTGTAAGCATTCCCAAGTGCCTTCCAGAATAGGTCATCGTGAATGCAGTCGCTGCCCAAAGAACAATTTTTGTAGTGTTGTTCAGTTAAAGGCTTAGCTATGACATCTAGGGAAAATCCATTTTGTCTGACATGGGTTGGGCCAAACCTGTTTTTGAAATCATTAGAGATATGCATGTAGAAGTGTGACTGTATTTAAAGATAAACTCTTGGAGGCAGGCAAGGCTATTGAAACAGTGTTTAAAATATTTTCAAAGCCAGGAATATTTGCAGGTACTCAGTGACAGGCCACAAAAGGTGACTTTGCCTGTGCTTTAGCATGGCTTGATGCATATCAGCTCTGAAGCTGATGCCATTTATCTATTTTTGCATGACATTGTGCTGAACTAAAAATGTCTACTGAGAAAGTAGGCTTCCTTAGATGAATCACCATTCTGTATTAGCAGATTTAAACAGTGTCTGGAGCAGTGCTTGCTCACATCCAGTCAGTTCAGATCATGAGAAGAGCAAACTAGTTTGTCTGAAACTAACCATGAAAACAGACCATAATAAACTTTTCATTATTTATGTTGGACTGAAATTTGTGGAACTGTGGTTGTGAAAAGTAATTTGATGCCTTGCAGGCACTCCCATGCACCACTATATATCTGTGCGCGTGTCACTGTCACAAACTTAGAAAAGGAGAGAGCACTTCGGCAGAGTTTGTTAAATTTCCTCAGTAGTGCTTTATTATTTCAAAATAAATGAGAACTACATTTGGCCCACTACTGAACTGTTAAATATCATTTGAAGGGGGAAACAAAATAACTCAGCTCTAAGTCATTATTTATTTAAAGTTTTTTGTTAAGAATCAGTAAAGCATGGGGAGATAACGATCTCCAGAACATCCTGTTTATCCACTGAGGCACACCTCTGGTGTCTGAAGGAACAGAATTGCCTGCAATGTATCCAAGATAGGCCTTTGAAAACTGTGCCATTAAAGCTCACTGTTGAATGGAACTAGGAAGTCAGCATAGTAGTTTGCTTGGCTTTTAGTGAATTACAGTCATAGGAATACAGTACACTCTCCCACCATTACAATCCTACCACAGCTCTTGCCGGGAGAATACTGGCATGGGATTTTTTAAAGGCTTTTGCCAGCATATCATCTACTTGCTATATAGAGGGAAGATATATATTCTAGCACTGCAAAACCTGAACTCCAATTTGTGTGTGCAGTATTGTCTAATTTGCACTTCCTGCATGCATGAAAGCACTTGGCCTTCAGTCTCTGACCTCCCAATCTACCCAAGAGTGCACACAAAGAACAGCAATGCAAGCCCTGGAATGTCTTTCTGCTATAGCACGTGATCAGGCAGAAATAAAGTAATGTCTGCCAGTCTATTTTTTATCATTCTTTTGACAGATTGGGAAAACATTTTAATGCTAGGGGTAAAATGCTACCTTAGCTATGGAACTTTCAGAATAATGCAATTCCTCCTGAGTCAATTTTCTGCCTTCCAGTAACTCTGGACAAAACCATAATAAAATTTCAAGGACTCGATGTACAAAAAATATATTAACGATAGAATGGTATATAACACTCTGGTATATCTTGATGGCATTAACACACTAGCAATAATCAATGACAATGGAGCAAGGCCCACTCTTGATTGCTTCAAAGGTACTGACTTGCAAAGCACAAAAAATTTACTGTCAGTTTTCGAAAAGGGCTTGGAGGCTATTCCGTAATTCCAGGAAGAGAAATGTTGTGAATAAACTTAAAGTGCTATAAGGATTTTAGCATAAATTTAAAGTCATTGATTAAGACATAGTTCTTTTTGAAGTCCACTTACTGACAATTTATGCATAGTATATGTCAAAATAAAAATTTAGGTTTAGAAAGAGTGAACACTTTGTAACAATAAATAAGACAAACTCTCCATATAGTTAAAGATCTAGGGAAAATAACAAACAAACAAACAAAAATGTCCTCACTTTTGTTTCCTATAGATGTATCTACTCTTATTAAGGATGGAGAAATGATAGTCTGGATAAAAAAAAGAATCAATAGGTGCCACAAATCAAAAAGATAAATCTTGAAGCTTAAAAAAGATTTTTTTCTATACGTCTGCTTCTGGCCAAAATAAAATGACATTTAATTCTTATTTTGTATTTAATAAAAATTACTCTTGAGTCATCCTTACATTACCTCATAATCTCAGAGATGAACCACAAGAATGGACTATGCAGGATTTTGCTCTGCTTCATTCACATTGCCCATGTTTCCCTTGACCTATCAATCTAGGCAAACCTAAATTTACAAGAAGAGCTAGAAACTTTATCCTCCTTTTCCTCTGACACCATTTTTTAAAAGAAAAGTGAAGGTTCTATCTGAATTTTTGTGAATGCTAAGATTTAATGATAATGAGGAAATTATGATCTTGCAACAGATTCCCCACAAATGAACTTCTGCCTCTGTCTACAACCACAATTAAATTTAATTTGGGCAAAGGAGTGCCCAGAATGTCTTTATACACAATAAAGTAAAAAGTTATGCAATTCTCTGTGTTAGAGACCCTCTCTGTAAAAGGAGAGAAAAGGCTTAAGATCTGGAAAGCTGCAACTACATTGCTAATTTGATTTAATCTGTTTTTTCCCTGTGGTTCTGCAATCGTTTGCGCTGTGTATGTTCATTTGAGATCACATCCAAGGAGCTAAGAAGTAGTTCACCTTAACAATGAGATCTGGCTGCAAAACAAGGAGTATTTTCTGAAGGGTCTGCTCCTTACAAAGAACATAAACTTGAGGAAGTCCTTACTCTTTGGTCTGTGGATCAGCAATTGCTTCCTAATGTAGATCCAGCAGATGTGCCCTTTACTCTGCCAAATTACACAAGTATATTGAAGCTGAATAACAATCTTCATAACTTTCTGAGATGCTTCCACTATAGGTAGAACAAATGAACATGTGCTGAAAGCAGTTCTAAATCTTCCTAATTTGGTTGTGGTTACAAATCAACTTATTCTACTTATAAAGAAATCTTTGCACATCCAAACTGAAACTCTGAGCCCTGACAGGCTTTCCTGTAAACACAAGACAAAAACTGTCAATGAAAGTTATGAATATGAAACACAGTTTGGGAAATATTATGATCTTACTTCAGACTTGAAGAATTTCCTTTTAACTTATAAAGATCTCATGCCCGTGACGGGTGAGAACAAGTGGTAAGTTATGTTTGGCAGCAAAGGAATAATGAAGAGAAATAATCATGTAGACTGTTAATTATTTTTCAAATTTACATGTTCTGCAAAAATAAACATCTCCACTTTATACTAACTCAGTTGTATTGCCCCAAATGCAGCAAGCTATTTTTGTGTTAACCATGAGTGCATCTTAAAGGTCCCCTCCTGCAGGGGGCAGTTTGCAGCAATACTGCAATCTGCCACAGGGTGATGTATTTGCCCACAGAGATCAGAAAGAGGTGAATCAATACAAAGTGGTGCTATGCAATTCTCTCTGGCAAGCACAGTCACTACAACGATAATGATGAATAGCAGTAACTGAATGCGTTTTCCCCATTTATGCAGAATCGCTGGAACAGAGCACAACATAACCACATTTTCTTTCTGCTTTTTCAACTGTACTAGGAAGATTATTTTGCACAAAAACCAAAAGGGAAATAACTGTGTTATATTGGGGTTTAGTTAAGCACAGGAAAGTTTTCACATTTGTATCATAGGCATCTGGTTGTGTTTTCTCAGCTTTGACTACTATAAGTGCTTCTGAAACTAAATTCTCAATAAACTTTCCTTTTGAGTTACTTAGTCAAACACAAAAAAATGACATAATGACAATGTATCTTTTTCTAACATGTTAGATATGAGAAAGAACAGCATCAACAAGAGAGGAGTGAAAATGGACTGGTTACTACCATAAGTTGTGTTAAAATACTATACAAACTATATCTCTAATTACTAAGGCATTAATTATATTAGTGTTTCCTCCCATGTTTGGATGAATACACACGTACTGCTGTGGTCAAAGAGATGCAGAGGGTTGCTGTGTTCTTACTCTCTAGAAATGCTCAGAACATGTTAAACTGGCATATTGTTGCTGCCAATCTTCTATCCTAAATCTGTTTGATAACCCTGGAAATCAAGCTGAGCTGCAGCCCAGTCTGAGAGAATTGCTGGAGAAGAATATTGCCTGCCAAGCAGATTGTGCTATTCTCATTCTCTTTTTGTATTTACCTTTCTATATCCTAAAAAATAATTTTAAAATATTGCAAAAGTTAAAAACTATGCTGTGTCATGCTCTTTAAAAATGGGATGTATAAATCAGCTGATCTAACATGAAGAATTAATACCTTTTTTTTTGTTTATGGGTACTGGACTATAGCTCATGGCCATCAGCAACCAGAAGTGACAGCATGCTGCTATCCGTGAACAATGTGTGGGAGACAGAGATGAACTGCCATTTGTGCTCTTTACTGCATTAGCCTGTTTTTGATTCAATGTGGTGTTCTGAAGGACAACTGAATGCACTAGTTGCTTTTGTTTGACATTGTCCTGTGTATAAAGTCAGTAGGAGTTTTAATTTTATCTGTATTCATCACTATTTCTAATATCTGTAGATATTAGAGAGACAATAGTAAAACTTAAATGCATATTTGAAATAATGTTTGTAATAGTCATGTCACCAGTCGTGCTCTGAAGACAGTGTTTGATATCTGATCTTATCAAAGAATCCTATGTTCATGTATTTCACTATACGGTTGAAGTATCACTTTCAAGGAAAAGTTTCTTCCTGTGTAATACTGAGTAGAGCTTTTTTGATAGCATCTGTGCTATGATCCTTTGCTGTATTGTTGTTGTGTTAACTAGAGAGTGCATTTCTACATAAACCTACATACATAGGCACAAACACAGGCTAAAAAAACGGAAATCCTGTGACTTTCTCCCAATCCATACAGTACTCTGAATAAAGAAAAAGAAATGAGTGTTACTGAAAACTATTCAAGCTGCAGCAGTGTTGAATTCAAAAAATACTGCTGAAAAAAATACACACATCTTGCTTTCAGGTCAGAAACACCCACACAGAATAATTCTTCATAACCAGTGCTCATACGGTGTTTCTACAATCTTGCAATGGATCTTGGATGACAATTCTCTTGAGCATCTCAACAGCCCCTGAGGAGCCCTCCAGAGCATGGTCCTGCAGGGACACTGCGGTGGAAACTACAGGGACATGGCAGGACATGTAAATGGTGCAGCTTGGGTAAGCCGCCCCCCAGCTCTTCCCGCTCCCTCCTCCAGCACGCTTTCCACAGGACCAGGAGGCCTGGCCTCCATCAGCCATGGAGGGGAACAGTTGGGAAGGGGCAAGACTTTCCCCCTCCCTCCCACATTAAGGAAATGGCTTCACTGAGAGGAAGCAGGTAACTCACAAGGAAAAAAAACCCTTTCTTTTGAAACTTATTACAAAGAGTAAATACATTCTGATAAAAACAGTTCAAATGAGGATACTATTATACATCTTCTTCTGACTGCAGTTGCCCCAAGTGAGGGGCTCTCTTCCCCACCCACTCCTCTCCCCTGCTTCCTAGTCAGAGTTATCTCCTCCAACCTGCCAGTCATTTCAGTTAGAATCTGCTGCATGGCAAAGACCTACTGTTTAAACTGCTTGAAATTAACCTAGTCTGTTTTGACTCAAACAGGGCAAAAGTCCCCATATTATTTTGACAGTACTGAATTACACTGTATTTCTTAGCATGAGCATCCTTCCTAGTTGCTGTAGCTGATGCCTCTTTCTCAAGCACCATTTATCAGAGATGCGTGTCAGGAGGTGTGGGATCTCTCTCTTTATTTTTAACTAGAACTTGAAAATGCTACTTTGTGCTACTACCAGTTATTTTCTCCTCTGCTACTGGGGTTTCCTACTTATGGATCTGATCTGAGAGCATTTAAGTCCATGTCCTAACACTCCTTAATTCCTATGTATTCAGCATGCTCACAATGAGCAAATTTTCATTGGCCAGACAAAATTTGACAGGAAAAAAAATTTCAGAACAGGAGTTTGTTATCACTTCTGTGGGGGTATTTAAGACTTGGTTCCTGTGATTTGCATTTTGTTTTGCACTGTTTAGTGGGGAAGAGAGGAGAGGAAAGAAAGGATGAGGAGCAAAGCAGTTGCAAGAAGACAAAATGAAAAACAGGTTCGAAGTACTTTTTTTTTTTCCTACAAATTCCTCTCATCACTAGAAATTTCTTCTTGTCATAATAAAATTTCTTAAATCATGAATGATATTTAAGGTGAATAAGCAAAGTATAAAACCATTTGGAACATAGATATCCTAACAATCAGAGTATTTAACTAATTGGGAGTATTCTGAAATTTGTATTTTCTTACACTTTCTTTGTACAAAGCCTAATAGCTTTTACTCATGATTTCTTGTTTGTTTCCTATTTAAAACTTTTGCTGACCAAAGCTTCTGTTGAATCTTTGATGCAGAGACCTACAGAACAAAGCTCTTTGTTTGTCTTGGTTCATCTGTCTGCCTTTCAAAGATTCAGAAAAAAAGTGCTAATACTTTGACTTCTAGCTTTTGAAAAATCAGGCTTTGACAGACTTATCAAAGAAAGCAAGTCTCATCAAAATGAAAAACAGAAGTTGATTCCTCTTTCATTTCAGATGTAACACGCATCATGAAGTAGTAGCAGCTGTGTTGAGATTAGTGAATATCACCTTCCTTATTAAATATCTTCCTTATTAAAATTTCTGTTCCTAAAATTTTGGGCTAAATGGAAAATGGTAATTGCTTCCTCTGCTTAGTCTCCGAAAATCACATTTGCTTGGTATCAATTTTGTATAATAATAGTCTCAGGAGGAAAAATAGGCCTCCATCCTAAGCATATTATCATAAAGGTAATGTCTTTATTATAAATACTGCCATCCAAACAAATGACTGATGAAGTACATAGTTTCCTTTCCATGCCAGTGTGGATTCCAACACTCTTTAACACTACTAAGGTCAGGGATAACCATTAGGTTAAACTACTCTAAGACTGCATAGGTTTAAGTATGGATGCTATGCAGGGACTTCAGCTCTTTCAACAGTGATCTTCCAATTAGACAACAAGAGCTGACAACAGCTTATCATTTTGATTCTTGTTTTCAGCCTGCTGAATTAAAATACTGACCCTAATTTAGAGGGCACCACATGCTACATGTTAAGTTTCAAACTGATGAGCTAGCTTCACATTGCTTTAGGCAGCAGACTTGGGTGAAGCACCAGCAGGACGACTCAGAGCAGGTAGGAGACTAGATTACCTATGGAGTAAGAAAAGCAAATGTGAGATGCCTACATAGGCTCCCTATTTCATTCATTGCCTATTGGGAACACATCCAGCTTTGCAGAGCAATGTGGTGTTCAGTACTTGTGCAGTCACCTGGAACTATCTAAAAGGAAATGGTAGGCACAGGGCTATGTCTGCCTACCTGCCTACCTACTGCCTAAAATTAGTTGCCTATTTACAATCAGATCACTCTTTTGAGGTAAGGCATCTAAAGGAAGAAACAGCAGCATCTTCTTGTACGATAGCTTAAAGGTACTTGGAAAACAGGAGATTTTTCCAGAGCAGATTTGAACTATCATGTCTTACTTCCCAACAAACCAACCATGGCCTAGAACTTCAAAAAGCAAAAGATGATTCATGTATAGAAACTGGTCAATGGCTGAGACAGGAATGCTAAAAACTAGTGGAGAAGAAAAAAGAGAAGAGCGAGCCTGACTCATCAGCCCGGAAACAGGCTTCCTGGCAGAAAGGTACCATGGGATCTGATCCTGACATTTTATGCATTAGTGCAATGACTTGTTAATGTACCTATACTCTTTACTGCTGCAAAGATCTTTCTCCTGGGAGATGGGGATTCAAATACTATCAGGTAGCTGAAGAAAAATGTCTCCCAGTTCTTGGATGAGTGCACTAATCACAGGATAAGTTATTGTGTAAAATGTAACCAATACTTTCTTCCTCCATGAGAATTACCTACCTCTTCCTCCCTATCTTGCAATAGAAGTGACTCACTTCTGTGCTATGTGTTGAGATGTTTGCTGTTTCTCTGTATCCTTTATGAATTAAACTAAGGATCTAGAAGGTTAATATGCCTTCCCACCCAGCTCTGATTTGCCACAGCAGTTGCAATGTAATTGTCAGAATAGCATGCTTGCAGGAATTGGCAGAAAACCAAGATTTTAGGCTTATAGAAAAAAATTATACAAAATGAAGGCAGCAATTGATTTTCAGTGCCTTTGGGGAAAAGGCAATATTTGAGAGTTTGCCATCTGAATCACTTTCTAAGGATGTTGTTACATGTTATGTTTTCTTTAGTAGAGAAGCTGGCTCAAGAAGTTTCTCTCTCTCACTGTAGTTCCACCCAGATCTTATTTTTACCCTTTACCTTAGTAAAGGATACCCTTCACCAGCTCAGAGTGTGTAAAATGAAGACTATGGACAGAATGAGAACCAAAGTAGGCTTCTCCACCAAGGAAAATGTATTGTGAGACTATAGCCTTTCTTTCATGTTGCTAATTCAAATCAGATGTGGTATGGCCATGTGGTGCAAAGCACAGATCAAATTTAGCTCATCTGCCTAAAACTATGAATGAGTAAAGAAGCAACAGTACAGGATTACTAGGTAAAGGACTGCCACTGCATCTACAAAGAAGTCCATTATTTCCCAGTAGTTCTTGCATTTCCAGTTCAGAGGACCCAGTCTGGAAAGTACTGGATGCCTCAGACTCTGGTTTGACAACTCAGTCAGTCCAGTTTTAGGGATGCTAGTACCAACTGAAATGCTGTATCCATATAAATACAGTGGGCCAATCTGGTATGAATTAATTTAAAAAATTTTTGACAAGTTAACTTCTTATTGTCAGACCACCTGTGTGTTCGGGTATCACTTGCTCTTCTGCAGCTGGTATGAAAACACAGAAACAACTAACATTTCTAATCATTTTGTCTAGCTAATATGGCAGAAATGTGCCTTTCTGGTCTGGGATAAATTTGTGCTGTGAATGATCTGCTAGAAGACTGGTGCTGCCACTGTAAGCAGTGCAGGTGGGACCCATCTCATGTCTTTCTAGCTGTCTACCCTCTCTTCTCTTTATAATCAAGGGAGAGATAAAGCAGTTCTAAGGAGCAATTTAATCAAACTTTAAACCCAATTTACAATGAGATTTACACACAATGACAGTTATTCTACTGACAGTGTAAGGCAACAACCTTAGGTGTAGACATCTACATTACAGGTGTCTCCAGCATTACAGTCCACTTACATTGGAAGTTCAGTGATACGAATGTCAACGTTCTTGTTTACAATTCTCCTTTAACTGTCTCAAGAAGCTTTAGTTAGAGAATACCAGTTTCCATTTAGAGGTGTAAGCTAGTATTTTGCTTGCCTGGCCTGACAAAAAATTTGAAAAAAATAGGACTTTTGTATTTGATGAAAAAAAAAAATTATTGCTTTCAAGTTTGAAAAGTGATATTTTAAAAACTGCTCTAACTCTTCATGGCCTTTTTAATCCACCTGATCTAGGACCCATTTGACAAATGCTTTTCACTGTCCCGAAACTGCATTTTCAGAAAAATAAGTTATTCTGCTTAAAAAAAAAAAACAGCTAAAACCAAACAGACTGCCCAGTCCCAGTCAGTCTTGCAGAAAAGTGTTTGTTCAATTATATCACAACACATACAACAAGAACATGTTCATAGAACAGTATCTTCCTGCTGGTATAGACACTAATGTAACCCAATTATTTACAGTGCATATGTCCAGGTACACATACTAAACAGGCAGTTATTTCACTAAAAAATTTGGTATTATTTGATTTCCAAATGTTAATGGATGCTTAATGGTCTTTACTCTTTTTTTTTTTGTTGGATTATTTTGATCATAGATAACTTTTTTATTGATTTATTTTCCATTTATTAGATGCTCTTATTGCTAGCCTCCAGGCACATTCAGAACAAAAACATCTTATGCTTTAATTGTATAATACTAAGACTCATCTTTTTGTTAAAGCAATCTAGTCATAACTATATCAGGTCTGGTATTTCTTACAGCTTTGATGTCACATTTAAATATATCCACTACAACAAAGGAAATCGCTAAGATCAAAGGACTGAAGTAATCAATTTGCATTACATACTGGGACCATTAAACAGACAGCAGCAGTCAAAAGTATTCCTTTGCTGAACCACAGCAGGCCTAGGAACACACAAAGACCCTTTTCACCACATTTTCACCCAAATGCATACACAAGGAAAGTGGAGAAAGTCACTGCCAGGTTACCCCTAACTGCAACTTCAGAGAAGCTTCTACAGACAGTGCCTTAAATTCCAGTATTTTAGTGAGTCTTTCATCTTAACGAGATCTTGGCTTGTCTCAGCAGATGCTCCATCAAGACAACCTGTAACCTCTACGAGCTGTCAATTTACAATCCAAGGCATGCAACACCTGCGCCCACAGAAACTAATGAGGGGAATTGCTGCCTTCTGCAAACTCCACCCCAAGCTTGCAGGAGGCAGCATACTGTTGCTACCATTGTGGGTTTGGACTAAAAGAGCAGCTGTACTCTTTCAATCTAAATGTCAACTGTCTGGAGAAAAAGGCAGGGGGAACACTAAGACTTTGCAGAAGACAGCACTTCTGCGCTATATGCTCTTGGTACATAGCAGAGTAGTTAGTATTCCCCCCTGTTTTTCTTATTTTCTCCCTGCCCAGCACTCTCAGCTGAGGCTGAATGGCCTCATCAGGACCATGCTAGTACCAGAAACTAAACATCTATGACAGTCAGAAAGCCTGATTGCGCAGTGTGGGTTAGCTCACTCACCTTGCAGCACTGTGGCAGAGCGCAACCACCCCTCCTCCCTATCTCAGGCCCCAGCTGACTGCAAATAACTGACAGCGCCCAGGGCTCATCAGGAGGAACTAGGCAATACTGGTTGCAACTGGTGAGGCCAGAAATGGGCATGAGATCAGCAAAAAAGGTTATATTTTGCCCAACACAGCAGGAGGTCAGCAAAAAAGGTCTATCTCCACACCAAATATTGCATGACCATGAGTCAAACTCCATGCCCATAAATAGTGCTGCAGCGTAGAGCCTGTTGAGCTCTCCTGCATGGCAGTAGGCTGCACAGTGGTGAATCTCCCCTTGAGCTGGGACGCCTCTCAAGATTACTCTCCTGGAGTTAAGAGAACCTCTGACAAGAAACTGTTGGAGTGGTAAGAAACAGAGACTGGGGCAATAACAAATGTGCAGTAAGATTCGTTTGCTATGACTACGCTGTATGGCCGTCTTCAATAAACCTGTTTGCAATAAACCCAGAGATAATAATAATAATATACCCCTTCCCGCCACGACAAGCACCATGTAAAATTGTAGCTTTACTTTGTCTGAAGAATGATCAAAGCAGCTGCCCTAGAAAATAGCACTTCGAGTTCCATAAATACTGTACTTTTAAAGCCATAAGTGTACTGGCATTTGTTTGCTTGTTCGTTGGCTTGTTTTCAATTTTCTTCCTGGAGTTTCCAAAAAGAAGGGCAAATTAATAACTGTGACTGATGAAACAGTCACCTGGAAGTCACATTTATGTGAAAGTTCTCACATTTGCGCTCTGCTATGATACCACACGTTCATAGCAGTGCATTTGGTTAAACATCGAATAGCTGAAACACATGCCAATGTATATACATCATAGAGCAGACCTACAGACCCAAGTTATATCCTGGCATGAGCTGGAGGAGCTGTGCACAGCTCTTTGGTGTGGTGCAGGCTTGTACTTGAGTTTCTTAACTAAATAACTTGTTTCAGCTCATTTTGATTCACCCCATTATATTTTCTGAAATGCCTTTGGAAAAGAAGTATAATTACAGCTTGACAGTACAGAAGTGTTTTAAAACATAAAAGTTCCTCAAAATAGCAGCTTGTATTTATTTACTTGTAAGAATAAAAGAATAAAAATCAGCATATCTTTGCACACAGTGAAAGTTTCCACAAAGAAAGCCACATTAATATGAAAGAAATATGGAGCCTGTGAAAGAGAGGGAGGAAGGCAAAGGACACAATGAGGCAGTCAGGAAACCTTCTGCCTCCCTTCAAAAGGGAGTCCCGTTATGGGATTGCTCATGTAGAAAGCAGGGCATGGGAATAATAGCAAAAGGTCACTGAAGTTAATGGAGTTAACAGATAAGGAGCTCTCATTGTAGCAGTACTGAGGAAATGTGTCTATAATTTCCTCACCTCCTCTAATACTTTTGCTTCAGAGGACCCAGTTTGAAAAGCAGCAGCTAGCTCAGATCATTTCAGCAACCCAGGAAATCCTTTCTGAAGGCTCCTGCTACCAGTTTGAAAGCACTACAATCACAAGATCTAACGTGCCGATCTGATATAATCTATATTCATTCAAGGTTGTTCAAAAAGGATGATGACAGGTTAATTTTATACCAGCAGACTTTATGCCAGACCAGGAATTGCTGCTTTATGCCAGATTAGTTATTGTTTATCCTTACAGCAGATATAAAAGCATAAAGCTGGAATAAATGCAATGACGTATTCTGGTTTATTCAGTGGATATATGGTGAAGTGGATCAAACACGTACTGCTGGGATGTGGCCATGCACAGATCTGGTACTAATGATCGTGGTATCACAGCCTCAGAGGCAGCAGGACCAAGCTGCCTGGCCCCACAGCAAAAGCTGGTGAAAAGTGAGTGTAGAAAAAAAAGCATCCAGCTGTTTAAGTTTCAGAGCTCACTTACATTTGACATGAGTATGTGTCTAAGCAACATGCAGATTTAGAGCACAACAGAAACTGCTGAATAACTCTGCTTGTTCTGGCGTAAGAGCCCTGTGTTGAAAAGAACGGTCCCTCCAGAACGGGGTTACTCGTAACACTCATGGGGTTACTAGGAAACAGATCTGGAGGGTGCAGAGAAACTCCTCACAGTCTTGACACAGTCTTCAAACTTTTAGAAATATTTAAAAACAGATACACAGATTCTCTTCTTTCTTCCCTCTTGTGTAGTCATTTGTGTCTGTATAAAATAATTTGGCAGTGTTTTGCCCAAATTGCAAAATGCACCTTAAAAACAACTACAAAGGCATTTAGAGAATGAAGTTCTTAGACAGCTACAGTCCTGCTCTATAGCTTAGTTAAAAATAAAAATAAAAAATCTGTTTCTATGTATTCTAGAAAAACTGTTCAAGGGAATTTGATAATATTCTACATTTATCTAAAAATCATGATGGACTAGGCTATGCTGTGCCCTACAAAGAAGCCTCATTGGTCTTCTCCACCCACATTTCCTGTTTTTTGTCACTTTTCATAAGGCTGCATATGTAGACAGTAAAAATGGGTAAACCATCTCATAATCTTGTAGAAAATTTCAAGGTCATCTCCATTTTCTACTGAAATAAATCCCATCTATAGCAAAGAGCTTGGACCTATGGTGATGTTGTTTCATGACACCACAAAAATTTTGGAAAGCTCAGTTATGTCTCAGAATCTTATCATACTGCTTTAGCAAGTATTTAGCATTTACCATTAGTGTCACTAACTGTGCCTGGAGCACGGTAATGTGAATTCATTACTATGTGTGCTTTCAGTATCTTTTCACAAACTAATTTTTAATCATTTCAGTACACTAGTGATTCAAAATTGCTTTTAAAGTTTACTTTTGTTTTTTAATTTTTCTTCTCAAAATCATTTGCCAGCAATACTTATCTACTGATTTTGAGAAACTCTCAAATTTCAACGTCATTGTCAAAAGCCAATATTGTAACTTTCAGAATTCTTTTCCTTAACTTTTCCTGTCATCCATTTAATATCTGATCATTTATTTAAATGTGCTTAGATAAATAAATCCTCTTCACTAGAATGTGCTGATTTACAAATAGTTTATGTTTTCTATTATTTAGTACTGCATCAAGTTAACTACTGTTTTTGAGGTCTCAGATACATTTTTAAGTTATCAGCTGTCCTAGAATTATATATGAGCTTTTGCAAAATATATATAATATTTCTGCATTTTAAATAACAAGCAGTTCAAGTAACATACTGAATTACTTCTATGTTTGCTGAAAATAATAGTTCAATATTTGCCAATTGGTATACATGA
This sequence comes from Apteryx mantelli, assembly GCF_036417845.1. NCBI lineage: Eukaryota > Metazoa > Chordata > Aves > Apterygiformes > Apterygidae > Apteryx > Apteryx mantelli. Next base: position 110,280,058 of record NC_089980.1, on the reverse strand, counting down.
AGAAATATGTTACTATTTCGTTTTAGCAGCATGACAGATTAGAAATCTTTCCTGTCTTGAAATGTTAAATAGCAATGTGATTACTGGCCACTTTTTCCCATTTCTTTTTGTGCAGTGGATGATTTTGTGCATCACCTTTTTTAATGTTGACAGACTGTTGTAATATTTTAAAATGCAATTCCATTCCTACAGCTTCTAAATTAAAAAAAAAAAAATCCGCAAGCCTCATATCCACTGTGATTGGAGTGCCATTGATTTTTTACTGATTATAGACCACAATGAAATTTGAAAAGTAATACTTATTCAGTTATAGATATGATGGCATATTAATGCTTTGATGGACTTGTCAGAAAAATTAAGGATTGGCCACAAAAGAATTGTAACTCTCAACTCATGACCCTTCAGGCTGCTGTGCACAGCTGCATGCTCTGCTCACATGAAATATCTCCTGGTCTGTGCCTTCTATTTTTTATATTAAATAAAGTGTCATGTTTCATTTCATAATTATCTTTCCTCTGGGAAGCTTAAAATTTTACCAAACATTAAATTTCCCAGCAAAAACTCAGAATGAATATATTTGTACCAGAACACTAGATGTAACACCTAACAATAGATGATTTATGCTCTATGCTCTCTAAGAAAACTAATTTTGGCAGTCCAAAAGGAAATAGTCAAAATGGGATGCCAAGCTCTTGCTTTTCAGCTGATCCTCCCCACATCTAAGCAGAAAGCCAGAATACCCAGATAAATATTTTCAGGTCCATTTGAAGTCCGTTCAGACTAAAGCACAACAAACCATGTTAGATAACAAGAACATCATTGCAAAACAGGCTGTCTGCATAATACATATGACTTGCCTCCCAAGATATTTTGAAAGGGCTTTCTCAAACCTCCATATAATTACAGTGTTCTGCTCCCAATCTTTTCCAAGAAATAGAAAAAGTATAGGATGGCCTATTTTGTTCCAAACAGCTTACTATCTGCTTCTCACAGAAAAACACTGCTTAAAGTAATGGAGCGGATAATACATTCTCTAAACAACAACAACAACAACAAGACTCTCAAAATAGCCACAAATCTTTAAGGAAATAATTACTGAAATTGGCAAAAGTAGCAGAAGTCATAACTTCTATAAATTGTGGTTTGTTTGTTTTTTTTTCTCCCTGCAGGCTATTAGAAAAATGATAGCTGTTCAGTCTTACAACCAACATCATAGCCTATATTCTGTCTTTCCTAAAACACTACAGCATCATTTATTTGAGCTGTATATACTGTTCCTGTTAGCATTCATACATGTGAGCAAAATTGATTGATAGGTTTTTTAAGAGAAGGTATGTTACTACTGTAATCAAGAATCTTGCAGGTAATCTCCAGATTACCCAACAAAATACTTAGCTGTTTTCTCCCAATGAAGCACACATATCAGAAATGTGGGATTCACTCCTTTGTCAGGCCAGGTGATGAAATATTTCAACTGAACAATAATAATTATAGTAATATTTCAACTGAAAAAATATGATTTTTTAACGCTAACTAAAAAGAGCAAAAAGGTGATTTAAAGTTGGTGGATTGGTCAGGAGGGTGGTTCAGCTTCCATCCTAATTTGGAAGTTGCAAAACAGCTAATAAATGAATAAATGTGAGAGGTTTTGAAGAACCATTCTGCATAGCTCTTAATTCAGTCATAGGGGGACTGTGGCAGTTAAATGTCTCGTTTTCCTCCCTGCCACCGGCTGGGTGCATCACCCTCACCCGTCCATCTCTTCTAGCCACCATGCAGCCACATGATCTTTCTTTACCTGACGGGCAATGAATAGTGGACAACATCAAAATAAAGATGAATTTTCTGGCCATATCATCAAGCTGGTCCAAACCGCTCCATAGACCAGAAGAAGCGGGAACACATGGCTGGGGGAGGAGAAAGTGGAGGTCACATTTTTGCAGCAGCCGGTAGACAGATCATCTCAGAGAGTTTTTATGTACAAACAAACCAAGGAAAACCTGAAAGGACAAAGACCTCCAGCTACTGGTTATATCATGTACTCTTGATAAAAGCAGGTAAAACTGAATTCCTGAGCTGTACAGAAACCAAAGAACTTAGGGTATTCCTCTCAATAAAGAGAGATTAGAATTGTTAGCCTTTTATGTTATCCATCAGCTTCTATTCAGTGAAAGGGAGAAAGTAATTTGTAACAACAGAGAAAGTTTTTTGAAACAGTTGCATGTGTGCTTCCCTCTTAGGCAGTGCTAGGGAGAGGCCTATATAAGAGCCAGGCCTAGAGTGCAGCTAACAGAGGCAGCGAACAGACGCAGCAGTTTGCGCAGCAGTGTTTGGGCTCTGACTAGAACTTGAGGATCTTGTTGGAAGTTGTGGGCTTCCTGAGGACCCCCGAGGAACTAGCAGGTGATTGCTGTGAACAGGAAAGGGGAAGCTAGGCAAGGGCAACTGCAGGAGGCCTTGACTTCTCCTGGGAAAAGCTCTAGCTAGGAGTGGCTGCTGCTAACGAGCTCTCTTGGTTGCCCCTGACCAGAGGGAGTTGGGGCCTTTGATCCCAGTGGCCCTTGATTAGGGCGGTCAAGCACCCTCTTAGCCGGTGCTAGGGAGAGGCCTATATAAGAGCCAGGCCTAGAGCTCCCAGAGCGCAGTGAACAGATGCAGCAGTTTGTGCAGCAGTTTGTGCAGAAGGGTGCGCGAAGGGACGCGCTAAGGGACCTTCGTTTCTGTTCCCTGTGGTGTGCGCTTCCTCAAGTATGGTCGTGACACGCCGCACAGCGCGTTCCCCAGTGGCTGTGGGAGTTGCTGTGTCAGAGGCTGCGACCCAGACAGACCCTCTGACAGTAGATGCAGCTCTACAGGTGTCAGGCTGCAGGGAGTGCTTGGGGCCTCTCCGGGAGGCCTGGGCTGGCAGCCAGCTCTCCTGCAGGAGGTGTGCTGCTGTTGGCGAGCTGTGTTGTCAGGTAAGGGAGTTACGGGAGGAGGTCAGTAGGTTGCGCAGCATCCGAGAAGCGGAGTAAGAGATAGACAGGGTATTCTTGGAGACTGTGCAGCTTCAGGAGTCCCAACCCCCTGCAGCAGTGGAGTTGCCAGAGGGCTCTGTGCCGTGTGAAATGGTACATCATAACATCATAGAAGAAGGCTGGAAACTGGTCACTGCTCGTGGGAGGAGAAAGGCTCCTACTCCTCCTGAAGACCTGAAGCTGAAGAACAGGTTTAGTGCCCTCCAGGATAAGGAGGAGATGGGCATGGCTGCCAGGGAAGTACCTGGGACAACAGACCCTGTGCCCTGCCGGAACGCCCGGAAAAAGCGGTGGGTGATTGTTGTGGGGGACTCCCTGCTACAGGGGACGGAGGCATCTATCTGCCGACCTGACCTCATGTCTAGAGAGGTTTGTGGCCTGCCAGGGGCTCGTGTGAGAGATGTCATGCAAAGACTGCCTAGGCTCGTCCAGTCTTCGGACTATTACCCACTGCTGCTCTTCCATGTGGGCACCAATGACACCAAGGGCAAACTGGAGACCATCAAGCAGGATTTCAGAGCTCTGGGGATGGTGGTCAAGGGTCTGGGAGCCCAGGTCATCTTCTCCTCAATCCTGCCAGTGAGGGGGATGGATGAGAGGAGGAGGAGACGGACTTTCCAGGTTAACAACTGGCTGTGCTGCCGGTGTTGGCAACAGGGTTTTGCTTTCTACGACCATGGGACCCTGTTTGAAGCTCGACAACTGCTGGGGAGAGATGGGATCCACCTCACGAGGCGGGGCACGCGGGTCTTTGCCAACAGGTTGGCCAACCTGCTAAGGAGGGCTTTAAACTAGGAAAGATGGGGGAAGGGGAGAGTTTTAGTGCCAGGGTAGCTGGCAAAAGACTGCTCAAGTCAGGATGCCTCCAGCAGGTGAATGCAGCCAGGGAAGTGTGCATGGGATGTGGCTATGGAGGATCCTCTTGTACCCCTCCTGGGAAACCTGCATGCTCGATAACCTCGCTGAAGTGCCTGTACACCAATGCACGCAGCATGGGGAACAAACAGGAAGAACTAGAGATCTGTGTGCGGTCGCAGGGCCATGATCTCATTGCCATTACAGAGACATGGTGGGATAGCTCTCATGCTGGAGTGCTGTCATGGATGGCTATGTACTTTTTAGGAAAGACAGGCCAGGAAAGCGAGGTGGTGGAGTTGCTCTTTATGTGAGAGAGCAACTGGAATGTATTGAGCTGTGCCTAGGGGTGGATGAAGAGCGAGTCGAGAGCTTATGGGTAAGGATCAAAGGGCAGGCTAGCATGGGTGACACTGTTGTGGGTGTTTACTACAGGCCACCTGATCAGGAAGAGGAAGTCGATGAGGCCTTCTACAGACAGCTGGAAGTAGCCTCACGATCCCAGGCCCTGGTTCTCCTGGGGGACTTCAACCACCCTGATATCTGCTGGAAAGACAACACAGCTAGGCACAAACAGTCCTGGAGGTTCCTGCAGAGCATTGGTGACAACTTCTTGACACAGGTGGTGGAGGAGCCAACAAGGAGAGGTGTGCTGCTGGACCTCGTACTAACAAACAAAGAAGGACTGGTGGAAGATGTGAAGGTCAGGGACTGCCTTGGCTGCAGTGACCATGAGATCGTGGAGTTCAGTATCCTGCGAGGAGGCAGCAGGGCACCAAGTAGGATCGCAACCCTGGACTTCAGGAGAGCAAACTTTGGCCTCTTCAGGGACCTACTTGGAGGAATCCCATGGGTTAGGGCCCTAGAAGGAAGGAGTGTTCAAGAGAGCTGGTTAATATTCAAACATCACTTCCTCCAGGCTCAAGAGCGGTGCATCCCTATGAGTAGGAAGTCAAGCAAAGGAGGCAGGAGACCTGCATAGATGAGCAAGGAGCTCCTGGCAAAACTCAACCAGAAGAAGGAAGTATACAGAAAGTGGAAAGGGGGACAGGCCACTTGGGAGGATTATACAAACATTGTCAGAGTATGCAGGGATGCAACAAGGAAGGCTAAGGCCCGTTTGGAATTAAATCTGGCTAGAGATGTCAAGGACAGCAAGAAGGGCTTCTTCAAATACATCAGTAGCAAGAGAAAGACTAGGGAAAATGTGGGCCCTTTGCTGAACGGGGTGGGTGCCCTGGTGACGAAGGATGCAGAGAAGGCAGAGTTACTGAATGCCTTCCTTGCTTCAGTCTTTACTGCTCAGGCCAGCCCTCAGGAACCCCAGACCCTGGAGGCAAGAGAGAAAGTCTGGAGAGAGGAAGACTTTCCCTTGGTGGAGGAGGAGTGGGTTAGAGATCATTTAAGCAAACTTGACACCCACAAATCCATGGGCCCTGATGGGATGCACCCACGAGTGCTGAGGGAGCTGGCGGACATTATTGCTAAGCCACTCTCCATCATCTTTGAAAGGTCATGGAGAACAGGAGAGGTGCCCGAGGACTGGAAGAAAGCCAATGTCACCCCAGTCTTCAAAAAGGGCAAGAAGGAGGACCCAGGGAACTACAGGCCAGTCAGCCTCACCTCCATCCCTGGAAAGGTGATGGAGCAGCTCATGCTGGAGGCCATCTCCAAGCATGTGGAGGACAAGAAGGTGATGAGGAGCAGTCAGCATGGCTTCGTCAAGGGGAAATCATGCTTAACCAATCTGATAGCCTTCTCTGATGGAATGACTGCCTGGGTAGATGAGGGGAGAGCAGTGGATGTTGTCTACCTTGACTTCAGCAAGGCACTGTCTCCCATAACATCCTCATAGACAAGCTCATGAAGTGTGGGCTAGATGAGTGGACAGTGAGATGTACTGAGAACTGGCTGAATGGCAGAGCTCAGGGGGTTGTGATCAGCGGCGCAGAGTCTAGTTGGAGGCCTGTAGCTAGCGGTGTCCCCCAGGGGTCAGTACTGGGTCCAGCCCTGTTCAACTTCTTCATCAGTGACCTGGACGAAGGAACAGAGTGCACCCTCAGCAAGTTTGCCGAAGATACAAAACTGGGAGGAGCGGTGGATACACCAGAAGGCTGTGCTGCCATTCAGAGAGACCTGGACAGGCTGGAGAGGTGGGCGGAGGGGAACCTCATGAAGTTCAACAAAGGCAAGTGCAGGGTCCTGCACCTAGGGAGGAATAATCCCAGGCACCAGTACAGGTTGGGGGTTGACCTGCTGGAAAGCAGCTCTGCCAAGAAGGACCTGGGAGTGCTGCTGGACAACAAGTTAAGCATGAGGCAGCAATGTGCCCTTGTGGCCAAGAAGGCCAATGGTCTCCTGGGGTGCATCAGGAAGAGTGTTGCCAGCAGGTCGAAGGAGGTGATCATCCCCCTCTCCTCAGCCCTGGTGAGGCCACATCTGGAGTACTGCGTCCAGTTCTGGGCTCCCCGGTACAAGAGGGATGTGGCACTACTGGAGCAAGTCCAGCGAAGGGCCACAAAGATGATTAGGGGACTGGAGCATCTCTCCTATGAGGAAAGACTGAGAGAGCTGGGCCTGTTTAGCCTGGAGAAGAGAAGGCTGAGAGGAGATCTTATCAACGTGTACAAGTATCTGAAGGGAGGGTGTCGAGAGGATGGGACCAGACTCTTTTCAGTGGTGCCCAGCGACAGGACGCGAGGCAACGGGCACAAACTGAAACACAGACAATTCCATCTGAACATGAGGAAAAACTTTTTCACTGTGAGGGTGACGGAGCACTGGAACAAGTTGCCCAGAGAGGTGGTGGAGTCTCCTTCTCTGGAGATATTCAAAAGCTGCCTGGATGCAATCCTGTGCAATGTGCTCTAGGTGACCCTGCTTGAGCAGGGGGGTTGGACTAGATGATCTCCAGAGGTCCCTTCCAACCTCAGCAATTCTGTGATTCTGTGCTTGCTGGATCAAAGATGTATGAGGAATTCTCGGATAAACCCCAACAACCATTTTTTCATGGTACTCGTTAACAAAATCACTTGTCATTATCTTGATTGCACTTTGATCAAGAGCACATTGTTAAAATAACCAGTTCTGAGCAACCCAAGGTAAGATCCTGCAAGCTAATCAACTTAAAATATTCAGAAAATAAAAGTAATTTTTATGGAAACATTTGAAAACTTTCCCTCTCATAGGTGCCAGTATGGAAAGCTATTAAAGTGTGATTCACCTCTGAAAAGTGACTTGGTAAATGTAGCTGTATAGAGTCTCAGGATTTTTATGGTTCAGAGAATCCATAATATAAGTGCAAAGACTATGAGTAAAAAAACTGGCTTTTACTTCTGCTATTCCTGCTAATTCAGCCTAATTCTCAGAGTCAAGCTGTGTTCTTTGTATCTTCTCTATCTCCATTAAGAATATAGTAATCGTAAGCCAAATTATGCTCTCAGGGACAGCTCTACAACTTTGCATAAGTTAATGAAGATGCAGCCAACAGCTTGGATTATAAAGTTTCCATCTACTATAAAGGGCTGCATATAGCTACACTGACTCGGCAGGAAGCCAAAGAACAAATGAACCTCCTTTCCCCTGAGCGTTTGTGGCTGTATCGTTTCTTTTCATGGAATAATTTGTTCCTAGGCAGCTTTGGGATAGTTGGAGTAAGGGGAAGTGAGTCATGTCCCCTCTCCAATCTAACCTGGGCAACTGCTTGTAACGTAGAGTTCACACTATTTCCTGCTCTACTCCCTCGTGCTTGAGTTGCAGCTCGGCAGCGCTGAGTAGTGAAGAGAGTGGGCTCACTTCTCCTCTATGACCTCCATAGCCAAGAAAAATATTGTGATGATACAACCTCTTGTGAACACTTGGAATCACACAAAAGAAGAAACTGAACACAGCTCGGTCTCACAGGCATGTGTGTTCCACAAAGCTAAAGGGAGGAAGAAGTGCATTGATGGTTTTCAATAAATAGGTAGATATGATGCTAATCAGGCATAAGAAACTAATCTGTGGAGTAAGAATTTCAGTGTGCAGAATTTTATTTCAAGAAAAATGAGGAAAAATGTTCCAGAAAAAAATTCAGTGCTAAAAGAAGGAGGAGAGTAAATGAGGAATGGCAAATCTATTTTTTTTTAATGATCTTTTGTAAATGCACATTCATCTTCTCTCCTTGTCTTTGATGTTGCAAGAGTGAAAAACTAACTTCACTAATTCAGAAGTAGCTACAAATGCACTCTTCAGAATTATAAGTGTTTGCAACATTCATATATTTGGGGGGGAGGGGCTGGTATTTTTTGTTATTTTTATTGTATTTTTCATTACTGTCTACACAGTAGATTCCCACACAAACACTCCACCCTATGACTAAAGATCTAGATTTTTTTTGTGTGTGTGTGCCTAAACAGATTAAATAATGACAGGTTATCTGACTTCAGGCATAATGTAAATTATTTACAAATCTGGTTACTGAATGACAAGGAACAGAATTGGAATTATATATATATTAAAAAAAAATACAGGAGGCGAAACTATTTCCCAAAACATTAAAATTGGTTCTTTGAGCCATATACTGATTCTAATCTGCATACAATACTGTCCAAGTGAATTGCTTATGTAGAGCAAAGACAGTATATGGCTTTTAATAAACTGCTGAAAACAGATTGAGGTTGCACAAAGCACTGTTTTCAAACACCAAAACAGATTAAAACAGATTGCTTTAACAGTTACAGTGTAGACATTTTTTATATTTCTTTTTCAGCAATGCCTGTTTTTGTATCATGACTGACTGCAGATTTTTTAGTTAGGTTGATAGATTTAATAGTGATTTTTAAAATAAAGATTTACAATTTGCTTACATTTTAGAGGCAGATGAAATTTGATCTCTTACATAATTTAACATATAGACTCTTTTCATTCTATAATTTCCTCTTTTTGTGCTTGTTTTGAAGAACATTATTCACACTGAGGTGTTCATGATGCTAAAATGGATCCCAACTAATCCATGGCTCATTGACTTACTATTTGAATATAGAACACATTCTCTCTTTGAAAGAAAGTTTAAATTATCACTCTGATCTGCAAACATTTCATCACATTAATATTTTAGATTTAATGCTACTAATTGCATAGAAGTACAGAATTATAACCATCAGCAGAGAATAGTATCTGTGTTTTGCACCTGAGGACACCATCACCAAATGAATCCTCATGAGTGCGGGAAATAGATGCCAAATCTGGGATTCCCAGGCTCATCGCGAGTTACAGCCACTCCGAATATCTGTTTGCTGAACTGCTATATGTGCACTTACTACCCTCAGGGGAAATACAAGACTAGGTCTATGCTCACAAAGGAAAGGACTGAATTCTTCACTGCACAACTGAAAACACAGTGTTGCATTTATGCCGACCCTTTCTGGAGCCAGAAGAGCAGTTGACCCTACTCTTTCAGAAAACCAGGCACAGATGATATGAGTTTAGCCAATGGGACTATTTTCTATCTTAAGAGAGGTTTTTGTGCATTGGGTGTTGGTGGCACCTGCAGTCTGGCTGTTGGGGACAGACAAGCAGAGCAGGAGGATGGACATTCAGCCAAAGTTACAACTCCCATTTATAGCACGCATCTTCTGTTTCAGCTCTAAGGATTTCTCTTGGCTTCTGTAACTGAGATATGGCTCAAAGACCAGCTCAAAAACACAGGTCTCCAGACTGCTGCTAGTCACAGATGAACTATTTTTGTTGTTTTCTTTGGCAATAGGAACCAAAAATCAAAACAAAAATCATTCAATAATATTTCTGCTCCCACATACTACATGTCAAAGTACAAACTAAGACAAGAGAGTCAAACATAACTCCTTTTCCCCTTGCCACACCTCTCATTGCTCAGTCTGGGAAGCTGTTGGGTATTTTCCCTGTATTTTTTTCTCTCTTTTTTTTTTTTGCCTTTGTTCAAGATGAACTTTTCCTTTCCTTTTTTGTTCTTTCTGTTTTTTACCTGATAAAAATACTATTTTTGTGCTTGCAACAAATTCAGCTTTTTCTACCCTGAGTTTTTCTCCTCCTGGCTGCTAAGGGTTGGATTCTGACACCTAAAACCCATTCAGTGCGAGCATCCCCCTTTTAAGAAAGTTTCTTTGTGCTTGCTACAGTTTTCCTTAAATCTTGCAGTCATTCAAGCCTGAATATCTTTCCTTCTGGTTATAACATTTTCAAGACTGTTTCAGTTCTTCACAAAAATATAGATGAGAGTATTTTTTCTGTAAATTTATTATCTGTGTCATGATTTCTAACTCACCTTTTGTTTTTTTATGAGACATTCCTGACATATCAATGATATAGATGTCAGAGTTTAAATGTAGAGCGCTGTTTCTCAGTTGCTGTCTCCTTGATCCCTCATTATTTTGGGGACTACAGTTACCACAAATATTCAGAAAATTATTTCCTTAGTAGGTTTTTAAGAGTTGTTTTTCTTTTTTAACCTAGAAGGTTTTTAATTTTGTTAAATGAAGCAAAAATATACAGATGGTACATATTAATCATAATTTAATTCTTGCCTTTGACCACATAGTTAAACTTAGTGCAAGTTTTGTATTGGTGTCTGCTATCATGTAGATCTAAAGGTCCTCTGTAGTTACAACATGAAGGAAGAACAAAGACCAGTTTTCAAATTTTTTGTGAGAGCCAATATTTTTTTTAAGTGTGAAAAGGACTTCAGAAGTTAAATGTAACACAAAGGAGATGGTTAGAGGCTAAGCAATTAAACTGCAACTATTTAAGAAATTTTTATAAACATTACCTGAGCTTTTAACAGCCAGATCAAAAACAATAACATTTCAAAAATGCATGTTTGACATGGTAACTCTCAGTACAGATTTCCTGCCTATAATCATTGAATAGTCTTATCACTTTCAGTGCAAAGCATAAACAATAAAAGTAAGCAAAAACTGATCCATTTTGGATCCACATGTGGATCAGCAATACAACAGATTTCTATGTTGGGCAGAAGCACTAAAGCACTAATGCATTAAGTTACATAGAGTCCTTAGAGTAGATTATTTGCATGTGTACTGTATTCCTTGGTGATGTAATATTTCTCTAAAGTATTTTTCAGGTATTTTAAGGACATCTAGAACATAATAATGTTTTAACATACATATAAGTTAATAATATCAAAAGTAGAAAATAGCATTAGACTTGATTCACAAAATATAATTTTGTTTAATATTTTATTTAATATAAATTTCAGTCTCTTCTTTTTTTAGATTTTCCTCTGAGGTAGCAAAGGAATAGTTACATAGGGAAGTGCAGATTAGAAGATCACAACATGCTGAAGTGGATATAACTTTACTACAATTTTAATTATTAAATAATATGCACTGTTCATGAATTAAAGGAACAAACAAAATATACAGAGCCGAGTCCTGAATTAATCAATTCTTTTCGCTTCTGTCTTAGAAACATTTTCATTTTTTTAATTTAGAAACATTTCATTTGTTTTTCTTTTCAAACATAGGTTACATATTTCTAAAGCTTTTAAAAACTGCGCTCTTAAGTTGCAACCACCGTGCTTTATATAAAGTGCACAATTATGCATTGATGTAGAGCCTGAAAGACTGTTGTGGGTTTTTTTGCAAAAAAGAAGTGAAAGATAGTAAAAAAGAAGTCTCACTTTTAACTGTGCTGCTAAGAGTAAAGATCATATGACATTGGAATTTTATATATTTCTTTTATTTTGTTTCCTGAAATATTTGCTGAATCACCAGGTACCAGGGTATCTAGTGTGATGTCATATTATGGACTAGAAGTAGGTAGTCTATATTCAAAGTTAAGGCTAACTTCCTATCATTTCACTACCAGGCAAGCAACGTTGTTCTGCAGTGCTGTATAAATTAACTTTTCCAATTCTATTATTCAAATGCTGTTCTATAAGCAGTAGAACTATGAACCTTGACTTCCTACAGATTTTTGTCCTATTTTTGAACTTCTCTCCCAAATTCAAAAACACTGCCCAGTATCTTCAGCTACCTACCAGGTCACCTGGATTTACCCTAAAACACCTTTAATTCCTTCCCACATCTCCTATCTCCAAATCTCAGTCTGAACCAGTAGGTGAATATCTAAAAGAGCATGTCGTCCATGGCTGGTTCAGAGCTGGGGCGGGGTGAGGGGCTGGCAAGTCAGTATTTGTGGTACCTGCGGTACCCACGGTACCCACGTGGGGACTGGCTAACCAGCCACTATCTTAGACAGCCCAAACAAAAGGAATCTGACTCGCTCCCACCTTTCTCTCAATGAGAGCACTTATGGAACTCGCTCTAACTTTCACAAAACTTGGAGGACCTCAGTGTGTTTGGGACCATTACCTTACTGTTTACTGTTTACCTTACTGATTGGTAAATGCTAAACATTATTGAGGAGGAATGAATGGGTCAATGTTCCAGCCTGGATGCCTTCTGTCTTCTCCTGTCAGTGATGATCACCTTTGCATTTCCCTTTCCTGAAGACAACATCATGCACAGCACATATTCTTTCCAGCAAAACCCTCCTGGGACTTCTCATACCCAAAGCAAGAATGTTTTCCCTTCATTAATGGGGCTGATACGCCTGGTTGATGGTAGGTCTCCCTTGACTTTTACTTGTACATCCTGGCATCAACATCTAGGTAGATGTGGTTATTGTAAATGAACTTCTGAAAAAAATATTCCCATTCATGCTTCATGCTTACTAGTGGAAGAAGCAGGTTTCCTCCTGATTTTGACTTGCTTGCTGCATGAGCATGCACAGCTAAGGCAGGACCATAGTATACAGTGGGCTGTACACTGGGCTGTGAAATTTTTTAAATGACATACCACATATAAAATTTGGGAGATGGACAGTAGTGAAACATGGTAACATAGATCACAGCACTGGGTCTTGTGAGACTGATGATACTCTGCATGTGGTATTTCCAGTTTTCTCCATTAAGTGCTACAAAACATGCAGAATAGAAAGCAAGGAGTAGAAAATATGGATGAGCAGGAAACAGCCTCAAGAGCATTGCCATAGGTGATTAAAAGGTCAGATTAGGTGTAGCAGTTTCGCCTTTGTATGACCATTGTAAAAAATCTTCACATACTTAGTAAATAATGTGTAAATAGCACTACATATCTAACAATATCTTCCCAGACAGAATTAACTCTGGTAGTAGTATTAAATTTGAGCGGAAAGTGCTCACTGAACATCAATATAGAAGGTAATTATATTTCAGTGAAGATCTTAATTGAAAGCAGTGCATTTTACTTTCTGATATGTTAATATTTGACTTTTAGAAAGATGAATTTGGCTAGACAGCTTTATTATGGCTTAGATTGTGATCTAAGTTACACAGAAATGTATCTTCAATCCTAACAACTCGTATGTGTCTCAATTTTTAAAACTTGTACTTCTTTCTCTTGTCTGGAGAAAAGATCAATAAATTTGCAATTCTAATTTAACCCAAATCTTAATAAACTATATTAAGATTGTTTAATTTATCTTGGAAAGACTGAAGAACTATATACCAATCTAAAAACAACAAAAATGGATTCTTCCTTGCTCTCAAAGCCTGTAATAAAACTTCCATTTCATTTAATGGGAAAAGAATCAACCACAGTGTTCCCCATCTATGTATTTTATCCTTTCCTTTATTGAACTCCCCACAATTAACTTTCCATTAGATTATAGGGTTCATCATGTGTTATAGTTCTTGCCTTCAAAACATATATATCAAATGCTAGAAAAAATACTCATAAGTAAGATTAATTACTTCATTAATGTTTTTTCTACTAGTTCTTCTTGCTTTGTGGGAACAATTCCTTGGTCCTCCTCAGTTTTCAAATTGTTTTTCTCCAGGTATTATAAAAATGTACAAAATAATGTTGCCTAATAAGATGTGTGACCATTCTTAAATTATATGGAATATTTCTGCCTGGATTCTTATTATAAATAGGAATCCTCAATTGAATTTCAGGCATGTTGTTCTATTAAAGAGCTCAGTTGTAACATCTGAAACGCATCTCTAAAGAAGAAATGCAGTATAACATTTTAATTTACTAGTAAGTCTCCCAACTTTTACATTTCTGTAAAACTGGAGTAAAGTATTAAAGGCTCAAAGAGAACTGCTGTGTAGAGGGACTTGTTAGTGGAGTGAGAGCCCTGGAGTGCTACCTTTCTGATTAAGATAACACTCAGCAGGGAATCTGTTTTGAATTCCTTAGGCTGAAGGAAGAAATGCCCGGGGAAGGATAAAATACATTCTTGCTAAACAAATGTACAGCAAGTTTAAGAGTTAAAGACCAGCATAATAAGCGCAAGAACTAAGAGGATCAAGAAGGGAAAGACTTGAAGAAGTGTGGGAGATAAAGAGAATAAGAAATGAGTATGGCATTAAAGCAGCCAAGCCAAGCCACAAATTAAGCATGGACTTGCAGCAGAAATAGAAAGCATTTTTCAAAAAGCACAGAAGAGGAACTTAAATATAAGATCCAAAAGCAGTACAGGTAAAATCACAACCAATAGCTAGAAATGATCAAAGAACCAAAAGCTGATGGCAGCAAAACAGTCATTACAGATGACTGATCAAAACTGAGAAAAGAATGTTTAGAAAGGAAAGTCTCATAGATGAGAAATTGCATCAAAACCTCATAATAAGGTTACCCTTCCCTTTATGGAAGCAGCTCAGAAATTTTCTTCCTTCCACTCGTGCTGTAGAGAATGGAAAAAACATTTCATTGGCATTTCTGGGAGATTTTTCTCTCCTACTCTACACTGAAAAGATGTAGGAGTTATTTTAAAGACTTAAGTGACCCTCCAGGGTGTCCCTGAGTGCACTGGGAGGTATTTTACGAAATTGTTTAACTTCTTCCACACTATCTTCTCAAAACCACCAATGCTGAACTCCAGGTGTGCTAATTGAATTTGGTGTGTTAATTTTGAGAAATTGCACAGAGGCAGAAGCGCTCCACACAGTTCTAGTCAAATATCTCATTTAAAGAACACAGCAAAGTTTCTTACGGTCAATATATGCATGTATTTTTCTTAAAGGACAAGAAAAAAGAAGCATTTGTTATGTGAACTATAACAGCCTTCTTCCTTACCCCTTGAAAAACAACATTAGAAGCAGTGGAGTCAGTTTCCCTTTCACACGAGTTAAGAGACTAACTGTAAGAGCTGATAAGGTGAACTGTCAGGCAGACAGATTAAAAGTTTCTTCCTCTTCCTTCTTCCTCTCCCCTAGTCTCCTTAAATTTTTTTTCAAGTTTCCAAGAGCTGAACACATTCCCCAGTGCAGGCCAATAAAGTCAGACTTTATGTTCAAAGCTTTTTTAGCTTACCAAGTACATTTCCAAAGGGAACAGGAGCTTTTGTCTCTTCCACACCCCAAAGCTTCTGCTTTTGATACCTTTCTCCTCAGAAAGAGCCCCATCTCTACCTTCATTGCTAGTTGTGATATCCAGCTGTACTCTCCTCCAAAGGTTCCTGTAAGAATGCTCTAATTCACAGATCTCTTTCAACCATTCACATCTTCTTCAGGTATATATGTTCCTCTCTGCCTTCTCTTTAATCCGTCATTAAGAAAGCACAATGCCTGAAATATTGCAATTTTTTTAGGACATTTACTACTATTCCAGCACTATTCCAGTGTTTCTTTTGGGGTGTCCAATCTGCACCAAATTTTGAACTGTGCTACAGAAAAGTGATTGCTCCTCCTCCTCCTGCAATGAAGACTACATAAGTCCAGCTCCCTCTAAAAGAGGAAGTTTGATTGGCATACACAGACTCCTAAGAAGGGACTCTTTCTGTCTCGCTCTCTCAGTCACACTCACATGCAAAACAGATTATTTCTAGAGTTAATACGCTTTTTCTCCCCTGTTTTGAAAATGAGAACAGCTAGTCTTCTGACAAACTTCTGAAGCTCTGCAAAGCTCCCCTGAGGCCAGTTTAAAGTTTATTGAAGTCAATGAAGTATTGGTAGCTAGCAGTGAAATAAACACAACGTAAGTATGTGAGAAGCAAAACGAATGATAAAAAGCATGAACAAGTTCCCTAGAGAAGATAAGAGTGACACACATAGCAGAAGAAAAGGAAACCTGAAGAAGGAGGAGGGATTCAAGGCAAAATCAGAGCTCTGAACTGTAATAAAGCTGCATGAGAAGCACTTGGAATTTGGCAGAGAAAGAATAAATGCATGAGATAAGTAGCAAAATAACATAATATATAAGGACTGAAGTTAAACATGTCAATAGATAAAGAAAATACCTTGCTCTACATTGCAGAATAAGGATTGAGATAAAGTCTTGTTTTCTCTTATATACTCTCTCTAGGAAAATACATTCTAACTCCAAAGCAGGCAGAATAGTGAATACAGGATTTAAATATCCAGGGTCAAACATTTAAACATTATTTAAGAGTTTACATAAATGGAATTTAAATCCATGTTCATGCTGAAAATTAAGTAGCCCTTCCCTTGATTTCTGCTGTAAACTGAATTTGTGCATAATAGCTGAAGAATGTAAAACCAAAGACTTGCTTTCAGTTTAACAGACATATTTTGTAAAATGGAAGCAAATGTCTGTCTCTGCGCTAATTATCTAGACAAATTGAAAGTGAATATCCATTTAACATTAAGACATATGAAAGTCACACAGTTCCTTAATCCCTTCAAAGTTGCTGCAGGATCAGTATTTTCTTCTTCAACAGAGTATCCATGGAAATAGCTGGAGAAGAGCTTGCCTGGAGAATACTGTCTAATATTTATGCCCAATTTGCCAGGAAGCTTTAAACAACAGCTCTACCCTAAATTGAGAAGTTTTATATTCACTCTGAGCTTTAGCAAGTGTGCCAAATGAGCAAGTAGAAATATGCTACTTCTGTTCATTCACATCATAAAGTTACCATGGATTCTGAGACTAAAGTTGGGTTTTTGATCTTAGACTTCTCACAGAGACTTCCAAACCAGGTTAGATCAACAGATTTATTCTGATAAATCATAGTGACTGATTATCCTTCCTTTTTTTTCAGCCTTGCCATATAATATTTAAGTTAAGCTCTTCTCAGGATGGGTTCTGTTTCTCAAGATACCAAAACTCATGCCTAGCTTTGAATACTCAGGTATTCAACTGACCTTAAAAGCCATATCCATGACCATAAGCACATAAGTAAGTGACTCTGAACAGAGCAATGGTGATCACTACCAAGATCAATCCTTAATTAAAGAATAAAAACTATTGGAATATGTCCTTAAAAGTACTTGTAAAAACTTCATTTGAAAATGACAAGTGAATATCTACCACTGCTAAAAATCAGTATGAAAAGTCTCATCAAGATTCCATCTACTTATTGCTGTAAAGAACCCATTATAACAGTCTTTGGAATTTGAAAAGTTGATCTCTATATCTATATCTGTGTTTTTATATTTATATCTATATCAAATTATATTTTTTATAAAATGCATTTTATTTACTTGAAAAATCAATGTATATGTGATAAAGTTCCAAAACTCAGGCATTCACACTAGAAAGAGAGGGGAAGCAAAAGTCTGAAAATACTTTAAAAAAAAAGTTGTTGTTTTAGGCTACATATGATATTTTGAAAAAGTGCATACTAAAGTTATTTTATAGATCCTATGTGGTACTCAGCTGTGTTACTCTGAAATCCGTAAGGAGTTAGAGGGCAGCACTGCCTTTGAGAAGCAGAAGGCTGGCCGGAACCCTGAAAGTGCGGGGAAGCTGGGTAGCTCTTGTTCCCGCTATACAATTCTGCTTTTTCTCTTCTCTTTGATAAAACCATCCAGATCTGCTGACTATTGTGTGAGGCTGTTGATCACCGCCCGCCCATCCTGTCATAATCCTTTGATATTCATGTTTCTCAAGAAAGAAGAAAAAAGAACAATCTTGGGGCAAGTTTGTCAAAGCCTTACAATGGCCATTCTTCGAATTCAGTGTGTATTCAAACAAGGGGCAGGCAGAATTTCTCCCTGGCTTTGGGGAAGTGGCCTCCCATACTGCAATATATGAATGCATTCATACCTGTAATGTGGGTGGTTGCCCCAGTCATGCCTTCCTACAGGAATATTAAAAGCATATGATAATAAAACTTGTGTGATGATTTTTTTTTTCACTTTTCCACCTTTTTCGATGCAGTTTTCCTTGAACTAAAGCCTTTGTGCAGAGAAATTTACAGAATGGTGTAAATGTATGGTCTTCTGAACAGGAAATCAATTACTTCTCATAACTGAAAAGAACGCAAAATGCCAGTTGTTCCTTCAGTGACTCACATATGACTCCAGTGAAGCCAGCAGGACTCGTATTTCTTCAAGGGGAATAAACTACACAGAAATGGTAGAGTCTGAGAAATATAGATTGCATTTATTTAATTCTTTGATTTCAAAAAATCATATACTAGATGATTTTACTTTTTACAGGGAGAGACTAGACAGGAAACGGATTTTATATCCACTGTGCATGCACTTTAATTGTTCCTTATATTTGAAGAATTGTGAATACTCCTTTAGTGCAATGAAAGAAAAAGGCATCATTCCGAATCTGCTAGTACTGCATTTTCAAAAGCCTGTTCTGGAAATAGTCTTAAACACAGTTTCATTAAGCTTTGCTTAACTCTAGCCAGTTCAGTCACACTGTGCACAGTGCATTAGACAGTCAGCTGAGGAATGATAATAATTCTTTTCCTCCAAAGGAGCGCAAAACGTGCAGCCCAGTGCCAATAAGGTAACAGCTCCCACAATGCCTGCTTCCAAAGGAGGACAGCTGAACCAAGATTCCTTCCAATTTAAAGTACTCATAACTGATGTGTGATGTGGCATGGCTGTGTTTTCAAACCCAGTTTTCACTGTCATGCAAAGAATATATTTTTATGTTCTATTTTTTGCCTATTTTGTTCTGCATTTAATTACAGTTAAATAAGCATTTCTTTTCCAATGGAATTTCATTTCTGTTTTTAAATGATTGAAAACAATGTAGTTGTAAAACACCCAGAACAACACATCCACATGATATGCCATGAGCAGATGGCATGCTAGCCTGACCTTGTTTATCACTGGACCACATCCTGTGACAAGGTTTTTTTGTAATGACTGCATCAGTCTCAGGCTTTCCGGGCATCGAATTCTTACCCTCTTCTTCAGATAATGCAGTTGTAAGTCTAGTGTGGCATTTCTAATTGTTGACTTAGTATTCTAGTTCCAAATTCTGTTTGAGACTTTTTAAATTTTGAAATACATATTTCAATCTGTGTATCAGGAGATCTTGTTACATTCTGATGCACCATACTAAAATTGAACACAGCAGAACTACTATTAAAAAGTACATATGAAATTTTGACTCCTTCCAGGTTACTAGAAGGATTTGTTTAAACTGACTGTTTATTTGGTTTCTATTTGAAATGTATTTGGAATTTATTGTCCCAAAAGTTTCAAGCCAAGCCTATCTGTAAAATCATAGCAGATATAAATACACTATTTTTATATATTAAACATATAAAAATGACTATTTAATCTTTTATATCACATCTTTTATTTTTCTTAGCATTTGACAAACTTTATCCCCCAAAATGAAGCAGAAGTATTATTTGCTACATGAATTTTTTTTTCTGTATAACAAATATTTTCATTTCATTTCCAGTAGAAATATTTTCAGTAAAAACTTATATATGTGTTATTATGATGTTTCTGTCATTCTTGTCTCTTTTGTGTTTTATTAACTTTTTTGTGTTTCATCCTCCCACCAAACTCCTACCAAATAAATAGGATTTTCAACAGAGTATTATTGCTATTCACAAAGTAATAATAAAACTAGGTAGGGGAGAGGAACACTTTTCCTACTTTCTATGAAAACCTTGTATTTATAAATCTATAGTTTGGCTAGTCCAGATGCTGCCCTTTAAGAAGAGGGAAAGCAGAAGCTCAAAAGCTGGCAGATCTTTGCACATAGTAAGGTCAGCCGAATTTCTACCAGATTATATTCTTTATTTTGGCTGCGCTTTATATGCAGACATGGCTTCAGCTGAAGTTTACACATCTGCACTTAAAAAACACAGTAGCATTGTTCATCCAACAGCCAGTCCATATAAATGCTAGATCTTAGGCTTTGTGTCAATCCCTAGTGCCTTATTTTGGCTTCAGAGTATAGATTTATCTCCCTAGCAACTGTGCTGCATGAAGACTCACATCAATTTTCAGGCTAGGAATAATAATACGTAGAGTATATTTGTTTGTTTATAAAGGATGAGTCACAAATGATAACTCAAAAGATGACCCTAACAGAGATATTTTAGACAAACTGACAGAAAAGCTTTGTTTTTAATATTTATGCCAACAACATATAAAGACAAATTGTCTATGTAAAGCAGAGACCTCTGAATTGGCACTGTGGGGTGACAGGGTGTTCAAACGCTTTTTCTCCAAAATATCAGACTTCCAGGCTCCATCCTGCAGAGCACTACTCATCTGCCGTGGGCATACAGGCTATACGCACCCTGGGAAACGCAACAGGTCCAGGCCTCTTCTTTGACCCTGCGGTGCCTGGCACAGCCTGACTCTCCTTACCTCTGCTACTGGGTTGTCCTGGCCACTGGCGCGGGCTGGCTACACCCTCAGCGCCCCGGGGCAGCAGTCCGTGGCCTGTGTTACCTCCTGAAGTGCTCTTCCATTCATAAGATTTCCTCAGGTATTGCTCTGCAAAATGGCTGGAGAAAAATAAATTCAGAATGCTTAATCTTTATTATGCTGGTAAGCTCATAGCCTTCAAGTTGCCCCTTGAGCTGCGCCAGTGTCTGCCTGTCTACTATGTCGATATATATTTTGGTGACATAATTTAATCCGGAATTCAACTAAAAAGCTTGTTGCATATTTCAGGGAAGTTCAGCAGTACAGAAAGGATAATGACACAAAACAACCCAATCTGAGCTAGCACTCTGGAAAATTAAAAAAGAATAACAAATACTCTGGAGAAAAGAAAATTTCTATCAATGTAAGAAGACAAGACAAAGAGCTGTACAAACAGAAGTCCTCTCTTTCATCTGCTGAATTGAAGTATGACATGTTACTATTTGTTTATGCAATGCTACTTCTATTTTGGTTGCATAGTTCTTCCCATGATAGCATCCTGGTTTTGGTTGTGCTTTGCTTTGCTAACTCTTAACTGTTCAGACTAAAAATTCCTGTGCTTGATATCTGTCTCAGGATGGAAAGTTTTAGGAAAAGTGGTTTAACAGTTTTCCAGATTGATATTAGGAAAACATGTTATTTTTCCCATGTTGACAAATTATTCAGAAATAACTATACTTAAGAAGCTCTCATTCCTCCAGATTTTTCCAACAGGAACTTGGATTTTGCCCTGGTACCATGATGTCTGTCTAATTCTTCCATTGAAAATCACCCTTACATGGCCAAATTATTCACCTCTGTAGAGACACATTCTTCCCATACTTCACAGAGACTTTTCTGAATACAGTTGTTAAATTATCCAAAGATATCTGTACTGAACACGAGTTGCTCCAAAAGGCACCTGTCTGCATCTAGACTGTACATGCATCATCCTACAAACTAGCCACATGGAATTTTACTTGAAATACTGCTTGTAGGCATTATACTGTGTTTTAGAAGTTACAATACAACCTTTAATTACGTGATCCATACTTTTTTTAAAGGGGGGAGTGAGGGCTTGACAGTATCTCAGGTGCATTATATTTCTTGGGGAACTGCTGGGATTGTGCACTGAAGGAAGCTGCTGTGTGGGGAAACTCATTTGATACCACAGAGACCATGTTTATGAATGAAGCAGAGATTTTTCAGAAGAAGGAATAAAGCTGAGAGACATCTATTGCTGTCTCTGCCTCAGAGTTGCTATGTGATGCAGAAAAAGGTCATTTAAGCCAAACTTTTCATAGCTGACCATTTACTGTTTGTTCCTTATCTCTGGCTGTCCTACATAGTACCTTGGACTGTGATTTGCAGAACAGATGAGTGCTCATACCTGCAGGTAATGTCAGCTGGAGCTGTGGTTTAAATCTCTTTATAATCCTGTAAAGATGCCAAGGCCAGTGAGAAAGGGTATCTTAAAGTCTCAAGTTGGTCAACCATGAACAGTAGAAACCCCTGATATTTTAGTAAATGCTCCTCTGATTCCTCACACTGTTTCCAAAAAAAAAAAAAAAAAAAAAAAAAGAAAAAGGTTATGAAGCACACAGAATAGAGTTGGTTAAAAATTTCCCCATGGAGTTTTAATTACAAAATTTAACATGTCAAAATAGTTTGTGAGAATGTGCCAGTTCCATCAAAACTTTAAACAGAAATCAGATAGGCCATCCCTCTGTATTTGATCAAGCCACCTGTACAATTGCTGAGAATTTCTTCTGAGAATTTCCAAAAACATTGGTGGAAGTTGGCTGTTAACTAATATGAACAATGTTGAAGCAAAATCATACCATATCTGTTACAGATAGAAATGCTGTATCAACATTTCACTGTAATCTGATCTTCATATACTGAGTATCTGCAAAGAATATAAATTAATAAGATCTTTTTTTTCTCTCTATTGACCTTCTTGTTTAGATGGCACATCCTGGAAAGCAATGCATAGCTTTATTGGATCCGACTTTTGAACTATCATATCTCGTGTGGCAGGAATGCCCCCTTTCCCTGACCCAGTACAGACTGTATGGGTCAAAGCCACAAGAAACATGTCCTCTCCTTGAGACAGCTGAAGGAAGCAGAGTTTCAGCAGCCATTCAAACAGACTGTATCTTTAATAGCTCTCTAGACAGGGCTGAGTTGGGTGTGCAGTTGGGCCCCAAGGCAACCCAATGATGCTGGCCTTGACAGCTGTGACTGGTTTCCTTTCCTATGTAAGTGGGATAAGGATTACGTTGACTTTGCTGCAGATCTTATGATGCAGCTCCAGCATGGGACTTGCATGCAAAACGTAAAACTGTTGCATCATCTGAGTTTCACTGTTTTTCCTACTTGAAATGACTTGTAGTAAACTCTCTTCAATCAGCTCTTTGATCCGAAATAAAGTATACTGCAAATTAGTCCTTTGCCAAAAGAAACCCTTTACTGAAGATGTTTCTGCACTGATCAGATAATGCACCATTAGTTTATCTCCAACTTAAATGTTGTTATGCTGTGGATGATTCCACCTACACCTCCTCCCAGTGCATTACTACTTTCAGTACTTTTTTTTATTACAAGGTAATACTAAATCAAAGAATGTTTTTGTTTAAGCCATGGTGATCCACACAGCAATTTGGTGGGTACCTTGTTTTAGAACTATGTCAGAAAATAACTTTTACAGTTAGAGTAATACAAAAAGTATTCATATTGCTTATCAGTCTCATCAATGTTACAGTTGCACTAGATATCTTTCATATGAGATAGGCTATGTCTCATTAAAAAGCCTATAGTTTCAGGAAGGCTTCAGGTAGCAGCTATTCAGGTGTGTTTTATATTTATTTTTATATATATGTATATATATATATGTATATGACATCTATGTAATTTATAGCCTGTGGTGCTCATTCTTAACACTTTGAGGTGCATCCTTCTTGTGAGTATGTGTGTATTTATCCTTGTTCTATACTGAGAAAATATTAATGGAATACTTCTTTTCAAGTGGAAGCTTCTTTTCAAGTCAGTAGAATGAGTACTGCAGTCCTCGGTGATTTTAGGAAGGTGATAGTTCCCTAAATATACGCTTGACAGTATGATTAAGCTAGTTCTGTTAAACAGTTTGGTCTTTCATAAACAACAGACCATCAGTCTGAAGAGGTTATATGAAGTAGTTTATTACACTTAACAGCAAAAATGTGGATTATACAGACATTATGGCAAACTCATATACATTTGAATGAAGCTATATTTTTGAAAAGACAGGTTTATTTTTTGCTCTGCTTTATAATGAGGCAGTATAGAGATTTACCAATTACCACAGCATGTGTTCAGCCTTATTTTATAATAAATGAACACACAATTGAGAATCCTACAATAAATTATTTTCTATTCCTTTTTAAATGAAAGTATCTGAACATAAGACAGTTTTGTCAGGACAACCCATCTGTAGAACTGCATAGTGAATTCACTTTAACAATGTATCTTTAATATAATCTCCTACAGTCTGGGTATCAGTATGTTATTCTAGCCGACACGGATTTAGAGAAGAGTAAATTGTGGCTGAACAAACTCACCTCCTATCTGTAATGCTAAAGGACTGATCTTAAGATTATTATTTGATTGTATCTATTTAAGCTCTGTAACTAAAGATCAGACTAACAGTAGCATTTTGCTAATCTAAAAAATATTCTGTCACTCATAAGATTTCACAGAGCAACTGTGAGAAATATTGTCCAACTAAGCTCATTAACTTGGGAGTTTTCACAAGCTGCTTTTTTTATACAATACCTTCTGTTTGAGTAGGTTTCTCAGAAGTTCCCTTGACATGAAATACGCAAACAGTCAGGCTCACCTAGGACCTGAGTACAGTTGTGGACATAAAGGATTGCATTACTCTTGTCTAACTTTTTATGCCTACAGCACTCATCTGTAGCTAATCTAATCACTTTAGATCTATTACTAATCAAGGAGAAGAATAGGCACTTTTGGGGCACAATTCCTCTCACTGTAAAGTGAACACACGAAATAGGTCAAATTTACTCAGATTAATTTTGCTCACCTGAAAGAGTGCTATGCCTTGGAAGGCATGTAACAGCAGATGTAAAGGCAGAGATAAGGAGGACAGTTTTTAAAAGCCCAGTGAGCAATTTGGATCATATAGATATGAGGAGCCCAAGAAATATAAATTAAAATGTTTAGATTTATTAATTTTTTAGCAGAGTTCCAGCAGTATATTCACAATGTCTCTTGTACTGGGCTGATTTGGTATTTTTACAGTCAAACAAATTGACACTCATGATTAGACTGCATCATTTTTCTAGTACTTATCAGAGCTGCAAGGCATAATAAATTATGGGCTCTCCTAAGAACTGCAGCCTCTGTTACAGGTCAACAGATCATTTTCACTATATTCTGTTCATTGTCATTTTATTCAGCCTAAACTCAGAGCTGCCTCTGGGGAGGACTACCTAAATTTAGGAGGCTTTAATATTACTCCCTCTAGCAGCCCTTTTGTCTAGAGCTGAACTTTTTGGCAAGCAATCTCCTTTTGTATGTATTCCTAATACATTTTCTCTGCCTAATAGGGACCAGAGGAAGGTTTACTTCAGGCTGCCAATGTGAGTAAAATAGCATTGAAGAGGAGTAAGGTGGACTCACAAACTCAGATGTGAGATGCTTTTTCTCTCCAGTATACTTTGGTTCCAGGCTAAGACCCTGCCCAGGCTTTCAAATCAGGGCATGAAGAAGGGTTACCTCTTTTCCCAAACGTGTTTAGGGCTCAGGAAAAGCAATGAATTTACCGAAACAGGTTAGATCTTCTCTGTTGAGCCATCAGTTTACCTAAATATTCTAAAATTTTCAGCAGTAGGACACTAATCATATTGATCTCACTTTCTTCCTTTGGCCCACTATAGTGAATTTTGGTCTTTTAATGGTGGTTCTTCAGTTTAATACAGAGGGATGTGAAATATCTTGGGATCAGAAGAGGGTGGGGTAGATATTTCATGGATTCTTCTAGACTGTGAAAATAATTCTTGGGAAGCTTGCAACTGAAAGGTACTGAATCCTGTGACAGGTGATACCTTTCTTGCCTATAGGAAATATAAGTAGCCAGTAGACTGTGGAGTCTGTTTATCAGCTATCTCACCTTGCCAGTGAGTGTTTCCAAAACCAGGTTAAAAAGTTACTGTCTTTCTCTTGTTTAATGGCTCATTTAATATATTATTATTGATCATTATTTATTGAGAATGATGCTGTTTTCAACTAGTCATACGAATTCTGGTTGCTGAGGGTCCAAGGAGACTAGCTGCTTTTGCAGTGAAACGTCTTGCTGCACTGTATAAATAAGCAACATAAATAATTAATAATATTATGAATCTCTCAGGACTTGATATTAAAAAAGAACACAACACAAAACAATCGGGAAAGTTAATTTTAATTGTCTGTGTTTTAACTGAACCTATTAAATAATAGGTTTCAGGAGTTGTGCAGGAATGTACTTTTATGATCTGAATGTTATCCTAGGATACTGGCGTTCACATTTAGATTTTCAGGTATAAGATTGCTACTTTATTTCACCATATTTCCTTCCCATTTACTCTGCTCCATAAGATTTTAATAAACTGGGCTGGATAGCACTCTGTCTTTCATTTGAGAGAGGTACCCATTTCCAGCCTATAGGTATTTTGTACAACATAGTGAAGCAAAAGTCTTCCACAATATTAACTCAGTCCCTTCCTGTAGCTTGTACTTCCAATTTATTTATTATGTTATATTAAAAAAATGCAAATAAATGTGGGAGAAATAACAATAGTGAAAAAGCTCAAGGAAACTTTTAAATAGTATTCACTCAACTTGACAAATTGTGTAACCACAGCAACACTGTGAGTTGCAATAAAATCCATCTTCACAATGCTCTCATCACAGGTCTCTAATACTTTCCAGTACATTTAAGCATACTATGGATTTCATAACCTCAGAATCAAGTGTTAGGGGACTTTCAAATGCTCACTTTCAAAATTGCTGCATTTCCCAGTACTGCCAGCTCTCTGTTCAAAAGTTATGAGATTGGCTTAAATGATGAAACTGTAAAAATAATTTGTGTGTTCTCTTTTATTTATTGCTGATTTCTGTACTGTTAAGTTTTCCTGGCTCTTTCATGTTAGAAATTTACTTTAATATACATGGAAATTGAACTTGTCATTTAATAATTTGATTGTAATAGCTGGGACTTTAAAAAATAGCAATGTTCCAAGAGCTGTGATAAAATTGGGTTATATGTGAACATTGGTTTCCAATAAACATACACTTGCACACACATCTGCTAGTAACCAGCTATTAGTAAGAATGACAGCAGAAGAACACAGGTAGAGTACCTAAAGAAGTTGTCATAATTCTTCTCTTGCTCAATTATAATATATGCCTAATGGGCAAATAATTGTAATAATTACCCTCAGTGAGTTTTATATAAGAAACTATTGTCTTTGTTGCATTAGTCTTGGTGCTAGAGTTTCCATTAAAGACTGTTTCTTTAGTGGTAGACAGACAATGTAGGTCACAGGTGTGATCTACATCGACTCTAACATCGACTGTGTTCCTCATCTCCCAGTAAACAGCTTCCAAGTGTTTTCCCAACTAGATGTTTGAAAACCGATGATCATGGGGTTTGGGGGTGTTTTGTTCATTGTTATCACAAATCCATGCTGTTCTTGCTTGCCTCTCTTTCATACCATTGTACTTACCTGCTGCTATTTTGTGTGTGTTAATATTATGTCCCAGATGTTACTGGTGGAGACTGATCTTCCCTGCAGTGACTTTTGTATTGCTCTTTTCCAGTCATGTCCACTCCTTTGGACCCTGTTTTTAAGTCTTCAACAGCTCTATACATCCGTATTCACACTTTTCTTCACCCTACTTCTCTGCTGCAGCTACTGGTTAGGTGGTATAACTACTGAGTTTCTTTCCTGAGTAAATCTGAATCCATGAACAGAGGTAGCAGCAGCAATGGAAAGGCATCTTCAGTTCAGTCCCTTCTCCTGTAGCGCTATTCAGCAGTTGTCCCAACAGCTACTATTAGGCATTCAGAGACTCCAAAACTAGGTAAGTCAGAAAGCAAAGCAATCCTAGATCTTCCAAGTGCATAATCCCAAAATCCGCATGATTTTGAAGGGTAATATAAAGAAAAGTTTTCTAACGGTGTCAACAGGGACCATAATTTTACCTTCTGTGCTTTCAGAATCAGATCTTGAATGTACAAACAGAAGTGCAAGGTGGCTGTCATATATCATTTTGAAAATAACATGTATTATGCATTTACAATGGTCGTCAGAATGGCTAAGGGATGCTTTCATCTTAAGCCTCTATTTTTAGGCTTTTAAAAACTGAAAATTATTGCTTTTTTGGATGACCTTCCTTCAAGCATGTTTTCAATGCCAAGGTGATTTCTTTTCTTTGCCTGAATGGGGGGTTGGTAAAATTAAATGTTTCTGGTTTTGAGTTATCTGAGCAAAAAAAATGACAGTTTCGTGCTTTGGAAAAAATGTTCAGATGCTTATTTGCACTCAGTACTGCAAAATGACTTAATTTTATCTTCAAATTTGTCACTCACAGAAGAGTAATTACTTTCTATTTTGAAGAAAAAAATGGTTAGGGAAAAAACTTTCTGCTTGAAAATGGCATAAAGGGCAAGAGGGAGCAGGTCTCTCAGTTTTCAAAAGAAACCAGATATGCTTTTAGTGCAGATATGCACTAAAATGCACTTGTATGTATATGCTTGTAAATTGAAATACAGTCTTATGTTCTACTGCATATTGTATACTGGTTTGTTGTCAACCATCCTGTTCCATAATTTTGTAGCTATTTAATGTATATAGAAGGCAATGCTAGTAGAACTGTTTGTATTTAAGGTTACTCAACTTTTCTCATTATAATTACCTGTCCTCAGTTGCATATTCAATTTGAAACTACTTGACTCATTCCCAGAGCATAATCTAGCTCCTGTACTAAATGAGGCAGGAATCCAATGACAATTATGATCATGTAATTATGTAGTATATTATCTTATAAAGGCTATTATATCAAATTATGAAGGTTATCAATTATAACAGCTATCTCAACTCTGGCATTTTCTAACTTCTAAGTTTTCTGCTTTGTAACCTTATCATTCTTTTACAATTCCTTTACATTCTTTTGCGCTTAATCTGAATATACATAGGAATTGCACATGTGATATAAATTTTCCTTAGATTACATCTTTGTACAGCATTTTTTTAGTTCATCATGGTCCTTAAAGCATTCAGGACTTGAAAAAGTTCTCTGGAATACCACAGCAAGTCACTTCATCTGAAAAGTCTTATGGCACTATTGTAAGTGCATGATAAGGAAAACACTAAGATCAGATATAGTTTAGAAATTAAGTTTTAACACTGCAACTCTGTGCTTGTATTTGTCACTAAACATCTCATCTTTCCCTATTTCAAGTTCTAATTACTTTTTTCTTTGCCCGATCTACATCACTCCTTTTTTGAGCTTCCTATTCTTACTGGACTAGTATCTTAATCCTTCATTCTTCACAGTTTTCTGTACTCTTTAAAATTCCTTAAAAATTATGCTTTTTTCCATTTCTACCACAATGACCCATCTTCCTGTTCAAAACTTACTTACCTTCAAGCAATAGAAACCTAGCATTAAAATCCTGTCCCATTGAAGTCACAGGAAGATTTACCATTGCCTTCAATAAGGACATAGAAATAATCTGTTAATGCTTGCAAATTAAAAAACAAGCAACTTCATAAGACTTTTTGAAACCTGCTTCCTTCTTGTCTAATGTCACCTATCTCCATGCCCTGTCATGTCTAGTCTACCAAACTGAGACTAGCACAGTGTTAGGGATAAGTATATAATGAATTTCAAGTTCCTGAGATGTAGTGTTGCTTAATTCTGCCAGTAAAGCACCTTATCCATATACTGTACATGAGTTTTATAAAGATATTAAATGACTGTTCTGTTCATACCACATGTTTCTCACTAATATACAACTCCACATTTAAATGCAAAACTTCTTCAAGAGAAAAACAAATTCTGACTTTGGTTTTGATCACTCAGATTTTTCTACTGAAATGACTTTGATAAGAGTGAATTGCTTTTCTCTGAGGGAAGTATAATTTTCTGCAGTATGCTTTGACTTGGAAGTAATGAAAAAAAACAAAGGACTAAAAAAAGAATCATTGTACTCTAGCAAAGGATCAGATTCAGCAAATCAACTAATCACAAGATAACATTAAAATGCAAGTGGGCCAGCCACCTGCATAAAGTTTAGTATGTTCAGATATACTTTGCTGAACCGGGGCCACAGTGCAGATGTCTATGTTAATTTATACACTAAAGTTATGATGGCCAAAGAAAAGATCCTCTAACGGGCATTGTTAGCACAACACAGTTGCAGCAGAAAGTTAGCAACAAAATTACAGCTGTAATAATAACTATAAAGTATGTAGTTAGGATCCAATTTTGAAATGCATTAAAAATAATGAAATTCTTACTGGAGAAGATCTGGCTCATTTTGTCTGGTACCCATCTATTGAATGTATTACTGTACTGATCAGGAAAACAACATCACTGTGAAAAGCTTTGCCAGAAATTTCTTGGAGACAAATATGATTAAAGGATTGTGTCCACACCTATGTAAATGACAGTAGCCAATTCAGCAGCCTGTATTCCTTGTACAGCCAATGTGAAAGAATCCTGACTGTGTGGCAGGAAGTTAACTGCTGCCTGTGTCCTTTAGTAGCCTAAGCTCCAAACTTTAGGTGCCTAATGTAGGTGATTAAAAAAAAAAAAAAATTAAAAAAAAAATCAAAGTATTAGCCAATCTTAACTGCAAGCACTACTGCCATGACCAGGAGTAATATTTTAAAAGTATTAGAACAAGCTGTGCTAAAGGTATCAGAAACACATCCCAGACAGATATCCCACTAAATTTTGTACACAGGTTATTGAGATCTTTTTTAAGTTTTAATATTACATCTCTTAGATTTTGCTTTACTGTGTCAGTTTAAATAACAGTTAAAATAATGTGTTCCTATCTGAATTTTCAAATGCATTTTTTTTCCTCCAGCACTTCTGAAAGGGAACGGTCCCAGCCATTCAATAATGACGTTAGCCCGTCATGACAAGCAGACCTCCAAGAGACAAGAGGATCTGCTTACTTCGAGTTTCTTGTGAGATCTGTGTAATCAGTTGAGAACAGGAAAAGGAGGAAAATAATCCCTAATTTTAGAACATTATGCCTAGAATACCAGAAAAATATCCAGCAGTTCTAATTCTTATTCTAGAGTAGTGGGAACCTCTAAGGCAGCATAAAAAGCAGAACTGAGGACTAAGAGGATAAGCTTTGAGCAGTCTTTCATGCTGTTTCAATCTGTGATATTAACTGCAGATTAAATGAAACCACACTGTTTTCACTAGCCTATCAAGTATTGTAGGCGTTCTGGTAAGATCAGCACAAAAATGTATACTCTAGTATATGATAAAACCTATGTGAGATAACTTTTTTGATGGAAGCATTTAGGACCACAAATGCATTTAGGATAAGATTTGCAATACTAAAAATAGGTGGAAGCTCAGTGAAGACTATGGAAGTTGCAAGTCTTAGAAGATAATGCTGATACAGTAGATATAGCATAGGCATTTTAAGTAGAAATCTGTTAAACACTCCTGATCACCTTCATTTTGAGATTTCTGTAGCAGTATATCTCTGGAGTTACCTACATTTTGTGCTGATCTTTTATCATCCTTTTAAATGTTGCTGCACTTGTCCACAAAGACCTTTGTTTACACATTTTCCATGGGGTTGAGTCAGTGCTGTATGCTATACATCTTCTTAATGATGCTCAGAAATTGCTATTTTAAAAATAAGCATTTAGTTTTGCGGGGGTTGTTGTGAAATCTGCAGCTAAGGTTTCATTTTAGCAGATATCCCCTTGTTATAGATATATTTTTGTAATAAACAAAAATGTGAGGCTTTATGTATTTTTCTCTGAATATATTGCAACTCAATTTCAAGCTTTAATCATTTGAACCATAACCGTTAGTAACTTCAATCTACAAATAAGAAAATCCTACTGATTACTTAAATCACAGCAGCTCCTGATTTAATGGGTCTGGATACAAGTTCATCTGTTTACATCCATGTATGTTAGCAGCAACTGGCATGTGCTAGTGAGAAATTATATTTTTGTCCCTAAAGACTAGGGTTAAAATGGATTCTGGTCATTTCTATAGGCTTTCTGAGATGATGGGGATGTCATTTAGGATATATCTGTCATTAAAGATTAACTGAAGCTGCTAAATTCAAACCTGTCTATCTGAAGTATGAAAGAAATATACCTGGAACATACAGCAAAATGAAAACTGAGCCGCAGGTGAGTTCTAGTCACACCGTCGTGATACCAGAACAAATAAAGCAATGGACCCAGGAGAATATATTTTGGATCTTAGTGCAGCTGTGGTAAGTTGCTATTTGCAATGTTATTGTGAGAAAAGTTGCTGAGCCTTTCTAGCACCCAGTGACAGAAGAACATTATCTCATTATAGCCCATCAGCTCCAACTTCAGTCTGTGGTCTGTGCTGAAGTATGCAAAGACTGAAGCTACTCAGGGTAACAATCCATAACAAACAGCATTCACAGGATTGTTGCTGGGGAAAGTGCAAAGCAGAGGAGGTAACAGAAAGTGAGAAGATGATAATGCATGCATTGGGAAAATGCATGCAGCTGTTTGAAAAAGTGGAGCCATGTGATAGCCTGAGACTAATTTCAGGCTGCAATTGAAATGATTTCCTAACTACACCTGAGCCTATTTTATCCACTTAGAGAATAAGTGTACTCTATCAAGGTAAAGGAATAAATTCCTTGTGGTAAAAGAGGCTAGTTACAAAAGAAAACCATAAAAGCAAGAAAATGCAAATTAAGAGCTCAAAGAGCTTGACATCTGATATATTCTAATGCTGGTTGTTACTTAGGCTTCACCAGAGACATCTCTCAGTTATGAGTCAAGCACTGAAACAACACTACTTCTCAAAGTACTGTCACTCAGAATGAGAAGCCCAGCCTGCATCCCTCTTACTCCAGTTATGTTGGGGATAATTGTATGTCCACAAATGCCAATGATTTTTCCAAACAGTTCCCAGGAATCTCCCTTTTTCCTTTCTCCTCTAAATTAATTGGTAAGAGCCCTATTGCCCTGAGGCCTTGGTTCCATGAGAAATGCAAATGAAACATTGTTTAAACTTTTTAGGAATGGTTTGTCTTCTGACAAAAGATTCTTTGATATGTTCATTTTTATGCTAGATTTATCTTCCTTCTTAGAATCTCTGTTGAGTTACAATATCTTTTTTTTTCCCCAGACAGTGTGATTTGCATTTGCTATTCTTACAATTAAACATCATTAAAATTACCTGCATAAATTTGTGATAGTCTCATAATATCGCATCTCCTGCTGTCTTTCTATGAAGATCACAGAAGACAGAGATGACTGATGTGATGTTTGGAGTGGTTTCTTTTAAACCCTTTTCCAGACTAACTTCCCCAGTCACTTCTTGTCAGATTCAGAGGTTCAAGCTGCCACAGCCAGGTAGCTATTTAATTGTGCAGTGACTGACAGGCAAACCAATTACTGAAGGAAACCAGAGATCTATTGGGGAACATGCAGGAAGGTTGCTCTGTGGGTTTACTTCACAAGCCTATTGGAGCTGCTGCTACATGGTAAGTTCTCCTGCATTCATTTAACAAGAGGGGACTAACATTTGGGCCAATATAAACAGGAAACGGCAGCAGGATGCAGCAGTGTAGAACCACAACAGATGTGTCTTTGCAGCTCTCTCTGTTTATGCAAAATGGTATGTTTCTGAGAGATGCTCTGGGTTTCATGTAGCCAGAGGGTGTGATTATATATTTTTTTAAATCTTTGAAAGTTTAGAACACCCTCTAAAAGTATCAGAAATGCAGCGCTAGTTTCAGAAAAAAACACTGTTACATATACGCTGTGCAACTAAGCTTATCCTTGTGTAACCTCTATAGACATGAATGGTGAAAATACCATCTTTTTCACATTTAGCTTAAGTGCAGTTATTCAGTTTTTGCAAGGTGTCTCTAACAGCTGGATTTAGTTGAACTGCAAATAATAAGGTTATACATATTCCCTTCTGGTCCCTTTGACAGAAGATTGTGCAAGTCGGCAATGGCGTTGCCCTTAATATGAGACTGTTGTCTTTTCACAGGCAGTTGGGCATGAGAAGCTCTATCCCTGTTGTGGCTTTCCACCTGTCTCATATTTTTCAGTGTAATAGGTTAGCAAGGAATTTATTTTTACACCCAGAGCCTCTGTTAGTCTTATAAATAGTCAGTTAGTTTAAGGCAATAAAATAGATCCCCCAGAGAAGCAATTGATCTGTTTAAATATAGGTAGTTTCAGATGTAACGTCAGAGCATCATTTGGTCCTTTTTCTTTCAAATATTCAGTAGATTAAATTCCAGGATAAC
Organism: Apteryx mantelli; assembly: GCF_036417845.1. Classification (NCBI taxonomy): domain Eukaryota; kingdom Metazoa; phylum Chordata; class Aves; order Apterygiformes; family Apterygidae; genus Apteryx; species Apteryx mantelli. The sequence continues at coordinate 110,246,016 of NC_089980.1, read as the reverse complement.
ATAAAATGGCAACATGATACTAAGGAAACAATGATGTACACAGTCTTATTAGCAATTGAAAAGTTAGTAATATTAATACTAACAATGCTTTTCTGTCATTGCCTGCACCTAGCCTGCAGACTGCCTGCATTCCTTGTTCCCTTTCTTACTTTCATCTACTATCGCTTTTCTTCAGATTTCCTGAGGTAGCTTTATATCTTTGCCTTTGTGTTCACTCCTCCACATGTTTGATAGATCTCTTGGAAATCTTTGTTTGTGGAGATTCAACAGATCTGAAAGCCATCAAAGAGTTGAGACAGATTAACACTGGATGCCATGATTAACCATTGAATAAAAGTCAGGAAAAAAAATCCTTTTTGAGACAGCTCTTCATTTGTGATCTAGCACTTTATCTCCAGAAGTAACATCACAACCTTCTTTCTTCCCCTTCAAGTTTTTTTCCTCTCTTCCTGAAGTTATCCTCCCTATCTTTCCATTTGTCCTTGGTATCTCACAATACTATTCCTCTTTTCTTGAAGCCACTGCTCATATTATTATATGACTGCTATTAACTTTTAATTTTTATAAAAGACATTTCTGGCTGCAAACCCAGTGATTGCAAAACCCATATGGCATATTAAAGAATATCTAATTTATTATTTTTCAAATCTTTGAAACCAGAAGACTGCTCTTGATTTACTCAGAAGATAATTTTCCCAGCTTATGATTGGTTCTTTCCCTTTTCTTGATTTTCATATTTCATCCAATATTTCTAATCAGTATAAACTTTGTCATGATATTTTCTCTTTTACCTAGTATTTCTTACCTTACTTTCACAGTCTCCCTCCTCATCCCCTTCCTCCTATTCTTATTTTGCAGTTGCTTCCCTCAGTTTCTCACTGGTCCATTTTTTCTCTCCTAAATATCATCCAGCCTTTTTATTAAAAAAAAAAAAAACCCTCTAATTTTTTTTCAGTCATATCATAGCTGATTTGGCATTTTAGAAAGCTCCATTCTCTGAGAAGCTTGTTTTTTTTTTTTTTTTTTAATTTTGAATCAACTCAGGTGATATGAGGTAGCCCTGACAAACATTTTAGATCAAGATGAGCTTAAGAGTTGAATCACTCAAGACTGAAGATCCTGCTCAGCAGGATATCTTACTGGAAGTAGTTCAAAATAATATTAATGTTAAGGGAGTAGATCATTTCAGGCCTAATTAACATGATGCATTAGTTTACTTTATTTGTAAGTTTTCAGTGTAGTATGATATGAATTTGTTAGAAAGCTTTCCAGTGGGGTATGATTCAGGGATTTAAAAGTGCAATGACATATAGGTGTCCAGTGAAACATTTAAAACATGCAATGACTTTAAGAGCGTGTATCCTGAATATTAAACAGCTAATATTTTAGAAACAGTTGTCTAGAATCAGCATTTCTGTCTTATTGAATGCATAGGCTTGAAACAGACAGTACATGAACTGGTACCATTAGAAGAAACAAATCCCATAAAATTAAATAATGGATTGACTACAAACTAAAATCAGGATTTGAAATTGCTCCATTATGCTGATTTTACATGCCCCTTAAGATTACTAAGCTATTTATTTTATTGCTCTGTCAAAGTTCTCCTTTTATCACTTAGATAATTCTGTGGGTAGGAAATTATGATTAGCAAAGTAGGGTTAAGGTTAACAATGGAGGTCATAAAAAATGACATCTTGAATCTACTCTTTTGATGGAAAGCAATACTGAATCAACAGTGTCATTAAGCTCAATAGCCGTTATTTGAAACTGTCAGTCAGGTAATAGCAGTGGTCATCTTAAAATTACTTCTGGCACTATAGAGGAGATTTGCTAGCTAAGAATAGCCAAGGGTTTGCATAGGTTATTCATTTATTTTTTAGCCTTCCTAATAGCTGGCATTTCTGTGAGTCTGTTAATTCCTTTATACCTGCAATTTCTTGTTTTGCTTTGTCTATGAAAAGGGAGCAATGGACCTGTGGGAATGCACATAGACTGGAAGCAGGCCTCAGCAGCTCTCATGCTGACATTATATTGAATGCTTGCCTGCGTTATCATTAGGGCTGCTGGGTAATCTGCATACCCTGCTATGAGGAGAAGTGAATCATTAGGCTCTGCTGAAGTCAGCATGGATGGATTTTCTTAAAGTGTAGCTATACGCTCAACTCAGACTCACCTAGTAGTGGAGCCTATAGAAGATGTTCAGCTCTTACTTTTGACTTTTCTTTCATTTGGTTCTCTGAGATTGTGGTATGCATCTTGTTGGTTTTGGCTGTATTAAATTTTCTAGCATGTAGCAAACCAAAAAGATTGTTTATCTTTAAGCTATACATTCTCACGGTCCTGAAAGTCTGACTTTTAATATCTGTTAGAGCCTGAAAAGCTTGTCAAGTTGTTGATTTTTTCCTTATTTAACACAAATGTTTCTGCCTCTTCCTTGGGCAGACATGATTTTATTCTTTCTAAAGTAATAAGAAGTCTCAGTCTCTCAAGAAACACAAGAATCCTTTTCCCCCAGGCAAAAAATAATGACAACAGCTTCTCTGATGTAAACAGTCTCAGGACTAACGCATAAGTTAAGGAATATGCACCATCCGCTGTTCAGAGATTCTTCCACTGATGTCAGTAGGAGGCTTACAGATATGGCAAAAATAGAATGCCACAGAGCCTATGGGATATTTTTATACCATAACTAGATGTTACATGGAAAAAGGTACATAAGCAATGCAAGATAGGCCTACACTTGTGCTGATTTTGTTATCATCTTGATCCCTTGCTCCTTCACTAGACTACTATCACTGTCAAAAGAACTTGATAGGAAGAAGTATTCTGCTGCACTGTAGTTGCTATTTCTTCTCTTCTTGATCTACCATATTTTCCATATTTTTTTTCCTGCTTCCCCATCCTTTTGCTAAGATGTCAATAAATTAAGTATCATAGAATCACAGCGTCATTGAAGTTGAAAGGGACATTACGGAGACTGCCTAGTCCAACTCCCCTGCTCAAAGCATGGTCAGCTACAGCAGGTTGTTCAGGGCCATCTCCAGGTTTGAAATATCTCCAAGGATGGAGACTCCACAACTTCTCTGGGCAAACCTGTTCCAGTGTTCAATCACCCTCACAGTAAAAAAGTTTTCTATATATTTAAATGGAATTTCCCGTATTTCAGTTTATGCCTGCTGCCTCTTGTCCCATCACTGGTCGCTACTGAGAAGAGTCTGTCTCTGTCTTCTCTGCACCTTCCCATCAGGCATTTATGCACATTAATAAGATTCCCCCCTATCTTCTTGAGGATAAACACTCCCACCTCTTTCAGCCTCTTCTTGTATGTGAGATGCTTCAGTCCCTTCATCATCTTTGCGGCCCTTTGCTAGACTATCTCCAGTAAGTCCACGTCTCCCTTGTACTGGAGAGCCCAGAACTGGGCACAGCACTCCAAATGGAGCCTCAACACTACTAAGTAGAGGGAAAGGATCACCTCCCGCCACCTGCTGGCAATGTTCTCCCTAATGCTGCCCAGTGGGCTCTTGACCTTCTTTGCTGCAAGAGCACATTGCTGATGTATGGTCAACTTGATGTCCACCAGGACGCTCAGGTTCTCCTCTGCAAAGCTACTCTCCAGCTGGTTGGGCCCCAGCCTGTCCTGGTGCATGGGGTTATTCCTTCCTAGGGGCAGGACCCTGCACTTACCTTTGTTGAACTTCATGAGGTTCCTCGCCACCCACCTCTCCAGCCTGTCCAAGTCTCTCTGAATGGCAGCACAGCCTTCTGGGGTATCAGCCACTCTTCCCAGTTTTGTATTATCTACAGATTTGCTGACAGTGCAATAGTGACCCCTGAGTGACACTACTAGTCACTGGCCTCCAGGTGGACTTCGTGCTGCTGATCACAACTCTTTGAGCCCGGTAGTTCAGCCAGCTTTCAGTCCACCTCTCTGACTACTTCTCCAGTCCATACTTGATCAGCTTGTCTATTTTTTAAAAGTGTAAGTTAGTTACGCTGTCATGTAAAATACTACCATTAGGATTTTGATTTCAAAGCTTATGAAATTTTGGGGGGAGCAGATTATTTCAGATTTCTGAGGAGGTAAGTTTCCTCTAATGTTTGACCATACTTCCTCACTTGGTATGCAATTCATATGATAGATACTTAGTTTGTCTTAAACTATGATGTGTGCAGAACTGACAAAAAAGTAAATTTAGCCAGGATATGGAAGTCTGAGCTGCAGGCTGCGATCAAGTTCTTTGACCTTCAGATTTCAGATGAAAAGAACCATGAAGTGATTTTGTGACCAGAGACAGCTAGTGCAATCATAAAGCCAATAAATAGATTTGAAGTGATGTTTTTCACAACATGAAAAATAAACAAAAAGCCAAAATCAAACTTTCAAGAACACTTGAAGACATTTATTAAATATAAAAACAAAATAAAAAATCACTGAACCAAACACAGTGTCAATAGCTGTAGAAGCATACTCATTTCTCAATTTTCAGAAGTTTTTCACTTTCCAAAAATGAAATGTTTGTCATTCAGTAAGAACAATGACATGGGCTCTGTCCTGAAATACAAATACATTTTCCCAAATGGTTTTATTTTTTTAACCTCTTGCCTCAGTTATTACAAGGTTTTGAATAAATCAGGCCCCGCATGGCCTGTGTGATTCTCTGGCCTCTTGATTAACTGACTACTCGGGAATATCACTCTTTAAAAAACAGCACACATGAACTCAAAATTGTCTGTTTTCTATTAGTTTAGTTTCACAGTTTTTATCCAGTTTTAACCATAATAAGCTGTTACTCCTTCACAAACAAATTCAGTAGGAAGTTAGATTTTCAGTTGTAAATGCTGTCAAATATTTTGAAAGCTAATGGCGAACCTGTCAGTTAAGCTCATTGTGGGATCCTTTATTCTATCAGAAATGTGCTCGAGCATTTGAATAACAGATGTAATTGAAGTATTCAATATTCAGAAAAGTTGTCACAAATTCAGATAATTACAGATTGAAAAGCTGCAAGTTCCTATAGACATTTGCCTTAGTTAACCAAATATTTGCAATATCTTTTTTTTTTTTTTTTTTTTTTTCACTTCAAGTCCAGGGAAGTTTAAGAAAATGCTGTGGTTACCACAGTAAATATAGGCATAAGCATCCACGTTTTAAAGGTCCACACTTCTCTGTATAAAGGGACACAGGAGTTATTCTGTTTTCTCATTGTGAAAGTAGAGGTTTAGCCTGTGCCAGGGATTAAAGTTTCTGAAGAATTAAAACTGATCAAATGTATAATGGAGGTCTCATGTGAGCTAAATTAAAATAATATAGTAGAAGAACTCTGTGATGTGTTTGATTAAGTTGGTTGCATTAAGGACACACTTCACATTTGTTTAAACCCTGAGGTAACCCCATTTATTACTCTAGATGGGAAAATTCTGTTGGTACTGAGTGTGTTCTGCAGAAACTATAACCCACATTGAATTTATAAGTTATTAAGTCAGTTAGTGAACCACCTGGCTGGCTGCAGCCAAAGGTGGCTCATGTGGGTAGGCGAGAGAAAGAGGAGATTATCTGAGAGTATGCCTTGATATAAATGAAATTTGGTAATGACTCAATGAGAACACTTTCATATCCCAACTGTGGAAGAAATAAGTAGAAGACAAACTGATGGCAAAATTTCAATCTTTTAAGCACAAGCATTTTGGCCAATACAGTAATCCCCAGTAAATAACAGGTAATACAGTAAACCTCAGTAAAGTTTCATTTAATAAACACTATTCCCTGTGGTTAGCTTACATCCAACAAGGGTGTTTCATGAGTGGCTAGAGGATATGAGAGGAAACAGGAGTCAGACACAGAAACTAGCTTAGAAAGCTAGAGCAGGAAGGCATCTTAATCCAAGAATATGATCCCCAAGCCCCTTGTTCAGCTGCCATCCAGTTTTGTAAGTGCTTTAGTTTTCAGTGTTAAATTTTCAGAGCTGTCCAATAATATGTTGCTGCTCCTAGGACAGTTTGCAGTGTATTAGCCAGTGATTATATAATATTTTGGGAGCAGACACAGGAACTGTAATAGAATGACCTAACCCACCTGGCTACAGAGTCATTTAGTCTCTCCTCTCCTTGCTGTCCTACTGGAGTGTTTGGTCACAAATCAATAGACTCTTTGAGAAATTTGAGATCTTCTGAACCAGAATCCCACATGAAAGAAGGATGGGCTGCTACCACCTCTTTCGCCTACATTTTATAAGAAAAGCATGTCTTTTACACACATTTCAAGCTAGCATTTCAAGTTAGTGTGGCTACCTCCTGGTAACCCTGACAAAGATAACCTTAGGAATTCACTGAAAATGGAAAAAAAAAAAAAAAAAAAAAAAAGGCCAGGTAAATCTACATGATTAGGCTAGTTTACTTTTGATCTCAAACTAGATCACAGTAGGTTTTTGCACTATATTTGGTATGTTAGTGCAAAGTAAGCATTTTTACAAGTAAAGCTGGCACCGCACTCAGACAACTAAAAGCTGAGAGCAATAGTTTTCTAAACTCTCTCTCCCCTGTAACTTGAGAAAGCTCCTGTTTGAAAGCTCTTGGGTGATTTCAGGGCAAAATTAAAAGCGATCTAAGAGTGTCCATGTAGTAAAAGGAGTATTAAGAAACAATTTAGAAAGGCATTGCTGGTTGCCTTTCATTGTTGTTACCAAGCTGGAGGTGACTTCTCTTCTCCACATCCCTGGGTTAGAACTGCAGCCAATTCCCTTTGCAACTACATGGCATAAGGAGGCAATCTTAGTCTACTGAAAATGCCTTCCAGAAACGCTAGAAATCCCAGACTTCCTTGCCTTCAGTTTTGGAGCAGTTAGTGAGTAATTTTTTTTAAGGCACTAGTATGAACTTGAGACAATATTAAACTGTCTGTGTGGAAATATGCAGTGTTCCTCACCCATCATATTCCAACATATAGCTGTAGGTGCTGATGCACAGAGTTTCCTGACTTTCAGCAGCTTACTAATCCATGTGCTGGCATTTTTTTGGACCCATTTTAGGGCAGCAGTGCTCCCCATACAGTGTACAGTAAATAGACAGTCTTCAAGCAAAGTTTTGGTGTGTAATTCTTAGGTACCTGAGGACAAATATACACATTGTGAGGTCTGGCTCGGTACAGAGAGAGAACTGCTACAATTATAAAAGCAATGCAGTGCCTTGTAGAAATACGTGGCTGACGCTGACAACAATAAAGCTGTGTTAGCACAACTCCCATGTTAATAAACTCTGGTAATAAATCGTATGAGAAACAGATTAAGCCAAAGAAAATGTAAACCAAATAAAGGATGGTGTGTCAGAGCCAAGACCTTAAAATATTCAGGAGATACAAATTTCTCCTGCTGGTCTTTTCCAGTTACTGCTACAACTGCCCACTTAATTCTGAAATCTTTGAGACCTTTGAGAATTTGAGTGTAGCTCAGATCCCTTAAACTCAACCTGAATTTAATTTTCAGGAACATAAATTGTTTTAGTCATAGAAGTTAGCTACAGAAGGAGAAAGAGGATCTCTAGGATAGATTTCATACAGAATTTCTTAAATAATTATTGGCATGTTATTCAAGGGAAGATAGATCTGTGAATGCTTTGGTTCAGGTTAACAGCTTAGTACCTTCAATTCCTTGTCACTGCCTTCTCATCTGACTTTCAGAGGTCTTTTTGCCTTCAGTTTTACCAGTTTAAATAGTTCAGCTAGTTAGGTAGCTTATTTCCCTATGTTCCTACTCATAGTCACCTCTATTTACCTGTAAGACACACAGGTCACAATGACTGTTACTGCTTTGTGACTGGCTGCATATGGCATGTAAGTGACAGCTCCCAGTCAAGAAGCTGCTGTCATTCCTTTCTTGAGACTTTTCTATTTGTTTAAGCAAAAGATCTTCAACTGTTCATCATCTACTAAAAATATTGTAATTATATTTCCTTTTTTGTTCATTTCCACTTGTTTACATACCAGAGAGGATCTGATTTGCTAATGCAGCTGTTAAACTCTTTTCCTCTTCATCCAGTAAATCCAAGTAATCTACTTTCTGTATACCTCAAACCAATTCTGACTCTGCCAACTCTTGAACTTTTCCTTCCACTGAAATCCCTGTGGATCCTTCTCATACACAGAACTACTATGCTTACCACATTATTATAAGTAGAAAATACTATATGGTTTGTGGGTGATGGAAGGGTCAGCATTTGAATAGGTCCTTATGGAAAAAATCAAGGAAAACTGCACACCTTAAACTCTATGTTAAAATGCTGTGTGAGGAATTAGTGTACAATTATTTAACTGTGCACTTATACCACAAAACACTCATCTACTTAAATCTCAGTCTACCCTTGCTGAATAGCAAACTCATTTACTTCAGTAAAAACAAAAACAAGTCAGAGCATAGCAAAAGAGAAAAAAGAACAGCACATACTTTGTAATAATAACAGCCAATTCAAGCCAATTACCCCTGGAAAAAGTTTGTGTGAAGCTTTATTGAAAGGCATTTTGTATTGCAAATTACACATTTCAATTTTTGGTCTCCTACTATTCAGGCTATCGCATTTTCAAAAGATTCCCCTCATAAGGTAATTAAGAAGGGCCAAAGACATACTGTACTTGCTGAATGTTTGCAAATAAAATTTACCTCATGCAGAGCCTAAGAATTTCACTTGAAAATTAAAAGTCTCAGATTGTTTGAATAATTAGAAAGAGAGAATTATACTATAAATTGTTTCACAGCTCTACTGTTAGCTGTTTGCAATGAGGAGAAAACAAATATAAAGTAATAATTAGGGGGTTGGAGGAGAATTCTTATTTCTCTGTATGCCTGCGTGCTCTTGAGATACAAGGCAAAAGAAGGCTAGATAACAGTGTTAATCAGAAAATAATTCTCTTCTAATGCAAAAATGCTGATATGGCCTCCATTACTGTGAAAGCCTAGCATATTTAGCCTTATTTTGCCTACACTCATACACAGGCAAATGTACAATATACAAAAACAAAATCCACATCCTTATCAACTGGAAAATTTGGTCCCCAATTTACACTGACTTCCTGATATGGGGAAGGTGTCTGAGTTTGAGTCAGTAATTTCACAGATCACAAAGGTTTTAAAAACCAAAATGAATAGAGACAAGTGAGATCCTTCTAAAACGACAGTTTTATACACAAACAGGCACATTCCCTTTAAATCATAATGGAAACCAACAGTAAACCTATTTGGTCATTTATTGACCAAAACAGTATTGTGACAGGTAACATTAAAGAAAGGCCCCCAGTTCCAGTAACACTGATTGCTACACAGATTGGTAAAACAAAGAATCATATTTTCATTCACATTTTGAATGTATCACATATAGTATGCTTACTCGAATATGCTTGTAAAGAAAGACAAGGGTTTTTCTTTCCCTAATGTACAGTTATTACAATGTGTTAGACTAGCCACTTCCTTAATCAGTATTTGAATTAATTCATATCCAGGCATCATTGCCTTCTTTATCAGATATCAAAAACCCAGGGTCCCAGACATCTGAGGTAAATCACGTTTCTGTAAATTTTTGCATTATAGGATACTGGATTCTGATATCTTTATGACAGTAAAATGAACAAAGGCTTGCTCAGCCAGTGTGCATAAATAATTGCTGTGATAGAGGTAAAGCAATGCAAATTTTGTTCAACAAAGAGAACTACATTTGAAAGTTCTGGAGGTTTATAATGCCTACTGCTTTTTCTCACCTGCCTCTAGTCAACTCCCAGTTTAATTCCCTCACAGTTATAACTAAATCAATATTTTTATGGTGAATATTGGTTTTAATATTTCTGATTTTAGAACTAATGTGATTAATTTCCTATAAAAACATTGAATGTTGGGTCAAATAAATTTCTGTATGTTTGCAACCTTAGATAAAATGTCCAGGGGAAACAACTCACTTCCAGAAGAGGAAAGGTGTGGAAACAGCGACTATGAATCTTTTGACATTCTTCTGTGTTAGCTCAGTTAACTCAACAATTTACAACAGAACTTGCTTCATAAATTGTGTTCCTTTTGCAATACACCTGCAATACACCAATGTTTGCTGGCATCATGGATTGGACTCAGGATGTTTAGGTCAAGCAAAAGCCTCTACCAAAAAAAATTAATAATCTGGCTCTGTTTTCTCAAAAGTTGTAATTATGTTGCAAATGTTATAGATAGTAGTGAGAGTGAGAGTAATATTAAGAACAGAGTAGTAAGAGCAGAGAATAATACCAATGAAATAAGCATTATACTCACACTACTCATTCCAAGTTCTGGTGCTGCATCGAATTCAATTTCCTGTACAGACTACCTATAGATTTGATATGTTGGAATGTTTTGTTAGCACTGGGTCTTGACCCAAAGATTATTAGTATTAGTATTTTTTGCTTGACCTGCCTATTTCAGTACTGTCAGCTGAAAAAATACAGTGCTTGTCAGATTTTTTTTTTTGGTTTATCTATTGTGTATCTAAAGAAGTGATCACAACTCATTTCAATGAATCCAGCTGCAGTTATATCCAAGTTAGTGAATAAACTAGCTACATATTAGCTGTTTTATATTAGGTACTGAGAAAATGGTCTTAGCAACACAGTGTTCAATACTGGCTGCCAGAGTGCCCAAGATCCAGAATTCAGCATTTAACCTGCAGTGAAATCTACTCTGCTGTGACAGCCCGGCCAGCAGGATCCAAGCTCATTTGCAAGTATGTCTACATAAATCATAGTCACTTCTTCAGATTGCAGCCTGTGGATTTCAGAAATACCAAGAGGAATGAAGGATGACTCAATGCCGTCTTCAAACTGGAGTGGGAAAGTAATCATACTTATTGTCAAAATTCCACTATTATTTTGCTTCTCACAGTGCAGCATGAGGGACAGTTGACTGTAGGATAGAAACAAAGACCTGGAGGGCTCATCAAGGCCTCAGAATTCATCCAGTCCAACTTCTACAATGAGAGAGGATTAATTTACCCCAGGCATCCCCAGTGAATGACAAAAGAATCTGTTTCCAAAGCTTCCCACAAACAAGACTTCAGAACCTTAGCTTTTTTACAGAGATACCATATGGAACAATGCCAAAAGCCTTCTAAGACTTCTGTTTCTAAAAGTAAAATATCTACTTCTTCCCTTACTGTCAAAGAATGAATTTAGACTTATTTGCCATGATCCAGAAAAGCCTATATTTTCTTTTTTCTGACATTTCATTAGCATTTATGTTTTTTTAGAAATGTTTGCTCATTGATTTAAGAATACTTCCAGGGACTGAAAGTAGACTGATTTGCCCAGAAGTCTTCAAGAATTCTTTTCTACGTTTACAGATACAGTTTTCCTTTTTCAGCCCCTGATAGTTCTTTTATTCTTACAGAAAATTTAAAAATAATCTTTGATAGATCAAAAAGTGCTTTGTTTATTTTGTCAGGCACATTCGTCAGGACCTTTTAAGTTAAATGCATCTATCTGTCTAAACATCTAACTGTTTTTTGTGGACTTTGCCCTAAATTTTAACTCCTTCTAAATTAATTTAGTTAATATTGTCACAGTTTACTTTTTTTGGAAAGACTGAAAAATAAAGTTCTCTGCATCGTTCATTATTTTCTTTTTTTATGCTTCTTTCATTTCCTTTTGCTCCTTTCTTTCTACAAATGTATTCTTAAAGTTTCTCTTATTACTTTTGATGTGCCTTGTTAATTGAAATTCATTCTGTCTTCAGTCTTTCTGATTTTATCCCTGCCTACTTGCACTATTCCTTTATATGGTCCTTAATTATGTTTTGTACATGTGTTGTGTAACCAGCCTTTCTTTACACTTTGTTTATAGGAATCATATCTGCACTGTTACTTCCAAAATATTTATTATTTACACACAATGCTGTAGAACAGATAAGGGATTTTCTCAACTATATTTGTCTCATAACCTGACGGTGACCCTCAGTTTTGTTTATTTTAATTTGTTTGTAATGGGTAGATGAACTCCCAAACTATACTTCTAAATAGAGTATGACAGCTTAGAAGGAGATGACTTATAGGTTCCAAATAATATTTTGCTTGAACCAATGGTTTAAACAAAAGTAGGAAATGTTAATTGCAAGCCAGAGTTTACGGTGAACTTTAGGAAAGGAAGAACTCTAGAAACCTCTAGGAAAAACTCTGCTCTTTTTATAGGACAACACATGCTGAGACAGTCATAAAGATTTCTTTGATGAAACTGATAAAGATCAGGAATAGTTATAGAAGTAGCTAAAATATTATAAAAATAAAAAATATATTTTATAAAATATATAAAGTTGACTGCTTACAAAAGAACAGTAAAAAGAGCATCCAGTTCCTTAGGGGAAGAAAAAATAGAATGCAGTTATTAAAAATAGGAAAAGAGCCCCTAAATATATCCAAAAGGTCACATTTAATGAGAGACTTAATGGAATACAAAACACAAGAGCAAAGGCTCAAATAATTATGAGAGCAAAATGAATATTTTGACATAAGTTTTACTCAAGTATTAAAACTGGTGTGATGGATTCTCAGGTGTACAAAGTCAAGAATAAAATTAGAGATCTGAAGTTGATAGTTAAGGCCACATTCTACATTTTAAGCATCCCTCTCATCTAGAAGACCACAGTCAAAAAAAAGTTGTGTGAAGGATTATAACATAGATACGCATAGAAACCTGATTGTAAAAGAAACATCGTGATGAGTTTAAACTCACTTATTTCACAAGCTAAAAAATGTGGGGGGTTTTCCACTAATGGCAAGCTTAGAAAACCAACCAGTGATCAAAAAGGCTTTGTGATCTCATTCTTTCTTATGTTTCAGTTCCATCATAAAAAATCTGAAGACAACTCATACATTATACTGCAGTTATGTAAAATCATTTTCTTCTAATATTGCCCTCAGCATGTCCTAAGCTACACTTTTGTTTTTAGCGAGTAGCTGAATGGCCTTGTAATTACAATTTAGGTACAATTCTACTGATAACATAAGTACTGGAAGAAATAGAATTTAACTAAATCCTTTCTAAATGTGAGGTAACAGTAATAAAAAGCAACAGATTTTTTCTCTCAGCAAGGTACGCAGACATAACTTTGAATACACACCAGGAGCTGAACTGATGTGTAAGAAAGAATAATTTTACTTGAACTCCCTACAGAATAAAATGAAATTTTGGATTAAATCCTCTTCTAGGATTTAAAGTATGTTGTAAAACTTCGTATTGTTCTCCAATAGGATTTAGGAGATTTATAACTGATTTTCTGGGAAATAGTCATAGGAATGACTACTTTTTACATTAGAATATTTGGTCAGAGCAAAATAATTCATGTTATTCACTTGCAATTCACTTGGGTTATTTGATGTAAATTATTCGAAAATAGCTTATAGACAGATCTCAGTGGTTTAAAAAATAAATTTATCCCTTTAGATAGTTTTTTTTCTCCCTTTCAGTGCTTTCAGCCTTAAAAAACTTTAAAAATTTTCTGTGTATATCCCATCCTTTCAAGAGAGAGGAAAAAAAACTAATGCATAGTTAGAACAGCATGTATGCCTGAGATAAGCCTGGCAGGACACCTGGCATACCATGGATCTCCATGTATATAGATTTCACTGGATGCATGTTCATGTGTGTTCATTTTGAAACATATGTTCATTGTTCTGTCAGTCCTAGACTTAATATTTTTATTTATATGTTTCTTTCTTTCATAGAAAGATACAAAGCATATAATCTTTTTGATGAGGCAGGGGGATCTCATTTGATTTTTTTAAATTAATAGACAAATTCTCCTGTGGAGCTATCTTGTTAAAAAACTTGCTTATAATTAAGAAAACAGGATTTCAATAATTTTTCTGAAAATTTATTTACATTGCTTATCTCAAACTGGTTTTGGCAAAAGTGTCTCTTAGCACAGAAGGCAACCTACTAAGTGCAGCAAGAAGACTTCTCTACAACAGCATTGTAGGACTGTTTAACTCTGAAAGTATAATAACGGTTGTCCAGATTTTTGTTCTATTGTACCTCAGTGTCAACATCAAAACATTTTCTCTTAAATATTTGATTTGGACAAAGAGTGCATATATACCGAGAAGTGCAGAGGGTCACACTTTTACTCTGTCCACATACTGAGATGTTTGGATGCATGAATCTAATTTACCATTTTATCCCAAGCCAGAGCCAAAATGGCTATTTACAGCAATGGGTATAGCCCGTGCATCTGAAAAAGAGGAAAAGGATGAGAGCATCAGTAGGGAAACAATCAATTTCCCCAGCTGGAACTGAGAAGACTTGGTGTCATGGTAATGTAGCTAAACAGTTTCTAGACTGAATCTGGCCTGTGTCCAGAAAGCTAAAAGCACAAGCAGATTTATGAAAGCAGGATTCAGTTTGAGATTAACACAGCTAAACGTCGGAGCAGGATTCAGTTTGAGGTGAAGACACATAAATACATGCGCTGGGTGCCTATGCTCCCATTAAAGTCAATAATGAGCAGGGTCATGACTTAGATGCATGTGTGTGTGCCCAGTGCCATCAAGGCTACGTAGGGAGTTCGGGACACCAAGCAAGGATGGCAGAAATGTTGCAGGGCTCCCTTTCCAGAGCAGTGGCCAGAGATCAGGTGGACTAGCACAGGACTAGCAGCTGGGCTCAGACGGCTCTAGGTGCTGAGGTCTGGGCAAAAGGATCCCAGCCTGAGGACACGCAGTTGATGGAGCCACGGTGAGCTCACCTCCCTCTTTGTCTCTCTTCCTTTCTCTCCCTTGCTCCCTCTTTTCCTCTCTCCTTCTCTTCTTTGCTCTCTTGGACGAGCCGTATGGTTTCAGACTGTGGGGTCTGGCAGTATGTAGTCATCATCAAACCTCCCCTGTGCTCTCTAAATGAGTCCTAGGTAAGAAAACTCAAGCAGGTGTATTAGTCTGTGGCAAAACCCATGGAGGAGCCATACAAGAACTCAGCAATCCACAGTGTGTAAGCAGTATCTTTTATTTCGGGACCAATACCTGTACAATTTCAGTTCTCTTGTGTTTGCTCAAAACATGTATGTTTTACTTATCTCATGATCTTTAAGATCCAAAATTTATCACCACATCATTTAAAATCTTTTCACGCTTAAATATTTTAGTTTTCAATGTGTAAGCCTCTCAACATGTCATTGAAAGAAACAGATGTTGGAAGCAGTTAAGCTCTAGGATCTCAAGAGTCTGATACTAATTGCACAGGTAGACATACATATTTCTTTCCCACTGAAATTTCAGCATTCTAGTAAGGAGATAAAGAATATAAATTTCTTTCATGTAATGAGAAATATAAGACAAATATTGTGTTCCTCACAGAGCAGAATATATTTCTGTGTCTTTATAATATACATTGATCCAGGATTCTTCACTGAATGTTAGGAATTCACCCAATGTCTTGAGCACTGCAGTTTTCCCTTGGGTGCCTGATTTAGCTACCAGATAGATACATAAAAATGTGCACTCAGGATTCCTAATGATCAAACAGCTGCAGAAGCTCAAGAGCTGTACTAATCCTGCAAGAGCAGTATTTGATTTACAATGCATAAATATTTCCTCATATTGAGTTTTCTGTCAGAAAGTATTATTCTCTCTCTACATTTCTTTTTTAAATGCTTTTGTTCAAGCGAACTTCCTTCTGGGGGACCTTTACACTGTATTTATGGACTATGTGAAGATAATCATCCTTTCTTGCAGGATGCAAACAGATCAGCTGATCTTCAATTAAATCTTATCTTTAAAACATATAAAGCCAATTTTCAAAGCCTTCTAGTACCAGTCTGATGGTATCTCATAGCCAGAAGAGTTCAGCTGTTTCTCCTGATTATTCCTCACCTGAGGTCATAATCTTGTTTTTGATATGATAATCATTTTCACAGAAACCAATTTCAGTGCCAGAGGCAGACTATGACTTGGGTTAGGGAAAAAACACCAGAAGCACTTGAATTCCCAAGAATTAAAAGATGAATCTTGTTTTCACATAAACATCTCTCTAATGGAAACAAAATAACAAAAGAAATATATTTTACCTTCTGTGCCTAAAGTGGGAACTATCATTCAAAACTACCTTTCTGCATCAACGAGCTTTTGAAGTTATACACTAATCAAAAGCTAGTGTTCCTTCTTTATCGAACAAATATCTGTAGAAAGTTAAATTCTCATTAAAATTAATAATTTCCAGTAATGTTGATTAAATCCTTCAGTAAATATAATCTGAAATAAAAGTCTAAAAAAAGTCTACAAAATTGCATATAACAGCAGTAACAAGGGTAATTTACATGCAGTAACACAGCACATATTTTCTTAGGTATGGGAAATACCTTGATAGGGGTGCCCTTGTGACATTCTAACAGGATAACATAAGTTTATAGTGCATTTCCTCTACAATTATTCTGATTTTCAAGTGACTTACAGATGCAACACTTGAGAAAGCAGGACTCTTACCTGACACAATAAGTGATTCTTCAGTACTGTACAATAGGAATTCTCACAGCATAAACAGCAATAGAAATATTATACCTATTTAAAACATTAGAAAATATAGTCGTGGTTGTGATTGTCTTGGATACCAAATCATATGGTAATTTATAGGAATGCAAGAGCTGATTGCTATAGGTACTGTTTTAAAGGAGTAACAATCAAGTTTGTGTTGCAGTCTGAGACAAAAGCTCTTCTTAATTGATGACCAATTCAAGCAGAGTTGCTTATCAAAGCGAAACAATAAAAGATATGGTAGTTTTATATTCAGTGCATGAGAAGTGTTTCAGCAGGCAATTCTTTGTTTATCAAAAACAAAACAACACAACACATTTTACAAAATATTGATTGACTCTCTCAAATAAATCAGGGATTGGCTGAATCAGTCTGGGTATTGGGATGGAGTAGGCAGGTAATACACAAGTTACTATCTTTCTGGTAAAGATGGCTTTCTGAGCATTAAAATACAGAAAAACCTCTCTTTTCTAATAGTTAGTGTGAGATGGGAATGTGACACAAGGGAGAACACAGAGTAGTTTTGCTGATATTTTCACAGTCCCCAGAGCATTTTCATGTCACTTGCAGTGAGCAGAACGTACTAAGGGGAACCAGTCCTTGGCATGTCAGAGGACATCCTTTCAGTTCCCCTCCCTGCATTTAGGATTTCCAAAATATGCATTGTTTTCCCCAGCAGAATTACCTCAGTTAAATGTTAAGCTCCAACATATAATGTCTCTCTGAGTTACTCTATATCATCCTGGAGGTGAGTGCAGAAGAGAGTCTCCAGGAAAAAGGTGCATCGAGGAGGGAGGGTTTCATGCAAGTCACCACACGTCACTTTTTCCCTGGCCAGGAGAAGCACCACAGGTACGAGCTCAGTGAAAACTATTGAAATTGTGGACTACTGAGTAGGCAAAAACAGTAATAGTAATGAATCACAAGCACTTATTCACCTGACAACTGCAGCTCAATTTCAATTATTTATAACACTTCATAATGTGCTAATAAATATTCTGTAGTATGTCTTGAAAAAGTAATGAAGTCTTAGTAATATAATGTCTCATTACAGTATTCAGCTATTAATTCTGTTTTGAGGAGGGGAAAACATCATCTGTTCCTATGAATAATATGTTTCTTGTCTCTCATATATATATATGTATATGTGTTGTGTCTGTCTGTCTCCCTTTATCAGTGTTTCTCTGACTTTTCTGAGTTATATTTTCTCATTGTATTTTCCTTATTCTAAAGGATTTTTCATTTCACAAATCTTCCCTCTTGCTCTGCCTACCAAAATCTCTTTATCTGAAAGTGATAAATATGAATTTATAATGCCTTGAATTTCATTTCCTCTCTCTTTATGCTTGCTAGCTCTGCTCATTCACTGGACTTTTTCAGCTTATGCTGTCAATGAATTGGAAAGTAGTAAAACAAATAGTTATACATGTTAGTGAAGGGGTAGAATTAAGGCAACCACAAATCTATCTTCCAAGCCCTTTATTCCACCAATCCTATAGTTTGAATGCTTAAGTTAGGATTTATGATGATCTGTTACATCTCAGGTCAATGTCTTAATTTTCCAACTCTTTGTGTGTTGCAATGGTCTCACTCTTTCTCTGCCCTGGACTAAGTGAACTATATATATATATATCCCTTGGGTTCAGAGCATGGAAAGGGCAAGAGTATGCAGGTGAGGCTAAACTTTAGAAGCAAGGTGCAAAGAGAAAATCTTTTCCTGAAACTCTTATTTTTCTCTCCAGTCAAAAAGTAGCAAGAATTTATGAGAAATACCAATATTCACATATATCAGTATCATCTGACAGTGATACGCCACTATGGCCTAGTAAAGAAGCAGCACATTTTTTGTTCTTCACCAGCAGAATAGCTAGTGTTGGCCAAGGACATGACACAAGATGTAGCTATGAGGACATCCAAAACTAATAGGTCTGATGACCAGCAACAGTATAAGATTATCTTCTTTTAAATTGTTTCAAATTATCTAAGCAAATTATGAAAGACAAAGAGAGAGGTCAGCTAAGAGTTATTTACCAAAAGTATGAAACTGCAATCCAGAAATCTTCATTCAGTTCTTACCTATCCCTGGAGGCATCTCTGAACTCCTCGGATCTCTCTTTTCCTTATTGCAATTTTCCAGTCCCATGGACTGATGTAGTCATGGACTTAGTTAACACTGCTTCACCTGATTATTATTCTTTTTATTATTATTTTGTCTCTTTGGTCCCAGAGTTATCTGTCCAGCTATAATTGGGATACAGCTGTACAGTCAGTGAGAAAAAACAAGTTCTTCAGGATGGTAATCTAGAAAGCTTTCATGCTCAATGTGGGGCTGCCCAGACTGGGCTGATAGGGAGCATTAAACTCAAAGTGTTCTGCTCCCCTTTGGAAAACCTTAGATTCTTTTGTCTTCTTACAACCCGAGGGTAGGTACCTACGCTTATTTTTCTGGAGAACAAGATCAGACTTAATTTAATTCTTTAAAGCAAACAAACAATTGAGGGGGGAGACGTTGGAACGCTTCTGTCATTGTAACTAAACCATGAGAGGTCTCAGACAGGAGCTGGGAGAGTTGGTGTCTCTCTTGAGGGAGTTCAGACCCACATTGCCTACTTCCCATGAGAGAAATCAAAACTTGAATCTGAATGGGAAGCAGCAGTTTCTAGACCTTTCTCTGAAGTTATGCCCTATAAAGAAAAGATATGCTTTGTGGGCCCAGAGAGGAAGAATCAATGACAGAGGTGGATTCTCTTCTGGATCTGCAGGTCCTGAGTCTATGTTGCTTGAACTACATCTAATTTTTCATTGACTGCCTTTAGGTAAAACACATAAACATCCCAGGGAGGCAGGATCATGACTAAAACCCCTCCTTCCAAACTAAAAGTCCCTAAACAGCAATTTAAATGCTGCCTTTTTATATCATGATCTCTGTATAGGTCATGAAAAAAATTGCAGTTTCAGGAGTCATTCAAATGCATGGAAGTGCAGTGATCTCTTGTATGCATCCAAATTTGATTGTATCACTCTGTAATTTAGAAGAGGTCTTGGGTTTCACATTGGCTCCAATCCAAGAACAATGTTTTCCTCTTTCTAACTGAGAAGAGACTGCATGCTGTATGATAAGACAATGACTAGACTTCCAAAATATTCACCTTTACTGTGTCCTCTTTGAAATAGGTTAATGCTTTATGACTTAGGTATAAAAGTCATCAGTTTTTAGATTCTCTGCTACTGCCAGATATGTTTGTTACTAATAAACAGATATGATCCTGGTAGGATGAGAAAAAATAGAATCAATTAGAGATGACTTTATTGAGGTTGCTTGCTGCACAACCGGTACAAAGGGCTGCTTTGAAAGGTATACAGAATAGATAAACTCCTCAGCAGGTGTAGACCCATCCTCCTCCTTTGAACTATGCCGGTATACCTCAATCAAATCTCAGGCCCATGTATCTACCTGGTGTGCATCTTTCTTATGCCTTTGCCACCTATTCATCAAAAGAATCAAAGTGAAAGACCCTACAGAAGACATGCCTGCCTCTTTATTTGAAAATCACAGGCTAGTCTGAAATCTTAAAGAGTAGGAAAATAAGACATGGATTATATAGCCTTCGTATAACACAAAACCATGATGTTAATAAAGAGTTTTTGCATAGGTAGAAATTTTTTACTTAGAAGCTAACTTTCATGCCATAGTAAAGCAAGGTGTTAGTCATATCTTTCCAACAGCAACTGAAGGAGTTTTTGTCAGCTTGAGAAATTTTAATATCATTATAGATTCTCTGTGCTTCAAAATAATGTATAATCAGTCAATATCATATTCCTAAATTATTTAGTAAATGCACAAAGATAGATCAGACATTTGATAATACCAGAAGCACAGCAGTGGGTAAAATTGATTGAATGCACTTTGAGCATGAATAAAAGAGTTTATGATTTATTGACACTTTGTAGATTAATCTGAGGCCACATTGTGCAGTGAAGCAGAATTGTAAGCCTGATTTGCAGGAACTTTAAGGACACTCCTACAGAAAGAAAAAAAGAATTATATCACACTTCTTGACATAAAGTATTTTTGGTAACTTTCAGTGAACTTGTAAATTATCACCTGTAAATAATGGATGGGAGGGGGGGGAACTGTTTTTTTGCCAGGGCTTCTAATAGTTCTATTATTCATTTTAAACAACAAAGAAAAACATTTAAAAAACTCGAATGAAAAAGAATTTAAAAACAAAATAATTCTGATTTACTATGCGCTATTGTAAAACTGATGGTTAGAATGCTATGGTATCATATTCTTTAAATAATTACTAATTCATCCAGACCTTATGGATAACATGACTACATCACAGTCACCAATCTAGTCTTCCTCAATTTTATGAATGATTGCTTTGTATTTTAATACACAACCTGAGGTGGATATGTAATGCAAATTTACATTAAAATGTCAGTGAATTTGGGGATATTTGATAACAGGGTTTGAATTTTGCAACCTGAGTGTTTTTTCCCACTTTAAACCACAGATCTCTGCTGCTCTCAGTGGAGCCTAATGAGAAGTTGGATTTTTTTTGTGCTGTATACACACAAGGTGCTTAGACAGCACTGACAGATTCCTTTGTCAGTTTCCAATGAATTTTAGATTTTAGGTTGTTTATTCAGCTTGTACTGGACTAATAGAAAAAATTACAAGATAAATCCCTTGTAACAAGTAATATGAACATCAGGATCCTAAGGGCAGTCATGCAATAAGAGTTGTTAAATATGTCTGTGATAAAAATGTATTTTATCTTTCTATACTGTTGTTGTATGGGCTGAAGCAATGTCACTGCTGATAGCAAAAAAAAAATCCTTATTTTATATCTATCTATATAATATATATAGAGAGAGATATAAATATGTATAAATATATATATGTGATATCCAAAAATGAGATCTGGGAATTACCCCCATAGAATACATATGGGGAAGTTTCCACTTGGGGTGATTTATTTAGTGTGAATGAAGCAGCAGAATATCATGCCCAAAAATTCAGACAACAAAACAATAACTCAGCTTAGTTCCTATGAGTCAGTACCATTTTATATACATTATTAACAAGGTTTGCAGGAGTCTTTTGTATAGAAAGAAACATTCTGCTACAAAATCCTAGATCATATTTCCTTCTACTGGGTCATCCTGACAAATGTCAATTTTCTTTCAGAATTTGGTGCTCTTCATTTGCATTACCAAATAATACAGAGCAATGTAATCTTTCATTTTCTCTTGCTGGAAATGTTGAATAAGTTTTCACTGGAAAAGAAAAGGATATTACTAGGGACTGCAAGGTGGTGCAACAAAGTGATCTAACATACTGTGAAATAAACATTACCTTTACATACCAAAATATGTATAGAGTATTTCATTATATTTTATATGGGGATGCTGTCTGTGAAAGAATAATGCAATATATTTGGAAAAACAGCAGCAAAAGTTGACATGTTTTGAAGGTTCTGTTAGACCACAGAAAAACCCAGAGGTTCAGAGACTAAGTTTTGATTTTACTCCGAGAGGCTAGGAAGGAGTCAGATATGAAAAAAAGAGATACATCTTGAAAGAAGCTATTTTAAAAAGTCAGAGAATCAATCAAGCACACAGAGGCTGTTCCAAGAAAGAGAATGTTATGAAAGAATAATCTGCTCCAGTTGTGGAAAGACAAGATGGGAGAAGAGAATAGAGGACAAAGGAAAACATATGCAATCTGGAAAATATGAACAAACAAAGCTTGAGAGTGAGGAGGATGTCAGAGTAACTTAGTGGTAATGACTGTATTCAGATCTAGGATAAGATGGCCTGGCTCTACTGGCATGCATTTAGTTGTGATCCTCAAACAAATTCTGAATCTGGCCTTTGGAAAAACATCTTTCATTGGATTCTGTAAATTAAATAACTCTCTTATTTCTGGATAGCTTTCTTTTGATATTTGGGAACTGGTGAGAAGGGAATTCTTCCCTATTTTTCTTTTTTTTTCCTCTAGTTTCTTTAGTATGGAATAGCTGTCATCAAGGATAGGAAACTTCTTGTTTGACTTCAGTGTTTGTGTCCAAAAGGTATTATTAGAAAATCCTAAGAAAGAAGGGGGGGAATATTTCTACCATTTCCTCGAGGCTATTTTAGTTATTCAAACAAGACATAAATCAGAGGATTCCATACATAATAAATGAAGAGAAATAGGCATCTCAAAAGGTGTTAAATTAAAATAAATAGTTTGATGTTAAAACTAAACTAAATAGTTTGAATGATACTTTTTTACGGAACTAAAATTGTAACATGACATCTTTAAGTTGCCAGTACAAGAAAGAGATAGTTCTTCCAAATTATGAATTTTTAGGAAACTTTGAACGAATTACCTCATGGTCAACTACTTAAAATCTACTTAGCCCTAGTCAGATAGCCACTGCCACAAACAAAGGCAATATCAGTACTGTGGAAGAGGTGACTCACGCCAAGGTGACTAGATGAGATTTCAGATCACAGGAAAGTCATGTAACAGGATAATACCACTTTTTTTTTTTTTTTTTAATGAGAGAACAGGGATATCAGTAGTCATGAAACATGAGAAAGTAAAGTAATAATGAAAAGAATTTGGAAACATATCCTGTACAACACTAATACCTGCATAGTCAAATTTCAAAGCATCCTATCAATATATGCACTTTAAAACATCTGATCCTTTTGAAGTAGAATCAGTTAAATTTCTGAGTCCAGACTGAGCTCAGAGGAAATGGCTGATTCCTTCACCTTTACCGTAAAACTGTAATATGAACTAGAACAGTTTACCATCCAGCTGAGAAAACCTGTATGCTTATGTTGTAATGATTCAAGAAAACAAAGCACTGCTCAACATGGGTATCTTAGATGGGTGCCCAAACCATAGCCTAGACGGTATTTAACGTTACAAACCCTATGTGTATAAAAATTATTGCAAACTCTCAAATGGAACAGTTTCCTATTGGAAAATCCTGGCATGAGGAAACTGAAAAATTACAGAGATGAGAGTTGAGCTGGGAAGTTCGAAGGTGTACCAAAACTGTAGTGTATTCTACTTAAAATTTTTTTACATACTACCTTTGGATTTTGTATGGACATTAGGGTGTAGGTATTATTGAGTGCCCTGAAATCTACTCTCCTGTGATTCTTCCCAAGTTCAAGTTTACTGACTAGCTTTTCTAAGGGTACAACTGAAGACACATTAATTCATTCTGTTTCATTCCTAATTTGTACCCTTAGCCATAGGGAATCTCATCAATAAACGAGGTAATTGTTTTGTACTAATTGTTAGAAACAGTTGTTGATTTTAATTTCTGTAATGTTCTTAACTACCATGAATATGACTACAAACTATATGCAAATAAACAGCTTCATTCAAACTTCCTTACACTTTATTTTTCTCTTATTGGTCCATTGAAGTCTTTTGCTAACACTGTAATTGTGTCATGCACATCATGTTGGGGAAGGATTTTTTTCTCCTTTTAATGTTTTACTTTTCGGTGTTAACAAGTTTATAGGTATCATCCCCAGTGTTATGATACGGTTTTAATTTAGAAGCAGATGACCATTATTTCACTGTAAGTCTTTCTACAGATTTATAGCCATAAACCTGATGGTGCTTTAGGGATGCTTTCAAAAGAGAGCAGCAGGAAAAAACAAGGAAAATGTTGGAAAGAAATGTGTTGCTGATTCTCTAGCAGTTGTTTCAGTTTTAAGGGGAGAATCAGAACATCTGTGCAAGTGACTGATACTATTGGGATACGGTATATGGTGGGCACTGTTAGGACAAACTTTATTTAAATTTCAGCATCTCCTGTTAATGCACTGCTTTTGTGACATACACTCTTTTTGTAATGCCATGCCTCCCTGGGCCATGGGCAATACTAACAATGCCATGGTTTTCTGATACACAGAAAAGGCTCACTGCTAAATTCACCACTAGTGGGGGTCGGTTTGAAAAGAATATTCTCTGTCACACTTTTTCACTTTCTAATATCTACAGAAATTTGAATAAAACACTATTTATTTTCAGTCAGGGGTTTGAGGTTTTCTTAGTAGATTTTGCATTCTTATTTTGCCTTAGAATTCCTTGCAGGCATAATTGCTTATTTACAAATGATATTGGTTATGTATGTAGCACTGTGTTTAAAAAATGTTAAAGGGGGTTTATATTTAATGTTCCAAAATTCTCCAAAAGTCAGTAGTGTAGAAACAGATTAAAAATGCAGAATAAAATTGGAACTTGACAAAAAAAATTTTTGTCTGATTTCTAGAGTGGTCATACTTACATCGGTAGCAAAAATGTTATAAATCTCTTCCTCTTTACTACTATTATTCTATGATCATCTATAGTCTTATCTGTTTACCTAAAATGTATAGAAAGGACATCAGTCATTATCTCTGAAAAAAATGCGTTGCCAGGTAGACTTTATGATTTTAGGAACGAGATAAAAGCTTTATGACTCAAAGAAAACAATCAAATGCTTTTTTGTAGCCACAAGCATCATATTTACTTAAAGGACTGAGACTATAAAAGCAAATATCTCTTACAGGAAGCTAGGACAAAAGCTGTCAGAGAACTGGGTAGTAAATAGCTCTGAAATTGTTTTCTCTGCTTCATTTCCAAAGCTAAGGCTAAGAATGTTTGACCTTTACAAATGGAACGGTTTCCTGCAGGTCACGGCGCTGCACTGAGTGCTGCTGGTTACGTGCAACTTGATGCAATCATCATGAATGGTAAAGCTCTGGCTGCTGGCATAGACTCCTGCATAAGGATGATTTCTAAACCAGTGACATTTGCTTGTTTCAGCCTCAAAAAAGGAGGAACACCTCTTTCTGCTTCCTCCATTCAGTTTTATTCCCAGTGTTTTTTGATGGGAGCAGGGAAATTAAATGGTGTGATCATTCAAAATGACCCAACAAATTTAAAGGGGTAAAGGGGTCAAGGAGGGAAATGTCAAGCAGAACAAAAAACCCGCTCTCTGACTTGTCATATCTGTAGTTTATTAGTTGACACCTTGACATATTAGTGAAATATGGAAGATGTTTCTACTAAATGTTATATCACGACTTACTAATATTTTTAACGAATGTCGTATAAGCCGAAGGCCAAATTTTGCTCCCATTCATAAAAATAGGAATTTTCACTATTAAACTCAATAGAATAAGACTTGACTTTACAGTCAACTATAGCCAATTTATCTTCTTTGCTCAATTAATAATTCTTGTATGGACACTGTTTTTTTCCACATTGACAGCACGTATGTAACATATCCACTGAAGCCACGTATTTTCCTCTTTCTAGTCCCTCCTCATGATTCACTTTTGCTGTGCCTGCTACAAAAGTCAAGCAACCAGGTTGTGCAATAGTTGAGAGCAAATATCTGTATCTACCAATATTAGGAATTATAGATTTTTGCAGTACCTAATCAGTGCTATCAGATAATGCTCCTTTCAACTGTCTCTCTGTTTTCTTCCCCATAATTTTGTTACAACTTCTCTAGAGTTACCATGTAAACTCCCAAGAGTGAGATATCTGGTATAATGTGATCCTAACCCTGAAATCACAGCACTGACGCTGTCATAAAAGCTCCATGTTGGTAAGGATAACAGCAAAGTAAAAGACACATGATAAAAACACGGAAATTTTTAAACATACTACAAAAGATGGTAGTTGAGTCCACAGAGGCATACAGTTTGAAATTCATAAGTGCTAAATACTGGTGAGTTTTGATTCTCTGACATGACAATAGTTTAATTACTTTACCAATTCTTTTAAGAAAGAATATTGATGAGACCGGTATGAGAGCTTCTCCAGTCTCTAGCTGATGGTGATTTGGGATTCACAAACTGTTCCCTGTATCTAAGTACTCTAAAAGGCACTATCTGGTAGTTTTGCTTAGAGCACAAAATTCACCACTAAGCACAGAAATCATTATGCCCATCACTGAAAAACATAGAAGAATTCCAGCTGCAGAAACCCACCATTTAGGTGGGTAGTTAGAGTACTTAAAAGCAAAAGAAAAACTGGCTTTGTCCAGTATGAAAGATGAAATAAAAGAAGGGCACTGTCCTGTTAGTTTGTTCCCTGTTATAAATGTAAGTTTACCACTGGGTTTCCCTCTGGAGCAAACCAAATGCTTTCTTCTAAGAGGAAATCTGAGTATGGGTGAGAAGATGTTTTGTATCAGGGTCCATTCCTACTTGTTGACAACTTAGTCATTAACAGCAAAACTTTCATAAATCCATTAACTATAGTGAAAGTTGACCCACTGATGACCAAAAGGTCAGTGGAAGATCAGGAAATACATGTGTGTGAGTGTCTCATAACCAAAAGTGGCCCTGGAAGGCATCACCACATAACCATGCACATAGATATGTAGACACCAACCATCAAACACATACACATACAAAAAAAGATGCAGCATCAGTTTCAAGACAATGTTGCTCACTCCAGGAGTACAACACATCCCATGCCTCCACATTCTCAAAAACAGCTCCCTTTCCCATTGATATAGCCATGAGACCCATGTGGGGACCAGTGTATGGCAATCTCATTGATTGCCTCCTGCCAATGGGGAAATCTACATTGGATGACTGCTCACACCAAGTCAGTGACTGTTGCTGAGGACAAGGAGGTAAAATCTACAAGACAGCTTCAAAAATTTGACTGTTATTGTGCCCATGGTACATAATCAGCCCTTAAATGGCTGGCTGGTAGAAGTAAGATGTTGGAATACTCAGGAGGGCAATGGCCACCTTCCTGATCATTGTGGAGGCTCTGGTTGGCATCTCCCATACTCAGAGGTTTGAACCTTCTCCAGGATGGCTGTCATCTCCATCGTCTGTCTCTTCTCAAAGGATGAGGATAACACAGTAATGGGTATCAGGTACTTTTACGGTTTTCCAGTCACGTGCATGAGAAGTGCAACAGCAATTTCAGGAATAGCAGTGGCAGCAGGGACAGCAGTATTGGAAGTGGCAGGAGCAGTAATAGGCTGCACATTTTTTGCAATTAGGATTGAACAGAGTTTTCCAGCATGTATTGAGCACGTTAACCTCAGTGATGACAGGAACACATACTATGTATTAGGCAGACTAAAGTGTAACTCTTTCTCTCTAGGTCACTTTTATACCAGTGACTTTTACTGTTTACAAAGAGACTCTGAAAGCAAGGTATACACAACTGAAGTAAATAGAAATTATTAATTGACAAGTTCACACAATAGATATCAATGACTGATTCTCATTAAGACACCCAACGAGCCAGTCTGGGAACTGGAAGTCAGATGGGGTAAAGCTGGCCTCCCTTGCACCTTGAAATGGGTTGATCTTTAATGTTTCTGACTTTTCATCTTCCTATTCTGTTTTTTTTCTTATTTTTTTATACTTTCTTTTGTCAGTATTTTTTTTCTTGCATCCTTTATTATCACCATTTCAACAATTACATATTGTTTGTGTTTTGCTTTTCTTATCTTACACGGCTTTAGCTCATGTCCAATCTTACTCCTTCATACCAGCTTTTTTAGTAAAACTAAGTCAAGGTCACACAGCCAGGCTGCATGAAATTAGGCCTTAAATGAGGGACAGCTGAACCTCAGGACTGAGGTTCAAATGGTGAAGAGGGTATATGCTAGAAAGGCTGTGTAGATACAAGGCTTACTGGGGAGCTGTTTCATCTGTCATGCAGTATGAATGTGGTCAGTGTGGTCATATGCTTACCTTGAGCAATTTGTACCTAATTCAGTCTGCACTATCAGGCCTGGGAATCAAGATGATATTGATGAAGTTATTTGCTCAAGGTTTGCCTTGCCTTAAGGAAGCTCAGTATCATTCATTTTTCCTCACTTAATTTGCTAGATACTGTAAGTACACTGGATACTTAATATTCTCCATTTGCCGCTGAGAGCACTGAAATAGTTTCAGCATTGTGAAGCATCGTTCATGGTGTCTGGCATCCAACTTCTAGGTGCTACTATGCTTGTTGTGAGAATATACATTTGTACGTACATTTAGAAATTCTTATGGTGAACATACCATTATGGTGAACACAGACAATCTGTGTAATAATATGTCACAAAAACAGTATCCTCAGTTTAACTGTATTCTCATTTTCCACAACAGAGTTGCTCAGAAGTCCAGGTGATAAGCTACTATTTAATGCCACAGATAGCATTTGCAATTATAATTCTGATAAAATGGAAGAACACAAAACTCCATTAACAAGTTTGAAATACACATTCTTAGAAATTGTAATGGTTGAAAAAGCAAAGTATTATAGAGAATTTTACATAGATGTACATTCAGTTTAAAAGAATAGATAAGGCAGAAACTTAGAGAGTAAGGTAAGGCCTTAGTTTTCCTAGCTGATGGGCTCAGAATATCAAAACTGGAATTTCTTTCTTCTCTTTTCTTGGTTGCTTCCCTCAAAAACTTAGGCATTTGTGTCCCAAGTGATTTATAACCCCTTCAAATGATAACCTGGTATACTGTGTAATGTCTGACATTGCAAATTTAAAAAGTTGCAAGACCTGTATTTAATCTGAGTTATTCTATTGATTCCTGTAAAAATAAGACATGTAGATTTCAGAGAATTCAACACATAATATGAAGATTATGTTTGTTTTTCCAAATGAACAGTCTGTAGAGGATAACTGAAGCTTTTAAACAAAAATAGCAAAATAGAAACTACATTATACATACCGTTTCTACAATATTGTGTATAGAAAAATACATACCATTCATGTGCCTAAAGAAAACGATTTTCACTTAAATGAAAATGTACTCCAAAATATCATGTACTCCAGTTTCATCTCGGTTCAACATATAATATAACTCCCTGGACAAGTGTTGTAATTATAATTAAAGTCATTCATTGTTGTTTTAATTAGCAGTAACAAAGTTCTCCATTTTGTGCTCTATCTTCATAAGTTACATCAGCTGCAGGAGCTATGACAGTAAACATTAGCATGGAACTATCAGATAGACACTTTTCTCCAGCTTTCCTTTCAAATGGAGTAGTTAGAACAGGTACATTAGAAAAATATTGTTCTCACATTTAACAAACAAAACCAATCTCCATGTAACACTCAGAAACAAGATTGTTACAGCTACCAAATGGAACTAATAACACCGCCCAAACAAAAGATGAACAGTCTGATCGCTCTTCTATTTCTAAAGTTTTGCAAGTACATACTCGTAGCTAAAGTGCATGGCTACAGTGCTAAAGAGTCTCTATATACTTATTTTTAATTTAGCTTGCCATAAAAGTAGCTTTACAGAAAAACATAACTATAATTACAACAGCACTATTATATCTCTGTAGTTAAGAGGCTTTCAGCATTTTCATTAAATACTTCTGTTTTCATGGTTTTCAAAATGGGCTACAAACATGCACTCTGGTCATAATCTACTGCACATTATATTGGGGAAAAAACCTCTCCTAAATGTAACCAAAAATTTCAAGAAAACACACAAGCCTTCTTACTTACAGAAGATGAAAAAATAGAAACATCCCCTTGCATTTTATAACCCTTTATAGTTTTTTTCTCAGTTTTCAAAACAGATTTTTTTTCCAACTCAGCTGTCAGAGATATCACCAAATAATGGAAATCCATCAGGCCTCTATAATCCAAACTGATTTACAAGGAAAGCACCAGGGTTGATATCCCAAGTCCACTAATGGCAGTGAAAGTTTTTCCCAATAACTTAGTAGTGCATTGACTTCATTCAAGAGATCAGCTTACATGACTGCAGTTAGTGTATGAATTTTATATACCTTAATGTGCAGTAATGGTCTTATGTGCTTTAGCTATAACTTAATATTATGTTAATCTTACCAGCAAATACCATAATAAGAAATAAGATAGGAAAGAAATCAAAAAAACAACAAAATCTTTCTGAATCATTGTTCTAACTGAAAGCTGGCTTCAAACACATGTACTCCACTAACTAGATATTCTAGTTTCCATTCCATATGCTGGAAGTTTTCTCCTGGCCTTCAACATGGAAAGAATAACCATGATTTTCTTTTTAACAGTTCACTAGTGTATCATATAGGTTGCTGTATTTTAATATTTGGGGTAGACTGTTATGAAGCTGATGCATGTGGTGAGCAACTTGATTTGGAGCTATTACTCAAGTGGAAAAGAATATTTCTAAATAGATTGAATAACGAATAACATATATTGGTGATTCTCTCACACAAATCTGTGAACAGAGGTGTAAGGATTGTATCTGAAAAAGAAGCCCCATGTCAGAGGGAATAATAATTATTGCCTTGCACAGAGCCATAAAACCCTGTGTATCTCAGGATGCACTCCATTCTTTCTAATCCTCTCCAGATCCTTAGAGACACTATTGCTGCTGCTGCTGTTGCTTATTCAGCTTATTGCCAGAAACATCAAAAACAACACTGGCTTGGTCATGTTTGCCCAATTTAGTTATAATTCCAAGCTCCCCAGAATCATGTCTGCAGTGGACACTACTTTTGTACCACCCTTGCTATGTTCAGGCCTTATATACTGATGAAATTTCTTCCTTTAATACCTAACATACTCAATGGGAATTAACTGAAGAATTGCACGGAGAACACTGAAGACCTTGCATCAGCCTTCTCCACAGCTTGAACATTCTCCTCTTGTCAGGAATAGCCCTACTGTTTCTGAAAAACACAGATACCAGCCTGGACCCCAGGACTTCTCTCTCCACATCAGCCTGCTGACTTGGAGGCTGCAGAGCCATGATGCTTTTCGTGCTTCCTCTTTCTGTCCCTCTAATCCTGAGTTTTGGCTGTGCATGACGCAACTTCAAAAGGAACACTGAGGATGGCCCCGCCACATCTTGGCCACTAGACCAGTGTTTAGGTAGAACAGGAGATTTGAGTTTCAAAAGCAAGTGCTGCAAGTCTTAACCTCCTCAGAAAGAAGGTGTCTGGCAACTATCTCAATTCCTTAGCGAGTTTTCTAACAATAAGTTTATTGTATAAAGGGAAGCACAAGTCCCTGTCCTTCAAAACATTAATCATTTCTAAACAGCATGGAGTAGATGTGTAACTCAGATAGAGCTAGGGGCTGTGAATCAGGCAGGTTACTGTAAGTTGTCTCACCCCCTCAGTAAATATTGTAAACAACACTCTTCAACATTACATTACCAATTTCCGCTCTTGGTGTGTTTACTGGCTGTTAACTCTTCTAGTTAGCTTGGTATCTGTATCTAAATAAAGCTCAATAGCAGAAGGCTACTCATCCTGAAATAATGACCTATACCTTTTTAATAAGTGGTGCTTTTATGTTTTTTAGAGTGTATTTATCTTCTCTGAAACTTGAATTCATAACTTTATTAAATAAATAGAATGACATGGGCCTGTTCTTGCAAAGCAATCCATATGGATAAATTCTTCTGAAATACAGTGTCCTACTGTTCAGGTGAGCTCCAGAAACTTTGCAAAACACTGCAAGAGAAAACCGGAGGTAGTGCTCAGTTGTTAATTTCATTTTAAATTCAGCTTCTTCTTAAAATGGTTACTCTGTATCAGATACTGAAAACCCATACAGGTGTGTGTGTGTATACACATACACACACACGCACAAACACAAGCCAGTTGTAGTTGTGCTAGAACTGCCTCCATCATTCAAATAATTTATCATCAACAATAAAAATTAATTCTGGGCTAAGGATAAAAGAGATAAGTGTGGAAAGAGAAAGAGAGCATTTAACTGAGTTCTATATCTGGCTGACAATTTAAGTTTATTCATACTTCCTCCTTTTCTTCTTCTTCCTGGATATCCATCTAAGCAGAAGTTCTGGCAGGTGTTGGGACTCGTAAGCCTAAATTAACACTTCAGGTCCGCTGACAGCCCATTCTTTATTTAGCAGTAATATTAGGAAGTGATAAAGAAATAGCAAATGTTTAGGTCATCAGTTGCAGGATTATTACCTTCAGTTCAGTCTGTTACTCTGCCTGGTATAGACATCCTACATATAGACCAAATTGTATCCCAACTAGGGCTGCTATCACCCATCTAAAACTGGAACAGATGGCAGCATGGGAGGGAAAGGTGTCTTTCTAATGTTCTGCTTTTCACGCAGGCGACTAGGAAGATACAACACCCTGGGAAAAGGTCACTGTACTCTCTGCAAACCTGGCATAAATTTACGTCTTCCTGAGGCAGAGAAGGAACTGAGACCGAGATTATAACTTTCAAAATTGTAGCCTTCTCTGAGAAACGCAGTACTC
Source organism: Apteryx mantelli (assembly GCF_036417845.1). Lineage (NCBI taxonomy): Eukaryota > Metazoa > Chordata > Aves > Apterygiformes > Apterygidae > Apteryx > Apteryx mantelli. The sequence continues at coordinate 110,213,237 of NC_089980.1, read as the reverse complement.
TTGACAAATCTGTATGCTTGGCTAAGCCTTGATTGAGTCTTAATCATTCTTATATATTAGCAATAGAAGTACAGCAGAAGATTATAAAGACCCTGCACCTAGCTGGAAATGCATCAAAAATCAGTAAGCGGAAAGAAAGGAAGTCAGTAAATAGGTGGGTGCTGTGGAGGAGGAGGGAAGGAGCAATGTACAGAAACTGTGGGACAGCATGCAGTATACATGATTTAAAATTGGGCTATGAAGAACTCCCATGGACTATTAGGGCCCTCAGTGAGGAAACTGTGCATAAAATAGAAAGATACTGACTACTTCATACGCTGTGATATTGTGAAGCTCCATTTAAAAGAAATATGACAAATAAAAGCAGGCATTGGCAAAACATAGTTCAAAAAACAATATGTGATACGTGAAATACTTGAACTGAATTGAAATATTTAAATCTTTTTCTGGACAGAAAAGATTTTGTTTCTTAAGGTAATGCAGCAGATTATCTGAGATCCTTTAACACCATGTATGTAATTGTAAAACTGGTCACAACAGATAGAATGTGGGATTAAAATCAAATATATATTTTTTTTTCATTTCTTCTGGGGAAGGTGCTAATTTGAAAATTTATATTAACAATATAGTCAAGTTGAGTATTAGTTTAAAATATTATCTACTTGAAGCTAGCCTATGTAACACACTATTTTATATAAGCTAAAGATTTATTCTTAACGTTGTAAAAAATATTGTTTTTTGGTGGATGATCTTTTACTATTTGTTTTCTTTTAATGGAATGTGCTCTGACCCAGACATGCTCTTTCCAAGAAACTTCTCTTGGGTTGTACTAGTTGTGCTGAAGTGTAAAATTCTAATTGGCAAAGGCTTGCCAAGAAATTAATGTGAATAATGGTGTGGATTATCTCCTGTACCAAGAATTTTTAAAAAAGACTGGAACAGCTGGTGTCTTCTAGGGCTGTATTTAGTTTGAGCACTTCAAAGCTGAAGACTGAAGGAGGAATAAATAAGCAGAATTTATGCAAAATGTACACCTTAGACTATTACTGGCTTGACAGAGAAGTTTGGCTGCTTAAAGTTACAAAAAAAACCTTTCGGTCTGATCAGTTACCCCATCAAACTTCATCACTGCTTCATACTAACAATTTGCAGCTAGCCTGCCTTGACAAAGAAAAAATAGTATTAATAAGTCATTTAATATTTAAAAAATGCTTTCTTGTAATATTTTAGATTTGCACTTAGAAAAAATTGATGATGGTTTTAAAATGTCATTTCTAAAGACATGCCATCAACTCTTAGAAAACAATTTTGAAAGGCTGTAACTTACTGTGCAACATCTGCTTCCGTCTAAGGATAACAATATTTTAATATATATTTACTAGCACGTAATTAAAGTTCAAACATCACTATAGCTATATAATTCTGTTTACTTATTTCAACTTTATAATTAAAAAAACTCTTCTCATAGGAATTTTGATGCAGTTTTTACAGAAAATGAGGTATATATTTTGTTTACATCAGGGTAAAAGAATAAATTTTCAAATTACTATATACAAACTCCCTCCTCTATGTAGTATTTGAAAGCACAAGCTAAACTCTCTAAAAAAAGAATCAGGAAGAGTAGGAAGTAATGGATTGGAATAGCCTCTAAGTGTTTTTCTTGAAGCAGTTCTATAGCCACTCACTTTTTATTTCAGATCTTTCTCTTTGATATGTTCTTTCATTCCCATTCCCAAATGCCATTCAGAAAAATAAAGCGCTCTTTGCAGTTACATATTGGCCTAGGATGTTAGCTTGCAAATTATATATAAACACTGGGAAATTCTTTTTAGCAGTGCTGAAGCTTCTTCTAAAATAAGCATTTGGATATTGTATTTGGTATTACTCAAGAGGGTGCAGGCAATTTGCATAGATTCACTACTGCCTCTCTAAACAATATGAAGAGACAGATTCAACTGCAATGTCAATAAAGAGACTCCAACTCTCTTGTGTACCTCTGTCTTAAATTTATTTTATAATTTTGCTTTTCCTCCTTCCTTTTCTAATGCTTTGAATAAAATATGAAGGGAAAATTTATTTTATGATTTGATTTGATTTGACTGTTAGATTTCACCTTTTTTCTATGCCTTTTTGAACCTATAGTAGGATGGATGACCTGTTGCACACAAGTTACCTGAGATCTGTGAGCAGCTTCAGTATGGTTAGGCAATATTGCATGACAAAAAATGTGGTCATGCTAGTAGTAGGCTGCTTAAGCCTATTCCACTATGAAGTAGATTGCGCGTGATCATTATCTTTGGTCTGTAAACCTTCTCCTGAGCTTCCTTTCTTACCCTTTCTCTTAGGTATGGAACACTGGCTTGTGGTTCTTGACTGTATAAAGATATTCATGTGTCTCATGGTAACGCCTGCTGTACAAACACGAAGTTCGCTATTTGCCATTAAGCCCCTGAGACCAGAGGAGAAGTCTGGAGCAATGAAGACTTTCCTTTGGTGGAGGAGGATCAGGTTAGGGAACACTTAAACAAACTGTCTCAATTGTCTTTGAAAGGTCATGATGATCAGGAGAGGTTCCTGAGGACTGGAAGAAAGCAAATGTCACCCCTATCTATAAGAAGGCAAATATAGGCTAGTCAGCTTCACCTCAGTCCCTGGGAAAAGGATGGAGCAACTAGTCCTGGTTATTATTTGCAGACATGTGATGGACGGGAGAGTGAGAGGGAGTAGTCAGCATGGATTTACAAAGGGGAAATCATGCTTAACCATCCTAATAGCCTTCTATGGTGAGATGACTGGCTTGGTGGATGAGTGGAGAGTGGCGGTTGTTGTTTACTTTGACTTTAGTGAGGCTTTTGACACTGTCTCCCACAATATCCTCACAGACAAGCTGATGAAGTATGGGCTAGATAAATGGTCAGAGAGGTCAACTGAAAACTGGCTGAACTGCCGGGCTGAACTGCCGAGGGTTGTGGTCAGTGGCATGAAGTCCAGGTGGAAGCCAATCACTAGTAGTGTCCCTCAGGGGTTGATACTGGGACCAATACTGTTTAACATCTTCATTAATGACCTGGATGATGGGACCAAATGCACCCTCAGCAAATCTGCTGATACAAAACTGGGAGGACTGGCTGATACACCAGAGGGCTGTGATACCATTCAGAGGGACCTCAACAGGCTGGAGAGGTGGGCGGAGAGGAACCTCATGAAGTTCAACAAAGGCAAGTGCAGGGTCCTGCACCTAGGGAGGGAATAACCCCAGGCACCAGTACAGGTTGGGGGTTGACCTGCTGGAAAGTAGGTCTGCGGAGAAGAACCTGGGAGTGCTGGTGGACACCAAGTTAAGCATGAGGCAGCAATGTGCCCTTGTGGCCAAGAAGGCCAATGGTATCCCGGGGTGCATCAGGAAGAGCATTGCTAGCAGGCGGAGGGAAGTAATCCTTCCCCTCTACTCAGCCCTGGTGAGGCTGCATCTGGAGTACTGTGACCAGTTCTGGGCTCCCCAGTACAAAAGAGGTATTGACTTACTTCAGCAAGTCCAGCAAAGGGCCACAAAGATGATTAAGGGCCTGGAGTATCTCTCATTTCTCAAGCAGGTGACCCTGCTTGAGCAGGGGGTTTGGACTAGATGATCACTAGAGGTCCCTTCCCACCTCAACTATTCTGTGTGATTCCATGATTCATAAGAGGGGAGTCTGAGAGAGCTGTGACTGTTTAGCCTGCAGAAGAGGGGGCTCAGGGAGGATCTTTCAATGTTTATATTTATCTGTAGGAAAGGTGTAAAGAAGATGGAGCCAGACTCTTCTTAGTTGTGCCCAGTGACAGAATGAGAGGCAATGGGCACAAACTGAAACACAGGAAATTCCACTTGAACACAAGAAAACACTTTTTCACTGTGAGGGTGGTTGAACACTGGAATAAGTTGCCCAGAGAGGTTGTGGAGTCTCTGTCCTTGAAGATACTCAGAACCCGATGGGACATGGTCCTGGGCAACCTGCTCTGGCTGATCCTGCTTGAGTGGTGGGGTTGGACCAGGTGATCTCCAGAGATCCCTTCCAACCTCAACTATTCTGTGATTTCCTGATTCTGTGACATTTGGTGTGGGAGTAGATGGACCTGTCTGAGTTCCAAGTTTCAAATTTGGCAGATTTACCACAGTTGCCTAATAATAAATAGTTAGTTATATGATATGATAATTTTCACCATCCCTTACAAACAGCACGATTATAGGATCCTCTTCCTTTTTTTTTTTTTTGTTGAACTATGCTGAGCTGAAAGTTGACAATTTCTTTGTTTTGCATCTGAATTAAGTGTGCCTGAAGCCATAACTTATTCTAAGCATTTGTTGAAATTAATAATTAGAGCCTTTTCTGCTGTATAGCCAAATGGGAAATGCTTGTCTGAGTGAGTTCTTTTATACTCTATCTTTCAGTTAAATCAGAGACCCAGACACTTAAGGACATAACACAAATTTGTGTCAAGGAGAACTCTAGGTTTGTAAACTATTGAATGGAGCATACACATTGCTGTCTGGAAGATCCAGGAGCACTTAGTTTCCGTAATGCATGATTAGCACTTAGGAGTTGAATGGTGAGAAAGAAAACTTCATGAAGGCACAAAATATTTTAGGTATGTTCGTATAAGAAAGGTACAGATTACTTTCTTGTGTTGGTAAATGCCAAAGGGTTAAGTGTTTTTATGCATTTCATGAGTTTTGAAACATAGAGATGTCTCTGAAACATATTTTTGTTTTGATAGTAAAATTTGCATTTAAAATTTGACCAGCTGCTGAATTTTCTGCTTTTTCAAAAACTGAGGTACCTTTGAGTTTGGTTCCTGCCACGTGTAGAAAGATTGTCATAGAACTTCATCCTTTAATGTTGTTTTCAAAGCCAGGTGCACATGAGGTTTAACACACATCTTTTGATTCCGTTTTTTGGGAGTTAAAATCTGTAAAAACTTCTGTTTTTGATTTCATGCACCATGAAGAGAAAAAATTATATAAAATACTTCAATTTTCAACAACTTTTCCTAGGATATACAATTTCCTCCTAGCCCCGAAGTATTACTCTTTCAAAACTCTTTTAGTTTTTCCTGTCACTGTTCTAATATGTCCAGTACCACTTAAATAACGATCAGTTAAGTTATAAGTATTATTGAGTAAGTCACATCTATAGACTAAACACAGGCTTCAAGAAGTGATTAGAAGCAGCTTTAAAGGAACACGATCAAGGTTAGGCTGTTCACATTTTGACAGCCCAAACCTAAAAAGAAATGTTCTGTTTTATTGGGGACTGTTTTAACATCATAAAGTATCATTTGGAGAGGGAGAAGGGTAACTTTGCAGTGTCAGTGAAATGCTTCTCAGATAGCTTACATTAACAAACTGTGTCTAAAAAACTTCCCAATAATTTCAAATAGGAACCTTGGTTAACATTCTGTTTTGTTTTACAGTTTTCAGTAAAGCACCTTTGCATGTAGTAAGATTATATTCTGTTACATGTAAGATAACTCTACCAATGCTTCATAAAAAGAGCATTTTCATCTCATTTTGTGTAATGGAGGAGAGTCTTCTTTATTAAGTACATGCAGCACAGAATGCACTAATCAAAGTTCTGAATCTGGGTATTGATCAGAAACTCTGAAGAAAATGCTGGAAATATCAGCACTTTTCCAGTATTTACCTTTTCAGTATAGTTGGCATCATTCAAAAAAAAAATCAAAACTCTTTGTTTTGCAAATACAACATGCCATTGTCACAAATGAGTTAGAATATTACCAAGAGGCTCTCTGTTTGGTTTATATTCCATGTACATTTGTAACAGCTGACAGAGTATCAAGGCCAACATTTTCTAGTGCCTTCTATTTTTACAAATTTTCAGTTCTATCTATATCTATGTGTGAAATATGAACAATAGAGTTAATTTTATTGAAGAAAAGCTGTTTATATTTTGCTTATAAGTCGTACAAAAATAATTAAGCAACTTACTGAACAGTAATTTCTTTGTGAATGTTATTAAAATAATAGTTCAGAATTCTCTGTAAAGTACTCGGAAATTTCTTAAATGAATACAAGTGACATAAAATGCTTATTGTTGAAAAGTATGGATAAAAATAGAGGCCTTGGAAAAAAAAGTAAGGCATTAATTACTGAAATGATACGGTTGTTTTTTCACAAGCTGTTGGGCATTTGCAGTGGGATTCATTTCAGCTTAGCTAGACATCTAATACTTATTTGTCTAAGCTTGAAGAGTCAACATGGGGTCACTGTTATCTAAAGGAAATAGTCACCTCCAGGACCACAGAAGAAAAGTAGGGTAGGCACCTTCAGAGAGTGAAACATCTCCTCCTAGTGTTGGGGCCCTTGCGGTGCTTCAGAACAATAATCTATATGAGATATAGAGCATGGAACTAACACTGTTTAGGATTAATTGCTTAGCACAACTTGCTTAGCATTAGTAGCTAAATTTGCTGAAGCCTTAGGCCTCAGGCTGTAGCCACTGCTACGTGCTTTGAAGTAGTTTTACCAAGGACACTGGTGCAGCTGGAAATGATACATCCTGAGAAAGTACAGATAAACTAGCAGAAGCCAGTGGGAACCAAGGTTAAGGGTAAGATAGCTTTGCTAAATAAGTAGCAAGGTACAAGGCATGATCGCTGCGTGCATGATCGGTGCCATGATTGGCTACCTGTGACATAATCTGCATGGTGATTGGCCTAGCAAAGTGTACGACTGCACAAACATATATAAGATGGGCAAATTGCCGAATAAAGTTGGAATTGAACCTGCATTCTGTGAATGCGTATGATTCTTTCCCATCACTCCCGCGGACCGCGACACCTAGGATCAGTGTACAAGATAGGTGAAGGGAACAGCTTTCTGGAACTACCTTTGTACCTACTCCATTAACCTTACAGGTATTTTACAGTGATTAGCTTACATTTAGGCAAATAACTTTTAGATGTCCAAAATTAAACAAATTTCATCCTTATGTTTTGATACTGTACTTTACAGAAAGTCACCCATACACGTTGTCACTTACTATGTAAGAATGATCAGTCCTGAAATCTTTACATGAAGAATGATGCAGCAACAGGAGTACAAATGCATAAAGAAGTGATCCAGTTCCCTTGACTACATTAATAATGCTCTAGTCTCCTGTGATCTGCAAATACCTAGAGGAGCCCTGGTACAACAGTCAATTTTGTAATCTGCTACTGGTCTTGAGTTTTCAGGCATATGGTTCTTGTGATATGAGAACTGAGCTGTTCAAATTTCCCTTGCAAACTCAGTCACTGAATAATCCCAGAACCATGTTATGTATACACAAGCATTCTGTTCTTCTGTTCTGAATCATTCTGTTCTTATACAACTACCATCATTCAGACTAATAGGACTTTCATGATGGCAGGTGAAGGACAAATGCAAATGGACCGACTACAAGAGTTGTGAGTTCCCACCTATCAAACAAAACAAAACAAAACAAAACACTTGCTCCTTGTGCCAAATACTTGAGAGTGAATTGTATTGTGGTAGGCAAAGTCTAAGTGACCTCTCTGTCCTTTGTGAATTTTCACTCACTAGAAGGAAAATGTCATGGAAAAAGTTTCGTAAGAAAGATAGAGAGAAACTCTCAATTTACTCTTCTTACCCCTTTCTCTCACCACTGTTTTTATCCTCATTGGCAGAACAGACAAAGAACACCCTTCAAAGCCATAAGCTGTTTCAGCAGATTTTCTTCCATGTGACTGAAAGAGCAGGTGAAACTCATCTTGACTGAAGACAGACACTAACCAGAAAAAAAAAGAAATTGAAGTTAAATGCCATTCTGTCTTTAGATTAAGCCCAAAGAGTTACTTACAGGACTTGTAACTTTACTTTAAAAGGTCTTGGACAATGCAGGATCACAAAAGAAGGCAGTATAGCACTTCATTTCCCACAGATGTGATTCATCACTGTTCTTCCTGCCGTACCTGAACAGAGCAGGCATTGCTCTCTAGTCCCAGCCCAATTATTTGGAAAGCATAGAAAAAGGTATACAAATTTTACTAATTTCTCCTCCCAAAGTGAGGAGAAAGAATGTTTATCTTTTATATCTGAAGATTCATTTCTAAAAGTATTTCATCCCAGATGACAAGCGTTCTTGAATTAAATTAGATTTTTGGCTCTTCCTTCCTCTGAAGTCTTAAAGAAAATTAGCAATGTTAGTAAGCAATTTTTTACAAGACAGGACAAGCAAACTAATATTTTTCAGATTTTGTTAGTCTGCAAAAAGCAAATATGGAACAATACATATACAAAATTGGAAAGGAATCTTGCAATTCTGGATGCCTTGTTCCCAAAAGTGATCCAATTACCATAGGCTTTCCTAAGAAAACATTCAATTCTCAGAGAAAACAATGTTTTCCTACCAGAGACAAGTGATACTTCACTCAGAAATAAATTGTCGGAGTTTAGGAATTATTGTAAGTGTTTATTTTCTTTTCTGAATTATTTAATTCAGATAGAGAAAGCAGAAATAGCTTAGAAAGACAACAGGTTAAGGTTGTATTTCCATGAGAGTTTCTTATTCATTCACTGATGATTTTTGCATGTAAAAAAAAGCTTTATACTTTATTTTACTTACTGTTTTTGCACATGATAACATGAACCAAACAAATTAATTTTGCAGTCTGGGTTGGAGCGATGAGCAAGGTCAAGGAAAATATGATCTGTCAGAGGACATAAGTTTGATAGTAAATTATGCCCTAATTTTTAGAGCTTTTTATAAAGACTATAAGAGATAGGAGGACCCTATGTCTGCCCAGTAGTAGATATTGTTTCCAAGGCCTCATATTTCATGGGTGAATTCTAAATACCCTTAGATGTGAGATAAATGCTGGTTATCTTCAAAAATGGTGTTTGTTCAAGGTATGAACAGAAGTGTAACTGTAGCTGTACAGGCAACATGACTGATGAGAAGTGTCTTGAACTGTGATCCCAAATCCTACTGCAGTTAATTACCTACTTTGAAGCTCTGAATCTCTGCAGATAGAAATTAGACATTGCAGCACTTAGTAAATGTTGAAGGCTACTCTAGAGTCACTTGGAGGCCCAGACAAACAAAATGTTGTACTCTAATTTAATGCAAGACAAACTTATAGATATCTATTATGATAAATAAAGATACAACTCATCTTTTCCTTATGTATAGCCCTCCATGTAGGAAGTACAGCATGCCAATTGTCAGATAATCCATTATTTCCACAACTTAAAGAGCTGTTTTTTTTTCTAAAAATAGGTACGTGTTAAGTTTAGCGAGACCTTTCTGTTTCCTTTTGTTAGACAGACACTAATGTAAAATACTATGCAGGTATTTGTCATCAGATTCCTAAGACCTGCTAATAAATATTAAAAAATAGTTATGACTTTCTCTTAGCTGTATTAAGCCTTGCTAAATTCTTACTTTTCTATCAGTTCTACAATGAAAAGACAGAGTATTACAGTTTTATATTAGCCACCTCACAAATACGTATTCTGCAAATATCTTCATCTTTATCAAAGACTGAAGCAATCTACATATAATAAAGGTCTAACCTTTATAAAGTTGTCTCTTGTCATGTTTTTTGTTAATTTGTTACTATCAAGTTGTAAATAAGCTGTAATTTAAAAGAAATGGAAAAATTTATAGATGTTTTTTCAGATAGCTACTGGAATAAAAATAGCAGTTGATAATTCTGACTTTGGGGATTTTTATTCTAATTTATATAGAACATCTACATAGATGTTTTTTTCTGGCAACAATAAGATTTATGGATGTTTCTCCTGACAGAGCAAAGTGACACAGACACTGGTTTATTGTTATCTTTGTTATCTTTGTTACCTTTCTATACTGTACTGTTTTAAATGTACAAGCACAATAAGATAAGAAACATTGACCATCTTACCGACATAATAAAGCCCACCAAGTTTTTGTTTTCAGAGTTCTTCAATATGATTGTGCTTTCAGCAGTACTGGTAATGTACCCAAAGATATATATATTTTTTTCGTTATTAGTAACACCTTTGGGAAACATTAATCTCTAGAATAATTGAGAAACACTGTCTAAGCAGTTAGCTTTAAATGACACATTAGTAGCTGTCACTTAAATTAATAGTTAGAGCTATAACTGAGAGTAATGGTCAGAAGATAACTACTCTGTCATTGAATTTTTAGTGTTTCATTAAATTATTGATCTGGTGTAACTCTGCACCTGACCGTGGTGTATAATCATAAGCTATTGGAATCTTTTTAACATAAGAGGGCAGAAATTGTGGTTTTAATCCTTTTTATCATAAAGCTTTATATTCTTGTTTGTTTTGCTTCTGCTGCTGAATTCTGGGTGGATTCATGGATGGATATGTTTTCTGTTAGTCTGTCTGACTGTCCATCTATTTATCTGTCATCCTCTCTGTATAATTTCCTACATGACCTTCAGTATGGGACTCCCTCAGTCCCCCCTTAGACCTTGCAAGCAACCAATAATACATTTCCTACAGAGAAGGACAACCAAAAATATTCTATAGAGAAGACCTTCCAGACTGTGGCACAACCCTCAATGCTTTTAAAATATTTTCACTGTTGTTTTGGTCTGCCTTGGTGTTTTTTGAAAGCCCCAAATATTACTTTGAATTAATTGAATGAATTATTATACTATTCTTGCAAACTTTATACAAAATGGAGGAAAATATACTTACTCCTAAAATTTTGCACTGTTTCCATACACCATTAAAAAGTGACCAGTTGTGAACAGCTCATCATATTTGTTCTTTTCATTAACAATCTACATAGTGTAATTTTTAGGACTGCTACCTGCGCAGAGTCGTACTTGTATGAAGCATTTATAGTGAGTGTTCTGTCAACATTTAGTGTTCTACCACTGCGAGTGCTGTCATTGGAAAGTTTTCACTAAAATATTCAGCCTAACTTCAGATCTGTATTTTATAAACAGAGGAGCAGCTGTAGAAATCTCTAAGTTACTAAACTGACTGAAAAGGTGGGTGCTGCTAATTGTTTTTAGCAATAATGGCCTGAAAGTCCTGCTTATCAATGTATAACTAAGTGTTGCTTGGCAGGAATAGAAACAATAGTGAAATTTAGCTTAATGCTCGGATGTAATTTTAACATTAAACTTGTACTTCACAACCCTCATTTGAAATCTGGTTTTGTCTGAGCTATGATTCCCCTTCAAGAACATTTAGTTGTATAGTGCCAGACTTTCAGATATCCCCACAACATTTGGAAACAGTTGTTGTGACAATTAACAAAAAATATCTGTCTAATATAGAGTCTCAAATTAAATGCAGCAATGTAATGTGGTAAGGCTTACCAGATCTGTTCATGCTGTGACATTATTTGCACAGTGGGCTTTGTTCTTTTTGCACCTGAATAAATCAGGAATCTTTTCTTTTTCCCCTTTGAGTCCTTGGGTTTATACCAGAATAAAATGTGCATAAGTAAGGGAAGATTTAGCTCAATAATCTCTGAAATAAGTGGCATGACACAGGGAATGTTCTAGCTGACAGAGTCTCAAAATTATTAGTTGTATTTATATTAATGTACCAGGCAGAACTATTAAACAAGACCTTTCCTACTCCATGCATTAATCACTAGGGTAGAGTCCCATGCTCTGTGGCTCTAGAATTAATGTATCATTATTGCGCAATAATAATGTTGCACAATAGTTTCAGTAACTGTGGAACTTGAAATCATAATTAAACCTTTTTATGTTAAATCTGTTAAGTAGTGCAGTAATCAAGTGTGTATTTCTCGGGGAGAACCATCTTGTTGTTTTTTAACATAAAGTAGCTGAATATCAAGCACGGTTTTTCTCTATCATATCACATTAATTATTTCAGTGGGGAATATACGCTAGATGACTTCGAGAGGAGTTGTTTTGTATGTCCTGACTGTAAGCTTTCTTCAGTGCTAGCAAGTGTAAAAAATAATAGTGAGCCTAAATCTGAGTATCCAAGATAGGCTACGATCTATTTCACATGAACTGGCTTTGTCACTCCTTGGTCACTTATGGTTTTTTGTGAATATTGGCTTGATGTCAAAGAAGAAGATATGGTCATCACAGTCTGCCAAGGAGGTCTGCATAGAAGTCAAAGTACAAAGGAGTATGTGGTCATAGCATAAAGGGCTGAAGGTGCTCGGGATGCCAGGATTTTGTGTACCTTCTGTTTTTACTTGTTCCTCATTGTCATCAACATTCGTGTATGTCCTCCTTCCCATCATCACAGTGATCCTTCCCTTTTGTGCTGCTGGGTCACAGATTCAGCCCCCTGCTCAGCACAGCACCTCTCTCGTCTTTGGAAAGAAAGCTCAGTGTCAACTCTTCAAAAGGGAGACTCCAGAGGTCCCTTCCAACCAACATTGCTGTGATTCTAGCACTTTCTTTTCTTGGTACCGCCAAGACAGTGATAATTTTAGTGGATTTTTTAACCAAAAGGGATGCAAATTTCTACTGTCAAGAGGTACCTCAGTCTGGTGCAGATTACATTTATTTTTAGCTTTCAGACCACTCTTCAAGACGTTATGGTCACATTTTGCTAATATTGTAACAAAAGAGAAGAAGAATAGTATTTGGATGCCTTTTGTACTCCCAGATTGGAAATGTGAAAAGTCCCTGAATCAAAAGCTGCAGTAAATAAGTGATTTTCCTTTTGAGTACAGCTCAAGGCATGTTGTCTACCAGTGTCAATACTTCATAGAAATGCAAAAATGAGTATTTAGTGTTTTGGAAATACCATTGTCAGGGTTCCCTACAAATAGTTGCACAGTGCATTTAGATTAGTTCCTTTGTCCATCAGGATACTGAGATGCTGCATTCAACTGCTGTATTGTTTTATGCTTCATGTTGTTATAAAGAGGCACAGTGCAGGGTCCACATCTTTTACTGCTTTTGTGGGTGAATATTTAAACAGTAGGACTGGTGAAATGAGTATGCTGCCAGCTGTTTCCTAAATTTTTATGAATATTCTGATACAGTCTCATGATGTTGCTGCCCTTTGTCACTCAGCTGAGCAGAGACCTTGGTTCTGTATCACCCCTTCTGTTCAGGTTAATGTTTTCAGTATGCTAAAGCAATCTTCAGAGCTCTGGGCAATATCTAGAACATATTAAAATCTCATCTGCATATTTTAAAGATAGACATCACATCTCACATTCTTTTAATATGAAGTGTGCCTGGATTGTTCCCTATTAATCAGAGGTGATATCTTAAAGCCATATGGTACTGTGATGATGACTGCCAGGGAAGAATTTGAAATAAATTAATAGTATATAAACATCTCCTGACAGTCTATATTTTGCCTGGCAATCTGGACTCTAAGCACAAGGCTTACATAATAGCTACTCTGAAGTTAACCATGGTATTACCAAACAGAATGCATGAAATTAAGTTGAAAGAGGTGTTGGCTCAGCTGTCGTTAACATGTAGAGTTATCTTCTGTTATATCATTTATACATAGATTACTAATGCAAAAATAGATTGCGCTGCAAAAATACTAGCAACTCGGATACAAAACATTGCTGATATGCATTCTTGCTTTTCTTTATTTTGAATTATTCTTTTGGCTTTCCAAAATCACTTTAGCAAAGAAATATAAACACTGTACTATGTTAACGCAGCACATGCCTTGTAACTGCAAAATGTTGCAGAAGCTTGCATTTATTACCCACTGTACACTCACCCTTTTCTCCTGAATGTTATTTTCATAATAGACAGACACAGAGAAAACCTATCTTGCACACTTTAAGGGAACACGACAGTAGCAGCTAAGCCTGCATAGGAATAATTATCTCCACCCAGCATCACACTCAGCTTCTTCCTCTGAATTGCAACTAACCCGATAGCCATTCTATTCATTTGCAGCAGTATACATCTACCTTGGCTAAGCTATCTGTGTAGTTGAAATGATGTGGCAGCATTCCACTTTATATTTTAGTTCATCTTAATACTGAATAACATTCTGATTTAAAAGCTGAACCATACAGTAACAAAAGGATATTGGGAGGGCTGAGATTTGTATGACAGACTGAGAAAAGAACACATTAAAAGGGATTTGCCCTTACATGAGACTGTTTATACTTAAGTTCAATTAGAATAAGTAAAAGACCCAAAGCTGTTCATTATTTTCAACAATCATCTGAAATAACTTAAAAATATGAAATATTTTCTGATGAACATAAAGGAGTGGCATAAAAAATGGAGGAATGATAAATAATATTGGAAAATGATCTGATATATAGAGTGAACTGGACCATTAGGCAACTGATTAAGGTGTATTTTAACATTGGCATGTGTGCAGTAACACATCTAGGAACAAGGGTTCATAGGATATAGGGGCTGTGATCAGATAACTCAGCATGTGTTTTCAGCATAAAGCTTTTGTCAAAAATAAAAGGATAACAGGATCATTCCATATAAAAATAAAATATTAAGATCCAAGAGTAGAGGGTAAGTCTACCGTTACTTAAAATACCAATGCAGTTAACATCAGTACAGTACATTCATTGTAAAACTGGTGTCCATACTTAAGAGGATGTTGAAAAACGAAAGAGGTAATCAAAAAAGAGAAACAGTCATATCTTAGAAATGATGGAAAGGACTTAAAGCAGAGATAACTAGCAGAGAAGAAATGACTAGATTACACTATGCACATATCTTTATAAGGAGAAAAAGTCAGGTTCTGAAATATTATCAGTCAATGAGGGAAAGGAGTAACAGAAACTGAATTCTAGATGCTGAAGCCAGAAAGATGGAAATTTGAAATTAGGGAACATACTTTGAATAGTGAGAGTGCAAAGCTGCTCAAACAAAATACCAAGCAAGTGGTGAATTCTCTATTCCTTGATGTCTTCAAATCAGAGGTTTGCCTTTCTAGAAAAAATGTTTTGATCAAATTCAACTCACATGATTAAAATGTAATGACCTATGAATCTTTCTGGCTCTATGAATTATAGATATGAATCTGCAGGAGGTATGTAAATAAATTTATGATCATACAGGTGACTTTTTCAGTCTTTAATATGCATGGAGAGATTTACCCACAAAAAGAAAGTCAAAGATGGAGACAAAACAACTCTCAGTCCCTTGCTGCTGACATGTCCAAGAATCTCTGAACACAAAATATTTAAGAATATGAAGTTTAAAAACTTTATCTTATTACAGTGTCAAAATAATGTTCGGCATATGCAAAGAGGTAGCTGCATCAATAAGTGGACTTCCCAAATTAAATGGAATCCAAGCAGTTGGGCTCTGCTATATGTACTAAGATTTGGCTGATCCATTTATTTGATCATTTGTGGTTGTTAATGCCAGTCAAGTCTGATGCATTTAAAAGTTATTAGCAATGAGAGGTCCTCTGATTATCATTCCTTGTCCAAATATACTACATGTGATGCATTAGTGCTGGATGCCTCCCACTGACCACATTGTTCACTGTGTCCTGTCCTGCATATGGTGTTTATTTGAGAAGGACGTTGGATGAACAGAACTCACATAGATAGGCTGAGGTACCAAATTTTGCTATGGTGTCTGTCTCAGGACTGTGGCAGATTTTAATCAGGAATAGTTGTACAACAGAAAGAATGCCATATGTCTGATGATAGCATAAGAATAGTCTAGAGTAAGAAGAAAAGATGCCATCCAGAAAACTCTTCTGTTCAGTTTCCATCTAATGCATAAGCTGAAGAAGTACTTTTCTGTTTGACCTGAAACTACTGGTGCCCAGTGTACTACTGAATTACCTGAACTGTCCCAGTCAAACATCCTAATAATGTGCTTTCTGGCTAAGCTTGATTTTGAAAGCCAGGAAATCAATACTTCCACCTAAATTCCATCGTGTAACAAAGGTGAACATGATATGCATAGTGCATATCAGCATATTTTAAAATGTTGCGCCAGCAACTTTTTTAAAAACACAGCTAGCCGTGGTATTGATGGATATGTACCACTCCAGTTGAGCGTGACTTAATTTTACAGCCAAGAATTCAGATTTCATGGCGCTTCTAGAGAAAAGTGTCAAATGCATCTAGCCATTTTTTATTCAGTGTTTCTGTATATTAATCAGTAAATAATAAGCAGTGAGAAACAATTCTTGAAGCAGAGACACAAACCCAGGAACCCAGAATTCCCTTCTCCAGGATGGTTGTCTGCATATTAGGGATAGAGAAAATACTCTTCTCACTTGCCCTTTCTCAACCCTTTTGCTTATGAATCTGTCATTCTCTGTTGCTCAGTGGTACAACTTGAACAGTAAAGATGGAAATTAACCACAATCTAGTATTTAGGATTCACTCATGAGAGATCTGAAGTGTTTGCCCTTAAAATGAAGAAAACGTTAAATGTATGTCTCCTTGAGTGAGTACTCTTCTCCCATAGACTATTTCATAAAAGATGAGTGGCACTACACCACAGCAACATTTTATAAGAAAATATTGAACCCTGCCTTGCTGCCTTTCAGCATCCATGAATAAGATTCTTCAGCTCTGGGATAAAGTGGCAAAATTAAAAGTAAAGAAAGCAAAAGAAGAAATCATATATCTTGTCACTAAATACAAGGAGAAATAGAAGGGGAAAAAAAACAAAGAGAGTTTGTCATAACCCTTCCCAAATTCCCTTTCTTATTTCTTTCAATTAACACAACTGCTTTCTTTGTTCAGTGAAAATGAAGTCTTAGTTGTACATCATTGAGTGCTGATCCATCATGAGATAAAATCCAGGCATATACTGGCAAGAGAGTTATGGTCCATAGCAAGAGGCAGCTAAAGTAGCTGACAAAGGACAAGTCTATTGTGACTTTCTCTGGTCCTAGTCTTTTCTGTGCCTCTCTAGGAGACTTATAGAGAACCTGGTCCTCTGTAGGATATGCATTACTATGCTCTGTTGCTATTGAGGCTTTGACTGTGGTGTACCTTCTACCCAAATTATGCAGCTCCTCTGGAGTCCTGTAATCAGAATATATCCCGATGTTTCGTCATCTCCCCAGTATATATTCATGTTGCTACTGAGATGACAGAATTTTCTATATTTTTTATTTAATAACATATCCCTTTTCTTTGGACTTACACCTTTGTTAGTAGTTTCCCAGTACCTATCCAGAGCTACATTGGTACTGCTTTGTGTTGTGTCCTTATTAGCATCAGCTGAGGAATCCCTTTCCTCACCTCTGCTTATGATATTTCTCCTTTCCAGACCAAGTGTTACTATAAAATAGTTTCAATACAGCAGAGTACTTAATATAGCAAGGATATAAATTAAGCAAGTTTTGCCCCCAGTTATGTTCACTTACCACATTCCGTATGCCTTATTCTCTGTTCTCTCTTCTATGATATGAAGCCAAAGGAAATTGCAAGGACCATATATCATATTACACATCACTTAATGTGGCAATGGTTATCATCAAAGAGCTACCTGCAAAGCTCAGTGCTAGCTCTAGTTTTGCCTAATATTTATTGCCTTGAAGGTTTAGCTGCATTATTCTAGGATATGATATTAACATACATTACAGAGAAATAAAATCATGGTTACAGCAAACAGCTAAATCATGAAATTCACATTTTGGAAAAAATGAGAGCTATATGAGGGTAGACAGCTGTGCTGCAGAAAAACACCATCATTGAGTCTCGATGCCTCAAACCATCACTGAGCGTTTGTTCAAAGTGAATCCCATTTGATAAGGAACTTGAGCTTCCAGGCTATAATGCAGCTCTTCTCACTTTTACTCTATTTCTGTTCCATGGAAAAAATTTAAATAGTTCCTGAAATATACATGGAAAACTATAAAGCATATGAAGCAACACCAACATTTCCCAGAAGCTCTATTTATTGTATTACCAAATTTCTTATTCGTGAACTTGGCTCTAATTATATTAGTATCAAACTATATTCAAACTATATTATTTTTACTGATTATAATAGTGTATAAAAGTAATTATACTAGTGATTTTGTATATTAGCAAAATAATGTTAATTTGTGGTATTGATATAATGTTAAAAATAAAAGTGCATAGCAAGTGTACTTTTCTTATCATACATACATATGCACATATATGGATAGTATTCATTTTCAGGCTTACTTTTACTGTTCTAGCATACATATTCATATATATACAAGCCATCTTGCATTCCTTTGGACTCAAAATTTGGGAGACATGAGAGCCTCACAGATAATTTTTTCTTATTCCTATATATTGTCATGGAGACTGAATTCAGAACAGTTGATTGACCAAAAAAGCTGTGTGAAAACTGAAAGGCACTGTATCAGTAAGCCATTATTGAGAGAAAAGGTAGGTGGAGATAAGGTTGATAGATATGCAGGACTACAGGGAGCTAATAGCCAAAGCAGGGAAGTGTTGCACCCACAGAAGTTGAGACCTACTAGGATACAAATGATATTTGCTGGCCTTGTACCCAAACATAAGCACAGTAGATTAACAGGCAACAGACTATAAGCATTTTATAGCACTGTAATGCTGCTAATACTAAACCAGCAGCAAGCATTTTCTAACACAGCTAAGCATAAATATATACATAATATGTAATCAAAAAGGGGTGAAAGGATACTTGTGTCTCCATTGCACAGTGGGTACAGAAAAACATGCTCAAGTAGTAAAATCTGCAAGATTTAAAAAATAGCATATAGAGAAGGCAGGAAAGATGTCTGGCAGAATCAGAACAATCTTGCAGAATGAGCAGGAAAGAAACTGGAACAAGCCCTCATTCTCACAAAATAAGATAAACTTGGTTGGAAGCAATTGAGATTCTTCCCTTTTGTTGAGGGGAAGGTGGCAAGGAACATATTTCATCAATGATAAAGGAGCTAAAATAGGGAAGAAGAAATCAACCACTTCAGTTCCAACCTCCCTCACTGAAGGGCTCTCCAGCCTGGCCACCTTGACCTCAGGGACCCGGACTATCAGGGTCTGTGGCCATTGATGGCAACTACAGCATCATCTCTGAATACATAGCACCTCTGAACGCTCATCCCTGCATACAGCTCTGCACGCACCATGTCAGTACTGTACACTGACAGCTAATTAAAGAAAAGATTGCTAAGGACTGTGTTTGAATACACAGTGATAATGATGGATAATGAGTGAGAATTAACCATTGGCATCAAGTGTGACGTTGATGAATGTCTGCCTAGAAGAACACTGTTCTGAAATTTGAAACTGGCCTGATTTATTGATCTTTTAATGCTTCCATCACAGTGATCTCTAATTTCCATTTTTTAATGTATACACACACACACACACACACACGTACATGTATACATATACATACATATACATACATGTATACATATACATATACTTATGTAGTTGCAACAAGCTAACATGAGAGCTTTTGTAGGAGGTCTGAGGGGGAATGATTGAGGTACTCTGTCACTTCCAGGTAACCAGTAATGAAAGGGATTTAAACAGTATAAACTAACAAGCTGACCAAAGCCATATAAGTGTATTTGAGAAGTAAGTGGATTCTCATCACCTAGAACACATACCATGACAACTACATTTTCTTCAAACTAAACTTTCTTCTTGTTTTGAAGGACAACATAAAGGATGTCTTGGGAGCTAGATGAAAACAGAGAAAATTATACAAATCCAGGCAAAGGAAGCACTGGAAAAGTTGGCAAGCTCCATAGGAGCTGCAACAAAATCACAGAGAAAAAAACTAAGGAACCCTGATGATAGGACAGTAACAGGCATAAAATGAAGGATCAGCTACAGGCAAAACTTTTAAATAAAACACTCCTGTTCTGCCATTACAATTTGAAGAGTAAAAGGACAGACGGAGGATACTTTTTGTCCTTCCTGAGCAACTAGGTCTAGTACAGGCAACACACTGGACATCAGTTTGTCCCGTAACAGATCCCAGAGCAACATTGTGTCAAGGATGACAAATCTGGCTGGGCAGTCAGTCCAGAAGGAAACAAACTCCTCACTTTGGACAAAAAACTCAAAATTATGTACTAAGTAGCGTATTGGAGGAACTTCATCATTTTGGGTGTGAATGATAGGTGAAGGTTTAGTGACAAGCAAGTTCAAAACAGTAGTTTTTCTGCCAACACTGTGGCAATTGTTGATAGTGTTTATGATCACTTTTATTATCAATTATAGTACCAATTTAAAAAAATATGCAGGCGCCCAGTCTGGTTTGTCTCTGCCTACTGTAATTCTGTACTGTATAGACCTGGTCCAAAGTATATTGTTTTATAGAAGACTGCAATTAATTTGAATGGTATTATAATGCAATGCTGTAAAATCCACCCTGATAGGCTAATCTATTTATTTACCTCTTGTTTTGCCTTTTGTGTAAAATACAGTAAATGTTTGAAGTCAATCCACATAGAATTACCAGATAATTTATATTATACTGCATATGATTCTTTGTTAGTATTTTATACCAAAAGGCCTAACAGCATTTCTTTTTCTGATATACTATTTTGACACAAAGAAAGTTAGAGAAAACATTATCATATTAACTTGCAACCTTCAAAAACAACAGCAATCCAACAGAAAAGAACCTATAGTCGCTCGAAAGCTGTATCAACACAAGGTATTATCTATACATACTAAACTGACTGATTCTGTAATTAAGAATTAAGCAACCTGCATTAGATCTGAGGTACTGGGAAGTTGTACTGAGAAAATTCACATGCTGTATCATAGCTACAGGTTTAACCACAGATTTGAATCAGAGGTTATGGCTCCTACCACCGTGCATAATAGGTAACTGGAGGTCATCTATCACTTTCTTGTCAGGCTCCTCAGTGAGCTTGGAGGGACTATGATGTTACATATCACGTTCCAAATCCTTTATGTTAAGAATGACATTTGGGGCTTTTATCATTACGGATATGTTATCATTCTTCAGTACAGTTTTACAAAATACGACTAGGTTGTTATGGGATTATTTCTAGGGACACAAGTCTGTCATAGAGTAGATCTTCAGACTGAATCAGTATTACAGTATTTCCAAAATTCCCTTTTTTATTTCAGTGTTTTGGAAATTAAATAAGACACGTGCTAGAGCTTGAGTGAACACTTTCACTCGCTAGAAATAACAATTTTTATACCCACAAAGTACATGGTTACTTTAAATATTTATATAGTATATTGAGGATATCTATACTGTAATGGTTGTAGAGATAATTTGAATATCTAGACAAAGATACTGCTCACATAGGTGTCTTCAGTGGAAAGAGATTTTCTTGTTATGATTTAGACACAAATAAAACTGGTGCTATAGAACTGTGGTCTGCAGTTAGAATAATTCTGCAACACCTGTGACCAGGACAAGACTCACCATGTTTTATAAAGTTGCCCTGTAAACCAAAAAAGGTGGTGATCAGGCATGAAAACCCAGTCATGTCTCCAGGAACTCACTGATTTATTTAGATTTATATGAAAGCTAAAAATGAGCTCACCAGAAGCTTTAAGTGCCCTTGACAAAATAAATCCTAAGGGCTGCAATCTGAAATAGCCCACAGTAAATTGCCCTCTTTTTCAAACAGTTTCACATATGATTGGTACAATTACAGGTCTGTTCCTTCCATTTGCATATATTGTGAAGGATAAATCTTCCAAGAGTAATGCCAGCTGGCAGTGTGATACAGTAACAATACAGTATTTGTAACTCCATAGTTCTGCAGGTGCCATTGTAATAATTCTAATAATATGTCAAATCCCTCTCTATATTTTTTTATATAAGGTTATTGTTTTCAGTGCAACTGGAGAAGGAAATGGATGGGTTCAGATCTGAAATCATAAATGATATTTGCACTTAATCAGTGCCCCGTTTTATCTGTAAAACACAATTTTTCTGGATATCATGTGGAGTGGATATTTGCCTTGAAGATTCCTTTCCTCCTCAGACAGATGTAATCTCCGTGATAGACACGCATTGCAACAGACTGTGGTGCTGCTTTGTCCCTGAAAATGGCAAAATGGCATGCAAGTACACCGACGTCAGGGGCAGAGGCAGGCAGAACGCAGGCCGAGAGGCTGGGGAGCTGCAGGGTCACTACCCATCTTGTGAGCAGGAGCGTGTATAACACACCAAGCAATGTCAGAAGGAGAGCTGGACTTCTTTTAATCCCTTGTCACCCTGACTGGCCTCATCTAGATGTCTTTTAACTTACTCTAAATATTAAGAAAACAAAAACATATAATAAATATTTTAATTGTTCTCGATGATTACTGCCATTCAAGCATACACGGCTATCTCATATGGTTGAGCATCTGAAATGAAATGCTTTTTTGTTGCCCTAACATAAGTGACTTTTAAATAATCTGTCAAAATATTGTCTTTCGTGTTGCCAATGTTTCTTTATCCAAAAGTGCAGCCTACTTATGCCTTTGCTTCTGAACACAAACAAATCAATCTGTCTCTCACGAAAGAGTAGGGAGAAGCCTGGAAATTATCCCTTGTGAAAGAAACATAAAAATAAAAGACAGGTGAAATGACCTAATAAAGCATGAACTGATATGAAAAAAATAATATTTTCCCCTGGTACTGGAGCTATCAGCAGAAAAACGAGAACTTTAATGAATTGTGTTCAGACCCGAATGGAGGATGTCAGTGATGGAAAGACAAACATATTTTTGTTTATATTTTTCACCATAGGGTAGTAGTATTGACTCAAGCTGAGCAAAAAGATACTATAAATGTATATGAACAACTACATTTTAAAAATTTTCCAAAATCCTGTCATCACTACACAGTATGCTGCAACTTGATTCCTTTTCAATGTCTCTTCCATTATAATTTATTCCAACAGCAAAACTAGAAACTTCCAGCTCCTGCCTAAGCCTAAATCTTGCCTTTTCCCATGGATCAAAAAATGAAATGAGTTATGGGGGTATGCCTGCCCTGAAAACCACCATGTGGTATAGAGAGGCCCGTTCTAGCTTTGAGTGAGCTAGCTCCGAAGAAGCCCTGCTGCAGCACAGGGAACTGCCTGGTGCTTGGGGCAAATTACGCCTCCTGGACTTGTGTGTGCAATGCCTGTATTGAGCCTAGCGCTTGAACCTAGCTTAGAGCTAGGTTGGGTATCTTACACAGCACTACCTGCCTGAGGCGCTGACTCTGAAGCACAGATCTTGAGATGATAGTGATTGCTGCTTGCTCAGAGGAGAGTGGTCCTCTCTGCCCTGTCCAGAGCTATGCCAGGCAAAGAGCAAGGGAGGAGAGCACTCAGCTGTCAGCAGGTGAACTGCACCACTGCAGAGCACCCACTGTAGTCCCCAAGTAAGCATCAAATGAAATAAGGAAAATGAAAATCATTTTCTGATGACAAATGCCAAGACAGCACCAGTCCTGAGAGGAGGTATACAATTTTTTTTGTGATACAAATGAATGTTTTGCCCTGGTCACTAAATACTTAAAGGAAAACCATACACCATACAGTAAGAAAAAAAGAAAAAAGAAGGTTGTTAAATTTCAATATTCTCAGAGTAAAGGTATTGATCCTCATGAAGGAGATGATACTGAGCTAAAAGTAAGGGAGAAATATCTCAGAGGTGATCAAATCTGATGCAAAAATGATGGAACCTTCTCATGAGTAAGATGAAGTGAAATTGCTCTGTCTTAAACTCCGTGAAATGGAACCACACAAGGCAAGATGGTGGCAGGCTGGAGTGATGGACCCAGCAAAGCTGGGCATAACTCAATCGTTTCTGAAAGTATACTAAAAATGCCTAAGGAACTAGTTAAGGTTTGCATAAGCATACACTGACACTGAGAATTGTCTGTCAAATACTTGGTACTCTAAGTCCAGAATAAGGCCTTATTCTCACTTATACTCTATGTCCCTTGCATTTCTCAGATAAAAAATGAAGTCTTAAAATGGGATGTAAATAACTCCTGCTTAAAATTCCATTTACAGTAGTGGAAAAGACTATAAGAGCATTCATGTAAATGAGAATCAGACCTGTATGTTCCAAGCTGTAACTTTAAACTTAGTTCTTTTTCTGGAATGCTCTTTTTATAGAACAACTAAAGTCAGCTTCTCCTTTAGAAGCATGCATCCTATTAGTGTTCCTGGGGCTTTCGCCTTTGATTTCCCATAAGCTGTAGAGCCTTAGAGGTATCATATATTAAGGCTGTATCTAAAATTTGGGACCCAAGAACATTTTCAAGTTCCCAGATCTGAGCTGGGAGAGGCCCAGCTGCCTCTCAGAATAAAACCTAAGCACACACTGTCACTCTCCATTTTCCCTGTTCTGTCCCCAGGTTTTCAACAGAAAGAAAACCTGGACAGGAGGGTTGGGGGAGGAGAGGGGAGCTGCAGCACCCTCTGGGCAGCCCCTGATCTGAGTGGCCAAGAGAGTAAGGCGTCGGGTTGCCCCGCAGCACATACCTGCGGCATAGCCAAAGTCTCTGGCTGTGCCAGCTGAGTCCACCTTTTTTTCAGCTGCAGGTTTCTGTGGAAAGGTGACTGCTTCATATTTATACTTTGTGATGTTTCACAAATATCCAGGCAGGAACATCAATTCAAACCTGATGTTAAAAAAAAATGCCCTTTCAGCCATACTGTATTCAGCTGACCAGCTTATCTGCGCACTCAGCTGAAGAAAGACATGCGCTACTACATGAGCACATATTGAAAGAATGCTCATTGAAACAGCCACAAAAAAAAAAGCAAACAGCCCTAACCTTGCAGGTGAGTTTTTTGGGAGAACTTCTCAATGTATTCAACATTACTGTCGGGAAAGTGGAAACAATTTAAGGTGGGCAAAGAGATTCAGTTCTTTTGTTCTGTTTTTTTTGTTGTTGTTGTATATTTTACTTTCAATGTAGAAAATATATGGCATTTTTCAGGGGAACAAGATAAAATTTTAACGTTTTTATGTAATTAAACAATCTAAATTATTAAGTACAATTAGATAGAATTATTGATTAAATAACTGTCTGCTGCAAACCAATTTCAAGATGAGACTTGCTTAAAAAAACTCAATGTATCTTTCATTTTTGTAAATACAATATTAAAACAACTTACCAAGTAGACTTTGTTCTGTAGAGTATTTCCAAAATTGGGAAAGCTGATAAGAGATCACTATGACCCATTTTTAGATAGTCACCATTCATTTGTCTTAGAGATGGAGAAAGAAAGAAAATTGAGGACAATGATGCCTTATTTCTTGACTAAAAATTAAAGAAAATATGGGAGATTTCTTGAGAAATGTCATTCACTATACTGATAGTCTACCATTTATCATGGCTTTTTTTTCCCTGGGATTGCACTAGACTTTTATTTATTTTATTTTTACCATTATCTTGCTAGCATAGAACTTCTAGTTGGGCATCTTTCTTCTTAGCTACACTGTGAGCATCTCTCCTGTACTTTTTTTAGATCAAGAGGTGGATAAACTGGGCAACTTGCAAAGACAGATACCACTCCAATGCATATTTATTACAGTAAAATTGTATCAAGCTTACCTTCTCATATGATTTAGCCTAAGTGACTCACTTAGGTAATATTAGATTAGGTTGTCTGCAATGTCTGCAAGTTCCATGAATCAGAGAGAAGGACTGGCTTATGTTTCACCTAGCAGTGATGTGTTTCAAAATCTACCCCACATCTCTCTTTTACCTATGTCTTCCTTTTCACTTTACTGGTTTCTATCTCACTAATTCTAATGTGCAAATTTTTGTTCACACCTTTTTCACTCCAATTTCCTTTATATTTATACCTTTTCTGTTTCCCATATTTCCTCTGATGCTTTTCTTTCACCTTGTCTCTTGTCCTACTGATGGCCTCCCCTGGAGTTAACTGGTTCCTTTTCTTTCTACAATTCAGTCTCCAAACCTTTTAAAATTACTCCAGTACTGCAAACTAATATGAATTATTTACTTAATATGTCGTCAATGGGTCAAATTAATTGCCAGTGAAATTCTCTTGATATTATTGAAGTTGTTCCTACATATAGCAGGAAGAAGTGTGGCTTAGTATTTTAATATCATAGATACTTTCACCCTGGAGGATATCAAAGCATAGAGGCACCATTCAGAAACACAGGAGAGAAAACGCAATAAGTATAGTATAGTACAAGCATAGAACATAGAATATAGTGTAGTATATTATACTATACTATTCTATATTATAGAGTATATATACTCTACATACTATAGGGTCATATAGAGTATTCTATAGAGTATAGAGTCTATATATTATAGAACAAGTATAATAAACTGATCTTCTTTAATAAACAAGCTAAAGGCACTTGCACCTCTCAGGTTCATTCCCACTAGTACAAACATGAACAAAGTAGAAAAATTCTTAACTTGTTATGCTTCTTTCCTTTGCTTCCCCCAGGCTATTATTTCAACAGATTGTTTTTAGGGGGAAATGTGGATTTTAACGTGAATTATGGATAAATCTGAAATGTGAGGATCAGGGTGAAAAATATATCACTTTAAATTTTCGGTAAGCATAGGAGGAGTGATTCAAGTTTTCTAATGCACTGTATTGCTGTGTCTCAGAGTGAGACATTCAAGCTTTCTCAATAGAGAAGTAAAGAGAGCTGCTCCTTAGCTCACAGCCTAATGTAACTACTGAGACTGTTGCCTGCACTCCATCAAAGAAGAGAAGCAGAAAAAAAATAATCTGTTCGATGTGCATCATCAAAGGTAAACAGAATATGTTTTAAGTTTTTTGTAAAGCACCATGTATAACTGTGTCAGTATGGAAATAATAGTTTACTGGATATCTGCACAGTAGATTCATATCATTATTGTCAAAAGCAGTGCTTGGGAAGACCTCTTATGACTTGATAACAGTTCATGCCTCACAGTGCTGGGGAAACTGAGGCTATTGGTACAACATCAATGCCATCAACAGTAGGGACAACTTTGGCAGATCTTCTACAAAGCCTGCTCTAAGTGGCTGACTACTTGGTTCTAGGAACCTCAGTGTTTCAAAGCTCAGGCTTTACCCAACAAAGCCATCCCCTGTGGCTATTGCATCCTTTACAATGATTATCAGAAGTTCTTTATAGAAAAATTCACAAGGTAAAAAGGAAAAAAAAAGTTAGGATTTATAGGAAACATTTTTTGTTTCACAGAGGAAGGGGAAATGGCATGATGTTCCAGTCTATGGGCTAGCACAAAGGCACATAGAAGTTTTCACCCATTTAAAGGGTTGCAAGAACAAATAAATTAGTAAAAAACATTGGCAGGCCTGAAAAATCAGCACAGAACAAGTTCCCACAGTAATTTTATCCTTAGCCTTATGGTTCATACACACCTGGCTCCTTTCACTTCTTTCCTTTAACATGGGTAGTATAGTCAGCTCACAGATGTGCTGCCACCGGCTATCAGACAGTTTCTGATTTCTGAATTTTAGTCAGGAGACAGTATGAATGCTGATTCACACAAAGTGACTCATACAGATTTTGTATGTGCTTTTCAAGGGGCAGGTTTCCCTGTCTCTGGCATTTGAGAACGGAATGACCTAAAGCAGTGTTTTTCAAGCTGTAGCTTCTGGATCTCAAGGTTATAGCTTATCAGTAAATAAAATAGGGCCAGGGTCCAGGCCTAAGCACTGGTCTGTTCTTGTTCATCTTGTTAAATTGTTAGCAGAGTCTTGGCATGGTTTGGGGATTAGCAATATCAGGGTCCATACCCAGCAGGCAGCCAGGAGGTAACCACAATATACAGGAGGAGGGTGAGAGTATTTTACTTATGGAGGTCAGTCAGCTTCAGGCCAGAAGACAGCCCTTGGATTGTCTTACTTATTAGTACAGATTTAGCCCAAGGGCTAAATTGTTTCTCAGGTATCTGTGAAAGGTAACTAAGAAAAACAAGTTTGCTGTCAGAAGACTAAAATTTGCTATGGAAAGATTTTGTAGGGGATGTACAAATAAAAAAAGTAAGCAAACACTAATGCATAGAGAGTCAGGAAACACACCTTAATATTTTTAGTTCTGCTTCTGAGGTATTTTCTGACTGTATGCAATTCTTTTCCTCACAACATCAGTATGGTCTAGCTCAGATTCATTGTGTGAACAGTGTCTCACACAAGAGACGCTTGTGGAAACCCAGATAGTACTATAATAATTGTATGCACACACATAAAATA
This sequence comes from Apteryx mantelli, assembly GCF_036417845.1. Taxonomy (NCBI): domain Eukaryota; kingdom Metazoa; phylum Chordata; class Aves; order Apterygiformes; family Apterygidae; genus Apteryx; species Apteryx mantelli. The sequence continues at coordinate 110,185,126 of NC_089980.1, read as the reverse complement.
AATAATAGATCATATTTAAAAGATGGCATATTAGCAAGAAAATCTCTATTCTTTTGTGTTGTTAATTACCCATTTCTCAGTTGGTGAAACAGAGTTAATGCTTGTCTTTTCTTTCCTTTCTTTTTACCTTCTGAAGTGTTGTTCCTTTATACTATGTAATGAAGGAAGGCTAAGGAATCCTAGTGAAGATGCTGGAGAATGAAGGTAAAACAAATATTTTTTTAATAGAATACCTTGACTTCATTTATGTTGCATATATTTTTGGTGGAAGATCTACAAAAATTAATTATAACAGTGAAAAAGCAGTAAATGTGACATTAAAGTGAAGTTAAATTATGATAGCATACCAGGCGTGGTATTTGATAAAATAAAAGTGACAGAAGAAAAAAAACCTGTGGCTTAAGGATCTAGATCTTGAAGACATTAATTAAAGAGCAGTTCTTCAACAGGGAAAAGCACTATTCCAATAACTAGAAAGAAGTTTCCTGTGTTTGATCAGTTGCATGGTAGGGAGTCAGAGATTTCCACGACTCTACAGAAAATTAGGTAGGTGTAACATTGGGAAAAGGAGGAGAGTGAACACCAGCATTCACTGAAAGGCTTTTAATCATGCTTGGTACAATTAAAAGCTTCACTGAGATCACAGGAAGGGAACTGTGAAGTAAGATTTGAAGTAAAGAACAGGCTGCTAAACATAAATCACTGACGGTTTTCATCAGCCATTAACATTTGCAAAATAAAATGCTTCTGATATTGCTGGTACGTGTAGCAAAGACCATTATCTCCTCACCATTAGATTGTGATCTTTGGTCTTTTGGTATTGTTAATTATGGTGCTCATCTCACCTAACATTAGACATCTAACAGTTAGGTATCTGGACCTGTGCTAGTTCCTCTAGCTTCCCACAGGAGGAGAGAAATAGGCACCTCCAGGGAACAATTAGTTTTATTCTAACATGATAAGTAGAAAGTATGGGAAGATCTGATGGCATTTCTTCAGTGGCAAGGGAAGTCTTGAAATTGCTGAAACCCCAGGGAGAGGACAACTGCCCCTCCACAGAAGCTCAGCATACACAGGCATTTCTGCATTTCTGCTCCAGTGCTCCCACCACATTCCCAGTAAGGGGCCTTTTCCACAGGGTGAAAGGTGCATGCCGGCTGAGCACTCACGCTGACAAGGATCCTCTTAGACAGAGACAATGGAGGGGAAAGTCTGACGTGTCAAAGGCACTGGAGAACAAAAGCAAGACTCCTGAGCATCAGTGTTTCCATCCTCTTTCACGTTACACTGTGTGGTCCCATGTTTTATCTTAACCTGGTGCAAATCTAAAGACATCCACAGTAGCTTCAACCAAAGCCCATGAACTTTCTCCCTTCTGCTTTAGTTTGCCTGTCCCTTCTCTCACAGCATCTGAGGGCCTCTCCACAGCCTCTAGCAGCCAGGCAAGTATTTATTATTTTCATTCTGAGTGTTTGGGAGGAGTGCATTGGGCTCACACCGGAAGACAAAACTGGTGCAGATGAGCTTTTTAGGGAAAGAATACAAATGCCTATTGTTCTTAACAGACTAACTCTGATAAGAGAAATCCATTCCCAGAACTCTTCTGTTGCCATCTCTAATCTTAAACTTGTGATCATTGGAGACCATAACATGATTTTGTTTCACTGGAAGAGTTCAAAGAGGAAACAGGATTTAGTGCACTTGGTCACACGTACCTGTTGATCTAATGCTTGCAGAGTATTGTCCCTCTGGCTAATGTCAGTCTAACCTATGCCATCAAAGCCAAGTCAAAGTCAGAAAAATTCATGGAAGGCCATGTCTGTCAGCATTGCTCATGTTACAGTGGCTACTGCCTGCTGAAAGTCCACAGAGCTACCCTGAAGATATATCGTCTTCTCAGGGCTAAGGGCAAGTATGCAATTCTTATGAATCCATACAATCCATACTTGTAATGTCTGTACATTACACACACAGTTATGGCATTGAGCCATTAGTATTTGCTCATTGAGCAGAAACAGTTACAATGAGAAGAGGGAGGAGGCTCCTTTTACGTCCTTCTAACTACTGGCTGCTGCAAAAATCTTTTACGAATAAAAGCTCTTCATCATATTTATGTATCCCTCTCCTAATCTTTTTCTTTTTTTTTCCCTGCCAAGGTTATGTTTAGCCCATAGCTACTGATGCTGCAAAGGCAATGAAGGAAGGAGCTGAGCAGTGAGAAGGAAAAGGGGAGAGGATGGAGCTTATCAATAATGTTTCTGGTGGAGGGATGAGGTTGGAGGAAGTGACTTCGCAGTAAATCAGGGGAGGATTCGGGAAGTTCAGTCTTAAGCTGGTAATAACCTCCCTCCATTCAGTTCTGCCCTGCCTGTGAGCAGCCTCTCCCCAGCAGCATCCCTAATTTCCACATAAAACATTAAATATGGATGCCATTCAGGATCTGCAGTTATTTTCTTTGTAGTCACCAGCATGGGAACATGACAATTTTATAAGGGGTTTTGTTACCGGCCCTGTGCTGAGATGGCTAGTCTGAAAACAGAATGAAAGTGGTGATGCCAGTTCTCAGGTCATATTGATCAGTTGAACTCTATTTCTGTCTTTGGATAAAGAATTCAGAGGCCCCTTAGTAATTTAGACACCTAAATATCATTCTCTGAAGTGACTGAAAGACAAGTTCACAAGTGTTTAGATACTTAATAAGGCAGGAATATTTACTAGCTGTCCTATCAGGATTTACATAAGAAAAACATGATTATTATTGTCTAATCTTATAACCAAGACATAGTAACTAGAAAATATTAATTAATTAAGGCATAAAAACCTGTAGGTGCTTCTGTATATTTATATATACATAAGTGTGTGTATATATACACATACATATATACGTACATATATGTGTGTGTGTGTGCGCGAATCTTTTGCTGTTTAAAATGCATATATACTCTGAGCCCAAGAACCTACATTTCTTTGAAAGTCATTGGCCTTAGTTTTATAAGTTACTCAGAAGCTTTGAAACCGTAGTGTTTGCTAGGGGATCTATGAATGGTGATAACCACTGCTTCATGAGTTGAACTGCATTGTAATGGCAAATGCCACACCATGTGTTAAGAAATTTGACATACAGATCAGCTCCATAAATTACTCTTTAAATTCTGAATGTGACATTCATCAATGATTAAACTGTGCATCTCTTTAAATCGCACAACACTGCACTTTCCCAAGGACCACAGGCCCTCCCTGAACACCCTGGTGCTGCTATAGGATGAAACAACTTGCTACCTCTCTGTCTAGCATGTATAAAGACTCAACCATAGACTTAGTCCCAACATACGGAGTAAAATTGGGGGATTGGGGGATTAAGGTAGCTCTGCTTCACCCAATATCCTGCATAGCATTGTAAACCGGGTCATAATAAAGCTCCAGCTTGCCTCAAAATGATGTGCATTCATAGGGTCCATTCAGCTACTGGTATTTTCAAATAAACATTATGTTTCTTTGAATTAGTCTGATAAAACACAACACTTCCATTTGAGCTAAGCAAAGCTCTTCTTCTGAGCATTTCAAATTGTTTTCAAAATATAAATGAATAAAGCTTTAAAACAACAAGATTAAGACCTTGGACCCTTGCCCTGGCAATATTTCTGGAAGTAAATCCTGTGCATCATTCCACTCATTTCATAAAGTTGCATAAGATTGAGTACATACTTGAGTATTCATATAATCAAGAGCTGAATGTATTTACTTTCACACTTAACATGATGTAAATAGTCTGACTGTGAGATCTTCTAGGATTTGCAGCTCTTGCTAATTACCTCTTGTTAATATGAATATCGTGCCCTAGATCACACAGGAACACAACCTGATCACTTACACACTCAACCTGTATTTTAAAGTCCAGTTTTTCCATCTCAGATCAGGAAGGGAAGTAAGTACCTCAAAAATTCACATAGATGACTGTGAGGTAGAAAAAAATTCATCTAGTGATATCTTAGGCCCCCAGATTTTCCTGTCTGGCCTTCTGCTGCCAGTTCAGAAGAGTACAGGTTTCTTGTAAGTCTTGTTTCCCACCTGTGAGACACGTGCAGATGTCTCAGATATCCTAAGGTGTCTTATCTTCAGAATAATAGTTGACCATAAACTCTCACATCTTATAGGGAAGTGCAGATCTTAACTGCAGCTGAAGTTAAAAAGGGGATCTTTGCTTGCATGAAATCTATAGAAACAAACCACTGACAACCTCTATGTCAATGACAACATAGCTGCCCACCATACTGTAACTGCAACAATCTTCAAACTATCACTTATATTTTAATTTGCTTTATACTTCATGCTTATGCATGAAATATTAAAAAAAAAGGTGCCTCATACCTCCCAGAGTCTATTGAGCTTCTCTGTATCTTTGACATGTATTTTAAAAATCTTATTGCACTTTGAAATGCCTTATGCAGGAAGCAGGCTAGTTTTATTCACAGACAAGTAGCAAATAGCTAAAACTATCAAGTGTAATCATTGCAGCTTCACAAGTGAGATAACAAAGAGCTTAAGAGTGACTAATACACAACCTCATTTTTGACTAATATATCTGTAGTCCATCAAAGTGTCAACAAGACACCTAAGGTATTATCTGGAGGAGAATGTATAGATCAACCAGTGTCCAGCCAAATGATTTGATAAATATAGCTTAACTGAATGCATAGTACTGATATTGTTTTGAGATAATGTGTTGTGTGGGGATCAGACAATCGATTATAAAGTATATGGAACTGACTGTCTGTACACAAAGGAGAAAGTAAGTTTGACTCTTTGGATTTTGGCTGCTGGATGGATAGCCCCACTGTGTAATACTTTATAGCAGCTACACAGTGTTAGTCTTGTTACCTGCAAGTAAAGAATCCTGGGCAACAGAAGTAATAGCAAGTGCATATAAATACCTAATATCAACTGTGGAGTTAAGTGAACCCATTGCCTTGTGAAGTGAAGCCGCACCTTAGAGTACCAATGGTGGGTCAGGACTCTGACATGACAGCAGCAGCCTCTGAAGTGCCAGCAAAAGAAACAGCTCTTGGAAGGAGCTGCCAACTCTTATCTCTTGTTACCAGAATTGAAGATGACTTACCAACAACTGTGCAGATCTTCCTCTTCGTACATAAAGGGAGGCCCCTTTTATGTTATCACAGAATCACAGAATCACAGAATGGTTGAGGTTGGAAGGGACCTCGGGAGATCATCTAGTCCAACCCCCCTGCTCAAGCAGGATCACCTAGAGCATGTTGCACAGGATCGCGTCCAGGCGCGTTTTGAATATCTCCAGAGAAGGAGACTCCACAACCTCTCTGGGCAACCTGTTCCAGTGCTCTGTCACCCTCACAGTGAAAAAGTTTTTCCTCATGTTCAGATGGAAGTGTCTGTGTTTCAGTTTGTGCCCGTTGCCTCGCGTCCTGTCGCTGGGCACCACTGAAAAGAGTCTGGTCCCATCCTCTCGACACCCTCCCTTCAGATACTTGTACACGTTGATAAGATCTCCTCTCAGCCTTCTCTTCTCCAGGCTGTACAGGCCCAGCTCTCTCAGCCTTTCCTCATAGGAGAGATGTTCCAGACCCCTAATCATCTTTGTAGCTCTCTGCTGGACTTGCTCCAGTAGTGCCACATCCCTCTTGTACTGGGGAGCCCAGAACTGGACACAGCACTCCAGACACGGCCTCAGCAGAGCTGAGTAGAGGGGGAGGATCACCTCCCTCGACCTGCTGGCAACACTCTTCCTGATGCACCCCAGCATACCATTGGCCTTCTTGGCCACAAGGGCACATTGCTGCCTCATGGTTAACTTGGTGTCCACCAGCACTCCCAGGTCCTTCTCGGCAGAGCTGCTTTCCAGCAGGTCAACCCCCAACCTGTACTGGTGCCTGGGATTATTCCTCCCCAGGTGCAGGACCCTGCACTTGCCTTTGTTGAACTTCATGAGGTTCCTCTCCGCCCACCTCTCCAGCCTGTCCAGGTCTCTCTGAATGGCAGCACAGCCTTCTGGTGTATCCACCGCTCCTCCCAGTTTTGTATCTTTGGCAAACTTGCTGAGGGTGCACTCTGTTCCTTCGTCCAGGTCATTGATGAAGAAGTTGAACAGGGCTGGACCCAGTACTGACCCCTGGGGGACACCGCTAGCTACAGGCCTCCAACTAGACTCTGCGCCGCTGATCACAACCCCCTGAGCTCTGCCATTCAGCCAGTTCTCAGTACATCTCACTGTCCACTCATCTAGCCCACACTTCCTGAGCTTGTCTATGAGGATGTTATGGGAGACAGTGTCGAAAGCCTTGCTGAAGTCAAGGTAGACAACATCCACTGCTCTCCCCTCATCTACCCAGGCAGTCATTCCATCATAGAAGGCTATCAGATTGGTTAGGCATGATTTCCCCTTGGTGAAGCCATGCTGACTGCTCCTCATCACCTTCTTGTCCTGCACATGCTTGGAGATGGCCTCCAGGATGAGCTGCTCCATCACCTTTCCAGGGATGGAGGTGAGGCTGACTGGCCTGTAGTTCCCTGGGTCCTCCTTCTTGCCCTTTTGGAAGACTGGAGTGACACTGGCTTTCTTCCAGTCTTCAGGCACCTCTCCTGTTCTCCATGACCTTTCAAAGATGATGGAGAGTGGCCTAGCAATAACATCCACCAGCTCCCTCAGCACTCGTGGGTGCAACCCAGCAGGGCCCATGGATTTGTGGATGCCAAGTTTGCCTAAACGATCTCTAACCTGATCCTCCTCAACCAAGGGAAAGTCTTCCTTTCTCCAGATTTTCTACCTGGTCTCTCGGGTCTGGGGTTCCTGAGGGCTGGCCTGAGCAGTAAAGACTGAAGCAAAGAAGGCGTTCAGTAACTCTGCCTTCTTTGCATCCTTCGTTAGCAGGGCACCCACCCCATTCAGCAGCGGGCCCACATTTCCCCTAGTCTTCCTCTTGCTACTGAAATATAAGATCTCAAAGGCTACAGAATGATACTAGCAGCAGAATATGCTGATTTTTTTTGTTTTTATGATAGTCTATCTTTAAGAAAAACAGACCTTTGGCTTTCTTTCATGCTACAGTATATAATCTTGTAAATAAAGCAGTTTTTTCTCATACATCATTCTCATAAATAGCCAAGGAGTATGTACATGCAGTGTATTAGAAGTCCAGGTATTATTTGAACCCAGTAAAACTGTGCACAGCAACAGTATAATTATGGTATAGATGTAATAAATATTTGAATACAATTAAATAGATCATTGTCACAGGCTTCTGAGTTTTACTAACTGTACCTTCTGTATGCCTTCAGAGATAGATAAGGAGTAGGGTTAGTTCTATTCCAAACACTAAACAAAACTTCATTTTAAACCTGGAGTAGAAGATGGAAAGCAGCAACACTGTAATTACTTACCATATCACTTAAAAATCCTAAAGCTCTTAAAGGCAAGGGAACACATAGTTAAGAGCATCATAAATCCACACTGTTTATATAATAAATAAAAGAAACATTATTCTTACAAGTAAAAAGGAATGTATATTTCACCAGAACACAACTGTAAGGTCTGTCCAGTACCAAGCATCTTTGAAGCACTTTAGAAATAATACTACTAATACCATAATGTTCTCTATTGTCCTTCCTTTTCCTTAAAGAAATGTAATGTCTTGCACTCTGCCCCATCTACATCATCTTGAGACTTCTCTGTAAATACTGATCAGACCTCTCCTCCCATTCATGTGACTTCGCGGACCATTAGTTCTGGTTCTATTTAGGAATGTCAAATAGATTTGGTCTGAATACAATTTAAGATATGCCCAGTTATTACATTGGTGGAGCCTGTGAGTACCAGATTTGTCTGGAGGAAAATCAACATCCAAAAGAGGGGCAACCACAACAGAACTAAAAAGGATAGCTATTTATTATTTAAATATGTAAACTATTTATTATCTCATGTTGCTCCTCTTCATATAGTAATTTTCAGTTCAGAACAAAAAATAGCTTGTTTGGGTCCAGTAAATGACTTAAGTTTGGGAAAGATGGAAAATATTCAAAGGGATCCAATGCAGTCTCCTCAGGCACCTCCTCTATAGCCAGAAGAAAGGGAACATTTACCAGGGGAGGCAGTGCAGGCTGGATTTGGTCTGAAATCTTTCTCTTGACATTGGCTATAGAGAGATTACCCTGCCTATGCTACTATTAAGCTTAGTAAATACATCTATTAGGAGTCTAAAAGATAGAGTTTCAACTTTAATGCAATCAGCCCTGGAATAAAGTCCAGAATCCTGTGTTATATACCTAGATTTCTGAATCAGCAACAGTCTGGGAATGAAAAACTTCAGTATACAAAACAGGCAACAGTTTGAGCAGGGTAAGCCAGTACATTTTTGCCCAGAGGAAGGACCACTGTATGACTGAAATCCATCATACACGTGGATGCAGCCTACTTAGAGCTCAGCCCCTCCCAGTAATCAAAATTCGTAGTTCAGAATCCTCTCCTGAAAGAAAATTCTTTCAACTCTTCCGTCAAAGGATGTGTAGGGCTTGCTTCTTCTTTAATATACACAGAAGGAAGAACTAAGTGATGAGTTCACCTTTTCTATCATAATAGATCAACTAGACCATTGATCCAGAAAATGGGAGAACAAGATTTCTTTCTCTCCTCATCCTAAGAATATTCAAATTTTTATCTCCAAACTTGCAAGTTAATGGACTAAATACAAAGGTTTTGTTAGTTTCTCCTAGGGCTGTTTCTGTATTTTGCATGAAACAATAGTGGTCGAAACCACACACGCATTTCTCAAAACGAAACCTGTTTTGCCATCTTCTGGGTGAGTTCCCTAAGTGCAGGTCAGAAAGGTGTCTGATCATTCTTCTCTTACTGTCCTCACCATTTCATATGCTGTTGTCAACATTGTCAGGGTACAATATCCTTCTGAAGAGTTTCTAGTCTCTTAGCTCTGCTTTTTCTCTGACTGACGTGAGGTTTGAACCCTTTCTGGCTTTAGAGAGTGCTGAACCCTCTAACCTGGGCATTGAATTCCTGGGTTCAATGTTGTAATTACTGTGTTGCAGTATAAAAGGTCTTAAAATCAATGATCTTAGAAACATAGACTCAAAGAACAATTTAGGCTGGAAGGGGCCTCTGGAGCTCACCTAGTTCAACCCCCTGCACAAAGCAGAGCTAGCTTCCAGGTTCGAGTAGGCTGCTGAGGGCCTGACCACATGAGTTTTGAACATCTCCAAGGATGGAGATCCCACAGCCTCTCTGGGCAGCCTGCTCCAGCACCTAACCAGCTTCTAATCTGCCATGCTTAATAATAGCAGCCACAGCTGATTCTGAGGTGAAATCAATCATGTAGGTCTGAGGATGTTTCCCAGCTTAGGTTCTCTTGGGTATCTGAAATAGAAAAAGTGTCTTGTTCTAGTTCCTGCTGAGGCCCGGTAGTCTTTTGCTAAGCAATGCCTGAGCATGGCTCAGGGGTTAGCACAGGCTTATGGTGAGCAGTCAGAGGAAGCTGTTTGGATACAGTCACCGCGCCTTGAGAGGTGACTGAGAGTGCTTGACCTAGGTAGGTGACTAAATTCTGCCTGAATACTTTGTAACTAACTCTTCTATTAGATCATTCTCTTAACCAAACATGAGGGTTTTAATCTTTGTTTTAAATATCCCTTGTAAATCAGGAATGGCTACTGAGGTCTCTTAGAGTCATGCCAGACTGAAACTCAAAGCAAAAGCAGGCCCCAAATTCAAATCCTTTCTGGATTTTGGGTTTCCTGACATTTCATATGTATCATGGTATATCTATCTACCTAAGTGTCATCAGGCTGATTCCCTATGGAATCAGCATGCTGCTGCTAACATTTTCAGTGTTATCCAGTCAGTGTCTTTAAAAACACTCTTAGGTCTGCCTTCATTTTCATAGTTTTTAGAGAGTTCCTAAAATTATGCCAAACCTCCTTCAGATGTAGCAGACTGCATTTTTAATTTTACTCCATATAGAAACGTATACTCCAGCAACCAACCGCAGAAAAGGATAAAACTCTTGCCAAAGACATGAGAACAAATGATTAACAATAATTTGAATTATAGAAATTGTATTAAGTAACATATGAAAATATACTTAAGTGAGCATGGTTTGTATGAAGCTGCAGAAAAACTGACAAAGATTCCTAGCAATATACCTATTCCAGTTCATTTCCATTTCATTTTAGGTTTTTAAGCTTTGTAGTGATGTCATGTATTTTTTTATTTGTACTCAAGTGTGTTTTTTAATGTCTTTAATATGCTATTACAAATAATATGCCAGTACCTTAAAAAGAATCATTTGTCCAAAAATTAGAATGTAAAGTCTAACCGCTACAGTTAGAGACAGATTTATATCTTTTAAAATATTTGAAAACTAGTTGTGGTATGAGCTTTTCTTAGTTATTTCTTCTTTAATCAGAAATAGAAATAGAGAATGATACCATGAATATAATGACATTAATAGAGATTATGTCATTGATCTCAATGGAGACAGACTATACTTGAGATGATTTTTGGTTAGGGCTTCCTATTTTCTCCTAAAGGACAAAAAACAGGAGCTATGTTTGACATACTTTACTCTTGCCAAAAAATATATTTTCATAACAGCTCTATTTTTAATGACTAGCGTAAACTGTCATCTCTGAACTTTCCAGATAGAGTGGTAATCTCTACATGGTGTCTCCACCCATATTCTACCACCCATAAACTAACTACTTTTGCAAAATCACAGAGATCCTCTTCATTAAAGAGATTAGAATGACAACTAGAAAGAGAGAGAAACAACTATCCCTTATTGTTAATATTGTATCCAATACAACTTCAGAATGAAACAATTTACTGTACTCTTTCCTCAAGAATAGACTGGAAACAAACTGTAGCCCTGAGCACATGGTAGTCTGTGGTTACCCTCTGGCATCAAGTGGAAACTGAGTTACTGAAAAGCTGTGAATGGTGCAGTGTAATTCCCCAGTCAGATCAGATCAGATCAGCTGGTCAGAGCTGTGGGCACACAGAAAAAAAACTTCTAGTTGCTGCTCTTCTTTGTCAGCTTGACCATATGAATGGATTTTGTTTTTCATACATGCTTTAAGTTATGTGTGCAGGCCTAATCAAGAGATGAGGTGGGTTCGGCATGGCTTTCTGGCATCAGTTTTTTCCTCTCAGATACTGATTTATATCATATTCTGCATTTGCCACTGAGGCCAAAAAAATCAGTGCAATTTCATAGAGAAAAACATTCTTTTTCCTTGTGTACTCATAAGTCAGAAGGGATGCTCCAAGGCAAAGAACATTTGAAAAGTTGGTAGCCTTAGGACGATTCCTTTGGTTAGAGACATATCCAGCTGGCCAGTTTAGCCCATGTATTAGAAATGTTCCTCAGTTCCTCACTGATGCTACATTTTCATAAAACAGGTCTGTCCAGAACTAATGCTTTCTATCAGCTCCAGCCGTCTAGGAAAATCTGATTCATCTTCGCAGATTACAACTTGGTCACAGCTACGCATGCCTGTGTCTGGCTTGGCCATACCAGTTGATCTATCTAGGTACGAAGCCTGGAAATTCTAACTAGCACTCTTTCCAAAGGCATTTGATTGTCTGGTTCCAACTTATCTAAATACTGAGAAGTCATAAAGTGAAGGCTTCCAGTAATGATAAATACACTTTTTACAGCAAAAACAGGTTTCTCAGAAGAAGTTTTAGACTGTAAAAAGTACCCAGGTAGAGACTAGGGCCCATCACAAGAGAAATTATATTTTATCCTGCCTCACTTTCCTTTGATGCTTTCCTCTTTAACTCTGAGTAGTTTTGTATATTCATGCATAAGTGTATATACAGATAAGTACATAAATATAGATACATGTAACATAAAAGATTCCAAAATACAGTACATCAATCTTCCATCATTCAAGGTCTTGAAGAGAGGAGGGAAATACATGAGAGATGTTAATCACATTATTTAATCTATCAGTGACAGATTCTTAGATATTACAGTGATATTGATGGTAAATGAAGTAGGACAGAGGAGAATGGAATAGGAAGGATGTTGGAACTTGGTCCTTAACTGGGATCCCATAATTTGTTCCAAGTGCTTCAGCCAGACATAATTCCTCCAGTGCTTCTCCCTCTCTTGCTCTGAGTGGTTAGGAAAGGAATGGAAAATATTTCAGCCCTCATCACTGAGAGTGCAGGCACAGTAACAGTCTTGAATATGGATAAAGCCAAGGCTCTGTGGTCTGTATTCTTTTCACTAACCAGCTACCTTAGGAAGAAAAACAGTTCTTATTTATACCTGCATAGATGATACCAAGGACCAGGAAAAGAGTACAAAGTGCTCTTTGAGAATCTCAACCTCCCTAGTGTAGTCCCACAACCAGTGATGCAGACTAATTTTAAAACCTGCATACTCTGTCTTTGTGTCACTGATAAGAATGTTTATTAGGTTATTATTACGTTAGATTTTTTTAAACAGTAGGAAATACGTATATGGCAGTTATTGTCAGATGAAATATGACATTTTAGTGTATTCTGTATTTATATATGAAATATCTTTTAGTTAACATTTTTGAGGGATGGCAGTGGTATCTCCAGATAGTTTTTTCCCTGTGAATAGAAATTCAACATGCAAAACAACACAGACCTTTGCTACCTAGTATTCTGACATGACAGAGTTTTTCTCTGTCAAAGAACTATCGTTTATGGTATTAACCATCAATAATTTTACTAAAATACTGATGTAATGTGAGCTAAGAACTTTTGACAGATTACAGAAAAAAAAAACAGTTAGTGTCTGTTTATGAAAATGAATTGTACTGAAAAAGAAATTGATTCTTCAGGAGGGTTCATGGTGTTTAATCAGCAGACAAAATAATTGATAGTTTTATTGCCCAAGTAAATTGTCAATATGTAACTTCATATATTGCAAAGACATTCTTAACTCTTCAGTCTCTGCACTTAATAATCCAGAGCTACAATTAGATAATGTTAAAACCTGCTGTCTCATAAATTACTTCCCTGAGTGTAGTTATACACAAGAAATTTACTTAAATGGATCTGCTGTAATATCTGACTGCAAGGCCGTGCTTAGATCAGTGTTGCTGTAGACGACTGAATTTATTTAAAGGAGAAAAGGAAACCAGCGATGTCTGCAGAATATTATTCTCACTCTTGACTCCCTGCCAGCATCTTCTTCTGTTTGATCCTGTCCATACAAACCTGCAATCATCAAGTTTCAGGCAGCATGCTCTTTAATGTGAAAATTGAAATAGGCTGAGAAGATTACTTCGAAACTCAGGTACCACGGGATTGTGCCCTGTAGTGTGATATGATACAATTCAGAGACAGACAGTTGTGCTGCTTAAATTGCGGACATATGGAATGGGATCAAAACAGTCCAGCAGGCATTGTGGGAATGCTGCCAAGAGGATCTTACAGGAGAGTGTTTCATTGTCACCTTCACTTTGTGGAGATAAAAGCTTAGCAGGGAGCAAGTGAATAGTTCTGGTGCTGATTACAGAAAACAAGAAGAGCTCATGGAGAGAGGCTGTAAAAATAGTAGGCTGGAGGTCCTAAGTGGTGCTCTGCTACTTTGGAGGCTTTCAACCTCTGTCTAAATTTCATTATTGACGACACAGTGGTGAGTAATGTGTTTGTGCAAGGAACTGTCTCTGAATGTTGGGAATTCAATTACCCTCTGCGTTAATGTGAGTTGATTGGCTAGTGGCCTTCCACCAAAATTCAGTGGCCCTGGACATTTTTAACATCACTGGAGGATGGCACTTTGCTGGGGATGTTCACCTGCTGGAAAAAATATGCCTATCAGGTTTTTAAAACTGTGTTTAAATTCCAGAACTGATAATTCCTATGTGACAAGTTTTAGTGGTGCACTGTAAAAAGTTTATTTTAAATGAAGGTCTTTAGATGTGTATATATTCAATACCTAAAAAAAAAAAATGCTATGATAATCAGTTATTTATTTTCTTACTCTAGCACTTCAGGCTTAACCAATTCTCTGTTATTGTGTCTGATTGAACAGAGTAAACTGACTATCTGTGTCATGATTTTGAGGGCTCGTATTCTCCTGATCTTGACTATGACTAAATGGCTAACGGCACTTAGTGAACTGGCATTCAGATGATCAGAACACACAGATGTTTAAAGACACAAATCTGAAATGAAGAACTATATTTACATTTCTTGCCATATTTGAGAGAAGATAATTCTGCATTTCCAGACACTAAACACTCAATCATGACAAATGTAAATATTATTAGGGTGAGTCACCACCTACTAAATGTGCAATGCATATGTATACTAACTGTCTTTTTTTCTTTGACACTGAGAAAAAAAGAGTGAAATGGGCTTAAAACCTTCTTCTTACTAATGTATATTATTATTCAGGCTGCTTGTATACTAAATACATGTTGACCTAGCTCACTCTCTCATGAGAGTGACATGAAAAAAAGGCTGGCAAGCCATTTGACAGGAAAGATTGAGAGCAGCCATAATATGAAGACTTCCATCTTATCACGCCTGTCTTTGTAGACAAAGTAGAGAATGTGCAACTGAAAAGATAATATAGCATTGTATTGCCCTCCTCTGTAGGCACAGAAAAGGAGTGATTAATAAGTATGATGGATGGAGAAAGACTTCCAATGAGTTATTCCTTTAAATACACAAATGAATTATATTTTTGTAGGCTAAAATCTTATAGGGAATCTTAAACCAAAAGTTATTTGTGGGGCAGTTATCATTCTCATGCATGTGACATCTTTAAAAAGCACAAAGAAGCAGGTCAGCTTATTAAAAATGCTGAACTTTTCCTTCTGTAATACATCCTTGCTGAAAACTTTTTTCCCTAAAATTTGAAGATCTTGATTCAGATTTTCAAGTTTATTCATATTTCCTTCAAATTCTGAAGACACCTTTTGCAGCTATGCTTCTTATTTTTCAGTCTTAACAAATTCTTACTGTTCTCGAATGGAATGGGATGTATGAGGTTTGACATGTTAATTCTGGGGGAACACAATGACATCTCCACCCTTTCTCCACTCAGATGGCCAAGCACAAGACAGTCCAAATGTTCCTAGGTTAGCCAGGGCACTGATGTATAAATCCTGCAGTCCTATGTGGATCCTAATCATTATAAGTCTGAATCAGGGGCTGCACCATTTTAGGTTGCAGCTGGAGGCTCCTGAGCCAAGTTTCACAGCACACATAGCTAGAAGATACTGGGAGACCCTCTCTTTTGAATCCCTTTCAGCACTTTGGCAAGAAAAGGCCATACCTCAATATCAGACTTCTTATATCTTTTCCAAATATGTCCAATTAGATGTTAAGCATTCCATTCAATTTTCTTAAAGTTATTAAAAAAAACAGCTAAGTGCTCAGTGGCAGTCAAAAACAACCAAAAATGCAAAATGAAAGTAAATCTTAAGAATTACTAAAATCAGAATAGAGAAAAAATCTGAAAAAATATTTATTTTGTACCTCCGGTTTGAATACAGAGATGGCCCCATTTTAAAAAAGGTATAGTAGAATAGGAAAATGCTTCAGAGAAGGCCTACAGGAATGGTGAAAGTCTCTGAACATTTGTTCCTATCTACTTTTCTTAGTTTATCAAAGTCTGCTATTTTGTAATCCAGCAGGTTTTTTCTGTCCTTCAGTGTACTTTGAATAAAATTAGCTTATATATAAATAACTTCCTCCAAGGTTACTGTATAGGACTAACTTTCCCATAATGTCCTCACAAGATATCAAAATAGCATCCCCATTTTTAGGTCACTTTTCACATGAACGAACAATTTAAGCAGATGCTTACATTTAAGCATATGACTGCTCTGTGGTACACTGGAAACTTGATCTTTACAGTTAAATAAATAAGGCACCCAGATCTTCCTGTCTTTCAAGTGAAAGATGAGCTATACACCTGGGATAGATGAGGTCTTTTAGAAGTCTTAGTACTTTATATGGGCTGATATAATGAAAAAAAATGAAATGATTTTTTTATCAGCATCTGTCTTATTGATATTAAATCATTATGTTTTATTTCATCCTGTCAAAGCAGAATTAGGTTTTATCTCATGTCAGAATGTTGGATGTGACTTCTCTGCTCTTTCCACATCATTTTATTTGCAACTTAATCTTCCATATAAATATCTCATTGCATATAGTCACTGGTAAAATTTCCTTTACTTTCAACAAAATGAAGTTAAAATATTTTCACTAAACACTGCAAGAAGATAAAATAGCTTCTGTTTTGTTTTCTAAACTTACACTTAAACCTGATATGTTCTATCATGCCAAACCATGTAGGTAATGTATATGCCACATCTATGAGGAAAATTCAGGTAAAAATATAAGGTAAAGAGTTAGTAAAATATTATTTCTAGGGCACCTCCATGCACCTATGGAATACAAATTTGTAAACCAAATAAATCAATATTAATGAATAAATGAAGTAAAATTGATCATTAGTATTTTTTATTTTTAATCAGATTTGTGCAAGGTGTAGGACTAATGATTGAGAGTATTTTGCCCAAATATATACATCCACAGTGTAAACATCTCTACTTGAGCTGTCTGTGAAGGTTCCCTGTATAGCCAAGGAAGAGAACAAAGTATTCATGAGGTATAATTATTCTCATCGTTGAATATCTAAAACAGCAAAGGTGATTCTCATTCCAAAATTTTCTGTTTTTTACCACTGACTACAAAGGGAGCCTGAGTCAGCCAGCAAAGATGCGGATGTCTACAAAACAGGAATAAAGTTTGTTAAAATTAATTCCACCCAGGGCCTTTCTGTTTGAACTCACAATGAGAATTTGACTATGTTAGCTAGTTTAGGAAAAAAATGCATATAAAGCTCGGTTCTCCTATTAAATAAATGAATAACTAAGTAGAACATATTGATGATTGCTACAGGAGCAGGCCTCCCCTTTTGGCCCCTGCAGTCCTGCTGCCCTCCTGGCGCTGGGCAGGCCAGCAGAGGAGGACTCTGAGGACAAGCCTTCCTCTTTCTGCTCATCACAAGCAAACAGACATCATCGTGACTGCCCGTTTCACACTGACCCAGCAGACAGGATGCTAGGTGAGATGTGGGTATAGCCCACTGACCAAGAGGCCTTTCTGGCTGTAAATGATGGCTGAGCTTAGGCAGGAGGCAGGTACCCTGATGAGGATGCTTCAAAGTAGGCAGAGGCCATAAAGCAACCTTGAGGCACAAAGCAGAGGAACTGATCAATTCTAGGCAGGCCCAGAGATAGAGAGCATTGCACAATAAACCTTCAAAGTATCTCTGTCAGACCTGGCATCAAAATTATCCTTACCTGAAGGCATTTAATGGTCCTGAATCAGGATATCTAAATGTTCAGCTGTTTCTCCAGAATGAGGGCTGAAATGATGGAAGTATCTATTGCTGTGACTGCATCCTTAAAAGCCTGTCTGTATCCTTAAAAGCCTGTCCAAGACTGTGTAAAGAGACCCACATATTTTAAACCCCAAGGAAAAGTTCGCACTTGTGTTCCAAATGCAACCACTGCTGCTTTATACCTGCCTTTTAGTAATATTATACAAGTAGCGTAAGGTAGTTCAAGTAATGTAAAATATCTGCACATAAATTCTCCCAGGGGACAAGCATGTGGGGAGGGAAAGAACAGATGAGTCAGTCACATAGCTATGGGTGCATCAGGATGTGCTCAGTGCATTATCAGTATGCACAGTAAGAGAAACTGTGTACAAATGACTTGCACCTTCTTCTTCATTTGTCTTTTCTCTTCTGCTCATTATCTCTTCCTTTGGTGCTTAGGCAGACTTCAATTTTGATATGTTCTTTTCTTGCTATTGCTTTTCCTATTCCTATTTGTTCATCCTGAGTTACTGCATTTTCGCAGAGTCCAGTCTCCACTGATATCGGTACGGTTTCTCCAGCATGGCACTGGTGTAGCACAGAAGTGAGCTGAGCCATTAGTGTTCGTTTCTCTCCATCTCTTTCATTTTAGTTTTATTCCAGTCAGTGTTTTCTGTGCTCTTTTTTTCTTTCAGCTCTTGTGCCAAATTCTTCATCTTGTCTCTCTCTGTTTCTCAATGTATCCATCTTTTTCTTTTGCCACTTTTCTGTCCTAGTATTTATCTATGTTCTTTTCCTTGTACACAGAGAGCTCTTTCATAGGTGGTTTGTATTCATAAGAGTCTGAAAGATGCTCTCAGCTTTAGCTTTCTTTCAAAAGAAAGCTTCTATACCTTCCTGTTTATTTTTGTTGCTTTTTTTTCTAAACGGCTGTTCTCACTGTTGAATATATTTGTAAACAGTACCTTTGGTGGCATTAATGTAGTTTGCTTACAGGTACAGCAGGTTCTTCGGCATATGATTATTTAAATGTCAAGAAGATTGATGATAGAGTTTATAAAATTGAGGACAATTCCCCAAAGTGAAAAAATAGATTTATAAACGTACAGTAGGAAAAGTAAGTAAAAGTTAAAAGAAATTTGTGTTTTAGCCTTCCTTAAAGGTTTTGTCAGGAATCATTCTGAAACATACTGTAAATCCATTTGGTTAGTTGCAATTGAAATGAATTACTTCCACCACTTTATGAATTTATTCTGAGTACAAAACTCAGTGGTGTACAGCTCAGGTCTGAAAACTGTGGGTACAGATTTCCTTCAGGTCCTGCCAGCAGTGATGCTTTGTACCATTTTAACAACCAAGCTATGAAACCTCTTCCACTAAGGTGTACTTTACTGAAGCTGGAAGAGGCACATTGCATTCAGTGAATAATATGTCTGATCATGAAGGATTTGGATTTCATGATTTTTCCATGGCTATTCTGATTTCTGAAGATTTGCATATTATTTTAATCTTCTAATGAAATCTGTCTACTACCATGCAAACACATCTCAGCTGGTGAGATTCTTACAAAAGATTTGCTGTGATTATTCACTGGTAATTATTTGTGGAAGACAATGATTGGCATCTAGTCTCCAGGGAAACTGAGGGTTGTAATTAGTTTTGACAAAATGTGCTCTCCATTATATAAACATGCTCTCCTAAGAAGGATTGTGGGGTATGATCATATGTTCTTTAATGCGCAGCAGAATTCGTCTTGATTGATGAAGGGTTAAACACTTTGATCTGCTCTGATGGAGGCAGTGTGAGCTGGTGACGATGGCACTGGCCTGGGAGACACAAGTTCTGGACCTAGCACTGCTTCTTGCTTCTTAGCTTTCAACCACTCACATCACCAGTGTTTACCTTCTTTCTCCTTCTTCTATATTTCAGGTTCCTTTGGGCTGATTATTGATCTCAGTTCTTTACATAGTGTCTGGTATATATTCTCATTTTAGGTTTTCATGTCATACAAATGAGTAATTATGCTCATTATTTTTACTGGTAGTTTATTTTAATGTTCAGATTTGGACTAAGTGACCACTGAAATTTGAATCTCAGATTACAGTTTTGCTTTTGTTACATAGCTGATGAAAGAACTTTTTTATTTTAGCAAGATTCATGCTGAAGTGTTCTATTTAAAATTTTCAATTTCCTTTCACATATTGGTTCACTGGACTTTTTTTCAGTCATTTGTAACTTACAATTTTATTTTAATGCTTTCTTTTAGGATAGATAGTGGTAAAGCAATTTGTACTTAGTGGTTTTTGTTTAATTTACATCACTTTGCACCAGCTTTTACCAACAGATCTCCCCCAAGCCCATACAACTCTTGACTTGTAACATTTTTTCACATTAGACTTCAAAATCATTTCTAATGTAATGGTCATATTTTATTCCTTTTCATCCTTCAGCCCAAACATTATTATATATGCAGTTCCCATTTCATTAAAAATAAATGAATAAATAAAAAAGCAACTAGCTGTAAAAGCCCAAAGGAATTAATGTACTCTATGAGTATCTTAAGACTCACCATGAGTTCTTACTCTCTAATGTGAGAATTTTGGAAATGAATACAAAATTCAAAATCTTGATTATGTAGAACCAATAGGGAAGGAAAAATAGAAAACACGAGATTGTCACTTATCATATACAAGTGACTGAAAAAATAGAAAACAAAGTTATTGCATGGGTGAAGATTTGTGTATATCTATATATGTCTATCTATATATGTATATATATAAATACAAATCTTTGGTGCTGATATGTATACAAATTATCTAACAAGTGGCACAGTTCAGTCAGGCCATTCTTTTTACACTGTGTTAACATGCCATTTAAAACTAGTCCTGTTTGTATAATTTTGTGTTTTTCCTTCACTTAAAAGAGAGTGATTTGATAAACAGTAATTGAATTTAAAAAAATTTATTCATTTTATGGCCACTACAAAAACTTAGAACCATAGAAAAGTTCAGGTTGGAAGGGACATCAAGAGGTCTGTTCAGGTTGGAAGGGACATCAAGAGGTCTGTTGTCCAAACTCTTCCTCAAAGCAGAGTCAACAAGGAACTGAGACCAGGTCGCTCTGAGCTTTATCCAGCCTTGAAAACCTCCAACAGTCAAGACTGCACAACCTCTCTGGGCAGCTTGCTCCAGTGCTTAATTATGGTCATAACGTAAAATTTTGTCTTTGTGTCAGAAGCTCCCATTTCAACTTACGCCCACTGTGTCTCATCCTCCCATCATGCCTGCTGTGAAGAGCTTGGTTCTGCCTCCTCGACCCCCTCCCCACAGGCACCGGGGGCTGCTCTGAGGTTCCCCAAAGCCATCTCTTCTCCAGGCTGCACAAGCCCAGCTCCCTCAGGATGTCCTCGTGGAGCAAATGCTCCAGTCCCTTAACTATCTTGCATGGGCCAAGTCTGCTGGACGTGTGCAAATTTATCAGCATCTCCTGTTGGCGATCCCCAGCTGTACGCAGTATCCCAGAGTTGTTCTAACGAGAGCTCAGTATATGGGAATAATTGTTTCCCTCAATCCCTGGTCGTGCTTCTACAGATGCAGCCCAGCATGCTGTTAGCTTCCATCACTGCGAGAGCACACTGCGGGTTCATGTTTGGCCTACTGTCCACCAGGACTCCTTCTTCTTTTCCTTAGAGTTATTGATAATCTACCTATAAATGCAGTTTTCCAACTCTCCACTTTTTTAGGTCTACTTTTGAAGAAGAAGGTAAATAAGAGGTTCTTTTGCAAAGTGACTTTATTAAGGGAGATGATGCCTTCTCGAATGACTTTGAAGAGTTATATTTTCACGCACAGGTTAAATTTCCTGCCAGCAATTTTCTTCTGTGTAAACCAGTTTTGAATTTTTCTAGTCTTTACATAAAGTCTTCCATACTTTCACATGCTTTATAAATTAATTTATTCCACTTATTACCTAGCAATGCAAACATAAATGGAAACATCTACTATTCAGTAACTTTCACTTGGCTTAGCACCATAAATTGCAGTCTACATCTTTAATGTGGCTTTTAGTACTTGATTTTACTTTCTTATCTGTATGGTTAGAACTACTGCATTAACTTGTGATCTGTGAGTCCGAGCATCTCGAAACAGACCCTTAGCAAGCTGTGGGAAGCCTGAAGGTGTGTGATACAGTTCGGTTGTTTTACGTGATCAGAGTTTTTTGCACATTCTGGACAACTCTGTGTACCAGTATAATATTTACCTGCAAACATTGATTTTTAAGTGGAAGAACTTAATTATAAGGCATTACTCCAAACTAGGCTTTAATTTATTAACACTGCTTACTTAAAATAAAAAGTAGGGTTGAATGCAGTCCCTAAGTCACTGGGGAGAGACTAAGCTTTCTTCCTGTGTCAGGTTATGCCTCTAAGCAAGGGGCATGTTCCCAATACAGGTCACCTAATTGGAGTACAATCTTGCTTGTAGGGCTGCTAAGGAAGGGAATAGGCACTAGGAAATAATCCTGGCTGCTGAGCAGTTTTACGGTTTCTATAAGGTAGGGAGAAGTGGTAGGACTGAAGAGCAACTGTGTGTGTGTGTATACGCGTGAGGGGTGAGAACAAGATTTCAGTGGGGAGCTAACTTTGCTGCAACCTTCCCTCTTCCCCAATTCTCAGTAAGTTTCTGCCTCTAAAATGATAGCATCCCGATACTGCCTGGCTGTCATCTTTTTGCAGCAGAACTCACTCTAGGGGTCTCTTTGCTACAGAACTTATTCTAAAGATCTTTGGATTCAAAAACTCTGAATCAAGAATTTTTTGCTTAAAACTCTCAAAGTATAGTAACGCAGCAGGTGTGAAAATGATAGGGGTGAAGTATCCATTAAAAGGTGGGTGCTCTTGGGAATAAGGAGTGTTTAGCACTGCAAGTGAATGGACCCTCTGTCTATTAAAATTCCCTATAGTGAGAAATCATCAGCTGGGATAAATCAGAATATCTGCTCTAAAATAATGAAGTTGGAACACTGGAACAGGTGGCCCAGAGAGGCTGTGGAGTCGCCTTCTCTGGAGTTATTCAAAACCCTCCTGGACACGATCCTGTGCAACGTGCTCTAGGTGACCCTGCTTGAGCAGGGGGGTTGGACCAGATGATCTCCCGAGGTCCCTTCCAACCTCAACCATTCTGTGATTCTGTGATTCTGTGAAGTAGACCTGGGTTGTATGTTTAATTGAAGATATGGTCCCAAGTGATTCTTTACATTTTGCTTGGTGTAGGACACGATGAGGATGTCCAATGAATAATAAATATAGGAACTGGTCAATCCTGGATGAATATGTTGTATAGCTTTGTTGTGTCTTTATAAAAACCTATACTACATTTTAATCCTAAAAGCAACATTCTTATCCAAAATATATATCAGCTTTTCATTTGTAAGAATTTTCAGGAACTTTATCAACAGTACATTCGATTGATGCATATGTACATGTATATCTGCATTATGGTAGTTAGGATGTATTAGGAGTGTTT
Organism: Apteryx mantelli; assembly: GCF_036417845.1. Lineage (NCBI taxonomy): Eukaryota > Metazoa > Chordata > Aves > Apterygiformes > Apterygidae > Apteryx > Apteryx mantelli. Next base: position 110,162,232 of record NC_089980.1, on the reverse strand, counting down.
TACAACACTTCATAAGGAATTGTTGACATCTTATTTTTATGATGGAAAATTAGATAATAGAATTTTTTTTAAGATATTTAAAGTTACAGAATTTTTTTTTAAATCTATGTTTTCTGTTCTGGCTCTATTGTATATCAAATTCTAGGAATCACAAGAAGACCTGAGAAATCCGGTGAAGTTTCTGTTCTAGCCACTGCCTAAGCTGCCAGTACCATGTGTGACCTTGGGTAAGAAACTTGACCTCAGCTCAGCTCAGGAATATTAGGTTAAAGCAGAACTTTAGCTGTAATCAGACGTCTCAGTTGAAATGAGCATATATAAACTATGTATATATGCAAAATATTGTGCTCTTGGAAACTTTTGAGTACAGTGACAGAATAAAGACCAAGGCTGAGATATTGAAAAATGTTTGGGCACTTCATTGCTCACCTCTGCAAAGCCTTAGGGACAGATGCAAAATGGGACTTAGGCAACAAAAGTGACAATCATCATACCAATGACATGTCTTAAAGTCAGCAGTCCAAAACCAAATTAATCACCTTCACTGACCTTTATGGTCACGATGAGGAATAGCACCTCAGTGTGCTAATTACAACCACATCCTAAAGACTATTTAAGCACACACCTTTAATTTTCCTGCATAACTAAAATTCCCAGATAATGTTTCTTTCAATCCCTCCCCTTCATCATTTCAAAATAAAACTTATAAACAGAGTGATAGTGATTACAGAACTAAAAGACAAAGGCAGATGACAGAGCAGAAAATCCTGCTTAAGTTCCTCAGCATGTGGATGATGACTGTTCCACTCAAAAGAAATTAAAAACCAAACAGATACACCAGAAGCTAAAAAATATTTCAGTGTTGCAAGCTTTCCTGATTTTTAATAAGTCTCACAACAGTTGGCCTTGTTCGTAAAGCCCACGTCTTGAAGTACTTCCTGAAGTACCTAGACTTTGTGATTTGAGAGAAAAATAGTATTAACTGATACAAGCGTCATTCAGTGACAAAGGGCAGATAAAAAGAAAGATTACTTTTATTCTCACGTCCTTCAAGCCAATCACATTATTTAGGAGATTTTGTCTTTCACAGTACTTCAGGTTGACCATACAACGAATGATATCTAACAGCATGAGAGAAAAAGGTGAGATAAGAACTGTAGTCACAAGGAATGTCTTGAGTTCCTATGACAACTGAGGACAGTCAGGAGGCTGGAGAAGAATCCCATCCTGTGTATGTGCTACTTACAATGATCAAAGAGGACATCTTCCTTTTATTCTTGAATTTTCATTCAGAATTAGTCGCTTGCTATCAAGTTGAATACTAATAACATACAGTACCATAACAAAGGCTGTGGTTAGAGCTTGTGATGATTTTGTGAATAATATAAAACTTACATTCCACAAAAGTAATTAATAAAGCTACCATAGGGAGAAAAGTTCTGCATGTTTATTCATTTATTTTAGCTTCCTTTGCTTTTAACAATCATAGATTACAAATAGCTCACTGTACAGAGCACAGGCTAGGCTGATAAATTTCATGGGTTTGTCATGGTGAAAATATTAAATTTCATGCCTTGTCACAGATTAATAGGAAAACTATATTAAAACTATGCAGACAATTTATATAATTTAAACTGAATTTCAGAGGCATGCTTATTTAAAAAAAAAAAACAGAATAAAGCAATAATGTACATAGGAAAATAAAAGGCTTCTGGAGGATAGGTTAGCAGCACAATGTTGAAACATCTTGGAACTTCTCTCTGGTAAAAGGAAGACTGATATTATGCTGGGCTTGCCCCCGTTATACATACACATTTACTGAAAAGAAGGGACATTATATCTTCTCATACTTTCTGTGTGATTTATCTCCCTTAATAAATAATTAATAAATACCTCAATGTTTGTCATCTAAGCCTAAGATAATCATTCTAGGTCCCTTGTATTGTCAGTAAAGAGAAATAGGTATTTCCTGAAAGTGATTCATCTCCCCCATCTCAAACACCAGTTTCAAGGCTGTGTAAATTGCTTTCTGGATTTTTCTTGAAGAAGCTACTCCAATAAGGTTAATCTCACATTTTCTATAGACATATGGGACAACTGATAATCCAGCCTGTGGATTTTTTTTTTATAGAAAATGTTTGGAAATTGTTGAATAAGACAGTGGTAGAATACAAGGACCAAACCAAAGTGAGTCTGTTTTTATTAAATATGTGAATAAAGAATTAGTATTTACCTGTATCTGGATACCTTTAAAATTATAAATGACTCAGGAGAAAAACTGTGCTATAAGCAGCATAGAAGAATGTTAAATTATCTGCAACAAGTCATGGAAAAGGTCTCAATGTGGCAAACACTGAATTCCATATGACTGAAAAATATATCCCAGTGTTTCCTGTGTTTCTAAGATGCATATGTTTCACACAAAATATTTCTCCATATTGGGATTCATTAGTACATCACTATAGCTTTTGCTTTGTTAGTCGCTTTGAAGTCATACAAGACAAGATATGCATTTTATGCCTATTTTCTGCTGCATCATCTCTGTGATATTTAATATTTTCATCTCTTGCTTTTGGCACTACTGTTCTCAAGGTACCATCAAGCTCAGCCTCATCAGTTGCAGCAATAATCATATCATCACCAATTATATCTTCCCTGGAAGTATCACCAAGTGCCCTATAACTCTTTTTCTACAATATTTCACTGACACATTTAATCTCAAATGGTAATCTACAAAGCTGATAATGTCCTCCTAGAGTGTTAGAAGTACCTAAAAAGAGACATACCTATCTAATTTCACCTACCAGGCTCCATCTTTCTTATTTGAAATTGTAACAAGCTGCTTGGGGCTGCTAATTGATGTTGCAAATCTTCTGATGTCAGTATGGAGTGGTGATACTAGGAAAGGTGGTGTTTAACCTTCTGGTATTAAACATCCTTTTTGAGTACATTTTTAGTTTGTTTGGTTTTTTTCTGCTCCAGTCAAACTGCTGATGCATTCACCTGTGATATCAACTTTCTTGATTCTTGTACTGGCTGAGGACAAAATTTTGCCACCCTTAGTCACTTGAGCCGTACTTTATTCCCTAACTAGTCCCTCAACTTTACTGCTGATTATAGTGAAACTACTCATGCAGCTTAACAGCTGGATTTCAAGCATTCAAGTACAGCAGAAAGTATCTTACTGCAAATGCATACAACTGATGCAACATTTATTTCAATGTAAATATGCTGAGACTCTCCAGTTCCTTTAAATATATCAAGATAACCTGTGACAATAACCACTCTGGGTGTTAAATTTGTCATTAAATGTCTCACTCACCTATATGCTCAAAGCATTATAGATGGTCATTCAGTTATGAAAAATTGTAATTTGCCTTTGCTTTCCTGGTTGTCACTTACAGCTTCACCACTCCTTCTGATTAAGCAGGCTAAATCCTCTGCTGATATAAATAGGTGAAATATCACTTCATGCTTTCCCTTAAAAGCAATTAGCTTTCATGGCTTCTGAATGTTTCTGCCTTTTTGAGTACACTGAAAACTGCTGTGCTTGTTTGAGTGTTTATGTCCTGCCTGAGTGTGTTGGAAGAGGGGCCACAAAGATTTAACTTTAGACTTGCATTTGTTTTATTTTCTCCTTCAGCCTTCATGATTTCATTTCTGTCCCAGCATCAGCGCTATGCCTACTCAGATCACAAAACAAGCTTTAATTCTGCAGGGGTATGGAGGCTCCACAGAGCTCAGTATTGTAATTATCTGCATTCCTCACTTCACAAAAAGTCTAACTGTTGCTCTCCCCCTCACCCCCACCTAGTTTATTAACTAGGCTTTTCCAACACTGTTGCACATGCTAGAAGTCTTCTGATATCAGCATAATCCACAATCCTGTTCACACAGAGTTAAGATTACTCGGGAATATATATTACTTCCAAAGACAGAATACATCAGGTAAATTAGTACCTCTTCGTAAATGTGAGTAGACATGATTTTATTAAGAACAGGAGTAACAGAGAGGAAGGAACACTTTTTACAGATATTCGATCTTTTAATCTCAGTACAAAAACATCACTTGATAACTACTAGAGATTCTCCCTTTGGGCCTCAATTAGAAGGATACAAGACAAGATCTTAAACTTAAAAAACAATCATTATCGATGGTAACAGAGCAGGTAACTTTAGCATATTTAGTAAAACAAAGAGTTTCTTTTATATCTAAGCTGTTTTATAAATCACTATAACACTTGCCTGACAAGTACTCCATCCACTTGTTTCCGAGCAAGCTTCTGTCTCTTATGAGACTCTTTGGACAATAAGCAGAAAACATCCTCAGTCTTGAATCTTTGCAACCCTGGAAGAGAAATCTGGACCTGGCTGATATTCTGTCTGTTTGGAAAAATAGAGCAATGCTGGTAGATGACCTCCCCCAACAATTTTATGGGAAGCCGTATTACAGCCACGCACCACTCTCTCACTTATCTGCTAACGATAATAATGCTTATGACTTAAAGATGACGACCAATAAACAGAATTAGGTGCTAACAGCAAAGAAAGTTCATGCAACTGAGTGGTTGTACTTCAGCTGACAAGAGGAGGTAAAACTGAAAATAGAAGTCTCTGACAAGACATTGGATGAACAAAGAACAGAACTCTTACAGAACAAATTCTCTTTATTCAAGAACTAAATAAAAACATATATCCTGACATAGCTAGGAAGATTCAGGATGGAAAATTAGGCATGTTTTTGCCAGGTTCAGGATGATGGAGGACAAGATAAAAGACCATTGCTATGGTAAAGGAGGGATGGAGGATAAAACAAAGACAGGGTCTTGTGAAAGTGCTGTCAAATGTTTCACAGATTATTTATGATTTCCTTCTCCCCAGTGCTTCCAAGGAGAGCAACTTCAGATAATCCTTGTATACCTTTACGGCTTTTTTTTCTCTGGCATGTAGATGTCCTCGTGTTTATCCTCAAAGAAGAGAGAAATTTTTTGGAACTTTTAATGTCAGCAATCAGCTCTGGTTAATAATACTACCCTGGCTGTCATGTGTGGAGGTTACTTTGGCAGATGTGTGGGAAACCTTGGATCTGCTGAGGCTCTTATAACTTTAGAACTGTTTCACCTTTATCCTTTACTTCCTCTTCTTTTCTATGGAAAATATTGTCATTTCTGAGCCAGTCAAAAGGTCTCTGAATTCTTTCTGTAGAGGATAGTTTCCAGAGAGTTGGACCTTCCCTGCCAAAATAACCAGAGCCAGAAACTAGAGCTTTCATGAAAAGATGCTAAGGAAGGTTATACTTTTGTTGTGACTGGCACTATAAGGATTGGCTGCTATGAGGCTCTGGGCTTCAAGAGCAAAGGTTAGGAAGGTTCACAGGTAAAATGTGTGTAGATCATTCAAAGGATTTTCTACAAAAGTGAGAGAGTTTATAGTTTTGCTAGTAAATCGTAATTCTGCAATAATTTTCTTAGATCGGTTTTTATTAGATCAGTTTTTTTGTAAAGAGTGAACTTGCTCTCATACAGTCTCTCAAATACAAATAGCTGTGACGCAAGGAGGGTAACCAGTATCATCTAAGGTAGCAAAATTTCTCTCAGTCTGCTTTAGGTGTCTAGTTTAGCAGAAGTCTTATGTTTATTCTCACCAAAATAAAAACTGAATGCTGCAATATTGCTTTTGTTTGCCTGTCTGCTACTACTTGTTCTTATTTATGTGGTGCTGGTGATGTGTAGTTTACCACACATGCAGAATTACAGAATTGTTCCATAGATGTGACATTAATGTTCCCACATATGAGACCTCTGGACACCTTTCCATATAAGATTCACAAAATTTCCAAACATAGTATTCAGATTTTCAGAGGATCCAAGCACCCACTTGGAGGATTCCTGCAGACACTCCTGGAATACTCACCTGACAGCCATATATAACCAATTTCAGAGGTTGTCATAAATTTAAATGAGAGGCCAGTACAGTGTATTCAGTATCACTGGATATTCTAGAATGCACACACAACGGAAAAAAACAGCCCTTCAGAAGTGGTCGTGTCAGAAGAGCAAAACAATTACTCTGACAAAGAAAAATTCTAAACCACTGAGACAAGCTCGAAATATGGCAACGATATATAGATAGGCTGTATGTTCTAGATAGAAAATCAGGTAATTGAAAGAAAAAAGGACTCATTAAGTGCTGATTAAATGTGACTGATTTGCAGATATTTAAGTGTGAAATGGTACAACAAAGAAGATGGACGTCAGGATCCCTCCTTTATTAATAGAGAGACTGTAGCTGCAAAAGCTCAGTATTCCCAAAATAGCTCTTCCATGAACATCAAAGTGAAGAGGACAAATGTAACAGTGACCTGATTCTGAGAACAGAAATGTGTGGCACACTAAGAACAGACATTCACTGACTATATCAGAGGTGATAACAGTGACTCCGCAGCAGAACTGTTTGCATCTCTGAAGTACCATGGAAACCAGCAAATAAAAGAAGCATAGTTGCCTTAAGCTGACAGGCAAGTTGGAGACGGGCTGTACATGCTGATGGAGGGAAAGTTATCATGTTGATGAATGACTTGGTAATAGATAATCTAGAACTGGAGATAAAAGTGGAAGCAGCCAAAACAAAAGCTACAAGTTGTCTAAACTGTTTTGAAGAAAGCAGTTTTACAGATGGAAGGAGGCAGGAAAGACTAAAGTGTGAAAGAGCTGTGGCTTCCTTAACCTGCAGAACTGAATGTTCAATAGACAGACTTACTTTAGTCTCATGCTTTCTTCATTGTCACAATATATCTCAAAGACATTATCACAACAAGACCATTATCACTCTAAGTTGATGCTCAGCATTGCTCAAATGCTGACGGTATTCATATGGCTGTGTATAAAATTAATCTCATCCTAAAATACATATCTAAAACAGACCGGATGAATCGCATCCCTGCTTCTTTTTTACTGAATATAAAAGGAACTACGTAATTTGATCAGATACGTATATACACACCGTATCTGGATAGGTAAAAATGCTTTTTTGAGGCTTCAGTTGGTCCGGAGATATAACATATGCAAAGCATGCAGTAGCACGTAACAGTTTGAAAGAAGATCTAGACACATTCTTGCGTTTATTAATGGTGCTAAATGTCTAGTAGGGATGAAAGATTTGATGTATACAGATTATACATATGAGAAAGCATCTGCAAACCAGACTTCCTTCTGTAAACATAAGTTCAGGTATAGGAAACATGAGTATCCAGGAATATTGAGAAACATCATCTGTAGTGAATGATGGCACAGACTCAAGAAGTGGTGCATCTTGAGACATTTATTATTTGTTTCTGAGCATATTTATACTAAGAAGTTTGCTGCTTCAGCGGTTTTACAGATATAGACTGTTCACGTCACAGATACGCTTCGCTAAGCCAATCATCATGCTGATTATGTCACAGGTAGCCAATCATTACACCGATCACGCACGCAGTGATCATGCCTTGTACCTTGCTACTTGCTTCTTGTTTCCCATATGCTTTGCTGCTTGTAACTTTCCACCAGTTTAACCCTGTCATGACCCTCCACAATCATCTTATTACCTGGATTATATCAGATGAAAGGAATCTTGAAAGATAAGATTAGTGCTAGGTAAATAACACTTTCTCTTCATATATATGTACATATATACTTAATAAACTTACAAACTATGCTGTGAATTTGAGATTTGGTAAAGAAGCTCCTTAACTTTTAACTCAATCTGATTTGAATTAAGAGAGGTTTTGAAGTAGTGAGTTAACATGAGAGAATTTCACCACTAAAAGTAGGTTCAGCTGTAAAATTTAGTAAGCATCCAGTTTCTTTGCAAGTTTTTCCAGAATGCTATCAAAGAATTATTGCATTTTTTTTAAACTGTATGTGTAAATTCAGTTGAGATTAAGTAGTGTAGAGGTTTGGGGAGAAAAAAGTCTCTTCCAGCGTCAGCCAGTAATCAAGGAAGCTCTCTGGAATATGACAAGGTGATGGAGTGATCTGGAGCCCAAGGATCTTCAGGGAGAGTGTGACACATATGGTGCGAACAGGGCAGAAGCTCAATTAAGATAGAACTGAAATAATTCAGTGGGCCAAAACACTGCATTGTGCTGCCAACAAACATTCACCCTTATGTGTATACTTCCCTAGGCTTAGAGAACACTGGTGGATTGGAGGAAAAAATAAGTGAGAAAGAACATCGCTTGACATATCTGAACATGCTGTTCAGACTCCCTCCACTGGACCACAGTCCAAAAAGTTGTAGTCTATGTTGAAAAGACTAAGCAGACAATAATCACAAATATAGATTTGCTTCTGCCAGATGACAGGGTTGGAAAGGGTTGGCTTGCCTGCGTGACTGGTACAGGAAAGCATGACCAATATCGGCATGAAAAAAAAGAAACTCTGGTAAGGAGTTTCTTCATTTATGTAGGAAAAAAATCCAAGCAGGAGTGCATGCAACCTTGATATAAGTAGGATATTAAAATTACAATATTTGAACTCCCTTTATAATCAGTGGAGAGGAACAGGTACTTTAAGGATCCTAAGATAGATCCTAAGACAGATTCTTCTGACCTAAAGTAGGTCAGAAGAAATATATCTTAGAAGTGTCATTACAACATGAATATTTAAAGGTAAGTGAATTTCACCTTAGATGTATACTATAATATCTTATATAAGATAACATAAAACAATATTATAAATAGTTTATAAAGCTATATATGACTATATAGTATATTGATCTATACAATAATATTATCATTCTTTTTCTCCAAATTTTCACTGCGGTGACCTTTTATTCCATTCTGCCTTCAGTAATTGATACAGGTTTACGGCTTATATGCCTGTGCACTGAAGTCCCTTTCTAATGCATGTGCATTCACTTATTGGCAGGAACAAATGCCATTGTATTTAATAAGTTCTGGGATAACTTTGGGTGCTGATGAGCCAGCCGTTCACTGAATGTCCACACTCCTTTTGGCATCAGTTCTCCAGCTATAACTTTTTGGACTCAAAAGGGTGAATTCATACTGCCTCCAAATTCCTGCCTAACAGTTTGCATGCAGGGCATGGTGGAACAGATGGTCTTTGCATGGCAGGAGCTTTCTAGGATCAATTTCACCTCTTTTTGCCAGAACAGCTGACAACAACATGAATTGATATCAGTTGTCGCACTTTTAGGAAAGGATAGATAACACGCAAATTCCTACAATTTCTAAAAAAGATCCATGAAATCTCCCATGGGTGTTCCACAGAGGATGAGTTGTGAAGTTTAAAAGGCCTTTGTGTTCAAAGGAGGGTGTAAAGGTTTTAATGGGATTGTGCAAGAAGTTCCTAGTATGAGATTCAAGAGAGATCAGAAAATAGTTCCTTCATTCTCTTGAATTAGAAAATGATTTGGTCTAGTAATCATAAATAAGACAATATGAAAGTAGCTGCATTTCTTCCTGCATTATTCTAATAACTCTTTGGAGCAGACAACAGGGATTTAACTTTCTTTGAAAAAGTAATTCTTACATTAATAATAGCTGATATAATGTCTGTGTTTATTATTTATTTATGAGCTGTGAGACAATTGATGTTCTGGAGCTGTCAGTCATTTAGATGTCTCTTTCACAGATAATATCTGCTGGTTTTCACAGTCTATTTTCAGATTGTTATCTCTGTAGTTTTCTCAGAATATTACACAGTAGTACAGACTATGATTTTGCTCAAATTATGCTTAAATTTAAAAGATTTTAAATTTAGTCATCAATAACTGTTTGCATATATCTAATATTCTTTCTCTCTCTTTCTCTGGTCTTTGAAGCTTGTGTTAGGAATTGAATTCTGAAGAATGTAAAAGCTAAATTAAAAAATGATGGGGATCCAGTATAGGCACCTAATTAATATGTAGGGCAGGAAAAGGGAAAGGATCCAAGGGTTCACTGCTATGGGAAAAGCAGTATAAACAGCCTTTCTTTACAGTGTAGCTCCAGAGTCGGGGTTTAGAATGGGGGGGGGGGGGAAGAAAGGTAGTGAGAGAGCAAGTGTGCTACATAAGGGTCAAAAGAAGATCCATCACTAGACTGGTGTGAGGATGCAATGAACCCAAGGAAAAGCATAGCAAAAAAAGGACCAAAAGTTCCAGTTAGAGGAAACTATCGTGTCATTTCCCAAAATTCATGTGAAGAAGATGAATATTTTCATACTTGTCTAACCCAACTGAACATATGAGAGGCTGGAAGATTCCTGTAGGGCACAGAATGAAACCAATAGGCATTTCTGTTAGTATTTCTGTTAGCAATCATCCACCCATTTATCCTACCTACAGAGAAGATGGAAAAGCCTTAACGAATAAATTACATATAAAAAGACAACAACGTCTAAGTGTAACAACTTACAACAACAAAATGGCATTCAAATCATGATATAACCCAACTATGGTAAGCAACTGATCTCTGTATGAGTTTTCCAATTGTTGATTTTTGTATAGCTTAAATCAAGGTATTCTTAGGAAATCTGAGATACAATTTCTTACTACCCATTTAACATTTAATTCACTGGACTGTTTCACTTCTTTCTCCTAAGTTTACCTGATGTACTCTAAGTTGAATCATATTTTTGATCAAATTTCTAGGGCTTGTCATAGTGAAAGATTAATCCATTGGATATAGCCACAGTTTATCAGTGGGAATTAAGAACATGTATCTAAGTATTGGGCTAAACCTCTAGTTCAAGCTTTAAAGAGCCAACATTGTTTTCCTCTGATCATACTGGGAATGGCAAAAATTTGATTAACCCAAAATTTGCTATTCCCACTGTTTTCTGTGCTTCAGAAAACAGGGTGTCCTCCAGGACAATATTTTATAATCATATATATAAACCTTTCATGAATATTTGACCAAAATATGGAAAATAATAAAACCAGGAAGGGTCAACATGAGCTCAAAAACACAAGGAAGAGGAAAAATATGTATCTTTTAAACAGGCAGTTTATGTATTTCACACATTTTTTATTTTGCTTCATATCAAGCATATGGACTACATCTACAGTAGTTACTTTCTCTAGCATTTATTCACAAACTTTTTTTGCTCAACTGCTTAAGTCAACTACAGAGAAAAAATTTTCAGATTAGCCCAAAGACCTCTTTTTTATAACTGCAAAAACAATTTCTTTCTAATGGGATCTTGTCTTTTCTGTTCTTCATAAAACAAGATTTATTTTTAAAACCATTCATTACCTTTTAAACAAGATTTGTTTTTAAAGCTATTCATTGTCTTTTAAACAATAGGTGAAGAAAATAAAACAGGTTTAAGTCTAAACTTAAAAAAATTAAAGTGAAATGTCAGCATGATAAGTCTGCGCTCAGTATGAAAAGTCTGGACTATGCATAAATCTTGGTAGTTGCTCTCAGCTCAGTCCAGCAAGCATTATTTAACCACAGTAGCAGAACTTGAAAGTGAAAAACAATATCCAGTTAACAGAGATAACGGTACTGTGGAACAGAAACATGAGAAGTACAAATAAAGGAAAATGAAACGGCAGGGTGTTTGGAGGTTTATGAAAGTAAAATGAGGAAACCTCACATCAAAACTTAATACTTGGAAAAATAGAACACAGACCAAATGAAAAACCTGTTTACTTTTGAGAAGGAAAAAAATGATGAGGACACAAAAATAATCTATTGTATACAGAAATTTTAGGGGTGATTGGTAGTTTGCACAAACAGAATAAGGAAAACATCTAATTAACTGCACCTGCTGTTGGAATGAAAGTGAGGCAGCTCCATTTAATTTTTTTAACTGTAAATTACAAAAATGTTGATCCTTAAAGATGAAGGAAACATTTTTCAAAAATAAAAACAAATATGGGGATTTACATATAAAAAGGCATTCAATTTTCAATCTGCTCAGTAAAAAACACTTAGAAACAAATAAGCCATTTTTGTAATAACATAGAAGAAAAATGTGATTATTTCTTTGCTGCATTTTGGGAAATGCTTTCCTTCTCCCATTCATAAATAAGGTTAGCTTTTATACACGAACATAGCTTCACCAAGACTAACTCTGCTTGAAATCTTACAGGTAGTAAGTCTTGTATATGACTTGTATATGGGTAGTCTTGTATAGAACTTGAACCCTTTAGTCAGTTTGGGAGTGCTAGAAAACATAGGCTGGCCCTACTACAGCCAGACCTATGCTAGTATAAGTTAACCATGGAGACCTTGCGGCTAAAGGAAAGCAACTGCAAGATGAAAGTTGCCGTGCTACCTGGATGTTGCCAAAAAAGAATACAGTGCAGGGAATGGCCCAGGTGGTGATGGAAAGGAGAGGCAAACAGTTTGATGCTGACCTGTGATTACCACAATACAAATGAAGATACTCAGGATGGACCACTTTAGAGTCAGTGGTGGTGTGTCTGCTGAGGCCTCCTATCCATTGCCTGATCTTGTGTCATCTCCATAGAAACTAGAACCAAGAGAAGAACAACAGAGAAATACAAATCAAGGTTTCCTAGAGGGGAAGGATCTGATTTCTCTGTTTATTTAAGCAGAGATTTTACAGAGAAATGTACATTTTTTTTAAAGGTTTGTTGGAGAGGAGGTCAAAGAAGACAAACAATACTCAGCTATAATCAAGCGAGTGGAGCAAGCATGTTAGTTAGAACAAAGCTAAAGAGGAAAGGATTAATTGCTACCTACTAAGCTACCCTCCAAACAACAAACCTGTACTGCCCCACATGGCAACCTGGTAGGAAGGGAAACAATGGCAATCCTTCCTGGCACTGTGGGTCAGGCCTCTCATCCAACCTGGTAAAAACAATATTATGGTGCCAGATTTTTAGAAACTTGTAGATTACAGCTTGTTTAAAATACAGCTGTCCATCACGTCCGTGGTTTGTGCTCTTAGGTATGCATCCAGCCCAAACTCCAGTTCCTTCATCAACTTGAAAACAATTAATGAACCATGTCCTCATTATGTTAAGGATTAAAAGTTTCTTGATGTGTTGGTGATAACAGCTTTGTTTTTCTCTGTCGAGACTGACCTCCAAGCCCTGGGGACAAAGCCTTCTTGGTAGAAGAGATCTAGCTATAGGAGGGACTTCCAGGATTAAGAGGATTCCAGAGTGTGACCATCTCTAATGAAAGCTTTCAAAAAAGCTTTTTCCAGCATTACAAGTTCCAATATCCCTGTTAAATGAAAATGCAAAAGGCAAATAGATAACGTTTCTATCTGCTATGGAAATAAATCAGACATTTCCATGTTATTTATTTATTTATTTATTTATTTATTTATCTATAGTGTATCTAACTAATTTTATCCTCCCCTCAAATACTGCATTCATTTCCTGAAACAGCAGAATAGACAGAAACATCATGAAGCATCTCTGTTATCCCTAATTCATTTCATTCACAAAGTACCAGACCATTTGTGATTAAAAAACACCTAAGACTTAAAAACTAACTAAATAAACAGCCTGAGACTCAGCTGAGGATGGACCAACGATCTACGTGGTAACAGCAATCTCTATATAAGAGTGTTTGTCCCTTGTCAGTATTCTTTCTTTTTTGTGTTTTGAAAATTGTTCAATAAAAACGATAGGAAATTGAAATTAAATGGCATGTAAATACCTTTAAAACTGTTTGTTTGTTTTAGTCTTTAAACTATATATCGTGTGTGTGAGAGAGGGAGAGGGAGAGGGGGACTAAACTGATGCAATTACTGGGTGAGAAGCTTAAGTATGAGCTCAGTGGTTGTCTGTTTTCTCTCCCTTTCAGATGGCAAATCAGTGCACTCGTACTTGGAATAAGGCACAGAATTCGTTGCCTAGAAGGGAAGTAAAAATGGGTAGAGAACAGTGCTGGGAGCTGATGAAGGTGTGAACTGGAGGAGATTGGAAGGAGGGAATGGCTAGGAGGTGTTGTGGGTGGATGTAGGGAGAAAGGTGGTGGGTAAGACCCAAATTCAAAGGAAACCAGGATTTCTCTACATCATGTACCAGACAAACAAGTTGTCTACTTAGGTTTTTTAAATGGCATAGTATCACAATCTGAGGCTTCCAATTTATTGTATCTCTATAAAAGGAAATAGAATGTAGTGTAGATGTATTTATTTTCTTTCTTTTCTGTTTGGTTAAGTTCCAAACTGATTACTTTTTGTACAATTTGGATTTTCACACACTTTTTACTCTAGCTTTTTGGTGCTGATATACAGCAGCAGCTGCAGCTGAAAAGTCAAATTAAAGCATAGCTACTATTTCTTCAAGGGTTTATTTCATATGCCATTTAAACATTTAAAACACCAAAGTGATGGCTTAATTCCCTGGAGTGAGCACAGCTCAAATGACATAGCAGAAATGTCGACATCAAAGTGAATACCAAGCAAACGTCAAGCGAAAATCAGATCATTTAAAATGCAAACATGTCCTGTAACTGTGAAAGCGGAAGATAAAGTAGTTGAAGTGCACAGACCTACCCATCCTTGGAATACAGTTCCAAGAATCCATACGCTACAAGGATAAAGTAGCACCATATGTCCTTTCCTAAGTGACTTATATCTGTATCAGAACAGGATGAAATACATACCAGACTCTTTGTAAATAACATAATTTAAAACTCTGGTACAAGTCCTTTGCTTTCTTAACTCTCTCTTCAGTAAAACTGCTTTTTTTTGGTGCTCCTTTTAATGTCCAGCAACTTGTTTATTCAAACCAGATTCTTAAATGTGCTCAATCTTACAGCGTTCTGAACAAAAGTAAGGCAAGACAATGCACAGATATTCTCCTTATGTTCTTATTATCCTTATATTCTCCAGATGTTCTTTTGAAGATGAGGATAGGGGCACTCGAGGTGAGCAGTACTGATTGTCATCCCTATTCTAGACAATGTGAACAAGAACTGACTGTTAATTTTGCAGTTCATGACAAGAAAACTGCACCAAGCACTGTGAAGTAGTATCTTATTTAAGGAGGCAAAAATGCTGACATAACACCAAATATGATTCACTCTCTTTCTTTCCTCCCCTCAGGCTAGCTCTTTGATGAAGCAAAGGTCAGAGTTCTATCTTTTGGGGACTTTCAGAAGTATTATATTGAGTTAAACCTCATGACTATTCGATCTAAAATCCTGAATTAAGATTTTAATAGTGCTCACTCAATTTCATAAAGAGCTAGTTCTTGTAAACATATGTGTAAGGCATGCAGGAAAGAGAGTTAATACTGTTTAAAATTATATTAAGTTTGACACAAAAGCTGTTAGGCATTTATTGACATTCTGTAAACTTAGTGATCATTATACTAGAATCCACTATAACTTATTTTTAGCACATATGTAAACATGCATTTTTTTCTTTCCTCAATGATATCTCAGTCTTTAAGATGTAGCCACAATTCTGTATGTTTCCTATGTTTTTTCAAGCTGAGAAAAGCTTCAGTGCTGATCTTTTCTAAACATTTCAGAATTTTACCAGTAAGCCAGGCCTGGGGTCAACAACTGACCAATCTGCTTAGCTGCTGGTGAAGCAAAAATCAAGCCTGTAACCAAAGTTGGTAAAGGTGTTGGGATCAGCAGATGAGACATGTAGCTGTAGGATTCCATCTGGAGAGCACAGTCTTTTCCAAATATGCCCAAGTAAAGTGGGTAAGAGTGCACAAACACTCACCTTACCCACATCTGCCAGTATTTTTTCTTTAACTGAAACAGAATCTCAGTTTAAAGAAGTAAGATGAGAGTTGTTTGGTTATTGAAGATAACAATTTCCATCATTTTCAGCTTTCTGTTTTAGTCCACAAACCACTAACAACAGAACATAAACCTTATCACAATGGGTGTCTATCCTACTAAATAAAGTTGCAGCCAGGCTTACCTCTATCCAAAGTCTTATAATTATTGGACTACAGGCCTCCTGGGGAAAAGCAGCTTGTGTTTCTACGTGGATTCATCATTGAATTGACAGAACTGTCCTTAACTTCTGCGTATACGGCCTTCCTAATTTATACCCAAATCCTGGCTCATTCATTTCTCAAATGGTGGGTACACAGCCAACTTGCAAGATGCCTTGCCCATCATGCATACCTGCAGGACCATCTGACTTGCTTTGCCTTGTGATCTGTACATCTGAAGTTTGACAGACCATATCTAGGCTGAAAAACTAGCTTGGGTCCCTGACCAGTCCCACCAAGATCAGTACACAGATTATTTAGAGAGCAAACCAGTGAGGCAGGGCTCAGGTACAGCCCCTGGAAGAACTGGCACTTGAGAACTGCTGTACCATCAGCCATGCCCAGACAGCCAGCCTGCAGCAGCCTCCTGCTGCAACGGGCACATGGGAAGGTGCTGGGTAGAAGACACACCTTGTTTGCTCAGAGCAGACTGCACATAGTCCCTACACCCTCTCTATGCCCATCTTTTCTGTGGCATATATATTTCGTATCACTTTGCAGTAGAAGAGAGCTAAAAAACACACAGTGCCAATTCATGTCTACTTTGGCAAAAGCAAAGTGGGCAATCTGCTGACTCTCACAGTTTGCTTTGCTGCATAACTGCCCTTTTTACCTGCACCTAAAGTCAGCCAGTCAATGCTCCTGATATCTTTAATGATCTTGTGCACAGGCTCCGGATGCATCAGGAATTGTTTACTCATGGTGGGTGTAAAGACAGTCTCTCAGAAAGCTCTTTGATTCAAAAGACAAATGAACAAATGCACACAGAATTTCCTTAACATTTTTCCTTTTTTTTTTTTTAATTTAATATTCTCCACTGATTTTAGCTAAACTCACTCAAAGTGAATCAGGATATGGAGAAATATTACTGGTTGTGAACTAAGGTTGGGATTTTAAGGCAAATACCTTTTTTAGATGCTTAAATATAGATTATGTAGCCCAACTGTTGGCACCCAGAAAATGTCCTCTGCCCTGGTATTTCCTAATGCTTGCTCAGCAGGGTAGCAGCAATGCCAAAATATCACCAGCAGGTCTACTTCCAGACAACTTCAAGTCAGGAAGTTGATGGGTCACAGCTTTGCTCTCATATTTGCTTTGAGGGATGCCAAAGTCATGCCTAGTGTAAAGCATCTTCCTAGTGTCACATCAAGTATGAATTTAGTCTGTTCAAATATGGATTTGAGACTATGCTATCCTAATATGCAAAGCAAGGGAGAAAAATATTTAAAGTAGCAATAATTTAATGTATTCATTTCTTTAGATTACTTAAATATTCATACATTCAAAGCTCTGGGTGTTCATACAAAATATTAATAGAAAATCCAGGAACACAATGAAGTCATACGTTTTACTTCTCAGAGCTACTTTGTCAGAGGGAAACTGCTGTATTCTAACAGCTTTATAGCTCTCCAGAGCAGTTTGATTTTTTTCTTCTTTTTCTTAGACCTAAATGTTAGCAGAAAACTTCTGGAATAGAACTTTAATTTTTCAAATACTCTGGAAAAAAAGAGAGCAGAGAAATACAGGAGAGGGAGAGGGAGAGGGGATGGGGAGTGGGAGGAAGAGGGAAAGAAAAAGAAAAAAGAAAAAGAAAAAAGAAAAAGAAAAAGAAAAAGAAAAAGAAAAAAGAAAAAGAAAAAGAAAAAGAAAAAGAAAAAAGAAAAAGAAAAAGAAGAAAAAGAAAAAGAAAAAGAAAAAGAGACAAAAAGAAAGGAAAAGAAAGGAAAAAGAGAAAAAGAGAGGAAAAAAAGAAGAAAAGAAAAGAAAAATACAAGTGCCCATGCTTGTTCAATATGCTTAACAGGACGGCACTGTATATTCTAAAATATTATGTTGTTAAGATAGAGCTTTATAGTCCGTTAGACTAGTTCAATGTAAAGTGCATATTTATTTGAAGACTCTTCAATCAGGAAATTTGAAAAACAGTTTACCATCTCAAACTCCCTCAAAAAAATTTCCATCTGACCTGATGAGACAAATCAGGACCACAGTGGTGATTTAATGGAGCAATCAGCAATGTGTCAAATATGATTGATGTGTCCCTTCAGAAACCTGACAGGTGATTTGATCCCCACTGGCACAGACAAATCTTCCTCTGAAGACCCTACTGCTAACACAAGATGTAGAAAGATTTTTCTAGTCAACTGTCTTTTATTTTGCCCTTGAATTGAGGCTATTTTTTTGTTCAACCCCTTTGCTTTGCTTTGATTTGAATAGTATCGTCCTGACCTAGAGATGTTATTTATGACAGAACATAGCTCTCACCTTTCAAAATGTTAAATGTTTTATCAGGTGGTGAAAGTTATTTCTCTGCTAAAGGTAAGTTAAGAAAGTAATAAATGTAATTTTCACAAAACACCAGTTCTAATAGCTATAAATGTGTTTTAAAAACAGTGAAATTCACACTAGGTAGAGTCAAGAACCATAGTTACCTTCTGTTCTGGGCTTTTATGTGAGTTAATGTGGAATGAATGCAGAGAAGGGCAGAGGGCAAGCAACAAGCATAAATCAATTGGGTGCTCATTTTATTTCAAAACAGATACAAATCTCTTCATGCTAAATGAATATTTTATATTTAAAGTATACATATTTGAAAGCTTTATTGAAAAGTGTCACAAAAATTATGGTTTTAGCTTGTGCCAATGTAAAGCTACATGAGTTGCCTTGTTGCTTCCAAATTCATTTAATTTATAAGCTCCCTGTCCACCCAGCTTTACAGCCCATTCACAGCCTTAGCCACAGAAGTCAATTTTGCAAATAAGACTTTACTGTAATTTGACATACCAGGTCACAGATACAGTGGTCCTGTGTGTATTAGTAGATGTCATTCCTGCTAAGGCCAGGGACATTGAAGCCATTAAAAATAATTGACTGTATCAATTAATGTTCAATTATATGTAATTACGAAGTTATCATACACTGTTTATACAATGCTGGGTGCACGATGAACAAAATGCACATAAGCAATGTGTGAACAAACATTCTCCGCAGAACAAACAAGGACACCTCGCTTCTTCTCCCTGTCAGCACTACTTCGTTCGGCGGATGCAAAGCAGCTCTGACGCTCGCTGGGACATAAGTGGGAGTGTGGAGGGGATTTGGGGAGGTCAGAGCTGCCCTGGCAGTGGCAGTGGCATCACAGCTCCCCATGACCAACACCAACCTCGTGGCTGTGGGGCCGGGGCAGGTGTGATTCCTGTGCTGCTGAACGCTCTCTGTTGCTACTGTCCAGCAGCACGATTAAAGCATCCTACCAGGGACCAGTGTGACCCAAACATGCTCAGGATGAGGCAGGTTCAAAGATGCAGTGGAGCTATTTTTTGCACCTTACTCTTCCACATTGCATTGTGTGCTTTTTTAGCTGCAAGCAATGCTCAGCAATGTTGGCTGTATGTGTACATGAAACTAGAGAGTGATGGATGATGGATATGAGCGGGTAGGGAAGCCAATAGACAAGTTTGGTAAGCAAATAGACAGATATACAACAGGAAGGAAAATGATAATCAGATTAATATAGACACATTATTTGTATAAATTCCTTCTCCACATAAGGTTTGCAAGTAATTTCCATTAAAAAGGCATGAGCTGGTAGGGAGAATTGGGAAGAGAAAGCAGAATATCAGTTCTCCTGTAAAAACTTAGGTCTACATGATGGTGTTTATTTTTCTTTATGAAGTATAAAAAAAGTCTGTTGAACCTCTGAGCAGTTGAAAAAGGTAATTATTTGCAATGCATTAGCAGTGATATGAAATTTCATATAAAGTATGCGTGATCTGAATCAAGAGCCTGTAAGGTCATTTCTTTTTAATGAGGTTAGTTCATAATTAAAATCAACACAAGGAGTTTATTTTTGGAGGATGGGAGCTAATCTTTAAATGTGCCTGTTACAGATCTTGTGTCCAATCCCATTCTGACTGCTTTATTAAAATGTATTTGGTGTGCTTCTCTAACAAAAATCAATTTTAACACCTTTCTGCAAACAATTTTCTTCCTGTTATAATCATTTTCATTTGCAATTATAAAATCATCAGTGTAACAAGGTACAATTGGAGTTTGAAGAGCATAGTTTATTTTTTTAATTACGTTTAATGAATAATTGAAAATTATATTAATGTAATGAAAATAAATTTGAATTTAGTATTGTTTCATTTTAATTTTTATTAAATCTGTTTATCAGATGTTCATCACAAGGATACCTTCCCATTTTCTACAGCCTGAACTTGCCGTTAAATATCCCAGATAGGAACAAAACACTATGATTGTTTATTATTGTAATCTTCTAGATTATATGCACATGAATTTGGTTGGTTAGATACCTATAGTGAAAGTCTATCTCTAGTAAAACTGAAGACAAAATTCCTAATGATGCAGAGAGTGTCAATACTTCACCCAAGGAACTGCACAGCATATTTGACAAGAAAGGTCTTTGGCAAGAAATGCTGCTTTCATCTCCTTAGTCTATACAGCTCCTATATAAAAGATAATGACGATCCTTGGCCCTCATTATCATCAGTAGAGTCTGAGGTTGTCCAGCATTTTCTCAGCAGCTTGCAAGTACCATGGTACGCCCCAAACTGAGAGCCCACTATGGTGCACGTAAAGTTCTTGTTGGCTTTGTGGACATGGGATCAGATTTGCTCTATTAGCCCTTGAAGCCAAAGGAAGACTCAGCCTTTGAAGCTGGTGTCATCTGGTAACGTGGACTAAATAATGCTTTAAGACATGCATCTGACCTAGCTCTATTCATCCAGAGGATAAGCATATGGTCTGGGTTTTCAAATATTGTAAGTTTGGCTGTTGCATCTGTCTTACACAAAAACCTTACACTGAAATGAATTCTGTTCTTGTGTTTCCCCTTTCTATATACTGACTGAAGAAGAAGTATAGGTAAGTGGTTTATTTTATATGCTTAATTTTGGATAGCCTGACTTAGATGAGACCAATTCCCACTGGAGGCAACTGAAATTTCCAAAATAACTATCAGTCCAGCTACTGTCAGTGTTTCTTTGTCCATCTTCAGATGTCACAAAGTCATGTGGGCTGCAGAAAACTCTGCAGGATCTGAGTTAGGCCAGTAGGTTGGAACTACCAGAGGGCAGGCTTACAATATTTTGAAGCACTTTGTCATGGAAGAAACTGCTCTTCAGGATAGTGAGCTGAGCTACAGTCAAAGCTCTTAGAATAAAATTCATCTCAGCTGTAATTCCACAGACAGACAGTTAAATCAGGAATGATTTTGATTGCAAAACTGTGATAGAGATTGCTTATGGTTACCTCCAAATTATCAGTAGTCACCGTGATAATAGTCATTCTGGGCTACAAAAACACTTCCATCTGAGAAAGATTATGTAATTATTCTGATACAGATTAAGGAGTTAAACAGCCTGTTTTCTGGATTTTTTTAGGTCTATAAATTGCAGGATACTGAATTTTCAACCTTGGTCCATCAAAAACTCTCTTTAAACTTGAGGAAGCCAAGACTGTACCCCTAATTCATTTTGATTTTAAGGACAATAAGGTTCATTTTTTATTAGAGCTCTGTTGGTAATGAAAAATGGATATTCCATCATAAAATTAACAACCTTACTATACATGGCTTGAAACTGTCATTAAGCACACTTTTTATTTTATGAATACATATCTAATTAATAAACTTGCCTTGGAAAAGCTGTCTACTTGGGAGAAAAATTAATTAATTTTAGGAAAAAAAGATTTATTTACAGCTTTGGTAACTAATTTACTGTGGAATTTGTAGCAAGACTGTATAGCATAAAAGCTTAATGGTAATGCAACATGTCTACTCATAGTTCACCATTGCTAAAATTGTAATCTTAATTAATGATGTTATGTCATATGGGATGATTTCAGTTCAGAAACCTATGCACAGGGATGGCTAATATTTTATATACAATTATCACTGAAAATAGAAGAAAAGCCAGAAACGACTGTTAGCATAATATTTAAACACAGCCCTGAGAGACAGAGATGATTTTCTTTCTTAAATTACTGTACTCACTATTTTGATGGCATTTTTGCATTTACCTCTAAACAAAAAGATTCTTGTCCATGCTTTTCATAAGGCATCCTGCTTGGACACGTACAATTCAAGTGTACCTTGTTATATGTAACATCTTTGTGAGGTTTAACTGAGGTAGTGTGAGATGCTTCAACATCATCACCTCACAGGAAAACATAAAACAGGAAAATAGCTGTGAGTGACAAGCTGGCTGCTTATATTCATGTCCATATGTTAGGCTCACTCAAAAAAACCCAGTGTGCCAGTTAGACATAGTTAGCAATCACAGTTGGGTAGAAAAATAATTATGAAAACACCCTAAACTTTTACTAGGTAAGCAATGTTAATTTTTCAAGTTTCTGACAAGAAATAGGTTCAGAGATCAGTTTATCATATCGTTTTACAGGAGACAAGGAGACATTTCCTCCTTCAAGGTTATCATATGCCATATGTCTTGTTCTATATGTTTGCCAAAAGCCACTTAATGCCATATGTCCTGTGCCATTTGTTTTTCAAATAGTACCTTAACTGTAGTAGACACTATCTGAAAAAAATATTGAAAAAAAGCTAATGTTTGTGCTTTGTTACTGTCAGAGATGCCAGTTTTCTGTTTCCATGAGAGCCACGTACATTTTAATGCTTAATATGAACTTCTCCATACAAAAATCTTAATAGTGACGGGCACAGTTTGCCTTCTGCAGCACAAAGAGCAGAGCTGATACATTTGTAGGTATGCGCAGGAGGACACTAACCCAAACAGGCCAATCCACTTTTTCCTAACAAAACAATGTTTCATAAGTGGTGCATAGTAACAAAATATTTGCAAGTGCAATGAATAGCAAGCTGGTACGAAAATAAAAAAATTCCACATCTGTAATGATTTCTTCATTCCCCTTTTGAAAATTCATGAAGGCCACTCTTTCTGAAAAAAGGGGTTTCTATGATTTGTCATGTGCCACACTGACTAGGGTTCGCTTTCCATTGAGCAAGACCTTAACATAGGGCAGCAGTAGTGCAGAGGGCTGTACACAGTTTTAAGCTGCTTCCCACTGACTTAATTTCCATCTTCCTGAAGAATCCGAATTTGGGATTTGTGGAAGCACAAAGGGGAAAAATATCATTAAAAATCCTAGAACTTCAGCTTAAAGGTTATAATATTTGAATACATTTTATTAAAGGCTTTGTTCTTAATTTTAATGTTACTATTTTTAGATTTTATTACATTCATAATTTTACATTACGTAATTTTACCTCATGGCTAACTTTTGACATAAATATTTGTTAAATTAACATTTAACAAAAAGGCTTGTTTTAAAACCTTGAAAAAGACATCTGACATTGCCAGTGATCTAATAATCAGAGTGCCACAGAGATCTCCACTTATTCCTAAATTATAATCATGTATACTAACTCCTTCTTTGGTTTAGGCAAATCAGTTACAGTCTTTGAATTTGGAAAAGAGTTGAGATAATGTTACTTACCTGCCTCGCAGGATGCTGTGTGGATTAATTAGTTAACATTTGTTTAGGTCTTTGAAGATGGAGAGCTCTATTTAGGTACTAAGTACTATTTTCATGAAGAAAAATATGTTAAGTGCTTACTAAATGGCAGTGCTGCAGCAACACAGCTGTTCAGTTACAGAATCATTCTTTCCTTCTGCTTTTAGGTCTCACAGCATCCGAAGTGTTGGCTCTACAGCACGTGAAAGTGCCAGGCCTGTGGCGGTCACTGCGGGCAGCACAACTCTAAAAAGTCTGACAAAAACACAGCAAGCCCAAATACTGATCATATACACTGGAGGGAAACCAATCAGAGCATCAGAAGAGATTGAAACTGCAATTAAAACCATGATGCCTTTTTAATTCATTCTAACATACTCCGTGTTACAGGTTCATGTCTCATGCACTCATGGTTACAGTGCAATCGGCTGTCTGGGCAGAGCTGAAAATGCAAGATCAAGAATAAAGTTTTCTTTTTCATCTTGTATCTCATGTAAGGCAGCTATAGCAATAATTTGACTAATTTCAGGCTGTATTATCCCTTTCCAGTTTGAATAGAACTTCAGATGTTCACTGAAATAGACCCCAGAGAATATGATATGATGAGGGGTGGAGTCTCTGCTAAAGACTGGACTTTGCACTGAACACATGGGCAGCACACACTCTTTCAGCCCCAGTATTGCAGTTTTCAGTGTCACACAGTGATTTTACTTATAAATTATACACAGAATTCAGTTTTATACCAAGACTTCTGAATTTAGATGCTGTTATGTATGGAAGCTGTCTATCCCATTACAGTCAATGGAAGTCTGGTCTATACAGCCAGTGGAGACTACAAAGGGATTCAGTTAAACAAGTCGTCAGTGTTTATTTAATTGTTCTTTTGACTGCAATGACTACATTTTCACCTACTATAACAGGGGTTAAAACATCTCATGCACTTCTAGACACCTACAAATGCCCTGCGTCTTATTTTATGAATTTATAAATGTATGTGTCTTAAACTGACTCTTTTCATAAGGGCATAAATTGGTTGCCTAAACTTAGATGACTAATGCCATGTGAGACAGTCTTGGAGACCCCACTAGACTCCAGATGCTGCTCCAGAATGGTTAGATGCCAGTGTCAGGGCAACTGCAATAAAGCTTAAATGCTCCAAAAAATCAAATCATGAAACTGTAAATGGCAGAGTTTGGGAGATAAAATTCTGTAAGGTACCCACAGCTAATAGCAATTAAAGTACAGGTAGCAAAAGACTGAAAGGGAAAACTGCAAATAGATTTCCTCCTGAATAAATCTGAATCCTCTCTGAACAAGCCCTAATTTGGGTTATAGATAATATTTTGTGGGTGTTTACATGGAGATGTTTCTTTTAAGCTTGTGTTCTCTTTTTCTAATGGAATGGTCTTCAAGTGCCAACAATAAGCATTTAAAACATATAATAGCCCACCTCCCAGACAGTCTATTGCTGATTTTACCATGTGAAAAGAAATATGCTTCCCTGACCCAGTTTTCTGTAACACTTGTAGGAGGCAATAAATCTTAGCTGTCTTGGTCTTGAAACTGCTAAAGGAGGAAAAAAGTGATGAAAATTCAGAAATTTGTATTTTCAGTGCTACATTTCTAGTTGTATGAAATCATTGTAATTCTTGTACAAAACCAGAGCTGTCAAACTTCAGGTAATGCCACTCTGTCTTATGGTACATCTTGATCTATACCAAGAAGAAGTCAACAGGGCTTTACAAGGACAAGTCAACAGAAAATTTACTGTCATTTAAAACAGAGTTGTCAGAAGTTTGCATCAAAAACCCTTTTTAAAGCTTGCTGGAAGTCTCTGTTAGGTTAGTACAGCTGTTCAAGGATCTCAATTGTTTATTTAATTAAAAGTGACAGAATGTGTTCATCCCTGTGCTTCCTGGTGCAGGATGCTTCCAATATCCCTAAGCTAGCAAACTCCTGATTCTCTGACCATGACTAAAGTAGCAAATAAGCCAGTGTCACACGATGACTCCAAGCACAAGCAGGTGTCTGTCAGTGTTTTTGAATTGCTAATGTGCTTCCTGGCGTGGTTTTGAACAGCTATCAGTCTCTCAGGAAATGTCAGGGCATAGTTCAGAGGTTAACACAAAGCAGAGATTTTTCCCAAATAGGCAGTTTGAATATTTTGGGGTGCAAGACAGTTTAGCTGTATGGATGCCACTCATGCCATGCCAGATGGCGTCAGGGTCAGAAAGTGATCCCCAGCAAATTTATTTACTATTTTGAGGAAGTAAATCTATGTAGTTCAGATGTTTCCTCTGGCATTTCTAATTCCAGAATTAGTGTAGATGTGAACTAGCTTGGGTAGTTATGTGTTAAAAATTCATACACGTTTCCAGTATATGAGATGCTTGATGAATATTATTGGCTAGAGTCACAGTTTATTATTGACTGAAAATAAATCTTTTTTATGTAATTTTATATATTTTAAAAAATATTTCCATTAAAATGTCTGTTATTAATCACTTTTTCCCCAAAAGTCCATACACAAATCAATGGACTTTTAAACTGTCAATAAGTAATTATCAATATTTTAACTGTTAATTACAGGACTATCCTGAACTTCTCAATGTTTTCAAGAAAATTGGTGAAGAAATAAACAGTTGAAGAATCAAAAAAAGCACATACTTTCATGATGTCATAGACCCTCACCTTATAATTTTCTCTTTCAAAGACTAAAGTAAGGCTTTATTTTCTACCAGTTAGAGAATTGTCAGGAAAATAAAGTACAAAGCAAAAGACTGGGTTTTATGCTTGTTTGTATACAGGTAGTAACATCTGAAAAGTAGGGGAAGGAAAAGTATTTCCATAGTGTGTTAATGAATTAATTAATCCCTAGAAGAAGATCCTTATTTATCAACTGGAAAACTTTGAAGGTGAAGTGGGTGACACCCACTTTCCTGGTCATTTCATTTATGTTGCTACCTGTAGTAACTGTTATAGAAATATCTTCCAATTAGTGAAAGTCATGCTTAAGCATATGAGTCCATGCCTGACTATTACTTTGTAAGCATATTCCACTAATTTGTAAGATCCTCTGTAGACATTTTAAATGTACATTTATATCATGAAACCAACTAATTATCCGTCATAAAAAATGTGGGTTTAAAGCTTTTAAAAGATAATTTCCAGGGCCTGTTAATGAAAAAGAGAAAACCTGTGGGAAATGAAAAATTCAAGTAGAATTTCTTTAGAATTGTGACCAGTGGCCAGTAGAAAGATTTCTAGATTGACAGCTTTCTAACTTTTTCTTTTCTGGAATCTGGGTCAGTAAAAAAAAATTGTCCAATATAGAAATCAGTGGTCTGACATTTAATTTTCAAGGAAATTTGAATTCCCTTTAGTTATGAAGCATTTTCTGCCACTCACAAAAGGAGAGTCTTAAAAGAACATTGAGTCAAACATCTGATTAAACATCTAACTAAAAATACAGGACTGCGAGACAAGCAAAGTTATCATTTTAAAGACATACAAAGAATAAGAAGAAAAAACAATGCTGAGGCTACAATCAGAAAGGGCAAATCACATAATTTTGGTAAAAAATATGTGAAATAAACCTTCTGGTTGAAAAAGTTTCATTTAAATATATATACTCCCAAAAACCATCCCACAAGAAATTGAAAATAGATCAGAAAAAAATTATTGTTATTTTATAAGGCACAAAGTTAAAACCCTAAACAGCTACAGAACTACAGAGATTAAGTATGGAATCCTGCTGCTTTATAGCACCAGTAAAGCTACAATGAAGAAATGAAGCTCACCTAGAATTGTCTTCTGACTAACACAGAAGCCCTTATCTTTGAAATCACCTTAGATAAGCACAACTTTACACAAAAATAATCATAACAAGTCTCTAGACCTAACTGCTGGTAAAGAAAGGAGCATATGGATTGTGGAACAGTACCATTTGGTGCTTTACACAGCCAAATGCCAAGTAATATATTTAGGAACAAAGAAGTAATATATTTAGGAACAAGGCATGCAAGTTATCTATAATATCAGGAGGGGAAATTCTGTCTTGGAAAGTAGTGACTCAGAAGTACGTTAGGAATTATTGTAGACAACTGTTTCACCACAAACTGTCTGTGTAGTATTTTGACTAAAAGGCTGGTTCAGTCCTTGGATGCCTACAGTGGAAATACCAAGTAGAATCAGAAGGGTGATCTAGAATATGTGCCCAGATTCCTTAGCTCACCAGTAAATTTAATGAGACTACTTCTAGTGCCACTTATTTGGAACCAATAACAGAGCTTAAAGCAGAGTCAAGGGCTGAAAATTCACATGCTGGAAAATAATGCTTATTGTTTGTGGTCAAGAGCTTCATTTATTCAGTTTAGAAAGAGAAGACTGTGAGGACAGAGATATCCAACAGAAAAAAAGGCATCTGATGTGGAGAGAGTGAATGCAAGAGAGAAGTAACAGAGATGTTTTGGATTAACAAAGAATAGCACCATGAGATCCCCTGATAGCAGGTGGTTTCCTTCTATTTAAACTATCAGGTCTGGCTGTACTTGGGTTGTCTCTAGAACCTTATGACCAGAATGAAAGATAGTTTCAGGATCGCTTCATCCTGAGATCTAGTTTATAGAAATTTAAGAAGCAAAACTGAATTGATACATAGCATTAAAATTCTCAATATGTTCTGTATTCCCTAATCTGTCTGAGTACATGCAATTCCCATTTTCCCTTGTTCCCTCATACCTCACTGCTTTTAGAATGTTTTTATGAGAATGATCGTTTTTTATTTTAGCTTATCACCAAGATGCTTCCTCTGCCATTGCACTGACAGCAGGAATTGAGCAGATGTCAAACTATAATCTGTATTTCTTGCTGACTACTTCCAGGATGGCTTATCCGAATTAATTGTTTCTTTTTGGACCTAACTTGACCCTTGCAGGTTGTAAGTTTTTGGTAGTCACAATAAAAGCAATGCCATACCAATCATGGGCAAAAACATGGGCAGAGAATAGTCACAAAGAGAAAGTAGATTTTCCCCCACAAACATTTGCTGGTGATAACAACATATATGAGAAATGGAACCACACTGCTTTGTAATTTTTTTGCCAGGTCTTTTAAAACCAAAGCAGCTCTGATATTTCCAAAGGAAATTTCAGACCAGCTGTTGTAAGAAGTGTTACTGGTAGTTCTGCCCTTGGTGTTCCTATCTGAGCCAGGCCAGCAAACCGTGGAAGCCCTACTGAGGTATGATATTAGGGCACTGTTCAGGTTTGAGTGTGACATGAAAGCAATAGTCCAACTTTCTTTTGTTACAATTTAATAGAGGTTTCACAAGAATAAAGAGCTACTCTTTTGACTTCTATTCAAACTTGAGCTTTCTGAGTTTCCTGGTAGTTTACATAAATAAAGTAACTATTCTTTCTTTAAAAGCCACTTCACAACTCTTAGAATCACAGACAATTAGGCGTTTGTACAAGGTATTTTCCGAGACAAAATTTTGATGTTCCGTTTCTAACAATCTGTTTATTCCTAAATACTTTCTCTGTGAAAAAAGATCTTTTTAACTACACTGGAGCAAACCTCTGTGCATACTGCAAGTCTGTGCAAGGATGATTTTCAGAGTCAAATTAGAAACATCAAAGACCTTGCCTAAACCTTCATATGCCCATCCCTAAATATGACCCTCTGCTTTGTGTCCCACACAATGGTTGTAGTAGAAGTCAAATAAAACAAGCAACTTGCTTTTCTGGTAAAATCTGAGAACCACTCATTTCTGCCTTTCATTTCTCTGCATTTCTGTTTTTCAGCAGGTTGGAGAAACTCAGTTCTTGCACGCTGAAGCCAAACTCGTTGCTATGATATCATTCAAACACAGCTAAAATGACAGGAGTAAAATTCCCAGAGAGCTGCTCTGAAGTGGTAATGTGAGTTGGTTTTCCTCCTCCTCTTGCAACACAGTTCATCATTAATAGCCCATGAACATGTATGAGGAGGTTCACAGATTGGAGAATTACTCTATACTTTAAGCAGAGTTGGCCTGGTTTGGCTCTGCTTTGCTATATCTTTATGATTTTCTTTGTAAACAAGGAGCTAGAAGCATTTTTATACTTCTTTCGAATGAAAGGTAGGACTTAAAACAATAGTAAGTTTCTGTTAGCAATGAGTCCTAAGCCCTTAATTAGCTAAATTTTGCTTTGACTGTGGTAATGCTGTGGTGATTATTCTTTGATTCCATGATACATTGAGTTTGAAGTGTTAAACAGGCAATGAATATGAGATGGAATTTTCTAGCCTGAACAATAAAATATAATTAATTTCACTGAACCTTACCCAGAACAGCCTTAACATGTGACAACACATATTTCATTATGAAGTCTAACCATATATCATCTGTTGCTTTTTTTTTAATATCAACCCTTATTTCTCTGTACCTTTGCAATATTTGAGATTTATTTGCTTTTTAAATATGGGTTGTCTAATATATATTACTTTCAGTAAGTTGTCAGCATTTCAGTATTAGCGGAAACAATTCATACAGATGGGGAGGAGGGAGGAGACAGGGAACTGTACTAGCAGAAAGTCCAGGGCTATTATCCTTAAGAACTGTCAAAAGTAATAATAACATGCAAGCTACTGAATGTAATTGCTGTTAATATTTTCATGATCTAAAGTCACTAAAAAGGTCTGCATCATATTTGTATTAAACCACAAAAGCAGATGGACTGTGTCTGTAACTACATAGCTGCAGTAGTTTAACCCTTTTTAATATTGCAGAGCTTTGCTGACTTTCCTACTCCAAAAGTGAGTGTAAGAACATGTGGCTCAGATGTGAAATGCTGTTTAGGACTCTGACCTGTATTCGGGTACCTGGCTCCCATTGACTGCTAGAGGAACTAGCCACCTAAATACATAACTGGGCCTGCACTCCTTGAAGGGTCCTTTCAAAAGGGCTGCCAGGAGATTACCGTCTGATAGTTTGGAGATTCAAGTTCTTTTTCCTGGAGACTAAAGTGCCTTTAGAACACTTCTGATAAAGCATGGGGATAGAGAGAGATGTATTTCTTTAGCATAAGTTTCTCATCAAGATCTGCAGCTGGCTTAGGTCAGCAGAGTTGGATTTATTCTTCCTTAAGTCTTGTCCAAGCTTCCAGCAATGCAGTCAAAAACTCAATGCATTAAAAGGGTTCAGCTTGTTTTTCTTAACTACAGACTACAGGTAGGGACACAGAGTCCTTCCTTTCCTACGTCATGTCCTTTGAGATTTCTGGTATCATCATCAACAATCTGGTTCCCTGGTCCTTGATTTCATAAAGACTGAGAATACCTTTGCTTTCAAAGTAGTCTGAAAGTCCATGGACAGTGTATACCTGAGACAGTACATCATTTTTCTGGTATTGGTATAATTAATTCCTTTGCCACAAAAATGATATGCATCTGAGATCTTTCACTAATCTTGAAAATGGGAGGCATCCTTAGGTTGTAAACTCAGTGTTTGCACAGTGCCTAACAGTGCAGCATCTAATTTATGACAAGGGATCCATGAAGCTATTACAATATAAAATAAGCAAGAGCTATAAATAATATCATGCCAAAGCAAGAATATTTACTTGCTTCTAGCTGCAAATCAATTGCAGTGAAATGACAGTGACCATTTTTTTAAAAGTAACTGTTGTGTTACCACAGCAAAAAAAATTCAGATGTCATACACCATATTCAGTACTAATAAGAGACCGTTTTTTTCTTCTTGTTCTTATTAGGGTTTATTCTATAAGTGGAGTTCCTGACTGTGGAACATGAAGATTTTGTCAACAAAAATATTTTAATTAAATCAGACTTCATGCAGGCAAAGCTTAGGGTGGTATCAGAAAAAGATAAATATCAGTAATATCAGCTTATTTGGCTTTAAAAAAAATTCTTCACCATTGTATTTTAGCGATGGCATCATTACAGCAGAGCACTAATTCTGTGATTCGTTTTCTATCAAATAATTGGAGGTTTGCTTTGTCTTATAGCCATATAAACTAGGCTTTTGGGTTGATGTTTATCCAAAATTTATATAAAATCTGTTGCTGATTTGGTGTTGGTGGTCATCATGTGTCTACTCCACACTGCTTTTGCTCTGCAGCAAGTTGTCCATCTCAACAAACCATGGGGATCTACTCTGGATCTGCAGTTTCCTTTTAAACCAGACAGAAAAAGTGTCCATTTATCCTGGAACCTGAAGGTAGTAAAGGTTTTTCAAGCTTCTCATGGTTTGCAGCTCTCTCACTCACTGCGGATAGTTAGATATGACCGAGTCCTCAGCATGATGATCAGTGCCCCGTTGTCCTGGTCTCACCATGCTCTCGTGACCTGTGCGTCCAGAATTTATTCGACCTTATGTGTGCTTTCCTTGCCGGGTCCTGCAGCTTGGGAGTGTCTTGTTTTCCACCAACTGAGATGTTTACCAAGACACAGCAGCTTTGTATTACTGTGTAGAAGTGTTGCCACCTACAGTATATGGCCGAGAAAGCCATCCCACCTCTTTCTGGCTACTTCACTGTCTTCCTCAAGATCCTGCAAAAACCTTGCACACTTTGTGTGGCACGAATTCCCGCTCTCACAAACCTCTAAAAAGCTGGGCAACTCAGCTAAAATGGGTTCTGCTCCCCATTACCAGTAGGAGGAACTGGGTGGGATTAATAATACCTGAAAGAAATTAGGAAGGAAGGAATTGCCCTCAGTAAACATCTGTGTCTCTTCAATGACTATGGAGGGAGTCTAAACAATTATTCAGTCTAGTCACAACTTTTAGACTCCTGAAGTTAAGAGAGTTGACTTCCATCTTTGCTTGGAGATCCCCTTTCACTCACTTTTCTCTGTTGCCCTCATTGTGACTGATTATATAGCTGAACCTAACAATTTGTGGGAGCAGAATCTATCATCAGATTTGTGATGAGTGCACCCATCTGCAAATAACCTGGATCAGATGATAGATCATTCCCTGTAAGAAAAAAAAGTAGTTATCAAAGCATTCTTCTGGAAAATGAAATAATTTGGGGGACCATTTGGATAGCAATAAATAGTTTTTCATGTCTCTAACATAAAAAAAGTATAAATATAAAAATTAAAAATATATAAATAACTATGGTAATTACTAACACTGTTTGTACACATCTTTCAGTATGCCAGAGATTTTAAGGAACATTAATATATCTGTGCAGACAGTCTATTTTTAATGTATCCTTTAATTGCTTGTATGCAGGCCTTTGCAGATGCACTTGTAAAGTTGATGAGAATATTTTTGAAGCCTGTTGATCATTAAGCCCAGTAACTTAACTTCCATTACGCAGTAAGTTATTTATTTTGCAGATCTGGTAGAAATGTACTGTGTTTCATATGCAAGGTTTTCCTCTTTTTTTAGGTGTATATTCAAAAGTGCCTTTCCAATTTTCATACTGACGGGCGAGTGAAGAGTTAACAGGACTGAAGTTTGTCAACTGATATGCAGAAGAACTGATAGCACAAGAGCTGACGTGCACAAAGCTGTTGAACAGAGGACTTAACAGGACTAAAGTCATCTACCAACCGATATGCGCAAGGACTGACGTGCGCAAGGCTGCGGAATGGCAGCATTAACAAGACTGAAGAGGTCTGCCACCTGGAATCTGCACGGACCCCCGGGGAGGGAAGAAACGATACGGAGGTGTTGTGGTCTTGCCTCGCTAGCAGGGTCCTCCCAAGCAGACAAACAGACAGTCCTGTGATTGCGAAACTCGCTAAAAGTCAGCAAAAGCAGTGCTTGCCCAGAGCCCCAGCCGTATGAAAAGAGACTTGGGAGCTAGGAGAGCTTGAGCAGGGATGGGAACGTGACCTGACCATCCTCTCCGGCTGGACCGTGAGTATCCCCCCCCCTCCCCTTTTCCTGGGACGCTGGGTTAAGGTAACTCCTCGAGGTTGAGAGCCCTCTCACTAGGAGAGTGAACAAGAAAGCTTTCAAGTGGGGATAAGCAGTCCTTCCAATTAATAACGCAGTAATCGACGGTTTCAGGTTATCCTTTCTAAATTAGTAACTGATGGTTTTGTGTTATCCTTTCTAAATTAGTAATCGCATTATTTTAATGGATGTTACTAATCCAAGAACTTGTGTGAGGAAATAAACATCTTTTTTATTATTATTATATTACTGTCTCAGTCACTGCTATCGAACCTTCATAACATGACAGCGTGACACATACCAGTGAGAAAAGCAATCTTTTTGCAGAGACCTTTTTTTTTAAAGGTAGAAGACATAAATTATCTTTAGATAGTTTTACCGGGGCTCCATGAGACTGCTAATCCATTTTTAAACAAAAACAAAAAATCAAAAACAGGTTAAGAAAGATATCACAATTTATATTGTACATAACTATATTAAAAAGGAAGTGGTATTTATAACTCATGTCCTTAATATGAACATTCATAAAATTTGCTTATATGCACATAGCTGCTGCATCACCGCAGAGAAGTAAATTTTGCATGTAGTGAAGGGAAAACTGATAGTTTTGGCTCTGACTGGCCTAGTTACAGACATCGCCTGGGTTCTGTCATCTCCAGAAAATTAGAACAAGACACGATTGTCTTATGATACCTGTGAAATATCTCTCTTTAACCCATCCCAATGTAAAACAAAGTAAAACTACTGAAATGTTCCTCTGGAAGACAGTTCACAGGAGAAAATGTACTGTTTTTCTTTTCAAACTATTCACAGTGGCACATGTGAGTAGAATTCTTACTTACTGGTTCACAGGAGGAAAGGAAAGAAAGAATATCTGAGAGTGGAGTTGGGAAGAGTGTCTCCTGGAGGACAAAAGTGTCTAAGAAATTCCCTGTCAAACAGTATACAGGATACAGGTAAATCATCTATTGTTTGTAAACAGGCTCAGGAAGCTGTGTTGACAACTAACCTCATGGTGTGTCTACAGCTCTACAACAGAGGACAACATGGGGAACTACAAGCTTATTCTGGTCCCTGGAAAAATCATGATGTGAGTCCTCTTGGCACATTTCTGGGCACATGAAGAAGAAAGTGATTGGGAGCAGTCAGTATGGATTTAGCAGGGCTAAATTGTGCCTGCCCAATCTGATTGCCTTCTATGATAAAATGACTGGATTTGTGGATGAGGGGAGACCAGTGAATGTCATTTACCTCAGCTTCGGCAAGGCTTTTAACACTGTCTCCCACAATCTTCTTGTATCCAAGCTAGGAGATTACAGTCTGGTTGGGTGGACAGCTGCGTGGATAAAGAACTGGTTAGGTGGTCAGACTCAGAAGGTCATAGTTAATGGGTTGTGCTTTACATGGAGGCCAGTAAAAAGTGCAGTGCTTCAAGGGTCTGTCCTAGGGCCTGTCCAGTTTAACATCTTCACCAGTGACCTGGAAGAGGTGAGGGAGGGCACTCTCATTGTGTTTGCATAAGACACCAAACTGGAGGACCAATCAAGATTAGGGTGACCATTAAGAGGAACCTGGATAGCCTGGAGGAATGGGCCCACATAAGCCTCATGAAATTCAGTAAGGACAAATGCAAAGTCCTGCACCTGGCAAGGAAGAGCCCCTTGCAGCAACACAGGCTGGGGACTCACCAGCAGGGGAGCAGCTGTGCAGAAAAGGACGCGGGAGTACTCATGGGCAGCAAGCTAAGCATGAGCCAGTGGCGTGCCCTTGCAGCACAGACAGCCAGCAGCATCCTGGGCTATGTCAACAGGAGAATGACCTACTGGCCATGACTGAGGGAAGGGATTATTGCCTTTATTCAGCACTCATTGGATGACATCTGCCTACTGCATCCAGTTTTGGGTGCCCCAGTACAAGAAAGACATCTATAAACTGGAACAAATTCAGGGGAGGGCCATCAAGATAGTCAGGAGTTGGAGCGCTTGCTCTGGGAGGACAGGCTGAGGGAGCTGGGCTTGTTCAGCCCAGAGAAGGGATGGCTTTGCAGGGACCTAACAGCAAACACCAGTTTCTACGGGAGGGATTGAGGAGAGAGAGCCAGGCAGAGAACTTCAGGCAGAGAACAAGAGAACTTCAGACTGGATATATGGAAAACCTTTTTTCCCATGAGGACAGACAGATAGTGAGGCAGGTTGCCCAGAAAGGTTGTGCCATCTCCATCTGTGGGGGTTTTCAAGACCCAGCTGGATAAATCAGCTGAGCAACGTGGTCTGACCCACTATGATCCTTAGCTATGGACCTGACCCTGCTTTGAGCAGGAGGTTGGACTGGAGGACCTCCTGAGGTCCTTTTCAACCTGAATTATCCTATGATCTTATGAACCAGTCATACTATGTCCATAATGAAAGTACATCCACCAAGGCTTATCTTCTTCCACATGGAAAAAGGGAAAACAAGCTTTACATTGGTGTATCCATCTACATTGCTGAAACAACATTTATACAATACCTCTCTTGGTTGTTACAAGTAATGACACACTTTAACCTGGAAAAAAGAGAAGTTTGTTTGCTGAACAGTACCTTTAAGAGAACACCTACAAAAAATTCTGAACGTTCAGAGCTCTCTATTTACTCTTCAAACAGGTTTCTAAAGCCTGACAAATCGGACCATTTGGTATGGAAAGATGAGAAGAATGAAAAAAGAAGAGTCTAAAGAAAGAGAATCACACTATACTTACATTAGGAACCTGCCAGTATATGAATGATGAGTTTTAAAAAAATGGTACAGGTTGTACTGAATGCTTTGATGTAGCTTAGGCAATAGCACAGGAAATGAAGGAACTTTAAACTGAAGAATCCTGTAGATTTGTTTCAGTCAGGACTATGGTGTTATATATGATTTCTAAAGCTAACGTGTAACACTAGTCACCTCAAATATGTGTTTAGGTGCATTTGAAAGGTAAGAGTCAGAAGACCCCACTGAGATTGCAAATGATGATTGTGGTTCATATTCATTTAAACAGGGGTTGAAATTTTATTATGGTTATAGTAATTGGCATATTTTTATGGTTTCATTTTTTAATTTGGCACCCACTCAGACTTCCCTGCTCATGCTACAGTAGTAGTATGATGGATTACTGTGTTTTTTTCCATTATTATTAAATTTAATTATTTTTGCTCGTGTACCCAGATGTGAACAGCGTCAGGAGTTCTAATCTAATAATACAGACTGTTTGGAAAATATGTGCTGTCAATTAGAGGCATTTTATAATAGAAACGATAAAAAGAGTCATTAATGAAAAGTAGTTTGCATCCCTATATACTGGCTTCACTTAATCAAAGGTGCTTTGAAATTGAAATCATTAATTAACTTTGCCTGTTTTTGTACTGATCAAGCACTTTCAGAGTTGCTGGGAATCTGTGAAATTAAGTTCTTCTGTAAAAGAAAACAAAATTTATGGGCTCTATTTTCAAATAACAATTTTTTTTCTCTCCTCCCAATAACATATTATAAATAGATTGCTGCATTATTTGCCAATTTTTAAGTAAACCAAAGGCACAAGAAACAGGCAAAATTACATTGTTCCACTCCATTTTTTTAATGGCACCTCATTTATATTTTAAATGATCATGCAACAGATAATGAAATACATCAGTCCAATGTGTATCTAATTTTTTCTTATTTTCATGTAAAATTTGAACTGGTACACTGATGCTCAAAATAGATTCAATATTAAGATTCTTCCAAAAATATACTGAGAAGCAAAGCTGTATGACCAAATCCCTGAGAGGATGATTCTGCAGATGAATCTTTCTGACAAAGGTATGCCCACCCACAGTTCTCTACCATGAGCTTTATACAGCAAAAGAGTGATGCAGGTCAGCAGGAAGTATTATATGAGCTTCCCTCCTTGTGAAATAGTTTCCAGGCCAGAATTTCTAGTGACTGAAAACAGCAGTGTATCTGCTGCATGGGTTTTACTTCATTTCATTGAAATTCTATCACTTCTTTCTTAATGAAGGAGTTTTTCCTGACTCTTTTTATTCTCTCCTGAAGGAATATGAGCTTACATTCTAAATTTCATGAGTTTATGTGTTTAAAGGTTTATATAAAACCTCTTTTCTTTATATGTTCAATCTGAGATGGACAACTTCTTTCTTTTTGCTGTAAAGTGTTCAGTAAATCAAATTAGTCAATATGCCCTAGTTATTAAAGGATACACAGCTGAATTACACTACCCAGTCCTGCTTTTAATTAAAAAAAATGCAAAACACATGCAAAATAGTTATAAATATTATAAATTAGTGTTGCAGGTAACATTACTTATGGCAAATCAGATATGGGCAAAGAGAAACAGCCAGAAAATTGATCCCAAGGGGATCAATCATGCATCCCTTACCAGGTAAGGAGTTTTTTCATGGATCTATACAGCACAACTAAGGCTAAAGTTAACATCTGGGGATCACAAAGATCTTCATTTACGACCTATACACAAGATGCCAAGAGCCCTTGACTTTCACTGTCAATAATGGGAGTTGAAAGGGCTCAGCAGTATGACAGGGGAAACATGCACCTTTTGTTTTTCAGAGAATCAGTCGTGTTCTGCAAGGTCACAAGTCTGCAATAAAAGATTTTTAAAAGTTTTCAGCAAAAGGGGAGTATAAAATCCTTTTCAAAATTTGTGTTCATTTCAATTGTCATAGCTGTAATACAGTGGTAATTGCAATCATTTGCTGTATTTCTACCATGTCAGTAACACTACAATACAAAGGAACAGACAGTTACACTCTAGAAATGCCCCTGCATTTACTGTGTGTGCATGTTCTCCATGGAGAATGCTAATACTGTTCTCTGTGGATGAATAAATGTTGGACTGTACATAACCTTGGACACTTTGGGAATGAATGATTAATCTTGATAGATTTAAAATGAAATGACATTTCAGTCATTTTAACCATCTTTTTGTAATACTATTAATATAGTGTTAGAGTCTTGCTTGAAACCTTAGAGGATGGCTTAAAAACGCTACAGCAAATCTATTATTGGCTATTAAGTTCTTAAAGCAATTTCTGTATGCCTTACTAAATTCCCATAGATGCCTCCTGGCTGCATGACTACTAAGCTCTGTAAAATTTCTTCGTAAGGGTATATAATGTAATTGCAATTATAAAAGCATATAATTACATGAATGATGGTATACGCATGCATGTATGACTTGACTAAGATCTTAATTGGAGAGGGCATGTTACTGAAAGCCATAGTAATCTGAGCTCTGATATTACGAGCCACGTCTTCTTTCATTTTTCAGAACTGGCCTATCATTAGGGTGACACATCAGCTCTCATTATGTCAGCATGTCAAATTATACAACATAAGTGACTGTGATATGTCAAACCTGACAGGAATGAATAAGGCAGGACTTGTATATACAGGATAAAAGTTTCCCAATCCTTTTCCCCCACAAATGTGTCCTGTTGTATCAAAAACCAACAAATATAAACAGATGCAATTATTATTTGCCACCATGTAGCAAGTGACTCTCCACTCTTCTCTATGCACTGAGACATCCTGCCTTGTTGGATGATTTTTGTGCCATGCACAAGGAGGACCAGTAACTCCAAATCTCAAACCTTCAACTCCCCCATTTCGTGCTTAAGTGGACACCCCTGTTCTGTGCTGAAGGACAGCCCTGGACAAACATCCTCCAGTATTTTTCTCTGCAGGTGTCTTAAGGTTCCTGAGTTTTGTGTTTGTTTGTTTTTTCCATCTGTACAGTCCATTCTTCTTCAGGTTTACATGCAGCAGCAGGCAGGTAGCATAGGGAACCAAACCTACTACAAAGGAACAAGACTTCTAAGAAACCTTCTCATCTGAGGCACACTTCCCAGCAGGTCTTCTTCTCCCCAACACTACAATGTCAGCAGATACCTAACGGAAGCTCTTTACTTCACTTCTCACAAGGCCAAGATATGAAAGCATCAGCAGTCCAGGTTACTAGATTCAATAGCTAAATCTAAGTAGAAGGCTGCAGTCAAGACACACTCACAGTCAAAGCAGGGCAACAAAATAACCGAGAAGCTGGATGATACTGTCATACTTCACAGGGATGGTGAGGTTTACATTTTATTTATCTCAGCCATAACTGCAAAATGTGCTAAAAAGCAACTGCTAAAGATAGAAAAAGCTTTGGATGTACTGGACCAGATAACTTCGACATCAGAGCTTATGGGGACTTCTTCAAGCTGCTGGGACACAAGGGAAATTCATAAGCACTAGTGGAAAAACGTGAATGCAGTGATATTTTGAGAGAAGAAATAAGTTGATTCAGACAACTGTACTCCAGCCTCTTTGGCAGAAAGATGACAAAAAGAATCTCATGTTGTATAAAAAATGATCCAAGACTATAGTGAAAGCAGTTAGGCAGAACCACCTGTTAAAAAACATAGAAATTTCCCAAGCTGCCTGTTAAATAAAATAAAATCCTGCACCTCCCGCAAGCTCATTTCCTTCTCCTGCTGCCTTCTCTGCCAGAAATGGCTTTGCCCGTACATGTGTTTCGACAGGTGGCACTTCTTTTTCCACCTTCTTACTTCTGCTTGGGTTGGCAGTCTTTTATGCTGGCCTGGTTTTAGACCACTTCATATTCTCTGTCTCTGCCTGCAGATCTGCTTGTTATTGCCTTGTGACAGACCGCTGCAAAGGTGCCCGTACACAGGACTGCCTTCTTGCTTCTTGCAGAGTCGCCCTACAGATCAAGGCTACGCTGCAGATCTTTATAATGCAATTGCAGGTAATGACAAGCCCTGCCTGAAGGATTGTGACCCACTATTCTGTTATTATAAATTGGTCTGACATTATAAACATATCTGGGTAAATGGTTGAACATTAAACATTTGTCTGGGAATTTTAACTTTGACAAAATCTTTGAAGCCATACATGGATCCAGCCCAGGAGAGAAACACAAACATCACTTTCCAAAGACATGAAGGGTCTTGGCTAACCTTTAGTATATGGCTCTAAATTAATCTGCAAGTAGAAAAAAGTGGAGATTTGAACAACACTATTGCCATTAGCAGCATGTATGTGCATTGCGTCATCTCCTGTGGCGAGGGGAAGGCCTTTCAGGTGGAGAGTCTGGGAAAACTGTCAGTCACAGTTCCAAACCTTTGCAAAAGATATTTTTGTTTTCAAAATTTGTTCTTGAAAAAGAACCAAAGCACCTTTCTTTCAAAATGCTTTTTTCAAAATATTAAACTGCCTCTGAGGACCTCAAATTATTAAAAGAAAGACATCTGTATTAATCTGCATAGTACATTTGTCCAAAGGGAATGGAAAATCTCACATTTTTTCTATTGATGCATCCAAGAAAAGAATCTTTGCATTGAATGAAAAAATTATGAAAAAAGTTAAGGGTAAAATCCAAGGTGATGTTTATGTCGTCATTTCATTATTTAGGAATATTTAGGAACACAGGTCTTATTTCAGAACTGATGCATTTAGACCCAGATTTTCAATAACTGCCGTCAGAAAATGAAAGTTATGCCAGCTCCTCACTGTCAGTTTATTAGTTGCAGTGTCAGAGTCAGTATTTGTGCTTGCTTTATTCTCAGGATACATCACCTCTCAGTGTACCTGCTGAGGGACACAGATATTAAAACAAGACATGTGCTTTAGCAAACTGGAGCTTTCACCTTACCTATGTGCTTGGGTTTCTTCTGTGTGGAAACCAGGTTTCAGGAAGGCTGATATCTGCCTGAGCCTTACAGCAGAGCAGACTCCAGGTGCCCCCGTAGGATAACCTGTCCGGGGAATTAGGTTTCACAGCCACTTCCACTCCCTTTTATTCAGTATCTGCAGCTCTTGGGGAAAAGGATATTGTAAAGCTAGCACCATCCTCTGGGGTTTAACAGGTTTTTTATACCATATGCACACAATGATTAAGAGCCAACTTAATTTTTTTTCTAGTGTATAGTACACTAGCCAAAAAAATTTAGGGGGGAATAAAAAGACATATATAGTCTGCAAACATTCTTACCTAAAAAGAGGAACACTGTGTGAGAACACTGAAGAATAAGATGACTTATCTTATAACTAAAAATGGAAACAGGACTGCAACACTCCAAGCATTTTATTCCAGGCTATAACAACTATGATTTTAATTTTGCTTGTACTTCATACCAAAACACAGCATTTTTGCTTTTTTGAATTTTGGGCTTACTATTGAATCAAAGGAAGTTTATTGCCTTTCCATCTCTAAAAGAGGTATCATCAGTGGGAGATGACATATGCAAGAGATTAACTTTATAGAGTGGATAATCTTGCAATACTTTCCTGCCAGAAGACTAACAAAAAAGGTATCGATTAATACATCAGTGAAATATACTGTATTAAAAAGAGAACCTTATGAAAGCTAAACACAATTAAACACAACATTGATAAGCAAAATTATCATCATAAATAAAACATGAAACACAACAAAGGAACTACGAAGAGGTATTTTAAATATATAACAAGCAATTCATCTGCAAAGTCTGATGCTTCAGGCAATTAAAGGGAACAAGGAGAAAGTATGACAGATGTTTATATTAATATTAGTAAGTGCTCAGATGAAGTCATTGCCTTAAAAATGGAAGCTTATTATCAACCCTTGAAGTTTGGGCATAATTTTCCGGAGAGAAGAATTATCGTAATAACACAAAGGAAAGGAGCTCAGCTCCTTCAGTTCAACACAGATGTAATTTTGTCTTCTGTGAAGTTCAATCATAGTGACATATTTATACAAACAGCAGATTAGAATCTGGGGCTAAGAAGGGGACAGGGAGCTAGGAACCAGTATTTCTAGGGCCTCTTCATGTCTGCTGGTCCAACCTGACAATGAATTCCAGGAACCCAGATTCCTGTACCCACTCAAGTATGCTGCAAGATAAAGGCCTGTGTATTTGTCTTCTAAAGCCTTCAAACTTATATTAGTACTGACTTACATTTTTATCATTATTGCCCTTCTTAATGCTAAATGATATTATCATTCAATGCTGGCAACAGTGCTTTGTCAAAACACTGTCCTGAGCTATCAGAGAAAATTACAAGTGAGAAAGATAATATTCTACTACGGTGAGAAGATGCAAGGAGCAGAGATTTGTTAATGGCCTTATGATTCTCAACTCAGAAGAAGATATTTTCTTTCTTTCTTGGTGTTCTTTTGCGTAGAAAACAAGAGTCAATACTGCTTACACGGCAAAGTGCTACAGCTGAATTTCTTCTAAAATTAGTCCAATTCCAAGACTAGTTCTGCTTGATAATCCCAGAGATATATCTACAAAAACAAATGTCGGCAGTTTTTTCCCTTCAATTGCTTTATTAGGAGACAAGTTTAGGAATGTGAGTTCTGCTATTTCCAGACAATTACAATCCTGTTTTTGTTATATAGCCCCCAAGGAGGATTGTTTTTTAACAAGGACTGTTGTGAATTTAAAAAGTAGAGTTAATTCAATCTGACAATAAAAGAAACCTTTCAGCCTTGCAAAATATATAGTTTTCCTTGCAGGTATATCTTAAAGGACTAAAAATTGATGATATTAATTCACTGTGCCTGAAGAAACCTCTTTAAATTAAAGCTCTCATTTGCGCAAATTTAAAACTATTTTTAAAACAGCTTGAATTGTTTGCTATGGAGAAATACAAGGCCTTTAAAAATAGAGGTTGTACCATTTGCTTAGTTCCATTAGAGCTTAAGTGAAAAAAGAGACAATATGGTTTATCAGATGAACAGGAGATAGTGCTAATATTTTCCATATAACTCTTTTCCTAAGGTATCGAAAGACTTGTTCATGAAATGTCTTCTAAATAAACAATCAGATTTCATCACTAGTTATAGAAGATTAAGCAGGTTATTACTCAATCTGGAAAGGTCCATGTGAACAAACAGTCACCACCACCTGGCACAGAAGATAAAGGTAACAGCCTTTTTCTGAAAATATGGCAAGGATTTTCTCAGGAAAATCAATCTAATAATATATCTCACCTTCTATACAAGGCGTATATTTTGCAATTGAACTTTCAAGAGCTGATGCCTTGTCCGGGTTTGAGATAGCTTTCAGAGTCATCAGTGACATTTAAGTCCATGCCCACTGAAGATTGCTCCTGCAAGGAGCAGGCTTCCTTTTAAAGAGACAGCCTGGCCCCGTCAGACCTCAGCCAAGTGCTGATCTGGGTCTGCCCACAGAAGATCAGCAGAGGCCTGGAGCTGCAAAAAAACCATGGTAACTTCCCTTAGTGATAGCTAGAGATTCCCGCTCCCAAACCACCTTGACTCAGGGCTTTCTCCAGCTGAGGGTGCAGAGGTGAGCTGAAGTCAGGGACACAGAGGCCAAGGGCATGAGGGAAAGTAGCAACTTAAACTGCCAAAGGGCAGCAGTGTGAGGCCCAAGTCCTGAATCTACAGAGAAAAAGGTGGGATCAAAACAATGATTAAGTTTGAATTTT
The DNA here is from genome assembly GCF_036417845.1 of Apteryx mantelli. Lineage (NCBI taxonomy): Eukaryota > Metazoa > Chordata > Aves > Apterygiformes > Apterygidae > Apteryx > Apteryx mantelli. The sequence continues at coordinate 110,118,383 of NC_089980.1, read as the reverse complement.
CAGGCTGAGTCTGGTGAGGAAGAGATGGTATTAACTGAGGAGAATCTGACAGAGGGAATGCTTTTCCATAGGTAAAAGAAACAAAGGCAGGGAATTTCTCAAAATTAATTTAATTCTCTTCCTCCACTATCAGGACACTGATTTGAACGAGAGATGAAGAAAGATTAAAATCCCTGCAGAAAAAAGGCTATAATTTGTAAATCAAAAGATAGTTCATGAAACATATTAAAAGCATAAATCAAGCTGGAGTCTGTTTTCTATTAACATATACATGCACTGTGTTTTGCACCCCTTCTCATTATGATTTATAACTCTAAAAGGTATATTTTAGGGAAGTGCATGCAGGATACTGTCTGAGATTAGAAGCATACAGGTAGCTCTGGAGAATAATCTACTTGCTGCTAAGTGGTAGCCTTATATATACCCATGTAAGGGTTCTTTGTTGACTGAAGTTCAACAAACCAAAACGATGACCTCAGAAAATTTTTACTTTTCCTATTTTGGCCTTTTCACACCACATTAAGGGGAGGATTCCCCTATTATACATGTAAAGGCACTTCTGATGGCTTGAAATTGTCTAAAGGCTGAAAGCTGGTCAAGCTTTAAATAGTATTTAGTGGCTCAGAATGAATGAGAAAACTTTCTCAAGATTCAAGCTCAGTAGAGACATGGAAATAAACTGTTAGCCATCACCTCTAATAGATATCTTTATTCATGATATGTGATATTCATACACACATACATGGATATCTGGATTTTACTAATAAGGCAATTCCATGCACTCATCAGAAAAATAGGGGATCACTGGTCCCTTAGCCAGGGCAAATCCCTTCCTTATGTAAGAGGCCAACATTTCATGTGCCTTCAAAAATTGCTATTCACCTACAGCCTTTCAGATTTAAGCATGAAAGTTCCCCTTTTCATTTCAAATTTTCCTTTGTAAACATCTCTTTTAGGGTGAATTAATGTGAATATTTGTCTGCTGCCTTGCAATGTAGTACAAAAATGACAAAGCTGTAAAGAACACACTATAATAGTTTTACATCATCTAAAATACAACTTGATTCTATAACCCAGATGATTTTCAACAGCTTTGTGAATTCCAAACTGCATCAGTTTTGCACAGGGTAAAAATCTGCTAGCTGCTTTACTACTGTTGATATGTACAGGATGCTGCCTACTAAGAGTGGGTGCCAAGAGACTTGTGATCTTCTGTTCTGCAGGATGGCATAAATCTTTCACAGGATTGAGAAAGTACAATGAAATATCTCACACTACAAATTTTAAAAATACTTGTGGGTGTACCTAGAGAGTAGTGCAGGGATTTACACTCCTGATTCACTGATTTAATGCACACAATAAGTCCAGCAATTATGTTTTTTGCAATAATATAGTCACATTTTATCAGTGAGGGTATAGCTGCACAGGTATAGAGGAGTTACTACAGTAGCCTACTGACTAATATTTTTTGCAAGTTCAATGTTTTTTATGCACATGTGCCACTGTTTTAAAGAATCATAGAATCTGCCATATATACTGCACTGCTGAGAAATTGAGGGTTGGCAGCAGCAGTTCGGTGTAGGCAAAATTGAGTTAACCCTCCTCTCCTCAAGGGATGAGGCCAAAATAGCTCATGCTGGAGTTCAGTATCCCTGGAGCAGACAACATACAGCTTTCCAGTAGCAGAGTGCACAAAAGAAACTGGGGGAGAAGGGTTAGTGGGAATCTGAGATCAAAAGGGCTGACAAAGACCAAGTGTGGGGAGGCTGTGAATGCGACAAGGAGGCTGTGAGACTTACAAGTTTTCAGGTGGAATCTGATGAGGAAACTGGGAACACTGCTGGTGAGAAAGAAGGGCCATGACTTAGTGTTGGGTTATTTCCCCCAGCAGCAATCCTCACTGCCAGGTAGCAGTCAGAGACCTGCGCACATGACTCCTTGGCAAGGGCAGCAGGTCCATGCAAGTGGGAGGTGGCAACCAGCTGCCTGCCTTGGATGTACTTCAAACAGCCCATCCCCACGACCTCTGAGGAAAAAAATACACAAAATAGGCAGTGGTCATCCAAGAGAAGAGTGCCGTTGCCCACTCATTCTTAAAACTGACAATTACTCCAAAATGGAAAATATTCAGTTACCAATATAAGACTGCATTCAAGAGACTGATTCTTCTGGCCTCTTAGGTTTCTCACTGCCCTGAATAAAGATGCATTAAACTTTGTGAGACAGTCCCTTTCTGGCTTTTCTTGGGCCTCTTGAATTTAAGATAATTTATTAAAGAAAATTCTCATCCTACGATGTTTGAGAGGCAAAAGGGAAGAAAAGAGGATTCTTTTTATTTTTTCAGTTCAAACAGGTAATAGGAGATAAAGAGCAATTTCAGAACAATGAACTGTAATTCTCTTTCACATATAGTCCAGACTCTAGAAACTGTATACTTTTTAGTACTATGGAAACATACATTCTCATTTCTCTTATATGAACTGAATGAAATCTTGTCAACTTCTAGGAAATAGCTTAAGATGTGAAATACTGTATTAATATGGAAGATAATTACAGAGAAACTTTGAATGACTATTATGAGAGATGCCTTTGTGTTTCCTTTTAATATTATAGAGTAGAAAATCATCCTCTATTTTTTCTCTGCTGTTGATATAAGTGGAATTATTTTTAAAAATCAGATACTAAATACAACTGACCTGAATTAAAACTGTCATAGAACAAATGTATTCTAAAATAAGAGAACAAAATTAAAGCCAAGACAAGAGACACTGCTTTTTAATAGCATCATTAAACATTTCAGCTTTCCTAATTGGAAATATATCCCAGGCACATTTTTACTCTTAGTTGTTAGGATTCTGGAACTGAACAAGATGAAAGTTTCTATAGCTCCTTTTTCCTTCAAAACTTTTTTCTTAACCATACTCAATTCTGCTCTTCCTGAACTGGATCTTTCCAGCCTGCCTCAGCACACAGCATAAATCCAAATGTCTCGCATTACACTTTGTACTGGCTGTATAATTAAGGTCATTGGCATTTTGTCCCGAAATGGTCTTTTGGGGAGCCTGAGAGCCTGCTCCCTGTGTGCAGATGAACCAGCCTCTAGCACTTTTGGGCTCTCAGTATCTCAGAATGCTCCCTTGTTTTCCTAAACTATGGTGTATAGGACTATTTCCCTAGATACTTTGCAGGTTATCCAGAAATCATTAGTAACTTAGGTGAAAGCAGAAATACCTAGCACTGATTTCTATATACAAAGTAAGAAGATGTAATGGGATACATAACAACAAACAGATGAGAGGGTCCCTGAAGGTTTCTAAGAAACCCCATTATAACTAAGGGAGAAAAACCCTCCAAGGAAGAAAAATCTAGCAGGCTAAGGGACTCCAGGGAAGTTCGAATTATTGGAGAAGATATGCAGCCTTTGTCTAAATTGAGGACAGAGGACAAAAGCACATTACGTGAATACAGGGACAAACAGCGTACTGTCTGGTGTTAACTATGGGAGGAGTAAATCTCAAAAAAATACGCATCTCTGCAATTTTCAGAGTGAAATAATTTGGGAAAGTGATATGTTCTGCTCTTTGCTATTACAACCATACTCTGTTGGGGCACTGGCATAAAAAAGTCTATTTTTAGACTGTGGAGCTCTGTTTACAGCTGTAACAAAGGACTGGTCTTACCCTGGCTAGAAAGGACAGGTAAGGACCTATAATGGCTGAACTCTTTTACCAGCTGTTAGTTCCCCATCAAGGTGGGACAGAGGAAAATTAAAGTCTCTATCTTAAACCCATAGATCCCAGACAGGTTATGGATGGGGTCTAGATGTGACCACACCCTTTTCTGACTGAGATGCTATGTTGTTCTTTATTTTGAAATGTAAAGCCTAGATAGTCACAAAGGATGGAATACTTACTGTCATCCAAATAAAGTGAGTTTTTTTGAAAGAAAACTGTCAAAAAAGGTAATCTTGAACTGCTATTAGGAAACGTTTTCATTTCTAACCAAAGCACCTAGTTAGCCTGTTCAAAATATTTTGTATGTCCAATATATCCATAATTTATCCTAGGTACTTTTTGCTGCTTCCAAACAGTGCTATTGAAGGTGTATGTATTGTATGTAAAAGAAGCCTCTATTTCTAATAGTCCCATTTTTCAATAAAACTGTAGAAAAGTTAAAGATTTCGGAAGAATCTGAAGCTTTTTGAGAGCCTGATCATTGATAGTCAAGTAGAACTGCTTTGACATTTCCTAATTATTTTGCATGCCACTAGCTTAATCACTCTTTCTAACACTGGTAGTGCCAACCCCATTGTGCTCTGCTCTACCATAAAGGTTATAGGGACTAAGGTATTTGAATGTATTCTTTCAGCGTGTTGAACTTCACAGAAGTCAGTAAAAATCCTGAGTGTGAAATGCCCAAAGGAGAAAGGACTAGGACGTCGGCTCTAAGTTGAAAAGGGAAAACAAAAAAGAAGCATTATCCACTTTGAACTAAATATTTTTTCCATGTAAGCTGAACTTTGAGTAAATCTGACTGAATTCTTACATAGAGATTGAAAAATGAATAATCTGAAAAATCCTTTTCTAGAAAACTGATGAAATTATTCTGTCCTATTTCTTTTTTGTATTTTCATGCAGGCTCTTGAAAGTGTTACTTTTATGCTTGAATGTAAAATGAAAAATAATAAATGTCAATTTTCTTATATTTTGATATATCTTTTATTTTATATTCTTTATATTTATTTTATATATACTTTACACTTCATCTTTATATGTATTGATAGTAAATCGGATGTTCTTCTGACAGTCAGTAATACTGCAGAGGAAACTGCATTTTTTTGCTACAAAATGAGTAATAATTGACAGAAACTAGAGAATGAATAGTATGATTCATCACTAGCAGAGAAGCATGTATAGATGTCTGATTAATTTATGATCTTGAATCTAGGAGAAACTTTTCAAGAAATTGTTTCAGTTTCCAAGTAAGAAGCCTTTTCAGAACAGGGTTTATAGTTTGAATGCTATTATCTTGTGTTACATGATGATTGATGAAACTGATATACAGTCATTTATACATAGAGGCATTAGATGTGGAGAAGAGCCTGGGTCCACAAAAAAGAATCTTCTTCCCGTAACTAGAATCTGAGAAAAGCCTAAGGTTCCCAAGCAGTCAAAATCTACTTACAACATTTCTAGACTGACTAACTTCTGTTTGTCTAATTTCTGCTTACTCCAAAAGATTCATAAAATATAATTTTATTGCTTTTCTTAGGGAGAGTCTTATATTTGTTTTTGCGAGAACCTGGCCAAATGCTCTATTGAACTACTTTTCTTATGAGTTCTATTTCACAAGAAACTCAATATCATCTCTCCAATAAGCAAATAAAAACTGGATATGATGTTTACCACTGCAATAACAATAGCTAATTTAGTTGTAGCTAATGGAGTTCATTAATCCTGTATAATTCTTTCCATTGCTTCCTAAATGTACTGCACTGAACAGTGTGCACTTTAAAACATTTAGTTGATGAACTTCAGTAAAATTGAGCATTTGCACTGCAGCAAAGTTTATAGTTTATATAAACTATAGATTATTGCTCAAGCCTATTGTATTGAGTATTTACTCACAGAATAAAAAAAAACAGATAGAAAACAATGAAATTATTCTTATGTTTTGTAAAATAAGGCATACTTATTCTTCTCTACTTTTGTTAGTTTGAAATATCCTCCATTAAGTGACTTCTCTCATTCTTCCATTATTTCCTCTCAAATGTAGAGATACATACTATACTTTCAACTAAACTTATGCAGATAAACCATTTGCTGAAAAAAAAAGCAAACGGTTGTCTTCAAACAATCAAAACAGGGAGGGATTAAAATATTTTTCAGATATGTACAAAACTCATCATTTAAAACCATCCTCACACAAATACTTGCATCGATATCTCCTTGTAACAGAACCTTGCACAGGAGGAAGAGCAAAGCACTTACTATATTTGTTCAAAGGATTCATCTCACATAAAATTTCCATTTGGTTTGTGCAATCCATATTTCTTCACAGTCTCCACAGCAGTGCCTTTTTCACTGAAGAATTATCTGTCATACTCCGTAATGAGGTGCACTTTCACAAGTATATTGCATAGATTTTTGTAACAGCACTTCATTGGTTTTGTAGTCCTTTTTCCTTAAGAGCAGTCACCCCTTTGCAAAACGGCCAATACTTTGGAAAACAGAAAGGTTATATGGCATTCAAGTTTCTTCTGTGGTCCGTCAAACTGCAGAGTCTGAAAAGTTTCTACAGCTTACTGCAGTTCACTTCTCCACAGATGTTTTCATATTGTACACTGACAGATACAATAAAAAAATGCCTCTGCTATGGGTTTCACACCTAAAAATAAATCAGTAATCAGATGTTGCTATTTATAGTTGTTTTTTTTTTCTCCTAAATTGAGTATCCTTAGTGTCAGCTGCCACATTAGAAGAGGTAAACTACTCAGATGATCTTGGTCAATGGTAAACAAAAGTTTAGCTTGTGGTTTGAGGGGCTTGGGGGAGGTTTTGCCATACCAACTCTAGAGATGGGGGAAAAGATTGATTTACAGAAGCTGTCAACCCTTAACTCTGACTCACATATCATTGACAAAGAAAAAGTTTAACTTCCAAATACAGTCTTGGTTTCTTCCTTTAGGTTTGTCTGTGCTCTCCCATTAAAGAAAGGGGCAGGGATAAGATTTCAGCCTGTTGAAACTTGATTACTGGAGATAAAGCAAGAATTAGAAAGAATATACCCTGTCCAATTTTATAAACTGAGAGTTACAACCACTTTTTTACTTGTAACCTGAGTACATTTAACTTGAAGTTTTTGAATGGCAAAAAATACAGAACACCATAATTTCATCATGGTTTCAAAATGACTCTGTAGAATAAAATTGTACAGCAGGGAGTCTATAACTCTTACAATAAAATCCTGATTTTATGGCCAATATGTCTTGAATAGAAAATGTTTCTGTTCAAAATTTTTCACAATGATCACCTTCATCAGATAGATTTTTCTTCTGAAAATATGGAGTTATTTGGAAAAACAAGGTGAGGTATTTGGAATTGAAACTGGAGTTCTATTTAGTTATGGAAACACCTAAGATTCTGATTAAATGTTTTCTAAAGTAGCTTAGTCTAGTTTGGTCTTTCCATTTTTATTTATTCCTTAATCTTCTATATGCTTTGAATTACTGAGATTGTCCAAAATATATTTGGACTTAAAAGCACCACAGACTTCAGGAAGATAGCCATCTCTGAAAATAAACTATGCTTGTTTATAATACTCAAGGTGGAAACTACACAGTAACCTGGCAAACAAACAGCTCTCATCAAGGAACTTATGTCATTTAGAGTTCTCATTTTCTGTCTATGATATTTTTAGGATCTAAGTGTCAAATACAATGATTAAGTAGAAGAGTTTCTCACCTTGACCTAAGCCTAGCAGAGATGGCACCTATTCAATCCCACGGAGATGGTGGCATTTGAATGTGAGGTGGGATGTGGCAAACCAGAAGCAGAACCATGGTACTAGATCACAGCAGGCTACTGACTTCATGCCTCTTAGGCATTTTATATCTAGATCTTAAGTTAAACTAATATTCGCACTTACTGATACTGATGAAGGAACAGGAAGCACTCAGCCCCTCTGTTAAACTCAGTGGAACTAAGGTAATGGGAAAACAATGCCTTTCTTTAGTTGTCATAGTCATTTGTTTTCAGTTCTTGTGAAAAAGCTTTCAAAAATAAAAGACTTAGGATGACTCTGGAAAATGGTCTGAAGCTCAGCTTTGCCTCTTTTAATAAATTAATATGTGCTCAAAGCTCCCTGAACAAAACAAGTCTGGACTTCATTTCTCAGGGGCTTCGGTACAGTCACTGCAAACAGTATCATTCAAGCAAAAGGCAGACATCTTTCTTCTCCAGCCCCACTTCCTCTGCAAACTCTCCCTTCATTCAGTGCAGGCAGGAATTTTGAGACACAGCAGCAATTATGACCAGTAAGTCCTTCAAAAGCATATCAGGATCAGCCTTCATATGTTTACTACTTTAAAAAAGGACTATTCTGCAAAACATTTGCAAAGTACTTGGAGTTCAGATTTTTATTAGTAATTTTATCAGAGAGATTTCACAAGCCGATCTCTGTATCCAAAGAACACTTGACCAAATATCAAATCCCTGACTTAATGGGGTTGTCCCATCAAAAGCACTTGCCAGTTCTGTACCACAGAGGGTTAGACTTTTTTCATCTATTTTTTTCTTGTCTGAAAGCTGGTCTCTAATCCAAGTTAGTTCTTAAGACCCCCATCTCCAGTTACTAGAGCAAGACAAGGATCTTCTGAGGTTATTTCATCACACTTACCCTAAAAATGCCCCATAGTAATTGTGCCTTGGAAGGATCTGCTTTCCCTGTTGACTGTGGAGGTGACAAACCTAAATTCTTGGCTTCTGCCTGACTGAAGTTAGCTGAAATCAACTCTACTTCTAGGATATGACAAAGATAATCTTTCATATTAATACACTCTTCAACAGACAAAGTTTCCAAATTTCTTGTTTGATTTAAGCATTTTATAAAGGAGATTCTTAACAAAGATCAGCGTTGCAACTATATATGACTATGCCTCTAAGCCATGAGCTATTTTCTGCTGAAAAGTTGACATTTTCATTTTTATAAGCTCAATTTACAGAATATTTTAGTGATTAGGCCAGGGAAGTATATCTATTATTTTAATGAGAAAAAATATGAATGTGTTGAATTATTGGCTATCAGTTTTATATTGTTCTAATTTAATGGAAACAAATATAAATTTTGGATTAATTTCACTTGCCTTGCCTTGGTATGGCTTGGTATGGCTTGGTATGGCTTCATCATTATCATCATTATCATTTTTTCCTCCTAAAAACTTTTCAGCTGATGTAGCCTGGCTATGCAATTTCTATGTAGTTTACAGACTGCCAAGATTCTCCATGACATTTTACCTTCAAAGTCATCTCTGATGCCTAAATGTTTAAGAACTATCTCACCTTTTTTTAACAGTATAAACTGTACAATTAGAGGCTTTGTGTGTAAAACACAGTTCAAAGAAAATCCTTTGTTACCACCTTGGGGAAGCATAGTGTTGTTCCTTTTAAGATCCCTCTTTTCTCCAAAACTAAAGTCATCAGGTTTTTGCCAGATTGCTGTTTTCTGACATAAATCACTGAAATGATCTGTCCTTACTAGGCTTTCCTGGTAATTTGAATTTTGTCAGAAAAGTAAGGGAACTCGTTGATTAAGACCGTATGAGAGACTCCTAATTTTGACCAAGGAAAAAGAGCCCCTTGTATTGTATTGATCTGTTAATTTGCCCCCAAAATACATGGAAAGTGTTTCTCAAATAATGCAAGAACTCCTCAAAATCATTTTGAGTTTCATGATTTTTCAAGTCCATCTCATTTAAAGTATACATCATTTTCTTTCATAATTGGTTCAACTTCTAATCAGTATTTATTTATTTAGAGATTTGTATACAACAGAAATAAGACTTTTTCCACCATTAGCCTTCACTGTTACCCTCAAACATTCAGTCACAGATGACAGCCATATCCTGTCCACTGAACCGGCTCAGACAGCAAAATAGGTAACTCCTAGGCTCTCAGATTACAGAGCACACAGTTTATGTTAATCAGATATGATGGACTGACAGATATGTTAACTTTCTCGAGGAGGAAGATACTGTGGCAGAGCCTTGTGGACAGCTTAGGTCCCTGGAACTGGTACAGCTGATACACATCTATCCATGGCAGTCACATTTCCCACCTACAGGTCTACTCATCAAATAATCCTCACTATTATCTCATTTATGTGTGGACAAATTTCATCACATCTCATGCCTCCATCATTCTTTCTGTATCCTATGACAATACGTAAGTAGGAAAGCAGGCACTGAGGATCTCAGGGAGCATAGCTGCAAAAATTGCATTATGGGCAGCAACTGAAGCAACGATTCATCAGTATCACCTTGGTCAGCTGCACCTTCATTATATTTTTGCACTCCAAATGCTGGAGTGAGTTTTGCTCTTCAGTCTATTATTGTCAATAATCTAGCTTGTCTGGAAATGTTACCATGTTTAGTGACTACTCGTCATCATGACAAAACCTCATGAGATCGGAACAAAGTATAAACACAACCGGATTACACAATCTCTTAGGTGCCAGAGTAGAATACAAACCTATTTGGGATGTCTCTAGTGTTCATGTTGATTAAGAAGCCTGGCAGAATATTACTTAGGAGAATGGACACACAAAAAGAAATAGCAATAGTTTATTATTTCAGGGCAGTTGCTGAATCCAATTTTATTATAAACACTATCTTTCAGTTTTCAAATAAGAAAAGAAATCCTTGGTTACACCTCATCCCCAAATACTGATATTTAATTAATCACTGTGAGGCAGACACATCAATGACATCAAATTTAGAAGAGAAATTTAATGCTGGGCAGACTATCCTTTCATCTGTTCAAAATTCAGCTGCTCTGCATGTCATCTTCTTTTTGCAAGAACTCAAAGGAAATAGCCTTTGAAGAAACTAAACAACAATAAATTTGCTAAGTGGTAAAGCATTGTAATGCAAGCTGAATATCACTAATGCAACTACTGGCAATGTTTAAGTACTTCAAAAGTATTTTCAACACAAATGTGTTGAACACACTTGATGCAATGGTCTGGAAATATAAGGACTGGTTCTATGAGATAGTTTGCAGGAAATTGCTTGATGGAAAATATTGCTCATATTAATCTTAAATAGCTTATAGAGTATCAGCATCTGAGAAAAAGGCTTTACAATCCTGAGCATAAATTGAAGCTATGCATAGTGCCTAGTATGGCAAGAAAACAGATGAGCTGTGATAACAATTCAATCAAAATGGCATAAAGTCTAATGGTGCTCTTAAAATGCTGTATGGTTCTCATAATGGCAGTTTTCACCCCTGTTGTGAATTTTGTATAGAACTACCTTTCTGACTGAAAAGAATCAAATTCTTGACATTAAATTTCAACATTTAAATTTTTATTCAGTAAGGAATCCACCATCAACAAGAAGGCTGCTGAACACCTGTCTTCATAAACCATCAATTCACAGAATCACAGAGTCACAGAATGGTTGAGGTTGGATGGGACCTCGGGAGATCATCTAGTCCAACTCCCCTGCTCAAGCAGGGTCACCTAGAGCACATTGCACAGGATTGCATCCAGGCGGGTTTTGAATATCTCCAGAGAAGGAGACTTCACAACCTCTCTGGGCAACCTGTGCCAGGGCTCTGTCACCCTCACAGTGAAGAAGTTTTTCCTCATGTTCAGATGGAACTGCCTGTGTTTCAGTTTGTGCCCGTTGCCTCGCGTTCTATCACAGGGCACCACTGGAAAGAGTCTGGTCCCATCCTCTTGACACCCTCCCTTTAGATATTGATGCACATTGATAAGATGCCCTCTCCGTCTTCTCTTCTCCAGGCTGAACAGGCCCAGCTCTCTCAGCCTTTCCTCATAGGAGAGATGCTCCAGTCCCCTAATCATCTTTGTAGCCCTTCGCTGGACTCTCTCCAGTAGCTCCATATCTTTCTTGTATTGAGGAGCCCAGAACTGGACACAGTACTCCAGACACGGCCTCAGCAGAGCTGAGTAGAGGGGGAGGATCACCTCCTTTGACCTGCTGGCAACACTCTTCCTGATGCACCCCAGCATACCATTGGCCTTCTTGGCCACAAGGGCACACTGCTGGCTCATGGTTAACTTGGTGTCCACCAGCACTCCCAGGTCCTTCTCGGCAGAGCTGCTTTCCAGCAGGTCAACCCCCAACCTGTACCGGTGCCTGGGGTTATTCCTCCCTAGGTGCAGGACCCTGCACTTGCCTTTGTTGAACTTCATGAGGTTCCTCTCCGCCCACCTCTCCAGCCTGTCCAGGTCTCTCTGAATGGCAGCACAGCCCTCTGGGGTATCAGTCACTCCTCCCAGTTTTGTATCTTCGGCAAACTTGCTGAGGGTGCACTCTGTTCCTTCGTCCAGGTCACTGATGAAGAAGTTGAACAAGACTGGACCCAGTACTGACCCCTGGGGGACACCGCTAGCTACAGGCCTCCAACTAGACTCCGCACTGCTGATCACAACCCTCTGAGCTCTGCCATTCAGCCAGTTCTCAATCCACCTCCCTGTCCACTCATCTAACCCGCACTTCCTGAGCTTGTCTATGAGGATGCTATGGAAGACAGCATCAAAAGCCTTGCTGAAGTCGAGGTAGACAACATCCACTGCTCTCCACTCATTCACCTAGCCAGTCATCTCATCATAGAACGCTATTGGGTTCATGAAGCATGTTTTCCACTTTGTGTATCCAATGCTGACTGCTCCTGATCACCTTCGTGTCTTTCATGTGCATGGAAATGGTATCCAGTTACTTACTGTCTCAGAAATTCAGGTGACAAAGTGTTTAGTCTCATTTCATTTGAAACCTTGAGAGGTTTTCAGGCCTCTTAATCTGTACAAAGCTGTTTCTGCTTACATGAGATAAAGTAGTGATCCCTCAAGACTATAAATTTTGTCTCTGTGTCCATCTGTGTAATAAGATGGATAATCATTTCATATGCTGCACTCATTGAGGAATTCCTCTACTGAAAATTCTTGGCAATATTATTACAAGGTTCATGCTGAACTGCTTTACTGTTTCCTGGCAGCAAACTTTGTTTCAGAGGATGAAATGAACAACAAACTTAATCTTTGTTAGATAACACAGAGAGCAGAAATATAGAGGATTTTTATGTCTATTTTGTATTTGTTGACCTGACATGGGTGTCAATTGATGGTGTGAATTTGACACCATCCGTAGAATCTTTCCTTTAGAACTGGCTTCTTGGGCAATTTCATTATAACATTTGAACAATTTCATGATGGAATGAAGGCAAGACTGGTGGAAGTTTGAAGGTTTTTAATTCATTTCCTCTAGTAAAGAACATAAAACAAGCTTGTGTCATCTCACCATTACTGATTAGTATCCTGTTTGTCACACCGCTCTCAGCTGATTCCTAGAACATGCTTCATGTACTCAGATTAGATTCAGGACTTGATGGAAAGCTGTTAAATGCCATTGTAGTGAGCAACAAGGCTGTCTGATCTTCTTTCTGCTGACAACTGTACAGTGATCCCTCATTCCCAGGAAGCTATGCAAATAACAGTGAATTGAATTTCCTTTCCATGTTCACCTTTTGGAATAACTAATGATGTTGAAAACACTACTTTTCCTGCTAAGCCAACAGCTATTAGTTATAACTAACAGAAGGCATGTGCTTCCAGCTGTACAGAAATTCTCCCCCCAGAGTACCTCAGTGGTCGAAACTGATGAAATTTTCAGCAAACCACAAATGCCCAGGGCAGCCTTCAGAAAATAACACAGATATCTTTTTGACAGGAAGGGCTTCCTTTGCAGACAAAATTAAAGTCTGAAAGGTGTCTGTCAGGGAGCAGCAAGAGTGGGCTGCTTCCCCGGGAAGGCGAGCCGGGAGCTGAGGGTGACAGCCAGGCAGGCAGGGCAGTGCCCTCACCAGCAAGGGCAGAGCCCCACAGAACCCAAGCCAGGAGAGCAGGGCAAGTCCAGTGACAGTCACCAGGGTCAGCCGCAGCCTAGCGATCGCCAGGCAAGTCCAAAGGGACAAGACAGGTCTGGGGTCAAGCCAGGATGTCAAGTCAGAGGATCAGGATCCATGCAGCCGAATTCACTACGTATGGCATGTTTTACACATCTTTGATGCTTTCTCTTTGTTCTCCTTGATAACCCTAAAACCTATTTTGTCTACTTTTCTTTAACTGACCACTTGTGAGCTATTTATGGCCTTCAGGTCTCCAGTGCCAGCCTGTTCCCAGTTCTCAAGGACTCTGATATCATACCAGGCCTCTATTCTTCTACACTACATTACCATGTTGGTTATAAACGTTTCAGTCTACACAGAATAATTACTTGTTACTGCTATCTATATAAAACTGTGGCCTATTCATATGAAGATAAACAAAAGTAAAACAAATTAAGCAGAGACACATGATCATTAGCAAAACTGCTGTTAAAGCTAAATCGAGTGAAAGCAAAGCTCCAGGCAGGTCAAAACAAATTCAGACAAAGCAAGCCTGACAAGCTTCAGTCCTGAGGCCTTGCAAACTCCATACAGTGCCTGTGTCCTGTTACTTACAGTGGCAAACTATATTTACTGTGCTACAAGTTCACAATATAGCAGTCTTCTTGCACATAAACCCAGATTTTCTGCATTAGTATCTATTGCATGTTAGAATCTATTGCATGTGCTTGTTCAAGAATCGACTGATATCTTGAGTTTGGAAGAAACTTTAGCATTTTGAAGGGCTGAATAAAGTATATGCTTTGGCATGATTAAGCTCATCCAAGTGCATACAAATAGAGACTTGCAGGTATTACTAAGAAATATATTTGTAGTAGTAACTTTTAAATTAAGGATCATGGCAGCTATGAAGTAGCTTATTCCTAAAAGTCATTCATAGATTCAGGAAGTTATGCTTGCAGGAGGCTGCAAGCTGAAAAGGAGGTTTCTTATTCAGAAAAATCTTTATTTAGTGAGCCACATCTAATGTTAATATTGATATGCTGTCTTTGCTATTTGTTAAGTGGCAGCAGGATGAGTGTGGAGAATTTAATGCACCTACCTGTATATGGCTCTAAAAAGAATGTAGTAACAGCTTCTAAAAAAATTGATGGATTTGGGCTGGTAATAAATCATCAATCATTTGTGTAAATGCTAGTAAACAAAGACACAAATATTCACATGAACACTTACTGTACAATCCTGAGAGAAAGCTCGGTGTTTCCTCTCTGACCTTCCACAAACTTCAAGAGAGCGCTGGGATAGCAACTGTAATATTCTTTATCAAATTTATAGCTTAATATTCGTTAAACCACAGTGAGTCTGGGTTCAGCTCTGTTGTACAGAAAGAAAAACAAAAGTGGAGGTTTTTAGATGAGATGAACTATTGATGGGCACATTTCAAAGTGTTTGGAGGCTTAACTCCGTTGTATGAAGAGAAACACCCAGGAGTCTGGAAATACATCCAAGACATCCTAGTTTTCTTACTTTGAAAGAAAGAAACCAGAGATCTTGCAGTCTTTCTTTGAATAGTTTAGTGTTCTCCTTCCAGATCAGAAACTGAGTTAGAGACACTAAGATGAAAATTCACAAATACATGAAAGTTAACCAAAATGTTACAAAGCTCAAAAGTTTCATTTGTGTCTTGAGCTAAAACTTCATAGATTTAGGGTTCTTATCCTAAATCAAAAAAGTTTTCTCAACCCTAATTAAGGATTTACTTTCACCTTCTTGAAAGTAACTGGAATTGGCAATCCTGATTATTTATACTTTCCTGAAATAAGACAGTATTTTGCTTTTAGCTAAACTATGGGTTACTTTTTCTAGAAACATCACCATGTCATATGATTTTCAAATGTTTTGATGACAGATAGCTGCTTGTCTTTGATATACCCCTGCATTAGATACAGAAATAACAATTTCAGTTTCCTGAGTGATGTGGCACTGAAATGTAAAGAAAGGCTTACTAAGAACATTTTCACAGACATCAGAAACCAAGTACACCAAGCAAGACTGCTGGTTAGGAAGAATAATAATGAAAACACGGATAATGAATTATGAAAGAACCCAAAGAAATGCTAATATCTTAAGATGAAAGTGAGTTAAGATAGCGTGGGATGACACTACATTAAACAAGGCTGAAAGATGCATACAAACAGCAGAGAAGTAATATATGTATATAACTCTTTTGTGACCACACCTGAAATGACACATGCACTTCTGAGTGCCATGTTACCTAAAACATATTAACACTTTGCAGGGACCTCAGTGTAAGTACCAATAGTAAGGATAAGATTGGCAAGTTAGTTAAGATACAGATAACAGCCCTAAAAAATGCAAATGTGTTTTAAGACATATGCGTATTGCATATGTAATGGTCCCCATTGACCATCATGGTCAATAGGACTGCTCACAGGTTCAGTATTCAGCCTTATCGCATGCACTTGGTTGGACTGACCATATATGAACCGGCTATGTATTTTCCTAAGGCAAAGGTTAAAAAATGTCTAAAAACACTCAGAGGGGTTATACTTGTAAGGTAATAACATTTTAATGAGACCCAAACTAGTATAACTAAGATCAGTAGGATGAAATTAGTAGAAGAAAAAATGGAGGTTATACATTAGATGAAAATATTTTCACTGTGAGATCTACTGGACTATGGGCCTATTTATTAACTGTGGTCCACCTTCAAGGAAACAGAGAATTCTCATTTCTTTTGCTGTTTCCTGTGATATTTAAAATCAGATTGAAAAAGTCTTTAGAGAAAAAGCACTTGAGTTTTCAGTTCATTTTTCGTGTTATAATCTCTTTCTAAACCCTTTTTCTGCTGTTAGGAGTATCTTACTGTTGTAAGAAATGCCTCCTAAGAAGCAAGGTAAAGGCAGACAAATACGACTTGACAGACACCTGGAAAATGCATTACTGTTTCTGATATTAGCCTGATGTTAAAGGGATAATAGAATATGTCCAAAGTGGTACTGAACCTCTCTCCTCTTCTTGATAAGTAGCTTTGAACAGTTCATAGATAATGCAGACTTAAAGCCTTCCAAAACACCTTCTTACCTGAATGTCTCTAAACATCTTTTACATATTCATAAAAATCTGTAAGGGAAAACTAGCTAGTTCAAAGATAGACGGTTATGCCTATCTAATATTGCAGACACTCATCCAGACATATCTTGGAATTATGTTAAAATTACCTAAATGCTAATCAAAAAAAAAAATCTTTTAGAAAATAGCAAACTAATAGAAACTGAAATGGGAACATAATTAAAGACAATTTTCTAGCATGAAAAAAATCAAAACATTGAAAATTGTTCTAATTTAGGAGCAGTGAGTTTGACTGGAAATGTAAATAGAGAATGTTCTTGTTCTAAACTAACCAATAGTTGAGAATTTTTTTGCATTTGATCTTTCTCCAAGATTATTAGAACTTCATTTTTTCTTGAAAGTACTAATGATAATTCAGGTTTCAATTTGGTGTTGAACTTCAAGTGTTTCTGATAAATTTGAGATATCTGGGAAAAGATATTTAAAACATCTTGGGGCCACTAGAGGCTTTGCCACTGTATTCCACTAAAATCTCCCCTTTTAACATTTATTATCGTATACAAAGTTAACAAAACTGTCTATAGAAAATCTTGTTCAATAAAAATATAATTTTCCTGTGTTATTAGGTATAGGTGCTTTACTAAATACTCTGTATGATAGTGTATTATATTTAGCAGAGCTGAATATAATTTTAAATACAAAGCAAACAATCTTATTAAATTCAGTAACTATTTAACTATTAATTTCAGTATTGCTAGCATTTTATTTATTAAATATATATGTTCATATGTAATATAGCTAAAAATTCATTATATCTTTATAATCATATCTTGATAAGTCCATAATATAACTCATGTAGGATATCCATGAGCAATTAAGAGCAAATTGTATTTATGGACAAAGCTTTTAATATTGAGTAAAATCAATAATATAACTTTGAAACATATCTTGGTGTTATCTGCAAAGAAAAATCAATATCTATCACTGTAAAAAGGCGAAAAGAATCTATTAAAATAAAGGCAAAAATTAGTTACTAATTTGTAGTGTATTGCAATTGTATTGATGAAAATACTTATGTTGTCTGTACACTCTTACAATGAGAATACATTAATTATTCTGAACTTCTTTGGTTTTAAAAGCTCATCTCACAACCAGTTCTCACTAATACCTGTGATAATGGTTTAAATTAATAGAGAAGCAAGAGAAGCTGAGAAGCAAGCCCTTTGGAGCTTTTATTCTGAAGGACTTCACAGCTCTAGAAAGTAAATGATGCATCTCCGCAGCTCAGCTTTCTGTGCAATTCTGAGGATATTCCAATTCAGTTTTCCAGACTATTTTGTTCGCTCTACTGACATTCAAAGTCATCTCTGAATTAGAAATAAAATGCACAAAATATTAAACTGTGCAGAGAGATCAAAAGGTTCAATAGGATTGGCTATAAAGAAACTGAAGTGGAAGGAATCTAGCATAATCAGAGTCTGTGAATGGCAACTCAGAATACTGTAAAGCAATCAGGTAATGTCAGTGACAACCAATCCTTGTCGCCTATGAAGTGCTAGTTTGTCACAAAGTCTGTGAGATTCTGACCCTGTTCAAGCTTTTGAACATCATGACATGAACAAAATGGTCACTAGCAGTTAAGGCGAACCCAGGATGGCAGCATAGATTTATGGCAAGTTGTCATGTCTGTAGAGTCTCAGACAGACTTCTACATATCCATCCTACACAGACTGGTCATCACAATGCTGCTCCCTGGTGCTCTGAGTAGCCAGGTCCATTTGTGGGCAGGGAGGATCTGAGTTATTAATGTATGGTAGAAGGTGCAGGGGAAAGGATTCTCCTATATCTCTGCCCTTTGGTATCAAGAGAACTATATCTCCTGGTATCAAGTATATCTAAGCATGCTTTGATCTCTTCCTTAAATTAGGTCAGGCTGAGGTTCTCACGTGCTTGGGACAATCATGACATTTAAGGCCAAGAAAACACTCCCAAAATAATTCAAGCCATTTTTCAGAGGAAGTTCAGGGTTCCGTGATCCTTTAAGACTGAACAGGTCCTATTTATGTCAGAAGCATGCCAGCACAGTTTATCTCAGCCAAGGATCAAAGCACCATTACTGGCACTCTCAGAACACAAAAGAGGAAAACAGTTTTATACCTAGAGGGTGTATAATCTAAGGTACAAGATGCAAAGATAGGTACACTGATGGAGATGTTACAGGTAAGACAGCAGACAGTAGTACTCTCATCACATCAATGGATGAACCCTCAGTTTCTCAGTGCACAGCTAATTTCCTAATCTTTCCCAAATTCAGATGGAAAGGAACAAAACAAAACAAAAACAAAACTTACTCTCCCATTGTTTTCTGAGCCAGTATAGTCGCCAATTTTACCCAGATCTTTAGGTGCCTACTTTCCTTAGAATGGAATAAAAGTTAAGTACCTGATTTACTTTGAGGATTTGAGCACATTCCTGTGTTGCTTCAAGGTTTTTCTTTCCCTCCTATAGTTCTTACCTTTCTTTATGTCTCTCTTATGGTCTAAAATCATTGCAGGCCATATTTTCACAATATTCTTTAAAACCCTACATTCCCAGGGTCTCTTTACAAATGCAGCTGTGTGCTACACTACATTCACTTGGGAGATGGAGGCCCAGTAGGGTTCTTTGCAGTTTATTAAGTCTGGAACATCAGCCACATCTCTCTCTTCTTATTTTGGACCAAGGAAATGACTCCCAGAAGATCCTGTCTTGTTTCTTACAGCAGATAGAAAGGAAAGGAAACCTTTGAATAGGTTTACAAGCCACTATCATTTCATTTGAACAAGTAATCCAACATTTAATTAATATTCTTACACCTTGTAATCTTGCCATCACATGTTGATTATGTACACTGAACTACAAAGACCCTTACACTGTTCAGAAACAAACCAGCAAAAATCTATTTTTATCAATTTACAAAACCAGATCTTTCTCACAAAATGAGACACAATATTTTTTATGAGGCCCTTCATTTGTTATGCAGTACTTGTGTACTATTGATATCCTTGTCTTTAAAAGATATGATTACCTGATACTTAAAATTTGTTTTCAGGAATTGAAAAAGCAGGCTGTTTCACCCTTCTTTTAGAAAACTCTCAAATTAATTTGAGCAGGAACACAGAGGGCTGATGTTTTGTAATTTACAATGGATAAATTCTCTGGAATGTCATAGAGAAAGTATAATCTAAGATCTCCCCTAGCTATACTGCTTGACTTCTTGTTATTGACATGCTTGCAGCCTCTTCAATGTTCTTTCTTCTCGCAGTGTTCATTTTAAAACCAGATGGAATCCACATTTTAAATTCTCTTTGAGTATCAGATTAGATGCAGAAATTTTGCTTATGGTTTCTGCAAGAGGTGTCCTTATGTTAATAGCTCTCCTTACATTGATTGCATAACACAATACGACACTCAGTGTTAATAGGCTTTTATTAAGCTGGATTCAGAGGTTGCATCTCTTTCTGTATCATCCTTGGGGATTAAGGAAGTTGTATAATGTAGTTTGCTCAGTTCTGTGATGTTAGAAAAGCTATGGTGGTCTTCTGGTTGGGAAAAGTGATGTCTTTCTTCTGTATTTAACTAGGCATTTATTTTTCCCTGGTATTTCTTTACTATTATCAGACCTGGAACCACAGACATGTTTCAATAAAATCAGCAAGCATACATGTCCTTGTAAATTCAACAGTCAGTAAAAATTAATTGTTTTAATTCAGTTGTCATTAAATCTTTGCTTTCCCCGTCATTAAAAATCAGCTTTAAAATGAACTGATTCAAACATATCAGGATCAGCTGCATAATGTTCATTAAGTGCTGTTCAGATCAGCTTCTTTTTAATTCCTATTTCCAAATCCTACCTAAAACATAAGTGTTCTGAACTACATCCAGGGGGACAGTTTGGCTTTCAGCATCATAGTTTTAGTTATGCTACCAAGATAAAAGGCTTCATTCCCCAGAGGGGAGACTGGAACTCTGTACTGGGCACCTAAGGCCAAAACCAACCTAGAGAGTAGGAGAAAGAGGCAAACAAACCAGCCATTATACAAAGTCACCGCTAACATGATCTCCATTCATCCAGGTAGTGCTGAAGTATGATTCACAGGCCCAGTTCAGTGCCTTGGAAAACCTGGTTGCCTCCAGAAAATAAGCACACTGATCCTCTGAATTGACATCACGTAAGGAGCTCCTGATAGCTAGCCAATAAAAAAATAATAAGTCTTAAATCTTTGTTCTTCAAGGACTCGGGACTACATGGAGATGGTTTTGTCTACATGGGATCCACAGCCTGGAATCTCCCCCTGAAGGCAGACATTATTTGATGGATATCAAATAATTATTGACCAATTAGCACACAGCTGGCACATTTCACACCTTGTCAAATCGCTCTTTAAATGACCAAGGGTATAGCTGCACAAATAAACTTTATTTACAAAGTCCTAATAATTAGGAATCTTAAGAGAATGGAAGGAAATAGAAAAATATCAGATGTGCCTTTCTTACCCAAGTATCCTTTTGATTTTTCTCTGTGATGATAAGGTAAAATAGATGATTTATTAGAAAACCTGTTTTCTTCTCCTCCCAGAATGTGTATCAAAAGGAACTAACTTTTCATAGGGAAGTGCTACTGTGGTGAAAGAGCTAAAGGTTTGGGAAAATTCCTTCCTTTAGAGGTTAAAGGGGAGAATCCTTCAAAACTAGGGCACATTACTTTTTTGATAGTCTTAGAAATGTGTCAATAGACCAAGTGGCAGTGACAAAGGTTTGATCTTGAGATTTTGATTTCTAAAAGTCTGGGGCTGTGCATTGCCTTTCTCCCCTATCTAGCACATTTAATATTGTTAAGCTGATAAGAGTTAAACTGTTCTTACTAGGTCAATTCCCTCTGTTTTCATAACAGCTAGCACTAAAGGCTTAAGAGATCACATCTGAAAATGTAGGAATTACAGGATAGAAATACATAAACTAAATGAAATTAAATAATTCATTAAGCCTAATAATCAATATCCAACAGGCATCCATTTTTTACTACCACTACCTGTGTCAACACTAGGCACTTCTGACATTTCTTTCAAAGTGAGGCAAGACTTCTAGGAAGGAATAATGCCTGTTATTAGACCATCTGATGTTGCTAGAGAAAAAGCAGACAAGTCTGCAGAAAACACAAACCCTTCTTCAAATTTGACAAGAGCAAGAATCTTTCCTAACTAAATAAGGATTAAAAACACTGCGTCCAAACTGTCTGGAAGAAATGGTAGCTGGTAACTGGAGTTTAGGAGAGAGTATTAGAAAGAGAATAGGTGATAAGGTGGTCATCTTCCATGAGAAGGAGAAAAAGGATGGTAATTTTTGCCTGTGGATCAAGAAGGGATTAATCTGGAAGGCAGGGGGAATTACAGCACACTATAAATCCATATCTCTATTGAGTCCATCTTTTTTTTGTCCCATATAGTTAATAATTTTGGTTCTAAGGCTTGTCTTTTGTAGGTGTTTTGTAGGTTTCTCTTGAGAAACACAACTGGGAGGCCTAAATAGTACGGTTGCTTTGTGAGAAATGTTCACCAACTGGTAACTCACTGTTTTTATCCTTCATAAGTTGGTGCATAGTGTAATTTGTATGTAATGTAATAATTTCCCTCCCTCTTCTCCTAGCTCCATTTATCCACTCTATGTTGTAAAAAGAAAAAAAACCATTATCCATCCCCACAAGCCTTACATCATTCAGTTACAGATAACTGGTACTACTTCCTTTCAGAGAAATGGAGACTGAAGGGAGTTGCTCTTTTTTTCTTTTAAAATATATTTGCTGGAAGTGCTTCTCTTCATATAATTACTATTGCTTAGAGCACCTGTGTAGAAGAGTTTCTTCATACCACCTATGACACAGAGAAATGTTTCCAAAAGCTGATTTTAGGCTACCTTAGCTAGACTTCTACGGTGGAAAAGCTGTCTCTTTCTACTGACCAATCTATTAATTTAGCTAACTATGTAGCTAGTGTTAGGTACCAATCCAGCACTGTTTCCTCTCCCTGGATCAGTTCATTCCTCTGCCCGAGGAATTTCAGACTTTCATCCCTATAAATGAAAGCCCATAGACTTTCATCGCCTCAACCACCTCATTTAGGTTAGACACGGCCCTTTTTACTCTACCTTTTCACTTAAAGCTATGTCACTGCACAGAACAGAATGTTACATTCACCTGCGCAGAAAGAGATGGCATTGTAGGGACTGTCCCAGTTTGGGTTTTCTTCATGCTCTACCAATAATTACCTAATATAAAATATAAGAGCAATCCTAGAATCTGTGCATAGATTACAGTGGTGATTTCCAGCTTTCAAGTGGTGATTTCAAGTGGTAATTTCTGGTTGATATCCATAATCATGAGGATATTCTCAGGGACCTTCCAATTTATGGTAGATAAAGCTATTTAGATATGAGTCTGGGAAAAATGAAGATATCATCATCTACTCTCACATCAAACATAGCTCAGAATAGCCTAAGAAATGAAGTGAAGGCTATGTCTATATTGTTTTGAAGACATGCAGATCACAGAGCCAACAAAAGCATAACCCCTTTCTGCACATTCAAGTTGCTGGGTATGAAGATGCTCTTAGACATAGATGTGAAGGGGGTGCTTGAGCTCCAGTAGCCTTCATACTTTTTCAGCTCTTGTCGAATGAACCACGTAGTTTATTTCCCTGCCTGGTTGTATGATATTGCTGTAATAGTTGATGAGATACATAGGGGCAAATTTTGACTGAATACGTGTAGTCATATGCATATTTAGCCAATCTCTGCTGCAGGTGGTGGTATTGTTGAATCCACAATAAGCACAGGTCCCAACTTTCTCCTCCAACATACTCCTCAATATGCCCACAACCTTTGCCCCAGACCATAGTTTGGATTTGAAGTGAGTTTGGCTACAACCACATTAGCAAGTAATATGGAACAATGGAAACAGATCTGTAAAGCAAAATAGTGGGTGCTGAGGACCTGATTTCCAAACTCTGTGTATTTTAGTGGGGGTATTCCTGACCCTATTTTGGTTCCGCGGCCTGAATGCCTGTTAGTGTTTGGAGTGCACTAGGTATGCTCTTGGAGTGACCCTTCTGAATCAGTCTCGTTTGAAAGAAATCCCATTTACGTGCTATGAGACCACTCCATGATGAGAACCAAAGCAAGATAAATGTGAATGATTGGAGATTTGTTTCCAATGCACACTCCTGGTCTTATTTGAAACACTACCAAAGATGAACCTATAATGTAAGTCTTCCACTCCACCAGCTGAACACAGAATGCTAAATAGGTGACCACACAGACAATATTGAATTTATGGTAATGGAAATGCACCCAGCTAGATTATGCTGACGATGACATAGTTCCATTTACAAATATTCTCAAAATTTGGGAGTCATTAGATTCCCAGCTAATTAGAAGCTATAATGATCAAGATACATTTATCTCCTTTACTTCCAGGCAGTGGTCCAGCCAAGAAATTTCATTCTTCATTGCAGACTTGGTTAAAATCATCCTTTCTTCTTAATTCCAAAATGAAAGAAGTTATATGTCTTAAATCCAGTTAGAGATAAAGAATATAAAAACTAGAAGTTATTGCTATTTTTGAGTGGACTTTAAAGTTCTGATTGTTAAATCTAACAAACTTCTCTTGGGATACTTGTCAGACTGCCACAGCTGAGATAAGTAGAGACACAAATGCTGAATCTGCTTTGGTGTGAGAGACTTTGCTGCCAGAAGAATGCTCCCTATAAAGAGAGGAAAGGGGAACTGTGGGTCCTAAACCACTTCTAGGTCCACTCCACATACATGGATGAGGAGGAGATGTGGATAGTATGTAGAGAGGGTCAGGGACACTCAAGGGAAAAACACTAAAGAGAAGGCTTAGGGCTGCAGAGCAAATTACTTGCTGCACTTTTCAGATGGCACTGAAAGAGGAGTGGGCATCCAGTTCACCATGTACCCAGCTTCCCCCAACGGACTGATTAAAAAATGGCTGTGGTCAGGAAGTACTGCAGGTCAGGACGTAGCTACTCTCCAATTCTTCACCCCGGTGGAACATTGTGGTTAAGTGATGATCACTCCCATATTTATTTCTATTTAGTTGCAAATATACAGGCTATCTGAACAAGCTTTAATCTAGCTAGTGGAGGCACCCATGGTAGGGACATCAATTCTGGTGGAATGGTTTTCACCCATGGAGTTACTGGGACAGCTTGAACAGCCTCTACCAAAAGACCTTGGCTGCCAGATCACAACTGTTACTACTGTCTGGTGCCAGCTAGTCTACTTCTACATGCTGCAATCATACCCTCCACATGCTGCCTAGGTATAGCCTAAGATGCGTGTTTCTCTCCTCTGATGACTCCTCTTCTATCTGTACTATGAAATTTGGAATCTGAGTTCACTACAGAGGAGTGTTCAATGTAGAATGTAATCATTATTTTTAATATAATATGCACTCATACGTCCATTTGTTTGATTAGCTTAGAGATTTTGTCATTCTTACACATTTCGTAGCATCATATTTTTATCAGTGTAAACACAAAATGGAGGGGTTTTGGCTTCCCCTCCCCCGGTATGTTCTCTATATATTTCAATGGTTATATTGGCTTTTTGTGATTCACAGAATTATTGCTTCCCTGGAAATCAAAGGCAACATTACAATGGAAAACAGCTAACAACTGCTACATGGTGACAGAATAGAAAAGAAGTCATTTTGTATGTCAGGCAAATAGATACAGAATAATTATATTTTGAAAGTTGAGATAATTAAAACCAAAACAAAACAGTTTTACAAACATGTCTGGAAAAGTCTTTAGAAAATGCACAAGTTGCTTCTTTTAATGATTCAAGGGGAAGATTTCATTAACAAAATGTGCATTTAATTATGGATATTTTGAAAGGTATGATGCACAAAATGCAAAACTATTAAAACTCATTAGCAGGGTACAGATGTTTTATGTACTTTTAAACTGTAGCCTAAATTGATTGTCCCTCTTTGTCTATAAACCAGCTGGCCATTCCTTATTAAGGCATCTGTCAGTTCTCCCTAGAAAAAGATAGTAAAAATCAGTGCAGAACAGCTTTTAACTCAGAACCCAACAAAGACATTGCTTTAAAGGAATTTAAAGAAGAAAAGAAAATGTAAACCTGATAACTATAAACAACAAAAATACATACAATTAATTTAATACATGTATTAAATGAAATCTGTCATATGGCAACTAATTTTATGCACTTTCAGCTGAATTACTCTTCTGAGAATATACTGTTGTTATTAATAAAAGTATTTTCTTTCACCTTTCTTTGATAGCAATAAGGATGATAATGAGAAAATATTAACTCCCTCACTCTTCACTAGGAATATAAAATTAAATTGTAATGAGTTACCTTCATCTTGGTACTAGCCCCTACAAACAAAGCCTTGCACCTCTCAACCTTCATTAAAAAGGGTTAGTGGGTCTTTTGTTTGAGCATTGATTCCATTCACAAATCTACAGTTAAGAATATGTTTCTTTTTCCTTTCCTTCCCAGCCATCTAAACTAATTGCAAGTGCACAAGTAAAGTGCAATGATTTCAGGGCTCCCTGCCCCAACTTTCTGGTCACAGAACAGTTAAGCTAGACCAGGCTTTAGCTTTGATGTAAGACCATAACTGTAATCTCCTGAAAACAGCTCTCTGCCTGTTCTTTACCTAGATGGAGGAGAAATGATGGTTATGTAACCCCCCAAAAAAGAAGGAAGTCTGACACTTTTTATATAAAGACACAATTTTAGGTTTGAAATGTAGGTGTAAAACACTAAACAATTGTTTGCCAAAATCTAACATTTTGTGCTAACCATTTCCTTGTTAAGTGATGGCTACCTATTTCAGCCTGATTTTAACTTAACCCTTAAATAAAAAACCGTTTAGCAACTTTTTATAGTCCAATTAGGGGAAAAAGGGGTTTTCTGGGATTTTTTTTTTTTTTGTCTGTGTTAAAAAAACTCCACTAATTGATAATCATTTTGTTAAGAAGCTCTGTCTCTCTGCCCTTTGGGACAATGCCTGGACAGTAGGCAAGGGTCTATCCATGCAGCCAGGGACCATCTAGCCTGGCCATGTTACACGCCTTTGAAAACTTCACCTCCCCTCTGCTTGGTACCTCAAAGACTGTTTCTTTCTTAGGCATTTCTCAAGACAAGTAATTTGAAACAGAAGTATTTCCATACCTTTGTTTCAAAGCTTTTCTTATTCATTACAAAAAGACCCACAGAACAGTGACAACTTCCAGGCCAAGCCTCCGGCCAGGCCCCATGGGCTCCCCTGGCCCTGCCCTGTCCCTGCCTCCCCGAGGATCCCCCCAGCCCCAGGCCTGGCCCCATCTCAGCCCAGCCCGGAGCTGTCGGTCGCTGCCCTGTGAGCTGCAGCGGCACTGGCTCCAGCCCCACCACAGCCCGGCCCAGGCCCTGCCCCTGCAGGTCTTTTCTTCCCAGATGAAACCATCGAAGCAGCTGCACACACCTCAGCTGCTCCTCCTATAGTCTCTCAGAGGACAAGGGGCAAAAGTCCATCGCTCAAGCCGTTTCAAACTTGGACTGACCAAATCCAGACTAAGGCATTGCACACCAGGAAATGAATCCAAGAAAAAGGTATGCATTTGGGGGAATTACACTGAAAGAATGAGAAGCTATGTGACTTCATGGGTCTTCTTCACATATAATTTCTCCAATTGTATTAATATAAATGCCTTTTAATTTAAAAAAAAAAAACAACCCTAAGCATTCGAAAGATGAAATGCTAGAAAAACAGTTGTTCATATTGTACAAATAATGTATATTGAGACACTATCAGCATAGGCTGATAACTACTGCCTGCAGGTTGCAGGAAGGTAAGAGACATGCAATCAGACATGCAATGCTTTTATACCCTTGGGATCTAACCAAAAAAGGCTATTTCAATTTTGTTTTTGTTGACAGTTTCATTAATTTTTTTTGTACTGAAGTCACATTTTGATTGAAGTTTATATTGAGCAGGAATTTTAATTTGCCTATATTGACCTTTCCTATTAGTAAAAAAGCCTTGAGAAAGATCTCATTTTGTTCTTCTGTTTCATGTGTCTGGTTGGTTTTACTGAGTTCCAATATCTGCATTATAAGCAAAAGAGTGGAAAAACATCAAGCAAATCAATACCACTACTTTTATCTTTTTCCTTTAGAACCAAAAATCTGCTGGCTTCCATTAAGGAACGATAGCCAGTTCCATTCCAGTGTATCCTCTGTAACAACGGCACATGAAACTGAGTTCACATTCATGCAGTTTACTGAATATGTATTTTCATCGCTACTTATTCCTGTATAATAAAGCAGCAAAGAATACATTTTTTCACAATGAATGCTCAAAGGGGAATAAAACAGAAAGCATAAAAACCAATCAGATTTAACTTTGAAATTCTTCGCTCATATTATCAGATATGTGATATTGCCATGAAGTCTTTGAGTTAATCTGGAATGTTTGTGAATATCCAAGTTTAAAGTTATACCTGTTAAGAAGAGAAGCGAGGAGAAGAAGAGACAATATCTAAATTCCATTCAGCATTACCATTCCCTTCCATTACCATTCGGCATTATCTTACAAGATTCAGCAACTAGGGACCCCAGGGATTTCTTCTAGTAGGGAGAGGGGGCAAATTTAAAACATTAATAAGGAATTGGCATTTCTATTATTTCAAGATTGAAAGAAACTATTCAATCTTTTTATTAACTATAGATTTTACCTTAAAACAGCTTTGAAGGTTGTCTGACTCTCAGTGATTTCTAGTGGGACTTAAATTTTCTCAATTCTCCTCTGCCTGCAGGTCCACTGAGAAAAAGGCAACATGCCCATTTCTTGTACTAAAATACTGTTCCACCAACAAACAATGTTAAAATACCTTTTCAAAATTCATTTTCTTTTAATAACTAAGGTATCAATCCAACAGCCTTTATTCTCTGCTTAATCAGAACAAATGCCTACTAAAGTCAATGGGAACTTAAGCTTGAAGAGAGCCATGACAGAATCTATGAATCTGATGTTCCTCTTCCATACCCTTGGGTAAATCAAGAATTATTCCACAGAAGTCAGTGGTAGCAACTTTGTGTAAGCAAGCAGTGGATCAGCGCACATACTCCTATACAGTAAATTTGCAAAACAAAAAAAAAAGATTTTGCTGTAAGCTATATACTTGACCTTGAAATTTAAAAAAATTTAAATCTGAATGTCAGTGTGCTATACAATAACATTTTGAAATACTGTTTTCCTATTGAGGAATTTGAAATAAATTGTTTGAATATAGTACAACTCAAACCTTTTGTAAACTCTACATTGGAAGAAAGTGTGTTCCTATATTCTTTTCGATCAAGTGAAAAATTGAAGGGCCCTGAGGTGCACGCAAGATGCTGGTGTACAGTTAGTGGCACTATCCTGGGAATTTTAGATGGCGAAAGCTGTCATATATAGTGTGTGATGGACCTAAGCACTGCAGATATTCTCTCTTCTCAAATTTGAGCCTGAATAGGAATGCTGAGCAGACTCCTTCAGCACACATCCTCCCTTCTTTTTCTCTCTTCTGCATCCTGACCAGAGAAAGGAAGCAGAACTGCAGTATCAGTGTTTATATTTATTATGTATTGTTTATATTGTGACAGTGAAAGCTCAACTGATTTTTGGTTGGTGGGGACATCCCTTCTCTCTGAAAGATCCTGTTCAGGAGCAGGGTACTTACTGCTCTGGTGTGTGCTTTGTGTTTGGTGCTGGGCCATGTCCTGGCATGCACAGGAGGGACATAAGACTCAGAAAGAGTCAGAAATTTATAAAGGTGGACCCAGTGCAGGAGCTGCCCCTGCATTGCACTGGTGCTCAAGGGCCTCCCACAAAACTGTGTTCTTGGATCATAGGACACCGAATAAGGGGTTAAAGTTGGCAAACAGAAAACAAAGTTCCCTGTTTCTTCAATCCCCTGTAGAAACACAGGGTACACAAGTTAATGATTCTTTCTGGGAAATGGAGACTAATCCTATGCAAGTCTCAAGAGGTCCTACTGAAAGGACCAGAGATAAAGTCCAATGGAGAGAATATTATCTATAATGCCAAAGGTGAGGGTAGCATTCATAGTGGCATGTTACTACATCTTATTAATAAGAAACTTATATTTTTATCATTCCATCTCTGACAGCAAAACATAACAAAACAGTAAGCCAATTATCTGTTTTATAACAGAAGAATGTCCTGTTTTACAGCTATACCCATCTGCAAAGACTGTCTTGCTTAATGAAAGATATTTTAGACTGTTAACACAAAAATACTCATTTACACTATCTTTTTCCTCTCTCATCAGATCATTTCTCATTACTTTCTGGAACAATGAAGCTTTCACATTTTTAATAAGTAAATTCCTTTATTAGGAAGGAAATTAAATGTGTACTTCAGTAACTGGCCTGTAGGGCTATGACGTAACTTTTAGAACTTAACAGATGATGTGCTTTTTTATTTTCCACTAATGTCTAATTTATTTCATCTGATAGAGGCACCACGCATTTTACTATGAATAAAAATCTAATGAAAAACTGGGCATCCATCCTTGTTCGGTGCTGACTACTCTGTGTCTCTTTTGACTGAATTAAACAACTGTTGTGTTTTAGCACTTAAACTCTGTCAGTTGATAAGTTATTGCTGGTAGTATGTGACCTTTTTTTCAGTTACTTTTCCTGTTCTGCTTCCAAGCAAATCTGGTTTGTTACTGAAATGGAATATTTTACCTTTTAATTAAAATAAACAAAATAATACTGTGTAGGTGACCAACAAGACAATTTCAAGCATGTTCAAAACATTTAAAAGTTGAAAATTAATGAGAATAATAACTAAAAAAGGCCCAAAGCAGAAAATTCCTTATAAGAAGAAATTCAAAATATTTATGATTTAGCCAAATTAATTTTAATTTCATTTGCCCCTGTAGTCTTCCTCAGTTACATCCCTGTGAGGACTTGGCCTGGTGTGGGGAAAAACGTAAGCATCTGATTGAGTTAACTACAGGACTGTGCAAAGAAAATGGGTTAACAGCATGTAAAGTGCTTGAAACCACAAAATCATGCAAATCATCACTTTTCATGGAGGGTTTTGTTCTAAAATACACAATGAGTGCAAATACCAAGCAAATTGTCAGTTGCTTATTATATACCTTCTAGCCTATTTTAAATTTGGGCCTCTTGTGTAAAATGTAGAAGAAAAATATTTGATCATGTAATGTTCCATAAAAATTTATTGTAGCTTGATTAAGTGTTCTATTGCAGATTGTTACTATCTGTTCAGTGTAGAGTGATTGAGAAAATCTCTACCTGAAAGTGAATTTTGATGTTGAATATTTTTCGTTGGCTTTTACTGCAGATGTTTCCAACTGCAAAGAGGTCACTTGAAGCAGGAAACTTCCCTGAAAAGAAATAATGTTATCTCAATACAGATATATCATAATAAAAATTCAGACACTGTTCTTCAAGTGCATTTTATTCTTTTGATACCAAAATCAGCTATCTCAAATAGAAGAGCTAGAATAGAAACAGGGTAGTGAAGTGTTTGTTCATGTGTTGTTCTTGGTTTTCAGAATAAATTTCTTCTCCTTTAACAGGAGACAAGCAGTGTCTCTAAGTGCTCCTTTGCAGTTCCTGGAGATCACTGTACAGCACAATACTAGTTTGTCCCACTTCTAGAGTTATTTATTTCCTGCCTGATTTTTTGCAGCAATTAGTAATAGACTTAATTGATATTTGGGCAATACATTTTTCACTGTTTTTCTTTTATGAAAAATTACTCTCATTTATTTTTGAGGGATAGTTTTTTATCTTTTTTCTTTTATTTTTTTTTTTCAATGAAGAACTCTCTCTCACACCTATCAAGTACTATGTTCATGTAAATAGTAATGTCGATTAAGACTGTTAGGAAATTTTCTGATAAAGTCTTTTTCCACAGAAAATGCCAATACAACACCAAAACATTCCGTGGGAGAACGACGATGCCAGCAGGGTTCCAAGGCAGAAAGGCTTATTCTGCCAAGAAGAGTTTTGGCTGGCTCACTGTCCAGCTGCTGCCTAATGTGCCACTGGAAGCCTGGCCCTGGTGGCTCTCAGGTCCTCAGCCTCCTGCTCAAGGCATCAACCAGGATTTTGGCTCCGTAGGAGCCCCAGCTCGTATTCCGGCTATATTTGGCTGGTGGACCATTATGCAGCTGGAACTTCAAAACCAGGAAATTCAAGAAGCTGTTTCTTTAGTTGATAGGGACTCAAGGAAATGGAAAACCAGTTCTCTGTGTTCCAAATTATCCAACTTCATAAGGAACTGGACAGGTATTCTGCCATGTGCTGCAAGATACTGATCCTGAAAAAAGCCCCAAATCTCAAGTTTTGCATTCCACTATAATTTTGATAACATTCCACTTTTCTGACGTTTTGTAGGTCTGGATTTTTAAAAATTTCTGTAGCACATCAAATAAGTTCTTTTCTAAAAATAAAGAATAACAGCACCTTTGATATTTTTCAAGAAATCATATATTCATGTGCCATTTTTTCATCCTTTCGAATCACTTATGCACTTTCTTCTCTTGCTATCTCATTTTGAACAGACCAGTTTCTTGCTCTCAGAATATGTTCAGCAGTATTTTAACATTTTCCTTCTTTTATACTTGCTTTTTTAAAATTTCCTATGCATTGTGCTTATTAATGTACTTATTTTACAATTCTGACA
This sequence comes from Apteryx mantelli, assembly GCF_036417845.1. Lineage (NCBI taxonomy): Eukaryota > Metazoa > Chordata > Aves > Apterygiformes > Apterygidae > Apteryx > Apteryx mantelli. The sequence goes on along the minus strand of NC_089980.1, from coordinate 110,085,860 downwards.
AGTCATCTTGCCCTCCTTCCTGGGCTCCGCCTGTTTTACAGCACAACCTCCTAATTCTAGTGCCAGTCCATGACCTAACTATGGCGCTTTCACATTAGCAGAATTTCCCTTTGTTTGGTGATTGAAGGGTGAGCTTCAGAGTGTGCATCACTTCTTTTCTCTTTGCAAAGCCGTTTGCATTTTGTTCCCTGGGCAGCTCTGTGCTTGTGTTCCAAGATATTTTATCTCAAGCATTTCACTGCTCTGTGATCAAGAGATTAGTGCATAAAACATAAACATCTCATTTTCAGGCTGTTATCAGTGATGCATTATGTAAACTGGAGATTAGACTACTGCCTCTGACTGTCTATGCTTTATAGTATTCTAAGGTAGAAATCTAAAAGATGTAACTAACCTTGGGTACAGTGATATGTATATAAAACAGCCTGACCTTATGACTCTCTGAAGCTTAAATCTTTTGATGCCGAAAAGCAGACAGGCTCTAGAGAAAGCAGGAAAGTTAACAGGAAACTGAATGAAGCAAATTTAAGACTTAGAAATGAAGTAAAGACATTTCTCTGACTGAAACTGAATATTTGCATCTCTTTCATGATATTTAAAGTAGACTGTTAGATATTTCTCTCAAGATTAACAAAATTAAAGCGTGGGTTTTTTTTGCATTTTTAGAGACAAAAAAATACCAGCATGCATGCATGTTTTATAAATTCAGGACAACAGGGGAAATGAATTTATATTCTCAGATTTAATTTTAATATTTTAGATAGGGGAAAAATGCTCATATGAAGTGAACAAATGAGGCACTGAAATTTCTTTTATTTATTTTCTTTTTTGGTAATATTCTTCTTTTTCACATGAAAGAGGTTATGAAACAAACCTGCATGCAGGAAGGGGGAGGGGAAGGGGAAAAGGGGAGGAGAGAAGGGGAAGGGGAAGAGGAAGAGAAGAGAAAGAAGAAGGGAAAGAGGAAGGGGCAGCACAGTGCAGGGCAGGGAAGGAAAGATAAGAGGCCACTTTTAAGAAACATGCAGATCATTAATATCAGCAACAACGTCTGATTAATAGAGCAAAAGGCTATACACTCATAAAGAAGGAATAGTCTTCTAAACATTGTGGCCAACCAGAAAAACAAAAATCATGTCATTCAGGAGCTGAAACAATGAGAGCTATGTTTGTTCTGAAATGAAAGAGCTAGGGATATAAAAAGGAAAGGTATCAGCAAATATCAGTGAATGTCTTCTCAACATATAACAATCACATTCAAAACCCAAAGACTTGCACCAGCTCATCCCCCCTCACAAATAAAATGTGTCTATACCTTTCCTTTGCTGTGCTAGGTGGCTGTCACCAGGATATTGACTGAGCTCTTCAGCTCTCCTAAGGGTTACCAACCTGCAAAGCATGGTAAGTGCCAGCGACTTCTGTTTGCAGTGCTTACTTGGCACTCTGAGGGCTCCTGCCTACCCACTTGCTTTTCCTGTGAGATTACATAAGAAACAACAAACAAACAACAGTCAGATCTCTGGCTTTCCAATGGCAGTGGCCAAATCAGCTCCATGGATTTCTTCCAGCTGCTTCGACTGTTCTTTTCAGGAATATAGAAATCCCGTTGAAGGGGAACAGTGAGGGTAAATGAGCACAGCTCTTCTAAAATCAGTGAGCCTGTACTCATATCAGCTGAGAATCTGGCCCTGCATGTCTTACATGATTTTCAAGGAGAGTTCAGTCTTGTGCTTTGTAAGATAATGCCCTTTCTTTAAAACTATGTCCTTTCTTCATGTCAGAACGAGACCTCACCCTTTCATTCTCTTCTCCATCCTCAAACTCTGGCTGATTAAGAGTCCTGGATAGGATGTATACCACTGAACTCCCATCCCCGCAGCATGAACACAGCCTCTGTGTGCTCTGTTATTCTGAGCCATTCTAAAATATGATTACTTTACTGTGGTTACCAGTTTGGCATTATGTAAAGTATAAACATTTTTATAAAGTGCAAATCTCTTCAGGAAGCTAAGAAATGTAGTGTTAGAAAACTCCTCTGTCTGATTTCTTGACCCATCACTCTTCCTTTCCTCCTGTATCTCAGTAGAGTTTTTGGCACCTAACATTCCGTATTATTACCTACATACTATTACCTATATATTAGTATATGTTAGTATATATTACTATTACTATAACCACGAAGGATTTTAAGACTTTCCTGTTATTTGGCACAAGCAACTAAATGCTTGCTAAAATACACACACACACACACACACACACACACGCATGCATACACATGGAGATGGTCTCCATGCAGATGATTGGGTCCTCAGCTCTATCCTGATCCTTACATACTGGATCAAAGTGCTGAATGGGTGAAAGGAGCTATATAAGCCATACTGATGGCTGGGGGTAGTGTTTGGGTATAGTGAATGAGATCCCCTACGTAAGTCTTTGTACAGGGCACAGATGAGAGACTGGTACCAAGATCAATTTGCACCACGTAACACAGCACGTCACAAGCAAGGTCCAAGGCAGGCCTGTCAGTCTGCTGTAGGTTTGACAGACCTCTTGGCTCTTTCAGTGCAGAGAATGATGAAATATCCATGGACTAAGTAGGTGCAAAGATGCCTCCCAGGCAGTTTTGTGCTGCACTTCTCAGAGGCATAGCACAGAATATCCACAGCAGTAGCTAAATTCTGTTTTCCAATTATGTGATTGTAACTGACTGAAGCATTTACACGGGATTTACAGCCCTTAAGAGCTTACAGGCAAGGCAAGTCTGTAACTTCTTATAAATCTGCCTGTGGCAGGCAGACTGAAAGTCCCGAAATAGCATGTCTACAGTATGCTTGTGTGGCCTCCAAAGTAATTATTCTGCAGGGAGGAGGAAGAACAGATTCCCTGGGATTGCTGCTTCCCTGCAATGGGGGAGCCTTGGCTGGCACGGATGAACCGACACTGCAAAAGAGGTGATTTGTATTTATTATAAGGTTTGCACAGACTCTAGTCTCCCCAGAACAAGAAAGGGAGTGAGAAAAATGTCTTTACTCTCTTTTCCAGTTTGTTCTTAATGGAGAACATCAATCACTCTTTGCTCAGGCTGAAATTTAAGTCAGCTTTCTGCTGTACTGTTAAATACTTACAGTCATTATAAGAAAAGTTCATCACTGAATTTGTATAATTTTTGAAAATGGATGGACAACTTGGCAGTCTGTTACTGTCTGTTGTAGCCTTTCAAATTTCAGGAAAAACAAAGTACAGCCATTATCATCACCAGGAACAATGACCATAGACCTGATAGGAAATTTTATTATGTTAGCAGGTCTGAGTTCACCTTAACTGCAGTACAGCTAGAATTTTAAAGTATCTAGATTTTTGAACAATTAAATTAGCTGTGATAACAAGCCTTTCAAAGCCTTTCCATTTTAAACATAAATGTATAAAAATATGAAACTTCCTGCTCTACTAAGGTAGGCAGTCCTTGCCATGCTTTACATGCTTTAAAAGAATAATTTTGGCTTAAAGCCACATCTTCCAGGCTTCAGATCAGAAGCAATATTAAAGTATGCCAAGGTCTTGCCCTCAGCTGTATTTCCTTTATACAGTGTTCCAAGTAGTATCTCAGAAAGCATGAGGTGGAGAGACCATTAAAAAAATCATTTGTCCATGACAAGCAGGAAATGAAACAACCTCTCACTTGACATAAGTCAAGTCATTTAGTCTAGTTCCTGACATAACTACATCCAAGGTGGCTCTACAGTGAGTCAAGTCATAACGGTTAAAGGGAAATATCAGCTATCACTGGAGTTCAAGACAAGTGTAAGCCTGTATTTATATTTTATTGTGTGATTTCTTTTAATTTGAAAAACTGTTGTTAATCTTATTTGCAAAGATTCTTGTTTCATAAAACCAAAAATTAAACTAGATTTTTTAAAAAATATATTGTGTTGCAAGAAAGCTAAATAAGCAATTCTTTCACCTGTAGATTCTTTCACTGGAGGTGTAAAAACTGCAGCTAACACACAGACTGAAAGAACTGCTGCTTTCACATGCTACACAAACACAGAAATTGCAGAATCACAGAATCACAGAAATCCTCCTTTGCTTATTGTTAGCTAGACACCATTGTCAATAATGAAAGGAAATAACTTTAAAAAGTTAGTAGACATTCTGATAACTATGATATCAAAATCAAAAGTAATAGGCTGAACATATGTTCCCCAGTTGGGGTCAAATTCAACCTTGTTTTGGCTCCAGTGATTCTGACAGAATTGCAAATTTACACTCACCTTGTTGATCTCAGCATTTATGTTATTTTGCTGCATGATTGTATGGAGTAGTCCAAATGGGAATTTAAAAATACCATTATGGGCAATCTGAAGCCTCCTTGCTCTCAGCCCTCTTCATCCCATTTGGTATCCCTCCTGCTTTAAGTGCCACGATGTGATATCAGCATATACTTGCTCTATCTCACCTTTGGTCCTAGAATTTTTTCTTTCTGAGTGTGGAAATTTGCATCTACCCTCTGAAATGCCTGGAACAAGGTGTTGAGATTACCAAAGTGTTAAATCCTAGACCTTCATGTTTTGCTGTATCGCTAGTAATCTCTCACTCTGGGTAAGTGTTTGGAACTAATGGGCATTTTACCGCTCAATTTAATGAAGTTGGAATTCCATCCCCAACTCAATGTATATTCTCAGGCTATAGGAGTCCCCAAGCAAAAGGTTTTGATCAAATCCCTGTCAGTCAGCAAGATAACATAGCGCTGACTGTAGTGCTGGATTGAGATGGTAAGGACAAACTTTGTTCCAGTTACTTTTGCTAGATCTGGCAGTGATGATTCGTACCAAAATTACTTCATAAAGCTCAGGGCATTCTTAGGTAGAAATAAAAGGTCAAGGTCAAGAACAAAGGTGCACCTTTAATATATAATTCTACTAGACACCACCATTTGATTTACCACCTTGCCACAAACAAAATGAAGAGACCCTTAAGAGATCCTCATAGAAAAACCAGGAGTGATGAGCTGTGAGGAGGAGGTTGTGGAGGATGAGATCTTCTCCTTTCAGCAGAACAAAAAATCAGTTCAGCTTCCCATGCAACTGAAGCCTTAGAAAGCACCATGTTGAAGGTCTTATCTTAGGGAAAGCTCTAAGAAAGCTGTCTTTAAACATGCCCTTTTATAACGCAAGCCATTTCATCCACATATTGATTTAAAGCTATACATATACAAACACACATCCTACAATAAATCACTTTAATTACATTACTTCATTACATAATGTAAACATTATTAGTGTCATCATGACCTTACAGATACCTATACAAAATCTTTGATATCAAAACTGCTTAGCCTCACAAATGTTTTGTTAAAATATGCTGATTGTCACTGACCATCAAAAACTCCCTTAGCCACTCCGAACACCAGCAAATTAGTTCATCACCATATTTTGCCCTTGCTATCCTCTCAAAAAGAAAACATTCCTTTCTACCAAAGACAAAAAAATTCTAGTTTTATCTCTGTTATGCCAAAGACTCCACCAGCTCTACTTCCAGATGATAACTTCCTTTTTTCTTTAACCACTGCAAAATACTAAGTCTGAGTAAGAGACTTGTTCCAAACATCAGCATGCTGGGAATGACAAGTATAAAGGAGTTTTGTTTCAGTTCTTCCACTGTCCCAGGGAGGGAAAGCATCCATGTTTTTATTCACCTCTGAAATACTGCAGGTCAACATCAATTTTTACCAATGCACAGGGGAGCATCAACAACAGTTTCTGAACACGGGTGACACAAAAGTAAGCAACTGGAAGAAGTAAATGAAATAGTGTGACAGATAATCAGAGAGAGTTTGGAAGGATCAGGAAACTAAATTGAAAGGCAGAGAGAGGTGCTTTCATTTCACATTTGAAAACTCTGGATACTTCAGAAGAGTTTGATACTGTAAAGATATTTCTGGTTTTGGTAACCTTTATTAGTTTCAATCACACGGTCATATCCAGATGCTCAAACCTATGAACAATTAAATAATACATAACATGAGTCATGAGAATACAGACAACTAGAAAATTATTCTATATTGCTTAAAGGATTGATTGGGGTATTTTTTTAGAAAACTGAAATGTGAGAATAATATTATTAAAGTCATTTATCACTGGAAAAATGATGAAAAGTGCCTTCTAGTTTCAGCTATGTGTTCTGTATTCAGCCTTATCATAAACCAATTTTTCAACTAATATAAATTAGTACAGCTTCATTTTAATATTTATACACCACCCAAAGATCTGCCCCAACAAATGTGTCTGAGAGTGCAATTCTAATACATGACCCATCATCAGCAGAACTACTTTTGAAAAAGGTTTGTCATGAGAATTATTTTTTTCTTTTACCCTGAAACCTACAAATTAATGTCTTCAGATGAAACAACTACTCTCATTTAAATTAATACAACAAGCAAAATGAAGCTCTATTTGCAAGTACCAGTCACTGAATGAAATTGAAGGAATATCTAGAAATTGGTTTTGAGAATTAAAAGAATGTGTTCTTTGTATTTGAAGGAGAAGCAGAAAATCACAAACATTGATTTCAGAATACAAGTTATTCCATTTATTGTCTGGAGAGTGTCCATCAGAGAACAATAAATTCCATTCACAATGATCTCCTGATATTCCTGCCAGAAAACAAATCAAAAAATAGACTTTTTTCTTATAGCTACATTTTCTCCTGCTTTGAGGCTTGCTATATGTGTGCTGCATGCTGTTAAAAAAAATAGTAATAAGTTGTGGTAAATAACTTCAAAACACCCACAATTAAATGTGCATACTGAAGAGAGTCTACAGACTACAAAAACTGTTCTGTAAAACTGTTAAAGTATCTTGTGGAAGTTCATCAATTTTTAACCTGATTATTTTTCCCCTTACAATCATTCTTTTCATGTAAAGAAACTGGGAGCTTACTGGGCTCTTCCAATCAGACCTCCATCCCCAGGTTCTCTTAATTTCTGTTAACTTCAGTAGAGCTACATGATCATGGAAATGGGCCCCTGTACACCTGATTACCTGCTTAGAGCTTTATGATGTGGGCAAAAGCCAAAATCATCAACTATTCTTTAACTGGAGAATTGGGGGCTATGATATTCTGGATAATGAAATAAATCTATAACAAAAATATTGCCTCTGAGTCCAAGCTGCTCAGGTGTAGAATGGTGTAGTCAAGTCTACGCAGTACTGTGAGTAAGTTTCCCCAGACTAGAAAATACTGGAAATGCACATTAAACGTATGGCAGCTGGTCGTGCACACCCAGAAACTCATAGAACCATACAATAATTTTAGTTTGGAAGGGACCTCTGGAGCTGAACCCATTGCTCAAAGCCAACTTCAAAGTTACATCAGGTTGCTCAGGACCTTGTCCTGTCAAGTTTTGAATTTATATCCAAGGGTAAAGCTTTCACAGCCTCTCTGGGTAAACTGTTCAAATGTTTGATCAACCTCACTGTAAAAAATATTTTTCTTACAGTTAGTCAGAATTTCCCTTTCTGCAGCTTATCCTTTCACTGTGCAACTCCAGGACAAGTCTATCTTCTCTAAAACCCTCTGTTAGGTAGCTGAAGTCAGCAATTAGATCCCCCTTAGCCTGCTCTTCTTAAGGTGGAACAAACCAACTCTTTCAGCTGCTCCTCATGTCATGTGCGTCAGCCGTATAACCACTTTCTTGGACTTTCTCCAGTTTGCCTATGTCTTTCTTGTACCGCGGAGCCCACAGCTGGGCACAGTGCTCCAGATGTGGTCTCACAAGTACTCAACAGAGGAAAATAACTGCTTCGCTCAACCCGCTGGCTATACTCTTATTAATACAGCCCAGAATGCGCGTGGTTAACCTTCACAGCCACAAGGACACTGCTGACACACATTCAACTTACTGTATAACTGGACCCTCAAGCCCCTTTCTGTAAAGCTGCTTTCCAGTCAGTTGACCCCCCACCCCTAGCCTGTATATCTGCATGATGTTATTCCATCCCAGGTGCAGGATTTTGTATTTGCCTTTGCTGAAGTTCATGACATTCCCATCAGCCCATTTCTCCAGCCCTTCAAGATCAGCTGCCTGGAAGCCATATTCTGCAACATGTCAACCACTTGCCCCAATTTCAAGTTATCTGCAAACTCAGTGATGGTGAATTCCATCCCATTGTCCAAATACTAGCCATAATAACAACAGCAGAGCACACAGCTACCCAGGCACCCCCAGGAGATAAGCTAGCAACCCCATGTAGATAACCTGAAGTTCTGCTAGCCTTGAGCTCACATCTTTCCTGGAGCTATCGCACACACTCTTGCACTCACAGAATGCTTTATCTACAAACCAAATGATCCATCCAGAGACTATGGGGAAGTTGTCTGCACTATACTTTAATAAAGAAGTTAAACTTCCACATACTAAATTTTATTTTTCCTAGAGTGAGCTATTTTTTACATGTCTAAAGTTTTTGTGAAAGTTTACAGTAAAAATACAATTGACTATATTACTAGCTTTGGGCTATTAAAAATTATCTCTATAAAAGAATATTCCCACAATGTACAACCAGAAAAAAAAACAGGACAAAAATATCCACCTATAAAATTATGAGAAATGAAACCTTTGATCTACTAAACTCCCTCAGATAATTGCCTGAGAAAGCAAGTACCCTAAAACATGACCCAACCAGCAGATACCCAGAGTTCACAATCTCACCTCTGCTAATCCTTGGAAATCAAACTGGACTAAACTAAAGCTAGTCTTTCAAGCACAGGAACAGGTCTCAATTTCTGTGTAACTGCACAAATAAGGATGTGATTCCTTCATTGTAAGACAAAGGCCTAGAGTCACTAAAGGATTTAGCTGCTAAGCAGTACATAAATGCTAAGACTATAGGTTCTTACATTTCCAGCATTAAAGCCCCATAGACAGGAAAGTAAGGGATCATAATTGTTTTTAAAGAAAGCATTGAAGAATCCCAGACAAAAGGGGAATCATGCAACTTTACCAAAGGGTTAATGTGATCTCTTAGCAACCTCTTAATGTGGTCCCTCTTGAATTTTCTATCCAGTGAGTTTTTCAGGTGCATGCAAAATGCAGAAAAGAAAAGTGTAAGAAATGAATTCTGATACATGCTTGGCAGAACGTTTTAAGTTTCCATAATTTTATAGGAAAAATATTAAGGGAAAAATCATCAACTTTTTGCTTTCTACTTCTAAAAGGAGTTTCATAATTATTCTTTTTCCATTTCCCATCCTCAGTTGTTAAGTATAATGTTTTAATTTTAACCTGGCCAGACAACTTGCCAAATTGTGAAGTGATTGAACCTCTGGTGTGACTGAAGATTTCTTTTGAAGATCCAGCACCTTACTGAGAATATTGAACTCAAGTGAATAAATAAAACATGAACATCAATAAGGATGAGGAAACTCAAAGTTAAATAAAATAAGATGTTATAAGACAACCACAGGATATTTTAATGTGTAAGGCAGATTTTGCAGAGAAACAAAGAAAGGAATATAAATTAATTCGTAACCACAGAAAGTGAAAATCATTGCAGGAAGCAGAAGAAAAAATAGTCTGTTTTAGAAAAGTTTTGTGGCCATGATCACAGATAGCATAACTTGGCATTGTGCTACAACTGTGCCATCTGATCTGATGACAGGAGCATCTACTGCAATGCTCTATAATGTTCATAATGTATATCCTGTAGAATTATATTTGAATGCACATCAAGTGTCTAGCTGAGAGAGAATATTTTTTATTGAACCATCTGATATAGTTGGAAAAAATGGACTTGCTTTGGGGTCTTCAAAATCGTCTTCAGACTTCCTTAGAAAGTCATGGCCACCACACTTGCATACAAAAATGCAATTCCTGGATCTAGGTCTTAAAAAACAGTGCAGTACTATTTGTGTTTGTGTGCTACTCATTTATTTGCTGCGCAGCATGTAAAATTGAGCTCAGCATTCAATAATTTGGCAGAATATCTAACTTTCCAGGCTGTTGATTTTCCTGAAGGTCACCGCTGAGACAACTGCATATCTAGATTATCTGTCCATACAGACAAGGCCATACAACAGGTCTTGCTGAAGTGACCACTGTTGCAATCTGTTTGTAATTTTTGATCAGCTTTGCCACACATCTGTCTGTTGAGTTGAGCATGTTGAGCACGTGCTGCTGCTCCAGCCACATACATTTTTGCAGCTAGATCTGTACTTGCTGCTGCTACTGTTTTACAAGCACTCCAGAAATCACTTCTATTTCATTTTTCATGTATGAATTTTTACTTACAATGTGCTGACAACAACCATAAAATATGAACTTAATTAGAAATAATTAAGCGCCTTACACACACTGATGTATTATAGGCCTGATCCCTTTGGATGACTGACAAAAACCATTTCCTGTGCTTCACAGAACATGAGTTTTTACACAGAGAACCAACTAGATTACTAAGTACAATTGTCCAGTAAATTTCTTTTTCTTTCTTTTGGTAATCCAGTTTTATCCAAAATATGAGGCAATGGCCAATACTGATATTTTATCATTGCAATCATGACTGAGGAATTAAAAAAAAAAAACTTGGAATATCTAATCAGCCCCAGAAATGTATAAGCATTTATGCTCTCTGTTTCATTCTTGCAATGAACAATGCTTGATGGGGCTGCCAGCTGGATCTGAGATGATTCACTTCTCACTTTGGAATTGCCAGTGGCAACTGCCACTGAAAGTCCCAAAATATTTGGTAGTTTCAAAGGCTGCAATCAAAACAAAAACGTTATCTGCAAGAGATGCCTCATACCACAGTTATTTCATAAACACCTCTATCAGAAGAGAGTAGATTCAGAACAATAGTACAGCTGATTGATAGATAGGACTTTTAAGCATATCAGAGGTTCTGAGAAAAAAAAATGAATTTAATGAGTGCACTGACAACTATCCACTTAAAATATTTTAACACTCTATCATGATACAACCACAAAGAATAGCTGAAATGTCAAGTTTTGTCTGTCTACAAGAAGCAGCAGCATATTCATCTATGAGGTATTGAGCCCTTTTAGCTGCATTTTGCACAATGCCTGTTTTAATATACATTAAGTATCTGAAAATTGTCTCAAAACAGTTGACCAAACTTTGGGAATCATTTTGATAGAAGAATGTTGCCAAAACAGCTCTTCATAATGGCATGCCAGGGATATGTGGAGGAAACTAGAGGCATATTTGAACTGCACAGCACAGCTCTTGGCTAAGGATCAGCTCTGGAGTAAGCCTTTTTAGACTGAGTAACCCTTAACATACTGTAACTTAAACCAGGGACCAGGCAAGCCTGTAGTGCAGCAAGGGAGATGAAAGAGGATTTTCACGTCACTAACTTTGGCACCAAAGTTAATTGAACATTGGGAGTCTCTGCTCCTTTAATGCTTAAGAGAGACTAGAACAGGGCTGCAAAGGAAATTTAGAAAGCTTAAATAAGACAGTGGTTATATCCCTAGCTTAGGTAATGTAGAACATCCTGTGGAGGCACCCACCTCATATTCAATATATAGGAAGTCTAAGTATCCAAAGTATATGCCTAAAGTTAAATAACATGAACACTCCCCAAAACTCCTTTTCTTTCCATTTCTGTTGAGTGCCAGAAAGGACAACTGATGCTCAAATAGGGGGGCAATGGGGGAACTGATAAAGCGAGCTGAGTTTTTTTCCTGCTTCCTCACTGCTTCAATTTTTTTCCCCTTAATTCTCCAGTTTTGTCCATCTGTAGTCATCCTTGGTGAAAAATAGTACTTTGATTCTCTTCTTAGTCTTTGCAGTAAAACCTGGGTCTGTAGATTTTTAACGCACGGTTGTGTGTGATGTTGTTAACTTCAGCTAGTACTAAAATGGACTTTACAAGATGCAGTGCAGAGGCTTTTTTACTTTCCCAATTTTATTGCAAACAAGTCCTAACAACTCTCCTGAGAGCAAAAGCTGTCTAATCTTTGTAGTAATTCACCCCATTATAACAAATGAACGTTATCTTGACATTCTGTGCATTGTTCTAATTATTTTCAGTTGTTGCTATTGTAACCTGCTTTGAGGCATCATGCTGAACAGAGATTCAATTTCTAAAGCACCTGAAGGCACTGTTAGTATTAAGAAAGCGTGCCAAAGCTGTCATCAGGTAATCTAGAGCAAAAGACGATACAAAGCTGAGCTGCAAGTCAAAAATCAAGCATTCTCTAAAATACTTGGTAGAAAGTAATACAGCTTTAAGGACTAACCCGGAGTAAAATATGTACTGTAGCAGTTACAATGAACATACAGGACAGAAAAAAAACATCTTGATCATGCTCAAGAACTAGATTTTTTTATACATTGCATTGATTCCCTTTCGAAAAATATTTTATTTTCCATTTTATGAAGGCCGCCACTCAAAGCTGTTCCAGAGCAAACCTGTGGGTCAGCTGAAGTATGTTTTTGTGGATGCATAGGACTTTACACATTATGTAAGTGCCATGGAGGAACTTTTGGCAGCATCTCTGCTCTCTGCAGGCTACAGCAGACTCACAAACTGCCAGACTGGAAAGCTGTGTTGCAGCTACATTGGTCAGCTCTGGTTTGAGCTTTCAAGGCTTTTCCATTTCTAGGCTCCCAGGAAAACTTTGTCTGTAGCAATGCAAATTTTTAGATCTTATTCACTCTGTTGGTAGGCCACCAGCTTTTTAACAACATTTTTCAAATATCTATTTTTGGAAGGCACTTGTGGGCCAGATTTGCAAACTGGGACAGTTTAGGATCCTCAGGAAGGAACCTCTGAGTTGCAGGATCTACATTTGAACATACAGTGGTGTTTGCTCCATTTTTTTGCATTTGTATCTTCAACAACCTTCCACTGCTTGCAAACTGCCTGTTTAGACAGTATGATTCCAACCTGAATTATAACAGCTTTCTCCAGCTCCTTAAAAGTTATTTTGAACTAGTTACAAATGAAAGGAAAATTGAAAACTTACATCAATTAGCAAAACCCTACATGAAAACACTGAAACATTTCAATTAATTTTGATACTAATGCAGCTCTCTGGTAGTACTTTTTCCCTTCTTAGCCTTGCATAGATTTAGCATCAAAGATAAAAACATTAGGGCAGAATGAAAACATATGCTTTTTCATCTCATCAAGACTTATACAATGAGATCTTGACAAGATAGTAGTAAAAAGATCTGATATCCTCACTTCCATCATTGCTTTTATTAGGAGATCTGAGAGGGGCAGAAGGAGGAAAAAGGGGTCCTTGTGAGTTCTTGCAAAATATGCAAGTTCCTGTTTGTGAACAACTTACATTTTACATTAGTCAGAAAGACAATTTGGCCCAGGGTCTGAAAAAGGGATGTTTTATGGTGTTTATTGCCAAGTAATTATATTTTTAAAATCATTAAACATCTGTAGTCTCTAGAAATAAGTAATTGCATCAGCCAAGGCCTTTGTAATTGTTTTTCTTAATGCCAGTCCAATAACCTGATAATTACTCTCTGAGTCACCAGAGATTATTACCTTTTCTTCCAGGAAACAACATGATTAAAGGTAGGTTACTCAAAGTCCGAACAGTAAGTAATTATTAACAAAAAAGAAAAAAGAAAAGGGAAAAAAACTAGAGACTGCATAAGGAAGCAATAAAAATAGTCGCTTCAGAGATAATCTCTGCATATTTGCCTTTGGAGTCTTCCAACAGATATTACCTTTCTTGGATTAGATTTGATTTACTTTGGGCACTGTCCTCCAAGTAAGTCCAAAGTATATTATTCCTCAAATCAGTAGTGAGTTCATTCATAGCTGACTGATCCACTTTGTTGTTCTGTTTTCCTTTGAGTTCTTGATGTCAATCTGAATCTTTGATATAAAGTGAGAAAGGGAAATGGAAGGCATATCGAGCTAGGGCAACAGTGTGATGGAGAAAAGCAAGCAAACTATACTTGTGAATTTACTATCTCTTCAGGTGTCCAGGCAAAGGATTGTAATGGAGTGTCAAAAAAACAGCTCACAGTCTCTGTAGTTCAGCTTCAGCTGCTGTATTCAACATAGCCTAAAAGAAATATGAGATATTTTTTCTTATTTATTGTCCCCCATGGATTGACCCTTTCTCATCTTGGAGCTACTCATAGTTCTCCTTGAAAAAGCTGAAACAAGTGTGTACTGGTATTGGGAATACCTGACATACTGAAACTCAGGCTGTCTCCTGTCATGCATCTGTTCTCAGTCAGTTGAAATATGATAGGAAAGTCAAGATCAAAATCAGATAAACTTCAAAACTGGCATTTTGCAAAATAAAAGTTGACCAAAGCAGAAACATATGTCTAACTGTTGGTATAATTCATGCCTTCATAGAAGATTAGGTCTATGAATCACTGAAGTTTTGCTTAACATATATTTTGAGGGTTAAAGCAGTACATTTTGCTCTTCTCCAAAGTATTTACAGCATGTAACATGTTTCAAGCATCAAATATCAGCTGAAACAAATACAATATCTACTCTGGAAGGATTAAGAATTACTGTGTGCTTTTAAGATTCGAAACTTCCCTTTACAAGCCTTATTTTTTAATTACCTATAATTTTGAAAAACTTACACGTCTTGAATCAAAATTTTTCATTCAGGGTACCAACCTTAAGAACACAATGTTAATAAAAATAATTAATTGACTTATAGAAATAAGGCTAGGGAAATTATTTTGCTTTTACTATCTAAAAATTTTCTTTGGCTCTCTTCAATTAAAAGCCCTGTCACCCAGCTGAACAAGCCCTTCTGAGAGCTATAGGAATAGTGATGACTTTCACCTGTGTTTACCTCTGCAGCTGATCTCTCAGATCTAGGGCAGGACTAGGACTGGAGCAAATTGAAGGAGCCTGTCTATTCTGGAGCTAGCACTTAGGTATCATAAAGGAGCAAGCTATCAGACTGGATGTAAGATGAAATGAAAACCAAAAATCATATAAGAAAAGAGCATAATGAAAAGAAGAGTTTGGTGAGCTCAAAACCAGGAGGAGGGAAAAAGCCAGGAGAAGAGACTGGGACTGACTGCCTAAGAAGACTGTGACACGATGCAAACAGGGAGAAGAACTGCTGGAACTGGACAGTTTTGAAGGAAACAAGGTGAGAACTGTTTGGGACTAAGATCCTGGGGATGAAAGGTAGGAGACTGCTGAATGAAGAGGTTGCAACTGAGACAGGTGGGACAGACAAGCATGGAAAAAAAGCAGCTTTGATTTAGTAATGTTCTAGAGTGTGGCGGGAGAAATGGGACTGCCTGGATGGAGGGATGGACTGGCAGGTAGAGCTATGTGCAGTCAGGCTGAAACTAGGATTCACTGAACCCAGGAGGGACAACTAGGACTGTTAGAAACAGAACTACTGTAGGGATTAGAAGGTATAGAGTGAAGAAAGGGATGTGTTGGAAAAAAAGAGAGTTTGAAGAAAAGTATTGGAAAGGGTAACTCTTGGAAAAAAGCACAGGAGAATGATTTGGAGCAGGCTCCTTCCAGACACTAGTAAAGACTTGAAGATCCTTGAATTTTAGCACTCCTCTGTCATGGACAAATTTTTGTGAAAATATGTGCAAACCCTGAAAAAAATATATGATGGTTTTCTCAGCTTCCCCCAGTCAACAAAAAGGATGACCACTGACTCTTTCTATCAGTTACACCAGTAGGTCTAGTGATAGGTTACTAAGTTGAGTATTTTCTCTATACAGACCATGTAGGTGTCAATTCAATTGTACATAATGGAAATTCAGAGTAGTTAATATACAGTTTTTCGAAAACCTGTGAAATTACACCCACAAATACGTGCATCCAATTTTATTACCTCCTCAAATCCTCCAGGGTTAGGAAATACTAGAAAAAGGTTGTTCTTTCACTTTTTACAGTTCCCTTACGCATACTGTTTATAATATATCTTTTCATTTAGAAATGACCCTGCATTACTTTCTCCACAGACTTATTCTGCATTCAGCATATGCCTGCACAATTGATAAAATCCCCATGCACATTTAAATTTGTGCCATCACTAGCTGATCATCCACACTGTTAAAGCACAAGCCCAGGTTGTCACCTCCTGGCTCACAGACTGAAACCCTCTGAGGAGGTCAGAAGAAATCCAGGTCCCACAAGTGGAGTGTTGGAGTCCCAGAAAAACTACACCTGGTTGGCTGTAACTGAAAGCTGAGAGGCAGGAAGAGAACAGCTACATAAACTGTAGTACAGCTATAAATGAGACCCTGAGCTCTTACAGACAATCTCAGTTCAAAACCAGATGTTACCTGAAATCATTTCTGATAGTTTATATGTATGTATTTATATACAAGTACACCTCCAATTGACTTCAGTAGCTCCAGATGAGTGATTTAAACTTATGTCTTTGACTTGGCACTGGATCAGAGCAAGAGTGCTCACAGGCACAAGTATATTTTGCAGGTGGTCTTCTTCCCTTCCCAGTAGACACGGTAGCCGAACACAGACTGCTTGGATACATGTGCAAGTCATGCAGTGTGCCAAAGGCCTACAGTGCTAAAGCCCTAAGGGCAGATGTGAACCAAACAGGTGGCATAGACCTGCCCTCCATATGGAAAGGTCACAGATATGAGCAATGCTGTTTTAACCTCTGTCTGATTAGAGGGAAGAGAGGAATCTGGGGGTACCCCATTTGAATCTTGCTCTGGAGCATTTAATTCCATCCTGTTTCTTATGTGTAGACCTGTACAAATGTTGGACATGTCACCAAATCCAGGTTTTTCGCAAGTGATCACTCACTGTGTGTTTTGTAAGTTAGTAGGAGTTTTACTTGAATATACAGAATGTCATTTTGGTTCTAAACACCCCAAACTGAACATCTAAAATTTAGCAGGTCTTTCTAATTACAAACTCTCTGTGTATCTACTGATCTATAAGTTAGAGATAATGCCACCTCCCCGCTTCAGAGAAGAGGTCTGATGAAATGAATTCATTTCTTTATAGAGCAGTAAATTGCAATAGTAATACTGCAGAAAAGCTTGATGAAATAAAGAAATACATTTCATTGCAGAATTAGAGAGTGCATAGTGAGTAAGGCTTAAGGACATTGATTGACCAATGAGGATAAAACAAAAGTTTAAAGTGTTGCTTATTCTGGAAACATTGGACATTCTCTGTTATGTGTGAATACAGCAGAATTGTGCCTTAGACCAGTCTGAACTAGTATTGAATATGCTTTATGACTATCAGTTGTATTACATTGTAACACCATTACAGAAACAATTTTTTTACTTAAGATTTCTTAACAAGTTTGCACCACAGACATTATTTCAGTCCAAAAGAATATCTGTATGCTACAGATAATGAAAAATTTGTCAGAAATCCTATATGCAACCTCTTGTTATAATCTGTACATAGAGAAAATGGCTGCATTTTATTTCTGTGATAAAAGAAAGCTTATAGTTTCATATTGAAAGCTCTTCTAAGTGCAGTAAGAAGAGGACTGTTGAAAAATATATTGATCTTACAAACTGTGAAGATGTATAAACAATAATTTTGTGTCAACAAGATTCCTCCCCACTTGCAGTAAATTCATTCTGCCTTCTGCTGATCCCTGCATTTCGCTCCCACATTCTAAATGAAAGCCTTCCCCTCAGCGACCAAAAGGACCACTTCGTACCCTGCATGAGTGATGTTTTTAATTTCTCTCTCTGTTACTTCAGACATGTATTAGAAAACAAATGGTTATGACGGTACACTTATGAAAACATAAATTAAGTGTGCTGCTTCCACCAAGAGCATCCACAGTGAGCAGCATTTAGTAACTTAGGTAGATCTTTGTGACCTTGGAAGCAACTACTGTACCATGTAAGCCAACACAAGAGAAATGATCTTAAAACAAAATATATTTCCAGTTCAACAAGAGAGAAAAAGCCAATCTATTTAAAAGCCATTCTTTCTACTTTTTTTGCTTACACTATCAAAAAAGAAGGTACAATAAAAAAGTGGTAAGATTTGTGGGTTTGTTATCCTCTCTTCATGCCAACAAAGACTGACAAGTTATTCTGTTATTAAACATATCCAATCACAACCATAAAATGTTGTTATTATTATTATCTTTATTAAGGTTATAAAGTTTTATAGGTTAGCTGGAATATAAAAATGCTTCAGTAAATACAGTGTACACATTTCTTTGACAACATTCAGAAAGGGTAAAATTATGTACTAGAAGTGTGTACCTGTATACGAAAATCCTGAAAACTAGCCCAACAGCCAACATACTTCTTCAGCTGTACTTGTAGTCTGGTATGAAATAATGCTTCTTTGGTTATTTTGAAAAAGTCTCCTTAAGTTTCTTGATGAACCTGAGAAAAAATATAGTCTGCAAATAGAATATTTAGTTCAACATATTTGACCAAATTCTACGTCAAATTACATTCTCACAAACTTACACCTCATTGCTGGTGTTGGTGAGGGCAGATTTTGGACCATTATACTGAGAATAGCTCAGACTGGTATGTCATTTGTGGCCCTGAGGGTTAAATAAAAAAAAGTAGAGCCCAGACTTCCCAAGTTGTTTAGGATCTGTGGCTTACTCAAACTTGTGAAGCTTTTGTTAACTGAGGACTAGAGGAATTAACAGATAACTCATGTTTTATATTATCAATACTGTGCTGTTTAATTGCAATATACTACTAGTAAGAGCCACTTCCATTTCCTAGTATAGAATTTTCAGTCCCCTATTTTATTCTTTCTTTTTCTTTTTTTTTTTTTTAAGGGAAACTGTCAGTAACCCACCGTGTTCCAGCACATCCAGGTACACACATAATTTAGTGGAGCTGTCAACATGCATTACTGGAAACTGTACTGTGTTTTTCTTCATTTTCTAGTCTTGTATTAGAGGTGGAAAGACTAATGTCACAACAGAAAGAGAGGAAACTAGAGGAGATGTTTTACAAGTTTTATCACCAGAAGGCAGAGCATCTGCAACTACATAATAGCTCTGCCTTTAAAATGTTTTAACACTTCTTTTGTTGTGTGATACAATATTTACTGTACCCTGCTTAAATACCACCATGACAAGAATGTTTTGAGCACATGAAATGACTGTAATACATAAATGTGCAACTAAACAATAAAGATTTCCATAGATGCTGTGGAAACAAAGGGTTAAATTCTAGCTATTCTGCTTCTCTATTTTGTACCTCTTCAGATTTTAGATGCTTTACAGCTTTATTTTATGCCTTCTATTTCCACATTGCTTTGTTTGTCTCACTAATGTACAAGAGAAATCAGATCAAACCACATGTCAAATAACGTGTAAGAATCTGTTTTCTCAGGACTTTATTTTACCATTTTGAAGATTTACCAGCTCAACATATTAGCTTATTGTGTTTTTATCCTTCTTCTTTTTCCATTGTAAGCCTTGATAACAGATGCTTTAATAACAGATGTCCTGTTTATTGCACGCAGATCTGCTTTGGAAGTTTTTGAAGAAATGTTTTTTTGGAGTTGGCTGGTCAACTGAATTCTGCCTGTTTCTTTAAACCAAAAGTTTGGTGTACTGCATTGCACATATAGGATGTACTACAACCTGGAATGTACAACATATCAGATAGTTTTCATTAGACTTGACATATACATTGTCGTTCCCACATCATGGTTAGGTAAGTTCACCAGCACCTTTCATAGAAAGGTAGATTGTCTAGTCCTCTATCAACCTGGTTCAGGTGTGAGCCGTGCTCTGCTGCACTGCACATTTAGTTTAAATATCTTGTTACAGTTTTCAATGTGATTCCATGCAGAACAAATAACTATGGAAAAGTTCTGCACGGCTGAGGATTTTGAAATGAAACCATGCAATTTTTTTACATGCTTTCAAACAGTACTACAAGAAAACAGGAAAGCCAATTGTGAATTTTAATTATTGTGCCTACAAAAACACTTATGTTAACAGTTTTATGGAAAATACATCTAGTAAAACAAATTCAATTTTTTCAATAATATTATTCAGTGATTGAAAATCATTGCTCTGTAAATGTTTATAGTTTGATTTGTGTAAACAGTGTGACTTACTAACACATGACATTCCAATTTTAAAAAATAATACTATGGCATGTCAATTGAGCATGCTTTCAGTAATTTATGGAAACCAGACTGACAGATCTCAAAAAGTGGTAGTTAATGTAAAATTATTAAATAATTTCCACTTTGGGGGGGGGGAACATAATGATCCTTCAAAGGAATGCTCTTCGCTCCAGTGCTAAATTCAACATTTCCCATCTGGTAGGACCAATATCTCCTCCTCAAAAGGCATTCAGATCTGAGCTGATTGACAGAAGAGAGAAATATAATTGGCTTTTTCCATGTTTATGCAGCCCCATGTGAGAATACCAATGCCTCAGCCTTTTCTGCTGCTCATTGCACCCACTGTATCAAAACCTTAGCTATGTAACAAAATGTTCCTTCTTATGGCTTCTTCCTTTCTCCTCCACCAGTCCTTCCTCTTTGCCTCACATTCCCTCTAGCCTTGCTTTGGTTCTCCATACTGGGAAGCAATACTCTAGAGGAAAAAGTCATTCCAAATTTCAGGTGAAACAATTTGAGAAGCCTTCTGTCACCATGATTTGACATCTTAAAGAACACTGCAGTGAGTTAATTTTGCAGCCTGTATCCATTTTACAGAAAGAAACAGGTGCGTCAGTCTCTCAAGTAATCTTCTGTAGAAATATCTTACTCAGAAGAGATGTTTTAGATGGGTAACGTCAGAATTTCTCTCCTCCTGGCTGATATAGCTTTCCAGGTGCCTTTCAGGATATGTTGGGCTTTTGAAACTCCAGATGACTCCGAGGAGAGATTTAGTTGCTTAAACTCTTTTGAGGCTTTGGGACTACAGCCTGGTAGTGCAATGTAAACACTTTGGTGCAATTTTAATGTGTTGTACGGTGACTACCCTCTCTTCTCAGTTTTGTTTGCTCATGAAGTATTTCTCCCTGTTTCCAAGGCTGAGGGGCAAAGGTATAAAATGGACCAGCAGCATTTTTCTCGTTGGCATGCATTGCTGATTTACCCATAAAGTGAAGACTTCTTTGAGCACAAGTAAGCCCACATATGTGGTATAAGTATTATCATCTTCTTCCTAACAAATAGTTTAAATGCGTAAGAGAAACTTTGTGTTCTAAATTAGGCATAATGCATACGCATTATTGACTGAAATACATTTCATTTCCTTAGAAGAAAAAATGTGATGGCAAAGCCATCCACCACATAACAATATTTACTTTGTAAATAAGAACAGAGGAAACATATTTTTGAATAAATACATAAAAATAAATGTTAAAATCAGTTTTATACTGCACCATTCATAATAGATAATTTAAACTAATATATTAAAAAACAGATCCTGTGATTTGAAAGGAAATTAATATCTTTCTGTTCAGGAGTATTAATTCCTTGTAAGAATATGATCCAAAATCAATGTTCACTTCTTTATATTTACTTCCAGCACATAAGTCTTTAAATACAAACATTCCTTAAAATGAACCCTTAGGATATTATCTTTTACCACAAGTATTTTTCAAGACCACATCTAACGGACACAATAAGAAAACAAAGAAAATGAGAGAAACTGTTTTCTGCATGTTCAGACTACCTATGTGGTTTTAATTTAAACCATACATATGTGGAATCGCAGATGCATCAAATATACCTACCATCAAATCTGCATAGGTTAACTTTTGCACTTAAGCATAACTTCATTCATTCCAATGAATTTCCCCGTGAATACAAATACCCAATTAAACAGACTGTCCCTAAGTCTGGAATGAGGTCCTACCTAGACAGAAAAGATGGTAGAAACACAGACCCAGATCAGAATGGGAATGTGTCATGTTTACAGTCTGCAAAAAACACTCCTTTGGAATGACAAAAGGAAAAAGTCTTAAAAAGCAAAATGGGAAAAAATTCAAAAAGGTAATAGTAGCAGCAGTTCCATATGAAAAAATGAGGGTGGAAAACCTCCTTAATGCTAGGATCAAGAATGTGATTTTATGAAATAAGAAAACATTGGATAATTAAAAATCTTTACCCTTACTTTATTTGTAGAAATTTGAAAATTATGTCCTTTTCCCTTCAGGTATCTTCTAGGTCTATTGAATCTGCTTTAGGATTTTCTTTCTTCTGCAATTAACATTTCTTTATTTGCAATTCCTCATTAGTTAATTCTCTATTAGTGTTCAGTGCTATCAATCCTGTTCTATGTTTTAATATTCTTCAGATAAATCTTCAGAGTTCAGGTTCTGAAGTATGTGTTTTCTCTACTCCCTCAGTAATAATTCTGTAGGACACAGCACTGTAAGAGCTACTTTCTGAAATCCAATCTATTTGTATCCTAACACGTTAAAACTGATAGCAACATCTGGTTTAAAAAAAAAAAAAAAAAAAAAGTTGTGCGGCTCATAATCCCTTAGTCAGCCACAAGGAGTGGTGCTCTCACAGAGAATAAAACCTTGCTGTGATCCTGATCTATGCTTTACTTGCTGCTGTTACTGTTGCCAGTAAAACCTTATTAATCATTCACCAGCAGATGCTCTAGCAGACAAGGGCCACAAAATAAGACACAGAATTTACAGAATTTTCATCATTAGCAATACTGTTGCACAAAAATATTTCCCACAACAAAAAAAATCATAGAAACAGTATTTTAGGCCTCATTTTAGGCAGAAACTTGCACCTAAATAGAATTTCATGGATTTTATGACTTTATCCAGTCAATAAGAAAATACAGATTATTAGATTCTGTTATGGGCCATAATCATCTAACCTATCCTCCAACAAATCACAGACTGCAGAATCCCTTGAATTCATTCCTGTTTGATCTCAAGCACATCTTTTAATAAAATATCCAGTAGAGATTTATAAATATTCTCCAGTGATGGAGAATCCATTAGCTGAATCCTTACTATAAGCAATTACTTTCCTTCTTTGTTAGTTTTCTGTTATCAGATTTCTATTCCCAGGAAATTATTTATCGATTATGCTGGGGTCACCCCCACAGACTTGTCTTTTATTAGACAAATTGTCTGAGCTGTGTATTTAACTAGAAGCCATGTTTTTCAATCACCTCATCATTCTCAAGGTTCTGCTCTGAACTGTCTCCAATTTCTTAACATCCTTCCTGGACTGTGGACGCTGTATCCTGCCTCTGTGTTCCAGCAGTAATCACTCCACTGACAGATACAGAAGTATTACACTCACCTGACGTTTCCTCAGTATGCCTCTTTCTTCATTTCCGAATGTCATATTGCTTTTGGTAGCATGGGCACCGAAATGGAAACTCATATTCAGGTTTGTGTTTTCCAAAATCCCAATTTTTTTCAGTCACTGCTTCACAATATGTGATGTAAATAGAACATTATTCATTCCCAGTTGTATGAGTAACTGACCATACTGGAATGGGTTTTTTTGCTCCAAGTTTATTAAGTGGTTCAAATCAGTTTTTCCAGTCCACTTATAAAAAATAGTAAACTATGTGTAGCCATGACCCCACTCTACTGCAACACTGTAAGAAGCACTTATAAGGTGGCATCTTGCTATGCACCTTACAGAAGTGTGAGCCAAATTCAACAACCCCAATGCCTTTTCCAGCCATCTTGCAAATAACTTTTGTTAGTATATATACTAAAAAAAATTTTGTTAGTATAACAATTCCATTTCCTTCTACTCATGTTAATTGGTGTTTATTATATTATCCTACTTTAATTGTTAATTAAGCAAACGCCATCTCAGCCATTTGACTATTTTGTCCAGGTTCGTTGTCATGCCAGTACAGTTTACAATTAGCTCAGTCATTCTTTCCTTCCTTTTTTGAATACTGTCACAGTGTTGTCTTTCCACTTCTGTGGAACTTCTGCAATGTTCCAAATCTTTTGAAAATGGATAATAATGTTCTAAAGAGTTCTTTTTTGGAGGTAGCAAACTTTCAGTAGGTGTATCTGATAATTTTTTATTTCTCCCATCAATTTTAAAAAGAGAAGTTTTTGATCATTAGGATTCAAATTTGGAGAATACTCTCAAAATTACATCAGCTCACTTCTAAGAGTGCGAAACCAAAATCAATATCTGTGTGGATGAGCAGAGGTCATTTAAACAGGTGGATAAGATAGACGATATGAGCTCTCAGTCAGCAGAACTAAAAGACTTAGAGGATGGACTATGAGTTAAAGTTTCCTGCTTTTGCATCAGGCTACTGAGAAACTATAGAACTGGTGAGTAGAAAAGGAGTGAGTGTACAACCTTTTACTGTATGTGCTACTTTTTGCTAATATCAATGGATTCCCATCATTTAAAACATCAGTTAAATAAGATAGTCATCTGTGGTACTAAGAGGATTAAATTCCCATCTTTGCCATGGCACTCATTTTAAAACCCTTTTTATTATCAAGATGTCTGACTTCTTCAGACAGACATTTAATTTTAAACATCTTAAAACTGTATCCACTCTCAACACCAGCAAGTCCATTGCAAAGATTCAGAGCTTTGCCTTGTTATGAATTCTGATTTCAGAGTCCAAAAGAGCTACCCTTAATTCAAAGCAATCACATTTCCTAAGAAGCTCTGAAACATTAAGGCTAGCAGGATAAACCCCACTTCTGTCACTGTCATAGAGTTGCCCATCTTATTCAACTTTTCACAGAAAAGCTTGACAAATATTTTGGCCAGAAAGAGAGCAAGAGAGGTAAATGTAGCAGTTCGGGTACTTTCTTGAGAAGAAAGCCAGTCTTCCACCTGTCTCAAACAGTCTGTCTAATAATATTAGACAGAAACATTCACTGAAGCAAGGACGGGAGCGCAGAGCCTTCTTTCCATGTGCGTGTCATGGCCAGCAGTGAACCACTACATCAGCAGCACACGGGGTGCCTTCACCCAGAGGGTGCCTGCTTCCAGCATGCTCCTGAAGTCAGGCGGTTATAGCTTTGTTCCTCCTCAAAAAGAAAACCCAGTTCTTTATACACTGGGTGGCTGCTTTAGCCACTGAACTATTGTGTAGGAAAGAGTGAGAGTGTGACCACTTGACCTTCTATAAAAACGATTTCCTGGGACTGTGCTGTATTACTTACACAGATCAAAACCTTACTAGACCTCCTTTTAGACCACAATAAATCTGAGGTCTACATGCCAATATTGATATAAGTTCCCAGCAGAAAGCATAGTAGTTTATTTAAGACTGTCTGAAAACTATGAATCTTCAGACACTCTACTTGGTAAAAAGCTCCTATAATTTGTTTATGTAAGTTTCTCATCTAAAAATAGTTTTGTGAGTTCCCTAGAAATAAGCTGCAGCAAAAAGAATTGAATATTAGCAGTAAAAGAGAATTTTTAATTAATCTTTCTAACCTACCCAGGTAGCAGTATCATCTTTCTCTGTTCAGACAGTTCTGGACATTGCAAAAACATAATTTTTTCTGATCTAATTAGATCTGAAACACTAGTACCTAAACTTTGGTGCCTAAGTCTTTGGTGCATTTTTCATTAATATGAATATTAAAAATCCTCTTACACTTTCAAATATTTCTTTTTCAAGCCTCTTTCCTGAAAATTTTTTGAGCCCTCCAAGCTTTTCTATTTCACTGAATCACAGAATCACAGAATCACAGAATCGCTGAGGTTGGAAGGGACCTCTGGAGATCATCTAGTCCAACCCCCCTGCTCAAGCAGGGTCACCTAGAGCACATTGCGCAGGATTGCATCCAGGCGCGTTTTGAATATCTCCAGAGAAGGAGACTCCACCACCTCTCGGGGCAACCTGTTCCAGTGCTCTGTCACCCTCACAGTGAAAAAGTTTTTCCTCATGTTAAGACGGAAGTGTCTGTGTTTCAGTTTGTGCCCATTGCCTCGCGTCCTGTCGCTCGGCACCACTGAAAAGAGTCTGGTCCCATCCTCTTGACACCCTCCCTTCAGATACTTGTACACGTTGATAAGACCTCCTCTCAGCCTTCTCTTCTCCAAGCTAAACAGGCCCAGCTCTCTCAGCCTTTCCTCATAAGAGAGATGCTCCAGTCCCCTAATCATCTTTGTAGCCCTTCGCTGGACTTGCTCCAGTAGTGCCACATCCCTCTTGTACTGGGGAGCCCAGAACTGGACGCAGTACTCCAGATGTGGCCTCAGCAGAGCTGAGTAGAGGGGGAGAATCACCTCCCTCGACCTGCTGGCAACACTCTTCCTGATGCACCCCAGGATACCATTGGCCTTCTTGGCCACAAGGGCACATTGCTGCCTCATGCTTAACTTGTTGTCCAGCAGCACTCCCAGGTCCTTCTTGGCAGAGCTGCTTTCCAGCAGGTCAACCCCCAACCTGTACTGGTGCCTGGGGTTATTCCTCCCCAGGTGCAGGACCCTGCACTTGCCTTTGTTGAACTTCAGGAGGTTCCTCTCCGCCCACCTCTCCAGCCTGTCCAAGTCTCTCTGAATGGCAGCACAGCCCTCTGGCGTATCAGCCACTCCTCCCAGTTTTGTATCATCATTTCTACTTTTAATGTGATCTCAGCAAAATCTTAAGGATTTTTATAGCTATTCAATTTCCTGTATTGCTTCTACAGACCCGCTTAAATCCATTTGAATGTTGTAGAAGAGTTTGTTTCTGCTAGGATCAATTTCTGTTTGCACATAATAATGACATCTAGCTATCAAATTACTTTTTATAAAGTATTAGGTATATTGTAGGTCAAATCTGTACTGAAGCCAATAGTTTCAGTTGATATCCACATTCTTTCATGAAAGCATAAAGCAGGATAGCTACTAATTTGTTTTGTATTAATTGGTTGAGGCTTTTGATGTTTCATTTAAATTGTTTCCAATATTTCTAAGAACAAAATTCAGGTAATATAGGATGATTAATGAGGGTACAGTGACAGAAATATCTATACCTTAAATTTCAAAAGCCTTAATAGAGCTCAAAAATTGTTATTGTTTACATCCCTCTGCCATCAACAAGTTTTGTGAATCCAGTGGATAAAGCACATTTCATCCGTTCTGAGTGAGATTCCATATAATATAAAATTCTAACAATCTTCATTAATTCCATGGGCTCATCTAGTAGAAGCTTTTGCTGTTGGGCTAAACTGGCAGCCTTCAGCTTAGATTTGCACAGATCTGTGTGGTTCACATGGTGAGATACCTTGGAAGGTAGAGGACATTCCTTATTTTGTAATAGGAAAATTGCACCCAAAATGACACCGTGAAAAAAAACTTTAAGACTGTAAGATTATGAAATCAACCCAAGAAGTTAGAAATTTCTTTCTCATGTTTATATAAAATTACTAGCAGTTAATATTAAAGAAATGTTATATAAATGTATACAAAAATGTAATTTCCATTAGTGAAAAACTTAGTTGCTCTTATGATAACTCCATAGAGATCTTTTGAATAATTAAGAATTCTGTATTTTATGCCCAGTTCAGATAGTATATGCTAAATAAAGCCAAGATATATATCAGTTAGGAAGACTAAGAAAATTATTAATAGTTGCATATTGACTGAGATCCAGTGGTGAAAAATATAATCATATAATTTAAGATCGTACTTTCAGGAAAATACAGGAAGAAGACAATATTAAAGTTGCACAAACACTCAACATTGTTTTCTCTAATGTGTTTTTAACCAAAGGTTTTTTTAAACATATTTATATTTTTTAAAACATCTTATCTTGCTGTCTTTCTCTCTCTCTCTCTCTCTATATATATATATATATGTAAAATTATAAATATGCATATGCAAAAAAAAGGATACCTGTTTATAATTGTGTTGCTCTTAAATATTCACACGTTATTCAAATCCTTAATTTCTTACTATGCCAGAACAAAAGTATTTAAGGATTTTTGCAATAAATTCTTCACTTCTGTAATGGAATAAACACTCCTTTGGCAGCTTAATTTCTAAAAGAGAACACTGGCTGTTTACAGCATTTCAGATATTTGGAATGTAGAAGCATGTCCTGCAGAGAGCTAATGAGATAGTCAAATGTAATTTAACATGTCTTTAATTCTCAAAGATAGTTTCACCCCATTAGTGGTACGTCTGTATATTGGAGCAGAATTTACTTGTGTATCTATTTGCAACCAATAAGCTAAGTATAACTCTGAGCCATCAAAAAATACTTGCAGTAAGAAGACATTAGAAATGCAGGCCCGTCACTTCAGAGGTTATTCCCTCTAATTTCATCCTTAGGCGAAGGGAGCATTTCTGTTGTAATTAATTTTAACACTTTGACCAATCAGTTCTGAAGTGACTGTCACTCCAGGCTGTTCTTGTCTCAGCTTGACGGACTATCTTGTAGCTAGTCATCATTAGCTCTTTCACCAAACTGCAATTTAGCTCCAAGATCCTATTTTTTTCTCACATTCTGAGTCTGTTTTTTTGAAGCAGACTAGAATAAAATTTCTTGTTAAGAGTAAAGAGACTGATTTTCCTCATTTCCACCAATATGTCAACATCAACAGCAGGATAGCCAGTGCTTTCCTTTAGCTGTGGAATCAGTTAGAAGAACAGAAGAATCAAGGCTGCTGTCAGTGGATGTCACCACTCGTCAAAATCAAGATCTAATTATCAGTAGGCATTTACAGCAGATTCTGAGTCAGCTTTTTGCCTTATTCTTACAGAAACATTCTACATAATGTCAGAGTTTAAATAAATGTGCTTCAGAGTACATGCAGAGCCAGCTGGTTACCACATATAAAAACATTTTTGAAACTATAGAAATAATCTTTCCAGCTATGTCAAGAAAGATCTTTCCCTGAATGTCAGGGTTCGCTCCTGAGAGCCTCAGTTCTTTAGTCATCCATATAACCACCTATTTATGTGCTTTATAGCATCCATAGGAGGCATCTGAGGTACGCATTCTGGGTTCCTTTCGATGTGAATCATGGTGCAAGAGGGCAGCCGGTCCTTTCTCTGTAGCAAAGACAGGCAGAGCAAGAGCATCAACCTTGACACAAGAACTGAGATGTATGTAGATATGAGGATTAAACATTGTCTAGCCACAACTTTAAAGTCTAGCTTAGAAGAAAAAAAACAAAATTTTAAACAAAATGATTGCAGTCTTTATGTGCTTACTATGCCATACATCCAACTTTTGTTTAGGTGAATTACAAACCTAAAAAAACTCTCTAGTGTGCTCAGCTTGGTCTTTGATCTCAGAGGCAGAATGCACTTGATTCCTACAGAAAACTCCTTGGCTAGCCTTATCCGATAGATGTGTGGATGGACCAACCCATGACGTCTGGCTGAGCAGCCAAAAGCAGCTGTTGGTCTCAGCTAAGGCAGCTCTTTCTCCTTTGTGTCCAAAGTAGCTCCAGAAGATCCTCTAACAAGAACCCTCCTGAGCCGAAAAAGAGCAAAGGGGACTGGCACCAAAAGCAATGGGAAAGACAGAAGGATACTGGGCTAAAAGGAGAAGGGGAATGAAGAAGAATGGTAGTCTGCAGAAAGTCACAGCAAAGAATGGCAGAAGTACTGGAATGAGTGGACCAAGAAGTATGGTATTGGGCTGGCAAAAACGAGTATAGAGAAGGAGAGATAAACAATTCTAAGCTGAGATTTTCTGTTAGCCTCATTTCTAAAATAACCTGATGAAATAGAGTAATCTGCTTCTTTGGTCCTTGCTAAGGTCCCCTTACATTACAGTGGTAAGACAGCATAATTTGCACCCACATTAGTGTTGCAATTTTCTCTAATTAAACGTAATTACTCCCCCTATTGAAAAACAAAATAAAAATAATATACAGAAAATACACTTACATAAATATATTTAATGAAATATACTTGCACAAGTAATTACAAATAGAAAAAAAATCATTGGAGTAGTAAATTAAATGCTTTTATAAACTTATGTATTTCTGAGATTGCACATTCTTGTTTCCTGGATCTCAGTCTGTGAAGGTTAGAGTCCCCTGCCATAGGAAGGATCTTCTCAGGTAAATATCACAGGAAAATGTCAGTAGAACCTAATAGGACAAGTGGTCAGTTTTAAGACTTCTTTATTTGTTTTTGTTGAATAAAGGCCTTGAGGCCTTATTCTCCTCTTATTTGAATAACATTAATATACTAAATAATTTCTTATGACATGTCTTTGTAAATCCGTGGTTCAGCATAATAGATTTTTATAAGCAAATATATTTATAAGCAGAGGAGAGTTAAGAAATGGCTACCATAATTGTGAATTGAGAAGAAGGAACTGGAAGCTGAGATGCAGTTCACGAACAATAGCTTCTTCCAACCTATCATTCAGTGTTTGTCATATATGATTCATTCCCCTAATAGAAAGCTTAATTTTCCCAATGAGACCTGACAGTTTTCTTGAACTAGTTTCACAGATGATGTATCTGCCATGAGTATAGATTGATGTGTCTCAGGCGGCATTACAGAGGCCATTTTCTGTTGATCTAAGGAAGAAAGATAGAAACAAGACCACAACTTTATGAAAAGCCCATAGATTTTTTGCAGAAAATGGAAGAAATTTCATATTGACCTTTGAGGGGAAAAGAGACAAAATGTCAGAGCATTTGGCTCAGTAAACAAACAACCTGACACTTTTGCATGTTTAAATTGATCATCTGATGACAAAATGTCAGTATGCTGTTGTCAGTATGCTGTTCATAAACATACAGCTCATTTTGTCTTATTTAAGAATATTTAAGAATTCTAGGAATCAGACTCATAAGAGGTAGATGCTTGTTGTGCCCACATATAAGAAAACTATTAGTCTGTTGCATGCACAGATATCTGATCCACACAAAGACATAGGATGTCCAAAGAAAATAACAAGAAAAAGAAGAGACGTGCTGTCATTAATGTGAACATTAGAAAAAAAGAATTATCGTTTGTTTTTTACTGTGTTTGATAATGATAATAGTCTTTTTGTTTAGGTGAATTACAAACCTAAAAAAACTCTCTAGTGTGCTCAGCTTGGTCAGAAAAGAAAAAAACAAGCATGGATTACAGTGTAAGAAAAGTAGGATTTAGATGAAGAAAAAAAGAAAATACAGCCACACATTCAATAACATTTGTGCAGGTCCAATTATTTGCACTCAGAATCTACCATTTGTAAAGCTGGACACCAGGTTAACCTATATTGAGGCATTTATCTTACAGATTCCATTTGGATGAGGCTTTGTGAAATTTCTGTCCCTACAAACAGGGAAAATTAATTTAAATATATAATATGACAGTTAATATAGGTATTTATGGCTAGAAAACTCATATATTGCATACTTTTAAATGCAATATTTAAATTAGAAACTTGAGATTTAGGCAGTTGCATTCCTTAGCTGTACCAGTTTCACTGTATTGATGAAGCTGATTTTATTCAGGTTATTTAACTCTAATGTCCAAATGAATGCAAATACAGAAAAACATGCTCATTCAAAAAAGCAATACTTGGCTTCCACTAAAAAGCAAGTTATTCTGGATGTTATCATTCATCAACAACCAAGGAATAAATTGAAAGCAAGAAACGTTTATATAATGATCAACTTGTCTGTGCATGGCCTGTAAACTGAAAAAGGAGCTTACTTCATTGAATACATTAGCTATTAAGAAGTCTTTGCCTGTATAGAGCATCTTATGTTAAACTAGCATTGGCATTCAGCTGTATTTCTTTTCTTTTGGAGCTATGCACCCAGCCTAGAAGTAAAATTTTTAAACAGGCACTGTCAAACAGGAGAAGGTTTAGACAAGAACAATAAAAATCATTAAAAGCTTAGAAACTAAGACCTATGAAGAAAGGTTAATAGGAGAGGAGCGTTCAATCTGGTAAAAAGATGGATGAAGGAAGACAGAACTGTCTACAAATGTATCAAGTGAAGTAATAAAGTGGACTAGGATCAATTATCTCTCCAGTCACCAAAGAAAGAAAAAGTAGTAATAGACTTAATCTATAGAAGGGAAAAACTCAATTAAATAAAACTATTCAGGTATTTTTCAGGCTGGAAAGCCTTGCCAGGAAAAAGTGTTGTTTCACCATTACCACAAACTCTGGGCCTAGAAAAGATGTAATTCTTTTCAGGTTTGTTTAGAGATGTCTAAACTAATCCTGTCATGTTTCAGAGCATGAAAGAGCGCTTCTGCAATCCAAATGGACTCTGTGACTGCTGAATTATAAATTACATTATTGCTCCAACTGAATTCCTGTATGTTAATATTATCTCTGCATTATGATACCTGATAGCTCCGTGACTAACTGCTTGAAGGTATTCATTAATTTTACCAAAATATGTACAAAATGCAACCTTTTTCTGGGACAGGTGCACCTTATTTGATTTGTACAACTGCAAACATACTTACATATAATTGTGATTTGTCAGGTTTTTACAGCTTCCAGCAACATATTAAAATGTATGAATTTGACTAGCCTTTCAAACAGATTTGTTGACCTGTTTACCTAAGCTGTAATGTATTCCTAAAGTGTGCTCAGAATACATTAATTATCTTCCACACCTCAGATTTATTTACTTTAGACACAGCCTTTATTTTCCTGTGAGAAAACTGTAGCAAAATCAGTAATTATTTCTAGTCCTGTGCTTGCTTTAAAAAGAACTATTACTTAATAACAGAAAAGATAGCCCAGTATTTTGGCCTACTAAGTTAATGTCATAAAAACACTTTCTGAGACAGTCACATCTTCAAAGGAAACTGCTAGGACTGCAAAGGTAAAGCTTCTGGCAAAACAGACTTAATATTTGCAAACTGTCATGAAAGCCATAACTATATGCAAGACTTTCCTGCTATTTCCTCATTTAACTAAGTAAAATTTAAGATATTTGCCCCCAAAAATCTATGAATTTAAATTTAGATTTAGATAAATTTAGATAAATGTAGATTTAAATTTAGATGTATGATCATTTCTTTTTGTGGATGTCATTAATAATATTCTGATTGCTTTACTTTTTCTAAATACAAGCTGGGTAGCACTTGAGAAGCAAAAATATAATACATATTTAGCTATTTGAAACTTTCTAAGTTAATTTCATAAGAACTTACAGCAGTGCATTCCTTCATTTGAAAAATTCTTCCATTCATGTATTTTCTATTGATTCCAAAAATAATAGATTATAAATCTTAAACATGATTGCCTATAGATTATTCTTTTGAATGTTTTCTATTAAACAGTAATGAAGATTAAGCCTTCTAAATACAATTTTCTTCATTTTCCTATCAGGAAATTTTCCTAGAAGTTGGTAAAGATTAAACTGACAGAAAAAGTTCACTCAAATTCTTGATGACTTTTCTTTGCCAGATATCACATAAAACCTAGTGCTGGATTCTTTGGAGCTGCTGGAATTAGAGATACACAGTAATTTAATGACACAGGCAATATTTCAATCTGAACTTATAGCATGTTAACTAAAGCTACACTATCCAAAAGTTTCAGCCACAGTCATGATTTCACTTGCAAACTGATATTAACATATATTTTAAAATTTTACATGGAAGAGTTTGAAATATAAATGCTACCCTATCACTGATACTTAACTGGTTTGGCGTTTATATATTTTATATTGCTCCCATCCCATATGTCAGCATGTAACATTTCCTCTTGCCACTTCATTGTATAATAAACTCGAGACTTATAGATTACCCAATGCGATAAAGCCACTAATATTTTTGTGTTTCAGTGATCTGTGGGTGAAGATTTTGATAGCTTAGCAAAAGTAGGGACAAGCTTATAAGGTGAGGCTAAACCACCCATTAAAGGGAAAGAACAAATAGAAACATTAAAAGGAAATCTTTAAAAACTCTTGGAAAAATTATTTGCACTAATGACACTTGAAAGAGATGCTTTAGTATATGAAATTGAAAGAATTAACAATGAATAGAAACTGCTGCTTATGAGAATACATACTTTCTGAAATGGTGCTAACTTGTCTTTGATTAAATGGAAAACTGTTTCACGTCAATGCTTGCATTAATGTGAGCTTCTGAAACCAAATGCTAAAATACTAAACTAATAATTCTAAGGCATCTGCAGGTGTCTGAAATAAAGAAGAAAGAGTAAATGAATACATGAAAGTGATACATTATTCTGTCTAATATCACTGACACAGTAAAAGCTTGACATTTTTAAAACTATTTGTCATCAGCTATTCTACTTCTAACAATGCTCCTTTGAAAAATGTATTTTAAATGAATTTTAAAGTATTTATTGAATTCACTGTATACAGCTCTGTACTGATTCAGTTAATACAACACTCACTTTCCGTGTACTTTTAGGTGTTGTAATAATAATCATAGCACTTTTACTGTGAGGAAATAGTATATCACACAGTAATTTAAACTTCTGAAATTTACCACATTTGGACATATAAGTAATAGTCTTATTAATGATAGGGTCAGGATGAAACCATATTGCTTGTAATACTGCCTTAGGCAGCAAAGTAGTATTAAATAATAGCATTTCAGATCAGAAGTGCTATTAATTCAGGATTTGTGTAACTTACTGAAACATCTGATTCTGAGATTGTTCAGTCCCTGAGGTGAAAGCTGGCTGGCCACATTTGATTCCCAGAGTTCTCCTAGAAAATGAATCGATAATATTTTGCAATATTTGTGAGATGAGCTGTAATTTAATGAAATATTGAATATTTTTCTAGTGGACCATTTAGTGGAAGCTTGAAGATAAACACATCAATGGTGCCCCCTGTGCACATAGACTCCACCTCCCCCACCTGCCCGCCTGTCTGCCCACCTAATAAAGTTTTCAGCAGAAGCTACCAGGATGCAAAAACCAAGACAGACATGTAACCATTGAGACCAGTCTACTCAAGCATGCAGGGGCACGAGTGCTTGTTGCTGTGCCAGTGCCAGACTATGAACAAAGTACAGAATCTTATCCAAATATGCACATGACATTTATTATGGAATGTGCCTGTAGTGAAAACCAAAGGAGGCATCTACTTCATTCCTACGTGAACCACAGGTAATGAATTCTACTACAAATGTAATACAATCCATTCTTCACCGGCTGTTCATTTGTGAATTCAGCTGAGAAACTCTCCATTTGAAATTAATCCTTTCTCACTCAACTTAGTCCCATTGATTTTTTGATCTGTATGTTTTTGCACTTTTCCTACTGAGATCATCTATTTGTCCAGGGATCGCTATTCAAATGTTGAAAAGTTTGTAAGAGCAGCGTGTTGTGCTTGTAGAATATTTTGTTGATGTTTACCCTAGAATTTGTGGAAAACTGGCATCTCATACGCAGCTTCATACCTGCATTAGCTGGCAAAGTATGTTGATTCTTTGTCCCCATGATAAGAAAGCCAAAGAAAAAAGTGGTAAAGTGACATGCAGTTCAAATCTAAGCTATCAATTACCTAATTTTTCAAATAAAAGTAACTGCTGGATAGCTGGGTAGGATCATAAGGACTATATTTTTAGTTCAACTTCTTTAACATTTTCTGTAAATAGAAGATATACCCTAGTTAAGAGTAATGAACTATACCAACAAATCTTTCCTCAGACAATAACTTTCATTGGTGCCCATTGCCCATTTTAAGTATGTATTATACAGAGTTCTCTACCTGCTGGACAGTGCACTCTATTTATTTATTACTTTTGTGTGTCACTTCTCTGAAAGCAGAATCACATCACAATTCTCAAGGAACTACAGAAAATTTAGTCAGAAGAAAGAATAGAGTCAAGCTTAATGATAAAGCTGAAAGATTGTTTCTTTGTTCAAGAAAATAAAGGTATGTACAGGGAGAAGAAAAATGGCCAAAGAGGGCTGCTGAAGTCCTCTGTGGAGAAACAAACTCACAAAGAAATAGAGCAGAGAAAAGACTTTATGCACACTGGCTTCTGTTAATAATAAACACTCTTCTTGTGAGGAAGTAACATGATGTTGATGCTTCCTGTCAGGCTCATGCTCTGTATACTGCCATTAATCATGCGTGCACTAGTAAGGGTAAAAGAACTCTGCTAACACCACAGCCATGTTTCAGTACAAGGCCTAGAAAGAAATAAAACATCCTTTTTGACTTTCATACTGAAATCCAATCAGTCTTCATCCTGAGGGATATCTAGCTTGTTATCCATGTTCCCTGTTCTCATCTCTGATGGCAAATGATGTTATTCCCTTTCCTATATGAAAGTTATGATTCACACGTACAGAGTGCAAACAATTTCCATAGTATGATGATACGTTAGATGAAGGAATAAAAGCATTAAAAACTCTCCGTATTTCTCTTCAAACCTGCCATTTCCACTCTGTTTCACAGAACAGAAACTTCCCCTAAAAACTCAAAGATTTAGGGGTTCCAGAGACAAAAATCTTGACATTAGATGAACACTGAAGCTAGTTAACATCACTCAGATTTAGTGCAGCTGTATAGATTGTTTCGTAATGTGCTGGACACCTCCTCAGAAATACTATAAAATAACCTCAATTACCCTGAACTGCCCCAAAGTAGCCAACATCTGACAAAAGGTGCTCATAATCTTGCAAAAAAAAAAAAAAAAAGATGCTGTAGTAGGCCAGATTTGAGATCTCTTAATCAACGCTTAAAATTATATGGCGTGGATAATGAAAACTGGAAAGGAATAACACTCATTAAAACATCTGAATACTGCTTTTGAAATTATTCCTGTTATGATGTCTTGGCTCTGAATGTTAGACATTTCGGTGTATTCCCCAAAGATGTTTCATAATATATGCTTGCCAATGTCAGCATAAGATGAGAGATAGAAGTGAAAAAAGTGAAAAAAGATTGAAGTCTTAAATAAAGCAAATGAAATAATCAAAGCTCTGCTACTGACCAGCTCGTCCATGTAGTACTATACCATAAAGCAGAGTATCCACACCACCAGACTGCAGACACCTAACATAGCTGGTCTGGCTCTCTTGGTTCCTCTTGGAAGGAGAGAGAGATCCTCCTTTGAAAAGCAATTCAGGGTAACAAATTTAGATTTAGAGAGCCCAGCTCTGATTAAAAAATGCCATGGCAAAGTGTGCACTGGTGATGCAAAGTGTGAACTGGTATAAATTCTCCCTCTTAGTTGGGATGCATTCAGAGCAACGTATAAATAAGATGTCTATCTGAAGTGCTTAAGGTTTGGCAGAATGAATACTGCCCAGAGTAGCCATTTGGCGACATCTCATTTCGAAGAAAATGTGTAATTCAGGTTCTGGCTCCTTAATCTGTTTTGAACAGTGCCTCAAGTATGTGACATGTATGAGAATAAAGGGACATATTTATGCTTCCCACTGAGGTTAGAGGAACCAGTGAAAGGAAAGCCATGCACCTTAAGCACTGGCCTGGAGCTTGGAACCTACTTTCAGCTCTCCCCTTCAGCCCATGCTTCCCCTTCCATGAAGCTGCCCTGGAGTTGTAGGGCACCTAGAACAGCTACTTAAAGCTCCTTTCAGCAAATTGCTGAAGAAATTCCATTTAGTATAATGCATGATGAGGAGGGTAAAACACTGAGAGCACATTTTTGTACACC
This sequence comes from Apteryx mantelli, assembly GCF_036417845.1. Classification (NCBI taxonomy): domain Eukaryota; kingdom Metazoa; phylum Chordata; class Aves; order Apterygiformes; family Apterygidae; genus Apteryx; species Apteryx mantelli. The sequence continues at coordinate 110,048,391 of NC_089980.1, read as the reverse complement.
TAGGAGAAGAAAACAGCATGAAGTTTTTGCCTGTATACTTGATTGTGGGACACCATCTACGGTTAAAACACACAATCTTATACCCCAACTCCCTCTGGGCAGTAAGAATCTATCACCCGGGAAGTTTCTTCCCAGGATGACAGAACTGCAATGCAGAGATGAGTAGTAGAGTTCCCTAGGGGCAAAGGAGGCAAACTCTGACTTGCCACAAGATATCAAAGCACCTGTTTAAATTTATATGAATCATATAATTTCTGCAAAGGAAAAAATAATTTCTATTTCTCTGCTTCTCACTGGAGAAAAAGCACTGAATGTTTTACCATATTGGAATGATTTATGGTACAAAGTGAAAACTTACTTTATTTCTATGTGTGAAGCACAACCCATTGCTAGGAAATGTCCCATGAACTGTATTCATGGGTAAAAATTAACATCTCATCAGGGTTAACTAGCTCAAAAGGCAAAGAGTAATTTTATGAACTCCTTTGGTAGCAATAATAGCAAATGGCAGGTAGAAGAAAAGAATAAAGGAAGAATCCAAGAGACTGATATCTACAAAGGGAAGAAGAACAGTACAACTAGAGTGAAACAGTTAGTTTGACAGGCAAGTAGTCAGTCTCTGAATGTTATTTTAAATCTTATTTTAAATCTAAATAGTGATATTTGCTATAATGTTTACGGGCTGTGAACTTGCCGTAGGTCATACATAGCACCTACCATTGATGTCAAAGGAGTCTGCACATATGTGTCAGAATGTGTATACAGTCCAAAATATGCAGCTTACTAAATTTATCAGACTTCTAAGCTTGAAAGTCAATGAAGGGAAAAGAAACTCTGGGAAACTAAAAATATAATGTGCTACATAATTGAAAGCAAAACAAAAGATGCCAAGCAGGCGTGTCTCTAAAACGGCTGCAGAGTCTTCAAGCTAATCAACATACAGCCTAGAACATTTGATTTTTGAGAGCTATTTTCTTGCTCTGAAAGATCACTGGAAAACCAAAAACTAAATCTAGATGAATCCTCAATCTGTTTTTGTGTCATTACTGCCTAGTCTCAACAACTCAAACCAATGGAAAATAAAGCGCCTTGCATTTTAAGGCACTAGAGCAGCACCCTAAAAAAGATTTATGCAATCACATTAGCAGAGTCAAATCAAAAAGAGCAGACGGAAGCTAGTTAGTCGATATGTGCTAAGACCTATTAGGCTAGCAGACCATGTGATTACAGTGAAACATGCAATACTATGGCAAGTTGTTGCTAAATGCAGAATCAGTGTCCACAGAATAGACCTGTAAAGATGACAGACACAAAGTAAGGGTAAAAAAAACAAAAAGCAGAAGACAGTGCAATCACTGTGATAACTGAGTGATGCACACTTTAACTTCTGATATATGATGATGTGAGTTCTTCAGCTACTTAGGAAACATTTAGGACTCTCATAATCTGGAATTTCTCATTCTTTGGAGTCCTAATTGTAAGGAAATAGGTATTTTTGGAGTCTGAATATATTCAAAATAGTGTTATATTATGTATGTATTAGTGTCTATTTTGCTTAAATGGGCAGTCATGTACTACATTCTCTATTTTTCTTTCTTTCTTACTAATCCTGTATATGAAAAAATTCAATCATACCTTTGATTACTGTAGGTAGAATAATGCAAATAAATATGTGCAAGAGAACATAAGGCAAAGGTCTAAGTAATATTGTGATAAACCAGGTAATTGCAGAAGCAGAATTTCTCAGGAAATAACTTAAAAGTAAAGAGAAATCTGTTTTATTTGGATTTTTCCATGACAAAGACACCTAAGTATAGTTGACCTGATATTAATAACATTGGAAATAAAAAAATCAATTAAAAAGATGCTTAACATAAACAAGGTGTGAAGTATTAATTAAGTTATAAGAACCCTCCTTGTCTTGCAGTCAGAAACCTGGCCAGCAGAGCTGTGAACAAGAAGTTACCCATCCCATATGAATCAAATAACATTCTGTAACTCTGCTTTATTTAATACAGCAATAAATCAAAATAATGCATACAATTAGAATGGTCTGGGATCTAATTCTTAACTAATAACACTAACTAATTACTAACTAATTACACTAGCCTGTAACTAATTACACTAGCCTGTTCTTGAGTCAGATGAACAAACAGAATAAAAAGACAGTCCTTGTTTCAAAGAACTTAAATCTATAGTTTAAAAAAGATGCAACAAACTGATACAGGCAGACCAGGGAAGAACAAAGATTCAATAAAGGATTGCTTAACAATTTAATATACATGAAAAAGAGGTCACTCATTAAGTATGAAGTTTGACTTTTTGATACTGAATCATAAATCATGATACATTATGACTTTTGTCTAAAGCAGGTATACACAGATGAGCTTCTCTGAACCTGGGAGAGAGGCAAAAGATAAGGCACGTTGCTGATCTGCTGATGGTTTGCTAAGGTCAGGAGGGATAAATAGATACAGGTAACAGGTTATTCAGAAAAATGGTCAACCTTCTTGGTGGGCCAAACCTATCCTGATAGATATCTGCAGTATCTGAGCATTTTCCATACCATAGCAATATGTCTCGCAGTGGTCATGCCAACAAAGTATCATGGAACTTAACAGAACTGACAAAAGTGAGACAAGAAGGAGGATATTACATGTGTTACTGGAAGAGAAAGAATAAATATAATGAGCACTCACTTTTGTAGTTACGTACAGTAATTTTAAGTACTTTTCTTGCCATCTTATCAGCATTTGGAGGTGCAAGAAGTAAGGGAGAATAAGAGAGAGTAAGCACAAAGAGCCGTACTGGAATTTATACAGATCCTTACACTAAGCCTGTGATTTTAAGTACATTTTTACAGGAGGGAGGAGAACCAAAGGTGCTGCAGTTCTTCTGTTAGCACAGCTTGGTGAGAGGCTTGCTCCTCATGACAGAGAAGATGCTGTGCTGATGCAGAAATTCCCCTTGCATCCTTATCACACCTTGACTGTATCTATACCTATATGGCTTTCTGGCTTGCAAATGCTTTTCAAAGAGGTTGATTTACCCGGAAAAAATGATAGACACTGATATTTTACACTGCCATGATTTTAGAACTAAAGAATAGCCAAAAAGAGGCATAAAATACATTTTGGGGGAAATACAGGCAACTAAAAGGTAAACATGAGTACAAGAATAAATAGCAGCTGCTATTTACTGACTCTGTGACAGGAGATCTGTATGTTTGTTCTACCTGCAGTTGTTGAGAGGATAAAAGATGTCTACTTCATAGATAAAATTTTTCACCCTAGCATTTATCCTTCTCACCAGAACAAGAAACAGAGATACCAAGATGGACCTTGAAGATAGAAGTCAAGCAGCCATTGTCACATGAGAGATGACCTTTTTAGCTTCCCAAAATTCTTATTCTGACTCCCCTTAGAAGACAAAAAAAAAAAAAAAAAAGGACCTTGAAACTTGAACTTCTTGAACTTCAAGATAGGTGGTCAGAAAGACCCACACCAGTCTGAAAAGCTACCAGAGAATGCTTTGACAACGATGAAGGACAGCCACAGTTTGGTAAGCTGGCCTCCCAGTATACCTGGAAGGCTTTAAACTAAGAAGAGAATTGCTCTCATCCCTCCTTCAGCTGGCCATATAACTGCCAAATGCAATATTTATCTATATAAGTTAAAAACAGTAACAATCTATTACTTTTGCAAAGGAGGGCTGGAAAAGGAAAAGGAATGAGATGCATAGAACAAGAAACAAGTGCTTTGTGTATGTAGAAGTCTGGGCTATGGAGCAGAAAGAAGATCAGTGTAAGTGAATTCTTAAACTAAATTAACAGCTACTCTAATCATTTAGCAGACAGACTTCCTCATAAGTCTCAAAGGGAAAATATCCAAAAGCCAGAAAGTTTTAAATTGTGCTACAGGTGGGCTCTGGGCCAGGATAAGCAGGTGTTTATATTACAGAACTGTGGTAATATGAAAGTATTTTCTCTTTGATCTGTCCCATCCTTCTTTTTTTCAGTTTAGAATTAGGTGAGAAGTATCTTTCTGTTTTGTTGTTCTTCATATGCAGGCATGATCACAACAGTGAGTCCCAGATAACTTTTTTTTCAGCAGAAGTTCATATTCCCATAATTTTAATAATGATCAGTGGAATACGTGTGGTCTGCTAAGTAGTTGCTGGTTAACTCTTCACAGGGACGAAATAACCTATTTGAGCTACTATAGAGCTATTTAGGAATAGGTTTGTGTATGTTGATTCATCAGAGATGAATGTTTTGCAGAGGTGTTTCTTGTTCTCCACCCTTCTGGAAAAAAGCAAAAGGTTCCCATTAGAGATCTCCCTGTTTCCTGCCATCTCATATGGTGAGCTGCTTAGGAACATGAGACACAAGTCAAGAGCTCTAGGACAACCTTTTCTGAGGGTTGTCCCCAAATCTGGGATCCCAGATGTTTCTCTGTATAGGATTCAAAAATGGAACTACTATACAGAGTGTCTCAGGACTTTTCTGCTGAGGAACTGAGCTTTCAGAGCTTGGAAGTCACGAGAATACCAGTCTGATGTCACGGCAAACAGATTTTTCAGGTTTCTTACCCAGAACCTAGGAATGTGAAGGTCACAAGGGCTATGCCGTACTGCCTTGTTTGAGCGAGCTCATGAAGCTTAGGGAAGCAAGAGCATGAAATTTTAAACCTCATGCATAAAAGCTCAAATGTTGTTCAGAGACACATCTTTCTTGAAAAGCTTGAGTTTTGATCTGATTTATTTCAGCTATGTTCATAGAACACTTATCGTAATCTTTCAACAGACAACTGTCAAAAAACCCTGAATTTTTATGCATCTGCACAGGGGACAGAACATCTAGAATATACAGTCATGAAGGATCAAAATGTGATATGCTTTATAAAACAGTTTTGTTGGAAACTTAAACTCCATAAAACAGAATATCTTTTCTTTACTCATTTTTCACACAAAAAATATGAACTAAAACTAAAGCAGCTCTAAGAAGACTTCAGTGTAGATTTACATTTCCCGATTACATCATAGGCACTCAAGGACTAATCCTAAAACTTATATCAAAATCTTTCTATGAACCATTTTCATTCATCGAATATGCAATACTTCATGACTAACACTTCCTACATGTTGTTCTTACAGTAACTATTGCCAATATTCAACAAAGAAAAATCCACAGATTATTATATTTGCAAAGCAGTCTGACCATTCAACCAAAGAGCCCAGAAGATTATAGTAAGTTATAGTAGGGCAAAAGTTTTCCCTGTTAACTTTTTCTTTAATATTCAGTGCTATTCTGTATGTAATATCTTTTAGCCATTTCTTCATTTCACATTTCTGTGCAACTTATTTTGCTGCGATTTAATTCACAATAGCTAATACGTTAAGTAAGTTCTCTTTTAAGAATGTTTTCTTTTTGGAAGCTGCCCTACAAATAGGACTCTTCTGATGTCCCATCATGTATGCACAGTGTTCTTTTCTATCATAAAATACATGAGGTCTGTAATTTCAGCTTTGATGCATGACTGTAAAAGTGCTAAGATTAAAAAGCCTTTAGGTGATGTTGAGTTCATTATAGGAAGCTGGCAGTGCTTCTTCCACCAGAAAAAAGAAATTTAATTACTGGCATCTACAGGAGACAGTTGTGCCTACTTTGAATATTATGATTTCTTTTATAACCTAGCTAGTTATAATTTCTGAACTGTGCATTTTCCCCAAATGGATCTGGTACTTCAGTCAAGCTTTTCAGCAAGAAATCATCATAACAGGAATGTCTTTTCTTTATTTTCTTATCACAAAAATAAATATGAATCTGCTGCTTGAAAGGTTTCTGAAGCCTGATGGCAGAATTTCAAAAGTTTTATTTATTTGAGATTTTTCAGCCAAATTCCCATTGCTTTCTGCCTCTCTTTCCTAACTCTATGGCTAATATAGAAGAGAATCAACATCTCTGTGAGACTTTGTTTATTCTATTTATAATATATGTAACATGTTTCATCATAATGAGTTTACAATATTATAAATGTGTTTTAAAACTTTGGGGCAACAGGTGATTGCTCCAATGAAATACACATAATCAAGAAATAGCTGCTGATGAAATTAATTAGGAGAAAATTGTAGCTTAATCTGCTTCTGTCAAGGAAATTTGGCTGACATTATAATATATATTTTTAACTATTGAATGCTTTTTCTCTTTCAGGAATAAACCCAATCACTGAAAGTCCAGCCAAAAAAACTCTAAGTGTTGATACTGAGAAAGGAACTGTAAGATCATTTTCTCCCAAGCCAGAGGGTAAAAAAGGTAGATTTTAAGCACTTCTTTGGAATGTGTGTATATGTTTGCTTTGTGTAACATCTTTGTGGATCTCAAAGCATTCTTCAGCCTCAGTTCAGCACAGACTCTACATGCTGTGAATAGGAATGGATGTAAGCAGTTGTTTGTTTTTAAATACACTGCTTTTCTGAATTTGGCCTTTTGTGACTGTAATGTGAATATTGATCAGACTGAAGTTATCATCAATTCCTATATTAAATTTCTATCTTTAGCTGTAACAATACACATGGAATTTAAACAAAATTAGTTGCTCTGTAATGGTCACGGCATGCATACTGACAATCTTCACAGAATGTTAGTAGCCACATGTCTGATCTGACAAGCCAATGTAGGCAAAATACCAAATGACTTTAATGGGAGTTTTGTTTGTGCAAGAATGCAAAATGACGGTCTTTATGATTAAGTGACAATCTGAATATCCACTAGCTTAAACCATTAAAAAAAGCTTGCAAAAGACTTTTGCAGTAGCAGCTACTGGAGGCCTAAAATAATCCTTCATGCAACTTAACTGGATGATTTGAATTTAGCCCCATGTACATTTCAAGGAATAAAAAGATAAGATGAAGGTAATTTCTGAACTAAATACTTTAACCTGGAAGACATCTAAAAAGTATTACTGGACACTGTTGAAGAGCAGTTATTTCATGGATTAGATGTGAACCTGGTGGTATCAGGACACAACTGGACCAAAGACATTAAAAGATACAGCACATACTGGAATATTGTGCTTACACGATTCATATTTTGATGAAAAATGAGATTCATCTTTTCTGAGATATTATTTATCCAATCCAAACTGACCACTCATTCTGTGTATCTGAATAATTGGTCTCCTAAAACAAATTCTAGGAATGATTATACATCATGATATGGTATTTTAAAGCCCAGTAAATATATGAAAGATTTCAAGAAAGTCTGAAGACGCATGAATTGTTATGCCATGTCTTACCATGCTTAACTGGAGCCCACAGTTGAAATGTCAGCCAAACAAATTAGTAATATCTTAAAACCATGGTTTCATTAGTGTGTTCATTTCATTAACACAGAGAGGCCAGTAACAGTAGAATTATTACAGCTGTATAACCAATGGCAAGAATTTGAGACTAATGTCAGAGATACAGTCAGGATATAAATTATAAAATTTGATTAAACATAATTAAACACAAATAAAAATCATAAACTTAATATATTTTGGAATTCAAAACTCTATTCTCTTCTCATTGCATCAGTGCAATTTCTGATCACCCTAATACAAGTACTGAGCCAAGCAGCCCTTGAGTCTCCTTCAGCTTCTTCTTAGCTATGTGTATGTACATAGGCAGGGTGTCTACTCATCCTGTAACTGTGCTCCACTGTGTTCCTGCTCCAAGAGTAGGAGAGAGAAAATCTGTTCCTCACCTTTGTGTTTCTACTTACAGCCTACAAATCAATCAAATTGCAGTCTTCTTTGCGCACCTGGACTGCTATTTTGACTAACATTTGCACATTGTAGTTTTGGACTCAGTAAACCATGCTTCTTATCTTAATGTTCAGACTGCAAAGACTGTCAAAGGCTTCTGTACCTTCTCAGATCTCTGGATGATTAGCAGACATCCATTCCCTAGGACCTACGGGAAAGAGCAGAAATGATTAACACATTCTAAGAAAAAAGAGACTTATGATTTCATCCAGGAAGGAGAAAATGTGTGGGATGTATAACAGGAAAAGTAGGAAGCAAAAATCCTCACAGGATATCCCAGAAGGATACCAGATATAATAAAGTTATGGATGGAAAAAGAGAACCACCTAGTGGGAAGGGGGAAGTTCAATTAAAATAAGAGATACTTAGTGTAGGGGACTGGGTCCTTAGTGTAGGGGACCTATAAGGTTAGGAAGATAAAATGGTCTAAGGTTTTTCACCTTGGAAAGAGGCAATTGAGTGGGAATATGATAAAAGTATAAAAAATCATGAACATCATGGATAAATGACTAGGGAACAATTGTTCACTAATTCTCAACTCAAGAATTAAAGAGCAGAGAGTAGCTCTACAATATACAAAAGGAGGTATTGTTTTCATATAGTGCTGCTTACAGTTATGAAACTCACATGATGTTGCTGATGCCAAAAGGAAGATAGATCTGTCAAGGGCTGTTAAACACAGATAAGCAGATACAACCTCTGACTCAGGAAGCCCTAAGCTTGGAGACAAGAAGGTAGCAGGGGAGGCTGGTCCTGTTCTTTTATTTTCCCCCCCTTTTCACTTTCAAGTGGCTGTTGTAGAAGATGGGATACTGGGATAATTGGATTACCAGGCTGATGCAAGTACAATGTTTATGTTTTCAAGATCCTGAAGAGAAAAGTTATAAAGGTATTAAAATATAAGGGAATGTTTGATGTTAGTGTGAATTAGAACAGTCTTAAAACAAAAGAGAAGATCTTAACCATCATTAGGGAAAGACAGAAAAGAAATACAGGAAAAAGGTGCAAACCCTTCTCTCAAAAAGGGAAATTTAATTACATGCACATTCAAATGAAAGGAAAACAGAAAAAAGAATTTCCCTCATGCTGTATGTCCCATCGTATTTCTGGTAAGTTCCATGTACATTATACTTCTGTCTTTTTCTTTCTTGCTACATCTTTATCTATAACATTTTTTCCTGAATTTTTTCCATGTCTTTTATCTGCCAGTTCTTTTACTTCACACCCCATTTCTTTCACATTGTCTTATCTTTCCATCATACTGTTTCTTTTCTTTCCTCATTTAAATAATCCATCAAACACTGGTGTTATGTGTGACTGCATTTTTTAGTACGACCTTAAATCTTTTTATTTGATTTCAGCTGATGTAGACACAGTCAGCTTTGCATTATTAGTTCTCTCACTTGCTTCCTCACTAATACTACACCAAAGAGATCTATTCTTCCTCTCTTGCTGTTTTTCTTTCCAAGACTATCAGTTAGTTGTCAAGCTAATCAGGAAAAAGAGTTACTAAATGTATGGATAGCTACACAGAAAACATCTTTATGTTTAAACTTTGACTGATTTTCAAAAACATAATTTTGTTCCCGCAGATTCTCATTAAGCTGGTCTAATTTTGCTGAGTTTATCTACCATATCAGTGTATCAAAGAGAAAGAAAGATAGACTGTTTTTTTGCTTGGAAATGGCTTCTGGTAGTTCCTTTCAGGGGTGAGTAGAAAAGAAAACAAAATGAAATAGGGCAAGGTGAGAGCTGCTTTGCTCAAACTAATCTCCAAGATACAATAGAAACCAGTTAGCTTGCATGACAATGCTCAGGGTAAACCTCTGGAACACAAAATGCTTGATAAATTTAACATGTATTCATTTCAAGGAAGGAGGAAGAATGCGCTTTGCAAATTACTGCAAAGAGGCTCATTTTATTGATGTTCTTTGTTCAAAAGGCTCTAGAATATGCATTGTGTGTATTGAGCATCTGTTGAAATCTCAGATCTAGTTAAAGAATAGAATAGACCAATGAGTTGTTTTATGTCTCAATTACGTGGAAACCCAAGTTTCATCCATCAGTTTCATAACAGATAGCAATAACAAAGAAAGTGCCTTGCTAACCTGTGAGCTATGAGGTTGTAATCAAAGAGGCTCTGTGACTACAGAAATCTGAAAGTCGGACTAAGAACGCAATTCTTAGTCAAGCATAGACTAGCGTAGAATATAATTCTTAGTTAAGGACTAACCCCCAAAACAGGAAGGTGATACCAAATGCAAACTTACAAATTTCCTGTGGAATAGACTTAGTGAATTCTAGTTACTACATATCCCTTAGCTAGGGAACAGAATGACGCCTACCCCTTTGATAAAAGAAAAAGTCTTTCAGTTTTGTGCAACTTGATGTTTGCATTTGCATTGTTGTAGCAGCTGAAGGCCTGAAGTGGGTAATATTGTGCTTGATGTTGTATATGCTATTGATGTCCCAGAGAATTAACATATGTATTTCTCATTTGAAAGAAAAAGAACGGCGCTGTAAAGTCATAAATGCTTATCAAACAGTACTTTTAGATGTGCTGTCCAAACATTTAAGCACCAGAAACCACAATCAGTCAGTCAGATAAAAGTGATCCTGGATCTCAGTATCTCAGCACAGAGCAGAGGATGCAACAATAAAATAACAAGGAAAGGCTTGGGCCCAAATGATCTGGGGTTGTGCAAACTGTCAGGAAGAAGAATTTTCAGAAGATCTGAATCTGTAAAAACAGTTGTTAACATTTGTGGTGTCAAAGCAGTGCTTAAGATTGCTGCAGAACAATGAATTCCTGTGGACTCGAAGTGAATTTTTCACACACCGTGCTGCTGAGAAGACTGTGGTAAATCAGTGTGTCATGCTTACAAACAGTTTGCATATCTTGATTTACTAAATATGAGCTTGTTCAGCCACATAAAGCTAAGTCAGAGTAGGCTAACCAAAGATTACTAGTGAGCTGTAAATTGACCTAATCTCATTCTTATTTTTATTCTTTGTTCAGAATAAGCAAAGTTCAGTCCTTGACAGAACAAAGCCAGATGGTATTCTGGGTGCTCCTGTATCCAGAGAGGACTATAGCAGAGAAGTCAGTAGGAAATGAAAGGGTGGTAAAGAAAGAAGATTAACACAGAGAATTTCAGTGCCTTGACAGGCAGGGAGGAGCTACTAACAAAGGAAAATTCCAAGACTGGTGCCTATCTGGTTGACAAAGATTATTCTACCCAGGAAGCTTTGGGGATCAATGCGAGTAATAAAAGAGTAAAGTTTATTAAGGGTAGAGCGGCTGGTGACTCATCAGGAATCACTGGAATTCCCCAGGGAAGCAGCAGCATGCTCCAAGCAGTCTCTCTCCCAACCAGAGACAGAGTTAGCAGGTTTAAAGGAATCTGTTGAATTTTATCAAGGGAAGATTAAGGGTAAATACACATACATAGCAATGTTTACATACTATAAACTTTCAGGTGAATAAAAATGCTTTCTTCTGAATGTGACATTGTTAATCAGTGTCATCAGTCACTGGCACAATACCCAGAATGAGAGAGATGCAGGTACCACATTAAGCATGTCATTAACTTGCCTGGTAAACCGAGAAGTTACTGCCCAACCAAACCAAACTGTATCATTGTGCCTTTCAGAAAGGACGCATTTGGCCTTTGGGCCATCACATTTAAACTGAATCTGAGAGTGACACAAAGGGGTCAGAAGAACCTTACAACTTCTGCTCATCTTACAACGATGGTATTTCTTCCTCCTCCTTTCCAGACCAGGACAGTCCTTTTGACTTTTTTAGATATAATTCTTGGATATGTTTTGGGAACCCTGAATTATTCATCCCTCTTCTTGGTGTGCAGAAAAGAGAGGGGCTGTAGTTCTTGTCATTCTCTTTGTTATTGCAGCACAAGCTTAGAAAGCAAATGTGGTGTGAAATAGAAGTACCAAACAAAATTCTAATACGTAAGAACAAACTTTATTCAGAGATAGTCAGAAAGAGATTAAAAAGTGGTGCCTTAAAGTAAAAACTATGCAACCTCGTCTGTCATTTCTAAAAACAGTCCAGCTCCCTGAAAATCCCTTGAGTTCAGGGATAATTTTTTTGTACTGAATCGGTTTGCATATTGCTAGTTATAAAACTAGAAACCATATTATCAGCCATGAAACTATATAATTAGTTTCTTTATGGACCTGCAATTTTTGCTAGATAAAATAAAAATTGTCACAAAATGCAGATGCCATTATGAATATGACAGGTCATTTATGAAAAAAATGTTGTGTAGAATAACATCTGATAATTTGTTGGAAACATTAGCATATAGATAGCTGTGGGATGTGTGAAATATTATCAGAAGAATTCTAATCTAAATTGCTGCAACGTCGAAACAGGATTTAGTATTTTGTTACTGTAACGCTCATAGCAGTTCAGACTTAAACAATTTATAGACCTAGCATTCAGTTTTGAATAGAACCATGCATTCTTTCTGCCTGTTAAAATATTGAGAGCTGTTGAGTTGAGAGCACAGATTACTATTACTATACAAAGATATGTGATCAAGTGTTCAAAAGTGACTAATAATTCTGAGGAAAAATGATTACTTTTTTGCTCCTAGCCATTTTTACAGAAGAAGCAACTTTTTTTCTTCCAGTCATACTGTTAGGCTAAAATTAGTAGGACTGCTTTTCAAACTCCTGCATCCAGAAGATTAGGTAAATATTTCCTGAAAAGGGAAAGGGAAAATAGGTATCTTCCACTACTCATAGTTACAAGAAAAAGAAACTGAATATCCTATTTTAGTTTTTCTATAATTCTGCTCCATTAGGGATTATGTTAAAAAGTAAAGAAAGAAAACTAATCATCTGCAGAACCACTGTCTGTGAGAGGAAAAAAAGTTGTACCGATCCTTGTGTACACGGAGTGGTTTGAGGCAGGATATATTGATGTATAAATTCAGGCCATTCATTGGAATGGGGACCAGAAATCCTCTGAGACTGGAATCCCAGATGAGTCCCGTGCTAAGAAAGTAATCAGATGGGAGCAAAGATGGAATTGCCATTCTGAGTGCTAAATTAACACAGCTTCTGAATGCACTCCACATCTTCCACTATTTGCATGAGACTTGCAGACCTTCTCTACTTTGAACTCAGTGCTGGCAATCATTTGTCAGATCAGAGATAACACTGAATTTTTTACAAAGATGCTTGACATTCTCTCCAAGAACTTCCACAAGAGCATTTGTAGCGAAAGTAATAATCTGATAAATACGCAGATATCTGATTGCACATGTGTAGTCTGGCTTGGTGTCTTTGTCTTCAAAATTCAGCATGGGAAAGTCAGGCCCCTTGCTCACATGCCGGTGTCTGCCGACAAAAAGCTAACTTGAAAAATCCTACATGAAAGAACAACAGAAATGGTCCACATCATTTCTGCCTGCTAAATAAGTTACCCCCACTCCTCCTAATTGCAATGTCTCTGCTTCAGTTTGTTTGTATTATGTGGGCCTTGTACTCAATACCATTATATCTGCATTTTTCATGTTTTTTTAAGTGAAAACACGTTCTTGCCAATGTCTGCAAAGATCAGGAATATAACATGTTTTCCTGCAGCTAATTGCATCCTAAAACAGCTCCAGACTAAAAACAAAGAAACTAGATTTCTTCCTACTTATTTAAAAAGGAACCTTCCTGTAATCATGTCTTTGGATAGTGGGAAATAAGGGTTAATTCCTCAATAAATGAAGCAATTTTATATATTTATATGTAAATGGGTCATATAACAAAACACATATAACTTATATGAGGGACAGAACCTAGTTCTGAGCTGATTTGGGGAAAAAACTTTGTATCTTTAATTATGAATGTAATTTACTATGATAAAATGTAAAACAGCTCCAGACCTTTTTTAGATTAAAATCATTAAAACAAGTTGCAAACTCTTTGATGTCAGTTCCCTTATTTAGGGTAGGAAAATGATTTTTATAGAATACTGATGGAGACATTTTTTACTATTTTTAAGCAGCTAGTTAATTAAAGACTGTAATCTAACTTCTCGGGATGGTCCTCACTTACAGCCTGTGTTTGTGTTCTTGGAAAAACATATACCTACATTACAGCTTGCAGATCTTGCAGATCATTAATGATGCGTAATGATTTAAGGCCACTACCATAATAATTTAAGGCCTGAACACTGCCCATTCTGAAAATATTGGGCCACATTGCCTATCCTAAATGTATGGATCTGACTATTTGACTCTGGAGTTCTCAATACTTCAAACAAAGCAGCAGCAGGCAATCTCAGAAAAGCAAGGATCTTCTCTAGAAGTGCTTTCATTTCCCCTGCAGCATCAGTAATGTCTTAAACTATGCGTTCTTCTCTAACAAGTAACCTAATACAGGATGAAAAAGCCATACAAATGTGCTATTCGTCTGAAAGATATCACATACTCTCCAACTTCCAGACTTCTAATGATGAATCTGCATTATATGTGGAGTGGAGGGAAGAGGAAATTGTGCCGGTAGTGAGATACAAGGAACTGCGAAGCTGAGGTCATCATGACAGCCGCTTCACAGCTGCTCTTTCCTAAGATGAACCAAGACACTGCCTCATGTCTGCCCTCAAAGCAAGAATATAAATCTAAAATGGATCCCTTTGTTCCTCTCTGACAAGGTCAGAGATTGTTGAAATGAGTGTTAAATGGCTTCTCCTTCAAATTTTCTAGTGAAAGAGTAACACCAAGTAATTCCTGTTAATATGAACTTCATAATTTGACTTGATTACCTCCCATACAAATTGGTGGTTTGATCATTTGAATGCATTGATTTATTGTTTCAGTCTTAGTTGTAACTTCGATTGTCACAGTTATGATCATTGCACTGTGCCACTTCTAATTCACTCTCTGAAATTGTTGTATATCAGATTGATAATGTGCTTGTTTAATTTATTAAAAGGCTGAGCAATCAAATATAAAATCCATAAAAAACACACAGGATTGTATTTCCTCCAGCAAATTGCCACATGGGTCATGAGCCCAAGGGCAAAGAAGATATTAAAATATTTGCAAACTACTTGACTCACCTTCCAAATTAATACCAAGTCCCTCATACTTGACTTAGTCAATGGAAATCAGTGGAATATGCTTCTTTAATCTAAAGATTATATCATGCAGATCAAATCTTAAGTGTCTAAATTAAAAATATTTCATGTTTTTTTTCTTTGGACCATTTTAATGAGCTTGCTTTTAGACCAAAATGATTTTTTTAAATAAAACTTTAATTTTAATCAGAACATTTTTCTTTTTGCTGATGAAATGGAACAAAAATGGAAGTTCTGAAATTTTGCTAAAACTTTCAGTTAGCAAACATTTAAATGTTTTTTTCAGTGTAGTATTTGAAAAACAGTATTTTGAGAACTTGAGTTTTTCTCAGAAAATAATTCTCTGGACTCACTGATCTAATCATTCTCAGGAAGAAAGAAACTGCAGTTTTTAGCCCCCCCACACACACCTCAAAGAATATTTTAACTAATCCATATTGTTTTTCTACTTCTACACTTCATTATTATCCACAAGTATGTTATGTCCAAAGGTGCTAAAAGTCGAAATTATTTCATTTCTTCTTCTCGGAGCATGGCCATGGTCCTCAAGTGAGGATCTAACTAAACTCACTCCAGTTGTTGTCAGCAACTGAACAAGAAGCTTCCTAACTAGGAAATGCTTGCCTGCATTCAAATTTCACAGCTGTGGGCAATCTCCTGGCCTAGGTGCCAAAGCTGAGTCAGGGGAGTACCCACTCTGCTTCCTTCCCCAGCACGTTTGTTGAGGTATGGGAATTGCTTGAGGAACAGGAAACCAAACCGGCTGAGTTTGTCCCCAGGTCTCATACAAGAACATCTTAACCATAAGTCTAGTAGAAAATTTCCAGTGGACAAGAAAGATGCTTTCTTCTTTTCTTACACATTTAAATATTGCATTAAAATTAAACAGCTTCAACAAACAAAACTGAGAGTGTTATTTAAAAACATCCTGTGTCCTGGTAGTTAGAGCACGCTCATGGAAATGGGAGACCTGAGTTTTAAAAGTTAACCAGGGTGAGAAATCCTGAATTCAGATCTGAGGCAATGAAATGAGTCCTTTGGAGTGAAACCAAGTGAAAGGAGTGAGTGCTTCATTACCACTTCATTACCACTTCACTGGCATCCTGCATTCAGTATATTCATAGCATAAATATTACAGCAGGCACCACAAATAGTAAAACAGACAGGACTGGTGGGAGAATACTTACCTTGTGACTCCTGGGAAGATTAAATCTGAAATAGATGTCAAGTAACTTAGCCACCAAGACTGGGGTGCTTTTGCACAGCTCAGTAATAGGTACCAGCACCCAGTGAACATTACTGATTGAAATGTCAGGATACAGAGCATGTCCTAGAGAGACGAAGGGTTCATGACATTTTGGTGGAGCTGGACACCTAACATGGCAGGCAGCTCCCCATGTAGCCCAAGGTGCATACGAGAGAGAAGAGAGTGCCCAATATTGATGCTTTCCAGGGAGGCAGATGTGACCCCGATAAAGACACTATTTCCTTGTTTCAGAGCTCCCACAGGAGCTGGGCACCCTGTCTTGCTGTGCAAAGGCAGCGGTTCCTCAGCGCTGTCCCCGGCGCTGCTGAGACTTGCTGGGAGCACGGGGCAGCTCGCTGTGGCCTCTTCCCACTGCACTCCCACCCGATAAGAGCTGCCAGCCCCGGCCGTCACCAAGGCAAACCATCACCCCTATCAGAGGTATCTGCTGAAAGAAGAGAAATAATGAGCTGACCTGCTGTGCCAAGCAGGCAGGTCCTGCCAGGCCTCACCTACACATTTGTGTTTTGGAGGAGCACTCTGACAAATGTGACCTCACCTAAAATAAGAAAAACATGAATGAAAGTCTAGTGCTCCCTAGATGAGGGACACTTGAGGATGTGTTTCTTGCTGTCATTCATGTCAATAAAAAGTTCATCAACTGTAAATTATGATGGGTTGAGTCAAGATCTAACACAGCACTTCAAGATTTATCTCTTATCAAAGTACAACAGTGCTGCTATTTCCTTTTTATTCTAAGAACCCTGAAATTTTGCCTAGTTTTTAAACAAGAAACACAGCATCATTATAGCATCCTTATGTTGTAGTCTTGGTTTACAATTTTTGGCTGGATTTTGGGATGAAGACAAAAGTACAACACTGTTACTGAAGACATTAGCAAGGCTACATACCTATTTCTCATTTCTTTCTATCCATTTATGTTATCGTATTATGCAGTGTTAAAGCACCAATTAGCTCACAGAAAATGTTCCAGGTTCTCAAGATTATTAATCTCTGCTTTTCAAAGGGCTAACTGAATTACTGTTGTGTAAACCCAGAGCATTATTCATGAGGCTGTGGCTGAAACAGCATTTCTTTCAATCTTCAGCAAGATCAACCATATCCTTAATGAGCAAAAGCAAATGGGAAATAAATCCAACAGAGGATTTTGATACTGAATTTGAAAAGACTGCAGTCTATCAAGGACTGACAAGAGGACTGCATAAAACAGAGAAAAACAATGTTTGAATTACACATGCTGAAAAGCAAGAAGGAAATGTGCCCTGCTTGCATGAAAATATTAGGATTACCGTGATACTTTGCTGTATAAACCTGGCAAAATCATTAGACACCTTTCCTAGTTCATAGCAACTGGATCACACTAGATGAGTATAGCTGAGTATTATCATGGCTGAATGTTAAAAAAATCCCTTTAAGTTTCCAGGAATCCTGGCTTTGCATACTTGGTTAAAATCTCACTGATTTCATTATTTTACCCTGACCCTCTAATATATTTGGAACAGTTTAAAATGAATCTGTGACTGAAACTAAAAATAAAAATGAGTGCTCTTATTTTAAGAGACAAACTTGGGTATATTTTTGCATTGCATTGTTCTATTCAGTCAGTCTCTGTTGAGAGAGAGAGTTCAGTACCTGATTTAATCTGAAGATTTGCTTTTTTCAAAGGTGAATTTGCCTCCACAATGTCCATTTTTGCAGTGTATGAACCATAACATAATGCTAGAATATCTCAGTGTTGTTAGCACCCGCCAATACACGGGCACCAGGCATTTGCATCAAGCAGCAGTCAGGCTACTAGGATCAATGGCATTCAGTGCTACTCCTCAATCCCATATGCACTTGGAGGCAAATCCTCATCTCTGCTGTAAGATCAACAATTAAGTTGAATTGTTGCTGAAACCTGTAGATCTGGAAATTGAATATACTTCTTATTTAGCTGCATGTGTTGTGCAGGTAACCGATTCCTGGGCAAAGTGCAGGAAGTATGTTTCCTTTCAGTGCAGTCCAATAAGACCTGAAAAAACACAGTGCATACCTATTATTCAAAGGAGAAAAGGGAGGTAGACTTTTATATCCAATGCCTTGATGTGGGATCCAATTTGCTACACCTGCACCTGTGCTTTACATGTGCTGAACTAGCTCTCCTATGTACAGACGTCCATACGAAAGCTGTGGAGATAGCAGCTACCTCTGCAGGGCTGCAGGAGAGGTTTCTGTCCTCCACACTTAGGTGTCTGCTCTTGGGTAGGTTCTTTCTCTGGAGACACACAAGTGCACATAGTGTCTGTGCTGCCTACATGGGATTCTTCTGTCCTTGCATTAGGACAGTATCACTAATCACCTAAACTTGAGGCAGAAATTAGCACCTAAGTAAATGGGATCTTATCCATCAATTTGTAAATGTCTTTAATTACCTTACTCACATTAATCAATAACAGCTGGCTATTCTATGCTCCACTCAATAGCTATTTTTATTCACCAGCATTAACATCCCAGTCACTGTGTTTTTTCTTGGGAAGACTTGTACTTTTTCTTTTCATGAGAAGACCATGCTGGCAACACTCTGCTTTGCTGGAGTTTGTCTATTAGGGTGTTGTTAAAAACATATTCCTCCTCCTTTGCAAAATAAAACCACTGAAGTTGTGTCTCTTTAGGTTCATTTTTCATATTTTTGAAGGAGATGGAAGAGACTGATGAAACTAGCACCCATCTGGGATGCACTTCCATTGGTGAACGGTTACCCTGGTCATGCACAGGACAACAGAGGAAGTGCTTGTGTTTCACTTGGGGTTGTCACCTAAAGCACATTGAACGATCGTGGCTGCTTTGACAAAGCACTGAGGAAGGGTTATTCTCAGAAATGTACAGTGTTAATCTCACCAGAGGCTCTATATGAAGGAAATAATTAAATATATGTGAAGTAAAACCAGGAGACAGCATAGCCGCAGAGTTGTCACCAACTAGGTTCACTCAGTAGGTGGGCTCTGGTTTCTTAAGCAGTGTTTGTGTTTAAATGGTCTTTGTTTCGATGCCTCGGCACAGTATGTTACTAAGACACTGTTTAGCACTCTGCATTAAGGAAAGAAAAATAAAACTCTTGTATAGGTTTTTTTCTTCAGCTAATTTGTGTAACATTGCCATATCATTTGTATCCAATTCAGTGACAAGCTTGTAAAAGGTCTTTATCACACTCTGTGCCTGCAACCAATTAAGGGAAAAAAGGCCTTTGTTCAGCTAATCATCTGAATGTTATCAAAATGATCCTTCTGGGCCCCATTTAGAAGTCTAAACACCTCTGGCAGTTGAAGTATAGCACATGTAAATAATTAAAATTATAAATATCACTAAACAAATGAAACTGTTAGTGATTTGGTAGCTTGCCAATAAACTCTTGTTCAGTGAATTCACTGAGCTGAGAACAACAAAGAAGATGCTGTAATCGGACAGCATATGGCAAAGTTATGTTTAAAGTTTCCAAGTAGTGTTCTTTTTCTGGCTCCCATTTAAATGATGTGTTATGGAAACAGAGGGTATATAACTCAGCTTGTGGCAGAAGACAGATGTTCCAGCCAACAAGAAATTAAAGGAGTATGCTTCAAGTATCTGACTTTTTATGTTTTTTTTTTATTTATATGCCCCAAAAGTAGTAGCACAGACGTTGAGTCTAGGGCTTTAGATAGTTTACTAATAGAAGTTATTTAGCATTCTTCATATGGAACACACCTCTTGTTTAAGATACTTTAATGAGTTTCATGAAATAAACATTTTGTAACTGCAAGGTCTAACTTCATTTTTGTTTACTTGCACTGTAGTAGTAATACTTTTATATGCAGTAATGTGATGTATAAATACATCCTTTTATTTATACATCAAAAATAGCCAGAGCTGAGTGAAAATCAAACAAGCAAGGAAATAAAAGCAGTTTGTATGAATATTTATGAGTTTGTCATTCAGTCTGGAGTGATGGTTTACTGGTCTGAAATTTTGTTTCTGTGAAAATTTTGGAAACATTTGTTACTTTTGGTATTCAAAGATGTGAAATTTGCCTTTCACTTAAAATGCTTTACTTTTCAGGTGTTTGAACAGCACCCTAAATAATGCATTTCTTTTTTTATTTTAATGGAATTTCTTCAAAAAAATCATCTGCCTGTGAAACATAAATAAACATACTGATAGTTTCAGAGAATAAAGAAAACCTGGTCACATGCATATATCACTTCCATTTTGTGCAACTATGGTTAGAAATAGTGGTTATAAAAATAAGATATACAGCATGGCATCAAATTCTAGTCACATATAAATGGTTATACTGCTCAGAAAAGGGTCTTTCTTTATCCTCTCCCCAACAGTGGCCATAAGCAGATGTTTAGGAAAAAGCAAGAGCAGAGCAAGCATTTATGACACTTGCCAGGAGTACGCTCTCAGCTTTTGATTGTTTATGCTCAGGAGATTTCCTTAGATTGATGCGGGTTGTTATTTAGTCACCCTTGCCTGATCTCTCTTCCAAGAACTTGTCCAGTGTCCCACTGAACTTTGCAAAACACTTGCTTCCAGAACACCCTTTGGAAAAGGAATTCCACAGGAGTAATACCCACTGTGTAAAAAAACATAATTTTTTCAGTTTTGAACTTGGCTCCTACTAGCCTGATGTGATGCCTTTGTTCTTGTATTGGAAGAGGTAATGAACAGTTTCTAACCATGCACTCCATGTCTCTCGCGCGCTTCTCTGTCATATTCCTCCTACGTCAGCTCTTTTCCAGGCTGAAGAATCCTAACTGAGCCCGTCATTCCTCACACAGGAACCTTTCCCATCTCCCCATCAGTTTTACTGGCCTTCCCTGAAACCTTTTCAGTTCTAATGTATCGTCTTTTGGGATGAGGGGCTCAAAACTGCACAAGGTGTGGGAGAAATATGAATTTATACCAGTGGCATAATGATGTTTTCTGTTTTGTACTCCATTCCTTGCCCTGTAATTCCAAACTCTGGATTTGCTTTGACTGCTACTGCACACTGAGCTGATATTTTGGGGGAACTATCTAACATAACCCCAGATCTCACTCCTGAGTGATAATGGTCATCTCAGAACCCATCCTTTTATATGTGGTCCTAGGGCGATTTTTGACCAAAAGGATTATAAGCATTACTTTACATTAAACTGATCTCCATCTCTCATTTTAGTGCTTAATCACACTATTTCAAAAGGTCTTTTGCAATTCTTCATAGTCTGCCCTCATCATGTTACCCTGAATAATTTCAAATCACCAGCAAACTTTGTCAACCCACTGTTGACCCTGTTTTACAGATCGTTATCATACACATCTTCTCTTCTTCCTGTCCAGACTCCCCCTACCCAAAGTAACATAATGTATTAGGAAGAATGAGTACCTAAACCACGGTTTCTGCAAGCCACTTCCTAACAATACACTACCCCATTTCCATTTTCTGTCTCTTCTCATAGTTATTCTTGTTTGTTCCTGGATGAAGTCAACACATGAAAAGAAAATGAATTTAGCAGGCTGTTTAAGAAGAACCCGTAACCCAACCTCTGGTGCTGAGCACCTTTTCAATTGTAAATTTTTGCAAATATATTTGGTAAATTGTAGCTACATCTGCAAGTTTGGGGATATTAGAAGCAAAATAATGAATAAAAATGAATGTTCTGCCTTTAGAATTGCAACAGGATGAACACAGCTTCTGTTATTGTGAAGACAGTAATTAGTTACTTTGTAGCTTTTAAGCCTTGTACCAATTCTGTAGGAATAGGCTGATAACAAGGGATATTTCCTGAATACCTCTAAAAGGGTATATGCTGGCACAGAAGTTACTCACTTCTATTAACTGTCTCTGTCCTACATTATTCTATTCAATATTCCTATGTACTTCTTCATTTCATGAGGTTCTTCAGATAGTTGATTAGAGCAGTTCTCTTGCATTGCTGCACTTCAGTATTGGCAAGTCAATATCATTTTTTTCTCTTTGTTCCTGCTATGCTACTTTATGCTGATTTTGACAGGTTTTCCTGGGAGAAGAATAAGGCCCAATCCAGTAAATATATTTACAAATAATGACCTCTATAATAATTTATATCATTGTGTATTACAGAATTAAGCATAGCAGTTTATTTGAAAATGCAGTTAAACTGGAAATACTGAAAAAACTCAGAGGGCTACAAAAGTAGACTTTCTAAGGAACTTTGCAGGGCTTCTAGCACTGGTTCTACAAAAGCTGTTGTCATTGTTCTTATGATGTTACACATATTCTAAGCTATTGACCTTTTCCTCCTTGTAAAGATATAACATACAAATTGTCAGATATATGATGGGGAAAGAGCCCAATTTCAAAAAAAATAAAAAATCTTGGGGAAATAGCACTGCCTTGAAATTTTATGGCAGGATGACTTTAACTGTCATGAAATAACATCTCCAGCAGTCACATCAGATGATGTGATTTAACTGATTTATCCATCTTCTTTCATTAGAAGCTGAACAAATCCATAGGTCAAAGTTTTCAAAGAAGGGTTACTGAGGTCCAATTCTGAAATATATATACACTGAAATAAATGTCTAGACCAGCATCCTAACTTCTACTGTGAATTACTGAACTCAGACTGAGTTCCCAAGTGTGGCATGTGCAAAACTGGATCCTCGCTATTGACTTTTGAAAAGACTGAACTTTCAGTAGTTCGCACTGAAATCAACAGGACCTGCTGAATGTTTGGCATTTCTGACAGTTAGTAACACTTATTGTAAGTCCAAGTACAACTCAGGAGTTAAGCTAGAGATCTGATATTATATTCCCCATACGCAAACAGAGGATGGGGGAATCTGTGATTGTGCTTAAAACATCTTACAGATGTTTTAAAACTGTTTGTCCAGAGCTGCATAACATCTTCACTCAGTGTGTTAACTCTTAAAACTAGATTCCTCTCTTCATTTCCGCCAAATACTATTTTCATTCTCCTAATCTAAATTGAACTGTGTGATGCAGCAAGGTACATTTCCTTGATGATAACACCAGACTTACATAATGTTTGCACATCCCAAGGTCTAGCATGAAGGATACAGCATGAAGTAAGACTACTTTTATAGATGGGGAAGTAAAATTAAGATAAAAATACCATTACCTTACTTCAGGGAAAAATGTAATTGCAAGGTTTGAAACTAATTTGAATATTATTTGAGAAATTGGGTGACGGTGTCCAGAGCTCTGCAGGACACAGCAGATATACTTGTTATTCACTCCCCTTTGAAAGATTCAAAGCTAATAGATGCTAACCTTAAAGTGGAAGGCACCTGTTTTATTTTTACATGTGTTTTTATTTCATTCTCCAGCTGAGCAGGATAAGAGCAAATCATTTGCAGTTTCTCCCTGGAAAAAGGACTACTTTAAACCAAGCTGCATATGAAAAGGAAGCTTTAATAAAGGCACTCCAGACATATTAACAAGAAATGAAGTATATGATGCATAGAAAGCTTCAAGAGCCATGGTTCAGCTACTGACCTGTCTGTTTACATGCTAAATCCTTATTAGGCTGTCATTACTATAGCCTCTGGAAAAATCAGAACTGTAATATATTTATCCTCTGTGCATCTTAGCAAAAAATGGAAGTTTTTTCTCCATATTTAACAGGTAAGGAACTGAGTTATAGAGAGGTTAAAATGACCTGCCTAAAGTCATACAGGACATGTGAATAGGGAGTTTCCCATTACTCTTCTATTTTTTCTACTTAGGCTGCAGTCTCTTTAAATTAGTGATTCTTTTTTCCTAAGTCATATGTATGGCCTAATATAATGTGGCCTTGAACTCCATGCAAGTCTGCGTGGTGCTAACATGCTGAAAGCCTAAATAATGTAATTTATCAGAAAATGAGACATAAAGAAGAACTGTAGAAGAGAATTAGAAATCTTAATTTAATTTAAAATGTCTCACCCTTTTAATTACTCAAGAGAAAAATCAATTTAGACAAATCCATGCTTCATTGGCTTTGAAATATGTAACTAAATGCTTGGTTTTGTTCATTGTCTCACTTCTTGTACACTGGAAATGTATGGAATAAAAGTTAAAAAGAAAAGATAATTACTTAAACTCATGTTATAGTGTTTGAAACTTTTTCACATTCTTCCAAGGGATAGAAAAAATTGTTAAAGTATTCCAGTCTCCCTTTGCTTCTGGCCACTTCTTCCTACTTCTCAGTCATTCTAACCCACTCCTGTCATTGTGCCACAAAATATTTTGTAAGGTCATGCCATGCACTAGATCTTGGACCTGAAGCACACCAAGAAGGCAGCATAATACAGGAGTGAGAGCACAGAAGACACTTTGTGCTGTGAAACTAAGGCTTAAGTCATTATTAAATAATTTATTCCAAGTAAGTATTCTTTTAATTTTTCTCCACCCAAAAGAACAGTCCAAAATTGGTAGGAATTCCTTTGCCCTAAAACTAGGCATCTGAAGTTAGACATCTAAGTTTGGGCTACTCTTCATACTCTTTATAGTCAATAGAAAGAAACAGACACTTCTTGAAGACAGTATGTCTCATTCTAAATTAGCTGTCTTAGGTCAGATAATTAATTCTTTGGAGATGCATATTTCTCTTTAAATAAATAAATTTAGAATTAAGTACTTAAAGTAGGTGAGATGAATGCCATCTGCCACATCATTCTTTAGTTCAAGGTTTTGACAGATATGTGCAACCTTGCATATGCAAAGTGTATGCATAACCTCAAACATGTAGACATTTAAATAAAAAAGAAAGAAGACCCAGTCCCCTGACTTAAGACTTTTCTTTCTAAAGGGATGACATCTAGATAAGAAGAAAAAGAAACATAATTAACAACAGAACAGTGGAGTTGTATATGTTATACCTTTCTTGCTGGTGATCCAGGTTTTCTGTCTGTATTCTGCATGTCTGTATCTATTCTGTATTTCGACCTTTTCCAGGATGAAATTAACTTCACTTGTTTAAAGACTGAGTGCTTGGGATCTATACATTTGAAATGCAGGTATTTACCTCCGTGAGGCACCCTGACCCAGTACTGCAGGTCCTGCCGTACAGGACATATGCACACAGTTTCTATGCACACAGCTGCTGCTCTGAAGAGCGGGACTGCAGCAGCATTCATGGCCATCTCTGCAGGACACAGGAGCTGTAGAATCAAAATACTATTATTACTTGTGGAGCAAAAGAAATAAGACCATCATATTATAAGGCATGGATAGATACATGAAAAGTCAATGCATCCTCCCGGAGTATACCATGAGGCTAAAACATGAAACAGCAGGAGGTTGCCTTCAGGCAGATGAGGCATATGCAGAACACTGAAACCACTTTGGTCAGTGCAATTGTCTTAATGTGTCCTCTCTGATCATTGTTCGAGATTTTTGTAGGCATTGAAGCAACCACCCTTTATTTGTCCTCAGACTGATCTTTTCTATCAACATAGGCTGAAATGGTAACAAGTGCCACAGAGCGCAGAGCTGCCCCAACACACCTGCATGGTGCCTGAGAAGTTTCTCCCAAAAGCACTAAGTTTTGAGGCAGGTCCTGCCTCTCCAGGACGGTCAGGCCAGTCATGCGCAGTCCAAGAACTCTTTATAAAATTATGATTCTGTCTTGTGCACAAACAGACCAGTAGTTGCTTTATGTTTCTTAGAGACAATCAGTGCAGTGAACGTCTGGTGCACAAAGACAAACATACATTTACTCCATCCAAGTTGCTCTTTTGCTCAGAGTGGATAATAACAGCAATATGAGCTCAATGTTTCTTGATAAACTCACTTAAAGCACCGGTCAAAGTGAAAAAATACTGCATTCCAATAAATATTCATAACTCTCAATAAGTTATAGGCTGTTCTGATAAGACCAGAACATATATTTAAGAATATTTTTATGAATATTTTGAGTCCCTAACAACATTACCATAAAGTGACTCTTTATGCTCATCTGCATAAGGACAGAATTTTACTCTTTATAATAAAATCTATTTAAATTCAGTGAATACTGGCACATTTTCTAACCACAATAAAAGTTATATTCTAACCTTCTCCTTCTCCCAAGCAAACTGAATGCTTGCCTTCTGAGACATATTTGTATATATAAGAAATTCATGTATCTGTAAATGCAAATAAATTATTCTACAAACCTATCTATGGCAAGGAGAGACAGAAAAAATAATAAAAAAGAAGTGGACCCAGATTTCAAACTCCTTAAAATTTCAGAATGTTTTGACATAAAAGCACACGCCATCTGCAAAATTCAAATTCCCTACAGACTGATTGACAGCAAGAGTGGAGAATTGGTTCCAGACCATGTGTGACTTGATGGAGGACTTTGTTCCCTAAAATATGTTTAACAATAATCACACTGACATTTTATAGCGTTATCAGGCCAGTATATGGCAATATGAGTAGAAGGCTAAAAAACATTTAAAGCATGTAACTGAGTTAATTCCAGCAACTGACCTTTGCTGACATTATTTAAATGCTGTTTTGCAAAGAAAAAAAATGTAGCTTCAATTGTTCACAGCCTGTCAGCCTTTCAAATTACTTCAGGAACCATCCTTTTTTCAGCCTGATTCAGTGAGATCTGAAATCAGAGAACTGGCAGCTATCCCCTGGCCTGTGTAGAAAAAGACTTTAACTGTTGAATAAGCTCAGGCACTGAAAGAGAAATAGGATATGTAAATAACTTTGTGAGAACACTGTTAGCAAAAAGGGTTTTCTTCATAGGCTGACTGCATTGCTGTCGTCTAGTTAAGCTGAGACTTCAACATACTGACAATTTTTTTCTTCAGAAAAATAACTACATCTCCCTAGTTCTTCATTACAATTGTTTTTGGTCTAATAACACTACTGGCATCTCCAGGTGATGCTCCCAAACTGTGAAGCAACACTATGGCAGGGTGACACTTCTGAACTTTCTTCCCTCCAGTATACCAGCAGGAAAAAACAAGTGCCTCTGGGAATGCCATTTATTGCAGTGTTTCAGCTTCAAATGGAATAAATTAGAGCAATTTTTAACTATTTGTGAGGAAGAAATATGTAGTTATTTAGACTAAAATCAAAAGAATCCTCCCTATTTTTTCATTCAGAAAATCAGATTTTTAAGATTCATAAAAATGCAAGATAGCAGAAAGGGTAATTTGGAAATCAAACTGAGCTGAAGATTATGTGCATGGAACAAAAGGATTGTGTATGGAACAAAAGGATAAAGAAGATCAGTTTCCACATTATACTTTCCCTTCAAGAGTGAAGAACTATATTTATGTGATTTGTTCTAAAATTATGCTTCACTTATTTCTCATGTTCAGTTTTTTTTCTTTCCTCCTACTTACTCTGTTACTGCTGTCAGTTCCTTACTTTTTCTCACACTTTTTCCCCAAATAACAAAAAGTATTGTGAATAATACCATTCTCCTGCCATCCTCCCGCTCATTTTACTTGCAGTAAAACAAACTCAAAGGAGCCTTTTTGCAGTTCATACATTTGCACTTTCTGCTGACAAATACTTAAAGTAAGTTTTTTAAACTTTAATTCTAGTTTATACAAGTACACCTTTTAAACTTTCTTGTGATTTCTGTGCTTTAAATCTTCAGTGACAACTAAGTACATTTCTAAATCAGAGTATTTGTGTCTGCAGGGATCAACCACATTGATACATATAGCTCTGAATGGCATTTCTAATACCTGCACAGGTCACTACACATCCTATTTAACTCCTAATAACAAAGATTTATTTGCATGATCTTTTTTTCACTGTCCTTGTCCATCACCATAAAGTGTTCCGTCTTGCTTGAGAACTGCTGCCTTCAGTATACTTTTCTTATCTAAAAATAAACAGAATTCAATTTATCATACTATTTAAAAAAAAGAGGATTTGGGCATGCAAAAAGATGTAACTTTTCTGAGAATAAAGACAATCAAAGTGATGATGATGGGCTGTCTTCATGCTACTCCTTTGCTCAGGGCAGCACTGTCTCCAGCTAATGCAAAACCAGCAACATGCAGAGACTGAAATTTCCCAGGAACTTTAGAAAGGTTTATTAGGGCTTGCTTCTCATTTATCTTTTAAATTCAAGTCAGAAATGAGAGCCTGTTACATTAAAAGGCTTGGGCCCTGCCCCAGTGGCTGTGTATCCACAAAAGGGAGGACCCTTTGTACTGACAACAACTAGATGGAAACACAGCAGTAAAATTACTAATGTTTGGATGCTTGAAGTGTGTTAAATGCTGCATAGCAGCTAGGCATTAATAAATAGCACTGCTGCCTGGTGGCATTGTCTATGTTAAGCCAAAGTTACTGTTAAACGTAGTGATTTATTAATCCTGCAGCACTTTGGAGGGTGTGTTAGTACCAAGACGCACATACTCTTTTGTAATCTGTGTGGGATCTCTCTACCTGCTATGCTTAATTTCAAAATCCAGTGCTATCATTAAAGAAAGTAAGCTGTTTCCCCTTTTGTCTATGCACTCTATTTCGCAACAATTTTCATCAAAAACCTTCCACAGTTCCTCTTTGAATTGATCCTGTGTAGCTCTGCCTGACCTTCAAACCCTATAAAAAGGTATTTTCAAAAAGTTTAAAACCTTGTGAAGATCTAAATATCCAAGGACACTTTTGTTCTTGTTGTAATGCCATTTAAGCTATTTGATTTACAAAAGGAACGAGCTTTTACACAAGCAGGTCATTTTTCTAGGAGTCAGTATATCCCTGCTCACTTCAGTATTGTGGAGAGCAGTGTAGTCAAAGGGAAAAAATCTGCTTTTATTATTTTGACTGTAAAGAAAAGGGAAGAAAAAGGAAAGAGTAACTCCAGATCTCACCTGCATAAGCAAAAACACCTTATTTGAGAGTTTCTAAACTGGCAGACTTGAAAGCACTGCTGGATGTCCATGGACCCTGCAGCTATACGCGGCCCATGCTGAGTTATATCATGGAACCCATCTTGTTCTTCAATTTACAGTGCTATTTTCACGCTTCAGTGCAATCACCTGCTTACAACACCTGCTCCTCCAGGAAATATTTTTTAAATCCTTTTCCTAGCACATTCCTTCTTTAGACTTCTGGTTTATAAAGCTGTTATTTAGTATTGAAGTCCAAGCTTTTGTTAATAGAGAATTTGTTTGGCTTCTCTCCACATGCTTTTGGTAAACACTACACGTAGGCCCAGATTTGAATTTCAAGTAACTCCAAATTTGAAGATTTTCAAACTTAAATGCAGGGTTTGGGCTTTACCTGTTATAAGGAGGAAGATAATTTTAGGATGACACCAGCTGACCCATGTTCAGAGTTAGAAAGTCCCCAAAATCTCAAGTATCATCAAGCTGTGGTTTTGCAAAACATTTTAAAAAATACACTTGTATCAGAAATTAAATACCCTGTTAGGCAAAGACAGAATAAGAAAGGGGTAAGACAGGAAAAAAAATTGTTCTTGCAATTCCTAGCACAGACAGAGTAGCTTCTGCAGTTCTGCTTCCTGAAAGGAGTGACTTTATTAGCATCCTCCAGCTTCCCATTTCCTATAAGCGCTGGATACCTGGGAAGAAAGAGAAGATACAGCCTGCAAGACACTCTAAGAAAGCCTTACGCTGTCTGCCCAAATGGGAAGAAAAATCCTATGCTTCTCCAGCACATTTCTGGCTGAGCAAACAAGATTAACTTGGCTCTGAATCATTATTCTAAACAAAAAAAATGATGTCTGAAAACACTCCATATGTAAAAATTAATTCTTTAAAACTTTTCTCATGTTGTAAAGATACTAGTAAAATAAAATCCTGGAGTTTCTTCAGTTTACTCTATAATGAATTTTATGGGATAGAGCACAGACAAATAGCATTAACTTCACTGGTCTGCTGAGCTAGAAACATAAATATTGACCTAACTCTGCAGTTCTGATTATACAGGATTTCAGTAGGAGCTTTCCTGGAATTAAGATACTAAAATTTTGCCCACTGTCTCTGCAAAATCTAAATAGCACCACAGATTACTAAATATGTCTGATCACATATCATTGAATCCATACAATATTTGATTTTATATTTGCTTTGAGAATGTCACAGTGATACAGACAGTGCAATTAGGTGATTGGTTTGGTCAGTTGTACCTGCTTTTATGCCCTCAGAACTTAATATCTGTGGCTGTTTTACCTCTTGTAACATCTTCTCTCAACTGCTGGGAAAATACTTCTTGTTTGTATTCCACTAAGTCTGTGGCAGTAAAATATTTCTTTATAGGCCTGTAGAGCCACTTTTTTATTTACTGGGGCTAGTGGGAGGATCCCCTATGTCTTTTCCCAGCAGCTGGGAAATGATGCCACGGTGTGATGTGTGAAGCAAAATTCCACCTTGCGCACAGGTGCTTTTTCTCAGTGATCCCAAAGAAAGCCTGCAATGAGGAACGCACTGACTGATAATGACAATCTACCTTTTAAAATGAAAGAAGAATGTGTGTTTTATAATGGGATTAAGGAAGTAAAATGTGCCGAACGTTGCTGCTTATAGTTTTTAAAAGCTCTACTCTTTACCCACTTTCCAGGTGAACCCCTGTAATTTATTTCCCCAGACTGCAGGGACCTTTATAAATTAGACTGCCTTCTACCATGAGTTAAAAAGAGGGAAATAGCTGTCTTCATAGTGGCACCCCAAGCTTGCCCCAGTCTCTGGGCTGAGCGGTCAGGAGGTTGAGGGACACAGGAGGAGTAGATAGAGATTTGGAAATGACAGAGAAGTTGTTCAAACTAAGGCTTAAATTGAAGAGCAAGGAAAAGTCGTCTGTCTCTCGGTTTCAGCAGACTTAGCAATCCTGATCACTCATTCACCCTTTGGCAGCCAGAGGAAAAAGGATATCCTGCGAATGAGCCGTGATCCAGGGAAAATCCTCACCTCTGGTGACACTAGCAGGAGTTTCAGAAGACCGTACTCAAATTTTCTCCCCTTAGGTCACTTTCCATCTTTCTCAGCATGTGTTTTGGCAAGTGACCATTTTTGCCTTTTCCACACATTCTGCCAAATTCAGGCATCATAGTACTATGCGTGAAGACGTATTTTTGTCAGTGCCAGTCATATTGAAAAAAACTGGCCATTAAAAAAAAAAAGCAAATCTCTCTCTGTAGAACAAAAAGTATTTAAAATGTGATTGCATATATATATATATATATATGTATACACACATTCATTTTCAAGGGCCTTTGTGAAATGAACTCTGAATAAAGATACAATAACTTATGTATAAAAAGTATAAATAATAGTTATTTTTTACTAAAAACATGTCATTCCTACAATAGTACAATTTTAAATATAGCCTTGAGTGCTACAAAGGAGAACCATTATGAAGAAAGTCATTCATAATAAAAATATAAGTTCAATTCTAAATAAAGTTATTCAATAAATATCCAGTGTGTTAATGACAGAAAAGAAAAAAAGATGTTTCATATATGCGGAGAGAATATCGTGCATTTATACATTTCCAAAAGTCACAAAACCACCATGTGCACTGAAGAAACAAGATCTCTTTCATAAGTATATAAATGTATTTTCCTCAATATTTTAGCTAATTGCTAAAGATGATGTTATTGAACTAGCATATAAAGCCCTAATGACAACATGATGAACCAATAAATGATAAATTAAATATTTACATAGGATAGCATTAAAATCTGTAAATATATGTGAAAATTGTGCACTTGTATTATATTTCTGAAAAAATTAAACACATGCACAAAGGATGAGTAAGTGTGAAAAAAGAGAAATGTTACTGTACAAATAAATTCAGACAATGGGGACATTTCTAACAAAAGTCATTAAACAGTTGTACACACTCATAATTATGGCAGTGTGCATATATTAAAAGTATACACACAATTAATCATGTATTCTCATATTTTAGACAAAAATATTTGGTTTTACACATCACATTTCTTGAAAGAAGAGATGGGAAAAATACAAACTTTTGGTACCTTTTATTGAAAGCACCTGAGGTGACCAAGAAAGCACAGAAGAAAAAGGCAGAGAGAAAAATACCTGGCTCTAAGAAAATGGTAGACCCTCATATTGCAGGACCTGGGGAGGAATAACCCCAGGCACCAGTACAGGTTGGGGGTTGACCTGCTGGAAAGCAGCTCTGCCGAGAAGGACCTGGGAGTGCTGGTGGACACCAAGTTAACCATGAGCCAGCAGTGTGTCCTTGTGGCCAAGAAGGCCAATGGTATCCTGGGGTGCATCAGGAAGAGTGTTGCCAGCAGGTCGAGGGAGGTGATCCTCCCCCTCTACTCAGCCCTGGTGAGGCCACATCTGGAGTACTGTGTCCAGTTCTGGGCTCCCCAGGACAAGAGGGATGTGGCACTACTGGAGCAAGTCCAGCGAAGGGCTACAAAGATGATGAGGGGACTGGAGCATCTCTCTTATGAGGAAAGGCTGAGAGAGCTGGGCCTGTTTAGCTTGGAGAAGAGAAGGCTGAGAGGAGATCTTATCAGTGTGTACAAGTATCTGAAGGGAGGGTGTCGAGAGGATGGGACCAGACTCTTTTCAGTGGTGCCGAGCGACAGGACGCGAGGCAACGGGCACAAACTGAAACACAGACACTTCCATCTGAACATGAGGAAAAACTTTTTCACTGTGAGGGTGACAGAGCACTGGCACAGGTTGCCCCGAGAGGTTGTGGAGTCTCCTTCTCTGGAGATATTCAAAAGCTGCCTGGATGCAATCCTGTGCAATGTGCTCTAGGTGACCCTGCTTGAGCAGGGGAGTTGGACTAGATGATCTCCAGAGGTCCCTTCCAACCTCAGCGATTCTGTGATTCTGTGATTCTGTGACCTTGTAACAAACAAAACCTTACTGGTTCAGCTAAATCAGATTTCCTTTGTATTGTATTTTTTTTCCCCAAAACAGACAATTTTCCTGAATCAGTCAAAAGGCTTTTCTAATCCCATCACAACCCTCTGCAAACTCCTGTGAAATATTCATTATAGTAGATTAAAATGTAAATTAGAGTTAAAATACCAATCAGAAGAATCATGTATGTAATTTTTTAACACGCTTAACAGAAAACACATGTAAATTTAGCAATTAGTTAAATTTAGCTGAATTTTTTTCTTTTAAGACTGAGTTCATAACAAAGATCCCTCTTTCAAATGATTCCTTTGTCAACTATCTTTAAA
This sequence comes from Apteryx mantelli, assembly GCF_036417845.1. Lineage (NCBI taxonomy): Eukaryota > Metazoa > Chordata > Aves > Apterygiformes > Apterygidae > Apteryx > Apteryx mantelli. The sequence continues at coordinate 110,015,064 of NC_089980.1, read as the reverse complement.
AACCAGGAGGGAAACTCTAAACCAAATCACACAGCCTACTGTCTTTCAAAATCCTCTTCTAGTTTTTCAGATGAAAATATTCCTTCAGGCGTTTTTGTATTCCTGCAAACATTTTATATCTGCAAAGCAGAACACACCCCCACAGTCACCTGTTTTCCACTTCACAGGTAAACCACATGAAGCATGTGTTCAGATTAGTGTCCTAGTGTTCGATACACGTGTCTCGTTTCCCTTTCCTCTAACACATGCACCATTGGTAGTTGTAGCAATAGCTAAGCAGAAAACTGAATATGTATAAAATATGGAGAAAAGGAAGTGTTTCCTGTCTGACTGGTACCCAAATTTTACATGCAGAACTTGAAAAATCTGTTTGCTCCCCTTTTCATTTGCACTTGCCACACAAACATGAACAGAGCAGCATCTGAGCTCCCTGCACTTTCTCAGACCGCCTGAGGATTCATTCAAGACCAGCTGCATGGTATCTTGCAGTTTGCCTAGTATCTGAATACCTTTACTTTTTATAGGAGGCTCGTGTACTGGTAGTTGCTTCTCAGAATCAGTATTTACAAAACACACATGTGCACGCAGATCCCAACGCAAAGAAAATGAAAAACATATACACTTTTAAAAATAAACGCACAAGGAAAGAGTAATCAGGGCTTGTGTTTTAAAAACAATTTTTTGTAAAACACCTGCTTAAAAAGAAGTGCTTTTTAGTGTTTCTGTTTGTGTATGTGTGTGTGTGTGTCATATACACATATGATATCTTTATATTGTGTCCAATAATTCTCCATCCTCCATAAATGTTGAGCTTATTCAGGGTGTCACAGCCCATGGAAGTAGACCCAACAAGATACTGTTTTCCTTCACAATATGAACTGCAGCTGTAATTGTTTTTCCAAAATGCAAAAGATTCAGTTTATTGAAACATCCAAGAAACCTCAGAGAGGGTTTAGATGGCCACACACATCAAAAATAAATGTGTCCAATACACTCTTTATGGATAATGAAAATGTGGAGAGAGACAAGATGAAAGCAAAGGCCAGAGATATGAAACATACTGTACATGGTATTTGAAGGTATAGAGGTGTCATATCTATGTATTTCAGCATCTCACTCTACGTGTTTCTTTGCAGCAATCCCAATGAAGTGAGGAGGGGTTTAAATCAAGCAAAGCAGCATCTAGACTGTGGGGTGCCCACATGGGCCATCTTTAGCAAAATGGCCTTGAAAACAGCAATGAATGAGACAGGAACAAGAGTGTGAAACAGTTTGTGTGCTGGGACACCCAAAACTGCCTTGGGGACGTTTGCCCCAAGCCGATAACGCTGAAGAGGAAGACAACGACAACCATCAACCAGATAAAAGAGTAGCCAGGGAAGTACGAAGAGATTTCTGACACAGAGGAATCATTGCGGGAAGCAGGATAGTAGAAGTGCAGGAGATCGTGAAAGGGGGGGACGGTGGTGCATGCCCGGGCCGGTGACCCCCGGGGGGTCCAGCTGGGGGACCCACAGCACCACGCGAGGGTCTGCGAGAGGGACTCTGCGCGCCCTGGGGGTGCATGCAGACCCCGGGGGCATTAGTTACAGAGGGATGTCTGACATTTGTAGGTGTGTATTAGCATTTTGTAAGCATCTAGTATTGTCATTTATTTGTTGTATCGCCAATATTGATCCTGAATGCATAGTTCACTGATTGCCAGTTAACTGTGTCATTAATAAATCAATAAACTACTTTGATCCTGATTTGATTTAAACCACAGGAGTTGAGCAGTTTTTCCCTGTGATGCATGATCCATTACTACACAGGTTCAGAAGCGTAAGTCCCGCAGAGCAGGAATACAGAACCACACTCATACCTATGGATAAAAAAAAGGCACTTAGCTTAAATGGTTCAGCAGTGGCAAGGTTAAAAATAGTGGAATATGGAGGGCATAAAGCTCCAGAAAACAAACCACTCTTCATAACACCATTTCTAGGGAAAGCAATTTGACAAAATTATACTGCATGTCCTGCAAACAGCAAAAATCCATATGCTTAATAATTACTATTTTTTCCATTTATTGAAATACTACATTTTTCACTGACTGCTATTCACTGACAATTTATAAAGAAGCTGAAAGGTCTGTAGCTATTTTGGCTTCCTTAAGGACAGAATGGGCTTCAGTTACTAGTTTTGTATTTCAGTGTTTTGTTGTCGAGTATGATTTCAAACACTCACTGGCAAGTTTCGTTATCCACTTCACCATGGACTGGCAACTACCAGGTAGAATAGACAGGTTAAACAGAAGAGAGGATACTATGGCAAGATCTTCATTTTCCTCTTGGGAGGAGCCCCTTCTACAGCAGGGCACAGAGTCAGCTCAGCAAAGGCATTAATTAGCAGCAAATTTGAACCCCACTTCCCACTTAGAAATCAAATGTGTATGGGAAATGGTCTGAATGAAGAACTATCAGGCAGACAATTCAAGAAGCCAAGAAAGATGATAACTTAATTCTAGAAACTGAAAGACTTAAAAGGAGCAAGAAAGTACATGGAAAACTTCTGTCCTGAATCATTCCTAATAAAAACAGAATAAAATTTCCTGTAAGCAGGCAGAATTTCCCAGTGATTCCAAACCACAGAAACAATGAGATCATAGCTGATATCCTAGATCCTAAATAGAGATTCTAGGGGCAATTTGGTAGTTAAAAGATAATTAAAGCTGGTCTCTCAAAATATCTTTCTATTATGCAGTGAACATTAAGAAGAATGCTTGAAGGAAGAACATAATCAGAACAAAATATTTTCTGTGATTACCTTATCACACAGAAGTTGCTGAAATCTGAAACAAGACTGCCTCTACAATCAGCATAACATTTTAAATCTTGAGAGACAAGAAATACACATGAATTAGTTTTGCATCTTATGTATATATCTGTTAGCAATCATAACCCAGGATATTCTACAAGAGTATAAGACTATAAGGAATTCCAATTTAGATATCATTTATTTTCTTAACAGTGATCTTTAATAAATGCAAAAGAAATGTTCAATGTAGAGATATTAAGAAAGCATTAATGTCTAACTTTTCCATTGAGTAATTAATAAAAATATTTGCTTTTCTTTGGCATGCAATTTTTTTTTCAAGTCACAGGAAGAAAATATATTCTGCAATTAAGATTTATTTTCTTGTGAATTTAAGTCCAATACGTTGAAGGTTAGGGCTGATGCACAGCAGGTTAGATTTGATGTACTGAAAATCTCAGCCTGATCCCTCAGCTATAAATGCCATCCTTTCATACCATCTAAGGTATTATAATTAATTACTTCTTGGTAGAGGAAGATAAAATGCTTTGGGGTTCTGGTTACATTCAGATAAGAACAGAAAAGTTTTGGATGTTTAATTGAACTTTAACTTAAAAATCCAAATCACTGGGATATGCACAGCTGGACAGAAAAACTGCTGCAAATAGGCTCCAGAATGCAATTTTAATACTTCTGGCTAATAGCTAAGCTAAAAATACTCTAAGAACAGTTATTTTTCTGGGATTTTTGACATCTGACTCCTACAGTACTATTTCTTATTGAGTAAGAATTGTACAACTTGTTTGCTTATTGGGATGTATGAGGTATATATAGTGTTTCACCCCTCTAGCCTCTATCTGAGATTTGCATCCAGATTAAAATGGAAAATAGTAAAAAGAGGAAATGTTATTTTTAATTTCAAGGCTGCATTTATTGTTATTATTGTTATTATTCAAATATATTACAACTGCTGATGAATCTTTGCATAGATCCCATTGAAGAAAATCTGAATAACTACTGTCTTCATTAGCATCATAGGAAATTCCTCTGTGGCATATCAGTAGGTATTCTGGTTGCTTGCATACAAAAATGCCACTAACTGGGTCAGTACCTTTGTAGCAAGAGAAAGGTGAAAATAAAGTATTAAAATAGTAATTAAGTACTGTCTGTATAAAAAGAATTTGTCCCCTGGGGGGATCTCCTGGGGTTCAGCTTGGTTGGCTGTTCTACAAAAAGTTCAAGCCAGTTTAAGCCAACCACAGGTCACCTTATTCTCGGCTACAAGCTCCCAACTTTCCCCTTGTGTCAGCACAAGTGCTTATGCGGTCATGTATGTGGCTACATCACAGAGCTTCTTCTAGTAAAAACTACTTTTTTTTCTGCACTAATTTTCAGCAGAATCAGCTCTCCAGCTTGGCTGACTGCAAAGCCACACAACTGATACTGTCAGAAGTAAATAGCAGGAGCATGCTATCAAAAGCAGGCTGGAAAAAGCCTATTGTGAAATACCCTCTTTAAACCAACTAGAACCAGCTCTGCTCTTTAGATTAGCTCTGTTCTAAACTATGCAGGTTGTCATACCATCCACATCACATAGCTCCTGAGCGCCTTCCATAGTGTGGTAAATCATATGGACAAGTCTGATGAATGTCCTTTCCTCTGTCATGCTCTATGTAGGAGTGGAGTTGTGTATACAATATGAAATTAGGTCTGGGAAGGCAGTTTTTCTTTATGTTATAAAACAAATTGCTTTTGGAAACAGTTGTTGAAGAGTATATTAACACAGCTTACATTAGTGTTGCATTTGTTAAAAAAGGGACTTCACAACAACTTGAAACTTTGGATTTTTATTTCCTAGTGTCATTGACACATGAATCTGCTTCATAAGGAGCATAAGACAGAAAGGGCTCTCCTCAACTGTCCGATTCAGTTCCTTGCTGTTGCAGGCAACTGTGCTAGATAATCACTTGCACACTTTATCAAGGTCAAATTTATCAAGAAATTGGTTGTTTCTTGACTCTGATACTCCTATGAGGAGATATTTAATCTGATTTTCAGTGGCTCAAGAAGGACAGTTGGTGAACACAGTGACTTATGAACATTCAGAAGACATGCTGCTAGATTTGAAGTGCTTCCATAGACAGCATGCAAATGCTACAAGCATAATACTTCACAGGAGAATGCTGAGACTATTGCCCTGGTACATTTTTTCCATGTTTAAATAAGTCTCCTTGGCCTGAATTGGCTGAAACACATTTTTCTAGGTCTCTCTGAAATGTTTCTGCGTGCTGGCCACTCCTAATGCAGCAGCTCCTCTCTCTGTCTGCTGTGAATCAGAACCATTCTTGACATCCCCAGGTCTCCCACTAGTTTCAGCACTTTCTTCCTGGAGTTTTGCAGGTAATTCCAAGGTTTACCATTTGCCTCTTCAGGTCATATTACTGTTAACTAATAGATAAAACATTAGAATACTTCCCCACAGTTCCCTCTCTGCATTTCCCCTCTTAAGCTTTGTTTACACACAAATGCTAGTCCAACAAGGAATTCTCCAATTTCTTCCCCCAAATCACAGAGAGGTCTCTCATGCCGCCAGCTTTCTTCTTTCCTGCTGGTTCTGTAGTTAACAAAGGCTCTTCTGTTACAGTGCCACAGTGTTTCTTCAGAAAGCTACTTTTCTTCCTCTGAACCTCTGCAAGTTCTCCCAGAATCTTTCAACTTCAGTGATTTTCAATACACAGCAGCTAGACTCCATTTCTTTGATCTTCTGGGGGTCTATCTCTTTCTAAACTCTAACGTTTTACAAGAAACTGCCTTTACCTAGAATGTGATATCTTCTTCATCAATAAAGTTTATTTAGATACTGATGATATTGATAATCAGTTTATCACAGCTAGACCTAATAGCACTATTCCCATCTCCTCTATTTCCAACTCGCATACCACAAACATTAAGAAGCAGTTTAGGGTAAATAGAGGTAAGATATAAAGCTACAATCAGGTCATAAAATCAAACTGAAATTCATAAATTGTATATGCTTATAATGCACACTGACTTTATTGACATCAAATAACAGTAAGACATCAGGATATTGCACCATGATGTTCACCAAAGGTTTTGCAAATGTGAGTTTAGAAGCACTTTTCAAATAAAACGTTTTTTTCCCTATCTTTATCAAATCTAATCATGTATGTCAATATCTGAAAGCTAAACAATTGTGAAGATGACTTTTCTGGAAACCAACAGTAGGTGTGGCTTAATCAAACTTGATTATTCTTTTGGTTATCCTTTCATTGACTATCCTTTCGTTTCAACTGAAATAGTAATATATACTATTATATCATTTAATCTATTTTGTAATTTAATGAATCAGCCAATGATTTAAATCAATGATTTCAATTTCTGCTCTGGAACTCATAAACTGCTTGTAAGACCTGCACAAAAATGGTTAAAAAAAAAATCATATATGCTATACATCCCCATATGTATGCAAAATATTTGAAGTGGTCTGTAAAGCTACTGAAAAGCCCTTAATGATCAGCAAACAGAAAAAGTTTGAAAACAACCAAGCTACACTTCAGTCAAAAGATCCAACTTCTTGCTGGAATTAACAATGCAGCAAGTAAAACAAACATACTCCAGGAAAGAAATAACTATCAAAAATATAAGTATTAGCATAATTTTTGGCATAACATGAATTATAAAGCAAATCATAATTTAACATGTAATAGTGGTATTATATATTGCTACAGTACTGTGTAATACTCCTTTTCACACTAAAAAGTCACTATAAAGGTGTGTGTGTCTGGAAATTTCCATCCCAGAATTACTCAGGAGTGCCTTCATGGGAACAGAAATCTGACATTAATGTTCCTGAACCCTATGGCTCTCTGTTCTGTTTGCACCCAATCCAGGCACTAAAGTGAGTTCTTCTAAGGCTTTGGATTCATAACATTGTAGTACCGCATGCTGGCTACAGTTGTCTCACCCACAACACAGTATGGTTCATGTCTCACTTTGTAACTTTTCGGAAGGAAAAATACAGGGCAAGTGAAAAGAAATAACATTTTAAAGTAATTTTAAAAGAACAGCTTGTACTTAGAGTAGGCCATAGAAGGACTTCCAGCTGAATTCCACAGTCCTAAACTAGTCTGCATTTGCATATTCAACAGCAGAATATTGCACATTTAGAAGATGTCATTTTCAAAACACTTTCTCTTCATCTTAATAAATTTGGACAGTTAATTTACTGTCCACTTTATGACAACGATGTTTAAACACTTGGAAAGCATAAATCCTAACACAGATTGCCCTCAGTCTGTGCCCTGAATACTCTGCCTACCTCTTCTTTGCTTCTCTCAGGCACAACAAAATGCCAAGCTCTGAAAGTTCGCTTGTTTGAATTAACAAATTGCTATGAATCCTGACAGAACAAATAAAACAGGTCATCTGTATGAAGCATACGTTTCAGTCACCTTAAAAAAAGACCTTCAAAATGTGTAATGCATCTTTCATACTTGTGAAAGAAACATTATACTCATTCTTCATGGGTGAAATATTATATATTTATAGTGACTCATTGAGCCATACTCAAGCATTCTGGAGCGACAGAGGTAACTGGACTATTTTTTTCCCAAACCCATAAGAAAATAGATCTGAAACATGCCAAGCATGAACTGTGATAATTTTAATAGGAAATTCAATACCCAAGCTCCAGTGATGTTCTGAACATCCTGACTTTAATTAGCGAAGTGCTAACAGTAACTTGCATATTGCACCATTATTTGGATACCTTCATCAGCTTTTGTTTTAAAGAAAAAAAGGTTGAATTGTTTTAAAGAAAAAAGTTTTTGGTAGCTTAATTTTAAATTCGAGTCATTCAACGTAACATGAATACAGATATTAAAATCTGTGTCTGTCAGTGTTTAAGGTATTAAAAAAATGAAAGAATCACAGAATCACAGAATGGTTGAGGTTGGAAGGGACCTCTGGAGATCATCTAGTCCAACCCCTCTGCTCAAGCAGGGTCACCTAGAGCACGTTGCACAGAATCGCATCCAGGCGTGTTTTGAATATCTCCAGAGAAGGAGACTCCACAACCTCTCGGGGCAACCTGTTCCAGTGCTCTGTCACCCTCACAGTGAAGAAGTTTTTCCTCATGTTCAGATGGAACTGCCTGTGTTTCAGTTTGTGCCTGTTGCCTTGCGTCCTGTCACTGGGCACCACTGAAAAGAGTCTGGCCCCATCCTCTTTACACCCTCCCTTTAGATATTTGTATACATTGATAAGATCTCCTCTCAGCCTTCTCTTCTCCAGGCTAAACAGGCCCAGCTCTCTCAGCCTTTCCTCATAGGAGAGATGTTCCAGACCCCTAATCATCTTTGTAGCTCTCTGCTGGACTTGCTCCAGTAGTGCCACATCCCTCTTGTACTGGGGAGCCCAGAACTGGACACAGTACTCCAGATGTGGCCTCACCAGGGCTGAGTAGAGGGGGAGGATCACCTCCTTCGACCTGCTGGCAACACTCTTCCTGATGCACCCCAGGATACCATTGGCCTTCTTGGCCACAAGGGCACATTGCTGCCTCATGCTTAACTTGGTGTCCACCAGCACTCCCAGGCCCATCTCCAAAGAAGATATACTGGAAGTTAAAAATACCCCTTCTTCTGGCACTTTTCTACACATTAATATTTTCACTTCTGCAACAGCCTGGACATACTTATCTTTCATGAACTACCACTGAAAAGATACACATAAGCAAACCAAAGCACCCTTTGCTGAAGATCTATCAGCCATGTGATGCTGCAAACCATCATAAATATTAACGAGAATTTGTTGGCCAGGGTCTTATGAAAGAAAGTGCCCTGGTGTGCCTTTCCCAAGTGAAAATTTGAGTAACTGGAAAACAGGTTGAGTCTCCTCATGCTCTTATTGTCCTGTTAATGTCTTGTCTGACATTTTGCCAGCAATGCACAGAAGAGCATAATTTAACAGGACATGTATAATTTAAAAAGAAACACACTTTTTATTTGGATTGCCATTATTGATCCAAATAACAGCTGTCCAGTTTGAATATATTTGGGGTTTATAGGGAAAGTTATAGTATCTTATGTATGTACTGGATAATTCAGTAAATGAACAAGTGCTAAATAGAGTTTGCTGGAAGTAAAATAGTATCAGCAGAGTTTTTACATACTGCTTTCAGCAACAGAGTGTAATGTCATTATTCTTACCACAGCCACATAAAGTATACAAGTAGAGTAGACAGGCAGGATTAATCTCTCCAGATGAAGATGCTTATAATATGAATGTCTGAATTTGATCTAGATGGGATTTCTTTACAGCGAATGGAGAGAAATAAGCACTTCTAGGGTACAAGTCATCTAACCTGAAGCTGAAGTCTATAACAGGTCAGAGGTATCAAAATCTGGAATTTTCTAGGAGTGAGGACAACTAGGTCAGATGTGGACATTAACATTGCGTATATCTAAGGTAAGATGAGATAACTTATGTCCAGTCATACCTCCGGAGAAAGAATCACAACAAATGTAGTCCAGCTACATGGATTGGTCCCTTAACTTCACTGAAGCCTATCACCTAGCAGAATTAGTTCAACAGGGAAAAGAAATGACTCAAAACAGCTCCAGTTTAATTCTGGGAGCTACTGATTCTCACTCGTTTTCTGAAGAAAATTCCAGATTAATTTTGATATAGAAAGGAAAACTAAGGAAAGTAGAACTAAGGAAGAGTCAAAGAGTTAAAAAAAAATATTCTTTAGCCCTAGAAAACAGCTTTGCAAATCAAAATATGGTGTATGTAGAATTAATACTATTTTTACTGGTGCTTTCTTCCACAGGTACACCAGAAGAGTATCCTCTGAATTAGACAGATTAATAAACCGGGGTTTTATACTCATCCCAAAATAGGAAAATTGGAAACACATGGAAAAATGTTCTAGATTTTTTAACCTTGTCTGAAGGCATATTTGAAATTTTATGAAACCAAGTAAATGAAAGTCAAATTTCCAGTTGGTCTACATAATGGTAAGCCTGACAGTATGTCAGCACCACTTTTCTCTTTCAAAACTAGAAAACAAAGTCTTTCATGTCTGGCTAGCTGAAGAGAAATTAGGACAGGCAGAGATAGTTTGTCTGTTCAGTAGGATCACTGAAGCCTGCCAGGATTGGTAACATCAGGTTCTAGGTTAAGTCCATGATCAAGTTGGATGTAAATGATACAAATAAATACGGAATTCTTTCACTCATAGGAGCATCTCCATCTCAACCATTGAGCAGGGGAATCAATCTGTCACTAATCTTGGCAGCAGCAATTTGATCTGGAGTTAGGACATTCATGAAATATCATTGGGAGCCAAAACACAGATAAATACAAACTAGCTCTTAGAATGGTATGTTATATCAGTAGATCAAGTCAGAAAACCATTACTCATCTCATATGAGAAAAATGTGAATTATTGGGATAGAGAAAAAATTATGCAAATTTCCCTAGGCAGAAACCCTGAATCATTGTTCTACCTGCCCAGTCTAAAGGTTAGCAATTGAAATACTTAGCACCATGCTAAGTACTATACTTTTTGGGTTGAGCAGTTTCTGTTATATGCCGCATGTTAATTTGTGCGTGCATTTGTGTGTGTATTTGTGTGTCTGTGTGCACATGGGCACAAGGCCCAGTTTTACAATTCTTTCAAGCAGAAGATTTTGCTAAGAATGCTTTATAAAGAAATATTGTTTTGGCGAGTCCTCTACAGGAATGGAAAAAAACATCTGTATAACAAAACTAAAAAGAATTCTGGTTTGTTCCATTCCTATCTCAGGGCTTCTAGATGTACTTTGGTGATAGAAGTCACTGGTAACCTGATACATGTAGTTCCTGGGTTGGAAGGATGATGTGATATTGCTAAAAACAGCAGTAGACCTGAGATTTAACTTTTCTGTCAAACTTGTTAGTATGGTTGTTGCAAATATTTACATATGAGAGGTACTGACCCTACAATCTGGAGCTAAGTGGCCATTGTTTGTTAGCTTTGCTCTGTATCTCTCAGCTTATCGCATTCAAGAGGTGAAGACTGTACTGTAATGCATTTTAAAAACATCTGTCTTTTTATGGAACAGCAGAATTAAGATCTCTCTTTTTGTCAGTAGGAGACCAGACTTCTAGACAGCAGCCACATATAATTTTTCTTTCATGATCATCAGAAATATTGTGTACAATACACAGAATATACCATGAGAAACATGAAATTTTCATTCTTCCTCTTTACTGCAGAGATTGGAAAGAGATGGAAATCCATCCTAATTTAGAATCTGCTTCTGTCTTCTCAACATTTTACACTTCATGTGCTGTAACTCTTACTTTAATGCCTGTCAAGCTTGTTTATGGAAGCATCATCTCTAGACCAAGCTGGAAAACCAGAGCTAACCAATTCAGAAATCAGGAAAAATCTCAAATTTAGGATGATGGCGCTCTGCAGAGCGCCGGCCGCTCTTCCTGTGATGCAGCACCTGGAGACCCTTCACCTCGCAGACAGACAGGGAGGCCCGAGGGACCTGAGTCCTGTGAGAGAAATTCCCCCGGGCTTCTGCCATCAAAGTAATGGATGTATCAGGCAGCTGTGGGGCCATGTATGAAATTCATATAGAATCAGAGGAAGTACTTGGATTCCTTAATAGCTCAATATTCTTACACAGAGAGAAAGTTTCTAATATATTCCTTTCTTCCCCCCCACCACAGAAAGGCTTAGCCCTCCTGCCTTCTTATGCTCACCTTTTCCATCTTCTCCACTCAGAAATCTGAACAGAGTTCTCCTGTAAAACACAAGCAGTAAAAGCAAAGAAGGGAGAAAAAAGGAAGTAAATATAGGAAAATGGAAATACTACATTTTCCTGACGCATTCCACTGGTCATTTCTGCTCAAATTTCTGTATTTTCTACTGTTCGGCCCTAGTTGCTCTAATGGCCTTGTGGCAAGCTTTGTAAGAGCCAAAGAACAGGCCAGCTGGCTCCAAAAGTGCCTCACCCCCATCTGCCTCCTGCAGTCTCAGCCCTCCTTTAGAGAGATGGATCGCTTAATCACAAGGATATCATGCCAGCCTTTCACTTTGCATGTGCAGTAACTTTAGGGAAAATACTATAGAATCTAATGGACAATTACAACCTCAAAATAGAGCTTTGTTTGAAACATTCTATTTAATTTAATAAAATGTAATAGCAAATTTTTTTTTTTCAAAAGCTTCATAAGATGGTATAGAAAAATCAATAAAAATCTATTTCCCTAGCTCAGTCACATCATTAGAAAAGCTATACTTTTTGGAGTCATATCTATGAGACTTTATTAGTTTGATCCCAATTCAATTTCACAGTATTTTTCCATGAGGAAAGTAGGAAAACTGACAACAACAAGAGAAAAGAAACACTGTCATAAGGTCCAAATTTCACATTCTACCCCCAAAAAATTAAATTCAGAAGATAATGTTTAGTTTCACATTATTATAAAATATTAGGTCATTGTAAAGGTAATAAAATCTAGTAATAAGAGGCATTAATTTACAAAAAGTATGTATTTCAATGGTTAAATTATCTGTGTTCCTAGTCATTTTGTCAGGTAAAGCAAAAAGGTATGCCTGAAGTAAGACTGGAGGTTGAAGTATTCATATTAACATGAAGAAAGTTAATGTATAATAACAAATACATGATAAGAGAATTTGGGGCCATATCCTACAAACTTTAAAAAAAAAAAAGATAAAAGGAGGAAAATACTGTTTTTTCTACCACTATTCCCAACATGAGAATCAACAGATGATATAAAGCGTATAAAATGAGCTTTCAAATATGTTTCTAAACACAGAAACATATACAGTTCTGCAAACGTGCTTGTTTAAATTTTTCTCATAAAAGAGCACCAGGTCGCATGTCAGAAGGAACAAATAGGCCACCAAGAGAACTCTGGGCTGATGTGTGAAGTCCCTGAGCTCTATCTAGTGGATGGAAAGGAGTATTCGATTTCCCATGGAAGAGCTGCTTAGTGCTTTTCCTTGCATATTTGAACACAATATAAAGACCTTTCTCTTTCCAGTTTGAATGTAGTTATACTTTGTATAAACAAATATCAAGTGATAGCACAACTGACTGTATTATTTTAGAGGAACACTTGTGTTTTCCTCTGCTTGCACAGTGCCAAAGGTATGGCTTAATAAATAATAGTGAGGTGGATTTGTAGGGAGAGGCAATATCTTTTATTAGGCAACTGATATAGCTGGAAAAAACGACAAATTTTTAGTCACATGAGTTCTTCTTTAGAGCTACTCTGGATTTGTTGGTGTTTCAAACTAAATTAAATCTTCACCTAAAAAGTATTCTTTTCTTCTTTTTTCCCCTCTTTTCTTGCACTATTAGTATATGGTCATAAATGTTTTCTTTACAAGATATTGCTTGTTTCCCCTGTATACATTGTTGTGCATAAATATTATGACTATGCCAGTACTATCAATATAATAATTAATCATTATTATTTATACAATTCAAAGATTTCACATTTTTATGGTTTTTTTTCACCTTTTTGCCATATTTAAATATATTATCATCCTTCTACTGATTTTGCCATATTTTACCTGCATGACAAAATAAAACAAAGTAGGAGAGGAAAACGTTTAGGAAAGTCTGCTAGCTGCTCACATGGTTCCCTCTGGAAACTTGGCTCTAAATCCAGCCAAGGCATCCATCTACTCCTGGAGAGACTAGGGTGGCCAAAGGCTCGGCGTGTGGTTTTCCCAGCTGTGGTGCACGGAGAGGCCTGGCAGCACAGCCTGGCCCCCACGGTGGGCTCAATGGATGGCAAAGGCTTACAAGAGGGAAGAAGAGTATGGTGAAGGTAAGGGATTCCCTAATGCCTGAAGGAAAAATCACCTTTTTCAATACGTTTGGGAAAGTGAGTGACATGAATGGTCACCTCCCCTCACAAAGGCAAGAGGAGTTCAATGAGGTTTCATGTGAGGTCCCTTTACACCCTCCTAACCAAACAGAATGGAGGATGTGGGAGCTAGACTATTTTGGGCGCTGTTGTGCCCTTTCTTTGCTAGTGTTATGCATTGCACAAGTTTCTGCATATTTGGGGTCTCCAGAATGAACTCATGTGGTGTTTGCCACGTGGACTGCTTTTGAAGGCCTACAAGGCATTTGCATTTATGCTGAATGTAGCTGCCAGCCTGTTCACTGAAGTGAAAAATAAAAGCTTTTCTCTTCTGAGGACTCTGGCTTAATTCTGCACAATGTCTGGGCTTTTATTTTGATCTGTAAATCACCGTATAGCTGAAACTATAGCACTGCAACAGCATTGAGCTGCTGAGTATTTTAACTAACTTTCTTTAACTTTCCCATAGAAAGGCTTTCAATCTAAAAAACATTTGTTTGAGAATCCATCAAATCCTTGATGTATTGCCGTTTCAGCTAAGGATTGGTACAGCAAAATTCTTGCAAGTGTAACCGCAATGAGAGCTATTCAAGACTAAACAAACCAGGACAATCTGGGGAAAGGAAAAGAGAAGTGAAAGGAAATGAAAGCTTGTAGGTCTAGCTGACATTAGAAAAATAATTATTATACAGCTGTATCCAGAAATATTTCTAAGTTGGATACAGCTTTTGGCAGCGTAATATATCCAACTTCACTTCAGCAAATTAAGATGTACTAACAAAACCCTTTTCTTTTACATTAAGATTTACATCTACAAACATTGTAGGCATCTGTACTGCTAACTAAGCAGGAGATCTTTTAGGAGATACAGTAACTTTTTTAGACCAAATGATATAGCTTACAAAAAACAGGCAAGTTTTATGTCCAAAAATGCATCTTTATTTTTTTAATATAAAAGTTTATCTACTAATGATATTCTTTCTCCTCCTTGGCTTCATACCATCATAGGTACAACACTAGTACCTGCAAGTAGTGTCACTATATCAGAAAAAGATTCTAGCACTGGAGTACTTAAATCGGTACTTTCAACCTTATTTTATGTATGTACACTTTGAAAGGTTTTCTGGTGGAGATACTGATTCCTGCACAATGAATTTTACATTGATGTCCTTAATTAACTTTAGCAGACCTTTGTTAGACCAAAGATCCCAAGAGTCCCATGGAACCACAGATTTAAAACCAAATGTATCTATTTTAAAACAAAAGACACTGGCATCATGATTTTCATAACATGTAATTTTACGTAGAATCAGTCTGAGGAATTGCTAAAGATCAGAGAGCCAGTAACTGGCAGAGACAAGAAGAGACAGCCTGGTTTAGTACTTAGCTCTACACCACACAAGTCTTATCATTAATTATTGGTTTTGCCTGGAGCTGCAGAGAATAAGTGTTAGAGGAAGTCTGGTGGGAGCACAGAGCTATCTTGGGAGGGGATGCTTAGAAAAGAATTGACTACAATAAAGATGCTATTATGCTGGGGGTGGGAACATCTCTGGTCTGCTTGGTGCAAGACCATGGTCCATAGGAATCATATGAACACGAATACATGGTAATATTATTAATAAATAATACTAACCCTGCTAATGTTGTTCATGCACTCAGGTGTTGTTGATCTGGCTTTTTTTCTAAGGCAAAAAGTATATACATATTCACACACTTGAGATTATATAAGCAACTAATTAATATTAAAAGCTAGAATGAAAAAAGGAACATTATCACAGCTTTGTGATTCAAAGATTTTACAGCCAAAAGTGTACAGCATGGGGAGAAGTTGTAAAAATAGAAGCATAAACTTACTTTGATGAAAACTTTCAAAATTCATAAGGCTTTTTTGTCTGTGGGTGAGGTTTTACAGACAATTTGAAAATTCTAAATATGTGTAGATATCAGTAATTTATTCTGCATAGACTTCCATTTAACTGAACTGTAACTAGTATGGTTTTTGAGACTACACCCTCAGGACCCTTTGAAAATGAGGAGTGAACCAGTCAGATTATTTCTTCTTGAATAGGAAAAGAAAAGAGTGTAAAAGCCCTCCACAACTCCTGAATACTTTTTTTGACAACATCAAGTGGCTGTGCATAATGCATAGGTACTGATTAGACATTTATTTGATTTACTGAAACACTGCCGCTAAGTAGTTTGCAATGCATCAGCCTCCTGAATGGAGTTCTCAGGCTAAGATGTGTATATGCAGACAAGTTTTATCTTCATTGTGAAAATTCACATTAGGAAACTCCCAGAGAAATGAAACGCTTTTGGTCTTCAGCTGAAATATTTTTGAAATTTCTTTTCAGACTTTTATATAACTATTTGTTATTTTGGTGAAGGAATCCCATTAGACCCCCACCTTTTTAAATTAAATAAATAGTTACATAGATTGCAAACCATACCTTTCTGTCTTCAGGTGCTTCCAGACATGCAGCCTCAAATACAGTAAAAAAACCTGCATTTCTTAATAACACTGCCCTGTATCTCCTACTATTGCTCTGCTTCCAGTTGTAATTCCTAATTTGCAGACTACTGCTGTAGGCAGTTCTGCAATACAAATGAGTTGTGCAGAGCTGTAAAAAGTGTCTAAGCAAATAGGTGAAATAAGTTACATGCTGAGGAGCGCTGCAGTCAGCAAGACAATATGCAGGCTTTAGACAGTACCCATATATTTAAGATATACAAGATATAAGCCCTTCCTCTCACTCCTGGTCAGACCACAGCTGAAGAAGATGCAATTCACTGTGAAAGTCCAGGCAATCCCACAAGTGCAGGAACAACTCCTCCTCTGAATCACTGAGGAACGTTATCAGAGTATGGAGGGATGCAACGAGGAAGGCTAAGGCTCGTTTGGAATTAAATCTGGCAAGGGATGTCAAGGACAGCAAGAAGGGCTTCTTCAAATATATCAGTAGCAAGAGGAAGCAAGAGGAAAATGTGGGCCCTTTGCTGAATGGGGTGGGTGCCCTGGTGACGAAGGATGCAGAGAAGGCAGAGTTACTGAATGCCTTCCTTGCTTCAGTCTTTACTGCTAAGGCCAGCCCTCAGGAACCCCAGACCCTGGAGGCAAGAGAGATGGTCTGGAGAAAGGAAGACTTTCCCTTGGTGGAGGAGGAGTGGGTTAGAGATCGTTTAGGCAAACTTGACACCCATAAATCCATGGGCCCCGATGGGATGCACCCACGAGTGCTGAGGGAGCTGGTGGATGTCATTGCTAAGCCACTCTCCATCATCTTTGAAAGGTCATGGAGAACAGGAGAGGTGCCCGAGGACTGGAAGGAAGCCAATGTCACCCCAGTCTTCAAAAAGGGCAAGAAGGAGGACCCAGGGAACTACAGGCCAGTCAGCTTCACCTGCATCCCTGGAAAGGTGATGGAGCAGCTCATCCTGGAAGCCATCTCCAAGCATGTGGAGGAAAAGAAGGTGATGAGGAGTAGTCAGCACGGCTTCACCAAGGGGAAATCATGCCTAACCAATCTGATAGCCTTCTATGATGGAATGACTGGCTGGGTAGATGAGGGGAGAACAGTGGATGGTGTCTACCTTGACTTCAGCAAGGCTTTTGACACTGTCTCCCATAACATCCTCACAGACAAGCTCAGGAAGTGTGGGCTAGATGAGTGGACAGTGAGGTGGATTGAGAACTGGCTGAATGGCAGAGCTCAGGGGGTTGTGATCAGCAGCGCAGAGTCTAGTTGGAGGCCTGTAGCTAGTGGTGTCCCCCAGGGGTCAATACTGGGTCCAGTCTTGTTCAACTTCTTCAACAGTGACCTGGACGAAGGAACAGAGTGCACCCTCAGCAAGTTTGCCGAAGATACAAAACTGAGAGGAGTGGCTGATACCCCAGAGGACTGTGCTGCCATCCAGAGAGACCTGGACAGGCTGGAGAGTTGGGCGGAGAGGAACCTCATGAGGTTCAACAAAGGCAAGTGCAGGGTCCTGTACCTAGGGAGGAATAACCCCAGGCACCAGTACAGGTTGGGAGCTGACCTGCTGGAAAGCAGCTCTGCGGAGAAGGACCTGGGAGTGCTGGTGGACACCAAGTTAAGCATGAGGCAGCAATGTGCCCTTGTGGCCAAGAAGGCCAATGGTATCCTGGGGTGCATCAGGAAGAGTGTTGCCAGCAGGTGGAGGGAGGTGATTCTCCCCCTCTACTCAGCCCTGGTGAGGCCACATCTGGAGTACTGTGTCCAGTTCTGGGCTCCCCAGTACAAGAGGGATGTGGCACTACTGGAGCAAGTCCAGCAGAGAGCTACAAAGATGATTAGGGGTCTGGAACATCTCTCCTATGAGGAAAGGCTGAGAGAGCTGGGCCTGTTTAGCCTGGAGAAGAGAAGGCTGAGAGGAGATCTTATCAATGTATACAAATATCTAAAGGGAGGGTGTAAAGAGGATGGGGCCAGACTCTTTTCAGTGGTGCCCAGTGACAGGACGCAAGGCAACAGGCACAAACTGAAACACAGGCAGTTCCATCTGAACATGAGGAAAAACTTCTTCACTGTGAGGGTGACAGAGCCCTGGCACAGATTGCCCAGAGAGGTTGTGGAGTCTCCTTCTCTGGAAATATTCAAAACCTGCCTGGACATGATCCTGTGCAACATGGTCTAGATGATCTTCCGGACAGTTGCCTGGTGCAGCAGACTCATCTGAAGCTCTGTCACTGTGCATCAGTTAACTATGTGGAAAGAAACAACTGTATACACACTCCTTGAAGATGTAGTAGAGGACTGAACTGTTGGGTTAAATTCTGTTATCACCATGTTGTAAATTCAAAGTAGCTTTACTCTGATGAGTGGATTTACACTGATATAAAATGAGAATAAGTAAAATCAAGGGCTTGCCCACAGTCACTGAGGTGGCTTCCCACTGTAGGGAAGGATTATGTAAAATGAGGGCATTTGGAGGAGAATTTTGAAATGGAAGAGGCTGAAAAACGAGTACACCCTACACAGAGCAGAGAGGATTTTCACAGTATAAGGTCTGACATGCAAAAAACTGAGATCATAGCCTACTGTACCAGGAAGCATGCTTAAAGCATCACGTGGGCTAAAATAAATCTTCTTAAAGCTAATTTCATTCATTGTTACTATTTACACAGCAAAATGATGTATTGATTTTGAAAAAGCATGATTTTTCTTTGTTTCACTTCTATCTTTAAAAATGTAAAACCTTACAGGGCAATGGCCCAGAGTTTAAATGGGCAGAAAAATTAAAGAAACTGAATGCTGTGATTATTTGGGCTCATTGCGTACAAGTACATTCCATATAACCTCACCAGAGCTGAGATTTGCTTTCTGTAAGAATCTTACATTTCTTTTTCTGAAGTCTCTGCATTAAATTCTTTATCATAGTGTCTGTTCAATCTATTTTTCAGAATTAAATATAGATAGTTTGTGCCTACACTATGACAGATGCAGGCAACATTTTTTAAAAAACAAGCAGTGTTTGTACCAGACAGAACCACAATATATCTCTGCCTGCATGCTGCAGAGAGGAATGGCTAGACAGTAATTCATCCAAAATTAGTGAACAAAGATAAAAAATGTAGGAAGTTATTATGCGCTCAGTTGGCAGAACAGTGCTTAAATAAGAAAGGTCAAGAGAGTATTATGAAAAGAGGATTTTTTTAAAAAAACATAATTTTATATAAATTTTAACAGTATAATTAATGATAATTATGATAAAAATGAATAGTTATGATTTTGATTGGTATAAGAGAAGGCACAAATATTAGAAACTGATATTCTTGTATGGGGAAAAAATGCATGCTTAAGAAAGTGAGCCACAGAAAAAAGGCTGTTCTAAGAAAATACTATTTTTATTTTTCTTCTTTCCAAGATCAGATCCAGCCAAACAAAAGGGAATCAGTGAGAATAAAAACAATCTTGAAATTCTCTTCTTTCTTAGGAGGTGGCAGTTACATTTTATGATTGTTGTAGGCTTGGTACTATGCTGCTTAATCATCCATTTTTTCATATTCCCATTTCCACTTGTAACGTTGCTGTAGGAAAAATATTTTTATGGTTGTGTTCCAAACATACTT
The DNA here is from genome assembly GCF_036417845.1 of Apteryx mantelli. NCBI lineage: Eukaryota > Metazoa > Chordata > Aves > Apterygiformes > Apterygidae > Apteryx > Apteryx mantelli. Next base: position 109,995,257 of record NC_089980.1, on the reverse strand, counting down.
GAATAATAAGCTATATAGATATTAGTAGTACTTTAAGTTTTGCAAGTCAGCAAGAGACAGCACAAAGTTAAAACTTAGACTAATTTCTTCTATTATCCAACAATCTTTAGAAAAAGGACATTTTTTGCTTTCAGGACTTCTGGAGACACACTTGTAGCAACCGGATGTGAGGAGCTGGATACAAATCTGAATACCATCAAATGTGTGCATCTCCCTTGATATCTGAAAATCAGGCCAGTAAAACCAATGAAATACCAATCTGTATTGTCATCCTATCAGCTCTTTCACCTAAGAAATGAAAGTCATGGGATCTTTGGGGAAACATTCTGTTGCTGCAAGTGACAGCTGTTGACTGTCAACATGTACTCCTTGGAGTTTCCTGGCCAAGTTTCAATCAAACTACATAATTATTGTCCTTAAAACATGATTTGACTGGACAGGAGCAAGCGATTCTGAGTGTCCTTCTAATTTTGTTCTGAGTTCATGGATGTTTGTCCTGTGTGTTGCACTGTAGGAAGAATCTGTCTAACTCATTTTTAACACAAGTGATGTGTACAGGGGCTAGTGCTCACAGAAACTGATTTTGCATGTAGTGGGTCATCGGCCTCAGGAAGCACCAGACTGAGAATGTGTGGAAGCACAGCAAGTTCTGGAACAGTTTGCCCTGGGGAATAGCAAAATCTTTGTCCCCAGAAGTTTTAGAAACAGGTTAAATAAACGTCTGCCATGAGTCTACCAGCGTAGTCTGACCAGCCCTGGGGCAACCTTTCAAGACCTTTTTCAATGCAATTTCCATAAGTCCATGATTTCTCTAAGCACCGTATTTCCAACTCACCCACTGCATTCAGAGACAAAGCACTCCCTCCTATCACAGGAGAATAATGGTTGACCTCTTTCTTTTCCCAGGACCTGTGGCTTCAAAAGAAAGGCAAAATGTAAGGCAGATATTGCATGATGATTCAACAAAACAGGTTTTGTTTTGCAAGCTGCCTAGTTTGGAAGTGCACAAAAAGTGGCACATAGATAGACAGTGTCTCTCTTACAACCAGCATGAGCTGCATGGCCTGTTCTGACAGCATCAGTTGAAAGATCTGACTCCCTGCTATCTGGAGAGGCAGACAGTGCAAACACTGCATTCTGCTCATTAAAGCAGCAAGGAGGGTGGTGCAGACTTTCTAACTACGTATTCACTTTGGGCAAGCAACCCAGATCCACAAAACCAATCCACTGTTACTTTGCGGCATCTCAAGGCTTATTGAAAATGATGCAAGATGACATTGGCATTTTCCTGGTCATTTCACAAAGCTGCTTCTGAAATCAGCACTGAGCATTTGGTTTGAGTGGTTCAACAAGAAAAATGAATATACAGAGATGCCACTGGCATCCAAAAAGCTTGGCATGCTGAAGGTTATCTGTAGTCTCCGAGAAATGAGCGCTGCATAACATTACATCTGGACTACTTTTGTGTACTCTAGATTTTAAAATGTGTTAATTCCTTTTTGTCCTACATAAGAGAGAAATAGACTAAATGATGTATAGATCAGTTCGTATTGTGAGTGAATTTGGCTGGGCCCTGATCCAACTAACAGGCTACACTGTCATTCCTGGAGTCAGTCTCAGAGGCGAGGGATGAAAGCAGCATTTCAGCTGCAAGGTAACACCTGTGGGACAGAACAGGCAGCTTTCGGCTTCTCAGTTCCAGCAGGATGCAGCTGAAACAGCAGCTGAGCAGATGGTAAGTGGTATCTGCGAGTTTCCTTTGCAGTGCCTGCCTTTATTGGCTGTTTGATATGTTAGTGTAGATCACACACTGGTCCTATATCACTCAGCATCTCTTCCAGGGCTTAGAACCAACTCCTTTTTTAAATGACAGATTAAGTTATCATTTATGCTTAAGGGAACTCCAGAGAAGCCAATGATTAAAATGAGCAATCATTGGTCTCTAAGTGACTCCTACAACTGATATTTGGTATTTCAATGCAATGACGCCGTTTGTTGATGACACCTACTTCAGGGTCGAAATCATGCTCTGAGCGGGAAGCTCCATCAAGATGCAGAACTTGACAACGTTTCATAAGCCATCTCGAAAGGACTTTCCCCTTGGAAACTGCATCTAGGTGCATCCATCCTTCCCATTTCTTTGTTTCTTGTTCATGCATCAGGTCACAGGTCACCGGATGAAGGATGAACCCTTTTGCCTGAAGCAGCCATATGTTTTAGATCTCTCTTCCTCTTCTTTCCCATGATCATCATCAGTTCTTCTTTCTAGTCTTGTTGGTTTTATTGATGCCTGTTCCTCTGCATTAATTTCCTCTTTTCCCTTCCCACTCCCAGCCCACTGCACTTGCAGTGCAAACACTTCTGTAAACAAATATCCTTAAGAATATTCTCATAAACTTTCATGACCATGTTATGAAAAGAAAATAATGTTAGTGACTATGATCTGAAACTATTCATCAAAACAAAACAAAATTAAGTTTTAGGTTGAAGTTTTCACATAATTACTTGCAAATACTGTTTTGCCTGTGTCTAGTGAATACTTCACTGAATGGCAAAGTATCCACAGCAGAGAGCTGAAAGGTGCTTTCAACTTTTTTCTTAATGAATGCTTATGATGCTAAGGCAACCTAGATGCTCCTGGGATTAGTTCATCCTCAACATGCTGCAGGTCAGCAGTGATGGGGCAATGTGCAGTGTACCTATACTACAGAGGCCACCTTGTTGTCCTTGGATGGTTAAAATTCTCATTGCTAATATGTCCCTGTGTGTTGCAAAACTACTTTGTTTCTTAGCAGCACTGTGAGCATCTCAATTGAAGATTTGTCCAGACCAGCAAAAGGTGGCCACTTCCTTGTAGGTCCTCAAAGTCAAAGTGATTTGCCATTTTTCTTAACTTTACCTGACAATGACACATAACCTCATATCACTACAGCAATAATAATAATAGTCCAGATAAAGCAAGGTGCTTGATGGGCCTTGTTGGAATTTAGCGATTTATCATATGGTACATAGGAGCTTAAAGGTGAACCTTATTGTGAATCTCCATTGATTTAGCATGTAGTACAGAGAAGCTTAGAGGGTAATTCTTTTGTAATGGTCCACTGATTTACTGTACAATATATAGCAGCTTATGGTGTAGCTTCATTGTGAGACTCTTACTTCCATGCAGCTGACTGTGTAACTTTAGTGTGAAACACTGATTTACAAGGGGACACTGAAGATTTCACTGTGCAGCTCTGTTGTGAACCTCTAATGATGTGCTCACTGAGTCCTGCTGTAGAACGGGCTGGACTTTAACAAACTACTTATGCTGCCATGTGGCAAAGAATATCTGCAGCCAATAAAATATCTAAATCTAAAGAGTAGCCTCCAGAGCACATTTGGATTAAACCATGTTCACTACTAATCCACCCAATAATAAGATGCTATGCAAAAAAGATCATGTATATTCTGCATGCCTAATATCTCCCAGCTTTCAAAACTCTCAGAATTTTCCACCTTTTACACAAAAAAAATCTAGTATTATTAATACTATCACATAGTTATAAAAAAAATCCAATTTTTTTACCTAATGCACCATCTTTCATCTAGGGTTGCCTTGGGCCAGGGGCACAAGTATTCAAAAAAATTTTCTATGATATATAAGGAAAAAAATTTTGGTCAGGTTCTTCTTGGCCTTGACTCTAATGTCACTACAACAAAACTTCAAAATTACAGCATAATAAAGAATATAACTTCTCAAGTAACATATAAAGGTTAATAGATGATAAATATATTCTTGCATTTATTATTTTTAAGAAAAAAGAGGGATTGGAATTCCATCATATATATTTTTATGCTGTCATTAATGTAATATCTCCTGCATTAAGAAAAGTAGCTGATATTGCCTTGAATAGGGAGTTTTTAGTTTTATTTTGCTATGTTTAGGTGCTTTTTAATGTGCATGCTGGTATGTTTTGGAGATGGCCAACTTTGCACCAGGAGAAGAGGTTTGTGATGTTCCTTTTCTCCTTCCGTCAGCTTTACCTATTAAGAATATGAGCTTTGGCTTTACAGTAAAAAGTTTACTCTGCTGGAGGAGTGGAATTACTGATCAAAAGCATCACAGTTAGCTATTTTCTTAGGTATCCTGGGTCCAAATCATTAAATCCATTAGAGGCCACTGCCTAAATTTATCTTACCTAACATTAGTTACCTTACTAAGTATAAGGATTATCTTAAGCCACTTACGAGGACTACCAAAGATTTCAATTATACTTTGGAAATTTCTGTCTCTTGCCACTGACCAGCCAGGGATCCTAGGGGAACCAAGCTCCTAACTGAGGTGCATCAATTAAGTGTCTAAAATTAGGTCAGTTTAGTCTGTGCCCAAAAGCTTTGAATTTAACTCAATATTCTGCAGAAAAACAGTGTAAAGTATTTACTGAAGAGGCACATAATAATGTCATGTATTAAATGCAATTCTGGTAACAGGTTCAGTGTCAGGTATACTGTAGTCTTGTAAGCCAAATAAAAAAGGAGTGAAGAACCAAGGACATAACATTTGCCAGGATGGAATATCATAGCCAGTCTGAGATGGTAGAAAGCACTATTTGTGGATGTTGCTGTGATGAGAGCTTAGTGTCAGCAAAGAAATCAAAAAACACTCTTAAATTACAGATTAAATTGAACAATTGTTGTTGTATACCTTCAATCAAAGAAGATTGCTCTACAGTTGCAGGCTCTTCCAAGTCATTTCTCTGTCAGCCAGGGTTTTTCTCACCTTCAACCAATCATTCTTCATCTGTGAGCTGATCTCCTGACCTCTGCCTTTCTGAGTTTTTCTCGGGTGATGAGCTAGAGCTTGTGAACAGCACTTTCACCTGCTCAGCCCTCTCCACATCTTCCTCTCCCTTTGAAGTCTAGCACAGACGTTCAGTGAAATTGCTTGTAAATAGTTCCACTCCTCTTTACTTCTTTATACTGCTATACCCTGGGACCACATTTGCCTGTTTTCCACGAGTAGTGTATAAAAATGCTTGAAAACAGTACAATTTCACACCAGCTAAATTGATGTTCTGCAGCAACATTGCAGGAACAATTTTTATTTGAAGTCTTATTATTTAAGAGTATTTTGTACATATCTGAGCTCTTCTACTTTAAAAAAAAATCATCAAGGCTAGCTGTGAAGAAAGGTTAGGACAAAGTGGACTGATAAGACTTGAATACTGCAATTTTGTGAAGAGATTTAATATGTGAAAAATACAAGCTTTGGATGCAGACTTGTAGAGCACAGTTGTTTAAGGCCATGTGTGTACAGATGTAGTTGGTGCTACTTCAGTGTTTCTGTCTATGTGCTGCTTGATACCTAGACTGTTTAGTTAAATCTTAATAATTTAAATTTTGAGGTGGAGTTAGGTTTGTGTTCAGGTATAGAAAGGTGATTGGAATAGGTGGGTCGAGGATACATTTATTCACTATGTCTTTATGGTTTTCCTACACCAAACAGGAACAAAACGGGCTGGAAGGGAAGGAATCAGTACAGGTAAAATGGTAGTCCTATCAAAGAACCCTAACTGAGTTTCTGAAAAGGATTTTTAAGAGCTCTTAAAAATACAGGTGAGCTGTCCTTGAGAACGCACCTTCTGGTCCTTCATAGCAAAAAAAATACTTGCTTGCTGATTTGATTTGGATTTGATATTTACAACACTGAAAACAAGTATGGTATATAAGAGAGAGGCACCATGAGGGTATAAAGCTCCAACATACTATATGAACATTATCAAATGAGTCAAATAAGCGCTTGTAGTAGCTCTAATTTGAAGACCATGTAGAACAAAGGCTTTATGTGATCTGATTCTCATAAGAGAGTAGACCTTCTACAGCATTTTTAACAAGGTGGAAGTATGAATTAACTTCCCGTGACAGCCTACATTCAGTTACAAATACTGAATATTGCTGTTAAATGACATTTATTTCTGCTGCAATGTTGTTAAAGAATATATAAAGACGATACATACACACACACGTACACACACACACACATAGACATACATCCCTTACTAGAGTGGGATTTATATAATGCTATTAAGATTCAGGATAATATTTTGAGAAGTCTAAAAGTTCATCCTTTACCATAAACTGAAAATGCTGTGCAAATGCAACAATAAGCTAAGCTTAACTAACTAAATGACAAAGATATGCACTAGCTTTGGGCTGTCTTGCTAGCCTTATTCTAAAATACTGTACATACAGACACACATATAAAATATAGATGTATTTTGATGCGGCGTGCTTCCGCACAGCACCCCCGTTGGAGACGCCGGCGAAGCTGTGCAGTGCACTGCTGCCCCCTGGCGCAGCTTGATGCAAAAAGACTGAATAGTCATTTGTGTACGTGGTGCCGGTGGCTTGACTTACTAGAGAAACGTTAGTTAACAAATCAAATCCTATTTTCATATCTCACAAATCCTGAAGCCAGTTAGAAGCGTGGCGTTTCCAAAATCCAAATCAGCTACAGTCAGGAGCGCACTGTAGATTTCATGTCCTTTTCTGACACTGTATCACAAAATTGATCAAGAGGAGATGTAGCAAGGGATGTGAGATACCTTCACTGTTCACTGCACAACACAAAGTTTGCTTGCACAATCATAGCAGAGTGATTCACTACATTTTCACTGTGTTCCTTGTGTTTCCTTGCCTGGTATACCCAAATAATGCTGAGCCAGTTGTTCTGATAAGTGCTTGTTAGCATTTATCTTCTGGTATATCCTCTTCCCTGCATACGCATATTATTACTAGAACTTCCCCATTAAAAATTAATGTGATTTAGCTATTATTTTTTATCTTCTAGAAGGGTATTCCAGGGAGCCAATAAAGGAATTATCTCCAAATAAAAACAAAAACCATACGGGATTAAATTGCAAGCTGATCTCCCGCTTTGACATCCTACTAAGTTCAAGAGCATTATATAAGATACATACCACACATACATTGTCCATCAAACTTCAGTTTTAAGTTGGAATGTCTGTAGAAAGACATGAAAACAAAAACATTCAGTGTACTCTAAGAAAAACAGACTTCACACAATGCTTTCTGACTGGAAGTCAGCTTTTTCTGTTATATTTAATCTGATTTATTTTATATGAATAATTTGGGAAGCACAAATATGGATCTGAATTTGGACTTTGAGAGCTCCAGTGTGGGAGTGTGTTTTCATTTCAAGAACAAGTTCTAGATAACCTTTAAACCTCTTAAGATCATTATGCACACTGAAGCTTAACACCTGTTCCAAAGCTATTTCTAGTACAGCTTCAATTACCCAGTGTGTTTACTGCCATATAAAAACAATATCACATTAATACACATCATACATGCAATGATTTATGGAATCTGCCTATGTACAGTTATGAATGCTGGCCTATAAACTGACGTTGTACCTACACTGCATAAGTGAATGATTAGACATTTGCTCATGTGCTTTAGCATATCTCTGCCAGATGAAGAACAATGAACAGCTATTAGCTTGTGTGAATGTTCTGACTAAACAGTAGGTGCAATAAGCACCTGAGCAAGGAAAGTACTTTTCATGGTGTTTTCTGCCAAGAGCTTGTGAAGACGAGAGTGGGAAATAACCAGCTGTAGAGGAGAGAAGACAGGTGTTGATAAAGAAAAAGAGATTTACAAAGTGCCCAAAGAAGTGTTAGGGCAGAAAAAGAGCATTTTTTCAGAAAAAAAGTATTTTTTTCAGAATGGGAAGTTCTGTATAAATGCAAGACTAGACTCAGTCAAAGCAGACCAGCCTGGAGCAGAGAAAAATAATCCCATGATCTGGATAACCCAAAAAATGTGTCAGAAGAGTAAAGGAGAGAAACAAATCCACCCACCAACCACAAACAGAGACAAGAGAATATGTTTACCATGTTTCCTTAGATCTATTTCTTTCTCTTGTTACCTGAGTATAAAGTGATTTCTTCTTTGGAATCCTGCATAAGGTTTTAGCATATTGAATGCCTCCTTTGTCTCATATCCCTGAAAATTATACTGTAAACTTTAAGTAGAGAGAAGAACAAAAATCTGAGAAATGCTGTTCTAAATTAATGAAGACCATTTCTCTTTGAGACTAGGAAAACTGTGCTGCAGGGCCCCATTTCTGTGAAGGGATAATTGATAGAAAGCTGTGCTCAGGAAAAGCGCCAGGGAGACAGGGGCTATACTTTAGGTCAAAGGAAGTTAAAGGGTATATGAGTCCAGCATATTAAAACACCCAGTCCAGCAGGTTGGCAGAAGCATTGACTGAGCCTTGTTTTCGCTCCACTAATAACCAAAAACTTTCACCCAGGGTTTCCTACACAAAGACCAAAATACTGTGACTGAAATAAAGAATATCAGAAATTACTGTTAATGTGGAGTTTGGGTGTAAAACGAGAATTGTCTTTAATAACAAAGGATGATAGCAGCAATAACAGCAAAAACAGAGAGCAAGCTAAAACCCTACTCCAGACACTCCAAACATTTTCTTTTTCTTTACATCACCTGCCATTTCTAATTTTAGGCTAGGTCTTCCCTTCTTCTATTTTGCCTTTATTTGCCAACCTCTGACCTCACATCCTTTCTGGTTTTAACATGACTATTTCCTTTCCTTTCTCTTTAGTCATCCTCCTCATCTTTGATGTCAGGTTCCCAAAGAAGTCCAGTTTAGTTCTTTATCCTCTCACATTTCTTCCCTTTTTTCCTCATTTGCCTTTCAAATCTGAATTACCTTATTAATTCACCAAAATAGACACAGCACTAGCTTCTTTTTTATTACACAGTGGCCTGACACTCTTGGCTTTCTATCAGTCATGCCTTCTTCCAGCCACCACTTGATTTCTTTTAATATATTCATCCCTTACCATTCTTGCAACCTTCATCCAGCAGCAGAATTCGTGATGTATAGATTATTTTATACCCACTTCTCCCTCCTGTCTTTTTTTTTATGTCTATTGATTCAGATACTGATTCCTGCCACTCAGGTTCTACAAACTCAGCCCTTTGCCCCCCTCTCTACAATGTTCATCATTCTAGCCTAGGTTTTAAATCAAAGTCAGATTCTTCTGGTTTAGCAACCCTCAAGCTACTGAACAGGTTGGGAGAAATTCCATAACCATGCAGAAAGCAGAGTTTAGATAAAAATAAGAACAAGAAATTCCCTTATTCCCTCAGTTCTCCTGCCACCCCATTACTCCTGTTTTTCTCCAACTTATATTGTCCTATTACTGCTGTCAGGTTGCTCATTTCCATTTCACCTTCTCTTTTCTTCTTTTTCCCAGCAGGTCCATTCTCTTAAATTGAAAAATGTTTTTTTTTAAACTATGTTAGTGCTATTTCATGAAGGTCAGCTTTCCACTGTGCAGAATGTACTCAGATAATAAAATGCAATCATCATGTGCTATAGGAAGGAGGAAAAAAAAACCCAAAGCATCAAAAATATTTTTAAATATGCTTACTAATTTCAAAATACTTAGTCATTCACTGTAAGCATTTACACAGCATCACTACAGAAGAATGTTCCTTCTAAATAAAATATCCCAAACATTTATTCCTTTCACCATCCATTTCTTCAGTTTCTAACTCATAATGTTTCATGGCGACAAAGTATTGGACAAAAGTTTCACCTAATGCTTCCTTAATGCATGAATCTTTCTCAAATGCAACAAGAGCATCTTCTCGTTTCAGGGGGACTGATAAAGGTTTTGGATCAGAAATGTGATTTTCTTCCTGCAAAATATCATACCTAAGTCCTCTCTTTACTCCATCTAGACCAGCAGCAACAGTAGCAGCAAGCACCAAGTAGGGGTTTGCTGTAGCAGAACTTAACCTATTCTCTATGTGAGTGCCTTTTCCATCATGACATTTGACATTAAAGGCACAGCTGTTATCATTATATGCCCATTTTGCATTTACACTCTCTTTTGATTCTTTACTGTATTTGGAATAAGGCTTACGGCAGCTGGTGGTAGGAGCCATCAAGCAGGTGATAGCTGCCGTGTGTGCCAGGAGACCTGATTACCAATTTTTTCCAACATCAGTGAGCTCCTCAGCTCCACAGCCAACAGAAAACAAATTCTTCTGGCCATTCAAATCCCACAGGCTATGTGACAGAATCCCTGAATTGTACAATCCTGATTCTGAGAAAAAGCTAGCCACATAGTTATACTTCTTAGCCACTTCTTTAATGCCTGTTCTGAATGTGAAGGCACTGTCAGCAGCATCTATGCCAAACTCTGGATGGAAAGTGATCTCCATTTGTCCAGGTCCACTGGAAGAAGAAAAGCTTTCAATGCTGGCACCAGCATAATACATTCCTTCAATTAGTTCCTAAATGAAAGCCTGATCATGGTTATTTAGTATCGTTGCTGAAGGAAAAGATATTGTCTTCGAATTTACAACCTCAGTAATGCCATAAATGCAAAATTCATAAGTGAAAGCAGAGCGTAGAGAAAAGCCATTGTCTTGAAGCTGGCTCAGCTGCTTCTTGGCAACGTGCCTGGGTGAGGTCATTAGAGGGTTGCCCAGTACAGTGAAGGAATCACATATCACTCGAGCAGTCTGTTCAGTCCAGGGTAGAATTCGAAAAGTTGCTAAATCAGGGTTCAGAATTATAACACAATTAAAATTGGTTGCATTTATGTAATCTATTTCACTATCCTTAGGATTCAGGGTCAGTTCAAGATAACTTCTGGGCATGGAAACACCGTGAATTGCTTTTTCCTAAATACAGAGCAGAAAGACAGATTATTAAGTGAGAGAAGAACTCAACAGTATTTTTTATAAGTAATATATATAAAACCCAGGTTTCCAGAAGGAACAATAGCATTTCTCATAAAAGAACACCAAAAATGCAGCCATCACTGAAGTCGACAGCAACAGCCAACTAATGTGTTATTATGAGGCGGGACAAACTTGCACAAGAATAGTATGAAAACCCTGGCATCAAATATCCCAATGACCACTTTTTAAATTCCCTTAAAGAACTAGAAAATTCTTCAGCACCTAATCTTCCATGGTCTTCATGGTCAGCAGCATCAAATAAATGCAAAGTTAGGTGTAAAAACCTTGCAAATCAAAATTTTATCTCCCATATTTCTATTAGGCTTTCACATCCTCTGTGCGTTTGTTTCACATTGATCCAAGTGACCACAGAAACTCAAGGCAATATAAAATCAGGCTTGACCTCTCTTTAAATGCCATAGCAGATACCTCACCAGTTTTCAGATGCAAAGTCTAACCCAAAATTTTCACTTTCTGGATTTATTTAGTTTGGAAAAAAAATACCAAGAAGCACTTCCAAGTGCTAAGTTACTCTAATATTTCAGTATTTCCCTTTTATAACAGATAGCAAACTGGATTAACTCATAATTCTACTCTCTTCTCCATTTGAAGAGAGAGCTTCCACTTACATAAATGAAATGTAAATATCAAACCAAGGATGGATCTTGTACCTTCGAGCAAGTACTTCTATAGCTTACCTTACCGCTAAACCATTAGTTTATGAAAACTGCAATTATGCCAAGTTCTATTAAGTGGAATTTGGATCACATTTACACCTTACCTTCATTGTGCTAAGAGAAAGGATTACCATCTGAGTGAACAGAGGAGACAAAATGAATCTAACAAGGCAGCCAGCTGAGAACTGATAAAAAGAAATTTTGTCTATCCAAATGTAAAATTGTTGAAATACTTCAAACTACATATATTGTCTTCTCTTTTTTTTAAAAAAAAAGCCTGCCTTCTCTTAAACAGGTGTCAGTCCAGTGGTCACAATTCTCCCTATGTAACACACTTTCAGCCCATAACGAAAACGGCACAGTATGGTGAAGACTGATGTCTAAGCTGTCAGCGCAACACTAAAAAGGCGTTGATGGTGACTACCAGGTAATACCACCTCCCCTCCCTATCCCCATCTCCCCAAAAAGGGTTATATCATTTCTGTTAGAAGGAAGTAAAGGAAATTACTCTCACTCTCTCTAAATATATAATATGTATATATACATGTGCATTATTTCAGTGGTCAAAGATTTAGACTGTCATGCAAAGCTTCAGTTTGTTCAGCTGGTGAGTAAGGTAAACATGAAAGCTGACTTTGAACAACCTGAAAGAAGCATTTGCAGTTTGATCTAGCAACTGAAAGAGAAGCTGCAATTAACCTATCACCTCTCACAAGCATTAAAATGACGAGCAAAAGTTTATTTTTTACAAAATCCAACTAACATCAGAGAGATTAAATTTTATCTTGATGATACAGTTGAAAGGTGTAGCAAAATCTAAAAGGAAAATAATGAAAACACGGCTTAGGCTTCAAAAGGAGCTTGAAACGAAAGTGTTCTATGTCTTGTCATGTTGGTATCTTTTTTTGTGATCACTCAGCAAAGTATGAAATATTCATAGTGATATGTGAGTGAAAATATAATACAGCTATGCACATGAAGTATCACAGAAACTGTACTGAAAAGGTGGACGGGTCAAGGATACAAACTCTGAGAACTGTTTCAGAATTTGGTTCTTATTTTCTGAATCATCAATATGACAAATATTGCTATTAAGTCATCATGCAACCCAATGGTATTTTCTTATCTGATTGAGGACTACTGGATTTCTCATAACTAAAGTGATTTTCATGTAGTCATTTTGCTTTTTTTAGTGTTTGCTCTTTTCCTTTTGCAATTTACTGATGTTCAGTAAAACAATCTTTATAACTGTGGTGAGCCTGAAAAGATAATTCTGAGGAAGGAGATTATTAGAAGTGAGAAGAACTGAAATTACTAACCTTACTTAATTAGGTTAATGTTTCTGTGGAAAAAAGGAATAGTTGATTATGGTGATGAAAAAAGCCCATATCCTTTGGGAACATTAACAAGGGGAAGGAACAGATGATTTGTTCTAAGTTTGAGTTTATGCCTGCATTATGAAAAAAATATACAATATAAATTAAGGATAGGGCCAGGAAAAGACACACAGGTACAACTAGAAACCAAAAAACTTACATGAAAAAAGCGAGAAGGAATGTTCTTTGATCTTGACATGCCATGGAGGTCTATTGATTCAAATCTGACAAACTGTACATTGTCCCTGGCCATCTGTTGCTTAATAAATTCAATATGAGAGAAATGGTGCAGAAGAGTTTGTTTTCCAAGGCCATTTACATCAGGCTCTCTGCTGGACACTATGAGTGAAGAGGAATGTCATGTCAAACAAAATTATGAATGTTGGAATACAAGCTGTTCTCCTAAAAAGTGCAATAGTGACAAACTGTGATAGAGTTTGTAAAAATAAAAATAAGAAAAAGATATGAGTCTCAAAATATTTTTGTAAATAAAGAGATATTTACTCCCCCTGAGGACCAGTACAACATCTTTTATTTTTTGGAATGGTCTATAATTTGAATGTTTTTTCAAGATGATGGAGAACACAGCAGAACTGTGCATTAAAGCCAGGAATTTCTGAGGATACCTCAACTGGTTTGTTGGGTGATTTTAGAAGCATAAATAGCTGGAAATTTCCCACTGAAAGCTGATAGCATTCAGATGCTACACTTGACATTAATGTCTTTGAAAATTGGATGGATACAGGAACATGATAAAAAGGGCACTTCTCATCTACTAAACCTTTCTCAATACCTCCAGAGGAGGCCTGCAGTCTTCTCCACCAGAGGCAGAGGACTTTTAAGACAAATTTGTGGATTTGTTGATACTGAGCTCTCTTCTCCACTGTATTACAACAGCTGTAGAACTGTAAAAACTTCTTGAAATGAAAGCAATAACATTTGAGTACAACTTCTATAATGGAGCAGAGAACTAGGGACAATAACTTCCTTTCACAAATGTCTTGATCTTTCAGCCTGCTTTTATTTTGAGTATCTAAGTATTATTATTCAAATTAAACTGCATAAAAGATTAATTTCATTTTACTGCAATAAACTAAACCAGGTGCAGAATTTGATATTAAGATACGATGTGAAAAAATATTTCTTTCTAGCTTTCCGGGAGGAAAGTCCTCCATTCTTCCAAGGAGGCTGAGAATGTAATCAGATGAATTTTAGTACATCTTGCAGATCCACAGCAAAAGATTTACCAACAGCAGCTATACATCACCACCCTTCAGGTGGAAGTTACAAGCTTCCTTGCTGAGACCCCACTAAGGATGGTATGAGCATTCCTCATCTCTCCAATACCAAATCTCCCAAATCAGCAGGTACAAACAGATCTTTCTGCCCTCCCATTTGGAGTACCTAGGACTGCCAGCTGAGAGGCTGCAAGAAGTGCCTGAACACAGTAACCTGTCCAGCTAACCCAGCACAAAGTTGTTGAATTTTTCCTTGAGAAGGCAGCAAACTCTTTCACAGTCATAGACTACTTGGAGCCTTTGACTATTGTTGGAGATATCTTAAGTCAGCCTCAGATGGCAAGGAGCTGACAAGGATATTGAAGGTTTTAGGTCAGCAAAGTAAGAATAAGTAAGTAATAACATTGCTTCTTGAGGAATGGCAGATGAAGTATCAAACAAGACAAGAGTTTAAGTATATATAAAAGTCTAGAAAAAAATAGAATAAAACCCAAAAAAGCAGAATCAAGAAAAAAAAGAAGTTTGTCACATCCACTTCTCCTCATGATTTCTTTCTCTTCTGTCTAGTTCAGCTGTAAACTGTTTACAGAAATAGCTTTTTTCTCTGTCTTCTTTAAACACTAGGGCAGTATGTCTTTAAAAGGATGCACATGAATAAGGAAGTCCTGTTCAAATATTTTGTGTAACACTCACACTGCTACAGGTGCTGCCCAGACAGCACTAGTGAGCAGGGAGTATACATAAACCAGCCTTATCTTATGTATGTCATCCAAGTAATAGCCATTCCACATCAGTCATCCCTTAACTTTGTTCTAGAACATGAATGTTTATTGACATTTAGCAGACTTGACCTCCTTGTGAATCTGACCATCAATTAACAGTTTATTAACAGATATTAAACCATGCTTATTGATTAGATGGATAGGATTCAAAAAAAAAAGAAAACTGAAAATCTTCCTACAGATTACAGCCAGTTGTATTTTCTTCAGCTCCAGGGACAGAAGCGTGAGTTTTGCCTCTGAAAAAGCAGTGCTCTATCCCATACTCTACAGGTGTTTAACTTCCTGTGCAAAGATGGTAGACACTTTCTCCTTAGAGCTTAAATCATAATTCTGTCAGATGGAGTACTTTTTCCATCAATAGAAAAAAATACCTTAATGTTTTCGTATTTTTCAACTAAAGTGTAACTGGCAACCCCTGAATGCAGAATGTTTTCAAATTTTCATGTAAATTTTGCAAGCATTTCTCATAATGGCCTGAAATGTCATGTGTTATATTGGCACCCACTGAACAAATACTTTTCAGGTAAAAACATATAACTTAGCAAAAACAACAATTTTAACTCTGACCCAAATAATTCTATAATTCAGTATTGCTAAAGATAAATATGACAGAAAATCAATTTCAAAGAGAGACATAAATGTGGTATCACTCATATTAATGACATATGAATTAGCTTAAAAAGCAAAGCTACAAATAGACATAATATAAGCACCTATCAATGGTAGGTAATTTTCCAATATAAATATATATATATAGTCCTCAAGCTAAAATTATTTGAACAAATACATAATTGTATTACATGAAATAATTAACAGAAATTTTCTATAAAGTTATATTTCTTAAAAGAACAAAGCATCAAGCAACCAAAATGATTAACTGAAGAAAAAAGAATTTTCTTCTTCAGTTTGACTTGTTATGATTAATGATAGATCTTTTCAGATGATAAGACTAAAATTTATTTGTTGGTGTAGTATTAGTCTAAAATTAGGCTAAATACAAGTCCAGAATGGTCACTACTACTACTCTACAGACTAGTACTTATTTATTTACAGTGGGCTAAATTCAAAATCCATCAGAATCAATAGAAACACTCCCACGCCTTTTACATACCTCTTTTACGGACAGTTCCCCATTTATGATATCATGTATAGATCATTTTTCCAACTGAAATACTAAGTTTTTTAAACTATATGATAGATAAAAAATATAATCATAATTTAATCTCTCTAACTTATTTTGGAAGTATAAAAGGAGATTTTTCCTTAAATAATATCTCGTAAATAACTAAGAACAGTACTTATATTTTTCCAGCATTAGTGACAAAATATAATTCGTTGGTAGCTGTTAAATAGTCACTGGCAAACTAAGTCCCTTAAGCCAATGATTACTAAACCTGAAAAAGGTACAGTGAGGAACTGAGCACTCTATCCTTTCCCAGGTCATACAGTCATTATCTAGAGCATTAGCTACTGGAGATAACCTAGCTAATAAATAGGTATTAAACAGGCCTAGTTGGTTTAGATACACAGTCTGATAGTCTTACATTCTTATAGAGGAGTGTTGTTTTCATAAGTGTAATTGTTTCCATAGTTCACCTGGCATGTAGAAATAATGGCATCTTCATTTCCACTTCATAAAACCAAATTATGGAAATGTAGAGGTAAATTTCACAAAAGCCTCAGATTTCTGGCAAATTATTAAGTTTTACAGTAAGAAAAGGAATGAAAGCTTATATGGTTTTGATTCTCATTTTAAAAATCAAATATAAATCCAGACTGGCCAACTTTTTTAAAGCAAAAAGATACATATAGGTCCTTGGATGTTTATAACAAATCAGTAAGATACATAAAAGCATGTAATGTTTGTTTTTATACGGTTCTATCTGTATGTCTCATTTAAGTTACAACTGAGTAACAACTAATATTACTTATGCTTGTTTTGTAATTACTACAGAACATCTACAAATATATACAAAGTATCTATAAATATTACAAAAATGCAAAAAACCCCTACAAATTATATAGATAATATATTACCACCAGAAGAGTGTTGCCATTCTTAAATCATTAGTATCAAAATCATTCCTGAGGAATCTGATTCCTGAGGGCACCTGACCTCTGGCTAGGGCAATTAGTTAACATTAGCTTTATCTTCTCAGCAACAGAAAAATACCATGACAGAAGAAAGTGCACGTCCCAGATCAATCTGTCATTATCTGCTGTCCAAAGAAACTCTTTCCATGGTCCCTTATTAAAGCACACTGCATCTAAAGCAAACAATTTCTCAGTTCTCTAAGAGGTGACTGTGTCAATCTGATAAAATGAAAATAACGTGCTACATGTTGCCAGAGGACTTAACAATGACAGAAAAAGGCTGACCCAGCAAATGTAGTAATATTGAAAAGTCTTTGTTGAGAAATATGATCAGTGTAATGTAAAGCAATAACAGAAACCAGCAGGTAGCTGCTAGATACGCATCAGGCATTAGAAAAGGAGATATGTTTCCATCAGTCCCCCACAGTTGCTCCCGCCTGTTCCCTTTCCAGCAGCACCAGCTGTGCCAGATATGTTCCCTCCTGATATGACCCTGCTGCAGTCATGCAGCTGCCCAGCACCTTCTCCTGCCCCTCTTAGATAGGGGCTGCATACATGTGGGTCCCATATGTTAGAATGCACATCCTGGTGGTCTGTTGCACACTGTGATATCAGTTACTATCTCAGAGCTTTAGGGAAATAAAAACCCTAGCAAGCACAGGAATTGTTATACCAGTCAAGCCAGTGATTCATCAAACTAGTTCTGCCTTTATCATTGGCTATTACCAGAAAAAGCAAGACATCCTTTGTAAAACAGTTATAATCTGTCTAAAGAAAACAGTTATATCAGAACCTCACTAAAAAGGTTGTCTTATGATTAGAAGCAGGAAGGTTAATATCCAAATTTGTTTTGATTTTGGATTAGTTTTCTTCTTCATTCTTAGAAATCTAACACTGGGTGCTCTTGCGACCTATGTGAATGTTGACCCATTTTATAAAAACTTTGTAGTGATGATATCCAGTAGCAACAACTTTTAGAGAGCAATCACGCATCTACCAAAAACATCCTTCTAAATTCCATGGAAATAATTTTACTGACTAATTTAAATATGGCTGCTTATCCTTAGACAGCTCTAGTTTGTGTATTTAAGCCAATCTGCTTTGTTTGTACAATATGTTACTTAGTGTGCTCACATTTGTCCTAAACATTAATAGCCTTTTTTTTTCTTTACCTTTATATGACACTTTTTCCTGTGTTATACATCATTCTTCTTGCTAATATCTAAAGTTTGTCTTTCTATGCCCATCTTTTTTTAACATGGTAAGTAACAATGACTACTGCCTTACATTTGAATAGTACCATTGATTTGAATAGTGATCAGAAGCATTTATAGTTGAAAGTATTACATAATATATAATTTCAATTTCTTTTTCACCCAAAAATAATTTCACTGATAACGTTTACAGTTTTGATTTCTGAAGTCAAACACTTAAAGAGGTGTTTCCTACCTTTCATTTTTGCTTTTCTCCAAGACCTTTGACAGGAGAAGTATGTAAAAATACCAGAAACTTATCCCAGTGTGGGAGTAAAAATTTCCCTGATTGGTTTAATATTGATATTTCCAATGTTTCTTCCATCTGTTTCTTTGTCTCACAGTATTCTGCCTTCTTTTTTGTTCTTAAATGTGAAGCAGACATTTTTTACTGAAATGCTCAGAGAGAAGCTTAGCTCTTTTTCCTGAGTTTTATAGCTAATTTAGAGACCAGTGAATAGTTTCAATCATCCACAAATTATTCTTTCCAAACTGTAAAACAGTAACATGACACAACTTCTCAGAGGTGCTAGTTCATGAAGAGTTGAAATACAAAATACGGTTTTGTCCCTCAGTAGATAAAAGATAAAATAAATTACCTATTTTTGCTATCTTCCAGGGTGCTTTATAAAAATGGATCTTATGTACCGAATGAGAAAATGGTGATAGTTTTATAGGAAAGTTGGAGAAGATTCCACCTTGACAAGAGGATTTAAAAATAAAATAAGCAGGTTTCAGAAAAAAAAAAAAAAAGGTGAACTATACCCATTGGAACTACCTACCTAATAATCCTAAATATGTTGGATCTATAATGGCATGTCTTTCTTCAATCTCAGTCAGAAAATTTGGATATGAGGAAGGGATCACTAAGCAAAGTACCATGAACTGAGTTATGCAGTAGTGCAAATTAGATAGCCTCTTCTGGTCTAGAAGTGTTGAGTTGATATAAAAAAGCTTGATCAAGGAAGAATGAGGGAGATCACTACATTAAGTGGGAAGTGAGATTATTTAGGGAAAAGAAGAATTTTTCACAGTATTGAAGGTAAGGACCAGAAACTCTCCTTGAATGTGTTGTAGGCGGACAGGCAGCTAGCAGAGCGATTAAGGAGAGGATTCATCTCACTTACCTTAAGTCTAAACTATCTATCTAGTCAGCCTTTCACTATTGCTACAAAGTAAGCACTGAGCGTACCTCTCTCTCTCACTGAGTTACAGGAAGAGCTTGTATGACTAGCTTACCACAGGAACCAGAGACAGGTGAGTGGAATCTCATCCCAAAAGGGAACATAGTCAGAAAGTTAGGATGGAAATGATATCTGAGCATTTTGGGGTCTTGTAGATGGAGGAAAAGATGGAAAATCATACAGAGTCATAGAGCAGGAAGAGATCCCAGCCATTCATATCAAAGATAAAGAACTTAAGGACTTTTGGTTTGCTTTAAAGAAAAAGATCTGCTCTTAGTGCTGGTGAGGTAGAAAAACAGCAAGTTTTATATAACTCATCTCAGAAGGAAAAGGCAAAAGACATGAATGGCAGAAAATATGGTGGTTGGTTCAAGAGAAAATAGGGGCAATTGAGAAGGTTTAGAAAGGAGCTGAGCTTGAGCCATACTGAGTTCATGTTGAGTTCAAAATGTACAAAGAGAAATGTCAGAGAATTTTTGTTAAAATACAAATCAGGCATAAGGAAGGAACATGAAGGAATACTATGGCTCTGTATTTTTACTTTAAGAAAGCTGGAGAACACAGCAGATTATGTAAAAAATGGAAGTAGAGAAGAGTTACGAACCAAGAACACAGTCCCAAGTAATTCCCAAATTAAGATGTGTTTATTCTGCAGGTATGTCCACAAAGGCTTGGAACAGTAACTTAAAGACCTTTGCTGTGTTAGTAAACTGCCTACTTATAACTCCTGAGGGGTCTCCATTTCTATTTCCTCATCACTGACTAGACTCACTGAGCAGAATCAGTGCAGCCAGACATGCCTCTTCCAGGTGAGCAAAGAGGACAGTGAAACCAGAGAGGAGTTGCAGGTTTTGTTGAAAGCATGTGGGAAAACTTTTTAATTTCAGTGGAGCAAAAAACAAGTGTTATTTGTCCGGTTAAAGTCGTCATCTTCTCTTCATACTTCCGCCCCTAAAAACTAACTATTATCCTTTATAACAGCCTTACTAACTGCAATTAGAGCTTTGAACAAGTTAAGAATGACAGCATGAGGTTACTCATTGTAATGGAGATGGGAGCTGTTTGCAGGACAGATGAACTCCACTCTAAATAACAAATATAGCCTGTTAGTAGCTACTTGATGTATTTTCTTTAAAATGAGAGTTTAGCAAAGGAACTTATAGTAATGCTGTTTGGGGTCTGCACCTGAATAACATTTCATATGATTGCTGGAGGGACCAAAACTTTTTCTGTGCCCCTGAAATTTTAACAGTCTCTAGGTAGCTACTGATATCTACAACTACAACTGAAATAAATTTTCTTTCTTCAGAAATTTCCTTCTCCCTCCTACAGTTCCTGACCTGATGATGGTCATCTTTACATGGCCTCACTTTGATATAAGCTCAAGAATATCAGTCCTGTCAAGAGGACCAGCTCCTGGAGCTCCTTAGTTCACGGGGGGCCCAGCTCTGCAGTCTTTCCTCACACAGGTTTATACAACAGCTTTTTCCCAACTACAGACTAGGACATAAAGGGAATTTGAAGCCTCAGGTGAAAGTCTGATTCCAGTGTGTTACCCACCAACTGCTGCCTGGAAGTGCTGTGGTCTCACATGATCCAGAGGACAGATTTCTCCTATGGCTGGGCTGTGGCACCGGGCTGTGCCAAAGAGTTTGGTGAGATCAAGAAACACTAGTGCTATATACTATATATACATCTCATGCGTGCATGTGCGTATGTATATATGTACATACTATAATGTGTTATATGTAATGCCATACACATGAAACATCACCTGAATTTTTGCTATTCAGAGCACCCTCTCTTGGTTTCCCAAGCACACAGACAGTGAACAGCTTAGGAAGCTCTTGATTTTTAAGGACTTAGTGGTAGTTTGCTTAAATGCATGCCATCATCGTATCTGAATACTTACGGAAATAAAATTCATAAATTCATGTTAGTGCAGTCAGTATATTTGCCTAATTAGCTATACTTGTTAGTTTCTATGTTGTCGTGGTGACAAATTAGTTTCAAAGAGCTTTAGCTTCAGCTCTAGTTTCACTGACATTGTCCAGGCATTATCTTCTCATTGGCCAAAATATGTCATTTATCCTTCTTTCTTTTTTGATTTTTTTTCCCATGTCCAAGCATTACTTTTTGCAAAAAAACTCACAAGCAATAGAAGAAATGCACACAAGATGCAGAGAAATCCCACACTATTTTCAAACAGAAAATTTTCAGGAAAAAGAATGCATGGATTTATCATTTTTGGAGAGATGCTAACAAAGTAACTAGCATGGCTGCATTGAATCCTCTGCACTGAATCACTACAACTCACCTATATATTATAGCCCTTCTACTGCTGACTTCTAGAGATTCTCCTTTAACTCAAATGAGAGGATGTGTACATTTAGAACAATAATCTATATTCCTGCTTTTGTCATGACATTTCAAATGCGCATGGTGCTCAACATAATGACTAAGTAATTACACTGGGCACTGTTTATATAAGAATTACTTACGTGTTATAGTCACAGAATTTCAATTCCCTGGTACTTTGGATTCCATATTTAAAAAAAAAAAAAAAAGAGAGAGAGAGAGAGGAAGAGCTCAATTCTTTATCTGTTTTTTTTTTTAAATCCAATTTTTTGAAGGTCTTTGGATCAAGATTTCTGATTTAAGAAAGGCAGGCATTTGAAAATTTGCAGAATACTAGAGGCTGCATTTTAGATATATTCAGTGTCAAGTATGTTTAGATCCAAGACCCTGATTCAGGCTCTTAGGTAACTAAAATAACTAAGATAATATTTTAATCAAAAGATAAAATATTCAGGACTTTGATCAATCTTCAGCTAATAAATTATCACTGATGGCAATGAAATACTGTTTATGCAAAGGCTCATTAAAGACTGCAGAATTTTATCTAAAACTTTCTTCTCTTTGTTTCACTTATTGAATGTATTTGAAGAAAATTAAATTTCAAAACACATATATTTCTAATTAAGTAGAAACTATTTCTATGCAATGATATGCAATGAAAATCCTAACTTTTTGTACTAACCTTTTTTTGTGCTAACAAAGTAGTTTAGAAGAGGAAGAGCACCCAGTACAGGCTGAGGAATAATCCTCTAATCTGTTTATCTTAGACATGCATGCAGAGAGATCTGAGTGCAAAATATCTTTGTGAAGCTTTATATAGCTCATTCAGTGCCCTGAATTAGCACTGACAATGTAGATATATTTATGGATATCTCATTAACACTTTTTCAGACTGGGTAATACTATGTCTACTCCTGTAGCTAAAAAAGATTAGGTATATCCAAACTACCTGTTTTCAGAATATCTATAGCAATATTTCTATCCATTAGAAAGGAGACTTTAAAAAAGCTGGATAATAGTTAAATGGCAAACTAAATATTTTAACAATGAAGAGAAAAGATTCATATTTCTTGTATCAGTGAGATAAATCAGAGAGTAACATATTTATCCTAAAAAGCTGATTATATGATCTGAGTCTGATGGTCCTGGACATTTATTAGCCTTGTATTTCTTCAACTGGCAAATTGTTCTGTCTTTGCTTCCTGGAAAAGACACAAAACTAACTGCTCAAGCCCATGACATTATTATAGCTAAGAGTAACTTTCATTTTGCTGATTCAGCTAGCCCAGAAGTTTAATTTTTACTGTTTCAAAGAAACCACAGCCTATTAGTAGCAACTAATTGGCTCTACAAGCACTTCCAAAATGGACTTATTGAACAGCATGAAGATAAGTGGAAGTTCTTGGCTTCATTTGCTTTTCTTCCCCTATAGTTCATATTAGATGTTTTTGTATTCCAGTTCTCTCACAGGACTAATAATTGAAAACATCCTCCCTACATGGGAGTAATTTTCTCTGCTGGAAATGTTAACAAAAAGGAAATTTCAAGAAGCCCAGATGCCTTCAAAGCTTTTCTGTGTCTAGCAGACCTCTGGGAAATGTTGCCTGTGCTCAGCTTAAATGAGGGAATATTTCAGTTTTAGTGAACAAGACATGACCACTTGTGCGTGGCAGTTTTTGGCAGGCAGCTGAGCTTTGCAAATGCCTTCCTAAAGAAAAAAACAGCATAGATGTAGAGTACAATTTCTGATCCATTCCAATCATACAGTAACTACAGGTGTCAATTTTCTAATGCATTAGTTTTGAATAAGATTTGCAACTTAAAGAAACCCCACAAAACAACACAAACATTTTCATTAATGGTACACTAGGTGATGCTTAAATATCCTTACCAGTCTGGTCTGCAGAAGAGTTAAACTGACTTTCTGGAGGAGAGCTTTCTGCATTTTTAGAAGTTGAGGGTAATCTAAGAACAGGTTGATCCACATCGCTTCCTTCTGGTTGTTGCTGATCAGATCTAGTAGAGCTAAGAACCAAGAGAGGCTTGCTCCGTTGCTCTGCTTCCTGATTGTGGAAACTGTGGTGCTTTTGGTTCTCTTCTTCAAAATGGGGACTAAAAGTCTCAGAGGATCTCCCCTGCTTGTCAGCTTCCTCCCTTGGCTTCAGAATTTTCTGAAAAAAAGTGCCACCTGCCTTGCCATTGTATTTGGACCCATGATTAAGCAGAGGACCTTCACTCAACAGGTTTTCCAACTCTTGCAAAGTTTGTTTAGAAATTCCAGATGCCACCATGAAGGGCTCTGCAGTACCACTTCCTTGCGTTGCTACAGTACCGTCAAAGGAACCTGCCTGTGTCATACAAAACTTGGCTGCTTCTTCTGTTCCCCAACATTCGTCCTCTTTATTCTCTGATCCTGTCCTCTCAGTGTTCCTTTCTCTACTCACTCTGTTGAAGCACCCAGCTTTGTCGCTTGCAGGTTGTACTCCCATAGGCAGATCCATTTTAGCTGGGGTATCTATTTCTTTGTGCATTTTTTCTATCCTTCCTTTCCCAGTGTCAGCATTTTTCTGGATTTCTGCTGTTTCCTGTGACATGTTTCCTTCCGCATCACTGCCAATACGGGAACTGTTACTACGCCCTCTGTCCTTTTGTACTGGAGGAAAACTAGCCAGGTTTTGAAGAGACTGATCTGATGGTGGTTCTGAAAAACCAGTGGTTCCTTGAAGATGATACTGATCTGGGATTTTTGAAGAGTTGGACAACTGCATTTTCTCATTTTCTAATGGAGGAACATGCTTTGCGGCACCTTTGACTCCCTTTTTCTTTCTGAAACCACACATATTGTTGCCATTCGCTTCATCGTTGCCATTTCCAGATATGTTCTGCAATCACCAACAAAACGTACAACCAAATAATATGCATGAATGAAACAGAACAACAGGGGAATGGAGTACCAACAACAACTGCCTTTCCATGTAGAACTTCCATTATTTCTTGCTAATGAAGATCTCTGTGGAAAATTACTTACTTAATTCTGCTATTTTGACAATATCTCCTTGCAGAATTCTTTTTCTTAGGTTGTAGAAAAAAAAATAGTAAAAGAACCTTTCTCAATTTAATTTTTAGGCAGATTTAGTAGATTAAAATATAAGACCCTGTACACTGTTGGTATCATTTGTCAAACAAATGTGCCCTTTAAATGTGGAAAAAATGTACTTGAATAAATATATTTATTTATATTCATGCTCATATTAAATGTATTTATATTTCTAAAAGAAACAACCTAAAAATACAGAACACTGGTGATCCATATAGGCATGGGGACTGAAGCCTGAAAAAAACAGTTTTTAAAAGAATTTCAGATTCTGATTTGGCCAAATAACTCCCAAGGCAGTAGTCAAAAGGGCAAATCTGTGTTTGGATGTGTAAACAGAAAAGAACCAGAAGACAATGTTTATCTTTATACATGACACTGATATGATTTTGACTGAAGTGCTGGGACTAGTTTTTAAAATGGATGTAAAAAAATGTGGAGATGGTACAAAAACAAGCTACAAAAATGAATCCACTTGCATTAGCGATTATAAGATCAAGAAATATCTGGATGATCATCCCCCTCCAATGGTCCCAGTAGTATCACAGGGGTGATGGTGATAAGGAAAAGAACAGAGGGCAGAAAATCAAAACCAGTCATATTCAAATTTTTAAAATGGCACAGATTTTAATATTGTGAGTGATTAATTATTCCAAAAATTACCAAGGTAGGGATTGAATTTTCCATCTCATGATGTCTTAATAAAGACTCTGTAATATGGTTTAACCAAAATTTAAATCATTCCATAGCCAATCACAAATTGTTATATTGCTGACAAATAGCTACTGAAATATGTATTTAAGACTCAGCAAGTTAACCAAAAGTCCTTAGTTTGGTTGGGTCAGGATGGAATTAATACCTATAAAATCATTGGGAAATCGAGAGATATCCTTGGTATCAGCATCTTCAATATACTGATCATTCTTTGGCTTTTCCCCAGAGGCATAATCTGCACTCTCTCCAATTTCCAATTCCTTACAAAAGAAGTAAGGATCTGCACAAAAGCAAACTGAATGGCAGTCTGGATAAGGCAAAAGAGATTCTCATTGGCAGACAGAAGCATTTAGAAGAAAAGGCAGCAGCATCTGAGGCATACACGGAAGGTAGCAGCCATATGGCTTCCATTAAGATCATTAACACCTTCCTTTTTCTATATTATTCCTCTCTATTTCCTCATTATATTCACCCATTACGCTATTTTCCATCATTATCTAGTCAAAAAGGCATATGAGTTCTCTCCTAACGCAGAGCTCACAAAAATATTTCCTAACTCTCTCTCCCTTGCTTTGAATTTCTGTAATGTGCTATACTTAAAATTGCTTTAGGAGCTCACCTGTGAATTCCTATTAGCATGGAGGGCAGCTGACTGCCAGCTCTCTAGGTGGGGAAGCTACACTGTGCCTAAAAGTCCTGTGCACATATCTCAGTAACGACTTGTTTATGATGTCCACTTGCAATCAAATATGGTTACTGACTCATACATAATAGAAATTTTTGCTTACCTCAGTTTTAATACTCACATTTTAATTAATCTGTTTCTTCATCAAAAAGCTCTGGTGTATTCTCATAGAATAATGTTTGGTGTATCGCTAACCCCTCTACACATTCACCTATGCAGAGAAGACCTAATTCCTACAGCTCTGCATCATTACAGAATATGAATATAATGAAGCAACACCTCTGAATAATGAAGCAACCAAAAACTAAGAAGCATTTTAACACCTCTATTAGTAATACAAGAAAGTGAATGAAGCTGCAGGAGGAAGAGCTGGAGTAGAGGAACCAGTGTTTGCCAAATGGAAAAACCCAAATCATTTTGAAATTTAAAAAAAAATATTTTTAATTAAATTTCTATATCTATAAAGAAACATTTTTGAAAGAGAAAGAAGAAAAGAGAGTTCCAGCTATGAAAACTATAATCATGAATGATCTTTTTTTTTAATGAATTTTTGAAAATGTTTCCTCTAATACCTTTCATGGCAGAGGCTGTAATCATTAAAATATGTGGATTTCCTCTTTATGAAGTCTTCAAAATTCCCTTGTTTTCTCTGAATAACTTGAAACCAATAACATATTCATAACAACATCTGCATTTCTGTACTATAATGTACTTCCACATTCTTTGATCAAAAATAACCATTGAAAATTGTAATGGTAGATAACAGGGAGATGTATGACCCAGCTCTGGCCTTACATCCTTATTATAGATCTCTGAAAAATGTTCATCATAATGACTGAATGAAAGCTGAGCACACCTTTAAAGTTTTGTATAATACTCATATACTATGGTCAGAAAAGGAGTAGTTCATGTATCAAATATACAATGTTGGAAAACTGTCTGTTCACATAATTAGCCATTCTAAATGTTTTCATGAACACAAGTTTTTCATATCCACATTATAAACCCTGCCAAAACAAATTCCTTCTGAATAGAAAAGAGCAGTACAAGGACTGACCACTTGTACATTTGTTAATGAAACGTTTGTAATAGGACATGCTAATAGCTAACATGGGTATGGTACTCTGCAAAGAAATTGAGAGTATGGTACCGCATTTTTATCATAGACATGAAATGGCAACTGTACCACTGTGCTTAAGCAAAAATACTGATCATTTTTACCTTTAAAGAAAAAAATAATATCTCTTGCATTTATACAGAGAACAACCTATGTATTGCTTAAGATCCTCAGCACAGGACACACTGAGACTTCTTCTTTGCCTCCACATAAGAATTTCTTCATTTATAAATAAATTTAGACAGGTATGGACTTCCACTTAGAAACCCTTTATGGTATTTTCTGCAGTGAACTAAACAGAGTTATATTCATTGCAAGGTAGTATTTCAAATATTCTTGACAGAAAAATTATGTCCAAAATTTAAACAGTGTAAGCCACATTAATGCAACAAATCTGAAATTTAGATTTTCTTTCTAAAACATGCATCTGATGTTAATTGTGATTGATAGGCATTGGTACTCCCCAAATTCTGACTTCCATCAGAACTTCTTGCCCCAGTGCTGCAGCTCCTGCTGGTACACTGATCCCCTGTGAACTAGAGATTTGCAATTGGTAAGTTTTGCAGGAAGTGTACCAGTGCAAGTCCTAGAACAGGCAGGAAGAGCAGGGATGGAACATACTTCATTTCCCATTATGGACAGTCTCAGTTTATATAAATATCAGTTTTGCTTGTCTTCACTAGATATCTCATGTATTGCTTTGGGTACACAAGAATCTGGACATCTGCGACTATTACCAGAACAAAATCCTCAAATTATAGACAATGTGTAAGGGTTACACTGATGTATTACAGCAGTGTATTAAGGCACTATGTGAATAACCAGAACACTAGAATATCTTTCCTTTCAGCTCTCATATGGCAATGGCAGGTGGGAAGTGGAAAGAATAGAGGACAGTAGCAGCAAGCAAAAATTTCAACACTGTGCAGATGAAATTGTTTGCTCTGCTAAACCCAATTACATGCCACTTCTGGCATGTCCTCAAGCTTCTACAGCTGATAGACACTTTATATCTTATGGTAACACAAAAAACATACATCTAAAACAATTTTTCTTATTCATTTTGAGTTTACTTTTAAGCTTTGTACAAGCTCTGAAGTGGAACATTAACCATATCATGAAATACAGCACTGCCAAAAGGCAGTTCATCTGTAAACCTGCCAATCCACAAGCTAAAATGATCAGTCTGAGAACATTTGGAAATGTGAAGTGTTGCCTTTGGGAGGAATAATAAGTGCTGAGAGTTCTGGTGTGTGAAAAACAGGTGAAAATTCAAGACAATTCTTTAACTTATGCCTTAAAAGGATTCTACAGATGACTGAAAATATATCTGTAATGTTGTACAAGGCAAATTCAGAGGTTGCAGAGGGAAATTTCTATTTTTCTCCTACTTTTTGTTTGCTTCATGACCTCAGGCAAGATTCCGAACACTACAGAGGTTTACAAACCTCTCTCAGAAGTGCATTGACAAAAAGAGATGGGGAAATGAGAAGAAGAAAACTCACATGATAGCATTTGAAAGGAAAAAAGGAGAAAGGGAAAATAGTTTAAAAGATTCCCTGAGTAATTGTAGATGAATAGCTGCAAAAGGAGTTATGTGACAGAAAAAAAGGTGAAGGAGGCAATGGTGCAGTGGTAGCAGGAGCTACTGTACATCTAATCAATAAGAAAACCTAATATTCTTGCTACTGACTATCCAAAAAAGTGATGCATCCACTTAGCAAAATGTACTAGCATCTCAATCATGTTCTTGTTTTCTGTTTTCTGTTTTCTTTCATATTATTAGCAGATTTTAACTGATCTTAACTGAATATTAGGAGGCCAAATTGTGATGTTCTCATGCCTCAGTTGTTGCTAAAGATTCGTCAAGGATGAAAGATTCATTTTGCAAAAAAGTTAAGATGTCAAAATCTGGTATTACTAACAATTAGAAAAACACAGGAAACTTTAAAAATTCCACATAAACAGAAAAGTCAAAAAATTTAAATTGTGGTTGGTTTAATTTTTTGTTTATGAAAAGGTAAACTGTTTCACTTGGGTCTGACTTTGTTTTTCTAGCATATAAAACAATATCAAAAAATGGAAATGAAAAGCTTCCAAGTGTAAAATCTAAAAATATTGTTCAAATGGTGCTGAAATGTGACCTTCACATTGTTTGAACATTTTTTCTAATTTTCTAATTTTCTTTCAAAAGAAATCCAAATTTTCAAAGGATTTCAATCGCCATGGAACTGTTCTGTGGAACCTTCACTGAGCCACTTTTGTTGTTACCAGGTCACTTCTTCAGGCTGGTATGATCAAATTTGACTGATCTTTTCTTGTGGCAACAAATCTCAAAAACTAGAAGTCAAGTCTTAACAAGAGATGCTCCTTAAGTCCTTACACAACAGTGCACATAAAACAAGTACACCAGCATCCAGTTTCTTTCCATCTCTTCCCCTGACAGATGGAAAGAATTATCCTGCTACTTCATACCAGTGTCTAGGCAGCAAAGGAGGAAAGGACATTGGAACAAACTATCTACTGCTGTGAATTAATGCTGCTTCACTAGAGTCACTGGAGCTACACTAATTTATAAGAGGAGAGAATTTGGCCCACTGAATCATTCAGAGCCCCAGAGAACAACACAGACATTTCCAGGGGGTAATTCCAGGCACAGAGAGGGATTTTGATTCTCACATGTACTACTAGAACAATGTTTGCTACTATAAACAAACAGGTAGTTTGTAAGCTAGAGACATGAAAATCACAGCACACTGTCAAGATATTGCTGTAACTAATTTCTCTCTTAGTGACCTTGTTTGATGAAATGGTTCTTTAAGAGTGATTTACTGCTTCAAAAACTTCCCAGTGAAGGACCTACAAGCGGCATAAATATTAAGCACATATGACTATTTTGCAGTTAGAAAAGCTGAAGCACATACTTGCTGTAGGTCACAGGGAGGTGTGTGGTAATGATAGGAGCAGAAGCAAATTCTCCTTCCTTCTCTGAAACTTTAAAATATACTCCAGATTATTTAATGTCCTTCATGTGAAAATGAATGAGTTTAACTCACAATACCTTGCCATTTATTTTCATATCTGACATCTGCCTTTATCTGTTACTCCCATCCAAAGCCTTCATACTATATATGCAATTATCAGATTAGCTTCTCAAGGTCATTGATTCTCACTCTGCTTCAGAGCAGCAGGGTTGTCCTTGTCATGTCAGTGAGGTCATTTGCAAATACTTTCCCTTGGTCTATGCCACTTGCACCATGTAAAAAACAACCTAAGGTAAGATCCAATCTCAAAATGAAGAAGTTGATCCTGCCTTCACTGGAATTTTAGACCAGAATAGTACACCGGTGGTGTCATCTCCAACTTGTTGCAGCATAAATGAGATCTAAGAGCAGAACCCATTTAACACTTGATTGATCCTCTGTCTGAAAGACATTTGGAAGGGAAATAGACTTAACGATCTAAAAGACTTTTATATCTAATTTCTGTGATTCATTTCATATACAAAGATGGTCTAGGAGGCAGTCAGTGACTCAGAGTAGGTGTATCTCCGGCATATAAAGTATCCATTTGTTCCACCTTGATAAAAATGTCTAGTAGCCTCAGGAAGTCTGCCTGCCCCACTACTTCCAAGTCACATTACATCTTTCTCATTATTTTTAATGAGACACTTCAAATTTATTTCATGTTTTCACAATGAGATGTCCTGCACCCTATTCAAAATAACAAGTAAAAATCCACTTTTACTTTATTAAAAGTATATATTGCAGCTTGAGGATCAGAATCTGTTTTAAAATACACTCGTACAGAATCTGAGCAACTCTGTTTAGATCAGTAGAACTACTCAAGAGAGTGACTTTTTAATTCAGATCAAATCCTGGTCCACAAACTATAGTTCTTTCATTTACATTAATGAAGCCAAACTGATTTTCCACAAGTATTAATGGGATCATATTTTTGACCTCTATTTCTGTTACTTTTGATAAAGTTATAAATGAAAGACTTAAGAAGTTAAAATGCATTAGATCTCCTTTCTAAATTAAATGTGTTTATAGGCTTATACAATAAGTCTTTCTTTGACCTGCATCTGATTCAGAATAAGAATTACATGCTCAACATACATGTATGAAGAGCCCTGCACATAAACTACAATGAGGTATCAACTAAGTTGAAATCTTGAAGATATAAAAAGTATTTTATATCAGTGTACCTGTTTGGAAATCATTCACAATCAATTTCTTACCTGCTGAGTAACATCTTGCTTTTTGTCCATGTCCACTTCATTCTAGTTCAAGTCACAATTAGAAATGGCCTAGTAAAAATACATCCCATATTTATAGCCAGAGTTACAATAAAGGTTAGTAAGAACAGAATTGCTGTAAAGTTCTTTTCCCAGAAGGCCATGGCAGATGATGAACCATAAAGAGTAACCCTAATGTGTCATGGCCAGGAGCACAGTTTTCTGGAATAGTGTTAAAGTAGTAAAATGACAAAAACACATTATTAGCTGACTGCCTGCCTGGAAACAAAGACAACTGAGCATAAAACTGTTTTGCTCAACTTTTTTCCTCACAAAAGGTTTTTGTCCTGGAATGAGCCATTTTTATTCTGGAATAGTAGCTATTGTTAGCCTCCTTAGAGGTAAAACCTATATTGGGCAATATAACAACAATATGTTATTGAGGGACAGGAACAGGAATTTGAAAGACAATACACACTGCAAAGACAGCACATAGCACTGGCCTGTTATTCTAGGTGCTTGTATGTTGCTAATTAATACTGGAGGATTTGGTTGTATTAGAATGGGGGTGTCTCTTTTTTTGCATCAGGCCTCTAAAAAATTTCAAAGATTGGATAGCTAAGCTTGGCTTTCTTATATTTTTGTATTTATCAGATTTAACATGAATTCAAAGGATTATGTTTAATTGACATTTCATCTGTTCAAGCCCTTTAGCTGACATAACATTAGAGGATGAGTGTACTGTGTGCATTTACAGCAGGACCCCTGACAGCTGATCATTCAATAAATTGAATTAAACATCATGTTAAGGATGGTATTTAACCCTGGCAAAACTGCAGTTTCATCAATTTTAACACTTTTTAAAAATGAAAATAAAAAATTGAGTTTGTTAAAGATATTTCATAAAAAGAATGACTATGGGTTAGGAGCTATAGCTCACAAAAATCTTAGGCATCTTCAGTGGAATTTAGAAATAGGAATGCTCAAGTCCAGAAATGTCATTCTGAAAACCCTTCTCATCTTGAAAGCACTGAAAGGCCACAGCTCTTAACTTTGTGACCCCAGCTGCTTAAGTCTTGTTATTACCCCTGCTCTGAACTGTCCCACTTGTCCGGAGCAGAGCAGGGCAACAACTGGTTAACTGTGAAAGTGTATTGGTATTCAAGAAGTAGGCTTTCTTATAAGCACTTGACATTCTGTTAAGCAGAAGTTAAAAAAAGAATACCTACCACACACTGGTAGGACTGCGCTCCTGGAAGACAGATAGGATGAAAGTCAGCATTTTGCTTGCCAAATATGCTGCTCGTGACAGTGAAGCCTCTGTTCAAAATACTTTTTTTAAAAAGTCGCCCTCAGACTGTCATCCCACAACAGGCAGATCCCTTTCTCAGGCAACTTATAGTTGCTGCAGACCTATAGCTTGCCATGTGGCAGAGTTGCTTGTCAGTCTATGCTGTGATTAGCTGTGCCAGGAGGAGATCACTTCTCAGTAGGACTGCTTAGACAAAATAGTGTGAGAAGCAGAGGCCAGACAGAAACAGGTCTCCTGGCTCTCCAGGTTTTCATTTTGAATGCAAGCCTGAACAACTTCAGCGCAAAGTTTGAAAAAAGATACTCCTCAGATTAAAAATCTCATTCTCCAGAGCAAGAAAAAATTATTCACAATGAGGGTGGTCAAACTCTGAAACAAGTGGCCCAGAGAGGGTATGGAATTGCTATCCTTGGCAATGGAGATATTGGAGATATTCAGGACTTGACCGACCAAGGACCTGAGCAATCGGATATAACCTCAAAGTTGACCATGATTAAGGTGGTGGAGCAAACCTGATGACCTCCAGAGATCCCATTCAACCTACATTATTCTGTGATTCTGCACTTGATTCATTCATTCATATTTTTGTTAATTTTCATTACATTTTTGCAAGTATGAAGCATCTCTACCATACTTTCCATTCTATTCTACTCTGTTCTGCTAGAAGTCTGTCACATGATGACAAGGTTAGGACAACCTATGCCTTAAAGAGAGTAGTGATGAATAATGTTTTCACTAGTACTGGAAGGATTAACTGTTCCCATCTCAAGTGCACATTAGACTCTCCTAAAAATACTGTGTTGTTTTGCTTTGTTTTCTGGATAGAGTGAAATAGGAGAAGGATAGTATTCTCTACCAGTACATGTTTATGAAATGCTGCTGAACTTAGTAGAACTATGCTGACCAGAAAAGCTGAGAATCTGATCCAGAAACTGATGGAAGCCCATTTCTCATCCACCACGACACACAGAACACAGCATAGAGCATAGTTTGTTCAGCAACTTCCCCCCCATCTCCTACCTTTCACAAAGAAAATAAACTAGGCCAATTCCACTTTTTCTGCACAAGGAATATTCATGTGTTTGTAAAGAAACTGGCATCTATATATGGATTCAGGAAAAATTTTCTGTCACTAAACTTTTTTCAAAACTTGCTTTCTCACAGACTTGCTTGTATTGCTTTGTAAAAATAAACCTCCCCACAGTCTTTCCCCCAGAAAAGTTCCAGAGATGAGGGCATCCTGAGAGGGAGAAGTATTTTGTTAGTATCTGGTAGAGAGAAGGGATGATAAAATGAACAAGATCATGTTTATTTTATATACATCATTGTATTCTGCTTGATGGGCTTTTCTCTTAAAAGTAAGCATATTGTGAAGGATAGAAAAGTTGATAATTTTACAGAAATCTGGTATAGCTAGTAGTCAACTGTGCCTAGAGTGAATGGCCATTGTTACATGAGATGTAAAGTTAATAGGCCTAGAAAATGAAGACAGGCAGAAGACTATGTTTCAGAGTCTCCTATAAGTGGTGAATTCCAGATCCCTGGAAACCCAGTGTAGCAGCTGCTTTGGCCACCAAAGAAAGAGTCAAACAGTCTGAAGTAATGACTACTGTTAGATCTGGGAAGCAGCTATGAGAAACATCCTTACCGCTCCCGTGACACTGACATCGATCCCTCGTGGATGGAGGAGCTGAGCAGACCTGCCCCTCCAGCTCTTCCTCTTCCATCTGCCTCTCCCATCTTTCTCCCCTCCCCTTTTTTCACTTGTTTGGATTATGGAAGCACCCTTGCCAGGCTTCAACTCCTTTAGGTCAGGGTAGCAAAATGCAATTTATCTTCCTTGCTAAGAAACCTTGAGATGGTTTCAATCTTAACATTAACAACATGACATTGTGCTAAAAAATGGTTTTCCAGCTTATACGAGCTACAAAATCATGTTTAACATTGTTATTAGTAAATCCAGCTCCTGAAGGGTGTTTACCAGGTAGCCTAAAATTTTCATAGATATATGTTCTTTGTAGTGTCACTGGAAAGGGAATCTCAAAAGACCTGCCCATAAAGGGTGTTCTCGGGAACACCCTTTTTACACGCACACATTTTTACACAAAATGTTCCTTTTCTTTTTAGAATGTACTACTGATATCATAAGTTTGCATAATTCTTTAATTTAAATATGCTGGGCTTCAGCTGCAGTTTATCCAATATTAATCTAAAAACGTAAACACTTCAGAGAATAAATATAACACATACCAACAATCACAGAAGCGAACACTTAATACTTAACTACAGATATTTTGCATGCACTGTTTGTGATGAATAAGTGGTAATGAGAAAGTGGAAACTGCTCATTATCCCATTAGTAGCTCTTCAGTAGCTAAAAAAGACATACAGCTTCTCTGATGACAACTATTGAAGAAAATAACTATAGATTCAGGGGATTTCTCTGCTGGCCAGCTGCCAATAACTTTTAGGCACATAACTTGCCATCATTATGGTTTAGAACTATTTCTGATTCCACCTAATGATGTCAAGTTTTTTGCACATGTTTTCTAAACAAGAGATAAAAAGTATCACAGTTTGTAATTTCTACCCATTCAAACTGGTTTTCCAGAAGGGGAAATTCTTATATATTTTTATTTAAAATTGGTTTAAATAGGAAAGAATCAAGCCTCAGGCATCCACTGGGAAGCTTTTTTTTTCCCCACCAGTGAAGGTTACCTTCAGTTTTTAATTTCAGAGGGTCTCCTGAAATGCCTAAATTTTTCAATGGAAACTTACCAGGATCCAGATATCGTATCTGGGATAGGTCTCAAATAGTGCCTACGGCTTCCCAGGTTGGAGGAAGGGAGGATTACATCCTGTGTTCTGCTCATGGGCCTGGAAAAATTCTCAGACTAATTTTATCACTTCCTTTTATGATCTAATTTTTATGGGAAGCAACCATGCCCGTTTTTAATCCTGGCAGGCATGCCAAAATATGCCTATCCATCCCAATCAGCTTCAAAGTAGTCCTCTCCTTAGGGATAGCTAAAGTAGGTAACTAAAGGTTAACAGAGGACACGGTCAAATGGAAAATTGTTTCTTCCACTTTCAGGTTTAAAAAAAAAGCCCTTTTAAAGCCTTACAGTAGTATAGCATGCAGAGATTTCCAAACTGTTGCCAACTAGCCAGTGTTAACTAACATCCATACTATACTACACTGTACAGATACAAGTTAAGATGGATTTTGCACAGACCTATCTCAAGAGCTTTTCAGTACAAAGACTCTTGAGCTCCCCAGTTCCTAGACTGGCAATTATATCCAGCAAAAAGAGATATTCACTAAGTCTCTTCCTCACCACCATAAATCTATAAAATTCTGTCCTAATACCTAAAGGCTGGCATTACAAAACCAAAAGAGAAATCTGAATGCCAAAATCCCTTTAGGAAAAACTAACCTAATGTGTTCTTTCACCAACAGGATATATTTCTGTTTTTAACCCTAACACTGTGCCTTGCCATCATTATAAAATAACACTGTATCTTTTTCTTCACCTGTTCTTCACAATCAACATAAGATATTTTTCAGCATCAAGACTTGCAGAAGACTTCAGGCAGTTAAGTTCCAGTTTATATTGCCATCTAGTAAAATACAGAAACAGAAAAATGATTAGAGCTTGCTATTTGTACTGATCCTCACTCAGTTACTGTAGCTATCTTTCTGCTAAGCTCTCTTTAAGGATTTTTTTCATATGCTTTCTCTTCCAGCACTTTCACAAGTATGCCTTCACTAAATATGATTGCAAATATCCAGTATCCCCACATTAAGTGCCCAGTGCCTCTTTCTTGATTTATACACCGGTTAGGTTGCTAGGCACGCTACTGCAAAGAGCTGCTCACTCCACTATTTATTTGCGGGTGCCAAAAGGTAGGCATAAATGGTACTCACAAAGAGAAGACTGAAAAATTGGCCTCAGGTGTATTTAATGAAGTTGAGGTACTCTTTATATCAATGTCATTTATAAGAAACCTTATCAACATGTATTAAGCATTTATCTTATGCTCATAAGGACTGAAATTGTTAGAACTGTTGATTTTTGGAAACTGTAGTGTTATTTGTACTTGAAATGGTGCTTCAGTGTATATTCTCCATCATTTAAGCATTAAAGTGAAATGCCAGACATTTTTATATCCTTCCTAGTTCTTGTTCTTTCACGTATAAAATGTGCAAACAAAATATAGGGACCTTTTATTCATTTTATTCCTGAAATCACAGTTGATTTATTTTCTAGACTGAAATTTAAAAATACTTTTCCAATAATAAAGAACCACTGATTAGGAGATCATGAATAGTCAGTCATTCTGTGAGTTGACGTGATACTTTTACGCAAACAGCCAAGCCTTTATGAGCTTATATCATTCCTAATAGAAAGGAACCAAATATTTTTTCATCCTTTCACTGCTTCCTCTGTCTTATTAAGTGACTGGAAATAATTCTGTTTCTTCTATCTGTTGCTTTATTTTTTGCTTGCTTTCTTTGCTAAAAATAGAATTTCCCTATCCAGTCTGGATGTCAGGCTGCTCTTCATATATTAAAAAGAGCTTTGGGCCAAAAGTCTTTCCTTGTAGGCCAGCTTGTACTTACAAGGCATTTTACTTCACCCACTCCTGCATACAACTGTCACTGAGGTAGAATTGAAAAAACAAATCACAGACTACTGTTAGAGATTTTAGACAGGGGATGAAGAATATTAGATTGGCAGCAAAAGGAAAACATAGCTGGAAAAAGAATTCATGTCCCACCAGCCCTGCCTCAATACACCTTCCTCCCTCTCCTTCACCCCAACTGTGGCAACAGACACTCCCCTGGCAGTCACACGCCACCACAAGGCAGATCTTACAGAGGCCAAGCAGCCGCAGAGCTGTGCAGCAGCTAGAAATTCTTGTCTGTCATTTCCCATGCCTCTTCCAGCGCCTAGAAGGCCACCTGCCTCACAGAGTGAGCCCATGCACAGCTTGTCACAGGATGCAGTGCTGAGGCATGACTGTATCTTGTGATGGGGTCCGGGGAGGGAGACCAGCAAGCAAGACATGAGACACTCCTCCCAGTGAACATGCACCAGCCCCTGCAAACTATAATTAGCAATCTGACGATTAAATTAAATCAGGATAATAATGCTTGAATTTCTAATCCTGCAAAAACATCACACAAACCTTAGTAACTATATTCCAGCTTTACAGTTATCTGTATAATGCTCTCTAGTTATGACACGCTCTCTGAGATAAACAGGAAGAAATAGCACACCAGAAGCACCAACACCATCTTCTGCAGCAGCTGGGATTTTTCACATTGATCTACCACCCAAATTCCTGACAGATGTAACAGTCATGAACACAAGTGTCACAAGCTGAGATGCTGCAACTATAGATCATTGCATCCTTTGTAAAAGTTCTGCTAACTCATTCCAGAATCCTGCTAATTTGGGATGGCCATGAACCTATGCTGGAGGAAGGTTAGACCCTTACTACTGGCTGCCAAATGGACCATGACCAGTGCAACATGCCTTGACTCTTGTTACCTAGCACATTTTCCCCCTGCAGCTTTTTTCTTTTCCCCACTCAGTCTTCAGGAGCCATTTCATTTTTTGCCTCCCAGAGCCATTTTAACTGAAGGATGGGATAAATTCATTATACTTCAACTGCCTCCAAGCTCAGGTGCCTCTTGCCTTTGTTCATACCTCTCCTATGCCCTCCAGATTTTCACAATAAGACATCTATTGAGCCTCATTCATTTAAATTCTCCTTTGGTAACTTAGGCACATAGCCCTACCTGCTGCAGAGAAAGGAGCAAGATGACATTAACAGTCTTGACCTTCCACTTAGACTTAGGAAGGGAATTTGGATGGGTTCAACAAGTGTCATAGACATAGCTTCCAAGTTCCTATAGGTCAAAGCAAACAGCAGACTTCAAGGTGCCATTGAAATGCCTTAATACTACAAGAGGTGCTCCATGGCAGTGTAGTGGTAAAAGTAGAAAGATCCTTCAAGCACAAGAGGAACAAACTGATCCAACCTCCTTGCAGCACACAAATATTTCAGCCTGCTTGGTAGATGACTTGTCAAATATTTTTGATGAGGGAGTAGTGACTGTTTCATAGTACATAATCATGTAAATCTCTGAAAGTAATGATGTATTCCACAGGAAAATTAGAAATCTTAGTACCTATTCTGAGAGTATTAACAATATTCATGCCAGTCACTCTCCAGTTCTGAATTTTCTAATTTCCTGTCCAAATAGTATATGTACACGATCAATAAGCAGAAATTAATCGATTCTACTATTTTAATTTGCACTTATAAATTTACACAAAGAATTCAAACAAAAAAGTACATATTTGCCCATATTGTGCACTTGCTTGTAAAAAAATCTTTAGTATCTGCAAACTTTAGGGTCTTTCTCAGGTCATATCTGGAACCTTAATACAAACATATGGGAAATTACCTTAAAGATTATCTCTAAAACAATTTTTAGCACTTAATAGACAAAAAGGAATTCTGCACTGGTTGATTATACTTACTTTAAACCTTTGTGGTTCTGCTGATTAAAATTTGACCCCAACTTTATTAGCCTGATTAGCTAGATGCTTTTGACGTGTTTGTGCTATTGCACTCTAACCCCAGCCTTCTTTACTTTTATCTCCTCAGTAAATGTGTCCACTTTGAAAATAAATTCTCTTTTACACTATTTGCATAAAAAGAACTATCTGGTCTGCCTGTTCTATTCATATATGTTCATATTCATTATATGAATATATATTATATTCATATATGTTTATTCCCTGTTCCCTTGTAGATAATTTGTGCTGTTCAGTCAGAAAGAAGAACATATTTTTCATTTGTTCAAAAACATAGTCATCCAGGATACCGTAGATATGGTTTCAATTCAATGTGTGCCCGAATGGATTTAAACATACAGTTCTCCCATCCATACTAATTCTCCCAACAATCAGGCCAACAACTGGTGTTGCAAAAGGAATGGATGACAAAGGTGCTTAATCTTTCTTGTTAAAATTGTTCCACTTGATGTGAACTGATTACAAATTCATTGTGTCAGATAAAGAGATGTATAAGCATAATTCTGTTTATCACTGGTGAGGGACTCCTCTAGACAGAGGTGCTAAATTTAATCTCTGCCTCAATGAAAATGATACATTTTATGTTGAAATTCTTTTCTGTCTAGCCTTTATACCAAGTAGGTTTTGAATTCTATTAGCATAGATGGTGTAGGGTCCCTTCCCTTTGGTCCCTCTTTCAATCCAAGAGGGTTATACTGTGACTTCAGTTGCACCAGTGAAACCTATGATATCTATAGGATTTCATATAAATAATTGGGATGACATTAGCAGCTATACCCCAAACCAAACGGCTCAGTATTTTTAATTGTTACATTTTAAAAAAGCATCAAGGGCCTTTCTCTTCTAGCCCCCATAAACACAGGTCTGTGAGCAGTAAAGGACAAAAGTCATTCTAACTATGCTTAGTCTCACTTGGACATATATAGCCTACAAATGCTTTCCTGACTAGGAACAAGAAATCTAAACCAATCATAAGAATACAGAGGGAAACTGATCACAGCTATAAAAACATAAGCCTACTCATATGACTTTAACCAAAATTAACCTCTGAAATCTAGGGTTTTTTCCATGGATAACTGAAATCCGAATATGGTTCTGATTTGCTTATAGAGATTCAATGGTACTAAGCAATTGTCATGTTTTCTTGAATTCCCATAGGAATCTCCCATAGTGTAGAAACTTCTTCTTATCAGCACTGAGGAATATTATGACAAGGGTCAGAATAGCTTTTGCATTTTGTTGGTGCCCCAACGCCTTTGGGCAAGACAATTTGAGAAACTCAGCATTCATTTAAAATATATATTTCTATCTCACATTTTCAAGGAAGCCTTGAAAGCAAACACATTAGGAAAAAAATACCTTGAGAGTTTGGTTGTTTGGGGATGGGGTTTGTTTTGTTTTTTGCTTCTTTTGTAAAACTATATGCTATCTAAGCCAGCCTTAATTAGTAAACAAAGCTTTGTATGTTGCATGTGAAATCACTTATGACTTTACAGTACTTTATGGTGTCACAGTTCAGACTCAGTTGTGCCCAGCTTTGCCACTCATATTAATGGGTCTGCCTCATTGATTTCAATGGCTCAGTCAACACTCTGTAGTCCACTTTGATCTGAACTGCACTCTGGTCTATAGAGGGTAGACCTGACCACTTACTGCA
Source organism: Apteryx mantelli (assembly GCF_036417845.1). Classification (NCBI taxonomy): domain Eukaryota; kingdom Metazoa; phylum Chordata; class Aves; order Apterygiformes; family Apterygidae; genus Apteryx; species Apteryx mantelli. The sequence goes on along the minus strand of NC_089980.1, from coordinate 109,954,071 downwards.
CTGCTGCATTAGCTCCTTTGCTACCCACACACCTGAGTTTCCTTCCAAGTGAAACAAGGTCAAGTGGGGGATGACATGCATCCCACTTCTTGTCCTGACATGAAGTTAGGACACTACCAGGAGCACACCCAGCAACCAGGACTAAGTGGTCCTCAGCATCTTTGTCCAATGGTTAGTTTCAGCCAAAAAAGAGCAGTACTAGCTTTATAAAGGTTAGATATGAACGGTAAATTATAAACCATTTAAAAAGGAGGATTTAGGCAGAGGAGAGGAAACTTACAACTGTACTGAACTGGGAATCTATTGAGTGTTATATTCTTCAACTGCAAGTGAAGGTTTCTGTCCCAAACCAGTCAATATGATAGAGACTGAGAAGCAAACATGTTCTTTGTTGTATGTAGTATGAAATTCTTCTCTTGGATTCCACAGACCAGTGCCCAGCAGTCTCTGTCCCACCACAGTCAACCAAACATGGAATGGACTGTGCATTGTAAGCAACGTATAAACCCCTGGTCAAGTTGGCTGATTTTGCAATAAAAATGCTATTTTTTTCTGAGTGAAGGAAAAGGCTACTTACAATGCATATTAGTAGGGTCAGTGAATGATAAAATAAAAGGGTCATAGCTGTCTCAAAACCTCTTTCATCTAGTGACTTATATGTATAGATGATACTGCACCCCTTTTATCTGCTAGCTGTATAACAATTGAATTTTTGGTTCATATAAATCCTGTCCCCAGTGATCCAGATATTGTGCTTTTATATCTTTCTTTATGTTTCTTCATAGAGAGAGAGACTCTCAAAAGACCTAAAGAACATAATAAGCAGTGCTGAACATTTAATATAATTCTACTTATACAATAGTAATACAGGATTTTTACTATATGAAGCAATGTTTGTTCCTATGCTGGTTAAAAGTGGTCATGCTCTTGGATACAGGGATAAACAGTAACCTTTATATTTTCAAGGATGAGCTCAGGGAATTAACTGTATGTTTTTGATAGCTTTAATGAAAGTTCTGTGACTAGAACATTATTCAGCTCTGTAAAATCATCGCACATGAGCCTGGGGAAAGAAAGAGTTAGGGAATCTGTGAAAAGAAGATGTGGCTTTCTAGTTAATTAAAATATTCATCCATAGTCATAATGTTTATCCTTTTTTATTCATAGCTGTGCTTGGCATTGTTTTTAATCTGGGAAATTTGCAGTAATTTTAGAAACAAGTTCCAAAAAACCACCCTAAGTGATAGAGACACTCAACTTCACCCCAGCTACTATGTTTGAATGAGCTTGTTTGATTACACTGAAAAAGGTGAATATATGCCCCATTTACACCAACCAAATGACAAGGGCACTACATCTTGTGAAGTGCTGTAGCAAACAGTTCAGCTTAAATCAGAACCATGGTTTCTATACTGATCATCCAAAAATGTCCTAAGAAATAGAGCATCTGAAAGTAGGTCTCACTAGTGTTTTTCTTCAAGGTAGGTACATATCTCTCCTTGTCTTTATACAACTTTAAAATCCCTCTTTCCCTTGTGGAAATGATTCTTTAAAACACATTTCTGACCATGCTCAGCCAGAGCTGAGACTGAATACCTGAAGTTACACAGCTGCAGAAAAGATAAATTGCTGCAAAACACAATACATACTCTAGTCTTAGTCAGTAGACTCCACAGGTGCAAATGGTAGCGGCACTAAGCCAGCTCAAAGGTGTACACCAGTGACTGGGCCTGGTCATGGCAGACTGCAGTAAACTCAAGCAGAAAGAAAGCAGTTAAGGGGAACACCAGAGAGCTCATACTGCATTAGGCCTTCTGTGAGTTATTTTCCCTGTTTCCTCAGTGTATCTACTAAATTCTGCTGTCTTTACTCCAGCAGCATTTGTAAAGGCTCTCAGGTACTAGGTGAATCCCACTGAAGTTAGTAGAGCTGCATGCAGATAAATCTAAGAGATTTTGACTCAAAACATTTTCTGCATTTTATATGTTTTAAAAATTTGAAATAGTTCAAAGTGTACCTATGAAAAAAGACCAGCATACAGGTGAATCCTGAAGCAATGAGGCCTTTTCAAACATTTCATTAAAATCTGCAGTCAAAAGTCTTCCAGACAATTATGCAAAATGGACATCAGAATAGAATACTAAATACTAATACTAAAGAATACTAAATACCTAACCTTTCAATCTCAGCTGGTAAATTAACAAAAGCAAACAATAGTTGTTATGTTCTCTACTTACGTTAGGTGGCACCATCCTCACAGATTTATGGTTTATGTAAAAAAGGAGCTGTAAAACAATCATTCCGAAATCGAGTAGAGATACCTTCATACAAAAGGTACTTCATTTGCTGTGAATAGGAACATCTTAAAGTATTTAGACGAGCAAAAGTACTTGGTTTCAGTGTAAAAGAAATCTCCATTGCTGAAGAAATTCTGCAAGGAATAACTAGCAGGAAAGTAGCAATGTCATGGGGCTTACCAGAAAACCTTGCTCTCTAATAGGCTTATTATTAAACCTACATTGCACACCCCATCTCTAAACAGGTTTCTGTTCTCAGAAAAATAGAAGTCAAAACTCACTTATGATTCATCTTATTTAGCTGCATTATAATAATTTGCCAGGACTCTTGCATTCTTCAGTTACTAGTGGAGAAATTTCTCAAAAAAAGCTGACTGAGATAGACAATTCCATTTTGGAACATTTGTGAAGATTTCACAGTGTGGTTCACCCTGTGTTCAAATGAAGTCGGAACTTTTACAACAGTTGTAGAAAAGGAGGGAGTAAGTGGTGGCAGCAGCAGACTGCAGATTCATATCAGTGTTTTCTTCTCAGATCACATACATGTCAGGCAAAACATAGACTTAGACATGGGTATCCAGCATCTCTAGGTAGTACCCAAAAACAGTGATAAAAACATAAGAAGGTTCCCTGCCTCTGAAGAAAACTTTGCATACATCCACCCATTTCTGCAAAATGTTTTCACTCTGATGAAATACCATACTTCGGCAACAGTGTTCCAGTTGGCTGTAGTCCTAACTATTTCTATGCCAATAGTGAGCAATCGCAGTTGAAAATCTCTTTAGAAGAATTTCTTACAAGGCTCATGACACTCGTGCTTCTGGTCCCAGGGAGAACTGCACTTGAATCTTCTGGGTTTAGTCTTGCCAGACTTGGAAAAACAAATACAGTCAAATGGATAGGAATGGATTGATAGGACCTGTCTAAATATTTCAGAAACTTGGAAAAGATGTGGCTTTCTATTTCATTGTTCTGTCTCTAGTTTAATACTCTAAGAGGTCAAACAATCAGACTAGGTAACCTCTCTTTCACAGCCTAAGGAGTTAGGGTCAGATTTGTAAAGGCAAATAGATGATATCTGAAATTTTTACCTACATGCCTAGCTCCTTTGGCTGGTGATTCTATCAGATCAAATTTCCACTCAGAGCAAGCTTGTGCCATTTATCAGCACTCACAGAGACTGGTTACCCAAACAGTCTGTGAGCTGGATGGTAGTTAGATATCAAAGTCTTTTGAAAATCACCAAAGGACTCAATATGCAATTTTAGATATCAGGTCAAAAATAGCCTCCTAATCCTATTAAAACTGGCACCAGTAAGAGGGATTTTTAGTAAATGTAATGATTTGACCAAATCATGTTGAATGATGTTCTTCCACTCTGGTTATGCCCAGATGAAAAGCTACATTCATTTGGAATTATGATTGACTGTCTGTGATTTAGTGTGGGTAAAAATATGATAGGGATGTTGTGAACAGCACCAAAACAAATGGGCTCCTCAGCATTAAGGTTAAACTTAAAAGAAAACCAAGCATGTTAAGGTACAGAAGGCCTTAAACACAGTCTTAATTGTGCCTTGAGATGACTTCATGCAACAGCCATGCAGTTATTACTAAATGCATCATAGTACTGCAGTCCCAGATAAGACAGAACTGATTACCAAAGACTCTTACTTTCTGTTTTCTTGCTAATATTGCTGCTTCAGAGGTGAATTAAGGATGACCAATCTACTTACTAGAAAACATCTCTCAAATAACAGCAAAAAAGTTAGAAAATATTGCAAAGGAACTGAGTATAATTTTTCTATTGTTCCCAAGGAAACTGCATTAATATCAGGGTTAAAGATTTCAAGGAACTGCAGCAAAATCCTGCTGAAAATACTTTTTGACAGCAAGGATTACAAGGTCAATCTATAGTACCTTTTTCCGAGTTCCTGGTGTTTAAAGGAAGATGGAATGGGGCTTTCAGCATCTAATAAGCCAAATGGAGAATGGAAACATGTAAGTGCCTAATATATGGCATTTATAAAAGTTATAAGTGCAGTGCTAATCTGGATATGTTTACAATAGACCAGAACACAGTAGCCCCAGAAATCAGTTTTGCTCCCATTTACCTGTGTCTCTTACACACTTGATATAGGTGATGGAACTGCCTACACCTGAAGAAACGAGGAGAGAATCAGATGGCTTTTTTTGTAATCTGCTGTTACTGGGACTGTATCTGTGACTGTAGAAAAGGGGCCTGGATGTAAAAAACAAGCATATCAGTTAAAGTAGTTAATATGTACAGCAGCACATACTGCAACAGAGAATATAGTAAATTTTATCATCATCTTGCTGCTATTTTGCATTTACTTGAGTCAGGTAATATCAGTGGATCCAACAACCGTCATTTATCATTTGTCCTCCTTGAAGCAAACATCCTTGAGGTCGAACCACTGAAATATATACTCATTATCTATATTAGGAGACAAACTGAACAGAGTGAAGTTAAGTGTGCTGCCTCTGATGCCTTGTAACATTCATACTTAATGTTATCTGCCTTGTCCATTGAAACACTACTGGGTCAAGGCTGCACAAAAAGATTAATATATTCTCATCATTATACTCTTGACAGAGTCCATGAGGATGATTCATACCCTGATAGACTTCCAGACAATGGTATGGAAGCATCACTGAGCACAACAGAAGAATGGACTGAAGGTATACCATGACATTGGCTTGGAATGCCCTCTAATAATGTACTGTTGGCCCTCCCTTGCCCATAGTAGACTATTACAAATCTTCCCTCCACCAGCAAGCCTGACATGGTTTTGGTACCTGCCCATGTGCCAGGCAGCATTCTACCAAGCAATGCCTGGGCACAGTTTAGGGCTTAGCACAGGCCAGGGACCATTTCTAATAGGTGGCTCAGACGTGCCAAACTCATTCTGGAAGGTAAGAGAGATCAGACATATGGACATGAGTCATGCTGTTCCAGTTAACCTCAGGGCACAAGAGCTGTTCTTGGCCTTATTTATATACTGGTTTACATTTAGGCTGACAGTACAACAGGGGAAAAGGAGGTAGTGATGCTATACCACATAGGAGGCTATGAACTGCGATGTCTACGTTCTGTGCTATGGGTCTTTGGCAGAATTCGGATGCCAGATCATTACCTGCAACTCCAGTAAGCACTGTGAGGGACTGGTCCCTCTGTGTCATAGTCCACCATAGATCATGACTTAGCACATCTTGAGCCTCTATAAACTGTTTTAATCAGTCCAACAAAATTGGCACAGATTGGCAAATGTTGTGCAGATGGAATTTCTGACCCATCCCCCTCACTGCCTTTACAGCCAGTTCACACCTACCAGTTTCTCCATGTTGGTCAGTTACTTGCATCATAAGCAGGCTCCACCTTCCAATATCCAGCACAGAAGTCAAAAACTCCCACTCACAAATAACTCTCTCTACCCTCTAGCTGCCTTTAATAATGACTGGCTTCCCCAGAGACACCTGCTTGCATCCTCAGTAAGTACCTGACTGTCCTTGCGAATAGACAGGGTATAAGGAGAGACTCCATATCTGCTTACATGTTTAAGAAGCAGCATCAAAACCACACATCCCTGCTGCTATTTCAATATAACTTAGAAGACAGATCTTTTTGGTTTTTTTCCAGTGACCCATATAACAGGCTGATCCAGTTGAGCATAAGGACAAAATGCAAGAGGTAAGAGTCCAAGATAAAAAGTGATTACAAAAACAATGAAAAGGAACCTGACCTTATAATAATGAGAAAATGACTGTGTTGCTGTCAAGCTAAACCTGCCTAGAAACAGGATTAGCATGAAGAGTGGAACAGGTTCTTAAGCACCTCATTAGTGTGATGAGTGTTAGCAGCGTGACCATTCCCCTCCTCTGAGGTGTGGGAGCAAGAGAAGAAACTTCTGCTCAACAGGGAGAACTGCTCCCAAAGCTAGACAAATCTGTTCTCATTAAAATCTCTGCTCCCATTCGCAGAGGAGTGCCAGAGCCTGATACTCCTCTCTGCCTGCCACCCCAGGATCTGCTGACCTACGGAGTATTGGAAGAGCTATTGAGAGTAAATGTTATTTCTTTATTGGTTATAGGAGAGAAAGAATAGGGCAAAATGAGTGTCAATGACAGTTTGTCTCAGAGCAGCAACTGGAGTAAAAGTTTTTTATGAATTATTTGTTAGAAGCTAGATAACAATTTTCAAAGACACTACTCGTGATCAAAATTGTTGGTCACTACCTGAGTGTGCTGGATTTGTAACTACGAATTTTAGGTCAAAAACTCTTCATCCTAACCCATCCCTATGCTAACCAAATCTTCCACCTGTCCCAAGTGCTACATGCCACTATATAAATAACAGTAATTAGTAAAAATATATTTCCTGATGCTTTTCATATTACAGTAGTAGTTGGGCATTTTGTGTGGAACAATGCAAAAATATCATATAAAGCTCCAGCAGAAAAACTAGGAACAGTGAAACTACATGCAGTGCACGTAAAACTTTGTTCAGAAATTAGATATCTCCTACAGAAGCTAAGCATCATTGCAAACTTCACTATGCAAAATGAATGTCCTCTGGCTTGCCTTTTCCAGTGTAAATACAAAAAGAAGGAAGGCCTACCAAAACAAAACACTATTCAAAATACACAAATCTCTCCTTGACAAGAAGATAACACAAGAAGAATGAACTATATGCAAAAGATAATAGCATGCTGCCTGATGACTTGGTGCTTATTGCAGTGCTAGGGCAATATAATAATCTTTACTAAGTTACACAGAAGACAGAAACACACTAAGGATACAGAATGACCATTTAAAAAGTTTCAAAGTCAGGAAATCAGAAGTTAAATACGCCCATATTAAAGATTCTCACCCTTGCCACAATCAGTTTCCAGGAAGTCTTCAGGCACCATTGTGTAACTTTGCCTTGTTCTCCTCTTTCTTCCCCATGAGCCCTGCCTCACCAATCTCCTTTTCTGCAATTCTTTCTTTTCTCAGCCCAGCTGTATTCTGTATTGGCTCCCCTTCTATGTGATAAAGAGCCAGTACAGGGTTATAAGTGGTCTAGAACAAGAAAAGTTTTCCTGAGTTCCCCCAAAGCCATCTGCTGAAGCATACTTACTCTGTGGGGAAAGTGTATATATGCATCTGGTCAGTTAAGAGAGCTTTAAGAAGCCGAAAATAACAGCTTTCTCACCTCTGTCCTGAATCTGTATTAACAGTAATCGCCACAATTATAATTCTTCAACAAAATCTGGGGGGACTTTCACAAGGCTGTCAGAAGGTTTATTCTTGACATGAGAGCTAGCCCCCTGCCAAACTTAAAATCTCTGCTTCAAAGCAAGGTGGTGCTGGAGCATTTCAAAGACAAGACCTCAAAGTATTAACATGAGCAAAATTCCACATTGTTCCTAGTCTCGTTCATGGAACAGGATGAATTATTTGGTTGAAGTACTACAGAATTCAGCCAGGGAACAGACAGGATGTGAAAAGTTTTGGCTTAAACTCAGTGTTACAAAAAGGTATAAACAACTAAAAATAGTACTGTGTAATGGTAATGAAGCCTGTCTTCAGTGATGCCTTCAGTAGCGCATAATAAGTAGTGCTGCTATCACCATGTGTAACAAACATACAGAGCTCTGAGCCTGCCTTTTTATTTTCCGTTATTGCAGCAGGGAAAAGAATCTTTTAATGCAAATACCAGAAGAGTTTAAAAGGTCGCTAATGACCCATATTGTATAATATTCATTCCTCCTCAAGCTAGCATTCAGTTTTAATTAGGGACTCATGAAACAACTAAGAAACATCATCCTAGCATTTCCTAGCAATATCCTAGTATCCCTAGCATTATTCTCTAGCACATCTCCAGTTCAGACCACAGTCCTCCCAACCTGTGAGAGACAAGGAGACATACAGGGAGTGAAAGGCATGCCAGTCCTTATATGCCAGTTGATGTTAACAAGCTGTACGTGCCACTATGACTCAGCAATAACAAACCTGCAATTTCCTACAGGCTCCAGGCATTTGACATCAGAATGACTCAGCATCCATACACAGAGTCAAGGAGTCCTTTGCACAGTTGCACTTGAGCATCTTTAAAAGAATTTAGCAGAAATAACTGTAGTTTTCAAGATCTTCTTTTGCTTATAACATTTTAGATATTGCAGTAACCTTCCTGTGATTGCTTCAACAACGAGATACTACCACACAGGGCTGGCTGTGGCCCCACAACTCTGTCACAAAATGGTATTGCATCTCCTTTTCTGAGAGTTTCTTATCTCACTACTGTTTCAACCAAATCTTTGATATTTGGGGATGGAGGAAGCAGGAACAAATTAATTGTGCCTGCATTTCATTACATTTTGTTCATCTTCTGCTAAGATATAAACCTTTAAGAACCATCTTTTCTCTTCTCTCAATTTTACTTAGAAAATTTTTGGCAACCTACTAAACTAATTAAACACACAAATATTCTAGGACAGGAGTCATCACTGCATGCTGGTGAAAAGGAACTGAGCTGCATCCTACAGGCTTGGGCATTTTTCATGCCCAAAAATGAAAAGCAAATCATACTTCACCCAGCAAACAGCCTGCCTTTAGCACCTGAACAACCCCATGCTTCCTAGCATAACCACAGAGGGAGCTGGAGGACCTCCAACTTGAAGTGAGGAGTGGGAATGGAAAACATATGCTAGAACAAGCAAGATCCCTTCACCCATGCCTTGAAAGGAAGCTACCCATACTCAAGAAGTGCTGTGTACAGGACAAATTCTTCAGAAGAATCAATGTATTTGCTACCCTTTCTACTTCACAAGGGCATCTAGGCTCTAGCACATAGACTCACTTTCCCAGAAAAAATAACATACTCCTAATGTCCAAATGTCAGTTCTTAAGTTTTAATATCCGTGATGTGGTGACGACCATTCAGGCTTCAGATGTGATAAGGAAGATTCTTAGTGCCATGTAATAGAAGTTGTTTCAGCCATCTTTTTAAACAAATAGCCAAGGAATTAACTACAAAATTAATATGCAAAAAGAATATTACTTAGGTTACAAGTTCTTTGCTTTCAACTACTTTTCCTGATGCTGCCACTCCCAAGAAAGCTCTGCTTGTGCTCTTAGCAAAATAGATATTGGACAGCTTCTGTCCAGATGCTGAATAGTCACTAGCAGGACAACTTGCTCAAGTTAAAGAGCACAAATGAGTGCTTCAATATTCTAGTTGGGCACCACACCACCTTAACATAGCCATGCAACTGTGGGACCACAGCTGGTGTGTCCATCTGGCGGGGAATGAGGGCTCAAGAACTTAGGTCTGACACTGGGAGTCAGGAAACATCAGATAAATCATTTCCTGGCAACCTTAATTCTGTTTCCTTTTGCAACTACATTTCAGTGGAGTTTTTAATTACGTAATCACATCCTGTTCTTCCCTTTATATCTCCCCTTACATTTAATGCAGAGAATGGATTCCCATGGCAGCTGAATTAATGTTTCAGAGGCAATTGTGGATGTAGTGATCCCTAGCTTTCAAGTGTTTGACCCTGCATCCTAAATGATACTTTTAGCATCATTTTTTTATGTGGGCTGGTAACATCAAAGTAAGGTGAATTTTGAATGCCTTTTACCAGTTTTGCAAGTGACTAACATAGATAAGTCTTTGCTTCTCATGCGTCACATTGTATTGTGAACAGTTTTGATGTTTGGTTGGTTTGTTTTCAGTAGAAAATTGTTTCCGCTAAACACTAATGAAAATGTGTTCATTTTCCTTGGCAGATGTTGCATTTTCACTGAAAATAGTGAAGCCCTGAAAATCAGGAAAGAAAATGAGATACAAGGAATTGATATCAATTCCCACAAGGCACCAAGGTAGCATTTCCACATAAAAAACATATAGTCTTAATCATAAAAGTTTGGGGCTGAAAATTGATGAGGTCAGGCCTCAGACTTTCAGCATTCAATTTTTCCACCAAAAAGCCAATATCTTCTTTGAGGGAAGAAATTCAATCCTCCTACTAATTCTGCTTCCAAATGGTATTAGGCAATGGCAGGACAGCAGAGTACAAAGTTAATAAAATTCTTCCCTCAATGTACTTTAACTTGCATTTGAATTTTAAGGGAAGAAACTGTTTCTACTTTTGTTTACTTAGCCTGTTTCAGCTCTTTTGTTTACAGTTTTAATGAAGTTCTAGGGGCATGATGAACCTCCCCCAAAACACTGAGTACTTTTGTCCCTGCTAGCCAAATGCTCCAAAGATTGAGAAAATAACATGTTTTCTTCTTGGCAATTTAAGAAGTTTTGATCTTTGCTCTATATGTTTAATGTTTAAAAGTATCTTTTCCAACACGGAACTGACCAGACATTAAAGTGTACTGTTCTGAAGGGGTTTCTTCATTCTGTTTTAATCTATGGACAGTTAATATGGTCTGGATCTCAGATTTGTTCTTTTTTGAACTAGGTGACTCATCTGTCATGGTTACTTACACTCTGGTTTCTCCATGTTCTTCGGTCTGTTTTTCAGAGTTGCCTGGAGTTTGTGCTAGGCTGTCTTCAGGCAGATGTTCTTCATTTTGACTCCCCTTTTCAGTCTCATAACTAAGCCTAAAGTGAGAACATAAGACAAACCAAATACCCCAGGAATGCCATGAAAAATGAAACTTTCTCAGAGGTCATTAACCTGTGATCCTATTTAATCAATCGAGGGGATTCCATGTTGCCATGGAACATGGGAAATATTTGAGATTTACAAAGAAGTTTTATTATGATACAAGCTTTTAGCTGATGGACTTTTGTATTAAATTCTTTTGTGAATATTTAGGAAAACAGATTTTCACTGCATAGCCCTTTGACTTTATTATGGCTTGCACCAGACATCCTGTGCCTCAGGCTAATAAATAGCTGTGATATCAAAGTTTAGAAGGCAATACTGTGGATTCCTGTGGGAGGTCTCCTTTCCAAAAGCCTTTCATGCTACTGAAATGCCTTTACCCCAGTAAGAATGTGAGTTTTATCAGAATTAACTCAATGCAGAGCCTTTCCTTCTTTACTGCTGTATTAGTTTATGGGACAGGGAACCCATCACACAAAAGAGGCATCTATAAATATTCTGTTCAAGAAATGATAATTACTAATTGTTTTCCTTATCTGAATCAAATCAATTACTGTTCACTGAATATGGCTCTTTCAGAGAACCACTGTGGCCTTGTGGAAACATTTCTTGAGAAAAGCTTTCTCTTTCTATGGTGTAGTTACAAGAGATCTTTTACTATGGCTTTCTTATTTTTCTAATTATGAAAATTAATATTTCCAGGAAAACAGGATTATCATTCTTTAAGAGCTTTGTATACTAGCACTACTTTTTAGCATTCATTTAGTGCTTTTCATCTTTGAGGAGCAACAAAACATATATTAATCTACTATAACACTACAGCATACATGAAGTGTTATTATTCTTTTTCTGAGAAATGTACTGTTCCTCCTTTTTGCCACTGGACATCATAATGGTATATGTCACATTGCAGTAGACTGTCATAAAAAAATACTATTTTCACACACATGCTTATGATAATTTTCCATAGGAGATAAATGAGTTCCAGGAGCAGAACTTTCATACAACTGCTTCTAATAAAAATGAGGAAAAAACAGCACAGCACAAAAACTTAGTGTCCTTTGCTGCTTTCAGACTACTATTGTTTTCTGAAGTCCTGATTTGAAGTCTTAATGCCATTTGTAAATGAATCAAGGATGCAGGAGCTTGGATACAGCTTGCAGAAGATATTGAAGAAAATAGATTTTATTTTACTAGAATACTTTTTCAGATTTTGTTGCAGTTGAGTTGGTGCCCCAGTTGCAAAATTGCCACTAAGAAAAAAAAATGTTAGAAATTAACTTTCTGCTGAGGATAAAACTTACTGTCATTTTCAGTGAATAAAAAAAAATAAAAAATGCCTCTATCTATCTTTGGCATTTTTGTGCCTAATGAAACTTCAGACACTAAACATTAATTTACAGAGGCATAATACTTTAATCAACAACTACTGTCAATTTAGTCTTAGTTTTCTCATAATGAAGGTCTTGAACCCAGTCTTTAATTTCCAAGTCCAGACTTTTCTTTTTAATGAATACAGACTAACTACTGCCCCAGATGTAAGGAGGAAGCACAGGCGATATCATATGTCCATATTATGATGTTTCATATCATATGACACAGGCATTATAATTCACAGAATCACAGAATGGTTGAGGTTGGAAGGGACCTCTGCAGATCATCTAGTCCAACCCCCCTGCTCAAGCAGGGTCACCTAGAGCACGTTGCACAGGATTGTGGCCAGATGGCTTTCGAGTATCTCCAGGGATGGAGACTCCACAACCTCTCTGGGCAACCTGTGCCAGGGCTCTGTCACCCTCACAGTGAAAAAGTTTTTCCTCATGTTCAGATGGAACTGTCTGTGTTTCAGGTTGTTCCCGTTGCCTCGCGTCCTGTCGCTCGGCACCACTGAAAAGAGTCTGGCCCCATCCTCTTTACACCCTCCCTTCAGATACTTGTACACGTTGATAAGATCTCCTCTCAGCCTTCTCTTCTCCAGGCTGAACAGGCCCAGCTCTCTCAGCCTTTCCTCATAGGAGAGATGCTCCAGTCCCCTAATCATCTTTGTAGCCCTTCGCTGGACTTGCTCCAGTAGTGCCACATCCCTCTTGTACTGGGGAGCCCAGAACTGGAGACAGTACTCCAGATGTGGCCTCACCAGGGCTGAGTAGAGGGGGAGGATCACCTCCTTCGACCTGCTGGCAACACTCTTCCTGATGCACCCCAGGATACCATTGGCCTTCTTGGCCGCAAGGGCACATTGCTGCCTCATGCTTAACTTGGTGTCCACCACCTGTCTACCATGTTTGCAATTCATAGTCAAGTCACCAAGTGGTGCTTTCTGGCTATGTTTAAGATGTGGGAGGCTTTCCAGCAACCCAGTTTGAAAGCACACATTGACGTTATCCAAATTGAAGTCAAGATGAAACCTGGGAATGCGACACTTCCCCTCAGTCTCCACAGGAAGGAAATCTGGGCATCTCAGCCAGAATGGTCACTATGAACTCCACCAGGGCCTCAACATGGGCTGAAGTCCCTCCAGGGAACGCTCCCATCCTCTCATCTAGACATAGCCAAAGTATATGCATGTGTCTCAGGTAGGAATTTTGTTAAAATGATTTTTCACAGAAAACAGAATTTCTTCAAAATCAGTGTGTTCCACAGAAAAAATATTTTTCATGAAAAAAAATGAAACATGGTATTATGGTTAAACGTGAATGTAAAAGTGTTCATTGTTATATAATGAACAGTAACTATTGCTTCTGGACACTTGTGATCTAGAAGACTTTATCCCCCATCGTCTCCTATGAATCCTCCTGGCCAGACTGTATTTCACATGATATACTGGAGACATCCCTTACTAGAGTGAAGAACAACATTTCTTTCTCTGTCAGATCACGGGTTTTATCTGATGAGTTCTTCATTCTTCTCCTGCTTTCCTTCTCTGTTAGACCATGCTCCTTATGTGGAGGACTGGGACATTTAGGGCTAAAATTTGTTCACTTTGTGAAGACCTCATGGCAATTTCTGTACCTCTTCATTTCCATGCTGTTGCAGTGTCAGTCTTCACTGCCAGGACTTTCAGAGCCATGAGCTGGAGCTCACTGTATTTTCCCTATGATAAATCCACAACATCAACTCAGAATCCAGTCAGCTTCAGACCATCAGAGTGTTGTCTTGCACCAAACACTGGAAATAAAATAGAAAGTATACAAAGTACTTTCTCTTGTGCCTTCAGACTCCAGCTCACTGTATTGCTCAGTTACACATCTGGAACTCCTAGATCCACATTCAAATAACTGCCACCCAGTTCCCCTGTAATGAATCCTGGACTCAACAGTCACTGAAAGTCAGAAGAAAATTTTAATCTGAGGTTGAGATCCAGAGATCGAGGATACCACAGCTGGACAGAGCCCACTTGCAGAGAATTTTTTATCACTTAGGAGGAGGAATAGAGAGAATGGTAATAAATTCAACTCCTTTCATTATTTTGTCAAACTAATCATCAATTCCCTAATATCCACTTATCTTCTTGATGGGTAATTTGCATTCATGGCTGAAGTGCCACATATTTCAGGTCTGACTCATCACTGTTTAAGTTCTGAATTGTTCTGTCTCGCTTTGTCTTCAGCTTTGCTACTAGTCTTTGCTTATCCACATTAATAGCTTTGTTCTGGCCTCATGTCTCCCTCCCCAATATTCTCCCAGCATCTGTGTGCACAAGCTAATGTTTGCAGTCTGAGTCAGGGTAGAAGATTGACTGCCTCATTGACGACAGTGGAATCCTCTCTCCTCTGAAAAAGCCAGTCACAGCTTTATCATTTCTTGCTGCTGAACTACATTACAGTTGATCTAAAAAAGCCTTGGAAGGTGCTTGAGAACTGGAGCTGCTGGCAAGGCAAATAAGTGGCAGTCACTCCCCACCCCCACCAAGAATTCACATTCTGCAAGGGGGATTTTCCTCTCATTTAAGGCTGAAAACATTCCTGAGAGGAACAGTTTGTCCTCAAGTTGGCATAATGTTGCACTAAATATTTGCCACTTACTGTTCTGCAAGCTGTTAAGCTTCCTGTGAAAGCAGTAAGATACCACAGAATCACTCTTTTGTAAACAGAGTCCTACATCATTTTATTAAAGTACTGTGGCAATACTTATCTGGGAACAAAACAAGGGGAAGTTGCATCAGTATGTGGGCTGCAAATGGGGCAAGGGGAACTAATATCCTAAATTAACACACAAAAACAAATTATATTCAACCAGGATGCCTTTTACAAGGAACAGCATTTGAAAGAAAAAGTACAGCTCTCTAATGCTAAGCATAGGATATAAGATAAACAGAAAATTGGAGGAAGGGGGTAATGTGGGAGTAGTCAGGACATGCAAAACAATGGGAAATAAAGAGGAGAAGAAAAATTATGAAAAAGCTTTCAGTGAGCTCCAGGAAGAGACAGAAATAAAGGAGAAATATGCTCATGAAGATTCTGGACAACAGTTCCAAGTGAGCAAGAAGTTCCTTCTTTTCTCATTTTATAGGGACACCAGAACACCATTGGGCAACACAGACCCCATGCTTAGCTAATGTCATCATTATTTACTTTTCTGCAGGACTATAGAGCTTATTTTCAGTCTTGAATCATAACCCTATTTGCTACGTGCATTACAAGTCCCTATAGCTACCAATCTAATTACAACACAAGAATTAACAGATACACACAGATGAATATCACTCAGTGGAACTGGATGGTCCTTTCCAGTCCAACATCACCATGGAAATGGAAAAGCACCCTGAAACATTGTTGTTCAGTATGATAGACATAGGTTAAAGAACTTCTGCAGCCAACACAATTTTTCTGGGTTACTACTTTTCTGAACAGATATCAAGAAATGTAGCAGATCAAGAGTCCCCTACTTGTCTGTCTCTCTGTCTGGAGAAAAGAATCATGCTGAACCTGCTCAAGAGGTGGCAAGTAAGCAACTTTCTGGAATAAACTAGTTAAAACGCTACAGCTACAGCTACAACTATACTATACTTAACAGAAAATTAAACACGTCCAGAACTTTTCTCTGACATTGAAACCAGCTAGACCAGAATGACCTATGTCTGCACTACTGAACATTCTTTCTCCCCAAAGCATCGTAGCTGCTTCCAAAGTGCCCAGCAGAAATAATCTCTATCCTATACTACTTCCCAAATTCTGCCCAAGAACTTCTGGGGGCAGTCTGAGCTTATCTAGCCCAAAACAGGGACCATGTTAATGATCTAGCAGTAGAGATGACTGAGTTCATTACTCTGGAAGATTTAGCCTAAAAACCATGACCTGTGGTACTAACCTCGTGGAAGTCCTGAACAAGAATTGACCAAAGGTGAAATAGTGCTTCCAAGAACTTTCTGCAAATGCACATTAATTGGATTGTAAGTCCATATGTAACAGAAGCAGAAAACAGAGTGATATTCCAGAAAATAAGCTCCTAAGAAGGAGTTATTGTTCAGCAGAATACTGCCTGGAAGGGCAAACTCAGGACTGTAAGCACTGAAACTATTTTCTTTTGTTTGCTCCTACTGCAAGGCAACGGTATATGGAGTACTGGGGGGGGGAAGCGGGGGGAGTCACAGGACAGGGACAGGGAAGAGGACAAGGGCATCCCTATTTACAAACAGAGAAGATTGCACTAAAAATACCTGAGTCATACAAACAATTTGTCTTCCTGGTGCAAACAATCCAGCTAGACCACAAATATTGGCTAAGTGCTCAGCTGAAAAGGGGTGGCAAGTCATTATTTCTGGGAAAATGCTCTGAAACACAGAGGGCCTAAGGCTGTAACATCAACCTGCAGATCTCTGCAAACCAAAAGCAGATGCCAGTGAGTCATGTAATACATACACAAACCAGCACGATTTGAGAAGCCTCTTCATGACCAAGTCCAATAAAATTTTTTGTTGTTAATTTGCAATTAACTCAGATTACATTGACATAATTGGGAGAATCTGACTTGTAGCTTTTTCATAAATATATTTTTTAAATCTTATCTAAAAATAAATGCATTGCCATTTTCTAAAATGACATAAATCAACATTATTTTGTCAGTAAAAGAATTAATGCTGATTTTCACCCAGTAAAGGAGCCAGACCCTAGTTTATTAATAGTTGTTTGGCATCTGGGGTGAGAAAGTAATCAGTCCGCTTAAATTCAGCCCCAAATGAACTGCTCTGCAAGTTAGCGGAGAAAGTAACAGAATTTTTTTTAAACACTTGTGCCACACTTGTCTTCTTACGCAACTGAGGACTTGCATCAAGTGATACTCTGAGTCAGAGACTGCCGTTAAGTTACAACTAGGTTTGTGTTGCTAGAAGACAGACCAGAATTTAGTCCACCCCCTTCGCTGGCCAGCATTCTTTCTCTTTTCGGCTAAAACCACCAATTCCAATTCTAATCTCCTGGATTGCAGGATAAATCCAAAACAACTTGTTCTATGTCAAGGGAGTTATTCTGGATTTACAATGGTGTGACAGCTGAATTTGGCCTGCTACGTAGAAAGTGGCATGAACAAGAACATTCTCAGCTGTATAAAAAAGGTGTTGCTAGGCAACAAAAGTAACTATGGTTACCTGTATCTGAAGTGAACTACAGATTTGTGTGATTAGTCATTCATCTGGAAAACACTTTTTTAATGAATGTATCACAATATAACACTGTCTCCATATAAATATTGTTGTAACGACAAGAAGGTACAATTAAATGGATTTTACTTTCCCAGGACCTGCTTGTTCAGCTGCAGCCTCTGCAAGCTCTAGGTTATTCGCTTTCAAACATTTTGGGCTGCAACATCAGTGACACAACCATAACTTTGGCCAGGGGTCAAGCCCTTTTAAAGCTTTCATTAGGGAAACATCCTGAAAAAGGTTTCAACACTACAAGAAAAGCAATAGAGTTCCTTTACATAAAAACTGCCCTATGAGACTATTTCATCCCCAGAAAGACTGAAAATTAAGTACTGCGTTGGTCTCAGTCGGTGCCTAGTATGTAACACTGTTTGCAGATTAATATCTAAAGGTGCTGACAATCATGCATCCACACCAATGCTCTCACACTTGTCATCTTATGTGTGCTCACAGTGCTGAAGATTTCCAAGAGGCAGAGGAGGCTCAGAGCGAGCAGTGTCCTGGCGGCCAGTATTCAGCCACAGCAGTAGGCACAAATTGCAGCTGGCGTCACGGCACCAGCACTTGCAGGAATGTGATCTTGTGGAATACACCCGCATGATCTTAAGAAAGCCAAAAACCTCCAAACCCTGGGCAGTGCCTGGCCCCTACACCCTGCAGCAAAGTTCCTTCCCAGTTCCAAAGCTGGCAATCCGTTTAACCCCGTCTGAGGAGCCAGAAGCAGGACACTTACGTGTCTCATCGCACCCATGTCTGAGTCATAGTAGTCTGTTTTCTATCACTTCCTTCACCTAATGCTAAATAGTTGAGTCAGTAGAAATCAATCTGTAGTTAGCATAGTCATTCACAGGAGCATGGATTTGGCCTTGCACAAGGGATATATTCCAAGTGATTAGTTTAGTCATTCCTTGTAGGCGCCTTTACACAAATCACTGATTGTTGGGTGTTTGGGGGATGCTAAATAGAACTTGAGTTTACAAGAGCCCTTCTTACTTAACCAGAAGAAATTGTGAAAAGATATTCAGGGAACTCAGCTGGTAATTAAAAAGTAATCTCTCTTATCAGCACTGATATCTTGGCTACTTTAAATATGAATGTAAAGCAATAAGCAAACGAATTAATGACAACCCACATACTACACATAACCTATCTTACTTTGATTAAACTAGTGTACTTTGTTTGCTATTGGAATGAGGCAGCTCCTACATCTTACTGTAATCTCCTTATTCAACCTCTTTATTAAAATCATGCTTTTCAGCAGTGATCACTAAATCAAATAATACATGATGTGAGCAAAAAGCTTATGAAAATCTGTATAAAATATTTTGATCAGTCTTATCCAAAAGATGAACTGGGTTTCAAACAATGAGCCTTTCTTTTATGAAGCCTGTTAGGAAATCCCATTGCAAATAGTCTTAAGCTTAAATGGTAGCTACTGAGGCTACCATTGGCATGCTAGAAACATTAGATTTTATTTACCTTACATCAGAGAAAAAGAGGGGAGAACTACTGACTCAGCAGTGAATTTGCAATACTGACACAGACATAAACTAGAGTCATTTTGATCTTGTGGTTGGGCTGCAGCAATGTTGCCTTCCTTGAACATGAGCTCCATGATTTCATTGGTTTTGCCCCACGAAGCTCAAATGCATATACACATTTATACACTTTCCTTGCAGATACTCTCATACATGATTGCACAGTTAGAAGAGGAAAAAGCTTTATTTCAGGAAAAAGCTTTATTTCTCAAACAGAAATATGAAGAACAAAAGGAAGAAACAAAAAGGTTTAGGCCAAGCAATGAGTTTCTTGTTGGAAGTGATGCATCAATGAAAGAAAAAAGTCTTGAACTGGATAATTAGAATTAATATTTATTATACTGAGGTGATAGCCATCTAGAAACAACCCAGAGAAAGACTGAAATAAGACAGACTATAAATAATGGATGCTTATTATCAAAACCTCTTTGATTTAGAAGCTGGACTACAAATCTCATAATAATTTTTTTTTCACATGACTGCCCAGACTTTCTTCTTTAGACTGGTTAGAAATGCTTTTGCCTTTCTCACAGTTTACTGCATTTCTGCTCCCAAACCCAGCCAAAACCAGAGGTACAGCAGACTGCAAAAATGAAGGAATAAATTATTTACTAAATAAAACAAATAACTCCCTGAACACTGGAGCTAATAAAGCTTGGTTTCCTATGAATTTGTGCCTTGTAGTTGATTGACTTTGGCCAAATGTGAGCACTTGAAGAACCCCTTTTCACAAACTGTGCTGTCTGAATGAAGTTTTTTATTCTAGATTCCAGGTTTCTTTTTCATGCACATTCTAATAGAGTATAAATCCCCACTGCAGGCTTTAATTAGTAGAGTATCTCGCCTCTAACTACTCATTTATTTGCATAAAACTTGGAGATTAATTATTTTTGAGATCTCTACCATTTTGCCAAATGTGGTAGAAATTAGACTGTACTTTTCAGTTATTAGAGGGGACTTTGGAGACCATCATATATGCAGGAATAAGCTCAGCACATACAATTGCATAAGCCTAATTTCTGTTGAACACAAAAACCTAAAAAACAAATTTTGGATTTCAAGATTTGTTTGACTCTGTCAGACTGAAGGTTGCTAAATTAACCTTAATCTCTGCTATCAGAAAATTCAGATCTGGATTTTAAATGCAAGGGATCTTGGATTTTAGGACCTAGAGCAGCCCGTGGGACCCTACGAAATTCCCATTTAAACCTGGCTTTGTGCCATTATCACCTGGGATGTTTTTGAAGCTAGAGTCTTGGTTCAGGTCAACCTGTGACTGTTTTTAATCTCCTCAAATCTAAACAATCTCTTAAGCGATGGAAAGCTACTTTCTACCATTTTCTCTTTATTATCAGTCTATAAGCTGAAGTGTCACAGTTGGTTCTGAATGTTCAGGTGCACCTCTTAGCTTGTTAATGAAATCAAACACAACATAAGTAACTTTGCAAAATCCTAAAAATTAGGATTAGTTTTAGAAATTTCCGAGGTAGTAAAATCAGTTCTCTATAGAAAGGGGTGCTGAACTGTCCCAAAGGGGAGAAAAGATTTTGTATGTGGTTCTTGCAAAACACTGCATCATTTTTTGAATGCACTGAAGTGAACAGCTAGAGCATGAAGTTCATAAAAGACAACCTAGTATGAGTGCTTTTACATTTTAACCTGCATTAAATGGAGCGTATCTCACCATTACTGAGCTTGTGGCTGAACAAACAATAGATTTTCCCCAAGTGAATGCTTATGATTGTCTGTTAAATTATTAAGAAAAATCAAAACTATTTCACCACTTAATGTCCTTCAATTTAATAAGCCCCTGTCTGTAATAAACTGCATTTTTTCCATCTGTTTTCACAACATTTCCCCTGTGGGCTTAAATGAAATCCATCAGCATTACACACAGTTTGTGAAATAAGCCAGTTTGTGGAAAGAGTCAAGTGGAGTAGAGTCACAGTGGCTGAAACCCACCTCACCTACTTACAATCTGGATATTTGGGCTGAACATGCCTATACCTTCTGGCCTCTCATACTGCTGAGATTCCATCAGCTGCAACCAGTTACAGCTGCCGGGCTGGAATGGGACCCTCAGGCCCTTGTCTATACCCAGTTTGTCCACATTTGGTGCCTTACAGAGTGCACTAACCTGAGAGGATAAGCATCTCTCTGCAGCCCTTTTGAGAGAGTATTCCTGATTCTGGCTCCTGATCCGAGTTCTGCCTGTGCATTATCCATTTAAGAGACAGGGGATAAAAAGCAGAAACAGTGTAGGGAGCAGACATTTCCCCCATGAGCTTCCCTCTTCCTGGCTCCATGAATTCTGCAGTTCTTTCTGCACAGTGGTCCAGCTTCATCCCCACTCCAGATTACCCAGCAGCCAGATGTTCCCCACACTCGGAGATGTGGAAGGTGTGGTTTCAACATCTCCCAGAGCAAGGCAGGCCAAGGTCTGCAATTTCCTGGGCAAGTGCTCTAATTTCCAGGCTGCTGAGTAAAGGGAGGTGTATCTTCAAAGTGAGCTCAGTACTGCGAAGCCCCAAGGGGATGTACTTGCCTGCTGTGAACCCCCAAGTACACTCCTTGCACACACACCTTTCTGCTGGTTTCTGCTGGTTTCAGGCTCTAGGCAGCTGCACACCAAAACTCCAGACTCTATAAATTCCATCTAAACTCCTGTCCTTAATACTTTTTGTTGACTGAATACCTCTTATGGTCTACAGGTAGTCAAAAACAGACACTAGACAGAGGTACTAGATAAGAGTTTAACCCATATACAACCCTTAATATACAAGAAAACAGATTGCTTTATGAAAGCAATTGTCCCTCTTAAGCATCTTATAAGATTATCCATATCAGTCTTGGACATGTGACCTACCTCTGTTGATCTCTGCAGTCTCTACCTGGAACCACCATGCAGGTAACTTGCATGTGCCCCCCAGGATGGGGTGCCAGAGTTTTAGCCATTTAACGAAGCCTACAGTTGGGGACCAGGCTGTGTTCAGGGTCCGTCTTGCTGAAAATACTTTTCTACATCTTTTGAAAGCTCCCCCTTTTCTTCAGAGGTCAAGAGCAACTTTGCCTCATGTAACACAATAGAAAATTCCAACAGATCAGATCCTCTGTGACAAGGCTACTACAGATACGAACTAACAACTACCAACCTGAGATATTTAGAACCAATATGATGTGGTAACAAATTGATCTAGTGTTTTTTTCCATCCAGTGGAAAATACTCCTAACAGAAATTAATCCTGAGATAGACTACAGGAAAAAAAATCTTGCCAAAAATTTGTCTGCTTTTTTTCTGGGTGTTTGACTGTGATTACAGATTTGTGGCTTGTTTTCTGGGCTTAGTTTGTGTAGGTTGCTGTCCTCTGCAGGAATGTGTATGGCATCTTGTAAGAGTGCTGTCTGATTTACTTAGCTCTGACACAATCTTTCCTTTCTATGTGAAATGCCAAACAAAAACAATAAATGAGTCAAATACAGACCTGTATGCTTGATTTTTTTTCTAGTTCACTGTATTTAACTAACTTTCTGAAATTCTTTTTCTCTGTGTAATCCTCTTGGAGCTTCTAGAGTCACTAAAAATAATACCAATGCAGGATCACAGATACTACCCACCCCAAAGCAATCTATGCTGTTCTTGATATTCGTACTATCTCAGATTGAATCGCTTTGTGATATCTCCAACCTATTGAAAGTGGAAATGTAATTTTATTGAAGGAAGAATTTTTATAAGTTGATAAATCAGATTTAAATATTGGGATAGATATCAGATCTTCCATACAATTCATTGAAACGCCAGTGAAAACTTTTTCTTTGTAAATGTGAATAGCATACAACAGAGACAAGCAAAACAACAGTTTTATATATGTAAATGTATATCTGATGTGTGTTTATACATATGAAATACTCAGATATGCATAAGGAAAAGGAGGTAAAGAAAAAGATGCCAGTTATGCCAATCTAGCCATCTTAAATTAGAGGACAGGCCTACAGATATCACCTCAGATATGATATTGAGAAATCTGGAGGGGGAACAATTGGGAGATGAAATTTATTTTAATCAAACTGGTAAGACAATTATTATTTAATATCCTGCTTTGGTATGGCTTCTTATTTTCTGCTTGATGCATCTTTTAGGTTGTATTTCAGAACTGTTCTCAGCGAAAACACGAAAACATGGATTAATTACCACCACCTAATTTTCTAATGCCCACAGTGAAGCATATTTGTATTCCACTATATTGGCACCACAGGGAAACTAACATAACTGAGGTCACTAAGTACGCAAAAGTGGAAAGGTAGCATTACGAAACCACCAAGTTAGGCAATGGCAAACTTTCTTTTTGCTGGCTGAAAACCTTTGCAGTCCCGAGTTGTTTGTTCCTGCGTGTCTGTTGGAGGTTACTGACCCCGCAGCCCTGCTGTGGGAGGGATCCTGGCAGCAATGCCTGATTGGCTTCCGGCAAAGGTGTCTGGGCTAGTAGTAGACAGCCTTGTATCACCACTATCACTGATTATTGAGTTGATTTTGCCTGAAACTAGATTAGAAAATTAATTCACAAGCCTTTTGGCAGCAGGGTCATAAACAACCAGACGACCAGGCAGTACGTCTAGGACCATTAATAGCTTCAGCTGACATAGCTAGATTCAGAAAGGGATGTTGGGCCACAGCCTGTGTGAAGCCATTTATTCAGTGTACATTCCCCACTGAAACAGTCCAAGTTTTTTGCAAGTAAAAGAGTTGCACTAGAATGGGTTTTAAGTATCTTTCAGAGGCTAGTAAAGAAGATATTTTTAAAAGCATGCTTTCCTAAACAGATCATCTCTCTTTAACATTAGCTTTCAAAAGATTTTTTTCTTATTAAGGTAAATTAGACAAAGGAGCAAATGTGGTCATATTTTGGGGCTATGACAAGCACCAAGATCTTCCCTTGCAGGAACTGAATGATGGTGCAAAGCTGGGGTATCCCTTTTTAAGCCACCTGCACAAACACCCAAATCCAGGCAGTAAGATACAGTGCACTGCAGAAATTCCGGCTAACAACATGGTTTACAGTGGAATAAAGTAGTCAGCATTGCTGATGCAGGAACTGATTGGCGAAAACAAACAAAAAAACTAAGGAAGGATCAATGGCTCCAGAGGTGAAAGAAATTACTTCAGAGCAGCTTTCACCCTTCACCCAGACCTCAGTATTTAATTGTACATAAATGCTTCTGCCATAACCACAGCCACATCCTTGTTCAGCATATACTGAATACTTTGCAGCAAACACTACTTGTTTCGATTCCAAAAATTACTATGTCCTTGCAGCTGGAAACATGCCTTTTTCCCAAAATGTTTCAACATGATAGTATTAAGTTGTGCAAAGAAAACAATTAAAGAGTCAAGAAAAAATTGTATACTTCAGGGTTAGCAAAAAAAATGCATTTTTGTCACTAACAGAATGTTTTTTCTTTTTTTAATCAGCAGAAAGCTGATATCCCACTGCAAAGATCCTTTTTAATTCCACTTACCAGTTCCAGGTTCAAGAGCTGGCAACATATTGTCAGCAAGCAGTGAGAGCCAGCTGCTCCCTAAGGGAAGATGAGCCAGGAGCCAAGGGTGACCCCAGCACAAGCAGTGCCCCGCTGACGACAGCCAGAGCTGGGTGCTGGTAATAGGGTCCATCGACTGCCCCAGACAAGGCAAGTGATGAACCAGGTCCAGGCTGCATCCAGGGAGCCAAGCCAGGAGCGACAGGAGACGGGGCCCGAAACAGGACTGGAGGCCAAGCACTCCTGCGGCGCAGCTCAGGCAGGGACTGAAGGCCCCACGCTGAGCTGAAATGGGGCTCCTGTGCCCATGGGAGGCCCCAAGGGAGGCTGGTCAGGGCCAGTAAGGCCTATGGATGCCCTGAGGGCCCTGACACAGCACCAAAAAGCAGCTGAAGTGTATGTTATAAGTCCTTCATCATTAAAGCTTTCCTGTGAGAAACAAAATTTCAGTCCAAGGGCTGTACCAGTATCATTGGTATCCAAAGCATTTTGTTCAAGTCTGACAGTAGAAAGTTTTATCTAATGTTGCATTTCTTTTATCTATCACTTGAAAACCTATTTAAAGGATATTACAGTATAGGTCTTAGAACTAGACATATTCCATCACTGGACATGAATTCTTATCTTGACGTGTATTAAACTATTATTATTTAGCCCTTACAGGTGTCTCCGTTAAGCTCTATGTTGCAGATGTTATACAAGTATAAAATAGAAAGCTAGTTTCTACCCCAGTAGAAGTTAGTTTCTATCCACAATAAGTTTAGCTCAAGGCAGTACAATAAATATAATAAATAGTAGAAGATGGGAAAATGGGAAAGACAAAGGAAGTTAGAGTGTGTACTAACAAAAGGCAGCCAAATACATCTGCATGATTTTGTATATGCTTGTTTTAATTCTTGAATTAGAAATAACACCAAATTATCAAAAATCCCCTATGGCTGTTTATCTCCAAAAATATTTTTGGATTAGTATTCCAGCTCAGTGTAAAAACAATCCACATAATTATTGTTTTATTTCTTTGTCATCAAATATTTTCTAGCAATCAGAATTCCTTGCACTGAATTTAAAACAAAATGTTGTTCTTTATTACCCTAGGATCTGGCTTAGCCTTACCCACAGCCCCCTTTGTTTACCAGCTGAAGCACTGTCTTGTAATAATGGGAAATGGATACAGGTCTGTTATTTCTGAAGACAAGTAGTCAAGGAATGTGAGATGTACAGCAGATATTCTGCTCTTCTGAAATGAACAAGAAACTAGGGCTCTTAAATTGTGCAGATTCGTGAATGTTGGGGGATGAAATATGTATTAGATATATAGATTCAACCTGTAGGGAAGTCTTTTATTAAATATAAACATTACAGTGTCTACCTTATGTATCTGGCCACCACAGATGAGTTTCTGAACCTTCTGTTAGATACTTTGATTTTCTAAATAGTGTGTGGAAAGAAGTAGGAATATAGATAATGGAATCTCCCCCCAAACATACATGTTGAATGAGAAGACTTGTAAAGTCAGCCAATAGGAACCTCTAAACACAGGAGCTGGGCTCTGTTTCACCTTACAGATAAGCTCCCCAATCCTTAAAGGTCCAAAACTCAGACTCTTCTGTAGAGGGCTTGTTCTCACAGCCATGTTTTGAAGACTTCACCAATAAGCAGGGCTCACTATGCTTATTTAAAACACAAATGGAGGCTGAGGACACAGAGCTGCCATTTAAATTTTATCCACGAACATCAGTTTGACCTTATATCTCCTTTGGAGAGGTGGATATGTAGTCTCAGCACTCTTCACTGCTTGAGGAAATTTAAGTTCATATCACTTAGGACTGTACCTTATGCATGAGACAAGGGAATAATTGGATGAAGATGGCACCTATAATACTCAAATATCGACAGTGAACATAGAAACACTTCAAAATCCAGGTAACTGTTCTCCCAATGCATGCCCTAAATACTACTTCACAGGGTCAAGATGTCTCTTGTGCTCTGTCTTTGTAGCTCAGTGAAATAGTCTGCTTTCCTTCTCCAAACGCTTTATTTCCATAAAGAGTATGAGGAGAATGACTTGTCACTCAAATCAGTGTCCACACTTGACTGACAGCAGGCTGCAGCAGGACAGGTAGGAGTTAGCCTTTCCTGTGATTTGAACATCTTTCTCTTTCTAAACAGTATCATTCCTATAAAAATTTATAGGGTAATATTATTAATAATAATAAATGCCCTGAAATCAGAAATAATTTTGGCTATTTTGGGGGGACCTCTACTTACTTCATGGTCTTGTGTTCTCTTATGTGCAGACCTTATTCCCACAGATCATCGATGGGGTAAATGGACTAGATATAGCCATACTACCTGTAACTGATTGAAGGGCAGGCAGTGAGAGGAGCTTACTGAACTTCTTATAGGAGAAAAATCCCAGTCAAAAGCAAGGCTTTTTTGTTGTTGGACCCTAAACACCTTAGATTCTGTTACTGTTACTTTTAGCAGGAGGAGGATCAAGTACAACTTAAACCTTGGTGTTGGACATCAGTCCCAAGAATAAATGTAAGCAGGCCAAAGAGTAGCACAAGAGTCCAGGCCAGGACAATCATGGATGCCAGATGACATTAAAGAAACTAGGAATCCCTAAAGTCAATTTGTATCCTCCACAAATATCAGTAAACAGGACAAGGGGCAAAAATTATACTCAGCTTTAGATCTAAATTACTGATGCTAGTGAACTGCAGAGCTGCTTGGGCTTTTAATTGGGTTAGAAAGCATTCTTCTGCATAAACTTTGAGTACTCTGTATGCTTTTCAGAGGGAAAAAATATTTGCATCTGCTAACAGGTATTCAAAATTGTTCCTTGATACTAATCAAGCATTTTTTTCTGTTTTGCCTCTGAGTGCAGTATACATGCCTGAGACTAGTTCCTGCCTCTCCAAAGACAGTGGAAGACAGCCTGGCAGGCTGTACCAAATGAGAGGCAAACAAGACTCTCTATGGGGCATGGCTAGGGATTTAAGCCTTTCTTAAAAGAACTTGGCTTGTCTCAAGGGAAGAACATATCATGGCTGAGTTCTTCTGTACCAACTAATCTTTTCAGAAACTTCCCTGAAAGTCAAAACATTGAACAGTATTATTATACATTGGCCTGGATTTTCACAAAGAAATAACCATTCCTTATAATCCTAGTACAAATAATGGGGTAGCTGCAAGATACAATAATTAATTCTAATAGGAGGGTCATTTGGTATTCTAAGTGCAGGATTCTAAGTGAGAGCTCAGGAATCGGCCCTTGATACACCATGCAACACCGAGCACATTATATTGTTTCCTGGTGTTTTTTTAGCTTCTTTTCCATTTCAGGAAGTGCCATATGTGCACAAAGTTTTTAATAACATAGATTCTTTAGTCTTTCATAAGGCTGTATTCTTCACACATATGTAAAAGACTACTGGTTGATAAATTAAACAGCTGTGAATTCTGAAAGTTTAATTGCTTTTACTGTGAATTCTGATTCAACTGAAGTTTTACTGAAAGCATAAGATATAGTTATCTTTATTCACTATACTCTTCATGAGTAAGATTGTCTTCCAGCCAGGTAGCTGAAACAATTCCTTGTGACTTTAATCTCTACACACTTTCATCTAAACTGATATGAAAAAGAAGATTCTTCACATATTGGCCAGGACTGTTCAGGGAATAAGAATTTGGGAGCAGAATTTGGAATTGCACCAAATATTGGTTGAATAGCAAACTGGTAAGAAATCCCAACAGTAATTTTCTGGTTGCCAAACACAGCGAATAGAAAAATGTCAGATCCACAGTCAAAGGAAGTACTTCAGGTTACAAATTATTTGTTGCTATTATTTGTGAAATATCTGTGAACATGAACTATGTTTGGAGAAATTAATCTTAGTGTGGTAATAAAAATGGACTAGATTTGTCAGATAGCTTTTCTAACAAGGATCTTACTCTGACTGCAGGTCCTTACCTGTGGAAAAGCTAATGAATGTGCCTCATGAATTTATATTTCATTATTCTAATCTTAACATTCAGTGTTGACTTGAAGTCAACAATTCTATTCTATTCTTATAATGAATTTCAATCTTGCATAACAAGACTTTGAATCATATATGTACAACAAATACATCCAAGATTAGGTACATAACTAAAGTCCAAGAGGCAAAACACAACTATAATGAGGCTCCAGGGGTTCAATAGAGTTAATGAAGAATAAAATACCTAGGCTTGTTTATGCTTCTTTTACGTTGGATGGTAGATTAAGAAGTTGTGCTGTTTTACAACATTTTTCTAAACGTGTTTTCTTCTGTAGATCATATTGAATTTCATCCTCTTGAAACCTCATTTTTTATTTATATATATTTTAGTAGGCTACACCTTTGGGAACATTCCCATTACAGATATTTAAAAATAGTTTATTCCTCTAATATGTCATTCCTTATGAAGTAATCACCAACTCTTATTCCCCATAAAACCTTCTCTGGATTTGATAAATCTTTTTCACCAAGACATAAACATTTCTACTAATAACCAGTTGACATTTTATAGACACCATGAGCCAAATTCTGAAGTCTTTTCCTGGACACTGTTGGAGTTTTGGTCCCCAAACAACACGGAAAGAGATGCATCAAAATCTCCTCCCAGCCTAGCGTCTCATCAGTTTCCTTAGGGCTTTTACAGGATACCTTGCCATGAAGCTATTCAATTTTAGTGTCTACTTGTGTCTTCACAGTCAAGGCATATTAATGAGTATCTGCAGTAAAATAAATACAGACTTTCATCTCTGGCTACAGTAATATCCAAGACCTCTCAGTCAATAGTTACCATGGATCTCTATAGATTAGCTACCCGAATCTTAATTTTAAAAGCCATAGTTTCCTGCCTTTACCTTTCCACTTTAGTCACCAACATGGAGTCCGGAATGTTGCTTAACCTACTCTCCTCCACTAGAACCACAGAAAGGTAGTTAACTGAAAACACTGCTCAGCACTGAAATGCATTTTCCTGCTACCTACCTGAGCTCTTCTTCATGGTAGATAAGGTATTTTTGCCAACATAAACATGGTTGATTGCCCTGATCTAGAAGCACAAATTATTTCTATCGTGTGACCAAATTCATGAACAATAATTACCTTAAGGAATTAGTATTTGAAGCCCTTTCCTCAATGAGCTGAATTTAGGTTTTCAAGAAGCTTTTGAAAAGATCCTTTGACAAAGGCTATTTTTAAAAAGTTCAGTGTCAAGGGAGGCAGAAGGGAAGTCCTCTCATCGATTAGTAACTGGTCGAAGAAAAAGTAATAAAGTTTAGGTGTGAATGACAGATTTTTCACAGGGAAGGAAGCTACCAGCAGTCTCTCTCAGGTAACCATATTTAAACATGTGATATTAAACATGTTTTAAATGATCTGGTTAAGAAATAAATAGTGAGGAAGAAATCTGCAAATGGTACAAAATTAATTACAAGAGTCTGCACTGCAACTGACTAGAAGTTGCAGAAGAGTCTTATGATATCTACATGATAAACTGGTAAATAAAATTCATCCTTGCTGAATGCAAATTCATACATAGAGAAGGAGAACAAACCTTAACTAGGCATACATAACACTGGATTACAAATGACCATTCAGAAAGGAGATCTCAGAAGGACACCTTATGGAGAATTCTCTGAAAACATCTGTTCAGCATTCAGAAGTGATTAAAACAGAAAATAGAATAGCAAAAATTAGTATGGAAACAGAAATAAGGCACTCTGATTCTACCAAAAAGGAACACATTAAAATGAGAAAAGATACAGAGACAGAGAAGGTTGACTGGAGATTTGAAATGTTTTCACGGTAGAAGATATTAAATAAACTAACATTCTTCAGTATGGAAAAGAGATAAATATGGAGAAATACGATAGAGGTATGTAAAATACAAGAAAGGCATGGAGAGAGTGAATATGGAATAACTATTCACTGTTTCCCATAATACAAAGACAAAATGGAAAGAAAAAAAAAAGAAACTACCAGGCAGAAGGTTTAGAAAAAATAAAAGGAAGCATTTTTCATGAGACACATAATTAAATTGTAGTACTCACTGCCATAGAATGTTGCCAATGCCAAAAGTAAAAATGGGTTCAAAAAGAGATTAGACAAAATTCATGGAAGAATTCACAGAAGACTTCTGTTCTGGAAGTTCCTAAACCTCAGATTGCTGAAAGTTATAAGGGTATAACCAGGGGAAGAGTCATTCTGCACTTGTTCTGTGTTACCATCTTTCCCAAAGCGTCTGCTACTAACCATTCTCAGAGACAGACTAGTATGCTAGGTGGATGTTTGTTCTGATCTAACAAAGCCATTCTTATGCTTTTACATAAGAATCCAACTAGATTTCTGTTGGAATTACGATGATCACTGCTGTTTTAAAGTGAGCATATTTTAAAACAGAAGTCATAACTGGACATCCAGGGACTGAATGACTGCAAACTAGTAACAAAATTACTAATTTGATGCCATCCCAAGTCTGGTAATGACCAGAAGCTGTTATCATTTGACAGCTGTTTAGGATTGATGGGGTCAGTCCAATTCCCAGAGATGAGATGATTGCATCATAAAGCCATATTCACAGTTAAAACTCCAAATAAAAAGGACCTTGGCTCAGTACACTGCAGCCTTCTTCATTAGCAAGGCAGATTGACTGGGGTGCATCATAGTGCTTGCACTGACAGCCATTCATTGTGTTCACAATCATAAGATGTGCTTCTGTAAATCCCTAGTAATGTAAATGGAGAGTAATTTTCTGAAAATGAATGAGACTATCCAGGTTTATTCTCTGCACCTATTAGCTTTTAGGATTGGGGTCCTGCTCTAATTCTAAGTAGGCTGGGGCATGAAAATTTCAGAGATCATTTACCCTTCCAGAGTCTACAGAAGAACTTCTGTCTTCTGATAGCATGTGACAAGATGTGTTAGCGTAGGGAGTATTAATAAAGCCAGTGTCATTACTTCTAGAGGTGAGACTGAACTGGAATTTTGCTTTATTGAGAGAAACACTGCAGTTGAATACATTTAATATGTGTTTTGCTAATGGATAAGGAGGTACTGTACTGCTGAATGGCCAAGGGAACTTGAAGGGGCAGGCAGAAAAAACACAGAAGAGAAGCAGAGATCCTTTCACCTCTTTATTACTAAAGCTTAGGTCATAAGATGCCCCCTGAATGTAGTGGGGACTTTAGAAATTGTTGAAAACTGATAATTAATAGAGAAAAAAGGCATAACAATACTACTGAAAGGGCTGAGGTTTTATACTGATAATAAACCATTTTCAGTTTCTTAAAGCTGTGTAGCGCTCTTTCATTTCTCTGCATGTTTTACATATATTTCTTCCTTTACTACTATGAGGAATTTAAATACCAGAATCATTACTTTGTATAATACCCTGGTTTTTCATCAATGCTATTAAATGATGTTGCCCAGAAGTGAGACAGATCATGGAACACGTGGACGCTAAGGCATATACTGCTCTGTAGAAACAATCACAAGGGGCTGAGATAGCACAGATTATAAACCAAATACAGGCTAGCAATGGGTTTTAAATGTCCACCAAGAAAAGTAGTAGACTGAGTTCAAATGGTTAAACCAATGACAAATCCATAACTATCAGGTTCAAGGAGAAGAGAACAAACAAGCCTGTTTTCTACTAATTTATTATGTTTTTGTTGCTAAATTCATCTGGAATAGACTATGTATTGATAGCTGCAAAATTCAAGATGGTCTGAGACATGACTACATGCTTTCTGCCAGTTTGCTTTAGTCAAATTACCTCAAAGCCTCATTGTAATTCAAGCATGAGATAGTTGTAAATTTTCCAACATTGTTAAATCTTTATTTACTGCTGAAATGAGCCTATCAAATCTGAGATCCAGATGAACAGACTTCAGTGGGAGGATGGCAGGAATTGCTTGCCTGCAGACATGGCACTGGGGACACATTTCACAGTGATCAGCATCTGAAAGGCATCAGCACACAGCTAATTCTCTGTAAATTACTGTATTTACCAGTTTAGTAGGGCAAATTCTAACCTAATGATATTTAAATTCAATACGCCTGTTAAACAATCAGACAGAACATAAATTAATTCTCTTTAAATTACAGCTTTCTCACTATAAAAGCAAACTAATAAATAAATGAGAGAGAATAAAGTAATTTTTAATTCTCTCTTCCAAAGCTAAGTTCATCATTTGTAGTGTTTACACACTGATGGATTGTTCAAGTGTAGATTCACCCATATACCACCTAAGGATACTCCACCAAATTAAAGAGGACTCTGACTGATTTAGCTGGAATCATGTAAGAAGTTTTCAGTTCAGCCAACTACTTCTGCCCTCTCCTGAGATAACTGCTCACTTAGCACAAAGTGGCAGAAAGAGCATGTCTCCCAATTTTTTGATCATTTTTGCTTAATTCACTTCTTTATCTGTTTTTGGTTTTACTTGTGATTTAGAACTGAAGTGCATCTACAAAAGGAATTGACCAATTCTGTTGAGCAAATCTGGGAGAAGTTGATCACAGTTATGAAATTGGAAAACATTTGTTTACATCCTATTTCTTTTCCCCCATCTAAGGGTATACACACATCACTTTTTATCCTGCTCCTGCATTGAACCTTTTCCTTTGTTCCTGCAATGAGCTGGTTTGTCAGAGACCAGTATGTCAATCCTATTGTAACTTCTACACCTTCGGGGGCACATAACTAAACTATTTAATCTGTTTAATACCATTGAAGCATTTCTGCTTCCTCCTTTGTTAGTTTATTGTCTTCACCATGTGACATTTGCTTATTCAAACTCCTTCCAACAATGTTTCTTTCCGACTCCTAAGCAAAAGACTAACCCAACCACCTTTCTGCTCATTTTTTTGTTAGATAATCGACACTGAGGTGTTTGCCATCATAGTCTATTGGCACTTTTCACATCTCATCAGAACTCATGAGACTGGAAATACCTCACTGACAAGGCAGTTCTACAGTATACATTTTGATGAAGTGGCAAATACAGTAATTTACAGAGAATTAGCTGTGTTGATGTCTTTCAGCTGCTGATACCTCTGTCCAGAACAGCTTCTTCCAAACAAAGTTCTTTGCTTACATACATCACCCAAACTACAAGAGTTTCCTGACAGTATCATACATTGAAGAGCTGTACCAGCAAAGACTCTCAGATGTAGGCCTGCTCCAAACAAAGCATATACTTCAGCCTATCCTTTTTTAGCCTGTGCCCCCTGTGAGATATTATAGCCTTACTCAGAATAGTCATGCATTACTCTCAAGTTTGATTCCTTGAGTGTAGATTCATGAGTCTGGAGGATTAAAACAAACGTCTGAAGTGGTTACTGACCTTAGCCGCATGCCTCACTCCTTCTCTCAAGGTAGGACACCTGAGGGATTTCAAGAAATGCAGGATATTTTAAGGGTCTGTAAGAACAGATGGCTTTATCCTGCCTGGCTATGAAGACGTTTTTCTGGATTTGTTAATGGCTTTTCTGAATAGTGCATAAGCATTTCCTGTGTATAAGGCTATTTGATACAGGTGGAAACCAAGGATAAGGACTGCTACATAATTATCTTCAGTGCCAGAGCATGCTCTACCACTAGCCCAGGTAAGCAGTACTTTTGGCCCTTTTCTATGAGTAAATATGCATGTCTGAATGTATATGGTTTAAGTTCTCACTGTTTTCATTTCATGGTCACACAACCAGGTTCTGGGTGTTCTGCCAACAGGATCATCTTATGATCTGGACTTACACCCAACCTGCTTCCAGAGATGTAGTTAGGGGCATGCCCTCCCTCTGCTATGAAGCCCAGCACAGAATCCTACCCCAAACACTGCCTCATCTCCGGAGCTGTGACCTTTCTGTGCAAAGCCCACATATACCCCAGACTAATGTTCCTGTCATATTATAGCCACTGAATGTCAAATTTTGCAGACTGAATAATCTTTCCTTCACTTGTAGGCACCATGCACTTTACTGCAACTCTTTACTTTCTTCTACTTCCCCTGTCCTGTCACCTCTGGCAATTTCTCTCCCCAAGCAAAATCAATTAATTTCCAGGGAAGGAACAATCTCTCCCTCCTTCCAAAAGGATCTATCAGACCCAGATACACACAAACAGATACTGCCAATCATCACATGCTATGAACACTTAGTGAGATTTTGCTTTTCCACTGACAAGACTTCTTGTCTGGGTGCCTATCTTTCCTTGGAGTACCACGTTTTGAAACAGTATTAGGCATAAGCATCCAGTCTTCCTTCAGCTTGGACAAACAGGTGCTTTCATAACTCTGACTGATACAGACCAGTTGTACATCTTCCAGAGCTAGGATTGACCATGTTCATGGTCATGATCACGACTGATCTTAGGTATTCAAGAATATCAAGGAGAAAGGTGAGCTCATAGCAGTGTACGGAAGGAAATGATACCATTTCTGACGCAAGCTCGAGTAAAGAATTGCTAACAGCCACTGATTCTTCCTTAGTTTGTGACATGGAAATGTCACTATCCCCATTTGAAACTTCTACATCTATTCACAATCCTTATAGTACAACTATGTGCCAGCATTCATTTTTCTTCTTACAAACTCAGAAATTCTGTGGAGTGAGGACTGGAAAAACACAGGTGGTGATGGAGTTAACAGGTTTCAGCCAGCCAGTCAGTCTGGACAGAATTATCTCCGTGTTGGAAGTGTCTCACTGAACTCAGTTATTCAGTGGCTGGGTACACACCAGTCCTTGCATGCTTGGTACAGAAATACCATCATCTGCAAAATTCCTTCCTGGGCAGTGCTTATGCTACCACTCCCACCCAGATGGGGAGCTAGATCCAAGTAGTGGCCAACTTCCAGTGCATGTGTCTCCTGGGGCAGCAACTGACTTCTGAAGCAGAAAGCAGAACCAACAAAGATCTACCTACAAAATATCTCTATATAGATATCTATAGAAAAGCACTGTATATGGCAGCCTTGTGGGAAGTAAGGGGAAGGCTAGACACGAGACAAACCAAAAGATCACAAGAATACACAAGAAAAACTGGCAAAAAAGCATATCACATGATCTTTCTAATGCAGACAGTGACCATTCATGACCTGACCTTGCAAGTACACATTCAATTGACCCTAAACTATTCTACTAGATAATCTGGCTGTGCACAGATATGGAATAACTGCTTATCACTGGACTTCATAACTAGGTCTAAAATCAAATAAACCTTATTTTCTCACACAATATGGAACCAGTTCTCATTGCTTGCTTGATCTTAATGTCATTTAACCCCTCGCATGATAACAATATGTCCTGTAGTCTGGTACCTGCAGATGAATCCCCACTCAAGAAAGCAGTTATACTGCAGAAAGCATTACTGAGTCAGCCAGAATATCTGCACAGGAAGATAGGGCAGGGACTGGGGGAGCCCTTTTAAGGAATGTGCAATGGCCTTTCTGCTGCATCATCTCCTCTTAGCTTGGATGATTACCTTTGATTTTCCTCATATTAGGAAGAGAAAAATAATAACGTGGAAGAGAAAAATACTAATATTTCTAATTCTCCTGCAGTGTAATGGTATATATTATGGGTTCATTTCCCATAGATGTCCATAAATCTATACTGTCCTTTCCCAGTTTTGAGCAATAGACCAGGCTACATAAAACTGAGACTTAAGCATGTAGCATCTGTTTTGGGTATATTTTTCTTACTTTCATACCAAAAAATGTCTCAGACTGCAAGTTTTCTTGCTTTCTAAATCTGTAAGAAAAATGGTCATAGCCAAAACATGCTTTGTGCTAGGGCAGTGTCACTTGCCAAGAACATTTTTGGAATTAGTTTATTCTTAAGATTATTGTTAAACACATTGTGCTCAGGACCTGCATAAAAAGGCTTAGTCTTAACAGATGGACAATGCAAAATAGTGGGGTGGAAAATTTACAGATGTCACAGAAAAAAAATTCTGAGGAATGAAGCCAAAATTTTCAAGTATAAATCCTTAGAAGCCCTGAATGTAATGAAAGAACACTGCTGTGCAGAAGTGTTGGCCCCACCAGCACTGACTGCCCCTGATTACTTATTTCAGATCTAACTCTAGTTTTAGATGCTTAAGTGAGCATTCAAGCTTGAAAATATTGGTCTGTTGCTCATTGTAATGTTCCAAACCAGGAGGGAGGCAGTTCAAGCAAGTCATACCATGAAATATTCACAGGTAGCAGCTGCTCATAAAGCCAGACTCCCAGGTGTCACAAGTCATGCATCACTTTCCAATATCTAAGGAGGCATTATAGCATCAACTACTTATACATTGGCAACAACTGATCACTTTGCACAGAAATTCATCTGAAGAAAATAGCAAATATGAAGGTCTGTGTTAAAATAATCAAAAGAAATTACAGAAAGATTCTCTCTTCCTTTTTTTTCTTTCCCTTACATTTCTCTCTTCCATTTTGCTCATTCCATTTTATCATTTCATTTAATCCACTCCCCAGATGATATTGCTATTTTTTTCATATATACTTTACTTCAGAAATTATATTCCCAACCAAGCTTCCTGTTTCCCTAATCCTTACACAGTAACTCCTACAGTGGAGTAAATCAGGCTTTGGCATCAGTGCATTGAAATCCTTGAGTGTTTGACAAGGCACTGGATCAACTGCATTCAGATTTCTGAAGGCAGCATTTCCTATTTCTGACTGACAGAATGAGTTCAGGAAGATGGATTTCAGTCTCTTCTCATTTTTATTTCTTGTAACTCAACCCAGATCTTTTTTTACTTGACCCTTTATTTCTTCTCCATAAGTTTAAAATTTCTCATGTCTCGTCTCTTCCACATTACTTCTTTTCCTTTCCTGTCCTATCTCTTTCCCCAGTGACATTTTCCTAACCCTATCTCTTGACTCTGCTTTTTTCTCCTTCTAAAAGAAAAAGATCAAATTAATTTCCACTATTTCTTCACTGTTTATATTTAAGAAATAAAGCTGTCTCATGGCACAAGCAAGGACTTTTTTAGCTAAACAGTCATGCATTTTTAGAAATTGAAGGCAAATAATGATATAGTATTTCAATATCATCTTAGTTAATGCAGTTCACAAAACACTACTCTGCACTTCAGAATATATATCAAAACATGATTATGTGTACACTGTGTGTATAGATGTGTGTGTGTGTGTGTATACACATCTGTGTGCATATATATTACCATTTCAAAAACAAGACATGAAATTTAAACTGGAAATCTGTCACAGAATGACTGCCCCCAAATGACTAAACTTTGACTTTCCAAAAAGCAACTGTTTAATGATTAATTCCCACCTTTACTAAAAGGAATAGGGACTGAGCATTTGTTTCTATCTATAAATAAATGTGTTTAAGGCTTGTTATTCTGTGCAGAGCATATGTCAGTATGTTCTCTTTGAAAAGAATAAAACTGTGAATTTCAGAAGTATTTTACTAAATTTGGGACCAGCCTTACAGTTGCTGAGGGAAAAATTCCATATATTTTCAGTAGAAGATTGCTTGAAGACTTGTGGATTCAGTCCCAGTGTTACCAGTGTCTGAACATGATACACAGAGTATTTTCCAGTCATAAATAAAACCCGTCTAATTAAACAGTTTTCTGGACCGTCTGACCGTCTAACCATCCATGACCTCTCTTAAACCATAACATATTTGCAGGGCACTTAAATTTGTTATGAGAAAGCATCCATTATGAACCAGCCCCTGAAATGTATTCCCAAAATATATTAGAAGATAGGCGATTACATGGTTGTGTGGTAATACCTAAATTTTCTAAATGTTACAGCTTCCTTTTTAAAACCCTAGCCAGCATGTTTGGAATAACTGTATGTCAGAAAGTTATTTAAAGGTATATGACCAATCTACAATGTATAATTCCGAAGGGAACCAAAATACCTTTGAGTATGGGAACCTAGGGAAGAAAGGGTTCCTTCCCCACCAAGCTTTGTCTCATTCACAATTGCTTTACAAGAGCAGCACTCCTCTTTCAGGGCAGTGAGGGAAGTTTTTATGGAACAGCTGCTTTAAATGGCGTGTTCTCCTTTCACGCCATTCTGAACTATGATGATGAAAACACTGTATGGTTAAAACTACTCCTGTAGGAGTTTGAAGAATGACTTCTTTGTTTTTCTGATTCCTCTGTGGGCTTTTGGCAAGCAGTTATGAGGAGGGCTTTGCAAAATGGCTGTATGGCACAGACAGAAGATGCTTTCTCCTCCTGGGGGAATCCCAGGAGAAAAAAGCAGAGCTGACATCTGACACACACTGGTTATTAACCTGCATCTCGGGAGAAGTACCAGAAGTGAATTTGCTAGCCATGCCTCCTTTAATAAAGATGAACCAGATAGCTACAAAGCAATGCATTATTCTTCCCTCTTCATATCTCAGTTCCCAGGCCACTGAAGACAATTGCATTGCTACAGTTGTAATTAGCCCACAATTTTTCTACGAGGTCATCATCCTCCAGTTAACAGTGTCTGCTCCATAGGTCATAAGTGTACATAGTGATTTAAAGAATATTTTTAAAAGATCAGGGAAGAAGTTGTTGTGGGAAGAATATTGTCCTCAGAATTAAATGACAAATGTATCAGCTATTACTCACAACATTTCCTTTACTTTTTAACTCAATGTAGTGCAGTCATTCCATCTGCCAAGCTAAGTCATTGTATTTATGCTCTTTTTAACTTTTATTTTGTCAATAGTATTTTCATTCTCCGTGCAGAAGCAAACACTTTTCACAGAAACTGAAATTCTGCTTTGTTTGAAAATTGATATCCTTCACTGTGGGCCATATGCTTTACACTGTTTGAAAAAGTGACCAAAAATAAATTTTCTCCTACTCCACTCTTTAAAACAGAAAACAAGTAAATGAATTCTACAATTAATTTAGACTGCAGCAGCTATGGTACCTGATAACTCTACTGGAAAGAAAGTTAATTATTAAGGTTGTCTGGAAATTCCATTTCCCAAGAGCTTTCGAAATTGTTTTAATTTTAATGCAGAGCGAAAAGAAAAGCTATCACATATTTTTTTCAAAATGGAATTCTGTTGAAACAACTCTAAGTTTCAAGAACTCAGGTTGGGAGACCACTAGAAGTAATCTAGTAACCTGCCACAGATTCATAATATTAAACTCTGCCAACACATCATAAAAACACACACATCCAAGAAATATTTCAGCTATGGCAAACCTGGATATTTCAATATCATTTCATTTTAGTGAAAGTAGCTCTTGTAATCGTGCAGAATAACTAACACAAATGCTACCACTCTTTGCTTACAACTGTGCAGCCAACCTAATAGCAATATATGAGTCCTACCTTGTCACTTTTAAAGGAAATTGGTTAAAAATAAATAGGAAATAAATACAATGTAAAACAAAGTTGTTCTTTAGGATGATTATTCTTCATGAGTTGATTTAGAACTCCTGCATTCAAAATGCATATTCACTTCAATGAAGGGTTAATTTCAAAAGACAAGTTTTCTGCTTTTGTGCCCATAAAACTGCACTGAAGCAGAAACCTTGGTATTTGAGTCTACCAACAGGATGCAGTAAACTAATATTTTATAAATGGTGTAAGCAGAATATATGTTTGCTATGGCCCAGACTGTTGGGTTAAACCAGCTATAAGGGAAAGGAAGGACATGATCAATAGGGCTAAGCATGATCTCACTGAGAAGTGCATAAATCTAATGTCATAGTGAATGGCAGGAAGGGGCTAGGTCTCACTCTTCTCTTCCTCCCACATTGTCTCTCTTCCTATTTTACTAAAGGCAGCATGAAGAGCAAAAGCAGAGTTCATGCACCCATGCTGTGAAAGGTAATGCAAATCTCATTCTCCTCCATCTGGAGAAACTCTGAATTAATCATAGTGTCTAGAAGGTTTTCTGTTGCTGCATAATCTTTTTTTATCACTGTCATGTTCGTTAGACCTTTAAAACCGGAATATATCCTATATCTAACATCAAGGGGTTTTCATTAAAAATTTGCATAAAATACCCACTGACTAGCTGGTTCCAAGTATTTTAGTTATTTTGTATGAATTAAGTTTCATACTCTGGGGCAGT
Source organism: Apteryx mantelli (assembly GCF_036417845.1). Taxonomy (NCBI): domain Eukaryota; kingdom Metazoa; phylum Chordata; class Aves; order Apterygiformes; family Apterygidae; genus Apteryx; species Apteryx mantelli. The sequence continues at coordinate 109,913,328 of NC_089980.1, read as the reverse complement.
TATATTTCTTATCCATGGGAAATGTTTGACTTGTGCCAGTCAAGTGGGTTGGATTTCCCAATAGACTGGATTCTCTTCTAGCTTGCATCTTTTAGAAAATGATTTATATTTATGTTTGCAAGTAAGAACTGAGTATAAAATGACATTTCTTTTGTTTCCTTTTATCATTCTCTTTGCAAAGACAGAAACACCCACTCCCTATGCTAGAAAGAAGATATTAGGTTAAGCAAGTGTTACAACTGCTAGAAACAGAACACATGACCTCATGCAATTTTAAATGTTTCTTTTAAGGACAATTCACCAAGAATCCAACCCAACACCTACTGAAGTCAACAGAAATCTACACTATTTTTACTTACTATTGGATCAGGTTAGGAAGGTGAACACTGACAATGTGTTCTAGAAACTGACAATTGTTCTAGAGAAACAACACTAAAAACTCCCAAAATATAAGGAAAGAACAAAACCTCATTGAAACAAGAAATAAAAGCACTAAAATCTGATTTATATCAAAAGATTTTGCCTACATAGTAGGCAAATACAATTTGTTTGAGATACATTTGTGCCAGAAAAAAATCTTATCATGGATGTAGCTATTCTACCAGATTACTACTGTAACTATACCAGCAAATCTTCCTTTGTATAGATATGACATGAGAAAGGACTGTCCTTATCACATGTCTGAATTTCCTGGGTTTAAAGGTAATATCCATCTTATGTACTCTTCCAAATCTAGAAATAGATATCCCAAGAGCTAGAAAATGAATGCTTTTGAATACATTTTGAATCTGTCCAAAAGCTAAACAGAAGTCTGAATATACCTAAGTTATTTAACTTTAGCTTTCTAAAAATTAGGCACTAAGTCTAACCAGGCTGACCACTCAAGTCAAGGTCTTGCTCCTTACTCAACGGGGAAAGATAAGCACCTCCAGTATGATATATGTCACCCTTTTAAAGTTGGTTTCACAACCATTTCTTCTGGTAACATTTTGGATTTAAGCAACCCAATTCTCTCCACCCTAGCTATTCATTTCTGTGCCTGTGCTGTCCCCATTGCTGTGCTGATTCATTTGTGTGGCCAAGAGTGAACCAGATTGAGAAGCTGATGCAGGCCAAAAATAACCCAAGAAAAAAAGATGACTACTTTTAATACAGTTATTTGCTTGATCCATTCCACCACTTCAGAGAGGGAATCGAAGAAAATCTTGCTCTTTTTTTCCCTTTTTGCCAGGCTGTGCCTGCATTCTGGGACACTTAAGGCCAACTCAGGATATACGGACATCTCATGGATGGCCTTTTGCTGTCCCTGTGAAATTCCATCTCAAGTGGCCACTTTATAAAGCTTTACAGTGCAGCTCACATATGCCCATTAGAGACCTGTGAGAGGTGACAGTCAAAATCTATAAAAATTCCATACCAATTGCACACGTTAAAGCTTCACACAGCTTGTAGTGATAACTAGGCTGTTCCTGCATCATCTCCATAGAGTGAATGGGTGAGCTCATATAGAAAGTTCTGAAAAAATTTCCCTGCCATGGCTGTCCCCAGCTGCTTTGCTTCAGGGCAGTTCAGGTACAAGTAGTGAAACCTGCAACCACATCATCTGATTTTTTAAGTGCTAAGCACTCAGACTCTAACAGTTGTCAGAGAGACCTCTGCTCTAGACATACAAACTGCTAAAAATAATACTTTATCTGGGAAATGAGGCCTCAGACTTCTCAGTTAGACACATGATATTAATGGATCCCTTTGACCTTAACCTCTCCATATTTCAACTTCCTACCCATCGAATGGGGATAAAACATTCCATTATTTCACATGGGTATTGGGAAAATAAAATAATGAATATTTGTGGTGAGTTCACATAAAAGTGATACATTTCATAGAAAAAAATCTGTAAGAAAGGTAATGATTCTGTGTTCAGAGAAGAATATTTGTTCACTCTGTCATCTGTAATGAACTAAGCAATATTTTAAGTATGTGATTCTGTATCATAATACATAGGCAGTCAGATGCCAAATGAAGATTGCACAGGCATCTTTCATTCTGGCATTTATAAACTTTTCAGTGCTTGGTTTCTCAGCCTTACTTACGTTCTTAACATTTGTGCATATGTATATAGTCTTTAAAACAGTGAATTTTGCTGCTGCAGCACTTGAAGTCTGTAATTAATGGCAAATTCTACAGCCTCTGAATGGAAAAGGACTTGTTTATGACTGCCACAATTCTTTCTCTTTAGATTTGTTATTCATTAGTACTGACTGTAGTTTGCATTTACTTAGTCTGTTTTCTCACTGTATGCCTTGCATGTTTGTAACACCCATGAGATCTGAAGAGTCACTTCAGAGATACTGAGCCTTGTTGCTTTGCAACATGTGCCCCGATAGGCAGTTGTGCTACCTGATCACAGAGCTCTGTTTCCAAACATTTCAATCTTTCAGTCACAGACCATAACGAAAAATAAATTACTTAAACACTATTGGAGGAAGTATTCACTCCCAAATTTTTGCCTAAAGGTTATGAAATCTGATAAATGAACAACAGAGCAGATGACATTTTAACATTTCCTGTCCTGTTTCTGTTCTAAAAGGCTTTTTTACCACCCAGTTTGTTTTAGCATCACTCAGCTTTGAGTAAGGTTGGAAAATTCAGTCTGTGCTACATATCAATACACTTAATTCCCTTTTTAACTATTGCTAGCTAAAATCAGCTATATAAATATGCCCTTGATGTTAAATCTGGAGATGTGAAGGAGGTTAGCAGGTATCTATTTTCCACTTTGTTTTGCCATTGTTAACATTTGCAGGTGTGGCTCAGAATTAATAAAGGGAATAGATTTACTTGGTAAGAAAGTGTGGTGTTTACATAAGTTTTTTCCAAGGATACCCAGAGCTTGACATTTTAAATAACATTTGAATAAAGTGGAAATTTTAGCATCCAATAGCTTAGAATTGCTAGAAAAGACAACATGACTTATACATGCACTCCAATACCATGGTTAAAGCCACTATGGAAAAAAACCAAGAGTAACAGATGCTGTGGCAAATTTTGCACACCATCGGAAAGGAGACTTGAACTGTATTGTTATTTGTATGCTGTTCAAGCAGGCAGATTTCAAGAAACAGCCTTTAAAAAAAGAGCATAGCCAAAATGACTGAGTCCGGGACATTGTGACAGCCAAGTAGGTCACCAAGAAAACAGCAAACCAAGTAATGTAGAACAGAAATAATCCTGAAGATGAAAACTAGACCAAAAAAACTCAGGCATGCAGCTGAAGCAATCACTTAAATCCTAAGAAAAAAAAAGGTCATCCAAAACAATTTCTCTAAGAGAGGTCAGTATAAATCCAGATCAACAAAGATTAAAATAGCCACAGGAGAAATTCAACATAACAAATCAATTTTAAAAAGTAAAACTCCTTCATTCCAGTGATAAACTAGGGACAAATTAAACATATGTAAGAGAAAATCATGTAAAAATATAACTTTAATCTTTGGTGTAATATATCAAATTTAAGTCTGGAATACCATCCATATTTTAATAAGTTTAAAGATCCAAAATGTAAAGAGGACATAAAACTTCAGATGAATCCTGAGATCACGATAATTCAGGTACCAAATATAATATCTGTGTTAGAAGCACCCCAAAACCCCAGTCAGAAACAGAATACCACGTACATATGAAATCATAATCATCATCCTAAGCACTGAAGTACAAGCAACATTCAGAGTAAATTTGTTTTATTCACTGGAGCTTCTACTAGATAAAACTGAATATTTTTTTTATTTACATTTGTTGTGCTACTGCAAGTTTATCCTACATGTAGGTTCTATAAATTATGGGTATTAGGATAGCATTAGAATACATACGTATGCGATAATTAGACTTAGTGAGCTTTTAGGAACCAAATACATCACTGTTCCATACATATCACATGAAAGAACAGCACTTGAACAATATGGCTAAACTTAATAAAAGTTAAACTTCAATTAACTGTGCACTACTTTATGTTTCCCATGTTATATCATTATATATCATATAGTAATATGTTTTAAGCTTTCTTATGAAATACATAAAGACCAATTCGCACTACAGTCAGAAGAGAGTTTAACACTTGAAGCAACATCTTGTCTCCTTCTAAATGCTCCATGAAAATTCCCAAATGATAAAAGTCACAGGAGTTTTTAAAATACATTGAAAGATAGCAGTGTTTACAGATCAAGGGCATACATTCAGTACCGTACTCTAGATATTCACCATAAATGCCAGACTCGCTCTGTTGCAGGCCTGATTCAATCCCACTTCTAATTAGACTTTACTTTTCCAAACCTTTCTCCAGGGATCCAAACTCGTAATTTTATTCAAAAACTGTTTCTCCGATTCATTTTTCTATCCAATATCTGAATATAAAGATGATTAGGCATCCTTCAAGTAATTGTAATAATGTTTGCAACTCCAAACAGCTGCCATCATTTTTATAAATTAATAAAAAAAAGGTAAGTAGATAGGATAGACATAAGCAATTCTGAAATGTCAGGCTCTAAAACCAAATTTCAGAGAACCTCCATGTCTTCTCTGGAGTTTTCAAAAGAAGGTGAGAATGGAATTTGAGTAAACTTTGCCAGTTGGTTTCATAACTTCTCCTGGTTTACGCAGGATATACACAATGAAAATAAAAAATTGACTATAAATTGATGACAAGTTTCACTGAGGTTGCTTGAACTGTTTGGGACTAAGGAGATTAGTGCCAGCTATTTATGTATATATGTGTTAATATATATTTATTCTGTTTGCATGCATCAAAGCAGTTGGTTCAGGCTAAGACTCTTGAAGCAGTGACTCTGAAGAGTGAGTCGGACTTGAAAATGAAAAAGAAAGAGTTCTCATACTTTCACTAATTCTTTACCAACAAGAATACTGGCTATTTCATCCTGGGTTTTTGCTTATGAAAAAGAACATTTGAGTCTGTTTACTTGCCTATTTATCTATGTATGTTGTTCCATATCAAGTTTATCCTTAAATCTGCCACTTTCAGATCACATGAAAAAAAGTAATAATCTATCTAGAGATACGGAGGAAGTCCATGACAGATAAATGATTATAAGGTTTATACCTGCTAAGGATTTGACTTCTCATAGTCAGTGATTCAGTTATAAAAGACTACTAGGACTAAGACTCAAAGACTGCTGAAAAAATGGAAGGATTGGATTCCATTCAAGTTCTTTGAAAATCTAAGTATGATCATTGAGAAGAGCAGCATTTATTTTTAAATAATATATTAACCCATTTAGCCAATCAGATTAGAAGACAGCAACAACCTAAGAAAGCAACAATTTTACTAACAACACCCATTTCTTATGTCTTAGATTAATGTGAAGGTTCTTAAATACAGTACAGAATAATAATTAGCAAGGTACATAAGGAGGATGATTGGTAAAGCGCATTGGACCAACTCAGTTGACACAGCAGTCTAAACTTGAAGGATGTACTTCTAAACCACAAACTTCAGAAACAGATTCCCTAAGCGATTCCTGCTCAGTTTCTCTCTTTTTTAAAATCATTGTCTATTTACATCTTACTGACTACAGTTCTAAGGTCCTGCCTCAGTAAGCTCTTACTTCAAGAGAAATTCTTCAGTGGATTATCTGCATAAAGTCTCCTTTGATTCTTCAAACTGAATTCAGGGACCTAATATGTATAGTCTACTCCTACAGTTACTCAGCAATTTATTAAAATTATGCTGGTCTTAAAATACGCCAGTATTTGCTTTTCCCTCATCATAGGAATGACTCCTTCTTAGCCTTATCCAGAGGCATGCAGACAGTGGTAGTAGGGAAGAATACAGTGCAAGCAGTGGCACATGAAAGTTAACTTTTAAGCTAACTTGGGAAACAAATTTATAAGCTATCAGTACTTCACTTGAGTCTGCCAGTAGGCAGACCTCCATTTCATTACGGAAATTAGCTCCAAAATTCAGGTATAATTGGATTCTAGCTTTTTCAGCTGGTAACAAAAGCTTCAGGAGGTCTTTGCTACAAATGCCTGAGCTACATTAGCATTTAAGCATGTAAACAGCAAAAATACAAGCAAAAAAAATTGCTGAGCTATTAGAATACTTTTCGAATTGTAGCTTCAAGATGTTAAATAATATATCAGCTTTCCCACTATCAAATGAGAAAGATGAAGGTTAGTTTCAACATGGTATTTTTACATACATAGATTGCTGTTTCTATCTTTTAGTACAACTATAGGTGATTTTAAAAAATCTCAAAAAACATTAGCTAATAAATCTAGCCGTTTCCCCTATTCATGAAATATTAACAAGCAGTAGTTTCTTTAAATATGTATTACAGGCTAATGTTTTACAAGCTAAGGCTTTTTAATCCTAGGGATGGAGTGCTCTGTGAATATAAATATTTGTTTGTAAATTTGTATCATTTACAATTATCCGGCAGCAACATCATTTGTTTTTGTAATTAGATAAGAGTATAAGTTTTTAGAGAGTAAATATTTATGCATAAGGATTTGAAATTAGTACTCGCATACAGTGAGTTTACAACTCTGAAATCCTTTTTCTTTACTATATGTATTAGCATAGCTGTTGTGCTACTATTCAGATATTTTCCCATTATTATCCATTTTAAATAAAATAACATAACCATTACTTTTTTGACTTTTGCAAAAAGATACTATGCAACAAGCAATTCAAAAGCAATTTCAGAGAGCAGAGAAGTAATTAAACATTGGTTTCTAGAAACATGAAAGGAATTTAATTTAAATGATGCTTCTGCAGAGAGTGGGGCCAATGCAACTGATGCAGCAGTTTACGCTTCTAGGGTGTGCTTCCATATTAGAGATTCACAAGAAGTGTCACAATCTAGAGAACAGGAGAGGGAAAAAAAGGAGGTTAGAGGTTTAGGTACACAGAACTTGATGCAGTGAAGAAAGAATCAGCAGGAGCTGGTTGATATCGGTCGACCATGCACCTCTGCATAAGTTAGAGCTGCTGAGTAGTAGCTGTAATTCATGTTACTGATGTAAGGTTTTGGTCAAGGGCTGAATACACTGGATGACGGTGATAGATTTGACAGCGACAAGTACAGTTCACCTGCTTCCAGTGTGGGCAACAGAGTTTACCCAATTCTCCTGTATGTCAAAAAGAAAGTTTATGCACATTTTATTTTACTCCATGTCATTGTTCTACTTTTCTATTCCATTCGTTCTTTTCTTTTAACCAGATGGACAGCTGAACTGAGTATCTCACTTCGCCTTTCTTGCCTGGAGTTTCCAAATTACTAGACAGTGACAAAGGGCGACTGGCAATTATTAACTGGGAGGTGTCTGTATTAATTTTGCAGTTTTAAACTTGGCCCATTATTTTAAAATGTCTTTTTGCATAAATTGAGAAGTTCTCATTATCTGAACTATATTTTCCTAGTCACATCCACAATAAGTGTTAAAAACAGTCATGACTCCAAGTTTTTTAATGGTTGTTGAGCCATGCTGATTCATTTCCCATTTCCTCCTAAGACATTTGTGTTGAGTGAATATGAATAGTAAGTTTGAAAGCTATTTTACCCATAAACTGAGCAGTAACACACTGCATTTAATACCAGTTCTAAAATGCTGTAAATCAAAACTGCAAACTCCTTTTATGACTTTCTGAGAAGGAAATAAAACATGTCCTACTGTTATGCTGTTGGTATGTTCAAAATGAGAGGCAAGTATCTTGCCAAATTTGAATAAGGATTTTGTTGACTTATTTCAAAATCTTTCCTTGAAAATTTAAAAAAAGTCTTTCAATGGGCTGGTCCATAATGCTTATTTGGAAGAAGCAGGTTGCGCACTGGATTGCAGGCTTCTGTTACAGTAGTAGAATCTAATAATTCAGTAATAGCTCAAATTTACATTAAGTTAATTTGCTTCTAGCTAATATTTTTTTTTAGCATTTTTTCCCAGTGTATCCAAAGCCAGAATAGCCTTAACACCCTGGAAAAAGCTTAAGTCTTATTTTCTTTTTCTTCTTAGACACCAGCACATGCCAGGTAGTAACTCTAGGCCAATGCTGCTCCAAACCAAAGACAATAGGCCTTAGCAGCAAATGTGCTAGAGCAGAATCTTCTTCTAGGAACTTTTCAAATGACATCTTCCTTGCAAAGAACAAGCATGATTAGAAATTTCAGGTACCTCACTCCCTCATGCAGTGTCTTCTTTTTCAGAAAAAGACAAAAGAAAGGGCAAAAGAAAGAGAAAAAAACACATCTGAGATACTCATCCACAGGCAAATGAGGATTAACTAGAACTGTACTGGATTCTTTACTAGTTGCAATGACTTTAGAAGACATGCTTTGTCCTTAGAACGTCTTTAGAAGACATGCTACCTATCCCACCCTTTTCCCTACTCTCTCCTAAAAATAACTCAATATTGTAATATCCGCCATTTGGCTTTCTCTGGTAAATTGCCTGTACTTTCTGGTGAACAGCCTGTCCTATTGACTCATTCCATACAGCTAAAATTAAAAACAGTACTCAGCTTTGCTTCACTCAAAAAATGGCATTTTAAAAAATAAATTACTTTATTTTCATTTGTAAGCAGGGATAAATCACATGAAGCTAGGCCTGTGTCTGGGAGACTTCAGTCCCCAAAATACCCGATAGCTTTACAGTCATGAAAATAGGGCTTTATAGAGGCCATCCTAATTTAGCTAAAGAATTACTCTCCTGACTTTGTCATTATATGAGCACAAAGCTCTTCCTGTTCTCAGCTCCAACTTGCAGTTTATAAATAGCTGTGGTGGTCTGTGCAAAACAGGTTGCAAACAAGATGGAACTGGTGGTGAGAACTATCCTACATTTTTGCTGGGCTGCAATTATTGTTTGTAGTGTTGCAATGACCAGAGTCAAAGCACTTGACTGCCCTGTGAGCTTTAGAAATAAACTTTGTCTTTCTTCACTTCTTTGAGATTTTGTGGAAATGATTCATTAAACTTAATGTTAAAGTGGAATCCAATGAGGGTATGCTGATCACAGAATATTTGATGTTTAAAAATATTTTTCCTTATTTTTTTCTACACTACCATTCATTCACATTTCTTCAGGTAACATTTCTGCATGGCATTTACACAGGAACAGAATGTGTGGTGGGATGAGGGAAAAGGAGAGTAAAGGCCAAAGCATGGGCCATGCCGAATTGTAGCCTGTAGAGTTTGGAGGAAAAGGCATAGGGGCTGCTTTATTTCAGATCCCTTTGGAGCACATAATGTCACTATGGCAATTAGGAGGTACAGAACCTACTCAATGGCAGCAGTAGTACAAAGAGGGTTTACCAGCTACAGTGGTTGGCCCGTAGCCCATGTGATCTGGCCTGCCTGAGGAAAGGCACTACCAAATTAGACCTAGTCTGGCCAAGATCTGTGGGACAGAGAACAATTTGTATAGGAAGCAACGGTCTTAAAAGTCCAAATAAAAAGTTGGAATTCTGCCAAGCAGCAGAGCAGCAGATTGGGAGCTTTTCAGCAGATCAGCTTCCTGTTGCAAAAGGAATTGCCCTGCACGTGTTCTTTTTCCTTCTAGTCTGTTTTTTTCAGAGAGATGCTATCAATCTTGCAAAAAGACAGCAAACCCTAACATACCTGAAGTCAGACAATTCTTCTTTCAGAAGGCTCACCATAGTGTCTACTAGGCCTGCTTCTGTGGCTGAAAAGCACCTGCCTTTCCAGTAGTTTGTTCTTGTGCCCCCCCTGCCCCTAGGACTCTCAGCTGGAAACCCTCAACCTAAAATCACATGTTCTCTCTTCAAAGATCTGAAAAGAGACCCAATAAAAATGTTTAAGCACCTGGTCCCTGTAGTAGATTTCAAAACTGAGGATTTGGCATCTAGATGCCATATATAGTCTATGGCAATATGTAAGTGACTCAGAATGACCATACGGGAAATCGGTACCCTGCTGTCCAGACAGTAAGAAATTCTGAGGACAGTGACTTGTCTGAAATCCATCCTGTCCAGAGCTGTTGCATTTAATTCCAGATTGCAGTAAGGCATTCCTATGCACTCATGAGCCACAGTCCTGAATCCTCGCTTAAGAGTAGGCTACATCTGGATTTATTCCTTTCTTTCAAGACTGCAGTGCAATGCCTTCTGTATAACTGCCTTGAGGTTAATGCACTGCCAAGGGGAAGACAGGCATGGGTTCAAAATTTGTCTTCAACCTCACATTCTGCTTAAAATCATGTTGCCTGTTTTCTAGGAAAATTCTCTAAGCGACAGGCTATCAATAGGAGGTAATTAAGGTTTCAGGAAGAATAGAAAAAGAGAAATATAACACACTTTCAAAGGAGGGAAAGAGGGAATTAGGAACTTATGGACTAGTCAGCCAACTGCAGTTCTCAGAATAATATTGGAATAAACAATCAAACAATATGAAGTTCTCTAGGGGATAGCCTTAGAGATTTTTACGGGATTCCCTATAAATCACATTAAAACAATTTAATCTCTTTCTAAAACAAGAAATAGGCCTTGTGGGTAGGAGAAAAGCAGAAATATCATATGCATTAACTTGTGTAAAGCTTTCGACACTCTCACATGACTTTGTTTCAAGTAATCGAAGAAAAATATCTTGACAAAACTAAAGTAATGCAGGTGTAAAATCACTTGGAAAGCTATTTTAAGAAAATCAAAATTAATAGTTTATTGTCCAAATGGAGGAGTGATTGAGTTCAAAACAAAAGCAATTTTCCCAACATCTGGTACAATTCAATACTGTAATGAGTAGGTTAGAATATCAAATAAAAGAGTATGTTACATATCCTGAAACGTTTGAGACTTCTGTTTAAATCATTACCCAGAATCAAGTAGACCTGACCTAAAACCAAGGTTCCTGTTTCTTTAATCTTTAGTCGATCCTGGACCATCCTGGATCACTGATGATAATGTTCCACTACAGATAAAATACATTAATAATCAGTGAGTCATAGACCAAAAGAGGAAGCAAGTAGACATATACTACAGGGGAGTTCATATCCATTACCTTCGGTTGCCCTGGGGGACAGGATTCATGTTACCTAATGAGACCAAGTTTAAAATACAGTTGCTTAATCTAATTGTTTATACTCACTCTATAGTCAAGAGAAAGAGAAATACTGCTGAACAGCAAGTCACCATATCTTAAACACTTATTTCAGAACAGCATTAATTACCCCCTAGAAGGGTTTCTCTCTCCCTCTCCTTTATAAAGGAGGTCTAGATCACTAACTCACATTTGACACCTAACTCTTGATGGCAAAAATATGAATTGATGAATCCCACTGTAAGTTTCTAAATGAGATGCAGCCCAAACTTAGGTGTCTGGTTTTCCACTTTGAGGGAAATGATTCTGAGTGCTTGAGCTAAATGTCTGAATTAGTGTGAATACCAATTCATAAATCTGTTGTGTCACATATCAGTCCTTCTCTGATAAGTTTTATGTATTTATCACTTTGTTGTCTGTTTTACATTATATCTGATATAATACAACACCAGAAAGATGACAGATTAATGAAACTTCCTGTAATTCAATATCTTAAGGCAATGACGATTATTTCAGAGAAAACATTTTACACCTTTTCTGCCACATAGCAACACCGCAAAAGAGAGAACATAAGGAAAGCATACATATATTCATGTACGTAGGAAAGAGTGGAAAGCTCAGGTCAGGGGAACTCACTAAAGACATAATAGGAGGAAAAAAACAGAGCCTAAGGAAGAGAAAAACAACTGATCTTTAAGACTAAACATAAAACTAACTTCCTGACCATTCAGCAGGGGAAATGACAGTAAATTTTCACCTCTGCTGCTGAGGTTGAAAACTGCAATCAAAGTTTCCTGTACCTCTCTCTCTCTTTATGCTCATGACTATGGTGGAAAAGGGAAATGGAAATGGAAATAGTCTGTTTCAACCATGGAGAAACGGAAATGGAAATAGTCTGTTTCAAGCATTATTATCCTTCTGGTCCTCTGCACAGACTGGAATGTATTTATGAAGTGACTGGAGTAGCCATTTACTTTACTAATATTTTCCTTCACCTGCAGACTATATTAATGCTTCTTCTTTTTCTTAACCTAACGACTGCTTTCCAGTAACTTTTCATAAAGGCCTTAATATATTTTTTAAATAGTCTACTATTTTAAAATATTAGTTTAGTGTCTCTGTACAAGAACTCTTACCCCAATATCTATTTTCTTTAAGTATCTTCCTTTGCTTTGATTGTGGTCTGACTCAAGAGAGTCAGTCTCATCCCCCAAGAGTTGACTGACAGGTATTTAAGTTTTATTTCTCTCCTCCACGTTTTTTTGTCCAATGAATCTCCTTGCCAGCTATGCTGGGTCCTACTGATTGTGTTCTTAGTTTCCTAATTCTCCTCAGGCATGGAGCAGGAATCCTTAACATCTAATTAAGGGCTGTGAATTCCCTTATGCTGGAACTCTCTAAGGTCAGGCATCCTCAAGTGACTATTGCCTTGGAAAATGCGATTTATGTTCTTAGGTAATTTGGATGCTTTTGAAAATCTTTTAAACTAGAGGCCATCTTCCAAACACCTAACTTAGTTTTTGCTCAGCTCTTACTCAGAGATGAAGTTCCATTTATGCCTCCAAAATTAATTTTGTTGTGAGAATGTGCCTGAATAAAACACAGTAAAACCTGAATAAAGGCTTCAGGCTGTTTTCTGAAATAAGACTAAAATAGGACATTTGGGGGGGGGGGGTTCTTCCTAAATATGAATAGCAAAAGTACATCAAAATGGAAAACAGCATAGCAAAATATACAAAAATATGAGCAGTGCAAAAGTATTTATGGACAGTTGTATAAGCACCAGTACCATCAACAAAAAAAGTATTGATTTCTGCATTACCATTTACTGAGTTTTATTTAAATCAGAGATGGACTTGTACCTTTTTCCTGTACAAACAGTGCTTCTGAAAGCTTCTGTTTTAAGTCTAGACTTGCTGAATCACTAACAGGTTGAGAGGTGTAGGAAAATGTCTTGCTCACAGAACAGCAGAGATTTTCAGGCTTTTATTTGTACCCACTGAGCAGCATGATGTGTCCCCTTTCAGATGTTTTTCTCCAAAGTTTGTAGCATTCATTCTCAGGCAAAAATTTCTATAGAGTTCTGATATCATGTGGTGCAGGCTTTTGAAAATATTTCCAAACTGTTTCTTGCCTGCTTACAAATCTCTAAACAAAACTAAACCTTGCTGCTTAGATATTAGAGGTTTTGGAATTTTATGATGTTTTCTACAAAAGAGTTTATTAAAAAAATGGAAACATAATAAAAAGACAAGCTATAAGAATATTATATTTTAGAAGATCATTCTAAAATATATTCTGTATTTTAGAACTTGATTTCTTTAAAAAGTAATATTTTGTGTAGTGAAAATATAAAGCCCTGCTTCTCAGCTGTCAGCATTGGCTATTCTAAAGTACTGTAGAATGAATTTTATTCCATTTGTGTTTATCAGAGTTTTAAATTCATCTTGTCCGTATCCTAAGAATTTTCCTCTTCTACATATCTAAGAGGACTTTGTATAGAGTTTCTTTTGGTGTACTGAAATCTTCCAAAAGCGGCTGTGGAGACTTTGTGTGCAATACTGCTCTATTGGAGTCTCAGGGAGCTACTTCACTTTCTTCTGTCATTGTGAATATATTGTTAGATTTTCTGAATTGCTTATCGTGACCTGTTTAGCAAGACTTAGCTCCCTATCTTTCCCCTCCTCTTTCTTCCCTTCCAAAGGCCAGATTCAAGGATATGAGTAGTTTCACTTTATATGACTATCAACAATATGTCCACAAGGCAAAGTATTTTCACATCAACACAGGAAGCCTCAAACCACACAGACTACCTCTGATTATTTACAATTCCATACAGCAGATACACCTCCATAATCACTGGAGTAAGCAAATGCACCAGTGAGTATTCAGGATGTATCCCAGCTTACCTAGTGCCATTCAAAGTGGTGTGTCTCTAGGAACAAAGCAGACAGACAGATTATTTTTCCTTTACAGCTCTAAGAACAGAAGTTATTTTACCTTGCCACCACATGCACCTGGGGTTCTTCTGGCCCTACACCTCCGACTATTCTCCATTTGCATAACAGATACATTAAACATGCTGCTCCCAATTCTAAGTGTTTATGTGATGATGGAGGCATCCACGTGATACCTGATGCCTTTGGGGCAATACTGGAATGTGAAAAGATGCTGAGAAACAAAGAAACGACTAGCACAACAAACTGGACAGCCATGAAGACTGCCGTAATTGTTACTCTATCCCCAAACATACACTAGTGTTTCAGGCAGGAATTGTGCAATTTTACAACGGGAATATTTAAATGCAAATATGAAATAGTTACAGTGGCCCCAAAATTTTGTATCTAATCAGATGTACAAACAAATGTGTCCTACTCCTCTTGGTGTGAAGATGTTAGCTCTCAAGTTATTAAAAGAAGATTCCCACAGGACACTAGAAACTTGTTGAATAGCTAGTTTCAGGAAACACAGGATCACTGCTAAGTTGCATATGCTTGTAGTTTGCTTTGCTGAAAACATATATGAACATACCAACTGTAACTGTATTACTCCCTGGTTTGGGGCTTGGTGGGAGGTTCAGAAATACTAGTGCGAAAAATTTTTAAAGGTGCATGGCGATAGGTATACAAAGGAGGCCTTCTTTGCATAGAAAAACTTGACTTGCATACGCTAACTATGATTTATTCATTTCTCATATTCTCAATGGGGCATGGGTCCTACTATTAGTTTGGTATGTATTATTTTGGCCTGCGGTCTTGACATGACTAATAAAACAATATTCTGACTGTGCAAGCCCCAGGAAAAGACAGAATTACACACATAGCATCTGGAAAGACTGGTGGAGAGTTCATCTGGCAGATTGAAAGTAAAATAGCATAAGGCCTATAAAACTGTTTCAATGCCAGTGTTGCAAAAAATACATGTTTAATGATAGTCTGATACACTCTACCCAATATCTGCAAGACCAAATTAAAGTATTTTTATATAGGACAGATCTAGAATACTGATGAGTTGCTGAACCAGTTTATGCAAGCAGCAGGAAAAATAAATAAGGGATACTAAAAAAACATCAGCACCAGACCATTGAGGGTGATAGTTCCAAGTTGTTTTCTTGTTTAAAATTAAATAGAAAGGCTTTTAATAAGAAGCTGCTGTAATTTTTTAGGAAGTACAGAAAACTTCACTCATCTTTCCCTTGTATTGGCTTAAGACTTCTATCTTGATTTTGAAATATTCATGGTTTTCTCCATTTAAAGAAATACTAGTTAATCTCTCTTTGTTTGTGGGTTTTGGATCATAGGATTCCATGTATTTTTGGTTCCCAAGTGATTTATTTTTCCCGTTAAATTCATAATTTTAGAGATAAATATGGGCATATCTTTTCTAGTACATTGACAATTGCTGTCCTGTACAAAAGAAAAATGTTTATTCAGCAAAGAAGTGATGAAAGGCACATGTAACAAGAAAATATCATAATTCATATGTTCTAAGAAATTTTCTAAATCTCCTTTTTCTATAATAATTTTTAATGGTCATTTATGGCCTAGGCTTTGCATTCCAGTGTGCAACTGAATCATAAAAGAACTTCTGTTACCAGCATTGGTTTCTATTTTTCTCAAGCTTCAGAATTAAAATCAAAGGTAGCAGTTCATAAAGATAACAGAATTCCAACAGTACATGACAAGACTTTGAATCTAGTGACAACACAGTGTATCAGGAGATAGAAGAATATAGTGAGTTACACAAGTGGACCTGCAAAGTTTTCCTGTCTAGATAATTTGTAGAATTTTTGCTGCACAAAAAAGAAAAATCAATGAACATTCCTCCCTAGCAGTGGAGAGGGAGAGGGGGGGAATCAGGAACAGCACGGATAAGATGCTGAACAACCCATGAGTGACTGATAGCTTCAGGAAAGAATACTGAATGAACTGAGGTCTGGGAACTTTATGAAGACCTCAGCAGCAAAGTCTCTTAATCCATGCAGACCTGTAATACCACAAGTTAATGGCACTTTTTCACAAAATTCTCAGTCCTACAACCTGAACAGACTGAGCAGAGAGATCTGTTCAGTGCTGGCTGCAGCACTAGTAACACAAGGCAGTATTATCCATGGTTAACATTTTATCCCCAAAATATAAATGAATTTTCATACTCATTCAAAATAACCTTTCAAAAAGAAGTGACTTTGAGGCCTAGATATATGGCCCTGTAATTGCAGTTAAAATACCAAAGATGGTATTATTGAAGTACTAGCTTAGCAGCTTTGATGGGTGGCATTGGTGAGAGACAGCAGCAGAAAATGAGAATCAGTTATCAATTTTGCAACAGCAGCTGTATAGGTTCTTTACCCCATAGTATCCCACATTTTCATAGCAAACATGGAACGCAGTAGTAGGCACTGTTTGTGATCCCTGTGGTTAGGCCCTGATTCACCCCCAAACAAGTCCTCAGAAAACATTCCCAGACTGTAAGCTAGAACAGCTTGCTGAAATAAACACTGTGATATATCCAAAATATCATATCATTAGAATGTTCTAGAAAAGGGTGTAGTGCAAATCTAACATAAATTAAATCAGCAAGTCCCAGCTTTGACAATGTATAGACTGTACCTGCTTCAATAGGAACATATACGTAGACATTTTAAAAGGGCATACTGCCAGAAAACCTACTTGTGTGCACTGTCTTAGAAAATTTGTTGAAAATGTTCATCTTTAGGATCACTCTTATAATACTCTTAAATCACAATCTGCCTGTATTATCTGTTGGCTAAGTGCCAACCATGAATGTTAAATATGTTGACTGACAACTCCTGTACAGCATGCACATCTGATTTTAAAAGATCATTCTGTGAATTAGCATTACTGCTTCAGTCATGAAAAACCTTTCTTTAGGTCCATTGTAGAGACAATAATTTCACTGAATAAACAGAAGCTAAACGAGGACTGAAAGTTCAATGAATTATCCAAATAAATAATTGAAAAAGAGCTTCACAATGTTTCTTTGTATTTATGAAGTATTAATAGTATTTTTGCACGCCCTCTAACCAGACCATGACTGAAGCATACTATCCGAGTTCCCCAAAGAAACTGAAATGGCCTTCTGTTCTCATAGTAAGAGCAGTTTTAGGAGCTGAAAATGGAAGACAGCTCTTATTATCTTATCTTTATTTTCATTAAAGCATATGGACAAGATCTAGCCAAAGACCATGATCCTACACTGGAATCCTTTAGCATATAACACTTTGTATATGAAGGGTTCATTGACATTAATAAGCCAAGAGATCTGTGCTAAAAAATCTTGACAATGAATTTACAATATTTCCATAAACATGTATAGACAATGAAACCAAACAAATGTGAAGAATTAACTGTAAAGTCTTTCAGTTTTGATAATGTGCTAGAGCAACACAGGGAAAAAATGTGCTTACTTTCTACAAAAGGCTAAATTCTGCATCACGCTCCAACAACTTTATTCCACTCAAAAACACAAATACATCAAATATATCTGTAATACATCAGCACAGAAATTTGCATAGCAGAAAGGTGCAGCAGAAAGCTAGCAGACCTGAGGAATGTGCCAGCCAGCACTACCTCCACAAAGAGAGGAAAGAAGAGGACAAGATAGAGCACAGTTCCATCAGTCTTCCACTAGAATAATGTTCCTTAGGTGCTATAGGCAAGCAGTAGAGGGCTCTAAATTACACTGTGGCCATTTTCTGCATTTTCTCCAGTATTCAAATATTTTTTGCAACTTTGCCTTCTCATGAATATGCCAACCTCTCTTTTTAAAATATGGCTGTGGATCTGTCTCATCTCAAACACCAGTATTACACACACAACTGACTTCTGCTCACATTCTCCTGCAGTCTCCTCCACTCCATTAGCCTGACCGCCAGGTATCCAGAACACTCAGTCTGAGAGACACCCTGGCACTGAATCAAAGCTAAGGAGGGAGAAGAAAAAGAGATAAGGGTAGTAGGGATAAGGGTAAGGGAGTGGGCTGGTAATACAGTACATGACAAAATGCCACAATACAGGCTCCCAACACATTGTTTTTTCGTATCAGAAAATAAGGTAATTTGAGAGGTCTATGAATGACAGAACTGCATATATTATTTCAATATTCAGAATCAATGCTATTTAAAAATAAAATCTCTCTATCTCTTCTCATTATTTCCAGTTATATACCTAAAGATCACATTAGCACTTTTACTGTTACCACACTAGTGCACTGGGAGCTCATATTCACATACTTGTCCATTACGATCCCTGGACTTTCTTCAGCATAACAGAAGCATTCTTTAAAAACCTATAAATCTAGCTTGTATTTCCTGGTTCTACCAGTATGACTTCGCACATGGCTGCACTGAAACACATTTTTGAGTAAACAAAGTTATTAAACAAACCAGATTTCTCTGTATAATTACTTCATTGTCGTTGTTACTTGCTATTCCATCCACCTTTGTATCAGTCACAAATTTTATTTTCCATGATCTTTATTATACTCCTTTGATAAAAATGTTCAAAAGCATGAATATTGATTCCTGCAGAACAGTACCATTCAGCAAGTATCACCTATCAACATTATTCTGAGATCTTTCAATCAGAAAGTTCTGGACCCTCTGAACACATGCTCTAGAGATATTTTGATAGCATACAGCTATTTCTTCTTAAGCAGAATGTCACTTAGTACCAAATAAAATACTTATAAAAGTGTTACAGCTATGCAGTTACTTTTATACCAATCTTGTAATCTTATCAAAGCATTAAGTCACCTTTGTTTGACAATAGCTATTTTCCCTAGAACTATATTGATTTGCATTAATTATATGCTTATCCTTTAATTCTTTTTTTGTTTTAATCAGCTTAGTCACATATGAGTTTTCTATTAGATGCCAGTCTAACCAGTTCATAGTCAACTCTCTTAATCTTTTTAAACATTGGCGTAACATTAGCATAGACAGTCTTCTGGAATTTCACGAGAAAAAGTTACAGTTAATATCAGCAAGTTAAAGATCTAACTAGCAGACCTTTAAAGGTATAAATTAATTCCATACAGACAACCAAGTAATGGGCATGACATCAATGTCTATACAAAATTTTACCTAGGATTAGTTCAGGTAAAAATTCAGGTAAACTTTAAACTATATGCAACTAATACTGATACAAAGAAAAAAGAAGCAGTTTCAATTGCTCCTGATTTTTCTTCCCAATAAACAATCATATTTTCCTTTCTTCCCTTCTTGTTAAGATATGAAGATACACGAAATGGCAAGGACAACTGATTTCTATCTAGAAAGACTAAGGAAACTAACTGCCTGCAAAAGAGAAACACATTAAAAAATAAGTATTTTTAAATAAAATATTATGCCAAGATGTAAGTAGTCTTTCAGTAATATTGATACATAAAGTTACATATTTCAAACATTTTAAAGTTTAATTTTCACAAATCCCCTAGAAGCAGCATTCTCAAGTCAGAACACATGTACTAGTAAAGCAAACCATTCCAAAGTAATACATGGACATTGTGTGATTGCACATAGACCAGAAAAAGGAATAGTCTTGTCAGTTTAAGAAAAAGAATATAACAGATTTTTTTAAAAGTACAAAGAAAGTTGACAAAGTTGATCAGAAGTAAAAAAATGGCTTCCTTACATGGAGAGATTAATTAGAGATCAAGATTCTTCATCTTGACAAAAATGTCTAACAACATATGTAAAGAAAGTGAATTTGAAACGTTTATCATTACTGGACTTAGAGAACTAGTCAACATCAAATTATCAGAGATAATGAAGCAGCAGGTTTTATAAAGCAAAAGGAAGTAATCGTGGCATAAAGTATTACTTACCATTTTGATTTTTGCAGCTTCTTTAAATTGACTAGTTTAGTACACAACTTCCTACTAAAACTTTCAGAAAATATTGACGGTGCAGAATCAACCAGATCATCACTTGGAACACTCGGGACACTTGGGCTATGTCCAAGTTTTATTTTTGATTCACAGTGCTTCAAAAATATATTCAAACTTTATCCTCTTATGACCGCTTACATTAAAAGTTATATTAATCTTCCTTAACAACTGATTGCTTTCTTTGCCTCTCATCTTGATCATATCAGTCTCTTCTGAATTTTCCCCATTGTTCTCCCCCCCCCCGGCATTTCTTGTCCTCATCTTTAAAGTTTTTCAGGGCTCATCTCTTTCTATCTGTTCTTTTCTGACTCCTCAACCCACCTTGTTTCACCAGTTCACTAGCTTCCTTGTCATAACTATTCATTTGACTATTTCTCCTACAGATATCTTTGACCCTGCTCCTACGTTACATAGCATAGTATATTACTTCATTGCCTCCCTTCTCTAACACTACATGTATCTCTTGTTGTTAAATACAATAGTATACTACTTTACCGTTTCCCTTCTCTAAAACTCCATGTATCTCGTCTCGTGTAAGACGCGCAGAGACTACATCTTAAGAAGTGATTACTATGACATAATCAACCACAGCTAGGGGGTCCAGATGAGGGCTATCATAATAAAAACAAACACTAAAAAGTTAAAGTGACACAGGATTGAATTCTCTTCTCAAAAATCATGTTTTTCAATGAAAAGCTTTCTGAGCTAACTCCTTCTTAGGGAATACAAATTTCAAAGAAATTGCGAGTGACTTAATTCCAGTACAAACTACTGGGCTACAGTACTGAAAGGATGTTGCAGCAGAAAGTAATTTGATCCTAGAATCCTGATCAGTCTAATGTGCAATGAAACAGTAAACAAAAGCTTGCATTGTCAAAGAAAAAACAGCATGGATTATAGCAGGTAAAGAGCCAGTTTAATCTGTCTCTGAACTCTATCCAGAGTAAATTCCTCAGGCTTTATTGAGGAGATAAATTGTGTCCACTTTCTCTCCAAAAACCTTCCTAGCATTGTACCCACTAATAGATAAGTAATATCTCAAGTAGCCATTAACTTTGGGATCATCATATTATTCTATAGGACTCTGAGCACATTTTTAGGAAGTTTTACATGGGGAAGTGCAAATAGCTTCGAGTTCACCAGATGGGTGCCCTGAGTCCGCCAGTAAATGCAAAATGCAAATGTAAATAAAAGTATCCCAGGTGTATTTATAGCTCAGAGACACAGAGCATATTACCTTAGAAGAAATATGGCTCCTGGACAGAAGCTGGCCTATGCCCACCAATCTAAACCCAGATGGAGTGAAAACACAAGTGCCTGCAGTAGCAAATACAGGCATATTCTGAATGACACATCTCTTGCATACCTGTTACCAAGAACACCTCCTCTGTACCAACCATGCTTTCTGGAGGCATGGTTGCCAAAAACAGAAAATTTGGGCAAAAATGCAAGCCAGCTATGCCCTCATACAAGGCAATACAAACTGCTGAGATTACAACTGAGTCATTTTCTTAGATCAAAAACAACTTCTGCAGACTGAGATTTATAATCTGTATAGTAACAATATTACACAGAAGAAAGGCCTAACTAGTTAAATAAACTACAACAGTATCAGACTAACTGAAGCTAAAAGTAGTGCGGTATTTTATAGAGAGAGAGCTGACCCACATTAAGGTGTTTCCCAGGTTATGGTGTTCAGCTGGGGATTGACTCCCAGTCCTCTACTGATCGTACACAAGCTGTGCCCTGTGTTTCCCAGTCAGATTTCACCTGTATGCCTGCCTTTTGGTAATGCCTGCCTGTTTCTTGAGAGACTATTTTCTAGGAGTGATGCCACAGGGCTGAGAGGGTCCTTATTCTGTTTCCTACACTACTTCTGGCCTACTGGGCAGATTTCCCACCTATTAAAACAGAAATCATGATTTTACCTCTATTTAAAAGTACAGAGTGATCTGCAGACAGAAAATGCTAAGCGCTTCCTATTAGTATTAAAGCTGCAAAAGAGGTTTTGGTGTCCAGGGCTAAAGGAGCTTAGAAATGAAGACACACACAGACCTGCGATTATCTCACAAACACTCAACTTTGGACCCTAGGGCTGACGTGCGTGGACTGTGACACACCATGCCCTTACTTAAATGGCATGACGGGAGAGCGCTCTTCCAGACACTCCCTGCCTCCCCACCCCTTCCTGCACAGCTTCTCCCTCCGCTCCGCGGCTCCCTGCGCTGCCCGCGCCGCCTTCCCCGGGCCCTAACGGCAGCAGGCCGCAGACCGGCCGCCGAGCGCTGGGGCGCGGGGAAGAGTCTAGAACGAGCTGCCCCGGGGGAGCCGGGGCCGCGCCAGGGCCCGCGGCGCCTCCCGGCGAGGCCGCCGGTCGCGGCCGGCTGGAGGCGGAGCTGCGCCGCGGCCCAGCCCGGCGAGGCGATGCCGCATTCCCTCGGCCCACGCCGTCCCCGCCGCCCTCCCCCTCAGCGCCGCGCCCCGCCTCTCCGCGCGCCCCCCTCGCGCAGCCCCCGGCCCCGCCGCCGCTCGCTTCATTCACTAACCGGTTCTCGCCGGCTGCCTCCGCCTCTTGACACCCTCCCGCCCCCGCCCAGCCGGCCGCGGCCACGCCCCGAAGCGGCACCGGCCCCGCCCCGGACGCCCTCGCGGCGCCTCCGATTGGCGGGGCGCGACGCTCGTCACGGCGGTGCGTGAGCGGGGGGCGGGTGCGGTGGCGCTTGTGCAGGAGGCGGCGCCGAGGCTCCCTCCGTGTGCAGCCTCGTCCGCGTTAGCGCCGCGCCATCCCGCAGAGCCGCCCGTCCGCTGCCGCTGCAGCTGTATGGTCCATCCTCGCGCCGCCGCTGTACCCCCTCCGGCAGCTCCGCGGCCTCCAGCGCCTCCACGTCCTCCTGGTTCTGCTCCTCCTGCCCCCGGCGGTGGCGCCCGCACCCCGGCTGTATGATCAGGCTACAGTCTTCAATGAGTAACCATATTCCTGTGAGTGCCGCCGCCGCCGCCCGGCCGCGTCGCGGGCCCCGCCGCCCCTCCCCGGCCCCCGCCCGGCGTGCGCCGCGCTGGCGACCCTCGCGCTCCCGCGCCCCCCCCCCGCCGCCTCCTCCATGTTGTCTCTTTGTTCTGTCGCCCGGGCCACGCCGGCTCCGGGCGGCTTCTCGCTGCGCCGGGCTGCGGCTCCTCCCCGGCGGCCGCCCGGGAGCGGGGCCAGCCTGGCTGCGGCGCGGCTCTGCCGCCCCGGCTCCCCTCGCCTGCCCCCGCGTGCCCGCTCCGCTCCCCTCCGCGCACCAGCCGGCCGGGGCCGGGGTGACCTCTCCGCTGCTCCCGCCCGGGCCCGGCGGCCCGGGCCGCGCACAAAGCCGCTTTGTGAGCGTGGCCGCCGCCGGCCCCGCCCGCCGGGCCGGGCCCCCTCCGCCCCCTCGGTGCCTGTGTGGCGGCGGCCCTCGGCCACGCTGGCGCAACCGCCGCCTGGGCCGGGGCAGCGGCCGCGGGGTGCGGGGCGGAGGCGGCGGGCGCCGGGAGCCCCCTGCCGGGGGGAGGCCGGGCCCGGGCGGCGGCTCCGAGCGACAAGATGGCTCCGTGTCGGGAGCCCGATCGAAGCGTGGCTCAAACCCGTGATCGCCGCAGCCGCGGCGCCGGCCTGGCCCGGCCGCTGGCCCCGCGCCCCGGGCGGGGCGGTACGTGGCGCGGGGCAAGCCGCGGCTTGCCCGCCGGGCAGGTGGCGCCGCGGAAGCCCGCGGCCGCACACTGAATCGGCGCGGCGGGGGGAGGGCACGGCCGGCGGCATGGCCGGCGCGGCGGGGGGAGGGCACGGCTGGCGGCATGGCCGGCGCGGCGGGGGGAGGGCATGGCCGGCGCGGCGCGGTGGGCTCGCCTCGGCCTCCCTCCCTTTGCCCCCTTGCTCTCCCGGGGCACGTGGGAAACCACCGCCAAAGCCAGGGCCAAAGCGGCGAAACGGCTTTCTTTGTCTGTGGTGTATCCTCACAGCGGGCCAAAAGCAACCGTAACTTAGTACGTGAAGCCTTTCGGGGTGAACATTATGCAGGAAGGGGGTGGTATGGCCGTGCTGGCGCACGCAGCCGGTCTTCAGACGGGATTTATAGACAGTTCTTTTTTTGGGGGGGGGGAGGAAAGTCTGCAGGGGAGTCCTTTAAATAGACGTTGAAGTGGATATTTTTTGTAAGAGTCTGCCTTTGACCCTTAGAAGCTGATGAATACAACCAGGTATCTTAGTCCGGCTGAAACTGCTTTTAAGGCCTTGTCTTCTGTCCTTTCAAGAGCACCTTTCCCTTCTGAAAAGGGAAAAGTGTTTTGTTTTATTTTTGCCCTCTGTCTCTATTGGCTAACTTCTCTAATACCAGCCCAGAGTGTGTAGTTTAAGCACACAAGAAATATGATGTTTGTTGGTGATAGAGGAAAGACAAAAAGTTACCAAAATCAAGTAACTATCATATGGTTGTAGTGGAAAGCATGATTGGTGACATTTGCACACAGGCCTCAGTAGCTGTCAGGTAGCCAGCTAAATATATTGCAAATATCACAAGCTAACAAGTATGCCATCTTTGTGGCATAGGCGTTGTGTGATTCTCGTGTTTCTTACTGCTGCTGGAGACAACTTTCCAATATGTCTACCTGCATCTGCAGAGAGTCCAAAACGGTGACTCAGAAGTATAAGCCTTGTCTCCTCTTAATCTCATTAGACTGTCAAACCTAAAAACCTGGGGATGACACTTAAATGTCAGCCCTTGTTGTTCCATTGATGGAACAGAAAAGGGTTTTGAAATGAAGACTTAAAGGAACAAGAACAGAATTGTTTTGGAGAAAAAATATCGAGGAAACAATACAGAAATCACATGCGGATGGGAGGAAACATGAGAGTGAAAAAGAAAAATGAGTAGCTGATGTAGCAAAGGCCTAGAGAGAAGGTTGTTGTTGTCTTAGTGAAGCTAAATTTGTCAGTAAGGCAGTAAATAAATAGATCTCATCTACTAAGGTTAAATTCTCCCCTTTATATTGTAGAAACCTTCATGTTTTGACTGAATATGTGCCACGTAAGAATTCTGGATCTTTCCTAGTGTGTAGGCTGACTGAAAGTGACCACTTACCCTGAAAAGTGCCTTGATCTGGGAGCTCAGGATATTGCTGAATTCTAAACTAGTAGCAGGTTGTCACCTTATATTTAAAATACATATATTAAAACTCAGTTTCAAATAAGTGTTAAAAGTAGATCCAGAACCCCTTACATCTTTCTTCACAAACACAATGTATTGTTTATCAGTCAGTATCTTTAGAGTTAATAAAATACGACAATGACTGTCTGCATATATATATCATTTTTTTTATGTCTTGCTTAAAATGTACAGGAATTATATAGCTTGCTATTGAATTTAACAGCAACGTTAAGTCATTTTGAGACTCCTTGCTTTCAGAAGCTTTGAAAGACGGATGCCTCAGATGAGGTGGGGGAAATAGTTTCTGTCATGTCTTATTTCTCCAGTGTCTGTTAAGCATTTTGTTTGTGTGCACATGTTTTTTCATGGTGCGAGGAAGAGAACTAGAAAGATGGTCACAGAGTCTTAGTTTCATCATCTGTGGAAGTTGCATTCAGTTATTATACAGGAAGTTTTGTGATAATGTGTTCCCCTTCTTCCCCTGAACTGCATCCGTTAGCTACAAAAACATCCTTCCTTCACAGACTACTTTATAACAAATTTATTGTAGACTTTGGAATCTCTTGTTTGTGATTTTTTTTCCTTTTTTTTGTTTTGTTTACACCATGGGTCACTTTCTCTAGCCTAAAACATAGTTTTATCACCATCACTATCATCATACAGGCATTCTTGTGCCTTATATGTAGGAGATTAATCTTTACAACAGTATCTAATGAAGGTGTGCCCCTATGCAGTAGGGCTCAACAGTTTGTACTCCTTACCCACCCCCCTTGCCTGTCTTAGCAGTTACTGTTAGGTTTTGCATAGTGAAAGTCGCTTGGATAGTGAGAGAAATCAAGTTAGAACAAAGAACTCTTAACTTCATTACAATTTGGCAATGCTCACAAATGAGTATAGTTTTCTGCTTTTTGATTTCTGTGGTTTCAGTAACTAAGGGTGAGCCCAAATAGTTGATTCTGGGTGTAGATATTTTGGGTCTATGATCAGATGGATTGAGCAACTGGACCACGTATAGGCCTTCTTCCTAAGGTGGAGTGAAATGTCATGTAACTGTGTAAACGAACACTTTCATTTGCACGCTTTTTAAGGTGCTACCAAGTTAGGAATAAAACAGCAGCAGCATGGAAAAAATACTTGTTTGCTTTATGCATATTGGCAACAATCTAATGCATCTCTTCTGTAAGTGGTCTTTTGCCAGACATAAGTGACTGCTTCAAGCACAGAAATAACGTAGATTTGAATCTACTTGTCAGTGAAGACAAATACTTTAGATTCCTGTCCCAGAGAAGGGCATGAATTAAAAAAAGGGGGGGGAGGGGCAAAAAAAAAAAAGCTTTAAGATGTCTTCCTCTTGCTCAAATAAAGTATTCTCTAACTTCTCCTAGCATACATGATGGTAAATGGAGTGATCATAATTAACATGAATTTGTCCAATATTGGATGCTTTTTCTTAATAGATTTTCTTGGCATATTAACTTTAATTTTGTTTTCCAAGTTGAATTTGATGGATCTGACAGCTTAAATGTTGGATAACTTTCTTTTACTAATGGAAGCTGCTGCTTGTGTCTCCAAAACCCCTCAGTGTTAGCTTTCTTTAAAGAAGACTCTCTTTGAAATGGAAAAGAGCTTGCCGGACTGCCCAAATTGATGATACAGACCATTAGTTGGTGATAATCCGTTAGAGAAACATATATATACAGTAATATGCATTTGGGTTGCGTGTGATAATCCGCTTAATCAGACTTATGCTTTCATGTACTATTGAGTCTTGACTTTTTTGATAGCTCACCTACCAAATAGTTAACTATCTGAAACAATTCAGTAATCTCAAAATTGCACTTCTAAGCCTCTTGAAAGTCACTTAAGTCATCTGAGTTCTCCCTAAGCACAAAGCTGGTCTTAATTACTACAACGGTATTTCTGTAGCTGATGTCCTCTCTTCCAGGTCTTTCTGCTGAAGAATGATGAAACCTTGTACCATGGTGTAATATTATAATCCGAATAGCATGCTGATATACCTATTGTCTTTAATTCCCATTTGATTCCTGGAAAAAGAATCCTGAAACAACATCTCCTGAGACAAAACTCTTTGGATTGTCTTTTTATCTTGGGGGGTGGGGGGGGTAAAACTTTTTAAATAATTGTCTCCTTTCAGGAGACCTAAAAGTCTGTCAGCATCACAGTTAGTACAGATGAGTTGTGAAAACTCTTGGATTCAAATTTAATTTTTCCAGAACTAAACTAGGTTGGCAAAACAGTTCTAGGACAGTACAACTTGTTACTGTGCTAAGGAATTGGTTTACATATTCTTTCTGGCTAACAATGATGAGAAGAGAGGCATTCTCATCAAAGGAAAATGTGAGCTTTGCTCCTTTATAATGTGGCAGCAGCTGTTGCCAAGGCAAACAGAGAGACTGAAATGCATGCTTGGTTAGGTCTTTAGTTGTGTGAATTAGTAAGGTGCTGATGTGTCTAATTGCTAACTGCTAAGCTAGTATTAAAGAAATGGATTCATTTATAGGGGTTAATTGCACATAGAACTCAAACCTGACATTATGTAATGTACTTGCATCAATTTTGTATAATAATTTGAATTGTGAACCCAGTTTCTAGATGGGATTTAATAGCATTCTTTAAAAGTAGGAGTTAAGTACTTAACTAATGCTCTTTTGTCTGCTCTTCTCTTTACCCCATGATGCATTTATCTGGTGTTGTATTGAGTACCAATAGGTGCATATTAAGGGCAGAAATGGCAGTCTACATACAAGACTGCATGAATCCTGACTTTTTTTTACTTCCTATCTGACCCAGTATGGGTTCATGTTAACTGTTCCCAATTATTCTGCAGTCATTTCCCCTTAAAGTTATCCATCTTGTAGACTCAAAAGCCTTTTCTTTACCCTAGTGACCCAGTTCAATCTCATAATCTTCTTTAGCTCAATTTCATCCTTTTTTATTTCTGTCTCTGACAGCCTCCACTTCTCTATCCTCTCCTAGAGAAAAGGGCCAGCTATGATTCTTCTCAGTTTTAGGAAATAAACATGAGGTCTATTGGTCCATGAGAAAAGCTGCACGAGGACTCTATCTGCTTAAAGCTGTCCTGTACCTTTTTGTTGTTCTGCTGCTTAAACAAATTGAAAGTAACTGTAAATAAGCACTGTTCAGTTCTTCTTCTCGCTCTCTATTTTAGGCAGACTCCTTAGGTCTGATTCTAGATTTTTGGTTGTGGGGTTTTTTTTTGTTTTCTTTTAATCTTATCTGCTTCTACCCCTCTTTGCTGTGGTGTGGTTGGTATGTCATATGATGATTCTCAGAATCTGTTGGTTTCTGTTACTCTGCTATCCTTTGGTGACTCCTCAGAGTATCGTTCTTCCTCCTTTTTTTCATGTTCATAATTTAATGAGGGGCAGCGAGATCTCCAGATAATCACAAGTAACAGCTGAAGTTGCCAGGTACTTGCAAAAAAACAAACTTAATCCTCCATTTTTGACAAAAATAATGATGTTACAGTGGTAATATCGCTACAGTGGCAGCAAAGTGCATGTAAAGCTGTCCTATTAACTTTGCCACTTTTCTGCTAACTTATTCTTCATGCTAGTTGGTGGTGGGTGGTGGTGTAATCTATGCTTACAATTAAGGTGCGTCCTTAAAACTTGTACCAACAAGTGGTCTGAAAATGATGTCTGGAGGTGTTTGGTCTGCTTTTTATAAAGTTTTTTTGTAACATTGTATGCTACAGCTCTGTCCATCTGCTGCAGTACAAATCCTTAATGACTTTTATTTTCCCTGTTACTAGAACTTCCTCTTCTCTGGCCTTATGAATGGAGCAAGACTGTCTAAAACACAAAATGTTGCTGCAGTTCTTTAAAATGCAGTTCACTTTAAGAATTCCTGTATTGTATTTGTTATTCCTCTTCTGCAGTTTTGAAAAAGGTGGATACTATCTATGACTTCTACTAATCACTCTTCCATGTTCAGACGCTAACTTTGTTGTTGTTACTACACCTTTCGTGCTACCCTTTGTTCATATCTCTCACTTTCAAACTGGGCTTCCTCGCATGTCTGGAAGGAGCTCCATGTAAACATCTGCAAAAGTACTTCCAGGGTATCTGATCTGCTAAGATATCTCCTGGAAAACTAAATAATTAGGCTGTTAGTATGTTGTAACTTCTGCTTAATATTGATGGTTGTTACTAGGTAGGTTCACAGTAGTCCTGTATACAGTTTAGTATCTGCAGTGAGGTCTTGGTCTGACTGCAAATCCTAGATAGAAATTAGCAGCCATGACTGACTCACATGTAACTTTGGTTCTTCCTGCCCTTTGGAAAAGACATTGGCTACTATCAGGGATATTGTACAGTACTCTTTAGAACCAGATCTTTTGAATTTTTTTTTCTTGTGGTTGGGAAGCTATTCTGCACAGCCTGGTTCTTTCATGGTTCTTTGAAAGAAAAATTTTGTGCAGAGCACTGAGATGTTGTCTCTTCTTATTTTCTCATGCACATTTGCCATGATTACATAGATGGATGCATACATGGAGTTGGTTTGTGATTTTTAAAAAAGAATCTGAACATTGAGGCTGCAATGTCAGTACAGCTTCCGTTTGCTAGAAATGGGTGTATGAAGCTAAAAAATGATGTTACTGTCTCCCCACCCACAAAAAAAAAAAAAAAAAAAAAGAATAAGTTTGTAGTAGCAGTTCTGTAGCACAGCATGTTTCAGGTAATCTGTTCCCAAAGTATCTTGGGCAGTATCTTCTTTGGGCATGGGAATAGATAGATTTCTTTCTTTGCTTGGAGTTGACTGGATGATATCAGTCATTCTTCTGCCAAAAAGTTGTAGGATGTTACTGTTGTGTGATTAAGTATGTTCAGTGGGTACCTGGTTCAGCTTGTGTCTGTCTTTTTCAGAAACAACCTTCTCTCTTTTTCTCTTCTTTCCCCTCCCCCCCCCTTTCTGGTCTGTCTTCTAGACAGATAAGGCCTTCTAGATATTGTCAGCAGCACTGATACTGTGGCCAGGCACAAAATTAACTTCTGTGCCATAAGATTCCACAAAATAAAAAAAGCATGCATTTCTGGATTGTTTACTTAGCAGCATCTGTAAATGAATAAACAATTCAAAGAAGTTCATCAGCTATCTATTGCCTGGCTATATGTCTTGCAATAAGTTTATGTATAAACTTAACCATAGCAAAATAACAGATCCACTTGGAAAGAATAACCTATTCAATAAACTTGTCTGTATATCTTTAACTAGAATATTACTACTACTTTGGCCCAGTTAAAAAGCAATGGTGGGAAAAGGCAGTTGAAGGTAGAAGTAAAAAAAAAAAAGACAAGTGGATATGTATCTGCAGCTTTTTGTATGTGAAATCTGTGCAAGTTAGAAATCTGTGTGCCTTGAAAGTCTCTAAACATATTTAAAAGCTCACATTATTTTGTTAGGTCACTTAAAGATTTTGCATTTGCTTACAATGTATTAGCTTATTACAAGCTGGGGTTCCTGGAAACATCTTGTATGCTTGCTTTCAAGGCCTCCTATTTGAAACTGGTGGATTTAGGTGCCTTTTTACTGGCTCTTGTGTGTGTGAATTAGTGATGCTTTCATGAAAACTAAGTAGCTTGCCTTAAAGGCTAAAGCAGTGGATTTAACATTTACATAAAGATTGGTAGTTTTGTTTAAAGACTAGAAATTGTCTAATGCTCAGCCTTAATATGCTTGGAATCTTATCCTTGCTTGTTTGGGACTACTTAAAGTTACAGTAATTTCAGTAGCTGTTGTGATGTGTCTTTCAATTCAGAATGGAAAACACTTTTGTGGGTATCCTACAAAAGCTGTGCTTTATATAAATACCAGTTCTAAAAGCTTGATCTTTTCTTGCTATGTGTTAGCACATTTGAGTTGGTATTTCAATACATTTTAAATTATTGGTATTAAAACTACCCATATATGGAAACTCTGTATTAAGTAAGCATATTTACTTGCAAGTAATTCTTGTCAAGAAAGATAGCAAGATTTGTATGTGACAGTAATTCTTAGATTAAAAAAATAGACCATATGATACTACTTAGTCTCTGTGCTTTCATTTGTTCTTTTTATAATGCTCAGAGTCTTCAAAATAACCTTACTTCACCTATGCTCACTGTGCTTTTTTTTCCTTCTCTTTACAGCAGTTCTGTGGTGTTCTTGGTCACACATTTATGGAGTTTCTGAAGGGCAGTGGAGACTACTGCCAGGCACAGCACGACCTCTATGCAGACAAGTGAACTGTAGAAATTCATTACTACTCCACCAAGAAGCCCCCCTAAGAGTGGTTGACCAGGATAAGAAGTATTGAATTGAAATTGGCAGAGCATTTAACAAAAGAATTCAGACCTGGATGGGGTAGACCTCAGTGCACTGCCTTTCTTTTGCCTCAGTATTACTGGATTGAAGAATTGCTGCTTCTTGTTAGGAGGTTCATTTCATTTCCCATTGCTCCCAACTTCATACTTCCAAGCACTGAGAATTTCAAGTGGAGTATAGTGAAGTAGACTTCAGTTTCTCTACATCACTTCTATATTAAAATTTTTTTGAATCCTTTCATAATCTTGTTGCATGTTTAACTAAATTAATATGGCCCGAATGAACCGCCCAGCTCCTGTGGAAATCACCTACAAGAACATGAGATTCCTAATCACACACAATCCAACCAATGCAACCTTAAACAAATTTATAGAGGTAAGGTCAGGACAGGATTCTTACTGGCATACTTTCTATTCCTGAACTATGTGTTTTATTAACAATTTCCTTCTTTACTAGTTGATGCAACTCTGGAACCTGTATGAAGAGCTACTGCGACTCTGCTTATATGTTGACTTTTTTTCAAATAGTCATGCCATGCTTTACAGAGCTATAAACAAATCTATTTAGATAGACTTTGGCCTTCATCAACACATATGTTTCAAAGTGAAATACAGAAATAATAACATTGTTACCAGTAAACAATTTTAGGACTGAAAGAAGGAAGAATTTGGCAGAGTTCTATAACAATGTGTAGAACAGTATTAAGATCTAATACTAAGTGGTAGGAACTTAAGTTTAGATTCATCTAAAGCAATATAACATTTCCTTGCCACTGTTGGAGTAGTGATTAAAAAGGAATAATTGTGTGCATTGTAGATCACAACCTTAGCAATAAAAATAGGATTGCAGCATTCATTCACTGTCTATATCCTTCTGATATTAGCAAAACATGGTTCTACTATAGCTTAAGAGAATCTGTTACAGGTGTCAACATATCTACTTGACTGAAATTTGACTCTGCATTTAGAGCTAGCTTTGCTAAAGCTACTTCAAGTATTTCAGTATATGCTGAAATCACATTTCCTGACTGAAGCCACGTTGCTTGGCATATATTTCTGTATCTGAATTTCCTATCTAAACCTTGCATCTAGTGTGTTTGAGGTAACAAGAGTACAGTTGGAGATGTGTGCATGCGTGTCAATACTAGTTTCCTGTGAAAGACAGGGGTCTGCTAGGTTTTGAGTTTGCAGTGCAGTCTCTCGGTAGCTGGATTTTAGGTGATACTACTATTATACCTCTATATTATATATGCATTCAGTGTAGGCTAATTTACAAGAAGCATGGGGAGTTAACCTTCACTTGATTATATACTCACAGCTGGATAAAGTATGCTTAGGTTACAGTTCAGTCATTACCTTAATAGTTAAAGCGTGAATGATAGGTCGTTTCAGGGAGATTAGAGTGATTGCCCCTCTTTTTCATTAATGAAGCTTAATAGCAAAATGGAAAGCTAAGATTGTCCTCTGGTTATGAAGACACAGAAGTTGGAATCCTTGATTGTCCTGTACTCCTAATTCTAACCAGTAAGAAGTGTTAGTAACAAATCTGTGGTTGTGAGGAGAGAGAGAGAAGGGGAAAACCTAAACCGCACTCAGAATGCTTTTAGTGAGGTATATAGCTTTGTAGGACACTGGTTCCTCAGAAAAAAAGAAAAGAAGCTATTGCAAATAGACTACTTACTTCATCAGTACTTAAATGTATCTGTTGAAGTCTGGTCCAAAACAGAGATTTCTCCTCAAGTCTGGGGATAGCTTCGTATTGCCAAAATTAAAAAAATAAATAAATAAATCTTCAGATGTGTTTGCAGAAGAGCTTAAAGGTATCTGGTATTAGCACACATAGTAGTGTGCAAGTATTTCATCTTTTGTATTCTTCACAAGGTGAAAAACATTTGTGTATCTCTACTGAAACTTTTGGAATCAGTTAATAAGCTAACCTATTGAGAAAATTGAATGGTACATGTAGTCGATTTACTGTAAAACAGTTCTTTTCACTTCTTAGGAACTTAAGAAGTATGGCGTTACCACAGTGGTAAGAGTGTGTGAAGCCACTTACGACACTGCTCCGGTGGAAAAAGAAGGCATTCAGGTTTTGGTAAGCAGTGTAGAAGCAGAGTAAAAAATACTCCCTTAGATACTACCTTAAGAACTTCACTTTCTTAATTCCATATTTCAGCAGCTGCTAAAAACAAAAGTTGTACAGACCTACTTTTTTCTGTCAGAAATTGAGCAAGAGCATCTGTTCAATGAAAAGTGGATGAAAGTATTATATTTCAAATACTGCTAAATGTAGACTTTTAGAAAGTTTGAGCGTTTTCCACTCTACTTCCTACTTTTTTTGGTATGCACACAAAAGTAAGGGTTCTCTCTTTTTTTTTTATTTTTTTCTTATGACATTTACATACCTATATAAGTGTTTTATTCTAGGATTGGCCCTTTGATGACGGTGCTCCACCATCCAACCAGATTGTTGATGATTGGCTAAACCTCCTTAAAGTTAAATTTCGTGAAGAGCCTGGTTGTTGTATTGCTGTACACTGTGTTGCTGGTCTTGGAAGGTGGGTGAAGCTTTAAGGTCTGTCAAATCACCATCCCTGGTCAGACTTGTTAAGATTTAGTATGAAAGTTTATTTGAGGCAAATGTACAACAGTCACAAGTCTAGTATTGGAATGACCTCCCATTTATAAGTTGATCAGCTGACAGGAATAGTATAATCTGTTGCTAAATAGAATTTGTCACAGCTGTCAAATAAAAACTACTGAATGAAGTATGCAAGTATATTACTCTACCAAGCATTTTGGTGGCAATTCCATTGATTTTAGTCATTACAGTCTTTTTTTTTTAAGTGACTCTTACCTTTACTTTTCTCTTCCCTCCCTATTTCAGCAATGTTGCCAGCTCCTTTGTAACAAAGGGATTGTTGCTATTATCCAAGAGCAAGTGAGGTGTGTTGGCCCATTAAGAGCAACTTTCACCCACTGGCTATTTGGAGAATGAGAAGAAATTCTCCAGAGTCCTAAAGCTCTATTTCTGTTTCTCAGTTCCATCATTGAACCTTGAAATTTATATGGATTACTCAACATTATTCTCTTAATGCTGCTATCCCTGTCTACTGCTGCTATCCTGAATACCCTTCCAGAAGTTGTGAGGGCATAATGCTTTTTCTGCTCCAGTTCTAGAATACCTGGAAGCTGTCCAAAGAGTAGTCACCATGTTTCAGTCATAGGTTTCATCATTTCCAACATAAAATAAAATGGAGGTGTCTGGTCTGCTGCTATCTGTAAGCTTGGCTTATCCACCATTTACATAATGGCTTCACACATAAGAGTTGACTGTAATGGTGAATGCCACCAAAACAAGTCCTCTTCTTTCTGCTGCTTAGAACAGAATTGAACAGCAGAATGCAGTGGTATCTGTCTGTTTTTCTCAAAACTTGGCACTCAAGTAGTTGAAAAGAACAAAGTACTTAGCTTTTTTTCATGTAAGTTTTGTCTTCATCCCTGAACCATTTTATTAAACTCATTACTAGATGCACAAGCTTTTTGCTGGAATGCAGTGGGTTTTTGCTTTGTTTTTGTCACAAATCATATTAACTGATTTGAGTTCGGTCAGTTCCAAGCTAAATATCAGTGTTCTGTCAGCTGAAGAATACTATGACAAGCAAAGATATACCTTAACCCCCTTTGGAGAGGAAACTGCATCTGTTTTAAAGATTTGCGACAGTGGTTTTGAGGACATACTAGTTTTTATTGGACCTAAACTCTCTTCTGATTTCTTCTTCGGGCTTTTTATTTCTAATGCGGGCCTTGTCTGAATAGAAACCCACATGCAGATATCTCCAAGGATGGAGACTCCACAACCTCTCTGGGCAACCTGTGCCAGTGCTCTGTCACCCTCAGAGTAAAAAAGTTTCCCTTATGTTCAGACGGACCTTCCTGTGTTTCAGTTGGTGCCCATTGCCTCTCGGCCTGTCGCTGGGCACCACTGAAGAGAGTCTGGCCCCATCTTCTTTGCACCCTCCCATCAGATACTTATGCACATTAATAAGATCCCCTCTCAATCTTATCTTCTCCAGGCTGAACAGTCCCGGCTCTCTCAGCCTCTCCTCATATGACAGATGCTCTAGTCCCTTTATCATCTAAGTAGCCCTCCACTGGACTCGCTCCAGTAGCTCCATGTCTCTCTTGTATTGGGGAGCCTGAGAACTGGACAGAGCACTCCAAACATGGCCTCACCAGGGCTGAGTAGAGGGGAGGGATCACCTCTCTTGATCTTCCTGTTGCAGCCCAGCAGACCATTGGCTGCCTTTGCCACAAGGGCACATTGCTTGTGGTCAGCTTGTCCACCAGGACTTCCAGGTCCTTCTGGAAGGAAGAAAAGGGAATTTTATTTCTGTTGTGTTTGCATATACCTAGAATCTGCTGAACATTAGCTCTGGTCAACCTTAGTTTTATTAAATACTTTTAAGGGAGGGGAGTAGCCATAAAAACGCTAGCATAATGGCTTAATTCATGTAGAAAAGCCTTGTATCTCTTTATCTGATGTCTCTTCCCTGAGGAAGAAGACCAGACAAAAGGACAGAAAAGACAACTGGGAAGGGTTTTTGTTGGTGGTGGGTTTTGTTTGTTTCTGAGACTGCACTGGCAAGTGCTAAACTGAAGGTATTTTCTTTTTCACCAGGGCTCCAGTCCTAGTTGCTCTTGCACTGATAGAATGTGGAATGAAGTATGAAGATGCAGTGCAGTTCATAAGGCAGTAAGTGTGACGCTAACATCAAGTTATTCCCAAAATGTAACACATTCACATCTACTTGGCCACTAGTAGGAGTTCTGAATGCCATGCTTGTTTGTTATCGTTTTATAGGAGATTTAGTACATCTTGTTTATCTAAGCTTTTAGCACACATAGTGCATACAGTCAGTGTTTTAGGACTTGGCCTGTGGGACAGGTACTCCCTGTTTCTGTGAAAACGCAGTAATTATTTGAGCAAGTTCTTTAAAAATCAAGCTTTCAGTTAGATTTGCAGGGTCTTCTTTCTTAATCACATGCACATATAAGAGACAAACACCTTTGAAACTTAGCTAACTTTGAAACTTTAGCTAGCTAAACTAATTCACTCATTCATACTTGTGAATCTTTTCCTCTTTAGTAGATCAAACTATGCTAGACTGTTTCTCCTGGCCTGTTCTGGTAGTCTACCTGGAAAATCTTTCCTTGGATTTTCTGGTAAATGTTTGCAAGTAGGATTAGACTAAAAATTTTAGCCTTAATGCCTGAAACTTGTAGGTTTCAACTATATTTTAAAGAAGTTGCACTTCACACAAACCATATTAAAATACTTTTTTTGCATAATTGCCAAGCCTTTAAGGAATTAAATTCTGTTTGCACATATCAGGCTTCCTACTTCTCACTATGTATACACCAGCCTGTTACATATTCCAAAAACTCAGCAAAAATTTACCCATCTTTCACAGGCTTATGGTCTGAGCAAAACTGAAAAAGCTCAATTTCTGTTAAATTTATTTTTTGAGTTGTAGTATTTATGTATTTTCTTAATAGTATACTATTCTTAATGATTATTTTAAGGGATTGAGTAACTCAATCTATTTTAAGGAAAAGACTTTCTCAAATCTGCTCTATAGTTTCCTTTTGAAGTTCCTTCTAAATATCAAATGTAAGTTCTTGGCTTGTGTATATGAGATGATAAAACAATTTAAAATGCCATGTACTCTTTTGAGCATGTAGTCCAGTGAGGTGTTTGTGAAAGTAAGCTACTACCTTCTTCTCTGGCACGTAAAATTTGCATTATATTTATTACCCTTGTTTTAGCTACAGCCTTGATTTAAAAAAAAAAAAAAAAAAAAAATCCATGAGGTGTTCATTATTTCACTATGTAGTAGATGAATATTCCATTAAAAATATTTTCCCTTCATTCAGGAAGCGACGTGGAGCCTTTAACAGCAAGCAACTTCTGTACTTGGAGAAATACCGCCCCAAGATGCGCCTGCGTTTTAAAGACTCCAATGGTCACCGAAATAATTGTTGCATACAGTAAAGCCCAACAGCCTATACTGCTTCTTTGGGATTAAAGGATGGAAACTAGAATTAAGCAGACTGCATGCCAAAGACATGGGTCTGATTTTTAAGTAGTAAAGGAAGCTTCCTTAGGAGTATTCAATAGGCTAAAAGCTTCGTAGAAATGCAACTTGTATGTTAAGATAAATATCCATCTGTTTGGAGAACCAGTAAATGTTTTTCTTGTACCCTGTTTCTAAACTGTCTCCTTGTTTGTAACTTACCAGTTCAAATATCCTTAATCATGCCATTGAGTCTTTCCATCTAGTTTCAACTACTAAAAATTGGGGTACTAAAATACGTCAATCTGTAGAGAGATTAGGTGCCAAAATACCCAGCATATCATCTATGTGTTTTTTCCTTGTAAACAAGCATAGTTCTGATGATTTAAGAACTACCAGCTTATCTGGACCTTACTATTTTTTCTACAGTTACTTCAATATTGAAGAATATGGCCTCTAAGATAGTCTTGTCTGCTCATTGTATGTTTTGTCTCCCACAATCACACTAGAATTACCAGGATTTGCACAGTCTTTGGTTTTTGTTTTTTCTTAAATACTATGAATTACAGCAACATTTTTTTTTTTTTCCCAGTGTCTGTACCTTTCTGTTATCTGAACCTCTCCATTTTACAAATCATTACTCTCTGGTTACTCATGTAGAAAATCTTTTTACATTGTACAGAAGCACACAAGTCTTTAATGTCTCCAGACAAAAAGCCTTACAGTAAAATTAATGTTGGCACTTCATGTGCAACTTAACAGAGGGCCTGAAAAGGTTGGGAGGGGCTATTTAATATTTCTAGTAAAATGTTGCCTTTGTCTTGTGCAGGAAGTATAGAATATGCCCTTTACTTTAGTAAATATTTTTTTAAAATGTAGAAATGCTTTGTTATTGTAGCTAAAAATTCTTAATCAGAAAATTTCTGAAAAATCTTGTAGTTTCTTTTACTGTACCTATTGAAAGTTGTTTACCAACTATTGCTTTGTTGAAAGTGTTTTTTTTTTTTCTTTTGTTTTTCCTCCTTGAGTTTCTGCTATGACTTGGGCAGACCTCTGTAATATTTTGTATGCCTTTCAAGCTGCGTAACTTAATATTTGGATACTTGATAATTTGTTTTATTATGTAATTGATAAAATGGTGATGTGTATTAATGTTAGTTCAACCATATATTTATACTGTCTTGGGAATGTGTGGTTATAGTTCTGTGGGAGAAATAATTTTGCCAGTGTTCACCAGCTTGTAAAATCTAGTGCGAGAGCTTAAACATCTAAATAAATAATGAAAATGCACTTACAAAGTTTGCTGAAACACTTTTCATGGCTTTCACTTCTTTTGTGTACTTTGTCGGCCATCTTAACGTGCCTAAATTCAGGATCTATCCAAGCTTTTTCCTTTTTTTTTTTTTTTTTTCCTTTTAATCTGGGCCTGAGTATCCCCCTTGCTGTAATGTTTGCTATTTGTTTTACTAATAGATAAATGTGGACGAAAATAAATAGTAGAAAATACAGTATTTCTTTATGGAGATTAACTTCCCCAGTACTAAGTTTACTAACTTTGTGCTCTTGAAGCTGCCTTTACATCTATACGGAAGATTATGCACATCGGTAAAACTTGGAGAATAAGTTGTATAAATAGCATTAGAATTTTATAAAGAATAGTGTGACACAGTGCTTCATTGTCAAGACTGAAGCTGTGCCCAAATAGATTCTATCCCAAAAATAACTTGACCTGAAACCTGTGCAAACTTGAGTTTTCAAAGAGTGATGACAGAACTTCTTGATGGGAACTGAAAGATTTTATTTGGTAACCAGCTGAGTTGCTCTTCTAATTAATGATCGTTACCCTAGGCATAGGTAGGATTAAACGTAGGATTAAAAGCCTAAAATTAAAAGTTCTGATTAAACGTATCTTGCATTTTTAAAAGGCCAGGTAGGATGCTACATACAAAAGAAGCTTCAGTGAAGGATCATTTTCAGAAGGGTATTTGTCTCATTAGGCGTCTTCATCACATAGAATTTCAACATGCTCTGAAACTGCATATCATTTAGTTTAGTCATGAGTTCTACAGAGTGGCATATAAATAACTTACCTGCTCTCATATAGCTGGTAAGTAGAGGTTAAACTCAGTTTAAGGATATTTAGAGAAATACTCTCTTGATGTTTGTTGTATCTTCAAGACTGTCACTTAATTTAGTAAACTTGCAGGGTGAGAAATTCTTGACGTCTGCTACTTTTGCTTCCCTGTTCTTCTCAGATTTCTGATTATTTGGAAATGTTTCACATCTGTTCAACTGTGGTTGTATCTTTACCATTCTAATCAACAGCCTTTTAAGTTAGGGGGCTTTTTCATGCTACAAAAGTGATTGAAGTATACTTTGATGAGGATGCCTGAATTAAGCAGTGAAGGTTCAGCTCCTTAATGTAAAAGTAAAATTGACAAATATAAAAAAAGGTTTAGGGGGGGACATAGCTGCTCTGAAACTGGGAATCAGATGCTTGTGGGGATCAAGTTTCACAGGGAGATGTGATACTAGAGCATATCTTCTGATTCATATAAAAGCTAATCTGTTCTTTTGTCCTTCTGTTGTATTTTGTCAGACTCAACTGAAGAAAACCTCATGCAATAAAACTGAGCTTATTATGCTTTCTGGGAAAAAAAGATAACGTTAAAACTTGCATTCACTGAGTAGAAGAATATTCACTTTTTACGGATGTCATTTCATTGCTATTCATCTGTTCTAGTGTCTTGCCTTCAGGGTAGCATCAGCCCTCTCAAGTGCCTTCTCAGACAGCCCCTTAGAGACTAGTATTTGCTAGGGCAAAAATAACACACGTGTGCACACACAGCCCTTGCCTTCTATATTTAAAATCATACTTAAGTAAATACATTACTTCAGTGATCTTTGAAAAGTTTTTACGTAACTGGCTATGTAGGGGTAGCAACTTGTAAAAATTGGCAAGGCTGTGTTCTGCAACCAGGTCATTTGGCTCAATATTCCTCCTATATGTACATGATGGTATGTTCATTTGGCTGGGGCCAAAGGCTTTTTGTTTTGCAATGAAGACCAGAGTCATGCATGCTTCTATTGTCAAGACAGACTGGACTTTGGGAGCAATTGCAAAGACAAACCCTCCAAAAGCACTGCAACCCAGCAGTCCAGGCTGATGTAAATTTTGTAAAAAAGATTCAAACTTGATTTCAAATCAAGTTAACAAAATTTGGTCATTTATTGAACTAGGTGGAATCAATTAAAAACAAAACAAAACAAAACAATAAAATGCCTGTGGGGATTTTACTTACTTGAAATCTTTTGTGCAATTTTATACATACAAATAGTTTGCTGTGTCTCAACAAGAGTTTTACAAGTAGGGAGGGCTGTGTTTAGGTGTTTAAGTGGTATGATACATCAGTGATAGTGATTTGGTCCTTGGAACTTGTCTAGAGACAAGATTTGGCTTGACTTCAGTCAAATTTGATAAACTGAGATACTTCTCAAGAGGAAAAACTTCATGTAATGAGTGTGTGTCTGTTTAAAGCAAAGATCAAATGAACTTCTGAACTGTTAACACATTTAACCATGAATCCCTAGGGAATGGAAAAATGTTTTTTCTCCTTTTGTTTAACTACTCGGTCAGATTATTAGGGACTAAAATGCTGACCAAACTCAAAATGAAGATAAGATAGCAGAAGGAAGTATGTAATGGGAGTTAGATAAAGTTCTATGTAATTTGTATGAATTTACAAATAGAAGTGAAAAAAGGCTCAAGTGGAAGTATTGCATCTTAACGGTAAAGCCTCATATGGAAGGCAGGCTCGCTACTCTTGTATCTGATTTTAGATGCTTAGAATGTGTATATAACTGCATTATTATCTGTTCCTGTGGACATGTTGTTACAGTGTTTAATTACATGATAGCACTTTCATAGACCCTGTTTCTACTAGACCCTGTTTCCTACTGTGGACTAAATGGCTTGGGTAAGTATGGTTTGTAAATGATACTGTTGTTTACAGAATTCCTCAGCATAAATTAAACTATATCTATAGGAAACACAGGGAGAAAATGGCAGCAGAAAATTGATGAGTTCTTTGTATTATTGTCATGTACTTCCTAAACGATGCTGGGGAAAGGTAGTCAAACCAGACATTCTGTAAGTGGGTATCCAAATTCAGGTGTACAGTTAATGTTAAATATGATTCTGTTGAATCTGTTTCTCAGAAGTGCACTTCTGAGGCGGGGCACGCGGGTCTTTGCCAACAGCTTGGCCAACCTGGTAAGGAGGGCTTTAAACTAGGAAAGATGGGGGAAGGGGAGAGTTATAGTGACAGGGTAGTTGGCAAAAGACTGCTCAAGTCAGGATGCCTCCAACAGGTGAATGCAGCCAAGGAAGTGTGCCTGGGATGTGGCTATGGAGGACCCTCTTGTATCCCTCCTGGGAAACCTGCATGCTCGATCACCTCCCTGAAATGCCTGTACACCAATGCACACAGCATGGGGAACAAACAGGAAGAACTAGAGATATGTGTGCGGTCGCAGGGCCATGATCTCATTGCCATTCCAGAGACACGGTGGGATAGCTCGCATGACTGGAGTGCTGTCATGGATGGCTTTTTAGGAAAGACAGGCCAGGAAAGCGAGGCAGTGGAGTTGCTCTTTATGTGAGAGAGCAACTGGAATGTATTGAGCTGTGCCTAGGGGTGGATGAAGAGCGAGTCGAGAGCTTATGGGTAAGGATCAAAGGGCAGGCTAGCATGGGTGACACTGTTGTGGGTGTTTACTACAGGCCACCTGATCAGGAGGAGGAAGTCGATGAGGCCTTCTACAGACAGCTGGAAGTAGCCTCACGATCCCAGGCCCTGGTTCTCATGGGGGACTTCAACCACCCCGATATCTGCTGGAAAGACAACACAGCTAGGCACAAACAGTCCTGGAGGTTCCTGCAGAGCATTGGTGACAACTTCTTGACACAGGTGGTGGAGAAGCCAACAAGGAGAGGTGTGCTGCTGGACCTCGTACTAACAAACAAAGAAGGACTGGTGGAAGATGTGAAGGTTGGGGGCTGCCTTGGCTGCAGTGACCATGAGATGGTGGAGTTCAGGATCCTGCGAGGAGGCAGCAGGGCACCAAGTAGGATCGCAACCCTGGACTTCAGGAGAGCAAACTTTGGCCTCTTCAGGGACCTACTTGGAGGAATCCCATGGGTGAGGGCCCTAGAAGGAAGGAGTGTTCAAGAGAGCTGGTTAATATTCAAACATCACTTCCTCCAGGCTCAAGAGCGGTGCATCCCTGTGAGTAGGAAGTCAAGCAAAGGAGGCAGGAGACCTGCATGGATGAGCAAGGAGCTCCTGGCAAAACTCAACCAGAAGAAGGAAGTATACAGAAAGTGGAAAGGGGGACAGGCCACTTGGGAGGAATATAGGAACGTTGTCAGAGTATGCAGGGATGCAACGAGGAAGGCTAAGGCCCGTTTGGAATTAAATCTGGCTAGAGATGTCAAGGACAGCAAGAAGGGCTTCTTCAAATGCATCAGTAGCAAGAGGAAGACTAGGGAAAATGTGGGCCCTTTGCTGAATGGGGTGGGTGCCCTGGTGACGAAGGATGCAGAGAAGGCAGAGTTACTGAATGCCGCCTTTGCTTCAGTCTTTACTGCTCAGGCCAGCCCTCAGGAACCCCAGACCCTGGAGGCAAGAGAGAAAGTCTGGAGAGAGGAAGACTTTCCCTTGGTGGAGGAGGAGTGGGTTAGAGATCATTTAAGCAAACTTG
This sequence comes from Apteryx mantelli, assembly GCF_036417845.1. NCBI lineage: Eukaryota > Metazoa > Chordata > Aves > Apterygiformes > Apterygidae > Apteryx > Apteryx mantelli. Next base: position 109,870,000 of record NC_089980.1, on the reverse strand, counting down.
ACACCCACAAATCCATGGGCCCTGATGGGATGCACCCACGAGTGCTGAGGGAGCTGGCGGACATTATTGCTAAGCCACTCTCCATCATCTTTGAAAGGTCATGGAGAACAGGAGAGGTGCCCGAGGACTGGAAGGAAGCCAATGTCACCCCAGTCTTCAAAAAGGGCAAGAAGGAGGACCCAGGGAACTACAGGCCAGTCAGCCTCACCTGCATCCCTGGAAAGGTGATGGAGCAGCTCATCCTGGAAGCCATCTCCACGCATGTGGAGGACAAGAAGGTGATGAGGAGCAGTCAGCATGGCTTCACCAAGGGGAAATCATGCCTAACCAATCTGATAGCCTTCCTCGATGGAATGACTGGCTGGGTAGATGAGGGGAGAGCAGTGGATGTTGTCTACCTTGACTTCAGCAAGGCTTTTGACACTGTCTCCCATAGCATCCTCATAGACAAGCTCAGGAAGTGTGGGTTAGATGAGTGGACAGTGAGGTGGCTTGAGAACTGGCTGAATGGCAGAGCTCAGAGGGTTGTGATCAGCGGCGCAGAGTCTAGTTGGAGGCCTGTAGCTAGCGGTGCCCCCCAGGGGTCAGTACTGGGTCCAGTCTTGTTCAACTTCTTCATCAGTGACCTGCATGAAGGGGCAGAGTGCACCCTCAGCAAGTCTGCTGATGATACAAAACTGGGAGGAGTGGCTGATACACCAGAGGGCTGTGCTGCCATTCAGAGAGACTTGGACAGGCTGGAGAGGTGGGCGGAGAGGAACCTCCTGAAGTTCAACAAAGGCAAGTGCAGGGTCCTGCACCTGGGGAGGAATAACCCCAGTCACCAGTACAGGTTGGGGGTTGACCTGCTGGAAAGCAGCTCTGCCGAGAAGGACCTGGGAGTGCTGGTGGACACCAAGTTAAGCATGAGGCAGCAATGTGCCCTTGTGGCCAAGAAGGCCAATGGTATCCTGGGGTGCATCAGGAAGAGTGTTGCCAGCAGGTGGAGGGAGGTGATCCTCCACCTCTACTCAGCCCTGGTGAGGCCACATCTGGAGTACTGCGTCCAGTTCTGGGCTCCCCAGTACAAGAGGGATGTGGCACTACTGGAGCAAGTCCAGCGAAGGGCTACAAAGATGATTAGGGGACTGGAGCATCTCTCCTATGAGGAAAGGCTGAGAGAGCTGGGCCTGTTTAGCCTGGAGAAGAGAAGGCTGAGAGGAGATCTTATCAATGTATACAAGTATCTGAAGGGAGGGTGTCGAGAGGATGGGGCCAGACTCTTTCCAGTGGTGCCCAGTGACAGGACGCGAGGCAACGGGCACAAACTGAAACACAGACAGTTCCATCTGAACATGAGGAAAAACTTTTTCACTGTGAGGGTGACAGAGCCCTGGAACAGGTTGCCCCGAGAGGTGGTGGAGTCTCCTTCTCTGGAGATATTCAAAATGTGCCTGGATGCAATCCTGTGCAATGTGCTCTAGGTGACCCTGCTTGAGCAGGGTGGTTGGACTAGATGATCTGCAGAGGTCCCTTCCAACCTCAGCGATTCTGTGATTCTGTGATTCTGTGATCAGAGTAATACATTTCAGCTGAAGTCATAAAAGCTGCTTAAATGTATATGGCATTATGTAATACATATTTCTCAATTTTCCAAAAGCATTTCAAGCTCATTGCTCAAAATTAGTTAATACTACTGATTGTTAATCTCCTTTATCCTCAGTTCTCCATGCATAAAACTCCATTAATTCCAGTCCTCACCTAACAAGTGTATTTGTGGAGATAAGTAGTGCTTCTGAAGTAACTAGATCCATAGTGTTTACTGTAGAAGAACCAGTAGGAAAATGTGTAATTCTGCATTAAGTACAAATTCAAAGTTAGATTTAGATCTTCTTTAACCCTAATAAAAATACTAAAGAGCTGCTCATGCATATAAGCATTGTTTATCCTTGCAAGTGAAATGTGAAATAAATGTGTAATTAGGTATTTATATTTGAGAGGGCCAGACTAAGGTTTCAACCTTACCTGTGTCATTTCTAAACTTGTGAATGCTTGACCATGCAGCATTAATACTGTTTTTCCAAGTTTTTTTAACTGCACATAACATAATTTAAGTAGCTACTGAGAGGTAGTATCCAAGACAATGTTTTAGAGTTGTTGGGGGTTTTACTGTATCATTAAGTAAGCATTTTCTGTAATTATGGAGGGGGTGTTATATAGGAAATCCTACAGCAATATTTGGGACAACATGTTTTTGTACATTTGTGTAATTTCTACTAGGATTATTATCACTGTAATAAAAAGAATAATAATAATTTGCAAATTTAAATCAAATCTTAAAACCAGATTGATATTATTTTTATTTGAGTAACTGGGAGGGACTGACTCATCTAAACAAATATGGACTTTCACAAGTCAGTAAAGGCTTCCTTTATAGCCGGAGGAAGGAAGTTTGCACTTCAGTTATGCAATTCGTCATATGGTAAAATAGATACCTAAAATAGGTTAGATGAAAAGCTCTCTAATTCTTTCCATAGTCAGTAAAGGGAGCACGGGACAGCAAATTCAGTCTACAATGTTGATATCTCCAGGTAGATGAAATCTCACCTAACTTGTCTCAAGTGAAGTATTTAAAAATGTCAGGTAAGAAGTTCTTTTAACATAAAACCTTTCTTTCAATGTGTAATAAACATATGTCAATAATTGTAACTTGATTTGATTTTTATTGATATGGATTTATGCAGGAAACCAAAGCAAGCAAGCCTGACATTATTTTCCTCTTGGTGCCATTACCTGCATGAATGCTATTAGTTTTGATAGATACTATTCTAATGTATTCTGTCCTCAATGCATTGATAATTAATTATCTCAATAACAGCACAAGTTACTTATCAGTGGAAAACATCTTTGTGAGGTAATAGTGGTTAAAGAGTGTCTGACAAGAAAAGATAAGGACAGCACCAGCAGATTGAGTTGCCTGCTTCTATTTCTGATTCAAATGAGAGCTCATTCAAAGTGTACCTGAAGATAACCAGATACCAGAGTGCTTCAATACATGGCAATGCTCAACATAGAAATACACAAACGGTAGATGACCTTTACTCTGTCAACACTACATGTAACCTGTGTCAGCATAACAAAGCCTAAATAAGTATATGAAAACTGTATTTTGTTGGGGAAAAAGATTGCTAGAATAAAAGTAAGTTTTTTACCCTCTCATTTTTCTTTTCTAGAGTAGCAGATCATGGTGATGTAATTAGAAATAAAAGTCAGAAAGCTTAAACAAATTCCACACTGGAACCACATTATTGCACTACCATTAGCAATTCATTACATTCAATTAACAATTGAATGTAAATGGTAACATTTTAGTATTAAAGTAAATAATGGTAATTTCTTTTGAAGACCATCTGCTCCTTAATATTTTTATCATAGGTTTTTAGATGTAACTTTCTAGATTTTTGTGACAGAAGACTGAAAACCCAGATAATTCGTCACAGCTTGATATATATATCAGCAGGGCTGGAATCTTGATTTCACCTGAGTGGTGGAGCAACAGCAGTAACAGATCCTTACCCTTCATGTAAATGTGCACATGAAGGAAGATTATTTTGTCAGTGAGTTTCACGGGTACTTGTTCAGAAGGTGGTAGAGGTCAAGTTCCATTGAGGCTTTGAAGGAGAAATAATTGAAGACAAACTTTTCTTCTCAATCCGTAGAGCCACAGGTGGGATACTGGTCTGAGTAGGAGGATGGTATCACTTCAGCATTGTCACATGATACAAGCTTCATTGGCCGATGCTAATAGGAGGCTACAGACTACTTAGTTTCCATTCTTCAGTTTTCCAGTAAATCTGGGTGTTGCAAGGTAGGAAATGCAAACACTGGACACACCCTTAACTTTTAAATTCAACAGTACATCAGCTTTCAGTTCATTCTAACAAAAGCAGATAAAGGCCATAGGGGCATGGCAGAACTGGAAAACTCTGAAAGGGTTCCCTTACGCTGTAAGTACAGTCCTCCCTTGGAGCCTGATATACAAGGGATTTTTTGCATCATCTCTCTCCCTCCTTCCCTCCAGGATGGGTTTCCCTACTCTCCTGTCCACTATTTTGCATGGCAGGCTTGCCACTGATCTAACAGGGAGTTCCTTGTAGGACCCTAGAGAGGACAGGTCCTCTCTAGGACTGCGTAGCCAGGAGCTATGCAGTCTCAATGCTCTCAGGCATTGCCTGATGGTAGTTATGACACAGACCTAATATTCTCACATGCTGCCTCTGCCCCACATGGAGCATCTCTGCCCCATGTCTTTATCCTATCCCTAGTCCTTCTATATTGTTCTCTCCAGTCAGGATTAATCTAGCTAATGGTCAGGCTTTGTTTCTAGGCAGCCACTTGGTGGCTTCTTTTAGACACCAATCAGGTAATTTTATAACATTCAGTCTCACTGTGCAGTTAAGGAGCCTATCCTCCTCAGGGAGGGTATGCAAGCTTCCCCGCACCTGTGCTTGATCCTGAACCTGATTCTTGACCTTGATTGACTCTTTTTACTTCTCCCATTCCCAGGCTTTTTCAGACATCTGATCTCAGTTAGCCATTTGGTGTGTAAGGCTTGTTTCATACCTTGAGATTCTTGACCTCCCAAGCCCTTGACTTCCTTATTTTGATCCTATTGTCCCTGCCCAGAAATTCTTGATCATTTCTATGTCACCTATCTATTTGTCTTCAAAATTCCCTTCTGGACTTTCTTCATTGGTAGGCAATTTTCTTCACTGGAAAAAAATTAAAAAGTACCATTCAGTTGTACTTGATGTTTACACTCCTGTTCCAGTTGTCTTCCCATGCCTCTAAAGTACTTCTGTTATTTTAAACTTAGATCTCAGTAAGTCCTGTTAAATATCAAGCCCTTCATGCTAGAAGTGGAAAAAGGGGGAAACTAGAAGGTTCTGAGCTAAATCCAGAAAGGGAATTAGAGGAGTGACATACATTATCTTTTGGTTTGAAGGAGTAGAGTGGTTCAAAATGATCCCATTTAGAGACAGAACATTTTAGGTTGGGCAAGACATAAGGAGGTCTTCTAGTCCAATCCCATGCTCAAAGCAGGGCCAACTTCCAAGTTAGATCAGGTTACTCAGGATCCTGTTCAGTCAAGCTTTGAATATCTCCAAGGATGGCTGATGGGATTCCTCAGCCTCTTCAGACACCTGGTGCTCCAGGGCATACTGGTGTTTCATGTTCAATTTGTCCACCAAAACCTCTGGGTCCTTTTCTGTAAAGCTGTTTTTTAGGCAGTTGACACCCAACCTGTACTGTTACAGCAGCTTTGCGTTACAGCTCTAGGACCTTGCAACAAAATAACATCTGCTGCCTTCCCCATCATCTGCTGAAGTAGTCAGCTCATCATAGGCTGTCAGATTGGTCGGGTACAGCTTGAAATCATTAAGTCCAAGCTCAGTAACCTTCTTTTTCATGTGCTTGGAAATGGCTTCTAGGAGTATTTGTTCCATAACTTTCCTGGGGAAGGAGATGAGGCTGACTAGTCTGTACCTCCCTGGATTCTCTTTCTTGCTTTTCTTGAAGGTGGCCATGATGTTTTCCTTTGTCCAGTCATCAGGAACCTCCCCAATCACCATGATGTTTCAAAGATGAAAGAACAGCCTCACAACAACATCAGCCAGCACCAACAGTACTCTTGCATGCATCCTATTTGGTTGCATGGACAATATGTCCAATTCGCTTAACTGCTCCTAAACTTCATCTTTCTCTATTTCTCTATTGTGCCCAGACTCTGCTGTTAATATGACGACTGGCACCTGCTAATAAGTCTTGATGTGGGGGAGGATAATGATCTTATCTTAAACTTGGTGGAAAAAAGGAGGGTAAAGGAGAATAGATTAACAGTTCCTATACTACATAAAGCAAGAAAAGGTGGGTAGCAAAGAGAAAAAAAGCAGTATCAAAATCAGACATATTCTTTCATAAAAAGAGGAATGTTTTCAGTACAGGACTGGAATATTTTAGAAGACTTCATAAGATTTAAGAATTAGCTGATAGTGATAGCAATGGGGTGTAGAAAGACTGTCTTTTAACAACAGTCTTCTCTTTGATGTTTCTCTGTTTATTGGCTATTACTGCTCTGCATTTGAAAATGAATTGAAATGGTAAAAATAATTCTTAGTACAACTATACTTAGGAAAGATGTCAAGAACCAACAGTTTTGCTAAGAATACTGGTTCCTGATAGCTTACACCTGACAGGCTTCAAATTAGTTAACTCTGGAGCTTTTTGAAGTATTGATGTTGATATTGGCAAATTCTGGGTATACTGAAGAGGTAGTCTGGGAAAAATCATGGCAAATGGGGTATGAAATGCAGTTGTCTAATTATTAAAAGGTGATGATGTAATATTTATGACTTTGCAGAAAACAGATACTTAGCAGAAAAAAAATAGTGTTGAAAGTTTAGTAGATAAAAGCAACTGCTGCTGTAGTATACTATAGTTTCTTTTAGAGGTCTGCACTGCATGATATTCTAAAAAGCTAAGCATTTTACAAAGCAAGTCCAACACAGATTAACTGGGTTTTAAAATGATTTAAATCAAGTATCTTGAGATAATTAAAATAGACATACCAGCCAAAAAAGATGTTCTTGGGAGAGCTTGCCCAAATAGTTCCTGGCCTATTGCTATAACATATCTGTTTTTGATTGAGAGGAAAATATTATCCTGGAGCATGGGAGAATACTTGTTAGTCTGCTATGATATCTGCTAACTTCTCTATTCAGTTACACCTATTGAGGAATCCAGCTCCTTTCTACATTTTGACAGTTGCAGAAACAGTAATTAACACTCAAAAGCAAGCTATGTTTAAGACCAGTAGGAAATTTGACTATGTATAGCACATTTTCAAAGGTATTGTTTAGAAAAAAGAATGGAAGGGCAGAAGAAGGCTGTAAGAGAAATCAGTCAGGAAACTCTTGGAAAGAGTAGTGGCTGAAAAAGCACTTGGAACGGTAAGCAAAGAAACTGCCTTCTGCTGTTGATTTTTCTCGTGTTTAGGGCAGTAGGGCTCTGCATTTTTTCCTTGAAAATAAACAAGTAGCTTTCCAATGGAAAAACTCGCAAGATTTGGAACATTACCAAGCATCTCATGTGAGAAGGGATGACATGATAAAAATATTGCTAGGAAAGATAGCAGATGGTGCAGCTGGAATTGTGTGTAGCTGATCTGTCATTATACACAAAATTATCTGCAGTGACTGATAAACTGTCCTTGGTGGTGGTGGTGATGTATTTGTTTGGGGGTTTGGTTTGTTTTTGTTTTTGATATTAAATACAACCACAGAGTAGACACTATAGATAGGAAAGGTCACTAGATATGACAGGCCATTGTGACTCTAAAGAGACTGGCACAATGTGGGTCATAGCAGAAAAGAAGTATATGAAATCTGTTACACTGAGATGGGTCAAATGAGTTATGTGACTTTTGAAAGTGTAAAGAAAGGACTGAATAGGGCAATGAACAATAATGAGATTATTAGTAATGCTTTGTCTGGCGCTTGTGTCAAAAGTAATGAGATCAAAAGGGCTGAATGCTGGAAAATGTGTGCGATGCAGTGGGATGCAAATGCACTAAACTGAATTTCACTTCAGACCATGATTTCATTTCTTTGTGTAATCTCAAGTATATATCAGGGGTTTAGTGCCTTGTTGAAAGACTGTGACTGAAAAGCCTTTGGAGAAATTAGTACCATTAACCCAGTAGCTCAGTTCTGTGCGACTATAAGAAGACAATAATTTTACCTAGGGAAAGAGAGGGAATTTCTGAGCTGGAGAAGCAGAGGGACAAAATGGGGGGGGGGGGGAGAGAGAAGGTGATTTGCATAAAGGTGATTTATGAAAGATTGAGAGGATATTTTTTATCAAAACAGTAAGAAAAGTTTGAGCGGGTTAAAAAGCGTGTGCTCTGCAACAGAGGTGTTACTGTCGTGTTGCAACTAAAGTATCTGTGTAGGGTTGAAAATGCACAATGTTACAATACTGTAGCTTTAAAGCCACCACCCCTCTTAATGTGATGGTAGCAACAGAAATATTTAATCTATTTCAGCCTTTCTGGCACCAAAGAAAACCTTAAGTCTAAAACAGAACTGAAAAAGGAGGCAAAGGAAAAAATACCCATTTTAACTTCCTCACCTTTCTGTTATTCTCTTTGTCCTGACATTGTAAAATGTTTGCATTTGGTTATAGAATACTATATAAAGGCAGTATAAATATATTCAGAGGATAATTATAATTTTGATCTTTAGAAATGACGTTAAAAATCTGTTTTCCTTTTCAGGGTGTATTCAGTTTGAAATTTAGTATATGCAATAAAGACCCAGTATTGAATTTTAATATCAGGCTAAAAGAAGAGAAAAAAAAAAAAAAAAAAAGATGTTGCATTTAACTAATGTTGTAATGCAAACTATAAAAGGGTGATCTCTGTCCAGGGTGTTTTTCTTAGGCAGCATTCTGCAAAGACTAAGTCACTTCAGGACCTGATGGTCAGATAAAATGACATCATAGAAGGTCCTTTGATGTGAATTTGTGTGACTACATACCATAGGTCCCTATGGGTGTGCATGGAGAAACAGTGAATGCCACGTTACGCCAGTGTAGCCGAGCGTCACCTTCGGTCGGCTCCCCGGCGTAGCGCGCGCCCCGTCCTCGATTTACACGTGCTTCCAGGGTCACTAGGACGCCGATTCCGGCAACAGAACCCGCGCGGGCTCTGCCCCCTCGCCTCGCGCCCCTTCGCTTCTCGGGTGCCTCCGCATCACCCCGCGGGCGACCCACAGCCCGGGCCTGCACGGGTCGTTCCTCCCCTCGGCAGAGCAGAGCAGGGGGCAGAGCAGGCACCTATTCCTGACTGTGTCTTTGTCCTTTTTAATGCAACGCGATAGAACCGCACCCGATGTGCCAAAGGCGAGCGCTTTTGAGAGCGAGTCGTAGATTTTTAAACCATTGCACGCAGACCTGCCGCCCGCCCTCGCTCCTGCGGGTTGCGGGCACTTGGCAGCGGCCAGGCAGCGCCTGCGCCGCGCGGGGGAGAAGCCGCCGCCCGCCGGGCCACGCTCAGCCCCGCAGGTCCGGAAGGCCCCTCGGAGCAGCGCACGGAGCTTTCCGCGGGAGCGGCTCCGCCGAGGCGGCGGGCGCCCCTCACCGGGCGGCGCGGCGGCCCGCCCGGCCGCCCCCTCCCAGGCGCCTGCGCACTGGCGCGCCCGCCTCCCAGTAAACAGCGCCGTCACGTGAGCGGCCGGGCCCGGCGCGGCGCCGCTCGCCTCACGCCTCACGCCGCGGGGGCGCGCCTGGGGGAGCGGGCACGCGGCGGTTGGCACCGCAGCCGAGCCAGGCCGGGTCGAGGCGAACCGAGGCGGGCGGGACCAGCTGGGGCCGGGGGAGGGGGGAGCCCGCGCGCACCCCCCGCTCCGGCAGGCCGCGCGCGCCGCCCTCTCCGCCTTCGGCGCGGCCGCCGCGTCCTTCCTCCTCGGCCCTGGGCAGCGCTGGGCGGCGGAGCAGGGTGAGTTACCGCCGCCGGGTGCGGGCGCGGCGGGTGGCGGGGGCCCGGCGCGCTGCGGGGCCTCGCCTGCCTCCGCCGGGGGCGCGGCGGGCGGTTGGGCCTGCCGCGGCGGCGGGGCCGGGCCTGGCCGGCCTGGCCTGGCGGCGGGGCCCAGCGCGGCCGCCGGGCCCGGGCGGGACGCGGCCTGCTTCCGCCGCGCAGAGGGGCCGCGGCGCCGCCGGCCGGCCGGCCGGGCCGGGCGCGAGGGCGGCGGCCTCCCCGCAGGGGCGGCCCGTGGTGCGGGGCCCGGGCGGCGCTGCCGGCCGAGACCCGGCGGCGCCGGCGCTGACCTTGCGCAGGCTCCTGCCGCCGCCGGCCGGGGCCCGGGCGCGGTGCCCGCCGCCGCCCCTCGCCCCGCCGCCGCCTGGCGTGCGCCCTGCCCCCGGCACCCTGCTTGCTGGAGCTGCCCTGCTTTCCAGCACCGCCGTCACCGCCCCGTGCGAAGTCTCGCTGGAGCCCGCCCTCCTCGCGGTGCTCGTCCGCTCCCGGCTCTGCCCCATGCCCTGCTGCCTCCTTGCCCCATACAAACCTGACGGAGAAAATTCCATTTAGACCCTGCTGTGCTTCCTGCTATTGGTCTGACCTGCTCGGGCTCCTCCTCTCGTCCCTCAAACTTAGCATCATCAACAATTTCTCTGTTTAACTCTTGTGTATAGTACCTACAGCAGGAAGTATGGGAGGGAATATGGTCATCTGTGGTACTCGTGGGATTCTGTGGCCCAGCGCTATTTCCAGATTCTGTTCTTGGCTGCATTGCTCTTTCTGAGGCAATGTGTCCACACGCACGCTCGCTCGCTACTACAATGTAAGCGGTCAATACCTGTGAGGTTTTAGAAGAGCCATCTCTCCTGTGAAAACAGGTGTGCTTTATATGGTTTGCGCAGTGGAGACCTATTATAGTCATGGAGTGAGGGACTGGAAGAAGAACACTCCACACGTGTTGCTAGAAATAGCTGCAGAATGAAGCATAAGACTGGGGAAGGGAAGACAGGAACACGGGATGACAAGTCTAGCATACAAGTTCTAGTCGTGAACAGCCTTTTATGTGACCATTATGTAAATTTTATACATCTGCTTTTTAAAAGTTAGTACAAACACCACTGATCTGTGGAATTATTGTAGGGCTGAGTAAAGGATGGTAAACATACGGCTTTTCTTTAACACCACTAACTCACAGTTTATTTCACTTAATAAATTCATTGGTTAAGGCTTGGGAAACATTGTATAAGGAAGATCTTGAAGTCTTGTGGATTTTTTTTGTTTGTTTGTTTTTTCATGGAATAATTTAACTTTGAGTGATCTTTACGTTTAGTGTATAAATCCTAATAAAACTATTACTTAGCTCTCTGTTTTATTGAGAAGCTTCTACTTTTAATTTCTGTACAGTTAACTTTAAAGATTATCTAAGTAGGAAGTTCTGAACGCTTTTTTTTTTTTTCCAGCAGTCATTGCCTGTAATTGAGTCACTCAGTTGAAGAGACCCTGAAGTCTCCTTGTTTTATATGCATGGTTTATTTGCAAACCCTCGTGAATTTCAAGCAGCTGAAAGGGTACCTAACTCCAGACCATGTTGGCTAGATCTTATTCAATAGAGTTATCACAGGGTTTAGTTAGTTATTCAGTTAAGGTGATTTTAAGAAAGCAAAAGCTCTGAAAAGTCTAGAATTATTATCTACCATGTTTTTACCAATACCCCTTTTTAGAAGGCTTGGCTCTACCTCATGGAGGTACTAGTCATGTTGTACATAAAGAGTAGACTAACAAAGAGCTCACCAATGTATGCTGTGCAAAAATATTTTAGCTGTTCTTTTAATGGAAGCCTGTAATTTCTTAAAATTAATTTTGCCTGTTCAGCTTATAAATATTGTTAAATCCAAGCCTTAAAAATGCAAAGGGGAGATAAATTATTTATAGGATATAATGAACTTTCATTATCTTGCATCTTATGTCAGAAACTTTTTTATGGGAAAGGGAATATTTTGAAAGATAATATTATGAATTAACGACGATAATGTCCCATGAGCTGGGTATGAGCATGCATTATATAACAGCAAGAAAATGAAAAATGCAGACAACTTGCGACATCCATCAAAGTGGTGCTGTTATAGCCGTATAGATGGTATATTGCTCTTGCAGACCTCACTAAGCTTTACCATTAAGCATCTAAGTACTTCTGAAAAATCTCATTCTAATGTGTTTCCACATGAATCCTTATCAGAGATACACTGGCAAATTCAGAGAGTCTTAAAAATGAAATTATTCCATCTGGAAGGACTGACAAATAATTAGTGGGACCTATTACATGACTTAATGTTTATAGTACGTTCAAACTGAAAATACTTAAAGCAATTCTTGAGGAATTTGAGGGAGGAAAGAGTTGTAGAGCATAGCAGTAGGGATACAAATGGAAAAAATAATCTTTCCTTCCCTTTTTTTTCTTTTTTTTTCTTTTTTTTTTCAAGGGAATGTCTCCTGTTAGTGAGCTTAAGTGCAAAATCTAGAGGTATATGTAGTAATGGAAAGATTAAAAAAAAAAAAAAAAGTAAAATCTTTGATTGCTCCTAGTTTTTGTGAGATCCAACAGTATTCATTGATGGAACAGTCCAGCAAAGGAAAACAGTCTGTTTTACAAAACAAATTTGAAGGATATACAATGTAAAGTCACTTTCATGACAGGACTTCTAGTGCAACATTTTGTGTCTCTTCTAGCTGCAAAATGAGGTCAGGAAATATATTTTATTGAGGATAGGTAGTAGTAGGGGGTTACTCTCCTCAAAAGAGAAGAGCTACTAATTTGATGTTGTATGGTTTGCTAATTTGATTTTGTATGATTAAGAAAATACTTCTTTCTGTCTTCTGTATGCATTTCTTTGTCTTTTATTTTAGCCCTTTGTTTAAAATTTCCTTTTTCTTCCCGCTTACTGAAATGAGGTACCGTTCTTGTTGGTGAATGGAATTCTTTTGGGTAGTGTTGTGTATTAAAGAAAATACCTTGAGCTGTCTGCCTGTCTTCTGAGCACTCTGGTAGAAACTGGTAAGGGATTTTCTGCATGTCAGTGAGGGGAAGCAGCATGCATCTTCAGCAGATCATAGAAAGATTTCTGGATGTGGTAATTGTTTGATGTGTCAGACTATTGAGATTTCAATAGCAGAGTGATAAAGGTAAGATTTAGGTAGATTGGTCTTTGAAGACTGTAGGGTAAGGGGAAGACGATAGAAGTAGTCCAGTAGAGTTGATTAAGAATGGATTAAATAGATTTACATTTCTGTTTTTTTTTTTTTTTTGTGACAAAGCTTTGTTATTAGTGTCACTAAAACTTAGATATGTAATTTTAAATAAGGGATTAATTGAACAGGTGGCATATAGATACTTGCTGGTTGATGTTCTTGGCATGTAACTTTGCCAGTGTAGCTGGACCTTATTTAAAGCAAAATTGATGTTTCAGATAAATCTTTTGAGTACATGCTGCTGTTACATAGGTCTTTAGTGCCGTGTTTGAAGAAAGGTTCGTGAACTAGAAAGGGATCAAATTCAGTTATACTTAAAGGCCAAAGCTCAGCAAGCCATGTTACTTTCACGGTTTGTATCTCTTTTTGAGACAGGACACTGAAATTTTCTTTCACAATTCTGAACACCTTCTTTGGTTATATTACAGTTCAGATGCCCATAAATCAAATTGCTTGTCCTGTCAAGAATGTTTTGTCAGCAAATTTATTCCTCAAAGACAGCTCCAGATTATGGATTTGAGACAATGTGAAGAAGAGTAGAAAGCACATTGGTGTGAGAGTTGAGAAATCTCAGTTTTGTTAGCAACTGTGCCACTGATACGCTGTCTGGTATTGAGAATCACATTTTTTCTTTTTTTGTACCATGATCTGTTTACACTGTAAACTCTGTTGGCTAGAATCTGTGATAGTACAGAGGAATTGGATCTCAGTTGCGGCTTTTGATGCTGTAATATCCATAAACATTGTAAGTGTAAGTAGAGCTTCTTACACTTAAAAACACGAACACATGGCAATTTAGCATTAATTTTAAATTATGTGTTTTATGACATCAAAATGTAAGGTTTTATATGCAAGGAAAGAGGAGAATGATAATAAGACTTACCTGTGCTCACTGTCAGCACTTTGAAGCAGTGTTAATTGGTAGGTGGGTTGTCAGTGTCAAGATACCAGTGAAGACATGGGGTGGTCCGACATCCCAGTCCTGGTGAATGAAGGCAGCCATTTGATATATTAAATGCTTTTTTAGGTACAGTATTCATCAAAAGATTAAAAAGTTTTTTTTTTTCTTTTAGCTACAGCTGTAGTTAGCTAATGTCATGTCATTTAAAGTATAATTTCCCTCCATTGTTAGTAACTAGAACATTTCTTTTGTCAGTTAGTGTTACTTATTATTTGCTACTTTTTCTGTTACACTTGTGTGACAATGCTGAGCCAGGTTTTTTTGGTTGTTTTGATATCTAAGATGCTACTTGTTCAAATAGCACTGTTCCTTCTGTATACTTTTCTGACCACTGTTTATTACTACTTAAAAATAAATATAATATGGATTTTTTTTTATGGAGTATGTTATTACTGTTATAACTTGTCTTGCCCTTAATCATTTGGTGTGGATGAGCTAAAGGAAATTGTTTGCAGGACAACAGACCGGGTGTTGTATTTTGAACGTAGCAATGGTTCCGCCATTGGTTCAGTCAGTTACCACTTAAAAGAGCTTTTAAAAGCACCAGACAAATTCAGTGAATTGGATGTAGTATGAAAAAGCAATAGAAAATGTTCAGGAAGGTACATAAATGAAATGGAAGGAGTTGTAATGCCACTGTGCTGTCTTTAGCAGCTTTCGAAGACTTACTGATTCAGGTAGGTCAATAACATAAATAGGATTTTCAACATCTAGGATGCTGGTATGCCTAGGATTTTGAGTATCTTGAATAAGCAGTATGATCTTTTCTCCCCTTCTTGGTTAGGTTCTTTCTGATTTATTTTTTTTTCTCCTATTGTTCCCAATCTTGGCCAAATTTTTCTTAAATTGCTCTGTAGAAGCATTAAATTTTTCTAAGGTCTAATTTCTGAGGACTTTAATGGAAAATATTTTTTTTTAATTGATCACCATTAATTTGAAAATATAAAATGGTATGGAAGTTACTGTATGTTTAAAATAAAAGCTAATATATTGATAGCCCCCACTGGGCAGGGGGAGAGGAGAAGGTAATTATGGTGAACATTAGCTAAAGGTATGAAATCAACTTTTGCATACTAAAATAAATGGTGTAAGAGTACTATTAAAACTAAATAAAAAACATACTTTAAGGAAAAGGGAGTAATACAAATATACCTAATGAGAATCCAAATATGTAATTGGAAAATAAGTACTTGCACATACCTGGTGTTTAAGGAAGACTTAATTTAGACCACAGTGAAAGACCATTGTCCTTCCAAGAGCTTCGCCTGTGCATCAGTTAAGTCATCAGGGTTTCTAGTGGTATGTACAATTCATGCTTGCCTCTGCTTGAGGTGGATTTGTAATATGATGGTGGAGGCAAGCTGATTCGGTTGTGTATTTCCGCTAAACTGTTTTACTCTGTTCTGATTTAAAAATAATGTGACAGGAACTGAAGTAATTTTTGCCTCTTTTCACAAACAAACAGAGCAGTGGGACAAACGTTAAAGGTGTGCAATGTCTTTCGTCTTAGTATTAGTCTCCCTTCCTCTG
Source organism: Apteryx mantelli (assembly GCF_036417845.1). NCBI lineage: Eukaryota > Metazoa > Chordata > Aves > Apterygiformes > Apterygidae > Apteryx > Apteryx mantelli. Next base: position 109,854,707 of record NC_089980.1, on the reverse strand, counting down.
TAAGACTAGTTTAAAAGGATATGCTTGTTTGATATCTGAATTTCTTTCCTTAGCAAGTTATCATTCTGATTCTTTATCTTTTAATTTTGGAAAGCCATTTTGAGCTGCTAGTGATACAATGAAAAAGTAGTAAATAGGAGACAAATAAAAATCAGCCACATCGAATATTAGAGCATACTTAAATTATACCAGTATTTGGGGGGATTGAGGCAATATTTTGACACACCTAACTTAATTAAACTAATTCAGCAACCAAAGAAATGAATTTTATAAGCTGGAAGACTCAAGCTGAATAAGAAAATGAGATAGAAAGTATGAAGAGATTTTTATGGTAAATATAACAGTGGAAGAAATTCTGGGAGTCAAGCTAAACTGATATGCTTTTTCTCTTTAACAGGATGGTTTTTAATGATGGCTTATTTAATAATGAACATTTTCGTTGATGGGTTACTTCCACAAGTACCTATTGTTGTGGTGGGGGGGGGGTGATTCAAGCAAATGAGCCTCATAGTGTGAGAGAAATATACTTTATTTAAGGAATTAAAGAGGAGTTGCATGACACAGCTTTAGCTTTTCTTACGGTCAGATCTCTTTGCACCCCTGCTCTTACATTTGTACATCTTGGTGGGTTGTGTGCTGTAGTGGAGTCTCAGTACATTCGCTGGTGCACCAGGAGCCATTGGCTAGGGGAGATTTCATACCGCTCTGGGTTCAATCTGAGTGAAGTCTCCGTGGCTGAGACTTTGTCTTTTATTTGCTCCTCTGCCTCATTCATAAACGATCCTACTCTTCTTGCTGGCTCTCCATACCTAGTGAGACTTCTCAGAGTCTGCTCTTACTGGTTAATATCAAACGGGAAAACACTTTTGATCTTTTGCATAATGGAAATACTCTTGGTATGTGCAATTTTGCTTTAACTAAGTGGTGCCAAGCCATTGGCCTTAGGGGTCCAAATGGAACTCACAGCTATTTTCTAGGGAAACAATAGATTTCTAAATTCTCTTGAGGAACTTCTAGAACTATCTTAGAAACAAGGGACCATACAAAACCGAACTGTAACCTATATCTCAGGGTATTTTTCAGATTTATTCGGTATTTCAAATGCAAAATAAACCCTTCAGAATTCATGCTCTTTAGGCATGGTATGAGGACAGATTTTTTTTTTTTTTTTTTAATGCAGCAACTGTTTCTAAAGATCAGCTGCCTAGGAAGAAATATGTCTATCTTGCATTGTCAGTCCCCACAGATTCTAGTTCTCATGCAATACTTAATCCAGTAATGCTAAAAGTTTTTCTAAATGTGATGCTGTACAAGTTACACAACAAGTTAAACTTCAATTTCTTGAACCAGGTACAGCAAAGTTCTTGTTCTGTGTGCTCTACCAGTGTACCTCTCTAGCTATTTTGACAATTACAGTTGTAGAACATACATTCTTTAATTTTTGATTTTGTGGCTGTAGTATTTTGCATGCAAAAACACTTTGTTTATATGCTTACAGTGATCTTTTGATGCAAAATTTGGATAGAAATTGTGTTTGACCATAGAATTGTGCTCCAGAAGTGAAACTTTCCATAAAATTTCTCTTGAATTTTTTCTGGTAACTAGTTAGGTGTTGTTGAAGGTGGCTGTGGCCTTTGCATGTATAGTTGCTGTGGCAGTTAATTATTTTGAAATGCTTTTAGTAATCTGGATGGCTGCATGGTGGTCTTGCAAAACTGTAGATAAACTTTTATTTTCATCTTACTGCTGAAGGCAGAGGTATATTAATGTTCTCAACTATTTTGATAGTAAGGGCTCCCATATGCTCAAACATTGTTACTAAAAACTGCTCTTAATAAAGGTATTAGCACCACTTTGGTAACAGAATTGTTTGAATAAGAATTATATAAATGTTTCCATCCTACGCAGGGGAAAAAAAAAAGAAAACTTGAGATGGGCATTGTTGTAAAGGTGTTCAAAGCTGTTGCCACTCTTTGATATTTAGTGTTGATGTACGAAAGATTGCTTATAGTAGTTCATGAATATTGTATCTGCAGTGCCATTGGCACTTGTTTGTGGTCAAGTTCGCCACCATTTTATCCTGTGCCTGTTACTCTTGTGCTGGTGTGATACCAGGGTGAAAAGAACTCTCGTTACAGGAAGGTGTTTTAAAGTCCCAGATTGAGGCATTTGTAATTGCTTGCTTTCTTTGAGCTACTGCAGCTCTTGTAGCTTATCCTGTGTAATATCTAATTGTTGTAACTGCATTGCATAAGGTTAATAGAATAGCTTATACAGTGCAGTGTAGTGCTTCCCCAGTTCTGGCTTACTACCTTATTGGTTGCCTAATTTGGAAATTATTCTGAGAACTGGGAAAAGAGTATGGACTGATGTAGGTGCTAGTTGGCATGGTATATATGTAAAGGCACTGCATCGCTTAATAGAAGTAGTGCATTTTTTGGTGTAGGCAGTTGTCAGATTCTAACACGTTTGTTGCTGCAAGACTGTTACCTCCCTACATAGAGGCACCCGACTTGGTCTGCTTTTCCATCTTGCTAGCTGTTGGTTCATGGGATATCCTATGCTGTTGTTTTGTTGTGCTCGCTGTGGAGGTACTGTAAAGACACCGTGCTCTGCAAAGAGCTAGTGACATAGCTGTCCCATGTTTCTTCCCCACTTCCCTATGGAAGAAGGAAGACTGTCATAGTTTTAGTGAGAAAAATCTTTTTCATGCTCACCTGTACTTTTTGTAAATTTGTGAAATAAAAATAGTCATAAATTGCAAAAATATGGTTGAATTTGTAGCAAAGTTCTTAAATGTGTGTATGCCTAAGATTTTCCCTGTTGATCGTTAAAACAGAAATATCCAGTTGTATAAGGAAGCAAATTTATTATTCTAGTAAGTATAAGTAGATGATTTTTAGTAGCGGGTTGCTGGAATAGAGATGTAGAAAGTAATTCAGGCATTACAAACTCTAAATCTCACTTCTCTTCTTTTCCTTTAATTAATTTTTTTCAAAAAAATAAAAAAAATCCTGTCTACTGTTGTGGGGGGGAGGATGGGGAAGGAAGGAGAGGGAGAGAATGTACATCCTTTTCCTATTTCCAAAAGCCTGAACAACTTTTCTGTGTCAAAACTGGTCTTCCAGTCTTTCCTGTATGCCAAATGATGCCAGGCACTACTCAGTTTTCCTAGCCACTGTTTTCCTGTTTATTATAATTATGTGTCAATTCTCTAAGTATATGGTTAAGCTAAAGATTTGAAGAAGCATTTTGCTTGCTACTTTTCCATTCTGTTGCATAGTGGCTCTACATTGTTATTAGCTGAATCTCTGCTGAATTAGTTGCATTTCTGCTATATCACAAAGAAGTTTTCTGGAAATAGGGAATGCCTTGTTGTAAAATAGAGCTGTGATCTTTTATTAGAGTTCCTCAAGTCTTACCTAAACTTCCTTAAAATTAGAGTTAAAAAAGGATGGTGAAATTCTGCCCCTCGTGAAATCAGCTGACAGAATTCCCATGCACTTGATGAGGTCAAGTTTTCATATAAAATTTCTGTACGTTTACTGAATATAATAATAGGTGAAATATAATATGGGATAAGACTTTTCTGCTTAAAAATAGTCACTTGTTATAAAGTACTTGATAGTTTCTGCATGAATGGAAATATAGTCTCTCCTAATTTGGGGCCCAGCTCCTGAGCTTTCTCGGCTCCATTGAGGTTAGTGCAGGATTTTTATATTTAAAGATGAAGAAAGATGTGCCCTCACAGTACTACTTCCCAGGTTTAGTTATTCTTGATTCCCTGTGCATACTCCCTCCTTTCCCCTCCCCCACCCTGCTTGGTTAAGGTCTAAACAAATTTTAGAAAGGAGATGTTTCAGTTAACCCTTGTTATATACAATCTGTAGAAATGGCAGCACTCTGATGCTGATAGGTTATAAATATAAACTCTTCTATCGCGTGAGTTCTTTTAATCAATTAGAAAAAAAAAAAGGTTTTAGATCTGCAGTGAGGCATTCTAAGCCATAAGCAGAATTTTTTTGTTACAATTCTAAAATACCTTAAACATTCTTTATAAAGCGCAACAACCAAAACAATTTGCTGGTTTCTTAGGTGTTTTACAATTTGTAGCTTATATTCTTATGGTATTTTTCTTGTCTTTCTATAGGGCTGAAAGACACACAGGAGTCTTCATGGATATAGTTGATACATTTAACCATTTAATTCCTACTGAACACTTAGATGATGCCCTATTTCTAGGATCCAACCTGGAGAATGAAGTCTGTGAGGATTTTAGTACAAGTCAAAATCTCTTAGAGGATTCGCTGAAGAACATGCTCAGCGATAAGGATCCTATGCTAGGATCTGCAAGTGCCCAGTTCTGTTTGCCTGTTTTGGATAGCAATGATCCCAATTTCCAGATGCCTTGTTCAACAGGTAAATCTTACAATTTTTTAAAATTACAATTTAAAATTCAGTAATACTCTAGTGCCATCCCTTTTTGATAATGTAGAAATAATACTTTGGGATTTCTCTCTCCTTCCTGCCCCTTTTGTTGCGCTGCTTACATGTCAGGCCTTAAAACCCATGCAGTTCGTTCTTTAACTTGGTCATGTAGCAATGACAAAAGGCTCCTCCTAATCTGGATCAGAAGTAATTCAGGCTTTGTTTTGAGTACATGTAAATTTTCCCCAAGTAAAGCCGTGACTTGTTTAGCCTAAGTACTGTGCCCAATCAGGGAAGTCACCAGTTGCTTTCAAAATTTTAATAATTCAGGGTTAGCAATAGGAGTGTTTGAGTTGTACAAATTATTGCTCTAACTTTATGGTTACTCTGTTAGTACTAGGAGTTCTAGTACTGAGCTGGGTACCAGTACCAGATGCTGGGTGTTTTGCTTTGTTTGGTTTCAAACAAAACACTGGATAGATAATACAGTTCTTCACTAATGTTTGGAAACACTTGAATTGGAATTAATTCAGAATAAAGTGGTAAATGAGAATAGTATTAGGAGTTTTGAAGCAGTTTGAAAGATCAAAAAAAGAAAAATCAGTGGTCTAGTTTCTAAAAATCACTTATGTTAATATTTAGCTGGAATAATTGCACTGAATTTAGTGTTAGAGATGAAAATATATTCTTCTATGCTTAATGGAGTCTCCTTCTCTGGAGATATTCAAAACGCACCTGGATGCAATCCTGTGCAATGTGCTCTAGGTGACCCTGCTTGAGCAGGGGGGTTGGACTAGATGATCTCCAGAGGTCCCTTCCAACCTCAGCGATTCTGTGTGAATAGCTTTTCTTATTTGACCGGAAGTAAAAAATAAATTTTTAGGTTGGTTACTGAAAAAAACAGTATTGTAGAGTACTGTAAATAACTTTAACTGTATCCACATCTAAAAGCGTTCTAGAAACTTTCATGAACTGTTTCTGAAAATCTTGACCATTTCCTCATACAGGATGTATTTTATTTCTGCCAACAGACTAAATTTGCACCTTCACTAAATTGAGTGGTCTTACAAGGAGAATGGTAAATCAAAGATGCTGTTGACTGAGGTAGTGATAAAAGTGAACTACAAAGCCAAAACAAAATATTTGATTTTTTTGCTACTTCAGTACAACATGATTTGAGGTCATCTTTAAAGTTTTCTATTGTTCTTGCCGTATTCCATATCCTTATACTTATTTCCCTTTAACCTACTGAACAAAACTATCTGAATCTTAATGTGTGTAAAGAAATAAAAGAATTCCACAACCAAACCAAATTCTTCCTCTCCAAATCTTTTATCTCCTCCCAGTAAAACAGTGATGCAGATTCTAGTTTCATGCTATCAACAGCTGTGCATCCTTCAGTAAGCCTATACTGCATTTAAAATTTGTGTATTAGCTGGTAGGATACAGCTGGATATTTTGGTAGTTACATGGAGAGATTTTGGGACTTTTTGGCACGCTAGCTGGATATTTCTCCTAAAAGTGATCATCAGTGGAATAATTAATACTATTGATATTTAAATAATCATATGCAAGTTTTAAGCTTGCTGTCTGTTAAAATAAAATTTGAGACTTACTGTTTCAGGCTGCCTGCAGACTCAGGGAATCAAAACTGATTTGATTTATGCTCAGTTCTTGTATTTACTTTTTTTTAATTTGTAGAATCACATTTTTTAGTAAGTAAATGAAAACATGCGATTTGAAATTCATGTAGTGGGGATTCAGAAGATCAGAGAATGCTCTTGCTGTTGCTTGTTCTTTATAGGTATGACCACAGTGTGGTGTGTGGGGTTTTTTTGTTTGGTTGGTTTGTTTTTTTTTAGCTGGGAATAACAATTATCAGTTTGAAGCTATGTTTCTTTGCTTGTCTGTCTTCCCTGAGTGTTTGTGCAGTTCATCATTCTTTTGATTTGTCTGAAAGGCTTGTTGGTCATCTAATACAACTTATGTTGTCTACTGGTAAGAGTGCAGTCATACAAGAGGATAGTATCCCTTGTTAGAACTACTGATACAAAGGCTGGGGGTTTTTTTGTTTTTGTTTTTTTCCAGATTGTATGCATGAAAGCTTATCTCTATCCCAACAATGGTTTGTCTGAAGAAGAGAAAATAATAGCTCTTCCCACAAAGCTTGCCTTGCTTATATCCTTAGAGCTACAAGACTGTGCCATACAGAAAGATATTTTGCTATTTTCTGATCCATCCAGTTCTCTCTCTCTCTCTCTCTTTTAATTCTTCCTGTGTAGAATCTTAATATGAGTTTGTCCTATAGTGCGTTGAGTGGTATGGTAACAGGATGGTTGTCTGTTGGCTATTCTCTTATCCCTTCCCTAGAACAAAAGGTGTACATATTGAAATGTATTTTTGGTAAGATTTTACTGGTTTTAAGTACACTTACTGTTACCTATTCATGTTAAGCAGAGCAAGACCTAAGAAATGTTGTTTCTTACAGTCTTTAATTCTGTTGGCAGTCTTGAGCTGATTCCTGAAGAAGAGTTCAGTTTTTCCAAAGGTAGAAATTTATCTACCATAACCTTATTTTAGACCTTCAAACAGTATTTTGCATAACCCATGTCTATTCCATGGAACAGTTTAATAAAAGGAGCAAAAAGCTCATGAAAATTAATTCAGAAGGCCAGTTTAAACAGCAAAGGATAGATTTAGCATGCTTGCTGGACCATGAATAACTAAAATATACTCTGTTCTGTCCACATTTACATTTATAAAGTGGTGAAGTTTTCATGCTGTAGCATATTCCACTGCTGCGAGCTAACTGAAGAGATAAAGGTATAAATAGTTAGAATGAGATGGTTTGGCTAAAATGGAATAGGGTCTCATAGATAAAATGGAGGAACGGAAGGTATGGCTCATTAATACTGCTGTGAAAGCCTGGTTTGAGCAAAAAGTTCAAGAGTATTCGCAAACCTGTGCCCAAAACAAGTATGTTGACTTCATACGCCTGCAACTGAAAGGTGTTATACCATGTCTCTAAATATGAAATTTTCTTCGTGAGCATGAGTACATTTCTGAGTTGGCAGGTTTGAGAAAGGCTGATATCAGGCCCGCTTACCCACATATTAATTTTTTTCACGATTGTGACAGCATTTTCTCTGCTCTCCTTCAGAGATCAGATCTTTTTGGCTACCAGCTGTGTTTGTCTGAAAAACATTTCCCTTTTCTTGCTCTTAAGTTGACTTTCAGGTATGGGTCTGTTTTCAGCTTTATTTATTTATTTATTTATTTATTTTTTACTGCTGGATTGACATCAGTTCTTGCTGGATGTTGTTTCCAGGCTTCATCCAAAGCTACTGCTCATCAATGCTGCATCTGTCTTACTCAGCTGTAGGGTTTATCTTGCACATCATTAACCATGAACTAAACTTTTGTTAATACTAAGCCCTTTTTTATAGTGATGGTCTGACTGTATGTGATCGATGCTGCTAACAATTGGTTGCATGTCCTTTAAATAGTTCAAGTACTCATCTATATTAAAGTTGAACAGAACCACATAGATTTTTATGTGAATTCAAGTTTAATTTCCAGTCGCTGCTTGTCAGAGGCATCTGCCCAGCAAGCACGCAAACCATTTTGCAAGTAAGTCTCTGTGTACTTCTGTCAGGGAAGATGGTGAGATCTTGTGGTCAGCGCTGCTGAGGTATGACAGATAGCAAAGAGCATGAGAATGCTGTTGCCTGTCTCCTGATAGGAGATTTATCAGTGCTAGTAAAGCAGTTTCATGTTCACGTCTCTTCCTGAACCTGTTCTGTGCTGGATCTAAATGTTTTTTTCGGTTAGATGACGTTGCCGGTCTTTGTCTACTCTGTGAGCTTGCTTCCTAATTGCCACTGAGTAACGGAATGGGGTTGTCTTGTTCAGCTTTGACTGAACAGTTTGGAGAACACTGCTCATTTGGACAGGACCTTCTGAAAATGGCTGTGGGCAAAGGTGGAAATAACTATTCTTGACTCTTCCACAAGCTGGAAAGGATGTGGAACAAATTAATGGATGATATGCTGAGATCCTTTTACGATGTGTTTGCAATGAGTGACTGAAACTGAAAACGTAGTTGGTTTGTGGGGTTAGACCAAGCAGATTCCTGCTGCTGTAGGTAGCACAGTTAGGAAGTCTTCTCTTATTTCAGTGAATGGAGGTACCAGCTCTTCACAGGTCTTGTTACTCACTGCAATTTGTAGGGATTTAGCCATAGTGAAAGCTGTTTACTGTCTGGCAGTAAAGGCCTAGTGCCTGTAGCGGAAGTTGGTAAAACCACTCTCTTGGCCAGTTAGAGGACAGAATTTGACAAAATGAGGCTTTGAAGGATTAGTTTAAAGTGAAGCCAAAGTTTCAGAAACTATCAAAAGCGTCCCATATTATGTTTTAGGTCTTGATTGTTTCTTTGTGCCTTATCTGGTCATCAGTACAGGAGGGTGGTGTTTCTCCCACAAGCTGAATAATCAGGACAGGAGGGTAGATTGTGTAGAACAGTTGCTGGGCAATCTTTCATGTTTTCTTTCCTTTTCTTTTTTTTCTTTTTGTTTTTTTTTTTCCTTCTCCTTCTGAGTAATTCTGTGATCATAAGTTGAAAATGCAAAGCTTAGGATATGGTGTAACTTTTGAGAGCAACATTAAAAAAAAAAAAAAACTTTGTATGGTACCATGATGATGAGGTGTTTTTTGTTGTTCTTATTTCTTGTTAAAAGCTTATCCACTAATTTTAAAAGCTTGTTAGCATAGCAGGTCAGATTGGATACCCTTATAGCTAAGATCACATGATTTCCTTCACTGTAAATCACATGGAGTTTAGTCATGGAACAGTGGCAATTTATCTTATTTGTGGTAAACAGCCACAGACGCTTCCCCTGTCGCATCTGGCATAATTGATATATAAGCCAAGATCAAACTAAGTAATCACAGTGATCATGCTAAATTGGTATTTCTCAGTTATCGTGGATGCTGTAGTTTTTCAGAATATCATTCCCTAGAGCTGTTTGCTTTATTATGCATATAATGGAGGGAATGGCATTTGCACTGTATATTTTTTGGAGACATTTGGTATTTCATAATAAAATCACACCTTCAAGTGATTAAGCTTATGGGTACATTTATCACATCAGGTATCTCTAACAAATGTTGAGGAAGACTGGCCCTATAAGAGAGCATGCGAGGGTGTCGAGGACATCTTTTTAATTACCCCTTTTTTCCTGTCCCTCTAGACTGCTGCTTGGAAAGTGAAAGTGTTTCCCCCAAGTGCAGACTGCTCTCTTTGTAATTTTATTCTGTGGTTTCATTAGTACTGTTGAAAGCACTATTACCTCTGCTAAAATTGTGATCACCTACTAAATCTTTGGAGCCAAAAGAGTTGTTCAGACTGCAAATACTTTTCTTTAGCCAGCATTCTGGCTGGCTGTGTTAGCAAATTCAGTCTCTTTTCACTGAAAGCAAATGTACGTTTATTTTTCTCCTGCACATGAAGTAATTGTGAATCTAACCTTCAGATTGCTACCCAAAATAGGGTCTACAAGTTTCTCTCAGTATTCTTACCTCTCCCTGCCTTCCTTCCTCCAAGCTCTCCATGTGAACAGTTGCACACTGTCTTGTGACTAAGGTAGTAACTTTTCTGTATAAAATTTAAGTCTGCTATATTGCTATTATATTGAGAACCTGGAAAATGTTTATTTTGCATGCTTTTTGGTTTGTAGGTAACAAACTACCAGTTTTCCCCACTTTAGGTCCTTCTGAAATATGAGTTGTTTATTCCTTTGGATCAGTTTCACAGATGGAGAGATGCTGGATCTGTAAAAAGGTTTGCAAGGCAGTTAAAGTGTTCGCAAATCACAGAAGTCATTTAAAGGCTCTCTTAATAAAAGTATCTGCCTGGTTTACTGTATTTTTATTTTGTTGTTGGAATTTTTTTTTACTACTCTCTACATCCAAAGTAACAGGCTGCCATAGCCAGAGAATTTTGAATCCATAGCCCTGTGATGTAACTCCTTTTTTTTTTTTTTTTTTTAATGGGGATTCAATCCTCTGTCAAGATTCAAGCTGTCTTGTTACATTTGTTAATCCTAATTCTTTCATATATTTTTATTCTTAAAGATGGGAAAAAGCCCTCTTTACAACTTGGGGATTAACAGAGAACCAGGAGTAAATGTTTAATTTAATATTTCAAAGGCTAGCTACTGTGATTCTTTTCTTGCCTTGCAGGGTTAGTACAAGGTAGTGATAGACAAATTCTTTTCAATTAAACAGATTACATGCTTACAGGAAAAAAATCCTAAAATAATTGGAATTTGGTGTTTTCTTATGTAAATTACATAAATATCATTATGTATTTCTTATGTAAATATCATTAATGATTTCATCTCTCTTGAAGGTTGTATTTTTGTCTATCAAAGTATATTTTTAATTCTGCTTCTTGAACATATGCATCTCGGATGTCAATAGGAAAAAGATAAATAGGCCATCTTCATTTGTAGAGTCTGAGATTTAGTGTTATTTCTTCCACTATAAACACATATATTTCATTGCTTTATTGGTTTATTATTAGTGCTGCTTAAGGTTTACCTGGATATGCGCATTAGTTACTGCTTTAGGTTGTTTCTGTTTTTTTTCCACTAAAACTTAATGCTGGTTCTTAGGTCATCAGCAGCATATAACATGGTAGCAATTTTAAAATGTACAACCATTTGCATAACATCTGTGATGCTTTTAGAATTCAAATATGGAATCAGCCTTGAACTTGTTCAGTTCTGCTGTTATCATGATACAGGTGCAGGTAGCATTTACAACTACACAAAGCAGGAATAGTGAAATTCTGTTCTCTGTGTGTAGGTAAGCAAAAGGAAACCGGTTACAGCATCTGCAGGGAAAAAAACTTTCTGCAATTTAGACTTACTTTGACCAGTGTGTCTAAATTTTGGCTGTAGATAATCAAGGGAAGAGTTATGTTAATAAAAATGAGGAAAATAAAGACATGTGAGTTTTGGATGTTATTTTAGGAGTAATTCTCCTTCCCTCCTTCCTCTTCCCCTAGCAATTCAGACATCTTGTTTTCCTCAATTTAACATGGATGAGGAATTAAAAAGCTGTCTCACTACTGTTTTAATACACAGAAACTTTTCCTTTAAATTTGCAAGTAAACTATTTTCACTACATGTGGCGGTAGCACACCACCGGTAGTTTGGTATTTTTTATGCTTTTGGAATATTGTGGATAACTGAGAGACTTAAAACATTAAGTTGGTAGCAATGGTGCATTTTTCAGTGTACATATATTGAATATGACTCATATTTTCCTTATTCGGAGCTTGTTAAATTGTACAGTAGTGTACAACTTTTCTGTTCCAATTTGAGTTTTTCTTGTTTTTTTTTTTTCCTTCCTCCTAGCTGATTTTCTGTCATTTATCTCTGTCTTAATTTCTTCAGATATATATTACTGAGGTCACCTATACCCCTTTCTGTCCTTTTGATTCTGTCTCTTTCTGTTTGTCAGGTTCCTCTTTCCAAACCTGTCTCTCTGCCTCCACTTTCCTTTCATAATGTAATTTTCTAGTCTCCTTCTCTGTGTCTGTTACTGCTCCCTGTCACTTTTTCTTTTCCCAGCAGGGTTCTGTGTTGAACGCTCCTCATCCAGCCTCATAGTGTTGTAAGAGCTGAATTAGAGCTCAGATGGTTTGAAAGTAACAAGATTCTGTGCTTCAAATTTCTCTGTAAAATTAAAGCTACAGCACAGAGTCTTGTAAGTATGAAAATACTTTCATTCTAATACTTCAAACTAATAGCTGTCAATAACAGACTGTATTTGTCCCTTATCTTAATAAAGAAAGGTGTGTAAATTAAATAACTTGCTCAAGAACATTGTAAAACCTGGAGCTGTAATGGCAGCCCTAAAACCTGCTCCAAAATTGTTTCAAAAGTTGTCTGAGTAGTCTTTATTCATTGCGTTACCTTCCATAGTTAGTTTAGTTCTGCACTGAAGAGACGGAAGAGGATCTGTCAAGAGTCTCTTTTGTCACAGCCTAGTCCCTAATACCAATTCCACATTTTGTAAGAACACTGCTATAATAAGAATGCTAATAACAAAGTGCAGAACTATTGGAGTAACATAATCTTTGAGAATATAAGAATGGACAGTCTGGGTTAGGATAAGGGTCCATCTTGTATAGTTTCCTGTCTTGGACAGTGGCTCCCAATATCAGATATTTAGAGGATAATAAGGTCTAACAGGGCAGTTACAGTGCGGTCTCTTTCCCAGTATGTCTTTTTAGCTTCTGGCAATCAAGTGATTAAGGAGCACTCACATGAGTGGGGCGAGACTAGTATTATCAGTCCTCTGCAGCTCGTGTGGGATACGTATATGTATACACGCACATGCATAAAGATGCCTCTCTGGATTGAAAAGAAAGCTGCCAGTAACTTCCAAAAATACATTTTTCTTGTAAACTGAGGTATACAATGCAGTCACTAAAAATTATGGTTTAAATATAAATCAATAACAATAAACTGTCAGCTCAAGAAACTCCTAGCATTCAGCTGCTGCTGGCTGTCTAATTATCATGGTCCAGAATGCTGTTTACCTGGTGCCAAGGTCAGCCTTCTTCAAGAGGCTGCTTAAAACCTTTCTAATACTTAACTTTAAAATTAACAGGGTTTTTTGTTCTTCATGACAGAAGCTTGTGGGCTGAATGAGAGTCTTGCTAGACTTGATTGTGGATCACCGTTTGGCCTTAGCAGTTTTACAACTTTTATTTTTTGTTATTTTAAAATTATGCTCATTATTGCATTGTTTTCACAAAAACACTTCCTTTTTTTAAAGCTGTGGTAACATCATTTGAAAAGGAGCAGGAATTAATAGATTTTCCAAGACAATCTAAAAATTCTAACAATTTTTAATTTCTATTAACTTCTTGATTGTTTTGATTTCTAAGATAAATATATTCATTTAAATCTGTTTTAAATAAGCAATTGTTAGAAATTTTTAGAGATCTTTTTTCTGTCATGTAAGTTAACCTGTCTTAAAAATGCTTCTAGGTAGGTGCCTGAATAGTGAAAAACAGGCTTTGTTTGGTTGTTTGGAGTCTGTGCTGTATTTGTCAAACCCTCCTACATGTTTTACAAAATCACTTGGGGGTTTAGCTTGATCTCACAGATTTCGCATCCTACAGGGACCGGGATTCATTAATCACACATAGGATCTTGGGATAGGAGAGGCTGCCATTGCAGAACCAAACTTAGAGAAAGTGAGGGGAATGGCTGGTACAGTGGTACAGTGGCCTCTTAGGAAACCTATTTTCAGGAGCAACCTCTGGGACCCTTCTCAGGTTAGTGGAGGTTAGGAGTTTGGCGAAGACAATGTTCTCAGGCACTGGCTGGAGACTAGTGCATGCTGCACTCTGCCCTTCTGAAAAGGGGTTGCAGGCGCAGATATGTGATGTGGGTGGGACTTACAGCTTTAATTGTGTCCTACGAGAAAACTGTGATTTAAACTCTTTGCACTTCTGGATCAGCTCTTTCTGCTGTTCACCTTTCTTCACTTTTTCTTAGGTGGGAAGGGACAGTGAGGGACAGCTGATCCTCTAAGACTGGGGACCTTCCTGTGGCAAAAAACAATAAAAATGTGAGTCCACCAAAAAGCTATAAGGACTATCTACAAAAATTTTAAACTTTGGGTGATAGCTTCTTCTGCACTGAAACTGCCTCACATGGGAATTTTCTGTCTTGCCTTTCTTCATTTTTTCCTTTTGTTTGTTTTTAGATGGCCCTGTTTTATTTATATCCCTTGTCTTTTCCCCTGCCTTGCTCAATCTTACAGCTATAACATTTTTGATCATTTTAAGTTTTAGGCTCCTTTCTGTTTTTGTTTTTTTCCAGTTATTAGTCTTGATGATATTATGGATGAAGAAGGAGTTAAAGAGAGTGGTAACGACACCATCGATGAAGATGAGCTAATTTTACCTAGCAGGAATTTGAGGAGCCGTTCAGAAGAAACATCAGTCACATCACCAAGAAAATCTCCACGTTTAATGGCACAAGGTGATCATTCAACAGATGATGAATGCTTTTGCATATTTGATGTCAGTTGAATTTTTATAAGCCATTCCTAACATTTATAAACTTTAAAGCTTTACTATATGGTTGCGTGAATTATAATACAGACACTTCCCATTTGCTTGAATTGTAGCTAGAATTCAGCATTCATAGGGTGCTATTCAGTTTGATTTTCTTTATAATAAATATTTGATGTCTTCCTTATGGTCTGGGGTCCTCAAACTCATTTTTGAGATTTTTTTACCTGCATCAGATTAGCATTGGTGTTCTTCGCCAACAAAGATTTAATCTATATGAAGAAATTAGATGTAAACTCATAGAGCCATTTTGTATTTTCAAACAGTACTGGAGTATTAGATTGGATATTAGATTAGATATTGGAATGGCTCTTTATTTCTAATTAAAAATTTAATTCTATTTATTCATATTAATTTATTTTCTTTTTGTTTTGAATTAGGTTATTAATTGCACTTTTAAGTCTTTCATCCACATATCTGAACATGCTTAAGTATTTTAATCAAGTACTTAAATTCTGCGTGGTAGCTAATTGTATATGGTTAGGGTTTTTTTCTTTTTCACTTGTCAAACTGATGGAGTTACAGATCTACTTTCATAGAGTAGGTTAACTTAAAAACATAAAATTATTTAATATGGGAGTCAGAGTTTAAATAAGACTCCATGTTACAAAGCCAGAGAGTATACTTTTTAAACAAGATGCTGAAATAGATTGTTGCTTAGAAAATGTAAAAAATGTCATCCACTGGGAAGTTGGTTGAATCTCAGATTCATATCCTGTGATCTCCAAAAGCTTTGTAAATTTAACTGCTATGTTTTTAATCACAATATAACTTATTTATGCAGTTTTTACTGAAGGTAGAAAAGAAAATGGTTAAGTAGAGTGGGATTTGATCATCTTTTTAACATCAGAGCCATTTCTGTTTTTTTTTTTTAATGTTATCCAGAGCTTTCATAACCATTAGAATATTGAAATTTTACATCCGAACTGTGGCATTGTAAAATTGAAATGCCAGTTATTTTTAACTTTTTAAAATAAACAGGTTTTTTTTAAGTTTAGTAAACCATTATGGGCTAAATTCTCTTTGTGGTCAGTAAGCTAAATCAATCTAAATTATTTCTATGCTAGATTAGTCTTGTGTTTGCAAAGAAAAGACACAGTATAGCTAAGAGATTTTCTTTTTCCCTTAATAGAACCAGTACGGAGTTTGCGGCAGAGCACACTAGCAAAGCGTTCAAATGTTGCACCTCTTGTTAGTACCAAGAAATCATCTGTGAAATGTGGATCTACTCCGAAAACAGGACAGAAACAACAAGAGAGAAGTCCAGCTAAAGAAACAGATGTTGCTACACCCCTGAAACTAGAACAACCCAAAGAAGTTAGGCGTAGTACAAGACGATCTGGACAGACAGAAGGAACAACAGCAGTAACAGCTTCCCAAAGTAATGCAAAATGGCTTCCTGGTCCTGAAGAGGTGAATGAAGTAAAATTGGAAACCCTTGAGCAGGGAAAAGCTGAGGAAATCTCCCAAGAGTTAAATTGTTCTAATTTAGCAGGAGCTTGTTCTCCTTCTCGTGGAGAAACAAAGGAAATACCTGAGGTTGCTACGAAGACTGATTTGGGGAATGCTGAGTCAATTTGTTCAGCATCTGCAGATATTGAAATTACTGCAGTTAAAAATGGAGCAAATGATAGGGTTGATTCAAAGGGTTCTGAAACTTCTTCAGAAGAAAAGACTGTAAATAAAACGGAGGAATTGGAGAAGAGAGCAGAAGAACATGATCAAAGTAAGATGACTGGAAAAGCTAATGATCCACCTATTACAAGTGTTAGTGTGAATCCAAGCGAAATTTGTCAGACCTTTTCAGGTTTGGCCAGCTCTGTGGAAGAGGGGGTTGAATGTAGGTTAGGTTCCCAGAATGAAGTTCCTGATGAAAACGTATTGTCCTTAAAAGAATGTATAACAGAGCCTGTAGATGATGTCAAGGGGATGGAGAAAACTGTAACTCTGTCTGAGGAACTATTGGACAGTACAGAGTTTGATAATAAAGAATTGAAAAGTGAAGATTCTACTTCTGCTGACCCAGGAAATAGCATTTTAGATAGCACTATTCTTGACAATACAAGCCAAAACGTACAGCAGCAGATCAGCACTACTAAAGTAGAAGGCCCTGAGGCCTCAAAGTTTCAGGATGATGATAAACCAATTAGTGTTTCACCAAAATGTGAAAAAAATGTGAGGCCCCGACACAGTAAATCCGTAATACAGAATAAGCAAAATCTGACTGCAGGTACTCGACAGAAATCAGTTGCAGTGCAACAAGAAATAATGCATTCAAAAACAAGAGCTGGTTTTGCTGTTTCAGGTCTTCACAGTTCATCTTCAGCAGGTGTGAAGCGGAATGCAGATGAGCAAGAGAGTCATCAACATCTAAATAACCCAGTTAAAATTAGGAAAAAACAATCTGATTTGGGTTTGAAAACAAAGAGCTGTGTTTCAGGCATCACAGTAAAAAAGCAGACCAACACAGCACTGAAGAAAATGCCCCGAGTCCAGGCTTCTGGGCAAGTACAGAAACCATCAATTCAAAGAGCAAGTGAGAAATCTCCTACTCACCAAAGCTGTTCTAAAGATACCCACCACTCTGTGCATGCGTTATCAGGGCATGTTTCAAATCTTGGCCAGAAGCAAGCCCAGAAACATCAACTCTCAACTGTACTGAAAACAAGTAGTTCCACAAAGGAAGAGGCAGAGACAAAAGATCCCTCTGTTCTAGAACCTTTGAAGGAGGATGACAAAGACAAAAACAAATTGAAAAAAATTGATAAGAATCTTCAACCACGCCAGAGAAGAAGTAGCAAAAGTCTCTCACTTGATGAACCTCCTTTGTTCATTCCGGATAACATTTCAACTGTAAAGCGGGAAGGTGTGGAGCATGCATCTGCTAGTGAAAGCAAATATGTTTGGGTGCCCAGCAAACAGTGTGGCTTTTGCAAAAAGCCACATGGCAACAGGTGTGTGTGGCTTTGTGTGTGTAGAATTAGTTACTATTGGTCTCGGAAGATAATTTTTTTTCTCTTACTAAATATTTGTTGCTGATTGTGCCCAGTCAAACAAAAAGGCATAACCTTTCTCATGGAAATCTATTACACTGTGAATTGTTTTCCTTTTGACCCATGGGCATTTATTTATTTATTTATTTAGATCTTTTAAGTAGAACATGAGAAACTAGTTTTGCCAAAAGTTTTTACTAGAAATGTATTATTATATGAATATATTTTTGTCAGATGTGCAATTCTGCTATACCGTTAAGACACCTATACTTTAAAATTCAACTTTTTTTTCTCAGAAAAGAAATCAAACTAAGATGTCTGTGTTCCATATTGTTATTTCCTTCTTTCCAGAAACATCTTAAGTTAAAGGATCACCATCAACCGGAAGAATCAATTGTCTTCATATGGTTTTTATCTGTTGTTACAACTGTGATTATAATACCTAAAGGCTAAGAATTTTTACAATCAATATTATAGGTGCTATGAGGCTTTCATATAATGGGAGTAATGAAGTAGTCAGGAGAAAAAAAAGAAAGGGAAATAAAACTTCAAAATGTCATAAATAAATCATGAAACTTGCATATATGCGTATCTGAAATAGCCTTTAACTGTAACAGTGAGGTTGCATCAGAACTTGATGTTCCTCTGTTTTGACAAAAGTTCTTTTTCTGCATTGTAAATGGAGTGAAAAAGGTAATTGTATTCCACTAATGTACTATCAACCCCAAAATAAGAGTTCTTCTGTTATTACTTTTTATTTTCTGAATTTTATATTTATGAAATATTTCTGTAGTTGCCATTTTACCTTCCAGACTTTTATTTAACTAGAAGGAGCATGAAAGCTGCCATTTCAAACTAGAGAAGTTTCTGATTAGTCCTTATCTGCTTACATGGGGGAAACTGTTATTACTGATTTTCAGTGAGTGTGCTTTAGCACTCCATATATCAGAGTGAAATAAGGAACGAGTAACTTAAGTGCCCAAGGTTTTTATAGCATTCATTTATACTCATGAAGCGCTCTTATGACTTAATATGACTTTTTATATCATGTTTGTTAAACAAATATATAAAACTTACTTATTTTGCAGCTCTAGTAATCAGTGAGTTGTTAACCTGCATCAAGTGGCCTTTTAAAAGAATGAACACTTAAGTTTATTCCACCTGGTTGATAAGGGTTTTCTGTTTGAAGGGGCACTCTGACTTAGTTCCATGTGTTTTGAAAAAATGTATTTTCCTTTTATTGTTAGGGCAGTTGCTTTACCATTTATGCCTCTCTATTGGTGTTTAAATTAATGAAGTTTGCATTTCCTCAATCTTTGTGTAGTTTCAGGTAATACTACAATAGTAGAGGCACCTGGGTTATCTGTATTTCAGTGAAATGTTTAAATTCAGAAAGGCTGCTTCATTTTAAAATGATATAAAAACATTTTTTAAAGCAAAATATGCATAATTTTGGTGTAAACTACTTGCTGTCCCTTAAAAATTTGGTTTGGAATTGAAATCTTCCTGTTTTCTTTGTATTTTTGCTAATATTTTCAATGTTCAATATTTCTTCTTATTCTGAATGTCATATTAAAGTTCAGAAAGTCTTGATTTTTAATGCTCAATTGGCTCATCAAATTAACCGATCAAACCAGTACTGGGAATATATAGCAGTAAGGCAGAACTAGTTCTGTATCTTTTAGTTTGTAAAATAAAAGTAATGGTAGCTATAAGTACTTTGCATTGGTACAGGAATAACTGCATTTTGCATTACCAGCATTTAGTGCTACTAAAGAATAGTATAATGTATGGTCACCAGTTGAGGTCAGATTGAGAGGGTCCATGAGCTGCCACAGATGGTGATTACTGGTACCATCACCTTTGTGACACTATTCTTGTTATGATTTTTTTGATATATATCTGTATCACAAAACTGTTGACACATCCAGTAGTTTATGGAAAAATATCTATTATGTAAATACAGAGTTTTTCTATGTAGAATGCGATTGATGCACACTAGTGGAGTGTGCTTGCATTATCAAGCCCCATGCTTAAATAAGAAGATTTAAGACTGTCAGTCCAGCACTTTTTATTATAAAACTATTTAATTTTTTTTAATTTGTTCAAGTTACTTTTATTTTGTAGTTTGTACAAATAAAGTTCTTAAACTTTCAGATTCACTCATTGTCACTCAGATACAAATGGAAGCAAAACCCATAATAACTGAAGTATCTTGACATTTTTGTACTTTTTGTTTGTTCTTGCATCAAAAAACCATGTTTTCAGTAGGGTATTCAAAAGCACAAATTTCACATTTTCAACACTTAGAAATGCATCAAAACTATCAACATTGTTTGACTATAGTGATTAAAAAAAATTTTTTTCATTCATTTTGTGCATTTTATACTTTTCAAGCAATTTTCATTTCCCCTTTGTAATCAAATAGCTGGGCATCCTGTTCCCTTTTTTTGGTCTGTTCATTTTGTAGTAAAAGAGGAGAAAGGAGGATAAGAGAAAAATATTGTAAAATGACAGTAAGGTCAACAAATGTCAAAGGCAAGGCTAAGATCTGAAACAATTTTTGTGTTCATAACCCACCTTGTGGTTATTTAAACTTTGGAAATTTTCATCAAAACTGTGGAACAAATTGCTCAAAGAAGTTGAACTGAAGTTGCAGCCCTGAGGTGGGGAATAGTGTGCATAAGAGCTTTGCAGTATGTCATGTTAATGATACACATTTAGAATTCAGGTTGCAAAAATAATTGTTACTTGAACCTTTTTATATTCCCTGTGATACATACAAAACCACTAACCTGTTGTTAATATAGTACTAAGCTTGGCAAATCGATTTGAGTCAAAGATGATGTGTGGAGATGCTTTCATCAGCCTTGTTTGTGCATAATGTCCCCCAAAGGGATGCTTACGTAGGCCCCTCATAGCCCCAGCGTAATCTTGCTATGTCTACTAGAAGTAGAAAATGGTTGTGTATTGGTTTATGTTGTTTAACTTCAGAATTAGCACTTACTTGAAAAAATGGAATGACTTAATTGGAAGAATGGATGAGCTGGTATCTTTAGGAAGATGTGCTGTGATTTCCCGACCACATGCAAAGTGGAAGTATGCTCTGTCGTGCACTGCAGATACAATGGAATTGTTTGGGAAGGAAGAGTGTTTTCTTGCAAAAATGTGACTTACATGATCAGAAAAGTTTGTAAGTCATAATAACATATGTATTGCTTTAGAAGAGGCCTGCCTGCTTTGTGCTTATAGATCTGATGGTTGTTCTTGGGCACCAGAGCTTTGAACAGTAACTATTAATGCTCTGTTTTCCACTTGTCTTGATGCTTTCAGAGTGGAGCCAACATAGCTGTATTGTATTTAATAATATCTGCGTTATTCACAGAATGGATGGTCAGTGTTTGGCTTTAGTACTAATTGTTTCAGTCTGTTTGCTTAGTGTATTCTGTTTGTTCCCAGAGTAATACCTGTGCAAAGTAACTAAGAAATCAATGTTCTTTTATATGAAAACTAAAACTGATATTTCTGGGGAATTCAGATAATTGTAATGTACCTTTCTGCACTTAGTCATTTTCAGCGCATATGAAATATTGTTAATCTTCACTCAGTGAAAAGTTTGAATTATTGTTGTTACTCATTGCAGTATTGTTTTCAACTTGTTTGACTTTGCAGTTGTAGTCCCATGTTGCTGGAAGATGTTTTCCCATCAGTTAATAATACGTACATCATACGTGCAGACTTTCATCTATATTTATGTATTGGTGAAAAGTGTGTGTGTGTGCGTGTATATATGTTTGTATGCATATAATGTATGAAAATGTTATAGACTGAAGGTTTTTTCCCAAATTCAAAATGAGTTTAAATGGTGTTGAAAATAGTATTTAGTAAGCTTTGTCACAAACATAATAGTTACTTTTTCTGAAAACAAATAGAAGATCTTTTAAACTAATTGAAGAGTAAAAATATTTGAATTCCTGGCATAGAGTTAGATAAAGATTGTAGCTCAGCAGATGGGAAGAAATTTTTTAACACAGAATTTCTTCTTGTATGTATGGTGCACATCCTTCTGATACAAGAGCTTGTGTTATAAATTGCTCCAGTTTTCACTGTGGATGTTAAAGTTTTCTGCAGGCTAGTGGGCTGAACTCATTTGTGTCTTGTACAGATAGACAAAACCTAACTGAGGTTTTGCAGATTCTCTCCCTAGTGTTCCCTCTATCTCTTTTCTTAATGGAAGAAAACATACCAAAATTCTGACTAACAACTCATAGTATGTTATTTGAGGTATTCTCAGGCATTATATCATCATGGAAGTCTGTACTTTTAATTGTTTTTGGTGACTTTTTTTTTCTACAATTATAGAAAGATTTTTTTAATATTCATTTTTTGATATTGCTTGGGATTTGATCTTGCATTTTATGTGGTCAGACTGCTATACCTCAAAGCTCACAGAAAATTAAGTAGTGCAGGATCAGAGTTTTACTTAGGGCTTTCTTTTTCCCCACATTTCAATTCTGCTCTAAGAGGAAAAGTTGGTAACATAGTAAAAAGCAATTAGGAAGCACGGATATTGAATCAGCTGAGGTAAAGTATTCATGATCTCTTGCATACAGATATTCACTGAAAAGCTTCTGGACAGCTGTAATATAGAACATTACTTTTCAGTTTGGCTGATTTATGAAATTAGAAGAAAATCTGAAAATGTTTTCTGCTATAGTAAAGTTTAATAGGACATTTGTTTTCCGAAAATAATGCTAGTACTTTAAACTATTTTGAAGTCAGGTGATATGAAGGAGACCGTATATTGTGTACAGTCAATAAAAAGAAGGGATGAGGAAATAGATTAAGGCTTTGAACTCATAAGCTGCCCTAGGTTGTGTGCACATATGTTTTTAAGGGTGGATGCATAAATAGCAAATGAATCATTGATGTGACAACATTCTTTATAAGAAACAGTAATTAAAGTAATTATCATGCCCTAGTTCTAGTATGTTTGTTGAATAGTATGAGTATATTAAGCATGTAGATTATGTAAGATATTCTCCATTTATAGCCATGGACGATGCCTTTAGGTTTTCTGACTCTGTTAAAAGGCTTTCCAGAATGAAAGGAAACAGTAACATTAAAAGCTATCATCTGTGTGCAGCTATAGCTGTAGAAAAATTATTTTGAGAAATACTATATGATAGTATAAATAAAACAGTATTATATGATTAAAGAATGGAAGGATTCCAACATGTCTTGTATTTATAGCTGTACCAATCTGTTACTGTTTTTTTCTATGGTTTATATTATTCTGCGCAGTATTGGTAGGAGTATTAATAATACTGGTACCGCTAAGGATAAAGGACAAAGGATAGCACAAGTTGTCTAAAATACATAGGTTTATAAAATATTTATATAAATGCAATTATATTTAGAAACCATGGTTCTGATCCTGTAGGAAGAACTGGGTTGCCTGTGTCCCTGCTCGCTTCCTTTTTGCAGAAGTTCTTGTAACAGGGAAAAATATGCCTTTAAGAAAAAAAGTGTATATTGCTTAAAAGATGGGTTACTGAAATACAATACTTAGAAAACAAGATTTTGCAGTGTCTTTGCTATGCTGCAAGTTCCATATAAAGAGGTCTGATAATATTTTTTTGAAGATGAGTTGTTCTTACTGGTAGAAAATCAAAAACTGAAAAATCATTAGTCAACTGTGTTAGATTTGTACCAAAAATAAACAAGAACTGCTGATGCAGGTGCTCTGACAACAAGGTAGTGCAGGTTTTTTGGCAACTGCTGATTTCACTGAGCTTTGAATGAAGCCTTCACTGCTGTGGAACTAAAGTTGTTGAGAACATCTTCCTCGGTCTCTGTGCGAATAAAGTGGGTTGGTAAAGGTTAAGTCTGTCACTCATTGTTCCTTCTTCTACTAGTGACATCTTCGTTAACTGAAAGGAAAAGCAGTTGTCTCTTTGCAGTGTCTCTGCTTCATGTTGACTGGACTATAGTGGCAATGGAGCTGAGACACAATATTAATGTTAATATAAATTTATAAAAGATTTTAGAAGATCAGTGAACAGTGCCATTAAGGTGAAAAAAGTACTTAAGTATTTCTGCATCATGCAGAAATGGGAGATACTTTAGTTATTTAAATCCAAGAACTTTTTCAAAATGCATGAACAGTGGTTTAATTTCCATTAGGAGAGTATCAGGATGAGGGTCTCCTTTCAAACAGTAAAGAGTAAAAGTTAAAAAAAACTTCAAAAACTGAAGAATTGAACCTTTTTTTTTTTTTTTTAATCCAAGTTTCCAGTCATGTTGCAGTGTTATCTCTGTGTTATTTAAGGCAAGTGCAGTGGGCTAAAGTGAGGAAATTATTTCCGAAGTAAATGATTATCTATGGCAATGCACTTGTTGCATTTATTAATAAGTCTTAAAATGCTGATTACTGGCCCACACTGAGTTACATTCTGACAGCTACTTTTTTTTGTCTTTTGTTTTACTCATAAATACAGCTTTACAGCAGACAATTATTTTATGAATAACCTGGCTTCTGCCTGTATTATTTTTAAAATCTTATTTCTCAGTAATTGGTTTCTCTGGACATTTGCTTCTATAAATTGAATGTATGTAAATTAAAACATAGCCTGTATATTTTGAAAATAAATTGTCCAAGCCTGAACTTTCCATCTCACAGATGAATTTTAATTTACCTCAAATAATATACTAAAGAAAATGTACTAATCCTAAAAAAAGATTATAGAAGGTGTGCATTAATTATTCTTTCTATCTCTCTTCTTATATGTAATCCCTTCCTTTCTGATTTTATGAAGTATCTCTTCATGCTGGTATGTGAGGACTGTCAAGGATCCTTTAAAAGGCATGAAACTGTTACCTTCTCCACGTAGAAGTCCCAATGAACAATAGTACTGTCTACTGTCACCTGTCAGCTCTTCTGAGATTGTTCTCAATCATAATTTTGTTTTTATATTAAAACTAGTAAAAGCAATTCTAATCTTTTATTGATTGTGGCATGATTTATTGTTTTAAAACATGTTTTTCTTTCTCTTTCAGCTTTACATCTTCCAATCCAGCCTTACAACATGGTTAAAACTTCTGCACTCCAAACTTGAAGCAATCTGCAGTCAGAAACTTTGGTGTTTTAATAGTCCAAGATATCAGAACCTCTTCAGTCACAACTGACAGCTGTGCAAGACGACATCCTTGATCCTTCAAGCCAGGCTTCAGTCTTCCTTGACTCCCCTTTTTAGTCTCTGAGCATTGCCCTGTTACTTTCTCCTTATCCAAATATAATCGATGTTATGAATCACAATTGCATTTTGTGTGCAGATGAGTGAAAAAGATAAATATGTAAAAGTGGCCTTATGGTAAAAAGGATTATTCAGATTATTAGTATCAAAATCAGTATCTTCTCTCCAAGTCTTGGAAGTTACAGTCTACTAGTGTGAAGTAATTTTAGTAAAAATAACGAAAATTTTAGGGAGGAAGCACCAGTATTTTTATATCATTTTGTATAACTAGGTTTAAGCAAGACCACTGTAAACACTTGAATTCTGTTTATAGTACAGGCTTCATGGATATTTCCAGATTCTGTCTTTGTAGTCTCAGTTTCTGAATCCAAGGATTTACTGTGCATGGTTAAATACGGTGTAATTGAAACCTTATTGAAAAGACTGGAGTGAAGCCAAATGGATATACCATCTTCAGTAGTTTGCTTCAGATGGCTTGAATGACAGCTGTCCATCTTGGTGTTTATGGTTAGTGAAGTAATCTGTATGATCTGTTTCTGAACAGAATTGGTTATAGCCTTTTTACTGTTTTTAATTGGGAAAAATATAAATATAGAACAAATAGAAAAAATACCACTGAAAGTACACATGTAAATACCTGTAAAGCTGGGCTCGAAGTAATCAGTTTATTCTTGGAAGACTACCTCTTCCATTCTGCTTCATTGCCTTGAATTATGTATGTTAGCAAGGTTAAACAACCAAGAAAAAAAAAAATCACTTGGAGCCTGAAACTTCCTTCTTTCAGATAATGAACAGATGTCATAGAGCTCCCTAATACAGATTTTAAACCATCCAAATTAGATAAAGCCTTTGTTATAAGGGGGGAGGGGGAAACTCCAAACCCTGGCCTGTTTCTCGTATTCATAGGCCCGAATATAAAGATGCAAATTAGATGCCTGTCTGCTGCACTAGTGGTATCGTTCGCCATCCGTATTGCCCGCTTGCTGTTCCTGATCTAAGCTGAAAACTTGTGTGCACTGTCAACTTTAAGATATGTAGCACCTTGTATATTTTAGTCCATGGAATTAATTTTTGCTTTTCTATGAGTTCACTCTACTTTTTTAAAATGTTAATCAAAATCTTTCAGTTTTCGTTGCTAAAGGTTGTAATCTGCCTTACTGATTTAAAAAAATTAGTCTTAAATGCCTGAATTTCCAAAATGGAAGACAAATCAAATTTTATATATTTAATAAAATTAAATTTTAGTAATAAATTAAATTTTAGTAAATAGTATTTGTGGCTTCAAGACAGTGTATTTTTGGTTTCGTTCAATTTTTAGTCAAGAGGCTTTCATTCATTAGTACACCAAAATATTCTTTAAGCATGAAGAAGCACTTGTTTTTTTGCTTTGATCTGATTTCAGCTCTGTGGGAAGCCTTGTATTTTGAATTTTTTTTTAGTCCAGTTTTTGATATCCCCAAAGCTTTATTAGTATTTTCTTGCAGTGGTGCAGAACATGTCTTATGTAGAGCATCCTCTTGTGGACCATTGTAATTGTGAAATGGGCACTTGTGCTGTATTTCCTGCGATCTGGGGTTTGGCTGTAGGTTCTCATGAGCAATCATCTTTGTCTTAAATTCCCATCACTTCTTTCTTGTCTTCCTGTTGTGTTTATGAATATTTCAGTATTGTGGTAAGACCATCAGAAGGAATTATCCCATAATGTGACCAACTTTCTTGTATGTCTTCATTTTGCTGGAACATAGATCTGGAAACATTCAGGTAGTGATGAAACTTGAAGGAACCTGTGCCTTTGTAATTGAAAATACTAAATAGATCTGTATTATTTATTAGTGAGGAACAATAATAAAAAAGTACTTGCAGCTCAGTTAAAATAAAAAATGAGAGAAACATTTTTTTCACAAACTAGATTTAAAACTGGTTTCTTCACATCTAGTGAACAGCAACGTAGGCTAGGGAAGCTGGATATGATCTTCTTCTGAAACCTCTGGAGCTTTAACACTTCTCAGACTCATTTTGCATCAAGAAAATCTGTTTACTTCAGTAGAATTTAGTCTTGATTTATTTGGGGTAAGCAAGGTCAGAACATAAGACCACTGTGTTTTTCTTCTTCCTCCTCTTGGGTTTCAAAGTTCTATAGTTAGATGGCAGGAATTTTGGTGTTTTGAGATGGCTGTAGTTTCTTAAATATATTAATAGCCTCAAAATGATCTGGAGTGTTTACATCTACAGTTCTGTGGTGAAGGAGAATGAGAGTTCCTTTAGGGGCGTTTTGTAGTATTTATATGGCCTTGCAAAGTAGGTAAGTCAGCAGATAGTTAGCAGATCCTAAACTTAATAGGAACATAGGTAAGTTAGGAATCTTTTTCCTTAGAATCTTCTTACAAAAGGAATTTATAGGATATTGCATCAAAGAACAGGGTTTGTGGGTCAGTGACCAACATTTCATTGAATTACTTTTAAATTAGCTCTATCTCCTATGGAATTTAACAGTCAAGAATCCAGTAAAAAGCTTTTCAGTATTAACAAATCACACTTTTCATAGCACTTCTGCTGTCTTTCTGGATTTTCCTTAGCCAGATATAAAAATATATTAAATATATGTTTATATATAATATGTAAATATGAAAAAGATTGGATAATGCAGGAGCTCTTTCTGCTTCATTGGAAAGCAGCTCTAGAGTAGTCATGCCAGGTGCGTTATTAGAAGAAAGCGTTGTAAAAATAATTACTACCAATTAGCAGTCTCTAGAAACAGATTTACTGAGGTGTTTAACCTGTCTAGTTCTGAAATTCCCCTTTCTTTCAAATTAGTTCCACTGAGAAATTGTACCTAATGGTGTAATTAGGTACTAATATTACCTATCAGTTACCTAACTATTATCAAAATACTTCAGCAAAATAGTTAGAAATTATAGTTTTATTTTAGCCCAAGTGATGTTTGCAACACTGAAAATACTATTTATATCTGAAAAATTTTACTTTCAAAATAATGCAACAGTTTCAGTGAAGTGACTGCGAGACGGGAAAATATGCTGTAAACAATGGTCATTTCAGTGTTTGAAATGTTCCTTAGATAACTATCAAGCATCAAATAACTAAGTCAGAGCTGAGCAACACTGAAGTGGCATGTACCTTAGTGTGTGTGTTTTGTTTTTTGTTTGTTTGTTTGTTTTTTAAATCAGTGCTAGCTAGCCATATGAACTCTAACTGAAGCTGACCTCCTGGCCCCAAATTCACCAGGAAATAGAATAAAATGTAACTTTTTGTAAATAATTCAATAATAATGGTCCAAGGAGTTTGATGTAAAATTCTTACTTGTTTATAATAGCTTTAGGTTTCTGTGCTGATAATATTCCTCAGAATGCTTAAGATTCTCTTACTGCTGTGGAAGATTACATTGTATCAATTGTCGATACATTTCTGCTATAAGGATGATGATCATGTTTGAAGGAAAATAAGGATAATATGCTCTTGCAAGAAAATTTTTTTTTTGAATCTTATGTTTACCAGTTTTGAGAGCTTTCTTTTTTACACCTCAATTTTTTTTTAATTGTACTCTGGAAAAAAAAAATCATCCTGTTGGTAGGAGGTGGGAGAGGTTATAAATTCATAATGAGGTTATGATATTCTCTTGGACTATTGTGGCACAAAACCTATTTCTCAGGAAGATCATACCATGTCGTAAGGCTGGAGATGGATGTAAAGCTACAAAGAAAATCATTTATCAGGTAAGAATGAATTGTTGTGATGGACAAATAAAAATAAGTACGCTGCATTCTGCTTAAGTTGATGTGTGTTCTTTTGTAGTCTATACACTGACTTGTATCTTATTTTGTTTTCAGGTTTATGGTAGGCTGTGGTAGATGTGATGATTGGTTTCACGGTGATTGTGTTGGACTGAGTCTTTCTCAAGCACAGCAGATGGGTGAAGAAGATAAAGAATATGTGTGTGTGAAATGCTGTGCCGAAGAAGACAAAAAAACGGAGTCTTTTGATCAAAGTATACTGGATACTCAAATGAAACTTGAACTCCGTGGAGAAGAGCGAGCAATGGAATGTGAAAAACCTGGGATGTCAAAGCAAGCACCTACTTGTAATCTAAGTGTAACTGAGAAAACAAAGCAAGCAGAGGACACAGTGAAGCACAAAGTCAAAATTTTTAGACGGGTAAGTCTTATTTAGTGTTTAAAGTTCTTTTAAGTATTGAGGGTTTGGGTGGAGGTGTTCATCCTAACCTTTTATCATTTAAAATACTGATGCTTAATAGTATTTCAAACATTTTCCCTCATGTTTGTAATTTAGAATAAAATGTGAATCTAATCTAAAACTTGTGCATTATCTTCAGAGTAACTTTATTTTTTAAACTGATTTGACTATTTTGAGATGAGTTTTATTGATAAACTCCTGTCTGCTACATTGAACAGAGGTATGTACATGTCGTGTGTGTGATATATATATATATATGTATATCTGTTTAAAAAAAAAAAAAAAAGTAACTCAAGCAAAATGCCCTGTTCAGAAACAGGTTGTAACCCTTGTGCCCAGGGAAGGAACACATGAAAAATTTAATAGATGAGACTTGCACCCTAGTTTGCAAATCCTGTTTATTAAATTTAAATCTTAGTTTCTGTTTGGAATTTCTGGTATCAGATGTTACCAGTAAATGGTCACTGTTATAACTAATAGTGCGTACGAGGCTCAGTGGTAGATTGGCGTATTGGTTTTTACGTAAGTGATATCTTGAAGAACTTGGCTAGAATTTTGTAAGTAAAATGCACTGCTTCTGTTGGGCATCTGTCAATAGGCTATATTATATATAGTACAGATCTCTTATGTATCTGTAAGACCATTGATTTAACCTTAGATTTTACATAGAAGAAATATTTAAGTTTTTAATTGCAGTCTTTCTGCTTTTTTTGTCTTATCTCACTGCTCTTGCTTGGTTAGTAAAATGACTTGTTTTTATTATACTTCACCAGAGTATTTTAGTATATAGTATCATATTCATCATGATTTAATCATCAGTGATCCTTTTTGCCTTATCTTTCTGAATAGTATTATCATAATTTTGATATATAAACCATTCTGTGTAATTCTGACCAAATATTGTTTTATCTGTACTTTCTGATCACATATGGCTTCCTCTGCATACTTGGCTAAAACTGGATAAGGGATGTTCATTGGTATTCCTGAGCTTTTTAAATAGCTGAAAGCATACAGTCATTTTCAACATAGAACGTTTAGTAACATTCTAAAAAGTATTATTTAATATTGCATACATCCAGGGATTTAATTATACAGTACTAACTATATATAATTTGAAGTTTATAAAATTTGGGAAGAATGCATAGTGATTACATAGTGGTTCATTGTAGTGTTCAGTAGCATGCTAATGTATAAATGTTTATTTCAGGAATCTGGTGAGGGGAAGAACTTGTCAGAATGCAGAGACTCAGATGCTAAGAAAGGGCAACATGTTCCTACTCGGAAAGCATCACAGGCTGCTATACCTCCTCGGAGGTCCTCTGAAGATAAAAATGAAAAAATAAGTAGAGAGTCCCCTAGTGCGGTTGAAAAATCCACAAAATCAGGTAATGAGGTTTGGAGAAGTGCTCCATGCTGTAATCTGTGTGCATGTACAATGAAGCATGAGGACTTTCTTTATGGTATCAATTTTTAAACCACATTTCATAGTGCAAGTGATGGTGATCTGGAGAACTATTTGCTCTCAGGATGCTTAGGATCTTTGTTTCTCATATCTTCTTATATTTTATTTAGCAGGGAAACATTTCCTGTGTAGATGTTTCCTATTCAAATAGGAGAAGATGCTCACATAATCAATAATGGGAGAAAAGGTTCACAAAGACATCTCTTTATTAAGCTTCATTTCATACTGTGAAAATGAGATAGTCTTCCATAAAATACCACAAAATATTCAATGTACATAAGTGTTTTAATTGCTGTATAAATAGTAATATTTGAGTTACTGATTTCTTTTGGCCAAATTGATAAATTATCTCTGAATTCATTTCAAAAGCTAACACTGTATTGCACACTGAACCATCAAATTTTCATTCTAAATTTAATTTGAAAGGCTGAAGGGACATGTTTTTCTTTGAAAATAACCTCCCTCTCCTACCTTCCCTCCCCCACATACATCCCCCAAAAAAGCCCTACCCACCCACCCTTTCAGGAAGGATTATTCTCATTTATTCTTATGAGACCACGATAATGTGACATTTTCATCATTTGGCACAGAAATCTTAGGAGAACAGCTAGTGAGGTTTTTGTGCCAGAGAACTGCATCTTTAAATACTAAACTCAAGCTCTGAATTCTTGTGTTAATAAACTCTGCTCCTAAGGGAGATCTGCAGAGTTAATTGTAAATCTAAATGTAAACATTTATATTATACTGAATGGTATCCTTCAGACTTCAAACATCTTCCTATTCATCTTTGAAATTCTCAGAGTCACAAAATATTTGACATTCTTTCTAAGTGCAAATTGCATGGAGTGAAATAAGTCTTTGTCATTTGTGAAATCACTGAACTGTTCTAAAATATATTAAGTGAATTAGGAGATGACAAAAAGATTTTACAATGAAGAGTTCACAGTGGATATTAATTTAAAGATTATTTTTAAAGGGAGAGGGCTTGGCCATCTCATTTAGGACAATTAACATAAATTGTTAAACAGAAAATTTATCTTAATCTTTATTTGCTTTGAATGATACTTATAGTGGTGATGTTTACTGCTAACATTGCCCATCATTTCCCTGTTATGGGACTCTATTTTCCGTTGGCTGAAACTTTGCCAAAGTGTTGCTGGCACGTGGAGGCTTTCTCTTTCCCCTGACTCCCACAGGCTACATTTTTGAAAAGGCTTCATTGCAGTTCTTCATCCACTTCTGAGAAGGAGATAAGCAAAAAATATATTGACCAAATAAAAGCATTATTAGAGCTGCTTTATTGAACAAGTCTAGCATTTTCATGTGTTAGATCAGAGTAGAGGAATGGCAAATGATGGTATCGGGTCTGCACCATCTTTTTGGTGAGAGGTGGGAAGATGGTCACATTAACAGCAGCGTTCATGATCCAACCACATAGTCTGCCCAGTGGAAAAGAAAATTATTGTCTTAGCTACTTGAAAATGTGGTTAGTATGGGTCTGGTATTAATGCATTTTAAGTTGCACTCAATAGGCAGAAGTAATAGTAAAGAAGTATTTCCTTTTGCCATTGAACACACACATTAGATCTTTATCAGGGTTCAATTTTTGTTTCATTTTTCAGAGTAGAAAATGAAGGTTAATATTGTTTTTTTCCTTTGATTTCTTAAATGGAAAGCTGCTGCTCTAAATTAGTGGTACGTTCATGTGCAGAGACGTAGGAGCTGAAGTAATTTTTTTAATGATTGTAACTTGATTAGCAGTTGCAATTATTTATGACACAAGTGGCTTTGTGAAAGAGAGTGTTTATCTGAGATGAGCAGCTGAGATTATTAGAACTGAAATAATTTTGATGGCTAGCAGGTTCAAAAATCCTAATTTTAATGAAAAACTCTACTTTAAAGTTTAACATGCTTATTATAGTAAGTGCTTTCCAGTATATTATTTCTCAGTTTGCTTCATTGAAAAATTAATCTATGCTTTCACAGAAATTCAGATCAAGCTAATAAGCATTGGTCAGGGTTTTTTTGTTTTGTTTTTCTTGGCTCGGTGTAGAAGAAAATACGTTAAGCCAAAGAGTTGCAAAAGCCCTATTTGTTTCTGCTAAGGCAGATTTTTTCTGGATTAATCTATGTAATACAAAAATCAAACTGAACAAGCAGACAGCCCCTTGAGTCCATTCCTTCTCCTTGAAGGTAAACTCTTAGCAGTTTAAAACTTCAGGATATCCCATAACAATAAATGTTTACATCAGTGGCCAAGTAGTTTAAGTTTTTTAACTCTGTGTATTTTGATAGGTGTTCATGAGAAACAAGAAATTAAGAAAAAGAAAATTGAGAAAGGAGGATCAAGTAGCACAACACATCTGCCAGCTGTGACAGCTTCAAAACCTTCTGCTGATCAGATAAGACAAAGTGTCAAACAATCTCTTAAAGAAATTCTCATGAAAAGGTGTTTATATATATTATCAAATGAACATATTTATTTTTTGTTTTTCTTTAAGAAAGAGGAAAAAAAAAAGTTTTTGGAAGTATTTGGTAATTTTTCCACTTTCCCTTGTGTTCTCACAGATTGACAGACTCCAGTTTAAAGATACCTGAGGAGAGAGCAGCAAAAGTTGCCACAAGGATAGAAAAAGAACTGTTTTCTTTTTTTCGGGACACTGACTCAAAGTATAAGAACAAATACAGAAGTTTAATGTTCAATCTAAAAGATCCCAAAAATAATGTATGTATTACTACATATAATACTTTACAAAAATCCTTCATTTGCAGTAGATTAAAGGAAGAGTCTTCTGCAGATACCTTATTAATCCTTTCACAATGTGTTCTCTTATTTTTTTTCTAAATGTTTCCTCATCTCTTTGACTTCAGTGTTTTTATTCTCTTCTTGTGCACTCAATGTTTTGTTCATTTCTCCTTCTTTACCTGTCATTTATTCTGCAACTGCTTGTCCCTGCTGTGCTTTATAACAGGTTTTCAATGTGAAGTGGATTTAGCTTGCTTGTTCTAAGTGTTTGTCTTTACTATTGTTTTGTATTTTTTCCTTTAATAGTACTTCCTGTGCTTATTTTGTTTTAATCCAGAAGGTTTTCACTGCCCTTTTTCATACAGAGATTTCTCAAATTTGGTTCTTGCTCTGTTAAAAATAGTCACTGACTGCATCACTTCTATGCTTTACAGGAGCCTACTTTTCAGCATGGTAGTCGTCTCATCGGCCTCTAGCTTTTGTCTTTCTATCAGTTGTTCTAAGCATTTCAGCTGCAGTAGGCATAAACTCACTTTCTCTTTTGGAACAGCAGTTAATTTTACATCTGATCATTAAGCATTAACAAATTTGTCATATACACTCTGTTATATAGAATAAGCAGTGGACTCTGGAATTAATTTTTTTTTCCTCTTAAAGAAAAATCTAGCAGTGTTTCCTGGAGTGTGAAATAATTATAAGCAACGCATGATCTATGTAGCTGTAGATAACCGACATCAGGAGAAGAGTGTATTGTACCTTGCTTCTCTACTGTCTTTCCTACTTGACTATTAGTAGGAGCCAGTTTTGTTTTGATAGCAGTAGTTAACTTTTCTTCTTTCTTCTAGATATTATTTAAGAAAGTGCTTAAAGGAGAGGTTACTCCAGACCATCTAATAAGAATGAGCCCAGAAGAACTGGCTTCCAAAGAACTGGCTGCTTGGAGACAAAGAGAAAACAGACACGTGAGATTTGTCAACTTCTATTTTGTTGGCCACCTACGTATATTTAACTCTTGTTTTCAGGCTGCATGTGTTTAGAAAGGCCAGAATGCGTGTTGCACAAAGCAACTTGATTAGTCAGGAGGACTCCTGTATTCTATTTAGTATTCAAGAAACAAGGGGAGGGTGTTGGTACATAAGTTGAAGTGTGGTAAATTCTTGCAAGAGAGAAACCCATGTGTTTTCCCTTATCATACAGTTTTGTTGCTGCTCTTTCTTTCGTCTCAAGAGTGAAGATATCTTTGTCTCACCTTATTTCCAGTAAGACTTTAAAGCTCCAACAGGAGCTTTATAGAAACCAATCTCTTGGCAAGGGAGAGAGCTCTCTTCTGACAAACCAAGCCTAACTGGAGTTTCTGTTGTTTATAACTTATGTACTGTCAGAGTATGACATTTCACCAACCAAGAAGTAAATCTAAAGCTGAAAATTTGACTTATCAGTCTGAAAGACTATCTAAAATAAAAAAAATATACATAGTATATGAAATTTATTAGGTTAGTTTGATAAGCATAACTTTTCTCAAAACAGAAAATCACATTATATTTTATAGCTGTGTTCATAGTTTAAAAGGAGAAGCAGGATTATAAAGAGCTGTATTATTTTTATAGAAGATGCCTTTTTCTTAGATATTATCCTGTTTATTGAGCACTTAGTCCAATGACGGTAACTGCAGCTGCTTAAAAATGTCTATTTTACAGCATCAAATCTTCTAGTTTACAAAATCTGGATTTGTGTTGGCAGTGTTTTTGATATCTATACGCCACTTTTAGGGCTGAAAGGCAAAAAAATTGGGTAGTGTTAAATTAGATGCATGTTATGGTTTGTGATGCTAGGAATTGTGGGTTATATCAGATGACTTCCAATAAAAATTGATGAGTAGGTACTGTAACTCCAAATAGATGGAAAGTAATTGTCTTGAATTCTGTTTGCTCAGAACGAAAGAATATCTCATATCAGTGATGACAAGAATGGCCCTGACTTGGTACAGTGGGATGCTATTTTAGAGACTTGATTATTTGCATTGCAACATGATTTTTTTTTCCTGTTTTCTTCCTTTTCATTGTATATATTGCCCAGGAGTCTTACTTACGGACCACAACATCATTTTGCTAGTTCCTATGCAAACACAATTGCTGAGTTAAGGTGTTATCTCAAAGCTGTTTTGAGGGCCTAGAAAGGCATGGAAAGTTTGTTTATTCCTTCTGTAGTTATCTAAATTCCATCTTTTGTTATTAACTTGTTAAATCTATTTTATTTTTATAAACATCAATAAAATACTAAAACCAGACTATTTGAAACAAAAAAATTCCACTGACCTTCAGAAAGACCACCAAAGCAAAAGCATGTATTGCTTAATAAATTACTGAAGGCTCCTAAATATTTCAGTCTCTAGAGTTTTTGTTTATTTCTCTGAAGTGGAATACAGCATGTAAAATAAATCGTTAAATAACAACACATCTCTCATTTGACTGTATTTTTTTAATTTCCCTTTTAAGCAAGACTTTGAGACTGCTACTTAATGTCTTCAGAACTTCCCACTGTGTTCAAAAGTTACTGTAGGCGCTTGGTAGACAGATAATGCGATCACAGATAGAATACTTGTTTCCTTATGACACCAGGCTTAAAGGCAAACACAAACTCTTTCTGGTTTAAGAGGCAGAGATGTGCTTAAGAAACAACTTTAGCAATACTGCATTATGTTTTATTTTTTAGGATGGAGCAAAGTAGTAATGCTGATCAGAATTAGACATCATATTCATTACTTTAAGAATACCTTAAACCTTTTTATTGAGGTAGAGCATGAGAATTATGTACTCAAAATCAAGCTCTTGGAAAATGAGATAAATATATGTGTATTTATATTCTACTTTAGCTGTAATATTATGGGAAAAGAATTAATAAAATTTTTCTTCGGCTCTTGAAAAATTAGAATTGCCAGTCTAAGTTTAGTGTTGATGGTCTGCTTTATACTTTGTTTAAATACATGCCTGATAAGTATTCACTGCATTTCAGGTGAAGTTTGACCTGCTGGATTTGTGTATTTGCTATATAAAACTTCTTGACACTTGCAAAACATGAATATATTTCTTTCTCCTCCACTGTTTCTGAAGTGCAATCTTTTTCTTGTTATATTTGCAGGTTTCCAAATTTTATTTTATTATCCTGAATTAAATATATATAACCTGCTGTTTTTACAGACAATTGAAATGATTGAGAAAGAACAGAGGGAAGTTGAAAGAAGACCTATCACAAAAATTACTCACAAAGGGGAAATAGAAATTGAGAGTGAAACACCAATAAAAGAACAAGAAGAAGTTATGGAAATTCAGGTAAAAAAGAAAAAGAAGCATATTTAGCTCATAAATAATGTAGTTGCAAAGTGGTTTGTTTGTAATTCTGTTTTTAAGATCTGTATCTTAATTATATTTTTTTGGTATGCTTTGAATTTAATTTTTCTCTTATTCTCATTGACTTTCACGTCTGGATTTAGTTGTTTTTTTGTTTGTTTTTGTTATGTTCATGATTGTCTGAATTCCGGCAGTAGTAGAAAATATTCTAAATCTTACCTAAAAGAAATTTAGGAGTATCAGTTCAGTATTTTAATTCATTTGTAGTTTTTGTGATATCCTTTCAGAAAAAGAAAAAGTGGAGTTGAAGGGAGAATTTTATGCCTGAAGGGAAGAAAATGTTAAAAAAATATATATGAATAGTAATACTAGGAATACTAACAAAGGAAAAAAAATTAATGTTTGACTTTCCTTAGGAACCTAATATGATAAAGTTGTTTGAGAAGTCAGAGGAAGCTGAAAAAGATAAAGAAGTCAACGAGTCTACATCTCCAGACACCACAAATCAACACAAAAATCATCTCTTTGATCTTAACTGCAAAATCTGCATAGGTAATTTTGAAAAGCACATTAAAACAAATATATCTCACTTGTATAGTGTTTTTCAATCATAAACCTCAGTATACCTCAAAAATGTAAATAAATGTTTTTGCCCCCAGTTTACAGACTATGATGTGGAAGCAGTATTTTACTTTATTTTTTACAAAAAGAGACAATTTTAAAATGATAGGCTATTGGCATAAAGATGCCTTCTATAAAAAAATAGACTGCAGACAGAGAAAGAAATCTTCTAAATGGGCGTACCTGCTATATTTGCTTCCTCATTTCTTTATTCTGTCCAACTACAATGGCAGTGCTGTATTTTTCAGTGCATCTTCCATGTCTTCAGAGAAAATTAACTTTTTTCTTTAATTAAAAATAAAAATCATTCCAATTCGTTCTAGGCCGAATGGCACCACCTACTGATGATCCTTCTGCGAAAAAAGTGAAAGTGTCTGTTGGAGTTGCACGTAAGCAGTCAGACAACGAAGCAGAGAGCATTGCAGACGCACTTTCTTCAACATCAAGTATTTTAGCTTCAGAATTATTGGACGATGATAAACAAGACTTATCAAAATCATCATTCTCATCTCTACCGAGGTAATATTAAACTGTTGAAGTATTTTTAAATGAAAGACATTATTGCTCTCATTAAGCTCTTAGGACCAAAATTTTTTTTTAATGGCATTTCATAATCCACTTGTACTTGAAATTACACAACTCTTCTTAGGAATGAGGTTATTTGCTGAAGTAAATCATGCTATGCATTTGTATAAGTAATACCACTTGTATTATTGTGAATACAAACTTGTAATTCTCACATTTCCTTTGGGGGAAAATAAGCTGCCTTGCATTTGCTGGTGCAGAGGTGCCTATAAATAACAACATGCGGGTTCATATTAAGAAGGTCAGAATTAAGATTTCATACTGTGTTATGCTATTATGCAACATGGTATGTACAGTGTTGCAATTGAATGAGCGTATATGTGTGTGGGCGCATTTATATTTATTTGTATCTATTTATGTATGTATACATATAAAGTTAGGAAATTAGAGATTGCTGTAATCCAAACATTTAACAGACTGATAAATCAGGCTAGTATCAGATCTCAAAACAATGCTTTTCTAGAAATGACAGTCATAAACATTGACAAGTGTAATGTTAATTTTTTACTCTGTATCAATCAATGTCTATATGTATTGAAACAATTACTCCTTGAAATTCTTGCCCCAAATTAACTGTGAGTATGCAGTACCATGGAGCTGATGCCTTGCAATTAGCACTAATGTCCAGTCTATGTCAAGGAGGTCAAGGTGGCTAGACTGGAGATCTTTTCAGTGTGAGAATCTGGAACTGAGACAGGGACTTCTTTCTTCCCCGTTTTTTCTTGCTCATCACTGGTGTTTTATGCTCCCTGTACCCTCTGCAGAAAGAAAAGGTGGGGGCAAGGGAGAAATCTCATCTGTTCCCAACATAGTTTGTCAAATTTTTACAGTTGTTCTGGTTTTGCCAGGCATCTTTCCTGCTTGTTCTGCAGAATTATTCTGGTTTTGCCAGACCCCTCTCCTGCCTGCCTTAGATCCTTTAGTGTTATCTTGCAGATTTTACTGTTGTTTACATATATTTCCTGCACCCCATTTATGAAACTAAACCCGGAGTGTCTATTTGCAATTACAGATTATATGCATATGCTTAACTGTGTTACAAAATGTTTATGCATTGTGGCTGGTTAGGCTTTTAGCAGTGTTACAATATTAAAAAATGCTTATATTCAGTTGCCTGTGTTAGTGTGCTTATGTGTCCATTCAAGGCAAGCAAATACTCATTACATCTTGCTTAGTACGCTCTTACGTTATGGATGCAACAGGCCTTTGCTTTGGCTACAGTGGTTCCTGGCACAAATGATATTTAAAGAATGGTAGAGTTAGACTAAGAATGTTGAATGTAATACACGACCTTATTCAGTCTGCAGTGCGATTAGCATTTGTGTCCTTTTTAATAGTATTTAGTAACTCTTAGAGTAGATAAGTTCTCCGTGCTCAAAGGATACATTAGTGAACTGATGTGCCGTATGCATCTGTTTCACTGGAAGATGAGAAATACAATTGTCTGTCTGTCCCTTCTCCATACTTGAACCACAAGTATGTTCAACTGAAAAAGAAAATTCTTAATTATACATCATTTATTTTACAGGAGATCATGGCTTACATGATCTTACATTATATATTATGTTCTTGACAATGTTTTTGTCTTTGTCGT
The DNA here is from genome assembly GCF_036417845.1 of Apteryx mantelli. Taxonomy (NCBI): domain Eukaryota; kingdom Metazoa; phylum Chordata; class Aves; order Apterygiformes; family Apterygidae; genus Apteryx; species Apteryx mantelli. The sequence continues at coordinate 109,815,307 of NC_089980.1, read as the reverse complement.
TTTTAGATCAGAAACACCTGGGACTGTGGAAAGTGAAACTCTGTTTCTGGCACGCCTGAATTTCATCTGGAAGGGTTTTATCAATATGCCTTCTGTGGCAAAGTTTGTTATTAAGGCCTACCCAGTCTCTGGCTCTTTTGATTATTTAACGGAGGTATTTATATTTACTGTAGAGAATGAACAGTTCATTTATTAACTTGAATTGCTAATTTGTTTACCTTATAGGCTAGTAATAGTATAATGATGAAAAGCAGTGAAGCATGATCATAGGCTGAGTAAAGTACTTGTGGGCTGAAATAGGTTAGGTAGGGTTTATGTATTTAGTAATGAAGTATATTTCAGTATATAAGTGGACCCTTGATTCATCAGGTTTTAAGTTCTCTGATGTCTTTCAGTATGTTTTGCTCTTGTTTTTTGAGGATGAGCAGCAGTATTTCCAGAGCTGCTTTTATGAAGGTTTAACTATGTTTAGTTTATTATGGAACATCATCTGTAGTATAAGGGTAGAAGGGAAAAGTGGGACAGATTTTGCCATCAAAATAACCATCTTTGTGGCATCTGTTTCCTGAATTAGAGGTGAGAAAGTGGTAGCTGTTTTGAACTCAAAGCATTAAACGAGGCAGTTCTCTCCCCCCCCCCCCCGCCCCACTGCCATCCCGAAAAAAATATCCATGCTGGTGGTTTCTGTTGACAGTGCAAGTTTTGTCTTCTACAGTAGAAAACTGTATAACTAACTCCTGTATAACAGAAGTTTCATTTTTTTCTAATCTGGTGGCAATTCTATCTTAATTTTCAGTTGTAAGACTAAATTGGCCTTCAAAAATAAAAGTTTGTGGTGTGCTCACAATCTGGGAGGCAGGGAAAGGATATGACTCTCTGTAAGAGCTGTCTTTGTGACATGACGTAAAGATCAAAGAGCTCTTAAGGCTCAGTGTTACTTCTCATCAATGACGCAGGATATGTAGCTTTCTAATTAAATAGAGTTAGGTCTTCTATTAATGTGATTATATTTACTTTGCTGTAAGTATTCAGTGAAATGCAGGGTATACAGTACTCTTTAGTACTAAAGGATTATTTTACAAACATAATGTTCTTTACATTAACTCTTCTGCTTTATTTCAAAAAATCTGTTTTTTGTTCCTAAGGTGTTACTAAATGATTCTGGAAGTCTGCCTGTGTCACTTGTGAAAGTGAACTTGATAGTGTCCAAGAACAAATCTGTGTCTATATATACGCCTGTGTGTAGGTTATGTTTTTTCCTCATGACTAAGATTTTAAAATAGTTTGTTTTATTCCTTGATGGGCTTAACATTCTCACAGCAGTTAAATCTTACAGATGCTTTAAGCAATTACAGAGCAGAGGAACATTATGTTTGCAGTTATTATTACTCAAGTAAACAACTATCGGGGAAGGTTGGAGGGAACAGTATTGAGTAATAACTAATTTATTACAAATTGTTGACTTCGCACTGAAAATCCTAATTTAAACACCCAAAATTTAATGTGAATTCATTTGTTTCTTTCTACTGCTGTAAATTCTACTGACATTGGAAAATTTATAATTCCAGAACTTTAAGAATTATGTATGTTTTGAATATATGAAATAGGTATGTTGAGTTCAGGTTTTTATCATTCTTTCTCATAGGATTTACCTGATAGTATTCAAGTAGGTGGCAGGATATCTCCTCACACTGTCTGGGAGTATGTAGAAAAAATTAAAGCTTCAGGGACCAAGGTAAGAAATTTTATATATTGAAGACTTACTATTTAACACACTTCCTATTCACCATAAAGGTCTTTCTCCTGGAACATGTGCAGAATAGAAAACAATTTGAGGATGACTGATGGTTATGTTGAATGGGGTAGATGGCAGCTGGTGGCATTCAATTCTTTCCGTTGAACCATAATGTTTCACTTTGACAGTATTTGTATTCCTTTGAGACAGTAATTCATAACGTATGTTTGAACCCCACTTCACATGTGTTGAGTGTTACGTTTTATTTCTGTACTGTTTTAGTATGTAAAACCACCTCGGTGGCCCTCTGTTGGACTTGTTTCGCTGTGTGCTTGTCTTCCTTATGCTGGGGAGCCCAAAACTAGACACACTTCTCCAAATGTGATCTCACAAGTGCTGAACAGAAGGAACTAATTATCTCCATTGACTTGCTGGCTACTCTGGTTGTAATAAGCAGGATGCAGTTGGCCATCTTTGTAGCAAAGGCCACTGCTCATTCATGTTCAACTTGTCCGTCTGGACCCCCAGGTCCTTTTATGCCGAGCTGCTTTCTAGCTGGTGGCCCCAGCCTGCTCTGGGGGCATGGGGTTAGTCCATCTCAAGGGCAAGATTTTGCATTTACCTTTGAACTTTACAGGCTCCGGTCAGTCAGTTTCTCCAGCTTGCTGAGGTCCTTCTGAATAGCAGCCCAGCCCTCCAGCATATCGACCACTGTCCCCATCAGGTGTCATCTCAAACTTGCTGAGAGCCATCTGTCCCATCTTACGAGTACAAAATATGTTAAACAGCATCAGTCCCAGCATTGACCTAAGAGATGCACCACTAATAACCAGCTGCTGGCTGGTCTTGTACTGCTGATTTGAGCCCTTTGGGCCTGGTTGTCCAGCCAGTTGTCCATTTGTGTTATAGTCCATCCATCCAAACCGTATTTTGCCAATTTGACTATAAGAATATTATGGGAGACTGTGTCAAAGGCCTTGCTAAACTCAAGGCAAACAACATTCGCTGCACTCTGCTTGTCCTCAGAGCCAGTCATCTCATCACAGAAAGCATCAGGCTAGTCAGGCACAACTTGACCTTGGTAAGGTCGCAGTCTTGTCCTTCAGGTGCTTGCAAATGGCTTCAAGGAGGATTTGCTCTGTGATGGTTCCTAAGTGAGGTGAGGCTGACAGGTCTGTAGTTCCCTGCATCTTCCTTCTTGCTTTTCCTGGAGGAGGACATAATGTTTGCCTTTCTCCAGTCACCGGAAACTTCCTCTGACTGCCAGGACCTTTCAAAGATTATCAATGGAGAGCAATCCCACAGTGGCGTTGGCCAGCTGCCTCAGCACTCTGGGATGCCTCCCCTCCGGTCCACTGGCCTTGTGTATGTCTAGTTGGCCAAAGTGCTCCCAGGCTCTTCCTCTGCCACAGCTACTGCTTCACTTCCCCAGACTCTGCTACTAGGCCCAGGGACCTGCGAGGCCTGAGCAGGCCTTACCAGTAAAGACCAAGGCAAAGAAGGCTTTGAGTATCTTGTTTTTTCCCATGCCCTTTGTCACTAGCTCCCCACTTAATTGAGGAGTGTCCCCCCATTTTCCTTAGCTTTCTTGTTGCGATACAGTCATGGAAACACTTCTTGTTTTACTTCACAAACCTTACTGCTTTTGACTCCTGCTGAGTTGTGGCACTGAACTCCATCCCTGTGCCCTCAGGCAGTGTTCCTGCTGGGTAGCCCATCCCTGCTTCCCTTGTCTCTGTGTTTCCTTCCGTGTGTTTGAGTTCATTTCCTTGTTTGTCCATGCTGGCCTCTTGTCACACGCTAATCCCTGCACATTATAATGGACCATCTTGTCCTTTGAAGCTATACAGTCTTTTGTAGAATGCTTTACCTTACAAGGCAGTCTCTCATGGGATCCTACCGAGAAATCTCTGAAAATGCTGCTCTCCTAAAGTCCAGGGTTGTAACTTTACTGCTCGTCTTGCTCAGTTGTCTCATGACTGTAAACTCTGCAGGCTCATGGTGGCTGCAGCTGAGGCTGCCCTTGACCTTCATGCTCCATATGACTTCATGACTAACAGGACTGGCAGAATGCCTCCATTAGTTGGCTTGTTGATCACCTGCATCAAGAAATGATCTTCAACACTCTAGAAATTTTCTGTATTGCTTACATCTTGCTGTCTTGTCCATCCTGCTGATATTGGGGTGGGTTAGGTCCCCTCAGGAATGTCAGGTCTGAAATTGTGAGGCTTCCTCTGGTTGTCTAAAAAAAGGCTTTGTCTACTTATCTTAACTTGATCAGGCAGTCTGTAGCAGACAGCCACCACAACATCGGCTGTGTTGATTTGACTTCTAATTCTTAACAATGATAAGAGAGGGTCTGGGGGGTGCTGAAGCAAGGTACATAGAGTCAGTGTACCAGCTTGTTGGTTGCCTAGGCTTTCAGTGTATGCTTGCTCCGCTGCTGTCTTCTCCTTCACATGTAATGATGATATGCCTTCTTTTAGCTAGTGAATGTAATGATGGCTTAAGGAGTGGTTTCAGGTACAGGATGCAGTGAGATGCAGGCACTGGTTTCCAGTTTTGTGACTTGAGGCAATTAAAAAAAAAAAAAAAAAAAAACACCTTTCAGCTGAGAACAGACTGAGATTTCACTTTATACCACTTAGTATTAGCTAAAGAGCTAATGGTAATTAGCTTTCAAAGGTAGATCTAGTTTCCATTAGCTTTATATTCTCAAGGCTAGCTATCTTTGCCAAGAAAAAAACTGGGAGACTTATTTATGGAGGTAAACTAAATTCTCACTTATTTCTTCCACAAATTTTAAGAATATCCTGTCTATGCATCTGTTTGATTTAAAGGCCAGTGCATGCTCATTGCTGTTCTTGCAGAGTAAGACTCTGTCCTAAGTGCTATTAAGCTTGGTGTGTTGAGACTGTATTATGAGATGTGGCTAAATTAACAAATCTTGGGATGGACAGACTTCAGGAGATGTGTTCTGGAGCAGTAATTCTACCTTCTCTTAAGAAGGTGCAGTAAGCTTGCTCCATGCCTACTCAGATATATTCAGGTGGAAGGAGCTTTAGTTGTCCCAGTGAAGTCCACGTCATTGATTTTCTCTGATGAAATGTATGAATAGTGTAGGTCTAAAATCTGTGAAAGACCATTTGGGATTTGAATATACATATTTTTATTATTATTATTATTATTTTTTTTTTTTAAGCTCTATGTCTCTTCTTTTTTCAGTTGGCTGCCAAGGCCAATATTTCAACTTCCTGTATTCACCCTGAGTTTCACAGAATTCAAAAGCTTCTGCCTAAGAAGGCTTGCTTCACAAATGCCTAACTTGCGCTGCCTGTGTTTCATAAACAGCAGTACTGCTCAGCCTGGGATTTCTCCAAGCTTATGTGCTTAGGGATTTTCAAAAACACTGAAACCTGGTGCAGTAGATATTTTGTTCCGTGAGCACAGTTCAGAGTTTAGGTAGTGAAGTACCTAAATTGTTCTTGAGGCTTTAGTAGCCATTTAATGCACAAAACTTTCCTACAATGAAGTACCTTTCTCTAATTTCTGAAATGGGGAACAACTGTGTTTTAAAGCAGAAATTTAAGATTATATTACTTGATAAGATTACATTACTTGATTTATAATGTGATGATGCTGTATGATATTTGAGTCTTAAAAATGCATTATGGTATGTTAATGTCACTGCACAGAAGTAAATACTATTGTTTGAAGTAATTGGAAGGTGCATACTTCCTTGCTTGTGTACCTAATTCTAGGCTTTGGATACTGGTCTTCCCCTAGTGTTAATCGGTTTCTTAGACATGACAGACTGTACAAAATAAGGCTTTCTAATAGTGTTAATGGCAGGATGGGAATAATTGCTTGGAAGTTGGCATTCTTTCCTAAAAATTTCTTATTTAGCAGGCTAATATAAAATGTTGGCTTTTTTGTCATGCACTGTAATGATTTCTTTGTTTTATGCTGAAAGCTTCTCACTTGTTTTCTCAGTTTTCTTGATTCTTTTTGGCCCTGTGTCTTCTCCTTCTGCCTCCTCTGTTCTCTGTGTTTTTGGAGAGGTATCTTTTCCTCTTCTTTGAACTGTACTTTTAAATGAAAAGCAGTCACTAAAACAATTAAAATTTCATAGTAAAATATATGTAACCGTTGTGGTTTTTCTCTCTCTCTCTCTTTTTGTAAATAGGAAATCTGTGTAGTTCGCTTTACCCCTGTGACTGAAGAGGATCAGATTTCCTATGCTTTGCTGTTTGCCTATTTCAGCAGCAGAAAACGTTATGGTGTAGCTGCCAATAACATGAAGCAAGTGAAAGATTTGTATCTCATCCCTTTAGGCTCTTCAGATAAAGTTCCACATCACCTTGTGCCTTTTGATGGGCCTGGTAGGTACAGCATGGAATTTGGAACTTCATTATCATAACACTCTCCAAAGAAGGGTATAATAGGAATTTAAGAGGAAAAATAATTTCTAAAACTACAGTTAAAGTTTTTGTGAAAAATGCCAAGATATTCTGTTCAAATGTGTCATGAGTATTCCTTAGTGTTATATTAGCTTCCTTTAAAAGTATTTCAAATTGTAAGATTATTTTGATACTTTAAAAAAATACTATCGTAGAAAAAATACTGAGTAACTGTTTTTAGTAGTCTTCCTCTAACTCAGGTGTTACAATCTCAGTAAATTCAGTGATGCAAGCGACCTATGATAGTAGTTGTACAGAATTCCATATTGATTTTTTGACTTAAAAATAGTGTATTTCATTATTTGAAATGTCCTGATTCTTCACTAATTTGTTGTTTTCCTTGAGTCTTCCAAATTAAAAAAAAAAGAAAAAAGGAAAACTTAAACAGATGGACAAGGAAGAAATGATCCTGAAATGGCTCTCAGTTGTTCTGCTTACACCTGGGTTCTTCTGTATCAGTTTATTCTGGCTGTAAATATTTGTGGATGATTTTTCCTTTTGGGATAGTCAGGGATGAAACTAAGAGGGGATAAGATACAGCAAAGGGATGTAGAGAGAATTTAGCAATTGAAGGGAATGAGAACTAGAAGTAGGTAAAGCTGAAAGGGAAATGGTTAGATATCAAATGAGAAAAAGATAGGAAGTAGATTCATTGTGGATGGTGCAGCACTGCACATAGTTTATTCCCAACAGACTCTTTTTGAAGATAATCCAGTTAACGGAAACTTCTCTTGGGGTATTGTCCAGGTCAAATGCAGTGACAGTCTTCTGTATTTCTTTGAGTCCTTTGATGGTATGTCCTTTAGAAGAGCATTTGGTGAAATGACAGAATACTCCGCAGAACTTATCAATACTTACCTGGCTCTGCTTTGAATGCCGGAGCATTTTTAGAGCATTTCTGCGCATACAGGAATCAAAATTACCCTGCACTAAGTAGCCCACTGTGAAGGATTGTTGTGTGTTCCTTGCTGCCAGGATGGAGGCACAGACCCTGTAGGTCTCATTTTACTCTGAACAGCTTTGATTTGGGCCATTTGAAAAATAGTAAAAATATTTTTATACTGACCAATGATAAAGCACTACCTAAATTTACGTTCATATGGCCATAATCATCTACAGGGAAAATAAAATTTTTGAAGAGCTTTATTTCACCTGGGAATTATCTATGCAGTTGAGAAACCCTCCATTTGTCACTTATTGACTCTTGTGCCCCTTTCTGTAGTAATGGATCAGGCTTTCCGGAAGTTGAAAATTTCTCAAATCATTATTAATTTCAAAATATTTACTTGATTTTACATGCTTTTAAATAAAGAGGTTGACCTTCTTTTTCATTTTTATCCAGATGATCTTTTTAGTTGTTTTTCTTTCTAGGTAATTTATCTGTATTAAAAATCCACAAAACCAAAAATGACCTCTCGGTACTGCTCAGCGTGATGTATTACTTGGACCAGCTATGCATAAACTTGTGTTATGATGTGCTGGATTCAACTCAATAGAACAAGACCACCATTTGGGGGGAGAGAGGGCTGTGTTTGTTGTCCTCCCACCCCAAGAATCTAAATTATTCAGAACAAAATACATAATGAACAAATTTACCTCTTGAGAGATGGACAATACTGTACCTTGAAATACAGTGCCTTCCTGGAATGAGGGAAGCATTTTGGAAAGTCATTACAGAATCACAGAATGGTTGAGGTTGGAAGGGACCTCGGGAGATCATCTGGTCCAACCCCCCTGCTCAAGCGGGGTCACCTAGAGCACGTTGCACAGGATTGCATCCAGGCGGGTTTTGAATATCTCCAGAGAAGGAGACTCCACAACCTCTCTGGGCAACCTGTGCCAGTGCTCTGTCACCCTCACAGTGAAAAAGTTTTTCCTCATGTTAAGACAGAACTTCCTGTGTTTCAGTTTGTGCCCGTTGCCTCTTGTCCTATCACAGGGCACCACTGAAAAGTGTCTGGCCCCATCCTCTTGACACTCTCCCTTTAGATATTTAGATATTTGTATACATTAATAGGTAATTCTAGGTAAACCTTTGAAGAAATTGATTAGGAGACTGTGGAGCTGTGAGTATGCTATTAACCTTTTTTTTTGTTTTTTTTTTCTTGTGTTTTGCTACCACTGTGTTAGATTCTAGCTATCTTAGTCTAACGTGGTGTTTAATTTCTAATTTTTTTTCTTAAGTGACTAGATGTAAACTGTCTTGTATTCTGTATTTCGAAGTTACAATGGGTGATAGCTTACTTAAAGCAATTTCAGTTTGCAGTTCTTGAAGTCATAACTTTTATGTTGGAATTACAATTTTGATTATTTTTAAATGTTTTGTAATGAAAAGTATTGTAGCTTTTTTGCTGCATTTTGTTGTCTTGCTTACTCTGCTCTAGGAATCTGTAGTGTTCTGTAATCTTAATGTTACTGTAGCATAGTACCTCACTGTGGTTTGTTCTGATCAATGATGGGAGATTTCAAAGTCGGACTTAATAACATAAAATTATTACTCTTACAAAATATTATAGCAATTGTGGGTTATTTTTTTGTTAAAATGATTGCTTTAACCAAAATGTTAAATAGACAATTAATTGCTGTTGTGATTTTGTACAGGGATTGAAGTACATCGACCAAATCTATTACTGGGATTGATAATTCGTCAGAAAATGAAGAGACAGATTACTGCTGTTGCAAGTGTTAGTAGTAGCTTTGTGGATGAAGTTTCTGAAAGTACCTTGAGTAACTTGCCACCAGAGAAGAAAAGCAAGCCAAACAAACCTGAAGTCTCTCATAATGAATTGGCACTAGAAGAAGAAGAAGAAAATGATTTTTTTAATTCCTTCACAACTGTGCTACACAAGCAGAGAAATAAATCTCAACAGTCTAATATAGAAGATGCTCCTGCAGTTATTGAACCTTTAGTGGAAAGCACCAAACATGAACCACCGAAGCCTCTCCGATTCCTTCCCGGAGTCCTGGTTGGATGGGAAAATCAACCTTCTACTCTGGAGCTAGCAAATAAACCACTGCCAGTGGATGATATTCTTCAAAGCCTGTTGGGTACTACAGGGCAGTTATATGAACACAGTAAGTCAGAAGCGAGTCCCAGTGAAGACGTACCATTATTAAATGAACAAGCAACCTTAAAAGAAGAAAATATGGATATTGCTGATGTACCTACTGAAGTTGGTGAAACAAAGACTAAGTTGGACGGTCTACAAGAATCCACTGATGCTACTGTAAAAGTGGACGCAACAGCTGTAGGGACCTCAAGTTCTGCAAGAAGTGCTGGAACTTTGATAGGCCTTAGTCTGAAGGGAAAACCTCCAGATGTTTCCACAGAAGCATTTTTAGCAAATTTATCTGCTCAGTCACAGAATAAAGAAACTGAAGAAAGTAAAGAAAATGATCCAAAGTGGCAATTACATGACAAGGAGAATGTTGCACAGGAAGTCAGAAGGACCACAAATTCTAGCTTTTCTTCTTCCTCATCAAATGCAGGGAAAAAAAGCAATGAGAACAATGTTAATGTAGGCTCTGCTGAAGGTACAACTGCTAATACCTCTAAATCTCCACCGTTTATTAATCTTAAAAGAGACCCACGACAGGCAGCTGGACGAAACCAACAGACTAATGCTTCAGAAAACAAGGAAGGAGATGTTAGCAGAAATGAAGACCGACAAAATGTTTCAGGAAATGATCAAATGGAATTAGAGAATAAACAGTCTTCTGGAGAAAAGGGCTTAAACCTGTATCAAGGTGATGCACAAGCAAATGAGATGCAGTATAGTTCAACTGCAACGAAAGCAGATAATGTATGTGCATCACAAGCAGAAGATACCAAGAACTTGCAGGAAGATACCTTGATGCAAAACATTGAAACAGTGAACTCATTTAGAAGAGGACCAGCAACAACTTCATCTCATTTTGAAACAGAAAATTCTTCTCGTTCTGAATTTATTTCCAAAATCCCAAGCCCTGTTACAAGTGGCAGCTTCTCATCTGTTAGACCTCCGCAGCACAATTTTCAGCATCCTAAACCTAATCCACCTGGATTTCAGTTTCAGACTCCTACACCTCATAACTTTCCTCCACAAAACAGCCCTATGTTTGGGTTTCCTCCTCATTTGCCACCTCCACTTCTTCCTCCTCCAGGCTTTGGTTTTCCTCAAAATCCGATGATGCCATGGCCACCTGTAGTTCATTTATCAGGTCAACCACCACACTATACCGGACCCATTGCACAAGGGCTACCAGTGGCTCACAAACAATCAAGATTTTTGGGGCCAGAAAATTTTTTTCAGAGTAAAGACAGCAGGAGACCAGAAAGACGTCATAGCGACCCTTGGGGCAGACAAGAACAGCATTTGGACAGAGGGTTCAGTAGAGGAAAAAATGATCAACACAGGCAAAGGTTCTATAGTGATTCCCATCACCAAAAGAAAGACAAACATGAAAAAGAGTGGAACAATGAAAAATACTGGGAGCAAGATTCTGAAAGAAATAGGCGCAGAGACAGAAACCAGGAAAAAGAGAGAGAGAGGAAGAGTAGAGAGGAAGGACATAGAGACAAAGAAAGATTGCGACCTCCACACAATGATAGGGGTTCTGATGGAAAATGCCCCAGAGAGACTAGAAATCCAGAAAAAAAGACCGATAAGCCTAAAACTGAAGAACAGGCTCATGAAAAGGATAAAGAGAAGGAGAAAAGTAGAGAGAAACATAGAGAACGAGAAAGTGAAAAGAACAGAGATAGACATAGGGACCACAGTGACAGAACTAAAAGCAAAAGGTAAAAAGATGCAGGCAGTCTTTCAAAATCCTATTTAAATAAACTGTTAAGAGTAATGTCGTAAAACTTTGTATAAAAAAAAAAAAAAGCCTGCTAGGATTGTGCCATCTTTTTTTATTCAGTGTTGGTGTTTTGCAGAAACAAGTCTGTGTTTTGGTACCAGTCACTGTACCAATACTCATCCTTTTTTTCATTATACCAACTATTGCTAGAAGTAGGAGTTTAATATTTTTAAAAAAATTTACATTGCTGTATATTCAAAATTTTAAAGATTTCTTTCTTTTATTAATATGCAATAAAGGCTTAGAAATTTTCTCAGCTGATGAAGTTGGCTTTAGTCAAGTATGCAATATAGTTGCTGCCTTTGGTAATTTGTGCTCTCTTCTGTTTTAAGATGCTCTGATAATTTTAAAGGTGAATTTCATACAATAACCTTCTTTTTAAATTGCACTGTTTTTAAAGACTGTAGCAGAGCCTCAGAATCCACACACATTACAACAAAATATAATATGCTCGGTGGTGTGAAGAGTTCTTTTTAAATTATTCAGTAGTACAATAAAATAATTCAAGTGTATTTCGTTAGTTTTTCAAATATTTCCTACGCATCTGAAGCAGTTTGTGACCAGAAATTGGAAGGCTGAGATGCTTGAATGTTATTGCTTTAAACTGCACTTGTTTTAATAAGAAAACATTTTTAAACTAAATTCTTCAAAATATGATTTGTAGTAGTCAGTCATTTCTCCATCATTTTCCATGCTTCAAAAACTTGAATACCTAAGCTTGTACATTACTTTGTGTTTTACTATCCTTTTTACTGTAAAATGTAAATATTTTAAGGGATATTTTGATTCTAAAACGATAAAACTTTCTCACATACTGTGTGTGTTTGATTTCGTAGATGTGAAACAGTAGGCTAAATTAATACAGCAGGCGGAGCTGTGGAAGGCTACATTGCAGCTTTGCTTACACTTTTGGCTAGGTGGTTTGGGGTTTCAGGGGAGGAAAGGGAGGGGCAGAAAAAGGTGGGGGCAGAGTGTTTGTACCTTTGGAGCTTTCAGTAAGTTCAGATTTTGTAGTGACTGACATCCACTGATTTAGAAAAAACAAACAAAAAACAACAAAAAAACAAGCCCCAAACCTAAAAACAACCCCAAACCTCCTATTCTCACAGTTTTTCTTCAAATGCACTGTTCATTTTGTTGAGTTATTTAAAGACAACAAAAATATTCCACCACTGGATTATTAGATTTATGGTACTATTTTTCGGTTTTCTGTTTTTTACTTTGAGTATGTTACCTTATGTATTGACATAGCATTTTACACTTGGCTGTAGAAGAAGCCTCTTCTTTCCAAGAAGATCTTCCCAGTTTTAACATCAGCCTAACTGTTAATTTTTAAAGTTGTGAATATATTTAAAAGTAGTGTTTTATTTTGAGATGCTGCACATAGCTTCATAGCCAAGTTGACTAAAATTAAAATTAAAAATCTTGCACCAAATAAAGGTGGCAGTAGACTTTATTCAGTAATGTTTCTTAGGCCCATAGTTCAGATGATTCATAAGAAAAACCCTCAGTTTGTTAGTAATTAGAAGCAATATTTAAATGTTGAAGTTATTTGTAGCATGATAAAATGATATGATTAAATTAGTCTGCTCCAAATGAATTCCATCGTCTGTGTAGCAGTAGGGCTATTGATTATTTCTGGTAGTAATATGCATATATTTTGCTGCTTAAATATTTACACCAGGGTTCTTTAGACATAAAAGTGCACAGGAGATGTAAATTTGGTACCATTTTATGTGGAATCTGGTTATTTTTAATGACACTTGTTGGATTTATTTTAAATTATGTATATTACTGTTCAGCCATTTTAAGAACTAAAACTTAGAACTAACAGGAGCATCTGGAGACCTCCAGAAGATCCTTAAAAGAACCTTTAGGCTTTCCATTGACTGTATGGGGAAGATAGGGAATTGCTTTAGGAGGATTGCTTTGTGTAAGTTAGGTATCCACAATGGTGGGCTGAATCCTATCCTTGACGGTTTGTGTAGCTTAGATTTAATATGATATGAGGTGGACTAATTGTTTTGGTGTTGGATTAAGTAAAGTCTGTAGCTTTGCTTGTAAAGGTTTTTGGTCCCAAAGTAGCCTCCTCCCAGCCCATGGTTACTCTCAGATCTCAAATTCATGTGCATTTGTGCTCTAGAAGTACACTGGTAGCATTGAAAATTGCATCTGCCTGTACTGGAGAGATCAGAATGCCCTTGGTCAGAATTACCAGAAACATTTTGTTTAGAAAGAAAGTGTAGACGTTTTCAAAGCTTGCCAAGTGCTTAACTACCTGGCTGGTATATTTAAAACCCTACAAGTGCCAGAGCAAGACAGCCCCTCAGGGACAATTTTGTTAAGACTTTAATTTAACTTCACTTGAGGGTTCAAAGCAGCTTATGAGGATAGAGGATGAGGATGAACCTCATAAAGATGTTTTGTCAGGTTATTAAAACATCTCAGGGTAGTTCCATCACCCTGCCTCAGTTAATCTTCAAGTCTTCTTTAACTGACTGTTGGCAACAAATTCATTACCATAAACAGATTATGGTTAAGTGGAAAGTAATGTATGTCACCTGGTCTTTTCCATACCTACAGCCTCTGCTCCTGATTTGCTTTATGTGAAGAAGAGGATTAGTTACTTGTTCCTGATCTGTATCCACTGAGGACTTACTCTGGGAGAATTTCCATGCAGCAACTTGATGGTTAAGAATGTGCTTTTGAGCAATAATAAAGTAAAAAAGGAAAAAATAGAAATCCATCACTATTATTTTAAGCATTTTATTTATGCAGTAAGCCAGCAGTCAAAATGAGAAACATAAATGACATCTTAGATCTTGTGTTTAAGCACATTAAAAGATAACTGATTTCTCATTTATTTTTATTGATCAATAAAGTGTAGAATATAACTGGGCTTTTTCAGAAGGAATAGAGTTTGTGCATTCATGTACTGAAGAGCTCTCTTTGCTTTTGAGATTATGAATTGATGAAAAATGTAGTCATGGAAATTCAATTTACTGTGGCTAAAACCTTTGTTTAGTAAAATTTCAAAATCTCAGGGGGATATAAGCCAGAAAGTTAGAGTTAAAGCAAGACAGATCTTTGAGTTTTTAATTTTTAAACTGTTAGGGATAATAGAAGTTACTTTTTATGCAGACCACTGCTTTTCCCACATTCCAGCTGAAAGTGTTCAAGTATTCAAACAGGGTAGACCTCTGCTGGAGGACAGCAGCAGGCAAATATTTGTAACTCTATAGTAATTAATTAAAATACCTTTTTTTGACCAGTGGCATTAGGTAAAATTCAAGTTTATTTTGTTTTTTCTACTTGCGGTCTATTCCACCTGCTGTCAAAAAGAGAAGTTGGGAAAAGAATAATCTATTTCTTTGTTTAAAATAATAATAATAAAGAAAATCAGGATTCCATCAAATAATGTCATAAGGAAAAAACTTTCAGAAGGCCAAAGCAATCCAGCCATCCGCTCTTTTTTTAATCACAGCAAATTAATATTCTTTTAAGCCATTTTTGATCTTTAGAAAAACATTACTTTTCTGTCATAATAATAATATGCTTTTGACATAATGCAATGCCAGTATCTAGGCTAGCTTCTCAATGCGGCCAGTGAGCCAGGCAGAGCTCTGCTCTGGAACTACGCTGCTTTCAGTATTTGAAGTAGCTCCCTGTTCAGCCTCTTCCCTGGCAGAGTGCGGTACAAGGGTGAGGGCAAGTGGCTGGGCAAAAGGAGGAAGGGTTGGTGCTGGTGCCAGTAAGTTGATTTTGAAGCTTCAGCTTTCCTTATGGTAGGGCTGAGGCTTTCTCCACTCTGATGTGATACCCCATTTGCTTCTTAAGCTAAGCTATTTCATGCACATTTCCCTGTCATATGTATCTTAAAACAATGCTTGCAAAATCCTATCCTCCAGATTATTTGAATTTTAAGCAGCTTTACATTTCTTTTGTGTTTAATGGTCTCTTACTGCAATCTTGAATGAAAGGTAAGGTTAACTTGTGTTCAGGCTAGACTATATGATTGTAGTGTAAGTTACATTGTATGCTAGTGCTGACTTTTTTAGGAGTTTTAGATAAACTTGTTTTTGTCAGTGTATCTTTTAAAACAGTGATTTAACTTGTAAAATGAGGACTGAAACGGGTGTTGGTAAAACACTGTCTTACTTAGCATACTTAGTATATGCTAAAATCACCCCAAATCATGTGTTATAGTTAGACATAATGACACTAACGGAAGGAAATATATTTAAATGGTTTTTATGGCAGCAGGTATCTAAAATGCAGAATTAAAATTTTTTTCTGAGTTGTTTTTCCATTTGCTTTTTTGTTCAGTGTAATTCTGTTGGATAGAATTGTGGTATTTAGCTGGAAACTGAAGATTATTACTAGGGGAAAAGGCAAAGCTTTTTAATGCTGAGATGGGAATTAGTGACTGAAGCAGATTAAGAGTTGTTTCCATATTTTTTGCAGTCTTAAAATCAAGAATAGAGATTCTGTGATAGAACTAAAGTTATGAGCTAAAAGTTCATCTCAAATTAGACCATCATGATTATCCTTTCTGCCCTTAAAATTATTAGTTTTTAAGTTTAATATTCTAGCATGAAAACAGTCTCTATGGAAAAAGTTCCACCTTTTACATTAATATATATGTAATGTATAGAGACTCCGAAGGTAGAGAGAACAACTTCATTAGCTAAATGGAGTTTTGTGGACTTGGATACAAGTTATTACAGATGTTATGTTTTTAAAAAGCTCTTATTTCTATAAACATGCATTTTCCACCCAAGTATGCTTTTTTTTCTCCCTACAAATTTCAGTTTTCACTCTTGGCCTTTCTATTACAAAATTATAAAGGAGAAACAATGCATTTTAATAAAATGTAGAGTTTTGATGAAACAGGTAAGTTGTCTGTTCTCATAAAGTCAAAAAAATTAATACTGGATTGACAGTTGTTTTTCTAAGCTAATTACCTATTTATCTGTCTACAAAACTATTTGCAGCACAATAAATCAAAGTAAATCAGGCTCTTCTATTATTTTAAAGTAAATATTAAAAGATATCTCTAAGTAATTAGATGAGTAAAAGTAAAATGTTTGACCACATTTTATGTATGCTATTAATCCACAATGTTAAAAAAAAGAAAAGGTATTAGAGTGCAGGGACAATATTACTAAGTGCTTTCTGCAGCAGTTCCTTAATCTTACACTGCCAGCTATCACAAGAGACAGAAGGAAAAGGAAATTCCTCTAATTACATCACTTTTTAAAAAGTTTAAATCAGTTCTTCAGTTAATTTCCATCATCTCCATTGTAAATGTTATAACCTTCTGCTTTCATTAGCTGAATTTTTTTAGAATCTTGGAAGAGCACAACGTCTTTAATTCTGCCAATGAATTCCTGCTGAAAAAGCCCTGTAGTGACTATATTTACTTCTTTGCCAATTTCAAACCCACCAAAATAACAAATGCCTCCATAGTTTAGAGCAGTATATTTTCTTTGTGGATCAATATCTTCAAAAAGAATTAGATCCTCATCTAGATACACCTTAATACAAGTTTGGTTTTGAACTATAGTAACAACATGCCATCTTCCACAACAAATGGAGAATTTGCTATAAATTAGAGGAACAGAGATTCTTTCTCCCAGATTAACTACAATTTTTAATGTTCCATTGGCAATACCAAGAGCAAGGAAATCATTGTCTTCATCTTCAGCTTTTCCCATCCATAATATTAAGCCTTCAGTTTGATTGGTAGTAAAATTTAAAGAAATACGGCTATGCTGGAGGTCTCTTTTTCCATAATGTGGATCTATGTATTTGATGTAGGAGTTGCCAACAAACTTTACTGTAAAAAATGTGATTTTGTTGTCACAGTACTTACCTGACCATCCCAGTGCGCATACACAGATATATGAAAATAAAATAGGTTGAGGGATACAGAGAGCTTGAGACCCACACCTGTTTTCTGAACAGTAAATAGATTGTTCACATCTATTCCCTATCCACTGCTGTGGGCAAGAACAAGAAAAGCCCGAGCCTTCAACCTGACACGTTCCATTATTTTTGCACACTGCGTACCCACAAGCTGTTCCATCGCAGTCGCCTACGTTGGCTCCCTCTTTTGGATCGGTCACAGTAAGTTTCAGTTCTCTGTTGTTTATAAGAATTTCTCGTATACAGCCACTGAATCCTGTGGGCTCATTTTCTGTTGCCATTGAATTGACAAGATTTAAAGAGGACACTCCTCCAACAAAAAAATCAGTATGTGTGTCTAGAGCGTTCATTCCAGCAGTAGCTTTCTGAGTAACGTTGACACCGTCCAGGTCCAGATAGCCTTCGTTACCGACTCTTCCTGCTCTGAGAGAATGCCATCTATTTCCATTTGTATGGACTTTCTGAAAAGTCTGCAGGATAACTGTCTTGTCTCCAAGATTGTAGCGCAATTGTATAAATCCATTTACTAAGGATATACATAGAAAGTCACCTGTAGAAAACAGTATAAAATAGGGTTTTACTTTTTAGAGGAAGCTCACTGAGCAATAGCATATCCTTTAGTATTTTCATGCTCTCATACCCACACTTCCCCAATTCAGTAGCTCATTTTCAGTGGCCTTGTACCATTGTTATAATTAAAACATATAAATTGAAATGTTCCATGATGGCCCTTCTCATGGTTACTTCCTTCGCACCCACTCCCCAGTGAAAAACAAACTCCTGAAGTTTTCTGTTTTTCAAAGAAATATTATTGTCTGGGAAGGGGAAGTAGGATCACTTCGGCAACTAGAGAATGTCTGCTGGTGTTCTTGTGAAAAAGAATCAAGTTCTGGCCAAGTTAAATGCTAGGATAATCTCAATTTCCATATGCTGAATAAAGGCTTGTTGGATTTGTCAGTTGAATGCACTGAAGAGTGTCTATACCAAGCACACTCTGTTTTTCCTGGAGCATCTTTTGCAACTGGGCTGTTTTGGATTTGGGGATCTGACAGCTGTAGAAGCTGATAAACTGGGTTGTTTTTTTTTTTTTCCTTCATCTTTCTCCCCCGTTTTTCATGCCTCTTCTGCAGGCCTCCATGGCATAAAATATTAAGATGGAGTTATCTTTTCTTGTACTCTCTGGCCTTACAGGCAAAATAAAAGGAGAGAATACCACTTTGAACTACACTTACAAACATGAAGAAGAAAAGTTGGGAAAGGTTAGGAAACAAGAGCTGGAAGGATGGTTTCTAGGACAGGCGTAGGGAAGGGTGATAGGCAGAAGAGGACAGCATTGTAGAGCCTGTGCAAAGAGGAAGGCGTTAATCTTCAGACTTGATGTTTATCACTATTGTAATGCATGGTGTCTATGCAATGTGCAAGTGAAGGTCAGATTGCCTAACTTCTTGATGTTTACTTTTACAATTTAACTCATTTTTAGTATTACCTTTGGAAGTTGCAGGTATAAGTTTTATTTATTAAATTCATTTAAATTAGTAAGTTTATCAAATTTGGATATAACCTTTTTTCTCTCTTTTTCTAATAGTTATCAGTAAAGCTTAAATTTCCATGTAATATTTTACTAATGAAGAAATAACTTCAAATTTGGAAAGCAGAATTTTCTAAATGATTCAGCATTCTCAAGGATGGACCTATTAGTAGAATTAATGAAGTTTTCTTTCTTCCAGTTTTAGTTTTTGAGTAGGTCTAATCCATGAATTACATTGCCTTTATTGAAGTTAAAAATGAGTGGCTTAACTTACTGGAAACTTACAGGAGTCATTACAATTATACTTCTCTTTCGAGCAGTTGTCCAGGTTTGCATGAATGCGGGGATGGAGAGGTTTGGGGGTTTCTGCCTGGCTGGGGCACGGCAGAAGGCTGAGGAGAACGCTCTACGTTCCGGCAATGCCAGCCCAACCGTTGTGGGGAGCTTCCTCCCAGCTGGCTGGTCCATATCTTTTTTTTCTTACCTGCCTTTAGTGTTCTTTTTGAGGCCCTTGTTTTCCTTTTTTCACAACGTAGGTATCTTTCCCTTCACATGTGTTTGCTTTTGCCAAGTGATGTGGCTTCAAGCTTGTTCAATTTGCCAGTGTGTAGTTCTCTTTCCTGATGACTGTACTCATCTTCTCATTTGTTTCAGCAATGCATGTAACCTGCTTGTCTAATTCTTTTGTCAGGACCTCAGCCTAAGGTAAGAAAGGAGCATCAGAAAAAGCTTCTGAACTCCCTCTTTGGCAGGCTTCTGTCATCCCTCTGACCGAGATATGCAGACTTTGAGTCCTCATTCTTTGCTGCCTAGGAAGAAGGAAAACCTCAGCTTGGGGCTTGATTGCTCATCTGGCCTGTAATCAGGAGCTGGAGAAGCTGAAGCTTCTCTCAGATTTCCTGGCCTACGGGGAAGTTTTTGGTAGTTTTGCACATTTCCCAACAATCTGTTTCAGATGAATTAGAGAACAGTGGTTCAATGAGGTCTAGGAAAATGTGGGCACAGTTTCAGGAGTCTTAAGTTAGCCACAGCACTTCTGATGTGGAAAATGCATCATTAGGTTTGATGTTGAAGTTGATTTTGGAGCCATAGATAACTTTTATTACAAGAGCAACTCTGTGTCACTACATCTGCTAACTACAAAGTTAGGGGAGAGTATGGCTAAGTGCTCTGGATTATGTTCTAGCACAGATTCAAGGCCTGTCAAATACTTCCTTCTGCTAGTTTTGAACAACAACAACAAAAATTAGCTCTCTAATATAAGCTTTCCCTGACACTATCAGGACACTTTCTTACTCTCCAAGTTAAATTCTTTTTTACAGATGACTTGCCTTTCTAGTCTTTGGCCAGAACAGCAAAGCATTAAGAAAAAAAAATGGTTTACGATGTTAATGCTGATCCCAGAGTTTGGCTCAGTACTTCTCCATGAAATTTATCATGCAAAGGTGCTCTCAGGGAAAATGTGCTGAAAATGTTTCAGGACTGGAATACGAAGTGCCGTGTGCTCAGTGTCCATGAAGCTTCCTCTCAGAGTGAAGGTGAATTACAGGTTTGTCTCTGTTCCTCTTCACTGTAACAACCAGTGACATTTTCAGCAGGGGACCTCTCTGTGCCCTGTGTCTGTGGGAAGAGCTGTACAACTGAGGCCTCTGCTGTGCCATCAGACTGCCTCAGGGCCTCTCCAGAGCTACTAGCAGTGTGTAGGTTCAGCTCTTCACTCTAAATTTCTTAGGAGTTAGTTCCAAGTACAAAGAACATTACACAGCAGCCTGGTCTGGCTCTCATGTGTGTGCTGGTGAGCGGGTGCCTGCTGGATGCGTGAAGAACAGTTGTGGTGCTATGTAATCTGGACCGTGGCTGCTGCAGGAAGCATGCTGCCAGGGGCTCCTAAAGCTACCGGTGCTATATCCCGCACCTGGGAGTCAAACATAGCTCTTCCCAACAACGGGAGCTGGAAGGGCTAGGGGAGAGGAGGAATGGTGAGAGAAGAAGCATTATTTCGTGTTTACAACCATGTGAGAGTTTCCCTAACTTCTCTCAGCCATTCAGTGTGTTTTGTGTCTAGTTTGTCTTTTTAGTAGCTGCTAATAACTGCTGATTTTGAGGTGCTGACAGTCAGCAACCAAACATCTCTCCAGGTCCACATTGTACAAATTGTGTCACTGCTGTAAACAAACAGAAAGTGTCTTTACCACTGAATTCTTCCTCTTAGCTGTCTCAGTATGGGAGATCATGAAGCAAGTTAAATTAGCTGTCTCTGGTCTTCTAAGACAGGGTGTTGAGTGCACTGCTCAGGCCTGTCCCATAAAGCACAAATTGGGGCCAAAGATTTTTTTTGAGGAAGCTTGCTTTCATTAGGCTTGAAGGCTCCTCAGTTTTTCTAACAGCAGATTTTGGGGCTGATCCCTACACTGTAGAAAATAGTCTATAAATAGGACACACAACCTAGCTTCTAGATTTTCAAATGGTTTTTCAACATCTCTTGACTAATATGGACAATTTATCCTCATCAGTACTGTCACAAAACTAGAGAGACTATTGAGGTAGACATTCACATTCATTATTTTTGTTTTGTACTCAAGCTGTTGTGCTACTTGTTGGATGGTGTGCAAGGAACTGTAAGTCAATCTGTCTCAATGAGGTGGCATCCTTCTCTTCGGAAATAGACTATTGGAGCTTCACTTTGGCTTGGAACTACAGCATGCCAAGTCGCTGGGTACTGAACACAATTTTCAGTGGTCACAGCATTCAGTTCACTTCTGATGCACTTCCCTGACTCTCCAACCTTCCCTATTTTGTCAAGATAAAGTAAAAAGATTTTTATGGCTGAAGTGCTAAAAGATTGTTTTCCTGCCTTCTTGGGGGAAGGGGGTTTTACAGCAGGTGTTGCCTTAAGCAAGGAACTCTTCTGGACTTAAAATAGTACCGTACTTGCAAATCCAACTCAGGGTTTCACCAAGTGCCTAAAAGTTAAAGCTGCTCCACCTCAGATAAAGTGGTTCATCTCTCTATCCCATGGTAGAAGGCAGCACTTCCAAAACAGGTATCAGTGTTTCTTCATCACTTTAATTTTCAGGGTTTCATAATGAATGCGCACAAGTCTCACCTGCTCCCATATCAGACATTAAAGTTCATAGAAGCCAAGTCAACTCTAGGTCCTGAACAGTTAGTACCTAAAACTGGGAGTTAATGAAAGGTTTCCTATAGGTTCATCTGACAGCTACTGTGAGATCTGGGATATCTGTGACAATATCTGCTTATATGACTTCTTATGACAGATTCTGAATGCGTCACAAAAAAATTCGGGATTCTCACTGCTCTGAAAGATGCCCTGTAGCTACGCTGGCTATAATCCAACAGTAAAGTTTAAAATTCTTGCAATGCTCTTTTGTTTTCAGCTTCTATCTAGAAATACAGAGGTGTCTGTATGTTCCTAGGTCATCACAGGAAACTCATCTGCATGGTAATGTGTCAAAGCTCAGCATAGTTAGAAATGTATACTAGGAATGTTTTCGATCTAATGTGAGACATCCTGTTCATGGAGAAGCACTACAGTACATAACAAATGGGATGGTATTAAATTTGGACACCTCTGTTGGGGAAAGTTGTTATATTCACTATTTAATGTGCCTAATGACAGCATTATTTCCTAGGAGGACTGAATACACTCCTAGAGGATTTCAGGCTGACAGACCATAAGTAGGATATCACAAATGCTACTTTTAATATTCCTCTTCCAAGTTCTCTTCCCCATAGTCACTCAGTCCACTCTTGCGCTCAGTGTGTGTGCGTAAAAGGCAAAATCTTTGCTTATCAGTTAGGGTCCTGAGTTTATTTTTATACCTCACTGCAAATTAGTGTGTACTATCTGCCAGATTTAACTTTGAGCTCTTGAATGAGGAGTTGTTATTACATTGACACTAAGGAGGATTTCCTGTTAGTTTTTAAGGCTGACAGGGCTTCCAGAGCATCCTTTTAAGTAACTTTAGAAGCAGTGGATGCAGTCTTCTACTGAGTGGCATTTACCATTTTGATACAGTAGGATTCTTAGGATTTCTTAGGATTCCCATCCATACAGGGTTTTCCTGTTCATCTTGCCTGTGGTATCTTGGGGTTTTATCAAAGTGCTACCAGTAGGCATGATCCATTTCCAGCGTCAGTTTTCTCAAATATCTCAGTATTATGGTGAACACTTGAACCTTTGCTCTCATAAACAGTAACAGTCACAGGAATCATTCTCAGTTAATGAAAGGGAAATCTCTTGCTCTAGGTTGGTTTCAGTATATGCTAATCTTCATTTTAAGTTGACCTACGTAAGCCACCATAATAAGATGCCTGTCTCTCCAACAGTATTATAGTCTCTTTTTGGTATGCATCCTATGGTATGATGCATCCTATAAACATCACAGCTCCAGGTATATCTTCACTCACTGTTCTTTCCTGCCATATTGAACTCAGGTCCCTTTGCTTTCATTCTTCCTTTTCTCATCGCCCTTTTCCTCTTGGTTTATCTTTCACCCTGCTGTCCCGTACCATTATCCATGGACCCAAATCACATCCTCCTCCTATGCTGTGACCCTTTATGAATCTTCCAGAAGCAAAACTTTTCTCCTCTAGTAGAGGGTGAAATAGCCACCTCAGCCTACAGCTGAGCAGCTGTGGCCCAGGAAGGCAACGTATTGTGGGCCCCACACAAGAGGGAACCTAACTGACCAGCAGCTACCCTTGACAGCTGGGCTTCAGAGCATTTCCAAGAGCCAGAATGAGGCCCAGGACCAGGGAAGGGAAGCAAAACATAATGGGGAGTGGGGGGGGGAGGGCTATGAACAGACAGAACAAGGGAACAAAGGATAGAGAGAGGAGACAAGCCATACTCCCACCCTTCTGCAGCCCCTGGACTTCCTGTCACTAACTGCTAGCCAGTACTTCAGCATGGCTGAAGCTTCTGTTGTTCTCAGCTTCAAACATGGTACCTTATGTTGCCCTATTGGCTCTCTCTCTCTCTATTTTTTTAAACCTTGACTCTGTATTTGTCATGGTCTGAATGCACACGCACAGTTATGTATCGGTCAGCTGACAGATTATAGCAGCTTGTTGCAGCTACTGTAATTTGATTTTTTATCTACTGGCAGCCATAGCACAGTGCCTTTAATGCCTTGGCATTCAGAGGCGCTACTTCATGGACATGCTTTCATGGGATTATTACAAAATGATTCTACTCCATGTATGAAGTCAGATACCACCTGTTCTCAATCTTGCATTGTCAAGTCTGTAAATCTCTCAAATCATGTAAAAATCACTGTGATCACAGCTGGATCCTACCTTCCCCTTGGAACATCTTCTCAGAGCAGGAGGGCACAGCTACGATCCAGAACAGCCCCAATTATGTAGTGATGTGCATGTATCTAGAAGAGGTGGGCTATTATTCACTTGCAGGTTAGACTGTTCAGCCTTGCCCTTCAAAAATGCTGCTCTCCTTGGTGAGGAAACCTTTCTGCTTCATTTAGACAGCACTATCCCCCTGGCATACTTCAGCAGCTAGGAGACACCCCCATCGAGCAACCTTAATCTGGCTGCTTCATTTTTGGTTTGCCTGACAGTGGCAGAGTAACAGACAGCGACAGTACTTCACGCACAAAATGGATTCCAGGTCAATAGGGATGACTGTTCTGCTGCAAAGGAAGCAGAACTGTTGCCTATCTCCACTGCTAATTTTGTCCATGCAAATGATTCCAAAACTATCAACAAAGCAGAAAGTATGTCCCTGTTGGCTAAGGAAATATGGCTGCCAAAAGAGAAGACTCTCTTCTAAAAGTGGGTAGATAGTCAATTTGTTTGTGACTAGGAAAGCAGCACTTGTTCTTATCTGGATATTCCAGCTATTCTGAACATTTTCAAAAGATTTTAGTGCAATTCTATAGTGTGATTCAGTTTCTACAATAAACAATGTCTAATAAAGCATGCAAACATCACATAACCACACTGTCCATCTCGTTCTTATTTTCAGGCTTTAGGTTTTTTTTTTTTTTTTTTTAGCTGAAATTCCTTAAATTTCAGGCATTAATGTTTCTAAACTTTTCAGACCAGGTAGGCAACACAGCCTTGTTTAAGAAAGAGATTGCTGGTGTTGCAGAGCTTGAATATTAAACATAGTGTGACTCATCCTATTCTGTTTTATTAACCTAACTTGCTTCTTAGTCACCCAGTGTAACTGTTCTTTTTCATCTTGTCAGGGAGCAAACCTTTCTGTCACCCTAGTCTCAACCCTAGAATAATGCAGACAGTCTGCAGCATATTCCGCCTTTATGAACAAGAATAAAGCTTCATTAATATTATGACTCAACAAAAAGATTATGCTCCTTCCTTATTGCTTTTTACCTGGAGTGCAAAAATCTTCAAGTATATAGGGTGGCCCTAGGTAAATTATATTAAATTATATCTGTTGAAGCATTTGAGTAGCATCTAGCTAACCCTGTCTGAATTAAATGCTATTCAATGGATCTCTCACACTTTCATTGGCAGAAAGAAGCTACACTACGCTTGAGGGAATGTGAAGTGGGCTGGCCTTCTACCAACACTTTGTGAAATTCCATAACAATGCTATATTATTTTCAGAGACCTCATTCAGAAACATTGCATATAACTGTGTGTATCTCCTACATCTTTACCTTCCCTGGTATAAGACAAGTAATTGAAGGGGTGAGGGAGACCCTTTGTCTTCTATCTGCAAGTTTCCAAACTAAAATATGCATATACAGCTCACTAGCTCATTTTTTCAGCTTATGATTAAAAACTAGCCACTTAAAATTCTGCCGGACTTTCGAATTACTTTCTTAGGAGCTGCACAAAGGAATTTTACCAGGCGTAAAGACATGAAACACTTCTAGAAACAGCTGACAAGGCAAAAGAGCCCATGATTGGCAGAATTACAGGGAATTCTGCTAATAGAAAAAAAAAAGACTGATAGGATGCCTTCCATTTTAGGCCAACTGTTTAAATGTATGTACTGAAGTAATTACACTCTTAGAGGAGTGGAGACTGGAACGAGCATACCAGCTTTTGAGTGGAGAGTCTATCCAAGTATCCACATTTCTAGAAACGTTATGTGTTGTTCTTTGAAAAGACCAAAACAAGAAGGAAATGTTTCAAGGAAAGCCTCATGGTTATTTCTTCACCAACTGAACATTTTTTTCTGATGGGAGGATTTTTTTTTTTTTTTTTGGCATGCGTGGTCCCTTGCAGTTGGCAGGAAAAGTCCCGGTGTAGTGTTTATATTTGGTAACAAGCCACTGTATAACTGTGCTACTGTGACATACTATAACTCAGTCTCATTTCTAAATTAGTTTCACAGTCAGAGCTCATTTCTTTTACAAAAACAGCATTGTTAGTGAGAAAAAAGAACAGACAATAGAAATGTCCTAATTATTTTCTATTAAACAAGAACTTTAGAAAAAAAAAAATCTTGTGGTTTGGACAATCAATTTATTAAATCTTACATAACTATGTAGAAGAAAAGGCTTTATATAAAGTGCTTTGTAAACTAATCCACAACAGAAAGCTCTTTCACATCTGCTGGCTGCTAAGAATACTTTTGAATCTTTCATCAGTCTAATTCTGTCTGGATTTGACAGGATTATATGAAGGCAAATGTAAAAAGCCAGACGATTAGCTTTTCCTAAATCTTTCAGAACTTCAGCATAGTAAAAATGGGAGTAGGACAGCTGTAAAGCAAATCAATAATCGCTTTTGTTATGTTTTTGTTTTGAAATGAAATTTGCGTGGCTCTAGACAGAGATTTTAAGAAAATACTCCCTCCTTTGCAAACTAAATATTCACTATTGGCTATAGAACTAGGGCTTGTTCGTGCTAAACCACTCCTAGCCCAAGCTAAACAGGCTGCAGAATCTCTTTGATACTTCCAAAGAGATATTTAATTTCTTTATATACTAGCTGCTTCCATGACCTTTGACTATTCTGGGGTTCTTCTGAGAGAGAGCCTTCTTTCTCTTCTATTTTTCATGGCCCATGTAATGCTTTAGCTTACACAGGAGAGAACTATTCACAGAGCATTTCAGAATTTGGCCTGTAAGTGATAAAAGTATAAAAGATTCATTGTAGAAGACATGAGTTCTTTGTAAATAAATGTATTTGTATTTCAGATATTCCATATATTTTTCTTTGTAGCTGCTTCTCTGTAGGTGGCCGTAATTAGAAAAAGGCAGACAGAAGGTACCAGCACTGTATCATGACCCTATCAGTCTTACCTAACAGTAGCCTATTAAAACGTCTGTGTAGAGAATAAGAAGGTGGTAAATTGGGTATACCTGTGTGTAAGTGTGTGTGTCTGAGTAGGTTTATTGAAGTGTCTCAAACCTTTAGGCTTTGAACAAAGAAATCTACAGGTATCTGATAATTAGTTAAATACTTTTTTCATCATACAAAGCCCTGTTTTTGCATAACTTACTACTTGATACAAGTGGAAAATTTCACCACTACTCTAAGATCATATGTTAGGAATGATGTGTGATGCTTCTGTTCAAAAACATGCAAGACCACAGAAATGCAGCCCAAAATATATTAATAAAGTACATTACAACAAATTTACACCTTAGAGATAAAATTTTAAAATTTATTTACACTGGTTAGCAAATTATGTTTTCTTGCTTTGACTTAATATTTAAAAATACTTCTATAGATAGCAGAAACACTGTATTTAGATATATATTTTTTTCATTCTGCATATCTGGCAAATGCAGAGCTTGCATGTTTTGCATGCTGCACCAGCGAACTTCTCAGCATTATATAATAAACTCCTGATGAACTTCATCAGCTCCTTCATAGTCAATTCACTTTCCCTTGACTTCATTTTGATCAGTTTTTATATTGCTTTATTCTTCATGATTTTAAAATACTGGCCAAACCCTCAGATTGTGAATCCTGGCATAGTTGCACCAAAGCTATGGGAGCAGTATCAGTAAATGCCTGTTGAAGATCTGGTTGCAATTACTCTTCAGGTGAAAATGATTTGTTGAACTACTTCATTAAACCTTTGTTGGCCTTGGACTCATCCAAAATTTTATTCCATGTGCTCATTTGCATGCACTTGATTATTCATACAGTTCAAAAGCCAGTCATCATGGACAAAGAGTTACATTGAACCAATAATGAATTACTTGAATCACTTGCATGTACTTCTTTTCTTTTTCAAGAAAGCACCTGGGTGTATGATGCTAGCGCACTGGTGACTGCTTACCTGACTGAGTGCTCAGACGCTGTGCAGCGTAGAACAGGATACCATCTGGAGAAAGGGGCTGAAACTGTAGCTTGATGTGGGTCTTATGTCGGATATAAAAGGGTGCAAATGACATCCATGATGATTCATTACTTCTGAAAGATGGATCACTAATGGAGACAGCTGAAAAATAGAAGAGAAAATATCTTTTTCTGAAAGATACTTTGCGAGTGCTATGCTTTTGTGGCACCAGTTGTCTCCAGATATTTTGCATAGTTCACAAGTGCTGTACAAAATACTTTCAATTCTTCCGTTTCCAAAGGCTAAAAATAACCTAGATACAGAATAAAACTTACATAATAGCAAATCAATGCCATTCCATTTTCTGGGTGCCTTATTTTCATTAACAATCAAGCCCATAGTTGTCATGTGAAATAAACGTAATCTTGTTAGCATTCACTTTGAAATAAATGTAAGTGTAATTTTCATGTTTAAAATTTTCATTGTTTAAAAATTCAAATGCAATGTACTTTTCCAGGATTCAGAATAAACAATTATTTCTTCAACATATAGATGAAAACTTTAGTAGAGGATTTTTTATGAACTGCTTTGTATGTCATGAGAATGTACATTTTTAAGAGGAATGTGTTCATTACTGGCTGCTGATATTTATTTTAGGATAATCACACTGAGCTGCTTGATAGTTCAGATTGTCCTATATTATATTGAAATGCAGCATTTTCACAAAATTACAGCGATGCTATATTATACAGTTTTGAGCTATACACAACTTCATCATTCTGACTTACCACTTCTGTCAGCACTAATTGTTCATTAATCCCTAATAAATAAGGCTTGCTAAACTTCCTTCAGCCAAGTGACCAATGATTATACTTTTCTATTCTGTTTACGTCACTTGGAACTGTTTCCAATTTTTTTTCACTATAAAGACATTATTACATATTTGAGATATAATTATGTTAGTGATCACAGAATCACAGAATCACAGAATCGCTGAGGTTGGAAGGGACCTCTGGAGATCATCTAGTCCAACCACCCTGCTCAAGCAGGGTCACCTAGAGCACATTGCACAGGATTGCATCCAGGCACATTTTGAATATCTCCAGAGAAGGAGACTCCACCACCTCTCGGGGCAACCTGTTCCAGGGCTCTGTCACCCTCACAGTGAAAAAGTTTTTCCTCATGTTAAGATGGAAGTGTCTGTGTTTCAGTTTGTGCCCGTTGCCTCGCGTCCTCTCACTCGGCACCACTGAAAAGAGTCTGGCCCCATCCTCTCGACACCCTCCCTTCAGATACTTGTACACGTTGATAAGATCTCCTCTCAGCCTTCTCTTCTCCAGGCTGAACAGGCCCAGCTCTCTCAGCCTTTCCTCATAAGAAAGATGCTCCAGTCCCCTAATCATCTTTGTAGCCCTTCGCTGGACTTGCTCCAGTAGTGCCACATCCCTCTTGTACTGGGGAGCCCAGAACTGGACGCAGTACTCCAGGTGTGGCCTCACCAGGGCTGAGTAGAGGGGGAGAATCACCTCCCTCGACCTGCTGGCAACACTCTTCCTGATGCACCCCAGCATACCATTGGCCTTCTTGGCCACAAGGGCACATTGCTGCCTCATGCTTAACTTGGTGTCCACCAGCACTCCCAGGTCCTTCTCCGCAGAGCTGCTTTCCAGCAGGTCAACCCCCAACCTGGACTGGTGACTGGGGTTATTCCTCCCCAGGTGCAGGACCCTGCACTTGCCTTTGTTGAACTTCAGGAGGTTCCTCTCTGCCCACCTCTCCAGCCTGTCCAAGTCTCTCTGAATGGCAGCACAGCCCTCTGGTGTATCAGCCACTCCTCCCAGTTTTGTATCATCAGCAGACTTGCTGAGGGTGCACTCTGCCCCTTCATGCAGGTCACTGATGAAGAAGTTGAACAAGACTGGACCCAGTACTGACCCCTGGGGGGCACCGCTAGCTACAGGCCTCCAACTAGACTCTGCGCCGCTGATCACAACCCTCTGAGCTCTGCCATTCAGCCAGTTCTCAATCCACCTCACTGTCCACTCATCTAACCCACACTTCCTGAGCTTGCCTATGAGGATGTTATGGGAGACAGTGTCAAAAGCCTTGCTGAAGTCAAGGTAGACAACATCCACTGCTCTCCCCTCATCTACCCAGCCAGTCATTCCATCGAGGAAGGCTATCAGATTGGTTAGGCATGATTTCCCCTTGGTGAAGCCATGCTGACTGCTCCTCATCACCTTCTTGTCCTCCACATGCGTGGAGATGGCTTCCAGGATGAGCTGCTCCATCACCTTTCCAGGGATGCAGGTGAGGCTGACTGGCCTGTAGTTCCCTGGGTCCTCCTTCTTGCCCTTTTTGAAGACTGGGGTGACATTGGCTTCCTTCCAGTCCTCGGGCACCTCTCCTGTTCTCCATGACCTTTCAAAGATGATGGAGAGTGGCTTAGCAATAATGTCCGCCAGCTCCCTCAGCACTCGTGGGTGCATCCCATCAGGGCCCATGGATTTGTGGGTGTCAAGTTTGCTTAAATGATCTCTAACCCACTCCTCCTCCACCAAGGGAAAGTCTTCCTCTCTCCAGACTTTCTCTCTTGCCTCCAGGGTCTGGGGTTCCTGAGGGCTGGCCTGAGCAGTAAAGACTGAAGCAAAGAAGGCATTCAGTAACTCTGCCTTCTCTGCATCCTTCGTCACCAGGGCACCCACCCCATTCAGCAAAGGGCCCACATTCTCCCTAGTCTTCCTCTTGCTACTGATGTATTTGAAGAAGCCCTTCTTGTTGTGCTTGACCTCTCTTGCCAGATTTAATTCCAAACGGGCCTTAGCCTTCCTTGTTGCATCCCTGCATACTCTGACAACGTTCCTATATTCCTCCCAAGTGGCCTGTCCCCCTTTCTGTATACTTCCTTCTTCTGGTTGAGTTTTGCCAGGAGCTCCTTGCTCATCCATGCAGGTCTCCTGCCTCCTTTGCTTGACTTCCTACTCACAGGGATGCACCGCTCTTGAGCCTGGAGGAAGTGATGTTTGAATATTAACCAGCTCTCTTGAACACTCCTTCCTTCTAGGGCCCTCACCCATGGGATTCCTCCAAGTAGGTCCCTGAAGAGGCCAAAGTTTGCTCTCCTGAAGTCCAGGGTTGCGATCCTACTTGGTGCCCTGCTGCCTCCTCGCAGGATCCTGAACTCCACCATCTCATGGTCACTGCAACCAAGGCAGCCCCCAACCTTCACATCTCCAACCAGTTCTTCTTTGTTAGTACAAGGTCCAGCAGCACACCTCTCCTTGTTGGCTCCTCCACCACCTGTGTCAAGAAGTTGTCACCAATGCTCTGCAGGAACCTCCAGGACTGTTTGTGCCTAGCTGTGTTGTCTTTCCAGCAGATATCGGGGTGGTTGAAGTCCCCCATGAGAACCAGGGCCTGGGATTGTGAGGCTACTTCCAGCTGTCTGTAGAAGGCCTCATTGACTTCCTCCTCCTGATCAGGTGGCCTGTAGTAAACACCCACAACAGTGTCACCCATGCTAGCCTGCCCTTTGATCCTTACCCATAAGCTCTCAACTCGCTCTTCATCCACCCCTAGGCACAGCTCAATACATTCCAGTTGCTCTCTCACATAAAGAGCAACTCCACCACCTCGCTTTCCTGGCCTGTCTTTCCTAAAAAGCACGTAGCCATCCATGACAGCACTCCAGCATGCGAGCTATCCCACCATGTCTCTGGAATGGCAATGAGATCATGGCCCTGCGACCGCACACAGATCTCTAGTTCTTCCTGTTTGTTCCCCAAGCTGTGTGCATTGGTGTACAGGCATTTCAGCGAGGTGATCGAGCATGCAGGTTTCCCAGGAGGGGTACAAGAGGGTCCTCCATAGCCACATCCCATGCGCACTTCCCTGGCTGCATTCACCTGCTGGAGGCATCCTGACTTGAGCAGTCTTTTGCCAGCTACCCTGGCACTAAAACTCTCCCCTTCCCCCATCTTTCCTAGTTTAAAGCCCTCCTTACCAGGTTGGCCAACCTGTTGGCAAAGACCCACGTGCCCCGCCTCGTGAGGTGGATCCCATCTCTCGCCATCAGTTGTCGATCTTCAAACAGGGTCCCATGGTTGTAGAAACCAAAACCCTGTTGCCAACACCAGCGGCGCAGCCAGTCGTTAACCTGGAAAGTCCGTCTCCTCCTCCTCTCATCCATCCCCCTCACTGGCAGGATTGAGGAGAAGATGACCTGGGCTCCCAGACCCTTGACCACCATCCCCAGAGCTCTGAAATCCTGCTTGATGGTCTCCAGTTTGCCCTTGGTGTCATTGGCGCCCACATGAAAGAGCAGCAGTGGGTAATAGTCCGAAGCGTGGACAAGCCTTGGCAGTCTTTCCATGACGTCTCTCACACGAGCCCCTGGCAGGCCACAAACCTCTCTAGACAAGAGGTCAGGTTGGCAGATAGATGCCTCCATCCCCTGTAGCAGGGAGTCCCCCACAACAATCACCCACCGCTTTTTCCGGGTGTTCCAGCAGGGCACAGGGTCTGTTGTCCCAGGTACTTCCCTGGCAGCCATGCCCATCTCCTCCTCATCCTCATCCATGATGAGATAATTCATTGTTGTTAAAAGTTTATTGTTATTAGTTTCCTGTATTATTTGTTTGTAGCACCATACTGGAAAAAGTCAAACTATTTAGATGTGCAGGGTACTTTCAGACCTCTGCATGATAAGCACTTTTTATTACTTAGTTAACACCAGAAATGTCTGAACCATAAGTACTGCACTCCTCTCTTTTCACAGTTTTCCTGCTGAAGCTATGCTCTTTCTGTTCAAAGAGATCTACATCTGTCTTCATTTTGGTGCCCCCAAATCCATGGAAGTTTTAGAGTAACTTGTCTTCAATCAAATATGCCTTCAAGATGTCCTTGCAGTGCACTCATGGGCCACCTTAAGTTACTTTTGCACATCCCAGTTTTCTGCATAGTATCTGCTGGTGAATTCACTTGTACCTTGTACAGCCCATCACAGATGGGCCTTAATTCTCACACCGATGTGCAGTCGGCATGCTGCAAGATTTTGTAATTGGCCTGTTTGTCATATTACTGCCCTCATAATAGGATTCAAGGTGCTCCTCGTGGACTGTTTCCAGCAAACAGATGCACCATTATACAAGGTCCAGATCTCACACCTGTTATCAATATAATGACTTGAGGATGCCTTTTGATCAGTTCATAACAACACAGCTGGTTTTTGTGTTCATTTCCCCCCACTATGTTACAGTTAATACCTGTGAGGAAGGAGCATGGATTTAAACTCACAAATTCTCAGTAAGTCTAAAAGTAAGTTTTGCTTTCCAGAATCCCAGCTATAATGGATTTATGAAATGGTCTAACTCTCATCAGAATCTGGCTTTTGATGATCAAATATGCTGTTCAACATATACATATATTCTCAAACAACAATGTTAACAATCACTCCCATCCTGTGCATCATAATAGCTATTATTTCAAGGTTATACATTGTCTGTAGTAGTATCTTACATAATATTAGAAATGTGAAGTTCCTGACAACTATACTTAAAATATGACAGTAATAAAAACACAGTCTTAATAGTAGAAATTACACTGGAAAACAAATGATAATAAAACCTGCTAAATAGATGAAATGATATAATGCATGCTATTAAAAATTATAACCACTATCAAGTACAAAAGGCAACATAAAATAATACTTAAAAGTAATAATTTTCCCATGGATCTTTAGGTGCTTGGATCTTTTCAGCATGTAATATTCTCCATTAGTAAAGGATGCAATTACTATACTGATGTCTTCATATTTAAAAATCACTCAGAAATAATAATTCATTTTATTCATAGACATTTTTGCTTTCTGCATCATTTAGAAATCAGCTTTCTCCTAGCAAATTTATGTACAGCAAGACTTACATTTGGAAAAACTATGCCACAGCAGTCAATCATACATTAAAAAATGCTGCTTCTTAAAAGGCGATACTAGGCAAAGTGTACAATTACATGTCTGAAAGTCTTCATGACAGACTCAGTTTCACTTTGTCAACATAATTAATTCTTCACTGTTCATGAAGGAAGCTTGGGCCATGACTAGCGTGAAAGCAAAATGTTCAGCAGCAGTGGGTGAAATGCTACATTGCTCATCACTGAAAGAAGCACTGCACTGGCAAGGTTTATAAAAGGAAGATTGCTATGATAAAGGGTCTTGGAGCAGAGAGAGAAAACAAGGATAAAAAAAATGTAATTTCATAGTATCAATCAGAGAATGAATTAAATCCAGGATTTTACATTACAAACAAAATATTAAAGAATAACATCCATATTTTCAGCAATAGATGTCTGAATGTTTTTGAACGTAGGCATCATTATCCTGATTTATAGATATCAAAAAAGTATTCTATTTAATATACTTCATTCTGAAACTTTCAAGATGTAAGTATTTTATATCCATTTTGCTAAAAAAGTGTTGTATTCCTGATAAATAAATCTGAACAAAGGTCAGAAAACAACATATTTTGCCACAATGTGGTAGGACTAACTAGAGGACATGCTGGAATGAGTTCTAATTTGCTTGTAAATTATTCTGTAAATACTGATTATATGCATGAAAAAGACCTGACTTGACAGGTACATGGAAATATGCACCCATATCTCAGAACAGAAGGCTTTAAGTCTGCATGTGCACACAGAAGATCAGAATAAAATTTCATCTCTGCAATAACACTGCAGCTATAAATACACAAGATTTAAGCTGAAGAATAAGACAATTTAAGCTTTTCACTTTGTTTTCACAGCAAGCATATGCAAAACTAACATATCATGTCAAATGCAAAGGTACTTTATGGTTGTATTCCTTGCAACAACATATTTTTCCTAAGGTAAGAAAATAAGTTTGGCTAAACTTGAGCAAGACAATTCCTGTGTTACATATGCTTACTCTAGAGAACCTCTGAACTAGAACAAACAAGGCAAATGAATTCCTTGGTGAATCCTATAAGCTAAGTTTATAGGACTTGTGCTGTGTAACTATTACATTACTCACTAGGGCACCAAACACTGTATGGGTCACTGTAAGCACAACAGGCATTTAAGCAAACATTTGTTCTGTATCAGATTAACGTTTCACTTACTTACTTCTCTGAGTACAAGTATCTAATGAAGCTATACATCTCTAAATGATACAAAGAGAATTAAACTCTAAATCCCATTAGACCAATTAGAGCTACAGTAGCACAGTGTTCCTGCAAGTACTATTGCTGAAGCATGTTTTTCTTTCCCTCCAGTACTTGTTAATACTTTTCAGGTTCCTTCTGCTATCCGCTTTTGATCAGCCCCGTCGATGCTCATAAGTCCTATTCTGCTGCTGCTATGAACAAAGCTTTTTAGGTTATTCTCACAGCTTAATTCCCACCATAAAAGCAGAAGTGCCTGTACACATCCTAAACTACTGCCTTGCGAGTTTGACTGTGATAGTTTCTTCAACCTTCTTCAGCTTGTTCCCTCAAAACTTTCGGCAAGCCCTTTTTGTCATTCAGTCTATCACATAATCTTGCAACAGGAAGGTAAAAGATGATCAACACAAAACCATTGAACCTAAACACACGGAAGGAAACACAGAGACAAGGGAAGCAGGGATGGGCTACCCAGCAGGAACACTGCCTGAGGGCACAGGGATGGAGTTCAGTGCCGCAACTCAGCAGGAGTCAAAAGCAGTAAGGTTTGTGAAGTAAAACAAGAAGTGTTTCCATGACTGTATCGCAACAAGAAAGCTAAGGAAAATGGGGGGACACTCCTCAATGAAGCGGGGAGCTAGTGACAAAGGACATGGGAAAAAACAAGATACTCAAAGCCTTCTTTGCCTTGGTCTTTACTGGTAAGGCCTGCTCAGGCCTCGCAGGTCCCTGGGCCTAGTAGCAGAGTCTGGGGAAGTGAAGCAGTAGCTGTGGCAGAGGAAGAGTTTGGGAGCACTCTGGCCAACTAGACATACACAAGGCCAGGGGACCAGAGGGGAGGTGTCCCAGAGTGCTGAGGCAGCTGGCCAACGCCACTGTGGGGTCCTGGTGGACAAGCTGAATGAATGAACAGTGGCCTTTGCTGCAAAGATGGCTGACTGCATCCTGATTATTATAACCAGAGCAGCCAGCAGGTCAAGGCAGATGATTATTCCCTTCAGCAGCTGTGAGACCATATCTGGAGAACTGTGTGTCCAGATTGGATTTAATGCTTATCTTTGCAATTCCCATGAGATGTCTTCCATTAAAAAAACCACCCTGCTGTCTGTTATCACCTTTTGTTAATACCCCTCCAAGTAGTTTGCATTTCAAACAACAATGGCCCAGTTCAATGTAATCTCTTCTTCTTCTGAAAGTGATTCTGAAAAACTGCATTCAATCTTTGATGCTAACTAGCTGTATCAGTTTTTCTTCTTGCCAATTCTTTGTGGGGGGGGAAAAAAAAACACCACCTCTCTTTCTCACAAGATTTACCATAAAACTCTATCACTTATCACCATAAATCTACTGTCCTGATTACATTTCATAACTTTTGCCTCAGTATTTTTTTTGGTAGTGTCAGAAGTCAGGCTTACTGTCAGGGTTCACCGAGAGCTGGCTGCTCTCTAATGGAGGGGACCTGGGAGCTGAGGGCGATAGCCCAGCCAGCACAGCAGGGCCTTGCCAGCCAGGCCAGTCCCAGCACCCTGAGCAAGGTGGGCAGGCAGGCCTGGAGAGAGGCAGGGCAGGGTGGTCAGTCTGTGGGTCAGCAGCTGGGTCCAGATCAATGGGGCTCATGGCCAGGCAGGCATGACTGTGATGCTGCTGCAGTGCAGCTGAGGCAGGGATCAAGGGCAGGAGCTTCAACTTCAAAGCGGCTCCCGAGCAAAGCAGGAGGAAGGCCCTGAGGAGGCTTCTTAGCAGAGCTTTCTTCAAGGCCAGACACCTGCAACATCTTAGGACGGCTCTGAGACAAGGCAGCCAAACCCCCAGCGAGGCAGGGAAGCTGTGCTCAGGGCATTGACACTTATGGTGCAGTGGTAACAGTTCATTAACAATAAAAATGTCTGAAAGCTTTAAAACCCACAGTCAGAAATTTTCAATGGCTTGATTCCTCCCTACAGAGAGAACATTTCCACCAGACACAGTTTTTTTCATTTTAGAAAGTAATAACAAATCCAGCTGTATGAACATTTTCATCTTGAGAGGTTCTTTGCTTAAGGCAGCAAGTGAAAGTTTATTGAAATTGCATGGACAATTTTTTGTAGCTATTTGGAAAAACTGAAAAATTTTACTTCAACTTCTCTAAAGTGAAATGTATTTTTCCTTTGCAATATCACTTTAATTTGATTTTTTGAATAGGCAACTTTTCTGTAACTAACAAACTAATTCATGTATAACAAAAAAAATACAATTCAACTTCCATTTCAGGGCAGTAACAAGAAGTAGAGCATGTTAATAAAAGTATTGATTATTAACACAGCTCTAACAGAAGTTAGAACCATGTACTCATTATGAAGGTTGTAATTTTGCCAGCCCTACAGCCATTATTAATCCTGGCTGTTCCTGAAGAGAATGGACTGAGGTAATCATTACGCTGAGTGATACTGGAATAGGAGAACACAATTTTGTAAGTGAAGTCTGCTGTTCTGTTTGTTTGTTTTGCTGCAGTGCAGTTGTATGTTTTACTCTCTACTGTTAGCTAATTAGATAGCTAATTAGCTAGAAATTAACATCCAGGAGCATACGGTTAAATCCGTAAGGAGACGTCTGGTTTTCCAATACCTAAAATAGCAATCACTAGACCCAGTCAAAATTGTATGAGCTCAGGCTTTCAGTATGACACCTACTGAGTTGTGTGTGTAAGACTACGTCATGGGAGTGAGCAAACTGTACTGGGAACAACTATGTAACCTCAGTGCTAAGAAACCAATTGCAGGAGGAACCTGAGCCTGATTCTCCTGCATCTGAGGATGTGGATATTATAACCACGATATGGATAATTTCTATTTCTTCTGTCCAATGAATATTTCAGGAGTTAGAAAAGACTACTAGAAGACAGATGATACTAGAAGACAGAGAAAAAAAGAAAACCTTATATATCCAATACCTCAGTGATTACTATATTCTTCAAGGATACAACAGATGTGAGCTTGAATATTTGCATTGCAACAGTTAGTAAAGCTGAATGCCTAATTGCTAGACAATTAGGAAAATGCAATGTTAACAAAACAAACGTTTAATCCATGCTTGGCTTTGGTAGCAAGCCTCTTCCAGGT
This sequence comes from Apteryx mantelli, assembly GCF_036417845.1. Taxonomy (NCBI): domain Eukaryota; kingdom Metazoa; phylum Chordata; class Aves; order Apterygiformes; family Apterygidae; genus Apteryx; species Apteryx mantelli. The sequence continues at coordinate 109,777,285 of NC_089980.1, read as the reverse complement.
ACTGACATGTCTTGAAAATGCTAACAAGATGAAACCTGCAAGAAGAAACACCCAGTCTGAAAGGCCTTCATAGGGAGCATTTCTGCACTGGAAGCCTTCAATTCTCTAAAGATTAGGGCACCGAGTGTGACTGTATCTCAGTGCAGCCTTATAAGACAATTGATAAAGGTGCCAAAGAGTTAAGTATCTAAAACTTCTGTGAATCTAGTTACAAACTGAGATCTTTACTTATTCATTTCTTGAGCTGGACTTAGTTTGACAACAGTGCAAGCATGCTTTCAGGAGGACTGGACTGTAAGAAAGCTGGTATTCTGCATAGTGTTAATAAGAGTAATTCAGTCAGGAACATAGATCACTATATAATTGGACAGATTCATTTGGCAATTAGGACACTTGCATTTAGGTGTCTACACATACTATGCAAAGGCATGACAGTTTCCAATTATAGTCAACTGAGATGTAGCAGAGGATTCAGTTGCTGAAACATGCGCCACTTGCCATTGAGCTGCTCTAGGATATCCACATGAACCTGGCAGATGTAACACAGGAAACCCACAACTTTCTGGAGTTGGCAGCTGAAGGTCATGGGGGATATACAACAGCATGTAAAAAGGACTAGTCGCCTATTTGCAGGCAACTGAATAGCACCGCTCTGCCATACAGTCAATGCAGCCCTGAAAGGGATTCACCTCACCCTGAAGCGGCCCCCAGGGCTCCATTCAGTTTCCTAATCATAGGCACCTACTGAATTTCCCAAGCTCTATTGCCTTACCTCCACGTGTGATTCCAGAAAAGCACAGGTGTGTTACAGGTCCTGTACCATTTCTATGAACCCTGGCTGGATGCTCTGGAGACATATGTGAATGCCAGGGCATCTCAAACAGCACTAAGAATCTATATTTAGAAAAGCATCTGGTCAGCTAAATAGCTCCACTAATTCTATCGACTAGATGTTCATTAACGACAATGGGAGCTTAGATACTGAACTCACATGTAGACATGTAAATCTAGGTCCTTTGCTTTAAAAAGAATTCCTGCCCTTGTCACAGTTTTTAGCTCTGAACATCTTCATGAAATATGGTGACCAGTATATTTTCAGCAACAGAGTGAGTAGGTTTTAAATCTAATAAATAAATAAATAAATAAATAAAATTATGTATTTTATATTACACAAATTATATTTTTTTCCCAGAAGTCCCTTATATCCTCAAATCATTCATTCCCATACAGGAACTCGGAAAATAATTCCAGAGCCATCCTGCTAAGTATTTGTTAGCTGGCTGTATCTTGTTCTTATTGAATTGGGTAATCAGAGGGAATGGTAAATGCATGATTGAATTTCTGCTGGGATACCGCGTCACTGATGGCTGACTTGGTATGGAGGGCATTACTCTTCTACTGCATATCAATTGCTTCTTTTTGCCATGCATGACTTCCTCTGGAGTTTATATATGATTAATCCATGACCTATACTCAACCAGACAATTCACTTTATTCTACTTGACATTTGAAATTATATAAATATATGTTTTCTCATGTCTACCCTGAATATTAAGTTTACTGGACTACTGATTACGAAAACGAAATATTTTTTTTTGACCTAAAATTTTTAAAAGTGCATTTTATCCTCATAAGACATGACTGCTATAGATAGCATTTAAAGATTTTTCTTGACATGTTGCCACAAGATTTCAAAAATTCTAGTGGAAACAGAAAGCTTGACGGGACCAATGTTTTGTAAATTGCTTAGAGAATACAACGGTCACTGTGACACAAGACGACAAGCAAGTCAGTGCCTGCAGCTGTATTTTAAATGATTAAACACAGGAACACAAGTTTCCAAATAATAACTACAAAACAGTCTATGAATAGAGCTAGTAGGTCCAACTGCATATTGTCAGATAAGTCAAATATATCATGCACACATGCAGGCTTGACTGTTGGTATGTAAGATGCATAGTCAGGATAAAAGTCTTGGACTTGATCATACTATGAATTAATTTATTTTATAATAACAATAAAAAATATGTGAAGTAACATTCTAGACTATGTATTAAGAAAAAAATCATAAAAACTAATTTAAAAATCAGTTTCTTCAATTTTTCATTCATTCATCACAATTATGAGGATGGACTAAACAGTTAAAACTTTGGTTTTATTTATTTTACTGTTAGGTTTTCAAGTAAGTGCAACATTTTGCTGTATTTTGGTATCAGAATAATGGAAGTTGACATCAGAATAATATCTAGGAATTTGACTTCAGCTGATAAACACGGCCAAAGGAACTTGTGTATCATTTTTTCATCAAGGAGATTACTTTACTGCTTGGCAAGTATCTCATTACATAAAATTAAGAACAATGCAAAGCTCTTTTACATTTACTCGGCAAGTATCTCATTACATAAAATTAAGAACAATGCAAAGCTCTTTTACATTTGCTTTCTTTAAGAGTTGTAGTGACAGGCAATATTTGCAGCTGTAGAATTTGAAGGCTATTGCATAGTTGAAGAAATCTATTTATTAACTTCTTTGTTTGTCAAAAGGGCAGTAGCATTCTGTTATGTCGCTTTGAAGTTAAGAAAAACTATTTTAATAGGTTTTGTGAACTTACGTGACAGAAGTTAATCCCTTTGAATTCTAATATGGCAAACTGTTTCCGTAAGTCTTAAACCGCATAGGATATGACAAAATTAGTGTCCTCTATATATCAGTGGATCTGATGAGTATCTGATTAGCACAGTGTCTGAAGCTTCCTTGCTAAAGAAAACTGTTTAATAATTCTGGTTTAAAATTTACACAGACTTTTTGATGAAAACTGTGCTTATTTTGGCCACTGGCAATGCTTCTCCAATACTACCGCCTACAGAGTCTTTTATATATTACATTGTCCCTTTAAAAGGGAATACTATCAGGCCTGTTCAGAAATCTCATAACTAACTCTGAAATTATAGGTCTTCTTCATTACTCTACAAAATCAAGTAAACAATCTAGGATGTAAATGTCATATGCTTAGTACCTAGAGGAATTCGAGCTTATGTAACAGATACCTCAGTGTACCTCAAAGTCAGAGGACCTATCTCAACTTTGAATTTATTTTTGTTCAGATACTCCACCACTTTAAGTGACACTATTTATACCAAGAAGGAAGACTTGATTTGATCCATTAAAACAAGTGACAAGAAAATGAAGAAGAATGAAAGGTGAGGCGCAAGTGGTTAGATGCTAGGAGAATACCGTAAGAAGATGTTATTTATAGCTGCTGTGTTCTTAAACTTTCCTCTAAATGTTCATTATGGGCCACTGCTGGAGACAGAAATACTGACCTCACTCAGGAGGTTTTTTTTTTTAATAGAGGAATAAGCAGCAGAGATACAATTTAACAGAGATTAGAATATAAATGCACACATTCATTATGGATAAAATCTCTGTATTTTTAAAGTTAACGTTTCCTAATTATTAGTTATGTAGAAGATATTGTGATCACATATATAATAATGATGTACTACAGATCAAACTATCTGTCTGCAGCAACCGGGTTTTAGACTATTGCTTTTTCCCCAGAAAGCATCATCAACATTCAGTCTTGGCCACTTTCTCTCACAGGAGTATATCACACGGAATCCAGTAGGTTTACTGAATGCATGCAAGAGAGCTGAAAAAAAACCAGGTCCTTACAGATTTTTTCCTCTTCAGAAACCCCTTGAGATTTCTAATTACAGAGTTACTCACTGGGCCAAATGGAGTAAACTCGTGTTTGAACTCATGCAGCAGACTCTCCTACCATTAGCTGAAGTGCTGGGAACTGGAGTCTTTTGTTGGTTTTGAATGCTGTGTTAATGAAATAACCAGCCTGAAATAACTGCTGCTCTGGGCTGAAGCTTACGGTTTCAGTTCTTAAGCTGAAGACAGTTTAGAGTTGTCTGGTACTTCAGTTGCAAACTTTAAGTAAAATGAACAAAAGATTTTATTAATATAGTATTTCCTTTTGGTGTCCTCAAAAACATAGCTACTTTAAAAAGTTCATTAACTACTTCTTCCATATTCCTAATTCTTGTGGGGAAGGGAGATGCTAACTGAGAACTAACAGTATGCTAGATCTTGGCAGTGTCTGGTTGTCATTTGTGCACCTCAGAATTTGGGCTGATTTTCCTGTGTTACTGTTATAGCTGTGACCTTTTCAAACCAGTGAAACAGAATTATCCGTTGCTTCTTGTGACATTACACTCTTAGAAGAATTCCTGATGGCAATGTTCACATTATGAAAAAAAGACTCTTGCATAATTTTCCCAACTCCTTTTCATTTTATTACAACCACTTCTATTTATGGTAGTATAAATTAATCATTTTTTGTTTGTTTAGCTTAGTGTTACCTTTAGGAACCTGATGCACTTGAAGAACCATCCTGTTAGGAGCACTAATGGCTTTAGACAACACAGTACCCCCAGGAAGTGGAGCCTTAGATTACACTAGAATAAATGCATTATTCTGACCTACCTTACAAGGCTTTGTTCCATTCAGATCTGATTTCCAACCTTCCCCTCTCTTACTTGTGCTCCTCATGGGTCCTTGCCTTCCCAAAGTCGGTCTTAAATCTCAGGCATCCTCCTACTGCACTTCAGTCCCCAGTGTGCTACCTACCTGCTAGACCTCTTGACCTTTCTCCTAGAAATGCAAGTCCTGGCTCTTGCTTGGGCAATGTGGAATATACAGTTTCCTCTGAGTGTGCCAGACAAAAAAGTACCTGTGTACAACTTGCTGAATATTAATTGCTTGAATGCAGCCTATAGGAATTGCAGGGTAATTGAAACTGCTTACTCTCTACAAAAGAGGGACAGATGACCTTATATGTACCTCAGATAAGTTCTGTTATGAGGACAATTCTCAAGGAGCAGCAGGCATGCAGTAATCTGATTAGGATAGGCTAGTCCCTTAGGGCCTTAGTTGTCATTTGCACTGCACCCTAACTCAGGTGTTGAATGGAAGTAGAGGGTGCTGTTTCAAATGATAATATTGCCCTCACTGAGTCCTGACTGAAGCGGGTGGAATTCTTTTCATTTTCCTTAAAAGGTATGATTTAATATAATTCTTAGTGCAATCCCCTGAAAACATTGCTCAGTATTTACACTTTGGCAATAAACATTGTAAGAGCTGGATCAAATGAGGACTGTGGATATTGGTCTATATGAGCAAATAAAAGCATATTCCATAACTGATCTTGTTCACCCTGGGTTTCTTCTACTTCTAATTTAGTTTTCCAATCACTGGACACTTGTTGGGCAGCCCCAACTTCTAAAGTTTATCCATGATGTACCAAATCTCTGTGCTGCCTGAGAAACCATTCCATGCTTGGTGGTTTCAACCGCTGCTCAGTGGGACATATCACCAAACACTTTGAGAATACTTACATACTGATTTGAACATACTCCTTCGCCTCTCTCATGTACATAGTTCAGAAAGAACCACAAATATTTTTAGTGTTTGTTAGACAAGTCAGTACTTGATTTCAGTCAGTTCATCTTTAATTTCCTCTAACATTTGTGGTCAGGATTGCCAGGGTATGTTCCTTATTGTGTCATTCTAGCTCTGCCACCTCATTTATTCACTTTGCCTGACTCCTTCAGGCACAATCCATACTACTGTCTGATATTTACCAGTCCCTATCATTTGGTAAAGCCCTATTTGTCCTTACTCTTTGTTATTCTCCTCTGCTGTCTCTTTTTGCCTCATCAATTTCTTCTGTTCTTTTCTCTCCCTTCTTTCTTGCATGTTCATTAGTCTCCATCATTTAATTTCCCTTTGTTCTCTCCTGGTCCCTTGAGCCATTCATTGTTCTCTTGTCTCTTTTTCTTTTTGATCCAATAACCACCATCAATCCAGAGATGAGATATTCAATCTTGATAAGCAGCTGTTTTTTAGCAATTCGCCATCCACTAAAAGTGCAAACTGCGCTTTGAAAAATCTCATGATAATTCATTACTCTGGAAGAGTAAGGTGAAATGCAGGGCAAAGAGTTTGGCCAGGATCCATAGTCCCTATTCACAAAAAAAAAGCTTTTAAACGAAACGGAGAGAAACCTTTCCAATGTGTTCACCAGGTGGAGGAATTACTAAGAGGATGACAATGTACAAGAAACAGTTTTCTGTGGCTCAGATATAAGCTATCCGTACTTGTAATAGTGTCCAAAAATTCAAATCTGTTCTGGAACTAGAACACAGGAGTTTTTACCAGATGAATTACCTGTTTTATGTACAGCACATGTTCTGTTGATCAGTGTCCTGAATCCAGATGGCATTACATTTTAAAACCTCACTTGAGAAGAGAATTCAAAGTTTAAAAGTTCATATAAAAAGCCCTGAAAAGCTGTTGCTGCAGAGGCAATACAGCAAGCGCACTCTTACATGGAATAAAGAATTTAACAATGACTTTCCAGAAGCTACATACTCTTTAATTTGAGTCTATCAATTGCAAGTGCATTCTGTAATGGGATTTTGAAACTGCATCTATCTGCTGGATGAGGACTGTAAATCAGGTCAAAAGCAGTTCAGCTTGTCAGTTCTGTGCTTGAAACTCACTCCATAGGCACAACAAGGGAGGTTGGACCTTGGCTGGTAGTTTGAAAAGGAGGTTATTTAACAGTAACTGGAGTTCTTCAAAAGATGTAAAGAGAGTTTCCAGAAGGAAAAACATGAGCTTGTACAACATTATATTGGATCTAAGAGTTGCAGAATAGAGGGTGAGGGCAGCCTTGCACACAGAGGCCCTTCAGGCACTTACAGGAAAAGTCCCTGAGCTTGAGGGCTTGTAGCACTTCTGTACGCACATTGTTGAATATTCATTTATAGAATCCTCGAAGAAGAAAACAGCCAGATTCCTACATGAGGTAAACCCAAGACAGGCAGACTGAGGGTAACATGTTGGAAGAAAGACTCAAAGCCAGGAAGAATAGAAACTTGAAGATTATTAGAGTGATGTTGGTTATTTTATCATCATTCTCAGTGCATCCCTACCCAATAGCCAGTGAAGTCAACAGGAACCTCTCCATTAGTGTCAGTGGAAACTGGATAAGGTCTTGAATGGTTACTACCTCTGAAGTATACTCAGAAGTGTACTTCTGAGTTCCTAGGTGTATTTCTCAACATACTTCATTATGGTGAGCCTGAGAACTGAACTAACCGCAAGCTCACTATAATACTGTTCTGGAATGCTTGCTGTCCTCTCAGTATCTGACAATGCCCAAATGTCCATGTATTGGGTCCAATGATTGGAAAAAACTGAGAAAAAATGGTGTTGAAAATAAGCTCAATTAGAAAATACCGTCTAATAATTAATAGTTTTAAATGGTTTAATTTTTCTAACAGAAAGAACCACCACTTACTTTCTTAAATAAAATCTATTTTGTACTTTGTGTGTTTATTTAACGTTTCACCCATACATTACAAAATACTGTGTTTTTCTGCCAGGACATTATCTCTTAACTCTAACTAACTAACTCTAACTGGTTCCAGGATTCACACAAACTTATTCTTTTGCATTTTTGTGTGCTTGCTTGACTACAGAAATGAAAACCAAAAGCAAATAAAGGGAAAATGCTTCCTGAGATGGATTTTTTAAATCCATCCATGGAACATTCTGTACATACAGTTGTTTGGAATAGAAGGTACTTCAGGAAAGAAATAATCCTATACCCAAAGGAATCAGCTGGAGCTCTTCTCTCTGGGTGCAGATCAAATAGTGGAACAGTCAAATTCAATTACACTATTCTTCCTATAATGTTTTATTTGTTGAAGTTTGCCTTAATGTCCTGCAGCCTTTGGATAAAAAACAAAGCTGCTAATAAAAAGATTTTACAGCTTTTCCATACCTCGTTCACAATAGGTGCCAGTTGTTCCAAGAGGACAGTGACATGTGTAGCCATTTGGCAGTGGCACACATGTACCACCTTGTTTACACAGATGTGGGGGATCGTGCTCCGGATCACATATCGACATAGTTTCTGTGCAAAATGCACCTTTCCATCCAGTCAGGCAGTCACAGCTACAGTGCATAAGTGAAAGAAAAGAATCCAACATTATTACCAAAAGAAACCAACATTTTAGTAGCAATGTAGTCAAGATTTTTAAGTTTGGATACCTATATTTAGCCATCTGAGACAAAATGGTTATCAGAAGAGTGTAGTACCCAGGTTTCTCACTTAGCTTTTTGATATGCTTATTTTATTGCAAGAAAATTTTATCTAATCAGAAACATTATATTTTTAATATTTGAGTCGCAATATTAACATCCAGAAAAAAACAGTCAGGCTCATGGCTCTTTTTTGTATTTTGCTCTACAAATAACTCAAGAATGCCTTGGCTTCAGGATAAACTAGGGGGAGTCACAAGTGGAAATAAAATGGAAAGAAAAGCAGTGAAGTGCATCTATAAAATTAAACCCAACCATCAGTATAAGGAAACTACTGACTTACTTCCAAATTTTAACTAGTAACAGGAGTCTGTCAGCAACTGCCTCTCATTTAGCTATTACTAATTTGTTAAATTCTTACATGTTGCACATCAGAGGTAGGTTTAGGGTAGCATTTGATGGAAAAGAGGATAGTGGATTCCATCATGAATGAAATGGCAATCTGAGTGTCATATATTTCGGCTATAAGTCTATGCCATCATCAAATTGTCTAAACTGGCTGAATCATTGGACTAATGAGTGTCTACTAGTCTTTACCCCCTTCTTTCATCCAGATCAGGAGAATATAATAAAAAAATACAAACTAATCTGTTAATTTAAGATTAGTACAGATGCTACAGAAATTCTACAATATAGAGAGTATTAAAAATGCCCTCTTTATTAAAAACAAAAGTTTCAAAATAGTTCAAATGAAATATGTTATACCTATTTATATTTTATAACCTAGTGGCACTCTGTGATATATAACTTGTTTCCCTGAATAGAAGTACTTATTGATTTTTCCACAGAAGTTTTCTCTTTCAAGGCTACAAATGAAATCTCATATATTTTGATTGATTCTTAGCCCACATCTTTTTGTATATGTGCATCTCTCTTGGATTTTTCTTCAGACTCACTGAGCTATACTTTCTCAATTAATCAGCCCACTATTTCTAGGCAAAACATATTGAGGAGTCTGTGAAACTCTGCCTTATTTCAGGTATGATCTGTAACTATATTTCATTTTCTAGACTGTTCAGATACATGGCACAATACTGTTTTTACTGTTTTACTAAACCTTCAGAACAGACAACATGAAAACAAAGCCCAGCCACCAGCCTCTTCAGTTTGATAAACAGCTACTTGGAATGAAGGAGAAAAGAGGACAGGACCTTGCAAAAGCAAAAAACCCTCAATTCATCACAGTTTAGCACTAGAATGTTTTCTGTCTCAACTGTAACTGTTATACTTTGATGCATAGAAGCAACTGAGAAGTAATTGAGTGGCATATAGAAATGTCCATTTCTTGTACTGTGAAGTAGTGTTTGAAGCTGAAGCTACTGCTGTTGGGCAGCATACACAAAGGTTCTTCCCTTTTCCCTTGCTGAAGTCTGCATAAGCCTGTTTAAGATCCTTTTCACAATTGTCTTTAACAGCCTAATAAATGTTAAAAGTTATTTAAATGAGTTGAAAACTATTTACACAGAGCTGAACATGTTGTTTGCTGTGGCCTACAGCAGCAAAGTTCTATGAACTGGTACAATCTCTTCTACTTAACACTCCTAATCAAGTTGGACTGGGGTTGAGAAGTTTGGATCCAGCATTTCCTAATCTTTAGAGAGATAAGGGAAGAGGCAGCACTACAAACCCTTTCATCACATGCCCTGTCATGCTCATCTAGTTTTCTTTATACTTTGTTTGGTTGCATGTTGTTGTTTTTCCAGAACAGAAGAACCTGATGGCTTGCTACATCACCAGTGCCTTTATTCTCAAGAAGTTAATGACCCATTTCTTTAGATGCAAGAGGTGGAATTCATTTTGCAATCAAGATACCTAATTTCACCTATTTATATATGAGCTAGAGGATGGATTCTTTTGCCTAAACATCAACATTTAGTGTTATTTTACAGCTGGGGAACCAGAGCACTGTATATCCCACAAACTAATATGTGCATAGGATACAGTCAGCTTATGACTGTAATGACAAGAAGCCACATTCAATTACCTCAACTTAGACATTTAATGGCATCTGCATGCCATGGTGCATCTGCGAGATCTGTGTGGAACTAGCAGGTAAGAAAGAAGATCTGCAGAAGACTTGTGTTCATCTGGACCACCCCACTGAGTCCAGGAAAGGTACCACAGAATATATGCCATTGGAATGCATTGCTTAGACAGCTGGAAAGGCCTGGACCTCCACTGACTACAACAGGATCTTACACACTTAGTTCACCTGGAGACACTTTAAATTTAGGTGTCTTAAAAGCTAAATCTCACTGCAAGATACTTTGCTATTTTCAGGTTTTTGAAAAACAGTTAAAAGGAACCTTCTATACTCTGGCTTTTAGAGTTTCTGAAGAGCAATTACCAAAATGTCTCTTAATTCTTCTATAGCATATTTTTAGGTAGAGAAAGGATAGGAAGGCTTTTAACTTTGATAGCTTGCCTCAGAGGAAACTGGATAATCTTGAATCCCCTAATTTTGCAAAGGATTTTCAATGAGCTGCACTGCACAGCATATATATGGAAAGGTGGACCAGTGCAGGAAGCAAGAACTCTCAAATTCACAGCTCCCAGAGAAATAAAACAAAAGATCACTTTGGATTCTGAAAATCTCAACTACTACTTCAGGTTTTGTAACCTTTGTATTTAGGAACTTTGAGTATGGTTTATTTTTGTCAAATATTTGTTTGTTTCTTTCTTTCTTTCTTGTCAAACATTTAGCAGTATCATACTCTAAAGTTCACAGAATGGCTTTCCAGTTTCAAAGTCCCAGAACAAGACCAAACTGAGCTCTGAAACAAGTAAAAGTTCCTGTACAAGTAAGGACAGCAAGTTTATGTCACTGTTGATTAAGGACCTAAACCTGAAATCTATTGTATCAAAATATAGCATCTAAAAATTCATGAAAATTAACTTCATTTTATAAACTTTATAAGCAGTATGTCTGTATCTCACTACACAAAATCCTTACCACACATAATCAAACTGGAAGCATTTCTTTACCTGTATAGGAAAATAACGAAAGGTCCTAAAGGATTTCTGAGGAGTTGGAAAGTTTGCTTACATTTGATGTTGTTTCCTACACTAAACGAAGAGCATTCCTACATTAAATGTAGAAAATGTCATGTTTAAAATAGGTCAATGTTAACAAACCCAGAACTTTCCATCTGCAAATGTGGTATCAAGTCAGACAAATTAACTTGTAGCAGTAAGGAAGGGATTCAGCCATCCAGATTCAGGTACCTAAATTTAGACGTCTGCATTCAAATTGGGTGTCTACTCAATGGAGATCAGAGGGTCAATGAGCTTACCTAATTAGTTAGGCCAGCTGAGACTGGGCAAATGTCTGGTGCCATTTGAAACTCCCTGCAGTATTTCATCTGGCCTCCAGCTACTACTCCAGAGGGTCATGAGTCTCTCCTAGGTCCTGTGTCACATCTGTGAACATTAGGTGGATATCTCAGATACTGCAGGACATTGGCCTGTACTAGCCAACAGGCCAGTCCAAACTACTGGAGATTTCTTAATATATTTATTAAATGTATCATATTGGAATTGAAAGACATTGAGCAATGAAGGGGATCTCTTAATAAAAGTGGCTTTAAACTGAGGCAGTGGAAAACTAGAGCATTAAGGAAAAACAGTCTATCTTCAGTCTAGAAGGCAAAAAGTGAGACAGAAAAAATTACAGTTGTAAGGAAATTAACTATTTTTTAAATGAAGAGAACAACAGAACACTGCAAAAGTGCCCCATTAAATAAGCCAAATTGGATGAGAATTTCTTAGAGAGCAAATCCACTCAACAAAAGTAAAACCTTTTATTGACCAAAAAGACAAAAATTAAAAAGAGAAATGCCTTTTCCCTTACAATCTATAAAAATACGTCCTTGCATTGAAAATTGAGTCTAATTGGATCTAGTTTAACAGTGAAACTACAACAGCTCTCATTTTATGAGGCATTCCTGTACTATATAAAGATATGGTTTAATGGCCTAAACCTAAATGACTAGTGCTATTTGAAAAGCAACAGGGTACTGAAAAGCCTGCATGAGGCTTGGAGATATAACAGAGGGCTTCTGTGAGACCTGAGCTCCTCTGAAACAGCAGCTGAAGGCCAGATGGTCTACCCAAGGATATCTATATGTTTAGGCAACTGAATCCTACCCATTATGTCTCATGTTCAAAGTACACATAAGACATATTTTGTCTCTTATTTCAGCAACATGCAGTAGCCATAACACATCCTAGACTATCTTGTTATAAATAATTTTCTATTGTATATGCTTCTGTGCCATAAATAAAATAATGGAGGATATTATTGTCCCTTGAACATAAGATTCATTTTATTTTTCAGATCCTTCTTCTTTATTTTTTTAAAACATAGTATTCTGCTCTGATGCTGGGCAGAATGTAAAGCTCACTGCTTTTCCTTTTGTGCTTCTATATTTAACTCAAAGCATTATCCCTATAGTAACTGAATCTACAGTTTAATGGCACTGCATACTTTCTGGTGGGTGGTGAAAGCAAGGCATAAAAATAGCTCAAAACAACAACAAAAACCTCTGGAGAAAGATCACTGAAGGAGACTAAAAGTATTTTAACACAAATCCAGTTCCCTCAAGGACTCTGCTCTTCAGAGGAAGAAGAATCTACATACACAGACACTCCACTGTGTACAGTCTGTATTTGCCTTCTTATCTGTCTTGCTGTCTGCAGTGTTTTCAGACAATGTCTTCAAATGTTTTATATCAGTGCTTCTTTAAAAAAAAAATTACACAAATAGGTGTAAATAAATGAACGCATGTGGGGAAGCACATGTGGGGAAGTAGATAATAATTAACTAATCTTGGCAGATACTTTTAAAACCAGGAGTGCTCCTCAGCTGAAGTTTTATAGAAGAGTTATAAAGTGTTTGAAAACAAGATTAATTAGGATGAAAATGCTGACACACAACAGCAGTGTGGAACTGCAAATGGACCTCCTTCCTTCATGCCTTACAGTCTGGACAAAATATCCATCTAGACTTAGCAATAAGGCATGAAAGACCATAGACTTGTCATCTTCTGTGCCAGCTAAAGGTATTTCTGCCCCACCCTGGCCACTTATCTCATACATAGGCCAGCTGAACAGCTCATATGATGAACTGAGCTAGTTTGGACAATTTTGGTGTGAGATCCTTGCTAACCCACCTTGTTTTGTTTGAAATGGATTAAGAAAAAGCCTTACATGAGCAGGTCAGCCAGCAGATTTGGAAAGGCAATGGTGAATGAACGCTTGAGAATGGCATTAAGAGTGACCAAGGAAGGTGGATTTGAGAGACAGCAAAGTGTCCACACACAACAAGGCATAGAGAACTGTTTATATTAGAGACTGAGCAGGAGAGAAAATGGACGCATGCTAGGTAAGTGAGCTCCTAAGAATTTAAGCTGGCTCAGAACTTTGGGCATTCAGTGGTTTACTCCAAGAAGCGGTTCTCATATGAAAGTACTTATTTCCGGGAAACAGGAGGCACCTTTTTTTGCCTCATTAACCACATTCAGACATTAAGACATTCAAGCTCTCAGCAATTTTGGCATTTTGTTCTCTGTTAGCTAGGCTGCTCACTTAGTTCTAAAAAGTGCTTTTCTTAAAGAAGTTCTTCCCATGCATTTCATAGTAAGTCTGGGTGCCAGTGACTTTAGTGGGAGCAGAGCTGGTCCATGGTGGGATTTCCAGAAAAAAAAAAAAAAAAAAAGGTGTCCTAAAATAATTTTAGTATTTTAGGCTTGATTTTATTAGTGTAGTATTAAAATTCTCTGTGTAACTGAACAGGCCCCTCAACAGTTTCTTTTCCTTTCTCGTAATATGAGATGTTTCTGGACACTTTTGTTATCAAGATACTAAGTTACCAGGTTTATTAGTCTAGAGATTAGTCTATGTTTTAGTCCACAAAAATAATTTTATACTTACTAAACAGTAGAGCCACTTTCTATGCACTTCCCACCATTTCTGCATTTTATTAAACTGCATGGGGAATCTTTACATTGTCCAACACTACGACCAGCATTGGGGTGACCTTCTGGAGTCCCTGGTGATTTAAACTCTTGATTCTTGTTGGTGCGGACTTGAACATCAAAAACACAACCTCAAAAGTAGAAAGGAAAAAGAAATGAAGTTTAAAATAGATCCAGGAAGTCAAAACAAACCAAACAACAAGATAATGCCACCCCACACCAGAACATCTTCAATAGATGGAAAGCCATACCATCTCAAAGAGCTAAAGGTATGCTGGTTACTTTCTGCTCAGGCAAATGAGTGAATGATCGTAAGACCCTTTTTTTAATGAGAGGTCTAACAATAGAAGTCACTCCTCGAGAAACATACAAAAAGCAGGGTCAGTGACTGAGGGCTGATGTAGGTGCAATTTTGTGTTTACACCCACATGCACTTGCGGGAATGCACCTATATCAGACAAAGGCAGCCAAAAAAGAGAGAAAAAGGAGGACAATGGTCAAAAAGTCTGTTTAATGTAAAATACATAACAAACTAGAGAACACTGACTAATAGAATGCAGGTAGGGAATGTGGACTTGAATTTCTTTAAGCTGGAAAGGACCTCCTTTAGGGCAAGACCCAGATTCTCCTCTTCCTAAATGAATGCTTCAGTTCCTGTTACATAAAGATCATACAGCACATGACCACAACATTTTGAAGAATGTGCACCTTTAAGCCATTGCTCTCAGGAAATATTTCAAAAGTTTCATCCATACTAGTAAGCTAAACACTGCAAGGGCCTGTTACTTGGTCGTGCAGACAACTGACCCAGTCTAGTCACATCTATATTACTAAACTCTCACTAGCTTCCTGAACAGGACAGCTGCATCTAGACTACTGATTGTCAACTACTACTGACGTGTTAAGTTTTCCCAGACCAAAAAGATTTAATGGACCATGGTAAGAATTTATCTGTAGAGATGACTGAGTGTCAGTGCCCACATCATGCTCCAATGCTGTTTCATTTGCTAATACACCAGTAGCCCAAGAGAAAAGACGAGCCAAAGCTTCAGAGTGGAGCAGAGTTCAGCACACATTTCCTACTGGCTACCTCCAGGCAGCTTTTGGTTATCCTCTGGGCTTTCTGGGGATTGCCCTTTTGGAGATTCTTCACTCTTCCTAGTGACTGCACAGGATGGTTAGACTCACAGGTCTGACATTTTGTCAGTGTTTCTGAATCACTTTTTTGGGGTCCACATGCCTATTTACGTAGTGCGAAGCCAAGACTATGCTATATATGATATCTTTTAGGATCACACTCTAAGTACCTTTTCAAAATATATATGACTATCTAAATGATTAAGAGCTATGGATTTAAAAGTAGCCTTAGGCAGTTTGAAATGTCATCCAGATCTTTACAAAAATATATACCATTTTAAACTAAAAACCAGATTTTAAAACACTATAGTTAAACCAGTAAAATTATGTGTTTGGAAATTCTCATACCTTTCTAAACCTGATTTATACAATTTAGCTGAGATTTCATGAATTCCCACAATGCTCAAAAACATGAGAATAGCAGGTATTCAGAAGTGGATGCCCAAGGCTCTCTGTTCAGTGTTAGAAGCAGGGAAAGGATATGATATGAAGATTGTAAATAATTATCAAACTAGGCTATTTTTAAATTGCTTAATATGAATTTTTGCATGATTTGGTGAAATCACATAAAACCTGGACTTCCACTTGAAAGATACAGTGAATGTCCAATTGTGGTTATTTCTTCAGTTTTTATTACATAACAAGAACATATTGACTTTTTCCATTGTCTCTTTCACAGTTTGGGACTTCATTATTAATTTTATATTTTTACCTATTCAAGGATCGTGACAGTTCTGAGAAAAGTTAAATATAATTGCTTTGTGCCTCACACTTATTGCTATAATTCTCTTACTCATACTGAGTATGTTAGTACATTTATCAGGTTGTTTGACTTGCAAATACCTTTGACTATTTACAATTTTGGGACTTCTCTCTTTGACCATATTATCTTTATACAAAGAACTGATAGAGAACAGGGGTATTTTCACATTTCACTGACACAAGCAATTGTTGACACTTAGTAGCTCAATAAGTAAGACACATATTATTTGCTCAGAGTGAGAAGGTCATGTTTTCAGAGTAGTTTTACATATCCTAATATACTGCTTAAAATTTTACATTTTCCCATGAGCCTTCAGTGGACACTCACGTGTTATTCATTTTAAAATCTAGCTTTATGCATTAAGACATCTTATTCTAAGGCAATACTGTTTACATTAACTTACTGTTGACCAAATTATTCAAACTTACATATGTAAAAGTTGGACATAAAGATAAAAGAAGTAGAATCTGTAATCTTTACATTTCTAAATACTGAGATAGATATCTCCCTTTTAGCCCCAAGTTTCTGTTTTTTCCTTCACTCTTGGAATATAGCTGCCATTAGATTATCAGACTATTCTGATGAAGGTATATGAGATTTTCTCATTATGACATAATTGGTTTTGAACGAAATATAGTATCTATAACTTTCATAGCAAGATAACTATTTTAATTATAGTTAGAACAACTTTCTTAGGCAGGCTTTTTTCTTATTACACACAGTTTGTAGTTCTGTTTAAATTGCCACATAACTGGTAATTTAAAAACCCATGTTAGGCAATTTAAAAATAACCTAATTTAATGATTATTTGCAATCTTCACATCATATCCTTTCCCTGCTTTTAACACTGTTAGTTTTAGCCCACCACGTGCTCAGTAAATCCTAACTAATGTTTCATCTGCTTATCAGTAGCAGATAAAGCATGTTCTGTTCTCCTGAGTCTTGCTAGAGTACTAAGCAAAAGCAGCCCAGAGCCCTGTGTAAACAATGGAAAGCACAGTGAGTATTCAAGAACTGGTAAGGTCATCATGGAAAATAAATTGGCATTTGTGGTGATGGCTAGTTTAACTGTACCTGCATCACATCTAGGTTAGAAACAGTTCTTGTGCATTTGTAAACAAAGCATATAGTAAGTTCTAGAGAGATGTTTGTCTTGGCTTTATGAGTTCAGCTGAATTTTTCAGTTAATTTTCATATTTCTTCTAACGCTGTTAGTGCTGGGATGCTGATAAGGACTCAGCCTACCAATTTGAGCCCGTCATATTGCAAGCAGGCAGTATGCAATCTTCTGCAGAGGGATCAGCTAATGAATGCACCTTCTTTCTGACCTGAATTCCCTCTGCTCTCCTAGTTCTGGGCCTCTTTTAAGGAGAGACTGCCAACTGTTCTGAACAGTGGAAAGGTTTTCTGACACAGGCAAGTTTGCACTAGGAATTGAAAAGGAATTTCTGAATTAATTTCCATTTGTGAGTTAAGTTCAGTTTGATCCCAAAGATCATATTTTGATGTAAATTAGCTGAAATCAGACACTAACAAGACAGTGCACTCAAAGAGGATGTACTACCTTCTCATTTTTAATCATCTAGTGGATCCTTAGACACACTTAGAGTTTTCTGTCTGTAACTTTTTTTTACTGGAGTTTAATTTATAGGTTTCACCCCAGTCGAGCAGCACTCAAAAGCCACCAAAGAACTATTCAAAAATGGATTAAGAAAACTTCAGAGCTTGTCATAAAAAATATGACTTCATTATATGATTTTACTTTTTTTCTGATATATCCTTATCATGCAATATTTTTTCACAAACTTTTCACTAGTCCCCCTTACTTGCTTGTAAGCATTTGGTATTAATTCAACTAAAAAGTATAAGCAGCAAGCATTTTCAAGTAGAGGTACTAAGAATGCAGCAAGAAGCCTCTACACAGATAAGCTGTAGTCTATCTGAATACAGCACTGATTTCCACATTTCTAAAATCCTACCTGTCCTAAAGTGCTTTCTTTTTTTTCCTATTTTTCTTGATTGTTTGTGAGTGTTGAGCAGTTCCCCTTAAAAGAGAAAATGGCCCACACAATGACTCCACCCAGTGCTGCTCTCAGCTGTGATCCAAACAACCAGAGCTTGAATGAATCACACTAAACTGTGATGCAAGAGGCAACGCTAATTAAAAGCTAACTCATAAGTCACTTTCCTATTGTTTCTGAGCATCTTCTGTTACACCTGTGTTGTAGGAACATAAAGGAAAGAAGTCTTTGCCCTAGCAGGCTTTCAATCTATTCCAGCTTATTAAGAACATAAGCTTTAACCACAATGCTATAATTGTATCCATTTGGATCTCAACTGAGTTCTGGGTTTATCTTATTTTTAAAATTGACCTCAGAAGATGGAAAACACAATCCCTGGCTCTCTCCATCAATTGCTTCTGCGGCTGGAGCCTGCACCCTGCTGTCATGGTAGCACAGAGCAGCAAACATGAGAACTTTCCTTCTGTTCCTTAGGTTTTTCTCCCTAACACCAGACTTTCTGCCTGTTTGAGGGATGTGAGGTTTGGAGATTCAACTGTAACTTCTGCCTTTTTCCAAATCCAAATTCACCATCTCATTTTGTGTAGGTGGGTCACAGTGATGAGTTGTGTTAGACCTGAATGAGAGTGGAAAGGTAGTTGGACATATACTCCACTTCAGACTGTCCATAATAAGCAGGCATAAGTGAGTCTCTTTGACCACATTACTTGCTGCTCCCTAAATTCCACAATGACTTTTTAGAGAAGCTGCAGTTACGTTCTGTTAAGATCTCAGAATACTCACAAAGCTCCCTTAATTACATTGTTACAGGACAATGAATACAGCATGTCATTTAGATGAACCATCTTAACATGATCCCATCTACAAAAGGCTCCTGTGATCCCACAAGGAGCTATGAACTCAGACACGCACAAAGTTCAGAGCACCTCAAACTCCACATGAACTTGGCTGCTTCATTTGAGCTCTACCTTAAGCAGTTTCTTCAGCTTCTCACAGGGTCTTAAGAAAGTTTCCAAAACTACTCAAGGTACCATTTAACATTCTTCAACCTATCAAAAGAATCTTTCAGTGCTGATCAACTTTTCCTCAACTTAAAAAACCCAGTCTTCTGACACCTTCTCTGCCTCAGTCCTTCCCTCTAACAACAGTGCTATCTGCCACTCATTTTTCACTAGATCCCAAACTATGCTGCTCCTTCTCTGGCTGCTCTGATAGAAATGAAGGAGGTTTCTACTTCGGTGCAGTCATAGAAATGCAAGCATAACTTTGTCTTTATCCTGGCTTTCCTGCAGTATATCTTGCACTACTAAAATCTTTAATTTTATCCAGCACCCAAATAACTGATGTTATGATGATCTCCTCACCTGTTCATGTCTTGCTTTTGCACCTCACAGCTGACAGAGTTCCCCTTCCTTTAAATCTTGATGGGATTGTCATCAAGCAGATACTGCATCTTCTAAGCCGCTCATACATTTTGGAAGTAGTGCTCAGACATTATAAGAAACTCCTCCTTTTTGCAATATGCCATCAAGATATAACAATCTGAACATTGTAGTAACAGACCTAAAACTTCTTCTGCCCTCCTAGTCCCTTCTCTCTGTTGCACCCTTAACTCTGCTCTCTGTTCTGTTCTTCTCATTCTCCTGCTTGCTGCCTTGACAGAGGAGCAGTGGCCAGGTGGGGATCAATGAAAAGTCCTGAGAAACTGCCTGCAGGACAACTGATGAACAGAAATGCTGCTTTGGCTGGAAGAAGTCACAGTTCTGATGAAGCATTTCCATCGCGAATGAAGAGATAAACTCTTCTTGGACTGAGTTACTACCTTTGATTTTTTTTACCCACTGCTCTGCAAAAGCCCAACACTTCTAAAATCAATAAACTCAATGAAAACAGGACTTTAAGAAAGAGTTATGAGTAGACTTATCTGCAGTTTATTAAAGACATTTATTTTCAGTTCCCCCCTCCCCCTTGGAAATTATCTGAACAACAGCTGCTGAAGGCATGCAGATAAGGGAGGAAATGGTCTGAAACAGTAGCTGTAGCGAGTAAAAATCCTGAATGATTGCACACTGTCACTGGGGACAGTAGGTCAACAGCAACAAAGCTGACCTCCATGTTTCTTGATCCAATAGTGATTGTTTACAAAGGGATAGATATACTCTTGTATTAGAAGCAAAATGGTTTAAATAAATCATGTCTTTAAAAGCAGCCAACAGCAGTTTCCCAAAAGTCTGAGTGGTTTAATCAACTATCTACTAGATAAATTTATCTTGACTGTCACTTCTAGAGTTTATCTGTGGGTTCCCTATAGCTCCAGACTGACTGAAGTAAAATAGTTCCAAATTTGCCTTTATGTTAGTGGTACTGCAGTTCCCACTATGGAGGACTATGGAAAAGATTTATTTCTGATACTGAGGACTGAGAGTTGAACCTGGGGAGATTTCTGAATTAGGAGAACAAATGAAATGCTGACTAGACAAGAAAAGCCTGCGGGAAATCAGCGGTACGAGAGTGTAGCTTCCTTGAAAGGCAATGTGATCTGGAGAACAAAGACAAGCTGATACTGGGAAATGGAGCACGGAATGAATTAGCAAGTATGGGCAACCTAATACTTGAATGAGAGAGACAAAGAGAAAACTGTTAATGTGCCACACATTTGACAACATTTTGAGATAGAGCCTTTTTTTTGGAACAGTAAGAAAAATGAATATATAGCATGTGAACTTAGAAAAATTCTTATTTTGTGGAAAAGTATTCCTCCTGCATTTGTAGAAATTTGGTCATCACAATACAGTTGCAACAGAAGGAGTCTGTAAAACTGGAAAAAAGGTTTACAGTTGAAGTGGAACACTAGAAATTCCTGCCTGGTCATCCGTATCATTAACATGTCTCTAAAGAAAGCCACTTGTTCTTCACAAATATTGACACTATTAAAATATTTATATAGACATTGCTTTTTATGATTGCCAATTTGCAAATTGTTAAGAAGCTATGAAAGGTGTAACTATGCAATCCCTACTTCCTGGAAAAGAGACATGATGATATGGTAAGTTTTATGACTTTCTGAGTGAAAACTTGATTGCCACATAATAAATCAAGATATCAAAGAAATCAGTGAGTTTCAAAAGGTAGCTGAGCTCTAGACTATCTTGAACAATACTTAAATATTTCAAGTCTGGAGAAGAGAAGGCTACAGGGGAATCTAACTGCTGACTTAACTACCCAATGGGTGATTAGAGAGGAGACTGCCTCAGACTTCTCTTGAATGTGCTCAGCAAAAGGATGAGATGCAACATTCACATGTTGCAGCAAGGGAAATTCCAACTAGATGTAAGAAAGTAAAGGTGGTGAGGCGGTTAATGATAAGAGCAGGCTGCCAGAGAAGCTGTGGAATCTCATTCCTTGGAGATATTCAAAACTCAGCCGGACAAAGCATGGAACAACCTGGTCTAACTTGAAACTAGACCTGCTTTGAGCAAGAGCTCAAACTAAATAACCTCCAGAGATCCATCCAAGGTATATTACTGCATGATTTTTATGAAATCATGATTCTTTGATTTGCATTCTCACAAAATCCCAGATGTAATCAAAGCTTAAGGTGATATATCTATTTAAAAACATATGAAAGAGCGGCAGTTCCCAGGAAGTTGGAAGCTCTGAAGACTCATTTGCATATGGTGGCATCCTGATAACCATCAACTACAACCTTGAGTAAGGGACCCAGAACACTATTAGAGAAGTAGGGTACTGCTGGGTTTGTCCTTTGCTACTAGAAATAAGAAGTAAATCAAGAAATCCATAGATGTCATTTGGGACAAGAAACAGATGGATTTACATTTGCATTCCCTTATTTTTATGCTTGTCTTTATGAACTTCATTTTGGGGAAGTTTCTGAGTTAGAAGAAAAAATAAGGTGCTGGCTAGAAAAGAGGCAGTTATGAGGTCTTAGTGGAAATGGAGTGTATTTAGTGTATGAAAGTGAATTTTATTGTTATGCTTGTCTTCCATAATGTGCTTCCAATTTTATAATTGAGAACTCAGATTACACTCTGCTACAGTAAAATGTTTTATTTTCATTTTAAAGTTGTCCAGTGTTTAAAATAAAGTCATGTGTACCTCATAAACAGGGAGCATATATTATCTCTACAGAAGTAAGGAATGAAAATAAGGAAGTGTTGTGAACAAATCCTTTGCATCATTGTTGATCCAACCGGTAGCAGTTGAATTAAGCTTTCTACAGAACTTCAAATGCCAGTTTGGAGGTAAGTATTATTATCTGTTAGATAAATAACTGAAATATTCCTTGCAGGGATTACTGAGGTCCATTCCAGCAAGTGTCACCCCGTGATGTCAGGAAGAAAACCCAGATCTTAACATGCCGTATCAGAAGGTAGCCTTCAGCATGAAAACTACTTCCCAAACCAGCACTGACAGTAACAATGGCTGGAATAGCTAAGAACTAGTTGGGTGGAGAATCTAAATCACCTTCCCATAAAGAAAGGAAACCCTTTTGGAGAGATGCTGTAGAACAGGCCAGGTAAAAAGAAGTTATAAGGCCATGTAGAACCTCCATTTTTATCAGAAACAGAAAGTACTAAAAATATTTAGCAAAGCCTTTGCTTGCATCATGTTTCATAGTCATCAAAGTGAAATAAGGAAAAAGCCACACATGAATCTCAGCCAAGCAGATTCTAGTTTTTCTTTTTTTTTTAAGACAACATTTTTGTATCACTATTTCATAGGCATCTGAAACAATCTGAGGCACGTTTTAACAGGAATTGAAAACAATACAGTCTTTACCTTGAAAACTGTTCTTAAATCTAGATCCCTTTGGTAGGAGTTCTGGAGTGTACTCATGGTAGCCTCCTAAATAAAACTGACTGAAGACATTGAGTCCAACCAGTCCCCCAGGAGAAGTGACAGTTCTGTTCTTCTGATCATCCACCTTTCAATGAAAACATTTATATTTGTTACAACAAAGGAAGCTACTCTATTTGGGAACTCCTAATAAAGACAATCCTCCAAACTTATCTTAACAGGGAAACATAAAAATAAGCATTTCTTAAAACTTTTAATTCAAAAAGTGAAAAAGAAACACTTTTACCTAAACGCCATCCTTCTAAAGGAAATAATTTCTTACCTTCAGCCAGCCTTTTTGGAGAGATCTGCCAAGATGGATGACATGAATACTGCGTGTCAGATCAAGTGGTTTACTAATGATTGAGGCTGTGCCAGAACCTAGATTGTAGCTATACACCACTTTGCCATTACGGAGGCCTAACACTAAGAAATCATCTCCATTCAGACCTGGAAAGACAAAAGTAGAATAGATACATATTCCAGGATTTAGTGAATACTGAAGCACAAAATATTCTCTCCAAATCCACTGAAAATTTATCAGTTTAGGAAAATTTTAGAAAGGTTTTAAAGTTTGATTTTTTTAATATTGCTTAACTTGTAATAAAATTTTCAGTATTTCTGTTGACTTAAAATAGCAACTGCAGAGATTTTTAAACATATCTGCAAGCTTTATGAAGAATGTTCTTTTTCCCCACAAAAGTAGTTTGGCGACATGCACCAATACTGATGAGTCTGGTGGATTTAGCAGTCCTTCGTGTTCACTCACCCTGCAACATGAATAAATTCCCAACATTCTCCAAAAGCTAAATCATACCTAAAAAAGGAAAATGAAATTCTGAGTTGCATCTGCATGAGAGAATAGCTCATGGCTTAATTCTATTCCAGCGCAGTTTCATGGCAGCCACTTTTCCTTTTAAATGACAATAATAATCTCAAGATTTTTCCCTGACCTATTTATTACTTGTTCTTGTGAGGTTGTCTTAAGTGTAGGCAGTGCTTTACAAGTACCACGCTATAAAAAGTCACATTTAAAGGAGTTTATGATATGTCTAATGTATAGCAAAAGAATAGGAATTAAAAGAACCCTAAATATTCCTGGTTATGTGTCGAAGGAAATGGATTTTTGCACTGGAATCTTTGAAGAGAAATCCTCTGGTCATGTAAGCAAAAGCACAACCACTGAAAATTAGAGAAAACATGATCAGTTTGTTTCTTCCTACAAACCCCAGTCCTCCTCTATCACACATCCTCTTAGTATGGTAAAAGAGCTGGGATATAAACAAAGTTAAAAAGGAAAAATGTTCTCAGTCTCGGATTAGGATATGCTGAACTGAAATTCAAAGAGATCTGAATTTCTTTTTTCAACCTTCCTGTGAATTCAGGCAATTCAGTGCCCAATTTTATGTCTGTAAACTGTGCTTTATTTGATGTTTTCTTCTATTTGCATAAGGCGCTCCTATTTTCTATTCTTTTGGGAGAAGGTACTGTCTCTTCCTATTTGTTTGCACAATGCCACATGGTGGTCCAGATTTCAGAAGTGTGTCTTGATGCCACTGCCCCAAGAGTGTGTCGAGTCTGCTTTATCTGCAAAAGATGAGGTGGGATTTTCCCCACGACAGGCAATGATTTGTGTATCTCCTCCTCCCACTGACACTGTGCATGCTGCAGTTTCATGACCAAAGCCTGCAATATTCCTGTCACAATCTTGTATGCTGTAAACAAACACACCGTATTAGCAAACAGAATCTGCCTTTTCTGTACAGATATTTGATATTTCTCTACAAATACTATTTCGATACAGCATGAATATATATATTACGAAAAGAGTATTCTGAAGAGTTTGAACACATTGCCATTTCAGAAAACGTACAACTACATTCAAGTTGAATAAAACTTAAAACACTGTTCATTTTCATTACAGTGCTTTGCTCATGACTGTCAGTGAAACCTCACTACCCTCAGTTACTCTGGCATGTTGCCAGTGAAGGATTTCCAAACTGCAAAAGCAGAAAGATTTTTCTCATTATCAGAGTTTCTGTTTTCAGCTGCAGCCACAACATACTTATGTGATTTGGGCTGCAAAACTATGGTAGGAACAATACAGACATAAAAAGCGTTATTTAAAATGCTGTCTACATTTTTAAAACACTTCCTTGGAAATGAAGTGCAGAGAAGAAATGCAACATTGGCAGTGTTCTAAAAAGTTAAAAAAATAAAATCCTAAAGACAGCTTTTATAGTTGAGAGTTGCTAATCACAGAAAGCAGTTAATGAACAAATTCCAAAGCTTAAGTGAAGTGTTGCACAGCCAGTAATCTTTTCCAAGCAAAAAAAACCCAGAACTTGTTAAAGTCAGTGGAAAGTCTATTGCTGATTCCAGTGGGCTTTGGATCAGCTATTCAGTCAGGTTGCTCTTTTAGCAGTGTAAAAGTTTTAATGTCTGACTCATGTCAGATATGGTTATAGTTTCAGCTAATTAAACTATACGTGTATTTCAGCATTTTCAACTTTTCTTCATCTTAGTATAATGGCTTGTCTTTTATATACAAGTCACAGAATCACAGAATCGCTGAGGTTGGTCATGTCAATCCAGCACCATGCTCGTCCTCTAAGCATAGTGGGCACATTGAATAACTGCTATCATGAACATCACTACCTTGTATTTTTATTGTAATGGTATTTCTTGCTCTATTTATAGTTATCCTGAGAAATGAAATGATGGATGTTTTCTTTGTTACAGGAAAGTGAAGCACATGGAACCACACTATTCAAGAAATGACACTATATGGGGTCTGATGTCAAAAATAATATTAAATAGCAGTCTGTATGAATGAGACAACTTTTAACTGTTCTGTTGTCTTTTGACTCTTTCGTCTTACTCCTTGTCCATACCAAGGGAGGAAAGAAAAACAGACTGTCAGGTAGACTTCAAAGAAATCAGGCCATCTTAATTCACATTACTTCTGTTGATTTCTGAATCATTCATTTAAGGATTCAATAAGGGTTGAATTCTACCCTCACATTAGTTTTACAGTGGAATATTTTTAATGACTTATTTTTTTCTTACATTAATGTAACTGCAAATAGAATCAGATCCAAAATGTTTTAACATTTAAAGTTTCAAGGTTATAAGTTAAGTGACTTAGCAGTCTTAGCTATGAACACCAACGTGGGTTATTTCATAGAGTATATATTACCATACAAGATGCATTTTTGGGAAGCTCATTTCCCCACTTCTTCTGCATCCGTATCTGTCATTAGCTCTAGAGTACTTTGTCACTGAAGTTTCTCTGGTCAGAACAGTCATATGTTTTCATTCTCTGAACTTTTCTTATTTAGTTTAGAATCAATTGTTTTGCACATTTGCAGCAAATACGTTGACTTCATTACAGTTAGCATTGCATATGCTGTCATTGGCAGAAATTCTTCAAAACAAAGATAATTTTAAGGGAGGGGGGGGGAACCAAGAATAGTATCTCTTTATCCCAAAGAGAGCAACAAAGAAAACTTGGTATTAACCAGTTTAAGCTATTTTCACTATGTCTGATTTTTAAATCCCCAGCTTTTGAAAATGTACACTTTTATATATTTATCTTTTAAATGCCTCACATTGTAAGACCCCAGTTACATCCTTTAAAAATCATTTACACTGAGAGCAAATGTTTAGTCTGGATATACATAAATAATCTCATGCTTGAATTGCAAAATTGCAAACAGCACACTCAGCAGCACTTGAATTTAGTTAATGTGTGCTCTTTGAAACCATCCGTGCTTTAGCGCTTTTAATTTTGAAGACCTTCATATTCACAGTTTTTCTATCTATCTCCTGAAAAGAATTTCTTTCCAGTCAAGGAAATAATGTAAGTTTTCTCCTTTCAGACTTATATGGAGCTTATAGATATGTAATAAAGTTTGCATGATGCAAGCAATCAATCGATTGATCATATAATGGAAAAAGTATTTGTCTTTGTTTCATTATGTTCAATTCACATACAAAATTAAAAATACATAACCAAAGTTGCATGTTTCTTTTATAATACCATCCATATAAAATATAACAACTATCAGTCTATCAGATAATTTTAACCCTTACAATCAAGATAAATGACTAAATGATTAAAATATAGGGTTCCTAGCATTCACCAAAGCACCCATTTTTACTCTCTCCCCAGAAGGCTGGCTACTAAATTTTATTGTATTGTATGAACTCAAGACCTGCACACTTGGCCCATGCTGGACCAAGGCGTACAGTGAGCTTCACAGTCAAAGGCTTCCTCCTGAATCCAGCTCATGCACAGTCTTGCTCCAAAGCCAGCATCTTTGCTGACTGCAGCTATGGTGAGGTCAAATAGGGAACTGGGAGGTCTCTCAAGTCAGAATACTCCAAGATTTTCACATCCCGAACAAATAAATCCAAAAGGCGACAGGCAGCACTGTTATTATATACAAATGACAGTGCACCTTCTACAGCAGTATGGGGAAACTGGGCAAAACCCCATTATGGTCAGAGACTATAACAGGTTGTGAATGAACAAAGAAATGTTCTTTTAGTGTGTACTTCACTTTCAGTAGAGCCATGTCGGAAAATAACCAGGAAATAACTGGATTGCTCTAAGTAGAAGTGTCAACAATGTGAAATTGTTATATGATAATCTAAACATGTTTGGGTGTAATAATATTACAAGCATGGCATGCAACCTGAAAAGTAAGGTAGAGTTTGACATTTAATAATGTTATGCAATTGGAATTTCATATTTAGGACTCTGTCTAGCAACTCCTATTGTACATTTAAATGACAAGAGATAAGCTCTTGGCTTCCACAAAGATATAAGCTTATTTTACTAGGAAAAGAAATTAGAAATCAAAATTAGCAGTAATATGACTTCTTAGGGGATAAAGAGATGTGAGGAGTCAGATAAAAGGTCTTAGAGAAAAACTATGCATTCAGTTTTTTTCTGATATTGATTGATTTTTAAGATCTCTTTCTCTCTAAAATGGTTTTGCTCTGAATAAATGATTTTTTAAAAAGAGACTTTATGCTAATAGCAATGGTTGCAGTTATCCTGGAAAGAACAAAAACCCAGGACAGGTGAAACATATCAAATTAATCGCATCTCATACAGAGAGTTGCAACTTTGAGCCTGGTTTGTGAGAACAGGAGATTTTTCCTAGTATTCCATCCCAAGCCAGAAGTCAGCCACAGACCTGAGACCTAAAGAAAGGCATGTATCCACTGTGATAAGGAGAAATGAAAAGGCCTGTTTTTCTGATTACTGTGAGAGGTTCAATATTAAGTTAAATGAGATATTAGAATGATGATGACTTCTGATTTACAAACTTTGTAGGAGTAAGAGGAAGAAGACGTTATTTATCTATGTTTTAGAAATCATTTGATAATGCCTCACAAAAGGTTAGCCACAACATTAATTCAAATCAAATATAGCATGAGAATTAATGTGAGAGTCTAGCTGACTCAAGGATTGCAATCCGAAAATAATAACAGAAAAAATGACCAGAGACAAGGAAGCTAGCTGCTTGGAATCTGGAAGCTAAGAATGACGTCTACACATTTTGTTTCTTTGTCAGTGATTCAGATGAGTGATTTAAGGAAGAGGGGAGTTAAGTAGGATACTACAAGAGAATGCTAACTAAGAAAAATCAGATGAAATGAAGAAAGGGGAAAATGTTAATGAAATATTAAAAATACTTCCTTAAACAAGATCTTCCTGGCTGTGAAAATCTCATACTCCTCATGGTGACAGCATTATTGCCTAATATTTAAAAGTAACTTGTTAGAACAATAGCATAGCACCTCTTCTCTGTGCAATAAGCAAAGTTCACTTGGTAAGAGATACTGCTTTCTGGGAATTGAAAGGAGCGTTGCTTAGTCTCCCCAACCATTTAACTTAAAAAGAAAATAATTAAAACTGCTACACAGCAATTTGCCTGGCACCTCATGTTTTCTCAGCCTTGCTAACAGTCGGTGTTCTGCTGCCCTCCCATGATTTGATATGCAACTGCAGATATGTATTTTTATTGTATGACAGCATTTATAAGGAAAAATATACAAAATACTGAAAGCCAGGTTTCCTCTTGACAACACTATAATGAGTCCAGAATGGTACTATTCTGGTTAATAGAAATGACACCATGAGACATCAAATGAGAATTTTTTTAAACTCAGTTCTGCTAAATATGGCTGCAAGAACTAGACTTCATAATGACTTTGACATTGCAGCGTACATTTTGCAGGCAGACCTTTTTGAAACAAATTTTAACAGAAAGAAATTGAGTCAGGCTTTTGTATATGTTTATTTTTTTAATTGTTTTTCTTATAACTGAAGAAAAATAAAAATTAAGGTTATTTTTCACCATTTATACTGTTCATTTCATATTTGCATTTCTTCTATACCGAACAAAGACAATGGACAAATTAGTGTAATTTGTGTTTGGTTAAGTCTCTTACAATTTCTGTACTGACAGTTTGAAATTCAGTTCCCAGAGTTGCAGAAATTTGTCTGAATGTTGTGGTTCATTCTTGCCATTGAAAAGAACATTCTGAGGATTCATTAATGTTTGTATTATGAAAGAACTAAGTATTATTATTAAAGTGTAATGATGGGGACACTGGCTTCTGAAAGGTGCTTTCTGAGTGACTAGATGGAAATGTTTCTGGTGATGACAACTCCACATACCATTTCTAATTGTCTAGCTGAAAAAGAGAGGCAAACTTTCCTCCAGCCATGCTGATAAATAATTAGCAAGTGAAAGGAAAAGCTGCTCAGGAGTGAACTGAGGAAAAGGAAAACTGGGGATCATCATGGAAATAAAATGTGGCACCAGTGCTGTTAGCCCTGTATGCAGTTAAAATAGTGTTAATATAGTTCAATGAGCAGTATCAACTAGGCCAGACCATGTTTTGTTCAAGTTCAGAAAAAAAACAAAACAAAACAGAAGTCTGAGTCACAAAACTTGCATCCTTTTAATTACAGGTCTACAGAAGCAGAGCAAACTTTTGAGTTTAAATACACTTACACTGGTTTAATTCTTAGCTTTGTACCAGGGTAATCTGTACAATCAACTTGATAAATTAAGTAAATCAGCCTGCGGTTGATTGGCCATGTGCTGCACCAAGGTATCTTGGCACACTCAGGTACAATTGACCTGCCAAGCTGCACTAACTAAATTTGCCAGGATCTTCAGAAATGAAAAGTAAAAAGCTTTATTATATTACTGATATGTAATATGTCAACTGTCAAGCCATTCTAAGCTAACACGTTTCAGTTTGCATTGCAAAGGATTAATAATTAATTTGCATTGCAATGGATTACTAGCATGTTCACAGTCTGCTACTGAGCGTTAGCTGGAGGGCAGTTACTTCCAGCTATTATTTTTTAAAGTTTTTAAATAGGTGCTAGCTTGATCACATACAAATGACTAAAGACAACTGAGTGACAGGTCATCCACTACCCAGGGAATCATATGTAAACCAGTGGAAATTTCCTACTGTCTTGTGAGTATGTCTTATTTCTGTGGCTTATTCTGCTAAACTCAGTGAGACGTTTCTGTAGATAAGGATTGCAGAGAAAGAAATGCACATGGTTTGGCATCTGGTTTTACACTAGAAAATGACTCTCCTAAGTTCACCACAGGGAGAAAGGAGATGAAGCCCCAGAGAGCACAGGAACTTAAGTACAGAAGTTCAACAGAAAAAAAGACCTAAAATATATCAAACATATTAACACAGTAAAGTAAGGATACCCTTTGTCCTATTGCTGTGAGGTAATGGAGTTGTTTTATGCAATATATATGCAACAGCATAAGGCCTCCCCAAAACTGATTTTTTTAATAATGTAGGTTGGAACCTCAGTATCTTAAAACTACAGATAATAATTACTCCCCTCTTTCATCTTCTTGAAGTATTAATTTTCTGATGCTGCTCAACATAAACTTAGGGATCCCAAAAGTACTGGGCCATATCTGCCAAACTCATGTGATGTTTTGGATACGGTAAAGCATCCAGTGGGCCAGCAGACATGTTTATGTACCTAAATCATTCTTCCACTGTGACGAGTTTAGATCTAAAGACACATCACCAAATCCCCCTCCCAGGCTTCAACAATCCCATACAACAACCCCAAATTCCAAAGTTAGCGCATGTTCTAATTAAAGAAACGAATATGGTAGAAATAAGTAATACGCTTCCAATGACCTATTATTTATAAAGTAGTTTCTACCCTGACTACTATATGTCCACATTAACATTTCAGGAAATTTTTCTCTGTCTTCATCAATATTGTGGGTCCTGTGTTGACAGTAATGCTAAGACAGACAGACTGCAAGTAGTGTTTCCATATTACCCCACTGGAACACTGAGGCTATGTCAGTCTGCTGCAGTGGGGTGCTGTGCAGAGATACCTAAGGTATTATTAAAATCTTACAGCAAGTGTTATAATTAGACTAATATATGTACTGCTTCTTAGCTGCCTTAATCAGACCAAGTTGAATGCTTTGCTATACAGCTTCTAGCACAACTTATTGAGAGCTAGCTGGGGTTAACTCTGCACTGAATGATGTCAGATTGATGTAACCAAAATGGCACACTGCTAAAAATGATGGAGAATGCTGGTGACTTGCCTACTTGACAAATTTTAGCACTTTACTCCCACAGGAAGAAGATAAGCTAGTACTAGTGTAATTATAGCACAGTTCTTTAATTAGACTGCAAGCAAGGCCACAGAGGTCGGGATGGGACTAGCTAAAAGTGCAGGAAGCTTGGCTAATACTACCAGAGTTCAAGAGTTCATCTGCAGTTTCTGTTACTGGTAGATCCAGTCATTTTTGTTTCTTGCAACTGAGTTGCATTATCTTGACCTTAAGTGCAGTTTAATTCTAATTCTAGAGGAGTCTAATATTTTACATATATAACACAGAATCCAATTTTGGCTGCCACAGGACTGGATTTCAATGTTGAGATTCCTGTGGGCCACGGAAGTGCAGCTACTGTGACAACCACAGCAGTTGTTGGCTGGTTCTATGGCAGGTCAGTTGAGGACACAGGAAACGTGGGCAGAGTGGCTGTGACACACTGGATGGATGGATGGGTTGGCTTCCCAACAAAGTAAATATCAGTGGAAGAAGATTTGGGGCAGTACCTTTCAACACTGAGCACCAAATAAATGTAATCAACAATGAAATTATGTTTGTGACTGCAAAGAGAATCTTAACCCTCTGGTTTCCATATATTTTGCTCAGAAATCTGCTACCTGCATCATCGGATTTACTGCTAATCTTAATCAGCCTAAGTTGTTATACTTCTCCTTTATGACAAGAAACATTTAGAGAATCTGATTGTTTTTGCCTATGTTTACAGAGCAATAAAGAATTGAAGAGATTATTTTCCTCCAAATGAAATTATATCATAAAAAGAATCCACAGAAAAGTACATATATTCTCATCCTGATGGGTTGTGAATATCTGAAAGCTTCTGAGTATAGATAATGATAATAATAAAACTTACCTTGGCCTTTCTGTCCAGTGAAAAATATCAGGTTATCTTTTAAAGCTGAATGGTGGTTTACCAGCTGAAATTTCAAGCGGAATTCATAGTAGAAGGTGATATTTGGGATTGTAGAGTAAGCTAGGAATGAGGTATAGCCAAAGACATCTGTGCCACTGAAACTAGGCTGGCTAATATTAATAGCTGCATTAAAAATAAAGAAAGTAATTGTTAGGCCAAATGCTTTAACACATACATTTGTAAGTTCTTTTTAACTGTCCATTTGAGAGCTTAAAGACTAACCAATAATACAAATATCTTGATATGTTGTAATATTTTACACACATGCAGATGTAGTCTGCCTTTCCTCTGACTGTAACCACTTCACTTCTCAGCTCCTGTAAATAGGCTTCTTTTACAACAGTATTATTAGCAACTACTGCCATCTCCTGGTCTCTAGATAGTATACATAGAAGTACTCAAAGATTAGATAAAAGAAAACACACAAAGGAATTGTTCTGTTAGAAGAAACGGTATCTCTTACACACATATGAATGAACTTCAGTATAGGGTTGTGTTGTAGAGGTTAAGGAATAATAATTCTTCAGAGGTAGAGAAATAATAAAAAGAATGAATTATGAATAAAAAGAATTAATGAGTAATAAAAAGAATGAATTATATTGCCAGCACTGTTTACTGTAACATTTGAACTGTCCAAATATTCAGAAACCAAATATGCATAAATGTATAATTTATGGTACTGACAAATTATTTAACCTTTTTTTTAATAATCATTGAGACTCAATTTAATAAAAACTTCCTTTATGTTGAGCACTGACCAAGCAAAGCATATAGGTTTCTAAAACAGCTTTTCCAACTACATACTCCTGCTTCCCCTAAAATTGTGAAGGCGGTAAGTGAACAGTTCATTCAAACACCTACTGCTTTTGTGACACAGAAGTTCATGTTGAGAGATACTGTGGGATTAAAAAGCAAATAAAAATGCAAATAAAATCAAGTTTATACACATATCTGCACTGGTAAACAGTTACTAGTGCTAAGCACCACACAGCCCAAAGACTGCCTGCTGGAGCAAAGTAGCCAGGCTGCTGTCAATTCCTGTAGTTAATTTTCAGAGCAGAGATAACATAACATTCACATTGACAATATGGTTTAGTGAAAACCAGGATACAGAGGAAGAAAAGCTGAGTAAAGCTTAATCCGGGAAGGCTGGGTATGGGGCTGGATTTAAGACTCTTGAGTACTTTCCTTCCACTGAACTGAGCACCAAATATGGCTGGATCAAGCTTTACTACCACAGGAAGCAGGAGGGACTGGGGAGGAAGGAAAACATCGCTGCAGCATGCAAATAACAGATTGGACAATGCTAATAAAGAACTATAATTTTCCCCAAGTAAACTTATGTTTACCGAAGTACCTTTAAACACCTGGCCTTAGATACTTACAGATTGGGAAAAAGAATCAACTGTAATTTTGCAACTGATATCACCACCTCTAGTTTGGGGAATGTTTCTAAATTTGCAACCTGGGAAATTTGCTATATTGCCCCTGAAGTGGCAGACATTGCCTTAGTATCTGGACTCGATGAAAGGTGCAGATGTACACTCTGACAAACCTTTTATAGCAAGGACTGGGAATCTGCAGCAAGACAGAGTGTACCAGCCCATTTATTAGGCAGCATTTCACTCATGTAGCACATTATGCCTTGTTCTGAGATCTTAAATGGCAGCCAGGAAATTTCCATATGAAATGGTTGTTTTGTCCTAATTAACAAGAAACTGGCAAACAGTTTGTTCTTCTCAACCTAGTCGGATTGAATATAACCTCAAGTCTCAGACCTTTATGATTCATGTGAATTGGAAAGAGAAACACAACTCTCCCATTTTTAGATTTGGTGTTGGCTGCAGTCCATTAGGATTCCCTCAGATTACCTCAAAATGTCTGAATTAGGCTCATGTTCTGCATTTTCTGCCTCTCAGGAAGCTATGACAGGCAGCACCTTTAAAAGTATTATTATTTTTTATTTAATATAACACATAAATATTTAAATATATTAAATATATTAATAATTAAAAGAGAACAAGATCTTAAAATGAAGGAGGCTTTTATGTATGTTTTCTTTTCCCGATTCACTTTACCTGGGAAAGGTGAATTCTATCAGGTACCTCCAGAGAGCCTA
Source organism: Apteryx mantelli (assembly GCF_036417845.1). NCBI lineage: Eukaryota > Metazoa > Chordata > Aves > Apterygiformes > Apterygidae > Apteryx > Apteryx mantelli. Next base: position 109,742,650 of record NC_089980.1, on the reverse strand, counting down.
ATAATTTGGTTCTCTGACAGAGCCTATTACTGACCAGCTATTTTTTTAATGGTTTGCTGTCTTGAGGTCTCTAATTCCCAGCTGGAAAAGTTCTATTACTTTTTTTTCCCAGGATGAAATATGCCATTGTCTCAGCTGTTTCCTTGGAGTTTTCTAACTGGGGAGCTATTTTCCTGCCAATCTGTTTGCTCCTTTCCACCCTCCCTATAAAGATAGATTTGAACATTCGCAGAGGCATGCCTGACAAAGCAACCTACAACAGTAGGACCTGGTCAGAGGGAGGAAGCTACTCCCACTGACAGGTCCTACATAGAAAATTGTTGTGTATTGGTATTCTTTGATTACTGCGTATCAGTTTCAATTTCATCGCAGTTTTGGCATGTCCTAGAACAAAAGGTTCAAAGGTTTTGAAGTTGAATTCTTACTTACAACCAAAAACATATCTCTTTAGTCATGTGAGCAAGGATAGTTATGGCCAATAAGCTGAGTTCAGCAAATTCTGGGCCCTCAATAAGCTCCAAGACTCACCTATTTTTGAGAGCAGCCTAAACAAATGGCCTATTTCCTTGATCTTTAACATAGATACGCCCTGAATGTTTGTCTATGTGAAGGGAAGGGAACTCTACCTTCACTCCCCAAAATGATAAACATACTGGTTTAGACTTAATTTTACAAACCTTGCAATTTACCTATACTTTACCAGAACCGAGTACAAGATGTGCACTTTACTATCAAAATCTCCACAAGGGGAAAGTTTACACACAATCACACCTTATGCTCAGTCACACAAAATTCTGGTATCTAATAATTGTTTGCAATATTGCAATACAATACATTTTATTTAACACTATCATTTAATAAATGTTAGCTATATTCTTCATTTCACAGTATTACTTATTTATTTTTATTTTATTCTATATTAATTTACTATAGGAAACAGACATATCTAGGGCCTAAGCCTCCCACTTGTTAGAAGCACTCTGCAAGTGTATACCTTGGATGGGAGTCATCTGACCATATGAGGGTATTTGTCATGTAGATGTCTACATAAGAGCTGACAACCCTAGGTTCCACTTCAAGTCAGTGGAAAAAATAAGCTCCTTTAGGGCATAGTTACTTTCACCTAAAACACATACCTTATACAAGCCAGGTGAATAGTGTTCTGAAATGCTTATTTGACCCTAATGGATGCCAAAGCAGCCTTGGTTGGATTATAGACATTACAGACAGCTGAAGTTAGGTGGGATGAAGCCTACCTTCTCTATATTCTGCAACTACTTCACTAGCTGCATATTCTTTCTCTGTCTCTGGTTTCCATTGCCATAAAAATTGAATGTTTTAGAAATTCTGAAAACAGTCTCTGTGAAGTAAATACTTTTTTCTGGTTTTAAAGAATGGAAACTTTAGGGCACTCAGAAGCTAAATGATTTGCCCAAAGTTACACACAAAGTCTGAAGTGGATTGCAGAACTGACTATAGATCTCTAAACTCCAGGCTAGAGCACAATAACTGTACAATAACTGAGATTTTCATTTTTTATTCATGGGTGTCTGAGCACAACAAAACCTTTCAAAACATCTGACAAGAAGCATTTTTCATTAATAATTTCCATTCTTGACTCCTTGAGTGTTTCCTCTCAGCCCTTTACGGTCTTTTCTTCCAGTTCTAACTGTGCTTTTTGCTGGGGCCATGAAGTACATTCAATAACACACCAGCATATTTATGCTAGGCATTATGTATTGTGTTGGTTCATTTCACAGTTCTCTCCACAGTGTTGAAGCATTGTTTCTCACACCTAGTAAAAGTCGGAAACAGTATCTAATTAATTTCCCTATCCTTAGAAGCTAGGTACACACAGTAAGTGTTTGTAAATAGTGGCAGTCTCTGGAGGGAAAGATATATGTACAAATGTTAACTAATCCTGAGTCAAAAGCTTACATTTCTGGCTAATTCAACATATCTAGCTTGGCAGGTGATATTTATTCCATAATTTATCTGTTTCTGAACTGTAGCTTATAGCTTTTATACCACATCTTTTAGCATTCTAAGCATTATTTATCAGCAGATCTTTATTCAAACATATCAAAAAGTTAAAGGTTATCAGTAAATGTATGTCAATATGAAAAATTCAGTTTTTGAGACATTTTTCATGCAAATGACCCTCATTAGTTTGATTTTAATATAGACTGCTTTGCCATACTTTTATATACTTTTAATTTAAAAATGCAAAATTTTTTAATTAAAAATACCATGATTGATAAAATCACATCAAGAAGTCAACTCCAAACTTTTCCTTCTAGTCTCCTTCTTCTCATTATAAAGGAATGGAGCTAAGACTGAGATCAAAACTATATAAACCTACAACCCTCTTTTCCTTGAAAAACAGTCCTTCAGAATTTTATACAATATTTAAAGCTGATGGAAAGCACAGGGCATAGCTGATCGCATTGGGCTCCACAGTTACTTTCCATTTCCTGCCTAGACACCATGCAAGTCAGATTTCCACACTCTTCCTCTTTCAGTGTATGATCTGGAGATGTAAAACAGACACAGAGAGGTGTCCCAATGGCTCTGATTATGAACCATGTGAAAACACATTCTGAATTAACACTGTGCCTGAATGACACACAGGTCTGACAGAGTACATGAAGCCTTTTATAAACTTTGTCCTTAGTCTTACTTGTCCTGCGTCTCTCTCTTGCTCCATTTATCATTGTCCTCTTCTGCATTCCCAGTACTAAATAGGTAATAAGGTATGAAATGTCCCATTGCCTCACAAACAAATAATGACAAATTATCCCATTACATTAATAGATTAATATGGTTGGCTACCTACTTCTCTATCATAATGTATATGCAACCAGAGGTGAGTATAAAAGTGGGAGGCAAAAAAAAGGCAAGCATGGTTTGAAAAAAGATTCTAACAAAAAGGAGACAATAAAGTGACAAAGAAGAAAGAGAATAATGCTTTCATTACCTTTGAATTTTCTGTTATGAGTTAAAATAAATGCTCCTTTCAGCACTCACTGTCAATACATCCTGGACCACACCTTTACAATTCTTTGCAAAAAACAAGACAGATGAAGGGAATAAAAAGAGGTGAAGACTTCTGACTACATAATTGCAATCAGATAGCCACTTCTTTATATTATAATTGACTAACTGTGAACAGTTATCAGCTCAGTGCTTTGGTCCAGGATGGGCAGCCTTATACACTATGGAATGAGTATTAATCATTTCTCCTAAATAACAGCTCACATATTTGCAAAGGCAGTATTGAAAAGGGAATGGACATTAGTGCCAAGCATTGTATTTTCCAGTCTTCCAAGCTGTACAAAAGTCTCCAGAAAAGTGTCCTGTGTCATGAAATTCTGCAGCCACTGCTTGTCTTACTGGTTTGCAGCACAGCTCTTAATAAACCAAAACTTGCTATTGAACACAGAAATACTGATGAACAGACTGCAAAACCCTTTTCCTAGCTGAGTTTAGACATTTTTTTCTTAAAGCACCTAGTCTATTCCTGTTACTCAATTTTAAATACTAACATGCATGCAGACCTCTGGTGCAAGGTTCTGGTAGGAACTTCTCTCTGTGCACTGAACTACATTACAAGGTATTAGATGGGGGACTGCTGGCTGATAGGTTGAGGGAGTAGAACTTTCTGATACAATTCCCCTGTCCTTTGTGCCCTGGAAAGAAGCTGTAGGAAAGCAAAGACCCGGGGACCAACAGTGGAAATTAGACAGAAGCTCTGCTGCACAGATAAATAATACATGTAGCGTAACTTGGGAAAGCAAGCAAAGATGAGAGAGCTGAGCAGGCATTTAGCTTCCAAGTTCTGTGGATGTAAAAGCTGTTCTCCTTCACAGGCAATCCACTTTCCCCACCAGAAGCTCTGGGAAGTGCCATAAGGAAAAGGTAAGGTGTGCTCGAACTGCCAAGGTGTGCACTACTAGCTGCCAGTCAAGGGTTCCAGAAAGACATCACAGCACTGATCTAACCCCACCATCTATATTGCTCTTTCCATTCTCTCCTAGCCAGAAGGCTGTGGGAAGCCTTCACTGAAAGAAAGAAAACATTTTTTGTTAATTGGGAGTGGGGATAGAAACACTGCAGGTGACTATTCTAGGTTAGTATCTTCCAACACTAGTCATGAATCAAGGCCTTAAAAATGTTATTAACACAAAATTGTTTAATTTCCCCCTCCCCCCAGTAAATATTTAGGTATCCCTTTTATTTGTCTTGTAGCATCAGTAGTTATGGAGTCCATGGGCCCTCTTAACTTAGTTTATTTCTGTAATCATGAGGACTAGTAACTTTCACTTCTAAGTTGAAGCTAAGATTCAACATAATAAAAGTGATTCCACTGCTCAAAGATGGAAATATTAAATGGAGTAAGTGGCAATACAGAAGTGACATGATGTGTGTGTGCATGCGTGTGTGTGTTTGTGCTTGTGAGTACGCGTATGTATCTGTTTTATGTAAGTTTTATGACAGTCCTCATTTTGGAGGGAAGAGCAGGCAGAAGCTAGGACACTAAGGCCTGGCTAAAAGCGAATGACCCAGAAAATAAACTATCATCTGAATAGGAATAAGAGCAACCCCTGATCAGCAATTCCCAAACTCTCTTATCACTGACCAGAAGCTTTGTGATTATGCAGTTTTCTACCTAAGCAAATTGTCCTTGGGCATCTACTGTCACCAAACTGCTCCATTTAGTTTGCAGACCCAAACAGCTCTGAAGGTGACATTGTATGACAAACATAGCTGCACAGAAGCGATTTGCTTGCCAGCTGATTTTCATTCCACAGAGTTTGGAGCAAGTGACTACTCCCACTTGAGCACTTTGAAATGAATTTAATACATGGGGGAATACATCCTACAGAAAATGTACTGGACCCTTTAGATTGGCAAACATTATCATATAATGTTGCTCAAAAATGTGTCTTAATAAACATATTTACAAACACTTGTGAATACACAGTGTGGATGGCACTATTTGGTGCATGTTCGTCAAATAAAAGGTCACACTTAGCAATCTAGTTTATGTTGTCATATATGCACCTTCACATAGTAAAGCTAAAATAAACACTGAAGCCGAGTCTAAGACATTGCAATTTACACAGTTACTCATCTTAACAATACCTGTTCCTTTTCAAATCCTTCTCCTTCTTTCAAATTTACCTTAGTGCTTACAAACTGCTTGCTCTTGATTCCAGGCTTCACAAAATGCTACTCATTATGACCCACAGCTTCCCAGAAGGGCCCAGTTTCTAGTGTCATATGCAATAAAAACCAACAAGAGTTTAGACCTCCAGGTGTTCACATCATTCCTGGTGAATGAACCGTTTGTGATTCAGTTCAGCATTTATGAAGTCATCAGAACTCAGCAGTAGAATGATGCCCTTATATTTACTCTTGCTTTATATTTATATTTCACATAAATCAGACTCCCTTAAGCTTAGATATTCCAAACATACTGGCCTTATATTTTACAGAGCATATCAGTTTCCTTCGCCAAGAAGGAAATGCCCCTAGTTTGTAATTAGATGAAACTGTTAAAAAAAGAAATAAAGGGAAAAAAGCTGGTTACAGAGATGATATCAATTGAACGGCTCTTTTTTTTGAGGTACCAGAACAGTGTCCTGAACTCTGCTTATTTTGATGAGATACAGCAATAGTTTTTTTAGTAGTTTAAGCTCATTAAAAATATTTGTCATTTATTTCATGTTAACCTTAGTGATTTTGCTACATTTATATTCAAACAATTATAATGAAAATTCCATTTTGAAAGAGTTAAAGTATACTGATATGGACATATCTTTAATTGTTTGAGCTCAAGCTTTCTCTTTGGATGGGAGGAAGCATCACAAATTTTCACTTAGATCTTACGAAATCATAAATCTTTCCAGATGACAGGCAATTCTAGTGTTAACCTAACCCTCACCTGTTTCCATAGTGAGTGGATACAGCTTCCTGACAAACTTTTAAAGGGAGAAAAATCAAATATATAGGAAGTATTTTAAAGAGCATCCTACAGAAAAAAAATGTTCATAGCACTGTTGGATAACGTATATTCATTTGGTCTGAAATGGTGCTATTTGTAAGCACTTTCATTCACTGCTGTGAGCCTAAATACTGGAGGAGAGGGATGCAGGCACTTTCATTTACAGCCCACAAGAAACAGAAGCAACTTTTTTCTAACTTAAATGTGAAAGGAGACTTATCAGACTAGGGCTTGGATCTTGGCTGCTTTTATACAACACTCCTGAAAGGCCAGAGCTCAATAACTGGACTCAGTTTAAATGAACTAGATCCCTTTATGTACAATGAAAAAGAAAAAAAAAAGTCACTTCTGGGACTGAGTCCAGCTGCCCGTGTAGACACAGTCTCCGTTCCAAATGGTTACACAGTGATGACGTATATTGCTAAATAATGTGTGTTTCCTCTTTTATTAAGTGGCCAAATTCTTGTTCCAGGCAAACCCCCAGGGTTGAAAGTCATGTGGGCATTTAATTCCTCCAATTAAGAGGAACAAAATGCTCCTAAAACTGGTGATGGAGACTAGAGCAAACAGAGGTGGAACTTGTGAACTACTAGAGCTCACATGAATCCTTCACTAAAGTACAGTCATTCTAATGACAGTAAGTCACTGGTACAAGCAAAATATCCTTTGAACTGTGCAACCCAAACATTTAACAACCTGCTGGGTATATTTATATTAAGAGGCTTGAAAAGAGTATAGTGATTTCTAGCAATTGCAATCCAGAGTTCATGTCTTCCCTTATTATCACCCCTGCCACCCATTGGTCTATTATGCCTTAGCTATGTAGCTTCATGAGAGAGATTTCAATATTTAATGATCTACTTGCAGTGATAGTAAAATTATCACCTAGGGATAAAAGCAAGGAAAGATTTGTAACAAGAAGTAATGCATTTTATCATATACATTTGGAAAAATGGACATGCTTTTAGGAAGCTTTTCTCAATGTCTGAAACAGAAGCATAACATATTAAAATAAACTGAGAGCAATTGTTCCCAGCCTGCTTAGATCGCAATATGCTCCATCTGTTTCAGATCTGAAGAAAAGTCCTTGATAGTCCCAAGAGTTTATCTGATTTTTTTCCACACTATGTAGGTTAGTCTAATAGAAGTTACTATCTGTCCTTAAAGCTTTGCCTCATTTGTCACTTTTAATATTTACAGTAGCCCTATAGTTTCTGACTTTTAGAATGGTGTGCATACCATATCAAATGGTGCATTTTTAATTTGCCATGCCAAACATTTTTAACACTTCATAGTGATAACAGTTTTATTATCACTTTTTCTTATATATGTCTACAGTCTGATGCTGTTCTCAGTGTGACATCAAACTTGAGCAGCGGATGTTGTCTACCTTGACTTCAGCAAGGCTTTTGACACTACTGACACATGACCTGAATGAAGGGATAGAGTGCACCCTCAGCAAGTTTGCTGGGAGGAGTGGCCGATACACCAGAAGGCTGTGTTGCCATTCAGAGAGACCTGGACAGGCTGGAGAGCTGGGCAGAGAGGAACCTCATGAAGTTCAACAAAGGCAAGTGCAGGGTCCTGCACCTAGGGAGGAATAACCCCAGGCACCAGTACAGGTTGGGGGTTGACCTGCTGGAAAGCAGCTCTGCAGAGAAGGACCTGGGCGTCCTGGTGGACAACAAGCTGACCATGAGGCAGCAATGTGTCCTTGTGGCCAAGAAGGCCAATGGTCTCCTGGGGTGCATCAGGAAGAGTGTTGCCAGCAGGTCGAGGGAGGTGATTCTCCCCCTCTGCTCAGCCCTGCTGAGGCCACATCTGGAGTACTGTGTCCAGTTCTGGGCTTTCCAGTACAAGAGGGATGTGGCACTACTGGAGCAAGTCCAGCGAAGGGCTACAAAGATGGTTAGGGGACTGGAACATCTCTCTTATGAGGAAAGACTGAGAGAGCTGGGCCTGTTCAGCCTGGAAAAGAGAGGACTGAGAGGTCATCTTATCAATGTATACAGATATCTAAAGGGAGGGTGTCAAGAGGATGGGGCCAGACTCTTTTCAGTGGTGCCCAGCGATAGGACGCAAGGCAACGGGCACAAACTGAAACACAGGCAGTTCCATCTGAACATGAGAAAACACTTCTTCACTGTGAGGGTGACAGAGCACTGGCACAGGTTGCCCAGAGAGGTTGTGGAGTCTCCTTCTCTGGAGATATTCAAAACACGCCTGGATGCAATCCTGTGCAACGTGCTCTAGGTGACCCTGCTTGAGCAGGGGGGTTGGACTAGATGATCTCCAGAGGTCCCTTCCAACCTCAACCATTCTGTGATTCTGTGATTCTGTGAAACACTTAACTGATGGCACTTAGAGCTCTGGCATGGGGAAGAGCAGTAGTGATGGGCCCATCTGTGGCTTTATTTTGCATTTTGTTACTAAACTGATTAGTATGGGCAGCAATGCTGGCATAAAACCTGCAATTCTATGTGGTCATTTGCTATATTCATTTTATCAAATAATCCTCATAAGGTCTTGCATATTTCTTGGTGATGAAGACTGGCTATTATCTGATAAGCAACTTTCCTTTAGGAGAAGCAAGTTTTTCTTCTTCAGTGCTGTTTTCAGACACAAACTAGGATATTACTTGTATATCTTAAAAAGGAGAAGATTTGCTAAAAATAATTGCTTGACTTTAAATTTTATGGACCATTTCTCTTTAATATATATATTAGCTGGGCCACTCATTTTGTTGCAGTGCACAATTAAATTTGGCTTTTGTTTCTGATGTAATTTCCATTGTTCTACCATTATAATTAGGCAATCTATCACTATCTTCAAATGCCTCACCAAATGTACTGCTTCGATGCTGCTAGGGCTGTCTTTAAGGCTACACCCAGCATTCACAGCACTGAGCCTCTGTTTCTTCCCTCTTTTTTTCTGTTTATGTGACAAAAAGACCTTTTACAACTCATTTTAATTTTAAATGTGATGTTCAGCTTAACAAGACCTCTATCTGCGCTCACTTTATTTACTCTTAAGACATAGTCACAAAAAGAATTTTTCATATTCTGATAATTCTCTAAGTTCTGGGCTTATTGACCCTGGAAGATTTATACTCTGTCCTACTAAACTGATTTTTTCCCCCTTTTTTCTTGCTTACAGTGAAGATCCAGATAAAGTTTCCACTTTTGACTTACTAAAATTTCATCTTTGCTTTCAAGCCTTGAGTTTTGTCATCTAATCAAACCCACTAACTTGAGTACTTTCTTTCAATTTAGACTAGAGACAGCTAACTACAAAGAGTTGCAGAAGAGCCTCACTGAATGACTACAGGGAAAAAAATAAGAGATGTTATTTAATGTTGATAGATGTAAATTGAGGCAGATGGCAGGAACAGTCCTAGCCTTATATACTGAATGATAGACTCTGAACTGGCTATCAGCATTCAAAGAAAGAGGTTTTAGGAATTTTAATAGTTCCATGAAAACTTGTATGTGCTCTTAAAAAAAAACAGAATGTAAGGAATGATTAAGAAAAGAACAGAGAATGAAACAGCAAAAAAATTCAAAACAACACTGTATAAAACAGTGGCATTCTCACACCTTGAATACTGTGGTCAGCTCTGGACCTCATCTTAAGAAGGATACAGCAGATTGAAAAAGAACAGAGAAAAGCAACCTGGATAACTAAAGATACAGCATGGCTGGTGTGCCAAAAATGATTAAATAGACTTGGACTCTTCAAAGTGATTTTGGGAGGAAAATAATGAGGATCTGTAAAATCAGGAGAGGCATGGAGAAGATGAACAGGGAACAACTCTAAAGCATCCCTTCTAAGACAAAAGCTCAAGCCATTAATATCATTAGCAGCTGGCATGTGTAAGCAAAGAAAAGGAAGTACTTCTGCACATGCTGTATACTTAAGCTCTGGAGCTCTTTGCCACAGGGTACTGTACATCATAAATGTTTACATGTGTTCAAAGACCAATTGGAGAAATTCATGTAAGAAAAAAACCCATCAAGAGCTAACTGAAACCTAGATACCAACCCCAGCATACAAAGTCCCAATGCCTCAGACTACTGGAAGTTGAGAGAGAATTTCAAGGAAGCGTAATACATGTTTCATACTCCTCCCTACGCGTTTGCTATTGGCTACCATTTATTAGGGTGAGATGAAAACTGGCCTAAAATGTACATTTTTATCTACTGAAATTTTTAAATATTTCTTCTAATGAAAAATTCATATAAAAGGTAAAGATTTATATGATATGAAGAAAAAGACTAGCTCGACCTTGGATCTGACCTAACCACTGCTAAATATTAATTTTAAAATGCATTTGACATGGACTGTAGAATCAGCTCAGAACCAGTGATTATTTTCTATACTCATACTTCTGCAATCATTACTTGTTGCTACATTGAGTGTTAGGGGAAAAAATACCTTGGATATTCATACACAGGAATTTCTGACCTAGAACAACCATTATAATCAATGCCTGAGAAATCAAAGTCCTTCATTTGATAATATTAGTCAAAAAGTCCTGTTTGCTTAGCTTTATTAATTTCCTTTCATCCTGTCTGCTGACTGATAGCAAAGCACTTGACAAATTTTAATTTTTTTTTTTTTGACCTGAGCAATTATTCAAACTTTAGCAGCTGGTGGTAGTTTTACATTCTAGAGAGTGTTGTTGATACACTCCCGTTATTTACAAAATGTATGAAGTCATGTTTCCTTAAGTACAGGAAAAATCAAACTACAGGAGAAATTCTTTTTTCCAAAGGAGTTGTAATCTCTCCAGCCAAATCTCTCTCAGCTTTTTCTTTAAGTAAATTACAAAGGCATAGGAAACTGCCTGGTATTTCCCTGCGGCCTATTCTCAGCTTCTTTGATCCTTCTGCCTCCATTTCTCTGGCTGACACTGTTATAAAATAATATGCAGGAGGGGTGCTCAGCTCAGATATTCCTGGCTTGTGACTGAATTTTGGGCAGGCCTGTGTTTGTACCTGGGGAGATGGTCACTTACAGTGTTTTGACTTCAAAGCATTCGACTTGTGTCTTACCACAACTTCTATGAATGACAGAAACTATGAGTAATGCATGAAGAATGCGATCCTTACCATCTTTGCAGAGGATTCCAGATCTTCCATATGGACAAAGGCAAACAGTATCTTGCTTGGACTTTGGAAAGCATGTAGCACCATTTCCACACGGATTTTCATCACAAGCCATGAATTGGCAGAGTTTTCCAGAGTAGAGTTTAGGGCATTCACAAAACCAATTTTCTGCATCACTGATAGATTTAAATTAAAAACAAAAAATATGTATAAACACCAAAGCACACTTCAAAAAAGGATGGGTCTTATTTTCACAGAAATTCAATAGTATTTGACTTGTGGTTGTAAAATATTTCTTTGTTTTTATTCTCTTTATTTTATTTTATTTGTTTTGCTTGTCTACCTGGCATTAGAAATGCCAGGATGCTTTATGGGTGACTTGTCTTGACAGGCTCTATTTTGTGTAATTTCATATTTTATCTGATCTTTCCTTTCATCTTAAAATATGTGACTTTTCTAATGTGTTTCATCAGTTATTTGTGCTGCTGCTTTCATAACATACTCAAAATAACTGCTCAAGAAAAACAGTTCTTCTATTATGTCTGAAAAAGAAAATAAGGAGAAAAGAGAAAATATAAAGTTACTGGTTTACTTTGCAAGTGGAAACATCATTTGTACATTAATGTATTAGATATAGCTCTTGACATATAGATATAGCTCTTGAGAACACAGGAGGATGTAAAGGAAAACTGAAATATGAATACTTACAGTAGTGATTAAACTAAAATTGAACCAGAATAAACAGGTGATATGTCTATTTTCATGTATCCTATGTTCTCAATTATGAAAAAAGGTATTATAACAGAAAAGGGAAAAACGTAAACTGTAGTCAGTCTGGAAAGGTAAGAAAAACACATGTTTAGAAACGTGGCTATTCTTTTTGCAAGAATTTTTGTTTTAGTATACAAAGATACCCCAATGGCAGACATGGTATGAAAACCAAAATCAGATAGGAAAAGCAGTAGTGTAAGGCATTCCAAGCTATCGCTTACTATAAATATCAGTTTCATTGGAGGCTTTATTTGCTTTTTTCCCTTGTTTTATGAGTGAAATTAGATGACAGCTACATAGGTCAGTTTATGTGATTACCACACATACTCAGTATTGAACAGAAATGTGTCTGTCTTATACTTGATAAGGTCACATGTGCCCGTGGGTCTGAATACAGAAGGCATGATGTGAGCTATATCAAACCACAGTCTTTATGTTTTTCCTGATAATAGCATAATCATTAGGAAGTTTAGTGACAAAATGTCAGATAAATGTGATTTCTAAAAATGTGCCCACTGCTTATAATATCCAGACAATTGGGTTACAGAAAATAATCTAGAGCTGAGAGAACTCCTGCATTTACTAAAAGAAGAAAATAAGTAAGTCTTCTGACAGTCTTTGCGTATAACAGTTGATTAGTTTATTTCTAAACTGACCACCTACAGTTTTGGGGGAGTGAAAATCTCAGCTGGAAAGTCTACCAGCATGAATCTCATGAATAGTGCCTCCAGACACCTTTGCAAAAGAAAATTGCTATCAGCTGCAATAATAAATTTCTGCATGTAGCCTATTCTATTTATAGGTCTGCTGCAGACACTGGGAGAAGAATGTAAATGAGAGACTGAATTGCTTTAGTTTGTGTAGCATTGAAGAGCCTGCTTTCAACTGGTTTAATATCAGCATTATGTAGTTCAGCTAATTAAAAAAGCAACAATAGGCTCAGTTCTTCCTGGACATTTGCAATTGGCAGTGATAATCTTCTTAAAACTAGGTATCAAAAGTGTTTCTGTCTGTTTATATAGAAGAAGGATCATTGCTGCTGACTGCCAAAATACACAGACCTTAGTCCTCATCTTAAAAAAAACAAAATTTCATCAACTGTTCTATTGAACTATACATCAATATTAGAATTTCTTTTTATAGTCTTATTCTTAGTATTTTGTAGATGATTAAGAATAACAGTTCTCATAAAAATTGTGAGGAATTTATTCTTATTAAAATGAGCAATATTCTAACATTTCGATATTGATGTTAACCTGTCATAATAACATCCTACTAACAAAGAAGAATGATTCCCAGTGAGGCAAAGAAAATAGATTTAAAAAGTTATCCAAAATAATATGTAGCTTGACAATATAATAGCTAACCATACAGGAAAAATATCACAGCCAATTCACAAGAATTAGTATACTGAAATGTGATGTCCCAAATAACTTATTGTTGTTCTTTCCCAAAGCAATCTTTCACTGTACCTGATTAAGAAAAGGACATGGTCTCCCATATTCCACTGAATTAATCTTGGTTGGAAAAAATACATAAATGCTCTAAAGACTGAGGACTTCTCTTCTCCCAAGTGGGACTCACAATTTCATACTATCCTGCTATTCTTTACATAAGTATGAAGCAAATGAAAACAGCCAGCAAATCAAAATGGTAATTTCTTTTGCCTGCACTGTACAGCTGTGAATGGCTCCAAGGAAAAGACATTGGATAATTATATCTAGGAACTGAAGAAAGTGAATAGTGCCTGACAGAATCAACAAGGAAAATATCAGAATTTTGAAGTTGCAAAATTGGAAACAAATTTAGAATGTGTTGCTGAGATGTGTTACATGTCTATATTGATGTTTTAGTTCAGAGCAGAAGTGTGCTTTTGAAGCAAATCTCAAGCTGTCCCCATTGAAATGCTTCAGTTCACAATGTGGAATGGTCTCAGAGTTCATGAACTGAATTTCTTCCAGATGAACCTAAACCAGAGGATTCTCTCCAGGAGCGTGCCTTGGGTACTCCAGCTGCTAATGGGCATTCAGTCCATGGGCCAGAACAGATCAAGTCTGAAGTAAAGCTCCTTGAATCAAGAATAATATGGATGTTGGGTCTCAGCACCAGCTAATTTGCCCTGTAAATCTACTCCTATTGAACTACATTATCTGCTAATGTAGATGCAGCTTTATAAGTCATAAAAAGAAAATCAGGCAGCCATGGCTTATATAATATCAAAAAAGGCTCCAAATTTTAAGTGGTGTACTGACAAACTCCTGATGCAGACAGAGAAAAAACCTAGCTATCCAGAAACATATGAAGGAGCAATGTCATAAACAGTGGGAGAAAATGGAAGAAAAGACAGAAATCCTATAGAGAAGGGATGGAAGAGACAAGAGTAAAACTCCCAGGGCACCATAACCTCATGTCACCAACCTTTAGGCATATGAAGAAATAGGCTTAAGGTAGATAAATTGTTCTCCCATCTTCTTATAATCCTCCTCTGAATTGGTAAGGGACACACTTTTCATTACTATTTCCCATTTTTAAATATTTCTTTGATCTTTGGACTAGACCGCAGCTTGGAAAGAAAATCATCAAGAAGCACTTACATGGTATGGCACAACACTGGTAATTCAGTAGTAGGAATTCTTCCCCTTGAATCAGTACTAAATCTGATCTGAAGAAATCAAAGTTTTGTATAAGATGGGTGACACCCTTAGTAGACAACACAAAATTTCATCCCTTAGGTTTTTTTAAATGTTGAAGTATGCAGAGGGGACTGGATAATAACATGCTAATAATCCAGTCACAGCTGTGTTTAAACTCAGTTTTTGACTGTTAGTTCCCTTTTTTATAATAAAGATTATAAGTCCTCTGTACATTGTATCACAGACATCATTTGTACAGTACCTAGTGATACATCAGTGTAGTTCTCCAAGGCATAGCAGTTTTCTATATGCTCATGCTTTTTCTGTCTATAAAGTAGGAATATTATTATTTACAGATCTTTCAGCTGTTCTGTGATCCCCACTGAAAGCACCGTAAATGTCATTTTTTTAGCTGTATGTGAGGGGGCTTCAGCGAAACTAAATGCACTAAACACTTTAACCTTGACAGTGCTATACTGAATGAGAATTTCAAAAGCTACTTGTTGTAGTGGGTTCAATATTTAACACAGCAAGCTCTTTTAGTGTCATGTCTATATCGTCTGTGACAAAGACAGAGAAGTTTGCTGGAAGGAACAGCTTTCCAGGCTACTTCAGTCAATAAACGCTGGATGTAATTCAGTTTATTTTTAAATTATTATTATTATTTATTGCTAGTGCAATTCTGTTTTAAACTACTGGAAACTTAAAAGGAGCATCATACTTTATCAGTTTAAACTTTAATACGAATTACACTTCATGCAAAGAATGGTTAAATCTCTTCCTGGAAAATACTAACATAATGTAAAAATGATTCAGATCTTCTTTTGAAAACCTCATGCAATGGCCAAATCCATAGAAACTCACTATAGCCAGAAGAATAATCTTATCTGATCAATAACCTTAAAAATATCAAAGGACTATATATAAAAGAGGTATTTCTTCCTTGTGCACAGCAGGTGATTTTCTAGTACATATCTGCCAATTTTTCTTTGTATTATAGAGCTCCAAAAAATCAACTCAGCTTTCCTGCTGCTTTAGTACTTTCACCCAGGTTTTCTCAATTATGGTATCTTCTCTAGGTCTTAGTGTTTTTGTTAGCTTTACTGTTTTGAATCCTTTTTTTTCTCCTATTAGGAAATATTATTCTGCAAGCTCTGGTGATTCACTTTAAATTTCCTTTCCTGTCACCGGAAGCAGTTTCTAAACTGCTTCTCTTTATACAAACAACCACTGACAGGCTCTCTTTAAACCAAGCCTAAATCACTTGTGAACTAAATTGGTTTTGAAAACTACTAGGGAAGATATTTCCAAATTGGTTGGGTGCACTCATGAAAAAAACTTTTGCTCTAAATTTTGTTTGAGGCAGACTTATACTCACAGTTGCGTTGGTTATAGAATGGATTAGTGTCTGATTCTACTATGGAACTCACATTTAAACTATATCTCCGAATTCTTTGATCCAGGTTAAAATGATTTGAGTGCAAAAGTTTTAATTCTACTTCAAAACTGAGTGAGAAAAGTTCCAACACCTTATTTCCCTGTTGCCAATATACAAGAAAGAGACCCTTGCATACAAAACAGTTCATCTCAAACAGAAAACTAATTTATAGGACCCAGTTAAGAAATTCAATTAAACAGATGCTTAATCCATTCCAATCAGACAACAATAAGCACCTGTTTAATCTTAGCATTCTTGGGCATATGTATTTGAGCTTCCCTGAATAAGTATGCACTCTTGAAATGATACCTGAGCCTTAGAACAGTCACCAAAATTGTGTTTGAGTTAGTTATGGCTTGGGAAGGGCAGCATTTCCTTTACGGAAATGATGAAGGAGGAAGAGCTCCTGTTTATTAGCCAAATTACTCTTTCAAAGCTTCAAAGGTGGGAATATTCTCAGGAATTTAGGATTTTTAAAATTTATTTTAAGACATACTCAAATTTCTAGCACTGTGGTATCCAGCTTCTCAGGACAACGAAGCCTCTTGTGGAGTCTTTTATAAAGCCTCTTTAAGGCCATTTTTCTGCTCAGATGGGGACTATGCAGGCAATTTCCCAGCATAAGAAGAATACATATCCATTAACAAATCAGATGTATAAAAAAGCCCTATCATGTTATCTAACAATTATGATCATTCCTGTCACACAAGACAATATGCAATTGTGATATGCGGCACATCCAGTCACCTAATCATGGAGGGACTATGGATCCCTCAGGAATAAATACAGCAAACTATGGATGGTCAGAACAATTTAGGCGGTCAGCAATCCTCTTCCTGACCACATCTAAGAAAATGCATAATGGTCTGTCAGGCCGGGTCCAGTGCAAGGGTTGTAATTAGGCAACCCTCTCCCTTTCCTCAATCTCCTCAGCCTTTTTAGTTAAATCTAACTTTTCTCTTTCCTGTCCTTGTGTTGCATGTGAAAAATAGTAAATAGATTTTTTCATCTGCTAAGCTTTATTTATGAAAACAAAATGAAAGATAAAAAAATACTTAAAAGGCTATGCTTTTGATAATAAAAAATTATCACTTTATTGAACACTGCCAGGAAAACACGTAAATATTTACAACAGCACAAGGTCTCAACCTCACTGAAAGCCCATGCAGCCTAATTCCTTTGTCCTTTGAAAATCTCTCTCATAATTTTTTTATGACAGCAAGTTTGCAGCCTCTCCCAGCAGTCACTAAAGTCCTAAACAGCATTTACTTCAATATATCTACTACTTGCAGCAAGACTCATGAACGCTGTAGCCAGCACAGTAGCGCTGAACATTAGTAAGCGTGTAGCATATTGGTACTTTCATTGTTTCCATTGCATACTCTTATTCATTTCTGCTGGAATTTTAAAACAAACTTTTAGCACAAAAACATTCATCATTGCAATGTTAGATGAATTTTCAGGTTGTAGAACTATGTAATTCAGTCGTCTCAAAGATGTCAGTCTCTCCTCACAGAGCAAGTTTACTCCTGATCATAAGGACTGATCATGAGGAGGTGGATAATCACAAAATTGAAGAACACCTTGAATAGTTCATGAAATAACAGTGTTTACCTTAAATTCACAACATAATAATTTTGAACTATAATCAGTATAATCTAAATCCAGAAGCAGTCCACTGTAAAACCAGAAAGTTTGTATATACCTAAAGGCAATAGTTTCCTCTCTAATTTTTTTCTAACAGTTGTTTTCTGTCTCTAAAATGTACATATTTTATTTATGCATTATTTTGAACTTTCAGAGATGCAAACTCTACCCATCCCATTCTGAACCCAATTTACTGAAAGAGGATTTCATAATAATCTCTTCATTGCAGTGTCACTAGTTCTTCTACCTGTTTGGAGCTCTAAGAGTCAGTGGCTCAGCATTTCCTTACCTGTTTTACACTCATTATCCTTCCTCTTAAAAACATTCTGAATCATACAGAGCGCTTAGCAGGACTTTCCTGTAGGCCTGGTCTGTATGCAAGGGTGGAAGTCAGGAATCCCCAGGAGCTTAACTTGGGTTTTGAACTACCACTGCAGCACCTTCCTCATAGCAATTTGCTCTGTTCACACAATTACTTCCCAATACCTTCTGAAAATCCCAGTGGCCCAACCTTTTTTCTAATCCTAGGTACAATCTTATGTCTTCTAGTTTCAGCTCAGTCTCTGAACTTTCTGTTTCTAACTTTAAAAAATGGAGATAATTTACCATATGGGTATGACATAGTATAATATTCACAGAAGCCACATGAGCTTTAATGTTTATACAGCACTTAAAATGCAAAGCACCCTAAGCTATGAATAAAAACAGCAATTACATAATGCTCCATGAAAAGCTAACATCAGAGACAAGAGAGACAAGGTAAACCATAGCTGCTTTTATCTGGTATTATTTTGTAACATTCATATTTTGTAACACTTTGGACACTCCCTTTGCTTAATAATCCTACAGATTATGTGAAATAATAAATTCTGAATGAACTTTATGAAGGAAAACCTAAATAACTCCTTTCTGAAAAGGTTCATCTTCCCACACTACGTCTGCACCCTATTTTTCTCTATGATTTCCAAAACATCTCCGTTGAATCTGAAAGATAATTTGTATCTTGTGGCTCATGTTTAAAGAAAATATAAAACTGGCTGCAGATGCATGCATTATGCTTTTTCTCTGACAATTAACAGTCACAAGAAGTTTTAGCTGGGACAGAACAGCTTTCCTTTTAAGGGCTGACTACAAGCCATACTTTTTTATCAGTATTTTAATATTAATGACAAAATCACATCTCTCCACCTTGCCTGTTCAAAGCCTATGTGGTCTGTCATTTTTTAGTTGTCTTCAACTACATTGTCTATCCATGCACCTGGAAGCTTGCTGGGTTTTTTTGACTTTCAGCTGACACAGGAGAAGATAATATTCAAGTCTGCAAACCATTCCTCAAAGCAGTAAGAACTCTTGGACAGAGAGTCTCTGGGTTTGCACAGTGGCTAGTAAAATGTAGCCCCATATTCCTTCTCCATATGCATCATAGCAAATATGATTAAATAATAATGAAAACTAATATGTATTAAACAATATATTTTTCTTGTTCCATGTTATGGTGGGATTATTAATATATAAGAAATGTGCCACCAATCTAAGCAATGAAGATGGCAGTGCAGGACACAATCTGGAAGTTGGCACATTCTTCAAAAGAGTGAATTAAGCTGTAACTTGAGATCAGCTAAAGGCCATTTGCCTATACAAAAGACTTTTTCAAGATCCTGGTCAAATGAAGTTAATGACTAAATACATACATCATAGGATGCTGCAGCAAAATCCTAGGAATGTTGTAGACTGAGTTCATTTTTACTAACACATGAATTTAAACCTATTTAGAAGCTTGAGGTGATTATGTGAATGACACCAGCAATTCCACTTGCCATATTTTTCATGAATTTACTGCTTATGAAAGGTGTTAGATTAACCAAATTCTCTGATCAGTACACACCAGATAAACTAAGTTTCCTTACCAATGACCAAGTGAATTTCTCTGCCCCAGAAGGTAATTCAAATCTCTGTGTCTTTTCAATCTTTGGCTTCTTTGACTGACAAGAGCTTTAACTCTGATACAGATAACTTCTAGAGAAGTGAAATAAGATCACTGATATGTTCCCACAGAGCTTTGTACAGCCCTCAGTTAGTAATGACTGCTTACCTCTCAAATTGATAAGTAGAGGAGAAGGTACTGATATTCCATTATCAGTCACAGGAGACTTATAACCCAGAAGTAACTGAATAGGTCCACTGTGTTTGAAGAGCACTGATTTTCAGGAATCATCTCATATATACTGGGAAATAAAGTCCAGAGTTAGCTCTTATCTCACTTCAGCCCAACAGTGGTGTTTCATCATTGGAGAGGTACCTAATTACACTGTTAGTGCAGAATGTGGGCAGATACAAAAGTAATCCGTAAATCTGTGCCCAGATCAGGCAAAAGAAGCATCTAAGCACCCTAGATCTTTGCAGCTCTCAGAACAAGAATAGTAAAACTGCCCTTGATCAGGCTTTGTACGTTTATGTTGAATGTAGTATAAAGACTTTCCACAACAAAAGAATAGCAGATTTTTGACTTTCAGAACAGAATGTCTCACAAAGCTTCTAGATGTCCTGCCTCTGTCTCTTTCAACCCACCTCTGTGAGATTCATTTACTTCCCACCCATACTGCAGATGTCTTCCTCTACCATCAAGAATAAGAGAGAAGAGAGCCACAGCACTATTTCTTTGTGCAGCCTTTCTTTGGGTGCCACCAGCCCTCAGAGGCAATCTCTGCAGCACAGGGCTTCTCTTTATATATAAACTGAACTGTACAAACTAAAGGAAAATTTCTTAGATTCCCTTCACCCATTTTATGAACTCTCAAAAGAACCAGGAAGACTGTGGCTCTATCTGAATATTTACAATTAATTCAGATCAAGCTAATTCATTAAATGGTGTATGGAAAAATGCAGAAGAATGTCAAGGAGATAGGTGATGGAAGCTGGCCAGACTGTTCTGTGGGAAAAGGAGCATCAACAGGGCATGTTGACCTGTAGTCACGTGGCTGAGCCTGTGCCTGAGTGGCACTGCACCTGGGCTTTGACTCGAGATTAGCGATGAGCTCAGTGTGCTTACTGCGCATGAGTATAGTACATAAAAACCTCATATAGTGCTCCCCTGGTGTTCCTCGCCATGGACCGATGCTCAGTGGTGCCAGGGACTCTCCCGCTCCATTATTGCTTCGATTGGGAAATCGCTGCGGAAGCCCCGCTCAGACGCAGAGGTAATAAACTCTCAGTATCAACCTTAGTGTGCCTTGTGTTTGTGTATCTGTCCCTGCCAGGAGGCGAGGTGTTGTCCCTGCCATACCCTTACGAATGGCATCAAAGGTAAGTCACAAAAGCAGAAAAGAAAAAGTAGTTAGGTACATAAGTGCATTTGAAGGACCAAATCTTGACCTTTTTATCTCATTTTTCCCTACTGCACATTAAAAATAATGTATAACCAACTGCACAAGCCTTTTATGAAGAATAATTGCTTCAGCTTGTACAACCATTTGAACATGAGAAATGAAGTGCGAGGAAGTGCACAAAAGTGCTAAGTACTAGAACTAGAATTGCTAAAAACACTGCTTGAAGTCAAAAGTTAGCAATCACTGTGTGCTTTCGTTTTTTTTTTGTATATATTTTTATCAATAGTTGAGTTGTTCTGTCTTGTAGGCTGACCTTTTACTTTGATTGCTGCCTCAGCTCTGAATTTCACACATTTCTCAATGATGGCTATGAATTAAGAAGGGTAGAAGGTGCCCTAAAAAGTGTGAAATCAAATGCTATAAAACTGTTAGAATTTTTCAAATGTGCAAGAACTGCAGCTGTTAGAATTGTTACACAGTTGAAAATTAGCACAGTTGGATGACATACCACCCTAGACTAATACCAAATGTAATAGAAAAAGTCTGTTTTGCAGCTGATCTTTGTAATTGGTAAAAAAGGCCATTTGTGTACCTTTTTCACAAATAGAACTGGCTTAAAATCCTACAGGATTAGTCTCCCCCTAGCATGCACTCAACAGGTCACATAAGCCAGCTAGTCTGACTTATTTGCAGCATAAGTAACAGACTATTTTGAAAAAAAAAATTACAAAAGAAAAGTTATGTTAGAGAAAGGAAAACCATTCTATCTCAGCACCATTTGTTTTGTTTCCAGACTTCCTTCAGAGAAACAAGTCAGTTCCTTTCCCTTAATATCATTATGCTAATTCATTCCTTTACATTTTTACAGAAAAGTAACAGGAAAAGCAGTCTGGCTGTACCCACAATCTCAGCATGTAAACTTCGGGGGAAGGGAAATATACTGCTCTTTTAAATAAAACACACAACCTTGCAAATGAATGACTAAAATGAAAGTAACCTAAATTCAGACTGCAAATATGTATGCAATGATTTGCATTTAATCATAGTGGTGTTTGGAGTAGCTTTGTGGAGAAGTAGACATGTTTTTTACATTGTTTTCTAGATATATGGTCTCCATAACTAAGATTTAGTGTCTGTCACTGAAGCCAGTATTTGCCACAATATTACTCTTTGAATGAAAATGAATTTTTTTACCCCTTCTGAACATCTTTTATCTTCTAGTGTGCCTCAGTATCATGTCCATCTATGTAAAATGAAAGTACTGGAATAATTGCTAATAATGACCTGATATTACAGTATCTAGTCCTAGCGTCTGAATATTTTAAAGATCTGGCTAGGAAAGCTTTTGAATACAACTGTTCTCTGCTGAATCGAATGAGTGGCACTTCAGTCTGTAATATAAGCTGCACCCTTCTGACAGAACAGCTTCACAGAATCACAGAATCACAGAATCGCTGAGGTTGGAAGGGACCTCTGGAGATCATCTAGTCCAACCACCCTGCTCAAGCAGGGTCACCTAGAGCACATTGCACAGGATTGCATCCAGGCAGCTTTTGAATATCTCCAGAGAAGGAGACTCCACAACCTCTCTGGGCAACCTGTTCCAGTGCTCTGTCACCCTCACAGTGAAGAAGTTTTTCCTCATGTTCAGATGGAACTGTCTGTGTTTCAGTTTCTGCCCATTGCCTCGCGTGCTGTCGCTCGGCACCACTGAAAAGAGTCTGGCCCCATCCTCTCGACACCCTCCCTTCAGATACTTGTACACGTTGATAAGATCTCCTCTCAGCCTTCTCTTCTCCAGGCTGAACAGGCCCAGCTCTCTCAGCCTTTCCTCATAGGAGAGATGCTCCAGTCCCCTAATCATCTTTGTAGCCCTTCGCTGGACTTGCTCCAGTAGTGCCACATCCCTCTTGTACTGGGGAGCCCAGAACTGGACGCAATACTCCAGATGTGGCCTCACCAGGGCTGAGTAGAGGGGGAGAATCACCTCCCTCGACCTGCTGGCAACACTCTTCCTGATGCACCCCAGGATACCATTGGCCTTCTTGGCCACAAGGGCACATTGCTACCTTCTATCCTACTGATTCAGCTACAAGGACAGTGATTTGAAAGATCTATCAGTATTTTTCCCATAAAGTTTGAAGGTTATGTCTACACAGCAAAATGAGGAGATCACAGAAGTAGAATTACATATATTCAGCCTAGCTTTAATCTAGTTAGCACTGTTACCAGCTGTAGTGAAAACGCAGCACAACATTTCATTCTGACTGCTAATCTTTCGGGGTAAGCAGAGCATATATTCAGTTTACTGATCTGTGTTGTTATTACCACACATTCTATCTTCATGAAAATGATCTTAGCCTGTTTTACAACCATTATCTCTTTATTTTGCCTTATAAGCATGCCCTGTGCATATTCACAGAAACAAGCACAGGATGAACTGTGAAGCCTTGTGGTCACAAGTTTGTTTCAAAGCCACTACAAAATGGAAGTGAGAGTGATAAAAAGTGAAAAAAAAGCATGGGGAAAAATAAGACAGAGGGCTAACAAAGTCAGCAAAAAGAATATTTTTAACCCTTTAACCCTTTACTTTTTTCAGACCACTTATGACAAACATAGTTACCAAGTCTCTGGGCTGCAAAATTACTGCAGGAATTTCTTCCTTTGATATCGATGCTCCTAACAGTGAAATACATATTAGAGCTAGTTAGCATGATCTACCATCCCAAATATTTCTCTCAAAAATCTCAATTAATAGGTTGGGGAGGATGGTTTAACATCCTGCTTGTGGACACACGATATGGTGATAACACTAGGTGCTTGGAGTTTTCCTGAACTTTGAGGCTCAGTTGGCTAAATCAGGATAGCTCTGTTAAATCTGTGGTGCTCTTGAGAAGTCACACACAACGTTGGATGTAGACTATAACACAAGCAGACGTAGTTAGAAATGTAATGTTGGGGCACTCAGGTAGAAGAGGCAAACTTGAATCCCGTTCTCTACTTCTGGACTGCTTATACTTTAATGTTAGAATTTCATTGATCAACCCCACCCCTCCCCCCCCCCCCCAAAAAAAAAAAAACCAGAAGTAACCCAGGGATACAGTCTAGAACGCCAGTTTTGTTCTATATTTCTGCCATGTGCCTGATCAAGGGTACAGGCGGGTCCCCTAATGACTGTTCTTGGTCCAGAGCAAAAGAACCTTTGACTCTTGCATTGCTAGTTGCAAAGTTCCTCAGCTTTTGAAAAGGAGGTGAAAAATGCCCTCAGAAAAAATCTTAGGGTTGAAAACGGAGTGCCTAAGGACTTCTGCCCATTTCACACATTTAGCAATTGCAGGGTGCTTGAGAGTAGGTTGTTTGAACCATTCTCTGAGACTCAGGTACTTAAAGTCTTTAATAGACATGTAACAAAAATTGCCCTAGAATCATGAGAATTTGATAGAATCCTATCTGGTATTTTTATTTTACATGCATAAAAATTAAAAATACAAATGACATTTGGGCTAACCAAATGAATCATATAACTATTAGTCAAAGGAGAACAATTTCTCTGTTAACTAATTCCATTTTCTGACATGCTTTGTAAAGCATTTTTAAGTGGTTTTGGACTAGAAGGGAGTTCCATAGAGTTGAGGTCCCCTACAACTAAATAGCTTTCATATCAAAGAATATGTTTCTCTTGAAACTCCTACCTGTGCCTGAATATCTAACACAATAGCTTTCAACTTGTTGAAAAGTCAGACCACTGTGGGAATGTTCAGTTTGCATCTGAACCAGCTGACTGGTTTCAGGAGGATCATAATCTTCAGCACAGTGGCAGATGCTTTAATGCAGACAAAGATCTCCATGAAACCACTTAGTGACTACAGAAGCTGGTAAACCAGCTGAATTCTTTGATGCAAGTCCTATTCTTTATTGCAAAAAAGAAAAAAGAGTTATTGCCTTACTCGAGATCTTGTAATCCTGACAAATTAATACACAAAAATATACTGTTGTGTAACAACTCAGGTTGTGCTACAAATCAAATGCCTTCAAAATAAAAATAAAAAATCTTGGATTTGTAGGTAAAGGCAGTAATTGTTTTTTATGTGTTGGATATTGAAGAAAAAGGTTCAAGAAGGCTGGAATTCCTCCTGGGGTATAGCTATGACTGAATTGTGGGCCATCTCTGTGGGCCATAACCTCTGTGATAAATTGGGGTGCATTTATGGGTAGATAAATACAAGGTAATATATTATCAACAGGAATCATTTTCCAGTTATTTTCATTTTAAGTTTTGAATTTGCAATACTGGGTGAAATCCTTACTTTGCTGAGTTAATATTCACTTAGAACATTTAATATATGATCTATATAAATATGGTATGTCATAAAAAATGACATAAATTGCTAGGTCAATTGATATTGCCTCATTTATGAGACAAGGTCCTGAACAGATGTTTAACTGCAACTGATATAAAACACTGTTGACTATAAGCATTTACAAACCATTTTTCTACTGAATTATTAAAAGTATATTCCTCAAAATCAATAATTATAGTTAATTAGTATCTTCCATTACGTGATGAGTGAGGAAATTACTTTAAAATTGCAGTTCCCTTCTCTGCTTACACTGTTAAGGTGTCAAAGAAATCAGAGACTGAGATGTTTTTAAATATTGTAATACTCATAATCTTTTAATTTGTTACACAGCAATAAAATTCAGGTCACAATGATATTTGTGGGAAGGGGAACTCTGGTAGTGGTTTATGTTGATTGCAGTTGAACACAAAATATCTTGGCTGGGATTGAATCTGCACTGCGATGGTAAAGAAAAAAGAGTAAGAACAGTTTGTGTTGTAGTTATAAGGAGCTGGCTTGAGTCCTCCAAGGTTCTGCAGTGCACAGAATCTTTTCTGGTAGAAATTTATGTAACTGGGATGGCTACCTTTAAACGTATTTTCTGCAAATAATATAATTCTATGTCTGCTAGTACAGTCTAAAAAGTGTTTACACCAAGGTATCATTTACGTGTTTCCTGTGTTCCAGCAACTGTATTTCTGCTAGACTAAAAACCGCAGTACTGGAAGAATGGAGTGATTCATTGGTAGGGTGTTTCTATGGTAAGGTTTTCGACCACTGTAATTGTTCAGCTACACAGGTGGTAGCTATGGCAGCATCACTTGCGAAGAGAGAATACCATGCAGCTTCTGATGTTTTGGTGAAGGTGTAATTTTTCATTGCTAAAAGCAGTCTTATACAGCACAGTGCATACATATAGCCATAACTGCACTTACTATTAAAGACTAACCAACGTACAGTGGTAATATTTGTAATAAATGCTGAAAGTAAAAAAAAAAACACATTGAAGAGAGTTAGTAAACCAAGATTATTTGAAGCTGTCCAAGTAAAAGTTACAAGTAACATTACAAGATACTTTATAGAAAGTGGTTCACATGGCTTAAAAATTCTGTAAGGTATGCAATTGCAACTAAGACTGTGGTATATTCTTCTATCTTACCTATAAGTCATCATTTCTATCCAAAGCATTGAGGTTATGTCCCAAACATGCAATATTCCTATGCAAAAAATAAAGGCAAAAAAAGAAAGAAAAGCTCATCGATTTTACATAGGACTTCATAAATCTGAAATTTTAGAGAAGACAAGAAGAGCATAGCTTTTGCAGAGTCCCTTTAACACTGTTTTTGTGATTTATCAAATATCCCGTTGTATGCATGGCTAAGTTGTGCTGTTCGTGGAATAAAATTAGATGTGAGGAGCACTAACACTATGAATTCATCTGGGAATCACCTAGCATAGATCATATAGGATCACAAATCATACATTAATCACTACTTCCACCATACATCTCCACCTGCAGAGGACTGCCAGTAGTGTGCACTCTCTCATTCTTAAACAGTTGCAGCCAGTGTCTGGAACAGTATTATGTCCTATTTTATGAAGGTTAAGGATCCCGGAGAAAAGGTATTGTCTTCTTACTACCCGAGCTAGTCATTTGTCATCATTTCAACAGAATACATTCCTCTGCAGTCACTGCGCACTCCAGCCTGTCTGGGAACAGGACTCTCCAAAGAACACGACCTGCAGCACATTGCCTCCGCCTGTCATATTGTAACAACATAGTTTATCCAAACAGATCCTAGAGATACGGTAAGAAAGACCCCTTTATTTCAGCCAGTCTGATGACAAGAAAAAAAGAATTCCTTTGCACTGCCTCAGAAGGAATTAGCACAATGTTCACACTGGTCCACAAAATCAACAGCTGTGCTCTGACCTGTGAATGAAAGCTAGTGATCTGTCAGCAAAAGAGCCATGGCAGATGGAGCAGTATTACATACACTTTCTTTTCCGAGATATGAAAAAGAACTACTGATCTACCTGACACATTGATGCGCCTTACAATTCATGGAAGAAGTTTGAAAAGCCTTTCTTCCTCCAGGCACACAAAGCCATACTCTTTATTAGCTTATATGGCATGCATTCATGAAACTGTAACTGTTTCCCTCTAGGAACTGTCTTGTGACTTCAATACACCAACACTGGGCTGTGTGACACCGGGCTGTACTTCCAAATCTGAAGCAATGCAGGATAGCAGAAATACATGCCATTTTTTCTTTTGCTACTCTGTAATATTTCCAAAATTAAGACTTGAAATTTTATGAGTGGCAAAGGGAAAAGAACTGAAAAGTGAAAATCCTAGATACAATACACTCCCTCACATTCTACAGCAAAAAGAAAGACATAAAAGGTCTTTCTCTTCAGAAAATGTTTTCATTTAGAAGTTTTGATATTTCTTTTATTATTATTATCACCTTGAGACTTCTAATACTGTATACATTTCTCACTGATGAAATGGTCTACTTTAAGACAGATATTAGAAAAGACACTAGATTAATTTTCTTATGAATTGAATTTTATGCAAGATCTGAGAGGATGAGAATTTTTCTTTGGGAACTAGCATTCTCTAGAGACTAGGTCCCTCATGCATTAGATTAAGTTGAAGTTTGTACTTTATTTATTCACAGTCTCTCATTTCCACAAAAGAAGCCAGTTGCTGCTGAGAGGACAAACAGTAAGAACTTTCTATCTCTAAATCCTAACCAAAGCACAAGGTATGTGGATGTAGCTATACTAAGGAAGTTTTCATATATCTTTGATTTTATGCATAGTCCTATTGCCAAAGTGCAATCCACTGCGTTTGCCATAGTCCACAACTGTTGCAACAGATCTGAGAATCAGGCCTTCTACGTTTATCTACATTTATTTGAATTTCTCTCTCCTTGTTTCATGTGATGCACACAAGTTCTTACATTAGAAAGTGAACAATTATTGCCTATTTGCTTTCCTCATGTCTCTCATGTTGTTACAGACACCTTTCGTAACACTCTTCAAACATCTTTTTTCCATGTTGAAAAATCTCAGGCCAATCATCTGGTGAACAGAGACATTCCTTTCCTTTGATCATCCTTGTTGCTTTTTTCCCCATAACTTCTCTAATTCAACAGTATCCTTTCCAAGATGAGAGACTAAAATGACAAAAAGAATGTGAGGTAATGGAGCTCTATCAATTCACATTCTTGCACCATGTTGTTTTCTTTTTTTGTTTGTTTTACCTTCCTTTGCTCTTTGCTTTTTTAATTGCTAGTGAGCACAGACCTATATTTCATAGAATATTCAAAAGCTATTTCACAGAATATTATAAAGTTCCAAAACCTCTTTCCTGAGTGGTAACAGCTTATTCAGAGCCAGCCATTCCACAAGCAAAGTTAAGATCTTCCCCTCTTTTTTAACGTATATTACTTTTTAATATTTATTAACTTTCTTTGTAACAAATTTCCATCCACTTCTTTATCACTCACTCACTATTATGAGAACTCTTATACAACTCTTCACAGTTGTCATGGATGGCCAAGGACCAGCCTTTAGCAGTAAAGCAAATAGCAAAATGTTACAGTGCACCTTGAGCAATGCCAAGAGCCGAGTTGTAGCAGGGAATATTGTGAGGAGGGCTTACTAACGGTGAGCTTTGGGAAAGACAGGAGGGGCCTCTGGATCCAGGGAACCAGGTGTCCTAATTCTTTGCCCTAAGTGGAATAAAGGTTTTTGGTATTCCAAACTCTGGCATATGAGGGAGAACAGGTAAACAATACCAATGCATTAGACATGTGCTTATGCCTGGTAGCAGACATATGCATATGTTATAATGCAGTTGCAACTTTCCCTTTCAATTTCAGGTCACCTTTTATGTCTGTATCTGAGTCAATGTTTAAAAGTGATTTCACAATCATTAAAATGCATATTCAATTAAAAGTAATGAATTAAAGAAAGTTAAGAAAAGGCTATGTTCTGTGTAGTGAAAGAAATCAAAATGATGCCTTGCTTATTATGTCACATTCTGCTGTCTTTACACCATTAAAATTGTCTATTTTAGAAAGCAGTTAATAATATTCTGAGATGGTACCAAGTAAAATAATATTAAGTCTGTTTCTAAATATGTTTCCATTCAAGGCAGATTAAGGAAATTTGTTTCACAGAGCTGTTGTGCACTGATGATAAGGATATGAACACATTCTGATTGTACAGGGCCATTTGCCATTTCTGAAATATATGCAAAAATAATATTATGGGGAAAAAAGTTAAGGTTGGAAATAGCGATAAGAAAACATGACATTCACCTGGAACTCTGTGAATTTACATTCTCATCTATCATGTCAGTTTTTCTAGAAATCCGCTAATGGAACTGCTAAGGCAGACAAAACTGATAAAATCTAAACTAGGCTTCCTGCTGTCTAGTCTGCAAGCATCAGTGTTCATTCAGTGTTACAAATGTCCTGAAGGTACAAATGTCTCCTGTTCTGATGACTGTGATATCTCTCATTTCTCAAGAAAAGCAGTTACCATTGAAAATTATGTTTTAAAACTGGTAAATCTTGGACTGCCAAACAGAGACCAAAATTCAAACTTTTTTTTTAATAAATGCTTCTGATGGTACAAGGCACATTACTGCTCAGTTTGTGATGAGTCCCACTGCATTTATATGGAAGATGCAGTAGGATTAGAAAGCGGTAGGAGCTTTAGTGCTGAGAAAAGTCTTCCACAGTTTTCAGACCTTGGGTAAATCTCTTCAGATGATGTTTTCACTGATGAGTATACTTAAGTAAGCAATAGCTTTATTATGACATACCACCTGCAAAGCTGCCTGATGAGATCTGATAGCCTGACCAACTTGAGCTAGAAAGACCACCATACTTGAATTTTAGGAATTAAAGGGATTCAAGCTGGAAGCAAGACTCAACTTTGAATTTTAACAGTTCTTCACTAAAGGGAAACCAAGCTTTCTCCGTGACAAAGTTCTGTAAAATAGGTATAATTACATTTTTATGGGCGGGATAAAAAAAATCAACATGGAAATATGGAAATCACTATGGAAATACAGGAATCACTATGGAAATATGTTACAGGTAGGTCCCAGCTAAATATTTAAAATTAATTCTGTTAAAACAACCAGTGTTGAGTCTCCTCATAGACTCATCCAACACTAGCAATACAATGGAATGATCTAATATTTCCATATCCTATTTAGCAATATTTACTCCTCAGCAAATATTGGCTGGAGAGATACATTCTTTTATTGCCTCTCAACACTGGAAGATTTTCAGTTGAAAGGAAAGTTGAAAATTGCTGAATGCAAAATTTGCTGAATGCAAAATTATTTTGTTATTTGTATTTGAAATCAAGCTCAAATGGGAATGTCACTTGCCTTGTGTTAGTATGCTGAAAATGCCGTTCATGTAAATATCACTAGCCAAACATCACTGGTGTAATAAAGGCTTCAGGACATTCTGTAGAAGTCTGCCTGAGCCCTTGGAACATTCCCAGAAAACTTTTCTGTAAAACTGGACTGCCTTCACTGAAGTTCACACACAAGCTAGCTAGCTTTAATGTGCATACATATGTTCCATTATCTTCAATTATTGTTTTAAAATAAACATGTTTTTCCTAAAGGAATTGGAACATGAGTAGTATGACTGGATTAAAGAAAAGTTTATTAATAACTATAGAACAATACAAGTTCACATATAAACAACCAAAAGAAACCCACAATAGTCTGAGACTTTTAACTCCAAGGCACTGCTGATTACTAACATAGATCAGAAGGGACAAAAGAGAAAATATCTAGTAGGCAAGTATCATTATCACAATTAGACATGCAAACTTATTGAAAACCAAAGTAGATAAACCTAAGACTAAACAAGATGATATACTGGATGAGACACTGGAGGAAAAGTTTTCCTTTTAGTGCCATTTTGAATGCCCGTCACTCATAAAAAAAGGGTACACGTTTGAAAATGTCATGAATGCTGACTGGTGCAGATGATGGTGAAAGTCGTGTAAAAATAACTTGCAAATAAAGATTGATACTCTCTAAGTGGAAGAAAAAAAGCTCACCCCTGAAAGAATACTATAGTTCATCTTTCAAAAGTAATCACTGGGGAAATTCAAACTAAAAATGCTGCTGGAAGCAAGCATTTCTTTCTCTTTTTCCTCATTTTATTTTTAGAAAGATAAAATCAGTCCCAAATGGTATATTAATGAAAGTGTATTAACTTTATATGTTAATAATCACTCAGGCAGTGCCTTGTGAAGCCATTGAGGACTGGGTCCTATTATAACAGGTGGTTAATAAACAGAAGGAGATGGAGCTGGTAATCTAATATTTGAACACCATGGTAACTGATCTGTTTTAGCACTTGCTCAAATACTATGGAGATGATAAAGATATAAACAGAAAGCCTGAAAATTTCAATAGCTTGGTAGCTTTTGCAGTTTTTGTGCTCCTTTGCAGGCTGAAAAGATGAGGGCGTTTCACTGCTACCCCACTCCTAACACGTATCTGTGAGAAGGACTGACAAATGGTACCTGCGTATTCCTGAATTCACTTCCTCCTGATGAGCTAACCAGCATTTTCTGTATATGCTGGGGGGTCTTCTTGTCCCAAAAGCCCAAGGACAAGATTTGTACCACTAGACCATGATTTGTAAGATTATTTCATTATGTTTAAATGCTTTAAAAGTTAAACAACATTCTGGTAATTTCATTGTACGTACAATTGGGGAATGAACTGTTTTAGTAAATGAAAGCCTGCCCAGCATGTTACAAATGTTTTGTGCATTTGCAATTTGTTATCAGAGTACGGCTGGCTACCCCAAGCTTTGCTATTTGCAGTAGTACACTTAAGTACCAGGCAGCACAGTCAAGCAGCTTCATCCGCCAGGTTTCAGAACTGCTTTATGACAATTTGTAATGTTTATGATTCTGGCAACTGTCTTAATGTAAACTTTGTGGTCATCAGGATAAAATAATGCTCTTATACTAATACGATAAATCAAAACTACCACACAGTTTATTGTATATATTATGATGCACTTCATTTAGTGTTATCTTAATGTACTCCACTGCAATAAGCCTCTGTACATTTGCAGTAATATACTGCAATTTTATACAGTTACATAAGAGCTTTATTGAACTAATACAGCGCAGTATTTTTATGTATTTCTTAAAATAGCACAGACATAATGTAACCCAAAAATCACAGGCTATTTAATAATGCATGGGATGTTAAAATTATGCCACTTCTGTATCGTAAATTCTATCTTTTTTCTTCTTTTTAGTGTCTCAGATGTTCTCTTCAGCATTGTGCTACTTCACTCTCCTTCACTGATCACAATGCAATGAAGTATCATTCTACAAAACACTACTGTTTTTTCCTACCACCTATAATACATTATGAGGAGCAGTTAAAGAGTAAAGGATTTTCTTTTGCCTCTTCTTCCCCATTTTCTTTGCTTCATTTGCACACATTCAAAAAAAAAGCTGAAGGGACCACTGTGTTTATCTTGCTGAATGCTTTTTCAGACTTTAATAAATTCAAGGGAGAGATTCAGGGGTCTAGCTAATCTTATGCATGATTCTGATTTGGACACTATTAAATGTAAAAAATCTATGTCCACAGAAACAAAAGATTTTATTTGCCAGCCTAGGAATATGGTTTTCAGTCAATATAAAAGTATTCCAGAGGTCAGTGCTTACATGGCTTCCCAGAAAGGAACAGCCTTGCCTCTTCAGGTCCTCAAGTAGGCAGTCATTGTCATAAGTGTACAACACTTACTCCTGTCATGAGAGGACCCTAAAGCAGTACAATCCTGTTGCTTAGCAATATCAAGCCAACAAGATTAAAAACAATTCTCTGCATCCTATTTTCCTTTGCCCAGTACTTGTCCCTTTTCTGAAATATTCACAGGCATTTGTGACTAAACCGTACAGAGTTTATATCCAGTATGATATTCTGTATTTTTAAAAATATGAAAAGACACTTTTATGAAATCCTTTAACTGATATATCAACCATTACTGAATGTTTTAATTTATTAGACTACTCCTAAACCAGAACAATCCACGTTACAATAATATTTGTGGCAGAACACAAACAGCTGTCAGATTCAGATTCCTTAAAAAACAGAGAAAATAAATATTGTGCTGGAAGCAGAATTCTTTGTTCAAAGATGATCTCAACCTACCTACTACAAGCTAAAATCAGTATCAGCATATGTTTTGATAATAATGCAGTACAAAGCAAATGAGAGTTATTTCAGAACATATTTTATTGCTCATTTCACTCTTTATCAAGGTATTTATGAGGAAAGAACAAGGAATACAGACACTGGCAACCTGACAAACAACCACTTTAATTACAAGATGGATTTCAGCTACTAATAATCATAGCAGTTAGTCATATGAAAGTTGCTTACACAGGTAAAAGAACCTTAGAGCAGCCCAGCTGGACAGTGAAGAATGTTCACTGTATTTTGAGTATTTTCAATCCCGAAAATGCTTACTTTCTTGTCAGCTGGCTAGCTTTCATTTTTAATCAAATTTTCAGGCTCACCGTGCCTTGCAAGCAAATGCCAAGCAAGGCATATTTGTCAGAAATCGATGTTGTAAGACCCAGCTATTAAACTGAATCTTCTTAATGTAAGATGTTTCAGCTTTCCGCTATTTTATTTTAAACAAACAATTCAAGTTATGTTTTGTATTCTAGAGGAAATGTCTTCACAGGAATAATGAAAAGACTGTTAATAAATGTATGTATATGAGTTAAAAGACTGCACAACTCATAGATGAATCAAATGGTTACAAAGAATTAAGAAAATTTACTTAGGATGAGACAAATGATACTAAATAAAGGTACAGGGTCAAAAGAGATGAACAATGCCTACAAGAACATACAGAGCAAGTACAGTGGAGCTGCATTACAATGGGGAGAAATTCTGTACTGTTAGACAAAAATAGTCTATTTTTTCTCTCTCTTATATGATAAATAGTTCAAATCTCATCACTTTTATGACCACTGCCCCTTTTACAAAATGTTCAACTTGCTTTTGCTATATACTACAAAATACACTAGGTGGCAGCAAAAAGTAAGCTAACAAAGCCATACATTAAGGTACATTATCGAGATCTATATGATTTCAGCAGGGAACGAAGTCGAATGGGAATAAATACTAGTCTTCTTTTATTAGATATTTTCTATTAAATAGTACAATGCTTAAGCAAGTTGTCCTATGCACTACTTATCATATCACAAAGCTGAGATGCTCACACTAGTATTTCAAAGAAAATGAAATGCAGAGTCTCTACATGGATCAGTGCAAAGAAATTCAGTAACAAGTTCAATAATGGTAACAGACACACAAATAAAGATATCATGCTCCCAGTGCTTTGAGGCAAATATTTTAGTTAAAATGATATGCCATATTTAAATATATGAAAATGATGAAGATACATGCCAAAGTAAGGCTATGTTTCCAAATGATTGGTACTGCTGCTACATCCTCTTCAATATATTTTAGTTTCTATAATTAGGATTTCAAATTGAAGTAATGTAGAAGATTCCCACAGAAGGATTATGGATTGATCAGTAGTCTGATTAAAAGTAGATCTCTTCTCTAAAACAGAAATCATATAAAGCTGTATCACTTAAATCTTTTCTAAAATGGCTGCCAGAATTTTAGATATAATACAGAAGATAGCTATAATGACATTATACTCTGAAAAATATTTGGAAGCTGTCATATAGTACTCACCATTTCTTCTGTTAAAATAGTTAATTATGTGCATCTAGCTGTTTGTCTATGGAAGGCACAGAAAGTTATAACTAACTGAGAAAAGATTAATACAATTCTTGTTATCTCATGGCGAGGAATCCCTTTGCTATTAAGATTTATTATTTGAGGCAAACTTGGAAAACCAGTCCAGAACAAAGACCAGGGCTAAATCCTGTTCAAAGAACATATTAAAACCAGTCTCTGCCCTAATAAACTTCTCCCTATTAAAGGTAGTGGAGAAACCACCCTAACAGGCAAAAAGATGAGAGGCAAGCAATACAAATGCAAGCACCTGTAAAGCACAGAACTTGTTATTTACATTTACTTTTTATGTTCTTATCTATTCCTAGCTTCCCTACTGTCATGGTACTGCAGACAACTAACTGTTATCAATAGCTCATATTTTCCATCCTAACATGCTCTCCTGCATCTTTATCTCCCATAGGGATTGCTTCATGTAGGCAAGGAGGAATAGGGAAAAGAAAAACAGACTGGAAGACATATTACTTAGAGATCACAACAGTGTCTTGCTGAATTTCAGCCGCTTTAATATATATTATAACTGCATGTTCGGGATGTTTCTGTTCTCAGTTATGTCAGCATAAATCATGAGTAATTTCTATACATCTATGTGAACAGGTGCCACTGAAATTAGATAAAGACCCAAAGAATACAGCCACTAAATAATCTATTCAACAGTTAAGGATCTGACATGATAGATCTTTGTTGCAAACTTTTATTATTTGGCAAATTTGTCATGCATAGGCACCCAGCAATTATGTCAAAACATGCTTTTTGACCATCAGTTGAAAAACCCAGTGATCTACAGACTGTAGGTTTAAATTACAGATCTTGGTGATTATTGTGGCAAAAGGATAACAACACTAAAAAAAGAATTTTTGGTCCAAATGATGCAGTAAATTGATCTAAAAAGTCACCTTTAATGTTAAGAGATAACAATGTGAAACTCTTGTTAAACTAATAAGGGTGTTGTTTCACATCCAAAGAGGAACTTGGCCAGCAATGTTTATTATTTTACTGCAGTCAAAAGCATTTTTCACCAAAACATTCCCACTCTTGAAACTATGGTTAATCATTTTTGTTTTCAGAAAAGCTGATAAAACTTTTCTACAATATGGAATGTCTGTCATAATCCTATCCCATTCCTTGATTCACTGCTATGCTCTAAAGCAAGCATAAATGACATTAATGGATTGCAGACTGTGATTTCTACTTAGCTGTGCTCTTATTAACCAGATTAAGAGTGTAAAATCCAACAAAGGTAACTTGCACCCATTTCTTCAGACTTTTACTGGTCTCTAACAGCTCACTGAGGTGCACTAGTCCTTCACATGTCAGCACATCACATACATCCCAATGAAGTACTTCTGCTAAATGTAAGAGAACTGAAAGAACTGTGCCAGCGCAGTTACGAACTCTAAGAACCAAACGTGTGATTTTACCCAGAAGTCCCAAGTGTTTTAAATTTACTTAGGGGACTTCTATTATTCAAAGTCAGCCAAACAGAAACTCAGATGAAGTGAATCTATTTAAATACAGACTAATACAAAATATATTACATTCTAAAGTTCCATCTAGCATTCAAACTTGCTCTCTTACTAGACATTTCCATGCTTCTCCTTTTTAATGAATAAGATTTAATTTTCACAATATATTCTTTGTCTGCTACATGGTTTAGATGAAAGTTCTAAGCTGTAATTTTAATAATACACAACCACAACTTCAAGTTCTGTGTTTCTACTCTAATATCAGAAAGAATTAAAATAGAGAAAGAAACTGCATCAAGTCATCAAAAGCTTATTCTATGTATGTTTTATTGTTCATATCTGACGGAGAATTTCATGGTTTTCAGTGCATGTTCTTTGGGCACCCAAAACTTGCCCTGTAAGTATCTGCAGTCATAGTTCCAATGAAATCTACAGCAATATTTCTAATTACTTGAATGGAGCCAGGATTTTAGTTTACCACACAAAAGCCAAGCTTCTCAAAAAAGAGTCCAAACACATTAAGATATGAAAATATACAGGCAAAATAACCTTAAGTCTGCTCCCTTAAAATCTGATTCCATACAAGTGTAATTAGCAAAACTGTATTTCCATACAATTGTAATTAGTTCAGAATACAACCTGTAATTTCAGTTTCATCTAATCAGATATCTAATGACAAAAACACCAGAAATATATGGAACAGCATCAAATGGTTTCTGATGTCGCTATTTCTGTGCATGTGAGTATAGACCTATATTCTCTTCTCCTTCCCTAACCTTTCTATACCTTTCCTTGTGTACAGACACCAGAGCTTATGCCTCTCCACTTCCCAAATTTCTTTAGGAGTTTCTTGCAATTTTCACTGAGTACAACTACTAGGAAGGATATTTCTATTACATAAATACATATTATTTCTAAATGACTCTTAAAATTAATTTTAATTTACTTAATTTTGGGAAATACAAAGGAGCATCTATTGTTTAATTTTTTATTCTAAAAATCCTATTGTTCAATGGGCACTAACAACTAACAATATTTTTACAGAGAGTTCCATGGTAAGAGCCTTCCTGTTTTGAAATGATTGTTATGTCTTTTGGGGTGAATTTAAGCTACCCTCTGGAGAGATGAGGGTTACTTATATTGCCAAAGGCTGCCATGAGTTCAATGTCACTAAAGATAGCAGATGATAGTAAAGAAATTCTTTGTGGGCTTTTGCAAAACAACATTATCTTGAGTTGCTGCTAAAAGCAGTAAAATCCCAGTTATAAAGAATCAGAGAATTTTTTTTACCATCAACTCTAAACAGAAATAATTGATCAAACCCAATCAATACAAAAGATTTCAGCACTTTTTATCTAGATAGCAGGTTTGAAAATTTCTCTCTGTTTTGCTGTAGTTGCAAAAAAAAAGTTCTCATGCAATGGATGACATTTCTCAAAGGGCCCATCTTAAAAATACTTTAATTAATATGTTTAATTTACCAAAAAAACCCTTCACTCTTTAATCAGGGTAGGGATATAACTTTGGTGATAAAGTGTATTCCTACTATGTAATGATGTGACTGAATGCTTTACTAATGTGCAAAGCTCACCTTGGCTTTAGTTACAGAACAACAGACTACAACTTCTTAAGTTAATAAATCAAATGAAAAATACTCTTAAAGGATCCCTTTCTGTACCATTGAAATGCAGCCATCTTTAGGAAAGAAAACAATAGTGGCTTAATGGCAATTGAGCATCTGGGTCAGGAAATGACAATTTATTTGGATGTGCAAGCAGAACTGCAAGAAGCAGTGTTGTTCTCCAGCCAGAAGATTAGTCCTGTGTAAATTTGCAATACATATTTTTTTAAGTACAGAAAACCTTCCATAATTAAAAATGAGTAAGACGCAGGCCTAAGGTTTCCTCTGAAAGAGAACTGCTATGCTCCTTAACATCAGACTAAGATATTTAACTGGAATTGATTTAAAGGGATGAGTGTCCCTTGCTGACTCAACAAAGATGATCCTTCAGCACCTGGGGTCTCTGTAGAGGTTTCCCATCTGAGCACTGACCTAGTAGCACACAGCTTAACTTGGAGTTTTGACAGTTTCCCTGCAAAATACAATAGGCCTACAGAGTATACGCACCTCTCATGCTATTCCATGACCTTTCCTTCCGAAAGGAAGGAATTTATTTGTTCCCCTGCTTCCCTGTTTGGGTTAGGTGGACTGTTTGGAAATCTTTCTTTACCGATATAGTAATTGCAAACCACAAGGTCTACTTGGGTAAATACATTTATACATGCAGCTTTAAAATGTTATGTCAAGTTTTCAGCCATATTTCAGAAGCTTCCTCAGAAGGTAAGTATATACATCTGCACTAAAGGAAGTTTATTTTGCTAATGTATAAAATAAATTGAAATGAAGCTGTTAGGAATAATTTTATAATCATCCTTGAGGCTTCATACAAACCCAAGAAAGCATTAAGAACATTTATGATTGTTGCAGTAGAAGTCCAATTTACATTGAGCTAAAGTAAATACATGACTTGGAATTACCAAATGTGTAGATAAGTTGAGCAGGTCAGAACAGGATCTGTGTCGCACCTTTGGGTATGTCAGAAGTAATGTGTACTAATGTATTATTTAAAGCATTTTAATAAAAACTGAATCAGATGAAGTGAACTGTTTCTAATCTTATTTTCACTGCATCAGGCTAAGCCCTACTCTGTGATAATAAAGCCCATGGAATCTAAAGAAAAATAAATAAGCAGTTATCAGCAGAGTGTGAAAAACTACAGTCTGCAGGGCCGAGAGTCAAGCACTAACTTTCTGTAATAGTTGATTCCCAACTTGCCAAAAGATTCATTTATACCTTCAAGAGAAATCAGCCATTGATTAAAAATGGCATTTCTTCTCCACGAAGGAAAGTCAGGAATCACACCTCCAGTTAGGATTGCTCAGGCAGAATCTACATTATTAGTTTCTT
Organism: Apteryx mantelli; assembly: GCF_036417845.1. Classification (NCBI taxonomy): domain Eukaryota; kingdom Metazoa; phylum Chordata; class Aves; order Apterygiformes; family Apterygidae; genus Apteryx; species Apteryx mantelli. Next base: position 109,703,081 of record NC_089980.1, on the reverse strand, counting down.
CTCCTTCTCACCATCAAACACTCTCTCAAAACTGGCACTTCTCATCCGTAATTAATACACAGAATGCAAGGTAAAGTGCCACAAGTTGCAGTTGTGCAAGTAATGATGTGAAGCTGTATCCACAGACTCCAGATATTTTGAGGAGAATAAAAATGCTGTACTATATACCTCTTTCCAGACCATCTCAGATTCTGTTCCTGCTTCTCTCCTACAATATAGTCCTCTGGGACTCTGAAGCTCATGAATTAATCACGTTGAAATTTTTGTAGTATCCAATTGATTCAGAAAACTGCAACAATAATTGTACTAAAAATTCTTTAATTCTTTGATCTGTTAGTACTTATGCAGCCATTTCAAGCAAGTTGCTATGAAGAAAAAATACTGCTTCAAGAATGTTTTTACAGCATGCAGTGACTGATTATGAACTAGCACTTAGATAACAAAACAGCTAAATTTGCAGTCTCTAATTTCCTTGGCTAATTTCAGTCAAGATAAGGAATAATTTGACTTGATTTGACCTAATGACTTCACAGACTGACCAACTTAAGATTTTACTTGAATTGACTACTGACCTCGACTGCTGAGAAATATATATTGGCAGTTTATTTTCTTGCAGCTTTTTATTTCTCTCATTTAAATTTTGAACTCTTTCTTACTAAGGTGGTGAAGACAAGCTAAGAGTGGAAGGCAAGGGTATTCCCTGCTTTTACTGCTTTGTCTAGTCCTAGGAACTATATTCAGACTGTTTCTAAATTATTAAGGAAACTAAATCATCTCTGTTTCCCAAGGGTTTCAGTCTATATTTTGCACTAATTAATCATAATTTGCTTCTAACCTTTGCTTCATATATATTATGCTGGTCTGTCATATTTCAGCATCTTTTCCCATCAACCTCTCTGAGGTTGATTCAGATCTTCATATGTTAGTATTAAACTCTAGTATATGCTGCAGCTTGCAACACTCAATTCCAATTACTTTTATGCAAATGGATATGACAACAGCTCATGTCTATCTTACCCCTCATTAATAAAATTCCAAGCTTTTAAAGGCATCTTCAGCCTTTTTAACTCTGCCACATGCTCAAAAACTATGATTTCTGTAACATTGCTCTTCTTACAGTGCTGCAGGCAAGTCCTTCCAACAGTTCCCAGATAACTCCTCCTTGACATGTTGCTACTGTATGATACATCTTTCCCTCTAGGCTTGTTTATGGAAAAATATTCTCTACAAGGAATTCAGAAAGACCTTTACTGCATGACTGCAACTATGAAGAAATTACTATTCATACCTTATTGCTTTTTCTATAGCCAGGGTATAGCACCTCTTTCAACAAACTGAGACGTTAGTCAAAATTTGAATGCCCAACTTTATTTTTATTTATTTCCTGTTTGTGTCACAAGCTGAACTTTGACCTTGCTCTAGATATTTATAGATACATACCAGATGCATTCTGTGAATCCTCAATGATCAAATATATAATTTTTTCCATACTGAAGTTTCAAAACAGTGGCAGCAATTACTTAGTTTTAAATCTGCTGCATCCATAGCTTCCAGCAATACTACGCAAGATTTAAGGAAAGTGTTTCCAAGCTCTAAGCTTCCACTTGTATGCTGAATTGCAACAATTGAGATTCCAAATTCAGAAACTGATTATCTAAAATGTGCCAATACATTTGTGTGCTTCTGTACAGGCAATGTACATGTGTACTCTGAACCAAGAAAGCATGAAAACAAATAAAATATCCTGCTTATTAATATATATTTAATTATTAAGATCGATTTTTGATGATCAAGAAAGCAAACAAGCTACTAACAGAATGTCAGCATGTACTAACAGAAATAATAAATGAATCGGTTACCCAAACTTTCATGTATTTCATAAATTAAATCTATTCCATTAAGGCAAAAATATTCAGTGATGGTCAGAAATACAGCAATAAATATACTTCTTCCAATTTATGGAAAAGTATCACCATTTGCAAGTCTAAAAACATAATTAAGCACAAAATCCATAGAGGTAAATCTTACTTTAGGAAACAGAGGCAATGAAGACAGAGGACTGACTCTGCCACTTGTTAAGAAAATGTAATTGTGAGCACTTTGTCAGGTCACTGATTCGCCTCACGTTTTTCACTAGTAATTCAATTTATGTTTAAAATTTCATATGATATTTCTTGTTGCTGTCTTACCAGTTGCAAATTTTCTTCTATTCAGAACAACCACCATTTCCTTGCAATTTCCTCATGCTGGAATGAGATAATGTATTCCTATTCTATGAAGCTTGATAGATAGAAAATATTCATTTATTTCAAGCAGTGATAATCAAGAAGGGAGAGGACTACTGTACTCTACGGAAAGAATGTTGGTACTGAGATAGCAGAGTCACTGGAGTCCTAAGGAAGGAATGAGATAGCCTATTAATTAGAAAGCATAAAATAAGCGGAATAAATAACATAGGTGCCCTGTATTGGGTTATTATTATTATAGCCTCCACCTGAAAGTCAGGTCCTGTTGCACTGCAGAAAGAATCTATGCTTCCCCACACGACAATTCATAACTTGAACAAAAGGTATGGTAAAAAAGTGCTTATGGATTTCACTGAGATAATGCAAGTGTTCATTGGCAAAAACAACCCACAGCCCAGATCTTCTGAGCTATTCATTATACCACCCTATCTACAACAGACGATATGTGTGTAGAGCCTTTAATTCGCTGCTTTAAATTTTTGGAAGCAAGCCAGAAAGGACAAAGTTGCATTGCGTGGCTTTAACCAAAATTGCTACCACATTATCACCAATACCCATATGTTTATTTTTATATAAATCTAATTCCCTCATTTAGGAGAGTCATGTCTTCTAGCTGCATCTGAAAGGGATAAGAACAGGAAGTACATTCATGCAGTGGTGCATGATGTAGACATCTGAGCTACAACTAATCCAAACAGACCTAGGGCTAGTACATCTACATGGAGGTACTGTCTCAGAGTTATAAGCAGCACAGTCACAACACTACATCTTGCTCCACCAAGAGCAGTCAATGCTTGAATTTTTTATAAAAGTATGGAAATGACAGACTGACTAGGGAGTGAAGAGAAAGGGATGAATGGCTCCTTTTCATTTATATGTGACCTGAAGAAAGAGGGGGAAAAGCTTTCTAACACTTGAGATACAGATGAAGGAGGATAAAGAAATAAAAAACTAAATTACAAAAATGAACATAACAACAATACTTCAGAAGAGAAATGTACAGTCTGTTTTTCTTCAGAGGATCAAATCTTGGAGTCTGGTTCATCAGGCAACACTCTCATTGAAATTAATGGGACACACCAGTGTAATTGAAGATGATAAATGTGTTCCACTGTCTGAGGGTTGACTTGTATATGATCTTAAGAAACACCATATTGCCTATGAACTTTGTGAAATAAATCAAATCTCTAACTGCTCTGAGAGGAGAGACAGAAAGACGGCTTCTTTACCTCACAACAGAAACTGTACTACAATTTCTCCCATCACCTCCTGATAAAAAAAAACGAAAAACTTATTACCCTCCTTACTGCAATGTCAGTTTTTCCTTTCCTTAGAAATATACATACATAATATATGGCAACTACTCTGTAGAAAGACAAAACTGTCACTCTCAAGCATTAGCCTTGCCTATGTAACTGCAAAACAAACTGATCTAAAATAAGTTGTTAATAAAATTGTAATTGAGATTTTTCTAACTTTATAATGACTAATTAGATTTGTGGAAGCTATCTCAAAATAAACTGCATGGAAGTATTCAAGCAGTGACTAACTGAAAGGAAAATCAGTTAACCTCCCAGCAGATATAACTTCTATTCCAAGTTTTTCAACAGACTACAGTTAATACTTTTGTGCATAAAAAAAATCATTTTTATTAACTAAGGTTTCAAATTTTAGATGGTAAGTATTTCACAAAGGAACTCACTGAAAACTTCTTTGAGCTGCCTTTCTCCAGCTATTCCTATGGTTTGTTCCATGAGATAAAGAACATGCTTGCCTGCTCACCAGTTACTCATATTGCTTAGCTGTATAAAGCACATTTTGTGGATCTGGCTATCAAGGGTGTAAATCTTGTCATCGAACAATATCAATTTGCATCTCATCCTGGAATTAGAAATAGTGTAATAATAGGTTTTTAATTTCCTATCTGATTTTTGACTTTCAGTTTCTTAGGCCTGATTTGGTTATAATCAAAGGCAATATCAAAACCTGGAGCAGTATACTGGTGACCTTTGTCTGTGGCTCTCTGAAATCAGTGGAAAGATTCCTGTGAATTTGGATATGTTTTTCTAAAAGCATTTTCATATCACCAAGAAAGTTGTATGAAATTCAAGAATATAATTCATGGCTAACAAGATCACTCGTGATATAAATATTATAAACATTTGGAATGATGTAAGAAACTATTTTTTTGAAAAAATCATAAATACTCAAGCTTGGGAAGGGCAACAAGGGCCAGCTAAACATAATGTAAGTATTTCTGGGAGAAGTTTCAATGTACTGTGATTGAACACCCGGTCCAAAACAACAAGGTCTCTAAACTGGAACCAGAAGTTTTAGAGGTTTAGGTTATCTAGGTTTTTAAAAAATGTATTTGTTAGATTCTCTATGTGAATTTTCAGCAAACATGAACATTTTTTGACAGTGGTCTGCACTACTGTTCTAAATGTTCTAAAATATAAAAAAAGTTGATAGAAGGGACTTTGTCATAATTAGGAAAAAATTATCCTTTCAAGTTACACACTGATCTCTGAAATTCAGTGTTCTCCTGTACTTATTAGATGGAATGCTCATTAATTTCAATCTAAAAGTCAGAAACGCAAGAGTCAGTAACTATCAAAGATGAGATTATAAGTGTCTCAGATACTTGTTCAGCATAAAATGACAGATTTTCTTCAGTCAAATATGTAGCAGAGAAACATTTTCTATGGTTTAGAGATTTGTCTTATATGATTTTTTAAAATGTCCTATAGACAAAAGGGAGCTCTGTAATCTTCCCCAGATGGTTAATCTGTGATACATTAAATTCCCTTTACTGTACTTGTAAATTGTTTCATAAAATATCACCAATAAATAATAAAAAAAACATTAACTGAGAGGTCAAATATTACATCTTTAGGTAACTAAATGTTAACTGAACCTCAGTTAAGCTTTTTTATATATCGTCTAAATAGACAATATTTTCAAACTCAATTTAAAAAAAACAAAATTCCTGATAATTAACTCACTAAGTAAAGAGTCTGTCTTATCTGACATGTCTTCACCAAATCTTCTGAAGCTTTTAGTAACGAGCCATCTATGTATGAATTAGTGCTTAATTAGGTCTCCATTAATAGTACTGTATGCCCTGAAAATGTAATTAATATAAAGAGAAATAGAAGTATTTATATTTAGTTTCTACATATAGCCAAATAAATTGAATCTGAACTTGAATACTCTTTGGTGTTCAGACAAGAATTTTGAACTGTACTGCAAGTCTGAATGTGACATTGAAGTCATGTCATGTAGATTAAACTAGTATTTAATTTCAAATCAGCTATTTCCTATCTTCTGCATTATATGAAACAATACCTGACTATACTATACGACCACCTTCTTTATGTTCTAGATGTAAAACCATTAAAAAAGGTTGTCAGAAATGAGGAAATGCAAATACACAGATGCAATCTTCTTAATACAGAACAAAACTTCAACTTTCAAATACAACCTTGAATTGTCAGTACTAACCAAACAAAGTTTGAATGCAGAATTAAATGCTATGCATTATCATAAGACTAACCCTATGATCTACCTGGAGTAAGGAACAGCACTGCTGTGCAGCATTATGCTCCAGGTCAGGAAAGACAGAAGCACATTAATGGGTCCCATTGACCACAAATATTACCAGTAAAAAATAGCTGCTGCAAAAAGTATCAACTCAAAACATCCTTGAATAGTAAACAAGCCCTGAATGTCTTTTAGGGGATATTCTAAAGCTAAAGCAAAAAGAATGGGTGTATGAACAGTGTGATGAAATTCTGTTGTTTATGTTATGTAGTACCTCAAGTTAGACAGTCATAATGATCCATTTGCCATTAAATCAATGGTTTCAGTGGACCTAGAAATATGCTAAAGTACTTTAATTATTTGAGACCTCAGGATATAAAGGGACGTATAGCTTGTGAGCTGAAAAAAAAAATCAGTGTTAACTAGCAAAGAAAGCAGGGTTGAGGGGGGAAGGGTGTAAATTGCTGTCCTATGTATAGGATTCTCTAAGTTCTGACTAATATGTACTTTATAAGCAGTCAAATGGCCTAAGAGTCACAACCCCTCAGCTGTCAGTACAATCCTCTGTTGGAGGCAACAGCAACCCAGGACAATCAGTTCGACAGAACATATGACCACGGTTCAGTTGCTTCTCTTCACAGCTCCGCTCCATAATATAAATCTACCTAGTTTACATTAAAATGTCAAACTTGCTGACTGAGATGTAGGCATATATTCCTTCATCTGTTACAGATGTCGAGGAGACAGCTTGCTTGCTACCAACTTAAATTATTGCAACAGGCATTATGAGCATTAGCTGTCATAGCTCTAAATGAACTACTGGCATTTTAAACTGAGGAAGGGCAAGTTTATGTGCTACTTTTCTTCTTGGACTCTGTGGGTGTATCTAACTTGGAAAACGGAGAGATGACAGACTACCTTAAAAAACTGAGTAATGTTCATGCAAACATATTTGCCTACAGATTGGGTTACAAATGTTAAATTAACATCTTCTATATGCTCTCTGGTGTTATACATCATTTAATATCTCAGAGTATGTTTCTCTGGTCCTTCCTGTTATAAATCCTTGTGCTGCTATATGTGAAGTTACAGAATTCTCTTTTGAAAATCTTCAAACATATTTTTAAATAATGGCCTACAATGATCAGAGGATTTGGGTATCAGACTAAACACCGTACATACTCATTTTAATGGAATAGAGTATAAACAATTCATGCAGTTCCTAAATTGCTTTTAAAGTGTAGTTCTTTATTTGTTGTCTTTCAGTAACTCCCCAAACAAGAAGATGTCACTCTTCAAAACTGAACCAAATGTTATCAGATGTCCTGCTTCCAATGTCTTGTATGGTGCACACTAGCTGCTAATATATTGATTCACTACATAATCAAAAAGGTGGGAATCAGATCACTCACATCAATTCAGATCACTCTTTTAACTTGAGTGATCCGAAAGTCAGGACAGCTAGACTAAGCTAATTATCCACATGCACTTAGCAGTCAAATAAATAGAGAAGTATTTCTGGAGAAGGATTTATCAAGTAGTAAGATGCATGTCTAAGAAAGGTGATATGTTCTTCCAGAAGTGCCTGTCATTGGCATTGACTATGGAGGGGGCACACACATAACAGATCAGATACCCTACTTGTTGGGCACTTAGACTAGCATGGAAAATCCATCCTAGTGGCTCATCTGCAAGCATAAGAGAACGCTTGTTATCTGAAACCAAAGATTGGACATCATGGACAAGCTAGTAATGCTAACGAATTTTGTACATACTACCAAGGTCTGATTTTTGGAGAGGATTTTAAAATACAAATTCAAGTCATTAGGTAAAACACCTAATAAAGTGTGCGTGTGTGATTTAGTAAGTTAGCTGCTACTTAATTCTGGCAAATATAGCAAATTAAATGTAGCTATGGACCAAAAGTTTTCTTGGCTAATTCTTCATGATGTAAACCTAATACTAATTCAACTAATATCTGACATCATGCTAGCTTCCAATATCTTTCATAATATGACATTTAATACTGTTATAGTTTAACTGGTATTCTGATAAAATATGACTGATAAATTATGTGATACAAAATATGTCACATCAGCTGTTTTATGTCTCTGTCAGAATTATAAAGTCAAATAAATATACCTAAAATTTGTCCTCACCTGTTGTAATTTGATTAATGTCAGTAAAAGGGACTCTATTCAGAAATCCAAAATTCCTGTTTATCTCCACAGCTGAAAAAGGATTCTGTACATTTTAACAACATGCTGTGCCAGACCAACAGAGACTAGAATTTCAGTAACTGCCCCCCAAAATTTCACAGAAAAAGACAACTGCTAATGAGGTAACCCTGATCCAACTGGTATGCAAGGGCAGGTTTACAGGAAGTTCCACTATCTTGACTTTACAGAAAACCCAACCACACATCTGCACTGGTACTCACTGTATTCATAGTAATTTAGAAAGTCTGAGCCAATTCATTGCTGATGTGAACAGGTGCAATTCCACCAAAGTGCATGCTGTTCAACCAACAGTGAATTTGGCTCTCTGCATCACAATAGCCGAAATAGTCCATTTAGATCTAATTGTAAAGAACAGCTCTGAAATGGTCTTTTCTGCACTCTCATCCTTGATATAAGTAGCAAAATTTTTCATCCTGAACTCCATATATTCTGTTGATGGTTGTTATACATGTTGAATTATCAGGCCACTTCCAAGAAACCTCTGCTCATAGCCTCTGTCAGTAAAATATATATATATTCATTCATCTGTTATTACTAGGAGCACTACACATAATAATTATTGTACTAGCACTATTACAGTGTCTAAAGTCTTCTGTCACGAAATAAGACTCTGTGGCTATGTCAAATAGTAAATAAAGTGAGGAGACAACCTATGCTCTGCTCTGAGGGCAATCAGGACAGCACTGATATAATGTCCATATAACTAAACCCCTTCACCTCAAATGGGGCAGCCAAATCACTACTGCCTATTGGAAATAGTCTCTGGGCTGTGCCGTCCCCCTGGCTATGCCCAGCATCATCTGTGAGAGAGGTAAGTGGCGTGAGCCAAAACTGTGACAAAATGTGCTAATGATCAGATAGCACGGACAACTCCACAGCAGTGCTCAAGCCCATGCTGTGGCTCTGGCTCTACTTAGTTTACTATTATAGATATAGACCATTTTGTCATGCAATGTTGAGATGAGAAACAGCAAAAAGGAGGAAGAGAAGAAGCAGTGAAGAAGACAGTAATAGCCACTCTCATAGGAAACAGAGAGCTATGAACCTAATAAGATAGAGAATAATATAAATGAGATGGACAGAAAGAAAAGAAAAATTAATGACCTGGAGGATCAAATGATTAAGATAGCCTATGGTAAACTGCCATTAGGAATGGGAAGAAGCAAATACATGTAATCGTATATTAAAGACACTGACATACTTGTCACCTCTGTAGCTCCAGGAACAAGGATATGAGATGCGTCTGAAAAGAATTCTGGTGTACAGAAAAAACAAATCATCACCTTTATGTCAAGAACAGACACTGTGAGACTTCTACTGGAACAGACCAACAAGAGCTATCTTAAACTAGAAAAGATGTTCATAGAAGTGGAAGCATAGATGATCTGCCAAGGAAATCTTCCAGCTTCAAGAGAGGGAAGGTAACAGCATGATGTAATAACTAAAGTTAAATGATTCCAAGAAAGTTTTGGGGAGATGTGATTATAGGGAAATAATTGTAGAAAGAATTTCCTCAGATGATTCCACCTGAGTATCTGCAATGAAAGATTTTTGGACTGAATCTGGCAAACTCAAAACTAATAAACAGAGGAACAGAAAGATAGTGTTTATATTCTATTTACCTATAAAAGAAGAAGAAAACTAGGTAAGCAAAGATACTACAATCATAAAGCAATACTAGCAATAAGAGGATAAACAGCAAGAAGAAAATATTATTATCAACAAGAATACTAACCATGCAATATAGTTAGTCAAATGATTGCACTTAAGCTTGGAGAGTGGATACAGGCAGTGAGGAAAAAAATGGTGCTAGATGTTTCAGTATTAAAATGTGAAGAATTTGAGCATTACAGAGAAAAAAACCCAAACAGTATGAGCAGAGCATAAAACCTGATGTCACAGAAACAACAGAAAGATAGCAGAAGAGCAAATGTCGCCAGAACACACAGGAGGTGGGATAACGTTGCACAGAGATGTTATGATAGACTATAATTCTCCCATACGCTCACATATTTTCCATATATGCTCCCATAATCTAAAATAAATATAATCTGGACCTCAGCAGATAATTTAACTGATATTATTCTCAAAATTACTAAACCGTACAAGAATATTGCATGCCCACATGGCCCACCTTTGGCAAAATGGCCTTGAAAACAGCAGCTGATGAGACAGGAACAAGAGTGTGGAACAGTTTGTGTGATGTGACACCCAGAACTGCCTCAGAAGGCGTTTGCCCCAAACTGATAATGCTTAAGAGGAAGTCGACAACAATCATCAACCAGATCACACAATAACCAGGGAATTCTAAAGAGACTTTTGAAACAAAGGAGTTCAGCTTGAAAAGCAGTATAAGAGAAGTATTTGAGTTTGTGGAAAAAGGGGGACTGCTGGATGTGTCTGAAGCAGTGACTCCAGTTTGGCACAGCCAGACGTTGCCCCGCAGTACCCCAAGCCCAGCTGGCCCAGGCCCAGTGGCCTCCCTGTGGGGCATCGGGAGCAGCCTGTCCCAGCCAGAGACCCATGGCATGGGGGGGTGGCACAGGGAGACCCTTCGTGGCATGCAGGGGCCCTGCCATGGCCAGGGCCTTAGAGGGGGGCAGGCAGCAACAGGGGTGCATGTACAGCTGGAACACCCACAGCTCCACATGAAGGGGCTGCAAGAGGGACCCCCACGTCTAGAAGAGGGGTGAGTGTTTGTAATCCATAGTACCTGCAAAGGGTTGTGTGTGCATACTGTGTGTGTGTGTGCATGTGTGAGTGCGCATATGCGTGTGTTTATTAGTTGCAGACAGTTGTTCAGAAATTTGTAGGTGCTTATTAACATTTTCTAAGTGTCTAGTGTATCTGTTAAATTGATTATGTTGATCCTGAATGTATAGTTCACTTATTGCCAGTTAACTACATGCCATTAGTAAATCAATAAACTGCTTCAATCCTGATTTAAACTACATGAATTGAGCAGCTTTTCCTGTGACAAATATTAGTAAAAATCTTAACACAGGTAAAGAACTGCCATAGGGTAAGGTGACAGTAGGTTGCATTGAAACAGGAGCCAGGAATCCAGCTTTCTATATTATATAATTACAAACATGCACAGACTATTGTGCTTATACATTTAGAAAACTCTTTAGTCCAAAATGAAAGTACCAGCTAATTTTAGACACCTCTTGGAGCTAGGCACTGAGTGAAAGCAAACAATCTGAATTACTGTCTGAAACAAGCTAAAGTTTGTCTAAGTTGAGAAAATAGATGTAGACAGAAAAATTCACAAATGTGGACATCCAAATAATTATCCATATTGCACTGTGGCAGATTTATTTCCAGCTGTATCAAACACAGATGAGAGCACTTAATGGGACAAAACCTTTGAAGCATTCAGTTGGCTAAAACCAGCTGCAGAGGTTCACAGTCATGTTCTCTGCAGAATAAAGCAGAACCCTGAATTAAACTCCCACTTTTCAGACAGAACTGATTAGTCATTACTTAAGATTTCTGTTCTCTTTTATGATTACTGAAAAAAATCACCCACTCCCTTTTTCTTGAGAAAGAATTATAATCAAAAGGAAAAGAATATGACAAACAATGCTGTTCACCAGTAGCTATGGTGGCTGCATGTAGAAAAGGGCAGTATGTTCACAGAGGACAAAAAAAATCCTCACTGTCTCCTCCTTAAAGTAAAACCAAACCAAACCAAACCAGTTCAATTTGTTAATCTATGTTTCTTTACCCAAGCAAGCAAAGTGGGAAAGCCACATTTCCCACATCTGAATTAATTAACCAGAAAATTGTTCTAGGAAGAATGCCTTAACACTTCAGGAATGCTACGCGACATCATTATGCCATCTTTCGGTGGTGAAGATCTCTGTAACAGCTGACAGCTCTGTAATAATTAACTCCTTACAGAAAGCAGGATGATAGCTAGGTCAGCAGAGAAAATGTTAACAGTTCATGCAATAGCCAGGATTATTGGCACACTATCATTATAAATAATTGAATCAAGTAAAAGTCACCCAGCTGTAACATATTCTTGAGATGCTGGATTCTTGTTCATACTGATATGGTTCTGGGACATAATATTGATTTATTTATCCCTTTCTATTAAATCAGTGTTGAGAAAACAGGGCAGTTTTATACCGAGGGCCTCCTTGGCATGTTCATGCCAAAATAGGGAGATCTGAAAGTATGTATTTACAATTGCCCTCTCTGTCTTCAATGCATTTTTTCAAAAGCCATTTTTAAGCTGAAGTACTAAATATTTTACTGCTTAATCATGAGCTAGTATACATTCAACTAACAATGGGCTCTTAAAAGCACATCAAGTCCTTTTATTATGGTAACATTAAATAAAAATTAATGTCTAAATACTGAAAGACAAATGTGACAGAATTGACTTTATATTAGTTTAGAGCTTACAGTCTATCCCTGCTGTTATTAATCATGCCTGTGTGGATCACTTAGTCATCATCTTGTAAGGGTTGCAAAGTCAGCTCAAGATGAAATGACATTTTTTTTCAAAGGATGAATTCTCAATCTTCCCTGCAACATATATGCTTATCTATGACTGTTATCACGAGAGGTAGAAGAGGTTTTCCCCTTTTCTTTGTCTCAGAAATGAGTTTTTTTCTTCCAAGAGTTTCACTTTACACTAACATCCATAGTGACACATGCTGGTAGCGCAAGTCAGTGACACCACAGCAATTTCTCTCCTACAGAGCCATTGATCCAGCCATATGAAATGACTCAAACAGTGTTTTATTGCTCTGTTTTCTGCCTTTCATTATACAGCCCTGTCTCTCCCCTTCTATCTGGATATACTTCTCTGAAAAGAATAGTAAAGCCAAAGTTAGCCAAATTTTTAATCAACAGCACTGCAGTTTTTTGATGGTGTCTTTACCCTCTAGTCTTTGCCTTCTATCCATAGAAATCACTTAATAAGTTTAAGACATTTTTATGCATGCTTCTGACTGCAGGTCCTTCATTGATTTCTAAAGATGGTCCAGCCAGGTACAGCAAAGAAACAAGCACCTTAAGAACTTTTATTAGGTTCTAAATGAGACTCTGTTTCTCAGATTTCCCTCCTGTTGTTTTCTGTTCAGTTCTATAATGCAGATCAATACAATCCAGAGTTATCCCGGGTGAATAAAAAGTTGTTGAATGCATCCAGCTGTGGGCTTGATTAGATTTTCATGTAACTCCACATAAGGCAATGGAATCTCAGCACTCTAAAACAGTGTAATCTCAGATGTAGGGCCACAAAGATGATTAGGGGACTGGAGCATCTCTCTTATGAGGAAAGGCTGAGAGAGCTTGGCCTGTTTAGCTTGGAGAAGAGAAGGCTGAGAGGAGATCTTATCAATGTGTACAAGTATCTGAAGGGAGGGTGTCGAGAGGATGGGGCCAGACTCTTTTCAGTGGTGCCGAGCGACAGGACGCGAGGCAATGGGCACAAACTGAAACACAGACACTTCCATCTTAACATGAGGAAAAACTTTTTCACTGTGAGGGTGACAGAGCACTGGAACAGGTTGCCCCGAGAGGTGGTGGAGTCTCCTTCTCTGGAGATATTCAAAATGCGCCTGGATGCAATCCTGTGCAATGTGCTCTAGGTGACCCTGCTTGAGCAGGGGGGTTGGACTAGATGATCTCCAGAGGTCCCTTCCAACCTCAGTGATTCTGTGTGATCTGTGTGTGTGATTCTGTGTGATGTAGGATGAGAATCAAGCTCTATTTTCTTTTATGTGTTCCACTGAAAGTGTCATCTCAAAACCATATGTCAGAGGACAATGCTTCTTTACATGTAAACATTGAGTTATACAATTACTAATTATTAATGATTACAACCATTGGGCAGAGAGGAACATACTCATAACACTTCCTGGGAAGAAAGATAATTGGAGATGCTGTCTAAAAGAATATGTTCTTCTGCCTCTGTGACTGATGCATCAGTCCATAATTTCAGTTTGAAGAAAGGAAAGTGTTTTGAAGAAATGTTGGTTACAAGCTTAGGTTAGCTCAAACAAAAGACAGTTCTGATGGATAGTAGGAATATGTTGCTTCTATCTCTTTAATAGCATAATGTGTTCCTGTATTTTTTCTAATGTGCATTCTGCATTCAAAAATAAAAAAGTCTCAAATAGATGTAATTCCTGCATTATACACAAATGCAGGATAAAAAACTATGCTGTCTGTTTTGTAAATGAAAACAGGATAGCAGCGCTACACAGGCTCTTGCCTATGTGCTTGCATGCTTCATTGTGCAAGGATACCTTCATGAACACAGTGTTTCCACTGAAATACATCTTTCACTAAATCTCACTGAAACTACTTACATAAGGAATCTTTTGCAAAATGAAATAGCTTGATTGGCCCACACAGAGCACTCTTCTTCAATGTAGCATAGAAAAGGAGATGAATTCAGGAAGAGTATATGAAAGAACCCTGAAATATCACAGCAGTAGTGAAAAAAGGGATACACTTAGATGAAAACAACAGTTTCCCCTCTCTCCCGTACACACATAATTTTTCATGCTAATATTTACCGGGTTAAGCAGCATTGAACAGTTATTAGAAGAAGTTAACAATCCTGAATTTTACTTATTGAAAAAGATACTGCAAGTAACTGCAATGAATAGCAAGTACAGAACAAAAAAGGTGGGAGCAATCACAGAAAATAGCACACTACTGCTGGGCATTATTATTCCTATTCTCATGAGGTCTTAATTTAGATCAGACTTTTTCTTTTTTTTCAATTACAGAGATAAAAATGCAGTGGGGAGGAGGGACAGAGGTTAGAGGAAATAAAGAACATTCAAAGCCTTTTTAAATAGATGCAATATACAAAACCAGAATGATCAAACAGGTCAAAGCACAGTAGAAGCTTTTTTTTTTTCTGGTAAATCTCGCAGTGTTTCAAATGTCACCTGACACAGGGTTTGTCGGAAGCTGATGTTTTTTTCCCTTTCTATGAAACTTAAGCTCTGCAGCATCTTTGTCAAGCTACTGTCAGTATGAAGGTGTTTTTATGAGAAGAAAATTGCTTGAATACGCTATTGGGGGATTTATTTTCTCTGTAGCCCTATTTTTATTTAAATGTTGGCAAAACCCAATTACTACCAGCTCTGAAAAGTCCTCTTTTAGCTCACCTGTAAGAGTCACTGTTTTTTGACCTGAAAGGCTTTAGCACAAGCTCTGTCTCTCTAGCTGTCAGTGGGCGATATTCCAGCTCTAGGTGGCAGTAATCTCTAGCTCATCTATTTCAGAATCTAGAGAAGTAAGATTTAAACCAATCCAGACATACAGAACAATGTTTCACTTAGATTAAATAGAAATAAAATATAACTAATAAGGAGTTTTCCCAGGCAGTGTTTCCAGGGCTTTCCTGGCAAAGAAATGGAGTTCTTTAAGTGGCCATTTACTTAAATTATGATCTCTATTTTTTTATGAATTGCACAAACCAAATATTTTTTCTTTACCTCAGATGTTATTTAAGAAAAGCAGCATTTTATCTACATGGACTCCTGGAGAGTGTATAATTATATAGCTGCAGAGAAAGAAGCTGAAATTTGGTATAAATATAACCTTCCTCATTTTGTCTCTAATCTGGCTTGCAAATTGGGGTAATCTATTGTGGGTAAACTCAGGATGCTCTGGCTATTTCTTCTTGGTTTGTGGCTAAGGTTGCAGTTCTTGTCTAAGGAAAGGTACTTTTATGTATAATTAGCTGCCTAGTGTAAGATGACACAATATGTATGTGATCTGTGACAAGAACTTCAGAAATATCTATATATTGACAAAGTTACTAAAACTGCATATTCTCAAAACTGGCCTACAGAAAATGACCGAAAAATTAAACACCTAGGAGTTAGGAACTGCCAGGTGCATACTGAAAAACAATAATATATACAAAAACATACTGATAAACCAAATGATTATATATTGATGCATATCAATTTTTCTATGCATACAGTTACATAACAATGCATAAATATTTTTGCTACTACAAAAAAAAATGCATAGAAAGTGGATTAAAGGACAAGGTTATAACTATATTAGTTCTAAGCAAAAAAAAACCCAAAACAGTAACTATCTGATACATTCATTTCATTTACCATTTTGTGCACATTTTGGACCTAGCAGGATTAGTTTATACCCACTAATGCTGTCTTGTTCATATTAAATCACAGCATTTTACCATAAAAGTACAGGACGAGTACCCTGTCATTTAAAACTAAGTATTATAACCCCACATGTGCTCCTAAATCATCCATCCAGTTTTAAAGATTTGCTTGAAAACAGACAAACAACTGTCCATAAATAAAAAGAGAGTGTCCTGATGTTGAAACCTGCTCTATCTCAGTATTGCCTATTGCAGTAGTTCATATGCAAAACATGCTCTCCTACAGATGGAATACACTTGTCCTTGCTATTAAGTGAAACACAGCAGGACCCAGAGAGCATTTGCTGAAGCTGAAAAACAGACTTTATAATTTAGCCTTGAATCTTGAGCTGGCATAACTATCACATTATAAATCTGGATGCTGAGTCTCAACACTTGTACAGCAAATAAAATAAAGTACTGATTGCTTTGTATTTTTCATTTCAGTTTAAGAATACATACTAAAATTAGGTTTCAATGTTAAAACCATCTTAGGTTTGTCCACTCAAAAAATTTCAATGCCTAACAATTAAATTGGTATCTGCCAACACAGAAACAAATAGAGTCTGTCCAGCTCACTGTTCTTCAAAGTAGTGAAACTGTTAAGGAAACTCAAAGACTGCATCAGCTTTTAAGATGTGATTGGTTACATTTAGCTTATTGTTTATGCTTTGCATTCTCCCTCTGCTCTCCCTGCAATGATGGTAGATCAAGGAGCTGTTTTCTGAGGGCCAGTGCAAAGCCTGTGTCACACTTCAACTCTGCTGCTAGGGTTTAAGTGAATCCTAAAGTTGGCAAATTTCACCCTGAAGTGTAAGAATCGCCCCTAAGGGGCAAGAACCATATTTCATATAGGCCCAATTATTCACATATTTCATATCACTCCTAAGGAGTAGGAACCATATTGACTGATAGACTAGGGAACCAAGAGAAAGCACCACGAAAAGGAAATGGATCACCAGTCTGTTGCCATGTCTTTTCCAGGCCCATAGGTAGTATTTAGACCTTCTACCTAAGGAACAGGTTTGGTATTAGTCAGCAAGAAGATTTTTTAGGATATTATCTTTTGGATAAAAGGAAAATAGTGTTGGATCAAATGATGGTGTGAATGGAGGGAAAAGAAATTTCTTCAAATTATGAGCAAGAGATAGACAGGGTATTCTCAGAGACTGTACAGCTTCAGGAGTCCGAACCCCCCACAGCAGTGGAGTTGCTGGAGGGCTCTGTGCCGTGTGAAACAGTACATCATAATACCGTAGAAGAAGGCTGGAAGCTGGTCACTGCTCATAGGAGGAGAAAGGCTCCTACTCCTCCCGAAGACTTGCAGCTGAAGAACAGGTTTAGTGCCCTCCAGGATGAGGAGGAGATGGGCATGGCTGCAAGGGAAGTACCTGCGACAACAGACCCTGTGCCTTGCAGGAACACCCAGAAGAAGCGGTGGATGATTGTTGTGGGGGACTCCCTGCTGCAGGGGACAGAGGTATCTATCTGCCAACCTGACCTCATGTCTAGAGAGGTTTGTGGCCTGCCAGGGGCTCGCGTGAGAGATGTCATGGAAAGACTGCCTAGGCTCGTCCATGCTTCGGACTATTACCCACTGCTGCTCTTCCATGTGGGCGCTAATGACACCAAGGGCAAACTGGAGACCATCAAGCAGGATTTCAGAGCTCTGGGGATGGTGGTCAAGGGTCTGGGAGCCCAGGTCATCTTCTCTTCAATCCTGCCAGTGAGGGGGATGGATGAGAGGAGGAGGAGACGGACTTTCCAAGTTAATGACTGGCTGCGCCACTGGTGTTGGCAACAGGATTTTGGTTTCTACAACCACAGGACCCTGTTTGAAGATCGACAACTGATGGCGAGAGATGGGATCCACCTCACAAAGCGAGGCACACGTGTCTTTGCCAACAGGTTGGCCAACCTGGTAAGGAGGGCTTTAAACTAGGAAAGACGGGGGAAGGGGAGAGTTATAGTGCCAGGGTAGTTGGCAAAAGACAGCTCAAGTCGGGATGCCTCCAGCAGGTGAATGCAGCCAGGGAAGTGTGCCTGGGATGTGGCTATGGAGGATCCTCTTGTACCCCTCCTGGGAAACCTGCATGCTCGATCACCTCTCTGAAGTGCCTGTACACCAATGCACGCAGCATGGTGAATAAACAGGAAGAACTAGAGATCTGTGTGCAGTCGCAGGGCCATGATCTCATTGCCATTCCAGAGACATGGTGGGATAGCTCGCATGACTGGAGTGCTGTCATGGATGGCTTTTTAGGAAAGACAGGCCAGGAAAGCGAGGCGGTGGAGTTGCTCTTTATGTGAGAGAGCAACTGGAATGTATTGAGCTGTGCCTAGGGGTGGATGAAGAGCGAGCTGAGAGCTTATGGGTAAGGACTAAAGGGCAGACTAGCATGGGTGACACTGTTGTGGGTGTTTACTACAGGCCACCTGATCAGGAAGAGGAAGTCGATGAGGCCTTCTACAGACAGCTGGAAGTAGCCTCACGATCCCAGGCCCTGGTTCTCATGGGGGACTTCAACCACCCCGATATCTGCTGGAAAGACAACACAGCTAGGCACAAACAGTCCTGGAGGTTCCTGCAGAGCATTGGTGACAACTTCTTGACACAGGTGGTGGAGAAGCCAACAAGGAGAGGTGTGCTGCTGGACCTCGTACTAACAAACAAAGAAGGACTGGTGGAAGATGTGAAGGTTGGGGGCTGCCTTGGCTGCAGTGACCATGAGATGGTGGAGTTCAGGATCCTGCGAGGAGGCAGCAGGGCACCAAGTAGGATCGCAACCCTGGACTTCAGGAGAGCAAACTTTGGCCTCTTCAGGGACCTACTTGGAGGAATCCCATGGGTGAGGGCCCTAGAAGGAAGGAGTGTTCAAGAGAGCTGGTTAATATTCAAACATCACTTCCTCCAGGCTCAAGAGCAGTGCATCCCTGTGAGTAGGAAGTCAAGCAAAGGAGGCAGGAGACCTGCATGGATGAGCAAGGAGCTCCTGGCAAAACTCAACCAGAAGAAGGAAGTATACAGAAAGTGGAAAGGGGGACAGGCCACTTGGGAGGAATATAGGAACGTTGTCAGAGCATGCAGGGATGCAACGAGGAAGGCTAAGGCCCGTTTGGAATTAAATCTGGCTAGAGATGTCAAGGACAGCAAGAAGGGCTTCTTCAAATACATCAGCAGTAAGAGGAAGACTAGGGAAAATGTGGGCCCTTTGCTGAATGGGGTGGGTGCCCTGGTGACGAAGGATGCAGAGAAGGCAGAGTTACTGAATGCCTTCCTTGCTTCAGTCTTTACTGCTCAGGCCAGCCCTCAGGAACCCCAGACCCTGGAGGCAAGAGAGAAAGTCTGGAGAAAGGAAGACTTTCCCTTGGGCGAGGAGGATCGGGTTAGAGATCATTTAGGCAAACTTGACACCCACAAATCCATGGGCCCTGATGGGATGCACCCACGAGTGCTGAGGGAGCTGGCGGACATTATTGCTAAGCCACTCTCCATCATCTCTGAAAGGTCATGGAGAACAGGAGAGGTGCCTGAAGACTGGAAGAAAGCCAATGTCACCCCAGTCTTCAAAAAGGGCAAGAAGGAGGACCCAGGGAACTACAGGCCAGTCAGCCTCACCTCCATCCCTGGAAAGGTGATGGAGCAGCTCATCCTGGAGGCCATCTCCACGCATGTGGAGGACAAGAAGGTGATGAAGAGTAGTCAGCATGGCTTCACCAAGGGGAAATCATGCCTAACCAATCTGATAGCCTTCTATGATGGAATGACTGGCTGGGTAGATGAGGGGAGAGCAGTGGATGTTGTCTACCTTGACTTCAGCAAGGCTTTTGACACTATTGACACATGACCTGGATGAAGGGATAGAGTGCACCCTCAGCACTTTTGCTGAGGATACAAAACACCAGAAGGCTGTGCTGCCATTCAGAGAGACCTGGACAGGCTGGAGAGCTGGGCGGAGAGGAACCTCATGAAGTTCAACAAAGGCAAGTGCAGGGTCCTGCACCTGGGGAGGAATAACCCCAGGCACCAGTCCAGGTTGGGGGTTGACCTGCTGGAAAGCAGCTCTGCAGAGAAGGACCTGGGCGTCCTGGTGGACAACAAGCTGACCATGAGGCAGCAATGTGTCCTTGTGGCCAAGAAGGACAATGGTATCCTGGGCTGCATCAGGAAGAGTGTCAGGAAGAGAGGAAGAGAGCCAGCAGGTCGAGGGAGGTGATCCTTCCCCTCTACTTAGCCCTGGTGAGGCCACATCTGGAGTACTGCGTCCAGTTCTGGGCTCCCCAGTACAAGAGGGATGTGGCACTACTGGAGCAAGTCCAGCGAAGGGCTACAAAGATGATTAGGGGACTGGAACATCTCTCTTATGAGGAAAGGCTGAGAGAGCTGGGCCTGTTCAGCCTGGAAAAGAGAGGACTGAGAGGGCATCTTATCAATGTATACAGATATCTAAAGGGAGGGTGTAAAGAGGATGGGGCCAGACTCTTTTCAGTGGTGCCGAGCGACAGCACGCGAGGCAATGGGCACAAACTGAAACACAGACAGTTCCATCTGAACATGAGGAAAAACTTCTTCACTGTGAGGGTGACAGAGCACTGGAACAGGTTGCCCAGAGAGGTTGTGGAGTCTCCTTCTCTGGAGATATTCAAAACACGCCTGGATGTGATCCTGTGCAACGTGCTCTAGGTGACCCTGCTTGAGCAGGGTGGTTGGACTAGATGATCTCCAGAGGTCCCTTCCAACCTCAACCATTCTGTGATTCTGTGAAATTCCCAACTATAACTGTATCACATAATTTAGAGCAAATGCACCATATGGACTGTGTCTCTGTGGGAGCGAAGCAGGGTCTCCAAAGCTTCGGCAACCTTTCACCTTACCTTTTCCATGAAATCTGGCTTGGGGGAAAGGTATAGCTTTTTTAACTAGCAACATTTACAATCTTCTCTTTAGTTTATTTGTTGCTGATTAAGTTAACTAGTTGAAAAACTATTTTCTTTATTTCTACAAATGGTTTTGAGTCCAATTTACCCTAGATTTTTCTATATAGATTATTCTTTTCATTACATAATATTTTCATCTGGGAAGTGAATCTGTTCAATGTAACAATACCATGAATACTAATGAATGCCAAAAAAAAAAAATCTGGATTACAGAAAATGGTAACACGATGAAAAAAGGCTTAGCTTGAATTTTAGTATTTAAATCAATCTGTGAATATTTTGGTAAAGTGTGGAGATCATAATTAATCCCTGAAGGTATCCAGGAACCTGCTTAAATCTGGGTTAATAAACTACTGTGCTTGGTTTCCACCAAAGTATACCCTAGAAATATACTGCACTGTTTCCGCCAATGGTTTACAGAATTGAAAAGTAGATGAATAATTGGGCAACTGACAGGACAACTGAAATATAATCATGCTATACTATTGTATTACATATCATTACAAAAAGTATAAGTTCTGGAAATTCTTCAGTATACAGCTAGTAGCAGTCTTTGTGTTCTATTTGAAGATTTGTGTTCAAAACACTAATGGTTTATAACTCAAAACCCCTTGTTCTTAAAGAAGACCTTTTTAGATTGAACACGTTTGTTATTGATACCATACTGTCTTCTAACAGATTTCTGCCTATTTTACAGTGAGTTTTCTCCCTATTCTATGTATTTCAAATTTATTACAAATGCATTCTGAATGATTCTCAAGAAAATAAATTAAATTAAAGCTTTGAATAGTTGCTGGGCTAAGACTGTCATCAAGAAAAACAGAAAAGGTGGTTATTCACAGGACAGCAACTGTGAATCTTGAAGAAATGCTGTTCATTTATATTTCACTACTAGTATTCACAACCAATTATACTGAAGTTCATCTTCTTATTATCAGCAGTGATTTGGGGGGATTTTACCTATTTCCTCAGTGTTCTCTCATGAGTGGGGGGAGATACAGAGTATACCCTGTTGCACTTAGCACATTTGCCAACAATATATTATAAAACTCCACAGTATAATGAAGATAATTAAGAATAAATGAACAATACATATAGAAGAACTATAGATACCATATGTTAATTAAATGCTTTAAGTGCATATACACATGCACGTGTTTGTATATATGTTTGTATCAGATACGTAACTCTCAGTTTACTAATTCCTGATGATTATAGCAAAGAAGATGACGTGGTAACTGAGTTATGAAACTTCATGCCCTATCAGCAGCTTCAAAGGCTGTTTAGAAATATGAATTGTAAGGAGATGTATGTCATGATCAGAGCATCTGGAACTGAAGGCTTACATACCTCCTTGCAATCTTGAGGAAATTTTGGGGGGGATGTAGAGAAAGATCGCTAACGTAAATAACAGAGCTGCACAGAGGAGGCCTTTTAATTGGCAATTTGAATAACTGTTTAAAACAACACTCTTGATACTGAGTAACTGTTTTCTATCCAGTATGTTTCACCTTCAGGGATTCCTGAGGTGCTCCTTTCTGCTGGACTTTTTCAGAACTTTATTTCATTTCTGTTACAACTTATTTAGACATGAGTGTGCAAAGCTGCTAGTAGTTCTGTTTTCTTTTGTATACACACCAAAATAAAGTAATTGAATTACCTTCAAAAGTCCCCCATTAATAAACATTGAAATGGTCCAGGTACAGAAATGAGGAAAATGTCTGAAAACTTATAAGACTATTTAATATGGCCCACTTCAAATATCACCACAGCATCAGAAGATGATAAGAAGAACCAGCATGACCAATCTTCTATGTAACCTCCCTTCAGAGCAATATGATTTTTCTTACCCGACTGTAAAACTCTTTACTAAGGCAATGGGAGAAGAAATCTAGTGCACCCACTAGCCTCCAAGCCAGATGAAGTTTCCAAAGTACACAATAAGGCTAAAGGTACTGACGGGCCTACTGAGAAGGCAGCATACAAGAGAACCAGTATCCTTTAGTGAACTCTTGTGCCTTCTGGAGTAACATAAATCATGCCTTGACTCCTGATCCTCTATCTGATTACTCTGAAGTAGTATCAGATCCTGAAGCAGAGATGAGGCAATTCTAGCTGTACTCTTATGAGCAATCAAAGAGTGTACTTAAACTGGGTACAGCTAAGAAGCCTGGTAATAATACATTTACAACTATTAAAAAGAGAAGTCTGTCCCTAAAGGAAACATTAAGCCTTTTAAATCTGTGCAGGACTTTTTATTTAGTTATACGGTATTCTAGTCAGGTAACCGAACAGTACCGATACTGGATAATAGGTAACTGAGATACTATTACTGGAAATAATGACAACTGCTCCCAAGGTGCTGCTGTGAAATGATTTTTATTGTACCACAGCTAGTCTAGAGCCTAGCCTACAGTCTATTTGGATTACGGAAGATCTCAATGGACTCATATTAATCCTTGTGCTGTCTTCTTCTACTATGATTCCGGGTTTCCTGATGAAGGTCCTGGTGAAGGAAAAATGCATTTTGTGGTTTTAGGGACCTTTTCATATCTCCTGAAGTATTTTAAGTGAGAGAAAATCAAATTTTAAGAGCAGTGGTATCACATGCATTTTTGTCCAAGCCAGTCTTTTTTGAAGAGAGATGCACAGAGTTCTCTAGCAGGACACCTGATAATTCTCCTTAAGTTTCTGGATTCTTTGCATATAACAGATCTATCTTCTATGTGCCCCTTCACTTAAGAGTTACATGTAAATTCAATAGGTGATCGCCAGTAAGAAAATCATTTAGCTCCATGAAAATTTGCAAGATTGATATTTAATCTGAAGTAACTGGACGCAGTTGTGGGGCAGACAGTCTACAGACACTGCATGTATTGACCCACAACAACAGGCAGTGAGAAAGAAATGAGGAACCAGTCAGGTTACCTTTGCCTTTGAATACCCAGCTGGACTCCTGTGGATACTCTGGGTATGGGTAGGACATCCCTGTTATTTCTGCCTTTTCTCCTCCCTAAAAGCTAACTTTTAGCTAGGTTTGGCTAGCCAAAAGAGACTTAATTTAAATGCACTGTATGCATGAACACATATCATGAAATTCATATATGGACAAGAACACAGAGAACTGTGACTATATGTTTACCATTCTTTGTACTTAGCTGTACACATGGTTATAAAGTTGGCTGTTCTTACTAAATCCAAAAAGCAAAATTCAAGTTTTCTGTCTTTCTAAAAAGTGAACAAATGATGTTACTGAGATGGGAATAAAGCAGCAGAAAAAATTTAGTAACAAAGTACCCTTCTATATCAAGATGACATCTCATATCCATACTTTCCAAATTCAGGTTGAATATTAACCATGTGCTTTTCAGTCCTCTATTCAACAAGATCCCACAGGTTAAGAAGGATTCTCTAAACCGTAATTGAAATCTGTTCTGTAAGGTGACCTAAGACACACATCACTCTTCCTTTCAGTGAGAAGCTCCCCAAAAAAGGGAATCAGAACAAGGATGTTATCCCCCATTAAATCTCCAGTCAACCATGCTAGTCAGGTCTGCAATTTCATCATTTTTTTCTCCCTTATGTGATTTTGGTTGCCAGAAGTCTGTAAATCTATCATGAGTAGGCAGGTGTATGCATTAGGTTAGGAGTAAAGGAATAAATGTTCTAAAATATATTACAGATAGTACATTACTCATTTTCTGCAGTACCAATCTTATTATTTTATTGTAATATCTTCCAGTAAACAACTATAGCGTATAATGGTTCCCTAAGGAAAACTTAAACATTTCACTGAAAGGACTCTCTCTGTAGAATTTTGAAGACCATTAATATAAAGAATATGGCATAGTTATCATTTTACATATACGTACCATATATGATATAACATATAATAGTAACAGCTATACTCTTTGTCAGGATTTGTACCTAAAGCAGAACAAAGGTCCCTAGAATTTTACTGGGAATGAAATTCTTATAAATATCCATGCACTACTTTTCCAGTTAGATAAATATGTATGCATAGTGTTTGGGGTATTTTTATATACTTTTAAACATCCCACTGGTCTTGGATAAGGATCATATTAAATTCATTTTGGTGATTTTGTGTTTTAAAGTTGTCCCCTTCTGGAAGCAATGCTATCATAAATGATGATTTGGTCGTGCTGTATTCTCAAAAATTATGTTGCACAGTATTTCTGGGAGTTGATTCAAATCATTTTAGGAGGACTGGTATTAAAATGGCACATACTGGTATTTCAACACCTGCACTAAAATTTGAGCCATGGCAGCTTTTCTGATTTAAGTACAACTGAATTGAGATGATGTAAAAACATCACATTTAACGAATTTTGTGCACAGCTTGCACATTATCTAAAAAGTCAGGAATTTAAAATCCTATTTATACGTGGATCCTTGCTTTTCCTGCTTGGTCTGTTTTCAGCATGTTACTATCTGCCTTTTTATACTAATCGAATATTAAATTTGCAGATCTGAGTACACAAAAAATTGATTTTTCAACAGGCATTATTAATAGAACCACCACTGAACTGTCTAAATTAAAAATAAAAAAAAAGGAGGTTTATCCTTTGATTGTAATTTTTTCTAACTTGTTTGCCTGGGTTTTAAATGTTATTATTCAACCACCAGAATTTGTTATTACAATACTGCAATAATAAAATGAGGTTCTGAAGCTAACAGATGCTGAAAACTGTGCTACATTTTAATCTTTGGTCAAAAGTTGCATATTTTGCATATGAAGTGTGGGCTAGAGAAATGATCAGTGAGATGGACTGAAAACTGGCTGAACTACCAGGCTCAGAGGGCTGTGATCAGTGCCACAAAATGCAGCTGGAGGCCAGTCACTAGTGGTGTCCCCCAGGGGTAGATACTGGGGCCAATACTGTTTAAAATCTTCATTAAAGACCTGGATGAAGGGACAGTGCACCTTCAGCAAGTCTGCAGAATATACAAAACTGGGAGGAGTGGCCGATACACCAGAAGGCTGTGCTGCCATTCAGAGAGACCTGGACAGGCTGGAGAGCTGGGCAGAGAGGAACCTCATGAAGTTCAACAAAGGCAAGTGCAGGGTCCTGCACCTAGGGAGGAATAACCCCAGGCACCAGTACAGGTTGGGGGTTGACCTGCTGGAAAGCAGCTCTGTGGAGAAGGACCTGGGAGTGCTGGTGGACGCCAAGTTAAGCATGAGGCAGCAATGTGCCCTCGTGGCCAAGAAGGCCAATGGTATCCTGGGGTGCATCAGGAAGAGTGTTGCCAGCAGGTGGAGGGAGGTGATTCTCCCCCTCTACTCAGCTCTGCTGAGGCCGTGTCTGGAGTGCTGTGTCCAGTTCCGGGCTCCCCCTGTACAGGGGAGACATGGACTTACTGGAGTGAGTGCAGCAAAGGGCCACAAAGACGATGGAGGTACTGGAGCATCTCTCATACAAGGAGAGTCTGAGTCGGCTGGGATTGTTTATCCTGGAAAAGGGAAGGTTGTAGGGATCTAATCAGTTTTTACAAATTATTGATGGAAGGGCATAAAGAAGATGGAGCCAGACTCTTCTCAGTGGTGCTCAGTGACAGGACAAGAGGCAATGGGTACAAACTGAAACACAGGAAGTTCCGTCTGAACATAAACCAGTATAATAATACCAGCAGTTCCAAAAGTGCTACCAGCAATTGCTGGAGTCATAAAAGATGTGAACATCTTTAGCATTGACAGATTTACTCAAGAAGCAGCTCTATGCTTGGAGTGGGAGAAAAGGATTAATAAAGGGGTAAACGCCTATCCTTAGATGAATTCCTTCAACACAGACCTGACTTGAGAAGCATTTCCAGCTTATGAGCACAAAGAAGCCCTATTATGTATTTCTGGCACATGATCTGGGAAAAATACACCATCACTACCCTTTGAAATGGAAACTGAGATGTAAAAAGTCAAAGTAACATTTGAGAGCCTCCATGAGACTTCAGTTTGAGCTTCTCTTGTTTCTAAAAGCAGTCAAAGTCACAACTACTTTTCCTACTGTTTATTTTCATTAACACCAAGGATATATACTGAAAAGAGACCAGAAAATCTGTTAAGTCATTTTGCCTGGCCTCTTCAATACATGCAATATATGGAATTCTATCACTTACCAAGTTCCACTAAAATATTTCCTCCTAATTAGAAGAAAGCTCACCTAGAACTCTTTTAATAATTTTTAAAAAAGCTTTCAAATCCATATTGGATGAACTCTAGGAAACAGTTTGTATTTAATTTTTTGTTTGGCAAATCAGTTTTTCAAGGCTTATGAAGAATTGTATGGTCCTCCAACATACAGAAAACAGTTTCTGAAATATGATCTAAAATATGGCTTTTCCTATCTGTAGTTGTAAGGCACTTTCCAAATGAGACCTACATTTCTAGGGAAATATTTCCTAAAATATCAGAAGATCATCCTTGAAAAATTGCATTCCTTAAGGATTTTTGATAATTATGGCATTTGTGGGGGTTGAAATCTGAAGATAAGTGTCTCTCTATTGAAATTTATTGCTAATTGAGTTTGATTTTTCAGTCTTAGTTAATTGATTAACATTAATGGACCCATCTGCTGCACCAATACGTGGGGAACAAAAACAGTAAGAATAATTGCTGTAAGAATAGTTTGAGACACTGGAAACATGACTGTTTGTGGGAGCAATTAACTTTTGAATTGTACTCTGCACTATAAAGCTAAGCTTGTCTACATCCACATTTTCCTGAGTCTTTATACAATTTAAAACAAATGTATTAATCAACTGCAACTAGGGTTGTGGCTGACATAATTGTCAAATCATTGGTGAAGTAATTTTATAAGTTTATTTCTCTCACCCAGATGTGTCTTCTTAATTAACACCAGGCTTGGTTTGCAACATTTTGTTCATATGAACTGGGGGCCACACAGAATACTAAGAGTTCCCTAGGTTAATCTTTCCATGCCCTTTCCAAACGTGTATTTACAATCCAACGAGTTCTGAATTCTCAAAATTAGTCATAGAACTATTTGACACTCAAACCCTAAATTTACTAAATACAGTTGTCATTTTTTCCTCTGAAATTAACCAGTCTCTGTCATTCTACATTTAATGTGGATTTAAAGTGCAGTAAAAGAGAAAGTGAGCTTGCAAAAGCGCTTCTAAAAGCAATTTACAAAGAAAAGAAAATAATTTGTTTTTAAAAACTAATAAAATAACAGTCATGTAAAGAATTAGAAATTTTGATTTGTACTAAACCACTCATCTGATATAGCATAGGTTTAAATAAAAACTGTTGATTCAGAATGGCTTTTGTTCTATGCACAGCAGGATTTCTAGTCAAAATACAAACTGCATTTAGATAACATTTATTGTTTATGAAAAAGGAGGGGAAGGGCTCTTATACAAGCATAACTTGAAAGTAATGAAAAGAACACAATATGATGCATTCAATACTTTCATACTATGGCAAAAAACTGATTGTGTTAAGTATATAATTGATGATACTCTGATATTATTACAAACTGATTTGATTACTTATTAATACAGAATGCATTCTAGTATTTGTTAAAAATGCCCATATGATTTATATTTTAAAAAATGTACTAAAAAATATGGCATGCCAAATTCTCATGCATGCAATTCTCTCACATGCAATACTACAAAAATACTACATCAATGGCCAAGATCACCTAAGCCTACATAAACTATTTTATTACTAATCATAAGCCATTTAGGACGAATTTTGGAAAAGCAAGATATTTCAGGACGAAGATACCTTATTTATAAATTGAATCCTGAAGTTCTATTACCTCTTCAGTGCATCTTATATTAAATTTTTCTTTTTAATTTACATAAAAAGTGGTATACTTAGAAGTTGGGACTGTAGACACTAATAATCTAAAACAGATAAAACATATGGCTCAAACCTTGCTTTCAAAATGGTAATAGCATTTAAGCTGGTGTCTTTATATGCCATTTAGTCCTACTGATGCATCTAAACAGTGCAACAGAAAACTGTCACGACATAGTTGGGTTTACTGGTCCCCAGCTATTCAGACTGAAAATCTGGCCACAGCACGCCACGTTCCCCTTCCAGTCCTTATCAGTTCCCAAACACTGAGGTGCTTATGGGGGCAAGGAACATATTGTGGGATAATGGTTTGTGATTATCTGTGATCCTCCCTGCCGTGGGGTAAACAGTGGATACAAAGGGTGATTTGCGGCCTGATGCCCATGCCGGTGAGGGGTGAGGCAGCGCCCAGGGCGAGGCGGAGGTCTCGCCACTCGACATTGCTCCACCCAAAATGACACCTGGGGCGAGGCCGGAGTCTTGCAGCCTGGTGTTGTTGATAAGGGCAAAAGAAAAAAAAAAAGGCCAGCAGCCATTGACACCTGCTGCTGAGCTCCACAAGGACCAAACATCCCACAGTGTTTGACTCAGCCCCACCTCGCCAAGAGTATAAATTCAGTGCATAAACGTTCCTCCATTTGGAGGACGAGAACGCCAACCTATGGACGGGTCGACGGGCCTGGACCTCTCTCCTCCCCAAAACAGGGACGCCTTTTTGGTAAGGTTTGCGCCTCCGACAACGTCAGATGTTACCCCGGGAAAAATACCATTGTTGAAAGTGCTTAATTATCAGTTTGAGCTCAGGAAAAGTAGAATTTGTTGCAGTAAGTGCATTTATCACTGGCAATCCTGAACCTGTTGATCTGTTGCTTTGATAAATTGTCTATTTTGTTCAACTTTGCGAACCTGATCCAGTGAAATCCCTTTTGAGGAGGGCTCTGGCAGGCAAAGTTGATTACCCCTTTTCCTCCCTTCATGTGACATGTATCCAGGTCTTATTCTAACACGATGTGGGGATGTGGTTGGAGAATGTAACCTGTTTTGGTAATTGAGAAGTTTTTCTGTATCCCAGTGTGATGACACAGCTTGTGTGTCACAAAGTGTCATTTAGTATTAGAGGGTGGTCAATAAAATGATCACCTTTCTCTTTTGGGTTATTTCATAGTGCAACTGGAAAACTGTTTTGCTGCATGGACCTTACAGTTAAATAATAATAAAAAAAATACTCAATTCTGTAGTACCTTTACTGCAGTTGAGCTGTCAGAATCCAGTAATGTCATGAGAAAAGTATGGTCTGAGATGTCCATTTTTCTACAACAATCTGCATTAATTATTTTCCCACATCTTTTCACCCAGTTGGATATTTACAATCAAAACATCTGATGTGAAAGCATATGTATGCTCATACTGTTATCCTACTAAAAAAAAGAGGAGGAGCAGTAACATAAAAACTGTTTTCAAGTATATAGAATGCTACTGAAAAGAAAAGGGAAAATTTCACTTTTCTGTGTGAGTAGTATGAAGCAGTGGGCTTAAATTACATCATGAAAGATTAAAATTACATGTTAGGAAACCCTTACTGCCAGTAAGAAATTGAAGCTCTGGAAGAGATTTTCTGGGAAGACAGTGGAGATTCAATTATGGTAGATATTTAAAAACAAGTTAGGCAAAGCATAGTAGGAATGATATAGGTATAACTTATCCTTTATGGAGGATGACCTCTAGAAGTCCCAGCCCTATTTTGCCGTAATTTTACATAGTCCAAAATTGTTAGCTCTTTTCTCTTGTATTGAAGTTATCTGAGTATCTCTTGCATATTCATCTGCACAGACACTATGATTTTGAAGCTTCTGGCATGTCTGCTAGGTCTACTATGTTGCTGCTTGCTCTTCTAACAAAGAGAGGACTTGTGGCTTAACTGGGGTTGTTGCAAATGAATATTGGTGGCAACAGCCAGTTACTGATTTTACTTCTCTCAGCTCCCACTAACGCAAGGTGTTAAAAATCCCTTAAAGCATACTTCATCTTTTGCTAATCCTATTTAAAGCCAAGGTCTTTGGCTTTTGACTTTCCTCTTTGTTGGTTTATTAACACCTACTGACAGAATACATTTTGGGGGGGGGGGGCCTGAGGACCCTACTAGGCCTTTCAGGCCCCGCCCTGCCCCCACTGGGGGCCTTCCTCCACCCCTACCCACGGGCCCAGGACTCCATTTCAGCTCAGCTCAGGGATGTCAGTCCTGGCCTGGGATGCCCAGGATGCTGCTGGCCTTCTTTATCAACCCCTGGGGCACACCACCACTGACTAGCCACCAGCTGCACTTTGTGGCACTGATCACAACCCTTTGAGCCTGGCAGTTCTGACAGTTTTGTTTGAGGATGTTACGGGAGACAGTGCTGAAACCTTGGCTAAAGTCAAGATAAACACCCACTGCAAGCCCCTCACGTACCAGCTCAGTCATCTCATCATAGAAGGCTATCGGGTTGATCAGTATCTCACAAAAGATTTTCTGAAATAGGCTGAGACCATCAGTTTGGAAGCAGAAAGGCAGAAAAACAGATCAAATAGTCATGAATAACCTTATTCAGGAACCAAGCTTCAAATTAAATAGTACTCCACAATGGTAGATGACAGGCCAATCAGGTCCTGGGCAGTGGAATGACAGAGATATAAGAAGGAGCAACAGCGGAGAAACAGATTCATTACTTCCAAGTACAGACTCAGTTTCACCAGTCTGGTAGGCAGATTGTGTGCTTCTTCATTATTTAAAGTTATCTTGTTCTCATTTATGCTCTAGTCAAACAAAGCTTAAAGATCAAAAACCCATTTGGCATTCTTGGTGTGCTCACATCAGAGAAGAGGAGCGGAAAAGCACACCTCAAGGGCTCTTTAATCTAACAAACACAGAATGGCCCAGATTTTTTAAAGAATTTTAGATTAATATCATGTTTGGCACTTGCCTAGAAGCCTAAGTGCAATTTTTAAAACTGACATGGCAGCTACTTCACAAATTCTATCAATTTTGAACAAAATTGTGGTTCCTAAAAGCTGAATGCCTTAGACAGTGGTCAAGTTACTATGACTTAAAAAGTAACTATGCTGCAATTGAATCACCGCTACTGCCAGAGCTTGTGCTTTTAGCCCAGGTCTCTTTTGGACCCCATTTCCTCTTTGGGCCTGATGCACTGTAACTTTCAAAGGTTCTTTAAGAATATTTCTTCATACACACTGAAGATGATGATAAGACTGATTCATAGACTACCTTATTAATATTTTCATAGCATGATGATGAAAGCATGTGCTGTGTCCTCAGAGTACAGCATGAAGATGGTTGAGGGTACAAGGCCTATTAGGATATATAGCTGTTAGACAGACAGAGTGAGACCTTATGCAGTTCTGTCCAAACTATCTATACAAAGAGTCTGATTTAGTCACCAACCTTGTATGGGAACAGATCTAGCTGACAAAGAAGGAATTCTGGCAGCAATCCAGTATGCATGCAGCGTCGGCAATGTAATTACATTTTATATCTCTTTTCATGTAAGCAAATAAGATATTAAATCTCTCTGGTTAGGCATGAAGAGCTCACATTTTCTATTTAGCATTATTAGGACAAAAGATAGGTGATTACTTCATTATACAGAAAATTATGATAATTTCTCATTAAGAATGAACTTACCAGCCCCAGAGTGTAAACAGATGATAAAGTGACTAAAAAAGATAACTCTTACCTAGTGCATGTCCCACCATTGCGACATGGATTATAATCACATATTGGAACATTGCAGTTCTCAACATTCCTTCCTCCAAGAGCCTCATCTATGATGAACAATTCTTTGTTGTTAACTTGAAAATCCCTAACACATCCTTTATAGCCATGTATCTGTCCAGCACACCGATGAACCTCTGCATGAACAGGAACATTTCCAAGGAAGATTGATCCAAAGGTGATCTGCAGAAACAAGAGGAGAAACATCAGAAAAGAATTTGGTTTATTTATTGCGCAATGTAGCTATGAACAATGGAGGAATAACAAGAGATAAAGGAAAGAGCCATTACTTGAGCTAGCCAAAACCTATGATTTTTGGTTGATGAGAGTATTTTTTAAAATGTGGTTCTCTATTTTATTTTAATTCATACAAAGAGACTGTTTTTATTTGTGTATCTTCATATGTTGAAAACACAACACACATCCCAGGAAACACAAATTGGAATTCCCTGCCTTAAACACAACAGACATGGTAAGGTTTTCTTATAGTTCTCCTTATTCTACACTATGAGTTTTACATTTTTGGTTGACGGTTGGTGCAGAAACATTGGTCAATTAGAGAATAAAGATTAGAGATTAGATTAGAGAACAGATTAAAGAGTAGATTAGAGAATCAAGCAATTCTTTAGGATCTGGGAATTATGGGACCCCAAAATAGAGGGAAAACACAATAAAGATTTCAGATTTCTTGGATGAGTGACAGAAAAAAGAAAGGACTGCTAAGCTTGAAGCTCAGGGAAGAAGGGAAAGTTAGTAGGGAACGGCAGTAAATTCTAGCATCACAAAAATGTCTAGCAACATCCTGATGGAGGTGCCAAAGAAACACCCAGAAGTATTCCACACTAGCCCATGAAGACAGTGCTCAGTATGGTATTTCCTGTGCTACCTGATCTAGAAGGCGAACCCTTGTCCATTGCATGTATAGAATCTGGGAGTCATTTAGCACTGTGAATCCCCCTTCCAAAGCTGGGTGCCTGACTTTTTGGAGTTCTAACACAGGTTTTCACCATGTCTAACCTCCTTTGCTAAATGTCTGCTACTAAGAATTGAAAAGATCATAATTTTTGCATAAGTGTTTCTGTCTGCAATGCATACACTTGTACAATACCAACAATCCATGAAGTGCATGAAATCTAGTTGATCTGAGTCAGTAGGAATAAATCAAAAGAAGAACAAATACATCACAGCAAGTGCAGAAAGAAAAGATAATTTATTACTAGGAGCCCTTCACTATCATCTGTATCAACTGTGAAGATCTAGAAACAGAAGGAGGAAAACACCACATTGACTTATCTATAATTCACACATCATATGATTTTGCTTTGCTGTTTCCTGTATGGCTTTTCCCCATTAGGCACACTCACAGAAAGTACATTTTGGTACAGTTTTATCCTCAATGAATTCAGTTTGCATGCTCCAAGACTGCTTTGCAACATGAACCAAAGTGTGGTAAGCGAGGATGATAAGAAAATTCATTTCAAAAACTCACTCCTGATATGAACTAAACCACAACTGCAGACCCACCCCAAAAGAAACAGAAGAGTTGCGGACTTTCTTTGGAACCAAAGACATTTCCTGATTGCGGCTAGAAAGTTTCTGTTGTATGATCCTGGAGCATGACGTCAAAGCTGGTTGCCTGAAAGTTATTTTTTGAGTAAGGCACTGCTGGCTTCTTCACATGGTTAGGTGCTAATGGTTAAGCTTTTTCCACAGATTTTACAGAAGCTGCCAACAGTGCTAACTTTATATTCCACCAGAGGGAGTAATGGTCACTAGACATAAGGAAGAGACAAAGAAACCTGCAGCTGAATGTCAGGTCGATCATCTAGAAGCTATGAACAGAGAGAAGATTACAGTACAGCAGTATCTAATACAACATAGTTCTTTCTAGCAGACAGAACAAACACCTTGACACTGACTCAGGGAAGAAACAGGAAAGAAAATTGGTTCCTAACTCCCATTGCATAGCATGCAATGCACATCATAATTAGTATCACTACAGTTAACTGTCCTGCCTTCTAGTGAATAAACTTATTCAGTGCCTCAATCACAGTTCAAATTCTGTAGTCGAATACAAAAAACACTTAACAGGTATCCTGCAGAAATAATCTTGGGTTGTGATGACAGAATGCAGAACAGAGGAGACAGCATAGAGACCAGGAATAACAGAAAAACTTGGATTTAGAAAAGCTGGCATATTGCCCATTAGGGTGAGTCTTCTGGTATCAGTTTCAACACGGAGACAGTAATTTTTCCAATATTGTCCAGAAGTGAAGTCCTAGCAACAATACTAATGCCATGTCAAGTTGGTTATGGTTCATAACTGCCCTAGATTTCAAATGAGGGTTGACCAGAATTACTGCTAAACAATAACTGATTTGTTCTGAATAACACTGTGGTCTTGTTAAATGACTTTACAGATGTTATTTTTTTCTCTTGCAGTATCAGTGTCCCTTTCATAGACTTTAAGCAGCTGAAATGGATGTTTCAGAGTTAAGTAAACTGAAGATATCAATGGAAATATTATGGATGCTTGATGTAAAAAGACATATTTAATAGAATGTATTTATAATGATATCTATGGAAAAATTCCATGTCCTCTGTTAAAAAAGACTAGAATGCACATTCTCCTTCGAGAATAATTAAAGTGCATATGCTGATGAAATGTTCAGAGCAAATAGCTACCTTCTGATATTTCAGAGACTCACCTGAGATGCTTGATATGACAGAGAGAGTCTGTGCTGTACAGGAGGATTTCCATCTGCAGACATTTCAATCATACAGTAACCTCCAGGACTGCCAACAGGCAACATATAGCTGGAAGGAAACAGAAGATCTCATTATTGTTTATGCTGTTGACAAACGTCACACAGAAAGGGCAAGGTGAAAAAGATGCTTCTGCCTCCGTAAAGGATGACACTCTTTGGAGAATAATAATTCCAGTTTCATGACTGCATGGACTACTTAAGAGCTAAAAGATGTAAGTTTCTTTTTTAATGTCCCTCTTCTATTTGCTTTCCTGCTGTTCTTGACTCTAGTGTTTGAAATGTACACAGAGAGAAGAAAGAGACCTTCACTTTTGTAAGTAAGTGGGTACTGATAAATTCTAAGTGCTAACTGTGGTTGACATATGGTCTCCCTAGTATAGAAGATTTCTGGACAAGTAACATCATTGTTGAATGATGCTGAATTCCCTAGGTAGAAATTTCCTTTTCCTGCCCTAGAGGGGAAACAGAAATGGAATAAGAAATGAAATGCCACATACCTCTGAGCAGCAAGATTACACTGTGATATAGTTATTGTTACTCAGGAAGTGTGCTTTTAATGTAAACTCTGGTACTGAGCTTCAGAGATTAAAAAGAATATAAGGTTAAGGGAATTTGTAAAGTAAATACTGACAAACATTCAATAAGACACTGAGAATTCTTCGGGTTCTTTCTATGACGAAATCTGATGAAATGAAAGACTATTATCAACAATAAAAATTAAATCCAAGAAGATGATTTTCAAATATATTGTTTTTGTATTTAGAAAGGGAATTTGCATAAACGTTATTACAGCAGTGGCAGAATAGGAGAGTGTTAGAATAGGAGAGTGATCTTTAAAACTGAGTTCTGCTAATTCTGCACAAGTGCCTCCCACTTCCGTCTTGCCTCAGTTTGAATTTTCACATACTTTAAAAGAGAATGTGATGTATCTTCTTTTGGGAAGCATGCTAAGGTTTACTGACTACATGCACAACAGGACATGAAACTCTGCTCAGTAATACCCTATACAATCAGGTTTCCATAGTAAGATCTTATATAAGAAAAATGTTACATTTTCTGAACAGAATTTACAGAAGAGTCTGAAAAAAAGATTCAAGTTTAAATGGACTGCCAAATTTTCCATGTTTTAGCTGAACAAAAAGACAATGTCAGGAATTTCATAAACTATATTGTATTGGAATGGATAAATTTTCATGTTAGGCCATACACATATGCAAAAGTTAACATATTTAAGGCCATGATATCCTAAATACTGTGAGCACATATTAATACTCTTACAAATGACATAGCTCAGCATTGACAAGGACAAATTTATTCCTGGATGAACCACATCTAAATCTACCATCCTCTCAAATGTCTATGTTTTCATACACCACCTGCTTGTTTGTCTGCAGCTGCCATGGTATGATTTATCTCGTGTTATGCCTTGAGCTTTGCTTTTCTACTCATGTGTCTACAGTCTTATTGTTCTATCCTCCTAACTATAGAGACGGTACGAAATTTAGAGTCTCAGCTTTCACCTCTGAAGTTACTCGGAGCACTGTGTTGACATAAATGGATATCGAATTTGGTCCTTAATGAATATGGGTACATTTATAACACTCACTGGAGTGCAGTGATTCCTGAGCAGACACCAAAAAAAACAGCACATGTACTAAAACAAGTCACATAGGCAGTATATCTATATCAGCATGGTGATGAACCCACATTAATAAATCCTGCCTTTCCAATAGCTATATTGCTTCTGGTTCCAGAGCTGATTCAGTCAATACTAATTCATTGACTTTTCATTGTGTGCTGCTGCATGGGGTTGAAATGTTCCAAATTATTTCACCTTTCTAACTATGCTACATTTTCCCTACTTTTGAAATAGGAAAAACAATGTTTTAAATATTTTACAATGATTTGAGATATATGAATGGCATCTCCTATTAACATCTTTCAAAATGTGACCTAGATTTCTAGACTATTCAAATTAGTTTGAAAAATGTTACTTTTTAAAAAAATTTAGGTTAAAAAAAATCATCTTGTTTCTAAGTATATTTTGAGTTAAGTAAGTCCCTCCTTATATAGTCTAAGGTTAGCATAACATTTTCATTTTGAACGCAGAGAGACAGAAGCAACATTTGCTGTTCTGAAGATCAGCTAATTTTCACAGCTTCATTATAAAATTATGTGCATAGAGTAAACAGAACTTCCTCATCAATAAATAATGGCTATATTGACAGATTGTTTTGCGATCTCCTTTTCAAACACTCGGAATATGGACAATATTGGAGAAAACTTCCATCTACCCTGATTTCCAACCAATTCTTAATATATCAAAAATGTCTTGAATTTCATTTATTGTTCCTACTTACATCTCATTTGCTGGGAATTCTCCAGGTAAATCATAGTGTATAATTTTCTTGAGTAAAAGAAAATTAGCTCAGTCTGGATTCTCTTGGGAAAAACCAACCCCATAACCTTTACTTGATGGTTTACCAGCCAGAGTAGATTCTGCAGCACGTACTCATGGCAATGCTCCTACTCTCCCTCCTCCTCCCCTTTTCAAGAAGGTTTCTGAAGTCTGCATCTGCTGCACTTCCTAAGTCAACTCAAGGTTTAACCCTGCCTATCGCATATTGTAACAGTCCAGCCTACAAACAACAAAGGTTTAAATGATGTGACAAAGTTATAACGAAGAATGTCTGATGGAAAAGAAAAAGAACAACAAAGTGTATGCCAGTTTGATAATCTTCAAGCAATTAGCCATCCAAACTGAACTGATCATTGTAAACTTTGGTTGCAAATGTCTGGTATCCATACACTTTCTTACTGTTCTGGGTATATACTTTCTCGTTTGGACTCCTTGCTAAGAAAAAAAAAAAGTGGTGGAAGATAAAAAACAGGTGCAAATAAAACAAGCTTTAAAGATTACTCAGTGCTTAAATGGTCTTTACTGTGATGCCTTTATGCAGACAACCACAAGTATTCTAAATTCATATAAATACTAACATAATCATCCCTACTCACATGTACCTGGTGATCCATTCTACTTTTACAGAAATGTATCAGTCAAAAAAAATCTACAGAAGAAAACACCACCTATAAGCAGCAACTACTATACAGTAATTTTTATCATTAGGGCTCAACTTCACATAGAATGTAAAAGGAATTGGGTTTTCTTTCCCCAGATGTGGAAACAAAAGCTTGAAGAAAATAAGTGATTTGTTTGATGTCAGCCAGTAGATTAGTTACTGAGCTGTGAGAAAAAAACAGGCTATAAGCAGAAATCTAGCGACCTATATCCTGGAGTGCACATTAAGAATGCTATCACTACTTTCTTCAGTATTTGCTTCTTTCTCTGCAAGCACTTCCAAGTAAGTCATACTTGAAATCTCTGTCTGTCTTAGGTCACAGAAATGAAAAACTGCCATTTGAAATGTGAGCAAAGGAAAAATTTTCATGCTTACATTACCACAAAATTACAGCTGTTTGAATTTGCTAGATTACTCAAATATGCTTAGAATAGCTTTTGGAAAGAGACAGAGCATGGAAAATTTCAGCCCAAAAGACAGTTTTCTGAGAAAACTATGAAAATAATAAAAAATGGCAATTAAAATGGAAATGCTATCTCCATCTTTGCTATAGTATTTGAAATCCCAAAGTGCTAAAATATGGGCTTATGTAATTACGGAGTTTTCAGAAATAATGACCAAGAATGCACTTGAAATATTCTGCAGCAAAAAGGACGTGAACTAAAATGCCACTGCATTTAGCTACACAACTTGTTTTCCTTACAATGCAACAGGAAACTGTGTCTTAATCCTGCAACTGCACAAATGAAGCTGTATTCCTGCATGCATCTCATAGAAGAATGAAATCCAGTATCCACATTAGAAAAGATAAAAACTGATGATTTATTCTCTTGACATTTTTCCTTTATTTTTCTAATTAACCTCATATTATGAGAAACTGACCTCACATTAAGAACACCTGAGATGAAAGTGGCTAATCACTGATATCTTTAAATTTTGAAGAAATAATTTTTAGTTCAGTTTCACTTCTTCACTTGTTTAGATGCTGAAGGCATTTTAGTCCATCTGCCTCACATCTCAGTGGCATATTTCAGTTGCATTCAAAGCCAGCATATTTTTCCCTCCAGAGACAGTGACAGAATAGTATGCAATACGATTCCTGTTGCAAGATTTTTTTGTCAGGCACCTGGACCACTCTATGTGATTCATGCATATTACACTGGTAATGATATAAAAAGGTTTTACAGAGCAGTAGAGAATTGGGTATGTGTGGGGGAGGTATGGGAACATTATGCAGGGTATTTCTCAAAATAATCTAAATAGGTCCAAAGCCATGTGAAGTAACTGTTCCTGTAGGTGCTAAGCTACAGGCCTGATGTAGTGGAGTATTTGTTTCCTCAGGCTTGAAATAAGAAGAATTTCAGCCTTCTTTTCTGAGCTTGACTTAGAATAACATTATTTTTCATATCTGCGATGGATTTTATAAAAGCTCTTGTTAAGAACAAGAATTAACAAAAGATTTATTACAGGGACTGTTTCTCTACAGGAGACTCATGGACCCAAGACTCATGGACCTCGACAGATGCAAAATATAAGTTATACACATTTATTAATGCCATTACTGGTTACATCTCGGTTAATCATGTGAATGAACATTAAATATCTAGAAAACAGAAAGTACAGTATTCACCTAACATGCTTACACCTATATAATGCAATTGTGGATATTAAGTATTGGATTAGTTTAGGCTTGGAACAGATATTAAAAGGAATCCTCCTGAGCTAGCTAAGATTGAGGCATTTTTAATTCATGTTACCTGATATAGTCTTGTTCGAGCGGATGTTTTAGCTTAAACTGTAATAGCTAGTTCTCAATGTGAAAAACTTAATCTTACTTTATTTCAAGCTAGTCACCAGGTGGCACTAAAGGAGCACAGTGGAAAGTATGAAGGCAAAATTCATCCTAATGTCTCTTCTAATCATTGGAAAGACTGACTTAAGCCCTAATTGATAGAATGATTGCTTCAGATTCCAATTTATATAAAGGGAAACACAGTAAAGTATTTTAAACTGATCACATATTTGACAATATGGATGAGAATAGGTCCTGAGATTGGAACTTCTGGAAGACTTTTAACTGCATTCATGCATTATAATTATCTAATGTAATCATGTAAAAACGGTGCATTCATGCTTGTGTAAACATACTTAAGAAAATTTAGTTTATAGTAATTATGTTTTCTATACAGTGCTATAGCTGCAGTCATATTTCTAACAGATTAGAGACATAAAATTAAAACATCAGATCAGCAGCATAAAAAAAACAAGTTTATAAAGAGTACTAGCCTCTGACATTGTTCAAGCTACATTGACATAGTAAGACTTTTTCCTGAATAAAAGATTTCTTACTGCTACTAGTCTAGAGAAAATAGGCTTTCTGGTCTTCTGAAAAATGATTACAAAGTAGTCATACTGCTCTCAATTTTTTAATGTGACAATTGGAGGATTGCATTTAGAACTATCTGCTATTTTTTTTCCCTACAAGCTGACAAACACTTTAACCCAATTTAATAACACATCATGGGAAAAAATCCCTACAAAATCCCACATGTCTCTTTACTGGAAAAGTGTTGATATTAAAAGAGACAATCTGAAATGACTCCTGCAAAACACTAAAGCAGCAGCTTCTTTTTACACCCTTGATTAACCAGAGCAGTTGTCAAGGGAACATCTAACCAGCTGTCAAGCAATACAGGAGATTTTTCAAGAACAGTGATTTTACTTTTGACTGAGCACATGCAATTCACAAGTCTGAAAATCTGTAGTGTGTTTTACATCCTTAGTAATCTCTTGACACTTCCTTCCAAAATTCTTGCAGTTATTTTTTTACCTTATAAAAATACCAAATTTGGGGATTTTGTTATTAAAAAATACCTTCTCTCCCTCAAATTATCTTCAAAATACTGCTTCCAAGGAAATGTTCACATATGTCTTTCCCTTTTCAACAAGGTCATTTTTTAGAGTTTCTTAGCACTTTCAATTATAACATTAAGAAGTGAAAATTATAAAAGTGAATGCTTCATTTTGTCTGACGTGTTATTTGAAATCAATGAAACATCTGCCATAGCCTCCAGTCATTCAACACCAAATTTCAGGTTTTCTGGTTGCTATGATGTGACCTAACTGTAAAGCATACCAATAGGAGAGAGAGAGTGAGACAAGACAGGGGAAGACAAGAGCACAGAAGATAAAACCCAAATGATTTTGACCCCTAATAGTGTCTTGCAGTACTAATAATCTCCTGATGTCCTTAAAAAAAAAAAGAGAGAGGGATTATCTTTTGAATGTGCTAGTTGTAAGAGGTCTAGATTTAGCAGAGAAAAGAAACCCTAGCTATTAAAGGCTCTCTTGATGAGGATGGAAAATCCTACAGTTTTGCTGATTGTTTATTTTCAGTGTTTTCCTAATTGGTTCTTAAGAGTGCCTGGTATTTGCATTCAATTCAGA
The DNA here is from genome assembly GCF_036417845.1 of Apteryx mantelli. Lineage (NCBI taxonomy): Eukaryota > Metazoa > Chordata > Aves > Apterygiformes > Apterygidae > Apteryx > Apteryx mantelli. The sequence continues at coordinate 109,661,046 of NC_089980.1, read as the reverse complement.
AGCTGTTCCTCACTATGTGAAGAAAAATGGTTAACAGGCTTTGGCAGCATCACGCTGAATATTACATTCCAGATTATTGCTGACATCTTCCTCATATCCATGCACCGAAGGCTGCTCCTTCTAATGATGCTTAAAAACAGATTCCACTATTTGCACTTACTTAAACTCCTCCCTTACTCCTCGATCAGTTTTACTAGACTATGCAGGAAAAGTAGAACTTTTAAAAAGATTCAGGTGGGCAAATTCGAGAGTGAGTTCATAAGGACAGCTAGATAGCACACATAATACTGGACATAATACTGCACATTAGTATTTTGGGGGGTCTAGCATGCCTTACAATTAAAAGCATTTGTTCTAATTTATTTGTACCCAATAACAAGGCTTCTGCAGCTAGGATACAGATGTGCTTGTCTATCTATGCCTTATATGGCTTGGTGTGTTTCTATAACACAGTGCATCTTGCAGAATGGCGCTGGTTTTCTTTGTCTAATTCAAATGCACATTAGAATCCCTGTAACTGGCCACTGCAGAAAAGGAAAAATATTTCAAACTGAAGAGGAGTTTTTTTCCTACTATTACACATAATACCGTCTTCAGCGCAGTTCTATGGTAGGTTCTCCATACTGCACTGTTAAAATACTACTTAGTTATTGTTTTCAATGAAAAGAACAGTTTCAAAGACCCTCTAAACAAAACTGAAAACTAAGTTTTTAGATTATCAGTCAAATTAATTATACTTTGACTTTGAAAATCTTCCAAACATTCCATTCCATTTCTTTTCTGTAGTTGCAAACAACAAAATTAAGAAAGGAACTATCTGGCTGTTGTTTGAACACAGGCACACAGTTTCACAGAAATACCAATCTTAGACACCACTTTCAACATCAATTTCCTTTTAAATTAAATGTTTCTTATTTGCATGTGATTACAGATTTTTGAGAGGGTTATTTTCTCCGCAGAATGCATCTGGTTTTCTGCCAGACTTTTGGATTTTTATGTGGGAAATAACAAACATCTCAGTCAACCCTCAGAACGTATGAAGAAGATTGAACTGAAGCTTACATATGATGTTCACACTAGAACTCTTATGTAATACACAGAATGATTTGCACAGTACTAACATAATTCTCTGTACTAAATGCCTTCTTTTTCCTCATTTTTCCATATAGGTCTTTTCAATATTCTTCAAACTTACATGTCTGAGCCAGAAAAGCAACAAGAAACAGAAAAACCTTATAGCTCTTTCCCATATGATTTTACATATTCCAGGAGGTCATCATTTTCTCAACAAAATTCTTATTGTATTAATAAAACTGGTGATATGTTACCATATTAAGCCTTTTTTCCAGAAATTTTATACACTTTCCTATAAAGATAGTACTAAATACAGAGTTTGACATTAAAAAGCTATTGTTTGCCCTTAGTTTCTTAGTAGGCCTTCAACTAGCATAATTTGCCATATACTTGGAATATGGCATTTGCCAACATCCTGGCTATTAAATTGCCATCACAGTACTTCCTGCGGCTTTGGGGAACAGGTCAAATTCTAACAGTGTAATGCATGTCAATGGACTCACATCGGCACACGAGAGAAGAATTTGGCCAACTCTTCTGCTGTTACTGATTAACCGAGGAAAAGTGACAGCAGCCTGATGTGGCTCTCTTATTAAAGTTGCTGAGTCTTCAGTCACGTATGAATCCACGGGAAATGAGGTAACCATATGAGAAAAACATTTAGAATTTGACTTTCCATTATTATCATGCGAGAAAATATTTTAAATACAAATCAAAATATTTTAAATACAAATCAAAGTGAACTCCCTAAATTTCCAAACTGTTTACTACATCTAAGTTTTAATACTTTAATATTTATTAAAACTTTAATAAGTTTTATTTTAAAAAGATTAGCCAATCTGGCACTGACTTTTTGCTGTAATTCTGCTGGACAGAACCTTTTTTCTGTGCTGTATTCAAGGGTATTTTTTAAAAACAAAACCGAAAATATTTATTTATTCTACTCTTCTATTCCTATGACTTTTTTTTCTTTGATTTAGAGATACATTAATATAAAGAAGACTCACCAAAAATCGGCTTGATATAAATCATCAACTTTCTTCTTGTTAGCTTTAAGGAGTTGTTTTGCTAGGCTCATTGTCCCTTAACATAATCTTGTAATAATTAATCTATTGATAACAAAATGAATACAGTGCTTAATAGAGGCATAATAATTATAAGCAAAAGACAGTCTACAGCGGATTTGGAAAGCTCGTAGGACTACTGAAAACAGCTGATACCAGTTCCACAGGAAAGAGCCTTAAGAGTATATGACAAGCTAAGTCAGCAATGTCGTGCTGTTACAAAAAAGGTGAACATAATAATGGGATGTATAAATAGCTATATAGACAGCAGACAGGTAAATCAACTTCTACCTTTCCTCCAAAGTAAGGAGGATGAATGATCTCATATTTCTTAATGGCCCACTTCATTAATCAGCAGGAGTTTTGCTGAATCTATCTATTGTCACTAGCCTCTGATCTTCTATTCCCTTATTATCTTCAACATATTTGGGTATCTGCAACCCCTCATTTCTGTGTTTCTGATAGATAAGGCATTCTAATAGCCTTAAAATGGAGCATCACATTGAAGAAGACACAGGCCAAGAAAAAAAGATTAGAAAAGAGCTGCAGGAAACATTAGACATCTAGAAAAGTGACCCACAAGGAAAGTTTAAATCCAAGTTTCATCAAATCCAAGATAAAACCTTTAACTGTTAGCATTCTTTCAGTGCACATCCAGTGTTACTAATTACAGATCACTTAGGCAAAATTGAAAGAGTTAAAGAAGACAAAATTAATCAGAGGCATAATATAATCTCCAAGCATGTAAAAGGCTGCTGCAAACAAGAAAGAAGTAATCTGTTCTTTATCTTCACAGTAGACATTAGAAAAAATCTCTCTAATAGTATGGATATTGAAGTAGATTGCCTGGGTTTGTGCAGTCTCCCTCACTGGAGATCTTTAAGGACAGGTTAGAGAAACATCTGTCAGAAATAACAGAAGCATGTAATTTACAGGTATGACAAGTATGACAAAAGTGTGTCCTCCTAAGGCAGTGGGATAGACTAGGTGATCACCCGAGATCTCTTGCAGCCCTACAATTCTATAGTTCTAACATTTCTGTCAGAAGAATTAAACACAATTCAGTGGAACGTTAACACTGTAAAACTCATTTTAGGTTTGGTGAAAACTAAGCTTAAAATCAGTATGACATTACCAGTCCTTCAGATAATTGAGTGTATCTACAAAGTAAAGAAAGAGCGGAACAGGTCTTATTGTTGGACAAACCACTGGTCTATAATAGAAATGACTGCAATGATCAGTGTCTCTGAATTTATATAGGAACAGATTCTATTATACACCAATCTAACATGACCCACTTCAAGGAAAAATGTCTTTCTGGAGAGTGCTGAATACAAAGTGTAGAAAGGAAAAGTGTTTTTGTTCACCTTCAAACTCACTCTTTTCTCTTTCACTGTGGAGGTACTAGCAGAACTGGATAGCAATAAATAAAAATACAGGACTACAAATAAACTTAATCTTGCATAATACATATACTACCTTGCACAGGAGATGTCTAGATAGTTTTTCACATGTTATATAGAATATAAAGACTCCAAAAATTGATGGTTGTGTATAAGCACATCACCAGCTGAAAATGTTAATTCCTACTTTACGTAAAACACAGTGGATACTTTTTATGCTAGGTTCTACTTGGCTTTCTTTATTCCTCACCTATGCCAACCCTGCCAATCTAAGATTGCTAGATTTACTACTGATAAAAATCTGTCTTTTTTAACCCAATAGTTCATCTTCAAGACTGAATATTGTTGCTTCTTCCTGTTTCTGCTATTAGCTTTGTCTCATGTACATGGACCAAATGGATATTTGCTGAACCTGAGCACAGAGGTCTTGATTTTCACTATGGCTACCTTTAACTTTTCTTTGAGTGTACAAAATGAAGGACTTTCTTCCTTGGAAGAGCATTCCTTGACCAAAGTGCTTACAGTCTTTTGCACAGCTCTTTCTTACCCTCTAATCTGGCTTCTCTCATTCACTAATTTTTAATATAGGTGTAATTGCACTAAAGTAATTTAATTTAAAATTATATAACAACAGAAAGGAAAACTTGCTTCCTCCTTCACTCCCCTTACATAAGTCTATGCAAAGCCTATGCAACACCTAATAAAAAGTGTGGAAGAAATAATACAGAGAAAATGAGGAATATTCAACTGTAACCTTCACTGAAAGAGTATTCTAACGTGTGCAAAGCAGAAAACCCTTTATATAGACCAGTCATTACATAACAGGATTTGGTGTGCTTTTTTTTCCCCTGATGAAACCTTCCCAGTCAAGTAAATGGCAAACAAGCTACCTAACAGTGATCTATTATATCAAAAGTCATATGCTTTCCTCTGGGGGACTAAATTAGGTGATTTTGTTAATTTACAAAAAGTCAGAATAGTAATCAAAAGCAACAACACAATGTTATAGTGATGAAGAGTGAGCTGCAAAAGTTCTGCTCAACAAACTGAAGCCTAAATCTGACTGCATGGAGCAGCTGAACACATACTCTACAAGAGTGCAAGAGTAACCTTTACAACAGTACAAGACTTTACCATGCCAGAGAATTTTTATTCTGGAGAGAAACATGACTGATCTGCCTATTATAACCCATACCGTTTTCTTTAGATACAGACTCAGTTGTAGTTACAGTAGTTTTGATCACACTGAAGAAGAGACTACACTATGCTGGATAACATCTCTATATGAGTAATTGGCAAAATTCATATTAATATAAGTTGAAGCAGGATAAAAGTCTTTATAAGAAACATTCAGTATTATCTCTCTGCAAGCAAATTACATTGTTATAAGTCTGGCAAAAGATAAAACACAGCACTTGATAAAACCTGCAATTTTGAAAAGTATTTACATGCCTTATACATTGTTGCATTACAAATTGTGATATCACGTCTTAAAACTCTTTGTTAAATTATGTATCTACCTACTAGCTAACTTAACCTCATGCATATGAAAGTACTGGTGAAAATAAAGAAAAATAAGAAATCGGTGTTTGCATGTGAAGAAGCAATGGTAAAACATCACTTTGACGCAGGAAAAGCAATATTAGTTTAACAACATTAAGGGGTGAAATGGAATTGTAAAAAAAACCCTCAAAAATTTCATACTGCAGTCTTTGTATCTTATGTAATAGCTTTATAGAGTAATTAAATTCCTGGAAATAAAGAAGGACTACAGAACAAAGACCCACAGTCATGCAATTATGCCGTATTTGGACAGGCTGCCTGCTGTGCTAGCACAGACACTCACCCTCTGCATCGGGTATAACTCAGGTATGACTGTCTAAGAAAGCATAGACAGTGATTGTATCTACTCTCCTGTGCAGACACATTCTTGGACAGACTTACGGGAAAGGAGTTGTTGTAGGAACTGCTTAAAATGCTGCAGAATTATTCTCTGTCATTGCTAGAACACACACCAGACAATATGATGAAGCAAATACCTAACCACATGTGAGATTATTACATTCAATTAACCGGTAACAGAAACACAGAAACAATGTTTATGGTGAACCATGCAGAATAAAAATAATATTACATAATATTCCAATTGTACAGCATAGTATCTTCCTTTGAAAGAAAATCTGACTGCAAATTTTTAGACTTACATATACAACTGTGGACAGCCATGACCTACCATCTGGGAAGTCTGGTGTGAAATGGCTATGAGATAGAGTGTAAAGAAAATACATCCATCCACACATTTCTCAGAACAAGCAATGTTTATCTATGACACAGTTATAATAACAATTTGCCTAAAGTGGTAAGAATTTTTCTGTGCATAGATAGATTGCATTTGTCAGAATGGTTAAAACAGACAACAAAGAAAAGAATATGGAACATATCCAAAACATTGTAATTTGAGTGTGGAAAATTCCAGTCCAGACAATACTGAAAAAGGTAAACTCAAACAAACGTTTATAGAGTTGAATTGTCCTAACACTCTGCCAACAAAATGCCTCAACAAAACACTGGAAATGTGCTATGCAAAGCAACATGTCCAGTCAATTACATTTCCCCTCCTTGAGGAGCAGTATCAGTCCTAAAAGCACAGTGGCTCTATTGGAGTTAGCAAGAGTTTTGTATTACACTAGAATATAGGAATGAATAACTATTTGAGCCATCTTCAGCTACAATCTTCCATTTAGGGTCTCACATAACTCTGGTCCTATGGATAAAACTTAGAAAGCTACCTAATGCACAAATAAAACTATATCAATGCTATATCAAGTGTTGTACAGGTAACAATGCAATATTACAGTGACCTTCAATTGAGAATCTTCTGTTTTCTTACCTACGATAGACAGAAGAAATACAATAATAAATAACATTTATTGCTTATACAAGGCAGCACTAATTAATCTTCCTTCACATACTCTGTGGTCTAAAATGAACTCCTACCCTCACTCTACATATGGAAAAACTAAGAGAAAGATAGGTTAAGTAACATGATCAGTGTGAAATTTGCTCTTTAACTTGCATGCCAAGAGAAGGAATAATTTATGTGTTTATACTGGAAATTTTGTGGAGATTGTAAAGAATCCTTCTATTGCAGGTGAGTGCAAATCCTGAATTTGAGGCTGGTATCTTTGTCAATATGCAAGACCAAGAGACATCCTACTGGTATTTTAGCTCTAAGGATTTAGGTATCAAAAAATTTTTTTTGATTGAAGATTCTTTTAATTGTGTTTTGGTTTCACAGTCTTTTAGGCTCACGACTTCTAATCCTTTGCAACCTTGCATCTTTGGACCTTAGGGCTATTCTCACATTGCCCTAATTCAGACCTGGGCAAATTTTATGTGCCTATCTCTTATAGTGAAATTCAGACAACCTATTCTCAGGGTCTGCTGTTGACATTCAAGTAATTTGCTTCTTCACATTCTCAAAAGCATCCTACTCAGAAAAAAGGAAAAGGCAGACACTTAATCTCTGTTGTAATTCAGGACCAACTGCTGAAGCACCTATCGCTCCTACTCAACTGTTCTATAAAGGTCTAGGAATGCCTAATTCAGCTGAATTACATTAAGATCAACTGAAAATACTCAGAGAATGTGAAAGAGGACACATGGAGCCTGGGATAACCTATTAAAATAGGATATTGAGTGCTCCTCGTTTAACTTGGCAAATTATTCTTGTAGTCTAACTGAAGCTGTAAATATATGCTATTGATAAAAGTAGTTTTCTATGTATGATAAGAATTACCACTAGCAAATGCTTGTGGTAAGCATTACTTCTTATGCTGTCATAAACAAAGGGCCAAGAAGTCTAGCAGAGTGTACTATGGAAGGATAATACACCATTTCTAGCCCAGATGAAACTCGGAATGAGTTATTTATCTTTCTTAATAAGCTGTTACAAGAGTTGGAGAGTCGTCTCTGTGCCTTCAGCCCTCACTAACATTCTGTGTGTCTCTCCTTTAGACATCATCAGTAAGAAAGGAGTCCTTGCCATCAACACCCCTTTAGACCCTCTTCAACACAAGTAAAGAATAATCATGATTTTGGATAAAAAATGAGAGGTAGCAGTGTTACTAAAAGTGCCAGATGCATTACAAATTTACTATTACAAAGCATGAGCAACACCCATCAAGCCAACAGTACAAGGCAGAAATGTTAAATGATATTTATCAGACTTAAGTTTTATCCAGTTTATGAAGCCTAACTACCAGGCAATGTAATTAGTTGCTTGCATTTTTAAAAAAATGTTACTTGACTGGTACATATTTATTAGAACATATAAAGGAATGGAAAGGAGCAGATCTATGCCTTTAGCGTAAATATATAAGCACAGAATATAACAGAATTTCAAAGCTTATTACTACCATCTAAACTGATTAAAGAGGTCTAGTCACCCTTATCTGGACCAGTCATTACTTATTTTGTTGCTGCATCTGATAGCATGTATGTTGTACTTTACCCAACAGTAAAAAAAGTATGAGTTTCAAAATTGTCATGACAAAGAAATTCAGATCCTTATAATATTTGTGTATGTACTTTGTATAACTTGAAGCTGTCTAAATCACAGCATCCGATATAAACAGCTGAGAGCCTTTTTCTAAGCTATAACCAAGTGTTTCTTTAAAAAAAGAAAAAAAGAGACTGCTTTATGGTGGTATGTTAATATACATTTTAGTTGCAATCCTCTTCAAGAGTACTATTAAACATACAAAAAACTACAGGTTCATAATGCTTATTCCCTATCTGAATATAAAAAGATAAAATATAGATTACGGTATATCATTTCGAGGTGCTTTAAGAGAGACGATACTTAAACAGCCCGATGTATATTTTAGAATGTATTACAAATATCTCACCTCATATTTTTTTTCTGGTCAGTCTGATTAGTGATGTATATTTGAGCTGAAGTGTATTATTTGGAAAATAAATAGTGCACAGGATTCATGAATATTAATAGAAAAAAAGATAAATATAATGCATTTAGCCTGGATGAGTAAATGTGTGTTTATAGGCCATCCTTTATAAAGTTTTCCATTTTTAAAACAAGATAGATTACTTTCATCAGATTTTAAAAACAGAAACTATGAAGTGTTTATGGAAAAGGGCAGTCTTGTATGATGTAAAATGTGCTATATTTCTTCATGGGTAGATGAAATTTTATGTATCACTGTTTTTACTAGCTTTTTAACAAGATTATATTTTATGAATATGAGTCATTAAGGAAATTACAAAAGTGTAAATAAGTGCCAAGATGATTGTTGCTGTGTACATGCAACCTGGTTTCCCTTTCAGATGAGATGCTGTATTTCTTCATTTTGATGTCCACTTTTTCACTTAAATATTACGAATGTGAAACCATATGTGTTGAATTTGGAAATATTAGAAAATATTTCACTACAAGAAAAAAGCTCAGGTGACGAGCGACAGGACGCGAGGCAATGGGCACAAACTGAAACACAGACACTTCCATCTTAACATGAGGAAAAACTTTTTCACTGTGAGGGTGACAGAGCACTGGAACAGGTTGCCCCGAGAGGTGGTGGAGTCTCCTTCTCTGGAGATATTCAAAACGCGCCTGGATGCAATCCTGTGCAATGTGCTCTAGGTGACCCTGCTTGAGCAGGGGGGTTGGACTAGATGATCTCCAGAGGTCCCTTCCAACCTCAGTGATTCTGTGATTCTGTGATTCTGTGATTCTGTGATTAAGTATTTCATTTCAAAGGGATGCTCAGTACCATTAATCATGTAGATACTTTAGGCATAAATTAAGGCACTGAATAAAGTTTCAATTTATCTGAATAATCATTTCTAACTGACAAAAAATCATTTCAGACTAAGCTGACTGTCTCTGATTTGCAACTGTTTAAATTATATGCACAAATTTAATCAGAGTCACTTTAACTATTCTACTTCTGTTCAACAACATGAAATCACAGAGTCCCCACCTGCACGTGAGAATTAGTTCCAATATGTTTTCAGAGCACAAGTAAATCCCTCTTGGTTTGATCTTATTTTCCCTTAGGATCACCAATTTAGTAGTAAATCCCGCTTTTGGTGTAAAATTAAAAGCAGACAAAAAAGTTTGGGCTGCCAGCTCTTTTTGGCAAAAGTCATATTTTGAAGCTTTGGAAAACCAGGAAACAAATGCATGAGTTTATATATACACAAAACATCATATCTGTCATAACAAAGCACATCCCAAACTTCACATTTATCTTTACATATTGAAACATAAGAAGCATTTTGGAAGCATGAGTCCTCCAATGTCCAGATAGTAGACTAGCTGATAACAGACAATTAGCATAGAGATAATATCTTATACACAGAAGACAGATCTCTATATTGACTACTGGTACTGTAACTGCTGACATCATTGGTTTGAGCTAGTTAGTAGTTAATTATGAAATAATCAAAGCTAGTACTAAATCTTTTTATTCAGATGACACTGAGCATCAGCATTCAGCATTCAGTGCATCAAACTGAATAGAATTATTCATTGGAGCTGGATTTTGTAAGTTATATTCACACTGTGTGAGGAGGAGTCCGCATGGCTCTCTCTCTGGACACCACACACTTGCCAAAGACAAACGCTAGCTATTGGCTGTAAGGACAGGGCGCTAAGCATCATTGATGGAGGGAAGTCAATCATGTTTGTCTGGAGAGCAGTGATGGCAGTAACCCAAAAGTAACATGAAAAAGTAAATAACTCTGCCTGGAGACTGGTACCCTAAGTAACATGAAGAAGGAACCACCAACAGGAGAGAAAAAGGATGACTGCAGGAAATCACTGAAATTAGTATTTGATTGAGTGACCCTTGTAATGCTCAGATCAGGAAACTGCTGATGTAAACCCACCATGGTACTACACAAATTTTGGTGAGGGAAAGATGCTCCGAAGACCCCAGAGGAACACCAGCACGCCCAGTTAATGCATGGCAGCACTGCCTCATGGGAGGAAGTACTGGAGCCTTGACTTCATTGCTGGACCCAGGACAAAGCAGGCTAAGCGCTGAACCCTGAACTAGACCTGCCAGGGTGCAGTGTGCTGGCTGCTCCCTAAAGGATGGGAAACTGGGAGCCAAGGGCGATAATATGGCTGGCAGGCAGAGGCCTTGCAGCCAGGGCCCAGCCTGCCATCCCTCAGCAAGGTGAGCAGGGCAGGCCTGGGGGGTGGCAGCTGGAGTCAGCCCAGAGTCCAGCAATCCTCAGACAAGTTCATAGTGATGAGGCAGGTCTGAGGCCAAGCCAGGAAGTCAGCCTGCAGGTTGGGTTCAGGGCCCAGATAGGTGGGTGGATGGCCAGACACAGGCATGGCTGCAACACAGCAGGGCTGTAGCTCAGGCCAGCCCCTGTGGCAGAATCTCAGCTGAAGGAGCTCCCAGGGGACTGGGGATGGCCCTGGCTGTGGCCACTGCGCAGTGCAGTGCTGTATGGGAGTGCTCCCCTATGGTCCCCAATGGGAAGAGGGCTGCCCCCCGTGGTTCGGGCTCTGAGCTGGCCCTGAGCCCCAGCGGGCAAACCCCAGGAAGGAGGGTGTGTTCAGGGCTGTGGTGGGACTATGGTTAGCATGGTACACTGGAGCTTGACTTCCCTGCTGCAGCTGTGGCCTGGGCTGTAGACAGCATGCAACTGTAACAGGTCATGTGTAAGTGAGATGTATATGTGTGTTGTGCTGTTACTTGTTAATATTGTTGTTGAAGTAGTTTTTTGTTTAGTATTATTGCTTTTCTAATTTTATTTATTACTGACTTCTTAATCTTAGCTAATAAAAAACACATTGAATTAAGTGAGGGATCATCTATTTCCTTGGCATAACCACACCTACACTAATCAATCAACTGTCACAGTGCATCAAGATGAAATCTGGCATGGTGTGCAGGCCAAAGACGTTAAAGGTACTGAGAGACATGAGCTGATCATAGTGTTTCAGCACCATGGCTGTATTTTGACAAACTGGTGGAGAATGCAGGCAGCATGCAGGTGCACTTGTGATGCTGCATACATTAATGCGAAAATACAGTGACATATAGAGCATAATTAGGTAGTAAATATAAAGAAAAATTCTCTCTTGTAAACGCATACTAAAGCTTGCAGAGCACACTGAGGACTTACTAGCTAACCAATCTTCACAACAGCCCTATGGGTAAGCTCATTATTAATACTTCAATCTGTCAAAAAAGTGAAATGACTTGTCCAGTGTCATAATGCAAGTGAACAGAAGACTAAGGGTAAGCTATGTGACCTCAGAGATCCACCTGCACATAACCCATAATTTCATGGACACAGATCATGAAACAAAGACTGAACTCCTCGGAGCCCAACTTTGATAGAAAAGTAAAAGGAAAATATCCATTTATATAAAAACACAAACAGACTACTAAAGAGCTTTGAAATATGCAGTATGCACAACATTTAACCCAGTGTGTAAATAAGCTTTGGCAAATTTAGGCCTAAAAAAACCCCAACCCCCCAAAAACATTTCTGACACACATTAGCCAGATCAACAGGATAAGTCAGGCATTTGTGTCTGCTTCTGAGACCCAAAGGTTGACAGCACCTCAATTTTGCCTTGCAGTCAGATGATCACAATGCTTGGGATAATCACAACAATCAGATAATCAACAGTGATACAATAAGGTAGGAAGGGACCTCTGGAGACCATCTAGTGCACCCCCCCTGCTCAAAGCAGGGCTAGCTACAGCCGGTTGCTCAGGGCCACGCCTCAGAATGTAACCCACAAGAATGCTCCGAATGATCCTAGCCTGGACACTTCAGTGTCTAGCTTCCTCCTATGGTCTCCTATGGCTCAGAAATAGACAGCAAGGTGCCCAGACTCATGCCTCATTCCCTTGATGAACATGTCTTATTAAGTATCCTTAATAAACACAGACATATTAAGACCAGCATATAACGTAGTGAAAAAAGGCAGGTGGTCAGAAGTCCATTCTCTATAAAACAGTCCTGTGGTTAGGAAACTCAGTTCCTAGGAGACCCACAGTTTAGTCCTTTTCAGCCTGAAAGAGTTTGAAAGTACACCCCAGGAGAATGGTATAATCATCCAGCTGTAAACTAGACTGGGCTGAGATGGACTAGGACCACTCCCCAAACTTCTCTCTGAAGACAGGCCACTATATAGAAAGGAATGTAGAATTACTGGGGTCTCTGGGAGAAACACAAGAATGAACTTGATCCTATACCACTGTGAAGGAACCTCACCTGGTCCAAGGACTTACGTATTTTTAAGTCATTAAAGCCACTGGATAATATACATAAAGTGCAATGGAAAGATAACAAAAAAACCTACTTTACTAGCCCACAAAGTCAAGCTACTTTTAGCTTATCTATGGTTTTATGAAACTTCTTTTCTGTATTAGATAGTTACACCATGAGAAGAGTCGATGTTCTGAATCCCAAAGGGACAGAACTAGATACATAATGTGTGGTCTGAGTCAGGCCTGTCCTGTACACTGTTCTGTAGCTACTGTTCCCTCCTGGTTGATAGCAAGTGCTGCAACTCAACATGTGGGAGTGACACATTGTCATAGAGGTGCCTTGCTGCCTCTGCAGTCAACAGAAAAAGCAAACACCACACTGAGGAGGTGTGAATCAGCCTGAAGGACACACAATTACGACTTAGATACTGTAACACCTAAGTGTCCTGCTAGTGGCCTAAAAGCGGACACTCTACAGCCCACTATGTATCTGAGATATAGACTGATTTTACACTTCAATACTGTTTTCTGCCTCTGTGTTTATATTCATGATATTAGCTGATTCCATTATACCATTCTTTCTCCATAGGTTATTTTATAGTTTTTTATTGAAAAAGATAAAAGAATACTGTGCACTACAGAAGAATGGATGGATGGTAATGTGATCACATCATGAATATCATTTTACCTAGAGGATTCAATGGATTACTTGTTGATGATCAGTAGTTGAGTTTCACCAGGTGGTTGTAAAAAAAAGACTTAGACAAGCTTAGACAAGAAAAAAGAAAAGAATAAAAATACAAGAGTTTCTTTCATTTCAAGTCACTCTCTCTAGCTCTAAACATCAAAACAGCTAAGAACAAATTACTTCATTATTTCAAGTCTGGCCACAGTACTAGCCCCTAAGGGATGCCACTAGTAACTGACTGCCAGCTAGACTTTGCACTGCTGATCACCAAGCTTTGAGCCCAGTTGTCCAATTTTCCACCTACTTATCCAATTTGGCTATAAGGACACTATGGGAGACAATGCTGAAAGCCTTGTTGAAATTCCAGAAAGGACAGTAGTAGGTTCAAGCAAAGAGAATGTGTTTTCAGACATGTTTTGATTGAGTATTGGTGTATTTTAGGAAACACCTCTACCAATCAGACATAAGCTATTTATTTAGATTATTTTAGTCTACAGGTATGCATCTTAGCACTTTGTGATTATTAATTAATTTTATCATCACAAGATCTCTTTGATCTTGTATCACAGAAAAGGAGCTGAAGCAAAGGCAGATGAAAAGACTTGCCCAAGATCACGCAAACTCCAAATACATCAGGACATGAGTGCATGTCCTGTGACTGTCATGGTTATATGCACTAAGTTATCATTCCCATATGAACATACTAGAAATTAAGAGAATCAGCCTACACTCAGCATATCCATTGTACTGGTTAAACCACAGCAGTTTAATATTTGTCCTTCTTTAGACAACAGTAAGTGCTTTGCTTAATGATGAATCTGGAAAACTTTCCCTATTATGCATCTGCCTCCCCCATTTGCAAGCCAGAAGAAGAGAGTGGGTAGGAAGGTTTTGCAAACAGGATTAGATCAGTTAATCTTACTGCTGCTTTCAGTAAACAGCTATTGGGTTGTTTTTAAATTAAAAAATAATAACAGAATGGGCTACTGTCTGGTCAGGAAGGAAAAAAACCCCAAACACCTGGGCCTGTCGATGATAATCCAACTGTAATATGTGTCATAAATAATTATACAAGCAGAATGGGTTTTGTGGGGAATCTATTACAGAATATCTACTGCATGATTAATTAGCTTTATTTTCTTTTCACTCTCTTCCTTTCATCACCATTTTCTCATTCAGGAAACTTTAGGGGAGTAGAGGAAGTCGTGTTTCTGACTCATATTATATTGCCACTGCTGAAAGCCAAATTAAAATCAGTTTGGGCAGGCAGCAGGGAAACAATCCATTTGCCTTGAACCAACTCTGTACCAACATAAATAGAAAACATGTTTATTTTCAGAAACTGCAAATCAAAGTATCAGAAGCTTATTAGGTAAAGTTTTACATATTCATCCTCAAGCAACACACTTATTTTGGAATCTACTTGTCCTCCATGCATGATACTGATTTAAAGCATACTAGTTTCATAGTAGAAATTCCTTTAAGCCCATAGAAAGCTGTCCTTATTTACATGGAATTAAAATGAGCAAGAATACTCTCAGTTGCTGATATCTAAAAGATCTCAAGTGTTTGAAAATACACTTTGAAGACTTCTATAATCTAATAGGTTCTGCTAGGCATCATGATAGGCAGGTTCTTTAAAGAAGTCCGTTGGGGTCACCTCTGAATAAAAAGAGAAAGAATAGAAGTCAAAAAGAAAGACAAAAATTTTTCAGATATGATATGATAAAGTCCACTGAAGTTTGTCTGGAATAGAATTCCCAAATTTTTATCCTTCTGTTGTTCAAAGGTATGCAACTAGATTTGGAAAGTACAGAATATATACCTACAATTTTCCTTTTTATTAGGCAATTTATTTCATCATCTGAAGATGTTGTTTGAAGTAAGGTTTTCAACTTTGGACCCCTTTTTCCAAAAAAATAATAATATTGAATGCAATAGCACTGTGTTCTGAAACTTGCAGGTGGCAAAATTCATGTTTTAGTTCAAGAACTTGTATAAGGTGAGATGAGATATACTAGCTTCTTGCAGCTCAGCTTGATTTTAAACTGAACAGTTCCGTGCAGCTTCATTTGCTACTTAATGTAGCTGTAAATGTTTTGGTCCTTTGGTCTTCTGTATTCACCTTGCAACCTTTGGCATATTTAACAGTCTTCCTGCTCCTGAACAAGAAAAAAAGCATCCCATCCTTTCTCTGTCTGTGGTTTACCAAAATAAAAACAAAAAGAAACATCATAGAAAGAATTCTAAGTGAGAGCAAAAAACATGCTCTGGATTTAGTAGTAGAAGATAAAGAAGATAAAAGCCATAAAAAAAAATCCTGTTGCAAACTAATCAGGAAACATGAACAGCTGTAATTACAATAACAGGGAAAAATCACAAAACACTGGTGTGAAGTGAATTCAATTCTGACTGTTAGACCTAATCTCTTTGGGTACGTTTGGTCTTCTAAATACTAACATATCAAAGTAAGAGTCAACAGAACCTGTTATAAAGAACGAGGGAGGACTTTTCAAAATCTAGATCTCTTTTTGGATCTGACTGCCATACTTGCTTATCTTGAGTGGTAAAATACTTCATATTTAATCTACTGTTAGGAAGGGGGCAGTTTTAGTTGATCTGAGACTGTGCTGCTCCCAAAAAGAGTGGTGCTCACTAAGACCTTAATGCAGCTGTTCAAGAAGTGTGGTTAGAGATCTGATCTGACTGAAACCAAAACTACAAAAAAACCCAAAAGATGAGTTTTTAGTCAGATCAGGAGAATTTCAGCAGCAGTTCACATCTAAACAGCTAATCATCAGCCTTCTCTTGAACTGCCTGCGCAGTAGGACTGAGAATACTTTTTGAGCAAATAGTTTTTAATAAGATATACATTATTTCCAAAAGCAGTAAGATGCTGAGAAGTGTAGAATTCATAGGAAAATAAATGAATTTGTCACAAAAGTTATAATGTGCAACTTGGAATGATAGTGGCTCATAATACTTTATGTTGAAATAGAGTATATAGTAATAATATACAGCCATTTGCCATTCACTATGAAAGAATCTGTTTTATGTGTCAGAATGTGTAAATGAGTGTTTGAATGTCACAGTATTACATTCTCCAATTCAGAGACTTTTTGTAATTTTGATTAGGGACAGAGCAAATGGTGATGCCTACCACTTTCCTCTTTTAAACATTTCTGTATGATGAAATATGTGTTCTGTCTTTTGAGAAAAAACTTTTAGGCCTAAATTTGAAGCTTAAAGAAGGGGAAACAAATGAAATATTATATCTTTGAAAATTCTAGCATTTCTAGACCTTAGAGCAGGGACTGAGCATTTAGTAAAACCAGCATGACTGTATCACTGCCTGGGTGTACCTCAGTGCTTCACTGAACTGAGTTCTAAAACTGAAAAACACTGTACGTACATGTTTGGCCTAGGCTACTGCTCGGAATACTGTCTGCATCACCAACCAGCAACCTCATCTCATGTGCCACTGCGAGGCTGCTTTATCCTACACATCTCCACCTGATGTATTCAGTAAAACTGTTGTGTATGCTATGGATGAATCTCCATCACTGACAAGAAAGGGCATTGTAATCATTATACTCTGCTCTCCAGGACAATTCACGAAGCTCCATTTACAAAGTGGTATGACATTTCTGACCACGTACCTTCAAGAAATACAGTTAGAACTCTGGTGTAAAGGACAGTGCAGCTACTACAGAAAGATCACAGCAGTATGTCTTTGGTCCAAATAAACTGACTAAAAAGAAGAAATGTCTGCTTCTTTTCTTCTGTTAAAGGTGAAGGAAGATCTCACATACTGACTTGGATAATAAACATCTCCTTCCTCTTTGGCTGGTATAAGAAGAGTGGTTTTGGTCTACTTCAACCAAGGGAAAAGAAAGGGCATATCATGCCTTGTCTTATGTCAACCACAGAGTGGTGTTTACATTTGTATTTTTCACAGCATTTGCTGTTGAGCAAAACTTATACTCCCCCCCCCCCCCCCCAGAAGGCAGGCAAGTATAATCCTGTTATTTTCCAGATGGGTGAACAAAAGAGGTTGCAGAAGATTGTTTCTGACAGTGCTGGGAACAAAACGCAGGGGCCAAACTACCTGTCAGATTTACATAAAAAGTATTCAAATGAAAGAGAAAATGTATTTTCTGAAGGTGTTTCAAACAGCTGCTGAGTAATTTAGTAGCAGCCCAGCATGCTACTAAGTTGTAGCTTAGTATAGCTTCCACATTCGCATCTTTGGTTACTACTAGCCCCCTAGCTGCTGGCAGCTCTGACAACACAATGTGAACTGTAGGGGGGATAAAACAATTTCTGTCACAATGTATAGATTCCTATTTCCTGGTGTGCTCACAAAAACCCATCAGTTCAGCAGGAAGTCACATCTACCAACAGTGCAAAAGGCTGACCAGTACTGCAAACAGCACAGAAGCAGCAGAAGAAAAACCACAGAGAAGCATGTCACAAAGCAGAGATGCAGTACAATATAATTTGCTACAATAGAACCAAAATGGGAAAATGCACAGCAAACGTATGATACTAAAATTGAGCAAAGCCTGCAGAAAAGGCAGTACGCAGTGTGGAAAAAGAGTGCTATTCTAATGTACTCCAAAGTTCCACATTACACATCTGTTTAATATGGTGCACTTGGATAATGTGCCTTGTGTAATGTTTTTTCATTTCATAGCACAGCATATAGTTTCCACAGACCCACAGAACTTGTTTACAAACTATCTATATTAAAATAGTTACTATATGCTCAAATGTCTTGTAATGCAGCAGATTTTTTTAATGCATCCGGAAGGACAATAGCCCCAGCAGTGCTACACATTAATTACTTTTCTATGTTCAGAATATGCTAATAGTTATGATGAATGTGACTACAGGAACTCTACAATATACTCACTTTTACTTTCTGCTAAACAACAGAAGAATAAAATTTTCTTATCCAACACAAGGTAACACTAGTTATAATTAAATAAATTAAAGAGGTCACATTTTTATTACAAAGTCTTGCCACCACAACAACATATGCTAGAAACATAGAAAAATCGTCTTCTACGTTCATTAGCAAATCACTTTTTCCATATACTTTCTATGCACATTACTAAAAGATTAAACTATTGAGATGTGGACTTTATTAGTTGAAAAAATAATTTATTTTACTGATATAAACAAGTCTCTTACTGTATAACCTTTTTGGCATCAGTTTGCTAGCAATGTCTTTACAGACTATTCCTAGCTATTTTGAGAAATCTTTACTTCTATTTTGAACTGTGTGATGTAATACTAGCACAAATCTGGGCACCTAATTTGTTCCCGGTGAAGGCCTATGTCCTCCTTCTAGTTTCTGCTACAGTTATCCACAGCTTAAATTTCCGTCTACAGTCAGCCACCAGTGAGATGCATTTTTATTTAATTCTTTGTTTCCAGTCACCTCAAGGACAAGATCAAGTAATGGTCACAAAATGACTAAGTTTCTCTGGATGAAGGTGATCACATGTAACAACGTCAGTAACCACAGCTAAAATAGACCAAGGAAGTGAAAAAGAGTGGGACAAAAGGCAAACAGTAGATAAAGGCGAGCAAATAGAGAAGGCAATTTCATGGACAGTTTACAGATTGGTATAAACCCAGGTCAGTGTGTGCTACCAAAGACAAGCAAAAGGATAATGAGGAAAGTCAAGGTGGGGGACAGAAGAATAAAAAAGCTTTTGCTACCTGAATTAACTACATTCCAACACATATATTCATCACAAAATTGGTGTGCTGTAATTAAAAGAAGAGAAATATCTTCCTTCTTCAGCTGTGTTTCTTAAATGAATTTCTTCAGGGCTTTTAGAAAGATGCCTCTCACATGTTTCTCTCTCTAACCTGACTACTAAGGAAGACTATTTAATAAATGTACCTGTAAATTTTACTGGATAATCAGTCAAAAGATTCAATTTGCATTGCCAAATTTTCTTAGTGCAAGTATGTACTGCCAAGTACATATTCTTGTCTGTCTGTTTTGTGTTTTCTTGAACAATTTTTGAGCTAGTCACCACACATTCCATATCCATCTCTACACTTTCCTGTCTTAGCCATCTAAGAAGCTTTAAATAAAATAAGTCTTTTTAGTACAGACAAATATATAAGATGAATATGAAGATGAAGAAACAAACAGCAGACCTAGCCTGGCTAGTCTCAAAACAATTAGCTATTTGGTGACCTGGTTTGTTCCTACTTTTCTGCATTTTCTACATTCTGCAAACTATATATTAAGTATCTACTTGAAATTTATTTGGGAAGCAAGGAGTTACCAAAAGCAAGGTTATATCAGTTAAAATAAAATAATCTTAATGAATTCATAATAAAAGGCTTAGATATAAACACACAAAATAACCTTCATTGTTTCTTCTTTTCCTCTACCCCCCACGAAAAGATTTCAACCGTCCTGCATGAAATGGAAATTCCAAGCCAGTATTTCTGAGGTTCTGTGATGATTTTGGGCCACAGACCTGGACTGAGCCTGTTAAAAACTACAGATCATGTGCTAGGATCCCAATGCAACAAATTCTGTATCTGTTTAAATACTTAACTTGCCCTCAGAACTGTCACGAGTGCCTTATGATCACTAAATACATTTCATCTTTTCAATACCTTTCTGAAGCAGGCAAGTACTACTCCAATTTTACAGTTGTGGGAACTAAGTAACAAGCTGCATTTTTTAACTAAATTTTTTCTAACTGAATTTTTTAAGACCCCACAGGAAGTCTGCAGTTGAGACAGGAGCTGATAATCTAGATAAAGAACTGGTCCCTACTCATCAGCACAAAGGAGACTCCAGCTAACCCTGCAGTAAGTATTCTTGACTGCCTAACTTCATTTTCAGTTTTGCTGTTCAGGGAGAACTGCCCTCTGATTCCTCTACTATGGGTAGTGCTCATGAGGCACATCAAAAAGGAGACAAACTGGCTTGCTGGGAGCTACATTTTCTTCCCCTTCCCTCCGTGACCCATTTTCTCAGACTCTTATGCAAAGGCTAGCTACTTACTGTTTTTTAATATAGTACGAGTCACAGATTTTCAATATCCACAGAGCAAATAGCACTTCCTACTATTTTCAGCTGAAGCAAGACTGTGGAAAACAGTGAACTGTAATAAGTACACTGAACCAATTTTATTTCTGTATTGATTCTCCACTTAAGCAACAACAGGCTTGATAAGGAGAACCAAAAAAAATTGCCTTCATAGATTTTTTTTTTTGTTTAGCTCTTCAGAACTCACAAAAACTCAATAGTTTAAACATGTTTACTAGCATCTCACTTCTTAGGAAAAAGACAACATAGCACCTCAAAGCTTATTTGGCAATATACTCTATTGCCATATTCCAAGTACTTTGCCAGACTAATAGAAATCAAACAGTTGTTACTTGGTATTGTCTGAAAAGTCCTCTGTATCAAGCACCAGATGACTAGATAAAGAACTAATGAATTTTCCAGAAATCTATATGATATAGAACTAATAAATATTATTTTTTCAATATCCCATATTATATTAAATTTTATTATTTCCTCTGTAATACCACAAATCCTCTCATTCTTCAAGTCACAGATATCTGCCTTATTTCATGTAGAACATCTAGCGTCTCATCAGCACAGACCTTTCTCTGCACTGTCACTTTTGTGAAAGAATTGCTCTCTCCAAGCAGATCAGATAAGCTCTATATCAGATTAGCTTCTTCTCTGAAGCAGACAGAACAGGTGAGTATTTTGAAATCTATAAAATTGCAAAAAGGTTGAGGTTCTCACAGAATCACAGAGTAGTTGGTGTTGGAAGGGACTTCTGGAGATGATCTGGTCCAACCTGCTGCTCAAGCAGGGTCACCTGGAGCACATTGCCCAGGACCGTGTCTAGTCAGGTTTTGAATATCTCCAAGGATGGAGACTCCACAGACTCTCTGGACAACCCGTTCAAATGTTCAACAGTCCTCACAGTGAAGAAGTGCTTTTTTTTGTGTTCAAGGGGAACTGCCTGTGTTTCAGTATGTGCCCACTGCCTCTTGTGCTGTTACTGGGCAGCACTGGGAAGGGTCTGGCTCCATCTCCTTTACACCCTCCCACCAGCTGTTTATAAACACTGGTAAGATCCCCCCTGAGCCTTCTCTCCTCCAGGATAAACAGTCCCAGCTGTCTCAGACTCTCCTCATATGACAGATGCTCCAGTCCCTACATCATCTGTGTGGCCCTTTGCTGGACTCGCTCCAGTACTGAGTAGAGGGAGAGGATCACCTCCCTTGACCGGGTGGCAACACCCTTCCTAACACGGCCCAGGATAACACTGGCCTTCTTTGCTGCAAGGGCGCATTGCTGGCCCATGGTCAACTTGGTGTCCCTTAAGACTTCCAGGTCCTTCTCTGCCAAGCTGCTTTCCAGCAGGTCAGTCCCCCAGCCTGTCCTGGTGCCTGGGGTTATTCCTCCCCAAGGGCAGGACTTGGCACTTCCTTTTGTTGAACTTCATGAGGTTCCTCTGCAGCCTGTCAAGGTCCCTCTGAATGGCAGCACAGCCCTCTGGTGTATTGGCCACTCCTCCCAGGTTTGTATCATCAGCAAACTTGCTGAGGGTACATGCTGTCCCATCATCCAGGTCATTAATGAATGAACATGATTGGACCCCTGGGGGACACCACTGGTGACTGGCCTCCAGCTGCACTTCATGCTGCTGATCACAACCCCCTGAGCTCAGCAGTTCAGCCAGTTTTCCGTCCACCTCACTGTCTGCTCATCTAGCCCATACTTCATCAGCTTGCCTGTGAGAATGTTGCGGGAGATGGTGTCAGAAGCCTTATTGAAGTCAGGGTAGACAACATCCACTGCTCTTCCCTCATCTATCCAGCCAGTCATTCCATTGCAGAAAGCTATTGGGTCTGTTAAGCATGACTTCCCCTTTGTGAATCTGTGCTGACTTGCTGACTACTCCCCATCACCTTCTTGTCCTTCATGTGCCTGCAAAGGGTATCCAGGATTAGCTGCTCCAGCACCTTCCCACGAATTGAGGTAAGGCTGAACAGCCTGTAGCTCCCTGGGTCCTCCTTCTTGCCCTTTTTGAAGACTGGAGAGAAGACTTTGCTTTCTTTCAGTCCTCAGGCACCTCTTCTGATTGGCATGACCTTTCAAAGATGATTGAGCGAGGCCCTGCAAGGGCATCGGCCAGCACCCTCAGCACTTGTGGGTGCATCCCATCAGGGCCCATGGACTTGTGGATGGCCAGTTTGCTTAAGTGTTCCCTAACCTGATCCTCCTCCACCAAAGTAAGTCTTCATTGCTCCAGACTTCCCTTCTGCTCTCAAGGGCTTGGGATTCCTGAAGGCTGGTCTTACCAATAAAGACTGAGGCAAAGAAAGCATTCAGTACCTCTACCTTTTCAGTGTCTTTTGTCACCAGGGTCCCTGTCCCATTTAGGAGCATGCCTGCATTTTCCGTAAGTCTTCTTTTTGCTGCTCATGTACTTAGACAAGCCTTTCTTGTTGCCCTTCACGTCTCTCACCAGTTTCAACTCCAGATGGGCTTTAGCTCTCCTAACTCCATCCCTGCATGCTCTGACAGTATCTCTATATTCCTCCTGGGTCACCTGTCCCTGCTTTCACCTCTTGTATGCTTCCTTTTTATGTCTGAGTTTAGTCAGGAGCTCTGTGTTCATTGATGAAGATCTCCTGCTACCTTTGCTTGGTTTCCTGCTTCTTGGGATGAACAATTCTTGAGCTTGGAGGAGGCGATCCTTGAATATCAACCAGCTCTCTTGGACCCCTCTTCCCTTCAGGGCTGTATCCCCTGGGACTTTTCCAAGCAGGTCCCTGCACAGGCTGAAGTCTACTCTCTACAAATCCAAGGTTGTGATCCTGCTTGTTGCCCTACTCCCTTCTTGCAGGATCCTGAATGGTGCTATCTCATGGTTGTTGCAGCCAAGGCTGCCCCTGATTTTCACATCCCCAACCAGTTCTTCCTTGTTTGTAAGTGTTAGGTCCAGCAGAGTGCCTCTCCTCATTGGCTCCTTGTTCACCTGTGTTAGGAAATTGTCCTCAATGCACTCCAGAAACCTCCTGGACTGTTTGTGCCCTGCTGTGTTGTCCTTCCAGCAGATATCAGGGTGTTCCAAGTCTGCCATGAGGACCAAAGCCTGTGAACATGAAGCTTCTTCCAGTTGTCTGAAGAAGGCTTGTCAACTTCTCCTTCCTGATCAGGCGGTGTATAGCAAACACCCATTACAATGTCACCCATGTTGGTCTGCTCACTAATCCTGACTCATAAGCTCTCAGCTGGCCCCTCACCTATCCCCAGGCAGAGCTTCAGGCATTCCAGCTGCTCTCTAACATAAAGCACAACTCCCCGTTCTCGCCTTCGCAGACCGTCCCTCGCAAAGAACCTGTATCCCTCCATCACAGTGCTGCAGTTGTGTGAGCTATCCCACCACGTCTCCATGAACTCAGTGAGACTGTAGCCTGGTCTCAGCACACAGACCTCTAATTCCCCTAGTTCCGCATGATGTGTGCATTAGTGTACAAGCACTTCAGAGAGGCACGCCAGTGCGCTAACTTCCTGGAAGGGGCATGAGAGCATTCCCCATAATGTGGTCTCAAAGGTACTTCCTTATTCACATGCGTACTCTTGGGGCAATTCCACTTCAGCCCTGCTTTGTTGATGAAGAGGTCCATTTACATCACCCCAGACCCTCTGGTTGCCAGCCCTGTTCACCACTTTCTTATATGATCGTTGCTCATTCTCTCCCACTCCTGTCATTCCTTTAGATCATCTATGCCCTAGACAGAGAGTTGTGGGGGGCACAAGATTCTCTTCCGATTGGAAGGTTCTTGGCAAGCATTAAGTAAAATCTTGCCTGTGTAGGAGAGTGTCACTCTTCTCCATCTTCCTTAACTGCAGAATTGCTAGAACTTTGCTCTGTGGTTTAATGAACATAGTGCACATTCCCACAGAGCTTTATTGTTGAATTATGTACAGTAATATTTTTTCTACCTTCCAAGTGAACATATCGAATGTAATTGTTTCCAGTTTACTGTTACCTTTAAATTAGTACTTGTGGTATAGATACAAACATTTATTCATGGCTGAGAAAGGCACACTCAGCTATTCATAAAAGCAAAATTTGTTAAATAAGTTATTCAGTTAATGGCTGTTTGGCCAGCCTTTGCTTGGATCACACAATTGCAAAGAAGCTGCTGAAGTTTATTCATGCTTTTCAAAGTAGATTACACCTTCTGAACTGTGACAGCCATGAACATCTTTCTGTACCTCTATATGCAAAGTTCAGCAAGACATAGTGTACTGAGAGAAAACTCCATAATTATATTATTAGTTTCCATGTTTTTACCTACAATTCCACTTCTTGCTTTTCCAGAAGAGGCAGCTGTTTGAACTGATCTTTCAAAGTTTTCTGTTGCATGTGCTGTCAAAAAATACATTTTTATAAAGAATATGTAAATTGCATTCTTTGTAGTCTATTGACTTGGTTTGAATCATAGAATTTACCTGTTTCATTTTGATATTGCAGAGATAGGTCCATTTTCATATTAGTGTATACTTTTAAGTTATCATTTTACTAGGACTTACAGGTGCCTGGTGCTTTACATAGTGTACAAGTATTGCTGAAAATTATATTGAATCATTAAAACAGAAAAAGATCAATTTTCTGATGTTTTACAATTGTTTCCAACATTAGCAGTTACCTAGGAATTCAGAAATTTGTTGTTTGTCAAACTGGTGTTGTCTGAGCAGCTCTTCCTAAACGTCAGTGGGTTCAAAGCTGAGCAGGTGTGTAGTGTAGCACATATTCCTGCAGTGTGGAAGACATGTTGCTGTCTTCGAGTACTCCTAAGCTTCATATTTGTTATACTGAGTTCCAGCTTTGTCAGTTATGTGATGAGTGAGAAATGGAAAGGTGTTTTGATAGCTAATTTGAGCCAACTCCACGCAGCAGCAGCATCATCTTATCACACCTCCCCTTTTCAAAGTTCTTCAAAAGTGAACAGTAAAAACAGTTTAGGAGAGATGTAAGAATTGTTATTTGGTCTTATGAATTTATAAACTGATGAAGAAAACACATTTAGATGTGGTTTTAAAATGGAAGATCTTACATACCATATATTTTAATTCTGAATTTTAAATCAGCACAAACATGAATCATATCCATGTAGATGTTTTGTTAAATGCATAAAATCATATATGCTGTAGGACTTCCAACACGTTATAATAAAGTTTGCAATAAATTTGGAATTGCTTTTAGAAGGATTACATATACAACTATACATATTTATATTTACTGTATTTACTATAGAAATTATTAATCATGATAACTCAGCCTAAATTACAGTGTGACAAAGCCTAGGAGTGATTTTTACAAAGATCATTTTCCAGTAAAACTATCTGCAGTTGATGACAGTTTATCAGGCCATGTAAAAATAGCAGTGGGCTTGGTTCAATTTGTAATGCCTATCTACTTTTGTAAAATTATTATCACATTTACCACTATAAGGAGAGGAGGTTTGTGCGGCATGTGCCTACACAGTATTTTATTCTCTGAATTGAAGTTCTGTCAATCCGGCATTTTCCCTGCACCTTGAAATGTTACCATTTTAACTGTTACAGTTTTACATTTATAAATCACTTCATGTCTGTTATGAGCCTCAAAAGTAGTCCCAATATATGTGTATGACACAGAGCTGATATATATAAATTTCAGTATACTCAATTAAAACTGACCATTTGATGGAAAATTAGGATCAACCACTTAAATTATTCTCTGTGGCTTGCTAGCTGAAATAACACTGAAGATTCTCATCAAGAATATACAAAAGATTATTGCTATTTTTTTTTGTTTTCATCTCAATTTCAGGTTTTGTGCTTGAATAGAACTTTCAATATGTTTAGAAACATGTGTCACCTTCCCAAACAAATTTTCTGTTTTCATACAGCAGCAGTCTTCAGCATTTCATCAGTGATCCATCAAAGCCAGCAAACCAACTCCAATGGCTAATCAATCAAGCTCATTAGCCAGCTACTTGAAGAGCAGATGTCTGAATTACCTTACCCTTCATGCTCTGGCTTAGACTAGGTCTTCTTAATTCAATTGACCTTACAGTAATATCACAAGAATACCTTCTGATCCTGCTCCAAAAAATACTGCCAAAAACTTCCATAATTCTGTCATAATGGGGCCATGACCCGCCTGATTGCTTCATTCTATTACGAAAGAACTTTAGATCTCACTGCATATAATGTTTCTCTTCAGCATGGAAAAGCTTAGCAGAATCAGCATATTAAATGTTATTTCTGTGCTAACTGCTATCAGATTACAATCTTAGTAGTTCCATACAGTACATGCTGACTTAAGAAATTCCTCTTTCCTTCTTTCAGCCTTCTTTTTTTTTAATATAGCTATCCTCAACATAGATAATTGACTGAATTTTTTGTGGAAGCTAGAGGAGGCAGGAGTAACTGTTCAGGGGTTGTAAGTGACAAGTATGCTTTAATATAGCATTGCCATGTAAAAAAAAGCACAGGGAACTGTACTGCTATGTGCTTTGGTCCCACATTTTTCTTTTTTCTTTTCCCTTGAACAGTGTAGATGTTTAAGAAGGTAATTATGGTTTCATTTTGATTTTTATATCTAGCTGGATAGATTTATTCTCATATGAAATTGAATCTCCAGCATTAACTGACTTTGAATGGTTTATTACGAAGTAGTTCATCACAAACAAGCTGTTAGAATATGGGGTCAAAATACTTTCATCTTCCCGTTCATAGTGTCTCATTCTACTTTTGTCTCAGATATTTTTCCATAGAAGTGGTATCTGCTGTGTTTTCTCATTTGCGAGTTGGAAGACTGTAATAAATGCCATTTGTACCTGCAAGGACGTATAGTCTAGAAGCTAAAACAACTGATGAAAACCAATGCATTTAAGAAGATTTCATCACTCTTAATATTAGGTGTGTTTTTTTTCAGTCTCTTTTAAATAGTTATATAACTACAGCATTTAAATGTGAACTGTAGCAACAGTTAGTAATACGTAGTAACATTGTATAGTATTGTCAGCTGCATTTTCTGAAGTAGCAGGCATCCAGAACTCTTATTACAATTTTGATTACTGGCACCTTGCATCTTACTGAATACTATGACCTATCTGAAACCACAGAGGCAACATGAGGAAGACAAAATACCGTATTTCAAACCATTCAAAATCATACAAGGAGTCACACTTTTACTGTTGCAAAAAGTCTTATGAGACTGTTGATTACTCATATTATTTAAGAAAAACTCTTACGGGTGGGATTCACCCCCTTTAACCTTACCTGCTTTCAAGTTAGATATCTATTGTAAACTAGTTTATCAGTATCAGTGTTTGGATTTATGGCAAAAATTAAAAATTCATACAGAATGGGCTGGCAAAACAAAGTGTATTTGTTTTTCACAGCCTTTTTCCCCATTAATAACTCCTTTCTGCTATAGTTACAGCAACTTCAAATCTGTTCAAAAATTCAAGGTTTTGATGTTACGAGTCTTAAATATAAAAGCAGTACACTTTATAAATGTTTTTATTACCATGAAAAATAACAAAGCGAACAGTTATAAAGTTATTTGAATTTTAAATAAATTTCTCTTTCTCAAAGCCAGTTAGTATGACACAGCTTTCAAACTCTTTTTGAACATGAAATTTGAAAAAAAAAGATTATACAGGTGATTCTATGTAATCAAATTTTATGTCAAATCTGTCATCCTGTTAAATGAAATTCTGTCTGGTGCTCTGAATTGGAAACAGAAATTGACATAGTAAATTCTTGTCTGTCCTTCAGTATCTGGAGGACCGAGGATGTAGTTTAACCTCTATCCCTTAAGTTATCGTCCACCAGAATTTGAACTTTCTATCTAAGAGGATAAGAAAATGCTACAGGTGACTAATGCCTATAAAAAAAAAAGGACAGTTCTTATTTTTATATCTATTATTATTATAATCCATTATTATGGATTTAGAATGTAACATACTTCACTTGTATTACCAGCTCTGCTAGAAGTGATTTAAATTTATAAGCATATTCAACTTAACATAATAAAGCAAAATCAAGTAACACTGAAAAATCAGAGTAGCTTTTGCAATAGTTCAATTTGTATTGCATTTACCTTTGAAGAATAAACTAACCCATCCTAAAAGAAAGGATTGGTAAATCCTGTCTCTCATTTAGATATTTTTAGTTTAACACTGTTATCAGATCATTTGAAAATCAGCACAAGAAATAAATTATACCAATCTATGGTTTTGTTAGCACAAGTACAGTATCCTAGGGATAGATTTATTTATAATATCTATGTGTATATTATATGTGAAGAAAGACTGTTGTGAGCTCCTTTCCTCTACTCTGTGACAACTGGTGATCTGTAACTTCAATAGAAGGTGCTCCACTTCCTAGCAACCATTTATATTGAAAATAAAGAGGTATATTTTTGTTTATCCTTTTTCAATGATATTTTGTTTACCTGCAAGTATAACAATCACATATCTATTTAAAGGAGTTAATAAAATAATCATTCACTACAAAGATTTGAGGATTTAACTTTTCACTAATGCACAAGACAGAGAAAGAAGTGACTTAAGCTGGTGAACAAAAAAAGAAATATTTCTGAAACTATTTCAGTCTTGTCAGTGACATTTTGAAATGTGTCAGTCTTTATATTTTGTATACTAACTGTCTCAGTGAGAGTACCTATATAGTCTAGTGATACAGTGAAGCATTTTTGAATCTTTTCAGTGATTAATTGACCCTGACCAATAACTTTGCTGAATTTCTACCATTCTCCATCTCTAAAGTAGAGGGCCATGCCAGAAAATAATACTGAAGGTTGGTATTCTCACTTTTGCCTACCACCATTTTGATTGTGTCCTTTTTTCCTAAGGTAAGCTGAACATTTCAGTAATACCTCTCATACTCTGAATTTCATTGCTGTCGATTATTGATTGTAAGGGAAGTACCAGGTGGTTCAAGACAGCAGATTTTCCTTCTACTTTTCCTACTAGAAATGAAATGCTAAAAGTAATAAGACTGACAAGGTACACTTACAAATTTTTTCATGTAAATAATCATATATTTTAAACAAGGTCAGATGTCTAACGACCATGGTAATCTCTAATGTATATTCAGTATTTCATCATAGGGCATATCAAAAATATGTTGGTAATTAGATATGTGAATAGATTGTTAGTTTTTCATGCCATAACCTTCATGAAGCATGACTAAAGTATTGTACAGTTCAGAACATCCTAACACCTTCCTGTTTAACACCCCCTCTTATCAGAAGTGTCATAAATAATAGCTGGTGTAATTTTCAGAATCAAGAGTAACCAAAAAATCTTGTTTTCCAAAGAAAGCTCTGAGATTAATAATCACAATAAAGAAGCAGCTTTGATGCATTACTGATAACTACAATAGTTACTTATGACTTCCTTAATGTTAGATGTTGCTAATAGCAATTATTAAGTTATGTGATTTTACTGAACCTTTATGTCATAATTCACCTGGTCTGCTAAAGACAGTAACTGTGGTTCCACCAGAGTTAGTATCCAAGAGAAGGGCATACATTATAAAACAATGAATACACATTT
This sequence comes from Apteryx mantelli, assembly GCF_036417845.1. Taxonomy (NCBI): domain Eukaryota; kingdom Metazoa; phylum Chordata; class Aves; order Apterygiformes; family Apterygidae; genus Apteryx; species Apteryx mantelli. The sequence continues at coordinate 109,630,895 of NC_089980.1, read as the reverse complement.
CATTACCTTTTATTTTCAGATTTGGCTCTGTGTTATAATTTAAAAATTCCAAGTTTGAAAGAATCTCTCTATTTCTTCAAGGAAGAATTATGAGATAGATGTCCTAATAGTCTGTATAGCCCAATCCCCATTTTCTTGATATGTTTGCTTTCAAAATTATATGACTTGACTTTGGGCAGCATTATAGCTGAAGTATTTATAAGTTGTTTATTTTTTTATTATGTCATGAAAATTCCAAACTACATTGAACCTAAATTTCCCAAACCGGCTAAACTCTTCAGAACTCTCCCTTCATATACTGTAGGAGACACTGTTTTAACGGTGCATACTAATTCTTTTCCGTGTGCTGCAGTCCTTTTCTGTGCTGAATCAAACAATCTATTCCAAGTACTGTTGATATGGTTGCTTACTCATAGTGCTTTTCCTGGAAAGTTTCTGCTCCATGATCCCATATGATTCACTTTTTGGTCTTTGCATGGCTCAGTGAGACTGCTGGAAACAAAACAGGTGAGGGCAGAAGGAGGACCCAGGGAGCTACAGGCTGTTCAGCCTTACCTCAATTCGTGGGAAGGTGCTGGAGCAGCTAATCCTGGATACCCTTTGCAGGCACATGAAGGACAAGAAGGTGATGGGGAGTAGTCAGCAAGTCAGCACAGATTCACAAAGGGGAAGTCATGCTTAACAGACCCAATAGCTTTCTGCAATGGAATGACTGGCTGGATAGATGAGGGAAGAGCAGTGGATGTTGTCTACCCTGACTTCAATAAGGCTTCTGACACCATCTCCCGCAACATTCTCACAGGCAAGCTGATGAAGTATGGGCTAGATGAGCAGACAGTGAGGTGGACGGAAAACTGGCTGAACTGCTGAGCTCAGGGGGTTGTGATCAGCAGCATGAAGTGCAGCTGGAGGCCAGTCACCAGTGGTGTCCCCCAGGGGTCCAATCATGTTCATTCATTAATGACCTGGATGATGGGACAGCATGTACCCTCAGCAAGTTTGCTGATGATACAAACCTGGGAGGAGTGGCCAATACACCAGAGGGCTGTGCTGCCATTCAGAGGGACCTTGACAGGCTGCAGAGGAACCTCATGAAGTTCAACAAAAGGAAGTGCCAAGTCCTGCCCTTGGGGAGGAATAACCCCAGGCACCAGGACAGGCTGGGGGACTGACCTGCTGGAAAGCAGCTTGGCAGAGAAGGACCTGGAAGTCTTAAGGGACACCAAGTTGACCATGGGCCAGCAATGCGCCCTTGCAGCAAAGAAGGCCAGTGTTATCCTGGGCCGTGTTAGGAAGGGTGTTGCCACCCGGTCAAGGGAGGTGATCCTCTCCCTCTACTCAGTACTGGAGCGAGTCCAGCAAAGGGCCACACAGATGATGTAGGGACTGGAGCATCTGTCATATGAGGAGAGTCTGAGACAGCTGGGACTGTTTATCCTGGAGGAGAGAAGGCTCAGGGGGGATCTTACCAGTGTTTATAAACACCTGGTGGGAGGGTGTAAAGGAGATGGAGCCAGACCCTTCCCAGTGCTGCCCAGTAACAGCACAAGAGGCAGTGGGCACATACTGAAACACAGGCAGTTCCCCTTGAACACAAAAAAAAGCACTTCTTCACTGTGAGGACTGTTGAACATTTGAACGGGTTGTCCAGAGAGTCTGTGGAGTCTCCATCCTTGGAGATATTCAAAACCTGACTAGACACGGTCCTGGGCAATGTGCTCCAGGTGACCCTGCTTGAGCAGCAGGTTGGACCAGATCATCTCCAGAAGTCCCTTCCAACACCGACTATTCTCAGGTTCCCTAATTCTGTAGACTTTTGTAAGGAAATGTAATTTAAAAATTTATCATCCAGGGAAGAAAAATAGACTATGTATTAAAACATCAAGAATCTTAGTTTAAATGCTAAAATACATCACATTTTCTTTCTAGAAAAAGTAAAATCCTGGCAACTTGATCATCTTGATCTCTGTTTTGTTTCTTTCCTTCAATTGATGATGTGGAGAAATACCATCTGGCAATAGTGACAGCCACATTACTTCAACCACACATAAACCACAGTAAATTTTGTATCAGGCAAATATATTTCACCCACACATGGAATGAAATTTGTCTGAATTAATGTCCTTTGAATAATTTTAAAGAACAAATCCATAAAAGCAATCTAAAATACATCTGAAGTATATGCTCACAGCTTTAACTGAAAAGATCAATATAATCTCAGTTATGAAATCACTAAAAATTAAAACCAAACAAATACCCATTTTCAAAACAGCAGTCAAAGTGAACCATATTCAAAAATGAATAAAACTGGATTGAAACAGGTCTCTAGTTTCCTCAAGCAAGACAAAAATATGAGCGATCAGAGTTTTATTGGCTGTTTCTATAAAGCTGTCAGTTCACAAGGACCTTAAAGAAAACAACTGAACATTTAAAAGCCATTTAATCTTCATCAGGTTCTAAGAGATGGCCATATCTAAGGAAATTAATCATATAGTTAAGTTGAAGAGAAAGTAATAGCTGTAAAACTATGGGGATATCTTAGCTTCGCATATATGGTAGACTCAGAAAGAAAAAGTTGGGAAAGTGAAAACCTGCTTCTATAGAGATTATTGGGAGTTATGCTGTTAATCCCACTGGAGCCATGGTTACGCACAGAAACTGTGTTTCTGTCAAATGTGATCTTATAGCCTTATTTGAAGTTACATTTAAAGGAAACATCACCTACTAACTTGAGTGTTTTCAAAGAGAAATTAAGACAGTTATTTATTCTAACCTTTGTCTCTCCTTTTCCTGCATTACAGGAAAAAAAAACTCATTAATTTTGCAGGTAAAAAGTACAGATAGAGTTATCTATCTTCAACTGCCACTAAGAGAACACAAATCAACAGTTTTGTCATGCATTCATATTTTATAACCTACGATATAAGATCCTGGGGGCCACAAATGCCTTGTCAAATTGGCTTTTTCTTTTGGCAGAGGTTAAAGATGATTGCTGAAGGATTACACTTTTACTGCTGCTTGGTGAAAGATATACTGCTTTCTCTACATTTTAGAAGGACTCACAAGAATAATCACTAGTCATTTTGAAGGCCATGCCCATAAACTCAGATGCATGTAAATCCCTGCCAGTCATAGCCTACAATCACACATTTCAAGTTTAGTATGCCACTGTTTTAAAGATAGCAGTATAAATTCCAGTAAATGAAGGTAATGGGTAAATTGAACCAGCACCACTTTTTAGTATAACAATATGGAGAATCAAGCAATGAATATGTGTGTGTTAATTTTATGGTAAAAAAAAAAAGGGAAATAGATTTATTTTTCAGTGTGAACTTGAATTCTATAGTTCAAATCAATCTTTTCAATGTTATTTAGCTGCATCAGTTTCTAAGTTATTATTAGCCTTTGAAATTTGTGTAGCATTCTAATGTCTCAAGCTTATGACTCAGAGACAATGCTACCTCAATACAATGCAGACAATTACCTGACCTATGTATCACACAATGGCAGTCAGTGAGATTAAAAAAAGAAAGAATTTAAGAATTGGTTTTAATTACTGAACTGTACTTATACCAAGTATCTTCTAGAAAAAAAGATCCTTTATCTGCTGGCTCATGGGAAGAGGGAACACATATAATTTCCTTTGTAAATTTTATGTAAATTCACAATTTATATTAAAAACATACAACAGATTAATACATTGTCAGATAACAAGTAATTAAAATTGAATGCATACTACATGACTTTGCCTCATTAACACTAGGCTGGCATATAGAATTAGAAAAAAACACTGTTTAAATTGGAGCATAAGACTAACATACAGACCAGTGACTGAGAAGAAGTGCAAGATGGAAATGAAACATTTTCTTGAATAGTAGATACTTTCATCCCTCCATATACTGAAAAGAGGTTTTCTATTTTTATTGTAAGAAGTTTGTTTATAAGAGAATATGGTAAAAGCTTAACTTCCTTGTCCAGTATATATGACTAAAACTTTTTTGTGTAACATACAATGAGGAGTTCTTACCTTATTGTGATAGGGATGAGTACACCACTGCTAATGGACTGATTGATGGATACAGTCAGAATGTTCTGAGACTGTCCACAGCTGAATCGAACTGTTGGTCTGCCTTCCACAACATACAGGTGAAGAAACTGTTCTCCAAAATTCTTTTCACCAGCTTTGAAAACATAAAAACAGACACTTACATTTACACTTTTGAAAGTGTAAAAGCTTTAGAAAAGATTCCACACTACTGGAACAACACCACCAATCACAATGTGTGTGTCACACTGCAGATTCTTCTACCATATATAGAACACTGCTTGAGTGACTGTGAGAATACAATTAAACTTAATACAATTAAACTTAATACAATTAAACTTAATTAAACTTAATACAATTAAACAATTAAACTGTATCAACAGCTGATAACAGGCTCAAGTAAAAGAAAAAAAATTCAAGACAAAATTTATTTTTCTACTACTTTAGTTGTGTAATCTCTACCAAGATCTTTACATTAATTGAAGATGAATTTTTCTCTATATCCAGCAGTATTTATCATTAAGGTGATGTGGGTGATGATAATAAAAGCAAATCACAAAAATATCAGAATACTGTGATTTACATTTTCATTCAGATGTTGACCGTATTTTAGAAAACAAAAATTGTAAGAGAATATCTTCTCTTTCTTACAATCTCTGTAAAGATTATAAACAATTCACCTTGGCCAATTAATGATACATTTACTTAAAACTTAACTAGAGGAATATTTGAGTCACCTATGAAACAACAGACAAATACATTACTTACACAGTTCAAACTAAGAATAAAAAGTTTTCTTAAAAAAAAGTCTTTCAATCTTTATTCACTTCCACTAAATAGTATATTGCAAACATGACAGCAAATATTTCTGTTTAAATGATGAATGGCACATATTTGGTCTACTCACAAAAAGAACTGACACTAACAATTGCAAATTTTTTTTGATGCATTTCGGGGATTTTTTTTAATGAAATTGACTTTTTGAATTTAACTATATGCACTTCTTACAGTAGGTAAGACACAGCTCCTGACTGGGATTTTTTTCCCCTTCAAGGCAAACTTTTAAAATGTCAATCCATTTTTTACATTATATTCTACTATATTTAACTGAATTGAAGTAAAAAAGACTTAATAGCTAGCTCACTAAATCATATTTACTGCATATCTTCATTCAACAATATTTGAGCACAAGATTACTATTTTCTCTTAAATTTCCAAAATCACAATATAGTCTCAGGTTGTTTTAACATAACTCAAGCACATCACTTTCAGGGCAGAGAACACACTCTATGACTAAGCTTTAATCAGAAGATCAAGATTTGTCTCCAAGTGAAGTAGTTCTTTTTATAACAGTTAGAGCCATATTATGCTCTTAGTCTTTTTATAGTAATTAAAGATGAAAAAAAAGAAAGCATGCAGTGTGTATTAGCTCAAACTACACATACTCTCTGTTATGTTCTGCAACACTGCCAAAGAGGTTAAGAAATACTTTGTCCTACAGACAGTGAGTCAAAATCAGGAAAGAGGTACATCAAAAACCAATAGTTTCAGCAAAATTAATGTATTTTCATAGATATGGAAGACACTATTTATATACTGTAAAATGTCAAACTGGAGGAAGCCCCAGCATGCCACTACATTTAAAGTAAGTGGGAATACAGACTACCTACTACAGTGCCTTGCTTTTACTGTTAAAAAAAAAGATAGGTTATCAAAGGAATTCTAAAGTAAAGTTCCAACAGAAGGGTTTATTTGGAAAAAAGGTACTCAATCACAGTGGTTCAGAATTCAATCTCTTTAGAATTCTGAATAATCCAATTTACACTATTCCAGTAGAAAAAATTCCATAACTTTCTATCAAGTATGAAATTCTTTGAAAGGACTGTTCTTTAAATTTTTCTACAGTGAACATGAGAAGGCAGAATGCCCTTCTGAAGAATTTTGATCTGGCAGTATAAAAGAACATATCCTATCTACCATCTGAGGTGGGAAGTTGCCTTCATAGGAAAAGCCTGAGATTTAATAAAAAAAAAAGATAAGTTCTGGGCACAGGCAGAAATTGGGAACCACCTAAGTAAGAAGTCTGTTTGGATCGTAATGGCTACTTATCCTGCCCTTACTACAAATTGTGTGAGGGGATCAGGTCAAAGAAATCAGACCTCAACAATCCTTCTTTCACAGAAAATGGCAAGCAGGAAGGCTATTTCCATAGGTCAATACAGTGGCAAGCATGTGGCCACTGGGATCAAATGGTTGCCTATCTAGAAGACAGACTTAACTTCCCATTAAGATATGCGGTCCCTAAAAAGAGGATGAATCCTTATTGTGTCCTTCAAAAATGTATTTCGACAGGGAGGAAGGATTCTGTGAAAAGTTCTGCTCAAGAATGCAAGGCAGAAATAATAGATGAATAGACTATGACTGAATTATCTGAAAGGCTAGTCTTTAGTTTTAGTAGAGTAAGTAGGATATGGCTATATTCAGAGAACACAGCTTCTGAAATCACAGGAACATAATTTATGAGCACAACTTATGAAAAAGGAGCTGGTGTTCTTAAGGAATGCTACAACCATGGTCTGTAATATCCAAAATCTGTTTGTCAGATGTTATAGAATACCATATACAGTGGAAGTTAAACAATCTGTCCCTGAAAGGATTGAATTGCATTATAGTGACTCCGTTAATAGTGAAAATGGTGAAGTAATCTTTATAATTTATGAAGCTTTTTTTTTAATGGTCATTTGTAATTTATTTTGCTTTGTGGTTAAATATCACAATTTTTTACATGCTGATGAAATTTAATCATGCAAACAAGTAAAATCAATAAGGAATAGAATAAAAAAATCTAAGAATGCATACTGTATTTGACAAAGAAATATTTATAAAATGATGGGTAACCTTTATTACCACAAAGGTAATAATTCTGTATATTTTCAAAATTACTTTGTTCTCCTGACATATTTAAATATAAATCTCCTCAGATCCTGCCAATAATGTAAAGATTAGATGCTAAACAAGGTAGCTGTAGAAAGTACTGATAAGTAATAGTATTTTCAGTCAATCAGTTGGTACCATTTGTACGCTGCTTAAATATATACTCAAAATAATCAGAGAAAACATCATTATTAGGAAAGTGTGTGTAAGTATATCTGTCTTTGTATTAAAATAGATGTTTACAATCTATTAAAATTATATACAAACCAACTGTTCTTGGATTAGTTTCTTTGCCTCTCACATATGTAGTAATTTTCCATAAATTATTTATATCCTATCTCTTTCCCCATGTTTTTAACAGCTAATCTATTCTTTTGGCAGATTCTATAAACAACAACCAATTCATCCTTAGTATTTCTGAGTCTCAACCAACCATTGACAAAATCCTTCTCAATAAAGGTATTAAATATGAAAGTGTTTTCCAACAATATGGTGCAATTTAGTAAAAAGACATGCCCAGCACAGTTAATCATTCTCATATTCTGTCCATCAGTTAGCTTATAAGTAATAAAAGTTTTAATAAAAGCAGCTGTTTTCCTCCATGTCTCCAAGTAACAAGTTAAACTTGTTTTCTTTATATACACATTTATGTATATTTTACCTTTTCTCTTTTTATAGATGCTTTTATATACATATTTACATTAACGGCTAAAAGGTATTAAAACAATGTATTATTACTTTTAAATGTTCATTGCTCTTTACTTTAAAGAGCATGGATATGAACAAATGGAGAAGGCATAGATCTCCTTTTTTGATCCTCACTGGCTGGTGTACTGGACAAAGATACACACAGGATTGAATCCTTCTATGCTTTCCCTTATGTTTCTGACTTCAGAATACCTTTAAGGCATTCTTTCTAATTCCAATCCATTTGTACTTCAAAAGCATCTTGTCTGAGACTTGCCACTATATTTAAATGTTCACTAATTATCTGACAGAGAAATAGATCTAACTTCATCACCTGGTAAAATCAGGTATGTTTGTAAAATGAATTATCTGAAAGTGGGCTAACTTAAAAAAATTCAAAATGTGTAATTATTTTCTATCATTAGAAAATAAAATTATTTTCATTTTTTAGTTCATATTAGTTTATATATTCTAAAATTATTTTTATAGTAAAATACACCTGAAAGAAGCGGATCACTGTAATTTTCCTCCTATTTTTATAAATGCTTTTGTAAAAGACATAGGATTTTTGCCTTATCAAAGTGTGAAACTCAATGTAATCTTAACTATGGAGTAACTGCTAACATCAGTATACTAATAGACTATGAAAACATTGGAAATGTTAATCCTCTTTTTACAATTCTTGCATCTAGTGAGCCCACTAGTCTCAAGGGAACTTTCTGCTGACAGTCTACTTCTCAGCTGTTTGATAGTAGCACAGCTTCAAAGAACTAGAAGCAGAAGCAGGAGTTGCACTACTATTAAAAAGAGGATAGCTGACAACAGCAGCTTCTCTTTTGAAGTCATTAGAAGGGAAGAAGAAAGAGAGCAAGGAGCAAAGAAGAGGGATGAAGAAAGAACATAGGGAGCGTATGAACTCACAAAGTATTGTATGTTTATCTGACAGAACTACAGAAGAGCTTGGTGTCTGCATACAGAGCTAATGAATCACAGAATTCTGGAAAGCCTCTGTAGAATCAGTTTTCTTTTATGAATACACATAGTACTCATACACAAAACACTGGAGAAATTTTTCATTTACACAGGAATGTAACATTGGATTTTACATTTGTGCAAAATTATGTGTGGATATTGATATAGAAACTCATAGCAATCTTTTGCATCCTTTCAGAAGAAGGAATCTAATTATGAGAAGAGAATATTCACACAAGAAAGCAGAAACAATGTAAAGGAACTGGTGCTATAGAAAGGGAAAAAGAGCCTAAGGAAAACAAAGTAAATGTAAAGCAAAGATGTAATTAATGTTAAATACAGTACTACAGTTCTACAAGATATATTGTCCACTTGCTCTCCCCTACTTTGGATGTTTCTGTCCAACAGCCAGGAGGAGCTACAGATTTTTTTTCTCTTAGCAGAAACCTAACCTTAGAAGAACACCTACTGGTCACTAAAGGAGTGGAATCTTGTGAGTTAGGTAAAGCCCAGTTTTAGGGATAACAGGGGGAACAAGAAGGCAAGTATGATGTGTAACTGTGAGCCAATGAAGAAGAAGCAAGTATGAAGACTGACCTGGAAAACATGTAAAAATAATTCCACCAACTTGGGGGTTAGGTTCCTAGGACCTGTCCCAACTCTGTGTCAGGGTGAAAACTGAACATGTCCAACTGCATTCTGACTTCCCTCCTCCCCTCTGTCTGGGTGCATGAAGTGGCAAGATGGGAGCCATGACATATTCCATGGAGGTCTCTGATACAGATAATTGGAAAAACAGCAAATGCATGATTCACCACTAATATTACTCTATCTGTCCAGAATGTGCAAAGATAAATGTTCTAAAGAATGACACTGTCATAAGGAAACCTCTATAAACAAAATACTATATTAGCAGTTTTGCAAAGGAAGTATGAAGTGAGGAGCTGAGCAGCTATTAGGTTAGACACGATTAGTGCATTATCTAGAATAGAAAATATATCTGTTATGATAAAATATTTCTATTAAAATAGAAAATATAGCTATTATGAGAAGAATGTCAGGTCAGATGATCAAAAACAGAAAAAATGTTTTATCTGAAATTCTAGCTAACTATTTATATTTTAATTTTGTTGCAAGAATCTGGAAGGTGAAACTGGAAAGCAAACATTCATATTTCTGTGAAAGTTGAGAAGGTACATCAGAGAGAAATGGAAAGTGATGTATTTTTATTTCAGAAAAGGGAAACTCTTGAAGAAGTTTTTAATATATACACATAATGTGTCAAAACATGCAAGAACAACTAGGACCTGTGAAAACTTAAGGAAAAAAAGAATCTGTAGATGAAGAAAACTAGAGTCTCTTAACTAAGAACACAGAGGAGTTCCATGAGAAAAAAGCATGAGAATTCAGATTAAAGCCTAAGATAAATTCAAAATAAAATGGATGGAGAGAATGAAATTAAGGGATGTAATACAACTATCAGTTATGCCCATTGTTGTGTTCTCTCTCAGTACACAAAGAAGGCACACATACCTTCTTTTCCTCCCGCAGCATCATCTCAGGTCTATCTAACCTCACAGTACATAACCCTGAGACAGTCTGCATGCTTCATCCCACGTTCCCTAACAGATGTAAATCTCCAAGCAGTGCCTACTCAAAATACTCAACAGCACTTGCGAGATATATGAAATATTTGCAGATTTAATTACCTGCCTTTTCATACCAGCTGTCAGAACCAAACATACCAAAATGTGATAGTTCCTAGGTTTATCAAAACCATTTGAAATCTGATGTGTTTCTCTTACAAACAGCAAAGCAGAAATTCCCGAGTCCACACAAATTTGTATCACAGTGTGAAAGCTCAAGCTAATACTCATCTCTGATTCTCAGCACTATTCTAAGGGAGCCCATTAATTTCAAGAACAGGTTGGCTCTCATCCGACAACTGGAGAAACCTCAAAAGAAAAGGCACAACTTCTCTTAAGAAACTGTCAAGATTAAAATTCTCAGATGCTTCACAGCACTTACATTTTAATGAGAATGACTGTAAAAAGGAAGTGTGAAACACCTGCTGATCACCAAAGACTAAGCTGTAGCTCTACCTTGTGTAGATGGACAGAAAGAAAAAGGAGAGGATACACTGTTTACCTTCATGTAATCTCAGTGTAAAATGCAAAGGAGAAGCAAATATATTAATTTGCAATTATGGGAAAGTATGGGTAATAAAAGAGCTGGAATTTGACTTTCAGTGACAAATTTTGCAAAACATTTGATGTTTGCAATGATAGGTAAATTTATTACATATCAAATAGTTAGACTGTAAACTATGCAAACAGCATCCAGCATTGTAAATTTTGTTTCAAAGCTATTCCAATCACTATTCTTTCCTGACTCTATTAGATGTGCTATTTTCAGATCAAAAATATTTCCAGCATGTAGTGGGAGAAGTAAGGTGGGCTCTGGTTGTAGGAGAACAGTATACTCATTCAAGTTTTGAGACTGCAGTACTCATTTCTAAGAATAGTAGGAAAACTTCTAGGCTGGAAGTATATATATATATATATATGTGTGTGTGTGTGTGTGTGTGTGTATATAAAAATAACATTTTATATATATAAATATAGATATATATTTTTCTTTAACAGGCTTGCTTACTCATTCGGGCTTATAGGCAGATGCCAAGTTTAACTTCGACTGGAAACCAACTACTTTGCAGTGATGAGGCAAACAAAATCACTAAAATGCAAAAATCTTTCAAAGTCCTTTCCGTGCCCTTCTTTGAATTCTTCTCAAAGGACAAATAGCTCCTCTTGAAGCTGAAATAACTAACAACTGTAGAACACTTCAACATAAAGAACTGTCACATTACCACATATCCATCATTCTTAGCAAATTCTGCAGCCATGTTGTATCTTAAGCAGCTGCAGCCACAGCCCAGTTACAAGATTTGAGGTAGCATTTTGAACCCCAGTAAACACAAACTATTTTCAGGTTTTGGCTATAGTGTTTTAGGTCTAAACAAAGTGTTATACAGATAATAATAAAAGGCATGATTAAATAATGCGGCATGTTATACTGTAAGCTTATATTAGTTTTAACCCTAGCTTATAAATATTTATATTGTGCAGGTGAATTCACATGTATGACTTTTAGACTAATATGCAAATAACAAGAATAAATCAAAATACTTTATATTAAATCAATGCAATTTCTCTGTGTAGATAAACCCTAAGAAGCTGCAATGAAGAGAGAATACTCAAACTGATTTCATATTGTGGAGAAACAGCAAATCTGTCATATAGACTGCACACACTCACATTTTTCTAACTCGTCCTGGGTTCAAGAAAAAAATATCCTTATTTTCCATGTTTTCCATTTGGATAGAAATTACAAGCTAAAATATATACCAAAATATTCAACTGGCAAGGCAGCCTACTTTTCTTGCTGACTTGCAAAAGGTGTACTGTTTCAGAAGTTCATGCCATCCAGTGAAGAGGAAATAGCAAGAAGCAGCATTCTTATAAAGTATTAACAAACATCATTCCAAGACTGCACCAATACTCTCTGGGGAACATGAAAGAACCCCCTGTAATGTGAAGTCACAGAAAATTCTCTGAAATACAGCAAATTTGCAGAACTTATGATACTTCTGCAAGTCAACAAAGCTTTGGAACAAAGGTCAGAATTAAAACAGAAAGTGAGTCTCAACCCAAGTATGGAGAATCTGCTTCTCTGTAATAAATTGCTTGAAACTTTCTGAACATTTGTATTTTATAGCTATAACACTGTATTATTGGAGTCATATGTTTGCTGTGTTCTTCCTTGTCAGGAAGCAGCATTTTTCAGTTGTAAGTTTTGTTTCACTGAGTCATAAATCAAAGAACTTTTCAGAGTAACGCAAAGAACTATCGTTCGAATTTTATAATGCATCATGTATTAGAATACCAAAAGGCTTCTACTGCATTTTAATGAGTAACTCTGCTGCTGAATAGGCTATGCCAGCTGGATCTACACTGAAGTTAATATGGACCTGAAGGAGCTAAAATTGCTACTTAAGTTCAAGTATCATTTGTACTCACTGTAAAGAATAGTGCCATTTAAAGCAGTTGTTTTCACTGTCAAGTATAGAGTTGTCAGACTGCCTGTTTCCTGCCCAGATGCAGTCCTGGTCTCAGATACATATATTAGAGAAGGTAGTTCCAAATAAGAATTTCCACTGAAGGATGGAAAAAACAGGGCTGCATCTGCAATGAAAAAACAAAAACTAATTGTGTTTATTTAATACAAAATAAAGTAAAAAAACACAATACCATCAGCAAAATACATTTGAAAGTATCCATTCTTTTGAATACCTTTGAATTGTGAAATCCAAAAGTCTGGATGTTGAAAAACAACTATATTATTGGAAAGCAAACATATAAATTCATTTAACTGTAAAAAATCAAGTTAAAAGTCCGCAAGAGGAAAATGTTCTAGCATCCGTATACCACTAAAAGTGAAAAGACCATTACTTTTAGAAGATGTGATAAAATAACAGTTCAAAAGATTATGTCACCATTCTCTTGTTTATAGACACATCCATGCAGAACTTTTGTCCAAAGACATATCTGTGAAATATTTGTATTTGATTTATAATTGTATATGACAAACATAGGTTTTCTTAATTTTGAGGATACTTGAATGTTCTGGTTTGAAATTATGATGAAGACACACGTGAAGGGCTGCACATACATTCTTCCACTACACTATTCCTTCCTTTCAGGTGGTGAATTTTTATAGATAGTATGGACCATGATTTTCTTACAGAAACAAACATTTTAATTACAACATCCTGGGTAAAATATAGCTTTTAATGACTAGAAATGAAGGCTTCTTTTGGGCATAGGCTGTCTTTAATGGTATTTCCATAGGGCTTTCTAAAACAAAGAGCCAAACTCCAATTGTTGGCTTTGGACATTGGTCAAATAAGCCGTATTTGGGAAATTTCAACAGACTTTTTGCAAATCTGAAGGACAGCTTATGAAGCAGCATATCTTAAACTCTGCAGTTGTTCACCATGTCTTAAGTACATTCTCAATCATTTTACTTTTGATTATTTTGATTATCAAGAATGAGGTACAAAATTAGGAAGAGAATGAAATGATTTGCGAAAGAATAATAAGAAATCTAGTTTGCTTGCTCTAAAAGAAACCAAGCTAATTTGTAAAATTCTCAGACCTATGACTAAAATTTTGCATACATAAAATCCATTTAACACAAAATAATGAACTGCTCCCATGCCTTTTGAAGCTAAATAATCACAAGTGAAAACTTTAAATATGAAGGTTTAACATTTGCAATTTTTATTACATCAATTATCTTTGTCATTATAGTTTTGTGCGTAGGTGGGATAATAATACCACCCAAGCAATAGGAAATAAAACTAATTGAGGTTAGGCAGAGTGTCTTCCCAAAGTCTTAAGCATCCTATTCAAGCACTCCTCCTTGAAGACAGTCCAAATTCATCACCAGGAATATGAATAAGGAATGAGGAACAAAACAAGGAGTCTGAGTCAGGTAATATTTCTGTAAAGAAATTCCTAATGTAATTAACTAAAACTATACAAGGGATTTGTGACTGATGATTATGCATAGGCATGAATAATGTGTGAATGTTCTTTTCAGAATTTTTATTCTCTCTGTATATGAATGAATGTCACTAGAGTTCATTGGCTTTTTTTTATTTTGGGGGTAAATCTGCCCATGATTTGTTCTCTGTCATTCTTTACTGGACTTAAGAAGAACAAAACAAAACCCACTAGTCATGGTTAGACAAGCATGTTTCAAAGGGCATAAAAAATGGATAGCAATAGAAGGCAGGAAGAAAAGCAAAAAAGTACTTATGTTTCTAAATGGTAGGCCTGGAAAAGTTAGGATTATTGGAGAAAATGAGAAAAATATGGGATGAAAAGATTGGGGGAGGGAGGGGCTGAAAGAAGTTGCAAAGAGTAAAGAGTCAGAAGCAGACCTACACACTTAGGAGAAAGCTGTTTGTCTAATTAAATTCAGCCTTTCAAGGAAAACAGTACTAGGAGATCTTTCACAGAGAGGCTCTGTGTAGACAATGTAAGGAAAAAATGCATTTATTCAGCAGTATTCTTCTTCTTCAAATGTAGTGCCTTCAAAAGCTTCAGTGTAGTATGGTACTCACCACACATCTTGCAGCTAAAGCTATTAAAAAGTCTTTATTAAGCAGTTTTCAAAAATACTCAACTATGAGATTAAATGTTCACAATTTAAATTCTGCTTTAAAATGATTATTTTGTGAAGTTTCTTTCAGCTAGCTTTTCCCCATTTACTAAAATCTGAAAATTTTTTTTCATTTTGCAAAAATGATTCTCATGATGCATGTCTTAGTAGTAGGAATATGAAAGAAATAACTGAACTTTGAAACCTTTTCATGGACAAGATTTCTCATGTAATAAATGAAGGGAACGTATAAAATAGAGCTTTGCTCTTGTGGACATTATAATCTAAACTTTTGCATCTTCTGATTTACCATGATTTTAACTGTTCATTATTCAATATATATTTACATTTTATTTTATTTATAGAAGTATATTCTCCAAAGTCTAAGGCTGCAGTATGATGAACACTTCTTCAGGAAGCAAGCAACTCCCTGAATTAGGAAATTCATCCAAGTTAATAATCTTGGGTGGGAGAGGAATTCTTTTTAATCCAGATCTGTTTTACCATGCATCCCCAAGACATCAGTATTGGCACAAGTAAGAGAATGCATAAACAGCAGGAATGAAGAGCAAGGAAGGAAGGGCTTGCTAAATCAGCACTGCCACTGAATGCATGGTTATTGAATTTTGCCCTACAAGAACATGCACAGTTTTGGCAACCCCACTCATCCCACTCATAAGTCACTTACTGTTGTATTTCTCTGCCCTGTAAACTCTGTCTTGTGGAGGAATGGTTAAGCGAGAGAGGGCCTGATCTGATTGGGATGAGCAATCCCGTTCTCAGGGTAAGGGAAGGAATGTAGGCCAAGGCGAGCGAGCCTTGCAGCAGCCGAGCGAGCCTTGCAGCAGCCTTGAGCACTACAAAAGAAGGTATTCACAAAACTGGTAAACAAGTCTAGACGGAACTAGGTTCCATAAATGTCGACGGAGCGTGGACAGCAACCTTGCACCAATCATATATCCGCTTTATGCGCGTGGACAGAAACTGTAGCCAATCATGTAGCTATTGCTAGCGCATGCGTATTGCTTGTCGATATATATACTTTGTGTAAGCTTTAATAAAGGGAGAACGACCATACTCACATTGAGACTCCGTCGTTACTCCGGGCCCGTCCCCCCACTCCAACATCTGGTAGCAGAGGATGGTTGACTTCCGTGACTTCCGATGAGAGCTCCGAGACTGCGGTAAGCAGCGAGAGGACGGGAGCGGGGACTGAACGGCTGAGAGGAGTGCTGGTTGTACGCCGCTAGCCAGCCAGACACTGAGGCCTCGGGGTCGCACCCCGCCTCTCAGGGAAGCAGCATGCAAGCTGATGCTGCTGCCACCTTGCTCGCCGGGATACTCTCTAAGAGAGGGATTGACGCCCCGGAAAAGCAGTTGCACCGGTTGATTAAGCTAGGGCAAAAATGGGGACATTTCCCTGATACTCATATGCTATTTTCCGTATCGGAATGGCGAGATTTTGGAGAAACAATGTGGCATAAGACCATCGAGGGTGGCGACAAGGACAAGAAGGAGGTTAAGGCGGTGCGAGCTCTGTGGAGCACGGTCCTAGAGACCCTAGCAGCCGTGAAGGCTGAGGGAGAGGTCGCGGCTGCTGCCACAACAATGCTGAGCCCTGCGCCACCCAGCGCCCCTTTCTGTCGTTGCGGCGGGTCCCAGTTTGCCATCAGGGGACCCGTTTCCACGGGCAAACCGTACCGCACCGTGACTGAGATGCTGCAAAAACTACGTGGGGGTCCAGCCGGATCTGCGGGAAAAGGGGAAGCTGCCTCCGAGCCAGTCGGCTCGAGTACTGACGAGAACGCGGAAGTACAGCAGGATGCCTGCCAGGGGCCGGGGGAGGGCGGGACAGTTCCTAGTGCCCCGCCTCTGCCGCCCGCAGAGGGGCCGCCTCGACCGTCGGTCCCTCCGCCACCGCCCCCCCCGCAGCCCTTGCCTCCGTCCGCTCCTGAGGGAGCCAGCAGTGCGTCATGCCCAGGGCCCTCGTCGCCGCCCGTACCAGGGGAGGGCAGCACAGCCCCGCCGAGGCCATGGCAGGAGCCCCTGACATTGCCATCTCCTGAATCGTCAGGCACAGCCTCGCCTACCACCCCCATGGGGACAAAGCCGTCCACGGCTCAACTATTAAAAATGTTTGAGCAGCTGTCAGTAAAACTGGAAAAGCTGGAACTGAGGGACGGGAGGAGGGACCTTCCCCCATGTATGCGGACCTCCGGTGGGTTCATCCCACGGGAGCCCCGGTGGAGCAGAATCATCAAGGACGCCATTGTAGAGGGACAGTGGCAGCCAGCCCCCGGGGGAAGCGGGGCTGTCGGCCTTGGCCTTCCCGATCGTTTACAGAGGGGGAGATAAAAAATGGGAACCACATGATTGGAAGATCCTTCAGCAAGCCCGGAACACGGTGTCTACTTACGGCATTAAGTCTGAGGTGACTCGGCAGATCGTCAACTGGATCTTTACAGCAGATCTGATGTGCCCCTATGACTGTAAAAACTTGATGAGGCTTCTACTTACGCCAACCCAGTACCTACTGTGGGTGGCCTCATGGCAACAGCGTAGCACAGAGGAGGCCATGCGCCACCTGGGCCAGGATGACCCTTTGCGCGGGGTCACAGCTGAAATGCTGTGTGGGGAGGGAGCCTGGTCCAACTACCTGGATCAAGCCAACTACCCCCCATCCATGCTCCAGCTGTCGGCCCGTCTTGCCTTCGATGCCTTCCTCTCCTTACCGGGGGGGGGGGGGGCACTCCATCATTTGGGAACCTGGTGCAAGGTGCGACCAAGAAGTACAGCAACTTCGTTGACCGCCTCTGGGAGGCGATCATGCAACACCCTGACCTCACGGAGGACGGTAAAGGCCAAATGTTCAAGGTGCTCGCTTTTGACAAGGCCAACAAGGTCACAAAGCAGATTCTGGCCAGCCTGCTGAAAGGGGCTGGGGTGGAGGAGATGCTACTGCGGGTGGAGCGGACAGAGGCACAAAAGCAGGGCGCCTCCGTCGCTGCGGCCATCCAGGGCGCCGTTGCTGCTATGGTGCAGAAGGACCGACGACCCACCCCGAAGCGCCGTGTGTTGGGCACCCCCTTTCTAGGGCGGTGCTATCGATGTGGGGAGGCGGGCCACCTTCGCACCAATTGTCGTATTGCGGTGTGGTGTGACAACTGCCAGAAAGACACGCATGCCACCAAAGCCTGCTCGGGAAACGGCCGGGCGAGCGCGGGGAAGGGCCGCGCGCAGACACAAGTGAACCCCCTTGCGCAACCCGGGGCTTTCTGCAGCAACACTGCCCCGCAACCCGAGGGAGCCTGGGAATCGACGTGGAGACCACAGTAGACATCACACTCGTTGACTCCGCTGTCCAGAAGATCCCCAGCAATGCGATAGGACCTCTCTTCCATCAAGATAGTTCCGTCGGAGGATTGCTCCTAGGGCAGTCCTCAGCTGGTATTCAAGGACTTATTGTGTTGCCAGGGGCAATCGATGCTGATTATATGGGTCGCATTTATATCATGGTCTATACTGTTTGCCTGCCTGTTTTCATTCCTAAAGGCAGTAAGATCGCGCAAATAGTCGCCCTTGGCACCTCATTGGACCATCCACCGCAACTCCAACCCTATCGAGGTGACCGTGGCTTCGGGTCTACCGGACCTGCTGTTTGTTTTACCACAAAAATGGATCGGCGTCCCACCATGCACGTCATCATCTCACAACATGGCACATCCAAGCAAATCGAAGCCATGCTGGATACCGGAGCTGACGTTACCATCATCAATCGAACTGTATGGCCTATGCAATGGCCGGTAGAGATGCCGACGACGTCCATTGCAGGTGTAGGGGGACAGTCTACCCCTTATATCAGCAAACAACCAATCCACTTGCAGTTTCCAGAAGGTCAGCAAGCCAGTCTTAAGGTGTATGTGTTACCTCTATCTGGGACTTTGGAGGCCTTAATTGGCCGGGATGTTTTGAATCAGATTGGAGCAGTGCTAACAACGAAACCTTTTTAATCCTGGGCACTGGGGAGCAGTCGCCCAACCCACCGCTAACCTGGAACACCGATGAACCCGTGTGGGTTGACCAGTGGCCCACGACTAAAGAGCAACTGCAAATCACCAGGCAACTGGTCGCTGAACAGCTTGCCTCCGGACACATCAAGCCTTCTGTTAGTCCATGGAATACACCTATTTTTGTCATCCCAAAGAAGAATGGAAAGTGGCGACTCCTGCATGACCTCCGCAAAGTCAATGAACAGATGCAATCGATGGGAGCGTTGCAACCCGGGATGCCATCACCTAGTATGCTACCAGACGGATGGCACATACTGATAGTCGACTTGAAGGACTGCTTTTTTACCATTCCTTTACATCCTCAAGATACACAGCGTTTTGCCTTTTCTGTGCCAGCAATAAACAAGGCTGCACCTGCGGAGCGTTATGAGTGGGTTGTTTTGCCGCAAGGAATGAAAAACTCACCAACATTGTGCCAACTTTATGTCGCATGGGCATTGCAGCCACTCCAAAACCAATGGCCAGACACCATAATCTATCACTATATGGACGACATTCTTTGTTGCCAAGAAAAGCCTTTTCCTGAAGAGTCATTAACACAATTAAGTGACATTCTAGCTACAAAGGGACTTATTATTGCACCAGATAAGATCCAACGCACGGCTCCATGGAAATATCTTGGATGGTCCATTGCAGAGTCAAAAATTCGACCCCAGAAAACAGAGCTCGCAACTCAATTATGCACCCTGCATGACGTTCAAACCTTACTTGGAGATATTCAATGGGTGCGGCACTGTGTTGGTATCTCCAACACTGATATCGCACCCCTGACGGCTTTGCTGCGAGGCACAAATCCTGCTAACAAGATTACCTTGACACCTGAACACCATGCGGTATTGCAGCGCATTACAGAAAAGCTACATCTGTCATGGTCTTCGCGACGCCTCCTAAGCCTGCCCATATCCTTACTCATATGCAATGGGAAAGACTCACCATACGCAGTCATTTGCCAGTGGCAGCATCGAAACTGGGAGTCTCTCCCCCCTGTTCTGGTCGATGCCACTGACAAAAGCAAAAATCACAGAGATGTATTTAACATCTTGGAATGGGTATTTTTGAGTGTACAACCAAAAACGAGTGTCCAGACCCGAACCGAAGCAGTTGGTGATTTGATACGCAAGGGACGATCAAGAATCACAGAGATCAGTGGCCAGGAGCCAGACGATATTAGCATACCTGTCAGTATGGCTGACCTAGAATGGTGGCTCCAAAACGCTGTGGCCATACAAAATGCTTTGTTAGGCTTCGGTGGTAAGGTACATTCGTGCCAGCCTCAGGGAAAGCTGTGGCAAGTATTAAAGCGAAATCAGTGGCTAGAAAAATCCAAAGTAAGTGAGAAACCACTTCCAGACGGTGTCACTGTCTACACGGACGCAGGCAAGCACTTGCGACGTGCAGCGTGCGTATGGAGGGAAAGTAATCAATGGAAGCAACATATTATGGAAGGACAGCCCCGGGATTCTCTTCAGACTTTGGAATTAACTGCGGTAGTTTGGGCTCTAACCAATTGGTTGAGTACCCCTCTAAACGTAGTGACTGATTCAATGTATGTAGCAGGGATAGTGCCACGATTGGAGGACGCTTTAATACGGGAGACAGCGAACCCGAGGTTGGGAAGTCTGTTTATTGCATTGCGCTCTGTGCTTGGCCAACGGACAGCAGCTTGTTGTGTTATCCACATTCGTAGTCACCAGCTGGATGTGGGGCTAGGCCAAGGCAATCAGCTCGCTGACAGCCTGGTTAGCTCAGTGTGTCATCTACCCCCTATGGACAAGTTTCAACAGGCTAGGCAAAGTCGCGACATGTTTCATCACAATGCCAAGGGCTTAAAAAGGCAATTTGGCCTGACAGAGAGTGAGGCCCGAGGTACTGTGCAGGCCTGCCCAAGGTGTGGGAACCACGGTCCTGGTATTGGGCTTGAGGTAAATCCAAAAGGGTTGAAAGCTCTAGAATTATGGCAGATGGATGTCACACATATTCCAGAGTTCGGCCGATTAAAGTATGTGCATGTAACCATTGATACCTTCTCCAAGATGATATGGGCAACTGCATTACCCGGAGAAAAGGCACAACAGGTGTGTAAGCATCTGTTGGCCTGCTTTGCCATATTGGGCGTGCCTGAACGCATAAAAACGGATAATGGACCTGCCTATGTCAGTCAAAAGTTTAGGACGTTTCTATCTCGATGGGGGGTTGATCATGTTACAGGGATTCCACACTCACCGACCAGGCAAGGACTAATAGAACGTACCCATCAAGTATTAAAAGATTATCTAAGAAAGCAAAAAGGTGAGGAGATGGACGCACAGCAGAGGCTGCACCGTGCGCTCTTCACCCTGAATTATCTTTGTCTCATGGGCGACCGTGAAGAACCCCCGGTAATCATTCACCACCGAAATCTTAAGTTTAATAATACAACAACGTTACCACAGTTTAAAGTAATGTATCGGGACCCAGTCTCTGGAATATGGATTGGGCCCGCCCCTGTTGTCTTTAATGGTCGAGGTTATATGTGTGTCTCCACAGATCGTGGTCCAGTGTGGGTACCCAGCAAGAATGTGAAGCCTGTCTTGACTCACCATGACTCATCTAGCGAATAAGCAGACAGAGATCCTGATTCTGGGAATGCTGTTCCCAGTGGCTCTCCACAAGATTGAACACAGACAACGTTACCTGGGCGAACACAACAGGGCAATAAGCCTTTTGTCTGTCGCTAGCTTCTGCTACGCAACCCTTTAGAACCTGCCTAGTAGGAATTCCCAGCAGTATGAAAAAAGTGAATTTTCTGAGTATAGCAGGGGGAGGTGCAACAGCAGTATGCCTGCTACTAATTGTAGTGCCGCGCTTATTAATGCATTACATGCTACGCTACCTTAGGATCCTCAAGAGCTAACTCTTTGTGCCTGAGGCAGCAGCAGACAACGCCTTAACCTACTAGAGGACCAAAATAGCCTGCGACATGCAATTCTGCAAAATAGGGCTGCAATTGATTTTTTGCTCTTAGTACAAGGCCATGGTTGTGAGGATTTTGAAGGTGTGTGCTGCGTGGATTTGTCTGATCATAGTGAATCCATTCACAAACAGTTGCAGTGGTTGAAGGAGCACACAAGAAAAAGCCGTCAGCACCATGGACTATTAGACAAATGGCTAATTAACCTGTTTGGCAATCTACCGCAGTGGCTAATAGGGTTGCTTACTGAAGGCTTACGCATTTTAATAATCCTTATAATTGTAGGTTTGTGCTTATGTGTAGTACTACGCTGCCTGAAGAACGCTTTGCTAAAAGTAGTGCACCACGCTTGGATTGCTCATAAACAAGAAGGGGGAATTGTGGAGGAATGGTTAAGCGAGAGAGGGCCTGATCTGATTGGGATGAGCAATCCCGTTCTCAGGGTAAGGGAAGGAATGTAGGCCAAGGCGAGCGAGCCTTGCAGCGGCCTTGAGCACTACAAAAGAAGGTATTCACAAAACTGGTAAACAAGTCTAGACGGAACTAGGTTCCATAAATGTCGACAGAGCGTGGACAGCAACCTTGCACCAATCATATATCCGCTTTATGCGCGTGGACAGAAACTGTAGCCAATCATGTAGCTATTGCTAGCGCATGCTTATTGCTTGTCTATATATACTTTGTGTAAGCTCTAATAAAGAGAGAACGACCATACTCACATTGAGACTCCGTCGTTACTCCGGGCCCGTCCCCCCACTCCAACACTGTCTAAAGCTTGCAACCAGAAGGACATAAATCTTAAAAGGATTTGCATCATTAATACTTCCAAGAATATGAAGTTACAACATTATCTTTTTAAGAGGCTGTAAGAAGGAAAAGGAGCCAAATGCCAAAAATAAGCAGTTGTAGTGACATATATAAATATCCAACTGAAATCAAGGAGAGGAGATGAGACGAGAGGAGAGGGAGAGGGAGAGGGGAAGGGAAAGGGAGAGGAGAGGATGCAACCTGCACTGCTGTGCCCAGGGTAGCCTATGCCTCAGTCACCAGTTTAGTGAACTCCTCTCAGGAATCAGCAGAAGAGATTCAGCAAAGACAGAGATCTTCTCCAGGGACTTGGATGCTGGCCAACAAAGCCAAATATAACCAGAAAGATGCAGAGAAGTACATCCTCCTCCCCATGGGCCGTGGGCTATTAGCCCTCTGATCCTTGCCACTCATTCTCTGCCCTAAAAGGGCTGTACAAAATCAGCAAGGAGGACACTCAGAGCAGAGCAGTTAGTCCTCTTCTTGGACAGATGGCCTAACTGGAGAAAAATAAACAGTTTGCTATGACCTTCTTGAAAGGGTGGATGCTTTCCTCTTCACACAGACTGAGATTGATTATCTGGAAAATAGATCAGAAGAAGGAATACAACCTCCACAGGTAGCACAATGAAGCAAGAAGCCACCAAAGGCTTCTTAAGTGCAAGATACCAAGAACAAGTTCGTATATGGCAAGAGCAACCTGAAGCACTGCAATACACCAGAGCAGCTGAGAACTGAAATGTCATGTCAGCTGTGCCTTCTATGGCCCATGCTGCAGGGGAGGGAGAGCTTTGAGTAGCCCCAGGCACTGCAAGGAAGAACTCTCCAGTCTCACGTAGTGTTCTCTGTGAGAGAACGTACCCTCTCTAAAGGAAAATGTACCTATGAGAACTCTCTATGGCACGCTCCTGGGTTTGACTTAAAAGCCAATCTGCAAGTGTCACAAGCTACCTAAAGTGTTTGAACAGAAGAGGAAAATCTTTACTGTTAAATGCAATCATACTAGTTCATTTTGTTGTTTTATCTTTTGTAACTTTGTTCTGTAATTACAAATTTGTTTTTAAGTAAGCACACTCTTCAGTTCCTTAAATCCTGAAAAATAATAAAGCTAAGTCTGAGTAAAATAATACACAACTGGGAACTCAATTCCTAGAGAAGGTCTGGAGAGGAAACAGAGTAACTCCGCAGCAAGCATTAGTCAAGCAAGCAATCTAGCATATGACAAGACAGTGATGAGCATATATGAATCCCAGCATCCCCAGGATGCTTGTAGCAATATCTGCTAAGCATTTTCATCGTATCTTGTATATGGTAAAAATACATTTTAAATATCTTCAATATTTGTCAAGCAACAAGCAACTCACTTTCGGTATCCTGAACTTAGCATCAGTAGCAAAATCAAATTAAAAACACTTTTATGGTTAAATGTTTAACTGTTAGAGTCACTTCTCACATCTCATGTTTTATCTACAGCAGACTTCATACATACAGTTAACTGCAGACCTAACAGTTGAAATTAATTCAATAATAGCAAGGAATAGTTTGATCCAGAGAATAGTTTGATACAATGCAAACAGCTGTTTCCAGCAAACAGTAGTGTCACACACAGCATTGCTTATCAACAAAGCTTATCAACATCAATTTAATTACACCCACAGTATTTTTTGAAGAACTTAGTAATAACCCTTGAAAGAGAACATAAAGGTATATGAATGTTAGGAGCTCTTTGATAGTAGGATATCTTAATCAAAATTGTAAAAAATCCACAAGCAAAAGCAATATCATCATTGTAAGTGAAGATCCTGTCAAGTTGCTGTTACTTTATACAGATAACTATAGATCCATTCTGTAGCTCTGTGTTAAATAAATACAATGGGAATCTAAAAAAGTGACATTTTATGGACCGTAACAAATGAGTAAAAGTGTCTCAAATATATTAATGTTTTCAATTTATACATATAGCTGGTAATGACAGATTGAAATAATATCTTAAATCATGTAACACACATACATAAAATACAGAAAAATGGTTACTGTAGACTCTTTCTAAAAATTAACAAAACATACATACATTGTAAAAAACTTGCGAAAAAAAGCAAAAAACGTAGAAATTGCATATATCTACAAGAAGAACCTATACTAAAATAGAACCATGGGTCTGAAAAATCAGTTGTCGCTTCCTGACTTGATTGCGTCTGCATATTAAAAGAGTCCAAAATCTAAAGCTTTGTGATGAAATATATAGGTAGAATAGAATGGGTCAAGCTGGCTGGTTGGAACCTTTCTTTCCACTTCCTTCTTTCTGCCAAACTGTGGTATACCTGGAATTAATATTCCAGGCAGCACATTGTAAGTCCCATGAATCACAGCGGAAGAGGGCCTATGCTGTACTAAAATAAGCAAGCAACAGAAATACTATAGGTGTCAGCTACAATATGCACACAAGGCAGATGGAAAAAACAAGACTCTACCACAGTAAGAATATGTTACGTTGTTTACTAGTTACCTTACTGCACTGGTGAAGCCACATCTGGAATGCCAGGTCCATTTCTGGGCTCCCCCGTACAGGAGAGATACAGACCTGCTGGAGTGAGTCCAGCAAAAGGCCACAAGTGTGATGAATGAACTGGAGCATCTGTCATATGAGGAGAGTCTGAGACAGCTGGGACTGTTTATCCTGGAGGAGAGAAGGCTCAGGGGGGATCTTACCAGTGTTTATAAACACCTGGTGGGAGGGTGTAAAGGAGATGGAGCCAGACCCTTCCCAGTGCTGCCCAGTAACAGCACAAGAGGCAGTGGGCACATACTGAAACACAGGCAGTTCCCCTTGAACACAAAAAAAAGCACTTCTTCACTGTGAGGACTGTTGAACGTTTGAACAGGTTGTCCAGAGAGTCTGTGGAGTCTCCATCCTTGGAGATATTCAAAACCTGACTAGACACGGTCCTGGGCAATGTGCTCCAGGTGATCCTGCTTGAGCAGCAGGTTGGACCAGATCATCTCCACATGTCACTTCCCACCCCAATTATTCTGTGATTCTGAGATGTACAGATCTACATATTTTAAGACAGTGGCCAGCACTAATTCATTTTGTACTTTGTACATCTCACAGAACAAGCTGACAGAAGATTTGGTAGCTTTATTCACTCTGTATGCTTTTCTGGGGACACTATAGAGCACTCTCAGTTCTGTCCAGGATCACAAGGGACTGTTCCACTAGTCAAAAACTGAGGGTCAATAAGGACTTCCCAGCCATGTCTCCCTATAAGGAGAGGGAGTGCAACAGAATTACAAGTACAGCAGGTCAGCAGTACAGAAAATATCTACACGGGAATTGCATTATGATTCTTTGACATAAGTTTTATGTTCTTGAGCAGGAAGTATATTTTGAGCTATTAGGTGCTATTCCAAAGAAATAGTGACAAATGTGATACTGTACCAATAGAGGATAGTGACACCATACTAATACAGTACTACTTTTCAAAACCATACAGTTCTTTTAGAGTCAGAGAATGTTCCTGTTTCAGTAAGCAAAACAGACCACATTTTTAGGATATTTAAGTACCTAAACCCTAAACTGATCTAATTCAGGTCCCTATATGCATACAAGCTTCATCTTTAGATACTTAAATACATCAATAATCAGGAAGCAACATAATACAATGTTAAAGAAAATAAATGAATATAAAAATAAAAACAGAATTTATAAATACAATGCAGAATCTACTGTCAGTAACCTATTTTTAACAGTTTTATAGGTTTAATTATTTCTGGAAGAAATGTAAAATTTTCAAACATTTTAAAGGTAAAAAAGGAGAGTTGCTGGTAACTGAATATATAATACCTGCAAATAATCTTTAACAGATACGAGAGTTGTCTTGGATTCCCTGAATAGCACATGTTACTAATTATGCTTTAACAGTTTTAACTGAAGGCTCAAATTTTCTACTGAGAAAATAGGTTATCTGGGATATGACTGACTATGACTGATTATAATTTTCATAATAACACATAGCATAGTAAGAAAATGTTTAGAAACTTCAACAAGTTTCTGTTATGATCCTATTTGATTCTGCCTTAGTTAGGAAATAAACAAAAGAGGAAAAATACGGAGTTTCCCACTGCTAGTAAATTGGAATCAATCTGCTTCCACTCTTATCTCTAATTTTTAATTTGCATCATTTGCTTTTTGTGACAATTTTGCCTTAGTAACAAATTCTATTAGAATAAAAAAAGAAGACGACTTTCTAATCTAGAAGGTAGTAGGATCCACCAAGTGCATAAGCCACAGCTAAGCAAACTGAAATGAGAAATACACAACATTTTTAATAGTAAGGATAAATATCAGTTAGGAAAAAAAAAAAAAAACCTAGAAAGGGAAATAGTGCTTCTTCATCTCCTAGTAGGAGAGACCTGACCAAAAGAGAGATCTGACCAAGCTGACAGGAAATATACTATCAGGTATTTTCTTCAAGCTCAACATATTTGCAGAATCTCAACTGGAAATACGATCAACCTTACTGCATAAACATCAGAAGAAGAAAATCCTGTCTATGAGGGAAATGAAGGTCCTCTGTATCTTCACTTATATTTTTCAACCTTTCCCAGTTAAAGGGAAAAATCTAAAGGCAGACTTTGAATATCAAACCTTAATTTACACTGGAGTTCTAATAACACACTATCATACTTGATGTTGAAAAACTGGCTTCATTTAAGGTCACTATGACACGTATTATGGAAAATTTTAATGAAGCAAGGACTTCTAAAAATCTTTTGAAGATCATTAATATATTTGTTCTGCAAGGTATCACAGAAGGTCTACAGGAATATTAGCTTTCACATTTTTGATTCAAGTCTAATGAACTGGTAAAAAAGTATTGTTTTGGGGAGTGAAAAAAAGCAGCTGTCAGAATATTTTTGGAACCTCAGATTTCCGTAACGTGGATGCATTAGAGGTAGGATATTACTCATTATGATGAGAACTGTCTTGTTACATAAATAAATGTGACCCAATAGCTTCATTTTCTGTTGTTTTACAGTGCATCTCAGCTAGGGGTGTACATATTTTATTTGTATGTCTGTAATTCTTATGTTTATCAAAATTCTAGGGCCATCTTTCTGCTTTATGAGATACCAATGTATTGTCAGTCACTTTATTTTTATTTCCACCAGCTACTTTTAAATTTATTCTCTGCAATGGTCCTTGAACACATAAACTAACATTCCTTTCCCAAAGGATCAGAGCAATACATGAAGAGTAATTGGCTATAAAAATTTAATTTGGAGAAATATTCAGACTTTTCAGTGTGTGTCATATTTAGTCAGGTGAAGAGGAATTCTCCATCTGGGTAACACTGTAGACAAATTTTTTGTATGTTTGACACCAGATAGCAAATGATCAGTATTATATGTAAAGTACAAGCTGTAGTTTTAATTTTAAGCACACTGACTAAATTTAATGTGTTCATAAAAATAATGCAGTTTATGCATTGCTACACTGCATGTGCACCAAACTTTGACTAGACTTTCCTAGGAGTCTATTATCATTTAGTCACATAGATGCAGAATTTAGAGTATTCTCTAAATTTAATCCAAAGTCTACTCTGGGCCAGTTTTCATAGGTTCAGGGAGCAAAGAGGTCTTCTGAAATTTCTCACTTTCCAGCTACCAGTACCTTCCCTATAAGACTAAGATCCTCATATATAAACATGGGAAAGAAATGGACAGATTCATGTTTCAGATGTACTATTACAGCGTTCTATGAAACCAAGACATTTCTTTGCCTTCCTGCTAAAGTTTTAGTAATGCAACAGTGAAGAGCATTTGAGCTACTTATGAATGATCCCTTAATCATTTAACAAACTGATGGCATAAAATGGGGGAACGAATTCGGTATGGTGTCAATTGGTTAATTAACCAATAATCAATTGATATCCTTCTATCAATGCTTTTAATGTACAAAATACTGAGCTGACCTTTTTAAATAACTGTTTTGAAATTAATTTCAGTCTGTTTCCTAGAACTTTGGGAGATCTCTAAATTATATTTACAGGAATATATTCATATTCTGTTTTTTATGCCTTCCTTTATTTTGATACACAGTAATCTGTGGTTTAATACATTCTGTGTTTCTCCAGAAAGCTGCTTCATTTTCCTTCTTTAAAAATTTTTCTTGTTTTATTTGCTTTTAGTACATACATATGTCCAATTTAAAAATAAAAGAAATATGGAGTAATCATGAAGCTGTAAATAAATGGACTGTTGTCCAGTTTAAGAAGTGGTTAAAAAGCTATCAGAACAAAAAAAAGAGAGAAAACAAGACTAAAGAACACCACTGAACTACAGAAAAGGAAATGATACAGGTCATGAAATAGCAATAGCAAAAAAAATAAAAATAAAAAAAAAATCCAATGAGCTGCAACAGAATTATAACAATAAATTCTGTATTTTGGCAAGAGGATGCTAAAAAGAGAAGCAACAAGTTCATCACAAAGTGCATATAATTTCTTGAACCAGAGAGTGTATGCTGTTTCACTTCATAAGCCTGGAATCAATCAATTTACTTGATTCTACTTATTTACAGTGAGTCAGTGGATTGCTTACAATGCTTTCATTTGCTCAAGCTCGAATCTTACAGTTGTGCCTGCAGTTTCCTTTTGGGGGCTTTTGGGGGGAGGGGGTTGTTTGTTTCAAAGCCTTTAGATTCAAATCACAGGGTTATGACCTTATTCTGAAAAAGATTGTTTTGCTGTGCATGTTAAGAATTTGAGATAAGCCAGCGACAGTGTCAGCAGGTGAGAATGAGTAAGGTTAGAAATGATGTAAAAGTCTGTGAAAACACTTTAAATTCTGCCCGCCTAAAATATGAGGTCTTAAGAAGAACAGAGAGAGCCACAAAACAGGAATATGAAAGCAATTTCTTCTTCACCATCTCCCAATTATATTAACACAAAACTGCTTTACCACGGCTTCTTTTGGCAATCACACAACTAACTGTAGAGTTTGGTGGGAAAAAAATCAAAAATCACAGAACTAAGAGTTAAGAGAATCTAAACTTATTAACGAATTAAGGTGGAAAAAAAGAAAAACATGCATCTAGAAAAACTGACATTTCAATGTATTTGCCTTTTTCTTTGAGGAGTCAAAAAGCAGAATGTCTCCCCACAGTTTTGCTACCATAATTTATTTACTTTTTTTCTAAAAAAGAATGCAAAAACAATAAATGGAGAAGTTAAATATTACAGACATCTTACCCATTCCTTTCCCTTATTTCCTAGCATTTGCCACTGTTAAAAAAGTAAAATATTATTTGGAAGATATCAAATTAGAAATACCATTTACATATAATAAGCAGTTAAAATACTGTACTGGCCTGTATTTAGTGTTGAACAGTCGTAGGAAAATATATTCCAATTGATTTTTAAGGAAATACGTGTTATCTGAGTAGCTTTGGTTATTTTGAAAATTACAAAAGAGCAACACTTGGGGAACTGGGTACGTTTGCATATAGCCATGTTTGCTTTAGCCCAACAATAATAACTTCAAAGTGGCTTAATTAGGCTCAGAGATGTAGGTACACAGCCAGTTCAGTCACAGCAAATTTCAGGAGAATGTTAAATCATGTAAGTGTACTTCCCTGGATTAACTAATGTGGTGATGAATTGAAAACTCAGTTATGCGTAACCTCTTGCACAATTTTTTTTCTGTTTAGCAGCTTTATTCAGCCAAGAAGTCAAAGCAATACTGTATCTGACATTACCTGATATTGAAATGAGTAATTTTATTGCCATCTTGGCTTTATCTGTAGTACTATCTCACTCCCTTTCCAGAATATAACCGGTAAAAGTGCCAGGTGACATGGATGCTCAGTATTAGAGTTGTGAGCTCATCTGCATGCTTTTTTTGTACTGATGTGATGTTGCAGTGGTGCAGCAACTCCTCGCTGCAGATGTAAGTGTATTAAAGAGAATAACTGTTGAATTTTGCTTGCTGGGAGCAGACTACGTAGTATGCATTTTTCTACAGCAGAAGTGACTGAGCAGTAGAGAACAAAGTTATTTGTTGCCTTGTAATACCTGCTCCACCTTGGGTCAATGTAAATCCCTTCTGAGAAAGAAAAAGGAGGAGGAGATTGTGCTTCTCCAAGAAAGTCTCTCTGGAGAAGATGACTTTCTTCCGGAGTGGAGAGCAGGGTAGGAAGAAGCCTGCATCATGACTGCAACCACAGATATCCCCAGTCCTGTCCCTCCTCACCCTCCTTTCTGTCCACCCAAAAAAAGGGATCGGTCTGCCAAAATTCAGTCGATGAAAAGATCTGTGATAGTTTCATTAAACTCAGGAAACCACCCTTCTAGAACAGATGTGTTTTCAAACCTTTACTTTAACTTGTTTTGATATGCAGATCTAAGCTTTATCTATTTTAAAGTTACTTTGTTCTAACTTGGTGCTTTATGTTCTAGTAAGATGGCTTTAGACAAGAAATCCTTTGGTGTTTTTGCAGTGTTCTCTCTTAAAGAGAAGGAAAGCAGCCTTTTCATCTGCAGGTTGTGGCCTACCTGGGGACCTACCAACTGGCTACACCAGACTAAAGGTTCTTATTTCAGTACCATTTATGTGGCACAGTTCTCCAGTTACAGCAAACTACCACATGCCTATTGATTTCAGTGCAGCATTAGACACCACCTAGTAATTTTTTCTCTTTTCTATAAATGCACAGAAATAAACTTTATCACTACTGTAAGCTCCTTCATAATGGTATAAGCAGGTCTACACAAATGAGCTGCTAATTGATTTACAGCATTAGTCTATAAACCTTCACAGTTAAATGAATACTAAGGTGGTCAATGGAGGAATAGAGTTAATTTTAACCTGTAGTATAGTACACGAGACAAAAATTTTCATTTCTCCCAAGCCTTATTGCAGAATTCAAACACAACAGTTTCAAGATAAGCAGAACTTCTGCTTGCCTGGGGCTAATAATTCAAGTCTAGGTGGCCAAGTTATGCCACCAGAATACAGTTTGGAAAACACATTAAGTGAAAGGACACAAAAATGCTAGAAAACAAATGACAAACTATTTGTCAGCATTTGCCAATAACATTTAAGAAATATCTTCTTGTTTACATGGGTATTTCTACAAAGGATCCCAGGAGGGAAGTAATCTTCTCTTTCAGGCCACAAAACAAATACAGCAACATTGGTCATGGACTAAAATAATCCTTGTATGTCAACTGCACACAAAAGAAAAGTTCTAAAGTAGGGGATGTAAACAGCAACAGATCTCTGGAATAGCTGGCTGGATTAAAGAAAAAAGCACAAAAACTATTTAAAAATAGTTTGATGTTCTGTGATGCAAGGAACACGAAGACGAGGTATAAGGGTTATGTAGCAATAAAAGCAAAAAACTTGTCAATGCTAGAGAGTTTCTCAGTGAACCAGGACATCAAGCCCTTAAAATATTAATGTTTCAGCATGTTTTCATGTTTGCTCAGTTCAGAAGCTAACGGCACATGGGCTATTTGGAACGTGGTCTGAGCTGAAGAGAAAGGCAGGAGACTACCATGAAAGCAAAAGGGCTCACAATTCCTGAACCACTGACCTCCAGTCTGTTCCCACTCTGTAAGCACCTATTCAGTCTGCCCACACACTGAGGCAGATCTCCTTGGAGAATGCACTGTAGAAAGCAGAGCAGAAGATTCAAACAACCATGTTTTGGATATCAACAAATAGTGATATACAAATGATAGATTTAACAGAAAAGTGCGTCAATTAAAGCTCTTCCAGATCAGGTTGACTCCCGCTCACATTTACATATCTGAGGAAAGAGCTCTTCTTTTCATCTAATCTTCAAGATTCGATGCTGTTAAAGACAGACAAGTAGAAATCCATCTGAAAATGGTGTCAGTTTTTCCAGTACTAGTGGACTCACTGCACTGCACAGCTTTTGAGTAATGTGTCCAGAGGATGTAGAGAAAAGACAGAAAGGTCTATCTCAGAAACCACATCTACATCTCTTGTCTTGTAACCATCTAGAAAATCCTTTCTTCCTTATTTTTAGTATTACTGAGTTTCTCAGGACAAAATTCTAATCAAGTCTAATGGAAAAAGCTAAACTGAAATATAAATATACATAAAAAATAAATAAACACAAATACAGGAAACATCCCATTAATGATAAAACTGTCCTAAAAAGAAAGTGAACGTTTAATAAAAAAATATTTTTAATAATTTTTGAGCTAGGGTATTCATCTGATGACACCTTATTTTTAATTAATGACCTAAACAGTGGGTTGCACTGTCTCAGACATTTTCAAATGATCTATTTCATTCATTGAAGTCACTTAGTTTCTCATGTAATGGGAAGACTTTAACCATGTTTTCAGAGGGAAAAAAGTGATAATTCTAGAGTTTTCAATAGGAAGATCTGGTTAACAGCTGAGTAGTAATTACAAAAAATCACATCAGGATGCTGAGACCAAACCTTTTGTCTGTGGCACAGACTGTGAATTTAAACTGCTCCATTTAAAACTTTAGTTTAATGTAAAGTCAGGACATTTTTCCCTTCAAGTCAGTGATGAAAAGGATGGGTGGGAAGCAATTATTCCTTTGTACAACTTAGGAAATTGTACGTATTTTGGAAGTAGGGCCTAAGTAAAAGGAGAGGACATGTGAAGAATGAATTCACTTCTAAATATAGATCTCCTTCTCCACATTGTTGCCACAATACTCTTCCTCACTTCTTAGTATTTTACAGATGAACCTCTGTGGAGGGTCTAAACAAAAAGCACATCATAATATGCATTCTTTTATGCATGGAAAGATCACAGCTAAACTCACAGGAAAAAAGAAATATATTTGAGGCAGGAGGCACTTAAGCATTGCGTTACAGTAGATGAAGAAGGTGTACTCCCAGCTAGAAATGCAATTGGTCTACCAGAAAAGAAGTAGCAATAGTTCGAATTGAAATTTGACTTCGCAAAGAATCCAGTATGTCCTGAGACAGACTTCTTCTCATCAGTCAACACATGTCCTAAAATGTGACCAGCAGGCTGTCAATCCCAAGTTCTCCAGGAACATCCGACACAGAACCTGGAAGCACTAGGAGTCTGTGCTGTAGCTAGGGCTTAGCTTCCAGTTCCTCTTTTCGTATCTAGAAAGCCTCAGACCTTCTGGTCTCCAGCACTGGGGATGGAAATCCTCGGAGCCAGATGCTTCAGGTCACTCCTATACTACTCAAAAGTTTGGCAGTTTATGGAAGTATTGACTCTGAAGACTGATGAATTTCTGCAGAACTAGCACGCTCAGGTTTTGAGAAGCCATGGTGAGTTTCTAAAGTCAGTAATCTCAAAATGCTAAATTCCAGTAACCATCAAATTTTCTTTTTAATGTTCTAAATTAAGACAAAAAACATCAAAATCTTGATTATTTTTCACAGTTGCAGAACCCATTTCCCAAGCAGTTCAACTTAAAAGTTACTGTGCAATCAAACTAACTTCTCAGCTCATAGTTGGTTACTTTATTCTGTCATATTTATCACTTCGTGATATTGCACTTTTTTTAATATGTGCTGCTTCCAAGAACCAGGAGAAGATATCTGGAACATTCTGCATTTTTTCACACTTGTCTCAAAAGGGAACTGTTCAGACCAAAACTTTAGATAGGAAATACAGCCATAACCTATCCGGTAAACTCCAGTGTTAAAGACAGAAGGTAGCCACATGAATTTGTATGCAATGTATTCAGATTATTTTCTACGTCTTGACACAGAAATGTTTCAGCAACTCATAATTATTAATTACTTCACTAGGAAAATCTTTCTGAATAGCAATTTCTCAAAAAAATCAGGGGAGGTTGTATCAAGCTAATGCATTCATATCTTACAGGACATCTTCAAAGATGGTATTAAAATTGAGCAGTAAAATGACATTATAATCACTGCAAAGGAGTTTTGAGTCCAGAAGCATTTTTAAATGCGAGCCAGAGGAAGAAAAGCAATAAAGATATGGGGGAGAAAACCCAGCCCAGAAGAGAGAGATTTTTCACTCAGAGGTATAAAAGGCAGATGGAATTAGTCTCTCAAGTCTGAATAGGAAAAAGAAAATGTTTCACTTGAGTGAACTACTTAGATCACAGCCAAGTGTGTCTATTAGAAGTACAAATTGTGTTGGACAAACTTTCTCTTTACTTCAGATGACCTTATTGAACTCCAGTTCAGAAGAACAGACCCTTCTACCATATCAAGAATCCACATCAATTCAAGGACTCAGAGAAGTCACTTCTGGTTACAAGTGAGTGCAGCAATTGCCTCCTTGAAGCCGTTGAAAACTACCGAGCTTGGATTCAATAGTAGTGTTCTTTTTTTCTCCCTTTCTGATCTGGATCCATGCTTTGTACAAACAAAGCACACAAAACACTTTGGCACACAAGAACACAGTCTCAAGATGAGCAACTCTATATTGTGCTTGAAATTTGCATTTGTCTGCCAATACATACATATTTCTTGGCAAGCCAGAGAGCATGATTTTGTACAATTTATTATGTTTTCATTAGAAATTTAATGTTTGTAAGCTAACTGTTCTTTTCTCCCAGCAAATGCTGAAAGGTCATTTCAAAAGCAAGCTGCAGCTGCTGTCGTAATTAGACTGTTCATTTTTTTAAAAAACATAGACAACTCAGTGAAAAAAAAATTATGTTATTTATTTCTTCAAAGTTGAAAAAATCCCCATATATTCCATTGGAATATTACTACACTGCTACACATAAAGTTGAGAAATCAGTAAGATTTAACACAGTGAGCTAAGGTACAGGCAATTTCTCAGATATTACTGCAAGAGATAAACACACCTGTGAGACAAATACTAATTTCTCATTACATTTTGCAGAACTATTAAAGCTTCAATTCAATATCAATACACCAATAAGAAAAAAATGAATTAAGTAACTCCTTCCTTTTAAAAGCAAGAATTTCTGATTACCTTTTCTTTCCTCATCACGATTTTGGAATGCATATTCTCATCAATGCCACAATGTTGAGATTAATACCTTACCTCATGTCTGGTATCGATTTTAGATCTAGCTTTAACAGTTTATCAGCTAGCAGCTGTTCAAATCAAAATGTACTGACGTAGAGGGGAATGCAAGAGGCAAGATGATAACTGGGATTATGTGATTTCAAAGACTCAGTATCTCCCAAACTATCAGGTCTATAAAATCTGCTGCTCTCACCAATGGAAAGCCAAAGCCACTTCCAGCTTTTCAGTTGGTGTATTTTTATTTTTGACCCTAGAATTGCTCAGAAAACATTATCTAACAGTATTATCTAACAGTGCTGAGCCAGCATTTGTTTTACTCAGAACAAATGATCTCTATGCTTCAACAGCAATTAATTTGCAGAATGGGTTCAAAACTCGAATACTTCCTCATATGAATTAGTCTAACTTTATAATATACTATTACTGGCATACAGCAAAACAGAACTACAGTCTGACCTACAGATAACGAAACAACCCAACTTTTAAGGATTGCTGTTTTGTCCTGTTTTCCATTTATCACTGACCTATGGAAGATACATATTAGATGACAAATTCTCTCTCATTTTGAACTAGCTTAATGTTGTGACCTAACATATTGAGGATACTGTCAAAATCTGAAAATCTGTCATTTGCTGTTATACTGCTAAAAAGTAGCAATAATCTAGAACAGCATAATGGTTCAAAATGTGAGTCGTTTGCCATGTTATTTGGAATTTCAAGAACTTATGCATTTCAGGAAGTTTAATACTTCTATTATAGTCACCATTCATAATATATTTTTCGGGGGGTTTAACCTCTAATGTCCCAGGGTAAATTTCGATGAAATGACTGTTACAGAAAAAATATTTCTAGGCCGTCTGGAAAGAATTGCAATGCAGTGTGTTGTCACATTTAGAAACAGACTATTACTAGCTCTAGTAGAAAGTATCTCTGAAAAGGAGGCAAATCCCCTTGCTCAACCTGGGTCACTGGAAATAATGATAACTGGGAAGGATACATCCAGCTCAAGTCTTAAGACTAAACATGGAACTTTTAAAATAAACATAGTAAGATCCTCACAGACTGACAACTGTAAGAATTTCTAGAAAAAATCTAAACTGTCTGAAGTAACAGAATCCAAAACAGAAATTCTTAAGACTTATTAGAAAAAATGAGGTAGCAGTCCTTCTTTTCAACCTTGGCCAAAGACAACACAGGGGATAGAAAAGGAGAAATAGGAGGAGATAAATAAAATCTCTAAGAGTCTTTGTAAAAAAAACCACAACACCATTACAGCTGTATCCCTGGCACAACCCTGGAAGAGGAATATGTTGCACAATGAATTACCATAATCAGTTTTTGGTTCATGAACACAGCTCAAGCAACACTTTCAATACTTTCCTTCCAGAGACTATGGACCTGAACTTGCTTCATGCAAGTGGAACTTTTCCCACGATCTGCTCTTATATAGCAAGAAACAGTTACTAACAATCACTTTTTAATATGGCATGCTGCTTTAGGAGAGGGAATTTTATTTAAAGTCACTGCCATGGATTTTGCTGCTTCATCTTGAGATCTACTTGCACTACTGAAGTATTCATTTTCTACACATTTTTCCCACTTTAATGAGCAATTGCATAATAACATTACAGCAGTCTCACAGCTCTGCCACTAACAACACATGATGTTATGGTTCTCTAGTACATGATAAAGAGAAAATAAACAAATGAATAAAGGAATAATGAAATCCCATTTACTGCTACTTTTAAATACATGCTCTCCATTTACCTTACTAAAATTTCTTTAGCTATAAATAATCATCTATCAAGTTATTTCTTTTTCAAATAACATACAAAAACCATGAATATGTGAGAAAAAACAAGGCTGAAATGAACTAGCATTCAGCATAGCTCAGGTGCAGTTTTGGGCAGTAGCAGCACTGATCATTCTTCTGAAAGAAACGCAAACTTAAAACTTGCTGAAAGGAAGATCATCAAAACATGTTCACTAGAATGTGCCCCAGGATAAGGAATATCTGCCCTTTTGGTTTGTGATATCTATATATTAACACAGGTTCATTCTCTGCTTTTAGTGGTTTTTTTTCTCTGTACCATATTTTACTCTGAGTCATACCTCAGATATTTTCTTGCTAACAGTCTCAATGATGATGCATTTAAGATTGGGAAATGTAATTGCTTTTCTGGGTTTTTATTACATTCATTTACTACCATACCTACTAAAAAGTATCATAATGGATGAACTGCAGGTAAATGATCCAAGACAAATTTAATCTAATTTATCTACTAAATCACTTTAATTAGTTTTGGACTGTCAGCTGTTACTTCTACTTTTTTAAAACAAAAAAGAACAAAAACTCTAATTTGAAAAAAGGTCCCATTTTCCTGAAGCCAAATAACCTCCCACAAATTCAAAAACAAATTATCAGACCAGTAATTTTGTTCAGTGCTGTACCTTAAGAAAAAAGCTCACAGGAAAATAAAGTGTCATTAGCACATGGCTTCCAATTTACAGCTTTGGTGATAAGACACAAAATAACAAACATCTGTCATCTTCAAAAGAGCTCTTAACCTTCTTGTATTATCTAATGGCTAGCAGTCTCAGGAGCAATTGAGCAGTCTTGTTTAGATTGATTTAAATTCATGTTTCTTTTAATGTATGTTTATAAAAATTCAAATTGTCATTTGGTTTGCTCTTCTACATTACTTATTGATGCGTGATACAGTAGTATACAGCTAAAAACATGAATTTGTGAGAACATAAAGCTAAATATGGTAATGACTGCCACCACAAAGTGTGGACAGCTGTTATTAACAATATATATAAAATCATAAAAATATACTTAGTATCTTTTTGTATCTTGGACCAACAGAATGAAAAACCATTTAAAATTCTTTTCTTTTACGCATAGCTTGTAAATAAACAATAGATGTAAAAACCTTCATTATATATATAGTGTGTTCTTCTGTTCCCAAGCAGAAACTGCTTTTAAAGAAGTTTCATATTGATTTTAAAGAATAAACTATGGAAAATAAAGCTATTATTTCAATAGTAAATGAATTTTTGTCCCATGAATTTACACATGTAGCTTTTTGAACCCATGTAACTTTTAGCATCCACAACATGCTGCAAAAAGAGTTGCACAGCTTCATTATATATTATTTGAAGAATGCAAGCAGAACAATCCCCAATGATTTCAATCAGGACGAGGGGTTTTTTTCCCCTCCAGCTGTGAATTCACACACACCTAATTCCTCTCAATAGGTGACATCTAGGTATACATAATATACAGTACTTTAAACAAGATAAAACAAATCAGAAGTTGACTTCTCTACTATGTTAAGGAAAGTAGCTAAAAGGCACATTCCTGTATCACCTAAAAGTTATGGGAAAAATTCTAATGAACACAATTCCTTGGACATTCTGTTAGTAGTTCTGCATTTCACCCCAAGAAATTACTTCCAAAAATGAAAGCACTTTTTTTCAAAAGAATTTCCTGTTTAATTTCAGAACCTGAAAAATTTTATATCTGAAGAAAATCTGCTGTAGGTTTCAGCACATACACTGCGAATAATGAAAGCAAGCAACTGATTCTACTATTTCAGAGAACAAACAAAAAATGTTTCAAATTTCTCAATGATTAAAGATTACACAGGCATAACAAAAACACAGCAAACTACCATGCTTAATGTCAAAAGGGATGAAAGAAAAATATATTCCACTAAGAAACTAGTTTGCACAGGCATAAAATTATTGGGAGAACTCAAGAAGCTCTGAGCCCCCAGTATTTCCCTGTACAGTATGCACTGCTGTGTCACATGCTAAGTTACTCCATAACCCTTCTGTCCATACAGGAACATGTCTGCCCCTAGTGTCTCTATCTTTAGAAGTAAATATAATTCATGTCTCAATTCTTTTGAGGTAATTTTTGGGTCATGAATACTACCATTTAATGGAAGAAAATAAGTTCTGAAGCTGTTTAACTTATCTGAGAAAAAACATCAGAGGGTATATGTCAGTGAGCAAGAGGGACTTACTAATTTGAAAATGAAAGCACAAAAATCTTTCTCTGCATGACCTGAAATTGAGGAAATAATGGAAATGCTGGAAATGCAAGTTCAATTACGATTTAGATGTAGTAGTTTAAAATGTTACTGCCTTTCAGCTGTTCATTACCATGCCCTCAGAGAAGATGTTCTAATCATGTGAATTGTAAATATTTTCAGTATATTTCAGTGCACAGTAAAACACGTTAGCTTAAATCATCTAACAAATGAGAGCATTAAAGAATCAATTTTTACTACTATGGATTACAGTAATATCCTAAATTAGGTGAACAATGAGACAGCAGACTCAGACTTTACCAAGTCTCTGAAAAATCTCTTAAAACAAGCCTTTTGCTTCATGCACGCAGCTCTATGCCTCCAAGTGCCAAAGCAACATTTAGCTTTCAGAAAGCAGAACACTTAACAGAATTTGAAATTTCTGTTAGCTCTTACTCAAGCCATGAAATGAATATTATTTGGGGGCAGGCATGTGGAAAACACAGCTTTATAAAGGACCAGCACACCCCCGATGTCTTAATTATCCTAAAATAATTAAAAACACACACAAATTCAGCACAAGCTTCTATGGTATATGTTTCTGGTTCTTATTTAACACATGCATTCTTCATTAGATTATATTTTATATTAGTACAGTAGAGGGACTGTAGCATTGCTAAACTAAATTTTTTCACATTTATACCTTTGTCTT
The DNA here is from genome assembly GCF_036417845.1 of Apteryx mantelli. Taxonomy (NCBI): domain Eukaryota; kingdom Metazoa; phylum Chordata; class Aves; order Apterygiformes; family Apterygidae; genus Apteryx; species Apteryx mantelli. The sequence goes on along the minus strand of NC_089980.1, from coordinate 109,590,419 downwards.
GCATACGGCATTTTAGTATGATCCTCTTCAGAATTTTTCACAGAAAAATAAGAAAATAAGTAACTTTCAATTACGACACAAACAGCTCTTCAGTGGTTACATTTTGATTATCCAAATGTAACCACTGATTCATTAAATAAAAGGAGCAAATTGTGACAGCACCTTTCTATTCTGGATTTTGGTTTTCAAAGAGAATTTTTAGCAACATCACCTTGTGTGACAAAGTTTTAGTCATAGTTATGACACAGGTATTCATATGGAGCTCCAACCTCTACAGGTATGACGTGGAATACTGATGTAAAATGTCCACTGAAATTTGATATAATAACTAACAGTTATTAATGCAATATTTCTATTTTTTGTCTCTATTACTCACATAGTAAAGCTAGATATTGTATCTTGGTGTCACTGGGACATTACTTTACATTTCTTTAGAACAGTGTTTAGTTGTTCAGCACTTGGTGAAATGGGACAAACTGAACTATCATGGGAAGTCATTCTCATGTCCAAAAGATGTTACTAACATGCTTGATAATATAAGTGTAGAGACTGAAAGGCAAATAAGAAAATTAGTATTTACAGACCAAGTCTGACTAAACCCACTTGACCTTTGTGCCTCAGGAAAAAAAAGCCTGTCGCATATAATTCAACATTCATTGCTTGAGTGAGAACTGTTATGGGATGGACAGACAATGGATACTTCCACACTGTATCTGAGACAGGTGGGAAGAAAGTAGCCTAGACAACTTCACAAATCCATGATGCACAGAAGTAGAGCTCTCTTACAGCACATTCACAGCACTATGAGCTGCCCAAGCTCAGGCTGCCTTCACCCACCAATTACCCTCGTAAAATGGAGCACTGGGGCCTTTCTAGGGAGGTGATGAGAACATTGTGAGACTGTGACTTTTCAGTGATCTGCATTCAAAGAGTTGGCGGTGCCATCCCATTTCTGATCCACTGTCAGTACCACATCATAGTGACTTGTACTATGACTACTTCTAAACCCATCAATTAGCTTGGGGGCATATCTGTCACATGCAAGAGGTGAACCTTCTAAATATATTGACAGTAATTCAGTGAGGACAATACTAGTACTGATGATGCAGCTGTTATATGCTTTCTGCTTATTTGGAGAAAAGAAGCAGGGATCTTGCAGTTTAAGTCTGCTGTTCAAAAACCATGTTCTTCAATCCTAAAAAATCATCCGTTGCAAAGAGTAAGTAACTTCTGAGGAATGTTCTGGTTTTTAAACATTTTCAAAATTGTTTCTTTTCTCTCCACTTTTAAAGAAATCCACTAAGTATTGTAATTTTCAAATTAATGGAGTCCATGTTTCTGTCAGATGAGTACATGATGGGGTCAAAGAAGTGGTTGCTAAGACGGGAATTTTTTTTTTAACCTGTTTAGCTTGCAGGCATTGTTAAAGGCTAGTAAAGACAAATTTAAGACTCTGCTACCACATACTTAATAGATTTTCTGTTTAATTTTTCTGCTTTTTTGACTCAAATATTTTAGTCCACTTATATGACAGCTGTATTAAACTACACTGTGTTAGCAAACTCAGTGGACTGGTTATGAAAACATGACTGCCATTCCCATTAACAGGATGAGAGCTGCATCTATTCATGAAAAAGAAAATATGTTCCTGTATCCTTACTGTCTTCAAATTGTGAATATATGTCTTGAAATCCATTCTGATTAGAACCTAATATCTAAACATGCATGTTATAATGTGCACCCCAGCAATTTTACATTTCTGAAGCATTCATCATTCTTATAGATAAATATAATAGCTATTCCACCCTAAATGGATTAAAAAAAAAAAAAAAAGATATTACCAGGTAGAACTGATAATACAGAACACTGAAAATGAATGGAAACAGTATAAAATAGTTTGCAAAATCTGAAGAGAGCAACTGATTAAAAGTTCTGTCATTCATTTAAGGGACTCATTAAATATACACTTTATGTATACGGTCACTTTTATCATACTTTGTAAGTGGTCCATGATGATATTGTAGGCAAACAGAGAAATAATGTAAACAATATGGCTATATATAAAATATACAGAAGTGATGAAAAATGTTTAAGTGCCTCATGACAGCTAGTGTCTTTTGGAAATGTACTTAAGTTTTAAATGTGGGATTGTGAAGTTTGATAAAGCCAAATTCAAATGTAATGTCCATATACTACATCCACTTAATGGAAAATTTTATTTAAATCATTTGAAAAGGCTGCCATTTGCTGAAAAAATGCTGAAAAAGCCTGGGAATGGATGATAGATGGCTGAGGTAGTAGCAAGATATCCTGTTATTGAATCCAGTGACAGGTGCAGCTGCTTAAGCAAATAGCTTAGGATATATGGAATCTGAGATTTGCTAGTAATTGATGTTACTGTAGAGAAAATGACAGGGTTTTTTTTTTCACTTTGCTGGTATCTGGATCTGCAAGATTCATTTCTATTATGTTCAGACCTTTTTGGTACTTCTGAAGAATGCACCTTTTCTTGAAGAAATCATGCATTAAGCCTCCAGTAAGATAGCCTGCAAGATGGACTAGAACAAGGTTTAGGACCACTACATCACCTTTACCTTAAAAAGCAATACTGGATTCTGAGGCAAAAATAGGGGTGCTCTCAATAAGCAGCTGTTCACAGGCTATTTAATCTTTATTATCTTTCAGAATAAACACAGATGATTACACTGCAACTACTGCTGACTATATATAATGGCAGCATGGTTTGAGCATGAAAATGAACAAACCCAGCAAAATCTCTTTTGTCTATTCAAAAGAAAGAGAGAACATGACAGTCTCCTATTTCCATAAAGTAAAAATGGCACAAACACTGGTGGCATAAACACTGGAACGAGAACAGCGGTCCACAGGGTTGAAAGATTTCTGTTTTGTTTGGGCTTTATTACCATGTGAAGACTGGCACTCACAATTAGCCTGAATTTCCTAGAAATTAAAATGAAGCAGCAGCTGCATCACCATGGGATAAAATAAGCCTGCTATATTTTGCAGCATGAGTCAGAGAGCCGACAAAAACAAAGGGCAGAGTAATTGGGAAAGGTGATTTTATAAGTTAGGTGACACCTAAGAGAGGAGAATCTGGTTATATAAAATCGTTACCAGGTACTTGTGATTGTCCTAACCCTTTTGCCCTAAGTTAATAACCTTATGTTTAAGCAAACAATCAGTAATTTAATAGTTATCCTTAGATGACCCTCAGGCATATTCACAAACTTTCTTCCCTTCTAGTGTTTCTGTATGCCTGATGTCTTTAGAGAGCATCTGAGGGAGTGAAAATCCTTTTTTCCTGCACCTCGGCTTCTATTCATAATTCAGAGCATCAGATAAAAGTAATAATGAAAAAAATTGCTGTTGTTGTTGCCTTAGAGTGATGCTGTAGCCTCAACTAAATGGGGCCTCATTATCAAATTTGCTTTTTATTATTATGTTAAAAGAACCCAAGTAATTTATGAATTATGTGCAGATCCTAGCTAGCTAGCCAAAATTCAAATGAAATACATTAGCACTTTCATACAACGTAAATTTATCGTTTCTCTCACATGAAAAAAATGGACAATACCCTAATTATCCTTTCAAATAAAAATTATCTTCATTTTACAAGGGAAAAAACAGTGTTTGTATTCAGGTGTTTATGATCACACACAGCACTAAAAAAATCACTGCTCCACCTCTAGCAGTGGCCCAACAGGCTCAAACACAACACACTGGTGTCAAAACGAGAATCCAAACTCAGTTCTTGGCTTCAGTCTTTGAGTTTGTGTTTCTGTAATAGCCTGCCATCTGGTTGGGACTGGATAAACTTGCTTTACCCTCGGACAACTCCCCTGTAACCAACCTGCTCAGGGCGCCGCGCCTGCCTGCGTGTGAAGAACCTTCCAGAACGGCAGGCCAGGACCGCCCGCGACGGCGGCAGCCAATCGTCGGGCGCCGCGGGAACTTGAGCCAATCAGAACCGGGTATTCGCTCCGATAGCCTATCACTGACGGGGCCGTCTGAGAGTCTGGGTGGGCCGTCGCGGGGAGGGGTCTCCCGCCCGCCGCCACGGCAAGGCCGCCTGAGGGCTCTCGCGGGGGGAGGGTCTGCTGGGTGCGGTGTCGCACCGCGCAGCCCCCGCGGGACGGGGAGCTCCTGCGAGGAACCGTCCCGCCCCCCCCCGCCGCGGACGGGGAGCTCCTGCGAAGAGCCGTTACGCGCCCCCCCCCCCCCCCCCCCCCGCCGCGGGATGGGGAGCTCTTGTTGATCCATGCTAAATGTATCTGTGGCTAAAGGTGCTCCGGTATGCGAGCTCATTTAGTCTCCACACTGTCAATTCGGTTTTGGACCATAATGCTTTCACATCCTGATTTAAACACAGATTGTTTATAGTTGTCCCAAGGGAATGCTATTAGAAAAGGACTTCCTGAAAAATATAAAATGATTATTTTTTACTGCACTTATTCTATTAAGTTTTAACAAATCCAAAATTATTGCAGAGAATGCTTTCACCAGAGCTCATTAAGAGAACAGCATGGCACTAGTACAGATTCTCTGCTTTTGGACAAAGGAAGATTCACAGCAAGGTGTTTCCAAGCACACACAACGCAAGCTTGAGTCCACCTTTAGAGACACTGCACAGACATATGCCATGTGTAATATAAACTACTGTCAAACGAATTCAGTTTAATTGGGGGTAGCAATTTAGAATTGATTTCAATATTTTCAGGGTTTTAATCTATTATTAATATTTTAAATTGAACTTGTCTCCCATGCTCTTTCTATAATTTTTTATAAAGATCTCTCACAATTGTTCTTGCCTTAGATTGTTCAAGAGAGATCTTCATTGCTGAAGACTCTGGTCTAGATCTTAACGTTGGAAGTCCAACACCTCCTGAAATACCACTCAATATCTTGCACTCTTGCAATTAAGTTACATTTCCAGTTACTGCATATGCTGGTCTGGTAACCAGATTTGAAAAAAAGTATGTATAAACAGGTAAATAAATATCATCACTGCCTCTTTTTTGAGTTATAACATCCATGAAAAATATGCTTCTTTTGATTTAAGACCATACCTTTTCATATTTCCTGAATTCACTTAGTGACTAAACGTTCTGTCCAAAATTTTTCCTATTTTTCTTGACATATATTGAAATATTTTTACATTATTTTTCTCTATGTCCATCTACATTTATCCACGATACAAAATACATATTACACTTTGAAGCTACTACAGTATCTTTCCTATTTTACCTGTAGTGAGAAGCCTCAATTTTTTAACTGCACTTTGGGCATCATTACAGATGTAGAGAATAACTTGCTGTCTCCTAAGGTTTTTGAGTATGTTTTGCCATGAAGTAAAGTCACTTGAGCTGAAATCTTGCATTTATTCTGTAGGAACTGTATTGCAATTTTAGGAAATAGACTGATCTAATATTCTAATCGTCAACCTGGAAATAGTGATTTATCCTCTATTTAAAAATCTCATCACTGTCAAAGGTCATCTGAAGGACAGCCAAATTTACTTATTTTTAGTCTAAGTCAGAAACTTCTATCTGGCTGTCCAAATACAACATTATGGAAAATTAAGATTAGTTTTATTGGACTAAACTTGTTAGAACCAAGCTGTAAAGTATGCTCCCAGCAGGGCTTACTAAGCAGACTCAAAATGCTGCTCTCACTCCTATGTTCCCATTGATTAAATTAGAACTTTGTTGCTAACTGAAGAGGGTTGGCAAACTCAAGTCCTGTGAATTCATTCAAACCGAAATGTTTCTTTTTAGGAATGTTTACTGTTTGAACAGTTCTTTTCTGTTATGTATTTGCTATGTTGAAAGTGCTTTTGCAAATGAGGCACTTGCATTTTTTTTCAATTTTCAGATTAATAGTATTTTCCAACATTCTGTTAACAAAATAGTACAACATACAACTGTACCACTACTACTGCATTACCAGGAAAAAGAAACACTGATTTATCACCCAATGAGAACAGTGAAAGACAACAGCATTGTTGCTCATGTCCCAGGCAGATACTTTTAATTAGCACCAAATTAAACTATATTAGAAGGATAATTGGTTCAGTGCAGTAAAACAAATTACTATAGCTACATTCAATTTTTTTGCAGAAAGTGCATGTATTTCAGCATTCTATTAAAATAAAACCAGAATGCTGAGGCACAATTAATATATTAACAAATCATTTTCATAAAAAAGATACCAAAAGGCTTTATGTTATTACAAGAGACATTTGCATATAACATCACAAAGGAAAGGGTATCTGTGAGAGTACATAAATAGTAGCTATGTAAGAGTTATATGACCAATTCTAACCAAGAATCTTCTCTTAAATTATGAGAAAAAAATAGTTATAAAAATAATTGTCACATTATCATGTGGGATGATATTCATTCTGAATAATTTGTGCTCCTGACTTGGCTCCAAACTTTAGGCACATATAAGACAGTATTCCTAAAGGAGGGGATTTGTCTTACCTACCTTAAGCATATAAAGCTTAATTGCCTTTTGGACTGGCCAGTTTCTCCTCACTGACTATGAGTAGCCTAGACTTTGATGGACAACTTTTAGTTTGACATCTAAAGTTAGGTGAATAAATCTCATCTGAAGTACATCGGTTTCTTGTGGAGTCAACAGAGAAGAATCCAGAATGGGAGATACATTTCTTAAATATGCTAAATACACATACACAGTGTATACACAACATACACAGTATTTTTGTAAACTTGAAGCGCATTATGCAGTATGCATTATGCATACATCAGGGTAGCTCAGGAGAATGAGTGTTCTATTTCTGACACTGACAAATTCCTTACCCTTAGAAGAATCAATTAAGCCAGATTTTTCAAACTACAAATTTTCTACTGAACTTTAAACACGATAGTTGGTGTTTACACAGACCAATGCTTAGTCTATAAATATGTAAGAATACAGCATTTTCATATACATTTGAAAAAGCAATGTTATTGCTTTGTATTTTACCCACAGGTTTTATAGAGAATTTTCAGGATTTACTAGGGATGACCAGCTCAGGCATACCATGATCTTTGTATCTTACTGATCTTCTAAATTTATGCCTTAAAAATGGATTTACACTAGAGAAGATAAAAATACTGTAGGAGAGTCCATCAGTTTAGGAAGATAACAAAATGCATTCAGGAGAAAGTACTGGAAATCTACAATTAGCATTTCCCTTTGCTGTTTTTGCAGTCACGTTTTTAATAACTCTTGCCTGATACCCTCCACCGAAAACATAATCAGAGTGTTTAACTAGATAAATACTATGCTTTTTAACAGAGATGGCTGATGTATAGTAAGAATTATGGTACTTCAGGTACTGCTTTGTGTAATGGTACTATTTCAGCAGATGGAGGAAAAAGACTAAATTACTTTTAGTAGTTTATACTTTTAATGAGATGATAGAAAAAAAGAAACAAAGGACACATAGAAGAATATTCAAAAATATCAGATTTTGCTTCAAAATCATTCCACTGAAAATCAAACTCTTTTCAAAGTGCAAATGGTTTCAAAATGTTATCCACTTCAAAATATGTACAGTTCAAATGTCAGCCTTTTGCAGTGAAAACCATGAACAGATTGGTGTTTAGGATGCACCTTTGTGATTAATACTACAAAATCTCAATATAATTTATACTAATACTAGCATAAGTGCAGCAGATAATAGAAAGGTGGGTTTCTTGATGTTGATGAAGAAGTTGATGTCGTCTTGAAATTAAAAACCCTGGAAATAAATCATTTTCTGAACACCAAAGACATTTCATTCATGGTTTTTACTTGCTTCAGATAATTTAGTCCCCAATCCAAATGCCTCTTGTCAGATGTCTCCTAGAACTGTGATGCAGAAGACAAAAAAGAAATACAGCTGAGTAAGATACCTATTGCTTTCCACCCATTCTTCTAGGATGTATCTTATAAGGTTCCAGAAAAAATGGTCTACAAAAGGAGAATTATGAAAGATTGATCTAATGTAGCTTTTGACTACTGTGTCAAAAGTTGTTCTCCTAAAGGAGATGGATGTTGTTCATGGAAAACATCCACCTTCAGTGGTGAAGAGTTTCTGGTGCTAATACTATGGATGAAATCTACATTTGCAGAATTGCCTCTAAAAGTTTTCCTTTAGGAGAAGATAGAAAAATTGTGTGTATCCGAAGTCCTTAAATGATCTTAAGGTATCACCCTTTACAGGTGTCTAAATCTCCAGGCAACTGCTTAATGCCTGTAGCCTCATGGGGAACACATGATTTACAGTCCTTTTAAGCCAATCTGAAAGTCTGAAAGGCAGGGCTTCCTGCCCCCTCTTAACTGGTTCTTAAGCAAGCTGATCTGAAGTTCCTTCTGCAGCTTTCTTTATAGTTTCTACAAGATCTGTGCAAACTGATATTCGGTTTCTTATACTGCTAAAAAAATGACCTTTGTCCTGAAAAGCTGGCGGGAGCTTTACCTGTTTACCACTGTTCAGACTTACCTTACCTCACTTGTTAAAGAAGTTGGCATCACAGCTTTGGTATATATTGCATAAATGCAGTTCCCATTGGGACTGTACTGCTGGCTCACCTTTTTCTGGGCTAGGTGGATCAGGATAAACCAGATGATTGCTTTTCGGCTCAGAGATGCCTTTAGGGTGCAATATGGTTGATGGATTCTTCTTACCCAGTGGCCAGCAGTGACATGAGTATCAAAACATGCAAGCATGCAAACATGTAAGAGAGTACAAGGATGGTTACCTCTAAAAACCCCTCAGTTTTAAGGATTTTTTTTTCTATTGTACTATTTTCTGGACTTGCATTGCGTACACAAATGGAGAATGAGGTAGAGAAGGAAAGAACTGTACTAATGGATGTCTCATTCCTGACAAGCACTGATCTGTTCAGAAAAACAGCTCTGCATGGTGCTACACTAGGCAAAGCCAGAAGCACTAAGAGTTTACAGAGGCCCCAGCAAATGAGAGTACAGTTTTGGTGCTGCAGTGAAATAGCAAAGGGCATAATCCACCTACAGGAGGCAGCATTTCATAACGATGGCTGTCAAAAGGATGGTCTCCGACAATAGACTGCTGGTATAATATTTGATATTAAGACTTTTTTAGCCCTTCATTTTCTGGAAGAGTTTTGGAGCTGTAGCTTTTGAAACATGAGCCTGGGAATACGTTTATTGAGTCTTGTCTGGGTCTGTGGGTAGCAATTTACAATTGCCTTCCTAAATGTACTGCTCTTTCTTCCGTCTCTCTGAGTGCCAAGACAGAACGAGGCCTAGAAGAGATGGAGTTACCACTGGCCCAAAGTGAGAAAGAATCATCTCTCCTGATGGTTGAGGGTAGATGTGCCTATTTGCATGGGATTCTCCAGCTTGGATAACTTCAGCATTCCTCCCTGTTCCTAGGCTTCTGTTGGACAAAGCCAGCTGTATGCATCTTGCCTAAGAAATCAGTCATTGAATATTCTCATTAGCTGAGAAGACAGTCACCTAACAAGCACAATTGACTACAACTGCTTTGGAGCTCAGCATGGCGGAAAAATTGCCCTCCCATTCAGCCTAACTGAAGGGTGATCATATAATTTAAGGTTTCATCCTCAAACACAGAAGAAAAAATGAGTAGAATAAACTATATAATCTATAACCTAGAAGTTAAGTAAGGACAAGACTCACAGACAGGTACACTGGGTGGTAGAAAGTCCAACCCTGCTGCTGTCACATAGATGGTAAAAACAATTTGATTTTGGTGACAGTGTCTGCCCAATCTGCAGCTGTGTGGAGGTATGAGGGTTGCACACAACCACAGCATACGTTCTTAATCTGTTAAAATCTGACCCCCACTTTTGGGGGAGCATGAGCATTAGGAGTAAAATCTATGCAAACAACCACTCAATGAGAAGTATATTTTTCATATATTTGAAGAGTAGAAAATATCAGAAGATGCAAGCCTTTTCTGTTTTAAAAAGTGTCTATTTTGAAATGAAGACACATACCTGGTAATAAGAGCTAACATAAAATGCATCAGTAATTAACATGAGAATAAAAGAAAAAAGCTACCAGTGCCTACAAATGGCAAAAAAAATACTGATTTTGATTCCTGGCCTAACTGCTGACATTAGCTGACTGTCCTCCTGGTATAATATTCACCTGTCCCAGTATGAGTTATTCACATAGACTCTGTTTATAGTCAATGAGCAGAATCGGCACACTGAGTGCCTGATTCCTCTGAACTGTTTTAGACAGATGAGATAACTGATGCCTTAGAAATGTGTACTTCTCTTTACTAACTGAAAGAATCTAGGATGACTAGCTCAGATACAGACATTTATATTGTAAATATAGTTACATGAGACAAACTCTACCAGTAAGCAGTGAGATACCAAAATTAAGCTAGTGAACCATAAAGCTAACTGAAGGACACTCTAGAGTTGCTGTTAATTAACTTTTCTTAGGGTGGCAGGCATACAAAGTTCTGTTTGTTTGAGTGAAAACCTTCTTTTAGCTTAATGTCACAAATTCAATTCTAAATAATTGAAGAGCACAGGATGTTCTAGTTTGGGAAACTAAGTCCATGGGACTTCACTTCTTTTTTAAAACTACAGTTAGAAATTTGACAACAGTGGTTAGGGCTATTGACATAAAGGTCTGATCTAAGAAAAGAAGAAAATTATACTCCTTCTAGAGCTTACTTTCACAAAAATAAACCTTTGTAGAGAGGGCTCCATTCCAGTAACTATATACAGTCAATATTTACAGATAGTCAGGCACAGGAGTAAGTTATCACAGCTCAGGTTCAGTGCTATCATAGCTAGCTTGCTATCAGTACAAAAACTACCTACCTGTGACTGCAACATAGATATATCAGTCTTGAGGAACTGCACATTTTATAGATGAACTATGTTTGAACAAGGAGTGTTTTAAAATATTATTGCTGCTATTTTCTAGACTCCTCTGTTTAGAAAGCTCAATACAATATTTTACAAGAGTCTATTTTCCATGCAGAACTTGAGTTTTTTATTTTTGAAGAAAACACAAGACCATGTGCAAGAATGACACAATCATTTTAATGAAGATTTGTGTCATATCAGAAAGTTCAGAGATCTAAGCCAAATGAGTCAGAAAGTGTTGGCTGTAATTTAGCACTAATGTTTGACTAAATATTGTCCATCCAGCAGTTCAGGCTGGATGAAAAATTACACATTTGATCCAAAAGAAGGAAGCATTTATTTTTCACAGTATTTGAAGTCAGAAGTATGAAAGTATGAAAAGGTAGCAGTGGTTTGATGAAAGCGTATTTGTCCAGAATGTATAGGAAGTGCTTAAAGTTTCATAAATAATATGTCATATGCTTTAAAGTTTTATCACATGGCTATCACTACCATCTATTTGGTACACTAGTTCAGCTATTTACATCTTTTGTCCATGAAAAATGCAACTAAATATCATTGTTACTTTAAAAAAATTAAAATGAAAAGTCACTGCATACTAGAGAAAAGTTACCTAATCAGTTTTTAAACATGCTTTTTCAATTCTTACTAAATTTTCATTTCCTGAATCCTCCACACCCTGAATACAAAGGCTTGAAATATTCTCCTCTCTAAATGAGTCTCATTAGGAATATGATTAATAGAGTAAAAAAGTTGCATTACATTGCAAGCTTAGTTTGATCAATTGATATAGTAAGTACAGCCTCCTAGCCAATTTTATAGGCTGATGATAAAAAGAAAGACATTTTTCTTTTAAAATTACACAACACAGCCTCACTGGATATCAGCCACAGAGATAACTCAGGTCGGCACTCACAAAATGTCTCATCTCAACTAGTAGTAAGAACATCAACACATACGGCTTATCTTCACTCTAGTTCACTTGGTCCTAACTTAAAAGAAAATCAATGCAAGTCCAAAGTCTGTAAACATCTCTTATTTCATATATAAACAATTTGAATGCCAAACACTTGCTTCTTGAAAGCTAGGAAAGTGTGTTTTCAGCTTAAAGGCTATTACTATTCTGTTCTGCATGTTTCTTTAGAAGAGAAAGCTTCCCTCCTATTGAGGCAAAACTGGATACATAACACTGTATATCAAATAAAGGTATAATTAAACAGAGAAAATGCCAGGAGCAACAGGTTAGCTGCTTAACCTGCTGTCAAGTTGTACTTTGCTACTTTCAAACTGCAATAGTTACAAAATTGCTGGGGAAAACTGTATTACTTACCTAGGAGTGAATAATGTTTGCAGTGTCCTTAGTTCTCATATATCCATGCATCTTTTTTTGCCCTAGCACTCCAGTTAAAATAAAGCTCTCCTACCTAGTTTTCCAATTCAACTTTCCATTTTTACTAGTCTTTTATAAAGGCATACTCTCTCAGGCAATGGATTTAAGTGATTTACACAGCGTTACACCAAGGGGCAAGAAATGTCTGTGTCCCCCAGAGCAGCCACACTTTTAATCAAATATAGCTCATAAATCGCATTTACAACTTTCAGAGCTCAATCAATAGGATACTTTGTAGTCTGTAACAAAATTATCTGGAAAGAAGTGGAAGTACAAGAGGGATGTTAGTGAGGGACCACACACATCTAGGCTCTACCCTGTCTGCCTTCGGAGATTAACCTGCCAATTCTAACACTGAGTGATCTGACCCAGAACTCTAATGCATTTATAAGCAACACATAGTTGCCTGATAATGAAGCATTCTAGGAGGCCATAATCAATAGTACCAAAGCACAGCAAGTTTCCTGTTCTACTTTACCCTAGTTTAGGGACAATTATTAATACTTTTCTCATTAAACTTTAGTTACAGACTTTTGTTCTCATGGGCAAAAGTTTTCATGGCTTTGCTAACTCCACACTATTAAATTTCTCTGAAGCTCTCTCTAAGTAAACCACAGAATACCAGGGACTTCTGAGTGCTAATTTAGTTACACGTCTTCCTTAACTTCAGTCTGCATATTTAATGGAGCAAATTCCTCGTCAAGTGTTTAATTTGTATACATAATACTGCACAGTCTCCTTCTATAAATTTTACTAAAAATTACTGCATTATGTAATGAATAGAAGTTGCTATTTGCACAATATTTAATCTAGGACTCACATACAGAAGTCAATATCAAATTTTATAAATTACAGCTAAAATACCCACCTAACTTCAATGAAATATAGATAAATTTCTCATAATTTCTGAAGTATGAAATAGAAAATGAGAACTTAATCATCTTATATTGGGTGTACTTCAAAATGTGTTGCCTACTCATATATTCTATTAATGATACAAATGCACTATGTGTATTTTGTGTTAAAGATTTTTTTTTCCATGCAAAAGGCACCATGAGAATTCTTACATTTTGTGCTAAGAGCATAAGGGACAAAAAGTATTGTTTTGCAGTTTTCCCCCAAATGCAGAATCCCAGAAGTAAAAGGACTTTAAGGAACGGAGGTAGAATGCATATTGCAAAGTAGGTACGCATAGATCTAGTGTCTCAAATAACTGCAGTTACTTCTCATTTTTCCTTCCAAGTTATCATAAATAGAATATACATGTGGGCAATGACACCAAACAAGGTGGACCAGTGAACTGGTACACATCTTTAGGAAATAAGGCCTCTCTGATGACAGATGCTTTCATAAAACTATAAATGGGTGCCCCTCAGCTGTTGTATAAATATTCAAATTGCACACATATTTCAGTAATACCAACAAGCACTGGCTAAGTGATCTGAGTGATAGCCTACCTAATAGCAGGTTGTCACTCAGATGAAAATCATCTTAACAGACTGAGTTAAGACAGCTTTGCCTTTCGTTGTTTTTGAGACATCTGCAGAAAGTATTGGCATAGAACTGAATGATTTCATTTTTTGAAGAGAGAAGGCTGGAGCACCCTAAACATCAAATATGTGAGAGCTGTTACCAGCTCTTACAGAATACAAAGAATAAAGATTAGGAAATAGATATATTAAGATTGGTTATTAAAATGTAGCTCCATTATCACTTTCAACAACTTCAGATGGAATTTGTATAGACATCTTGTAAATATGGAAGACAAGACAAGTCTGCTGTCACAGCTCAGATGTCTGCTCTCTTGCCAAGTGCAGGTAACTTTTACTGACATGTCTATTAGGGATCATGTTGCCACTGATTTAAAAGAAAGTTCTATAATCTAAGAATAGCAAATTAAGATCCCAGATGTGACTGGTTCTTTAATGGGTTGAAACAACATTTTAATTGAACCCTACAATAATTTTACTTTAAAGGAGGTTGGAAAAAGGTTAATTGATACAAATAGTGTATGTGATAGCTGCCAAATAATCCTTGACCAAATTTAATGTCAAATTCCTCTATTTCTGTTATAATAAACTCTCTATGATAAAAGATGCCAAGGTCTCACCGCTATCACAAACCTCCTGGGATATCTCCAGTATTAGCAAGAAAATATCCCTTGTACTTCAGGTCCTATGGCTGTCTTATAAAGAAAAGTGGCCCTGTTTTGTGAAGTCTGCCCTATTGCACATTAATGTATTCCAGGGAAATGATTATCCAACACCGGGCATTCAGTCAGCAGCCACGGTGTGATGAAAAAGGCTGTTCATTTATAAAACTTCTTCATTTTGTGAGAAGAGATTCAGATGGAATAGTTGAATGTGGAGGAGAGAAGCTGAAGGAATTTGAACTCTAGAGACTAACTGGTTGAATCCTGCTTGACATACACGTTAGGAACTAATCAAAACCTAAATATATATATGCTTATCTGAAGCTAAGGCAAAGTCTTTAAAGATATTTTGTTGTATGCAGCCTTTGATTTCCCACTTATGGTATGCAGAAGAAATGTCTGCTCAAGCTTTCTATTATGGTGTTCTGCAGAGCAGGAAGGTGAGCTATTGCAAATATGATTTGGTATTGGATGGTCTGCTGATAGTTTCCAGACACAGCCTCTTCTTATAGACGAAGAACATGGCATATAGTAAAACTACCATATTTATCTATTTTCATAATCAGAATCATCTGGCATACAGCCATATATGAAAGTGTTGGCAATAATATCTTTCTGTTATTCCAGGGACAGCAATTGGATGGGCATACAGAGGCCTGTCTACATCATCTTGTGCAAAAAAACACTTATTAATTCCATTTCTGTTCAAAGTTGGTAGAACATGTATCAGAGCTAGTCTAAAAGCCACGCAGTTGAACTAATACATGCAGATGTTAATAATTTTTCCAAATGTGTGAATTCCCATATTAATAAATTCACATTACTTCACAAATTGCTTCAAGACCAGAGATTTTTCAAAGTTTCAGCATGACCATCTGTCACTGATCATGCAGACATGCACAGAGTGGCACAATCAAGCAGCATCTGGTCAAAATATAAATTCAAAAGTCCTTAGTGGGAGTATAATTTGGAATATGCTATCATAATCACAAAATAGTCATATATTCTATCAAGGCAAGAAACATTTATATTATAGGATCTGTATTTTCTTCCAATTGTAAGATTCTCAATTCTGTTCCAAAGCAGATAAACTCTGAACTTAAAAGATTTGCCTCAAGAGAAATCACAGTTTCAGAGTCTCACAGAAATCTCAGAGTTACCATGAAGTAGTTTTCTCAACAAGGTGAATATATGATGAGTATCCAAGTTATAAGAGGATGTTTTCTCTCATATCAGCTAATAATTAAGTAATGGTGCCTAAAGATATACTTTTTTAATTATGTGTGCAATTGATCCCATTAAAACAGAGAGAAATTCCCTTAATGTAATCACTAGACTGACAGACATTTTTATTAATAACAGATAGGATTTGTGGCCAAGAATGAATTATAAATACTTGGTGTACATTTGTAGTACTGATATACAGAAATATATATCTTAAAGTTGATCAGTGCAAACCAGTCCTCAAGATCCAAAGAGGACAATCATCTAGAACTTCAGCTTGCACATTAATATATTGAGTTTTCAAATCCCAGAGAAGTTAAACTTTCCCTGGAGAAAGAAAATTTTCTGCTGGGGTAAGAAAGAAGTACCTACATCCACAATATTAGATTTATATCCCTAAGCACTCTCATCAGAATGAATTTGTCTGTGCTGTACTGTACTGAGTTAAGAATAGTTGGTTCTACCTATGAAAACACAGCCTCTCTCTGGAAGATCTGCCAATCCTTGGCAGACAAAAAGTCTTAGAACTTCCGTTTGTGGGACATGATTGCTATCAGACATATTTCATTATTTAATGTATGAAACCTGATGTTATAGTGGCTGCTAATTCAACTGAGCCTCATGCCCTTTATGATACATATTAGGCTTTGAAAGCAGCTGATCTGAATTATCAGAAATCCCATTATTAGAAAAGGAAGTAAATAAGGACCTCCCTGAGGCAGCCATGGAAACCTTAAAAACCATCTGGCTAAAGTATGCAAGAGTGAATTATCACCTGGCAAGCAGCATCACTTCATAATGATCCCACAGAGACCACACAAGAGTGTGCACCAAGACGTACAGCAAGAGAACAGAAGTGCAAGATCATATGGTGAGCCTGAGGCTAAGTCAGGAATAGAGGGGAGCTTGACACCTAGTCTCCTGTGCTGTTTAACAGTCACAGTTTCTCTATGATGCACTGAACTTGTCAGACTATGTCAGTAACTTCACAGAAAACCAGTTTCTTGCAGAGCATGTGTGAGGCTACTTGAGCATCCTGCAGCACTCTCCCTAACCTACTCCCAGGAACAGGCTTGTGCTCTACTAAATTATTGTGTGTAGGAAGGGGGCTCTTTTCAATTCCTTATCTAACTGTTCTTTTCTTCCTCAAATATATTCTGTGCTCATTGAGAAACAGTGGCATTCTTTGATTTGTGACAGTCTGTTTTACTTTTCTTTCAGTATATTTGCCTTTGTTATTTTTTCATTGAAACTGAACATTGTGAAAGTACCTCTTCTATTACCATACGATGACTTGATAGTGGGCTCCATAAAACTGATTCTATAAAGCTATGTGACATCATCTTTCTCCAAAACTTATCTCTTTCAAGTGTTAAACTCTCTGGACACTAATCTCTCTCCATGTTCCACCTTGGTGAGGGTTTTTTTTCTCTGCTACCTTTAATTCAGCTTTATAATCCACTATGTATAGCCAAAGAAAACCATTTTTAATTATAACAGTCTTCTGTAACTCTACTGCTGTCTCGCTAGAGTGATTTAGGCCTTCTCAGCATTATTTTATTCTTCCTGCCTAAATCCTTTCCCCATTTCCTTTATTCCTGTTGTAGATATGATGTCACACGTGCAGAGCACCAAGCTAAGCTGGATGGTGAATTCTTTTCTCTGGTGTATCATATATATGATGGTCCAATGGTCACAAAGCAATGAAAATAAACAGTAAGTTGCTGCAGATTTCTTGAGAAGAGTTTGTGGAACCAGCAGAAAAACACGAAGCACAGACCACAGGTTTTGTGCTCAAAGACAGGACAAGTAAAGCATGGCAATTATTAACAGTAAATTGTAACACAACTATTTGGATATACTTTCTGAAATCTCTGGTTGATAGAAGTGAGGTTACTTAGCTTTACATTCAAATTCTCCAATCATTTCCTAATATGGTCCCTCTAGGTGACCAATATGTTAACAAAATTTCAACACCAAAGCTCCATGAAACTTTCTGTTTCACCTTCACCACATTCTGTTAATTCTTAGGGTTACAGTGGCTGCTAATGCAGCTGAGCCTCATGCCCTCTACGATATTATGTGTTAGCTTTTGAAGGCAGCTGATCTGAATTACCAGACATCCCATGATTAGAAAAGGAAGTAAGTACGTACCTCACAACACTAGGGAGTGCAGTACAAAATGGAACATTCACTCTTTTTACTCTGCATATGCTTTTGTCCAAAAACATTGAGGGGGGGGAAAAGAAACAATACTAACATTTACAAACATTATGAAGATACTTGAAGGTTAACCTTTCCACAGATTTTGCTTTCATCATTATTTTTCTCAGAATTGATTCAGAAGTTATGCAGTCATAACTTCAACCTACTGCAGTTTTCTGTGTTCTGCAAGAAGAAGAGATTATAGCCTTTGAATTATAGCACAAAAAAAGACAAATAGAAACAACAAAGATAAAGCTTTTTTATTAAAAAAAAAGAAAATTCATAGCTCAGTGATGAAAACTGGGAAATTCTGCTTTTAAAAGTTATTATCACCATAATTTATAAATAACCACAAAGCATACTAAGTGAGTGCAGATAGCATATAAAAGCAATGGGTAAACCAAACAAGTAGTTTACATAGAAATATTTACTAAAAAACATCAGCAGTAAAGAACCTCACTTTCACTTTGCACATATGCTTTTTTTTTTTTTTTATGTCTTACATACATATACACAGTAGCATATAACCAATTCATTATTATTAGGGAAACAAATCCAGAAAAGAAACTAAGAGGTAATACCAATATTGTAAGGTCTTTAACTTAATGTTAAAAAAGAAAAGAAGAAACAGTGTTGGTCAGGATCAGTAAGAAGCATTTCTGTTATCAATAAAGACACTTTTAATGACTTTTCACAGTATCTCCATAGACCTTCAGCATTTTTCTCCCTCTACATTTCTTTTATATAGGTAGGCAGACACTGTGGTGTAACACAGCGATGTAACATACTTTTATATTAACAGCAGAATTACAATAATAGGAATTCCTATAAAACTCCTCTATAAGAATCTCCAGAGGAAAAAAAGGAGTTACCTACTGATTCTACCATGCTCTTACCAAGACATTTAATGCAGTATATATGTATTTTACATGAATACACCCATCTAAGGTTTTTTTTCAGAATTAAAATTACAGCTCCATAATTTAAACCTCAGACAATCCAGCAGTAGCAAACTTTTTTTTGTACTGTATTACAAAAAAAATTAGCATATTCCCTGTTACTTGACACAATGGATGTGAAGAGATGCATCTTGAACATGGAGTAGGCTTCTGCTATTAAGCTCAAAAAGAAGATTCTCAATGCTGTTCTTTGCAATGCCATACATACTATAGTAATATAATTTTTTGTTACTTCTGCTCTCTAATTTTGCTGAAGTTCATTGATTGCTGAAACAGATTGCTCACATTAATAAAAAGGAACAGTCACTACAGCTATGATTATTTCCATAAGATAGTATTAAGAATAATGCAACATCTTGGAAAACATGTTTTTGGAAGTCAGATGAATCTATAGTTTTCCATTGGAAACTGAAGTTAGTGCCTGGGATTTTCAGAAAGCAATCACTAGAATTCAAACAACTCTGAAGGTTGCAATTATCTAGCCAGGAATTCTGCGATACCACAAACTTCAGCAGGAATTCTATGTAGTTGTCTCACAGATTTAAACATTTTCAAGCTCTTGGTACTTTAGTAGCTTTCCTAAAAGTCTGCTGACCCAATTACATCTTATTATGACTTGTAGATGATTGCCACTAAGAATCAATGAATTTTTCAAATGAATTTTCTTAACTAAGGGAAGTATCTTAGTACTCAATTTGTTTTAACATTTTCAGTTTTCCTTTATAAACTTCAGTAATATCATATGGATCTATTCCCAGTCCTTACTCTCAAAACACTGTTCATTTCAAAATTACATGGAGATCATTCGAGCAGTCAAGCTTGTTTAGTTCCGAATGCCAGCTCTCCTAGCATTCAGAGGATAGTAAATGATAATGAATTCAGAAGAAAAGATCCATTGTGCAAATGAAGCCCCACAGCAAAGTTTTCTAGAGTACTTGGAGGGATGGTGCGTGGGGGGGTGACACAGTTGCTACAGCACAGAGACAGATCCTTTTGTTTGTGCTGTGCTCTGGAGCAAGGCTACCTATTCTCTCTGCCCTTTCTTGCCCCTTCTCGCCCCTTCTCCCATCTGTTCAGTTCTTTGCACCAGCCACAATTACCTCATCATGGCTTCTCCCTCTGCAGAGCTCTCCCTGGCCCATAAAGTTTGATCTCCTTACTACTTCCCATGAAATAGCTGGCAGTAGGCAGGACTGCTTTTCTTTGGCTGAGTTTATAATTGGCATCACCTAAGATGCACAAAAAGCTGGTGTTTTGCCCATGGTATGGACCAAAGGATGAATAAGATGCACCTCCAGGTCCTCCCTATCAAACATTTTGGGAGGCTTTAACCTAATCCAATGTGGCACGGTCCGTTAAGAGTGTTTCCTCAGTGAGTTTTAGAGCTGAAGCTGGCTGAAACTCTTGGGTGCAATTTGTGTCCCTGCCTAACACCTAAGACCCACATGAGCAGCCTGTTTCAGAACACGAGTTGAAGAACCAGCCAGGCCTATTTTTTTTCCATTTTACCTGAAAGTCAGTATAATCATTAAAATTAGGACTGTTCTGACTTTATGGGGGTATGCAGCCCCTTCTGCAGTGCCTTCTCTTCAGATCAGACTCTGGTGGCAGTGGCAGCTCCAGCTGCTCCTTTAGTGAAGCAGTAGTCAGGAGGAGAGGCATAAGGAGCTGCTTGTTGTCCAGAGACAGCCCAAAAGGTAAACAGCCCCTGCTTGTGAGATGGTGGGACACAACACAGAAACTCTGGTTTCTGTAAATAGGGAAAAATAAGCATTCTATTTCTTTCCATCCTCCATTCACTTTCTCTTAAATTCATGTACTTGAGGAAATTGCATGGGAAAAGCAGCAAGGAACATTTGTTCTGACTCATATTTTGTGTCTACCTTTCACAGCCTCATGCCCAATTTCTACAGATGCTGGATTTTCAGCAAAGATAAAAACAAACTAAGACTCCCTTTCTTACCAGTGAGTGCCTTGTCTGACTGAGGAGTATAGGATTGGTACTGCTTGCATGTCATTACGTATTTCTCACTTGTAGCCTATGAAAATATCAAATCAGCTAAAGAAGACAGAATCTACTGGTGAGCCTCTTAAATCTGTGATCTGGAAATTGGTAATGCACATATTATATCAGCCAATTCAGAGTGCTTTTGTCATTATTTTAAAAGATATATAACCACGCAGGAGGAAATTTTAAGCTTATAACCTTCCATTTTTGTTTTAAACCTTGATTTTATTTTGAAAAACCTATTGAAAGTGGATGCAATATTCTCTTTTCCTAATGTAGGAAGATAATTGTTTTCTGTTTCTTTGACATTTCCTAGCGTGGTCATTTCCTGCTTGCCTTTATTTTCTTGGTCTTGTTTCCCATATTTACATATTTTCCATTGTATTCAAAGTGCAAGGGAACTCTTATTTTTTATTTATATTGTAATACTTCTATTTTTCTTGTTATAGGGCTAAAAAAATCATTAAGAAAGAGAATTCTTGGTACAGAGTGACACGGTTCACTTAGTAAAGCTGTTTTCACTTATGCAATATCCTGTCTTAAATATGAGTCTAACAGACAGTAGAAATATGATAAGAATCTGAATTTCTGTTTGGGCAATGCCTCAACTCTTTGCTGTGTTTGATGATGCATTTAATGTTTTCAGTAATTCCACTGAAACACAGGGGGCTATACATGCTTCCGCTCCACACAGAACTCATCTACACACATGTAGAATACACTTTATTATGTTACTAGAAATTTGATCTTTCTAAGCAAGAATTTCTTGGGTTATGAGTAGCTAGAATATTTTTGCTATATAATGACCTGCATATTATATCACCACAAAATGTTACTACAAAAATGTAAAAAATTACAATGCTGGGAAGAAAAAATAGCATTATATATTATTTAAGAGAAGCCTCAAACTGACTTTTTTTCCTCAAAGGTAGGTTCACTACTTTCATTGTGAAACATCATTACATTTACATTTATACCGCAATTTTCCTCCCCCTGAAACAACAATAGTTTAAGATTTGATGCAAATGCAAACACCAATGTCCCATGAAAATGCATAAAAAGGCATACCAGGTGTTCTTAATTAGAAATAATGTGAGGTCTCATGCTTAATTCAGATTTTTATGCTTTGGACAGGAAACTTGCCAGACAATGACTGTCAGCACAACAAACTTCTCCAACTGCGCCATTTGCTCTGAAAACAAAGCCCCTAAGTAGGCAGATCCTCCCAGAGCAAACCCTCATTTGGGGAGGTGGCGCAGAGAGGCCTGCCAGGCCGCGTGTCCCTGAGCAGCGTCCCTTAGCAAGGGTCCTAGAGGAGCCTGCTGTGAACTTCACACAGCCATCAAATGGCAGCTCCTGAGGATGATCTAGGAACGGACCAACAGTTGCAGTCCTTTGTATCTAGGAACACAACAGCCCCTCCATTTCTGGTCACGGCAATCTTGAAATCAAAATGTCGAGATAGCACAATGTAGAATTACCCTAATTCAGTAACACTGGTGATTTCATTGGTAAAAGACATAACCAACTACTGTTTATTCTGTGCTGTAAAAGCAAAGCCGGTCTTCTGTGTTGCTTTCTTACAGGCTATGTAATAAAACTCAGAGATTATTTAATACCTCGCCTGCTTTATTACATGGTATTTCCTGTGGAAGAACGCAAATGAGTCAAGCTCAGAAAATAAGACAGCAGTTGCATTGCCACACTGCCTGGGGAGACATGTAACATTTCCACAGCTGACTTGATTATCAGCAAATTAGCACAAACAGAACAAGTGGCAGCAATTCAGGTGTTACTGAAAAAAGGTGTTTCCAGAAAATGCCATAAATGTAGTAGTAAAGGAAGAAAAAAGGCAATTACTTGTCACCTATGCAACAATGCTTATCTTACTTTAAATGAAAAATGATTGAAAGAGCTGGGAGATTAGCAGCTGAATAAGTTACATGCTTTAGAAACAATTTTTATACCAACATTTTCAAGTACAAAATGAAAGGAGGAAAGCTTGTTCTCCACAAATTCTAAACTTGTAATTATTTCATTTTCAGCTATCTGTTCTTGTCTAAAATGGTGTTTGTTATCAAGATGCTTTCAATTCTCCTAAAGATTACCATTACAAGAAAACTTTGATCCACATAAAAGAGTGACTTAGATGCTTAATGCTAGAAATGCCAAAATTCCACAGGTACCAAAAGGATGAAAAGATCCTTATTTACATGAGGTGGAGAACAGGTTTCTACCGCTTCTATCCATTCCTTTTCCCAGAAGAAAGATGATAACATCTAGGAAGTCCATGTAACCCATTATAACAACATGCTACAACTATCTAATTTTTAATCAAAACCAAATGAAAAAATAAGAAATCCTTAAACAATATTTTAAAACAATACTTAATAACTTCAGACACTCACTAGAGGCGAATGGAGGTGAATACAGAGTGGAGAACATACTAGCAAATTGATGGCTATATAAAATATTTCTATAATTATTTAAAAGTATTTTCACAGTAAATTTTTGAGGCAACTAATGCCCAGCAGACTCCATAATATACTTTCCCAAGCAGTGTTGTTCATTTTAAATAAACAAACTTGTGAAATATATATCTACTCTCTGCTCAGTAACAGAAGAAACCCAATAGCTCTTCTGAAAGTCATGATTTGGGGGTGACTGACAGTTACACTGCTAAGTAGCTTTACAGAGATTGAACACTAGTTATTAGAATTGGTTGGTGCTTAAAAAAACTCTTTCCCTATCTCAACAAGCTCTTTTCTTACTTATCTTCCCTCTAGATATAACCAAGGTGTATCTTAAGCTGTGATTTAATCAAACTTCTGAAACATATTTCTGACTATGTAATCTATGATGTGTACCACAGTCCAGCTGAAGCAAGAAGCTTTATTGAACTTCAGTTATTTGGAAGCGAGAGTGCATCCAGATACTGGTTGTCTCTCACTGTCAGTCTACCTCGTCTACTGTGTGTAACTCGCAAGTGCTGTCTTCATGTCTAACGGGGTGATCTCTTTTTGTCAGAAGCCAAAGGTGGAGGGAAGATGATGAAAGGTAAAAATAGAGAAAAAACTTTGTCAGAGATTCAGGAAGGAAGAGTCCATCCTTCCTCGTTACATTTCTTCCATAAGTCCATTTATTTCAGAAGAAAGAAAGTAAAGAAATAAAGTGTGTTTGTGGGGGGGATAATTAAATAATGACAATAACAATGCCTAAAGAATTAACATTCCATGGAAGGAAAACAAAACAACCTTTAAAGTAAATATTTCTCTGGACTTCAGCAGGATAGAATGAGCTTTGGAAAAAAACCTCTCTCTCTAAACGAAACCGAGTCTGGTTACCTGTACACTGAGGATTTGGGGGAATGAAACTGAATTTATTATTTGCAGTATCGATATTCCCCCCCCTTTTTTTTTTTAATACCCAGATCTCTAGGACTGGCTCCTGGCTGTTGTAATAGCAATACTGCTGTAACAGCGGTAATAGCGTCTGTATTGCTGATCTTAAAAAATTATGACAAATAACTGTTCCAACAGGTTGGGGTGAGGAGAGCGTAAATTTTCTCTCTCACTCTTGCCTTAAAAGGACTTCCTAACGGATGTTATAAAAATGTCCTTCCCTGCAGCTATAGGCACAGTAGCTTCACAGCACAGGATATGGCCAATATACAAACTAGGAGAAAAGGAGCCAGAAAACATCAGTACTCTTTTGGCCAACGTTATCTTTTCCAACTCCCAACATCTTTCCAACAGTTTCTTACTTGGGATCTTTTCATACAAGAGATTAAACAACATATTAAAATTTTCATTCTGGTTAGTTACCAGTTAGAGTTCACTGCTAACTTTGATTAATGAATGTTTGATGGAGAGTAAAGAATGGCTCTCTTGAATATATATAAATTAAATGACAAATGTTCAAAGACACAAATTTTTGCTGTTAGAAGCTCCAAGACTAATTTCACTGGCTTATTTAATATATAATTATAATACAAAATATACTAGAAAAAATGGGAAACCCTATCTTCAAACATTGATTGAGATCATATTTGTCTGGCTCTAACTTCATATGGATGCCTCAAGGGATGAAGTATCTGAGACATCATTTCCCAACTACAGTTCAGCATTTGATTTAAATGAGTCTAAACTTTATACTAAATATGATCAAAGAGACCAAGATGGATGGGGAAATTTATCGGTTTCTCTGAGAAAAGGTACATATTACTAAAACAGGTATGTTTATACAAGGTGGCTGTTTTTTTCACTTGTTTGTTTAAAAAAAAGTTACAAACTTAATTAACTAAGCTAAAAAGTTACTAAGAAATCTAAATCAAAGAGAAGAAGTCTAATCTATAATTTTCAAAGTAACAGTTTATCTACAGATTCCATTCTGTTGCAGGCATATTTATAATCCCCAAATACAAATGATTATTAGTAGTATTATCTTCATAATTTTGCTCTTTATCTGTATCAGAAAAACTTTTTAGTACGGCTTGTAGATTCTGCTCACACTACCAGAACACACAGACTCTTCATTCAAAAGACACTGGTAATATACTCATGGCAATACTTCTTAAGTACAAATTGCATAAATTATATCTGTTCATCCTGGTTTCTCACATCTACATTAACAGTTGGAAGACTTGCAAGTTTGAAGAGCAGTAAGAGGACATGCACAAGGATTTAATCCTTTCAAATATGCTGTTAAATGACTAGGCAGATCATAAGCCTGTAAGGAAGAAATATTCACACAGGAAGTTCCCTAGCATTATTATTTTTGTCTGCTTCTGTTAAAAATAATGAAAGACTTCTGAAAAGTTTCTGTTCACAAAACTTGCGGTCTCACATAAGCAAATCAATTAAGTGTTTGTTTTACTACCACATAAAATAGCCCCTTAAACTAAGTTGTGTGCATGTCTGTGTACATAAATATATTGTGGGTGTGCCTCATATCATCAGGAACCCTCGTGGTCATATGACAGGAAATCAAGTGAAGGTATGGCACACCTTGTTGCTTTTCAAAGGGTGAACAGAGTCCAAATCACGTGATGTGAGGTCACATACGCTGTAGTGGACAGTACTATAGATGTCCACTGCCCATTTTGCTTCCTTTCCTCAGTTCCCTTCCTATGGTCACAACAGTTAACAAAACCGCCTGAAACATGCATATTTTAAAATTCATTACAAAGAGAAATTCCCACAGTCCACTGAAACTACAGTCAAAGAGAGACAACTGCTTTCTTCCTCTGTCTTCTGGGGAGCAGCAAGGAGGCCCCTTCACAGGATCTGGAGCATGCTAAATTCCTCCTATCTTGTGTCAATAGGGAAGGAAATCATTTCACTTCAGCTGTACTTCTACACAGAACTGCAACATGGAATTGATGAGAGTTTCTAATAATAGTAAAAAAGTATGTTTCTTTCACATATCTTTATTATACGCAAAAGCTTCTTTTATAATGGGCAAACACCACGATAGCTCCCCCAAGGCAGTTACACAAGGCTTTAGCAGCAGAACTATTTCTGAGAAGAGGTAGGTGGAAATATTTGAAAGACTCACAAAACCAGACAGTTCTGCAAGTATAAAACACATATTGGAACCATAAACTCCAAGCAAATATGCAGGACCACAAATATAGAAAATAATCTGTCAGTGCACTAGTTTGAAAAATCAGTGCTGGACTAAGCTGATAGTTTCCCCCCAAGAACCAAGGGCTACCTCTTTTCAGGAACCAGATTCATTTGCTTTAAAAAATGCTTATACATAACACAAATACATGATGGCATGTGCCAGCAAGTTGTAGTCTGAGCCTCAGCGAGGAAAAGTGGTGATTAGTTCACGTACCAGTGGTTACATACCAGATACACTGGTTTTTGACTTCTCTCATTCATGAATAGACTGGTTTCTAAAAGCCTTTACATGACATTTTATAGTATGATACACACTGCTAAATTTTCTAAATGATATAAACATTTAAAAGTTAAACTTACGATCAGAAATTAAAATATTATCAGGTCCAATTAAAAAAATCTGCAGCTAGAAAAACTTTATTTTATTGACAGAATAATACAACATGTGAAGCTGAATTCAGAAAGGTCTTTTTTCAGAAAGAAAAATGGGTACCGGAAGAGCAAAATACTTAAATACTGGCAGAATAGATGACTAATTTCGACTGCAGAATAGTCAAATATTTTCCTTCATTTTAAACACAGTATTTCCTTCATATCAAATACTGCAAAAAGGAAAATAGTTTAAATAATCTGGTTTCCTCATGAATAGTTGTATAAAACAAAGATCTGTGTTAAAGATATTCTGCAATTTGGCTGAGCTGTATGTATATTTTTTATAATAAACATGTACCACCTGTCCTGCTATTTAGAAATAAAATGAAACACATATATAGTCATGATCCTGAGAGATGATAAACTGCTATCTTCAATTTTTTCTCCTTTACCTTTATATAGCTTCATATTATTTCTATTATTTTCCTTTGCCTTTTCACAATTTTTGGGATGAAATCAACTGAATAGTATATTTATTTCCTCTAGCACTGGCCACATCTTATTTGCTACTGCACTCCTTAAAGCAAACTGTTCTGTTGACTTCCATAGCTCTTTGAATCCTCGTCTCCAAGAAGAAACAGATGACCAAGGCAGGGCTGAAGCTGGTGGGTGTTTATGCACAAGATAATTCTATAAATCTGGTGGCAAGAGACCAACAGCTGGGCAAGGAGGAAGACAGTCAAAAGGCCAAAACATCAAAGGCTAGTACAGCCTGCTGTTAAGCTTTGTTTCTTATGTTCCCATGTGCATATCTGGGAATTAACGCAGTGATGAGAATTCTCTCATACCCCAATCATGTAATTAAACTTGTCTGCTCCAGGTTATCAGGAAGAGCCCACCACTGTTCAGTTATATCTGTATCTTTAACATACATCAGCGGAAGTGGTGTCTGCATAGCTAAGAGTGGCTTTTGACCCATTACATTTAAACAGAAAAGGTACACAGTATAGGCATACAAAATTTTAGTTTACATATCAAGTATTGCTGTTCAACTGCACTTTGAATTCCGATAAGAATCTCTTACTATAAGTCCAAATCAAGGAGGTGACAAAAACTTCTTTTCCTCTGCTATCTCACTGTACCCTCACGTCATTATTTGCTGCCACAGAGCAGTAAGATACTAAGAAGTGTTAAAAGGTTACACTTCACGATGTTTGTCTAGTGCTGTACCAAAATGCAAGATCACATCCATGAATGAAAGTGCAGTGAAGAAAGTTAAAACTATTTAGATAACTCCTTTTTGCATTACTCACAAAAATAGTACTTCTGTTGAATTTTATTGTATCAAATAAACTGTATGGGAATGGTTAGCTATTTCTTACACACAACCTTAAAATTAGTAATGTGGCAAGTACAGCATCAACAGCCAATATACAAAGTTATTTAACTTCTAGCTAAATCCTAGTTTATTCTTAACTGTTATAGTTTCTTCTTAATTTTTGAAGTCATCCTCTAAAAAACATTGTAAACCTGAAGGAAAAACTCATGCTGTCATTTGATCTTACTACTTTTGCTAAATCTAGGCCAAAAGCTAGAGTGTTAATTTGAAATCTTTACATACACAAATAAATGCATTTTGTAGAAAGGCAATAGGTACCTCATGAGTTTAGACATTGGCTCTGGTTTATGACATCAAATTATTACTAAAGTTTATATATATCCCTAAATAACGTATCTTTTTCGGCTCACAGAGTTCTACCAAGGTTAGGAAACATTTGAGGGAGGACAAAATTGGAGAAAGAAGACTAGCATTCTGGAAAAAAAAGGGGATATGAGGTAACAATATGCTGTTTTTTTTCTGGGTACCTCAAGTTGAGATGTGTGGAGATGAAAGCAATGCTGCATGACTGCCCTTCCCCACCCATACCTCTGTATGTGATTCCTACTTCCTCATCCTTCTTTTTGATGTTGTAAATATGGTTACAGATTTGTTTTAAAAAATATATATACACATTATAAACATTAATAAGGAGATCAATAGATTTATGACCTACTAGAGACATGAGTTTATATGCTTCCAAATATGATTGAAATCAGTACCTCACAGAATCTGGATCAACTACATTTATTTCCCAAAACAAATAAATAAAGACAAAATATGGTCCATGCTGAATGATGTTAGTCAACAATGCATGTGAGAAACAGGACTAAGTTCTAGAAAAGCCAACAGTAAATGAAGCCTCTAATGTTCAGTGATATTATCAACTATTACTCAATAAATCAGGAATTCAACTAGTGTATCTCAGGGAACAAATGCAGCTAACTCTCCAGGCAGGACTGTTACAAGATAAATGCCTGTAACAGCCTCCCATTTTATTGCTGGTTTTGCAGCTTTGGGGAAGGAGCTGACCTTTAAGTAATGTACAGAATATACATAGGCAACATACCAAATTAAACAGATGATTTCCTGTTTTTAACATATGGCATTTTAATAGTCTTTTATTGAACAGTTTATAAAACTTTTACAGAACACTAAAAACTTTGGAGACTTTAAAAATGTTAATCTTATAATTAATAGTCACAGACATACTTTCTTTGCATGTGCAAGACAGTGATATTCTAAACCTATCGCTCTGAACTTTACAGTAATAGACCACCATCTGCCTTCATGCTACACCAGAAACATCAGGCTCTTTCTCCACTCGTGTAGGGAGGGATATCACGATGAAGCTGATAAGACAGCTTAGCTAATAAAGAATTGTTTCATGGAGGCAAGAATGAATATATTTCATATTAAAATCAAAGCTTATTCACCCAAAAGAGCAAATAATAAAGTGTAGCTCAGAATACACTGTTTAACGATGACTTTCTGGGTTATCCTTTACTGTACTCCCTATCTATACAGACCGTTCCTTTCTGTTAAATGACCTAGCACTCACTGCTGAGCAATAAACATTAGATTTATGCTGGCAGCAATTTTCTATGTTTTATTTAAAGCAAAGCCTGTAGAAGCTACTCATTTCCAGACAACTTTTTTATGTAGTAATAAAAAACTGAAAATACTGAAAGCAGTGTTTCAAAGGGAATTGAGGCCTCAGATGGTTGCACATATATAGACTAGATCCTCCATTTGTATACTTCAGCATAAATCCAGTGATGATATCTCCAGTTTGATTTTATTGCAGAGACATTGATTTAAATCCCAAATTTTCTATTTCCTTAGAAAAACAGAGATAGATTTCCACTTTTTAAAATTGCCATTTAAGCGCATTTCAGATTTCAGAGTCATCCAATTGTTTGGAGTAAATACACATGGGCACTATGTACTATTACTTATGCACATTCCTACTAAGAACATCTGTTAAACCTATTTGGTTTGGCCCTAATATAACCATAATGACACTTCTGACTTGAACATTTTTCTGCAGGGGTAGAACAAGCTGCTGTAGTTTGTTAGTTAAGGAGCAATATAATAGCAAAGTGCAATATTGCATATAATATAACGCTGTCAAATTGAACCACATAACTTGAGATAATGGCATTCACTTGCTTTCATTCTAGAAGATGGTCTCATATGCTATCATGAAACCAAGTAACATATCCTAAACTACATTCTGTACAAAAAACAACAACAAACAAACAAACAAAACCCAAATGCACGCATTCTAATGAAGCCAAGACACCTACAAATATTCTTGTACATAAGATGCCATAGTATGCCATGTTGACTGTTAATATGCCAGTTGAGTATATGATATATTTTCTTGCTTGTTAGCAAGAAAAATGAAATGCAGTTAGTGGTAGACTCAGGCAGATCACTATGATGAATAATAAGTATGTATTACTGAAATCTATGGGAATGCATTATAGCATGATAAGAACAGCTAGTTCACGAGAAGCTCCCTCTGAGGAGTTAAGAGACAATTTCCTTGACTGGAACAAAGTTTCTGGATTCTACACATGATCATTTACTTTCTCTCTTGCAGGATCTATAGTAAACAATTATAAAATGATTCCATTCTTGATAAAATGATTCCCATACTTCTTGAAGAACTGGACCCTGACTGTCAGAGCATTATAATTATAGTTCAGTTGGACAGTTTCTGGTCTCATTACACTGAATTATCAATCTTGTAGAAACTTTAGGATTAAATAATATCACATTATGTTTCAATTACTCTTCAGTCACTACATACAGCATAAATCAAATCTGAACCTGATTTATAGAAACATACAATGAGATTGCACATATTCTGGGTTGTAGCTGCCCCAGTGAGCTGCCAATAAGCTTGTAGCACACAGCAGTCCTGGCTGAGCAGGAGTTCTGCAAATTATGCAGTAAGCTATTCAGTGTATTGAAGGTGGGGTTGCTTAGTGTAAAAGCAGAACCCTGTAAAGAAAGGAACTCCTTAATTCATTTTCTCCATACCAAAGGGAAAAAAGATAAATGTTCTTCTTCCAGGGCTAGAACTATTAATATAGAGTCTATGCAGAAAATGGATCACAGTTAAATCTCATCATCAAGTATGTCTGCAAGTTTCAGCAACACAAATGGTATCTCTTCTAAATTTAGAAAAAAAGAAAAGACATATCTCATGAAAACTAGACACCTCCACCATTCAAAGGATGATAAGGTTATACAAGTATGGTTATATTCTCAAAAGGAGCTACCTGTTTAGGTTTTTCTAAAGCTCATACTCTGATTTTACTGAATGGGACAGTTACCAGTGTATATAAATAGGGTGGTTCAGTCCTAATCATCAGAGATGCGGTTACAGCTGTCACTTACTGTAACAGTCCTCTCTTTTTTCTTTGCTCACTAAGTAGTCATAATTCAGTCATGTTTTCACACTTGATTTTTTTATCATCAGAGTCACAGAAAGAGAGAGAGCGGGACCACTTCATTTATCCAGTAAGATAAGTATGTGAAATTCCCTTGAAAATGTAGTCAGAAGAGAGTCAATTCATCCCATTGCATGAACTCAACAGGCCTGTACTGATTAAGTTTCAAAGGTGAAAATGGTTTAGGATGTATTTTTGAATGAACAACTTAAAAATAGCTGTTTCAGTCAATGGTCCGGAAGCTACTTCCGCCAAGGTCTGTGGCACAGTGAGGAAAGTACTCAGCCCAAATAACATGATGCAGACATAGATCATGTGAGTTTTCATTAAAAATACCAAAGAGTTGAAAACTTCTGGAGACAGACAGATCACTTGGAAGGTTAGACTAAATCAGAATAAAGCACCAGCCAGACCCATACTAGTGGAATCCAGAAAATCTATCAGCCAAACTGAGTGGTTGTCCCACATGTACACTGCTATGGCCCTATTACTGTCTATCAGACTCCTCTTTTAATTTAACATTGCTTACTCCCAGAAGAAAAAACAAGCCCTGTTCCCATCCAAAATACAGCAGATGATGCTGGTACATGGGATGCCAGCTGCGTTCTTTGGAACACAGAGGGAAATTCTAGCACTTCAAACGTATGTAAACAAGCCAAACACTTCAAAATGATTCTGAACTGCCACTAAATCTGTTATCTTTGGAGGAAACACACTTGTTTTTTTGGTCCATTATTTTATGGTGCAGTCTGCACAGCTGCAATGTATTGAAAGTAAGTGCAAAGAGTATACTAGATACTAAATGTATAAAAGATGTTCCCAGAAGTCAATTTTAACACTGATAATTTGAAAATATATGCATAAGATTTAATTTATCATAAACTTGGGAAAGGTTGAGAGGTAAAATATTCTCTGATATCTACAGTAATACACTGCAAGCATTTTTTAGAGCTTAACAATCATTGATTGTTTTTTGCATATAGTGAATGTAGTGATCTGCTTTCAATCAGTAATACAAGGTGATATTAGCTCAGATACGCTCACAATCTGGCAACGGCATTTTTAGCTCTAGTTGCCTGGATTTCCTATCTTTGGATATTCATTAGGAGACTATTACAGTTATATAATGATAATCTGGACAATTTTTTTTCTTCTCCTGTACACCAGTAATGCCCTTTTAGACTAATGAGAATTATCTACTGCCATTTATAAGCCACTGCAACTTAAAAATTAAACAGTTTTTGAAATCAGCTATAAAATCTATCATGACAAAGAACTTTCTGAAAAGCAGTAACGCAAAATAAGTAGGATTACAAAACAGAAAAGCTATCAGTTGTTGATCAGTTTGTCTGATAGCCTTGATTCTTTTTACAAGGAAGCCAAAATTATTCAAAGGTTTCATTTTTACTTAAATTCTAATTTAATTATGTTCATTTGACTAATCTGTGCATTGTAAGCAGCAGTAATACAATAAAAATATAAATGAACTTCAGACTAAGGAAAACTTTTCAGCAAAAGATCAGCAGCACTGGCAAAAAAATCTATCTGCTGAAATGGAAAACATCTCTTTTGAGGAAATATTTTCCTTAGTTTCATAAGTTACCTTTTTTTTCTCTTCCAGAAATATTACGTTGCATAACATGCATTAGTATTGTGATATTCCATAATATTTTTCATTAACTCAAGCCTGCAACTCTCACTAATGTGCCTGAATCTGATATTACCCATCTTATGGTCCAAATAAGTATTATTCTAAATACCTCAATGAATCCACTCCTGAGCTCCCAAGAATAACTGAGATGGGAAGC
Source organism: Apteryx mantelli (assembly GCF_036417845.1). Taxonomy (NCBI): domain Eukaryota; kingdom Metazoa; phylum Chordata; class Aves; order Apterygiformes; family Apterygidae; genus Apteryx; species Apteryx mantelli. The sequence goes on along the minus strand of NC_089980.1, from coordinate 109,556,925 downwards.
AGAGAAGCATGATTATCATTACCTCTTCCCCTTTTCCTGCTCCAAAGAAGCAGAAGACTTACATTTCACAGAGTATGAAAGGAATGAAGCACAGCTACCTTTCTCGCAGAACCGACCAGTGAAGTGTAATGGGCAGTCGCACTGGAATGAGATGGCCCCCGTGGGCAGGTAGGTAGCATGACAAGTCCCTCCATTACGGCACAAACCCTCCTGGCATACAGATGGCAGCTGAGGAGAAATCAGAGAGGGCACAACAGGCTCAGGCAATTCAGATGTATCCGCAGCAACCATAGGGAAAGCTGTTGACAGATGTGTAGGTACAGGAATCCTGAAAGGATAAAAACAAAATATCAAAACAAAAAAATCACTACTCCTAATTTTGCCACTAAATTTCAACTTCTTTATTTAAAAGTGTTAAACTTTTTTTTAGAAATTCATATTATATTTAAGGAAATATGAGTACATTAGTAACTTCCAAATAAAGTCCCCATCCTGAAATCTACCAAAAAGATAATGAAAATATGCAGTTGCTCATTCCCTCTCCACAGATGTCTCCTAAGGGAGAAATGAAGGTATTTTCCCTTGTGAGGGGGAAAAAAAATAACCTCTATGCACACAGTACAATTTGTACATGCTCTTATAATTCTTTTTTGGTGGATGTCAGCAATAGAGAGGTAAGAAAACATAGACTTGTGTTATTAAGTATTTTATTGCTTGAAGTTACCAAATCTTGCAAGGCCATTCTAGAAGACATGATTTTAACCTTCCCAGTGTAAACCTTATAAATAATATGAAGATATAACACAAATACCTCCTACTTGGGGCATGTAGGAAACCAGAGTAAGTAGTGCCAGGATAGCAGAAATTAAATTGTCAGTATGCAGAGGAAAGCATGTTGTGAGGCAGGTAGGAAGGAAAAGAAGCTGGACAGAGGAAGGATGGAGATAATTCAGGAGAACGTAAATATCTGAAGTGACCCAGAGAAAAGGGGCAGTAATTGAGAAAGAAGCAAAGATCTGGAAAAGAAAAAGGGGGGCTCAGGGCCTTAGGAGGGAGCCTAGAGGAGATATGCAGAGCAACAGTGATAAGGAAAGCATCGGAGGGGATACAGAATCAGGGTCACAAACTGCTGCAGACAGCAGGAAGGGAGAGCAGTGAGATGCAAAAGAAAAAAAGAGGTGATTGGGAAGCAAGATCAGTTTATAATGAGTCTTTAAATTCCATAAATATTGACTTTGAAAGTAAGGACTGTTAGGTTATGTGATAAAAAGCTCATCTCCACAAGCACAAAGGAGCACAGAGCAATGGAAAGTGGAGGAACCTGTATAAACCTTGCCCCAGCTACTCCCAGGCCCATCACAGGAGAGTGCTCAGCATGTCCAGGGCTCATCTCCACAAGCACAGAGGAGCGCAGAGGCACAGCGGCAGGTGGGAACCCAAATTACCTCCTCAGAGAAGGGACCCCCTGCCTGGCTCCTCCCAGGACTGTCCCAGGAGAGCATCAGCCCCATGATCCTGGTATGAAACCCAGCAAGGTGAGTCAATGGGGGTGGGGGCGGCTCTCCCGAGCACCTTTCGGATGAAGGGAGGGATCACTGCCTCGGGGTATGGGACACATTGTGGGATGCAGGAGAAGAGCATCTGAGGAATCATAGGCAGAAAAAGGGAGGGATCTGGGTGATTTGAGGAGGAGCAAAGATGGGAAAATAGAAGGGTATGGGGATAAAAGGGGGCCAGTTGTGTGTAAACAGGTGGCTGGTCTGTACGCTTGTCTGGCCAGGCCCTGCATGTGATCAGTGCAGTGTGTCGTGCCCTCTTGTTGAATTCCTTTCTACTTTCCTGGGTGAGGGACTCTCTGTGTGCACGTGTGTGGGTGAAGGTCTGAGCACCAGCAGCTGGAGGGAGGCAGCAGGTCACAGGGGCCGGGTGTCTGTGGTGCCGCAACTGGAGCGAGCAAGAGTCTGAGTGCCAGCAACTGGAGGGGGACCGCGGGCGAGGGGCCCGTGTGTCTGTGGTGCCGCAGCTGGAGCAAGTGAGGGTTCGAACGCTAGTGAACATCCAGCCGGCGAGTAGGTGAAGTGACCTGGGAGCCAGGTGTGAGTGTGGGTCTCTGCAGGCAAGACCACAGGGGCAGTCAGTTATCAGATAGGCCAGGGGAGTCATGGCCAACTGCCAGAGAGACCTCATTGACTGAAACCCATCTGTGCATGTGTGTCTGGTGTGTGTGTGTGTGTGTCTGTGGGGGTGAGACACCTGGAAGAGCAAGGATCAAGAACCAGCTGCTGGGTGGACTGCGTGTCCAAGGTCAGCTGCTGGCTGGAGCTACTACAGCATGTGTGTGTGTGTGCACGTGTGCATCTGTGCGTGCGTGTGTGTGTGCATGTGTGTGCATGTGTGTGAGCGAGTGTGACAGAGGAGGTCTGTACCTGCAGCTGGAGCGGGGCTGTGGGCCTCAGGAGCTCGTATGTCCAGGTGGCAGCAGCTGGGGAAACCGGGGATCGAGGGGCCAGCGCCAGGGTGCACTGAGTGTCTAAGCCCAGCTGCTGGAGGGATCCACATTGTACATATGTATATGTATGGCCCACTAACAGACCTTCCTCCTGATCAGCCGGAGAGGGGAACAGGATGAGGCTGTTGGTGCTGTTTGTGTGAGTGCTGAGTGTGTCTTTGCGTATTGATCTGTGTGGATGGCCTTATATATATGCATATATTCATACGTTGTACATGTGTGTTGTTGCGGATGCCTATTGGGAATACATTCTCAGCCTTGCTACTGGTTGGACCTGGGGACATGGAGCTGTGGCAGCCTTGTCCCATCGGGCGACTGGGTGCAGCCTCCCTTCCTAACAAGAAGCCCCTGTGTTCTTCTTCCAGGAGACAGAAGTCATCCCCTGTTACAGCTGTGTGGTAGAAGTTAAAAAATTGAGTTCTGGTTGTGCTCTGTGCTATTCCTGAGAACTCATTTAAGCAAAGAAATCTCAATTACGAGAAAGCCAAACAAGAGTACTTGTATTATTGTCTAAATGCTTTGTTATTTAAAAATAATATGGGGCAAAATTGAAATTAAATCTAATTTCTAAATAGCAATGAACCATTCTTCCTTCTTCAGAATGTATGCATGCAGATAAGTACAACTGTATACAATTACAACTCTTCTTCAACTTCTTGCTACAAGAAATATTTATTCCATATAATATTGTAATCACACAAGTTTATATCAAGTATAAACAAAATTCTGTATAAAGTGCAAAGAATATACATTATTGAAACTAAAAATGACTTTGTGAATCTTTTATCCAAAAATAAAGGACCGAACCAATCCTTTCTCTCAGGTATACTTTCCTTTGAACTGACCATATATGTTTAAGAACTGCATCACTACCTATCTTTATTTTCTACCTGCATTTTTAATGAAGATCCAAAAGGGTGTAAATCTACATCTAAGTTTAATCAGTTACATTTGGTACATACAACCATTTATCAGAACCAAAGCTGCTTCTTATTAAAAATCTTTTCTAGTGTCCCAATCCAACAATTCATCAGTGATACCTGAATGGTGTGAAAGGTTCTAAATCCTCCTAGTTTGTGGGATTTGCACATGGTGGAGTCAGTACCTTATAGCACCCAGAAACTTAATGGAGTTTAATTCAAAGAATTAAAGTAAGGTAAAGGATTGTTGAAAAAAAGTGAAAAGGGAATTGAAAATGAAAAGGCTTTCAAATCACAAATAACATGTTTAAAGCATTAGCAGAAAACAGAGAAATAACTAAAACTAGTCAGTTTGTCTAAAAAATATAAGAGAATGTGTTAAGCCAAATCACAGCTTAAATGGTGCTGCTTACAAAACACTTTATGGAGATTAAACAGCTATACAGGCAAACTAATCATAATCAACTCTCTGTTACATCATCTTACTTTCATCCCTTACACAGATGCTGTAAACAGGAACTTACACTCTCAAAGGCACTTAGCCATAAACTTCTATTTAGGCATCTAAATATATTTTTTTGATTTGACTGTAGTTTTTTCAAGGAATGCCCTCTTTACATTATGTGCTTGAAAAATGTATAACACTTAAAAGTCTCAGCTCTTTCCCATGGTTTATATTAAGTGCTATCAAAATAAAAACAGCAGGTAATATTATGATGGAGGCTTGGGACAGGAGTTCTTCATTAAAGATAAATGGAATAAAAAAGTAATCAAGTGTTCAGAAATATAGAGCTTGCCTAAAGAGATACATCATCCAAAACATAAGACAGCCAAACCACACACATAATGTAAAGGTGGTCAGAAATGAGGATACAGGGATTTAAAGACACTTGCAAGTCATACACTTTATATGAGACAAAAGCACCCCAAAAGATGGCAGACAACAAGAAGACTGAAAATAAAACCCTAATAGTTTTTGGAGGCTGAGGCCTGGCTGGCAAGAGGCTTGGAACTGTAAGAAAATGAGTGACTTCCTGTTTGTTCCTATTTACATGAACAGAATCGCAACAAAGAAATTTCTGCATTTTCAACCATTCTTTTCTCCTAAGGGAAATAACAAGCATGAACCTAATATCACTAACCATTGCATTCAGAGCAGCCTGAAGAGTGTGCCAATATGTGTGTTATCTTCTACCAGGCTAGCACAGCAAATTAAAAATGCTTAGTCACCTGCTGCTGAGATTACAATCTCCTATTAAACAAAAAACGCTTCATTTTCTTCCAAAACAAAAACCAAATGTTTGAGAAACTGTTAACTGACTAATAGGAAGAGTACACAGAAAATCAGACATTTACAAGAGAAATTTATTGGGAGCTACTGTTGGGATTTTGGCTTGATTTTTCTTTTTTTTTCATTAAGAAGCAAATAAAAAATGCAAAATAAAACTTGGGAAAGAATTGGAACATAAACCAACCTAGCCATTATGAAGACTCTTTCTCTAAGGACAGACAATCCTGTAGCTGACCACTGCAAAATTTACTCTTCTGAATCTGGTCTTAGCTTCTGTCAGAGATGGAATATTGAATTAGAGGAATAATCTGCCAACATGTTGCAAGTCCTGCATTCCTTGATCTGCTGGAACCAATGATTCCCAGTTGTGGAAGTTTCACTTCCCCTTCTGACTTGACTGACTACTATTTTTCTCTAAAATAGAATCACAGGAGGGTGTTTCAACTGGAATTTTATAAGCACAAGTAATGCAGACTGGCTTCATTTTGTGGTTGACATTCTTGTCTAAGAAGTAAAGAAAAGCTTCTTGGCAGGTTGATTCCTCCCTGGTTCATTTGCTAATTTTTCTCATGGTGTCAGCCTCTGCAGTGTTGTTCTGGATGTTTTGCTTCTAGATGGTGCCTGACTGCTTATGTACCAACACTGCTTCCAGGCACCCTACAGCTCACTTTTTTATTACGAAAGCAATATAAAAGACTGTGCCTGGGCTTGTTACTGGGGCAAACATCTGCAGCTGCACTCACAAGCCATTCAAACTGCTATGAATAAGTAATGACCTCGACTCAACGCAGTTTAACTAAAACATTTATTTGAATAAAGAACCAGGAAGTGTTTAAACTAATTTAGTAATTGAGGGGTTACACAAAGTTTTGACAATGTGCGATAAAAATAAATCCAGCAAAACTTGATTCACTGATATTACCTAGCAAGGCTACAATCTTCAGTTTTTTTCTTTTAAACTTCCCGCCTGTCACTGCATCTTAGATCAATAACGCACAGGATGATCTTGTAACTTGCTGCAAGCTTCAGCCCATTGTTTTTAATTTTAAGATGAGCTCAAACAGCTGAGTTTCTTAGCTGAACACATGTAAGTTTGAAATGCTTGTCTAAATACAGATGTTAGTATAATTTGAAATCTTTTTCATTTTGTATTACATTCTTTACCACTTGAGATCAACTGAATGGGAGGAATATAGCACTTGGGGTCATACTTAATGCTGTGCTGTTAAAGCAAAAGCATGCACAGTCTAACCAGCTCTTCTTCCTACTCCCTATGCTCTCATTCTCTCTTCAAAAGAACATGGAATTAATAGTGTGGAGTTAGAGACACTGCAGATTAAAAAGTTAACAAAGAATCAGCTTTCTTAGTTTTGCTTCACTGTAACACTTGCTGTCTACTGACTCCATTGGAAGAAAACATGCCTCTTACAGGTGAACTGAGAAAACAGGTTAACTTGCAAAACAGTCAAGGTCGATAATAACGGTACTTCTGAAAGTAATATCCCTGAATTCCTAAATTAGCAACCAAAGCAAGGAAATAAGGCCCTCCTATATTTTGTTACATAACTACTATAGTAGATGGCTATCTCAGAAACATTTGTAGAGTCTTAAAAGTTGTGATCACATAAAGTTTCCTTAAGAAAAAGTCTCAAAAGAAACAGTATAAAAGTAACAAAATCAGGAGCACTTAGAAGGTTTAGAGGAAAGAAAAGGGGTTGGAATAAAACTGGTAATTTCTATGCTGAGCTTATAAAGTATGTCAATTCCTCATTTTTGTCAGACTCTTGATTCTAGAGCCTCCATTTCTTGTACAATTTTAACTTTATATAAACCACCAATCACACTTCTATTAAGCTTGCCTATGGTATGTACTTTCATTTGCCGCCTGCTGTATTACTGATCATGATGCATTTCCAAGAAACCTGAGATGAACCACAACATTAAAACAATACTAGCCGCGAAAACATTACTTCACATTGTAAAGACAAAGATCTGTGATCTTAAAATTAAAAAAGAACAAAACATCTCATACTAAATAATCATATCCCAAATTCAATGTTATCATTATTAGAAAACTAAAAGTTATTTACTTCATCTCAAACATATGCTGCCGTGGCTGATATCATGTGTGTTAATTTACTAATTATCTATCAGTTATGAAACAACATGAAAAAGGGACCTGAAGACAGATCACGAATCACAGATGTTTCTAACCAGACTCACATGTATTCACCAAACTGTACTTCCTATCAGAAAAACGGAGGGGGAAAAAAAAAAAAGTAAAATATCAGAGTCTGGCACTCTACACAATATAAATTCACCTACCAAGGGAGAATTTTAGTTGAAGTCCATCACTGAATTAAGCCACTTACTGCTTAGGAAAGTCACATGGTGGGATTGTAGCCCAGGCAACACGACCTTTGCCCTTCCCAGCGGGCGGCGGCGGGCCGGGCGCTGCCGTGGCCGTGCCGGGGCTCAGGACTTGTCTGGCTGGTTTGAGCGCCTGCGCCGGGGCCCCGGGGCTGCTGCTGCCCTGCTCCAGCGCCAGCGCCAGCGCCGGGCCGGGCCGGGCCGGGCCCCTCTGGGGAGGGGGTGACACCCCCGGCAGTCACTGCCTGGCAAACAATAGCCCTTTGTGTGCGCGGGGCGGGGCGGGGCCGCTGTCACACTGCCGCTGGCAGCCCCGGCCAGGGAGGCGGCCTGGGGGGGGAGCGGGGAGGGGGGTGAGGGAGACCCCCGTGGACCCCCAAACAATGGAGGAAGAAATCTCGACTGCAAACCTCAGGCTCCTGTCAAGGACCTCAGGATGCTGGTGACTCCTCGTAAGCTCACCCCTGCGTTCATTTCGAGGAAGACAAACTGCCAGCCTCAGGAACTAGCGGGACATCAGAAGGGTTAGCATAACATCACACAAAAAGGGTAGATATGTGAGAGTTTTTGTAAAACAATTTTAAGGATATTACTAATGAGGCTTTTCAGCATAGATTAGATAATTTGGACTATTAGGTTGTCAATACATTAGTGGGACTAACTAATTTCTTGGCTCCATATATGTGTTCCCTTTTGCCCATAACAACTTTAGAAAGTAATGGAAAAGCAGCTGTAAAATTCAATCAGCAGGGAACCTTCACTGTATTCTTAATTTTTGCATTGAGATATTGTAAGAATCTTTTTTTAGGAAAACATCAGCCACAGGGTCTAATAATAATAATCTGAGGAATTTATTATTTATTGTTGCTTTTCATGGGTAACATGAAACATGAGGAAATGCCAATTCATGCAGCTGGGGAGGAATAACTTCAGGCACCAGGACAGGCTGGGGGGCCGACCAGCTGGAGAGCAGCTTTGCCAAAAAGGACCCACAGATCTTGGTGCACGCTAAGTTGACCACAAGTCAGCAATGTGCCCCTGCAGCAAAGACCAACCGCATCCTGAGCTGCATCAGGCAGAGCATTGCCAGCAGGTCAAGGGAGATGACCCTTTCCTTCTACTCAGCCCTGTTGAGGCCACATCTGGAGTGCTGTGTCCAGTGCTGGGCTCCGCAGTATAAAAGAGACATGTGCCAGATTTATGTTAGCTTGCCAGTCATGCCAAGTCCATAGAAGGGCCACCAAGATGTTCAAGGGATTGGAGCATCTTGTCATATGAAGAGAGGCTGAGAGAGCTGGGATTTCTTAGCCTCAAGAACAGAAGACTCAGGAGGGATCTTATCAAGGTGCATAAATATCTGCTGGAGGGAGAAGGACAAGGCAGAGTCACACCCTTTTCAGTGGTGCCCAGTGAAAGGAGTAGAGCAATGGGCACAGATTGAAATACAGCATAGGAAATTCCACTTAAGTTTAAGAAAAAATATTCTACAGTAATGGTGGTCTAGCTGTATAATGAAGTGCAAAGTGAGAACTGCAAAGAGCAGTAGACTTGTCCCCGAAGTAATTCAGTACCAGGCTGATGGAAGTCATGTCTTCAGAACCACTTTGACATTTTTCCATGAAGCAGTTTGATGAGACATGCAATGGCACGGGAGCCCCAAGGATATGATAGCATCTCTATTGCCGACATCTTCCAATGCTTATGCACTAAACATTTGATTACTGAAGTAATAGATTTAGCCTTATCTGATATGAGCGTGATGAGGAAGTCTGTATTTTTAGCTTGTCAATAAAGTAATTTGTGGGAAGTAATTGTGGGAAGCAACTGCTTTTATTTGCAATTTTCTTTGGTGGAGAAGTGCATAAATGCCATTTTTGTTAAGCTATGACAAAATACTACCTTAAAACATACTCTTAAGTGTTTTAGATTTTGGAGCCAAAAGGAAGATTTTTCAAGGGCATTAGCATACATGGTAAAACATAATTTCATAACCCTATGAAATTGAAAACAACAGCACTTCAGTTTAAACAAGAATAAAAAACTACTACCTTGCATATAATTTGGCAAGAATGAACAAAGCCTTTTACAGACTGTTTATTTCACTGTTCACAGCCACATCAAGAATTCTTTAAATGACAGTTTACTGATTTCAGTGAATCCACAGAACAACAGTATATCTGTGAAATTACCCTACCAGAGAAACCATGTTTATCACTAGGCACGGTAAAGGTGAGAATTAAGAGATTGCAGGAGAAGGACTATTTTTGTTCAGCAGTCTATACCTGAATCTTATTTCCTCACCCATGCCAGTTTTTCTCTGATTCAGAAGAATCAGATGTCTGTTTTCCTAATAATGTATGTAGCAACAACTTATAATCAGGTATATCCCTTTTAAAAATTAAATTCTCAGTGTATGTTCCAGGCTATGAATCCAGCTTCTCCCTCCTACTAGGCGTAGCATTTGGTAGCAGAACTCAATGATACTGTAGCTGCAGCTTTCCATTTAAAAATTCTCAGTTGGTATAACATCATTTGCAACTGCCTTTGTATACACAGCATCTGATTTAACGGTGCAAACTCTTAGCAGTGCAGATAATATTCTTGATATACAATGCAGCTGAGGATGTGAAAATACAATTAACAGATATAATGAAGTTTATGAAAGCTCAGTTTACAAACCCAAAGGAAAAATCATGATGAGCTCAGCAATGCACAGTATGCACAGCAATGTCAGACATGAAAAAGAAATGTCAGATATGGAAAGAGAGGTGAAAAAAAAAAGGAAAAGGAAATACATGTACTATGAGACATAGTCCTGCTGTGCTTGCTTTAAAGCATGTAGATTCCATACACTTTACAACAGATGTAAGTTAATACATCAGAATTTGCAGAATCAATACTTTATTTTAAAAGTCTAATACCAAAAGCCTGTCTGAACAAAGCCTTTAAAGAGAACCTTCTTTAGATGAGACTTCTTTAGATGAGACTTCCTTAGATGATGTTTGAAAAACAATTCTCTTATTCCCTAAGTTTTGGAAATGACAAATACAATTTTTGCTAGAACTAAATTTCTGTACCTGATCTGTACTCCTACCTGGAACAGAATCAAGGCTTGCATGCAGAAGTGAGCAACGAACCTCTCAGTTGTTCACACTGATATTTACTTTGGGCTGGTTTTGCTGTTTCATTGCCACCTCTTTCCTTCCTTTTAAGCCACTCTTGACTTTCTATCATTGAATCATTAAATTCAAAACAAGAGAGAGCAATCAAAACTATTGAACACCCAGTGGGCCAGTGGGCAAATCTTATACTTTCTGGCAAAATCTGTCTGAACTTCAGCTTTGTTTTGCACTGTGTTTGTCTATGGTCACAGTCAGCAAACCTCTTCTCAGCTTCATCTCTTAGCTCCTGTTAGTTTAGATAAACACCACTTAAAATGTCTGAGTACTGAATTTTCTGTTGACTAATGCAACTTGTTTTGTTTCTTGAGACTGATACCATTGCTTTTGAAAAGGAAAATTACTTTCCTTCCCTCTTCAAAGCTTCTCTCAGTAGACTAGTAAATGTTATTTAACATGGCACTGTGCTTTTCCTTCTGAAAGGCCACTGCAAGATTAGAATATAATCATAATTTCTGCACCATTCCTAAATGGCTGAGTAAATTTTATGGGATAAATTGAGTTCCTTTAACAGAGATGTTATGAGAGTTATCTAATATATCACAATTCCAGAATGGAATCACTACTGCTTATCTAAGCTTCTATCTAGCATCCAGAGCTACAGAAATTCTTTCATCTCAGTGATGCTATCCATAACTTAAACTCCAAAATCAAAAGTCTATCCATGGCATATTACTGTTGCAGGATATGTCTGTGAGGGATGGGGGAGAATCACACCTAGATCATGGATACACAATTGATTGATGTAATAATTCATTTCAGGTAAGACTTCAGCATCACAATTCTCTGCACTGTAGTAGCCAAACTTTTGGGTTTTGCCTACAATGAAGATCTACAGATGACTACAGCCCTGCTTCCCCATAGAAACCATGAGGAAAATAAGGTGCTTCAGAAGCTATGTTACATTAAAAAACAATTGAAATGCTGTAAAACCCAAGTCTGCACTCAGAAGAATATTCTAATCAAAAGGATGGGGAGCTATATTCAAACACTTTTCGTATCTTTCTTGAACGCAATGAATGTTTGCTCCATGCAAGATGGAACAGACCAACCAAGTGGTTTTGAGAATTTTTACAGTATTTCTGGTAGAGGACTGTTAAGTTTTTAAATCCATCCAGCAGAACACCACTGAAGTCAAGCATCTGATAAACTGGAACAGCAGTCTTACCACTAATCTAAAGAATAAAAAGGGAAAGCAGGTACATACCATAGTTAGATATGTCTTGTACAGAGTCTCATCCCAATTTCTTCTGAGCATGAGCAGTAGAGCTTACCCTCTCGAGACATATTTATGAAGAACAAGTAGAAGCATTCTCTAACCCCAACAGGAATGAGAAGTCTCAAGAGTTCATGAGTTGCTTCTCAAAATGCACAGAAACACACCCTTAGGCAGCTTGGAAATTTGATTTCAAAACCAAATGATGATGATTTACATGCATCCTGGATTATGTTACAGGTAAGAAGCAGTTCTTAGGGTCAGTATTTTGGTTTTAGGTGCCTCACATGAGAATTCAATAGTTTAGGCATCTAAGTCATGTTCACAGATTGAATCCCTAATCTCTTTGTGCATTAGTCTCCCCACACGAAGACAACAGTTCTTGCTTATGTAAAAAAGTAGGGAAGGCCTACATTGCTTTGTAAATATTAATTAAGATTACTAGATGGAGAGTATTATGCGTTCAAAGATTGTGTTACTGGGACAGATGGGAATATAATAAGGTATTCTGTACCAAACACTGTATTAAAATTACCATGAAAACTGGGCTACAAGCAAGATGAGACAGACATTTAGGAATTATTAGTACTGAAAGAGTTAAAAATGCAGAGTACTATTATGTATTATCTAGCCTTTCTTGCAGACTTAATTTCTAATTATATCTTAATGCTGGAGAATGGCTGGCATGCATAAACACAAACATCATTTATTCATCAGTAATCTGGTATCTAATTAAAATATTACTGCATTCTTATTCAGTGCCTATGGAAGAATAGTGTAAATATGAGAGGTCAAATAATTCACAGAATCACAGAAGGAATCACAGAATGGTTGAGGCTGGAAAGGACCTTTGGAGATCGTCTAGTCCAACCTCCATGCTCTAGCAGAGTCACCTAGAGCACATTGCCCAAGACTGTGTCTAGGCAGCTTTTGAATATCTCCAAGGATGGATACTCCACAACTTCTCTGGGCAACATGTTCCAGTGCTCAGTCACCCTCACAGGAAAAAAGTTTTTCCTTATGTTCAGACAGAACTTTCTGTGTATTTGTGCCCATTGCCTTTTGTCCTGTTACTGGGCACCACTGTGAAGAATCTGGCCCCATCTTCTTTACATTCTCCCATCAGATATTTATAAAAACTGATAGATCCCCCTTAAGCCTTCTCTTCTCCAAGCTAAAAAGTCCCAGCTCTCTCAGCCCTTCCTCATATGAGAGATGCTCCAGTCCCTTAATCATCTTAGTGGCCCTTCGCTGGACTTGCTCCAGTAGCTCCGTACCTCTCTTGTACTGGGGAGCGCAGAACTGGACACAGCACTCCAGATGTGGCCTCAGCAGGACTGAGTAGAGGGAAAGGATCACCTCCCTTGACCTGCTGGCAATGCTCTGCCTAGCACAGCCCAGGATTCCATTGGCCTTCTTTGCTGCAGGGGCACATTGCTGGCCCATGGTCAACTTGGTGTTCACTAGGACCTTCAGGTCCTTCTCTGACTTCCAGCCGGTCAGCCCCCAGCCTGTCCTGGTGCCTGGGGTTATTCCTCCCCTGGTGAAGGACCCTGCACTTGCCTTTGCTGAACTTCATGAGGTTCCTCTCTGACCATCTCTCCAGCCTGTCCAGGTCCCTCGGAAGGGCAGCACAGCTCTCTGGTGTATCAGCCACAATACTGGGGTTTTGTATCATCAGCAAACTTATTGAGTGTACACTGTCCCATCATCCAAGTCATTAATGAATAAGTGGAAAAGGACTGGAGCCAGTATTGACCCCTGGGGGACACCACTGGCCTCCAGCTGGACTTTGTGCTGCTGATCACTACCCTCTGAGCTCGTTCAGCTGGTTTTCAATCCACCTCACTGCCTGCTCATCTAGCCCATACTTCCAGCTATGTGGATGTTATGGGAGATGGTATCCAAAGCCTTACTGAAGTCAAGATAGACAACATCCACTGCTCTTCCCTCATCTATCCAGCCAGTCATCTCATCATAGAAGACTATCAGGTTGGTTAAGCATGACTTCCCCTTTGTGAATCTGTGCTGACTACTCCCCATCACCTTCTTGTCCTTCATGTGCCTGCAAAGGGTATCCAGGATTAGCTGCTCCAGCACCTTCCCACAAATCGAGGTAAGGCTGAACAGCCTGTAGCTCCCTGGGTCCTCCTTGCCTTTTTTGAAGATTTGGAGTGACATTTACTTTCTTCCAGTCCTCAGGAACCTCTCCTGATCATCATGACCTTTTAAAGATGATTGAGAGAGGCCTTGCAATAACATCGACCAGCTACCTCAGCACTTGTGGGTGCATCCCATCAGGGCCCATTGACTTGTGGATGGCCAGTTTGCTTAAGTGTTCCCTAACTTGATCCTCCTCCACCAAGTGAAAGTCTTCCTTTCTCCAGACTTTCTTCCTGGTCTCTGGGGCCTGTGATTTCTGAAGGCCAGTCTTAGCAATAAAGACCGAGGCAAAGAAGGCATTCAGTACCTCAGTCTTTTCTCATTTAATATCCCATGATTTTAAAAGACAGGATTAAAAAAATACAATTGTAAACTACCTAAAAAGTATTTTACAAGATAACAGATATGGAACTTAAATTAGAGCCCCTTTGTAGAATTTTTCTATGAGGAAAAAATGGTTTTATATTCAATAATGCACCTGTGACAGATGAGACACTAAATGACAACCCATAGTGGATCTGGATACTGGGATTCATTTAAGTACCAATGAGGTTAGAGCTTTTACCCTACCTGATTATCTTACACACTCACTCACTCACTCCCCCTTCACTGTTAAGTTCATTTGGTTTCTACTTTCCTTCCTAGCAGGGAGATTGCTGCTGTTCTGGGAAGGCTGGGCAGAAATCTGTGTTGGTTCATGCTGTGCCAATGCTCGCTGTTACTAGTCTCAAGCCTTACTAGCCATGGTCCCTGGACATTCCCTGGCATTTTTCTCCAAGCATCTCTCTAAAAAAACCAGGATCTTTCCCACTTCCAGGATCTTTCCTCAAGCCAGGATCTTCACTTTCTTTCTTGGCCTCCTATTTCTCTCTGAGACTACTTCTTTTCAGGAATCCTATTTTTCAGCACCAGCTCTTCTTTCCAGAACACCAAGCCCCTCCTTTTTCCTCAATCTAAAATGTTTTTGTGCAGAAGCATAACACATGAGCAGCCTCCTAACTGGTGGTTCTGTCTCGTCTCTTTATTAATTGGGGGATTCAGGATGTGCCACTTTTGTTTAGTCCAGGTGTTATCAAACTTTTCACCTAGCTCATACTGACTGCAGCTGCTGCTTGAGAGTTCAAAAGTTCAATTTCAAACATTCACACACACACATACATATGCCCAATTATCTGCTGCCTGTTGGTATTCGTAATTTAAGCTTTTTTTTGTTTGTTTACATCAGCATCATATTTTAAAGTGTCCTAGTGTAAAAGGCAATGCTAAATGTCTTTTCCTTCTTGCTCATATTAACCTGGAATGACTGCAAGGGTACACTAAAGAAAGGTATGTTCATATTTGTGGGATTTTCTTAAAGGGATTTTTTAAAACCTGGAGTAAGGAATAATTTTCTCTTATGTAATTGGAAAAACATTTGAATTTTGGCCATAATACATTTTCGTAGTGAACACTCACGTTACTTGAGGATGGACAAGTACTATGACAATGACAACAAGAGCAGCAGCAACAACAAGAATCAATAAAAAAGTAATTAACATGTTAAATACTTATGACATCATGTTCGATCTCTTTTCCATTCCAAATCCTACAAGGCATCAAAATGCCACCCAAAATAGCCTGTTCCCTCTTACATATTTGAATACATTTCATTTGCCAATACAACTCTTAGGATTGAATTCACTTTATCAAACATTATCTGCCTAGGAGTTTGGAAGCTTGCCTAAGCTAATCACCTTGGTTCTCTCTGCAGACAATATTCAGAGAGAGGCATCTCCAGTTCATCCCATTCTAGGACAGGTGACCACCTTTCTCTGTTGGTTAGAGGTGGAACTTAACAAATTAACCTTGACAAGTGAAGACAAATTCCTACTTATAGTCACTACCTCTCATTTAAAATCATGTGTGTTTTGATCATATAACTGAAAAGAGCCCAAAGCATGTTTTGGATATTCAAAACATATTTAAAAGCATTCCCTATAAATCACATACCTTTACAGCAAGGAGTAAATCTTACTTTACCCTGTTTCAGCCTAAAGTGAACTTTTCTAAACCTATGAATAATTAAGTCCATCACAGAAGCACTGATACGACTTTAACATTAGTAGGAGGGTATCATTTTGATTTAGCAAAATCTTAGTACTCGGAAAGGTAGTAACAGACAATAGTATCAAGACTACAACAGGAAAGTTTCACTACTACTGAACCAGCCACCAGAAGCCACCAGAAGGAAAGCATAACAGTTCACAAATAAGAAGTAAGAGAGGAAACTCCAGATGGCTTATCCACAGATTTCAGTCTTTCCTTAACTAAGTATTTCTAATGAAATTCAACTTGTAGAACAGTGCTCAAAACTCTCTGTAAAGGAATCAAGAGCAAATGCAGCAGAAGAACAATCTGCCACCAGGCTCCACTAAACTACTCAACTCTGGTTAGTATTAGGAATAATTAGAGGAGCTGCTGTGTCCAACCCAGTTAACATCCTGTGAAACTCAAGATCCTTTTCTCCACCTGGGTTACTCAATAGAAAAATGCCAAATACAGATTATTTATACCATCCCATCTTCTTATCAGCTCAAAGGCTCTGACACAGCAACATCACTGGGAGGCAGAGAACATATTCAACTAAAAATATTTTATATTGGAATTGCCAGGTCATCAACCTGTTCCACGACAACATTTATACAAGTTAATATTTTGCATCTATTGATCCTAACAGCATCTGGACATCATAAATGCTGCCTGAACCCCAATGCTATTTCACTGGAAGTTTAAGCATCTGCTTATGATTTGGGATGAGGCAACACCTGCCACCAAAAGTTGTCTTTCTTCCAAACTACAAAACAAGTTTCAAAGCAAGAGAGAACAAGAAAACTGAGAGAATATTTTCAATGGTAGAGTGGATGAATACTTCTCATTGTTACGTTAAAATAGCACCTTTCTGTAATTTTTTCTTTATTAACTTTTTTAAGCCATGAAGGGCATCTATATTTAAAACATCAATATGAGAGATTTTAGATAGACATTATCTCAAAGCACCTCAGATTTAAGAAAAATATCAACTGAATCTTCATCATCACACCAACAAAAACAGTTTTTTATGAAAGCTATCATCTGAACACAATTGGGGGTTAAAATATACAATAGATTGTTTTATTGTGCTTACCATCTTACTTTTCTTATATGGCTCCCTTGTGAAAAATTTAGATAACTCATTTAGAATTCAAAATTCAAAATATCTAACCTTTTGATTTTAATGATGAAAATAAAAATCACCATGGCAAGTAGATTATGTTTTACCACTTGCTAAGGGCATAGCAGGGCTATAGAGATATAACTTTTTTAGGAAAAATATATATTCTTTCAAAAATCCTTTAAAAATAGTCAAATTTGATGCACTGAAGAACTGATAAAGGCTTACTTAAATGGCCATATGCCCAAATTACCTTGTTCTGCTCATATTAGAAATTCATTCTAAAGGGGAAAATCAAGACAAAACTTTTACTCTAAATAAAATTAATCCTACTTGTAACTAGAAGCAGCTTGCCACTTCACAGTTCCAAACTCTGGCGAATTTCTTTCAAATGCCTTAATTCAATCAAGAATATTCTGTATCTTCCTGTTTACGAAATGCATTTAATAACTGGTAAATGCTGGAAGCCAGTTAATGATGTCACGCTTCTGTTTATAGTGCCCAGAAACTGAAGAGGTCTAATCACTTCCCTTCATTTTCATAGAATACTTACTCAATTTTATAACATCAGTGAAATACATTAGGCAGTTAACTTTAAGAAATTACTGCATTTTCAGTTGGATAATGTCACTTGGCCTTCAGCCTTGCTCCTTACAGCTGTAAAAATTACACATTACATCTTGTTATTTAAATAAGGAATATCTTTGAAGGTTAAGAAATGGTGACTCATACTTCTATGTCAAGTGGGGTCTTGTATGGGTACTAATAGTATAGCATCTTCCTATTAATTAAGAAGGGGGTGGAGAGAGGAAAAAACGGGAAATCTGGCTTCAGAGAGCTGGTCTGGAGCATATATGTCTTAATAAGTTCTTGTACAGCATAGAAGAGAGGGTTTTTATTTTGGGGGGGGGTTAAGTTCAAAACATTAATGTGCATGTCCTCTTTTTGACACTGCTTGCAATAAGAACAGCTCTGGGTTTCATGAGCTGTAATGCTTTTGTTTTCCCACACACAAATTAGTTAAGATTTCTACTACTGCTATGACAAACTACTGCTTCCTGTAGTAGTTCAGAGCTCAAAAAAATCTTCAAACACGTAACTAATACTGTCCCTAGAAATTTACCAAAGACTTGAGAAAGACATGAGTAGGAGGTGAAGGAGAGGACATAAATCCAAACTTATCTTTAGATCACACATGTGATTTTGTGTGAATTGTCCAAAATATACATGAATACCTACTGCAGTTTTGCACAGACTAAATATTGATTTCTGTATACTCTGAGTATACTCTGTATATTGTGGGATCTGATCTTCTAAGAAGCAGTTTCTTTTTGTTAATATTAACTGTAAAGTTTATGTATCTATTTATATTTAAATAAATAGTAATATATAATATATATGTATTTTGAATTGCTTATGCTTTTAGTTTCTGCTATTCATATCCCAGTTCTGTGAAAAAAAAGGATTTGTTCTTCTTCATACTAGCCTTCAATTCCTAAAGATAGAATGCTCTCTACAAATCACCTAAATGCCTATAAAAATCTGTCTAGATTTTTAGGTTAAATTTCTGAAGCATTTTCTCCCTACACAAGAGCTGTGATTTCACTTTTAAAGAAGAAGAGAGAAAGGGAGGATACAGCAGGATTTAGATGGCGAGCTATTTTTTGGAATAATTACTTAAACAAACATCAATAGCATAGGGTTTTTTAAACATTAAACTAGTGTTTCAAGGCTGCAGGGGGCACTGATGCACTGTGTATCTAGAGCACTGCACAGCAAGATTCAGACAGGATTTGATTAAACAGTCTTCCAGGTTACAGATACAGAAAAAACGCATAAACTATTTATAATCAATTTAAGTTTTGAGAAATTAGGTAACTGTAAAATATTTATATGAATTTTAGAGGGGAATTAATGTTTCCTTTACTGGTAAATATATTTGTTTTTCTGCAACAATCACATAGTTGTAGGGATTAGACCGTTTTCTTAACTTTTGTAACCAATGTCCCTTGAAGGATGATATATCTTTCTAGTATTGCATTACTTAAGATTACACTCTTAAACAAACATTCCCTGCTCCCTGTAGGAAACCCTATTTTGCTTAGCATCTACCCAGAGAAGTCCATTTATTGGCCGTTGAAAATAACGTATTGGTATATTAATCAGCCAATACAGTCATTATCTGAATCACAGACTCATTTAAATAAGGACACATTACAATAAGAAATAATTATATATTTTATCATGTTATTTGATATTTAATGCTTTAGAAACTAAGAATACTGGCATCTAAGAGGTAGAGATCTCCTGATAATAAGAATATATGACAATTTATCACTTGACTGTATATGGTAGGCATGTGACCATGCCTGCATCATCTATTTTACATTCAGTACTTCTATTCTTTTAATTCCTTTGTTCAAATAATTCTTTGTGTGTGTCTGTGTGTGTGTGCAGCTTACATCAGAGTTTAATCTGTTCTTCAGTATATCTCAGATCTTAATATTTCATGAAGTTACAACTATCCTGAGACTCATAAGTTAGAGTTGGCTAAAGAATCCTTTCTAGAAGGACATGTAGTCTAACTTTAAGACAGCAAGACATGAAGAATCCATCACTTAAATTGGTAGTTTGTACCAATTATAATCATCATTACTGTAATAGCTCTTTTCTTTTACTGCCAATTCAGATTTTCTGGTTTCAGCTTTCAGCCATTGGTTCTAACATGCTGGTCTCTGCTCAGCTAAAGAAAACTCCTCTGGATCCAGTGCTTCTCCTCATACACACCATCAGCAGCTCAGCCATATTTTAGAAAAAAACAGGGAGACTAAATTCCAAAAGTGTCTTTCTGCATACCTTTTTCTTCAGACTGTCACCAATTTCTTTGCGTTTATGTTTCACACCCTTCCTCCATTTTTAAACCTACCTTTTTTTTTTCTACTTTTTTTTCCCCCTACTGTTCTGATGGGCACCAGTACAGAATGAAACATAGTATAAGCAATATCACAATCAATAATGTATACAGAAACAAAATTATCCTCTTACTTTCTTGCTCAGACAGCCAGGAATCATATTAACCATTTCGCTCCAAAAGCTTAGGTTGAATTGCTTGTCTAAATTAAGCAAAGAGAACTCTTCAGGATGCTGTCCTTCATTCTGGGATTTGGCCATTTTAAACAAGCACTCATAATAGGAAGTTTTGTATAAACCTCTTACTTTCAAAAAAGTGGACTAATAGTTCCTTGTATCAGGCTTTCCTGTTAGTTAGTTTTTGTAATAATTAAACCCACACTGTCCGAGAAACTGTAGAGGATTTTTTTATTCTGAATTTCCCTTAGTAAGCAAATTCTACATGAATATATCAAACTTTGATTTAAATGGCCATGATACATATCACTACAACAGCCAGCTTTTGGATATCAGTAATATGAGGGGTCTGGTTTTTCGAAAATTCTGGATTTGAAATTTGGGGGTTTGAATCCATTTCTAAATCTGAAAGCAACAGGTGTTATTAAAAGTGCTCTTCCAAAAAGGAGCTCAAAACATCTTCTTAACTGATATTATTATTTATAACAAATTAATGTTATTACTTATTATTTATTTATATTATCATAATATTATTTTCAATTGATTTTCTTTTCCATAAAAACAGACAAGGTTTTGTAATGTTTTTGATTGTTTTGCTTTTGGCTTTTTTAAAGGAGATTTTAACAAAATGTGGAAATTCATTATAAGTCAAAGTCCTCCAGTCTAATCACTGACACAATGAAGGACACGCAGTGAATCTCAGTATATAACCGCTAGACAGAATAAAACTGAACTTCTGAACTTTTCTCTTGTCATTCTGGGTTTTATCATTTGAAGGCAACTCTTACAATTTCTTATTACTTCTCTATGAATTTCAAAAGTGAATCTCAAAGATAACAAAAAGCTATAAGAAAGTCTTATACTGATTCAAGCTTTCACTAGGCAAATTCTTCCTTTCAGTATGACTCTTAATCTTACTTATTCTGTCTAATATGCCTCTCTTTTCACAATACTGTCAGGCACAATAACGAGAGCAACTACGTCTCCATTACGAGGCACTCTCAGCACATAACTTGGAAATCATGGAAATCTGCTGTGAAGTTTAATTATTTGTGAGTACATAACAAAACAATTTTTTCTCTATTTCTATATTTCTGTAATTGGAATGACGTCAAATGCTAGTACTAAAGCTCAGCATGAGTCTGTAGTCCAATAAGGAAACCATGCAAAATATTTTCTTTTACTAGTCAACTGTTTTCAGACAATTCTTCCTGTTAAATAGTTCGCTTTCTGAACCACTGTTCATAATAAATTTAAGACCCAGATTTATATGGAAACCTCTTTACAGCAGAATTCTGTCAAACCAACCCTGGGCCCATCTGCAAGTTTTAAATGAACAGAACAAAATAAGAAATATTTTTTCTACCGTAAGAGGATTTTCTTCTTCACATACTTGTTGGGCCAGAAGCCAAAGTGATTATTTCAAGAAACTACTGAACCATACCTTTTGATGTCTTGTGTCATTAAGGTAATTTTTCTTAAGCATTAAGGTAACGTTTCCAAAGAGGATTGCAATGGTTATGACATATGATATTACTAATGCTGTGAAAAATAAATGTAGTGAAGTTTTAAATTGTTAGAAAAATGTCTTTAAATTTAGTTTTTGTTTTGTGAGGCTGCTCCAGTTGGATGATCTCATCTCAAGGCTTTTTTTGGTTTAGCAAAAACCTTGTGTTCTCACATTTACAATATTGTTTTTAAGGGGGAACTATGCTGAAATATGAAATTTAAAAGTTGCATTCATTCATCAGAAAATGAGTCTTTCATATAAATCTCAAAAAAATTATTTTGCTGATACAATTTTTTGGTGGTTTTGTATTTCAAAAGCTAAACATGTTGAAGCATAGTTCCTGTTCAGATGATAGAGCTTCTAGGAAAGTATAAATATACAGCAATTTGCCCGAAGGTAATTTGCTTGTATCAATATTGTCATGCACCTAGAGCAACCCAAAATATTCTGGTAGTATGTACCATTCCTGAAACTATAATCTTTGAGGTAAAGAAGAAAAAGGTCCTCCTCATTAGCTGCAGCTGAAAATATACAGCTCAAATTCTGCACCTCTCCTCCTGTCAGATTACCGTAGAATTCACTGGTAAGAAAGGCTGAAAGACTGCAAAAATGTTTTTAAGCGACCTTTGCAGCCTCCTAATTCTGATTGCTCTCGACACTGAATAAGCTCCAAGCACAGAAGATTCCCCACTGCCCTCCGGACTGCGATGCCGCCCTGCTCCCCTGAGCTGCCCCACACTGCTGTCCACTGACCTGTGTCATGTCCCTAACTCTCCCCCTATCTCCGATGGAAGACCTCTTGAAGAACAGTTGAAAAACCACCCAATAAGCTCTCTTTCTCATCTCCACAATGTAGGAATGTTCCCTGGATGGAGACAGTGACTTTATGCCCTAATCACAGTTGTTCGTGTGGCTTTAAATCCACCACTCAATGAAAGGAGGCCAAGGCAGACTGATTTTTTTGTCAGGACAGATGTCTTTGACACACACATTTCTTCTTCTTGTAGTATGCAACAAACTGGATAAGATGCTTTCCTCAGTTCTAAACTATGTATGTTTTGATTAAAGCTTAGCACTTTATTTTATTGATATATAAAGGAGTCAATTTATATACAATGATTAAATATTCAGGGTGAAAGAAGCTTTACAAGTACCATTAATAAATCTAGTGATCAGATACAGTAAAAATCACCAGTAGTTGGAGATATTCAATGTTATATAAATGCACCAAAATAGATGCAAATGTGTGACAAGAGCGTAAAATAGTATTTTTCCAACACTGGAACTTTTTGTGTAGCACATGAAGCAAATAATAGATGATAAAATGTTAAAGTACATGTGAACAACAGAAAGTCAATTTTGTGAAACAAATTCTCTTGCAATGTCTTATTCATAACAAAACTTCATTTTTGTGCAACTGTGTCAGACTATTTTCCAAAATACATAATTGAATAATTATTTATTTGCATTAACACAGTATCTCAGATATCTGAGATTGGCATCTATACTTGCAAAAGCCTCCGTGATACAAACAGGGTAGAAAAAAATGCATGGTATCCTTTAATTCTTGTCTTATTAACCACCACGCAGGCACTTAGCAATTCTAAGAGAAATCAAGATCTCATTATATATACTTGGTCACTACAGACACACTAAGAGACAGAGGCTGCCACAGAAATTTATTGACAGAATTAAGAAATAATCCTCTATTGGTATAATGTACATGCCTAAAGTTACAGAAAGATAAGTAAGATCAAGATAAAAATAATTAAAATTATTATTAATCTTGCAGAATTAGAAAGTTGTCCCATTTCCATAACATGCCTTCTTATAAACACTGTACCACAGTACACCTATCAAAATGTGTGTTTCTTAGAATAAGGTAGTCTAAATTTTGATGGAACAAAAAAATGCTCTACTTTTCTTTGTTCTGGAGGGAGGAGTGAAGAGTTACTCTGTGGGGACAATCTGGTTCTAAGGTTTAACTAAATTCTTTTCCAAGGGGAAAGAAGCCGTCTAATTAAAATATATGAATAGAGACAGTAAAAGCTAAGGAAAGACTTTAGGATTTGGCAATTGAGCTCTTACATGACTAGTCACAGTTTGGTCACTTGACACACTTGCCTTGTATTTTTTTATCATCTGTACAGGAAAAGGGCAGTTTTATGGAAATAGTTTATTTACCAGCAACACACACTCATAAAGTACTGGGTTACTTTATTTAACAAGATGCCTATTGCCCTTTGCATTTTTTTCTAGTTATTGAAGTTCAGAACAATATGAAAGTTCAGAAAATACCTGCAAAAACAAAGAATATGAAAAAGAAAGTCAGTTTCAGTTTTGTCATATGCTGATGAGAGGCAACCTCTTCCAGAAACAGGGAGAGAAATGTAATATTTGCAAACACGCATTATCTCACCTGTATATATTTAGCACAGGGATTTGCCTAAAATCTATCGCAAACGATTCCCTCAGAACACTTCAGAAGACTGAGCAAAAGGCTTACACAACAATTTACAGTGATTTTGAGGATTTATAACAGCAGGAAAGATTAGCCCTGTCACTTTTTCCTTTTTTTCTTTTTTTAACATTAAGTCTGTATCACTGAAAAGTCATCATCTGAACAGGTATGCCAAAGGAGGAAAAAATGGTAAAAGAAAAAACCAGAATACATATACACACACACAGCAGAAAAGAGATTGCACAGGAGAGCAAAAGCCACAAAGGAAAAAAACACATTGAAAACAAGTGTAATAAAAGATGAGGGAAATCACAAAGGACAAATCAAGCAAAGAAAACAAAAGTATATAAAAGCAAATCAGGCACTGGAAAAGAAGGAAGAGGCAATTAGGCATGCACAGAAAATCTTATCAGCCAGCAAAAGCAAGAGATGAGAGATAAAAGAAGCAACAAAAAATGCATAAAGAAGAACAAATACTTGTTATCATGCTCTATATTAAAATTACACAGAATTGCTATTAACATATCATCAAGCATCATATATATGAAGAATACAAATGAACGGTATTTCTGAAGCTTTATCTTCAATAATGTACTTAAGAAACATTCCAGTCAAATCTGTATGTTAACCACAGAAAACAGAAAACCTGGTAAACAAAACTAAGTGACACCAATATTACTCACTTAACTGTTTTCTTCTACTGTGCAAGAGCACTATATATATATATATTTTTTTGCTGTTTCAGAATTAAGCACATATCCCCAAACTGCTCACGAAAAAATACAAGCATAAATATCTGTGCTGAGATATAAGAATATAACTTAAAGTCCGAAAAATATCTCTTTCACATATATCAGAAGCTCAATGCTTCTCATAGCACTGTGCGCTTATTCATAAACTAAGATGTATATAGAAAGAAGAGCTTAGATTTGGAGCTAACTCTGTGATTGCCACTTCAGCTCTGGACCAGCTTGTACCTTTGTTTGAACTTAGCTTCTTCAGCTCAGATGGATTCATGTGAACATGCCCTTTGACCTCACCTCAGTCTTGTACCAACTCTTACTATGGATTCTAACACACAGCATACACCACTACAGCACTTTGCCATTTCCAGATGTGAAAAGGTAACAATTTCACTTTCACAAATGGGGAAAAACAACTTTTAGCAGAGCCAACTTTCCCTTTCCAAAGTATGGAGTTCATTATGAAGAAAGAACTCAAAAATCTCAGATGCCTGGTGCCAGATGCCTTGAGTTGTGAAGTTTTATAATATTCTTAAAAAGCAGGAAGTACCAGAGAGGAAGTGACATAATGAAAAATTGTATGGGAAATTGAATTTTACAGAGCTGTTAAGGATCTGCTGGGATGCTTTGAAAAATATCACAGAAAACTACAGAATGGAAAGGGGAGTACTCACAGAGAAGGAAGGGGAGTTAGAACTTGGAAAGTGGATAACTGAGGGCTTACTGAAAACATGTAGAGATCTCCAAAATATACTGCATAGCTCCTGAGAAAATTGCTGTGCATTAGGAAAACCATCAATCCTCTTGATGGAATGGAACTTGGGTAATGCACAGTCAAGAGCCTCTTTCCAGAATGCAAATAGCAATCAGAGTCTTTGCTCAGTTTCAGACTGGAAAAAAAAGCTTAAGATAAATTAACAGCAAAATAAAATCTTTAAAAAAATCAACCAAAAACCTGCCCTATAAGCAGCAATGAAGAACTCAGTTTATTAGCTCCTGTCTGTCAGTGCAAAATCTGCCTTGTATATTTACATCCATCAGTAAGCCTCCTTTTAGGAAAACAGCAAACAGCTGTGCACTTTGTCCCAGTTAGAAATTTTTTTAAAAGAAGAACAAATCACGGCTTGAAGATACACACACACACACACACACACACACACATATGTCTATACACACAGTATCCTTTAATTTTTGTCATATTAAACACCATACAGGCACTTAGCAATTCTAAGAGAAATCAAGATCTCATTATATATGCTTGGTCATTACAGACACACTAGGAGACAGTGACTGCCACAGAAATCTGTTGACAGAATTAAGAAACAATCCTCTACTGGTATAATGTACATGCCTAAAGTTACAGAAAGATAATTAAAGTCAGGACAGACATCACCAAAAATTACTATTAATCTTTCAGATTTATTTATATATATATACACACACACAAACACACACACACACACACACACACACACATACATATTTCACATATATGTGGGTGTTTGGAATTTTTGAATTTACTACATGCAGTCAGCTCTTACAGGAATATAAAGCTGTCCTAGCTCCCAGACACTAAACCAGAAGTGAGGTGCAGTAAACACCAACTTTTGATACTGGGGCTCAGAGCTTCATTTATATCTATCATCGAAGCTCTACCTGAAAGTGATAATCATTTCTCCAGGAAATCTATTACAGTAGCATTTCTCAAACAGAGGACCTTTATATTGTATTAGCACATCTCAAGTATCTTATTTGCTTCAGAAGAAAGAAAATTAGAGATTTCATTTCTTAACAGAACTCATCAGAGATCTGTTATTTCCAATTGTCCATTTTAGTACTGTTGGCCATCATATAATCTCTTTCAAAATTGCCTATATATGTATAGCTCTGAAACAGGAACAGTTTAAACAGCATCTTAAAATAAATATTGATAAGATTTAGATAAGTATATATTCTAGAGTAATTCTAGAAAACTGCCTTTTGGAAGCTGACCTTTACAGTTGATATGGTTCTATTACAACCTTTCCTAAAAGCAAAAGCAACATAGCTCAGAGAACTTTTGTTACTGCAAATCTGCCCTGGAAGTCAAGCTTAAGCTAATTCTCTAGCCCACAGCAGACAGCCATTATTCTGCAATTTCCTACATTCACCTTGGGTACCTCTCATGGCAGGAAGCTCTGATGAGCCCTCAGTACAGTACGTGTGTCCTTGCTGTTCTCTTCTCCCCATGGCACCACATGCTGCAGCATATCTGTGAACTGCAGGCTTAAACAGGCTGTGACAACAACAAGCTCCCACATTTCCTTTCTCCTTCCTGTGCCACAGAAAGATGGAAGAGCAGTTTTCACTATAGGACTGCAAGACACACAAGTAGTCTGCAGATTCCTTGAGGAAGAGCAAAAGGACCATAGCATCCATCTTACTGTTTCAATCAAGAATAAAAGGTATGCCTGTGTTGAAAGGCAACCTCAGAATAATCCATAAACCTAGTCCTGCCAATCATCCTCATTAATACTCCTTAACTGGATCTCTGGCAGCTATTCAACCCCAGTCCAGAAACTTTGCTGAAAAGAAAGGATCTGCGACACCAAACTGTTTGGCAAACTCATTCCTTTCCATAGTGTAGCGAAACTACTCCACATTTTGCAGCCTGTGAGAACAGGAAGTGCCCTAGCTCTACTCCATAGTATCTCAGCTCCAACTTTCTGCCCTTCTCTTATTCCATTGCCTTCTCTATTAGAAAATCAAAACTCATTTCCAGAACTCTTCCAGAGGACAAAATAGCACTTTTCATCCTCTAATAAATTATGTAATTCAGAGAGTAGGAACGAAAACTCAAGCCTGCTGTCTCCCATTTGAGATGTCCAACCACCAGTTCTGGTTTCTCACTCTAGCCCCAAGGTTCTGCATTCCTTTCTGAGTTGTGGGAAAAGGTCCAAATATCCTCAGACTGAGAAGGAATCCAGATCTATCTGTTCTTTGGCATGTGTTCTCCTCATTCATCTACTATATATAAAATTGACCTGCACCATCTCCAACTCTTTCACTGATGCCCATTTCTTGGAATGAGCTGTCACTGTATTGATGCATATGCTCAGCTGAAGGATCTGGGCCATGATCTTCGAGACTAACTAAGCTAAAGCCTCTCTCTTGAAACCTCAGTGCCTCTGAGCATGCCCAAAAGTCTTGGAACTTTCAGAATGATGAGAGTTATAGCAAGTTTTAAGGTCTCTGATCTTATCCCAGTACTGACTTCACTCTCGAACTTAAGCAGCACCTTGTTCCTAAATTACGTGAAAGGCAATCAACACACTGTCCCCATCTCCCATTTAGTTCTGCTGAGCTAAAATAATGCACCCTTCTCTGCTGCATATGATATTTGCATTACAAAACTGAATGCTAGAGGAACAAACAGCATTCTTGCCCTATGTATTTAAGGAATTTTAGACAGCAGATAATCAGATACATATGCCAGTGTAATTAGTATTACGGCTTTATTTTTTAATTTCTTAATTTTCAGAAAAATTTAAATAGCAACCTGTACTGCATTAATCTCAGATATAAGCAACACAGAGTACATAATGTCCTTTGAAAGGTACTGAATTGTCCTGAAATAGTGATGCCAGTAGTTTTGAAAAGGTTAATGAACTGTATCTAAAATTTGTTTGTGAAAGTTCTCTATATTCTATCCCACATATTAGCTCATCCTTTTGGTATTTTAAAATTCAAATAGATCTAGTTAAAAAAATGGCAGAACACATTTGAGTAAATTTCAAACCTATTAAAAATTCATAAGGTTAAAATTTACTCACAAACCCATACACTTTAAGAAGTTTTTGCATGTCTCCCTTTGGCTGACCTTCTACACCACAATAATAAGGTAATCCATGCTGCTGGGGCTGCCAAGAAATAAAAGCAAGTTAAATGAATGGTATTAGTCAGATACTTGAGTAAGGCTAAATATGCAAAAGCAGAGGCATTTGAAAAGAGTAAAAATCTAAAAACAGGTGATGATAGGAAGATTAATTAAAGAAAAATTACAATGGAGAGAACAGAAATACACAGTGCCACTGGAAGATAAATGCACTGATGTTCTTACGGGTATAAAAAGAGCTTCACCAGGAGAAACTGTTTGGAGTGCTTTATCTATATCCACATTGTAGACTACTCTGGAACTGCCAGACAGCTTGAAGCGTAGCTGTATTGCATCAACGGTACTATATGAATTCTGCAAACCCTTGCATACATACACCAGGCCTTCCAGCATTCACCAACTTCCCCTTTTTGCAACATATATAATCCCATACTGCCCTATTTAAGCAACTTTCTTCAAGCACTTTCTCCTTCCTCTTCAAGACAAACATGACTCTCCAAGGAGTTTGTCTCACAAAAAAACAATGGCAGTTAGGCTTCCTGGGCACTTTCTGGGAAGCAGAATTTACATGTACAGATGGATGAAGGTCAGGATACAGGTGGGCTGTACCTAAAACAAAGGGCAAAGGATGATGCAAGCTGCCGCATGTGGGCAGAGCTGAGATTCTTATATGTCACAGAGCAGGGAAAGAGTCAGGAGAATGCCTGCTAGGTTTCCCTGTAGTCTGTTCCTAAGTGACAACTGTACCACTCAGGGAAATTTAGACTAAATTTGAATCCTGAAATTTGAATTCTGCTTCCAGGTGTTCACAGACTGCAAGAGCTGGGATTCAGATCAGGATGGAACCAGCTCTGTGTGGATTGCACAAGACTGGACACCACTGTGCTCATCTATAGCATTCTGGAATGAGCAGAGAGGGAAAAGGAACATGTTACTCAGTATAGATGGAGGCGGTCTAACATCCTTTCCAACATCCTTTAATGCAGCAGACTGTTTTCAAGATTCATCTATACAAACTATGATGTCATTTTACTTACCCAAGTAGTTACATATACACAGTAAGTATTTGCAAGAAACAGCCTCTAGAGTGTAATCACTGAGTTCTAACTCCATGTTAAGCAATCTTTATTGTCATGTTTCTAATTGATTAAATTGCTAATTGATTAAAATTGAAGGGAAATATCAAAATCAATACAAAATGCAATAAATCTTGGCATATAATTCTATAGATTATAACAGATAATGTAGCATCCTAAAGAATACTTAAGTTTAAAAAGGAACTAAATCAATTTTGTCTCAAAGCTTTCTCCTTCCCATCTATAGTAGCAAACACAGATTGGATGAAGCGGATCTCATTGGTCTTATGGTTCTCGTAGGTTACATAAACTAGCCAACAGGAAACACTGATGAGAGAGTGGTGTGATAAAGCCTAAGGACATAGACACCTACCTCAGAGAAAAGATTATACTGCAGAACGAAAGGAAGCACAGAAGATGGTAACAGTCCTGGTTTTAAAGTAATCCCTCTTTTAGCTAGTAGTTTAAAAAATAGAGCTTCATCTTGCCTAGGATTTGGGAGATCAAAGGTGTAATGCCTATGCAAAATGGAGAATGACTTCCTAATCTAGTAACTTGAGATGGTTTATGATTTTTTTCCAGTGATTAATTAATTTCATATGCGTAAGTAGTCATTGAAGTCATGATCTTTTTTCCTAAATTAATTCCTGCATTACAGGACAGAGTAGCCTGCTCACTTGCTCTCATTTTCATGAATTTCTATTCTGCACATAGGCAGAGTTCCACAGAGCATGTGTCCTCATTTTTGAGAAGACCACTGTTTGATGGTTAGGAGAAAACTCTGTGACAGGCAAGGGTGGAGCCATCTCTTCTCTCTTAGCTGGGGTTTATCACAAAAGAGGCCAGATTTCTGTATTTTGGGCAGGATTTACACCCACAGGTGTTTGTTAAACTCACTTGGAGGACACCTACCAAACAAAATGCCTAACGGAACTCAAATGGTGCAAAGACTAATTTCTTGATCACATCTGGGCAAGGAGAAGACATTGAGATGGTCATCTAAAGATGGTTCCACACAGGTATGCAAGCAGAACTTTATGTTCAGGGTAAGTTTTATGGGCAAGAGCTTAGATGCCTAGGACTTGAGGCAGCTGGTTCACTGGCTACCAAGTTTAACGTTTACACTCCTTTCATAAATTTGAGTGTGATATGTACAAGTTCATGAAGGGACCAGTGGCACAAGTGAGCAGAGTCCAGTTCTTATGAATATTCACTTAATGCTCTAGTTAATTACCATTAGATTCCTAAAATATGTTTTAGTTGAGAACAGAAACATTAACTAAACTATTCTGTAAATCTTAGGGAAAAAAATTAGTCATGTATAAAAAGGCTTATGAAAAATTCTCCAGGGCTAGAGAACACATATAATATGACTAAAAACACATTCTCTTCTTCTGAAAGACTCCACGATCCACAAATACAAATCACTTCCACTTTCTTTTCTTTACCACCTTACAGCTTAAACATGTTATGTGCCAGAATAGAATCCCAATCTACACCACTGTCAGTGTATAGCTTTTTATTTCAATCAATGCATGACCAAGAGCAATGTGAATATACAAAAGTGAAATCAAGTGTTTTTCTTTATATTCAGAAGCAGTGTTTTCCAGTAGTTTTCACAAACTTATATATACTATGTGCAGCAGCAAGTCTCTAGTATTTGTTATAAGATTCATGAAAATCCCCAAAGCATGAATAGAAACACAAACAGCACCTCACCCTGCCCACTCCTATATTTTATCTTAAGATTGTCTTGTTTAGTATACTATGCTTCACCAGCCAGTGAGTGAAAAACCACTCTAAGCAAGCTATCAAGCTTAATTGAATTACGCTGCAAAAAAGCATCTTCCATAAATAAAAAGGCTTGAAAAGTATAAAAGAAAGCAAAATACCCATCTGTATAAGCAGTTTTTCCCTAAACATTCTTGAAATTATCTAGAATGGTGACCCTATTTTAGGAAGAAAGAAAAATCAACAGAAATATTTTCTTCTGATTTGAAAAGGCACAGAGGGTAGTACCTGCAATTGTCGATATTATTTCTGCCCACAGCGTTAGAGAAGTTGAAAGGTCCCACATTATTGATTTCTATGACTTCTACACAGCCAGTGAAATTGTAGGCAGGTCCAGGCATCTACAAAAGAGGAAAAACGCACACAATTCTTATGCTTGTTATCCTAGTAATTTGGTTTTAAAAAGATTTCTGACAAAGATTTGTAACGCAATTCAGACCTAATTCTGAAGATCCCTCCTGGTTTCCAATCTTTTCCACAGTGAAATTCTATAAAATAACAGTGAATGTAAAAAGAAATTACAGAAAAAATAGAAAAGCTGACTTTTTAAAATAAACTCTTTTTTTTTTTGACATACAGACAGGCCCATAGGTACAGTGACACCCAAGCAAAAATAAAGTAGACTTGTCTAACTTTAAAGAGGTATTTATTTGTTACAGATGAACATAGGACATAGGGAATGGCAAAGGAAGAAGCTTTGGAAAGTCTACATTTAAAATTACTATTCTCCTGCTTAAAAGATATTTAGTACCATTAATCATGTTCCAAAGCCGCCTAAGGACCAACTAAGAGTAGGAATCACACTAGGCACTGAGTAAGCACAGAACAATAAACTGTTCTGTGTATCTGGCCATCTAAACAAATAATACTGACACAATGTGTTGGAAAGTGTTACAATGTATAACCAAACCACCCCAAATGTTGCAGATGAGACTTCATGCACTGGACCACCGGACTGGGTTCACTGGGACCACCATTCGTGATCACACCAGATGATGTATACCTGTTCTTGGGCCACATTACAGATGAGGGTCCACAGTTTATATAAGAAATTTCATGTCTGTGGACTTAAATTTCATGCCAAAATAGGAAAAATTACTGCTAGTATTGTTCTACCAACTGTGATGATAAGTCATTGACACATTCTACCAGGGATTTGCAAGACCCTTCAGGCAGAAACACACAGTAACAGTGGAAGACTTCAGTTATTCCTGTAATAGGTAAGTGAGGCACCTAAATGACTGCTGGTCATGAACCCATAAGAGAAGAAGCAAATCTTTGACTGATCCTTAACGCTGCAGAGGACCATAACACTGAACATAAAGTAGCTAGGTTTAGATACCTGCCGAAACAAAAAAACTAAGTGCAGTCACCATTTCATACAGGAGCATTACATAAAAATGAAGAGGCTTTTTAAAAGCAAATTCAAAGGAACATCCAAAAGGGTAAAACACAAGCAGATGAATAGTTAAAACAAGGTATTAGAGGTTCACAGAAAATGTAAATAAAATATCAGAAGAAAAAAGACTTTGGAGCCCAAACAAGACTGTGATGTTTAAATAGCAAGGTAAAAAAGTTTACAATGGCTAAGAAGACATTCTTTAAAAGCTGATGCCATGTCCAAATGAAGGAAAACAGAAAACAATATATGAAAATAATATAAATTTTGGCAGGTAAAAACCCAATAAAGCAGGCCAGGTAAAGAAAAATAAAAAAGATTTCAAGGAACAATTTGCTAAAAGCATAATGACCAGTATTAAATCCTTTTTTAAACACAAGAGGAGCAGGAAGCCTGCCAGACTGTTGGGCTAACAGATGATCTAAAAAGAGTGTTCAAAAAGATAAGGCTCTAGCAGGAAATGTAAATGAACTCTCCAAATCAAAATTTAACTTTGAGGAGCTCTGAAGGTTCCTACGCCCCAAGGTGTCACAAACCCCTTTTTAGCAGGGATACATCAAAGATCTGTGTAAAACTGAAATATCACTAGAACGGATTTTAGAATAAATGTGTAAAACAAACAGTAGCAAAATCTGAAGACCAAATAGTGCTTGCCTAAAAGTTTGAAAGGAAATTACTTAACTATTTATGTGTTCATCACTTTAAACTGCATCCAAACCACAGGAATGGATGGTATGGGTGTTTTTGGTTTTGTTTTTTACAATTTGGGAAAGAGGAAGAGGATGCAAGGTCGCACTATGAACCAGTAAGTCCAAGTTCCATTTGACACAAATCAGTAAAAAATACGTTAAAGAACAATCAATAGATACATAGATTAACATAATGTATTGGGGAATAGTTGAGACAGCTTTACAAAAGGGAAGTCATGATTCACAGGAACAACACTGAACATGTGAAAAAGGATACCTTGGTAGTTACAGTCTTAGATTTCCGAAAGGCTTTCAGCAAGTTTCCATGCTAAAGTATTGTAAAGTAACTCAGTTGCCGTGGGATAAGAAGGAAGGGCTTCAATAAATGAAGAGCTGGTTAAAATAGAAGAAGCAAAAAATGGGAATAAATAGTGAGCTTTCTCAATATGGAAAGCTCTTAGAAAGTCCCCGAGCAACCTGTATTAGAGTCTGTGTTCTTCATCATATTCACAAGTGGCTCAGAGTTGGTTGGTAAGTTATTTAGGGTATTAAAAACAAAATCTAGCTGAGAAAAGATGTAGTAGAATTTCACAATATGCAAAAACTCTAAGGTATGTAAGGATGATGATGGGTTAGAGATGGCTTCTGAACAGTGAGTGACTATAAAGACTAGGAATCTTTACCCTGGAAAAAAACACCACAAAGGGAGGTTAGAAGAGAGTAGTATGTAGACAGTGAATAAAGAGTCATCACAGTTTCTCACAATACAGGATCAAAAGGGCATGAAATGACATAAATCAGTGGCAGGATGAAAGCAAGCAAGCAGAGATACTTTTCAGACAATTTAAAATTAAATTGTGGAACTTTGCTACAGAACGCTGTGGATGCTAAAAGCATACAGGGGGTCAAAAACCAGTCAAATTACTGGAAGATTAATTTGTGAAGAGCCATTGAACAGAAAGATGGTACTGCTGGATTATGAAGACCCTGACCTTAAAATTGCTGATCCAGTACAGATTTTTGTCTTCTGAAATCTTATGTCTCTGTCCAACTTTATACAATTTGAACATCATTTATGTAAAGAGAATTTTCCAAAAGAAACTTTCTTATCTTCTTTCTTATTATTAAGGGCCATAAACAGAATGATGGCCTCTCACCTCTATAGTTGCCTTCTTCCCTACCAGTCACTAAAAACACATTTCATATTGTGATGGCATCTTGCTCTGTCTGGAACCTTGAGGTAAAGCCACCTGCCCTTTTCTTTAAAGCAAAAAGATTTTAAAAGACTGAAAGATTTTAAGACTAGGCTTTACTAGAACACTAAAGAGTAAATTGGAACATGTCAATCATTTAAATAGAGAGATTTCTGACATGCTGGGTGAGGTAGATTAAACATATAAATCTCCCACCTCCCTCCTCTGTCATTGCAGGGAGGGTCCTCCCCTCCAGTCTTGCTTTGTAGTTCAGTGAATCTAGCAATATTGTGTGTTCAGCATGCACACAACCACCCCCGGTTCCAAGAAAAATTCCCTTTTTAGCACCACCTCTACAAGATGGCTGAGTCACCTCCAGGCTTCAAGGCTGGTTCCAAAAGCTTCTCTCAGCTCTCTGAGGAAAGGAGAGATCCCTCCTGCCCAGCATACACAGGTATGACACAGCTGAGGCAAGGTAAATTGCTTCCCTCTGCACTGCTCAAGCACTCCAAAACATAACACCCAGTGCCAGGCAGTGCAACACCAACAGAGCGAATAGGCCTTCCAGCACATAGTAATGCTTCAAAGAAGTTCTCTAACAGTTCACTGTTTATTTCTTTTGCAGCAAAGCTTAAGGACAGTTAAGACTTTAAAACAGATACACTACTACAATGCAACAATTCTCTGTAAAGCCATGAAACTGTTTAAGGTGGTCTTCAGACGTAGCTGATGTTAGGTGCTGGAACTGGGAAGATGAGCTCTCTGGGTCGCCGTCATGTTTTGTAACACTCCATTGCAGCTTCCATGACAGACAAGACCCTCCCTCAGGGCCAGAAGTCAGACATCCAAAATTAGCTGATGTGAATACTCCTCACCTCAAAATTACACTTAGGATATTAAAAGAAGAATATTTATTTGATATACCATGATGACTGATACAGATGATTGATATGCATCATAGGCAACAGAGTCTCTATCTGTCCCTCTATCTGTTTGTCTCTCTGCCTCCTTTGCCAGTTACTTTGGCAAGGAAATCAGTGTGACGGACTGCCAAGCGGGATACTAGGCAGTCTGCTTCTGCTGCCATTATCATGAAAATCACATCTGGTAATCTGCAACTATGTACTGCCCTATTAAATTTCACACTTTACTTTTTATAGGAGGAGCTTGTTTTTCCTTTTCTCTGCCTTTTATAATTAGTAAATAACATCCAAATTAACAGGATACAAGATCTGTTGTAAGTTCAATATGCACAAAGATAGAAACAGTTACATGCTTAATGCTACTTCTGAGATGGGAATGATACAGAACCCATAAATTGCCTCAAAAAACTGAAATATTGAATGATGTTGTAACACTGACCATGTAAACCATTATTTTAGCACTCTTCTCTCCCCTAACCTTTTGCAATGTTTTACTAACTCTTAGTTATGATTGTTCCAGTCTCACCCCTGTAAAAGTTTTCAAGGAAAGCCCTCATTCTTGGGATTGTAAAAAAAACAGATAAACAAAATACAAAAGGAACCAATAAAAACAAAGATCAAATACAATATAGTGTCAGCATTTACAACAGCTGCTTTTAACTTCTCCAGTTAAGTTCATTCAAGACTATTAAGTTAATATGGGAAAAATTCACCATGGCAACCTATGATACATATTGCACACTGAGCAACAAATTAACAGGAATAAACATTTATCTGCATACTCTCCCAAGCCCTACTATCAGTGAATACTTTAATTTGATTTCTTTTATTTCCTTTGATTTCCTTTCCCCCCCCAAACAAACTTACCGATTGGGGTCCCAGTAACTTCTCTTACACTCTTATCTGTATATTTTAAATGTAATGCTTTCTGCTAAAGTAATATTAAAATCCTTAGGAGCCTCTTCTTTGTGCTGTAATCATAACTACATCACAAACACTTTGGTCAAACAATCACTTGCCTTTAGAATGCTAAGCTAAATCAATAGCTATTTAAGCATATTTAGGAATAAGCGTTGTTGATGCAAATAAAAAAGTAAGCATCTTTTATTCTATTACGTTTGAGAATAGATGCTAGTTGTGACTAGCAGATTAGATTATTAAAGTGTAGATTGCATATGCATTTGGGTTCCCTTCCATTTACAAAAATACATTAATATGCTGACCATCCATAATACTTAAATTGCCTGAAAATGTCAGGGTCATAGCAAAACCAGAAATTTAATTTAATACAATTCACTATTC
Source organism: Apteryx mantelli (assembly GCF_036417845.1). Taxonomy (NCBI): domain Eukaryota; kingdom Metazoa; phylum Chordata; class Aves; order Apterygiformes; family Apterygidae; genus Apteryx; species Apteryx mantelli. Next base: position 109,520,039 of record NC_089980.1, on the reverse strand, counting down.
AGAAACTAGGCAGATATATTTGACATATAGTAACCATGCTCTTAAGTGCCCTTTATACTTGACAAAAATGAGTACAGATCCTTACCTGGTAAGGAAATTTCACGCATATATGCCAAACCATTTATTAACATCCCTTACTGACTAGCCCAAATTAGACCTGCTATTAGGTAGTATTAACCTAGAAAATGGTCCCTACTGAAATGAGCTTGCATACTGTCTTTTCACTGCAGATTAATAAATAACATAATGAGATTTTGGTCTGTGATCAGAACTTTCTACAATAAAAATATAATTTATTCAAAACAAAACATAGTATAATCTTTCCCCATTTGTCTCCCCCCAGGCTAAATTTTATACATTTAAAAAATTTTCACTACAGATATTACAATGTACCAAGATACACTCTTCATTAGATAATATTTCACATCTTCATGATTCCTGGAATTATGTCTAAATTTGGAGTCTGTTTGCAGAACTCCTGGCAAACGATTATGACATTTGTCAGAATGCAATATTTTAAGCATAAACAAAATGGTCCAGTTACACATTTTTGAATACTCTAATAACACCTTTATTTATATTTACTAACAATATGACAAACAGTTTGATAACAAAGGCATAACTCCAAGATAAAAATCAACCTTAAGATAACAGTTTCTCTGCTCTAGTTCTGATTCTTGTTAGTGATGAGAATCGTATGAAGTGGTTTTAATGAACTTCCAAATTAAGCAAGATCTGTTCTCAACTCAATACGTTCTTCAGATTTGCCAAACAACAACAAATTCAACTACCCTTCTGAATTTTAATCTGCTCTGAACCTACTGCATCTGAATTTTAATCTGCTCTAAAACTACTGCAGCTGAGCTTCAGTGTCACCTGCAGAGCACTAAAAGAACAACCAGAAAAACAGAAATAATCTCCTTTCAAAAAAGTCTAATTCCTTGTGGAGCTTTCTTCCCCCCCAAGAGAGAAGAATTCATACTTTAAGAAATGTCATTCTATGACCCATGCTCATGGGTTAGATACTGAATTTAATACAATACAAAAAATATAAGTATACAGGCTACCATTCAGCTTGTTCTAATCAAGTGGGCAAACAGATGCTGCTTAATGCAACAGGAACATATTCTGTCTGTGTAGGCCATTTAATGAGCCCTGAAATTTTTCTGCTTTCAAGACAACATGCTACTGGTAGGATCTATTTTTTTCAAGTCTCCTCAAGCTACCAAGTTTCCCAGGATTTGTTAAAAATCAACATGAGTCACTCAGACAACACTTTGACCAAAAATGTTAAAACTTTTGTTCCTTCTGGTTAAATTTTTTTTTTTAACACCAAGTAATAAACCACGGGCTGAAGAAGTAAACTTTACCCTTTCTAACTCTGGTAGTTAGGTAAAATGGGCAAGGTCACTCTGCTTGATTTGTATGACCCCGAGCCAAAGACAAGTGGGCCTTCCTTTGAGAAGTGTATGCAGACATCGGATTTTTTTTTAACAAGCCTATGCTATTCATTACTTCACTTTCTAGTATTTACATTTTTATACTTTTCCAAGTTGGTTCCAGTTTTAATCCACATACATGTTTACTGTTAGATAACACAGCATAAAACAAATTTTATTAGTTTAATGACATATAAAATAAATGTTGTTAATTTACTGACAAAAAGGTGCTATTGGTTCTGAAAACCAAAGTAATGAAAGAAAAAGCTGATGTTTCAGCTTCTGATGACTGTACTAGGTAAGTACTAGAACAGGAAGAAAAAAAGGAAGGTATACCAGTAAAATTACCTACTTTACTGTGTATAAAATAAAGATGTTAAAACACAGAGGAACTAAAATCTCTCCTACATGCTAAATGATACTTAGCATAAGATGAAACACTACAGGTAAACCTAAGGGTAAGATCAAAGTTTTACTTACATATTATGATATCAGCAATTAATCTTATATGATATGGTAATACCACAGATGATTTTACACTGAAAGTGTGATTCTGAGCCAAATGTCCAAACATCATTTTATTTCAGATATACCTAAGATAAATTAACATTAAATCAAGATTATTCCTTCATGTCAGTGCTTCTACTGAAGTTTTTAATGATTTGATTGATATGACTCTAATTCTGTGTTTATCATATCTGCCATGGATATGGAAGGCAAATCACGACACTTATTTTAAACAAGAATGATAAAACATTTTAAAAAAGACAGGGGAAAAAAAAACTACTTAGGGTAGTACAGGTTACCATTTCTGCTCCTCATTTCTTATTTGTTCTAGCAGCTCAAATCAGAGGTTGCAAAACTTCCTGCCCTGGTAGTTCTCCTCCTAGGGGAAATCAAAAAGTTATGAGCTTTTCAGTCTCCGACACTGTGGCTCAAAGAAGTGAGAATGTACTCTTACATTGGATCTGTGACCAGATCAGTATTGGTAAAAACATTCCCTGGATTGCTCTGCTTTCCAATGGGAACCAGACTGATTTGCTGCCTGGCCCCAGAATCTGATAGAGCTCACTCACCATACAACATTCACATTCCTCTTGCATTATTTTCTCATCTAAGTTGACTAGCAGTGTAAAATTTGGGCTTAAGTCTTTCACTGTGTCAATATTCCACGGTGCTGCCATTTCGTTCTGGCTGAAAATAGTTCATTAAGCTACAAAGGATTAATTAGGAGCTTTAAAAACAGTAAGTCAGAATGATTCAAGCGCACTGAGAAGCTCGTTTATCCTTTTTATGAAAGTTCATCCTTGGTCAAGGTCATCATTTTTGAACCTTGTTCTTGCCTTGCAGCTAAGCAAATGCAACATTGCATTTCAGAAGTGATACAAAGATTCTGAAGTAAGGAAGGACCTCTCAGAGTTTTATGGCTAGTAATGTCTAGCCTTTTTGTAAACTAATTTTCAGTGTTTCTGCTTATAAGCATACATGCATGATCTACTTATTGCGCTTGCTATTGGAATTCTTAATAAGTTCAACCACTGGAACTGACCTTTTTTAGTTCTTTCTTAATGGGATACAGTATCTTGTCCATCAACAAGCTGGAAAGTGTACTGGCCTGAGATCATTCCAGGAGGTAAAGAGAGTTTTGAAAAACAGGCTTATTTTTCTTATCTAGTACAGACTCTATTAACTAACTAGGGAAATCAGTTCATCTCCCTGTAAAATAGAGCGCTTCCCTATTTCAGAGTGGTGCTGAAGTTAAATATATTGAACACCGTGCAGTGCTCATATAATATAGTATTGCAGCTTATTAGAGGAAAGATGCCTGGAGTCCATCACCTCGAACCACTTTTCAGTTCAAGCCAGTTAATTCCTGTAGTTCTGGTACTTGTCCAATCAATAACCAATAGCTCAGACCGACAAACATTTAATCCAAGAAATATTTGTATCAAGTATGTGTGCAGATGGATAAGTATAATAAGATTCAGCATGAAACACTTAATACTGAATCATAGATGCTGAGTTACAAAAGAGGGAGGGGTTGAAATAAGGAGTTGTTCATCTCCTGTCTGAACTTGAAGAGATAATACAGACATCTAAAACACAGGCATCTGCATATCAAAGGAATTAAACAATATTATGATGGTCAGACTAAGCTCTGCATAAGGAGGAAATACATATATTTCTGGGAGAATGATTATATTTACCTGGAACATGTCTTCAGAAGGAAAAATAGTTATAAAAGCTAAAAGGTTCCAACAAAACAGATTTCCCTTTAGTGAATGTAACCTTAAGTATATGGTATTCAGAAAGGGTTCATTTTGTCCAGGTTCTAAGAAAGACTCTCAGCTGAAGAAGGGAGAGACAGAAACAAATTTCTTTATAAATATTTAGGATTAAGTGTGTGCTGTTGTATTCTTTCTCCAGTACATGCCTTCTGGTTGAAACAAATTTCCAACTGTCACAAGATTTTCAAGGTTATTAAAAGGCTTTATAATGATATCTGAAAGAGAAGACATTCATACAACAAACATCTTACCAAGCTTACAATGGTTATTTTTCTATTTAGTCTTCACAGAGATTACAAACGTCATTAATAACAGTACAGCAACCTGGCACTCAGAAGGCTCTGAACTCGCCCCTCCTCTTCTATATTCTGCAGCCATTGAGGCTTCTACCATCACGACGAAGTACATCTGACCAACAAAATTAATATAGGCTTTTTTTCTCCACATTATTCCTAGAAACAGAAATATTAGATGAAAGTAAAGGTCCATCTTTATCACGCACTGAACCAGGATCCTGTCTCCAACAGCAACCAAGGCAGGATGCTAGGACAGAGAACCATGACAGATCACATCCGCTGTGGTACTTCCTGTGAAAACTCTACAAATCACAGGAAGCCCAATGATCTCAGGTTTTCTTCACTAGGGGATTTTGCTGTGTCAGTAGAAGACTTTTCACACACTGATTATGGAATGATATAACGTCAAATGACAATCTATTCGAATTTCAGAAGCCAAAAGCAATACACTTTCACATATAAATATACATACACGCGCACACACACACAGAGGTTTACACTCATACGCTCATTCATTCTGTTAACCAGCAATCTCTTTTAATTCTATACATCTGATTAAGGAGATACATCTGATTAGGGAGATTTAAACCACAGAAGAGACTGACAGACACTGAACAGTTATTCATCTAGACTACATTTTGCCTTCAAAAAGCATAATATTAATGACTAATAAAATAGCAAATTGATGAATCTATGCTAATGTTCCCAAAGTTCCATTTTATTAAATGTTTCCTCTTCTTTCATTTCAAACTCTCATCTCATTTAAATGAAAAAACACAAAATCAGAGCTGTGTTTCCATTAGTTTCATGTGTAACAGCTGCCAGTTCCTTCACTCCTTTCTTGTTTTTATGAAGCACACCAAAAACCACAAAGAACATGATCACCATGTTACCCTCTTAACACTGACTCTTTCATTTTATTACAACAGCTTAGTTGGCTCCTACCTTTAGAGCAGAGTGCCCTTCCTGCTGGCTTGGCACATGTGTTACTTGGCTATTTTTCAGGCTTCACTGCATGGCCAAGAGGTACATTCAGATATTCAGTTTAGAGTGAAGCTATTAAGCAAACCGTATTGAAGGGCTTATTTGCCAGGGATCAGAAATGGCCTTCATTTACTTCAGTAAAAAAAATGCCTTTGATGCATTCTTTGCAGTTTGGAAAAGAAATGAAACAAAGTACAGAGAGAAATGTCAAAGCTGCCAAGATAAACAAAGTCAATTTACTGCTACCCAAAAGATGGAAACATGAGCACAGAAGATCAATGAGAACTGAAGATCCCAAGATTGAATATGAACGTTATTAGAGGAATAAGCTCTACTGGAAACCACACAGCTATGGAGACTAACTAACCACATGTAGATGCAGACCAAATGCTTTAGATATTGATAAAGTCTCTTTATTCCTCAGCATAAGAGTTGATAAAATTCTTAATCAAATAAACACTGAGTCTATAAAGGACGATGATATGTTAAGGACACTGTATAAACACTCTGGAAGGAGCAAACAGAAAACACCATAATTTAAATAGAAGGCTAGACAAACAAAAATACCTTTTTAATGAATATTTTCCCTTTTAAAAGGGAAAAGCCTGAAATTAAAGGAATCAGTTACATCAAAGGCGGGAGGTGTGAAATTTCCATAATTAAAGTGGCAGAACTGTGTGGCAAACACCAGTTGAAAGAGGGACAGAGTGCACCCTCAGCAAGTTTGCTGACGATACAAAACTGGGAGGAGTGGCTGATACGCCAGAGGGCTGTGCTGCCATTCAGAGAGACCTGGACAGGCTGGAGAGCTGGGCGGAGAGGAACCTCATGAAGTTCCACAAAGGCAAGTGCAGGGTCCTGCACCTGGGGAGGAATAACCCCAGGCACCAGTACAGGTTGGGGGTTGACCTGCTGGAAAGCAGCTCTGCGGAGAAGGACCTGGGTGTCCTGGTGGACAACAAGCTGACCATGAGGCAGCAATGTGCCCTTGTGGCCAAGAAGGCCAATGGTATCCTGGGGTGCATCAGGAAGAGTGTTGGCAGCAGGTGGAGGGAGGTGATTCTCCCCCTCTACTCAGCCCTGCTGAGGCCACATCTGGAGTACTGCGTCCAGTTCTGGGCTCCCCAGTACAAGAGGGATGTGGCACTACTGGAGCAAGTCCAACAGAGGGCTACAAAGATGATTAGAGGACTGCAGCATCTCTCTTATGAGGAAAGACTGAGAGAGCTGGTCCTGTTCAGCCTGGAGAAGAGAGGACTGAGAGGGCATCTTATCAATGTATACAGATATCTAAAGGGAGGGTGGCAAGAGGATGGGACCAGACTCTTTTCAGTGGTGCCCAGTGACAGGACGCGAGGCAACAGGCACAAACTGAAACACAGACAGTTCCATCTGAACATGAGGAAAAACTTTTTCACTGTGAGGGTGACAGAGCACTGGAACAGGTTGCCCAGAGAGGTTGTGGAGTCTCCTTCTCTGGAGATATTCAAAACACGCCTGGATGCAATCCTGTGCAATATGCTCTAGGTGACCCTGCTTGAGCAGGTGGGTTGGACTAGATGATCTCCAGAGGTCCCTTCCAACCTCAGCGATTCTGTGATTCTGTGATTCTGTGACACTGGGAGTAATAAACAAAACAGAAAAGACCCGGTAAAGAATGATTTATGTTGGCAGTAAAAAGTGTAAAGATGAAATAAAACTTGTCAAAACTCAAAATGAGTTAGACCTTGCACAGAATATAAACAGACTGAGAAAAGAAGAGGGAATACATGTGGGTGAGAGGGACAAAATTACAAATACTGTGGATGTGATGAAAAATCTGCTTACGTTGGGGAAGTGCTTCTAGGGTTCTCCTAAGCCGTCTTGCATCGGGGTGCTGCTGTGATGGGCTGCACACTCTATTTGCTTCCATTTTTAGTTTGGATTATGTTCCTTTAAGAACAAGAACAAGAATAAGGGCAGGAAACTAGGAGATTGCAGCTTCAGCGGAACAATTGAAAATCATGTTAGAAGAATGAAGCAGAGAGCCTGGACTCAGATATGATGGAGAAGATCAGAGGATCTTAGGATCAGAGAAGTGCAAGTTCACTACACTTCAGAAAGTCAGTGAGAGACTAAAAACCCACCTGCAAGGACATGGTCGGTGTGTTGTGTCTGGCCTTCTTTTCCTCTATTTTTTCTGACATCATTACTTTATTTTTTTATTATAAAGCAGTTAACTATTCTAGTTTCCATTCCACTAAAACCTGGGATTTTTTTAGTTCAAAGACTTTTGTTCTTAGGTTAAAAAAAGCTATACAGAATATCATGTCTAAATAGCTCATATTTTAGGTCAAATTATGAGGCTATCAAATTGTAAGGGTATTTATGCAGTCCTGTGTTAGGATCCCGCAGGCAAAACCCATATCCTCAACATTCCCTTAACTGAAAGATTAGGGGATATATATAACCTCATATGACCGTTCTCTCACTTTCTTCCAGTACAGTTTCCTACAGTTTGTAAACCAGGTACTTCTACTACCAAATACTTCAAGATATCACACTTCTCCCAAAGTATTATTAATGTTCATTTAATTTCAGAAATGCTGATGTTTTTTGGGTATAGCCAGGTCGAAACTTCTCATATCAGGATAATAAAGAGAACTTCCTAGTGGCTGTCTTAGCACTTATTTATAAAGAAATTGTTAGTTCATTGAGAAAGAAACAGTTCTTCCCCACTGGTCAGGCAAGGCTCACACCTCAGGGCACATCTTCTCTACACATTGGAAAGTCTATTGCAGATAAACCTACAGAGCAGCAATCACACCCTACAGGAGTATAAGAGAGGATACTGTATGCGATCATGAGTGACAGAAACTAGCCATAAAGGTAACCAGGTCACTCTGGAGTGAAAATGAGTTTGAGGGAATCAACCCTAATCTGGGATTTCTCAGATACACAAAGGAGGTGTGGATGCAATGCTTAAAGTGAGTCAGTGCAGGGAAATACAAACAACTATCACTAAAGATGTTAGCAAAATTCAAAGTGATGTGAACATCACTGGTGATAATGGTGACAGAGGTGATTGATAGGTAAAAAAACCAAAAACTCTGTCCCAGAATTCTGTAAAAACTTGCACAAAGTCAAATGTGTGGGAGAAAAGGTTTTTTTTTAATTATCCATCAGGGTGGCAATACATGGTTTTAAGCTAATAAACTACCTTAATGTACTTTCTAGCCACATGGGTGCTTTTAGTTACCAAGTTTGTATTTGTCAAAAATAGCAACAATTTCTTCCACATTTACTCCAAAGTGCATAAACAAGTTTAATCAGTAAAACTAGTTTCCAATGTGATTCTGTGGGATCTAGCAGTAAATCGTCTTTTTTTCTTCTTTTTCCTGAAGAGAAATTCATGGATTGGCATTTTAATAGGATGGAGGTATAGGCCCAAAACTTAGTGGCATAAACCTCTCTGATGTTGAAAAAGCTTGAAGAAAAATCACGCATACATAAAATAGGATAAGATGAATATTGCTTTTGTCTATTAAAATGTGATACGAAGTTTGCATAATGAGTTTTTTTTCTCATGGAGCTTCAGTTTTTTGGTTAGATTGTTACCGCTTATGCCCAGTCATCTAACATGCTCAAAAACAAGTTAACAGATGAGTAAATTGATAGAAAGGAGATTAACTCTTGATTTCAGCTGTGCATTAAAAACAATACATAAAGAAACACAAGATAAGATTTGTGCATTCCCATCAATTGCAGAAAGAACCAGTCTGCAAGAGAAGAACCTATCTGAACACACAAGGAAAGAGTGTCCAACTAACCTAGAGAACTGCTGAGTGATAGGGTCATTTGGGTAATTATTGCATCAGTTGCCTGAATCTCACACACATTCTGTTAAATACATTTCTGCTTTGTCAAATTGGCTGTGTCTGGTTTCCCTTGAAGGTGAAAAGGTCCCATCTAAACTACTTGGAAGTAATAGCTGCTAAGTCTTTATACCATCAGGCTATACCACCACCAGAACTACAAAGGAAGATTACAAGCCACTAACTGGTATTCACTAATATGTGTGGTCCACACATCCCCTGTCTTGAGGAGATAACCTTGCTCTTCTCTGCTCTTCTTCATTGTTTATAGGGAGAGTGTAGTGGCCACCATTCAAGTCTCTTAGGAATTATTCTTCCTTGAAAGAGAAGGAGAAGGAGGAGTAAGCTGGAGGGAGGAGACATACAAATGTACTTGTGGACTACACATGTGAACTTCCAGTGTGAAACCTTTCATTTTTCAAGAAAGTATGCTTACACACATTTTCAGTCCAAGCGGTTATTCTGCCACCAAGCCTCTTATGGAAGATCTCTGAGTACTCTTTATGCAATGAGTGATTACAGTCTATCCTCCCAAGCTTCAGGAGGTTGCTTTGGAACAGTGTAATGTTCAGTGAGTGTTGGGAAGGAACTCAAAGAGATCAGAAAACAGAGGTCTGGGATGCAAACACTGGACAACACTGCTGTAGAAAGTCACTTCAGCTACACTGAAGTGTTCTTTAAGCTTCACTGGAAGGGCCTGATACCAAATCCATCCCCTCAGGGCTCATGAAAGTTATCTGCTAAGTGATCAAGCCTTACTTCTCACTTATAATCAAGCAGACCTGCTGAAATTGTCAAAAAGGGATCTTAATGAGATTACTGAAATGTCATCTTCACAGATGATGCCATCTGTTGAGCTCCACTGCTTCCAGACAAAGGAAGTACAATATTCAATGCAGTGTATATGCTCTGAATTGTACATTGAATAGAAACGAGACAAATTCTTAATGTTGTTAAGAGAAGCAGGGTTGTCAAAGGATGAAAGCATCACACAGACACTGAAAATTTTTTCCCAGGACAACTCCCACATCAGCCCACACATCAAGACAAGGTATCAAGGAAATCTCTTGCCGACAAAAATGGGCTGTAGCTGTTGCCATGATCCTGCTGACTACTCACGAGCTGTGGACAAATTAAGTGGCAGTATCAGCCACAAACTGAAGATGTTAACAGCAGGTCAAGCCTGACAGCTATGGGAAAATAAGTGTCCTCATAGTTGAAAGACACAAAGCAATCTTCTTGCACCCGTCACAATGTTCAGAGAAAGACGATCATCTGGATTTAACTCGAAAATTCATAAAAGCAACTTACACAAGTTCAAAACAGAGCATCATCCCTTCAAAATATTCTTCAAAATAACTAAATGATCGCTGCAGAAACAGAATCATTTATCTCCACTCTTGGCCAAAATAACATCTTCCTTCTGATAAAATTAATCCCCTCTGAATATTGAAAGAGGCTTAGAAGGTAGCTGGATGGTGAAGTTAATCAAACAACCATTTGTATCTAAGACCAAGCATTGAATATAAGAGGACTTTAAGATGGTAGATGATACGGCTGTTGCATGCAGTAAAAGGTAGAAAGGAGAGAAAGCTGCTGCTATGCAGAACTGAGCTGGCGGGAATGATGGCAGACAAGCCATGATGGATGAAGTGCTACCAACTGTGAGGTTGGTTAAATGACAACCCACATGGAACCTGTTAAGGTTGACCTTAAGGAGTAGCTAGGGAAGGAGATAGGAAGAAATGATCTTAGACTTCCTATGAGTCATGAGAAATATTCTGAGGGAATACAGGATGGTGTAGAAGGCTTTAAAGGAGTGAGGGACTTAAATCACTACTCTCCTGTGGACCCCTCCATTTCCTTTGACAGCCTGTGCAAAAATGAAAGTACCAAGGGCACCAGCAGGAGGAGGTATCTGACAGATCATGAGCAACTTTCAGCACTCTGAAATAAATTGTCTGCACTGCTTTCCAAAAGGCTGAAAAGTCCTCTAAGGCATCAGTCAAGACAGGTTCTGCAATTTCAGGTATTTTATCCAGGAGTTCTTACTGGTAAACAAAGCCCAAATAGTTCACTAATAAAACTGGAGGGATATAGAAGAAAAAGCTCAGTTTCTTGTAGCATCTGGTCTCTTACTATTGCTCTTCCCTGTGAGACACCTGCTCTAGGCTCCTCTGATGCAGCCATGGAAGTAAAGGAAGAGGATAGCAGCATGGGAACTCAATATTCTTGGGAATTTAATAGTTTTAGTTCATTCATTTTACAGATTACAGTCAGAGAGTAACAGCTGCCAAATTGCCTGGCCAGGCTCCAGCAAGGCCTCACTGATGGAAAAAAAAAAATCGAATAGGCTAAGATAAAAGAAAACTTCCGTTATACTACGGCAGCCCTAATTCTTTTACTGCTGGACAGAAGGCTCCAGGACCAAACGCTGCACTGGATAAGCAGAAGAAAGCAGGCTTAACCTGGAAACCTCCAGAAGCTAAGGACAACACATTGCAAGGCACTGTGCCAGTGAGAAGTCAGCTGCATCTCCATACTATGACAATACACAAACAAGACCCTGGACAGGAGTCCCAACTTGTCACTCCAGAGCAAGCAACTCAGTACAGTGACTTACCATGGAGATGTGCAAAAAAATAGGCTTTGGATACTCACCCTCAGTATCAACCTCAGCACTCTCTGTGGTGCTTAGAGCAGATATGGATGAATAGGTGAATGCCTCAGATGGACCTGTCTTGCCAGATAAGACTTCTATCAGTGGTGTCAGTACAAGAAAATACAAAATGTCTCAGGAATTGGGCACAAACCCCACAGGTGACACAAGGCTGAAAGGGCATCTTAAGCTGAGTCACTGAAATCCAAAAGGCAAAGACAGCTTCATGGATAGAAGTATCAAGCAGCAGAGCATTCCAGCTCAACAGAGTGTGAAATAATGGCAAATATTCCCATATTTTACATGTTGAGTAAGAGGAGAGAGGGAGCTCAAGCTTCTCCTCTACAGATATTGCAATATGAAAACCTCATGGTGTCACACAGGAATACCCAACATACACTTTCTTTAAAATATATATATATTTTTACAGTGGAATATCTAGTCTTCCTCTGTGTGCTCACCAGTTGCCTCTAGGAACTGAACAAAATCATACTATTTTCCTTTTAATTTATCTTTTATTTTAATTTATTTCCTGAACCTTTATTCCCTCTATAGGAAAAATTAATCAAAAAAAAAAAGTTTCTTCCATACTGAAAAGAAATCTGAACTCAAATCTCTTATTAAATTCTCTAAATAGGGAGTTTGTTTATATCTCCTTCCCCCATACAGCTTTCTAAAATTGATCTCATGAGAGTAAGACAGAGAAAGTTTCAGTGCTGTCTTTGTACCAGTCTTTTAATTTATTGAGGACATTAGCTGGCGAGCTTCAAGCATCTAGAACACCCATATCTGAGTTCAGGAACTGCAAGTATGAAACAATTAAAATCCTTTGGAGGAAAATACTTCCATAAAGCCAAATTCTGAAGGGACAGCATTGAGACAGTGGCAATCATCATCATTTAGGGGCAGCAGGAGACTGCTACTTTCTTCGTTTTGCTTTCCTCCCCACATTCCTCTAATATGAGATTCTGAAGCTTCCGCAGTTTGATTTCCCCATGCACAAACTGAGAGTCAGGGTTATTTTTAACTGCATAAAAGACTTTCCAGAGATCTTCATTAAACCCATTCATATCACGACTCTCATACAAATAAGAAAAACGAATAATCTGTTTGGCTCAGTGTCCTGATTCTGACCAGCGTTTTGGAGTGCAAGCCCATTGTTTTTAGTTTCCTGACTCAGCATGGCTGCTCCTAGCCAAGGCCTTCTGCACAGATGGCCTGGGGCTGTGTACTTCTTAAAGTTCATAGGCTGCTTTTCTGTAAGAATTCAATATAACTATAATCTCACTGGTTCATGCTGTTTGCAGCTCTGTAATAAGCACAATGAAGCTGGCAGCTAGCATTATCTAATGAGACTGAATTATCTGCATTTTTAATCTTGTTAATAATAATCAGTTTTTACTCTGTGGACTATTGCAATATTATATATGTGGAATGCAAATGCATTTTTTTTCCTGTTGACTTGTTGATATTAACAAGATTTATGCCCTTCTGTCTGTGAAGCACAACCAGTGTGAAATAAACCTTTAGCTGCCCGTTTACGTATAACCTGAAGTGCCTCTTTTAATTTGCCACAGGAGAAGAATCACTGAGAAAAGATTTTCACTCCTCACCAGTAATACTTTCTGGTCTGCGTACTTAACACAGTGAAACTGGAAAGATTTTTTAGGTTTTTTTGGGGGGTTATATTTTGTTGTTTTTCTTTAAGGAAAGTATTAATTAGACAAAAATAAAACTATGAATGACTACATTAACACATCACTGGATCAAAAACACCCAGGTAAATTTGTTAAATTCCTGTGAGAAATACGTTTGTAAGATATAAATCAAAAGTAACTATTTCAGGAAGATGATTTGTGAAAAATGTACATAACGAGCAAAGGGGACTCTTTCAAAGATATAATGTGTACTACTCCTGTTTTGGCTCAGAATATTTATGCATATATATATACACAAGTGAAATTCTAACTTCTTTAGAACAACTCTAATGAAAGGAAAAAAGAAACAGTAAATATATTACAGAATATAGCTGGAATAAAGGCAGAAAAAAGATGACTGCTTCTAATATGGATGTTCACTTAACTTCATCTTTGGTTTGATTAGAGGGATAATCTATGCTATTGGCTAGTTGTCTGGCCAATCTTTTAAATTGCATGGAGACTTCCTGTAATGCAGGACAAAGCAAAATTTCAGTTACTGAGCACCACAGTACTTCTAAATCCACGGTGATCTCCCAAATTCAGCACTTATAGGAACATGTTGCCAAACTATCTCTTCATAGGAACTATAGTTTGATTAAGTCAGACTGTCAAGGAATCCATCCATACAGTTACTGAATGATTTTTCCTTGCTGGTAGATTGGTAACTGTGCACAACATTTTAATAGAAATATTATGTCCAAAGAACATGACAAGCTACATCAGAAACTCCAACGGACACAGGGGTAAGGACTTGGTGCCATTCTTCACCCTTCAAAAGTACAGGAAAATAATCCATATATAAAATGTAGGACGAAAGTCAGTTTAAGAATAAGATATCTAAATTTATCTGCCTACAGATTGATTAAATTTGCCTTAACATAGACAACTTCTTCCACTTGAAATGCTTTTGACTGTTTTGTCAGGCTGCTGCTCTCAAATGACACTAGAAACCTATGGTAAGACAACTGTATTGAGCCCTTAATGCACTTGCGGACACCTACATTTAGACACTCGCAGATTGACTTGTCTCCTTGTACAACAAAATCTCCAATCATTTCCAATTTGTTGCAAGGTCTGTTCTGTGTTTCTGACGGGGTACGTACAATAATTTAAACTGAGGCATGCACTTATATGCAATCATCCATACTGTTCAGTCGTAAGCACAATACAAGTGTTGACACATGCCAACTTCATTCTCCCAGACAAAGAAGACATGGAAGCATATTATATAGGATAGCCACGCTTCCTAATATACAGCAGGGATAAGGAAACCCAGTTTTGGAGATTAAGAGAGTTTAGCTGTACAAATGCGGACTTGGCCACAACTCTTGCCTTTGAAGCCAGACAGCAGGTACTGGCCCATTTCATTTACTAACAGTAATGTAGCATTATAAGGCTAATTGTACCAAAATAAATCATATTGAATCTTTAGGATTAATTTCAAACCTCTAATTCTCCAACAGATAGTAAAGATGACTACATAAGATGCACAACTGAAAAAAGCCAAGCCCAGTGGTCCCACTGGGATCCCAGTTAAAATTAAGAAACGGAGATAACACATCACTAAAACCATAAGTATCAATAGTACAATGTGCTTTGGCTCACTCTTTTAAATGAAGAGGTCATTTTCCAACTGAAAATTACTCTAAAGCTTTTGTGTTTAATTTCTGAAAAATCCCAAAGGCTAAAGAGAGAAAAAAGGTGACTATAAGATGCTAAATTAGGCTGAGATCTAAACCAAATACTGAATTTGCTGGATTGCACCACTGCTTAAGAAACTAATAAAAATACTGTAGGGTAGACATTCACTTCAGTCAGTAGTTTACTTTCATCTTTTGTGAAACAACAAGCGAAAGTAGAAGACATAGATAGTCATTTAAGTGTCAAATGAGTTTTCAAGATCAATGGTACCTAGCTTCTTTTGCTGCAGTACTGGACTCTATCAATTTTTCACAGATTACTTTGTTGGCCAAAATTACAGCAATAACATACATAGTAAAGCTTAGAAAAAGGAAAGAAAAAGATAGAGGGTCTCTTAAATAATTTCAAAAAAGAAAAATAAATCAGTAAGAAGCCTGATACTGTAAATGTCAAAAAAACTTCTCTCAACTACCCTCCTAATAAAATATGAAGTGCAATCTGTAACCACTAAAATCACCCCAAATTAATATGAATTTCTGAATATAGAGTTATCAAAAAGTATTTGGGAAATAGTACAACTAAGTGAATAAAAAGAATTGTGGGGGGGCATTGTACTTATTTTTGTGTCTTCCATTCTGCATGTTCAGTATTATAAATCTGGAATTTATTAGACATGCTGGAAAGATTTATTGCACACGTTGATTAAAAGAGTCTAGATTTAGATTTTAGAATAACTAGCAGAATCCAAAATTCACGCAATCTGTATGAGCTGTGTTTTTCCTTCTAACTTTCAGGATGGCACAAGACTCATATTGATCTCCAGCAATAGTTCACATTTGTTTCAAGCAGAGAAATGAATAATAAATTCTCAAAAAAACTAACTAGGGGATATTCAGATATGAGGAAACGAATTAATAAACTGATAATATGCCTATAAACATACCAGTTAAATTTATCTAATTAGAGAAAAAATAAAAATAGAATGTGGCTATTTACTAGAATGTGACTGTCTGTACATTGGTATTATCTCATCTTTATCATCTCAAATACTGCAATGTCCAAGATCATCATCTGTACACTGTGCTACACAGACTGACTTGAAAGGAAAAACACGAGCAATTAATACAGTATTACAAGAAATATTCAGATTTTCCTGATCATGTCACTTCTCTCTATTTCTTAGCTTTAAGATCTAACAAGATCACACCCTTAGAAGGTAAGGGGTACTGGCATACTAGTAGCACAGAATCACAACAACTGTATGCATCCAGAACTAGCAATACTAAGTCTCATACAAATATTTCAGGACCAACGGGATCAAGCAAGACAGTATATCAGCATGATATGATAGCCATAATCACAGAATAGTATAATTATATTAAAACTGACTTTCCAATCTAATTCCATTACATTTCTCTCCTTACCTGGAAAATCTTTTTAAAAAATTAAAAATTCTCATTCAAAATGTACACAATACAACTGAGCTAGTTAAGTTTGTTACACAAAATGCAATATAAACAATTTGTGTGCTCTTAAATACAACATATTCCCTATCAAACTGCTAAACCATTATTTCTTTTCAAAGGACAAGTAACTGCCTCTGGAAAAATACCTGAATTCTAAAAACAAAGAGAAGTGGTCTAAAATAAGATAAGCCTCTCATAAACTTGGTGGGAAAAATAATCACTGGGACAACATGATGCAAGAGTAAAAATTCTATAAGGTTTAGGATGCACCAGAAGAAAGGAAATCTAAATATAAATTAAAGAAAGCGGAGTCAAATAAATAAACATGAACAGGTAGGACAAATTATTTTGCATTGAAATTTTATGTATAAATAAAAATAATGCAATTTTAGGGCAAAATTATATATCACCTAACCTGGATGAAAGTGCTTGTGAAATACTAAAAAAAGTTAGAAAGGGTAAGGCAAAACCCACAGTAATAATAGGAGAGTAATTACTCCCAAGTAGTCTGGTTAAAAATCATGACAAGATATGATGCAAAGACTACAGTTTTAGATGCTGTAAATAATGGTTTCTTGGAGTTATTAGAGAAACCACAAGAGGAGAAATAACTCTTGATTTTGCATTAAAGCAGACAGAGGACCTGTTTCAATACATAACTATCAAAGAACCACTTTGACTGACTATATGATATATATGACCGACTATATAAATACTGACTATAATGTAGCCATCTTCAACATTCTTCTGGGAGCAGAACACTTTTCAAAAATCCACTCAAAGTAGTTTAACTGCAACAGGAAGAGGACAGTTAAGATGAATATAAAAGCAACTAACAGGGGTAAAATACTTTCAGGTTAAAATGAAGCAATTCCATAGAGTTCAGACTAACTATATGCAATCTAGCCAAAAAATTCTAAGCTGACTTAAAAAAAAGCTAGAGTGATTAAACAGTAGAATAGAAAAGACTATTAGGAGACATTTTTCACGCCAAAATAAAGGGTGTGGGGGGGTGTAAAGATAACACATCAAGTAAATTAAATCTAAAACCATGCACTTTCAAAATGATTCTGAGATATAATTTGTTTGAGGCAGAAAAAATACTCATCAGCTCTTTCAAAAACACTAGAAATAGGAAGCCTGGAATTGTTGAAAGATGGTGTATAACTTTTCACTTAACTCGGAACCAAAATACAGGCAAGCGGCAAATGCGACAACAGTTTCTTAAAAGGGTCAACAAAAGGCCAAAAGTCTATCCAGCAAGTCTATCTTCCATTTCAGGCAAGTTCCTAAAAGCTGTAACAAAGAACATAAGGAGCAGAAACAGGGAACAATATTTCATAAAGAATAAACAGAATTTTGTAAAAGGAAGTTACGGTTCCCCAATTAGTAGAAATCTTTGAACGGTCATACGCAAGTCATCAGATCAACATAGCTTATTTGATTTCCAAAAATACTTTGATAAGGTTCCCCACCAAAAGCTTTTAAAGAAACCAAATTGTCACATGAAAAAGAGGGATGTCTTCTTTTGGCTTAATAAACTCGTTAAAGCTAAGAAACAAAAGTTACAAATACTAGGTTAGTTTTCACGTTGGTCAGATTTCACACTTAGCACCAATTGAGTCCAATGCTGGGACCTCTGCTGTTCAACCCATTCACAGATGATCTGAGATGGTGGCAAACATGGAGGTGAAAAGGTGTGCCGATGGCAACAAACTATTCAGATCAGTCAAAATTGCAACTGCTTGCAAAGGATCCCTGAATCATCTCTTCATTCAAGGAACAGGACCACTGATTTCAAATAACTGCTAAGAAAGGTACATGGGGAAGAACTGCTCTAACTATATCAACATACTGATGGGCTCCAAAGTGCTATTTCTGTCAGGAAAGGTATTCTGGAGTCATTCTGGGGAACTCTCTGAGATTTCAACTCAATGATTAGCAGCAATCACAATGTTGTTCGTTTATTAGGAAAAAAAAAAGAAAAAACAGAGGGTAAACAGGGAAAGATAATTCTGTCACTGTCTGGATACATGCTGCTTCCACACCTTCAGTATTATATGATGCTCTGGCCTTCCCTCTGAAAACTGTACGGTAGAGCAAGAATAGGTATAGAAAGGGTGTAAGTGAAAATGATTAATTGTACGAGAACAGACGTTGTAGACTATGATTTCTGAAATTAAAAAGAGATCAGTAAGGGTGAATGTGACAGCAGTCTATAAAACCATGAACGACATGTAGCAGATGAATTTTTGGTGATATGACAAATATCTACTCATTCTATCTTTATATATTTATATACATGCATATAAGTATATACAATAGATGGAGGAAGAATATGCAGAGTTTTTAAATGGCATAAGCATTCTGGTGATGCAAAGACAGATCCAGAGCATATCCCAAACAGGACACTAGAAAGAAGAAAGCTTGTCAGGATCTAAGGCTGTCATGTCAGGATCTAAGAAGAAAACAAAGACACTCTTCAGGATGTACAATGCATTTCAAACCAACAAATACTCTGAAAAAGCCTTTCTGAATACCGTAATCACTAATCTGACAACAGAGCTAACTTAGAGGTATAATGTGTTTATGTGAAATCAAATCAAAAGAGAATGGCATACATACAAGTACAGATATATTCAGCTTTTTTTTTCTGGAAAACTAAAGAAACTGAAACTGATGACAGCAGGGACAGCTTGTGGCTTCAGCAATGCATCTCTGAAACTACGAGAAAATTTTGAATAGAAAGTCAACACTCTTGGTCCACCTTCATTTTCTGTATCACAACAGAATCTCAACTCAAGGTATAGTGAAATATAAGTGCATGGTCACCACAAGCCAAGTGTAGCCTAATGTGTGGCAACCAGCTCTCAGTCAGTATTATTCTGAGCTACAGTTTAAACGCACGGTGCAGATGATACTTTAAATTATATCAAATATTAAATAACTATTGAACAATTATCAAGCAGATTTCTGATCCAATGAAAAAAGTGTAATCACTGTATGGATCTTAGTACATACACTGCGAATAAAATTTAAGAAAACTGAAGTAGCCATTTTTAAGCTTAGAGGAATCTACAAACAAATCTGGCAATCTGACTGGCCAACACAGTATGTCAAAATTTTGTCACAATAGAATGTTTTTATAAATCATATGCTTCTTAATTAATAAGTATGAAAATTTCAGACATGCTGTGGACCAACAGGAAACTTGTGAAGATTCAAGAATTGGTCCCTCTAAGGTTTTGAACTAGCCATTCTTGCTTATACCACTGTCACAAACAGTTGCAGCAATGTAACAGCCTATCGCGTGCTTCAGTTCTGTTGGCTTCCACGTGGATCTTCCCAAGCTGAACACTGTGGCCCAAAGGGCAATAGATGGCTCCAGACCATTGATAGTAGTTTTAATTTGCTCACACTCAATGAACACAGTAGAAGGGTATTAAAGCTTTGTATAAATATAATATTAATGTTATAAATTACTCTGTGGAAACTATTGTCAGAGCTCCATTCCGTAGCTTCATCAAGTAAGGTGAATGCCAGATAATCAAATCTGAATACTGTGTACAGATTGTACTGAATTCTCCCACTGCTTTGTAATACTCTAGCAAGGGAAATGGCTCATAAACTATGTCTAACTAGACAGTTACAAAGGGATTACTGTTGCTTTGGTTTATGGAAACACAGCAGCTGTAATATACAGCAAACTGCCCTAAGATCATTCCAAATTAAGGACCTGATTCTCAGTTTTGTAATACCTGTTTTACATTGGCTATTTCTTCACTGAATACCACTGAATTCAATGGATGAGTAAAATAATTGCAACAGAAAAAAATAAGTTTTATACATTTTATCAAACTATTAATAAAATGTTTAAAATATCTATATCTACATATAGCAATACATAAGAAGACTAAATGAGTGAGACTAAATGAGTAGTTTTATAGCAACATATGATTGTGATATTACAGTATCTCTTTTTCAAAGAAAACATATACAAAGCATATTGCATATTGTATATACCTGTGTATTTAAAATATATGCTCATTCAAAAAACTACCAGTAGTCCAGTAGTCTAACTTCCAGGGCCAGTAGTCTAACCAAGAAAATTTAGATATAGAATTATTTCTATCTAACCTTAGTTACAACACTGACACAGTATGATCCAAAGCATATCACTCCAGTTATCTGTTGTGGTTTCCCCATCAGTAACATGGAGACAACAGTGCTTGCATACGTATGTGCATACTTTCCACTTAATCTTTTCTCCTTACTTTATTTTGAAAATCATTCCTCTGGTACAGAAGCTTCCTTTTCTAGTAAAACTTCTCTGTTTGAGTACTTGCAATGTTTAATTAAAGAGATTTGTTTATGCAGAAAAGGAATATGAAGAAATAATGACATTTCACATCCTCAATACTAAAATACTATTAAGACCAGAAATATAAATTACTGCAGCAATTATAGCAGCACAAATAACACTATTAACGCAATCAACTATTACTGTAAGTATTTGAAAACAATCTTTAATTTCCCTTCAAGTGTACCAATCTTATCTTCTCCGCAGAGGAACAAACTGTTGTAAACAATTAGTGATACTAAAGCTAGCATGAAATTAATTATCCTGAAATATGTCTAGAGATTTCAGAACTAATACATCATTTATTTCAATTTATGATTTTAAATATATATATTTTTTCTGTAGTGTGGTTTATATTCCTCAATTCTTGAATATTAAGTATTAGAAAACAGCTTTCATAAACATCTTAAAACAACTATTTATGTTTTAGAAAGACAAAGTTATTTAACATTTTAACTGTTTTAGCTGTTAACGTATTTGTTAGACATGTCAAGTCTGAAGTGTGTTCTTCAAATCCTTTAACTAAGAAATAGGATATACTTTTCGAAAAATGTCATGGAATGGGAGTTTTCACTGTATAAAGATCGTAGGATGAGATCTCTGCCAGCCAGCTATTTATAACTTACCTGCTTAACTTTTCTTCTGACTACTCAATTCTGTCTTCCTACACTATTATATGAATCCATAAAACTTTACATGGGACAGTTCATGAGAGAGTCAATTTTTCCTCTGTGTAAAAGAGATTGCAATGTTTGCATTTGGAGGAATCCATCCAAGAAGTTTCAAAACACATATCTGTTGCCTAGTCTTCTACCCACATCTTCAGGTCCTTACCCTCTTATTCATATCATGGTACATGCTTTTTCTGTCTTTGGCCTATGGGTGCATGTGTGTGTGTGTATGTATGCATGTGTGTGTATATATTTGTACATAAATATATGCATATATATATATATGTCCAACAAAATCAGCTATAAAAATCAGAGAACCATGCATGCATTAAATTGTTAAGTAAAAACACGAGCACTTAGTTCATGAGTTCCTTTTTCCATATAATGTTTCTTTTCAGTTCCTAAACAGATCAGAAAATAAGAGTCAACTAACATATACTGTTGATGACAAATTGTAGTTTCGTTTCAGGTTGGGATCTAACCTTTTTAATCTTAATTCAGATATACCTAAATACTAGCCCTAATACTGATACTACTAAGCAACCCCAACACCGATACTAGCCCAACAATACATTGTTTTTCTTTAGTTATTAGTGAGATAAGTCAGTATCGTAACAGTTTAACTGAAAATTGTAAACATGTACTTTTAAGTTTAAATGGGCATCACAATGACTATAGGTTAATAACAGAAGCCTTATAAAAATGAATTTAAAGTACTGGAGTGGAACACTTTGGATGTGTGACTTTTATTAGGAATGCTATAGTTTGTCTTGATCTCTGAGCTTGTAAACAGTCATGAGTCAGTACTGGCTTCTACCAATATCCAAACAAATAAGGAATTTTACAAGATCTCATTTTTATGGAAAAGTAATACAGGAGTCTCCATGCTGTGCAAGACTTATAAGACACTACCCAGCATAAAAGTTCCTTTGATGACTCCTTCCCAAATAGTTCTTTTTCATTTGTAGTAGTAGATTAAAGTATTTTACGTGCTACAGTAACATTTTAAGAACCCTGTATTCTGAAATAAAACAACCTTTGGAGTTTCATGGGTTTGAGGTAAACTAGATGTTGTAACAACAGGTAACGCTGCACATGATTCAGACGTCTGAAGTGGAACCATTCAGGCCACATGGAACACAGCAAGGCTCTCTCTGAACAGAATGAGGCAGGAGTAGAACAGATCTGGGGAAAGATCTCATCTCGCCACGTCTTCTACATAAAATACAGAGTACAATGAACTGTTGGAAGAGTTTGTCTGTATTTCTCATACTGCTGCCTTTTCTCATTATGAGAACTTTGGGAATAATTACTCAGGATATAAGAAGACAGAACTGAATCCATAGGTCTCGAAGCCAGTGCAAATCTATACAAAAGTCCCTGTCAAGAAGATGCTTGCGATCAGTTTGGGATCGTTAGAGAATATATGTACTTATTCGTTTAAATTTTAAAGAGAACTTTGATTTCGATGGAAAATTTTGACTGTCATATTCCTCTCAGAATAATCCAGTTACCATAAAGAGACAACCTAACCTACTCGTTATCACCATATTTAAAGTATCCAGCAGGGGAAACTTAAAGACCAGCAAGTTATTTGTTATTCAGGAGACAAATAACATTGCATGCTTCATTTCTGTCTGGGAGAACAAAGCTGACTCTTGTAAGAAATGTAATAATTTCCGATATTTTTATTGGAATAGCAAATATTTACAGGTCACTTGACCCTCTGGGAGGCTAGATTTCCCTAATCTTTTCCCTCTAAATTTTAGGCCCAGGTGTGGTCTTACTATCATAAATGTCTGTCTTAATAGAAAAACTTTGCAGAGGAACTTCGCACAAGTAAAATGGGAAGAGATATAGCTGTGCTTTTTGCTAGTAGAATGTGAAAGAAGATATTGCATAGTAAGAGTGTCACAAGAACTTAGATTTAGAAGTCAGACCAATATGGCTTAAGCTTAATCAAATATTTAGCAAAAATAACAAATAAGATCAGCAATGAGATATGTAAACAGGATCAGTACCTTAATCTAGCTATGTAATGAAGGCTGTAAGTTAGGAAGCATAGCTGAGATTTTTGAATATGTCTGAATTTCAGTAGGAAATAACCGCAACAAAGAAACTGCAGTTCAGACCAGCCGTTTGACTGATAGAGTTTACAATCCTAAAATAATCTAGACTGGAAGGAACTTCTGGTGATGATGTAGTCCAAACTCCTGCTCAAAGCAGGTTCAGCTCAAAGTTAGGTCAGATTGCTCAGGGCCTTGTCCAGACAATTTCTGGATATCTCCAAGGACAAAGATTTCACAACCTCTCTGGGCAACCTGTTCCAGTGTTTAAACACATCACTGTGTTTTTTTGTTTTTTGTTTCTAATATCTAACTGGAACTTCCCTCACGGCAATTTGTGAATGTTGGCTCTTATTCTTTCACTGGGCACCTCTGAAAGGAGTCTGACCCTGTTTTCAGCTACCAACTGTGGAACTATAGGGAAGACAGCAATAGGATCCCCACCCTTAGCATCCTCTTTTCCAGACTGAGGAAACTCAGGTCCTTCAGGTTCTCCTCATATGTCATGTGCTTCAGTCTCCTAATCATCTTGGCAATGTCTTCCTTGTAGCAAGGAGCCCAAAGCAGGGCTCCCAATACGTCTCACAAGTGCTGCATAGAGGGAAGTAATTATTTCCCTCAGTCTGCTGGCTACGCTGTCGTTAACCAAGCCCAGCGTGTGTTTAGCCTTCCTTGCTGCAAGAGTATACCACTGACTCAATGTTCAACTTGTTGTCCACCAGGACCCTCAGATCTTTTTCTGCAAAGCTGCTTTCTAGCCAGCTGACACTCTGTCAGTACTGTTGCATGAGGTTATTCAATCCCAAATGAAGGGCTTTGCATTTGCCTTGTTGAACCTCATGAGATTTCTGTTGGCCCATTCCTCCAACCTGCTGAGGCTCTCCTGAATACCTGCCCTACCCTGCAGCATATCAACCACTCCTCCCAATTAGGTGTTATTCACAAGCTTACCGAGGTTGCAGTCCATTCCATCATCCAGGTCATTAATGAACACAGATAACAGTATCAGTGTAAGTATCAACCAGATAGATTTTGCCTGCTCACCACTACCTTCTAGGACCAGCAGCCCAGCCAGTTTTTACCCACCAAGTGAGTTGAGTGAGCCCACTCGACTGTCTCAGAGATCCTAAATTTGGCTAATAGGATATTGTGGGAGACCATGTCAAGAGCCTTGCTAAGGTCAAGGTAAGCAACATCCACTGCCCTCCCCTTATGCACAGAGCCTCTCATCTCAACACAGAAGGCAGGTTCCCTTTGGTAAATCAATGTTTGTTGATCCCAAGGATATTCTTGTCCTTCATTTGTTTCTACAGTCTTCTCAGAAACTGAGGCGTGCCATGGGCCTGACCAGCTCGCAGATCCTCCTCCTTACCCTTTTTTGAAGATGAAGGTGACATTTGTCTGTTTCCAGTCATCAGGGACCTCCCCTGGTTGCCTGGCCTTGCAATAACATCAGTCAGTGATGCATCCTTGGATGCATTCCATCTGCCTCCATGAAGTTTTATATGTCCAGTTTACTTAAGTAAACTTGATCTTGCTCTACTGCAAATAGTGTTCCTTCCCATCAATCTGTCACTAGGCACAGAGTTCCAGGAGGTCTGGGAACTTCTGACTGATGAAGAAATCTATTGGGTGTTATACCACTGTTTAGCCAGATCTCACAAATGTTCTTTTAAATGTATCGCTGCCTTGAGAATAAGGCTGTAATCTGTTCTGTTCAAGTGCATGCCCTGGCTGTGGCAGCAAGCAGGGCAATCTGTGGAGCGTGGTTAGGAAGGAAATCCAAACTTCTGTTGATGCTGTGCAAAGTCTGCCTTTGTCCTGCACAACGGAAACACACATACCTGGTGCTTACCAAGCCCTCTAGCCTAGAAGTATTATGGCTTTATTTAGTGAAATTTCCACTCAAAATGGTGCATCCTGCGCAGAATGTCAGTTTCAGAAAAGACTCAAATGACCTCTACCAGTACAGAGAAACAGTAACTTCTTTTAGTAATTCCTCAAAGTCCCTATGATTTCCTAAATAATCTTTGAGGAAGACTGAAACAATTCTCTCCCTTAAAGAAAGAGTAAAAGGGTACTCCTTATAGTATCCCTCATACAGAATGGTACTAGAGAACAAAAAGGAAAGCGGTCAAGGCAGGGAGGTAATTGCCTCTTATCTCTGAAAAAGAAAGCTTGAGCTTTTTGAGAATGAAAAGGCAGATTTCACCATGCCTTACATGTTGAGGGCACTCTGACTCTAGCAATACAGAATAATAAATATATGGAAAAATGCATGGACACCTGAGACAGCTGATCAGGAAACGCCAATATAGGAAATCCTGACAGGACACAGTATTTTAGCCTGAGGGCTTCACAGATCATATCAAACTTCATTCATAAAGAAAGGAAGAGAAGTCAAGCCTGGAAATTAAGAGTGTAGCATGAGCCCATTCCAATAATATGGAGAACTCCTGTTTCAGCAGTTTCTGGCACTGACAAGTAGAGCTACTTTCCTGTAAAACAGAAACTGGCATCAGCTGACGTAGTCTAAGATCTGAAGCAACTATTCTCTAAAACTTCCATTATATTGGAAGGTAGGAGAGACAACAGCAGACCAAGCTACTCTAGAAAAAGAAGGAGCTCATCTGAAATAAGACAATGTGTTAGGCAGATACCATAGATATCACAGGAATCATTATCAGACTTGACTCCAGGAGAGATCAGAGCATTTGAAAGCAAAAGCTGAGTCTCAGCTGGAGAAAAAAAATCTCCCTTGAAGCAAACTGCAGTCTCAAGGTCAAAACCAGACTTTCTCTGTTTCAGGGATGATGAAGGTTTTATGATGGAAACCTGACTGCCTGGGTCAAAGCTGTTGAGAAAGAAGCTTCCTGGAGCAGTTTTCTACTGCTGGGATTGAAAAGCCAACACAAAGAGAACTTGGACAGACTGTTCTCCATTCTCTGACAAAAAGGAAAAAAACAGCCCTTATAGACTGCATGTGGCTTATAGCCAACACACTTTGAGAGGGAAGCCAAGGAAAATTAAACTTGCTCAAAGCTACAAAAAGTAAAGATTAGGGAAAATGAGACACTAAGATCAAAATGAACACAGAAATCACAGAGGAGCAAAGAAAATCAAGTGAAATAAAAAGGGTGAGGTAATCTCAAACAAAAAGCAGTGAACTACAAAAAACTTCAGCTCAGTTTTATGGAAAACTGGAG
Source organism: Apteryx mantelli (assembly GCF_036417845.1). Taxonomy (NCBI): domain Eukaryota; kingdom Metazoa; phylum Chordata; class Aves; order Apterygiformes; family Apterygidae; genus Apteryx; species Apteryx mantelli. The sequence continues at coordinate 109,493,409 of NC_089980.1, read as the reverse complement.
AGGTGTACAAGGAATTGAAGGTGTATTTTTACCTTTTGGGGAAGTTATATGAGCATACACTCTCCAAGTAATAATAGAGCTAAAGTATCACCAGCTTGACCACTTGCAGATATGCCCCACAATGTTGTTACTACCTCACCTTAATTAACAAACACAGACCATAAAATTTCACCTATTAATCCTGCATCAAAAATGGAATAATCTATTGAACTGCCACATCCCTTAAAGAAAGAGAGCCTATCTTGATTTAAGAGTCCATCTCATCTGTAGGCAAAATGTGTTGATAGTAAATTATACCTAAACAATTGTGTTTTATTGCTATTCTAACTTACGTAAGTTAAACTTCTTTTTCTGGATTTTATTTTTCTTTGGGCTGGTAGAGAGCCATGCACTGTCTCCAACTTCCTTCTCATATACACATTATTAAGTATACCCCTTGAATAAATTGCTTTTTTTACCTTCTCCTAGATACACCCCTGGATTGAACTTTAGTATTTTACTGTAAATTCTTTGGGGGATACCCTAAAATGTTTCTTTTAACTTCTACAAGAAAGGTCATTTAAACATTAAAAATCTTGGTTTCTTATTTTTTATTAGTATAGAATATTCCTTGAAGACACATTTCTATAGTAAATGAAACTTTATATGTAACTAATAGGATAAAATATTCCAGATGGATGGATAGTTGAGTATGAACAAACTGTCTAAATTAAAGAAAGAGCCAGACAGTCATCTATCTGTAAATGTCATTTGTGGAGTTCTTTTAACGCCAATACATTCTGTGTAGAAGTTTACTTTCAGATAAGTATTTTGCAATCCTAAAAGCATCTACTCATAAAAACATTTAATTTAGATTTCAATAGCATTTTCATATCATTGGCTACTATACCATTTATTATAAGGTGAAAGCAATTAAACAAGTTACATTATCAAAGCAGCATCAAAACTAAATCTGTGCTTGAAATTACAGTATTCACCTCATTATAAGATGACCTTCACTTACCAAAGAACAGAACAGAAATAAAAAGGTTAAAACAATTGTAACAGGTGAAGCCAACACAAAAGCATGGCTCAGATTAATGAGATATGGACTACATCTGCCCTGCTCTGATTACATGATTCTGCTGTTCACCGGGAAAACAAGCACAGATTTACTTGAGATCACTGCTCAGATAAATGAGACCTGGACTACATCCACCCAGCTCTAACAATTTATATTCCACTATGCATGGGAAACAAATAAAGACACACAGATAAACTTTGTTATGTAACTGTGAACAACTTCACATCTGAGTCATGAGACTAGAGGGTGATAGTAATTCAGGCAGCAACGCTGATTGGCATTAGATATGGAGAAAGTCACAGAGACTGGCCTGGGGCTACATGACTAACAAGGCCACTGGCACCTTGTGGCAACAATCTAATTCTAAAAAGCAGTAAGTAGTCAAGACAATAGCTCCTCGGGCATGGAGGGGGGCTCTGTACCTGGACATCTGACACAATGTAGAAGGCTGAGCCCACTGTGGAACTGTTCTCCATGTGGGCCACCCTGCCAGCAGCTGGAGTAAGGGCCCAGTTCCCCTGGCTCCATGGCGCCAGTCTCAATTGGACCACAGGCACTGGGGCCTTGACTGGTGTGAGTGTGAAGTGTGTGAGTGTCATAGAATAGAAATCTTAGAACCGAAATCACTGTTTGTTATATCCATCCTGCTTAGTAAACAAATTTTAGATTAGAAGTCACTTAGGATCTGTTTTAGTGGCTACTCTACCCCAAATTCCCCCATGACAAAAACAAAGCAGTAATGACCCCCTTCTCCCCAACCCTATATGTACTTTCCTTACCACCTTCACAACCCACTTCTTCTCTAACTTTATGCTAGTCTTATTGTGTATTACTTCTTAGCCCTACATACCACCTTACCTAACCACATATATGTCTTACAGCATCAGATGTTCCCATCCTATACTTCTCAGTCGCAAATGCCATCCCACACATTAACTCTCTCTTGGTCCATTTTCAGACACATCTGTCTCTCTCTGCACACGAGTAAGCAGAGGCCCTCTTTGGGTATGGAAGCCAGTACAGGTATATTTTCTATATTTTCATAAAACTAGCACCTGAGCTGACAAGTACATCCTCTAAATTTGATCATATTTGCTCCCTAACTCAGCCTACTCAAGGCAAACAGGACTGCAGATCATCACTTTGGATCACACTGCTGTTTCTGTCCAGTCCACTGACCAAAGTCCCAGGCATCAGCAAGACTCTGCAAGGGCCTGCATTCATCCCTTAGATGTAATCCTCAAACAATGGAAAGTAGAGCTTTTTTGCAAAGTTTAAATCTATTCAGTTATATCCTATTCAATACGCCACTCCTGAAATAACATCTTAAATGCAAATAAATAATAAGAAAAAAATACCTGCTTTATTGCATAAGGATGAGGCAAACCACCAACAAATATGGATCCTGTTTCAAGCCCATATGAACTGGACCAGAAATTGCTAGGCATACTTGTCTTTGTAGATATCCCCAGGACTGACATTTCTGCTTCACATGGTACCATGCCTTGCCTGCAAAAATTTAGAAATAGACATATATTACCAGCACGTTACACTTTACATTACTGTCCATCTGACAAATTAATTAGGCTGTTACTAAAGCAATGAAGAAAGAAAATCAAGTAAATAGCTCTTTTTATACTAAAGACTATAAACATAAAAGAAGCTGTTTGATTAACAAGCTGTAAGTTGGCATGTCTTTGGGCTTTGAACTTCCATTAAAACAAAGTCATATTGTAAATCTGAACAGCGTAATTGCTAAAAAAGCCAAAAAACATAGTAAAGGCTGACTAAAAAAAGTTAGACAACTTTTAACAATAACAAGTAGACTTTGTAGACTGAAAGAAAAGGATTATCTCTTGACCTGAAATATTTTAAATACCACTGCTTTTTGGTGAGGAAAAAATGATAATCAAAAAAAGCAATTTATAATAAACTGCATTTAGAGAGTGCAGACCTATTATAACCTTTAATCTTTAGCTTCTAAAGCATCATATCTAAGATTCAAAGCTGCAGTATTAGGCACAGAAATTAATACATAAATTCCCATTCCCCTCCCCTGTCCTCACACACACTCTTAATGGTGTCAGTACAGGATCCGGCTCTGATTTCAGTTTAGATAAGCCTAAAATGCATGAATAAATTGCTAAAAGTAAAGAGAAGGTGCAAGGTAAATAATTTGGTTTTCTTCTGTTCTTTAAAATGACATAAAGCTCATTTACATTCCCACAACCAACTGCAGCAAGCACTCCGACTTCATGAAAGGAAGCACAGTGAAGAAATATCGGAACTAAACAAGTCTTGTGCAGGAATTTCTTTCAGCCTCTCCCTTTCTCTGCACAGCAAACAGGCAGAGTTCTGGTGAAGCTCATTGTCAAAGACACAGATTTCAATCAGTTGTATGATTAAAAATGTTCAGGTGCCTTTGTAATACAGGTGTCACAAGAAACCTATGTAAAAATAGCATATACCAAACAAAACTATAAAATAACAGTCTGTAATTTAGCTAGGATGCTATAGGCAAGGCAAGAAATCAGTTCATCTTTGGTAATGCAAAAATCAACTTCTGAAACTTACTAGTTAGACATAGCACATGAAAAGAGATTTCGTTTTCTTCTTCCCTCAGATAATGATACAGAAAAGATTTATCCCACAAATTATTCGGTAAGGTCTTTTGCCTATCAGCTTTTTCAGTGAGAGGAAGGAAACATCTGTACACAGTTCTCTGTTTACTTTCTGTATAAACCTGTTCTGTGATACTTTCAAAAAAATATGCCAACACTGTACTATGTCTTTTAACAGAAAGGACTATAAACATTTTTGCAAAGCAAAACAGCTTGATCATCCCATGGTAAGCAACTTTAGATGAAAACACAGAGTTTTGTTCATAAAATCAACATAAAAGAACAGAAAAAAAATGCCTTTATAATTCTGTGGACTAAAAATAAACCTTTTAAGGGATCTGTTCATGATATAACGTGGTTTTTATCTCAGTTTTTACAAAAAGCAGATGATTTTTGAAACTTGCTAATTAATAGCTAACACGAACGAGAAAAAGCAGGAGAAAATGACAGCCAAAACTGCAGTCAAGGTAAGGAATGTTCTCCTACCATTTCTCATAGCTATCACGCAAGGGTTATACATGTAAGCACACATACAAGGTTCCGCAGCCCCCAATTTTCATTATTTGCTCACAGATGGAGGTTGCTGATGGTGTGTGTAATTCATACACTGAGATACTTCTGCTAAACCTTCTCAGTGGCTCTGTTTACAACGATCAAGCACTCCTAAGTGTGACCCAGTGTGACATCTTGGATATCGTCATTCCATAGCAGGAAGTTTTAGTAACAGTTCAAAAGAAGAATCAATGATTTTTAAATACCTAAATTTTTTCCCTTCCTGATAAAAGGAAATAATATTTATGAATAAATGGATAATAACAGGATAATAATCTTTCTGAAATATTTTAAATCAGACTTGTTTAAATGCAATGTAATTCTTCAGATTGCAGAGGAAGAGGGTCAGAAGGGGAATTGACTGACAGAGTTTTCCTTTTTGATTTTTTAAATCTCATTTACAGCTGGGCTAATGGAAAGGAAGTTGCATACACAACTTCTTTTTTTGAAAATTACTATTCTATTTTGAAATGCTGTAATTGGTTACATGACCATGTGTATACTTGTATTAGACAAGCACTCTATTTACAGGTTTAATTCTTTTCACAGTACCTTTAGATATATTTGTTAGCTAGTCCTCAATAGCTTATATGAGAGATATGCAGAGATATTTTTGTTTGCATATATGAATATATTTTAAAATCATTTTTCAGTACTTTATGTCAGAAAATAAGTTAATGAAATTCAATAACATGTGAACTGCCTTCACCTTAAGCTTGTTAGAATGTCAGCCACGCACCCTTGATTGTGCCTGATTGAATCAAGCAGGGTCTGACCAAATTAGAACAACAACCTTAAAACATTACTGTTAAGCATTTGCTGATGATACAATCACCTGACAGTATATGCACTCCATGAGATTTCCATCAGGCTTTTAAAATACTTTTTCTACAATCAGCACATTGGGTCCTTTAAAGGTCAAGTAAGAAGATGGAGCTTTTTGCATAATTATAAATGTGGAAATGCATACAGCAACTCTTAAGCACTTCTGCTAGCTAAGCTACCAGTAATTGTGCCTTAGTCCAGCCCAGCAGTAACAGTCCACAGATTCATCATTTGTACTCACATAAATGTAATCATTAAATATTGGCCTATTAACTACAACTTGAAGATGAATTCTGTCTACAAAGAGTTAAATCCATTGTCCAATGCCTTTCAGGTTGGAAGGATGGAAAGGTCAGAAAAACATTCGATAACTGTTGGGATAAGGTACCTAAACATGTCAATATTTACATGAAATCCAAATCCTTTCATGTAATGCTCTTAATTGCTGACATTTGTCAGTGATGATTAAATAACATGTTTGAGATTATCATAAAAAAGATAAAAAGATAATAAAACAAACAGGGAGGGAAAAGGGGACGTCCAGATAAAATATTAAGTATCAGTCATGCTTTGCAGCCTTGTTGGGAATAAAGCTTCTCTAATCTGTCTTCCTGAAGAGAAAGGAAACCTCTTGTTCTAGAAGCAAGATCAAAACTTTCACCTGTCTCTAGCAATTTCACTTTGAATGTGATCATGCTAAACAATGACAATAAACAAAGCAAAAACAACAACAAGTTTGAAACAGCTATATCAAACACGAGTTGTGAAGCACAAGAATTAAAGGGCAGTTTTATTATTATGTATTTTAAAAATCAATCCCCAAGTTCCCTGACTTTATTGAAGACAACCAATTAGAGCTCAGAAACATATTTCATTTTTACTTTGTTTAATCATTACTTTATAGACTTCTTAGCTAAAAAGAATGAAAGCAGACTAGTCTGTTCCCCTCTGTTCCAAGTCAGTATCTAAAAGATTTCATTTTCTGGTTTCATACTGCGTCTGCTCCTTGCAGTAGAATGTTAATTTTTGTATAATAGTAACAAAATAATAGAAGTATTTTCACAGACAAACAAGTTACAATTTTTTAATGCACATTTAAAATGTAGGAACAATTTTGAACCAGGACCGGTTTTAAAATTCTTAAGGCTTTATAAGGGCTTTTGAGACAAATTCAAGATTGGAACATTTGGACCTCTCGCCCAGTGAGGCTGTGCAGGCTCCATCTTTGGAGGTTTTCAAGACCCAAGTGAATAAAGCCTTGAATGGCCTGGTCTGACCCCAGAGCTGAGCCTGCTTTGAGCAGGGGGTCGGACTAGCGACCTCCTGAGGTCCCTCCCAGCCTGAATTTCCGATGATTCTACTACCCCGTGACATTCTTCTGTAGGAGACCCAAATCTTCACACAACTGTAGCAAAGAAAAACTCCATAGTAAAAATGTTTAGAGAATAAGGCAAAGTTTCCCATTACCATCAATAAATTTCTTTAGATAGGAAATATATCAGTTACTCAGAGTCATTAGATTTTTACTCTGCAGGAAGATGCCTCATTTAGACTCCTCACATCTGTTGGTCCTGATGGTTCCCTACTGAGATGCCAGGTAACACACACTTAAACCTTGCAGGTAACTAATGAGTAACAACTTACTGTTTCCTGTTCCCTCTGACAACAGACTTGTATTTCCTGGACCTAGAACCTTCTTTTAGTCTTTCTTAGAGACTGAGATAACTAACTAACTACGCCAAAGCTTTAACTGAAGCTAAAGATGAAGGTAATGACAAGGCATCGTGTAAATTTCTCTAAGAATAGAGGGGGAAAAAATCTTTGTTTTGTATTCTAAGGAATGAGTAAATATGGTACCCTCTAATTCTTTCCACAGACGTTACACCTGCATTACTAAACTGAAATGGTCCACAACATGAGCCCGTCTTGACACGTATCATCCACATTACTATGAAGTTATCACAGTTATTATAGTTGCCACCCAGTCTAGGTATCATCTTCAGTTCTGAAACAGAAAGTTCAGTGGTGAGCAAAGTTCAGGAATCATTCCTAGCTTAAATGTTGCCAACCTATTTTGCAACAAGTAATTTTAGTGACCTGAGACCTGCCAGTTGGCCTCAGGTCCAGAGAAGAGTCTTCAGCTGTTTTTATTTACTACTACTTACTACTATTAATTTAGCCAGGAAAAAAAAAAAAAAAGATCTGTGCCAGCCTCTGGCCATTTATGTCTTTGCAGTGTGGAGAGCTTCAGCTTCTCACTTTGTGACAACCTTAAATGGTATTTATGCTAATTAAACTTCATTCAAGTTTATTTAGGCAGATGTAGGGCTCTGAAATTTAAATAAAATGTCATTTAGAACAGCTTGGCACAAATGAGACTACTGTATTCAAACATTCAGAAAGTGGCAAGTTTAGGGCTGGATCTAGACTTGCAACACTGGCATTTTATTTCAAGTGAAACTGAAAGACTGCACTACATAAAAAGATACTTACACCGTGGGAATTCATATTTGCATGAACTCTGCAGGCCAAGATTATTTCTGATCTCTATACCCTATCTGTATGCACCTCAATATCATTTCCATGCTTGTGACATGAGGCCAAAACAGCCAATACACTTCTGATATCAACAAGCATCTGTAGATGTTCCTCAAAAGATAATGTAGAACAAAAACTGTAGATATATTGCAAGTCATTAGAATCCTCCTCTACTGTTTTTGTTTCTGTCCCTGAAACAAAAACTTCTTTCTGAAGCTAAAGCAGAAAACTTTCATTCTTAATAGTGAGATACAAAGTAAAAGAGACTAGCAATGACAGATTTTTTTTCAGTATTTAGTTAAATAATCTGAGAAAAATAGATCATTATGTCTCTGTGATGATTCTAAATTTTAACTTCTGAATGTCTCCTTGGATGGCAGAGTTCTGTAAAGATGCATTATGTGATTTGTACCCAAGATCTGGCATGACTACCTAATTAAGCTTTTCTCTTAAAGAGGCTGTAAAACAACAGTTTGTATCAAACTAATTGGCATTATTAAGTTGTTATTAACTGTTATTATGATCAATTTAGTATAATTAAATACACTGCATTCAATTACACTGTTAGAAAAAACAGTTGCTTATTCTCCCTTGGGTCATATGAAAAATGGTTATCCCTTGTGGAATACAAAAAACATATGCGACTTACTGAGCCTTGGTTTACTGACTTGTTTTCATTCTAATTAAGTTCTTTTACATGATATTGAGGCAAAATAGAGTAAAATCATTTAGCTGCACTTTCTAATATTAAAAACATAAAAGCACCTGATCTTTAAACTTAAAACCCAGCTACACAGAAACTGTCATTAGAATTAGTAAGTATTTAGTATTTTCAAGAACATTTGAGTTTTGAGCCTTAAAAAAAAAGAGAAATACTACTTCTCTCTGTCTCCTTTCAGATCTCAAAAGGCGTTTGGATCTTTGCTACATTTAATTCTCATTTTGCCTAAATAGATCCATACATACTTACAGAGAATCTGCATTTTTTTAGTACTATGAAAGACTGACAGCAAGAAACTGACAATCTCATTAATAACATACAAACTCAAAGGGAAAGCAGTGAGGATAAGCAAAACATTTGGAACAAAATGATTTTCCCAGAATTCTTCATTTTATAAGTGTCAAATTAGTCTGGCATTGTATCAGCTTTAGTTTCGTTCTTTTGTTTTACTACAAGATCGATGCAGAATTTTTCATATGCTGAGACAAATACGCAAGGAAAAAGTCTACTTTCAATATTCTTAAGTTTCTGGAAATTAACTGGCAAAGGGAGTTCTGACATGTCCAGCAATGCAGAACTAAGATCTTTACTACACAGTGCTCCAAAAGAGAACCAGCATGTACCATCAGCAGCATAATGGTATAAGTTCAGAGTCGTTTCTGAAGGAAAGTTAAATTGGACTTTATAACAAGACATGTTTTAAGCTAACAACTTGGAGAAGTTCTGAAAGTGAAGGGAGGAATAAGAATATGTACAATAGATATGGTGGAGCCTGCGTTGTCTCACCGGCACTTCCTATCATCAATAGGTGTGGTTCAACTGGCAATTTAGGCAGAAGGACAAGTTCCAGCCTTTATTCTATGGCCATTCATTTGTTGCTTCTCTTTTCCTTGTGCTCTCCCTCAAGCTGCAATTTGCATTAAGGAAATCATTCAGCTGAAAACAGACTCTGCTAACAACACAAATATATTTTTTATCTGGATCAATTGCCTGATCGGTAAGAGCTGAAACAGGAGCTCTGGCAACAAGAGCAGGAACAAAGTAGGTAGTCAGATGAGAAATAGGGAAGAAGAACAAAGCAACTTAAACACAAGTTTCCCTGAGGCTAAAACTTTCTTTTTAATGGGACTCTGCATTGTTCCCCTTTTGTTAAAGTGACTTCTCCCAAAAGACATTAAAGGAGCCCCCTCTTTAAAGTTAGACTTTGTTTAGAACACAAAATAAACAGATTTTAAAAAAGTAACTTTAAACATTGAAAATGTAGAACAAGGTGAGATAGATTAAATAAAAAACTTGAAAGCAAATGTATTCTCTATCCACTGCGTACTTGCACGGATAGCGTTCTCTCTCCAAAACCTGTTTTGCAGCCCAGCAGCTTTCAAGAGCTTTCTAACTTGAATTAATTCTTTACTATATACTCTTGGTCCCAAATAAAATCTCCTTCCTTCCATGATCTTTCAAGGTTCAGTTTAGTGCTTGCTTCCTATGGCAGGCAGACTCCCCGCTTTTTTCCGGATTTTCCCAGCCTGGGCTTTTGCTGCAGACTCTCTGCCAGCTCCAGCCTGTCCTCCAGACAGACAAAGCTCATTTGCTCTCAGAGGAGGAGCCATCTCCCTCCCTCCAGACAACGCCGTCTGACTGAACTCTTACCAAACAGCAGTTACACTGTACAGCACTCACACAGCACTCCGAACAAACAAGGCAACTGTACTACTTGTCCCGCTCTCTGCACATCTCTCTCTCTCTTCAGGGAGAAAAGAATGGCTTGCATCATCTTTCAAATACTCATGCTGCCTCCTATCTGCCTCAGCACAATGACTTTAATCAAATCTTATGCCTCCAGGCTTCTGGAGGCAACGTGCAGTGCCTAACAGCATTTTTCTCCCAGTGCAGAACAGGCTAATTATTTTTCTAACTTCTTTCTCCAGAACATCTCTCAAATAGCAGAGCTTGAATTTTGTGGGGCAAGGATATCTAGCAGGTAAAAAAATATTCGAGGTGACAGGGAATTGCACTTCTCAGCTGTCTGCCAGTGCTCCTTCATACACTCGGGCTCACGTGCCTAACAGCTCTGGGGGTAGCAGGGTCAGAAGGGATCTTCACCCAGGGGGTTTCCAGCATCTCTCTGAAGTACTGGTTACGGTTTGCCTACCAGCATCATCTGGTTACACAAATTCCTCACCAACACTTTGGTTTTAGGCATGGGTGTCCATTGTAGACTGTATCTTAGGAAAGCATTTAAGAAACAGAAGGATGGGATTTAACTGAAGTCTGTAGCTTTCTGGGCAAAATACTGAAAATTTATGACAGAGGACGTCATCCTAGAGGACTGAAACTCCAAAACTAAGGAATTTTAGAAATTTTATCTTAGATAAAAATGGTAGCCCGTGTTATCTTATTCTATAGCGTCCAAGTGATTTAATGTATTTATTCATGAAGGGGAAAAAAAGTTATATTAAGTATTTTCTAAGCACTACACTATTTCCCCTCCACTCCCTTTGAGGTGCCTGGTCCATTTGCTCTCATTTAGCATGCATATATAGTATAAAATATTTTGGCATCAGATGGGAAAACACGAGAACTTCAAAATCACTTCAGTTATTTCAGAAGTCAAGGACTTAGCCCATTTAAGTGTATAAAAGAAGCTACTGGATTGTGTGTATTGCATATATTAGATATGCTTTCTCAATATCTAAAAATAGATTCAGAAATAGGATACTATTATGTTCTAATACTTTTTAAACAGAAAAATTATTTAAAATGTATAAAAGATGCCAGTCAATGCTGTAACTACTTTGTTTTAAAAATTATTAATTTGGGTTATTCTAAGTATGAAATTATGAACAGTCTGGGAAATTAATAATGTGAAGAATGGAGTTAAGAGTTCCTGTGTAGACTGCACGGGATATAATAGGATTTAAATATTTTTATACAGAGAACCAGCTAAGGACTTATCCTGAGGAAAAGCCTCTGGCAAATACATAAATTGTTGAGACAATATCTCTAAAAGAGATGGAGTTTAGTGATATTCAGTAGTCAGTAAGAGATAGCATGTTGTTTCTTTGTTTTTCTACTGAAGATAGGAAAAGAAAGGCAGTTGTAACTAAGAAAAAAAATGAATAGTGTTGGAATCTAAAAATAAAGCTTCATATAGTTTTGATTTTTACTATAATGAAACTTCAAAAAATAGTAAATAATGGTTTTGGTAAAGTAGTTCTACTACTAAAGCTTACGATGTTCTCTTCATAGAAAAAAAAATTGATATTAAACTAACAGGTACTTCGAAAATACCTAAGATTAATAGAAGATAAACACATTGATACATTGTCCAAGAAACTCATTTCTGGTATTTGTACACAAAAATAATCTTCAGCGAAAAAAATCAGTGTTTCCTCACACAGAAAACTGGATAACTATAATTTCATAGTTTGCCTATCACTTCCCTTAATATTTCTTCTCCTGTCAGCAGCAGATATCATCAATGCATTCTCAGTATTCAATCCATGTATATAGCCCTTTGCTTATCTAAGTTTATTAAACTTTAACCATTCTGATGATTTTTTGTGAGACGCTAAATTTGAATCTACTTTGTTATTCATCTCTAGCATCTACAAACTCATTATTATCATAGTGCTCTAAGTCATTAAAAAAGGAAGCTTAGGTTCTTGGCCAAAAAACTAGTCTCATTTGAAAACCCTTTTTTGATTGGACATTTATTCCTATGAAGCACCGCTGTTTATTCTGAACACTTGACCTCCAAATAGAAAGATACTTTAAGCAACATTTAAATTATGAGGTATTAATGAGATAAAGTAAAGAAAAAAGTTAGTCACAGCAGGGAATGTTATTAGTCCAACCCCCTTTCTGTTTATCTGTGAAAGGATTAAAATCAAATTCTTTCTAAATACACTATGTAGGTTAGCGGAATGAACTGAAAAATATATAAACAGATATGCTGAATACCAAGATTTCAAAACTTTTCCTGTATTTAATGTTTTAAGATTCAAACTTGTTTTTAACCCCAGAGTTCATAAATCAGAATTTGATTCTCTTGGTTCAATCCAGCATTGCCATTGCCGTTGCACTGTCATGCTCTGCTTGTGCACCATAATAGTGTTGCTGTGTAAAAGAAATCTTCAGCAAACTAGAATTTGAAGGCTTTCATTTTTCCAGCTATTTATGCCAACAGCCACTCTTTATTGTTGCAAGGCCAGTATCTTTTTCCTTTCAGATGTGTCCCAGACTACCCTTATTGTCTTGTTCCAATTTTTCCCCTTACAAATCCAGGTCTTGACATTAGCATCATATGTCAAAAGTTTTCATCATTTTTGTCCATTTTAAATAAAAATGCCTCTAGATCTAAACTATATTCTCAAATACTCAATCAGTTTTTTGCATTGACTAGCCTTTCTGCGATGGATACTGCAATAAGTAGTAGATACTACCTAACTAGGAATCAGGATACAGGGGAATTGAGGAAACGAGAAATGCCATGTCATTACCAGTGTTGCTATAATGACCTGGACTTTTTCCAGGTAAGACCATTGAGCTCGGAGAAGTTTCAGACTATACTAAAGTAGAAATTAAGAGATAAGTCAGCACTCACGTGTTGTATTTCGTACACTCCTAGTTTTGCACGAAGCACTTTAGCAGGGATCAAAAAAAGGATCAATGAAGACATGACTAGGAAAGTAAATTTGTGAGGACCCTATCAATAGCCAATCACTGTTTAGAGGTCCAGCAACTTCCTAAATCCGTTATATTGCTAATAAATTTAAATCAGACTTAATCTTAGGTAAGCCCAAGTGCTTCAACAGATGTCCTACAGCAGGTGCAGGTCCACTGATACCTGCTGGGGGTGGTGGTGGTGGTAGAAAATGAAAAGAGCATGAACCTATCTTATGCCAAGAACACAGTTCTTATAGAGTTATATAAATGTTGAGTGCACTTCTCTAATTAAGCAGAAGCCACTGCTATTAATATCTTGTGGTTTCTGAGGAGATGGCCCATTAAGCAAGGTTCCTTTAAGTAGAATATATTGCATTCACATGGCACATGAAACAACGGATGGATGGGTCCTTCACCTGTATGCTGTTGTGTTAGAAATCAAGGCCAATGCTCAGCACCTTTGTACTACAACAAAAAGATGAGTTTGTGATAAAAATGAAAGTAAACACAGAAGCGTTCCCAGTTCAAAAAAATAAAAAGCTGACTCCTCTATAACTGCCTATAGCTTTCTCTTAACCATTTATCATCTGCTTATTTTACCAGAAAACCCTAGGGCATTGTAGCATATTCTGAAGGATAACAAATACAACATATTTTGTACCACAAAGATTATCTCAGGCCTTCATAGGAAGTTATTAACAAACAAGTAAAATACAGGCTCCAGAGTTAGTGTATTTGCTGTCTGAACCTGTTGTATTACGTCATGATGAGAGAGAGCTTTCTTCTGAGTAGAGAAGGTAGAAAACATCTACACCTCAAAACCAAGACAATCAATCACTAAAAGCCCTATAGTTAACCAGTGAAAAACCCAAATTACAAACATTCTGAGTTACTGGAAAAGAATAATGCACTCTTTAAATAAACAGACTGCCATATTTTGCAGTTTGGTTCTAGATTGATGCAGCATCTGCAGCAGTTTTCTAATCCTAAGAGTACAAAGTTGATTAAAGAAAAAGCTCAAACAGGCTAGACTCACTTTAAAAAAAGAAGTTGTATTGTTGATGTCTACTGCATAATCAATTCATAAGCAGCTAGATTTGCTAAAGCAATTGCCAATTGTGATCTGAGAGAAAAAGTAAAACTAAAAGTTTATTTAATCAAGGAAAGGAAAACACTTTTGCTTATTATTATCAGTATTGAAATGATTCTTGTTCAAATGGAGCACAGTGGCCCAAGAAAAGGACAAGTTGCTAATATCACAGCTGCAGTTTGGCCTGTTTCTGCAATGTATGCTACTTTATCAATTTGTTTTGATGCACAGATTGAAGAACATAAATCTCACATAGTTAATGAAGGCAGATTTATAAAGGCTTGAATAAGAAGATTGTAGTAGAACATCTCCTGTATGGCCAGTGAGATAACTCTATCCTCACAACAAGAAGAAAAATGTAAACTGCCTAAGGGCTGAGTCTTTTTAAAACTGTCTTCTCTCCACAGTGCCCTGCAAAAATACAATCCCTGTGGAATCCTGTCCATATCCAAGTTTGCTGTGTAGCTCTTTCACTTCACTAGTAACATTCTTAAGAAAAACAAAACCATACATTCAGATATGTAAGTAAAACAGCTGCAGTGGTTTTCATTAAAATTTAGACTTAGTAAATAACTGCACTAGCTTACATATAAAACAAAGCTCTCAGTCATTGCTCTGAGGCAAAACTTGCCGCCACTTTAACAATTACCCAGTGAATAAAGACTACTCTGAAGAAAAAAGTTATATTCTGTCCAAAATTATAAACCTATCCAAGATCTGTGATGAAAATCCAATCCTCTTATTGTATCCAATTTTTATTAAATTGGTAAAGTTGTTGTAGCCGCAATATCCCATCATTGTGAAAAAGAGATTTACAGCAATGCTGCTATTCTATTTTCTGCATGAGTATTCTGATGAACTATGAGAATATAATGTATTCTCTGACAGTAATATGTACATGTTTATTTGCAAACATTAAAAGGTATGGCATTTTTTTTATTCACAACAAAAATGATTTATATGGGATAAAGGAAGCAGTAAAATGTTCCCCTGTAAGTAGAAAAGGAAGATATTATCACAGTCTAATTTTCACTGTACTTCAACGTGTATTACACAACACTACTTTTAATTCTATTTCTTTTAGGTAATATGAGATTATAGAGGCACTATATTTTTTGCAGATGGCTCATGTTCAGTAATTGAAATGCATTGGTTTTAGTGAATTTGGCAGACAAAAATCTTTCCATCACAGGGCCACACAGAGTCACGCTTGAAACAACCAGGAATACCTTAAGTGATGAGAATGAATAGTTTCTTCCCACAAGCTAGTACAACACTGTATTTTTTTTATTACCCATGATGTCTGTTCATAATTCTTAACATCTGCAGAACTAAGAAAAATCCACACTGCTCATATATGCTGTGTTATAATATTCAGTAACTCCTACATTCTCATCCTGACTTTGCCAACTTCCCAGATACCATTGTTCAAAACTTAACTTCCTTATCTCAGTGCAAGTCAGTTCTGTGAGGATTAAATAATGTTTCCAAAGCTCTAGAAAACTGCTGAATAAGCCGCTGAAAGTTTTCACCCAAGTCATTGTAAGATTTACTGGCATACTGCACCACAGTTGATCAAATTAAATGTCAGCTTCAGAAAACCTATATGTTTCCAGTCTGAGCTTATCAAATTAGCTATTTGTCAATAATATACATTTAACTGTTAATAAATAAAAAGTAGGGTATTACACTTACCACTATAGAATATACATTTGCATAATTAATTCAAGCGCATGAGAAGAAGCATTAAATGAAAATAAGAAGCAACTTCTAATCAAATCCTTTTGACATCTGTACCATACAGATTTTAAATCCTAAAACATCTTCCAAAAGCATTTCCAATCTGTTAAAGGTAGTGGGGTGATTAATTGGCAACTGCTCATTACATATTCTGAATCTCATTAATGTTCTGCATTCCTTCTGGTTCAACAGAGAAAATCAGGACCTGATTTTATTTCAGGAGCTGAGCTGTCCTGAAATAATCACCATTCTCTGTAAATGAAAGAAGATGCCTCTTCCCTCCCTCCTGTCCTGGCTGCCTGCCTGCCTTTCCTCTTTTCTTCCTTCCTTCCTTCCTTTTTAGGCTCACCAGGAACACTGGCAATAGAAATGGAACTGTTCTACTCTCCAGCTATTGACATAGACTGATCTGAAGATTCAAGCTCTTTTCTGCTGGATGGAGTTGGGGGAAAAAAATCCATAAAATAAGTGCACTAGATAATGCCAGATAATGCAGTTCTGAGTAATGGCAATGATGTGGCAGTTTTAATACTCCAGCTCCAGCTGAAACATGCTTTTCTCAAAGTCTTTTACAGCATTGAGGGTTCAGGCATTCCAACTTTTGTTAACTTCAGGATCTTAATTCTTTCTTAAAACGAACAACAAAGGAATAACAGTAGTATCCTGATGGATTAAACTAGCTAAATGACTAAAAATTATGTCCCAGTTACACAATACTCTAGAGAAAATCGTGTTCCTTTATGAGAAGCCTATCTCCTCTCATACAAAAGAGAGGACTCAGCTGTGTCTGAAGAACCATTTTCCCTATCACTTATTTGAACTCCGTAACAGAATTCCTATGTGACTCCTAGGATCACCAAAGGGAGAAATGGAAAATTATTGGGTTTGGGAAGATGTGCATGATGGAATACTCCAAAGAAAGAAACAGCAAAAAAAACCAAACCCAAAACCCGGTGAGTGTGAAGGAGAGAAAGGGAGAACTCAAAGCATACTAAGAGATGTGAACGGATAGCACAGAGCGAGTGGGTAGACATCTTCAATGGGTATTTTGGGAAACCCACAGCATTTATGAGAAGGACTTGCAATTCTTTTCCATTTTAGGAGAAAAGCAAGCTTCAAGGGAAGTAATGCAGAATTTTTATCTTCCTTTCCCTTCACAGTTTTCCATTGCAAAGAATAACAGGAATACTTTATTCACATGCTCACGTTCAGAATTACCACAGACCCAGGTTCCTAAGTTCCAGTAGCTTTCAGTGACTACTTCTACACAGCATTAGCCTGTGTGCAAAACCTGCCACCCTGTGACACCTCAGTTTTCTGTGATCCATACATATAGTATGTTCTTAGTGCGCCACAATATTTTGCTGTCCACCTGGCCAGGTCCTCTAACACTCATACTATGACCAGCTTATTTATTAATGTGCAAGAACTTTTGTGTGAAAATTTTTTGTTAGCACCTGTGCTGGGCCACTATTCCAATCTGAGGTTCAGGGGATGAGAATAGAGGCAAACTGAGGGGAAGACAGGTTCAGCAGCATGCCTCTGTCTGTAAAGCAGGGAATATGTTTTGTATCCAAATAAATATTACTACTTTTAAGCTTTATCATACTGCCCATTTTTTTATTTTTTGCTATAGTTGAGGCATTGCTGGTTGTCCTGACTTTTTCCAGTTGCCATGGGAAGTGAACGGGGTTGGGGAGGCAATAGGAGGGGTCATATAAAAGGTTGTTTCAGCTCACATTGTTGTCAGGTTTCATGCACTTAGCTGTGCTGGCCTCAAGGACTTTCATGCCTGTATACAGTCCTCTGATTGCAAGAGTGAGACCAGGGAACTCCCTGCAGGTGCCCTGATATTCTAGGGTGACCACCCAAATAAATGAAAGGACAGTGTGGTCTCTGTGATACTTCAGAAGTTCCACTGATGGCAAGAGACCAGGAGTGATGCAGACTAACATTAGAGAATAGCGTAAGAGTGTTGTCCAAGCACCCCTAAATTGAGGGGTAAGATGCTTGCTAGCTTGGAGTAAGACAATCCTTAGTGATCAACCCTAGTTCAGATGTACCCCAAAGCAGACATAACTGATCAGATCAAATCTTTATGCCTTTTACAATGGCTCACAGTACTGAGAATGCAAGTATAGGTAAGAGCATTCCAGAGGGCAAGAATGCACAAAGCCTTCTACATCCTGATCCAAACTTCAAGTATTTGCTTCTAGGACAGCATCCAGACTGGGAATTTAACCCTTAGATATTGCTGAGAGACTGCTTCAGACCCTTGCAACACCTTCAATTCTTTTTGCTTTGTAATAATCACTAGCCCTTCAACTGTGATTTAGGTCTTAGGCTTAGTAAATAAAAAAAGGAATAAACTGTTACTCCTAAAAATAAAATATCCAAGGTCATTTTGAAATATACATCTGGAATATAAACAAGAAAATAAGACATTTCAAGAACATATCTTGTTATGAAAGAGAAACAAATCCATTCACAGCAGAAACATACTCTCAAATTAAGAGCAACTACATTGTACTGTGTTTCTACAGCAGTAGTAAAACATAGGAGCAAACAGGAAAAAACAAAACAAACGAACAATCTTTAATAGGACTTCCTGATGCTAGCACTGCCCCACTTACATACTAAAACTTGATATAAAATGTAACATTCTGTTTAATGTTTTATCTCATGACAATTCTGGGTGGTGTTTGTGGAAATTTTTGTCACAGACTCTAACAGCATTGATACTTGGTCATTAGATACATCTATGTACATTTGCTTGGTAAAACCACATACAGGTAGGTCACCATTGCCCCTTCACAAAGATTTTTTTTTCACAAGTATTTGAAAAGCATCCACTTCTTATTAGCAATTCAGCTTCCTAATTTAATTTATTAACAAGACTAGCACACTGTGGTAATATACTACTCACGTCTGGATTGTGTTTAGACAGCTCTGTTCTAGAAATCCCAGCTAAACCAAAACCTGACTCATTTTTCTTTCTGGTATACCATCTCTTCTTCTCACCTGACTTTGCTCTTTACCTGTAACACTGCAACTCAGGACACTGACTTTTGGTGGCACAGGTGTCTTGTATGCAAAACTAAGTACAGCCAGTCTTGCTAGATAATTAAGAACTATTTTTTTTAGCTTCACAATACAAAGGAATCACCAACAAGTTTGGTTACAAGGCCTAGTGCACCTAGATTTTCTGCCATCTATTTCCAGACAAAACCAGGTGCTTTTCCCCTCTGATTTCCTATAAGATATCCAAATGTAATTGCTATGGTCAGCCTTCATATGGTTTCTTATAATGGTAAGTATTTATATCTAATTCTGAAACATACATTCTCCTTTCCTATTACATTGACATGAAAAGAAACAAACATCATTTGGGAACAAAGAGCCTGAGAAACCTGCTTACCTACCTCATTTTCCTTTCATTTTATCCTGCTTCAGTTGCAATTACTTTTTCTTTTACAGGAGTAACATATCCTAGTATGAGTTGCAAGTCAGTAACAAGACGAAAAGACAGGAGCCATGGTACTGCTTCTGCCTATCTATCTATATCCCAAGATTTTTCCATTTGTCACATTTTTGTTGTTGAGAATTCAACTTTTTCCTGGACTAAGTAGCTTGGAACTAATGCACAATAGCCTCCCTGTCCAAATGTTTATGTTTGCTATGGATAGATGATATCAATGAAAATAAATTATTTCCTTTAAGCACATCACTGAAGTGCTAAGCACTGTCTAACAATACTACAGTTTCAAACATTTTTTCCAAAGATGTGTCATAGCCCAAATTGCCATAATAAGATTTCTCTGCACAAAGTTAGTTCTCACTCACAGCTAATGAGATATAATACCACTGGAATTTACCAGCTGTCCAACCTAAATGATCTTCCAGGCAAATATAAATACAGACAATACTAAAATATAAAACTTACCTAATTTGCACTTTATACCAGCGACCATCATCCACTCTGGCAGTAGTATTGATGTTTCTGACTTCTGCTGCTTCATCACATAAAAACTGGTACTACAGAGTGGGAAAAATGCTCTTATTACATAATTTGTAATAATCAAACTGCTACAAGCTTGAATTTAAAAATAGCAAATGATCTCATAAAATCTGGAACATACCATATATATCATGGAAAATTAATGTTACTTTAGAGAGCTGGATCAGAAAGTCCATTGTACCAAAAATACAGAAACACACACATATGTTTCCCAGCCCGCATGAAAATGCTCTCATCTTTGTATATTGTACAATCAGACTCTATGGGCCTGATCTGCAAAGAAGTTGACCATCTGCGACCCAGCTGAAATTAATATTGGCCACAGGTGAATTTTACTTACCATTTTATGGCCTCCTTACGCTTCCAAACATGTAATGTAGCATGCAAGCTTAAGCATTTAGGAACACCATTTAATTTCCTATACTAATGTGAACAAGCACTTGATTTCATGGTTTGTCTACTTGTAATTGTAGCTTGATTGTGAGCTTAGAACCATTTGTTCATTGGGCTTTAAATCTACATTTAATCGATCAGTTTTGCGAATGTATAAGTGAATTCAATTAGTTTTAACATGGCACACTGGGATATCTGAATAGATTTTTGTCAATTAAAGCACTTTCATATTTTATGATGCTTATGATATGTTAGAAAAATATTTTTCTGCATCATTACTTTACCATGAATACAAGTAAGACGGACTTAAAGCCATCAACATTTTCTAAACCTTGGATAACTTCCTGCCCTGACTAATCTCATTGGTCTGGATAATCATAATATAACAAAACATAGAAATTACTATATAACAAAATACAGGCTAATTTTTCTTTTTCCATTTATCCGCAATTTATATACCTTTTATGTACGATCACGTTCTTTACAACATGAAGGCCAATATAACTGAAAAACACTGTTCCTAATAGTCATTCCACAATCCTTGCAGAAGAATATTAGAGCCAAACTTTGGGGAATTTCTAACAGAAAAAAGGAAGATGTACTATAAGAAAAGTAGCTTCTCTTTTAAATATCTTTTTAAATCCTCTTTAGTATCTATCAGTCTCTTCACTATTCCAAGCTTTATCTTTTCTTTAAAAAGGAAAGAATAATTTGCCAGAGGTAAACATATACTGCAATATGCACTCCACTCCTTTATGTTCATAAACAAATGTATTCCTATTTAGTTTGTCCAGAAAAGCCAGACAAGTGGGTTTTGTGATCCTATGGAACTAAGAATGAATATGTTAGATTAAGTAAAAGGCTTCTACTTAGAGCCACACAGTAACAATATACACTCTCTTCCCTCACATAGTAAAGTTTTCTATGACAAAATTCACTCAGTGCCAGAGCCAATTCCCTTACTATAATTTTAACAAAGCTGCACAAGAGGAGGTTCAGTAGGTTCAGGCTTTGTAAGTAAAATAAAATGCCTTAATTTCTACCAACTGCAAAGAAAAAAATCTAACAACATTCCTTATTTTTGTCTTTTAATGTGTACATTTTGTATGAGACATTCCAATTATATGATTCAAATTTCCTCACGCACCACCTCTTGTGAGACATATTAATCCCATGAGACATGATTTTGCCCTAACAGATGGCAAGTTTGACAATTGCTTTGCTTAAATTGTTAAAGCATATCAAGACCTTCAATAGCACATACTGTCTTCTGCAGTAGGAAGCAGAAAAAAATTATTGAAATTGTTATAAAAGCCCAAACTTTCCTTCCTCCTCCTCCACACCATTAGAGTATTTTGATGCCTTACCTGTAAGGTGCCATTTTTGATGAAGAGCTGAATTAAAAAATGCCCTACTGTTTCTGGACTCTGTTCAATATACAGAAGGAGTCCATGAGGATTATAGGTCTTAAATTCCAAGTGGATGAAGTTTTGTGTGTTCAAATGCAAGCCTTGAAATTCCAAGTAAGAATCACCATAATAGCGAGCATCACTGAAATCTGTAAATGCAATTTAAGAGAAATAAAATAAGTGTACAAAGACATTTTTTCTTCTTCCCTCAGAGTGATTTCTTATTCTGCAAATGCTAGCAGAGATACAGGATATTCTTTTACATCTGTCAAGCAGACAGCTATGAATCTGAACATTTATGTTACTTTTCTTCTTTAAAAGACTAACTCTGAGAATTTCTAAAACTGAACATAAAGGTTTAGGCCAAATTATATTAACCAGGCAACTAGGATCAATGCCTGAAAGGAAAAGCTATGAAGATGAGTTCTTTACAATACTCTGTGAAGGTACTTGGAAAATATCTAGCAGCTAAGAAGTATAATTTTGAGGAAATCTTTGGCTCCACATAAGTCAGTTTTGTCAAAGTTAGGCATTCAAATAAATATTTTTTGCTGCAAGAATGAATACATTCATTAAAGAATGAGTCTGAATGTCTTTGCAGAAATGACCACAAAGTATAGAGAGGGAGGAAGACATTCAGCAACTTAATTAAGAAAGTGGCATCTTAATCAAATACGTCAACTGTTTCTATCCAAAATGAACACAAGGATGTTAATGCTTGCTAGGGTGAATGCTGGGGAATGAACATTTCCGTTCTGACTACATTTAGCTTGTCTGTTTATTAATCTAGATCCCTATTATCTTCTGCACTCTGTGCCATACCTGGCAAGGGCAGACGCAACTCCTACTTAAATGGAGAAGCTATGCAAATACATGGTTGCAAACACATCAGATGACAGAGGAGTACACTTAAAAAGTGTTTCTTTCCTTCCCTCCCTCCCTTCTTTCTTTCTTCTCCTCTTTCTCTCTCTTCCTCCCGCCCTCCCTTCCTTTCTCATATTGTGCTTTTACAAGAAGAGGATATTCAACATGCACACAGGTACTTGTACATGCACAGATGCCAAGAAGTTAGTAGCCCAGGCCCCATCTCAAACATATATTCATGCATCTCTTAATCATTTACTTGCCAGTGTTTAAATTGAGCATCAGATCAGTACGTCTATCTGCTCATAAAGAATTAAAAATTAGTGTGCTCTTCCACACATGTAACATGAGAGAAGTACTTTACTTGTTCAGTCATTTTATTTTAGCACCACTGCGATATTTCAATTTTTGCACAAGCAGAAATATGCTTTAGTTTCCCTTGAAGAATCACACAGCATACAATTATTTCCTGGATCAACTTTATCCAATTGAAATAAATTCAAAGAAATATTAACAACTCACCCGTCTTGTTAAAAAAAAAATCAGTGCAACAATATGAACCTAGATACAATGCACAACACAGTAAGTGAATGATTCTATTTGCTTGTCTCAAATTTCACTGAATCATTTATACAGCAACGATTCTGAGTATCTTGGAAGGTCACAGATCACATTTCTATCTTCCATAACAGGTAAAATTTTCATCTGTTCTAACACAAACTACAACAGCAAATACATAACCATGAATGTTTAAATTCTGAACATCAGACATAATGGGATAAATTACATACTTTTAATATTGCCCTATTAATAAGTTGTTTAGAAAGTTAGGTTTGGAGTCACTGTAGTCAAATTCTGAACAGAGCTCTTGCTAACAAATTGCCAAGAAGTGAAAAACAGCTACAAGCCAGTTATATACATATTTTTATATATATCTATATACACACACACACATATTTATATACACATACATACAACATGCAGTAAAAGAAACCAAAAATTTCAAGCAATACTAATCAATGAACAGTGATGTGATAAAGATGACCTCATAATTTAAAATGCTTTTAAATGTTTTAAATTCCGCTTTGAAAAATCCACCAGTATGTGTAAATTTCAGAAACAATTAAAAATATACAAAACTTGCACATAAAAATTCTTGTTTTTTATAGGCAGGACAATTTCTCTAAGAAAAGGCAGATACTGCTCTAGAGGATTTCCTCCAAACCTTACCTCCTATTAGTTTGCTTTCCTGAATTCTCTACTGAGCACTAATCCTTTCCCTCATTTCATTCACCCTAAATTGCCCCTGCATGTGGTTTTGCTCTTTCCATGGACTCACTTGCTTCTCCCCACACTCCTGAGATGCTGACATCTAACCAACTCTTTTTCTTGACTCCATTTAGGAGCTCAGCATGGCTGAAAGACAGCAAGGCTGCACCGGCATCTCTTTCTGGCAGTCCTGATTCCTTCTTTCCCTTCTCAGTTTTTTGCACTGTTCAGCACATGCATTTAAGTGGGTATGTGAGGTTAGGTCAAAGTTAGGTCTTTGGTGCTTTGCTGACATAAAGCACCTGGCCACCTAGAAATATACACTATTTCAATATTTCACTATACAGAAGTGAAATCTGAACATGGGGGGAGAAAAGAAAAAGGGGGGAACAAAGCAGTTTACTTAAGATTCCTGAAAGTATAATCCAACTCTGGTATGTGAGGCCAGAACTGGATCTTTTATCAAATTTCAAAAAACACCAAACAAGCAAAAGCTGTTGGTGTCTACCTTCAGCTTTCTATGTACAATTATACTGAGCATGCAGAGTACTGCAGAAAACCGCCATGCTTTATTCTCCCCAACATCCTTTTAACTTCCTATGGCCACAAGTGATGCTACCTTGCAAGGCAATACACTCCATTATTCCAAGGGTTTGGGCCAAGTTTGGCTTCCTATGGGAAATATATTCATGATGCTAATGAGAAAGCTTTTTAAAGTAAGCAGCTCAGTAGTAAAAATATTGCAACAGTCCTCTATGTCCATATATATGGAAAGAGTTAATGAGAGAAAGCACTCAAGAACATTTAGTGAGCTCCAGGGTTTTGTGAAACCAATGAAAATGTGCTGCTTGAATCACACAAATGGCTATGTTTCTTCACACAACAGCTATTAACAAAAAACACCCTTGTGTTTCCTATAAAGATTCTCACATTATTTGTAACAATACACAATCCATTTTTATAGAACATAAGCTTTGCTTATAATCTGTCTACTGCACTTACACGCAGCTTTTTCATTTGACCTCTGGAGTTGTCTTCCTAGATTGTTATTTGTCCTGAAGCAGAGTGCTCATAACCCAAGCTTTTCAGAAGAAAACAAAAACCAAAAAACTGCATTTTATCTTTCATTGTGAATGTCTAACACTTGCTTTCCTAAGAAGCAGGAAAGCCCTTTGGCCTATAAAATCTTTTCAGTTGTAGCTTGTTCCCCTGTGTATGTACAGCTCTCCACTTTCTTCTGTTTACAAGAATTCCCATTAATGTTGAAATGTTAAAAGGTTTGAGACCTAGCCATAGCAGTAAGCGCGTACGCGGACAGTTCTGCAACCTAGTCGACTGCCTCTTCATTAGCTCTTGCCTGTATCTAGTGCATTTCCTCAATTCCAACCTGAGCTTCAATGGGCTGAGCTTAATGATTGAAAGCTTCAAATTTAAAACTTCTTGAAAACTGGAAGGCTTTAAGTCACCTTTTTCAAAGGCAGGTGGAGATAATCAACATTCTAAATATGTTCCTCAGCCTTCTGGATGATGAAGCTTCTGTCTCTGGATATTTATGTCTAATGCATACTCTGCAGTTTGCACAGGTTCAGGCACAGAGCAGGTTGTAACAAATGCTTTTGTTCCTTCCACTGATACTCTCTTTTTATTATGTCACACTGTAGATAAAATTATAAATCTGATTGATAAAGCTATCATTTTTTCCTCTTGTGGACACACATCTTTTACATCATTTACTATTTTAAAAAGTTTTAGAAAAGTGAAATGAAAGCATTGTAAGAATGATTGTTTCACTGGGTCAGCTACTGAACCATCGAGCCCGACAGGCTGCTTCCAGCAGCAGCCAACGGCAGGTGCTTAAGGAAACAGCAGCCAAGAGCAATCCTCCTCCTGGACTGGCCGTGCAGCTTCCAGCCGTAACAGTGCGGTGCCTTCCCAAGCCACAGCCTACAGCCCAGCATGCTGGACATCCACTAGAACTATCTCCTCTGAGCTTATCTAATGGGGAGGCCAAAACCGTAAGTGCAAACACACGCAAAACGCAAACACTGTTAATGCACGGCACCGTCTAAAACACACCCTCCTTGTTCTAAAACCTACTGATTGTTAAGGCAGCGAGTCGTCCCACACTGCTTATCTGCCGCTGAACAACCCTCCCCCGCTCACCCTCCCCACCGCACCTTCGGGCCCACACACCTCGGCCCCCGCCCTCGGCCGCCATTTCCTGGGGGGGCTGGTGGTGGCGGACCGCGGGGCCAGGCGGCCGGCGGGCGCGGGCACGGACGGGCCGGGGCGCTGTGGCGGCGCCCCCCGTGGGAGCGGCGCGGCCGTTGGCACGGCCGTTGGCGCGGGGCCGGTGCTCTCGCCGCGGTGGCGGCGCTGAGTTGCCAGTGGAAGGAGGCACGCGGAGACGTGGGCCGGCTGCGCACTGCCGGGGAAAACGAGGGGAGCGACGGGGGTGTTTGCAGGAAGCCTGCGGAGACAAGAAGCTGAGCGGCGCCAAGCAAGGCAGGAGGGCTGGCTAGAGGCCACAGTCTCACCCGAGCAGGGGGTGGCAGGGGGATGGGGAAGACTGGCAGGTCGTGACCTCTGGCAACAGGAGAAAGGTCCCTGACGGACCTGCAGACTGGCAACTTCATGGTATAGTGCCCTGGGCATGGCTGAGGACAAACAAGGCCTTTCAGGGGATTCCTCAGAGCCAGCTGAGCCCAAACCTTGTGCCTGCAAAGAGGGGAAAGGCGAGTAATATGTGTATTGGAGACTCCCTTCTGCCAGGCTGGGAGGCCCCAATCTGCCAACCCCACCCAGTGTCTCAGGGGGCTTGTTGCTTGTCAGGGGCCAGGATCTGGGAGGGTGCAGAGGGCCTGGCAAGGTTTGCCCAGGTCACACACTGTTATCCCTTGCTTCTCATCCATCTGATCATTGACAACACTGCCGGGGCAACCAGAAGCATATCAAGAGTAACTGCAGAGAGCTGGGGATGGGGGTGGACAGCCTGGCAGCCCAGCTGGTATCTCCTCAATCCTTCCAGTGAAGGGGAAAGACTCAACCAGCAGTGAACTCATCCAGCAGGTCAACACTTTGCTGTGTGGCTGGTGTTGCAGGTAGAGCTTTGGCTTCTGTGGCCATGGGACCCTCTTTGAGGAGCGATGGCTGCTGAGCAGGGATGGGATATATCTGACAGGAGGGACAAGAGTGTTTTTGCTTGCTAACCCAGTGAGGAGGGCTTTAGACTAGGTATGCTGGGGTAGGCTTATCATAACCTGAGAAGTGAGGGCATAAGGGCAGATGTATGTGGGGAACAGCATGACAGGGAAAGCTCTCACAGTTCCCCTGTAAAAGTAGCGTGACTGGGGGAGAGGGGGTGTCCATCTCAGATGCCTGTATACCAATGCACACATATGGAGAACAAGCAGGAGGAATTAGAAGTCCATGCACAGATGCAGAGCTACGACCTCATTGGGATTACGGACACACGATAGGATAGCTGTCATGACTGAAGTGCTGCAATGGAGGGATACAGGCTCTTCAGAAAAGGTAGGGTGGGCAGACATGGAGAAGGGGTTGCGCTCTATGCAAAGGAGTGGCTCAAATGCATGGAGCTTTGCCTTGTGGCAAGTGATGAAGTAGTTAAGAGCTTGTGGGTAAGGATTAGAGTACAGACCAAAACAGATGATGTTGTAGTAAGTGTCTGCTACAGATCAAGAGGAGGATGCAAATGAATCCTTCTTTAGGCAACTAGAGGAAGCCTCACAGTAACAGGCCCATGTACTCACAGTTACCTTGGTAATCTGCTAGAAGGGCAATATGGCTGGGTGTAAGCAATCCAGGAGATTTCTTGAAGTGGTATCAAAGACAATTTCTTGATGCAGGTTACTGATGAACCAACTAGAGGAGATGCTGCTCAAAAAAAGAAAGAACTGTTAGATGATATAAAGGTCAAGGACAGCCTTGACTGTGGTTACAATGAGACTGCAGAGTTAAAGATCCCAAGAGGAGTGAGTAAGATAAATAGCAGAATTACAACCCTGGACTTCAGAAGAACAAATTTTAGCCTCTTCAGGGACCTGCTTGGCAGGATTCCGTGAGAAACAGCCCTGGAGGGCAAAGGGGCCCAGGAAGGCTGGCTAATCTTAAAGGACAGCCTCCTCAGAGCACAAGAATGTCCATGCCAATGTGCAGAAGTTTGGGCAAATGTGGCTGAAGGCTTGCATGGATCAATATGGAGCTCCTGTCTAAGCTCAGACACAAACAGGAAATAAACAGAAAGTGGAAGCAGGGGCAGGCTACTTTGGGGGAACATGAGGACACTGCCTGCACTTGTAGGAATGGAGTCAGGAAATCCAAAGTTCAGCTGGAGTTGAAACCAGCAAAGGAGGTGAAGGAAAAAAAGGTTTCTATAAGTACATTGGTAGCAAAAGGAAGGCTAAGGAGAGTGTGGGCAATTGCTTAATGGGGCAAGGGCACTAGTCACAAGTGACAGGAACAAAACAGAGCTATTCAGTGGCTTTTTTGCCTCAGTTTTCACTGGTAGGGCTTGTCCTCTGGCCTCCCAGGTCCCTAAGCCTCCTAGCAGAGTCTGTGGAATGAAGCAGTACCCACAGTAGAGGAAGAAAGAGTTAGGCATCATTTAACCCACTTGGGCATGCATGAGATGGGCCAGATGGGGTGAATTCATGGGTGTTGAAGGAGCTGACTGTTGATATTGTGAGCAGTCTCTGCAGTTTTTGAAAGGTCATGGCAAAAAGGCAGATGTCACACCCATCTTCAATAAGGGCATGATGGAGGATCCAGGAAACTACAGGCTGGTCAGTGTCACCTCAGTCCTGGCAAGATTATGGAGCAAATCCTTTTAGAAGCCATTTCTAAACAAATCAAAGACAAGAAGGTGTTTGGGAGCAGCCAGCATGGGTTTACCAAGGGCAAATCATGCCTGACCAACCTCATTTCTTTGTGTGATAAGTAGCATAAATCCCGTAAAGACATTCTTTGTGCCAAAGGACTGCAGGTGGCCCAGTACAGAATTGCAAGAAAACTGTCTGAACTGCTGTTATGTATGTGGTAAAAGTTGTTAGCTTCAGTGAGAACCACAGTTCTGTAATCTGTGGCACAGTTCAGTCTTCCAGGTTACTATAATCTAATCTGCATATCATGAAACCACTGATAACAAAAAGATTGCCAACATTGTAGAGTAAGATGAATTTCTTTCAACAAAACATAGTGGTATAGAAGTGACAAGCTGCGCAACCACCGACACTTCACATGAAGAAAAGAGCAGTACAAACTCTGCTAAGAACTACTTACAGACAGTAACTCAGGAAAATATAATTATACTTAATTAGCACTGCCCATCATTTCTCTCTTCTATCATTATTCATACAAACCATTCTTTTAATTTACAAAAATACCTGTAGAATATCAAAGTTTAGCAAATACTTCTCGAGAGATTAGCACTGGTAATAATTCCACAATGATCTTGAATCTGGTTATTTCATTCTTAATTTATAAGTAAGTCTTCAGTCCTCTGATTAGGATGGCATGAGGCAACCTCAACAATGATAGTTTACTATGAAACTCTAACTTGGGCCTTATTTCTTCACTTTTTGAGGAACCACTTTGCAGATGGAAAATACACGGACAAAAATTAAATATTTCAATAACATTACTTAATCATGAAGTTGACTATTGAAAAAAGGGAGGAGGAGATTTTCGCAAGCAATCTCTCATAGCGTGAAAGCTGCTTAGTGGGAGTTCCACTTCTAACTGGAATTTATGTCTTTAATAAAATATTAGTATTCAACACCCTGGAGAAGATTTTCAAACAATGACTCTGTTGTCAATTATAGTTAAATATTTGATCAAAACTACAGTGTACAGTGTATCCAACCTATGCACTTAATACCTTTAAATCATTTCAAACACTTGAATGCTGTTTGCACTTGCCTCATTCACTCTTTTTACTCTACAGTTGTGTTTGTTCAGTTTTTCTAGATATGCATTACCTTCTCCATACTAACAGTATGTATGCACAGTTTTAATGACCTGACTTGCTCTCTGATATTTGTCTCCTTAATAGAAAGGTTATATGAGCCAGTGTGAATATTTTTCTTCAAAAATGAAATATTGCCTCCATGAGAACAGTTAGAGGACTAGAGCCCATGCCCTGTGAGGAGAGGCTGAGGGAGGTGGGCTTGTTTAGCTTGGAGATGAGACAGCTTTGGGGGGACCTAACAGCAGCCTGCCAGTTATTAACTGGGAGGGTTATGGAGGAGATGGAGCCAAGCTATTTAGACATGCACGGCAGGAGGATGAGAGACAGTGGTCATAAATTGAAACAGGTAACTTACTGCAGTGGAAGCATGCTGTCTTTCCTAACTGTTAAAAAGAGTTCATGCCTTCCCAGTTTTGTGAACTCTGCCAGAATCTAAAAGCAGGGTGAATGGATAATATTAGTGGCCTGATGCCTTTTTTCTGCCTCTTTTAGAGTCTCCTGTCTCAGGTGGTCTATGCAAGTAGCAGTGTTTTTTTCAACTCTTCATATGCTGAAGATATCTCAACTTCCATTTTTTTTTACATTTCTGTGTTTCTCTATCTCATCTCCAAAAGTTGCACTTCCTTGAGGTTTTGCATTTAATGAGTCATGTTAATGACTCTTTTGCATTCTATAATGTGGCCAATGATTCCAGAGAGTCCCAGAGAGTCATAGCAAAGTAATTTTTAAGTTTTATTCTTTATTCCTGTAAATACGATAACTTATTTCATTTTCTTTCTATTTGTAATCAGTATTTTAAAGTTTTTAGTTTATTTTCAAATGAGTGTCATGTTTTTCTATCTGTTTTACTTAGTCTTTTCAACTGAAGTACCTTAAAGAGAGAACAGAGCAGTGATTTTTATCCATTATTTCTATTTCTATTGCAGATGCAATGCTCTTACATTGTGATATGTCTCACCTTTGGTTCCACCTAATGTACCCACAGTTATAGTGAACCTGTGTTTTATTCTGTCAGAATTCTGTGTTACATGACTAGCAGAGAATTATAGTTATGTTTTTCTCTCAAAGTTGAAATGTTCTCTAATGTGCCATGCAATAAAACATGGTTAACATCCAGAACTGTTTCCAGTGGAGCCCATAGGCGGCTTTCAAGCAAAGAAAAACAACAGTTATGAATAAACCCTTGTTACTATTCCTGTGTCATGCTTACACAGAGATACAGATTTGAATACACTGCAAAATTCTTCCAAAAGAAAAGCTTGGCAATTTTAGAGCTCCTATAATATCTCACAGCATCTATACTGCTCACAATATCTGTATTGCCAATCTAAATGTACCCAATGCACATATGCACGAATGCGCACGTGCAAGTCAGCTCCCTTACAGAGAAAAATTCAGACCCCAGAACCATGAAGTTCCATGAAGTTCCTTCCCTTTTTCCACCATTAGTGCATAGCTTTCCTTTTCCTACACATGCATCAGTCTGGTCTGTTGATCCATGTTTTGATTTTTAACTCCTTTAGGCTGAAAAGTCACTCTGTAGTTCACATGAGAATGGGTACCCCTTTTGGCTGTGTACAGTGAGACTTGTGCTTACCCTCTCTGCGCACCCCGTAAAGGGGACAATTGCCTGCATTTTCTCTTATTTTTCAGTTCTCCATTCTGTTCAGGAGTTATAAAATGCAATTAGAAACAAACAACAAAAAATCAATATGTACCAGATTTTCTTACACAACACATTTTTCAAATGATTTTCCAAAAAGGATGTATGTGAACAGCACAGATCTTTAGAAACCAGATAGGTGTAAGGTATCCATGAATACCACACAGACTGAAATCCAGAGATTCCTAATCATACAAATAGCAATGTTCTGTAATAGAGACCTAATATATGGGAAGTGCAGGGAAAACTCCTTTTTTAAAAATTTTAAAATGATTCTTGTTCCTTTTATGAAAGGTATTATGCTCTGTGGTGCTTGTAATAATAATGGACTGGTTCAGGTTTATTATGTTTCTTTATATGCATTTTACTTACAGCATCATCAAAACCACTATAAAATTCAACCAGTTTTTTGTAAGCCATTAATTATTTTTCTGTCTTTAAATACTAAGTATTATAAAAGCCAATCTACTACAAGAAAATGAACAAGAAAACTACAAGAAAATGAATATTATCAGCTACTTATTATATCTGATTCTTTTCAGTTGTGACCCTTAATATAAAATAGCTGGAATTAAGGATTCTAATTCTACTGTATGCTGACCCCATACATGTGTTCATTTAATTTTTATGCAATCTAGTGTTATCAGGACAGCCAAAGAGACATGATATTACAGGTAAAAGAAAAGCATCTGGGTAAACAGGAACTGGCTAATGCAGAAGAGGAGACTGTGAATGAAACAAAAGAAACTGTCACTTCAACTTTAAATTACCCAGTAAGTACGAATTCACCCACAGATTAAAAAAAAAATTAAAAAGGAGGATTTCACAAAGTCTGACACAGGTACAAGGCCCGGGGTATTGATTTCTAAAATTTTGCATGTGATAGAATCACAGAACTAGAACAAGCACCTACAAGTATAATTTGGGGAACAAGTGGAGAAAAATAGCTTCTTTTGGCAGAATATGAACTGGAAAGATGATTGTATATGCTACTATATGTCTGCATATAAGTAAATATGTACACAGATATCCTCCCTTTTTTCTCTTATGTTCAGGAAAACAAGACTCTGTGTGTGTGTGTGTGTGTGTGCGCGCGTGTGTCTGTCTGTCTGTCTCTGCATGAGTGCATATACAAACGTGCATATCTATGTATAAATATCTTGCAAACAAATAGGAGTTAGCTCCCTTCTTCAGAGCAACCATCCCACAACTCCAATACTGGATAACTATTCACGCCCAGGAACCATACATTAGACCCTGGAATCTCTCTTCTTGGCTTGCACTTTGTTTTACCATTTTTACTTGTGTCACGTCATTTTGTAAAAGGCCTTTCTCAATCTATTTATATATGGTGGTTTTTCTCTTCAAGGTATGTAGTCCTAGCCTGTAAGTTTAAGATACAGCTTAAAATACAGCATCTTTTTTACTCATCTTTTTTCTAATACATAATATTTTAAAAAGTATATACACACACCCACAGACTACACATAGTACTTTTTTTTTTTTTAATTATTTGCAGTATTTGGACACTGAAAAAAAAACGGGCATGTAACTTGTATATATCCAAAGATAACAGCAGATCATATTCAGGGTTAGTAATAATTTCAATTATATATATATATTGATAAATATATAGGCAGGTATCATTAAATATCTAATTCTTATATATATTTAAAACACACTTTTCTAAATACTTCGGGGGAGGAAAAATTTACTTTAAAAATCCTAAATTGTTAACATTAAAGAAAACCCATTGAAGTCCATCAAATACAGCTCTAGATTTGTCCCTTTTTTTATGGCTCATTTGAGCCAATGAAAGAGATTCTGGAGAGTTTGCCTTGGAGAGGAAGGACTACCATGCTGCACTATGCCCAGCAATATGGACTATACCTCACACTGACATATGGTACATGTCCATGAAATACTTCTGTTCCAACTATCTTTCAAAAGTATAAGTTGGATGAGTCCATTTCAAACTAAATGAAAATCAGAAGTACCTTTTTTTTCACAGGCATAGCAGTTTGGACAACTGTAACACATGTGCCTTTATCTTTGAATTCAGAGAATTCCTGAATTACTTTGAAATTAATTTAGGATGATATTCACAAAAGATGTTCAATTTTAATGCCTAAAATGAAGCCCCCATTTTTGATATTTTTGATGCCTACATTCTGACAGCCAAATTGATGACCATTTACAGATGCCCAGTCTGAGTAGTCTGGACTCTACTTCCCAGAATGACCTAAAATTGTGGCTATGAACTGTGTTACCAGAACAATTGTAACTACACTGTATTGCTGGAAATACAGTTATTTATGTAGATAATACATATGTCTATTTCAGTATCTTAAAGCTCCATATTTATTAACTGTTAATCTAAAATTTCTGGGTTTCCTCCTCTTCCCTTACACTGATTGAATTTAATAACTCCATGCTCATAGGACACTGTATTTGCAACATGGCTTTTCTCTACTGTTTTACTTGCCTGTGAGCAACACTTTACTTGCCAGTTTTACCTACCTACTTTCAGATGTCAAACTTCCTCTGTCTTTTGCCCTCAAACATCTGTCAAGGCCCACTTTAATATCTTTTCCTTTAGCAAATCTTTGCTGGGGCCCTGTGTGAAAGCATCTTTTGGTATCTTCCACTGATGTTTAAATTAGACTGACAGAAACAACTTCTGTAAAAGCAAGACTACTGAAGATTGTTATATAAGAGAGGTTAACTGACCCAATCTACTTGAAAATCTTTACAGTTTTCTTGTCTTGGCAATTACCACTGAGAGGGTCATATTAAATGCTTCTCTTACTAGCATCACTGATAAATGAATTCCACCAATATTTCAACCAGAAAATGCAAGTGCACTACATAATGGAAAAATTGCTGATATTAAAACAATTTCAGGAGTATTTTTAGAGATAAGATATATGTAATACAGCTCAGCTCAGTTCAAGGCCTGTAAGAATGAGAATATAATCAAAACTGTGAAGCATTTACTCTGTTCGGTTCTAACACCAGAAGTACTTAAGCTGTCTGCAGATGAAGATGAGCAGCAAAATCCTGGAAGTTCTGAGCATTTCTGTTTTAATTTGATACTCTGCTTGCTCATTCTTTGAAGAAATATTCATCTGCCTACAAATGAACGCCCATAATTTATTTTCTAGAAAATAATAGTTCACACATGCAGCAAGAGCAGTGGGTGCTGTATGTTTGTTTATTTATTTATTTATTTATACACACACACACACACATATATATATTATGAGAGGAATTTTTTTCTTAGAAGTATATATAAACCAGTTGATAAATTAGTTGATTACTATACATTTAAAAATAACCATTTACCTATAGCTGTTCACACATATATAGACTGCAAAGAACTGAGACAATTTTGAATCTTGCCCCCTCTCCCCCAAACTCAGGAAAAACTTGCTATTTTCAGAGTCTCTTACATCTAGACGTTGAACAGAGCTGAACTAATTTTAACCTCAGCTATTTTAAAGATCACAGCTAATATCAATGGTCACAGCCTGTACATAGTATGGTTTTAAAAATATCCTTTATAGTATTGTAAGTTACTCCAGAAGGCAGTTATCTCCACATTATTCAGAACAAATAATAAAGACAGGAATAGCACAATGATCAAAATCTTTCAATTCATTGTAAGAACTGCACACTGAAAGCACATGGTTTTAATTGTTTTTATAATGCAAGAAAAAAAAGGTCAGTAATTATCCTCTTTTCCCCCCACAATGCCAAATCAGTCACTTAAGCAAGATTGTTCTCTGACTAGAAAGATGCACAGATTACTTGACTATTTGGTGGTGTTTGAAAGTGGGACTTCACAGTAACATTCTGTATTCTATGCATATACTTGTAATAAGAATGCATGTTTGCTATCTAACTTAGTAGAAGGGTAATAGAATTCTATCTGAATAATTTGTTCTTGTGTTAGGCACGGATCCAACATTCTGATTTAGCAATTCAGCTCAAATTTGCTTAGCACAGCCCCAATACTGGAGAAGTGATAATCAGGCGATTTGGTGACAAGGACTCTCAAAAGAGTGTGCTTCCTCCTGTTTCTGGAGAAATTCTCATGGAGTTCTAAGATTA
Organism: Apteryx mantelli; assembly: GCF_036417845.1. Lineage (NCBI taxonomy): Eukaryota > Metazoa > Chordata > Aves > Apterygiformes > Apterygidae > Apteryx > Apteryx mantelli. The sequence goes on along the minus strand of NC_089980.1, from coordinate 109,457,873 downwards.
AAACTACACTCGTCCTGAAAACAATCTCTCCCCCAGTTACAAGTGAAATACTGTATCAGGATGTTACTGTAAGGCTTGCACAGTAGCTATGTTTGTTCCTAATAATTTATAGTAATTACTTTTACCTAGAAAGGGCACACAGATCACTGAAAATGGCAACTCAGTTTTATCTTCTGTGTATTTATAAGTAAACACAGTGTATTTACTGCAGTTGCAACTTTGCAAAAGCCCAAACTTGCCCAAGGAGGTTGGCCAGTGTTGCAATTTAACTGCATGTCTCTGTCTTCAGTACGCCTTGCTCGGTTCACCACTATGTATGCTATCTCTCTGAACAGTCCCAAAACTAATACTGGGCAGGTACATCAGCTGCTGAATCCCTCTTTATATCTTGGGCATATGAAAACAGTCCAGACTGCAGCTGTACTTTTAAACATGAATAATATTCACACTAGTGCCCTACCAAGCTGTCTTTACAAATAAGGCTGACGTCATTGCTCCTAAAAAGGGAAGCCATGGTGTTATGAAATAATGTAGCAGCCTGTTCTGGTGAAGGTCTTACATACAGTACCGAGTATAGTCTTCTGTATCTCCCTGCTTTCCCTTCTGCTAGACGACTTTGCAGTGAAAATGTGGGGCTGTCTTATGAATAAAATACTAAAGCAGTCAATTAAGAAGGTGATGAGCATTATTTCCACTTCCTTCATCATTGTTTGTTGAGTAGCAGGCGCCCACCGGCTGTCCGTGTGACAGTATGTGTTCTCTCCCCACCTAACTTGGGAATTCTTATGCAGACATGCACGGCGGCAAAAAACAGCATCAAAGGCGCTCAGTGAATGTTAAAAACACTCTTCTATCATTCACAGTATTAACTTCCTGAATGGTGCCCAATAAAGGAGGTGTAAGATAGGTGAATACAGCATCACATTTTCTTTTTCCTTTCTGAGTCACAGTGGTCTAGGGTCTGTTAATGTAATAAGCATTATGAAAACAGATGCTGGCATGAATATTTAAAATATAAATAAGGAATGAATCATTAATAATGCTACAGACCACTGTCATGCCACATAAAACTCAGTGATGTTTTGAAGGTCACACAAATGAAACTCTGATTAAAAACAGGATCAGGAAATTTGATAGATATCATATATGGCATGTAGCCTATGAGAGAATTCCACAACTCAAAACCTAAAATAGATGATTCACAAACTATATGCTAAAAGGGGTCCCAGAACCCCCCTCCTGCTTTGTATGTGATGTAGTCACTGGCAAAATATAAATGCGAGATTCTTCTTTGATAACATTTTAATGTGTGAACTGGCAGCTAAAAGGATGGGGAAGATTCAGACTCATAGGTAGCTCTGTTTGGAGAATTCATTTCAAAATATACATTTAAAGTAATTTCTATGCTGAAAAATTAAGTTCATATTCAGAATTATCTGGTGTAAGCACTGTCTAGAATAATTTCCTGTACAGAAGAACCTACAGTGCAAAGGAAGCCTTCACACAAATATTCTGTAGCAAAGATTTTGCATGAATCATGAAGATAAGATTCAAGCACACAAAGACAGGGCATCTTCCAAAATAACAACCTGTATGGGATTTTTCTGTGGTGAAAAAGCAAATTTCTGCTGCTTCCAAGCAAATATATTTGTTTGTGTATTACTTGATTAGTAGTGTCCTTGGTTTAAATACAGTTTGGAATCTGAAGAAAATACATTGTGGCTGGGGTAGAGGCTTTCCAAACAAGGATTTTGGGAAGGTTTCCCACTTTTTTTCATGACGTAGAGTTAAACAGAAAGTTAATGGCAACGCTAACTGAGAAGACATGTCTGAATGAGATAAATGGCTTAAAACACTAGTTAACTAGCAATCAGAGCTGTCAAAAAAAGAACAGTTTTTAAAAGAACTAGTTTTTAAAAGGATCTTTCCCTGCAAAGGGACCTGAAGGGACCGCCAAACAATCTGCCTGGTATCACTGTTACACTAAATGCCTTCAGACATCTTAGAAATTCAGAATGATTGTAAGTGATGTCCACAAAAGAAAATGGCATACTAAACTTTACAATTAATCCCTGTCAGTTTGAAATTATTTATCATCTTCCTAATCCTTTAAGTGCAACAGTTACATCTCATAATCAAGAGAGAATTACCTAGACGATGGATAAAAACAGTATCTACACTTGATACTGTTTATCTCTAAGACAAAAACTAAAAGAGCCCTTGGTTTTTACTTTCCAGAGAATAAGGTTACTTTTGGGACTGTGTAAGAAAAAAAAAAAAATCTTTGTTAGGTCCTCCAGTTCTTACCATAAGCAAAACGTCTCCTTTTACATCAAATGAACTGTGTATATTCACACATTAGAAATCTGCAGTCTTACTCTACTTTTGTGATGTAAACCATCCACTTCTCCTGAGTATTCTACCAAGAGGATTCCATTTAAAATTCTGTACTTCTTTTCTCATACATCTTTCATTATAAAACAAAAACTAACTTAAAAGTTGAAATCCCACCTGTTTCTCTGTTCAGATTTTGCACCTGCTTTTGCCAAAAAGTGCAGAAATCCTCTTTGCTGATGTACTTATTACTCAGGCGTTCTCTCGCTCTACTCTAGTCTGTGGGGCTAGAATATGGAAACTACTCCATAACTTCAGACGTTGGTACAGATTTCATGCTGTTTTTACACAGTTCTCATCTATCCAAAAGG